>NC_091250.1:97153883-102153883 GCF_042477335.2 Ovis canadensis | reverse complement strand
TATATTATTCATACAATGTCAATTTTTCATTGAGTATAGCAGATGCAAAGCCAGGGAGTAGAGGAGAGGGGGAGAGAGAGAGGGAAAACTAAAACAAAGCAGGCTCTGGAGGTATGTAGCAGAGCATGCATATCCTTTCTGGGAAGACCATTGTTTTTTTAATGGCTGTGCCTCCCTTCATGCTAAGTCACTTCAGTCCTATGTGACTCTCTGCAACTCTATGGACTGTAGCCTGCCAGACTCCTCTGTCCATGGGATGCTCCAGGCAAAAATATGGGAATGGGTTGCCATGCCCTTCTTCAGTCAATCTTCTCAACCCAGGGATCAAATCTGTGTTTCTTGTCTCCTGCATTGGCAGGCTGGTTCTTTAGTGCTAGCGCCATCTGGGAAGCCCTTTTTAATGGGTATGAACCCCCAAATTGAAAGAAAGGGTAAGGCATGCTCCTAAAGCTCTCAATGAGGTTGATGTTGGACTGTGCCTCAGGCCATAAGACTGTGGGCCACAATCCATGTTTCATCCTTTCCTGGGATGTCTTCCCATTGCGTTTTTCCACTTGACTCATTCTAACACAGCAAGTGTTCTTGTAACTGTGATTTACACAACCCATAACCCAATCCAGGATTCAACCCCTTAAACAACCAGAGAGATTCAGGATAGAACTATGGTGAAAACAATTGACAGGATGCTTATTTGGCATTGGCTTATTTGAAAAATGCCTGTTATCAGTGAATCAGGGTCCAGCTGAACATTATCAAAAGCATGGCTAGAACAGCTACTCAAACCTTTGGATATACTTCCTTTCAGATCTCTAAAATGACTCTGAATCTGTGTATTTTTCTTACATGTGTTTTTCTTTATTTTACTGGCTATTTTGATGTGGCTCTGTTAAAAAATTAAGTATTAGCAAATAGCTAATATGCTTAAAATAATTAACAGCAGAAAAGTGCAATAAACTAGTTGGTTATTTATTTTAAAAATATATTTTTTCTCACTGGATGAACTATTAGAAGATTCTGGGAGAAATAAAAAAAATAGTCAAAATTTGGGGACCAAGATAATTGAATTCTTAGCAGTAACAGTATAATTTTAACATTTGTGGAGTTTTAGTTCTTTCTCATTTTACAAAAAGAATAATAGTACAATAGGTAAAAAAGAATTGAAGTAAAATATTTAGTTCAAAAATTTGATTAAAAAGAAAGAAGCAGTGGAAATAATATAAAACTTTTGTGATATAGAAAAGTCTTGCTCGCATGGAAGGACTTAATTGAAAGAATTCAAGACAATTGAGTGGAACAGAGTTAAGTGTTGGAGAAAAATCATATTTTTAAATAACTTACAAATATAACTCTTTTATTAAAAGAAGAATGTTTCAGATAAGCCTAATTATTGATATTAGATTTTGAAACTATTAATTAAAAGCTTCATATAGAAATAATATCTTACCATATCAATGGTCTTCTTTGAATTTTCCTCGAAAAATAAAAGAAGAATTAGACATTTAATTCCCACTGTATTGTCTATACATAATTTCCTTTTGACTATATGTAGAAAAACTCCTCTTTTATAAAGAATAATTCAATTTATTTTTATTGCTTTGTAAATCACTGTTGTATCCCAAGAGTCTAACATAATGTAAAGGGCATAATGCTGGTTAAATGCATATTTCTTAAGTGAATGATGAATGACATATCAATGAATCAATAAATATGTAGATACATTTTATCTGCCTGGTCTGCATAACCACATTGTCTCCTGATTATATTTATGCAAATAAATATTTTATAACTGTAACAACATAAAAAGTAATTTCTTAACCGTATTTTAATGTAAGTGCTTTCGACTTGCTTCCTGAGAGGAGTTGGCAGATATCTTAAGAAAAAATTGAAATGATACATTTTAGTCTTACTTATGAAACTGCTATTTCTCTTTTCTCAAATATTTTATTCATTATGAAGTAGGAATAAAACTAGGCAATTTCCTATGTGATGTGAAAATGTGTTTAATTATGTGTGATGTGCAGGAAGACACTTAGATAACAGCAATTTATATGGATCTGAATTAATTTGCGTTCTTATTTCAGAATAATACATTGAATTTCTCTCACTCTGTTTCTAAAATTTAAGATCTATACCAGGTCTCATGGTGTGATAGTAATATTAATGGTGAGCTATAAAAAAAGAAGTAGTAACAGCATTTTGACAAAGTATACTAGCACAGATCCAATCTTTGTATCTTCAATGTGTACATATTTGTTCTGCCTTTCCCAGATTTTTCTTAGGGATCTAAAGTTCCAGTTTTCCAATCGGAAAAATTTTTTCAATTTTTACGTAAATCCAGATTTATTGCTTAAGCAACTACATCAAAGACTGTCTAGTACAGTGTATAATAAGTGAATAATATCTTACTAGTTATCAGATTATTGCCTTTGTAGGTAAATGCCTTACCTCACTGGTGGAGAGCTGCTCTCTGTTCTATATCCAAAAAAAAAAGGACCATGAAAACTTTCATTATTTATTCCTCATGTGCGAAAACATTCCGTAAGACAGACTGTTTTATGAAAGAAAATGGTAGAGAGAGAACCTGGAACCTAGGTAAATTACCTCATTTCTTTGTATTTTCTTAACAAAGCAATATTTTTGTTACATGAAATTAATGATTACCATCTCCTCTTAGAGAATTGTTTGAGAAGCCAAGCAAAATGATATAGAAGCATACTCTTAAGACAGCTATGTTCAATTTAAATTAAATTACTTATTTGTCATTATGGTTGCTATTGTTATTTGTTCTTGAGCTATGTTTTGTTTGTGGTTTAATTTCTGGACTATAAGATTTTTGCAGTTGTTCTACTTTCTAAGTTAAAACTTGTCTCGTTGGGACATTTTATCTCTAGACATTTTACAAATCTTTATCCTGAACTCATCCTTCACCAAAAACAGAAAGAAAAAAAAATAAACAAGAAACAACATATAAAAAAGCAGCACTCACCACGGTGGGAGTAAAGGGGCCAGCATTTCTCTTAACCTGATCCCATGGGTTCAAAACAATTGGGCCTTGATACAGATACTGGAGATACTGGGGGAACTTCTGATAAAACTGATTGATTTCATTCTAGAGAGAAAGAAAATTACCAATATTTACTCCAGTATTGAATCTTCTCTATGTGTCAAAAGTAGATTATAGAAGAACCAAGTTTCTTAGAACTTTATTTAATTAGATAATTTATACAACATTGCAAATTTACCTAACAAGGGTTGTTTAGTAACATAAAATTTTCTGTAACTGGGATGGAATAGTTATGTGAACATTTGGAGAAGAAGCAGTGGTACTATGACTGTTTACTTGAAGTAATAATTTGTATGAAAAATTTACCAGGGCTTTCTGGTAGTGCTTATCATCCACAGTAATCTTAACTTCCTGTTAAGAAAACAAAACACTTGTTATAAAAATACACAAAGAGAAAACAAAGCTGGGCGATATGAATTTCATTTTATTTGAATGAAAATTAGTTACCTCTGGGGCAACTTCAGCAGATTCCTTCAGGGAAGAAAAGGAGGATTAACTTAACTTGCATGATTTAGTCTTAGCATTGTACTAGAGTAGAAAGGGCAATTCATTAAGTATATTTAGAGTCCAAGCTACTACTACTGAGAAATTACAGTATTTATTCAGTTCAGTTCAGTTCAGTCTCTCAGTCGTGTCCGACTCTTTGCGACCCCATGAATTGCAGCACGTCAGGCCTCCCTGTTCATCACCAACTCTCGGAGTTCACCCAAACTCCTGTCCATCGAGTCAGTGATGCCATCCAGCCATCTTATCCTCTGCCTCTCCTCCTGCCCCCAATCCCCCCCAGCATCAGGGTCTTTTCCAATGAGTCAGCTCTTCACATGAGGTGGCCAAAGTATTGGAGTTGCAGTATTTATTAGAGATTCAATACATGGAAAATTCAGAGTCCTCAGTTTCAAAGTAATAACATGTGACTGAAAACATGTTTAATTTTAAAGTTTTCATCAATTCTACATTATTAATTCAATATGAAATGCTTAGGGAGTGTAAACAGGTGACAAGTTTACAAAGTTGGCCTAGTGAGATGTGGCAAACTGAATCCAGTATACCTTTTCTGGATGACACATTGCTATTTATAGGAGGCCATTGGCTGTCCATTCCAGACAGACCCGTGGCCTAGAGAAACAGTAAAGCAGGCTTCCTAGATGTTAAGTAGGAAGTCTTCAGGCGCAGCCTCAAGGCTCTGAGCCAAGGCTATGGTTCTCCCTTTTCCAGACACCTTTCCCCATTGTGCTCATTGCTTGGGTATTTCTATCAATACCAGAGCATGTCTTTATTTCTTTCCTCTGGAGTCAGATATTTGATACCTCTGTGAAAGAACATCCATGTACACCAGGGTGTAGATAGTCACTTCCCAGTCTCCCCAGTATGACATTAAGTTTGGGTAAATGATTTCTCCATTACACACCCTATTTGTGATGTTAACAACAAATTACTACACATTGCTGAAAATCTATTTTGGATGAACTTGCTATTCAGTGTTAAGAGAAAAGGTCTCTTACCTCACTAGATGATCTGATAGAATATTCCTTGAAAAAAATAATATATACAATATAAATCCGTTTACCTGAAGAAATGCAAACATTATTCCTTGCATGTTAATGTTTACTTGGGATATGTCTCTTATTACAAACATGATAATTAGTATGATAAGTTAAAAGGATTGAAATAAAAGCAATGCAACCAGGCTTCTTGGCTGCTTGTTTTTAATCACCTTTAGCAAATAAGTGGAAGAGATAAAAATGATCATATATTTAAATGTAAGTGGCTCAAGAGAATACACAGTGATTTAGGTGGACATTACTCAAGTGGACAGGGAAAAACTGTCATTTTGAAGGAACTTATAAATCATTTTCCAGTTTATTAATAAAGGAAATTTAAACATGTTCCCATATGTCATTACTAATTTTAGAATATTAAATATTGGTAATATGAACAAAAAATGTTCAAATGTATAAAAATTTCTCACCTCTTCATTTGCGTTCCTTACAACTTCCTTAAAGAGAGAAGAAAAATAATTAGATGTATTTCCCCACAGCATTGCTATACTATTTTCTCCTGAATATAAAAGGAAAAATTTCTCTCTCATTAAGAGATGCATTAGACTGGATTCGCTTTCATTGTATGAGTTTTGTATAAGTTATAACAGAATTTCCTATTTGATGACAGCAGTAATTATTGTTGTTTACTGTGTTTATTGTTGTATCCCCAATGAGTCTCATAATTTTTACTGTATTCCTAGAGACTAAGACAATGTTGGGGACATAGTTCTTGTTGAATAAAAGATTTGTCAAGTGAATGAATGAATATACAAGATAACTTTAGGCAAGGCATGGATAGATTTTTCTTTCTCATTTTAATAGTCGTTACTTATTATGTATTAGGAAAAATACATCACTAGGGCAACTGACATGCTTTAGGAAGCAAATATATATTGTTTTTGTGATAAATTGATTGAGTCAGTTTTAAGAAAATATTGTAACAGAAAAAGAATTTTAAAAAAGAATAAAATAAGTTTGATACTGAAAAACACTAAAAGATAAGTTCTTCATTCTTCATAGATTCTAGGAATCAAATGTGTTAGTTGATTCATGCAAAGATATATTTTCTTCATTTGATTTAGTAATAGAATTGAGAAGACTATAATTTTGGTCTCATTGTTTAAAGATAATCTTGGTTTTCAAGTTTTATTGATTTGAAATATATTTTCCAAATAAAGGTTAATTTCAATGTAGTTCAAATACTATAATATTTTACTTCACATTATGCTACAGATGTGAAATCAGTGTGTACCTCACAGGATGTGGTGCAAAGTTTCTCCTAAAAGAAAACAAAGCCAAAAGGATATAACATTTACTGAAATGTAGTATAATATTTTTGAGGATATAGTTATAGCAAAGAAAATATGATTTTGTGAACAAAAGAGTACAGAATTAAGGAAGAAAAGTAAAAATGATGAATCTTTAACAAGAAATTCTTTCAAAGATATCCTATTTTAATATTGTGGCTCAAAAATGGCTCTCAAATCTTTTCCCAGAATTCCTTTCATTAGTATATAGCATTTAAACAAAACAATGAAAACATCACCATTTTCACAATCACAAACACAATTCTCTTTTTGACTGAATGAGAAAGTGATCGATGTTTGATAGAAAAACTGTCTCATCAGTGAAAGATTAATAGACTAAAGTAATCAAACTTTACCTTTCTGGGATGAATGGCCATATTCTTTTCCTGCTTATATATCTACAAAATAAATAAATTTATTTTATAACTTTGATTAAATAAAGAAAGTTAAAATATATTATATTTGACTTAAGAATTTGGTACTTACTTCCTGGGAGATATTGATAGGTTCCTTAGAAAAAGAAAGACAATATTACTCATTTACCTAAACTGAATTCATATTAGCTTAATCATATATTGATCTACAACCATTATCCATGGGGTAGATAACATATTAGTCTTTACCTGAATTACAGAACAAAATTAACTGAAGTTTCATTACCTCTACTTAACTATTATATTTCATATACCTAACTCATTTTGCATTGTGCTTTGGGTTATGAATATCTGAATCAAAAACTTTCCCAAGTATCATCCACAGGGCAGAAAGAATAGGTTTTTTACTGTACAATTTTCAGTTTTTTTTCATATTATTATTATTACATTTTTTCCTCTATCTTTTTAAGAGAGATTAAACACATCACAGGAAAATACGAGAATGCTTAGGTGGCACTGCCGGTGACTGTGGGAACCTGTTTGTACCCATAGCTGGGACGTCACTTAGGAAGTAGCATGTAATATGGCTCCAGAAAGCTTTAGTCCTTTTTGCAGAAACATAGAATGGATCCTTGTTACTGTACTCACAAAATATTCACCATGACTTGTGAACATACCTCATTAATATTGAGACATCTTCAGAAAAAAAATGTACTAATCTAATTTTGGTGATTTGAATGTGTAGATTTTTGGTCTTTATTCCTCTCTATATACTTTTTCATTGTGGTTGCACTTCCAATTTTCTCTAATTCTATAGTTCTAGACTCACTGGTGAAAAATTATTTTAAAGACAATAGTTTAGGGCATATTCTGTTTTTATTAACTGAAAAGATTTTCTGTTGATACTAAAGTATCTTACCTCACTGGAGGAGACATGTTCCATCTTCTACAAACAAAAGCAAATACAGTTTTCAGTTTTATGGTAGATTTAAAATGCCAAGGTATCTCACCATTTTGTTTTGTTTTTATCATTATTCCTGTTGTTTTGATGGCAAGAGACTTTTAAGAATTTGTTTCTGGAAATGCATGATATTTAGTTGAATATTTTCATTATTATTATAATATTATATCCTATATTATTACCAGCAAATCATTCTGTACGTCAAACAAATCCTTTTTATAGCTTAATGTAGTTCTTACTTTTAGGAAATGTTGGGTTCTTAGTTTATCCTATCACCGTTTAAAATATAATATATGTGCACATGTGCTACAGAATCTTAAAATGTTTATAATACCATGATATTTTGTTTTATTTAGTTTTTGTTAATTGCTAGATTTAATTAGTCTTAAGGGAAAGATTGAGGACAATTACTGATTTACAGAGACGAGTAATTAAGACTAGGAGATTATAAATAAGAAACAATGAAACTTGGTATAAGATTGACCACTGAAGCTTATTTTATCTTATATTTACCTAACTGGAATTCTCACTGTAGCTAAGCTCTTGGTTTGACTTTAAATTTAGAGACTAACAGAAACTTTTCAAGATTAATGTGTGAGGTGTGGAAATGGAAAGGAAGCAAAGAACTCTGGTCACCCTGATGATACGGTACATCTGAAAAGTGAAAGTGAATGAAAGTATCTGACTCTTTGCAACCCTCTGGACTGTGTAGTCCATGGAATTCTCCAGGTCAGAATACTGGAGTGGTTAATCTTTCCCTTCTCCAGGGGATCTTCCCAACCCTGGTATCAAACCCACGTCTCCAGCATGGCAGGCAGAGTCTTTAGCAACTGAGCCACGAGAGAAGCCCAATCTGAACTGAGTGAGAACTGGGCCTGGGAGAGGTGTTGGCAGCACAGGCTGCAGGGTAAGGGAAGAAGCCCAGTTGCTCCTGAGGGAGCTAACAGATTGCAAGCCTGTATCTTCAAAGCGCTTCATGTGAAGCATCTAGTCCTTCTTTATCACTGTATGATATGAATATTTCTGTAACATTCTCACTAGAAGATGTTGCTTTGAGAAATGAAGGGTTGACTTTGCATTAGGTTATCTGGCAAGTCATTTTCAAAGTTGTTGCTCTTTAGTCTCTCAGTCGTGTCTGACTCTTTGCAACTCACGGCCTGTAGACTGCCACGCTCTTCTGTTTAAGGAATTCTCCAGGCAAGAATACTGGAGTGGGTTGCCATTTCCTTCTCCATGGGATCTTCCTGACCCAGGGATGGAACTGGAGTCTCTTGCATTGCAGGTGGATTCTTTACCACTGAGCCACCTGGGAAGCCCAACTCCTAAAGTTAGCACTCTTCAACACATCCCTGTTTCCTATCAAAGTATGGTTGTTGCTGAGCTACTGGAGTCAAGAATGATGAAATTCTGACATATGCTTGAGAGATGGTTTGGGAATCTACATTTTCTCTGTGACTCTCCTGAACTTTAAAAGAAGTCCTTGTTATGGTTTCATGTTTCTTACTTTTAAGAAGTGATTCTCGGAGTGAAAATATTTCCCCAGTAAATTCAAATGTTTATGGAAGAAAGTGTACGCTTTTTAACTTAGAACTAAAAATCTTTCCAATCCTAGAAGGAGAACACTTTAGAAGTGGTATTTTTGTCCATCTTCATAACTTACATAAGGCAGAGCCAAGGCCATCTTTGATTATAGGTTTCAAAGTTTATACACTTCCTCTCTATTCCCTGCTGTCTACCCCTGACATTATCCTCATAAACAATTTAATATTCTTATATTTACATAATATATTATCATCTGTATCTTATTATACTTACATGCTTTGCAAGGGCAACGGCCAACAGGCAGGTAAAAATGAAGAACTTCATGTTTACTTGATCCTGTGAAATAGATAAGAAGCTAATTAATAACAGTTTTACTCTCCTTATAATCACATATTTCCTCATTAATTATGTATTAAATTATCTTCAGATAATTAGAAAAGGGCAATGAAGACTGATAAAAGTAGATTCATTGATAAACGCATGGATTTGAATACAATGAGTTCTTTACAAGAATAAATTAACACAACATAATGTAAAATCTGGAGAAGGAAATGTGAAATCTTAGTTTCTAAATAGTGGAGGCTCATTTGGGCATACCAAATTAGTGGCATAACTGACCCTATGTATAAATGGCTAATTTATTTATTAATTTACCCACTTATTCAATGACTACTTGCTATGTCAGGTACTATTCCAGACATAAAGATACATTGATGAAAAATAGTGATGTTTATACTAATAATGCCATATTTTTTTTTACAATTCTTCTTAAATCTTGTGGAGAATCATCAGAAATGCAAAAAACAACAGAAATCTTTTTAAAATCAGATTTCAGGTGAGCCAAAACATGGAGCCTGCCTCCCTTATAAGGGGAGAATTGGCAGGTGAAAATATCACTCTGCTGGGGACAAGAAGCCTGCTGATCCCAGCTCAGCCTGGGACAGGCTGCTGAAACTTGAGCATCACTGAACATCACTGAACCTGACAGAATAACCACCAAACAAGATTTTTAACTAAGAAGATCCCCTCCAGCTCAATCTCTAATACTATGACCACATATAAGTCCCCAAGGTTTGCTGACTACATATCGATGCAACTTTTCCAGTGCATAAACAAATAACTGAAAAGTGAAATAAAGTTATTTTAATGCTTTTTTGCAGAGAAGGCAATGGTAACCCACTCCAGTAGTCTTGCCTGGAAAATCCCATGGATGGAGGAGCCTGGTAGGCTGCAGTTCATGGGGTCACTAAGAGTCGGTCATGACTGAGCAACTTAACTTTTTTTCACTTTCATGCATTGGAGAAGGAAATGGCAACCCACTCCAGTATTCTTGCCTGGAGAATCCCAGGAACAGAGGAGCCTAGTGGGCTGCTGTGTATGGGGTCACACAGAGTTGGACACGACTGAAGCGACACAGCAGCAGCAATGCCTTTTTGACATATAATAGTGTGGAAATGGCAACCCACTCCAGTACTTTTGCCTGGAAGATCCCATGGATGGAGGAGCCTGGTAGGCTGCAGTCCATGGGGTCGCAAAGAGTCGGACACGACTGAGCAACTTCACTTTCACTTAGTGCTTTACTCTGTAGATCTACAAATTTGAAATCAATTATTTTTAAATGGCAAGATTTTATTTGACTCAAAATTGTTAAATTTGCTGGTGATCTTTGCCTGTGCAAATTTAGAGAATGTGTATGCATGGGAATTATTCTCTCTTAAGATTAGCATTGCCTGCTTTTGTTATTAATTTATCATTTCTACTAAAGAATCCCAGATATTCTTGTTTCCTTTTATAGGATAATGCACATGACATTCACTTTATAAGCATTTCATAATGACAATGTTTTAAAATGATATATATATTAAATTTTATAAGTTAAAAATTTGAAATAAGTTCATTATATATAGCCACTTACCTCAGTTTTACTTAAGATATTTTATTTTCCATGGATGAAAGAAACTGGAACATGGACAAATATTAACTGAGAGTTAAATAAATGTTTTAATCTTGTTGATAAATGAGAAACATAGAAATAGTTGTAGTTATGAAGCATCCGCTATTGCCAGACGTTGTGCTAGGTATGTTGTAAATTCTTTCTCTAGTCTGTGGAACAATTTGTTAGGTACATGTGTCTGATTAACAGATGAAGAAAGTGATCCAGGAGGTCATACATCTAATGTGCAGCACCCTGGATTTTCAAAATCCTCATTATGATTAGCTTATCCTTAAAACTGTGGCATTTCATCATAAGATAGAGCAGTATAACAATTTCTAGTATGTGTATGTTAATTTTTTTAAGAAGCACTGAAAAGGAGATAAATCAGTAGCTTTGTTAGCTATCAAACAATTTCTCAAAGAATCTTAAGGTACACTGATATTAGTTTCTTTAAAAAATACTTTTTGGAACAATGCTATTAGGTTTACAATATTACAAGGTACATAGAATAGCAAAAAGATAAATGAAAATATTACCTCTTTTCCTAAAATGAAGACAAGTAGTCCAGGCAATGGAATATCTCTGATGGATTAGCACAGCACTATTTATAGCTTGTTCCTCCATAATATGGTAATTCTGTGGTTTGAAATACCTGAACAGAATTTGAATTCTAAGAAGTCATGATGATTAGAAATGCTTTTCTATCGAATTTTTGTACCCCATATTCCAAGGAATGCTTCTACTCAGTTTGATTTAGAATATGATAACAGGTCATGCGGGGTTTATAATATGTCATGATTGTCTATAGTTCATGTTTGTGTAGCTCAGCACTTCCACATTTTAATACTAGTTGTGAGGCTCAGCATAAGGCTTAAGGCTTTTATGGTTTATTTTTTGCCTAGACGTACCACAGAGCCTCTTCTTGTCACTGCCATTTAAAATAAGCATCTAAAATTATATTTTGGATATGTTAATTAAAATTTCATTAATAAGTGAAAAATACATCCTTCCTATTCACTCCTTGAAGTGAAGTGAAGTGAAGTCGCTCAGTCGTGCCCGACTCTTTGTGACCCCATGGACAGTAGCCTGCACCAAGCTCCCCCATCCACGGGATTTTCTAGGCAGGAGTACAAGAGTGGGTTGCCGTTTCCTTCTCCAGGTAATCTTCCCGACCCAGGGATCGAACCCAGGTCTCCTGCATTTTAGACAGATGCTTTACCGTCTGAGCAACCAGGGAAGTCCCTGGTGAAAATGATTCACTGCTTATCGTTTGCCAGCTCTAAAAATAGGGTTAGCCATATGCAAGTCTATGTAATACACTGGGAAACAGCTCTTCTACTAGCTAGCAGTAACTTTTATAAGTATTTACTTTTTTAACTTTTCTCGTTAGTTTCAAATCTGTCAAATAATACTATCTATACTTAATTCAATTTATAATATTGTCTTAAGTCTTAAAGTCGCTCAGTTGTGTCCGACTCTTTGTGACTCCATGGACTATACAATTCATGAATTCTCCAGGCCAGAATTCTGGAATGGGTAGCCTTTCCCTTCAGGGTTTCTTCCCAACCCAGGGATCAAATCCAGGTCTTCCACATTGCAGGCAGATTCTTTACCAGATAAGCCACCAGGAAAGCCAATATTAAAATAATTAGAAATAATTTATATAGAGTGAGTTGGTAACTACATACAACCTACATTTTTTCTGTGCCAGTTTATCTTCCATTGCTTAGATACTTATCAACAGCTTTCTAATGCATCTTATAACTTCTCATCTGTTCTCTCCAAAATGCATTTTCCATTAACTTCCTCACAAATGGTTTCTTTCTAAAATCAATGTAACAAGCAATTTTACTGAATCAAAATATTTCTGAGGTTTTGTATACTGTCTAGGGTAATGTTCAAGATGTTTAACGTAGAATTCAAGGTCATTCAAGATCTTTTCAGGAAATTTTTCTGCCCTCATTTCTTAACATGTCATATTCCTCATTCACAATTTTTCCAGGGCACCATGATGTGTCCATGATCATTCTGACTGGAAATGCCTTTCTATCGCATTATTTACCTTGTAAATGCCAATCTGTTCCTAAATATTTGGTTGAGATTTGAACCATTTGTGAAAAGGTCTCCCAAATCTTCAACATACTTGAACTTTTTAATAAATGTGACAAATGAAATAGTTGAACAGATACTGAAGTTGCAAATGTAGTTAAGATTTTTTTTCTTTATTCTGTGAGTAATTCTTCAGTACACGCCAGGAATTTTCTAAGGATCTAGGAGAAAGCCATAAACAAATGAAAAATCTCTGCTTTCAAGGAGATTATATTTCAACTGGCTGAGAGAGATGATTCCATGATAAATAACACATCGTTGCTTTTATCATCATGCATGCTAAGGGGAAAACTGGAGAATGAGTACAGGAAGTATTAATAGGGATGAGGTGGTCACTCTTAGATAGTGTGACCAAAGAATGTCTCCATGAGCGAAACAGCAAAAGCTTGAAGGAAGACAACATTTTACTGTAGATAGTTCAGGAAGAACTCATCTGCAAAGGCCCTGATTTAAGAGTCGGGTTGGCAAATTTGAAAAATATTGGATAAAACAACATGGTTGAAAAATAGTAAATTCAGTTGAAACAAAGTCAGAGGGAAAAATGGGACCCATAATACAAGGTTCTTCAATATTGAAAAGATTTTAAGAAAACAGTTACACTGATTGGAAGATGCTGTCAAATAGAAAATAACTTGGGATTATCCACCAGAAGTAGACTGAAGGGGCAAGAGAAGAAATATGATCAATTTGGAGCCTACTGTAATAATATAGGCATGTGATTATGTCAGCAGATGGAATAGTGAGAAATGGTAGCATTCTAGATATACTTTGAGACTTAGAGAATGTAGAATTTAATAGATTAAAGGTGAAGTGTGAGAGAAAGGGAAAGGTCAATAATTACTCCAGATTTTTGGCTTGATCATCTAGAATAATGTAGTTACTACTTACTGGTATGGCAGATGTTGAGGGAGGATCTGGTTTGTGGGAAAACCATTAGGAGCTTAGTTCCCCCCCCCCCAATTAATTAATTAATTTTATTTTAAAAATTTTCCTTTATATTGGAGTTGCAATGAGCAGCCTGGTAGGCTACAGTCCATGGGGTTGCTACCAGTCGGACACGACTGAGCAACTTCACTTTCACTTTTCACTTTCATGCACTGGAGAAGGAAATGGCAACCCACTCCAGTATTCTTGCCTGGAGAAATCCATGGACAGAGGAACCTGGTGGACTACAGTCCATGGGGTTGTAAGAGTCCAACAGGATTTAGCGACTAAACCACCACCACCACGGTCTTCTGTTGATGCTGTCTGGCCAGCAGAGGGAGTCCAAGATCCACCACAGGATTAGAGAGCAATTTACGGAGAAGGCAATGGCACCCCACTCCAGTACTCCTGCCTGGAAAATCCCATGGGCGGAGGTGCCTGGTAGGCTGCAGTCCATGCGGTGGTTAAGAGTCGGACACGACTGAACGACTTCACTTTCACTTTTCACTTTCATGCATTGGAGAAGGAAATGGCAACCCACTCCACTGTCCTTGCCTGGAGAATCCCAGGGACGGGGGAGCCTGGTGGGCTGCCGTCTATGGGGTCGCACAGAGTTGAACACGACTGATGTGACTTAGCAGCAGCATACTTTTAGAAGCTTAGTTTTATAAATGTTAAATTTGAAGTTCCAACTAGAAATTTAGGTTGAAATATAAACAGTATACAACAATACAAAATTATCTAGCGGGATTGATTTCTTTAATCATTGAAGAATGATTAAAGAACAGACAACAAAGATCTTACTATCATGATATCAGTATTTTCTAATGCTACTGATTACATTACTTTGTCAACCAAGGTCTGTCTAGTCATGGCTATGGTTTTTCCACTAGTCATGTATGGATGTGAGAGTTGGATTATAAAGAAAGCTGAGCGCCAAAGAATTGATGCTTTTGAACTGTGGTGTTGGAGAAGACTCTCGAGAGTCCCTTGGACTGCAAGGAGATCCAAACAGTTCATCCTAAAGAAGCTCGGTCCTGGGTGTTCATTGGTAGGACTGATGTTGAAGCTGAAACTCCAATATTTTGGCCACCTGATGCAAACAGTTGACTTATTTGAAAAGACCCTGATGTTGGGAAAGATTGAGGGCAGGAGGAGAAGGGGACAACAGAGGAAGAGATGGTTGGATGGCATCACTGACTCGATGGACATGGGTTTGGGTGGACTCCGGGAGATGGTGATGGACAGGGAGGTCTGGCGTGTTGCAGTCCATGGGGTCTCAAAGAGTCGGACACGACTGAGTGACTGAACTGAACTGAACAGATGTACAGCTAAAATGAGAACATAAAGAAAAGGAAGCTCTTACCACACTTAGAAATAAAAGACCTGGAGTAGGTGAGTTCTGTAGGATATAAATAAACAGAAAGAAAGAAAGGAAATTCTAAAATACTGAAAGTCCTGTATTATTTCAGTGGGCATATGTTCAATACATTGCAATGATTATATCAGTAGTTCATCAAGATGCTTATGCATAGAAATGTCCTTAAGTATAAGAACCAGGTAGTCCAGAAAGAAGATAATGTATAGAGGGGAGTTTGTGCAAAGTTGAAGGAACAGAGAGTTAGGTCATAAGTAATCAAAAAGGTCAATTACCCTGAGGATGAAAACAGAACTTGAATGCAGATTGATAAGAGCTAAGGATAATTTAAGATATGTTATCTTATAAATGTTACTAGTTGATTAGTGAATATTGGGTCATTGGAAATAATGTAGAAAATTTCGGTAATTTCTGTCTAAAACAAAGTGGTCTCTGGAAGGAAAAACAGCACTAGTAATGTGAGCTACGAGGAATGACATGAGAAATGTATCTAATCATTTTTTCTAAAAAGAAGTTTAATTCAATGTATTTTTGATATGCTTTGAGAAATCTATGAATGAAATCTTATGGAAACTCAAATCATATTTTAATATATTTATCTCTATTTTTAATGTCAAAATATTACTTTATTATGCAGAGAAATCCCTTTTAAACTAAATGCCTGTTATATATTGGAAGAATTGTATGCATGTGGGTGTTCTTTGGAAGGAATGATGCTAAAGTTGAAACTCCAGTACTTTGGCCACCTCATGCGAAGAGTTGACTCATTGGAAAAGACCCTGATGCTGGGAGGGATTGGGGGCAGGAGGAGAAGGGGATGACAGCGGATGAGATGGCTGGATGGCATCACTGACTCGATGGAAGTGAAATTGAGTGAACTCCGGGAGATGGTGATAGACAGGGAGGCCTGGTGTGCTGTGATTCATGGGGTCGCAAAGAGTCGGACACGACTGAGTGACTGAACTGAACTGAACTGAACTGAATATAATGCCTGGAGGCCTACATACAAATTTTAAAATCCTGTTACCTCTGAGGAGCTAGGGATGGGAACGAAATTGAGCAGCAACAATGAAGCTTCAGTTGCAGTGACAATTTTCTTTTTTCTACTCGTGAACTAAGGTATTTTAATAAATTAAAGTACTACTTGTGTGTGTGATGAAATGCACATGTTTAAACAGTACAGGTGGATCATTTACCAGGGTCGAAGTGTGTTACTTTTCTATCACCCCATGAAGTTTCCTCCTGCCCTGTCCCGCTTTATCACCTCTCTCAGAAACTGTCACTTATCTGAAATGATCAATAAATCATTTTTTTTCTGTTTTCATTTGTATGGAATCATAGAGCATATACTGTATGACATCTAGCTTCTGTCTCATGGCATAATGTTTTTGAGATTTATCCACGTTGTTGCAATTATTGCTGAGTCATCTATTATAAAAATGCTGTTGAACGACACCCTGGCTGTTTCTAGTTTGGGACTATCATGAATAAAGATATCATAATATTATTTGTACAAGAATCTTTGAAGACAACTTTTTTTGTCTTGGGTAAGACAGAGGAATGGTATAACCTTATCACATGGTAGATGCACACTGAATATTTTCATAGCATGTTGACAGTTACTTGCAGTTTTAAACTCAGAGCAGAGCATATGTTAGCATTTGGAGTACAGCCACTAATCTTGTATGACTTTCCCAGTAACTAGATAAATGGTATACTCAAGGTGGAATGTTCTCTAATTTCACCAGAAGAGGAAGAGAGATTCAAGGAAGTCGTGTGATGGGCATAAAGACACAGCTGGACTCAAGTCAGGAAACACTGACTTTTATTCCAGTGATTTTTCTATTCAAGAGTACTCTGTTCTGTTACCCCACTTCTTTACTGAGCAATCTTTTCCGATTTTGATTTTGAGCCAAATACATCTCAGTATGTGTGTATGAAAGTATATTTTTTCACCAGAAAATTTTGTGATCTAACTTGAGCAAAATATTTGTGTGAAAAAATTTAATAGACAACATAGGGGTTACTAAAATGTAGCTTAGAACACAAATATATTAGATATTTTAATGTAATTAATAAGAATTAGATTCCATCAGTGTAGTTAATAAGAATTTATCTTTTCAATTTTGTCATATACTTATATGAAGACTGCCTTGTCAACCACCAGAACAAGAATAAAGATACTGAATAGAAACTTGACTTTATTTGAATCCTAATAAAGTAGATATAATAAAGTAGTAATTCATTTATTCCTTCTCAAACTTGTATGGATTATACTATTTGCTAAAGAATTGTGATACTAGTGATATACAGAAAATTAAGATTATATTCCCTGATTTCAGGAACATATTTTCTAATAAACTCATACTAGATAAGTTAAACAAAATGTTGTAGTGGAGTATACTCAAAATGTTATGAGAATATGAAAAATGTTCATATCAATCAAATCAGATAAGCAGGGACATCTAGGAAAGGATCAGAGTAAATGTAGTGCTATGTCCTACAAAATGAGGGGAGTCACAGAGGAAGGAAGTGAGGAAAAGGAAGGTGTCAGAAGCCTGAACAGACAGGAAAATGAGAGAGGGTAGCCAAATGAAGAGCAACAATTTTGAGTTCAAGAGAAAGAGAGGCAAGAATTGAGGATAAAGGGTTCTGGGAGGCTAAACATTTTATGTCTCCTCTTGGGGGCTGAGAGTAGCATGGAAGACTCTTCATCAGCAGTAAGGTGGAAGCACTGAATTTTGCATTAATTATTGAAAAATTATTACAGAGAAAGATTTATAGTGATGTAAAATAGCAGACAGCATTGCCATTTATAGGGGTGTGTGAAAGAAAGTACGATTATAAGGGCCGATTTGCTGAAATCACTGATGATGTTGATTAAGGAACAGATTGAAGAAATGTTTAAAAGAATAAATAACAGACTATTAAACAACCAATCAAAAATGCAGGATGTTTTGTGTGTCTGCTATGAGAAACAGAATTGGAGTAAATGATTAAATTGTCCCAAAATTCTATTAAAAAGAAAATCAGAGCTTAATCTGGCACTATTTGCTATAATTCCCTTGCTCAATTATATGCAAGTGAATTCAAAGCCAGCAAGTTAAATATGAACTATATTCAAATTATACACATAAAAATTAAAATATGTTGTGAGGAATATTTAGTAATTAAAGAATTTTAAAAATTCATATTTAACAATTGAAAAATGTAAAAGAAATAATAGATTTCTCCTGAACTTTTTCTCTCAAGAATGATACAATATTGCAGAACCATATTGCACCTGAAAAATAAATAGTACATTTCTGCTAAAAATTTAATAATCAAAGACTTGAAGAAGTAATATAGTGACTTCTATGTTGGTTTTTGCTGCTTTTTATTCACTAAGTCATGTCCAACTCTTTTGAGACCTACTGAGCCATCAGGGAAGCCCAATATGTTGTTTTACTTGCTTATTATCTGTCAGTTTCTCTTATTTAATCACATCAAGAACACCGGATGTTATTCAGAATTCGAAGTATTTAGAGTAGCTAGTGGAGGTGATGGAATTCCAGTTGAGCTATTTCAAATCCTGAAAGATGATACTGTGAAAGTGCTGCACTCAATATGCCAGCAAATTTGGAAAACTCAGCAGTGGCCATAGGACTGGAAAAAGTCAGTTTCCATTCCAATCCCAAAGAAAGGCAATGCCAAAGAATGCTCAAACTATTGCACAATTGCTCTCATCTCACATGCTAGTAAAGTAATGCTCAAAATTCTCTAAGACAGGCTTCAGCAATACATGAACCGTGAACTTCCAGATGTTCAAGCTAGTTTTAGAAAAGGCAGAGGAACCAGAGATCAAATTGCCAACATCTGCTGGATCGCGGAAAAAGCAAGAGAGTTCCAGAAAAACATCTATTTCTGCTTTATTGACTATGCCAAAGCTTTGACTGTGTGGATCACAATAAACTGTGGAAAATTCTGAAAGAGATGGGAATACCGGACCACCAGACCTGCCTCTTGAGAAACCTATATGCAGGTCAGGAAACAACAGTTAGAACTGGACATGGAACAATAGACTGGTTCCAAATCGGGAAAGGAGTACATCAGGGCTGGATATTGTCACTCTGCTTATTTAACTTCTATGCAGAGTACATCATGAAAAACGCTGGGCTGGAAGAAGCACAAGCTGGAATCAAGATTGCCAGGAGAAATATCAATAACCTCAGATATGCAGATGACACCACCCTTATGGCAGAAAGTGAAGAGGAACTAAAAAGCCTCTTGATGAAAGTGAAAGAGGAGAGTGAAAAAGTTGGCTTAAAGCTCAACATTCAGAAAACTAAGATCGTGGCATCTGGTCCCATCACTTCATGGCAAATAGATGGGCAAACAGTGGAAACAGTGTCAGACTTTATTTTTTGGAGCTCCAAAATCACTGCAGATGGTGATTGCAGCCATGAAATTAAAAGACGCTTACTCCTTGGAAGAAAAGTTATGACCAACCTAGATAGCATATTGAAAAGCAGAGACTTTACTTTGCCAACATAGATTCATCTAGTCAAGGCTATGGTTTTTCCAGTGGTCATGTATGGATGTGAGAGTTGGACTAGAAAGAAAGCTGAGTGCTGAAGAATTGATGCTTTTGAACTGTGGTGTTGGAGAAGACTCTTGAGAGTCCCTTGGACTGCAGGGAGATTCAACCAGTCCATCCTAAAGGAGACCAGTCCTGGGTGTTCATTGGAAGAACTGATGCTGAGGCTGAAACTCCAATACTTTGGCCACCTGATGCAAAGAGCTGACTCATTTGAAAAGACCCTGATGCTGGGAAAGATTGAGGGCAGGAGGAGAAGGGGATGACAGAGGATGAGATGGTTGGATTGCATCATTGACTCAACGGACATGGGCTTGGGTAGTCTCCGGGAGTTGGTGATGGACAGGGAGGCCTGGTGTGCTGCAGTTCATAGCGTCGCAGAGTTGGACATGACTGAGAGACTGAATTGAACTGAGCTGAACTTTGGAAAAACAAATTCAAAGGATACATTTAAAATCTTTTGAAAATTAAAATTTCCTTCTTTTTCAGCAGTTGAGATATTAGATAAAATGATTGACTAAAATAGGAATGATTAAGTGAGGATTATTTATGCAAAATAAAGTTTTTAATGATGGAAATAAAAATGTAAAGAGTAGGCAAAGGTAGATATGAGAATAAAATAACATAGAAAACTTCATGCCAACCTTAAAAACAAAGTAATTTTGCAAAACCGCCATGTTAGAAAAAAAACATAAATTCTGAATTTATCTTGAGGTTAAAATACAATTAATTTTAGTGAGTATATATTAGACTTTCAGACAATAAATAAGGTTCTAGGTACTCAAACAATAAGCTAGTAACATCCTATTTTTTGAGATTGTATTTTTTCTTTGGATTGTAGAGAAATAAGTATGTTTGAGACAGCTAGATAATTTAAATAATTTTGTCATTTTGATTTCTAAGTGTCATAGCTATGGAGACTATTTCTAAATAACTGTTGGAATAAGTCTGACTTTAAAAAATTATATTGCTAAGTCACATGAAAGGTTTATTCAAACATGTTTGATTGCATTTTTCTTTCTTCCTTCCTTTTGTATCTTGATTTCCCTTCCTCTCATCTTTTCCCTCATCCTACCTCCCCTTCTTTTCTTCTTACTTTTATTTTTTCCTTAGTCTTTGAAACAAATAAATTTTATAGATATTGATCATATTACTGAGTGGATTTAAAGCAATAATATGGCTCAAGTGAATACAAGAGATTTTGAATAAAAATTCAAATGATCCTACTTGAGTGTAATGTAAATGGAAACATAAACCACACTGAAATTGAACATATCCTATATTTTAGATTGGAATACTACATTTAAGTGTTATATGAATCTATTCGACAAGATATATTAAAATTATACTCAACAAGATAGAAAGTTGTGAAATATGTGTGACATTCAAAATAAAAACTGCTGACTGTGTTCATAAGAATGGCATTCTTATTTTGTCTATAATCTTAAACTGGGAGATGGCTTTATAAAACTAATAGACCAGAGCTTGTTTTTCTATCTTTAGAAAAAGAAAGAATGATAGAATGTTCTCCAAAGCCAAATATCAGGCTCTTGAAAATGACAAGATGTTTCCTTTACAACATAACACAACAAAGAGATATTGCTATTTCATGAGTGTGGTGCCATAAGGATACAATCCAGAGCCAGCTTTAATATGTACTTTCCTGTTTTCAGTCTCCTCCAAAAACAAGATGATCTTTAACTCTCAATTCATACTAATGAGAGAAACCCAAAGCTGAATCCCTGAAGGATTCTTGAAGTAAACTTTTTTAAGCCATCAAGGAATTTAAGTGTATGCTATGTTATAATTTCATTTTAATGTAATATAGAAATATGAGATGACAAATTTGAAAAAAGCTTTTAGTGCAATTAGATTGAAGATTTGGTTTTGACTTCAGAGGATCCAAAGAAAATTATATTGACGCTATACTAAGGTGCTTATACATTATCTGGGAGACAAATGAATATATAGAGATGTCTAGGAAATTAATGTGGCTTCTGTGGTTGTTCGGATGGCAGAGTCTGTCTGCAATGCAGAGGATCTGTGTCTAATCCTTAGGTTAGGAAGATCTGGAGAAGGGAATGGCAACCCACTTCAGTATTCTTGCCTGGAGAATTGCATGGGCAGAGGAGCCTGGCGGGCTACAGTCCATGGGGTTGCAAAGAATCACACACAACTGAGTGACTAACACTTTCTTTCAGGAGATTCTTGTTGTTCAGTCACTATGTTGTGCCTGATTCTTTGCAACCCCATGGAATGCAGCATGCAAGGCTTCTCTGTCCTTCACTATCTCCCAGAGTTTGCTCAAACTCATGCCCATTGAATTGATGATGCCAATCAACCATCTCATTCTCTATCGCCCCCTTCTCCTCCTGCCTTCAATCTTTCCCAGCATCAGGATATTTTCCAATGAGTCTGCTCTTCACAGTCTGGTGGCCAGAGTATTGGAGCTTCAGCTTCAGCATCAGTCTTTCCAATGAATATTCAGGGTTGTATGACTGGTTGATCTCTTTGCTGTCCAAAGGACTCTCAAGTCTTCTCCAGTACCACAGTTTGACAGCATCAATTCTTTAGCACTCAGCCTTCTTTATGGTCCAAGCTCTCAAATCTGTACATGACGACTGGGATATGGTTGAGTTTCTTAGGGCATCATAGTATATAGATGATAATGAACATGATTAAGATAAATAGGGTGTAGGGAAAGAGCAAATTAGCCAAGATAGCATGGTCAAGTTCTCTTGCTCCTTGGCCTCTCACTCTTTCTCCATGTTTTGTAAATAATGATTATGTAACAGCTGAGATCACCCATAGCACTGCACATGCGTGTCACGAGGTATTCGCCTGGCCGTGGGCTGCTGTGTGTGTATGCCTGTATGAGTTTCACCATGAAAGCCCTAGCTACTGCCGCACTGGGACTACACTGGAGTGACAGCATGGTTATGTTATATGAGGTTATGTTATGGCTCGATTATGGCTCCTTTATAGTTCTGTTGAGGCTGCTGCTACAATTGCTGCATCAGCCAGGACAGAAGCTGTGTTGCTGCTGCCACGCCAGCCAGGAGAGGATAAACATGTCTGCAGTCGCTATGGCTCCCCGTTTTCTTCCAGCCTCTTAGCTCGCACCTTGTCTTCCCTGGGTTCAGCGAACAATGTGCACAGTGCAATACAGGAAGACAACTGGCATCATGAACAGGGTTGGCGATACAGAGGGAACATGCAGTCAGATAATAAGTAAAGTAATAACTGTAGAACATTAATGCTATATTTGGGTGAAAACATTCCATAAAAATAATTAGAAGAAATAACCAAATAAAAAGATTTATAAATGAACTTAACAGGATGATTTTTTACAATAGAAGATAGTTAAGTAGAGTGACCAAATAACAAATGAGTTATCAAAAGTTAATCCCAGCATTAGTCTAGACATGTGTGAATAAGACAAAGGGAAAACTATGCTTGAGTTATCCAAATTAGAAAATAAATGGAATAGCAAAAAATGTTACTGTAGAACACCATCTATCCTACTTCATAAAATGCGTGCCTGTGCAGAGTACATCATGAGAAATGCTGGGCTGGAAGAAACACAAGCTGGAATCAAGATTGCCAGGAGAAATATCAATAACCTCAGATATGCAGATGACACCACCCTTATGGCAGAAAGTGAAGAGGAACTAAAAAGCCTCTTGATGAAAGTGAAAGAGGAGAGTGAAAAGGTTGGCTTAAAGCTCAACATTCAGAAAATGAAGATCGTGGCATCTGGTCCCATCACTTCATGGCAAATAGATGGGGAAACAGTGGAAATAGTGTCAGACTTTATTTTTTGGAGCTCCAAAATCACTGCAGATGGTGATTGCAGCCATGAAATTAAAAGATGCTTACTCCTTGGAAGGAAGATTATGACCAACCCAGATAGCATATTCAAAAGCAGAGACTTTGCCAACTAAGGTCTGTCTAGCCAAGGCTATGGTTTTTCCAGTGGTCATGTATGGATGTGAGAGTTGGACTGTGAAGAAGGCTGAGTGCTGAACAATTGATGCTTTTGACGTGTGGTGTTGGAGAAGACTCTTAAGAGTCCCTTGGACTGCAAGGAGATCCAACCAGTCCATCCTAAAGGAGATAGGTCCTGGGTGTTCTTTGGAAGGAATGATGCTAAAGCTGAAACTCCAGTACTTTGGCCACCTCATGTGAAGAGCCGACTCATTGGAAAAGTCCCTGATGCTGGGAAGGATTGGGGGCAGGAGGAGAAGGGAACGACAGAGGATGAGACAGCTGGATGGCTTCAGCGACTCGATGGGCATGAGTTTGAGTGAACTCCGGGAGTTGGTGATGGACAGGGAGGCCTGGTGTGCTGCAATTCACGGGGTCGCAAAGAGTCAGACATGACTGAGCGACTGAAATGAACCGAACTGAAGGTCGAATAAGTCTATGCCAAAAATATAACAGTTAATAAAAATGTTACCATTGTCTAATAAATGATGATAAATGGCATAGTAACTTGGAATCATCACTGGTTATAAACATATTTAAATTATTAAATTGCACTTTTATTAAAATAACTATAATATTTTGAGTCAATGTATAGTCAAATTTTCAGTAAAATTTGATAATCTTATAGGATTTTACTTAAAACATTCCTATTTCAAAGTCAAATGACCATGGAGCTCAGTACTATATATTTCATATTTTAACTGGATGCATTTTTTTTTGGAATTGAATTTGCTTTCTTTAAGTCTTTCAGGTTTTGTGCTCCTCAAGGGAAGCCATGTGATAATATGATTACACAGGATAGTAGAAAAAAAATGGGTATTACTAAGTATCTAAGGAAATTGTATAAAAATGTACTTTTTGATACTAGTTGAATAATCAAGTGTACTAAAATCTGAATATCATGGTATCATCTATAAAATTTAAACAAATTATATTTTCTAATCCACTTTCACTCAGTCTGGTATATGAGACTGTCAGAATGAGTATCACCTTAGAGCTTGTTGGAACTGCAAATTCATAGATCATACTAAAAGTTGTAAAAATATCGAGTTGTTTCAACATGACTTTCTGATTTTGCATTTTTATCTAAATATCCAACACAACAGTTACTTAAGTTCTCAGTTTAAAGAATCTAACAAATGGTAAGTGAAAATATGAACTCAAGGCTTACAAATATCTCTTTAAAAGCAAAGAAAGATATATTTAAAATTAAAATGAATGGTCCCATTAGGATTTAATAATTTTTAAGGTATTAGTATTTAAACTCACAGTCTGAAATGATTGGTTTCCACTGTTGCTTTTTCTGTTGCTTCTCTATTACCTCAGAATTTCATCTACACGAAGGGCATACAGTGCCCTCAAAAGTCAAGTACAAATTGTTTGTGGCAGAACATACCCTTCGGACTCTGAAACTTAACTTGTTTAAAATAAATTTCCAGCTTCCTGGATTCATGTTTCTGCACTTTTTTTTTTTTTTTTTTGCTATTTAGCTGTTGATTGAAAGTTTTATCTTTAATACATGAACCTGTGTAAGATTTACAGCACAGAAACTGTTGCTTTCAAACAATAAGGAACAATTAGAGCTTACGGAATTTAGAAACCACTGACCAAGTAATTTCTCCTAATGCCAGATTTGCTGTGTTTCTCAAAGTAATACAGATAAGAATCATATATTGGAGGCATATGAAAGAGTAGCAAACGTTGAATTTGTGAATCACTTAGCTTATTACACACTATTAGCATACAACACCGAATTGTCAAAGTAGAGACAATGAAGTAAGAACCACACCAAGGAGGATTCCAGGAGGAGGCATCTCAGCAGGAGCAGTAGCCTTCGGTCAGGCAATGGGTTTGGAACAAGTGTGAGTGGGAGGTCACCTTCTGTTCTCCTAGGGTTTCCAGGGCAGGTTCTCTGCAACAACTCTCAATAGCATAAAGCTGGGTTTTCCTGGGAAGAGCTCTCAAGTCACTCAGCTTGGTGGGCTCTTTTTAAGGAGCAATGGTTATCCCTGGGGAGAGGTCTTGATTTTGGTTATTCTTTCTGTTCCAATGTGGTACATTGGCCATCAAACGTCCCATCTAAAGAGATGACTTAGTTTATCACCCCAATACACTCCCAGTCCTACACAGATATTTCAGAACAACTAATGTGGAAGTCCACATTGGCCACTGGGACTCAATTTTAAACTATCTAAAATGTCTTACTCCTGGGAAGGAAAGTTATGACCAACCTAGACAGCATATTGAAGAGCAGAGACATTACTTCGCCAAGAAAGGTCCATTTGGTCAAGGCTATGGTTTTTCCAGTAGTCATGTATGGATGTGAGAGTTGGACTAGAAAGAAAGCTGAGTGCTGAAGAATTGATGATTTTGAACTGTGGTGTTGGAGAAGACTCTTAAGAGTCCCTTGGGCTGCAAGGAGATCCAACCAGTCAATTCTAAAGGAAATCAGGCCTGAATATTCATTGGAAGGACTGATTGTGAAGCTGAAACTCCAATATTTTGGGCGCCTAAAGCAAAGAACTGACTCATTGGAAAAGACCCTGATGCTGGGAAAGATTGAAGACGGGAGGAGAAGGGGACAACAGAGAAGGAGATGGTTGGATGGCGTTACTGATTCAATGATATGAGTTTGAATAAACTCTGGGAGTTGGTGATGGACAGGGAGGCCTGGTGTGCTGCAGTTCATGGGGTCTCAAAGAGTTGGACATGGCTGGGCAACTGAACTGAACTGAACTGAACATGTCTTAACATAGCTTCATCCTACAGGTTTCACACAAGAGGAGTAGAAATCATAACCAAAACGAAATCACATTTTAACAACATGCATTAAAAAAAATAATGTCTCACTTTATCTGTTCTTAATTGTTGCCAGCAAATTATTTTCACCTATGGAGCTACTTCATCATATCATTTTTTCTTCCACAATGGAGGTGATCTGACTTAAACCAACTTTGTCATTCCAACAACTACCCTTAACATCTGGAGTGGCATGGAGTTCAGTAAATTCTTAATTTTGCAGACAGAATTCATTGCATTCAACAGCCACCCTTTGATTCTTAGTTGTAACTGCTAATTTCAAAGAGACTGGAAATCATATAACCGTGCTTTTTAATATTTTCGAATTCTAGAAAATCTTTTATGAGTGGCCAGTTACTACTGTGAGTATCCATCTTCTTCCTTCTCCTTTTCTAAGACTTTATTTTTGTGGTTGTTTCTTTCTCTTAAATATCTTAACTTGTTTTGTTTGCACTTGTTTATTCCCTCGGTCTACAATGATCTTTGTGTGTGTGTGTGTGTGTCAGTCGTGTCTGACTCTGCAACCCCGTGGACTGTAGCTCACCAGGCTCCTCTGTCCAAGGGATTCCCCAGGCAAGAGTACTGGAGTGGGTTGCCATTTCCTTTTCCAACTATGACCTTTAGTTATCACTTATTTTTCAGATACCATCTCTTCATTCTCTGCTTCCAATAAATCACACTAACCATTGCTTTTTCACAATGATGGCTAAGCTTTTGGAAAGATGTCCTATTTATGACTTCTTCTTCCAAATGTTTTTAATGCACTGCCTTTGTAAGTCAGTTCATCCTCTCTTGCATGGATAAAGATATGTAGTTTATCTTGAATTTCTAAATTAAAATCTAATCTTTATCTGTCAGTTTCAAAATACGTTTTCTACAACAATTTTACATTTGGAAAAAATAATAGATGTATCAGGCAACTTAACTGCCTCAATATTTTTCTCTGGCTTCTTATCCTGAGTAAGGTAATATTGACAATCCATAACATGTAATTCAAGGGCATTCAAACGTCATACAGAAGACATTTGTCATTCAATTTTTCACTACTCTTTGTCTCATTTGCAATTTTCCTGAAAGCACCATGGAGTTTCATGTGTTTTTGATTTCCATTTTTCCTCTGCTCAAGAATGTTCCTCCCTCATATTTTCACAGACAGTGCATTTAATATTCCTTATGTTTAGTTTTAGATCATGTCCAAATTTGACTATAGCTACAAAATTGCCTGCAAATATTATAAAATACAACCCTTAGAGTGTTTATGTAAATGTATTTTCCCTTTAAAAAATATAAGTATAGTATATTTAACAAGTAATTATTGATTGCCTAATGTGTGTCAGGAACTCTTTTATCCAAATAGAATTGGGCCATGAAGAAAAAGAAATCTCAGTCTTCATGGAAGATATACTATACGTTAACTGGCAGGCAAGATAAAACATGGTAAGTCATAAATCATTGGTCTGGTGAAGAAAAAAAGAAAGTAGAATTAGAATTAGAGGAATTAGAGGAAAGGGATAGGAAATTTTTCTAGAAATGGGATATTCAATGTTAATGTGCTAGGAAATGTCTTCTTGACAAGAAAGTAAAAACTTGAAGGAAGTAAAGAAGTCAATGTTATTGACAGCTATGAGAATAGTACTCTAATCTAGATCATGAGATGAAAGCATGCCTGTGATACTAAAATAATAATACTGTTAATAATGATATTAAAGCAAATAGGACAGTGTTGTTTAAATTGAGATCTTTCTTGGAACTGAGATCAGAGAAATCAAAAGAACCTGATTATGTAGGATTTTAAGGGCATTTTGAGAAGTTTAAAGGACTTCTGCTCTGGAAGTCAGCTTCTGGGGCTGATTGCATATCAGGGACTGGGTTTATCCTGCTTGTTAAATAACTCAGAAAAAAATAGCATTTATAAGAATAAAAGTGTATCTACTATCCTCTAAATGGAAAAAGAACAATGTCTAATACCAAATCAAAATTATCAAGCATGGGCCAAAAAAGGAAGAAATAACTCACAATGAAGAGGAAAATCAATGAATAGAAACAAACTCAGATACGACAGAAATAATAGAATTAGAAAAAAATTATATTCATACATTCAAGTAGAGGAAAGCATGAGCTTGCTTGAAAAATATTGTTTTGACTAGAAAAGTACACTGAATGTAATTAATAACATGTTTTAGGAAAAAAAGATGAGGGAACTTGAAAGAATACTGAATATAAAAGATTAGGAATCTTGAAAATATCCAAAATAAAACTGTACAAAATCACGAGGAAAAAAATAAGAATGAAAAGAAACAGTGCTTCAGTGAGCTGATTCAATGAGACTCTCAAAAGGAACCCATATGTTTTGTATAGTACATATATAATACATATATAATTGTGCTGAAGGTGAGGAAGGGAAGGAAGAAAAACTATTTGAATAAATCAATGAACAAATAGTGTCCAAATGTTAGGAAACTTGCAATTCATAGATCAAGAGGACAACAAATTATGACTGCAAAGCATCAAAAAGACCACATCAAACATGTTATAAACAAATGATTTCCTAGCCATTTCTTTTGACAGCGGTACATGAATTATGGGATTTTAGTTCAGTGACAGGGATGGAACCTGTCCTCAAATCCAGCCTCAGTAGTGAAAGCATGCACCCTGGACCTCCAGGGAATTCCTCTACTAGTCTTAAAAAGAAAGTATCTAGAGAAAAAAGTATATGTGTTATACAGGGCCACAAGCACATGAATGATAACTGATTTCTCAAAATAAGCCAGTAAAGGGTGGTGGAATATTTTAAGTACTGAAAAGAAAATATCTGTCAAACAAATTCTATGAGTGAAAATATAATTCTAAAATGGAGGCCAAAGAAACCTTTTTCAGATCACAAACCCGAGCAAATTTATGATCATTATGCTAGCCTTAGAAGTAACATTTAATGAAAGTCATTCAGGCAGAAATAAAGTAATAACGCATGAGAATCTTTAGCTCCTTAATAGAGGAACATTTGAAAATGGTAAATATGGGGATGAATAGGAAATGCCTCAATTATCTATGTTTGAAAACTCTTAAAAGTTAAATATTTAAAAAATAAAGGTAATAATATATATGGTGTGTGTTTTAATAAAAGTAAGGTTAAAGTATATGACAACATCACCACAAACTATTGAAGGAGGAAAATTGAAGGCTAATATCTAAGATTCCTTATTAATATGGCTGTTAAAAAAAGAAAATAAATGTGATTGAGACTGTAGAAAAGAGAGCTCTGGGGTATTGTAGAAATATATGTTGGTGCAACCCCTAAGGAAGATATTATGGAATTACCTCAAAAAATTAAAAATAAAGCTAACATCTGATTCAATAATCCCACTTCTCAGTAATTATCTGAAAGAATTTAAGTCAAGGTGTCCAAGTTAGTTGTGCCCTTTCATGTTCTTCACATCATTGTTTACAATAGCCAAGACATAGAAATAATTTGAATGTGGATTGACACATGAATGGAGAGAGTAAATGTATTATGCACATGAAATAGACATTATTATATTTAAAATAAATATATCTATTTTTATAGATGTTATAAAAATAGATATTATTATATTTAGAATTAAAAGGGGCTTCCCTGGTAGCTCAGCTGGTAAAGAATCTGCTTGCAATGCAGGAGACCTGGGTTTAATCCCTGGGTTGGAAGGATGCCCTGGAGGGGGGCATCGCAACCCACTCAAGTTTTCTTGCCTGGAGAATCCCCATGGACAGAGGAGCCTGGCGAGCTATAGTTCATGGGTTTGCGAAGAGTTGGGCACGACTGAGCCACTAAGAACAGCGGCACTAAAAAGGGACAATTAGCCATTTGAGACATTATGGATAGATCTAAAGGATACTGTGCTAACTGAAATAAGTCAGACATGGAAAGACTGATATTGTACGATCTCATTTATTGGTAAAATTTATAATCACCACGCTTAGAGAAGCATGAGTAGAACTGTGGCTGTGTTTGCCAGGGACAGAAGGTACAAAGTATTAGCCATGAATGATAGATTCTGAAGACCTACTATACAGCTACTAACAGTGGAAACAGTGTCAGACTTTATTTTGGGGGGCTCCAAAATCACTGCAGATGGTGACTGTAGTCATGAAATTAAAAGATGCTTACTCCTTGGAAGAAAAATTATGACCAACCTAGATAGCATCCAAAAGCAGAGACATTACTTTGCCGACTAAGGTCTGTCTAGCCAAGGCTATGGTTTTTCCTGTGGTCATGTATGGATGTGAGAGTTAGACTGTGAAGAAGGCTGAGCGCCAAAGAATTGATGCTTTTGAACTGTGATGTTGAAGAAGACTCTTGAGAGTCCCTTGGACTGCAAGGAGATCCAACCAGTCCATTCTGAAGGAGATCAGCCCTGGGATTTCTTTGGAGGGAATGATGCTAAAGCTGAAACTCCAGTACTTGGGCCACCTCATGCGAAGAGTTGACTCATTGGAAAAAACTCTGATGCTGGGAGGGATTGGGGGCAGGAGGAGAAGGGGACAACCGAGGATGAGATGGCTGGATGGCATTGCTGACTCGATGGATGTGAGTCTGAGTGAACTCCGGGAGTTGGTGATGGACAGGGAGGCCTGGCATGCTGCGATTCATGGGGTTGCAGAGTTGGACACGACTGAGGGATTGAACTGAACTTTATAGCTTAGTGCCTACAGATAGCAGTACTGGATGTTTCAAATTCATATAGGCATCCCAGGCAACTCGGTGGTAAAGAATTCTCTTGCCAGTGCGTGAGATGCAGGAGACACAGGAGATGCAGGTTTGAGACCTGGGTTGAGAAGAAACCCTGGAGGAGGGCATGTCAACTCGCTTCAGTATTCTTGCCTGGAAAATCCCATGGACACATGAGCCTGTGGATTACAGTCCATGGGGTTGTAAAGAGTAGGACACAACTGAGCTACTGAGCATAAATTTATGTATATAATCTCTCTATATATTAATATTATGGTTAGAACTTACCAGATATATATTGGTCATACATAAAAAGTGAAGATCAGTGGAAACAAACTCAAGGATTTTGTTATGCATTGAATCTGAACAACTAAGCAGTGAAATGAACTGAAATGGGGGAGGGGCATAACAAAAAGTTCCATATTGGAGTTGTTAATATTCAGGCATTTTTCACACAGTAGAGTGTGTAAGTGGAGAGTGAAAGGGCAGTTGAGGAGGGAGCACACACACAAATAACTCAGTATCTACTTCCTTCCCTCACGCTCTGATTCTTTCTTCAGCATCTGAGCCTGAGGACTCTCCTTTTGTGTTCTGCGAATGTCTTTGATTCAACACTAGGCCTCTCTGTTGTGTGCAAGCCTCTGGAAACTGACTATTGTCTCTCAGTTTGGGTGATCTCAGGAAGTGTAAACTTGCTTCCATGTATTTTAGTGAATGAAATTTACTATCACCTAGAATTATGACACAGCTTAATTTATAGAGTTTTAGCTGCTTATATTTACAGGCAACACATAGTTGACATTTTCTTCCAAGCTGCATGCTAAACTGAGTGTTTCAGAAATAGATGCACAGATAGAAACAAACTTATGGTGAGGGAAAAGGAAGGGGGCATAAAAATCAGGAAGCTGGGATTAACATAGATATTCTACTATATGTAACAGACAAACAATAAGGCTTTACTCTATAGCACAGGGAATGCTACTCAATATTTTATAATAAACTGTTTGGAAAAAGAATCTGAAAAAGAATGAATAAAGAATGAATATATGACTATACATATATTCATTCAACATGTATACATAATACTGAATCACTGTGCTATACACCTGAAACTATCTGGATATTGTAAATATCTAGTTTTATTATACTTCAACAAAAGAAGGAATCAGTTTCTTCGATAAGTACAATTAAAGAGAAAGGCAAGATATTGATTTCTATTTAGATGATTTCATGCCAACAGCATGGACTGAAATTTTTTTAGTACAGAATATTTCAAAATTAAAATAACACTGCAAGGAGATCAAACCAGTCAATCCTAAAGGAAATCAGTCCTGAATATTCATTGGAAGGACTGATGCTGAAGCTGAAACTCCAATCCTTTGGCCATCTGATGGGAAGATCTGACTCACTGGAAAAGACCCTGATGGGGGACAGATTGAAGGCGAGAGGAGAAGGGGACAACAGAGGGTGAGATGGTTGGATGGCATCACTGACTGAATGGACATGAGTTTGAACAAGGTCTGGGAGTTGGTGATGGACAGGAAGGCCTGGTGTGCTGCAGTTAGTTCATGGAGTTGCAAAGAGTCGGACACGACTGAGTGACTGAACTGAACTGAGCACTTAAGCAAACATGAATGTTGTTGTAGTGAGAAGACAGAAACCCAGCAGTAGAAGTTGAATTTGTGAAAACAGATACATAGATTGAAGTTACACATTTACAAACTAAGAAATGCCAAGGGTGGATAATAAATGTCAGAATTAGAGAAGCCGCAAAGACAATTATACTCTATATCCATCAAAACTCTGTCAAATATGCTGTGAAGACATAAACTGTTGTAAATGTAGCCGCCAACTTTGTTACTTTGTTATTGCAGTCCAAGGAAATAAATAAAATGGGATATCCAGTATTTGCTTGATAGATCAATTTATTACTATGGTAAGTTTTTTTTAAATTTTTGAGATACTTTAACATAGAGAAGAAAGTAGAACACAATCAATTATTCAGAGAATATCACTACTACTGTTTAGAAATATTAATATGATCTCAGGAAATACATGTGTTTTGCATGTAACACTACTTATTTGCATCTTTTTTTTTTTTCTTTGAAAGCCAGAATATGGGCACAGCAGGAGGGCAAGAACCTTCCTGAGTACAAAGCAGATACATCTTCTCACCAAGCCTGTAGATAAAGAGAAAACATTCTTTTTATTAACTTCGAACTACAGGTAAAATCATGGCTAATAACATTATTCTTACTTGTTTTCAAATTATATCCATATACATTCCTTTGTGTCTGACCAAGTGTTCACAACTGCCCATTTGTTACCACTCCTTTGTGTCCTCCATATGTTACTCAGACTTCCCTCCTCCCCTGGTGCCCTGATCTCTGCTTACTCTTAGGCCTGGACAATCACTAAAAAGTGGAACGTGGTCTACGGGGTCGCAGAGAGGTGGACACGACTGAAGCGACTTAGCAGCAGCAGCAGCAGCAGCTCCCTTAACAGCTTATTTTGTGATTTGGCTGACCACAGTAGACACTTTTTTCTGTCAAACTCTACTAGACATTTCACCTGTCTAGACCAACTTCCCTTAAGTCTCTGCTAGTCTCTGCTTAATCTTTTTTTACCTTATAAAGGGAAAACTTTTCTGATTGCTTTTGAAATCCTTGCAGAGTTCTGTGATTTGTGCATTCTCTATATAGTAGTGGTTTATTCTGAATAAAGTCTCTCCTTATCTAATTTTGGATTTGTCTTGATTTGACTTGATCAATGATTCTTGACCCCGAGTGGTACCCATTGAAATTTATTTCTATATAAAAGATTCAGTAAAATCATTCCAAAATGGTTCTATAATTGGACTCTAAATTAAATCACTATTGTCACTACCACTCTTTCTTAGTTCAAGCTCTTATTTCTCACAATTATTTTAATAATTTCCCAATGAACTTTATTTTCTGTCTATACTCCCTCTCAACTTGCCAACCTCCCCATATATAATGTCTATATAAGCCATCCATTCTTATCACTTCTTTATCACATGATATTTTAGCTGATGATTATTTCTATTTATGGCCAGATTAAATCAGATCTGGGCTGGATGGAGCACAAGCTGGAATCAAGATTGCTGGGAGAAATATCAATAACCTCAGATATGCAGATGACATCACCCTTCTGGCAGGAAGTGAAGAACTAAAGAGCCTCTTGATGAAAGTGAAAGAGAAGAGTGAAAAAGTTGGCTTAAAGCTCAACATTCAGAAAATGAAGATCATGGCATCTGGGCCCATCATTTCATGGCAAATTGATGGAGAAACAGTGGAAACAGTGGCTGACTTTATTTTTCTGGGCTCCAAAATCACTGCAGATGGTGACTGCAGCCATGAAATTAAAAGACGCTTACTCCTTGGAAGAAAAGTTATGACAAACCTAGACAACATATTGAATAGCAGAGACATTACTTTGCTGACTAAGGTCCATCTGGTCAAAGCTATGGTTTTTCCAGTAGTTGTGTATGGATGTGAGAGTTGGACTATAAAGAAAGTTAAGTGCTGAAGAACTGATGCTTTTGAACTGTGGTATTGGAGTCCCTTGGACTGCCGGGAGACCCAACTAGTCCATCCTAAAGGAAATCAGTCCTGGGTGTTCATTGGAAGGACTAATGTTGAAACTGAAACTCCAGTATTTGGCCACCTGATGTAAAGAGCCGACTCATTTTAAAAGACCCCGATGCTGGGAAAGATTGAAGACAGGAGGAGAAGGGGATGACAGAGAATAAAATGGTTGGATGGCATCACTGACTCAATGGGCATGATTTTGAGTAAACTCCAGCAGTTGATGATGGACAGGGAGGTCTTGCATGCTGCTGTCCATGGGGTTGCAAAGAGTCAGACATGACTGAACGACTGGACTGAAGCTGTCTAGTGCAGGGACTCTGGCTTAATGGTTTTTATATCCTTAGTGACTATCTCAGCTAATGCCTATGGGTGGTCTAAAAATATCTGTTGAATGAATGAATGCAAATCTCTTTTGGATCCTTTCCTAAAACAGTAACAGAGGGACAGAATTTTCAATTGTTCTCATCCAAAAGTTAAAAGAACTCCTATATTTCCATGTCTTCAAGTCTCATTTTCACTTTCATTTTTCCTGATACTTCATGGAAATATCAAACGACTATTGATAAATTCAGAGAATGATTTCTATCATCTTTTTTCCCCCTGCACTTCTCACATAAGAAAAATTGTGTCAGTTTGAATTTTAGTCCTCTTGGACTTTTAATGTGAATGCTATTCTTGTTCAAATTGAGCATAGCCAAAGTATCTCCTTTAGCATCTCCTACATTAACAGACCAAACTTACTCATAAAGCAAACTTCCCTGGAGGAAACAGCAACAACCAAGAAATGGACAAATAACATTAGCATCAGGTGTCTTTACTGAAAGTCTTATTTCCTGAGAACATTTATTTGCTAATCAAATTCTGAGCACTTTCTTCCATTTCTTTTTTTCTCCTTCCCTGGCTTGGTCAACCATTCAATGCATCATGAAATCTGATTGCCATTTCTTAAGGCTTCTTTATCATATTTCTTTCAAGTCTTTATTTTCCTAACCAATTATAGTCCCCTGCCCCTCCACTTATAAACAGAGTCCATATTTTATCCATGTTTTTTTCTGTCAAATGAAATTTTCATTACTATTGTATCTTTCCTTGATCAAAAATCTTCCATGATTGCTTTATACATGGGAGGACAAGTTCAGATTCTTTGTTCTGTTATTAATGGCGCTGCTGCTGCTGCTAAGTCGCTTCAGTTGTGTCCTACTCTGTGCAACCCCATAGACGGCAGCCCACCAGGTTCCCCCATCCCTGGGATTCTCCAGGCAAGAACACTGGGGTGGGTTGCCATTTCCTTCTCCAATGCATGAAAGAGAAAAGTGCATGTGAAGTCACTTAGTTGTGTCCGACTCTTCGCGACCCCATGGACTGCAGCCTACCAGGCTCCTCCATCCATGGGATTCTCTAGGCAAGAGTACTGGAGTGGGTTGCCATTGCCTTCTCCCATTAATCACTTTAGAATGAATTGCTAATAAGCTCCAATCTGGTGCCTTTGCAGTTGTTCCAAAGTTTACATTGAGAAGGAAAAGTTTTAAACAATATGTTGATGCAGATTTAGTGGCAGAGCAACATGTAGTCAAAGTTCTATAAAATTCTGTTCAAGGAATTTTGCATATCATCTTTTAAAAGGCTCACTAGTTCTATGAGGTAATTATTACTATGCTACTATTGAGTCTGATGCAAAAGTGAACTTTAGAAAAGATTAAGGATATTTCATACGATTTGGTGGACCAGGATACAAACGCAGGTGTCCCCATACCCAGTGCTCAGTCTTTGAGCCACAGGACAGAAGTTTTCTTTGGAAGCATTTGGATAAATAATTGGGCTCCCCTGGTGGCTCAGATGGTAAAAAATCCACCTGCAATGTGGGAGACCTGTGTTCGATCCCTGGGTAGGGAAAATCCTCTGGAGGAGGGCATGGCAACTCACTCCAGTATTCTTGCCTGGAGAATCCCCATGGACAGGGAACCTGATGGGCTATGGACAGAGGAGTCAATGGGGTTGCAAAGAGTTGGACACGACTGAGTGACTAAGCACAGCACTGATAAATGAGTACAGTTTAAGAGAGCTACACCAGGCTGCACTTCTTAAACTGGGGCTGCTTTTGTTTTTATGACTTGCTCTTGACTTTTGTTTTAATTGTCACCCTTCATAATTCTGGAGAATATGAAATGTCACTAGACTTGTCTTACCTTTGTGTTCATGTCCTGTGATTACTGAGCAGCTGGTACCCGACTTAGTATATATATGGGTATGGATACGGAGGCGAGTATGCATAATTAGGAATATATCCACCTTGCTGGATTGGGTAAGGTCTCTGCATACATCAAAAGGGAGGAGAAAATTGCATAGAGTTAAGATAATGTAGGGCAAATAATTCATAATAATATCTATTAACAACTTATAAATGTGGTAGTTCCTTCTATATCATCTGTTGGATTATTTTTCAAAATTTAGTTAGAGTTTTACTTTTTGTATAAGAAAAATATTTTTTAAAATAGTAAAATAATATAGGATTTTTTTTTTTTTTGCTGTTTGTTGATGATTCTGTTGTTTTATCATACCCAGAGCCATTGATTATGGCTGACCTCCCAAAAATGATTTAAAATCTTTTTTATGATATTAGCTATAAAGTGATTGATCACCCTTCTAGGGAGTAGGCATTTACTAATTTCAAATTGCTGGAATTGTTGCTGATTACTGTTGTATTATAATGAGCTTACTGCCTCTTAAAACCCCTAATTCTATAATATTCACTTCTGTTAATCCAATAGTCTTCATCCAACCTTCTGAACCTTTTATTTGATGTCATTTTAAGATCATCTACTTTTTAAGTCAGTATACATTTTTGAGACTTATAACATTGATAAGACATGTCCAAAAAGTGTGAGAAATCAGGGATACATTTCATGGAGCAAAATGTTAAATGAATAAAATGATCTCTCTCATCATATGGTCAATTTAACTTTACCTTATGACTTTATCACCCACTATAAGAATCAGAAATTTGAAAGCTACCATTATAGCCTCTATGCTCCTCTAAGTGCATATTATGCTCAAAAGAATATGATTCTTTAGGCAAAGTCAAATTATTCACCAGGCAAACCTATCTGAATTTTAAGAAAGTGATTGGCTGCATTAGGTTGGCATTATGAGTTTCCATCTAAATGCTACTAATATTAAGGAGTTCAGGACTTTCCTCAGTGTATTATCAAGAAATAAATGTATAAATAAATAAATTACAAATGCATAAACAAGGACTGCATTCACTGTATAAATATATTTCAGAGATGAATGTGGGTTTTTCTTTTACAATTAATACTAGGGAATAAAATATGTTTGTGCTACACCATTTTCTTAGGGGAATACTTACATAGTTACGTCCAAACTGGCGAAGATTCTGGTAAAATAAAGAACAAATTAAAGTCTTAATACATGTTTAATTATCACCTTTTCCAGTGAATGAAAATGCCTTACCTCTTCAGATGAATCAGCTTTCTGGGGGAAAAAAGAAAAGAAGAAAAAGTTGGCACATTTATTTTTAAGCTTTTAATTTGTTATGGGGTAAAGTAGTTAACATATTTTAGTTTTACAATTCTAGATTGAGTGCAAAAATGTACTTAGCTGCCACAATTAAACAAAATAGAGGCAAAGTCTTAGATGACTGATAGAGGCAAGCTGTATTTTTTTTTTTGCTGTGTTTATTATTGTTTATACTTTGGTTGTTGTTTACTTACATCTTTAAAATGAGTGAATAATAGTTCACTGCCATGTTAATTTGATACATTCAAACAAGTCACTGTGGTTTAAATTTCTTTTGGGTGTGAAATTGAGAAAAATCTATTACTTGGAATAGGACAGTGAATTTGAATAGTTTATTTTTGATTTTCCTCAAGAAAAACATTTTTCATGTGGATATGTTTAAGTAAATCAAAAGCTACTGATATTCAAATATTAGTATGCTGGTAGAGCCTGATATTATATTTTTCTCTGTTCTTCTAAAAGTTTTATTTTTCCACAACTGTCATGTTATAGAAAATAACATGATTTACAGTGATATCATGACCAATTTGTTTTTGAAACCCTTACTAGAATTTGTTCAATATCTTGTGGCATTGTAACTTCTTGTGTAATTTCTCAGTAACTGGACATAATGAATATGAAATGAAGGGACAATTACTTTTAACAGGAGTGAAAAATTTAAGGCAAATAGAAAAAGGAGGAAGACAATGATAGAAGGAGGAAGAGAAGGTAGAGGAGGGGGAGGAAGTGGAAAGCGATTTAGAGAAGTGAAGGTTTACCTAATGGCACTCGGGAGTGAATGACAGTACAAGCTGAGAATCCCCGGCATTTGTCAGAGCTACAGCTTTTAATATTTAAGGCCTTTTACCAGCTCTCTAGTCTCGTATTATGAGCTTTAAAAAATGTTATTTTTACATTATATTAATTATACTTAAATTCTGTATGTGTTACGCACATGCATGTCTTTTCAAGATATATTCTAATTCCTCATGAATTTATGAAGCTTAATTCAAGGAAAATGTTCCTATAAAACTTAAAAATTTTTTAAAGCCATGTTCAGGTAAATGCACATATAGGTCAGAACACAAGAAATAGGAAATACTTTTAGGATACTTCCTAAGAGCTTAAGTTCAAAATTTCCTGGTATATCAATACTTACAATCAGGGCACCCATGAGAGCCATAATGAAGGCAAAGAAAAATATCTTCATGTCTGGTAGAGTCCTGTGAAAGCACATGTGAAAACTCAGTGACCCATCCACTGCCGCATTTAAAAATCAAACATGTATTGATCAAGCTATGCTCCACAGTCTTGTGACACTGAGTAGAAATGCAAAGACAATTGAACCATATTGCCTGACATCACAGAATGTAGAGACAAGTAGGCATCTTGATAAGCAAAAAGTACTGTGATGTTAAGTACTAAAGCACTGTAAACACACAGCAAGTGAGCGTCTTAGACCTAGAGAATGGAGATATTGAAGAAGATAAAATGGTAAGACTTGGACTTCCCACATGGTCCAGTGGTTTAGAATCTGCCTGCCAATTCAGGGGTAATGGGCTTGACCCCTGGTCCAGGAGAATTCCACCAACTGCAGGGCAAATAAGCCCATTAGCCACAGCTACTGACCTTGTGTCCTAGATCCCATGCTCTGCAATAGGAGAAGCCACTTCAGAGAGAAGCAACTCCAGAACTAGAGAATAGGCCCTGCTCCCCACAACTATAGAATGCCAGGGTGCAGCAACGAAAACCCAATAGAGCCAAAAATTTTTTAAAAAGAAAAAAAAATGGTAAGACTTGTATTACCTTATATGGGGTTAATGAGTAAGTAAAAACAAATCTTTGTGGCCTATACAAAGAAGAAAAAAATGAAAGAGAATGAGAATAAATAGTTCATCTTGTAATAAGGACAGAAAAAGGAGTCAGGCTGACCATTTAGACTTCTGTGAAATGATAGGGAACTTACATAATGATGGTATGGATCATAAGTAAGGTGGAATTTAAGGTGTATTTAGAAGGTAGAACGACAAGCTACAGGGATTGGTTTTGAATCAGAATTAGTGAAAATGAGTCAGGTTTCTGGCTTGAAAACTATAGATGATGTAGTCTTGGTATTAGAAAATTAATGATGCTTGGGAGAGAAAAATAAAATAAAAATGTTTTAGGAAAAAATTCTAGTTATTTTGAAATTGAATTAATAAAATGATTTAATCTACAAATAACCTTATTGAATACAATTAAACTTAACTGGGAAATTTTAATATGTTTTTATAACTTTTTATCTGCAATGAACACAGTACTGTTGCTGTTGAAAATAATTAATGTAGATTATTTCTAAATTACTAATATTAAATTTAAAAAATTCCTTATATATAAGGTGAATAATGAGTAAATTTAAAAATAATTTTTAGTCATTAGTTTGATAGAACATCACAGCAACATCTTTAAGGAAAGAAACTACTCAGGATAAATAACTATAAATCTCTCATATATAAATTAGAATTTGTAACTGATGATTTTTCTATTTTCCTGTGTTTGCTGATTGTGTCTCATTTATTTAAGCCCTGAAAATCAGACAAACTATAAAAATTATACATTTCTTGGTTGGGTTTTTCATTCAGTGAAGTTATGACACAAAAAAGATGCATTTTTAATGCTGTTTATCCTTGAATTTTATAAAATGTAGATAATTGAGAGAAATGACAGAAACTGATCTTGAGAGATGGATAGACAGAATAATCTAAGGACTTTAAAAAAATGCTTCTTAAAATATGCAATGATAAAGCTTGTGTAGGTTCAGAAAAACAGAATATATGTTGTTAATGAGAAAGCAATGGGAAAAAAGTAACCTTGAAAAAGAGTACTTAAATTTAATAGAATGCTTAGTTTTCCAAAAATAGAGTTGATGCTACTTGAGATACTTTTTCTGTAAAACAAGCTGCACTGTAGGCTAAAGGTAAACGTGTTAACAAAAAGATCATACATTTAGTCAAGAAGAAATAGGCTTCTAAGATGTATCAGAGACAGAGAAGATGGAGCTCTTGTCTTCCATTTTCCAACTCAACCACCTTGTGCAAAAATTGCTGTCAGTTCAGAGGCACTGAAATCCTGAAATCACTTTTAGATCCTGACAGAGCGTTATCATTTCTTTAAAATTATTTCTTTCTGAGAAGCTATCAACAAATAACATATAATTAATAAAGTATTTCAACTCATTCTACTGAGCAAAAGGTTAGAATAAGACATCATAGGTACTGGCACAAAGACAGACATATAGATCAATGGAACAAAATAGAAAGCCCAGAGATAAATCCACACACATATGGACACCTTATCTTTGACAAAGGAGGCAAGAATATACAATGGAGTAAAGACAATCTCTTTAACAAGTGGTGCTGGGAAAACTGGTCAACCACTTGTAAAAGAATGAAACTAGATCACTTTCTAACACCGCACACAAAAATTAACTCAAGATGGATTAAAGATCTAAATGTAAGATCAGAAACTATAAAACTCCTAGAGGAGAACATAGGCAAAACACTCTCAGACATAAATCACAGCAGGATCCTCTATGATCCACCTCCCAGAATTCTGGAAATAAAAGCAAAAATAAACAAATGGGATCTAATTAAAATTAAAAGCTTCTGCACAACAAAGGAAAATATAAGCAAGGTGAAAAGACAGCCTTCTGAATGGGAGAAAATAATAGCTAATGAAGCAACTGACAAACAACTAATCTCAAAAATATACAAGCAACTTCTGCAGCTCAACTCCAGAAAAATAAACGACCCTATCAAAAAATGGGCCAAAGAACTAAATAGACATTTCTCCAAAGAAGACACACGGATGGCTAACAAACACATGAAAAGATGCTCAACATCACTCATTATTAGAGAAATGCAAATCAAAACCACAATGAGGTACCACTTCACACCAGTCAGAATGGCTGCGATCCAAAAATCTGCAAGCAATAAATGCTGGAGAGGGTGTGGAGAAAAGGGAACCCTCCTACACTGTTGGTGGGAATGCAAACTAGTACAGCCACTATGGAGAACAGTGTGGAGATTCCTTAAAAAATTGCAAATAGAACTACCTTATGACCCAGCAATCCCACTTCTGGGCATACACACCGAGGAAACCAGAATTGAAAGAGACACATGTACCCCAATGTTCATCGCAGCACTGTTTATAATAGCCAGGACATGGAAACAACCTAGATGTCCATCAGCAGATGAATGGATAAGAAAGCTGTGGTACATATACACAATGGAGTATTACTCAGCGGTTAAAAAGAATTCATTTGAATCAGTTCTGATGAGATGGATGAAACTGGAGCCGATTATACAGAGTGAAGTAAGCCAGAAAGAAAAACACCAATACAGTATACTAACACATATATATGGAATTTAGGAAGATGGCAATGACGACCCTGTATGCAAGACAGGGAAAGAGACACAGATGTGTATAACGGACTTTTGGACTCAGAGGGAGAGGGAGAGGGTGGGATGATTTGGGAGAATGACATTCTAACATGTATACTATCATGTGAATTGAATCGCCAGTCTATGTCTGACGCAGGATGCAGCATGCTTGGGGCTGGTGCATGGGGATGACCCAGAAAGATGTTATGGGGAGGGAGGTGGGAGGGGGGTTCATGTTTGGGAATGCATGTAAGAATTAAAGATTTTAAAATGTAAAAAATAAAAAACTAAAAAAAAAAAAAAATAAAATAAAAAAAAAAAGAAAGTGAAAAAAAAAAAAAAAAAGAATAAGACATCATATTAGATTATATATGAACATACCTTTCACCCAAGATGAGACTCAGGAGTCAGAGAAGCTGAAATTCTGAAGCTTGAAGAGAGGATGCCCTTCGCTGGAGAACTGTTGTATTTAAATACACTCGATATTTTCCATTTGTCATTCTAAATCATGTCAGTTGTCAAATCATATCATAGAATGGAAGATAATGCCCAAAACCTGTCTTCACAGATATTAAGAATAAAGTTAATAGGGCGACTTTACAATAGATGATTGTGAAGCAGAAGGACCAGGAAACAAATGAATCCATCAAAAGTTAATCCTAGTATGAATCTAGGCCATATGAATAAAATAAAGGAAAAAATATGATAGAGAAAAGCAAGTTAGAAACAAAATTAAATGGTAAAAATATTTCTGTAAAACACTAACCACTCACATTATTTCAACAAATGCATTTTTGAGATGGAGCAAATCTATGCCAAAAATACTTGAAGGAAAGTTATGACAAACCTAGACAGAATATTAAAAAGCAGAGACATAAGTTTGCCAACAAAGGTCCGTCTAGTCAAGGCTATGGTTTCTCCTGTGGTCATGTATGGATGTGAGAGCTGGACTGTGGAGAAGGCTGAGAGCTGAAGAATTGATGCTTTTGAACTGTGGTGTTGGAGAAGACTCTTCAAAGTCCCTTGGACTGCAAGAAGATCCAACCAGTTCATTCAAAAGGAGATCAGTCCTGGGTGTTCTTTGGAAAGAATGATGCTAAAGCTGAAACTCCAGTACTTTGGCCACCTCATGAGAAGAGTTGACCCATTGGAAAAAACTCTGATGCTGGGAGGGATTGGGGGCAGGAGGAGAAGGGGACGACAGAGGATGAGATGGCTGGATGGCATCACTGACTCAATGGACGTGAGTCTGAGTAAACTCCAGGAGTTGGTGATGGATAGGAAGGCCTGGCGTGCTGCGATTCATGGGGTCACAGAGTCATACACAACTGAGCGACTGAACTGAACTGAACTGAAGATATGGTGCTATCATAATACATTCAAGTCATTTATTTTAAATGTTTCCTACAAATTATTAAGTTGTTCTTTTATCTTATTACATTATGTTCCAATCTAATGTTAAATATTTATTAGAAAAATTTGATAATCCTTTGTTTATTGCCTGTTAAAATGATGTTTTTTCTCAAAACCATGTGATCGGAGAAACTCAGTAGTATATATTTTATATAGTGATTAGATGCGTATGCTCAGAATTAAATTTACTTCCTTGAATCTTTAGGGGATCATGTTTCTCAGTGGAAGTCATGAGTTGACATGATTATACTACGTAGAAGAAAATACTTAGGTCTGCCTCAGTCCCTCTGGAAATTAATACAAAATTTACCTCTTTGCTATCTGTTGGCTAATTTAATCTACTCAGAATGGGAAATCAGAAAATCATGTAAATTTTAAATAAATTTTATCTCAGTCTATATTATAGGAGACCATCAGAATCAGCATCTTCAGAGATATTCTTGGAAATTCAACTTCATTAGCTCTCATCAGATATATTGAATCAGGATGTTGGAAGAGCACTAAAAATCCAATTTTCACACTGTCTCCAGGTTATTCTTTTTGTACCATGAAGTTGAAAAATCCAGGTAAGTACACTGATAAAGACATTGCTCATCTATTGAAGTGACCCTACCAGTAGGTCATAGTTTTGGTGTTTGTAGGAAAAATGTGTGCTATAGGTGAATAATATCATTATAAATTATTTTTATTCTCTGGACAGTGCTTTGATGTTATGCACGATGTATTAAGGCAATGAAAGAATTAAAGTCAAATTCAAGTTCCATATTGTTTAATCTTTTCCATGATTTTTTTTATCTTGCAGATACATGGTTGCTTCTCAAATGCAAAATAAATTTAATTTTGTAGGTATATTTTGAAGGGGAAAAAGATGTATAGGGTTCAGAAACCCTTCAAGCTAGCCTGATTTTTAAGAATAAGTCTTGCTTTATCCATTTTGGAGATTAAAGTGATTTTCTTCCTTCCATTCTCTATTCTTTCTCATTCTTCCTCACTGAGTCTCTTCCCTCCACATTTTTTCTTCATTGATTCATTTAATGTTCCCAGACACAATTCTAGTAGATCTAAGATATTCACAGTGTAAGAGAACTAATGTTCCAGAGGCCCTCCAAAAAATCAACAAGAAGAAACACAAACTGCCTGGTAATAATAATTGATAAAGGCTCATATTCATATTTAAAATTTACAATTAAACTTAACACACCCATATTTTAGTTTGGGGCACCAAGATGCAAACATTATTGCACTCATGATTATCTCTTTCAACATGAAAGAAAGTGTGGGGATTAGATTAAAAGCAGGAAATTAGAATTGTGGACTCTAAACAAAGAGTAGATCTGTGTTATTATGGTTTCATCCTCTAAGAACAGTGGGTCATTATGGAAAATGAATGGATCAGAGGATGTCTTGATATCTCAAATTAAGAGCACAGATGATTTGTCTACACTAACCAAGCAACATACTGTTTGAAAATGTCAAGGTCATTCATTTTCAAAGGAAAAATCAACAAAGAGCTACTGCTGTATCACTGGTGTGACATTAAATTGATGACATTAGAAAGCAACCTGTGAGTGAGTATTTGTAGTGATATTATTGCTGGAATGTCCTTATCCATCTTCTTCCTCTCTTCTAGTTATTCTTCCTCCATCACCTCCTGCTCATCCTCCTTCATTTGTCCTTCACTGAAACCAGAGTCTTCAGTTTATGACAAAATCTGTGACTTTATTAACTAAAAGAATAACTTTATTATATTCCTGTGCAAAGTACTTAAAAGAAACAATATTGCAAAGGACAATGAAGAAAAATATGTAACTGACTCAGTTCAGTTCAGTTTAGTCGGTCAGACGTATCCGAACTTTGTGATCCCATGAATTGCAGCATGCCAGGCCTCCTGTTCCATCACGACTTCCGGAGTTTACACAAACTCGTGTCCATTGAGTCGGTGATGCCATCCAGCCATCTCATCCTTTGTCATCCCCTTCTCCTCCTGCCCCCAATCCCTCCCAGCATCAGAGTCTTTTCCAATGAGTCAACTCTTTGCATGAGGTGGCCAATGTATTGGAGTTTCAGCTTCAGCATCAGTCCTTCCAATGAACACCGAGGCCTGGTCTCATTTAGAATGGACTGGTTGGATCTCCTTGCAGTCCATGGGACTCTCAAGAGTCTTCTCCAACACCACAGTTCAAAAGCACCAATTCTTCAGCACTCAGCTTTCTTTATAGTTCAACTCTCACATCCATACATGACCAGTGGAAAAACCATAGCCTTGACTAGACGGACCTTAGTCGACAAAGTAATGTCTCTGCTTTTTAATATTCTATCTAGGTTGGTAATAACTTTCTTTCCAAAGAGTAAGGGTCTTTTAATTTCATGGCTGCGAACACCATCTGCAGTGATTTTGGAGCCCAAAAAAATAAAGTCTGACGCTGTTTCCCCATCTATTTCCCATTAAGAGATGGGACCAGATGCCATGATCTTAATTTTCTTAATGTTGAGCTTTAAGCCAACTTTTTCACTCTCCTGTTTCACTTTCATCAAGAGGCTTTTTAGTTCCTCTTCACTTTCTGCCAGAAGGGTCGTGTCATCTGCATATTGGAGGTTATTGATATTTCTCCTGGCAATCTTGATTGCAGCTTGTGCTTCTTCCAGCCCAGCATTTCTCATGATGTATTCTGCACAGAAGTTAAATAAGCAGGGTGACAATGTACAGCCTTAATGTACTCCTTTTCCTATTTGGAACCAGTCTGTTGTTCCATGTCCAGTTCTAACTGTTGCTTCCTGACCTGCATACAGGTTTCTCAAGAGGCAGGTCAGGTTGTCTGGTATTCCCATCTCTTGAAGAATTTCCCACAGTTTATTGTGATCCACACAGTCAAAGACTGGCATAGTCAATAAAGCAGAAATAGATGTTTTTCTGGAACTCTCTTGCTTTTCTGATGATCCAGTGGATGTTGGCAATTTGATCTCTGGGTCCTCTGCCTTTTCTAAAACCAGCTTGAACATTTAGAAATTCACGGTTCGCATAATGCTGAAGCCTGGCTTGAGAATTTTAAGCATTACTTTACTAGCGTGTGAGATGAGTGCTATTGCGTGGTAGTTTGAGCATTCTTTGGCATTGCCTTTCTTTGGGATTGGAATGAAAATTGACCTTTTCCAGTCCTGTGCCCACTGCCTGGTTTTCCAAATTTGCTAACATATTGAGTGCAGCACTTTCACAGCATCATCTTTCAGGAATGAAATAGCTCAACTGGAATTCCATCACCTCCACTAGCTTTGTTCATAGTGATGCTTCCTAAGGCCCACTTGACTTCACATTCCAGGATGTCTGGCTCTAGGTGAGTGATCACACGATCGTGATTATCTGGGTGGTGAAGACCTTTTTTGTACAGTTCTTATGTGTTCTTGCCACCTCTTCTTAATATCTTCTGCTTCTGTTAGGTCCCTACTATTTCTGTCCTTTATTGAGGCCACCTTTGCATGAATTGTTCCCTTGATATCTCTAATTTTCTTGAAGAGATCTCTAGTCTCTCCCATTTTATTGTTTTCCTCTATTTCTTTGCATTGGTCACTGAGGAAAGCTTTCTTATCTCTCCTTGCTCTTCTTTGGAACTCTGCATTCAAATAGGTATATCTTTCCTTTCTCCTTTGCTTTTCTCTTATCTATTCTTAAAAACTCTTAAAAAGTGTAAATATTTCAAAAATGAAGGTAATAATAAGTACATGGTGTGAGTTTTAATAAAGTAGAATTATGCCTCACCACAAACCAGTGGAGGAAGAAAACTGAAGGCTAATATTATAAGATTCCTTATTGGTCTGACTGTTAAAAAGAAAATAAATGTGGTTGAAACTGGAGAGAAGAGAGCTCTGAGATATTATAGATATGTAAATTGTTGTAACCTCTAAGGAAGATATTATGGAGTTACCTAAAAAATTAAAAAAAAAATGCTACCATCTAGTTAAATTATTTCTGAATAACTATCAAAAGGAATTTAAATCAAAGTTTCCAAGTTAGATGTGCACTTTCATGTTCTTTGCATCATTGTTTACAATAGCCAAGACTTAGAAACAGTTTGAATGTGGACTGAAATGTAAATAGAATAAATGTGTTATGCACACAAAAATATATATTATTATTGTTAGAGCTAAAAAAGAGACAATTTGCTTTTGAGACATTATGGATAGACCTAAAGGATATTTTGCTAACTGAAATAAGCCAGGCACAGAAAGACTGATATCGTACAATCTCATTTATTGGTAAAATTTAAAATTATCAAGCACATAGAAGCATGAGGAGAACTGTGTTTGTGATTGCCAGGGACAGAAGGCAAAAATTTTAGTCATGGTCTATATGTAAGTTCTGAAGACCTACTATACAATTAGTGCTTAGATAGCAGTATTGTATCCTCTAAATTTATATATAGGCATCTCAGGTGACTCGGTGGTAAAGAATCCTCTTGCCAGTGCAGGAGATACAGGAGACGCAGGAGACCCGGGTTTGATTCCGGGGTGGGGAAGAAATCCTGAAAGAGGGCATGGCAACTCAATCCAATATTCTTGCCTGGAAAATCCCATGGACAGAGGAGCCTGGAGGGTTACAGTCCATGGGGTTGCAAAGACAAGAACACGACTGAGCAACTGAGCAAGCACACAGATTTATATTACATATGTAATTTAAATATGTGTTAATGTTAGAAGTAGGACTTAGCAGATAAACATTGGTCATACATAGAAAGTGAAGGTCAGTGGAAAGAAAAAACTCAAGGATTATTCTTACGTTTTGAATCTGAGGACTACACAGTGAAATGAACTGAAATGGGGGAGGGGCACAGCAAAAAGTTCCATATTGGAGTTGTTCATTTTCAGGCATCTTTCATACAATGAAGTGTGTCAAGTGGAGAGTGAAAGGTAGTTAAGGAGAGAGCAAGCACACAAATAACTCAGTATCTACTTCCTTCCCTCACTCTCTGATTCTTTCATCAGCATCTGAGCCTGAGGACTCTCCTTTTGTGTTCTGCGACTGTCCTTGATTTAACACTTGGCCTCTCTGCTGTGTGCAGACCTCTGGAGATTGAAGATTGTCCCTTCGTTTAGCTGATCTCAGGAGGTGAAACCTTGTTTCCATAAATTCTGGTGAATACCATTTTCTATTTCCTAAAATTATGACAGCTTAATTTGTAGAGTTTTAGCTGTCAACATTTACAAGCAATGCATAGTTGACATTTTTTTTCAAGCTACATGCTAAAATGAGTATTTCAGAAATAGATGCATAGATAGAACTCAAATTTATGGTGATAAAAGGGAAAAGGAAGGAGGGTAGAAAACAGGAGTTAGGGATTAACATAGATACACTACTATATGTAATAGATAACTAACAAGGACTTATTCTATAGCAAGGGAACTCTAGTCAATATTTTATAACAAGTTCTTAGGAAAAAGAATCTAAAAAAGAATGAATAAAGAACAAATATATGATTATACATATATTCATTCAGCTGCTGCTGCTAAGTCGCTTCGGTCGTGTCCGACTCTGTGCGACCCCATAGAAGGCAGCCCACCAGGCTCCCCCGTCCCTGGGATTCTCCAGGCAAGAACATTGGAGTGGGTTGCCATTTCCTTCTCCAATGCATGGAAGAGAAAAGTGAAAGTGAAGTCGCTCAGTCGTGTCCGAATCTTAGTGACTCAATGGACTGCGGCCCACCAGGCTCCTCCGTCCATGGGATTTTCCAGGCAAGACTACTGGAGTGGGGTGCCATTGCTTTCTCCAATATTCATTCTACATATATATAATATATACATCACTGAATTACTGTGTTGTACACCTGAAACTAACTGGACACTGTAAATCACTATACTTCAACAAAGGAAGGAATCAGTTTCTTCTATAAGTACGATTAAAATTAAAGGTGATATATTGATTAAGATTTTGATGATTTCATGCCAACTGCATGGATTGAAATGTTTTTAGTACAGAATATTTCAAAATTAAAATGACACTGCCTAGACGATTTTCAGCTTTTAGAATTGCCACCCTGATTTGTCATGCTTGATTTCTTTCATAATAAATGTCCCAGAATATTATAAGATGGCATTGTGTGTCTTTCTTTAGAAATGTTGACATATCAAAAAACTTTATGAATCTAGGCGTCATAGGTATAGGAAAATTGTACTGAGAATCCAAACAGGCATGGATGCTATCTGTTCAATTTTGTCCTACCACGAAAGATGTGCTGTTGCTCTCGCCTCCAATAACACAGAGTATGATTTATTTCAAAATATGGGTCACTGCAAAATAATATGATAAAAGGAGGGCTTATTAGAATAGGATAGGCACTTAACCATATATGAATGTTGTATTTATGAGAACAGGGAAACACAGCAGTACAAGCTGGATTTGTGACAACAGATATATAGAGACTGAAGCTACATTTACTAACCAAGAAATGCCAAGGGTGGAAAATAGATGCCAAACTTAAAAAAACCTAAAAGACAATTATACTCTACATCCATCAGAACTCTGCCAAATATATTGTGTGGACATAAATCATTGTTAATGTTAGCAATCAATTTTCTTACTTTGTTATTGCAGCCCAAAGGAAATGAACACGATGGGATATCCAGTATGTGCTTAAGGATTAATTTATTATGTATGGTAAGTTTCTTTTTTTTTTTAATTTTTAAATACTTTAACACAGAGAATAAAGGAGAACACAATCAAGTAGTTCAGAGAATATCACTACTACTGTTTAGAAATAATAATACTTGATCTCAGGAGTGTGTTGTGCATGTAACACTAGACTGAATCTTCTTTTCTTTTCTTCTTTGAAAGCCAGACTATGGACACCACAGGAGGGCAAGAAGAACCTTCCTGAGTACAAAGCATATATATCTTCTCTCCAAGCCTGTAGATAAAAAGAAAACATTCTTTCTATTTACTTTGAACTGCAGATGATCCAGTGTTCCTGCCTGGAGAATCCCAGGGACAGAGGAGCCTGGTGGGCTGCCGTCCATGGGGTTGCACAGAGTCGGACACGACTGAAGCAACTTAGCAGCAGCAGCAGCAGCAGATGAAATCATGGCTAATAACATTATGCTTACTTGTTTTCAAGTTATATCCATATATATTCATTTGTGTCTGATTAAGTTTCACAAAAGCCTATTTGTTGCCACTGTTTTATTGTCTCCATATGTTAGTCTGTCTTCTCTCCTTCCCTAGTGCCCTGATCTCTGCTTGTCCCGAGGACTGGACAAGCATTAAAAAGTGGAATGTGCTCCCTTAACAGCTTACTCTGAGATTCGGTTGACCACAGCAGACACTTTTTCTGTCAGAATCTGCTAGACACAAAAAACAACTTTACACATGGACAGCACCAGATGGTCAATACCCAAATCAGATTGATTATATTCCTTGAAGCTAAAAATGGAAAATCTGTATACAATCAGCAAAAATAAGACCAGGAGCTGACTGTGGCTCAGATCATCAGTTCCATATGGCAAAATTCAGGCTCAAATTTAGGAAAGTAGGGAAAACCACGAGATCATTCAGGTATGACCTAAATCAAATGCTTTGTGATTATACAGTGGAGGTGATGAATAGATTCAAGGGACTAGATCAGGTAGTCAGAGTGCCTGAAGAACTGTGGATAGAGATTTAGTAACATTGTACAGCATGTCATGACCAAAACCATCCGCAAGAAAATGAAATTAAAGGATGCAAAGTGTTTGTCTGAGGAGGCCTTTCAAATAGCTAAGAAAATAAGAGAAGCAGAAGGCAAAGGAGAAAGGGAAATATATACCCAACTGAATGTAGAATTCCAGAGAATATCAAGAAGAGATAAGAAAGTCTTAAGTGAACAATGCAAAGAAATAGAGGAAAGCAATAGAATGATAAAGACTAGACAGTCAAAGAAAATTGGAGATACCAAGGGAATATTTCATGCAAAGATAGGCACAATAAAGGACAAAAACTGTAAGGACCTAACAGAAGCAGAAGAGATTAAGAAGCAGTGGCAAGAATACACAGAGAAACTATACAAAAAGGTGTTAATGACCTGGATAACCACAATGGTGTGATCACTCACCTAGAAGAGTCAGACACCCTGGAGCGCATAGTCAAATGGGCCTTAGGAAGCCTCACTATAGACAAAGCTAGTGAAGATTATGGAATTCCAGCTGAGCTGTTTCAAATTCTAAGATGATGCTGTTAAAGTGCTGCACTCAATATGTCAGCAAATTTGGAAAACTCAGCAGTGGCCATAGGACTGGAAAAGGTCAGTTTTCATTTCAATCCCAAAGAAACACAATGGGAAAGAACGTTCAAACTACCACACAATTGCACTTATTTCACATGCTAGCAAGGTAATACTCAAAATTCTCCAAGCTAGACTTCAACATTGCATGAACTGAGAACTTCTAGATGTATAACCTGGATTTAGGAAAGGTAGAGAAACCAAAGATCAAATTGCTGACATTCTTTGGCTCATAGAAAAAGCAAGGGAATTCCAGAAAAAAAAAACATCTACTTCTGCTTGATTCACTGTGCTAAAGCTTTTGACTGTGTGGATCACAACAAACTGTGGAAAATTCTTAAAGAGGTAGGAATACCAGACTATCTGACCTGCCTCCTGAGAAACCTGTATGCAAGACAAGAAGCAACAGTTAGAACTGGAAATAGAACAAGGGATTGTTTCAAAATTGGGAAAGAAGTATGTCAAGGTTGTATATTGTAATCCTGCTTATTTAACTTCTATGTCAAATGCATCATGTGAAATGCTGGGCTGGATGACTCACAAACTGGAATCAAGATTGCTGGGAGAAATATAAACAACCTCAGATATGCAGATCATACCACTTTAATGGCAGAAAGTGAAGAGGAACTAAAGAACCTCTTGATGAAGGTGAATGTGAAGAGTGAAAAAGTTGGCTTAAAACTCAACATTCAAAAAACAAAGATCATGGCACCTGGTTCCCTCACTTCACAGCAAATAGATAGAGAGAAAGAGGAAACATTCAGATTTCATTTGGGGGGCTCCAAAATTACTGCGGATGGTGACTGCAGCCACAAAATTGAAAAAAGACACTTGCTCTTTGAAAGGAAAGCTATAACAAACCTAGACAATGTATTAAAAATCAGAGACATCACTTTGCTGTCAAAGTTTCATATAATCAAAGCTGTGTTTTTTTCAGAAGCCATGTACTTATGTGAGAGTTGCACTATAAAAAAGGCTGAGTGCTGAAGAATTGATGATTTCAAATTGTTGTGCTGGAAAAGACTCTTGAGTCCCTTGGACTGCGAGGATATCAAACCAGTCAATCCTAAAGGAAATCAACATTGAATACTCATTGGAAGGACTGATACTAAATCTCCAATACTTTGGTCATGTAATTTGAAGAGCTGAATCATTGGAAAAGACCCTGATGCTGGGAAAGATTGAAAGCAAAAGAAGAAGGCGGTGGTAGAGGGTGATATGGTTGGATGGCATCAATGACTCAATGGACATGAGTTTGAGCAAACTCAAGGAGATAGTGAAGGACAGGGAAGTCTCAGTTCAGTTCAGTTCAGTCTCTCAATCCTGTCCAACTCTTTGTGACCCCATGGACCACAGCATGCCAGGTCACCCTATTCATCACCAACTCCCGTAGTTTACTCAGACTCATGTCCATTGAGTCAGTGATGCCACCAAACCATCTCATCCTCTGTCATCCCCTTCTCCTCCTGCCCTCAATCTTTCCTGGCATCAGGGTCTTTTCCAGTGAGTCAGCTCTTCGCATCATGTGGCCAAATTATTGGAGTTTCAGCTTCAACATCCGTTCTTCCATGAACACTCAGGACTGATCTCCTTTAGGATTGACTGGCTGGATCTCCTTGCAGTCCAAGGGATTCGCAAGAGTCTTCTCCAACACCACAGTTCAAAAGCATCAATTCTTCAGCACTCAGCTTTCTTTATAGTACAACTTTCACATCTATACATGCCTACTGGAAAAATCATAGCCTTCACTAGACGGACATTTGTTGGCAAAGTAATGTCTCTGCTTTTTAATATGCCATCTAGTTTGGTCATAACTTTCCTTCCAATGAGCAAGCATCTTTTAAATTCATGCAGTCACTATCTGCAGTGATTTTGGAGCCCAGAAAAATAAAGTCAGCCACTATTTTCACAGTTTCCCCATCTATCTGCCATGAAGTGATGGGAGCAGATGCCATGATCTTAGTTTTCTGAATGCTGAGCTTTAAGCCAACTTTTTCGCTCTCCTCTTTCACTTTCATCAAGAGGCTCTTTAGTTTCTCTTCACTTTCTGCCAGAAGGGTGGTGTCATCTGCATATCTGAGGTTATTGATATTTCTCCCAGAAATCTTGAGTCCAGCTTGTGCTTCATCCAGACCAGTGTTTTTCATGATGTTCTCTACATATAAGTTAAATAAGCAGAGTGACAATATCCAGCCTTGATGTACTCCTTTCCTGATTTGGAACCAGTCTATTGTTCCATGTCCAGTTCTAACTATTGCTTCCTGACCTGTATACAGATTTCTCAAGAGGCAGGCCAGGTGGTCTGGTATTCCCATCTGTTGAAGAATTTTCCATAGTTTAGTGTGATCCACACAGTCAAAGGCTTTGGCATAGTCATGCTGCAGTTCAAGGGCTTGCAAGAGTAGGATAGGACCTTGTTACTGAACAACAATTACCAGACATTTCTTTCTGATAGATCGACTTCCCTTAAATGTCTCTACTTGTCTTTGCTTATTTTGTCTTACCGGATCAAAAGAAGAGTTTTCTGCTTGCTTTTGAAATCCTTGCAGATTTCTGTGATTTGAGCATTCCCTATATTGAAATGCTTTATTCTGATTAAAATCTCTCTGAATCTAAGTTTGGGCTTCCCTGGTAGCTCATGTGGTACAGAATCTGCCTGCAATTCAGGAGACCCTGGTGTGATTCCTGGATTGGGAGGATCCACTGGAGAAGGGATAGGCTACCCACTCTAGTATTCTTGGAGAAGGGAACAGCTACTGGCCGGGAGAATCCATGGACAGAGAAGCCTGGTGGGCTGTAATTCATGGGGTCAGAAAGAGTAGGACAGAACTGAGCAACTAATACTTTCACTTTATCCAAGTTTGGATTTGCATTTATTTGAAATGACAAATGAGTTTTGACCAAAAAACCATGCCTATTTAACTTCTTCTCTGTATAAACCAACCAGTCCATTCTGAAGGAGATCAGCCCTGGGATTTCTTTGGAAGGAATGATGCTACAGCTGAAACTCCAGTACTTTGGCCACCTCATGAGAAGAGTTGACTCATTGAAAAGACTCTGATGCTGGGAGGGATTGGGGGCAGGAGGAGAAGGGGACGACAGAGGATGAGATGGCTGGATGGCATCGCTGACTCGATGGACATGAGTCTGAGCGAACTGCGAGAGTTGGTGATGGACAGGGAGGCCTGGAGTGCTGCGATTCATGGGGTCGCAGAGTCGGACACAACTGAGCAACTGAACTGAACTGAACTGAACTGAACTATATAAAATGTTTAGTAAAATAATTCTAAAATAGGTATATAATGAGACTTTTGCTGCTGTCAATACCACTCTTTTCTAGTTCAAGCTCTTATTTCTCACAATTATTTTAATAGTGTTCCAATGGACTTAATTTTCTGTCTGTACTCCCTCTCAGTTGACCTGGCCAAACTCTACCTTATATAATATACCTATATAAGCCATCCAATCTTATCACTCCTTTATCACATGATAGTTTAGTTGATGATTAATTGTTTTTACAGCCTTATTTAAAGCCATACACTAAGTTGTTTGGGCTTCCCTGTGGCTCAAACGATAAAGAATCTGCCTGCAACGTGGGAGACCCAGGTTTGATCACAAGTTAGAAAGATTCCCTGGAGTAGGAAATTTTATGGACAGATAAGCCTGGTGGGCTACAGCCCATGGGTCACAAAGAGTTGCTCACAACTGAGCAACTAACGCCTTCACTTTCACTTTTTCACTAAGCTGTGTAGTGCAGAGACTCTGGCTTAATGTTTTTTATATCCCCATTAGCTATCTAATGGCATGTGTATGTTTGGTCAAGAAATATCTCTTGAATGAATGAATATAAGCTTCAGTTGGATCCTTCTTACCTAAAATAGTAACACTGTTCAACTGTTCTCTTCTAAAATTCAAGAGAACTTCTATATTCTCATGGCTTCAGTATCTATAATTAGAGAAACCAATTATGGTTGAAGCTGATATTATTTTTCCTGGTACTTCACAGATTTTAAAAATATTGAAACTAATTTGGAGAATGATTTTTACCATCTTCCGCCCCCCCCCACCCCCCCACCCCCTCACTTCTCACATGAGAATCAAAGTTTCAGGGTAGCATTTTAGCTCACTTGGACTTTCAGTGTGAATACGGTTCTCTTTCAGACTGAACATAGCCAATGTATCTCCTTTAGCATCTCCTACATAAACAGGCCAAACAAAATCATAAACCATTATTCCCTGGAAGAAACAACAACAATCAAGAAACAGATGTTAACGTTATATGTCTTTTCCAAAGGTCATAGGTCAAATAAAGCACATTTATTTGCTAATCAAAGCCTGACAACTTTGCTCCATTTCTTTTTCCTCCTTCTGTAATTTGTTCATTAATTCAATCTATCACCAAACCTGAATGCCTTTTCTTAGGGCCTCTTTTTCAAATTTCTTTTAAGTTTTTCTCTTCCTGACAGATATCAGTCCCCTTGACTCTCCACTCCATTTCTTCTGAGGGATTCCTGCCCACAGTAGTAGACATAATGGTCATCTGAGTTAAATTCACCCATCCCAGTCCATTTTAGTTCGCTGATTCCTAGAATGTTGACTTTCACTCTTGCCATCTCTTGTTTGACCACTTCCAATTTGCCTTGATATCTAGTCAAGGCTATGGTTTTCCCAGCGGTCATGTATGGATGTGAGAGTTGGACTGTGAAGAAGGCTGAGTGCCAAAGAATTGATGCTTTTGAACTGTGGTGTTGGAGAAGACTTTTGAGAGTCCCTTGGACTGCAAGGAGATCCAACCAATCCATTCTGAAAGAGATCAGCCCTGGGATTTCTTTGGAAGGAATGATGCTAAAGCTGAAACTCCAGTACTTTGGCCACCTCATGCGAAGAGTTGACTCCCTGGAAAAGACTCTGATGTTGGGAAGGATTGGGGGCAGGAGGAGAAGGGGATGACAGAGGATGAGATAGCTGGATGGTATCATGGACTCAATGGACGTGAGTCTGAGTGAACTCTGGGAGTTGGTGATGGACAGGGAGGCCTGGTGTGCTGCGATTCATGGAGTCAGAAAGAGTGGGAAATGACTGAGCGACTGAACTGAACTGAACTGAACTGAACTGAAGGGGGATCTATTGTGTGTTCTTACCACCCACAACCACATAAAATAATAATAATCAAATAATAATAAAGGATGTGGGTGGAAATATTTATTGATGATGGATATGTTTATGGAGTTGATGGAGGTGATGCCTTCATGGATATATAGTTATCCTCAAACTCTTAATTAAGTGATTTTGGTACTGTGCTATCACAGTTCTTGGACATAATACAAGATACCTAGTATATGCTTGATAGATCAATTTATTAAGCATGCACGGTAGGTTTAAAATTTTTTTCAAAATATTTGAACAGAGAAAAGAAAGTAGAAGCCAATTACATAGTTCAGAGAATATCGTTATTATGTTTTAAAATATTGATATTTGATTCCAAGTGTGTGTTGCACAACTACTTGACTGAATTGTTTTTCTTTGTTTTATTCATTTGAAAGATGGGTTTTCAACACAACAGAAAGAGTAAGAAAAATTATGGTAAAAAATCTGTGGGTAAAGAGAAAATGCTATATTAAATTTGAACTACAGATAAAGTCATTAATAATAACATTATGCTTTTTTATTTTTGAGTTATATTAATGTATACTCATTTGTAACTGACCAAGTGTTCACAATTGCCCATTTGTTATTCCCACCCTTCCTGCCTTCCAAGGTGCCGTGATGTCTGCTTGCTCCCAGCTGTGGAAAGGCACTAAACGGTAGAATGTGTCTTCTTATCAAATTATCATGAGTATCAACTGACCAGAGTGGACACTTTTTCTGTCAGACCTGGTTGATCACTTCCTTCCGGCTACTCAACTTCCCCTAAAAGTTTCTCCCAACCTTTACATTTCTCACTTTACCCTAGAAAGAAAAGTCTTTTTCTGTTTTCTATCACCAACCTAATTCAATCCTTTTGCCCTTCTGCTTAAACATGGCTTATACACCTCATCCAAAGATATCTTTCCCAAATAATATTTTTAATACATCCTTCCCTTTTCAAATGTCTTTTACTATTATCTATACCTAGGGAGTCAAGTAAATGTCTTTGTCCTGTCATTAAGGGCAAGAAGGAATTCAATTTGAGTGAAAGTCAGTGGGATAACAGCCAATGAAATGAAGCTCAGCCATAAAAAGGAACAAGTTATGTCATTTTCAGAGATATGGATGGACCTATAGACTGTTGTACAGAGTAAAGTAAGTCAGAAAGAGAAAAAAAATATCATTTATGAATGTATATATGTGGAATCTAGAAAAATGATACAGATGAGAGCCGGAATAAAGACAAAGATAAAGATCTTCATATTTGGTGGAGTCCTGTGAAAGCACATGTGAAAAATCAGTAGCACATTCACTCTTTCATTTACACACCAAACATTTCATTTACACATCACACTATGTTCCAAAGCCTAGTGAAACAGACTAGAAATGCAAGGACAATTGAAATACATAAACACATTTCTTTACATCATGGAACTTAGGAACCAGTAGGGATCTTGATAAATAAAGGTAAGTGTTTTGATTTGAAAATACTAAAGTGCTATGAGGGCTTCCCTGGTGGCTCAGATGGTAAAGTGTCTGCCTACAATGCGGGAGACCCGCGTTCGATCCCTGGGTCAGGAAGATCCTCTGGAGAAGGAAATGGCAACCCACTCCAGTACTCTTGCCTAGAAAATCCCATGGAAGGAGGAGCCTGGTAGGCTACAGTCCATGGGGTCGCAGAGAGTCAGACACGACTGAGAGACTTCACTTAAAGTGCTATAAACACACAGAAAATGAACATGTTAAGTAGACCAAGAGAATGGAGATATTTAAAGAAGTAAAAGCATAAGTTGTGTTACATAATATACAGCAAGTGGGTAAGTAAAGTGTGGGTGGTCTGCAGAGAAACAAAAATGAGAGAGCATGAAAGTGAATAGTTCAGTCTGCAAGAAGGACAAAAAAAGGTGTCAGGCTGACCATTTAGATTGCTGTTTTATATATATATAAGAGAGGTTTAGGAGGTAGAATGACAAGCAACAATCTACCTCCTAAACCTCTCTTAAACTCTGCCTTAATTATGATCCCAAATATCATTTACTGAAATTGTTTCTATTTGCAAAATTATCAATAAATAGCACACAGTTTATATATGGTTTCCAATTCATTTTAGCAATCAAAAAATTGCAAATAACATTATACTATATTACACATGAGTATGTTAACTTTTTCCCAAAAATGAGACTCACCAGTCACGAAAGCTGAAATTCTGACACTTCAGGAGATGCTCTTTGCTAGAAAACTGCTGTTTAAATACCTTGAAACACTTCATTTGTTTTTATAATTGCATCAGTTATGAGATCTTATTATAGAACTGAAAAGACTTCCTAAAGTCTGTCCCCATAGACACTAAAAATAAACTTAACAGAGTGATTTTACAGAAGAAATTTGTGAAGCGAGTGGCCAGGAAACCAGTGGACCCATTAAATGTTAATCCCCATTAGTCTAGACAAGTGTGAATAAGACAAAGGCAAGGTGTGTTAGCATAAGTCAAGCGTAGAAATAAATGGAATGGCAAAAATGTTTCTGTAAAACATCATCTAGCCTATTTCAACAGATGTGTGCCCAAGTTGAAATAAGTATATAACAAAAATAAAATCATCTAATTAAAACTTTATGTACTTTCTAATAAATGGTGATAACTGACATAATGAAATGGAGTTATTTTAAGTGAGTTTCCTACAAATTACTAAATTGTACTTTTTTCCTATTGACTTAGAATATTTTAAGTCTTCAAGTCAAATACTTGTAAAAATTGGTAATCCTATGGGGTATTTTTTGATAAAATAATTATTAATTTTAAAGTCAAATGACTATAAAGTTCAGTATTTTCTATCTCTCATAGTAAGTAGATGCATATATCTTGAATGAATTTACTTCCTTTGAGTCTTAGGGGATCATTTATCCTTAGTGGAAAATAAGCATATTAATTAATATCCTTATGTTTTTCTTTAGTTGCTCAGCCATGTCCAACTCTTTGGGACCCCATGGACAGTAGCCTGCCAGGTTCCTCTGTTCATGGAATTCTCCAGGCAAGAATACTGAAGTGGGTTGCCATTCCCTTCTCCAAGGGATCTACATGACTTGGGGATTGAACCTGGGTCTCCAGCATTGTAGGCAAATTGTTTACCACATGAGTCACCATACTGTTATTCAAAATGTGGTATGTGGGATGATCAGAATCAGCATTACCAGAGAGTTTGTTGGAAATGCGAATTCATTAGTTTTCTTTACAGAAATGTTGAAACAGAATCTTGGAGATGTTTTGGAAATACCATTTTAACAATATCTCCAGGTGATTGTGTATCTTAAAGTTTGAGAAACCACACAATAGACTAATGTATGTTTGTCTCTTGACTGGACCCTTTAAGGTTTAGCTTTTTATCAGGAATTGAGGTTTATAACAGGAATTAAGATTTAGCTCTATATCACAGGAAATATTTATTATGTGACTTTTCCATGCTATATTTGACCATCCCCACTAGACATTAGTGTTATATTCTAGGCAACATATAAGGTGGGCCTCCCTGCTGGCTCAGTAGTAGAGAATCTGCCTGCAACTTAGGAGACCTGGCTTTGATCCCTGGGTCAGGAAGATCCCTGGGTCAGGAAGATCCCCTGGAGGAGGACATGGAAATCCACTCCAGTACCCATGCCTAGAGAATCCCGTAGTTAGAGGAGCCTGGCAGAGGGCAGTCTTGCACAGAGTCAGACATGAGCAGTAGTAACAATAGTCAGAGCAGAGTCAGCAGCAGCAGCAGTAACAGCATATAAAATGATACAAATCCTTTTTTAAGGTAAATAAAGCATTAAAATCCAATTCAGTTTGAACAATTCTCTCTCTATTTCATTGTTTTCTATTCCTCAAGTATATATGAGGTCTCTTCTCAAATGCAAAAAAACAAATCCAGTCTCTAGTATATTCTCACTAGAAAAAAAGATACATAGGTTAGGAATCACTGATAAGTCTGATCTTTAAAATAAGTCCTTCTTTATTCATTTTGGAATTGTCAAGTGATTTTCTTTTTATCTTCCTTTATTCATTCTCTCTCCTTCCCCTACTGCTTACTCCCCACTTCTTCATTTATGTCTTTTTATTCTTGTAATTTATGTTCTTAGGCACTACTACGACTACTACTAAGTCACTTCAGTCATGTCCGACTCTGTGCGACCCCATAGACGGCAGCCCACCAGGCTCCCTCATCCCTGGGATTCTCCAGGCAAGAACACTGGAGTGGGTTGCCATTTCCTTCTCCAATGCATGAAAGTGAAAAGTGAAAGTGAAGTTGCTCAGTCGTGTCCAACCCTCAGCGACCCCATGGAGCCTTCCAGGCTCCTCCATCCATGGGATTTTCCAGGTAAAAGTACTGGAGTGGGGTGCCATTGCCTTCTCCATCTTAGGCACTATTCTAGTTGAATTATGACACTCATAGCCTAGAGAACAAAAAGTAAACTAATATTCTAAAGGCCCTACCAAACAACAACAGCAACAAACACAAACTTCAGTTTATAAAAATTGATAGATGGCAAAACACATTTAAAGTTTACAATTAAATTTGACTCATCTGCCGGGAGCCAGCATGAGGAACTCTGCCCAAGGCAAAGGTCATGAGGAAGGAGGCTTCGGCATACACAAAGGCAGGATCAAGTCTCAGGAAACCCCCTGTTCCCGAGCATCTACCCCCAAAACCAGAGTCTTCCTACTTTACTGTTTTATGCTCTCACCTACACCTCTGACTTTACGGGGGGCTCTCCCCCATCACCTCTCTCAGAGAAGGAGTTAACCTACAGCTCCAGTTAATAAAAATTCCTGGGCGTGACAAAAGTGTTTCAACTTATGAACTCCTCTGAAGGTTATCTAGCCTGCCTGTACAGATTAGTCTGGCCACATGTGATTGTTTACAGCCTCCCAACCGTGAGAGGCACGAGATGTGTTAGACTTACTAAAGGCAGATTCTTTTAGGACGTTAGAAATTATTAGTATAGTGGGTTGATTAGGAATTATATTGGTGAAGGGTTTTTCATTTGTTGAGTCAATATTTGCTGCTTAATCTTCATATTCCCTGCCCTTATAATGAATATAACTAGCATATGGGAGAAATAAGTATTAACCTTTGATATTAATAATGTTAAACCTTAGGCTAAGTAAATTCTTTTCTTGATTATAACCCCCTACACCCTCACCCTATAGGAATGCAACTTTATCTGGTACCTTCGGAAGGTGGTGCCTGGTTTAAGAAAAATCACCCCTGGAAAAAATGTTTTCTTGCTGACTGACCGTTATCAGAAAGGGTCATAAAATGTCAGCAGGCCTCATGGCCAGAAGATGATGTAAAACCCCTAAGACCTTTGTATACTTTTATATGAAGCACCTGATTTTGATAAAGGTCAGGTCTGCTGACCCCGCGTGACTCTGTATTCATCCCTATGTATAACAAAAAGTATATAAGCAAACCTAAATATAAAGAAATCGGATCAGTTTCTGGAAAGACTGATTCCCCTGGGTCTTTCTTTCTTGTTCTCCTTTTTTCTGGCTGAATTCCCATCTGGAGTGTGGGTGCTTGCCAAGCCTGTTAATTTTGCCCTGGCTTTTAAGTTCTACGCGAGAGGGACACCTTCTGATACTCAAGCGGGCTCCGGTGGCCTACATTGGTGGTGCAAGCTTCTTGTCTCAAAGCTTTATTGGTATCCCACATAAACCAAATTATTCAGCCTCTTTTTCGCCGTTAATTTTCCTACTACACTATTTCTTTCTAATCTTCCTCTATATCTTTAATTAAGCAATTAATTCCTAGGATGCTGACTCTGTCCCCGCTTCGAATTACCCTGGATCCACTGGGGCTGGACCCCGGCACTCATCCATATTTTAGTTTGTGACACCAAAATGGAGGCTTTATTCCACCCACTTATCATTTTCTGCTTTGATATGGTAGGAAGTGTGGGCATTGTGTACGATAGTAGGAGCTCAGAATATTGGACTCTAAACACAGGAATAGCCCTCCTGTGTTACTTATGGCTTCAACCTCCAGGAATGGTAGGTCATTTCAGAAGTCTAAGGAACCAGAATATGTCCTGATACTTTATAAGTGAGAGAGACAGACATATATTCCCTATAACCAACCACCATATTGTTTGAAAATGCCAAGGCCTTTTATTTACAAGAAAAAAATTGAGTAAGAGATGCTGCTGTATCTCAGGTGTGACATTAAATTAGGGGCATAAGAATTGGACTTGTGAATGGGTATTTATGGTGATAATTATGCTGGAATTCCCTCTCCTTCCCTTACTTCTCCTTTTGTTCTTATTCTTTCCCCTTTTCCTCCTCCTTCATTCTCCTCCTTTTTCTATATTTCTCCTACACTAAAGCATGGCCTACAGTTTGTTACAATTTTTTAAAACAGTTTATTTAGCTAAAAAATAAACTAAAAAATTTTTTTGTGTGTATATTCCTGTGTGGATTGTTGAAATGAAAAGTACTGCAGCTGACAAATACAGAACAACATATGATGACCTACTAGGTAACACAAACCCTCTGGGTATTGGAAATATACAAAGAGATAATCTCCTATTTTTGCCTTTAAGCAGGTTACCTTATATTTTTGACTGAGTGTTTGTGTTGTTCTAAATTCATATCTTGAAACCTTACCCTGTAATCTGTTCTATTTGGAGTTGAGCATTCTGAGAGGTACTGAGATTTGCATACTAATTTGCTTCAGCTGTGTCCAACCCTTTGCATCCCTATAGACTGTAGCATGCCAGCCTCCCCGGTCCATGGGATTCTCTAGGCAAGAATACTGGAAAGGGTTGCCATTCCCTTCTCCAAGGGATCTTCCCAACCCAGGGATCGAACCAGCATCTTTATGTCTCCTGCTTTGGCAGGCAGGTCCCTGACCACTAGTGCTACCACTGAGGTTTAGGTGAGGTCATAGTGTGGAAAACCTGTGATGGATTAATGCCCATATTAGAAGAAGTAGAGACTCCAGGGCTTTTTCTCTCTGCCATGTGAAGATACAGGAGAAAGACATCTGTCTGCAAGCTAGTAAGAAGGCCTGTACAATAGAATCCAACTATGCTAACCCCTGGTTTTGGACTTCCCAGCCTCTAGAACACAATAAATAAATGCCTGTTGGGTAACACATTCTATAGTTCAGTTATCCCTCTGTAACATCAGGTGATTGGTTCTAGGATAACATAGCCAGGAAAAACCTCACAGAAAAAGTAAGTAGAGACGTCAAGTGTAGAGTGGGGAATGGTCCATGCATTTATGTGAGGAAAGAATCCCAGACTAAGGAACAACCAATGGGAAGCTCTCAGATGTCAGCTCACCTATTCTTCTCAGTGAATAGCAAGAGGCCAGTGGACAGAGGAAGAGTCAGAGGGAGAATATATGGAACAAAGAAACACCTAATGATGTAAGGTATTTAGGTCATTTTAATGAGTTTTGGATTTTAATCTGAGAATAAGAGGAAATCAGCGGAAGGCATATGTAGAGGTGCTGTTGCTTTGAATGTTAAGTAACGGCCTAAGAAAGTGGGGATGGATATGTAAGGTGACTGCTGAACTTCATTTTACAGTGAGAACAATTGTCATGTTGAGTATTATTTTTCTCAGCTACATTCACAGAGGCAGAAGGTAGAATTTGGATTAATCTGTGATATGATCTAGGTAAGACAGTATAGTAAAATCAGAGACAAGCAGGGGATTTGGGATTTGGTGAACTAGTGATTTCCTTGAAATTTAAGGTGGAAAAGATGGATATACAGACATTTGAATTTAAAGACATTGAAGAACTGACTGGATCCTAGATTCTGATGAAATCAAATAATGTTTTGCTTCAGATATAAAAGAGGGTTATTAAGGAGATAATAAATGGTATGGAGAGTAGGAAGGATGAAATTATGGAGTGGGGAAATTACTTTCATGACAAAGTATAGTTATATGTCCTTTCACATTTATTATCTGATTACAAGCAGGAATCACAGCATCTACACATTTTTTCATTGTGTGACTTTTCAAGTCTTCTAGCTCAGTCATTCTAAATGTGAGATGATTTTGCAACCCCCTGCCTCAGGAGACACTGGGAAATTTCCTGAGACATTTTTTGATTCCAAAAGCTGTGCAGTTAGTGCTTCTACCTTCTTCGTGGTAGAGGTCAGGGATGCTGCTAAACATTCTACAACACATTAAGAAAACCCCCACAACAAAGAATTCTTCTGCCAAAAATATCAATAATATGAAGGTTGAAAAATACTGGTCTAGCATGTAGTATGTGCTCAATAGCAAGGAGAGATAAGAAAGCCTTCCTCACTGATTAATGCAAATAAATAGAGGAAAACAATAGAATGGGAAAGACTAGAGAGCTCTTCAAGCAAATTAGAGATATCAAGGGAACATTTCATGCAAAGACGGGCACAATAAAGGACAGAAATTTTATGGAGGAGTTGCTGATGGAGAGGGAGGCCTGGCGTGCTGTGATTCATGGGGTCGCAAAGAGTCGGACACAACTGAGCGACTGAATTGAACTGAACTGAACTGGACAAAGCAGAAGATATTAAGAAGAGGTGGTAAGAATACACAGAAGAACAATATAAAAAAGATCTTCATGACCCAGATAACCATGATGATGTGATCACTCACCTAGAGCCAGACACCCTGGAATGCAAAGTCAAGTGGCCTTAGAAAGCCTCACTATGAGCAAAGCTAGTGGAAGTGATGGAATTCCAGTTGAGCTATTTCAAATCTTAAAAGATGATGCTGTGAAAGTGCTGCACTCAATATGCCAGCAAATTTGGAAAACTCAGCAGTGGCCACAGGACTGCCACAATCCCAAAGAAAGGAAATGACAAAGAATGTTCAAACACCCACATGATTGCACTCATCTCACATGCTAGCAAAATAACTCTCAAAATTCTCCAAGCCAGGCTTCAACAGTACATGGACCATGAACTTCCAGATGTTCAAGCTGGATTTAGAAAAGGCAGAGGAACCAGAGATCAAATTGCCAACATCCATTGGATCATCAAAAAAGCACGAGAGTTCCAGAAAAACATCTGCTTTATTGACTACTCTAAAGCCTTTGATTGTGTGGATCACAGCAAACTGTGGAAAATTCTTCAAGAGATGGGAATACCAGACCACTTTACCTGCCTCCTGAGAAATCTGTATGCAGGTCCAGAAGCAGCAGTTAGAACTGGGCATGGAACAACAGACTGGTTCCAAACTGTGAAAGGAGTACATCAAGGAATATTCATTGGAAGGATTGATGCTGAAGCTGAAACTCCTATACTTTGGCCACCTAATGTGAAGATCTGACTCATTGCAAAAGACCCCAATGCTGGGAAAGATTGAAGGCAGGAGAAGAGGATGACAGAGGATGAGATGGTTGGATGGAATCACCGACTCAATGGACATGAGTTTGAGTAAGCTCCAGGGGTTGGTGGTGGACAGGAAAGCCTGGTGTGCGGCAGTCCACGAGGTCACAAAGATTCGGACATGACTGAGTGACTGAACTGATACTAATGTGCTCAACAAATGTATCTTGAACTTGTGTGAAGTTCTATGGTCACATGTAAAGGAAGAATAATCAGGATTAGCTGTGTGTCTTATGAATCAGGATTCTGGGTTTTATGCGTTCATAGTATCTGCTGGTTCACAAAACATTTTTCTTATTCTCTGGTTCTTGATTTACTTTATAAAGTAATCTTAATAGTTATACTTCACATAGATAGGAAATTATTATATTTGGATAATCTCATGGAAAGGATTAAATACTCCATCTATATGAGTAATGCTGAACTATCTACTCCTACCTAATAATTTGTCAGAATTCACTAATTCTGTGTTATATTGTTTCTAAATCTGAATCATTATATGAATCCTCAGTATTTTGTTTTCCTCCCTCTATATTTTGGAATTTATTAAACAGTGCTTCAAATAATTTTTAGGAAACTGAAGTTTTTAGTAACAGCTCTATCTCTAAATAGCTTTAGTATCTTGAAAAAGTAATACAAATTCTCACATCCTTAATTTCCTCTTCTCTAAAATATCTTTAAAATATTCAATGAATGATATCTCTTAATATTTATTTTTTGGCCATCCAACACAGCTTATGGGATCTTAGTTCCCCAGTGAGGGATTATATCCATGCCAACTGCAGTGAAAGTACAAAATCCTAAACTGGACTCACCAGGGATTTCCCAATATCTCCTCTAGTTCTTATTTCTGAATATTTTTGGTCCCTTTATTGTACTCTTCATCCAACTTTTCTATTGATTTCTTTCTTGAGGATATTATTTACATGGTTTCAGCTAGAAATATATGCAAATCTCAGGACTGCATATTTCAGATTCATTGGCCAATATGGGAAAAAACCTTTGGCTGAACAAATCATGCTTATAAAAAATAGTACTAGAGCATCTTACTTTGACTATATCTTGCTCCTCATTCAGGGTTATCTAATACAATTTCCCCATATGAATTTCTTTTGCCTTATAAAAATGGAAACTCTTAGGTAACATTGCAAAAATTCGAATTGCCCATATGGCACTTTGCTTCTTACTGGTCATTGTGTTCTGAGGCTTACCTGGACAGTGCTACCTGATGTCATCTTAAATTGCTGGCTGTTTAATTTTCCATTGGACAAGCTTCTTTCTTTAGTATATTGTTAAGGATTTCCTTGATCAAGATTTTACCTACTTTTCTGGTCCAATTGAATCCGTAACTCTATCAATTAATATAATTCAAAATTGGTGAGAGACAGTCATAAGGAAATGCTGTGTTTATTGCACAATATGTAAAGCATCTTCCTGAGAAAATAAAAGGGAAATGTTGAATGGGAAGGATATGCTTTCTTTTGTATTCCTTTTCTGAGAAATCACACTTTTTTGCCTGTGGCCTTGGCCACCAAAAGCTAACAAATAAAGGCATATGAAGTAGCCAAAGCCTTTTCTAGTTATATCTATGACACTGAGTTCATTTCATCATTTATTTTCCTGACTTCCTCCTGGGTCCATATGAGCAGTCTTAGAATGAATATTAGCTGAATAATCCAAATACATAGTAGATGTTGATTTGGGTTTTCTAAGCAATCCAAGACTTGTATGACAGTAAGATGTATTACCATCCAACACACATCTCAGCATGATATAAATGCAAGGTATATCGTGAAGAAAAATTTTTAATTATGTCAAAGTGCTTACTTTAGAAGGTCATCTATCTGTCCCAAAGCTGTGAATATATATATTGAAGGTAATGAATAGATGAAGCAAACCTTGTAAAAATGAGTAGTGTGAAATACAACTACATTTATGAACATCTGTCACTAAAGAGGCAAAGAAACTTGAAGATTGCTTTTGCAAATGGGCTCCTATTAATAAAAAGTACTTTTGAGGTCTGGCTCAGACTCTATTGTAGTACTTAGGGTAAGACCCTCCTCCTGTATGGGCTTTCATTTTCTTTCTTCCTTCCCTCATTTGCCCTTCCATGAATACTAGCTGATAAACACTGACTATAAAGGATATGAGGCCAAACTTGAGCTGTCCCATTTTAATAAATCTGTATAAATAATATTTGTTCTACAGAAATATTCTCTAAATAAATGTTACTTTCTGTCTTAAAATCCCTCAACAAATCCCCACTATCTAGAGAATAAGATTGACATTCCCTGGAGTCACAGCATGCTTTGTCTGCCATTATCTGACCCCTTTCTCTTTCTCTCTTCTCACCTCCATCTACTCCTTTTTCCTTGCAATTCATGACCCAGATTCATTGTTTGATTTGGCTTGCATGTGTGTGTGCTGAGTTGTGTCTGACTGTTATCAACCCCATGAATGATAGTCCACCAGGCTCTACTGTCCATGAAATTTTCCAGTCAAGAATACTGGAGTGGATTGCATTTCCTACTCCATTTGATTAATTTAGTGACTTTTAATTTTTTTTTTCCCATATTCAGGAGCCTATTCTTCCTTTTTAGTCTATACTCTCTTCACTCTTCAGGTCTAAGCTATCATCGTGTGCTTGTTAGCTTGTTACTTTCTCCATTATAGCTTAAACACTAACAACTATTCAGGTTGTCATGAAATTGTGTTCTTTGTGTGGCCTGTATATTTCTGTTGTGTATTAGAATTTACCCCAAGATCTCAAAGACCCACTGAATACTAAAGAGACCTCATTGTGGTTACAATAATTTGGGGACTGGGCCAAAACTTCCGTGCATCCCAGCCAAGATCTGTAGCTACTGGACAATTTCATTTCCTTTATCAGATTGTGAATTATTCCTGTTAAAATGCTCCCCAGAATTTCTGGGGACAGAAAAATAGGAAGAATTCATTTCCTAATCATGCAGATTTCTAGGAATTCAAATCCACTATTGTTTTTATTTCAAACCACAAAATTAGCATGCCATTAAATACTATATATAAACAGCCACAAAATCAGATCATTGTCCATTCAGCTTCTCCTTCACTTCTTCTCCTCTACTTTGGAAAAAAGGTAAGAATCTCAGATATAATTTCAGTGTATCTGCTACTCATCTTTATTTTGGACTAGGTTAAAATGTGGAAAGAACATAATTGCTTAAAATAGATCTTAAAAATAAGGGTGTTTAAGATAAGATTTACACTATTTTCAGCAAATATGTTAAAAAATAGAAGTGACTATAAAGATTTGATAAAAATTATAGTGACTGCAAATGTTTTAGGAATATAATAAGATGTAATAACAGTGGTTGCTATTTTCTTTAACACAAGACTAGTTAACAGGCTGTATTAAAAGATCTTTTCTTGAATTAAATATTTTCAATTTGATTAAACCTACCTCAGTCATAAAGGCAAGCACATTTAATTTATACTATGGGGATTTGAATAATTATTACTGAAGAAGCTCTACCAACAAAAAGTTTATAGAGCTAGCATATTTAGTCAAGAGATAAAGAGGGTTGTTAGGATATATATGCTATTTGAAAGGTATTTATAAAAGAAGAGTATATTTATCAAAATTTCTCAGAACATCCAAATTTCAAGTTTATCATTTATCTTATAATATTTCAAAAATATTAAAATAGATACATGAAATACAGAAGTAAATTAAAGAGAAAGTATTTTACTTGGTAAAAAAATTCTAGGTTGGACAGAGAGTGCCAGGAAACAAAAACAATGAAAAATGGGACCTGACAAATTATAGCTCAAAGTATAGTAGTCAGTAATGAAATGGCTTAAAAATTGGTATATAAAATGCTAGTTATAAAATAAACAAAATGCAATAATATCCTCCCTACATGTAATGAATTCTAGGTATTATGCTCTTTTTTGAAGTCTTGACAATAAAATTTTTTTTAGAACTTTATAGACATCTTGAATAAAGTGAAACAAATTAAGAATTAGCATCCATGAGAAAAATATAGAAAAATTTTCCTAATTTAGTTTGAAAATCTGGGATTGAAGATGTGTGTCAAGAGATGTTGGTGGCAAGAACATTTTTTTTTTCAAGAACTTATAAAAATGCAACAAAACAAACCATTTAATACATTTTGGTCAAAATCAATAATGTATTTTATTTTATGCTCCAAGGAGAAGTAGTCTAAAGTGAGGACTGGGCAAGAGAAACTGACACCCTGGTAAATTACCAAGAGATAAGTACACTGTTCTATGTAGAGAAAATAAGCATAGTGTATGATCTCTAAAATTATGTGAGACATTAGGCATGTGGGGATGAAGACTGAGTAGAGAAGAAACAATCTAATCAGTCCAAGAAACCATCTCAATCAGTGGAACAAATAGAAGAAAAGCCAAATGAAACAGAAGTCTTACTGGAAAAAAAAGATATGAATAAGACAAAAATTCATGAAAATCACTTAGTTTAGTAGAGAAAAGATAAAAATAAAGTATGACCTTCTTCATATACATTGTTTGATCAGATGCACCTCAAGAAAACTGAGTCTCCAACAGAAATGAAACATTAATATTTTGTTCACTGCTCTAATCCCAGAATCTAAGTGATATCTGGCAATAAAAATAATAAATATATATTTTTTAATAAATGAATCAACCACTTAATTTTTCTGTAAATATCTGTAACTTCTCTTCTGTCTTTCCAAAAACACTCGTAAGTACTGTGAATGAGATGAAAAAGAGTGAAGTAGGATATAGGCTGTTAGCAGAAAACATCTGAATGGCTGGCAGTGAAACATTAACTTGAAATGTAAGATTAATGAGTAATAGTAAATTTTAACCTTGGCCATATGATAAAATGTTTATTAATATTTTTCTAAAATACAGGGCTTTTTGTTTTTGCCATGAGGTTTGCAGGATCTTGGTTCCCTGACCAGGGATCAAACCTGCGCTCCCCTGGAAGCATGGAGTCTTGGACATTTGTATTATACACTATCTTTGTTTCCTTTTAAAGGGAAGTAATTTTACTTAAATAAGAAAATAGATTGACAAGTAATACACTGTTTCCTCATCTTCCCATTCACAGGAATCAAGAGCCATGAAGGTCCTCATCCTTGCCTGTCTGGTGGCTCTGGCCCTTGCAAGAGAGGTAAATACAGAAAAAAAAGTTGAAATAAATAAGACTAGTACTGTCTGCCTATGTGTAGAAAATCGCATTACCAACATCATAAATGTATAAATAATGCACAATCTCAGATTTATATTTTAATGCTAAGAAAGTCATTTATGTTCATCCACTATCTCAACAGTATCCTATAGGACCACAACTCTGGGTCAAGTGCTTTCTATAGTATTGTACCATCTGTACCATCAATTCCTAAAGAAAAAGGAAAAGAAACCAATAAGCAACAGACCAACAAGAAGGAACACAGACAAGAACAAAAAATGAGTAATATTGTACAAATACAATTGCACGCATATACAATCTAGATAAATATATCTTATTCCAGTGATGAAATATTTGTATCTCTTACTGTAGGATGCTAGGTTTACCTGTGTCTGTTCAACACAGGATGATACTCCAGAGGATGACATATCAGACAACAATAATACATATGTTCATAATTATAATAAAAAGTGTTCAGTAAAAATTAAAATAACTCCTTTTCTGTTAGCCATAAAAACTCTTCATTAAGGTAAAACAAAAATATACCAAGGAAAGTTATTAATTTAAGATACTCTCAAAAGACATATAACATTTTTATTTTTCAGATTTGTGAAATAGATAGCTCTGAATAAAGCAAGTAAAAGTTAGGTAGGAAAAATATTTAATAATGAGTTGACTGCAGGAAATAAAGTGTTTTTTTTTTTTCCCCTCTCTTTAGCAGGAAGAACTCAATGTAGTCGGTGAGGTAAGATATTTTTATACAAAGAAAAAAATTAATTTAACTGTAAAATAGTAACAGACTCTGATGATCTAGCAGAAGACTCAGCTAATTGTCAATTTTTATTTTTCCTTTATAGACTGTGGAAAGCCTTTCAAGCAGTGAGGTAAGATAATGTTCATTCAGAGGCAATTTCCCAGATTTAGAGCAATAAAACACTGTATTATCTTTTTGTGTTACATTAATGGCAACCCACTCCAGTACTCTTGCCTGGAGAATCCCAGGGACGGGGGGAGCCTTGTGGGCTGCTGTCTATGGGGTCTCACAGTGTTGGATACGACTGAAGCGACTTAGCAGCAGCAGCAGCAGGGCAGTTAAGGCTTCTCTAATAGCTCAGTTGGTAAAGAATATGCCTGCAATGCAGAAGACCCTGGTTCGATTCCTGAAGATCTGCAGGAGAAGGGATAGGCTACCTACTCCAGTGTTCTTTAAGCTAATGTGGCTATGTACTGACTGGTAACTATTGTCAATTTCCACTGTATATATTTTAAAGGAATAAATGTGTAGAAGGTTTAATATTCTAGTAATTTCTAAATGGGTTTGTTATTGGAAATTGTGTCACTGTGCCCTGCTTTTTTTCCTTAATGAACAGTACAGTCCTCTTTTCTGTCTTGAACTCTCTCTGTTAACCTTCTTCCATGCTTTGGCATTTATTGAGCACTTTCTGTTTCAGACTTTGACTAGGAACTGCGGAAAGAGGGATGCACTTTGTAAAGTGTGGGCAGACATGCAAATGGACATATTTTATTATTATACCAGCAATCTAGTAAATAAGAGGCAGTGAGAATGAGCGTAGTCCTAAATCTGCCTGGTGGAGTGAGGTAGATATGTACCCTACACCACTTTTTTGGGTCTGTCATCAGCTGTTGGTTAAATAGTGCATCAATATACTTTGTCTCTTCACAAAGGACATAAGATCCTATGCTGCTGCTGCTGCTAAGTCGCTTCAGTTGTTTCCGACTCTGTGCGACCCCATAGATGGCAGCCCACCAGGCTCCCCCATTCCTGGGATTCTCCAGGCAAGAACACTGGAGTGGGTTGCCATTTCCTTCTTCAATGCATGAAAGTGAAAAGTGAAAGTGAAGTCGCTCAGTCATGTCCGACTCCTAGCTACCGCATGGACTGCAGCCTACCAGGCTCCTCTGTCCATGGGATTTTCCAGGCAAGAGTACTGGAGTGTGGTGCCATTACCTTCTCTAAAGATCCTTATAGGAGGGTATGTATTTCTTATAATTCATTAGAAGCATAAACATAACCAGGGAACTAAGAATGATTATTGCAGCCATGAAATTAAAAGACACTTCCTCCTTGGAAGAAAAGTTATGACCAACCTAGATAGCATATTCAAAAGCAGAGACATTACTTTGCCGACTAAGGTCCGTCTAGTCAAGGCTATGGTTTCTCCTGTGGTCTTGTATGGATGTGAGAGTTGGACTGTGAAGAAAGCTGAGTGCCGAAGAATAGATGCTTTTGAACTGTGGTGTTGGAGAATACTCTTGAGAGTCCCTTGGACTGCAAGGAGATCCAACCAGTCCATTCTGAAGGAGATCAGCCCTGGGATTTCTTTGGACGGAATGATGCTAAAGCTGAAACTCCAGTACTTTGGCCACCCCCTGCAAAGAGTTGACTCATTGGAAAAGACTCTGATGCTGGGAGGGATTGGGGGCAGGAGGAGAAGGGGACGACCGAGGATGAGATGGCTGGATGGCATCACTGACTCGATGGATGTGAGTCTGAGTGAACTCCGGGAGTTGGTGATGGACAGGGAGGCCTGGCGTGCTGCAATTCATGGGGTCGCGAAGAGTCAGACACGACTGAGTGACTGAAGTGAACTGAACTGAACTGAAGAATGATTAAGAAGTGCATTAGTGGTTATTATTATATATTTTCAATGACTATTATTCTTTTAGAGCCAGATGAAAATATTAGAGATCATTTGTTATCCTAAGGAGAAAACAGGGTGATTGAGGGACAGGTATGCATGCAAAGTTGTTTCAGCCCTTTCCAACTCTGTATGACCCTATGGACTGTAACCTGCCAGGTTCCTCTGTCTATGGGATTTTCCAGGCAAGAATACTGGAGTGGGTTGTCACCTCCTCCTCCAGGGCCTAGGAATTGAACTTGCATCTCTTATGTCTCCTGCATTGGCAGGCAGGTTCTTTACCACTAGCACCACCTGGGAAGCCCAGTTAGCATCTGTTAAAGCCTCTTTGGGTGCTCGCTAATCCTCTTTTTCTTGACTGCATCATCTTTTTTTTATACAACATCCTTATTCAGAATAGTGGAACAGAAACTTTCAGCCATAAAATAATGATAACATCAAATGAGCTGTCCATATTAACCTATTAAATGTCTTCATTTTCTGATTTATGTTGACAAATATGAATTTTTCTTTAAAGCTAAACCTGATTTTATTTTTATTTTTCCAAAGGAATCTATTACACACATCAATAAGGTAAAACCTTCATATTTAAACGTACATTTTTAAAAATTTCGTGTTTGATTTTTATAAACAGCATTTCTTTATGTGTGATTTTTTTTTTTTACCAGAAAATTGAGAAGTTTCAAAGTGAGGAACAACAGCAAACAGAGGTAATTTGTTCACTATGAGTATATTTTGAGAAGTATTATGAAACATAACAGATAAAAAGATTTATAATAATTATGTTCAGTCTAAGAATGGTAATATAAATGTCAGTGTAAGAAATGAAAACTTTGACAAAATGAAAATATTTTAAAGATAGAAACACATTTTTAAACACATAATCAAATTTCAGAGTATAGAATAAATACCCAAGAATAACTACTGGTATATTCATTTTACTAATGGTATACCTGGTTTTAATAAATGCATATTAGTAGGAACAATTCCAGACTAGGGACTGTGATCCCCTTATTCTAATGATGGATATGCTGATGAAAGACAGTAGGGTGACAGTGTGGCACTAATCCTCATTTGATCATTTATCAGCTGTATAACCTTGGCTCCACGTTTCTCTGTACATCATTTTCTTCACCTGTAAATTAAGAATATTCATAATTACCCAGAGTTGATGAACTGGCACACAGTGACTATTCAATGGTTTTATATTATATTTGATAGCTTTTATACTCACATTTATGAATGTGTGGAGTTCTAAAAAGTATTTCCATTACCCAGATGAGAGAAGTGAGGTACAGAACAATTGAGTATACAAATGTGTGACCATACCACGTAGTTATTAATTAGCAGAACTTGCTTAAAAATAAGGATTTGGGGAGAGCATAAAATTCTTTCATTATATTACTCTTGTGGTAACATATTTATCTAATTGTGATATTTAAGCTTTCCTGTTTTAGAATTGAAGATTGATTGTTTGGCACTTAGGCCAAATATTTTCTAAGTCAAAATGAATTTACAACTTGATGCCTTTAAAGACTCAAGATTACCACCTTCTACCAAGAGAAGTAGTGCTAGAAGTTGGCCATTGTTAAGGAACTCCTTGAATTAAAAAAACACATATTAAGACTTAGTTTCCATTAAAACAAACAAAAATAAACCTCAGAGTAACTTTTGAAGTCTTTTAAAAATAGATCTTTCTTTGTTATATGAAATCAGTTTGGACTATTATCCAAAGTATGTACCTACCACTCTGCAGGCAACTCAGGAAGAGGTGGAATAAGTGTTGAAATCTCCAAACCCTGATTTCACTTGACTCTCTGATTTCACTTGTGAAGGAAGTTGGGTTAATGAGAAATCCTTCAGCGAGCATTTTACTCATTAGTCTTCATATGACCCCAAACAATTTCTTAACTAAACCAAATGGAAGATTTTCTTTCTCTTCACTGAATTATGTTTTAAAAAGAGGAGGATAATTCATCATAAATAACAATTATAACTGGATTATGGACTCAAAGTTTTTTTTTCCTTCTTTCCAGGATGAACTCCAGGATAAAATCCACCCCTTTGCCCAGGCACAGTCTCTAGTCTATCCCTTCACTGGGCCCATCCCTAACAGCCTCCCACAAAACATCCTGCCTCTTACTCAAACCCCTGTGGTGGTGCCGCCTTTCCTTCAGCCTGAAATAATGGGAGTCCCCAAAGTGAAGGAGACTATGGTTCCTAAGCACAAGGAAATGCCCTTCCCTAAATATCCAGTTGAGCCCTTTACTGAAAGCCAGAGCCTGACTCTCACTGATGTTGAAAAGCTGCACCTTCCTCTGCCTCTGGTCCAGTCTTGGATGCACCAGCCTCCCAAGCCTCTTCCTCCAACCGTCATGTTTCCTCCTCAGTCCGTGCTGTCCCTTTCTCAGCCCAAAGTTCTGCCTGTTCCCCAGAAAGCAGTGCCCCAGAGAGATATGCCCATCCAGGCCTTTCTGCTGTACCAGGAGCCTGTACTTGGTCCTGTCCGGGGACCCTTCCCTATTCTTGTAAGTCTAAATTTACTAACTGTGCTGTTTAACTTCTGATGTTTGTATGATATTTGAGTAATTAAGAGCCCTACAAAAAAATCAATAATGAATGGTTCCAAAATAAGCATAGCTGAGATTAATGATTCTCAGCATTAGTTATAAATAGAATAAGCTGGAAAACCTTCACCTCCCCTCCACCACCAGATCTCAATGTCTAGGCTTACCCATGGAGATTCTGATTTAACTGTTCTTTCTATGTAGAAGAAGCTTATTGGGAAGAAATAATATCATGGACTATGATTTAACTGGTCTGTTGAGAACTTAGATGAAGGGGATTAAGTTACAATAAAGCCAGAATTGAACTTGATAATCTCATTTGGCTAAGAATAACAAACCTAAGAAGGTTTGCTATTTTCTACCATTTTGAAGTTTTCCTTATGCACAATTATTTCACCACATGACTCATTTCACATCTTGTTTTTGATATATGAGCATATGAGGGCAAAATACTGAGATGCTTATTTCAATACTCAGGGAAAATTTTCTTGCCAAAAGGCAAGAATTGTATAATTCATTCACTTATTTTATTTTATTTTTTAATTTTTAAGGTCTAAGAGGATTTCAAAGTGAATGCCCCCTCCTCACTTTTGGTAAGCTCTAGGAGATTAGAGGCAGACTGATCATTTTTATAGTTAATATCTTTTACATTTAATTTTCCTGGATAAGACCCAATAGTAGCAATTTCTATCAGTATACCAGCGTAAAGATTAGTTTTAAATTTATTTTCAGTGATTGACTGTTATTTACTGACCTGAAATTATGTATCTGTTATATTTCAAATAATGCAAAACTATATATATGGTGTTGACAGATTTGATTGGTTTTCTTTCAATTGCCTATATCCTTATTATTGATTGTAATCATTTATAGAAAAAACTGAAAATAATTTCTTATACTTTTATGTAAACCTGTTAGAGCTTATTTTAAAGATCAACTGCATTCACATTTCTAATCTAGTCATTATGAGCTTCAATTGTTTTATCTCACTTAAAATTTATATATTGTCTTTTAATTCATGAGTCAAAATACAATTTCACAGTCCAGATATGGGACTTAAAAGGGGAATAGCATATAGTTTTGATATTCTTAAAGATATACATCTTTTTGTGATCATGATTCAGCAGACATTTTAATAAAACAATTCCAAGTGAGCCGATACTTGGTCCTAGATTAATTTTTATAACCTTTAAGATAAGGCACAGCATGGTGTTTTTGTAATAAGATTTCTTTTATGAAAAAGTCACACCAAAATTGGAAATGGGGTGAGATGAAGAGTTATAACATATAACTGAATGTACATTTGTTCTCTATTCCACAGAATTGACTGCGACTGGAAATATGGCAACTTTTCAATCCTTGCATCATGCTACTAAGATAATTTTTAAATGAGTATACATGGAACAAAAAATGAAACTTTATTTATTTTATGCTTTTTCATCTTAATTTGAATTTGAGTCATAAACCATATACTTTCAAAATGTTAATTCAACATTAGCATAAAAGTTCAGTTTTAACTTGGAAATATCATGAACATATCAAAATATGTATAAAAATAATTTCTGGAATTGTGATTATTATTTCTTTAAGAATCTATTTCCTAACCAGTCATTTCAATAAATTAACCCTTAGGCATATTTAAGTTTTCTTGTCTTTATTATATTTTTAAAAATGAAATTGGTCTCTTTATTGTTAACTTAAATTTATCTTTGATGTTAAAAATAGCTGTGGAAAATTAAAATTGAATAGAATTCTTTGAATTGAATACCAAAGAATATCAAAAAGTAGAGGGAAAAGATAGGGTGAGTCTATGCTACATATGTCCTTAGAAAGTCTTGGTTTATACTTGTTACCTAAGTTTCTCTCTTGAAAGTACCCAGCATTGGATGTTAAATTTTATAGTCATCCTAGACAAAAAAAAAAAAAAAAAACCCTCAAATGTGATATCTGAATCACAGCTCTACAGTGTGGTAGCTAAGTGGTGCTGTGTAAGTTAGTCTCCAAGAGATCCCATTTCTACATTTATAAACGGTCAATTTAAGGTGTTTTATTGAAGTTTTAATGTGAAAAGTGCACTATATGGTGCATGATAGGAGTTCCTGGTTGAATCTCATTTCTGACTTCACTGACACCAGTGCAGCAAGGACTAGTGTTACAATCAGAAGGAGCTGAGTTGTGTAATTTTAGCCATTAATGCCCAAGAGACCAGAACTTACACAAAGCTCTAGTATCCATTGTCTCTGTCTGTGGGGTAATTATTTCATTGCCATGAATTATCTGTCTGTCATATCCTACATTTTTATACATGATTCAGTTCCCTTCAGTTCACACAATGACTTGTCTAATTTCATCTTTCCTGCATCCTCCATGTTTTCCTCACTTCAGGATTAAGTGAAGCCGTACTTAGGCACAATATTTCTTATCTTTAAAGAAAAATTCCATCTTTGAGAGTTGTTATTGTTCAATCACTAGGTCATGTCCAACTCTTTGTGACCCCATGCACTGCAGCATGCCAGGCTTCCCTGCCCTTCGCTCTCTCCTGGAGTTTGCTCAGACTCATGTAGATTGAGTCGGTGATGGTATCCAACTATCTCATCAACTGTTGTGCCCTTCTCCTCCTACCCTCAATCTTTACCAGCATCAGAGTCTTTCTCAGATTCTTTAGGTTATTATATAACAACTATCATAAAAGGATTATCTAAATGGCCATGTCCATTATTTCACATGTTATTCTCTCTTTAACTTGTTCCAATCCCAATTTTATCCCTATGGGAACTGCTTTATTGAAGATCACCAACAACTTTTATTTTACTAATCGTTTTGTTTTACCCAACCTCTCAGTGAGTGTTATGAGGTAGAGTTGACTATTTCTTCATTTTGAAATATTACACTTCATTTCATTTGATATCCTAAAGCTCATAAGGTGTGGTTTTTCTCTTAATTCACTAGGCACTTCTTTGAAGTCTCTCTTCTGACATTTTCTCCTTTTCCAAAATTTTAATGGTTGGAGTACCCTAGATTTTAGCCTTACTTTGTTTGATGTTGTTCAGTTCCATTCTCAGCCTCAGAGCTTCCAACTGTATGTCTCCAAACTTACTTGTTTTGTAAACTCCAAACTCATGCACTCAACTGCATTCTTGACCTCCACACTGAATTATCTAATTAATGTCCTAAATCTGGCATGACCAAGCATAAATTTTTGTCTGAATCCAGTCCCCAACTTGCTCAAAATTTAATTAAACATAATTCAGTTGCAAAGGCAGCTGATATTGTATGTAATAGACCTGAATGGGAACTTCACGAAAGAAGTTATCTTAATTGTCAATAAAAACATGAAAAATACTCTACATCATCAATCTTCAGAAAAATGCAAATTAAACGTGCCTAATAATATCATGACACAACCATCAGAATGACTGAAATGAAAAGAATTGTAATACAGTTCAGTTCAGTTCAGTTACTCAGTTGTCTCCAACTCTTTCAGACCCCATGAGCTGCAGTATGACAGGCCTCCCTGTCCATCACCAACTCCCAGAGTTTACTCAGACTCATATCCATTGAGTTGGTGATGCCATCCAACCATCTCATCCTCTGTCATCCCCTTCTCCTCCTGCCCTCAATCTTTCCCAGCATCAGGGTCTTTTCCAGTGAGTCAGCTCTTCTCATCAGGTGGCCAAAGTATTGGAGTTTCAGCTTCAACATCAGTCCTTCCAATGAACACCCAGGACTGATCTCTTTTAGGATGGACTAGTTGGATATCCTTGCAGTCCAAGGGACTCTCAAGAGTCTTCTCCAACACCACAGTTCAAAAGCATCAATTCCTTGGCACTCAGCTTTCCTTATAGTCCATGTCTCACATCCACACATGACTATTGGAAAAACCATAGCCTTGACTAGGTGGACCTTTGTTGACAAAGTAATGTCTCTGCTTTTTAATATGTTGTCTAGATTGGTCATAACTTTCTTTCCAAGAAGTAATTGTGTTTTAATTTCATGGCTGCAGTCATTATCTGCAGTGATTTTGGAGCCCCAAAATATAAAGTCAGCCACTGTTTCCACTGTTTCCCCATCTATTTGCCATGAAGTGATGGGACTGGATGCCACGATCTTAGTTTTCTGAATGTTGAGCTTTAAGCCAGCCTTTTTACTCTCCCCTTTCACTTTCATCAAGAGGCTCTTTAGTTCCTCTTCACTTTCTGCCATAAGGGTGGTGTCATCTGCATATCTGAGGTTATTGATATTTCTCTTGGCAATTTTGATTCCAGCCTGCAATTCTTCCAGCCCAGTGTTTCTCATGATGTACTCTGCATATAAGTTAAATAAGCAGAGTGACAATATACAGCCTTGACATACTCTTTTTCCTATTTGGAACCAGTCTGTTGTTCCATGTCCAGTTCTAACTGTTGTTTCCTGACCTGCATGTAAGTTTCTCAAGAGGCAAGTCAGGTGGTCTGGTATTCTCATCTGTTTCAGAATTTTCCACAGTTTATTGTGATCCACACAGTCAAAGGCTTTGGCATAGCGAATACAGCAGAAATAGATGTTTTTCTGGAACTCTCTTAACTTTTTCGATGATCCAGTGGATGTTGGCAATTTGATGTCTGGTTCCTCTGCCTTTTCTAAAACTAGCTTTAACATCTGGAAGTTCATGGTTCACGTAATACAAAATGTAATACAAAATGTCTGCAAAAACAAAGGAATGAAAAGTAATGCTAAAAAATGTTAATATTTACAGAAATTTTTATAGTAGTAAAGAATTCACCTGCAATACAGGAGACCCGGGTTAGATCCCTGGGTTGGAAGACCTCCTGGAGAAGGAAATGGATACCCAATCTAGTATTCTTGTCTGGAGAAGGCAAGAATGGACAGAGAAGCCCAGCGGGCTATGGTCCATCGGGTCACAAAGAGTCAGAAGCTACCTTGCACACAGCAAGCACACGTGCACGTGCGCACACACACACACACACACACACACACACACACACACACACTCTAAAACATTTACCCAAGCTTCTCAGCCACGTTATTGTTGATGTTCCAAATTAAAATCAACAGAAGTGTGAATAATAGTATTTTGTATAAATAAATTGTAGTATACAATGCAATGAGATATTATAATTAATGTGAATGAGTTACTGTCACAGAAAACAACATGGATGAATTTTTTATAAATAATATTGAGTGATAGTCAATGGACACAAAATATAATGCAATGTAGTGCCCCCATAATTAGATAATTTAGAATCAATGAGTAGTTAATATCTGATGAGGTAAACTAGACTACTGGTTATCTGAGAGAAGGAAGAACTTGACAGGGAATCTGAGAAAGTTCTCTCAGGTACTAGTGCTATTATTCCCCTTAGCCTGGAATATGAATATTTTGTGGTAATTTTTTTAATGTGGTGATGTTTAGTTGCTAAATCATGTCTAACTCTTGTGACCCCAGTTACTACAGCCCGCCAGTCTTCATTCATGGGATTTTCCAGGCAAGAATTCTGGAGTGGGTTGCTATTTCCCTATCTAGGGGATCTTCCCTACTTCCCAAGCTAGGGATAGAGCCAGTGTCTTTAATGTCTTCTGCACCGGCAGGTGGGTTCTTTACCACTAGTGCCACTGGGGAGCACTCAGTATGTGGCGTGGTGGCAGTGGTTTAGTTGTTAATCCATGTCCGACTCTTGCGACCCCAAGGCTGTAGCCTGCCAGGCTCCTCCGTCCATGGGATTTTACAGGCAAGAATACTGGAGTGGGTTACCATTTCCTTCTCCAGGGGATCTCCCTTACCCAGGGATCAAGCCCAGGCCTCCTGCATTGTAGGTAGATTCTTTACCAACTGAGCTATGGGGGAAGCACAGTATGTGGCCTATTTTCTTCCTCTTTTCTATGGTTGGGCCTTCAGCAACGCAGAATCACTTCTTTGCTTTTGAGCTTGAATGTAATTACATACAAGAGTATAAAAAATGGTTTCCTAAGAAGCTATGGAATATTGGTTTTTGCTACTGTTAAATGTGGAGTTTTAGCCCCCACTGAGGCAGAATCTTTTAAATGAGAAGCAGGAGATGAGAGAGAACTTGCACATAATTTCTCCCTTCTTTTATTCTCTGTATATTACTCAGAGGTGGACATTGCACAATAATCACCTTCTATTTTTGATAGCTAAAAGAATTCAAAGGACCCAAACAGATTTTACTAACAGGACAGCTTTATTACAAGCAGAAGACAAAGTACAATAACAGGAGAAAGATATGCACAGAAAGAGGTACTGAGATCTCAGAGACAAACTTTATTTATTCTTCTGCTGCTTGGTTGTGGTTTAGTTACTCAGTTGAGTCTGACTCTTTGCAACTCCATGGACTGCAGCAGGCCAGGCAGCCCTGTCCTTCACTGTCTCCCGGAATTTGATCAGACTCATGTCCATTCAGTCAATGATGCCATCCAACCATCTCATCCTCTGTCATTCACTTCTCTTCCTGGCTCCAATTTTTCCCAGCATCAGGGTCTTTTCTAGTGAGTTGTCTCTTCGCATTAGGCGGTCAAATTATTGAAACTTCAATTTCAGCATCAGTCCTTCCAATGAATATTCAGGACTGATTTCCTTTAGGATGGACTGGTTGGATCTCCTTGCAGGTCAAGGGACTCTCAGGAGACTTCTCCAACACCAAAGTTCAAAAGCATCAATTCTTTGGTGCTCAGCTTTCTTTATAGTTCAACTCACATCCATACATGACTACTGGAAAAACCATAGGTTTGACTAGACAGAACTTAGTCAGCAAAGTAACATCTCTGTTTTTTAATATGCTTTCTAGTTTGGTAATAGCTTCTCTTCCAAGGAGCAAGCATCTTTTAATCATGGCTGTAGTCACAATCTGCAGTGATTTTGGAGCCCAAGAAAATAAAGTCTCTCACTGTTTCCATTGTTTCCCCATTTATTTGCCATGAAATGATGATCTTGATTTTGAATGTTGGGTTTTAAGCTAGCTTTTTCACTCTCCTCTTTCACTTTCATCAAGAGGCTCTTTAGTTCTTCTTAGTTTTCTGCCATAAGTGTGGTGTCATCTTTGTATCTCGTTTATTGATATTTCTCCCAGAAATCTTGATTCCAGCTTGCGATTCATCCAGCCTGGCATTTTGTATTATGTACTATGCATATAAGTTAAATAAGCAGGGTGACGATATACAGCCTTGACATACTCCTTTCCTGATTTGGAACCAGTCTGTTGTTCCATGTCTGGTTCTAACTGTTGCTTCTGAGCAGCAAACAGATTTCTCAGGAAGCAGGTAGGGTGGTCTGGTATTCTTCTCTTGAAGAATTTTCCAGTTTGTTGTGATCTGCAAAGTCAAAGACAAAGGCAAAAATCCAATTGTACACTTGCAAATTTTGGTTACATAAATTAATAAATCTCTTCCTTGTTGGCTCTGATGGTAATGCAGGAAACCTGGGTTCAGTACCTGGATTGGGAAGATCCTCTGGAGAATGGCTATCCACTCCAGTATTCCTACCTGGAGAATTCCATGAACAAAGGAGCCTGGTGGGCTATAGTACATGAGGTCGCAGAGAGTTGAACACAACTGAGCGACTCACACTTTCACTTTTTTTCTTGCATTAATTTGTGATAAAGTTTATTTGTGTCATTTGGAACCATAAGATTCTTGACAGAATACAACCATGTTTCCATATCTCATCAGTTCAGTTCAGTTCAGTCGCTCAGTCGTGTGCGACTCTTTGCGACCTCATGAATCACAGCACGCCAGGCCTCCCTGTCCATCACCAACTCCTGGGGTTCACTTAAACTCATGTCCATCAAGTCGTTGATGCCATCCAGACATCTCATCCTCTCATAGTCCAGACATCTCATCCTCTCATAGTTCTGTGTTAATGAAACTTTCATCACTCTTGGCCATAAAGCTTATATTTAAAAAAAAATCCAAGGTCTAATTTTTGAATTATAAAATTAATGTTTAGTTCAGCACTTCAAAACAAAATACCACATTCCAAATGACTTAAGCAACAGGAACTTATTTTTCACAGTTCTAAAGACTGGCAGTCCATGGTCAAGGTGCCAGCAGATCCTGCAAATAATGAAGGCTCACTTCCTGGCCTTTTTACTGTATCCTCACATGAGAGAGAAATGATCATCTCTCTCATATCTCTTCTTTTAATGGAACTAATCCTACTCATAATTATTCCACTCTTATGACCTAATTGCCTCTAAAGTTGCCACCTCCAAATGCCATCACACTGGGTATTAGAGCTTCAATATATGAATGGGGGGGGGGGCACAAATATTTAATCTATAGTAATTAACATGACCTGATTCACAAACTGGGTAAGTCTTGTGAAATTTATGAAAGTAAAATCTCGACTACTGAAAGTGAAATACGTTGGAAGATATGGAAAATTTAGAGAACCTCCAGATCCCAAATGCTCCTGAAAGTCTCCCTGTAACTCTTTTTCATGGTAAGATTATGATTTCTTTGTTTATGACAGCTAATTGTGACCTTAATTTCCAACCTCTCATTTTGCTTCATTATAACCAAGATTCAACCTTGATATGAACTGGAAGTAGAAATTAGAAAGCCTGGAAAGTTCTGTTCTTAATGCACAGCCTAGCAAATAGACTAGAATCTTATGGGATGAATTTGGCCAATAAAAAGAAGGGGGTTATGTAGTTTGATGCCGGGAGCCAGCAGGGAGTCCCACCCATGGCAAAGGTCATGAGGTTAAGAGGCTTGACAGGCAAAGGCGAGTCGGGCCTTAAGGGAGCCTCACTGGATCTGCTCGTGCATCTGCCCCAAAACCAGAGTCTGCCTGCCTTGCTGCATTATGCCTTTCACCTATATTTCTGACATTATAGGGGGCTATCCCCCACCACCTTTTTCTGGAAAAAGTTAATTTAGAGCTTTTAGAAAATATGTCTCCTAGGCATAATAAGAGTATTTCAATCCAAAAACCCCTCTGATGGCTTTCTAGCCTGCCTGACAGGTTTGTGCATGTGATTGTTTGCAGCCTCCCAACCATGAGAGGCACAGGAAGCTTAAAACATCCTAGGAATGTAGGGGCTTCCAAGGGGTCAAAATCATTAGAATAGGACTGATTAAGGGTTTCATTGTTGAGCCAATACTTGCTGCCAAGTTTTCATATCTTTTATTTGTTGATATAGTTGGTATGTAGAAAAACAGGTAGTAGCCCTGGTATTAGCAACATTAGATCTTTGAGTTAAGTACTTTCTTTGTTATAACTCACTGCACCTTTGTTCTACAGGAATGCAACTTTATTTAGTACTTTGAGAGTGATGCAGATTAAAGAAAAAACACATCAAGGGAAAATGAGTTTTCTGGTTGATAGACATTTATCTGGGAAAAGAGCCATAAAAATGTTAACAGGCCCCCTGGCCAGAAGATGATGTAAAACCACCTGAGACCTTTTGTATATGGGAAGGTATGCAAAAGGAAAGCCTGGTCTCAATCAGGGTCAGGACTGCTGCCCCTGCATAACTCTGCATATTCCATTATTTCTTTATGTACAACTTGGGGTATATAAGCTGCTTTTGAAAATAAAGTTGTGGGTCTGGCACCAATGCTTGGCTCCCCCATGTTGTTCTTTTCTCCCCTTTCAGGCTGAATTCCCATCTGGAGCACAGAGGCTCTCCATGTCTACTTATTTGCCCTGGCTTCTAAGACCCTCGAGAGAGGAAGCCCAAGGCAGGTCACCCTCCGCTATTCAAGTGGGCACCAGTGGCCTACATAGACGGTTGCAAGCTCCTTGTCTCGGAGCTTTATTGGTCTCCTGTGTAAACCAAGTTATTCAGCCTCTATTCTCCACTAATTTTCCTACTACACTATTCTTTCCTAATCTCTCTTTATAAATAAATCTCTCCTCGTTGACTTCGTCCCCGCTTCGAATTCCCTGGATCCACCAGGGCTGGACCCCGGCAGTTTGTATTAAAAAAGGAAAAAAAAAAACACAAAACATGTTTTTTCCATGTTAGACCATGTTAAAAAATTAGGAGATCTTGCACACCAACCCGCCTTTCTAGTTTCTTCTAGAGTTGTAATATTTGGTCACACGTGATGTGAATTCCTTTCTACATGCAACAGTGGAATGGAAGGAGTAACAGAAGAGAACGCATACATTTGTCAGTTCATCCTCAGAAAGATTTTCACAATCATTTCTTTTTCTCACTTGTATTATTTGTGAAGTTCTAGAGGTCAGTTTGGTAACCACAATCAAAATGGAAACATTTAAGCATCTGTAAAAAGCTGTACTTAGTACCAATGGTCCATCAATTCCCTGTGTCTATAGTAAAAGTGTCAATGCCTCTCCTTTAAACTTTTCCATGAAGGATAAACTCTTACAAAAATATTTACTGCCTAACTACAGTTGACTGAAAACTCTAGTTGGAGGTGCAAATTATTGAAATTGCATTTCCTACCTCAGGGAAAATGGAATGAGACTAGCGTCACTAAACTTAGTGATAACTGGTGGACTCCAAAGCAAGGTGATAATTAAAAATTTCAGAGATATAGTGAATGGAGCAATTATTTCATGAGAAATGGTCAAACCAGATGTGATCTCTCTGTGAGGCTAATTATTATATCCTTAGGAAAATTTAATGGTTGTGTTATCATGCTGGTTTTTGATGTAGCAGTACAAAAATTTTCTAGTGAACATAATTTGCTGAACAAAACTCTGGCTCAAGCTGCTATCAGAGTGAGTGATGATTCACCCCAGCTGCTATTTACAAATAAGAATCAATTTATGGAGCTATATTCCTGGAATGAAAGGAACATCACAATTTTATAGGAAAGATCATACTATAACATCATATTTGCAACTCTGGTACTTGCCTTCAGATTATGAATTTGAAGCATTTACCTGGATAAAAGGAACTATGTGATCTTATTACAGACTCTGAGATCTATGCTTTGTCTTGTCACTCATTAGTTGGATGGAGAAATGTCCTGATAATCTATTGTTCATGTCGAGATTTCTTTGAATTGAGTAATAATTTGTGTTGCTACCTGAGTTTGCCTCCTTTCAAGCCTAGTGATATTCTAAATCATTTATGATAAGTCATCAGTTCAGAGTGTAATGTTTGACTGGATATATTTAGACATTCCTCTAATCCCCATATTATTCCCCTGATTTATGGAATAAGGAGGTGAAAAAATGCTAAATAGAAGCCATTCTTGTGTCTCTTTCTATCATAAAATCATAATTTGCATTTATGGGGGAATTACAGCTGTTGAACACTAAAAGATGCAAAAACTAAAAGATAGTGAATTACATCATTATTCCACTTCCTCATTTGGCCTTTAAAATAGCTTCTTGGAGGATAACAATAGATTATTTCAAACTTAATGAGGTTATGGCACCTATTACAGGTGGCATTTCTAATATAATGCATGTCAGGCAAATTCCTAATATTTATTTCACAGCTAGTAAATTCATTTTTTTCCCCTCTGACTTAGCTAAAGGAAAAAAAAAATACCAGAAACAGTTTGCTCTCGTCTTAAAAACAGAACTTTCTCTCTTATGGGACAGCTTTTAAGGACAAGTTTGCTCTAGTCTTGTACCACAGTTTAATCTACAGAAAACGTGACTTTTATCGTGCTACTGTTTACGAGACATTCATTAAATGGATGGCATTATCTATACGATTCACAAAACATGAAATTGTGTTTTGCTGATTCTTTGGGAACTGACATGATGACAGAAGCTGGGAGATACATTTTATGAAGACGTATGAATCTGCACCCTCCATTAACTTCTGCCAGGTCCAGTATTCTGAGTATGTTGACAAACCTTTTCTAGATTGAATAACAAGTTGTTGCACCTTGTACTTTCTAACATAGAGGAGGCAGGAGACCTAATACTAAGTGGATTAAAAAAAATTTTTTTCAAGGCAAAAATTACATGTTTCAATGTTATGTATACATATACATATAATCAGTAAGAAACAGAACAACTGATATAGATGGTCTAAGCTGTTGTATATGAAACCTTGTTACCTGCGTTTTGTGACCTGGGTCATACAAGGTTCTTAAAGAGTCATGACAGATTGGGTTGGTTGGGAATCCTAGAATAAAGCCAGGAAAGTAAATTTCACCTGGGGCTTTAAAGATATCAGAATAAGCAACTATTGTCATTTTGAGAAGTAATTCCTCATTAGAGATTTGGAGGACACCGAACAGCTCACTATGAATGCTCTGTTACTGTGTGTCCCGTGTTAACTTTTACAATGTTTATTTTATAATCTACCTAGTTATAAACTCAAGTATAATCAAGTGGATTGGGCTCCAACAAGTCCTGCATAATTAAACAGTATAACCAGGTTGTTCAAATTCCCAATGCACCCACAACTACTACACTGTTGTTCTCTCTGCAGCCACATCCATGTTCACATGGAAAATATTCTATAAACAGTTGACTTCAAATGAAAGATCTTAGACTCAGTTTATAATCTACCAGCATCAGCTAGAAGTGAACATTTGAATTTTTTCATTAAAATGTGGTTGAAAGTGTCATAAAAATTTAGTGAAAACAAAATGTTATATACATACAAACTCACAAGGTTGTGTAAATTCCTCCCAATGGAATAATGACAAAAATAGGAATAGTGCCTTACAATGTAATTTATTGAAAGGAAGAAAGACAAAATCTCAGTTACTGCACACAGTTATTTGAAATGATGGCACTTACAGGAGAGGTGATTCAAAGGCTTTAAAAACATTTTCCATATAGAAATTTAATGAAGACTGTAATTCCCTTTGACTCAGTGGCCTTTATACCAGCATGATACTACTGGAATTTAGGTAACAAGCTCTTAGGACAATTTCACTTAAGGATGTTACACAATCTAAAATACAATAGAGAACTCAAGAAGAAAGAGTGCCTTCAATTTGAGATTGTCCTATTCTAAAACAGCAATTGAAGCCTTTGGATAGAATGGTTTAACATGATAGATGAAAAGACATGTAGAGCATGGAATTTTCAATCCCATCTGTAAATCAAAAAAGAAATATGTAGTTAGTTATGCTGCATGTTTTGAAAGGAGAAGCTACTGTTAAGATACACTTTAATAGTCATTTTCTCTTCATCTTAAGATGAAGTTCACAAAGTTATATGTGTCTCCTGTTACTAACACATACCCACTGCTCCTGATTTTTAAGTTTTACAGGCAATTTATGACTAGGTTGCACTTTCTTTTGCAGTAACAGAAAATATGGCAAAATAATTCAAAGTAAAAACTTCCACGTATGTCAGACTTTTACTTTCCTTCTTTTGATCTGTTGTAAGGGAAGTTTCCACCACTAGAAAGGGAACACACACACACACACACAACTACAAGCTCCTATACAGTAAACTGAAGTACTCAAAACACATCTATGGACATTTAAATCTGTTTTCTTCTTAACAGACAAACACTTGATTTAACTATGTGACTTTTTAAGTATTTCTATTTCAGTGATCATAAGGAATAAGGTTCCTCTGCTGGGGTCACCAGAATTAGTAACACCCACACTCCTATACTTGTGTAGAAATTTCAATATAATAAATTATATTAATTAAAATTAGCTAGTTTTATTGTTACTTAAATTTGGTATTATTATAATACAAAAAATGCTGAAGCCAATTTAATTATTGATCTTATCTAAGTGTAATGTGTCTAAATATAGCTAGACTAGAGGACCAGCAAAACAACTTTATAGTCTACAAGTTGTACCTTTGTATTCATATGAAAAGAGGATCAAGACAAGCAATTTCCAACTTACCAAAGACCATAATTGTGGAGTTCCTCAGAATTCACTTGACTCTTCTGAAGGAACAAAAATTGGTAAGACATGAGTAAGGTAGTCAGTAATAAAATTTTGCTAAATCAAAAAATGAGCACTAATTTTCCCAGCAGTATGCTTAATAGATTATTATATTTAATCACCTTCAAGGTTATAAAAACAAACATCATTATATTATTTCAAGTAAGCGAAAATAAAAAGATCAGGATTTCAAGTTAGGACTTTAGGAATGCCAAAATCTGCAGTTTATCCCCCACACTGCATTCTAATGTATATCATGGGTATAATCCAAAGAAAGGCATTTAAAGATTAGCAAAAGTGCAAGGAGGATAAAGTTGAATTTTTACTTTGGAGAGAAAATTTTCCTCCTATTTTCGTCAGAATGATTATCACTTATCAAATAGATAGCACTGCTCCACATGTTCCTGAGTAATGGATTAACATTAGCCATATATCAGAAAGTTACCATCAATTTTCCATTTCAGAAAATTCTAGCATAGGAAACTAAGCATTTAAGTGTCATGCTTATTCTAAATCTATTTTTATATTATGTTTTCTTCTATTTCCCTTGATACGGCAGCAATATGCAGTCATTTAAATGAACTTACCACCACAGTGGCATAGTAGTCTTTCCACTGTTCTCAGAGCCAATGGGATTAGGGATGTCAGAGAATGAGGGGGCATCAGTGTATTGTGTGCCTAGTGGAAGGTAATACCAGGCACCAGATGGATAGGCGTCCAGCTGGTAGAATTGTCTGAAAAGCTAGGGAGAAAGACCATTGAAAAAGCAACAGTGTATGAGAAATCAGTTTTGAATCCCTGAAAATGAATCATTTCATTCATTTCAGACATGGCTATTTGCATCACAGGAGATGTTTACTCTGTGAGGAAAACAGAGAAACCAAACTCTTCCCTATGGTAAATCACAGTAAGGAAATTTTGGAAAGGGTTTTTCTTAGGGTACCTGAGGGGTAATGAATAAATCACTTCTTTAATATCAATAGTCAGTATTGAACTCCAAGAACCTGCATTACTAACACAGGTTCAGCTATCAAAGTCCAGAGGAAAGTGGTAGTGTGAATTTAATTATTATATAATTTATAAACTCATGGACATTTGGATTAGAGAGGGTCATTTTTGCCTTTCTGTTCTGTAGTTTAGTTTTTCATGAAGACAATGAGCTCAAAGAAAGGGAAGGTCCTTGTCCCAGAATAATACAGGGATTTCAGAAATGCCAAGAATAAAAAGAAAAGAATTCTCTAATTCCTAGCCCAGTGCCCCTTTTTAACTATAAGGTTTTGGTGCAAAAACATTATTTCTTTTCTGAAAATTTGGAATAGGTACCTCTGTTAATCTATCATGGCCTTTTATTTGTTTCTGCATATTAATGTAACTCTTTATATATTCAGATGGAAAATATATGTTCTTTGATGGAATTAGAAAAACCAAAGAAAGCATTTTAAGTTTTGCTGTGGTTGCCTATCCTAACATGATAATAAATATGATATCTGAGATTTTCTCTTATTAGTATTAATATAAAAAATAAAATAAATTCACCTGAGGGTAGAAGTAGGCCAGTTCCTTAAAGCAGAGAAAGGGAAAAAATAGTTTTGTGATTCAAACCCAGTTAAATGCCATAATAGACTAAAGTATTACTACCAAATGCTCTCATTAAGATTAGAATGATTACCCTCTTTTTTAAAAATTACATGGCAAGGTGAGGATAGTGTACTCTTTAGAACTCAATGAAGTATGTAATTGTATTTTCTTTTCTCTTACTTTGGCCCATGACTGGAGAGAATTTTAGAAGAAATTGAGAGCAAAATATGATTCACATTAAGGAATAATTATCATAAAATTGATTGATGACTACTATGTTTTGAATCTTGTTTAATCCTTTATCAGATTCATATTTATAAAACTCCATGGTCTTCTTTGCATGGTTTATTTTTTAAATTAGCATACTATATATAAACTCAACCATCAGTGGACCAAAGAAACTGAACTGAATGCAGTTACCACCTTCAAAAGTGGGGACACTAAAAAACACTGCAAAACTCAAGATATGTGAGTTTTGGAAGAAAATAAATCGATAGATTCATATTAACTTCACAAATGAAAGAGCAGGGCTCAGAGAGAACACAGTTTGCTCAAGGTCATAAGATTAGATCTAAGACTGAAAACTCAAGAAGCCCAGACAGTACTATAGATTAATAAAAAGTCAAATTTGAACGATATGAATAGTTGGTTGAGGTTGTTCTAACTTAAAAGTTGACCTGAAGCTCTCTTCATTCAGGGATGGCCATAGAATTGTTCTTTCATTTCCTTTGGCAACTTAGATCTGATCTTTCATAGCAATGTTGGAACCAGCAATGTTAGAGTCCAACACCAGTCAACAACTAAGAAATACTAGCAGAGCACTACTTCCTGATGTAACTAGTTAAATAACTCCCAAAACCAGTGGTTACCAATAGATAGTTTGGGGCAGTTTTAAAACTCACACAGACAGACACACACTTACCTGATTCACTGCTATCATAGGCTGTTTCTGGAAAGAAAAAGAGTCAGGGTGATCTTTTAAGGCTGAATAAAACCAAAAAATGTAAGAAGCAAACTTTCTGAAATGCTTTGCATGTTAGAGATCTGGAAATTCACACTAATAATTTTGTCAATTGCATTATCTAGATACTATTTCTTCTAAGACATATGAACCTACTCAACAACCCTGATAAGATTCGTTAAATGACAGTAGTGATTGAAATTGGCATAGCTCTTGATAGGAATCAGAATTTTAATAGCAACACATATTTCACAGTATCTGGTTGTCACCTTAAAAATGAAATCAGAAGCCCTAGGAACACTACTGAATCAATGGAATGCAAGGCAGAGGAAGAATCAGTTTCTATTATATAGATAAATACACTATACAGATGGAAGGGAAAACAGATCAGAAAGGTTTTTTGACAGAAACATTTACTATCTCTCCAGACAGTTTCTTCTAAAGGTTTCAATTAGAATTAATAAATCTCCAAATGGCTTGCTTGAAAGAGCATAATTATGAGTTTGAATTTCCAAAATATAAATTGAATTTAAGAATCAAATCATGGACTTAAAGATATAAAATTTAGGAATACCTTAAAAGAGAAATTAACATAACCATGGAAATTAACATAACCATGGAAATTAACATAACCATGGAAATTAACACTTCATAGTGTTTAGAATTACAAAGGTGCTGCTGTCAGGTGAGACTGAGAATAGAACAGCTCCCATTCCAAAGAAGAATGACAAATAGTTCTCCTTTCTCAAATTGATTACTACAAATTGTTTCAGAAAGTTGGGAGTGAAAAATAACCACCTGAGAGGAAAGAAGTCTCTTCAAAATTGTGAAGCTATTTAAAAGCAAACATATTTAAACTTTGCAACATATTATCATTATGTAATTCATTTAGCAAAATATTACCTGGTGGGCAGGGTTTCCCTCTTTCATACTGTGAAGTTGTTCCTAAATAGAAGGAAATATGTTCTAGGTTACCTAGATATCTTCTGATATAACACATTCATTTTACAATTATCAAGAATATATCATCATCTGTGAAGATTAGTATAAACTGTATTCTCTGCCAAATTTTTGAAAATTAGAATTATAGCTTTCATTTTCTAACTTTAGAAAAAATATTCAACTCAATGTTACACTTACTATAATTTGGAAGGATAAAGAATCTATAAGTTTCATATCTGGGGGAAAATAATCCACCAGTTCCCTAGGACTACATATGTTCTGTTCATGACTATTAATCACTCATTTACATTTTATCTTTTATAAATTTTAAATAAAACATTATCAAATATGGGTAGTAGAAAAACTTCTCCCTTGGATTATATTTATTTCTGTTAAAAAAGAAAGAGGAACACACATTATAAAAACAACACTTGAAGAAAATACTAAAATATTCTAGATTTAGTAAATAGTCTTATATGGTCATGAATAGCTTCCTCAAAAAGAGAGATCTCTTTATCTTGTAATACATTGATTTTACTCATGTGTGAATAACAGACATTTGCTAGGCACTTTCATTCACTGGGGGTCTACGCTAAGTGCTAGGGACCATCTATGAAATAAATAATAATGAATACTATGAGCAGTGAACACTATGAATGATGAACACTATGAGCAGGACCATATAGTTCTAACACTTGTGGAGGTTACGGCCTAATCATATCATAACTAAGGTGCTAAAATATATTATTCATGTAATTTCTTAGATTAGTAATGATAAGTTTGATTGAGGTACCAATATATCTAAATTTATTTGGCTTCTAAGTCCAAAGCAACACAACAAAATTGGAAACTGAAGCAAGAGTGACACTAAGGTCCAAATTAAATTCATTATTGACTTCCTCCTTCCTACAATTGTAACAGAATAAAAATGTGAAAATGTAATTTTGCTAAATTAAGACAAGTCCTTTTCCCTAAAGTCCTAATTAATCAAGATTATTTGGTATAACTAAAAGAAAAAATTATGGCCTCCCAAGTGAAAAACTATGATACTCAAAAGGATTGATACTAAATAGTGAAGCTGGATTGTGCTAATAGATACTTTTCTGATCTATCCATACTATCAGCAGATAGTTTATGACTTCATAGTTCAAATGCACATCTTATAGTGCATTTAATATATTTTAAATTTAGTAAATATATCTCACCTCAGCACTTTTGGGAACAATTTCCTTAAAAAATAAAAAAACATGTATTATTAGTTTTATGACATTAATTTACATTCAAGATAAAAATGCTAATTAACCAGACACATCATAGCTTATCTGTGATTAAAAAAAACCTTCATAATATTGTCAAAGTTCTCATGAACATAGCAAATTTTATAGAGTCTAGGGATTAGGGGAAGGAGAGATTTTTTGAACATTTTACTGGACTTGCCACAAGCTAGCCTAAGGAATAACTGAGTAGGAGACTGCTCATTCAATATTCAAAACAACGTCAGGAAGTGAAGATAACTATAAAGGAAACGGGTCTAGAGACAATGAGATCAATCAACCTGCCAATTCTTTCTTAGAAAATTTTGATGAAAGCAATTTGAATGTATGGGATCCCTGATTCCTCCTACAGAGTCTACATTGTTTTTTAAATGGAATGTTTATTTGGCAATGATCTGTGCTTTCACAAGGAGGCATATGTATGGAATCACCACTCAGAACTGGATTTGGGAAAATAAATACAGAATAAATTCCAGAATATAATGAATCATTGGGGAAGCTCTAACATGATTTGATGTAGAATTTAGTCAAAGTAAATTTCACTTAATTATTTTAATTCTGTAGACTTAATTTTATATTATTATAATAAAACATTACCAGCTGGGGCACGCTGTATTTTTTCAGTCTGAGAAGCTGTTCCTATTCAAAGAGAAAAATATATTGTCAATTTCGTGGATACCATCTATCATGGTATCCCTTTCCCAGGAGTAAAGAATGGGAAACTAATAATCTTACTTTAGTGTTGTTTCTACCACAGAGAATTTGGATTAGCCCAATCATTCTTTTTTTAAAAAAACATTAGAAAACCAACTGTGTTACATTGTTTTTAACTTAAAATATATTATAATGCAGTCAGATATAAATAATTATTCAGTCAATCCTAAAAGAAATCAGTCCTGAATATTCACTGGAAAGACTTTTGTTGAAGCTCCAATACTTTGGCCACCTGATTTGAAGAACTGATGCATTGGAAAAGACCCTGATGTTGGGAAAGATTGAAGGCAGGAGAGGAGAAGAGGACAGAGGATGAGACAGTTGGATGGCATCACTGAATGGACATGAGCTTGAGCAAGCTTCGGGTGTTGGTCATGGACAGGGAGTCCTGGTGTGTCACAAAGAGTTGGACATGACTGAGTGACTGAACTGAACTGAACTGAACTGAGACAGTTTTGCTTACAGTGTGCATTATATCAGAATTGCTAAGAAAATTGAAAACAGATTTGCTTTCTGTGCTGTGCTAAGTCACCTCAGTTGTACCCAACTCTCTGTGATCCTATGGATATAGCCCTCCAGGCTCCTTTGTCTATGGAATTCTCAAGGCAAGAATACTAGAGTGGGTTGCCATGCCCTCCTCGAGGGGATCTTCCCAACCCAGTGATCAAGCCTGAGTCTCCTGCATTGGCAGAGGGGCTCTTTACCACTAGCACCATTTGTTTTTTGATTTTTGCAAATTAAATCAGAATATTGGATGAGGGAAAAAATGATGTTTCTGATACTAGCCACATTTACCGAGGGCTTACTTTGCACTATGTCTTGCTTGTATTAATTGCTTTATATGCTTAAATATTATTACTATTTTGTCACTTTGGAACTTAAGTTATAAATTTACAGCAGATAAGGAAACTATCTAATATCACATGCTGGTAAAAGGTAGAGCTTAGAGTCAAACTCAAGTCTGGTCAAATCTATAGCGTGCCATTTCAATACTGTGCTAATCAGATCTGACAGTAGACTATAATACACAAGTATTCAAATGAGAGTATGAATTAAATATCTGAGATTAAAAAACTTGTCAGTTTTATTTTCAGGAGGGATCAGTATACTACTAGAATCTGTTAGTCTGCTTTGTTTCACGTTTAGCAGATATTGAAAAGGAGAGATAATTTATCAACACAACATTCTTGCTCATTCCCTGATGCACTGGTCTTTGATTAACTTTTAATAAAATTTTACCAGATAACCCAGGTAACGCTCAGAGGGCACATCTTCCTTTTGAATGTACTTCTGCTAAAAAATTCAAAAAATAAAAAGTTTAATTAAAATTTAAGATATCCTGGATGATGTTAATATATTTTAAATTTAGTGAATATATCTCACCTCAGCACTATTGGGAACAATTTCCTTAAAAAAAAAAATGTATTGTTAGTTTTATGACATTAATTTACATTCAAGATAAAAATGCTAATTAACCAGACACATCATAGCTTATCTGTGGTAAACTGATTTTAGCCACAAATTCCTGGGTAAATTTAGATAAGATGAACAATCAAAGTACATGTTCTCTTTTCTCTTCTCACTGCTTTCACCAGGGAAGTTATTCAGAATGTTGGATTGTGAAGAATTCACTTTTAACTGAATTCATTGGAACTGGGTTTATTTTGTAAACTGGATGAAGTTCTGCTCCCAAAGTTTAAGGATTTCATCACTTTGTATGCCTTCTCTTTTTCTCCTCTAGGTAACAAATAGCAAAGGATTCCAGTGCCTCTTTAACATAGAATTGATTGAGTTCTGCAAAGGATATATCATGTTTATATTTCACAATTTAGAAGCATAGCCATTATTGTAATTTTCAGTGATAAGATTTAATTCTACAAAAATCTGGGAAGGAAAAAAAATTAGAAAAATCATGTTTGGATACCACAGATATCCAGATAGGATTATTTGCCCAGAAAGAAATCTTTATTTTGTCTCTGACAAATAATTGTTTTCTTACACTTTTGGGGTTGATAGCCTTATATGCTAAAATTAGGATAGAGCTACATACATAGTGCCTTGTACAATGAAACCTTATGGGACATGTAAACTTTATGGTTCAACAAACTTTCATAAACATTTTCTAATTGGGATACTTAATTAACATAAAAATGGTATACCTCACTTGACGAACTGCTTCCAGCTTTCATTTGCTAAAAGAAAGAAAATCATTGTTACTGCCTCTGAGACTTTTAGAATTAGAAGGAAACTATTCCACACTTTCATACTGGGTTGCTAACTAGTTTTTAGTGAAAACAATTGGGTATAAAAAGATTCAGAGCCAATAAAATTTACTTTTTTTTGGATTGTCAATTTTATTTAAAATATGTTGGAGAGGGGAGCATAATAACTTACTTTGTAACTTAAAACCTTTTTATTAAAACAAATACAGATACTTTCTTGAGTAGAATGCAAATGCATATGAATTTTCGTGATAAAAATGAAACCTGGAATGAAGAATCCTATTGAGCTGGGCTACCTGAAACCCTGGGTTGAGTTTATATTCTCACATACACTTGGGGCAATTTTGATGTAAATAAATTGGAAATATGAAAATAGAACAATCAATTTCAGAATGGAACTAAAATTACATGAGCTTTTAAAAGTTCTAATCTTTGAAACATTTAGTTTTTTTCCTAAGTCATAGATGTTCATATTTACATATGGATCTGATTTCTGTTCCCAAGTACATACTAAGATATTGATTCTAATATGCAGCAAAATAGTCATCTCTTGGGAGAGTTGAGTAAAAAGTATTGTGGGCTAATGAATTTTTTTCATGTTTTGAGATTAGGTAGCATAGCCCATTGGAGAATGGAATGGAAAACCACTTCAGCATTCTTGCTTTGGGAACCCCGTGAACAGTATGAAAACGTTAAAAGATATGACACTGAAAGATGAACTCCCCAGGTCAGTAGGTGCCCAACATGCTACTGGAGAAGAGTGGAGGAATCACTACATGAAGTCAATCCTGAATATTCATTGGGAGAACTGATGCTAAAGCTGAAGTTTCAATACTTTGGCCACCTGATGCAAAGAACCGACTCAGTAGAAAAGACCCTGGTGCTGGGAAAGATTGAGGGCAGGAGACAGGGATGTCAGAGGGTGAGATGGTTGGATAGCATCACTGACTGAATGGACATGAGTTTGAGCAAGCTCTGTGAGATGGTAAAGGACAGGTAAGCCTGGCATGCTCCAGTCAATGGGGTCACAGAGTCGGGCATGACTGAGTGACTGAACAACAGCATAGCCCATTGATCCTACATAATTGCTGCAATAAATTTTTTCTGCCCAAAGACCACCCTCAACACACAAGAGAGTGAACTCTTATCCTGGGATGACAGAAACAGGGTTTTAATTTTTTGAGTCAGATGTTCATTTTTAAACACTCATGCACATTTTGCTTTTTACTCTTGATTTTAATAAAGAAGCAAAGTATCTCCTGATCATGTAAATGTCAAATTTCCTCTCCTTACTTTATCTGGCACAACGTTGTACATTCTTGGGTATGATAGCACTGCTTGAGGAGTTCAATTGCACAATTGGAGCGGATAGCTTTCTTAAAGCGTAGAGCATATCTTATTTATGATATATAAGTGTAGAGTTTATTAAAATAAAGATCTTACCTTAGCATCTTCCATGGCTTGATCCTTAGAAAAGAAAAGAGAATTAACTTTATTTTTCATGACAAACATTCCAATGTAAAATGATAATTACCAAATAAAATGGATGCCAAAGGAAATAGAAATGGGTGGCAATAGAGAACTGGTAAGGAAAATTAAAAAAAAGCCTACCTACCAGGCTAACTGAAGAATTTTCCTCTTTAATCTGCATTTCAGAGCTCAATAAAAAGTGCTGTAGATTTTTATATGTTTTGATAAATCATTGTAAATATTCTACATTTTCCTTTAACTAACCTAACTTCTTTTTCTCTTTAACTTGGCTTTTGGATGACAAACCAGAGCATTGGATTAAAGATTATGTGACAAATAAAAGTGCACAAAGCATTGGTTCAATAATGTATAAATATTTAAGCAAAATGAATTTTCTCCATGTAGTTTGTTGTGTTCAGTTTCCATCACCATAGCAGTACAGACAGCAGTGAGATGATCCATAGAATTTAAGCTCAAAATACTATGTTGGTTTAGTTATCCAGCCAATTTTGGTCAACATACATGTTGCATCTTTTTTTCTTTGAATTAGAGATATCTGTTTTAGTTTTGGCCTTAGAGAATTGTTCATTCATCTTGATTAGGATACTTAAAGGATATTTGATTAGGATATTTTTTACTTCTTTCTTTTCATTATATTATATTTAATAGTTTTAAAATAAAGAATCTTACCTCAATTGATTCACTCCCAATATCCTGCCAAGAAAAGATACTTAGTCAGGTATGAAGAATATTAAGAAGCTGTAAATTTTTAAATACCTGTATGTTTTTTAAATACCTGTATTTTTTTTTAATAACAAAGCTATTAAAACTTTGAAAAACAACCTTGATCAAATTGACATGTAAAACATTCTTGGAGCAGATATATTGCTTTATGTAGTACTCAATAAAACATTTTTTCTGTTTTGGCGATCAGTGAAAATAGTCTGTCAGTCCATAATTGCACTAATTCATTCTTTTATCCATTCATTCATTTATACTAATGCCTTGTCTCTTCACAGTTGCAAAGTTAAATCAATGAAATCAATATTTAGAATTCTCAGTAGATCTCATCAGTCATTTTGAAAGTTCAAGAAAAGTATAAATGTTACAGGAAATTTTTTTTCTAAAATGTTTTTCGTACTGCACAAAGCATTTTTCGACATACCACCTAAAGAAAATTTTCGTATTTTCATTATCTTGAGTTCATCACTCTGTTTTTCCCTTAAAAATTCTCTTTGTCAAAACCAATAAATTGTAGGTTGCAAATTATGATTTTGAGGTAACTTTAAAATAATTTAAATATCATTTATGTTCCTTACCTTACTCAGTTCATTGATGTTCTCCTTAAGGACAGAAAAGAAGAGAGAAACATGAATGAATGGATATCTGTAAGAAATGTATCTTACATTTTGCTGCTGCAAATTAAAAAATAAATATGCTTTTTGTGAATGCACTAATATTTCTTGCAATATCATTTCTTGCATTATCTCCTTGCTAAGTTTTCTTTATTTAAGCTGTCAGTACATTACTGTGCACTTAAAAATATTTAAAAAATTTTGTTCCAGTAAATTTGACTATTATTATCTTTCATCTTGTTTAAGTCGTAGTTCTGAGTTATCTTGATCTCTCTGTCTGGTTCAATAATCTAATAATAATCTAAGTGATTTTTCCACAAAAAGGCAATAAAGAATTGGTATAATACCATAAATAACATAGAATAAAATGCTTTGTTAATTCTGCAGTATATTCTATTCAGAATTTCTTACCTTTCTAAACACTTCTGGAAAAGGCTACAAGGGAAAAAGATTATATTAAAAATCATTCAGACTAAACTGGGTTGCCTAGCAAATCTTTTAAATACTGGTCTTGAAATAAAATTTCTATTTGTGTTCTATTTGACAATTCAGTCATGAAATTACAGAAGACACAACACATCTAGAATATTGTAGAGATAAGAGAACATTCCATCATAATGAGAATGGAAATTATAAAATTTACATAGATTATGCACAAGACAGCATAAGTGTTTTACAAAGAGTCAGATGTATAGGTACAGATTAATATTTAAAGCAGCTTTTTAATATTTGCATATATAATTTCAATATTCTTTGTGGTTGCTTGGGTGAGCAAATGAAGAAAAAATATGACCAAGTGAAAAAATATTTATAAATAAAAATTAAGTTGATTTTTCCAGAAAAATACATTTGTCATTGAAGAAGAGGTAGATAATACTTACCGCCACAACAAACCTGAGTAAATTTTCATTGAGGACTTCCTGTAGGAATGAAATTGTGAATTATAAAAGTGAAAAACACAGTCAAAAAAGGAGAATGTTTTTCCATTCTCCATTTATTTAGGTAAACCAAAATATTTCTTAGGTAAAATAAGAGATAATTAGTTTCAGTTTTATGATTTTATTTTAAAATCTGAAGGAGACACCATGTTTGGTTCCTTCTTTATCAGGCCTGTAGGTTTAGTCAGGTCTTACTTATCAAATGTCAAAGGAGGAATTAAACAGGAAAGTAATGAAAACAGAGAAGTGAGAGGGTAATCAACTATCTGAGTACCTGGATACAATTGAAACGAATGTATACAAATGAAAATTGAAATGAAGAAGACATTCAGTATTTATCATAGCTAACTGAAAGAGAAATTAGTTGGGGTAAAGAAAGAACCTTACCTCTCTGCTGTCTGGCTCATTCTGTACAGATTAAAAAATGAACTAAGCAGTGGATACGGTGGAAGATTAATGACTCTTGTAAAAGTGTGTGATAGAGTATCTAATTTAATACTCTGTGTAAATTGAGATCAAGTTGTAAATCATATGTTTGAGTGCAAGGAGAAGAGAAAGAATGAATAATACATTAAAATAGACCACATATATGTATTCTATTTAATTAACTATTGCTCTTGCATAATAAAATTTTTATTAATCATAAATATGTAAGTCCAAATGCCCTCTTCTCTAAAAAGGTTTGTGAGAGCAGATCAATATTCAGCTCAATAGTTGAAGATATTACACCTCAGCGGATGTGAAACTGGCTGTTTTCTAGAGAAGGAAGGAATGAGACTACAATCTATATATTAGCAATTTATCATCACTTAAGCTACACAATTTATAGTGAGTTCTTGGAACATAAAATAGAACACTCACTGGAGAGAGTCCTTGGTGCTTGATAGGATGTTTCTGTTAAAAAAAAATGCAAGAACTGTAAAAACAAAAGCACTCAAAATACAATAATAATAATATCACAAGGCACATGTAATATTATACATTTAATAGTGCTGTTTAAGAAGTTTGTATTTTAAGAGCTAAATTTGACACCAAGTTCCCCTGGGAGGGAAAAAAAAAATTATTGACAAAAATAAAAGAAAAGTAAATTATCTTCTGTTTCTAGAGTCGTGCAGAAAAGTATATAAAAAGACAAAAAATAATCTGAAATATTGTTTGTCTGGATTTTATTTTTTATCATAAATTAAATTATATAAAATTTTAACTCAATCTGCATTTTAACTGTGGGAACAAGATTTATGTTTGTTAAATGTTAGCATTAAAAAATGATGTTTTCTTTAGAAAAGAATTAAAGAATCTGTTCGCTGGGGGATCTATATCTGCTTCACTGATAAAAGGAAAAGATATGGACTACTCCAATGGCACATTTCTGAAGAACTTGGATCCTTTTTTTGTAACTTACTGTCAGATATTTCCTTCTTTTGATGCTTAGGGTTTAGCACAGACAGAACTCTATTGGTTTAGAAGCTGGATTATTAGTGATCCTACATTACTTAAACTTTAGAAAATAGGAGTTTAACAATTGAATATCTCAGCGTTTCATAAACTTTTGCATCTATATTTGATAGTTTGAGTGTCCAAATATCCAAAACTATTATCTTATTTGAATTGCTTTCTTGTCAGTTGATTCCTATTTATTTATTTATCATTATCTAGAGGTAACAAAGGAACAGAATAACTTTTTGTTTCACATTAATAACTGAATTTGTTTTTTGAGAAGAAACTTAAGTTACTTTACATTATCTAGTTTTTCTTTCTACAAGGACCAAATTATTAGATCTTTGAATCAGTTGAATGAGCCCAACTTTCTGTACCTTGGGAAATATTGGTTGACATGAGCCATCTCAAATGAGAGTTTGACTTAGGTTCCAAAAGTGGATACACTGGAATATAGGGCTTAATAGTATATTTGGTTGGAGAAGGCAATGGTAACCCACTCCAGTACTCTTGCCTGGAAAATCCCATGGATGGAGGAGCCTGGTAGGCTGCAGTCCATGGAGTTGCGAAGAGTGGGACACGACTGAGAGACTTCAATTTCACTTTTTGCTTTCATGCGTTGGAGAAGGAAATGGCAACCCACTCCAGTGTTCTTGCCTGGAGAATCCCAGGGGTGGCAGAGCCTGGTGGGAGGCTGTCTATGGTGTTGCACAGAGTCGGACATGACTGAAGTGACTTAGCAGCAGCAGTATATTTGGTAATACAAAATTGAACATATATATGTTTACAAATATGTTAAGCCTATAATGGACCCAGGCAAAGAGACTAATTACCTTCTTTGATGCTCTTTATTGTATTGTTAATTACCTTATTTCTTTTTTAATTTTTATTTTTTTATTGTGAGGTGTTTATATTTCAAGTTAGAAATTTTATTTAGAGTTAAGTCTTTGAATAAACTAAATAATAATGATCAAAATGTGAAGGATTGCTATAGCTTTAATATCAACACTTTAATAGCTAGTTAGAGACCATCAAATTCTTTATGACTACAATATCTTGCACTTGATGAGACTTGCATCAAATTGCATTTGAGATGACTTCAAACAAGAATCTAGAATCTTCTAATTTTTTTACTGTACTCACAGGTCTGGCAAGAGCAACAGCCACAAGACAGGTAAGGATGAGAAGTTTCATGGTTGTCAAGATCTATGTAAGAAAATAAAATAGGTCTTATAATAAAATTAGATTCATGAAAAAAAATATTCTTGATTTTTCCAACAAAGGAGTATATTATGATAAAAGTTGTTTCACTTGAAAGTAATATTTTTATTCATTTAGTTTCTAATTTTGCTCTTCAATATAAACATTTACCATTCAAATTATTTTGCTTACTGTTTTTGTGAGATAAGAAATACCAATATCTTACTACACTTCAAAGTAAAGCATTTGATCCTGAAAGTAATAGCAAGGTTTTGTCAGAGGAATAGAGAAGCATCAATATTTAAATATTACAAATTTTAAAATAAGACAATAAAAATTAAAAAGAAATTTCCTGTAGATCATTGGATTTGTTAAAATTGATAAAGTAAAACCCACTGGTAAATTATATTTAATTTTATCTGTAATTTTTAAAAAATGTCTTTATCCTTTATCCTGCTCTTTCAGAGTCTTCATGAAAACATTGTTTGTGCATTATGTAGAAACTATTAACCTTCATTAAATTTTTAAAAGGATCTAGCTATTACTTAATTTTGCTTGGTTGATATATCCATGACATGACTGTATGAAGATGATTGAACAGAATTATAAGTCAAACATATCACATTTGACTCCTAGAGTTCTATTAAATTGCAAGACCCCAAAATACATAAATTTATATGGGCTGAAAAAATGCATTTCAGATAAATAAGAAAAATTAGATTATACATGAAATTTGTTTATACCTTAGTCAGCAAACTAATGACAGATTATTTTATACAGGCTGCTTCAGTTTACAAACTGTAGAATCTACCTGCATTTGTTAAAAAAGACATATTTATAAGCCCCAAATGAGTTTATTGTTTTCATATATTTGTATCCTTATAAATATCCAAATTTAATCATCTTTATAAAAGTAGTCATTTATATCTAATTGTCTATCATTGATGTTTCCTTTATAAAATTAATTTTATTAACCTAATTACATGGAATAAAAATGGCCTTGAAATATTCTACCAGAAATGAGCTTCACCATGAAAACAAAAATATTATAAATTATTCTGTATGACAACTTTTTACAGAATTTGACAAAAATGATTCAATTTTACCATAAATCTATACTGAAGTTATGTATCTACATTTTCAGTATATAAGAATTTATTTTAAAAATGATCAGACAATTTGGTCTTTATAAAAGTATTTAATTTTTCACCTATAGCTCTGAGATAGATAGTATCAACATTTGCAAATATATTTTTAAACTAACAGTATATCATAGGAAAGTACCAATACTTGAAATCACATAGAAAAGTTACAACTGCGTATTAGTGAAGAATTAAAGATGAGACAGAGGAAAATAATATAAATTTTTTTATATGTGTACATAATACCTTGAACCCAAGACTGGGAAGAAGCAGCAAGCTGGGTTGATGATCAAGGTGATGGCAGACTTTTGCTTCCGAGCTATTTAAACCTACTGATTAGTAAAATGCTAATTTTGTGGTTTCAGTTTAACCAATAGGTTTATTTAAATTCTAAGAATTCTCTCACATAGGAAATCGATGTTCTGTTCAGTTCCTCTCCCAAGAAATTCTGAGGAGAGTTTACAACAAAGAAGTGATTCATTATATAGGAAATGGAATGGCATTGTTCTAAATTAACATCCAAAAAAAAAAAAAAACCAACAAAACCCTAGATTTATGGTTATTATGAGAACATGCATTTATATCAATAAAATTTCCTTTGTAACTTTTGAAAAATTCAATACCTGTAAAGGAAATCCTTGGGACAAAACAGGGTCTTCAAAAATTTTCAATTTTTATTAACGTACAAGACCATGAGAAGAATTCATTATTTATTTCACCTCTTAAAACTCAGTTAATCCATATTATTTATTTTAATGATTTACCTTGTGAAATAACTTACATTATATGTGGTCTAATCTTTTTCTTGCAAAAAGAAAATATAATTATCGTATAAACTTTGGTGGCATTTTAATTATACCACCAAGCTAATTTTTGTTTATTTTGGGTGTACTAGTTGTGGTAACTAGTTCATTCATTCTGGTGTAAATTGTTGTTGTTTAGTCACTAAGTTGTGTCCCGTTCTTTGTGACGCCATGGACTTTAGCCTGCCAGTCTCCTCTGTCCATGGGATTTCCCAAATAATGATATTGGAGTGGGTTGCCATTTCCTTCTGCAGGGTATTTTCCCTATCCAGGGATCAAACTCAGGTCTCCTGCATTGGTAGGAGAATTCTCATTACAGATTATTTAATTAAAATTAATAATTATTCAAGAATTACAATTTTTAAATATTGCAAAAAATAAACCATAACTCTGATTTTCCATCTTTTAAAGTAAACAAGTAAAAGAAAAAAATTCCTATCCCTCCAATTCTTAATTGTACTCCTAGAATTAACTGGCTTTGTACATTGTACAATATATTAATGGCATTGTACAAAATATTATGTGCTAAATAAAATATCTGTACAAGGGAGGGCTTTAAAAACTTGTTGATTGCAATTCCTTGTTTATAAGAAAGGAATCATATTATATACTTTAAAATATCTATAGTGATATTTTCAGTGTATTCACAGTTGTATGACAGGAACATTATTTTGTATTAAAAGAAATTTCAAAACTGTTCAGGCTCTCCACTTTGAAGATAGAAAAGACTATAATTTCCCATATTGAAGTATTCTTTAGATATTATCTTCCTTACTGTCTGTTTCATATCAATTTCAACAAGATACTAGAGTTTTCTATTCACTCTAATTTATTCAAGGAGCTGAGAACAAAAGGCCTAGCTGCATTGTAATACTCTACTTTTGTCTTTGCCAGGAGTGTATCTGGACTTTCCAGGTGGCACTAGTGATAAAGAGCCTGCCTGCGAATGCAGGAAACATTAGAGATGCAGGTTCAATATCTGGGTTGGGAAGATCCCCTGGTGGAGGAAATGGCAACCCACTCCATTGTTCTTGCCTGAAGAATCCCATGGACAGAGGAACTTGGCAGATGATGGTCCACTGGGTTGCAAAGAGTAGGACATGACTGAAATGACAGCATGCACGCAAAGGAGTGTATCCACCACAATTTGGAAACATCAGTCCTTTGACACTCATCCTTCTTCATAGTACAGTTCTCACTTCTGTACATGGCTACTGGAAAAACCATAGCTTTGACTATAAAGACCCTTATCAGTAAAGTGATGTCACTGCTTTTTAATATGCTGTCTAGGTTTGACAAAACTTTCTTTTCAAGGAGCAATCGTCATTTAATTTCATGGCTATAATCAATGTCTGCAGTGATTTTGAGTCCAAGAAAATAAAATCTGACACTACTTCCACCTTCTCCCCCTCCCCCTCTATTTTCCATGAAGTGATGGGTCAAGTATGCTGTGAACTTAGTGTTTTGAACATTGAGTTTTAAGCTGTAGATGAGAGACTACACAACTGTGGCTATCTGGATCATTAAGACCTTTTAAATACAGTTCTTCTGTAATACTATTCTTGCCACCTCTTCTTAATTTCTTCTGCTTCTGTTAAGTCCTTTTAATTTCTCTCCTTTTTCATGCCCATCTGGGTTGGAAAGATCCCTGGTGGAAGACCTTGAGAAGTGGGAAATATTCCCTTGTGAAATATTCCCATGACAGCCGTAGTTTTCTTGAAAAGATCTCTAGTCTTTCTCATTCTATTGTTTGCCTCTACTTAGCACTGTTCATTTAAGAAGTCCTTCTCATTCTCTCTTGCTATTTTCTGGAACTCTGCATTCAGTTGGGTATATCTTTCCCTTTCTCCTTTGTCTTTTGCTTCTCTTTTTTTCTCAGCTATTTGTAAAGACTTCTCAGACAACCACTTTAACTTCTGGATTTTTTCCCCCTCTTTAGAATAGTGTTGGTCACTGCCTCCTGTACAATGTAATAGCCAGATCTAATCCTTTGAATCTATTCATCACCTCTACCATATAATCATAAGGGATTTGATTTAGGTCATAGTTGAATTGTCCATTGGTTCTATCCATTTTCTTTTTAAGCCTGAATATTCCAATAAGGAGCTCAAGATCTTAGCCACAGTCAGCTCCAGGTCTTATTTTTTACTGACTATATAGAGTCTCTCCATCTTTGGCTGCAAAAATATAATCTATCCAGTTTCAGTGTTGATCATCTGCTGATGTCCATGTACAGAGTCATCTCGTGTTGGTGGAAGAGGGTATTCACCATGACCAATGTGTTCTCTTGACAAAACTGTTAGCCTTTGACTTGCTTCATTTTTAACTCCAAAGCAAAATTTCCTGTTACTCCAAGTATTTCTTGACTTTCTACTTTTGCATTCCAATCCCCTATGATGAAAAGGATATTAATTTATTTATTTGGTGTCGGTTCTAGAAGGTCTTGTAGGTCTTTGTAGAACAGGTCATCTTCAACATCATCAGCGTTAGTGGTTGGGGCACAGACTTGGATTACTATGACGTTGAATGGTTTGCCTTGGAAACAAATGGAGATCATTCTATTGTTTTTGAGATTGCATCCAAGCACCGCATTTCAGATTCTTTTCTTGACTATGAGGGCTACTCTATTTCTTCTAAGGGATTCTTGCCCACAGTATTAGATATAATGCTAATCTGAATTAAATTGCCCATTCCTGTCCAATTTTAGTTCACTGATGTCCTTCCTGCTTGACCATATCCAACTTGCCTTGATTCATGAACCTAACATTTTAAGTTACTAATCAATACTGTTCTTTACAGCATTGGACTTTACTTTCATCACCAGACACAACCAGTCATTTCTGCTTTGGCCCACCTGCTTCATCCTTTCTGGAGCTATTAGTAACGGCCCTCTGCTCTTCCCTAGTAGCATATTGGACATCTTCTGACTTGGGGAGCTCGTCTTTTGGTGTCGTTTCATACTATTCATGGGATTCTCATAGTAAGAATACTGCAGTGGTTTGCCATTCCCTCCTCCAGTGGACCACATTTTGTCAGAACTCTTCAGTGTGACTTGACTTTTTGGGGAGCTTTGTATGACATGACTCATAGCTTCATTGAGTCACTCAAGGCTTTTCACCACAACAAGTTTGTGATCCATGAAAGGGATTGTAGATTTATATAATGCCAAATCATGCAAAATGTTAGCCTACATTTATTTGATTTATATTGATATTTTCAATTTGCTTTATCACTTAAAATTCTTCGCTTCCAACTACTAAACAAGGCTTAAATTTGAGACACATATTTAGACCATTTGTAGTCAAATGGGCCTTTGCCTTGTAAATAAAGAAAAATATTAATTTTCTGATGTAACAGAGTCATACATAGGGTGACCATAAAGTTGGTCATTTAACATTGATCATTTATGATAGTAAAAGGGTCTACTCTTAACAATTATAACAAAGCAATACATACAGATTGGACTAATTTAAGAGCTCAAGGGCATAGACACTCTAGTGATATCACAACTTGTTTTGAAAATCCAACAAAATACCTAAAGAAATGAAACTGGAAATAGATTGGGTAAGGGAGAACTAAGCTCTCTTGACTTTCAAATTTCAATAATGAAAAAAAAAAGGATTTAAACTTATTAGACAAATTAGCACATAAAAAACATTATTAGTAATAAACATAGATTTTTGAAAAACAAAACTGTGAGTTGAGAGACACACTATCCTCTGCAAGATTATGTACATTGTTGCTAAATATTCTAGTCCAGATTCAAACCTCTTTGGAGGACTGACTTTGTTTGAGACAGTGAAAAATTCAGAATTTGAAGTTTCAAACCGGTTTGTCAAATTTCTCCCAGGAACATCTGACTGATTAGTCTTCTAGGAAAGTGTTGCTTAATTATATAACAAACAGTCAACCTTCCAGAAGGAAAGTTACTGAGAAGTGTGAAAGATATTTCTGTTTTTCTCTAGAAATCCATATGCCATTTGGAATCAAGAAAAGATATGCAATAAGATCATTAATGATTACTCTTAGATATTGTATAAATAGAATTTTAGTATCCAGAACTAAAACAGAGTTCTTTTCAGGAATTTTTATATTATAAATATATGATAGTACTGGAAATGTGGAACCTATGCTAGATTTTATATCTGGATTTAAAACAGTGGCCTTTTTAACTTGGTACTCTGTCAATTGGTCTTTGAAAATCTTAAGTGAACATTGTTTAAGTAAAGAGGTAGAATATAGTGGTTGCAAGACAATGCTTTAAGGTCAAATTGTAAGTTTAATTTCTGGCTTTCAATGACCAGCAGTGTAATTTTGCAACCTAATTTTGTCTCAATGTTGCCATCTGTTTAGTAATATCCACTTCCCATGTGGTTGAGAGGAAAAAAGTCACACACTTAGAAGAGTGCCTGAAAAAAAAAAAAAAAAAAAAAGGCTTCAGCAACAGGTGAACCGTGAACTTCCTGACGTTCAAGCTGGTTTTAGGAAAGGCAGAGGAACCAGACATCAAATTGCCAACACCCGCTGGATCATGGAAAAATCAAGAGAGTTTCAGAAAAACATCTATCTCTGCTTTATTGACTATGCCAAAACCTTTCACTGTGTGGATCACAATAAACTGTGGAAAATTCTGAAGGAGATGAGAATACCAGACCACTTGACCTGCCTCTTGAGAAACCTGTATGCAGGTCAGGAAGCAACAGTTAGAACTGGACATGGAACAACAGACTGGTTCCAAATAGGAAAAGGAGTACATCAAGGCTGTATATTGTCACCTTGCTTATTTAAATTCTATGCAGAATACATCATGAGAAATGTTGGGCTGGAAGAAGCACAAGCTGGAATCAAGATTGCCAGGAGAAATATCAATAACCTCAGATATGCAGATGGCACCACCCTTATGGCAGAAAGTGAAGAAGAACTAAAGAGTCTCTTGATAAAAGTGAAGTAAAGAATGAAAAAGTTGGCTTAAAGCTCAACATTCAGAAAACAAAGATTATGGCATCGGGTCCCATCACTTCATGGCAAATAAATGGGGAACCAGTGGACACTGTGGTTGACTTTATTTTTCTGGGCTCCAAAATCACTGCAGATGGTGATTGCAGCAATGAAATTAATATGCTTACTCCTTGGAAGGAAATTTATGACCAACCTAGACAGCATATTAAAAAACAGAGACATTGCTTTGTCAACAAAGGTCTGTCTAGTCAAGGCTATGGTTTTTTCAGTGATCATGTATGGATGTGAGAGTTGGACTATAAAGAAGGCTGAGCACCGAAGAATTGATGCTTTTGAACTGTGGTGTTGGAGAAGACTCTTGAGAGTCCCTTGGACTTCAAGGAGATCCAACCAGTCCATCCTAAATGAGATCAGTCCTGTGTGTTCATTGGAAGGACTGATGTTGAAGCTGAAAGTACAATACTTTTGCCACATGATGCAAAGAGTTGACTCACTGGGAAAGACTCTGATGCTGGGAAAGATTGAGGGCAGGAGAAGAAGGGGACGACAGAGGATGAGATGGTTGGATGGCATCACCAACTCGATGAACATGGGTTCAGGTGGACTCTGGGAGTTGGTGATGGACAGGGAGTTCTGGCATGCTGTGGTTCATGGTGTCGCAAAGAGTCGGACACAACTGAGTGACTGAACTGAACTAAACTGAAATAAAATAAGTACTCATTTAAAATTATCCATTAATAGAACATGATCTTTGAAGAATTCCATCTAATTATTTTGTGCCCAAATTATTTTCCTACTTCATGGACTTGTTAACTTTTGAGAATTTATGAATTATAGTTTTACATTTATATATGCATTGAAAATGTACAGAAGGGTAAAGACAAAATTTCTAATAGTGACCACAACTGAAGAAAACCTGGAATGGAATATGAAAGGGGAATTGAAAGGAGAACTTTTTAGTTTTGTTAATGAGATTTTTTGTTAATGAAATCTTACACAATTTTATATTTACACGAAAACAGTGAACTAAAATAGTGCTTATTAAACTTTAATGTGTTTATGAATCACTAGGATATCATGTTAAAATTCAGATTCAGATCTAGTAGATCTGAGCTATGTCCTCTGTTTCTGCATTTTTAACAAGTTCTCAAGTGATATCACTGCTGGGAATCTATGTGACATGCTTGGAGTAACTAGGAACTAAGAGATTTGAATATGTAAGGTATAGTCCTCTCTTTTAAACTTACTCAATAATGAAAGTTTGTACACAAAATACCATTGAGAAATACCTAAAAACTTGAAAACTGTAACAATGTATAGAAGTAATAATGACATTAAAAATACTGAGTTGTGTTTTCATGAAAGTGTTCACCTTTATAACAATGTCTAAAATAAAGCATTTCCTTATCCAACCCTAGATTCTTTCTGTAAGTAGGATATCACTGTCTATGTTGTACTAAAGTCACTGCTCTCTTTTACCTCCAGCCAAAAATTCATTTATTTTGCACTAACAAGGCATCCACCTATCTAAGACACTTGGGAAAAAATGGACTAAAATTTGACTGTGTTAACTAAATGCTACCTAATGAGTTCTTTCTGAAAGACTGCATTTTGGTGGGTAAAGAGATTTTACCTATCATGAATATCTCTTCTGACTTGACAAAATGTGGTTTTCATGATTGATAAATCTTCCTAGCTCTAGTCATTGGTTGTCCATGTTTAACAGTGTTAATATGAAGATGTAATGTATTTAACATGCCTTACTAACTCCAGGAGATAGTGAAGGACAGGGAAGCCTGAAGTGCTTCAGTTCATGAGGTCACCAAGTGTGAGATACGAATTAACAACTGAACAACAGTAACAATGAGCTATCAAAACTAGCTATCTTATCCTATCGGATGGGATAATAAATCATCCTTCTGTAGAATGGAATATATGCATTTATTAATCAATTTTTATAGTTCTTTGCATTGTCTTAAATCTTCTTTTAATTATGAATCCATTTACTCTTTATAAGAATGTGTAGTGAGGAGAAAGCAGAAGTTACTCTTTCTTTTGTAGATAAGGAAACCAAACCATCTGTAAGTTAAAGTAAATTAACTTCTATACAAGGTCTTGCATCTGCTAACAAGGAAAGGATGACTTAGTCTTCCAACACCAAAACCTGTGCTCTTTCTAATATACCCTGCTGCTCATTCTTTTCAGTTCAGTTCAGTTCAGTTGCTCAGTCGTGTCCGACTCTTTGCGACCCCATGAATCACAGCACGCCAGGCCTCCCTGTCCATCACCAACTCCCGGAGTTCACTCAGACTCACGTCCATCGAGTCCGTGATGCCATTCAGCCATCTCATCCTCTGTCGTCCCTTTCTTGTCCTGCCCCCAATCCCTCCCAGCATCAGAGTCTTTTCCAATGAGTCAACTCTTCGCTTGAGGTGACCAAAGTACTGGAGTTTCAGCTTTAGCATCATTCCCTCCAAAGAAATCCCAGGGCTGATCTCCTTTGGAATGGACTGGTTGGATCTCCTTGCAGTTTAAGGTACTCTCAAGAGTCATCTCCAACACCACAGTTCAAAAGCATCAATTCTTGGGCGCTCAGCCTTCTTCACAGTCCAACTCTCACATCCATACATGACCACAGGAAAAACCATAGCCTTGGCTAGACTGACCTTAGTCGGCAAAGTAATGTCTCTGCTTTTGAATATGCTATCTAGGTTGGTCATAACTTTTCTTCCAAGGAGTAAGCATCTTTTAATTTCATGGCTGCAATCACCATCTGCAGTGATTTTGGAGCCCCCCAAAAAATAAAGTCTGACACTGTTTCCACTGTTTCCCCACCCTGGCCTCAGACGCGGGGTAGCTCCTCTCGGCTGCCGCCCCTGATCTCGGGCGCATTCTTTTACTCAAAAAAATGCTTAATATATGCAAGATGTTGTATCTTTAGATAAATAATGAAGAATGCAACATTCTAGCAAGTGGAGAATGCCTAAAATGTGTAAAAGATGAACTGATTTAAGCCATCAGGGGTAGTGTTAGAATAAGAGGAGCTAGCAGTATAAAAAGGACTCACATTGTTAAAGACAAACTTTACAATAATTCTGCAGAAGTCTGCAGACTTCCAGACATGTCTTTCCCTAAACCCAATATGATCCAAAAACAATCTTCTAATGCTTTTGTCTTTCACCAACTACAGCAATATCAGTAACAATGCTTCTTCATTCACTAACAAATCTTTAATAGTGGGTAAGTGTTTGTGCTCTTATAGAAGTGCTGAAGTGTCTAAAAGTCAATGTTAGAGCAGAGAGAGAAAGACACTGGAAATTTGATTGGGCCATTTGAGTGGACACCGATATTTTCTAGGATCATGGCAGTTTCAAGATGGAACAAAGAACAAACTGCAGGATCAGGATTGTCATAGGGAATCCTGAAGGACAGTAAATGGTAGCTGTGAGATGAGAAACAGGCCAGACTCTAGAATAACAGAAATTTTAAGGTAAGGAGGCAATTTGAATAAAACTAGTAGAAAAAGTGAACACGAAGTGGAAAGAGAAGCAGAATGACCATTTCTTCCCTTCCTGGAGGTCCTTCTGACCTCTGGATACAGGCAACAACACAGAGGGGACCCCTTCTTCCCCCTATCCTCTGTGAGAAGGTTATAAAATGAGATATTTTTATCTGGGGGATTCAAATTCAAATATCTGTCTTTCTTGAAAGTAAAGGAGATGAAAGGAGTTACTGGCAATGTGATTAAATTTTTACAGACACAGTGAAAAGGATTATTGATGGACTGTGGAGCTGGTATGCCTTAGACTGGAGATTCTTTGAACATGGTTGTTGATTAAAATTTACAGTGATGAAGGATGTAGTATAGTATGGAAGATTTCACAGAGGCACGTGAAAAGTCGTGTAAGATCTAACAGGTAGAAGTAATTTCAAGATTTAATTTCTAAATGGCTGATATAAAAAGCAAAGGACAACGAAAGTCCAAAAGACACCATATGATGGAATGATGTGGCTTGAAATTTGAAATGACTATTAATATTCAGGTAAGACTTGGAAAGTTGAGAAGTGAAAGGGAGATTTACAGATGAGGGAAGTGCTAATGGCAAGTGTGTAGAGGCATCAAATTAAAACTAAAACAATTCTGTTGGGGGGAGACAAACCTATGCATTAATAAATGTTATATATTGACAGGTACTGTAATTGTTGAGGAACACAAGAACACAAAAGGGAAGTATTAATCTCAGCATGAAAAGATTAGGAAAGGAGTCCTGAAAGATGGGTAAAAGTGTATGAACTAAAGTGAGAGAAGAGGGAAGGGGGTTAAACGTGGAGGTGGAAGGGAGGTCTTGTTCTGAAGTGTACCATAATCACCAGGAAGTGATGACTGGCACAGGTGAAAAGGAAGGCAGCAAGCAGAACATGGAAGACCAGGCAGTACAAGGAAGAATTTGAACTTGATTTTGAGAATTAGACATTTTGAGGAAGGCAGATGCCTGAAAGGCTGGCACTCTCTGCTTAGGTGGTGAGGTGAAGTTCTACAGTGCTCTTCAACTCTACCCCACCTCTCCCCACCCCAGCTCTTCCTGGGTGTCATAACTTCCCCCTTGCTGTTTCAAATCAGGATGATCATGGATTGTTTCAGTCCAGGTATCTCCAAGACCTTCCTCTTCCTCTGTCTGGAAGCCCTCTGAGAAGGTTAAAGGAAGTATTAACAGAACCCTCCCTGCTCCAACAATTCACAGCTATGTTCCTGGCCTCCAGGTTCCCTTGTTTCTGAGTGGTCACCTAAGGAGACAAGGAAAGTCATCTTCTCAATGTACTGATTATTGTAGTGCCAATGCTCAAATGCAGCCATAGTCTTCCAAAAGCAGTGCAAGCTGTCATTTACCTAGCACATTAAAAAAAAAATTTCTTTATTTATTTGACTGTGCCAGGTCTTACTTGTGACACTTGAGGTCTTTAGTTTGTGACGTGTTTAATCCAGTTTCCCTGACCAGGGATTAAACCCAGGTCCCCTGCAGTGGAAGCACAAAGTCTTAGCCACTGGACCAACAGGAAAGTCCCTGATCAAGCACTTTTAACAAGCCAGACATTCAGGTACTGTGTTAGTACATTTAGAAGATTTTCTCATTAATATGATTTTTCTCATGGTAACCCAAAAAAGTAAATACTATTGTTATTTAGATTTTAGAGATGAAGAAACTAAGGCTTGCAATAGTTAAACAACTTTTCCAGGCTAATACATTAACTGGACTTTGAACTGGGCCATTTTATTCCTGAGGCCCTACTCTTATGCACTGTGGCTCTTTTTTTGGCCCCACTGAGCAGCACATGGGATTTCAGTTACCTGATTAGGGGTCAAACCCATGTCCCCTGCCTTGGGAGCTTGGAGTCTTAATCACTGGACTGCCAGGGAGGTCCCTGTGCTTTATTTTTAAAATGTACCCCCAAAGATTTTCTGTGTCCTTGATAAGAGTCCAAACACATGGCTTTATCATATTTATTTGTTTTATTATTTAAATGTATAATCAAGTAGATTACTGAAACATGAAACTCAATTTTAGAGTTTCTGACATTTAACTTATAAAATGAGGCAAAGGTTTGAGTCACAAGATTTACTTATTGTAGAAGAGTTGTTGATTTGGATTTAGTAACTAAATATGTACACAATTTTTAAAAATCAATGAGAAAAAAAAAAAGATAATTCATTAACCTTCATTCAGCCCAAAGATAAGAAGCCATTGGTAAAAATGCGTAGTATATTTTTTATCTATACAGATACACACACACATATGTACATATATATATATGTGTGTGTGTGTGTGTGAGTAAAGTATATTATATTGATTTCAGAAACTACTTGTTCCTCTCCTTTTTGTTATGTCATTGTCACATTTTCCCAGTGGCTTTTTTTTTTTTTTTTTTAGTGGAGTGCAGTTTATTGCACCTGCGGGCCCAAGGCAGAGTCTCCTCTTAGTCAAGGACCCTGACCAGTTTTTGTGAAAACCTTATATACCCTAAGTGTATGTGCCCAAACCCACCTCCCCAAATTCCCTGAAACTAGTCTGAACAAAGAAAAAGAAAGATACAATCAAAGTTAACCCGTGATTCATATGCCTTAAGCCTCGGTTGTTAACAGTGGACAATTATCAATAGGCCTGTGGACATACCCCAATAAGCATAATAGAATTTATGATTCTATTTGGTTACACAGATAGTTAGGGTATTCTTTTAGGCAACAGAGAGTCTAAGTACGAGCCCTGGGGCTCTTCCATCCAGGGGGCCTGGTTTTCCAGTTGGTATGTCTTTTCCATAGATACTGGGCATATAGCTTAAAGTCCACAGCCTGGCCCAAGAAGGAGTCCTGCTTTCAAGATGGAGCCTGTTCTGTCTGTTTCCTCCTTCATTCCCCTATCTTGATGCTCTTAACTCATAGTATAAGCATCATTCATAGGGATATATTGCACGCTGACTCTCTGACCTCCAATTTGGGAGAATGACATCAACTTTTGGGTTACAAAGTTCATAATACATTGTAAAATAAAGGGTCCACAAAGCAGAACTATCAAGGCAACTATAACAATGGTAAATATAGTTTTCCACCAATAACCCTCTACCCAGATAGGACCAAAGTCCAAAAAGGAAGATTATCATCAGACATAACTTTTACCTGACCTTTCATGTCATCTAGGGTGGCTGATTTATAGCCAGATAAGTCAGGAATATATACACAACATTCAACTTTAATTATAGCACAGGTCCTCTTTGTACTGAAACTATGGTTAGTCTCAAGATGATATCAGCAAGTCCTTGTAGCAGCAGTTGATCATAGAGCTTCACCTGTTTCTTCTTTAAGATGATCTTGGTTTCACGGGAATCAATGGGGTCCTTTTGTGTAGTCCGCTCGGCGTCCTCCGGGTCTTGTGGTATGCTCTCTTCACTCTCATGTGGAGGATCCAGGGAGTGACCCCTGCAACTTTAATTGCAGTAGGGCTGGTTAGAACAACAATATATGGACCTTTCCAATGTGGGGCCAAGGAGTCATGTTTCCAGTCCTTGACCACACCTGATCTTCAGGCACAAATTTGTGAATCTGTTCCCCAAGTGGGGATGGCACCCTTTCTTGTACAAACTTAGTTACCTGATTTATTACCTTACCCTGTTGTTTCATCTGCTGTGAAATCTCATCTCCTCTTATCTGAGGCAAATTTGTTGACACCTGTTTTATTATGGGAGGGGGCCTCCCATACACAATTTGTACAGAGAAGAGCCATGGGACTGTGGGGTCATTCTGAGTCTGAGCAGAGCTGTTGGAAACAAGTCCACTCAGGAACAGTCAGTCTCTAAGATCCATTTGGAGAGTGTCTCTTTAAGTGTCCAGATGGTTTCTTCCACCATCTCAGAACTCTGGGGCCTATATGTTGTATGTAATTTCCGCTTGATGTTTAAAGTTTTGCTTACTTGTTATACTAAATCAGCTACAAAAGCCGGGCCATTGTCCGATCCAATGCTGGTAGGAAATCCAAATCTGGGAACTATCTCCCTAAGCAGGCACCAGGCTACGTTTGATGCTCTTTCAGTCCAGGTAGGAAAAGCTTCTACCCATTCTAAGAAGGTACATATTATGACCAGCAGGTAATGGTAGTGTCGGTGAGGTTTCATTTCAGTGAAGTCCACTTCCAGGTATTCAAAGGGCAGCGTGCCTTTTCCCTGAATCCCTGGAGGTTTCTGTCTGTGCCGAGAGGCAGCATTGACCTGTGAGCAGGCAGTGTAGTTCTGAGATTTTGTCCTGCATAGGGAAGAGAGGCAGGGAACCAAGAAATACTTTCCAATTAGCTCTTCCAATTTATCATGGCCTAGATGGGTCGCTTGGTGTGTTTGGCTTACCAGAGTGGGTGCCAGCTCCTCCAGTACCAATAATTTGCCACTTGACAATTCCCGCCATCCCTTTTCAGTCTTGATGGCCCCTTTTGCTTTGGCTAGTTGGTTTTGGGCTTTGGTGTATTTTGGAGAGTCTAGCCTTAACTCAGTAGCTCCGCCAATATGAGAGCTTTAATAGGGGCTTCACTTGTCACCCCCAAGCCCTCGGCTGCATGTTTAGCGGTCTTATCTGCCAGTCTGTTCCCTGAGCCTGGCAGGTATCCTCTTTTTGATGTCCTCAGCAGCGTATGACTGCAACCCTTTCTGGTTCCCAGGCAGCATCTAATAGAGTCTTAATTTCTTCCTTATTTTTAATATCTTTTTCACTAGCTGTCAAAGGCCTCTCTCCTTATACAGAGCCCTGTAGTGTGGCAAAAGCATACCTGGAGTCTGGGTAAATGTTTGCCTTCTTACCTTTTGACAGCTGGAGGGCCTGGATTAGAGCATATAGTTCGGCCTACTGAGCAGACCAGTGTGATGGCAGAGAACTAGCCTCAACGATGGGTTTCTTCTGTGACTATTGCATATCCCGACAGTCGTTGTTCTTGTTTCACCAGGCTGGTGCCATTGGGGTACAGGACCAATTCTGGATCCGGGATTGGCAGGTCTCTCAAGTCAGGTCTGCTGGCATATTTCCTTGCAATCATGTGAGGGCCCACCTTTTCTCACAAGAAAGAGAGTGGCCAGATTCAAGGCCTGACAAGGCTCAGTAGTAACATGGGGGTTCTCACATAACAGTCCCTCGTTTTGAGTAATCCAGGATGTTGACACCCATTTATGGGGGTCCCCTCGCAGGAGAGTATTGACCTCATGCAGGACTTTTATGAAAAAATCTTGGCCCAAAGTCAGCTTGGTTGCCTCCCGGACCAGTAAGGCAACCGCAGCAACTGCCCGTAAGCATCCCAGCCACCCAGTGACAACATTGTCCAGGTAATTAGAGATAAGTCACTGGTCTGCCCCATGTCTTCATAGTCTGGGACTACACTCCCATAGCTACCTTGTCCTTTTCAGTCACATGAAGAGTTGGGCTTAGCAAGGTCTGGCAGGCCCAAGGTGCGTGCTGACATCATTGTACTGGGTTTGAGTTCTATTACCAGTGGGACTTGTTTTGCAAGCCTAGGGGAGGGTTGTCTTCTGCCCAGACCTCAGGGAATTGTTGAGTTAACTCTCTCTCTTGACTGTTTAGCTCTTCCAGTTTCCTTTCTGGGATGTTGTGCAACCTCCATTCATCTTGAGGAGTTACTGAGAATAAGAGTAAGTAGGTGGTTGAGTCCACTCGAACAATGAGTTTTTCGTGGGGGGAAGGGTCACTTGTGCCCCCAATTTAGGTAGCAAGTCTCTTCCTAACAAAGGTACTGGTCATTTAAGGATGTATAAAATTCATGTGTCGCTTGGTGTCCCCCCATCTGACATTTTCAGGGTAGGCTAGAGACACAAAGGCTGCATTTATCACCATCTGAGACCCAGCAGCCTCTGGCTGGGTCTATTGATGTATAAAGTCTATAGACCTCGCACAGTCTTTCACAGAAATCGGAGGGTGATTGGCTTTCCCTTTGAATCACTTCGGAGGGTTTTGCGATACTCATAGCTTTTCGGGCCATCTTGAGACCTTGTAAAATAGCCGCCCGATATCTCTCCAGGTGGCCCCTCCCTTCCTCTGTGTTACAGTCCCAACTGGGCCTCTCATCAGGGGTGGCTAGTTCTGCCCACCACTGCGGGTTTGCAGTACCCTCAAACCCACTGCCATTCTCTTAGCCATTTTCTGGTCTCAGTTAGGATCTTGTGACTTTCCTCAGTGCTGAAAAGGGAGACTAGTAGTTGGATTATGTCATCCTATGTAGGGCGGTGGGTTCGAAAAATAGTCTCCATTAGCCTAATTATGGCTTGTGGCTCCCCTGAGTACTGTGGAGCATGTCTCTGCCAGTTTAATAGATCCGTAGAGGAAAATGGCTGGTAATAATAGGCTACCGGGGGCTGATGGTAGTGCCCCATGCATCCTGAGCTGGAGGCTGTTGTAGCTCTCTGAGGGGCATCTGTTGCCAAAGTCCAGCTCCAGCAGCCAGGGATTCAGCCTGAAGGTGTGAGCGGTGTTGGCGAGAGAAACTGAGGCAGCCTCTCAGTTTTTCTTTGGACTGCCTGTTTATTTCAAGCTTATGATTCTCTTTTATACTTTTACAAAAACATTAGGTGAGAGGTTTGATATTTTTTGTTCCCAGAGATCCAGATTTATTTTTCTCCAAAAATCATTGTTGTCCCTCAAAAGGAGTTCCTTCCTCAGCGATTCTCTTATCTGCTTATTCTCATGTGTCCTTGTGAATACACTATAACTCATGCTAATGTCTGGGCTGCACACAATATTCCTCAGTTTAATTCTTATCTTTCTAAGTCCTGTTTGCCCCTAGTATCCTAAGCTCAATATTTCTAAGAAAGGGCTTCTAGCTATAAATATCTCTAAAGTCCCTAATCTCTATAAGCTATAGCATAACATGTTAACATTACAGCATCCCTTAAACCTTTAGCTTCTAACTATTTTAATTATTCCTAAACCCTAAATTCAGCAAACTCCTTTGCCATAAACACTTTCCTCACAAATAGGCTTCAGATAGGAATCCCTCCCATGGTCTCAAGCTGAGGCCTCTGTGCTCACCCTGGAACACTCTTTTGCAAAAGTCCTTGAACAAATGTCAGTGATTAACTTTATGAATTATTCTTTGAGCACAGCTGCAGAAGGCTTTATGCCTTCTCATGCTCCTCTCAAAAATAATAAGCACCTTAATATTCTCTTCAGTCAACTCAGCTGAGGAAAGGAAAAAACAAGTCAGAATCATAAAGCCTAATGCCTTCATTCCGGGTCCGTGCCTAAGGAACAAAGGGAGGGGGTTTAGGGTCGTGCCTCCATTTTGTCAGTAATGCCTAACGCGGCTCCCAACAATCTGTAGTGGGGTTCTTCCCCCTGTTCCTTGGCAGAGCGTAGCCTCTGCCTAACTGCTGTGTTTTCTTCCCTCTTCCCATCAGTACTCACCGGGAGACGTGGATACAATCTAGGAGGTCCAGCTGAGGCGGAACCCTGGAGGCGTTGACCAGAGGTCTCCATTGCTGGGATTGGAGCCTGCTGAAATGGCGGCTCTACTAACTCTGGGAGAGCTTGTGGAAGAGCAGTGGCTGCTGCAGGAACTTCACCTGGCCCTGGATCGATCATTAAGGCGACCTCCGGTCCTGGTGGAGCACTGGGAGGCAGGCGCGTCATTATCCAGCATGGGGGAGGTGTCAGGTCACCCCGTCCAAATCCTGTAGAATTTCCTTTTTTATCATCAATCAGTTTTTGTGCCATTAATATTTTTCCCTTTCCCTTCTGGATACAGAACCTTGTCCAAGCAGGAGGGTCTTGAGCTCACCCTAGCCATGAGTCAATATATGGATATTGATCCAGGTGTCCCGGCTCTCCTGTGACTACTGTATCGACCGCTTCCACTATTTTTAAGTTCATGGTGTTCTCTGATGGCCATCTTACTCCCAAAGGGGGCCATTCGACCTCACAGAGTATGTGGAGGTGGTTAGGCTTCATCTTCACCCCATAGTCTCCTCCAAATCCCTTCTTTAAATTTTTAATCATGCACTCCAATACATACCTTAGATTCACTTCCCCCATCTTGGTTACCTTCTTGTTCCTTCTTCCGCTTTTCCTTTTTGTTCTGTCTTCGAAGTTCTCAGTACCTTATGTACTTCTGATATTTCCACTCAATGACACTTAAATTGCCATTCTGCCTCCTTCCTATTTGGGATGAGAAGAGCCTTACCTGCTAGATCCCAGAGGGAGAAGTGGGGATCAGCGTTCTTCCCCTGCCGGTCAGTACAGACAAACCAGAACACCACATGATCCAAGACTGTTTCTCCCTTAACTTTTAAAGTCCATTCTGCCTTGGTGGGTTTGATCAGGTGCGGATGAAAATACAGATGGGTTAAATATCCCACGTCCCAGGCCATCTCTGGAAAAGCCAATTCGTAGTCACTTATGTATCCCCCTCCTTCTAGCCTGACAATTCCGAGGGGGTCAAGAATTTCATAGCAGATGGGACACCTCTGTGCGGAGGGCAGAATATGAGCACACAAAAACCAAGTTTCTTCTAAAAATGCCCTGGCAATTTCTTGGTAATAATTTTCCCCAAGATGGCGTGGACACCATCTCCTAAATGACTTTCACAAATTTCCTTCCTAAGCCCTAACATGCTCGTCAAGCTGTGTACCAAGCAATCATTGCCACCTGCCTATTCCAGGCTCCTGTGGGTCCCCATCCTTCTAGTCCCTCCCAGGGGGGTGATCAGGCCCCCTCTTCCACCATGCCGGGTGGGTTCCTCCTCACTTCCCCTGCTCAGTTCCCCTGCTGCCGTCCACTACCTGCTAACATGAAAGGTCTGGGCATTGAGAAGCAGAATCCTTCCAGAAGGGTGAGGTGCCTTCCCCCCTCTAGAAGATTCGAGCCGCAAGGCCTCCATGTAGTCCCAAATGGGACTTGTCTCCTCAAAGTGAGGAGTTGCCTGGCCCATGCACCAAATGTTGTAGCCACGCAATCCGGGAAACAAACTCATTCAGAAGGACAATGCAGATAGTGGAGTGCAGTTTATTGCACCGGCAGGCCCAAGGCAGAGTCTCCTCTTAGCCAAGGACCTCCCAGTGGCATTTTTATAGATTAGTAATATTTAAGAAATTTTTAGCAATGGATCCTGTTCTTTAAAATTCAAAATGTAAAAGAGGTAAATGTATATTCCTTCGGTTGAAACATATCCTGATAGAATATGGTCTTTTTTATTCCCTGGGAGTCTTTTCAGTTTCTCTGAGCCACAATTTTCCATATTTTAGATACATAACAATGTATTTAGCCACCATTTAAAAGTAATTTTTTTATTTTCAGAGTTTGGTTTTGTTTTCTGCCTTTTACTTATGGCTGTACCATGTACACATGTACATGGATTTTATTACATACCATCTAGCCATGTCTTTTGCATGTAATTGTGACGAGCAATTGGAAATTCATGAAAGAGTATATAAACATTTCTGATCTTTGGTTCAGATTTCCAAATACCTTTCACAACTGGTATTTTCAATTTATAAAGGCATACTTAATGTTTAAAAGTACTTGCTTGACCATTAGCTTTATGCCAAATACTCTTTATCTGACCTGGGAGTTTTATATCTTTGTTAATTTCATTAAATGATGAACAAAAAATTATTATTTAATATTAAGTTACATCTTGATTCTGTATCTTTTGCCTTTTTCTTGAGAAATGATTTTATCTTTTTGCAAATTTTATTCAATCATTAATATATTTATCTTGCCAGTCATTACTTTTATGGACATATTTTCACAAATGTTATTTTCCTTTTAATGTTATGATGGGTTTGATATTGAGAAGTACTCAACCTCTAGATAATCAAATGAATCAAATTTTTACTGTATGGAGTTTCTTTTTTCTATATTTATTATCACTGAAAGTAAAATAGTTATCATAGTTTTGTATCCTTTTATTCATTGTGTTGATATAATAAATGGAATTTGTTGCAATGCATTGAAAAACTCATATTTCTGCAGTGTTATTTTTTTCCAAAATCCAAGGAGAAAATCCTAACCATCAAAGCCTTCAAAAGGAATATCATTAGCCTCACATCCAGTTTTGATCTTGGCTTTATATACATTATTTTCTCTGGTTTCAGTCTTTACATTTACTTCTGAATTGCTAACTTTTAAGACAAAATAGGAAGTCAAAATAGTCAGCTCTATCTTTATTTAAGGAGACATTCGAGACAAAGGTCAAAGACATTTAACTGACCTTAAAGCTATTGCATCATCTTGGACAATACTGACAGGTCACTCAAGGTAAGGAAGCACCCATCATCTAGAAAACAATGGCTCTTCTGTGGTATCTCAAATGCAGGTTCTTAAAAATGCCCTTGTCTCAGTCAAGTAGGTTGTACAGTTTACTAGAGTTCTTCAAAACAATGAAATAGTCAGTCTGAACACTACCTACTTTATTTAACTTAATTAGAATATTGGGGCTTTTTTAACTTATAAAGTTGTAAAATTTGGTGTCAACCAACAAATTTCTGTAGTACAGTATTTAAATTCAATAAAGCATCACATAATTTTTGGCAAGGTGTAATTTAAATTGTTCATTTTTAATTTATGTTATACATAAATCTTTATCTTAAATTGTGCTACATATATCATTTAAACTTTGACTTTATCAGTTTCTTTTAAACATAATACTTGCTTTATAAAGGCTTATATTAATATCATGCTCCCATTTTGGAGAGAGGGTAATGCAGGATATAATCTTTACCTTATATATTCTACAGATATAAGGGCAATGGTTTTTCCATGCTTCCATTTCTCTTCTTTTCAAACAAACAAACAAGAAGCATTACTGTTGCTTTATAACAACTTTTATTTCTTTTACCAGTTTATATTGGAAAAGAAATGTGGGAACTTGTGCTATATGCCTAACAAGCAACTGTTTCTATAAATTTCTTACAAATCAATATTAAAATCCAGAAATAATTTTGAAAGAGAATATATGAAGTTAAAAATAAAAACTAGTTTAAAAATGAGGGAACATTAGAAATGCCCTGATGCTGGGAAAGATTGAAGTTAGGAGGAGAAGGGGATGATAGAGGATGAGATGGTTGGGTGGCATCATTGCCTCAGTGCACATGAGTTTGAGCAAACTCCAAGAGACGGTGAAGGATGGGGAAGCCTGGTGTCCTGCAGTCCATGGGGTCACAAAGAGTCGGACACAACTGAGCAGCTGAACAACAATAGAATCTGTCTTCACAGAAGCATTTGGATACCCATGCTGGGCCTTCACTGAATGTTGAGAAACAGTCCCGCAATTTTGCTTTTCCTCATGTCCTGCAGGTAGAATCATTGACTGTCTTTGTTTTGGACCATTTTTCCAAAGTTTTTTTTTTTTATTTTATTTTTTTAATGAGCTGGTTCTTTGCAAGGTAGAACTCAGGTATGCGGCTGTTCATTACAAAAAACTGAGTTCCCTACATTTAGAATTCTTCCCCATAGTACAACCCACTGTGTATACAGATTATCGCCTGGCCCTCTTCAGATAGCACTGTAAGAATTGGGGAAACTAGTGCAAATGCCTATACTCTCCTGTGGTTGCCTCTGTCCAATAAATCTTTTGTCTTATGTTCAGTATTTGCAGTCTTCTGCTGGTATCTTTGAAACTGTGGCAGGCTATTTCTTTACCTTAAATCACAGACTCTTAAAAATTTCTGAAACTTAGGTCATGACATTTTACAATATTTCAGTGTTCATTTACATAAATATTTTAATCAAGCTCGGTTGGCAGATTTTGTTTGGAGATGTTGATTTTGGGGAAGAAGGAAATGAGGAATTAGATGAATATCAAGGAAATCATCAGAAAAGAAGTCAAGCTTTTCTCTGGTGAATGATTCTGAAAAAAAAAATAAATAAATAAAGAGGAAAACAACGAACAAGAAAGCCAAACACAAGAATGAAGGCATCGACTGAATGGAAAGTCAATGCTCTTTTTCATTGATTAAAATATATTTACATTGCAGAATGAAAATTGTCATAAACATAATTTCCCTAAATGTTTTGGAGTATTATTGACATTACAGCCTTAAATCAATAACTTTTGTAAAGGGGTTTTAAAACAATAAGAAATTGTTACTCTCTTGGCATCTTGCAACCAATATGGTAAGTATGACAATTTAATAAGATTTTTAAATATGAAAGCACTTTATATCAAACAAGTTATCAAAACTTTTCAAAAAGTAGTAAATCAAGACTTTCAGTTTTACTGATAATTATATCATATTTCAGTCAGTTAAAGTTCAAGGTTTTGAGACCACATGCCCATTAGGTTTGATCATTTTGAAGACCAGTATTAACAGTAATAAGAAAAGAAAATTTCTAAAATGAAGGGTAGAAAGAAGCAATGAAAGAAAAGAGGGAGAGAAATATACAAAGGGAAATAAAAATGTATAAAGTTAATTATGAATGTACATTTGTGAAAAGAAATTCTATTTTTTTTCTTCCTTAGTTGTGGATTTTACTCTTACTCCACAGTAAGTTTAGATTAACTCAAAGTCCTTAGTTTTTTCATCACTTTCAGTTACTTTGCTTAATTTTGTGATGCTATTCTCTTTCTTCCAATATTCTAAATGAAAAGGCCTACAAATATATATATTTTTACTATTACCGAAAATATGTAAGACTCCAAAACTTATGAAACAAACAAAAGACATATAACAGAGAATTCCTATGTAAATATGATTTGGTGATATAATAATGGGTGTTTTACCCAAAATCGTAGCTTCATCTTTTTTAAATCCTAAATTTTGGTAAAGACAGTTTGTTTCACCTAATTACCACTATGTTAGTCCTTAAGTCATGTCTGACTCTTCGTGACCCCATGGACTGTAGCCCTCCAGGCTCCTCTCTCCATGGGATTCTTCAGACAAGAATACTGTAGTGGGTAGCCGTTCCTTTCTCCAAGAGGTCTTCCCAACCCAGAGATCAAACCAGGGTCTCTCAAATTGCACACAGATTCTCTCGAATTGCACACACATTCTTCACTGTCTGAGCCACCAGGGAAGCCTCTAATTACCCCTATCAAGATATAAATTGATTTTCCATACTCAATAAACTTTGCTTTTGTTTCAGACTCAGTAACTTAGAAGATTTTAGAATTATGCAAGTAAAGAGACATAAGATAGATAGAATTTGGTGGACAGGAGGAAAGGGATTGGATTGTGTGCATTTGTAGGGGGTGTAGTGCCATGGGAGGGCCTGAGCAACATACCATTATTCAGTTCTTGGTGGTATTGGTAAATATTAACTATGTGGTCAGAGAAAATATAGATAAGTGCCTAATCTGAAATTTCACCATTTCCAGGCTCATGGTCATCCTTTCTTTCTTTCCATCTAAATTCTCTATTTTTGTACCAGAACTAAGGAGTCAGGGACTTTTCAAACACTGCATGTTTTTGGTTCTTGATTACAAACCCTTGAAACAAGCTCTGACTATCTTAAGCAAAAGGTTATTGGAAAGGAGGATTCAGAAGGAGAATTTGAAAGATAGCTCTGAATGGTATAGAACAGAATAGCAAGGGAAACTAGCTAGAATAGTCTAAACCTACACAATAGCTGGGCCATAATATCTAATATCTTGTCTTCACTTGGAATTACTCAATAAAGATTTATGATTCCAGGACAGAAGTTCTCATTGTCAAGCCTGGGTCATGTTGCCCATAACAAAGCACAGAGAACTAGTATATAGTTCTTTGCACTTCCATTATGAGAAATCAGGTGTATGCACACACCCTCACATGAAGACTACATACAGTAGAGAAAAATCACTATCTCCAAAAGGAATTCAGAGAGCTACTTAAAAGTAGAAATTTGAAGATGTTCATAATATAAACCCTACTCAAACATGGATAGAAATTTCAGTTAACTTTCCTAATAAACCAAATAATCAGTAGCTTTATGATCTGTCAATCATTAATATTTGATGCATAGTAGCAAATCAGGATGCATAGGCTATGGATAAATTTCCATTTATTGGTAAAGGGGACGCTTAGCATCCAAGACAGTTCTAATGTAGATAATACACACCTACATGTTACTTATAGTCTGGTGCTTCCCAAGTGGCACTAGTGGTAAAGAACCCACCTATCAATGCAGGAGATGTGAGACATGTGTTTGATCCCTGGGTTGGGAAGATCCCTGGAGGAAGACATGGCATCCCACTCTAGTATTCTTGCCTGGAGAATCTCATGGAAAAGGAAACCTGGTGGGCTACAGTCTATAGGGTTGCAAAGAGTTGGGCATGACTGAAGCGACTTCCACATACGCAGTCAGAGCACATTTTTATTTATTTGTTTATTTTCTGACTTTTCCATTATAACATGAGAAAGAATCTTTTTTGGTCTTAATCTTAATTCCTAGCACCATGCTTAGAGGTGTGTTTATCAGATACAGAAGTTAATATATCCCCCATAGGAAACGAATAATATGTTCTGTGAATTTTATTTTTTGAGTTTGCTTCATATTATACAATAATAATGCTCATATAATTAATTATTGTGAGACTTGAAGTGCTCTGGAATCATACCTATTTTTAGATTCTCTGACTTTTGATCACATAAGAAACATTACTCAGGAAGTGTTTAATCTGGAAAAAAAAAAAAGACCTCTCAAATCTATGAAAAGAACTCACTAAAAGACGTATTTATATATTGCATTCACAATGGAAGGTGTTCTTATCCTTATAACTCTGAAAGTAGATAGTACTAGATGGGGTTTTCTTCATATTCCAAGAAGACTGAATTAGAAATTATAACTCCTGGAGACTTACACATTTTGACACAAGAAGGACCTCCTTGGCACTGAAGGTTGTTCCACTTTAAGAATCCTAAATAAAACAAATTTGAAAAACTGTGTGACAATCAGTAGTTTTCCAACAGTCCTGAGATTGTTACCTACATTTTCCCCTGCAGTACTCAACTGATAAATCTGAATCTGCATTTTTACAAACTAAATACCACTGTGCAAAATGTTACCAGGTAAGGAGAGAAAAGAGAACTATGATCAAATACATATGGAAAGTGTTGGTTAAAGACCATTAAAGCCTTCTTTTAAACTGTAGGAGTTTTCAGAGCCTTTAAGTCACTAAGGTTTTTATGAATTACTAGAGAAAGATTATAGAATGCAGTATTTCAAAAGCATATTTGATAAAGGAACCCTTTCTTTTTTGACCTAATTATGGCTCCTTGAAAATTTTGGAAAATATTAGAGCAAATAATTAGAAAGAGGCCTTCTTGGTGCAACTCATATTTTTTAAAAATTTATTACTATCATATACTCTCACCTTCTGCTGCTACAAGTTCCACACAATCTTCATTTTTTATAGTGACTTTTGGCTCTCTAGTGGCATATATTGTCCATATTTAGGTCCATGAATGATTTTCCACTGGCTATTCTGAAGTAAAATGTCTCCCCCGTGAAGAGAGGGGTAATTTTTCTTAGTAAGCTGAGAATTACCAAGAAAGAATATTCTTTGGTCATATTATAATGCAAATGTGTATAAACCACACAGCAAGAGTTTTTATAATTTGTAAGGCATGATATAGAACTCTACCTTTTCAGGATCTAGAGCAGTTTATTGGCTATATTATCTCATAGCTGAGAAAATTATAATTTGAATGGTAACAAAAAATAAATTAGCAGTTGATCAATAGATGTCTACTACTACACAGAGAGATTGAACTAATATGATATTTTTAATGAATGAACAAACACATTCATAGTTCCTAAGAACAGAAGTCAAAAATGCTTTGATAAAATTTATAACTTGTTGAGATTTAATGTTTCCATGCTAATATTGTGTCCCTTAAGTTGAATATTCAGAAGAATATTCTGGCTGTAATAGCAAAATAGCCCAGAGTTTTGTATAATATCATTAGAGTAATAGAATTATTTATGTAATATAGCAATAAAATAATTTTGTTCAGTCAGAGTAGATTACAGGATGTTAACCCATATAGAATCTTCTTTAACACTTAAAACACATCTGACTAGTATCTGGCAAATATTGCAGAGATGATGTTGATTCGGTACACAGAAATAATATCCATAAACTCACACAATACAAAGCATTGTACATTGACCATACTTTTCTTAGAAAAAACTCTGTGACCTACCAGATGCACTGGGTTGCCAATAGAAGTTTAGGAAATTCAGACCCTCCACAAATTATGAGTTAGCTAATTTTAAAAATGTGGAATTCAGTTTATAATTTAAATTGGGAAATCTTACAAAAACCAAGAGACCAAAAACATATGTGTTTTGGTTGACTAGTAGGCCCATATTACTACTGTCTTCACATAGGAAACAAAGAAAAAATATATATCCTTTCTTAGAAAAATAATTTAGCAATACCTGAATAGATTTGTCTAATCTAATCCTGATATTTTCATTCTGTTGAAAGTTTTTTTATCAAAGTAGCTATGGCAGAGGCTTCCTGAACATTTTGGATGGTGAGAAGATAAAGGCCATATTGTTGACATAAACTCTGGGAAGGAAAAAGTAGAAAATGTAATCCCAATTATTTGTATGATTGTGCACATTTTGCTGAAATAAAATAAAACAATTCTATCTCCAATTTTTGGTGTTATAAGTGTACTGAAAGAACCAGAGCATGATGAGGAGGACTTAAAATTATAAGCAAAATCATGTATACATACCTCTGCCTGAGCCCAGTTCAATCTATGGTTAAAATAGGTAAAGCAACTGGACAAGTAATATGATGAACCTATAGGGCACACAGAGCAGCTCTGAGGAAAACTAGAAGCCCTCCTGAGAAGACATGAGAAAAGCCAAAGATACTGTCATCTTGGATGCCTTCCTGAAAACCTGTGGGAAAAAGGAGAGCACATGGTCAGAAATTTAATAAATTGACTAAACATTTAAACACAATAGTTTAATGAAACTTTTCTAGAGATAAGGCACACTTTTTTGTTTGTTATTCGATTTTTTATCCAAAGCATTTGGGACAGCTAGTCAGGGTAAATATTGGGAAGTTAAGGGCAATCTGAATCCTCTAGTCCACTAGGACAAAGTGAAAAAGTGTTAGCCTGTTAGCCGCACAGTTGTATCTGACTCTGAGACTCGTGGACTGTAGCCCACCAGGCTCCTCTGTCCGTGTAATTCTCTAGGCAAGAAAATTGGATTGGATAGCCATTCCCTTCTCCAGGGGATGTTCCTGATCCAGGGATTGAACCCAAGCCTCCTGCATTGCAGGCAGATTCTTTATCATCTGAGCCACCAGAAAAGCCCCCAGACAGAGGTAGAATGGGTATTAAACTCAAATGTGAATACTGAACTCATGTCGAGACAACATATAGAATAGAAAATGCAAAAGCTGGAACTAACACTCAGGGGGAAATGATGAAGGGAAGGGATTGTTAGGGAATTTGGAATCAAGATGTACACACTGCTATATTTAAATTAAACAAACAAAGACCTAATGTGTAGCACAGGGGACTCTGTTCAATATTATGTGGCAGCCTGGATGGGATGGGAGTTTGAGGGAGAATGGATACCTTTTTTGTCTGTGAAAGTGAAAAGTGAAAGTTGCTCAGTTGCCTCTGACTCTTTGCAACCCCATGGTTGTAAAGCCTACCTCTGGCCTACCTGATTCTTCTGTTCATGGAATTTTCCAGGCCAGAAAACGAGTGGGTAGCCATTCCCATCTCCAGGGGATCTGCCCAACCTAGGGATTGAACCCAGGCCTCCTGCATTGCAGGCAGATTCTTTCCCAGCTGAGCCACCTGGGAAGCCCTTCTCTATCTACCTGCAACTGTAACAGCATTGTTAATCTTTTGTACTCCAACATAAAATAAAAAGGTAAAAGCAAAAAGAGTTAGAACTAAGACAATGGGATGGATAGGCAGTTATATAGGAGACTGCAGATGAATAAGTAATTGTTTCAGGTTAGTTACATGGACATTACTGATATAATTCCATCTTCTATATGAGGCTGTGGAACTTGTACGTGCTTCTTTTATCTTCTCAAGTCTTCACTTTGTCAGTCTTACAGTACCTGGTGAATTGTGTCCAAACATCTTACTATTAATGATTAATATTTGGCATTAAATTGAATTATCTCTCTAATCAATCTTATAACAGTATCCTTAACATAATCTGTACTTCATTCAATAGCTGATTGCTTCTTCTCAAACTTACCTTCAGTTTACTCACCTCTCTGACTTTGCAACCCTTTTTTCAAAACTACTAAGACATACTTCTCTTTACATGAAAGAAACATAATGAAAAAATGAGGTATGGAATAAAATAGACCTCAGTTTAGCCTCAAGCTCCTTATACTGACATTCTCAGGCAAGATGGAAAACTTGTCTTTGATATAAAATAAAATGCAGGCATTTCTTAATTCTTTTGTCACTCCTAAAAATGTGTACAGCCTTGCTTATTTTTACAAAATCTTAGCAAAATCTTGACTAGCAAAGTTTAGGTTGAAGAGGTGTTGAACTGTAAAATAATATTCTTTACATGTGGAAATAGTTTACCTAATAGTTGATTTTTGGCTTCCAAAAATTGGGAACCTCAAAACAAGGATATGGGGAACTGGAATATAGCTAAATATGACAGAGTACGGGTAGCTCTGATTTTAAAGGTGGCAAATTACAGAATACAACAGCAGGTTGAGGTCAAGAAAAATAATGTCTTATATGATTCTGTTGGAGTTTGGCTGATAGAATTTAGGGGTAGTTATAATAATATCCTGGTACCGTCTGAGCTACCCCTGGTAGCTTAGACAGTAAAGCATCTGCCTACAATGCGGGAGACCTGGGTTTGATCCCTGGGTTGGGAAGATCCTCTGGAGAAGGAAATGGCAACCCACTCCAGTATTCATGCCTGGAAAATCCCATGGACCAAGGAGCCTGGTGGGCTACAGTCCATGGGGTCACAAAGAGTTGGACACGACTGAGCAACTTCACTCACTCACTATAATAATATTCACAATTGGTGCTTTTATTTTTTCTTTCCCCCTACACTGAAGTCTTCTTCTAAAATCAATAAGTGGTGATGAAATTCTGACAAATTCCAAAACCTTGTGTAAATGATCTTAGGGAGGGCAAAAGAAGACAATATATTAATAAGAATTTAAGATGAAGAAGTTTAGCTACAATTGCCAGAGTTGATGCCAGGAACAATTGTTTAGAATGAAGACTAAAAATCTTTAGAAAGGCCATCACCAGTAATCTAGAGAGGTCTCAATTTTCTAGTGTCACACAGGCTGTGATTTTACGATGTCTCATTAAGATATTCTCATAGAATAGTAGTCCCTGAAGAAGAGAAAACATACTGTGTGATTCAGGAGAGTTGTATTTTGTGAATTTTATTTACTGAAAGGTGAAGATGAAGGTAATGATGACTCCTGGGGTTGTTACAAAGGGGAGTAAAATTTGAAAAAAAAATGACCTAGAAATATATCTGAAATGTGGAAGTGCTGAAAAACTTTAAATTCACTATTCCATGGTATGTCCTCATCCACAAAACTCCCCCTGCTTGGTTCACATTAAAGTAATTTATACTTGTTCTAAACACTCATAATACATTGGACTTCGGTTAAGGTGTTTAAGGTATTATAAGGTGGTAATGTCTATCACAATGAATTTTGTGCAGCCTGTCTCCCTTGATATGTACCTCTTCTTCCTTTCCTTCCTTCCTTCTCCTTCCTTCTTTCCCTCCTTCCTCCCTTTCTTTGGCAGGTTAAGCATTTATATTCATTCTTATAAAACTCAGGGTGTGCTATACCTAATAGGGATGCAATATTTTTAAATACATGTGGAAATCAATATATATATTTAAAACATGAAAATATTCTCTTGGGTTGACATATATATATATACATAATTATTATTATTATTTTACATCAGAGACAGCAACTTCCAATTTATATTATAGGTCTAAAATTAAAGTGCTAATACTATGCAAATAATAGTTATTTGTGTATATTTGTCCTTCCAGTGCATATTATTCCTATCAACCAGACCTGAAGCTTGGTATGTATGTTAGCCAATAAAGAGTGTATAGGAAAATAAAATAAGAAGATATGCAAAGAAAAACAGGAAAAAAGGAGAAACAATTTATATTATACTATAGTCTATAGTAACCTTTTGAAGTTCTAGGCAGCTTTCTGTGGAAAACATTTAACTGTTTTGTTGTAGCTGAACTGCATAAATAAACCCAGCTGATGATATCATAATTAAAATGTGACTTGGAAGGAAAGTTATGACCAACCTAGATAGCATATTCAAAAGCAGAGACATTCCTTTGCCAACAAAGGTCCGTCTAGTCAAGGCTATGGTTTTTCCAGTGGTCATGTATGGATGTGAGAGTTGGACTGTGAAGAAAGCTGAGTGCCGAAGAATTGATTCTTTTGAACTGTGGTGTTGGAGAAGACTCTTGAGAGTCCCTTGGACTGCAAGGAGATCCAACCAATCCATTCTGAAGGAGATCAGCCCTGGGATTTCTTTGGAAGGAATGATGCTAAAGCTGAATCTCCAGTACTTTGGCCACCTCATGCAAAGAGTTGACTCATTGGAAAAGACTCTGATGCCGGGAAAGATTGGGGGCAGGAGGAGAAGGGGACGACAGAGGATGAGATGGCTGGATGGCATCACCGACTCACTGGACATGCGTTTGGGTGAACTCTGGGAGTTGGTAATGGACAGGGAGGCTTGGTGTGCTGCGATTCATGGGCTCGTAAAGAGTCGGACACGACTGAGCGACTGAACTGAACTGAACTGAGGTCTTGGCCCAAAATATGTCATTCAATATTACATTCAAACTGTGTTAGGATGGTATGTAAACAGGAATAACTTTTTAGTATCTTTCTAAAATGAAACAAACTCTACTCCATATGTATGTGTTACAATATTTCTTGGAACTTGGAAATAACAAAATAAAATGATAAACTTCCAAATGTGTCGAAATGATCAAATCTGTTTTAGTAAATATTATTTACACTGGTGTCAGACCTAATTTTACAGAAATATTTTGTTTCTTGAAATCATAAATATATTGATAGCAAAGATAATTACATTTGCCATTTAGCAAATGCCTTCTATGTGTCCTATACCTTCTCACAATGAGGCCTCCTCAGCTTCATTTTTTCCTGAACATCTCAATATACTGATCACATTAAGCCTTCTTTTTTTTCCTTTCTTTTCTTTTTTTTTGTGTTTTGATGGCCTGTACCATTTCTAACCTAACGTGTAATTTAAATCTGTCTATCAAAAGTTTACAGTCTGCCCACATTTTCCTGGAATGAAAGTACCAGAAAACAAGCATCTTTGTCAGTGTTCATCATTTAATGCATCCTAAGTATCTAGAAGCCTGAAGTTTTGGTCTGATAGTTAAAAGAAATAAAATGTGATTACCCAAAGTAATTTAGAGATTCCTAAATAATAAAAAGTCATGCATTACACCAAGATGTTGAACTCCTTAGGGCTATTTTTAAGAAGTCCAACTTATTTTTCTCATTTTGATTTCTACTACCTCTACTAATGGGGCTTCCCTGGTGGCTCAGAGGTTAAAGCGTCTGCCTACAATGTGGGAGACCTGGGTTCGATCCCTGGGTCAGGAAGATCCCCTGGAGAAGGAAATGGCAACCCACTCCAATACTCTTGCCTGGAGAATCCCATGGATGGAGGAGCCTGGTGGGCTACAGTCCAAAGTTGCAAACAGTTGGACACGACTGAGTGGCTTCACTTCACTTCACTTCTACTAATATAAAGTTAGTGTTTGGATGTGTGAAGTTCAAAGTATACTAATTGCTTTATCATCTCTAAATATGTAAAGCTTATGGCTATTTCTTTATAAAATTATGTTAATTTTATTAAAAAGGGTTAAAATATAGATAAATGGTGGCAAAAACAGTTTATGTTTTTGGCATAAAATCATAAATTTGAGGGTCAAAATGACACATTAGGAAATCAAGATGTCACAGATAAAATGCTTGGAAAACGGACACAATGCACTTCCTAGAAATGTTCTGAATGCACTGACAATTATTTAAAGATAGATTTAGAACAAGGAAATTATTTGTTAGGTGTATTTCAGTGACATGAAGTCTCCAATATCAGTTTCTTTATTCAGCCAAAATTAAATGGATAAATGTAAAAAAAGCAAACTGTTGACTGATTCTATAACATAGATTAAATATATTTTAATCTAAAGGGGAAATGTAATTATTTCACTTGTGTTGATTAAGTTTGAAATCTTATAACATTGAAGAGAAAAGAGATAGAAAATTACCTAATCATATTACATAGTCTAAAACACTTACATAGTCTAATAAATTCAATTCTACTGCTGAGCTACTAATATTGATACAGCTAGTTCAATACAGTTAAAAACATAGTTTGGCAAACTGTATTAATACTTAGTCTTCTCAGAATTTGAGGACAAAATAAGCTCATAAAAATTGTATTTAATTCTTTAATATTTTGGAAAAAAACAAAGACAGTAAAATTATTATCATAACAGATAGTAATACTATCATGTCCCTTTATATGAATAAGGACATGGATTGATTGTTGTAGATAATGAGAAAAAAAATGACACTTTCATTCCAAACATTTAATTCTAAATGTGGTAGTTGCAATTATATTTACATAACAATTACAGTTGTTAAATATGGTTGACATTTCTATTAGCAACCATAGATCATACCACACCCATAAGTGACTAACAAGGAACCCAGCAGCTGTTGAGGACCATAGCAATCTTAACTGGAAATCAGTTTCACCAAGATTTTCTCTTGAGGTTAGTTTTTCCATCTTAAAATGTATTTTTGTCTTGATCTCATGATGTAGCCCATGGGGTTCAAATTCATTCTTTCCTTTCACTAACCAGATGACATTGGTACTATGCCTTGTCCCCGAAATTCCAAAATCTTCATTGATCCCCTAGGCTTCATCCTCAAATTCCCCGTCTATAACTACCTGTTTACATATCAGTTATTTAGTTTGGTGAGTAGCTAAATTGTGATGACATCCTGTAATAAGCTTACCTCTCCTTTTGGGCCCAAACCTGAAAATATGGGAAATGGGAATAGAAGGAAAGGAAATTCAATATGTAAGAGGATGTAGGAGTTTTGGGGAAGAAAGCAAAGGTTGAGGAACAAGGAAGGTAAAGTTTGGAGTATCTGCCTTATTCAGCAAATGTTGCAACATCTGAGATGTCTAATACTTGACAGTTTTCAAGAATTATAGTAAGCTATTGTAAAAGAATCCTATGCATACAACTAGTTGGTTTAGAAGCCTTTGTAATTCCTCCTGAGCTTGACATTTTTTAATTCAGCCTTTCTATATAATCTTTTGGAAAGGCTGAATAGTAATTTCTCTCCAAATCATCTGTATGGTAGCAAATTCCTACATCTTGTTCTGTTCATCAAAGTACTTCTTTTTCAAATGAAAATTCTAATCTAGATGCATAACATTTCCTCCTTACACAATTCCCTTTTGCTTAGTTTTTGTTATATTTACAAAGAAAACTTTAATCAATTTAGAGATGTTTCTATAATGGTATCATCCCCATAAGTCTTCTTACTTTACGATTAATAATTACAATTAACGTTGCTCACCTTTGTGTAGGATGTGCTCTTATGGCTCAGAATCTTAATCTGTCTTATATTAGACTATAGTGTGATGAAGTGGAATAAAAAACAGGTTTAAGTGATATATAAAGTGTTATAATCAAATGGTTTCCTATTTTGTATACTTCTTCTCTAAAGGAAGATTCCCTTATTCAAAACATACACTGTTTAATATGTGGCATGTCCTGTAAAATATGAGAGAACAAATAATAATGTCTATGCACATGAGGAAAATGAACCTTGGGAAACCACAGATCTGGTGCACGAGAACTGCCATTCGGAGCAGGACTCATTCTGATACAAATCTCAGAGAATGTACAACTGATTTATACTATTGTAAATCAGCTGTATTTCAATAAAAAAAATATCAGAGTGCTCAAACTCTAAGACAACTCTAAATAAGCAATTTATTGGTCTGAGTATATGTCTATGATAGATTGATTCAAACAGAAGACCAATTTAGCTGTGAAAATGATCAAGAGAGGAAAAAAAAATATTGCATTTAAGCATCAACTAGGAAGGATTGAATTATTTATATGGAAATATTTCCTCCAAATAAAGAATGTTAAAATTCTAAATATAAACATTAAAATTGTAAAATTAGATTTCATTTATCTATATAATCTCATTTTGAGAATGTTTCTAAAATAGTTCATTTAATTGTAAAGGTATAAACTTTATCTGAATGGAATATGTTATCTTTTGCTACTAACTTTGTTTCCTTTTCTCTCTCTAGTTTCTGTGAAATTCTCCAAGGAAAACATTATAAATTCAGAAAAATTTTCCTGTGTTTTGGTTGGATTTTCAATTCTGCTCTCATATGGATGTAAACTTGTCTGTATAGGATAAGAGCAATTTGCCTTATAACTTTCTTAGAGTATGATAAGAATATATTAATATCTTGATTTTTTTTTAAAAAATTTTCAATGATCGTGCATGCCTTTCTAAGTATTAAAATACAGTTATTTTTGCATACTTGATCAAAAGTATATTTTTACTTATTATGTCAGTAGTTATAAGAAAAAGTGAAATTGTATTGAAAATGCTTCTTTTAATGATAAGCATTGTGTGATCTATGATCCCTTGATTAAAAGAGGCTTTGCTGACACCTACAGCCTGAATTGATTCTTTATGTGCCTCACAGTTGCTGTTTTTTTTTTTTTTTTTTTCCATTTTGGAGAAATGTTTCATGGTTAGATTTGGATTGGACGTAAGTATGCTTTATTTTCCTTTAACTAGAAAAAATGCTACTGTAAAAGAGTAGATGAGAAAGGAAGACTAGCATGATAGGTACCTCCAGTGTGTGTTCTGAATGCAACAGTTTAAGGAAGTGTACATTTGAAAACTGAGTATCTAAAATACATTGATTTCTTAAATGTGCCTATGTCTCATAGCCCTCAGAATATGTTCATGAACCCCTAGAGATGTACCTATCAATTTGAAGACTGCTGCTTCATGCAATTTCATGTTAAATATAAATAACTTTCCTTTGCTGTCCACCTTTTAAATGAATGCCCTCAAATACTTTGAAAGAACTCTGATTTTCACTAGAAGGATACATGTTTCTCTTATATTCCACCTACCAGCAGTATAACTATTCTTTTCGTGCATGATCCAGAAGTGGGTTAGCATTTTCCTCACTTTCTAGTATGCTGCTGCTGCTGCTGCTAAGTCGCTTCAGTCGTGTCCGACTCTGTGCCACCCCATAGACGGCAGCCCACCAGACTCCCCCGTCCCTGGGATTCTCCAGGCAAGAACACTGGAGTGGGTTGCCATTTCCTTCTCCAATGCATGAAAATGAAAAGTGAAAGTGAAGTCGCTCAGTCGTGTCCGACTCTTAGCAACCCCACCGACTGCAGCCCACCAGGCTCCTCTGTCCATGGGATTTTCCAGGCAAGAGTACTGGAGTGGGGTGCCATTGCCTTCTCCTCTAGTATGCTTACAAACTTCTAATTTTTCATTTGATGTCAAACATCTGATCCTTTGGAACTTACATCATATGATAAGTGACTTTCACTTTTGTTATCTACTAAACTCATAGTGAAAGTGAGTGAAAGTGAAGTCTCTCAGTCGTGTCCGACTCTTTGCGACCCCATGGACTGTAGCCTATCAGCCTTCTCCGTCCATGGGATTTTCCAGGCAAGAGTGCTGGAGTGGATTACCATTTCCTTCTCCAGGGGATCTTCCCGAGCCAGGAATCGAACCCGGGTCTCACGTATTGCAGGCAGACGCTTTACCGTCTGAGCCACCAGGGAAGACTTGCCCTTAAATGCAAGTAGCGACCCCTCCCTAGTCCTGTAAATAATCAAAACCAATTCAACATGCTCCTAGCTCTCAACGGGGAGAGTTGCCCAGTCCAGACAAGAGCCAGAGCTTCAATTCTTCCACCTCTTCATTACCGTTTCCACTTCACTTTTTTTCTGAATTTTATGTTATTGAAGTATAGGTGGCTTACAATGTTGTGCTAGTTTCAAGAGTACAACAAAATGATTCAGTTACATAGATAGATAGATATTCTTCATCAGATTCTTTACCCATATAAGTGTTTTTACAGAATATTGAGTGGAGTTCCCTGTACTATACAGTAGTCCTTGTTGGTTATCTATTTTATATATGGTAGTGTGTGTATGTAAATCTAAGCTCCGAATTTATCCCCCCGCTGCATTGCCCTTTTCACTTCACTTCTGTAACATATTTGTAAGGTTTACCTCTGCTTTAAGACAATAGATATTAATTACCTAGAATTCCTCCACTTTTAAAAGGCTAACTTTGAATAGGTTAGCTTTTCATCTTAACCTCCTCAGCTTCTGCATAGCCATTCTATTCAGTTCTCTCTACAGCTGCAATTGTATGCCAAGGGGTCTCTTCTGTAACACCAATGTTTCTCCTTTCCATTAACTACTTTCTAAGTCACCTAGAATCCATTATCCATTCAGCCATTCTATCACCACTAGCTCCACTGTCCTTTCAAGCCATATTGCAAAAATTTCAGCTCTCAATCTACACAGCATAATAAACTAGCCCCTAGCCGTGTGTGGTTATTTAAATTGTAAATTTTAAGTAGTTAAAGTGAAGATATGAAAAATGTACCTCCTCTGTCGGTCTAGCTACATTTCAAGTACCAAATGCCACATGTGGCTGGTGGCTGCTGTATTAGGCACAGAAAAGAACATTTTCATCTTTACAGGAAGTCCTGTTAGACTCCCCCAGGCTGCATGTTTTATACCAACAACTAGACTACTGAACCCTACAGAAGAGAACCATAAAACCATGCAGCTGATGGCCTTGTACATTCTGTGCTCCAAACTTACTTGCATTGTGGGTGTTGCCCATTGAAATAAATATGCTTGCTACTCTCCAATCCTCTATTTCCAACACTCTCCACCTTCTGCTTAACAGAAGCCTACTGTACCAAAGCTGCTCTCACTGTTCCTGCCAGCAAACCTGCAAATTCATTCACCCATATTTTCCTTTGTTCCTTCCCTGCCTTTTTGGTAGAATGTGTATCCCTCCTCTTCCTTGAAGTCGGGTCTTCAACCTCTGCTGAGCATCACAACGGGGACTGCCCCCACTAATATCTTTCTCTGTGGACATTTTCAACCTTTCTGCTTTAAAGGGCCCATTTAACATGTTGAGATCTCTCCCTTCAGGAGAGGTGATAACAGCAAAGCCTTTTTAATTCCATAATATATTGCTAGTTCTTCAACAATCTTTTAAAATAACATCCTACATTTTCTTTGTATTCTTACTTCCCACTCATTCATTAATATCCTACAATTTGCCTTCTACATCATTATTCCCAGAAACTGGCCCCTCCACGGTGACTAATGACCTCCTGGCTGGTCCTCAATGGATACTTCTCAGTCTGTACCCTATTAAATATCTCTGTAGCATTTGAAATACTGATACTCCTATTTAAGAGCACTCTTCTCTGGGACTTCCCTGGTGGTCCAGTGGCTAAGGATCTGCCTGTAATGCAAGGGATGCAGGTCCAGTCCCTTGTTGTGGAACTAAGATCCCACATGTTACAGAGCAACTAAATCTGCAGGCCACAACCGCAGAGTCCACGCACTGCAGCAAATGGATCCTGCAACTAAGACCCGGCGCAGCTAAACAAACAAACATTTCAAAAAACAACACTCTTTCCAGATTTTGTCTCTAGTGACACATCTTCCTGGTTGTCCCCTTGGTCCCTCTGGTTATTTAGATAGTTCTGCTTCCTTAACCATATATGTTGATATTCTCAGCAATTCCTTCTGAGCCATCATAGCCTGTATTTATTTGTGGGAGGGGGGTATTTATTTTTCTTTGGATTGATATCTCTATATTTTTATAATGTCTTTTATTGCAACTTATCAAGACAGAGGCCTGACCATTTATTTTCTGTTTTCCTTGCTACTGCAGTGAGGCATGTCAGTTAGGTGAGGTTATGCCTATCAGATACACTTTCAAGGTGCTAGAATCGTAAATTCAGCGAAGATGAGGAAGCAAGTGTGTAGGACATTAACTACCTGATAAGGACTCTAGCTCTATGCCAACTGGAGTGGCAAAATTCTGGTGTTTATTTTGGTGTTTTTTGTCTGTATGAACCAAGAGTCATAGTGGAGTGGCAGAATCTATGTGAACTTCATTATTTCCCTAGAAATCCCTCACTGTAGTCTTTAGTGCTGTTCCCATCTATTTCCAAGCCTGGATCTCTGAATTAGATTCTCTAAAACACACTAGAAATTTCTAAAATAAATTTCTTTCCTGCTTAAACACAGATTATGTTTCTATAACAACTAGACAGTGATTAACACAGTCTTGATTTTCTTTCTCCCTTCCTTCTCTCCCTTTCTTGTTTTTCATTCTGTGTACATTTCTGAAGTGATCTGATTCACTCCCATAACTGCAATTATTATTTTTATTCTAAAGATACCTGAATCACATGACCCACTCAGGCTTTTTCTTAAGCTTTATATCTATACATAAAGTGTACTATTCTGCTTATATTTATTCTTTCAGGAAGTTAGAACTATTTATGCTCCTGATTTGGCATGATCAGATAAACTTCTGGAAACTCAAAGATGAGTTAAATCAGAACTAGTCTTTAGTCTTGAAACCTGAAGCTTGGTAGATCAGGAGATGTGACTGTAATTGTATAAACATGTGGAAAAGGGCAACTTTGACAACTACAGGGAAAGAGGGGTGTAGTGCCATGGGGACCTGTGAAAGTGTTTGATCTAAATAAGTTAGGAAGAGCTTTTTTTCATAAGGAACTGGTTTGTAAAGCTATGGTCAACAGAATGAGAAAGAGCTGAAACAGCTACTGAATAGAATTTTTGGTGAAACAAAGCACGATGTTCGGAGCCTATTGAAGGAGAACGAGGATGCCATTGCTGGACTAAAAGAAGCCAGTGTTTGTTGGAGTGGAGGAAAAAGGGGAAGGAGTAGAGAAAGATGCTACCCGACACTAGAAAGGCAGAAATGAGGTCATTCAGGGATTTGTAGACTAATTCCGGGATTTGGTCTCAGTCTTGATAACAATGAGAAGCTATTGAAAGGTTTTGAATAGTAGGACTATGATGGGAGGTGACGAGATCAGACTTATGTACTAAAAACTCACTCTTGCTTCAGAGTAGAGAAGAGATTGCGGTAAAGGGAGAATGAAATCAGGTGCACTAGTTCAGAGCCTTTTTGCAGTTATCAGAATAAAAGAAGACGGCTTCCCAGTGGCTCGGCAGTAAATGAAAAATCTTCCAGCAATTCAGGAAAAGCAGGTTTGATCCCTGAGTCAGGAGGATCCCCTGGAGAAGCAAACGGCAGCTAGCTCCATAGACAGAGGAGGCAGGCAGGCTACACTCCATGGGACTGCAAAGAACTGGAGAGGACTGAGTGAGTGACTGAAAGTGAAAGTTGCTCAGTAGTGTCTGACTCTTTGCGACCCCATCCACTATACAGTCCATGGAATTCTCCAGGCCAGAATACTGGAGTGGGTAGCCTTTCCCTTCTCCAGGAGATCTTTCCAACCCAGGGATAGAACCCAGGTCTCCCGCATTGCAGGCAGATTCTTCACCAACTGAGTCACAAAGGAAGACCAAGAATACTGGAGTCTGTAGCCTATCCCTTCTCCAGCAGATCTTCCAGACCCAGGAATCAAACTGGGGTCTCCTGAATTGCAGATGGATTCTTTACCAACTGAGGTATCAGGGAAGCACTGAGTGTCTAAACAACAACAAATAAGAGACAATATTGTTTAAGGAGGGTTGGTGGGCATGAAAAGAGCTGAACAGTTTCAAGAGGATTTAAAAAGGAATTTACATGTTGAGCTTTGTAATCATTTGGATATGGAGAGTAAGGCAAATAACACATGCATGACTGTTAGTGCCTTTCACTGAGATGGAGAACTCTGAGGTGAGGGTCAGGAAAGCCATAGAGGCATCTCACATTTACTAGGTCTAAAAGGAACATCTTGCCTTCTGCCTGAGCCTAGCCTTGTTCACCTAGATCATTCTCTCCATTGCTTAGTCTGTCTGCATATCATACCATCTCCTTCCTCAACAGCCAATCTAGCATTAACTATTTTTGAGTCTACCTATCAAATGTCCCTGGTGGCTCAGACGGTAAAAGTGTCTGCCTCCAATGCGGGAGACCTGGGTTCAATCCCTGGGTCAGGAAGATCCCCAGGAGAAGGAAATGGCAACCCACTCCAGTATTCTTGCTTGGAAAATCCCATGGATGGAGGAGCCTTTTAGGCTACAGTTCATGGGGTTGCAAAGAGTCGAACACAACTGAGCAACTTCACTTCACGAGATGTCCCATTCCTAGGTGAGACACCATCAATTTACTGGAATAGTCTAGTCTCTTCACTCTTCTCACAGCTTCTGATATTGTTCCTATCCAATCTGTGTTCCACACTTTAGCCCAAGAAATCACGTAAAACATCAAAACTAATTATAATATCTGTCTTATTGAAACAAGGAGTCAATGGTGGGGGGGATAATAGCCTGCCATGCTGCAGTCCATGGAGTCACAAAGAATTGGATATGACTTAGCAACTGAACAACTTATTGAAATCCTTTTTTTTCATTGGCTCCTCATTGCTTTTATGATACTAGTCAATCATCTATACTCACCTACGAATCCCCGCACGATTTGAGCCTCATCTCTCACCACTTTCCACACCCATCTTTTTCTCAAGGATACAGATACAGCACATGTCTTTTGATTTCAAGAATGTATGAGACTCTTATTCCTGAGACTCCTGCATCCCTATGTGTGTTATTTCCTTCAACTAGAATATTCTCATCTTATTTTACTCCACTCCATCCAGCTCTGCTGGCCTACGTCTGCTATTTGTCAGGTTATCCTTTTCTGAGGTCTTCTGGAAAGTGTTAAATTTTCATGAGATCAGTGTTGTATTTTTTCAGCAGCATATTTTAATTGCCTATTTACATTTTTGTCTTCCCTCTCAATTTTGAATTGACAGCAAGGATAGCTATCACTGCATAGTCAGTATCTTGCAGTGCTTGAAATATACTTGCCCATAAATTGGTAACACTTAATTGATTGAAATTAAATTAGCTACTCATCCCTAACCTCATGGCCTTGACCTAAACTTACAAAACAGAGACATGCATGTAGATAGAAAATTTATTTGTGCATTTTAGTGTCTAGTATCTAATGATCTTAAATGTCCAGGACCTTATCCATTGATGATACAAATGTCTGAACAAATGAAATTAGCAATGCTATTTTTCAACAAAGATAAACTAATTCACATGATAAAGTAATATATTTAATTATAGAATTTATAATTGAAGCATTTTGCTATGCTCTTTAATGATTAACCAGTTATCCTTAAAGAAGGTTAAAAGATCTATGTAATATTATTTCAATTCAGATGCAGAATCCTCATCTCCTTAACTAAGGAAAGATAATGTGTTGCATGACCTTTTTAAGTTTTTCTCTGACTTTGCAGTCATCTAAGCATACTTCATAGCTATTCGATGCCACCTACTGGTAAGAGGTGATATTTTTCCTGAAAAGAAAAAGATTAAAATTAAAATAGGTCTATCAGTTCATGGGAGATAGATGGGGAAACAATGGAAACAGTGTCAGACTTTATTTTAGGGGGCTCCAAAATCACTGCAGATGGTGATTGAAGCCATGAAATTAAAAGACGCTTACTCCTTGGAAGGAAAGTTATGACCAACCTAAGTAGCATATTCAAAAGCAGAGACATTACTATGCCAACAAAGGTCCATCTAGTCAAGGCTATGGTTTTTCCAGTAGTCATGTATGAATGCGAGAGTTGGACTGTGAAGAAAGCTGAGAGCCAAAGAATTGATGCCTTTGAACCGTGGTGTTGGAGAAGACTCTTGAGAGTCCCTTGGACTGCAAGAAGATACAACCAGTCCATCCTAAAGGAAATTAGTCCTGGGTGTTCTTTGGAAGGAATGATGCTAAAGCTGAAACTCCAGTACTTTGACCACCTCATGTGAAGAGTTAACTCATTGGAAAAGACTCTGATGCTCGGAGGGACTGGGGGCAGGAGGAGCAGGGAACGACAGAGGATGAGATGGCTAGATGGCATCACTGACTCAATGGACGTGAGTTTGAGTGAACTCCGGGAGTTGGTGATGGACAGGGAGGCCTGGCGTGCTGCAGTTCATGGGGTTGCAAAGAGTTGGACACGACTGAGTGACTAAACTGAACTGAATTGATTCAAATTGATTGTCCCTTTTCAAATCTATAAGGTAGAGAGGGGATCGAATCTCTCTAGGTTATGTGTGTACAAGTGATTATGTGTATGTGTGTGTGAGTAAGTGAATGTGTGTGAGAGAGAGAAAAAAGAAGAAAGACGAGGAGGATGTGGGGAGGAGGGATGGAGGAGAAAGACAAGAGGAGAGGAGGAGGTGGAATGATCCTCTGAGGTTGCCCCCGGTCCATACGAAGACTTTTTCCTACACACAAAATTCAAATATTTTCTTTTGGAATGCTCAGAAAATACTTAATTTAGAAAGAAAACTTTGAATTTCCTTAACACTTGGAATATGTTTCACAAAGGTGTTCAGAGTTATAATAAATCTTGAAGTCTAGTTTTCCTTTTATTTCTCAATGTTACTTCTCTGCTGCTTACTTTAAAACTCCTTATAGGTTTTAGCTCTGCTTATTGGAATCGAGGACATAACTTTTAACATCATTATAAATTTAAAACAATATCAACAAATATTTTTTCTTTGAATGTTTAATAGACATCCCCTGTAAAATAATTAAATCTGATATTTGTTTTCTGTAAAGTCTTAAATTGTTTATTAAACTTATTTAATGGCTATAGCATTATGTAAATATTTATTAAATTTCTTTAATTGTAATAATATAGTATTTAATAATCATTAAAGAAATTTAAAACCTAATGCTTTGATATTTTTCTTTGTACTTATTAAAATTATATTTGAAAATTATATTTTCAAAATTGTCTCAATTTAGTCTATTTTAAAATCTATTGGCAAAGAAGATATTCATAGATATCTTAACTCTTCATAAATCACTTGTTCTCATTTTCAGTACTGTTTGCATGTGTGATATTTTTCTTAGTTTATTTTGCTTGTCTTCCTCAATTTTAATCTGTATCTCAAAGACAAAATTAAAAAACTTTTTCTTTTCTCTAAAAACTTTTTCTTTTCTTTTGTTTGTAATATTGAGTTTTATACATTTTGAGCTTATTCTGACATATTATTCTTTTTTTCCCCTAACTTTTAAGTGAAACTCTTATTTTATTGCTCACTTCACTAGTCTTTTAATTTTAGAACAGTTTAAATTGTATTTATTTATTTGTGTGTTTTTGGCTGTGCTGGGTCCTTGTTGCTGCACAGGCTTGTCTCTAGTTGGGGAGAATGGGGGCTACTCTCTAGTTGAGGTGTGCAGGCTTCTCATTGCCATGGCTTTTGCTGTGGAGCACAGGCTCCAGGGCACATGGGTTTCTGTAAACAGCACATGGGCTCAATAGTTGCGGCTTCCAGGCTCCAGATCACAGGCTCAATAATTGTGGCATATGGGGTTATCTGCTCTGAGGCATGTGGGATCTTCCTGGACCAGGAATTGAACCTGCATTGACAGGTGGTTTCTTTACTTTTGGGCCACCGTGGAAGCCCTAGAACAGTTTTATATTTACAGAAAGATTGTGAAGAGAGTTCCCATATACCCCAAATCTAATTTTTCCTGATATCTTTGTTAGGGAAACTAAAATAGAGGCAGTCTTGTTCAGTCTTAAGCGGCAAGAAAGCAAAATAGGCCTCTGATCTGATTCTGACCTATCTGAACACGTCCCTGATGACTTGCTAGCCTCCTGCCGGCTTGTGAGTGCATAGGTTTTTACCAGGGAACTGAGTGGCATTTTAGATAAGATAGAAAATGACTCTTGGAATTTTCTTCAGCCCCTGAGGGTTCGGTTTGGAAGTTCTCTTATCTCACAAGATGAAACATAAAAATGTTAAAGTAAAACCAGAACTGCATTTTTGCAGTCAGACTGATGATGGTTATCAGTTTGTGGCCTGGATTTAAAAAGCATGAGCTCCTGACACTGCGATTTGAATCTCACCTGTGGAGGGGAAGCACTGTTTGGGACTCTTTCCTGATTGGAACTCCAGACTGCTCTCAATATTGATCAGCCCAATTTGGTGATGTATGTACTTCTACCTTTCTCTATTTCTATTTTTCTTTTCTTCTAATGATTGTATATTGAAATTAAGTTAAATAATCCTCTATGACATATTGAAAATTTTTATAGTGTTTAACAGGCAGTTTTGTTGGTTAACGAATCTTTTGAACCTAAAACAAAAGTAAAACTTTTGGCAAAACAACCTTATATTACCAGAGTGCATTTGTTACAACGACTGAACCAGTATTACTACATTGTCATTAGGTCACTAAGTCGTATCGGACTCTTTGTGGCCTCATATACCGCAGTAACACAGGCTTCCCTGTCCCTCACTGTCTCCTAAAGTTTGCTCAAACTCATGCCCATTCAGTTGCTGATATATGCACTTTAGTTAATATTAATATACTGATTTTTACTCCCTTGATGGTAGTGGTTTAGTTGCTAAGTCATGTCTGACTCTTTTGCGACCCAATGGACTCTAGCCCACCAGGGTCCTCTGTCCACCGATTTTTCCAGGCAAGAATACTGGATTGAGTTGTCATTTCCTTTTCCAGGGGATCTTTCTGACTCAGGGATCAAATTAATGTCTCCTGCATTGCGGGTGGATTCCTTACCACTAAGCCACCAGGGAAGCTCTATTCTCTTAGTTTTTTACTTAATATCTTTTTCTGTTCCAGTTAGTTCTTATGTCTCCTAGGCTCCTCTCCACTGTGACAGTTTTTCTTATCTTTGATGATCTTGATAATTTCGAGGAACAATTGTCAGATATTCTGTAGAATGTCTCTGAATTAGGACCTGCCTGATAGGTTTTCTCAGTATTACACTGGAGTCATGAGTGTGGGGGAGGAAGAATACAAAGGTGAGGTTCCAGTTTCACTTCAACATATTAAAATGATCTTGATGTTAATTCTGATAAATATGACATGTGCTGTGGTTCTCACCCCCTACTGAGTTTCTGATAGTAAGACTGGGGTGGACTAACAAACTTCCAAGTGATGTTGATGCTACTGATCTGGGAACCACAGTTTGACAAACACTGTTGTAAAAGAAGAAAATGTAACCTGTGAATAGTGACTGGCCTATGGAAGATGGTGAATTTTACTCTAAGTACAGTATGCCTTAATAAGTCTGACTTAAACAAAACAAAGAAGATTTTAACATATTACAAAGAAAAAGAATTAGCATGGGTTCTGGGACACTCATTCTGGTTCTCCCACCTCTTAAGTGAAGAATGTTGGGTACATTCCTTACCACTTCTGTGTCTCTGTGTCCTTATATGCAAAATGTAGGTGATAATGCTGTTGTTTCATAGTTTTCTGAAAATTACAATTTGACAAATGGTAGCATTTGATTCATGCTAAACATGAATATAACTCTGTGGTATTCTTTTATTAAAAGGAAAAACTATTAGGTGACTACGATTTCTTAGTAGGCATCCAAAAGAGAGTAAATTGGATTTTTTTCTCAAGGACAGCTGGGGTTGGTGAATTGACATGCCAGATTATTAACAGTTATTCTATGGGTAACAGAATGTGATGTGGAAAAATATAAATGAGCTTCTATTTATAACTGAGTTGTATTTATGGAATTATACATGATTATGCCTGAAATTGCAAATGGTTTTACTCAAGCTTGTTCTTTATAGAACTGTGTGTTGTTGTTGTTTAGTCGCTAAGTCGTGTTTCACTTTGTGACCCCATGGACTGTAGCCTGCCAGGCTCATGTGTCCATGGGATTTCCCAGGCAAATATACTAGAGTGGACTGCCATTTCCTTTTCCAGCAAATCTTCCTGACCCAAGGATCAAACTCACATCTGCTGCATTGCAAGTGGATTCTTTACTGCTGAACCACAAAGGAAGCCCTATAAAGTTGTGTAATGTTATAAGATTAAACTTTATATATGATATAGACATTCATTAATACCTCCAATTGTGACATTTCTGAAATATATATTATTATAATGCTTTGACTGGATAGATATTAGGTCTTGATTAGTTCTACTTAATTTATCTTTTGATATGATCTTTTGAATGAGTTATATCAATGAATCTCAGACTTAATGTACTTTGGAATTGTACACAGGGATAATCAAAGCACAGAATATGGACCTCCTTTCAGAGATTATGATTCAGGAGATTTGAGATTAGGTCTGAGAATATGCATTTTTGAAATTTTTAGAATATATAGATGTTAACAGTTGAGGCATATAACATTTTAAGAATGACAAAACAATTAAAACTATGTGGGCATGTTCTATTGTAGTCTTCCCAGACCAGATTCGATTAGAATCTTCTCCAGGCCAGAATACTGGAATATTCACACTGTTGTCTTTGGATATAATTATTTCTCCCTTCTTCATGTCCTGCCAAAGTTCTACTTGACTTTCAAGACCATTTCAAGTTTATTTTTTCAAAATTACTTTTATATGCCTTATACCTGTAATGCCCAGTTCAGTTCAGTTCAGTTCAGTCGCTCAGTCATGTCCGACTCTTTGTGACCCCATGAATCGCAGCACGCCAGGCCTCCCTGTCCATCACCAACTCCCGGAGTTCACTCAGACTCATGTCCATCGAGTCAGTGATGCCATCCAGCCATCTCATCCTCTGTCATCCCCTTCTCCTCCTGCCCCCAACCCATCCCAGCATCAGAACTTTTCCAATGAGTCATCTCTTCACATGAGGTGCCCAGAGTACTGGAGTTTCAGCTTTAGCCTCATTCCTTCCAAAGAAACCCCAGGGCTGATCTTCAGAATGGACTGGTTGGATCTCCTTGCAGTCCAAGGGACTCTCAAAAGTCTTCTCCAACACCACAGTCCAGAGGTCTGTGCTATATTTCTCTTCTTGTTTTGTATTCTTTCATATAGCAAGCTCTTTATATAATTCATGGATCTGTTCATTTATTTTTCAAGTATAGAATAAATTATACTGCTGGGGAAGAGAAGTTGAATGTATTATGGATACTTTGTTGAATATGGAATGATTTATAAACTGTTTTTTTTTTTTCTCAAAACTCCAACACAGACACTATAGGCAATCAGGTTAGAAACTTTTATCACAGTTGTTTTCTTTTCTTTTAGTGTTTTAGGGTACCTGACATGACCATGAAAAAGGTTGCAGGGAAAATGATCATGGCATATTTTTCCTGCTCTGTGAAGATATCAAAGAGATGATGATAATCCTTAAAATGAGATTAAAATGACAGGAAAATGGGAGGAAGATTTTCCAAAAGTAATGATAGGAGCTGAATTTAATTTATACTGCTTTCTGGTAGTGGGATCAGAAGCTGGAGTTAATAGGGAATTATCAAGGAAGTGGCAGCTCTTTGACTTATAAAGTTAGTGTTGTTCAGTTGCTAAATCATATCTGACTCTTTGCGACCCCATGATCTGCAGCATGACAAATTTCCCTGTCCTTCACTATCTCCTGAAGTTTGCTCAGACTCATGTCCTTTGAGTTGGTGATGCCATCCAACCATCTCATCCTTTGTCACCTCCTTCTCCTCTTGCCCTCAATCTTTCCCACCATCAGGGTCTTTTCCAACAGTTCCATCAAGTGGCCAATGTCAGTAGTTAAAAGTAATCAAATGCACAGCAAGAAGAAAAATATTTTAAGAATGAAACATAAGTTATTCATTAAGGTTTAATGAGATACTTAAGGGACTCAAAATTCTACAGACCAAGTCTTCCAATGGAAACTGGAACCAGCTTCTTTATGCTTCTTCATCTTGTATTCAAAACATTCTGTAACCAATAAGCCTCTTCCCAAGAAACTGACTCCAAAATTGTCTTCTTTTAAGAGTCCTTAGGCAGAGCAAAGATTTCCATAATTTTTGTGGCTGGATGGAGTCTGGTACAGGCAGAATTTATACTGGAAATGTTTCTTTGGTAGATGATGAAGAGTGAGGCAGTAAATGTGAAAAATAGCTATTGATCCACAGTTGTACCTACTGAATAATTCAGTAATTATTCTTGTAAAAGTGAATGGGCAATCATCAAGAGGACTGTCCTCTATCCTTTGTCTGACAAGGACATAGACAAAGTGGTTAAGATGTTGTAGCCATGCATTCCGGGAGAAAAACTCACTCAAAAGGACAATGCAAATAGTGGAGTGCAGTTTATTACACTGTCGGGCCCAAGGCAGAGTCTCCTCTTAGCCAAGGACCCTGACCAGTTTTTGTGAAAACCTTATATATCCTAAGTGTACGTGCTCAAACCCACCTCCCCAGATTCTCTGAAACTAGTCTGAACAAAGGAAAAGAAAGATGCAATCAAATTTAACCTGTGATTTGTATGCCTTAAACCCATGATTAGTGTGCCTTAAGCCTAGGTAGTTAACAGTGGACAGTTATCAATAGGGCTTCCTTAGTGGATTAGATGATAAAGCATCTGTTTGCAATGCAGGAGACCTGGGTTCGATCCCTGGGTTGGGAAGATCCCCTGGAGAAGGAAATGGAAGCCCACTCCAGTATTCTTGTTTGGTAATTGCCTAGCACATAAAATAGTTAATCTGTAAGTACTTTTGAAGCAAAGCATAAATAATGCTCACTGAGATACTTATATGCTTCACATATTGTTTTTTGAGTAAAGTAATTGTAATTATTCACAATTATTACCAGGGACAATGCTATGACTAATAAATAAATTATCAATAGGCCTGTGGTCATACCCCAATAACCATAATAGAATTTATGATTCTATTTGGTTACACAGATAATTAAGGTAGGCTTTTAGGTGATGGAGAGTCCAGGTACGAGCCCTGGGGCTCTTCCATCAGGGGGGAGGGGGGGTCTGGTTTTCCAGTTGGTATGTCGTTTCCATAGATACTGGGCATATAGCTCAAAGTCCACAGTTTGGCACAAGATGGAGTCCTGCTCTCAAGATGGAGCCTATTCTGTTTCCTCCTTCAAAGAAATACAGTCGTCTAAATGTCCAGGAAGGAAAGAAGCACCAGATATAAGGAAGTACCTGGGTAAACTACATAATCTCTCATTTGGAATGCTCAGAAGGCTCCTTCAATTTAACAGCCCCCTAGGGCTTTTATTATCCTTACCTACAAATGTGCAAAATAAATTGCTAAAATAAATTTGCATTAAATAAAAGTCAATGGCAAACCATTCAGGTCTTTATTTGCTAATTAAATATGTTTAATAAATGGTGGAGAGGGTGTGGAGAAAAGGGAACCCTCTTACACTGTTGGTGGGAATGCAAACTAGTACAGCCACTATGGAGCACAGTGTGGAGATTCCTTAAAAAACTGGAAATAGAACTGCCTTATGACCCAGCAATCCCACTTCTGGGCATACACACTGAGGAAACCAGAATTGAAAGAGACACGTATACCCAAATATTCATCGCAACACTGTTTATAATAGCCAGGACATGGAAGCAACCTAGATGTCCATCAGCAGATGAATGGCTAAGAAAGCTGTGGTATGTATACACAATGGAGTATTACCCAGCCATTAAAAAGAATACATTTGAATCAGTTCTAATGAGGTGGATGAAACTGGAGCCGATTATACAAAGTGAAGTAAGCCAGAAAGAAAAAAAAACAAAATAAAACACTAATACAGTATACTAACACATATATATGGAATTTAGAAAGATGGTAATGATAACCCTGTATGCAAGACAGCAAAAGAGACAACAGATGTATCGAACAGACTTTGGACTGTGGGAGAGGAAGAGAGTGGGATGATTTGGGAGAACGTCATTGAAACATGTATAATATCATGTAAGAAACAAATCACCAGTCTAGGTTTGATGCAGGATACAGGATGCTTGGGGCTGGTGCACTGGGATGACCCAGAGAGATGGTATAGGGAGGGAGGTGGGAGGGGAGTTTAGGATTGGGTACACCTGTGGTGGATTCATGTTGATGTATGGCAAAACCAATACAGTATTGTAAAGGAAAATTAAAAAAAACAAAAAACAAAAAAACAATGCTAGATGCTTGGGTAGGTGTTTTGGGAAAAATATGTGAATAATTACAATTACTTTACTCAAAAAATAATATGTGAAGCATATAAGTATCTCAGTAAGCATTATTTATGCTTTGCTTCAAAAGTACTTACAGATTAACTATTTTATGTGCTAGGCAATTACTAGGGACAATGCAATGACTAATAAATCTTTTTCTTTAATGAAGCTTATATTTTATTCTGATGGAGGGAGAGAGAAAACAAACAAAAACTTATGTGTAATATGCCATGTGGAGATAATTCCTGTGAATTATCATACTGAAGAGTGGAGGACTAAAATTTGGGGGAACATTGGTATAAATCAATCTAGAAATGCCTATGAAGTGATGCTTAAGCAAAAAACTGAATGAAAGTTATACTTCATGAAGAACAAAATAAACCATTTATAGGGTACAGACTGTTATGTCTACATTGGAATGCTCCCCTAAAATTCAACATTTGCTACTTATCTCCATGTAGATGTCTATACAACTTCTCAAAATTTAACTCTTATCCTCCCTTTCTTGTAACTTGTATCCCAAGTGAGTAAATTCCCAAGAAAACGTTCTTTGACTTGCTCAGCCCCCAAACTGTGGAATCATCCTTTACTCCACTCTCTCACTTACCATTCCCAAATCCTGTCAGCTCTGTGGCTATTTCTTACAAATCCATCACTTTCATTTATGTCCAGGTCATCATGGTCCATTGCCTGAATAGCTGAAAAAATTCTTGCCAACTGAAAAAAACACTCTTGCCAACCACCATACAGCTCTATAAGAATTAGGTCATTAGCCACTGTGATTGTTGACCTCTAACAAACCCTGAAAGGAGTAAAGGATGGAGATTAGGAAAGAGGCACACTGTGCTTTGGGAAAACTGAAAGAATAGAATTTCAGATAGTTAGGTATTTTCATGAGAAACTTTTGAACTCAAGTACTTGCATCTTCTCGTACCTAAAGGGGCCCTAAAATCATTAACAGAGATATCTGTTCCTTGTAACTAGCAGAAATCTTCTAGAGATTTGTGTGCTTGGTTGCATGCATCCTCTTTACCAAAATCATATATATACAGAGAGAGATACAGACTTCCCCATACCTTTTCAGAGCAGTTCTTCAGAACTAGCTGAGAGGGTGTCTCCCAGGCTATAGTCCTCAGCAATTCCCCCCAAAGCTGAATTTATAACTCTTACATTGTTGTGTATGCATGTTTTTAAAGTTAATATCCTGACTATTCTTTCAGATTCTACTCTTGCCCACACCTCCAATCTCACATTTATTTTCAGCGCAGTCACTAATGTAAATCTTTTAAAATAGGGATCAAATCTCTCAGTCCTCTGCTCAGATCTCCATGTTGAATTTTTTAAAAACAACCAAAGATGTTAGAGTGGACACCAAATCCCTTTGCAATCTGGCTCCCCAACCTTTTTCCTGTCCTCTCTCTCCTCGTTCCTTTTTCTCCTCTATCCATACTAACCCCCTTTCAGTTCAGTTCAGTTCAGTTGTTCAGTCATGTCCGATTGTTTGCGACACCGCAGCACTCCAGGCCTCCCTGTCCATCACCAACTCTCAGAGTCCACCCAAACCCATGTCCATTGAGTCAGTGATGCCATCCCGCCATCTCATCCTCTGTCGTCCCCTTCTCCTTCTGCCCCCAATCCCTCCCAGCATCAGAGTCTTTTCCAAAGAGTCAACTTTTTGCAAGAGGTGGCCAAAGTACTGGAGTTTCAGCTTTAGCATCATTCCTTCCAAAGAACACACAGGACTGATCTCCTTTAGAATGGACTGGTTGGATCTCCTTGCAGTCCAAGGGACTCTCAAGAGTCTTCTCCAACACCATAGTTCAAAAGCATCAATTCTTTGGCACTCAGCTTTCTTCAGTCCAACTCTCACATCCATACATGACCACTGGAGAAACCATAGCCTTGACTAGACGGATCTTTGTTGACAAAGTAATGTCTCTGCTTTTTAATATGCTACCTAGGTTGGTCATAACTTTCCTTCCAAGGAATAAGCATCTTTTAATGTCATGGCTGCAATCACCATCTTCAGTGATTTTGGAGCCCAGAAAAATAAAATCTGCCACTGTTTCCACTGTTTCCCATCTATTTGTCATGAAGTGATGGGACTGGATGCTATGATCTTAGTTTTCAGAATATTGAGTTTTAAGCCAAACTTTTTCACTCTTCTTTTTCACTTTCATCAAGAGGCTCTTTAGTTCTTCTTCACTTTCTGCCATAAGGGTGGTGTCATCTGCATATCTGAGGTTATTGATGTTTCTCCCTGCAATCTTGATTCCAGCTTGTACTTCCTCCAGCCCAGTGTTTCTCATGATGTACTCTGCATAGAAGTTAAATAAGCAGGGTGAAAATATACAGCTTTGATGTACTCCTTTTTCTGTGTAGAACCAGTCTACTGCTCCATGTCCAGTTCTAACTGTTGCTTCCTGACTTGCATACAGGTTTCTCAAAAGGCAGGTCAGGTGGTCTAGTATTCCCATCTCTTTCAGAATTTTCCACAGTTCATTGTGATCCACACAGTCAAAGGCTTTGGCATAGTCAACAAAGTATAACCCCCCCTTTACTATTCCCCAAATATACTGAGCATGCCCTTGATTTGGCACATTTGTACCTACTGTGCCATTTTTCTGGAATGCTCTTCCCCAAAATATTTATATAGGTCACTCATTTTTCTTATTCAGATCCCTATTCAAATACTACCTGATAGTGAAAGTGAGTCGCTCAGCCGTGTCCAACTCTTTGTGACCTACTGGAGTGGGTAGCCTTTCCCTTCTCCAGAGGTTCTTCCCAAACCAGGGATCAAACCCAAGTCCTCTGCATTGCAGGCATGTTCTTTACCAGCTGAGCCATAAGGGAAGTTCAAGAATACTGGAGTGGGTAGTCAACCCCTTCTCCAGGAGATCTTCCTGATATAGGGATTAAACCTCAGTTTCCTGCATTACAGGCAGATTCTTTGCCAACGGAGCTATCAGGGAATCAAATACCTACTCAGAATGAAACTTCTTGGTCACTGTATTTAAGATAAACTACTCCTTACCTTATCATCCTGCTTTACTTTTTGGAAATTAGTATCAATTAATACTTGGCATTCTAAATGTCTCATTTGTTTTGTCTATTGCCTGCTTCATCTCAGCAAACTGTGGGAATTTAAGTCTGCTTTTATCCAGTATTGTACTTTGGCACTGTGTAGTTCAGTAGCCAAGTTGTTTGACTCTTTGCAACTCCATGAACTGCAGCATGCCAGGCTTCACTATCTTCCAGAGTTTGTTCAAACTCATGTCCATTGAGACGGTGATGCCATCCAACCATCTCATTCTCTGTTGCCTCCTGGTGACTTAAAACACACACACACACACACATACACACACAATGTCAGAGTTACAAATCAAGTTTTATTTAAGGGCAAAATGAGGGCTATATCCCAGAAGACAGCACCCCAGATAGTGCTGAAGAACTGCTCCAAAAAGGTGAACAGGGTGATCAGTATATATGCGATTTTGTTGAAGGGGGAGTACGTGCAAAAAGTAGATATTTTTTTGCAGAAAGTTACTGCTAGTCTCATGAAGTATACTGCTAGTCATGAGGAGCAGATATCACCATGAAGGATTTTAGGGCTTTTCCAGATATGAGGAGATACAAGAATTGAGCTCATAAAATCACTTCCTGAAAATATCTATCTATCTAAAGATCTATCCTGCAAATTTCCCCAGAGTACAGAGTGCCTTACTTCTACTCTCCACTCTGAATTCCTTTCAGGGGCTGTTGAAAATCAGCATCTGCAGTTAACACATGATTTAAATCTTGTAGAGGTGGATGGCAAATGTAATTTGTAGTTGACACCTACTAGGCCATTAATAGAAAACTGTGAAACAAAAAAGACAAAATAATATCTTTCAATTTATATGCAGAAAATGATGGGATCAAGAGAAAAAAGCAAAACACTAGGAATATAACCACCTTCAACTCTGCCACAAAAGTATGATTCTCAGTGAAATTGAATATCAGTGCTATGATAAGATTTTAATATTTATATTTTCTCATATTATCTGAAAGTAAGCACAGAATTTGAAGGGATCAGAGGTATTATTCATCACAATAATTACTTTGCTAATTCCCTTTTGCCTTAGTTCTTTCTTTTTCTGAAGTAAAGTGATAGCCATATAGACACACCTACAAGTACAAAGCCTGCTTTTACATTACAGGAATGGAACCCCAAAAATATAAATGGGAGTTCTATAAACATATTGACTTCCTCTGGTCCAGAAAGAGAAAGGGAAACTTAATTTCCCTAATTTAAACAAATTATAATTGGCAAATGAAAGGTTTCAAGGTTCTTATTCTTTGGAATGTAAATAAATATCTCCAGAGATGGAAATATGTCAAGTGCCTCTAATTTTGAAAGTCCAGGTGATGTTTCCTGGATTCCAAATGATATAAAGACATATCTGTCAGAGAGTAGATTTCAGGATCTTTTAACTACCAAGTCTTGTTTGTTAACTTGGACCCCACATTTCATAAAGTCTTGCCCGCATAAAAATGTAGAAGTATTTTCTCTATAGTCCTGCCATTCAGTCATGTTTTAATTTTTTTTTCCTACTGAGCATTTTTATTCTTTCCTCTCAACAAGCTGTTTCTAATTTCCCAACGAACATACTAATATACATACACACACAATCCTACATCATCACGTTTTATAAATCCAGCCAATTGTTGTTGTTCAGTCTCTACATTGTGTCTGATTCGTTGTGACCCCATGGACTACCTTGGGAACAAGCTCCTCTGGCCTTCACTATCCCCTGGAGTTTAACCAAATTCATGATCATGAGTCAGAGATGATATCTAACCCATTTCATTGTCTGCTGCACCTTCTCCTTTTGCCTTCAGTCTTTCCCAGCATCAGGGTCTTTTTCCAGTGAGTTGGCTCTTTGCAGCAGGAGACCTAAGTATTGGAGGTTCAGCTTCAGCAACAGTCCCTCCAAAGAATATTCAAGGTTGGTTTCCCTTAGGATTTACTGATTTGATCTCCTTGAGGGCCAAGGGACTCCAGAGAGCTTCTCCAGCACCACAATTCAAAAGCATCAGTTTTTCAGTGCTCAGCCTTCTTTATGGTCCAACTCTTATACCCATACATGACTATTGGAAAAACCATAGCTTTGACTAGACGACCTTTATTGGGAAAGTGATGTCTCTGCTTCTTAATGCACTGTCTAGTTATGTCATAGGTTTCCTTTCAAGGAGCAAGCATCTTTTGATTTCATGGCTGCAGTCACCATCTGCAGTGATTTTGGAGCCCCCTCAAAATAAACTTTCTCACTGTTTCCATTGTTTCCTCATCTATTTGGCATGAAATGTTGGGACCAGATGCCATGATCTTAGTTTCTGGAAGGTTGAGTTCTAAGCCAACTTTTTCACTCTTTTCTTTCACTTTCATCAAGATGATTTCTGCCATAAGGGTGATGTCATCTGCATACCTGAGTTTATTGATATTTCTCCTGGCAATCTTGATTCCAGCTTGTGCTTCTTCCAGCTCAGTGTTTCTCATGATATACTCTGCATATAAGTTAAATAAGCAGAGTGACAATATACAGCCTTGACACACTCCTTTCCTAATTTGGCACCAGTCTGTTGTTCCATGTCCAGTTCTAACTGTTGCTTCCTGACCTGCATACGTGTTTCTCAAGAGGCAGGTCAGGTGGTCTGGTATTCCCATCTCTTTCAGAAATTTTCACAGTTTGTTGTGGTCCATTCAATCAAAGGCTTTGGCATAATCAATAAAACGGAAGTAGATATATTTCTGGAACTCTTTTGCTTTTTCAAGGATTGAATGGATGTTGGCAGTTTGATCTCTGGTTCCTCTGCCTTTTGTAAATCCAGTTTGAACAGCTGGAATTTCATGGTTCTTGTACTGCTGAAGCCTGGCTTGGAGAATTTTGAATATTACTTTTCAAGCGTGTGAGATGAGTGCGATTGTGTGGTAGTTTGAACACTCTTTGACATTGCCTTTCTTTGGGATTGGAATGAAAATGGAGTATTACTCAGCCATTAAAAAGAATACATTTGAATCAGTACTGATGAGATGGATGAAACTGGAGCCGATTATACAGAGTGAAGTACGCCAGAAAGAAAAACACCAATACAGTATACTAACACATATATATGGAATTTAGAAAGATGGCAATGACGACCCTGTATGCAAGACAGCAAAAAAGACACAGATGTGTATAACGGACTTTTGGACTCAGAGGGAGAGGGAGAGGGTGGGATGATTTGGGAGAATTGCATTGTAACATGTATACTATCGTGTAAGAATCAAATCGCCAGTCTATGTCCAACGCAGGATACAGCATACTTGGGGCTGGTGCACGGTGATGACCCAGAGAGATGTTATGGGGAGGGAGGTGGGAGGGGGTTCATGTTTGGGAACGCATGTGCACCCGTGGTGGATTCATGTCAATGTATGGCAAAACCAATACAGTATTGTAAAGTAAAATAAGGTAAAAATAAAAAAGAGGTAAAGAGAAAAAAAAAAAAAAAAAAAAAAAGAAAACTGATCTTTTCCAGATCGGTTTGGAGTTTTCCAGATTTGCTGGCATATTGAGAGTAAAGGTTTCCAGATTTGCTGGCATATTGAGTATAGCATTTTCACAGCATCATCTTTTAGGATTTGAAATAGCTCAACTGGAATTCCATCACTCCCACTAGCTTTGTTCATAGTGATGCTTCCCAAGGCCCACTTGACTTTGCATTCCAGAATGTCTGGCTGTAGGTTGGTGATCACACCACTGTGGTTATCTGGGTCATGAAGATCTTTTTGTATAGTTCTTCTGGGTATTTTTGCCACTTCTTAATGTCTTCTGCTTCTGTTAGGTCCATACAATTTCTGTCCTTTATTGTGCTCATCTTTGCATGAAGTATTCCCTTGGTATCTCTAATTTTCTTGAAGAGATCTCTAGACTTTACCATTCTTTTGTTTTCTATTTCTTTACATTGATCACTGAGGAAGGCTTTCTTATCTCTCCTTGCTATTCTTTGGAACTCTGCATTTAAATGGGTTTATCTTTCCTTTTCTCCTTTGCCTTTTGCTTCTCTTCTATTCACAGTCATTTGTAAGGCTTCCTGAGACAACTGTTTTGCCTTTTTGCATTTCTTGGAGATGGTCTTGATACCTGCCTCTTGCACAATGTCATGAACCTCTGTCCATAGTTCTTCTGGCACTCTGTCTATCAGATCTAATTCCTTGAATCTATTTGTCACTTCCTCTGCATAATCATAAGGGATTTGATTTAGGTCATATCTGAATGGTTTATAGATTTTCCCTACTTTCTTCAATTTAAGTCTGAATTTGTCAATAGAGTGGTGGCTGTGTGGCAGGAGTGACTGTGAGGAGATACCCCATGTCCAAGAACAAAGGAGAAGCCCCAGCAAAATGATCAGTCAGCCAGCCAGTTCAGTAGCTCAGTCGTGTCTGACTCTTTGCGACCCCATGGACTGCAAGCAAGCCAGGCTTCCCTGTCCATCACCAACCTCTGGAGCAAGATGGTAGGAGGGGCAAAATCACATTTAGAATCAAACCCCATACCTGCCAGAACCATTCAGAGGGCTCAAACAAACCTGTGCACACCAGGATCCAGAGATCCCGCAAGACTGAGACAGAACTGTGTTTGTGTCTCCTGAGGATGTACACATCCGCAATGGACTGCCGCAGGGGCAGAGGCTCGGGGTCTGGCTGCAGTAAATGTGGGTATGGCATAACCCCTTTTGGAGGAAGTTGTCATTAATTCCACAATATAGCTGCCAGAACTTGCACAGGACTGGGAAAGAAACTCTTGGCAGGCACAATCAGAACCTTGCGTGCACCAGGACCCAGGAGAAAGGAGCAGTGACCCCACGAGAGATTGACCCAGCCTTGCCCAGGAGTGTCCAAGAGTCTCTGGTGGAGGCGTGGGTCGGCAGTGGCCTGCTGCAGGGCTGGGGGCACTGGGTGTAGCAGTACATGCATGGGACCTTGTGAAGGAGGTCACCATTGTCTTCATTACCTCCACCATAGTTTGGCTCCAGGTAAATAACAGGGAAGGAACACAGCCCCAACTATCAACAGAAAATTGGATTAAAGATTTGCTGAACATGACCCGCTCATCAGAACAGGACCCAATTTCCCCCTCAGTAATCCTTCCCATCAGGAAGCTTCCATAAACCTCTTGCCCTTCTTTGTCAGAGAGCAGACAGACTGAAAACCAGAATCACAGAAACTAACCAATCTGATCACATGGACCACAGCCTTGTCTAACTCAACGAAACTATGAGCCATGCCATGTAGGGCCACCCAAGATGGATGGGTCATGGTGGAGAGTTCTGACAAAATGTGGTCCACTGGAGAAGGGAATGCAAACCACTTCAGTGTTCTTGCCTTGAGAACCCCATGAACAGTATGAAAAGGCAAAAAGATAGGACACTGAAAGATGAACTCTCCAGGTCAGTGGGTGCCCAATATGCTACTGGAGATCAGTGGAGAAATAACTCCAGAAAGAATGAAGAGACAGAGCCAAAGCAAAAACAACACCCAGTTGTGGATGTGACTAGTGATGGAAGTAAACTCCAACGCTGTAAAGAGCAATATTGCATAAGAACCTGGAATGTTAGGTCCATGAATCAAGGCAAATTAGAAACGGTCAAATGGGAGATGGCAAGAGTGAACACTGACATTTTAGGAATCACTGAACTAAAATGGACTGGACTGGGTGAATTTAACTCAGATGACCATTATATCTACTACCGTGGGCAAGAATCTCTTAGAAGAAATGGAGTAGCCATCATAGTCAACAAGAGTCTGAAATGCAGTACTTGGATGTAATCTCAAAAACAACAGAATGATCTCTGCTTATTTCCAAGGCAAACTATTCTATATCATGGTAATCCAAGTCTATGCCCCGACCAGTAATGCTGAAGAAGCTGAAGTTGAATGGTTCTATGAAGACCTACAAGACCTTCTAGAACTAACATCAAAATAGATGTCCTTTTCATTATAGGGGACTGGAATGCAAAAGTAGGGAGTCAAGAAATACCCAGAATAATGGGAAATTTTGGCCTTGGAGTACAGAATGAAGCAGGGCAAAGGCTAATAGAATTTTGCCAAGATAATGCACTAGTCATAGGAAACACCCACTTCCAACAACAGAAGAGAAGACTCTACACATGGTCATCACCAGATGGTCAATACTGAAATCAGATTGATTGTATTCTTTGAAGCCAAAGATGGAGAAGATCTAGACAGTTAGTAAAAACAAGCCTCGGAGCTGACTGTGGCTCAGATCATGAACTCCTTTTCCAGAGGTTCTTCCAAATCAATTTGCAAAAGCATTTTGCTTACATGTATACATTTATTAAAATATGTATATTTTTGCTTGTTTATTTTAAATTAAGGAGACAACGCCTTATGAATTACTTTTCTCCCAGTTTTTCTCATTCATGAATGTCTTGAAGATAATTTTTTATCAGTATATACAGATCATTATTTTTAAGTAGTAAGTGTTTAGATGTCTTACACCTATTCTTCTAATTAGAATGTTATTTCTTCTCTTTCATTTCGTTCTTTACAGAAATCTGAGTTGTCCTTTTAAACCTGGCTCAAATATTATCTCTTGCATGAAACCTTCCCGCATCTTTCAGGCTATGTTAAAATGGGCTGAAAGACTGGGTGGATAAGAGGATGAAACGGGACCCGATCCATGTGTAAGGTTAATCTCCCTGAGGGGTGTTCATAAATTGAAGCACAAGGTCCAATGGAGTGGGATGAATTGGAGTGTAATTTTGAGCAGTGAGCAGTATTCATGTCTGTGGGGGAAAGGGGTTTTAGTGGTAATATTTATAAATCAGTGGGCATTAGGGGAAAGCTTTTGTGCTTGGATCCTAGATCTTTTCCTTTTTTGAAATAGGATTTTCTCTACTAACTAGAGTGAACAAGGAAAGAATCTGATTCTAAAGAAGATAGAATTGAGGCACATGTCATGTCTCTTTCCATTTGTCTGAAGTTCAGTATAGAATTCATATCCAACTATGGGACTATAGAGGACTTCTCTTGTGACTCAGCTGGTAAAGAATCTGCCTGCAATGCAGGAGACCTGGGTTTGATTCCTGGCTTGGGAAGATTCCCTGGAGAAGGGAAAGGCTGCCTACTCCAGTATCCTGGCCTGAAGAATTCCAACGACTGCACAGTCCATGGGGTCACAAGAGTTGGACATGACTGAGTGACTTTTACTTTCACTTTCATGGAACTATGGAAGATGTGGTCTCCTGTAGATGAGAACACTTTCAAAGGTAATGGAGAAGGTTGCAACAACATCGTAAATAAATAACTTTTTTGAGGAATGATCTTAAAATAAGAAAAAAATAATTTTAAACCTTCTTTCCTACCAGGCTCTGTCAGGTTTGGTTCAAGAACTTGAGAGAATAACACTGTAGGGAAAAAAAAATGCTTTTTATGAAATTAACTAGGGATGGGGAAAGTAAAAGCACATACTCTTCCTCTTGGTACTTCCTTTGTCATTATTATCATAAATAATACTTCTGGGTAGTTATTATAGCATGAGTTCCTTGAAGGTAAATTTTACCTGTGATTGAATTATGTGTGTTCAGTGACTGACATAATGTCTGGCACTTAGTTGATGCTAAGAAATTGTTTCTTGAATTGATTTTTAAATAATTAACTGTCTGAATTGCTTTTCAAAAGAATATGAAACAAAAAAATTAGCTACTCTTGCAGAACTTCAGAAAACAGTAGCAAATTAGTAGAATTTATTATCTTCAAACTTGCTGATTATCTTTGATTTTCATTGTGCTCCAAGTTGTATGTATGAGTGTGTACTCAGTCATATCTGACTCTTTGAGAACCCACAGACTGTAGCCTACCAGGCTCCTCTGTCCATGGGATTTCCCAGGCAAGAATACTGAAGTGAGTTGCCATTTCCTCCTCCAGGAGAACTTCCTGACCCAGGGATCAAACCCACATCCTTTACATCTCCTGCATTGGCAGACAGATTCTTCACTAATGCACCATGTGCTCCAAGCTAGAAATCCAAAAATGAAATATCTGCAGATACTGATGTGTGCCAGTAGAGAGCAGCATGGCCCTGTACTGCTGGTAGATCAAGAATTCTTTCTTTGACCAAACCTTAGTCAGGCTTTTTTGAGCCCACTACTTGAATAGGCCTGATCTTGGGCTTATCTTAATACGTGTAAAGCATAGTTTGGGCAAGAATTTTGCTAAGTCAGTTTAACTAGAATGCCCCATGATTGATATCTTCAACTCAGTTCAGTTCAGTCGCTCAGTCGTGTCTGACTCTTTGCGACCCCATGGACTGCAGCATGCCAGGCTTCCCTGTCCATCATCAACTCTGGGAGCCTACTCAAACTCATGTCCATCGTGTCGGTGATGCCATCCAACCATCTCATCCTCTGTTGTCCCCTTCTCCTCCTGCCTTCAATCTTGCCCAGCATCAGAGTCTTTTCCAATAAGTAGGCTCTTCACATCAGGTGGCAAAGTATTAGAGTTTCAGCTTCAGCATCTGTCCTTCCAAAGAATATTCAGGACTGATTTCCTTTAGGATTCCTTTAGGATTTCCTTTAGGATTCCTCTGCATCTCCTTGAAGAGTTTTCTCCAACACTATAGTTCAAAAGCATCAATTCTTCAGCGCTCAGTTTTCTTTATAGACCAACTGTCACATCAAAACATGACTACTGGAAAAACCATAGCTTTGATTAGATGAACCTTTGTTATTAAAGTAGTATCTTTGTTTTTTACCATGCTGTTGGTCATAGCTTTTCTTTCAATGAGTAATTGTCTTTTAATTTCATGGCTACAGTCACCATCTGCAGTGATTTTGGAGCCCTCTCCCCCCAAAAATAAACTCTTTCACTATTTCCATTGTTTCTGCATCTATTTGCTATGAAATGATGGGCCTGGATGTCATGATCATACTTTTTGGAATTTTTTCACTCTCCTCTTTCACTTTCATCAAGACGCTTTCTGCCATAAGGATGGTGTCATCTGCATATCTGAGGTTATTGATATTTCTCCCAGCAATCTTGATTCCAACTTGTGTTTCTTCCAGTCCAGAATTTCTCATGATGTACTCTGCATATAAGTGAAATAAGCAGGGTGACATTATACAGCCTTGATGTACTCCTTTTCCTATTTGGAACCAGTCTGTTGTTCCATGTCCAGTTCTAACTGTTGCTTCCTGACCTGCATACAGATTTCTCAAGAGGCAGGTCAGGTGGTCTGGTATTCCTATCTCTTGAAGAATTTTCCACAGTTTATTGTGATCCACACAGTCCACACAGCCAAAGACTTTGGCATAGTCAATAAAGCAGAAATAGATGTTTTTTCTGGAACTATCTTGCTTTTCCATGATCCAGAGGATGTTGGCAATTTGATCTCTGGTTCCTCTGTCTTTTCTAAAACCAGCTTGAACATCAGGAAGTTCACGGTTCCTATATTGCTGAAGCCTGGCTTGGAGACTTTTGAGCATTACTTTACTAGCATGTGAGATGAGTGCAATTGTGTGGTAGTTTGAGCATTCTTTGCCATTGCCTTTCTTTGGGATTGGAATGAAAATTGACCTTTGCCAGTCCTGTGGCCACTGCTGAGTTTTCCAAATTTGCTGGCATATTGAGTGCAGCACTTTCACAGCATCATCTTTCAGGATTTGAAATAGCTCAACTGGAATTCCATCACCTCCACTAGCTTTGTTCATAGTGATGCTTTCTAAGGCCCACTTGACTTCACATTCCAGGATGTCTGGCTCTAGGTGAGTGATCACATCATCGTTATTATCCGGGTCATGAAGATCTTTTTTGTACAGTTCTTCTGTGTATTCTTGCCACCTCTTCTTGATATCGTCTGCTTCTGTTAGGTCCATACAATTTCTGTCCTTTATCGAGCCCATCTTTGCATGAAATATTCCTTTGGTATCCCTAATTTTCTTGAAGAGATCTCTAGTCTTTCCCATTCTGTTGTTTTCCTTTATTTCTTTGCATTGATCACTGAAGAAGGCTTTCTTATCTCTTCTTGCTATTCTTTGGAACTCTGCATTCAGATGCTTATATCTTTTCTTTTCTCCTTTGCTTTTTGCTTCTCTTCTTTTCACAGATATTTGTAAGGCCTCCCCAGACAGCCTTTTTTCTTTTTTGCATTTCTTTTCCATGGGGATGGTCTTGATCCCTGTCTCCTGTACAATGTCACGAACCTCATTCCATAGTTCATCAGGCACTCTATCTATCAGATCCAGGCACTTAAATCTATTTCTCACTTCCACTGTATAATCATAAGGGATTTGATTTAGGTCATACCTGAAAGGTCTAGCGGTTTTCCCTACTTTCTTCAATTTAAGTCTGAATTTGGCAATAAGGAGTTCATGATCTGAGCCACAGTCAGCTCCTGGTCTTGTTTTTGTTGACTGTATAAAGCTTGGTCATGTCCAACACTTTGAGACTCCAAGGACTGCAGCCTGCCAGGCTCCTCTCTCCATAAGGATTCTCTAGGCAAGAATATTGGAGTGGGTTGCCATGCCCTTAACCAGGGCATCTTCCCAACCAAGGGATGGAACCCTACCAAAGGATGGAACCCTCATTGCAGGTGGGTTCTTTACCAGCTGAGCCACCAGGGAAGTCCCGTTCTCACTGGAATCTAGTAATATCCTTTCCCTCGCTCCTTCAGGCTAAGAATGGTGATCACTTTCTACTGAAGTCAGTCTCTGCGTGCCTCATCATGCCTTATCAATTCAGGTTCCTTAATCTTGGCTGCATCTTTGGAAATAATCTCATGAAAATCACTTTGGGGAAATCCTCTTGAGTGAATTATATTTTTGCTTGGCCACCATTTGATAAAACAAAATTAGGTGACAAAACAAAATTTACCACCCCAAAATGTATCTCTTCAGCTTGACAGTTAGTTTTGGCTGATTGTTTTTAAGAACCAAAAGGCTCAGGAAGTCTTTCTTATTACCTCCCTGTTAGCTGCCTAAAAGATTTTAGCTAAAGGGCCTGGTCCAGGACAAACCCTCTCACCGGAGAGATCTACAGAGAACATGGGCTACTGTGGTAGGAAGCTTATCAGGGCCTGGAGACCAAAGTCTATTCTGTGTCCCAATATCTCTATGGTATAAACAAACATTCCTTTATCAAATATTTGTTTTTCCATCTCCATATGAATTGCCTTTCTCCCCTTTAAAGCCCCACATCCCTACCCTCTTCTCTCAGAAGAAGATTCTCAAGTTAATTTAAACTTGTCTTTGGGCCTCAGTCCTATGGAATCTCCAAATATATGTAATCAAATTTAGTTTTTCTTCTGCTAATGTCAATTTAAGTCTTAGCCAAGTCAGAAGAACCTAGAAGTACAGAGGGAATTTTTTTCCTTCCCCAATATCTATATATTGAGTTTTGCAATTAGAGATTTTATCAAATGAGAGTTGAATTGTGTTGATGAGTTTATGCTGGATGAGAACAATCAAACTATCGAGAGAACAGTTAAATTTAGTAATAATTGAGTATGTCTTGATTTCCATTTAAGTTAAATACTAAAGCAGTATATAGGTTGTAACATGCTGTTTCATCAATTAAATATCCTTCTTATATGACTGCATGGATCATACATATAATCTCTCTCTTTTTTAAAAATCTTTATTGTTTAGTTGCAAAGTTGAGTCCGCCTTTTATGTGACCCCATGGACTGTAGCCTGCCAGGTTCTTCTGTCCGTGGGATTTCCCAGGCAAGAATACTGGAGTGGGTTGCCATTTCATTCTCCATCATTGAATCTTATTTTGTTCTAATTTTTAATTTTCCCTTCTAAAAGTAAGAGGAGACTAAATAATTAAAGAAATTTATGTTCCAGAAATATCCAGCTTCTAAAACTAGACATATGGTTTTTCCATGAGGGTAATCTTAATTCTAAGAACAGAGATGTAGTCTTTAGAAAGACATTTGAGACCAAAGAGAAAAGATGCCAAGGATTTATCTTTTTCTCACATCTGCTCTTTTCTTCACTCACTGTGTGGCCTCATCTACTCTTCAATTAGCAGTGCAAATAAAATTTTACTGTATTGGTGCCATCACTGAATTGTTTGAGATTAACTCCAAGTAATGCAGAGACTCTAGGTTTAGATACCCAGTCATAATCTGACTAGCCCACTGCTGCTGCTGCTGCTGCTAAGTCACTTCAGTCGTGTCCGACTCTGTGCGACCCCAGAGACAGCAGCCCACCAGGCTCTGCCATCCCTGGGATTCTCCAGGCAAGAACACTGGAGTGGGTTGCCATTTCCTTCTCCAATGCATGAAAGTGAAAAGTGAAAGGGAAGTCGCTCAGTCATGCCCGACTCTTTGTGACCCCATGGACTGCAGCTTACCAGGCTCCTCCCTCCATGGGATTTTCCAGGCAAGGGTACTGGAGTGGGGTGCCATCACCTTCTCCGGACTAGCCCACTAGGAATATCTATTCTTTCTTGATCATCTGTAACCAAATGGATCACCTTTAACACAATTGACTTTCAAGGTTCTAAGCTTGTAGAGTCCAAAGCATCCTTTTTAGCTACAAACATAACCTAAAAATGTTTATGATTTCCAGAAATTGTGATAATCTTTTCCAATATATAATTTCATGTGATGGCCCAGAAATTCTATAAGGAAGTTACTATACGAACATCATGTATAGATAAACCACAAGAAACTTCAATCAATTGCTCAAGGTCACAATGATTAAGTGACAGAACTGGTACTTAAATTCAGTTCTGCCCCAGGTTTAGAGTTGGAGCTGTCAGCCACTTCATCAAACTCCTTATGGAGTCTTGGCTCAATGAGTTTATCCTATGAGAAGACAAAATAAGCTAGTGTAAGTGCTGGCTCTTTCATGGCCTGTTTTAATTGCTTCCTTGCTTCCTCTTTAATTGCTCAGTTGGTAAAGAATTTGCCTGCAATTCAGGAGACCCTGGTGTGACTCCTGGGTCAGGAAGATCCTCTGGAGAAGGGAAAGGCGGTCTAGTACTCTGGCTTGTATAGTCAGTCCATGGGGTCACAAAGGCTGAGCAACTTTCCCTTTCAGTTCACTTTAATAGAAAAGTAGCATTTTAAAATACCCAGAGAAATTGATAGAATTCACATCCTCAGACAACTCTATAAATATTGCTTTCATAACCTGGCTTTTGATAAGTACCAGGTAGCACAGAATCCAAAGTTTCTATCTCTGGAAAGCTAAACCTAATTTATTATTTCCTTCTTAAGCAAGATGTGAAGGCAAGCATGGGGCAGAGGAAGCGGTATATTCTAACAAAGTAGCAGAGGGAACATGAGGCTCTTCCTGTACCCTGCCACCTCCGTACTTGCTCACTTGTTCAGCCCGTGTGCACTTCATAGATAGTAAACTCATGTCTGATGTTTTGCAGTTTACAAAGGGTGTTTCCAAAGATGTTCATATTTCCCCATTTCTTATAGTAAGCAGAGATGTGTTATTCTCTTTTATATAATGAAATAGTAGTTAAAATAATTGCCCTGCATTATACAATTTATCACAAGCAGACCAGGTAGCCTCGCTATCAAATCTATTTTCATTCACTACTTTGTGTTGTTTCAAGTCTAGACTTCAAGGGAAACAACGACATTTGATTTCTCATCTCAATGTATTTACAGTTATATGCTGACAATGTTGAACTTTCTCTGTTGTTCTCCGAAGAAACATTCTTTCTCATATGACTTTGCTAAGAATCACGGATGCCTGTTTATTGGTGACACCAACACCCTCCACATATCCATGTTTTGCCTTGCTAATGATTAACTGAACAAAATTCTTATTGACTAAACTTTTGATTCTTTCCTTCCCCCAGGGTCCTGAACTTTGTCTTGCTATCTGCCTGAATTGATAAACAATTCAATTTTAAATTCATTTTTTCATTGAGATAACATTGGTTTATAACATTAGATAAGTTTCATGCATACAAGATTGTATTTCTACTTCTGTAGAGACTATACTGTGCTCACTACCAAAAATTTAGTTTCCATCCATCTCCATACAGTGACTCTTTTTACCAATTTTCCATTCCCCTTTGGTGACCATTACTCTGCTTTCTATCTGTGTTCACTTTCATTTGATTTGTTATTTACTTTGTCTTTTTGTTTGTTTGCTGTTTAGTTTCCGCATATGAATGAAATCATGCAGTACTTGTTTTTCTCTGTCTGACTGAGGTCTGTCTATTAATATATTGCTGCAAGTGACAGTACTTCATCTTTTTTTTTAATGACTGAGTAGTAACAATCATTTTTTTAATAGTCCATCCTGAAAACAGGCTGGCCTCAGGGTGAGACATTTTCTGACCTTCCTTTCCATCACACAGCTCTTCATCCCATTTCTCCACTCAGGGTGTTTCTAGTCTGCTGACTTCTCTGCATGAAAGAAAACCCCTTTTGCCTAGCTTTCCCATCCCCAGCTTTCCTTGTGTGTGTGTGTGCACACGCCTGTGCACACACACACACTCAGTCATTTCAGTTATGTCCAACTCTGCAATTCTATGATCCATAGCCCACCAGTCTCCTCTCTTCATAGGATTCTCCAGGCAGGAATACTAGAGTGGGTTCCCATGCCCTCCTTTAGGGGATCTTTCCAACCCAGGGATCAAACCTGTCACCTGCGTCTCCTGCATTGTAGGTGGATTCTTTACCACTGGGAAAGCCCATCGTGGCATAAAACTGATAAATAAAAATTGTATAAATTGTACAGTGTGATGATTTTATATAAGTATATATTGTGAAGTGATTACCTTGATCAAACTAAATAACATGTTAATCTTTTATAGTTAGCTTTGTCTCTGTGAGGAGGACACAAAAAATCTACTCTCAGAAAATTTTGAGTATACAATACAGTATTACTAACTATAGTTACCATGCTGTACATTAGATTCCCAGAACTTATTTATTTTATAGCTGGAAGTTTGTACCTTTTAACCAACATCTCCCCATGCTCCCACCCAGTCACTTCCTGGTAACCATGATTCAACCATGCTTCTATGAGTCTGAATTTTGGGAGTTCACGTGTAAGTAAGATCATATAATATATATCTTGCCTAACTCTTAAGATGCTTGCTGATCTATCAGAACGTTCTACGTATCACAATGGTTCTTCTTCTACCTCGTCTCAGCCCCCCTGCCATTTTGCAATAAGCCTTTTAAACAAAATTTCTTTCTACTAAGTCAATCTTTTTTGTTCTTTGATAATATAATATCACAGTCTAGAAGGGACATTCTCCATATCACTGTCAGGGTAAATGTTCTTTTGAAACAGTAATCTAACCTTATTCAAGGCCAGATATTCCTACGATCTTGGCTCTAGATTTTATCCAATCCCCTTCATAATACCAACTCTAATTTTAAAGTCTTTTATAATTCTTCACTTCTAATTACATATGCTTTATGTCCTAGTTGAGGGCTTCCCTGATAGCTCAGTTGGTAAAGAATCTACCTGCAATGCAAGAGACCCCGGTTTGATCCCTGGGTTGGGAAGATCTGCTGGAGAAGGGATTGGCTACCCACTCCAGTATTCTTGGGCTTCCCTTGTGGCTCAACTGGTAAAGAATCCACTAGCAATGGAGATCTGGGTTCAGTCCCTGGATTGGGAAGATCCCCTGGAGAAGGGAAAGGCTACCCACTCCAGTATTCTGGCCTGGAGAATTCCATGGACTGTATAGTCCATGAAGTCTCAAAGAGTCAGACACCACTGAGCGACTTTCATTTTCACTTTATCCTAGTTAAAACAAGACACTTTTGTTGTATTATAAAACTGTATCTTTTTTCCTAAATCTGTGCAGAGGCCCACAACTCCTAGATTACTTTAGAATCCTCTTTAATATTTTTCTAAAGTACAGTATGTGTGCTAAGTTTCTTCAGTCATGTCCGACTCTGTGCGACGCTATGGACTGCAGCCTGCCAGGCTCCTCTGTCTGTGGGATTGTTCAAGCAAGAATATTGGTTGCCATGCCCTCTTCCAGAGGATCTTCCTGACCCAGGGATGCAGTCTGCATCTCTTATGTCTCCTGCGTTGGCAGATGAGTTCTTTACCACCAGAGCCACCTGGGTGTACCTCCCTTATATTAACTGTATCATATATATCACAGCATGGCTCATTTGGAAAGATACAGTTTTATTTTCCAGGATTTCTTCACTAGTTAGCATTTAGAACAGACAACTGCAAAACATCAGTGACCTAAAATGAGAAAAATTAATTTCTTGCTCATTCCACTTGAAGGCTACAACTCAGTTATGATGTAACTGGGCTCTGTGACTCTCATTTGTCTCCTTGTTCTAACACTGAAGATGAAGGAGGTATTATTTGGTGCATTATGTTCTCTTGGTGGAGGATAACAACATGAGTGACAGCCAAAACACACAAAGGCTTTCCAAACTTTTGCTCAGATATGGCCTCTGTCATGTCTTCTCATATTCTATTGCAAAAAGCAAATTACATAGTTAATTGCAGTAGAGAACTACCCTTCACTTTCAGGTAGCAAGGGTAGTGCACTGTTTCCTAGGGCTGCCACAACATCACAAACTAGGAGGCTTAAAGCATCAGAAATTTATTCTCTCAGAGTTCTGGAGGCTTGAAGTCCAAAATCAAGACATCAGCAAAGCCATGTTTCCCTTGAGATTGTGGATAGAATCATTCTTTGCTTTTTTTTTTTTTTAGCTTTGATGGCTTCTGTCAGTTCTTGGTGTTCCTTGGATTATAGACACATAATTCCAGTCTCTACCTCCATCTTGATATGGAGTTTTTTCCTTATATCTTTATATTGTCAACTTATAAGGACATCTTTAAACTTCCTTCGTAGCTCAGATGGTAAAGAATCAGCCTGCGTTGCAGAGACCTGGGTTCAGTCCCTGGGTCTGTGATATTCTTGCCTGGAGAATTCCATAGACAGAGGAACCTGGCAGGCTATGGTCCATGGGGTCACAAACAGTCAGACATGACTTAGTGATGTCTATATGATTAACAAATACACAAGGACATCATTCTATTGAATTAAGGGTCCTCTCTACTATAGTAAGATCTTAACTAGTTATATCCATAGTGGTTCTATTTCCAAAGCAGGTCACGTTCTGAGGTACCAGGGTCAAGACTTTAACATATATTTTGAGGGGACGTATAACAGATAAGGAACACATTCTTATAAGCAGATTATAAACCTGCCACCATTTTCTTCCTTCCTCCCTGTCTGTAATCTTTCAAGAATATAGACTATAAGAGTTACCTCAGAAATTGAGAGAGTAGAGGAATGGATCAAGATTCAAGGTAGAATTCTTAGGAGATGGCCAAAAAAATAGAAAGTGAACTGATTTTAGAGATCAGAGAAGAAACCCACAGTTGCAGTGGACCATCATAGATGAAAACTATTTCCATGGCTTCAGATATTCAGGTATTGCTCCAGTTCACCAGTCCCCTGGTGTAGTTGATTATGAGATTCCTACGAGCAATGGGAACATGCAAATTACACTTGAGTCTCTGTGCCCAGGGCGTCCCCAACCTTTCAGTGATCAGGAATCAGACTGCATTGCAGGAGACACAGGAGATGCTGGAGACACAAGTTTGATCCCTGTATTGGAAAGATCACCTGGAGAAGGAAATGGCAATGCACTCCAGTATTCTTGCTTGGGAAATCCCATGGACAGAGGAGTTTGCTGGGCTACAGTCCAAGGGTCGCAGAGTCAGACATGACTGAGTGACTGAGCAAACACACACTTTATATACAGAGGCAGAAGGCTTTAGGTAGGTTAGAATGATTGTGATGATGTCCTGCCCCTTTCAGATTTGGTGTAACTAGGTGATCTCATCAAAGAACAAAACTATTGGGAGCTAGCAAGAATTCAGTAAACTGATTAGAGATTAGAGAATTACTGGACTTGATTAAGCAATTGGGCAATATCTAAAAGAGTCTCTTCTCACTTTCCAAAAATATTCCTGGTTTCCACAGCTGTGGCATCTCCTCATGCCCTGAGGCCAATCCTGGTAGGAAAGAGGAGGAATTCAGAAGAAGCTGGAAATGGCACAGGGAAGTGAGGAGACTTAGCTGCTATTGGGCTAAGTCTTTGAATGGGCTCTTGGATCAGTTGGCTAGGGTTCACATCCCAAGTCAGCCACTTAGTGGCTATAAATTCCTGCCACTTACCTAACCTAACTGAGGGCTTCCCTACTGGCTCAGTGGTAAAAGAATCCTCCTGCAATTTAGGAGATGCATGTTTGATACCTGGGTCAGGAAGATTCCTTGGAGAAGGAAATGGCAACCCACTCCAATATCCTTGCTGGGAAATTCCATGGATGAGGAGACTGGTGGGCCACAGTCCATGCAGTCACAGAGAGTTGGATATGACTGAGTGACTAACAACAGCACCTTAACTAAGCTTCAATTCTTTTGTCTTAAAATGATTATGAAATACTAACTCCAAGGGTTGAAGTGAGGATGAAAAGAGATAATCTGTGAAAAGTACTGAGTGTAGTTCCTGAGACATGATAAACCCTCATGAAACATTAGATAATTTTAGTAGTTTTACAAATTAGATCAGGGACTGTCCTATGACAAAACCTGCATTATATCCCAGGTTTCTCACTTTTCTTCCCCACACCTGAATCCTTATCTGGATATGTTAAATTCTTCTCTTATATAAACCAGACTTTTTTTCTGTCTGTCTGAGAATTAGTCCTGCTTCTTAGCTCTAGGTTTGTAGCAATATCTCTATCATCTGCTCGGTCTTTCTGCTCTTGTGTGACTGCCAGATATCTGACTCATAAATTACCATGTGCTCCAGTTTCTGACTCCTAACACCCACCTTTCTATTACCTTCTACCCATGTTCCCTGAATTTCATTGTCCTAGCACTTTCTGCCTATCTGTTCTGTGATTATGTATATTTTTTCTTTGTAATCATGAAATATAATTCAAATCTGCATCATTTTAAAGATGAAGACTGACTTCACTCTCTCTTTACCATGAAGCTTCTTGACATAGTTGGTTTCCAAATCACAGTTGTACTTACACCTGCATATTTCAGGACAGGTGTGTAGGATGCACTTGTATAGGATATATGTGAAGATCACATAACTAGACACAAACTGGGTGGCATATAGAAGGTATACTCTATATTTCACTGTTTTTTTTTTTTTTAATTGCATTGTTGCTGCTGTAGGCCCATGAGTAAAGAAAAAGCCAGTTACTAGCTACAGACTAACATTGGACCAGTAACAAGACTCACTTACTATAAAAGTATAGTATCAATACTTTAATAAAATGATTTTTCATTTGCCACAAATTGGGAATAGAGTGTTCAGAAAGTGGTAAACTGGAGAAACTTAAACTTGTGAATTGGTATCATCTCTGAGAATGAGACCATCAAGGAGGAAGGGAATCAAAACAAGAGGGACATAGGATTTCACAATCTTTCTGGAAGCTGATGCTTCCTTGAACTCAAGGGTAACCACCTCCCAAAATAAAGAAAGCCGTGAAAAAACAGACCATAAGGTGAAAGACTTTTAAAGTATTCACAAAATTATCAGTGCCATTTTTAAAGTATAACAATATCACACTATGTCATGACCCATGTGGCAAAAATGTTATGAATTATAGTCTATTTTATATTGTTGTATTACTTTCAAATGTGCAACATTGTTTATTGGATAAGGCTAAGTTGAAATTAACAGTACAATTTATAGGCCAACAACCACTGTACTTTAACGCTAACTCTATCAATTGGATAGTAAGTATGTATCGGATAGAAATGAAAAGTAAAGTACTAAATTTGACATTGAAAAACCCTGAATTCCAAAGATTCTTAATGAAAATTCTTATCTTTCATTAAGATAAACAAAGATGTTGAGTTTTATAAGTCGCTGGCATTCAAATTATCGAAAATTTCAAAGAACCTATGTGCTCAAGTGAGCGCTACTAAAAAGTTAATGATTGTGTCTCTCTTTCCTGATAAGACTCTCTGGGACTTCTCAGGAGTGGGAGAAGACTGTAGTCACTTTACTTTTTCAGGCTCATGGAATATCGAAAAGTGAAGCTGCATGGATGTGTTAAAGAGCTGTCAGACCCCTGGATTCAGGTGTAATATATAAAGAGCATGTAAATAGTCAAACAGGCTTCCCCTCCTGCCCCCAACCGTGATTCAGCGGTAAAGAATCCACCTGCCATGCAGGAGCGGCAGATGAAGTTCAGTCCATGGGTTGGGAAGATCTCCTGGAGGAGGTCATGGCAACTCACTCCAGTATTCTTGCCTGGAGAATCCAATGGACAGAGGAGCCTGGCGGGCTATAGTCCATAAGGTCGCAATGAGTCAGACATGACTGAAGTGACTTAGCATGAGCACAAATAACAAATCACATCCTCACAAGGAAAAAAAAAAAAACTGAATTGGAAATCAATAAGACTTCTTAGATCTATAAAAGAAATGAGGTCATAGGGAAAACTGCAGTTCCCAAACCTAGAAAGACAGAATCCATAGAATAAGATCCGATGAAAGATTTGGAGCCAGTAACTGGTAGGAACTGATGAAATGCTGGAGGAGGCTGGGCATATAAGAGCTGACTTATTGGAAAAGACCCTGATGCTGGGACTGATTGAGGGCAAGAGGAAAAGAGGGTGGCAGAGGCTGATAAAAGCCTGGTGTGCTGCAGGTCGTTGGGTCATAAAGAGTTGGACATAACTTAGCGACTGAACAGCAACAACAGTTTGCTGTAATTTAAGAGTTAAAAACGCTGGAGGGCTCAGTTAGAGAAACTCTCCAGGCTTCTGAGAGGGTAACAGGCAAGAAGGTCAGGGGTCTCCAAGTGGAAGAAATAGCCTGCAAGTGTCAGACATTTTTATCTCCCTTAAGCGGCAAGAAAAAACAAACGATATTTTTTTCCTTCTCTATACAAATTTAAAAGGAAGTTTCTCTTAAAATTCTGTGTTGCCATGACACCTGGTTTCACCTGAAGTTAACCAATGCCTTTTTCTTATGGAAATGTTTATCTTAAGCTATGCTAATGTACTATGCATTTACCCCAAACTCTGTCTTCAAGTCGGTTCCGCCTTTTGGGCTCAGAACCTACTTGATAAACCAGTATGTTATACTCTGATATTGTTCCTTTAATCTATGTAAATGACACTATTTATATGGTGCTCTGCCCTTCTTCAAGATTCAAGTTAATCCTTTTATGGCCCAAGATAAACCATTTGGAGCCAAGATTATCCAAAATTACATCTTATGGGTGAGGGGCCTGGTGCCATTCTAAGTTTTGAGACATTCCTTTCTTTCATTAACAGACTGCTAGTGACTATATAATATCCAGCTAAAGACTAGCAGGGGGGTACTCTTTCTGCCCCCTTCTGATGCCTATGTCAGAAGCTTTCTCTATTTCCTTTATACTTTAATAAAACTTTGTTACACAAAAGCTCTGAGCGATCAAGCCTCGTCTCTGGCCCTGGATTGAATTCTTCTCCTCCGGGGGCCAAGAATCCCGGTGTTGTGATTCAACAACAACCTTTCACTTCTGTGAATTTTACTTCCAAGTCTCAATCAGATTATCATGGTGAAGAACCAATGGAGGAAGACCGCCTGGGTTCAGGCAGAGGGAGGGAAAAAATAACCATTTAAAAATAAACCTAGAGTGTTCTCCATAATAAGGGCCTTCTGGCTAAGGAGAAACATCTTACCAGCAATTTATCTGATATAGGGGAAGGGGAATACTCAACTACAGCCCTTTTGGCATTCCTGTCTCATAAAGGGGAGGTAAAAGATAATGCAGATCAAAGCAAGAACACTAGAGGAAACTAAAGTCTATAACACAACAGCAAACATTAAACACAGCCTATCTTTTAATCAGATAATATCCAACATTCTTACAATTCTAAATACTGGTGAAGATGTAGAGCAAAAGGAACTCTAATTCATTGCTGGTGGGAGTGCAAAATGGTACAGCAACAGTGACAGTTTCTTGCAAAGCTAAATATAGTCGTAACCATTTGGTTTAGCACTCACACTCCTACATATTTGCACAAATGAGGAGCAAACTTATTTCCACACAAAAACCTGCACATGAATGTTAATAGAAGCATTACTGATAACTTTGAAAGCTAAAGCAGCCAAGACGTCCCTTAATAGGTGAGTAAATAAATAAATTCTGGTACCTTCAGATAACAGGATATCATTCAGCAATTAAGATAAATGAGGTATTAAATGATCAAAAGACATGGAGGAACTTTGAATGTACATCGCTTTAAGTCAAGAAGCCAGTCTAAAAAGGCTACGCATGCTCTTTGACTTCAACTATATGGCATTCTGAAGTCAGAACTACAGATAGGATAAATTATCAGCGATTGTCAGAAGTTCACAGGAGGGGAGGCAGGAGGAAGAGGTGGAGCATAAGATATTATTGTGAGGGGCTAGGGCAAAACTATTTTGTATGATACCATAATGGCAGATGCTTGGCATTAATTTGTGAACATTCACAGAAATGTGCAACACACAAAAAATGAACCTTAATTAAACTGTGTGTGTGTGTGTCTGTTGTCATTCAGTCATGTCTGACTCTTTGTGATCCCATGGGCTGTAGCCCACCAAGCTCCTCTGTCCATGGAATTCTCCAGGCAAGAATACTGGAGTGGGTAGCCATTCTTCTGCTCCAGGGGATCTTCCTGACTCAGGGATCAAATCCGTATCTCTTGCATTATTTTAAGGCCCATTCTTATTTTAAACTATGTGATTCATACTTTATAAGATTATACAGAAAGTTCTTTAGGGCAAAACTTTTCTTTTGCACCCTTCAGGTTATAGTAGCTATCTAACACACATTAGGTGAACTCAGTGCCCCAAATGGAGCTAGTGGTAAGGAATCCGCCTGCCAAGGCAGGAGACTTAATAGATACGGGGGTTTGATTCTTAGGTTAGGAAGATACCTTGGGGAAGGAAATGGCAACCCACTCCAGTGTTCTTGCCTGGAGAATTCCGTGGACAGAGGAGCCTAGCAGGCTACAGTCTGTGAGGTTGCAAAGAGGTGGACACAACTTGGCGAATAAACAACAACATACTTTCACACATATTTTTTTTATTAGTAAATGAATCCTCATCATTTGAAAGATATTTTCTAAGGATAAATGTGTTTTAGACTTCAGTGGCTGCCAGCGTCACATGGTTTAGACCCATTTGTAATATCTTTACAGCCAATTGCTTACAACTGAAAGATAAGAGAGATGGCTTGAAAGCTAAATCTGTTCCAATTAGCCTATGCTTATATCCTGACGTTTTGGATCAAAGAATATCTTGGTAAACAATGATAGAAATCTTACAGATCCTTATCATTAAATGATGATAATTTTAAAATTAAGCTATGCAATAGTATTGAATATTACAATCTATATTAAACTTGTATATTTAACAATTACATCTTTTAACATAACACAAATAAAAAAAGGAAAATGACAAAGTACATAAAGGCAAAAGACATGCGAGTTAAAAATAAGCCTCTGTTTAACCCTGCTCTATTTTGATTTTCTATCATAAAAAATTGCCATTTCTCAAAAACCATTCGTTTATTTTATTTTGGGTAGGGCTGGATATTAATGTCTTTTGTCATTAACAATGGCAGTTCTCTTAACTTTAGTTGTTGTTGTTGTTGTTGTTTTTTTAACACATCAGCCATTTTCACTCTGTTAATATGTATCCAATGTCCAGCCTGTGAGCTAATTACCAAATATCACCCTGTTTTAAATGTATACACAGACTAATAAGGAAATTGGACAAGTACATTTTAATTCTGGCACAATAAAATAAGAGCAGAGTTTCAAAGGCCATTTGAAGGGATATTCAGTCTTGCAAAAGTTAGGAAAGGTCTTTCAAAGTAAGTGCAATCAAATTAAAGACAAGAAATAAATGAGAACTAGTCAGGTTTTGAACTAACTGAGTTGGAGGTATTGATGAGGGTATAAGGTAGAGCAAAGGAGAATATCCTCCACTGAAAAGAGTAAGTGCAGAGACATGAAAAAAAAAAAAAACAAAAAAACAAAGAAACCTTGGCCTTTTCTTGATTTGAAGTATAGCTGATGTACAATATTCTATGTTACAAGTGTACAATATAGTGAGTCACAATCTTTAAGGATTATGCTCCATTTGCAATTATTATAGTTCAGTCAGTACAGTCTCTCAGTTATGCTGTACTCTTTGTGACCCCATGGACTGCAGCACACCAGGCCTCCCTGTCCATCAGCAACTCCTGGAGCTTGATCAAACTTATGTCCATTGAGTTGGTGATGCCATCCAAACATCTCATCCTCTGTTGTTCCCTTCTCCTCCCACCTTCAATCTTTCCCAGTATCAAGGTCTTTTCCAGTGAGTCAGTTCTTCTTATCAGGTGACCAAAGTATTGGAGTTTTAGCTTCAGCATCAGTCCTTCCAATGAATATTTAGGACTGATTTCCTTTAGGATGGACTGCTTTGATCTTGCAGTCCAAGGGATTCTTAAGAGTCTTCTCCAACACTGAAATTCAAAAACATCAATTCTTACTGCAGTTCAAAAGCATCAATTCTTTGGCGCTCAGATTTCTTTATAGACCAACTCTCACATCCAAACATGACTACTGGAAAAACCATAGCTTTGACTAAATGAACCTATGTTGGCAAAGTAATGTCTCTGCTTTTTAATATTCTGTCCTAGCTTTTCTTCCAAGGAGAAAGCATCTTTTAATTTCATGGCTGCAGTCACCATCTGTAGTGATTTTGGAGCCCAGAAAAATAGTCTCTCACTCTTTCCATTGTTTCCCCATTCATTTGATGTGAAGTGATGGGTCCAGATGCCATGATCTTAGTTTTCTGAATGTTGAATTTTAAGCCAACATTTTCACTCTCATCTTTCATCTTCATCAAGAGGGTCTTCAGTTCTTCACCTTCTGCCCAAACAGTGGTGTTATCTGCATATCTGAGGTTATTGATATTTCTCCTTACAATTTTGATTTGGGCTTCATCCAGCCCAGCATTTCACATAATGTACTCTGCATATAAATTAAACAGGCAGGGTGATAATATACAGCCTCGACTTACTCCTTTCCCAATTCGGAACTAGTCCATTGTTCCATGTCCAGTTCTAACTGTTGCTTCTTGACCTGCATGCAGATTCTCAGGAAGCAGGTAAGGTGGTCTGGTATTACCATCTCTTGAAGAACTTGCCACAGTTTGTTGTGATCCACAAAGGCTTTGGAGTAGTCAAAATATTATGTGTGTGTGTATATATATATATATATATGAAATATTATAAAATATAAGCAATATTCCTGGTCTTGTGCAGTATATCCTTGAAGCTTATTTTATAGCTGCTAGTTTGTACCACTTAATCCTCTATGCCTATCTTTCCTCTCCTTCTTTCCCTCTCCCCCCTGGTAACAGCTAGTTTGTTCTCTACATCTGCGTGACTGTTTTTTTTGTTATTGTTATATTCACTGGTTTGTTGTATTTTATAGATTCCACATACAAGTGATGTCATACAGGATTTGCCTTTCTGTCTGACTTATTTTATTTAGCATAGTGTCCTGCAAGTCCATTTTTTTCATTCTCTTATCTAAATTTCAATGCTGTCAATGACTAACTTTACCTGGAAATTCCACACTATATCATTGAGCATGTGATTGGGAGCAGAGATAAGTGAGATTTTAAAAACAGTAATCCAAAGGTGAGTTCTATTGCATTATTCCTTTAGCTGTCATCTGTTTTTGATTTTCAGGGTTGCTCAAGAGTTAAAGGCAAAGATTTTTAGATAAAATGTGTTTTCCAAGTGACCTGTTAAGACACAAGCAAGTACTATAAATCCCTTTTTGAAAAGTCTCCCTAAGCTAATCTAGGTCTTCTGATGCAGGGTCATTTTCTTCTCTTTTCTTTCTCCTTTAGGGAGTTTAATCTTTCAAAAGTCAACCTCACCCTTTGATTGAGTAAGTGACATTCTCTTACAAATTCTCTTATATTTTGCTCCATCTTGCTTACATTTTTCTTCCTCATCTTTACGTTTACTTCCTTTTCCTCCTTCTCCTTAACCCAGTGATGGCTACTGGCAAATTTAGAAATTTGCCTAAGAGCCAAGAATGATAAATAACTGGAGAACCTCTAATATCTGTGCGAATAAATATGACTGTGTGGCTCACTGCACCAGCAGGTATGATTCCATATTTGTTTTACCCCATTGCCTCACGAAATCCAGAAAGCCTAGACTCACAAGTTAATCTCCGCCTCCTTCTCTGGTATTCAGAATAAAAACTCACCAGAAACATTCCAAATGCACAGTAGTTCTCATCTGTTTTTGCAGCTTGAAACCTGAGTGGGGATTGAAGAAAACTGAATTGGATCACCCAGTTTCTGTCACAGGATCATCTGGACAGGTTTTATCTCTATTATTATTGCTGATATTAATATTTGGATTTCAGATATAGAAAATACAGAATTACTTATTATAAAACTATATTAAAAAGGAAATATAGAAAATAAAGTTTTTTATCAATATTTTACTTAGTGTAAAGCAAATAATCACTTTGTGATAAAAGATCACTTATCATTAAAAATAATATATTTATATAATGTTTTGCTGTTTAAATTAAAGAGTTTTAACATAAAACTTAGTATCATAGTTGCCTTGTAAATCCTGCATGTTAAACAGGTTCTCTATTTTACTGAAGTGAGAACAAAGCAAGCAGAGTAGAAAAGTTTAAGTGGAGACTGAATTCTAGTCAGATGTTTACTTCTGTGAAATATGTCAGAAGCAATCTGTTACTAACAGGGAACTTGCAAATATTACTGTTATTTTTAAGTGAGAGATATTTGACCTTCAAGAGCAGAAATCCAAGTCCTTAGTAAGTAGTTGAAAAGGTACACCATTGGCAGGACAGTGGCTGTTTCATTTAGGAATTGTTAGTGGATACTAGAAAACCTGAAGAGATTTGATCTAACAATGAAACAATTGAGTTTAATAAAGATTTTTTAGCATCTATTTTGTGACACAGTACTATGGTTCAGGATAGAAAAGTGTCCAAAAGGATATTCTCTCCTTTCAGCCACGTTGCTCAAATCCAAATTAGGTTGTAGAAGGTGAGGCTGAAGCAAGGCCTTTGCATCAGTACTCATCCTGATATTCAGACTTATCACTGTGCCTGTTAACAGCAGAGGAACTCAGAGCATATACTGGCTGAATGAAAGGCAGACTGGGGAGTAGAGGAGGGGAAGGTGGAGAAAGAGAGAAAGAAAGAGGAAGGGAAGGGGAAATACAAAGAAAAGAAGAAACATATTTCTTTCCTCTACTGAATTCATGAATCACAATTCTAATAATTTTTAGTCAGTGTTTCTAGACAATAGCACCCTACACACTCAGTTAGGGAATGAAGTTGACAATTTTGAACTGAACTATGTCTTTTGAGAAAGAAAAAAGCAGCTGGAGGTGAATCTGTACATTACAAGATGAGACCGCTTACCAAAAGAAGCTAAACAAAGCAAGAGATTTTATTATATGCCACCTAGTTTAACCCTGAGATTAAAATTGACCATGAAGGGTCAGTCAGAAGTCAGCCAACTGTTTTTGATAATAAATCAGCTACTCCCACTTGACTATAAGCCAATTCTTACAAACCTGGCAGAACACCAAGCAAGTTGTTCATAGGAATAAACAAATCAATAGGCAGGACAAGGTATGCCTTTTGTACACATTTTTTTTTCCCCTAGTGATTATATGAGCAATAAATTTCTATATAAACCATTAAAAAAAACAACTGGCAGTATAAAATGGGAACACTTCAGATATCTTCAATTTATAAATCAATCATAAATTACCTGCTATATATCATTTAGGAAAAAAAAAACACTTCTGATAGACAAAATTGACCAAAATGATTAAAATAACCAATAAACTTATGAAACATCAAAACATGAAAAGTTATAAAATATCTTTGATGTACAGATTTTTAGGGGTTTCCCTGATGGCTCAGATGGTAAAGAATCTGCCTGCAATGCAGGAGACCCGGGTTCAATCCCTGGAAGATTCCCCTGGAGAAGGGAATGGTTACCACTTTACTATTCTTGCCTGGGAAATCCCATAGAGAGAGAAGTTTGGCAGGCTACAGGCATCCCTGATGGCTCAGCAGGTAAAGAATCATCCTGCAGTGCAGGAGACACAGGAGACCTGGGTTAGATCATGTGTATGAGAATATAACAACTTATCCTACAGGGTTGTGTTTTTTTTTTTTTTTTTTTTTTTTTTGACAGTGGATAAAAGGGAGGTCCTACCATGTGTAAAACAGTCCGCTAGTGGGAAGCTGCTGTATAGCAGAGGGAGCTTAGCTCAGTGCTCTGTGATAACTTAGAGGGGTGAGATGGAGGGCAGAAGGGAGGTTCAAAAAGAAAGGAATGTATGTGTACCTATAGCTGGTTCACTTTGTTGTACTGCAGAAACTATGGGCTTTCCTGGTGGCTCAGTGGGAAGGAATCTGCCTGCCAGTGCAAGAGATGTGGGTTTGATCCCTGGGTCAGGAAGATTGGGAAGATCCCAAAGATCCCCTAGAGAAGGAAATGGCAACCTACTCCAGTATTCTTTGCTGGGAAATCTCATGGATAGAGGGGCCTGGAGGGCTACAGCCCATGGAATTGCAAAGAGTTGGACATGGTTTAGCTACTAAACAATAACAACAGTCCTGAGGCAGTCTTGTAACTGAATATTGCCCAGTTCTCTGGCATGATGAGCCTCACTTTACTCAGTAATACCTCAAGTCTTAAAAGAAAAATAAAGGAGATCCTGTGAGGGTAATATCAAAGAAGGATAACATTTGTTGAGATGCTATATCACAAACTCAGAATGGAGTAAGTTTGCAGAGGAAAAAGGTAATGAGAGAAGTTGAAAGGCAATAAAGGAAAGTTTGTCTAATTAAAAAGTCTAAGGCTTACTCTGAACATGAAATGAGGTATCATGGGATCAGGCACTGTCAATGATAACCATGTTGTTTAACCTTATAATTTTCACACAAGTCACTCAATGAGAGTGTCAACTTTACTGATGAAGTGAGAGAGAAAACTATAAGTAATGCTAGGGGGTCATACAAAAATCTTTTGTACCTTCAAGAATCCATGTCTTAGACATATCCATTACAGTGTCATTATTTTCATCTTTTTAATATACTCACCAAGCATTTTATTTTAATTTTTTCATTGAGTGGAACATATTCAGGATCAAAGAAAGCTTTGACTTTGACATCTGGCAATAGCTATCAAATATGGCCATTAAAATTTATTGTTATTTAATGTATACAGAATTAAGTAAAGGGATTTTTTGCCAAAATATTGCTGCATTTTCTCAATCTGTTAGTCTTTTTATATGTCTTATCAGTTTTGACAGAGAAATCAAGGCTCTACTCAATGTATCACACATTTTGTGCATAGTTTTAAGACATGTAACATTTTTGTGCTTTGCACTACTTATTCTTTTATATGTTAGAATTAAGTCACTTCAGTCATGTCTGACTCTGTGCGACCCCATAGACGGCAGCCCACCAGGCTCCTCCGCCCATGTGATTTTCCAGGCAAGAGTACTGGAGTGGGGTGCCACTGCCTTCTCTAGTAATAGGATTAGAAACTCTTAAAGCAACAAGGCTATGTTATACATTTCTTTAATATTATTACCCTATTTGTTCAACATGAAAGAAATGCTAGACACCCAAGAGAAATTTGATGCACAGGACTACTATTCATATTAAAACCACTTAAAGTGCATGTGAAGTGGAAAACATACCTTTTTTTCTTTCAGTGTACCACTCCATGATGAGTTCTTCCAAACCTGCCTATAAAGATTACTTCGGCAGAATTGGTGGAATGCCATTGTATAAAAAATTTATCAAGTGTTGGCATAATGTGGAGAAATTTGAGGCAAAACCAGATGACGTTGTCATTGTCACCTATCCCAAATCTGGTAAGTCTCTTTGTTATGTCAAAGTTGTTCCCTTTTCACCTAGAAAAGAAAAATCCACCTTTTCTGTTAAATATTAAGCCATTTCTCCCACATTCATTCTCCGTATTAAATGACAGATTATAAAAGTTCTGGTATATACACAGACGATAGTGGCATATTATAGCTCTGTTCTCTCCATATAAGTTAAATAAGCAGGGTGACAATATACAGCCTTGACGTATTCCTTTTCTTATTTGGAACCAGTCTGTTGTTCCATGTCCAGTTCTAACTGTTCCTTCCTGACCTGCATACAGGTTTCTCAAGAGGCAGGTCAGGTGGTCTAGTATTCCCATCTGTTGAAGAATTTTCCACAGTTTATTTTGATCCACACAGTCAAAGGCTTTGGCATAGTCAATAAAGTAGAAATAGATGTTTTTCTGGAACTCTCTTGCTTTTTTGATGATCCAATGGATGTTGGCAACTTGATCTCTGATTCCTCTGCCTTTTCTAAAACCAGCTTGAACATCTGGAAGTTCACGGTTCACGTATTGCTGAAGCCTGGCTTGGAGAATTTTGAGCATTACTTTACTAGTGTGTGAGATGAGCGCAATTGTATGGTAGTTTGAGCATTCTTTGGCATTGCCTTTCTTTGGGGTTAGAATGAAAACTGACCTTTTCCAGTCCTGTGGCCACTGCTGAGTTTTCCACATTTGCTGGCATATTGAGTGCAGCACTTTCACAGCATCATCTTTGAGGATTTGAAATAGCTCAACTGAAATTCCATCACTTCCACTAGCTTTGTTCGTAGTGATGCTTTCTAAAGCCCACTTGACTTCACATTCCAGGATGTCTGGCTCTAGGTGAGTGATCACACCATCGTGATTATCTGGGTCATAAATCTCTTTTTTGTACAGTTCTTCTGTGTATTCTTGCCACCTCTTCTTGATATCGCCTGCTTCTGTTAGGTCCATACCATTTCGGTCCTTTATGGAGCCCATCTTTGTGTGAAATGTTCCCTTGGTATCTCTCATTTTCTTGAAGAGATCTCTAGTCTTTCCCATTCTGTTGTTTTCCTCTATTTCTTTGCATTAACCGTTGAGGAAGGCTTTCTTATCTCTCTTTGCTATTCTTTGGAACTCTACATTCAGATGCTTATATCTTTCCTTTTCTCCTTTGCTTTTCATTTCTCTTCTTTTCACAGCTATTTGTAAGTCCTCCTCAGAGAGCCATTTTGCTTTTTTTGCATTTGTTTTCCATGAGGATGGACTTGATCCCTGTCTCCTGTACAATGTCACGAACCTCATGAGAAACGCTGGGCTGGAAGAAGCACATGCTGGAATCAAGAGTGCTGGGAGAAATATCAATAACTTCAGATATACACATGACACCACCATTATGGCAGAAAGTGAAGAGGAACTAAAAAGCCTCTTGATGAAAGTGAAAGAGGAGAGTGAAAAAATTGGCTTAAAGCTCAACATTCAGAAAACGAAGATCATGGCATCTGGTCCCATCATTTCATGGGAAATAGATGAGGAAACAGTGGAGACAGTGTCAGACTTTATTTTTGGGGGGCACCAAAATCACTGTAGATGGTGATTGCAGCCATGAAATTAAAAGACACTTACTCTTGGAAGGAAAGTTATGACCAATCTAGATAGCATATTAAAAAGCAGAGATATTACTTGGCCAACAAAGATCTGTCTAGTCAAGGCTATGGTTTTTCCAGTAGTCAAGTATGGATGTGAGAGTTGGACTGTGAAGAAAGCTGAGTGCCAAAGAATTAATGTTTTTGAATTGTGGTGTTGGAGAAGACTCTTGAGAGTCCCTTAGACTGCAGGGAGGTCCAACCAGTCCATCTTAAAGGAGATCAGACCTGGGTGTTCTTTCGAAAGACTGATGCTAAAGCTGGAACTCCAATAGTTTGGCCACCTCATGCTAAGAGTTGACTCATTGGAAAAGACCCTGATGTTGAGACACACTGGGGGCAGGAGAAGGGGACGACAGAGAATGCAATGGCTGGATGGCATCACTGACTCAATGGACGTGAATCTGAGTGAACTCCGGGAGTTGGTGATGGACAGGGAGGCCTGGTGTGCTGCAATACATGGGGTTGCAAAGAGTCTGACATGACTGAGTGACTGAACTGAGCTGAACTGATAGCTCTGTTCTAAAACCACAATCTGTACATATAATTTGAGCAGCACAGTGATAAATGGGTATTGTTGGCCATATAAGAAAGTCACATAATATAGATGGGTGACTATAGAACCATCAGTAAAATTTAAAATTACCCTTCTGTCTTTATGTCATTGTTGTCATTGCTGTATAGAGAAAGTATAAGTATTTTTCATGGATTTTTTAAAAAATTAGCACTTTTTAGCTAATAAGTTCCTCTTTCTAATGTCCATCTCTGAAGCTCTATTCTGTATTTTCCTGAAATTAACTTGTTAGTCATAGTCTTACAATCTTAGAACTTTAGAAATTAGAAAGTCCAATCCAGACTTCTTCTCTATGTGGTTGTTCCAATTAGTACTTAAATATGTCAAACGTTTAATATACCTTAGGTTATTCTGACTCTAAAGTGTTCTTCCATTCTCTTTCCTGTCTGGACCAATGTCAGCACAAAACCGAGGACATATGAGTGCTATTTCAGAATCAGTTTCTCTTAACTTCTTCATCTTCCATATTCAATCAATCAATCTGTTTTGCCCTTTTAGTCTCATAGATATGCCTCAGAGTCAGTTTCTAGTTTCCTTGTCACCTTCTTATGACCCTTCATTCCATTATTGTATTTACTCTGCCACTAGAGGAATTCTTCCAAAACATGATCCTTATAACCTTGCTTTCTTGCTTGATGTATGGCAATGACCTTTAAAATCTTTTAGAAATGACTTGAACTCTAGTATGAATTACAAGGCTTTGTAGGCTTGGTGTCTGCTTGACACTGCATCCTCATCTCCGTTCATCCCTTCAAGTAGCCTCTGATTTAGGTTTTATAATCTACATCCATGGAGATGGAAATGGCAACACACTCCAGTATTCTTGCCTGGAGAATCCCTTGGACAGAGGAGCCTAGCAGGCTGCAGTTCATGGGGTCGCAGAAGAGTCACAACAGAAGCAAGCTACATCCAATTCATTTCCTCACCACTTTACTATTTGTAAATGTCTGGCGATGATTTTAAAAAAAGGAGAGAGAGTTCTTCTGTCTGATAGAGCTCTCTCCTATCTTACACAACTAGTGAATTTCTGCCAACAATTTGTTAAGGCCAAACTCAATTGCCATGTTCTCTTAAAGTCGCTTCTTTCTTGTGGAAACATCATGGCGACAGCAGAAGCGCATAAAGTCCTCCTTTGCTGCTGCTGCTGCTGCAGCTGAGTCACTTCAATCGTGCCCGACCCTGTGCGACCCCAGAGACGGCAGCCCACCAGGCTCCCAGGCAAGAACAGTTCTTTAAATCCCTGTGCCCATCTGTATTACAGCATCTTAAGAAAAATGAAGCGTAATTATTGAGCACTGTTTCTGACTCTTCTGAGGGCCCTTGAATATCACAGGGCAAGGACCAGACTTATTCTTTTCTATAGTCTTTGCACTAGGACTCAACCTGAGGCATAAAAGCTATTGAGAAACCCTGTGGTTGAAAGCGTGCTTACTTTTTAGATGTGAAAATTTAGATCCAAATAAGTTATCAGCTTGTACAATATCACAATTCATTTTTGACAAAGTCAAATTTCTATCATAGGTGTATTTTATTACAACTGTGTTCATCCTTATTTTTGATGCTATGTTTGGATCCTATAAGAGTAAATATTAGGGCAAATAGTTTTTGTGTCCTTCCGTCATTCTGACAACTTTCAAATACTATTTCATTGGTAGCTTCTTACTTTATCCAACTACAAATACATTGATCCCTGCATTATCAATATGCATTGTCAATGAGAGACTCAGGTGTGTTTAATTTTTTCAGGTACAACGTGGGTTAGTGAAATTATATGCATGATTTATACTAACGGTGATGCGGAAAAGTGCAAACAAGAAGTCATTTTTAATAGAGTTCCTTACCTGGAATGTAGCACTGATCACTCTATGAATGGTAATACATAAGTTAATTTTAAAAGCTTTACACATATATTTTAATGTGTGGGTGTAAATGGTACAAGAAAGACTGTATGAAAAATAGTATTTTTTGGCAATAGTATTAACTGGCAATTAGTATTATGTCATCTACATAGGGAGGTATGTAAATTTAAATCTTGACAGAGTTTATAGTATAGCATATTCTTGGAATAGAGTGAGTGAGGATAGTTCTGACATGCTTTCATTAGAGCCTAGTAATATATGAGAATTATATCTCTCCTTGGGATAGATGCAGTGATACTTTAAACACTAGGGACATATCCATAAATTTTCAAGGATATGCAAAAAGATGTTCATCACAGATTCTGTTATTATTATAAAAAATTAGAGACAATATAAATGTTAATCAATGGAAGGTAAAAATGACATGAAGTCATTAAACATTATGATATCATATGTCTGTTTTCACTGAAGTGTTGGTATAAAATATTAAGAAAAATGCAGTTATACAATATTAAAAAATGTCATCTGTGTGTCTGGTATTTATATGGCTATGAGTCTGGGCATATAGATATAGTTGTATGGCAGGATGCTTACCAAAATGTTAATAATGATTTTTTTCAAAGTGGGGAAAATTTATTTAATCTATTTTTTTCTGTATGATTTTATCTATATAAACTTCTGTCACAGTAAATACATATCATTATTAAGAACATAAAATAGAATGCATAGATGTTTCTATTTTAAAAATCTGTAAAAATCCATACAAGTATTTATAATTTTTGAAGTTGTCCAACTTTTTTTTTTTTTTAAATTAGGAGTAAAACAATTAAAAGAGATAGCATCTCCTAGAATAGTGAAGACTCACCTGCCTGCTGAGCTTCTTCCAGTCTCATTTTGGGAAAAGAACTGTAAGGTAACAGAGTCAAGTGTTCTTAGAACTTCACCCAACTCAAAGAATGTTACAATGATAAAGTTAGGTAATATCCTGCATCTTATATACACTTGTTTATTTATTTCTTCACTGAATCTATAAACATTTTTAAAATGTGGATCATAGTATAGTTAGAAAGTCTAGACTTGAATTCTAACTCCAGAGCTGATTCTCAGAAAAACAGATAAACTCTCTAAGCTTTCAGGAAGCTGAAGTTTCCTCATCTGTAAAAGAGAGATAATAATTGCATTTCACATAGAGTTGTTATAAGGATTAGCTAGAATAATGCTTGTGAAGTGCTTAACATAGTACCTAGCATGTTATAAATAATTTACAATGGCTACTTTTATTTGTTATTATTAGTAATTGTAGTCAATGTACTCTTTTTGCAAACCATTGTGCTTGGCCTTGTGAGGCATGCAAATGAGCTAGGCAAGGATAAACCAGACAAAAGTGACAGAATAATTATTTATTGAGTGCCTATCATGAGCCAGCAATATAACAAATACACATGTAATCTTTGTCTTCATGGACACATGGTTCACAGGGGAAAGGGATAAATAACAGACACTACAGAAGGTGATATAAGTCAAGTAAAGGAAGAATTCTGGCCTAGATATTGAGAGCAGAGAAAGAACCTTAAAGCAAGTAACATCTCATCTGATATGTGAAGGATACATAAGAATTAGTCTATATAATCTCTGAGGCAACCCAAAGTGGCATGTGAAACCAGTTCAATTTAGCTAGAAGGCTGAGTGCCTGTACTGGTTGGATGAGTGATGGGAGATGAGCTGGGTTTGTTTGTAACAGATATGGAAGCCAACTTATGAAGTTTGGGCTCTACTTTGAGGATAATGAGGAGTTACAGCATATTAAGCTGCTGATTGAGATGATCAATTTTGCTTTTTAGAAAGAATAATAACATGGAATCCTAAAGTACAGGCCAAACATTGTCTTAGACCACTGATGTTGTTCCTCAAGACCTGACTAGTTTTATTAGGACACACTATGATCCATACTAAACATATGAGATATCAAAGTACTATATATAGTCATTATTGACAAAAAAGGGATCTATCAGAGTCATGAAGTATTTCTATTTTGTACTGTGATATAACATGGTATATATGACATTTTCTGGAGCTACATAGTGCAAACTTTTGAAGATTCCAATGTTTTTTGTTTGTTTGCTTTTATCATAAGCAATCCTAGAAAGATCACATTACATCCTTTTGAAGTCATACATAAGAGTTCTTTCTTTAATAAATACTGTTTATATGTATCTTCTGGGAAATGTGTGATTACTATTTTTTCAAGATATTTGGCCAAGTTACTTTCTTTTCTTTGAAAAATGGAATGAAGTCTTGGTGTTATCCCTTTACTTGTACATGAAAAGATACTGTACCTTTACAATAGCTACAGTCTTCAAAAGCCTGCTTATTATCTCCGGGATCATCAAAGAGTAGGAGACCATTGGATGAATCACATCTTGAGTACTTCTGGGGTGATTCACTGGTGGACAAGAAGACAGGTGGATTGAAACTATTGGCAAAAGTGTGTTTGGAGTTTTGAACTAAAAACTTTCAGTGGTTAAAAAAAAGAGAGTGAAAAAAAGGAACAAGCTAAAAGCTAAAAGAAGCAATTGAAGTCAGTAAACTTGAGGCTTTGGAGTTGTTGCAGAAGAGATTTATCCTTGATAAGAAAGAAAGGATAAAGAAACAAAACTGTCTTGGAAGAAATCATGGTGCTCAAGGGCAAGTCTTCAGAACCTTTAAGGTACCGAAGTAGTTTCAAGATTTGGCTACAAATGTTGCTAACTGAAGTAAAATAGAGGTAATGACCAAAGACCCCAAGAACCTAGAGAATCTGATGGATAATGTATGCAAATACTAAAATTACACAGCATGATGAAAAGCTTTGGAATGGAGAGTAATCTTATGAGTCTGATGTTCAAATTTTAAGTTAAAGCAAGGGAGTGACCATAAGTTTAAAAATGGCTTCAGTTAGGAGAAGAATGAATTATTACAGGGTTTTTTCAAGTGTAGGATTTTTAAGACATATTATATCCCAAGTGAATTGTGGGCAAACTAGAAACTTTGACTTGAGAGAGATGAGGGGAAAGACCTAGATTTTCCTCAAAGGCAGGAAGAGCATGCACAGTAAAAATTTAGTGTATAGAATCAAATTTTCCAAAATGGAGAGAAGATAAACTAATGGAAGTTTAAGGAAAGAGGGGTTGCTTTTACATTCCCTCTTCCCCCACCTTGAAGAATAGGGAACTAAGAGGTACAAACTACTATGTATAAAATAAATAAGCTACAATGATATATGGTACAACACAGGGAATATAGTCAATATTTTATAAAAGCTACAAATGGAGGTAATCTTTAAAAATTAATCACAATGTTATACACCTAAAACATATAATATTGTACATCAACTGTAACTCAATAAAAAAACAGTACATTAGGAAAAAAAAGCTTCATGTACGACCTGGAGCAAAACTTTAATACAGATTGTATTTTGAGATGCAGAGAATATTCAAGACAGAGGGAACAGTACGAACAAAAAAAGAAATAAAAATGATAAAGCAAATTTGTGGATATATATATATAGTGGCAAAGAGTTCCATTCAGCTTATAAGCAAAAAGGGCTAGGGAAAATTTTAAATAAATGTGGAAAAGTTTCATATGGCCAATGATAGCTTTGTTGAGAAAGAAAGTTGACTTTTTCTGTAGTATTTGGAGCTACTTCTTAGAATATTCAAACAAATTTCTTTAAAATTGTTTGAAAATGTAGAAACTTGAGTAGGACAGATTAGTGAGCCTTATCAGATCCACTAAAGAGTGGAAAATCAAGAGCTGCCATAGACCACGGCATGGCTCAGGTGCCTGAAGGAGGAAGTGGAAGACCATAGAGAGACAGAGTTTACTTGTGCAGGTCTTTTCCTGCAATGCAGAGTTGTTGTTTAGTCGCTAGGTCATGTCTGACTCTTCTGCGACCCCATGGGCTGTAGCCTGCCAGGCTCCTCTGTCCATGAGGTTTCTTAGGCAAGCATCCTGGAGTGGGTTGTCATTTCCTTACTCCAAGGGATTTTCCTGACCCAAGGATCCAACCCCTGACTCCTGCATTGGCAGGCAGATTCTTTACCACTGAGCCATAAGGGAAGCATGGAGTATCAGGGGTCTAAGCATCCCATAAAAATTAGCTTTTCTTCAAGACTGTGAATAAGAAAATAGCAGGACCTTTTTAAAATTGTTATGCAGGATCATTGTGTAGTATAAAAGCCAGAGGACTTTATTTTTGACTGAATGATTTATCAAATCACTTACTCTCATTGATTACTTCTCAACGATGTATTCTGACTCATATTTAGTTTAGTTTCTTCATTTATAATTTGGCGATAATAATCTGCCTCACCCAATTTATAGCAATGGAATTTGAGGCTCTCAAATGAAACATGTGAAAATGGCATAAAAATGAAAAGTGAAAACTAACATTGAACAGCAATACAAAAGATGTTGTCATTTCAGTTTATTGAAGGAATTTCCTTTTTTATAATTTTAATATTTTGTAAATTTTCTAAAGCAAATATATGTTATGTTTACAGTTAAAAACATAAACTTTTTCTTTTTAAATCTTGATGTGACCAAATTTGAAAAATAGTAGGTGATTTAATAACTAATTTCATCTTCCCTTAGATCATCTATCTTTCCCGGAATGCCAAGGATTTGGTTGTTTCTTATTATTTTTTCTTTTTAATGGTGACTGCTAATCCAGATCCTGGTTCTTTTCAAGATTTTGTGGAGAAATTCATGAATGGGGAAGGTATGAAGAGTTTCTTTTTCTGAATTCTTTCAAGGTAAATGATACAAGGCAAATGACATCTTTGGGGATAATTTTTGCTTTCTGTTCTGGTCTATTATCCTTCCTGGCCCTTAATTAAAACACAGAAGTTCTAGAAGCCCTTGAACTTAGAACAAGCATAGTTTTTCCAGATGAGAATGGCGAAGTTCAGAATCTGGACACTCGAGTACAGTGCCTACAAATAGGTATATATATGTATATGTGTTTGTCCAATTCTCTTTCATGTCTTGTTATTACAGAAGTACTTCACAGTGTGTTATTATAACTTCACTGAACAAGAAGGAAAAAGATAGAGGAGAGAACTTGTTCGTTTGTATTTAAGAAAAATTTCAGATACTAAATGAGGCCAGCATTCACAAAGAAGTCTGAATATCTACAAAATTCTTACTCATTCTACCCACTGTACAGTTTGAATAATTCAACTAGATTTCTTAGAATAGTACAAGAGTTACTTGAGCAGAAATTCTGGGAAATTTTGTCTTTTTATTTAACTCCAGACTAAAGCAACAGAGTATTTAGGTTTGAGAAAGAAAGTGTTCAGAAGAATCTAATATTAACTAAAGAAGGCCATTCTGACTCCTTAATAATAAGTGTAAGGAAAGGGATAATAATGTCATTTATATCCCCCCAAATTAATCAGTTCAGTTCAGTTCAGTCGCTCAGTCGTGTCCGACTCTTTGCGACCCCATGAATCGCAGCACACCAGGCCTCCCTGTCCATCACCATCTCCCGGAGTTCACTCAGACTCACATCCATCAACTCAGTGATGCCATCCAGCCATCTCATCCTCTGTCGTCCCCTTCTCCTCCTGCCCCCAATCCCTCCCAGCATCAGAGTCTTTTCCAATGAGTCAACTCTTCACATGAGGTGGCCAAAGTACTGGAGTTTCAGCTTTAGCATCATTCCTTCCAAAGAAATCCCAGGGTTGATCTCCTTCAGAATGGACTGGTTGGATCTCCTTGCAGTCCAAGGGACTCTTAATATTGACTCAATAAAAGTGTGGTATATGTGCTTTATGTTTGTTGCTACCTTTGGAAAATTTTATACTAAAGCACGAATAAATTACATGCCTCAAGATCATCAAAATGTGCATTGTAAAACGGGTAAAGATAATGCTGTACCTCAGCAAAATAGATGAATAAGATCACTATAAAAGTCATTTATGACTTTTCTGCAAAGAAACAAATGGGACAAAGCAGAAGCAGACCTACCCACAGGTACAGAGAAAAAATTAGCAGTTACCATAAAGCTGGATGGCATCACTGACTTGATGGACGTGAGTCTGAGTGAACTCCGGGAGATGGTGATGGACAGGGAGGCCTGGCATGCTGCGATTCATGGGGTCACAAAGAGTCGGACACGACTGAGCGACTGAACTGAACTGAACTGACTGATAAGGGAGAAAGATGGGGAAGGGGCAGAATGATGAAGGGGATTAAGAGTCCAAACTGCCAGCTATAAAATAAATACATCACAGGGAAATAATGGACAAGACAGGGAATATAGTCATTATTTTATACTAACTTTTGGCGTGTAATGTATTCGAATATTGAATCACTATGTTTACACCTTTGATGTTATTTTAGGTTAACTATAAATAAATAAATAATTGTCAGTAGGGTCAAAGAACAAAAGAAATATTCGATGACTTAATGCAAAGCAGAATACTTTGGCTCACACATCATCATTATTACTATGTCAGCTTTTTACTGGGTGAAACACTTGGATACATGTGAGAAAAGATGAGGGAGAGAAAAGAAGAATCCATATTTGGTCATACCACATCACCTCCAAAATCTTCTAACATTTTAAAGTGAGAATGAAACTAAGGATCCCTAAGAAAGCACCCCTTTACCCTTTAAACTGCAACAGTGTAAAAAAAATTATATAATTATAAATTATTCAGTTACCAAAGCTACTTTTTAAATGGTAAATTTGAGATCTGGACTGCATTCTAATCATAAGAATGTTGATAGTTCTACTACTGAACTCCTTTCATTTACAACACACACACACAGACACACACACACATACCATTTTCAAAAATACTCTTATAAGTTCTAAATCAAATGGAAACACTTCCATCACTTTTCCTCTGAGTTGTAAACTATGTAATAATAATGAAAGTTGAGATTATATTTCTGTATGTAGATTTTCAACATATTTCCTGCAGAGAAATTTGCCTCAGATGCGCAGCTGATCTCTAGTTTTCATTCCATGACCATTTATTTATATTTTTTTTCTCTGAAACCTCATTTTCAAGCTGAGTCTGAGCGTAGAGTTGATGCTATGTCCTCACATTGTTTTTTTTTTAAATATAAACTTATTTATTTTAATTGAAGGTTAATTATAATATTGTATTGGTTTTGCCATACATCAACATGAATCCGCCACAGGTATACACGTGTTCCCCATCCTGAACCCCCCTCCCTTCTCCCTCCCCGTACTATCACTCTGGGTCGTCTTAGTGCACCAGCCCCAAGCTCACACTGTTTTTATCTCTGATCTTAGTTCCTTATGGTTCCTGGTATGAACACACAAAATCTTGGTGGGAAAAGAGGAAGAATCCACAAGTGCTATTTCTTTTCTACGAAGACATGAAGGAGGTGAGAAACTCAAAAGACATGGCAACTTCATAATTATCAAAATGTTAGCATTTGAAAATAATGTAGATACAAAATTTTGCCTTTGAATAAATAATGCAGCCACCTCCAAAAGTTACAATAATCCAGATACTCTACTACAGATTGAACGTAGTGAATAAAAACCTTCTGTAAATGAACACATTTAAACTCAAGTCTCAAAAATGTTACCAAAGATAAAAGTGGAAAGAGTTTGAGTTCTTAAATCAAAGCAACAGCCACACACAACACACACACACAGATGCAGATGCACAAAAGGAATCACAATGGGCAAGAAGAGTTAAATGGTCTCTAAATCCATAGATAATGGAATTATTAGAAAAAGACCATAAAATAGCTATACTTCACATGTTTAAAAAAATAAAAGAAGAAATTTAAAATCTTACAAAGAAACAGGAGTTTAGTAAAATTGACAAAGCAGATTTGGGCGGAAAAAAAGAGCAGCAAACCAGAATTTCTAAAATAACTTCTAAAAATTAAAATTTGAAAAGCAAAAAGATGGCTTAAATAACAGATAAGGCATGGCTACACAGTGAATTAGTAATGTGGTAGATGATGCTGAGGAAAGTCCACAGGAATTAGTAATGTGGTAGATGATGCTGAGGAAAGTCCACAGGATGTACTTCAGTGAGATAAATAGAATACTTTAGAAAGAGTAATGGATATGTAGGATAGAGTAATAACATCTTACATGTATCAAGTCAAAGTTCCAGAAGAAAGTAAAGAGAATGCCAGAATAGCAAAATGCAAAAGTATGATGACATCACAATTTCTTAAAAATCTAGTTTTTTTCTAGCTTCATTAATAATCAGGGTAATTCAAAATAAAAATGTCTGTGAGGTGCTATTTCACACACAGCAGAGTGACAACAATGAGATGTAGTCTGACTGGGCTATGCTTAGTTGCTCAGTCATATCTGACTCATTGCACACTGTAGCCCGCCAGGCTCTTCTGTCCATGGGGATTCTCCAGGCAAGAATATTGGAGTGGGTTGCCATACTTACTTTCGAGGGATCTTCCCAACACAACCCAGGGACTGGGACTGAACCCAGGTCTCTCACATTGCAGGCAGATTCTTTATCAGCTGGGCTATAAGGGAAGCCCAGTCTAACTGTAGTCTGACAATATATACTAGTCAGGATGTGGCTTAGTGAGAAGTAACACACTTCTGATAAGAGTATAAGAATATACAAATGTTGTGGACAACATGTCACCTAGGGAGGGCAAACGTGTATAACTTAAGGCTCACAAATTCCACTAGTAGATATAAGTTTATGAGAAACACTGATGTGTATATTAGTTTATATGCACAGCAATCTCCATAACAGCATTCCGCACGACTATAAAAACAACCCCAATACACATATACTCAGGAATAAATGCATTGTATATACTATTATTCCACAATTAAATACTATATTGCAGTGAAAAGGAATGTATTTCAAATGTGCTTATCAGTTGAGTAAAATCAAGCTATATGTTGTCTAGGGATAGATACATGAGTTTCAAATCTACAGAGTAAAGGCACAGGATTGAGTAGGTCATTTTCAGGACAGCAAGTTTGTTTGTCGTTGTCATTTGTGAAACTTGGAATGGAGAGTGAAAAAAATGAAGTTGGGAACTTGCAAATGGAAGAACTTAGCCAATTATGAATGTTTTTTTACATGTACTGGGTAGTAGGTAAGGGTGCTGCATTCATATTAATTCTTTAAAGTATATATGCACACATATCAAATAATTTATAAATGAAAGACAAAATACTAGATCTTTTTATTAAGGGGTAACAAATATCTTCTCTAATTTATTATATATATATATATATATATTTATTGGCTGTGCTGGGTCTTCATTGCTGCTCAGGCTTTTCTCTAGTTCTGGTGACCAGGGGCTACACTACATTGAGGTGGCCAGGCTTCTCATAGCAGTGGCTTCTCTTGTTGTTGAGGATGGGCTCTAGGCATGTGGGCTCAGTAGTTGCATTTCCCGGGCTCTAGGGCACATGCTTGATAGTTGCGGCGCATGGGTTTATTTGCTCCACGGCAAGTGGGATCTTCTGGATCTGAGATTGAACCCATGTCTCCTGCATTCGCAGGCGGATTCTTTACCACTGAGCCACCAGGGAAGCCCTCTTCTCTCATTCTTTCTTAGCACCAAGAAAGCAATTGATATCCAGGTCTTGTTCACATTTTTGAGCAATTATTGAAATTCATTTCACAGTAATTCTAGAGTTGTTTTGATGAGGACGTATTTAAAATAAAATTATGGATATTATTTTAGAAGCAGAATTATTTCTTTATAGAATTTAATGCAGAATAGATTTGAATGAGAAGCAACCATGATTTGTAGTTTGCTATTATATTACTTAAATTTGTGTTCTATAGCTAGAATATTGAAGACAGTAAATTTAAAAGGCGCACGAACAAAATTTAATAGTTAATCCATGCCTTTCACCCTCCCAAATTGTCTCTATCCATTTACTCCCTATTTTGGTCAATAATGGCCAGGTTTATGTTTCTTCTCTATTTGCAAAAATGAGGAGCAAAGGAATAAATCTTTTCTCTTGTTTCTGCAATGCATCAAGTAAGAGTAAAAGACATTAACCGTATATGTAGAGATACTATATTTTTTGTGGAAACAAGTAAATAAAAAAAGTGTGAGAATGCATATATGATACAATAGATTTATATGGAATTTATGGAGCAAAAATAGAGTTATCTAACTTAAATTGGAATAGTCAAGGAAATAATCCCAAAGAAAGTGATACTTAAGCTGAAGTTTGACAGGTAGACTGCTCATTAGAAGCCTACTTTCCAATATCAGTGTGGGGAGGAGAGGGGAAGAATGATTTTCTTATTGTGTCCTTTTTTTTTTTTCAAAAACAAAATATGTTTTTCTTCCTAGAATATCAGAAAAGAGGTGATGAAATTGTTACAATTTCTGGGAAGGGAGGCATCAGATGAGCTTGTGGACAAGATTATAAAGCACACTTCATTCGAGGAGATGAAGAACAATCCATCTACCAATTATACAACATTGCCAGATAAAATCATGAACCAAAAGGTATCTCCCTTCATGAGAAAAGGTGAGATGCTCATGGTATTTGCCTCCATTGCTACAGGAAGGCCTAAGTTTAAACATTTACAGGCAAACATCTATTAAAGTCTATTCATGCCTGTGGACCCCACTTGTTTTCTTTAGAGCTGTTTCCATCTTTGAGTGATCAGTTCTGCAGAAGTACAAAATATTAATACTACTACTAAGAAATTACTATTAGAAACATTACTAATAGTAATTGACTAGTTTTGCAGAAGCATAAAATACTAGTACTACTACTAATAAATTACTATCACATGTTGATTATTTAGTGCATACAACAAAATATATTAAGAACCACCAGCAGTCACCCTAGCCTCAGTACTAGCACTAATATCATAGCCTACTACTACTACTACTACTACTAAGTCACTTCAGTTGTGTCCGACTCTGTGTGACCCCTTAGACGGCAGCCCACCAGACTCCGCCGTCCCTGGGATTCTCCAGGCAAGAACACTGGAGTGGGTTGCCATTTTCTTCTCCAATGCATGAAAGTGAAAACTGAAAGTGAAGTTGCTCAGTTGTGTCCGACTCTTTGCGACACCATGGACTGCAGCATACCAGGCCCCTCCATCCATGGGATTTTCCAGGCAAGAGTACTGGAGTGGGGTGCCATTGCCTTCTCTGATACCACACCCTACTAGCTATTATTTGTTAAGTCTTTATGCCTTGGTGCTATACATATATGTTATACAAAATGTAAATTCTATTTTTATTAAAATTCCAATACAAGAGTTAGGAAAAAACTTCTATTATCTCATTTTGAGATGAGGAAACAACCTTAGAACAGTTAGTCAGCTCTTCCCTAGCTAAGTGGCAGACATTTTTCAAGACTAAATGTCAAATGTCAAACATCAAATGGTACACATTGAATATGTACAGTTTTCTGCATATTAATTATACTTCTACAAAGCTGCTAAAACAGCACCAAGTTTCAAAACACTAAGCAGAAAATACTGCTCAACTTGGTAAAAATATCAAAGTACAATGAGGTGACATCTACTGGGAGGAGGCATGTACTTGATAAGACACAGTCAGTTCATAAATACATAGGTATATAGGATATGGACTTAACAGAAGCAGAAGATATTAAGAAGAGGTGGAAAGAATACACAGAAGGACCATACAAAAAAGATCTTCACGACCCGGATAATCACGATGGTGTGATCACTCATCTAGAGCCAGACATCCTGGAATGTGAAGTCAAGTGGGCCTTAGAAAGCATCACTACGAACAAAGCTAGTGGAGGTGATAGAATTACAGTGGAGCTATTTCAAATCCTGAAAAATGATGCTGTGAAAGTGCTACCAATATGCCAGCAAATTTAGAAAAGTCAGCAGTGGCCACAGGACTGGCAAAGGTCAGTTTTCATTCCAATACCAAAGAAAGGCAAAGCCAAAGAATACTCAAACTACCGTACAATTGCAATCATCTCACACACTAGTAAATTAATGCTTAAAATTCTCCAAGCCAGGCTTCAACAATACATGAACCGTGAACTTCCTGATGTTCAAGCTGGTTTTAGAAAAGGCAGAGGAACAGGAAATCAAATTGCCAACATCTGCTGGATTATGGGAAAAGCAAGAGAGTTGAAAAGAAAACATCTATTTCTGCTTTATTGACTATGCCAAAGTCTTTGACTGTGTGGATCACAATAAACTGTGGAAAATTCTGAAAGAGATGTCAATACCAGACCACCTGACCTGCCTCTTGAGAAATCTGTATGCAGGTCAGGGAGCAACAGTTAGAACTGGACATGGAACAACAGACTGGCTCCAAATAGGAAAAGGAGTTCGTCAAGGCTGTATATTGTCACCCTGCTTATTTAACTTATATGCAGAGTACATCAGGAGAAACACTGGACTGGAAGAAACACAAGCTGGAATCAAGATTGCCAGGAGAAATATCAATAACCTCAGATATGCAGATAACACCACCCTTATGGCAGAAAGTGAAGAGGAACTAAAAAGCCTCTTGATGAAAGTGAAAGAGGAGAGTGAAAAAGTTGGTTTAAAACAACATTCAGAAAACTAAGATCATGGCATCTGGTCCCATCACTTTATGGGAAATAGATGGGGAAACACATTTTTGGGCTCCAAAATCACTGCAGATGGTGATTGCAGCCATGAAATTAAAAGACGCCTACTCCTTGGAAGGAAAGTTATGACCAACCTAGACAGCATATTAAAAAGCAGAGACATTACTTTGCCAAGAAAGGTCCGTCTAGTCAAAGTTGTGGTTTTTCCAGAAGTCATGTATGAATGTGAGAGTTGGACTGTGAAGAAAGCTGAGAGTCAAAGAACTGATGCTTCTGAACTGTGGTGTTGGAGAAGACTCTTGAGAGTCCCTTGGACTGCAAGGAGATCCAACCAGTCCATTCTGAAGGAGATCAGCCCTGGGATTTCTTTGGAAGGAATGATGCTAAAGCTGAAACTCCAGTACTTTGGCCACCTCATGCGAAGAGTTGACTCATTGGAAAAGACTCTGATGCTGGGAGGAATTGGGGGCAGGAGGGATTGGGGGCAGGAGGAGAAGGGGACGACAGAGGATGAGATGGCTGGATGGCATCACTGACTCGATGGATGTGAGTCTGAGTGAACTCCGGGAGATGGTGATGGACAGGGAGGCCTGGCATGCTGCAGTTCATGGGGTTGCAAAGAGTCGGACATGGCTGAGCAACTGAACTGAACTGAACTGATAGGATATGCAAAGTATTGGGACATCCACTGTTACTTGGATAATCTTCCTTCTGGAAGAAAAACTAATAAAATAAAATAAAAGAATAATCTTCCTCTTGGAACCAAATTGTCAATGATAGGGTTAAGGATTTTTTAAACAATTGTATTAGCAAACTTGCAATTGGGTTAAAACAGGGCACCCCTGAAAAAGGAATAAAATGCAGATTAAATTTAGGTTACCTATACTCAGATTATCTCAGTTTCTTTCCCCAGAATGTCTTCATATATTTTAAAGATAAAACAATAAAAATAATTTTCATGCTTATAAAGTGTTTCATACTATTGAGTCCTCTGACAGAATCTGATTTTCAAGACACATTTTCTATCTTATGATTTTTGGATTATTTCATTGGGAAGGTTTAGAGCTCCTTGGATTAAGAGGACAAGTGAACTACTGATTAATTTAAAGTACTAGTGACTTCTTCCTTTCAGAGGAGAGTTGGATGTGATGAAAAGCAAAGAAGAGCCTGCTAGACTTTTGTAACAGCACAGGTGGTAAATATTGAGGAGCTTCTCTAACTGTTGGTGGCAGTAAAAATGGGGAGGAGGCAATGGCTATGAAGAAAGTCTGAATATAAATAAAGAATTAGATATTCTGGCCTAAAGACAACAGCCACGCTTATGCAATGGATATCTGCATTCAGTTAACCAGGTTATGGAAAATGACTCAAAGAAGATGCAGTCTGGTGGGGAAGAAAATGAATTTATTTTTTAGCTGGGTGAATTTGAGATGTTCCTATGAAATACAGGTGGCCACATCAGGTAGGCAACTTGGGTATGAAGACATTATTCTGGATTTTAATGTTTTCAACATGAAGATGATATTTAATACCACAGGAGAGGTAAAACATGGATCACGAATATTTCAAAGGAAATTGGAGAAGAAAATTAAGTAGCATAAGAAAGGAAGGTCAGAGAAATAAATGTGCTTTTTTTTTGTATGTTTATTTGTTTTATTATTTTTAAACAATCAGGACAAATCCTTGTTTGCACTCTCAAATATATAGTATTTATGGTATATACTTACAATTAAGGGTTGCAAAAATAAAATTTGATTAGGTGTTAATGAAAGTGATAGATATTAGAAAATTTCACTATTCTGACTGGAAGACATAGTGTTTACTGCTTTCTTTTCTTTTCTGTTATAGGAATTGTAGGAGACTGGAAGAATTACTTTACAGTAGCCCTGAATGAGAAATTTGATAAGCACTATGAGGAGCAAATGAAGGGATCTACACTGAAGTTCCGAACTGAGGTCTAGGAAGGGTTTTCTTAACATCTGAGATTAAACTTTTGTTTCATCCTTCCTCACCTTCTTCATTTTAAACTAGTAGAGAATGAATTATACAAAAGATCATGATCAGGTTCACATGATTATTGAGATCTTAGTATGAAAGAGTAAGAAAGATTTTTTCCTGTAATTATCTCTTTAATATTTTCTTCCCTTTTTTCTTTACTGTAAATATTACACAAAGCTATAGCCTATGAGAATGATGTAGGTACACACAAATTGTTCAAGTTGTTAGAGCCTCAGTAAAAATAATCAGACATTCCAAATTATTTAACTTTGTGTCTACTTTTTCCCATTTATTAGTATATTTGGTATATAATGAAGGGGTATATGTATATACATGTATATACATATACATATATATGTATATGTACCTTTAAATACATATGGATAAATACATATTAATAATCATATGTGGAATTTTAAAACCTTGACAAATAGAACTGAAAAGAATGAACATGAGTGTATAACTAGATGTATTATTTCTTGGCTGAAATTGTCTTTCATTCACTGCAAAATGACTTAACTTGGAATTTACCTTAGTTTAGTGTAAATTTTCAGCATTTTCAGAACTGATTTCCAGATGTCTATAAATAATTCCAAAGAGTATGATATATGTTTGAATATCTTTAGCTAATTTAAAATAGTTATACTTTAGAGTTCCTTCTATCCTATACACAATGTAATCAAAGTAAGATCTGTAAACTAAAGTTTTAATGAATGTGAGATATACCAATAAAATAAAACAAACGCAAAAGCAAAAGAAAATTGTTTTTTATGTAAACAATGTTGTTTTGACTTACGTCTCCTATTTTTCTATATTGTATTGATCATCTTTTTCCTATAGTGTTTTTATTTTAACAGTCAATGCATCCTTTCTCTGAATCAGAAGACACGCAAGATTATGAAAAAAATCACTATGGGTCTCCAGTAGAATACAACATTGTTAATTTCTAAACTCTAGGTCAATTGATATATGTTTTCTTATTCTTTGGAGAAAAGACTAGGAGTTTCCTAGCCCCTTGTTTAATAATTTTGATTTTTCAGAATCAAAGCTATATTTAGTGTAACATTTCTATAAATTATACAAAAGTGGAAGAATCTTGAAACTTTTTAAGAATTTGTTGGGTTGGGGTGGCATTTAGAATCTCAGTTTCTAGAGGGAACGATCATTAACGCATACATACACACAGGTATGTATGTATCATGGCAAATAGAAGGGGAAAAAGTGGAAACAGTGACATTTTATTTTCTTGGGCTCCGTAATCACTGTAGATGGTGAATGCAGCCATGAAATTAAAAGAAACTTACTCCTAGGAAGGAAAGCTGTGATAAATCTAGACAGCATTTTAAAAAGGAGAGACATCACTTTGCCAACAAAAGTCCAGATAGTCAAAGCTATGCTTTTTCCAGTAGTCATGTACAGATGTTAGAGTTGAACCACAAAGAAGACTGAGTGCCAAAGAACTGATGGTTTTGAACTGTGGTGTTGGAGAAGACTCTTGAGAGTCCCTTGGACAGCAAGGAGATCAAATACTAAAGGAATCAGCCCTGAATATTCATTGCAAGGACTGATGCTGAAGCAGAAGCTCCAATACTTCGGATACCTGATGTGAAGAGCTGACTCATTGGAAAAGCCCCTGCTGCTGGGAAAGATTGAGGGCAGAAGGAGAAGGAGAGGACAGAGTTGAAATGGTTGGATGGCATCACTGACTCAATGGACATGAGTCTGAGCCAACTCCAAGAGATAGTCAAAAGACAGGGAAGCCTGGAATACTGCAGTCCATGGGTTGCAAAGAGCTGGACATGACTTAGCAACTGAACAAAAACACACATTAATACATTCACACACATACATACACATTTATTATCATTAGTTTTTTTCTGAACCATCTGAGATCAAGTTGTAGATATAATCATCCTTCAATATGCCTATGTCTATTTCTTAAAAATAAGAGCACTTTCTTGTTAACTACACTATTCAAATTCAATATTGACACAGTGCTATTATTCAGTTCATATGGTACATTAACATACATCCAAAATTTTTCATCACAGGGTTTTTAGTTCTTACCTTCTTGTCCTAGATCCAATCTGGGATAACATACTCCATTTTATTGTCAGATTTGGAGATTTCCTTCAGTCTCAACAGTTGCTATGCATATTTCTGTGTTTCATGACCTTTGCAGTTTTAGAGTATAGACTTTTAATATCTCCCAATCATGCCCATCTCAACACTCAGGACATACAGAAAAATTGTGGATCTCTCAGTACATCACGCCAGAGGGCATGTAATGCCCAGCCTCTTCCACACTGTTGCTATCAAACTTGATCATTTTTTAAAACTGGTGTCTGCCCTGTTTCTCTACCATAACATCACCTTTTATGTCTTTGCAACTGATTAGCACTTTGTGGTATTAATAATTCATTCTTTTGCATTTAGCATCCATTAATCATTTAGCCTTAATCCTTCACCACTAAATTAATTGCAAATTCTGTCAATAGTTTCTATTTCTATCATTTTTAGCTTGTTGAATGGCACTACATTATAATAAAGTAATTTCCCCCTCATTTATTCATTCATGTCAATATGAACTCACGACTGCTTATTTAATTCGACACTGGGCTTCCCCAAAGGATCAGTGAGTAAAGAATCTGCCTTCCATGCAGAGATGGGGTTTGATCTCTAGGTCAGGAAGAGATTCTCTGGAGAAGGGAATGAGAACCCTTTCCAGAATTCTTTCCTGAAAAATCCTATGGAAAGAGGAGCCTGGTGGGCTATACTTCAAAGGGGTGCAAGGAGTTGGACAATATATATACGATTACAATCCAGATACAATCAAACTCCATGAAGGCAGGGACTTTGTTTTATTCATAGAATAATACAAAGTCCATAGAACTGAAACTTGTGTACAGTATATAATCATGAATATTAGATAAATGAATGAATAAATATCTACCTAGGTACATATGTATATATCTATTATTAGCAAGAGTTTAAAAAATAAATTCTTTATTCTTACCAATGAAAATGTTATTTTTTTCATTTCTATCAACTTGTGAAACCATTGAATGTTAATTTCAACTGAATTATCAATTGGTGGTTTACTTGCTCAGTCATGTCCGATTCTTGTAACCCCAAGGACTGTAGCCCGCCAGGCTCCTCTGTCCATGGAATTTCCCAGGCAAGAATAATGGAGTGAGTTACCATTTCCTTCTCCAGGGGATCTTCCCAATCCAGGGACTGAAGCCAGATCTCCTGCACTGCCAGCAGATTCTTTAATGACTGAACCACCAGGAAATTATCAAGTACTTTTGTCCAAATCTCTAAATATTAAGACCAAAGTTATCCATAAAGGGAAAGATTTATTGTACATATTTTAGAACAACTATCCATAGGAAAAATTTCAAGCCGGTCTTCAAGTTAGCAATGATTTTAGGAAAAGGTCTATAAGAAGCAATTATGTTAGCAAGCTTTACTAAACAAACCAAGCAATTTGAAATCTTTCATTACTTAACAATAATAGAGGGCCAGTTCTTGTTCATGTTACTTTTGGACTGCCACACTTCTCCAGGCTTTAAACAGGCTGAGACTCTGACATTTGTTTTTTTTTTTTTTTAATTCTAAGACCCAAGCTGACAAAGCTGTCCCTGTGGGGTACATGTTCATTCTTAAGCTAGACACAATAAAGAATAAGAGCACCACTGTAAAATGCAGTGTCTCTTACAATGTCATTGGTGTGTTATCACCTCTAAGTTCAGTTCAGTTCAGTTGCTCAGTCGTGTCCGACTCTTTGCGACCCCATGAATTGCAGCATGCCAGGCCTCCCTGTCCATCACCAGCTCCCGCAGTTCACTCAAACTCACGTCCATCGAGTCGGTGATGCCATCCAGCCATCTCATCCTCTGTCATCCCCTTCTCCTCCTGCCCCCAATCCCTCCCAGCATCAGAGTCTTTTCCAATCAGTCAACTCTTCACATGAGTTGGCCAAAGTACTGGAGTTTCAGCTTTAGTATCATTCCTTCCAAAGAAATCCCAGGGCTGATCTCCTTCAGAATGGACTGGTTGGATCTCCTTGCAGTCCAAGGGACTCTCAAGAGTCTTCTCCAACACCACAGTTCAAAAGCATCAATTCTTCAGCGCTCAGCTTTCTTCACAGTCCAACTCTCGCATTCATACATGACTTCTGGATAAACCATAGCCTTGACTAGACGGACCTTTGTTGGCAAAGTAATGTCTCTGCTTTTGAATATGCTGTCTAGGTTGGTCATAACTTTCCTTCCAGCGAGTAGGCGTCTTTTAATTTCATGGCTTCAATCACCATCTGCAGTGATTTTGGAGCCCCAAAATATAAAGTTATCACTTCTACTCACATTTTTAATTGGCCAAAGATACCATGAACAAATCCAAACTTACTGGGCAGGAAAGCATATACTCCTTTCATAGGCAAGTTCAGTTCAGTCACTCCGTTGTGTCTGACTCTTTGTGACCCCATGGACTGCAGTGCTGGGAGCCAGCATGGGGAATCCCGCCCATGGCAAAGGTCATGAGGAAGGGGGCCTGGCAAAAAGCAAAGGCTGAGATCAGGCCTCAGGGGTACCCCTGGATTTTTCTGAATATCTACCCACAAAACCAGAGTCTGCCTGCTTTATTGTACTGTGCTTTCCCCTCTTCTGACAGTACAGGGGGCTATCCCCAACCACCTTTCTCTGGAAAGAGTTAACTTATAGCTCCAGTTAACAGTCTCCTGCATATAAAAGGAGTGTCTCAGTTCAAACCCCTCTGATGGCTCTCTAACTTGCCCGACAGTTAGAGACTTTTACAACTTGTGGTTGTTTGCAGCCCCTCAACTGTGAAAGGCACACAGCTTAAAACATCTTAAAGATATAGAGCCTTTTCTAAAGAGCTAAGAATTATATTGGTAATGGGTTTTCATCGTTGAGTCAATGACTGCTGCCAGGCCTCCATATTCTTTATCTGTTAGGCACCTGCAGGATATTAATCAATGTAATTGGGATATAGAAAAAGGAGTATAGTAGTTTTGATGTTAGCAACACTAGACTTTTGAGTTAGTGAACTTTCTCTTTGTTATAAATCACTGTACTCCTCTTTCCTTGTTATAAATTGTTATGTCCTTGCTATATAAGAATGTAACCTTAATTAGTGCTTTCTGAGAGTGGCACCAGACTTTAGTAAGAACAACACTTTTAAGGCAAATAAGTTTTCTGGTTGAAGGACCCTTATCAGAAAAGGGCCATAAAATGCTAATAGGCCTCCTGGCCAGAAGATGATGCAAATCACCTAAGACTTGTGTATACAGCTAGGTATGCAGAGGAAAAGCCTGGTCTCGATAAAAGTCAGGGCTGCTGACGCTGCATAACTTTGTATTATCCATTGATCTCTATGTACAACCAAAAGTATAAAAAGCTTTCCTGGACAATAAAGGATGGACCAGTTTTTCAGACCAGCTTCTCGAACTGGTTTCTTGGAAATCTGGCTCCCCGCCATGTCAACTCTCTCTCTCTCTCTCTTTCTCCCTCTCCCTCCCTCTCCTTTTCAGGCTGATCCCTTGGTATGCGGAAGCTCACTGAGCCTACTTACTTGCCCTGGCTTCTAAGACCCATACAAAAGGGAGCCCAAGGGGGGCACCCTCCACTATTCAAGCGGGCACCGGTGGCCTAACATAGATGGTGCAAGTTCCTTATCTTGGAACTTTATTGGTTTTCCACATAAACCAAGTTATTCAGCCTCTTTTCTCCGCTAATTTCCTACTACACTATTCTTTCCTAATCTCTTTATATTTCTAATTAAATAGTCCTTTCCAAGACGCCGACTCTGTCCCCACTTCAAATTCCCTGGATCCACCAGGGCTGGACCCTGCACCGCAGCACGCCAGGACTCCCTGTCCATCACCAACTCCCAGAGTTTACTCAAACTCATGTCCATTGAGTCAGTGATGCCATCCAACCATCTCATCCTCTGTCGTCCCTTTTTCCTCCTGCCTTCAATCTTTCCCAACGTCAGGGTCTTTTCAAATGAGTCAGCTCTTCACATCAGGTGGCCAAAGTATTGGAGTTTCAACTTCAGCATCAGTTCTTCCAATGAATATTCAGGGCCGATTTCCTTTAGGATGGACTGATTGGATCTCCTGCAGTCCAAGGGACTCTCAAGAGTCTTCTCCAACACCACAGTTCAAAAGCATCAATTCCTCAGTGCTCAGCTTTCTTTATAGTCCAACTCTCACATCCATATATAACTACTGGAAAAGCCATAGCTTTGAGTAGACGGGCCTTTGTTGACAAAGTGAAGGTCAATTAATATTTACCAAGATTAATATCAGCTACCTTTTTGTAGTTGAGGTTCCTGGGTGGGAACTTCCCTTCTGGCTCAGATGGTAAAGCATCTGCCTGTGATGCGGGAGACCCAGGTTCGATCCCTGGGTTGGGAAGATCTCCTGGAGAAGGAAATGGCAACCCACTCCGGTATTCTTGCCTGAGAATCTCACGGATGGAGAAGCCTGGTAGTCCATGGGGTCACAAAGAGTCAGACATGACTGAGTGACTTCACTTTCACCTTTTTTGTAGTCATTTGTAATCAGAACTATTAGCGTCTGTTTGATATTTGACAGGAATAACTGAATTATCAAGAGTTCAAGAACTATCTAGTTTTATTCTTAACCCCTTGCCATCCCTAAAATGTGCTCATTCATTTTCTTGATAAGAAAATGCTGAAAATATCACATAGTGCTTGCATTAAGGCCTCTTGGGACTGTTTGGCCCAAAATGTCAGAATCATTTGTGACTCTTGGGCCATGGTGAAAATATCATATTTATCTGAAAAAAAGTGAAAGTGAAAGTCATTCAGTCGTGTCCGACTCTTTCTGACACCATGGACTATACAGTCCATGGAATCCTCCAGGACAGAATACTGGAGTGGGTAGCCTTTCCCTTTTCCAGGGGATCTTCCCAACCCAGGGATCGAATCCAGGTCTCTTGCATTGCAGGCTGATTCTTTACCAGCTGAGTCACAAGGGAAGCACATTATAAATCATTCTTCTTGCTTATCTATTTCATACTAGAACTTTGTATCTCAAACCCACAATTCTATCTTGCCCTTCCCCTCCTCCCTATCCTGACTATAACCACTAGTTTGTTCTCATTACACATTGCACAGTTCTGGGAAATATAGCCATTGTTTTATAATAACTTTAAATGGAGTGTAATCTATACCAAAGGAGACAGGGAAAGGGAGGAAGGATAAATTAAGAGTATTAATAGAAATTCTTTACCATCTGACCCACAAGATAAGCCTATTAATAAGAATGAAAATGAAAAAAAAAATGAAGTCGCTCAGTCATGTCCGACTCTTTGCAACCTCGTGGACTGTAGCCTACCAGGCTCCTCCAACCATGGGATTCTCCAGGCAAGAATACTGGAGTGGGTGAATAGAGTAGGATAATTAGTCAGTTTAGAAATCCCACCGGTGGATTAAAGACAAAGGGCATTTTAAGGGCATTGGCAAGACTGTTGATCACTCAAGAAAAGAATCCATAACCTGGCAACAGGCTTCCTAATGGCTCAGATGGTAAAAAATTTGCCTGCCAAAGCAGGAGAGGTGGGTTCGATCTTCATGGGTCAGGAAGATCCTCTGGAGGAGGAAATGGTAACTCACTCCAGTATTCTAGTCTGGAGAATCTCATGGACAGAGGATTCTGGAGAGCTATCATCCATGGCATCTCAAATAGTCAGACATGCCTGAGTGACTAACACTTTCACTTTCAACCTAGCAGCAATCTAGTCTACCTTGAAGGAAGACCAGGTGCAATCAAGCACCAGAAACACTCAAACCACAAATCCTGTTAGTTAAAACACAAAAAAATAGACAGGAGTCTGAATCTTGTTACATGAAGTCAAGGAATTAATAGTCCTTGAAGAATAGCATTTCTGATTGTAGACAAGATAGGAATATAGGTGAAAGGGGACATTACACTGAAACCTGAGATGAATGGTCATATTTCAGTATATATTACCACCCTTCTGCTAATATACATTATAAATAGTGCCATGACAGTCTCATTCAATATTTGGTCAAATGAGAAGTTAATGATGTAAGCCTGGGTGTCTGTACAAAAGTAAGAGAGGAGATGGTCTTCTCCTCTTCTCACTTGTTTATAAAAATAGCATACTCTCAGACCTAGGGGCAGAGCCTTCTCATCTGCTGGCTAGTGTGTCTCACAAGTGTCCTGGAAGCTGATAAATTCACTCTTTACCTGCCACTTTGCTTCTTGCTGTTTCCCCCGCCACCCCCCCCCCCCCGCCCCCTCCCCGTGGTGAAACAAAAGAACCTGAGTTTCATCAAGTTCTGATACTAGGTGAGTAGTTTCAATTAAAAGACAATGAATATGAGTCCTTTTCTAATTCAGGGATCATGAATTCAAGTGCCAATATAAATTTTGGCTGGTTTCAAGTCCCACCTGAGAAGGAGTGCAATTTCAAGATAAGGCTAATAGATAAAAGCTACAAAACATAAATTAGATAAGCAACAAGGATTTACTCTACAGCACAGGAAACTATATTCAATATCTTGTAATAATTTAAAATGGAAAAATCTGAAAAAAATATGTATATAATTAAATTACTTTCCTGTACATCTGTGACTAACACAATATTGTGAATCAAATACACTTCAATTAAAAAACAATTCTTGGATTGGTTAAGCAGATGTCTTATGTGACAATAAGAAAAGAAATTATGCTGTGAAAATAAGGCATCAATTTTTCAGTGCTCAGCTTTCTTTATAGTTCAACTCTCACATCCATACATGACTATAGGAAAAACCATTGCTTTGACTAAATGGACCTAAGATGGGCACAGTAAAGGATACAAATGGTAGAGACCTGGTAGACACTGAAGAGACCAAGAAGAGAGGGAAAAAACACATAGAAGAACTGTGTAAAAAAGATCTTAATGAACCAGATTACTACAATGGTATGGTAAGTCACCCGGAGCCAGCCATTCTGGAGTGCTAAGTCAAGTGAGCCTTAAGAAACACTGCTGTTAATAGCCAGTGGATGCAATGAAATTCCAGCAGAACTTTTCACATTCCTAAAGGAGGACACCATCAGTGTTTTACATTCATTATGTCAGCAAGTCTGAAAGACTCAGCAGTGGCCCCAGGACTAGAAATGGTCAATTGTCATCCCAATCCCCAAGAAGGGTAGTACTAAAGAATGTTTTAACCATTGACAGTTGCACTCATCTCCCATGCTAGTAAGGTCATGCTTAAAATCTTTTATGCTAAGCTTCAACATTATGCAAACCAAGAACGTCCAGATGTCCAAGCTGGGTTTAGAAAAACTAGAGATCAAATTGCCAACATTCACTGGATTATAGAGAAAGCAAAGGAATTTCAGAAAAACATCCATCTCTGTTTCATTGATTATGCTAAAGCCTTTAAATGTGTGGATCATGACAAACTGTGGAAATCTCTTAGACAGATGGGAATACCAGAGTATCTTACCTGTCTCCTAAGAAACCTGTTTGCGGGTCAAGAAGCAGCAGTAAGAGCCACGTACAGAACAGCTGATTTGTTCAAGCTCAAGAAAGGAATATGACAGAGCTGTCTGCTGTCACCCTGTTTGTTTAACCCATATGCTAAGCACATCATGAGAAATGCCAGGCTGGAAATTACAAGCTGGAATCAAGATAGACAGGAGAAACAACAACAACCGCACATATGCAGATGATACCATTCTAAAGGCAGAAAGCAAAGAGGAACTAAAGAGCCTCTTGATGAAGGTGAAGGAGGAGAATGAAAGAGCTAAGACTATTTTAAAAACTAGGATTTAGGCATCTTGTCCTATTACTGCATGGCAAATAGAAGGGGAAAGGTGAAAGCAGTAAGATTTCCTCTACTTGAACTCCAAAATCACTACATACGGTGACTGCAGCTGTGAAATCAGAAGACGATTGCTTCTTGGCAGGCAAATGATGGCAAACGTAGACAGCATGTTGAAAAGCAGAGATATTACTCTGCTAACAAAGTTCTGTATAGTCAAGACTACGGTTTTCCAGTGGTCATGTACAGTTGTGAAAGTTGGACCTTAAAGAAGGCAGAATGCCAAAGAATTGATGCCTTCAAACTGTGTTGCTGGAGAAGACTCCTAAAGGTCCTTTGGACTGCAAGGAGATCAAACCAGTCAATCTTAAGGGAGATCAACCCTGAATATCCACTGAAGCTGAAGCTCCAGTATGTTGGTCATCTGATAATAACACATGGCTCATAGGAAAAGTCCCTGATGTTGGGAAAGATTGAGGGCAGAAGAAGAAGAGGACATCAGAGGATGAGAAGACTGTATGGAATCACTGATGCAATGAACATGAACTTGGGCAAACTCCAGAAGATGATGAGGAACAGGGAGGCCTGGCATGCTGCAGTCCATGGTGTCACGAACTGTCAGACGCTACTCGGTGACTGAACAACATCAATAAATATTGCCTTGTATATATGTGTAACATATTCTTTATTCAGTCATCTATTGATGAAGTTTTAGGTTGCTCCCAAGTCCTGTCTTTCATAAATAGTGCTGCAGTGAACATTGGGGTGGATGTGTCTTTTTGAATGATAATTTTCTCAGAGTATACACCCAGGAGTAGGATCACTGTGTCATAATTTTAATTTTAGTTTTTTTTTTTTTTTTTTTTTTCAGAAACCTCCATTAAGTTCTCCATAATGGCTGTATCAATTTACATTCCCACCAACAGTGTCAGAGGGTTCCTTTTTTTGTCTACCTTCTCTCCAGCATTTATTGTTTGGTGATTTTTTGATGATGGCCCTTCCAACTGGTATGAGGTGATACGTCACTGTAGTTTTGATTTCTATTTTTCTAACAGTTGATGATGCTCAGCATATTTCCATGTGATTCTTGGCCTTCTGAGTGTCTTCTTTGGAGAATAACCATTTTTTATCAGGTTGTTTGTTTTTCTGATATTATGCTGATTAAGCCATTTCTATACTTTAGAGATTAATCCCATGTCAGCTGCTTCATTTGCAAAGATTTTCCCTCATATTGATGGTTGTCTCTTTTCCCTCCTTATGGTTCCCTTGTCTGTGCAAAAACTTTTAAGTTTAATTAGGTCCCATTTGTTTATTTTTCTTTTCATTATTCTAAGAGATGGGTCAAAAAAAGTCCTGCTACAATTTATGTTGAAGAATGTTCTTCCTATATTCTCTTGTTGAGTTTTATAGGGTCCAGTATTTAATCCATTTTGAGTTTATTTTTGTGTTTGGTGTCAGAGCATGTTCTAATTCATTTGTTTATATAGGGCCTTCCAGTTTTTCCAGTACCACTTATTGAAGTATCTGTCTTTTCTCCATTGTATATTCTTGCCTCCTTAGTCATAGATTAGGTGACCATAAGTGTCTAGGTTTACCTCTGAGCTTTCTATTCAGTTTCAGTGATCTGTATTTCTGTTTAAAATATTTTAAATTAAATAAAATTCTATTAAGTCAGGTTCATCTATTTAGGTTAATGCCTGTGACCAGTCAATAGTTTTTTTTTTTTTTCTCCCAATGGATAAATGTTTCACTATTACTGTTTCTCTAATTTAAGTATTTCCCTCAGATACAGGAAAGTTTATATATTTTAAATTTATAGGCCAATGTTCTGAAAATATTTAAAAGTTGTGTTATTTTTAATGACATATAGATTTGTTAGCTAGCAATGTGCACAAAACTATAATGGACTTTAATATTACCACATACCCAACTTAAAGTGAGGTTAATATTGTTGAAGCCGTATACTATCATGTTATCTAGATTTCCAGATATACTAAAGAAGTTTTCATGTGATTGAAAAAAAAAGCCAGTTCATTTTGGGTCATATGACTCACTTAGTATTTCATGATGGCCCAGCACATTAAGAGAATATTCTTCAATATCAATTTGATTCTTTGTTCTTCTTGGAATGTTAGCAAATACATAACTTTATTCATGGCATCTAAGGCAACTTCCTCTGTGGTCTGAAACAGGATGCAAATAGTCATGAAAGAGTCTTTGAAAGTGATTTCAAAAGGTGATAGAAAGTAGTTTTCAAAAGCCTTTAAATTTTTTCAGAATACTGTTACCAAACCCGGGTCCTACTTCTTGTTTCTTTAAAGGCAGTACTCCAGAGACAAGTGTTGGTAGGGCAGAAAATATTGCTTTAGTCTGGAGGCCAGCAACAGGGGGAGATGGTGGACCTCTGTCTGAGAATCAACTCCTGGTTGCTACTCAGGGGGCAGGAGGTTTTAAAGGGGAGTTTAAATGGCAACCCACTCCAGTGTACTCTTGCCTGGAAAATCCCATGGACAGAGGAGCCTGGTGGGCTACAGTCCATGGGGTCACAAAGAGTCAGACACAACAGAACGACTTCACTTCAGGTTTGTACAGATGGAGGAGGGAACAGAACAACACAGTCAGCTCTTACAGTCATCTTGATAATTAATGTAGCAGTCTGATCAGCATCATCTTGGTTATTTTAAGTATAGTTAACCTTTAGTTTCAGGGTTTGTTCCCATTTCTATGAAGCAAGTTCTCAGAATTATGTTAAGTGGATCAGCTTATGTCATGGTTTCAATTTGGTCATCATATAAGCATCTTCCTCCATGTGGTGGGTGCTTCTGTGTTTGCAAAACAGCTTACAGGATATGGTTCAGAATATTATCTATAGCTATTGAGAAGTAATTAAAAGTTCTTGGGTATGGTTAATGTCTAAACTACTATTATTTAGTCTTGTTGGATTATTTTCCTTAGTTTCTACGTTTAATGTAGTTTCTACATTTTCTCACGTCTCTGATTAAACTTGTTCTTTGGCTAAAGTTTTCCACAGACAAAAGGCAGATAGAGGACATGGAGGAACAAGGACCATAGGGTCCTGCTCTGTTTCAATACTCTCATGGATCCATGGCTACTAGAGGACTGGTAGCCAGGAAGAATCTAAAAATGTTACAATCTAAGATACTTAAGTGAGTTAAAACAGGTAGTCATCAACTTCTTTGAAGAATTGAAGGACTTCTTTATTAAGCTTTATAAGGTACATATCTCATTTCAATTCATGTCATCTCACCACATCCTGAGAGATTTTAGAGAGGAAAAAGATAACATTAATCTTTCTGAGAGAAGAGAAATTTATTCTTTGGGAAAGGTTTGGCAATGAGTGACATGCCATTGCCCAGCTAAATTTCTTTGGGTCTGATTCAGTCAAACTTCGATCACTTTGGCCTTGAAAATGTGGGATAGTGTCTCTTTTTCAATTCCCTATTTAAAACTTCAGGTAAAATCACACAGCATGAGGGTGAAAGGAAAACCAAGTCATTAAAGAACAAAACAAAATAAAGCTTTAAAAAAAAACCATATATGCCAATACACCTATATGCAGTTATATTTTTAGTGAAAGTTGATGCTTGTTACTTATTTCTAATATATATTTTGTTTAGGCTGGCCAGCAAGACCTTATAATGTGGAGTTGTTTATGCTTTCAAGAGCTGAGATGATGAACTCATCAATTCCTTCTTTGCTATGGCACTGGAAAGCTGTTTCCTGGATTTTATTAGGCCCCAGGGATCTCAGATGGAAAAGAGTATTGTAAACTCTTTACCATAAAATTCTTATGTTAAAAGACCCTGAAAATAAAAAAAGTGGCTAATGGCAAATGGCACTTCCTGACTATATACAGTTAATTACTGTATTTATAAAAGAAGATATAAAAAAGATATAAAATATAACATATTATTTAACTTTATAACATTTGTATAAGATGTTATCTCCAGTCAAAAGCTAAAGTTGCCAAGCACTTATAGGGTTAATAACTTGCTCAAACTGATTATGAAGCAGAGATAAAATATAAAACTTAGACCTACTATCTCTTTTTGTGTGGAACTAACAGCAGCGTGAATTGTTCTTTAGGGTAAAGAGAATGTATTTTTCTGCTGATTTGAGGCAGAGTTGATGTTAATAAAGAACATGATCTTTGAGATTATGATGGTGTGAGTGGCAGCAATATGATAATAATCCTGGTAATAGTTAACTATTTTGAGTAATTTTTATGTGCCAGACAGCATGCTTCATCTTTATACATGTTAAATTATTTCATTTATGACATTATGACAATGAAAATGACACAATGACAATGGTTTTATGAATTGGATACTATTTACTAAAATGAAGAATTTTTATGCTCAAAAAAACAAAAGCAAATTCACTTGCCCAAAGCTACATAGGTGGTAAATTAAAAAATTTTTATAACAGTGGCCTTTCCAGTATAAAGGTAAATGCTTCCATCATTAGTGTGTTGTTTCCCAACTTTTGAAACTTGATTTCAACATTTAAAATTTTGTGTAAAATTTTATGCAAGCTGCATAAACTCTGAAAATTTGTTATGATTATATATGAATTTCAAAGCTATTATTATCAAGTTCAAGCGCAAATGTATGTTACAGAAATTACAATGCTACAATGCCTGTAAATGTTCAATAAATATTAATCTTCTTCGTAGCCATGCCATGATGTTGTTCCATGTTGTTTTAGCTAATTAAATTCAATACTTGTAGTATAAGTGAGTGAAAGAAGCTCATTCACGTCTGACACTGTGCAACCCCATGGACTGTAGCCCTCCAGGCTCCTCTGTCCATGGAATTCTCCAGGCAAGAATACTGAAGTGGGTAGCCATTCCCTTCTCCAGGTAATCTTCCTGATCCAGAATGTATGGGCAGATTCTTTACCATTTGAGCCACCAAGGAAACCCATTTGTAATATAAGCCCAATTGTAATATAGACTAAGATTATTTATAAGACAGAGTGTGGGAAAGGAACATAGCCTCATTTCTAGGTATACAGCAAAGAGCAAAAAACAGTTGAAAGTCATATAATGGAATTATTTATTGCAGAGATAAGCTACCAATGGTCATATGAAAACTAAATATGAGGTAAGCAGCTCAGGGTCATACAGCTGGTTCATGGAAGAAGTGTGCTAAATGCCTCTCTTCAGCTTCCCAAGGCTGTGCTTTGAAGAGCCCCACAAATAGTTTTCCTAACATTAAAGTATGTTAGCTTTCATCTATTTAAAAAAGAGCTAATAAAATGTGTCATTTTAAGGTCAAGTTCTGCTAAATATCAAAGTATCACTTTTAAAAGAACAATGTATTCATTTATCATAAGTTTAATATTCATTTATTTATGATTAAGGCATATCCTTAATATCCTTTGGTACATCATATCCTTTGGTACAATATTTCATTATTTTAATTCTGTAATAGGCCTGAGAGTGAATAGTTTTGTTCAGGTTAATGTGGTCTAACGTTGCCTTTGTCAATGCGAAGGATACTAAATTATTTCTAGGTCATATAATTATCTTCCAGAGATAGTTACATTTCAAGGGACATTTTTCAAAGGAGTAAACAAAAGATGTCTAGGGAAAACAGCCATTTTTTTCAACATTTTGTGAGCTTTCACAAACTCAATTTCTTTTAAACAGAGTAAATTATACACCACTCAAGAGTATCATTCTTTTAATGATTTTATGGCTCTGACTTGTAACTTCAGGATATTTATTTGAAGCTTTCGGGAGTTTAAAGGTAAGTTAAATTTGATTACCTTTCTTCGATGAATACTTTCAGTATTTTTAGGAGTCATAATGCTACTTTAGAATATTGAACACATGCAAAATTTAAACTCAGTTCAGGAAATATTAAAAGACACTGATATTATTAGTTCACCTTCTATGTATGATCCATAATAACCAGATATTGGCAAAAACACAAATATTCCAAAAGTTACCAAAACTTGTGTATAAATTAAATTAAAACATTTCATTGCACAATTTTCATACATGAAACAAGATGAAAAATGCATAATATCTCCCTTACGAAATGATTCCAAATAAAATTTTACATAAGCAGGTAAATATATATGAATACTGAATGAAAACAAACATTATTAAAAGAAATCATTAGTGTAATTCAGTTGTTCTAAAAGTCATTCCCTATGTTCTTTATAATCTTTATAATAATCTTTATAATAATCTTTATAATATTTATAATCTTTTCCATGTGTTTATGAAGCACTTTATTGTGTGTGATATTGAGCAAAAAATACTGATTTTCTATTTTTTCTATTTTAAATATTTCTTGTATCTCTAATTAGCTAAGCTTCATCATCAAAATCTACAACTTGTAGTATAGGTCTACCAACCACCTTACTGCAATTTGGCATTTCTCTTATGTCACTGTATTAACGTTTATTTCTTCAGTGTTTATATTTAAAAGATAGTATAGAATAGTGATTAAGATTGCTGGCCCTGTCGTCTGACTATGTGGGTTCAAAACCAGTCCTGCCACATACTGCTACGTTACTTGGACAAGTTGCTGAAGCTTTCTCTATGTGGATTTTCCCCTGGGTAAAATAGAACTTAAGTTAGAAGATTTTTAAAAATGATTAAATAACATAATACATGCACTGAAAGCAGGGTTGTGTGTTTATATGCATATGTATACGAATGTGTATGTATTGTGAATAATTAATTAGAATGCAAACTCCTTGTTGATTGGGTCTATGACCTACTGCCCCTTCCCAGTATATCCCAAAGTACTAACTTGATGATCAAAATTATAGCTGTAAGATAAAATAATTAAATTCTTGATTATTCCACCTAGAATATTGGAGCAGTTTCATTTCATTTCGGACTTCCCTGGTGGCTCAGACTGTAAAGCGTCTGTCTACAATGCGGGAGACCCAGGTTTGATCCCTGGGTTGGGAAGATCCCCTGGAGAAGGAAGTGGCAATCCACTCCAGGACTATTGCCTGGAAAATCCCATGGACAGAAGAGTCTGGTAGGCTACAGCCCATGGGGTTGCAAAGAGTCGGACACGACTGAGTGACTTCACTTTCACTTTCATTTCATTTCAGGATACATTTATTAGGACTTCCCAGACATCTCAAGTAGATGTGTCAAGTAGTAGAGAATCCCCCTGTCAATGCAAGAAGTACAGGAGACAATCCCTGGATCAAACAGATGCCCTGGAGTGGGAAATGGCAACTTGCTCCAGTATTCTTGCTTGGAAAACTCCATGGACAAGGAGCCTGGGGGCTACAGAGCCTGGTGAGCTACAGTCCATAGTATCACAGAGTCGGACCTGAATGAGTGATAGAGCACAATCACGACAAATACAATTACATTTATTAATCTAATTACAGCAAAGGCCTTGGAATTACAAGGTCAAATACATATTCCAGTCTAGGGACAAGAACCTAAATTCTGATTAGGGAAGTGAAAGTGAAGTCGCTCAGTTGTGTCTGACTCTTTGTGACCTGTGGACTGTAGCCCACCAGGCTTCTCCATCCATGGGATTCTCTGGGCAAGAATACTGGAGTGGGTTGCCATTTCCTTCTCCAGATTAGGGAAGTAGACCCTGTAAACAGACAATAACAAAATACTAAAATATATAAAATAATATCAGTATATTCAATATATGGAAATAGAGAAGAAAAAGTGACTAATTTTGTCTTTAGGTCACCAGGAGAGCTTTTCAGAGGATGTGAAACTTGTACAAGTATTTAAGAAAAAAATAAGCGTTGTCTGGATCAGTCTAATTCAGTCACTCAGTCATGTCCAACTCTGCCTCCCCATGAACTGCAGCATGTCAGGCCTCCCTGTCCACCACCAATTCCCGGAGCCTACCCAAACTCATGTTCATTGAGTCGGTTATGCCATCCAACCATCTTATCCTCTGTTGTCCCCTTCTCCTCCTGCCCTCAATCTTTCCCAGCATCAGGGTCTTTTCCAATGAGTCAGCTCTTGGCATCAGGTGGCCAAAGTATTGGAGTTTCAGCTTCAACATCAGTCCCTCCAATGAACACCCAGGACTGATCTCCTTTGGGATGGACTGGTTGGATCTCCTTCCAGTCCAAGGGACTCTCAAGAGTTTTCTCCAACACCACAGTTCCAAAGCATCAATTCTTCTGCACTCAGCTTTCTTTATAGTCCAACTCTCATATCCATACATGACTACTGGAAAAACCATAGCCTTGATGAGATGGACCTTTGTTGGCAAAGCAATGTCTCTGCTTTTTAATATGCTGTCTAGATTGGTTATAACTTTCCTTCCAAGGAGTAATCGTCTTTTAATTTCATAGCTGCAATCACCATCTGCAGTGATTTTAAGAGAAATAAGAGTATCAGCTCAAAGACAGAATCATACAAATTCAGCAGCTAGATAGAAGGATATGGATCTTTTTTTTTTTTTTTTTTAATAGGGAGGGTCAGAGAAGTTTAAGTGTAAAAACCATTGCTAAATTCTCTAAACTTTCTCCTTTCAACATGGGGTTTTGATTAGGTGTTACAGAGATCATGATGGTTAGCAGGTGAAAGGGAGGAACTGAATTTAGAGATAAGGAGACTAATTTTAAGACTATTGCCTTAGTACAGTGTAGATGATGATAAGGGCAAAAAATTAAGACTCAGGAGAAGGGAGATAATAATAATGACAGTATTAACAATGGCTGTGCTGTGTTCAGTCTTTGTCCAACTCTTTGCAACCCCCATGAATTGTACCCTACCAGGCTCCACTATCCAAAGGGATTCTCCAGGCAAGAATATTGAAGTAGGTTACCATGCCTTCCTCCACGAGATCTTCCCAACCAGGGATTGAACCCAGGTCTCCCACCCAAGAATGCTGGAGTGGGTAGCCTATTCTTCCTGACCCAGGAATTGAACTGAGTATCCTGCCTTGCAGCAGATTGTTTACCATTCAAGCTACCAGGGAAGCCCTAACAATGGCTACCGTTTATCAAATCTATACCATGTTTTATGAGCATTCATGTTATATCTGTCATCTTATTTTTCCATCACAATAGCTCTATAAAGTAAATAAGTTACCACCTCTGTTTTAAATTGATGAATTGAATTTAAATTTGTGGTTTGTCCAGAGTCCTCCTGATAATAAATGACAGAGTTGGCATATAAATTTGAATTAGAGACTTTACAGTCTTAACAGCCGAGTTAGTTCATGAAGAGAAGGTGCTTTTCTCAGGGATTTGTTGTTGTTTAGCTGGTCAGTCATTCCAACTCTTTTGCAAGCCCGTTGACTCAGTAACACATCAGGCTCCTCTGTTCATGGAATTTTCCAGGCAAGAATACTGTCATGGGTTGCCATTTACTCCTCCGAGGAATCTTCCCCAGCCAGGGATCAAACTCATGTCTCCTGCATTGGCAGGCAGATTTTTTACCACTGAGCCATGGTGGAAGCCCCTTTAATGGGGATATCTGAAAGATAAAAAGATCTGTGAGCCAAATGGTTTTGGAAGAGTCAAGGAGAAGGTCAAATCTAATATGGCACCCAGATTTCAGACTTCAGTGGTGATGTGAATGTGGTGTTATCAAAATATGAGGTATATAGGGATTCTGGGATAAGAACTGGTTTGCTGGAGAGTGAGGTTATTGAGTTAAATTGGCTGTTATTGAATTTAGACTTGGCTGAGAAATGCTGGGGGAAGACAGGTGGTAGCAGTTGGATACCTAGGCCAGGAGCTCAGAACAGAAACCTAAAAAAAAAAAAAAACCAAAACAGGTAAATCTTATCTTCTAGAGGCATTGGCTTACAGGTGGCTGTTAAAAGCATAGAAAAAATGTGCAAAATAGCATAAGGGAGTCAACATGGGATTGCAAAGAAAAACAATACTTCTGTTCTAAATAGGTAGAAATAGTTTGGGTATTTTTGAAAGCTGGGAATAAACAGAGATAAGAAATGGTTCTATACTATCCATGTTATGCTTGGCTATACTGCAGAAACAAACAAAGAAACAAAAAACCAAACACCAAGATATCTATGGTTTAACACAATAAATACTTATTTTTCACTGTCACTGTCTGAGGAAGATATCTCAGTCTTGTACCTGAGTGTTTGAACACGTATGCTCCCAGCGCTCCGAGGCAGTAGAAGAGAAAACTGGAGGGTAGAGGCGTGGTTTTATATCACCCACAGCCCATCGGTAGAACTCAGGTCCATGCCCTCAATCTAACTGGCTAGAGAGACTGCATGATAGTCTTGATGCTCAGAAAGAGGTAAAGGTGTTATGAATGCACTGCACTTTCCCTGGCTAGCCCTTCCTCTATCACCAGTGCCTGGAAATAGTATTTGATGTTCAGTGTGTGTCTATGTGCTCAATCGTGCCTGACTCTTTGCGACCCCATGGGCTATAGCCCACCAGGCTCCTCTGTCCATGGGATTATTAGGCAAGAATATTGGAGTGAATTGCCATATTCTCCTTCAGGGTATCTTCTTGATACAGAAATTAACCCATATCTCCTGTGTCTCCTGCATTGGCAGGCAGATTGTTTCCAACTGAGTCACCTGAGAAGCCCTTGATATTCAGTAATGTCCAGCAAATGCTATTAAATAAATATATCAAAATGTGTTATTTTGGAAGGAAGGGAGAGAAACAACCTCTAACTGTGCACATTTTAAACTTTATATTTCTTATGCTTCCTTTTCACAGTTAGGAATTCATGAAACTTAGCCAAGGTCAACAGGAAATGTTGTAGTACCATGGGGCTTCCCTGGTGGCTCAGAGGTTAAAGTGTCTGCCTCCAATGCAGGAGACCCGGGTTTGATCCCTGGGTTCGATCCCTGGGTCAGGAAGATCCCCTGGAGAAGAAAATGGCAACCCTCTCCAGTATTATTGCCTGGAGAATCCCATGGATGGAGGAGCTTAGTAGGCTACAGTCCACGGGGTCGCAAACAGTCGGACTAGATTGAGTGACTTCACTTTCACAGTACAATTATATCATAGGCCAACACAGTCATAATTTTGTTTTTGAGATATGCCAAACCCAAAAATTAACTTATCATTATCTACTGGTATTGCAACTTTGTGGTCTTTATAAATCCTCAAATTCTTGGTTAAAAAAAGGTAACTAATATCTATTGCAATTATATAATTCTTTTTCAGTAATGTTCAGAAACATCGCAGAATCAGTTTTATCACCAAGCTCTTACATGAGGACAAAACTGATTTTAAAACTAGCACTGTGGCAGGTTAGTGGACATCCCTATTCTGGTAAATTCTAACCAGAAACCTGGTATATACTGGACACATTTAATCATCCAGAAACGACCTGAAATTTGTAGCTTCTGCTTCAGCAATACCTGAACCATGGACTTCCAGATGTTCAAGCTGGTTTTAGAAAAGGCAGAGGAACCAGAGATCAAACTGCCAACATCTGCTGGATCATGGAAAAAACAAGAGAGTTTCAGAAAAACTCTGCTTTATTGACTATGCCAAAGCCTTTGACTGTGTGGATCACAATAAACTGGAAAATTCTGAAAGAGATGGGAATACCAGACCACCTGACTTGCCTCTTGAGAAACCTATATGCAGGTCAGGAAGCAACAGTTTAGAACTGGACATGGAACAACAGACTGGTTCCAAATAGGAAAAGGAGTACATCAAGGCTGTATATTGTCACCCTGCTTATTTAACTTCTATGCAGAGTACATCATGAGAAACGCTGGGCTGGAAGAAGCACAAGCTGGAATCAAGATTGCTGGGAGAAATATCAATAACCTCAGATATGCAGATGACACCACCCTTATGGCAGAAATTTGAAGAGGAACTAAAAAACTTCTTGATGAAAGTGAAAGAGGAGAGTGAAAAAGTTGGCTTAAAACTCAACATTCAGAAAACTAAGATCATGGCATCCAGTCCCATCACTTCATGGGCAATAGATGGGGAAACAGTGGAAACAGTGTCACACTTTATTTTTGGGGGCTCCAAAATCACTGCAGATGGTGACTGCAGCCATGAAATTAAAAGACACTTACTCCTTGGAAGGAAGGTTATGACCAACCTAGATAGCATATTAAAAAGCAGAGATGTTACTTTGCCAACAAAGGTCCGTCTAGTCAAGGCTATGGATTTTCCAGTGGTCATATGGATGTGAGAGTGGGACTGTGAAGAAGGATGATCATGGAAGAATTGATGCTTTTGAACTGTGGTGTTGAAGAAGACTCTTGAGAGTCCCTTGGACTGCGAGGAGATCCAACCAGTCCGTCCTAAAGGAGACCAGTCCTGGATGTTCATTGGAAGGACTGATGCTGAGGCTGAAACTCCAATACTTTGGCCACCTCATGAGAAGAGTGGACTCATTGGAACAGACTCTGATGCTGGGAGGGATTGGGGGCGGGAGGAGAAGGGGATGACAGAGGGTGAGATGGTTGGATGGCATCACTGACTCAATGGACATGAGTCTGAGTGAACTCTGGGAGTTGGTGATGGACAGGGAAGCCTGGTGTGCTGCGATTCATGGGGTTGCAAAGAGCCAGACATGACTGAGCGACTGAACTGAACTGACCCTAATTTGGAAAAGTATTTATACACTCTTCACTTTCTACATACCAGGCATACAGACATTACTGAAACAGAGCAGGACCCCATGGTCCTTGCCCCCACACGATATCCTCTGCCTGCCTTTTGTCTATGGAAAACTTTAGTCAGAAAAAAAGTTTGATAAGAAAAATGAGAAATGCAGGGAAAAAAAGAGAAACAGTTAAAGGAGACTAAATAATAGTGCAGCCATTAAACACTTTCCAGGTAATTCAGTGGTAAAGAGTCCACCTGCTAATGCAGCAGACATGGGAGAGGTATGTTCTATTCCTGGGTCAGGAAGATCCCCTGGAGGAGGGCATGGCAACTCTCTCCAGTGTTTTTGCCTGGAGAACCCCGTGGACAGAAGCTATGTCAAATTCTTGGAGGGCTATGGTCCATAGTGTTGCACAGAGTTGGAGACAACTGAAGCAACTTAGCACAGTATTAAACATAGTCAAGGACTGTTAGTTCTTTCTTAAGAGTTAGTGACTATGCTAAATTTATTGTACTTGATGAATGAATGTATTTAGTCTAGTCAAAGTTACTTTGGTTTAAATGTCTAAACAATGTCTTTTTTAAAAAGTGTAATTTGTACTATTGATGAAGGGGGTATTCTTGGACTGCAGGGGTTGTTGTCAATGTGTGATTTGTGTTTTTATAGTGTCATCTAATGTGATATACCAGTTTTTATATAAGTGATATTTAGGTAATTCTAATAACTGTATATTTGACCATTTATTAAAATGTTTTGCATTGGAAAAAAAAAGATATAGACAATATTTTGGGCCATATCCTGTGAGCTGTCTTATAGATACTAAAGCAACAGGTGGAGAACTGCATGATAACCAGACTGTACTCAGGACATAAGCTGCCACAGTGCTGAGAATTGGCCTCAGAGAAATGGGAGCAAGTGGACCTTGGAACTGAAGATTAACTGTACCTAAAACAATCATGATGGTGCTGGGCAGATCACCGATGATCTATTTAAAAATGACCGTCAGAGTTGACTGTATTTCTACATATAGCTTCCCCCCTTCTGTCTAGAAAAGGTCTCACCTGCTGCTTGCTGGGGGGAGTTGGACTTCTGATAGATGTCCACCACCTCCCTCCCACTTACCAGCATCTGAAATAAAGTAAATTTTGCTTTCATCAACCTGGCCTGTTTATACTTTAGAGCAGTAAACAACTGGAACACACCCCACACCTTTTTTGGTAACAGATTTTGGCGCCCAGTGAGGGGCTGTCTCCTGTGCTTTCCTGGCACCTGGCTGTCCTGCAGTTTTCAAGAGGGAGCTGTGGTCATGACAGTGTATCAGCCTGCTGCTCGTGGCTTGCTAGCCCTAAGTAGGGGACTTGGGAGATGTTCCTAGCAGCTGCCAAAACCATTCGTTTTGAGGATCTTCCCTATTTCTCCCCTGCTTGGCACTTGCTGGCAACTTACACTTTTTCTGGGTGGAATGGTAACATTTGGGACAAGCTGACCAACTCCAATACTGGGTAAGTCCACCAATGTGCACATGGGAGATCTTCCTATCTGTGAGTGCTAGTGGGCATTCTTGCTAATTGGTTCTGATGTCTCTCTGCCACTGAGGACCATTTGTTAATGCTATTTGGGCATTCTTGCTAGTTCATTCTGATGTGTATCTAATGTTGAGAGCTGTTTGGGGCATAAGGTGTAATTTGGGCATTTTTGCCAATTGGTTCTGATGTGCGTCTGATATTGAGGACTGTTTATGAGCACTGATTGCTATTTGGGCATTCTTGCCAGTGCAGTTGACAGTGTCTGCCAGATATTAAATAGTAATATTCAGTAAGAATTTTAAAATTTATTTTACTTTCACAACATTGTCCTTTATGTCAGGTATGTATGAACTTGGTGACAGAAAAAAAAAAGTATCAATAATAACAATACATGGTTCTAGAAAATATAAAATAAAAATACTGGTAGCTGTTCAAGGACTTGCTGTGCATTTTTTTGGTTTTTCTCTGACACACAGTGGAGAATATGGCTGGGAAGGCTCTTACTATTTCATCAGCTGAAAAGGCTGACCTTTGCAAAAGCCACGTGGTTGAGAATAAATCTTTTTATATTAAGTGACTCACAGATAGTAAGAATCTGGTAAACATTAATGGACTGAATACAAATTGATGGCATTTCCAGAAACTTCCCCAGGAAGATTATATTATCTCCCCTAGAAATCCTCTACTAGCATAGATATATTTCATATATGATTATATTACAGAGCACAAAGAGCCTGAAACTCATAGGATGAATTGCAAAACAAGGCAATTTAATGGCCTGGTGGAGGATTGAAAAGCAAGTCAATGTCTCGCTGAGTCTTTACATATTGATTTAAAAAGTGTTGATTACATATTTCATAGCAATACCTTGAAACATTTCTCATTTTGATAGTTTTTAATAGAGAAAAACAAAAAATAAATTGGAAACTTGATTTGGAGTAAAGAGCCTGCATTTTAGTACCAGCCTATCAACTATTTCTTGTAGAAGGGAAGCTGTGGGTAACTGGGAAGAAACAAATTAGGGCAACTGGAAACCTGAGGCACAGTATAATAGAAATGTGAAAAGAGAGGCTATAAGGTATGAGAAATATTAGGCAGTGGAGCGAACATTAGCTACTTTGAGAAGTTAGTATATAGGAAAAGGAATCAGATCATGAATTTAATTTATTACATATTAAAAATATTTTTCTATCTGACTATTCCTCCCATCCCAAGATCTTATTTTGAGCAGGAGGAAAGGATGAGGGATCTGGGGAAAATGAAAGTGTCTGAGCACTGCCACACAAATGTGTCAGTTTCCTGCGTGTTCTGAGGCTGAGTTACTTAAGATAAAATGGCATCTCTTTATGAAATTCTTGTGCAGTAAAATAAATTGGATTTTAACCAGAAAATACTTGTTAAATAGTTTGAACCACAATCTTTTACAAATCAAAGTAAATTTATTTAATTTGAGGAATTAGATGATACTGTTTTCTTTTTTATTTGAGATATAATTGACATATAACATTACAGTAGTTTCAGATATGCATGTATGCCTGCTAAGTTGCTTCAAACTTAGTGTCTTAGTGTCTTAGTGTCTTAGTTAGTGTCTAACTCTTTGCAACCCTGTGGATTGTACCCCACTGGGCTTCTCTGTCCGTGGGATTCTCCAGGCAAGAATACTAGAGTCAGTTGCCATGCCCTCCTCTAGGGGATCTTTCCGACCCAGGTATCGAATCTGCATCTCTTATATCTCCTGCATTGGCAAGTGGATTCTTTACCACTATTGCCACCTGGGAGGCCCCAGTTTCGGGTATACAACATAATGATTCAATATTTGTATGTATTGCAAAATAATCTACACAATAAATCCAGTTAACATCCATCACCATGTATAATTACCAAATATTTTTTCTTGTGATGAGAACTTTTAAGATCTACTCTCTTAACAACTTTCAGATATGCAATACAGTATTATTAACTATAGTTTGTACATGTGTGCTCAGGCTTGTCCAACTCTTTGTGACCCCCATGGACTGTAGCCCAGCAGGATCTTCTGTCCATGGGATTTCCAGGCAAGAATACTGGGGTGGGTTGCCATTTCCTCCTCCAGGAATTTCCTCTTCCAGATCCAGGGATTGAAGCTGTGTCTCCTGCATTTCCTTGTACTGACAGGCAGATGCTTTACCACTGAGCCACATGGCAAGCCCTTTCAACTATAGTTTCTAGGTTGTAAATTATATGTCCATGACTTATTCATGTTACAACTAGAAATTTGTACCATTTGACCCTCCCTCACCCGTTTTGTTTTCAGAGGGACAGTAGTCTTGAAGCAGGATCTTATTTCCCTGTCCAGGGATTGAATCTAGCTGTCAGCCCACCAGGAGCTAGAGGCTAGAGGCACAGTTCCCCGATACTTACCCCATCTGAAAGCAAAAAACGTTTCAAGGAGGCAAAAACTGAAAAACAGGTACAAAGTATACTATTAGAGACACAGTGTAATGTATGTGAGAGCACACAGAGAAAGTTTATTTCTGTCAGAAGCAGGAAACACACCCCCAGAGGAGTGCAGGCATCCTAAATGAGGAGCACAGTAAAATGGTGATTTAAATTGCTGATATAGGACAGAACTTTTAGTCTTTGTTTTCATTTGGCCAATAGTTTTGTTACTTTTTTCACACCTGACTGGCCCTTAGACCCTCCCAAAGATGTGTGTGCCTCTTTGCTAAGATGAATCCCACCACAGAGGCCGATGGATGCATGTCCACACTTATTATGGGATGGGATCTCCTCAATTTTTGATGTTAAAGAAGCTTTCATTTCTATGCATGTGCAGACAGGGAAGTCTTCCTTGACCTCAGGAATGGGCACCTTGTCCCTTAGTGTCTGGGTGAGAACAAAGCTTCAAGTTTACTTCACTTGATAAACACCAGCTGTCCAGCCCAGGGGCCCATCTATCTCCTAACTCAATTTTGCCCAACCTCTTCCACGTTTGATAATGACCAGTCTGTTCTATCTATGAGCTCATTAAAAAAAAAATACTATCATTTTTGGATTACACATGCAAGATCATACGGCACTTGTCTTTGTCTGACTTGTTTCACTTAGCATAATGCCCTCAGGGTCCATTCATGTTATTGCTGGAGAGAAGATTTCAGTCTTTTTAATGGTTGAATGATATTCCATTAGATAAATAAATATAGATACAAATATTATGTTTTTTTATTAATTTATCCCTTGATGGACACTTAGGTTATTTCCATGTCTTGGTTATTGTAAATAATTCTGCAGTAAACATGGGGCTGTATATGTATCTTTTTGAATTAATGTTTTCATTTTCTTTGAATAGAATACTCAGAATTGGAGTCATATGATAGTTCAATTTTTTTTTTGATGACTCTCCATACTGTTTTCCATATTATTGCACCAATTTACATTTCCACTAAGGTGCACAAGTGTTCCTTTTGCTCCACATTTTCCCCAACACTTATTTGTTGTTTCTTTGATCATAATCATCCTGGCAAGTATGAGGTGATATATCATTGTGGTTTTGATTTGCATTCCCCGCAGTGATTTTGAGCATCTTTTCATGTACCTGTTGGTAATGTATGTGATACCTTTAGAAAAATATTTTTTAGATACTCTGCTCACTTTTAAATCATATTGTCTTTTTTTGCTATTGAGTTGTATGAGTTCTATGTATTTTGGATATTAGCCACTTTTTAGATAAATAATTTGAAATTATTTCCCAGGTTGCATATTAATTTTGTTACTGGCTTCCTTTGCTGTGCAGAAGCTTTTCAGTTTCAGATGGAGTCCCACCTTTTTTTTCCTTTTCTTCTCCTGTTACCTTTATTTCTGGTTTCAAATCCAGAAAATCATTTCAAGAGCTTCCAGTCTATGTTTTCTTTTATGAGGCTTATGGCTTTAGGTCTTACATTAGAGTCTTCAATCCATCTTAAGTTTTGTGTATGGCGTAAGATAATGGCACCATTTCATTCTTTTGCCTATAGCTTTTCAGTTTTCCCAACATTATTTCATAAAGAGATTCTCCTTTCCCTACTGTATATTCTTGGCTCTTCCATTGTAAATTAGTTGACTATGCAATGCATTGGTGAAGCACTGTGGTTAAGACACGTTCTCCTGACTTTTAAGTTCAGTAGCTTTATTATTTAACATAAGCACATAAATGAATTGTGTGATACCTCTTTAGTTTTTATAATACCTTCTTATGCCACTGATTCATAATGCAGAGTGCTGTGACTAGCCTACTTGATCTAGAGTAGTGAAATATCACTTTATTTAATATGATATTGATTTGTTTCTTAATTTGATTGATGTGGTTAAAACAAAGACCTACTCCTCTTTGCTTAAAATCTAGTCTTTCAAAAATGGTCAACAAGCTGGATATATTCAGGAGGGAGTTGGGGGATGTTCAGGGCATCCCTCTCTTTTGGAGCATTGTTGAGGAGTGGTCCCAGGTGGAATCATTTGAAAGTCAACCAGATGACCTTCTGATCGTCACCTATCCCAAATCTGGTAAGATCTTTTCATTTATTTGTACTAGCTAACTGGTTATTGATCCACATGTGTAAGCCCAATGATCGGCAGATCACTTGACAAGGGAATATCTGGAGGAGTTGTGGGACAGTTTTGTTACACAAAGTCACTTCTTATTTTGAAAGATCTGCAACTGAGTGGTGGCTATATCTGAGAGGAAATTAATGATATTGGAATTTCTTTTTATATTCAAGCAAAAACAAACTACATAGATAAAGAATTTAAGAACATTAGAATACATATGCACCCATAAACTTTCTATACAAGTTATGTTTAAATATTTTGCTTATTTTAATATTCAAACATATTTTGTAAAACAGTGTTTTGCTATTTCAAACGTATTTATTTTGTGAATATGTTTAGAAGTATTTTGACCTGAGACCAAACTAGGGTGGAGGTATTGAAGATACTGGCAACCCCCTACAAAAGGTCCCTTGCATGCACTGATGCACTTAGTACCCCTGACCCTTGCAACAGTCCAATAAGAACTGGACATGGAACAATAGACTGGTTTCAAATTGGGAAAGGAGTACATCAGGGCTGTATATTGTCACCCTGCTTATTTAATTATATGCAGAATACCTCATGAGAAACGCTGGGCTGGATGAAGCACAAGCTGGAATCAAGATTGCCGGGAGAAATATCAATAACTTCAGATACACAGATGACACCATCTTTAAGGCAGAAAGTGAAGGAGAACAAAGAGCCTCTTGATGAAAGTGAAAGAGGAGAGTGAAAAAGTTGGCTTCAAGCTCAACATTCAGAAAACTAAGATCATTGCATCTGGTCCCATCACTTCATGGCAAATAGATGGGGAAACAATGGAAACAATGACTTTAATTTTTTTGGCTCCAAAATCACTGCAGATGGTGACTGCAGCCATGAAACTTAAAGACACTTGCTCCTTGGAAGAAATTCTATGACCAACCTAGACAGCATGTTAAAAATCAGAGCTATTACTCTGCCAACAAAGGTCCATCTAGTGAAAGCTATGGTTCTCCAGTAGTCATGTATGGATGTGAGAGTTGGACTATAAAGAAAGCTGAGCACCAAAGAATTGATGCTTTTGAACTGTTGTGTTGGAGAGACTCTTGAGAGTCCCTTGGACTGCAAGGAGATCCAACCAGACCATCCTAAAGGAGATCAGTCCTGAATATTCATTGGAAGGACTGATCCTGTAGCTGAAACTCCAATACTTTGGCCACCTGATGTGAAGAACTAACTCATTGGAAAGGACCCTGATGCTGGGAAAGATTGAAGATGGGAGGAGCAGGTGACGACAAAGAATGAGATGGTTGAATGGCATCTCTGCCTTCATGGCCATCAAGCAAACTCTGGGAGAAAGTGAAGAACAGGGAAGCCTGGCCTGCTGCAGTCCATGAAGTCACAGAGTCAGACATGCCCGAGAGACTGAACTGAACTGAATTTAGAAGTATTTTGCTCTAAGCAAAATACCTTCTGAATTTAGTATACAATTTCAGGAAGGAGAGTTTAATATAAAAATAAAAATCAATAAATTTTTTTACTTCCCTAGTGGTTCAGTGGTTAAGAATCTCCCTGCCAACGCAGGGGACATGAGTTCCATCCCTGGTTCTGAAAGATTACATGTGCAATGGGGCAACTAAGCTCATGATCCACAATTACTGAGCCTGCACTCTAGAGCTATGTGCTGCAACTACTGAGCCTGCATTCTGCAACTACTGAAACCTACATACCTAGGGCCTGTGCTCTGCAACAAGAGAAGCCACTGCAGTGAGAAGCCCATGCACCACGACAAAGAGTGGCCCCCACAACAAAGACCCAAGATAGCTAAAAATAAAGGAAACAACTTTTTAAAAAGAATCAATAACTTGTATTTCTCAAAAACATATATGACTGAATCACTTTGTTGTATACATGAAACTAACACAATATTTTGAATCAACCATACTTCAATAAAAAAAAAATGTGTATTCCTTCAGATCATTTTATGATAGCTTTCCACTTCACCCAGTAATAGATATATAGAAAGGTATCAGAGAGATGAGGCTCTCTCTTGCCTTTTATCCAGTTAATTTACTTGCACTCATAATCAACCAACTATCCTAATTACAGAACTCTCTAAAGTCAATTTTCCTTTATATTCCTGCTTCATTTCTTAAAAGAATTGAGGAAAATAAATTTTTAGTAAGTTTATTGGCTACTGATCTTTTTTCTAGATTATAAATATTAAAACTACCTCAAAGCAATATGTTACAAGTCCTAGGAGGAAAGCCCTGCAAAGCTTGGGGGATTCTGCTGCTGCTGCTGCTAAGTCGCTTCAGTTGTGTCTGACTCTGTGCGACCCAATGGACAGCAGCCCATCAGGCTTCACCATCCCTGGGATTCTCCAGGCAAGAACACTGGAGCAGGTTGCCATTTCCTTTTCCAATGCATTGCATAGGAATATAGGGTTCCTTATTTTTAATTTTTATTGGAGTGCAGTTGATTTACAATGTTGTGTTAGTTTTGGGTATATAGCAGGGTGAATCAATTATACATATATTCACTATTTTTTTTTAATTTATTTTTTTAGTTTTAAAATCTTTAATTCTTACATGCGTTCCTTCCTTATAGATCATTATAGAGTATTGAGTAGAGTTCCCTGTGCTATATGGTAGGCCTTTATTAGGTATCACTATTATATATAATGGAGAAGGCAATGGCACCCCACTCCAGTACTCTTGCCTGGAAAATCCCATGGATGGAGGAGCCTGGTAGGCTGCAGTCCATGGGGTCGCTAAGAGTCAGACACAACTGAGCGACTTCACTTTCACTTTTCACTTTCATGCATTGGAGAAGGAAATGGCAACCCACTCCAGTATTCTTGCCTGGAGAATCCCAGGGACAGGGGAGCCTGGTGGGCTGCCATCTATGGGGTCGCACAGAGTCGGATACGACTGAAGCAACTTAGCAGCAGCATTATATATTATATACTGTGCATATATCAATCCCAATAACTCAATTTATCCTTCGCTCCCCCTTTTCCCCCTAGTAACCATGTTTGCTTTCTACATCTGTGATCCTATTTCTGTTTTGTAAATAAGCTCATTTTTACTGCTTTCGTTGTTGTTGTTGTTTAGCTTCCACATATAAGTGATAACATATGGTATCTGTCTTTGTCTGACTTAACTCAGTATGTCAGTCTCTAGGTCTATCCATGTTGCTGTAAATTGAATTATTTCATTGTTTTTTATGGTTAGCCCATAGTCTATTGTGTATGTGTACTGCACCTTCTTTTTCCATTTCTCAGTTGATGGACATTTAGGTTCTTGTATATATGTACTACAGTAGGAATAGTCCATTGCATTAGATCACTAGTGCTCCCCAGGTGGTGCTAGTGGTAAAGAACCTGCCTGCCAATGCAGGAGACATAAAAGATATGGGTCCGATCCCTGGTCAGGAAGATCCCCTGGAGGAGGGCATGGCAATCCATTCCTGTATTCTTGCCTGGAGAATCCCGTGGACAGAAGAGCCTGGCAGGCTACACACAGTAGAATCACAGAGTTGGACACGACTAAAGCAACTAGCATGCACATATATACGTGCCACACAGTCCAGTGGAATAGTAGTCCACTGTATATACGTGTTACATCTTTATCCATTCTTCTGTTGATGGACATTTAGGTTGCTTTTATGTCCCGGCTATTGTAAACAGTGCTGCAATGAACATTAGCTGCATGTATCTGTTCAGATTATAATTTTCTCTGGATATACTGGACAAATATATATACTGCAGAAATATAAATCAATGGAATACAATAGAAAGCCCAGAGACACACCAACACACCTATGGTCACCTAATCAATGACAAAGGAAGCAAGAATATACAATGGAGAAAAGACAGTCTTTTCAATAAATGGTTCTGGGAAAACTGAAAAACTACATGTAAACAAATGAAATTAGAATACTTCTTAACACTTAACACCGCACAATAACATAAACTCAAAATGGGTTAAAGATCTAAATATGAGGCTGGATACTATAAAACTCTTTAAGGTAAACAGGCAGAATGCTCTCAGATATAAATTTTAGCAGGATCTTTTCTGAGTCATCTCCTAGAATAATGAAAATAAAAACAAAAATAAACAAATGAAACCTAATTAAACTGAAAAGCATTCTCACAGCAAAGGAAAATATAAACAAAATGAAAAAGCCTTCACAATGACAGAAAATACAATATTTACAAAACAAACAACCAACAAGAGATTAATCTCCAAAATATGCAAACAGCTCATGCTGCTCAAAATAAAAAAAAAAAACAAACAACCTAACCATTTGTTTAAGTTTTGTTTTTATTTCCACTTCTCAAGGAGGTGTATCAAAAATGATCTTGCTGCAATTTATGTCTGAGAGTGTTCTAATTATGTTTTCCTTTAAGAGTTTTCAAGTATCCAGCCTTACATTTAGGTCTTCAATCCATTTTTAATTTATTTTTGTATATGGTGTTAAGGGAGCTTCCCTGGTGGCTCAGTGGTTAAAAAAAAAAAAATTCCACCTGTCAAGGAAGGAGATGCAGATTCAATCCCTGGGTCTGGAAGATCTCCTGGAGAAGGAAATGGCAACCCACTCCAATATTTTTGCCTAGGAAATCCCATGGAGAGAAGAACCTGGCAGGCTACAGTCCATCACAAAGAGTTGGGCATGACTTAGCAACTAAACAACAATAACAAATGGTATTTAGGAGCATTCTAAAGACAATTTTTGGAAGCTACCGTCATTCAAATAGTTCATCTATGAAAGTAACCCTTGAAGGTGAACTTTTTCTGGCATAGTAAGAGTTAAATGGCTTCACATAAATTAATCCAATGCTCTTTATTCCTGTTATTTTCTTTTTAGTTTGTTTCCCTTACAATCTATTGAGATTACATCTTAAAACTACTAATATTTTGGTGCCCTGTTGATTTTTTTATAAAAAGTTTCAAGTTAATGAACTCATTAATGGGCTAAACCATGTGCTATTTTTTTCAAATATTGTGGAAGGTAAACATTTACAGTTCAAACCATAAATTGGCATCTTTTTCAATCAGATTTCATTGACCACCATTCAAACCACTCACTAACAGGAAATAAAATGTGCTATATTGTACTTTGGCATTTAGGTCTCTTTTTCTCCCCCTCATGAATCATCACTTAAGCCAAAACCAGTTGCTGTCATTTAGTCACTAAGTTGTGTCTGACTCTTTGCGACCCCATGAAGTGTAGGGCAGCAGGCATCTCTGTCCATGGGATTTCCCAGGAAAGAATACTGCAGTGAGTTGCCACTTCCTTCTGCAGGGGATCTTTCTGATAGAAGGATCAAATCTGCATCTCTTGAAATATCAGGCAGATTCTTTACCACATGAGGGAAGCCCAAGCGGAAATGAGACCAAGCAACAAAATGTTCAAGGGTAATAATGATTTGCCTCATCTTTTTCTTAGTACTATAATTGTCTATGTAGAAGGAGAGAGGAGAGAGACTTATGCTCATGATGTAGGGACAAGGAAGAGGAAGAGTTGTCCATAAGAAAGGACTGAATAGTAAGGAAGTCTAAAGTACTCTAATACCTGGAACCAATCCAAAGTTGCATCTACAGACAGATCATTCTTCAGAAATGCTGTGTGCACAGATCAGTTATTTAATTTGTATATTTAGTTTCTATCCATGATTATGCAATTTAGAGACTGTTATTACACACTGGGTAAAGAGGAAGAGGATAGAAACAATTAATAAGGTATTTTTCTCCTAGGTACTATGATGTTTGTTTTGTTTGTTTAGCAGTGCCTCAATACCCTGATCATTGAGTGCCATAGACAATTGGGTAGAGCATATTCTCATACACTTAGGTCCATTTCTCAAAAGACCAGTGAGGCACAATCTCAGAAAGATCAGAGTGACTTGGTCTGCCCTGTCATTCAGAATCCAGTCTTTGTTGATGAATGACACATGGGTCTCCATGGATGCATCTACGATGTCTTCTTTGTTTCCCTGTTCACCATTCCACCAAATGTTGAACATTTTTACCTGACGTGCTCTTTTGACCCCAAAACTAATAATCTTTTTATTTTAATAGGAAATATACAAATTGCTGGTCAGATTCACTAAATGTGACTAATTCCCTCATCCATTTCACCCAGGAGGGTATGCTATTGCTACTTAAATTCTGTCTGCTTAAAAAGTCATGCTTACGTCCTTTGCCTGCCTTACTTTCATGGTTATTTTAATCAGATTTTAGACATATAGACACACATACATATGTACACAGTACATATGTATATGTTCAAGATAGATACTGATATCTCCTAAGAAAAGAGATATTGATATTTCCTATCTCCTAGAAAAAAATGCAAATGAAGAACACATTTTTAAAAATATATTACAGTGCTTTTCTACCTCTATTAACCCTCTCATATACTTTTTTTTTAATTTTAATTTTCACTTTATTTTACTTTACAATACTGTATTGGTTTTGCCGTACATTGACATGAATCCACCATGGGTGTACATGAGTTCCCAAACATGAACCCCCCTCCCACCTCCCTCCCCATATCATCTCTCTGGATTATCCCCGTGCACCAACCCTCTCATATACTTTTTAACACAGAAGTTTTGAGTTTCTTTGATTCTCTTTTCCTCAGGAACAACCTGGGTTAGTGAAATATTGGATTTGATCTATAACAATGGGAATGCGGATGAGTGCCATTCATGGAATTAATAATTCCAAGACTTACAAATGGTACTTTCTCTTAATGTTCCTTTTCTGCATAGGATTAAATCCCCGTTTTTGTGGTGCTTGAAAATGATACAGACAGAGCTTGTGCAGTTGAATCATAAGTGTCTACAATAAAAGAGTAAGAATTTGGCTATGCCAATACCCATATTATAGTCAACTTCCACCCAAAGATAATATCTACATATGAAGACATTTTAATGAGGTTTTATTTTTTTCCTGAATAGGACACACAGAAGCTTTCAACATTTAAATAATGTGTGATCATTATATGTAGAAAATTCGGTGTTTGATTCATTATAGAATCATGTCTACTATTATGTAGCTGATGTTCACAGACTCAAAGAAAATGATGATGGGAATATGTGGTTTTGTGTTATTAAAATATTTAAAATTAACCATGGATCTCATGGCTTAATTTGATTTTAAGATTTGAATATAAAAAAGCTGGAAAGAGATTTTGAAGTCCTGTAGTTCAATTTCCCCATACGATAAATAAGAAAAAGAGGAAGATAAATGAAGGAAAAACTTGGACAACTTGCACTTGACTTACTGCCTCAGCAATCCTTTTTGTCTGAGGATTTATAGACACTTATAAAGATAATAAGCCCCATTATTTATAAATAAAAAATCCTAGCTTACCAGAATTTATCAGTTTTTACCTTATTGTGGATCTCAGAAGTATATGAGGACATGTAGTAATATATCCATTTCAAGTCACATAACAGAGTTAATGTTTACAAAGTCTTAGGTTATATTTTAATTAACCTTTATGAGTCCATATTTAAAATGTAGTTTAACTTTTATGCTTGCAGGTGTTGAGGACTTGAATAACATGCAGTCTCCTTGATTAGTGAAAACACACCTACCTGTCCAGCTTCTCCCTTCTTCATTTTGGAAAAATAACTGCAAGGTAGAAAAATTTTAAAAAAGCAAACTTTATGTTGTGATTACTTTGACTAATTATGCAGAAATTAAGATGGGAAATTGCAATCCCTGGATAAATCATTGAAAAAAAAATAATTTCATCCATATATCCCAAGGATCAAAATAATACCACTGGACACAAGTGCTATAGATAGGATTTTTCTCAGTGCCCAAACACTGAGAATCACTCAGGCTTTCTCTTCTCTAAAATGCCTTCTTGTCTAAATCCCTTCACTCATTGTTTTTAAACAATGGATGTTTAAATAACTCAGAACTCCTTCATTAATTCAGTATAATTTTAATTTACCAATATGAACTTATATATAATTTATAATATAACCTGGATTAGTGAAATATTGGATTTGATCTATAACAATGGGAATGCGGAGAAATGTAGAGAGATACAATATACAAACGAGTGCCATTCATGGAATTAATAATCCAAAGACTTACAAATGGTAATTTCTCTTAATGTTCCTTTTCTGCATAGGATTAAATCCCCCTTTTTGTGGTGTTTCAAAATGATACAGACAGAGCTTGTGCTGTATAACATACAGCATGTTACAATTTATAACATTTCCCTGTTGGATCAGTGATAAAAGATCCACCTGAAAAGTAGGAAAGGGAGGTTGGATCCCTGGGTTGAGAAAATCTCCTGGAGAAGGAAATGGCAACCCACTCCGGTATTCTTGCAGGGGAAATCCCATGGAGAGAGGAGCCTAGTGGGCTGCAATCCATGGGGTGGCAAAAGAACTGGACATAACTTGGTGAATAAACAACAGCAAAATATTACATTGCAGGTTTAGCTAACTACTATATTATAGACTTCACTGGTTGCTCAATAGTAAAGAATCTGCCTGCCAATATGAGACACGGGTTCAATCCCTGGGTCAGGAAGATCCACTGGTGAAGGAAATGGCAACTCACTCCAGTATTCTTGCCTGGGAAATCCAGTGGACAAAAGAGCCTAGGGTGCTACAGTCTATGGGGTTGCAAAAGAGTTGGACATGACTTACAACAATGGACTTGTAACAACAACAATGGATTTTTTTCAAGTTACCTTTTTAATAAGCATTTTAATTCATGTAATGTTTAAAGTCAAAGTACATAAATGCTAAGGATATGGATTGATGAGTTTTCACAAAGTGAGCATACCCACGAAATTAGGCCCCACAACAAGAAATTGACCAAGAAATTGAATGAGGAATAGAGCCCGATAAAGCTCTGTTCCTGTGCACTTCCAGACAGGAACCCCCATTTGCAGAGATAATCACTATTTGTGAATGTTTTCATCGTAAGGTGATTTGCCTCTTTTTCCTGTAAAGTAATTCTCTTGAATGTTTAGCTTATTTCATTTAATGTAATATCTGTGGGATCAATTCTTACCATTCTTGCTATTTTGCTTTTGTCTGGGTTTCTTAATATAGACCTGTTTACGTCATAAAGTATGGCATTATGAGCAAAAGTAGCCCATTAGAGATGCAAATTCTCAGGCCCAAATCCAGCCTACTGAGTCAGAAATTATGGGCTTGGGGTCCAGCAATCTGAGTTTTAATAAGACCTTCAAGCATATTTGGTTCATATTAACATTTGAGAACCATTGATGTTAGGCATTCCAATACGTGCATGTGAATATTTCACAAATTACTTATTCATGGTATAATTGATGGACAGTTGGGTTAGTGTTTATTGTCAGTAATAAAAGTAGTTCTGCAGTGCACATTCTTATGCAAGTATTAAATAGCACATATATGTTTATATTTCCCTTGGTTACACATCTTGGGATAGAATTGCATCTTAAAGTGTGCATTTGTCCAGCTTTAGAAAAAATTTTCCAATTTCTTTTCAAAGCATATGCACTAGTGTACACTTTGATCAGTAGTATATGAATCAAAGTTCTCCATGTCCTCATAAATCCAAAATATAGCTAAAAATACTGGCACATGGTGGCAAATTGGTGGCATCTCATTGTGGTTTTACTTTATATTTTCCTAATGATTAATTGTTTCAAGCAAGTTTACATAGCTTGCTGCTGCTAAGTCGCTTCAGCTGTGTTCAACTCTGTGCGACCCCATAGACGGCAGCCCACCAGGCTCCCCCATCCCCGGGATTCTCCAGGCAAGAACACTAGAGTGGGTTGCCATTTCCTTCTCCAATGCATGAAAGTGAAAAGTGAAAGTGAAGTCGCTCAGTCGTATCCGACTGTCAGCGACCCCATGGACTACAGCCTACCAGACTCCTCCATCCATGGGATTTTCCAGGCAAGAGTACTGGAGTGGGCTGCCATTGCCTTAGATGGCACCTTTTATGAGGTATGTGTACAAATCCTTTGCCTTTTTCTATAGGGGCTTCTTTCTTTTTAATTATTAAGCTAGACGTTCTCCATATAGTCTTGATACAAGTCTTTTCATAAGATAATTTAATTTCTTTATATCTTACTCTGTTTTATTTTTTTTTTCCTTTTTAACTTTCTCAGCAATATCTTTTAAAGAAGTTTTTAATTTTGGCGTTGGGGGATATATCAGTTTTTTTCTTTGTGATTGGAACTTTCTGTAATTGTTTAAAAGGCCATCCCCCAAATCATGAATATATTCTCCCTTCTGTTTGCCTCTAGAGGCTTTATTGCTTCAATTACCACTTTTATATCAAAATATCTGTCTAATACCTATAACCTAAGTAGTAATGTTCTTTTAAAAAAATTGATATAATAATTTTCTTTCTCTATGACCGCATTATGCAAACGTTTAAAAAGTCGGGGACCTCTGCCCCATAAAGCATATAGTCTTATGCTGCTACTGCTAAGTCGCTTCAGTCGTGTCTGACTCTGTGCGACCCCATAGACAGCAGCCCACAAGGTTTCTCTGTCCCTGAGATTCTCCAGGTGGGTTGCCATTTCCTTCTCCAATGCACACATGCATGCTAAGTCACTTCAGTCATGTCCGACTATATTATACTCAAAAATAGAATAAAACATCCAGTTACTTAATGCATTATGAGCAGGTTTATATCCTTCTTATGGCTTTGCTAAACAGCAGGTAGGATGTACAGACATCAAGCAAAAATATTTACCGACTTCCTATTACTATCTAAATATATTTGCAATTATGTGTTAATATATTTGTGGTATGTGCTATATTGTAATATATTTGCAATTATTTCTATTTCAATTTTTAAATAGGTCACAAATAATCTAATATTGCTAAAAGAATAAATACATACCGAAAAAAATGTTCTTCAATAACCAACATATATAGTCTTTTAGAATACATCAAATACTGTGGAGAAGACACATAAAATATTCATATATATATACACATATATATGTATATATATGAAAAAATAATTACATCTCAGCAAAGTAAGTGTCAGTACATGAAGTAAAGATTCTCTGGGGCAAAGTAGTCTCTCTCTCTGGCTATGCTGCACAACTTGCAGCAACTTAGTTCCCAAACCAGGGATAGAACCCCATGTCCCCTGCAGTGGAAGCACAGGGTCCTAACCACTGGACTACAAGGGAAGTCCTGAAAGAAGTCTCATAAATGAAGGAAAATTTTGATCAACATCTTAAAGAAAAAGTAAGAGATTTTCAGATTAACAAGATCGGTTTAGAAAAAGAAAACTATATGTCCATAGCCTAACACATGAAACAGCAAGGCATGAGGCAGATTCCACAAATGGTTTAATGGGGTTGGAAAATGAATCTGGAAAGCGAGGCAGTCACCAGACCTGCAGATCTGAGAAAGGTGTTTAGAGCATGTCTTTATCACCGCATCTTTAATAGAATGAGCAAAGCAGCTGTTGTTTTTCAGCTGTAGTTTTTCTTTTGAAAAATTGATTGATTGTACTTTCACTTATATTATCCAAAATGTCTTTGTATGTGTGTTTGTGTCTACCTTTGTTTTTTAGTCAAAATCTAATTAAAACAAATGTGATAAGGAAGTAAGGATATAGTTTATCATCTTAAATCTAGAAGTAAAAACTCACAGAAGCTCCCAGAAATACCTTGGTGTTAGGAGAACTGGGGAATATCTCTGAGTGCCCTTTATCTACATTTCTATCTCACAGACTTCATTAAGGAAATAGACGTGGTGATGATAAGAAAGCAGTTGATTCATCACCGTGGTCTCTCAGTATTGAAACAAAAAGCAATTGAGAATGTTTGCAAAGTTTAGTATTTTCTCAAGAAATTATATCAGCAACAGAGTCCAAACTCTAAACTTTTGAAAAGTCCCTTTCCACTCATGTCACTTCTTTCCTCTTTCTAAGCCTGTCCAGAATATGAGAACTACCAGTGGTATGGGATTATAAAAGTTCTCATTTCCTTTCTCCATCAGTTGGAAAAGAAGAAGAAAGCTCAGATTCTATTTAGATGAAAGGAAATTTCTTCCTGAAATACATTTTTATTTAGAAATATATTTACTTCATAAGTGGCTAGGGCTTCATTGTTTTCAGGTGGGCTTTCAGGGGATAAGTAGTATTTATAAGTAGTATTTTCAGGGGATGAGTAGGCTTAATGGACTTCATAGGATTTGCCAGCAAGGCATAGCAATATCACTTTTAGTGGGAAATGTGTTCAAAATGTTCTGCCTTCAAACATAATTGACATCTTAATACATAAATTTTACTCCCATGTCAATCATTATAAACAGCAATGATCATTATGCACATTGATTAAATGTATCCAAATAATAGTTTCTTTTCAATAAAAGGTAAGGTGTTTTTTCAGCTTTATAAGTTTGCTTTTTCCTTTCATTATTAGTTTTAACAAGTTATACAGAGAAATAGTCTAAATTTAGGAGCAAGTTTAGTTCATTCTTAAAATTCAATATTTACTGTAATTCTTATTATACTTGGTTTCCCATGTGTTAAGAGATGTTCTTCTTTTGAAAGACTAAAGACAAATCAGGGATGTGAGATATGAGAAGTTTTTGTGTTATATATAGTCATGAATATACTATATCAGGATATAAATATAAAGCTTAGGTTATGATTAAAAAAAGGAAAATAAACATTCTGCCAGGGTAAGCAAAAAAAAATACAAACAATTAAAGACTATAATGAAATGATGATTTTCCCTATCTCTCCACAGATGGTTTATGTGGCATTTCTAAATCTTCAATTTCTAGTTCCTTTTTGCCTAATAACTACTTCTTCAGTTTGTTTCCAAAATCAGTTATAGTCCAAAGTACTAGTGATCAGGACTTCAACCTAAGAATTTTAGGGGACACAATTCATCATGTAACAGAAGTATTTCATCCTTTCTAAGATTGTAAGTTGGGTGAGAACAGGAGTTATTTGATACATTTCTCTTATCCTACCACCCCTCATCCCTGAACTAATACGTAATCATCCTGATGTGTGATGATGACTGGGAATAATGTTGAACAATTCTTTACTTCATGTAAATACTTTAATTATGTGATCATTTTATGTCTCAATTTAGTGGCTTTTGGTTCTTGGTATGACCATGTTAAGGGCTGGTGGGAGAAGAAAAAAGATTATCGCATACTTTATCTGTTCTATGAAGACATGAAAGAGGTATGAGTAAGCTACAACTTCTTCATTTTTAAGGAAACCTAAGATTCATCTTTGTATCATGCTTTCTTTTCTTTTTGATCTATAAATATGAGTAATCTGTGCGTGCTAAGTCACTTCAGTCTTTTTGGACTCTTTGCGATGAACTAGACCACTCAGGTATGGCCTAAATCTAATCCCTTATGAGTATACAGTGGAAGTGACAAGCAGATTCAAAGGAATAGATCTGATAGACAGAGTGCCTGAAGAACTATGGACGGAGGTTCGTGACATTGTACAGGAGGCAGTGATCAAGACCATCCTCCAAAAAAGAAATGAAAAAAGGCAAAAGGGTTGTCTGAGGAGGTCTTACAAATAGCTGTGAAAAGAAGTGAAAGGTAAAGGAGAAAAGGAAAGATATACCCATTTGAATACAGAGTTCCAAAGAATAGCAAGGAGAGATATTCTCATATTCACCTTCTTCAGAGATCAGTGCAAAGAAATAGAGGAAAACAATAGAATGGAAAAGACTAGAGATCTCTTCAAGAAAATTAGAGATACCAAGGGAATATTTCATGCAAAGATGGGCAAAATAAAGGACAGAAATGGTATGGACCTAACAGAAGCAGAAGATATTAAGAAGAGGTGGCAAGAATACACAGAAGAACTATACAAAAAAGATCTTCAGAACCAAGATAATCATGATAGTGTGATCACTCACCTAGAGCCAGACATCCTGGAATGTGAAGTCAAGTGGGCCTTAGAAAGCATCACTATGAACAAAGCTAGTGGAGGTGATGGAATTCCAGTTGAGCTATTTCAAATCCTGAAAGATGATGCTGTGAAAGTGCTGCACTCAATATGCCAGCAAATTTGGAAAACTCAGCCGTGGCCATAGGACTGGAAAAGGTCAGTCTTCATCCTGATCCCAAAGAAAGGCAATGCAAAAGAATGCTCAAACTACAGCACAATTTCACTCATCTCACATGCCGGTAAAGTAATGCTCAAAATTCTCCAAGCCAGGTTTCAACAGTTCATGAACTGTGAACTTCCAGATGTTCAAGCTGGTTTTAGAAAAGGCAGAGGAACCAGAGATCAAATTGCCAATATCCTCTGGATCATTGAAAAAGCAACAGGGTTCCAGAAAAACATCGATTTCTGGTTTATTGACTATGCCAAACATTTGACTGTGTGGATCACAACAAACTGTGGAAAATTCTGAAAGAGATGGGAATACCAGACCACCAGACTTGCTTCCTGAGAAATCTGTGTGCAGGTTAAGAAGCAACAGTTAGAACTGGACATGGAACAACAGACTGGTTCCAAATAGGAAAAGGAGTACGTCAAGGCTGTATATTGTCACCCTGCTTATTTAACTTATATGCAGAGTATGTCATGTGAAATGCCAGGCTGGATGAAGCACAGCTGGAATGAAGATTGCCGGGAGAAATATCAATAACCTCAGATATGCAGATGATACGAAACTTATGGAAGAAAGTGAAGAAGAACTAAAGAGCCTCTTGATGAAAGAGGAGAGTGAAATGTTAGCTTAAAACTCAACATTCAGAAAACTAAGATCATGGCATCTGGTACCATCACTACATGGCAAATAGATAGGGAAACAATGGACACAGTGAGAGACTATTTTCTTGGGCTCCAAAATCACTGCAGATGGTGACTGCAGCCACGAAATTAAAAGATTCTTGCTCCTTGGAAGAAAAGCTATGACCAATATAGACAGCATATAAAAAAGTAGAGACATTAGTTTGCCAACAAAGTTCCATCTAGTCACAGCTATAGTTTTTCCAGTAGTCATGTATGGATGTGAGAGTTGGATTATAAAGAAAGCTGAGTGCCAAAGATTTGATGCTTTTGAACTGTCATGTTGGAGAGACTCTTGAGCATCCCTTGCACAGCAAGGAGATCCAACCAGTCTATCCTAAAGAAAATCAATCTTGAATATTCATTGGAAAGACTGATACTGAAGCTGAAAGTCCAATACTTTGGCCGCCTGATGCAAAGAACTGACTCACTGGAAAAGGCCCAGATGCTGGGAAAGATTGAAGGCAGGAGAAGGGGGCGACAGGGAATGAGATGGTTGGATGGCATCACCAACTCAACGGACAGGAGTTTGAGTAGGCACTGGGAGCTGGTGATGGACAGGGAAGCCTGGCATGGTGCAGTCCATGGGGTTGCAAAGAGTCAGACATGACTGAGCGACTAAAATGAACTGAACTGGACCAGAACCCACCAAGTTCCTCTGTCCATGAGACTCTCCAGGCAAGGATGCTGAAGTGAGTTGCAATTTTCCTTCTCCAGGGGATCTTCACCAACCAGGGGTCCTCCTGCTTTGGGAGGTGATTTGTTTGTTTGTTTTTTTGTTTAATTCTAGCGCCATCCGGCAAGTCCTCATAACTAATCTACTGTTCTATTAATTTATCCTTGAAACTTGATCTTTTACTTAATCTACTCCTTTCTGCTAATACTGTCTCCTAGTCTAGGTCAGCCAATTGTCTTGATATATTTGAACTAATTTTGCTCCTGTTATTCACTCAGAGAGAATAATCTTCTTAAAATTTAAATCAAAGTATGTCCACTCTCTTCTAATAATCTCTCAGTGACTTCTGTCTCTGCTGCTGTTATTTAGTCATTAAGTTTTATCCGACTCTCTATGACCCCATGGACTTTAGCCCATCAAGCACCTCTGTCCATTGCATATTCCAGGCAAGAATACTGGAGTGGGTTGCCATTTCCTTCTTCAGAGTATCTTCCTGACCCAGGGATGAAACCTGTGTCTCCTGCATTGGCAAGTGGATTCTTTATTCTGGATGAGCCACCAGGGAAGCCCCAGAATATAAAACATTAAGAACATTTATAGATTTGCACATTATTTAGTCCCTGTCTGTCTCTCCAATCTCTTCTGATACCATTTTCCATTTCTCAAAAAATTGAGCTTACTTGACACATGTTTCCTACTCTTTTTAGATTAACCTCTTCTCATGCTTCATGTCTTAGGTGTTACCTCTCCACCGAGCTCTTTCATGTTCACAAGATCAGATAACTTGTCTTTTGTCTACTAAAGTCTCTTTTGCTGCTATTGTTATTTTCATAGTATCAACCACTTCTAATTATTTTATGTATATGTTTATTCATGGTTTTTTAGTCTCCTATAATATTATGGCAAGGATATTGAGGAAGCAATGTAATTTTTATTATGTAATCTCTAAAACATATAACTTTTATTTTTTATTCTTCAGTTTAATCATTAGCATTGAAAATCATTCATTCTACAGTTTGATTGAAAACTTATCCTGTCTTGATTATTTAAGCAATTCATTTCAAAAATATTTCTCATCTCTTAAACTGAATATCTCTCAGAGAACTTGTCCACACCTAAATTCCTCTGTATGGCTATGACTCATTCATCTCTTATTTGGGAAATCTATTCCACACACAGCCCCTAAAGAAACTACCTTACCCACCTAAGGAAACCCTCTCTGGCAGATTTTCTAGTCAAATTCTCAGCTTCCCATGCATCCTGTTCAAACCACTTTGCACTTGCCACTCTGGATTATGGGGTGATATATTACGCTAATTATGGGACAAGAAGCAACAAATAGAGATTGAAAAGGATCAGCATTATCTTGAAAGAGAAGTTCCCACATTAGGTCATAGTAAGGTCTTTGAGCTAAGGAAGTTTTGTTTTTGTTGGTTAGTCACTAAGTCGTGTTTGACTCTTTGCAACACCATGGACTGAAGCCTGCTATGTTACTCCATCCAGGGGACGTCCCAGGCAAGAATACTGGAATGGGTTGCCATTTCCTATTCCAAGGAATTTGAATCTTCTCAAATATGGGAAGACAATCTAAATCTTCTGTCAGAAAAAGCTCAAAATTAATCAAGGGTTCCAGTGTCTCGGTCATGAGCTCTACCCCAAATATTACCATTCCAGGCCTTTCCCTCCGTGTACCTTTCACATGGTAGACTAGTCACAACTGGGGATTCAACTTTCATAGTAATTCTTCCACTTGAAGAATTAGGGTGTGTATCTTATTGCTACCATGTTAAGTTCTGCAGTTATAAGAAATAGATTCTGCTAGAGCCACCACAGAAACACTCTGGTTCTGTTTCCATGAATTGAGATGGATGTCTTAGGAAAGCAAAAGCGCAGATTGCCTTTCTGGCTGATCTCCCCAGTTCGCTAAGATTATGGCTCTTTGTTCCAGTCTGGTTTAGAGCGTCAAGAACATTTCCCCAGTGGATAGCGGGGCCCAAGCTATTAGATCTGAATGCAACTCTTTCACTACATCTAACATGCTGGTCTAGGTCCAGTCCTGATGCACAGAGAAGGAAAGTCACAAGGAATACATTAAATGGATCTCTCCTCTTCATTATTGTCTCTTTCTCTTCCCTATCACTCCCTGGGCTGGAAAGTGCACAGGTTTTTATTTTACTGTCCTCATATACTCAGACTATCAAAATATCTATTTAAGTGTGAGAGGTAGAAAGAATATCTTTTTTCTACTATAAGAGATTTCTCTGAGAGGTATATCTATTCATTATTTTATCAAGATATAATTGACATATAATATTAGTTTCAGGTGTACAACAGAATGATTCAATATCTGTCTACAGTATAAAATAACCACCACAATAAGTTTAATTGACATCCATTACCACACAGAGTTATATATATTTTTTCTTGTGATGAGAATTTTTAGATATACTCTCTCTGTAACTTTAAAATTATAACGGAGTATTATTGACTATGGTTTTTTCCTAGCCTCAGAAAACTTTCAGCTTTTCACCACTGAGTATGTTAGCTCTGGACTTATATGTGGCCTTAATTTTACTGATGTATGTTCCTTCTCTATTCCCTTTGTTGAGAGCTCTTAATCAAAAATCGGTGTTAAATTTTGTCGAATGATTTACTCTGCATCTATTGAGATGATCATGTGATTATATTCTTGATGTTGTTAATGTGATGTACCACTTTGATTGATTTGCATATGTTGAAACATTTATGCATCCCCAGAATAAATTTCACTTGATTATAGCATATGATCCTTTTAATGTGCTGTTGAATTTAGTTTGCCAGTATTTTGTTCAGGATCTTTGCACTGATGTTCACCAGAAATATTGACTTGTAATTTTCATTTCTGATACTCTCCTTGTCTAGCTTTGTTGTCAGTATAAGGCAGGCTTCATAAAATGAGTTTGGAAGTATTCTCTTAGATTCTACTTTTTGGAAGAGTTTGAAAAATATTCATATTAATTCTTCTTTAAATGCTTGGTGGAAAATCTATTCTTAATATTAGATATGCTATAAAAAGAAGATAAAGGGGTTTTGAAAATTTCCTTTTATCATAATTATATCTTATCTTAATTATACCTTGCCATGAGATGGCTGGATGGCATCACTGACTCAATGGACACGAGTTGGTGTGAACTCCGGGAACTGGTGATGGACAGGGATGCCTGGCGTGCTGAGATTCATGGGGTCACAAAGAGTCGGACATGACTGAGTGACTGAACTGATAGTATCATAGGGCTTCCCTGCTGGCTTAGTCTGTAAAGAATCCACCTGCAATGCAGGAGACCCAAGTTTGTTTTATCACCATCCATTATTCTACAAGATAATTCTACTTTTGAAAGTAAAAAATTGAATATTGACCTTTTTTTTTTTCATTTTTTGAAACAAATCTTACCTCTTCCTTTTAGCAGATGGTTGCCTGGTATAATCAAGAATAGGATTATACACTTGGGAAAGAAAAATGAAAAGGCCATATAAAACAATAAAAATATTTCCTCTGCCACATTGATATGTTTGGACCCTTATAAAATGCACTGCCTACTTCATGACTAAATCTACCTGAAATAATCCTGTTTCTTTATAACATTTTTTAGGATCCAAAGTGTGAAATTTGGAAGTTATTAAAATTTCTAGTTAGACCTTCCAGAAGAAACTGTGGGTAAAATCCTCTATCATAGCTCCTTTGATACGATGAAGCAAAATCCTAGTGCAAATTATACCATTATGCCAAAATTTAGTATGGACCATTCTGTGTCTCCCTTCATGAGAAAAGGTAGCTTTATATACATTATATATTAGCTTCTATACAATTGATAGTAATATTATGGACATTGTTTGTGGGCAGATAAGAATAGTATCAAAGTAAATGGGAAGAGATTAGGTATGTTGGGGAGAAAATTTTATGAAAAAAATTGTTAAAGGAAATAATTCATGGCAACAATATTTATTATTACTGTAAGTCTAACATATAAGACAAGCTTTCTAATAAAAATATTTACTCAAGAGTCTATGTGTTGATAAGTATGGATTTTGGCACTCAATGATGTATCAGAAGAATAAGTGTTATTTGTCTGAATTATCTAGATAGTTTTCATATTCCCTAAAATTTTTGCTGTGGCTAGTAACTAGCTTAAATGATATTGGGAATACTAAATTAGTGAAAAGTGAAAATGAAGTCTCTCAGTCGTGTCTGACTCTTTGCGACCCCATGGACTGTAGCCTACCAGGCTCATCCATCCGTGAGATTTTCAAGACAAGAGTACTGGAGTGGGTTGCCATGAAAGAAAATCCAATTTCTTGAGATTGTTTCTATGATTATGATAAATCATTGCATACTCAATTATTGAACTCAATGTGTAGTCAACATTTTGCACAAAATATTCCTTTACTGAATATATGTTGAGTTGAAGTGTGTGTGTGTGTGTGTGTGTGTGTGTGTGTGTGTGTATGTGTATGGTTGGGTGGCATTACCAACTCAATGGACATTAATTTGAGCAAAATCTGGAAGATAGTGAAGGACAAGGAAGCCTGGCATGCTATAGTCCATGGGGTCGCAAAAAGTTGGACACGACTAAGTGACTGAACAAACTGTGTGTGTGTGTCTTTGTTCTTATGATGAGATTGATTGATAAATTCTGTTAGTTGCGTATGCATTAGTCATCTTTGCTAAAACAAACAACCCCAAGAATCTCAGTAGCTTAGGGATTTGTTTTTTGATTAATATTGGTGTGTGCTGGCCAACTGTGGCTGCAGCAGTTTTATTCATTTGTTTTTGACTCTGATTAGTTTTGTTTGACTCTCATGTGCTCTGCCTCTTGTGTCTTCTCTTTCTGAAACCCAGACTGAAAGAGCTTCCCTTTTGTGAGCTATGCCCTCACAAAAGAGAGAAAGATCAAGAAAGATGTCGGAAACTTGCCAGGCCCTTTAAAGTTTCTGTTCAGATGTGCTATATACCACATATATTCAAATTCCATTGACCAAAGCATACAAAAAATCCAAGCCCAAAGTTAATGAGGCAAAGAGGAATCACACAACACATTACAATGGACATAGGTGTAAAATCTTTTTACAGTGAAGAAGAGAGTAAATATTAATATAATCTAAGACAGTTTTGGAGGAACAGATGTTTTGATGAGAACCTAAAAAGGGACTATTAAAGGAAATTGTAATTATAATGCATCAGTACCTTCTAGAGATATTTTTAGGAGGTTAGGAACTGTGCAATGGATAAGCCTTGCTGGGAATCTCTGGATCTTGGCCAGGTATGATTTTGCCTCCCAGGGGATGTTTGACAACATTTGAAGTCATTGCTGGGGATCATGACTAGGGGTTCGCTGTTGGCTTCCAATGTGTAGGGGCTAAGGATGGTGCTTAAACCTCCCACAAGGCACAGGACAACCCCCACATCCTCCCCAGCAAAGAACTGGCCGACTTGAAATATCAACAGTGAAGATATACATAAATAAAATGTCAAGGTTAAGAAGTCCTAGGCCAGATTGACAGTTGTTTTGGCATATTTTCTTCATTTTTTCTCTAAAACTGGGCTTCCAAATGTGTCTTCTTAATTGCCCTATGAAAATGACATTATTTTTTATCAGATATGCATTATAAATGCTACTTCCTATTTCTTCCTTTAAGGTTTTAGATGTGGTTAGTATCGGGAAGACTGAAAGAACAATACAATAATAATGAAATAGATTTAATTACATTGAATATCAGTTCAGCTCAGTTGTGTCTGACTCTTTGTGACCCCATGAATTGCAGCACTCCAGGTCTCCCTGTCCATCACCAACTCCCGGAGTTCACTACAACTCACGTCCATTGAGTCAGTGATGCCATCTAGCCATCTCACCCTCTGTCGTCCCTTTCTCCTCCTGCCCCCAATCTCTCCCAGCATCAGAGTCTTTTCCAATGAGTCAACTCTTCACATGAGGTGGCCAAAGTACTGGAGTTTCCGCTTTAGCATCATTCCTTCCAAAGAAATCCCAGGACTGATCTCCTTCAGAATGGACTGGTTGGATCTCCTTGCAGTCCAAGGGACTCTCAAGAGTCTTCTCCAACACCACAGTTCAAAAGCATCAATTCTTCGGTGCTCAGCCTTCTTCACAGTCCAACTCTCACATCCATACATGACCACAGGAAAAACTGGAGCCTTGACTAGACGGACCTTAGTCGGCAAAGTAATGTCTCTGTTTTTGAATATACTATCTACAGTGTTTTATAATAGAATATTCAAAGAATTTCAGAGTTTTCATATGAAATATCAACATTATTTTATTATTTTAACTGTCTTCTACAATGTTTTTATTATGCTTTATTATTCTTAAAGACTAAATAATAAAATTAAGTCTAAAAATTTATAATTTTATTTTATTTTTTACATTTAAGGCCTGTGTTGTTGGACTGGTAAGGAAGATATTTAACGAAATCTTCAAGATAGATGGATTAGACCCAAAATATCCTCTTAAGAAGGCATTATATTCTCTTTGTTGTATGCTTAGAATGGTATCAGCATAATAAAATATCAGTGACATTTTTGTGTATTTCCTTAGAGTGTCTACTGTAGATTCAATTTTGAATAGTTTATTAATCATGGTCTTCTACTCTTATAGTTTATACATTAATAATCTAAAACAATACCAAGCAACTAACAAACATATATTACCAAAGTATGTAATAATAATAATTCATTATTTACTATCAGAGATAAATATCAATAGTGAGTCATCATAGTATCAAGCTCATTAATATTTATTAACTATTTCCTATGTATAAATAGGGCTTCCCTGGTGGCTTAGATGGTAAAGAATTCACCTGCAATGCAGGAGAGACCTGGGTTTGATCCCTGGGTTGGGAAGGTCCCTTGGAGGAGGGCATGGCAACCCACTCCAGTATTCTTGACTGGAGAATTCCCAAGGACAGAGAAGGCTGGTGGGCTATAGTTCATCGGGTCACAAAGAGTTGGACTCAACTGAGTGACTAAACATGTATAAATAACCTATATATGTATAAATAAAGTAACTTACATGTAACAAAGAATTCAAAAAACTTTAATCCAGGCTTGGAATAAAAAGAAAATACAGATAACTAATTGTAAGAAAAGTTAACAAACATTTGGTCCTACTCAAAATGTTCATAAGACACTTGGTCCTGTTCAAAAGATCCACAGGCACTTTTGATCTATGCCAAATGATTTTGAATATGACCAAATATAAAGTTGGTTCAGTTGGTAAAGAATCCATCTGTAATGCAGGAGACCTGGGTTCTATCTCTGAGTTGGGAAAATCCCCTGGAGAAGGAAACAACAACCTACTCCAGTATTCTTGCCTGGGAAATCTAATGAACAGAGGACCCTGGTGGGCTATAGTCCATGGGGTCACAAGTGTTGGACATTATTTAGTAACTAAACCACCACTACCAAATATAAAGTAATTTTTGGCATGGTTCATGGACGTTTTGGAAAGGACCAAATATGCCCAAATTTAAAGGACCTTTTAGCATGGACCAGATGTCTAATAGATATTTTTAGACAAGACCAAATGTCTTGCAAGGGTAAGAAAACAAAAACCAGCCACAATACTAATAGCTGATGTTTATTGAGAACTTACTCTGTACCAAGTACTATGCTATACAATTTACATGACTTCACTTCAATTGATCTTTGTTCAGTTCTTTAAAATAGGTATTCTTATTTTTCACAATTTTGCTAGTCAGTGGCAACCCACTCCAGTACTTTTGCCTGGAAAATCCCATGGACGGAGGAGCCTGGTGGGCTGCAGTCCATGGGGTCGCCAAGAGTCGGACATGGCTGAGCGACTAAACTAAACTAAACTTCAGAGAGAGTAATTATGCAGCCAACCATACATGCCAAATATGCCCTAAAAGCACTTAGAGGGGATAGCTTAATTTCTGGTTATTTAATCTTTTAAGTCTCAGTTGTTCACTCTTATCCTCATATTCTTTCATGAACTTATCCTATATTCACCTTCCTTCATGCTCTCCAATTTCTGCTGTTGCATGGGATTCATGCCTCATGACTATCAGATAATTTAGATAAGAATACAATTACAAACATAACTGAAAGTCTTCTCTGATGTGGAAATAACAGATGCTCTCAAATTTCGTTCTTTCTGAGCATCTGATATAAAATTTGGCAGTCTCCAAGTCTTTCTGAACAATCACCATTATGATAACATGCATTAGGCATACTCCAATAATATATACAAATCTATTTCTTTGTAAATCATATATTTTGTATAAATACATTATGTATGCTGTGAAATGAACATATATATTAATTAAAAAGAGATAAATATGGAATAAATAATCCAGAATATATTATTTACCAACTATCCAAAGTACATTTACTGTTACTAAAATAGTTCTAGAATAATTTAGAATGAGGAACAATGTGATTGAAATGGCTTTATGATTTTTAAAAATATTTTTGTATTTCTTTAAAAAATTTTTTTAATTGGTAGAAAATTGCTTTATAAGGTTGTATTGGTTTCCGCTGTACAACAATGTGAGTCAGTCATAATTATATATATGTTTTCTCCCTCTTGAGTCTCCCTTCCTCCCCACTCCCATCCCACCTTTCTAAGTCGTCAAAGAGAGCCAGGCTGGGCTCCCTCTGTTATATAGAAACTTCCCACTATCAGTTTTACACATGATATTGTATATATATCAATGCAACATTTTGATTTGAAAATATGGTTCTAAATTTAGATTATTTAAGTACTTTGCTTCAGTTATTGTAAAGGTGAAAAACATATGTTGAAATGTTAAAAAAAAAAAGTAAATTTTTTCCTGTGCTTACCAAGTCAGGCACTCAGCTTTCAATCTTATCTAACATTTAGGACAGGGAAGCCTGGTGGGCTGCGGTCCATGGGCTCTCAGAGTCAGACATGACTGAGCGACTGAACAACAGTGATTATTTAGGAAAAGCGTTTGCTGGAATTTGGTAATAAATTTGTATCGTCATGAAATATGAGGTGTCATTTATGTTGTATTTTTATGGGTCTTATCAAAGAAATTCAAAAGCCATCAAAAGTCTTTGGAAAAATTTTAAATTAGTTAACCCAAATCATGTTTCCCATTTTTTTTTAATCTATTCCTCTAATGATTTTATTTATTTATTATTATTTTCTTTTTTTAGTTTTTTATTTTTTAAATTTTAAAATCTTTAATTCTTACATGCGTTCCCAAACATGAACCCCCCTCCCACCTCCCTCCCCATAACATCTCTCTGGGTCATCCCCATGCACCAGCCCCAAGCATGCTGCACCCTGCGTCAGACATAGACTGGTGATTCAATTCTTACATGATAGCATACATGTTAGAATGCCATTCTCCCAAATCATCCCACCCTCTCCCTCTCCCTCTGAGTCCAAAAGTCCGTTATACACATCTGTGTCTCTTTCCCTGTCTTGCATACAGGGTCGTCATTGCCATCTTCCTAAATTCCATATATATGTGTTAGTATACTGTATTGGTGTTTTTCTTTCTGGCTTACTTCACTCTGTATAATCGGCTCCAGTTTCATCCATCTCATCAGAACTGATTCAAATGAATTCTTTTTAATGGCTGAGTAATACTCCATTGTGTATATGTACCACAGCTTTCTTATCCATTCATCTGCTGATGGACATCTAGGTTGTTTCCATGTCCTGGCTATTATAAACAGTGCTGCGATGAACATTGGGGTACATGTGTCTCTTTCAATTCTGGTTTCCTCGGTGTGTATGCCCAGTAGTGGGATTGCTGGGTCATAAGGTAGTTCTATTTGCATTTTTTTAAGGAATCTCCACACTGTTCTCCACAGTGGCTGTACTAGTTTGCATTCCCACCAACAGTGTAGGAGGTTTCCCTTTTCTCCACACCCTCTCCAGCATTTATTGCTTGCAGATTTTTGGATTGCAGACATTCTGACTGGTGTGAAGTGGTACCTCATTGTGGTTTTGATTTGCATTTCTCTAATAATGAGTGATATTGAGCATCTTTTCATGTGTTTGTTAGCCATCCGTATGTCTTCTTTGGAGAAATGTCTATTTAGTTCTTTGGCCCATTTTTTTGATTGGGTCGTTTATTTTTCTGGAATTGAGCTGCATAAGTTGCTTGTATATTTTTGAGATTAGTTGTTTGTCAGTTGCTTCATTTGCTATTATTTTCTCCCATTCCGAAGGCTGTCTTTTCACCTTGCTTATATTTTCCTTTGTTGAGCAGAAGCTTTTAATTTTAATTAGATCCCATTTGTTTATTTTTGCTTTTATTTCCAGAATTCTGGGAGGTGGATCATAGAGGATCCTGCTGTGATTTATGTCTGAGAGTGTTTTGCCTATGTTCTCCTCTAGGAGTTTCCCATGTTTTTAAGAGTGTTGATACGATTCCCCTAAATGATACATTTACATTATTTTCACTATTACAATCTTATAACTATAAAGTATTTTCAAAATGCCCTCTTGTTAGTTCACTTTTGATTTATATTTCAGAAAGCTCTTATTTTCTCACTCATTGTTAACATCAAATGTCTTTGAAATCACAATTGATGGTAACTTTTTGTCATAGAAAGTAAAAATATTGAAAAGATATCTTTAAAGAGAAAGGAAAGTGTAACATTTTTAAAGTTCTACATTCAGTTAAGTAGTTTTCCATGAGATGATGGGAAAAGTTTGGTGTATTTAAAGAATTTTTTTGTCTCCTTAGAAAGTAAAATTTGTTCCTATTTAAAGGCCTTGTCTTTATACAATTAATTATGTACAAGGCACCCTATTATCTGCAAACTGGAATCCATTGCAGTGCACAGAGTAAAAAACAAAATAATTGTTACCTATAGCTTAAAATGCTATGTTGTATATTTAAAAGTTGATTAGAGAGATCTTAGACTTTCTTATAACAAAGTGTAACCATGTGGTGATGGATGTTGATTTATTAAGGTTATCATTTCACAATATTTACATATAGAATCCTTATATTATGCATCTGAAACTAACGTATTGTTATATGTCAATTATACCTAAATTTTCAAAAAATTGAAAGTGCCACTTAATTCTTTTGTCTTCCTAGAATTTCTCTGTTTCTTCATAATTTGTTCACAATATTAAGTCAGATTTGAATCTCTCTGTCAAGATGCCCAGGTATAATGAATCACCTTTCCATCAGACCTCTTTTCTTCATCTGCCTTCTAATTAATACCTGAGTACTCTGGTGATACAGAGCTAAAATATGCCCTCCTCTTAAAAGAGTAAAATGCTTAGTTGCTCAGTCATGTCCGGCTCTTTGTGACCCTATGAACTGTAGCCCGCCAGGCTCCTCTGTCCATAGGATTCTCCAGGCAAGAATACTGGAGTGGGTTGCCATGTCTTTCTCCAGGGGATCTTCCCAACCCCAGGGATCAAGCCCTTGAGTCCCTCATTGCAGGCAGATTCTTAACCCTTTGAGCTATCTTGTGATACAGACAAGTATGAAAAAAATACAAATTTGCTCAGACTTCTGTTATAACCTTAACTGAAGGAATATTTTTACCTTAATAGTTAGTGAAAGAAAGTGAAGTCTCTCAGTCGTGTCCCACTCTTTGCGATCCCATGTACTGTAGCCTGTCAGGCTCCTCCATCCATGGGATTTTCCAGGCAAGAATACTGGAGTGGGTTGCCATATTCTTCTCCAGGGGATTTTCCCCACCCAGGGATCAAACCTGGCATCTCCCACACTGCAGGCACACTCTTTAACATCTGAGCCACCAGGGAACCCTTTTCAGTTATTGATTATAGAACAACAAATAGAGGAAAATAACATCCTTTAACATTCCGGCAATCCTTTAATAATGGCCCCATATTATTCAATTATATAAGAAGTAATGACTGAATGATCTATCTATTAATCTCTTATCAGGAAGGTTATGTAATGTAAGCTGATTAAAGAGATTGTGTTAAAAAAAAAAAAGTAAAATCTATACTCAGATTGTTCCAAAAAGAAAAGGAATATATTCATACCATAGAATTGAGACTGCCTTCTACGCCAGAAGTGGTAAATCTTTTCCTTGTTTCCTGGGCAAAGGAAAGTTATTTGTCTGTTGTTTTCAATTACCTATAACTTTCCACACAATAGACACATATCTCTTAGGTTCCCAAGGTATTCTCCTTTGTGGAATCAAATCCTTACCTGTTTCAAAAGTGCTATTTTGCACCAGATTTTAAAATAACATATTTTATGTATGAAATTTCAAAAATAATTTAGACTGGTTCCCTATTTACCTTAATAATATAACTATGTCCATTGCATTTTTCCTTGTCTTTGATTTGCTTAACTATTTTAAACTACTTAGATTATATATGCAAATAGAAAAAGTATTCTTCCAATATAGAGAAAGCAATATTTTGGGATAAAAAAGCTGTTCTTGTGTTTCAGAGCAATAAAGAAATTTCACAACCTATTAATGAGCAAATTTATATGCTTTATTGTATATGATTTAATAAAATCTAAAATTTATTTAATTATTAATTGAAAATCTGCATTTAAAGATGTAAAATGTCAGCATACTACTTGGCTGAAAGACCTATATTTGTTATTGGGCCATAACTTGTGCCTTTGTTCTTAAGATATCACTGGTAATAAACCAGCACAAAACCCCATGTTTGTTCCCCCTGAAAGGTAAGGAAGATTATCCTTTATATTGCAGAAGTGTGTTACCAAGAAAATGTATTCTTTGTAGAACACATGTCTTTTTAATTAATGAGGACAAAAAAGTGCCTATGTCTTATGTCTTCAAGTCAGAATAAATAATAACCACTTTTGGATTTTGTTTTTGTTTTTCTTGACTATGGTAAGTGAGCATAGAAGACAGTTAATAATAAAGGAATTCACAGCGGATGTTATAAACTGAGTTTTCAAAAATGTTTAATCCATCTTTATTTCCTGTTTTGATTTACTTTTGTGAAGTATCCCTCACATTTCTTCACATTACAGGTATTCTTGATAGTTATAAGCATTTTATAAACAAAGAAAATCCATTACTAATAACTTAAATGATTTCCCTAAAATCTTGAGATGTTATGGGGAGGGAGGTTCATGTTTGGGAACGCATGTAAGAATTAAAGATTTTAAAATTTAAAAAATAAAAAACTAAAAAAAAAAAGAAAGCAATCAGATTTGCTTTATAATACTAATAACTGACATTTGCTTTTCCAATGCATATCATTGAAATAAAGCAGTCATCATTCCAAATATTTAATGTCTTTTACTTTCTTCCTTCCTTTATTTAATAATGAGTTTTTCCCTTCAAATTTTATTGAGATACAATTGACAACTATCACTGTATAATAAAACATACAGCTTACTTATTTGACTTACATACATCATGAAATGACTATCACAATAGATTTAGTAAACATCTATCATTTTATATAGATGCAATTTTTAAAAATAGAAAAAATATTTTCCTTGTGATGCAAACTCTTAGGATTTACTTTTAACAGTTTTCATGTATGACATAGTGTTAATTATATTTAGCATGTTGTAACTTATGTCTCAAGTACTTATTTATCTTCTAAGCAGAAATTTGTAATATTTAAATGCCTTCATCCAAATCCACCTTCACCCCCATCCACTTCTGGTAACCATAGAACCGATCTCTTTTTTCTATGACTTTGTTTTCTAAGTAGAGTTGACCTAAACTTGTGTTAATTCATGCTAGACAACACAGCGTCAGTATTTCTCTAGATGTAAAATTATCACCATGAAGGTCTAGTTATGACACGCACCATATGAAGATATTAGATAGCTATTGACTATATTCCCCACACTGTACATTTTATACCTGTTACTCATTTATCATGAAACTGGAAGTTCATGCCTCTTCAACCCCCTCGCCAATTTATCTCTCCTCATCTCTCCATCTCTCTACACTCTGGCAGCTGCCTGTTTCTCCTCTATATCTGTAACTCTGTTTCTCTTTTGTTATTTTTGTTCATTTTTTCTGTTTTTCTTTATATCCACAGATGAGAAATAATATAGCATTTGTTTGTCCCTGTCTGACTTATTTCACTTAATACCCTCCAGGTACATCAAATGGCAAAATTTCATTCTTGTTTATGGCTAAATATTATTCCTTTATATATATATATAATTGAATACTATTATATATATCAGTAATAGATAGTGGGATATATATATATACACACACACACTGACAGAGAAAAACCCACTGCAAAAAGAGAGATTAAATGATTTCCCCAAAATCTTACGTACAGAAAGTAGGGTGATTTGTATTACAATATGTGGCTTTCCCAATGTCCAATAGAACTGGGATTGGAATCTAGGCAATTCTGTTCTGCTTTAAAACCCTACCTCACCCTTGACCAAACTCAGCATTTCATTAATTAGAAAATCAACAGTGGACAAATTAAGAAATATTTCTTAGTCTTTGCTGAGAGAAAAGTGGCTGAGATCAGGTTAGAAAGTATCTTTAGGTCTGACCTTCAACCCTAAATCTCTAACATAATTGGTTATAAATGGTGGAGACTAGAAAGTGAAGGGTATTTAAAAATGAAATCACAACAAAACTAATCAGAATTAATTACATCTTGGGCAAAGAGTGTGGAGTAAGGGTATGAGTTGTAATACATTATTCTATACTTTCTATACCTTTATCTCCTATAGACTCACTATATTCAATCTGTCTGAGAAATTTTCAATTCTTTAGGAAAAGTTAAAAATGTTGCAAAGAATAGCATGAACCACCTATATTTATAGAAGTCTGAATCACCATTTTGTATTTATTTCTTAGTTAAAGTTCTTTTTTATTTTATGAGCACATTGAGATGTTCATAGGGTGTGTGTTCAGCCAACTATGTCAACTGAATTACTGTCTGGTGGGCTACAGTCTATGGGTTCATAAAAAGTCTGACATGGCTAAGTGACTAGCACATATAGTCAGATGACATAAATTTAATCCTAGACTCAGATTTTTATTTCTTTAAAAACATGCAATAACTTTAAAGATGTTACTCAAGTTAATATAAATTTTAGAAATTTCAGGAACTACAGTGTATAATATCAACTTAATTTTATTAAAGAAAAATGAAAATATCATTATTATACCTTGCAAAATAAAAAAATACATTTTATTTCATGCAAATAAAGTAAAAGCAGTAATTTGTTTTGTATTTCAAATAGTCATAAAATAACATTTAGACTAGTCTCTGTTGGGATTTCCCTGGAAATTCAGTGGTTAGGATTCTGGGCTTTCACTGATGGGGGCCCAGTTTCAGTCCCTGATCAGGAAATTAAGATCCTGCAAGTCACATGGCCCAGCCAAAAAAAAAAAAAAAAAGACCAGTTACTCTTTGATATATGTTTGCCTCATCCAGCTATGAAAGTAAAAATTCCCAAAAGTATTAACCATATAACTTATTTTAAAGAAACAAATAACAGTAATTTATTTAAAAACAATTTCTAGTAAAAAATCTAGATGATAAGAATTTAAAAGAAAGCAAAACTCTTCTAAGAACATAGCTATAAAATTATAATTTCTGAAGATTTTTTAATAAAAATTTATAGTATTTTGATCCATTGATATACACAAAGGTACTATTTAATCTAAGATACAAACAAGTAAATATTCATTTTTAAAAACTTATACCGAACAATATGCTCAATAGGTACTCCTGCCCAACCAACAAACTTTATCAGGCTGAGAATGGGTGATGTTCAGATATGAGGTGTGTATCTCCAGAGCCACAGAGGTTGGGGAGGGAGAAATAATGGGATAAATGTTGGGATATTAAAGTACAAATTATATGTTAATAGAAAATATCATTTTTACTTTTTGCTGAGGCAGCTTATGAGGACTTGGGCTAAAAGACACACTTCCCTAAGAGAGCTTTTGTTGTTTCTTTTTCAAGAAATGTAAATCACAGGAAAAAGTATGGGCAGTAGAGGTAGCTGCTCACTTACCTTTCCCAAGTGTATACTAAAGAAAAGACAGAACCAACGTGTGTCTCCAGTTGCTTCTTTCCCACCTTGTGATAAGAGGAGAAAGGTCTTCCACTCAAGTCCTTCTGATGTTATGGTGAACAAGGTTTACCCTTCGTGTGTGTGTATGTGTGGTGTGTGTGTTGGGGATGGAGTGGGTTTGTACAAATGGAAGAAGAAAACTGGACATCAAGTAGTAGGCTTTATTATTTCCTTCTCCAGGGTCAAGATAAAGTCAGGATTATAAACAGAAACCACAGTGTCAAACAGGACTTTTCCCTTTGGCAGCAAAGATAGTTAGCACTCCTGTAGCACTCAAGATTATAACTTAGGTGCTGAGACATTCACTATGTATGAGTGAATGAGTTCTGAAAACTCATTTTTATTAACAATAAGAAGGAAGAAAAAAAATGCATGTCCATGTCTATAAACCCCAAATCCTTGCCTAACCAAATGAAGCTGTCTTTCATGAGGAAGAAGAGAATATATTTGACTGATGTCAGTTGAAAATTTAATGTTCATTTTGGTTTTAATAATTGTACCCAACAAGCATCAAGTGAGAAAATCTGTATTTGAACTCAAATTTATCTTGTAGACATTGAATTTCATTATCTCATCACTCTACTATGTTCTCACTTAAGGGTAATTACCAGATTTTGGGTCAAATTAAGGATTAAAGAAAGCAATTGTGAGATTAATTACATGCTGGCATTTACCAAGCACAATTGATTAAATAAAATTAATCTGGTTCCTATATCTAGGACTAAAAACTTTTAATATATTACATAACTTTATGAGTATTGACAAATCTAAAAGCCTTTAATTCATCAGAACATCTACCAAGTTCATTCTAAGGGTCAAGATCAGTGCTAGTCTATATCACTAACAAGTGAAGTTTTGAGTGTTATGCACTTTACAATTCTAGGTGGTACAATTCATATTGAAGTAAAAAAAAAAAAACACACACACACAAAGACTAATGTCCTTGAGACCTTAACAGACAATTGGTTTCTGAAGAAGAATAAGCTCCAGGTTTTGCCACCAAGACACTTGAAATTATGTCAAATGAGTGGATTTTTTTTTCTTTTGAAGACATCTAAGGAAAGAAGTCTAAATTATTTAAGCTCACTTTTGTATATTTTATTTCCCAATGCCAGTAATTTTTTGTATTTCTTGTTAATATTTCTTTATCCAACAATATTTCTTTACTGTTACCATCTTTTTTCCTCATCAAAGGTGACTGAGGTATATGAGGGTATTAATATTCAGATGAGGGATTTCTCCAGTTCTGAATAGGGAAGTGAGGAAAAACCCATTCTGGCAATGCCTGTCAGTGTAATCTGCCTTCAGAGAGGGAGGAAGAGAGATCTTCCACCTAAGCCCTGCTTTCTTAGGTAGATGAGCTATGATGACACCAAGAATTTCAAGGAAGTGACTCTTACCATTATTTCTATCACAGGAGGAAGAAGACAGCCTCATTCTCAGGAATTAAAGGCAAACAAGCAATTTCAAAAAAAGTTTACCTTTTCCTTTAGACTCATGCATTCTTAAGAAGGGTAAGTAGAAAACTATTATGTATGCAGACATTACTGGTATAAGAAAAATGAAACTTGGAGAAAGTAGATAAATATTAGGACATTAAATTTCATGCTCTTAGATCTGATCCTATCACTTCATAGCAAATAGAAAGGGGGAAGTAGAAACAGTGACAGATCTTAATTTCTTGGGCTCTAAAAAAGATGCAAACTCCTTTGGAAGGAAAATTATGACAAACCAAGACAACATATTAAAAAGCAGATCTTTGCTGACAAAGATCCATGCAGTCAAAGCTATGGTTTTTGCAGTAGCTATGTATGAATATGAGAGTTAGACCATAAAGAAGGAGGAGTGGCAAAGAACTGATGCTTTTTAATTGTGGTACTGGAGAAGATTTTTGAGAGTCCCTTGGACAGCAAGGCGATCCAATCAATCAATCCTAAAGGAAATCAACCCTGAATACTCATTGGAAAAACTGTCCCTGAACCTGGAGCTCCAATATTTTGGCCACCTGATATGAAGAGCCAACTCATTGGAAAAGACCTTGATGCTGCGAAAGATCAAGAGCAAGAGGAGAAGGTGGAAGCAGAGGATGAGATGGTTAGATACATCACCAACTCCGTGGACATGAATTTGAGCAAACTCCAGAAGATAGTGGAGGACAGAGGAACCTGGCATGTTGTAGTCTATGGGGTCACAAAGAGTTGGACACGACTTAGCCACTGAAAAACAACAGCAAATACGGAAAATAAAAAGAAATGTTCTTAAAATATAAATAGAGAGCGAGGGAAAACATCATAATCTGAGAAAAGCGGTCATCACTTTTGCCTGGAGTTAAATATCATAAAGTAAAATGTCCAGTTTCAACGTTTCCTCTCAATATCACTTTTAAACTTGATCTTTAAAAAAAATTAGAACATTTATTCTGTATTACTAGGTTCAAAAATTGAGGATATTATTTTTATTAACATGTAGTGAAAAGTAAAGTTCATTGTGGACATAAGCATGCGTGGCTAAAATTTAGAAGCCCTTTTCCTCACAAATGCGCCTATAAAAATTACATGCATATTTATCATTTCTTTGTATTTACTTTGCATATGCATTTTTTTAAAACATAGTACACATTCCTTGTCTTCAAAGAACTTATCTTCTTATAAGATAGATAATAAAAAACTAAAATTTATTGATAAATATCAGGCTATTGTATAAAGGAAAGTTGCATGATGTTGGTCATTAAGATTGATAAAATGTGCATTGATAGTCAAATCATGAAAGTTTAAATTGAATGAAGTACCTAGCTTTGATTTAGCAATTCTGTCTAACATTTTTTTTCAAAGTATGAAATATTTTTCTTAATAGCAAAATTCAGCTTAAAACTGGCATATATAGCATAATACCATTTGGGGGGGCACTTTGTGTAAAAATATTTAGAATATTCTTTAAATACCCAAATATTAATAGCAGTTGTTTCTGTCAGTGAAACTTAGAACAAATTTAAATTCACATTTTCTGTATCTTCTAGAATTATCTTGCAATGTAAATATATTACTTAAAAAATATTTTAAGATTTTGTGTGCCTCTAAAATTTTATCTTTCCCACTTGAAATAAAATAAAACCTTAATTTTTATTTAACTCTTCATAGAGTTTATTTATGTATTTATTTTATTAGACACAGTGACATTGGAAGAATTCAAACTTCTTAAACACTTCTGTTTAGATTGATTAACGTGTACACAGGGTTAATTTTAGGGAAAAAAGAGTACATGCACTGTGAATCTTTCTTAATCTAGCTCTTTTGTTTGTTAAGCCCACATGACTTAGAAATCACAAGTTGTTTTCTGAACCTGATACTTTACCTAATATTTATAAGATTTTAGATAAATCATTCAGAATTTCTGAATCTTAAAGGTAAAATATGAGCTGTCAATAGATTGAGGATGCCTTCAATCAATAATTATTTGCAAATCAGGAAGGCAAACACAATGTCTTTCTTTTTTTTTCCCAGTTTAGTATCTGGGACATTTTAGGTCTGGTGACTGAATGAATAAACAAATAAATGGACAGATAAATGAATGAATGAAATATAGAATATTGATACAATTTTAAAACAAAGGCGAATTTTTATTCATGGTTATCAAAATACGATCCTCAAACTAATAGCCTCAGTAATATCTCTGAGTTTGTTGAAATATTAATAGAACATTTTCAGACTCCATCTTAGACCAAATTTATCAGTAACACTGGGTATTGGGATCCAGTAATTTGTATTTTGTCATGACCTCCAAAATGATTCTGAAACATGCTAAAACTCAAGAAGCTCTGATTTATGTTGTTTTTCAATTAGTATTAATACTAATTGAAGTCTGATGGTTTTGTTGCAGGAACGCGGACTCTTCCAGGGGCCGAGAGTGGGCTCTTGACTAGCAATCAGAAATAAGTTGCCTGAAGAGATACAAGTGCTGACAAAGCAAGAGACTTTATTGGGAAGGGGATCCTGGAGAGCAGGAGGGTAGGGGACCCAGGAAAACTGCTCTGCCCTGTGGTTTATAGTCTTGGCTCTTATGGTAATGGGATTACTTGCCAAGTTGTCACTGGTCAGTCTTCTGACTCAGAGTCCCTTCTGGTGTCACACGCATTACCCAGCCAAGTTGGATTCCAGAAGGATTCTGGGAGGTTGATAGGACATGTGATGTTTTCTTTTGAGCTTTCCCAAATTTTTCCTGTTGATGGTGGCTGGTTAGTTACTTGTTCCTTATCAGGACCTCTTGTCATAAAATAACTCAGGCGAATGGTTGCTATGGTGTCTAACCAGGATGGGGCCTTCAGTCAGTGTTTCCCTTAACAGTTTAATTGATAATGTGGTTGCCAGGCAACTTGTGCACAACTGAAGTAGGGTTTGCTTGAAATTAACACCTTGTAGCCAAAGTTTGCCAGTTGCATTCCTTGGCATGTCCTGCCATACAGAAATACTTGTATTGTTTCATGTATGTATTAATAGTTAGTTGCCAATATTTAAAAATTTAATATTTGGACATATCACAAAAAGAATCTAGATCTCTAAAAATGCTGCCCTCTTTTCTGCATGAAAAGGATGTGGCAGACCCTTGCCCTTCCAGCATCAGCATCATCAGCACATTATTCTTCCACTAAACTCCTTCTTTGTGTATATGTGACTTACAAAAAAAAAAAAAAAAAAAAAAAAGAGGTTGTGGAAATGATTAGAGTGACAGAAAACAAGTGTATTCTGAAACCATCAGCTGTACTCTATTTCTTCTGCCAAAGTGTATCTTTAGTGTATGTTTGTGTAGCTTTGTTTTTTTCTGTAATGTTGGAAACTCATGTTTCTTTCAGATGAAAACACACACACAATGACTTTTTATCATGATCAAAATTATTACAAGACACTTTAAAAATTGTAGAGAAACAACAAGATTCCACCTATTGACCCTTCAGCTTCTTTCCCTTTGCTTTTCTCTCTTTGAAGCCATGTAAACCTTTAAATCGAGGTAATCTCTGACTTTGCTTCCTTTTGGCTGCCACCCTGATTCATTTCCTTTCAAGGCTTCCTGCCTCTTCCAGCTGTTGAAGCAACAGGCCCTGCCTCTGTGTATGTAGTTCAAGTTTGTATATCTTAACTGCCCATGAAGTCAATGACCACAGCATTCAAATCATATCTTTAAACTTTTTTTTTTTTTTAATCTCAGAGACTGAAAGGAGCCTCCCCCAGCTTGTCTTTCCCTCCCTTCAGGACTCCCACCAGGATCCAGGATTCCTTTCGGCAGCTGCACCACCAACTGAAAATGAAAACTGAAAAGAGGGATTAAATCCTGAGGTAAAGTTTTCTTTTTAAATCTCTTTTCTCTGAGTTTTTAATCATGTATCCACAGCACAAAGAGCTCCTTGAATAATTTCTGTTTTGAACATATGTTTACTGTTAGAATGTTTTTGCCTAATTGCCTCAGGAAATGCGGTGTTGTTTATATTGTGCAGACTCTCCTAGTCTTTCAGTGATCCCTTTCATTTTTCTAGGTTCAATGGGACTCTGCTGAAGCATGCCAGGATTGTGGGTCTTCCCATTAAACTGTAGCTCATAATGGAAAATGGAATCCACTCCAAGCTCTCATGTTTCTGCTCGCATCTGTACTTCACCCCATACACACCGTTTAGGGTACTTTCCAGAATACAGAACATGTTATTTAATTCATATATTTCATTAGCTGGAGTTTTAAGTAGAGCTGCAGTTTGTTAGAGTGAAACAAATGGAGCAAATATTCTTTTCCCACTAAAAGAATCTCAGTGTCAGATGATTCTGTTTATTTCTCCTAAGAGGGGCAATGGTTTCCATTTTCCTCTTTTATTCTATTGTGTGTTTGCGTGTGTCAGTCGTATCCAATTCTTTGTGACTCTATAGACTATAGCCTGCCAGGCTTCACTGTTCATGGATTTTCTATTAATGTTTCTTAAGTCAACTATAGACATTTAATTTTTAACTTATCACTCAACTAGGTAGATTTGTAGTATTGTGTAGACTGTGCTATATAACACATTAAAAGTTTTTGTCATTTTTTGTCATTTTACGATTTAAGAGACTTCTAGGAATCAATTTTTTAAAATAAATATCCCTTATCAACCATCTGCCAAAGTATCTTACTAAATAATGTTAGTGGTAGCTTAGCTGGTAAAGAATCTGCCTGCAATACAGGAGACTCCAGTTCAATTCTGGGTTGGGAAGATTCCCCTGGAGAAGGGGTAGGGTACCCACCCCAGAAATCTTTGTCTTCCCTGCTGACTCAGATGGTAAAGTATCCACCTGCAGTGTGGGAGACCTGTGTTTGATCCTTGGGTTGGGAAGATCCCCTAGAGGAGGACTTGGCAACTCACTCCAGAATTCTTGCCTGGAGAATCCCATGGACAGAGGAGTCTGGTGCACTACAATCCATGGGATCCCAAAGAATAGGACATGACTAGGAGACTAAGAACGATCCTATATCTTTGGTCTCTCTCCCCTGAATCTATCTTCTCATATAGTTCTAAACTCATCATCATTCACTGATCATGATGAGGCAATGCTAATCCCAGACTGCTATTCGAAGGTTCTTGAACTGGTTACACCCATTTCCCAGATGTGACTAGTATGTAGTCACTATCCTGTTGTTACTTATCCCTTCTTCTCTGACAACATTTTTGCAGCATGAGGAGCTAAAGTTTTTTGTCAGAGGGAAGTTTGCTTTGTCAAATAAACAATCAAACAAAAAATTCCCTACAAACTGTGAACACCCTTAACCAAATGAGATAAATCAGGAACACCTTAGACTCTGGTCAGGCCTACCCATGCAGTATGACCAAATGAGCAAAGCTGGGAAAACTGAACTCTATTTCTGAGACACACCTCACTTGCTATTTGTCTGAGCAGAATTCCTGCAACTCTGTTTCCTAATCTCAGTCTATAAAATGAAAGTAAGACTTATCATCAGGGAGATAATATACATGAAGCACATTCAATATAATGTATTTTCTGGAAAACAATTCATTTTGATAAATCATTTATGTGCATGCTGTATTGTTAAAAGAGTACCTTAACAGTAGTTTAAAACCATGAGTCACCAATTTTCTTCTAAATGTAACCTACTTGGGGATTTTATTAAAATATAAATTCTGATTCTGGATTGAAGCCTCATATTCTACATTTGTAATACAAGCTCTCAAGTGATGACAATAGTGCATGGGGCTTGCATATGTACCATATGTAAACAGCAATTATGAATCAATTATATAAATACAAGACAATAGTACAAGTTAAATTAAAATGAGTAAGTAAAGAAACTAAAAATTTTAAGACATGAAATGGAACCAGGAATGATGTTATAAATGTATAACATAATGTTAAGCACATACTGTGTGAGAAACAAATTTGTCTGTGTGATTTGTTGCAGACCGTATGGAAAATAGATCTGTGTCCTCAAACCTACTTGCTTTCCCATGACAATCTGTGTGTTTAATAAGAGTTGGTAAGTGGAATTATATATTTATAAATGCTAAGTTGCAGAGCCAAAAAATTTTAAAAAAGAGAGCCTCATTTAATTTTCTCAACTGATTCAGAAAATGCCAGTGTTCAAATGAGCCCTGGAATTGATATTTACCTTTATATAATCTGGAAAATTTAATTTGCTAAGGAATTAATAAAATAAAATGTTTCAAGGAAAACTATTTTATTTACTATATGAAGCTCAATCTAATATCTAAATATACTATGTTTATTTCTGCTCTCACTCATTCCTTATATCCAAACTCCAAAGTAACACTATCCTTAAGATCTTAGAAGATTCTGAATGGGAAGTACATGTTGCATCATTCATTCATTCATTCAGTTCATTTAACACCTACTTTATTCTAGGTACAATGTTTACCTACTCAGTTCCTCTTCCTTTCACTTCTTGCTCTGTTGAGTTTTTGACCAACCACATTATTTGTTCCATTCTTGAAGCTGCTGACATGTTCCAGAATTTTTTCTAGACCTAACAAGGGACTACAGATGCAAACATATAGGATAATTAAGAAATATCATGAAGGTAGCAATTTAATATGGAATATTTAATTTTCTGACTGCCCAGACCACACAGCTCTCACATGCATCCTTGTTTTAGGGTCTTGCTGGCTCTAAACCTATGTGTGTCTACTCTGTGCTGAGACTGCTCTTTCACTTAGATACTCTTTTCTAGGCTTCTCAGGTCCCCAAATCCTTTACTCTGGGAGCAGTAATGAAGATGCAAAATTCAAATTATTTTTCCCATATTTCTAGTGTAAGATGCCATATATTTTTAGACAAATACATTATATAATAATAACTTTTATTGGGAAAACTAAAAAAATACACTACTGTGAGCATATCCACTAATTTTGTCAGACATAAAATATATAATACATATCTTACAGTGTAAAATGAAAAATATGTCCAGATTTCTCTCTTCTAGACTTTTTTAAACATTATTTATTATTTTGGCTGCCCTGGTTGTTGATTGCTGTGTGCAGGCTTTCTCTACTGGTGGAGAGTGGGAGTTGCTTTTCATTGTGGTATGCGGGCTTCTCATTGCAGTGGCTTCTCTCGTTGTGGAGCAGGGGCTCTAGAAAGTTGGAGCTTCCATAGCTGCTGTACTTGGGCTCAGTAGTTGTGGCACATGGACTTAGTTGCTTCACTGCTTGTGGGATATTTCCAGACCAGGGATCGAACCTGTGTCCCCTGCATATTAACCACTGGATCATCAAGGACGCCCCTCTTCTAGACTTTTTTAAGAGCCTGGAGAATGAGGTCTAGCAGGATATGGAGAAGTTATCTCTAAAACACAAGGCTGTTACACTATGTATTTTTCTTAATCTAAAGCATTCCTTTTTCTATACAAAAGCATGTGAGTTTAAATAGCAGCTAACTTTTATGTTAGTGATTTTGTTTGTGGTTCCCATTACACAAATTGTTAGCTTAACAAGTTTCAACAATTTTCAAATCACCAAATTACTTTCAAAATATTTGCCTGGTAAAAATATTTATATCAATTTGACAATCAACGATCAGCAGCCTTTGATGTCTAGTTATAATCATTTGCTAGAGGCAATACAAGTTTATCTGAGATACATAATTTATGTTGTTAATTCAAACTCTATCCATCTGGTTGTAAACATTATCTATCATTATCGATTCACAAGTTCTCAGAAATAAATGGAATAGTAGATTATAATGGATCTTAAAGTTTCTACATTCTACCTTTCCTTCTATTGGAGAAGCTTATATTCCTTGAGGGCAGAGAGAAGGGTTTTAAAATGAGAAACACATTAGCAAGAGAGGGGCCACAGTTTCATATGCAAAGTTCAGTGAAGATGAAGTGGGAAAAGTAAATAATGATGAGCTCTATGTGATGGTCAATTTTGTGTGTCAAAATGATTGACACGCAGGAAACCCAGATATTTGGTTAAACATTATTATCAGTGTGCCTGTTAGTGTATTTCCTAGATGAGATTAACATTTGAATTATTATATGAATAAAACAAACTACCCTCCCTAGTGTGGACAAGCCTTATCCAGTCAGTTGAAGGTCTGAATCACATAAAAAGGCAGACGTTCTTGGAGTGAGGCGGAATTCCTCTTGCCTGACTGTTTTTGAGCTGGGATATCATGCTTTCCTATCTTCACACTTAACCATGTATTCTCACTGGGTCTCAAGCCTGCAGGCCTTCAGAAGGGAACTACACCATTGACTGTCCTGGGTCTCCAGCTTGGGATAAGTTGATTCTATTTCTCTGGAGAATCCTGAGTAATATACTCTCAAAATGTTTTGAATAGGTTCAATTCAGTTCAGTTCAGTCGCTCAGTCGAGTCCGACTCTTTGCGACCCCGTGAATCACAGCACGCCAGGCCTCCCGGTTCATCACCATCTCCTGGAGTTCACTCAGACTCACGTCCATCCAGTCTGTGATGCCATCCAGCCATCTCATCCTCTGTCGTCTGCTTCTCCTTCTGTCCCCAATCCCTCCCAGCAACAGAGTCTTTTCCAATGAGTCAACTCTTCACATGAGGAGGCCAAAATACTGGAGTTTCAGCTTTAGCATCATTCCCTCCAAAGAAATCCCAGGGTTGATCTCCTTCAGAATGGACTGGTTGGATCTCCTTGCAGTCCAAGGGACCCTCAAGAATCTTCTCCAAAACCACAGTTCAAACGCATCAATTCTTCGATGCTCAGCTTTCTTCACAGTCCAACTCTTACATCCATACATGATCACTGGAAAAACCAGAGCCTTGACTAGACGGACCTTAGTCGGCAAAGTAACGTCTCTGCTTTTGAATATGCTATCTAGGTTGGTCATAACTTTTCTTCCAAGGAATAAGCATCTTTTAATTTCATGGCTGCAGTCAGCAAATCAATAAGATTCTAATTCAGGATTAATATTATTTAGGATTATTATGATAAGAATAGTTACCACTCAAAAATATGCAAGACAATTTTTATTATATACAAATATTTATGTATATAATACATAAAGAGATTTATCATATGTAATTGGCTTAGATAATTTTAGAGGTGGGCAAGTCCCAAGAGGTGCAAGATGATTTGCAAGCTGGAGACCCAGAATAGCTGATGATTTAATTCCAACTGAGTCTGAAGTCTAAGAACAATGAGAGTTAATGGTATAGTTTAATTCAAAAACTGCCAGGCTTTAGACTCAGGAAAAGTTGATGTTTAGTTCCAATCTGAAGGCAGGAAAAAAACTGTACTGCAGCTCAAAGGCTATCAGGTAGGAAGCTCACAGAATGAGGTCATTCTACACTAGGGAGGGCAATCTGCTTTACTTAGTATTACCCATTTAAACATTAATCTCATCCCAAAACATCCTTACAGAAATACTCAGAATAGTGTTTGACCAAATGTCTGGTCATCTGGTGGCCCAGTGAAGTGGACACATAAAATTAATTATCATAGCTTCTAATCACTGTAGATGGTGACTGCAGCCATGAAATTAAAAGATGCTTACTCCTTGGAAGAAAAGTTATGACCAAACTAGATAGCATATTCAAAAGCAGAGACATTACTTTACTGACTAAGTTCCATCTAGTCAAGGCTATTGTTTTTCCTGTGGTCATGTATGGATGTGAGAGTTGGACTGTGAAGAAGGCTGAGCACCGAAGAATTGATGCGTTTGAACTGTGGTGTTGGAGAAGACTCTTGAGGGTCACTTGGACTGCAAGGAGATCCAGCCAGTCCATTCTGAAGGAGATCAACCCTGGGATTTCTTTGGAGGGAATGATGCTAAAGCTGAAGCTCCAGTACTTTGGCCACCTCATGCGAAGAGTTGACTCATTGGAAAAGACTCTGATGCTGGGAGAGATTGATGGCAGGAGGAGGAGGGGACGACCCAGGATGAGATGGCTGGATGGCATCACAGACTGGATGGACGTGAGTCTGAGTGAACTCTGGGAGATGGTGATGGACAGGGAGGCCTGGCGTGCTGCGATTCATGGGGTTGCAAAGAGTTGGACATGACTGAGCGACTGAACTGAACTGAACTGACTGAAGCAAAATAAAGTATCATAAACTAAATGTTCCCCCTTGTGTGAAATAATCAACAGGAATGTGGATAGTAAACAACTTGGGTCCTATTATTTCCCACATTTACTGCTTTGAGAGAATTCCTGGGCCACAACTCAAGGAGGAAAACCCAGGTACAACATCAGACATCCAATAGAAAGTATCAGGCATGCTAATTAGCAGAAGAAGGCAACCATAGTGAAAGGAAAAGTTAGGTAATTGAAAATAATCTAGAACTAACACAGATGTTAGAGTTAGCAAACAAAGGTATTAAAGCAGTCATTATAACAATATTCAATATGTTCTAAAAGTTTTCTGCTTTATTGACTATGCCAAAGCCTTTGACTGTGTGGATCGCAATAAATTGTGGAAAATTCTGAAAGAGATGGGAATAGTAAACCACTTGACCTGCCTCTTGAGAAACCTATATGCAGGTCAGGAAGCAACAGTTAGAACTGGACATGGAACAACAGACTGGTTCCAAATCAGGAAAGGAATACATCAAGGCTGTATATTGTCACCCTGCTTATTTAACTTCTATGCAGAGTACATCATGAGAAACACTGGGCTGGAGGAAGCACAAGCTGAAATCAAGATTGCTGGGAGAAATATCAATAACCTCAGATATGCAGATAACACTACCCTTATGGCAGAAAGTGAAGAGGAACTGAAGAGCCTCTTGGTGAAAGTGAAAGAGGAGAGTGAAAAAGTTGGCTTAAAGCTCAACATTCAGAAAACTAAGAACATGTCATCTGGGCCCATCACTTCATGGCAAATAGATGGACAAAAAGTGAAAACAGTGACAGACTTTATTCTTTTGGGCTCCCAAATCACTGCAGATGATGACTGCAGCCATGAAATTAAAAGACGCTTACTCCTTGGAAGAAAAGTTATGACCAACTTAGGTAGCATGTTAAAAAGCAGAGACATTACTTTGCCAACAAAGGTCTGTTTAGTCAAGGCTATGGTTTTTCTAGTAGTCATGTATAGATATGAGAGTTGGACCATAAAGAAAACTGAGCACTGAAGAATTGATGCTTTTGAACTGTGGTGGTGGAGAAAATTCTTGAGAGTCCCTTCGACCACAAGGAGATCTAACCAGTCTATCCTAAAGGAAATCAGTCCTGAATATTCATTGGAAGGACTGATGCTGAAGCTGAAAATCCAATACTTTGGCCACCTGATGTGAAGCGCTGACTCATTTGAAAAGACCCTGATGCTGGGAAAGATTGAAGGTGGGAGGAGAAGGGGATGACAGAGGATGAGATGGTTGGATGGCATCATTGACTCAATGGGCAGGAGTTTGAGTAAAATCCTGGAGTTGGTGATGGACAGTGAGGCCTGGCATGCTGTGATTCATGGGGTTGCAAAGAGTCGGACATGACTGAACTGAACTGAAAAGTTGAGACAGGAAGAGTATAATCAATCCCCAAATGATCTTCTAGAGACGAAAACTATCATGTCTGAAGGGGAAAAAAAAAACCAAAAAATAAAAAACACAAACATTGGAATGGATTAAAATCAGATTTCACATTACAGAAGAAAATGTTAGTAAATATAAATAAACATAGCCATAGACATTATCTGAACTGAAACACAAAGAGAAAAAAATTTTTTTTTAAGATTAAAGGACCTTCAATGAGTTGTAAACAAATTCATGTATCTTGGAGTATCAGAAGGAAGAGAAAGAGACCTTCAAAAAGGTATTTGAATAAATATTGACTGCAAACCCCAAATTCACAGAAGTTCAATAAACAGGAAGCACAGGCACACATACAAACCCATGAAAATAACCACATGAAGGCACATCATAATTTAATTGCTCTAAACCAGTGATATTGTAGATTATCTTAGAAGCAGACAGAGAAAACAAATGCATTATACACAGAAGAACCAAGGTGAGAAAGACAACAGATTTCCTGTAAGAAAAAATAAGGAGAAAAAAGATGGTGGAGGAGAAGGTGGATGTGGTGTAATTTTCTCTCCATGGATGCATCAGCAATACACCTTCAGACACAGAATATCTTGCAGAACACCAGCTGAGAGTGGGAAGGAGTCTTTGACTACGGGAAAGGAATATATAAATCCACACAAATCACAGTAGGATGAAGGAAGGAGGGGAAAAAAAGGAGAGTTATCAGGACTGGACATGTACTCGGGGGGTGGCGGACCTGAAGCAGGGATCAGATACCCACATCAGGGCAGTTGTTTGGGACAGAGGAGAAACATTTGACGCTGTTGGAGAGTGCAGCAGCTCACCTGTGACAGTCTGAATGGAATGAGAACCACACAATCTTTGCCGCAGCCTTACCTACTCTGGACAGGATTCGAGTCCCCTGGAATGCACAGTGGCTCGGAGCTGGACTGTAGGGATTGGAGAGCAATCCCAGGGTGAGATCTGCTGTTGACTTCAGGGAGACAGTGAGAGGGGACATGAGGGAGGAGATAGAAGGGGGAAATGCCTTGGAAGGAAAGCTGAGCAGCCATGGAGGTAAAGCAATACTGCTGAGTCACATGCAGAGGGTGGAGCCATCACTGTAGCCTCTCTTTCCCCACATGCAAGAGCCAGCAGCTGACCAATAGACCCAAGAGAGGGTGGCCCTTTAAGAACCTGAAGCCTTGAGCAACAGAGAAAGATCAGACAAAGAGGTCCTTTGAAGCCAGATGCCAGAGGCTAGAAAAAACATTAATAGCACCATATTTCTTGCACCAATGGCCTCTGACTCCCCTGTGCACATGGCATTGCCAAGGTCCCCATGATCCATGCAGCTGCAACATCTCCACATCCGGTCTTCACTGAGGCAGACCTAAAACCTCCAGGGCAGCCTCAGGAGCAAACTCCTGTGGACGACCCACACACAGAGGTGGAAATAAAACCACAATTGAACCCCAGGGGCAGTGTGGCTAAGGATGAGGATTGAAATTCTTCCGAATAACTGTGCAAGCTGCAGTTTAAAACCACATGATCAACTAGGCAGACTCTGTGTCTATGGAATATATAAAAGGGCAATGAGAGTTCCTACAAAAGAAAATGCAGTAGCTCTGGCAGCTGCGGACAGTGGAGGCAAGAACATGCAGGAGTAGAGCCAGGAACATGCAGGATTAGGGTCATATTAGTCTGGGCTGTCCCCATAGCAGGTCCAGAGACCAACCAACCCATTATTGGAAGACATTTCAAGGAGGCAGAGGTGGACTATCCAAAAAAAAAAATCTATTATTATTCTTATATTTTGATTTGTTCTGTAATTGGTTCAGTTTTCTTCCCTGTTCCTGTGGTTGATCTTATCATTGATAGTACTCTATTTAAGCTTTTGAGAACTTTTTTTAAATCCTATTTTTCATTTCCTTTATGTTGGCCTTTTGCAGTTCTGTGGAATTATTTTCTTCTTTTAAAATTTTTTTCTAAAATTTATTTATATATATATATATATAATGTTTCTGTGTGTACTAAGAAGCTTCACTCATATCTGACTCTTTGTGACCCTATGGACTGTAGCCCACCAGTCTCCTCTGTCCATGGGCTTCTCCAGGCAAGAATACTGGAGTGGGTTGCCATGCCCTCCTCCAGAGGATCTTCTCGACTCAGGGATCAGATCCCCATCTCATTATGTCTGTTGCTTTGGCAGGCAGGTGTTTTACCACTAGCAATACCTGAGAAGTCCTCCTTTTTTATATATACTTGTATTTAACTTTGCTTTTCTATTTTTTCTTTTTCTTTCTTTTATTCATCATGTTTGATAGTTTTTGTTTGTTTGTTTTCTTTGCTTTATTTCTTAGTTGGCATTCTGCTTTGGTTTTGTTTTTCAGTTTGTGTTTTACTTAGCTTTGGTTTTAATTGGTCTATATAATTTTTGGTTTCCTTTGCTCACTGAGTCACTCTCTTTTACTTTCTTTTCTTCGGACTGTTTTGGTTGTGTGTGTGTGTGTGTGGGTGTGTGTGTGTGTGTGTGTGGGTGTATAGCCTATTGTTTAAAAATTATTAGTCTGATTTTGTACTTACCATTGTCTAAGGATCATCTTTTGTTTCTTGTTTTATTTTTTTTCTTTTGTTCTTGTTTGTTTAATCATCTTTAATGCCATAACTTACAAATTGTGTAACCTCAGGTCCCTGGCCAGAAATTAAGCCTGAACATTTGGACTGAAAGTGTTGAGTACAGGACCCTAGACTGCCAGAGAACTCCTAATCCCAGGGAGTATTAGTGAGAACTCTCATGAAGGCCTCCACCTATATACAAGACCCGGCATCACCCAATTGCCTACAACACCCAGTGAAGGACACCTTGCCCAAATAAGCAAGATAAAATTACAAACCCAATCATCAGTACAGAGGATTCCCAAAGATGCTCCAAAATATACCACCTCACACAGCCCTCTCCATGAGAGGGGAAAATAAGCCAAAACCTCACCACCTCCCACCAGAACACAGGCACAATTCATTCCCAATACAAAGCTTACACAAACCACTGGACCAAACTTACCTACTGAGTTCAGTTCAGTTCAGTTCAGTCGCTCAGTCATGTCCGACTCTTTGCAATCCCATGAATTGCAGCACGCCAGGCCTCCCTGTCCATCCCCAACTCCCGGAGTTCACTCAGATCATGTCCATCGAGTCAGTGATGCCATCCAGCCATATCATCCTCCGTCGTCCCCTTCTCCTCCTGCCCCCAATCCCTCCCAGCATCACAGTCTTTTCCAATGAGTCAACTCTTTGCATGAGGTGGCCAAAGTACTAGAGTTTCAGCTTTAGCATCATTCCTTCCAAAGAAATCCCAGGGTTGATCTCCTTCAGAATGGACTGGTTGGATCTCCTTTCAGTCCAAGGGACTCTCAAGAGTCTTCTCCAACACCACAGTTCAAAAGCATCAATTTTTCGGTGCTCAGTCTTCTTCATAGTCCAACTGTCACATCCATACATGACCACAGGAAAAACCATAGCCTTGACTAGACGGACCTTAGTCGGCACAGTAATGTCTCTGCTTTTGAATATACTATCTAGGTTGGTTATAACTCTTCTTCCAAGGAGTAAGCGTCTTTTAATTTCATGGCTGCAGTCAGCACCTGCAGTGATTTTGGAGCCCCCCAAAATAAAGTGTGACACTGTTTCCACTCTTTCCCCATCTGTTTCCCCTGAAGTGATGGGACCGGATGCCCATCTTAGTTTTCTGAATATTGAGCTTTAAGCCAACTTTTTCTCTCTCCTCTTTCACTTTCATCAAGAGGCTTTTGAGGTCCTCTTCACTTTCTACCATAAGGGTGATGTCATCTGCATATCTGAGGTTATTGATATTTCTCCTGGCAATCTTGATTCCAGCTTGTGTTTCTTCCAGTCCAGCATTTCTCATGATGTACTCTGCATATAAGTTGAATAAGCAGGGTGACAATATACAGCCTTGACATACTCCTTTTCCTATTTGGAACCAGTCTGTTGTTCCATGTTCAGTTCTAACTGTTGCTTCCTGACCTGCATACAGATTTCTCAAGAGGCAGGTCAGGCGGTCTGGTATTCCCATCTCTCTCAGAATTTTCCACAGTTTATTGTGATTCACACAGTCAAAGGCTTTGGCATAGTCAATAAAGCAGAAATAGATGTTTTTCTGGAACTCTCTTGCTTTTTCCATGATCCAGCGGAGGGCAGAAACCAAATGAAAGAAGGAATGTGATCCTAAAACCTGTGAAAATGTGACCTCAAGCACAGTAAGTTAGAAAAAATCTGAAAAAGAATTCAGGGTAATTATAACAAGATGATACACAACCTCAAAAGTAGAATGGAGAAAATGAAAGAATTGATTAACACATTTAGCAAGGACCTAGAAGAAATAAAGAAAAAACAAACAGAGATGAACAACACAGCTACTGAAATTAAAAATACTCTAGAAGAAATCAATAGCAGAAAAACTGAGACAGAAGAATGGATAAGTCAGCTGGAAGATAGAATGGTGGAAATAACAGCTGAAGAGCAGAATAAAGAGATAAGAAATAAAATTGAGGATGTCTCAGAGATCTCTGGGAAGATATTAAACACATCAACATTTGAATTATAGGGGTCCTAGAAGAAGAAGAGGAAAAGAAAGGGTCTGCAACAATTTTGAAGAGATAATTGAAAACTTTCACATCATGGGAAAGGAAATAGACCATCAAGTCCAAGAAGTGCAGAGAGCCCCATACAGGATAAACCCAAGGAAAAATACACTGAAATATGTAATAATCAAACTAATAAAGATTAAATACAGAGAAAGAATATTAACTGCAGCAGAGGAATAGCAACAGGTAACATACAAGGGAAACCCCATACAATTAACAGCTGATCTTTCAGTAGAATCTCTGCAAGCCAGAATGGAAAAACAGGATATATTTAAAATACTGAAAGGAAAAAATCTACAACCAAGATTACTTTACCCAGCAAGGATCTCATTCAAATTTGATGGAGAAATCAAAAGCTTACAGACAGTAAAAGTTAAGAAAATTTAGCAAAATCAAGCCAGCTTTACAACAACTGTTAAAGGGACTTTTATAGATAGGAAACACAAGAATAGGAAAAGACATACAAAATCAAACTTACAACAATTAAGACAATGCCAGTAGGAACATATATATCAATACTTATTTTTAATGTAAATGGATAATATGCTTCAACCAAAAGAAAAAGACTGGCTGAATGCATACAAAAGCAAGACCCATATAGATACTGTTTACAATAGATCCACTTCACACCTACAGAAACATACAGACTGAAAGTGAGAGGATGGAAAAAGATATTCCATTCAAATAGAAATCAAAAGAAAGCTGGAGTAGCAATTCTCATATCAGACAAAATAAACCTTAAAGAATATTGTAAGAGATGAAGGACACTACATTATGATCAAGGGATTAATCCAAGAAGAAGGCATAAAAATTGTAACTATTTATGCACCCAACATAGGAGAACCTCAATACATAAGGCAAACACTAACAGACATAAAAGAGAAAATTGACAGCAACACAATAATAGTAAAGGACTTTAACACCCTACTTACACCAATGGACAGATCATCAAGCCATAAAATTAACAAGGAAACACAAGCCTAAAATGACACATTAGGCCAGATGGAGCTAATTGGTATCTTCAGCAGAATATACTTTTTTCTCAAGTTCACATGGAATATTCTCCAGGACAGACCCCAACATGGGTCACAAATAAAGCTTCAGTAAACTTAAGATAATTGAAATTATATGAAGCATTTTTCTGATCACAACACTATGAGACTAGATATCAATTATAGGGAAAAAAACTGTAAAAAAAAACCCCACAAAAACATGGAGATTAAAAAATACATTTATAAATAATGAACAGGCTACTGAAGAAATTAAAGAGGGAAATAAAAGTATTTATTTTTTGTCATTTGTCAGAAACAAATGACAATGAAAATATGAAGACCCAAGACCTATGGGATGCACCAAAGGCAGTTCTAAGAGGGAGTTTATAGCAATACAATCCTGCCTCAAGAAACAAGAAAACCATTGAATAGACAACCTAGCTTTACACCTGAAATAACTTGAAAAAGAAGAACAGAAAACCCCAAAATTAGTAGAAGGAAAGAAATGATAAAGACGGGAGCAGAAATAAATGAAGGAAGCACTAGTAAAGATTAGTAAAACTAAGATCTGATACTTTGAGAATATAAGCTAAATTTACAAACCATTAACCAGAATCATCAAGAAAAAAAAGAATCAAATCAACATAATTAGAAATGTAAAAGACTAAGTTACAACAGACAATGTAGAAATAAGAAGGATCATAAGAGACTGTTTTGAGCAATTATATGCTAATAAAATGGACAACCTGTAAGAAATGGAGGCAAAAATATGCAATGGGGAAAAGATGGTCTCTTTAATAAGTATCCTGGAAAAATTGGACAGCTACTTTTGAAAGAATGAAATTAGAACACTTCCTAAGATTATACACAAAGACAAACTAAAAATGGATTGAAGTCATAAATATAAGACCAGAAACTATAAAACTCTTAGAGGAAAACACAGGCAGACACTCTATAACATAAATCGCAGTAATGTCCTCTATGACCCACCACCCAGAGTAATGGAAATAAAAACAAAAATAAACAAAAAGGACTTAATTAAGCTGAAAAGCTTTTCATGGCAAAGGAAACTATAAACAAGGAGAAAACAGTACCTTGGGGGTTTGGAAAGATGGCGGAGGAATAGGACGGGAAGATCACGTTCTCCCTCACAAATTCCTCAAAAGAACATTTCAACGCCGAGCAAACTCCACAAAACAACTTCTGTAGGCTGGCAGAGGACATCAGGCAACCAGAAAAGCAGACCATTGTCTTCAAAAACAGATGGAGAAGTCTAGAGGCTACTGTGAAAATAAAACTGAAAACCAGAAGCAGGAAGCTTAAACCCAAAGTCTGAAAACATTAGACAACTCTTGAATTCAGGGAACATTAAGCAATAGGAGCTCATCAAATGCCTTCATACCTACACTGAAACCAAGCTCCACCCAAGGGCCAACAAGTTCCAAAACAAGACATACCACGCAAATTCTCCAGCAACACAGGAACACTCCCCTGAGCCTCAATATACAGGCAGCTCAAAATTATCCCAAAACCTTTGATGTCTCATAACCCATTACGGGTCACTCCATTGCACTCCAGAGAGAAGAAACCCAGCTCCACCCACCAAAACTCCAACACAAGCCTCCCTAACCAGGAAACCTTGACAAGCCACTGATAGAACCCCACCCAAAGTGAGGAAGCTCCATAATAAAGAGAACTCCACAAATTATCAGAATATAAAAAGGCCACCCCAAACGTAGCAATATAACCAAGATGAAGAGACAGAGGAATACTCAGCAGGTAAAGGAACAGGAGAGTTGCCCACCAAACCAAACAAAAGAGGAAGAAGTAGGGAATCTACCGGAGAAGGAATTCCGAATATTGATAGTGAAAATGATCCAAAATCTTGAAATCAAAATGGAAACACAGATAAATAGCCTAGAGACAAGGATTGAGAAGATGCAAGAAAGGTTTAACAAGGACCTAGAAGAAATAAAAAAGAGTCAAAATATAATGAATAACACAATAAATGAGATCAGAAACACTCTGGAGGCAACAAATAGTAGAATAACGGAGGCAGAAGATAGGATTAGTGAAATAGAAGATAGAATGGTAGAAATAAATGAATCAGAGAGGAAACAAGAAAAACGAATTAAAAGAAACGAGGACAATCTCAGAGACCTCCAGGACAATATGAAACGCTCCAACATTCGAATTATAGGAGTCCCAGAAGAAGAAGACAGAAAGAAAGATCATGAGAAAATCCTTGAGGAGATAATAGTTGAAAACTTCCCTAAAATGGGGAAGGAAATAATCACCCAAGTCCAAGAAACACAGAGAGTCCCAAATAGGATAAACCCAAGGCGAAACACCCCAAGACACATATTAATCAAATTAACAAAGATCAAACACAAAGAACAAATATTAAAAGCAGCAAGGGAAAAGCAACAAATAACACACAAGGGGATTCCCATAAGGATAACAGCTGATCTGTCAATAGAAACTCTTCAGGCCAGGAGGGAATGGCAAGACATACTTAAAGTGATGAAAGACAATAACCTACAGCCCAGATTACTGTACCCAGCAAGGATCTCATTCAAATACGAAGGAGAAATCAAAAGCTTTACAGACAAGCAAAAGCTGAGAGAATTCAGCACCACCAAACCAGCTCTCCAACAAATTCTAAAGGATATCCTCTAGACAGGAAACACGAAAAGGGTGTATAAACCCGAACCCAAAACAATAAAGTAAATGGCAATGGGATCATACTTATCAATAATTACCTTAAACGTAAATGGGTTGAACGCCCCAACCAAAAGACAAAGACTGGCCGAATGGATACAAAAACAAGACCCCTCTATATGCTGCTTACAAGAGACCCACCTCAAAACAAGGGACACATACAGACTGAAAGTGAAGGGCTGGAAAAAGATATACCACGCAAATAGAGACCAAAAGAAAGCAGGAGTGGCAATACTCATATCCGATAAAATAGACTTTAAAACAAAGGCTGTGAAAAGAGACAAAGAAGGCCACTACATAATGATCAAAGGAACAATCCAAGAAGAAGATATAACAATTATAAATATATATGCACCCAATATAGGAGCACCACAATATGTAAGACAAATGCTAACAAGTATGAAAGGGGAAATCAACAATAACACAATAATAGTGGGAGACTTTAATACCCCACTCACACCTATGGACAGATCAACTAAACAGAAAATTAACAAAGAAACGCAAACTTTAAATGATACATTGGATCAGTTAGACCTAATTGATATCTATAGGACATTTCACCCCAAAACAATGAATTTCACCTTTTTTTCAAGTGCTCACGGAACCTTCTCCAGGATAGATCACATCCTGGGCCATAAATCTAAACTTGATAAATTCAAAAAAATCGAAATCATTCCAAGCATCTTTTCTGACCATAATGCATTAAGATTAGATCTCAATTACAGGAGAAAAACTATTAAAAATTCTAACATATGGAGGTTGAACAACACACTTCTGAATAACCAACAAATCACAGAAGAAATCAAAAAAGAAATCAAAATATGCATAGAAACTAATGAAAATGAAAACACAACAACCCAAAACCTGTGGGACACTATAAAAGCAGTGCTAAGAGGAAAGTTCATAGCAATACAGGCATACCTCAAGAAACAAGAAAAAAGTCAAATAAATAACCTAACTCTACAACTAAAGCAACTAGAAAAGGAAGAGTTGGAGAACCCCAGAGGTAGTAGAAGGAAAGAAATCTTAAAAATTAGGGCAGAAATAAATGCAAAAGAAACAAAAGAGACCATAGCAAAAATCAACAAAGCCAAAAGCTGGTTCTTTGAAAGGATAAATAAAATTGACAAACCATTAGCCAGACTCATCAAGAAGCAAAGAGAGAAAAATCAAATCAATAAAATTAGAAATGAAAATGGAGAGATCACAACAGACAACACAGAAATACAAAGGATCATAAGAGACTACTATCAGCAGTTGTATGCCAATAAAATGGACAACGTGGAAGAAATGGACAAATTCTTAGAAAAGTACAATTTTCCAAAACTGAACCAGGAAGAAATAGAAAATCTTAACAGACCCATCACAAGCACGGAAATTGATACTGTAATCAGAAATCTTCCAGCAAACAAAAGCCCAGGTCCAGATGGCTTCACAGCTGAATTCTACCAAAAATTTCGAGAAGAGCTAACACCTATCCTACTCAAACTCTTCCAGAAAATTGCAGAGGAAGGTAAACTTCCAAACTCATTCTATGAGGCCACCATCACCCTAATACCAAAACCTGACAAAGATGTCACAAAAAAAGAAAACTACAGGCCAATATCTCTGATGAACATAGATGCAAAAATCCTCAACAAAATTCTAGCAATCAGAATCCAACAACACATTAAAAAGATCATACACCATGACCAAGTGGGCTTTATCCCAGGGATGCAAGGATTCTTCAATATCCGCAAATCAATCAATGTAATTCACCACATTAACAAATTGAAAAATAAAAACCATATGATTATCTCAATAGATGCAGAGAAGGCCTTTGACAAAATTCAACATCCATTTATGATAAAAACTCTCCAGAAAGCAGGAATAGAAGGAACATACCTCAACATAATAAAAGCTATCTATGACAAACCCACAGCAAACATTATCCTCAATGGTGAAAAATTGAAAGCATTTCCCCTAAAGTCAGGAACAAGACAAGGGTGTCCACTTTCACCACTACTATTCAACATAGTTCTGGAAGTTTTGGCCACAGCAATCAGAGCAGAAAAAGAAATAAAAGGAATCCAAATTGGAAAAGAAGAAGTAAAACTCTCACTGTTTGCAGATGACATGATCCTCTACATGGAAAACCCTAAAGACTCCACCAGAAAATTACTAGAGCTCATCAATGAATATAGTAAAGTTGCAGGATATAAAATCAACACACAGAAATCCCTTGCATTCCTATACACGAATAATGAGAAAGTAGAAAAAGAAATTAAGGAAACAATTCCATTCACCATTGCAACAAAAAGAATAAAATACTTAGGAATATATCTACCTAAAGAAACTAAAGACCTATATATAGAAAACTATAAAACACTGATGAAAGAAATCAAAGAGGACACTAATAGATGGAGAAATATACCATGTTCATGGATTGGAAGAATCAATATAGTGAAAATGAGTATACTACCCAAAGCAATTTACAAATTCAATGCAATCCCTATCAAGCTACCAGCCACATTTTTCACAGAACTAGAACAAATAATTTCAAGATTTGTATGGAAATACAAAAAACCTCGAATAGCCAAAGCAATCTTGAGAAAGAAGAATGGAACTGGAGGAATCAACTTGCCTGACTTCAGGCTCTACTACAAAGCTACAGTCATCAAGACAGTATGGTACTGGCACAAAGACAGACATATAGATCAATGGAACAAAATAGAAAGCCCAGAGATAAATCCACACACATATGGACACCTTATCTTTGACAAAGGAGGCAAGAATATACAATGGAGTAAAGACAATCTCTTTAACAAGTGGTGCTGGGAAAACTGGTCAACCACTTGTAAAAGAATGAAACTAGATCACTTTCTAACACCGCACACAAAAATAAACTCAAAATGGATTAAAGATCTAAATGTAAGATCAGAAACTATAAAACTCCTAGAGGAGAACATAGGCAAAACACTCTCAGACATAAATCACAGCAGGATCCTCTATGATCCACCTCCCAGAATTCTGGAAATAAAAGCAAAAATAAACAAATGGGATCTAATTAAAATTAAAAGCTTCTGCACAACAAAGGAAAATATAAGCAAGGTGAAAAGACAGCCTTCGGAATGGGAGAAAATAATAGCAAATGAAGCAACTGACAAACAACTAATCTCAAAAATATACAAGCAACTTATGCAGCTCAACTCCAGAAAAATAAATGACCCAATCAAAAAATGGGCCAAAGAACTAAATAGACATTTCTCCAAAGAAGACATACGGATGGCTAACAAACACATGAAAAGATGCTCAACATCACTCATTATTAGAGAAATGCAAATCAAAACCACAATGAGGTACCACTTCACACCAGTCAGAATGGCTGTGATCCAAAAATCTGCAAGCAATAAATGCTGGAGAGGGTGTGGAGAAAAGGGAACCCTCCTACACTGTTGGTGGGAATGCAAACTAGTACAGCCACTATGGAGAACAGTGTGGAGATTCCTTAAAAAATTGCAAATAGAACTACCTTATGACCCAGCAATCCCACTTCTGGGCATACACACCGAGGAAACCAGAATTGAAAGAGACACATGTACCCCAATGTTCATCGCAGCACAGTTTATAATAGCAAGGACATGGAAACAACCTAGATGTCCATCAGCAGATGAATGGATAAGAAAGCTGTGGTACATATACACAATGGAGTATTACTCAGCCGTTAAAAAGAATTCATTTGAATCAGTTCTGATGAGATGGATGAAACTGGAGCCGATTATACAGAGTGAAGTAAGCCAGAAAGAAAAACACCAATACAGTATACTAACACATATATATGGAATTTAGGAAGATGGCAATGACGACCCTGTATGCAAGACAGGGAAAGAGACACAGAAGTGTATAACGGACTTTTGGACTCAGAGGGAGAGGGAGAGGGTGGGATGATTTGGGAGAATGACATTCTAACATGTATACTATCATGTGAATTGAATCGCCAGTCTATGTCTGACGCAGGATGCAGCATGCTTGGGGCTGGTGCATGGGGATGACCCAGAAAGATGTTATGGGGAGGGAGGTGGGAGGGGGGTTAATGTTTGGGAATGCATGTAAGAATTAAAGATTTTAAAATTTAAAAAATAAAAAACTAAAACTAAAAAAAAAAAAAAAAGAAAAAAAATAAATACAGTTTTTATCACCCTTAAAAAAAAAAAAAAAAAGAAAACAGTACCTTGGGAGAATGGGAGAAAATAATAGCAAATGAAACAACTGAAAAGGGGTTACTTTCCAAAATATACAAGCAGCTCATGCAATCAAGTGGGCAAAAGACCTAAACAGACATTTCTCCAAAGAAGACATATAGATGGCTAATAAACAAATGAAAATAATCTCAACATCACTTTTATTATATAAATGAAAATTAAAGCTACAATGAAACATCACCTCATACTGGTCAGAATGAAGTGAAAGTGAAAGTGAAGTCACTCGGTCATGTCTGACTCTTTGCCACTCCATGGACTGTAGCCTACCAAGCTCCTCTGTCCATGGAATTTTCTGGGCAATAGTACTGGAGTGGATTGCCATTTCCTTCTCCAGCGGATCTTCCTGACCCAGGGATCGAACCCAGGTCTTCCGCAGTGGTCAGAATGGACATCATCAAAAAAAAAATCTACAAACAGTAAATGCTAGTGAGGTTGTGGAGAAAAGAGAACCTTCTTGAACTATTGGTGGGAATGTGAATTGATACAGCCACTATGGAAGAACAGTATGGGGATTCCTTAAAAACTAGGACTAAAACTACCATATGATCCAACAATCCATCTACTGGGCATGTATCCTGAGAAAACTTTAATTGAAAAAAATATATATATACCCCAGTGTTCACTGCAGCACTATTTACAGTAACTAGGACATGGAAGTAATCTACATATCCACTGATGGATGAATAGGAAAAAAAAAAAAAGCTGTGGTACATATATACAGTGGAATATTACTCAGCCACAAAGAGGAACACATTTGAGTCAGTTCTAAAGATGTGGATGGACCTAGAGCCTATTAGACAGCATGAAGTAAGTCAGAAAGAGAAAAACAAATACTGCATATTAATGAATGCATATATGGAATGTAGAAAGATGGTACTGATGAACTTATTTTCAGGGCTGCTATGGAGATGCAGACATAGAGAATAGATTTATGAACACTGGGGGTGGGGGAAGAAGGTAAGGAGAGAGTTGAAAGAATGGAAAGAGTAGCACAGAAACATATACATTACCATATGTGAAATAGATAGCCAGTGAGACTCTCCTGTATGACTCAGGGAACTCAGACTGGGTCTCTATGACAACTAGAAGGGTGGGGTGGGGCAGAAGTTGGGAGGGAGGTCCAAGAGGGAAAGGACTTAAGTTTACCTATGGCTAATTCATATTGATATGTGGCAGAAACCAACACAATATTGTAAAGCAATTATCCTACAATTAAAAATAAATTTAAAAAATGAGATTCAACAGAATTATAATGAAGAATGATAGGTCCAGATTTTTTTAGTGTATTTCTGGAAAATGGGATTTTTAAATGTTCAGTCCTATTTCTTTCCCAGGCTTCCATTCCACTAAAGACCTTTGATCTGCTTGTCACTAAGCCAGCTGCTACTCTTGCAATCTACTGCTGAACACTCATAAAAATGCCCTTTGTGTTTAGATCTCTTGTTCTCTCTGTGTTAAAGGCCAGTTTTACTCTGTCAAATTGCTGTGTCTTAATAACTTTAGTTACTCAGCTTCTTAGTTTCATTCTCTCTTTTCTCCATGTGCATTAGGTATTTGTATAATCTGGAACAAAGATGACTTCTCCAAAAGATGTCCTGAGAAAAAATCTGAAGCTAATCCATGGCTGTCCCATCACCTATGCTTTTGCAAACAACTGGGAAAAGATTGAACAGTTCCAAAGCAGACCAGATGACATCGTGATAGTCACTTACCCCAAATCAGGTGAGTTCTGTGACCTGACAATGCAGGCCTAACTTCAACTTTTGTTTCCTGAAAATTAGCTTCTGTACAAAATTGTTAATATACGAAATAAAATTAGTGTTCTTAACAGTCAGTCTAGTCCCCTATTTTGATTATATGAAAATAGACATTTGGGGCATAGAAGGGGAAATTCGACAGAGTTAATTTTCTAAGAGAATATATTAAGATGGCAGGCTTCCAACAGGGAACTTCCCCCACATTCAGGTGAAGGTTAAGAAAATGTTCTTTTGACACAGGTACCACTTGGATCAGTGAAATTGTGGACATGGTTCTACATGATGGGGATGTTGAAAAATGTAAGCGAGATGTTATAACTGCTAAAGTTCCAATGTTGGAACTGGCTTTTCCTGGACTAAGGACTTCAGGTAATTTTAAATGACCCAGGAATTATAATTTTATAGCAACATATTAGTATCATATTAGTTACTGTATCTTGTAATTTCCATTCAAGAAAAATGGAGTGTATTTGGTAACATGAAATAGAAGCAGGCAAGTAGAACAGTAACCAAGGTATACAGAGAAACTGTAGTTTAGTCCATCGCATGCACCTCCAGGTATAATAACCAAAGATAAAAGAATTTTGTTATGGAAAACAACTAGAAATCCCACTGATAAAAAAGTTTCTTACCTTTTACTGAGTTCTGTTGTATAAAATTTATTAGACTAATTTTTCAATTTAGAACATTGTTGTAATTAAATAAATGTGTGAGTATGCTCAGTCTCTTCAGGCATGTCCGACTCTTTGTGACCCCATGGACTGTAGCCCACTCGACTCCTCTGTCCAGGGGATTCTCCAGGCAAGAATACTGGAGTGGGTTACCATGACCTCCTCCAGGGGATCTCCCTGACCCAGGGGTCAAACCCACATTTCTTGCATCTCCTGCACTGCAGGTGGATTCTTTTAGTGCTGAACGACTGAGGAAGCTTCAACTAAATAAGTACCAATGCCTTTTAAAATAAAAAAATCATTATTAATAAATTTGGCAGTATATGAATATCCTATATTTTATATTTTATTGTTTAAACACTCTTGGCTCAGATGGTTAAGCACCTGTCTGCAACGCATGAGACCTCGGTTCGATCCCTGGGTTGGGAAGATCACTTGGAGAAGGAAATGGCAGCCCACTCCAGTATTCTTGCCTAGAAAATCCCACGGATGGAAGAGACTGGTAGGTGACAGTCAATGGGGTCGCAAAGAGTCGGACATGACTGAGCAACTCCATTTCCATATTTTATTGGCAGCCCTATAAGGCTGTTTATAATTTCTCCTATTTAGTTTGGCATTGTTTTCCTAAAGCAGCTTAAGTTCTTTTTTCTTAATCACTGAATTTCTTGGTGGCCAACTGTAGTGTAAAACCTAACAATTTGGTTTCGTATTTTTCTTTTTCATAATCCAAGTACCTGACATATGCTTTGATTGCCAATGAAGCATCAATTTCAAAGAGGCAATTATTTTAAAGAAAGTGATTGCTAATAAATCTTGTTTTTTTTTTTTCCTTCCTGTGGTTTAAATTTCTGCTTTTATGTTTTAAATTCACCACTAAAGAGTGAGCACTTAAAACCCTAGGCCTCCCACCCCAGAATAAAATAAAAGCAGAACCCCGGGCCCACTCACTCTCTCTCCACCAATGACCTTGCTGTGTGGCACCAGGTGTGCTATATAATTTCCAGGTCCTGTAAGTAACAAAACTTTATTTTTTAAATAAATAAATTTTATAGATTAATTTCTTAACTTAGATCCTTGCTGTAATTAAATAAAGAAGTACCAATTCTTAAAATACAAAATTTATTTTTAATATGATTCATTTTTCATTGCACAAATTTTATTGAGTATTTCTAAAGAATTAAGCACTGATCTATGGACTAGATATAAAATGATAAGTAAACTGGATTTTCTGTCCCCAATGAGCTTACAATAATATTGTGACATTAAATAAGTAAATAAACTTATGAATACTGTTAGTTTAACATATCCAGAGGTAGGACTCTATGAAAGGGACCATGATGGAGACCTAAAGCTTTGTACACAGCTAGAGGAAGCATATTTCAAGAAGATGAAGGAGTAGATATGGTGGCCTAGATGCAGAAAAGAGCTGGGTGGTAGTCTGGGGACTAAAAAAAAAATCACCACCACCAAAAATTAACAACAATGAAAGATTGGAAAGGTGAGATTTAAAACAATTGAAGACTAGACAGGGACAGATCATGCAAGCCTTATAATTCTTAGGAACGTTCAGTGAACTAAGAGAGAATCAGCAGACTAGGGTGTCCTATAGGCAAGTGAGAAGGGTTTGAAAGAAAGTGTTGGCTCTCGAATGCTGCTAGAAACATGGTATAAGAAGACACTATTATGGTGGTGAATGTGTCTATCAGTGTAAAGAGAAGAATCCATACTCTCTCCTCTACTAGAACTCATTACTTCTACAGTTAGACAAGAATCAACTGAAAAGGTGTTGTTCTTTCTGTGTGGTTGTCTGAAGTCAGCAAGGAAATGATAAGGCTTGCAGCTAAAGGATCATTCTGGGACAAATAACCAAAATGAGTGCAGAATGAGTTGAGATTCCAGAACCATAGAAAAATATTAAATGAAAAAGTGATAGAATCAAAGTAATAAGGAACAGGGGAATCAGATAACTGATGAGAGAGGAGGGTAGGGTGGAGAACCAGTCTGTGAAGCATCACCAGAGAGGGAATAGGTGAGATACAGCAGGTGAAGGAGAGTAAACTGGCACTCAGATTTATTCTGGAACCTGAATGTGCAGATTCCCAACATTCATATTTATGTGTGTAGGAGGATCCTTTAAAGGACCTTGCATGGCAAAATAATCACAAGACAGAAAAGGCTGAGAAATCTTTTGGTCAAGTTAGGAGACAGAATGAAGCAACAGGTTCATTTTGTATATACATAGTATATATATATATCCACCTATATAACCAAACTAAATTTCCTCAGGTTTAGAACAACTGGAGAAGAATCCATCACCCCGGGTTGTGAAAACACATCTGCCAATTTATCTCATTCCTAAATCTTTCTGGGAAAACAACTGCAAGGTATACTCTAAACAGCAAGTCAGTTTTTAACATGTCTTTTAACTCTTTCTCACTCACATAGTAAAGTGATTGCTCAAATGCTTTGTTCACCTGTTACCATAAGAACTGAGCTATATAAGAAAGTGTTTAAAATTTTAAAAACACAGTATGTTTTAGCCTAAACATACATACTCAAATTTTCCAGAATTATGTAGGAACAGAATCCTTGTCTCAGCACAATATTGCTACTACTCTTTCCCAGCTGTCCTCAATAGTCTGACTTTCTCTGAAAACTCAACATAAAGTTGTCAATTCTTATATGTTTGGTAAAATTTTTCAGTGAGACATCTGAGCCTGGGTATTTGCTTTTGGGAAACTTTTAAATTGGAAACTTTTTTCCCCCAATATTTTGAAGCTATTCAGATTATCTATCTGGCATTTACTAGTTTGTCACATGTTGGAATCTAAGTTGTTAAATTCTAAGTTGTAGAACTTTGTAATGAAAAGTTGTTGGGAGCAGGAACTGCACGCCTGGCTGTCCAGGTGCCCGTGGGAGCTCACAGTGCACTGGGACTGGCTGGGCAGAGCACACAGGCGTGGAGACCTGCACAAAGGCTTGCTCCTGGGCTACTGCATTCTCAGGCTCTGCCTTGGAGGAGGAAAGAGGCTCAGAAAGATCAAGTGGATTCCTCAAGGCGACACAGCAAGTAAAATGCAGTGCTTGGCTCAGAGCTCAAGTATTTCTGACAGTTTGACCCCCCTGGCCATGCATTCTTGATTTCATGGAGATTTTCGACCATGATGTCAAACTTGGGAGAAATGGTTTGACTCCAGGGCCACAGGGCTCAGAATGAATACCTTGTGAAAGGCTGAAGTGGAGTCTCCTCTATGAAGAAGGACAAGCTTGGTCTCTGATGCCACAGTGGTGAGCAGTTAATTAAAGTAGCTCATTTTCAAATGAAGCTAAGTGGACAGAAAAGACCAAGCTCTGAGCCTTTAGAGTGGGAACACTGACTCCAAGACCAGAGATTTCCAGAAAAATAACCCTAGGGAGTATCAAATAGTGAGAACTCACACAAAGGAAACCACTTGAATTCAAGACCCAGCATCATCCATCCACCAGTAGCACCTTGTGCAGGACACCTCATCTAAACAACAAACAAAACAAAATTACAAACCCAGTCATCAGCAGACAGGATTACCACCTCACTCAGCCTTGGCCATCAGGAAAAATGAACAAACAAAAACTCAGCACAAATCTCACCCTATATGAAGTTTACACAAATCACTGGACCAAGCTTAGGAGGGCAGAAACCAAAAGGAAGAAAGAAATCAACCTTGATGCCTGGGAAAAGGAGACCTCAAACACAATAAGCGAAAACAAAAAATGAAAAGGCAGAGAAATACTACACAAATGAAGGGACAAACTAGAAACACAGAAGTCAAAAAAAAAAAAAGAGGAAATAGGTAAACTATCTGAAAGAGAATTCAGAATAATGATAGTAAAGATGATCAAAAACCTTGAAAACAAAACAGAGAAAATGCAAGAATCAATTAACAAAGACCTAGAAGAATTAAAGAATAAACATACAAACAACACAATTACTGAAATTAAGAATACTCTAGAAGGATTCAATAGCAGAATATCTGAAGCAAAAGAAGGAATCAGTGAGCTGGAGATAAAATGGTGAAAATAACTTCTGAAGAGCAGATACAGTAAAAAGAATAAAAAGAACTGAGGATAGTCTCAGAGACCTCTGGGACAATATCAAACACACCAACATTTGGATTATAGACGTCCCAGAAGAAGAAGAGTAAAAGAAAGGATATAAAAAAATGTTTGAAGAGATTATAGCTGAAAATTTCCCCAACGTGGAAAAGGGAATAGTCAATCAAGTTCAAGAGGCACAAAGATTCTCATACAGGATAAACCCAAGGAGAAACATGCCAAGACACATATTAATCAAACTAACAAAGACTAAATACAAAGAAAGAAAAAGATAGTGCTAAGTTGTGTCTGACTCTCATGATCCCATGAACTGTAGCCTGCCAGGCTCCTCTGTCCATGTAATTCTCCAGGCAAGAATACTAGAATGGGTTGCCATTTACTTCCCCAGGGGAACTTTCTGACCCAGGAATTAAACTCAAGTCTCCCACATTGCAGGCAGATGCTTTACCAATTAAGCTATGAGGGAAGTTTCAAACACACACACACAGACACACAAAAGAATATTAAAAGCAGCAAGGGAAAAGCAACAGGTAACATACAAAGGAAACCCCAAAGACTTAACAGCTGATCTTTCAGCAGAAACTCTTCAGGCCAGAAGGGAATGGCAGGATATATTTGAAGACCTGAAAGGGAAAAGTCTACAACCAAGATTACTGTACCCAGCAAGGATCTCATTCAAAATTGATGGAGAAATAAAAAGCTTTTCAGACAAGCAAAAGTTAAGAGAATTCAGCACCACCAAACCAGCTTTATAACAAATGTTAAAGGGACTTATGTAGTCAAGAAATACAAGAGAAGAAAAAAGATCCACAAAATCAACCCTAAACAATTAAGAAAATGGCAATAAGAACATATATATCAATAATTACTTTACGGGTAAATGGATTAAATGCTCCAAACAAAAGACACAGACTGGCTGAATGGATACAAAAAGAAGACCCATATATATGCTATCTATAAGAAACACGCTTCAGACTTTGAGACACAGACTGAAAGTAAGAGGATGGAACAATATATTCCATGTAAATGGGAAGCAAAAGACAGCTGGAGTAGCAATCCTCATATCAGATGAATTAGACCTTAAAATAAAGAAGATTGCAAGAGATAAGGGAGGACACTACATAGTGATCAAGGGATCAATCCAAGAGGAAGACATAATTATCATAAATATCTATGTACCCAACAAAGGAGCACCTCAATACATAAGACCAACACTAGCAGACAAAAAAGGAGAAATTGACAGCAACACAATAATAGTAGGAAAGTTTAACATGCCATTCACATCAATGGACAGATCATCAAAACAGAAAATTAATAAGGAAACACAAGTCTTAAATAACACATTAGATGAGATGGATCTCCTTGATACCTTCAGGACATTCCATCCAAATGCAGAAGAATAGACCTTCTTCTCAAGTGCACATGGAACATTCTCCAGGATAGACCACATCTTGGGTCACAAATCAAACCTCAGTAAAATTAAGAAAATTGAAATTGTATCAAGCATCTTCTCTGACCACAATGCTATCAGACTACATATCAATTACAAGAAAAAAACTACAAGAAGCACAAACACTTGGAGATTAAACAACATGTTTCTAAATAAACAACAGGTTACTAAAGAAATAAAAAAATTCCTAGAAACAAATGACAATGAAAATACAACTCAAAACCTATGGGATGGAGCAAAAGCAATTCTAAGAGGGAAGTTTATAACAATACAATTGTACCTCAAGAACCAAGAAGAACACCGAACAGACAATCTAACTTTACACCTAAAACAACTGGAAAAAGAAGAACAGTAACAACAAAAATTAGTAGAATGAAAGAAATCATAAAGATTAGAGCAAATATAAGTGAAAAAACACATGAAACAATAGTAAAGATTAATAAAATTAAAGCTGGTTCTTTGAGAAGATAAACAAAATTGACAAACCTTTTAGCCAGACTCATCAAGTCAAAAAGAGAGAAGAATCAAACCAACAAAATTAGAAATTAAAAAGGAGAGGTTTCAACAGACAATGCAGAAATACAAAGGATTATAAGAGACTATTATGAACAACAATATGACAATAAAATAGATAACCTGGAAGAAATGGACAGTTTCTTAGAAAAGTTCAATCTTCCAAGACTGAACCAAGAAGAAACAGAAATTATAAACAACTCAATTATAAGCACTGAATTTGAAGCTGTGATTAAAAAAAAAAAATTCCCTAAAAACAAAAGCCCAGGACCAGATGGCATCACAAGAGAATTTTATCAAACATTTACAGCAGAGCTAATGCCTATCCTTTTAAAATTCTTTCAGATAATTTCAGAGAAAGGAACACTTCCAAACTCATCCTACAAGGCTACCATCACCCTGATACCAAAACAAGGTAAAGACAACACACAAAAAGAAAATTACAGGCCAATATCACTGATGAACATGGATGTAAAAATCCTCAACAAAATTTTAGCAAACAGAACTCAGCAACATATCAAAAAGCTCATACACCATGATCAAATTGTGTTTATTCCAGGGCTGCAAGGATTAAATCAATCAATGTGATACACCATATTAACAAACTGAAAGATAAAAATCATAATATAATCTCAATAGATGCAGAAAAAGCCTTTGACAAAATTCAGCACCTATTTATGATTAAAACTATTCAAAAATGGGCATAGAAGGAACCCATCTCAACAAATAAAGGCTATATATGATAAGCTTACAGCAAATATTATTCTCAGTGGTGAAAAACTGATAGCATTCCCCCTAAGATCAGAAATAAGATGAGGGTGTTCACCTTTGCCACTATTATTCAACATAGTTCTGGAAGTCCTAGCTACAGCAATCAGAGAAGAAAAAGAAATAAAAGGAATCCAGATCAGAAAAGAAGAAGTAAAGCTCTCACTGTTTGCAGATGACATGATACTGTACATAGAATAGACAACACTAAAGATAGTATCAGAAAATTACTAGAGCTAATCAGTGAATTGAGCAATGTTGCAGGATACAAAAATCACTTGCATTTCTATATACTAACAATGAAAACCCAGAAAGAGAAATTAAGAAATCAATCCCATTCACCACTGCAACAAAAAGAATTAAATATCTTGGAATAAACTAACCTAAGGAGACAAAAGAACTGTACACAGAAAATTATAAGACACTAATGAAAGAAGTCAAAGATGACATAAACAGATGGAAGGATATTCCCTGATCCTGGGTAGGAAGAATCAATATTGTGAAAATGACTATAGTACCAAATGCAATCTACAATCCCTATCAAATTACCAATGGAGTTTTTCACAGAACAAGAACAAAAAATTTCACGATTCATATGCAAACACAAAAGACCCTGAATAGCTAAAGCAGTCTTGAGAAAGAAAAATGGAGCTGGAGGAATCAACCTTCCTGACTTCAGATTATATTACAAAGCTACAGTCATCAAGACAGTATGGTACTAGCACAAAAACAGAAGTATAGACCAATGGAATAAAAGCCAGAAATAAACCCATGCACCTACACGTACCTTATTTTTGACAAAGGAGGCAGGAATATACAATGGGGCAATGACAGGCTCTCCAATAAATGGTGCTGGGAAAACTAGACAGCTACATGTAAAAGAATGAAATTAGAAAACTTCTAACACCATACACGAAGAAAAACTCAAAATGGATTAAAGACCTAAATGTAAGACCAGAAACTATAAAACTTTAGGAGGAAATCATAGGCAGAACACTTGATGATGTAAGTCAAAGCAGATCCTCTGTGACCCACCTCCTAGAGTAATGGAAATAGACATAAAAGTAAACAAATGGGACCTGATTAAACTTAAAAGCTTTTGCACAGCAAAGGAAACTATAAACAAGGTGAAAGATAACCCTCAGAGCTGGAGAAAATAATAGCAAATGAAACAACTGACAAAGGATTAATTTCCAAAATATATAAGCAGCTCATACAACTCAATACCAGAAAAACACACAACCCAATCAAAAAGTGGGAAAAAGACCTAAACAGAAATTACTCCAAAGAAGACATACAGATGGATAACAAACACGTGAAAAGATGCTCAACATCACTCATTATTAGAGAAATACAAATCAAAACTATAATGAGATATCACTTTACACTGGTCAGAAAGACCATCATCAAGAAGTCTACAAACAATAAATGCTGGAGAGAGTGTGGAAAAAACAGAGCATTCTTGCACTGTTGGTGAGAATGTAAATTGATACAACCACTATGGAAGATGGTATGGAGATTCCTTTAAAAACTGAGAATAAAACCACCATATGACCCAGCAGTCCCACCTGTAGGCGTATACCCTGAGAAAACCAAAATTGAAAGAGATCCATGTATCCCAGAACTATTTACAATAGCTAGAACATGGAAGCAACCTAGATTGTCCATTGACAGATGAATGGATAAAGAAATTGTAGTACATATACACGATGGAATATTATTACTCAGCTATAAAAAGTCAGTTCTAATGAGCTGGATGAACCTAGGACCTATTATACAGAGTGAAGTAAGTCAGAAAGAGAAAGATAAATAACATATTTTAACACATATATACTGAATCCAAAAAAATGGTACTGAAGAATTTATTTACAGGGCAGAGAAACAGACATAGAGAATAGACTTATGGACATGGGGGGAGGAGAGGAGAGGGTGAGATGTATGGGAAGAGTAACATGGAAACTTACATTATCATATATAAAATAGATAGCCAATGGGAATTTGCTGTATGGCTCAGGAAACTCAAAAAGGGGCTCTGTATCAACCTGGAGGGGTGGGAGGGGTAGAGAGATGGGAGGGAGGTTCAAAAGGGAGGGGATATAAGTATACCTATGGGTGTACAAAAAAGATCTTCACCACCAAGATAATCACGATGATGTGATCACTCACCTAGAGCCAGACATCCTGGAATGTGAGGTCAAGTGGGCCTTAGGAAGCATCACTATGAACAAAGCTGGTGGAGGTGATGGAATTCCACTTGAGCTATTTCAAATCCTGAAAGATGATGCTGTGAAAGTGCTGCATTAAATATACCAGCAAATTTGGAAAACTTAGCAGTGGCCACAGGACTGGAAAAGGTCAGTTTTCATTCCAATCCCAAAGAAAAGCAAAGCCAAAGAATGCTCAAACTACCGTACAATTGCATTCATCTCACATGCTAGTAAAGTAATGCTCAAAATTCTCCAAGCCAGGCTTCAGCAATACGTGAACTGCAAACTTCCAGATGTTCAAGCTGGATTTAGAAAAGGCAGAGGAACCAGAGATCAAATTGCCAGCATATGCTGGATCATGGAAAAAGCAAGAGAGTTCCAGGAAAACATCTATTTCTGGTTTACTGACTATGCCAAAGCCTTTGGCTGTGTGGATCACAATAAACTTCTGGAAAATTCTGAAAGAGATGGGAATACCAGACCACCAGACCTGCCTCTTGAGAAACCTATATGCAGGTCAGGAAACAACAGTTAGAACTGGACATGGAACAATAGACTGGTTCCAAATCGGGAAAGGAGTACATCAGGGCTGTATATTGTCACCCTGCTTATTTAACTTCTATGCAGAGTACATCATGAAAAACGCTGGGCTGGAAGAAGCACAAGCTGGAATCAAGATTGCTGGGAGAAATATCAATAACCTCAGATATGCAGATGACACCACCCTTATGGCAGAAAGTGAAGAGGAACTAAAGAGCCTCTTGATGAAAGTGAAAGAGGAGAGTGAAAAAGTTGGCTTAAAGCTCAACATTCAGAAAACGAAGATCATGGCATCTGGTCCCATCACTTCATGGGAAATAGATGGGGAAACAGTGGAAATAGTGTCAGACTTTATTTTGGGGGGCTCCAAAATCACTGAAGATGGTGATTGCAGCTATGAAAATAAAAGACACTTACTCCTTGGAAGGAAGGTTATGACCAACCTAGACAGCATATTGAAAAGCAGAGATAGTACTTTGCCAACAAAGGTCTGTCTAGTCAAGGCTATGGTTTTTCCAGTGGTCATGTATGGATATGAGAGTGGGACTGTGAAGAAAGCTGAGCGCTGAAGAATTGATGCTTTTGAACTGTGGTGTTGGAGAAGACTCTAGAGAGTCCCTTGGACTGCAAGGAGATCCAACCAGTCCATCCTAAAGGAGATCAGTCCTGGATGTTCATTGGAAGTACTGATGCTGAAGCTGAAACTCCAGTACTTTGGCCACATGATGTGAAGAGCTGACTCATTGGAAAAGACTCTGGTGCTGGGAGGGATTGGGGGTAGGAGGAGAAGGGGATGACAGAGGATGAGGTGGCTGGATGGCATCACCGACTCGATACATGTGAGCTTGAGTGAACTCCAGGAGTTGGTGATGGACAGGGAGGCCTGGCGTGCTGTGATTCATGGGGTCACAAAGAGTCGAACATGACTGAGCGACTGAACTGAACTGAACTGATGGCTGATTCTGGAGAAGGAAATGGCAACCCAGTCCAGTATCCTTGCCTGGAAAATCTCATGGATAGAGTAGCCTGGTGAGCTGCAGTCCATGGGGTTGCAAAGAGTTGGGCACGACTGAGCGACTAACACTTACTTACTTATGGCTGACTCATGTTGAGGTTTGACAGAAAACAGCAAAATTCTGTAAAGAAATTATCCTTCAGTAAAAAGTAAATTAAAAAAAAAGAAAAGTTGTTAAAAATACTCCCCCCTTATTCTTTAACAGACTTTATTTTCTACAGTGATTTTATTTTTAAAGAATTTTAGATTGATAGCAAAATTGAAAGGAAGTTAGAGATTTCCCACATATCTTTTGCACCTGCACATCCAAAGACTTCTCATTATCAGTAACATGTCCTCTCTATTTTGTCAGACTTGTTAGATATTTAGCAATTTTGTTGATTTTCTAAAAAAAGAACAAAGTTTTTCTTTTCTATTAATTTTGTTATATTTCACTGTTTTTAATTTCATGGATTTCAGATCTGTTGTTTTACATGCCTACTGTAAGTTACCTTTTTTCTTAAATAAAATATCATGCATTTGATTTTCTTCATCTTCCCCCTACAGATCATTTATTTGGCTCGAAATGCAAAGGATGTTGCCGTCTCATTTTACCACTTTGACTTAATGAATAATTTGCAGCCTCTTCCTGGAACCTGGGGAGAATATCTAGAGAAATTCTTGACTGGAAATGGTAGGATGGCCTTAGCTAAAAATTAATGCCACTAAACATTATTTTTAATAATATTAACCATTACAAGTATGAATTTCCCTTTCAAAACAGTTCTTTTTTCAAATTAGTAACAAGTACATTAAAAAATCATTTCAAATTAAATCAAATACATTTAATATTTGCTATGACATTCAATATATAAACCTGGTATTAAACATCAGCTTAATGAAAATATTCTCAAATCTCTTTTCAGTCGATAAAAACCCATTCTCAGTTCCTACTGACAACAGAAATTTATTTGTCCAAATCGTTAGTTAAATACATTTACAGTAGTTAGATAAACAAGTGATATAAGTACTTCATAAAAGAATAGTTTTCTTCTGCATGTGGCCAAGTGTAACCTATTGGAGGTCAATGTATTTCCATTTGAAATGTTTCTTTTGCAATTAATATATTTAGAAATCTGAAATTTGTGCATCCATATGTAGTGGATTATATATACTTGTTTATATAGACTTTATAGTTTCAGTTCCTTGATTACTAAATTCCACAAAATATTTGTATAATTTGACTTATTTTTCACAAACAAATCTTCAGTTTGACAAATGTTTATGGAAATAAACTATTTCTCTGGTTTTAGTGGCCTATGGTTCCTGGTTTAATCATGTTAAAAGCTGGTGGAAGAAAAAGGAAGAACACCCGATACTTTTCTTATTCTATGAAGATATGAAAGAGGTAAAATAGTAGAAATACATTATAGAAAATTCCTCAACTATATCCTGGAGCAAAAGGATTAATAGTTTTTTCAATTAATCTATGGAGTTCAAATGATATAATTGCTTTGCCTATTTTCCATGTCTGTTTACCCAGATCTTGCTAAGATCTTTAATGAATCTAATTGTGAGATCAGTGACATTTTAATCCTCTTATCCTTTTTAATCATTGTGTTTCTCTTGAACACCTTTCTTTTCAAATTTGTCTCCTTCATTTAATGGGTTATCATTCTGTCATGGTTTTCCTGTGAATCTCTATCATTTAGTCATCATTTTTTTTTTTTCATTTAGTCATCATTTTTTTGAACTCTTTTTTATAGATTGATGGTCATATCTATTCCCACGGTTGCCAAAACTATGTGCTAATTACTCACCAAAAACTCCATTTTAATTTCTAACCTGAATTCAGATCCTTGTTTTTCTTAAAATGACCCTCAAATTTAACATGTTGAAAATTAAACTCCTCTTGCTTCTCTCTCTTTCCAAAAGGTAATCCTTTTCTTTTATTCTGTCTTTTGGTTAATGGTGTTTGGTTGTTCATTCAGTGTTGAAAGTTTGAAAGTAAATTGTCCTCATTGACTTTCACGTAGTGAATACGGTTCCATTTTCTCCTGAACATCCCATTGGTTCACATGCCCTACCTATTATATCTTAAGTGTGCCCCTCTCTTTTACATTCTTCCTAACTGTTAGTTCAGGGATTCATAAAGATTTTTCTAGCCTACCATATGAACTAGTATTAGCCTAAATACTATTGCAAAGTTCCAGGCCTGTCCTCAGGCTATTTTATTTCATTAGCAAATACACACATGCACACACAGACACACAAACATGGAAACCAAGCTTATCTAGTTGTAAAAGCGTGAACATGCAAATAAGGATATCTTGTGGAATTTCAGATTCTTGATAGAAGGCATATCTACCTTTCTTGTAACTGCATCCGCAGTACTTACAACACCTACCACATATATAGGTGCTCATGGCCACTTATTGTATGCATAAGTGATTGCTTGAATGAATGAATGAGTAGTGGTTGCAAACATTTGTGTGGTGTGTGTTAGTTGCTTAGTCGTGTCCAACTCTCTGCAACCCCATAGCCTGTAGGCCACCAAGCCCCTCTGTCCATGGGATTCTCCAGGTGAGAACACTGGAGTAGGTTGTCATTTCCTTCTCCAAAAAGAACTATAGAAAGAAGGTGAAGTTGCTCAGTCATGTCTGACTCTTTGCGACCCCATGGACTGTAACCGCCCATGCTCCTCCAGCCATAGAATTTTCCAGGCAAGAGTACTCTAGTGGGTTGCCACTGGAGTGGGTTGGACAGGACTAAGTGAGGAACACTTTCACTTTTTTGTATTTGATCCTACTCAGCACAGAAACCTTACCTTATGTAAAATCTCTCTTGTTGCATATATTTCTGAGAAACTCTCAGGGCATTTCTCATATCTTATCAATAAGAGTCCTTTTCTACTCTGTCCAGGCTCCCACTCTCTATCACACTTACTTGTAGCTCATAGAGAATCTGCGATCTAAACATTACCATTGCCCCTTTATGACAATTTGCTGGCAATACAATACACAGCTGTAAAACTAGAGTGGTTTTATGAAACCACTTTTAAAAAGTGGTGCTCTCCCTTGGGTGCTTGATTAATCAGAATTAAGTTATAAGTTTTTCATAAGACAGAAAATTGTCTTTCTGTGCCAAGTATTTTCTTTTTACTTTCTGGAGACCAAAGTGAAACTTATTCACTTTATGAAGAGAGCAAATTTAACTTCTGGATGTGGTTCTTTTTCTCCATAGGATAAATAAAATAATACATTTCCTAGGCTGAGCTGGTATCCAAATTCTGAGTCAGACGTCATGCTGCTCCCCACATTACACTCTTGTGTCAAATATTTCTCTCCTTATTCACTGAAAATGCCTTTTTCAGGTCAATATATGCATATTGATTTATGGTCTGGCCTAATCAGTTCTATAAGAATATCCTGATATTTTGAATCCCACTCAAACTTACTATACATTAAACTTGTTAGACAGCATTTTTTCCTATCATGGTTATATTTTAGACAATGTTATAGAAATGGTTTTCATATAAAAACAATAATATGACAAAATTATAAGTATAGACCAAGAATAAAATTCAGAGAGAAGTCTAGTAATTTACATCAGGTTTATGAATGTCTGCATCAATTCTCAAACTCTCAATCAATGAGGTGAAAAAGAAGTAGAAGCTAGCACTCTCTGCTTTAACTTCTACTTGTCTATAAATTAGCATCATCATTGATACTTTGGCAGTGTCCAAATTATTCTCAAACACTACAAATATGTAAGAGAAATTGCTCTATATTTGTTTGTCTGTCCATATGTTTTTTTTCTGTTTTCAATACTAACTTTTCTCTTAATCTTTTCTCCACTATTATCATTTCTGACATTTAAGTCATGCTAACCCCTGGCACCCCATTAGTAGCCATCTCAGTGTTCTCTTGTCAAGGTCTGATACATAAAATATTGTCAGAACTTCCATTATAGGAAACTCTTTACCAAAACATAAACGTGCAAACACATTCAATACACATACACACACACACACTCAACAGACACAGAGTTAATAAGACATATTATTAAAGAGTTGTGTCCCTACTACATAACAGATACAATCCAAATCCTTCAGCAGGACATCCAGTGATGTTCTAAATTTTATCCCAATTCATCTTTACTGCCTTGTAGCCTCTCCTCACTCCTATGAACAGCTCAACCCCAACCCCAACCACTTTTCTTTTTTCTCACTTGAACACAGTGAGTTGATGCTTCCAAGAGTTGTATTTTCTTTACTGGAAATTTACTCTCCAGCTGCTCAGGAGACTGCATCTGGGTAAACTGACACATCTTTCTAAATTAAGCTTAAATGTTAATCCCTTCAAAATCTTTCTAGATATATCTATATAGATTTTTGCTTAGCTTCCTAAAAAGTTACAGATATTAAGTTAATGCCATTAGAATTTGAAAAAATTATTTATTTCTCAGATTTTTTTCTTCTTACTCCCAATGACTAATGAATAATTTGGGTCCTGATATCTTTGCAACTTCACTGGAGTTTGTTTTTAATAATGTACATCCAAGCAAGATTTCATCAGTGTTTATAAATTTTAAAAATATCTTCAGTTTTTCCTGAGTTTATTACATTACTTTTTTATTAAATTTTATTATTCTAAACAAGAAACCAATTTGGAGGAGTAACAGAAAAATAAAGACAGAAGAAATAAAGATACTGGGTCCCTAAAACAGTCAGTTTTCAAATTTAACTGCAAATTGGGCTTAAAATTTTTGCTACAATCTGTTTTACTAAATGCTATTAATAATTATGTTAAAGTTTATTATTATTGTACTTTGAGAAAAATAAGACTTAGAATAAGCAAAATATTTCCACACTACCTTTACTAAACATAAATTATTGATCTTTTTTCATTTTCATGATTTTTTCACACTATTTTAATGATTTATTATTTACCATTTTCTTGGGTGTATCTCTACCCTATTGATAGAATCCAAAGCAAGAAATCAAGAAGGTTATTCAATTTCTAGAGAAAAACCTGGATGATGAGATCTTGGATAAGATAATCCATCACACATCATTTGAAATGATGAAGGACAACCCTCTAGTGAATTATACACATCTACCAAGTGAAGTGATGGACCACAGCAAGTCCTCATTTATGCGCAAAGGTTACTATTTTCTGAGTTTATTTTTCCTTTCTGCTTTCTTATGAATTGCTCTGAAATGAAGGTGAGCTTTGTAATCTCTACCCAGTTATTTAGCCAGTTTGGGACTCAATTTTTTCATCTGCAAAATAAGGACACTAAAAATACGTACCATAAAAGTCGCTGAGTTAGATTAAAAATTATTAAATGGAATAATGCATGTAGACCTGTTATTGGAACACCTTGAGTACCTAATAATCTTTCTCCCTTTCTTTACAACCCTGCAAAATGGGAATGGTTTTGTTACTTCTGATGTGAGTCATTCTGTATTTTTTTATTCCTAAAACTTAAAACTTTGTTTAAATTGGCAAAGACCTCCTCCTTCCTCCCAGTAATAAATTAATGTCAGTCAGTGCAGTACCATCTTCTCCATAGACTCATTATTATTAGAAAGCAGTGGTCATTTTGTTAAGCAGGATTCACAAAGAGAAAGGGCATGTGGGAAGTTTTTGTTCCCTAAAAATGCTATCTGAATTATGTTAACGGTAAACATGGAATCTAAATGTAACTTAAGATAACAATACAGAAATATGACATTCACTGTCAAAATACAGCTCTATTTCAATTAAGTAAAGTACTATAAATTGTGGGTTATTATATGTGGTTTGGGTAAAAAATGTGTTATTATCTTAAATATGAGAATTTATCCACCTAGTCATGTCACCCTATCTTTTGAATATTCTTTACTGAACATGTGGATTAAGACCCTCGATTCTGAAAGTATTACATGATTACAGAATTTTCTAACACATTTTTCTCTATACCTTAGTGTACACCTAGTGTTTTCAAATTATGTTTTTTTTTAAATTTTCAAAACACTACTTAAAAGGTAAGCTCTAGTATAAGAGGTCAAGGCTAATTTTTCATTGTAAATGGTGCATTACAAGTTTGAACAAATAAGACTGATGTAATACAGCACACAACAACACACACACACATGTTTTCCTGGTGGAAGAAACAGAGACAAAAAAAACAAACAACAACAACAAACCCTTATTAATTACATAAGGCAAATTTTCGTTATACCAGATCATTGAATGTAACTTCCAAGAGAGCTTTTCCCCTAGTCAAAAAAATTGATGCCATTGAATGATATCTCATTAGGGTATAGAAATAACCTCAGTATCTGGATTCCATGGTTTCTACAACTTCAAAGGAAGAGAGTCCACAAGAAAGATAATCTTTCCACCCGAGTAGTGAAGGACACAACTTTTGTGGTCAGATTGCTCTGGAATTTATCCAGGCTGTGCCATTCCCTGAACCTTTGACATTGCATACACTAATAAATCTGCCAAAGTTCTGGTTACATCACTGATAAAAAGGAGAAAAGAATAACATCTGAAGCACAAGCTTTGGGGAAGGATATTCATGGAAGATATGTAAGGTTACACTGCATTTTTTTCTGACCAAAAGTGATATACACAAAAGTAGCAAGTCAGATTATCTTGCAGTTTAGTATGTTCTTATCTAATATAACATTTATTTGTTTATTCATACATTCAATAACACTTAAAAGATATCTTTTATTTGTTAGTTAATATTTGAGAAAAGGTCTTCATGAATAACTATATGCAGATCATATTTTCTAGAATGTAAATAACACATATATGCTCAAGAAGCTCATACTGGAATGGAGAATGGATACTGGAAAATTCTGAAAAGCGAAGTATGAACAAAGGGCTAAGAACAGTTTTGAAGGATTCCACTCTGGATAATCAAGGTCATAGTTTGGTCACACAATATTAATGATGATAGGGAGATGATAAAGGGCAATGCTTATGCTTATGTCCCAAACTGCTACAAAACAGAAAATCCTGGGATTTGGCCAGAATTTATCTTATCAAAAATTTTTTATACTTCCTCACTCTTGTGAAGCAAATGTTTGTGTATAGAATATTTGTACTCAGAATAGAAGATTATTAGAATGCTTTATATATCTCTTTATTGTTTAAATCTACACTTCCTCTTTTCAACTATCCCAATCATGAACTATCCTCACAAACATTCCAAAGAACTATCAGCTTCTGGTGAAAATAGAATAAAGTATAATAACCAGGGAAACAATTTTGTCTATGGGGATGTCTCTTGTTAAAATGATTTAAAATCTTCACGAGGCCATCATGGTTTAATAAGACTTGCAGTTCAATATGGTTGTATTTATCTATTTTTAAATTTTACTTATTTTTGGTTGCTCTGAGTCCTCATTGCTGCACACGGGCTTTGTCCAGTTTTGGCAACTGGGGGCTACTCTCTAGTTGCGCAGTACATGCTTCTCTTTGTGGTGGCTTCTCTTGTTGCAGACAAGAGGCTCTAGGGCATGTGGGCTCGGTAGTTGTGGCATCCAGGCTCAGTAGTTGTGCTCAAGGGCTCTAGAGCATGAAGTCAGTAGTTGTGGTGCATGGCCTTAGCTGCCCAATGGCATGTGGGGTCTTCCTGGGTCAGGGACAGAACCCATGTGTCCTTGATTGGCAGGCAGATTCTTAACCACTGGACCACCAGGGAAGTTCAATTTAATGTTAAATAAATTGTAAAATTAATGTTTTCCTCCAAACACATCAGCAGTACATTAAAAATTTATTTTTCAAACAAATATTTTTAAGCATCCAAGAATAAAAGATAAAATGTAAATTTATATCCCAATAGTTTCACTTCTATAAAAATTGTTCAGTGATTTTATATTTTGATTTTAATGCTATTTTTCTCCTCTATAATTAAAATAAGCTGTATCTAGTGAGTTCAGGGAACACAAGAATCATCCAAATATCCTAACATCCTCATTTATTATTTCTGGGAAAAGATATTTATCAACTTTCTGTTTCACGGTTTGACTATACTCATGACCAGTTCTTTGTACAGTTTCCAAAAGCAACTCATCAAAGACAGTAAAATATTCCCTGATCATTGATTTAGTGACCACTGGTAACCCTATGATCTGGGACAATTAGAAATACTAAAATAATCTCTTTCAGGAAATTATTGTACAGTTGCAAATTTAGACAAGAAAACTAACCCTTCTTATAATGTTTCTTTAAAACCAGAGTCTGTTTAATTATGAACATGTCAAAGAGTTAGTTGTTCAACTGTGTCCAACTCTTTGTGACCCCATGGACTGTAGTCCACCTCTGCCCATGGAATTCTCCAGGCAAGAATACTGGAGTGGGTAACCATTCCCTTCTCCAGGGGGTCTTCCTCACCCAGGAATCAAACCTGGGTCTCCTGCATTGCAAGCAGATTTTTTATCATCTCAGTCAGCATAGAAGCCTGTTGTTTATTTATATATAGATGGCAGTAATTACCAATAAAAAAAGAAATGAATTTTAAAGTATTTAAATAGAAAGGCTTCCTTTAAACTCTTTCAGTCTTTCATTTTGGTACACAATGGCTTTTCCTTCATAAAGAAAATATTTTATTCTTTCATATGTTTTCTTATTTGTAATTTTTAGGGATTGCAGGTGACTGGAAGAATTATTTCACAGTGGCCCAAAATGAGAAATTTGATGCCATTTATAAGAAGGAAATGTCTGAGACTGAACTTCAGTTCCGTACAGAGATTTGAGGAACCTAAATTGAAAATGTGAAGAAAGAAGTCTGATCTGCAGTTTGGTGAAATAAGGACAGTTAGGATTTAATTCGGACAATTGAATGGTTTTATAAAGAAAAAAAAAAGTGCTTCTAAGCCTTGATTTTTCAATCTGGTTAATCATTCTCTCTGAGAGTCCCTAAAAGTAGGACAAACTGTCACCTTTTCATAAACGATTCCTTCCTTTTCCTTGTGGTTTAAAATTAAGTTCTAGTCCCTACTAACATGGCTCAAGAAATGCTGCTTTAATACTGGTACTGTGTTTCCTAGCTCTGCCCCAATTTCCCTTTCCTGAAAATTTGACCCAGAACACTTTGTGCCATTACTCTGTGTCTTCAGGATTTCAAGTTGTTCCCTGAGTCATAGCTCATCTGGCCTTGCCTCCGTTGGAATTACACGGTTCATGTCTCAGATAGTATGGTTCAGGTTTTGGAAATGTTGTTTCTATACCTAATTTCTGTTTATCCAAATTCCTAAATCCCGAGTATGTAATTTTCAAGTCTCCAAAGATGAAAGATCATCATTAGTCTCCCTACGGCTATTCCCTGGGAATAGGAGCTCTGCTCTGAGCACCTAAGCTGAGGACAGGAACTTACTTCCTATGGAGAGTCCTTCCAGAATTCAACAGCTTCCTGTGATTCCTGAGAATTTCCTATTGCCATGATATGGTTACATTTGGGAGCATCTTGGTTTCTTCATCTTGTATCTGAACAGATGTAGATCCCTTAATAATAGTTTCAATATTTCACATACAATCTGGTGCCTACAAGAGATTCTCTAGGCTGAATCTCCGCTACACGTTCCCAACCCAATGTCTTTTCTACCCATTTTTCTACTCTTAGGTCTATCTGTTGGTCTCTTTGATGGATTTTTCCTTGGAATATGTCTTTTAGTAAGCATGTATAAGTTTTAAGGTAAACTTTTGCCAGAGATGTCTCATTACAAGAGATCTCTTATATCTAAGAGATATATTAGCATTCTTTTATTTTTAATTGAACGTAGTTGATTTATAATATTATGTTGGTTTCAGAAGTATAGCATTGTGAGTCAATTGTTTTTAATAGACTGTACCCTGTTTAAAGCTATTACAAAATAAAGACTATGTCTTTCTGTGCTGTGCAATACAAACTTGTTGTTTATTTATTTTAAACGTCATAGTTTGTATAGCTTAAATACATACCATTATTTTCTCTGTTCATACCTCCCTCTCCTGGTAACCACTAGTTTGTTCTCTATATCTCTGAATCTGTTTCTGTTGTGTTATAGTCATTTGTTTTACTTTATAAATCTCACTCAGGAGGGATAACATAGAGTATGTGTCTTTCTTTGTCTAACTCATTTCGCTAAACATAATGCTCTCCAAGTGTATTTACATTATTGCAAATGTCAGAATTTCATTGTTTCTATGACTCAGTACTATTCCACATGCATATTTATCCACTCATCATCTTATTTACACATTCATCAGTGGAAGGACACAAGTTGTATCCGCATCTCATGTATTATAAATGCTGCTATGAACATTGGGGTGCATGTATCTTTCAAATTAGTGTTTTCATTTTCTTTGGATTTATACCCAACAGTAGGATTGCTGGATCACATGGGCCTTCTATCTTTAGTTTTTTAAGGAATCTCTATACTGTTTATTGACTATGCCAAAGCCTTTGACTGTGTGAATCACAATAAACTGTGGAAAATTCTGAAAGAGATGGGAATACCAGACCACCTGACCTGCCTCTTGAGAAACCTATATGCAGGTCAGGAAGCAACAGTTAGAACTGGACATGGAACAACAGACTGGTTCCAAATAGGAACAGGAGTACGTCAAGGCTATATATTGTCACCCTGTGTATTTAACTTCTTTGCAGAGTACATCATGAGAAACGCTGGGCTGGAAAAGCGCAAGCTGGAATCAAGATTGCCGGGAGAAATATCAATAAACTCAGATATGCAGATGACACCACCCTTATGGCAGAAAGTGAAGAGGAACTCAAAAGCCTCTTGATGAAAGTGAAAGAGGAGAGTGGAAAAGTTGGCTTAAAGCTCAACATTCAAAACACGAAGATAATGGCATCCGGTCCCATCACTTCATGGGAAATAGATAGGGAAACAGAGTCAGGCTGTTTTTGGGGGGCTCCAAAATCACTGCAGATGGTGATTGCAGCCATGAAATTAAAAGACGCTTACTCCTTGAAGAAAAGTTATGACCCACCTAGAAAGCATATTGAAAAGCAGAGACATTACTTTGCCAACAAAGGTCCATCTAGCTGAGGCTATGGTTTTTCCAGTGGTCATGTATGGATGTGAGAGTTGGACTGTGAAGAAGGCTGAGTGCCAAAGAATTGATACTTTTGAACTGTGGTGTTAGAGAAGACTCTTGAGAGTCCCTTGGACTGCAAGGAGATCCAACCAGTCCATTCTACAGGAGATCAGCCCTGGGTTTTCTTTGGAGGGAATGATGCTGAAGCTGAAACTCCAGTACTTTGGCCACCTCATGCGAAGAGTTGACTCATTGGAAAAGACTCTGGTGCTGGGAGGGATTGGGGGCAGGAGTCTGTGCCAGTTTATTTTCCTGCCAACAGTGTGTACTAAGGTTCCCTTTTCTCCTCATACTCATCAAAACTCTTTATTTCTAGTCTTTTAAATGTTAGCCTTTCTGACAAGTGTGAGACAATATCTTCTTGTGTTTTTTATTTGTCTCTGTTCTTTGGAAGGAATGATGCTAAAGCTGAAACTCCAGTACTTTGGCCACCTCATGTGAAGAGCTGACTCATTGGAAAAGACTCTGATGCTGGGAGGGATTGGGGGCAGGAGGAAAAGGGGACAACAGAGGGTGAGATGGCTGGATGGCATCACTGACTCGATGGACGTGAATTTGAGTGAACTCCAGGAGTTGGTGATGGATAGGGAGGCCTGGCGTACTGTAATTCATGGGGTTGCAAAGAGTTGGACATGACTGAGTGACTGAAATGAACTGAACTGATCTGATGATTAGCAATGTTGAACTTTAAAAAAAATCTTTTTATTATTCATTTATTCATCATTATTTTTTTAAATTTTGGCTGCTCTGGGTTTTAAATCTTGATTGCTGTGCTTGGTTGTGCTTTTTGTTACAGCATACAGACAGCATACAGACTTTCTCTAGTTGTGGTACAAGGGCTTTGTTTCCTCCTGGCATGTGGGATATTAGTTCTCTGACCAAGGATCAAACCTGAGTAACCTGTACTAGAAAGCAGATTCTTTGCCCCTGGATTACCAAGGACATACCTGTTGAGCTTTTTTTTTTTCTTTTTTTTCCTGTTGGAAATCAATAATCAATATATCTTTTTTGGAAAAATGTCTATTCAGGTCTTCTGCCATTTTTGATTCAGTTCTTTTTTTTAATTTTTATATTGAGTTGTATCTGTGTGTATATTTTGGATATTAATCCCTTATTGGTCATATAATTTGGAAATGTTTTCTCCCATCCTCCCACTAGGTTGTCTTTTCATTTTATCTATGCTTTCCTTTCCAGTACAAAATTTTTTTAAGTTTAATTAGGTCCCATTTACTTATTTTTGTTTCTTTTGCCTTAGGAGACAGAACCAAAGATATCAGTATATATATAACTTCTATGGGTTCTGTTTTCTTCTAGGAGTTTTATGGTTTCAGATCTTACATTTAAGTCTTTAATCCATTTTTATTTTATTTTTGTATAGGATGTTAGAAAATGTTCTATTTTTTCTCCTATACGTATAATTGTCCAGTTTCCCCAGAATATGTTATTGAAGACACTGCCTTTTCTCTTGTATATTCTTGCTTCCTTTGACACAGATTAATTGACCATAAGGGCCTGGATTTATTTATGAGCTCTTTATTTTGTTCCATTGGGCCATGTGTCTGATTCCGTGTCAGTACCATGCTGTTTAAATTACTGTAACTGTGTGAAGTTAAGTGTTAGTCACTCAGTCATGTCAGACTCTTTGCTACCCCATGGACTGCAGCCCACCAGGCTCCTCTGTCCATGGAGTTTTTCAGTTAAGGATGCTGGAGTGGGTTGCTAGTTCCTTCTCCAGGGGATCTTCCTGACCCAGGGATCAAACTGGGGTCTGCGGGAAGATCCCCTGGAGAAAGAATAGGCTACTCACTCCAGTACTCTTAGGCTCCTTGTGGCTAACTGGTAAAGAATCTGCCTGCAATGCAGGAGATCTGGGTTCCATCCCTGGGTTGGGAAGATCCCCTGGAGAAGGGAAAGGCTACCCTTTCCAGTATTCTGGCCTGGAGAGTTCCATGGACTAGTCCATGGGGTTACAAAGAGTGGGACACAACTGAGCGACTTTCACTGTAACTTTGTAGGGTAGCCTGAAATCAGGGAGCATGAAATTTTCAGTTTGTTCTTGTTTTCTCTCAAGGTTACTTTGGCAATTCAGAGTCTTTTGGGGTTCCATACATATTTTAGGATTATTCCTTCTATTTCTATGAAAAATGTTTTGAGTATTTTGTTAGGGATTGCATTAAAACTCTAGATTGCTTTGGGTAGTATGGACTTTTTAATATTAATTCTTCCAATCCAAGAATACAAGCTATATCTCCCTTCTTTTTTTCAAATATAACAATTGTGCTTTTTTTTAACCTTTCATTTAAAACACTTTTAGATTTGAATTTTTGTAAAAATAGTACAGAAGGCCTCACACCTGGACACCTCACATTGTTTCCTCTATAATTAATATCATATTAATATAACATACTTATCACAATAAATGAACACATATTAATATTATTAACTAAAATCCAAATATTGTTTAGATTTAGTTGATTATTATCTAATATTAGTTTTCTTTATCAGGCTACTATTCAGGGCATCACATTGCATTTAATTCTTGTGTCTTCTTAGGTTCCTCTTAGATATGAAAAGCTTCTTAGAGTTTCTCTGTATTTGATGACCTTAATAGTTTTGAGAAGTACTGATTAGCTATTTTGTAGAATGTCCCTCTATTGGGATTTATATAATATTTTCCCCATGATTATACTGAGATAATATTTTGGGGAAAAAACCCATGGATTTATTAATGTTACCATTCATACCACATCACATCAAGAATGTATAGTAACTATATGACTTATCAGTGTTGGTCACCTGACTGAAGTAGTATTTATCAGTACTTTCCACTGCAAAGTTACTCTTTTTTTTTCTCCCTTTCTATATTATACACTTTGGAAGAAAATCACAGTCTGTAGCTCACACTTAATAAGCAGGAAGTAACACTTTATCTACTAAAACGTGAAGTATCTACAGAAATTAAAATCAATCTATGTGAGGGGTTTTTAAATTCTCAACCACTTATTTACTTAATGATTTATTCAAATCATTATGGACTCCTATTATACTTTTGGTTATGTTGCTAATACTATATTTCCTTGCTCAAATTGTTCCAGTTTGTCTGTTGGGAGCTCTTTTAGTTGGCTTCTGAATACTTTTGATATATTCCCCTTATTGTAGAGTTGTTTTTATTAAATTACTTGTTTTGAGCATTTTATTAATGTCTGGCACTGAGAAATGTTCCAGGCTCATCTTGTATATTCTGTGTCTAAGTTGTAGAATCAGCCATTTCTCTAAGAAGCTCTAGTTCCTTTTATTTGGAGAATTAATAAAAATCAAGATTTTGGTTCCAGATGTGTTTATTATTTTTCTGTTGTCATTGAGCCTTAGCCCTCTCAGCTAACAGAACAAAGAGTTTAATGTGTGTATACTGTATGTGCATATATTTATAAATATTTCTATAGGTAGCTATCTGTATCATTATTAAATAAAACAGAGTTCACACTGATGTCTCCAACAGTAATCTTTTAGTAATCCTTTAGAGATCATAAATTATATTTTATTCTAATTTTTATTGATCATGTTTTTTAAAAATTTATATTGAAGTATAGTTGATTATGGAGAAGGAAATGGCAACCCACTCCAGTATTCTTGCCTGGGAAATCTCATTAACAGAGGAGTCTGGCAGGCTACAGTCCATGGGAATCACAGAAGAGTTTTGGACATGACTGAGTGACTAAACAGCAGCAATAACATAGTTGATTCACAAAGTTGTATTAGTTTCAGGTGTACAGCAAATTGAATCAGTTATACATGCATATGTATCCTTTTAAAAATTCTTTTTCCATTTAGGTTATTATAGAATACTGAGTCGAATTCCTTATACTATACAGGAGTTCCTCATTGGTTATCTATTTTAAGTTCAGCAGTGTGTACATTTATTAAGTGTCAGACAATCTTGCAGAAGTATTAATATACACATTTTGAGGTGAAGAAACTGAAACTTTGCACTAAAATTCAAAGCTATGTTTGCTTGACTCTTAAATGTCATTCTTAATCACTGTATGATACTATAGAATAGCATAAAAATAATCTTCAGATATTACATACTTTCAGTTCAGTTCAGTCGCTCAGTTGCATCCAACTCTTTGAGACCCCATGAATCGCAGCACACCAGGCCTCCCCGTCCATCACCAAGTCCTGGAGTTCACTCAGACTCAACGTCCATCGAGTCAGTGATGCCATCCAGCCATCTCATATTCTGTCGTCCCCTTCTCCTCCTGCCCCCAATCCCTCCCAGCATCAGAGTCTTTTCCAACTACCTCTCAAAATATTCTCATAAATGTAATTAGATAATGATGCCTAAGCTGACAATATAAAGGCTCCATGCTTCATACAGTTTCAGAATCCAGCTGTTGAAGGGACACTGACTACAAACCTATAAGGTTAGATTGGTGAATGTTTTACCTCTATAATCTGTCATAATTGGTACTTGTCTGTTGTTTAAATAAAGATGAAATAGCGTTTTTCAAGATCATCTAGCTTAATGTACATTTCAAATAATAAAATTAAAAGCAATGTCGTGGGTAAAACGCATACAGTCTAAATAAATGACTAATGGTTTTTGTAATGCTGCCTATTCCTAAAGTGAGATCTGATTGTGCTCTGTTCTGTTCTTTCCTATACAGGAAGGAGGAGAACAAGCTGTCGTAAATCTTACGGAGAAACTTCCCATGCAACTTGAATGAACATGAGAGGAAAAGAAGCAGAAAGAAGAAAATATTTCCTCACAGCTAGTATCTTCTGTATCTCCTCCCTTCCACTGCTGCTAGTGGTATAAGCACCAAAATTCCTGAAGTTATTTGAATTATTTGTAAAGAAAGGAAAGTTCTCAGGGTTCTCGCTGGAGATTTTGATAAGATAGACTGGACAAGGCCCCAGATTATGCACTCTTCATAAATATCAAAGAAGATTTAATGGTTGTATTATCTATTACATTTTCATATGATAAAGATTAGTTAGCTTTCTTTTTCAAGTAAGATAAATTAGATAGCTAGGTAGAGAGATAATGACATTTTTTTGTACTGATTAAATTCATACTTGAAAATTCAAAAAATAAATAAAACTTAAACTCAGTGGTATAACATAATTTGAAAAGAAGAAGGAAGTTAATTGAATTATACAACTCAGCACTGGGCCTTTAGCCGAATGTGTTTAAAAATAAAAGAAATGGGTAACTTTTCAAGTACAGTTTGCTCAATGTGTAAACTATTCACTAACTTAAACAATTGAGGTAGATTCAGTTTCACTGAGAACATTTTTGCTTATTTCCTGGATAATTATTCCTTCCATTATGTAAGATCTAAGTTTCTAAAAGATTAGTATGTGTGAAAACTGTACTGTCTCATTGTTTGGACTGACTTGTTCTTATTGGCATGCTTGGGGTTCTTAGGCTTAAAGCACATTGGGTCTCATTAGGAAAATAAACCAGAAAAAAAACAAAAAAATACACAGCAACTAGATAAAAAGTAAAAGCTTTTCATAGCAGCCTCTTGGTCCAGGCATAGTATTTGAGTGGTCCAAAAAATCTATTCTTATATCTGAATTTTCCACCATCATTGCAGTTTAACTTTTCTGTATAACAGACACACAGATACATTAAGTATTGAGATAAGTCTTCAAAGTAAACATATCTGGGTAACCATATTCATATCCCAAGACACAGAATAATATCAGTGCAAAAGCTCTCTTGCATGCACTCTCTTCCATCAATATTCCCCGCAATGAAAAGCACAATTCTGATGTATAAAATTAAAGATTTGATTTCTCTTTTTTGATATTTCAATTAATGGAATGATGCAGATGGAGTCTTTAACTTTCTTTTTTACTCAACATTATAATTGGGAGATTTACCCATGTTGCATAAGTCATATTTTTATCTCTATATAGTGTGCCCTAGTGGAAATATACCAATATTTATTTGCTGTTGATGGGCATTTGAAGAGCTTCCTGTTTGGCTTTTAACAAATATTTCTGCTATGAACTCTCTTGGTCATATTTTTGGTATATATAAATAAACATTTCCAATGCATTTTCCTTGAGTTCAACCTAAGAATGAAATTGCTCGAAAATGTAATTTCCACAGGCTTAAGACATACCACCAAAATTTTTTTCTAAGTTAGTTGTGCTGTTAATAACTACAATAGCAGTGCATGAGAGATTTTGTTCCATATTCTCCATATCATTTAGTATTTTATGTAATTTTATTGCAGTCATCTTGATAAGTGTATATTATGCTGTGATTCTAATATACTTTTACTTGTAGACTAAGATGTTCAATAACTTTTCATGAAATTTTATCATTTTAATATTCTTTTCATGTGAAGTGTCTTTTCAAATTTTTGCTTATTTTTCAATGTCTTGTCTTTTTTTATTGATTTGAAAGATATTTGTATCTTTGTGTGTGTGTGTATATATGTATATCTATATATATAGATATATCTATATCTATATATATAGACATACATATGTATGTTTAATATTTATATTATTGGTTTTATTTCTCAAGATAACCCTGAAGGTTCATATGATATCTCAATATGTGAATCATTATAAACTAACTGGCACTTTAGAAAAGTTAAAACTATGAATATTTTTTTCTTTCCTCAAATGCCATCAAGTTCATGCTATAATCTTGATCTTGCTGTTTTGGATCTGTCAGGAATCCTCTGTTCCTTATTAATTCCTGAATATTCAGGAATTGAGAGGCAAGCCTCTCCTGGGGCTGAGGAATCCAGGCATTTCCTTCCTTAGTTTTTCAATACGGTGATAAGTACCCTCTTCCTTCTTATGAATCATACCATAAAAGTGATTGTTTACAACTCCTCTCTTTAATATGGATCGCCTATGTTTTGTAATTCTGGAATTTTAATCTTTATCTTTGCTGAGAATAACTAACTTGTAGGACAGTATATATGCCCACACCATGTTGATTAAAACACCTTTGTTCCATCAGAGCTTTGGTCCCTGCGTCTTGCTTTCTTTCTCTCAAGCTAATTCTTCGGAGCGCAGAGACCCTTCGTGATCATTCTCCTGCCCAGGCTTCTAAGACCCTCTGGTGAAGGTTCACTGTGCCTTCACCCCCTAAAGAGGGCGCCAGGTGCCTTCGTGAGCGACGCAAGCCCTGTGTCAAAGGGCTTTACTGGTTTTCTGCATAAACCAAGGAATATCAGCCTCTTTCTCTCTTTTACTTTCTTATCGTCGACTCCGGACCACCAGGTTCTGGTCCATTAAAGGACCTCAACACCACTAGAAGTTGAATTTTCCAGCATCTAGGACCTAGTTGGTTCTAACCAATTTTCGTCATATTCTATGGCTATGCCATTCTTTTAAAGGCTGTGCCATGTCCACTTCTCTCCTGAAATTCTTAATGTAATGTACATTACAGGTTTTCCTAGTGGCTTAGATGTTAAAGAATCTGCTTCCAACGCGAGAGACCTGGGTTTGATCCCTGGGTTGGGAAGATCTGCTGGAGAAGGAAACGGCCACCAACTCCAGAATTCTGTCCTGGGGAATCCCTATGGACAGAGGAGCCTGGTGGGCTACCGTCCATAGGGTTGCAAAGAGTCAGACACAACTGGGCAACTAAGCATACACAATGTACATTACAGGGTCTTAGATTTTCTGAGATCCTGAAGAACCAGGCCTGTTTAAATGATGATGATTTTAGGTTGTAATTGCTTAAAGCATTCCTGTCTTTAGTAAATTACTAAGAACCCACCTGGCTATGACTGAGGAGATTTAGAAATTGAAAGAAATACTTTGGAGTGTGAACCTCTATTTCTAAAGGACAAGAAAGTTTTATTTTGCTATGTAGTTTTTTTGAATTTGAAGTTGCAATGGGATTTAACTTTTAACTTATTTAGAAATTTAATAAAGGAAGTGAGACTGTAGTTAAATTTGCAATATCTTTATGCTATTGCTGTTGTGCAGTTGTTTCAGTCGTGTTTAACTTTTTGTGACCCCAAGGACTGTAGCACCCAGGCTCCTCTGTCCTCCACTATCTCCTGGAGTTTGCGCAAATTCATGTCCCTTGAGTTGGTAATGCTATCTAACCATCTCATTCAAGGCTGATTTCCTTTAGGATTGACTTGTTTGATCTCCTTGAAGTCCAAAGGACTCTCAAGTGTCTTCTCCAGCACCACAATTTGAAAGCATCAATTCTTTGGCACCCAGTCTTCTTTACAGCCCAACTCTCACATACATACATGACTAGAAAAACCGTAGCTTTGACTAGGCAGAGCTTTGTCAGCAAAGTGATGTCTCTGCTTCTTAATATGCTATCTAGGTTTGTCATAGTTTTCCTTCTTTAGCATTTACTTATTAGAATTTTTTTGCATTTTATCCTAATTATGTTATATAATTTCATTGCAGAATCTGTGATTAGTCTATTTTATTCCATATGGCTGGACATAATTTGACTGATAAACGGAATAGGAGATAAACTGTATAATGACCTTTCAGTTGACTTAATTGATATGTTGTTTTAAGCTATTTCCCTGTTTGTTTGTTTTAATGGGCAAAATCTAACTACTCACAGTCCTGGAAGAATAAACTGATCTTGGAAAAATGACCTTGCAAATTGATATCAAGACAGTCTTAGATTAAACTACTGAGCTCATCCCTCAAGGGAAATGACCTTATCCTTCATCCATCACATTTACATGGTAAAACCCAGTGAATAAAGAGAACAAATACTAGAAGAGTATTAGAGGAAATCAGAGATTATCATGGTAGCCTTGGACTAGACCTGAAACATCCTGATAATTTCCAGAAAAAATGCTGGAGAAATTTAAGGGCAACTAAAATTTCTGTAGAGTTGTTGCTGTTCAGTAGCTCAGCCATGTCCAACTCTTGGTGACTCCATAGACTGCAGTACACCAGGCTTCCCTGTCCTTCACCATCTCCTGGAGCTTGCTCAAACTCATGTCCATTGAGTCAATGATGCCATCCAACCATCTCATTCTCTGTCATCCCCTTCTCATCCTGCCTTCAATCTTTCCCAGTATCAGGGTCTTTTCTAATGAATCAATTCTTTACATCAGGTGGCCAAAGTATTGGAGCTTCAGCTTCAGCATTAGTCCTTCCAATGAATATTCAGGATTGATTTCCTTTAGGATTAACTGGTTTGTTCTCCTTGCAGTCCAAGGGACTCTCAAGAGTTTTCTCCAACACCACAGCTCAAAAGCAGTTCTTGTAGGGTAAGTGAAGAGAAAATAAAAATAGTTTTTCCATAATAAGTCAGACATGACTTCATGACCAAACAACAGTAGTGTATGTATGACTCTATCTTTATCCTTATATTTTTTTGACCTAAATGAGCTTAATCTATAATTAAGGTTTTCGTTGTATTATTTTTAAATTAAATAAAAATAACTACCAGTTTTGAATGACATGCAAAGTGGTAGGCCCCACCTACTTCACAAGAAATAATGAAGTTATTTTAAATGAACTGACTTTCCTCCCCCTACTTTGGAGACTGTATGTGTAAAATGTATGAAGTCAAGTGTCTGCTTGTTTTTGAATGATTAATGCAATCATTTACTTTTGAAAATAAGATGCTGATTATTGTGTGCAATTAAGTGGTAAAGTAGAATTTTGTGACTGGAATTTGGCTTTTGAAGTGTTTTGTTTGGACAGCAGAATTTTCAGTGCTTTTACTGGTGGGTTTTGTCTGTGTGGTCTTCACTTTTTAAAGAATTAATATCTTTAGCTGGGACATATAGTCCCTAATTCCACATAAGCCCACCTACAGTCTCTTGTTGATTTATGTATTTATGTGATGTGGCAAAGGCCCTAAAAGCATTTCAGTTTTCACTTGTCCAGAAAAGTGTCATCTAGATTCTTCTCTAAGATACATGGTTTCCCTCAAAGTAATATTTTCTGTTTACACAGTTTGGTGTCAGAATTAATCTGGTATTTGAAGCTAAAATCTATGATTTTGTTAAACTATCCAGTCTTCTCTGTTATCATTAAACACATACTCATACACACAAATATAAAACAAATAACAAATTTCAAAACAACAAGATGCAAAAATAAAATGAATTTAGTCTTTAGATTAAAAAAAAACAACCCCCAGGGTAGCATCTGGATGTTCTCAGTTAATAACTACATGACCTTGGTCATCATGACTTATTGAGTGGAGCAGATTTTAAACTTAGTGAATTTAAATTAAATCTTCCTTACTTTACCTTTTCATAGCCCTGAGAGATCTGATGTCCTACAGTGAAACTGGAAGATATCTGAAGACCCTACTCAGTGATATATGCTTATCTTCTGGGTGTTTTAAATAACATGGTCTTTAACTAATGGTTACCAGTGGGAAGAAAGGGAGGAGGAGCAGTATACAAGTGGGAGGAAGTTTTGTTAAGATATTATATGAAATCTTATTTTAATGCTTTCAAACTGTTGTTCTAGAGAAGACTCTTGAGAGTCCTTTGGACTGCGAGATCAAACCAGCCAATCCTAAAGGAAACCAACACTGAATACTCACTGGAAGGACCAATGCTGAAGTTGAAGCTCCAATACTTTAGCCACATGATGCGAACAGCCAACTCATTGGAAAAGACACTGATGCCAGGAAAGATTGAAGGCAGATGAGAAGAGGGTGACATGGGATGAGATGATTGGATGGCAGAACCAATTCAATGGACATGAACTAGGGTAAGTCAGGGTATACATAAGGATACATATACATATTTTTTTTCCTTATTTTTTTCAAAATCCTTAACAGAAAATTATGTCCAAATTATTTTTGAAAAAAATTGAATCAATGGGTGAAATATACTGAGAATATTGCCTGATAATTGTTCTATAAAATTTATCTGTCATATGTATACCAAGGAGTACAAAATTAAATATGATTAATCTGACATAAATACGTAAAACACACACAAAAAAGAAAGGGAAAAAAAAAAAGCAGAGCAAACACAGGCATGCCTAGAACTGGGAGGCAATTATGATCTACCTTAGATAGCACCTCACTTTGTAACTGTGTTAATTCTGCCCCATTCAGCTATTACAGATGTGTTTAATTCAAAGCATTTACCCAGTGAAGTTTCCCAGATAGTGAGAACATTCTGACGTGAGATGATAATGACATACTAGGTGACGTGGCTGCCAGGAAAACAACACCGTTCAAGCCAACATTGACACTCACATGGATCCTGCAAAGGGTAATGGAAGTCAAAGAAATAAACAAGAGTCTTATTTTAAGCCAAAACAATGGCTTGTTTATTATAGATGAGGTAATTCTTTGATCCTGAAAGCCAGTAAGACAAGTTGGCTATTCTTTCTCCTGAAGTGAGCACAATCATATGTTCATAGGAACACAAGCATATGAAGTGAACATAATACAATGTCACTCAAGAGACATGAATGAATTTCAAACTAAATCCACACATATTTTTCATTTTTTCCTGATTTTTAAAGACCATGCAAATTTATTTACAAAGTCATCATACAGTTCAATAGAGGTTTTTTTGTAAAAATTCTAAAATGAAAAAAATTTCCTTTTTCTTCTTTCCCCTCTCAAATTTCCTTCCTCCCACATAACAGTGTATTCTTTTTCCTTTTATCTTATTATATCTATGTTGGAAAAAATTCCAATAACTTTACTATATGTCCAGATAATTTTGAATTTAGAATCAGTGCATGAAAATCCTACAGACATGTTCTTTCCTGTGGTTTGGGCTTCCTCATGGCACGGTGACTTCAATGAAGTTTGACTTATTCCCAGAAACTCAGGGCTCCAAGAACAAGTGTCCTAGAGAACAAGATGACTGTTATATCATATTATGATCTAGCATGAGAAGTTAAAAAGTATCATTTCTCACATATTCTTTTAATTAAGGCAAGCACAAGTTTATCCATACTCAAGGAGAGGTGACAAAGACCCCTTTTATTGAGAGGGGCACTAAATATTTTACAACCATGTTTTTTTCAAACCACCACAATAGTGCTAATGATGAGTATTTAAACAAAATTGCCTATTATAGCTGAAATCTCAATTGCCCTTAGTTTTATTCATTGGAATAAAATATATCATTTTATTTTAATTTTTACTATTTTTTTTCCCTATTGGTTTGGTGATTTAGTCGCTAAGTCATGTTCAACTTTGCAGCCCCATGGACTGTAGCCTGCCAGACTCCTCTGTCCATGGGATTCTCCAGACAAGAATACTGGAGTGGCTTGCCATTTTCTTTTCCGTTGTCCCTGTAAAAGAAGGACTGTGGGACCTCTACAAAGGGTATAGATTTCTCCTATGTTTCCTATCTAGTATGCTATGATGTATGTGGTAAACTGTCCTAAGAAAGAGGTATTTGCAAGTATCTGTAAGACAGTTGATATTTGTGGTCAATAAAGGAAACACCAAGTCCTGGTTAAAGTATTAGGTGTCTGGTGCAAACATAGGGACAAGAGAGCCAGCCTGTTATAACTGAAATGAAAAAACAAACAAACAAACAAAAAAAAAAACAAAAAGAAGTAAACAGCTAGAGAACGCCACAAAGTGAAAACTATCTTGCTGCTCAGCTCCACCCTTTTCATTGTCTGCTAGCTTGGGTTTTCATGATGCTACCATTCTTTATTTTTCATTCCTTATCCCTGTCCCCCAAGATCTGCATCCTTCCTCTTAGTCTTACTTTAGTTGGAAGAAATATATTCCTGGCTATTACCTGCTTATAAGCTTTAGGAAGCCATACTCTGGTCCTTGTCTGTCTGTACCTCTCTATGGAGTAAGGAGTCCAGGGAGCCAGGAAATCTGTCCTTCCTTCTTGACTATGTTTTCATAATCCCCAGTCCTGGAGTGGGTTAGTGGGAGCCCTAACCTACTCCCATATCTATGAAGTTTTCTTTCCAGGTCGTTCCTCCTCAGGGCAGACCTCTGTCTATTGCAGGCATGTGTAATCCTAGGCTTGAAAGATGGTCAAGTGGTGACTTTTTGTTTGGATGAAGGGTGTGGACAGAACTTAAGATTGTGGTTTAGTTTGTCTAAATACATTTGTAAGAGATCCTTTTGGGTGGTAAATGGAGCTAGGTTGGACTCTGGGCCAAGAATTTCATTTGTGCTCTTGTCCTGAACTTGAAAATGTTAGAAGTGGGCCAGTTCCAGCTTGTTTTTTATTTGTTAAAAATAAAAAATAGTAAAATAAAATGGCTCTCCTTCCTATTCTCTCTTAGGACACACTGACATTTTGACTTATTTTTCTGAGACATGAGTCAGTAGATGTAAATGTCAATATATTTCAGCCTATATGTGTTATTATTTGTTTGAATAAAAGTTACAGGATGTACACTCATCAGTAGAGGCCCTTACCTGATTTGAGACTACAAGTGGGAACACTGATTACACATTCCAGAGGGTTATTGTTTACAGGGATTAAGACATATAGGATATTTTGTCATGTACAATATTTTGTGAACCTAATTGTTTCTAGGAAAAGCGTTTTGTCTAGACTGACTGAGAACAGATCAAAGTATAGAACAGGTAACACTGGAAAATATCTTCCAAAATATATAATCTACAAATGAATTTTTTTAACTGCAATTAGTTTCAGTTCAGTTCAGTCGCTCAGTCGTGTCTGACTCTTTGCGACCCCATGAATTGCAGCACACCAGGCCTCCCTGTCCATCACCAACTCCCGGAGTTCACTCAGACTCGCTTCTATCGAGTCAGTGATGCCATCCAGCCATCTCATCCTCTGTCGTCCCCTTCTCCTCCTGCCCCCAATCCCTCCCAGCATCAAAGTCTTTTCCAATGAATCAACTCTTCACACAAGGTGGCCAAAGTACTAGAGTTTCAGCTTTAGCATCATTCCTTCCAATGAAATCCCAGGGTTGATCTCCTTCAGAATGGACTGGTTGGATCTCCTTGCAGTCCAAGGGACTCTCAAGAGTCTTCTCCAACACCACAGTTCAAAAGCATCAATTCTTCGGTGCTCAGCCTTCTTCACAGTCCAACTCTCACATCCATACATGACTACTGGAAAAACCATAGCCCTGACTAGACGGACCTTAGTCGGCAAAGTAATGTCTCTGCTTTTGAATATGCTATCTAGGTTGGAAATGGTCAATTACACTGATATAACAAGACAAGTTGACCTCTTAAAATTCTCCTGATTAAAACAGTACCCTTCATTAAAAATATATATATATATATATATTTTTTTTTTTGTTTGTGCTGAGTTTTCATTGCTGTGTGGGCTTTTCTCTAGCTGCAGGCAACAGGGACCACTCTAGTTATGGTATATGGGCTTCTCATTGTGGTGGCTGCTCCTGTTGTGGAATATAGGCTCTAGTCTAGGGTGCACAGGCTTTAGTAGTTGTGGTGCATGGGATTAGTTGCCTCATTGAATGTGGGATCTTCCCAGATCAGGGATTGAACCCATATCTCCTGCACTGGCAGGCAGATTCTTTAACACTGAGGCATCAGGGGAGCCCAGTACTATTCATCTTGAATTCATCTTTGTAGAAAAACTCTTCAGAAGACTAGAGTATACAAATGGAGAAAGAAATAATGATATTCAGGTTAAGCCAGCTCATTTAGGTTTGGTTTCTGAGATCTGTGGGAGTCCTTTATGAGAGTCAAAATACTAAGAACTGAATACTTAAAGCTTGTATAACTGTTATTGTCATTGCTTATGATAATAATCAGTTTTTATTAAATTGTTGGCTTATCTTTGTGTCATCCTAAATCTTATACTTCTTGCAAAATGCTAGAGCTGAGTTTGAGTGATAAAACTTGATACAAGATGATGAAAGAAAGATAATGGGTTTATGTTTAGGAAGTTTAAGGGCAATGTTAAGTTGTAAAAGAAAGTGCTTTCTCCTTATCCACACTGAAAGATATGATGACAAATATCTACTTCCACTATTGTCCCAGGGCATATGCTGTAACTTTTCACTTTTACAAGTGATTTTAACTGAATCTCTTTAGTACTCCAGAACCTATTCCAAGGCATTTGGACTTGATATCTATGCTCAATAGTCCCTTGAGAATCCTGAATAAACTTGGACACCTTTACCTGTTACCAGGATGCTGAGTAAGAACCTTAACCATAATGTATATGTCTGGTTTGGTCCCTTGATGGATAAGAAGTCTTACTCAAAGTGCTGACAAATAGCACTAATATGTATAGTCATTTTAGATTATCACAAAGCTCTCACAAAATTGAACCTGGGTAGACTATACATAAAGGCCATATAAATATATTGGACACATGTTTGTGTTAGCTAAATGTACCATTTAGCATAGCTGAATAATCTGAATTGCAAGAATACATGCTTAGTTGTGGTCAACTCTGCAACTCTATGGACTCTAGCTTGCCAGGCTCCTTTGTCCATGAAATTTTCCAGGCAAGAATACTGGAGCAGGTTGCCTTTTCCTCCTCCAATGAGTCTTCCTGATCCAGGGATCAAACCCTCAGTCTCTGTGGCTCCTGAATTGGCAGGTGAATTCTTTATCAATGCACCACCTGGGAATAATCTGAATAGTGTGGATTAAAACATTTTAACAAAAAGGAAGACCAGAGAGGGAGATTAAACAGTAAGAAAGAAAGAGCAATATGAAATGATTTTATAGAAGATAATAGTGACGGATAGGAAAATACAAAAAAATATCTGGGCTCATAGACATGAGCTTCAATTAAAAGTGAGACCAGGTAGGTAACATGGTAGTGTTGTATTCTCTACCTTTGTGTAGGCACAAAATAGATGAAATGTTGAACTTAACTATCGTTAGGATTTTACAAAATGAGTAAGATGGGGGGTAGGAGAGGCAACAAAATTCAGAGTTAAAAAGGGGGTGATTAGAATGAAGTGTTTACTATGTAGGATATGGCTATTAAAATCTTAAATTAAACAATAAACAGTGTCAAACTTTATTTTGGGGGGCTCCAAAATCACTGCAGATGGTGACTGCAGCCTTGAAATTAAAAGATGCTTACGCCTTGGAAGAAAAGTTATGACCAACCTAGACAGCATATTCAAAAGCAGAGACATTGCTTTGCTGACTAAGGTCTGTCTAGTCAAGGCTATGGTTTTTCCTGTGGTCACGTATGGATGTGAGAGTTGGACTGTGAAGAAAGCTGAGCACCAAAGACTTGATGCTTTTGAACTGTGGTGTTGGAGAAGACTCTTAAGAGTCCCTTGGACTGAAAGGAGATCCAACCAGTCCATTATGAAGGAGATCAGCCCAGGGATTTCTTTGGAAGGAATGATGTTGAAGCTGAAACTCCAGTACTTTGGCCACCTCATGCAAAGAGTTGACTCATTGGAAAAGACTTTGATGCTGGGAGGGATTGGGGGCAGGAGGAGAAGGGGACGACTGAGGATGAGATGGCTGGATCGCATCACTGACTCGATGGACATGAATCTGAGTTGGTGATGGACAGGGAGGCCTGGTGTACTGCGATTCATGGGGTTGCAAAGAGTCAGACATGACTGAGCAACTGAACTGAACATAGATTATTTTCTTTGTGCCAAGCAATGGGCTGATTTTGTATAATTTCATTTAATGTTAAACATTTTCTTTTAAATAGTTACCACTGTTAGCTCCATTTTATAAGTAGACAGACTAAGCAATTAAATACTGTAAATCAGATAATTCATTCATTTAGCTATTAATTAAAACAGTCATAAAACCTACAGGAAATAGAATTAAGATAAAATCAAGACTAGATAAAGTTTTAAAATAAATAAATAAGCACAGTATATGTGGGTTGCTCACTCACCTAGAGCCAGACATCCTGGAATGTGAAGTCAAGTGGACCTTAGGAAGCATCTCTATGAACAAAGCTAGTGGAGGTGATGGAATTCCAGTTGAGCTATTTCAAATTCTGAAAGATGATGCTATGAAAGTGCTGCACTCAATATGCCAGCAAATTTGGAAAACTCAGCAGTGGCCACAGGACTGGAAAAGGTCAGTTTTCATCCCAATCCCAAAGAAAGGCAATGCCAAAGAATGCTCAAGCTACCACACAATTGCACTCATCTCGCATGCTAGTAAAGTACTGCTCAAAATTCTCCAAGCCAGGCTTCAGCAATATGTGAACCGTGAACTTACAGACATTCAAGCTGGTTTTAGAAAAGACAGAGGAACCAGAGATCAAATTGCCAACATCTGCTGGATCATCGAAAAAGCAAGAGAGTTCCAGAAAGACATCTATTTCTGCTTTATTGACTATGCCAAAGCCTTTGCCTGTGTGGATCACAATAAACTGTGGAAAATTCTGAAAGAGACGGGAATACCAGACCACCTGACCTGCCTCTTGAGTAACCTGTATGCAGATCAGGAAGCAACTGGACATGGAACAACAGACTGGTTCCAAACAGGAAAAAGAATATGTCAAGGCTGTATATTGTCACCCTGCTTATTTAACTTATACGCAGAGAATAGAGCTATAATATGCCACTACTTTCTGTATATATACCAGAACTTTCACAATCTGTCCTTATTTAATACAGAGAATGAATGTGGGAGAAATGGCTTAATATTTAACAGGAAATGTGGATTATTCCTTTTTAGGTGAAAGGGGAACAACTTTGACATAATAAAGAGACTTACCAGATTTGGGATAGGTGACAATGACAAGGTCATCTGGTCTTGCCTCAAATTTCTCCACATCATGCCATCTGGTCTTACCTGGGTTTCTCTTACCTTGGACGGCAACTGAGAGGAGCTCTCCTGCGTCCGAGGTCAGGGGCGGCAGCAGAGAGTACCAGGGTGCCACAGCACAGGACATGGAAAATCAGACTGGTTCCAAATAGGAAAAGGAGTACGTCAAGGCTGTATATTGTCACCCTGCTTATTTAACTTCTATGCAGAGTACATCGTTAGAAATGCTGGGCTGGAAGAAGGACAAGCTGGAATCAAGATTGCTTGGAGAACTATCAATAACCTCAGATATGCAGATGACACCTCCTTTATGGCAGAAAGTGAAGAGGAACTAAAAAGCCTCTTGATGAAAGTGAAAGAGGAGAATGAAAAAGTTGGCTTAAAGCTCAATGTTCAGAAAACGAAGATCATGGCATCTGGTCCCATCACTTCATGGCAGATAGATGGGGAAACAGTGGAAACAGCGTCAGGCTTTACTTTGGGGGGCTCCAAAATCACTGCAGATGGTGATTGCAGCCATGAAATTAAAAGACACTTACTCCTTGGAAGGAAATTTACGACCAACCTAGATAGCATATTCAAAAGCAGAGACATTACTTTGCCAACAAACGTCCATCTAGTCAAGTCTATGATTTTTCCAGTGGTTGTGTATGGACGTGAGAGCTGGACTGTGAAGAAAACTGAGCACTGAAGAATTGATGCTTTTGAACTGTGGTGTTGGAGAAGACTCTTGAGAGTCCCTTGGACTGCAAGGAGATCCAACCAGTCCATCCTAAAGGAGACCAGTCCTGGGTGTTCATTGGAAAGACTGATGCTGAAGCTGAAACTTCAATACTTTGGCCACCTCATGCGAAGAGTTGACTCACTGAAAAGACTGATGCTGGGAGGAACTGGGGACAGAAGGAGAAGGGGACAACAGAGGATGAGATGGCTGGATGGCATCACCAACTCTATGGACGTGAGTTTGAGTGAGCTCCAGGAGTTGGTGATGGACAGAGTGGCCTGGTGTGTTGCAATTCATGGGGTTGTAAAGAGTTGGACACGACTGAGCGACTGCACTGAACTGATGGGGGTTGGAAAGACAGATTATAATAAATGTAGAAAATAGGAATTACAGCAATATTTAGAATACAAACTATTTTTGAAACTAATCAAAGTTTATTTAGAGAATTTGAAGAAAACAGGCAGCCTGATCATCTTGAGTAAGTTGATCCAAAATAATACTTTTGGATATTTACTCTATTCGTAAAGGAAGGTGTAGGGAAAGAGCAAATTAGCCAAGTTGGTGTGGTCAGGCTCTCTCACCCCATGCCCTCTCACTGTTTCCCCACATTTTGTAAATAATGATTTTGTAACAGCTGAGATCACTTATAGCCACTGCACATGCATGTCACGAGGTACTCACTGGGTCACAGGTTGTAAGCAGTACGCATATGTGAGCTCCACCTAGAAAGCGGCGGCATTTTACTGCTGTGTCATGGCTGTGTCCATTGGGTCAACCACGAGAGGAGAGAATACAGCATGTCTGCTGCTAGGGATGGTATGTCAGCCAAGAGAGGATACTGCTATGGCTGCTGTGCCACCCAGGAGAGAATAAATGTGCCTGCAGTTCAAATGGCTCCTTCAGTATCCTTCCAGCCTCATAGCTCGCACTTTGTGATCCCTGGGTTCAGCAAACAGGGAGGACAGTGAGAACAGCAAGACAATAGGCATCACGAACAGCATGATCAGTGATACAGAAGGTCACATTCACTTCAGTTCAGTTCAGTCACTCAGTCGTGTCCGGCTCTTTGTGATCCCATGTACTGCAGCATGCCAGGCTTCCCTGTCCATCACCAACTCCCAGAGCCTACTGAAACCCAAGTTCACCATGTAGGTGATGCCTCCAACCATGTCATCCTCTGTCGTCCCCTTCTCCTGCCTTCAATCTTTCCCAGTATCAGGGTCTTTTCCAACAAGTCAGTTCTTCGCATCAGATGGCCAAAATATTGGAGCTTCAGCTTTAGCACCAGTCCTTCCAATGAAGATTCAGGACTGATTTCCATTAGAATTGACAGGTTGGATCTCCTTGCAGTCCAAGGGACTCTCAAGAATCTTCTCCAACACCACAGCTTAAAAGCATCATTCTTCAGCGCTCAGCTTTCTTCATAGTCCAGCTCTCACATCCATACATGACTACTGGAAAAACCATAGCTTTGACAAGACAGACTTTTGGTGGTAAAGTAATGTATCTGCTTTTTAATATGCTGTCTAGGTTGGTCATATCTTTTCTTCCAAGGAGCAAGCGTCTTTTACTTTCATGGCTGCAGTCACCATCTCCAGTGATTTGGAGCCCCCCCAAAGTAAAGTTTTTCACTGTTTCCATTGTTTCCCCAACTATTTGCCATGAAGTGATGGAACCAGATGCCATGATCTTAGTTTTCTGAATGTTGAGCTTTAAGCCAATACTTTCACTCTCCTCTTTCATTTTCATCAAGAGGCTCTTCAGTTCTTCTTCACTTTCTGCCATAAGGGTGTTGTCATCTGCATATTTGAAGTTATTGATATTTCTCCCAATTTTGATTCCAACTTGTGCTTCATCCAGCCTGGCTTTACAAATGATGTACTCTGCATATAACTTAAATAAGCAGGGGCAGCAATATGCGAACCGTGAACTTTCAGATGTTCAAGCTGGTTTTAGAAAAGGCAGAGGAACCAGAGATCAAACTGCCAACATCTGCTGGATCATTGAAAAAGCAAGAGAGTTTCAGGAAAACATCTATCTGCTTTATTGACTATGCCAAAGCCTTTGACTGTGTGGATCACAATAAACTGTGGAAAATTCTGAAAGAGATGGGAATACCACACCACCTGACCTGCCTCTTGAGAAACCTGTATGCAAGTCAGGAAGCAACAGTTAAAACTAGACATGGAACAACAGACTGGTTCCAAACAGGAAAAGGAGTATGTCAAGGCTGTATATTGTCACCCTGCTTATTTAACTTCTATGCAGAGTACATCATGAGAAATGCTGGCCTGGAAGAAGCATAAGCCAGAGTCAAGATTGCCGGGAGAAATATCAATAAATTCAGATATGCATATGACACCACCCTTAAAGTAGAAAGTGAAGAAGAACTAAAGAACCTCTTGATGAAAGTGAAAGAGGAGAGTGAAAAAGTTGGCTTAAAGCTCAACATTCAGAAACTAAGATCATGGCATCCGGTTCCATCACTTCATGGCAAACAGATGGGGAAAACAGTGTCTGACTTTATTATTTTGGGCTCCAAAATCACTGTGGATGGTGATTGCAGCCCTGAAATTAAAAGATGTTTACTCCTTGGAAGAAAAGTTATGACCAACCTAGATAGCATATTCAAAAGCAGAGACATTACTTTGCCGACTAAGGTCCATCTAGTCAAGGCTATGGTTTTTTCTGTGGTCATGTATGGACATGAGAGTTGGACTGTGAAGAAGGCTGAACACTGAAGAATTAATGCTTTTGAATGTGGTGTTGGAGAAGACTCTTGAGAGTCCCTTGGACTGCAAGGAGATCCAACCTGTCAATTCTAATGGAAATCAGTCCTGAATATTCATCGGCAGGACTGAGGCTGAAGCTGAAACTCCAATATTTTGGCCACTGATGCAAACAACCACCTCATTGGAAAAGACCCTGATGCTGGGAAAGATTGAAGGCAGGAGGAGAAGGGGACCATAGAGGATGAGATGGTTGGATAGCATCATCGACTCAATGGACGTGAGTTTGAGCAAGCTCTGGGAATTGGTGATGGACAGGGAAACCTGGCATACTGCAGTCCATGGGGTTGCAAAGAGCTGGACACAACTGAACAGCTAAACTGGCCTCCAAAATATATCCAAAATCAACCTCTTCTCACCACATCTTCCACTATTACCTTTTCCCAAATTTGGGGTACCTATTACTTAGATAATCGCAATAGTTTCCTCAATGATTTTTCAACTTCTCTGACCACCCTATAGTATCTAATAATCCCCAAGCCATTCCCTCTTAACTACCTTTTATTTTTCTCCACATTATTTATCACCATCTATCATATCATATATTAATTTTATCATTTTCATAGAGACTGTTTTTACCCAAACAATGTAAACTCCATGAGGGAAGGGACTTGATCTGCTTTTACAACACTACGCTTTCAGCATCTAGAATAGTAAGTAGCAATACTAAATAATATGCACAAAATGAATGAATGGACACAAAAGATGCTCAGCTACACTAATTGGAGATTGCCAATTAGTAAATATCACCTATTAAAATGATGAGAAAAATTATTGCAGCATATGCTGCTGGTGGTGGAAATATAATAACAAACTTTTCAGAAACTGTTATTATAATTGAATTACCATATTTTTAACCCACTAATCTTATTTTTTTGAAATCTCTGCTGATGAAATAGAAGCAGCAGTTTTTATTTGTAGTGGTAACAAAGGATGCATTTGTATTGTACAGCTGTATGAATTTGGTGGTAAATCTATATTACAGAATAGGTCGATTGTATCAACCTTGATGATGCTTATGATATGTAGTAAATTTAATAACAAACTGTATGAGGTCACCTATATGTGGAAAATAGAAAATAAAGGATAAAAGTGGATTTTTTTACAACACAAATATTATACTCACAGACATATAAAACGAACTTATGGTCACCAAAATGGAAAGGAGGAGAGGGATAAATTGGGAGTTTGGGATTAAAATATACAAGCTGCTGCCGCTGCTAAGTCACTTCAGCTGTGTCCGACTCTGTGCGACCCCATAGACGGCAGCCCACTAGGCTACTCTGTCCCTGGGATTCTCCAGGCAAGAATACTGGAGTGGGTTGCCATTTCCTTCTCCAGTGCATGAAAGGGAAAAGTGAAAGTGAAGTCGCTCAGTCGTGCCCGACTCTTAGCAACCGCATGGACTGCAGCCTACCAGGCTCCTCCGTCCATGGATTTTCCAGGCAGGAGTACTGGAGTCGGGTGCCATTGCCTTCTCCAATATACAAGCTACTATGTATTAAATGGATAACCAGGGCTTCCATGGTGGCTCATGGAAGTAATCTGCCCTTGGTAGGTAATCTGCCTTGGTAAGTAATCTGTCTTTCAACGCAGGGGACATGGGTTCAATCTCTGGTCCAGGAGGATCCCACATGCTTTGGAGCAGTAACTAAGTCTGTTTGTCATGACTATTAAACCTGTATTCTAGAGCCTGGAAGCCCATGTGCTGCAACTGCTGAGGACCACACATCTTAGAGCCCATGCTCTACACAAGAGAAGCTGCCAGAATGAGAATTCTATGCACCACAACGAAGAATACTCCCCAGTCTCTGAAACTAGAGAAAAGGCCGTGCCACAACAAAGACCCAGCACAGTCACAAATAAACAAATAATTTAAAAAAATAGGTAACCAACAAGGACCTACTATATAGCAAAGGGAACTATACTCAGTATCTTGGAGTAACCTATAAAGGAAGACAATGTAAAAATAGATACACATATATATGTATGTATATACTTATGTATATATATGTGTGTGTATAACTGAATCGGTATATTGTATACCTGAAACTAACACACTGTAAACCAACTACACTCCAAAAATTTTTTTTTAAAAAAGCAAACTAGAGTGCATTAAAGGCCACCTGTCAGAAAAGTTAGAATTATCATTTACTGAATCAAGAGAGTATTTGAGCTTGTTTTACTGATTTGGGGAAGGGTTCAAGGAAGCTGGAATTTGTCCAATATTGGACCAATCAGAAAATGGGAACAATTTGATGATAAATATCTTAATATGTTAACTAGAACATGGGGGGTATAGAATGAGGCTAAAACTGTCATTAGGAAAGAAATATCAGTCACTCATATTAGCAGAGAGAAGGATGTTTAATTACTTTTGTGGTTCCACAGTGTTCTTGTTTTTGTCTGAGCTTAGACATAATTACAGAGTGACCTTGCTTTTGTCTCACTTATCTGGTTATGGAGTGATTTCACCTGATACTGGTGTTCTGTGAGATCTTTTGTATTAAGCAAAAAACATGGTCAAGGTGATGATGCTAAGCTAGCTGGTAGCTGTTAGGACTACTTTTTCCTTTCTCAAGATTAAAATGCATAATGTAATATATTTTTATTTAAAACTTTATAGGCAAAATCAATAAATGATAGCTATACTGTACATATTTCTGTATATATATATATATATACACATATACATATACATACCTGTACACATATACATGAGCTTCCCTGGTGGCTTAGCAGTAAAGAATCCATCTGCCAATGCAGGAGATGTGGGTTCAATCCCTGGGTCAGGAAGATCCTCTGGAGAAGGAAATGGCAACCCACTCCAGTATTCTTGCCTGGCAAATATAGTGGACAGAGGAGCCTGGCAAGCTGCAGTCCATGGAGTCACAAAGAGCTGGGCACAAGTTAGAGACTAAACAAGAACACATATTAAACTCTATGTTGGTATATATGTGTAGGAGTGTAGAAATAGGAAGGGTATACAACAAGTGATTAATGTTAGCTGGGGGAAGGGAGAATAATATTTAAGAAGAGAAAAAGAAAAATTACCAAATTTTTCCATAAATAATTTTCATGTCCTTAATGGTTGCCATGCTGCTAAGTCATTTCAGCCATGTACAACTCTGTGCGACCCCATAGACGGCAGCCCATCAGGCTCCTCTGTCCCTGGGATTCTCCATGATCAGGTATGTGTAATATTGTAAATCTGAATGAGAAAGCTAATCCAATTTAAAGGAAAAAGAAAAAGAACAGTTTTTAGGCCTAAAGAACAATTTACAGATAACCTAGGACCAGGAGTCCCCATGTTTTCCAATGAAACCCAGGAGTTGGGAGAGGGGTTGAAAACGGGAAGGAAAAATTCTCAGGAGCAGAAATGACTCAAGTTTCATATTTCTGGTGTAGCATGCTCTGTAAAGCCACTGGTGTGCCCAGGCAATGAATTTAGGTGAGAAATCAAGCCACAACACTTGTTTGTGTATCATTTAACTGGGACAAGAAACCGCTTATTAATGGCGATAAGGAATGGCGAAGTGCAAGCCATAGATTCCTCCCTTTAGCTGAGATAGTAGCTGCTGATTAAAAGAGAAATCAGAGTTGAAGCAGTAGAAGGGCAATGTGGTATAAAGCAAAGATCACTGAGCTTTCAGTCAGGAGGCTTGAAGCCTTGGCCAGTTTTACCACCTTCCCTTGCTGTTTTGCAGCAAGGTTTTAAGTATATCTAATTACCATGCCATAGTTTTAAACTTCCCATTGTTATTGAGAAAACTAGAAAAAGGGTGTTGGTTTTTCCAACAATATGCAATTCTCTAGCATCAGCTGAATGCCCTACAATTCAACTCACTTCTTCAACTATTTACCTTCATAGATGTAATTCAGGAGTTAGTTGACCTCACAAGTTAGGGACTCAGTCCCACAAGCCTACCCTCATTTCAAAGGCCAGCCACAAATGGGGCCCCCAGGCTACTTGCACTTCAGCCCATACAGCTGTAAATTCAGGGGGTTTCTGCAATCTCATAATGCATCCCTCAGGTTTAAAAATTTACTACAATCACTTGTAAGACTCAGGAAAGCACTCTACTGACAATTACAGTTTCATTATAAAGTCTACAGCCCAGGGACAACCAAATGGAATTGTCACATGGAACAAGGAAATGGGGATGAGAGTGAGGGTGTGCAGAGCTTCCATGTTCTTACTGAGTACACCACCATCCCAGTATATCAGTGTGATTACCAACCCAGAAGTTCCCCTAGCCTTGTAGCTTCAAAGTTTTTATCAAAGTTCTACCACACAAACATGATTAATTAAATCACTAGACATCAGTGATTAAACCCAGTCTCCAGCTTTTTTTCTCCTCCAGAGAGGGTGAGGTGGGAGCAAAAATTCTAATCCTCTAATTAGGTGGTTGTTATTTCTTCTGGAAACCAGCCCCATAATGAAGCTATCTAAGTGTGCCGCCCACCCCCCCCACCCCCCCACACCCCACCCCCCCCCCAAGAATCACCTCGTAAATAACAAACTCAGGTGTGGTCCAAAGAAGCTCATTAAGAATAAGAAGATATTCTTAACACTCTGAGAATCCCAAGTGTTATTTGGAGCTCTGTGTCAGCAACCAGGGACAAAGTCCAAATGTATACTTTTTATGACATCAAAAAGGGCAATGAACTAGATTATTCTGAAGTCTCCTTCTGGTTCTAAATGGTCTCCTGCTGCTGCTGCTGCTGCTGCTAAGTCGCTTCAGTCGTGTCCGACTCTGTGCGACCCCATAGACGGCAGCCCATCAGGCTCCACCGTCCCTGGGATTCTCCAGGCAAGAACACTGGAGTGGGTTGCCATTTCCTTCTCCAATGCATGGAAGTGAAAAGCGAAAGTGAAGTTGCTCAGTCGTGTCTGACTCTTAGTGACCCCATGGACTGCAGCCTACCAGGCTCCTCCGTCCAAGGGATTTTCCAGGCAAAAATACTGGAGTGGGGTGCCATTGCCTTCTCCGATTATAATTCAGTTTCTAAAGTCAGGTTAGGTTCTGTTGAACACAAAACCACACAGCTATAGATGTGTGAGGACTATATGAATCCTTACCACCATCATAAAAGACAAGATTCTCAATGCTAACAAAATGTTTCAAGATTAACTAGCCAAGTACAAATAGAAACAAAAATAACAATTTGGGGGTGGGGTGGAGAAAGAAAACAAGTTCATGCAAGTTAATTCTGACTTCTCCATGGATTTTACTGTATCTTAGACTCCAAATAGGGCTCAGCAGTCAAGAAGCCACCTGCCAAGCAGGAGATGCAGGTTGAATCCCTGGGTCAGGAAGATCCCCTGGAGAAGGAAATGATTTCTTGCACACTCCAGATTTCTTGCCTGGGAGAACCCCATAGACAGAGGAACACGGGGACAGAGGAACCCCATGGCTACAGTCCATGGGGTCGTAAAGTGTAGTACATAACTTAGAGACTAAACAGCAAGACTCTAAATAAAAGAAAATGGTTTTTTTTTTTTTTTTCCCACAGATAATTCAAATAAATAGAACAAATGTATTTTCTGAGAGGGCTGTGCTGTGCTTTCACTTCAGTATTGTCTGACTCTTTGTGATCCCATGGACTGTAGCTTGCCAGGCTCCTCTGTCCATAGGATTTTTCAGGCAAGAATCCTGGAGTGGGCAGCCATGCCCTCCTTCAGGGGATCTTCCTGGCCCAGGGATTGAACTCTCATCTCCTACCTCTGCCACACTGCAGGTGAACTCTTACTGCTGAGCTATGAGCACTCTGAGAGTGCTACTCAAAATGTATTCAAGATAATTAAACAATAAGATTTATGTACATAATCATGAACAAAAATATAGATAATGATATACTATGCATAGCATAGACATTAAAATCCAGATTTTTAGAGCTCTACATTAATCTGTATTTTTACAAATTTAACACCTATTGGGATTCTCTGATGATTCAGATGGTAAAGAATAGTTTCTATAGATTTAATCATTTCTTTTAAATTATAAAATTCCAAATTGTAAAAAGAAAACAAAAAGTAGAAGAGGAAAAAATAAACGGGCCTTAGTCCTGATGAATCAAGCACAATGATTCAACATGTTCTCATGTTTTTGCTACACTATCATGTTTATGGGAATTGTTATTAGAGTGTTGTTGCTTCAATATGTACAGGAAACTAAGAAGGATTTTGTTCCTGGCTTTGAGAGAAAAATAGATGTATTTTTCTCTAGATCACTTCCTGTACACTTATTCTCCTGACAAATAACAAGTGATCAGAAAGCCACTGACAAAGGCGCTAGTGTGAACTGGCAAGTTACCGCAAAACAGGGTTTGGCTAAACTTCAGGTTATTTCAAAATGCACCAAAGACATCTTATCTTTCAACTGATAAATGCAGATCAATTTATAGCACCATCTTGTGAAAAAATAAGGGACTGGCATGAAAGTAGGAAGCAAAAACAAGTCCTTCCAAACTCTTTAAGGGAAATGATTTAAAAATTAATTTCCTTTTAGTTGTCTATTTGTTGTCACTATATATATAATTTTATATATTTATATATTTTAGAACTTTCCTGGTGTCTCAGACAGTAAAGAATCTGCCTGCAATGCGGGAGACATGAGTTTGATCCCTGGGTTGGGGACATTCCTTGGAGGAGGGCATGGCAACCCACTCCAGTATTCTTGCCTGGAGAATCCCCATGGACAGAGGAGCCTGGCAGGCTACAGTCCATGGGGTCACAAAGAGTCAGACACAACTGAGAGACTAAGCACAGCACCGCACACATATATTATTCATACACATAAATTTTCTACTTATTTTCATGTTTTCTCTAAGTATAGTTACATCATTTCCATATTAATCACTAGAACTGCATGAAATAAAACTCTTTATTACACTTAAAAATATGATTTTATATTCAGCAAAATATTTATTCCCTTCCTGTCTCTCAGTATTCTTTTTTAATCTCTTCTCTTACCCCTCCATAGACACAAGTGTACAAGTTTTGAAAGTGAATGAAAAAAAAATAGAAGTCATGGAATTCATTTCAAAAGTTGCTCATAGCAGCGTATAATTAGATCAACATAAACCATGAGCTTCATTTCCAATATTCCAATAAATACTTGTTCTCCAAATTGAAAGTGAAAATTTATGGTTATGTTTCTTATTATGAAGTTTGTTTTCTGAATTTTAGGAATAAGAATCAATTCTCTCCTCATCAAATTCTATAAAATACTATTTCTTTTTCTAATTATTTGCTATGTGTACCTAGTCCAGTGATTTTTCAGACTTTAGTATGCATAAGAAACATCTAGAGAAAAAAGGGCAATGACACCTTGGAATTTCTTTGGATTTTTTTTTTTTAAGTAATTGTTTGTAAATCTAAATTTCCCTTCCAAACTGCTTTATGTATAGGTTGCACCTCTAACTAATGACAAGGGACTAGAGAAAAAGCTACAGAAGTTTTGGACATGATTTTCTCAGTATTATTTTGTAGCCAAAATGTAGTGGAATAAAAAATATGTAGCTGTTGGAAATGAGATGTAATTCCAGCTTTCAGTTGTCAGGAAATTCTCAACTACTCTTGAAAGTAGATAGTCATCAGTTAGATCTCTTAAACTATAACTTGCTTAGAAAATGATATGCTGTGACTTTCTTTCTCTGACCCAGCTTGTTTTAATTGTTTTTAAAAATTTCATAACCTGTAGGCTTCACATAGCTTAGGCAATATATTATAAGATTCATTTAATGCCTCTTATAGTAATAAATAACACCTCTGATGCATGGGTCACTATAGCGACTGTCTTTCATGTTGTTTTCCTGGAACATGGAATCAGTCTTGCCCAATTCGACTTAGTTGAGACCACTGACAATTCATTTGAATTGTGAATGTGAATGTCTGATGATCTTTTGATGTTAAAGGGCCAAAACTCCACCAGAGAACATGCTAATCCCATCGATTTCTGATCAAGCCTCCAGTGAAGAAGCATGTAACTCAGATAAGTCTGTGCAGAGCAGCTATTACCTTAACTTTTTCCTGCCTCCAATCACCTTCCCCTGCACCTCCAAACACCATGCCTCTCTGTCCCATAAAAATCCTGAGAGTCTAGCCTTGGAGGAGGCTCATTTGAGATTTGCTCTACCATCTTCTTGAATGACAGCCTGAAGAATAAAATAATTTTTCTGTTGCATACTTCCGTGTCTGAGCATTTGGCTTGCTGGATGTTGCACAAACCAACCTGGTTCAGTAACAATCTGATGTTTTCCTCACTTACAAAATAAAGGTCTCAGAACTTTTGTATGGATTTAACAACAAACTCGTGTGATGTGAATATGGATGTGAGAGTTGGACGATAAAGAAAGCTGAGTGCCGAAGAACTGATGCTTTTGAACTGTGTTGTGCAAAAGACTCTAGAGAGTCCCTTGGACTGCAAGGAGACCCAACCAGTCCATCCTAAAGGAAATCAGTCCTGAATATTCATTGGAAGCACTGATGCTGAAGCTGAAATTCCAATACTTTGGCCACCTGATACAAAGAACTGACTCATTGGAAAAGACCCTGATGCTAGGAAAGAGTGAAGGCAGGAAGAGAACGGGATGACAGAGAATGAGATGGTTGGATGGCATCACTGACTCTATAGATGAGTTTGAGTAAGCTCCGATAATTGGTGATGGACAGGAAAGCCTGGCATGCTGCAGTCAATGGGACCGCAAAGAGTCAGACACAACTAAGAAACTGAACTGAACTGAACAACTAACTTTTTACAAAAGCGTGATCAAAACTATGGTATACAAATATACATTATTAGAAAGATATGAATGTTAAGACAAGTTAAAGCCAATTCTCATGTATGACTTCTTTTTTAAGTAGTTGGCAATGGCAAGCCACTCCAGTACTCTTGCCTAGAAAATCCCATGGATGGATGAGCCTGGTAGGCTGCAGCCCATGGGGTCGCTACCAGTCGGACACGAATGAGCAACTTCACTTTCACTTTTCACTTTCACACACTGGAGAAGGAAATGGCAACCCACTCCAGTGTTCTTGCCTGGAGAATCCCAGAGACAGGGAAGCTTGGTGGGCTGCCGTCTATGGGGTCGCACAGAGTCGGACCTAACTGAAGTGACTTAGCAGCAGCAGCAGTATCTGACTTTAGGATATGCTGCCCCCAAGTGGATGGTAGCTTATAACACATGATAAGTACAGATTACTAGGTTTTTCATCATTTTGTTGATGGAGTAAAAATTCAGTTCCGTTCAGCTCAGTCGCTCAGTCGTGTCCGACTCTTTGCGACCCCATGAATTGCAGCATGCCAGGCCTCCCTGTCCATCACCAACTCCCGGAGTTCACTCAGACTCACGTCCATCCAGTCGGTGATGCCATCCAGCCATCTCATCCTCTGCCGTCCCCTTCTCCTCCTGCCCTCAATCCCTCCCAGCATCAGAGTCTTTTCCAATGAGTCAACTCTTTGCATGAGGTGGCCAAAGTACTAGAGTTTCAGCTTTAGCATCATTCCTTCCAAAGAACACCCAGGATTGATCTCCTTCAGAATGGACTGGTTGGATCTCCTTGCAGTCCAAGGGACTCTCAAGAGTCTTCTCCAACACCACAGTTCAGAAGCATTGATTCTTCAGCACTCAGCTTTCTTCACAGTCCAATTCTCACATCCATACATGACCACAGGAAAAACCATAGCCTTGACTAGACAGACCTTTGTTGGCAAAGGAATGTCTCTGCTTTTGAATATGCTATCTAGGTTGGTCATAAGTTTCCTTCCAAGGAGTAAGCGTCTTTTAATTTCATGGCTGTAGTCACCATCTACAGTGACTTTGGAGCCCCCCCCACCAAAAAAAAAGTCTGACAGTTTCCACTGTTTCCCCATCTATTTGCCATGAAGGGATGAGACCAGATGCCATGACCTTCGTTTTCTGAGTGTTAAGATTTAGGCCAACTTTTTCACTCTCCTCTTTTTAGTTCAACAGTCTTTTTAGTTCCTTGTTACTTTCTGCCATAAGGGTGCTGTCATCTGCATATCTGAGGTTATTGATATTTCTCCTGGTAATCTTGATTCCAGCTTGTGCTTCTTCCAGTCCAGCGTTTCTCATGATGTACTCTGCATAGAAGTTAAATAAGCAGGGTGACAGTATACAGCCTTGACGTACTCCTTTTCCTATTTGGAACAAGTCTGTTGTTCCATGTCCAGTTCTAACTGTTGCTTCCTGACCTGCATATAGGTTTCACAAGAGGCAGGTTAGGTGGTCTGGTATTCCCATCTCTTTCAGAATTTTCCACAGTTCATTGTGATTCACACAGTCAAAGGCTTTGGCATAGTCAATAAAGCAGAAATAGATGTTTTTCTGGAAATCTCTTGCTTTTTCCATGATCCAGAGGATGTTGGCAATTTAATCTCTGGTTCCTCTGCCTTTTCTAAAACCAGCTGGAACATCTGGAATTTCACGGTTCACATAGTGTTGAAGCCTGGCGTGGAGAATTTTGAGCATTACCTTACTAGCGTGTGAGATGAGCGCAAAAATTAAGTTCACCTAGATGTAATTGTGGCTTTCCTGGTGCCTGAAATGGTAAAGAAGCTGCCTGCAATGCAGGAGAGTCAGGTTCTATCCCTGGGTTGGAAAGATCTCCTGAAGAAGGGAATGGCAACCCACTCCAGTATTCTGGCCTAGAAAACTCCATGGATGGAGGAGCCTGGTTGTCTATAGTCCATGGGGTCACAAAGAGTCAGACACGACTGAGCAACTTCACTTCATTTCATGTTGTATTCACAATTCTATAAGAAAAAAATATTATTTCACATGTAAGAAAACTAACATAAAACAACAGACTGGTTCAAAAAACTGGGAAAGGAGTATGTTGAGGCTGTATATTGTCAATACTTATTTAACTTATATGTAGGGTACATTTCGTGAAATGCCAAGCTGGGATGAAACACAAGCTGGAATCAAAATTTCCTGAGTCTAGATATGCAGATGATTCCACTCTAATGGTAGAAAGGGAAGAGGAACTAAAGAGCCTCTTAATGAAAGTGAAAGAGGAGAGTGAAAAAGCTGGCTTAAGAGTAACTATTCAGAAAACTAAGATCATGGCGTATGGTCCCATCACTTCATGGCAAATAGAATGGGAAAAAGTAGAAACAGTGACAGATTTTATTTTGGGGGCTCCAAAATCACTGTGGACAGTAACTGCAGCCATCAAATTAAAACATTCTTGCTCCTTGGAAGGAAAGCTATGACAAACCTAGATAGCATATTAAAAAGCAGAGACATCACTGCTGAAAAAGGACCATCTAGTCAAAGCTGTAGTTTTTCCGGTAGTCACATATGGATGTGAACGTTGGACCACTAAGGCTGAGTGCCAAAGAATTGATGCTTTTGAATTTGAGGTCAGAGAAGACTCTCAAGAGTCCCTTGGACTACAAGGAGATCAAATCAGTCAATTTTAAAGGAAATCAACCCTGAATGTTCACTGGAAGGACTGTTGTTGAAGCTGAAACTCCCATACTCTGGCCACCTGATGCAAAGAGCTGACTTATTGGAAAAGACCCTGTTCCTGGGAAAGTTTAAGGACAGGAGGAGGAGAGGGCAACAGAAGATGAAATGGTTGGACTCAATGGGAGTGAGTTTGAGCAAATTCTGGAAGACAGTGAAGGACAGAGAAGCCTACTGAGTTGCAGTCCATGCGATCACAGAGTCAGACATGACTTGGAGAGTAAACAATGAAGAACAACAAGAACACTGAAGTTCACATGTTAAGACCTCATCCAAGGATATGTGTGTGTGTGTGTGTGTGTGTGTGTGTGTGTGTTGCAAGGGAGGGGTAGTAAAGGTAAAATTACAGCATTTATAAGCCAACTACAACACATTTTTAAATTAAAGGCAATATTCTCTCTTCATACTGAACAGCTACATAGATAGAGAAATGGGCCTAGAAAGAAATGTGTGTGTATGCGTGTGCATGTCCTACCAGGGGTGTGCATTGAATTTAAATTTGACGAGAGTGTTACAGTTCCTTTTAAAAGATATTTGAGTCATAAAAATCAATAGAGCTAGGAACTCTAATTAATCAATTTTATGGGCGATTCCACTATAAAAGCAGTAAAGTAATGCTCAAAATTCTCCAAGCTAGGCTTCAGCAATACGTGAACTGTGAACTTCCAGATGTTCAAGCTGGTTTTAGAAAAGGCAGAGGACCCAGAGATCAAATTGCCAACATCCACTGGATCATCGAAAAAGCAAGAGAGTTCCATAGAAACATTTATTTCTGCTTTATTGACTATGCCAAAGCCTTTGACTATGTGGATCACAATAAACTGCAGAAAATTCTGAAAGAGATGGGAACACCAGACCACCTGACCTACCTCTTGAGAAACCTGTAAGATCAGGAAGCAACAGTTAGAAGTAGACATGGAACAACAGACTTGTTCCAAATAAGAAAAGGAGTACTTCAAGGCTGTATATTGTCACCCTGCTTATTTAATTTATATGCAGAGTACATCATGAGAAACGCTGGACTGGAAGAAGCACAAGCTGGAATCAAGATTGCTGGGAGAAATATCAATAACCTCAGATATGGAGATGACACCAACCTTATGGCAGAAACTGAAGAAGAACTAAAGAGCCTGTTGATGAAAGTGAAAGAGGAGATTGAAAATGTTGGCTTAAAGCTCAATACTCAGAAAACTAAGATCATGGTTCTGGTCCTATCATTTCATGGCAAATAAATGGGGAAACAATGTCAGACCTCATATTTTTTGGCTCCAAAATCACTGCAGATGGTTACTGCAGCCATGAAATTAAAAGATGCTTACTCCTTGGAAGGAAAGTTATGACCAACCTAGATAGCATATTAAAAAGCAGAGACATTACTTGACCAACAAAGGTTCACCTAGTCAAGGCGATGGTTTTTCCGGTAGTCATGTATGGATGTGAGAGTTGGACTATAAAGAAAGCTGATCGCTGAAGAATTGATGTTTTTGAGCTGTGGTTTTGGAGAAGACTCCTGAGAGTCCCTTGGACTGCAAGGATATCCAACCAGTCTATCCTAAATGAAATCAGTCCTGAATATTCATTGGAAGGACTGATGCTGAAGTTGAACTCCAATACTTTGGCCACCTGATGAGAAGAACTGACTCATTTGAAAAGACCCTGGGAAGATGCTGGGAAAAATTGAAGGCAGGAGGAGCAGGGGATGACAGAGGACTTATTGGTTGGATGGCGTCACTGACTCTATGGACATGAGTTTGAGCAAGCTTCAGGAGTTGGTGATGGACAGGGAAGCCTGGCGCGCTGTAGTCCATGGGGTTGCAAAGAGTCGGACACAGCTGAAAGACTGAGCTGAACCGAACCCCCTTAGGAGACTATTTTAAATCACTTGTTCTTTGAATATTTGAAATACCCAGAAGTCCATCTGGTCTGGACCTGGATTGTTTTTTTGAAATTTACTTAGAAACTGATTCAATTTTTTATATGGATACAGGGACAAATAGATTTGCTATTCAGTTTTGGTAACATTTTCCACTTCATTTAACTTATAAATGTTAAATAATAATAATTTCTTATTATTTAACTTATAAATGTTTAAAATTAATCAGTATTTTAACATTTCTCATGCAGAGAAAGTTATCCTGTGGTACTTTAATTCCATTTACCCCCTCATGACTTAATATGCTCTTATTATCAAAATTTTTATTTCCTTCTCTTTTATGCTTTGTTAAATTTCAGGAGTTTTTGCTGTTGTATTTAATTAATGGAGAGATTTAAAACACATTAACCCTTCTTTGCTCTCTCTATAAAATAAATGATCTACACAAGATTAATTCTCTTTGCTCTTTAGCCTTTGGTTTTAAAATTACTTGCATGGGTTATATAATTTTCTGGGTTTATATATAATTAGAAGAATTTTCTTTTAATACTTTATAGATGTCACTCCACTGTTTTCTAACTTGTATGGCTTATAATGAGAAGTCTGTTTTTATTTTTTAATTTGTTTCCTTGTTATTAATGTGCTTTTAAAATTTTCCATCTCTTTTTAAGATTTTCTCTTTTTCACTGATATTCAACATATTGATTATAACATGCTAGAGGAAATTTTGTTTATTGTTTCTTCATCTTTTATTTTTTAACTTGGTTAATTCAGCTTCTTGGATCTATATGTATGTGGAATTCATTACATTTGGAAATAGTTTAGCTATTATGTCTCTCAGTACTTGATTCTACCTATAGTCCTTCCATCAGGGACTCTAATTACACATTTGGTAGGCTGCTTGTTCATTTTCTTTTTCTTATTAAGGGGAAGGTTGGTTAATTTTCTCTGTTTCATTTTGTGTCGCTTCTATCACTGTATCCTCAAGTTCATCAGTTTCTTTTCCTATGCTATTCCTTGTTTTCTGTTAATCTTATCAATATATAGTTATTATTAAATGATAGTCTTCATATCTGGAAGTTTGATATGGATCTCTTTCTTATTTCTCTCATGTACTTATGCTTTCTTCTATCGTTTGATGATAAGCTATTTGTAATAGCTTTCTAAGTCCTTGTCAACTAATTTTATTCTCTGTGTCAATACTGTGACTCTATGAATGAGATATGTATCTTGTTAAAAGTCAGATATTTGTAGTTTTTTTAATGTCTCTTAACTTTTTATTGCGAGTTTACCTTGGTGAGTGCTGAGATTTTTGTACTCTTAAATATTTGGGGGTTTTGTTCTTTTAGTTATAAATTTTGAATTTGATACATTAGACACTTGCTATTAAGTTGATTCCCTGGAGAAGGAAATGGCAACCCACTCCAGTATTGTCCTGGGAAACCTCGTGGACAGAGGAGCCTAGTGGGCTACAATCCACGGGGTCACAAAAGTGTCAGACACTACTTAGTGACTAAACAACAGTAAGACATCTATTGCTTATTTAATATCATGTTTTCCAATACACTGCTTCACTCTTTCTTCAGGGCTGTCATTTCTTAGAGTTATATAATATAGGACAAAACAGGGGTGTTTTTTTAAAATAGGATATATAGCTGAGGAAACATGTTTTTAATGTCACAAAAGGGAGAAAATTAAATATACTATGCTGGCAGATATATATGCTTACATTTACAGGTGCTATCTGAAGGCAATAGAAAAGCAAAACAGGTGGTTCATTATATGAAAACAGTGAATTAAAGAAAGAATTTTGTCTGCTGAGTTTTAATCTTTTCTATACTTTGCATTTTAAATCCATGATTTCAATTTTCCATTGACTATTGTTTATTATTCCACTCTCCAAATCTCAGGCAATATTAATTAATTCTATTAAATGGGCAACAATCTCTTTTTATTCAATATTTAGTACTTATGTACTTAGAGTCAGAGTCTGAAAATGGAAAGGAGACTCAGAATTTGAAGAAGATGTAAAATGCAAGTCAAAACTAAAATGAGGTATCACCTCACACCTGTTACAATGACTACAATAAAAAAAAATTACAAGCTAACAACAACAAATGATAATGAGTGTTGACAAGGCTGTGGAGAAAAGGGATCTCTTGTACACCCATTGATGTTAGTGCCAAATGTTTACAGCAGCTATGGAAAATAGTATGGAGAGTCCTCAAAAATTAAAAACAGCAATCTTGTGATTCAGCAACGTCACTCCTAGGTATTCATCCCAAAGAATTAAAATTAGAATATCAAAGAGACATTAGTGCTCCCATGTTTATTGCAAGAGTATTCAGAACAGTCAAAATATGGAAGCAACCCAAGTGTTTATCAGCAGATGAATGGATAAAGATAATATAGTATATACATACAAAATGTCCTCATAAATTAAGCTGCTAGCTTCTGGGTCATGTTAAAAAATATTAATTAATTTCTCTTTTACTAAACATATTGTTTGTAAGTCAGAATTGAGTTTCACATTTCATCAAGTGCTTTTTTTTGTAGAGAGACAATTGTATAAATTTCTCCTTAGCTCTAGTACTAGATACATAATATTAATGCATTTCCTTTCAGTGAATCTTTTCAGCTACAAACCTGACTTAACTGTACTGTATTTTTCCAGTGTTTTTAGAATATATTGCTAATATATTAATTAAGATATTTTTATTAACGATTCACATTTCCATTATTTATCAACAACAGGTAGATGTCATCTCATTCTCGCAAAAAAACCCCCAATATTTATTGTTGCACTCAAAATTCACAGGGCATAAAAAAGACAAATATTTTTGTTTCTTTTTTTTTTGAAAATTACCCTTTAATCACATTACGATTAAGCACTTAGTCAGTTTCTGTAGTCAGATGACCTACATCCAAATCCCGGCTTTGTTATTACATCTCTGAATGATAGTGAGCAAATAACACACTTTCCTATGCCTTGGAATTTTTATTTGAAAACAGATAATAACATTACCTTCATCAAAAGATTGTAAGAATTAAATGAGTTAAGGTATGTAAAGTACTTAGAATGACACATGGCATATTGGAAATGCTCAATAAATGTTAAATTATTTGCATCAAATCTAATAAAAGTATATTTTATAAAAAAGACTGGTTGTAACTTGATTAAAAAATGGGAAGAAGAACTGAGTAGACATATTTCCAAAGTGGAAATGCAGATGGCCAACAGGCGCATGAAAATATACTCGTCATTAATTTTAAAGAAATGCAAATCCAAATCACAATGAGATATTAATTACCTTACACCTGAAAGAAGGCTATCACCAAAAAGAACACAAATAACAAATGTTGACAAGGAAGGAGGTGAAAGGAAACCCTTGTACACTGCTGGTAGGAATGTAAATTGATACAGCAACTAGAGAAAGTAATATGGAGGTTTCTCAAAATACTAAAAATAAAATTACCATATAAACCAGCAATTCTACTCCTAGGCATATATCCCCAAAACACCAAAAACACTGATTTCAAAAGATATGCACACTCCAAAGTTCATAGCAGCGTTATTTAAAATTGCCAAGATATGAAATCCACCTAAGTGTCTGACTCAGATAAATGAATAAAGAAGGTGTGACCTATACAGACAATGGAATAGTGTTTGGGCATACAAAATGGAGAAGAAAATAGCAACTCACTCCAGGATTCATGCTTGGAGAATCCTATTGACAGAGGAGCCTGGCAGGATACACATCATGGGGTCATAAAGTGTCAGACAGGACTGAAATGACTTAGCACGCATGCACAAAAAATGAAGTTTTGCGATTTGCAGCAACATACATGAAGTTGGAGGGCATTATGTCAAGTGACATAAGTCAGACAGAGAAAGACAAATACTGTATGATATCCTTTATATGTGGAATCTAAAAAATACAACAAACTTGTGAATGAAACCAAAAAGAAGCAGACTCAGCAGACTCACAGATATAGAAAACAAGCTAGTGGTTACCAGCAGCAAGAGAAAAGGCGGAGAGGGGCAATGTAGGGGTCGAAGAGTACAAAAAAATGAAAAAACAAAACAAATAGTTCCCAGGGAACCAAGGAAAGAATACACATTTAACAAAAGGCTAATCTGCTTTGGTGATAGACAGGGAGGCCTGGTGTGCTGCAATTCATGGGGTCGCAAAGAGTTGAACATGACTGAGCGACTGAACTGAACTGAACTGAACTGAATCTGCTTTATAATATAATGGGTGGGGAATGCAAAGAGTAAAATGATCTGTATAATCTTTTCTCCACTTAAGATCATAGTTCTCATATTTGTGGTTATCCAGCTAGCATTTATCTATTCAACTTCTTCCTAATCAAATGAGTGGTTTTAAAGTTCTGGTTGGAAACTTCAGGTAAGAAAAATTTTAAATTTTACAATAAGCAGTACAGATGGCTCCCCAGGGACGGGGGAGCCTGGTGGGCTGCCATCTATGGGGTCGCACAGAGTTGGACACGACTGAAGTGACTTAGCAGTATCAGCAGCAAGCAATGCATAATGTATACATGGCCTTTGTATTTTCTTCTAAAAAGTATCAGTCATTAGAAGGTTGATAGTTAACTTCTGGTTTGTTTTATTACTTCCCTTAAAAAATTTTTCAGGTTTTTTTGAAATAACTTGAGAGTTCTTCTCCACCTTGACTTCAGTGTTACACTTCACAATAACTTTGTAGATATTGGGGGAATTGTACGATAGAGCAACAATGTGTAAGTTTTATCAAAATGTGAGTTCAAGTGCCTTGTTAGATCTTCAATCCAAGTGGAAAGTTTATTTCTTCCTCATTAGCCAACACAAAAGGAACAAATAAGATTTATATTAATGGACGTTGAAAGCAAAGGTGATTCTCACAAGTGGCTACTTTGTTCTTTAAGGTAAAACATGAATAAAGATTAAGATGTCATCCTTGGTGGGTATTTTATTTTTTTAATATTGTGCAGTGAATTTTTTATATCCGAAAATATACACATATCTCAAATAAATCTCAAATGAGGTAAAAGTGGTTAGTACTCAGTTGTGTCTGACTCTTTGTGACCCCATGGACTGTGGCCCTCCAGGCTCCTCTGTCCATGGGATTCTCCAGTCAAGAATACTGGAGTGGTTAGTCGATCTTCCCGACCCAGAAATCAAACCCAGATCTACAGATTTGCAGGCAAATTCTTTACCATTTGAGGCATGAGGAAACCCTACACAAAACTCAAATAAGTATGCAAAGTCAAATTTATTTATTAAAAAAAGAAAATTTAAAGTTTCTTTAAGAAAATCCTGTTGTGTAAAAAATAAGCAATTTTGGTATTGTATATACCATGCTAACTTCCTTTATGAAAATAGGTAAATCACAGATTTATTATCATCATTTATGGGGGCATCAGAGGATTAGACGGCTGGGCGGCATCGCTGATGCAATGAACATGAACTTGGGCAAACTCTGGGAGTTGGTGAGGGAAAGGCATGCTGCAGTGTGTGTAGTAGCAAAAAGTTGGACGCTACTGGGCGACTAAAAAGCAACATGATAAAAATATTTGTATATACTAACCTTTGTTTACATTTGTTAGCTGTTTCTTTGAATTCAATTGATTTGACAAATATATTAATCATATTTTAGTTGTATTTGCTCAAAAATTTTCTGGAAAGAGTGTATTAGCTTTTCAATGCTCTTAAGGTCAGAATAATTAAAATCATATTTTCAGATCCTCACATTGGGAAACAAATATATTTTTACAACCTCTTTAAATTTCTATGATCAATATAATTTCTTCACTTATTTTGTATTAGCTCAAGAACAGAAACAAATCTAAAATTTAACCTCAATAGTTTGACAAATTTCTTAATACTTGTCGCATTATTTAAAGCCAGAAAGTTTATAACATGAGCAGTTTCTTTTGTATACATTACTCATCACTAATGTCCAGATACTTCTAACTCCAAGATGAGAGTCATATATTTCATCTTTCATAAGACTTTCCTATCTGTATCACCCCGTCTGAAAACAGTCTCTACTCTGTATAGCTCTGAAATATTTATTTGATGACCTGCATTGTTTCATCTGAAGATACTCAGCATTTTCCCTAATGAAGAAAAGGAATTCAAAGAGAAAGCTAATAGATTTTAAACATGTCTTTCTCTCCAGGCACTACGCTTGCTGCTTAGTCAGCATCATTTTATTTATTTAAATATGTATTTATTTTACACATTGTATTTATAATTGCATTATTTATAGTATCTACTGTATAGGTGTTCATTTATTATATACTAAAAATATTTTATTATCTATTTTATTGGATGATTTTACAACACAAAAAAGCATCTTAAGTTGTTTTTAATTTTCATTTTCTAGATAAAAAATCTAAGTCTCATAAATACTAAGTACAGTTATGCTGAGATTTTCTGGCCTGTGTGTGTGTGTGTGTGGTGTGTGTGTGTGCTCAGTGGTGTCTCATTCTTCGGGACCTGGTGGACTGCCGTCTGCCAGGCTTCTCTGTCCATGGAAGTTTCCCAGGCAGGCATACTGAAATGGGTCTCCATTTCCTCCTCTGGGTGATCTCCCCGACCCAGGGATCAAACCCAAGTCTCTCGCATCCCCTGCATTGGCAGTGGCTTCTTTACCACTAACACCACATGGGAAACCCTGTTTTCGGCCTGATTCTAAAATTGAATTTTTTAAATATATCATGTGGACTTATTATGGGCTTCCCAGGTGGCAGTAGTGGTAAAGAACCTGCCTGCCAGTGGAGGAGACATAAGAGACATGGACTCAATTCCTGGGTCAGGAAGATCCCCTGGAGGAGGGCATGGCAATCCACTCCAGTATTCTTGCCTGGAGAATCCGTGGCCAGAGGAGCCTGGTGGGCTACAGTCTATAGAGTAACATAGAGTCAGACAAGACTGAGGTGACAGCATACACGCACAACTTTAAGATGCTATGCTGCTTTTTGTTACATTTATGTTCACAACTTTTTCATGTTCCTCTGAGAGACTGTAAGATGAATAAGACTGTAAGTATCTTTTCAGCTCATCTTTTGCCTATTAGGGAGTTCTATGCCTAGTAGGTACCTAATGAACACATATAACCTGAATAAAGACAATATTTCAGTTGTCTAAAACTGGATCTGATTCCCTGCTAGTGAATAAAATAACAGCACATTGTGACCAGTTGTTTATCCTAATGGATCAACTATTTTAGAGCCTCCAGGCAAGTGACCATAAACCAGGGGGACTCCAGCAGCCAGATATTTTGTACATACCATAAAATCCTACTGCACAGAATCTTGAACTGAAATCCATCCCATGAACTGTCTTATCACTCTGCTAAGCTTTAAACGCTGCTGCTGCTGCTGCCGCTAAGTCGCTTCAGTCGTGTCCGACTCTGTGTGACCCCATAGACGGCAGCCCACCAGGCTCCCCCATCCCTGGGATTCTCCAGGCAAGAACACTGGAATGGGTTGCCATTTCCTTCTCCAATGCATGAAAGTAAAAAAGTGAAAGTGAAGTTGCTCAGTCGTGTCCAATTCTTAGCAACCCCATGGACTGTAGCCTACTAGGCTCCTCTGTCCATGGGATTTTCCAGGCAAGAGTACTGGAGTGGGGTGCCATTGCCTTCTCCTAAGCTTTGAATAACATTTTGTAAAATGTAGCAACTGTTTTAATAAAGCAGTTGCTGTTTCACTACAGATTATCTTTGGTGATGTGGAGCTCAGAAGTGACATCACTAAAAAATATAGGATTTTAAATTTTGATAGATTTATTAAAACAAAATGAGTCACCTCTACTTATTCATAAACATATACATATGCACAGTTTTCATAGAGATCATTTTACTGGGATGACTTGATACTGCATTATTCTGTGTGAGTTACACAAAATTATATTGCACATTTTATTAATATACTGTTAGCATGTTTGTATATATTACTTGTAAGTTGTTTATTTAGTAATTTTTGTCAATGATTCATTAACATAAAATATTTTCCTAAACATATTATTAAAGTACCAATTAACATTACAGTCACTTATATTTGTTTGTACTTTCCATTTTGTAAGTATTCCTTGCAATAATTTTATCTATTAATGGGCCTTTCCTTCTGACTCAAATGGTAAAGAATCTGCCTACCATGCAGGAGACCCAAGTTTGATCCCTGTGTCAGGAGAAACCCCTGGAGAAGAGAACGGCAACCCACTGAAGTATTCTTGCCTGGAGAATTCCATGGACAAGCCTGGAAGACTATAATCCATGGGGTTGCAAAGAGCCAGACACGACTGAGTGACTAACATTATCTATTAGTAATTAAAAACTTCTTAACAAGCTTAATTGTTGCTAGTGACATTATAAAATATATATTAAATATTAGCAAACCTATAGCATTAGCAACTCTACATTTTTTAGTAAGTTCTGGCTCTATCTGGAGTTTTGGTACCTAGGTCTGAGTGGAGAATTGAATATACAGTAGCTTTAAGAAGCCTAATAATAATAATTTAACAATTATAAGATGCAAAGGAAGGGTTGAAGGATCAAGTTCAAGAAAAGCATAAGAAAGCAAGATTCATAACCAAAGCTAAAGCACCAGGCTGAGAAATGACACAATTAATCTGTAATTGTCATAAAATTATGATTATAGAGCTACCACAACTAATGTCATTTTTACAGAGAAGTTTTGAATAAAAAATGAGAAATAATTTGTCTTTCCTTTTTGTTTAAAAAGCAGAGAAATTCATTTGTGTCACACTTCATCGCATCTTCTACATCAAGCAACATCATGTTGAACAAGATCAGTCTACTGTTGTCTCTTCAGATAAGTCTCCTAGGAACCACTTTTGGTGGGAATGTTCTGATTTGGCCAATGGAAGGTAGTCATTGGCTAAATGTTAAGATAATTATAGATGAGCTGATTAAAAAAGGGCATAATGTGACTGTCCTAGTTGCTTCTGGTGCACTTTTCATCACACCGACCACTAACCCATCTCTGATATTCGAAATATATGAGGTACCCTTTGGCAAAGAAAGAATAGAAGGAGTGATCAAGGACTTTGTTTTGACCTGGATGGAACACAGACCATCTCCTTTAACCATTTGGAGATTCTACCAAGAGATGGCCAAAGTCATCAAGGACTTCCACATGGTGGCCAGAGAAATCTGTGACGGTGTTCTCAAAAACGAAAAGCTAATGGAAAAGCTGAAGAAAAGCAAATTTGAGGTCTTGGTATCAGATCCAGTCTTTCCTTGTGGTGATATAATAGCTTTAAAACTGGGAATACCATTTATCTACTCCTTGAGGTTTTCTCCAGCCTCAACAGTGGAAAAACACTGTGGGAAGGTACCGTACCCTCCTTCCTATGTTCCTGCTATTTTATCAGAACTCACCGACCAGATGTCTTTCACTGACAGAATAAGAAATTTCATTTCCTACCATCTACAGGACTACATGTTTAATACTCTGTGGAAATCGTGGGATTCCTACTATAGTAAAGCTTTGGGTATGTTACATTTTTATTATTAAGTTTTAACAAACAGAGCTTTATATCGCTTCTTCTCTGTTTCCCTATGGCTATTCTTCTTCAACCCTACATATTGATTACTATCTATTACTATCATTTGCTATCAAAAATGAAGACAAAAGACACTATGCTTTGGAACTACAAGGTGATGTTTTCTAATTTTATGGACTTGAAGATACCAAATAAGTTTTTTTATGGATAACATTTTGTGACAAACACCAAAGTTTAAAAATAAGACTAAATTCTCATTTAGATATTGTATTGAAAACAGAAATTACCTAGAAACTCTAGTGGGATGTGGGAAAATCCTGGAAGAAATTAAGCTTTCTACAAGCCCATTACCAGTATAAACATTTGTGTGTGTGTGTTTAAAAACATTATATGTTTATGAAAATGTTTGATTGTTGCACATAGACTTCCTACTGTGTACTAGACACCCTCTAGATAGAGAGGTTATAACAAGGACTGAGGTCAAGTTCCTGGCTTCAAGGATTTCACAGTCAAGCAGAGAAACCAGACATAAAAATAAATATTTACAGTATAAATGATGTGAATAATGGAAATATGTATAAAGGACAGAGATAGTATTAGATTGGCCAAAGAAGTTTCTTCAGGGTCTCTAATGTCATATGGCAAAAATATAAAGGAGACAGGTGGTGTGTGTCAAGAGAGTGGTATTTTTAAAACTTCAGAATTGAGGTGTTCCATCTCAGAAGGAAATTTCAGGAATTTTCCTGAAAACGAAATGTAAGGAAGGAAGCAATGTGCCCAATATTGTGGAGTCTTAAAACAGCCTATGTGTGCTGGATATTATTGATGGTTCAGTATTCAGTATTCATGAAGGTCAAAGTGTAAAAGTTAGGAAGCATGAGGGATAACTTTGGAGATGTCAGGACAGCAAGAATGAATTTATTCAATATGTATTTACCAAGCCTCTAGTATGTCATGCTAAAAATCTTTGTTTTTAGATAATAAGTAGTGGGAAAGTTTAAAGAAATGCATTATGATTGGACTGTATTTTTTGTAAAATATTTAGATAGTTGTGGACCTTGAATGAAAGGTTGTTAGATGTAGGCCATTGCATCACTCCTGGAAAGATGTGATAAGAGCATGCACGAGTGAAGTAGCTTACAAAGAGAGAAAAACAATGCAGATAATGCATTTAGGAGAACAGGCTCATGATAACCAGTTTTCAAACAAGGGTTGTGACCATGAAGTTGTCATTAAGCTTCCTTGTACCTGCAGTTATTTACCCAGATAAGAGGGCTATTGAAAGAACTAAATGGGTTGACATATAAAAGGATTTTAAGATAGTGTCTAGGAGCTAGTGACCAATCAATTTGTAATACCTCTTTATTAGGTAAAATTAATGAGGTGATAATTGATTGGTGTGGAGTATTAAGGATGAAGGAGAGATTAATATGGTTTATTCTTCAGATATTAATTGACATGTATGCGTGCTTAGTGGTGTCAATTCTTTGTGATCCCATGGACCGTAGCTTGCCAGGCTCTTCGGTCCATGGGAATCTCCAGGCAAGAATACTGGAATGGGCTGCCATTTCCTTCTCTGGGGATCTTTCTGAGCCGGGATTAAAGCCTGTGTCTCTGACGTCTCCTGCACTGGCAGGTGGATTCTTGACTACTGAGTCACCTGGGAAGCCTGATATGATTGACATATAACATTAATTACTTTCAGATGCACAGCATAATGATTTGATATTTGTATATATGGCTAAATGATCACCACAATGAATCTGGTTAACATCAGCCAGCACATAGTTACAATAATTTTTCCTTGAGATAGTAATTTAAAAATCAACTCTTTCAGCAAATTTCAAATATACAATACAGTTTATTATTATTAACTATAGTCACCATGCAGAGAAGGCAGTAGCAGCCCACTCCAGTACTCTTGCCTGGAGAGTCCCATGGACAGAGAAGCTTGGTGGGCTACAGTCCATGGGGTCACGAAGAGTCGAGCACGACTGAATGACTTCACTTTCACTTTTCACTTTCATGCATTGGAGAAGGAAATGGCAACCCACTCCAGCATTCTTACCTGGAGAATCCCAAGGATGGGGGAGCCTGGTGGGCTGCCATCTACGGGGTCACACAGAGTTGGACATGACTGACGCGACTTAGCAGCAGCAGCAGCAGCATATTCACTATACTGTGTGTTAATATCCTCAGGACTTATCTAAATATTTTAACCTGGAAATTTGTACCCTCTGATCTCCTTCACCCATTTCATCTACCCTCTACTCTCATCTCTGGCAGCCACCAATATGTTCTACTATATCTATGAGTTAAGGTTTTATTTGTTTTAAGATATAAACATAAAAAGATTTTATGGTATCTGTCTTTTTCTGTCTGACATTTCACTCAACACAATGTCCTCAAGGTCCAAGGTCCATCCATGTTGTCATTTGGGATTTCCTCCTTTGCTTTGCCTAAATAATATACCTCTGTGTGTGTGTGTGTGTGTGGGTGGGTGGATGTGGGTGTGTTGGTGTGTGTGTAGCCAAGACATGAAAACAACATCAATGAATAAATAAAAATGTGAAATCACATGTAGCTATTATAGATGCTGCTGCAATTAACATGGGCCATAGATATTTTTTGAAGTTAGAAATAGAGGAAAACAATAGAATGGGAATGAGTAGATATCTCTTCAAGAAAATTAGAGACACTGAGAGAACATTTCATGCAAGATGGCCTCAATAAAGGACAGAAATGGTATAGACATAACAGAAGCAGAAGATATTAAGAAGAGGTGGCAAGAATACACAGAAGAACTGTACAAAAAAGATCATCATGACCCAGATAATCACAACAGTATGGTCATTCACCTAGAGACAGACATCCTGGAGTGTGAAGTCAAGTGGGCCTTAGGAAGCAAAACTACGAACAAAGCTAGCGGAGGTGATGGAATTCCAACTGAGCTATTTCAAATCCTGGAAGACGATGCTGTGAAAGTGCTGCACTCAATATGCCAGCAAATTTGGAAAAGTCAGCAGTGGCCACAAGAATGGAAAAGGTCAATTTTCATTCCAATCCCAAAGAAAGGCAATGCCAAAGAACGCTCAAACTACCTGCACAATTGCACTCATCTCACATGCTAGCAAAGTAATGTTCAAAATTCTCCAAGCCAGGCTTCAGCAGTACGTAAACTGTGAACTTCCAGATGTTCAAGCTGGTTTTAGAAAAGGCAGAGGAACCAGAGATCAAACTGTCAACATCCGTTGGATCATCGAAAAAGCCAGAGAGTTCTAGAAAGATATCTACTTCTGCTTTATTGACTGTGCCAAAGCCTTTGACTGTGTGGATCAAAATAAACTGTGGAAAATTCTGAAAGAGATGGGAATACCAGACCACCTGACCTGTCTCTTGAGAAACCTGTATGCAGGTCAGGAAGCAATAGTTAGAACTGGACATGGAGCAACAGACTGGTTCCAAATAGGAACAGGAGTACGTCAAGGCTGTATATTGTCACCCTGCTTATTTAACTTATATGCAGAGTACATCATGAGAAATACTGGAGTGGAAGAAGCACAAGCTGGAATCAAGATTGCCAGGAGAAATATCAATAACCTTAAATATGCAGATGACACCACCCTTATGGCAGAAAGTAAAGAAGAACTAAAGAGTCTCTTGATGAAAGTGAAAGAGGAGAGTCAAAAAGTTTGCTTAAAGCTCAACATTCATAAAATTAAGATCATGGCATCTGGTCCTGTCATTTCAGGGCAAATAGATAGGGAAACAGTGGAAACAGTGGCTGACTTTATTGTTTTGGGCTCCAAAATCACTGCAGATGGTTATTGCAGCCATGAAATTAAAAGACGCTTACTCCTTGAAAGGAAAGTTATGACCAACCTGGATAGCATATTCAAAAGCAGAGACACTATTTTGTCAACAAAGGTCCTTCTAGTCAAGGCTATGGTTTTTCCTGTGGTCATGTATGGATGTGAGAGTTGGACTATAAAGAAAGTTGAGTGCCGAAGAATTGATGCCTTTGAACTGTGGTGTTGGAGAAGACTCTTGAGAGTCCCTTGGACTGCAAGGAGATCCAACCAGTCCATGTAAAGGAGATCAGTCCTGGGTGTTCTTTGGAAGGACTGATGTTGAAGCTGCAACTCCAATATTTGGGCCACCTGATGCAAAGATCTGACTCATTTGAAAAGACCCTGATACAAGAAAAATTGAGGGCAGGAGGAGGGGGACGACAGAGGATGAAATGGTTGGATGGCATCATCGACTCAATGGACATGGGTTTGGGTGAACTCTGAGAGTTGGTGATGGACAGGGAGGCCTGATGCGCTGTGGTTCATGCAGTCGCAAAGAGTTGGACATGACTTAGTGACTGAACTGAACTGAGCCTTCACTTCCTTTGATCAATATGCAGAAGTGGAATTGTTGTATCATATGGTAGTTCTATCTTCAGTTGTTTGAGGAGCCTCCATACTGTTTTCTATAGTGAGCTGTGCCAATTTGTGTTCCTACCAACATTGCACAAGGGTTCCCTTCCTTCACATTCTCACCTACATTTATTTATTTTTTATTTTTTTGATAACAGCCATCCTAAGAAGTGTAAGATAATAACTCATCATGGTTTTGATTTTCATTTCCTTGATGATTAGTGCTTTTGAATACTTTTTCATGTTTCTGTTGGCCATCTGTATGTCTTTGGGAAAATGTCAGTTCAGGTCCTCTGACCATTTTCAGTCACATTGTATGTATTTTTGTTACTAAGTTGTATAAGTTTTTATATACTTTGGATATTAGCCCCTTGTTGGATATATGATTTGTAAATATTTTCTCCCATTTGATAGGTTGCCTTTTAATGCTGTTGGCACTTTACTTTTTCTGTGCAGAAGCTTTCCAGTTTGTTGTAGTCCTACATGTTTATTTTTGCTTTTATTGCCTTTGCATTTGGTGAAAAATCCAGAAAGGCATCCCCAAGATCTATACCAAGGAGATTAGTGCCCGTGTTTTCCCCCAGGAGTTCTCTGGTTTCAGTTCAAACTATAAAAGTCTTTAATCCATTTTGAGTTAATTTTTGTACATTTGTAAGATAGGGATCCAATTTCATTCTTTCACATGTGACCGTGTAGTTTTTCCAACACCATTTATTGAAGAGACTGTCTTCTCCACTGTATATTCTCGGCTCCTTTGCTATAACTTAACTGACCACATATGAGTGGGTTTATTGGTGAGAAGTATTAAGAGGGATGCCAGTTATAATTGGTTCATCATTTCTTCTGGGTATGTTAAATAGTTGCCCGCAAATTGAAAAGAAGACAGATATTTCTCTCCTGGAATCTAAATAAAAATCTACCCATTCTAGAGTTTAGAGAGAATAAGCACAGCTACTGTGGTGATCATGAACTACCCAGTGAAGATAAAGAGATGGTCAACATCCTAGGGCTAAAACGGTACCTTAAAATTTAAGGAAGAGGATAAAGGAATGGCAGTTTCATGAGGCAACAAAGCTGTAAAGATGTTTGAAAACTCTTTAACCCCTCAAGCATGTAGTAAGCTAACAGTGAAATCTGAACATGTGCAGCATCTCAGTTAGTGAACTAGAGGAATGCACATCTAGAGCTCCTTGGTCATGATACATGTCTGCATTCTCATCTCATCATTTATGTTTTTTATCAACTACTCATTGTCCAGCTTGGGATAATAATGATCAGGATTATGAGGTTCTTTGTGTTGGTAAAATTATCCCTTATAAACCTTCCCCATGCTAGCAATCTCAAAATCACTTTTCATTATATTGTGTTTGTAAGTTAATACTGGTAATAAAACCACACTATTTTCCCTGTCTTAAGACCTTAGAATAATCTTTCTTAACAAATTTATTCATGGGAATGTAATGAAGATTTCTAAAAAGGTTTTTACCCTCTAATTTTGATAATATCATGTTTCTAGTCAAATTACACTGTTAGACTTAGAATGACTATTTAAAGTTCGTTTTACTAAAACACAGTATTCTTAAGTTTGGGGACTTGAACGGTCATGTTCAAAAGATCAGGTAAGAAAGAAAAGTACTGATACAACAAAGTAATTTATTTTTGGTGGACTTTGTACATGCAGAATGATAAATGAGGATTGTGAACAGAACTGATGTATAAAGAACTTATTTCCAACTTATAATTTAAATTTATCTTTTACTTTAGCTTGAGTGCTCTAATCAAAATCATTGCAAAAAATACATATCCACTCAGGTCTCAAATTTTCACACCTGAGTAAATAAATGGAGGAGTAAATAAATGGAGTAAAAAAAAGTAAGATTCTTTTCAGCAGTGGAATGCTCTAAGAACCTTAGAGTGAGTCCTTAATCTCTTCTAATTGCTAGAAATTGGATATCATGTGGTAATTACCTCTTTTATTTCAGACATTGGATATTTGGTTCAAACTCATGAATATCATTATAGTAATACCATGTAATATTTGTTGATCTCTTCTGTGTCACTGTACAGTGTGATGAGTGTTTCACATTTAATAGCTATCTTAATCTTTAATGAAGTTTTGAAGAAAAATCTACAATTACAAATGAGAATATTGAAGCTTAGAAATAGTGAACATGTTAAAATCAAATCATATATCTCTTAGGTTGAGAAAATTTTCAAACAGGTGTTTCTAACACCAGAGCATTTAGAAGGATTTTTCTCTCCTTTAATTTTTCAGACTCTTTTAAGATGAAACTTTCTTGCATACTGTTCTTCTTCCTCTCAATGTATTTAGTTTTGAAATCTATTCTATTTCTCTCCTAGTTTAATTTGGTAGATGGAGTTTAATTTGGCCACATTATCATGAAGCAGCTTGCTATTCCTTTAGGCATAGGTCTCCAAGTGACTCCATTTGCATGGGGCAATCTGCCTGAGGATAGCCTTCTGGTCCTAAGAAAGCTCCACATTAACTTAAAGTGAGAAATAGCTCTTGCAGATTTCAGATATATTTGTTTAAAGTTGACCTAGGTAAAGTTCATTTTTGTTTATATTAACAACAGAAAAGCTACCACAAAAACTGGGGAAACATTTAGGGAAATAATAATATAGCATTTTTAATCCAGTAAAAATGCTCACTATAATCCATAAATATTACCTTTTACTAACAACAGTTTTACTCTGTGGCCACTATAAAAGTAAACAGTTTTTTTCTGTGATCTTTATATACTAGATTTATATAAATAAACAATGTATTTTTAGAGATGAATAATTAGGTGAGTAACCTTTAAAAACTAATGCCGTCTATAATAACAATAGACAGTCATGCAAATATATTAAGTTCAATAGAAAAAACAGCAGACCTTCAAAAAAAAGTGTGACCATAGTACTCATATCTTCACATGAACAAGGGACTCACTAAGCATAGGTAATTTACGTAAAATAAAGTGCTAGAAATGAGACAAATCTGAGTGTGTATTATCTGCACAGTGATTGATTTCCAGTAGTCATTTTAAGGTAGAAAAAAAAATGTGTTGGGGTCTTTTCCCTGAAGAGCAGTATATGTTTTGATTTGGATTTTTATTTCTGTTTTTCTCTTCTTAGTCTTTCCTTTGCTTCCCTCTCTCCTTTCCTTCTTCTAGTTTAAATGTCAATTGACCTTGATTACTTTGAAGTTTTCAAATCACCACTAGTAACATTCCCTTTTCCGCAGTTACCCATAAGCCAGATGATAACCATAGGTGTGATATCCAAGATGGAATTTGTTGCGGGACTTCCACAATTCCCAGGAAGAACTTTCACTGTGTTTTGCTCCCACTCAAGGGAGCAAAGGGAATGAAGGTTATCTTTATGGGTATAATAATCTTGAGCCTTATATCTTTGTATTTCTTCAGTCATTTTTGAAACTTGGAACTGAATACTGTTAGTGTTAGATCATGTATGAGGTACCTGGACACAGCATGACTTGCACTTGTGGAGAACTCTGTAGGCGTTTGGGAACATCTGCATTAAAGCTCATGTGCCCCAGGCAGCCATTGTCTGAGGTGTAGAGAGAGGAGGTAAGCCCTGTTGATGAGATCTGGTTAAATTAATCGCTTTAAAATCAGATTCTCTTCTTACAGCAGGAATATAACTAACATTTATTAAGCACAAATGCTATTCTTATTCTGAATAATTTACATACATTTCTTAACTCAGGGCTTCCCAGGTGGCTCAGTGGTAAAGAATCCACCTGTTAATGCAGGAGATACAGATTTAATCCCTGGGTGAGGAAGATCCCCTAGAGGAGGAAATAGCAACTCACTCTAGTATTCTTGCTTGGCGAATTCCATGGGCAGAGGAGCCTGGTATGCACAGCTCATAGGGTCTCAAAAGAGTTGGACATGGCTTAGTGACTAAACAACAATTGCTTCACTCAGTACTCATAACTACAGAAAATAGGCACTTTCATTTCCGCTTATTTTGTAATGACCCTAAGTAACTTGCCTGAGGTTATAAGCAAGGAAGTGGTGAAGTATTTAATGCCAAACCCAGTGCTGGCATTTCTTTATATAGAGCTTTAAAAGAGGTTTATGCAGGGTACAACAAAAGGAAAGAAAGAAAGTGCACAGAAGTTTAAAATGTCAAGTGAATTAACTAAATGCTAATCAAACAGCTCAAATATAATTGAAGCACTGATGAAAGGCCAAAAACTCTGAAGTTACTGAAGAGGTGATTACTCCTATTTCTAAAACAGTGTTAGGACTGGTTTGCAGACTTCTGCGGCCGATGGAGCCATCTCCAAATCTGAGTGACAATGAGAAATAAGTCAGCACTATTAAGTCCTAACATCCAGAGCAACGTTCAGGGAGCACACAGGAAGGGGAAACCATCAAGCCAGGGCATTTTTAGGAAAAAATGTTGTAAGAAAAACTCCTGTATAAAAATATAGTCTTAGAGATTTTCAATTCAAACTAATTGCATATTTTAAGATACTTTGATTTAGTTTTATTGGGCTTCCCTGGTGGCTCAGTGGTAAAAAAATCTCCCTGCCAATGCAGGAGACATCCGTTCGATACTTGGGTCAGGAAGAGCCCCTAGAGGAGGAATGGCAACCCACTCCAGTATTTCTTGCCTGAGAAATTCTATGGACAGAGGCGCCCAGTGGGCTCCAGTCCATGGGGTCACCAAAGAGTCAGACATTACTTAGTGACTAAACAAACAAACAATTTAGTCTTATATAGATGACTAACATTCTCCAGCAAGTGTTATATACACACTCTTATTAAATCATATTCTGAGAACTTTGTTACTACTGAAAACTTTATTACTACTGAGAGTCCTTTTTTTCAAAATAGAGAATGAACAGGAGCAATTGATTCTGAAGGGGAACAAAACCTGCCATCCCCAAAAGTGTCTCTTTGGCTTGAAGATTATCTGGGGCTGAATGTTTTTAATAAGAGACAAAGACTCAGGAAGTCTTTTTTTTTTTTTTTAACCTCCCCATTAACAGCTTAAGATAATTTAGATAAGGTGCTCGGTCCCAGAAGAGCCCTTCCACCAGAGAGATCTACAGAGAGCATGGGCTGCTGTGGTAGGGAACTCACCAGGGCCTGGGGACCAAAACCCATTCTGTGTTCCATTGTCACTATGGCAGAGCAAACATTCCTTTACAAAATATTTGATTTTTCATCTCCATGTGAATTTCCTTCCTCCCCTTTAAAACCCCAAGGCCCTGCCCCCTTCTCTCAGGTGGCATGAAAGTAGAAGTGAAAGTTAGTCACTCAGTCCTGTTGGACTCTTTGTGTCCACAAGGACTGTAGCCCACCAGGGTCCTCTGTCCATGGGATTATCCAGGCAAGAGTACTGGAGTGGGTTGCCATTTCCTTCTCCAGGGGATCCTCCTGACCCAGGGATTGAATCTGGGTCTCCTGCGTTGCAGGCAAATTCTTTACTGTCTGAGCCATTAGGTGGCACGCAAGCCTCAATTATCTAGCTTGTTCTTGGACTTCCTAGCGGTCTTATGGAGACCCTGCTGCTGCTGCTGCTAAGTCGCTTCAGTCGTGTCTGACTCTGTGCGATCCCATAGACGGCAGCCTACCAGTCTCCCCCGTCCCTGGGATTCTCCAGGCAAGAACACTGGAATGGGTTGCCATTTCCTTCTCCAATGCATGAAAGTGAAAAGTGAAAGTGAAGTCACTCAAGCCATGTCCGACTCTTAGCGACCCCATGGACTGCAGCCTACCAGGCTCCTTCATCCATAAGATATTCCAGGCAAGAGTATTGGAGTGGGGTGCCATACATGTCATTAAATTTGGTTTTTCCCCTGTTTATCTGTCTCATGTTGATTTAATTCTTAGATGAGTCAGAAGAATCTAGAAAAGGTAAAGGGAAAGTGTTTTTCCTCCCCTAAAATTCAAAGTACAATAACAGTATTGTAATTGGTACAAATGTTCTTTGACTGATCTAGTTTTCAGTTGTGGTACTTATATTTCACAGGCATATACTTTTAAAATTATTTCCTGAGCTTTTTGGTTACATTTAAGATGCCATTATCAAATATTCACAATTGTGAAATACAGCATTTTCTAATTTTTACTATTATAAAATGTACCTCAACTATTTCATTTAAAAAGTAGAATATAGAAGAAAAAATATTGGATGGAAAACCAAAATACTTATGTATTTCTAGCATTATGACTTTCAGATTATTAAAACCTCTCTTGACCTGTTTTCTTACATACGAATCAATGGAATTGGGCCAATTGGACATATGCTGTCTCCAGAATGACAATTTCACAATGCTATTACTGAAACCTTATTCAGAAGAGCTATTAGTGAACTAATAAAACAAACAAATGTGTGATTGTTTTAAGTTACAAAACTTTAATTTTTCATGAAATTATGCACATTTGGCTTGTTATTTTTTCACTGATGGAAATTTAAATCAGCTTATACTTAATCAGCTTATGTCCCCAAACACAATTTATTTTTTAATCTCTTCTTAATTTTTTGAATTTGCAAATTATGAATAATTTAGACATATAGGAAATTATGGAATTAAAAAAACAGACACCTCTATTGATTATAATGAGATTATTTCAACAGTCAAGAATAATTTAATATCTATCTCTCTATAAATAATATCACTTACTAATCAACTTTATCTCTTATTGTCTTTATTAAAATAGATAATTATATTATTGTCCTGAAGAGATCACTTAACAGTGGAAAGCTGACTCCATGAGTTCTTGAATTTTCTTTTTTTTTTTTATTTAGGGTAATTTAGGGCTGCCTACTTGCATTTGATTTGGGGTATATTTTGATAAGTGTTATCATAGTTATTGACAGTAATCTCTAATTAATTATTATACTATACTTACATGGACTTCGATAATTAGACAAATCTCAGTATTTTACATATAAATTTTCAGTTTATATTCTTTATATGCTCAGTATTTAACATATAAACTTTCAGTTATTCTTTATATGTGCTTTGTCTCCTTTCTGTAAGAAGGTCATGATAGCAATAGATTTCTTTATGAAGATATTTCAAATTCTTTTCACTAAACCTATTTTAATGGACCTCACTATTACTCACACTCTTCTCTTGCTATTTTTCTTCAAAATCTAATCAATTTTAAAATTGTAGCCACTATAATCAAACTGGGGCTAGCTCTTGAAAGGACACAAATATAATCATTCTAAATGTATCACTTCTCTGTGCTCTCTTTCCCTTTCTCTGCTTTCCTGGTCCTCTTGTTCTTTAGGGGTCTGAAAGGACACAATTCAGAGGCAATAGATTATGAGGATAAAATTCAGCAATTAATTTCCATTCTTATTTCCCACCTTCTATTCTTTTAATCACTTTATTTGTTCTTATTTTCCCTTTTTAATGGCAGCCTTTAAATATTTTAACTTTTAAAACAGCAATGTTGTATATTAATAGTTGACCTTGTTCGATTTGGTATTCACTAAGAACCTCAACTAATAGATATCATGACATCCATGTCTAGCCAGTAATTCTGTGGCTAGCCCACTGATTTACTGGTCAATCTTTCGGCAAATTTATTAGACTGTCAGCATTACTAAACTCTTGCTCTGAGCCAAGCAGTTTGCAAAGCAGCTTTGCAGATATTATTGCTCATGTAATATAGCAAATTAGCATCATCTCTAAAGCTGAGAGGATCTTGGTAATTCACCAGGGTCACAAACTTTATTAAAGGACAGTTTCTGAATGTGTGACTGATGAAGTCTAGTGTCCACCTAAGTTAAGCTACTAAACAGCTCTGAGTAAAAAGTGTGTGGTTCCTTAGAGTGCTGATCCCTATCTCCTTGATTGTGTGTAAATACATCATAGGCAAGAAAATAAAAATTTCCCTATAACAAGGAGACAGTGATTAATTTGCTTTATTACAGAAGAAAAGTTCTCTATCAAATACGTAGTAATTTATTACTCAATTAATCTAAAAATTTCTTGAGGTGTTTTAGTAAACTTCCTCTAAGTGAATCTTGTTTTTAATTTTTTGCTAAATATGAGCCATGAGGAAATGGTAATAATGCCCATCACTGGGCAATGCGAAAGTTCCTAAAACTTACAAAGATGAGGCATGACATTTAAGAAGTTAGAAATGAGTGAAACAATTATCATGATTATCATCCCAGTTGTACTATTCTGTCAAATATGCTTTGGATTATGCAATTAAACATTAGTTTCATTATCCATGAAATGGAGTGAATCACTTCTGCCAAGCAAGCTATGAAAAGAGCTGAATCAGACAATGCATGTAAAAATGTCCTATAGTTAAAGACATCCAGCTTGAAAGGACTGTAAGTCTTGACAAAGTGGCCATAGCAGTGAGAACTGTTATTTTTCATCTAACTAATTTTGGGAAAGATACACTAATCTGAATATACATTTTATAAATCACAGTTACTACTGCAGAAAACACAGGCATCAGGCTTATAACCCATCTGCTTCTCTTTCTTTAAAATAGCACCAGATTTCATTTCTTTTGTTGGAATAATCATATTAATACATTTAAGAACTTGAGTTATATTGTTTTCCTTTTAATCTATAGATCAGTTGAGTTATGAAAAATACAGCTGTCACAGTAAATATTATTTCATTTGAAAAAAATAATCTACCTAAATACTTTATACATTGAAAGCTTCTTTTCATCTTAAAAGATCTACAGTAAGAAGGTTTCCATAATGGATGTCACCATACCTAAGAAGTTTTACCATCACCTGATTTTTAATTTGACTCTGATTGAAATTGTTCTAAGTGGGAATGTGCTAATTTGGCCAACGGATGGTAGCCATTGGTTAAATATTAAAATAATTTTAGAAGAGTTGAATCAAAGAAATCACAATGTGACTGTACTGGCTTCATCAGCAACTCTATTCATCAACTCCAATTCTGACTCTTCTGTGAATTTTGAGGTGATACCTGTTTCCTACAAGAAGAGCAATATAGATTCCTTAATTGAACATATGATAATGTTGTGGATAGATCACAGACCGACTCCTCTCACACTCTGGACTTTCTATAAAGAACTAGGGAAACTCCTAGATACTTTCTTCCTAATTAATATACAAATCTGTGATGGAGTATTAAACAACCCCAAGTTAATGGCAAGACTTTGGAAAAGTCGTTTTGATGTGTTGCTGGCCGACCCAGTAACAATCTGCGGAGATCTGGTTGCTCTGAAATTAGGAATTCCATTTATGTACACCCTGAGGTTCTCCCCAGCTTCAACAGTGGAGAGACATTGCGGAAAAATTCCAGCACCTGTGTCCTATGTACCTGCAGCCCTTTCCGAGCTCACGGACCAGATGACCTTTGGTGAAAGGCTTAAAAACACCATATCTTATCCCCTGCAAGATTATATATTTCAATCCTACTGGGGTGAGTGGAATTCATACTACAGCAAAGTCCTAGGTAAGTCTCTAAAATGTTCTGTTATTAATGATTCCAGATATTTTATTTATTCTTATTGTTGATATAGCAAAAGATTTCCATACCACTGCAAATGCCAAGCTGAAGTAAATATGTGTGGGCTAGGTCACTTCAGTCATATCTGACTCTTTGTTGCCCCATGGACTGTAGCCCTCCAGGGTCCTCTGTCCATGGGATTCTCCAGGCAAGAATACTGGAGTGTGTTGCCATTTCATCCTCCAGGGGATGTTTCCTATCCAGGGATCAAACCCTTGTCTCTGTCTCCTGCATTGGCAGGCGGGTTCTTTACCACTACTTATTATATATTGTATATGTGTACACAATTAAATATTATTTTTGGAAAATTCCTAAACAATGGAATGGTGGTGTCAATATGCGTCATGTCTCAAACAAATATAATCTTGTGCCTGTTTCAGTTCAGTTCAGATCAGACACTCAGTCGTGTCTGACTCTTTGCAACCCCATGAATCGCAGCATGCCAGGCCTCCCTGTCCATCACCAACTCCCAGAGTTCACTTAGACTCATGTCCATCCAGTCGGTGATGCCATCCAGCCATCTCATCCTCTGTCATCCCCTTCTCCTCCTGCTCCCAATCCCTCCCAGCATCAGAGTCTTTTCCAGTGAGTCAAATCTTCGCATGAGGTGGCCAAAGTATAGCTTTTCAAAGTGCAAATCAACCTTCAAATATAAATGAAAATATAAATACATTCACCAGTATAAATTCAGTTCAGTTCATTTGCTCAGTCATGTCCGACTCTGCGACCCAATGGACTGAAGCCCCCCAGGCCTCCCTGTTCATCATCAACTCCTGGAGCTTACTCAAACTCATGTCCATCGAGTCAGTGATACCATCCAACCATCTCATCCTCTGTCATCCGCTTCTCCTCCTGCCTTCAATCTTTCCCAGCATCAGGGTCTTTTCCAATGAGTCAGTTCTTCACATGAGGTGGCCAAAGTATTGGAGTTTCAGCTTCAGCATCAGTCCTTCCAATGAATATCCAGGACTGATTTCCATTAGGATGGACTGGTTGGATCTCCTCACAGTCCAAAGGACTCTCAAGAGTCTTCTCCCAGCACCACAGTTCAAAAGCATCAATTCTTCGGCACTAAGCTTTCTTTAGAGTCCAATTCTCATGTCCATACATGACTACTGGAAAAACCATAGCTTTGACTAGATGGACCTTTGCTGGCAAAGTAATGTCTCTGTTTTTTATGGATAAATTATGACACTACTAAAAATACTTTTGAAGTGATACCCCATTTACTTTCTCTTCTTCATTCTCCATTTTTTCTTTGTCTTAGGAAGCTTTAAAAATCCTAGGATTAGACACTGGGAACTTGAATTTATACTCTTCTCAGCCTCTCACTATCTCTCCATCATGAGGCTTCCCTGGATACTTGGGCCAGCACTGCCTCCCTCTTAATTGCTCAGGGATCTTTGGCAAGCCTCAGGGTTTCTTGCCTTACTGATTCTTTATGAAAATCAAACAAAATAAAACAACTATCAAGGCCAGTTTGGTTTATTGTTTGTATTACTTCTTTTTCTGATCTTTCTGAGTCTTCCTTTCTTTCTTTTTCTATTTTATTATTTTCTGAATGCATTTTTTCTCTATATCTGTTAGTAGTAGCAGGGATACTAATTAACAACAATTAAATGATGCTACCAATGGTACTTTCTTACAAAGGTAATATGCAAGATACTATTCTTTTACTCTAGAAAGATTGAGGGCATGAGGAGAAGGGGGCAGCAGAGGATGAGGTGGTTGGATGGCATCATTGACCCAATGGACATGAATTTGAGCAAGCTCCAGGAGATAGTGAAGGATAGGGAGGCCAGGAGTGCAGCAGTCCATGGGGTCGCAAAGAATCAGACACAACTGAGCAACTGAACAATAGCAGCAATGCTATATCAATTATGAAGGATTACATTTATGTTGAATATTATTTATAACAAACTACACAGAACTGTGCAATGACAATGCCCTGATTATACTGTCATGGGACTATGTAAATAGAACATAGTCAGTAAATATTTGTAGAAAATAAACGCCTCTGTGATATACAAAATCTCCCTTCTCAAATGGTGTCATGACAGGTTATATAACATGTGTAAAGCCTTTGTGATACAGAATGTTCCCAACTTCTCATTTTCACAGGACAATAATCTAGCTGAAAAAGTATTTAAGAAATTGAATATCTTATTTACTTAAATCCTTTATGCTCCTCATGTTACTCAATGTAGTTGGACAACAATAACTACCTTGAATATTTTATTTCAAATAGAAGCGTATTTTCAAGAACTGGTAAAATCCAATTTGTCCTCTGTTTGCAATTACATTCATCGAGTATTAGAGACACCTGTGAACTGTAACCCAATCCTGAAACAGATCAGTTTATATGTTTGATATTATTTTCTTTGAACACAAGAGGTTTCATAACATCATGTGCTGCGAAGTGTCCATTTCAATGGCCATTCTTCAGTTCTGTGAGAAAAGCTAGAAAAATAAAATGTAAAAAACAAATAAGAAATAACAAAACCCCTCAAATATCTATTTCAAAAGAGATAGAAGTAAGCAAATGGGCTTCCCTGGTGGCTCAGATGGTAAAGAATCTGCCTGCAATGCATGAGATCTGGGTTTGATCCTTGGGTCAGGAAGATCCCCCCAGAGAAAGGTTTTGGCTACCCACTCCAGTATTCTTGTCTGCAGAGTCTCATGGACAGAGGAGCCTGGTGAGCTATAGTCCTTGGTATCGCAGTCAGACATGGCTGAGAGACTAATATTCACTCAGAAAGGAAATATCTAATTGCATTGGTTAAAAATTCTGCTTTATTTGTCAGTGAGGATATCTTTTATGAATGAAGTAACTTAAAAACGATCATCAACTCAATTTTAAGTAAGCTTCTAACTCCAAATGGGACAGGCCTGTCTGGGAATATAGGCCAATCATTTGTCATATTCAGGAATGAATCTATAAATAAATATTGTCCTGGCCAATTGTTCTGCAAGGTATCTTCAAACTACACTGAGCCTGATTTCTCTTCCAACCTCAGAGAGATTTGCTGTACATGCAGCCCATAGGTAGTTCTCAAGTTGGCAGGACTAGGTACTAGCCTTTGCTATAGCCACAGAAAGGCCAAGGACTTGAATGTTGTAATGAAAATAGTTAAATATGAAAATAGTTAAATTGATAAAGAAACTGTATGGTTTCATTTTGCCTGTGTCTTTTGGTTTCCTGGTCTGACTCTATTTTTCCCAGCACTCTGCAGACAGAAGAGAGGAAAGACCAGTACTAATCTATGTACCACTCAGCCAGTATAGCCTGTGTTGACAAAAACAAAAAAAAGAATTCCCCAATGTGAGAGTTGCAAGTTAAGTTTCATTGGGGGTAATATGATGACTGCAGCCTAGGAGACAGCCCCTCAGGTAGCTCTGAGAAATTGTTCCAAAGAGGTAAGGGCGGAAGGTCAGTATATAAGTGATTTTGGTAAAGGGGGAGGACACGGAATCAAGTGCATATTTTTTGTAGAAAGTTTCTGCTGGTCTCATGAAGATTCTGCTAGTCATGAGAAGCAATTGTCACCACAAAGAAGGATTTTAGTGCTTTTCTAGATATAAGGAGATACAAGAATTGGGCTTATAAAATCAACTCCTGAGAAAATCTTAACTATATGAGGACATGTCCTGCCAGTTTCCTGGAGCACAGAGCACCTCATTTCTATTCTCCACCTTGAACTCCTTTAGGGGGTGTTGGAGATCAGGAGCTTCAGCAGGATATTAATCCTTGTAGAGGTAGATGGCAAGCATCCATGGCAAGTGCCAATTTGTGGCTGACACCTGCTTTTACCTGTAAGTACCATAAAAGTTCCATGTTGGTCCCTCTTTCCCTGCTGCTAAATTTTAGATGCATTCCGTATAACTAACCCTATCTTTATCCAGACCATTAAAAAAAACAGATGAAATAAATGAGCCTCATAACATTTCCCTTCTAGCACACTTGCCCGAAACTGTACTAAATTACTCAGTACATTTTTTGCATTTGATTTCTGGCTGCCTTTTGAGGCCCGGTTTTTTTTTTTTGTTTGTTTATTTGTTTGTTTTTCTGTATCCCACTCCCATTCTAATCACCATTGCCAACATATGCTCTTTTCCCTGGGAAATGTGGATCTCTGTTAATCTGCCCTCACATAGGTTTTTAATTCCTTCTCACATATGGCTTTCCTATGGTTAGTGCTGTGTAACCTTTTTAAGATTCTGTGTAACCTTTCTTGCAAGTCAAACATAAGTCATAAATTGTACAGCTCATTGCAATTTCGCAGTATAAACCCATGCAGCCAGAACCCAAACCAAGAAGCAAAACATTATTACACCTGTAATTCCCTAACCTTCCTCATATCGGTCCTGACTACACCCATCTGAAGATAACAACTTTCTTGACTTCTAACACCACAGATTAAATCTGACCAATTTTAAACTGTATAAATGAACCATGCATTATGGCGCTTTTGTGTTTTTCTCCTTTTATTTAACATCATGCTTTTTATATCCGTCCAAGTTGTCGCGTGTAGATACAGTGTGTTCGTTCTCATAGCTATACAGAATCTTTTGAATTAATGTAAATTTAACTTATCTATTTTACTGCCAGTGGTCATGTTGGCTGTCTTGGTTTTGGCTGTTTGATAAACACTGCTGCGAACATTCTTGTACATGTCTTTTGATGAATACAAGTATGTTGTACTACAAGGTGTATATATAAGAAAGGAATTGCCAAGTCATAGGGTATGAATCTGTTTAGCTTTAGAAAATACTGCTAATTTTCAAGTTCTTGTACCAATTAATAATCTCATCAGCCATTTATTAGTATTCCAAATGTTCTCCATTTTCACTTAACTGGGCATTTCTTTTCATTCTTTAATTGTAACCATAATGAAGTGCAGTGCTGTCTCATTATTATCTTTTATTAATGAATAACTTTCTTGTATCTGTTTAAAGTACATAAAGCACACAGTGATTTGCATATCAAATGTATATACCTTTGTGACCAACACATCAATCAATCTCTAAGATCCCTTTCTAACATAGCTGCTCTCCAGTCCTTTTCAGACACTTGTCAAACTAAATAACTCCTACCACTTAGCTCATTCTTCTTATTCATTTCCACCTGCGGCCCTGTTTCTCTTTCTCCATTTTCAGTCATCCCCATGTAGTGGTTGGAGAGGCTTGTGTCACTTGCCATCAGCACTCATAGTAAATGGGTAAGGGGTCTATGAAACAAAATAACGTTTGATCTCTGGCTCCACTGATAAGGACCAAACACTCACAGCAGAGGAACTTGTGATCCTTACTTTCCCCAAATTTCATCACCCTGAGGAGACCAAAGACCAAGCCTGTATGTGACTCAGGAGAGGACAGACCCAGCCTCACTCTCCTGGAGCCTCAGGCAGCAACACCAGTGACACAGTGGTAGCAGGGCACCGAAGACTCCAAAGCAGTGACATGCCAGCACCAGCAAACACCTCTGACAGAGCTAGTGGAGGGTGGAAAGTGCCTACTCAAATAGAACTAGAGCGAGCGTATGTAAGAAAAAAACAAAAAAACTTGTGCTATCTCGCCACCTACTGGAAAACAATAGAAGGGCAGCTAATTTCTAACCCATTGAATCTTTCCTGCTCCTGCTTAGTTGCTCAGTTGTTCACTGGTGTCAGACTCTCTGTGACCTCATGGGCTGCAGAGCCCGAAGCTCCTCTGTCCTTGGGATTCTCCAGGCAAGAATACTGGAGTGGGTTGCCATGCCCTTCTCCAGGGGATCTTCCCAACCCGGGGATCAAACCCAGGTCTCCCACATTGCAAGAGAATTCTTTGCCAGCTGAGCTACCAGGGAAGCCCATGAAGACTGGAGTGGGTAGCCTATCCCTTCTCCAAGGGATCTTCCCCACCCAGAGATCAAACGGGGGTCTCCTGCATTGCGGGTGGATTCTTTACCAGCCGAGAAAAGAAAGAAAACATTACCTAAAGAAGAAAAGCATTCACTACTTCAAATATGCCAGCAGAGGAACAACTCAAGCTTCATGAAGATCCACAGGAACACTGTACCACAAAAAGAATATACAAATTCTCCAAAAACCAAACTTAAAAGCACAGAATATCATAATCTGACAGAAAATTCAAAATAACTATCATGAAGAAACCCGAAATGTGACAAGAAAACTCAGGCAATTCATTGAGTTCAGGAACAAGATTAATGAATTAATTAACAGAATAATTTACCAGGGATATTTAAACTCCAAAAAGAATCAAGCAGAAAATCCGGAGCTGAAGAACTCAACTGGAGGTACAATGCTCCCTGATTCCAAGCTGTATTACAAAGCTATAGTAATCAAGACAGCATGGAATTGGCTAGAAAATAGACACATAAGTCAATGAAACAGAATTGAGAGGCCAGAAATAAACCCACAAATATGTGGAGAATTATTTTATGACAAAGTAACAAGGAACATACAATGGAGAAAGGATACTTTATTCAATAAATGGATACCAAAAAAATTTATAATTTAGAATTTTATTTTATTAAAAAATGAAAAATATTTTACACAGAAATTTTCACTGCAATCATGAATTATAATGTTTTATTGAATTATCCATGTTTTAGCTATGTTTCTTATTGCTAATTATAAAATTGTCAATATTATATATGTGTGTGTTTCTAAGTTGACATTGATGTTGCTGATATTGTTGTGTAAAGCTGAATTATATCTATCTATATATGGCTAAAACACAAGTAACAATGAACACGTCTAATATACTCATCTTTTTTAATATAAATTTATTTATTTTAATCGGAGGCTAATTACTTTACAATATTGTATTGGTTTTGCCATACATCAACATGAATCCGCCACAGGTGTACATGTGTTCCCCATCCTGAACCCCCCTCCCACTTCCTTCCCCTTACCATCCCTCTGGGTCATCCCAGTGCACCAGCCCCAAGCATCCTGTATCCTGCATCAAACCTGGACTGGCAATTCATTTTACATATGATATTATACATGTTTCAATGCCATTCTCCCAAATCATCCCACCCTCTCCCTCTCCCACAGAGTCCTATACTCATCTTGATTTTTACGTGCCATTCTCTAATAAAATGAACCAGCATTCTTTGAAGAAATGGTCAGTTCTAAGGTTGGGACAGTGAAAATAGTAGATGATCCTGAAACATTTTGTGGTTTCAAAAAGTAACAAGTAATTGAAAATGATGGGGCCACATCAAAAGGATGTAGAAACCAATGTATGAAAAAGTTTCTAATATCTGTGACACTTTGAACAATAAAATAAATAATGATTATAATTAAAAATACATTTTGAGTTATAGCAATAAAAGTATAAATAAGTGATTGAATAGTAGGAAATTATTTAAATTCTAATTAATAAATATAGAAGGAATCACTGATGTTTTAATTGACTGGGTTTTTAAGATCAATATTTTAGATAATCATGATAAAATTATCAAAACTAGAAATTCTTATGAAAAATTATCAATTATCCTGCTGATATCCTTTTTTCTTTTCAGTATACAATCCAAGTTTCCTCCTTGCATTTTCTTGTCCAGTCTCCCTACTCTTCAGTTTGTGACAGTTTCCACAGGCTGTCTTTGTTTTCTAAAGAGCACTGGCTAGTTAATTTTTAGAATATCCCTCAATGTTTTTCTGGTATTTTCTTGTGATTAGGGAGAGATGATGTATTCGGGGTAAGAATACTATAGAAGTAACCTTGTGTCCTTCACAGTGAAATGCATCAGAGGTGCATCATATAGACAGTTTATTACTAGTGACCATATTTTGATCACTTAGTTATGAGTGTGTCTGCCAGGATTCTCCCTATTTTCCCCTTTGTGATTAATAAGCATCTTGAAGGGAGATACTGTGAGACTGCAAATCGTACTAATCATATGTTGCACATGTTTTTATAATCCTTTACAATAAAATTCCAATGACTAATTCAGCAGTAATGGAAATTGAAAATCACTCTTAGAAAAGCATAGTAATAATCCTGAAGGATATACAGAAATCTCTACTTAATTTATAATTGCTTGTGTTTAAAAGAACAGAAATTTAGGGCTTAGTTGTGCAGTCTGGCTGCATGGAAAATGCACAAGCTCTAAAGAGTAAAAAGACTCGAAAGAGGAAGTCCTGAGTAGACAAAACCAATAACTAGATTCAAAGGCCTTAGTGTATTCTTCATGCATCTTTAACATTCTATCATTGCTCCCATTTTTTATTCAAAACAAATCTACATAACATTTTTTGATTTATTTTTTGGGTCACTGTTTATTTGTACAGCTGTGCTTAATCTACCCTTCAATCTGTTCATTAACTTAAATCTGATATATTGAATTCTTAAATTTCAGAAATTCACTTTGTTTCTTTTGCAAATTTTCACAATTATTCGTTTTAATCTCTTGTTTCTTACCAATATTTTCAGACTTTGCTTTCATACCCTTAATTTTATTGAAAAAAATAATTTTATTTTTCATTTCATACAATAATATTTTAAATCGCTGAATTCATATTTCTGGCTTCTGCTGCTTTTGTTGGTTCTCAGTCCTGAAGCCTTGTTTTATTTTAACAGGGAGGTGCTTATTTACCTTCAAATTTTATCAGTGGGAACCTTTGAAGTTAGGTTCAAAGTTTCTTCAAAGAGGCTTTTCTAGTTTGAACTGGAAATCCATATGAAGATTGACTGTAAAGAATTCTAAGAGATCTTTTTCATCTACACACCACCAAGTCAGGACTAGCAATTATCATTGCTGTAAACTTCTGTGTAAGTGAATTTGTTTGTAAAAGGGAGGCCATATCTTGAGAATCTAGCATTACATGAACATACAGAGGGTGTAGGATCTTGGCAAGGCTTCAGACTTTCCTTCTCTCCACTCTTGGCACCTACGGTGTGTTCTACAAAGAAACAACAAGATTGAACACCAGAATTCCTGCCTTGACTTTGTTTAGGGATTCTGTCTGCTGACTTTTTACTTTCTTGAAAATTAGAAATGAATTTTTATGGGGCAATTTTATATTTTATCTAGAATTTTAAATGTTTCAGTTGGATATAAGTGAATATATGCCTATACTTTTAAATTTATGAAAATGAATCATTCTTCAAAATCTAGGCTCTACCTTAGTTTTCGTATATAATAAAACAACTTAGAGATATTTCTCTATTCAGGCAAGAATACTGGAGTGGGTTGCCATGCCTTCTTCCAGGGGATCTTCCCATCCCAGATATCAAACCCAGGGATCAAGCCCAGGTCTCCTGCATTGCAGGCAGATTTTTTACCAGCTGAGTTACCAGGGAAGTCCAATAACATGTATACTGAGGTCAATTTCTAACCTGTACTATATATCTCTGCTCTCTCTTTGACTTCATTTAAACTTTTTTACAACATATGAACTTTATCATAGTGATTAGATACATTTATCAATCTTTGTTTAATCACTTTGGGTCTATTTATCCTGTATAAAATGACTTTTATCCTCTAAGATTATAACATTATCTGTTTTCTCTTACTGAATTTATGGTTCTGTTGTAGCTTTCTACTTTCTGATTCTCTTTTGGATTATGCTTTTCACCAGTCATTAACAGACTTTATGCAAAACCTAATTCTGCAACACAACACAGCTCCCAATCCTTGATCCTAGTATTCTTTGCATCTTTAAGCAAACCTACTCTGAATTTTTTGGGTTTTTTTTTTTTTTTGCCAAACATAAAAGCTCTCAAGGGACTTGAAATTTCAATATGTCTCTTTCAAATTATTGAAATGAGTATTATTTTGTAACTGAACATAACCCTTGATATGACTATGTCACAATTCTTAGAATACAAATACATTAACATTCTCTTTCACTTAAAAGTAATACTTTTCAACCTACTAAGCAGACTCTTAAAGACTTAACTAACATAATTTCATCGTTGTCTTCCTCCACCAAGCAACCTCCTTCACGAGCTTTGCCCTTCCTCATTTCATCTATACCTTCTATGATCCATCTCCCTTATATTTGTTCAAGTATAACGGAGAAGTATTAATGATCAGGCTAATTTATTTTCTGCAATAATCTATGAGATCATTTTGAATTAGAAATGTATCTTGCTTGTTTCTTTAGACCCTGTGCATGGTATAGAATCCAGCATAAAATAAGTGCTAAAAGTTGCTTGTTGAAGGCAGGAAGTATGAAACGTTTTGAAGAGAAATTGGAATTGGACTGAAATACAGATCGATGATGGGACACAAAGTCTGTGCTCCTAAATATTTCCCCTCCCTTGAGATTCACATACACGTTCAGTCGTTAATGACACATGGCAGGTCAAAAACATTTTCTGCAACTACTACTCCTTAAGTGTTTTGTGATTTTACTAGAGTTCTTATCACTCTCTGATTGCTCAGAGTATAAACCAAGTACTTCCTTATTAATGACTGAGCACCTCTCACTTATCGGTCACGACTCTCCTTCTAGACCCTCTATTCACAAACCAATATTGTATTCTCCCTGATACGCTGATCAAATCCTGCTGTCTTAAAATTTAATTTTAACTACTTATGTATGCTTTATTTCTTTGCAACTCAAATAATATTCAGCTGCCAGTTTAGGTTTATTGAAGGACATATATGATCATTTTCTGTACCTGATCTGAAAATTTGGGTACACATCTTTTTATGAAGATTGAAACTGCACTCAGTGTAAGCATTTAAGGCTCTCGAAAGTGTCCTATTTTAACCAATATTTTCCTTTTCTGAAGTTTTGTGTTAGCCTCTGCTCCATACATACTGAACTAACAACTGTATATGTAAATGACCATGACTTACATATCATTCATCTTTTTATTCTTTTCTTCTATTCAATTTTAAAGCCTTTCTCCTGTATTCTTTGCTTCTGAGTTCAGCTTCTGAAATGTATCTTCTGTGTTGAAACTTTGTCTGATTTTCTTCACATTAGAGTGACAGCATATTCTGAGACCCTGAAATGCTGTATCTTTGTACATTAGTATATTCATATTCCTCCAATATTAGGCAATGTATGTGTTTTATCCACATGCTAGGATGTCACGAACATTATGACAAGACGTACATTTTTGTGTTTCCCCAAATTATTAATCATCATGATCCATGAGATGCACCATATTATTTGCTAGATATATTTAAATGGGTTCTATCATATTTTTAAAATGTCAATAAAACATTATTTTTTTCTATTTTAGTCTATGTTTAAAACTCCTAGAGGGTTGCAATCATTTCCTCAAAAATATATAACTATTTCCTGTCTTCTCCTAAACAAATACCATACCCAGTTAACAACTGGCAAAGTTCTCTGCATGTAAGTTACCTAACTCCAGAAATTAATTTTTAACTTGATCAATGTCTAAATTGCCACTACAATTTTGTGCCCAACAAGCATTCAGCATTTGCAGAGCAGTGTGTGAGGGAGCTGCTGTCATGAAGTCCAAGAAATGGGTTTCAGCAATTCTACTGCTGCAGCTCTGCTATACTGGCTGTGGATTCTGTGGGAAGGTCCTGGTGTGGCCCTGTGACATGAGCCACTGGCTCAATCTAAAGGTTATTCTGGAGAAACTCATGGAAAGAGGCCATGAAGTGACCGTGTTGGTGTCTTCACAAAATTTTCTCATTGAGAACAACAAGCCTTCCACACTGGACTTCGAGATATTCTCAGTGCCACAAGACAAAGAGACTGCTGAAAATAATTTAAACGAATTTTTAAATCTATCGGTTAACGTCATGCCAACGTTGTCACCCTGGCAATCAGCAAAGAAACTTCAAGATTTTTTCCTTGAAATAAGTGCAGATTTAAAACTTGTCTGTGAGAGTGTTGTCTACAACCAGACAATCATGAAGAAACTCCAGGACACCAACTATAATGTTATGGTTATAGACCCTGTGACGCCCTGTGGTGAGCTGATTGCTGAGATTCTGGGAATCCCTTTTGTGTACACACTAAGACTCTCCTTGGGTGGCACAATGGAGAAATACTGTGGGCAGATTCCATCTCCACCTTCCTATGTGCCTGTTGTCATGGCAGGATTACCAGACAAAATGAACTTTCTGCAAAGGATAAAAAATTTAATGTTTACCATTTTCTTTGACTTCTGGCTCCAACAATATGACCCTCAGCTTTGGGACCAGTTTTACAGTGAAGTATTAGGTAAGAGACTCTGCTTTTCATTCTAAAGTAATTATCAGAAGATGCTGAGGAGGTTTCAGAAAAGTCTAGGAAGAGGAAAGGAATATATTTTTAAAACTTTCACTTTCACAAAAACTCCACAATTGATATCAAGGAACTGTGGTTTAATAACTAATTGGGGAAGAGATGCAAGAACTTTCTTGCTCTTTCTTTACAGTCCTCTATTTTTAGGATACTTCAATACTTAAAAGATTGTTACCAAAACAAAATGAAATATAAAACATGTTAATATATGTCAATCCAATGGAATGTGTATTTTTGTCAGATGCAGGATATCACAAATAAGTTTAATACACTGAGTTTTCATAGAGAAGATGTTTGATTTCTTACTGGTTAAGTGAGTGTAATGTTTGTTAAAAGAGGAAGATCATCTTCTTGCCTGATTTTAGTAATAGTCTGGAACCTGAGCCATATTAATAGTGGTATTAAATTTGGTATATAGCTTATTTTGTCTGAATTTTGCTCTACAAATTTTGAAAATCATGGAATATTAGATTTAAAATTTAAACCATCTTCCTTTTGGACCCGAGTACCATGTATTCCTATCTCTCATAAATTTGGGATAAAACTTCAATAAGTCCGATGAGAACTGCTTCATCATGATGGGTCATACTGAGAAGTTTCCTAGTATGCTTTATACTTTTGGAGGAGTATAATATAGAAAACTGAAAAATTAAGCAGAAACTTGAAAGAGTTTATAATGTGAGATGTTAGGAACAGTATATTTTTCACTTCACTAGTTATGTACATTCTATTTTTAATCACCTGCCTTTTCTAATAAAAAATGGTTTTGCTTTGCAGTTTTCAAATGTCTAGCTCTTATCTGATTGTATCACTGAAGCTGGCTTTCACTCCAAATACTGTTTTGTTTTGTTTTTAATTGAAGTATAGTTGATTTAAAATGCAATAATTTCTGCTATATAACATAGTGATTGAGTTATACATATGCATATACATATACAGTTCAGTTCAGTTGCCCAGTTGTGTCTGATTCTGTGACCCCCATGGACTGCAGTATGCCAGGTTTCCCTGTCCATAACCAACTCCCAGAGCCTGCTCAAACCCGTGTCCATCTAGCTGGCAATGCCATCCCAGCATCTTATTTTCTGTCATCCCCTTCTCCTCCTATCTTCAGTCTTTCCAAGCTTCAGGATCTTTTCCAATGGGTCAGTTCTTCACATCAGGTGGCCAAAGTATTGAAGCTTCAGCTTCAGCATCAGTCCTGGTTTGATCTCCTTGCTCTCCATGAGACTCTCAAGAGTCTTCTCTAACACCAAATTTTTCCAAATTTCAAGGCTTCAGTCACCATCTGCTGTGACTTTGGAACCCAAGAAAATAAAGTCTGTTACTGTTTCCATGGTTTCCCCATCAATTTGCCATGAAATGATGGAACTTGATGCCATGATTTTTGTTTTTTGAATGTTGAGTTTTAAGTCAGGTTTTTCACTCTCCTCTTTCACTTTCATCAAGAGAGTCTTTAATTCCTCTTCACTTTCTGCCGTTAGGGTGGAGTCATCTGTGTATCTGAGGTTATTGATATTTCTCCTGGCAATCTTGATTCCAGCTTGTGCTTCATCCAGCCAGGCATTTCGCATGATGTACTCTGCATAGAAATTAAATAGTGTGACAATATACAGACTTGACATACTCCTTTCCCAATTTGGAACCAGTCTATTGTTCCACGTCCAGTTCTAACTGTTGCTTCTTGACCTGCATGCAGATTTCTTAGGAGGTGGTCAGGTATTCCCAACTCTTAAAGAATTTTCCAGTTTGTTGTAGTCCACATAGTCAAAGACTTTAGTGTAGTCAACAAAGCAGAAGCAGACTTTTTTGGAATTTTCTTGCTTTTTCAATGATCCAACAGATGTTGGCAATTTTATCTCTGGTTTCTCTGTCTTTTCTAAATCCAGCTTGAACTTCTGGAAGTTCTACGTTCATATACTCTTGAAGCCTGAGTTGGAGAATTTGCTAGTGTGTGAGATGAGCGCAGTTGTGCAGTAGTTTGAACATTCCTGGCATTGCCTTTCTTTGGGATTGGAATGAAAACTGACCTTTTCCAGTCCTGGGGCCACTGCTGAGTTTTCCATATTTGCTGGCCTATTGAGTGCAGCAGTTTCACAGCATCATCTTTTAGGATTAGAAATAGTTCAACTGAAATTCCATCACCTCTACTAGCTCTGTTCGTAGTGATGCTCCCTAAGGCCCACTTGTCTTCACACTCCGGGATGTTTGGCTGTAGGTGAATGATCACACCATGATGGTTATCTGGATCACAGAAGAACTATACAAAAAAGATCTTAATGACCTGATCATAGGGGAGTCCCCACAATATTGTGAGATTTCTTTCCAGGAGCTCAATCAATTTTTCATAATTAAAATCAAAGAAATAGCCTTTATTTCCAGTTAGGGGAAAAGGAAAGGAATCATTTTGAAAGAAATCAGAGCCCTCTGTTCATCCTAACAAGCATGTCCTCAGGGTAAACTATTTAACTGGTGCACAATGTGCTAGGGATTATCAGAGCCTAACTGACCTGAGGCAAGAATAATACCTGACTCCAAGGCCCTCTAGACTACTGGATAAAAAAAGGATATACCAAACTCCAGACCATCCTGCCCCATATAAAGTGGGAGAAAAAAACTGAGAGGTAGTTTTGAAGAATACAGAGGCTTAAAGTCAGTAAAATACTGAGACTAATCTTAGGACCATAGTATGCTTCTCTCCACAACTCACCACTGCCTTTCAAACACCTGTTTACAGTAGTCTCTTTTACCCAGTATATCATGTCTTGCTATCAAGTGAAAATTACCAGGAACATCAAAAGTCAAAAACATACTTTGAGTAGACAGAGCAATCATCAGAACCAGAGATGACAAGAATGCTGCAATTATCAAAACAAGGTTTGAAATCAATGTTGATTAATGTGCTAAGGGATCTAATGGATAAAGTAGAGAGTATGTAAGAAAAGATGTTCTTTATAAGCAGAGAGATGCAAATCCTGAGAAAAACCGAAAAAGAAGAGATAAAAACATTGTAGCAGAAATGAATTCAAAAATAAAATTATACTGACATACTTTATAGTCATTTCTAGAGGACAGAAGCTGAGGGAGTAATTTCTATCACATTCTATGAGGATAGCATGATCAAACGGAGAAGGCGATGGCACCCCACTCCAGTACTCTTGTCTGGAAAATCCCATGGATAGAGGAACCTGGTAGGCTGGGGTCCATGGGGTCGCGAAGAGTCGGACACGACTGAGCGACTTCCCTTTCACTTTTCACTTTCATGCATTGGAGAAGGAGATGGCAACCCACTCCAGTGTTCTTGCCTAGAGAATCCCAGGGACGGGGGAGCCTGGTGGGCTGCCATCTATGGGGTCACACAGAGTTGGACATGACTGAAGTGACTTAGCAGCAGCAGCAGCAGCATGATCAAAATGTAAAAACTAGACAAGGACATTATGAGGGAAGAAATCTTGTTATATTTGTATAAAAAAGTTTACACAAATTTTGGTGTTAACATAGATGCAAAATCCTCAACAAATGTTAGAAATTTCTGCTCAGTGGAAGACAATGTCAAGAGAAAGAAATACAAGACACTGAATAGGAGACAATGTTTGCAAAAGATATGTCTGATAAAGAACTAAAATGTTTTTAAAAAACATTTATTACACCCCAAGAAGAAATCATGAAACCTGATTAAATAGTGGGACAAAGATAATAACAAACTGTACACAAAGATAGATATTTGACAAATAAGTATATAAAAAATGCTCCATGTAGTCTTTTTGGAAAGAGATGCAGATTATAAAAATAATGAGATAACCACTGCACATCTATTAGAATGTCCAAAATGCAGATCACTGACAACTTCAGAAACCTTACAAGTTGTGGAACAGGAGCTCTTCTTATTGCTAATAGGACCTAAAACAGTGCAGTCACTTGGGAAACACTTGGTGCTTTCTTATAAAAGTAAACAAATTCTTGGTATCACACTTCTTGGTATTTACTCAAAGGAATTGAGAACTTATACTTACACAAAATGTGCATGTTTATAGATATTTATAGAAATTTTATTCATAACTGCCCAAACTTGGACGAAACTAAGTAGTGAATGAATAAACTGTGGCAGATCTAAAGAAGGCTAACAAACACATGAAAAGATGCTCAACATCACTCATTATTAGAGAAATGCAAATCAAAACCACAATGAGGTACCACTTCACACCAGTCAGAATGGCTGCGATCCAAAAATCTGCAAGCAATAAATGCTGGAGAGGGTGTGGAGAAAAGGGAACCCTCCTACACTGTTGGTGGGAATGCAAACTAGTACAGCCACTATGGAGAACAGTGTGGAGATTCCTTAAAAAATTGCAAATAGAACTCCCTTATGACCCAGCAATCCCACTGCTGGGCATACACACCGAGGAAACCAGAATTGAAAGAGACACATGTACCCCAATGTTCATCGCAGCACTGTTTATAATAGCCAGGACATGGAAACAACCTAGATGTCCATCAGCAGATGAATGGATAAGAAAGCTGTGGTACATATACACAATGGAGTATTACTCAGCCGTTAAAAAGAATTCATTTGAATCAGTTCTGATGAGATGGATGAAACTGGAGCCGATTATACAGAGTGAAGTAAGCCAGAAAGAAAAACACCAATACAGTATACTAACACATATATATGGAATTTAGGAAGATGGCAATGACGACCCTGTATGCAAGACAGGGAAAGAGACACAGATGTGTATAACGGACTTTTGGACTCAGAGGGAGAGGGAGAGGGTGGGATGATTTGGGAGAATGACATTCTAACATGTATACTATCATGTGAATTGAATCGCCAGTCTATGTCTGACGCAGGATGCAGCATGCTTGGGGCTGGTGCATGGGGATGACCCAGAAAGATGTTATGGGGAGGGAGGTGGGAGGGGGGTTCATGTTTGGGAATGCATGTAAGAATTAAAGATTTTAAAATTTAAAAAATAAAAAACTAAAAATAAAAAAAAAAGGAAAAAAAAAGAAAAAAAAATAAAAATAAAGAAGGAATATTATTTAGCTCTAAAAAATGAGTTATCAAGTCCCAGAAAAACATTAAACTATGAGAGCACCTTTAGTGTATATTATGAAGGTAAAATTCCAGACTGAAAAGTCTATGTGCTGAATGATTCAAACTCTTCATTCTGTAAAGGCAAAACTATGGAGACAACAAAGAAATCAATGGTTGCCAAGGTGTAGGATGAAAGTGGGGGATTATTGCACAGAGCACAAAATAATTTGGGAACAGTAAAAATACTTTGTATGATATCATAATGATTGATACATGTCTTTATTATTTGTCTAAGACCACCCAATTTATACTTGGTGTTAATTATTCCATAAACCATGGACTTAGGGTGATTATAATGTTTCAGTGTGAGTTCATCAACTGAAACAAATGAACCATCCTGTTGGAGATGTTGACAACTGGATAGCCTATGCAAGTGTGAAGACAAGCATATGTGGGAAATATCTCCACTTTTCCCTCAACTTTGTTATCATCTAAAATTGCTCTAAAAAAAATAAAGTATTAATTCATAGACTGTGATACAGAAATCATACATGTTCGTTTTCTTGCATGTCTTTAAAAGAAAGAAATAAATATTAGGAAGCCTAATAAGGTTGTCTCTGGATTAACAGCTACAGCTTGCATGAGTTATCACTGAAAGATCTGTCTCATCTGCAATATGGCATTTTGTCATACATTTAGGCTCCCTCTAAGAATTCTTTGAAGCTAAAAGGTATCTCAGTAGACTCATCATGAAGGATTAAAATAATAGATTCAAATAGCAACAGTATTTCTATGGTAATTCAAATTTAGTGGCCATTGATCAATTATTTGTAAATTTTCTATTGTGTTTATAATTCATTTTGTGTAACAAAATAATAACAGAAAAACAGATTGGTGGTAAATTTCAATTCCATATTTTTGTTTTACAGGTCTTCATAACATTTAGAATGTCTTAAGAAATTTACAACTTTTTCATACTTTAGCACAATTTTGTTCTCATGTTGATATGTATTTCATACTGCGCATAACTGCTTCAAATTAAGAATTTTAGTATATTAAGTACTTTAGTATACTAAAATACTTTTAGCTATGTCTTTCAAAAATGTTTTGCACAATAATTTCTCCTAAGGACTTAGTAATCAAGACAGGATGTCACACACATGGAGCAACACATCTAAAAAACATAAGCATGTTTGTGGGGAAACTGTGGTGCTTTGTTCTCATCCAGTCTTTGGCAATTTCAAGCTAACTGTCCTTGGAAATGGCTTTTTTATTATCAAGTTAAATCATTGCCTATATAACTTCAACTGAGCAAGTGAACACACATATGCACATAAAACTTCTGACATATATCCAAACACTACAAAACAGTAACAGTTCTTTAAAAAGGCTATTCAACCTGGAGTACATAAAAGCACCATTTCTGAGTAGAATCTTTAAGAAAGGAACATTCTCATCTGAATTTTTCTTTACTTAGATGCAACACATGTTTTTTGTGTATGCAAATGATTGACTTAGTAATTTGCAAATACTTGTTCTTTGCAAATCTCCTAAAATGAATATTTAGAATCTGTCCTTTTCATAAAACATCATTTCAAGGTGACACTCAAATGTGTGATACTAGTAATGCATGCACATGTAATCTGCATTCCAAAGGGGGTCGTGTTAGGTTTAAGTTACTCAGGGATTTCCTATGGAGAAAATAATAGCAAATCAATGAGATGTGACTCAGCAAGACAAGATAAATTGATACTGGTGGGATTCTTCAACAATGAGCGTGAATCCAAAACTGTAACAAGCAGAAAGGTAGAAGGATAGTCCTAATTGGAAATTAGAAAACCCCTGAGAGCTGATTTGGTGTTTATGGTGGTTTAGTTGCTAAGTCATGTCTGACTCTTGTGACCCCATGGACTGTAGCCTCCCAGACTTCTCTGTCCATGGGATTTCCCAAGCAAGAATACTGCAATGGGTTGTCATTTCCTTCTCTAGGGTATCTTCCAGACCCAGGGATTGAACCCACAGCTCTAGTATTGTTGGTGGATTCTTTACTGTTGAGTCATCAGAGAGGTCCTTTGTGTTAATAGGATGCAGCTAATCTGCCATCTGCCATTTAATTGGAGAGAAACCATGAGTATGAAATCCATCAGTAGTTGCTGTTAAAATTTTGGAGTTGTGGTTAAAATTTTTGATTGAATTTATTCCCTAAAAGAACTTATTTTTGTCAAAGAATTGTATTTATATTTGATTTTATTGAGTTTATGTTATTTTACATACTACTGTTCTTTTACTACCCAAACATTCTTTCTCCCTCCATCTCACTTCCCATACCTTCCTCTCTACCTTTCTATTTTCTTTCCTTTCTTTCTTCCTTTTCTTCCTCCATCTTTCATTAATATTTTAAATTTCACTTCCTTTTAACATCTAAATGTGATAAGTAATCAAGAGTTCCTTCATAGCACATCAGAAAATTAGTGGTGCAATTTTTTCCCAGCAAATATGTATGCTAATAAGTTCAAGCCTACTTCTTTCATTTTCTCCAGGAAGACCCACTACACTATGCGAGACCATGGGGAAAGCAGAGATTTGGCTCATCAGGACATACTGGGATTTTGAATTTCCTCGTCCATACTTACCAAATTTTGAGTTTGTAGGAGGATTGCATTGTAAACCGGCCAAACCATTACCTAAGGTAGGTCTATTACAGTGGAAAGCTCTTTCGTACTTTATATAATATCCTCATTTTCCTTTAAAGCTTGCAGTATCAATGACAGAGATATGCTTGCTGCTGAATTACTTCAGTTTTCTACTTCAAGTCTATTTTCAAAATCATAGGAGAAGTCTCTTAAGAATAATTTTACCTTTTTTTACTTGAATACTTAATTAGAAGGGTGAAATCTTCCAAGTGGCATGTTAAAAATATCAGTGTGTCCATAGTGTAGACATTGGGTTGAAAAACAGGAAGCTAGAACCTTGGCTATCACTAAGGAGACTGCTGCTGTCTTCCTAAGAAGCATGATGCAGTTATAAACAGGGACATTTACTATGATCATTTGAGTGATAAAGATGCTTTCCTAAAAGCTAAGTGTTGATGAAAGACATGGAACCAGACAGGGCTTCTTGGAGAGCAGTAGATTTTACTGAGCCAGGAAAGAATTGCTTGAAAAAACTTTTTTGAGATGACAATGATATGTTCAATTTCAAATTCACTTTAAGAAGTCAAAGGAATTTTCAGGTGAAGACTTCTAAAAATCATCTGGTTAATACAAGATTTCAGTCTCAGCTGAGAACACTGGAAATAAATTTGGGAGTCATTAATGTAAATTAGAAATTATATAACTGAGAAACCGAAATGCTGAATTGGCTCTTTATGACCATGATACCAGGAATTTTTTTTGGAGTAAAAAAGAAAATCATGCACCCATATTCCAATGTTAGAAAGAATAAATGAGGACTGCCAGAAATATCAGAAGAAAGCAATAAAAAGAGAGTAGTAGGTACACAAAGTAAGAATATTGTACTTGACTATATTCATCAACAGGCAGTAAAGAGACAGATATTTATTTGCTTGTGTTTTAGATAAACAAGCATACTCTTTGTACAAGAGGGCAGGTTAAATGATGTTCCCATAAGAGTTCTTGATTTCTCTTTAGGGAAAGATGGATATTGAAGTTTAAAATTTCACTTCCAGATTATGAATGTGTTTCATGCCAATAGGTTATAGTTAAAGACAAGCTCCATTGAGTGTTATTACTGGAGATAAGAAACCAATATCTAAAATAAATAAAGGTACAGAAAGATGCATGACATATTCCATGGCTCACTTGCCACATCATTACATTTATCATTCCACTCCCACTTTTCACATGCAGGCAATTTCAGAAAAATGGCTCAGACATATTTCATAAGAGGGGAAACATATTCCATTCCAAAACCCAGTTATTAATATAGATATTTCAGTAATATGAATACCAATCATGGCTTATCTTTCTCATGAAAGAATTATACCAATCACTGGATACACAAAATAGAAAAGCAATGAAATTAAACTAAGAAACCAAATCAAATGGATAAGAGTATAATTTTTATACACAGGTATGTGTGTTTATGCCTTTGTGTGTGTGTGTGTGTGATTTTTTTTATTCAATCATTGTCTATGTAGGGAGATGAATCATAGAGATAAACCACCAATTCCTAGGACATCAGATATTCTCTTAATTTTAACCTAGCTAAAAAGAGCGATCTGCCTTTGTTTATGGCATTGTCCTTCCCTTGGTAATTTTACTAGGCTTTAACTGAGAAACACCAGTGACTGCAGGATAACCACGAATAGTTACAAAGAGATGGCACATCTCTAGAAGGTGACATTCACATAGAGAGTGAGGAAGACCTCAATCCCAGACTGTGCTGTCCCCAATTTGTACAACTTCCCAGGTGATGCTAGAGGTGAAGAACCCACCTGCCAATGCAGGAGACCAGGCAAGAGATGTGAGTTTAATGCCCAGGTCAGGAAGTTTCCCTGGAGGATGAAATGGCACCATGGTGGGCTCCAGTCCATGAGGTCACAAAGAGTTGGACACGACTGGAGCAACTTAGCATGCAAGTGATCAAGAGAATTTTATTTGCAGAGACATGTATTTACTTCTGTTCTAAGACTCACATTTTGGGCATGTGGTGTCACACCCTTGTGAGACAGAAGCACTGTCTCATAAGTGTTATGATGATTGTAACAGGAATTTCACTGAATTATCTTTTTTTTCAAATATATCACTATATATAGCAGTTGTTTAAAATCCTTTTAGCCATATTAAACAGGGAAATAATACACATGAGGAAAATATCCTAAATGCCTAACAGGAAGCTAGATAAAGTTATTCAAAAGGTATTGACTGTAAACTGGGATGCTAAACATTTTTAAAGCCTAATTCAGAATCCTTCTTTGGGCTTTCTTCCAAAGAATATTTTTACAAGTTTGCAGACAGGTCTGTTGGCTCATGAAATTAAACTCTGGGAGTAATAGCTCCATGTACCATGAGAACATCTGCCTTTTATCACCTATTCATTTTATATAATGGTTTGGTTTCATGTTTTTATTGTGTAATCGCCCACTGTATATTTAGGCTATTATTTCAGAAATATATTTCCTCCTAACAAGACTAGATGGTTCTATATGGCAGAAGACAGAATCAGTCTAACAATGTCCCTCACACATCTCTTGAGTCTTCCAATTTAGAAGTGTAAGAGAGCCTTTTTCCCCCTGTGATTGGCACTTATGTAATAAATATAATTTTGTTGATGTGTTCAGTTGTTCAGTCAAATCTGCAACCCCATCGACTGCACTTCTCTGTCCTTCACTATCTCCCAGAGTTTGCCCAAACTCCTGTCCATTGAATTAATAATGCAATAAAATATAATCTTATCCTTGCAGGAAATGGAAGAATTTGTCCAAAGTTCAGGTGAAGATGGTATTGTGGTATTTTCTCTGGGGTCAATGGTCAAAAATCTCACAGAAGAAAAAGCCAATCGCATTGCCTCAGCACTTGCCCAGATTCCACAAAAGGTTAGTATAAACTCCAATCCTGGTGAGCAGAGTCATTTTGCAATTGTAGAGAGTGTGGGTGGCTATCAGTCCTCTTTCTAGATAAAAGTTGTAACTCATCCTTCATTGAACAAAACTGGCACCACCTTTCAGTAAAAATGTCTCAAAAGATTCAAATGTATTAGGGACATACTTTACCACTCTCTTACTGAACCTTCACATTACCATGAAAATGCATCTTTTCATGAAGTCGTTTATTTTCAATGAAATAGAGACGAAATGTTAAGATTCTAGTAATTTTTCCATATCAGTTAACATTTATTGGCACTTATTAAATGCCAGATACTCTGCTACATCTTTATACACATAATCTTATTTAATTCTTAGATTGCCCATTATGAGGTAGTGGTTTCCGCTGGTCACATAGACATCCTAGGAAACTGAGGCTTATAGAGTGAAATAATCTGCTGAGGACCACACAATGAGTATACGGTAGTATTATGCCTGTTGGACTCCAGGGAGCACAGCTTTCATCTCTCTGTTATTCTGCTGGCCATACTGTTCAATCCAGAAAAATGAATACATCATCCCAACCATGGTCTTTCAAAGAGGACAGGAACAATTCCTTGAAAGATCTGAGAACAAAGTCACCTTAGTAATGGGGAAAAAAACCCAGAAAATGCAATTCCATCAAGGAGCATACAGCCAAATAAAGAGACTAGATCAACATATATACTAATGGGAGAGTGGCCCAGACAGATGAAACTGTCTAGATATGCAGTCATTTATTTAGACAGCTATACCTCAGTAAGTTGTTACATGTACCCTATTGCCTTCAGTTCAGTTCAGTTGCTCAGTCATGTTCAACTCCTTGTGACCCCATGGTCTGCAGTACGCCATGCCTCCCTGTGCATCATCAACTCCTGGAGTTCACTCAGACTCATGTCCATCGAGTTAGTGATGCAATCCAACCACCTCATCCTCTGTCGTCCCATTCTCCTCCTGGCTTTAATCTTTCCCAGCATCAGGGTCTTTTCCAGTGAGTCAGCTCTTCTCATCAGGTGGTCTAAGTATTGGAGTTTCAGCTTCAGCATCTCAGTCCTTCCAAATGAATATTCAGGACTGATTTCCTTTAAGATGGACTGGTTGGATCTCCTTCAAGTCCAAGGGATTCTCAAGAGTCTTCTCCATCACCACAGTTCAAAAACATCAATTCTTCAGCACTCAGTTTTCTTTATGGTCCAACTCTCACATCCATACATGACTACTGGAAAAACCATAGCTCTGACTAGATGGACATGTGTTGGCAAAGTAATGTCTCTGCTTTTTAATATGCTGTCTAGGTTTTTCATAGCTTTTCTTCCAAGGAGCAAGTGTCTTTTAATTTCATGGCTACAGTTACCATCTTCAGGGATTTTGGAGCCCAAAGAAATAAAAGTCTGTCACTGATTTCACTGTTTTTCCATCTATTTGCCATGAAGTGACCGGACCAGATGTCATGATCTTAGTTTTCTGAATGTTGCATTTTAAGCCAACTTTGTCACTCTCCTCTTTCACTTTCATCAAGAGGCTCTTTAGTTCTTCAGTTTCTGCCATAAGGGTGGTGTCATCTGCATATCTGAGGTTATTTCTGTTTCTCCCAGCAATCTTGATTCCAGCCTGTGCTTTATCCAGCCCGGCATTTCTCATGATGTACTCTGCATATAAGTTAAATAAGCAGGGTGACAATACAGCCTTGACGTATTCCTTTCCCTGTTTGGAACCAGTCTGTTGTTCCATGTCCAGTTCTAACTGTTGCTTCCTGACCTTCATAACGGTTTCTCAAGAGGCAGGTCAGGTGGTCTGGTATTCCCATCTCTTGAAGAATTTTCCATATTTGTGGTGATCCACACAGTCAAAGGCTTTGGTATAGTCAATAAAGCAGAAGTAAATGTATTTCTGGAACACTCTTGCTTTTTTGATGATCCAATGGATGTTGACAATTTAATCTCTGGTTCCTCTGCCTGTTCTAAATCCAGTGTGAAAACCTGGAAGTTTGTGGTTCATGTACTGTTGAAGCCTGGCTTGGAGAATTTTGAGCATTACTTTACTAGCGTATGAGATGAGCGCAATTTTGAGGTTTGAGCATTCTTTGGCATTGGAATGAAAACTGACCTTTTCCAGTCCTGTGGCCACTGCTGAGTTTTCCAAATTTGCTGGCCTATTGAGTGCAACACTTTCACAGCATCATCTTTTAGGATTTGAAATATATCAACTGTAATTCCATCACCTCCACAAGCTTTGTTCATAATGATGCTTCCTAAGGCCCACTTGACTTCACATTTCCAGGTGTCTGGCTCTAGGTGAGTGATCACACCATTGTGATTGTCTGGGTCATGAAGATCTTTTTTGTATAGTTTTTCTGTGTATTCTTGCCACATCTTCTTAATACCCTATATGCCTTGCACCATGCTAAATGCTTTACATCTGCTTTTTAAAATGTCTTTTTTTTTTTCTTTTTATTGTGGTGAGACTCTTGAGAGTCCCTTGGACTGCAAGGAGATCCAACCAGTCCATCCTAAAGGAGATCAGTCCTGGGTGTTCATTGGGAGGACTGATGCTGAAGCTGAAACTCCAATACTTTGGCCGCCTCATGCAACAGTTAGAACTGTACGTGGAACATCAGACTGGTTCCAAAAAGGGAAAGGAGTACATCAAGGCTGTATATTGTCACCCTGCTTATTTAACTTATATGCAGTGTACGTCTTGAGAAATGCTCGGCTGGATAAAGCACAGGTCTTCATTGGAAAAGCCCCTGATGCTGGGAGGGATTGGGGGCAAGAGGAGAAGGGGACAACAGAGAATGAGATGGCTGGATGGCATCACCGACTCGATGGACATGAGTTTGAGTGAACTCCGGGAGTTGGTGATGGACAGGGAGGCCTGGTGTGCTGTGATTCATGGGGTCGCAAAGAGTTGGACACGACTGAGCGACTGAACTGAACTGAACTGAACCGAACTGAAACATACAATTTTAACCATATTTAGCTACAGTTCAGTGGCACTAAGTAGATTCACATTGTTATGCAACTGTTGCCATCATCCATCTCCTGAGTTTTTCACTTTCTTAAACTGAAACTCTGTCCCCATTGAACACTAACTCCTCATTCTCCTTCCCAACCTCCTCTAATAATATTATACTTTTTGAAGTTTTACCACTTGCACTGTCTTTTCCCTAAAGTTTTCAGATATGTCAGCTTCAAGGTCCAGAAAAAGAGAGGTTACACATAGAGTAGAGAGAATAACATTTCGAGGCTATAGTAGGACTCAGAGTGTGACTGGTTTAGAAATAGAAGCCTAATCTTTCTAAATTGAATTTTCTACATTTAAGACATTTAAAAATCCTAATGTTGTTCTCAGTGTATATTTTCTGCTTTATGACATTTAATCAACTTTGATTTTGTTTATTTTAGATATTTACTCTTTATATACTCTCACTCATAAAGCATCATCTCTTTATATTTTTATGTTAAAGTACATGAAACTCTATAATTGTAAGTGCACTAATTAGCCCTGTTAAAACTCTATATTTTTTAGTTTAGACTGTTCGGATAATGAAGTTGCCACCAATTAGCATTTAATCTGAACTTTTTAATAAAGAGTTCCCAAAAGAAAAAAAAAATTATGTAACAAGTGGTTAACATCCTAGCAAGATACTTCATTAAATATTGGAATATAAACAAATCCTCTATCTCATCTCTCCTTAGGAACAAACAAGAGAAAAAGTGAGAAAAGGAAAGAGAGAGAAAGAGGAAGAAAGATAGAGAGGGAAAGAAAGAGAAAAGAGGAAAGAAAAAGAGAGAAGGGGTGGAAAGAAGGATGGAAGGCGGGGGAAGGAAGACAATAAGTCATCATCCAAAAAGCAGACTTCTTGTGATAGCTGAAAGGAACATATCAATACAAAACAGGTAGTTTTCAAACACTGAGATGAAATAAAACTAATTGCCTTTAACTATTTGCCTTTACCTTTTTTAAAAGGGCGTGTACTAGTAGTCTATTAAGAGGTTTTAGAAGTGAGACTGCAGGTGAAGAAATAGAAAATAAACAGGACTAGTTTAGGAAGAACATGAGGGTAAAACAAACATGATTACTATGTAAATTTACTTGTCATGAGGCCCTCCTACCTGGCAATTAGTTTTACTTTATCTCAGTGCTATCAAACTACCTCTTTTATTTTGATATGTTCCTCTCAACTATCACAGAAAGTATGTGGACTCTAAAGTATGTGAGGAAAACTGTGTGGGGAAACTGAAGTCGCTCAGTTGTGTCCTACTCTTTGCAACCCCGTGGACTGTAGCCTACCAGGCTCCTCCATCCATGGGACTCTCCAGGCAAGAATACTGGCAAGGGTTGCCATTTCCTTCTCCAGGGGATCTTCCCAAACCCGGGTCTTCCGCATTGCAGGCAGACGCTTTACCCTCTGAGCCCCCATGGAAGTCCAAATATGTGGGGAAGTTGCCCATAAATGCTTCTTACCAGGTGGTGCTAGTTGTAAAGAACCCACGTGCCAATGTAGAGACAGACACGGGTTCTATCCCTGGGCCAGGAAGATCTCCTGGAGGCGGACACAGCAACACACTCCAATATTCTTGCCTGGGGAATCCCATAGACAGAGGAGCTTGTCAGGCTACAGTCCATAGAGTCACACAGAGTCAGACATGACTGAAGCGACTTAGCTTACAGCTATGCACAGAAGAATGGGCAGGTTTTTGTACAACCTGCCATCCACTGAGGGAAGAGCCGGATGCTCAGAACATGGAATTTGGAGAAGGACTTGAGCACCCCTCACCCCTTCAACCTGGGATGGTAGGTCACTCAATAAGTCAATGTCTCAGTGCTGATGGCACTAGTGATGCCCATCCATGCCCACTTTCCTGCCTGGGATGTCCTTGGAGCCTTAGCCTGGGAAACAAGAGTCAGCCTTTTAGGCTACCTGAAAAAAATCACCTATATCCTGTCTCTGGGGGCAGCCCAGGTGGTGCTAGTGGTAAAGAACCCAGCTGCCAATGCAGGAGTCATAAGATAGGCAAGTTTACTTCCTGGGTCAAGGAGATCCCCTGGAGGAGGTTGTGGCAACTCACTCCAGTATTCTTGCTTGGAGAATCCCATGGACAGAGGAGCCTGTCAGGCTATGGTCCACAAGGTCACAAAAAGCTGGACAAGACTGAAGTGGCTTAGTGCACATGCATGCATCCTGTCTTTAGAAAAGAGCTGCTGGTTTCCACCATCAGATTCTTCTCCACTGGATCTTCAGCCTCTCTCTCAGGCACAGACAGCTACAACTTTGCTTAGAATAAAATCTCTCTTGATCAACTACCATGCAACCTTTATCATAATCAAAAATAACTAAAGCAGATGATGAAAGTGAAGAATATTTGCACTTGTCCCAATTTGAGAACTGAGGTACAGAGTTGATTCCAAGAAAGCAGAGAATATCGGAAGCTATGCAATACTACTGTCACGCCCTAGAGCTAATCAGGTAGGAAATCAAGCTGTGCTTTTCTCTCATTTGACGATTCCTATCAAAATACAAAGAAATATGGAAGAGCATTATGCTCATGACCCTCTCTATTCAATTATATTTTTATGCACAAGAAAGTAATATGCATTCATGTCAGCAATAAAATATTTGAAAACAAAATAACGGTTATAGATTTAAATATGATATATCTTGAATATAAAAAAAATTCTTAGAACATGATCTAGTTCTCTTAAATTAAAAAAAAACTTGCAAATTATAATTTTAATTTACCCTTTCAGAATATCAAGTGGTATTTGCTGATTTCAGATTTTGGTATAGACTTTTTCTTGGAAAATTTTCTTCATATTTGTTGTTTATGATTTTTAAGTTAAAGTTAACTGCTGTAAAAGATACACATGAACATGTTCATTGTTTGAACCTTTTATAAACTTCTGTTTACTTCATATAACACCTCAGCACAGGCTTTCAAATAGCAAAAGAAAGAAATAAAAAAACTGGTACGGACTATGTGATTTCTAAATAGCTCTATAGCCTTAAAATGCCTTAATTTTGTTTGTTTGTTTGTTTTTACTTCACAATTAAAGTACTGTCTTCCACAGGTTTTATGGAGATACAAAGGAAAGAAACCTGCCACGTTAGGAGCCAATACTCGGCTCTATGATTGGATACCACAGAATGATCTTCTTGGTAAGACCAAGGAAATTCAATAAACAAGTTAAATATTTAAACTTCCACATTTTACTTGCACTTTTGAAGCAAATATAATTAAAGAATTGGTCATTAATTTTATAGATTGATACTTCCTCTGATTCTCAAAAGGGGATCTTCATTTAAGACTCTCATCATTCTTTAAATTTCAATCTCAGTTCAGCTATTACCTTTTCAATAAGTCTTTCCAGACAATGTAAAGGGGATTAATTTTGCCTTTTTCAGGGATCATGGTATTTTTGAGGTAGAAATTACCCATGTTCTCAGCTTTCATAGAAAATATTGCCTTCTTCATTGAGTTATCCAAGAGTTTTTACCCCATGTCTTTCTGCAATTCTGTTAATCTTTCATGTATCCCAAAATCCTCACCCGCATCTCGTCTAATCTCCAATCTAGGTCATCCCAAAGCAAAAGCGTTTATCACTCATGGTGGAACCAATGGGATCTATGAAGCTATCTATCATGGGGTGCCTATGGTGGGAGTCCCAATGTTTGCTGATCAGCCTGACAACATTGCTCACATGAAGGCCAAAGGAGCGGCTGTGGAAGTGAATATAAACACAATGACAAGTGCAGATTTGCTCAATGCCTTGAGAACAGTCATTAACGAGCCTTCGTAAGTACTACGATTTTATTTGTGTGTGTGTGTGTGTGTGTGTGTGTGTGTGTGTGTGTGTGTGTGTGTGTGTTTGGCTGTGCGGGGTCTTCATTGCCTCTCACAAACTCAGTAGTTGTGGTCTGCAGGTTTAGTTGCCCCACAGTACTACCACTGTTAAAGGCTTATCTTTAATTATTTTACCTGTGATACTCAAAAATGTCCAAGGTTTCATTCATTTTAAACTAGTGTATTTTCAAATATAAATAACAACTGAAACATATCACATGGAACCATTTTATTATTTCCTCTCCCAAACTGCTGAAGCTTTTGGCTGAAATTGTAAAACAAAACCAAGATTACAAATATTCTATTAGTGCTTTAAAAAAAATAATGCCGATTACATAAATTCTCAGATCTTTTCTTGGACAATCTGCTTATGGACTTCCTAGTGGGTATTTTCTCTCAGTATAGGGTTATTTGCAATCTTGATCTGGAGTAATTTGGAAACTAGAAGTCACACAAGGCCAAAATCCATTCTTGGAAAAATGAGGCAGTTCATTTACAATTGACTTACTCTATCTTTTTTAATGTTTGTGTTTTACCATATTCTGTAAAGAATGTATTTCTTACACTCCCCTCCTCGTAACCCTTAACATGCTATGTGACCAGCAAAGTTCATGTCACAGCAAGAATTAACATTTTTTTTAACATACCTGTGGCTTTAGGTTAATATAGCATGTGACATGCATCCTATACTTACCTTTTTCTTCAACTGGAAGGAGATTTTTAATACTCAGATAATGAACAGAAGATTACTATATAGATTATTAAAAATTGCTCCTAAAAACTAATCAGAAAAAATAAAAATCTAATAGAAAAGTAAGGAAAAGTTTGAACAAGAAATTTGCAGAAAAGGAAATATGAATTGGTTATATGCATTTGTTCATTAAAATCTCATCCATAAATAGATAAAGTCAAACTAAAACCAGGAGATAACATTTTATATTTACCAGATTGGAAAAAATAAACAAATTAAGAAATCTGGCAAAGCTTTTGACCAGAATATGGAACAACTGAAATCCTCAAGAACTTTTCTTAAAAGTATAAATTGATGTAACCATCTTGGAAGAAGGCAATGGCACCCCACTCCAGTACTCCTGCCTGGAAAATTCCATGGACGGAGGAGCCTGGTAGGCTGCAAGTCCATGGGGTCGTTAAGAGTTGAATATGACTGAGCGACTTCACTTTCATTTTTCACTTTCATGCATTGGAGAAGGAAATGGCAGCCCACTCCAGTATTCTTGCCTGGAGAATCCTAGCGATGGGGGAGCCTGGTGGGCTCCCATCTATGGGGTCGCACAGAGTCAGACACGACTGAAGTAACTTAGCAGCAGTAGTAGCAGCAGTAGTAACTCAGATGGTAAAGCATCTGCCTGCAATGCAGGAGACCTGGGTTTGATCCCTGGATCAGGAAAATGCCTTGGAGAAGGAAATGGCAACTCACTCCAGTATTCTTGGCTTGGAGAATCCCATGGGCAGAGGATCTGGTGGGCTACAGTCCATGGGGTCGCAGAGTCGGACACGACTGAGCAATTAACACACACAGTGACATCAAAGTCATGAACAATGTGAAATTTCACTTCTAGAGAAACTCTTGCCTTTGCTTTGTGATCTCAAGTGTAACATGTGTATAAGAGCAACATGGTGTATAATAGAAAAAGAAACTAAAATACCTCACTATGAATAGGCTTGCTGTGTAAATCACGATGTATATATCTAATGCAATACTAAACAGTAGTAAAAAATAAACCATGAATAAACCATCAATACAGAAAAATTTCACATACAATACTGAGCAAGAAAAGCAACTTCTTAAAAATACATATAAGATGATATTTCTTATTTAAAGTTCAAAAGCATGCAAACTAAATGCAAACAGGGTAAAACTACAAAGCAGTGGTAATAATAAACATCCATGGAAAAGAGAGAGAAATGTGTTTGGAAAGGAATTTTCAGGGTAAGATTTTATTTATTTATTTATTTTAAAATTTAAATTTATTTATTTTAATTGGAGGTTAATTACTTTACAATATTGTATTGGTTTTGCCATACATCAACATGAATCTGCCACGGGTATACACGTGTTCCCCATCTTGAATCCCCCTCCCACCTCCATCCCCATACCATCCCTCTGGGTCATCCCAGTGCACCAGCCCCAAGCATCCTGTATCCTTCATTGAACCTGGACTGGCGATTTGTTTCTTATATGATATTATACATGTTTCAGTGCCATTCTCCCAAATCATCCCACCCTCGCCCTCTCCCACAGAGTCCAAAAGGCTGTTCTATACATCTGTGTCTCTTTTGCTGTCTCGCATACAGGGTTATCATTGCCATCTTTCTAAATCCCATATATATGTGTTAGTATGCTGTATTGGTGTTTTTCTTTCTGGCTTACTTCACTCTGTATAGTCAGCTCCAGTTTCATCCACCTCATTAGAACTGATTCAAATGTATTCTTTTTAATGGCTGGGTAACACTCCATTGTGTATATGTACCACAGCTTTCTTATCCATTCATCTGGTGATGGACATCTAGGTTGCTTCCATGTCCTGGCTATCATAAACAGTGCTGCGACAAACATTGGGGTAAACGTGTCTCTTTCAATTCTGATTTCCTAGGTATGTATGCCCAGCAGTGGGATTGCTGGGTCATAAGGCAGTTTTATTTCCAGTTTTTTAAGGACCCTCCACATTGTTCTCCATAGTGGCTGTACTAGTTTGCATTCCCACCAACAGTGTAAGAGGGTTCCTTTTTCTCCACACCCTCTCCAGCATTTATTGCTTGTAGACTTTTGGATCACAAACATTCTGACTGGCGTGAAATGGTATCTCATTATGGTTTTGATTTGCATTTCTCTGATAATGAGTGACGTTGAGCATCTTTTCATGTGTTTGTTAGCCATCTGTATGTCTTCTTTGGAGAAATGTCTATTTAGTTCTTTGGCCCATTTTTTGATTGGGTCGTTTATTTTTCTTGAGTTGAGCTGCAGGAGTTGCTTGTATATTTTTGAGATTAGTTGTTTGTCAGTTGCTTCATTTGCTATTATTTTCTCCCATTCTGAAGGCTGTCTTTTCACCTTGCTTATAGTTTCCTTTGTTGTGCAGAAGCTTTTAAGCTTAATTAGGTCCTATTTATTTATTTTTGCTTTTATTTCCACTATTCTGTGAGGTGGGTCATAGAGGATCCTGCTGTGACGTATGTCGGAGAGGGTTTTGCCTATGTTCTCCTCTAGGAGTTTTATAGTTTCTGGTCTTACGCTTAGATCTTTAATCCATTTTGAGTTTATTTTTGTGTATGGTGTTAGAAAGTGTTATAGTTTCATTCTTTTACCAGTGGTTGCTCAGTTTTCCCAGCACCACTTGTTAAAGAGATTGTCTTTTCTCCATTGTATATTCTTGCCTCCTTTGTCAAAGATAAGGTGTCCATAGGCGCATGGATTTATCTCTGGGCTTTCTATTTTGTTCCATTGATCTATATTTCTGTCTTTGTGCCAGTACCATACTGTCTTGATGACTGTGGCTTTGTCGTAGAGCCTAAAGTCAGGCAGGTTGATTCTTCCAGTTCCATTCTTCTTTCTCAAGATTGCTTTGGCTATTTGAGGTCTTTTGTATTTCCATACAAATTGTGAAATTATTTGTTCTAGCTCTGTGAAAAATACCTCTGGTAGCTTGATAGGGATTGCATTGAATCTATAGATTGCTTTGGGTAGTATACTCATTTTCACTATATTGATTCTTCCAATCTATGAACATGGTATATTTCTCCATCTATTAGTGTCCTCTTTGATTTCTTTCACCAGTGTTTTATAGCTTTCTATATATAGGTCTTTAGTTTCTTTAGGTAGATATATTCCTAAGTATTTTATTCTTTTCATTGCCATGGTGAATGGAATTGTTTCTTTAATTTCTCTTTCTGTTTTCTCATTATTAGTGTATAAGAATGCAAGGGATTTCTGTGTGTTGATTTTATATCCTGCAACTTTACCATATTCATTGATTAGCTCTAGTAATTTTCTGGTGGAATCTTTAGGGTTTTCTATGTAGAAGATCATGTCATCTGCAAACAGTGAGAGTTTTACTTCTTCTTTTCCAATTTGGATTCCTTTTATTTCTTTTTCTGCTCTGATTGCTGTGGCCAAAACTTCCAGAACTATGTTGAATGGTAGTGGTAAGAGTGGGCACCCTCGTCTTGTTCCTGACTTTAGGGGAAATGCCTTCAATTTTTCACCACTGAGGATAATGGTGTGGGTTTGTCAAATATAGCTTTTATTATGTTGAGGTATGTTCCTTCTATTCCTACTTTCTGGAGAGTTTTTATCATAAATGGATGTTGAATTTTGTCAAAGGCTTTCTCTGCATCTATTGAGATAGTCATATGGCTTTTATTTTTCAATTTGTTAATGTGGTGTATTACACTGATTAATTTGCGGATACTGAAGAATCCTTGCATTCCTGGGATAAAGCCCACTTGGTCATGGTGTATTATCTTTTAAATGTGTTGTTGGATTCTGATTGCTAGAATTTTGTTAAGGATTTTTGCATCTATGTTCGTCAGTGATATTGGCCTGTAGTTTTCTTTTTTGTGACATCTTTGTCAGGTTTTGGTATTAGGGTGATGGTGGTCTCATAGAATGAGTTTGGAAGTATACCTTCCTCTGCAATTTTCTGGAAGAGTTTGAGTAGGATTGGTGTTAGCTCTTCTCGAAATTTTTGGTAGAATTCAGCTGTGAAGCTGTCTAGACCTGGGCTTTTGTTTGCTGGAAGATTTCAGGTTACAGTTTCAATTTCCATACTTGTGATGGGTCTGTTAAGATTTTCTATTTCCTCCTGGTTCAATTTTGGAAAGTTGTACTTTTCTAAGAATTTGACCATTTCTCCCACGTTGTCCATTTTATTGGCATATAATTGCTGATAGTAGTCTCTTATGATCCTTTGTATTTCTGTGTTGTCTGTTGTGATCTCTCCATTTTCATTTCTAATTTTATTGATTTTATTCTTCTCCCTTTGTTTCTTGATGAGTCTGGCTAATGGTTTGTCAGTTTATTTATCCTTTCAAAGAACCAGCTTTTGGCTTTGTTGATTTTTGCTATGGTCTCTTTTGTTTCTTTTGCATTTATTTCTGCCCCACTTTTTAAGATTTCTCTCCTTCTATTAACTCTGGGGTTCTTCATTTCTTCCTTTTCTATTGCTTTAAGTGTAGACTTAGGTTATTTATTTGACTTTTTTCTTGTTTCTTGAGGTATGCCTGTATTGCTATGAACTTTCCCCTTAGCACTGCTTTTACAGTGTCCCACAGGTTTTAGGTTGTTGTATTTTCATTTTCATTCATTTATATGCATATTTTGATTTCTTTTTTTATTTCTTCTGTGATTTGTTGGTTATTCAGCAGCGTGCTGTTCAGCCTCCATATGTTGGAATCTTTAATAGTTTTTCTCCTGTAATTGACATCTATTCTTACTGCATTGTGGTCAGAAAAGATGCTTGGAATGATTTCAGTTTTTTTGAATTTATCAAGTTTAGATTTATGGCCCAGGATATGATCTATCCTGGAGAAGTTTCTGTGTGCACTTGAGAAAAAGGTGAAATTCATTGTTTTGGGGTGAAATGCCCACCAAACCAGCTCTCCAACAGATGCTAAAGGATATTCTGTAGACAGGAAACACAAAAAGGGTGTATAAACTCGAACCCAAAATAATAAAGTAAATGGCAACAGGATCATACTTATCAATAATTACCTTAAATGTAAATGGATTGAATGCCCCAATCAAAAGACAAAGACTGGCTGAATGGATACAAAAACAAGACTCCTATATGTGTTGTTTGCAAGAGACCCACCTCAAAACAGGGGACACATACAGACCGAAAGTGAAGGGCTGGAAAAAGATATTCCTCACAAATAGAGACCAAAAGAAAGCAGGAGTAGCAATACTCATATCAGATAAAATAGACTTTAAAACAAAGGCTGTGAAAAGAGACAAAGAAGGACACTACATAATGATCAAAGGATCAATCCAAGAAGAAGATATAACAATTATAAATATATATGCACCCGACATAGGAGCACTGCAATATGTAAGACAACTGCTAACAAGTATGAAAGGGGAAATTAACAATAACACAATAGTGGGAGACTTTAATAGCCCACTCACACCTATGGATAGATCAACTAAACAGAAAATTAACAAGGAAACACAAACTTTAAATGATACAATAGACCAGTTAGACCTAATTGATATCTATAGGATAAGACCTTTAATTAATTATTCTTTCTACCTTATGTATACATGTATACAGTTAAGTACAGGAACAATTTAATTTTTAAAAAATATTGAAAATTGTACGTGTAAAGTTCTTTTAGCTCTGAAGGGAGGAGTCCTCCTAACAGACTGTAATGTATAAATTAGAGTCATGACTGTGGAGATAAAGCTTTAGGAGAAAAGCTAGGAAATATTACTATACTTACCTTATATGAAATCAAAATTCTATAATTTCTATGCTTTTGCCTACCAGTTATAAAGAGAATGCTATGAGGTTAAAAATGATTCACCATGATCAGCCTGTAAAGCCCCTGGACCGAGCAGTCTTCTGGATTGAATTTGTCATGCGCCACAAAGGAGCCAAGCACCTGAGGCCAGCCGCCCACAACCTCACCTGGTACCAGTACCATTCTCTGGATGTGATCTGTTTCCTGCTAGCCTGTGTGGCAACAGCTGTATTCTTGGTCACAAAATGTTGTCTGTTTTCTTGTCGAAAATTTGGTAAAACAGGAAAGAAGAAAAAAAGAGAATAGATCTTTCTAAGTTTGCCAAAGGCTTGCATGGGCAATTCTGTTTATTCTAGCCACAATGACCTTAAACATATCTTTATCCTATTTCCAAAATTCCATTCCTCTCTACCTTAACATAGATATAAATTCTAGAATTCAACAATAGCATTAACCATGGTCATGTTCCATTCTTTCTTTATCTTTTCCCAGCTGGCTTTACTCTCTTCCTCAAACATTCCTAAGAAAGGTACACAAATAATTTTATGTTTATCTATTCATAGTATCAGGCTTCCGTGGTGGCTCAGAAGGTAAAAAATCTTCCTGCAGTGTGGGAGACCTGGTTTGATCCCTGGACTGGTTTGATCCCTGGACTGGGAAGATCCCCTGGAGAAGGGAATGGCAACCCACTCCAGTATTCTTGCCTGGAGAATTCCTCGGACAGAGGAGCCTGGTGGGCCAGATACAGACCATGGGGTTGCATAGAGCTGGACATGACTGAGTGACTAACGCTTCACTTTCATTCATAATATCAATTTTTTCTTTATTTTTAACTTTAAGTTATATGCTGATTGACAATATATTGAATCCTGAGGAAAATATAATGTACTTACACAAATGTAAGTCAGAGCTGATAGATGCAGAGAACACAGAGTAAAATTCACAATATTAGCTAGAACATACAAATTAGAAAACCATGATAGGAGACTAGTCTATTACAAGAAGACTAATGATTTTATTTGTCATAAAAGACTTTCTGCTTGCCAAGTGTTACTGAAGTCAGAGCATGAATTGATAATAACTGTGATGGCATATCACACCAGGGACAGTGAAAATCTACAGATTTTCATTAAACACATAGATAACCATACTTATATTCCTGACTTTAGTCAGAAAATATTCTTGTGTACCGTTTTGTGCAAGAGACTGAACACTGCCTTCAAGCAAGAGATCTATTGAATTATTGGTTATTTTTTCTCAGGGGCAGAGAATGTCAACAGTATGTTAAGGAAGAACAGATAATTTTTAGAAAAAATAGCAAGAAATATAGAAAACATTTTAATGATTTTATGAAAATTGTAATTTATAGTACAATGGATAATCTTGAAGTTAAGATCTGATTCATTATATTTAAAAATTGTTAATGCTCATAATCTATAGCCACTATAATCAAAAGTGTCATTTTATGTCAAAAAATAAATACTCGACTGATACAATTATTATACTAGTTTTCAGTCTCTATTTTCAATAAATTTAAATGCATCAATTAGTTGTTCAAGGATATGAGATGTTTACAAACCTATTCAACCAAGGATTGTTGCTGCCGTTTTAAATATAAATTTATTTATTTTAATTGGAGTTAATTACTTTACAATATTGTATTGGTTTTGCCATACATCAACATGAATCTGCCACAGGTATACACATGTTCCCCATCCTGAATCCCCCTCCCACCTCCCTCCCCGTACCATCCCTCTGGGTCATCCCAGTGCACCAGCCCCAAGCATCCAGTATTATGCATCAAACCTGGACTGGCGATTCATTTCATATATGATATTATACATGTTTCAATGCCATTCTCCCAAATCATCCCACCCTCTCCCTCTCCCACAGAGTCCAAAAGACTGTTCTTGTTAAGTCATGTCTGACTCTTTTGCAACCCGATGGACCATAGCCTTCCAGGTTCCTCTGTCCATGGGATTTCCCAAGCAAGAATACTGGAGTGGGTTGGGATTTCTTTCTCCAGGGCATCTTCTTGACCCAAGTATTGAACCCAAGTCTCCTGCCTCGTAGCCAGATTCTTTACCACTGAGCCACCAAGGAAGCCCCTCAACCAACTATATGCTGTAGTAAATATGTGTCAATGCAAAGCACTAAAGAGGAATAGTTATATTGGATTCAGCTTTGCATTAGTTTAACAAATGCATTAAAGATTTTACTTTCTTTATCCATTATAAACTTAATGACACGTTTAATTAAAGTTTTAATTTCAATATTTGATATATAACTGAAAGAAAAATGGCATCCACCAGCTTACTGAACTTTTTAAAACTTTTATTTATTTTAATATGGTATATCGAAAGTTACCTCCAATTTAAAAATAATTATATCACTGAAGTATTTCCTCTCGAATATGGGGTCTCCCAGGTGGTATAGTGGTAAAAATCTGCCTGCTAGTGCAGGAGATACAAGAGACTCGGGTTCCATCCTTGCGTCGAGAAGATCCCTGGAGTAGGAAGTGGCAACCTGCTCCAACATTCTTGCGCAGGAAATCCCATGGACAGAGGAGCCTGGTGGGTTACAGTCCATGGGGTCGTGAAGAGTTGGATATGAGTGAGCACACGTGCACACACACTCGAAAATGTACAATACTGAAAATGCAAATAAATTCTATAATTTATTGTGAAGACTGAATATGTATTTGTTAAATGTTATCTTTCTAAAAAGGTGAGTCATCCTGATATGTTTTGACTTTAACAATCATGTTTTGAGAACAGATCTTTGTTTGCTCTATTCTCAATTTATTTTTGCCAATTAGAATGTAGCAAATAGTTTAGGTCTCATGAGAGCTGTGCTGGCTATTCCTGGCCAGCTGGCCATGAACACTATCTAAGTGCAAGCACCTATTTGGTTTCTGAGATTGGATACCCATTACATATAGGACTAACTTCAGCTCCATAGCTGCTGCTCACCTGGTAGCTCCCTTTCTGACTCTAGTTATCTACAGGTTTCTTCCTTTGCCTGAGAATCTCACTAATCTCTTAGAATGTTACTGCTATCTTTAGTGAGAATTGAAACTATGGAGGAAGAAACAGATGGTCAAAGATGTAGAAATGGAAGCACAAAGCAATTGCTGAAGACGTGGTCTCAAACCAGGAAGAGAATGGTGAAATATAATTACTATCTTTCCCCCATTGCCTAAATCCAGCTAGAAGCTACAGAGCAGAAGAATTCAATTAATACAGTACACAGATGTGAGCATCCTGAGATACAAAATTTGAAAATAAAATTGAGGCTATTAGGTCTGGGGAGACAAATGAAGAATAACTAAAGCATTCCAAGATCACCATTATGAGCAGATTCAGAGGACGCTTTGAAGCGAGAATAAGGAAGAATGACTAGTTATTAGGAACAAAACTGGGGGTTCTTTCTTAGAAAACCAGGAGAGGATGATGCTTCAAGAATGAAGGGATGAACAATTATGAAATAAACATTCTAATTGACACCTGGTATAAAACCAAGGAACTTGTTAGAATACATTAATTTCAAAGTAAACATGAATTATTAAGAAAGAGACCAATGCATTCAATTTTACAGATACAATCATTTACTTAAAATTTTAAAAGTTATTAATTGAATAATCATGAGAAGTAATAACAGTTCAATAAAGTGAACAGCTCTGAAAAATTATATGAGTATTAAAATTCATTGAATATATTTTCTTCAGCTGTTTTGTTTGGTGATTTATGTACATTACTCTAGTACTTACAACCCTCTCATACAGACATGTTCACTTTATTAGAATGAGTAAGTTATATGCATTTAATATAACTTTATGGAAATATATTAATTTAAAACAGTAAGTGAAAAGAGGATGTTTATATATAACTATGCATATTTAGTTACATGTTTGCTTGATATTTACTCAAAATTATGCATGCTAATACAGGGCTTCTCCATAACTCAGCTGGTAAAGAATCCGCCTGTAATGCAGGAGACCCTGGTTCAATTCCTGGATCGGGAAGATCCCCTGGAGTAGGATATGGCAACCCACTCCAGTTTCTTGCCTGGAGAATCCCCATGGACAGAGGAGCCTGATGGGTTACAGTCCATGGGGTTGCAAAGAGTTGAACATGACTGAGCAACTAAAAACAGCACATATATGCTAATGAGCAACTACTAGAAATGTTTGAAATCTGATATTTATTTCATTCACTCATTTATTCAGCAAATATTTTTAGAGAAAATATGGAAATATTTTGGAGACTCAGTGTGCTCTTTTAGGGGATGTAATAGTTAACAAGATAAACACTGTATTTTTCTTTATGAAAAATTACTGTCTGATAGGAACTTTTAATGGGCACATACTATAATCTCCATTGCCGATAAATAAATAGGAATAGTCATGTTCATAGCAGAAAAATGCAGAAAGATATGGCAGTTTTCCACACAAAGAACAAAGGAAAGAGTCATAACTTTAAGAAAGCATGGCTATGAAAATAATTTAAGAAGTTTATTATTTATACAGCATAGGATTTTACTTTCACCACCAAACACATCCACAACAGGGCTTCATTTCTGCTTGGCTCAGCCTCTGTATTCTTTCTGGGGCCATTTCTCCACTCTTCTCCAGTGGCATATTGGACACCTGCCAATGTTGGGAGTTCATCTTTCACTTTCGTATCTTACTGCCATTTCATACTTTCATAGGATTTTCAAGGCAAGAATGCCATTCCCTTCATCAGTGGATGGTGTTTTGCCAGAACTCTCCACCATGACCTATCTGCCTTGGGTGACCCTACACAACATGGCTCATAATTTCATTGAGTTATATAAGGCTGTGACCTTTGTGATCATTTTGATTAGATTTCTGTGGTTTCCATTCTCTCTGTCCTCTGATGGATGAGGATGAGAGGCTTGTGCAAGCTTCCTAATGGGAGAGGCTCTCATAGTCAACAAAAGTCCAAAATTCAGTACTCGAGCACAGTCTCAAAAATGACAGAATGATCTCAGTTCATTTCCAAGGCAAACCATTCAACATCACTGTAAGCCAAGTCTATGCCACAACCACAAATGCTGAAGAAGCTGAAGTTGAATGGTTCTAGGAAGACTGACAAGACCTTCGAGAACTAACACTAAAAAAAGATGTCCTTTTCATTACAAGAGACTGAAATGCAAAAGTAGGAAGCCAAGCGATACCTGGAATGAGACAAGTTAGGCCTTGGAGTACAAAATGAAGCAAGGAAAATGATAACAGAAATTTGCCAAGAGAACACATTGGTCATAGCTAACACACTTTTACAACAACACAAGAGACAATTCTAAAATGGACATCACCAGATGGTCAGTACCAAAATCAGATTGATTATATTCTTCACAACCAAAGATGGAAAACCTCTATACGGTCAGCAAAAACAAGACCTAGAGCTGAATGTGGCTCAGGTCATGAGCTCCTTATTGCAAAGTTCAGACTTAAATTGAAGAAAGTAGGGAAAACCACTATGCCATTCAGGTATGATCTAAATAAAATTCCTTATGATTATATAGTGGAATGAACAAATAGTTTCAAAGGAATAGGTAGGATAGACAGAGTGTCTAAAGAACTATGGATGGACGTTCACAACATTGTTCCCTAGGCAGTGATCAAAACCATCCCTGAGAAAAAGAAGGGCAACAAGTCAGAATGGTTTTCTGAGGAGGCCTTACAAATAGCTAAGAAAAGAAAAGAAGATAAAGGCAAAGGAGAAAAGAAAAGATATACCCATTTGAATGCAGTAGCTCCTCTCAGCCGCCGCCCTTGGCCTTGAATGTGGGGTAACTCCTCCCCTCTGCTCCTGTGCCGTTGCAGCCACCACACTGCTGAATCAAGGAATCAGTGAGCTAAGATGGACTGAAAAGGGTAAATTTAACTCAGATGACAATTATATCCTTTACTGTGGGCAGGAATCCCTTAGAAGAAATGGAGTAACCATCATGGTCGACAAAAGCGTCTGAAATGCAATACTTGGATGCAATGTCAAAAATGACAGAATGATCTCTGTTCATTTCCAAGGTAAACCATTCAATATCATGGTAATCCAAGTCTATGCCCTGACCAGTAACACTGAAGAAGCTGAAGTTGAACAGGTCTGTGAAGACCTGCAAGACCTTTTAGAACTAACACCCAAAAAAGATGTCCTTTTCATTATAGGGGACTGGAATGCAAAAGTAGGAAGTCAAGAAACACCTGGAGTAGCAGGCAAATTTGGCTTTGGAGTACAGAATGAAGCAGGGCAAAGGCTAATAGCGTTTTGCCAAGAGAACGCACTGGTCATAGCAAACACCCTCTTCCAACAACACAAGAGAAGACTCTACACATGGACATCACCAGATGGTCAACACCAAAATCAGATTGATTATATTCTTTGCACCCAAAGATAGAGAAATTCTCTAGAGTCAGCAAAAACAAGACCAGTAGCTGACTGTGGCTCAGGTCATGAACTCCTTATTGCCAAATTCAGACTTAAATTGAATAAAGTAGGGAAAACCACTAGACCATTCAGGTATGACCAAAATCAAATCCCTTATGATTATACAGTGGAAGTGAGAAATCGATTTAAAGGACTAGATCTGATAGGCAGAGTGCCTGATGAACTATGGATGGAGGTTCATGACATTGTACAGGAGACAAGAATGAAGACCCATCCCCAAGAAAAAGAAATACAGAAAAGCAAAATGGTTGTCTGAGGACACTTTACAAATAGCTGTGAAAAGAAGAGAAGCGAAAAGCAAAGGAGAAAAGGAAAGATGTACCCATTTGAATGCAAAGTTCCAAAGAATAACAAGGAGAGATAAGAAAGACTTCCTTAGCAACCAGTGCAAAGAAATAGAGGAAAACAATAGAGTAGGAAAGACTAGAGATCTCTTCAAGAAAATTAGAGATACCAAGGGAAAGATGTAAAGATGAGCTCGATAAAGGACAGAAATGGTATGGACTTAACAGAAGAGGAAGATATTAAGAAGAGGTGGCAAGAATACACAGAAGAACTGTACAAAAAAAAAAAGATCTTCACAACCCAGAAAATCACGATGATGTGATTACTCACACTCACCTAGAGACAGACATCCTGGAAAATGAATGGCCTTAGGAAGCCAAGGACAAGTGGGCCTTAGGAAGCATCACTATTAACAAAGCTACTGGATGTGATGGAATTCCAGTTGAGCTATTTTAAATCCTAAAAGATGATGTTGTGAAAGTGCTATACTCAATATGTCAGCAAATTTGGAAAACTCAGCAGTGGCCTGAGGAGTGGAAAAGGTCAGTTTTCATTCCAATCCCTAAGAAAGGAAATGCCAAAGGATGTGCAAACTACTGCACATTCATACTTATCTCACACGCTAGTCAAGTAATGCTCAAAATTCTCCAAGCCAGGCTACAGCAATACCTGAACTGTGAACTTTCAGATGTTCAAGCTGGATTTAGAAAAGACAGAGGAACCAGAGATCAAATTGCCAACATCCACTGGATCAATGAAAAAGCAAGAGAGTTCCAGAAAAACATCTGTTTCTGCTTCATTGACTATGCCAAAGCCTTTGTGGATTACAGCAAAATGTGGAAAATTCTGAAAGTGATGGGAATACCAGACCACCTGACTTGCCTCTTGAGAAACCTATATGCAGGTCAGGAAGCAACAGTTAGAACTGGACGTGGAACAACAGACTGGTTCCAAATAGGAGAAGGAATATGTCAAGGTTGTATATTGTCACCCTGCTTATTTAACTCATGTGCAGAGTACATCATGAGAAACGCTGGGCTGGAAGAAGCACAAGCTGGAATTAAGATTGATGGGAGAAATATCAATAACCTCAGATATGCAGATAACACCACCCTTATGGCAGAAAGTGAAGAGGAACTAAATAGCCTCTTGATGAAAGTGAAAGAGGAGAGTGAAAAAGTTGGCTTAAAACTCAACATTCAGAAAACTAAGATCATGGCATCCAATCCCATCACTTCATGGCAAATAAATGGGGAAACAGTGGAAATTGTGGCTAACTTTATTTTTTTTGGCTCCAAAAATCACTGCAGATGCTGATTGCAGCCATGAAATTAAAAGGCGTTTATGCCTTGGAAGGAAAGTTATGACCAACCTAGACAGCATATTAAAAAGCAGAGACATTACTTTGTCAACAAAGGTCTGTCTAGTCAAGGCTATGGTTTTTCCAGTGGTTGTGTATGAATGTGAGAGTTGGACTACAAAGAAAGCTGAGCGCTGAAGAATTGATGCTTTTGAACTGTGGTGTTGGAAAAGACTCTTGAGAGTCCCTTGGACTTCAAGGAGATCAAACCAGTCCATCCTAAAGGAGACCAGTCCTGGGTGTTCATTGGAAGGACTGATGTCAAAGCTGGAGCTCCAATACTTTGGCCACCTGACGTGAAGAGCTGACTCATTTGAAAAGACCCTGATGCTGGGAAAGATTGAAGGCACAAGGAGAAGGGCATGACAGAGGATGAGATGATTGGATGGCATCACCGACTCAATGGACATCGGTTTGGGTGGACTCTCGGAGTTGATGATGGACAGGGAGGCCTGGCGTGCTGTGGTTCATGGGGTCACAAAGAGTCGGACACGACTAAGTGACTGAACTGAATTGAATGCAGTGTTCCAAAGAAGAGGAAGGAGAGATAAGAAAGTCATCTTAAGTAAACAATCCAAAGAAATAGAGGAAAACAATAGAATGAGAAAGACTAGACATCTCTTCAAGAAAACTAGAGATACCAAGGGAACATTTCTTTCAACAATGGGTATAATAAAGGATAGAAAAAGTGTGGACCTAACAGAAGCAGAAGATGTTAAGAACATATGGCAAGAATACAGAGGAAAAACTGTACAAGAAGATCTTTAATGACCTGGATAAGTACAATTGTGTGGTCACTCACCTAGAGCCAGACATCCTGAAGTGTGAGGTCAAGAGGGCCATAGGAAGCATTACTAAGAACAATTCTAGTGGAGATGACAGATTCCAGCTGATCTACTTCATATCTTAAAAGATGATGCTGTGAAGGTGCTGTACTCAATATGCCAGCAAATATGGAAAACTCAGCAATGGCCACAAGACACTGAAAGGATGGAAATCCTTTCAGTTTCCATCTGAATCCCAGAGAAAGGAAATGGCAAAGAATGTTCAAACTGCCCCCACAATTGCACTCATTTCATATGCTAGCAAGATAATGCTCCAAATGCTTCAAGTTAGGCTTCAATAGTACATGAACTGAGAAATTCCAATGTTCAAGCTGGATTTAGAAAAACAGAGGAATCAGAAATGAAATTGCCAACACTTCTTGGATCTTGGAGACAGCATGAGAGTTCCATAAAAGCATCTGCTTTTGCTTCATTGACTATGTTAAAATTTTGACTGGGTGGTTCACAACAACATGTGAAAAATTCTTAAGGAGATGGGAATACCAGACCACCTGAGAAACCGCCTGAGAAACCTGTATACAGGTCAAGAAGCAACAGTCCAAACCAGATATGGAACAATGGACAGGTTCAAAATTGGGAAGAGACTACATCAAGGCTGTACACTATCAACCTGCTTATTTAACTTATATGCAGTGTACCTCATGTGAAATGCCAGGATGGATGAAGCACAAGTTGGAATCAAGATTGCTGGGAGAAATATCAATAACCTCAGATATGCAGATGACATCACTCTTATGGCAGAAAGTGAAGAGGAACTTAGGAGCCTCTTTATGATCGTGAAAGAGGTGAGTGAAAAAGCTGGCTTAAAACTCAACATTCAAAACATGAAGATCACGGCATCTTGTTCCATCACTTCATGGCAAATAGATGGGGAAAATATGGAAACAGTGATAAGCTTTATTTCTGGGGGCTCCAAAATTGCTGCTGAAGGTAACTGCAACCACGAAATTAAAAGACGCTTGCTCCTTGGAAGAAAAGCTGTGACCAACCTAGAGAGCATATTAAAAAAGTAGAGACATCACTTTGCTGACAAAGGTCTGTATAGATGGTGAAATCTATGGTTTTTCCAGGAGTCATGTAAAGATATGAATTCCCTGGTTGTTCAGTGGTTAGAACACTCTGCTTCTACTGCAGAGTGCCTGAGTTCAATACCTAGTCAGGGAACTAAGATCCCCCATGCCTCACAGTATAGCCAAAAAGATATGAACGTTAGACCTTAAAGAAAGCTGAGTGCCAAAGAACTGATGCTTTAAATCTATGGTGTTGGAGAAGCTTCTTGAGAGTCTTTTGGAAAGCAAGATCAAACCTGTCAATCCTAAAGGAAATAAACCTTGAATATTCATTGGAAGGACTGACACTGCAGTTCTAATACTTGGGCCATTTGATATGAAAAGTCAACTCCTTGAAAAAGACCCTGATGCTGGGAAAGACTGAGGACTGGAGGAGAAGAGAATGACAGAAGATGAGATGGTTGGTTGATGTCACTGACTCAATGGATGTGAATTTGAGAAAACTCTGGGAGATAGTGAAGGATGGGGAAGCCTAGCATGCTGCAGTCTGTGGAGTCACAAAGAGTTGGACACAATTGAGTGTCTGAACAACAAATTATTTGTACAATCTGTGAAATAAGCTGGGATGAATAAATATTAGTAGGACAAAATCATGTAAGTCATGTAAGCTCTGTTAAACTGTGTGGACTTGCCCTCTGTCTGACCACCAGCCTATAATTAATGCTTGGACTTTGAATCTCTCAGAATTCAGTTATCACAAATAAAAGGATGAAGTATAGGAAGTCTCAATATTGCAAAGATGAGAAGGAAATTACCTATCCATTTCTTTAAGTCAAGATATTACAATGACTATGCACATACTCAATGGATAGCACACTTAGATAAATAACCCACCACTCATCAAATTTATAGCCTTTTTGACTTCACTGGTGTGAACTTGAACATGAAAGAATAAAATCAAGTAACAAGCACAATGCCATACACTGGCTATACAGTATCTGAGAGGTAGGTGAGCTGAACTTTGAATCATAGACTAAATGCTAAAAATATTTACATAAACTAACCTTTACCCTTCTGAAGAACTCTGTGTTCTTTGCTGGCTCTAGGCAGTGACCTCCACTCCTGTGTTATTGGGAGGGTGTCCAGGTTTTGTGAACCACTTCATAGGCCCCTGTTTCCATCTGTGGCCCTTCTTTCTCCATATTCAGCAATCCTCGTGTAGTGATAGGAGAGACTTGTGTCAGTGGCCACCACTGACAGTGAAGGACTAGGTGTTCTATGAAGCAGAATTATGTTTGATGTCCAGCTCTGATGATAAAGACCAAACACTTACAGCAGAGGCACCTGTGATCCCCACTTCACCACATCTTTCCCCACACCCTGTGGAGACCAAGCCTGTGCGTGAGTCAAGAAATGGCAGAAGAGGCGGAAGCACCCACTCTCCTAGAGCCACAGGCAGCAAAGTCAGTGACACCAACAAGACCAGGGCACCAAGGACTCCAAAGTGGGGACGGTGCCAGCATCAGGCAACACGTCTGACAGAATTCAGTTCAGTTCCATCACTCAATCATGTCCAATGCTTTGCGACTCCATGGACTGCAGCACGCCAGGCTTCCCTGTCCATCATCAACAAGTGGAGCTTGCTCAGACTCATGTCCACTGAGTCGGTGATGCCATCCAACCATCTCATCCTCTGCTGTCCCCTTCTCCTCTTGCCTTCAATCTTTCCCAGCATCAGGGTCTTTTCTAAAGAGTTAGTTCTTCACATCAGGTGGCCAAAGTATTGGAGCTTCAGCATCAGGCCTTCCAATGATTACTCAGGACTGATTTCCTTTAGGATGGACTGGTTTGATCTCCTTGAAGTCCAAGGGACTCTCAAGAGTCTTCTCCAACACCACAGTTCAAAAGCATCAGTTCTTTGGGACTCAGCTTTCTTTAGAGTTCAACTCTCATATCCATACATGACTACTGGAAAAACCATAGCTTTGACTAAATGGACCTTTGTTGGCAAACTAATGTCTCTGCTTTTTAATATGCTGTATAGTTGGTCATAGATTTTCTTCTCTGACAGAGTTAGTGGAGGGTGAAAAGTGCCTACTCTCAAATATAACTAGAAAGAACACATGCAAGAAAAAACCAGTTTTGTGCTATCATGCCACCTACTGGAAGACAATAGAAGAACGATTAATTTCCAACCCACTGAATCATTACAATCAATTTAAAAAAATTACTTAAAAAAAAAAAAAAAGACATTCACTACTGCAGTGGGGCCAGCAAGGGAAGAACTTTTCAAGCTCCATGAAGATCCACAGGAAAATTGTATGAAAAAAGAAATGGCGGTTCTCCAAAAACCAATCATTAAGCAAGGAATATCATGATCTGATAGAGAATTCAAAATAGTGATCATGAAGAAATTCAAGCTACAAGAAAACTCAGAAAGGCAACTCAGTGAGCTCAGGAATAAAAGTAATGAATTAATTAACAGAAAGAATATTTTACCAGGAAGATTTAAATCCTAAAAAAAAAAAAAATCAAACAGCAAATCTGTAGATGAAGAACAAGTACACTGGAGCTACCATGCTCCCTGATTTCAAACTGCACTACAAAGCTTTGGTAATCAAGACAGCATGGAATTGACTGAAAAACAGACACATAATTCAATGGGACAGAATTGACAGGCCAGAAATAAACCCACACGTATGTGGAGAATTCAGTTCAGTTCAGTCGCTCAGTTATGTCCGGCTCTTTGTGATCCCATGGACTGCAGCACACCAGGCTTCACTGTTCATCACCAACTTCCAGAGCTTACTCAAACTCAAGTCCATCAAGTTGGTGATGCCATACAACTATCTCATCCTCTGTCATCCCCTTCTCCTCCCTCCTTCAATCTTTCCCAGCATCAGGGTCTTTCCCAATGAGTCTGTTTTTCGCATCAGGTGGCCAATGTATTGGAGCTTCAGCTTCAGCGTAAGTCCTTCCAATGAATATTCAGGACTGATTTCCTTTAAGTTGGACTGGTTTGATTTCCTTGCAATTCAAGTAATCCTCAAGAGTCTTCTTCAATACCACTGTTCAAAAGCATCGTTTCTTTGGCCCTCAGCCTTCTTTATAGTCCAACTCTCACATTCATATATGACCCCTAGAAAAACCATAGCTCTGACTAGACGAACTTTTGTTATGACAGGGTACCAAGGAATATATAATGTGTTCCTTGTTATTTTGTCATAAGCAAGTAACTACACTACATGCCCAGAAGTACAGTCCAGGCTTCCCTGGTAGCTCAGACAGCAAAAAATCCACCTGTAGCAGGAGACTTGGGTTCAACCCCAAGCTGCGAAGATCTGCTGGAGAAGGCAATGGCTACCTACACCAGTATTTTTTTATGATCGTTGGGTCACAGAAAAAGCAAGAGAGTTCCAGAAAAACAGCTACTTCTGCTTTATTTACTACACTAAAACCTTTGATATGTGGATCACAACAAACTGTGAAAAATTCTTCAAGAGATGGAAATACCAGACCACTTTACCAGCCTCCTGAGAAATCTGTATGCAGGTCAAGAAGCAACAGTTAGAAACAGACATGGAACTGTGGACTGGTTCCAAATTTGGAAAGCAGTACATCAAGGCTGTATATTGTCACCCTGCTTATTTAACCCATATGAAGAGTACATCATGCGAAATGCCTGGCTGAGTGAAACACGAGCTGGGATCAAGATTGCTGGGAGAAATACCAATAATCTCAGATATGCAGATGACACCACCTTTAAGGCAGAAAGCAAAGAGGAACCAAAGAGTCTCTTGGTGAAGGTGAAAGAGGAGAATAAAAAAGCTGGCTTAAAGCTCAACATTCAAAAAACGAAGATCTTGGCATCCAATCCCATCACTTCATGGCCAATAGATGGGAAACAATGGAAATAGTGACAGACTTGACCTGTCAAAGATTTTCTTGGGCTCCAAAATCACTCCAGTTTGTAACTGCAGCCATGAAATTAAAAGATGCTTGCCCCTTGGAAGAAAAGCTATGACCATTCTAGACAGCGTATTAAAAAGCAAAGTTTACTTTGGCTACAAAGGTCCATCTAGACAAAGCTATGGTTTTTCCAGGAGTCATGTATGGATGTGAGAGTTGGACTCTAAAGAAAGCTGTTTGCCAAAGAATAGATGCTTTTCAACTGTGGTGTTGGAGAAGACTCTTGAGAGTCCCTTGGACTGCAAGGAGATCCAACCAGTCCATCCTAAAGAAAATCAGTCTTGAATACTCATAAGAAGGACTGATGCTGCAGCTGAAACTGTAATGCTTTGGCCATATGATGCGAAAAACTGACTCATTGGAAAAGACCCTAATGGTGGGAAATATTGAAAGTAGGAGGGGAAGGGGATGACAGTGGATGAGATGATTGGAGGGTATCATTGACTCAATGGACATGAGTTTGAACAAACTCTGGGAGCTGATGATGGACAGTGAAGCCTGGCCTACTGCAGTATGGGGTCGTAAAGAGTCGCACATGACTGGGTGACTGAATTGAATTGAACTAGTATTTTTTCCTGGAGAATCCCAGGGATAGAGATGCATATCTAAGGCTATAGTCCAGAGGGTCACAAAGAGTTGGACAATACTGAAGTGACTTGGCATACACACACAAATGCATTAACTAGAAATGTGAATTCTAGGATATTCTTATATTTTATTTTAAAGGGAATAATTTTAAACTTTTTCACTTGAAACAAGGTTAAATTTATAACCATTCATATTAGTTCAAAGAAGTTGCTTTCTCTAATTCTGAAGAAAATTATTTTGTTGAAAATTGAAGGCTTAGAAAAACATTTTAAAGCTCTTAATAATAATAATAGGGACTTCTCTGGTGGCTCAGAGGTTAAAGTGTCTGCCTGCAATATGGGAGACCTGGGTTTGATCCCTGGGTCGGGAAGATCCCCTGGAGAAGGAAATGTCAACCCACTCCAGTATTCTTGCCTGGAGAATCCCATGGACAAAGAAGCCTGGTGGGCTACAGTCCACGGGGTTGCAAAGAATCGGACATGACTGAGCGAGTGAAAAATAATAATAATAATAATAATAATAATAAATTTTACCTTCTTTTCTTTTAACCTGCTAATAGTGTATTGTGGTTGCTCTTCAATCCCTCAGACATGTCCAGTTCTTAGGGACCTCATGAACTGCAGCATGCCGGGCTTCCCTGTCCTTCACTATCTCTGAGAGTTTGTTCAAACTCATGTCCATTGAATTGATGCCATCCAGGCATCTTATCCTCTATTGTCCCCTTCTCCTCCTCCTCTCAATCTTTCCCCAGATTAGGGTCTTTTTCAAAGAGTCAGCTTCTTACATCACATTGCCAAAGTATTGGAGCTTCAGCTTCAGCATCAGTCCTTCCAATGAATATTCAGGATTAATTACCTTTAGGATTGACTGGTTTGATCTTCTTGCTGTCCAACGGACTCTCAAGAGTCCTCTCCAGCACCACAGTCCACAAGCATCAGTTCTTCAGTGTTCAGTATTCTTAATGGTCGAACTCTCCTATCTGTACATGACTAGTTTTGACTATATGCACATTTGTTGGCAAAGTGATATCTCTGCTTTCTAATATGCTGTCTAGGTTTGTCAAATGAATGCCAAAGAATGTTCAAACTATCACACAATTGCACTCATCTCACACACTACTAAAGTAATGCTCAAAATTCTCCAGGCCAGGCTTCAGTAATACATGAACGTGAACTTCCTGATGTTCAAGCTGGATTTAGAAAAGGCAGAGGAACCCGAAATCAAATTGCCAACATCCATTGGATCATTGAAAAGGCAAGAGAGTTCCACAAAAACATCTACTTCTGCTTTATTGACTATGCCAAAGCCTTTGACTATGTGGATCACAACAAAATGTGGAAAATTCTTCAAGAGAGGGGAATACCAGACCACCTTACCTGACTCCTGAGAAATCAGTATACAGATCAAGAAGCAAGAGTTGGAACTGGACATGGAACAACAGACTGATTTCAAATAGGGAAAGGAGAACGTCAAAGCTGTTTATTGCCACTCTGTCTATTTAACTTAAATGCAGAGTACGTCATGCAAAATCCTGAGCTGGATGAAGCACAAGCTGGAATCAAGATTGCTGGGAGAAATATAAATAACCTTAGATATGCAAATGACACCACTCTTATGGCAGAAAGTGAAGAAGAACTAAAGAGCCTCTTGATGAAAGTGAAAGAGGAGAGTGAAAAAGTTGGTAAAACTCAGAATTCAGAAAACTAAGATCATGGCATCTGGTCCCATCACTTCATGGCAAGTACATGGGGACACAATGGAAACAGTGACAGACTATTTTCTTGGGCACCAAAATCACTGCAGATGATGATTGCAGCCATGAAATTAAAAGACACTTGCTCCTAGGAAGAAAAACTATGACCAACTTAGACAACACATTAAAAAGCAGGGACATTAGTTTGACAACAAAGGTCTGTCTAATCAAGGCTATTGTTTTTCCAGTAGTCATGTATGGTTGTTAGAGTTGGACTATAAAGAAAGCTGAGCACCAAAAAACTGATGCTTTGGAACTGTGGGGTTGAAGACTCTTGAGAGTTCCTTGGACTGCAAGGAGATCAAACTAGTCAGTCCTAAAAGAAATCAGTCCTGAATATTCATTGGAAGGACTGATGCTGAAGCTGAAACACTGATATTTTGGCCCCCTGATGTGAAGAACTGACTCATTTGAAGAGACCCTTATTTGGGAAAGATTGAAGGTGGCAGAAGGGCACAACAGACAATGAGATGGTTGGAGGGCATGACCAACTCAATGCACATGTTTTTGAGTAAACTCCAGGAGTTGGTGATGGACAGGGAAGCCTGGCGAGCTGCAGTCCATGGGGTCACTAAGTGTCTGACTGTGTGACTGAATTGAACTGAAGTGACATGATATTGAAAAATTTTCTATTAAGATTTCCTTCTACCTTTAACTCATCTCTCGGTTATATTTTAAATATTCTCGTTCATCATTGAGTCCATTTTTCTCATATTTTGATAAAGACATATTTGTATTCATGAGTGATTATGGACCTAGAATGTGTTTCTCCTTCAGCCCTTTTTAAGGTAAGTTTATATTGTCTTTGGGATTAATGAAATATTTCCTTTTTTCTAATCCTAAAAAAATAAGGATTTATTCTTGTAATATTTTGCTAAAGTTTATCTGTAAAATCATGTGGGTTTAGTATTTTCTTTGTGCAAATGTATGTAGTGGCCATCTTGATTCTAGTAAGGGACAAATTTATAATGCAAATATATAATCTGGTTTTCAAATCTGTTTTTTACAAATTAGTGTATGTACTAGTACGCGTCAAGTCCTGCTTGCAGGAGAGCACTGGAGAGGTGTCTCTGAAGATTTCCTTCAGGTACATAAGCACTACCGGGGATCCGGCCCCTTCTCACAGGAGTCGTTCTTGATAAATCCCGGGTTCACCATGGACTCGGGCTCATCCACCAAGGCTGTAGCATCTGTGGCCACTGCCATCTCCTCCTTGGAACGATTGCCCTTCTTAGGGTCTCTGCTCTGGGCCATGGCTGGAGATACTGGGTCACTCCTGGGCGTCTGCTGCCTTCTTTCCTGTCAAGAGTGCTAGATTCTCCTCTGAGCTCAGAAGACTGGTCTGGCGATTCAGTGGTGGAACACAGAGCTGTTTTCCACTTCAGTGTGGGTGGCCAGCTCAGCCAGGAATGGTGGGGAGGGCATCACCCCCAGGTCCAGGGCCATCTCTGGCCCCTTACACCTCCCTCCCTCCACAGAGACGCATAGCCTTCTTGGCACTAGGCTCTGCTTGGGCTCCATGACCAGTTTAGCACCTACCTCATCACAGTCCTGGGCCCGCTTCTGGTGGCAGGCCTCCTGCTTAGCCCAGGGGGCTCAGGGCCTGGCTCCAAGACAACAGGAGATGGCTCCTGCCCATTCTCCTGGCACCAACTTCTGGGTCCCTAAAAGTTTCTTCAGCAGAGAGGACCATGTGAACAGAGGCATCTTCTTGTGCAGTGACAGCTGCAGGAGGCCACCTTTGCAAGCCTGCACTTTGGTACAAGAACACCCCACTGCTGACCACTTAGGAGCCGCACCACACAGCCCGTGTCTGTGAAAGCAGTGTCGACTTCCTCCAGTCCCATGGGACCAATCCTCATATGCAGCTTGACAATCACCTCATCAGCACTCTGCCTCCAATCGAGCACCAAGTCCAGGGAAGCCTGATGTCCTGCAGTCTGTGGGGTCTCAAAGAGTCAGACACATCTGAGCCACTGAAGGACAACAACAATTGAAAAATTTGATGTAAGTAGATTTGATTAAAAGAACATAAAAATAGGGCTGAGTTGTACAGCTTGGTTGCAAAAAAAAAAAACCCACAAGTTTTAAAGAGCGAAAAAAGACTTGTAAGAGGAGGAACCAAGTAGACAACCAACAACTAGATTCAGAAGTCTCAGTCTATTCTCCATGCATCTTCACCATTCTATCATATTTCCTATTGCAATTTTTTTTTAATTCAGAACTTAATTCCACATAACATCTTTTGATTTCTCTTTTGACTCAATGTTTATTTGTATGAAAGTGTTTTCTTTCAGTCGTGTCCAACTCTTTGTGACCCCATGGACTTTAGCCTGCCAGGTTCCACTGTCCATGGAATTCTTTAGGCAAGAATATTGGAGTGGATTGCATTCCATTCTCCAGGGGATCTTCCTAACCCAGGGATCAAATTCATGTCTCTTGGCATTGCAGGAAGATTCTTTACCATCTGAGCCACCAGAGTCTACTCTTCAATCTATCTATTCACTTAAATCTGATTTGTTGAATTATTAATTTGGAGAAATTCATTTTATTTCTTTAGCAAATTTTCATAATTATTTTTTTTAATTTCTTGTTCTTTGCACATATTTTCAGATTTCATTTTCATATCCTTAAACATATTGTAAAATCTAATTTATGTTTCATTTCAAACTATAAAACTACTTTACCTCATTGAGTTAATATTTCTGTTACTTCTGCTGGTTCCCAGTCTTGAAGCTTTCTTTTCTTATAACAGGGAGGTGCTTATTTAACTTGAAATTTTATCTATAGGAAACTTTGAAGCTTGGGGCAAAGTTTCTTCAAAGAGGTTTTTCTACTTTGAACTGTAAACCCATACCAAGGCTTATAGTGTTAAAAATTCTAAGGGAAGAGTTCTTTTATCCAGGGAGCACTAAGTCAAAACAAGCGATATTCCTTGCAGTAAACTTCTGTATAAGGGAATTCACTTGTAAAAGTGAGATCATATCTTGAGAATCTAGCGTTACATGATCTTGGGCAAATCTTCAGATTTTTGATCTCTCCACTCATACCATATATTGTCTGTTCTACAAAGAAATGGCAAGGGTGAACATCAGAATTCCTACTTTGGCTTTGATTAGGGATTCTTCTGATTTTTTATTTTGTTACCAAATCAAAAATGAATTTTTATGAGGCAATTTTATATTTTATCTAGATTTTAGTATTTCAGTTGGATATAAGCAAACACACGCCTCCTATACTTTTAAATTTACGTGAATAAATCCTTATTTGAAATCTAAGCTCTGCTTTAGTTTTTTCATATAATAAAATAACTTAGAAATATTTCTCTCCCAGTTTACGCAAGTATGTTGAGGTCAATTTCTGAGCTATAGTATATCTCTCCACTAAATTGTTTACAACATGTGAACTTTGTCATAGTTATTAGATAAATTTACCAGTTTTTTTTTTCCAAATCACTTCTAGGTTATTTACCGTATATAAAAATACTTTCCTTTTTTAAGATTATATTGTTATCTCAATTTTCTTTTAGTGGATTCATGATTCTGTCCCATCTTCTTGTTTTGTGATTTTTTTTTCTTTTTTGGATTCTGATTTTTACCAATTAATACAGAACTTATATAAACCCTAATTATGCAACAGGACACAACTCTTTTTTTTTCATCAATAACATATATTTTTTTAAATTTTTATTTTTACTTTATTTTACTTTACAATGCTGTATTGGTTTTGCCATACATTGACATGTATCCACCACGGGTGTACATGCGTTCCCAAACATGAACCCCTCTCCCACCTCCCTCCCCACAACATCCCTCTGGGTCATCCCTGTGCACCAGCACCAAGCATGCTGTATCCTGCATCGGACATAGACTGGCGATTCGATTCTTACATGATAGTACACATGTTTCAATGCCATTCTCCCAAATCATCCCACCCTCTCCCTCTCCCTCTGAGTCCAAAAGGACACAACTCTTAATCCTTGGTCAGGACACAACTCTTAATCCTTGGTCAAGGTTTTGTCTTGGCATCTTCTAAGCACACCTACCCAGTGTTTTCATTTTAGCAAACAAAACAGGAAAAAAAAATTCTCAAGGGATTTGAAATTTCAGTATGTCTCTTCCAAATTATTAAAATGAATATAATTTTGTAACTGAATATAACCCTTCATATAACTATGCCACACTTCTTAGAATACAGATACATTGATATTTCCTTTTACTTCTAAGTGGTGCTTTTCCACCTGCTAAACAGACTCTTAAAGACAGCCAAGTCCATCATTCCCTTCCTCTACCAAATAATCCCCTTTACTGGCTTTGCAATTCCTCAGTTCATCTCTACCTTCTCTGATCCTTCTCCCTTAAGCTTGCAGAATAAGTACTGGCTAACTGGCTAACTTATTTTGTCCAATAGTCTGTGAAATCATTTTAAATTAGAACTGTATTTTACTTGTTTCTTTATGCCCTGTGCATAATACAGAATCTAGTATACAGTAAGTACTAAAAACTGCTTGTTAAAGGTATGAAATATAAAGAATTTGGAGAGGAAGTGGAATTAAATTGAAATTCATGTGAGTGACTGAATATAAAATGAGTACTTCTAAATTCATCTTTCCTTTGAGATTCACAGACATGTCCTGTCTTTAACTTACACACTTTAGGTCAAAAACACTTCCTGTCACTACTCCTTTAGTGTTTCATGAATTTGCTAGAGGCATTATCACACTCTGGTTGCTTAAAGCAAAAACCAAACACTTCCTGGTTAACTCTTGGTCACCTCTCACTTCCCATCAGTCATAAGACTCATTCTTTGCTCTCCATTCACAAATCAATATTTCAATATTATATTCTTACTTAGTTAAGACTAAGCCACTAAGCAGAGCACATTCTTACTGATAATCTCATCAAATCTTGCTTTCTTAATATATATTTTTTAAAAAGGAAAGAAAAGTGTGCTAGTCGAAAAGTCGTATCCGATGCTTTGCAACCCCATGGACTATAGCCCACCAGGCTCCTCCATCCATGGAATTCTCTAGGCCAGAATACTAGAGTGGGTAGCCATTCCTTTCTCCAGAGGATCCTGTTGACCCTGGGATAGAAACCAAGTCTCTTGCATTGCAAGCAGATTCTTTACTGTCTGAGTCACCTAATTTTAATCAATGACATATTCATTTTTATCTACAACTCAAATCCTTTTTGTTGACAGAATAGTTTTATTAAAGGATATATATGATCATTTTCTGTACCTCATTTGAAAATTTGAGTGGACATCTTTTTATGGTAATTAAACATGACCCAGAATATAGCATCCAAGGCTCTCCAAAGTGTCCTACTTTAACTAATATTTCCTTTTCCTGCACAGCTCTGTGTTAGCCTATGACTATATATATGGAACTGATATCTGTATATTTAAATGACCATGACTTACATATCATTCATCTTTTTCTCCTTTTCTTCCATACACTTTCAGAACCCTTTTTCTGTAATCTTTGCTTCTGGACTCAGTTGAAATGTTCCCTCTATTTTGAAGTTATATCTTCTGGGGCTCTGAAACACTATACCTTTGTACAGTATTTAGTATATTTCTCTTATATCATGTGATATATGTACTTTATTTGCATGTTAGCATATGACCAATCTTAAGAGAAACACATATTTTTATGTTTCCTCATTTATTAATTAAGTTCCATAAAACATGTTATTTAGTAGACTTACCAAATGAATTTTTATGCTTTAAAATTGTCAATTAAGAATATCATTTTTCTATTTTAACCTATTTAAAGCAAGCTACTAGAATGTCAAAATTATTTCCTCCAAAATGTATACTTATTACATATCTATTCCTGAATAAATACTATACAATACTGTGCCAATTAACAACTGTCAAAGTTCTCTGCATGTAAGTGCCATTTCCGAACTCCAGAAATTAACTTTTAACGTGATCTATGTCTAAATTTCCACTTCACTTCTGGGCCTAGCAAACATTCATCCTTTGCAGAGCAGTGTGTGAGGGAGCTGCTGTTATGGCATCTGAGAAGTGGGTTTCAGCAATTCCATTGCTGCAGCTCTGCTATACTGGCTGTGGATTCTGTGAGAAAGCTTTGGTGTGGCCCCTGACATGAGCCACTGGCTCAATCTGAAGGTTATTCTGGAGAAACTCATGGAAAGAGGCCATGAAGTGACTGTGTTGGTGTCCCCACAAAATTGTATCATTGACTATAGCAAGCCTTCCACCATGAACTTCAAGATTCTCCCCATGCCACAGGACAGAGAAGCTAATGAAAATAGACTAAATGACTTTTTAGACCTATCAGTTAATGTCATGCCTTCATTGTCACCTTGGCAATCAGCAAAATCTGCAAGATTTTTTGTTGTTGTTGTTCAAATGAGTGGATATTTAAAACTTGTCTGTGAGAGTGTTGTTTACAACTGGAAAATCTTGAAGAAACTCCAGGACACCAACTATAATGTTATGATTATAGACCCTATGATGCCCTGTGGAGAGCTGATTGTTGAGATTTTAGGAAACCCTTCTGTATACACACTAAGGCATTCCATGGGTGGCACAATGGAGAAATACTGTGGGCAAATTCCATCCTAACCTTCCTACATGCCTGTTGACATGGCAGGACTAACATACAAAAAGACCTTTATGCAAAGGGTAAAAAATTTAATGCTTTCCATTTTCTTTGACTTCTGGCTCCAACCACATGACACTCAGCTTTGGGACTAGTTTTAAAGTGAAGTGTTAGGTAAGAGACTCTGCTTTTCATTCTAAAGTAGTTATCAGAAAAAGCTAAGGAGGTTTAAGAAAAGTCTAGGAAGATGAAAGGAATATATTTTTAAACCTGTCACTTCCCCCCAAATTCCACAATTAATATCAATGAACTGTGGCTCAACAATTAATTGGGAAAGGGAAGCAAGAAATGTCTTGCTGTGTTTCCTCTTTCTTTACAGTCATCTATCTTGTAGAATACTTCAATACCTAAACGATTGTTACCAAAACAAAATAAATATAAAACTTGCTGCTGCTGCTGCCGCTAAGTCACTTCAGTTGTGTCTGACTCTGTGCAGTCCCATAGATGGCAGCCCACCAGGCTCCTCCGTCCCTGGGATTCTCCAGGCAAGAACACTGGAGTGGGTTGCCATTTCCTTCTCCAATGCATGAAAGTGAAAAGGGAAAGGGAAGTCGCTCAGTCGTGTTCGACTCTTAGCGACCCGATGGACTGCAGCCCATGAGGCTCCTCCACCCATGGGATTTTCCAGGCAAGAGTACTGGAGTGGGGTGCCATTGCCTTCTCCGATGAAACTTGCTAATAAGGGTCAATCCAATGAAAGATGTATTTTTTGTCACATGCAGAATATCACAAGTAAGTCTAATACACTGAGCTTTTCAGCAGTAAAGAATCTCCCTGCAATGCAGAAGATGCAGGAATTGCAGGTTCAATCCCTGGATCAGGAATATATCCCAGAGGAAGAAATGGCAACCCACACTAGTCTTCTTATTAGGAAAATTCCATGCACAGAGAAGCCTGCTGGGCTATAGTCCACAGGGTTGCAAAGATTCAGACACAACCAAGCAACTGAGTACAAACACACAGCGAGTTTTCATAGGGGAGGACATTGGACTTCTGCTTAGCTCAGTTCAGTTGCTCAGTTGTGTCCAACTCTTTGTGACCCCATGGACTGCAGCACACCAGGCCTTCCTGTCCATCACCAGCTCCTGGAGTTTACTCAAACTCATGTCCATTGAGTCAGTGAAGCCATCCAATCATCTCATCCTCTGTTGTCCCCTTCTCCCGCCCTCAATCTTTCCCAGCATCAGGGTCTTTTCCAATGAGCCAGTTCTTCGCATCAGGTGGCCCAAGTGCTGGAGTTTCAGCTTCAACATCAGTCTTTTCAATGAACATTCAGGACTGATTTCCTTTAGGATGGACTAGTAGGATCTCCTTGCAGTCCAAGGGAATGCTCAGCAAAGGGAGTGTAATGTTTGTTAAATGAGGAAGATAATCTCCTTACCTAATTCCAGTAATGAACTGAAAGGGATTAAATTTGTTATTTGAATTTTTCTCTACAATTTTTGAAAATCACACATTACTAGAATTAAAATTTATACCATCATTCTGTTTGCCCATGGTACCCTCTATTCCTATGTCTCTCTTAAATTTGGGTTGAAAATGTAGTAAGTCGTATGTGAACTGCTTCATCATAGCTGGTCATATTGAAAAGTTTCCTAGTATGTTATACTCTTGTGTGGATGCTCAATCACTTTAGTCATGTCTGACTCTTTGTAACCCAATGGACTGTAGCCCACAGGCTTCTCTGTCCATGGGGTTCTCCTGGCAAGAATACTAGAGTCTGTTTTCGTGCCCTCCTCCGGAGGATATTCCCAACCTAGGAATAAAATCCATGTCTCTTGAATCTCCTGCATTTTAGGTGGATTCTTTATTTACCCAGTGAGCCACCTGGGAAGCCTGTTATACTTCTTAGGGGAGTATGATACAGAAACATAAAAAATTAAGTATAAACTTGAAAGAGTTTATAGCTCTAAGTGTTAAAAAGAGCTTATTTTTCACTACAGTAGTTACATATATTCTATTTGCAATTGTTTGCCTTTCCTAATAAAGAATCATTTTCTTTTGCCATTTTCACATATCTAGGTTATATCTGATTCCATCAACTGAGGCTGGCTTTCATTCCAAATTCTTTTTTTTTTTTTTTAATAAAGTATAGTTGATTTATAAGGTTGTGTTAATTTTTGCTGTATAGCCAAATGATTTAGTTTTACATAGTATACATTTTTTTGTATTCTTTTTCATTATAATTTATCTTACGAAATTGAATATATTTCTCAGTGCTTCACAGGGCTTCCCTTGTAGCTCAGTCGGTAAAGAATCTGCCTGCAGTGCAGGAGACCTGGGTTCGATCCTTGGGTAGGGAAGATCCCCTGGAGAAGGGAATGGTCAACTCACTCCAGTTTTCTTGCCTGGAAAATTGCATGGACAGAGGAGCCTAGTGGGCTACAGTCGATGGGATCACACAGAGTCAGGCACGACTGAGTGACTAACACACACACCTCTTTAAAGGACCTACCTTCAAATACTCTCAGACTTCAATATATGAATATTAGAGGAACATAATTCAGTCCATAATTTTGATTTTTAATAGATACATTGTTTAATTGAGCTAAGATTAAAAAAATGCTTAAAAATCCTTAGCTTTACACATGATTTTGAATTTACAGTACATTTATTTCACAATAAATAATATAACAACCAATAAGCACTTCCTGGTATAGACAGTGAGTTAGGTACCTTATTCAAGGTAAATAAGACCAGGGCCTTGACCTCAATTCTTCTTTCAGAAATACATGTAAACACAGAATTAGAAATATATTCTGATAATTAGAGATACTGTCCTAGTTCCACTCAATAGTTTTCTGGGATATTTGTTGTATTACTCATTAATATAGGGAAGGTATATGATTCTGTTGGGCTTCCCTGGTGGCTCAGCGGTAAAGCGTCTGCCTGCAATGCGGGAGACCCGGGTTCGATTCCTGGGTTGGGAAGATCCCCTGGAGAAGGAAATGGCAATCCACTCCAGCACTCTTGCCAGGAAAATCCCATGGATGGAGGAGCCTGATAGGCTACAGTTCATGGGGTCGCAAAGAGTCGGACACGACTGAGTGACTTCACTTCACTTCACTTCATATGATTCTGTATGGATATATATTATGAAACAAATATAGTACTTAGTAACAATTGGAAAATTTTAACTCTGTTATCTCTAACAGATCTTTCTTTTACTGTAAGCACTGTGCTTCCCTGATAGCACAGGCAGTAAAGAATCCACCTACAATGCTGGAAACCAAGGCTCGCTTCCTGAGTTGGGAAGATCCCCTGGAGAAGGGAATGGCAATCCCCTCCAGTATTCTTTCTTGGAGAATTCCATGGACAGAGGAGTCTGGTGGGCCACAGTCCATGGGGTCACAAAGAGTCAGACATGACTGAACATCTAACACTTTCACACCATCATTGATTTTCATTGCTGTACTCTATCATGTTCTTTATTAAGCAATTCTGAATGCACTATGAGTATCATTTCATTCTTGATATAATGATAAACATAGCTAACATAAATTGCTAAAAAAATTGAATAGACAAAAGCATATGTAATCAATGATAATCAGCTTCATGTTTTTCCTATATAAGAAGTTTTAACTTTTCTTGATTTTCATCAAGATATTGTCTATGTATTATTAATATATATATATATTCTTCTTTATCTAATCATCTTTATCTATTTTTTCACTTAATATGGATTTGATATATTTACTCACAACATATTAAAATCTACATTGTTCTTTAAATTGATGCAGCAATATTCATATGAATGGATATAACAGATCATTGAATTGATCTAATGGTAAAGCCCATACTTACATTTTCCAACTCTGGTGTTACCAAAATAAATTGTTGCCCTAAACTCATTGTACATATATCTCAGCCACAATGCCCTCTAACATTTTTGAACCATATAGCTCTTATCCTCAGACTTTTACATATGTGTGTTAGTCACTTAGTCGTGTTCAACTCTGAGACCTCATGGACTGTGGCCCACCAGGCTCCTCTGTTCATGCAATTCTCCAGAGAACACTGGAGTGTGTTGCCATTTCCTTCTCAGGAGATGTTTCCAACCCAGGGATTGAACCCTGGTCTCTTGTGTTGCAGGCAGACTCTTTACCATCTGAGCCACCAGGGAAGCCCAATTATTTCATTTTCTTATGGGCTGTTTATCTTTTTGATCTCTAACTGGTCTGGTCTGGCATTTAGGGAATTTAAAGCCTTTTGTTAATGACATGTATTACAAACATCTTTTTAACTCATTAATTGACTTTGAAATTGTTACCTAATTTATATCAACAAAATATTTTATAAATATTTTAAAGTATAATACATGTGATTTCAGATTTTAGAAATATCAAACCAATACAAAGTGAAAAAACACAAGTATATAGTTGAAATATACGAGGAAATAAACTTCTATATATCCTATAAACAAGTTAAGAAATAGTTTGTTTTCTTAACAAGCTATTTCTTGTTTCTTAACAAGTTTAAGAACACCTTTCTTCCAATAGGAACTACCAGACTGAATTTTGTGAACATTTGCTTAGAAATTTTATGTCTATCATTATATGTGATTTCCTCAACACTCTACTGTTTAGATTTTCTAAAATACTATACAAGTGGAATCATAGATGTGCTACTTATGCTGAATACTCTTAAAGATGCAATCATGTGTTTTCTTAATTTTTTAAGCTCTACGGATAGTGCTCTGTTGTGTGATTATAACATGACATTCTGTGCATGGACAACTATTTACAGTATTTTAGATGACGTGACTATTATCAACATTCCTGTATATTCCTCTGTTGTAGAAGAGAAATAGTACCAATAGGATATAAACTGTATATTTATATTTATATTTTCCCCTACTAGATAATTTTGGAGTTTTCTCCAAAGAAATTATAGCCTAACCAAATATATACAGATTTTTGCCGTAGCCAATACAGCATTTTAGTCCTCATTGTGCCACATCAGTCAGTTCAGTTTAGTTCAGTGGCTCATTCATGTCCGACTCTTTGCAGCCCCCTTGAATGACAGCATGCCAGGGCTGCCTGTCCATCACAAACTCCCAGAGTTAACCCTAACTCACGTCCATCGAGTCGGTGATGCCATCCAGCCATCTCATCCTTTGTCATCCACTTCTCCTCCTGCCCTCCATCTTTCCCAGCATCAGGGTCTTTTCCAATGAGTCAGCACTTCACATCAGGTGGCCAAAGTATTGGAGTTTCAGCTTCAGCATCAGTCCTGCCAATGAACACCCAGGACTGATCTCCTTTAGGATGGACTAATTGGATCTCCTTGCCGTTCAAGGAACTCTCAAGAGTCTTCTCCAACACCACAGTTCAAAACCATCAATTCTTTGGTGCTCAGCTTTCTTCACAGTTCAGCTCTCACATCCATACATGACCTCTAGAAAAACCATAGCCTTGACTAGATGGACCTTTGTCGGCAAAATAATGTCTCTGCTTTTTAATATACTATCTAGGTTGGTCATAACTTTCCTTCCAAGGAGAAGCATCTTTTAATTTCATGGCTGCAATCACCATCTGCGGTGATTTTGGAGGACTCCCCCCCCCCAAAAAAAAAAGTCTGACACTGTTTCCATTGTTTACCTATCTATTTGCCATGAAGTGATGGGACCAGATACCATGATCTTAGTTTTCTGTATGTTCAGCTTTAAGCCAACTTTTAAACTCTCCTCTTTCACTCTCCTCTTTCACTTTCATCAAGAGGCTTTCTAGTTCCTCTTCACTTTCTGCCACAAAGGTGGTGTCATCTGCATATTTGAGGTTATTGATATTTCTCCTGGCAATCTTGATTCCAGCTTGTGCTTCTTCCAGTCCAGCGTTTCTCATGATGTACTGCGCATAGAAGTTAAATAAGCAGGGTGGCAATATACAGCCTTGATGTACTCCTTTTCCTATTTGGAACCAGTCTATTGTTACATGTCCAGTTCTAACTGTTGCTTCCTGACCTGCATATAGGTTTCTCAAGAGGAAGGTCAGTTGGTCTGGTATTCCCATCTCTTTCAGAATTTTCCAGTGTTTATTGTGATCCACACAGTCAAAGGCTTTGGCATAGTCAATGAAGCAGAAATAGATGTTTTTTCTGGAACTCTCTTGCTTTTTCCATGATCCAGTGGATGTTGGCAATTTGATCTCTGGTTCCTCTGCCTTTTCTAAAACCAGCTTAAACATCTGGAAGTTCACGGTTTCACATATTGCTGTAGCCTGGCTTGGAGAATTTTGAGCATTACTTTACTAGCATGTGAGATGAGTGCAATTGTGTGGAGGTCTGAGTATTCTTTGGCATTACTTTTCTTTGGGACTGGATGAAAACTGACCTTTTCCAGTCCTGTGGCCACTGGTGAGTTTTCCAAATTTGCTGGCATATTGAGTGCAGCACTTTCACAGCATCATCTTTCAGGATTTGAAACAGCTCAACTGGAATTCCATCACCTCCACTAGCTTTGTTCATAGTGATGCTTTCTAAGGCCCACTTGGCTTCACATTCCTGGATATCTGGCTCTAGGTGAGTGAGCATACCATGTGATTATCTGGGTCGTGGAGATCTTTTTTGTACAGTTCTTCTGTGTATTCTTGCCCCCTCTTCTTAATATCTTCTGCTTCTGTTAGGTCCATACCACTTCTGTCCTTTATCAAGCCCATCTTTGCATGAAATGTTCCCTTGGTATCTCTAATTTTCTTGAAGAGATCTCTAGTCTTTCCCATTTTGTTGTTTTCCTCTATTTCTTTGCATTGATTGCTGAGGAAAGCTTTCTTATCTCCCCTTGCTATTCTTTGGAACTCTGCATTCAGATGCTTATATCTTTCCTTTTCTCCTTAGATTTTGTTTCTTTGCTGTTTACAGCTATTTGTAAACCCTTCTCAGACAGCCATTTTGCTTTTTTGTATTTCTTTTCCATGGGGATGGTCTTGATCCCTGTCTCCTGTACAATGTCACAAACCTCATTCCATAGTTCATCAAGCCTCTGTCTATCAGATCTAGTCCCTTATATCTATTTCTCACTTCCTCTGTAAAATCATAAGAGATTTAATTTAGGTCATACCTGAATGGTCTAGCGGTTTTCCCTACTTTCTTCAATTTAAGTCTGAATTTGGCAATAAGGAGTTCATGATCTGAGCCACAGTCAGCTCCTGGTCTTGTTTTTGCTGACTCTATAGAGCTTCTCCATCTTTGGCTGTAAAGAATATAATCAGTCTGATTTCAGTGTTGACCATCTGGTGATGTCCATGTGTAGAGTCTTCTCTTGTGTTGTTGGAAGAGGGTGTTTGCTATGACCAGTGCATACTGTTGGCAAAACTCTATTAGCCTTTGCCCTGCTTCATTCCGTACTCCACGGCCAGATTTGCCTGTTACTCCAGGTGTTTCTTGACTTCCTACTTTTGCATTCCAGTCTCTTATAATGAAAGGGACATCTTTTGGGGGTGTTAGTTCTAAAAGGGCTTGTAGGTCTTCATAGAACTGTTCAACTTCAGCTTCTTCAGTGTTACTGGTTGGGACATAGGCTTGGATTACCATAATATTGAATGGTTTGCCTTGGAAATGAACAGAGATCATCCAGTGGCTGCTATGGACATTGCAGAAAACGTGATGGCTGCGTCGGACCACGCAGGAAGCATGGCTGAGAGGAGCTACCCCACAGCCAAAGTCAGGGCGGCGACCGGAGCGCCAGGCTGCGACAGCACAGGAGCAGCCAAGTGGAGCTACCCCATGGCTGAGGTTATGAGCAGCGGCCGAAAGGAGCAACCCCACGTCCAAGGAATGGCTGCGCGGGCTCAGGAGGGCCGAGAGGAGCCTCTCCACGTTCAATGTCAGGAGGGGCAACTCATCCAAGGTAAGGAGCAGCGGCTGCGCTTTGCTGGAGCAGCCATGAAGAGATACCCCACATCCGAGGTAAGAGAAACCCATGTAAGAAAGTAGGTGTGGTGAGAGGGTTCAGAGGGCAGACACACTGAAACCACAATCACAGAAAACTAGCCAATCTGATCACACAGACCACAGCCTTGTTTAACTCACTGAAACTAAGCCATGCCTTGTGGGGCCACCCAAGACAAATGGGTCATGGTGGAGAGGTCTAACAGAATGTGGTCCGCTGGAGAAGGGAATGGCAAACCACTTCAGTATTCTTGCATTGAGAACCCTATGAACAGTATGAAGAGGCAAAATGATACTGAAAGAGGAACTCCTCAGGTTGTTAAGTGCCCAATATGCTACTGGAGATCAGTGGAGAAATAACTCCAGAAAGAATGAAAGGATGGAGCCAAAGCAAAAACAATACCCAGCTGTGGATGTGACTGGGGATAGAAGCAAGGTCCGATGCTGTAAAGAGCAATATTGCATAGGAACCTGGAATGCCAGGTCTATGAATCAAGGCAATTGGAAGTGGTCAAACAGAAGATGGCAAGAGTGAACGTTGGCATTCTAGGAATCAGCGAACTAAAATGGACTTGAATGTGTGAATTTAACTCAGATGACTATTATATCTATTACTGTGGGCAGGAATCCCATAGAAAAGATAGAGTAGCCATCATGGTCAACAAAAGAGTCCGAAATGCCACATCATTACTCTTAGCATATTATTAAATGAGTTTTAGTAACAGTCATCTCGAGAAATAATTGACATACCATAAAATTTCCCCACGAACTGTGATATTTACTATGTTTACAAAGTTCAACCATTGTCTCCATGTTCTAATTCTGTAATGCACCCAAGAAATGATTTTTTTTTAAGTTTTGTTAGTTTGATGGGTCTGAAATGGTATCTTAGGTTTTATTTAGATTCCCTTGGTTATTCCTGAGATTGAGTAAATTTTTATACATGGGGCTTTTGCCAGTTCATGAGCCACTTCAAGGTCCACAGCTGGTACTGAGGTCTGGATATTTACTACTCAGCGTGGAGGTGGGAATAACTCTTCTTGTGTGCCTTGGCATATGGTGTGGGTGACACAATCAAAAAGAAACAGCCTGTCTCTGAGTTCTCAGAGATACAAAGCTTTTTGCCATGTCTGCAGCCAGGAACACACTCTTTGGGTCTGTAACCTTGTGCAAACTTCCCTTCTCAAATGTCATTTTCTGTTTTGGAGTGCACCCAAATTTCACAATCTCCTATCTGGATCCCAGAGCTCCCACAAAGACACATAGGTCTGTGAATAAACACCAAATCATTGCTGGGGAGAGTACATGAGACACATCTTATTTGGTCATCCTGCTCAAAATATTTGGAAGGGTAATACTCCCTTCCCTTGTATTTCTTCTGGAGTACCTTGATTATTCTTAGCTTTCTGCTCTTTTATTATGGATTTTAAAAATTAAAAAAAAAATTCTACAAAAATCATCAAACTTCATGAAGCTTGGGGTTTTGAAATTTTAGTAAGAATTACAAGGAATCTGTATACTGATTTGAAGAGAATGGTCATCTTTATGATTTTTTATTTCCTGCCAGTGAATGTGATAGCTCTTTATTTTACTATAATGGTAAGACATTATAATTCTAATTATATAAAATTTGCATATCTTTTTTATAACTATTCAGGAATTATAAGTCAAAGTATACATTTTAGTTATATTTTCTTTTATTCATACACAAAAATTGCAGTTGTCATTTTATCTTTTTTTGTATTCATTGAAATGACAGACTGTCACATTTATTCTAATAACAAATCTGTATATTCTTTTGGAATAAACAGAGAATTTCAGATTATCTAAACAGACACTCAAGAGCAAAAACTCAGGATGGGAAATCACCACAGGAACCAGTGCCTGGGTAGGAACACCTGAAATGTAATTGATGAATTGCTGGAGATTCACTGTGGATAATTCTGAGAAAAAAATCCATTGGGATCCAGTCCTGTGGGGGTCCCCCAAATATAGTAAGTTTTACTTCCAGAAACTCAAGCAATTTCCATATTAAATATCAGAAAAAAATCCTTCCTTTCAGTGAGGGGAGGCAGAAAGGAAGCATTCTGACAGAAGCCAGAACACTGTTCTTACCAACAAGGTCTGTCCTCAGAGTAAATTAGTTAATGGGTGCACGACGTGCTGGGAGAATTATCAGAGCCTAACTGACCTGGGGCAAGAAAAACACCATACTCTAGGTCCCTCTAGACTACTTCATGGAAAAGGGATATTTTAACTCTAGACCATCTTGCTCCATATAAAGTGGAAAAAAAAATTGAGAAATAGTTGTGAAGAGTCCAGAGACTTAGACTAATACTGAGACTAATCCTAGACTCTAGGATGCTTCTCTCCCCAATTTACCACCACATTTTAAAAAATCCATTTACAATTCTACCCAGTACATCATGTCTGGGTATCAAGAAAAAAATTACAAGGCACATCAAAAGGCAAAAACACATTTTGAGTAGACAGAGAAATCATCAGAACCAGAAATGACAAGAGTGTTGTAGTTATCAAAGCAAGGATTACAACAACTCTGAGTAGTATGCTAAGGGTTCTAATGGATAAAGTAGACAGTATGTAAGAATAGATCACCTTATAAGCAAAGACATGCAAAACCAAAAAAGAGATAAATACATTGTAAGAAAAATGAATTCAAGAAAGAAATTATACTAATTCTATACAGTCATTTTTATTTTCCAAGGAAGAGCTAAATGCAAGTTTATTTATATATATATATATATATATTAATTTTTTTTTTACTTTACAGTACTGTATTGGTTTTGCCATACATTAACATGAATCCGCCACGGGTGTACATGAGTTCCCAATCCTGAACCCCCCTCCCATAACTCTCCCCATATCATCTCTCTGGGTCATCCCAGTGCACCAGCCCCAAGCATCCTGAATCCTGTATCGAACCTAGACTGGTGATTAATTTCTTACATGATAGTATACATGTTTCATTGCCATTCTCCCAAATCATCCCACCCTCTCCCTCTCCCATAGAGCCCAAAAGGCTGTTCTATACATTTGTGTCTCTTTTGCTGTCTCTCATAGAAGGTTATCATTACCATCTTTCTAAATTCCATATATATGTGTTAGTATACTGTATTGGTGTTTTTCTTTCTGGCTTACTTCACTCTGTATAATCGGCTCCAGTTTCATCCACCTCATTAGAACTGATTCAAATGTATTCTTTTTAATGGCTGAGTAATACTCCATTATGTATATGTACCACAGGTTTCTTATCCATTCATCTGCTAATGGACATCTAGGTTGCTTCCATGTCCTGGCTATTATAAACAGTGCTGCGATGAACATTGGGATACACATGTCTCTTTTTTAAGGATAGAAGTTGAGGGAATAATTTCTAACACATTTTATGAGAATTATTGTTCTTTAGTTACTAAATGCTGTCTGATTCTTTTGTAACTCCATGGACTGTAGCCTCCCAGTCTCCTCTGTCCATGGGATTTTCCAGGCAAGAATACTGGAGTGGGTAGCCATGTCCTCCTCCAGGAGAATCTTCCCAACCTAGGAATTGAATCCATGTTTCTTACATCTCTTGCATTGGTAGGTGGGTTCTTTACTACTAACACCACCTGGGAAGGTCTTAGTGCCCATTAATCAATTATTTATATAATTCTCCACTGTGTTCATAACTCATTTTGTGTAATATAATTCCAGGAAAAAGATTAGCAGTAAATTTTAATTCCATATTTTTTTTTTACCAGTCCTCAGTATGACATTTAGAATGTCTTAGGAAATTATATAACAACTTTTGCACAATTTTGTTCTTTTCACATTTGAGTGACTTTGCATTTCACACTGTGCATAACTATTTCAAATAGAAAATTCTAGTGAACACTTTAAGCTTGGTCTTTCTTAAAATGTGGCCTGCAGTTTTAATCACTAACTTTACCTAAGGACTTAGTAATCAAAGCAGGATGTCACACATATGGAACAAAACATGAGAAGAACATAAACGTATTGGTAAGAAAACTAAGGCAGTGCTCTCATCTAATCTCTGACATTTTCAAGCTCAATATGCTTGGAAATTGCCTCTTTACTATCAAATTAAATCATTGCCTATGTTACTTCAGACATATATCCAAACACTACAAAGTAGTAACAATTCTAAAAACAGGTTATCCATCCTAGGGAATATTTGATCAGCAATTTTGAATAAAACCCTCAAGAAAGGAGCATTCAATTTTCTTTTTGTTTTGTTTTGTTTTTGTTTGTTTGTTTTTTTCCTTTTTTTAAAAAAAATTTTATTTTTAATTTATTTTACTTTACAATACTGTATTGGTTTTGCCATACATTGACATGAAGCCATGAACCCCCCTCTCACCTCCCTCCCCACAACATCCCTCTGGGTCATCCCCGTGCACCAGCCCCAAGCATGCTGTATCCTGCAAGTTTTCAGTGTATATAAGTGATTGACTGGATACTTGCAAATACATGTTTTTTTCTCCATAATTTTCTAAAATTAATACTTGGAATCTGTCTCTTTCAAAAACATCATTGAGAGATAACACTCAAATAAGTGTGTGATATTAATAATGCATGCATGTATCCTCTACATTCCAGAGATGATTGTATTAGGTATAAGTTATTCAGTGATTTCCTACTGAGAAAATAATGGAAAATCAATGAAGTGATGTTATTTGACTCAGCAAGTTAAGGTAAACTGATATTTGTGAGATTCTTCAACAGTGAAAGTGAACAAGCAGCAGTGGAAGCTGAAACAAGCTGAAAAGTAGAAATAGAGGCTGAATGGAAATTAGAAAACCACTGAGAGTTGACTTGGTGTTAATAAGCTAGAACTACTCTGTCATCTGCATTTAATTGGGAAGAAACAATGAGTATTAAATCCACCGGTACTTGGAGTAGCGGTTAAAATTTTTGATTGAATTTATTTCCTGAAAGAACTTATTTTTGTCAAAGAATTGCATTTTTATTTGATTTTGTTGAATTTATTTTTATTTTACACATTACTGTTCTTTCACTACCCAAACGTTCTTTCTGCCTCCTTCCCACCTCCCATCCTTGTCTTCTATCCTTTTTCCTTTGTTCCTTCCCTCCTTGAATCCCTTCTTCCTTATTCCTTTGCATTTCCTTTCCTTTTAACATCTAGATGTGATAAATCTAGAGAAACCACATTTATTGTTTTCCCCTGTAGCACATCAGAAAATCAATGCTGCAATTTTCCCCCAGCAAGTATGTACACTAATAACTTGGAGAAAACTTTATTTTCTCCAGGAAGACCCACTATGCTTTGTGAGACAATGGGAAAAGCAGAATTTGGCTCATCAGGACCTATTGGGATTTTGAATTTCCTTGCCCATACTTACTGAATTTTGAGTTTGTAGGTTTGTATTTTATATCTGCCAAACCATTACCTAAGGTAAGTCTATTACAGTAAAGGGATTTTTTTTGTGCGTCTTTCATGATAAAATCTTTACTGTTCTTTAAAGTTTATGTTTCAATAACAGAGGTATGTTGCTTAATGTCTTCAGTTTACTACTCCAAATATATTTTCAAAACCATTGGGGTCTCATATGAATGTTGTTACCTTTTTTTTCTTCCCCCTTACATTGATATTTAAGCAAAAAAATGAAGTCTTCCAAGTGACATGTTAAAAAATATGTGTGTTCATATATTTGCAGATATTGGGTTGAAAGAACCTTGGAAATCACTAAGGAGCCTGCTGTAGTCTTCCTAACAAGCATGATGGACTTATGAATAAGGGTATTTATTATAATCAGCTGAGTGATAAGTTGCTTCAGTGAGTCTTGAGCAGACTCGTACTACAGACTTTGGTCAGTAAGAAGAAGTTAAGTGTGCTGGAAGACGTGAAATCAGATAGGGCTTCTTGGAGAGCAATGGACTTTACTCAGTCAGGAAAGAGTTGAAAAAGTTTTCTGATATGACGATGAGTTCAATTTCAAGTTCATTTTAAGAAGTGAAAAGAATTTTCTGGTGAAGATTTCTAGAAACTGTCTGGTTAATACAAAGTTTCAGTCTCATCAGAGAGCATAAGAAATAAATCAGGAGTCATCAACATAAATTAGAAAACATAAAACTGAGAAATCTAAATGTTGAATTGGTTCTTTATGACCATAATATCTGGGTATTTTGGAGTGAAAAAGAAAATCATATATTCATATTTCAATGTTATTAAAGAATAAATATGAGCTGCCAGAAATATTGGAAGGAAACAATATTTAGAAGTAAAAGGAAATAAGAGGTAAACATAGAAAGAATATTGTACTATGTCAATAGGCAGTGAGGAGACAGTTATTCATTAACCTGGGTGTAGGTAAATGATCTGGTAAAGAATTTGCCCATGATACAGGAAACCCCAGTTCAATTCCTGGGTCTGGAATATTCCCTGGAGCAGAGATAACCTCCAGTATTCCTGAGCTTCCCTGGTGGCTCAGATGCTAAAGAATCTGCCTGCAATGTGGGAGACCTGGGTTCAATCCCTGAGTTGGGAAAATTCCCTGGAGGAGGACACGGCAACCCACTCCAGTATTATTGCATGGAGAATACTCATGGACAGAGGAGACTGGTGGGCTGCAGTCCATGGGGTCACAAAGTTGCTCACATGAGCAACTAAGCACAGCACAGCACAGGTAACTGAGCATAATCTCTGTAGGAGATAGCAGGTGAAGAGGTATTCCCTGGAGAGTTCTGATTTCTGTTAAGGGTAACATTGATACTGAAATTTAAATTTTCACTTCATTTGGAGGAGAACAGATGCATATATGTGTGTGGCTGAGTCCCTTTTTGCCCACCTGAAAATATAACAATATTTTTGGTCTGCTATATTGCAATATAAAATATGACAATAAATTTTTTTAAATGAAATTTGTTAACTACAAATTGGCACTTACCAAGAGCATTGCCAATGACTGAACAACAAGGCAGTTGCCATCTGCCTCTACTGAGATTGAACCCATGCTGCTATAGCTGTTTACCTTCAACAAGCCCTGAGGGAGTTCAGGGTGGAGTGAGGCACTCTGTGCTCCAGGGACTCTAGTAGGACAGGTCTTTAGATAGTTGGATGTTTTTAGGAACAGATTTTATGATCTCAATCCTTACATCTCCTCATAGCTAGAAAAGCACTAAATCCCTTCATGGTGACATCAGACCCTTATGACTAACAAAAACCTTTTGTAAATTGAGTGCTTCATGACATTGAACTCCCCCTTCACCAAAACCTTATATATTGACTTTCCCCCACTGCCGCTTTGGAGCAGTGCCTCAGAGCTATCTGAGATGCTGCCTCCTGGGCTGCAGTCCTCATTTTGCCCCAGATAAAACTTAACTCACAACTCTTAAGTTGTACATCTCTTTTTAGTCGACAGATTTCACTTCAGGATTCTGAATATGTCTTCATACCAATCAAGTTATAGCTGAAGACAAGCTCTATTGAGTGTTATTACTGGAGATAATAATACATTATCTAAAATAGTTGAAGGAACAGAAAGAGACATGATGTATTCCATGGCTCACCAGATAATACCATGCCACGTTATTACATTTATCCTTCCACCCCCAACTTTTCACATGCAATTTCAGACATGTTTCATAAGAGGGGGAAATTATTCTATTCCAAACCCAATTATTAATATAGATACTTGCATAATATGAGTACCAATCATGGCTTATGTCTCAGATGAAAAAATTATGCCAGTCACTAAACACAGAATAGAAAAGCATTGTAAGTTAAATCAAGACTCCTAATGAAACATGGCATTAAGTGTGTAAGTCTTAATATATCTGTGTGTGTAATTTTTTTTTTTTCAACCACTGTTTAGGGAGATGAATCAAAATGGTAAAACACCAATTCCTAGGATATCAGATATTCTCTTAACATTAGTTAAGCTAAAAACAGTCTACATTTGTTTATGGCACTATCCTTCCCCTGGTAATTTTGCTAGTTTTAAGTAAAGACACATCATTAATTGTAGGGTGACTACAAATAGTTACAAAGAGATAACACATCTTTAGAGGGTAACATTCACATATACTCCATTTCTTAAAAGATCTTTTTTAGCCCTATTAATAAGTGAAGCAATAAAGGTGAGTAAAGGCTGCGCAGGCACAGGAGAGCCTAGAGGAGCTATCCCACGTTGAAGGCCAGGAACGGTGGCAGTAAAGAGATACCCCTCGCCCAAGGTAAGGAACAGCGGCTGTGCTTTGCTGGAGCAGCCATGAAGAGATACCCCACGCCAAGGTAAGAGAAACCCAAGTAAGATGGTAGGTGTTGCAAGAGGGCATCAGAGGGCAGACAAACTGAACCATACTCTCAGAAAACTAGTCAATCTAATCACACTAGGACCACAGCCTTGTCTAACTCAATGAAACCAAGCCATGCCTGTGGGGCAACCCAAGACAGGTGGGTCATGGTGGAGAGGCCTGACAGAATGTGGTTCACTGGAGAAGGGAATGGCAAGCTACTTCAGTATTCTTACCTTGAGAACCCCATGAACAGTATGAAAAGGCAAAATGATAGGATACCAAAAGAGGAACTCCTCAGGTTATTAGATGCCCAATATGCTACTGGAGATCAGTGGAGAAATAACTCCAGAAAGAATGAAGAGATGGAGCCAAAGCAAAAACAATACCCAGCTGTGGATGTGACTGGTGATAGAAGCAAGGTCTGATGCTGTAAAGAGCAATATTGCATAGGAACCTGGAATGTCAGGTCCATGGATCAAAGCAAGTTGGAAGTGGTCAAACAAGAGATGGCAAAGGTGAACGTCAACATTTTAGGAATCAGCGAACTAAAATGGACTGAAATGGGTGAATTTAACTCAGATGACCATTACATCTACTACTGCGGGCAGGAATCCCTCAGAAGAAATGGAGTAGCCATCATGATCAACAAAAGAGTCTGAAATGCAGTACTTGGATGCAATCTCAAAAATGACAGAATGATCTCTGTTCGTCTCCAAGGCAAACCATTCAATATCACAGTTATCCTAGTCTATGCCCCAACCAGTAAAGCTGAAGAAACTGAAGTTGAATAGTTTTATGAAGACCGACGAGATCTTTTAGAACTAACACCCAAAAAAGACGTCCTTTTCATTTTAGGGGACTGGAATGCAAAAGTAGGAAGTAAAGAAACACCTGGAGTAACAGGCAAATTTGGCCTTGGAATGTGGAATGAAGCAGGGCAAAGACTAATAGAGTTTTGCCAAGAAAATGCACTGGTCACAGCAAACACTCTCTTCCAACAACACAAGAGAAGACTCTACACATGGACATCACCAGATGGTCAACACCAAAATCAGATTGATTATATTCTTTGCAGCCAAAGATGGAGAAGCTCTATACAGTCAACAAAAACAAGACTAGGAGCTGACTGTGGCTCAGATCATGAACTCCTTATTGCCAAATTCAGACTTAAATTGAAGAAAGTAGGGAAAACCGCTAGACCATTCAGGTATGACCTAAATCAAATCCCTTATGATTATACAGTGGAAGTGAGAATTAGATTTAAGGATCTAGATCTGATAGAGTGCCTAATGAACTATGGAATGAGGTTCGTGACATTGTATAGGAGACAAGGATAAAGATCATCCCCATGGAAAAGAACTGCAAAAAAGCAAAATGGCTGTCTGGGGAGGCCTTACAAATAGCTGTGAAAAGAAGAGAGGTGAAAAGCCAAGGAGAAAAGGAAAGATATAAGCATCTGAATGCAGAGTTCCAAAGAATAGCAAGAAGAGATAAGAAAGCCTTCTTCAGCGATCAATGCAAAGAAATAGAGGAAAACAACAGAATGGGAAAGACTAGAGATCTCTTCAAGAAAATTAAAGATACCAAGGGAATATTTCATGCAAAGATGCGCCCGATAAAGGACAGAAATGGTCTGGACCTAACAGAAGCAGAAGATATTAAGAAGAGGTGGCAAGAATACATGGGAGAACTGTACAAAAAAGATCTTCATGACCCAGATAATCATGATGATGTGATCACTAATCTAGAGCCAGACATCTTGGAATGTGAAGCCAAGTGGGCCTTAGAAAGCATCACTATGAACAAAGCTAGTGGAGGTGATGGAATTCCAGTTGAGCTGTTTCAAATCCTGAAGGATGATGCTGTGAAAGTGCTGCACTCAATATGCCAGCAAGTTTCGAAAACTCAGCAGTGGCCACAGGACTGGAAAAGGTCAGTTTTCATTCTAAATCAAAAGAAAGACAATGCAAAAGAATGCTCAAACTACTGCACAATTGCACTCAGCTCACATGCTAGTAAAGTAATGCTCAAAATTCTCCAAGCCAGGCTTCAGCAATACGTGAACCATGAACTTCCTGATGTTCAAGCTGGTTTTAGAAAAGGCAGAGGAACCAGAGATCAAATTCCCAACATCTGCTGGATCATGGAAAAAGCAAGAGAATTCCAGAAAGACATCTATTTCTGCTTTATTGACTATGCCAAAGCCTTTGACTGTGTGGATCACAATAAGCCGTGGAAAATTCTGAAAGAGATGGGAATACCAGACCACCTGACCTGCCTCTTGAGAAATCTGTATACAGGTCAGGAAGCAACAGTTAGAACTGGGCATGGAACAACAGACTGGTTCCCAATAGGAAAAGGAGTATGCCAAGTCTGTATATTGTCACCCTGCTTATTTAACTTATATGCAGAGTACATCATGAGAAACTCTGGACTGGAAGAAACACAAGCTGGAATCAAGATTGCCGGGAGAAATATCAATAACCTTAGATATGCAGATGACACCACCCTTATGGCAGAAAGTGAAGAGGAACTAAAAAGCCTCTTGATGAAAGTGAAAGAGGAGAGTGAAAAAGTTGGCTTACAGCTCAACATTCAGAAAACGAAGATCATGGCATCTGGTCCCATCACTTCATGGGAAATAGATGGGGAAACAGTAGAAACAGTGTCAGACTTTATTTTTCGGGGCTCCAAAATCACCGCAGATGGTGACTGCAGCCATGAAATTAAAAGACATTTACTCCTTGGAAGAAAAGTTATGACCAGCCTAGATAGTATATTCAAAAGCAGAGACATTACTTTGCTGACTAAGGTCAGTCTAGTCAAGGCTATGGTTTTTCCAGTGGTCATGTATGGATGTGAGAGTTGGACTGTGAAGAAGGCTGAGCACCGAAGAATTGATGCTTTTGAACTGTGGTGTTGGAGAAGACTCTTGAGGGTCCCTTGGCCTGCAAGGAGATCCAACCAGTCCATTCTGAAGGAGATTAACCCTGGGATTTCTTTGGAAGGAATGATGCTAAAGCTGAGCTCCAGTACTTTGGACACCTCATGCGAAGAGTTGACTCATTGGAAAAGACTCTGGTGCTGGTAGGGATTGGGGGCAGGAGGAGAAGGGGACGACTGAGGATGAGATGGCTGGATGGCATCACAGACTTGATGGATGTGAGTCTGAGTGAACTCCAGGAGATGGTGATAGACAGGGAGGCCTGGTGTGCTGCGATTCATGGGGTCGCAAAGAGTCAGAGATGACTGAGCGACTGAACTGAACTGAACTGAAAGTATCCTGAACTAATAACAGGAAGTTAGATCAAGTTATTTAAAATATATTGCCTATAAACCGGTATGCTACAAATTTTAAAAGTCTAGTTTGAAACTCTTCTTGGGCTTCCTTATTAGGAATATCTTTACAAATTTGTGAACAGGTCTGTTGGTTCATAAAATTAAATTTTGACAGGCAACAGTAAAGAATCTACCTGCAATGCAGAAGACCTGGGTTTGATCGCTGGGTCAGGAATATCGCCTGGAGAAGGGAGTGGCAGCCCACCCCAGTATTCTTGCCTGGAGAATTCCATGGACAAAGGAGTTTGACAGCCTACAGTCCATGAGCTTGCAAGAATTAGACACAACTGAGTGACTAACACACACACCATGAGAACATCTGGCTTTTATCACTTATTCATTTCGGATAATGTTTTGGTTCCATGTTTTTAGGTGTAATAACTCATTATATACTAAAGCCATCATTTTCAGAAACTCATTTCCTCTTAAGCAAACTAGATGGCTCTAGGTGGCAGGAGACAGAATCAGTCTAACAGTGTCTCTCACAAATCTCTCAAGTCTGCCTATCTGGAGGTGTAGGAGAGCTTCTTCCCACTAGGATCCTGCACTTGTGTAACCGAGAGAAATTTATCCCTGCAGGAAATGGAAGAATTTGCTCAAAGTTCAGGCGAATATAGTATTGTGATGTTTCCTCTGGGGTCAGTGGTCACATACTTCACAGAAGAAAAGGCCATTTGCATTGCCTGAGCCCTCGCTCAGATTCTAGAGAAGGTTAGTTCAAACTCCAATCCTGGTGAGAAGCCACTTTACAAACTGGAGAGAATGTGTAGCTAATAATACTCTTTTCAGATGAAAGTTGTAACTCATCCTTTACTGAGGGGAACTAGTACCACCTTTAAGTAAAAATGTCTCAAAACATTCAAATGTATATGGGGCGCATTTTACCGTTTGCCTTCTGAGTCTTCACATTACTGAAAATACATCTTTTTAGGAAATCACTGATTTTCAATGAAAGAGAGATGAAAATGTTAAGATTCTAGTAACTTTTTTTTTTTTAATTTTAGTTTTTTATTTTTTAAATTTTAAAATCTTTAATTCTTACATGCGTTCCCAAACATGAACCCCCCTCCCCCCTCCCTCCCCATAACATCTCTCTGGGTCATCCCCATGCACCAGCCCCAAGCATGCTGCACCCTGCGTCAGACATAGACTGGCGAATCAATTCACATGATAGTATACATGTTAGAATGTCATTCTCCCAAATCATCCCACCCTCTCCCTCTCCCTCTGAGTCCAAAAGTCCGTTATACACATCTGTGTCTCTTTCCCTGTCTTGCATACAGGGTTGTCATTGCTATCTTCCTAAATTCCATATATATGTGTTAGTATACTGTATTGGTGTTTTTCTTTCTGGCTTACTTCACTCTGTATAATCGGCTCCAGTTTCATCCATCTCATCAGAACTGATTCAAATGAATTCTTTTTAACTGCTGAGTAATACTCCATTGTGTATATGTACCACAGCTTTTTATAGTTTGAAATCTTATGACTTGTACTGATTCTTTCCAAAAGTTCTCAGAGGTGTCAGCTCCAAGGTCCAGGAAAAGAGAGGTAACACCTAGAGGGGAATCACACTCAAGAATATTCTTTATGTCTCTAGGCTTTATTAAGACTTAAAGTGTAGTTGGTTTAGAAATAGAAGCTTAATCTTCCAACCAGTCCATTCTGAAAGAGATCAGCCCTGGGATTTCTTTGAAGGGAATGATGCTGAAGCTGAAAGTCCAGTACTTTGGCCACCTCATGCGAAGAGTTGACTCATTGGAAAAGACTCTGATGCTGGGACGGACTGGGGGCAGGAGGAGAAAGAGACGACAGAGGATGAGATGGCTGGATGGCATCACTGACTCGATGGATGTGAATCTGAGTGAACCCTGGGAGTTGGTGGTGGACAGGGAGGCCTGGTGTGCTGCGATTCATGGGGTTGCAAAGAGTCAGACACGACTGAGTGATTGAACTGAAATGACTGAATTTTTCTAAATTGAATTTTCTATAGTTAGAACAATTAAAAATCTTAATGCTATTGTCAGTGTATATTTTCTTTTTTTATTGCATTCAATTAACTTTGTTTATTCTAAATTTCTACTTTTCATATATTCCCATTCATGAAATACCCTATCTTTATATTTTTATACTAAAGTACATAAAACTCTATAGTTGTACTAATTAGGCCTGTTAAAACTCTGTATTTTTAATTTTAGCTGTTCTAGTAAAAAGTTTGCTACCTATTAGTATTTAATCTGAAATTCTTCATGCAGAGTTTAAAAAAGTTTTATTAAAGTATAAAAGAAATAGAGAAAACTTCTGACACAGACATCGGATGAGGGCAGAAAGAGTGCCCCCCTGCTAGTTTTTAGCCAGATGTTATATAGCTATTGCTGCTGCTGCTGCTAAGTCGCTTCAGTCGTGTCCAACTCTGTGTGACCCCATAGACAGCAGGCCACCAGGCTCCCCCATCCCTGGGATTCTCCAGGCAAGAACACTGGAGTGGGTTGCCATTTCCTTCTCCAATGGATGAAAGTGAAAAGTCAAAGTGAAGCTGCTCAGTCATGTACGACTCTTAGCGACCTCATGGACTGCAGCCTACCAGCTACTAGCAGTCTGCTAATTAGAATAAGGCAACGTCTCAAAACTCAGAGACTGGCACCAGTCCCCTCACCCACAACCCGGAGGTGAGTCATCCGGGGTCATAAAACGATTGACATGAATCTGGAAGAAAGGCAGGTTTCCAAGTAAATATAGAGTTCCATTAACATAGATTAGGAGACCAATGTATGAGTAAAACATACTGGTTTGTCAAGTTTGTTCTGAGTCTTAGGCGAACTTCAAGTCTTAGACTTGAAGACAAGAGTCTAGGGTAAATACATAGTTCGTTAATATAGCTTAAGGCAAACATTTCCAAACAATGATTAAGAAAAACGCATTGGTTAGCTCAAGGTTTGAGAAAAGTTAAGTTCAAGTGGAGCCAGGTGTCATCATGGCAACACAGAATTTTAAAAGAAACCTCTTTTTAAATTTGTATGGAGAAGCGGGAAAAATCTAACACTTGTATGTTTCCTCCTGCCACTTAAAGTGAAAGTGAAGTCACTCAGTCGTGTCCGACTCTTTGGGACCCCATGGACTATAGCCCCAAGGGTCCTCTGTCCACGGGAATTTCCAGGCAAGAATACTGGAGTGGGTTGCCATTTCCTTCTCCAGGGGATCTTCCTGACCCAAACCTGAGTCTTCTGCTTTGTAGGCAGACACTTTTACCGTCTGACCTTGTAGACTCCTCCGTTTAGAGACCTCTGGCCTTCCTGCTTGTTACCCTCTTACTAACAAGATACTTCGTTAAATAATAGAGTATAAGCAAATCCTCTATCTCATCCCCCTTTAAAAACCAAACTGACAGTATCTGTACAACATTGAAATGGGCTAGAATAGTATGATTTAAGAAAACTAACAAGAGGATTTTTTAACAGCTTAAGTCCCCATAAACAGATTTATTAATATAAGCTTTACCTCTAGTGATTTAAGAAGTACAGATTCAATAAATGATTCAAACATCTTAAAAAAAGAGAGAGACAGGAAGAGAGAGAGAAAAAAAAAACAGGAGAGAAAAAGAAGGAAGGAAGTGAGGGAAGGGAAAACACAGCAAATCAGTCAAAAAGCAGACAATAAAAATTTAAAGCTAATTATATTTTTGGAAAACATTACATTTGAAACTTAAGAGTTCAGATGCCCTCATGACAAGTAGTAACCATGTTTGTTTTAATGCCTCTTAACATTCACCTTCTGTCTAAACTCATCCTGTGTATTTTCTATTTTTCACTTACAATGCCACTCTCGAAAGCCCTTCAAAAAAAGAAAAGACAAATAGTTTTACTTAATCTCAATGTTTGCAAACTACCTCTTTTGTTTTGATGTGCTCCTCTTCAACTTTTAGTTCTCTCAAACTAAATGGCTCAGACCGTAAAGCGTCTGTCTGCAATGCAGGAGTCCCAGGTTCCATCCCTGGGTTGGGAAGATCCCCTGGAGAAGGAAATGGCAGCCCACTCCAGTACTCTTGCCTGGAAAATCCCATGGACAGAGAAGCCTGGTAGGCTACTCTGTCCATGGGGTCACAAAGAGTCAGACACGATTGAGTGACTTCACTGTCGCTTTCACTTTCTCAACTATCACAGAAACTAGGACCGGCTACAAGAACTCTATGTGAGCGGGGTTACCCACACAGAAGAAATGCGGGTTTGTGCGCCACCTGCCGGTCATTCAGGGCAGAGCAGGATGAATTTAGAGGACATGCGTGCTCACCCTACTGGCTGAGATGTTAAGTCCCTCTGTCTGTCAGCGCCCCCAGATGCTTTGCTCATGGCACCTAGTGATGTTCTGCTCCAGCCATGCCTACTTTCCTGTCTGGACGTGCCTCACTCCTTGGAGCCAATACGTGTGAAACAAAAGAGTCAGCATTTTAGGCTACTATAGTGAAAAGAAAAGAAAATAAAAAAAAACCCTTTATCCTGTCTCATCAGATTTTCCTCCACTGGATCTTTATCCGGTTAGGCACAGAGAACTGCAGCTCTGCTTAGAATAAAATCCTACTTGATAAAGTACTATGCTATCTTGATCATAATCACAAATTAAACTAAAGAATAAAATGAAAGTGAAAAATATTTCGTATTGTTCCATTTGGGAATTGAAGTACAGAGTCGACTCCAAGAAAGCAGGGGCTATCTGAAGCTGTAGAATACAACCGTCATGTCTTGGAGCTTATCAGGGAAGGAGTCACTCTCAAAATATAAAGGAATGAGGAAGAAATTTATGTTCACGACCCTCTCTATTCAATTGTATTTTTATGCACGATTGGCATTCATACCAGTTATAAAATAGCTGAAAATATCTTTCATCACCTCCGATTGTTTCATAATCTGATCTTTGAGGTGTTATTCAACTCTCAAGTTCTCACTTTATTTAAACGCTCTTCTTCTTTTGAATTATGTGTAATGCCTAATTACATTGTAAGTTCTTCATTTTTACGTATTTTTCCCTAATGTTGTGCAAGTTGTTGTTAAGTCACATTTTTCATCTTGCTTTCAGTGTTTGCTCCAAATGTGAATAGATACCATATTTTAAAAAGTATTTCCAGGTTATCTCAGACTCAATCGTTTTGATTCAGACACAAGTCTCGGAGCATAGTTATAACATTCCATGCACATACTGAAACATGAACGTCAGGAGGTAGGAGAGAAGGTACACTCAAATGAAATATTGTGCAGCTTTTCTAGAGGAGCTAGTCTGTGAAAACCACCTGCTAAAAGCCCTGGAGACAAGCCTTTCTAGACAAAGAAGTCAGTGTATTATTTTGCAAAGGAAAGACACTCAAGATTTGCCATGTGTGCATTCTGAAAAGTCATCCTTGTGGTCCATTTTCCACTCCCACCCATATTCTAGTGCAAAGATTTTTGTCTAGATACGTGTTCAAGTCATAATTTTCATAACATTGTAAATTTCAAGAGCAGGAAAGGGAGTTAAGAAGCTTCATCAGGCCTTGCTATGATATTTTGTTTCTCAGAAATGATGATCTTGATGTCTAATTGTTTTGCTGTTACCAAGTTGTTAATTGCTGATAATTTAGTTCATTTTGCTGAATATCAGATTGGTAAATTATATAATTTTAAAAAATTCTACTTCTCTTTATTAAAGGCATATAATTTTCTTGTTGATTTGGAAGCATTGCTGTAAAAATTATAAATACACTTAGACTATTCCAAGAAAATACTTGAAATTGTTTGTTTTACAATGCCTTAACATGAATCCTGAACTTAATTTTAAGTCTGAAATTATCTGAGTATAAAAGTGTTTAGTGTACAGTGTATACATATAATGTATTTATATTCCATTTTTTTATTTAAAAGAATTAAGGAATACAAGGATTATACTTAAATACATACACATAGCAACTTTGAGTATTCATAATATTCTAACATAACAATCATAAAGAAGTAGGGTACTGCTGTATTGTTCAGTCGCTAAGTCATGTCCTTCTCTTGACTCCGTGGACTACAGCATGGGGCTCCTGTGTCCTTTACTATCTCCTGGCACTTGCTCAGATTCATTTCCATTGAGTAGGTGATGCTATCTAATCATTTCATCTTCTGTAGCCCCCTTCTCCTCCTGCCTTCAATCTTTCCCAGCATCCGGGTCTTTTCCATTGAGTCAGCTTTTTGCACCAGGTGGCCAAAGTATTGGAGCTTCAGCTTCAGTATCAATTTTTCCAATGACTATTCAGAATTGATTTCCTTTAGGATTGACTGGTTTGATCTCCTTGGTGTATAAGGGACTCTCAAGAGTCTTCTCCACCACCACAGTTCAAAAGTATTGATTTTTTGGTGCTCAGCTTTATTTATGGTCCAACTCTCACATCCATACATGACTACTGGAAAAATCATAGTTTGACTAAATGGATCTTTGTCGACAAAGTAATGTCTCTGCTTTTTAATATGTCTAGGTTTGTCATGTTCATCAAGGCTGTATATTGTCACCCTGCTTATTTAACTTCTATGCAGAGAACATCATGAGAAACGCTGGACCGGAAGAAACACAAGCTGGAATCAAGATTGCCGGGAGAAATATCAATAACCTTAGATATGCAGATGACACCGCCCTTATGGCAGAAAGTAAAGAGGAACTAAAAAGCCTCTTGAAGAAAGTGAAAGTGGAGAGTGAAAAAGTTGGCTTAAAGCTCAACATTCAGAAAATGAAGACTATGGCATCTGGTCCCATCACTTCATGGCAAATAGATGGGGAAACAGTGGAAACAGTGTCAGACTTTATTTTTTTGGGTTCCAAAATCATTGCAGATGGTGACTGCAGCTATGGAATTAAAAGACACTTACTCCTTGCAAGGAAAGTTATGACCAAACTAGATAGTGTATTGAAAAGCAGAGACATTACTTTGCCAACAAAGGTCCGTCTAGTCAAGGCTATGGTTTTTCCTGTGGTCATGTATGGATGTGAGAGTTGGACTGTGAAGAAAGCTGAGCACCGAAAAATTGATGCTTTTGAACTGTGGTGTTGGAGAAGAATCTTGAGAGTCCTTTGGACTGAAAGGAGATCCAACCAGTCCATTCTGAAGGAGATCAGCCCTGGGATTTCTTTGGAAGGAATGATGCTAAAGCTGAAACTCCAGTACTTTGGCCACCTCATGCGAAGAGTTGACTCATTGGAAAAGACTCTGATGCTGGGAGGGATTGGGGGCAGGAGGAGAAGGGGATGACAGAGGATGAGATGGCTGGATGGCATCACTGACTCAATGGATGTGAGTCTGGGTGAACTCTGGGAGTTGGTGATGGACAGGGAGGCCTCGCGTACTGCAATTCGTGGGGTTGCAAAGAGTCGGACATGACTGAGCGACTGAACTGAACTGAACTGAGGTTTGTCTTTTTGAGCTTTTCTTCCAAGGAGCAATTGTCTTTTACTTTCATGGCTGCACTCACCATCTGCAGTGATTTTGAAACCCAAGGAAATAAAGTTTCTCACTGTTTTCTTTGTTTCCCCATCTATTTGCCATGAAGTGATGGGACCGGATCTTCCCTTGGGCTTCCCTCGTAGCTCAGCTGGTGAAGAATCTGCCTGCAGTGCAGGAGACCTGGGTTTGATCCCTGGGTTGGAAAGGTCCCCTAGAGCAGGGAAAGACTACCCACTTCAATATTCTGGCCTGGAGAATCCCATGTATCGCAAATAATTGTACACAACTGAGCAACTTTCACTTTGATATTTCTTCTTGATGGGACGGGATGACATGATCTTAGTTTTCTGAATTTTGAGTTTTAAATCAACTCGTTCACTCTCTTCTTTCACTTTCATCAAGAGGCTCTTTAGTTCCTCTTCATTTTCTGCCATAAGGGTGGTGTCATTTGCATGTCTGAGGTTATTGATATTTCTCCCAGCAATCTTGATTTCAGCTTGTGCTTTATCCAGCCTGGCATTTTGCCTGACGTACTCTGCATACAAGTTGAATAAGCATGCTGACAATATACATCGTTGACCTATTTCATTCCCAATTTGGAACCTGTCCATTTTTCCATGTCTAGTTCTAACTGCTACTTCTTGACCTGCATACACATTTCTCAGGAGGCAGGTAAGATGGTCTGGTATTCCCATCTCTTTAACAGTTTTGCACAGTTTGTTGTGATCCACACAATTCATGACTTTAGCACAGTTAATGAAGCAGAAGTTTTTCTGGAATTCTCTTTCTTTTCCTATGATCCAATGGATGTTGGCAATTTGAATTCTGATTCCTCTGCCTTTTCCAGATCCAGCTTGTACATATGGAAATTCTCGGTTCACATACTGCTAAAGCCTAGCTTGAAGGATTTTGAGCATAAACTTGCTGACACGTGAAATGAGAAGACTTGTTTGGTAGTTTGAACATTCTTTGACATTGCTCTTCATTGGGATTAAAATGAAAACTGACCTTTTCCAATCCTGTGGCCACTGCCCAGTTTTCCAAACTTCCTGACATATCGGGTGCAGCACTTAATATTATCATCTCTTTGGATTTTAATTGTCTCAGCTGCAATTCCATAACCTCTGGTAGTTTTATTCATAGTAACGCTTCTTGAGGCCCACTTGATGGACTACCTCACACTCCAGTATGTCCAGCTCAAGTTAGTGACCACACCATTGTGATTATCCAAGTCATTAAGACCTTTTTTAATAGCTTTGTTTATTCTTGGCAGCTCTTCTTAATCTCTTCTGCTTCTTTTAGGCCCTTATAATTTTTCTCCCTTATTATACCCATCCCTGAATGAAATGTTCCCTCAATATCTCCAGTGTTTTTGAAGAAATCTCTAGTCTTTCCCATTGTATTGTTTTCTTGTATTTCTTTGCATTGTTCATTTAAGGAGGCCTTCTTATCTCTCCTTGCTATTCTCTGGAACTGCATTCAGTTGTATACACCTTTTCCATTCTCCCTTGCCTTTTGCTTCTCTTCTTTCCTCAGGTATTGCAAAGCCTCTTCAGACAATCAATTTTCCTTCATGCATTTCATTTTCTTGGTCACTATCTCCTGTACAATGTTATGTATTCTCATCCATAGTTCTTCAAGCACTCTGTCACCTGATCTAATCCCTTGAATCTATTCATCATCTCCACTAAATAATCATAAGGGATTTGACTTAAGTCATACCTGAATGGCATAGTGGTTTCTCTACTGTCTTAAATTTAAGCCTGAATTTTGCCGTAAGGAATTCATGATCTGAGACACAGTCAACTACATGTTTCTTTGTTTGTTTTTTGTTGCTGACTGTATAGAGCTTTTCCGTGTTTGGCATTAAAGAACATAATCAATCTGATTTTGATATTGATCATCTGGTAATGTCCATGTGTAGAGTCATCTCTTGGGGTGTTGATAATGGGTCTTTGCTATGACCAGTGTGTTCTTTTGACAAAATTCTGTTAGCCTTTGACCTGCTTTATATTGTAATCCAAGCCCAGATTGCCTGTTATTTCAGGCAGCATAGTATAATTAACAGTATGGTCTAGGCTGTTGGAATATATTCTTTTTCAGTCTACTTTCTTCATCTTATATATGTACTTGAGTTTTAAAATAGTATTTGAGTTTAAAATAGTTTGTATAAATTTAAATGAATAATTTTTTATAATCTTCACATTTACATTAGTATTGTGAAATGAAAATATCTAACTTCCATATTAATAAATAAGAATGTCACAGCCATCAGCAATTTCTGGCCTCCAAATGAGAATGAGGACTCCCAAAACTGTGATCACGTGGATGCTGCCACCTCCCACAGTGACTGCTGAGGAGCTGGGGGGGATGCAAGAAGCAAGGTAAACCAGGAAAACAGAATTGGCCCAGATAGCTGAGGTGCATATGCAAAGAATGAGTTCAGGGAGCCCAGAGGCTTGCATCTTCCTGTACATAGAATGCTAAATTCCTTAGCTTGATACCTGATCTTTGATGATCAGACTGCCTGCTCTCTTTATTGCAAATTTGTGCACAGCCTGACTTCCCCTCCTGCCTCCTTGGAACAGTTTTCTCAGAGCTTCTTAGATGCTGTCTCCTGGGCATGGAGTCCTAAACATGCCCACCAAATAAAATAGCTCTCTACTTTTAGGTTGTGACTCTGTTTTTTAGTTGACAGTATTTAGTGGGAAATGTTTTTGAGCTTTTTAGGGTTAATTTTCATAAAATAGCTCTCTACTTTCAGGTCGTGACTGTATTTTTTAGCTGATAGTATTTAGTGGAAAATGTTTTGAGCTTTAGAGGGTTAATTTTCTCCTTCACTGTTTCTTTACAAGACAGTTCTTAATAACACAGAAGTTCCTAAATTTAAATAAACCAGTATAAATGTTGCAAATATTAAAAATATTAATATGTTAACTAACTTTATTTTAAGATACTGCCTTTTTAATTTTTAGAATTAAGTAGAACAATTTTGGAATTAATTAGAAATCAGTTTAGAAATGTGTTTTTAATTTTTAGAATTTACTGCATAAGTTATAAGTGACAATTTGTTTCAAAAAATTAAGAAAATTTCATTATCTTAGCATGATACTCAATGTGCGTGCCCTAAGTAAAATATGCATATTTGAAACACAGCTACAGAGATAGGTTCCTTGCATTATTTTTAGGCCACACCATACACTGTGGTTGGAGAAGGCAATGGCAATCCACTCTAGTACTCTTGCCTGGCAAACCCCATGGACGGAGGATCCTGGCAGGCTGCAGTCCACGGGGTTGCTAGGAGTTGGACATGACTGAGCAACTTCACTTTCACTTTTCACTTTCATGCATTGGAGAAGGATATGGCAACCCACTCCAGTGTTCTTGCCTGGAGAATCCCAGGGATGGGGGAGCCTGGTGGGCTGCCGTCTCTGGGGTCGCCCTGAGTCCGACATGACTGAAGCGACTTAGCAGCAGCAGCAGCATATACTGTGGTATGCGAGTAGTTTCTTCCCTAGCAGTGGAGAAAAACTTAGATCAGGAATCCAGTAAGTCATGCAGATTTTCTTAATCTTAAAGCATGTGGAAGAATGGTGTTCCACAAGAAATACCTGGGCCATTTTGCAAGGCTTGTTTAAAGAGCACAGAAGATAAAGATACAAAAGGGCTGGACTACTGTAAAAGTTGCAAATATGTAGTTAAATCAATAAAGTTGTGAAGGCAAGTTTTGTCGTGTAACTTATTCAATATTAGAGAGGCAATGCTGCCGCTGCTGCTGCTGCTGCTAAGTCGCTTCAGTCATGTCCGACTCTGTGCGACCCCATAGACGGCAGCCCATCAGGCTCCCCCGTCCCTGGGATTCTCCAGGCAAGAACACTGAAGTGAGTTGCCATTTCCTTCTCCAATGCATGAAATATCACAACTGACTTAATCCTTTCCTGTTGGAAGAGCTTGCTTTTCCTATTCTCAATTCTACTGGCAAATATCCTGGTACTTGGAGTTGGTTTGTATGTCTTTAGACTTTAACCACCACCTTAACAATGCAGCAGTCTGAGTATTGTAATTGATTCATTAAGTGCTGATATTAAAAACACAGCAAAATTTAAAAAAAAATCAAAGTTTTTAAGAATTATGAGAGTTTAGGTTTTTACTACTATGAAATTTTTAATAAACATCACATTTATTCCTATATATTTTAAATAAAAAACAGTTATCCTACAAAAGTCCCTCAATTCAATGAAATAGATTTGTACCAGAGAAAAGTAGTGCTATTTTCTTATATCATCTTAGAGGTAAAGCACAAAGACAGATGTGTTAATGACCATCTGATATAAAACAGTATGGGGTAAAGAAGACTAATCAAAAAATTAATAAAATTTCTGGATGAGGCAGTTAGTGAATTAAGTTCAGTTCAGTTCAGTCATTCAGCTGTGTCTGACTCTGCGACCCCATGGACTGCAGCATGCCAGGCTTCCCTGTCCATTACCAACTCCCAGAGCTTACCCAAACTCATGTCCATGGAGTCGGTGATGCCATTCAATTAGCACATAGGGTGATTTATTTATCAATTCTCAACAATAGATGGCAGTAAAGAGAAACGTTTTGTAAAGAACTTGCTATATTGCAGCAAAGCAGGATTTTTTTTAAATGAGTAATAAAAACATCTATATTCTATTAGACATGTCAAAAAATATAAGAACCAATTTTTCCCCCAAGTCCTCTCTTAGATAATATTGAGAACCAGAAAAAAAAATAGCTTATTAATTTGTCCCAGGGTGATAAGATGTGACCAACTAAAGTAGTATACTTATTAAAACACTTAGCTTGCTCAGTAAGACAAGACTCAAGACCTCACTTCACTGTGTGGAGCAATCTAAAGTTATGCCATAAAAAAATAAAATAATAAATTAATGTCAAAAGCCTTGTTCAGTGCCAACCTCTTCCTTACATTACAAAGTTCCCCTCGATTTCACTTTCCAGGCCTCAACACCCTAATTATCTGGCCCAGACTTCCCTGTTCTGAGGCAGTAGTAAAGCCCTGTCAAAATACTTCACACCCTTCCTATTATGAATCAAATTAACTTGGCTTTGTTGATTTTTCTATTTCATAAGCTTCTGACCATAGTACATGATAAATGGCTGTTTGCTTTGTATCTCCTCCCATCAAGAGGTGGAGGCTACTTCTCCACCTTTTGAATTTGGAATTGACTAATGACTTGTTCTAAAACTCAATAGCAGAAGCAGAAGTGACAATGCATGACTTCCAAACTCAGGGCTAGAACTTTTATGGAAGCTGGTCTAGGTTTCTGTTATCATGGGAAAAGTCCAAGGTTGTCTGCACAGAGGCCACAGGAAGGTGAGAATCAAGGATTATTGCTAAACCACAGCCAAGAGAATGATGTCTTCTTTGATCATTCTCCCCCAGCTAAGCTAATGGCTAACTGTATAGTAAAGAATAAGCTCAGGAAATTAATAAAGAGGGCATTTCCATGGGCCCAGCCCTAATTGCTGATACAGAGGTTCATAAACAAATACTACGGTGCTATTTTAACTGTAAGTTTAGGATTGTTTGATTATACAGCAATATATAACAGAGATATTATGATTTAAGATAACTGATACATATGTAACACTTTAAAGAAACAAACCTAAGAAATATTAACATAGTTGATCAATGTCAAATTAGAGCAAGGTCCAAAATCTCAAAGACTTCCAGGTTGCTTGTACAAACTCTCAATAATGGTTGAAAAACATCCATTAAGAAACTCTCATATTTCTATTTCCTCACCACTCTTCACAAAATATATGTTTAATTTATAATTCATATATTATGCATATACTACTGCAAGAGTTCAAGGATAAATATCAGAATGATGAGGACCATTGTTACCCTAAAATCATAATCATTTGACACATTTTTAGGCCTGAGAATTTTCAGATCTGATCCATTGACTAATGAAGAGACTGGGTCCATCAGAGGAAGAATGGTGTAACATCCTGTGAAAGTGAAGTGAAAGTGTTAGTAGTTCAGTCATGTCCAACTCTTTGTGACCCCATGGACTTTAGCCATGGGATTTATCCATGGGATTCTCCAGACAAGAATACCGGAGTGAGTGGGTAGCCATTCCCTTCTCCAGGGGATCTTCCCAACCCAGAGATCAAACCTGAGTCTCCTGCATTGCCGACAGATTCTTTGCCCTCTGAGCCACCAGGAAATTCACAATAATATACTGTAGTCAACTGTCAGGCACTGCTGGGATTCAAACCCTGGATCTCCTGTTTACTAGACAGCTTCTTTAGCATGTACACTATGATGTTACCATCTGAGTCACCAAGGGCTTCCCTGCTGTACATGCTAATGATCCGCTCAATCATCTCTCAAGAGGACAGTAGTATCACAGTCACAACCAAGCATTTTCTCAATTACCAAATGGGTAACATAATAGATACATTTTGATGCTGGCCCAAACCCAAATTGTATTCCTGGCCTGTGGAAAAAGAGTAGAAAAAATCAAGTAGAATATTCTGTATTGGGTTTCTAGGGCTGCTATAGCAAATTGCCACAAACTTGGTAGCTTATTGTAGTGTTTGTTGTTCAGTCGTGTCTAACTCTTTGTGACCTCATGGACTGTAGCCCACCAGGCTCCTCTGCCCATGGAGTTCTCCTGCAAAAATACTGGAGTGGGTTGCCATTCCCTTCTCCAGGGAATCTTTCAGACCCAGGGATAGAACCTGCATCTCCTGCCTTGCAGGCTGATTCTTTACCATCTGAGCCACCAGGGAAGCCATGGCTCAGATGGTAAAGTATACTTTAACAGAAATTTCTTCTTTCACAGTTTTGGGAGCCAGAAATCTCAAATCAAGGTGTTGCCATGGTTCATTATTTTTTGAGTTTTTGAAAGAATCCATTTATTCTTGTCTGTTGACTACTGATAGTGCATTGTGTTCCTTGGCTCTGAAAGTGAAAGTGAAGTCGCTCAGTCGTGTCCGACTCTTTGCGACCCGTGAACTGTAGCCCACCAAGCTCCTCTGTCCATGGGATTCTCCAGGCAAGAATACTGGAGTGGATTGCTATTTCCTCCCCCAGAGGATCTTCCCAACCCAGGGATTGAACCCAGGTCTCCCACATTGCAGGCAGACGCTTTAACCTCTGCACCACCAGGGAAGCCCTCCTTGGCTCTGAGACACTGTTATTTCCCACCATAAACCATCTATCATAGGATAGGCATTAAGCAATAACATAAGCCAAATTACCCAGCCAGGCCACAACAGACAGCCTCTATCATGATCTACCCCAGTGACAGTCCCTAGAACAAATTAACCAAATGGCTGTGGTAATGGCAAGTGAAGCTCTACATGGTCCTCAATGTTTGGACTCCTATTCACCAAACTCATGTAACTGTGTGCCAGAGTCGAGCTCCAGCAGCCAGGGATTCAACCTGAAGGTGTGAGGAGTATCGGCAAGAAAGTGAGGCAGCCTCTCATTTTTCTTGGACTGCCTGTTTATTTCAAGCTTATGATTCCCTTTTATACTTTATACCAAAGCATTAGGTCAGAGGTTTGATATTTTTAGTTCCCATTGACCCAGATTTATCTCCAAAAATCATTGTTTCCCCTCAAAAGGAGTTCCTTCCTCAGTGATTCTTCTTATCTACTTTTTCTCATTTGTCCTTAAATGTCTGGGCTGCATACCACATTCCTCAGTTTAATTCTTATCTTTCTAAGTCCTATTTGCCCCTACTATCCTAAGCTCACTATTCCTTAGAAAGGGCTTCTAGCTAATAATATCTCTAACGTCCCTAATTTCTATAAGCTATAGTAGAATATTGTAACATTACAGCAATACTTAAATCTTTAGCTTCTAACTATTTTAATTATTCCTAAGCCCTAAATTCAGCAAACTCCTTTGCCGTAAACACTTTTCTCACAAATGGGCTTCAGATAGCAGTCCCTCCCATGGCCTCAAGCTGTGGCCTGTGTGCTCACCCTGGAACACTTTTTTGTAAAAGTTCTTGAACAAATGTCAGTGATTAACTTCATGAATTATTCTTTGAGCACAGCTGCAGAAGGCTTTATGCCTTCTCATGCTCCTCTCAAAAACAATAAGCACCTTAATATTCTCCACAGTCAACTCAGCTGAGGAAAGGAAAAAAACAAGTCAGAATCACAAAGCCTAACTTCTTCATTCCAGATTCGGGTCTGTGCCTATGGAACAAAGGGAGGGGATTTAGGGCTGTGCCTCTGTTTTGTCAGTAATGCCTAACGCGGCTCCTAACAACTATGCCCTAACTGAGTGTCAGGAGGATCACATCTGCTAGAGATCTAATTAAACACTGAATTCCTGATATGGCACCATAGTTTGAGTAGATCAACTGGATACTTGGCACCTACTTTCTAACTGGATCTCTTTCACAGGGCTATTTACCCTAATAGGAATAGTCACATATACTGGGAATGCTTTTATTTTATTATCTGCATGAACTCAGCAAAATGGTTACATACCATTAACCTGACATTTTAGCAATTTTAGCTATTCATAAGCCTGGGATATATAAAAGTGATATGAGCCACTGGTTTTCCAATCCCATTAATTGAGTATATTATCCATTTCCCTTTTAGTGTTATTTAGTGTTATTAGCTGATGTTGTATTTGACACTTGTTTAAACTCTCAATTCTGTTCCATTGGCATATGTGCATAATTTATGCCAGTGTCATACTGTTCTAATTATTATTGCATTGTGACATAATTTGAACAAGAAGTATAATGCCTCCAGCTTCGTTCTTCTTTCTCAGAATTGCTTCAACAATTCAGGGTGTTCTGTGGCCTATACAAATATTCAGATTTTTTTTCTATTTGTTTAAACATGCTTTGTAATTAGTATATTAATTGCATTGAAAAAAGTCACCTTTGATTAGCATGGACATTTTGACAATATTAATTCTACTCATCCATGAATATATATATACACATATATATATATATCATTGTAACTTTTTATGTTTCTTCTATTTATTTCAAAGAAAGTCTATAGTGTTCAGAACTTTCACTACCTTGTTAAATTTATTTCCAAGTACTTGATTGCTTTTGTTTTTATTTCGAATAGGGTTGTTTCCTTTCATCATTTTTAAGATGTTTTGCTGTTGGTGTATAGAAATGCAACTTATTTTTGTGTGGTGATTTTTACCCTAAAAATACTCTGAATCCATTAATTGCTTCTAACAGTTTTTGGTGGAATCTTTGAATTTCTTATATATGAGATCATATCATCTGAAAAGGAAGAAAGTTTTATTTCTTCCTTTCCAATTCAGATATCTTTTATTTCTTCCCCTTGCCTGATTGTTCTGGCTAGGACATCTATTATTCTACTGAGTAGCACACATGCATTGTTCCTGATGGAATTTTAGAGGAAAACTTCCAGCCTTCCTTCATTTTGTATGATGCTAGCTGTAGGCTTGTCATGCTCAGTCACTTCAGTTGTGTATGATTCTTTGCAACCCCATGGACTATAGCTCCCCAGGTACCTCTCTCCATGGGTTTTTTTTCAAGCAAGGATGCTGGAGTGGGTTCTATGCCCTCCTCCAGGGGATCTTCCCAAAAACCTAGGGATCAAAACTGCATCTCTGTGTTTCCTACACTGCAGAGGGAGTCTACCACTGAGCTGTACGAGAAGCCCAGGTTGGTCATAGATGGACTTTATTATGTAAATCATGTTGTTTTTATATCCAGTTTGTTAAGCATTTTTATCATGAAGAGTTGTTATGTTTTCCAAATTTGTTCACATATATTAAGATGAGCCTTTAATTTTGTTTTTCATTCTCTTAATGACGAGTACCGCATTATTGATTTATGTATGTTGACCCATCCTTGAAACCCATAGACAAATTCTATTTGATCGTGGAGTATGATCCAATTTTTATGCTGTTGAATTTGATTTGCTAATTTTACGTCTTCATTCATCAAAGATCCTGGTCTGTAATTTTGTACTCAGATTTTGTTTGTCTGACAATATGTTGACCTCTCTTTTATTTCTGAAGAACATCATTTTCACATAAAATTATTAGGGATAGTGCTTCTTCTTTAAGAACTTTGAATATATGAACCAACTCTGTTTTGGCCTGGACTTTCTTCTAAAAAAGTCAGTAATATCCCTGTGCATGCATGCTATATAACTTCAGTCATGTCCGAATCTGTATGACCTTATGGACCATAGCCCTCAAGACTCCTCTGTTCTGTGATTCTCCAGGAAAGTATACTGGAAAGGGTTGTTATGCCCTCCCTCAGGGGATCTTTCTGACCTAGGGATCAAACCCATGTCTCTTAAGTCTTCTACACTGACAGGAGTGTTCTTTGCCACTGGTGCCACCTGGGAAGCCTGAATATCCCTATAGGGTTTCCTTTGTATGAAGAGAGGTGTTTTGTTTCTTCACAGTTCTTTCATAATTTTATCTTTGGATAATTACTGAATTATATTTTCATTATTAGCCAATTATTTTTAAGATGATACTATTATCATCACATACTTTTATTGATTATTCACTTGAAGAAAGTTAACTTTTTAAGCAAAAAAGTTATAGATGAAGTTATTGCCCTAAATATCACTGAATCCATTTTTACACTAGATCATGGCTTCCACGTGTAAAAATCCAAGCCCCTCCCCTCCAAAAAAAGGAGTTCTACATTATAAGAAATATCTTCAAACAGAAAGTAAAGGAAATAGAAGCAGATATCCTTTGAATGAAGGATAAAATCATCAAGATATCTTTATGACATACATTTCCACTGTGAGATATCTTTTCACAACAGAATGTGAATCAGACCTAGAATCTGAACTTTAATTCATATTTACAGCTATAGTAGAAAGATATATTTATCTCTTTTTCATAAAGATATGTGTGATTTAGTGAAAAGAGCACTTTATTTAACATCAAAATATTTATTTGAAAGTGTATCTGCCTTAACACCTCTTAAAGTGGGCATATTCTTTCCTTATGGCAGTAAGTGATATTCTCTTTTCTATGTGGAATATCTAGTATAATTATCACTAAAAGAAATACTAGAGATATTTATACAATTTTGATCAAATGAACATTTAAATAAAGCCAGAGAAAAAGATCCCAAACATCCAGTCTTAATTAAATATGCATACCTGATGATGAATTTTCTTAACATTATTTAAAAGTTATTATGGGTTTATGTTTAACCTTAAGCCCTTTCTTTTGATATTCTCTGAAAGAAACTTACAAACTCTTCTTCTGAGTTTTTTTCTCTTATTTTTTATTGACTTTAATCAACATTTTTCCAATCAATAACACCTACATTTCATTTTAGTCTTTATTGCAAAGTACACAATTCAAAGTTCAGCCCAACCTACTATAAACATTGGGAGAATTAAGGAAGAGATCTTTGAATTGTGAGTTTCACACACTTGGCTTAAGCCCAAACTTACTTTGAGCAAGAGTTAGTCACGAAGACTGTGAAAGACTTCTGTGTCCTTTTCATGCTGATTCTATGTCTCTTTGACCCTGGAGAGCTTCCTTCCTAGTTCAGTGGGTAAAGAATCCACCTGCAATGCAGGAGACCCCGGTTCAATTCCTGGGTTAGGAAGATCTGCTGGAGCAGGGAAAAGCTATGCACTCCAGTATTCTTGGGCTTCCTTTGTGGCTCAGCTCATAAAGAATCTGCCTGCAATGCGGGAGACCTGGGTTTGATCCCTGAGTTGGGAAGATCCCCTGGAGAAGGGAAAGGCTACCCACTGTAGTATTCTGGCTTGGAGAATTCCATGGATTTTATATTCCATGGGGTTGCAAAGAATCAGACATGACTGAGCGACTTTCACTTTTCGCTTTGACCCTGGAAGGATGAGGAAAGTACTGGAAGGCCTGAGAATTTTAGTTTATTGGATTAAAAGTTATTCTGGAAGAACTCCACCTTCCTAGACACGAGATACCCTTTCTTATACCTTCACCAAGCCTTCTGATGGATCATACCAAGATTCCTTTTAATGTAGAGATTATCCAATGGCCAGTAAGTAAACAAACTCATGGAAGAGCTCAATACTGATCTCTATACAGTTTCTTTTGAACTGCCCAAACTGTCACCATGGGACTTGAAAAAAATGCAAGTAAACCGGAAAAAACTGATGAATACTTTATTAGCAAAAGCCAAAAGAGTATGTGATAGTGCTATCACAAATAGGAGTTACCTAGCACGCTACAGGCAGCTAAGTTTGATATCTGTATTGCTGATCCTTTAAATTTTTGTGGAGGGTTGGTGGCTGAGCTCCTCAACATTCCCTTTATATAAATCTTTTCGGGAAAAAAAAAATCTTTTGGGGTTTCCTTTGGGAATATCATTGAGCAATTGTGTCCTGGACTTCTATGCCATTTTCATATGTTCCTGTCAGTGCATCAAGACTGACAGATGACATAACTTTTGTACAGAGACTAGTTAATTGTTTATTGTATACAATGAGTGATATGACTTATTCATATTATGTATTTCTACAATGGAATGAGTATTACAGCAAGGTTTTAGGCAAAAGAAATTTACATGTAAGAATGATTCTTATTTCATATGTATAGTGTAAATATTTATCTGATTGTATGAAAATTTAGAAAAGATTTTTAAGTGAAATCTCACATGGTCCTGTTGCTAAATTGTTTTGAGTGAAGAAAATACTTTTTCTTTTTCAACTTTCTTTTTATTCTTTTTATTCTTTTTTTCTTTTTCTTTTTTCTTTTTCTTTTTGTGTTTGTTTTATATGATTGAGTACTGAACACATATCAGAGAAGGAATATTCTCTCTATTTATGAGTAAAACCTGCTTGATGCTGCTAAGTTAAAAAAAAAAATCTGAAAAAACCCGAACCTTACAGTGTGCTTATTTTCTATAACCTTGGTTTACTTCTTTTTTGTTTACGTCTCCTTTTTTACAGCCTACTTTCTTTCTGATTAATCTATTTCTCAGTCTTTTTTTGCATCCTATCTAGACTTGGTTGGCTGGTTGTAGGGCTTGACATGTGGTGAGCATGAAACTAAAAAATAAATATATCTTGTTTTCATCTGTTCTTGTCTTAGAAAAGGGAAAAGAAAATTATGATTTTTCTGTAAAGGACTATGTTTATAAACTTTTAATCTAATTGCATTTTTCCTTATTCCTCCTGCTCCTGCTTAGTTGCTCGGTTGTGTCTGACTCTTTGTGAACCCATGGACTGTAGCCTGCCAGGCTCCTCTGCCCATGGGATTCTCCAGGCAAGAATAATGGAGTGGGTTGCAATGCCCTCCTCCAGGGGATCTTACCAACCCAGGGATTGAACCCAGGCCTCCCACATTGTAGGCAGAATCTTTACTGTCTGAGCCACCAGGGAAGCCCCTTTTTCTTGTTGGTGGTGTTCTATTCATAATTGCATTAGCAGTCCACTAGAGAGCTGTAACCCTGAGCACATATTTTTTTCCTCTATTTTAGCACATCTGTTTAATCTTTTGTTTTTCCTTTTGCATAATTGATCTTTTATATATAATTGTGTTAGGAATGATTTTGCCTAAAATATCTTTGAGAAAGCAGTTCCCTGCTTATACTGTTTGATGTTTTAAAGATATATTTAACATAACACATTGCATTAGTTTCAGGTGTCAGTGAAAAATTAATCAATAGTCATTATACAAAATAGATTGAAAATCTTAATCAAGTCAAATTTAGGATTATAACCCAGAAGATAGTCTTTCAGAAAGCACTGAGGAAATTTCTCTGCCCATTAGAAGTCAGAAACATATTTGTATAGGTTTTTGATATAAAGGGTTATACATCAGAGTAATATTGACAGATTCCATAGGCCAACAAGGCAAGTGGTGTGTCATTGTGACCCTTTACATGATTAAGGAAGGAGTATTATCTTCCGAGGCATTAACTTTCTGGCAGCAGGAAGAAGTTTTTTGTTTTGTTTTTTGGTGAGTAGGCATTTCTGAAACTTCTAAGGGGATTTAGTTAATGTATAATGCAGATAAATTGAAGGAGGGGATGGAGTATTATCACAAATGACAGAGGAAATTTTGTATTAAATTTTCCTTGTCCTGCCTTAAAATCATTTTCCTTTATCACAGATATATGATATAATGATTTTATATGTGTCCTATTGTAAAATGAAGGCTTCCCAGCTGGCTCAGTGATAAAGACTTAGCCTGCAATGCAAAAGACATGGGTTCAGTCCCTGGGTCGGGAAAGTCCCCTGGAGAAGGAAATGACAACCCACTCCAGTATTCTTGCCTGGGAAATCCCATGGACAGAGGAGACTGACAGGCTACAGTCCAAGGGGTCACAAAAGAGTTGGACACAACTTAGTGGCTAAACAACAACACTCACTTCAATGTTCTTGCCTGGAGAATCACATGGACAGGGGAGGCTGGCAGGCTATAGTCCATGGGTCGTACAGAGTTGGACTTGACTGAAGTGGCTTAGGATGCAAACAACAACACTGTGAAATGAACACCACAAGAACTCTAGTTAACACTCATCATTGCACAAAGTTACTTACAATCAACACATTTTTTGCCAATGAAAAGTAAGTTTATTCCTGTAGCATAAAAATCTTGGAAAACATTCTCTACATCCCGCTGGCTGTGGAAGCATTTTTCCTGCAAAAAGTCATGGAGATGCTTGAAGAAGTGATAGTTGGCAAGAATGAATATGGCAAATGAGGCAAAACCTTGTAGCCCAATTGGTTCAACTTTTAAAGCATTGGTTGTGCAACTTGGGGTTAGGCATTGTTGTGAAGAAAAATTGGGCCCTTTCTGTTGACCAACGCTGGCTGCAAGTGTTGCAGTTTTCAGTGCCTCTCATTGATTTTCTGAGCATACTTCTCAGATATAATGGTTTCACCAAGATTCAGAAAGCTGTAGTGGATCAGTTGTGCAACAGACCACCAAACAATGACCAGGGCTCATTTTTGTTGCAAGTTTGGCTTTGGAAACTGAATTGGAGCTTCTTCTCAGCCACTGAACTGGTCATTGCTAGTTATTGCATAAAATTCACTTTTTGTTGCACATCACAATTTAATACAGAAATGGTTCTTTTGGCTGCATAGAAGAAAAGAAGATGACATTTTAAAATGATGAATTTTTTTTTGACTTGCAGTCAGGTCATGAGGCACCCACTTATTGAGATTTTTAACCTTTCCAGTTTGCTTCAAATGCAGAACAACTGTGGAATGGTCGATGCAGAGTTCTTAGGCAACTTCTTGTGTAGTTGTAAGATGATCAGCTTCCTGGTCCTTTCTATTGGTCATTATCAACTTCTGAAGGTCAGTTACTGTGCTGCTCATCTTCAAGGCTCTAGCCTCCTTCGCAAAACTTCTTGAACCTCCTCTACACTGTATGTTCATTAGTAGTTCCTAGGCTAAATGCAGTGTTGATGTTGTGAGTTGTCAGCACTGCTTTATGAGCTATTTTGAACTCAAATAAGAAAATCACTAGAATTTGCTTTTTTTCTAACATTATTTCCATAGTCTAAAACATACATAAAGTAAATAGCAAGTAATAATTCATTAGCACAAAATAAAGCAAGAAATACATATTAAAATGATGTATATCATAACCACATTTAAGAATGTATTCCAATACCAAATGTCAAAGGTCAACAATGCAAGACTGAAATTATTTTCCCACCAACCTAATATCTCACTGTGGTTTTAATTTGCATTTCCCTGAATAGCAATGATGAGCATCTTTTTATGTACTTGTTAGCCACTTGAATATCTTCTTTGGAAAAAAAAATTCTATATTCAGATCCTTTGCTAATTTTATAAAATTGACTTTTGGTACTGAATTGTATTTGAGTTCTTTAGACATTTTGAATCATAACCCTGAATCAGATATATGGTTTACAAGTATTATCTCTCATCTATGAGTTGCCTTCTCATTTTGCAGATCATTTCTTTTTCTATGCATAGTCTTTTTTGTCTGAATTAGTCCTACTTGTTTATTTTTAATTTTATTGCTTATGCTTATGGTGTTAATTAAAAAAAAATCATTGCCAGGATCTGTATTAAGAAAATTTCTACCATATTTTCTTCTAGGAAATTTATGGTTTCAGGTCATACATCAAAGTCTTTAATCCATTCCTACTTAATTTTTGTAGTGGAATAAGATTGGGATCTATTTTTATTCTTTTGCATGAGAATATTCATTTCTTCAGGAAGAATTATTAAAAAGACTATCTTTTTCCATTGAGTATTTTTGGCTCCATTGTGAAATATTAGTTGACCATATATATACACATGAGTTTATTTCTGGGATTCTGATTGTGTTCTGTTGGTTCATGTGTCTGTTTTTATACCTGTACCATATGACCTTGATTAGTATAGGTTTATACCATTACTTGAAACAAGAAAGTGTGATGCCTGTGGGTCATTCTTTTTTCTCAGGATTGCTTAGTCTATTGGGGTCTTTTTCAATTTCATATGAATTTCAACATTGTTTTATTTATTGATATTTTTGACAAAAGTATCTCTAATAATATATCATTACTAAAAAACAACACCAACCTATTTCTCAAAAATTAAACTATCAGCACCTGATAGTTGCAACATCTTGTTTTATAGCCATTTCCCTTTTCCATTTTTTTGAGTATCTGTTCTAAATTTCCTGTAAGGAATTATTTCTTCAAAGACTCACAAACAACATGAAAGCTTTCAATGAAGTATGCTGCCAAGAAATATGAAATAAGATCAAAAGGCATATGACCTAATCAAGGTTGACTTGCTGCATTGAGACATTTTCCTGAAATTTTGTGACAGAAATAGGTGCTGTTTCTCTAGTCCTTACCCTAAAAAATGTAGGGGAAAACTGCTGCATACATTGCTCACTCATGTTTAGAGTCCACGATACAAGAGGAAAAACTGAAAACAGATAACTTAAAATCTCATCCTAGTGACATTTTCTGAGTCATGGACCAACCAGTGACTGACCTATACCTGGATCTAAGTTGTTTACTTCTGGTTCCAGCAGTTTGGTACTCAGTTTTGGAACCTCTTTTATAGTGAAGCATTAATAATGAGATAAGATTCTGATTCTCTCCTAGCTCTTTCTATTCTCCCCTAAAATATTCTTTGAGAAATATATCATTAATGTGATTTACTCTCTTAAATTAAAAAATACTATTAGATATAGACTATCATTCAGGATCAGTTTAGAATCTTCATTGTATAATGTATTCCAAGTATATCTTTAAAATTTAAAGATATAAATTATAATTTATATAATTATTAAAATATGTACCAATATGTTCTAATAATTGAGGAAGAAACAAGTAAGATAACATCTGGTTCAAAAAATATTTTAAGGAACTATAAATACCTTGGGGAAAAAAGAGTGCAAAGATAATATTATTAGGGTATACACAAAAATAGTTGATGTCTAATAGGGCAATAAATCATAATTTAAGGGATGATTTTTTTCTTACCAGACAAAAATATGCAAGTTGACATTTAACTTCACAGTGTCTAAACACAAAAATCTGCATGAAATCAATAATAAATACAAAATGAAACATAGGTGCACTTTTCTATAAATGTAAAATATCTTTCAATCATTCATTCTTCAACAAATGCCCTAGCATAGCATCAAAAGTGGTATGTACTTTTGGAAATGGGGAAATGCATTTCCAAATTTGAAATATTTTTCTCACAATTTCTTTATCCAGATCAATTATATCAATAATTGATATAGTTTTTAGTTTTCCTACTATATTGTCTTCATTTCAATAAGATGTTCGAAGCACAGTGGATTACTAAGGAGAATCCCAGGGACAGAGGAACCTGCTGGGCTGCCGTCTATGGGGTCGCACAGAGTCGGACACGACTGATGCGACTTAGCAGTAGCAGCAGCAGAGATTTAACAACAACAACAAAGTATCTTGATATGAAATAAAGCAAATCAATGACATGATCCCACAATTCTACTCATAGGTCTACAACCAAGAAAAATGAACCCATTTTCTCACACAAAACACATACATGAATGCTCATAGCTGCCTTATTCTTAGTAGCCAAATAAGAAAACAACCCAAATCTTTATCAACTGATGAGTGGATGAAAAAAAATGCACAATATCCTTGCAAAAATAGTATTCAGGAACAAAAAGCAATGAAATATTGATACATTTGGCCACACTATGAACCTTGAAAATGTTACGCTAAGTGAAAGTGGCACAAAAGATCACATAGTGTATGCTTTCATTTATATTAAGTGAAACAAGGTTTTTCTGAAATAGGAAAAGAGAGAGAGAAAGTAGAATAGTGGTTGTCAGGGGCTGAGAAGAGGAAGAAATGGGGAATGGCCATCAATGGATACAGGATTTCTTTGGGGAGTAATGAAATTTTCTAAAATGTAACGATGGTGATGGTTTCACGGTGTTATAAATATACAAAAAGCTATATAGATGTTTAGATAAAAGGAATAATTACATGATATTTAAGTTCTATCCTAATAAAACCTTCATAGGCTTAAGGGCATGGGAATAAATCATTTCACAAACAGAATAAATTATACCCTTGGCTGACACCAGTAAGGCTCCAAAATGCAACATATACCAAGTCTGAAATTGGGTTTTGATTTTTGACGTTACCAGAATCAAACCACTAAACTACAGAGTTTTGCTTGTGATCTCTTATGCATATAGATTTTCTCAACATATCAAAATCCTCACATTTTCTAATTAAAACTTTAGCACACTTGGAACACCAAGGAAAATATTCAAAAAGCCTTATGGTGAGAAACCAGAGAGCTATGGTTTCCTCCTCTCAGTGATACAGAATGCATATTTCAAAAAGATACCAACTCTGAGTAAGGTTCCTTATACCACAGTAGTTATACAGAATTCAGAAATGAAGCTCAGGCTGCAAACTAAGGAAAGTGATTTAATTCAGAGTCACTTACTTGCATTCTTATTCTGTAAATATTCACTTGCTTTCCACTTTGTTTGGAAGGGAACTCTTTTGTACTGTTAGCAAATATGTCAAAAGAGCAAATATTTAGCCACCAGATTATGATGCAATACTCTATTTTCACAAAAGGGGACAAAGCTGTAGGAAACAGAAACTTTCATTTTGTATAAAATGAAAGAATTACTTTAAAATTTTTATTGTAAGATTTCCTCTCTGGATAGGATGTAATTAGTTGTGGCAGCACATTCCCAAACACCAGGAAAAAAAGAAAGAAAAAAAAAGTCAATTACAAAAGTCATTATTAAAGCTATCAAAGGCTTTTGGAGTGAGGAGGATGAGATAAAATGGAATTCCAGAAGAGAAGGAGCTTCTACCATAGAGGGCTGAGGATCACTGGCTGAGTTTCTTGTTCATTGCTAGAAGCAAGTACTGATTCTAGCATGGAGTGGGGCTCGGGTTTAGCTCAAACAGAGAGAAAGCAGCAGACTTTTGGTTTGTTCCATGCTCAAATCAGCGTTTGTTTCTTCATAATCTCAGTGTTGTGTACTCTCGGTGGGAGAAGAACTATTGATTTTTCATGGGTTGCCTAAGACTAATATAGGTTCTTTAAAGACTTTACTCAGAAAATTTGATGGCAATACATGTATCAGATTGTTTTCCCTTTATCATCTTTCATTTTTGTTCAGGAAAACCTACCACATTATGTAAGATTATGGGAAAAAGCTGAAATGTTGGTTTGAACAGAATTTTGAATTTCCATACCCTTACTTAACCTAACGTTGAATTTGTTGGAGGACTGCAATACAAGTCTGCAAAGTCTCTGCCTAAGGTAATTAACCATGCTTCTTTTTACTTCTCTGAGTACTTACTTCCTGGAATGATTTCCAGTTTATTAGTTTAGCATTTAACACTCAAACTGAAAACCTGAGCACAGGAATTAATGGGAATTATCCACCTTAGATTGTTATGCTACCAGAAGTATTTAATTCATTATTGTGGTAATCATTTGTGATGCGCAACAAATATGCCAGATATTTGACAACAATAATGCCCCTAGTCCTTGAGTTTAGTACACTTGTGCAAAACTCTCTGACCAATGAAAATGAGCTGAAGTGGCATGTATCACTTCCAGGTCCAACACATAACTGTTAGGTCCAGATACTCCAGGGGCTTCCCCGGTGGCTCAGCAGTAAAGAATCTGCCAACAATGCAGGAGCTACAGGAGACTTGGGTTTGATTCCTGGGTTGGGAAGATCTCCTGGAGGAGGGTATGGCAACCCACTCCAGTTGTTCTTGCCTAGAGAATCCCATGGCAGGCTACAGTCCATAGGGTCGCAAAGTCCAGTGTTCTTGCCTGGAGAATCCCATGGCAGGCTACAGTCCATAGGGTCGCAAAGAATCGGACATGAGTGAAGCGACTTAGCTCGCTAGATACTCCAGAGTTCTCTTATCCTTTGTGATGTCAACAGGATGTGTCCCAATGTTGCTACTCTGTCGACTTGTTATTGTTCAGTTGCTAAGTCCTGTCAATCTCTTTGCAACCCTGTAGAATGTACCATGCCAAGCTCCTCAAACTATTTCCCAGGGTATTCTCGAATTGCTGTCCATTGAGTTGATGATGATATTTACCAACTCATCCTCTTCCAGCCCCTGCTCCTTCAATCTTTCCAAGCATCAGGATCTTTTCCAATGAATCAGCTCTTTCCATCAGGTGGCCGAAGTATTGGAGCTTCAGCTTGAGCATCACTCCTTCCAATGAACTTTCAGGACTGATTACCTTTAGGATTGATTGTTTTGATGTCCTTGCAGTCCAAGAGACTCTCAAGTCTTCTCCAACATGACAGTCCAAAAGCATCAGTGCTTCAGTGCTCATTCTTATTTGAGGTTCCCTCATAGCTCAGTTGGTAAAGAATCTGCCTGCAATGCAGGAGACCCGGGTTTGATTCCTGGGTCAAGAAGTCCCATGGAGAAGGAAATGGCAACCCACTCTGGTATTCTTGCCTGGAGAATCCCGTGGACAGGCTATAGTCCATGGGGTTGCAAGAATTGGACATGACTTAGTGACTAAACTATCCTTCTTTATGGTCCAACTCTTATATTCATATATATCTAGTGGAAAAACCATAGCTTTGAGTACAAGGACCTTTGTCAGCAAAGTGATGGCTTTGGTTTTTAATATGCTATCTAGGTTTATCATAGTTTTCCTTCCAATGAGCACACATCTTTTAATTTCTTGGCTGCAGTCACCATCCTCAGGGATTTTTGGAGCCCAGGAAAATAGTCTGTCACTGCTTCTATTTTTTTCCCCCTTTTATTTGCCATGAAGTGTTGGGACTGGATGCCATGATCTTAGTTGTTTGACTGTTGAGTTTCAAACTACCTTTTCCAGTCTGCTTGGTCACCCTCATCAAGAGGCTTTTTAGTTCATCTTCACTTTCTTTCATTAGAGTGGCTCCTATTGTTGTTCAGTCACTAAGTCGTGTTTGATTCTTTGCAATCCCATAGACGGCAGCATGCCAAGCTCCTCTGTCCTCCACTATCTCCCAGAGTTTCCTCAGATTCATGTCCATTGAGTCAGTGATGCTATTTAACCAACTCATTCTTTGCTTCCCTTTCTCCTTTAGTTTCCAATCTTTCCCAGCATCAGAGTCTTTTCCAGTGAGTTGGCTCTACCCATCAGGTGCTAAAGTATCAGGGCTTCATCTTCATATCTGAGATTGTTGGTATTTCTCCCAAAAATCTTGATTCTGGTTTGTTATTCATTCAGACTGGCATTTCACATAATGTACTCGGTATAGAAATTAAATAGACAGGTGACAATAAGCAGCCTTATCATGCTCCTTTCCCAATTTGGAACCAGTCAGTTCCATAACTGTTTCTAACTGTTGCTTCTTGGCCCTCATACAGGTTTCTCAGGAGATGGATAAAGTGGTCTGTTATTCCCATTTCTTTAAGAATTTTCCACATTTTGTTGTCATCCACACAGTTAAAGGGTTTAACATAGTCAATCAAGCAGGAGTAGACGTTTTTTAGGAACTCCCTGGCTGTCTCTAGGATCCAAGGAATGTTGGCAATTTGATCTCTGGTTCCTCTGCCTCTTCAAAAGCCAACTGGTACATCTGGAGGTTCTCAGTTCACTTATTGCTGAAGCCTAGCTTGAAGGACTTTGAGCAAAACCTTGCTAGCATGAATGAATACAATTGTAAGCTCTGTAGTAATTATATGGCTACTTTGTTTCTAACCATGTTTGTGGTAGCTCACACAAAGAGAAAAGTATAAATAATGTAGACTCAATTGAAACTTAGACAACAGAAAAAATGTAAATACCTCAAAAGTATGCCATTATACTGACTGTGACTAAACTGAAAAACGAAAGAAAGATAATCTTATTACCATCCAAAGTCTAACAAAGTGCAGCACCAGAACTATTTAACTTAAAGCAGAAATCAAAAGTTCTTCATTCAGAGCATTGTGGAGAGAGTGTCAGAATGGAATAATGTGTACTGAATATACTCATTGGCTCTACAAAACACAAGCTTAACTTAGAAATTTGCTTCTGCCAATTACTGCTCTGTAGCCTTGGACAAATTACTCAACTTTTCTGAGATAGCTTTTTCATCTGCAAATATATACATATCTCTGAAGATTATAATATATCTAACTTAAATGATAGCATATTCAAAAGCAGAGACATTACTTTCCAAGAAAGGTCCGTCTAGTCAAGGCTATGGTTTTTCTAGTGGTCATGTATAGATACGACAGTTGGACTGTGAAGAAGGCTGAGCGCCGAAGAATTGATGCTTTTGAACTGTGGTGATAGAGAAGACTCTTGAGAGTCCCTTGGACTGCAAGGAGATCCAACCAGTCCATTCTAAAAGAGATCAGCCCTGGGATTTCTTTGGAAGGAATGATGCTAAAGCTGAAACTCCAGTACTTTTATGGCCACCTCATGTGAAGAGTTGACTCATTGCAAAAGACTCTGATGCTGGGAGGGATTGGGGGCAGGAGGAGAAGGGGATGACAGAGGATGAGATGGCTGAATGGCATCACTGACTTGATGGATGCAAGTCTGAGTGATCTCCAGGAGTTGGTGATGGACAGGGAGGCCTGGTGTGCTGCGATTCATGGGATCACAAAGAGTCAGACACGACTGAATGACTAAACTGAACTGAATTTTCCTAAAAACCAATGATTTCAGGTCATATTTTATACTCCTAAATGGTTATTCTCATAATTCAGACACATTGTGAAAAGTGTGTGACTCATTCTTATAACATAAACTTTCATATTTCATGGGCTAGTTTCTAGGAGTTACAAGAGTTTGATGTTTACTCTGGGGTCAGTGGTCCAAAACCTCACAGAAAAAAGTCTAATATGATTGCATCAACCCTTGCCCAGATTCCACAAAAAGTCAGATAATCTTATTTTCTGAGGGGCAGTTATTTTAACATCCATGAAGCTCTTCTTAAAACTGAGCTTAAAATGTAGGAAAAGTTTTTGGCATTGTCCCTGGTGGCTCAGGTGGTAAAGAATCTGCCTACAAAGTGGGATACCTGGATTCAATCCCTGGAGGAGGGCATGACAACCTACTCAGGTATTCTTGCCTGGAGAATTCCCATGAACAGAGGAGCCTGGTGGGCTATAGTCCATGAGGTCACAAAGAGTCAGAAACCATTGAAAGACTAAGCACATACATACAATGTCAATTTAACTAAACTCTAAAAAAAAAAAAGTATTAAATGTTAAAACAGGATATTTAATTTGTATCCTAATTTAAACTCGGCATTACAAATAAGAAGCATATTGCAGAGGTTTCTTTAAATAATGAATGAAACTTGTCATTCACTACTGTTAATCAGTAAGCTTTGTGCCTAGGTTTTAAGGCTTCTGTGTAATTTAACATTGTTTTGTTGTTCATATTTGTTATTTCAAATGTGAGACCTATACACAAGTTATAACTCTCATCATGGATAATTAAGGAATAGATATTTTAAAATATAATTTTGGTTCACAGAATACCTTAGGACTGTATTCCCTTTTAAATAATGAATTTGAACCAGGCCCTGTTTGAGCCTGAAACTGACAATTTAGACTACTAGAATATGCCTAAATAGCTCTACTTGTATATAAACAATTGAAAACTTTAATTATACAGTAAAGAGTTCTGCAGTTCACTCTACGATGTTCTGACAAATTAAAAGTCTTATTGATACCTTTTTATGTTATAACTAAGTGATATTCTTAAACAACTGGGGACCTGTTTTCCCTTACCCTTACTTAAAATAAAGAATTACATGTAATTTTAACCTATGAATGCTCATAATAATTATTCTATTCATAATTTAACTGAATTCAGTTAAAAGAATTCTGTTCAGTTCAGTCACTCAGTCGTGTCTGACTCTTTGTGACCCCACGAATCGCAGCACACCAGGGCTCCCTGTTCCTCACCAACTCCCGGAGTTCACTCAGACTCACGTCCATCGAGTCAGTGATGCCATCCAGCCATCTCATCCTCTGTCATCCCCTTCTCCTGCCCCCAATCCCTCCCACCATCAGAGTCTTTTCCAATGAGTCAACTCTTCGTACGAGGTGGCCAAGTACTGGAGTTTCAGCTTTAGCATCATTCCTTCCAAAGAAATCCCAGGGCTGATCTCCTTCAGAATGGACTGGTTGGATCTCCTTGCAGTCCAAGGGACTCTTAAGAGTCTTCTCCAACACCACAGTTCAAAAGCATCAATTCTTCGGCGCTCAGCCTTCTTCACAGTCCAACTCTCACATCCTTACATGACCACAGGAAAAACCATAGCCTTGACTAGACGGAAGAGAATTAAGTACCACCAAACCAGGTGTACAAGAAATGTTAATGGGGCTTCTCTAAGTGAGAAAGAAAAGACCACATCTAGAATCATGAAAATTACAAAAGCAAACATCTCATGGTGAAGAGAAATATACTATAGTGCTAGCAAATCAGCCAGCATAAAGCTAGAAGGAAGGTTAAAAAACAAAAGTAGTACAATCATGTATACTTTGATAAGTAGTTAAGGGATACAGAAAACAGTAAGATTTAAAATGCAATTTCAAAAACACTAAGTGTGGTAGGGAAGTAAAAACACAAGATTCCTAAAATGCATTTGAATTTATTTTATTTTTTTTTTTGCATTTATTTTTTTATTTTTTTATTTTTTTTTTAGTTTTTTATTTTTTAAATCTTAAAATCTTTAATTCTTACATGCATTCCCAAACATGAACCCCCCTCCCACCTCCCTCCCCATAACATCTTTCTGGGTCATCCCCATGCACCAGCCCCAAGCATGCTGCATCCTGCGTCAGACATAGACTGGCGATTCAATTCACATGATAGTATACATGTTAGAATGTCATTCTCCCAAATCATCCCACCCTCTCCCTCTCCCTCTGAGTCCAAAAGTCCGTTATACACATCTGTGTCTCTTTCCCTGTCTTGCATACAGGGTCGTCATTGCCATCTTCCTAAATTCCATATATATGTGTTAGTATACTGTATTGGTGTTTTTCTTTCTGGCTTACTTCACTCTGTATAATCGGCTCCAGTTTCATCCATCTCATCAGAACTGATTCAAATGAATTCTTTTTAATGGCTGAGTAATACTCCATTGTGTATATGTACCACAGCTTTCTTATCCATTCATCTGCTGATGGACATCTAGGTTGTTTCCATGTCCTGGCTATTATAAACTGTGCTGCGATGAACATTGGGGTACATGTGTCTCTTTCAATTCTGGTTTCCTCGGTGTGTATGCCCAGCAGTGGGATTGCTGGGTCATAAGGTAGTTCTATTTGCAATTTTTTAAGGAATCTCCACACTGTTCTCCATAGTGGCTGTACTAGTTTGCATTCCCACCAACAGTGTAGGAGGGTTCCCTTTTCTCCACACCCTCTCCAGCATTTATTGCTTGCAGATTTTTGGATCGCAGCCATTCTGACTGGTGTGAAGTGGTACCTCATTGTGGTTTTGATTTGCATTTCTCTAATAATGAGTGATGTTGAGCATCTTTTCATGTGTTTGTTAGCCATCCGTATGTCTTCTTTGGAGAAATGTCTATTTAGTTCTTTGGCCCATTTTTTGATTGGGTCGTTTATTTTTCTGGAGTTGAGCTGCATAAGTTGCTTGTATATTTTTGAGATTAGTTGTTTGTCAGTTGCTTCATTTGCTATTATTTTCTCCCATTCAGAAGGCTGTCTTTTCACCTTGCTTATATTTTCCTTTGTTGTGCAGAAGCTTTTAATTTTAATTAGATCCCATTTGTTTATTTTTGCTTTTATTTCCAGAATTCTGGGAGGTGGATCATAGAGGATCCTGCTGTGATTTAAAAGATCATGAACTTAAAATAATCATATCTTTTACATATATACGTATATTTTTGCCAAGCAGAGTGAGGGAAGTATACACAGTAACTTTGTAATATTGTTATATATTGTAATTAGGTTTACTGTTGTGATCATTTTGAAATATATAGAGAACCCAAATCACTATGTTGTCTACCAGAAACATACTGCTGTGAAAGAAAGTGAAAATGAAAGGCACTCAGTCGTGTTCCACTTTAGGCCAGAATACTAGAATGAGTAGCCTTTCCCTTTTCCAGGGATCTTCTCAACCCAAGGAGTGAACCCAGGTCTCTTGCATTGCAGGCAAATTCTTTACCAGCTGAGCCACAAGTGAAGCCCAAGAATAATGGAGTGGGTAGCCTATCCCTTCTTAGGGTATCTTCCAATCTTCCAGACCCAGGAATCGAACCAGAGTCTCCTGCATTGCAGGCAGATTCTTTACCAACTGAGCTATCATATTTCAAAACAAGAAAGAATTAAACAAACTCAGAGAAAAATAGATCAGATTTTTGGTGCTCAGAGGCAGAAGATTGGGGAAGGGTCAACTGGAAGAAGATGGCTGAAAGGTTCAAACTTCCAAACCAAATAAATACCAAAGATGCAATATACATCATAAATTTAATGAACACTGCTGTATGTTATACACAGAAATTGTTAGGAGAGTGAGTTCTCATCTCAAGGGGAAAAAAAATTTATTTCTGCAAATTTGTACCTATATAACATGACAGATGGCACTTCCCAGGTAGCTCAGCTAGTAAAGTATCTGCCTGCAATGTGGGAGACATAAGAGATGTGGATTCGATCCCTGAGTCAGAAACATCCTCTGGAGAAGGAAATGGCTCCCCTCCAGTATTCTTGCCTGGAGAATCCCATGCGCAGAGGAGCCTGGTGGGTTATAGTTCATAGGGTCACAAAGAGTTGGACACGACTCAGCGACTTGGCATGCATGTATGTCAGTTATATATCAATACAACCAGAAGAGAAAAGGCTATTATAAAAATTGTACAACAAAATTAGACAGGCTAGAGGCTATGGATAAATACCTTGAAAAACTCACCTTACTTAAGCTTTTTGCTTTTTTATAGTAATTTATTTGTATAGTAACTATTGAATTGCTTTGATCATCCATCTACATAACAGTGTTAGATCCCAGTATTATATTTATTATTACTATATGTGTTTTTTCTATACTGGTAGAAATCAAACAAAATGGTTGCATCATAATTATGTAATTACATGTCTACCAACTCAAGAATCCTCAAATTAATTAACTTTTGAAAAATTTGTCCAAATTTAAAGGTTTCTTTCAACTTACAGTTATTACAAAATATTGGCTATACTCCCTGTGTTGAACAAGAGATCTTTGAGTCTTTTACACAACAGTTTGTGCCTCCCCCTTCCCCCTACTCATATATCACTCCTACCCCCTATCTCACTGACAATCACTAGTTCTCTGTACCTGTGAGTCTGAGTAAAAAGTCAATTATTTCAACAGATTTATGTCAAATTAAGAGATTCAATAAATAAGCAAAAGTCTCCCAAAAAGGAAAAATCCTGGAGAGATAATATAACTGGTAAATTCTATTAAACTATTAAAAATTAAATAAACTAATCCTTTTCAAATCTTCAAAAAAATTTAAGAGAAACATGTACTAAATAATTTCATGAGATCAGATTCACCCTGATACAAAAGCCTGATAAAGGTACAGATCTCCCTCTGGTACAGATTACCTTTTTATTCTTTATCTCCTAAATGAGAATTAATCTGATGATGACAGCCTAATGATTAAGATTTTTGCAAGCACTTGAAAATATGTCTATAAGGTCAATATTTAAAAACATTAATTGCTTACATAGGGCCTCAGTTTGCTTGTGTATTACTTGGAGTTATTGAACCAAATTAATTCTAGGTTAGTTGGCTTCCTCTGATAGGATATGAAAAACCTAAAAATCTTCTAATAGTGTAAAGACATTTGTCTTAACAGGTTCTGTGAAGATACACAGGAAAGAAATCAGAAATATTAGGAGCCAATACCTAGCTATATGAATGGATTCTATAGAATGATCTTCTTGGTAAGACCAAAGAAAAGAATATTAAATAAAACTGAATGAGGGATAATGTGAACAATTACTCAAAAACAAATAAATTCAACAAATTTGCATTCAAAATAAGCAAAAATAAATTTTGTTTTGGTCTTTTTCACATTTCTTCTAGAGAAAAAAATATTCATGACACTTGCTAAGACTGTAAGGCACACTTTATTCAAGACCATTATGATAAATATAGTTACTACTACAGTAAGTCGAAGAGATTGGATTCAACTGAGTACAAAAGGGAAAAGTGGTCAAAGTGCAGAGTGGGGAGTCACCAGATAGAAAATTCCTGAGAGGACACATCAGAAATATGGGTTATTCAGTTTCTCAGTCGTGTCTGACTCTTTGTGACCACATGGACGGCAGCATGCCAGGCTTCCTTGACCATGATGTCTTTCATCATCTCTTGGAGTTTGCTCAAAGTTTACTCTCTTCCCTGGTGGCTTATATGGTAAAGAATCTGCCTGTAATGTAAGAGACCTGGGTTCAATCCTTGGGTTGGGAAGATCCCCTGGAGAAGGGAATGGAAACCCACTCCAGTTCTTGCCTGGAGAATTCCATGGACACAGGAGCTTGATGCGGCAATAGTCCAAGGGGTTGCAAAGAGTTGTACTGATTGACTGAATGACTGACACAGAGAAGGGAACTCTGGCAAAAGCCAACCTAATCAGATGCATGCTTAATGCAGGCCAGGGTGGAAGATAGTAAGGATGAATCAACAGCAAAAAAGGTGATAAAATATCAAGGTTGGAGAAGTCTAGCTAAACTGACTCAGTAGGATGTTTGCTAAAATTGAGTAATGCAGGTATTAACAATCAAGCTTCCAAATCAGGACCTGGTTGAGAAGAGAGTTCAGAAGAGCCTGACTAGATTTTGGTCAAGGACAGAATCTTTATCAAGCTTTAAAATAAATATGAAATTTATAATTTTCCCATTTATGATGCAAACTCTCCCACTTCAGCATCAGGGTAAAGGAAAATATGTTTAAATCAGGTTCTCATTAACTTTTGTACAGAATACTGCAGCACTCTTTGACTGTCTGTATCCATTCTCTCCCACCTCTCTGCACTCTCCCCACAGTAAGTATCTGGAAAAAAAAAATGTGAAACACCATTTTGTTATCTATGATATTATAAATGCTTCCAGATTCCTATGGGCTTCCCTGGTGGCTCAGTTGGTAAAGGATCTACTTACAATGTGGGAGACTGGGTTCAGTCCCTGGGTGGGGAAGATTCCCTGAAGGAGGGCATGGCTACCCACTCCAGTATTCTGCCCTGGAGAATTCCATGCATTGTATAGTCCATGGGGTCACAGAGTTGGACATGACCTAGTGACCAGATTGCTATAAATTCAAATACAAAATCTTGTTTTCTTAAACATATATTTCATGAACTTTCACTAGTTGATCTTTCTAGCCTGTGATGCCAACATTCTCTCATTGAAACCCTGCATATCTCACCTTCAATTTCCCATTCACACAAGCATTTGTTTACTTAAATTCCTCCATTTCTGTTTATTAAAGTATCCTCACCCCAACAACCTGTCCAGTGGCAAGTACTCTCCACATTTAACTCTACACAAAACTTTCAGAGGTTAGTGGAATTACTTAACTGCTGGAATTACTAAATGATGCTTAGCCAATCAATTACTGCCTTCTTTGGAGCTTATAGGAATTTATATACGGCCTCATGGCACAGAGTTATATAGAAGATGTTACTTAATTGAATTAATGATTTATACGGGTGCCATGATTTTCTGTTTGTGGAGCTATTACCATTTACCATTTAAACACTTGTATATATATATTTCAGGCCATTCCAAAACCAGAGCTTTTATCACTCACTGTGGAACCAATGGGATCTATGAAACTGTTTACCATAGGTCCCTATGGTGGAAATTCCCTTGCTGGGTAATCAGCTTGATAATGTTGCTTGAGTAAAAGCCAAAGGGACAACTGTTGAATTAGACTTGCATAGAATGATGAGTTCTGATCTGCTTAATGCTTTGAATGAAGTTATTAACAACCTTATGTGAGTATAGGATGTATGCTTTTCTGAGAAGCATCAGTATTTTAAAAGGAGTAATTCATTTCATTCAATTAAATTTAGTACTTTTACATAATCTCTAGGACATAGCTAAAATCAAAAGGAATTGTCTTGTATGTCTTAACTTCTATGAAAGTATTTAGATTCACTACTGTTACTGGATATTAGATTCCAACCTCAAAGAAATTTATTTAAAGAAACTAAGCTATTTTTAAAAAGATGTATTTTTTTTCATTGTTAATATTTATTTTTTAAAAGATATTACCACTGTAAAGAATTTAGGTAATATGACAAAAATATACAAAAATAAAAATGAAAAAAGTCACTTAACTCACCTCATGTAGTTATAACCAATTACCAGTATAGAAATATTAATTTAGATATTTTTGTGCTAGTTTATAAATAGAAAAGAAAAAAGAAATAATTATAAAAATGGAACAATGCTACTTAATAATTATTTAAAATATTCTATATTGACATATTTAAATTAAAGGAAGAGAAAGTTCATGAAGTAAAATGGAAAGATACAAATGGAAACATAGAATAACCCAGCCTCACTACTCCCTAAGGTCAACGATTAGTCGCTATCCATGAACAAAAACATCTTTGAGAGATCTAAAGTCCACTTATGATATTTCAGCAACACTGTGGAACAAAAACAAACAAACAAACCTGAGAGTAGTCACACAGTTTGGAATGAAGAAGACAGCTTGCTCCTGGCTGCATCATCATATTCTCAAGCCAGCATTGCTTAGCTCCAAGAGAGAACTTCACAGCTAGAAAGAGTTCCTCTAGGAACCTAGCTGGGAAGAGTGAGTTGAATGACCAGCTTTCAAAGCCTTCTGGGGCACAGAAATGGAAAAAAAAAAAAAGTCCTAAATATTTATGAAGTCTCAAAGAACTGAAATAGCCACAGGAATCCTGAGAAATAATAATGAAGCTGGAAGCATGCCACCTCTTGTTTTAAACTCTATTACAAAACTATAGACATTTTAAAAATATGGTATTATCATAAAAAACACATAGATGAGTGAATAGGATGATAAACCTTCACCTATAAAATTGAATAATATTTGACAAAAAAACCCAAAACAATAGGAAAATGGTCATCTGTTCTATGAATAGTACTGAGGAAACTGGATAATCATATGGAGGAAAATGAAATTTGGACCCCTAGAGGTTAAAGCGTCTGCCTGCATTGCAGGAGACCTTGGTTCGATCCTTGGGTTGGGGAGATTCCCTGGAGAAGGAAATGACAACCCATTCCAGTATTCTTGCCTGGAGAATCCCATGGACAGAGGAGCCTGGTGGGCTATAGTCCATGGGGTCGCAAAGAGTCGGACGCGACTGAGCGACTTCACTTTCACTTTCATTACATCACCAAGAGAACATTTCATGCAAAGATGGGCACAATAAAGGACAGAAATGGTATGGACCTAACAGAAGCAGAAGAGATTAAGAAGAGGTGGCAAGAATACATAGAAACAATACAAAAAAGATCTTCATGACCCAGATAACACAATGGTGTAATCACTCACCTAGAGATAGGCATTCTGGAATAAGAGGTCAAATGGGCCTCAGGAAACATTACTACAAACAAAATTAGTGGAGGTGAAAGAACTAAAAGATGATGCTGTGAAAGTGCTGTACTCAATATGCCAGCACATTTAGAAAACTCAGCAGTGGCCACAGGACTGGAAAAGGTCAGTTTTCATTCCAATCCCAAAGAAAGGCAATGCCAAAGAATGCTCAAACTACCACACAATTGCACTCAGCTCACACGCTAGTAAAGTAATGCTTAAAATTTTCAAAGTCCGATTTCAACAATACATGACCTGTGAACTTCCAGATGTTCAAGCTGGTTTTAGAAAAGGCAGAGGAACCAGAGATCAATTGCCAACTTCTGCTGGATTATCAGAAAAGCAAGAAAGTTCCAGAAAAACATCTATTTCTGCTTTATTGACTATGCCAAAGCCTTTGACTGTGTGGATCACAATAAACTGTGGGAAATTCTGAAAGAGATGGGAATACCAGACCACCTGACCTGCCCCTTGAGAAACCTGTATGCAGATCAGGAAGCAACAGTTAAAACTGGACATGGAATAACAGACTGGTTCCAAATAGAAAAGGAGTACATCAAGGCTGTATATTGTCACCCTGTGTATTTAACTTCTATGCAGAGTACATCATGAGAAACACTGGGTTTTAAGAAGCTCAAGCTGGGATCAAAATTGCTGGAAGAAATATCAATAACCTCAGATATGCAGTGGAGAAGGCAATGGCAACCCACTCCAGTACTCTTGACTGGAAAATCCCACGGACGGAGGAGCCTGGTAGGCTGCAGTCCATGAGGTTGCAAAGAGTCGGACACAATTGAGAGACTTCACTTTCACTTTTAACTTTCACGCATTGGAGAAGGAAATGGCAACCCACTCCAGTGTTCTTGCCTGGAGAATCCCAGGGACGGGGGAGCCTGGTGGGCTGCTGTCTCTGGGGTTGCACAGAGTCCAACATGACTGAAGTGACTTAGCAGCAGCAACAGCAGCAGCAGCAGATATGCAGATGACACCATCCTTATGGCAGAAAGCAAAGAAGAACTAAAGAACCTCTTTCAGTCATGTCCCACTCTTTGTGACCCCATGGACTGTAGCCCACCTGGCTCCTCCATCCATGGGATTCTCCAGGCAAGAATACTGGAGTGGGTTGCCATTTCCTTCTCCGGTGATCTTCCTGACTGAGGGATCAAACCCAGGCCTCCCGTATTACAGGCAGAAGTTTTAACCTCTGAGTCACCAGGGAAGCAGACGATGAAAGTGATAGATGAGAGTGAAAAAGTCTGTTTAAAACTCGGCATTCAGAAAACTACAATCATGACATCTGGTCCCATCACTTCATGGTAAATAGATGGGGAAACAGTGGAAAAAGTAGCAGACTTTATTTTGGGGGGCTCCAAAATCACTGCAGATGGTGATTGCAGCTGTGAAATTAAAAGACGCTTGCTCCCTGAAAGGAAAGTTATGACCAACCTAGACAGCGTATTAAAAAGCAGAGATATTACCTTGCCCACAAAGGTCCATATAGTCAAGGCTATAGTTTTTCCAGTAGTCATGTGTGGATGTCAGAGTTGGACTATAAAGAAAGCTGAGCCCTGGAAGTGATGCTTTTGAACTGTGGTGTCATAGAAGACTCCTGAGAGTCCCTTGGACTGCAAGGAGATCCAACCAGTCCATCCAAAAGGAAATCAATTCTGTATGTTCATTGGATGGACTTATGTTGAAGCTGAAACTCCAATACTTTGGCCACCTGATGCGAAGAGCTGACTCATTTGAAAAGACCCTGATGCTGGGAAAGATTGAGGGCAACAGGAGAAGGGGATGACAGAGGATGAGATGGTTGGATGGGATCACCGAGTCTATGGACATGAGTTTGAGCAAGCTCTGGGAGATGGTGAAGGATGGTGAAGCTTGGTGTGCTGTAGTCCATGGGGTTGCAAAGAGTTGGACACAGCTCAGTGTCCAACAGTAGAGACTTGGCAGGCCAGGACAGAGTTGTTTGGTATATTCAAAGTTCTGAAAGACAAAATATGTGACCTTTTATTAGACAGTGAATTCCTTCTTAAATGAGAAGACATAATTAGTTCCCAGACTATCAAAATATGAGTGGGTACAAAATTATAGACAAATATCAGTGGCTCCGTGGATAAAGAATCTGCCATCAGTAAAAGAAATATTAGAGAGATCATTCTGTTCAATGAACATTCAAATCAAATCAGAGGAAAAGATCCAAAAAATCTAGTCTTAATTGAATATTCATCAAATAGTGATGAACTTTCTTAACATTATTTAGAAATTACTATGAATTGATGTCTAACTTCATGTCCCCTGTGTTTGATATCCATGAAAAGAAGTTTTGAAAATCTCATTCTGAAGTTTTTTGTTTGTTTTGTTTTTTCTGTAGCTATTTCTTCCTGACCCTGGGATTGAATCCAGGTCTCCTGCATTGAATGCATATTCTCTACCATATGAATCACCAGAGAAGCTCATAAAAGAAGCTTTGAAACTCATTCTGAGGTGTTTCTCTTTTTCCCTTAATTATTTTATTGACATTATAGACTGTTTCTTTTTTTTTTCCCATCAAGGAAGTTTCATTTGGCTTTAATCTTTAACACAAATTACATAAATCAAAGTTCAGTCCTACCTAGTATAAATTGATTGGGAGAGTCAAGGAAAGATGTTTGGATTTTGAGTTTCATACACTTGGTTCAAGCCCAGATTTAGTTTCAGAGAGTTGATTATGAAGACTGTGAAAGGCTTCTATGTCCTTTTCATGCTGCATCTATGGTTCTTTGACTCTGGAAGGACCGGAAAGATACTTGTGTGGCCCATGGATTTTAGTCACTGGATTAATTTAAAGGTTATTCTGGATGAACTCCACCGTGGTGGGCATGAGATAACTGTCCTCGTACCTTCAACAAGTTCTCTGCTTGATCATACCCAGATTCCCTTTAACGTGGAGATTCTTCAAATTCCAATAAGTAAAGAAAGTTTCATGGAAGAATTCAATGCTAATCTCTACAGAGTTTCCTTTGAACTGCCGAAAGTTTCATGGTGGGAGAGGCAAGTACAACTGACAAAAATGTTAAAAATGTTTTTAGCAACAACCAGAAGCGTTTGTGACAGTGTTGTCACAAACAAGGAGTTGCTCTCCAGGCTTCAGGCAGCTAAGTTTGATATCTGTATTGCTGACCCTTTAAGCTTCTGTGGGGAATTAGTGGCTGAGCTTCTCAATATTCCATTTATATACTCCTTTCGGTTTTCCTACGGAAATGTCTTTGAGAGATTGTGCGCTGGGCTTCCTATGCCTTCTTCATATGTTCCTGGCACCATATCAGGACTGACAGACAGCATGACTTTTACACAGAGGCTGGAGAACTGGTTATCATATACAGTGAATGAGCTGATGTATTCATATTTTGTATTTCCAGAATGGGATGAATATTACAGCAAGGTTTTAGGTAAGAGATATTTGCATGTAATAATATTCTTATTTCATATGGAAAATGCAAATGTTTATCTGACTGTATGAAAACTTAAAAAAGCTTTTCTTTGAGTGATACTCAAGCTCATGTTTCCTTAACTGTTTTGAATAACAACAATAATAACAATTCTTTATCTTTCTGTATTCTTTTCTTAAACTTTTCCTTTTTTGTTTTTAGATTATTGAGTACTAAAATTTTATCAGAGAATAAATATTCTCTATATTTATCCATAAATCCTATTCAATGCTGCTAATTTTTTTTTTTTCAGGATATGTACAAAACCCAAATCTGACAGTTCCATAACCTTTAAGTTCCATAACCTTGGGCTACTTCTCTCTTGCTTACTTCTCCTTGTATATGCTGGTTTCCTAGGTGGTGCTAGAAGTAAAGAACCTGTCTGCCAATGCAGGAAACATAAGAGACAGGGGTTTGATGATTCCTGGGTTGGGAAGATCCCCTAGAATAGGGCACTATACCTTCCGTTTTCTTTCTGATTAATCTGCTGTTTCTCAGGCCTTCTGTTTGCATCCTCTGAAGGCTTGGTTTGCTGATTCCCAGGCTTGTAACGTGATGAGTAAGAAACTGGAAAATAAATAAACATACATGGGTTTCACCTGCTCTTTCCTTCCAAAAGAGAAAGAAACAAGAAATGTTTTTCTCTAACTAGACTTTTAAATTTTATTGTTGCCTTATTGTTGCTGTTCCATTCATAATTGGATTAGAAGTGAGCTATTGAGCTTTGATCCTGAGCTCAAAGATTTTATCTGTTTCAGCAAGTCCTTTTATGCTTTCATTTTTCCTTTTGCATAACCGATATGCTTATTTTTTTAAAAAAAATAAAGTTTATATAATTGTGTTAAGGAGGATTTTGCAGAAGATCTTTTTAGAAAGCCATTGATAGGGCCCGCATGGGGTCTCATTGATAAGATGGCTCCTTATGTCGACCTCACAAACACAGAATAAAGCACAGTGATCTGTGAGATTGACCAAATTGTCCAAATGACATCTGGTTATCTCACTGGCGCCTATCTTCTCAAAGCTGTGAGACCACCAGATTCCAGACCTCCAGCTATGTGACCATCCCTTCAGAGAAGTTTCCTTTGGTGGGGTATAAGGATTCCATCACAAAGGGAGAATGCTGGTTCTCCTTAAGAGCCAGTCACCCTCTCTTTACCCTCTAATAATTTCCCTTTTCTTGTCTGACTGCTTGGCTCACTCTCGTTTTCCCTGCACTTGCGTTATATTTTGGTGCCGAAACTCAGGAGGGAAGATCCTGGGTGGGCTCCTCTCACAAGCCCACATCCGGTGGTCCCCTCCCTTGGACCATGCCGAGAAACTGAGATGAGCTCTGGGACGGGACTCTCCACTCGCCTTGCTGGGCTGACATCCACACACCAGCCCACATTTCATCCATCGGTTACAAGAGTGAGTGAAATATCACCTTTTAGCCACTGCTCTACATGGCTCCAAGCCTCCATCAACCAACAAAGAAAGGAAGCCAACTGGTCCCTGCTTCAAATGTGGCAAAGAGGGCCACTGGGCCCACTCATGCCTAAAGCCAAGGCACCCTCCAGGTCCATATCCCAGCTGTGGCATAAAGGGACATTGGAAGGTCGACTGCCCAAATCTGCCTTCAGGGATCCAGACATCCCCTCTTGGTCCAGAGCAGGAGTCCTCTGACCCAACTCTGCCTAGCCTCCTCAGACTTGCCTCAGACTTGCCACTGTAGTCTGAAGGTACCCAGGGCTCCAGGCCCCAACTCTCATCACCTCTGTGGAGCCCAGGGTAACTCTTACAGTGGCAGGTAAGCTGATCTCATTTCTCACTAACACAGGGGCCACTTACTCTGCTATGCCTGCCTACTCTGGAAAAACCAAGGTCTCTCAGGTCTCTGTTATGGGGGTTGATGGTTTAATAGCTACACCACAAATAACGAGCCATCTTATCAATGAGACCCCATGTGGGCCCTATCAGCCATTTCTGCTTGCATTATTCAGTTAGATTTTTTAAGATATAATTGACATGTTACTTTGTATTAATTTTAGGTGTCAATAAAATACTGTCAATCTGTAGAAAAAATTGCAAATTGTAACTGAGCCAACTTTAAGATTATAACCTGCGAGACAGTTTTTTAGAAAGTTCTGAAAAAAGTCCTCACATTAGAAGTCAAAGCACAGTTATATGAGTTTTTGAGATAGAGGGTTATACATCAAAACTTTATGTATCAGAGTAATGCCGGCAACTTACATAGGCCGAAGCGAGTGGTGGGTTATTATGACACTTTATAGGATTAAGGAAGAAATGCTTTCTCCTAAAGAGTTACCTTGCTAGCAAAAGGAAATTGTTTTGTCCGTTTGTTTGTTTGATGAGTTGGTATTCCTGTGTCTTCTAAAGAGACCTAGTTAATGTGGAATATAGGTATGCAATATACGCTAAAGAGGAAGGTGGTGAGTGACTCAAAGGGCAGAGAAAAACTTTTTTTTTACCTTGCTTCAAATTAATTTTTTTTTATCACAGGCATATAATGTAATAATTTTGTATTTATACATATTGTGAAGTGATCACCACAAGATCTCTAGTTAATGGTCATCACCTCGCATAGTTACAACTTTTCAATTTTGAGATGAGAACTTTTAAGATCTACTCCCTTAACTCATTTCATATATACAATACAGTATTGCTAAATATAGTCAACATGCTGTACATCATATCCCCAGGACTGACTTATCTTATAAGTGAAAGCTTGTACCCTTTTACCACCTTCACCTACCTATTGTAGCCACTTTCCAATCCTGGCATTTGACAACCAACAATCTGTTCTCGGCTTCTATGAGTTCATTTTCTTTTTTGGTGTGTGTGTGTGTGTGTGTGTGTGTGTGTTTAATATTCCACATTTAAGTGATTTCACATAGGTTTTGTCTTTCCCTCTCTGACTTCTCTTACCATGATTTCCTCAAGTTCCATTCATATTGAGGCAAATGACAGGTTGTCTTTTATTTTCTCATGATTTAATACTATTTCGTGGTAGATATAATCATATTTTCTTTATCTATTCACCCACTGAAAAACATTCAGAATTTTTCCATATTTTGGCTACCGTAAACAATGCTACAACACTGCAGTGAACATGGGAGGTGGTAGTAGTTTCATCATTTTATTTTTTGATGGACCTGCATACTGTTTTCCAGAGTTTTGCACCAGTTTTCATTCCTACCAACAATGCACCAGGGCTCCCTTCTCTCCATATCCTCTCCAGCATTAGTTATCTCCTGTCTTTTCATGATAGCCATATTAACAGGCATGAGGTGATATCTCATTGTGGCTTTAATTTGCATTTCCCTGATTAACAATGGGGAGCACCCATTTATGTACTTGTTAGTCATTTGAATATCTTCTTTGGAAAAATGTCTATTCAGGTCCTTTGCTCATTTTTACTGGAGAAAGGCATGGCAACCCACTCCAGTATTCTTGCCTGGAGAATCCCATGGACAGAGAAACCTGGTGGGCTACACAGTCCATGGGATCACAAAGAGTTGGACACGACTGAAGTGATTTAGCATGCATGCACGCATGCCCATTTTTACATTAAATTATTTGTTTTTTATTTTTGTACTGAGTTGTATGAGTTCTTTAGACATTTTGAATGGCAATCTTGTATCAGATATATGGTTTGAAAATATTGTCCCTAGTTTTATAGGTTGCCTTTCCATTTTGTTGATCATTTATTTTGCTGTTCATAGTCTTTGTAGTTTGAAGTAGTCCCATTTGCTTATTTTTAATTTTGTTGCTTATGCTTTTGGTATCATGTTTAAAAAAATCACTGTCAAGACTCATATCAAGAAAAGTTTCTGCCATGTTTTCTTCTAGGAACTCTATGGTTTCAGATCTTACATTGAAATCTTTAATCCATTTCCAGTTAATTTTATAGTGGAGTAAGATTGGAGTCTAGTTTCATTTTTTTCATTTGAATATCCTTTTTCTTTTTTTTCCAGTAAGAATTATTTAAAAGATGATCTTTTCTCATTGAATATTTTTGGCTCCTTCGTGAAATATTAGTTGATCATATATATATGGGCTTATTTTGTGGCTTTTGATTCTGTTCCACTGGTTCATGTGCCTGTTTTTATGCCTATACCATATGGCTGTGATCACTATAGCTTACAATATTGCCTGAAATCAGAAATGTTATGCCTGCAGATTGCTTTGGCTTTTAGGAGTCAGTTTTAGTTTTATATACATTTTAAAGTTGCTTTTTTTTTTTTTTACTATTTTGAACAGAAATATCTCTAATAATATGTCATAACTAAATGATTAGTTTATTACTAAATTTAAAAATTTTCCTTTACAGTTGTAATCTTTTGTTTTATATAGATCTTTTCATTTTCCTTATTTTCAGCACATTTAAATTTCTATGAGAAATCATTTATTCAACAATTCAGAAACAATGTGAGTGTTTCTAATAAAGTATTCTGCTCAGGAATAAGTTGTGTGTTCAACAAGGCATAAGAACTAATCCAGGTAGACATGTAACACTGAGACAGTTTCTAGGCATTTTGTGACAGAAACAGGTGTTTATTTCTCTAGACTTGACCCTAAAAATAGGCAGAAACTGTGGCACCCATCGCTTGTCCAAAGTACGAGGTACAAAAGGCAAAACTGAGAAAAGGTCATTGATATCTCATCCTGGTGACATTTTCTGAACCGTGGAATAAGAAGTGACTGACCTACAGCTGGATCTAAGATTTTTGTGTACTCCTAGTTCCAGCAGTTTGATACTCAGCTTAGGAAAGTATTTTAGTGTGAAGTTAGTGATAGGACATAACTCTTGTCTCTGATTCTTTCCTAGCTCTTGGCACCTGAAATATTCTTTGGGGAATATATCAATAATCTGAAAAAAAAAAGAAAAAAGTCATAAAAAACATTTATTTTACTTATAAATTAAAAAATACTATTAGATATAGCTTGCCATTCAGGATCAATTTATAATCTCTATTATATAATGAATTCTAAGCATATTTTTTCAAATTTAAAATATAATTTATGTAATTATTAACTTTATTATGTATGAATATGTTCTAATAGTTGATGAGGAAACAAGTAAAATGACATCTGCTTCAAAATATTTTGAGGAACTATTTACAAACAGTTTTGGAGGAAAAAGAATGTTAGGATAATACTATTAGGTTAGATACAAAAATAGTCAATGTCTAATAAGGCAATAAAATCATAATTTAGGAGATGATTTTTTCTCCTAAATAGAAATATGCAAGTTAACATTTAACTTCACAGTATTTAAAAACAAAAATCTGTAGTAAATCACTAACAAATAGCAATATAGAATATAGATACATTTTTCTAAAGATATAAATAATCTATGAATTGTCCAGTACCCAACAAATGCAACATCATAATACAAAAAGTGGCATTGCTTTGGAACTTTGGGAAATGGCTTTCCAAATTTGAGATAGTGGCTCACAATCTTTATTCAGATCAATTATAGTTTTTGTACAATATTGTCTTCCTTTCAATAAGATGCTTGAAGCACATTAGATTAATAATAAAAGAGTGCAGATTTTAACTAAAAAAGATATTATTTGGATAAAAAAGAAGGCGAATCAATGATATGACCCCATAACTCTAATCATAGGCTTATAACAAAGAAAAATGAATGCATATATCCACACAAACTACATACCTTTAATGTTCATAACCACATTTTCATAGAGCCAAATATGAAAACAACACAAATATTCAACAATTACTGAATGGATTAAAAAAATGAAGTATATCTGTATAAAAGTATTATTCAGAAATAAAAATTCTTGAAGTACTGATTCATATGACCTTAGGAATCAGTCTTGAAAACTTGCTAAATAAAAGAAGGTAGCATAAAAGACCACATAGTGTATTTAAAAGGAAGAATTGTATGGTGTAAACTGTATGTCAATAAAATCATCATTAAAAGAGCAGAGGAGCAAAACATTTCAGAAAGAAAATAAAATTATACCCACAGCTGACACTTAAGGCTCAAATATGAGGTCTATATTAGATCTGAAACTGGAATTTGAATACCTTGGACATTACCAGAATCAGACCCCTAAATTACTGAGATTTGCTTGTGATCTCTTAAGCAGATAGGTTTCCCTGACAATTCAAAAATCCCTCATATTTTCTAATCAAAACTTCAGCACTCTTAGAATATCAAGGAAAATATTTTTTAAAAAATCATGTGGTGAGAATCCAGATAGCTGTAGTTTCTTTTTATTGGTGATGTGGAATACATATTGGAGAAGGCAATGGCGACCCACTCCACTCTTGCCTGGAAAATCCCATGGACGGAGGAGCCTGGTGGGCTGCAGTCCATGGGGTCGCTAAGAGTCAGACACGACTGAGCAACTTCACTTTCACTTTTCATTTTCACGAATTGGAGAAGGAAATGGTGACTCACTCCAGTGTTCTTGCCTGGAGAATCCCAGGGATGGGGGAGCCTGGTGGGCTGCCATCTATGGGGTCACATAGAGTCGGACACGACTGAAGCGATTTAGCAGCAGCAGCAGCAGGAGTACATATTTCAAAAGAACACTGACACTCTGAATAAGGTTCTTCATACCACAGTAATTATATAAATTCAGAAATGAAACTTTTGCTCCAAACTAAGAAACGTGATTTAATTCAGAGTCACTAATTTGAGCCGCTATTATGTTAATATTCACATGCTTTCCATTTCTTTTGAAAGGGGATGCTTTTGTCAGGTAGTAGGTCAAAATAGCAAATATTTTGCCACCAGATTATGATGCAGTGCTCTATCTTCACCAAAGAGGACAAAGTTTTGTGAAACTAATTTTGTAAAGGAGATAATCACTTCAAGATTTTTATTATAAGATTTCCATTCTGGATAGGATATACTTAGTAGAAACAGGAGATTTCCAATACCAGAAAAGAAAACAGTAGTTTAATTTAAAAAGCTGCTTATTTTTAAAGCTATCAGAAGCTTTTGGAGCAATGAAGTGAATTTGCTCAATCGTGTGGACTGTAGCTCACCAGGTTCCTCCCTCCATGGGATTCTCCATGCAAGAGTACTGGAGTGGGTTGCCACTCCCTTCTCCAGGGGATCTTCCTGACCCAGGGATAAAACCCAGGTCTCCTGCATTCCAGGCAGATGCTTTAGCCTCTGAGCCACCAGGGAAGCACTGGAATTCCAGAAGAGGAGGAGACTGTACCACAGTAGGCTGAGGATCACTGGCTGTTTCTCGTTCATTGCTAAGAGCACCTGCTGATTCTGAGCATGGAGTAGGGCTCAGGTGTAGCTCAAGCTGAAAGATTTTGTTGGTAGAGATAAAGCAGAAGATCTTTGGTTATTCCATACTTAATTCTGTGTTTGGTTCTTCCTAGTCTCAGTATTTTGTACTCTTGGAGGGGGAAAAGCCTATTGATTTCTCTTGGTTTGCATAGAACTAATATTGGTTCTTTAAATATTTTGCATAAGAAATTTGATGGTAAAACATGTCTCACCTAGCATATCAAGTAATTTTCCCTCTATCATCTTTCATTTTTGTTCAGGAAAATCTACCAAATTTTGTGAGATTATGGGAAAAGCTGAAATGTGGTTGATTCGAACTAGCTGGGATTTTGAATTTCCTCACCCTTACTTACCTAACTTTGAATTTGTTGGAGGACTGCACTGCAAGCCTGCAAAATCATTGCCTAAGGTAATTAAATGTGTTTCTTTTTGCCTCTCTCAGTATTTACCTCCTGGAATGATTTGTAGTTTATTATTTCTAGTATTTGATATTCAAACTGAAAGCCTAGACACAAGAATTAATGGAACTTACCCACATTAGACTTCTATGCTACCAGATTTTCTACATCATTGTGGTAATCATTACTGATGCTAATCAAATATGCCAGATGTTTAGCTAAAATAAAATTCCCAGCCCCTGAGTTTAGTGAAATTGTCCAATATTCTCAGGGCAATGAGTATGAGCTGAAGAGGCATTTAAAACTTCTATATCCAACTCTTAATTGGCAGATGCACTTACTCCAGAGTTCTCTTTCCCTTTGTGATGTGAAAAGCGTGTGTCAATCTGAATCCTGATTAAAAATACATGGAATAATAGATATATGGTAAAAGAAAGAAGCTGTTGCTTTAAGACACTAAGATTCTTGAGCCTTTCATTTACTTGTTTATTTTTGGCCATGCTGTGGCAGCATGTGGGATCTTTGTTCCCTGACCAAGATTACACAGGTGTCCCCTGCCTTGGAAAGTAGAGTCTTCATCACTGGGATAGCAGGGAAACCCCAAGACACTGAGATTTCTGTTGCAAGTTATTCAGCATAACCTAGTCTAAGAAATGGACATAGTAGAGAAATTATGATACTTTGAAAAAACATCAAATAGAGGTGTGATGGCTCACCCGAAATCTGGCAGAACTTACAGTAATTATTTGTTTGGTTTAAATAGAGGAAAGAAATTAGCCTGGAAAGATGATCATAGGATAAATTATGAAAAAAGCAACTGAGCAATACTAAGTAGTCTTTGAGCTTCCACCAGATGGTCAACACCAAAATCAAATTGATTATATTCTATGCAGCCAAAGATGGAGAAGCTCTATACAGTCAACAAAAACAAGACCGGGAGCAGACTGTGGCTCAGATCATGAACTCCTTATTGCCAAATTCAGACTTAAATTGAAGAAAGTAGGGGAAACCGCTAGACCATTCAGGTATGACCTAAATCAAATTCCTTATGATTATACAGTGGAAGTGAGAAATAGATTTAAGGGTCTGATAGATAGAGTGCCTGATGAACTATGGAATGAGGTTCGTGAGATTGTCCAGGAGACAGGGCTCAAGACCATCCCCATGGAAAAGAAATGCAAAAAAGCAAAATGGCTGTCTGGGGAGGCCTTACAAATAGCTGTTGAAAGAAGAGAGGCGAAGAGCAAAGGAGAAAAGGAAAGATATAAGCATCTGAATGCAGAGTTCCAAAGAGTAGCAAGAAGAGATAAGAAAGCCTTCTTCAGTGATCAATGCAATGAAATAGAGGAAGACAACAGAATGGGAAAGACTGAGATTTCTTCAAGAAAATTAGAGATACCAAGGGAACATTTCATGCAAAGATGGGCTTGATAAAGGACAGAAATGGTCTGGACCTAGCAGAAGCAGAAGATATTAAGAAGAGGTGGCAAGAATACACAGAAGAACTGTACAAAACAGATCTTCATGACCCAGATAATCATGATGGTGTGATCACTCATCTAGAGCCAGACATCCTGGAATGTGAAGTCAAGTAGGCCTTAGAAAGCATCATTATGAACAAAGCTAGTGGAGGTGATGGAATTCCAGTTGAGCTATTTCAAATCCTGAAAGATGATGCTGTGAAAGTGCTGCACTCAATATGCCAGCAAATTTGGAAAACTCGGTAGTGGCCACAGGACTGGAAAAGGTCAGTTTTTATTCCAATTCCAAAGAAAGGCAATGCAAAAGAATGCTCAAACTACCGCACAATTGCACTCATCTCACATACTAGTAAAGTAATGCTCAAAATTCTCCAAGCCAGGTTTCAGCAATACGTGAACCGTTAATTCCCTGATGTTCAAGCTGGTTTTAGAAAAGGCAGAGGAACCAGAGATCAAATTGCCAACATCCTCTGGATCATGGAAAAAGCAAGAGAGTTCCAGAAAAACATTTATTTCTGCTTTATTGACTATGCCAAAGCCTTTGACTGTGTGGATCACAATAAACTGTAGAAAATCCTGAAAGAGATGGGAATACCAGACCACCTGACTTACCTCTTTAGAAATCTGTATGCAGGTCAGGAAGCAACAGTTAGAACTGGGCATGGAACAACAGACCAGTTCCAAATAGGAAAAGGAGTACATCAAGGCTGTATATTGTCACCCTGCTTATTTAACTTATATGCAGAGTATATCATGAGAAACGCTGGGTTGGAAGAAACACAGCTGGAATCAAGATTACTGGGAGAAATATCAATAACCTCAGATATGCAGATGACACCACCCTTATGGCAGAAAGTGAAGAGGAGCTAAAAAGCCTCTTGATGAAAGTGAAAGAGGAGAGTGAAAAAGTTGGCTTAAAGCTCAACATTCAGAAAATGAAGATCATGGCATCTGGTCCCATCACATCATGGGAAATAGATGGGGAAACAGTAGAAACAGTGTCAGACTTTATTTTGGGAGGCTCCAAAATCACTGCAGATGGTGATTGCAGCCATGAAATTAAAAGACACTTACTCCTTGGAAGAAAAGTTATGACCAATCTAGATAGAATATTTAAAAGCAGAGACATTACTTTGCTGACTAAGGTCTGTCTAGTCAAGGCTATGGTTTTTCCTGTGGTCATGTATGGATGTGAGAGTTGGACTGTGAAGAAGGCTGAGCGCCGAAAAATTGATGCTTTTGAACTGTGGTGTTGGAGAAGACTCTTGAGAGTCCCTTGGCCTGCAAGGAGATCCAACCAGTCCATTCTGAAGGAGATCAGCCCTGGGATTTCTTTGGAAGGAATGATGCTAAAGCTGAAGCTCCAGTACTTTGGCCACCTCATGCGAAGAGTTGACTCATTAGAAAAGACTCTGATGCTGGGAAGGATTGGGGGCAGGAGGAGAAGGGGATGGCCGAGGATGAGATGGCTGGATGGCATCACGGACTCGATGGACGTGAGTCTGAGTGAACTCCGGGAGATGGTGATGGACAGGGAGGCCTGGTGTGCTGCGATTCATGGGGTCGCAAAGAGTCAGAAATGACTGAGCGACTGAACTGAACTGGTGGCTCAGAAGGTAAAGAATCCACCCGGAGTGGAGGAGACCTGCATTCGATCCCAGGGTAGAGAAGATCCCCTAGAGGAGGGCATGGCAACCTATCCCAGTATTCTTGTCTGGAAAATCCCCATGGATTAGAGGAGCCTGGTGGGCTACAGTTCATGGGGTCACAAAGAATCAGACATGACTGAGCAGCTAAGCGCAGCATAGTACAAGTACTCTCCACCTCAAATTTAATATCAATGACAGATCAATATACACGTTTTAAGCAATAAAGTGATACAGCTTACCACTTTATATAGTTTGGTTATTGAATTCTTTGAAATGGAATACAATTTAAATAGGCTAAGATATAATGGGCTGAGAAATAGGTGCAATAGTTTCAGGAAGACTTTATAGAAATCCAAACTGAAATATGATAATAATTTTGAGAATAAATGGAAAGATTTGGTGAATATTTACAAAGAAAGTCAGATTTTCAGATAGGCTGGAGGTGGCAGTTAAGAGTGACAGTTTCAGAATTAATCCTTAGCTTGTTATTTCTTGTATATGTCATACCTTTGTATTTACTATATTGTATGGGAATTTAGTATAGAATGTTGTCATTTACTAAGTGAAGAAGGAAAAAGAGCAATTTTGAGGGAAAATGGTCAATTCATGTTTGTATATGATGAATGAGGTACAATGCAGTATCTAGCAAGCAGCTATTAAACGCACTGTTTTAATCACAGGAGACAGGTCAATTAAGTATTTATGAAGTTTTTTAAATTAATAAACCATTTTTAGAGACATTTACATTCACAGAAAAATCTTAAAGCACAGTGTTCAATATTTTGAAAAGATAGATGATGTTGGATATCCATTCTACATTGTCATAAGCCATTTTTTCAGCTGAGAAAGTAATCCTTTAAGTATTCTGAGTTTTTTTTCTTCATAATTTTTAATAAAAGATCTACGTCTTGTAAACATTCAGTTCTAAAATCCTAGAAATCAAATGTTGGAATAGTGTGAGGCTTGCTTATAAACAGATATATTTAATAGCTCAAAAATAGGAAGAATTCTATTGTCTTAGTATTGACCAATAACACATATGTATGTGTAATGTTTAATGTGTATCCATATGTATGTGTAATGTGTGTATTTGAGTATTTATTTATCAGTAATGTGGCATCAAGGATCAATCTGTTATTTTTTTCAGGGGGTCCAGAAAGCGTAAGAGCTTTGTAGATTTTCCAGTGAATCTATCTTCCCATCTCCACCCACCAGAGAACACTAGGGCCCTGGGGACACTACAAAAGCACAATCACATCTCGGCAGTCACATAATGACATGCCCTCACACATATGAAAAAAAACAAAGATTCTTAAATCTATGATATCAGTAGGATTCTTCAATGTAGCAAGCATTTTCATAACATTGAATTTTTTGAATAATTTGTATTGCTAAGACTTTGATGCTGGAAGGGATTGGGGGCAGGAGAAGGGGACGACAGAGGATGAGATGGCTGGATGGCATCACTGACTCAATAAACGTGAATCTGAGTGAACTCTGGGAGTTGGTGATGGACAGGGAGGCCTGGCATGCTGTGATTCATGAGGTCGCAAAGAGTTGGACATGACTGAGCACACGACTGAGTGACTGAACTCAACTGAACTGAATGTTGGTTCAGTAATATCCCTAATTACAAAAATTAGACAACAAAGGACGCTAAATCAACATGTTATATACAGCTACAGGAGTCAATGCAAATGTGTAAAGTAAGGCATAAAGAGGGTGAAGAGTAAAGTAATCACGAGGTTTGAGGTTCTAATAGAAAAGAATATGATGGAGAACCTGGTGAAACTTGAACCTTTTCATGAATAATAACAACTTTTGTGGGCTGTTTCAGAGTTAGTGCATGTACAATGGTAAATGATGAGTAAGCCAATGACTATATTCAGTTCTCTTTATTACCTTTTAGCACCCTCTCCACATTGCTCCAAACGAAAAACATTTGATTCTTAAGTAGTTCTGGTGCTTCACCTCATATTTAGCCATGGATGCTAATAAGATTTATCTTTCATTTTCTACTGAAGCACAGTCAATATAATGACATACTTTTGGTACAGTTACTTTGTTCTGTTTTCTAAATTTCAGTTTTGTTTTATATTGCCTATTTTTTCTCTTGGTAGAAGGTTCCACAGCACATTTAGAAATGAGATGGCTATATAACTTCCTGACTGGACAAGTAATGCAGAAGTTCTTATAATGCATACTTGAGAATGACAGTAATATAATAGACACATATAACATCACATTCAAAGTAAAATGGCATATTTAATCATGCTGAAGTAACTTAGAAATTTGGCTAACACCTACAGCTGTGTGAAAGTCACTCAATCGTGTCCAACTCTTTGGGACCCCATGGACTGTACATGTCAGGCTCCTCTGTCCAAGGAATTCTCCAGGCCAGAATACTGGAATGAGTAACTGTTACCTTCTCCAGAGGATCTTACCAACCCAGGGACCAAACCCAGCCTTCCCGCATTGTAGGCGGATTCTTTACAGTCTGAGCCACCAGAGAAGCTCAAGAATACAGGAGTGGGTAGCCTATCCCTTCTCCAGCATATCTTCCCACCCAGGAGTGGAACTGGGGTCTCCTGCAATGGAGTTGGATTCTTTACCAACTGAGCTACCAGGGAAGCTTTATAGCCTTGGACAAATTACTTAACCTTTCTGAGATAGCGTTCTCATCTGCAAATGTATACATATTACTTTAGTTACCATGTATCAGAGTCAAATGATACAAGTAAAGAGCTCAGCAATGGCAAAAGATACATATAGTCAATAATTTGTAAAGACATACACACACATCTCTAATGTGCTAAAAGGGAACCTCCAAATTAAATCATTTTTAATTTGCCTATTAACCAATGATTTCAGGCCATATTCTGTACTCTGAAATGGTTAACATGAAAAAAATAGAATCATTCTTAGTTCAGGCACATTGAGAAAAGTGTGTGACTCATAACTCTAAACTCTCACATAACAAAGACTGTTTTCTTTACAGGAGTTCGAAGAGTTTGTTCAAAGTTCTGGAAAAAATGGAGTCGTGGTGTTTACTCTGGGATCAATGGTCAAAAACCTCACAGAAGAAAAGTCTAAAATGATTGCATCAGCCCTTGCCCAGCTTCCACAAAAGGTCAGATATTTGTATTTTTTGAAGGAGGGGCAGCTATTTTAGAATCTAGGAAAAACTCTTTAATTAAAAAGTGTGCTTTAAAATGTAGTAGTTATTGGTACTGTTATTGTCAGTTTAACTGAGATATTAAAAAAGTATTAGCTGTGAAAGCGACATATGTAATTGCTGTCCTGGCATTGCTAGCAGGAAAACATATTGCAGAATTTTCCTTAAACAATGAGCTAATACTGAATCCTTCACTACTGTTAATCAGTAAGCTTTGTGCTTAGACTGTAAACCTTCCATGTAATCTAATACTGTTTTGTTGTTTGTATTGTTTTATTTTAATATGAGGCATATATACAAGTTACAACTGCCATGATTGAGAATAAAATAATATTTATTTTAAATATTTATTTTAAATATTTTAAAATATTTATTTTTAATATTTTAAAATATTTATTTAAATATTTTAAAGACTATAATATTTTAAATTGTAGTCTTGATTCACAGGATGCCTTGGACTATATTTTCTTATAATTAATGGATTTGGGTCAATCAGGACCTGGTTGAACCTTGAAGTAACAACATAGATTCTTGGAATACTCCTAAGCAATGATTCTTCTATTTACATAACTGAAAACTTTAATAACATTAATACAATAAAGATTTATCTAGTTCACTCGATGATGTTACCCTAAATTATAATTTTTATTGATACTATTCTAGGTTATAACTGGATAATATTCTTCTTAAACGACCAAAGACATTTTCCCCCCTAGCTTTAGTGAAAACAGAGAATTACCTGTAATGTTAAGTTACAAATGCTCACAATAGCCAAATTACTTTCAAAAATTGTTTTGTGGAAGTAATATCTTCTAAATATTTAATGTAAAAAAGCATCTTCATAAGAATATTGAATTGTATTAAAATATACAATGCTTAGGGGTTAAACCAGGGCAGAATCTGAAGCACCAAGACCTCACTCTCTGCATAAACAAAATTGTTTCAGCAAAAGCTATCTGAAGTAACCATATTCGAACTCAGGACTCCTAAGTACTTGCAACTCACAGTGGAAAGGCTGGGTGGAAATTGTGGTTAATTTCAGTCAATTTCAGGCGTTTCAGTCATCACCCAGCCTCACAGTAGCCAACATGCCTGTATCCCTGGTGTGATTTGTGGCACCATGAGAGGCAATAGAGACTTTAACCTCCAAAAACTGTGTGTCTGAAATTTAATTGCTGACTACTGCCTGTGATAATTGAGGTGAGGCACAAAAGTTGACCACAGTATTTCAACCTTCATTAGAAGATGCAATTTCCAGGAACTTTAAAGGATAAGCTTATTTTTTCCAATTTCCCATTTTTGTCCACTTGGGAGCAAGTCACTGAATTAGGCCTTCAAAAAACAACCTCACACAGTGGAATTTAGAAAGCTGTATGCAGGTCCATGAAAAGGTAATGGTTCATAAAATATTTAGAAGGCCTAAAGCTTTAACCTCAGGCTAAACAAATATACAAAGCAAACCCTATCAAAGGGACAAATCAGATTTCCAGAGTTCGAATCTTGTTTAAAAATCCAATGTACACATCTCAACCAATATCACAAGACATAGAAAGTTAGATGAAAGTATGGCCCAATCAAAGGAATGAAGGGGGAAAAAAAGAAAAAATAAAAAATATAAATTGAGAAAAACAATTTCTGAGGGACGCTAGATTTTGGAATTACTATAAACAAATACTTTAAAAACTCTGTCCTAAAGATGGGCAAAGAAAAAAAGGAAGACAATGATAAAGAGAAGAAAATGATACAGGGACAAAAGGAGATACTCGCAAAGAGAAAAAATTTATTTTTTAAAAGAATCAAAAATAAATTATAGAGCTAACAGTTACAATAACTAAAGTGAAAAATCCATGGAAGGGGTACTAAATCAGACATGAGTCAAAAGCATCAGCAAATGTTCAGCTCAGTTCAGTTCAGTTGCTCAGCTGTGTCCGACTCCTTGTGACTCCATGGACTGCAGCAGGCCAGGCCTCCCTGTCCATCACCAACTCCCAGAGTTTATTCAAACTCATGTCCATTGAATCAGTGATGCCATCCAACCATCTCATCCTCTGTTATCCCCTTCTCCTCCTGCCTTCATCTTTCCAAGCATCAGGGTCTTTTCAAATGAGTAAGCTTTTCGCATCATGTAGCCAAAGTATTGGAGCTTCAGCTTCAACATCAGTCCTTCCAATGAACACTCAGGACTGATTTCCTTTAGTATGGACTGGTTGGATCTCCTTGTAGTCCAAGGGACTCTCAAGAGTCTTCTCCAACACCACAGTTCAAAAGCATCAATTCTTCGGCACTCAGCTTTCTTTATAGTCCAACTCTCACATCCATACATGACGACTGGAAAAACTATAGCTTTGATTAGATGGAACTTTGTTGGAAAAGTAATGTCTCTGCTTTTAAATATGCTGTCTAGGTTGGTCATAACTTTCCTTCCAAGGAGTAAACATCTTTTAATTTCATAGCTGCAGTCACCATCTGCAGTAATTTTGGAGCCCCCAAAATAAAGTCTGCCACTGTTGCCACTGTTTCTCCATCTATTTGCTATGAAGTGATGGGACCAGATGCCATGATCTTCGTTTTCTGAATGTTGAGCTTTAAGCCAACTTTTTTCTCTCCTCTTTCACTGTTTCATCAAGCGGCTCTTTAGTTCTTCTTCACTTTCTGCCATGAGGGTGGTATCATATGCATATCTGAGGTTATTGATATTTCTCCCAGCTTGGGCTTCATCCAGCCCACCTTTTCTCATGATGCACTCTGCATAGAAGTTAAATAAGCAGGGTGACAATATACAGCCTTTACGTACTCCTTTTCCTATTTGAAACCTGTCTGTTGTTCCAAGTCCAGTTCCAACTGTTGCTTCCTGACCTGCACACAGGTTTCTTAAGAGGCAGGTCAGGTGGTCTGGTATTCCTGTCTCTTGAAGAATTTTCCACAGTTTATTGTGGTCCACACAGTCAGAGGCTTTGGCATAGTCAATAAAGCAGAAATAGATGTTTTTCTGAAACTCTCTTGCTTTTTCAATGATCCAGCAGATGTTGGGAATTTGATCTCTGGTTTCTCTGCCTTTTCTAAAACCAGCTTGAACATCTGGAAATTCATGGACCACTTATTGTTGAAGCCTGGCTTGGAGAATTTTGGGCATTACTTTGCTAGTGTGTGAAATGAATTCAATTGTGCAGTAGTTTGAGCATTCGTTGGCATTGCCTTTCTGAGGGATTGGAATGAAAACTGACCTTTTCCAGTCCTATGGCCACTGGTGAGTTTTCCAAATTTGCTGGCATATTGAGTGTAGCACTTTCACAGCAACATTTTAGGATTTGAAATAGCTCAACTGGAATTCCATCACCTCCACTAGCTTTGTTCGTAGTGATGCTTCCTAAGGCCCACTTGACTTCACATTCCAGGATGTCTGGAATGCAAATGTTAACTGGGGACTGGAATGCAAAAGTAGGAAGTCAAGAAACACCTGGACTGACAGGCAAATTTGGCCTTGGAGTACAGAATGAAGCAGGGCAAAAACTAATAGAGTTCGCCCAAGAGAATGCACTGGTCATAGCAAACACCTTCTTCCAACAACACAAGAGAAGTCTCCACATATGGCTATCACCAGATGGTCAACACTGAAATCAGATTGATTATATTCTTTGCAGCCAAAGATGGAGAAGCTCTATGCTGTTGCTGCTAAGTCGCTTCAGTCATGTCCAACTCTGTGAAACCCCATAGACGGCAGCCCACCAGGCTCCCCATCCCTGAAATTCTCTAGGCAAGAATACTGGAGTTGGCATTTCCTTCTTCAATGAGAAGCTCTATACAGTCAGCAAAAACAAGACTGAGAGCTGACTGTGGCTCAGATCATGAACTCCTTATTGCCAAATTCAGACTTGATTTGAAGAAAGTAGGGAAAACCACTAGACCATTCAGGTATGATCTAAATCAAATTCCTAATGATTATACATTTGAAGTGTGAAATAGATTTAAGGGACTAGATCTGATAGACGGACTGCCTGATGAAAAATGGATGGAGATTTGTGACATTGTGCAGGAGACTGGGAGAAAGGCCACCCCCAAGGAAAAGAAACACAGAAAAGCAAAATGGGTGTCTGAGGAGGCCTTAGAAATAACTGTGAAAAAAAGAGAAGCCAAAAGTAAAGGAGAAAAGGAGAGATATACCCATTTGAATTCAGATTTCCAAAGAATAGCAAGGAGAGATAAGAAAGCCTTCCTCAGTGATCAATGCAAAGAAATAGAGGGAAACAATAGAACGGGAAAGACTAGAGATCTCTTCAAGAAAATTAGAGATACCAAGGGAACATTTCATGCAAAGATGGGCTCAATAAAGGCCAGAAATGCTATGGACCTAACAGAAGTAAAGAATATCAAGAAGAAGTGGCAAATGTTAATAAAGAATAATTGAAATTATCAAGTTTGAGGAACAGAAAAAGAAAAAAATGAAGAAAAATGAACAAAGCCTAAAAGTTGTGAAGATCCATCCTGTGAATTAGCATATTTACTGAGGGAGTCCCAGAAAGAGAGAAATAAGGAGATAGCATACTTAAATAAATAATGGCTTAAAATAGCCCCAATTTAATAAAGGTATGAATCTATACAGAGCTTCCCAGTTGGTGCTAGTGGTAAAGAACCTGTCTGCCAAAGCAGGAGATTTAAGAGCTGTGTGCTCAATCCCTGGATCAGGAAGATCCCTTGGAGGAGGGCACAAAACCCACTCCAGTATTCTTGCCTGGAGAATCCCATGGACAGAAGAGTTTGGCAAGCTATAGTCTATCGGGGTCGCAAAGATTCAGACATTACTGAAGCAGCTTAGTATGAATGAATCCACACCTCCAAGATGCTTAATGAACTTCCAGTTGATAAACTCAAAGCACCTACATTAAAACATATTATAAGCAACTTCTTGGAAGCCAAAGATAATGAGTAAGTATTGAAAGTAGCTAGGAAGAAAGAATTCATTACATATATGGTATCTTTAACACAGTGATCAGCCAATTTCTAATCAGAAACCTTGGAAAGACAGTAAGTTGTTAAATTCAAAGTGTTGAAAGACAAAATTGTTAACAGAATTTTATATGATGAAAATGTCCTCAAAGCTGAAATACAAATTAAGACATTTCCAGAAAAGCAAAAGTTGAAGAGCATCATTAACATTAGATTGTCCCTGTAAAAAGTGCAAAAGGAAAACTTTCTGGTTGTAATAAAAGTCTGCTAAACAGTAACACAAAACTATATGAAGAAATAAAGATCTGAAGTGATGTGAAATTGCAGTAAATTCAGTTATAAAAGTTAGCATTTTTGTAGTTCTGGCTGTATATCTAACTTTTAAAAATCTCAAAAATTTAATATTTAAATGTTCAGAAACAATTATGTAATTAGGAACACAATGCATAAATATATAAATTATGACAACAGTAAAAGAAAGGATGAATCTATAAAGAAGAGGAGCTATTTTCTGCTATTGGATCAATAGGTCAAGGAATAAGGCATGAGAGTAATTAGAAAATATCTTTTTAAATGAATGAAAACACAAGAGACAAAAAATATATGGTGAGAAAGGAGGGCCATAGAAAAAATTATAATTTATTTTAGTAATTAAGAAGTGTTCAACTCTTTTGGAACCTCATGGACTAGCCCACTAAGCTCCTCTGTTCATGGGATTTTTCGCAAGAATGCTGGAGTGGTTGCTGTTTCCTATTCCAGGGGATCTTCCCAACTCAAGGACTGAACCCATGTCTGCTGCATTGACAGGCAGATTCTTTACCATTGAGCCATCAGGGAAGCCCTCATAGCTTTATGTGACTACATTGAAACATAAGAGAGATCTAAAACAAGCAGCCTAAGATTATACTTTAAAGAACTATAAAAAGAAGGCTAGCCGAACCAACATGTAGCCAAAGCAAAGAAATAATGATTATTAGATCAGAGATAAACAAACAAAAATAGGTTAAAAATAAAACAAGGATAATCAATAAAATAAAAAGCCAGTACTTTTAAAAAGTCAGCAAAATTATCAAAATTTAGCTAAGCTGGAAAAGAGAAAAAAGAGAGTTGATGCAAAAAATTAAAGTTAGAAATGATCCCAGATAAAAAGACTATGAGAGAATATAATGGCAGTGTGGCTCATATGGAGAGTAGAAAGACCCCAGCTTACCTTTTTCCTTAGGCACACTAAAATAGATCCTATTTACAAAGCAATTATTGATGAGAACAAGCAGAAGACGGGCTGTAAAGATCTACACCTAAAGACATAAAGAAGGAACTACAATTAGATAAGAAGGATGGAGATGGAATACAATCAAGACTCATATCCCCAAGTAGGCTAATTAGCAGAGGTGGTTCCCAAAGACTGAAAGGTTTGATCCCAATCCTGGACTCCTTGGCCTAGGTATTCTGTGCTCAGAATTTAATCCCCTCAGAGCACTGACTTCGAAGGCAAGTAGGTATTACTTTCAGAGGAGCCAGTGGCTCACAGCAGTCAATCTGATCTCAGGGAAATTTAGCAGGCAGTGGCTTGAAGCAGGGTGTCAATTCCTTAACCAGATATTGAAACCAGGTCTAGGCAGTGAGAGTACTGAGTCCAGACCGTTAGACTGAGAGGGCCAGTAGCAAGTGAAAAGGCCCTGTCTTCTTAGCTTTGTAAAAATGAATTTCAACAAAGAGAAATTAGTGAAACAAGTGAAGTGTTTATTGGGTGAAAAAAGAGTACTTGTGAACAGACACACATGGGCAGGTTCAGAGAGAGAGTTGTGATTTGTGGTAGCTTAAATCACTCTATGGATCATTTCTTTCCAAATTTCATCTGGCTGATATTGCTTTACCTGGCTCTGAGTCTTTATTGGTATAACTCAGAGCCTTCCCCTGTGTATGCATGCATCGTTTAGCTAGGAAGGATTCCATCTCAGAGGCCTGTGGGAAGGTTTATACTACCTATTATGGGGTGGCACTCCCTTCCTTTTTGACCCCTAAGAAGACTTTCTGCACATGTGTGATGGAAAAGGTCTCCTTGACCTCAAGAATGAAAAATCTGTGGTCTCTTTATATGAGCAGAACTCAGCTCCTCTCTGCCCCGTATCATCTTTATCTTGGATTATTGGTCCACAGGGGACAGACTTCAACTGCTCAGCCCGGGGCCCATCTCTCTGCTGCCTCAAACCCATAACAGAAGGATGCATGCAGCCCAAACACGGGCACCCCAGTAGCTAATGACAAGACACTGGCTTGTTTGCTTTGTAAAAATGAAGAGGTAACCAGAGGAGGGTACACTGCCTGGATGCACAGGATATCTCCTACAAAAGGTCTCTTCTCCAAGATCAAGCAAGGTAACCAAACTATAAGATACATAAAATAAAACAGAAAGTAAGGTGTCATAAGGTGATAGAAGAATATGGTCAAGTGGAACAACAATATAAAACTCCAGAAAAAAAGAACTAAGTGAAATGGAAGCAGACAATCTGCCTGATGGAGAGTTCAATTATTATGGTTGTAAAGATTTTCAAAGAACTTGGGGGAAGATTGGATGGACAGAGTGAGAAGTCAGAAATTTTTAACAAAGAGAAAATATGAAGCACCACTAAATAGAGATGAAGAATATAAAAACTGACATGAAAAATACACTAGAAGGAAAAAACAGTACATCAGATAATGTAGAGAAACAGGTCAGTGAGCAAAAAGATAAAGTACTGGAAAACACTGAAGCTGAAAAGAAATTAAAAAAAAAAAAGAAATGAGGGCAGCTTAAGAGACCTGCATGACAGCATCAAGCACACTACATTAGTATTATAGGGGACCTGAAGAAGAGGGAGAAAGGGGCAAAGAACATATTTGAAGATATAACTACTAACCTGCAAAAGGAAACAAGCATCCAGTCATAGGAAGCAGAGACAATCTCAAACAGGACCAGTTCAAAAAGGACCACATTAAGACACATTGCAATTAAAATGGAAAAAAAATAAAGATAAAGAAAAAAAATGTAAAGCAGCAAAGGAAAAGAAACAAGTTATGTACAAGAAAACTCCCTTAAGACAACAGCTGATTTTTCAGAAGAAACTGTAAAGGCCAGAATGGAGTAACTTGACATATTTAAAATGATGAAAGGAAAAACCTACTATCAAGAATACTCTATACAGAAAGGTTCTCATTCAGACTTGATGGTGATATCAAAAATTTTGCAAGCAAGCAGAAGCTAAAGGAGATTGGAGCCACCAAACCAGGTTTACAGAAATGTTAAGGGAACTTCTTCAAGTGAGAAAGAAAAGGTCAAAACTGGAAACGTGAAAATTACAAAAGGAAAAATCTCATCGGTGAAGAGAAATATACCACAGTGCTAGTAAATCAGCAAGGTATAAGGCTAGCTGCTGCTGCTAAGTTGCTTCAGTCATGTCCGACTCTGTGCGACCTCATGGACGGCAGCCCACCAGGCTCTGCCGTCCCTGGGATTCTCCAGGCAAGAACACAGGAGTGGGTTGCCATTTCCTTCTCCAGTGCATGAAGGAAGGTTAAAAGACAAAAGTAGTACCATTAAGTATACTCATAATAAGTAGTTAAGGGATACACAAAACAAGAAGACTTAAAATATGACATCAAAAGCAATAAGTATGGTGAGAGGAGTAAAAACACAGGTTCTTAAAATGCATTTGCACTTAAGAGGTCAGCAACTTAAGATAATCATATATTTTACATATATTTGTATGTATTTTGCCAAGTACAGTGTGGGGAATGACTGTGTAATATCGTCACATGTTGTAACTACATCTATCATGATGATCACTTTGAAATATATAGAAATATCAAATCACTATGTGGTCTAACAGAAACTAACATAGTGTTGTAGGTCAATTCTACTTCAAAACAACAACAACAAAAAATTACAGAAATTCATAGAAAAACAGATCAGATTTTTGGTTACCAGAAACATGGGATTGGGGAAGGGGCAATAGAAGGAAGGTAGTTAGTAGGTTTAAACTTCCAGTTACAAGATAAATACCAGGATGCCATATACATTATAAACTTAATTAACACTAAGTGAAGTCGCTCAGTCGTGTCTGACTCTTTGTGATCCCATGGACTGCAGCCTACCAGGCTCCTCCATCCATGGGATTCTCCAGGCTCCAGGCAAGAATACTGGAGTGGGTTACCATTGCCTTCTCCAGGGAATCTTCCCAATCCAGGGATTGAACCCAGGTCTCCCACATTTCAGGCAGACGCTTTAACCTCTGAGCCACCACGGAAGCCCTGCTGTATGATATACACAGAAATTGTCAGGAGAATAACTTCCTGATTTTCTCATCTGAGGATTTTTTTCTATTTAATTTTATACATATATAAGCTGATAGATATTCACTAAGCTTATTGTGACAGTCATTTCCTAATATATGTAAGTTGAATCATTATGCTGTACAACTTAAGCTTACACAGTGCTGTTATGTCAATTATATCACAACAAAACTGGAGGAAAAAGTGATATAAAAATTGCACAACAAAATTAAACAAACTAGAGGTCATGGATAAATATCTTGAAAAACAATTTACTTAAGGTGATTTTTTTATCTTATTTATAATAATTTATTTTTACAGCAAATATTGAATTACTTTGATTATTCATTTATATAATAGTACTAACTCTCAATATTATGTTTTTATTACCACATCTGCTTTTACTGTCTTAGCAGAAATCTGACAAAATGGTTGAATCAGAATGTGAAAATTGAACATGTCCTATTCAATTACACCTGAAATACCCCTGAAATATTCCCAGTGAAATGTGTTATGCAAATTTGCACCGTAAAAATCTATAAATGTCAAATTATACAGTTCTTTTTTTAAAAGACATTAGCAATATTATTGTAAGAATTTAAAAATTTCTCTTCCATTTTTATTGAATGTTATTTAACACTTTAACTGTCTTTTGAACCTTCTGAAAAATGTGTTGTATAAAAATCACACATTTCCAGTCATCTGTAATTGCATGTCTATGACCCAAGAGTCATTAAATTAATTAATTTTAAAAAAATTATACAAATTTTAAGGGTTAGTTTCTATTTATAGTTACCACAAACTATTGGCTGTGTTCCCCATGTTGTACAATACATCTCTGAGCTTATCTTATACTCAATATTTTGTACTTCCTACTCCCTTAGGCTTATATTACCCTTCTTCCCTTCCCCACTGGTAGCTACTAGTTTCTTCTCTATATCTGTGAGTCTGATCAAAAGAAAAAAAAGAAATAGATTATTTCAACAAACATATCAAATTAAGAGATTGAATTATAAATTATAATAAAAAAATCTCTCCTAGAGGAAAAATCCAGGAGAGATCACATCACTAGTAAAGTCTACCAGACTTTTAAACAATAAAATAAGTTAATCACTTCCAAATTTTCAAAAAATTTTAAGGGAACACTAAATAATTCTATGAGACCAGATTCACCCTGATACAAAAGCCATATAGAGACATCACAAAACATAAAATTATAGACCATGATAAGTTTTAAATGTAAATATTAAAATACTTAAGAAAATATTTGCAGATCAAATCCAGTAGAATATTGAAAAAGAGTATTCACCATAATGAAATGGTATTTAATTTCCTTATATGAGGATGGTTAAGCAAAAGTAAATCAATCAGTATAATAACTTGATATGAGTGTAATGATCATACTCACAGTTATAGAGAAGAAAATAGTGGCTACCAGTGGGGAAGGGCAGAAGGGTAATATATGCATAGGGGAGTAGGAAGTACAAAATATTGGGTATAAGATAAGCTCGGGGATGTATTGTACAACATCAGGAACATAGCCAATACTTTCTGACAACTATGAATGGAAAGTAACCCTTAAAATTTCTATGATTTTTTAAAAGTTAATTAATTTAATGTTATTTGGTTTGTAGACATATTATGCATGACTGGAAATGTGTAATTTTTACAGTAACACATTTTTCAGAAGATGCAAGAGACAGTTAAAGAGATGACATTCAATACCAAGGGAAAAAAACAAACAAACAATCATTACAAGCTACACATTAAAGAAAGCTGACAAAATCCAATTTCTCTCATGGTAAACATTCTTAAGAAAGTAGGAAGAGTGAAAAAAACCCTCAACATGATACAGAGTATTAAAAAAAAAAAATCTAGTATCAAGCTCAATGATGGAACCTGAAAGCTTTCCTCCTAAGATCAGGAAAAATACAAGAATGACTACTTGCACTGCTGCTATTTAACTTTTACTAGAAGTTCAGCATGGAAATGACACAAGAAAAAGAAATGAAAGGCTTTCATGCACATTAGAATGAGAGGGAAAACAATGTGTATTTGCAGATGACATGATCTTATACATAAAAAATCTCCAAGAACTCACAAAGAGCTACTAGGGCTAAAAACCAAATTTAACAAAAGTGTAGAATACAAGATTCACACACAAAAATCAGTTTTTCTTATTATGCACACAGTATCAAAGAGCACACTGAAGGTGAAATTTTAAAACTTTCTTTACAAGAACAATGAAACAATTTAAATACTTAAGAATGAATCTGACTGAGGAAGTTACATATTTGCATGTGGAAAAATATAAAACATTATCATTGTAAGGAATTAAAGAATGCCTAAATACATGGAAAGCCATCCTGTGTCCACGGATAGGAACATTTAGCATGTTAAAATGTCAACACTATCCAAAGTAATCTATAGATTTATTAAATGCCTATCAAAACTCTTTAACAGCCTTTTTTTGTCAGAAATGAAATATCCAATTAACAACCTCATATGGAATTTCAAGAACCACAAATAGACAAACAATATTGAAAAACAAAAAAGTGAAAGGACTCATATTTTCAAACACTGTAATTAGAAACATTATAAACCAACAGTAAATTAACAGTGTGGTATTAGAAGGGTAGATTCTTTCCATGGAATTCTCCAGGCAAGAATCCTGGAATGAGTTGTCATTCCCTTCTCCAGGGGATCTTCCCAATCCAGGGATCTATCCTGGGTTTCCCACATTGCAGGCAGATTCTTTACCATCTGAGCTACCAAGGAAGCCCATGGGCTGTGGAAAACATTTTGTGTTTTCTCAGGAAGTTAAACATGAGTATACCATGCAAACCAGTCATTCTAATTCTGGCTATATATCCAAAAGAATTGAAATCACTGGCTCAGACAGCTATTTGCACTCCAGTGGTCACAGCAACATTATTCACAATCATGAAATGACTGGATAAAATGTGACATATACACACAAAGAAATATTATCCACCTTTTAACAGAAGGAAATGCTGATATGTTACAATATGTACGAACTCTGAGACATAACATTAAGCGAAATAATGTTAAGTCAGAAAGTAATGCATGATTCCACTTAAATTACCAGAGTAGTTAAATCTGCAGAGACAGAAAATAGAATAGAGGTCACCAGGGGTTATGAAGTGAAGGGAATAGGGAGTTACTGCTGAATGATACAGAGTTATATAGGGATAATGAAGACATTTGGGATATTGATGGTGCTGATGGTTTCACAACATTGTGGATTATAATGCCTAATGTAAGTTCTAGTCATACAATACCTTAAAATTATAAATATCATTATATATATTTTATTATAATAAAGACAATACTCGATTCTATATCACTACCAAGTATATAACAAAGGTCAGAGTGCTAACAAGCTCCTAGGTAAATAACATCCATCCCCTTTACCTCTGAAAATTTTGTTGTGAAATTCCCTTTACCAGAATAACCTAGAAATGCCAATACATAATTGTTTCAGCTAAAGATTGTCTTTTTTTCCTTCATCTTTTAAGTGAGAATTAACCTGTTAGTATATAGATTAGGATTATTGTAAGCATTTGAAAATATGATTGTAATGTCAATGGTTTAGAAACATTCATTACTTAATCACTAGGGCCTCATTGCTTGTGTAATACCTGGAGGCATTAAATCTGATTAATTCTAAGTTAACTGCCTCCTTCTGACAGGATATGGTTCTAAAAATTTTCAAATGAAGTAAAGACACTTGCCTTAACAGGTTCTGTGGAAATATGGAGGAAAGAAACCAGAAAATTTAGGAGCCAATACCCGGATATATGAATGGATTCCACAGAATGATCTTCTGGGTAAGACCAAAGAGAAGAAAATCAAACAGAAAAAATAAGAGATAATCTGAATGATTACTCAATAACAAATAAATCCAAAAAATTTGCATTCAAAATAAGAAATAAAAACCTTGATGGCTTCTTCACATTTCTTCTGGAGTTTGTTAAAGAAACAATTATCCATGACACTTGTTAAAGAATAAACTGAAGCGCAGTGCAGTGAAAGTTGCTCAGTCATGTCCAGCTCTTTAATACCCCATAGACTATACAGTCCATGGAATTCTCCAGGCCAGAATACTGGAATGGGTAGCCTTTCCCTTCTCTAGGGGATCTTCCCAACCCAGGGATTGAACTAGGGTCTCCTGCATTGCAAGTAGATTCTTTACCAAGAATCCTGGGCTATCAAAAAAAGCCCCAAAAGACTGGAAGCCCCAAAAGACTGTAAAGAACACTTTATCCAAGACCATCAGGATTAATACTACTGCAATAGACTTTCACAGCAAATCAGAGATTGGATTCAATCTGAGTCAAAAAAGAAAAGTGGAAAATTTATAGATAAAGTAAAGAGTGGATGGTCATTAGATGAAAAATTAATAAGAGTAAGCATCACAGACAAGGGGGGGATTCTGGCAAAAACAACTGAATCAGATTCTTACTGGAGGCAGGCCAGAGCGATCAGGTATCAAATAGGGGGATGGTGAAGGATGAATCAACAATCAGAGAGGTGATCAAATATCAAGGTTTCAAGAGTCTAGGGAAACTGACTTCATAGGATGCTTGCTAAAATTAGGTAATGCAGAGAGAAAAAAGAAACCCCCAAACCAGGACCTAGTTGAGAAGAGAGTTCAGAGGAGCCTGACTAGACTTTGGTCAAGGATAGAATCTTTTTCAAGCTCTAACACAAATATGGATTTTATAATTCTTCCACTTCTGATATAATCTCTGCCTCTTCAGGATCAGGGTAAAGGAAAGTACCTTTAGATAAGGCTCTCATTACATTTTGTATAGAATATGGCAACACCTTCCCAACTCTCTGTATCTCTCTGTATCTCTTTCTCCTCTGTATCCATCCTCCTCTCTGCATGTTCCCTGCAGTAACTATTTAGGGGGAAAAAAATCTGGTAAACCATTTCATCATCTAGCATATTACAAATGGCTCCAGATTACTATAAAATTACATGCACAATTGTTTTCTTAAACAGGTACTTAATGCACTTGCCTTGGTCTGTCTTCCTATCCTGTGCTGCTAACATTCTCACATTGAAACCCTGCATATCTCTCCGCCCATGTCCCATTCACAGAAGCATTTTTTTCTTAAATCCCTTGATCCTATTTATTAAAGCATCATCATCCCAATTACTTGTCCAATGGCAGGTACTCTCCATCATTTAACTCTGCACAAATTTTTCAGAGGTTTATGGAATGACTCACTTGCTGGAATCACTAATTGCTGCTTAGCCTGGAATAATCAATTGCTATTTTCTTTAGCACCTATAGGAATCTATATATGGCTTCATTGTACACAATCACATAGAAGATGCTACCTAAGTGAATTAATTATTTATAAAGATATTATGGCTTTCTATTTCTAAAACTCTTTCAATTTAGAATACTGATTTTTTTTTTTTCTTTTAAGGTCATCCCCAAACCAGAGCTTTTATCACTCACTGTGGAACCAATGGAGTCTATGAAGCTATCTACCATGGGGTCCCTATGGTGGGAATCCCCCTGTTTGGTGATCAGTATGGTAATGTTGCTCGTGTTAAAGCCAAAGGAGCAGCTGTTGAATTAGACTTGCAGAGAATGACGAGTTCCGATCTGCTTAACGCTTTGAAGGCAGTTATTAACAACCCTATGTGAGTATAAAGTATACAGTTTTCTGAGAAACATTGGTTTTTAAAAGGAATAATTCAGTTTAATTCAATACTTTTATATAATTACCAGGACATATCTAACATCAAATAAATTATTGCCATATACTTTTCAAATTCTATGAAAATATTTACCTATTGTTATGGGAGAATAGATTTCATCCTCAAAGAAATGCTAAATTTATTTAAAACAGATACACTATTTTTAAAGAGTCACACATACTTTTGCTAATATTATTTTTTGTTCATGTGTATGCTCAGTGCTGAGTCATGTCGGCTCTTTTGCAACCTCATTGACTTTAGTCCACCAGTCTCTTCTGTCTGTGGGATTCTACAGGCAATAAGACTGGAGTGAGTTGCCACTTCCTTCTCCAGGGGAAATGGATGTTTTTATATATAAAAACCTATATAATCCAGGAGATCTTCCTGACCCAGGGATCCAACCCACATCTCCTGCATTGGCAGGCATATTCTTCACCACTGAGCCACCTGGGAAGCCATTTATTATGTCTTTAAAATTACAGATATTACTACTATGAACAATTTAGGCAATGTGACAGAAATACAGAGAAATAAAGTTGAAAAAATCACATAGCTCTCTTCAGGTATCTATAACCTATTACCAGTTTAGAAATATTACTTCAGATATTTCTTTGTGCTAATTTATAAAGAGAAAAGAAAAAAAATGTATAAAAATGGGACCAGGCTACATTTTGGGACTTCCCTGGTGGCTCAGATGGTAAAGAATCTGCCTGCAATGCAGGAGAGGTTCGATCCCTAGGTCAGGACGATCTCCTGGAGAAGGAAATGGCCACCTACTTCAGTATTCTTACCTAGAGAATTCCATGGACAGAGGAGCCTGGAGACCTACAGTCCATGGGATTGCAAGAGTTAGATACAACTGAAGCAACTTTGCACAGTATGCTTGGTATATCTATTCCTGAATGGTTTGTTTTTATTAATTTTTTATCTGACAATTTTTTTTCTGTGTCTCAGAGCTATTGTGTTTTCCTTGTTTTCCTGAGATATATCTAGAGGTGTTTATTTATTCATTAAATTCTTGTAATTAAGAAAGACCTGTCTTTTTTTCTTTTTTTAAAACCAAATGGTGACAGGGTTTTGCATACTTCTTTTATTTTGGCTCACAATTCTGTTTCTCAGAACTTTCTACATATATTTCATTATTTTTCTACAATTTAATGTCCTGTACGCTCTATCAATGATAATTGCACTTCAGTGTGGGAGAATAACCTTCCTCCTCCATCTCCTTCACAAATCCAAAGGAATACTTCCTCTAAGTGAGCCATTAAAAACTCTAAACCTAGAGCCTATTTTACAAAGAGAAAGAACTCAGAAAGAGAAAAACAAATGTATTAACTCATATATACAGAATCTGGAAAAATGGTACTGATGAACCTGTTTACAGGGGAGGAATAGAGACACAGATGTAGAGAGGATAGTATTGTGGACTCAGCAGGGGAAAAAGAGGGTGGGACAAATTGAGAAAAGTAGCCTTGACATACTTTCCCTTTTCACTTTCATGCATTGGAGAAGGAAATGGCAACTCACTCCAGTGTTCTTGCCTGGAGAATCCCAGGGACGGGGGAGCCTGGTGGGCTGCCGTCTATGGGGTCACACAGAGTGGGACACGACTGAAGCGACTTAGCAGCAGCAGCAGCATTGACATACCATCGACTTACTCTCAGCCCCTACTCCTTGCCCAGAGGATCACATCAAGTTTCTTGTTTTCATCTGGAATGTCAGGGCCATGAAAATCTCAGACTGAAATCTTTCCTGCTGCTGTTGAAAGCTAGCTTCTTTTAGCACTAATACTGAACTGGGGAGAGGGAAGGGGAGTACAGGAAGAGTTATTTTCTCATAGCTCTGCCCCTTAAATGCTGCGTCTGTCACTATTATGTTCCCAGCACCACATTCAGCAAAAGAGGTAAAAATTCTGTATTCTCAAATTACATATTCTACATTCTTCTTTCTGAATCTTTATGCTACTTCCAGTTAGAAATTCTCCCCTACCTCCAATTATTGTAGAGACTGTGAAATATCCAACAAATTTCAGTTAATAAACTACCATATCTAGAATATCTCAAGAGTAAAAAAATCTTTTATGTATATTCTGTGCTATTGGAGATATCATTTATGACATAATATGTTCATAATTATGTAATATACTTTTAATAGTATATAACAATTTTAGGTATATCATGTCCTTAACAAAATTTTCAAGAGGCTCTCTATATATTTAATCCTTAGCTATAAAGAGAATGCTATGGAGTTATCAAGAATTCACCATGATACACCGGTGAAGCCCCTGAAACGAGCAGTCTTCTGGATTGAGTTTATCATGCGGCACAAAGGAGCCAAGCACCTTCGACCAGCCTTCCATGACCTCACCTGGTACCAGCACCACTCTTTGGATGTGATTGGCTTCCTGCTAGCTTGTGTGGCAACTGTTGTATTCCTGGTCACTAAATGTTGCCTGTTTTGTTGTGGGAAGTTTCGTAAAATTTCAAAGAAGAAAAAGAGAGAGTAGTTTTTATTTTTATTTTTTTAACAATTGGATTAGAAACTTTGATGCAATCCATCTGAATTATACCAGGCACTGATTTGAACAGATTCCTACTCTCTTGGGTTCTTGTCCATTCCTCAGCTTATTGAGTCGAAGTTCAAACTCTCACTCCAAAAATATGCCACATGATTTATAATTATGGTTTAAAAGAATCTTTTCTTTAAAAAGAGAGGATAAACAAGTAAACATGTAAAAGTTGGTACCATTAACAATGTAGTGGTTTACTTCATTCATTGCTTTCAGTTCAATCAGTTGAGATGCTTGTTGGAGGCTTTATGAACATAACAAGTAGTTCTATTTTCAGTACTAACCATATTGAATATTTCCTTAATATCTGACATGATTTTGGGTTCCATATTCTAAGGGAACTAGACAAGGAGTAATGTAGAGCACATTCTAGTCAGAGCTTTCCTTCCAGTCAGGATGATCAGGAAACTCGTAGGGTTTCTACTCATCTGTAAAGCACATTTTACACCATCAATTTTCTTTCATATCATACATTAGGTGTTGTCCCTCTTGGAATACAAAGCTTTGCTTTGTATTTGATTTGAAGATTGCCCTTCACTTGGATATTAGTAATGATAATACTCATTTGATAATAATAATAGTACTTAATTTATATTGTAACACTTCATAGCTTCAGAGAACTAGTGATTATCATATATTAACATGGTTGTTGGTATGATGGAGCAAAAGTAAATGACTGGAATTCAATATTTGTTTCAAAGTAACAATTTTTTAAACATTTATTTTAATTTATTTATCTTTCACTGTGTTATGTCTTCATTGCTGCACATGGGCCTTCTCTAGGTGCGGTGAGCAGGGGCTCCTCTAGTTGCAGTCTGTGGGCTTTTCATTGAGGTGGTTTCTTTTATTGCAGAGCACAGGCTCTAGGATATGTGAGTGTCAGCAGTTGTAGCTTGTGGGCTCTAGAGTGGGAGTTCGGTAGTTTTATTGAACGGGCTTAGTTGCCTGTGGCAGGTGAGATCTTCCTGGACCAGGGATTGAACTCATGTCTTGTTCAGTGGCAGGTGGATTCTTAACTACTGGACCAACAGGCAGGCCCTGAACTAAGTTAATAAAAAAAAATTTCCTATATTAATTTTACTTAGAACATATACATTTGGAGAGAAGAAGCAAACTTCTTAGAGCTACACTGCAGATTCATTGGAGAAAATGCATTTCTCAGAAATACTATTTGCTATGGGGAATGATTTCTCCATCTAAAGAGAAACTCAGTGGGTTTCCTCATTTCTTCCTTCACTCCCATCACTTCCCCTGGTCTTCTCATAAATGGTCCTTTGATCACTATTTACAAGCACAAGTACTTAGGCTTCTTACTAACTAGTATCTGCTGGAAATCTGCAGTAAGTTTGAAAACACAGCTTGAATTTTAATAAAAAGAGGTTTCTCTTAAAAAAAAGAAAGGAACATTCCCTTTCTTTCTTCTCTAATCATACAGGATCAATTTTGGGGTCTCTGGACAATATTTTGAATTCCACCCAATTCTCCCCTTTAAAAAATATGTCTCTAATATTCTTTTCTAAAAGTCTATCTCCAAAAAGTTATTTAACATAATACACGGTTGGATGGTATCATCAACTCAATGGACATGAGTCTGAGTAAACTCTGGGAGTTGGTGATGGACAGGGAGGCCTGGGGTGCTGCAGTCCATGGTGTCACGAAGAGTCGGACGTGACTGAACTGAACTGAACTGAACTGATATCAACCAGATTTAGTAATGATTTATCATAAACTTTTATATTAATATCTCATGCAAAATAGACCTTAAATTACAATCTCAGAATAAATATTAGTTTATCAGATTAGTCTAAGAACATAAAAATATATTAGAACGAATATAGAATTATCTTAAAGAAAGTTATCTTAAAAAAAGTTATCTTAAAGAAAGTATCTGACACTTTGGACCCTGTGGACTGTAGCCTGCCAGGCTTCTCTGTCCATGGGATTTTCCAGGCAAGAATATTGGGGAGGATTGCCATTTCCTCCTCCAGGGGATCTTCCCAACTCAAGGATCGAACCCGGATCTCATGCAGCACAGGCAGACTCCTTACTGTCTGAACCACCAGGGAAGTAGGACAAATATGAATGATTTGGGCATTTTTCAGTTTTATTACAGGAATAGTGGCACAAATAAGAACAAGGTAAACATAAATTTATTCTTCAATGGGGAATTAACTATAAAAAATACATCAGAAAATTATTTATTCTTAATTTTATGAGTTTGAAATAATTATTATACTTTAAGATATAGAGTTTAAAAAACATAAACACTAATGTTGCTTGTTTTAAGACCTAATTCATGGAATCAAAGCACTAATTTATCATAGTGCTAAAGCATTTTTTCTGACAGTAAGATAATGTCCTTTTCTATAATACTCTTTCAGTTCAGTTCAGTTCAGAGGCTTAGTCATGTCCGACTGTTTGTGACCATATGAATCACAACATGCCAGGCCTCCCTGTCCATCACCAACTCCTGGAGTCTACCCAAACCCATGTCCATTGAGTCAGTGATGTCATCCAGCCATCTCATCCTCTGTCGTCCCCTTCACTTCCTACCCCCAATCCCTCCCAGCATTAGAGTCTTTCCAGTGAGCAAAGTCTTCTCATGAGGTGGCCAAAGTATTGAAGTTTCAGCTTCAACATCAGTCCTTCCAATGAACACCCAGGACTGATCTCCTTTAGAATGGACTGGTTGGATCTCCTTGTAGTCCAAGGGACTCTCAAGAGTCTTCTCCAACACCACAGTTCAAAAACATCAATTCTTTGGTGCTCAGCTTTCTTCACCATGCAACTCTCACATCCATACATGACTACTGGAAAAACCATAGACTTGACTAGATGGACCTTTGTTGGCAAAGTAATGTCTCTGCTTTCAAACATGGGGCCACCCAAGATGGGCGTGTCAAGGTGGAGAGATCTGGCAGAATGTGGTCCACTGGAGAATGGAATAGCAAACCATTTCAGTATTTTTGCCTTGAGAACCCCATGAACAGTATGAAAAGGCAAAAAGATAGGACACTGAAAGATGGACTCTCCAGGTCAGTAGGTGCCCAATGTGCTAGTGGAGATCAGTGGAGAAATAACTCAAGAAAGAATGAAGGGATGGAGCCAGAGCAAAAACATTACCCAGTTGTGAATGGGACTGGTGATACAAGCAAGGTCCAATGCTGTAAAGAGCAATATTGCATAGGAACCTGGAATGTTATGTCCATGAATCAAGGCTAATTGGAAATGGTCAAACAAGAGATGGCAAGAGTGACCGTCGACATTCTAGGAATCAGCGAACTAAAATGGACTGGTGCGGGGGTCCAGTCCCGGTGGATCCAGGGTAATTCAAAGGGAGACGGAATCAGCGTCCTAGGAAAAAACTTATTTAATTACAGATATATAGAGAGATTAGAAACGGATAGTGTAGTAGGAAATATTAGTGGAGAAACAAGAGGCTGAATAACTTGGTTTACGTGGGATACCAATAAAACTCCAAGACAAGGAATTTGCACCATCTACGTTGGGCCACCGATGTCCCATTTGAATATTGGAGGGTGCCCCACCTTGGGCTCCCTCTCTCATGGATCTTAGAAGCCACGGCAAGTAAGTAGACATGATGAGTACTCATGTTCCAGATGGGAATTCAGCCAGAAAAACGGAGAACAAGAAATAACGACACGGGGGAATCAGTCTTTCCAGAAACTGATCCAATTTCTTTATTTTTTAGGTTTGCTTATATACATTTTGTTACACATAGAGACAAATGGAAATTTTAAAGTCACGTGGGGGTCAGCAGTCCTGACCTTGATCAAAATCGTGTGCTTCACATAAATATTTGAAAAAAGGTCTTAGGGGTTTTACATTATCTTCTGGCCATGAGGCCTGCTGACATTTTATGACCCTTTCTGATAACCAAAAAACTTATTTTTTCCTAGGGTGTTTTTTCTTAAACCAGGCGTCACCCTCCGAAGGTACCAGATAAAGTTGCATTCCTATAAGGTGAGGGTGTAGTGGGTTACAACTAAGAAAGGAATTTATTTAACCTAAGGTTAACATGATTAATCTTAAAGGTTAATACTTATTTCTCCTATATGCTAGTTAAATTCATTATAAGAGCAGGGAATATGGAGATTTAGCAGCAAACATCAGCCCAACAAATGAAAACCCTTCACCAATGTTCCCCTTAAGATCTATTTAGTCTTAAGATAGTGATAAAGTTAAATTTTTACATAGCAAAGACACAGTGATTTATAAAAAAGTACAGTGATCTATAACAAAAGAGAAAATTCATTAACTCAAAAAGTCTAATATTGCTAACATCAAAAACTACTATATTTCCTTTTCTATATCCCAAATACATTAATATATTCTCAGGTGCCTAGGAATATGAAGGCCTGGCAGCAATCATTGACTCAACAATGAGAAAAGCCCTATGCTAATTAAGATTTTCAAAATACTCCAAACTCTCTCTGCTGTTTATGGTTGAGAGGTAGTAAACAATCATGTAGTGGCAGGAGTGTGGCTAATTCTGTCACACAAGCTAGTCTGCCAGCAGAGAGGTTTGACCTGAGACACCTTGTCACGCCCAGGAATTTTTATTGACTGGAGCTGCAAGTTTACTGCTTCTCCAAGAGAACCAGTGGGGAATAGCCCCACCTCCATAAAGTCAGAGGTGTAGATGAGAGCATAAAACAGTAAACTAGGCACTCTGGTTTTGGGGATAGATGTTAGGGAACAGGGGGCTTCCCGAGGCTCAATCCCGCCTTTACTTATGCCAAAGCCTCCTTCCTCATGACCTTTGCCATGGGCGGAGTTCTTCACGCTGGCTCCCGGCAGACTGGAATGGGTTAATTTAACTCAGATGACCATTATATCTACTACTACTGTGGGCAAGAATCCCAGAGAAGAAATGGAGGAGCCATCATGGTCAACAAAAGAGTCCGAAATGCAATACTTGGATGCAAACCATTCAATATAACAGTAATCCAAGCCTATGCCCCAACCAGTAATTCTGAAGAAGCTGTAGTTGAATGGTGCTATGAAGACCTAGAAGACCTTTTAGAACTAACAACCAAAAAAGATGTCCTTTTTATTATAGCGGACTGGAATGCTAAAGTAGGAAGTCAAGAAACACCTGGAGTAACAGGCAAATTTGGCCTTGGAGTTCAGAATGAAGTAGGGCAAAGGCTAATAGTGTTTTGCCAACAGAACACACTGGTCATAGAAAACACTCTCTTCCAACAGCACAAGAGAAGACTCTACACATGGACATCACCAGATGGTCAACACTGAAATCAGATTGATTATATTCTTTGTAGCTAAAGATGGAAAAGCTCTATACGGTCAGCTAAAACAAGACCAGGAGCTGACTGTGGCTCAGATCATGAACTCCTTATTGCCAAATTCAGACTTAAATTGAATAAAGTAGGGAAAACCACTAGACCATTCAGGTATGACCTAAATCAAATCCCTTATGATTATACAGTGGAAGTGAGAAATAGATTTAAGGGCCTAGATCTGATAGACAGAGTGCCTGATGAACTATGGAATGAGGTTCATGACATTGTATAGGAGACAGAGATTAAGACCATCCCCATGGAAAAGAAATGCAAAAAAGCAAAATAACTGTCTGAGAAGGGCTTACAGATAGCTGTGAAAAGAAGAGAAGTGAAAAGCAAAGGAGAAAAGGAAAGATATAAGCATCTGAATGCAGAGTTCCAAAGAATAGCTAGGAGAGATTAAAAAAAAAACCTTCCTCAGTGATCAATGCAAAGAAATAGAGGAAAACAACAGAATGGTAAAGACTAGAGATCTCTTCAAGAAAAATAGAGATGCCAAGGTTACATATCATGCAAAGATGGACTTGAAAAAGGACAAAAATGGTATGGATCTAACAGAAGCAGAAGACATTAAGAAGAGGTGGCAAGAATACACAAAAAAAACTGTATAAAAAAGATCTTCACTACCCAGATAATCACGAAGGTGTGATCACTCACCAGACATCCTGGAATGTGAAGTCAAGTGGGCCTTAGAAAGCATCACTATGAACAAAGCTAGTGGAGGTGATGGCATTCCAGTTGAGCTATTTCAAATCCCGAAAGATGATGCTGTGAAAGTACTGCACTCAATAGGCCAGCAAATTTGGAAAACTCAGCAGTGGCCACAGGACTGGAAAAGGTCAGTTTCCATTCTAATACCAAAGAAAGGCAATGCCAAAGAATGCTCTAACTACCGCACACTTGCACTCATCTCATACACTAGTAAAGTAATGCTCAAAATTCTCCAAGCTAGGCTTCAGCAATACGTGAACTGTGAACTTCCAGATGTTCAAGCTAGTTTTAGAAAAGGCAGAGGAACCAGAGATCAAATTGGCAACATTTTCCGGATCATCGAAAAAGCAAGAGAGTTCCAGAAAAACATCTATTTCTGCTTTTTGACTATGCCAAAGCTTTTGACTATGCCAAAGCTTTGACTGTGTGGATCACAATAAACTGTGGAAAATTCTTAAATAAATTGGAATACCAGACCACCTGACCTGCCTGTTGAGAAACCTATATGCAGGTCAGGAAGCAACAGTTGGAACTGGACTTGGAACAACAGACTAGTTTCAAATAGGAAAAGGAGTACGTCAGGGCTGTATATTGTCACCCTGCTTATTTAACTTATATGAAGAGTACATCATGAGAAACACTGGGCTGGAAGAAGCACAAGCTGGAATAAGACTGCAGGGAGAAATATCAATAACCTCAGATATGCAGACGACTCCACCGTTATGGCCGAAGGTGAAGAGGAACTAAAAAGCCTCTTGAGGAAAGTGAAGGAGGAGAGTGAAAAACTCTCCTCTTAAAACTCAACATTCAGAAAACGAAGATCATGGCATCTGGTCCCATCACTTTATTGGAAATAGATGAGGAAACAGTGGAAATAGTGTCAAATTTTATTTTGGGGGGGCTCTAAAATTACTGCAGATGGTGATACAGCCATGAAATTATAAGACATTTGCTCCTTGGAAGGAAAGTTATGACCAATAATATTCTTTAAAAACGATAATTGAATCTTTCACCATTTTATGCCAAAATCAAGATGTCTTGCATAATATAAAATTATGTTAACATAAAGGAGCTTAAGTAATTCAAGGTTTAGATACTTTATTTCTGAAATTTCTCAATTTTTTTCAAAAAAGCTACTCTGATAAATAAGTGAATCTATTCTACTTTATAGAAACTGGAACTTCTCTTAAACACTAATATTTGCCTATTTAAATCATCTATACATCATTTTATTAAATAAACAATATGCTAATAATTTTAGGTATGCAGAGGCTAAGCCTTTGTAACATGCTTTACTTTTCCAGTTTAGTTTTAATAGGCATTTTTTTTCCTGCATTTTTTATAACATCTGGGTTTCCTAGTCTTTTATAATAACATATTCTAAAATAGTTTATATTTAAACTAGTTACATCTCATACATCATTATGTTAGGAAATCCTGCTCAAATTTCTTCCATATCAAGACTTAATTTAAAATAAAAATTTTAAATTATCACAGGTATATGCAAATATTTTGTACATATGTGCATATATATATGAACACAATGTCAAGTTCTATGTGTCATAAATAAAAAATAATCCATGAAATTCTATGCTTTGATTTCTAAACATGGCTGTCTTTTATGGTGAAGGAGGTATTTGTTTTGGCTATATTCAACATATTTTAGCAAAAATAATGATTCATCTGTAATCTCAGATCTAACATTATCCATATATTTATGAAGATATCAACTATAATATTTTAAAAAGCAGTACAGTTGGGGCTTAAAAAAATATCCAGTCTATGGAGCAGAGAAACATCAGTTCTGCAATTCACATTGGATTGCCACCGACCTTTTGTTTCTCAATTTTGTTTCCTCCCTAGGTTCTTTGCTTCTGAATCCCACTCCATTACTACTAATGTTCTAGATTCTGGCTCTAAACTTGGCTGAGTAGACTGAGATCTTAAAAATCACAATCTCACTTCCTGGCATTTATTTACCTGGAAGTTGTCCTTTTTATACCCTTACATACAATTCTCTTGTATATAATATCAGCAAACCATGTGACATCATGAAATACAAGTACTTATCTTTCACTCTTTTCATACTTTTAAAACTCAACATTCGGAAAACTAAGGTCATGGCATCTGATCCCATCACTTCATGGCAAATAGATGGGAAAACAATGGAAACAGTGACAGATTTCATTTTTCGGTGCTCCAAAATCATTGAAGATGTTGACTGCAGCCATGAAATTAAAAGACGGTTACCCTTTGGAAGAAAAGTTATGACCAACCTAGACAGCATATTAAAAAGCGGAGACATTAGTTTACCAACAAAGGTCCATCTAGTCAAAACTATGATTTTTCCAGTAGTTATGTATGAATGTGAGAGTTGGACTATAAAGAAGGCTGAGTGCTGAAGAATTGATGCTTGTGAACTGCGGTGTTGGTAAAAACTCTTGAGAGTCCACTGGACAGCAAGCAGATCCAACCAGTCCTTCCTAGAGAAAATCAGTCCTGAACATTCATTGGAAGGACAGATGCTGAAGCTGAAACTCCAATGCTCTGGCCACCTGATGTGAAGAGGTGGCTCATTTGAAAAGACTCTGATACTGGGCAAGATTGAAGGTGGGAGGAAAAGGGGATGACAGAGAATGAGATGGTTGGATGGCATCATTGACTCATTAGACATGACTTGGAGTAAGCTCTTGGAGTTGGTGATGGACAGGGAAGCCTGGCATGCTGGATTCCAGGAGGTCACAAAGAGTTGGACATGACTGAGCTGTTGAACTGAACTGGTTCTAACAGTGTTAGTTGATATATCAAAGTGGCTATGATTTGCATTTCTGTGAGGGTTAGAAATACATTTCAATTATGCGGGGACATATATATGTTTTCTTTGGAAAAATTATTCAGTGTGTCTGATCAGTTTTAAATCACATTATTTTACTATTAATTGCATGAGGTTTTTTTTTTTTTAATTAAATTTTATTGGAGTATGGAATCCCAGGGATGGAGGAGCCTGGTGGACTGCCGTCTATGGGGTCACAAAGAGTAGGACATGACTGAAGCGACTTAGCAGCAGCATAGTTGATTTACAATGTTGTGTTAATTTCTGCTGTCATTGTTGTTTAGTTGCTCAGTCATGTCTGACTCTTTGCGACCCAAGGAACTGTAGCTTTCCAGGCTCCTCTGTCCTTGGAATTCTCCAGGCAAGAATACTGGAGTGGGTTGCCAAGTCCTTCTCCAAGGAATTATCCCAATCCAGGAACTGAAATTTTGTCTCCTGCTTGGCAAGCAGATTTTTTACCACTGAGCCACCATTTCTGCGGTACAGCAAAGTAAATTGGGAGATTGGGTTTGACATATGAGTTCTTTATATTTTGGGGATATTAATGCCTTAACAGGTATGTGGCTTGCTGATATCATCTGTCAGGTGCCTTTTCTTTCCTTCTTTCTTTCCTTTTTTTTTTTTTTTTTTTTGCTGTGCACAGCTTAATATTTTGATGTTATCCCACTTGTTTACTTTTGTTCTTACTGCTGTGCTTTTGGGGTCAATCCAAAAAACTGCTGCCAAGACCAATATCAAGGAACATGTTCCCTATTTATTCTTCTAGGAATGGTTTAGGTTTTTGTTTTTATGTCTAATTCTTTATACATTTCAGGCTAAGTTTGTGAGTGGCATTTGGTAGAGGTCCAGTTTCACTCTTCTGGACATGGTAATCTGGTTTTCCTACTTTGTGTATTGCAAGGATTGTCCATTCTCCATCTATTGTTATTAGAACTCATGTTGAATATTAGTTGCCCATATTTCTTACAGCTTTTTTTTTTTAACTTTCAACTCTGTTCCAGTGGTCTTTGCCCATATTTTATGCCAGTGTCATTTCAGTTCATGATTCTATTTCTTTGTAACATAACTTGAAATCAGGAAGTATAATATCTTCAGCTTTGTCTTTCTTTGGGGGATTGTTTTGGTGATTCAGGGTGTTTTATGGCTCCATACACATATTAGGAGTGTTTTTCCTATCTTTGTGAATATGCCTTGAAAATTTTACATTAACTGTATTAAATAGTAGTATCAGTGCAGTGTTAGTTGCTTAGTCACGTCCAACTCTTTGTGACCCCACAGATGACCTCCCAATGTCTCTTCCACATTGATTTCTCCCTCTTGTGGGGGATTTATTTAAGTTGTGTATCTCCGTTTGATCCCACAATACCAGCCTCATGTTGAGAGTTTCCCATTTGTCCTCTTAAGTATAGTGTCCTGAAATGTTCAAGGTTGTGAGTATTCTCCCAGTACTACAGATATGGGTCAGATTTTTGCATTTGCTAACTCTTGCTGTCCATGGCAGTGCACAGAGATGATTCTGTGGGTTAGGGAGGAGGAGCGGAGTGGTGTGAGTGAAACAGATGAAACACTGGGGAAGCCTGTGGCTACTCAGACTGGTCTGAAGATGAGGTGTCCAAGGAGATGGTGGGAAGTCCACCTGATGGAGTCTGCAAATTGTTTAGTAGGAAGAACCACAAAGTGGTTAGTGGCATTGCTTTGAGGAGTTCTAAGACTCAGCAATGATACCAGCCTCTTGTAACCCCTTAGCTTTGTAGATCATTCAGTAATCTTGGCAAGGTTAAAAAAAAAAAAAAAAAGAGGCATTCCGTATTGTTGGGACACCATGTACTGTCTCATACAATTTCACTTTCTCCATGTGGGAGAAATTACATTTTACATGGATCTTTTGTGGCACTGAACCATGATAATTGGGGAAGAAGTGACAGAAAAAGCAAAACTGTTCATCTTACCCTCTTCAATGCATACATTCTTGGGATTATTTGCTCCCATGGTGGGCTGAAATTTCTCCATTGGGCTTTCAGATTCCTAGAAAGTTATGCTCATCCTGAGGTAACTACCAAAATCATTGTTCTATGGGGATGACAGTAGAGATCTATTCTGCAGTCTTGCTAATGTCATTCCAGATAAGAAATTCTTACCATGAAAACCTCAAAGAAAGCTGATATCAATGGAGAAGGAATGTGGAACAACATAAGATTAGAAATCAAGTCAGCATTTTGTAGGCCATTTCAAAGAGCATAGATTTTAATATCTATATAAGATATAGTTATTAAAACATTGGACTCAAGTAAGATAATTTGTGAAAGAGAATTTAAAAAAAAAATCAGTGAAGTTTCTCTAGCTTCCCAGGTAACTCAGTGGTAAAGAATTTGCCTGCTAAGGAGGAGATTCAGTAGACGCTGGTTCAATCCTGGGTCAAGAAGATCCTCTGGGGGAGGAAATGGCAACCCATTCTAATATTCTTGCTGGAATAATCCCATGGATAGGGGAATCTTGCGGGCTACAGTCCATGGGGTCCCAGAGAGTCAGACACAATTTAAACTGCAGCAAAATTTCTCTATGGAATGTGAGTTGCATGTGTGCAGGATTTGAAGCAGTGAGACCATAAGGGTTCTGTAGTAATTCCAGATTAGATATATAAATGACTATAATGGTGAAGTCTACAAATGTAAATAGATTGACTTATAATTTTGGAGTAGAATGTATAGAAATAGTAAAGAGTTGGATAATTACATGATTATATTTTTGTTAAGAAACAACTATTCTTATGACAATGGTATAATTATATATTTCTATTGTTTAATTACTTGAGGAAAATAAACTTTTTAAGCAAATGTCCCTAAATATCATTGGATTCATTTCTACAGAGTGTAGTGAGTTCAAGTTGCAAAATTTCAAGCAAAAAAAAATGGAATTTTACATTAAAAAAATTATATTAGAACAAGAAGGCAAAGATAATGCAATTAGATTTGCTGGATAGAAGGATAATATTATCAAGTTATGTTCTTCATGACTTCCTTTCTTCACTCTATTAATAAAGTATCTCTTCTCAACATAACATTAGTCTGATGAGAACCAGAGCTTAAATAAGCTGAGCTAATAGTGAAAAGATATATTTCTCTGTTTCTCTTAAAGACAAATGTGATTTAGCAGGAGAGCACTGAATTCAGCATCAGAACATTTGGATCTAAATCTCTCTGCCTTAACGTCTCAAAGTATGCATAGTCACTCCATCTGGCAGTAAGTGATGGCCTCATTCTTATCTGAATATTTAGCAGATTTATCAGTAAGAAAAACACTACAGAGACTATCCTGTTCAAACAAACATTCAAATAAAAGCAGAGAAAAATATCCAAAATATATTAAAAAAAATTCTCAGTTCAGTTCAGTTACTCAGTTGTGTCCAACTCTTAGTGACCCCATGGACTGCAGCATGCCAGGCTTCCTTGTCCATCACCAACTCCCAGAGCTTGCTCAAACTCATGTCCAGTGAGTCGGTGAGGCCATCCAATCATTTCATCCTTTGTTGTCCCCTTCTCCCTTCACCTTCAGTCTGTCACAGCATCAGGGTCTTTTCCAGTGATTCAGTTCTTTGCATCTGGTAGTCAAAGTATTGGAGTTTCAGCTTGAGCATCAGTCCTTTCAATGAACATTCAGGACTGATTTCCTTTAGGATGGACTGGTTGGATCTTCTTGCAGTCCAAGGGATTCTCAAGAGTATTCTTCAACATCACAGTTCAAAAGCATCAATTCTTCAGCACTCAGCCTTCTTTATAGTCCAACTCTCACATTCATACATGACTACTGGAAAAACCATAGCTTTGATTAGATGGACCTTTGTTGTCTAAAATAATGTTGACCAAAGTATTTTCCCTGCTTTTTAATATACTCTCTAAGTTGTCATAGCTTTTCTTCCAAGGAGCAATTGTCTTTTAATTTCATGGCAGCAGTTACCATCTTCAGTGATTTTGGAGCCTCTCAAAATAAAGTCTCTTCCTATTTCCATTATTTCCCCATCTATTCACCATTTATTTATTTATTTGCCAAAAAAATCTAGTCTTCATTGAATACACATGAGATGATGATGGATTTTCTTAACATTATTTAGAAATTATTATGAATTTATGTTTAACTTCACATCCCTTTTATTTTTTTGATATCAACTAAAGACTCATTGGAAAAGACCTTGATGCTGGAAAAGATTGAGGGCAGGAGGAGAAGGGGATGACAGAGGATGAGATGGTTGGATGGCATCATCAACTCGATGGACATGGGTTTGGGTGGATTCCGGGAGTTGGTGATGGACAGAGAGGCTTGGCGTGCTGCTATTCATGGGGTCACAAAGAGTCGGACACTACTGAGCGACTGAACTGAACTGAACTAAGTTTGGAAACTCTCATTTAGAGGGGTTTCTTTGTAACTCATTTTATTGACTTTATTGATATTTTTCTTTCCATCAAAACAGTTGTATTTCCTTTTAATCTTTAATGCAAAGTACACAACTCAAAGTTTAGTCCAACCATCCATAAATTGTGAATATCAGAGAGACCTTTGGATTGTGAGTTTCATGAACTTGATTTAAACCCAGATTTTGTTTGAGCACAGTTAATGTCATGAAAACTGCAAAAGGCTTCTGTGTCCTTTTCATGCTACATTTATCATTCTTTGACCCTGAAAGGAAGGACTACTGGGAAGGTACTTGTATGGCCCATGGATTTTAGTCACTGGATTAATTTAAAAGTTATTCTGGATGAACTCCATTTTCATGGGCATGAGATAACCATCCTGGTACCTTCAACAAGTTTTCTGTTTGATCATTCAAGATTCCCTTTAACGTGGAGATTCTTCAACTTCCAATAAGTAGAGAAAGTTTCCTGGAAGAACTCAGTGCTGGTCTCTACACACTTCCTTTTGAACTGCCAAAACTTTCATGATGGGACAGGCAAGTAAAACTGATGAAAATGATCAAAAATTTTTTAGCAACAGCCAAAAGAGTATGTGATAATGCTGTCACAAAGAAGGAACTACTCAGCAGGCTACACACAGCTAAGTTAGATATCTGTATTGCTGACCCTTTAAGCCTTTGTGGAGAATTAGTGGCTGAACGCATCAATATTCCACTTATATATTGTTTGCAGCTTTCCTATGAAAAAGTCATTGAGAGATTGTGTGCTGGGCTTCTTATGCTTCCTTCATATATTCCTGATGTCACATCAAGACTGACAGATAGTATGACTTTTATACAGAGGCTGGAAAAATGGTTATTGTATACCGTGAGGGAGGTGATATCTGCACATTATTCATTTCCAGAATGGAATGAGTATTACAGCAAGTTTTTAGGTAAGAGAAATTTGCATGCAATAATGATTCTGATTTCATACGTATAATGTGAGTGTCTATCTGACTGTATGAAAACTTTGAAAAGTTTTAAGTGAGATACGAGATTCTGTTGCTTAACTGTTTTGAGTGAAAATAATAACTTTTTCTTTAATTTTTCCTTTTTTAAGCTTTTGGTTTACTATGCATCACAGAAGAGATATTCTCTTTATTTTCCCATATATCCTGTTTGATGTTACTAATTTTTTCAAGTATCTGGGAAAACTCAAATCTGACAGTGTAAGTTCCATAACCCTGGACTATTTCTCTCTTTTTTTGCTTCTATTTTTATATACCCTGTTTTATTTCTGATTAATCTTCTCTTTTTTCAAGCTTTTTATTTGCATCCTATCAACACTTGGTTGGCTAATTCCTGGGCTTGGAATGTGGTGAGCGTGAAACTGGAAAATAAATGTATAAATCTTGGTTTCTCTACTCTTGTATCCCTAAAGAGAAACATGGAAGATTTTTCTCTAAAGGACCATGTCTCTAGATGTTGAAATTTATCTCATTGTCATCCTGTTGTTATTGTTCTGTTCATAAATACATTAAAGTCAATTAGTGAGCTTTGATTCCAACAAAAAGATTTTCTCTATTTCAGTAAGTTTGTGTGCCCCTTTGTTTTTCATTTTCCACAATTGATTTTTTAAAGCAGCATTTATTTAATTTATTTAATTGTGCTAAGTATGATTTTGCACAATATAATAATTTTCTTAGAGAAGGCAGTATCCTAGTTGCATTATTTAGTTAGATTTTTTAAAAATATAATTAACATATAATATTGTATTAGTTTCAGGTGTGGATGAAGAAATTAGCCAATAATTAGCCTAAGAAACAAGCGGAAAATTTTATTTGAGCCAATGTGAGGATTATAACCCAGGAGAGAGTCTTTCAGAAAGCTTTGGAGAACATTTCACCAATTAGAAGTCAGAAAACAGTTATACGTTTTTGAGATAAAGGGTTTTACATCAGAGTAATATACTGACAGTTTACAGAGGCCAATAAAGTGAGTGGTGGGTCACTGTGACCTCTTGAGAGATTAAGGAAGGAATGCTATCTCCTAAGGAGTTACTTTGCTGGTGCCAGGAGGAAATCGTAATTTTTGTTTGTTTTTGTTTTATTGTGAGTAGACATTCCTGTATCTTCTAGGGAGATCTTGGTAATGTACAATGGAGATGCAAAATGTATACTAAAGGGAAGCAGGGTGTTGGCTCAAATGGCAGAGAACTTTTTATGTTAAATTTTTCTTGTCCTGCTTTAAAACTATATTTTTTCATCACAGGTATACAACATAATGATTTTATATTTGTACATATTTTGAAATGATTACTAAGGTAACTTTAGTTAACATTCATCACCACACATAGTTAAAATTCTTTTCTCCTTTGAGATGAGAACTTTAGACATTCTCTTAGCACATTTCAAATATACAATACAGTATTAACAACGATGGGCTTCCCTGTTGGCTCAGTAGTAAAGAATCTGCCTGCCAGTACATTTGATCCCTAGGTTAGGAAGATCTCCTGGAAAAGGAAATGGCAACCCACTTCAGTATTCTTGCCTAAAAAATTCCATGAAGAGAGGAGACTAACAGGTTACACTTCATGGGTGGCAAAAGAGTCAGACAGTACTTAGTGACTAAAAAACAACCACAATTATTAACTATAGTTACCAAGCTGTACATTAGATCCCCAGGACTTCCTTATTTGAAAACTGAAGTTTGTATTTTTTGTCCACCTTTACCTCTGTGTCTATCCTTTATCCCTAGGATATGGCAACCATCAGTCTGTTCTCTGTGACTTTATTTTTCTTTTTTTGTTTCACTTTCTTTTTAGATTTCATATTTAAATAATATCAAACAATAATTGTCTTTCTCTGAGTTACTTTACTTACCATATTTCCTTCAAGTTCCAGTCTTGGTTAAGCAAGTGGCAGATTGTTCCTTTTGCTCATGACTTAATAATTTTTTTTTTATATAACCATATTTTCTTTGTCCGTTCATTTACTGAAAAACAGATTGTTTCCATATTATGTGTATTGTCAATAATGATACAACTGACATGGGAGTGCCTCGTATTAGTTTTATTTTGAAGTTTTTGAGGAACAACCGTAGTGTTTTCCATTGTAGCTTTACCAATTTACATTCCCACTAACAGAGCACAAGGGTTCTCTTTTCTCCACATCCCCACCAGTATAAAATTTGTTCTCTTTTTAATGATAGCTATCCTAATAGGTGGAAGTTGATATCTCGTTGTGGTTTTGAGTTACATTTCTCTAGTAATCAGTGATGTTGAGAACACTTTTATATACTTGTTGACTATTTGAGTATCCTCTTTGGAAAAATGTCTATTCATGTCCTTTGTTCATTCTTTAATTGAATTATTTGGTTTTTCCATTGTTGAATTCTTTGTCTTCCTTACACATTTTATATAGTAACAACAAATGAGATACATGGTTTGTAAGTGTTTTCTCTCATTTCATAGGTTGCTTTTTCATCTTGTTAATCATGTCTTTTGCTGTTCAAAAGCTTTAAAATGTGAATTAGTCTGTACTTTTTAATTTTTAATTTTATCACATGATTTTGTTGTCATATTAAAAAAAATCATTGCCAAAATCCGTGTCTGAAGGTTTCCCTCTATATTTCCTTCTAAGAATTTTATGGTTTCAGGACTTCCATTTATATTCTTCTTATTCCATTGCAAGTTATTTTTTCTAGTGAAGTAAAATTGGGGACTAATTTCATTATTTTGCATGTAAATATCCAGTTTTTTCAGCAAGAATTATTTAAGACTGTCGTCCTCCTCTGAATATTTTTGGCTGCTTTGTTAAATGTTAGTTGGCCATATATGTATGGGCTTATTTAAGGGCTCTTGAGTCTGTTCCATTGATCAGTGGGTCTGCTTTTATGCCAGTATCATATCATTTTGACTGGTATTGCTTAAAATCAGAAACTGTGATGCCTCCATCTTTGTTCTTTTTTATCATGATTGCTTTGACTATTTGAAGTCTTGTAGTTCCACATGAATTTTAAAAGTGTTTTCTTTGTTGCTATTTTTAACAGAAGTATCAATATCTCTAAAATCCTATCATTACTAAATATTAAGCTTATTCCTAAATAATTAAGTTTTCCTTACACTTGTGATCTCTTGTTTTATGTAGCCACTTCATTTTTCTCAAGATATCTGTTCAAAATTTCCTCTGAGAAGTTATTTCTTCTACAACTCACAAACAATATGAGTGCTTCTACTGAAGTATGCTGCCCAGAAATACGCCACAGATTCAAAAAAGGTATATGACCTAATCAAGGTCAATGTCTTGCATGGAGGCTTTTTCTGGGCACTCTGTGACAGAAACAGGTGCTTATATCTCTAGAATCAACCCTAAAAAATGTGGACAAAACTGCTACAAAGTGAGATTCCAAGCTGCAAAAGGCAAAAGTAGGAAAAGAAAACTGAAAATCTGGTGACATTTTCTGAGTCACGGATCAAGCAGTGACTGATCTACAGCTGGACTGAAGCTATTTGCCTACTTCCGGTTCCAGCAACTTTGTACTCAGTTTTGAAAACTCTTTTATAGTAAGGAACAGTGATAGGATATAACTCTGTCTCTGATTTATTCCTAACTCTTGGCACACTAGAACATTCTTTTGGGGAATATATCGATAATCTGAGAAAGAATAAGAAAGGCTTGGTAAATAGAAGAAAAACATTTCTTTGACTCTCATAAATTTTAAAATGCTATTACATTTGCTGTTCAGAATCCATTGAGGATCTTCACTTTAAAGTATATTTCAAGTATATTTTTCAGATTTTAAAAGGATAACATAAATTATACAATTATAAACTGAATCATGTCACAGATACATTCAAATAATTGAAAAGGAAATGAGTAAGGTGGTATCTGTTTCAAAATATATATTGAGGAAATATTTATAAACATTTTGGGAGAAAAAGAACTGTTAGGTTAGATACAAAAATGGTCAATGTCTAAAGGGGTAACAGAATCATAATTTAATAGATGATTTTTTTAACAGACAGAAATATAACTCGTTTTTAACTTCACAGTATCAGAACACAAAAGTCCACAATAAATCAATAATAAATAACAAAACAAAGCATAGGCACACTTTCCTATGCTTTTCTTAAAGGATGTAAATAACTCTTTAATCATTCAATATTCAGCAAATGCTCTAGCATTACATCAAATGTAGCATTGCTTTTGGAAATTCTGAAATGCTTTTCCAGATTTGAGATATTGTCTCACAATCTCCTTATTCAAATAAACTGCTTTTCTATTTCTCCTACAATATCAGATTCATTTCAATAAGATGCATTAAGTGCATGTGTGTGTGCGTGCATGCTAAGTTGCTTCAGTCATGTCTGACTCTGTGGGACTGTAAGGAATGCAGCCTGCTAGGCTGCTCTGTCCATGGCATTCACCAGGCAAGAATACTGAAGGGGGTTGCCAGTGCTTTCCTCCAGGGGATCTTCCTGACCCAGGGATTGAACCCACATCTCTAAACATCTAACCTGTATTGGCAGGTGGGTTCTTTACCACTCTAGATTACTAAGTTAGGAGTGGAGAATTAACAAGAAAAAGATGTCATCTGATAATATGAAGGTTAGTGAAACAATCATATGATCCTGCAATTCTACTCCTAGGTTTAAAAATGATGACATATGTATATAGAAAACATATACATGAATGCTCATATCAGCATTACTCATAGTAGACAAACATGAAAACAGCCCGAACGTTCACCAGCCAGTGAATGAATAAACAAAATGAGGTATATCTCAACAAAAATCTTTCAGCAACAAAAAGTAATGAAGTACCGATACATACTACCATGCAGGTGAACCTTGAAAAACATTATGCTAAGTGAAAGAAGGCAATGAAAGAGACATGATAGTGTATGAATTCATTTATATTAAGGGAAATAAAATTATTTTGGAACAGGCAAGTAAAGAAAAAAATAGGTTACTGGTTTAGAAATGGAGAATGATGGCCAATGGATACAGGATTTCTTTTGTGAGTAATAAGTTTGCTTTTGAATTTAATAGTGGTGTATATGCATGCACATGTGTGCTCAGTCATGTCCCTCTCTTTGTGACCCCATGGACTATAGCTCGCCAGGCTCCTCTTCTATGGAATTTTCCAGTCAAAAATACTGGAGGGGGTTGCCATTTCCTACTCTAGGGGATCTTCCTGACTCAGGGATGGAACCCATATCTCTTGAGTCTCTTGCATTGGCAGCCAGATTCTTTTAGCAATGAGCCAGTGGTGATGTTTTCATAATGTTACAAATGTACTAAAAACTACTCAATTTTTTATTTAAAAAGAATTGTATGGCATATAAAATACATCTCAGTAAAGCTGTCATTAAAATAAAGCATGAGAGAGAAACTTCACACAAAGTGAATAAGATTATACCCCTGGTTAACACCAGTAAGGCTCCAGTATGGGGTCTGTCTTGGATCTGAAACTGGATTTTTAATACCTGTGTCATTAACAGAGTGAGCCCCTAAATTACTGAGATTTGTTTGTGATCTTTTACATAAAAAGATTGTTCTGATCAGATAAAAAATCCTTATATTTTCTGATCAAAACTTCATCACACTTAGAACATCAAGAAAATAATAAAAAAGCTGTGTGGTGAGAAAACAGATAGATATAGGTTCCTCCTATCAGTGATATGGAGCACATATTTCAAAAGGACACCAAACTCTGGGTAAGGTTCTTGCTGCCGCTGCTGCTGCTAAGTCGCTTAAGTCGTGTCCAACTCTGTGTGACCCCATAGACGGCAGCCCACCAGGCTCCCCCATCCCTGGGATTCTCCAGGCAAGAACACTGGAGTGGATTGCCATTTCCTTCTCCAATGCATGAAAGTGAAATGTGAAAGTGAAGCTGCTCAGTTGTGCCGACTCTTAGCAACCCCATGGACTGCAGCCTGCCAGGCTCCTCTGTCCATGGGATTTTCCAGGCAAGAGTACCAGAGTAGGGCGCCATTGCCTTCTTCGGGGTAAGGTTCTTATGCCACAGTAATTAAATATAGTTTAGAAATGAAGCTCTGTTTCCAAACTAAGGAAGATAACTCAATGCAGAGTCACTAATTTGAGTTCATGTTCACTTGGTCTCCACTTCAGTTCAAAAGTCACACTTTGGCAATGTTTATCAGCTAAATATGTCAAAATGGCAAATATTACACCATCAAATTATTATGCAGTGCTCTATCTTCACCAAAGAGAACAAAGTCTTGTGAGACAGGAATTATAATTATGTAAAGGAAAGAAGGTCATTACTTTCAAATTTTTATTACAGGATTTTCATTCCTGATAGGATGTATTTAGTTATGGAAGAATAGTACCAAACACCAGAAGAAAAGATGGATAAATTACAAATGCTATTTTTAAAAGATATCAGACACTTTTGGAGCAGTGAGGATGAGATAAATTGGAATTCCAGAAGAGGAGACTACCATAGTAGGTTGAGGACCTCTGGCTGAATGAACAAAAACTAGGAGCACATGCTGATTCTGAGCGTGCAGCTGGGCTCAGGCTTAGCAGAAACAGAAAGAGTCTGTTGGCAGAGAGACGGAAACAGGTTTTTGGCTTTATTTCATACCTAAATCCATGTTTAGTTATCATAATCTCAGTATTGTGTACTCTTGAGGGGGGAAGGCTTATTGATTTCTCATGGGTTGCATAGAACTAATATTGGTTCTTTAAATATTTTTCTTAGAAAATTCTTTGGCAAAATATGCCCCACTTAACATATGAGACTGCTTTTCCTCTCTTTCATTTTGTCCAGGAAAACCTACCACATTACATAAGATTATGGGAAAAGCTGAAATGTGGTTGATTCAAACTTACTGGGATTGTGAATTTCCATACCCTTACTTACCTAATGTTGAATTTGTTGCAGGACTGCATTGCAAGCCTGCAAATCCCTTGCCTAAGGTAAATTAAATGTGCTTCTTTATACTTCTCTGAGTATTTACCTCCTGGAATGATTTCAAGTCTATAATTTTTAATATTTGACTCTCAAACTGAAAAACTAGATATGAGTTAATGGGAATTATTCACCTTAGACTATTAATATTATGCTACCCTTAAGTATTTGCCATGTTATCATGGTAATCCTTACTGATGCTTATCAAATATACCAGATATTTGCCAAAAATAATGGTCTTAGCCTCTGAGGTTAGTGGAATTGTCCAATACTCTCTGGGCAATGACAGTGAACTGAAGTTGCATGAATCCCTTCCAGGTCCAGCACTCAACTGTCAGGAGCACTTACCCCAGAGCTCTCTTTTCCTCTGTGATGTCAAAGGGGTGTGTTCCAGAGTGGCTGCTCTGTCTACCTGAGTCCTGATTAAAGAATATAGCAACAGGTGCAGCTCAATAGATGGACATATGACATGAGACAGAAACAATGTGTTGTTTTAGGCTACTGAGATTTTGAAGTTGAAAGTTATTTTGCATAACTTAGTCTAAAAATGGACATAATAAGGATAGTATAATAATTATAGAAAAGAGCAAATAGAGCTCTTACTCTGGAAAAGATGGCGGAGGAATAGGACGGGAAGACCACTTTCTCCCTCACAAATTCCTCAAAAGAGCATTTCAACGCCGAGCAAACTCCACAAAACAACTTCTGTAGGCTGGCAGAGGACATCAGGCAACCAGAAAAGCAGACCATTGTCTTTAAAAACAGATTTTCAATTTTTTCTCTTAGGTGTTTGTTGTCAATTTTGTACATTTAAAAACCCAAACTTCACTACCCAATTTACCTGAGAGCGAGATTACTGGCTTGACCACTCTCTCCTCCTCTGGACTCTCCTTTTTCTCCACCAGGTGGCCTCTGTCTCTTTTCTCCCCCATCTCTTCTCTATCCAACTCTGTGAATCTCTGTGTGTTCCAGACGGTGGAGAACACCTAAGGAACTGGTTACTGGCAGGATTTGTCTCTCTCCTACTCATTCCTCTTTCTGATCCTCCTGGTCACCTCTGTCTACTTCCTCCCTCTCCTCTGCCCCGTATAACTCTGTAAATACCTCTGAGCGGTCCAGACTATAGAGCGCACATAAGGAAGTGACTACTGGCTAGCTTGCTCTCTCCTCTTTTGATCTCACCGCATCTCATTCCAGTTACCTCTAACTACCCCCTCCATCTTCTCTTCTCCTTGTAACCCAGTGAACCTCCCTGAGTGTCCCTCAATGTGGAGAAACTTTTCATCTTTAACCGAGATGTTTTATCATCGGTGCTGTATAGATGGAGAAGTCTAGAGGCTACTGTAAAAATAAAACTGAAAACCAGAAGCAGGAGGCTTAAATCCAAAGCCTGAAAACATTAGAGAACTCTTGAATTCAGGGAACATTAAGCAATAGGAGCCCATCTAATGCCTTCATACCTACACCGAAACCAAGCTCCACCCAAGGGCCAACAAGTTCCAAAACAAGACATACCACGCAAATTCTCCAGCAACACAGGAACACTCCCCTGAGCTTCAATATACAGGCAGCTCAAAATTATCCCAAAACCTTTGATGTCTCGTAACCCATTACGGGTTACTCCACTGCACTGCAGAGAGAAGAAACCCAGCTCCACCCACCAAAACTCCAACACAAGCCTCCCTAGCCAGGAAACCTTGACAAGCCACTGATAGAACCCCACCCAAAGTGAGGAAGCTCCATAATAAAGAGAACTCCACAAATTACCAGAATATAAAAAGGCCACCCCAAACGCAGCAATATAACCAAGATGAAGAGACAGAGGAATACTCAGCAGGTAAAGGAACAGGAGAGTTGCCCACCAAACCAAACAAAAGAGGAAGAAGTAGGGAATCTACCTGAGAAGGAATTCCGAATATTGATAGTGAAAATGATCCAAAATCTTGAAATCAAAATGGAATCGCAGATAAATAGCCTAGAGACAAGGATTGAGAAAATGCAAGAAAGGTTTAACAAGGACCTAGAAGAAATAAAAAAGAGTCAAAATATAATGAATAACGCAATAAATGAGATCAGAAACACTCTGGAGGCAACAAATAGTAGAATAACGGAGGCAGAAGATAGGATTAGTGAAATAGAAGATAGAATGGTAGAAATAAATGAATCAGAGAGGAAACAAGAAAAACGAATTAAAAGAAATGAGGACAATCTCAGAGACCTCCAGGACAATATGAAACGCTCCAACATTCGAATTATAGGAGTCCCAGAAGAAGAAGACAGAAAGAAAGATCATGAGAAAATCCTTGAGGAGATAATAGTTGAAAACTTCCCTAAAATGGGGAAGGAAATAATCACCCAAGTCCAAGAAACACAGAGAGTTCCAAATAGGATAAACCCAAGGCGAAACACCCCAAGACACATGTTAATCAAATTAACAAAGATCAAACACAAAGAACAAATATTAAAAGCAGTAAGGGAAAAACAACAAATAACACACAAGGGGATTCCCATAAGGATAACAGCTGATCTTTCAATAGAAACTCTTCAGGCCAGGAGGGAATGGCAAGACATACTTAAAGTGATGAAAGACAATAACCTACAGCCCAGATTACTGTACCCAGCAAGGATCTCATTCAAATACGAAGGAGAAATCAAAAGCTTTACAGACAAGCAAAAGCTGAGAGAATTCAGCACCACCAAACCAGCTCTCCAACAAATTCTAAAGGATATTCTCTAGACAGGAAACACGAAAAGGGTGTATAAACCCAAACCCAAAACAATAAAGTAAATGGTAACGGGATCATACTTATCAATAATTACCTTAAACGTAAATGGGTTGAACGCCCCAACCAAAAGGCAAAGACTGGCCGAATGGATACAAAAACAAGACCCCTCTATATGCTGCTTACAAGAGACCCACCTCAAAACAAGGGACACATACAGACTGAAAGTGAAGGGCTGGAAAAAGATATACCACGCAAATAGAGACCAAAAGAAAGCAGGAGTGGCAATACTCATATCCGATAAAATAGACTTTAAAACAAAGGCTGTGAAAAGAGACAAAGAAGGCCACTACATAATGATCAAAGGAACAATCCAAGAAGAAGATATAACAATTATAAATATATATGCATCCAACATAGGAGCACCGCAATATGTAAGACAAATGCTAACAAGTATGAAAGGGGAAATCAACAATAACACAATAATAGTGGGAGACTTTAACACCCCACTCACACCTATGGACAGATCAACTAAACAGAAAATTAACAAAGAAACGCAAACTTTAAACGATACATTAGATCAGTTAGACTTAATTGATATCTATAGGACATTTCACCCCAAAACAATGAATTTCACCTTTTTTTCAAGTGCTCACGGAACCTTCTCCAGGATAGATCACATCCTGGGCCATAAATCTAAACTTGATAAATTCAAAAAAATCGAAATCATTCCAAGCATCTTTTCTGACCATAATGCATTAAGATTAGATCTCAATTACAGGAGAAAAACTATTAAAAATTCCAACATATGGAGGTTGAACAACACACTTCTGAATAACCAACAAATCACAGAAGAAATCAAAAAATAAATCAAAATATGCATAGAAACTAATGAAAATGAAAACACAACAACCCAAAACCTGTGGGACACTATAAAAGCAGTGCTAAGAGGAAAGTTCATAGCAATACAGGCATACCTCAAGAAACAAGAAAAAAGTCAAATAAATAAGCTAACTCTGCAACTAAAGCAACTAGAAAAGGAAGAATTGGAGAACCCCGGAGTTAGTAGAAGGAAAGAAATCTTAAAAATTAGGGCAGAAATACATGCAAAAGAAACAAAAGAGACCATAGCAAAAATCAACAAAGCCAAAAGCTGGTTCTTTGAAAGGATAAATAAAATTGACAAACCATTAGCCAGACGCATCAAGAAGCAAAGAGAGAAAAATCAAATCAATAAAATTGGAAATGAAAATGGAGAGATCACAACAGACAACACAGAAATACAAAGGATCATAAGAGACTACTATCAGCAGTTGTATGCCAATAAAATGGACAACGTGGAAGAAATGGACAAATTCTTAGAAAAGTACAATTTTCCAAAACTGAACCAGGAAGAAATAGAAAATCTTAACAGACCCATCACAAGCACGGAAATTGAAACGGTAATCAGAAATCTTCCAGCAAACAAAAGCCCAGGTCCAGACGGCTTCACAGCTGAATTCTACCAAAAATTTCGAGAAGAGCTAACACCTATCCTCCTCAAACTCTTCCAGAAAATTGCAGAGGAAGGTAAACTTCCAAACTCATTCTATGAGGCCACCATCACCCTAATACCAAAGCCTGACAAAGATGTCACAAAAAAAGAAAACTACAGGCCAATATCACTGATGAACATAGATGCAAAAATCCTCAACAAAATTCTAGCAATCAGAATCCAACAACACATTAAAAAGATCATACACCATGACCAAGTGGGCTTTATCCCAGGGATGCAAGGATTCTTCAATATCCGCAAATCAATCAATGTAATTCACCACATTAACAAATTGAAAAGTAAAAACCATATGATTATCTCAATAGATGCAGAGAAGGCCTTTGACAAAATTCAACATCCATTTATGATAAAAACTCTCCAGAAAGCAGGAATAGAAGGAACATACCTCAACATAATAAAAGCTATATATGACAAACCCACAGCAAACATTATCCTCAATGGTGAAAAATTGAAAGCATTTCCCCTAAATTCAGGAACAAGACAAGGGTGTCCACTTTCACCACTACTATTCAACATAGTTCTGGAAGTTTTGGCCACAGCAATCAGAACAGAAAAATAAATAAAAGGAATCCAAATTGGAAAAGAAGAAGTAAAACTCTCACTGTTTGCAGATGACATGATCCTCTACATGGAAAACCCTAAAGACTCCACCAGAAAATTACTAGAGCTCATCAATGAATATAGTAAAGTTGCAGGATATAAAATCAACACACAGAAATCCCTTGCATTCCTATACACGAATAATGAGAAAGTAGAAAAAGAAATTAAGGAAACAATTCCATTCACCATTGCAACGAAAAGAATAAAATACTTAGGAATATATCTACCTAAAGAAACTAAAGACCTATATATAGAAAACTATAAAACACTGATGAAAGAAATCAAAGAGGACACTAATAGATGGAGAAATATACCATGTTCATGGATCAGAAGAATCAATATAGTGAAAATGAGGATACTACCCAAAGCAATTTACAAATTCAATGCAATCCCTGTCAAGCTACCAGCCACATTTTTCACAGAACTAGAACAAATAATTTCAAGATTTGTATGGAAATACAAAAAACCTCGAATAGCCAAAGCAATCTTGAGAAAGAAGAATGGAACTGGAGGAATCAACTTGCCTGACTTCAGGCTCTACTACAAAGCCACAGTCATCAAGACAGTATGGTACTGGCACAAAGACAGACACATAGATCAATGGAACAAAATAGAAAGCCCAGAGATAAATCCACACACCTATGGACACCTTATCTTTGACAAAGGAGGCAAGAATATACAATGGAGTAAAGACAATCTCTTTAACAAGCGGTGCTGGGAAAACTGGTCAACCACTTGTAAAAGAATGAAACTAGATCACTTTCTAACACCGTACACAAAAATAAACTCAAAATGGATTAAAGATCTAAATGTAAGATCAGAAACTATAAAACTCCTAGAGGAGAACATAGGCAAAACACTCTCAGACATAAATCACAGCAGGATCCTCTATGATCCACCTCCCAGAATTCTGGAAATAAAAGCAAAAATAAACAAATGGGATCTAATTAAAATTAAAAGCTTCTGCACAACAAAGGAAAATATAAGCAAGGTGAAAAGACAGCCTTCTGAATGGGAGAAAATAATAGCAAATGAAGCAACTGACAAACAACTAATCTCAAAAATATACAAGCAACTTATGCAGCTCAATTCCAGAAAAATAAACGACCCAATCAAAAAATGGGCCAAAGAACTAAATAGACATTTCTCCAAAGAAGACATACGGATGGCTAACAAACACATGAAAAGATGCTCAACATCACTCATTATTAGAGAAATGCAAATCAAAACCAGAGTGAGGTACCACTTCACACCAGTCAGAATGGCTGCGATCCAAAAATCTGCAAGCAATAAATGCTGGAGAGGGTGTGGAGAAAAGGGAACCCTCCTACACTGTTGGTGGGAATGCAAACTAGTACAGCCACTATGGAGAACAGTGTGGAGATTCCTTAAAAAATTGCAAATAGAACTACCTTATGACCCAGCAATCCCACTGCTGGGCATACACACCGAGGAAACCAGAATTGAAAGAGACACATGTACCCCAATGTTCATCGCAGCACAGTTTATAATAGCCAGGACATGGAAACAACCTAGATGTCCATCAGCAGATGAATGGATAAGAAAGCTGTGGTACATATACACAATGGAGTATTACTCAGCCGTTAAAAAGAATTCATTTGAATCAGTTCTGATGAGATGGATGAAACTGGAGCCGATTATACAGAGTGAAGTAAGCCAGAAAGAAAAACACCAATACAGTATACTAACACATACATATGGAATTTAGGAAGATGGCAATGACGACCCTGTATGCAAGACAGGAAAAAAGACACAGATGTGTATAACGGACTTTTGGACTCAGAGGGAGAGGGAGAGGGTGGGATGATTTGGGAGAATGGGAATTCTAACATGTATACTATCATGTAAGAATTGAATCGCCAGTCCATGTCTTACGCAGGGTGCAGCATGCTTGGGGCTGGTGCATGGGGATGACCCAGAGAGATGTTGTGGGGAGGGAGGTGGGAGGGCGGGGTCGTGTTTGGGAACGCATGTAAGAATTAAAGATTTTAAAATTTAAAAAATAAAAAACTAAAATAAATAAATAAATTTAAAAAAAAAAAGAAAAAAAGAGCAAATAGAGATGGAATGGTCCACTCGAAATCCTGGTAGAAATTAAATAATGATGACTTGTTGGGTTTGAACAGAGAGAAGTTAGGCTGGAGGTGTGATTAGAGGATAGGTCATAAAAAAATCAAATGAGCAATACTAGGTATTCTTTAAAATCTAAGGTCATTTTATGGTTTCTGGTCTTACATTTAGATCTTTAATCCATTTTGAGTTTATTTTTGTGTGCAGTGTTAGAAAGTGATCTATTTTCATTCTTTTACAAGTGATTGACCAGTTTTCCCAGCACCACTTGTTAGAGAAGACTTTTGGACTCAGAGGGAGAGGGAGAGGGTGGGATGATTTGGGAGAATGGCATTGAAACATGTATACTATCATGTAAGAAACAAATCGCCAGTCTATGTCCGATGCAGGATACAGGATGCGTGGGGCTGGTGCATGGGGATGACCCAGAGAGATGTTATGGGGAGGGATGTGGGAGGGGGGTTCATGTTTGGGAATTCATATACACTCATGGTGGATTCATGTCAATGTATGGCAAAACCAATACAGTATTGTAAAGTAAAATAAAGTAAAAATAAAAATAAAATAATAATAATAATAAAATACCTAAGGTCAGTGAAGGATCAATGTATAATTTTTAAGCAGCAACATGATACAACTTACCCTTGCATAAATATGGCCTACTAAATTATTCAGAATGGAGCAAAATTTTTTTTATTTTTTTAATTATTTTTTTATTATTAAATTTTAAAATCTTTAATTCTTACATGCGTTCCCAAACACGACCCCGCCCTCCCACCTCCCTCCCCACAACATCTCTCTGGGTCATCCCCATGCACCAGCCCCAAGCATGCTGCACCCTGCGTAAGACATGGACTGGCGATTCAATTCTTACATGATAGTATACATGTTAGAATTCCCATTCTCCCAAATCATCCCACCCTCTCCCTCTCCCTCTGAGTCCAAAAGTCCGTTATACACATCTGTGTCTTTTTTCCTGTCTTGCATACAGGGTCGTCATTGCCATCTTCCTAAATTCCATATGTATGTGTTAGTATACTGTATTGGTGTTTTTCTTTCTGGCTTACTTCACTCTGTATAATCGGCTCCAGTTTCATCCATCTCATCAGAACTGATTCAAATGAATTCTTTTTAACGGCTGAGTAATACTCCATTGTGTATATGTACCACAGCTTTCTTATCCATTCATCTGCTGATGGACATCTAGGTTGTTTCCATGTCCTGGCTATTATAAACAGTGCTGCGATGAACATTGGGGTACATGTGTCTCTTTCAATTCTGGTTTCCTCGGTGTGTATGCCCAGCAGTGGGATTGCTGGGTCATAAGGTAGTTCTATTTGCAATTTTTTAAGGAATCTCCACACTGTTCTCCATAGTGGCTGTACTAGTTTGCATTCCCACCAACAGTGTAGGAGGGTTCCCTTTTCTCCACACCCTCTCCAGCATTTATTGCTTGCAGATTTTTGGATCGCAGCCATTCTGACTGGTGTGAAGTGGTACCTCACTCTGGTTTTGATTTGCATTTCTCTAATAATGAGTGATGTTGAGCATCTTTTCATGTGTTTGTTAGCCATCCGTATGTCTTCTTTGGAGAAATGTCTATTTAGTTCTTTGGCCCATTTTTTGATTGGGTCGTTTATTTTTCTGGAATTGAGCTGCATAAGTTGCTTGTATATTTTTGAGATTAGTTGTTTGTCAGTTGCTTCATTTGCTATTATTTTCTCCCATTCAGAAGGCTGTCTTTTCACCTTGCTTATATTTTCCTTTGTTGTGCAGAAGCTTTTAATTTTAATTAGATCCCATTTGTTTATTTTTGCTTTTATTTCCAGAATTCTGGGAGGTGGATCATAGAGGATCCTGCTGTGATTTATGTCTGAGAGTGTTTTGCCTATGTTCTCCTCTAGGAGTTTTATAGTTTCTGATCTTACATTTAGATCTTTAATCCATTTTGAGTTTATTTTTGTGTACGGTGTTAGAAAGTGATCTAGTTTCATTCTTTTACAAGTGGTTGACCAGTTTTCCCAGCACCGCTTGTTAAAGAGATTGTCTTTACTCCATTGTATATTCTTGCCTCCTTTGTCAAAGATAAGGTGTCCATAGGTGTGTGGATTTATCTCTGGGCTTTCTATTTTGTTCCATTGATCTATGTGTCTGTCTTTGTGCCAGTACCATACTGTCTTGATGACTGTGGCTTTGTAGTAGAGCCTGAAGTCAGGCAAGTTGATTCCTCCAGTTCCATTCTTCTTTCTCAAGATTGCTTTGGCTATTCGAGGTTTTTTGTATTTCCATACAAATCTTGAAATTATTTGTTCTAGTTCTGTGAAAAATGTGGCTGGTAGCTTGACAGGGATTGCATTGAATTTGTAAATTGCTTTGGGTAGTATCCTCATTTTCACTATATTGATTCTTCTGATCCATGAACATGGTATATTTCTCCATCTATTAGTGTCCTCTTTGATTTCTTTCATCAGTGTTTTATAGTTTTCTATATATAGGTCTTTAGTTTCTTTAGGTAGATATATTCCTAAGTATTTTATTCTTTTCGTTGCAATGGTGAATGGAATTGTTTCCTTAATTTCTTTTTCTACTTTCTCATTATTCGTGTATAGGAATGCAAGGGATTTCTGTGTGTTGATTTTATATCCTGCAACTTTACTATATTCATTGATGAGCTCTAGTAATTTTCTGGTGGAGTCTTTAGGGTTTTCCATGTAGAGGATCATGTCATCTGCAAACAGTGAGAGTTTTACTTCTTCTTTTCCAATTTGGATTCCTTTTATTTATTTTTCTGTTCTGATTGCTGTGGCCAAAACTTCCAGAACTATGTTGAATAGTAGTGGTGAAAGTGGACACCCTTGTCTTGTTCCTGAATTTAGGGGAAATGCTTTCAATTTTTCACCATTGAGGATAATGTTTGCTGTGGGTTTGTCATATATAGCTTTTATTATGTTGAGGTATGTTCCTTCTATTCCTGCTTTCTGGAGAGTTTTTATCATAAATGGATGTTGAATTTTGTCAAAGGCCTTCTCTGCATCTATTGAGATAATCATATGGTTTTTACTTTTCAATTTGTTAATGTGGTGAATTACATTGATTGATTTGCGGATATTGAAGAATCCTTGCATCCCTGGGATAAAGCCCACTTGGTCATGGTGTATGATCTTTTTAATGTGTTGTTGGATTCTGATTGCTAGAATTTTGTTGAGGATTTTTGCATCTATGTTCATCAGTGATATTGGCCTGTAGTTTTCTTTTTTTGTGACATCTTTGTCAGGCTTTGGTATTAGGGTGATGGTGGCCTCATAGAATGAGTTTGGAAGTTTACCTTCCTCTGCAATTTTCTGGAAGAGTTTGAGGAGGATAGGTGTTAGCTCTTCTCGAAATTTTTGGTAGAATTCAGCTGTGAAGCCGTCTGGACCTGGGCTTTTGTTTGCTGGAAGATTTCTGATTACCGTTTCAATTTCCGTGCTTGTGATGGGTCTGTTAAGATTTTCTATTTCTTCCTGGTTCAGTTTTGGAAAATTGTACTTTTCTAAGAATTTGTCCATTTCTTCCACGTTGTCCATTTTATTGGCATACAACTGCTGATAGTAGTCTCTTATGATCCTTTGTATTTCTGTGTTGTCTGTTGTGATCTCTCCATTTTCATTTCCAATTTTATTGATTTGATTTTTCTCTCTTTGCTTCTTGATGCGTCTGGCTAATGGTTTGTCAATTTTATTTATCCTTTCAAAGAACCAGCTTTTGGCTTTGTTGATTTTTGCTATGGTCTCTTTTGTTTCTTTTGCATGTATTTCTGCCCTAATTTTTAAGATTTCTTTCCTTCTACTAACTCCGGGGTTCTCCAATTCTTCCTTTTCTAGTTGCTTTAGTTGCAGAGTTAGCTTATTTATTTGACTTTTTTCTTGTTTCTTGAGGTATGCCTGTATTGCTATGAACTTTCCTCTTAGCACTGCTTTTATAGTGTCCCACAGGTTTTGGGTTGTTGTGTTTTCATTTTCATTAGTTTCTATGCATATTTTGATTTATTTTTTGATTTCTTCTGTGATTTGTTGGTTATTCAGAAGTGTGTTGTTCAACCTCCATATGTTGGAATTTTTAATAGTTTTTCTCCTGTAATTGAGATCTAATCTTAATGCATTATGGTCAGAAAAGATGCTTGGAATGATTTCGATTTTTTTGAATTTATCAAGTTTAGATTTATGGCCCAGGATGTGATCTATCCTGGAGAAGGTTCCGTGAGCACTTGAAAAAAAGGTGAAATTCATTGTTTTGGGGTGAAATGTCCTATAGATATCAATTAAGTCTAACTGATCTAATGTATCGTTTAAAGTTTGCGTTTCTTTGTTAATTTTCTGTTTAGTTGATCTGTCCATAGGTGTGAGTGGGGTGTTAAAGTCTCCCACTATTATTGTGTTATTGTTGATTTCCCCTTTCATACTTGTTAGCATTTGTCTTACATATTGCGGTGCTCCTATGTTGGATGCATATATATTTATAATTGTTATATCTTCTTCTTGGATTGTTCCTTTGATCATTATGTAGTGGCCTTCTTTGTCTCTTTTCACAGCCTTTGTTTTAAAGTCTATTTTATCGGATATGAGTATTGCCACTCCTGCTTTCTTTTGGTCTCTATTTGCGTGGTATATCTTTTTCCAGCCCTTCACTTTCAGTCTGTATGTGTCCCTTGTTTTGAGGTGGGTCTCTTGTAAGCAGCATATAGAGGGGTCTTGTTTTTGTATCCATTCGGCCAGTCTTTGCCTTTTGGTTGGGGCGTTCAACCCATTTACGTTTAAGGTAATTATTGATAAGTATGATCCCGTTACCATTTACTTTATTGTTTTGGGTTTGGGTTTATACACCCTTTTCGTGTTTCCTGTCTAGAGAATATCCTTTAGAATTTGTTGGAGAGCTGGTTTGGTGGTGCTGAATTCTCTCAGCTTTTGCTTGTCTGTAAAGCTTTTGATTTCTCCTTCGTATTTGAATGAGATCCTTGCTGGGTACAGTAATCTGGGCTGTAGGTTATTGTCTTTCATCACTTTAAGTATGTCTTGCCATTCCCTCCTGGCCTGAAGAGTTTCTATTGAAAGATCAGCTGTTATCCTTATGGGAATCCCCTTGTGTGTTATTTGTTGTTTTTCCCTTACTGCTTTTAATATTTGTTCTTTGTGTTTGATCTTTGTTAATTTGATTAATATGTGTCTTGGGGTGTTTCGCCTTGGGTTTATCCTATTTGGAACTCTCTGTGTTTCTTGGACTTGGGTGATTATTTCCTTCCCCATTTTAGGGAAGTTTTCAACTATTATCTCCTCAAGGATTTTCTCATGATCTTTCTTTCTGTCTTCTTCTTCTGGGACTCCTATAATTCGAATGTTGGAGCGTTTCATATTGTCCTGGAGGTCTCTGAGATTGTCCTCATTTCTTTTAATTCGTTTTTCTTGTTTCCTCTCTGATTCATTTATTTCTACCATTCTATCTTCTATTTCACTAATCCTATCTTCTGCCTCCGTTATTCTACTATTTGTTGCCTCCAGAGTGTTTCTGATCTCATTTATTGCGTTATTCATTATATTTTGACTCTTTTTTATTTCTTCTAGGTCCTTGTTAAACCTTTCTTGCATTTTCTCAATCCTTGTCTCTAGGCTATTTATCTGCGATTCCATTTTGATTTCAAGATTTTGGATCATTTTCACTATCAATATTCGGAATTCCTTCTCAGGTAGATTCCCTACTTCTTCCTCTTTTGTTTGGTTTGGTGGGCAACTCTCCTGTTCCTTTACCTGCTGAGTATTCCTCTGTCTCTTCATCTTGGTTATATTGCTGCGTTTGGGGTGGCCTTTTTATATTCTGGTAATTTGTGGAGTTCTCTTTATTATGGAGCTTCCTCACTTTGGGTGGGGTTCTATCAGTGGCTTGTCAAGGTTTCCTGGCTAGGGAGGCTTGTGTTGGAGTTTTGGTGGGTGGAGCTGGGTTTCTTCTCTCTGCAGTGCAGTGGAGTAACCCGTAATGGGTTACGAGACATCAAAGGTTTTGGGATAATTTTGAGCTGCCTGTATATTGAAGCTCAGGGGAGTGTTCCTGTGTTGCTGGAGAATTTGCGTGGTATGTCTTGTTTTGGAACTTGTTGGCCCTTGGGTGGAGCTTGGTTTCGGTGTAGGTATGAAGGCATTAGATGGGCTCCTATTGCTTAATGTTCCCTGAATTCAAGAGTTCTCTAATGTTTTCAGGCTTTGGATTTAAGCCTCCTGCTTCTGGTTTTCAGTTTTATTTTTACAGTAGCCTCTAGACTTCTCCATCTATACAGCACCGATGATAAAACATCTCGGTTAAAGATGAAAAGTTTCTCCACATTGAGGGACACTCAGGGAGGTTCACTGGGTTACAAGGAGAAGAGAAGATGGAGGGGGTAGTTAGAGGTAACTGGAATGAGATGCGGTGAGATCAAAAGAGGAGAGAGCAAGCTAGCCAGTAGTCACTTCCTTATGTGCGCTCTATAGTCTGGACCGCTCAGAGGTATTTACAGAGTTATACGGGGCAGAGGAGAGGGAGGAAGTAGACAGAGGTGACCAGGAGGATCAGAGAGAGGAATGAGTAGGAGAGAGACAAATCCTGCCAGTAACCTGTTCCTTAGGTGTTCCCCACCGTCTGGAACACACAGAGATTCACAGAGTTGGATAGAGGAGAGATGGGGGGGAAAGAGACAGAGGCCACCTGGTGGAGAAAAAGGAGAGTCCAGAGGAGGAGAGAGTGGTCAAGCCAGTAATCTCGCTCTCAGGTAAGCTGGGGTAGTGAAGTTTGGGTTTTTAAATGTACAAAATTAGCAACAAACACCTAAGAGCAAAGATTAATAATCTAGAGTAGAGGTTGGATTTTCAAAGATACAATATTAAAGAGAAGCAGAAGGAAAAAGGAAGAAAGAAAAAAAGAAAGAAAGAAAGAAAAAGAATTATTAAAAAACAAACAAACAGACAAACAATCAAAAAAAAAAAAACATCAACAACCATCCAAAGACTATATATGGTGTTTGCCTTTAAAAAAAAAAAAAAAAGTCTTTTAAAAAAAGAAAAATAGTAATAATAGGTTATAGAAATAAAAATTAGAGGAGAAATAGAAACCTTAACAATTAAAAAAAAGTTAGAAAAAAAAGCAAAAAAAAAAAAAAAGGAATGATTTTAAAAATATTGAAAATATATCTGCCCCTTTCTGGTGTTATGGGCCGTGTGGGATCACTTCCAAGGTAGTTCCCTCTGTTTAACTTCTTCTGTTTGCTGGTTTTTTAGGCTCACTAGTTCAGTCGCGGTGTGGGGAGGGGGGATGCTGCAAACAAATAGCACTGTCGTGTGCACACAGTATCTCTGCCCCGCTTGACCTGTCCTTTCTCGCGGGGCACAAACCTCTCTGTTTCTAGGATGCTCAGCCGGGAACCGTCTGGGGCCGGCCCTAGGCTGCGTGCACTTCCCCGGTCCAAGCCGCTCATGTTCGGCGCTCAGGCAGCCCTCAGAGACACAGATTCGGCTGGAACTGCGCTTTGTGCCCTTCCCAGGTCTGAGTAGCTCAGGAGTTTGGCGAGCACGATCGCCTCGGCTTGTCACCTTTTCTGCCGCTGCTGCTCAGCTTTCTGGGTGGACCACTGGCGCACCCCGTGAGGCAGATTGTGACTGTCCAGCACCCCCAGAAGTCTTAGCAAAGGAGCCTGCTTGTAGTTAGGTAAGTAAAGTCTCTCCGGGTCTGCAATTGCCCCTTTCCAGACCTTACGGCTCTGGCTGCCTGTTCCCGGCAGGGGATGGTCTGCAGCCGGCTTTTTCCGTTCCGTCCTTTGTTCTGTGCTTGGTCCTGGTGGTGTCTTATGTTCGAGCTTTTCGCGTGGTAGCTATCCCACAGTCTGATTTGCTAGCCCAAGTTAGATCGTTCTGGTTGCGCGTGGGGCGTTCCTGCCCGATTCTTACAAAGCTCTGCAGCCCGCGCCTCCCGCGCGTCCCTGCCCTGCCCCCACTTCCCAATGGCGGATGCAGGCGTCTGTGCTGCTTTTCCGCTGGGGGAGTTACTGGTGGGCTTGTAATCTGTTGGTTTTAATTATTTATCTATTTTTCCTTCCTGTTATGTTGCCCTCTGTGTTTCCAAGGCTCGCCACAGACTCGGCAGGGAGAGTGTTTCCTGGTGTTTGGAAACCTCTCTTCTTAAAATTCCCTTCCCGGGACGGGCTTCCCTTCCCAGGACGGAGCTCCCTCCCCACCTCCTTTGTCTCCTTTTTTGTCTTTTATATTTTATCCTACCTGTTTTTGAAGACAATGGTCTGCTTTTCTGGTTGCCTGATGTCCTCTGCCAGCCTACAGAAGTTGTTTGGTGAAGTTTGCTCAGCGTTGAAATGTTCTTTTGAGGAATTTGTGAGGGAGAAAGTGGTCTTCCCGTCCTATTCCTCCGCCATCTTTCCTCCGTCCCCCAGAATGGAGCAAGATTTAAATAAGGGAGATAAGCTGAGAATCAGTTCAGCTGAGCTCACTCAGTAGTGTCTGACTCTGTGATCCCATGGACTGCATCTTGCCAAGCTTCCCTGTCCATCGCCAATTCCCGGAGTTTACTCGAAACTCCATAGTGTTGGTGTTTCACATGGTAAAGCATCTGCCTCCAATGCAGGAGACCTGGGTTTGATCCCTGGGTTGGGAAGATCCCCTGGAGAAGGTGGATAGAGTTGGTGATGCCATCTAACCACCTCATCCTCTGTCGTCCCCTTCTTCTCTTGCCTTCAATCCCTCCCAGCATCAGGGTCTTTTCCAATGAGTCAGTTATTCACACCAGGTGGCCAAAGTATTAGAGTTTCAGCTTCAACAGTAGTCCTTCCAGTGAACACCCAGGACTGATCTCCTTTAGGATGGACTGATTGGATCTCTTTGCTGTCCAAGGGACTCTTCAGAGTCTTCTCCAACACCACGGTTCAAAAGCATCAATTCTTTGGCACTCAGCTTTCTTTACAGTCCAACTCTCACATCCATACATGACCTCTGGAAAAACCATAGCTTTGACTAGATGGACCTTTGTTGGCAAAGTAATGTGTCTTAATCCCTATGCAGTGCCCATTGGTAAATTAACCTGAAATACATGGTTAAATTCAACTCTATACAACTCTTTCTTCCCTTGAGCCAAAATCTTACCAATAGTCAGGCAGCTATGTCACATTAATGCTCCTTTGTGCTCAGAGTCTCAGTGATGTCTGACTCTTTTTGACCCCATAGATTGTACCCCACCAGTTTCCTCTGTCCATGGGATTCTCCAGGAGTGGGTTGCCATTCCCTTCAATTGAACCAGCACCACCTGCTTGGGAGGCAAATTCTTTATCACTGAGCAACCAGGGAAGCTATTAATGAGATCTCTGTAAACAGTAAAAGGAAAAAAAAGAAAGAAAGAAACTAAGTCCCAGGATCTTTTCTTCTTAACCTTTGGGTCCATATATTGAAGAAGTAGAGGGACAGCCACACTTATCCAAGTATGTGTGTTCTTAAAGCACTACAACAATCCTCTAGGGAAGGGGACCCAAGTAGGGATCCACAGCAAAGCTCATCTCTTCCTGGTAAGAAAGACATATGAAAAGGTTGGAGAGAGGACTGAGAAATATCCCTCCCATGACAACATCATGTGTGTTAGTCGCTCAGTTGTGCCCAGCTCTTTGCCACCCCATGGACTGTAGCCCACCAGGCTTCTCTGTCCATGGGATTCTCCAGGCAAGAATATTGGAGTGGGTAGCCATCCCCTTCTCCAGGGGATCTTTCTAACCCAGGGATCAAACCCAAGTCTCCTGCATTGCAGGCAGATTCTTTACCATATGAACCACCAGGAAAGCCATCATAAAAGATGTCATTTTGATTTTGGATGCCAAAACATAAGTTTGTGGAATTAGATAATTTGTTTTTCTTTGCTTTTCATGGTTCTCAGGGCAATAGGATGTATTAATCATACTCTCAAGTCATTCTACTCCATAATTAGGCCCACGGCAGGCATCTCTTTTGATTTACATTTCTTGTATTCGTTCTTTATCTTCTTTTCTTCCATTACTCTTCAACCAGTGAGCACCCAGTCAAATGTAGTTAATGTTTATATCATTGCAATTTATATAGATAACTGTGGATCCTCAAACTATCTGTAGAAATTTTTGAATTTTTAAATTATATAAATGATAGTGAAGTGAAAGTTCCTCAGTCATGTCCTACTCTTTGTGACCCCATGGACTATCCAGTCCATGGAATTCTCCAGGCCTGAATATTGGAGTGGGTAGCCTTTCCCTTTTTCAGGGGATCTTCCCAACCCAGGGATTGAACCCGTGTCTCCCACATTGCAGGCAGATTTTTTACCAGCTGAGCCACAAGGTAGCTATAATTCACATTTTCTCAACCTTATTAGTCTATGGAATTTTTTTCATATGTATCCAAGTTTCTATTTGTAAATATATTTCATTATTTCCGACTGTTGCAGAGATACTTGGTATATATATTTACCATATTTTATTTATTCCCCACAAAGGACAGTTAGGTGTCCCCATCTCTGTGATACAGTAAGGAATAGTGGGAGGAAAAATTGCAAATCTTTGCATATATCTGAGATTTATATCCAATAGTGAAATGGTAGTGTCATGGGTCACTGCTGCTCCTAAGTCAATTCAGTCGTGTCTGACTCTGTACGACCCCATAGATGGCAGCCCATCCAGCTCCCCCGTTCCTGGGATTCTCCAGGCAAGAACACTGGAGTGGGTTGCCATTTCCTTCTCCAATGCATGAAAGTGAAAAGTGAAAGTGAAGTTGCTCAGTCATGTCTGACTCTTAGTGACCCCATGGACTGCAGCCCACCAGGCTCCTCTGTCCATGGGATTTTCCAGGCAAGAGTACCGGAGTGGATTGCCATTGCCTTCTTAATTTTGTTGTGCATTTAATTTCACTGGATAGCTATAAAAATTTATTTTTTCAGCAGGAGTACGTAGGGGACTACATCTTCCAGATCTTGTCTAAACCTTGACTATTATCTATTTTCTAATACAGGCCGGTTCCATAGAGGTAAAGTGATATTACATTGATGAATTTACAGATTATGTCAATCCATCTATAAATGTAGTGTAATGGTTAATTTTATGTCAGCTTGCCTGGGCCAGGTCCCCAGGTATTTAGCCAAACATGACTTTGGAAGTTTCCGTGAGGGTATTTTTGGATGACATTAGCATTTAAATATGTGGACCTTGAGTAACAAATTGCCCTACATTATATGGCCAAGGCTCATCCAATTAGTTGAAGACTTGAATGGAATGAAAGACTGAACTCCCCCAAGCAAAAAAGAATTCTGCCAGTGGGCAGCTTTCAGACACAAACTGCGGCGGTGGCTCTTCTCTGAGTCTCCTGCTGTGATGGGCTGTTCTGCAGATTAATCTCGCTAGCCTCCACAGTCATGTGAGTCAACCCTTTGAAATAAATCTCTTCCCTGTCTTTTCATTTCAAGTTTTACACATTTTTTTTCCTTCTCTTAATTGATTGAATTAGTTTTGTTAGCAGTTCAACAGGATAGAAAGATTTCTTTTTACTTCAGCATGGCTAGATATGCTATTTCTATTTTGAATGTGAAGTCATATATTTCTGTTATATTATTGTTATCTTCATAGTATGCATCACAGGTATTTCTACATCTCTTATCTGGTCAGGAAGTTTATATGGCTACCTCATTTCTAAATGTATTCTTGGAAGCTTATACAAAGAAAATACAGCTAAAATAAAACTGCTAATTAAAACAAACAAACAAACAGAACAAGATGAATGTACCAAAATAATATCATTTTGCTGACTATGTTTCAGCAGAAAAATGAATGAAAATGGTATTAGCATCCAAGGCTAAATATGAAGTGAAGCACCAGAACTATTTAACTTAAAGCAGGAATCAAACGATCTTCATTTGGAGCATTGTGGAGAGGGTGCTGGAAGAGAATAGAGAATGCTAAATATAATAATTGACTTTACAATTAACAAGCTTACTTAGAAATTTGGCTCAGTCAGCTAGAGCTGTATAAACTTAGAAAAATTACTTAACCTTATTGAAATAGATTACTCATCTATAAATATATACATTTCTCTTAGATTTAAATGATACATGTAAAGAGCTCAACACATGGCAGAAAACACATAATCAGTAATTTGTAAACACACACATATAAATTGGAGAGGGAACCTCCAATTTAAATCATTTTTAATTTGTTTAATAACCAATGATTTCAGGTCAAACTTTATACTCTGAAATGGTTAACATATGAAGAGACCGAATTGTTCTAATAATTCAGAAACATTAAGAAAAGTGTGCAACTGTCTTATTCTTGTAATTGTAAACTTTCATATTACAAAGACTCTTCTCCTCACAGGAGTTCAAAGAGTTTATACAAAGTTCTGGAAAAGATGGGGTCATGGTGTTTAATCTGGAGTCAATGGTCAAAAACCTCTCAGAAGAAAAGTTTAATATGGTTGCATCAGTCTTTGCCCAGATTCCACAGAAGGTCAGATAATTTTATTTTTTGAGGGGCAGCTATTTTAAAATTCATGAAGATATCCTTAAATTGTGCTTAAAAATGTAGGAAAATTTATTGGTATTATTAACATCAATTTAAGTGAACTGTAGAGAAAAAAAATATTAAGGATATTCGATTTTTTCTTGCTTTAAGCCTGGCATCACTTACAGGAAAATATATTGCAAAATTTTCTTTAAATAATGAGGTAAAAATTATCATTGCTATTGAAGAAATGGTCAGTTTTGTGCCTAGGCTTAAGGCTTCCATATAATCTAACCTTGTTTTTTGGTGTTTCTTGTTTGTTGTGTTTGGCTTTGAATTTTTGGCATATACACAAGTTACAATTACCATGATGTCTCCATAAGGGAATCAGCTCAGTTCAGTTCAGTTGCTCAGTCTTGTCTGACTCTTTGCGACCCCATGAATCGCAGCGCGCCAGGCCTCCCTGTCCATCACCAACTCCCGGAGTTCACTCAGACTCACGTCCATTGAGTCCATGATGCCATCCAGCCAACTCATCCTCCGTCTTCCCCTTCTCCTCCTGCCCCCAATCCCTCCCAACATCAGAGTCTTTTCCAATGAGCCAACTCTTCACATGAGGTGGCCAAAGTACTGGAGTTTCAGCTTTAGCATCATTCCTTCCAAAGAAATCCCAGGACTGATCTCCTTTAGAATGGACTGGTTGGATCTCCTTGCAGTCCAGGGGACTCTCAAGAGTCTTCTCCAACACCACAGTTCAAAAGCATCAATTCTTCAGTGCTAGCCTTCTTCACAGTCCAACTCTCACATCCATACATGACTACTGGAAAAACCATAGCCTTGACTAGGGACCTTAGTAGGCAAAGTAATGTCTCTGCTTTTGAATATGCTATCTAGGTTGGTCATAACTTTTCTTCCAAGGAGTAAGCGTCTTTTAATTTTAAGAGTGTGGTACTAGCATAGAAACAGATGCATCTACCAATGGAGAGGAATGAGAACACTGAAATAAACCCTTACATACCAAACAGTAATTTGAAAAGAGAACCAAAATAGTCAATAGGAAAATGGTTGTCTCTTCATTAAATGGTACTGGGATAAATTGATAATAATATGAAGGAGAATGAAATTTGGGCCCCTATATTCCATCACTTACAAACACTGGCTAGAAATACATTAAATACTTAAACATAACTTTAAACCATGAAATTCCCAGAAGAAAACATAGGGGAAAAAAATCTCCTTGACTAAAGAAGACACACAAATGGCTAACAAGTATATGAAAAGGGGCTTGATGTCACTAAGCATAAGTTCAGTTCAGTTCAGTTCAGTCCCTCAGTTGTGTCAAACTCTTTGTTACCCCATGGACGGCAGCATGCCAGGCCTCCCTGTCCATCACTAACTCCTGGAGTTTACTCAAACTCATGTCCATTGAGTTGGTGAGGCCATCTCCAATCATCTGATCTTCTGTTGTCCCCTTCTTCTCCTAGCTTCAATCTTTCCCAGCATCAGGGTCTTTTCCAATGAGTCACTTCTTCACATCAGGTAGCCAAAGTATTGGAGTTTCCACTTCATCATCAGTCCTCCCAATGAACACTCAGGACTGATTTCCTTTAGGATGGACTGGTTGGGTCTGCTTGCAGTCCAAGGGACTCTCAAGAGTCTTCTCCAACACCACAGTTCAAAAGCATCAATTCTTCAGCAGTCAGCTTTCTTTATGGTCCAACTCTCACATCCATACATGACCACTGGAAAAATCATAGCTTTGACTATATGGACAATGTTGCAAAATAATGTCTCTGCTTTCTAATATGCTGTCTATGTTGGTCATAACTTTTCTTCCAAGGAACAAGCATCTTTCAATTTCATGGCCGCAGTCACTATCTGCAGTGATTTTGGAGCCCAGGAAAATAACGTCTGTCACTGTTTCCACTTTTCCCCATCTATTTGCCATCAAGTGATGGAACCGGATGCCATGATCTTCGTTTTCTGAATGTTGAGCTTTAAGCCAACTTTTTCACTCTCCTCTTTCACTTTCATCAAGAGGCTCTTTAGTTCTTGTTTCTGCCATAAGGGCGGTGTCATCTGTGTATCTGAGGTTATTAATATTTCTCCCAGAAATCTTAATTCCAGCTTGTACTTGATCCAGTACAGCATTTCTCACGATGTATATAAGTTAAATAAGCAGGGTGACAATATACAGCCTTGATGTACTCCTTTCCTGATTTGGAAACAGTCTGTTGTTCCATGTCCAGTTCTAACTGTTGATTCTTGACCTACGTACAGATTTCTCAGTAGGCAGGTCAGGTGTTCTGGTATTCCCATCTCTTGAAGAATTTTCCACAGTTTGTAGTGATCCATACAGTCAAAGGCTTTGACATAGTCAATAAAGCAGAAGTGGATGTTTTTCTGGAATTCACTTGCTTTTCTGATGATCCAGTGGATGTTGACAATTTGATCTCTGGTTCCGCTGCCTTTTCTAAGTCCAGTTTGAACATCTGGAAGTTCACAGTTCACATACTGTTGAAGCTTAATTTGGAGAATTTCAAGCATTACTTTGCTAGTGTGTGAGATGAGTGCAATTGTGTGGTAGCTTGAGTATTCTTTAGCATTGCCTTTCTTTGGGATTGGAATGAAAACTGATCTTCTCCAGTCCTGTGACCACTGCTGATTTTTTCCAATGTGCTGGCGTATTGAGTGCAGCACTTTCACAGCATCGTCTTTCAGGATATGAAATAGCTCAACTGGAATTCCATCACCTCCACTAGCTTTGTTCATAGTGATGCTTCCTAAGGCCCACTTGACTTCACATTCCAGGATATCTGGCTCTAGGTGAGTGATCACATCATCGTGGTTATCTGGGTCCTGAAGATTTTTTTTGTATAGTTCTTCTGTGTATTCTTGCCACCTCTTCTTAATATCTTGTTTATTTCTGTCCTTTATCGAGCCCATCTTTGCATGAAAAATTTTATTTTCTTGAAGAGATCTCTAGTCTTTCTCATTCTATTGTTTTCCTCTATTTCTTTGCATTGATTGCTGAGGAAGGCTTTTTTATCTCTCCTTGCTATTTTTTGGAATTCTGCATTCAAATGGGTATATCTTTCCTTTTGTTCTTTACCTTTCGCTTCTCTTCTTTTCATAGCTATCTGTAAGGACTCCTCAGACAGCTATTTTGCCATTTCCCGCCCCCCCCCCCCCCATGGGTATTTTTTTTGGCTCCAAAATCACTGCAGATGGTGATTGCAGCCATGAAAGTAAAAGACACTTACTCCTTGGAAAGAAAGTTATGACCAACCTAGATAGCATATTCAAAAGCAGAGACATTACTCTGCCAACAAAGGTTCATCTAGTCAAGGCTATGGTTTTTCCTGTGATCATGTGTTCATGTGAGAGTTGGACTGTGAAGAAGGCTGAGCACCGAAGAATTGATGCTTTTGAACTGTGGTGTTGGAGAAGACTCTTGAGAGTCCCTTGGACCACAAGGAGATCCAGCCAGTCCATTCTGAAGGAGACCAGCCCTGGGATTTCTTTGGAAGGAATGATGCTAAAGCTGAAACTCCAGTAGTTTGGCCACCTCATGTAAAGAGTTGGCTCATTGGAAAAGACTCTGATGTTGGGAGGGATTGGGGGCAGGAGGAGAAGGGGATGACAGAGGATGAGATGGCTGGATGGCATTACTGACTTGATTGATGTGAGTCTGAGTGAACTCCGGGAGTTGGTGATGGCCAGGGAGGCCTGGCGCACTGCGATTCATGGGGTCGCAAAGAGTCGGACAGAACTGTGCAACTGAACTGAACTGAACTGATGGGTATGTTCTTGATCACTGCCTCCTGTGCAATGTCACAAACCACCATCCATAGTTCTTCAGGTGCTCTGTCTATCAGATCTAATCCCTTGAATTTATTTGTTACTTCCACTGTATAATCACAAGGGATTTGTTTTAGATCATACCTGAATGTCCTAGTGGTTTCCACTACTTTCTTCAATTTAAGTCTGAATTTGGCAATAAGGAGTTCATGATCTGAGCCACAGTCAGCTCCCAATCTTGTTTTTGATGACTGTTTAGAGCTTCTCCATTTTTGGCTGCAAAGAATATGATCAATCTGTTTTCAGCACTGACAACCTGGTGATGTCCATGTGTAGAGTTTTCTCTTGTATTGTTGCATCAGGAAATGCAGATCAAGTTTCTAGTAAGGCATGGCCTCACACCTGTTAGAATGGCTGGCATCAAAAGACAAAATAGAACAAGTGTTGGTAAGAATGTGAGGAAAGGGGAACTCTAGTTCACTCTTGATGGAACACAGTAGATTATGGAAAAACAGTATGGATTCTCCTCAAAAATTACAAATAGAACTATTGCTTAAAAACAGAACTACTATACTATCCAGGAAGCCTACTTCTGCCTATACGTCCAAGCCAGCTAGCCAGGATGCCTGCTCATTCATGTCTGACTCTTTGAAATTCCATGGACTGTAGCCCACCAGGTTCCTCTGTCCATGGAATTTTCCATGCTAGAATAGTGGAATGGGTTGCCATTTCCTACTCCAGAGGATCTTACTGACCCAGAGATTGAACCCACATCTCTTGCATCTCCTGTACTGCAAGGTGGATTCATTACCCCTGCACCACCTCAGAAGCCTATTTTTATCTAAAGGAAACAGAAAAAATATGAAAGAGATATTCACTCTCCCGTGTTCATCAACATTGTTCACAATAACCAGGATATGAAAACAACCTAAATGTCTGTCAGTGAATAAAAGGATAAAGGATATGTGGTTTATGTACATAAAAGGATATTATTAGCAATAAAAAAATAGGAAATCTTGCCATTTGTGATCACATGACATCATGCTAAATGAAATAAATCAAGGAAGAAAAAATATTGTGAGATATCATTATATTTGTGTATAAAACACACAGAAACAGAAGTGTGGTGGTTACTAGAAACTAGGAGTTGGAGAGCTGAAGAGATATTAGATGAAATTATAAATTTTTGATAAATTGAAACTTGCTTCAATGAATAACTTGTGGGGCACTTTGTACAACAAAGTTTAGCTGTGATCATAAGTGAGTAAATATATTAGGAATTTAACTATGAATAATTATACTTATTATGTTATTCTTTCTCACAAACATCAAATAAATAAATTATGTGGGAAAAAACATTAAAATTAAAAGAATTTCCAGGCTTTGGAAGAATATTTTTTGAATATCAGATAAATTATTACTAAAAATTCAGTATAAATCTATGAACAAATTTTGACAATAGGGATTAGAATAATTATCTTTTAAATGCTTCCAAAGTTTGGTCAATATAGAATGACTTTTTATTTGAAGTCAATCCTCAACTTCCATTTTGTATTTCTTAAACACCACATATTAATTTCTGCAAGCTATATTATCAATACAACATTATCAAAGTTTACAACATGTGCCTCTTGTCCATGACCACATATTCAATACTGTTTAGCATTAGTTTAGTATTTATATGGTTATAATGATGAAATTTACATTTTATTTATTTATTAATTTGCATGTTTCTATTTTGAAAGATTCTGTTTTTATTACTTTTTAATCTGACAAATATTTTGCTTCTTTGTCTTGGAACTTTTGTTGCGGTTGTTTCCTTGTTTTCCTGAGATATATCAAAGTTACTTATTCCTTAAATTCTTGTGAATTAAGAAAGGCCTGTCCGTATGTATATTTTTTTTAATCAAAGGGCAACAGTTCAGTTCAGTTCAGTTCCTAAGTTGTGTCTGACTCTTTGAGACCCCATGGACTGCAGCATGCCAGGCTTCCCTATCCATCACCAACTACTGGAGCTTGCTCAAATTCATGTCCATCAAGTTGGTGATGCCATCCAACCATCTCATCCTCTGTCATCACCTTCTTCTCCTGCCTTGAATCTTTCCCAGCATCAGGGTCTTTTCCAGTGGGTCCGTTCTTCACATCAGGTGGCCAAAGTATTAGAATTTCAGCTTCAGTATCAGTCCTTCCAGTGAATATTCAGGACTGATTTCCTTTAGGATGGACTGGTTTGATCTCCTTGAAGTTCAAGGGATTCTCAAGAGTCTTCTTCAACACCACAGTTCAAAAGCACAGTTCGAAGGGCAGGATGACTCTGTATAATTTTTCTTTTGGTTCAGAAGTCTCATTCTCAGAACTTTCTACATGCTGTTCCACTATTTAAAAAAAAATTTTTATTTTTACTTTATTTTACTTTACAATACTGTATTGGTTTTGCCATACATTGACAGGAATCCACCACGGTGTACATGCTATCCCAAACATGAACTCCCTCCCACTTCCCTCCCCATAACATCCCTCTGGGTCATCCCCGTGCACCAGCCCCAAGCATGCTGTATCCTGCATCAGACATAGACTGGTGATTCGATTCTTACATGATAGTATACATGTTTCAATGCCATTCTCCCAAATTATCCCACCCTCTCCCTCTCCCTCTGAGTCCAAAAGTCCACTATACACATCTGTGTCTTTTTTGCTGTCTTGCATACATGGTCATCATTGCCATCTTTCTAAATTCCATATATATGTGTTAGTATACTGTATTGGAGTTTTTCTTTCTGGCTTACTTCACTCTGTATAATCGGCTCCAGTTTCATCCATCTCATCAGAACTGATTCAAATGTATTCTTTTTAATGGCTGTGTAATACTCCATTGTGTATATGTACCACAGCTTTCTTATCCATTCATCTGCTGATGGACATCTAGGTTGTTTCCATGTCCTGGCTATTATAAACAGTGCTGCGATGAACATTGGGGTACATGTGTCTCTTTCAATTCTGGTTTCCTCGGTGTGTATGCCCAGCATTGGGATTGCTGGGTCATATGGCAGTTCTATTTGCAATTTGTTAAGGAATCTCCACACTGTTCTCCATAGTGGCTGTACTAGTTTGCATTCCCACCAACAGTGTAGGAGGGTTCCCTTTTCTCCACACCCTCTCCAGCATTTATTGCTTGCAGATTTTTGGATCCCGGACATTCTGACTGGTGTGAAGTGGTACCTCATTGTGGTTTTGATTTGCATTTCTCTAATAATGAGTGATGTTGAGCATCTTCTCATGTGTTTGTTAGCCATCCATATGTCTTCTTTGGAGAAATGTCTATTTAGTTCTTTGACCCATTTTTTGATTGGGTCGTTTATTTTTCTGGAATTGAGTTGCATAAGTTGCTTGTATATTTTTGAGATTAGTTGTTTGTCAGTTGTTTCATTTGCTATTATTTTCTACTTTAATGTTCTATGGTCTCCATCAATAGTGACTGCACTTCAGTGTGGGAGAATAGCCTCCCTTCTTCATCTCCTTTACAGATCCAAGGAAATAGTTCATCTAAGTCAGCCATTACAAAACCTAAACCCAAACTTCTGATCTTCTGTTTCTTGACAGAAGTTAAACCGGTTAGTGTCCTCACCATTGTTCCATCTCATCATTGCACTTGTAGCCCTTGGTTGCTTGAAGCCAAGATTCCAGCATCTACCTTACTCTCACGTCCTACTTCTTGCCCATAGGGTGGGGTTTTTTTTTTTTTTTTAATATCTGGCATTCAGGGCCACAAAGATCACAGACTGAAACCATTTCCTGATACTGTTAAAGACTTGCTTCTTCTAAAACTAACACTCCAGACCAAACCTAGAGATGCAAGAAGTGGCAGGGAAAGATTTCTTTCTCATAGACCTGCCCTTGATGTGGCTTCCTGCTACTATCAAGTTGCCAATGCCACCGTCAGTGAACAAGATCAAAGTTCTATATTCTCAAACTACATATTCTACATTCCTATTTCTGAACTGTCAAAATACTATTTCTGTTTAAAAATTATTATTTTCTCCCTTACCTCCAATCATTACTAAGACTATGAAACATCCAACAAATTCTAGTTGATAGACCACCACATCTAAAATACCTCATGAGGAAAGAAACTCTCAAATGCATTCTGCATTCTGGGCTTCCCAGGTGGCACAGTGGTAAAAGAATCTGACTGCCAATGCAAAAGATGCAGGACCCAGGGGTTTTAACTCTGGGTCCAGAAGATTCACTGGAGAAGGAAATGGCAACCCACTCTGGTATTCTTGCCTGGAAAACTCCCTGGACAGAAGAATCTGGTGGGTTACAGTCCATGGGGTTGCAAAGAGTCAGACATGCCTGAGCACACAATCCTTGATGATTTTTTTATGACATAACATATTAAGAATTATGTAATGTACTTTTAATAATATATAACAATTTTAGCTATGTCTACCTAAATATATAATATATTTAGATATATCTAGATATATTGTGTTCTTAAGAAATTTTTCAAGTGACTATATATTCATTCCTTAGCTAAAAAGAAAATGCTATGGAGTTATCAAGAATTCACCATGATCAGCCTATGAAGCCCTTGGAATGAACAGTCTTCTGGATTAAGTTTATCAGGCATCACAAAGGAGCCAAACATCTTCAGCCAATGGTCCATGACCTCACCTGGTACCAGCACCATTGTTTGGATGTGATTGGCTTCCTGTTAGCATGTGTGGCAACTATTATATTTCTGGTCACTAAATGTTGCCTGTTTTGTTGCTAGAAGATTGGTAAAACTGCAAAGTAGAAGAGAGCAGTCTTTTTCTCTCTCTTTTTTTTCTTTTTTTTTACAATTGAGAGGGAAACCTTGATAGGGTCCATCTGAATTAATTCAGCCACTGTTTTGAATAGATCCCTTTCTTACTCTCCTGGGTTTGTATTCATTCCTTAACTTATCAAGTCAAAGATCAAAGGCTTCACTCAAATATGTGACACATAATTTGCAATTAAGGTTTAAAATGACGTATTTACAAAGAGAGGATAAACAAATGCATGGAAGTTGTAATCATTAAAAACACTGTTTTACTTCATTCATCGTTTTCAGTTCAATGATTTGAGAGGCCTTTTGAGGTTTTGGGAACATAGTGATTAACTCTATTTTCAGTACTAATCATATTGCATATTTCCTAAATATCTCACATGATTTTGGATCCAGTAGGTAATCATTATTTCTTTTTCTCTAAAGGAACTACGCAAGGAGTTGTGCAGGGCACTCTAGTCAGAGCTTCCCTTCGAATCAAGAATATCAGGAAACTGTTAGGATTTCTGGGTTTGTTTAGTGTCTCAGTCCTGTCTAACTCTTTGTAACACCACGGACTGTAGCCTGCAAGTTCATGGAATTCTCCAGGCAAGATTACTGGAGTGGGTTGCCATTCCCTACTCAAGGGTCACCTCTACCCAGGGATCAAACCTGGGTCTCCTGCATTGCAGGCAGATTCTTTACCATTTGAGTCACCAGATGCCATAAAGCATATTTTACGCTATCAATTTCTTTTCATACGACACATCAGACTTTATCCCTCTTGTAATACAAAACGTTAATTTTTGTCTTTGATTTAAAGATCGCCTTTCATTTAGATACTAATAATGATAGTACTTAATCTGTATTGCAAAACTTCATGTTTTCTGAGAACTAGTTGACTCTCTTATGTTAGCATAGTTGATGCCATGATGAAACAAAAGTAAATGACTGGAATTTAATAACTACTCTTTTAAAATAGCTTAATTTAAAAAATCTGCTCTACATTAATTTTGCTTACAATAAACACATTCAGAAATAAGCAAATTTTTTAGAGCCACACTGCAGATTCTTTGGAGGAAAATGCATTTCTCTGAAACACTATTTGCCATGGGGATAATTTCTCCATCTAATCAGAAATTCCATCTAGTCAGAAATGATTTGACATTTCTTCCTTTTCTTTAATCCCATCACTTTCCTTGGTCTTCTTATAAACTGGACTGCGACCTTTATACCAGGCACAAGTACTAGGCTTCTTATTAACTAGTGTCATCCTGACATATGCAGTAAACATGAAGAGACATGTTAAATTTTAATAAAAATATATATCCTAAAAATAAGCATCTAAGTCCTTCTTCTCTTACTGTACAAGGTCAATTTTAGGGAGTTCTGACAATGATTTTGTTTTGAAATTCCACCAAATTCTTCATTAAAAAAAATTATCTTTCTTTCAGTTCCAAAAAGACTATCTTCAGTATGCTAGCCAATCATTTGCTAATGAGGTAAAAATTATTTGATGTAATATATATTAACAAAGTATTAGTCACTCAGTCGTGTCCAGGTCTTTGCAACCCCCATGGACTGAGGCATGCCAAACCCCTCTGTCCCTGAGGTCTCCAGGCAAGAATACTGGAGTGGATCTCCATTCCTTTCTCTAATATTAACCAAAGTCAGTAATAATTTACTATGAACTTTGATGTTTATAACTCAGGCAAGATAAATCTAAAATTACTTTCATAGGGCAAATTTAAGTCTATCAAAAATATAATTATTTTAGAAAAAATATAAAACTATCTTAGAACAAATGTAAGTCATTTGGGCATTTGTCTTTTATTTTTTTTTAGCAGGAGTAGCGGCACAAGTAAGTACAAGATAAATATACATTTTTTCCTTAGATGAGACATTAATTATAAAGAAATTTAGAATAAAAAATTAACTTTGTGAAATTTGAAATATTTAAGTAGTTATTATACTTTAAGATATAAAATATAAAAATTGGAAGCACTAATGACTTTTGTCTTAAAATCTGATTCATGTAATAAAAGTGATAACTTTCCATACTGTTAAATGATTTACTCTGGCAATAAGATAATGTCTTTTGATGTAATATTTTTTACTATTCAGTTGGTAAGTCATGTCTGACTCTGCGACCCCATGGACTGCAGCGTGCCAGGCTTCCCTGTCCTTCACTATCTCCAAAAGTTTGCTCAAATTCATGTCCACTGAGTCAGTAATGCTATCTAAACAGTTCAGCCTTTCTGCCCTCTGCCTTTTGCCTTCAATCTTTCCCAACATCAGGGTCTTTTCTAATGAGTCAGTTCTTTAAGTCAGATGGCCAGAGTATTGCAGTTTCAGCTTTAGCATCAGTCCTTCCAATGAATATTCAGAACTGGTTTCCTTTAGGAAAAGGTAATGGCAAATCACTTCAGTATTCTTGCCTTGAGAACCCCATGAACAGTATGAAAAGGCAAAATGATAGGATACTGAAAGAGGAACTCCCCAGGTTGGTAGGTGCCCAATATGCTACTGGAGATCAGTGGAGAAATAACTCCAGAAAGAATGAAGAAATGGAGCCAAAGCAAAAACAATACCCAGTTGTGGATGTGACTGGTGATAGAAGCAAGATCCGATGCTGTAAAAAGCAATATTGCATAGGAACCTGGAATGTCAGGTCCATGAATCAAGGCAAATTGGAAATGGTCAAACAAGAGATGGCAAGGGTGAACGTCGACATTCTAGGAATCAGCGAACAAAAATGGACTGGAATGGGTGAGTTTAACTCAGATGACCATTATATCTACTACAGCGGGCAGGAATCCCTCAGAAGAAATGGAGTAGCCATCATGGTCAACAAAAGAGTACGAAATGCAGTACTTGGATGCAGTCTCAAAAACGGCAGAATGATCTCTGTTCGTCTCCAAGGCAAACCATTCAATATCACAGTTATCCAAGTCTATGCCCCAACCAGTAATGCTGAAGAAGCTGAAGTTGAACGGTTTTATGACGACCGACAAGACCTTTTAGAACTAACACCCAAAAAAGATGTCCTTTTCATTATAGGGGATTGGAATGCTAAAGTAGGAAGTCAAGAAGCACCTGGAGTAACAGGCAAATTTGGCCTTGGAATGCAGAATGAAGCAGGGCAAAGACTAATAGAGTTTTGCCAAGAAAATGCACTGGTCATAGCAAACACCTTCTTCCAACAACACAAGAGAAGACTCTACACATGGACATCACCAGATGGTCAACACCAAAATCAGATTGATTATGTTCTTTGCAGACAAAGATGGAGAAGCTCTCTACAGTCAGCAAAAACAAGACCAGGAGCTGACTGTGGCTCAGATCATGAACTCCTTATTGCCAAATTCAGGCTTAAATTGAAGAAAGTAAGGAAAACCACTAGACCATGCAAGTAAGACCTAAATCAAATCCCTTATGATTATACAGTGGAAGTGAGAAATAGATTTAAGGACCTCGATCTGATAGAGTGCCTAATGAACTATGGAATGAGGTTCATGACATTGTACAGGAGACAGGGATCAAGACCATCCCCATGGAAAAGAACTGCAAAAAAGCAAAATGGCTGTCTGGGGAGGCCTTACAATTGCTATGAAAAGAAGAGAAGTGAAAAGCAAAGGAGGAAAGGAAAGATATAAGCATCTGAATGCAGAGTTCCAAAGAATAGCAAGCAGAGATAAGAAAGCCTTCTTCAGCAATCAATGCAAAGAAATAGAGGAAAACTAAACAATGCAAAAGACTAGAGACTTCTTCAAGAAAATGAGAGATACCAAGGAAACATTTCATGCAAAGATGGACTTGATAAAGGAGAGAAATGGTCTGGACCTAACAGAAGCAGAAGATATTAAGAAGACGTGGCAAGAATACACGGAAGAACTGTACAAAAAAGATCTTCATGACCCAGATAATCATGATGATGTGATTATCTGGCTCTAATCTAGAGCCAGATATCTTGGAATGTGAAGTCAAGTGGGCCTTAGAAAGCATCACTACAACAAAGCTAGCGGAAGTGATGGAATTCCAGTTGAGCTGTTTCAAATTCTGAAAGATGATGATGTGAAAGGGCTGCACTCAATATACCAACAAATCTGGAAAACTCAGCAGTGGCCACAGGACTGGAAAAGGTCAGTTTCATTCCAATCCCAAAGAAAGCCAATGCCAAAGAATGCTCAAACTACCGCACAATTGCACTCATCTCACACGCTAGTAAAGTAATGCTCAAAATTCTACAAGTGAGGCTCCAGCAATACGTGAACCGTGAACTTCCTGATGTTCAAGCTGGTTTTATAAAAGGTAGAGGAACCAGAGATCAAATTGCCAACATCCGCTGGATCACAGAAAAAGCAAGAGAGTTCCAGAAAAACATCTATTTCTGCTTTATTGACTATGCCAAAGCCTTTGACTGTGTGTATCACAATAAACTATGGAAAATTCTGAAAGAGATGGGAACACAGACCACCTAACCTGCCTCTTGAGAAACCTGTATGCAGGTCAGGAAGCAACAGTTAGAACTGAACATGGAACAGACTGGTTCCAAATAGGAAAAGGAGTATGTCAAGGCTGTATATTGTCACCCTGCTTATTTAACTTATATGCAGAGTACATCATGAGAAACGCTGGGCTGGAAGAAGCACAAGCTGGAATCAAGATTGCTGGGAGAAATAGCAATAACCTCAGATACGCAGGTGACACCTTGCTTATGGCAGAAAGTGAAGAGGAGCTAAAAAGCCTCTTGATGAAAGTGAAGGAGGAGAGTGAAAAGTTGGCTTAAAGCTCAACATTCAGAAAACGAAGATCATGGCATCCGGTCCCATCACTTCATGGGAAATAGATGGGGAAATAGTGGAAACAGTGTCAGACTTTATTTTGGGGGGCTCCAAAATCACTGCAGATGGTGACTGCAGCCATGAAATTAAAAGACGCTTACTCCTTGGAAGAAAAGTTATGACCAACCTAGATAGTATATTTAAAAGCAGAGACATTACTTTGCTGACTAAGGTCCATCTAGTCAAGGCTATGGTTTTTCCTGTGGTCATGTATGGATGCGAGAGTTGGACTGTGAGGAAGGCTAGCGCCGAAGAATTGATGCTTTTGAACTGTGGTGTTGGAAGATTCTTGAGAGTCCCTTGGACTGCAAGGAGATCCAACCAGTCCATTCTGAAAGAGATCAGCCCTGGGATTTCTTTGGAAGGAATGATGCTAAAGCTGAAACTCCAGTACTTTGGCCACCTCATGTGAAGAGTTGACTCATTGGAAAAGACTCTGATGCTGGGAGGGATTGGGGGCAGGAGAAGGTGACGACCGAGGGTGACATGGCTGGATGGCATCACGGACTCTATGGACGTGAGTATGAGTGAACTCCAGGAGTTGGGAATGGACAGGGAGGCCCAGCGTGCTGCGATTCATGGGGTCGCAAAGGGTCGGACACGACTGAGCGACTGAACTGAACTGAACTGAACTGAACTGTTTTCCTCTATTTCTTTGCATTGATTGCTGAAGAAGGCTTTCTTATCTCTGCTTGCTATTCTTTGGAACTCTGCATTCAGATGCTTATATCTTTCCTTTCCTCCTTTGCTTTTCACTTCTCTTCTTTTCATAGCAATTGTAAGGCCTCCCCAGACAGCCATTTTGCTTTTTTGCAGTTCTTTTCCATGGGGATGGTCTTGATCCCTGTCTCCTGTACAATGTCATGAACCTCATTCCATAGTTCATTAGGCACTCTATCAGATCGAGGTCCTTAAATCTATTTCTCACTTCCACTGTATAATCATAAGGGATTTGATTTAGGTCTTACTTGCATGGTCTAGTGGTTTTCCTTACTTTCTTCAATTTAAGCCTGAATTTGGCAATAAGGAGTTCATGATCTGAGCCACAGTCAGCTCCTGGTCTTGTTTTTGCTGACTGTAGAGAGCTTCTCCATCTTTGTCTGCAAAGAACATAATCAATCTGATTTTGGTGTTGACCATCTGGTGATGTCCATGTGTAGAGTCTTCTCTTGTGTTGTTGGAAGAGAGTGTTTGCTGTGACCAGTGCATTTTCTTGGCAAAACTCTATTAGTCTTTGCCCTGCTTCATTCTGCATTCCAAGGCCAAATTTGCCTGTTACTCCAGGTGCTTCTTGACTTCCTACTTTAGCATTCCAATCCCCTATAATGAAAAGGACATCTTTTTTGGGTGTTAGTTCTAAAAGGTCTTGTCGGTCGTCATAAAACCGTTCAACTTCAGCTTCTTCAGCATTACTGGTTGGGGCATAGACTTGGATAACTGTGATATTGAATGGTTTGCCTTGGAGACGAACAGAGATCATTCTGCCGTTTTTGAGACTGCATCCAAGTACTGCATTTCGTACTCTTTTGTTGACCATGATGGCTACTCCATTTCTTCTGAGGGATTCCTGCCCGCTGTAGTAGATATAATGGTCATCTGAGTTAAACTCACCCATTCCAGTCCATTTTTGTTCGCTGATTCCTAGAATGTCGACGTTCACCCTTGCCATCTCTTGTTTGACCATTTCCAATTTGCCTTGATTCATGGACCTGACATTCCAGGTTCCTATGCAATATTGCTTTTTACAGCATCGGATCTTGCTTCTATCACCAGTCACATCCACAACTGGGTATTGTTTTTGCTTTGGCTCCATTTCTTCATTCTTTCTGGAGTTATTTCTCCACTGATCTCCAGTAGCATATCGGGCACCTACCAACCTGGGGAGTTCCTCTTTTAATGTCCATTTTGCCTTTTCATACTGTTTATGGGGTTTTCAAGGCAAAAATACTGAAGTGGCTTGCCATTCCCTTCTCCAGTGGACCATGTTCTGTCAGACCTCTCCACCATGACCCACCCATCTTGGGTTGCCCCGCAGGCATGGCTTGGTTTCATTGAGTTAGACAAGGCTGTGGTCCTAGTGTGACTAGAGTGACTAGTTTTCTGTGAGTATGGTTTCAGTGTGTCTACCCTCTGGTGCCTTCTTGCAACACCTACCATCTTATTTGGGTTTTTCTTACCTTGGGCATAGAGTATCTCTTCACAGCTGCTCCAGCAAAGCACAGCCACTGCTCCTTACCTTGGACGAGGGATATCTCCTTACCGCCACTGTTCCTGACCTTCAACGTGGGATAGCTCCTCTAGGCCCTAATGCATTAGTTTCAGATGATGACAAAAATTTAATCAATAGTCAACCTAGGAAAAAAATGGAAAATTTTATCAGTGCCAGTCTGAGGACTATAATCCTAGAGAAAATCTGGCAAGAAACTCTGAAGAATGGTCTGCCATTAGAAGTTAAAGAACTGTCATATAAGTTTTTGAGGGAAAGGGCTATATATAGTGGGTTATATATCAGAAAACTGTATTGCCAGTTTATGTAGTCCTAAAAAATGATAAGCTCCATAAACCTCTTATCCGTATTCATCAGAGGGCAAGTGAAAGTGAAAGTCACTCAGTCCTGCCTGACTCTTTGCGATCCTATGGACTATACAATCCATGGGATTCTCCAGGACAGAATATTGGAGTCGGTAGCCTTTTGCTTCTCCAGGTTATCTTCCAACCCAGGGATCAAACACAGTTCTTCACTCAGTTGTGTCTTACTGTTTGTGATCCCATGAACTATACAGTCCACGTAATTATCCAGGCAAGAATACTGGAGTGGGTAGCCTTTCCCTTCTCCAGGGTATCTTCCAACCTAGAGATCAAACCCAGGTCTCCCACATTGCAGGCAAATTATTTACCAGCTGAGCTACCAGGGAAGCCCCATCAGAGGACAGACAGAATGAAAACTACACTCACAGAAAACTAACCAAACTGATCACAAGAATCACAGCCTTGTAGAACTTAATGAAACTATGAGCTGTGCCATATAGGGACACCCAAGATGGATGAGTCATGGTGGAGAGTTCTGACAAAACATGGTCCACTGGAGAAGAGAATGAAAAACCGCTTCAGTATTCTTGCTTTGAGAACCCCATGAGAGTATGAAAAGGAAAAAAGATATGACACTGAAAGATAAACTTCCAAGTCAATATGTACCCAATATGCTACTGAAGAAGAGTAGAGGAATAACTCCAGAAAGAATGAAGAGACGGAGCCAAAGCAAAAACATCACCCAGCTGTGGATGCAACCAGTGGTAGAAGTCAACTGTGATGCTGTAAAGAACAATATTGCAGTAAGGAAAAATATTGCAAGGAACCTGGAATGTTAGGTCCATAAAGCAAGGCAAATTGGAAGTGGTCAAATAGGAAATGGCAATAATGAACATAGACATTTTTGGAATCTGTGAACTAAATGGACTAGAATAGGAGATTTTGACTCAGAAGACCATTATGTCTACTATTGTGGGCAAGAATCACTTAGAAAAAATGGAATAGCCCTCATTGTCAACAGAATAGTCTGAAATACGTACTTGGGTGCAATCTCAAACATGACAAAATGACCTCTGTTCATTTCCAAGGCAAACCATTCAATATCACAGTAATCCAAGTCTTATGCCCCAACCACTAATGCCAAAGAAGCTGAAGTTGAATAGTTCTATGAAGACCTACAAGACCTTCTAGAACTAACACCGAAAAATGATGTCCTTTTCATCAGAGGGGGTTGGAATGCAAAATAAAAAAATCAAGAAATACCTGGAGCAACAGAAAAGTTTAGCCTTGAGGTACAAAATGAAGCAGCAAAGGCTAGCAGAGTTTTGCAAGAGAACACACTGGTCATAGCATACACATTCTTCTAACAACACAAGAGGCAGTGCTACATATGGACATCACCAGGTGGACAATGCCATAATCAGATTGATTATATTTTTTCCTGGAGAATATTTTGAGGCTCTATACAGTCAGCACAAACAAGATTGGAAGCTGATTGTGGCTCAGAACACCAACTCCTTATTGCCAAATTTAGACTTAAATTGAAGAAAGTAGGGAAAACCACTACACCATTCAGGTATGACCTAAACCAAATCCTTTATGATTATACAGTGGAAGTGACACATAGATTAATGGGATTAGAGCTGATAGACAGAGTGCCTGAAGAACTTTTGATGGAGGTTCATGATACTGTACAGGAGACAGTGATCAAGATCATCTCCAAGAAAAACATGCAAAAAAGCAAAATGGTTTTCTAAGGAGACCTTACAAATAGCTGAGAAAAAGAGGGAATTGACAGGCAAAGAAGAAAAGGAAAGATATATCCAACTGAATGCAGAATTCCAAAGAATAGCAAGGAAAGAAAAGAAAGCTTTCCTTCCTAAGTGATCAATGCAAAGAAACAGGAAAACAATAGAATGGGAAAGACTAGAGACCTCTTCAAGAAATTAGAGATACCAAAAGAATATTTCATGCAAAAATGGGCACGATAAAGGACAGAAATGGTATGGACCTCACAGAAGCAGAAGATATTAAGAAAAAGTGGCAAGAATGCGCAGAAGAACTATACAAAAAAAAACCCTCAATGACTCAGATAACCTCGATGGTGTGATCACTCACCTAGAACCTGGCAACCTAGAGTGTGAACTTAAGTGGGCCTTAGGAAGCATCACTATGAACAAAACTAGTGGAGGTGATGGAATTCCAGCTGAGCTATTTCAAATTCTAAAAGATGACGTTTGTTAATGTGCAGCACTCAATATGCCAGCAAATATGGAAAACTTAGCAGTGGTCACCAGACTGGAAAAGGTCAGTTTTCATTCTAATCCCAAAGAAAGGCAATGCCATAGAATGTACAATCTACCACCCAACTGTACTCAGCTCACAAGCTAGCAAAGTGTTGCTCAACATTCTCTGAGTGAGGCTTCAAAAGTACGTGGAGAGCTTCCTGATGTTCAAGATGATTTAGAAAACACAGAGGAACCAGAGGTCAAATTGCTCACATCCGTTGGATCATAGAAAAGGCAGGAGAGTTCCAGAAAAACATCTGCTTTACCGACTACTCCAAAGCCTTTGACTTTGTGGATCACAAGAAACTGTGGAAAATACCAGACCACCTTACCAGCTTACTGGCCTCCTGAGAAATCTGTACGCAGGTCAAGAAGTAACAGTTACAGCCAGACAGGGAACAATGGACTGGCTCCAAATTGGGAAAGGAGTATGTGAAAGTTGTATATTGTCACCCTGCTTATGTGAAATGCTGGGCTGGAAGAAGCACAAGATGAAATCAAGATTTCTGGGAGAAATATCAATAACCTCAGATATGCAGATGACACCACCTTTATGGCCAAAAGTGAAGAGGAACTGAAGAGCCTCTTGATGAAAGTGAAAGAGGAGAATGAAAAAGTTGGCTTAAAACTCAACATTCAAAAAACAAAGATCATGGCATCCGGTCCCATCACTTCATGGCAAATAGATAGGGAGACAATGGAAACAGTGACAGACTTTATTTTTTGGGCTCCAAGATCACTGCAGATGGTGACTGCAGCCATGAAATTAAAAGATGATTACTCTTTGAAAGAAAAGCTATGACCAACCTAGAGAGCATATTAGAAAACAGAGACATTACTTTGCAAAACATAAGTCCATCTAGTCAGAGCTATTGGTTTTCCAGTAGTCATGTATGGGTGTGAGAGCTGGACTACAACGAAAGGTGAACATTGAAGATTGATGCCTTTGACTGAGGGATTGAGTTTATAGAGGTTTTTCTTTCTTTTTTTTTCCATCAAAGCTGTTGTTTTTCATTTTAATCCATAATACAAAGTACACAATTCAAAGTTCAGCGCAACCTACTATGAACTGATCGAGGAAGTTAAGGAGAGATCTTTGGATTGTGAGTTTCATGCACTTGACTTAAGCCCAGATTTAATTTAGGCAAGAAGTAGCCATGAAGACTGTGAAAGGCTTCTGCATCCTTTTCGTGCTGCAGCTATGTCTCCTTGACTCTGGGAGGACGGGCAAAGTTCTTGTATGGCCTGCAGATTTTAGTCATTGGATTAATTTACAAGTTATTCTAGAAGAGCTTCACCATCGTGGGCATGAGATAACTGTCTTGATACCTTCACCAAGTCTTCTGATTGATCATACCAAGGTTCCCTATAATGTGGAGATCCTCCAACTTTCGGTAACTAAAGAAACTTCCATGGAAGAGCTCAGTACCATTCTCTATGAAGCTTCTTTTGACATGTCAAAGTTCTCATGGTGGGAAATGCAAATAAAACTGGCAAACATAGGCAGAAAATTTTTATTAACAAGCAAAAGAGTGTGTGACAGTGCTGTCACTAACAAGGAGTTACTCAGCAGGCTACAGGCAGCCAAGTTTGATGTATGTATTGCCGACCCTTTAAGATTTTGTGGGGAATTGGTGGCTGAACTCCTGAATATTCCATTTATATACACTTTTCGAGTTTTCTATGGGAATGTCATTGAAAGACTGTGTGCTGGGCTTCCTATGCCTTCTTCATATGTTCCTGGTGTCACATCAAGACTGACAGACAAGATGACTTTTATACAGAGGCTGGAGAACTGGTTACTGTATACAGTGAGTGATATAATATATTCATATTATGTATTTCCAGAATGGGATGAATATTACAGCAAGGTCTTAGGTAAGAGAAATGTGTATATAGTAAGTATTCTTATATACTATGAAAAATGTAAATATTTATCTGACTGTATGAAAACTTACAAAAAGTATTTTAGGTGAAGAAGATCCAAGCTTCTGTGGCTACACTGGTTTGAATTTTAAAAGTAATAACATGCCTTTTTATGGTTTTGTGTTATATGATTAAATACTGATAATATATCCAAGAAGAAATATTCTCTATACTCATGCATAATATTTTGGAGTGTCTGGAGAACCCAAATCGGACAGTGTGCTTGATTTCTCTAACCTTGGATTTGTTTTCTGTTTTTCACTTCTGCTCTTAAGCAGACTACTTTCTTTCTGATTAACTTGCACCTTCTAAGGCTTTATATTTGTTTTCTATAAAGTAATGATTACTTGGTGGCCAGGTTTGCAATGCAAGCAAACCTGAAAATAGAAAATAAATAATGTAGTTTGGTTTCATTTTCTCTTGTCTTCTAAAGTGTTAAAACAAGAAGTTTTTGTTTGTTTTTGAAGGATCGTATTTCTAACTTTTTTTTAAACTCACCTCAGTGTTCTGTTCTTGTTGTTCTATTTAAAATTGCATTAGAGGTTAACTAGTGACTTTTGACCCTGAGTACAAAATTTTTCTCTATTTTATCAAGTCCATTTATCCCTTCTATTTTCCTTTTGAATAATTTATTTTTTATTATGTTAAGGTGATTATGTGATTATGTTAAGGAAGTTTTGCATAAGGGATAAATTACCCTTGAGAAAGCAGAATCTTTCTTATATTTTCTTTAGCTAGATTTTTTTGAGATCCCCTGGGGAAGGGAAAGGATACCCACTCCAGTATTCTGGACTGGAGAATTCCATGGGCTATATAGTCCATGGGGTCACAAAGAGTCAGACGCGACTGAGCGAGTTTCACTTTCACTTTCAGATAGGTTTTTTTTTTTTTTTGAGTTATTATTAGCATGTAACCCCACTCCAGTACTCTTGCCTGGAAAATCCCATGGACGGAGGAGCCTGGTGAGCTGCAGTGCATGGGGTCGCTAAGAGTCAGACAGGACTGAGCGACTTCACTTTCACTTTTCACTTTCATGCATTGGAAAAGGAAAAGGCAACCCACTCCAGTGTTCTTGCCTGGAGAATCCCAGGTATAGGGGAGCCTGGTGGGCTGCCGTCTATGGGGTCGCACAGAGTCGGACACAACTGAAGCGACTTAGCAGCAGCAGCAGCAGCAACACTGTATTAGTTGCAGTTGGCGACAAAAATGTTAATCAATAGTCAACCTTTGAAAGAAATGGAAAATTTTATTTGAGCCAATCTGAGGATTATAACCCTGGAGAAAATCTGTCAGGAATCTCTGAGGAATGTTCTGCCCATTAGAAGTTAAAGAATATATAAGTTTTTGAGAGAAAGGGTTATGCATCACAACATTTGATTGCCAGTTTATGTAGTCCTAAAAAATGAGTAGTGGGTCATTGTGACCCCTGAAGAGGTTAAGGAAGGAATGTTACCTCCTAAAGAGTTACCTTGCTGGTGCAAGGAAGAAAATTTTTCTTTTTTGTAAGCAAGCTTTCCTGTGTCTTCTAAGGGGATCTAGTTAATGTATAATGCAGACGCACATTGAAGACTAAAACAAGGAGTGCCTCAACTGGCAGTAAATTTTTATGCAAAATTTTTCTGTCTTGCTTTAAAATAATTTTGTTTCAAAAGAGATTTACAACAAAATTATTAGATATTTGTACATATTGTGAAATAATCACCACAATAACTCTAGATAATATCCATCACTACACATAAATACAAATGGTTTTTACTTAAGAACTCTTAATATCTACTTTCTTCGAAGTTAAGTCACTCAGTTGTGTTCGACTCTTTGCAACCCCGTGGACTGTAGCCCACCAGGCTTCTCCATACATGGGATTCTCCAGGCAAGAATACTGGAGTGGGTTGCCATTTCTTTCTCCAGGGGATCTTCCCAACTCAGGGATTGAACCCAGGTCTCCCTCATTGCCGGCAGACACTAACCTCTGAGCCACCAGGGAAGCCTATTTTCTTAGTACCTTTCAAATGTAATACAGTATTAGTGACTAAGGTCACCAGATTGTAAATTACACTCCCTAATTACTTACTTTAGAACTGGAACTTTGTACCATTTGACCACCTTCACCTACCTATTGTGACCATGACCCAACCCTAGCATCTGGCAATCACCAATCTTCTCAGTGTCTATAGCTTGTTGTAGTTTTTGTTTTGTTTTCTCTTTAGAATCCATATATAAGTGATATATTTGCCTATCTTACTTCACTTAACATCATATCCTCAAGGTCCATCCATGTTGAGGCAAATGGAAAGTTTTCCTTGTTACTCATGACTTAATAATATTCCACTCCATCTGTCATCATGTTTTCTTTATACATTCACCTATTTATAAACACCTAAGTTGTTTCCATGTTTCTGGCTATTGTAAACAATGCTTCAATGAACCTGAGAGTACAGTGATCTGTTTTTTGTTTGTTTGTTTTGCTTTATTCTTTTTTTATATTATATCCAGAAGTGGAAATTTTGGATCATATGTTAGCTTTATTTTTAAATTTTGAGGAATCACCATCACATTTTCCATATTGGCTATATTGATTTACATTTGCCTTAACAGTGTTAAGGTGTCTCTTTTAACTACCTACTCACTAACATTTGTTGTCTCTTATCATTTTGATGATCACCATCATAATAGGTACGAGATGTTACTTCCTTGTAGCTTTGATTTGAATTTTCTTGGTGACTAGTAACACTGAGCATTATTTCATATTCTTATTAACTATTTGAATCTTTTCTTCAAAAATTGTTTATTCAGGTCTTCAGCTAATTTTTTAAGGAATTATTTTTTTGTGGTTATTGAATTTTATGAGTTCTCCCTATATTTTAGATGGTAACACTTAGCTGAGAAAAGATAAGCAAAAGGCAAAGGAGAAAATGAAAGATATACCTATCTGAATACATAGTTCCAAGGAATACAAGTGAGAGATAAGAAACTCCTACTAAGTGATCTATACAAAGAAACAGAGGAAAGCAATAGAATGGGAGATCTCTTTAAGAATATTAGAGATACCAAGGGAATGTTTCATGCAAAGATGGGCACAAAAAAGGACAGAAATTGTATGGACCTAACAGAAGTAGAAGATATTAAGAAGAGTTGGCAAGGATACACAAAAGAACTATACAAAAAAGATCTCCATGACCTAGATAATCTCTACTGTGTGATCACTCACAGAGAGCCAGACATACTAGAATGAAAAGTCAAGTGGGCCTTAGGAAGCATTGCTATGAGCAAAGCTAGCGGAGGTGGTGGAATTCCAGTTGAACTCTTTCAAATCCTGAAAGATGGTGATGCTGTGACAGTGCTGCACTCAGTATGCCAGCAAATTTGGAAAATTCAGCAGTGGCCACAGCCTGGGAAAGGTCAGTTTCATTCAAAACCCAAAGAAAGGCACTGTTGAAGAATGTTCAAACTACTGCTCACTTTGCACTCATTTCATAGACTAGGACAGTAGTGCTGAACATTCTCCAAGCTAGACTTCAACAGTATGTGAACCAAGAATTTCTAGATGTTCAAGCTGGATTTAGAAAAGGCAGAGGAACTAGAGATCCAGAAGAAATTGCTAAAATCTGCTGGATCCTAGAAAAGTAAGAGAATTCCAGAAAAACATCTATATCTGTTTTATTGACTATACCAAAGCTTTTAACTGTGTGTATCACAACAAACTGGAAAATTCTTCAAGAAAGTGAACACTAGCCCACATTACCTACCTCCTGAGAATACTGTATGCAGGTCAAGAAGCAACAGTTAGAACCGGACATGTAACAATGGACTGGTTCCAAATTGGGAAAGGAGTCTGTTAAGGCTGTATATTGTCACCTTGCTTAATTAGCTTATATGCAGAGTACATTACGGAGAAGGCAAGGGCACCCCACTGCAGTACTCTTGCCTGGAAAATCCTATGGATGGAGGAGCCTGGAAGGCTGCAGTCCATGAGGTCGTTGAGGTTAGGACATGACTGAGAGACTTCACTTTCACTTTTCACTTTCCTGCATTAGAGAAGGAAATGGCAACCCACTCTAGTGTTCTTGCCTGGAGAATCACCCCAGGGACGGGGGAGCCTAGTGGGCTGCCGTCTATGGGGTTGTACAGAGTCGGACACAACTGAAGTGACTTAGCAGCAGCAGCGGAGTACATCATGTGAAATGCCAGGCTGGATGAAACACAAGCTGGAATCAAGATTTCTGGGAGAAATATCAATAACCTCAGAAATGCAGATGACAGGACCCATATGGTAGAAATCGAACCGGTACTAAACAGTCACTTGCTGAAGGTGAAAGAGGAGAATGAAAAAGCTGGCTTAAAACTCAACATTCAAAAATGAAGATCATAGCATCTGGTCCCATCACTTCATGGAAATAGATGGGCAAAAAATTGAAACAGTGAGAGATCATATTTTCTTTGGAGCCCTCATTTGCAGGGCTCCAAAATCACTGCAGCTGGTGACAGCAGCCATGAAATTAAAAGAAAAACTATGACCAACTTAGACAGCATATTAAAAAGCAGAGACATTGCTTTGGCAACAAAGGTCCATATAGTCAAAGTTATGATTTTTCCAGTAGTTTTGTATGGATGCAAGAGTTGGACCATAAAGGAGGCTGAGAGCCGAAGAATTGATGCTTTTGAATTGTGGTGTTGGAGAAGACTCTTGAGACTCCCTTAGACTGCAAGGAGATCCAACCTGTCAATCCTAAAGGAAATCAATCCTGAGTATTTATTGAAAGGACTGATGCTTAGATTGAAGCTCCAATACTTTGGCCACCTAATGCGAAGAGCTGACTCATTAGAAAAGACCCTGATTCTGGGAAAGATTGAAGGCAAGAGGAAATGGGAACCACAGAAGATGAAATGGTTGGATGGCATCACCAACCAAATATAGTGGACATGAGTTTAAATCAGTTCCAGGAGATGGTGAACGACTGGGAAGCCTGGAGTGCTGCAGTTGATGGTGTCATCAAGGGTCATACATGAGTGAGTGACTGAACAACAATAACAACACATACACAGACTTATGGTTTGCAAATATTTTTCTCTATGTTCATAGGCTGCCTTCTTGTTTTGTTGATCTTTTTTTTTTTCTGTGCAGTGTACAGTAACTTCTAGTTGTAAGTAGTTTCGCTTGTTCATTTTTAATTTTGTTACTTATATTTTAGGTGTCATATTTAAATTCACTGCCATGATGAATGTCAAAAATTATTTCCCATCGTTTTCTTTGAGGAATTTTGTGGTTTCAGGTCTTATATTTAAGCCTGGTCTATTTTGATATAATTTTGTAGTAGAGTGAGTTCATTGAATATTTTTGGCTCCCTTGTGAAATACTAGTTGACTGCATATGCATCAGTTTATCTTTGGGCCTTTGCTTCTATTCTAATGGACCTGGTGACTGTTTTTAAACCTATGTATTGCTTTTATTACTATAGCTTTATAATATTCTTTAAAATTAGAGTGAGTAATGCCTACAGCTTTTTATTTCTCAGGAATGATTTGTCCATTTGGAACTTTTTCATTTTCATATGAATTTTTATTATTTTTCTTGTTACTGATTTTAACAGATGTATCTCTAATACCCTATCATTACTAAAAATTGTGTTTATTCCTAAAAAGTTAAAAAAATTATAGCTATGATCTCTTATTTTATATAGCCACTTCCTTTTTTGAGTATCTATTCAATATTTCTTCTAAGAAATTATTCAACAACTCAAAAACAATATGAGTGCTTCTAATGAACTGTGCTGCCTGGCAACATGTAATATGTTAAAAAAAAGTCATATGACCTAATCAAGGTTGGCATGTTGCACTGAAACTTCTTCTGGACATTTTGTGACAAAAACAAGTGCTTATATCTCTAGACATGGCCCTATAAAATGTGGGCAGAAACCATCACACATCTATGTTGAGAGTTCAATCTACAAAAGGCAACACTAAGAAAAAAAAACTTAAAATTTCATCTAGATTGCATTTTCTGATCATGGATTAAGCCTTGATTGATCTACAACTTGGTTGAACTTGCTTGTTTACTTCTGGTCCCAGCAGTCTGACACTCAGTTTAGGAACATCTTTTTGAGTGATGCCTTATTGATAGGGTATTACTCTGTCCCTGATTCTTCCATAGTTATTAGCAACTTAGAATATATATATATTGGTGGACTATATCAATAATCTGAGAAGAGTAAAAACTTGATAAATAGAAGAACCACATTTCTTTTACTCTCATAAATGTTAAAATGCTTAAGATATAGATATAATTTAGCTAGTCAGAATTTAAAATCTTCATTATGTTATGTATTGCAAGTATGTTTTTCAAACTTTAAAAATATAACACATAATTTATAAAATTGTTCATTAAAACATGTCATGCTGCTGTTGCTGCTGCTAAGTCACTTCAGTAGTGTCCAACTCTGTGCGACCCCAGAGATGGCAGCCCACCAGGCTCCCCCATCCCTGGGATTCTCCAGGCAAGAACACTGGAGTAGGTTGCCATTTCCTTCTCCAATGCAGGAAAGTGAAAAGTGGAAGTGAAAAGTGAAAGTGAAGCCGCTCAGTCGTGTCCGACTCTTAGCGACCCGATGGACTGCAGCCCATGAGGCTCCTCCACCCATGGGATTTTCCAGGCAAGAGTACTGGAGTGGGGTGCCGTTGCCTTCTCCGAAAACATGTCATAGATATGTTCAAATAATTGATGAGAAATAAAAAACAAGAAAGACAGCATTCATTACAAAAAATTGAGAAGCTCTTTATAAACCTTTCAGAGGATAAAGGAATTTTAGAATAAAAGTCCTAGGTTAGACAAAACAATGGTCAAAAAATATCCTATAGAGCAATAAAATCGTAATTTGGGAGATGATATTTTCTACTAGACAGAAATATTCCCAGTTAGCAATTAACTTCAATGTATTTTAGCTCAAAAGTAAATTAAAAAAAATAAATGACAAAGTAAAACCTATGTACATATTCCAAAAGATATGTACTCAGTATGAAACTGGATATTGTCATTACCAGAATAAAATCTCTCATTTACTGAGATTTGCTTTGATCTCTTATGCAGATGCATCATCCTAGAAGTTCAAATCCCTTATATTTTCTAATCAAAACTTTAGCACACTTAGAACATCAAGGAGAATATTCAAAAAGTCATGTGGTGAGAAACCAGATAGCTATGGTTTCCTCCTATCAGTGACATGGAGCACATGTTTCCAGCTCTACTACAAAGCCACAGTCATCAAGACAGTATGGTACTGGCACAAAGACAGAGATATAGATCAATGGAACAAAATAGAAAGCCCAGAGATAAATCCACACACCTATGGACACCTTATCTTCGACAAAGGAGGCAAGACTATACAATTGAGAAAAGACAATCTCTTTAACAAGTGGTGCTGGGAAAACTGGTCAACCAATTGTAAAAGAATGAAACTAGATCACTTTCTAACACCACACACAAAAATAAACTCAAAATGGATTAAAGATCTAAATGTAAGACCAAAAACTATAAAACACCTAGAGGAGAATATAGGCAAAACACTCTCAGACATAAATCACAGCAGGATCCTCTATGATCCACCTCCCAGAATACTGGAAATAGAAGCAAAAATAAACAAATGGGACCTAAGTAAGCTTAAAAGCTTCTGCACAACAAAGGAAACTATAAGCAAGGTGAAAAGACAGCCTTCTGAATGGGAGAAAATAATAGCAAATGAAACAACTGACAAACAACTAATCTCAAAAATATACAAGCAACTTATGCAGCTCAACTCCAGAAAAATAAATGACCCAATCAAAAAATGGGCCAAAAAAAAAAAAAAAAAGGGCCAAAGAACTAAACAGACATTTCTCCAAAGAAGACATATGGATGGCTAACAAACACATGAAAAGATGCTCAACATCACTCATTATCAGAGAAATGCAAATCAAGACCACATTGAGGTACGATTTCACACCAGTCAGAATGGCTGTGATCCAAAAGTCTACAAGCAATAAATGCTGGAGAGGGTGTGGAGAAAAGGGAGCCCTCTTACACTGTTGGTGGGAATGCAAACTAGTACAGCCACTATGGAGAACAGTGTGGAGATTCCTTAAAAAACTGCAAATAGAACTGCCTTATGACCCAGCAATCCCACTGCTGGGCATCCACACCGAGGAAACCAGAATTGAAAGAGACACATGTACCCCAATGTTCATCGCAGCACTGTTTATAATAGCCAGGACATGGAAACAACCTAGATGTCCATCAGCAGATGAATGGATAAGAAAGCTGTGGCACATATGCACAATGGAGTATTACTCAGCCATTAAAAAGAATGCATTTGAATCAGTTCTAATGAGATGGATGAAACTGGAGCCGATTATACAGAGTGAAGTAAGCCAGAAAGAAAAACACCAATACAGTATACCAACACATATATATGGAATTTAGAAAGATGGTAATGATGACCCTGTATGCAAGATAGCAAAAGAGACACAGATATATAGAATGGACTTTTGGACTCTGAGGGAGAGGGAGAGGGAGAGGGTGGGATGATTTGGGAGAATGGCATTGAAACATGTATACTATCATGAAAGAAATGAAGCGCCAGCCTATGTTCGATACAGGATACAGGATGCTTGGGGCTGGTGCACAGGGATGATCCAGAGAGAGGATATAGGGTGGGAGAGGGGAGGGGGCTTCAGGATTGGGAGCTCGTATATACCTGTGGTAGATTCATGTTAATGTATGGCAAAACCAATACAGTATTGGAAAGTAAAATAAAGTAAAAATAAAATTTTTAAAAAAGACACCAAAGTTCTGGGTAAGCTTCATTATAAAATAGAAACTATTTCACCACCAGATTATTATGCAGTGAAATATCTTCACCAATGAGGATAAAATCTTGTAAAATAAGAACTTTCATTAACTATAGCAAAGGAGACAATCAATTTAAAAATTGTATTAGAAGTACTCAGAATGTAATTAGTTGTGATAGCACTCTTGAAAACAGTAGAAAAAAGATGGGTAAAGCACAAGTTATTTTTCAACATAATCAGACGCTTTTGGAGCAATGATGATGAGATGAATTGGAATTCCAGAAAAGAAGGTGCGACTCTATCTCGGAAGGCTGAGGATTGCTGCGTGTTTCTTGTACTTAGTAGAAGCACATGAATGGGTTTAGGCTTAGCTCAAGACGAAAGACTCCATTGACGGAGAGAAAGCAACATGCTTTTCGTTTTGTTACATACTTAAATCTATGCTTACTTTTTCATATTGACTATCATGTACTCTTCAGGGGAAAAGGCCAATTGATTTACGTTGGGTTGCATAGGCTCAGTATTAATCTTTAAGAATTTACTTAGAAAATTAGGTGGAGATATATCTCTCATTTAACATATCAGATTCCTTTCCCTCTATTATCCTTCATTTTTATTCAGGAAAACCTACCACACTATGTGAGACTATGGGGAAAGCTGACATGTGGTTGTTTCGAAGTTACTGGGATTTTGAATTTCCTCAACCTTACTTGCCTAATATTGAATTTGTTGGAGGACTGCACTGTAAGCCTGCAAAGCCCCTACCTAAGGTAATTAAATGTGCTTATTATTATCCTACATGAATGAAGTGTGAAGTGTTAGTCACTCAGTCATATCCAACTCTTTGCGACCCCATGGACTGTAACCCAACAGGCTCTTTTGTTCATGGAATTTTCCAGGTAAGAATACTGGAGTGGAATAGACATTCCCTTCTCCAGGGGATTTTCACTACCCAGCTATGAGTATTTATCTCTTAAGATGATTTCTGTTTTTTTTTTTTGTTGTTGTTGTTGTTAACAATATTTGATCCCCAAACAGAGAAAACAGACATAGAATTTAATGGTCATTATTTTCTTAGACTATACACTACAGTAAGAAGATGAGTAGCCTTTATTTTGGATTATGTATTACTATCTGATTGAAGTAGTCCTCAATATTTTCTTTTCTTGTTCAAAGTTCATTCATTACACATGAAAATGTATTATATATAAATTTTAAAATATTTCCTCAGTTCAATTCAGTTCAGTCGCTCAGTCGTGTCCGACTCTTTGCGACCCCATGAATCGCAGCATGCCAGGCCTCCCTGTCCATCACCAACTCCCATAGTTCACTCAGACTCACGTCCATCGAGTCAGTAATGCCATCAAAATATTTCCTAGTATCTTACAAATGCTATGCTATTTTTTTTTTCTAAGTCGCCTAAGTCATCTCTGAATCTGTGCAACCCCATAGATGGCAGCCCACCAGGCTCCTCTGTCCCTGGGAGTCTCCAGGCAATAATACTCAAATGGGTTGCCATTTCCTTCTCTAATACTATGCTACAATTGAACATAAAGATAACATTATATCTTAAGTCAAATCATCTGTAAACATAGTGTAATGGTTAATTTTATCTGTTAACCTGCCTGGCTAGGTACCCAGCTATTTAGACAAACATTTTCTAGAATTTACTGAGAAGCTCTTTTTAGATGAAATCAACTTTTAAGTATGTGGACCTGAATAAAGAAATTACTCTTCATTATGTGGGTAAGCCTCATCCAATTAGTTGCAGATATGACTAGAACAAAAGACTGAATTCTGCCTGTAGGCCACCTTCAGACTTAAACTACAGCAGTGGGTCTTCTCTGAGTCTCCAGCCTAATGTGCTGTTCTGCAGATTAAACTTGCCAGCTTCCATAATCATGTAATAAATCTCTTAATATAAATTTCTTCCCTGTCTTTCCATTTCAAGCCTCACAAATTTTTTTCTTATTGTATGTAATTGGCTTAGTTTTGCTAGTTTTCAACACAGGATGAAAAGATTTATTTTTATTTTAGTATGATTGACTATACTGTTTTTATTTTTAATTCAAAATTATATATTTCCAATATATTCCTATCATCCTCAGAGTATGTTTTATAGGTATTCCGGCATTACTTGTCTGGTCAGATATTACATGGCTACCTCATTCCTAATTGTGTATGTGGAAACATATATATATATATATATATATATATATATATATATGTATATATGTATATATGTGTATATATATGTATATATACATATAATATATTACATAATAATTATATTACATATAATACATATATATACATATACATATAATAACATATACATATATATATAATCAAAATAAAAGAAAATAGAAATTTAGAAAGCAGAGAAAAGTAAATTTACCAAAACTGTATCATTGTACTGACAGTGATTCATCAGAAAAAATGAAAGATAATCTTATTAGGATCTAAGGCTAAATATAAAGTACAACACTGGAACTATTTAACTGAAAGGTAGAAATTTGCTTTGCCAGCTACTGCTGTGTAGACTTGGACAAATTACTTAACCTTACTGAGATAGATTTCCAATTTGTAAATGTATACATATCTCATAAAATCACCGTATATCTAAGTTAAATGATACATGTAAAGAGCTCAGCAAATGGCAAAAGATAACAGGCAGTCAATAATTTGTAAACACAAGCACACATGCACAAAGAAACACACATGCCTCAAATATGCTTTACTAAATGAGCCTTTAGTAACAATAATTTTTAATTCACCTAATAAGGATGAGATGGCTAGATGGCATCACTGACTCGATGGACATGAGTTTGGGTTAACTCCAGGAGTTGGTGATGAACAGGGAGACCTGGCGTGCTGCAATTCATGGGGTAGCAAAGAGTCAGACACAACTGAGCAACTGAACTAAATAAGGATTTCAAGCTATCTATTATACACTGACATGGTTTATATAATGAAATTACATAATTGTTCTAATAATTCAGACACATTATAAAAAGAGTGCGACATCTATTATAACTGTAAACTTTTATATTTCAAAGACTATTTTCTTCACAGGAGTTTGAAGAGTTTGTTCAAAGCTCTGGAAGAGATGGAGTCATGGTGTTTACTCTAGGTTCAATGATCAAAAACCTCTCAGAAGAAAAGTCTAATATGATCGCATCAGCCCTTGCCCAGATTCCACAGAAGGTCAGATAATATTTATTTCAGGGATAGGTATTTTAAAATCCATGATCACGGTAAAGTATACTTTTATTTTTTATTTTTTTTTATTTTTATTTTTTTTTAGTTTTTTACTTTTTTTAATTTTAAAATCTTTAATTCTTACATGCGTTCCCAAACATGAACCCCCCTCCCCCCTCCCTCCCCAAAACATCTCTCTGGGTCATCCCCATGCACCAGCCCCAAGCATGCTGTATCCTGCATCAGACATAGATTGGCGATTCAATTCTTACATGATAGTATACATGTTAGAACGCCATTCTCCCAAATCATCCCACCCTCTCCCTCTCCCTCTGAGTCCAAAAGTCCATTATACACATCTGTGTCTTTTTTGCTGTCTTGCATACAGGGTCGTCATTGCCATCTTTCTAAATTCCATATATATGTGTTAGTATACTGTATTGGTGTTTTTCTTTCTGGCTTACTTCACTCTGTATAATCGGCTCCAATTTCATCCATCTCATCAGAACTGATTCAAATGAATTCTTTTTAATGGCTGAGTAATACTCCATTGTGTATATGTACCACAGCTTTCTTATCCATTCATCTGCTGATGGACATCTAGGTTGTTTCCATGTCCTGGCTATTGTAAACAGTGCTGTGATGAACATTGGGGTACATGTGTCTCTTTCAATTCTGGTTTCCTCGGTGTGTATGCCCAGCAGTGGGATTGCTGGGTCATAAGGTAGTTCTATTTGCAGTTTTTTAAGGAATCTCCACACTGTTCTCCATAGTGGCTGTACTAGTTTGCATTCCCACCAACAGTGTAGCCTTCTGAATGGGAGAAAATAATAGCAAATGAAGCAACTGACAAACAACTAATCTCAAAAATATACAAGCAACTTATGCAGCTCAATTCCAGAAAAATAAATGACCCAATCAAAAAATGGGCCAAAGAACTAAATAGACATTTCTCCAAAGAAGATATATGGATGGCTAACAAACACATGAAAAGATGCTCAACATCACTCATTATTAGAGAAATGCAAATCAAAACCACAATGAGGTACCACTTCACACCAGTCAGAATGGCTGCGATCCAAAAATCTGCAAGCAATAAATGCTGGAGAGGGTGTGGAGAAAAGGGAACCCTCCTGCACTGTTGGTGGGAATGCAAACTAAAGTATACTTTTAAAATGCAGGAAAGGCTATTGATATTGTTAGTCTCAACTTAAGTGAGCACTAAAGAAAAAGTACAAATGATAAAAGGGGGTATTTGATTGCTATCTTGCTTTAAACTTGGCATTATTAACAGAAAATTCTATTGCATTATTTTCTTTAAATAATGATCTGAAAGTAATCATATGCTACTGTTAAAGCATCAGTCAGCTTTGAGCCTAGGTTTTAAGTCATTCATGTAATTTAACATCTTTGGCTGTTCTTATATATATCTTTTAAATCTGAAGCATATAAACAAGTTACAAATAACATGACAGAGAATAAAGGAAAAGCTATTTAAAATAATAGGTTTGATTCACAGCATGTCTTGGGACTATATTCTCTTATAATTAATGATTTTAAACATTGTCTTAATGAAACTTGGATATAAGGGCATATTCTAAAATTAAACCTAAATAATGTTTCTTCTTCGAGAAGGCAGTGGCACCCCACTCCAGTACTCTTGCCTGGAAAATCCCATGGATGGAGGAGCCTGGTAGGCTGCAGTCCATGGGGTTTCGAAAAGTCGGACATGACTGAGCGACTTCACTTTCAATTTTCACTTTCCACTTTCCTGCATTGGAGAAGGAAATGGCAACCCACTCCAGTGTTCTTGCCTGGAGAATCCCAGGGACAGAGGAGCCTGGTGGGCTTCCGTTTATGGGGTCACACAGAGTCGGACACGACTGAGGCGACTTAGTAGCAGAAGCAGCAATGTTTCTTCTAATAATCCTAAATAATGAATCTTAAAAATAATCCTAAATGAAATCCTAAATAATGACTCTTAAACAGTTAAAGCTTTAATAATCCAGTAACAGATTTAAGAATATACTTTACAATGTTCCAGCAAACTGTAATTTTATATTAACATCATTCTAAGTTATAACTGAGTGACACCTTTTCCCTAGCTTAAGATAAAACATACCATTACAACAATCATGTTTCAAATAATTATGACAATTCTTATATTTATATTCCAATTGTTTCAAAAATTGCTTTGTAGAAGTAACATCCATTTAAACATTTAATCTAAAAAAACTTCATAAAATTATTGCATTTTTAATTGCTTTAAAATACAATACTTAGGAGTGGCATTAAGGAAGGGCTAGAGGCACCAAAAACTCTCTCTCTCCAAAACTATGTTGAATAAAAGTGGCAAGAGGGAACATCCTTGTCGTGTTTCTGGTCTTAGAAGAAATGCTTTATTTTTCATCATTGAGAATAATGTTTGCTACAGGTTAGTCATATATGGCCTTTATTTTGTTGACTCACTTTCTACAGAGCTTTTTTTTTTTTTTTTTTTAAATCATAAACATGTGTTGAATTTTGTCAAAAGATTTTCCTGGATCAATTGAGATGATCATATGGCTTTACTACTCAGTTTGTTAATGTGTTTCCCCGATAGCTCAGTTGGTAAAGAAACCAACTGCAATGCAGGAGACCCTAGTTCAATTACTAGGTCAGGAAGATCCGCTGGAGAAGAGATAGGATACCCACTCCAGTATTCTTGGGCTTCCTTTGTGTCTCAGCTAGTAGAGAATCTGGTTACAATGCAGGAGACCTGGGTTCTATCCCTGGGTTGGGAAGATCCCTTGGATAAGGGAAAGGCCAACCACTCCAGAATTCTGTCCTGGAGAATTCCATGTAGTCCACGGGGTCGCAAAGAGTCAGACATGACTGAGAGACTTTCACTTTGCTGCTGCTAAGTCACCTCAGTCGTGTCCGACTCTGTGCAACTCCATAGGCGGCAGCCCACCAGGTTCCTCTGTCCCTGCGATTCTCCAAGCAAGAACACTGGAGTGGGTTGCCATTTCCTTCTCCAATGCAGGAAAGTGAAAATTGAAAGTGAAGTCGCTCAGCTGTGTCTGACTCTTAGCGACCCCATGGACTGCAGCCTACCAGGCTCCTCTGCCCATGGGGTTTTCCAGGCAAGAGTACTGGAGTGGGTTGCCATTGCCTTCTCCACTTTGCTAATGTTGTGTATTACATCGATTGATTTGTGTATATTGGACAATCCTTGCATCTCTCGAATAAATCCCACTTGATTATAGTGTACAATCCTTTTTATGTATTGTTGGGTTCAGATTGCTAGTGTTTTGTTGAAGATTTTGGCATCTATGTTTATCACTGATATTGGCCTATAATATTCTTTTTTTGTGATATCTTTGTTTTTGATATCAGGATGATGGTCATCTCATATAATGAGATTCAGAATATTCCTTTCTCTGCAATTTTTGGAAGAGTTTCAGAAAGATAGGTATTAATTCTTTAAATTTTGACAGAATTTGCCTGTGAAGTCATCAGGATTCTGGACTTTTGTTTGTTGGAGGATTTTTAATCACAGTTTCAATTTCAGTACTTGTGATTTGTTTGCTTATATTTTCTTTTTTTTTTCTGGTTCAGTCTTGGGAGATTGTACATTTCTAAGACTTTGTCCATTTCTTCCATGTCATGCAATTGTCTTTTATTGATAAACAGTTGCTTTTAGTACTCTCTTAATATCCTTTGTAATTCTGTATTGTGCATGGTAGCTTCTTTCTCATTTCTCATTTTATTGATTTGACCCCACTTCCTTTTTTGTTTGATGAGTTTGGCTAAAGTTTTGCTAGTTTTGCTTATTTTCTCAAAGAACCAGATTTTAGTTTCATTGATCTTTGCTACTGTTTTCTTTGTCTCTGTTTCATTTATTACTGCTTTGATCATTATGACTTCATTCTACTAACTTTGATTTTGTTTATTCTTCTTTCTCTAGTTGCTTCAGGTAAAGGTTAGGATATTTACTTGAGATTTTTCGAGGTAATATTGTATTGCTAAAACTTCCCTTCTTAGAACTGTTTTTACTGTATCTTATATGTTTTGATATTGTTATATGATATGATATTGATATTGTTGTCATTAATCCTTAGATCTTAAAAAATTTCCTCAGTGATCCACTGTTTGTTTAGTAACATACTGTTTAGCCTCCATGTACAATGTTTTCTTGCATTTTCCCCCTTTCCCAATTGATTTCTAATCTCATTGCTTTGTAATCAGAAAAGATGCTTGATACAATTTCAATTATTTTAAATTTACTAAAACTTGCTTTGTGACCCAAGATGTGATTTATCCTGGAGAATGTTCTGTGTCCACTTGAGAAGAAACTGTATTCTGCTGCTTTCAGATGGAATGTCCTATAAATACCAATTAAGCCTATTTGATCTAATATATTATTAAAGGATTGTGCTTCCTTATTGATTTTCTGTCTGGATGATCTGCCCATTGGTGTAAGTGCCCCACTATTATTGTATTACTGTTGAGTTCTCCTTTTATAAAAGGCTGTTAGCATTTGTCTCCTCTGTTGGGTGCATATACATTTACAACTACTATTACTTCTTACACTGATCCATTGATTATTATGTATTGCCCTTTATTTTCTATTGTAACAGTCCTTGTAGTAAAGTCTATTTTGTGTGATACAAGTATCACTACTTCAATTTTCTTTTGCTTTACATTTGCATGGAATATCTTTTTCCATCTCCTCACTTTCAGTCAGTATGTGTCCCTAGGTTTAAAGTAAGTCTCTTGTACACAGCATATATATGAGTGTGGTTTTCTTTATCAATTGTCAGTTTATGTCTTTTGGTTAGAGCTTTTAATCTATTTACATTTAAGGTAATTATTGATGTGTATGTTCCTTCTACAAGCTTTGGGCTTGGTTTGCCTTCATTTTATAATTCTTTAAGGTATAACATTAGAATATTAATATATCCACCTCATTAGAACTGATTCAAATGTATTCTTTTTAATGGCTGAGTAATACTCCATTGTGTATATGTACCACAGCTTTCTTATCCATTCATCTGCTGATGGACATCTAGGTTGCTTCCATGTCCTGGCTATCATAAACAGTGCTGCAATGAACACCAATATGTAGTTCTTTCAGATGCAGATTCTCGTTTTTCTTCATCTACATCTTCATCATTTTTCTTCATCTGGTTAAGTTAGAATTAACCAGAATATGAAAGGCTATTGACTAGGATCATTGCAAGCCTTTGAAAACATGGTTGTAGTGTTTGTAGTGTAATGGTTTATAAACACTCATGTGTGATGCCTGGAGGCATCAAATCTGATTAATCATAGGTTAACTTCTGAGAGGATGTGATACTAAAAATCTTCTGATAAAGACATTCATCTTAATAGGTTCTGTGGTGATACACAGGAAAGAAACCAAAAACACTAGGAGCCAATACTCGACTGTATGAATGGATTCCACAAAATGATCTTCTTGGTAAGACCAAAGAGAAGAAAAATAAACAGAGCTGAATGAAGTTTAATCTAAATGACTATTCAATAACAGATATCTTACAAATTTATATTTAAAATAAGAAAAAAAAAGAAATTTTAATGTGCTCTCACATTTCTTCAGGAGTTTGTGTAAAAAAGGATTATTCATGACACATTTTAAAGATTAAGGCACACTTTATTCAAGACCATTATGATAAATATAGTTATTAGTGCAATGGACTCTTACAATAAGACAGAGAGTTTGGACACAACTCTGTGTGCAGAAAGGAAAAGGGAATTTTCCCCCAAAGAACATAATGGAAGTTCATTGGATGAAAAATTACAAAGAGTTCAACTGACCTAGTAAATGCTTGCTAAAATTGGGCAATGCAGAGATAGTGGAGCCACAAAATCAAATTCTAGTTGAGAAGAGTTCAGAGGAACCTAGCTAGATCTTGGTCAAGGTTCTTTGTCAAACTTTAGCATAAATATCAAGTTTATAAATCTTTAATTTATGATTAATCTCTCCCTCCTCAGGATCAATGTAAGAGAAAGTACTTTTGGATCAGGTTCTCATTAACTTTCGTATAGAATATTGTAACACACTCCTGATGCTCTTCATCCATTTCCTCCTACCTTTCTTCTCTACAGGAAAAAAAAAAAATCTGGCAAGCCATTTCACCTATATTTCATATATAACATAAATGGCTGCATATTAGTATAAAGTCAAGCGCAAATCATATTTTCTTAAACAGAGAACATCATAAACTTGATGTAACCTATCTTTCTAGCCTGTTATGCCAACGTTCTCATATTGAAATCCTGCACATCTCACCTTCCTTTTCCCATCTTCAAAAATATTTGGTTTCTACAGTTCTTCCCTTCGTTTTTATTGATATATTCTTCCTGCAATAATTTGTCAAATGGCACGTACTCTCCATCATATATTCTGCAGGAAACTTCTCAGTTGTCTGTGGAATGACTTAATTGCTGGAATCACTAATTATACTTAGCCTGGAGTAATTAATTGCTGCTTTCTTCAGAGCCTATAAGGATTTATATGTGTTCTCATAGCACATAATAATATAGATGTTACTTAATAGAATTGGCTTATGCAGGTGTCATGATTTTCTGTTTCTGACTCTCTTACAATTTAGAATAATAATGTTTCTTTTTTTTGTTGTTTTAATTTTTAGGACATCCCAAAACCAGAGCTTTTATCACTCACTGTGGAACCAATGGAATCTATGAAGCTATTTACCATGGGGTTCCTATGGTTGGAATTCCTGTGTTTGGTGATCAGCATGATAATGTTGTTCATATGAAAGCCAAAGGGGCAGCTGTTGAAGTAGACTTGCAAAGAATGACAAGTGAAGATCTGCTTAATGCTTTGAAAGCAGTTATTAACAACCCTTTGTGAGTAGAGAATATATACATTTTTAAGCAGCCTCTTGTTTTTGAAGGAATAATCAGTTTTATACAATTATAAATTGATAACTTTTATATAATAACCAGTGCATAGCTAATATCAAATAAGATTATTTTATACTTCTTAAATTTTGTGAAATTATTTTGTCACCTACCACTACTGAGTGATAGATTACAACCTCAAAGAAATACTACATTTATTTAAAGAAAATTATCTACTGTTGAAAAGATATAAACTTTTTAATTAACAATAGTACTTTTTATTTCTTAAAAAATTGCAGATATTATCACTCTAAAGAATTTAGGAAATGTAACAAAATCATAAAAACATAACTACTCAGCTTTCCTTATGTAGTTATAACCAATACCAGTTTAGAAACTTCTGCTATTTGCTCGTGCTAATTTATAAATAGAAAGTAACAGAAATATATTTGTAAAAATAGAGTTATATTTGTTAATTTAACATATTTTATATTGGTATATTTTAAATTAAAACTAGAGAAAGAGAATGAAGCAAAATTGAGAGATCCAAATGGAGGCAGAGAAGACCCTAGCCTTCTTGTTCCCCAGTAGAAAATAACAATTAGACACTATCTATGAAAAAAATCGTTTCTGGGAGTGCTCTAAAGTCCATGTATGAAATTTTAGCAACACAGTAGAACAACAACCGAAACAAAAGAGCCTGAGATAAATCACACAAGAACAAAATGATGACAGCTTTATTTTACCAGCATCATCCTCAAGTCAGCATTGCTCAGCACCAAGCGAGAACTCTCAGCTAGAAAGAGTCCCTTGGTAGAAAAAGAAGAATGAACTGAGTGATCAATTTCTAAGGCCTTCTGGGACACAGAAATAGAAAAACAAATTCTAAATTTGTATGAAGCCACAAGAGATCTCAAACAGCGAAAGCAGTCCCAAGAAATTATGACATTGAAGGCATCCCACTTTTTATTTCAAACTGTACTATAAAGTTATAGTAATTTTAAACAGATGATATTGTCATAAAAATAGACATACAGACCAATGGATAGGACTGAGAGCCCTGAAACAACCTTCATATATAAAGCTGAATAATATTTTTCAAAAAGTGAAGAATACTCAATAGGAAAAGCATTATCCCTTCAATGAGTAGTGCTAAGGAAACTAGATAATTATATACAGGAGAATAGATTTGGAGCTGTATATTATGTTACTTACAAAAGATGATTAGAAATGGACTAAAGACTTAAACATAAGACCTGAAACCATAGAACTCCTATGATCAAACAGGAGGAAGTTTCTTGACAAGGGTATTGGCAACAAATTTTGGGATATGACACCAACAATACAAGAAACCAATGCAAAACAAGAGTGAGGCTATATTAAGCTCAAAAGCTTCTGTACAGCTAAAGAAATGACCTACAAAATGAAAAGCAACATACAAAATTGGAGAACATTTTGAAGATAACACATCTGATAAGAAACTAATATACAAAAGATATAAGTAACTCATATTACTTAATAGCAAAATTTTTTAAAAAATGAATGGAGTTACTGAATAGATATTGGCCCAAAAAAGATGTAAAACGGCCAACAGGTACATGAAAAGGGGCTTGACACTACTAAGCATCATAAAATGCGAATAAAAACCTCACCTTTCCCACCTCACACTTATTAGAATTGTTGTTGTTGTTGTTCAGTCACTAAATTGTGGCTGACTCTGTGACCCCATTGACTACAGCATGCCAGGCTACCTTGTCCTCAACTATCTCCTGGAGTTTGCTCAAATACATGTCCATTGAGGTGGTGATGCTATCTAACCATCTCATCCTCCGCTGCCCAGTTTTCTTTCTCCCTTCAATCTGACAGCAGTAGGTTCTTTTGCAGTGAGTCAGCTCTTCTCATCAAGTGGCCAAAGTATTGAAGCTTCAGCTTTAGCATCAGTCCTTCCATGAAATTCAGGGTTGATTTCCTTTAGGAATGACTGGTTTGATCTCCTTACTGTCCAAGGGACTCTCAAGTCTTCTTCAGCACCAGAATTAGAAAGCATCAATTCTTCAATGCTCAGCCTTCTTTATGGTCCAACTCTCACATGATTGCTGGAAAAACCATAGCTTTGACTATACGGATATTTGTCAGCAAAGTAATGTCTCTGCTTTTTAATATGCTGTCTGTGTTTGTCATAGTTTTTCTTCCAAGGAGCAAGAGCCTTTTAATTTCATGACTGCAGTTGCTCTCCAGTGTGATTTTGGAGCCCAAGAAAATAAAGTCTGTCACTGTTTCCACATCTATTTGTCACAAAGTGATGGGACAGGATACCATATTCTTAGTGGTTTCCAATGTTGAGTTTCAAGCCAGCTTTTTCACTTTCTTTCACCTTCATCAAGAGGCTCTTCAGTTCCTCTTTGCTTTCTTCCATAAGGGCAGAGTCACTTGCATATCTGAGGCTCTTGATATTTCTTCTGGCAATCTTGATTCCACCTTTGACTTCATCCAGCCTGGCATTTCTCTTGATGTACTCATTTTGCTTCTCTTCTTTTCTCAGCTATTTGTAAGGCTTCCTCAGACAACCATTATCCCTTCTACAGTTCTTTTTCTTGGGGTTGGTTTTGATCATGGCCTCCTGTACAATGTCATAAACCTCTGTCTATAGTTCTTATGCACTCTGTCTATCTGATCTAATCCCTTGAATTCATTTGTCACTTCCACTTTATAATTGTAAGGGATTTGATTTAGGTCATATCTGAATGGTCTACTGCTTTTCCCTCCTTATTTAATGTAAATCTGAATTTGGCAATAAGGAGTTCATGATCTGACCACAGTCAGCTCCTAGTCTTGTTTTTGCTGACTAAGGCAGAGCACCGAAGAACTGATGCTTTTGAACTGTGGTGTTGGAGAAGACTCTTGAGAGTCCCTTGGCCTGCAAGGAGATCCAACCAGTCCATTCTGAAGGAGATCAGCCCTGGGATTTCTTTGTGAGGAATGATGCTAAAGCTGAAACTCCAGTACTTTGGCCATCTCATGCAAAGAGTTGAGTCATTGGAAAAGACTCTGATGCTGGGAGGGATTGAGGGAAGGAGGAGAAGGGGACGACTGACGATGAGATGGCTGGATGGCATTACTGACTCGATGGACGTGAGTTTGAGTGAACTCTGAGAGTTGGTGATGGACAGGGAGGCCTGGCATGCTGCGATTTATGGGGTCGCAAAGAGTCGGACACGACTGAGCGACTGAACTGAACTGAACTGAACTGTATAGTTTCTTCATCCTCAGCTTCAAAGAATATAATCAATCTGATTCTGGGATTGACTATCTTTACACATTGACCACACATAGTCATTTCTTGTGTTGTTGGAGGAGGGTGGTGTTTGCTATGACCAGTGCGTGTTCTTGACAAAACTGTTAGCCTTTGCCATGCTTCATTTTGTACCCCAAGGCCAAAATTACCTGTTACTCCAGGTGTTTCTTGACTTCCTATTTTTGCATTCCAATCCCCTATGATGAAACGGACATCTTTCTTTGGTGTTAGTCCTAGAAAGTCTTGTAGGTTTTCATAGAGCCATTCAACTTCAGTCTCTTCAGCATTAGTGGCTGGGGCAAAGATTTGGATTGCTGTGATGTTGAGTGGTTTGCCTTGGAAAGGAATAGAGATCATTCTGTCATTTTTGAGATTGCTCCCAAGTGCTGCATTTTGGACGCTTTTACTGACTGTGAGGGCTACTCCATTTCTTCTAAGGGATTCTTGCCCATAGTATTAGATGTAATGGTCATCTGAATTAAATTTTCACATTCCAGTCCATTTTAGTTCGCTGATTCCTAAAATGTCGATATTCACTCTTGCCATCTCCTGTCTGACCACTTCCAATTTGCCTTCATTCATGGATCTAACATTCCAGGTTCCTATGCAAGATTGCTCTTTATAGCGTCAGACTTTACTTTCACCACCAGAGACATCCATAAATGGGCGTACTTTCCGCTTTGGGTCAGATTCTTCATTCCTTCTGGGGCTATTTCTCTGCTCTTCTCCAGTAACATTTTGGACACCTACTGACCTGGATGGTGCATCTTTTGGTGTCATATCTTTTTGCCTTTTCATACTGTTCATGGGATTCTCAAGGCAGAACGCTGAAGTGGTTTGCCATTCCCTTCTCTAGTACAACAATGTGAATCCTCCATAAGTATATATATATATATATATATATATATATATATATATATATATATATATATTCCCCTCCTTTTGAGTCTTCCTCTTACCTCCACCCCATCCCACTCTTTTGTGTTTTGTGGCAATCTATTGGGTATATTCAAGTCTTTTCGACCCCATGGACTGTAGCCTGCTAGTCTCCTCTGTTGATAGGACTTTCCAGGGATTAATACTGGCATGCATTGCCATTTGCTTCTCCAGAGGATCTCATTGACCCAGGGATCAAATGTGGATCTCCTGCTCTCCTGCATTGGCAGGGAGATTCTTTAGCACTGAACCACCTAGGAAGCCCCAGAGTACCAGGCTGAGCTCTCTGTGTTATACAGCAAATTCTAATGGCTATCTACTCTACACATGATAGTATCTATAAGTCAGTGCTACTTCCCCAATTTGTCCGACTGTGTCCCATCCCTTGCTGTGTACACAAGTCTGTCCTCTACATCTGCATTTCTATTCCTACCTTACTAATGGGGTTATGAGTACAGTTTTTTTTCCTAGGTTACAATATTAATATATGATATTTGTTTTTCTCCTTCTGACTTACTTCACTCTGTAAAACAGGCTGTGGGTTCCATCAGTGTCTCTTAAACATCACATCTTAGATTTCTTTGCTATATTATCAGTACAATGTTGTCAAAGCTTACAACATATGCATCTTGCCCAAGGCCACAATTTCCAATATCATTTAGCATTAATTTCATATTTATATGGATTTAATGAGCCAACTTGTGTTTTAATAGAGTATTTTATTGACTTTTTATCTGATCAATACTTTCTGTGTCTGTCTTGGAATTTCTGTTGCTATTGTTTGTTTTCCTGAGATGTATTCAGAGGTACTTATTCCTTAAATTCTTGTGTATTAAAAAAAGCCTGCCTTGGTTGTTTAAACCAAAGGGCAACTTTAAACTTTACTTTTTTCAGGTTTATAGTTCTCATCCTCAATACTTTTTGCATGCTTTCCTATGATTTTCTACTGTTTAATGTTCTGTATTCTTTATCAATGATGATTGCACTTTGGTGTGGGAGAAGAACCTCCTTCCTTCACAAACCCGAGGAAATCTTGCTTCTAAGTCAGCCATTCAAAGCCTTAAGCCAAAACCATGGTTCGGTCTTCTGTTACTTGACAGAAGTTAGAAGGGTTAGTGTTCTAGCTATTGCCATCCTTCCATCTCACCACTGCAGGTGCAGCCCTCTGTTGTTGTTGTACAGTTTCTCAGTTATGTCTACTCTTTGTGACTCCATGAAATGCAGCACACCAGGCCTCCCTGTCCCTCACTATCTCCCAGAGTTTGCCCAAGTTCATGTTCATTTTCAGTGATGCCATCCAACCGTCTCATCCTCTGATGCCCTCTTCTCTTTCTTCCCTCAATATTTCCCAGCACTATGGACTTTCCCAGTGAGTTGTCTATTCTCATCAGACGACCAAAATACTGGAGCTTCAGCTTCAACATCAGTATATTCCTTCCAGTAAATATTCAGGGTTGATCTCCCTTATGATTGTCTGGTTTGACCTCCTTGCTGTCCAAGGGACTTTCAGGAGTCTTCTCTAGCACCACAGTTGAAGGCATCAGTTATTTGGCATTCTGACTTCTTTATGGTCCAACTCTCACAATGGTATGGGACTGCTATCAAGACCATAGCCTTGACTATTCAGACCTTTGTTGGCAGAGTAATGTTTCTGCTTTTCAACACACAGCCCTCTTTAGCCTGAGGCAAAAATGCCGGCATCTATTCAGTCTCAGACCCTATTTCTTGCCTAGAGGATCACATGAAGCTTTCTTGCTTTCATCTGAAATGTCAGGACCATGAAGATCACATACTGAAATCATTTCCTGTTGCTTCTGAAGTCTCATTAGTACTGACACTCCAGACCAAACCTGGGGAAGAGTGAAGGAGTGGTGAAAGGATTCCTTTTTCATAGACCTTCCCTTCCATGCTGCTTCCTACACTATTATGTTCCCAATACCACACTCAGCAAGTTAGATCAAAATTCTGTATTCTCAAGCTACATATTCTATTAATCCATTCTTATTTGTGTACTTTGAGAATGCTATTTTCAATTGGAAATTATTTTCTCTCCTACCTCCAATAATTGCTGAGACTCTAAAGCATCCAACAGATATCAGCCAATGGACCATCATATCTAGAAATATCTCAAGAGGAAACAAATTTTCTTTAACTTTTTATATTCTTGGTGATATTATGACACAACTTATATAATTAATTATGCAATGTATTTTTAATAATATATATCTGTTTTAGGTATATCATGTCCTTAACAAACTCTACAGGTTGTTATTTATATATATTCAATTTTAGCTATAAAGAGAATGCTATGAAGTTATCAAGAATTCACCATGATCAACCTGTAAAACCCCTGAACCGAGCAGTCTTCTGGGTTGAGTTTGTCATGCGCCACAAAGGAGCCAAGCACCTTCGACCAGCCTTCCATGACCTCACCTGGTTCCAGCACCACTCTTTGGATGTGATTGGCTTCCTGCTAGCTTGTGCGGCAACTGTTGCATTCCTGGTCACTAAATGTTGCCTGTTTTGTTGTTGGAAGTTTGGTAAGACAGCAAAGAAGAAAAAGAGAGAGTAGTCTCTTCTGCTTTTTTTTTTTTAATAATTGGGCTAGAAAACTTGACAGAGTCCATCTGAATAATCCAGTCACTGATTAGAAAAGATTTCTTTCCTGTTCTTCTGGGTTCTTATCCAGTCTCCAACTTATCAAGACAAAGATCAAATACTCACTCTAGAAATAAGCCACACTATTCCGAATGAAAGTTTAAAATAATCTATTCTTTACAAAGATACGACAAATGAATAAAAACATGGAAATTGTTACAATTAAAGTTTAGTGCTTTCCTTTATTCATTGCTTTCAGTTCAACCAGTTGAGATGCTGGTGAGGCCTCAGGAACATAATGATAAATCCTATTTCCATACTGATCAGGTTGAATATTTCTTAAATATCTAACATAATTTCGGGTCCAATACTCAATAATTATTTCATGTTCTCTAAAAGAACTATACAAGAACTAATGCAGATCACACTCTAGCCAGAGCTTCTTTGCCAGTCAGGAATATCAGAAGCCTGATAGGATTTCTACTCTGTTGTAAAGCACATTTTACATCATCAATTTCCTTTCATATTACACATTAGACTTTGTCCCCTTTGGAATACAAAATACTGTTTGTTTATTTGTTTGTTTGTTTCTAAGACTATCCTTCATTTGGATATTAATAATGATAGTACTTCATTTGTATTGTAACACTTCTTGGCTTCAGAGAACTAGCTGATTATTGTATGTTTTCATGGTTACTGGTACGATGGACCAAAGTAAATGACTAGAATTTAATGCCCACACTTTTAAATGAACTTAAGTACAATAAGGCTATATATTGTCATTCTGCTTATTTAACTCTATATAGAGTGCATCATGCGAAATGCTGGCCTGGACTAGCAGGAATCGAGATTGCCACAGAAATATCAACCTCAGGTGAGACACAGATGATACCCCTCTAATGACAGAAAGTAAAAAGGAACTAAAGAGCCTTTTGATGAGGGTGAAAGGGGGAAAAGCTGGCTTAAAGCTGAGCATTGAAAAAAAAAAAAAAGAAAGTCATGGCATCTGGTCCCATCATTTCATGGCAAATAGAAGGAGGAAAAGTGGAAACTGCTTTCTTGTCCTCCAAAATCACTGTGGATGCAGACTGTAGCCAAAAATTAAAAGACGCTTGCTTCTCAGAAGAAAAGCTATGACAACCTAGACAGTGTGTTAAAAAGCAGAGATACCACTTTGCAGACAAAGGTCTATGTACTCAAAGTTATCCTTTTTCCTGTATATTTATGAGAGTTGGACCATAAAGAAAGCCCAGCAGTGAAGAATTGATGCCTTAAAATTGTAGTGCTGGAGAAGACTCTTGAGAGTCCCTTGGACTGCAAGGAGATCAAACCAGTCAATACTAAAGGAAATCAACCATGAATATTCACTAGAAGGACTGATGCTGCCGTTGAATCTCCAATACTTTGGCCACCTGATGAAAAGAGCTGATTCACTGGGGAAGACCCTACTTTTGGGAAAGATGCAGGGCAAAAGAAGAAGGAGGTGGTGGAGGATGAGATGGTTAGGTAACATCACTGACTCAATGGACATAAATTTGAGAAAACTCTGGGAGATAGTGAGGGCTTCCCTCGTGGCTTACTGATAAAGAAAATGCCTACCAATGCAGAAGACTCTCATTTGATCCCTGACCCAGGGAGATCCCCCAGAGGAAGAAATGGCAACCCACTACAATATTCTTGCCTGGGAAACCCCATAGACAGAGAAGCCTGACAAGCTACAATCCAGGGGATTGCAAAGAGTTGGACATGACTTAGCAAATAAACAACAACTGGGAGATAGTCAAGGACAGAGGAGAATGGTGTGCTGCAGTCCATGGGGGTCACAAAGAGTCAGGTACCAACAACTACATCAAAAATTTACTTAGCTTGAATCTTACATTAATTTTACTTACAATATAAATATTTGCAAAGAAGGAAAAAACAGTTTAGAGTTGCACTGCAGATACTTTGGACAGAAAATGCACTTCCCATAAATGCTGCTTTCTTTGGGGAAGATTTCTCCTTCAGAAATTCAGGAGTTAATCCATTTCTTTCTTTTACTTTTTTTCAATATTTCTCCTGGTCCTCTCATGAGCTTTACTGTGACTACTATACTAAGCACAAGTATCTAGGCATCTTACTAACTTGCATCAGCCTGAAATCTGCAGCAAATATGAAGACATAAATTGAATTTTAATAAAACAAACATGTCTCTATAAATAGAATATTCTCTCTCTCTCTCTTTTTTCCTTCTTCTGTAATCCTATAGGTGAATATGGGGAGTTCTGGCCATGATTTTGTCTTGAAATTCCATCAAATTCTCCATTTAAAAAATCTCTTCCTTTCTTTTCTAAAAGTCTATATCCAATATGCTTGCCAATAATTTGTCCTTGATGTCAAAAAAGTTATTCAGTCTAACTCAGATGATGTTATGTATTAACCAAGATCAGTAAATGATTCACCATGGACTTTGACATCTATAAATCAAGTTAAATAGACCTAAAATAACTAAATACAAATGTAAGTCTGCCAAATTTAAAAACAGAACAAATATAACACTATCAGAATAAATATAAATGATTTTGGCAATTATCTGTCTTATACAGGTATGAGAACAAGGTAATAATTTATTATTAGTTGGGGAATTAACTATAAAGAAATATAGGAACTAAAAATATATTTTCTTAACTTTGTGAGGCTTTGAATAATTAAATAATTATATTACTTTAAGGAATAGAACTTAAAAATGCAAGCACTGATGTTACTAAAGACATAATACATGTAATTAAAGCAGTAATACACTGTAAACCTAAACCATATATTAGCAATATGATAATGTCCTTTCCTATAATAGTCTTTAAATCATAGTTTAATCTTTGGTCATTTTATGCCAAACTCAAGATATATCTTCATTTTTTATCAATATGCAATACCAGACCACCTGACCTGCTTCTTGAGAAACCTATATGCAGGTCACTAAGCAACATTAGAACTGGACATGGAACAACAGACTGGTTTCAAATAGGAAAAGGTGTACATCAAGGCTGTATATTGTCACCCTGCTTATTTGACTTCTATGCAGAGTATATCATGAGAAACACTGGGCTGGAAGAAGCACAAGCTGGAATCAAGATTGCCAGGAGAAATATCAATAACCTCAGATATGCAGATGACACCACCATTATGGCAGAAAGTGAAGAGGAACTCAAAAGCCTCTTGATGAAAGTGAAAGAGGAGAGCTAAAAAGTTGGCTTAAAGCTCAACATTCAGAAAATGAAGATTATGGCATCCGGTCCCATCACTTCATGGCAAATAGATGGGAAAACAGTGGAAACAGTGTCAGACTTTATTTTTGGGGGCCCCAAAATCACTGCAGATGGTGACTGCACCCCTGAAATTGAAAGACGCTTACTCCTTGGAAGAAAAGTTATGACCAACCTAGATAGCATATTGAAAAGGAGAGACATTACTTTGCCAACAAAGGTCATCTAGTCAAGGCTATGGTTTTTCCTGTGGTCATGTATGGATGTGAGAGTTGGACTATGAAGAAGGCTGAGTGCTGAAGAATTGATGCTTTTGAACTGTGGTGTTGGAGAAGACTCTTGAGAGTCCCTTGGACTGCAAGGAGATCCAACCAGTCCATTCTAAGGAGATCGGTCCTGGGTGTTGTTTGGAAGGAATGATGCTAAAGCTGAAACTCCAGTACTTTGGCCACCTCATGCAAAGAGTTGACTCATTGGAAAAGACTCTGATGCTGGGAGGGATTAGGAGGCAGGAGGCAAAGGGGACAACAGAGAATGAGATGGCTGGATGGGATCACCGACTCGACGGACGTGAGTTTGAGTGAATTCCGGGAGATAGTGATGGACAGGGAGGCCTGGCGTGCAGCAATTCATGGAGTTGCAAAGAGTTGCACATGACTGAGCGACTGGACTGAACTGAACTGAACTGAATGATGTTAACATAAAGGAGTTTAAGTAACTCAGGCTTTTGATACTTTATTTCTGAATTTTCTGAGTTTATTCAAAAGATTACTCTGACAATTAAATGCATTTTTCTGTCCAAAGTATCTGCAGCGCAACTCTAAACAGTTCAGTTTTTTTCTTCTTTGCAAATATTTATACTGTAAGTAAAATTAATGTAGGATTCAAATTAAGTAAATTTTTGATGTAGTTGTTGTTATCTGAGTCTTTGTGACCCCATGGACTGCAGCGCACCATTCTCCTCTGTCCTTGACTATCTCCCAGTTGTTTATTTGCTAAGTCATGTCCAACTCTTTGTGATCCCCTGGATTGTAGCCTGTCAGGCTTCTCTGTCTATGGGATTATGCAATCCATTTCCTCAGTACTCTTAACAAAATATAAAATCTATTTAAATCTTAACTCATAATGACAGATAGTAAAGAGGACGTAAAGAGCCTCTTGATGAAGGTGGTAGCTTAAAACTCAACATTCAAAAAATGGCATTCAATCCCAACACGTCATGGCAAATAGATGGGGAAAAAGTGGAAACAGTGACAGATTTTATTTTTTTAGGCTGGAAAATCACTGCAGACCATGACTGCAGCCACGAAGTTAAAAGATGATTGTTCCTTGAGAGGAAAGCTATGACAAACCTGGTGGTAGCTGTGGTTTAGGTGCTAAGTCGTGTCCATCTCTTGCAACCCCAAGCCAGGCTCCTCTGTCTATGGGATTCTCCAGGTGAGTATATAGGAGTGGGTTGCCAGTTCTTTCTCCTGGGTGTCTTCCTGACCCAGGGATTGAATTTAGGTCTCCTGCATTGCAGGCAGATTCTTTACCAACCACACTATGAAGGAACCCCATGACAAACCTAAACAGAGCATTAAAAAGTGGAGATATCACTTTGCTGATAAAGGTCTCTATAGTCAAGGTTATGATTTTTCCAGTAGTTATGTATGGATGTGATATTTGGAACATAAAGAAGGCTGAATGCTAAAGAATGAATGCTTTCTAACTGTAGTGCTGGTGAAGATTCTTGAGAAGCCATTGGACAGCAAAGAGATCAAACCAATCAATCCTAAAGGAAATCAACCCTGAATATTCATTGGAAAGATTGATGCAGAAGCTGAATCTCAAATACTTCGGCTACCTGATGTGAAGAGCTGACTCTTTGGAAAGTTTGAAGGCAAGAGGAGTATGGAGTGACAGAAGATGAGATGGTTGATTGGCATCACTGAATCAGTGGACATGAGTTTGGGCAAAGTCCAGGAGATAGTGGAGGACAGTGATGCCTGGCATGCTGCAATTCATGGGGTTGCAAGGAGTCAGACACAATTGCTCAACTGAACAACAATATCACCTCACACCACTCAGAATGGCTATCATCAAAAAATCTACAAGCAATAACTGTTGGAGAGAGAATGAAGAAATGGGAGCCCTCTTGCACTGTTGGTTGGAATGCAAATTGGTATAGCCACCATGGAGAACAGTAAAGATGTTCTCTAAAATACTCAAAATAGAATTACCAGAAGATCAGCAATTCCAAACTGGTCATGTACTCTAAGAAAACCATATGTGAAAAAGATATATGCACCTCAAATGTCATTTCAATACTATTTATTAATACAATAGCCAGAACATAGAAGTGACATAAATGTCCATCAGCAGATAAATGAATAACATATATTAATGCATACATGTGGAATCTAAAAAAAATGGTACAGATTAATCTATTTGCAGGGCAAAGGTATAGATGCAGACATAGAGAACAGACATGTGGACTTGGGAGGGGGATTGAATTGGGAGATTGGGTTTGACGTATATACCCTATCATGTGCAAAACAGATAAATGGTAGAAACCTGCTGTATAGTGTATGGAGCTCTACTTGGTTCTCTTTGGTGACTTAGATGGTGGGATGGGGGTTCACAAAGAGGTCCAAGAGAGAGGGTACATATGTATACATACAGCTGATCACTTTGCTGTACAACAGAAACTAACACAACAATGTAAAGCAACTACACACCAATAAAAGATCTGGGGAAAAAAAAAAAAAAACCAACAGTATCACTGTTCATGGAAAACATAATACTACACACAGAAAATCCTAAAGATTATGTGCAAAACTACTAGATCTCATGAATGAATTTGGTAAGTAAACAGGATACAAATTTAATACAGTGTTGTATTTCTATACACCAGCAATGAATGATCAGAAAGAAATTAAAGAAAAAAATCCCCATTACCATTTCATCAAAAAGAATAAAATATCTAGGAATAATCCTACCAAGGAAGCCAAAGACCTGTGCTGTAAACAGGATAAGACCCTGATGAAATAAATCAAAGATGACACAATCAGATGGAAAGATATACCATAGTCTTGAATTGGAAGAATCAAAATTTTTACAGTACTCAAGGAAATCTACAGATTCAATGCAATCCCTACCAAATTACTGATGGTATTTTTTATAAACTAACACAACTAAAAAAAAAATTATGGAGACACAAAAGACCCTGAATGGTGAAAGCAATTTTAAGAAAGAAAAACAGAGTTAGAGGAATAAGCTCTCCCAGACTACACTACAAAGCTATAGTCATCAAGACAGATGCTGCTGGCACAAAACAGATCACTGGAATAGTATAGAAACTCATGAAATAAACCCACAGATCTATTTTAAATTAATCTATAACTGTGGAGAAAAAACAGGATCTTCAATAGGTGGTGCTGGGAAACTTGGAAAGTGCTGGGGTCCAGCCCCAGTGGATCCAGGGAATTCGAAGTGGGGAAGGCGGAGCGAGAGAGATATATAGACTTAGAGAGAGATAAGGAAAGAATTTTCAGTTAAGAGAATAGAAGAGAGAAAGAGGCTGTATTCCTGGTTTACATAGACAGCCAATAAAGCCCCGAGACAAGGGACTTACACCGTCTATGTAGGGCCACAGGCCCCTGCTTGAATAGTGGAGGGTGCCCCACCTTGAGCTCCCTCTCGTGTGGGTCTTAGAACCCCAGGCAAATAAGTAGACATGGCAAGCCTTTGTGTTCCAGATGGGAATTCAGCCTGAAAAGGAGAGGGAGAGAGAGGGAGAAAGAGAGAGAAAGAATTGACACAGGGGAAGCCAGATTTCTGAGGAACAGCCAGGCTGTTCCTGCCCGCGGCTGCCAGCACGCAGCAGTTTCATGAGGTGGCGGCGGTAGGGGCAGAGGAGTGCCCTTCCTCTTTTGTGATGGAAGCAATGGGGGAACCAGATATCTAGGGGACTGCGACATGGCAAATCAGCCTGTCCGGGATCCAAATCGGAGCATCTGTGTCCTGTGGAAAAATACAAGTGCATCCTCAACCGCTAGTTAACAATGGGTCAAGACCCCTCCATTATCTGGAGAGGAAGTCCTTCCATTTCACCAACAGCTTTGCATTCTGTTGTTCCAGACACCAATGGTGAAGCATTGCAGTTCAGTTCAGTCGCTCAGTCGTGTCTGACTATTTGCGACCCCATGAATTGCAGCACGCCAGGCCTCCCTGTTCATCACCATCTCCCAGAGTTCACTCAGACTCATGTCCATCGAGTCAGTTATGCCATCAAGCCATCTCATCCTCGGTCGTCCCTTTCTCCTACTGCCCCCAATCCCTCCCAGCATCAGAGTCTTTTCCAGTGAGTCAACCCTTCACATGAGATGGCCAAAGTAGTGGAGTTTCAGCTTCAGCATCATTCCCTCCAAAGAAATCTCAGGGTTGATCTCCTTCAGAGTGGACTGGTTGGATCTCCTTGCAGGCCAAGGGACTCTCAAGAGTCTGCTCCAACACCACAGTTCAAAAGCATCAATTCTTCAGCACTCAGCTGTCTTCACAGTCCAACTCTCACATCCATACATGACCACAGGAAGAACCATAGCCTTGACTAGACAGACCTTAGTCGGCAAAGTAATGTCTCTGCTTTTTAATATGCTATCTAGGTTGGTCATAACTTTTCTTCCAAGGGGTAAGTGTCTTTTAATTTCATGGCTGCAGTCACCATCTGCAGTGATTTTGGAGCCCCAAAAAATAAAGTCTGACACTGTTTCCACTGTTTCCCCATCTATTTCCCATGAAGTGATGGGACCGGATGTCATGATCTTCATTTTCTGAATGTTGAGCTTTAGGCCAACTTTTTCACTCTCCTCTTTCACTTTCATCAAGAGGCTTTTTAGCTCCTCTTCACTTTCTGCTATAAGGGTGGTGTCATCTGCATATCTGAGGTTATTGATATTTCTCCCGGCAATCTTGATTCCACCTTTTGTTTCTTCCAGTCTAGCGTTTCTCATGATGTACTCTGCATAGAAGTTAAATAAGCAGGGTGACATATACAGCCTTGACGTACACCTTTTCCTATTTGGAACCAGTCTGTTGTTCCATGTCCAGTTCTAACTGTTGCTTCCTGACCTGCATACAGATTTCTCAAGAGGCAGGTTAGGTGGTCTGGTATTCCCATCTCTTTAAGGATTTTCCACAGTTTATTGTGATCCACACAGTCAAAGGGTTTGGCACAGTCAATAAAGCAGAAATAGATGTTTTTCTGGAACTCTCTTGCTTTTCCAATGATCCAGCAGATGTTGGCAATTTGATCTCTGGCTCCTCTGCCTTTTGTAAAACCAGCTTGAACATCAGGGAGTTCACAGTTTAGGTATTGCTGAAGCCTGGCTTGGAGAATTTTGAGCATTACTTTACTAGCATGTGAGATGAGTGCAATTGTGCGGTAGTTTGAGCATTCTTTGGCATTGGCTTTCTTTGGGATTGTAATGAAAACTGACCTTTTCCAGTCCAGTGGCCACTGCTGAGTTTTCCAAATTTGCTGGCATATTGAGTGCAGCCCTTTCACAGCATCATCTTTCAGGATTTGAAAGAGCTCAACTGGAATTCCATCACCTCCACTAGCTTTGTTTGTAGTGATGCTTTCTAAGGCCCACTTGACTTCACATTCCAGGATGTCTGGCTCTAGGTGAGTGATCACACCATTGTGATTATCTGGGTCATGAAGATCTTTTTTGTACAGTTTTTCTGTGTATTCTTGCCACCTCTTCTTAATATCTTCTGCTCCTGTTAGGTCCATACCATTTCTGTCCTTTATCAAGTCCATCTTTGCATGAAATGTTCCCTTGGTATCTCTAATTTTCTTGAAGATATCTCTAGTCTTTCCCATTCTGTTGTTTTCCTCTATTTCTTTGCATTGATCGCTGAAGAAGGCTTTCTTATCTCTTCTTGCTATTCTTTGGAACTCGGCATTCAGATGCTTATATCTTTCGGTTCCAGACAAATCAGCATTTAAGTTATTTATTGCAAAGAGAGCATGTTGTAAAATCTGATGGGGGGAACTATACTTAAATTCCCCTTTCTTTAATTTTTTAATTTGTATTTTTAATGTTTGGTGAGTTCTTTTTACTATAGCTTGTCCCTGTGGATTATAAGGGATGCCAATGTTATGTTTAATTTGGAACTTTGTACAAAATTCCTGGAAAGACTTAAAGGTGTAAGCAGGAGCATTGTGAGTTTTTAAAGCTTTTGGCAAACCCAAATATGAAAAACAAGTAAAGAGATGTTGTATTACATCCTTATATGCCTCTCCTGTGCGAGCAGTTGTAATAATGACATGGGAAAAAGTATCTACAGTTACATGAACAAAAGACAGTTTTCCAAATGAGGAGACATGAGTTACATCCATCTGCCAAAGCATATTAGGTTTGAGACTGCGAGGGTTAACTCCCAAAGGTAAACTATTTATAGTAGTGGGATAGTGCGAGCAGGAACGAAAAATCTCTCAAGCAAATTCTTGAGGAATTTGAAATTGATATCTTAAAGCAGCAGCATTTTGATGATGAAGGGAGTGAGAGACTCGGGTTTCTTCAAAAACAGAGGCCACTGTAACCCTGGTTAATGAATCTGCCAATTTTCATCAAACATTAAAAGAGCATCAAGCTGTTCTTTGTTATATGGAATTACAATTTCTGATGGCTCTTTACCAAATAATTTAATGTTCCGCTTCCTTCCTTTTAGTATCAACATAGCTATCAACCCTGGATAAGAAGCCACTATTTCTTTAGCTTGAGCGGGAAGATGGACCCACTCTAGAGGGCTGTTTTGCCATAAAACTAATTTTTTTGTCTGGCTACCCCAATTACACCTACGGGGATTTTATGGTTAAGAAATTGTCAAGCAGTTGTCAATTTAATTTTTAAAATTTTTAAAATTTTTAAAATTTGTGTTTTAACAATATAAATTTAAGGATATGTTAATTTAGGTCTAATGTTTAGTTTATGTCTCTGTATAAATTTAAATAATAAATGTATAACTTCCTTATCTCATTTAGGTATACAGATATACCTAAATAATGTATAAACATTGACATATAATATATATAAATCAATATATTTGAATTAATCTTTATAATTAATATATTAATCAATATGTATTGTAGCAATATAACATGCACACAACTAATACCAACCAACACAAACCAATGTACTGTAATAATATATGTCACACATATATAATATAACTATACAGTATATATAATATATTTCATCACAGCACATCAATCTATACCAATTAATATCAGCTACATACACACTATATTACCGCAATATATATATTATATATAATATAATTATACAGTATATATTTAATATGTATATATAGTATACATATTAACTTATATACAAATTAATTAAGTATAAATTTGTAAATAGAATTAGATATACCTTTATTATATTTTATTTATACCCATACCTAGTTAGGCAAACTGTAATTAGGCAAATATATTTATATTCAAATATATTATGTATTTATAACAATATATAAAGTATCATTAATTGTACCACCTGTTGATAACTAAGAAATTGAAAAAACCCTTCTCTGAGCAACTCTTATTTGAGACAGCACGTCCCTCCCACAAGTAGCAGTATAGCTGGCCCTTTCCACTCTCCTGCAAGGAGATTTTTTCACTTAACCAGAGGCCGAGTTGTAGCCCCTTTCAAAGGCTGAATAGAAAATTTTTTTCAGAAAAATTACTGGATGTGTTTTCAAAAAATGCAATAGGGGGCTTGAGGGCAAATGAAATAAAATTTGACCCCTGAAATCTATCAGGGCAACTTGCCAATCATTACTATTTTCTGAAAGACTTGCAGCTGATCCTTCGTGAATGGAATTACTATCTTTGTTACTTGTTTTCCAAAAAGTTTCACACTTCTTTTTCTTCCTTTTATAATTAATTGTGCCATCAAGCTGGGATAAGATAAAACTATTTTTCTTGGGGTCACTGGTAGATGGAACCAATGGGCCTTCTTGTCACAACATCCTGTAGGTGTATGTTTTGTGGCAAGAATAATTTAATCTAATCTTTTGGTAATATTAATCCTAATTAACTGATCATTTAAAGCTTCATCTAGGTTAACAAGAGCCAACTCTGTCTCACTAGTCAACTTTCCCTTAGAACTGGGATTAGGATCACTTTTAAAGCAATCAAACAAAGGCTTTAAATTTGCAGTAGTCAGTTTTAAATGTGGGTGTATCCAATTAATATCCCCTAATAATTTTTGGAAATCATTTAAAGTTAGTAAATAATCTCTCTGCAGCTTCAAAGGGGCATTATCAGTTTTCAAAACTTTTGGCAGACCTAAATATGAGAAGCAAGTAAAGAGGTGTTGCACAACATCTTTATAAGTTTCTCCAGTTATCCTTCCATAACCTAAATCTGGTCTATAGCTTTTTAGATGACAAGCAACCATCTAACCTTTGCTTGAATACCCCCAGCAACGGGGAACTCACTACTCCCCAAGGTTCTAAACTTTCCCTCACCTTTTCTTCTGCAGCACCCCCACCCCACATACCATTTTCTCTAATCTCACCAACTCATTTTCAGTAGTATGTGTTGGCCAGGAGCTGGGCCAGTCTTTCCCTGCAATGCAAGAGATGTCTGCTCTAGTGTCTAACAGCCCTGACATTTTATTTCCTTGAATTAAAAAAGCTTTTAAAGGCCTAGAAGCTGTAATTTCCTGCACTCAAAAAGCTAGATCACTAGATCCAAATCCTTTGGGGCCCCTAGCTTGAGAAGTCAACGTTTTTCTGTCTGATAATAAGGTAAAAGCAAAAGCTGTGTAATTCTTTGACCTTTATTAATTTGCACAGTTTTAGCAGGTGGCAAGATCAAAACTTTAATTTCCTCAGTATAATCAGAATCTACTATACCAGGCACCACTGAAATTCCTTGAAAAGAAAGTAAGCTACGCCCTAGCACAAGTCTTACAATGCCCTCAGGCAGGGGGCCAGCCACTCCTGTTGGAATCAGAGTAACCTGCATGTCAGGGGTTAATATTGTTGCCAAGTCTCCTTTTCGCTCTGCTTCTCTCCTAGCCTGGGTGAGGCCCCCTTGAGGGGATTTTCTCCAAGGAGCAGGCTCTGCATGTTGTGCACAGCTTTCACAGTTCCTTTGTTCAAAAACTTTTTATCTTCTTCAGCCTTTGGCAATGTTCTCGGAGGCTTTGGAGGCAAAGTGGGGAATTCCTGAGCCCTGGGGTGGAGCAAGAGGGAGGTGGTGGTGTTTGCCTTAAATCAGATACATTTTTAAAGGTTTGTGTAGAGGGAGAGGGCTCTTGCCAGGGTGCCCGGCCACAGTGTCCTGTAAGCCCTCTTCTTCCTCAGGAGGTAGAGCACAGTCTCCTTCTTTTTCTTCACCAATGGCAGAAAATATGATCTGCGTAGAAGGTGGAGACCCACTACCATCCACCACTGTAGCCTCTCCCATAGGCTATCTAACAGCCTCATGAAGGGGGTTCAGAACATTTCTAATCATATTCTACAGAGCAAAAGCTTAATAAGCTTTTAGCTGTTTCCCTACCTTCACCCAAGTATCTAAATTAACAGTGCCTTCTTTAGAAAACTAAGGACATTGTTCTTGTACAAATGTAAAAAGGGATTGAATATTGGCTTTATTAACTTTAATTCATCTTAATTATTTTTTCTTAATTAATTACAAGATTACTTCTATAAAGAATTGTCATTCTTTTAACTCACTGTTACCCATGCCAGATTTTCTATAAGAAAGAAAGATTTCTGACTTGTAAAGAAGGTTTCGTTTCAACCTTTGTAAAAGGGGGTTTCTTTTCAATCCCTTGGAAAGCAGGTTTCATTTCAACCCTTAGAAAGCAGGTTTCGTTTCAACCCTTCAACTGGGTTTCTTTCAACCAAAACTTCCCACCCCTTGATCCCTACCTATCTTATGCAGGGGGTCCACGACACCCTGAGTGGGGTCCTAGCTGTCCCAAAAACTGTGCACTGAAGGAGACCTATCTTCAAATAACCTGTTCTGGGCACCACTTGCTGGGGTCCAGCCCTGGTGGATTCAGGGAATTCAAAGTGGGGACGGCGGAGCGAGAGAGATATATAGATGTAGAGAGAGATAAGGAAAGAATTTGCAGTTAAGAGAATAGAAGAGAGAAAGAGGCTGTATTCCTTGGTTTACATAGAAAGCCAATAAAGCCCCGAGACAAGGGACTTACACTGTCTACGTAGGGCCACAGGCACCTGCTTGAATAGTGCAGGGTGCCCCACATTGGGCTCCCTCTCGCATGGGTCTTAGAAGCCAGGGCAAGTAAGTAGACTCGGTAAGCCTCCGTGCACCAAGGGATCAGCCTGAAAAGGAGAGGGAGAGAGAGGGAGAGAGAGAGAGAGAGAATTGACACAGGGGGAGCCAGATTTCCGAGAAACTGGTCCATCCTTTTATTTTCTAGGAAAGCTTTTATACTTTAATTTGTACATAGAGATCAATGGATAATACAAAGTCATGCAGGGTCGGCAGCCCTGACCCTTATGGAGACCAGGCTTTTTTCTGCATACCTTTGCCACAAACAATGTTGTATATATTATTTTCTGGCCTTGGAGGCCTGTGGGCATTTTATGACCCTCTTTTGATAAAGGCTACTCAACCAGAAAACTTATTTTCCCTTGAAGTGTTTTTTCTTTATATTTCTAATCTACGTTAGCCTCAGAAATTATCAAACAGAGTTACATTTTCACGAAGCAAATTGCAGCAAGTTACAACAAAGAAAGAACCAATAACCTCAAAGGTCTGATGTGGTTAGTTTCAAGGCTGCACTTGTTTTTCTTGCATTCCAACTATGTTAACTAATGCACTCCCAGATGCACAGTGGATAAGGGATATGGGAACTTGGCAGCAAGCATTGGCTAAACAGTGAAATCTTATACCAGCACTATTCTAACAGCTTTTAACTCTTTGAAAGGCTCTATATTTTAGGCTTCCCATGCCTCTCACAGTTGGGGGGCTGTAAACAATCACATGCATAATTGTTAAAGTCCAGGTAAACCTGTCAGGCAAGTTAGAGAGCCATAAGAGGGGTTTGAGCTGAGACACTCCTTTTACAGGCAGAAGATAGTAATAACTATCTGGAGCTCTAAGTTAACTTTTTCCAGAGAAAGGTGGTCGGGATAGCCCCCTTGAAATGTCAGAAGAATAGGTGGAAAGCATAATGATGTAAGGCAGGCAGACTCTGGTTTGGGGGGTAGATGCTCAAGAAAGTCCAGAGGGACCCCTGAGGCCTGACCCCACCTTTGCGTTTTGTCAGGCCCCTTTCCTCATGACATTTGCCACGGGCGGGATTCCCCATGCTGGCTCCTGGAAGGAAAGATATATGCAATGGAATAAAATAGAACACTATTTAATATCATATACAAATATTAACTTGAAATGGATTAAAGACCTAAATGTAAGACCAAACACCAAAACATTATTTGAGTAAATCACAATGATATCCTTTTTGATTCATTTCCAAGAGTATTGGAAATGGAAACAAAACTAACAAATGAAGTCAAATTAAACTCAAAAGCTGTTGCACAGCGAAGCAGACCATAAGCAAAATAGGAAGGCAACCCTCAGAGTGGGAAAAAATATTTACAGATGAATAAATTGACAAGGGATTAATCTCCAAAATATTCCATCAACACAGATAGACCTGAAAGTTATCATACTAAGTGATTAAGGAATACAGAGAAATATAATGATCATATTGCTTATATGTGCAATCTAAAAAATGAAAAAAGAACCTATTTATAAAACAAAAAAAGACACACACTATAAACAAACTTATGGTTACAAAATGGGCAAGGTAGGGGAGCAATAAATTGGGAGTTTGGATTAGCAGATATAGACTACTGTATTTAATGTAGATGAACCAACAAGGACTTACTATACTTACTATAAAGCACAGGAAATTCTGCTCAATATTCTGTAGCAACATAAACCTGAAAAGAATTTTGAAAAGAGCAGATATATGTATATGTATAACTGAATCACTTTGCTGTATACCTGAAACTAACACGTTGTGAAGTCGATCAGTCACGTCTGACTCTTTGCCACCTCATGGATGGCAGCCCACCAGGCTCCTCCATCCAAGGGATTTTCCAGGAAAGAACACTGGCGTGGGGTGCCATCGCCTTCTCCACTAGACCAACTATAATCCAACATAAAATTAAAAATAAAAATAAAACAAATCCCCTTCCCTTAACATCTCTTAAAGTATGTGTATTTCTGGCATTAAGTGATGATTTCTTCGGTACCTAAAATATCTAGAAGAGTTATCAGTAAAAGAAACACTACAGAGATCTTCCTGTTCAAATGATCATAAAATAAAACCAGAAAAAAATTCAAAAAAATCTAGCCCTAATGGAATATGCAATCACATAATGTCAGGTTTTCAAATGTTACTTAGAAATGATTGTGGATTTGTGTTTAAGCCTGAGTAAATATTTCCTAACTCAGTGTATTGTGTTTTATCAAGGTTTTTTTTTTTTTTCCTCACGTCAAAGCAGTTGCTTTCGATTTTAATCCATAATACAAAGTACACACTTCAAAGTTCAGCTCAACCTACTATAAACTCATTGGAATTATTAAGGAGAAATCTTTGGATTGTGAGTTTCATGCATTTGGTTTAAGATTTAATTCAAGCAGGAGTTAACCATGAAGACTGTGCAAGGCTTCTGCATCCTTTTCGTGCTGCAGCTATGTCTCCTTGACTCTGGGAGGATGGGCAAAGTTCTTGTATGGCCTGTGGATTTTAGTCACTGGATTAATTTACAAGTTATTCTAGAAGAGCTTCATCTTCGTGGGCATGAGATAACTGTCCTGGTACCTTCACAAAATCTTTTGATTGATCATACGAAGATTCCCTATCATGTGGAGATCCTCCAGGTTTCAGTGACTAAAGAAACGTTCATAGAAGAGCTCAGTACCATGCTCTATGAAGAAATTTTTGAACTGCCAAAACTCTCATGGTGGGAAATGCAAATAAAACTGGCAAACTTAGTCAGACAATTTTTATTAACAAGCAAAAGAGTGTGTGACAGTGCTATCACAAACAAGGAGTTACTCAGCAGACTACAGGCAGCCAAGTTTGATGTCTGTATTGCTGACCCTTTAAGTTTTTGTGGGGAATTGGTGTCTGAACTCCTGAATATTCCATTTATATTCACTTTTCGGGTTTTCTATGGGAATGTCATTGAAAGACTGTGTGCTGGGCTTCCTATGCCTTCTTCATATGTTCCTGGTGTCACATCAAGACTGACAGACAAGATGACTTTTATACAGAGGCTGGAGAACTGGTTACTGTATACAGTGAGTGACATGACATATTCATATTATGTATTTCCAGAATGAGATGAATATTACAGCAAGGTTTTAGGTAAGAATAGTATGTATATAATAAATACTCTTATATTCTATAAATAATGCAAACATTTATCTGGCTGTATGAAAACTTACAAATGGTATTTTAGGGTGGCTACAGTGTTTTGAATGTAAAAATTAATAGCACTTTTTTTGTTTTGTTTTTTGTTATATGATTAAATAATGATAACATTCCATCTTCTAGGGGATCTTCCCAACCCAGAGATTGAACCCCAGTCTCCTGCATTGCAGGCTGATTCTTTACCATTAGAGGCACCAGGGGAACCCTGATATATATCCAAGAAGGAATATTCTCTATATTTAAGCTTCAGTTTTTGGAGTGTCTGGAAAGCCCAAATCAGACAGCGTGCTTAATTTCCATAACATTGAAGTACTCTGTGTTCTGCTTCTCCTCTTTCACAACCTGATTTCTTTCTGATTAACCTGTTCTTCTTAAGGCTTTATATTTGTGTTCTATGAAAGAATAGTTAATTGATGACCAGGTTTGCAATGTGGTGAGCATGAAACTAGAAGATAAATAATGTTTGGTTTCATTTGTTCTTGTCTTCAAAAGTGTAAAAACCAAGGAAGATTGTTTTTTTTTGTTTGTTTTTTTTTTGTTTTTGTTTTTTTCCTATAGGACCATGCTTCTAGATTTTTTAACTCACTTCAGTGTTTTGTTCTTCTTCTATTTAAGGTTAGAGTTCATTGGAGGTCAACTATTGACTTTTTAACCCTGAGCACAATTTTTTTCTCTCTTTTAGCAAGCCCATGTACCCCTTCTATTTTGCTTTTGAATAATTTATTTTTCATTATGTTTATGTGATTATGATAAGGAAATTTTGCATAAGAGGTAATTTACCTTTGAGAAAGCAGTACCTTTCATATATTATTTAGTTATGCTTTTTGAGTCTATTTGTATCAAGCAACACTGTATTAGTTTCAGATAGTGACAAAAAATTAGTCAATAGTCAACCTAGAAAAGTATGGAAGATTTCATTTGAGCCAATCTGAGGATTATAACCCTGGAGAAAATCTGTCAGGAAGCTTGGAGGAATGCTCTGCCCATTAGAAGTGAAAGAACTGTCATATAAGTTTTTGAGGGAAGGGGTTATTCTTGAAAGTGTTATACATCAGAACATTATATTGCCAGTTTATGTAGTCCTAAAAAGTGAGTAGTGGGTCATTGTGACCCCTTAAAAGATTAAGGAAAGAATGTTAGCTTATAATGAGTTACCTTGCTGGTGCCAGGAGGAAATTATTTTTTTGTAAAGTAAACTTTCCTGTGTCTTCCAAAGGTCTAGTTAATGTATAATGCAGAAGCACATTGCACACTAAAACAGGGAGTGCCGGGCAGTGGGTCCACTGATAGGGAAATTTTTATGCATAATTTTGCTTACCGACTTAAAATAATTTTGTTTCAACACAGGTATACAACAAGATGATTAGATATTTGCACCTATTGTGAAATAATCACCAAATAACTCTAGATAATATCCCTCACTACACATAAATACAAATGGTATTTATTTGAAAACTCTTAATTTCTACTTTTGTTATTTTTGAGATTGGACCCACATTCTGTATTTCACACTCTTTTCTTGACTATGAGGAACACTCCCATTTCTTCTAAGTGATTCTTGCCCATGGTAGTAGATGCAATGGTCATCTGAATTAAATTCACCCATTCCAGTTCATTTTAGTTCACTGATTCCTAAAATGTCTATGTTCACTCTCCTTTTTGATCACTTCCAATTTATGTTGATTTATGGGCTGAACATTCCCGGTTCCTATGAAATATTTTTCTTACAGCATCAGACTTTACTTCCGTCACCAGTTACATTTAAACCTGAACATTATTTTTCCTTTCACTCCATCTCTTCATTGTGTCTGGAGTTATTTTTCTACTCTTCTCCAGTAGCATATTGGGCATCTACCGACCTAGGGAGTATGTCTTTCAGTGTCATATCTTTTTGCCATTTCATACTGTTTGTGGGGTTCTCAAGGCAAGAATACTGAAGTGATGTGGCATTGTCTTCTCCAGTGTATCAGGTTTTGCCAGAACTTTCTGCTGTGACCCACTCATCTTGGGTGGCCCTACAGGGCACGACTCACAGTTTCATTGAGTTAGACAAGGCTGTGGTCCATGTGATCAGTTTACATAGTTTTCTGTGTTTTTCATTGTGGTTTGCCATTCTGTCTGCCCTCTGATGAAAAGGATAAGATTCTGGGGACCAGCCCCGGTGGATCCAGGGTAATTCAAAGTGAGGATGGTGTGGCAAGAGAGATATGGTCCGTCTAGTCAAGGCTATGGTTTTCCCTGTGGTCATGTATGGATGTGAGAGTTAGACTGTGAAGAAGGCTGAGCGCCAAAGAATTGATTCTTTTGAACTGTGGTGTTGGAGAAGACTCTTGAGAGTCCCTTGGACTGCAAGGAGATCCAACCAGTCCATTCTGAAGGAGATCAACCCTGGGATTTCTTTGGAAGGAATAATGCTAAAGCTGAAACTCCAGTACTCTGGCCACTCATGCAAAGAGTTGACTCTTTGGAAAAGACTGTGATGCTGGGAGGGATTGGGAGCAGGAGAAGAAGGGGATGCAGAGGATAAGATGGCTGGATGGCATCACTGACTCGATGGACGCGAGTCTGAGTGAACTCCAGGAGTTGGTGATGTAAATGGAGGCCTGGTATGCTGCGATTCAGGGGTTGCAAAGACTCGGAAACGACTGAGCGACTGAACTGAACTGAACTGAAGGAAAGAGTTTGCAGTTAAGAGAATAGAGGAGAGAAAGAGGCTGTATTCCTTGGTTTACATAGAAAGCCAATAAAGCCTCAGACAAGAGACTTACACCATCTACATAAGGCCGCAGGTGCCCGTTTGAATAGAGGAGGGTGCCCCTCCTTGGGCTCCCTCTCCCGTGGGTGTTAGAAGCCTAGGCAAAAAAGTAGACACGATGAGCATCTATGTTCCAGATGGGAATCAGCCAGAAAATAGAGTAAGAAAGAAAAGAAGACTTGGGGGAAGCCAGATTTCTGAGAAACTGGTTCATCCTTTATTTTCCAGGAAAGCTTTTATACTTTTTTTATACATAGAGATCAAGGGATAATACAAAGTCATGCAGGGTCAGCAGCCCTGACCCTTATCGAGACCAGGCTTTCTCTCTGCATACCTAGCTGTATACACAGGTCTTAGGTGATTTACCTCATCTTTTGGCCAGGAGGCCTATTAGTATTTTATGACCCTTTTCTGATAAGGGTCCGTCAACCAGAAAACTTATTTGCCCTAAAAGTGTTGTTCTTACTAAAGTCTGGTGCCACTCTCAGAAGCTTAATTAAGGTTACATCTTACATAGCAAGGACACAACAATTTATAACAAAGAAAGTGGAGTACAGTAATTTATAACAAAGAGAAAATTCATTAACTTAAAAGTCTAGTATTGCTGACATCAAAACTACTATATTCTTTTTCTACTTCTGAGTTACATTGATTAATATCCTCCAGGGGCCTAAAAGATAAAGGATATGAAGGCCTGGCGGCAGTCATTAACTCAACAATGAAAACCCTCCACCAATATAATTCTTAGCTCCTTAAAAAGGGCTCTATATCTTTAAGATGTTTTTTTAAGCTTCGTGCCTCTTGCAGTTGGTGGGCTATAAACAATCACATGCCTAATTTAAAAATCTGGGTAAACCTGTCAGACAATTTAGAAAGTCATCAGTGGGGTTTGAGCTGAGACACTCCTTTTATATGCAGAAGACTATTAACTGGAGCTCTAAGTTAACTTTTTCCAGAGAAAGGTGGTCGGGATAGCCCCTTGTAATGTCAGAAAAATAGGTGGAAGCATAATGATGTAAGGCAGGCAGACTCTGGTTTTGGGGGTAGATGCTCGAGAAAGTCCAGAGGGACCCCTGAGGGCTGATCCCGCCTTTGCGTTTTGTCAGGCCCCTTTCCTCTTGACCTTGGCCACAGGCGGGATTCCCCATGCTGGCTCCCGGAAGGAAAGACATATGTAGTGGAAAAAACAGAATATTATTTAACATCATATACAAAAATTAACTCAAAATGGATTAAAGACCTAAATGTAAGACCAAACACCAAAACATTCTTTTAATAAATCACAATGATATCCTTTTTAATTCATTTCCAAGAGTATTGGAAATGGAAACAAAACTAACAAATGAAGTCAAATTAAACTCAAAAGCTGCTGCACAGCAAAGCAGAACATAAGCAAAATAGGAAGGCAATCCTCAGAGTGGGAAAAAATATTTACAGATGAATAAATTGACAAGGGATTAATCTCCAAAATATTCCATTAACACAGACCTGAAAGTTATAAGTGAATAAGGAATACAGAGAAAGATAATGATCACATTGCTTATATGTGCAATCTAAAAAATGAAAAAAGAACTTATTTACAAAACAAAAATAGACACACACTATAAACAAACTTATGGTTACAAAAAGGGCAAGGTAGGGGGAGCAATACATTGGGAGTTTGGATTAGCAGATATAGACTACTATATTTCAAGTAGTTGAACCAAAAAGGACTTACTGTACTTACTATAAAGCACAGGAAATTCTGCTCAATATTCTGTAGCAACATAAATGTGAACAGAATTTTGAAAAGAGCAGATATATGTATATGTATAACTGAATCAGTTTGCTGTATACCTGAAACTAACACATTGTTAATCAACTATAATCAAACATAAAATTAAAATTAAAAATAAAACAAATCTCCTTGCCTTAACATCTCTTAAAGTATGTGTATTTCTGGCATTAAGTGATGATCTCTTCGGTACCTAAAATATCTAGAAGAGTTATCAGTAAAAGAAACACTAGAGATCTTCCTGTTCAAATGATCATAAAATAAAACCAGAAAAAAATTCAAAAAAATCTGGCCCTAATAGAATATGCAATCACATAATGTCAGGTTTTCAAATATTACTTAGAAATGATTGTGGATTTGTGTTTAAGCCTGAGTAAATATTTCCTAACTCAGTGTTTTATCAAGTTTTTTTTTTTTTCCTCACGTCAAAGCAGTTGCTTTCGATTTTAATCCATAATACAAAGCACACACTTCAGAGTTCAGCTCAACCTACCATAAACTCACTGGAATTGTTAAGGAGAAATCTTTGGATTGTGAGTTTCATGCATTTGGTTTAAGATTTAATTCAAGCAGGAGTTAACCATGAAGACTGTGCAAGGCTTCTGCATCCTTTTCGTGCTGCAGCTATGTCTCCTTGACTCTGGGAGGACGGGCAAAGTTCTTGTATGGCCTATGGATTTTAGTCACTGGATTAATTTACAAGTTATTCTAGAAGAGCTTCACCTTCGTGGGCATGAGATAACTCTCCTGGTACCATCACAAAGTCTTGTGATTGATCGTACGAAGATTCCCTATCATGTGGAGATCCTCCAGGTTTCAGTAACTGAAGAAACTTTCATAGAAGAGCTCAGTACCATGCTCTATGAAGAAATTTTTGAACTGCCAAAACTCTCATGGTGGGAAGTGCAAATAGAACTGGCAAACCTGGACAAAAAATTTTTATTAACAAGCAAAAGAGTGTGTGACAGTGCTATCACAAACAAGGAGTTACTCAGCAGGCTACAGGCAGCCAAGTTTGATGTCTGTATTGCCGACCCTTTAAGTTTTTGTGGGGAACTTGTGTCTGAACTCCTGAATATTCCATTTATATACACTTTTCGGTTTTTCTCTGGGAATGTCATTGAAAGACTGTGTGCTGGGCTTCCTATGCCTTCTTCATATGTTCCTGGTGTCACATCAAGACTGACAGACAAGATGACTTTTATACAGAGGCTGGAGAACTGGTTACTGTATACAGTGAGTGATATAATATATTCATATTATGTATTTCCAGAATGGGATGAATATTACAGCAAGGTTTTAGGTAAGAATAGTATGTATATAATAAATATTCTTATATTCTATAAATATTGCAAACATTTATCTGACTGTATGAAAATTTACAAATGGTATTTTACGGTGACTACACTGTTTTGAATGTAAAAATTAATGACTATTTTTTTGTTTTGTTTTTTTGTTATATGATTAAATAATGATAACATTCCATCTTCTAGGGGATCTTCCCAACCCAGAGATTGAACCCCAGTCTCCTGCATTGCAGGCTGATTCTTTACCATTAGAGGCACCAGGGGAACCCTGATATATATCCAAGAAGGAATATTCTCTATATTTAGGCTTCAGTTTTTGGAGTGTCTGGAAAACCCAAATCAGACAGCGTGCTTAATTTCCATAACCTTGGAGTACTCTGTGTTCTGCTTCTCCTCTTTCACAACCTGATTTCTTTCTGATTAACCTGTTCTTCTTAAGGCTTTATATTTGTGTTCTATGAAAGAATAGTTAATTGATGACCAGGTTTGCAATGTGGTGAGCATGAAACTAGAAAATAAATAATGTAGTTTGGTTTCATTTGTTCTTGTCTTCAAAAGTGTAAAAACCAAAGACGATTTTTTATTTTTCCTATAGGACCATGCTTCTAGATTTTTTAACTCACTTCAGTGTTTTGTTCTTCTTCTATTTAAGATTAGAGTTCATTGGAAGTCAACTATTGGCTTTTGACCATGAGCACAAATTTTTTCTCTATTTTAGCAAGCCCATGTCCCCCTTCTAGTTTGCTTTTGAAGAATTTATTTTTCATTATGTTTATGTGATTATGATAAGGAAATTTTGCATAAGAGGTAACTTACCTTTGAGAAAGCAGTACCTTTCATATATTATTTAGTTAGATTTTTTTGAGGTATTATTAACATGCAACACTGTATTAGTTTCAGATAGTGACAAAAAATTAGTCAATAGTCAACCTAGAATAGTATGGAAGATTTCATTTGAGTCAATCTGAGGATTATAACCCTGGAGAAAATCTGTCAAGAAGCTCAGAGGAATGCTCTGCCCACTAGAAGTTAAAGAACTGTCATATAAGTTTTTGAGGGAAGGGGTTATTCTTGAAAGTGTTATATATCAGAACATTATATTGCCACTTTATGTAGTCCTAAAAAGTGAGTAGTGGGTCAATGTGACCCCTTAAAAGATTAAGGAAAGAATGTTAGCTTATAATGAGTTACCTTGCTGGTGCCAGGAGGAAACTACTCTTTTTGTAGAGTAAACTTTCCTGTGTCTTCCGAGGGGTCTAGTTAATGTATAATGCAGAAGCACATTGCACACTAAAACAGGGAGTGCCGGGTAGTGGCTCAACTGATAGAGAATTTTTTATGCATAATTTTGCTTGCCAACTTAAAATAATTTTGTTTCAACACAGGTATACAACAAGATGATTAGATATTTGCACCTATTGTGAAATAATCACCAAATAACTGTAGATGATATCCCTCACTACACATAAATACAAATGCTTTTTATTTGAAAACTCTTAATTTCTACTTTTGTTATTTTTGAGATTGGACCAAAATACTGCATTTCACACTCCTTTCTTGACTATGAGGAACACTCCCATTTCTTCTAAGTGATTCTTGCCCATGGTAGTAGATGCAATGGTCATCTGAATTAAATTCACCCATTCCAGTTCATTTTAGTTCACTGATTCCTAAAATGTCTATGTTCACTCTCCTTTTTGATCACTTCCAATTTATGTTGATTTGTGGGCTGAACATTCGCGATTCCTATGCAATATTCTTCTTACAGCATCAGACTTTACTTCCGTCACCAGTTACATTTAAACCTGAACATTATTTTTGCTTTCACTCCATCTCTTCATTGTGTCTGGAGTTATTTTTCTATTCTTCTCCAGTAGCATATTGGGCATCTACCGACCTAGAGAGTTTGTCTTTCAGTGTCATATCTTTTTGCCTTTTCATACTGTTCGTGGGGTTCTCAAGGCAAGAATACTGAAGTGATGTGGCATTGTCTTCTCCAGTGTATCAGGTTTTGCCAGAACTTTCTGCTGTGACCCACTCATCTTGGGTGGCCCTACAGGGCACGACTCACAGTTTCTTTGGTTTAGACAAGCCTGTGGTGCATGTGATCAGTTTGGTTAGTTTTCCGTGTTTTTCATTGTGGTTCATTCTGTCTGCCCTCTGATGAAAAGGATAAGATTCTGGGGACCAGCCCTGGTGGATCCAGGGTAATTCAAGGCGGAGACAGTGTGGTGAGAAAGATATCTAGATTTAGGGAGAGATAAGGAAATAGTTTGCAGTTAAGAGAATAGAGGAGAGAAAGAGGCGGTATTCTTTGGTTTACGTAGAAAGCCAATAAAGCCTCAGACAAGAGACTTACACCATCTATATAAGGCCACAGGTGCCCGCTTGAATAGAGGAGGGTGCCCCTCCTTGGGTTCCCTCTCGTTTGGGTCTTAGAAGCCCAGGCAAATAAGTAGACACGATGAGCCTCTATGCTCCAGATGGGAATCAGCCAGAAAATAGAGTAAGAAAGAAAAGAAGACATGGGGGAAGCCAGATTTTTGAGAAACAGGTTAGTCCTTTATTTTCCAGAAAAGCTTTTATACTTTTTTGTAAATAGAGATCAAGGGATTATACAAAGTTATGCAGGGTCAGCAGCCCTGACCCTTATCGAGACCAGGCTTTCTCTCTGCATACCTAGCTGTATACAGAGGTCTTAGGTGATTTACATCATCTTCTGGCCAGGAGGCCTATTAGTATTTTATGGCCCTTTTCTGATAAGGGTCCGTTAACCAGAAAACTTATTTGCCCTAAAAGTGTTGTTCTTACTAAAGTCTGGTGCCACTCTCAGAAATTACTAATTTAGATTACATTCTTACATAGCAAGGACACAATAATTTATAACAAAGAAAGAGGAGTAAAGAAATTTATAACAAAGAGAAAATTCATTAACTCAAAAATTTAGTATTGCTGACATCAAAACTACTATATTCTTCTTCTACATCTGGGTTACATTGATTTTATCCTCCAGGGACCTAAAAGATAAAGGATATGGAGGCCTGGCAGCAGTCATTAACTCAACAATGAAAACCGTCCACCAATAGAATTCTTAGCTCCTTAAAAAGGTCTCTATATCTTTAAGATGTTTTTTCTTTATACTAAAATTTTTATTTTTATTTTTTTTCAAATTCCTACTTTTTTATTTTTAAATTTTTATTTTTACTTTATTTTGCTTTACAATACTGTATTGGTTTTGCCATACATTGACATGAATCAGCCACAGTTGTGTATGAGTTCCCAATCCTGAACCCCCCCTCCCACCTCCCACCCCATATCATCTCTCTGGATCATCCCCATGCGCTAGCCCCAAGCATCCTGTATCGTGTATCGAACATAGACTGGTGATTCGTTTCTTACATGATATTATACATGTTTCAATGCCATTCTCCCAAATCATCCCACCCTCTCCTTCTCCCACAGAGTCCAAAAGTCCATTCTTTACATCTGTGTCTCTTTTGCTGTCTCACATACAGGGTTATCATTACCATCTTTCTAAATTCCATATATATGTTTAGTATATTGTATTGGTGTTTTTCTTTCTGGCTTCCTTCACTCTGTATAATAGGCTCCAGTTTCATCCACCTCATTAGAACTGATTCAAATGTATTCATTTTAATGGCTGAGTAATACTCCATTGTGTATATATACCACAGCTTTCTTATCCATTCATCTGCTGATGGACATCTAGGTTGTTTCCATGTCCTGGCTATTATAAACAGTGCTGCGATGAACATTGGAGTACACGTGTCTCTTTCAATTCTGGTTTCCTTGGTGTGTATGCCCACCAGTGGGATTGCTGGGTCATAAGGCAGCTCTATTTTCAATTTTTTAAGGAATCTCCACACTGTTCTCCATAGTGGCTGTACTAGTTTACATTTCCACCAACAGTGTAAGAGGGTTCCCTTTTCTCCACAGCCTCTCCAGCATTTATTGTTTGTAGACTTTTGGATTGCAGCCATTCTGACTGGCATAAGATGGTACCTCATTGTGGTTTTGATTTGCGTTTCTCTGACAATGAGTGATGTTGAGCATCTTTTCATGTGTTTGTTAGTCATCCGTATGTCTTCTTTGGAGAAATGTCTATTTAGTTCTTTGCTCATTTTTTGATTGGGTCATTTATTTTTCTGAAGTTGAGCTGCATAAGTTGCTTGTATATTTTTGAGATTAGTTGTTTGTCAGTTGTTTCATTTGCTATTGTTTTCTCCCATTCAGAAAGCTGTCTTTTCACCTTGCTTATAGTTTCCTTTGTTGTGCAGAAGCTTTTAATTTTAATTAGATCCCATTTATCTATTTTTGCTTTTATTTCCAGTATTCTGGGAGGTGGATCATAGAGGATCCTGCTGTGATTTATGTCGGAGAGTGTTTTGCCTATGTTCTCCTCTAGGAGTTTTATAGTTTTTGGTCATACATTTAGATCTTTAATCCATTTTGAGTTTATTTTTGTGTATGATGTTAGAAAGTGATCTAGTTTCATTCTTTTACAAGTGGTTGACCAGTTTTCCCAGCACCACTTGTTAAAGAGATTGTCTTTACTCCATTATATATTCTTGCCTCCTTTGTTGAAGATAAGGTGTCCATAGGTGTGTGGATTTATCTCTGGGCTTTCTATTTTGTTCCATTTGTCTATATTTCTGTCTTTGTGCCAGTACCATACTGTCTTGATGACATCTTTAAGATGTTTTTTTAAGCTTCGTGCCTCTTGCAGTTGGGGGGCTGTAAACAATCACATGCGTAGTTGTAAAAATCCGGGTAAACCTGTCAGGCAAATTAGAGAGCCATCAGAGGGGTTTGAGCTGAGACACTCCTTTTATATGCAGGAGACTATTAGCTGGAGCTTTAAGTTAACTTTTTCCAGAGAAAGGTGGTCGGGGATAGCCCCTGTTAATGTCTGACATGTTGGTGAAAGTCATAAATTAATAAGACAGACAGATTCTTGGTTTGGGGTAGATGCTAGAGAAAGCCCAGGGGGGTTTCCTCAAGGCTTGATCTCACCTTTGCCTATCAGGCCTCTTCCTCATGACCTTTGCCATGGGTAGGATTCCCCATGCTGGCTCCCAGCAATAAGAGGCTTATGCAAGTTTCCTGATGGTAGAGCCTGTTGTGGGGGAAGTGGTTCTGTTCTGATTGGCAGGGCCATGCTCAGTGAACCTTTAATCCAATTTTCTGCTGATGGGCAGGGATGGGTTCCTTCCCTGTTGTTTACCTTGAGGCCAAACTTTCAACACATGCCTCTATCAGAGACTCCTGGACACCCAAAGGCAAGTCTGGCTCGGTTTCCCACAGCCTCCAAAGTCAAATTCCCTGCGGGTTCTCAGTTACATTGCCAGATTCCCGGATTGGAAAATCTGTCCTAAGAAAATCTGAACGTTTTTAACAGTGTGGGAAAATCTTTAGTATAATTGTTTTGCAGTTTGTTGACCATCTGCTCAGCAGCTTTATGGTGGGGCTAATGGTGACCTCCACCATAAGTCTCAGGCCACATATTGGGTAATCCAGGCCTGTTGCAGTTAGAGTCCCTGTCCCCGGAGCAGGCCACTGCTGACCCATGCTTCTGCAGGAGACACTCAAACAATCAAAGGTAGGTCTCTCTCAGTCTCTGTGGGACGTCTGGGTCTTGGTATGCACAAGAGTTTGTTTGAGTCCTCCAAGCATCTCTGGTGAGTATGAGGTTTGATTCTAAAAACAATTTTGCCCCTCCTACCATCTTATTGGGGCTTCTCCTTTGCCGTTGGAATTGGGGTTGTTATTTATTTATTTATTTATTTAATTTTTTTTGGTGGAATCCAACATTCTGTCCATGGTTGTAAAGCAGCTAGTTGCAGCTTTGGAGTTCACACAGGAGAAGATGAGCACATGACCTTTTAGTCTGCCATCTTGTTTGTTGATGTCCTTTTCATCATAAGGGACTGACAGGCAAAAGCAGGAAGTCAAGAGATAGCTGGAGCAACAGGCAAATTTGCTATGAAGTACAAAATGAAGTGGGGCAAAGGCTAACAGGGTTTTGTCAAGAGAAGGCAATGGTCATAGCAAATACCCTCTTCAACAGCACAAGAGAAGTCTCTAGACATGGACATCACCAGATGGTCAAAACCAAAATCTGATTGATTATATTCCTTAGAGTAGAAGATGGAGAAGAATTATACAGATAGCAAAAACAAGACTGGGAGTTGATTCTGGCTCAGATCATGAACTCCTTATTACTCAATTCAGACTTTAATTGAAGAAAGTAGGGAAAGCCACTGGGCCATTCAGGTATGACCTAAATCAAATCTACTGCGAGTACACAGTAGAAATGACAAATAGATTTAAGGGATGAGATCTGATAGATAAAGTGCCTGAAGAACTAAGGATGGAGGTTCATGACATTGTACAGGAAGCAGTGATCAAGACTATCTCCAGGAAAAAGAAATGCAAAAGGCTAAACATCTGAGGAATCCTCACAATTAGCTGACAAAAGAAGAGAAGCTAAAGGCAAAGGAGAAAAGGAAAGATATATCCATCTGAATGCAGAGTTCCAAAGAATAGCAAAGAGAGATAAGAAAACTTTCCTAAGTGAACAGTGCAAAGAAATAGAGGAAGATAATACAATAGGAAAGATTAAAGATCTCTTCAAGAAAATTAAAGATACCAAGGAAATATTTCATGCAAAGATGGGCACAATAAAGGACAGAAATGGTATGTACCTAACAGAAGCAGAAGACAATAAGAAGAGGTGGCAAGAATACACAGAGGACTGCATGAAAAAGATCCTCATGACCCAGATAACCATGATGGTGTATTAACACACATAGAGCCAGACATCCTGGAGTCTGAAGTTAAGTGGGCCTTAGGAAGCATCACTATGAACAAAGCTAGTGGAGGTGATGGAATTCCAGCTGAACTATTTTAAGTCCTAAAAGATGATGCTGTGAAAGTGCCACACTCAATATGCCAGCAAATTTGGAAAACTCAGCAGTGGCCACAGGACTGGAAAAGGTCAGTTTTCATCCAGTCCCAAAGAAAAGCAATGCCAAAGAATGCTCAGACCTCTGCACAATTGCACTCATCTCACATGCTAGCAAAGTAATGCTGAATATTCTCAAAGCCAGGCTGCAACACTGCAGATGTTCAAGCTGGATTTAGAAAAGGCCAAAGAACCAGAGATCAAATCTCCATCATCTGTTGGATCATAGAAAAATTGAGAGCTCCAGAAAAACATCTAGTACCACTTTATTGAAACATCAAAAACTTTGACTGTGTGGATTACAAAATAATGCAAAAATTCTTCAAGAGATGGGAATACCAGACTACCTTACCTGACTCCTGCAAAGCTTATATGGAGTTCAAAAGGAATAGTCAGAACTGGAAATGGAACAACAAACTGGTTCCAAATAGGGAAAGGAGTATATCAAGGCTGTATATCCTCTCCCTGCTTATTTAAATTATATGCAGAGTACATCATGAAAAATGCCAGGATCGATGAAGCACAAGCTGGAATCTAGATTGCCAAGAGAAATACCAAAAACCTCAGATATGCAAATGACACCACCCTTATGGCAGAAAGTCAAGAGGAACAACAGAGACACTTGATGAAGGTGAAAAAGGAGAGTGAAAAATTGGTTTAACACAACATTCAAAAAATGAAGATCATGTCATCTGGCCCATCACTTAACGGAAAAAGATGGGGAAAACAATGGAAACAGTGAGAGACTTTGTTTTCTTGGGCTCCAAAATCACTGCAGATAATGATTGCAGCCATGAAATTAAAAGACCCTTACACTTTGGAAGAAAAGCTATGACAAAACTAGACAGCATATTAAAAAGCAGAGACATTATTTAAGTAACAAATGTCCATATAATCAAAGCTATGGTTTGACCAGTAGTTTTATATTGGTGCAACAGTTGGACCATAAAGAAGGCTGATCATAGAAGAATTGATCCATTTGAACTGTGGTGTTGGAAAAACATCTTAAGGGTCCCTTAGACTGCAAGGAGATCAAACCAGTCAATCCTAAAGGAAATCAATCCTGAGTATTCATTGGAAGGACTGATGCTAAAGCTGAAGCTCCAATATTTTGGCCACCTGATGTGAAGAACCGACTTACTAGAAAAGATCCTGATGCTGGGCAAGATTTAAGGCAGGAGGAAATGGAGATGACAGAGGATCAGCTGTTTGGATGGAATTACCATCTCAGTGAACATGAGTTTTTTCAGGCTCCGGGAGATGGTGAAGAATAGGAAAGCCTGGATTGCTGTAGTTGATGGCACCACGAAATGTAGGACATGAATGAATGACTGAACAAGAACAATAACCACACCTACATAGACAAAGGGTTTGCAAATATCTTTTTTTTCCTATTTTCATAGGCTGTCTTCTTGTTTGTTGATCATTTCTCTTACTGTGCAGTGTGCAGCGGCCACTATTTGGAAGTAGTTCACCTAATTCATTTTTTTTTTTTAATTTTGTTAGTTATACTTTCAGTTCAGTTCAGTAGCTCAGTTATGTCTGATTCCTTGAAACCCCATGGATAGCAGCATGCCAGGCTTCCCTGTACATCACCAATTCCCTTAGCCTATTCAAACTCACATCCATAGAGTCAGTGATGCCATCCAACCATCTTATCCTCTGTCATCCACTTCTTCTCCTGCCTTCAGTCTTGCCCAGCATCAGGTTCATTTCCAGTGAGTCAGTTCTTTGCATCAGGTGGCCAACGTATTGGAGCTTCAGCTTCAGCATCACTTCTTCCAATGAATATTCAGGACTGATTTCGTTTAGGAATGACGGGTTTGATCTCCTTGCAATCCAAGGTACGCTCAAGAATTTGTTCCAACACCACAGTTCAAAATTATCCATTCTTCAGTGCTCAGTTTTCTTTACAGTCCAAATCCATTTATACATGACTACTGGAAAAACCATAGCTTTGATTAGATGGCCCATTATCAGAAAAGTAATGTCTCTGGACTTTAACATGCTGTCTAGGTTGTTCATAGCTTTTCTTCCAATGAGCAAGTATCTTTTAACTTCATTTCTGCAATCATTATCTACAGTGATTTAGGTGCCCCCCAAAATAAAGTCTCTCAGTGTTTCCATTGTTTCACCATCAATTTGCCATTAAGTCATGGGACTAGGTGCTATGATCCTCATTTTTTGAATATTGAGTTTTAAGACAACTTTTTCACTCTCCTCATTCACTTTCATTAAGAGTCTCCTTAGTTACTGTTGGCTTTCTGCCAGGATGGTGGTGTCATCTGCATATCTGAAGTTATTGATATATGTCTCTGCCATCTTCATTCCAGCTTGTGCTTCATCTATCCTGGCATTTTTCAAGATGTACTCTGCATATAAGTTAAATAAGCAGGGTGACAGTATACAACTTTGACATACTCTTTTCCCTATTTGGAACAAGTCTGTCATTCCATATCCAGTTCTAATTGTTGCTTCTTGATCTGCACACAGATTTCTCAGGAGGCAAGTATGTTGGTCTGATATTCCCATCTCTTGAAGAATTTTTCCATTATTTTGTAATCCACACAGTCAAGGGCGTTGAGATAGTCAATAAAGCAGAAGTAGAGGTAGTAGTAGTAGAAGAGAGTGAAAAAGTTTGTTTAAAACTCAACATTCAGTAAACTAAGATCATGGCATCTAATCCCATCACTTCATGGCAAATAGGAAAACAGTGGAAAAAGTGACAGACTTTAATTTTGGGGGCTTCAAAATCACTGCAGGTGATGACTGCAGCCATGAAATTAAAAGAACGCTTGCTCCTTGAAAGAAAAATTATGACCAACCTAGACAGCTTATTAAAATACAGAGACATTTCCATGCCAACAAAGGCCCATCTAGTCAAAACTATGGGTTTTCCAGTAGTAATATATGGATATGAGTGTTGGACTCTAAAAAAATCTGAGCACTGAAGAATGCTTTTGATGCTTTTGAACTGTGGTGTTGGAGAAGACTCTTGAGAGTCCCTTGGACTACATGGAGATCCAACTAGTCCATCTTAAAGGAAATCAGTCTTGAATATTTGTTGGAAGGACTGATGCTCAAGCTGAAACTTCAATGATGTGAAAAACTGGCTCATTTGAAAAGACCTTGGGCTGGGAAAGACTGAAGGGAGGAGAAGGGGATGACAGAAGATGAGACAGTTGGATGGTATCACCGATTCAATGGACATGAGTTTGAGTATCTCTAAGAGTTGGTGATGGATAGGGGAGCCTGGTGTCCTGAAGTCCATGGAGTCCCAAAGAGTCAGACATGACTGACTGACTGAACTGAACTGAGCTGGTGCAATATTGTTCTTTACAGCATCAGATTTACTTCAATAACCAGTCACATTTACACCTGGGCATTGTTTTTGCTTTTGGTCCATCACTTCATTCTTTCTTGGGTTATTTCTCCACTCTTCTTCAGTAGCATATTGGGCACCTACCAGACTGAAGTATTCATCTTCCAGTGTCATATCTTTTTGCCTTTTCATATTGCTCATGGCGTTCTCAAGGAAAGAAAATTTATGTGGTTTGCCATCCTCTTCTTTAGTGGACTACATTTTGTCAGAACTTTCCATCATGACCACTCCGTCTGTGCAGCCCTAAATGTCATGGCTCACAGTTTCATTGAGTTAGACGAGGCTGTGGTCCATGTCACTTTTATTTGTTTTGTATGACTGGTTTTCATTCTGCCTGCCCTTTAATGAATAAGGATAAAAGGCTTATGAAGTTTCCTGATGGGAGAGTCTTGGATTACCATGATATTGAATGGTTAGCCTTGAAAACGAACAGAGATCATTCTGTCGTTTTTGAGACTGCATTAATCTCAAATTGATGGTTGGATGGCATCATCGACTCAGTGGACGTGGGTCTGGGTGGACTCCGTGAGTTGGTGATGGACAGGAGGCCTGGTGTGCTGCAGTTCATGGGGTCGCAAAGAATCAGGAATGACTGAGCCAGGGAACTGAACTGAAATGATGGGAGAGCCTAATTGTGGGGGAAACAGGGTCTTGTTCTAATGTGCGGGGCCATACTCAGTCAAACTTTAATCCAATTTTCTCCTGATGGGTGGGGCTGTGTTCAATTTAGTTCAGTTCAGTCTCTCAGTCGTGTCTGACTCTTTGCGACCCCATGAATCACAGCACGCCACACCTCCCTGTCCATCACCAACTCCTGTAGTTCACTCAGACTCACATCCATCGAGTCCGTGATGCCATCCAGCCATCTCATCCTCGGTCATCCCCTTCTCCTTGGGCCCCCAATCCCTCCCAGCATCAGAGTCTTTTCCAATGAGTCAATGCTTCGCATGAGATGACCAAAGTACTGGAGTTTCAGCTTTAGCATCATTCCTTCCAAAGAAATCCCAGGGCTGATCTCCTTCAGAATGGACTGGTTAGATCTCCTTGCAGGCCAAGGGACTCTCAAGAGTCTTCTCCAACACCGCAGTTCAAAAGCATCAAATCTTCAGTGCTCAGCTTTCTTCACAGTCCAACTCTCGCATCCATACATGACCACAGGAAAAATCATAGCCTTGACTAGATGGGCCTTTGTTGGCAAAGTGATGCCTCTGCTTTTGAATATACTACCTAGGTTGGTCATAACTTTCCTTCCAAGGAGTAAGCGTCTTTTAATTTCATGGCTGCAATCACCATCTGCAGTGATTTTGGAGCCCCAAAATATAAAGCCTGACACTGTTTCCACTGTTTCCCCGTCTATTTCCCATGAAGTGATGGGACCAGATGCCATGATCTTCGTTTTCTGGATGTTGAGCTTTAAGCCAACTTTTTCTCTCTCCTCTTTCACTTTTATCAAGAGGCTTTTTAGCTCCTCTTCACTTTCTGCCATAAGGGTGGTGTCATCTGCATATCTGAGGTTATTGATATTTCTCCTGGGTAATCTTGATTCCAGCTTGTGCTTCTTCCAGCGTAGCGTTTCTCATGATGTACTCTGCATAGAAGTTAAATAAGCAGGGTGAAAATATGCAGCCTTGACATACTTCTTTTCCTATTTGGAACCAGTCTGTTGTTCCATGTCCAGTTCTAACTGTTGCTTCCTGACCTGCATACAGATTTCTCAAGAGGCAGGTCAGGTGGTCTGGTATTCCCATCTCTTTCAGAATTTTCCACAGTTTATTGTGATCCACACAGTCAAAGGCTTTGGCATAGTCAATAAACCAGAAATAGATGTTTTTCTGGAACTCTCTTGCCTTTTCCATGATCCAGCAGATGTTGGCAATTTGGTCTCGGGTTATTCTGCTTTTTCTAAAATCAGCTTGAACATTTGGAATTTCACGGTTCATATATTGCTGAAGCCTGGCTTGGAGAATTTTGAGCATTACTTTACTAGTGTGTAAGATGAGTGCAACTGTGCAGTAGGTTGAGCATTCTTTGGCATTGCCTTTCTTTGGGATTGGAACGAAAACTGACTTTTCCAGTCCTGTGGCCACTGCTGAGTTTTCCAAATTTGCTGGCATATTCAGTGCAGCCCTTTCACAGCATCATCTTTCATTTGAAATAGCTCAACTGGAATTCCATCACCTCCACTAGCTTTCTTCGTAGTGATGCTTTTTAAGGCCCACTTGACTTCGCATTCCAGATTATCTGGCTTTAGCTGAGTGATCACACCATCATGATTATCTGGGTCGTGAAGATCTGTTTTGTATACTTCTTCTGTATATTCTTGCCTTCTCTTCTTAATATTTTCTTCTTCTATTACGTTCATACCATTTTTTGGTCTATATTGAGCACATCTTTACATTAAATGTTCTCTTGGTATCTCTAATTTTCTTGAAAAGATCTCTAGTCTTTCCCATTATTTTGTTTTTCTCTATTTCTTTCCACGGATCCCCAAGGAAGCCTTTCCTATTTCTATTTGCTATTCTTTGGAATTCTGCATTCAGATGGATATATCTTTCTTTTTCTCTCTGTCTCTCTCTCTCTCTCTTTTTTTTTTTTTTTGCTTCTCTTCTTTTCACAGCTATTTTTAAGGCCGCCTCAGACTACCATTTTGCTTTTTGCATTTCTTTTCGTGGTGATGGTCTTGATCCTTGTCTCCTGTACAATGTCAGGAACCTCTAAGCATAGTTCATCAGGCACTCTGTCTAACAGATTTAATCCCTTGAACCTATTTCTCACTTCCAGTGTATAGTAAGGAATTTGATTTAGGTCATACCTGAATGATCTAGTGGCTTTCCCTACTTTCTTCGATTTATCTGAATTTGGCCATAAGGAGTTCATGATCTTAGTCACAGTCAGCTTCCAGTCTTGTTTTTGCTGACTGTATAGAGCTTCTCCATCTTTCACTGCAGAGTATAATAAATCTGATTTTGGTTTTGACCATCTGGTGTTATGCATGTGTAGAGTCTTTCCTTGTGTTGTTGGAAGAGGGTGTTTTCTATGAACAATGCATTCTCTTGGCAGAACTCTATTAGCCTTTGCCCTGCTTAATTCTGTACTCCAATGCCAAACTTGCCTGTTACTCCAGGTATTTCTTGACCTCCTGCTTTTGCATTCCAGTCCCCTATAATGAAAAGAACATCTTTTTTGGGTGTTAGTTCTTGTAGGTCTTGTAGGTCATCATAGAACCATTCAAATTCATCTTCCTCAGCATTGTCAGTCAGTCAGTTCAGTCACTCAGTTGTGTCAGACTCTTTGCCACCCCATGGCCTACAGCATGCCAGGTCTCCCTGTCCATCACCAACTCCTGGTGTTCACTCAAACTCATGCCCATTGCGTTGGCGATGCCATCCAACCATCTCATCCTCTGTCATCCCCTTCTCCTCTCACCTGTAATCTTTCCTAGCATCAGGGTCTTTTCAAATGAGTCAACACTTCACATCAGGTGCCAAAATCTTTAACATTACTGGTCATCAAACCCATGCCTCCACTGGAGACTCCTCAACATTCATAGGCAAGTCTGACTCAGTCTCTTGTGGGGACACTACTCATTTCTCCCGGTTGCTGGTGTTGCAAGATTGTTTTTTGTGCTCTCCAAGTGTCTGTTTCTCCAATCCTGTGGAAGAACACTATAGAAAGTTCTATAATGATGTCCCACTAACCTCCAAAGTTATATTCCCTGGGGGTTCTCATCAGCTCACCAGCTCTATGGTGGGGCTAATGGTGACCTCCTCCAAGAGGGCTTATGCCACATGGTGCATGACACAGGTCTGCTGCAGTCATAGTCCCTGTCACTGCAGCAGGCCACTGCTGACCTATAACTCAATCAAGGGCAGGAGACAATCAAGGGCAGTTCTGGCTCAGTTTCATTGGGACCTCTGGGTCTTGGTGTGCACAAGATTTTGTTTGAGCCCTCCAAGTATTTCTGGTTAGTATGGCATTTGATTCTAACTGCAATTTTCCCCCTTCTACTGTCTTGTTGGGGCTTCTCCTTTGCCCTTGGACCTGGTGTATCTTCTTTTGGGGGGGAATCCAACCTTCTCCTGTCAATGGTTGTTTAGCAGCTAGTTGCAGTTTTAGAGTTCACACAGGAGAAGATGAGCGCACATCCTTCTACTTCACTCTCTTAATATCAAGATACAGTCCTGGAATTCTCCAGGACAGAATATTGGAGTGGGTAGCCTTTCCCTTCTCCAGAGGATCTTCCTAAGTCAGGGATCAAACCCAGGTCTCCCACATTATAAGCAGATTCTTTACCAGCTGAGCCACCAGGGAAGCCCACTTATACTTTAGGTATCATATCGAAATTCATTGACACTATGAACGTCAAGAATTATTTCCCTTTGTTTTCTTTGAGTAATTTTATGGTTTTAGGTCTTATATTTAATAAATACTTGGTAAATAGAAGAAACACATTTCTTTTTATTCTCATCAGTGTTAAAATGCTATAAGTTATGGATATAATTTGGCTATTCAGAATTTAAAATTTTCATTATATTATATATTCAGTTCAGTTCAGTTCAGTTCAGTTGCTCAGTCGTGTCCGACTTTTTGCGACCACATGAGTCACAGCATGCCAGGCCTCCCTGTCCATCACCATCTCCCGGAGTTCACTCAGACTCACGTCCATCGAGTCCGTGATGCCATCCAGCCATCTCATCCTCGGTCGTCCCCTTCTCCTCCTGCCCCCAATCCCTCCCAGCAGCACAGTCTTTTCCAGTGAGTCAACTCTTTGCATGAGGTGGCCAAAGTACTGGAGTTTCAGCTTTAGCATCATTCCCTCCAAAGAAATCCCAGGGCTGATCTCCTTCAGAATGGACTGGTTGGATCTCCTTGCAGGCCAAGGGACTCTTAAGAGTCTTCTCCTACACCACAGTTTAACAGCATCAATTCTTCGGTGCTCAGTTTTCTTCACAGTCCAACTCTCACATCCATACATGACCACAGGAAAAACCATAGCCTTGGCTAGACAGACCTTAGTCAGCAAAGTAATGTCTCTGCTTTTGACTATACTATCTAGGTTGGTCATAACTTTTCTTCCAAGGAGTAAGCATCTTTTAATTTCATGGCTGCAGTCACCATCTGCAGTGATTTTGGAGCCCAAAAAAATAAAGCCTGACACTGTTTCCACTGTTTCCCCATCTATTTCCCATGAAGTGATAGGACCAGATGCCATGATCTTCGTTTTCTGAATGTTGAGCTTTAAGCCTACTTTTTCACTGTTCTCTTTCACTTTCATCAAGAGGCTATTTAGTTCCTCTTCACTTTCTGCCATAAGGGTGGTGTCATCTACATATCTGAGGTTATTGATATTTCTCCCAGCAATCTTGATTCCAGCTTCTGTTTCTTCCAGTCCAGTGTTTCTCATGATGTACTCTGCATAGAAGTTAAATAAGCAGGGTGACAATATACAGCCTTGATGTACTCCTTTTCTTATTTGGAACCAGTCTGTTGTTCCATGTCCAGTTCTAACTGTTGCTTCCTGACCTGCATACAGATTTCTCAAGAGGCAGATTAGGTGGTCTGGTATTTCCCTCACTCTCACGCTTTTCCACAGTTTATTGTGATCCAGACAGTCAAAGGCTTTGGCATAGTCAATAAGCCAGAAATAGATGTTTTTCTGGAACTCTCTTGCTTTTTCCATGATCCAGCGGATGTTGGCAATTTGATCTCTGGTTCCTCTGCCTTTTGTAAAACCAGCCTGAACATCAGAGAGTTCACAGTTCACATTGCTGAAGCCTGGCTTGGTTGCAATGCATAATTAGGAAATTTTATCAATAAAATTATAAATATATTAATTAATATACATTTATACATATAAAATATATCAACATACAATAAATATATGCATGGATATAAATTTCTGTATAAAATATGAATTAATAAATAATTTATAAATTATTCATTAAAGCATGTCATAGTTAAGTTCAAATAATTAATGAGAAAATAACCAAGAATGACAGCATTCATTTTAAAAACTTGATAAACTCTCTATAAAACTTTTAGGAGATAAAAGAATTTTAGGATAAGAATAGTAGGTTAGAGAAAACAATGGTCAAAAAATACCATATAGAGCAATAGAATCATGATTTGGGAGATGGTATTTTCTATCAGACAGACATATAACAATTAACAATTAACTTCAAAGTATATTATCTCAAAAGTTCAGAGTAAATTAAAATATAAATGACAAAGTAAAACCTATGTACATTTTCCTAAAGATATGTGTGGAGTATGAAAGTGGATATTGCAATTACCAGAATAAAACCGCTCATTTACTGAGATTTGCCTTGATCTGTTATGCAGATACATCTTCCTAAGAGTTCAAAATCCCTTATATTCTCTAATCAAAACTTTAGCACACTTAGAACATCACAGAAAATATTTAAAAAGCCATGTAGTGAGAAACTACATGGCTATGGTTTCCTCCTATCAGTGACATGAAGCACATATTTCTAAAGGACACCAAAACTCTGGGTAAGATTCACTATAAAATAGAAATTATTTCACCACTAGATTATTATGCAGTGCAATATTTTCACCAAAGAGGACAAAATCTTGTAAAATAGGAAATTTCATTTACTATAGCAAAGGAGACAATCATTTTAAGAATTGTATTAAAAGTACTCAGAATGTAATTAGTTGTGACAACACACTTGAAAATAATAGAAAAAAAGATGGATAAAACGCAAGTTGTTTTTCAACATAATCAGAGGCTTTTGGAGCAATGAGGATGAGATAAATTGGAATTCCAGAAAAAAAGGTGCGACTCTACCACAGAAGGCTGAGAATCACTACCTGTTTCTTGTACTTACAGGAGCACCTCAGTGGGCTCAGGGTTAGATCAAGATGAAAGACTCCATTGACAGAGAGAAAGCAACAGGCTTTTGGCTTGCTCCATACTTAAATCTGTGTTTGAAAGTGAAAGTCGCTCAGTCCTGTTGGATTCTTTGTGACCCCTTGGACTGTACAAGTCCATGGAATTCTCCAGGCCAGAATACTGGAGTGGGTAGCTTTTTCCTTCTCAAGGGGATGTTCCCAACCCAGGGATCGAACCCAGGTCTCTGGCATTTCAGGCGGATTCTTTACTAGCTGAATCACAAGGGAAGCCAAAATCTCTGCTTATTTATTCATAATCTGACTATGTGTACTCTTCAGGGTAAAAGGCCAATTGATTTAACCTGGGTTGCATAGGTTCAGTATTGGTCTTTAAGAATTTACTTAGAAAATTAGGTGAAGATATATCTCTCATTTAACATATCAGATTCCTTTCCCTCTATTGTCCTTCATTTTTATTCAGGAAAACCTACCACACTATGTGAGACTATGGGGAAAGCTGACATGTGGTTGTTTCGAAGTTACTGGGATTTTGAATTTCCTCAACCTTACTTACCTAATACTGAATTTGTTGGAGGACTGCACTGCAAGCCTGCAAAGCCCCTACCTAAGGTAATTAAATGTGCTTATTATTGTCTTACATGAATGAAATGTGAAGTGTTAGTCACTCAGTCATACCCAACTCTTTGCGACCCCATGGACTGTAACCCAACAGGCTCTTCTGTCCATGGAATTTTCCAGGTAAGAATACTGGAGTGGAATTGCCATTCCCTTCTCCACAGGATCTTCCCAACCCAACTATGAGTATTTATCTCTTAAAATGATTTCTGGTTTATTGTTAACAATATTTGATCCCCAAACAGAGAACACAGACATAGAATTTAATGGTCATTATTTTCTTAGACTATACACTACAGTAAGAAGATGAGTAGCCTTTATTTTGGATTATGTATTATTATCTAAGGAAGTAGTCCTCAAAATTTTCTTTTCTTGTTCAAAGTCCATTAACTATTCATGAAAATGTGTTTTATATAAATTTTAAAATATTTCCTAGTATCTTACAGATACTATGCTATAATTGAACATAAAAATATCATTATATCTCAAGTCAAATCATCTCCCAACATAGTGTAATGGTTAATTTTAAGTGTCAACTTACCTGGCCAGGAAACCAGGTGTTTAGACAAACATTTTTCTAGAACTTACTGAGAGGCTATTTTTAGATGAAATCAACTTTTATAGATGCGGACCTTGATTAAACAAATTACTCTCCATTATGTGGGTAAACCTCATTCAATTAGTTGAAGATGTGACTAGAACAAAAGACTGAATTATGCTGGTAGTCAACCTTCAGACTTGAACTACAGCTGTGGCTGTTTGAGTCTCCAGCCCAATGTACTGTTCTGCAGATTAAACTTGACATCCTCCATAACCATGTGTGTGAGCTAAGTCGCTTCAGTGTTGTCTGACAGTTTGCGACCTCATATACTGCAATCTGCCAGACTTCTCTGTTCATGGGATTTTCCAGGCAAGATTATTGGAATTGGTTGCCATTTCCTTCTCCAATAACCATGTGAGAAGTCGCTTAATATAAATATCTTCCCTGTCTTTCCATTTCATGCCTCGCACACTTTTTTTTTTTTTTTGGTCATACTTAATTGGCTTAGTTTCGATAGTATTTAAACAGAGGATAAAAAGATTTATTTCAGTATGATTATATATGTTGTTTTTATTTTCAATTCAAAGCTATATATTTCTACTAATTCCTATCATCCTCAGAGTATGCTTTATAGGTATTTCTGCATTACTTGTCTGGTCAGGAGTTACATGGCTACCTCATTCCTAATTGTATATGTGGAAGCTTATATTAAAAAACAAATATAATCAAAATAAAAGCAAATAGAAATTTAGAAAACAGAGAAAAGTAAATATACCAACATTGTGTCATTGTACTGACCGTGATTCAGCAGAAAAAATGAAAACAACCTTATTAGCATCTAAGGCTAAATAAAAATTGCAGCACCAGAGCTATTTAACTTAAACGTAGAAATTTTCTCTGCCAGCTACTGCTGTGTAGATTTGGACCAATTACTTAACCTTAGGGAGGTAGATTTCCCATCTGAAAATGTGTACATATCTCATAAAATCACCATATATCTTAGTTAAATGTTATATGTAAAGAGCTCAGCAAATGGCAAAAGATAACAGGCAGTCAATAATTTGTAAACACAAACACATGCCAAAGACAAACTCATACCTCAAATATGCTTTACTAAATGAGCCTTTAGTAACAATAATTTTTAATTTGCCATCTATTATACACTGAAATCATTAATATATGAAAGTACAGAATTGTTCTAATAAATCAGACACATTGAGAAGAGTGTGACATCTATTATAACTGTAAGCTTTTATATTACAAAGACTGTTTTCTTCATAGGAGCTCGAAGAGTTTGTTCAAAGCTCTGGAGAAGATGGAGTTGTGGTGTTTACTCTGGGGTCAATGATCAAAAACCTCTCAGAAGAAAAGTCTAATATGATTGCATCAGCCCTTGCCCAGATTCCACAGAAGGTCAGATAATATTTTTTTTTTTCAGAGACAACTGTTTTAAAATCCATGAAGTTCATAATAAAAGTATACTTGTAAAATGTAGGAAAGGGTATTGATATTGTTAGTCTCAAGTGAGTTCTAATGAAAGTGCGTAAATGATAAAAGGGGATATTTGATTGCTGTCTTGCTTTAAACCTGGCCTTATTAAGGAAATTCTATTGCATTATCATCTTTAAATAATAAATGAAAATTAATCATTTGCTACTGTTAAACCATCAGTCAGCTTTGTGCATTAGGTTTTAAGGCATCCATGTAATGTAACACTTTTTGCTATTCTTATATTTCTTTAAATCTGAAGCATATAAACAAGTTGCAAATAACATGACAGAGAATAAAGGAAAAGATATTCAAAATAATAGGTTTGATTCTCAGAATGTCTTGGGACTATATTTTCTAGTAATTACTGATTTTGATCATTGTCATAATTGAACCTGGAAATAAGAGCCTAGATTCTAAAAATAATCCTAAATAATGATTCTTCTAAAAATGCTAAATAATGAATCCTAAAAATAATCCTAAATGAAATCCTAAATAGTGATTCTTCAACATTTAAAACTTTAACAATACAGTAAAAGATTTAGGATTATACTTTACAATGCTCCAGCAAACTATAACTTTTTATTGATACCATTTTAGGTTTTAACTGAGTGATCTTTTTTCTCAGTTCAGTTCAGTCACTCAGTCATGTTCAACTCTTTGTTGCTCCATGGACTGCAGCATGCTAAGCCTCCCTGTCCATCACCAACTCCAATGGGTCAGGAAGATCCCCTGGAGGAGGGCATGGCAACCCACTCCAGTAATCTTACCTAGAGAATCCCCTTGGACAGAGGAGCCTGGCAGGCTGCAGTCCATGGGGTCACAAAGAGTCGGACACAACTGTGCAACTGGATGCCATGCCATACAGTTGATGGTTACACCTTGTGGATGTTTTTAATGCCACCAAACTCCAGACTTAGAATACTTTAAAATGATAAATATGATTATGAATATTTTACTGTATGAGTCTACATTAATGATAAGTATATAAACAATAGTTCAAAAGAGGTAAATAACATCCGTCCTCTTGCCTCTGAAATCTTTCTTTCAAAAAACCCCTTTACCAGAGTGGCCTAGTAACACCAGTATGTAGCTCTTTCAGATTCAGATTGTCATTCTTCATGTACATCTTCATCATTTTTCTTCATTTGGTTAAGTTAGAATTAACTCAAAGATGAAAGACTATTGACTAGGATCTTTGCAAGCCTTTGAAAACATGGCTGTAATGTTTATGGTTTAAAAACATTCATTACCTAATCACATATGAACTCAGTTTGCTTGTGCATTACCTGGAGGCATCAAATTTGATTGAAGTGAAGTCATTCAGTCATGTCTAACTCTTCTCAACCCCATAGACTATAGCCTGCCAGGTTCCTCCATCCATGGAGTATTCCAGGTAAGGATACTAGAATGGATTACTATTTCCTTTTTCAGGGGATCTTCCTGATCCACGGATAAAACCCTGGTCTTCAGTATTGTGGGAAAATTCTTTACCATCTGAGTCATCAGGGTAGGTTAACTTCTGATAGGATGTGATTCTAAAATCTTCTGATAAAGACATTTATCTTAATAGGTTCTGTGGAGATACACAGGAAAGAAACCAGAAACACTAGGAGCCAATACCCGGCTATATGAATGGATTCCACAGAATGATCTTCTTGGTAAGACCAAAGAGAAGAAACATAAACAGAGCTGAGTGAGGTATAATCTGAATGATTATTCAATAACAGATATCAACAAATTTGTATTTAAAATAAGGAAAAAAAACTTTAATAAATCTTCACATTGCTTCAGGAGTTTTGAAAGAAAGGTTTATTCATGACACTTATTAAAGACTGTAAAGCACATTTATTCAAGACCATCACTATAAGTATAGTTATTAGTGCAATGGACTTTTAAAATAAAACAGAGAGACTGGAAACAATTTGTATGCAGAAAGAAAAATGGGGAATTTATCACAAAAGAACATAGTAGAAGTTCATTGGATGGAAAATTGCAGAGTTCAACTGACCTAGTAGAATGCTTGCTAAAATTGGGTAATGCAGAGATAGTGGAGCCACAAAATCAAATTGCAGTTGAGAAGAGTTCAGAGGAACCTGACTAGACCTTGGTCAAGGATCTTTGTCAAACTCTAACATAAATATTAAATTTATGGCTCTCTCATTTATGACATAATCTCTCCCTCCTCAGGATCAAGGTCAGAGAAAGTATGTTTAGACAAGGTTTCATTAACTTTTGTATAGAATACTGCAGCACACTCCTGATTTTCTTCACCAATTTTCTCACATCTCTCTTCTCTATGGAAAAAATAAAATCTGGCAACCATTTCATTTATATTTCATGTATAATAAATGGCTGCATATTAGTATAAATTCAAGTGCAAATCCTATTTTCTTAAACACAGTACACCATGAACTAATGTAGCTTATCTTTTTAGCTTGTTATGCCAACATTCTCATATTGAAATACTGCACATCTCCCCTCCCCTTTCACATCTACAAAAATATTAATTTCTTCAGTCTCTCCCTTCTTTTTTATTGATATATTTTTCCTGCAACAACTTGTCAAATGACAAGTACTCTCCACCATATATTCTGCAGGAACCTTCTTGTCTGTGGAATGACTTAATTGCTGGAATCACTAATTATACTTCAGTTCAGTTCAGTTCAGTCGCTCAGTCATGTCCGACTCTTTGCAATCCCATGAATAGCAGCACGCCAGGCCTCCCTGTCTATCACCATCTCCCGGAGTTCACTCAAACTCATGTCAACGAGTCGGTGATACCATCCAACCATCTCATCCTCTGTTGTCCCCTTCTCTTCCTGCCCCCAATCCCTCCCAGCATCAGAGTCTTTTCCAATGAGTCAACTCTTTGCATGAGATGGCCAAAGTACTGGCGTTTCAGCTTTAGCATCATTCCTTCCAAAGAAATCCCAGGGCTGATCTCCTTCAGAATGGACTGGCTGGATCTCCTTGCAGGCCAAGGGACTCTCAAGAGTCTTCTCCAACACCACAGTTCAAAAGCATCAATTCTTCAGCGCTCAGCTTTCCTCACAGTCCAACTCTCACATCCATACATGACCACTGGAAAAACCATAGCCTTGACTAGATGGACCTTTGTTGGCAAAGGAATGTCTCTGCTTTTGAATATGCTATCTAGGTTGGTCATAACTTTCCTTCCAAAGAGCAAACATCTTTTGATTTCATGGTGGCAATCACCATCTGCAGTGATTTTGGAGCCCCCCCCCAAATGAAGTCTGACACTATTTCCCGTGTTTCCCATCTATTTCCCATGAAGTGATGGGACGTTAGCCTGCAGTAATTAATTGCTGCTTTCTTCAGAGCTTATAAGAATGTGTATGTGTTCTCATGGCACAGAATTATATAGAAGATGTTACCTAATAGAATTTGACTTATGTAAGTGTCATGATTTTCTGTTTCTGACACTCTTATAACTTAGAATAATATATGTGTGTGTGTGTGTGTGTATATACATATATATATATATATATATATATATTTTAAATTTTTAGGTCATCCCAAAACCAGAGCTTTTATCACTCACTGTGGAACCAACGGGATCTATGAAGCTATTTACCATGGGATCCCTATGGTTGGAATTCCTTTGTTTGGTGACCAGCATGATAATGTTGCTCGTATGAAAGCCAAAGGAGCAGCTGTTGCAGTAGACTTGCAAAGACTGACAAGTGCAGATCTACTTAATGCATTGAAAGCAGTTATTAACAACCCTTCGTGAGTAGACAATATATTCTTTTCTAACAATCATTTTGTTTTTGAAAGAACAATCGGTTTTATATAATTTTAAATTGACAAATTTTGCATAATTTAGAGTACACCTAATATCACATAAGATTATTTTATACTTCCTAAATTTTGTGAAGGTAGTTTGTCACCTACCACTACTTGGTGATAAATTATAACCTCAAAGAATTACTACATTTATTTAAAGAAATGATCTATTGTTAAAAATATATGAATTTTTAAATTAATAATGGTACTTATTAGTTTTTAAAAATTCCAGATATTACCACTATAAGAATTTAGGGAATACAATGAAAAACCACTCAGCTTTCCTCATGTCAGTTCAGTTCAGTTCAGTCGTTTAGTCATGTCTGACTCTTTGCCACCCCATGGTCTGCAGCACACTAGGCTTCCCTGTCCAACATCAACTCTCCGAGCTTGCTCAAACTCATGTCCATTGAATCAGTGATGCCATCCTTTGTTTTCCCCTTCTCCTCAACCTTCAGTTTTTCCCAGCATCAGGGTCTTTTCCAATGAGTCAGTTTTTCACATCAGGTGACCAAAGTATTGGAGTTTCAGTTTCAGCATCAGTCCTTCCAATGAATATTCAGGACTGATTTCCTTTAGGATGGATTAGTTGGGTTTCCTTGCACTCCAAGGGACTCTTAAGAGTTTTCTCAAACACCACAGTTCAAAAGCATCAATTCTTCGGCGCTCAGCTTTCTTTATAATCCAACTCTCACATCCATACATGACCACTGGAAAAACCATAGCCTTGACTAGACGGAATTTTGTTGACAAAGTGATGTCTCTGCTTTTTAACTGCTGTCTAGGTTGGTCATAGATTTTCTTCCAAGGAGCAAGTGTCTTTTAACTTCATGGCTGCAGTCACGATCTGCATAGTTATAACAATTATCAGTTTAAAAACTTACTTCTGCTAATTTATAAATAGGAGGAAGATCCCAGCCTCCTCGTTCCCTGACAGAGAATAAAAACTGGACACTATCCATGAGCAAAATCATCTCTGGGGTGTCCTAAAGGCCATGTAAGAAGTTTTAGCAACACAGTAGAACAAAAAATCTGAAGTAAATCACACAAGAACAGAATGATGGTAGGTTTATTTTACCAGCATCATTCCGAAGCCAGCATTACTCATCACCAAGAGAGAACTTTCAGCTAGAAAGAGTTTCTTGGCAGAAAAAGAAGAATGGATTGAATGACCAATTTCTAAGTCCTTCTGGGGCATAGAAATTGAAAAACAAATTCTAAATTTGTGTAAAGTCACAAGAGATCTCAAACAGCCAAAGCAGTACCAACAAATAATGACATTGGAGACATCCCACTTGTTATTTAATGCTGTACTACAAAGTTATAGCAATTTTAAACAGATGATACTGTCATAAAAATAGACATACAGACCAATGGACAGGATTGAGAGCCCTGATACAAACCCTTATATGTAAAGTTGAATAATATTTGACAAAAAGTAAAGAATAGTCAATAGGAAAAGTGTTATCTCTTCAATAAGTAGTACTAAGGAAACTAAATAATCATACGCAGGAGAATAAAACTTGGACCCTTATATTACATTACTTCCCTCAAAGCTCAGTTGGTAAAGATCTGTTTTCAATGCAGGAGACCAAGGTTCATTTCTGGGGTTAGGAAGAGCTCCTGGAGAAGGAATTAGCAAACCACTCCAGTATTCTTTCCTGGAGAATCCCATCTACAGAGGAGCCTGGTTGGATACTCTCCATGGTGTCACAAGAGACAGATATGACTTAACAACTAAACCACCGCATTGCATTACTTACAAAACTTGACTAGAAATGGATTACAGACTTGAACATAAGACTTGAAGCCATAAATGTCTTATAAAACTGGAGGAAAAGTTTCTTGACAAGGGTATTGGCAAGAAATTTTGGGATATGATACCAACAATACAAGTAACCAATGCAAAACAACAGGTGGGGCTTTATCAAGCTCAGAAGCTTCTACACAGAAAAATAAATGATTTACAAAATAAAGGTCAATGTACAAAATTGGAGATTATTTTGAAAATTGCACATCTGATATAGACTGATATATAAAAGATATAAGTAACACATATTACTCAATAGCAAATTTTTTTTAAAATGAATGGAGTTACTGAATACACATTTGCCCAAAGAAGACATATAAATGGTCAACAGGTACTTGAAAAGGGGATTGATGTTACTAAGCATCATGAAATGCAAATCAAAATCCCACCTCACACCTATTAGAATTGTTGTTGATGTTGTTCAGTCACTAAGTTGTGTCTGACACTGTGACCCATTCACTACAGCATGACAGGTTCCTCCATTCTCCACTATCTCCTACAGTGTTCTCAAATACATGCCCATTGAGGTGAGATGCTATCTAACCATCTCTTCCTCTGCTGCCCCCTACTCTTTTTTCCCTTCAATCTGCTCCAGCATCAGGTTTTTGCAGTGAGTCGGTTCTTCACATGAGATGGCCAAAGTATTGGAGTTTCAGCTTCAGCATCCCTCTTTCTAGGAATAGTTAGAGTTGATTTCCTTCGGGATTGATTGATTTGATCTCCTTGTTCTCCAAGGGACTCTCAAGAGTCTTCTCCAGCACCACAATCAGAAAGCATCAAATCTTTGGTGCTCAGCCTTCTTTATGGTTCAGTGGTAAAGAAACCAGTGGCCGATGCAATTGTTGCAGGAGATGTAGGTTCGATTCCTGAGTCAGGAGATCTCATGGCATTTTTCAGTCACTCAGTTGCATCTGGCTCTGAGACCCTGTGGACTGCAGCAGCCCAGACTTTTCTGCCAATCACCATATCCTGAGCTTGCTCAAATTAATGTCATTGAGACAGTGATGCATCTAAGCATCTAATCCTCTTCATCCCCTTCTCCTCCTGCCTTCAATCTTTCCCATAATCAGGGTCTTTTCTAATGAGTCAGCACTTCACATCAGGTGGCCAAAATATTGGAGCTTCAGCTTTATCAGTCCTTCCAGTGAATATTCAAGATTGATTTCCTTTAGGATTGACCAGTTTGATCTCCTTGAAGACCAAGGGACTCCCAAAAGTCTTGTCCAACACCAAAGTGCAAAAGCATCAATTCTTTGACTCTAAGCCTTCTTTATGGTCCAACTCTCACATCCATACCTGACTGCTGGGAAAAGCCATAGTTTGACTATATAGACCTTTGTCAGCAAAGTAATTTCTATGCTTTTTAATATACGCTCTAGGTTTGTCATAGCTTTTCTTCCAAGACCAAGATTCTTTTAATTTCATGGCCGCACTCATCATCCACTGTGATTTTGGAGTCCAAGAAAATAAAATCTGTCACTGTTTCCCCATCGATTTGTCATGAAGTGACGGGACTAGATGGCATGATCTTCATTTTTTGAATGTTGAGCTTTAAGCCAGCTTTTTCTCTCTTCTCTTTCACCGTCATCAATAGAATATGTCCTCTTTGTTTTCTGGCATTTGGGTGGTGTCATCTGCATATCTAAGGTTATAGATATTTCTCCTGGCAATCTTGATTCCAGCTTGATCTTCATCCAGCCCAGCATTTTGCATGATGTACTATGCATACAAGTTAAATAAACAGGTTTACAATATACATCCTTGAAGTACTCTTCCCAGTTTGAAACCAGTCCATTTTTCCATGTCTGGTTCTTATTGTTGCTTTTCAACCTGCATATAGGTTTTGCAGGAGGCAGGTAGATGGTCTGGTACTCCCATCTCTTGAATTTTCCATAGTTTGATTTAATCCACACAGTCAAAGGTTTTAGTGTAGTCAATGAAGCAGAAGTAAATTTTTTTTTCTGGAATTCTCTCGTTTTCTAGCAAGATAAATGCAATTTCATCTCTCATTCTTCTGCCTTTTTAAAATCCGGCGTGAACATCTGGAAATTCTCAGTTCATATACTGTTGAAGCCAAGCTTGGAGAACTTTGAGCATTACTTTGCTAGTGTGTGAGGTGAGTAGAATTATGCAGTAGTTTGCACATTCTTTGCTACTGCCTTTCTTTGGGACTGGAATGAAAATTGACCTTTTCCAGTCCTGTGGCCACTGCTGAATTTTCCAAATTTGCTGGCAAATTAAATGCAGCACTTTTACAGCGTTGTGTTATAGGTTTTGAAGTAACTCAACTGGAATTCCATCACCTCCACTAGCTTTGTTCATAATGATGCTTCCTAAGGCCCACTTGACTTCACACTCCATGATGTCTGGCTCTAGGAGAGTGATCAAACCATGGTGTAGGATATGGGAACCCATTTCAGCATTCTTGCTTGGAAAATCTTCCCTTGGTTTAGAAAATGGCAACCCACTCTAGTATTCTTGTTTGGAAAATCCCATGTATGGAAGAGCCTGGACTACTTTAATCCATGGAGTCCAAAAGAGCATGACACAACTGAGCATGCGTGTATGAAATAACATTCAAACCTGATTACTGCAGAACCATATCTTTGACTATATGGGCCATTGTCAACAAAGTGATATCCTTGCCTTTTAATGTGCTGTATAGGTTTATCATAGTTTTCCTTGGAATGGACAAGTGTCTTTTAATTTCATGGCAGCAGTCACAATCTGCAGTGATTTTGGAGCCCAAGAAGATAAAATCTAGCACTGCTTCCAAATTTTCCCCTTCTATTTGCCTTAGAGTGATGGGACAATATACCATACTCTTAGTTTTTTGAATGTTGAGTTTCAAGCCAGCTTGGAACATTTAGAATGGCCATCATTAAAAGACACGGTCTAAGAAGTGAGGAGTAGCTCCTCTCCACCCTCCTTGGCCCGCGCATCCACTGCTCCTTGGACGTAGGGTTGCTCCTCTTGGCCGCCTTCCCTGACCTCAGGCATGGGGTAGCTCCTCCTGGCCACTGCCCTGACCTCGGGTGTGTAGTAGCTCGTCTCGGCCTCCGCCTCTGACCTCGGACGTGGGGTAAGATCCTCTCGGCCACTCCAGTAGCTCCTCTCGGGCACACTTCTCTGAGGTCTGTCTCAGCCAGCGTGCTTCTGCATGGAAAAGAAATGCAAAAAAGCAAAATGGCTATCTGAGGAGGCCTTACAAATAGCTGTGAAAAGAAGAGAAGTGAAAAGCAAAGGAGGAAACAAAAGATATAAGCATCTGAATGCAGAGTTCCAAGGAAGAGAATGGAGAGATAAGAAAGCCTTCCTCAGCAATCAATGCAAAGAAACAGAGGAAAACAGAATGGGAAAGACTAGAGTTCTCTTCAAGAAAATTAGAGATACCAAGGGAACATTTCATTCAAAGATGGGCTCGAAAAAGGACAGAAATGGGATGGAACTAACAGAAGCAGAAGATATTAAAAAGTGATGGCAAGAATACACAGAAGAACTGTACGAAAAAGATCTTCACAACGCAGATAATCACGATCGTGTAATCACTCACCTAGAGCCAGACATCCTGGAATGTGAAGTCAAGTGGGCCTTAGAAAGCATCACTACGAACAAAGCTAGTAGAGGTGACAGCATTCCAGTGGAGCTATTTCAAATCCTGAAAGATGATGCTGTGAAAGTGCTGCACTCAATATGCTAGCAAGTTTGGAAAACTCAGCAGTGGCCACAGGACTGGAAAATGTCAGTTTTCATTCCAATCCCAAAGAAAGCCAATGCCAAAGCATGCTCAAACTACTGCACAATTGCATTCATCTCACACGCTAGTAAAGTAATTCTCAAAATTCTCCAAGCCAGGCTTCAGCAATATGTGAACCATAAACTTCCAGATGTTCAAGCTTGTTTTAGAAAAGACAGAGGAACCAGAGATCAAATTGCCAGCATCTGCTGGATCATGGGAAAAAGCAAGAGAGTTCCGGAAAAACATCTATTTCTGCATTATTGACAATGCCAAAGCCTTTGACTGTGTGGACCACAATAAACTGTGGAAAAGTGTGAAAGAGATGGGGATACCAGACCACCTGACCTGCCTCTTGAGAAACCTATATGTGGGTTAGGAAGCAACAGTTAGAATTGGACATGGAACAATAGACTGGTTCCAAATAGGAAAAGGAGTATGTCAAGGCTGTATATTGGCATCCTGTTTATTTAACTTCTTTGCAGAGTACATCATGAGAAATGCTGGACTGGAAGAAGCACAAGCTGGAATCAAGGTTGCTGGGAGAAATACCAATAACCTCAGATATGCAGATGACACCATCCTTATGGCAGAAAATAAAGAGGAACTAAAAAGCCTCTTGATGAAAGTGAAAGAAGAGAGTGAAAAACTTGGCTTAAAGCTCAACATCCAGAAAACTAATATCGTGGCATCTGGTCCCATCACTTCATGGGAAACAGATGGGGAAACAGTGGCTGATTTTATTTTTCTGGGCAGCAAAATCACTGAAGATGGTGATTGCAACCACAAAATTAAAAGACGCTTACTCCTTGGAAGGAAAATTATTACCAACCTAGACAGCATATTGAAAAGAGAGATATTACTTTGCCAAAAAAAGGTTCGTCTAGTCAAGGCTATGGTTTTTCCAGTGGTCAAGTATGGCCGTGAAACTTGGACGATGAAGAAAACTGAGCACCGAAGAATTGATGCTGTTAAACTGTGGTGTAGGAGAAGACTTTTGAAGGTCCCTTGGACTGCAAGGAAATCCAACCAGTCTATCCTAAAGGAGATCAGTTCTGGGTGTTCTTTGGAAGGACTAATGCACTGGTCATAGCAAACACCCTCTTCCAATAACACAAGAGACGACTCTACACACGGACATCACCAGATGGCCAACACCGAAATCAGATTGATTATATTCTTTGCAGCCAAAGATAGAGAAGTTATATACAGTCAACAAAACCAAGACCGGGAGCTGACTGTGGCTCAGATCATGAACTCCTTATTACCAAATTCAGACTCAAATTGAAGAAAGTAGGGAAAACTGCTAGACCATTCAGGTATGACCTAAATCAAATCTCTTATGATTATTCAGTTGAAGTGCAAAATAGATTTAAGGGCCTAGATCTGATAGATAGAGTGCCTGATGAACTATGGAATGAGGTTCGTGACATTGTACAGGAGACAGAGATCAAGACCATCCCCATGGAAAAGAAATGCAAAAAAGCAAAATGGCTGTCTGAGGAGGCCTTACAAATAGCTGTGAAAATTAGAGAGGCGAAAAGCAAAGGAGAAAAGGAAAGATATAAGCATCTGAATGCAGAGTTCCAAAGAATAGCAAGAAGAAATAAGAAAGCCTTCCTCAGCGATCAATGCAAAGAAATAGAGGAAAAGAAAAAAATGGGAAAGACTAGAGATCTCTTCAAGAAAATTAGAGATACCAAGGGAACATTTCATGCAAAGATGGGCTCGATAAAGGACAGAAATGGTATGGACCTAACAGAAGCAGACGATATTAAGAAGAGGCGGCAAGAATACACGGAAAACTGTACATAAAAGATCTTCATGACCCAGATAATCATGATGATGTGATCACTCATCTAGAGCCAGACATCTTGGTATGTGAAGTCAAGTGGGCCTTAGAAAGCATCACTATGAACAAAGCTAGTGGAGGTGATGGAATTCCAGTTGAGCTATTTCAAATCCTGAAAGATGATGCTGTGAAAGTGCTGCACTCAATATGCCAGCAAATTTGGAAAACTCAGCAGTTTCCACAGGACTGGAAAAGTTCAGTTTTCATTCAAATTCCAAAGAAAGGCAATGCAAAAGAATGCTTAAACTACCACACAATTGCACTCATCTCACATGCTAGTAAAGTAATTCTCAAAATTCTCCAAGCCAGGCTTCAGCAATACGTGAACCATGAACTCCCTGCTGTTCAAGATGGTTTTAGAAAAGACAGAGGAACCAGAGATCAAATTGCCAACATCTGCTGGATCATGGAAAAAGCGAGAGAGTTCCAGAAAGACATCTATTTCTGGTTTATTGACTATGCCAAACCCTTTGACTGTGTGGATCACAATAAACTGTGGGAAATTCTGAGAGAGATGGGAATACCAGACCACCTGATCTGCCTCTTGAGAAACCTGTATGCAGGTCAGGAAGCAACAGTTAGAACTGGACATGGAACAACAGACTGGTTCCAAATAGGAAAAGGAATATGTCAAGGCTGTATATTGGCACCCTTCTTATTTAATTTCTATGCAGAGTAAATCATGAGAAACGCTGAGCTTGAAGAAGCACAAGCTGGAATCAAGATTGCCGGAAGAAATATCAATAACCTCAGATATGCAGATGACTCCACCCTTATGGCAGAAAGTGAAGAGGAACTAAAAAGCCTCTTGATGAAAGTGAAAGAGGAAAGTGAAAAAGTTGGCTTAAAGCTCAACATTCCGAAGATCATGGCATCCGGTCCCATCACTTCATGGGAAATAGATGGGGAAACAGTAGAAACAGTGTCAGACTTTATTTTGGGGGGCTCCAAAATCACTGTAGATGGTGACTGCAGCCATGAAATTAAAAGACGCTTACTCCTTGGAAGAAAAGTTATGACCTACCTAGATAGTATATTCAAAAGCAGAGACATTACTTTGCCAACTAAGGTCTTTCTAGTCAAGGCTATGGTTTTTCCTGTGGTCATGTATGGATGTGAGAGTTGGACTGTGAAGAAAGCTGAGTGCCAAAGAATTAATGCTTTTGAACTGTGGTGTTGGAGAAGACTTGAGAGTCCCTTGGACTGCAAGGAGATCCAATCAGTCCATTCTGAAGGAGATCAGCCCTGGGATTTCTTTGGAAGGAATGATGCTAAAGCTGAAACTCCAGTACTTTGGCCACCTCATGTGAAGAGTTGACTCATTGGAAAAGACTCTGATGCTGGGAGGGATTTAGGGCAGGAAGAGAAGGGGACGACAGAGGATGAGATGGCTGGATGGCATCACAGCTCGATGGACATGAGTTTGAGTGAACTTTGGGAGTTGGTGATGGACAGGGAGACCTGTCGTGCTATGATTCATGGGGTCGCAAAGAGTCGAACATGACTGACTGAGTAACTGAACTGAACTGAACTGAAGAGGTGAGGAATTAGAAAAAGAAAAATTCCACTGCACTCCAGGTGAGAATGTAAATTGGTGCAGCCACTATGGAAAAAGGTACGGAAGCTTTTCAAAAGATCAATAGTAGAACCACTCCACTATTCAGTGTTCTCTCTTCCTGCTACATATCTAAAGAAAAGAAAACAGAATATGGTGAGACATCTTCAGTTCAGTTCAGTTCAGTTGCTCAGTCGTGTGAGACTCTTTGAAACCTCATGGAGTGCAGTATGGCAGGTCTCCTTGTCCATTGCCAACTCCTGTTTTCTCAAACTCATGTCCATTGAGTCAGTGATGCCATGCAGCCATGTCATCCTCTGTCATCCCCTTCTCCTCCCACCATCAATCTTGTCCAGCATCAAGGTCTTTTCCATTGAGTCAGTTCTTCATATCAAGTGGCCAAAATAATGGAGTTTCAGCATCAGCATCAGTCCTTCTAATGAATATTCAGGACTGATTTCCTCTAGGATGGACTGGTTGGATCTCCATGCAGGCCAAGGGACTCTCAAGAGTCTTCTCCAACACCACAGTTCAAAAGCATCAATTCTTCGGCGGTCAGTTTTCTTCACAGTCCAACTTTCACATCCATACATGACTACTGGAAAAATCATAACTTTGACTGGATGGACTTTGTTGGCAAAGTAATGTCTCTGCTTTTTAATATGCTGTCTGGCTTGGTCACAACTTTTCTTCCAAGGTGCAAGCGTCTTTTAATTTCATGGCAGCAGTCACCATCTGCAGTGATTTTGGAGTCCCCCAAAATAGTCTGTCACTGTTTTCACTGTTTCCCAATCTGTATTCCATGAAGTGATGGGACTGGTAGCCATGATCTTAATTTTCTAAATGTTGAGCTTTAAGCAAACTTTTCCACTCTCCACTTTAACTTTCATCAAGAGGCTCTTTAGTTCTTCTTCACTTTCTGCCAAAAGGGTGGTGTCATCTGCATATCTGAGGTTATTGATATTTTTTTCAGCAATCTTGATTCCAGATTGTGCTTCATCCAGCTCAGCATTTCTCATGATGTACTGAGCATATACGTTAAATTAAATAAGGGTGACAATATACAGCCTTGACATATTCCTTTCCCTATTTGGAACCAGTTTGTTGTTTCATGTCCAGTTCTAACCATTGCTTCCTGACCTGCATTAAGATTTCTAAACAGACGGGTCAGGTGGTCTGGTTTTCCCATATATTTAAGAATTTCCAGAGTTTGTTGTGGTCCACACAGTCAAAGGCTTTGGCATAGTCAATAAAAGAGAAGTAGATGGTTTTCTGGAACTCTCTTGCTTTTTCCGATGATCCAACGTATGTTGGCAATTTGATAGCTTCACCCCAGTACTAATTGCTGTATTGTTCACAAAAATCAAGGTATGAATTAAACCTTAGTGTCTTTCAATGAATGAATAGATAAAGAAAATGTGGTGTATGCATGCGAAAGAATATTATTTAGCAAACAAGACAAAAGAAATACTTCCATATTTGAAAACATGTTATTGTGCTAGGTGAAGTAAGTCAGTGAATGACAAATATTATTTAGCATGACTTATACTTTGGCCACCTCATGAGAAAAGTTGACTCATTCGAAAAGACTCTGATGCTGGGAGGGATTGGAGGCAGGAGGAGAAGGGGACAACCGAGGTTGAGATGGCTGGATGGCATCACAGCTCGATGGACATGAGTCTGAGTGAACTCCGGGGGATGGTGATGAACAGGGAGGCCTGGTGTGCTGCGATTCATGGAGCCGCAAAGAGTTGGACACGACTGAGCGACTGAACTGAACTGAACTGATACATGCAGCTTAATAATTCAAACTCATAGAAGTACAGAGTAGACTGGTGTTTTCCAGGGTCTAGGAGTTGAAAGAGTGGAGAGGCAAGCTTTGAGTAATAGGGAACAGGCTTTGAGTAATAAAATAAATAAGTTCTGGGAAACATTGTACAACATGGTAGTTAGCTGTGATTATAGACAAATAAATAAATTCTCAATAATGAAGGATTGCATTTATTATGTAACTTTGTTTCACATAAATAAAACATATATATATTCTTTGGAAATAAGAAACTATATAAAAATTAAAATATTTGCCAGTGTTGGACAAATGTTTCTATATATCAGATAAATTTTTACTATTAATTTTGTGTAAATCTATAAACATGCATTGACATTAAAGATTAAAATTATTTTATAAACATTTAAATTTTTTAAATATTGAATGACTTTTCACTATGAAGTCACTTACCAGTGTCTCTCTTTTTTGTTTAACTATTTTTAATTGGGAGATAACTGATTTAAAATGTTACATTAGTTTCTACAATGCAACAATGTTTTGTTGTTAAATCACTCAGTTGTGTCCAACTCTGTAATCCCATGGACTGCAGCACACCAGGCATCCCCATTCTAAACTATTTCCAGGCCTTTGGTCTCATGTTCATTGAATCAGTGACACCCTCCAATCATCTCATCCACTGTCGCCCCCTTCTCCTGCCTTCAGTCTTTCTCAGAATCTGAGTCTTTTCAGGTGAGTTGGCTCCTCCATCTGGTGGCCAAAGTACTGGAGCTTCAGCTTTAGCATCAATACTTCCAATGAATATTTAGGATTGATTTCCTTTAGGATTGACTGGTTTGATTTCCTTGCAGTTTAAGGGAATTTCAAGAGTCTTCTCCAATGCCACAGATGAAAAACATCATTTTTTCAGTGCTCAGCCTTCTTTATGGTTCACCTCTCACATCTGTATATGATTACTGGAAAAAATTTAGCTTTGACTAGTTGGACATTTGTTGGGAAAGTGATGTCTCTGATTTTTAATATGGTACCTAATTCTGTCATAGATTTTCTTCCAAAGAGCAATCGTCTTTTAATTTCATGGCTGCAGTCATATCCACAGTGATTTTGGAGCCCCCCAAAATAAAGTCTGTCACTGTTTCCATTGTTTCCCCTTTTATTTGCCACAGTCCTTCTAGTGAAAGCTATGGTTTTTCCAGTTTCATGTATGGATGGAAGAGTTGGACCATAAAGAGAGCTGAGCACTGAAGATTTGATGCTTTGGTGAGAGTCACTTGGACTGCAAAGAGATCAAACCAGTCAATCCTAAGGGAAATCAGTCCTGAATTATCATTGGAAGAACTGATGCTGAAGCTGAAGCTCCAATACTTTGGCCACTTGTTCCTCAAAGTCACATCACTTTTATTAAGTGTCTTGGCATGCAGAAAGTATCTGTTGTGCCACAATAAAATCAGCCTCCTACGTCCCTGGTCACATCTCTCATTTTATTGTTTATTTTGAACTATCTTTGTTATGTTCTTGTACAAGGAATATCCCCAGGTATAGGTCTTAGGCCCGAATATGCCTTGGGAAACATCTTAGTTTGTGCACAAGCAGTGTTCTGAACTTGCGCTGACCTGTGTTCCCAGGTCCACATTATGTTTTTACTTAGCTTAGCAGGCCATGATGATCCCAACTAATAAACTGATGTACTTTTTTTTAGATTACATGGTATTGCTATATTTTGCTTTTATTCTTTTCCCATGGTGTGTTTCTTAGGGCTTAGCCAGAGCAAAAGGCAGCTGATTATTAACCCCTGAAAGAGGAGAAGGGGAAGACAAAGGAAGAGATGATTGGATGACTTCACAGACATGATGGACATGAGCTTGAGCAAGTTATGGGAGATGATGATGGACAGGGAAGCCTGGCATGCTGCAGTCCATGGGGTCACAGAGTCAGACACAACTGAGTGACTGAACTGAACTGATGAGACTGGATGCCATGATCTTCACTTGTTGAATGTTGAGTTTGAAGCCAGTTGTTTCACTCTCCTCCTTTATCTTCATCAAGAGGCTCTTTAGTTCCTCTTTGCTTTCTGCCATAAGACTGGTGTCATCTGCATACCTGAGTTATTGATATTTCTCCTAGCACTCTTGATTCCACCTTGAGCTTCATCCAGCCTGGCATTTCTCATGATGTACTCTGCATGCAAGTTAAATAAGCAGGGTTACAATATACTGCTTGACATATTCCTTTCCCAATTTAAAGCCAGTCTGTTGTTCCATGTCTGATTCTAACTGTTGTTTCATACAGGTTTTGCAGGAGGCAGGTATGGTGACCTGGTATTTCCATCTCATGGCAAAACCAATACAATATTATAAAGTAAAAATAAAATAAAATAAAATAATAATAAATAAATGAGAATTTCCCACAGTTTGTTGTGATCCACACAATAAAGTCTTTAATGTAGTCAGTGAAGCAGAAATTGATGTTTTTCTAGAATTGCCTTGCTCTTTCTATGATCCAGCAGATGTTGGCAATTTGACTTCTGGTTTCTCTGCCTTTTGTAAATTCATTTTGATCATCTGGAAGTTCTCATTTCACAAACTGTTGAAGCCAAGCTTGGAGAATTTTGAGCATTACTTTGGTAGAATGTGAGATGAGTACAATTCTGCAGTAGTTTGAACATTCTTTGGCATTTTCTTTCTTTGGGATTGGAATGAAAACTTACCTTTTCTAGTCCTATGACCACTGGTGAGTTTTCCAAGTTTGCTGGCATATTAAGTGCAGAACTTTAATAGTATCATATTTTGTGCTGTGCTTAGTCACTCAAATTGTCTGACTCTTTGTGACCTCAATGACTATAGCATGCCAGCCTCCTTGGGATTAGAAATAGCTCAGCTGGAATTTCATCACCTCCACTATCTCTGTTCATAGTGGTGCTTCCCAAGACCCATTTGACTTTGCACTCCAGGATTTCTGGCTTTAGGTGAGTGTTCACACCATTGTGGCTATCAGGTTCATTAAGATCTTTTTTGTCTAATTTTTTTGTGTATTCTTGCCACCTCCTCTTAATACTAAATCTATTGTTAGGTTCCTACAATTTCTGCCTTTATTTTGCTCATATTTGCATGAAATGTTTCCTTGGTACTCTAATTTTCTTGAAGAGATCTCTAGTATTTCCCATTCTATTGTTTTCCTCTATCTTTGCATTGGTCACTTAGGAAAGCTATCTTATCTCTCCTTGCTATTCTTTGAAACTCTGCATTCAGATGGATATACCTTTTCTTTTCTCCACTGTCTTTCACTTCTTTTCTCAGCTACTTGTAAGGCCTCTTCAGACTACCATTTTGCTTGTTAGCATTTCTATTTCCTGGGGATGGTTTTAATCATGGCTTCCTGTACAATGTTATGAATTTCCATTCATAGTTTTTCAGGCACTTGGTCTATCAGATCTAAACCCTTGACTCTATTTGTCACTTCCTCTCTATAATCATCATAAGGGATTTGATTTAGGTCATACGTGAATGGTCTAGTGGTTTTCCCTACTTTCTTCAATTTAAGTCTGAATTTGGCAATAAGAAGTTTTAGATCTGAGCCACAGTCAGCTCCCAGTCTTGTTTTTTGCTGACTGTATAGAGTATCTCCATCTTTGGCTGCAAAGAATTTAATCAATCTGGCTTCAATATTGACCATCTGGTGATGTCCATGAGTAGAGTCATCTCATGTTGTTGGAAGAGGGTGTTTGCCATGACCAGTGTGTATTCTCTTGCCAAAACTCTGTTAGTCTTTGCCCTGCTTCATTTTGTACTCCAAGGCCAACCTTGCCTGTTACTCCAGGTATCTTGCCTTCCTTCTTTTGCATGCCGGGCCCTTATGGTGAAAAGGACATCTTTTTTTTGGTGTTAGTTCTAGAAGATCTTGTAGGTCTTCAAATTCAGCTTCTTTGGCGTTATTGGTTGGGGCATATACTTGGATTACTGTGATTTTGAATGGTTTGCTTTGGAAACCCACAGAGATGTTTCTGTCATTTTTGAGATTGCATCCAAGTTTTGCATTTTGAGCTCTTTTGATGACTATGAGGGCTACTGTATTTCTCAAAGTGATTCTTTCCCACAGTAGTAGATGTAATGGTCAGCTAAATTAAATTCACCTATTGCAGTCCATTTCAGTCCACTGATTCCTAAAATGTCAGTGTTCAACTTGTCATCTCTTGTTTGATCTCTTCCAATTTACCTTGATTCATAGGCCTAAGATTCCAGGTTCCTATGCAATATTGTTATTTACAGCATTGGACTTTACTTTCACCACCAGTTCAGGTCAGTTCAGTTGCTCAGTCATGTCCTACTCTTTGTGCTCCCATGAATTGCAGCACACCAGGCCCCCCGTCCATCACCAACTTCCGGAGTCCACCCAAACCCATGTCCATTGAGTCAGTGATGCCATCCAACCATCTCATCCTCTTTCATCCCCGTCTCCTCCTGCCCCCAATCCCTCTCAGCATCTGAGTCTTTTCCAATGAGTCAACTCTTCACATGAGGTGGCCAAAGTACTGAAGTTTCAGCTTTAGCATCATTCCTTCCAAAGAACATCCAGGACCGATCTCCTTTAGAATGGACTGGTTGTATTTCCTTGCAGTCCAAGGGACTCTCAAGAGTCTTCTCCAACACCACAGTTCAAAAGCATCAATTCTTCAGTGCTCAGCTTTCTTCACAGTGCAACTCTCGCATCCATACATGACCACTGGAAAAACCATAGCCTTGACTAGACGGACCTTTGTTGGCAAAGTAATGTCTCTGCTTTTGAATATGTTATCTAGGTTCGTCATAACTTTATTTCCAAGGAGTAAGCGTCTTTTAATTTCGTGGCTGCAATTACCATCTGCAGTGATTTTGGAGTCCAGAAAAATAAAGTCAGCCACTGTTTCCACTGTTTCCCCATCTATTTGCCATGAAGTGATGGGACCAGATGCATGATCTTTGTTTTCTGAATGTTGAGTTTAAGCCACCTTTTTCACTCTCCTCTTTACTTTCATCAAGAGGATCTTTAGTTCTTCTTCACTTTCTGCCATAAGGGTGGTGTCATCTACATATCTGAGGTTATTAATATTTCTCCTGGCAATCTTGATTCCAGCTTCTGCTTCCACCAGCCCAGCGTTTTTCATGATATACTCTGCATATAAGTTAAATAAGTAGGGTGACAATATACAGCCTTGACTTACTCCCTTTCACCACCAGATACATCCACAAATAGCTGTCATTTCCACTATGGGTCAGCCTATTTATTCCTTCTGGGGCTGTTTCTCTGTCTTCTTCAGTCGCATATTGGACACCTATTGACCTGGGGAGGGTTCATCTTTTGGTATCATATTGTTTTGCCTTTTCGTACTGTTTGTGGGTTTCTCAAGGCAGAATGCTGAAGTGGTTTGCCACTCCATTCTCAAGTACAACGTGAATCATGCCAAGTATATATATATATATATATATATATATATATATATATATATATGTGTGTGTGTGTGTGTGTGTGTGTGTATACATGTATACATATATGTATACATACATATATGTATGTATACATGTATATACATACATACATATATATATATGTATAAATAATCCCTCCCTCATGAACCTGTCTCTGACCTCCATCCCATCCCACCCCTCTCTATTTTTGTGGCAGTTTCTAAGGCTATCCAAGTCTTTTTGCCCCCATCAACTGTTGCCTGCTAGGCTCCTCTGTTGGTAAGATTTTCCAGTGCAGAATACTGGAGTGGTTTGCTATTTCTTCCTCCAGAGGATCTCCCTGACCCAGGGATCAAATGTGTGTCTGTGCTTTTCCTGCAGATTCTTTACCACTGTGCCACCTAGGAAGACCCAGAGCACCAGGCTGAGCTGGCTGTGTTATACAACAACTTCTAGCTGGCTGCCTACTTTACACATGATAGTGTATATATGTTAGGGCTACTCACTCAATTCGTCCAACTGGGTACTACTCTTGCTGTGTCCACAAAGCTGTTCTCTACATCTGTATTTCTATTCCTACCCTACCAATGGGGTTATCAGTACTATTTTTTTTCTAGGTTACAATATTTATATATGTTGTTCGTTTCTCTCTTTCTGACTTACTTTACTCCTTAAAACAAGCACCAGGTTCCATCAGTGTCTCTTAAACATTACATCTTTTTTTTTTTTTGCTATATTATCAGTGCAATGTTATCAAAGCTTACAATGTACTTATCTTCTCCATGACCACAATTTCCAATATCATTTAGCATTAGTTTCATATTTATATGTACTTAATGATGCAGTTTATGTTTTAATAGAGTATATCTGTTTATTTTATTGATTTTTTATCTGATAAATATTTTGTTTTTGCATCTGTCTTGGAACTTCTGTCACTATTAGTAGTTTTCCTGAGATGTATTCAGAAGTACTTATTCCTTAAATTCATGTGTATTAGGAAAGGTCTGCATTTTTTTTAAAAAATAAACAAAAACAAAAGGGCAGCAGGGCTTTTTATATTTTTTTTATGGTGTATAGTTCTTGTCCTCAAAACTTTTTACATGCTTTCCCATGATTTTCTACAATTTAATGTTCTGTATTCTCTGTCAATGATGATTGTATTTTGGTGTGGGTAAATAACTTCACTCCTTCACAAACCCAAGGAAATCTTGCTTCTTAGTCAGCCATTCAAAGCCATCAACGCAAATCCGGGTGGGGTCTTCTGCTCCTTGACAGAAGTTAGAAGGTTTTGTGTTCTATGGATCACCATCCTTCCATCTCACCACTGCAGGTGCAGCCCTCTGTTATTGTTGTTGTTCAGTCACCCAGTCGTGTCTACTCTTTGCAACCCCATGAACTGCAGCATGCCAGGGATCTCTGTTCCTCACCATCTCCCAGAGTTTGCCCAAATTCATGTTCATTTTAAGTATTGCCATCCAACTGTCTCATCCTCTGATGCCCTCTTCTCCTTCTGCCCTCAATCTTTCCCAGTATCATAGACTTTTCCAATGAGTTGTCTGTTCTTATCAGATGATCAAAATACTGGAGCTTCAGTGTCAACATCAGTCCTTCCAGTGAATATTCAGGGTTGATCTCCCTTATGATTGACTGGTTTGATCTCCTTGCTATCCAAGGGACTTTCAGGAGTCTTCTCAAGCACCGCAGTTGAAAGCATCAGTTATTTGGCATTTTACCTTAGGAAGACCATAGCCTTGACTATTCAGATCTTTGTTGACAGAGTAATTTTTCTGCTTTTCAACACACAGCCTTCTTTAGCCTGAAGCAAAAATGCCAGCATCTGTTCAGTCTCAGGCCCTACTTCTTGCTCAGAGGGTCACATGAAGCTTTTTGCTTTCATCTGAAATGTCAGGACCATGAAGGTCACAGAGTGAAACCATTTTCTGTTACTGCTGAAGTCCTGTTAACACTGACACTCCAGACCAAATCTGGGAAGACTGAATGAGTGGGGAAAAGGTTCCTTCTTCTTAGACCTTCCCCTACATCCTGCTTCCTGTTACTATCATGTTCCCAACACCATACTCAGCAAGTTAATCAAAATTCTGTATTCTCAAGCTACACATTCTAATAATCATTTTTATTTCTGTACTTTCAGAATGATATTTCCAACTGGAAATTATTTTCTCTCCCACTTCCAATAATTACTGAGACTATAAAGCATCTAACACATTCAAACTGATGAGCCATCACATCTAGAAATATCTTAAGAGGAAACAAATTTTCATATGCTTTTCATATTCTAGGTAATATAAATTATGACACAACTTATCATATAATTAATTGCACAATATATTTTTAATAATATATAACTGTTTTAGGTATATCATGTCCTTAACACACTTTTCAAGTTGCTATTTATTTATTGAATTTTAGCTATAAAAAGAATGCTATGAAGTTATCAAGGATTCACCATGATCAACCTGTAAAACCCCTGGACCGAGCAGTCTTCTGGGTTGAGTTTGTCATGCGCCACAAAGGAGCCAAGCACCTTAGACCAGCCTTCTATGACCTCAACTGGTTCCAGCACCACTCTTTTGATGTGATTGGCTTCCTGCTAGCTTGTGTGGCAACTGTTGTATTCCTGGTCACTAAATGTTACCTGTTTTGTTACTGGAAGTTTGGTAAGACTGCAAAGAAGACAAAGAGAGAGTAGCCTTTTTCTGCCTTTTTTTTTTTTTTTTTTTTAGCAGTTGAACTAGAAACCTTGAAAGAGTCTATCTGAATAATCCAGCCACTGATCTGAAAAGATTTCCCTCCTGTTTTTCTGGGTTCTTTTCTATTCTTCAACTTATCATGTCAAATATCAAAGACTCACTCCAAAAATATGCCACATGATTCAGAATTAAGGTTTAAAATAATCTATTCTTTACAAAGATATGACAGATGAATAAACACGTGGAAATTGTTACCATTGAAGACTTAGCACTTTATTTTATTCATTGCTTTTAGTTCAACCAGCTGAGATGCTGTTTGAGACCTCAGGAACACAATGATTAATTCTATTTCCATACTGATCAGGTTGAATATTTCTTAAATATCTAACATAATTTAGGGTTTAATAATCAATAATTATTTCATATTCTCTAAAAGAACTATACAAGGACTAATGCAGAGCACACTCTAGACAGAGCTTCTTTGCTAGTCAGGAATATTGAAGCCTGTTAGGGTTTCTAATCTTCTGTAAAGTACATTTTACACCATCAATTTCCTTCCATATTATTCCACATTAGACTCTGTCCCCTTTGGAATACAAAACATTGTTTTTGTTGTTGTTGTTGTTTCTCATTTGAAGATTATCTTTCATTTGGATATTAATATGGCACCCCACTCCAGTACTCTTGCCTGGTAAATCCTATGGATGGAGGAGCCTGGTAGTCTGCAGTCCATGGGGTCACTAAGAGTCGGACACGACTGAGCGACTTCACTTTCACTTTTCATTTTCATGCATCGGAGAAGAAAATGGCAACCCACTCCAGTGTACTCGCCTGGAGAATCCCAGGGATGGGGGAGCCTGGTGGGCTGCCGTCTATGGGGCCGTACAGAGTCAGACACGACTGAAGTGACTTAGCAGCAATGATAGTACTTCATTTGTATTCTGACACTTCTTGGCTTCAGAGAACTAGCTGATTCTTGTATGTTTGCATGGTTATTGGTATGATAGACCAAAGTAAATGACTGGTTTTTAATACCCACTCTTTTAAAATAACAAGTACAATAAGGCTGTATATTGTCATTCTGTTTATTTAACTGTATGCAGAGTGCATCATGTAAAATGCTTGTCTCGATGAATTACAAGCAGGAATTGAGATTGCTGCCGAAATATCAACCTCAGGTGATACACAGTTGATACCTCTCTAATGACAGAAATTAAAAAGGAACTAAAGAGCCTTTTGATGAGGGTAAAAGAGGGAAAAGCTGGCCTAAAGGTGAACGTTAAAAAAAAAAAAAGAATATTATGGCATCTGGTCCCATCATTTCATGGCAAATAGAAGGAAGAAAAGTGGAAACAGTGCTTTCTTGTTCTCCAAAATCACTGTGGATGGTGACTGTATCAATAAAATTAAAAGACGCTTGTTCCTCAGAAAAAAAGCTATGAAAAACCTAGTTCAGTTCAGTTCATTCCTTCAGTCATGTCCGACTCTTTGTGACCCCATGAAGCTCAGCATGGCAGGCCTCCTTGTCCATCACCAACTCCCAGAGTTCACCCAAACCCATGTTCATTGAGTCGGTGATGCCATCCAACCATCTCATCCTCTGTTGTCCCCTTCTCCTCCTGCCCTCAATGTTTCCCAGCATCAGGATCTTTCCCAATGAGTCAGCTCTTCACATGGAAAGACATACCATAGTCTGGAATTGGAAGAATCAATATTATCAAAATTTCTACAGTATTCAAGGAAATCTGCAGATTCAAAGTAATCCCTACCAAATTACCAATGGAAACTTTCATAAACTATCACAATTAAAAAAGGAAAATTAGGGAGACACAAAAGACCTTGAATGATGAAAGTAATTTTGAGAAAGAAAAGAAAAGGTAGAGACATAAGCTTTCCCAGACAACACTACAAAGCTATAGTCAGTAAGACAGTATGGTACTGGCACAAAACAAATATAGATCACTGGAACAGTATAGAAAGTCCAGAAATAAACCCACAGACCTATCATCAATCTCTAACAGTGGATAAAAAACCAGGATCTTTAATAGGTGGTTTGGAAAGATACACGTAAAGGAATGAAAATAGAACATAATTTAACATCATACACAAAAACTAACTAAAAATGGATTAAAGACCTAAATGTAAGACCAAACACCAAAACATTCTTTGAATAAATCACAATGATATATTTTTTAAAATATATTTCCAAGAGTATTGGAAATGAAAACAAAACTAACAAATGGGATCAAATTAAACTCAAAAGCTGTTGCATAACAAAACAGACCATAATCAAAATAGGAAGGCAACTTTTGGAGTGGGAAAAAACATTTACAGATGAAGAAAGAGACAAGGGATTAATCTTCAAAATATAATATCACAGCAACACAGATAGACCTGGAGATTATCATACTAAGTAAATAAGGAATACACAGAGAGATAAGTACCACATTGCTTATATGTGCAAAAAAAAAAAAAAAAAAAGAACTTATTTACAAAACAAAAACAGACTTACACAATAAAAAAACCTTAAGGTTACAAAAGAGATTAGCAGATATAAACTACTATATTTCAAATAGTTGAACCAATAAGAACTTACTATATATATATATATATATATATATATATATATATATGGCAGAGGAAATTCTGCTCAGTATTCTGTAGCAATGTAAATGTGAAAAGAATTTTAAAAAGAGAAGATATATGTATTTGTATAACTGAATCACTTTGCTGTACACCTGAAACTAATACATTGTTAATCAACTATAATCCAATATAAAATTAAAAATAAAATAAATCTCCTTGCCTTAACATCTCTTAAAGTGTGTTTATTTCTGGCATTAAGTGATGATCTCTTCTGTACCTAAAATATCTAGAAGAATTATCAGCAAAAGAAACACTACAGAGATCTTCCTGTTCCAAATGAGCACAAAAATAAAACCAGGAAAAACAATCCAAATAATCTAACCTTAATAGAATATGAAATCACATAATGTTGGGTTTTCAAATATTACTTAGAAATTATTATGGATTTGTGTTTAAGCCTGAGTATATATTTCCTAACTCAGTGTATGGTGTTTTATCAAGATATTTTTTTTCACTTCAAAGCAGTTGCTTTCTATTTTAGTCCATAATACAAAGTACACAATTCAAAGTTCAGCTCAACCATCTATAAACTGATTGAGACTGTTAAGGAGAGATCTTTGGATTAGGAGTTTCATGCATTTGGTAAAAATTTAATTCAAGCACCAGTTAACCATGAAGACTGTGCAAGGCTTCTGCATCCTTTTCGTGCTGCAGCTATGTCTCCTTAACTCTGGGAGGACGGGCAAAGTTCTTGTATGGCCTGTGGATTTTAGTCACTGGATTAACTTACAAGTCATTCTAGAAGAGCTTCACCTTCGTGGGCATGAGATAACTCTCCTGGTACCTTCAAAAATCTTTTGATTGATCATACCAAGATTCCCTATCATGTGGAGATCCTCCAGCTTTCAGTAACTGAAGAAACTTTCATGGAAGAGCTCAATACCATGCTCTATGAAGAAATTTTTGAACTGCCAAAACTCTCATGGTGGGAAATGCAAATAGAACTGGCAAACTCAGTCAGACAATTTTTATTAACAACCAAAAGAGTGTGTGACAGTGCTGTCACAAACAAGGAGTTACTCGGCAGGCTACAGGCAGCCAAGTTTGATGTCTGTATTGCTGACCCTTTAAGTTTTTGTGGGGAATTGGTGGCTGAACTCCTGAATATTCCATTTATATACACTTTTCGGTTTTTCTATGGGAATGCCATTGAAAGACTGTGTGCTGGGCTTCCTATGCCTTCTTCATATGTTCCTGGTGTCACATCAAGACTGACAGACAACATGACTTTTATACAGAGGCTGGAAAACTGGTTACTGTATACAGTGAGTGACATGATATATTCATATTATGTATTTCCAGAATGGGATGAATATTACAGCAAGGTTTTAGGTAAGAATAGTATGTATATAATAAATATTCTTATATTCTATAAATAATGCAAACATTTATCTGACTGTATGAAAACTTACAAATGGTATTTTAGAGAGGCTACACTGTTTTGAATGTAAAAATTAATAACACTCTTTTTTTTTTTTAGTTTTGTGTTATATGATTGAATCATACAATTCCCTCTTCTAGGGGATCTTCCTAACCCACAGACTGAACCCGGGTCTCCTGTATTTCAGGTTGATTCTTTACCATTAGAGCCACCAGGGGAACCCTGATATATATCCAAGAAGGAATATTCTCTATATTTAAGGTTAAGTTTTTGGAGTGTCTGGAAAACCCAAATCAGACAGCATGTTTAATTTCCATAGCCTTGGACTACTTGGTGTTCTTGCTTCTCCTGTTTCACCACCTGCTTTCTTTCTGATTAACTTGCTCTTCCTAAGGCTTTATATTTGTGTTCTATGAAGGAATGGTTAATTGATGACCAGGTTTGCAATGTGATAAGCATGAAACTAGAAAATGAATAATGTAGTTTAGTTTCATTTGGTCTTGCTTTCAAAAGTGTAAAAATGAAAGACTTTTTCCTATAGGACTATGTTTCTAGATTTTTACCTCACTTCAGTGTTTTGTTCTTGTTCTATTTAAGGTTCGAGGTCATTAGAAGTCAACTAGTGACTTTTGACTCTGGGCATAAATTTTTTCTCTATTTGAACAAGCCCATTTACCCCTTTTATTTTGCTTTCAAATAATTTATTTTTTATTATGTTTATGTGATTATGATAAGGAAAATTTGCATAAGAGGCAAATTACCTTATAGGAAGCAGTACCTTTCATGTATTATTTAGTTAGATTTTTTAAAGGTAATACTAACATGCAGCATTGTATTAGTTTCAGATGGTGACAAAAAATTAGTCAATAGTCAACTTAGAATAGTATGGAAGATTTCATTTGAGCCAATATGAGGATTATAACCCTGGAAAAAATCTGTCAAGAAGCTCGGAGGAATGCTCTGCCCATTAGAAGTTAAAGAACTGTCATATAAGTTTTGAGGGAAGGGGTTATTCTTGAAAGTGTTATACATCAGAACATTATATTGCCAGTTTATGTAGTCCTAAAAAATGAGTATTAGGTCATTGTGACCCCTTAAAAGATTAAGGAAAGAATGTTAGCTTATACGGAGTTATCTTGCTGGTGCCAGGAGGAAATTACTTTTTTTTGTAGAGTAAACTTTCCTGCGTCTTCCGAGGGGATCTAGTTAATGTATAATGAAGAAGCACATTGCACACTAAAACAGGGAGTGCCGGGCAGTGGCTCAACTGGTAGAGAAATTTTTATGCAAACTTTTGCTTGCCAAGACTTAAGATAATTTTGTTTCAACACAGGTATACAACAAAATGATTAGATACTTGCACCTATTGTGAAATAATCACCAAATAGCTCTCAATAATATCTATCACTACACATAGATACAAATAATATTTATTTGAGAATTTCTAATTTCTACTTCTGTCATTTTTGAGATTGGACTGAAGTACTTCATTTCATACTCTTTTCTTGACTATGAGGGACCCTCCCATTTCATCTAAATGATTTTTGCCCACGGTTCAGTTCAGTTTAGTTCAGTTCAGTTCAGTCGCTCAGTCGTGTCCGACTCTTTGTGACTCCATGAATTGCAGCACACCAGGCCTCCCTGTCCATCACCAACTCCTGGAGTTCACTCAGATTCACATCCATCGAGTTAGTGATGCCATCCAGCCATCTCATCCTTGGTCGTCCCCTTCTCCTCTTGCCCCCAATCCTTCCCAGCATCAGAGTCTTTTCCAATGAGTCAACGACATAATGGTCATCTGAATTAAATTCACCTATTCCAGTTCATTTTAGTTCACTGATTCCTAAAATGTCTATATTTACTCTTGCTATTGCCTTTTTGATCACTTCCAATTTATGCTGATTCATGGACCGAACATTCCAGGTTCCTATGCAATATTCTTCTTAGAGCATCGGACTTTACTTCCATCACCAGTCACATCTACACCTGGGCATTATTTTTGCTTTCGCTCCGTCTCTTCATTATATCTGGAGTTATTTCCCCACTCTTCTCCAGTAGCATATTGGGCATCTACCAACTTAGGGATTACATCTTTCAGTGTAATATCTTTTTGCCTTTTCATACTCTTCATGGGGTTCTCAAGGCAAGAATACTGAAGAGATTTGGCATTGTCTTCTCCAGTGTACCAGGTTCTGTCAGAAATTTCCACCATGACCCGTCAGTCTTGGGAGGCCCTACACGGCATGGCTCACAGTTTCACTGAGTTAGACAAGGCTGTGGTCCATGTGATCAGTGTGGTTTGTTATGCCCAGAGTCCGAGTCCCCAAAACTGAGAGAATAAGACGTCCACAGCAATGCAAAAGCATAAAGGGGTTTATTACTAGCTCGAGCCAGGACCCATGTTTCATCCAGCACAGTGGAATCAGACAAAGGCCCTGAGCTCTGAATCACATATACTTGTATACAGACTGTTCTTTGTTTCTGTAACAGCATAGCTGATTGGTTAAACTGTACACACATGCGGGACTTTTAAACCTCGCATCCCTATCCGGATTGGCTCAGGTCTGGTGCGGGCAGGGGGGCTTCGGGGATTTTTTCTGATTGGTCGAGCTACACTGCCTGTGGGAATTCCCAGAGCCTCAGCTTTTCTCAGGCCTAGCCTGCCCCTTAGAGCCTGTCCTGGCTTCAGTTTGGTCCTAACATGGTTAGTTTTCTGTGATTGTGGTTTTCATTCTGTCTGCCCTCTTATGAAAAGGATAAGAGGCTTGAGGAAGTTTCCTGATGGAAGAGAACATCTGTGGGGGAAACTGGGTTTTGTTCTGATGGGAGGGGCCATGTTCAGTGAATCTTTAATCCAATATTCTACTGATAGGTGTGGCTGGGTTCCTTCCCTGTTGTTTAGCCTGAGGCCAAACTTTCAACCCATGCCTCCACCAGAGACTCCTGAACACTCAAAGGCAAGTCTGGCTCAGTCTCTCATGGCCTCCAAAGTCAAATTCCCTGGGGGTTCTCAGTTGGATTTGCTGGATTCTGAGGTTGGAAAATCTGTTCTGGGTCCTAGAACTTCCTTAACAATGTGAGAATTTCTTTTTTATAATTGTTCTGCAGTTGTATGTCATCTGCTCAGTGGCTCTATCATAGGGTTAATGGAGACCTCCTCCATGAAGCTCATGCCACACACTGGGTAATCCAGGTTTGCTGCAGTCAGTCCCTGTTCCCACGCAAGCCACTACTGACCCATACCTGTGCACAAGACACTCAAACAATCAAAGGCAACTCTGGCTCAGTCTCTGTGGGAGGGACGTCTGGGTCTTGGTGGGCACAAGATTTTTCTTGAGTCCTCCAAGCATCTCTGGCAAGTATGGGGCTTGACTCTAAATGCAATTTTGCCCCTCCTACCATCTTACTTGGGCTTCTCTTTTGCCCTTGGAATTGGGATAACTTTTTTTTGGTGGACTCTAACATTCTCCTGTCCATGGTTGTTCAGCAGCTAGTTGCAACTTTGGAGTTCACACAGGAGAAGATGAGCACATGACCTTTTACTCTTCTGTACTGTTTGTTGATGTCCTTTTCATCATAGGGGACTGGAAGGAAAAAGCAGGAAGTTGAGAGATACCTGGAGTAATAAACGAACTTGGTCATGGAGTACAAAATGAAGCAGGGCAAAGGCTAACAGAGTTTAGTCAAGACAAGGAACTGGTCATAGCAAATGCCCTCCTCATCAGCACAAGAGAAGACTCTACACATGGACATAACAAGATGTTCAACACTGAAATCAGATTGGTTATATTCTTTGGAGTCAAAGATGGAGAATAACTATACAGTCAGCAAAAACAATATCTGGAGCTGACTGTGGCACAGACCATGAACTCCTTATTGCCCAATTCAGACTTTAATTGAAGAAAGTAGGGGAAACCACTAGACCATTCAGGTATGACCTGAATCAAATCCCATACGATTATACAGTGGAAATGACAAATAGGTTTAAGGAATGAGATCTGATAGAGTGCCCGAAGAACTATGGACAGAGGTTCATGACATTGTACAGGAGGCAGGGATCAAGACTATCCCCAACAAAAAGAAATACAAAAGGCAAAACATCTGAGGAGTCGTCACAATTAGCTGAGAAAAGAAGAGAAACTAAAGGCAAAAGAGAAAAGGAAAGCTATAGCCATCTGAATGCAGAGTTCCAAAGAATAGCAAGGAGAGATAAGAAAGCCTTCTTAAGTGACAAATGCAAAGAAATAGAGGAAAAAAGTAGAATGGGAAAGACCAGAGATCTCTTCAAGAAAATTAGAGATGCCAAGGGAACATTTCACGCAAAAATGGGTACAATAAAGAACAGAAACGGTATGGACATAACAGGAGAAATTAAGAAGAGGTGGCAAGAATACATGGAAGAACTATACAAAAAAAGATCCTCATGACACAGATAACCATGATGTTGTGATCATTAACATTGAGCCAGACATCCTGGGGTCTGAAATTAAGTGGGCCTTAGGCAGCATCGCTATGAACAAAGCTAGTGGGGGTGATGGAATTCCGGTTGAGCTATTTCAAGTCCTAAAAGATGATGCTGTGAAATGCTGCACTCAGTAAAACAACAAATTTGGAAAACTCAGCAGTGGCAACAAGACTGCAAAAGATCAAGTTTCATTCCAATCACAAAGAAAAGCAATGCCAAAGAATGTTCAAACTACCGCAAAATTGCACTCATCTCACACGCTAGCAAAGTAATGCTGAATATTCTCAAAGCCAGGCTGCAACACTGCGTGAACTGAGAAATATCAGATGTTAAAGCTGGATTTAGAAAAGGCTGAGGAACCAGAGATCAATTGCCATCATCTGTTGGATCATAGAAAAAACAAGAGTTCCAGAAAAACATCTACTTCTGCTTTATTGACTGTGCCAAAGCCTTTGACTGTGTGGATTACAAAATAATGAAAAAATTCCAAGAGATGGGAATGCCAGACCACCTTACCTGACTCCTGCAAAGCTTGTATGGAGGTCAAAAGCAACAGTAAGAGCTAGACATGGAACAACAGACTGGTTTCAAATTGGGAAAGATATACATCAAAGCTGACATATATCAAGTATAACCACTCCCTGCTTATTTAACTTATATGCAGAGTACATCATGCAAAATGCCAGGATGGATGAAGCATAAGCTGGAATCTAGATTGCTAAGAGAAATACCAATAAGCTCAGATCTGCAGATGACACCACCATTATGGCAGAAAGTGAAGAGGAACAACAGAGACGCTTGATGAAAGTGAAAGAGGAGAGTGAAAAATTGGTTTAACACAACGTTCAAAAAATGAATATCATGGCATCCAGTCCAATCATTTCATAGAAAAAGATAGGGAAGCAATGGAAATAGTGACTTTATTTTCTTGGACTCCAAAATCACTGCAAATGATGACTGCAGCCATGAAATTAAAAGACCCTTACACATTGGAAGAAAAGCTATGACAAATCTAGACAGCATATTAAAAAGCAGAGACATTACTTAGGCAACAAACGTCCGTATAGTCAAAGCTATGGTTCGAACCAGTAGTTTTTTATTGATGCAACTGTTGGACCATAAAGAAGGCCAAACACTGAAGAATTGATGATTTTGAACTGTGGTGTTGGAGAAGCCTCTTGAGAGTCCCTTAGACTGCAAGGTGATCAAACCAGTCAATCCTAAAGGAAATCAATCCTGAGTATTCATTGGAAGGATTGATGCTGATGCTGAAGCTCCAAAATTTTAGCCAGTTGACATGAAGAGCCATCTTACTAGAAAAGATCCTGATGCTGGGCAGGAGGAAATGGGGATGACAGATGTAAGTACTGTCTCAGTGGACATGAGTTTGAGCAGGCTCCAGGAGATGGTGAAGGATAGGAAAGCCTGAATTGCTGCAGTCCATGGCACTGCAAAATGTAGGACATGAACGAACAACTGAACAACAACAATATCCACACCTACACAGACATATGGTTTCCAAAGACCTATTCTGTTTTCATAGGCTGCCTTCTTGTTTTGTTGATCATTTCTCTTACTGTGAAGTGTGCAGTGGCTGGTACTTGGAATTAGTTCAACTAGTTCATTTTTCATTTTGTTCCTTATACTTTCAGGTTAGTTCAGTAGCTCAGTCATGTCCGATTCTTTGAAACCCCATGGATAGCAGCTTGCCAGGCTTCCCTGTACATCATCAGCTCCCTTAGCCTTCTCAAACTCATGTCCATTGAGTCGGTGATACCATCCAACCATCTCATCCTCTGTCATGCCCTTTTTCTCCTGCCTTCAGTCTTGCCCAGAGTCAGGTTCATTTCCAGTGAGTCAGTTCTTCACATCAGGTGGCCAACGTATTGCATCTTCAGCTTCAGCATCACTCCTTCCAATGAATATTCTGGACTGATTTCATTTAGGAGTGACAGGCATGATCTCCTTGCAATCCAAGGTACTCTGAAGAGTTTTTTCCAACAGCACAGTTCAAAAACATCCATTCTTGAGTGCTCAGTTTTCTTTATGGTCCAAATCTCACATTCACACATGACTACTGGAAAAACCATAGCTTTGATTAGAGGGTCCTTTATTGTAAAAGTAATGTCTCTGGATTTTAATATGCTGTCTAGGTTGTTAATTGGAGAAGGCAATGGCACCCCACTCCAGTACTCTTGCCTGGAAAATCCCATGGATGGAGAAGCCTGATGGGCTGCAGTCCATGGGGTTGTGAAGAGTCGGACACGACTGAGCGACTTCACTTTCACTTTTCACTTTCATGCATTGGAGAAGGAAAAGGCAACCCACTCCAGTGTTCTTACGTGGAGAATATCAGGGACAGGGGAGCCTGGTGGGCTGCCATCTCTGGGGTCGCACAGAGTCAGACTCGACTGAAGCAACTTAGCAGCAGTAGCAGCAGCAGGTTACTAATAGCTTTTCTTTCAAGGAGCAAGCATCTTTTAATTTCATGGCCACAGTCACCATCTGCAGCTCTTTTGGAGAGCGAGAAAATAAAGTCTCTCAGTGTTTCCATTGTTTCACCATCAATTTGCCATTAAGTAATGGGACCAGACGCTATGATCCAAGTTTTTGGAATGTTGAGTTTTAAGACAACTTTTTCACACTTCTCATCCACTTTCATCAAGAGGCTCCTCAGTTACTCTTGGCTTTCCGCCAGGACTGTGGTGTCATCTGCATATCTGAGGATATTGATATATATACAGGCCATCTTGATTCCAGCTTGTGCTTCATTCATCCTGACATTTTGCATGATGTACTCTGTATATAAGTTAAATAAGCAGGATGACAATATACAGCCTTGACGTACTCCGTTCCCTATATGGAACCAGTCTGTTGTTCCATGTCCTGTTCTAACTATCTTTTCTTGACGAGCATACACATTTCTCAGGAGGCAGGTAAGGTGGTCTCATATTCCCATCTCTTGAAGAATTTTTACATTATTTTGTAATCCACACAGTCAAAGGCTTTGGCACAGTCAATAAAGCAGAAGATGTTTTTCTGGAACTCTCTTACTTTTTCTATGATCCAACAGATGATGGCAATTTGATCCCTGGTTCCTCAGCCTTTTCTAATTCCAGCTTGAACATCTGGTATTTCTCAGTTCATGCAGTGTTGCAGCCTGGCTTTGAGAATATTCAGCATTACTTTGCTAGTGTGTGAGATGGGTGCAAATTTGCGGTAGTTTGAACATTCTTTGACATTGCTTTTCTTTGGGATTGGAATGAAACCTGACCTTTTGCAGTTCTGTTGCCACTGCTGAGTTTTCCAAATTTGCTGGCATATTGAGTGCAGCACTTTCACAGCATCATCTTTTAAGACTTCAAATAGCTCAACCGGAAATCCATCACCCCCACTAGCTTTGTTCATAACGATGCTTCCTAAGGCTCACTTAACTTCGGACTCCAGGATGTCTGGCTCTATGTGAGTGATCACACCATCATGGTTATCTGGGTCATGAGGATCTTTTTTTGTATAGTTCTTCCATGTATTCGTGCCACCTCTTCTTAATTGCTTCTGTTACATCTATACCATTTCCAGTCCTTTATTTTGCCTATCTTTGCATGAAATATTCCCTTGGTATCTAATTTTCTTGAAGAGATCTCTAGTCTTTCCCTGTCTATTGTTTTCCTCTATTTCTTCGCATTGATCACTTAAGAAGCTTTCTTATCTCTCCTTGCTATTCTTTGGAACTCTGCATTCAGATGGATGTATCTTTCATTTTCTCCTTTGCCTTGAGCTTCTCTTCTTTTCTCAGCTATTTGTAAGACTTCCTCAGACAACCATTTTGCCTTTTTGCATTTCATTTTTTGGGGGATGGTCTTGATCTCTGCCTCCTGTACAATGTCATGAACCCCTGCCCATAGTTCTTCATACACTCTATCAGATCTAATCTCTTGAATCTATTTGTCATTTCCACTGTATCATCATATGGGATTTGATTTAGGTAATAACTGAATGGTCTAATGGTTTTCCCCTACTTTCTTAAAGTCTGAATTGGGTAATAAGAAAGTCATGATTTGAGCCACAGTCAGCTCCCGGTCTTGTTTTTGCTTACTGTATAGAGCTTCTCCATCTTTGGCTGCAAAGAATATAATCAATCTGATATCGGTGTTGACCATCTGGTGACGTCCATGTGTACAGTCTTCTCTTGTGTTGTTGGAAGAGGGTGTTTGCTATGACCAGTGCATTCTCTTAGTAAAACTCTATTAGCCTTTGCCCTGTTTCATTCCACATTCCAAATCCAAATTTGCCTGTTACTCCAGGTGTTTCTTGACTTCCTACTTTTGCATTCCAATTTCCTATAACGAAAAGGACATCTTTCTTGGATGTTAGTACTAAAAGGTCTGTATGTCTTCATAGAACTGTTCAACTTCAGTTTCTTCAGTGTTACTGGCCGTTAAACCTGTGCCTCCACTGGAGACTCCGCAACACTCATAGGCAAGTCTGACTCAGTCTCTTGTGGGGACACTGCTCGTTTCTCCCGGCTGCTGGTGTGTGTGCAAAGGTTTTTTTTTCTGTTTGTTTGTTTTTTGTTTGTTTTGTTTTTGTGCTTTCCAAGTGTCTGTGTCTCCCATCCTATGGAAGTTCTATAATGATGTCCCATTGGCCTCCAAAGTCGTATTCCCTGGCGGTTCTCATCTGCTCACCAGCTCTATGGTGAGGCTAATGGCGACCTCCTCCACAAGGGCTTATACCACATGGTGCATGACCCAGGTCTGCTGCAGTCATAGCCCCTGTCATTGAGGCAGGCCACTGCTGACCTGTACCTCTGCAGGAGAAACTCAAACAATCAAAGGCCATCCTGGCTCAGTTTCTTTGGCATCTCTGTGTCTTGGTGCACACAAGATTTTGTTTGACCCCTCCAAGCATCTCTGGTGAGTATGGAGTTTGATTCTAACTGCAATTTTGCCCCTCCAGCTGTCTTGTTGGGGCTTCTCCTTTGCCCTTGGACCTGGAGTATCTTCTGTTTGGAGGAATCCAACCTTCTCCTGTCGATGGTTGTTTAGCAGCTAGTTGCAATTTTGGAGTTCACACGGGAGAAGATGAGCACGTATTCTTCTACTACTCCATCTTAATATCAAGATACAGTCCATGGAATTCTCCAAGCCAGAATATTGGAGCGGGTAGTCTTTCCCTTCTTCAGAGGATCTTCCTAACCCAGGGATTTAACCCAGGTCTCCCACACTGAAGGTGAATTCTTTACTAGCTGAGCCACCAGGGAAATCCACTTATATTTTAGATATCATATTTAAATTCGCTGCCATAATGAATGTCAAGAATTATTTCCCCTTTTTTTTTTGAGGAATTTATGGTTTTAGGTCTTATATTTAAGCCTCTTATCCATTTTAATATAATTCTGTAGTGGAGTAAGATCCAAGTCTAGTTTTATTCTTTACTGTGTGAGTATCTTTTCTTTTTTTTGGTAAGAATTATTTAAAAGATTATTTTCTTTCATTGAGTATTTTTGGCTTCCTTAAGAAATATTTGTTGACAACATATGCATGAGTTTTTCTTTGGGCTTTTGCTCCTGTTATAATGGACCATATGACTGTTTTTAAACCTGCATGTATTGTTTTGATTAATATAGCTTTATAATATTTCTTAAAATCAGAGTGTGTGTTACCTACAGTTTTGTTTTTCTTTCTCAGGATTGATTTGTCTATTTGGAACTTTTTCATTCATATGAATTTTTTATTATTGTCCTTGTTACTAATTTTAACAGATGTATCTCTAATACTGTATCATTACTAAAAATTATGTTTATTCCTAAAAACATTAAAAAGATATAGTTGTGATCTCTTATTTTATATATCCACTTCCTTTTTCCTTTTTTTTTGATTGAAGTGCATAGAATTCACCAGCAATGTAGGAGATCACAGTTCAATTCCTGAGTCGGGGATATTCGCTGGAGAAGGGATAAACTACCCACTTCAGTATTCTTGGGCTTCTTTTATGGCTTGTCTGGTAAGGAATCTGCCTGTAATGTGGGAGACCTGGGTTTGATCCCTGGGTTGAGAAGATCACCCTGGAGAAGGGAAAGGCTACCCATTCCAGTATTTTGGCCTGCAGAATTCATGGACTGTATAGTCCATGGGTTCACAAAGAGTCACACACAACTAAACAACTTTCACTTCAGTGGAAAAAAGGAAGTGGCAACATGTCTATGCAATATTTCCTCTGAGAAATTATGCAACAACTCACAAACAACATGAGTGCTTCTAAGAACTCTGCTGCCCTGCAATATGGAGTATGTTCAAAAAGTCATATGACTTAATCAAGGTCTACATGTTGCACTGAAACTTCTTCTGGGCATTTTGTGACAGAAACAGGTGCTTATATCTCTAGAAATGACCCTATGAAAAGTGGGCAGAAACTCATACATCCATGCTGAGAGTTCAACCTACAAAAGACAACACTGAGAAAAGATAACTTAAAACTTTATCAAAGTGACATTTTCGGAGTCATGGATTAAGCCTTGAATGATCTACAACTGGACTGAAGCTGTTTGTTTACTTCTGATCCCAGCAGTCTGACACTCGGTTTAGGAACATCTTCTCCAGTGATAGGGTATTACTCTGTCCCTGATTCTTCCATAGTTCTTAGCAATCTAGAATATTCTTTGGTGGAATATATCAATAATCTGAGAAGAAGAGTAAAAATGTGGTAAATAGAAGAACCATTTGTTTTTACTCTCATCACTGTTAAAATGTTATGTTATAGATATAATTTGGCTGTTCAGAATTTAAAATCTTCATTATATTATGTATTACAAGTACTTTTTTCAAAATTTAAAAATATAATGCATAATTTATAATGTTTTATATATAAATTATAAATATATAATATTAATATATATCTGTATATATTTTAGGGCCTCCTTGGTGGCTCAGACAGTAAAGTGTCTGCCTACAATGCGGGAGACCCGGGTTCAATTCCTGAGTCGGGAAGATCCCCTGGAGAAGGAAATATAAATAAACATATAATAAATATATGCATGAATATCAGTTCAGTTCAGTTCAGTCGCTCAGTCGTGTCTGACTTGTTGTGATCCCATGAATCGCAGCACGCCAGGCCTCCCTGTCCATCACCAACTCCCAGAGTCCACACAAACTCACGCCCATTGAGTCGGTGATGCCATCCAGCCATCTCATCCTCTGTCGTCCCCTTCTCCTCCTGCCCCCAATCCCTCCCAGCATCAGAGTCTTTTCCAATGAGTCAACTCTTCGCATGAGGTGGCCAAAGTACTGGAGTTTCAGCTTTGGCACCATTCCTTCCAGATAACACCCAGGACTGATCTCCTTTAGAAAGGACTGGTCGGATCTCCTTGCAGTCCAAGGGACTCTCAAGAGTTTTCTTCAACACCACAGTTCAAAAGCATCAATTCTTCAGTGCTCAGCTTTCTTCACAGTCCAACACTCACATCCATACATGACCACCAGAAAAACCATAGCCTTGACTAGACGGACCTTTGTTGGCAAAGTAATGTCTCTACTTTTGAATATGCTATCTAGGTTGGTCATAACTTTTCTTCCAAGGAGTAAGCGTCTTTTAATTTCATGGCTGCAATAAATATAAATTTATATATAGTTATAAATTAATAAATAATTTGTAAAATTATTCATTAAAGCATGTCATAGTTATGTTTAAATAATTGATGAGAAAATAAATAAGAAAATATTCATTAAAAAAAATTGAGAAACTATTTATAAACCTCTTGAGGGGTAAAGGAATTTTAGGATAAGAGCACTAGGTTAGACACAAAAATGGTCCAAAAAAACCCTATAGGGCAATAAAATCATAATTTGGGAAATGATAATTTCTACCAGACAGAAATATACCAGTTAACAATTAATTTCAATGTATTTTAACTCAAAAGTTAGAGAAAAGTAAAAAACAAACAAACAAACAAACATAAAACCTGCACACATTTTCCAAAAGATATGTGCTGAGTATGAAACTGGATATTGTAATCACCAGAGTCAAGGCCCTCATTTGCTGAGATTTGCCTTGATCTATTATTGCAGATAGATCTTCCTAGGAGTGCAAAATCCCTTATATTTTTCTAATAAAAACTTTAGCACACTTAGAACATCAAGGAGAATATACACAAAGCCATGAAGTGAGAAACCAGATAGCTATGATTTCCTCCCATCAGTGACATAGAGCACATATTTCTAAAGGACACCAAAACTCTGGGTAAGATTAGCTATAAAATAGAAACTATTTCACCACCAGATTATTATGCAGTGCAGTATTTTCACCAAAGAGGACAAAATCTTGTAAAATAGGAAATTTCATTTACTATAGCAAAGGAGACAATCATTTTAAGAATTGTATTAAAAGTATTCAGGATGTAATTAGTTGTGACAACACACTTGAAAATAATAGAAAAAAAGATGGATAAAACGCAAGTTGTTTTAAAACATAATCAGAGGCTTTTGGAGCAATGAGGATGAGATAAATTGGAATTCCAGAAAAAAAGGTGCGATTCTACCACAGAAGGTTGAGAATCACTACCTAAGTTTCTTGTACTTATAGGAGCACCTGAGTGGGCTCAGGCTTAGATCAAGATGAAAGACTCCATTGACAGAGAGAAAGCAACAGGCTCTTGGCTTTGCTCCATACTTAAATCTGTGTTTGAAAGTGAAAGTGAAAGTCGCTCAGTCCTGTTGGATTCTTTTCGACCCCTTGGACTATACAGTCCATGGAATTCTCCAGACCAGAATACTGGTATCGGTAGCCTTTCTCTTTTTAAGGCGATGTTTGCAACACAGGGATTGAATCCAGGTCTCCGGGCATTTCAGGTGGGTTCATTTTCAGCTGAGCCACAAAAGAAGCCCAAATCTGTGTTTACTTATTCATAATCTGACTATGTGTACTCTTCAAGGTAAAAGTTTTTCAGCTGATTTAACTGATTCAATTGATTTAACCTGGGTTGCGTACTGGTCTTTAAGAATTTACTAAGAAAATTAGGTGAAGATATATCTTCAATTTAACATATCAGATTCCTTTCCCTCTCTTATCCTTCACTTTTATTCAGGAAAACCTACCACACTATGTGAGATTATGGGGAAAGCTGACATGTGGTTGTTTCGAAGTTACTGGGATTTTGAATTTCCTCAACCTTACTTACCTAATACTGAATTTGTTGGAGGACTGCACTGCAAGCCTGCAAAGCCCCTACCTAAGGTAATTAAATGTGCTTATTATTGTCCTACATGAATGAAGTGTGAGGTGTTAGTCATTCAGTTGTATCTGACTCTTTGCGACCCCATGAACTGTAGCCTGCCAGGCTCCTCTGTCCATGGAATTTTCCAGGCAAGAATACTGGAGTGGAATTGCCATTCCCTTCTCCAAGGGATCTTCCTGAAACAACTATGAGTATTTATCTCAAAATGACTTCTTGTTTATTGTTAACAATATTTGGTCCCCAAACGGAGAAAACAGACATAGAATTTAATGGTCATTATTTTCTTAGACTATACATTATATTAAGAAGGTGAATAGCCTTTATTTTGGATTACGTATTATTATCTAATGAAGTAGTTCTCAATGTTTTATTTTCTTGTTCAAAGTCCATTAACTATTCATGAAAATGTGTTTTATATAAATTTTAAACTATTTCCTAGTATCATAAATATTATGCTATAATTGAACATAAAGCTATCATATCTTTAGTCAAATCATCTCTAAACATAGTGTAATGGTTAATTTTAAGTGTCAACTTGCCTAGCCGGGTACCCAGCTATTTAGACAAACATTTTTCTAGAAGTTATTTAGAGGCTATTTTTAGATGGAATCAACTTTGAAATATGTGGACCTTGATTAAACAAATTACTCTCCATTATGTGGGTAAGCCTCATTCAATTAGTTGAAGATGTGACTAGAACAAAATTCTGAATTCTGCCTGTAGGCAGCTTTCAGACTTGAACTACAGCAGTGGCTCTTCTCTGAGTCTCCAGCCTAATGTACTGTTCTGCAGATTAAACTTGACAGCCTCCATAACCATGGGCATGAGTGCTAAGTTGCTTCAGTCTGGTCTCTTTGAGACCCCATAGACTGCAACCTGCCAGACTTCTCTGTTCATGGGATTCTCCAGGCAAGAATACTGGAGTTGGTTGCCATTTCCTTTTCCAATAACTATGTGAGAAATCCCTTAATATAAATTTCTTCCCTGTTTTTCAGTTTCACGCCTCAAAAACACATTTTTTTTTTTTTGGTCCTACTTAATTGGCTTAGTTTTGCTAGTATTTAAACAGAGGTTGAAAAGATTTATTTCAGTATGATTAAATATGTTGTCTTTATTTTTAATTCAAAGCTATATATTTCTACTATATTCCTATAACCCTCAGAGTATGCTTTATAGGTATTTCTGCATTACTTGTCTGATCAGGAGTTACCTGGCTACTTCATTCATAATTGTATATGTGGAAGATTATATAAAAAAACAAATCTAATCAAAATAGAAAATAGAAGTTTAGAAAACAAAGAAAAGTAAATATACCAAGATTGTGTCATTGTACTGACCATGATTCAGCAGAAAAAAATGAAAACAACCTTACTAGCATCTAAGGCTAAATAAAAATTGCAGCACCAGAATTATTTAACTTAAAGGTAGAAATTTGCTCTGCCAGCTACTGCTATGTAGACTTGGACAAATTACTTAACCTTACAGAGATAGATCTCCCATCTGTAAATGTATACATATCTCATAAAATCACCATATATCTAAGTTAAATGATACATGCAAAGAGTTCAGTAAATGGCAAAAGATAACAGGCAGTCAATAACTTGTAAACACAAATACACATGCACAAAGACACACTCATACCTCAATATGCTTTACCAAATGAGCTTTTAGTAACAATAATTTTTAATTCACCTAATAAGGATTTCAGGTCATCTATTATACACTGATATCATTAACATATGAAAGCACAGAATTGCTCTAATAATTCAGACACATTGAGAAAAGAGTGTGGCATCTACTATAACTGTAAGCTTTTATATTACAAAGACTGTTTTTTTCACAGGAGTTCGAAGAGTTTGTTCAAAGCTCTGGAAAAGATGGAGTCGTGATATTTACTCTGGGGTCAATGATCAAAAACCTCTCAGAAGAAAAGTCTAATATGATTGCATCAGCCCTTGCCCAGATTCCACAGAAGGTCATTCCCCGCCCCCCCCCCCCCCCCCCCCGGGACAGCTGTTTTAAAATCCATGAAGTTCACAGTAAAAGTATACTTGTACAATGTCGGAAAGGGTATTGATATTGTCAGTCTCAACTTAAGTGAGCTCAAAAGAAAATGTATAAATGATAAAAGGGGATATTTGATTGCTGTCTTGCTTTAAACCTGGTATTTTTAACAGGAAATTATATTGCAGTATTTTCTTTAAATAATAAATGAAAATTAATCATTTGCTACTGTTAAATCATCAGTCAGCTTTGTGCATTAGGTTTTAAGGCATCCATGTAACATAACACTTCTTGCTATTCTTATATGTCTTTAAATCTGAAGCATATAAACAAGTTGCAAATAACATGACAGAGAATAAAGGAAAAGATATTCAAAAATAATAGGCTTGATTCTCAAAATGTCTTGGGGCTATATTTTCTAGTAATTACTGATTTTGAGCATTGTCATAGTTGAACCTGGAAATAAGAGCTTAGATTCTAAAAATAATCCTAAATAATGATTTTTCTAATAATGCTAATTAATGAATCCTAAAAATCCTAAATGAAATCCTAGACAGTGTTTCTTCAATATTTAAAATTTTAACAATACAGTAAAAGATTTAGGAGTATACTTTACAGTGTTCTAGCTTCCCTAGTGGCTCAGAGGTTAAAGCGTCTGCCACCAATGCAGGAGACCCGGGTTCAATCCCTGGGTCGGGAGGATCCCCTGGAGAAGGAAATGACAACCCACTCCAGTATTCTTGCCTGGAGAATCCCATGGACTGAGGAGCCTGGTGGGTTGCAGTCCACGGGGTTACAAAGAGTCGGACACGACTGAGTGACTTTACTTTACTTTACAATGTTCCAGCAAACTATCATTTTTTATTGATACCATTCTGGGTTTTAACTGAGTGACATATTTTTTCTCAGTTCAGTTCAGTTGCTCAGTCATGTCCAGCTTTTTATGACCCCATGAGTTGCAGCATGCCAGGCCTCACTGTCCATCACCAACTCCAATGGGTCAGGAAGATCCCCCGGAGGACGGCATGGTAACCCAATCCAGTAATCTTACCTAGAGAATCCCCATGGACAGAGGAGCCTGGAAGGCTGCAGTCCATGGGGTCGCAAAGAGTCGGACACAACTGTGCGACTGGATGCCATGATGGTTACACAATGTGGATGTTTTTAATGCCGCCAAACTCTAGACTTAGAATACTTTAAAATGATAAATATGATTATAAATATTTTACTGTATGAGTCTACATTACTAGTAAGTATGTAAAAAATAGTTCAAAAGAGGTAAATAACATCCCTCCCCTTTGCCTCTGAAATCTTTGTCTCAAAAATCCCCTTTACCAGAGTGGCTTAGTAACACTATATATAGTTCTTTCAGATACAGATTGTCATTTTTCTTCATCTACATCTTCATCATTTGTCTTCATTGGGTTAAGTCAGAATTAACCCGAAGATGAAAGGCTATTGACTAGGATCATTGCAAGCCTTTGAAAACACGGCTATAGTGTTTATGGTTTAAAAACATTCATTACCTAATCGCATATGGACTCAGTTTGTTTGTGCATTACCTGGAGGCAAAAATTTCGATTGAAGTGAAGTCACTTAGCCATGTCTGACTCTTCGTAATCCCATGGACTATAGCCTGCCAGGTTCCTCCATCCATGGGATATTCCAGGCAAGGATACTGGAGTGGGTTGCCATTTCCTTCCCCAAGGGATCCCGATCCAGGGGTCAAACCCCGGTCTCCAGTATTGTGGGCAGATTCTTTACCATCTGAACCATCACGGTAGGTTAACTTCTTCTGATAGGATGTGATTCTAAAATCTTCTAATAAAGACATTTATCTTAATAGGTTCTGTGGAGATACACAGGAAAGAAACCAGATACACTAGGAGCCAATACCCGGCTATATGAATGGATTCCACAGAATGATCTTCTTGGTAAGACCAAAGAGAAGAAACATAAACAGAGCTGAATGAGGTATAATCTGAATGATTATTCAATAACGGATATCAACAAATTTGTATTTAAAATAAGAAAAAAAAAACTTTAATGTGTTCTTCACATTGCTTCAGGAGTTTTGAAAGAAAGGATTATTCATGACAATTGTTAAAGACTGTAAGGCACACTTTATTCAAGACCATCATGATAAGTAGAGTTATTAGTGCAATGGACTTTTACAATAAAACAGAGAGACTGGGAACAATTTGTACGAAGAAAGAAAAATGGGGAATTTATCACAAAAGAACATACTGGAAGTTCATTGGATGGGAAAGTGCAGAGCTCAACTGACCTAGTAGAATGCTTGCTAAAATTGGGCAATGCAGAGATAGTGGAGCCACAAAATCAAATTCTGGTTGAGAAGAGTTCAGAGGAACCTGACTAGACCTTGGTGACTCTCCCATTTATGACATAATCTCTCCCTCTTCAGGATCAAGGTCAGAGAAATTACCTTTGGATGAGGCTTTCATTAACTTTTGTATATAATATTGCAACACACTCCTGATTCTCTTCACCATGTTCTCACACCTCTCTTCTCCATGGGGGGGGGGGGGGGGGGCGGAAATCTGGCAAACCTTTTCAGCTATTTTCATATATAATATAAATGGCTGCATATTAGTGTATGGTCAAACGCAAATCCAGTTTTCTTAAACAGAGTACACCATGAACTAATGTAGCCTATCTTTCTAGCTTGTTATGACATTTTCATATTGAAACCCTGCACATGTCACCTCCTCTTTCCCACCTACAAAAAGATTAGTTTCTTCAGTCCCTCCATTCTCTTTTATTGATGTATTCTTCCTGCAACAACTTGTCAAACAGGCAAATACTCTCCACCATATATTTTGCAGGAAAATTCTTAGTTGTCTGTGGAATGACTTAATTGCTTTAAACACTAATTATACTTAGCCTGGACTAATTAATTGCTGCTTTCTTCAGAGCCTATAAGAATTTGTATGTGTTCTCATGACACAGAATTATATAGAAAATGTTACCTAATAGGATTTGGTTTATGCAGGTGTCATGATTTTCTGTTTCTGAGACTCTTACAACTTAGAATAATACTTTTTTTCTTTCAATTTTTAGGTCATCCCAAAACCAGAGCTTTTATCACTCACTGTGGAACCAATGGGATCTATGAAGCTATTTACCACGGGGTGCCTATGGTTGGAATTCCTTTGTTTGGTGACCAGCATGATAATGTTGCTCGCATGAAAGCCAAAGGGGCAGCTGTCGAAGTAGACTTGCGAAGAATGACAAGTGAAGATCTGCTTAATGCTTTGAAAGCAGTTATTAACAACCCTTTGTGAGTAGAGAATTTAATCTTAACTAAGAAGCATTTTGTTTTTGAAAGAATAATCAGCTTTATATAATTTGAAATTAACAAATTTTGCATAATTTAGAGTGTGCCTAATATCAAATAAGATTATACTTCCTAAATTTTGTGAAAGTATTTTGTCACCTACCACTACTGGGTGATAGATTATAACCCCAAAGAAATACTACATTTATTTAAAGAAAATAATCTATTGTTTAAAAGATGAGTTTTTAAATTAACAATAATATTTTTATTTCTTAAAAATTGCAGATATTAGCATGATGAAGAATTTAGGGAATACAACAAAATCATAAAAATAAAAATGAAAAACCACTCAGGTTTCCTCATGTCAGTTCAGTTCAGTTCAGTCGCTCAGTCGTGTCCAACTCTTTGCAACCCATGGACTGCAGCATGCCAGGCTTCCCTGTCCAACATCATCTCTTGGAGTTTGTTCAAACTCATGTCCATTGAATCTGTGATGCCATCCTCTGTTGTCCCCTTTTCCTCCTGCCTTCAATTTTTCCCACCATCAGAGTCTTTTAAAATGAGTCAGTTCTTTGCATCAGGTGACCAAAGTATTGGAGTTTCAATTTTAGCATCAGTCCTTCCCATGAATATTCAGGACTGATTTCCTTTAGGATGGACTGGTTGGATCTCCTTGCAGTCCAACTGACTCTCAAGACTATTCTCTAACACCACAGTTCAATAGCATTAATTCTTTGATGCTCACCTTTCTTTATATTCAACTCTCACATCCATACATGACTACTGGAAAAACCATAGCATTGACTAGATAGACCATTGTTGGTAAAGTTATGTCTCTGCTTTTTAATATGTTGTCTAGATAGTCATCGGAGAAGGCAATGGCACCCCACTCCAGTAATCTTGCCTGGAAAATCCCATGGATGGAGGAGCCTGGAAGGATGCAGTCCATGGGGTCGCTGAGGGTCAGACACGACTGAGCGACTTCGCTTTCACTTTTCACTTTCATGCATTGAAGGAAATGGCAACACACTCCAGTGTTCTTGCCTGGAGAATCCCAGGGACAGGGGAGCCTGGTGGGCTGCCGTCTATGGGGTCGCACAGAGTCGGACACGACTGAAGCGACTTAGCAGCAGCACCAGCAGCAGCAGCAGTAGCAGCAGGTAGTCATAGCTTTTTTTTTACCAAGCAGCAAGCATCTTTTAATCTCATGGCTGAAGTCACCATCTGGGTAGTTACAACCAATACCAGTTTAGAAACTTACTTCTGGTCTTTCATTGTGTTAATTTATAAATAGAAAGAAGGCCCCAGCCTCCCTTTCCCTGATAGAGAGTAACAGTTGGGACACTATGAATGAGCAAAATCAACTCTGGGAGTGCTCTAAAGTCCATGTAAGAAATTTTAGCAACACAGTAGAACAAAAAATCTGAGATTAATCACATAAGAACAGAATGATGACAGTTTTATTTTACAAGCGTCATCCCCAAGCCAGCATTACTCATCACCAAGAGAGAACTTTCAGCTAGGAAGAGTTCCTTGGCAGAAAAAGAAGAATGAATTGAATGCCAAATTTTTAAGGCCTTACGGAGTATAGAAATAGAAAAACAAATTCTAAACTTGTGTGAAGCCACAATGATCTCAAACAGCCAAACCAGTCCCAAGAAATAATGACATTGGAGGCATCCCAATTCTTATTTAAAGCTGTACTACAAACTTATAGAAATTTTAAAAAGATGATATTGTCATAAAAATAGACATACAGACCAATGGATAGGATTGAGAGCCCTGATATCAGCCCTTCTATGTAAAGTTGAATAATATTTGGCAAAAGAGAATAATCAGTTCAGTTCAGTTCAATTCAGTTGCTCAGTCATATCCGACTCTTTGCGACGCCATGAATCGCAGCACGCCAGGCCTCCCTGTGCATAACCAACTCCCGGAGTTCACAGACTCATGTCCATGGAGTCCGTGATGCCATCCAGCCGTCTCATCCTTGGTCATCTCCTTCTCCTCCTGCCCCCAATCCCTGCCAGCATCAGAGTCTTTTCCAATGAGTTAACTCTGCGCATGAGGTGGCCAAAGTATTGGAGTTTCAGCTTTAGCATCATTCCTTCCAAAGAACACCCAGGGTTGATCTCCTTCAGAATGGACTGGTTGGATCACCTGGCAGTCCAAGGGACTCTCAAGAGTCTTCTCTAACACCACAGTTCAAAAGCATCAGTTCTTTGGCACTCAGCCTTCTCCACAGTCCAACTCTAACATCCATACTTGACCACAGGAAAAATCATAGCCTTGACTAGACGGACCTTAGTCAGCAAAATAATGTCTCTGCTTTTGAATATACTATCTAGGTTGGTCATAAGTTTCCTTCCAAGGAGTAAGTGTCTTTTAATTTCATGGCTGCAGTCACCATCTACAGTGATTTTGGAGCCCCTAAAAATAAAGTCTGACACTGTTTCCACTGTTTCCCCATCTATTTCCCATGAAGTGAAGGGACCGGATGCCATGATCTTCGGAATGTTGAGCTTTAAGCCAACTTTTTCACTCTCCTCTTTCACTTTCATCAAGAGGCTTTTTAGCTCCTCTTCACTTTCTGTCATAAGGGTGGTGTCATCTGCATATCTGAGGTTATTGATATTTCTCCCGGCAGTCCTGATTCCAGCTTGTGCTTCTTACAGCCCAGCGTTTCTCATGATGTACTCTGCATAGAAGTTAAATAAGCAGGGTGACAATATACAGCCTTGACATACTCCTTTTCCTATTTGGAACCAGTCTGTTGTTCCATGTCCAGTTTGAACTGTTGCTTTCTGACCTGCATACAGATTTCTCAAGAGGCAGGTTACGTGGTCTGGTATTCCCATCTCTTTCAGAATTTTTTACAGTTTATTGTGATCCACAAAGTCAAAGGCTTTGACATAGTCAATAAAGTAGAAATAGATGTTTTTCTGGAATTCTCTTGCTTTTTCCATGATCCAGCGGATGTTGGCAATTTGATCTCTGGTTTCTCTGCCTTTTGTAAAACCAGCTTGAACATCTGGAAGTTCATGGTTCACAGATTGCTGAAGCCTGGCTTGGAGAATTTTGAGCATTTTACCAGCGTGTGAGATGAGTGCAATCGTGTGGTAGTTTGAGCATTCTTTGGCATTGCCTTTCTTTAGGATTGGAATGAAAACTGACCTTTTTCAGTCCTGTGGCCACTGCTGAGTTTTCCAAATGTGTTGGTATATTGAGTGCAGCACTTTCACAGCATCATCTTTCAGGATTTGAAATAGCTCCACTGGAATTCCATCACCTCCACTAGCTTTGTTCATAGCGATGCTTTGTAAGGCCAACTTGACTTCACATTCCAGGATGTCTGGCTCTAGATTAGTGATCACATCATCATGATTATCTGGGTCGTGAAGATATTTTTTTGTACAGTTCTTCCATGTATTCTTGTCACCTCTTCTTAATATCTTCTGCTTTTGTTAGGTCCATACCACTTCTGTCCTTTATCTAGCCCATCTTTGCATGAAATGTTCCCTTGGTATCTCTCATTTTCTTAAATAGATCTCTAGTCTTTCCCATTCTGTTCTTTTCCTCTATTTCTTTGCACTGATCGCTGAAGAAGGCTTTCTTATCTCTTCTTGCTATTCTTTGGAACTCTGCCTTTAGATGCTTATATCTTTCCTTTTCTCCTTTGCTTTTTGCCTCTCTTCTTGACAGCTATTTGTACGGCCTCCCCAGACAGCCATTTTGCTTTTTTGCATTTTTTTCCATGGGGATGGTCTTGATCCCTGTCTCCTGCACAATGTCACGAACCTCATCCCATAGTTCATCAGGCACTCTATCTATCAGATCTAGGCCCTTAAATCTATTTCTCACTTCCACTGTATAATCATAAGGGATTTGATTTAGGTCATACCTGAATGGTGTAGCAGTTTTCCCTATTTTCTTCAATTTAAGTCTGAATTTGGTAATAAGGAGTTCATTATCTGAGCCACAGTCAGCTTCTGGTCTTGTTTTTGCTGACTGTATATAGCTTCTCTATCTTTGGGTGCATAGAATATAATCAATCTGATTTCAGTGTTGACCATCTGGTGATGTCCATGTGTAGAGTCTTCTCTTGTGTTGTTGGAAGAGGGTGTTTGCTATGACCAGTGCATTTTCTTGGCAAAACTCTATTAGTCTTTGCCCTGCTTCATTCCGCATTCCAAGGCCAAATTTGCCTGTTACTCCAGGTGTTTCTTGACTTCCTACTTTTGCATTCCAGTCATCTATAATGAAAAGGACATCTTTTTTTGGGTGTTAGTTTTAAAAGGTCTTGTAGGTCTTCATAAAACTGTTCAACTTCAGCTTCTTTAGCGTTACTGGTTGGGGCATAGACTTGGATTACTGTGATATTGAATGGTTTACCTTGGAGATGAACAAAGATCATTCTGTCGTTTTTGAGATTGCATCCAAGTAAGGCATTCAGACTCTTTTGATGACCATGATGGCTACTCCTTTTCTTCTGAGGGATTCCTGCCTGCAGTAGTAGATATAATGGTCATCTGAGTAAATTCACCCATTCCAGTCCATTTTAGTTCGCTGATTCCTAGAATGTCGACGTTCATCCTTGCCATCTCTTGTTTGACCATTTCCAATTTGCCTTGATTCTTGGACCTGACATTCCAGGTTCCTATACAATATTGTTTTTTACAGCATCAGATCTTGCTTCTATCACCAGTCACATCCACAACTGGGTATTGTTTTTGCTTTGGCTCCATCCCTTCATTCTTTCTGGAGTTATTTCTCCACTGATCTCCAGTAGCATATTGGACACCTAATGACCTGGGGAGTTCCTCTTTTGGTATCTTATCATTTTGCCTTTTCATACTGTTCATGGGATTCTCAAGGCAAGAATACTAAAGTGGCTTGCCATTCCGTTCCTCAGTGGACCAGACTCTGTCAGACCTCTCCACCATGACACCCCCATCTTGCGTTGCCCCACGGGTATGGTTTGGTTTCATTGAATTAGACAAGGCTGTGGTCCTAGTGAGATTAGATTGACTAGTTTTCTGTGAGTATGGTTTCAGTGTGTCTGCCCTCTGATGCCCCCTTGCAACACCTACCATCTTACTTGTGTTTCTCTTACCTTGGGCGTGAGGTCTCTCTTCACGGCTGCTCCAGCAAAGCAGAGCCACTGCTCCTTACCTTGGACGATGGGTATCTCCTTCCCACCACTGTTCCTGACCTTCAACGTGGGATAGCTCTTCTAGGCCCTCCTGCACCTGCGCAGCCACTGTTCCTCGGGATGCTCCTCTCTGCCACCAGCCCTGGCCTCGGGCGTTGGTGGCTTCTCCCAGCTGCCACCCCTGGCCTCGGGCTCAGGGTGGCTCCTCAGGGTCACCCCCGTGGCCTCAGGGCAAGGTGGCTTCTCCCGGCCGCCAGTGACCTCGGACACAGGGTAGCTCCTCCCGGCCGCCGTTGACCTTGGATGCGGGGTAGCTCCTCTTGGCTGCCGCCCCTGACCTCAGACACAGGGTAGCTCCTCACGGCCATTCCTGTGCTGTCGCAGCCTGGCACTCTAGGCTGCTGCCCCTGACCTCGGACTAGGGGTAGCTCCTCGCAGCCGCCTGCGCTTAGTGTGCTGGCTCTCGCAGTCGCCTGCGCTTTTCTTTAGTGAAGAATACTCAATAGGAAAACTGTTATCTTTTCAATAAGTAGTACTGGGAAACTAGATAATTATAAGCAGGAGAATAAAAGTTGACACCTTATATTACACTGCTTCCCTCAGAGTTCAGTTAGTAAAGATCTGTTTTCTTTTTATTTATTTATTTATTTATTTTTTAGATCTGTTTTCAATACAAGAGGCCCAGGTTCAATTCTGGGGTCAGGAAGAAGCCCTGGAGAAGGAAATGGTAACCCACTCCAGTATTCTTTCCTGGAAAATCCAATCGACAGAGGAGCCTGGCTGGTTGCAGTCCATGGTGTCACAAGAGACAGACACAACTTAGTGACTAAACCACCACATTGCATTACTTACACAATTTTACTAGTATTAACTAAAAACTTAAACATAAGAAGACCTGAAACCATAAAACTCCTATTATAAGACAGGAAGGAAAGTTTCTTGATAAGGATATTGGCACCAAATTTTGGAATATGACACCAACAATACAAGGAACCAATGCAAGCCAAAAGATGGGGCTATATCAAGCTCAAAATCTTCTACACAGCAAAATAAATGATTTACAAAATGAAAGGCAATGTACAAAATTGGAGAATATTTTGAAAATTACACATCTGATAAGAGACTAATATACAAAAGGTATAAGTAACTCATATTACGCAATAGCAAAAAATATTTTAAATGAATGTAGTTACTGAATACATATTTGCCCAAAGAAGACATATACATGGCCAACAGGTACTTGAAAAGGGGCTTGACACTACTAAGCATCAAGAAATGCAAATCAAAATCCCACCTCACACCTATTAGAATTGTTGATATTGTTCAGTCACTAAGTTGTGTCTGACACTGTGACCCCACTGACTACAGCATGACAAGCTCCTCCATTCTCCACTATCTCCTAGAGTTTGCTCAAATACATGCCCATTGAGATGGCAATGCTATCTAACCATCTCATCTTCTGCCACCCCCTTCTCCTTTTCCCTTCAATTTGCTCCAGCATCAGGTTTTTTGCAGTGAGTCAGTTCTTCACATGAGGTGGCCAAAGTATTGGAGTTTCGGCTTCAGCATCAGTCCTTTTATGAATATTCAGAGTTGATTTCCTTCAGGATTGATTGATTTGATCTCTTGCTCTCCAAGGGACTCTCAAGAGTCTTCTCCAGCACCACAATCATAAAGCATCAAATCTTTGGTGCTCAGCCTTCTTTGTGGTTCACTGGTAAAGAAACCACATGCTGATGCAGTTACTACAGGAGAGGCAGGTTTGATTCCTGAGTGAGAAGACCCCTTGGAATTGTTCAGTCACTCAGTTGTGTCTGACTCTTTGCGAACCCAGGGACAGCAGCATGCCAGGCTTTCCTGACCATCACCATCTCCCAAGCTCACTCAAATTATTGTCCATTAAGACAGTGATGCCATCAAAGCATCTAGTCCTCTTTGTCCCCTTCTCCTCTTGCCTGCAATCTTTCCCATAATCAGGGTCTTTTCTAATAAGTCAGCACTTCACATCAGGTGGCCAAAATATTGGCGCTTCAGGTTCAGCAACAGTCCTTCCAGTGAATATTCAGGGTTGATTTCTTTTAGGATAGACTGGTTTGATCACCTTGCAGTCCAAGGCATTCCCAAAAGCCTTATGCAACACAACATTTCAAAAGCATCAATTTTCTGACACTCAGCTTACATTATGGTCCAACTCTCACATCCATACCTGACTGCTGGAAAAACCATAGTTTGACTATATAGACCTTTGTAAGCAGAGTAATTTCTATGCTTTTTAATATGCTCTCTAGGTACTGTGTGGATCACAATAAACTGTGGAAAATTCTGAAAGAGATGGGAATATCAGACCACCTGACCTGCCTCTTGAGAAATCTGTATGCAGGTTAGGAAGCAACAGTTAAAACTGGACATGGAACAACAGACTGGTTCCAAATAGGAAAAGGAGCACGTCAAGGCTGTATATTGTCACCCTGCTTATTTAATTTATATGCAGAGTACATCATGAGAAATGCTGGGCTGCAGGAAGCACAAGCTGAAATAAAGATTGCTGGGAGAAATATCAATAACCTCAGATATACAGATGACACCACCCTTATGACAGAAAGTGTAGAGGAACTAAAAAGCCTCTTGATGAAAGTAAAAGAGGAGAGCTAAAAAGTTGGTTTAAATCTCAACATTCAGAAAACGAAGATCATGGCATCCAGTCTCATCACTTCATGGGAAATAGATGGGGAAACAGTGAAAATAGTGTCAGATTTTATTTTTCGGGGCTCCAAAATTACTGCAGATGGTGATTGCAGCCATGAAATTAAAAGACACTTACTCCTTGGAAGGAAAGTTATGACCAACCTAGACAGTATATTCAAAAGCAGAAATATTACTTTGCCGACTAAGGTCCCTCTAGTCAAGGCTATGGTTTTTCCAGTGGTCATGTATGGATGTGAGATTTGGACTGTGAAGAAGGCAGAGCACAGAAGAATTGACGCTTTTGAACTGTAGTGTTGGAGAAGACTCTTGAGAGTCCCTTGGACTGCCAGGTGATCCAACCAGTCCATTTTTAAGATCATCCTGGGATGTCTTTGGAATGAATGATGCTGAAGCTGAAACTCCAGTACTTTGGCCACTTCATGTGAACAGTTGACTCACTGGAAAAGACTTTGATGCTGGGAGGGATTGGGGGCAAGAGGAGAAGGGGACAAAGGAGGTTGAGATGGCTGGATGGCATCACTGACTCAATGGACGTGAGTCTGAGTGAACTCTGGGAGATGGTGATGGAAGGGGGGCCTGGCGTGCTGTCATTCATGGGGTTGCAAAGAGTTGGACACGACTGAGTAACTGAACTGAACTGAACTGATACATGCAGCCTAATAATTGAAATTCAGAGAACTAGAGAGTAGACTGGTGTTTTCCAGGGTCTAGGAGTTGGAAGAATGGAAAGACAAGCTTTGAGTAATAGGGAACAAACTTTGTGTAATAAAATAAATAAATCCTGGGGTACTTTGTACAACATGGTAGTTAGCTGTGATGACAGACAAATAAATTCTCAATAATGAAAGAGTACATTTATTATGTAACTGTATTTCATATAAATACAACATATTCTTTGGAAAAAAAACTATATTAAAATTAAAATCTTTGCCAGAGTTGTAAATGTGTCTATATATCAGATAAATTCTTACTTGAAATTTTGTGTAAGTCTATAAACATGCATTAACATTCAAGATTAAAATTATTTTTAAAATTTTTAAATTTAAATTTAATATTTAAATTTTTAAATTTTTAAAATATTGAATGACTATGAAGTCATGAATATGAAGAATGACTATGAATCACTATGAAGTCACTTATCAGTGTCTCTCTTGTTTGTTTAACTTATTTTTAATTGGGATATAACTAATTTAAAATGTTGCATTGGTTTCTACCATGCAACAATGTGTTGTTGTTAAGTCGCTCAGTCATGTCCAACTATTTGCGATCTCATGGGCTGCAGCACGCTAGGCTTCCCCATCCTAAACTATCTCCAGGCCTTTGGTCTCATGTTCATTGAATCAGTGACACCCTTCAACTATCTCATCCACTGTCACCATCTTCTGCTGCATTCAATCTTTCTCAGAATCTGAGTCTTTTCAGATGATTTCGCTCCTCCATCAAGTGGCCAAAGTTCTGGAGCTTCAGCTTCAACATCAATACTTCTAATGAATATTCTGGGTTGATTTCTTTAGGATTGACTGGTTTGATTTTCTTGGAGTTCAAGGAACTCTCAAGAGTTCTCTCCAACATCACAGATGAAAAACATCATTTTTTCAGCACTCAGCCTTCTTTATGGTCCGCCTCTCACATCTGTATGATTACTGGAAAAATGTTAGCTTTGACTAGATGGACCTTTGTCGGCGAAGTGATGTCTCTGATTTTTAGTGTGCTATCTAAATCTGTCATAGATTTTCTTCCAAGGAGCAATTGTCTTTTAATTTCATAGCTGCAGTCATATCCACAGTGATTTTGGAGCCCCACAAAATAAAGTCTGTCACTGTTTCCATTGTTTCCCCATCTATTTGCCATGGTCCTTCTAGTGAAAGCTATGGTTCTTCCAGTAGTCAAGTATGGATGGAAGAGTTGGACCATAAAGAGAGCTGAACACTGCAGAGTTGATGCTTTGAACTGTGGAGTTGGAAAAGACTGTGAAAGTCACTTAGACTGCAAAGAGATCCAACCAGTCAATCCTAAAGGAAATCTGTCCTGAAGTTTCATTGAAAGGACTGATGCTGAAGCTCAATCTGATCTCAGTATTGACCATATGATGATGTCCATGTGTAGAGGTGTCTCGTGTTGTTGGAAGAGGGTGTTTGCTATGACCAGTGTGCAATGTCTTGGCAAAACTCTGTTAATCTTTGCCCTGCTTTGTTTTGTACTCCAAGGACAATCTTGCCTGTTACTCCAGGTATCTCTTACATTCTTATTTTTGGATTTCAGTCCATTATGATGAAAAGGACATATTTTTTTTGGTGTTACTTCTAGGAGGTCTTGTAGGTCTTCAAATTCAGCTTCCTTGTTATTACTGGTTGGGGCATATACTTGAATTACTATGGTTTTGAATGGTTTGGCTTTGAAACCACAGGATCTTTCTGTCATTTTTGAGATTACACCCAAATTTTGCATTTTGGACTCTTGTTGACTATGAGGGCTATTGCATTTCACTAAGTGTTGCTTTCCCACAGTAGTAGATGTAATGGTCGGCTAAATTAAATTCACATGTTGTGGTCCATTTTAGTCAACTGATTCCTAAAATTTCAGTGTTCACGCTTGTCATCTCCCATTCGATCTCTTCCAATTTGCCTTGATTCGTAGGCTTAACATTCCAGGTTCCTATGCAATATTGTTCTTTACAGCATTGGACTTTACTTTCACCACCCGTTCAGGTCAGTTCAGTTGCTCAGTCATGTCCGATTCTTTGCAACCCCATGAACTGCAGCACACCAGGCCTGCTTTTCCATCACCAACTCCGAGTCCTCTCAAACCCATGTCCATTGAGACGGTGAGGCCATCCAACCATCTCATCCTCTGTTGTCCCCTCCTCCTCCTGCCTTCAATCTTTCCCAGCATTAGGGTCTTTTCTAATGAGTCAGCTCTTCACATCAGGTGGTCCAAAGTATTGGAATTTCAGCTTCAACATCAGTCCTTCCAAAAACACCCTGGACTGATCTCTTTTAGGGTGGACTGGTTGGATCTCCTTGCAGTCCAAGGGATTCTCAAGAGTCTTCAGCACCTCATTTCAGAAGCATCAATTCTTCAGCACTCAGCTTTCTTCACAGTCCAACTCTCACATCCACACATGACCACTGGAAAAACCATAGCCTTGACTAGACAGACCTTTTTTTGACAAAGCAATGTCTCTGCTTTTTAATATACTCTCTAGATTGGTTATAGCTTTCCTTCTAGGGAGTAAGCATCTTTTAATTTAATGGCTGCAATCACCATCTGCAGTGATTTTGGAGCCCCCCAAAATAAAGTGAGCCACTGTTTCCACCTTTTCCCTATCTAGTTGTCATGAAGTGATGGGACTGGATGCCATGATCTTTGTTTTCTGAATGTTGAGCTTTAAGCCACCTTTTTCACTTTCCTCTTTTAACTTCATGAAGAGGTTCTTTAGTTCTTCTTCACTTTCTGCCATAAGGGTGGTGTCATCTGCATATCTGAGGTTATTGACATTTCTCCCAGCAATCTTGATTCCAGTTTGAGCTTCCTCCAGGCCAGCGTTTTTCATGATGTACTCTGCATATAAGTTAAATAAGCAGGGTGACAATATAAGCCTTGACATTCTCCCTTTTACCACCAGAGACATCCACAAATAGCTGTCATTTCCACTTTGGGTCAGCCTCTTCATTCCTTTTGGGGCTGTTTCTTTGTCTTCTCGAGTAGCATATTGGACACCTACTGACCTGTGGGGGATCATCTTTTGGTTTTATATTATTTTGCCTTTTTGTACTATTTATTGGTTTCTCAAGGCAGAATGCTGAAGTGGTTTGCCATTCCCTTCTTATGTATACCATGAATCATGCTAAGTACATATATATTTGTAATACCTCCCTCATGAGCCTGTCTCCAACTTCCATCCCATCCCACCCCTCTGTGGTTTTGTGGCAATCTCTAAGGTGTCCAAGTCTTTTTGACCCCATCAACTGTTGCCTGCTGGGCTCCTCTGTTAGTAGGATTTTCCAGTGCAGAATATTGGAGTGGTTTGCTATTTCTTCCTCCAGAGGATCTCCCTGACCCAGGGATCAAATGTTTGTCTCCTGCTTCTCATGAGATTCTTTACCACTGTGCCACCTAGGAAGACCCAGAGCACCAGGCTGAGCTGGCTGTGGTATGCAGCAACTTCTAACTGGCTGTCTACTTTACACATGATAGTGTATATATGTTAGGGCTACTCGCTACTGGTACAAGTTGTCCAACTGCTGTGTCCACATATCTGTTCTCTACATCTGTATTTCTATCCCTACCTCAAAAATGGGGTTATCTGTACTATTTCTTCCTAGGTTACAATATTAATATATGATGTTTGTTTTCCTCCTTCTGACTTACTTTACTCTTTAAAACAAGCACCAGGTTCCATCAATGTCTCTTAAACATCACATCTTATTTTTTTGCCATATTATCAGTGCAATGTTATCAAAGCTTACAATGTACTTATCTTGTCCATGACCACAATTTCCAATATCATTTAACATTATTTTCATATTTATATGTACCTAATGATGCAGTTTATGTTTTAATAGAGTATATCTATTTATTTTATTGACTTTTTATCTAATAAATATTTTGTTTCTGTATCTGTCTTGCAACTTCTGTCACTATTATTTGTTTTCCTGAGATATATTCAGAGGTACTTATTCCTTATAATCCTGTGTATTAGGAAAGGCCTGCCTGTTTTTTTAAATGAAAGGGCAGCAGGACTTTGTTTATTTTTTATGTTGTATAGTTCTTTTCCTGAAAACTTTTTACATACTTTCCCATGACTTTCTACAATATAATGTTCTGTATTCTCTATCAATGATGATTGCACTTTTGTGTGGGTGAATAACTTGCCTCCTTCACAAACCCAAGGGAATCTTGCTTCTAAGTCAGCCATTCAAAAGATAGCAAGGAGATCAAACCAATCAATCATAAGGGAGATCAACCCTGAATATTCACTGGAAAGACTGATGTTGAAGCTGAAGCTCCAGTATCAACCCAAATCCTGGTGGGGTCTTCTGCTCCTTGACAGAAGTTAGAAGGGTTAGTTTTCTATGTATCACCATCCTTACATCTCACCACTGCAGGTGCAGCCCTCTGTTATTGTTGTTGTTCAGTCGCCCAGTCATGTCTTCTCTTTGCAACCCCATGAACTGCAGCATGCCAGGGATCTCTGTTCCTCACCATCTCCCAGAGTTTGCTCAAGTTCATGTTCATTTTAAGTGTTGCCATCCAACTGTCTCATCCTCTGATGCCCTCTTCTCCTTCTGCCCTCAATCTTTCCCAGTATCATAGACTTTTCCAATGAGTTGTCTGTTCTCATCAGATGATCAAAATACTGGAGCTTCAGTGTCAACATCAGTCCTTCCAGTGAATATTTAGGGTTGATCTCCCTTATGATTGACTGGTTTGATCTCCTTGCTATCCAAGGGACTTTCAGGAATCTTCTCTAGCACCACAGTTGAAGGCATCAGTTATTTGGCATTTTACCTTCTTTATGGTCCAGCTCTCACAATGGTATGGAACCACTAGGAAGACCATAGCCTTGACTATCCAGACCTTTGTTGGCAGAGTAATGTTTCTGCTTTTCAACACACAGCCTTCTTTAGCCTGAAGAAAAATGCCATTATCTATTCAGTCTCAGGCGCTACTTCTTGCCCAGAGGGTCAAATGAAGCTCTTTTGCTTTCATCTGAAATGTCAGGACCATGAAGATCACAGACTGAAATCATTTCCTGTTACTTCTGAAGTCTTGTTAACACTGATACTCCAACCCAAACCTGGGGAAGAGTGAAGGAGTGGGGAAAGTGTTCTTTCTTCTCAGACCTTCCCCTCCATGCTGCTTCCTGTCACTATCACGTTCCCCGTACCACACTCAGCAAGTTAGATCAAAGTTCTGTATTCTTGAGCTACACATACTAATAATCATACTATTTCTGTACTTTCAGAATGCTATTTTCAATTGGCAATTCTGTTCTCTCCCACTTCCAATAATTACTGAGACTATAAAGCATCCAACACTTTTGAACAGATGAACTATCACATCTAGAAATATCTCAAGAGGAAACAAGTTTTCATATGCTTTTCATATTCTTGATGATATCATTTATGACACAACTTATCATATAATTAATTATGCAATACATTTTTAATAATATATAGCCGCTTTAGGTGTATCATGTCCTTAACAAACTTTTCAAGTTGCTATTTATATATTCAATTTTAGCTATAAAGAGAATGCTATGAAGTTATCAAGAATTCACCATGATCAGCCTGTGAAACCCCTGGACCGAGCAGTCTTCTGGGTTGAGTTTGTCATGCGCCACAAAGGAGCCAAACACCTTCGACCAGCCTTCCATGACCTCACCTGGTTCCAGCAAAACTCTTTGGATGTGATTGGCTTCCTGCTAGCCTGTGTGGCAACTGTTGTATTCCTGGTCACTAAATGTTGCCTGTTTTGTTACTGGAAGTTTGGTAAGACAGCAAAGAAGAAAAAGAGAGAGTAGTCTTCTGCTATTTTTTTTAAAACAGTTGGGTTTGAAACCTTGAAAGAGTCCATCTGAATAATCCAGCCACTGATTTGAAAAGATTTCTCCCCTGTTCTTCTGGGTTCTTTTCTATTCCTAAACTTATCATATCAAAGATTAAATACTACAAAAATTTGCCACGTGATTCAGAATTAAGGTTTAAAATAATCTATTCTTTAAAAGATACAAGTGAATAAACATATGGAAATTTTTACCATTAAAAACTTAATGCTTTCCTTTCTTCATTGCTTTTAGTTCAACCAGTTGAGATGTTGTTTGAGACCTCAGGAACATAATGATTAATTGTATTTCCATACTGATCAAGTTGAATATTTATTGAATATCTAACATAATTTAGGGTTCAATATGCAATAATTATTTCATACTCTCTAGAAGAACTATACAAGAACTAATGTAGAACACACTTTAGCCAGAGCTTCTTTGCCAGTCAGGAAAATCAGAAGCCTGTTAGTATTTCTACTCTACTGTAAAGCACATTTTACACCACCAATTTTCTTCCATATCACACATTAGAGTTTCTCCTTCTTGGAATGCAAAACACTATTTTTTGTCTTTCATTTGAAGACTATCCTTCTTTTGCATATTAATAATGATAGTACTTCATTTGTATTGTAATGCTTCTTGGCTGCAGAGAACTAGATGTTTGTTGCATGTTGGCATGGCTATTGGGATGATGGGCCAAAGTAAATGACTTGAATTTAATACCTACACTTTTAAACTAACTTTAAAAGTTACAATAAGGCTGTATACCATCATCCTGCTTATTTAACTTATATGCAGAGTGCATCATGTGAAATGTTGGCCTGATTGAATCACAAGCTGGAATTAAGATTGGTGCAGAAATATCAACTTCAGATACACAGATGATACCTCTCTAATGGCAGAAAGTAAAAAGAAACTAAAGCCTCTCTTAATGAAGGTGAAAGAGGAACATGTTGACATGAAACTCAGCTTTAAAAAAGGTGAAAATCATGGCATCTGGTCCATCACTTCACACAAATAGAAAGGGGAAAAGTGGAAACAGTAGGGTTTTTTTTTTTTTGGTCCTCCAAAATCATTGCTGGTGGTGACTCTAGCCATGAAATTAAAAGACATTTGCTCTTCAGAAGAAAAACTATGACAAACCTAGACAGTGTATTAAAAAGCAGAGATATCACTTTGGTGACAAGGGTTTATGTAGTCAGAGTTATGTAGTCAGGTTTTCCACATAGGCATGCATATATGTGAGAGTTGGACCATAAAGAAGTTCTAGCAGTAAAGAATTGATGCTTTAGAATTATAGTGCTGGAGAAGATTCTTGAGAGCCCCTTGAACTGCAAGGAGATCAAACCAGTCAATCCTAAAGGAAATCAATCCTGAATATTGACTGGAAGGACTGATGCTGCAGTTGGATCTCCAGTACTTTAGCCACCTGGTAAGAAGAGCTGATTCATTGGTAAAGACCCTGACTATGGGAAAGATGGAGGGAAAAAGGAGAAGTGGGCGGCAGGGGATGAGATGGTTAAATAGCATCACTGACTCAATGGACATAAATTTGAGAAAACACTGTAAGATTTTGAGGGCTTCCCTGGTGGCTTAGTGGTAAAGAATCTTCCTGTCAATGTAGAAGACTTGTGTTTGATTCCTGCTCCAGGCAGATCCCCCAGAGGAAGAAATTGCAACCCACTCCAGTATTCTTGCCTGGGAAATCCCATGGACAGAGGAGCCTAGCAGGCTACAGTCCATGAGATTGCACAGAGTTAAACATGACTTAGCAACTAAACAACAACAACTGGGAAACAGTGAAGGACTGAAGAGAGTGACGTGCTGCAGTCCGTATGGTCACAAGAGTTGGACATGAACAACCACACACACAAAAAATTATTTAATTTTAATCCTTCTTTAATTTTACTTACAATATAAATATGGCAAATACGAAGCAAATTGTTTAGAGTTTCTACTGCAGATACTTTGAACAGAAAATGCACTTCTAATAAATGCTATTTTCTATGGAGATGATTTCTCCATCAGGAACTCAAGAGCTCATCCATTTCTTTCTTTTCCTTGGTCTCAGCATTTCTCCTGGTCTTCTCATGAACTGTTCTATGACCACTATTCTAAGCACAAGTACTGGCTTCTTATCAACTAGCATCAGCCTGAAACCTGCAGCAAATATGAAGACAGTTGAATTTAAAAAGTAAAGTTGTCACTAAAAACAGAATATTCTCTTTCTTTCCTTCTCTAATCCTGTAGGTGAATATGGGGTGTTCTGGTCATGTCTTTGTTTTGAAATTCCACCAAATTCTCCATTTAAAAAGTATCTCTTCATTTGTTGTTGTTGTTTGTTTGTTTGTTTGGTTTTTGGTTTCTTTTTTATTTTATAATGCATTTTACAATATAATAATAAAAAGAATAGTGTGACTTTTTATTATGATAGTACAGTTCTTCCAGTTTATTCCTCGAAAAGTAACATATCTACAAGTCTAATTGCTAAACCCCAAAACACTATCTTTTGATCATCATCAATAACTTTGTTCTGCTTTTTGCCCCATTTAAAAGAATATGTTGCCATCTTCCACTGCAATCTTCCCTACCCCTAAAGCAATACTATTTTCTGTTATTTTTCCGCATATTTTTTCCTTTTTTTAAATATATTTTTTTAAACACAAACCTATCTATTCAAATTGGAGGCTAATTGCCTTACAATATTGTATTGGTTTTGCCACACATCAATATGAATCCACCACAGGTGTACACATGTACCCCATCCTGAACACCCCTCCTCCTCCCTCCCCATACCATCCCTCTGGGTTATCCCAGTGCACCAGCCCCAAGCATAAAAACCTATCTTCAATATGCTTTCTAATAATTTATTAACAAGGAAAAAAATATTCATTCTAACTCAGATGATGTTATGTACTGACCAAGTTCAGTAATGGTTTACCATGGACTTTGACATCTATAACTTAAGTAAAATAAACCTAAAATAACTAAGAACAAATATGTTTACCAAATATAAAAACAGAGCAAATATAAAACTCTCAGGATAAATAGAAATGATTTGGGCAATTATCTGTCTTTTTACAGGTATTAGAAAAAAGCAATCATAATTTATTATTAGCTGAATAGTTAAATGTAACGAAATATAAGAGCTAAAAATATGTTTTCTCAATTTTATAAAGCTTTGAATAATTAAATAATTACATTACTTTAAGGAATAGAGCTTAAAAATGCAAGCAAAGATGGAACTTGCTGAAAGATATTATGCATGCAATTAAAGCAATAATACACCATAATCCTAATTATCATAGGAAATATGATAATGAACTTTCTTATAATAGTCTATTTTTTTAATTAAAATATAATTGTTTTACAGAATTTTGTTGTTTTCTGTCAAACCTCAACATGAATCAGGTTTAGGTATATATATATATATCCCCTCCCTTTTGAAACTCTTTCCCATTTCCCTCCCCATTCCACACCACTAGGTTGATACAGAGGCCCTGCTTGAATTTCCTGAGCCATACTGTGAATTCCCTCTGGTTACCTATTTTACATATGGTAATGTAAGTTTCCATGTTACTCTTTCCATACATCTCACCCTCTCCTTCTCTCTCCTCATGTCCATAAGTCTATTCTCTATGTCTGTTTCTTCATTGCTGCCCTGCAAACAAATTCTTCAGTACTATTTTTCTAGATTCCACATATATATATGTGTGTTAGAATATGATATTTATCTTTCTCTTTCTGACTTACTTCACTCTGAAGAACAGGCTCTAGGTTCATCCATTCATAAGAACTGACTCAAATGTGATCCTTTTTATGGATGAGTAATATTCCATTGTGTATATGTACCACAGTTTATTTATCAATTTATCTGTTGATGGACATCTAGGTTGGTTTCATGTTCTAGATATTGTAAATAGTGCTGCAATGAACAATGGGATACATGTGTCTTTTTCAATTTTGGTTTTCTCAAGATATAGGCCTAAGAGTGGATTTGCTAAATCATGTGGTGGTTTTATTCCTAGTTTTTAAAGGAATCTCCATACCGTCTTCAATTTACATTCCCATCAACAGTGCAAAAGCATTCCTTTTCTCCATACTCTCTCTAGGATTTATTGCTTGTACACTTTTTGATGATGGCCATTGAGATGGGAATACTGGACTACCTGGTCTGCCTCCTGAGAAACCTTGTGTGAAGGTCAGGAGGCAACAGTTAGAACTGGATATGGAACAACAGACTGGTTCCAAATAGGAAAAGGAATATGTCAAGGCTGTATATTGTACCCCTGCTTATTTAATTTCTATGCAGAGTACATCATGAGAAACGCTGGGCTGGAAGAAGCACAAGTTGGAATCAAGATTGCCAGGAGAAATATCAATAACCTCAGATATCCAGATGACACCACCCTTATGGCAGAAAGTGAGGAAGAACTAAAAAGCTTCTTGTTGAAAGTTAAAGAGGAGAGTGAAAAAGTTGGCTTAGAAAACGAAGATCATGGCATCTGGTCTCATCACTTCATGGGAAATAGATGGGGAAACAATGGAAATAGTGTCAGACTTCATTTTTGGGGGCTCCAAAATCACTGCAGATGGAAATTGCAACCATTAAATTAAAAGACACTTACTCCTTGGAAGAAGAGTTATGACCAATCTAAATAGCATATTCAAAAGCAGAGACATTATTTTGCCAACAAAGGTCAGTCTAGTTAAGGCTATGGTTTTTCCAGTGGTCATTATGGATGTGAGAGTTGGGCTGTGAAGAAAGCTGAGTGCCAAAGAATTGATGCTTTTGAACTGTAGTGTTGAAGAAGACTCTTGAGAGTCCCTTGGCCTGCAAGGAGATCCAACCAGTCCATCCTAAAGAAGATCAGTCCTGAGTGTTCATTGGAAGGACTGATGCTAAAGCTGAAACTCCAATACTTTGGCCATCTCATGTGAAGAACTGACTCGTTGGAAAAGACCCTGATGCTGGGAGGGATCAGGGGCAGGAAGAGAAGGGGATGATAGAGGATGAGATGGCTGCATGGCATCACCGACACAATGGACATGAGTTTGAGTAAACTCCGGGAGTTGGTGATGGACAAGGAGGCCTGGTATGCTGCGATTCATGGGGTCGCAAAGAGTCAGACACTAATGAGCGACTGAACTGAACTGAACTGAATTGAATACTGAGTGATGTGAAGCATCTTTTCTTATGTTTGTTAGCCATCTGTATGTCTTATTTGGAGAAATGTCTCTTTAGGTCTTTTCCCCACCTTTTCATTGGGTTGTTTTTCTTTTATTGAGTTGTATGAGCTGCTTGTATATTTTGGAAAGTAATCCTTTGTCAGTTGTTTCATTTGCTATTATTTTCTCCCATTCTGAGGGTTGTCTTTTCACCTTGCTTATAGTTTCCTTTGCTGTGCAAAAGCTTTTAAGTTTAATCAGGTTCCACTTGTTTGCTTTTGTTTTTATTTCCATTACTCTGGGAGGTGGGTCATAGACGATCTTGCTTTGATTTATGTCATCGAGTGCTCTGCCTATGTTTTCCTCTTAGAGTGTTATAGTTTCTGGTCTTTAACCAATTTTGCTCTTTAACCAATTTTGAGCTTATCTTTGTGTATGGTGTTAGAAAGTGTTCTAAATTCATTCTGTTACATGTAGCTGTGCAGTTTTCCCAGAACCATTTATCGAAGAGGTTGTTTTTGTCCCATTGTATTTTCTTGCCTCCTTTGTCAAGATAAGGTACCCATATGTGCATGGGTTTATTTCTGGGCTTTCTATCCAGTTCCATTGGTCTATATTTCTGTTTTGGTGCCTGCACCATGCTGTCTTGATGACTGTAGCTTTGCAGTATAATCTGAAGTCAGGAAGCTTGATTCCTCCAGCTCCATTCTTCTTTCTTAAGACTGCTTTGGCTATTTGGGGGTCTTTTGTGGTTCCATATGAATTGTAAAATTTTTTGTTCTTGTTCTATGAAAAATGCCATTGGTGATTTGATAAAGATTTCATTGAAACTGTAGATTGTATTTGGTATTATAGTGATTTTCATAATATTGATTCTTCCTGTCGAGGAACAAGGAATATCTCTCCATCTGTTTACATCATCTTTGATTTCTTTTATCAGTGTCTTAAAATTTTCTGTGTACAATTCTTTTTTCTCCTTGGGTAAGTTTATTCCTTGATATTTTATTCTTTTTGTTGAAATGGCAATTGGATTGATTCCTTAATTTCTCTTTCTGATTTCTCAGTGTTATTACATAAAGATGCAAGTGATTTCTGTGCATTGATTTTGTTTCTGCAACTTTGCTAAATTCACTGATTAGCTCTAGTAATTTTCTGATACTATTTTTAGGGTTTTCCATGTACAGTATCATGTCATCTGCAAACAGTGAGAGCTTTACTTCTTTTTTTTCTGATCTGGATTCCTTTTATTTATCTATTTTTTTCTACTCTGATTGCTATAGCTAGGACTTCCAGAATTATGTTGAATAATAATGATGAGAGTGGACACCCTTGTCTTGTTCCTGATCTTAGAGGGAATGCTTTCAGTTTTTCACCATTGAAAATAATCTTTGCTATAGGCTTATCATATATGGCCTTTACTGTGTTGAGGTAGATTCCTCCTATGCCCATTTTTTAAAGAGTTTTCATTATAAATGGGTGCTGAATTTTGTCAAAGACTTTTTCTGCATCTATTAAGATTATCATATGGCTTTTTAAAAAATTAATTTATTTATTTTTTTAATTTTAAAATCTTTAATTCTTACATGCGTTCCCAAACATGACCCCCCTCCCACCTCCCTCCCCACAACATCTCTCTGGGTCATCCCCATGCACCAGCCCCAAGCATGCTGCACCCTACGTCAGACATGGACTGGCGATTCAATTCTTACATGATAGTATACATGTTATCATATGGCTTTTATCTCTTAATTTGTTAATATGATGTATCACATTGAATGATCTCTGTATATTGTAGAATCCTTGCATCTGTGGAATAAACCCAACTTGATAATGGTGTATGACCTTTTTTATGTGTTGCTGAATTCTATCTGCTAAAATTTTGTTGAGGATTTTGCATCTATGTTCATCAGTGATATTGACCTATAGTTTTCTTTTTTTGTGTTGTCTTTGTTTGGTTTTGGTAGAAGGGTGATACCTCATAGAATGAGTTTGTAAGTGTTCCTTCCTCTGCATTTTTTTGAAGGAGTTTTAGGCAGACAGGCATTATCTCTTCTCCAAATGTTTGATAGAATTTTCCCATGAAGCCATCTGGTCCTGGGCTTTTGTTTTGGGGAACTTTTTTTTAAAATCACAGCTTCAATTTCAGTGCTTGTAATGGGGTTGTTCATAATTTCTATTTCTTCTTGGTTCAGTCTTGAAAGATTGGATTGAACTTTTCTAAGAATCTGTCCATTTCTTGCAGGCTATCCACTTTGTTGCCATATAGTTGTTCATAACAGTCTCTTATAACCCTTTGTGTTTCTGCACTGTCTGTTGTAACCTCTCTTTTTTCATTTCTAATTTTGTTGATTTTATTCTTCTCTCTCTCTCTCTTTTTTTTTTTATGAGTCTGGCTAAAGGTTTGTCATTTTGTTTATCTTCTCAAAGAACCAGTTTTTAGTTTTATTAATCTTTACTATTGTTTCTTTCATGTTTTTTTCACATATTTCTGCTGTGATCTTTATGATTTTTTTCCTTCTACTAATTTTTTTTCTTCTTCTTTTTCTAGTTGTTTTAGGTGTGAAGCTAGATTGTTTATTTGATGTTTTTCTTGTTTCTTGAGGTACGGTTGTATTGCTATAAACTTCCCTCTTAGAACTACTTTTGCTGCATCACTAGGTTTTGAGTTGTCATGTTTTCATTGTCATTTGTTTCTAGAATTTTTTTATTTCCCTTTTGATTTCTTCAGTAACCTATTAGTTATTTAGAAACGTGTTGTTTAATTTCCATGTGTTTGTGTTTCTTCCAGCTTTTTTCTTCTAATTGATACCTAGTCTCTTAGTGCTGTGGTCAGAGATGCTTGATATGATTTCAATTTTCTTAAATTTACTGAGGTTTGATTTGTGACCCAAGATGTGGTCTATTCTGGAGAATGTTCCACGTGCACTTGAGAAGGAGGTGTATTCTTCTGCATTTGGATGGAATGTCATGAAGATATCAATGAGATCCATCTCATCTAATGTATTATTTGAGACTTATGTTTTCTTATTAATTTTCTGTTTTGATGATCTGTCCTTTGGTGTGAATGGAGTGTTAAAGTCTCCTACTATTATTGTGTTACTTCAAATTCTCATTTGATGTCTGTTAGTGTTTGTCTTATTTATTGAGGTGCTCCTATGTTGGGTGCATAGATATTTACAGTTGTTATGTCTTCCTCTTGGATTGATCCCTTGATCATTATGTACTGTCTTTCCTTATCTCTTGTAGTATTCTTTATTTTAAGGTCTATTTTGTCTGATATGAGAATTGTTACTCCAACTTTCTTTTACTTCTCATTTGATGGAATATATTTTTCCATCCTCTTACTGTCAATTTATATGTGTCTTTAGGTCTGAAGTGGGTTTCTTGTAAACAGCATATATATGAGTCTTGTTTTTATATCCATTCAGAAAGTCTGTGTCTTCTGGTTTAAGGGTTTAATCCATTTACATTTAAAGCAATTATTGATATGCATATTCCCATTGACATTTTCTTGTTTGGAGTTGATTTTGTAGATCTTTTTCTTCTCTTGTATTTCTTGACTATATAAGTCCCTTCAACATTTGTTGCAAAACTGGTTTGGTGGTATTGAATTCTCTTAACTTTTGCTTGTCTAAAAAGCTATTTATTTCTCCATCAATTTTGAATTAGATCCTTGCAAGGTACAGTAATCTTGGCTGTAGGTTCTTACCTTTCTGTACTTTAAATATATCCTGCCATTCCCTTCTGGCCTGCAAGAGTTTCTGCTGAAAGATCAACTGTTAAGCATATGGGATTTCCCTTGTGTGTTACTTGTTGCTTTTCTCTTACCGCTTTTAATAGTCTTTCTTTGTGTTTAGTCTTTGTTAGTTTGATTAGCATGTGTCTTGGCATGTTTCTCCTTGGGTTTATCCTGTCTCTTGAACTTGATTGACTCTTTCCTTTTACATGTTGGGGAATTTTTCAACTATCATCCCTTAAAAATTTTTCTCACACCCTTTCTTTTTCTCTTTTTCTTCTGGGACCCCTATACTTTGAATGATGGTATATTTGATATTGTCCCTGAGGTCTCTGAGATTATCCTCACTTCTTTTCATTCTTTTTACTTTATATTGCTCTTCAGAAGTTATTTCCACCATTTTTTCTTCCAGCTCACTGATTCCTTCTTCTGTTTCAGATATTCTGTTATTGATTCCTTCTAGAGTATTTTTAAATTCAACAATTGTGCATTTTTTCTCTGTATGATTATTCTTTAATCGTTCTAGTTCTCTGTTAATTGATTCTTGAACTTTCTCCATTTTGTTTTCAACGTTTTTGATCATCTTAACTTGATTATTCTAAATTCTTTTTCAGGTAGTTTGCCTATTTCCTCATTTATTTGGAGTTCTGTGTTTCTGCTGCTAAGTCACTTCAGTCATGTTTGACTCTGTGTGATCCCATAGACGGCAGCCCACCAGGCTCCCCCATTCCTGGAATTCTCCAGGCAAGAACACTGGAGTGGGTTGCCATTTCCTTCTCCAATGCATGAAAGTGAAAAGTGAAAGTGAAGTCGCTCAGTCCTGTCTGACTCTTAGCGACCCCATGGACTGCAGCCTACCAGGCTCCTCCATCCATGGGATTTTCTGGGCAAGAGTACTGGAGTGGGGTGCCATTGCCTTCTCCAAGGAGTAAACATCTTTTAATTTCATGGCTGCAGTCACGATCTGCAGTGATTTCGGAGCCCCCAAAAATAAAGTCTGACACTGTTTCCACTGTTTCCCCATCTAATTCCCATGAAGTATGGGACCAGGTGCCATGATCTTCTTTTTCTGAATGTTGAGCTTTAAGCCTATTTTTTCACTCTCCTCTTTTTACTTTCATCAAGAGGCTTTTTAGTTCCTCTTCACTTTTACCATAAGGGTGGTGTCATCTGCATATCTGAGGTTATTGATATTTCTTCCTGCAGTCTTGATTCCAGCTTGTGCTTCTTCCAGCCCACCATTTCTCATGATGTACTCTGCATAGAAGTTAAATAAGCAAGGTGACAATATACAGCCTTGACACTCCTTTTCCTATTTGAAATCAGTCTGTTGTTCCATGTCCAGTTATAACTGCTGCTTCCTGACCTGCATAAAGGTTTCTCAAGAGGCAGGTCAGGTGGTCTGGTACTCCCATCTCTTTCAGAATTTTCCACAGTTTATTGTGGTCCACATAGTCAAAGGCTTTGGCATAGTCAATAAAGCAGAAATAGATGTTTTTGTGGAACTCTCTTGCTTTTTTGATGATCCAGTGGATGTTGGCAACTTGATGTCTGGTTCCCCTGCCTTTTCTAAAACCAGGTGCAATATCTGGAAGTTCATGGTTCATGTATTGCTGAAGCCTGGCTTGGAGAATTTTGTGTATTACTTTACTAAGTGCTAATAAAAACTATTTATTTGGAGTTTCATGACCTCTGACTCTCATAGTTAAACTAACATGCTTTAAAATATCTTTACTTAACAATTCACATGTGATTATATTATGAAACCCTGCTCAAGTTTTTCTGGATCATGATAATATAAAAGGATAATAAGTAGACACAAGTTTCTTTGCTCTTGTGTGTACATTCATATATATATATATATGTATGCATATATATGTATGTATATATATATATATATATATAACCACAACATGATCTATATGTTATAAAATAAAAGTTATTCATGCAGTGTCATGCTTTGATTGTTAAACTTCCTTGCCTTTTAAGATAAGGGAAATATTTGCTTCTACTATGTTCTATGTATTTTACCAAAGATAGTAATTCATCTGCAGACTCAGATCGACCATATTGCCTAAATTAATGGGAGTATCAACTGTGATATTCTAAATGGTAATAGAGTAGGTCTTTAGAAGGATCTGATGCCTGTAGAGCAGAAAACATAAGTTCTTCAGTGTACATGAATTGCTATCTACCTTCTTCTGCTTTTCAATTTTATTTTCTCCCTAGGTTCTTTGCTTCTGAATCTCATTCCAGCTCTACCATGGTTCTAGATTCTTACTCTAAACTTTGCCAGATATACTGAGATCCTATCTCTCATTCTCAGTTCCTGCCATTTATTTCCCCACAATTTGGATGTATGTCCCTCAGATAAAATATCAGTGTCAAAATGATACCATGAAATTCAGGTATCTACCTTTCACGCTTAATGCAATTTTCAGATGTAAACCATGATTCTGCATGGAGTGAAGCCACAACAGCTGTGTAAGTGCCCTCTGTGTTGATGCAGATTCACCAGGATTTCTTCCCATCCATAGAGAAAATATTCATTCCATGTGTATAATATTTTATAAAGAAAGTTTATTTCTACAAACTCTATAATGGTTGAGAAATTTTGATTTACAAGCTATAAATGCTTTCATTTCCTCACTATGCTTAATAAAATATAAGTTCTGTTTAAGTTCTAACTTATAATGAGAGAAAGTGAAGAGGAAATAAAGAACTTCTTGATGAAGGTGGAAGAAGAGAGTGAAAATGCTGGCTTAAAACTCAACATTCAAGAAACTAGGATCATGGCATCTGGTCCCATAACTTCATTACGAACAGATGGGGGGAAAGTGGGAATAGTGCAGATTTTATTTTCTTGGGCTCCCAAATCACTGAAGACAGTGACTTCAGTCATGAAATTAAATGACACTTGCTTTTTGAGTGTAAAGCTATGAAAAACCTAGACAGTGTATTAAAATGTGAAGACATCACTTTGCTGATAATGGTCCATATAGTCAGACCTATGGTTGTCCCAGTAGTCATGTATGAATGTGAGATTTGGAACATGAAGAAGGCTGAGCACTGAAGAATGAAAGCTTTCTAACTCTAGTGCTGGAGAAGACTCTTGAGAGTCTCTTGGACAGCAAAGAGATAAAACCAGTCAAACCTAAAGGAAATCAACCCTGAGTATTCATTGGAATGATTGATGCTGAAGCTGTTAACTCCAATATTTTGGCCACTTGATGTGAAGAGTTTACTCTTTGGAGAAGATTGAGGGCAGGAGGAGTAGGGGGTGACAGAGGATAAGATGGCTGATTGACATCAGTGACTCAGTGGACATGTGTTTGAGAAAAGTCCAGGAGATAGGGAAGGACAGTGAGGCCTGGTGTGCCCACAGTTCATGGGGTTGCAGGGAGTCAGACATGACTGCTCAACTGAAAAACAGCATCACTTCACACCATTCAGAATGGCTATCACCAAAAAATCTACAAGCAATAAATGCTGGAGGGAGAATGAAGAAAAGGGAGCCCTCTTGCACTGTTGGTTGGAATGTAAATTGATATGGACACTATGGAGAGCAAACGCATGTTCCTTAAAATACTAAAACTAGAACTCCCATAAGATCAGCAATTCTGCATTGGTCATATATTCTAAGAAAACCATATGTGAAAAAGATATATGCACCTCAAATGTCATTGCAGCACTATTTTCTAATACAATAGCCAGAACATAGAAGCAACCTAATTGCCCATCAGCAGATGAATGGATAAAGAAGGTGCGGTACATATATATAATGGAATATTACTCAACCACAAAAAGACATGTAACTGGACCATTTGTAGAAAGGTGGATTGACCTGGAGTATGTCGTTCAGAATGAAGTAATAATAAATAAATGTTGGGAGACTGGCTTTGACTTATGTACCCTAACATGTGTAAAACAGATAAATAGTGGGAACCTGTTGTATGGTGTAGGAGGGTCAGCTTGGTTCTCTGCGGTGACTTAGATGGTGGGATGGGGGTTCACAAAGAGGTCCAAGAGGGAGGGTACATATGTATATATATAGCTGATTCACTTTATTGTACAACAGAAACTAACACACCAATATAAAACAACTATACACCAATAAAATTTTTGGAAAAGAAATAAAACTATCACTGTTTATGGAAAAGATGATACTATATATAGAAAATCCTAAAGATGCTATGCAAAGCTGCTACATCTTAGGAATGAATTTGTTAAATAAACAAGATACAGAATTAACACAGAGAAATTTGTTGCATTTCTATATGCCAGCAATGAATGATCAAAAAGAAATTAAAGAAAAAATCCCATTATCACTTCATCAAAAAGAATAAAATATCTAGGAATAATCCTGCCAAGGGAGCAAAAGACCCGTGCTCTGAACAGGATAAGACACTGATGAAATAAATCAAAGATGACACAATCAGATGGAAACAATTGGAAGAATCAATATTATCAAAATTACTATAGTACTCAAGGCAGTCTACAGATTCAATGCAATCCTTATCAAATTACCAAGCATATTTTTCATAAACTAGAACTATTTAAAAAAAATTATGCACACAGAAAAGTCTCTGAATGGTCAAAGCGATTTTGAGTAAGAAAAACAGAGGTGGAGGAATAAGATGACTCCCTGACTTCAGGCTTTACTACAAAGCTACAGAATCAAGATATTATGGTACTGAGGCATAAATCAATGAACAGGATAGAAAGTCCAGAAATAAACCAACAGACCTATTGTTAATTAATCTATGACAAAAAAGCAAGACTACAATGGAGAACAGCCTGGCTATTCAATAAGTGGCACTGGGAAAACTGGATAAATACATGTAAACGAATGAAAGTAGAACATTATTTGACATTATACAAAAAAAAAAAAAAAACTCAAAATGGATTAAAGACCAATGTAAGACTGAACACCCAAACATTCTCTGAATAAATTACAATGATATCTTTTTTTGATCTATTTCCCAGAGTAATGGAAATGAAAAAAAAACTAGCAAATGGGATCAAGTTAAACTCAAAAGCTATTGCACAGCAAAGCAGAACATAAGCAAAATGGGAAAGCAACCCTTAGAGTGGGAGGAAATATTTGCAAATGAAGAAACAAAGAATTAATCTCCAAAATATTGCAGCAGCACAGATAAACCTGGAGGTTATCCTACTAAGTGAATAAGGAATACAGAGAAAGACAACTATCACATTGCCTATATGTGCAATCTAAAAAAGAAAAAAAAATGAACTTATTTATAAAGCAAAAACAGAATAACACAATAAAACAAACTTATGGTTAGAAAAGAGGTAAGGTGGGGGGAGCAATAAATTGGGAGTTGGGATTAGCAGATACAGGCTACTATATTTAAAATAGATGAACCAACAAGGACTTATTATATGGCACAGGAAATTCTGTTTAATATTCTGTAGCAAGTACAGGCAAAAAGAATAAATATATATACATATATATATATATATATATATAAAACTGAATCATTTTGCTGCACACCTGAAACTAACACATTGCTAATCAACTATAATCCAATATAAAATTAAAAATAAATCTCCCTGCCTTAACATCTCTCAAAGTATGCATATTTCTGGCATTAAGTGATGATCTCTTCCATACCTACAATATCCAGCAGAATTATCAGTAAAAGAAACACTACAGAGACCTTCCTGTTCAAATGAGCATTCAAATAAAACAAACAAAAGAGTTCAAAAACTTTAGAGTTAATAGAATATTCAATACATAATGCTGGATTTTCTATCATTACTTAGAAATTATTATGGATTTGTGTTTAAGCCTGAGTATATATTTCCTAAGTCAGTGTATTTTTTTTTCCCCATCAAAGTAGTTGCTTTTCATTTTAATCCATAATACAAAGTACACACTTCAAAGTTCAGCCCATCCACTATAAATTGATTGGGATTGCTAAGGAGAGATCTTTGGATTGTGTTTCATGCATTTGGTTTAAGCCCAGATTTAATTCAAGCAAGAGTTAACCATGAAGACTGTGAAAGGCTTTTGCATCTTTTTCATCCTGCAGCTATGTCTCCTTAACTCTGGGAGGACGGGCAAAGTTCTTGTATGGCCTGTGGATTTTAGTCACTGGATTAATTTACAAGTTATTCTAGAAGAGCTTCACCTTCGTGGGCATGAGATAACTGTCTTGGTACCTTCACAAAGTCTTCTGATTGATGATACTAAGGTTCCCTATAATGTGGAGATCCTCCAGCTTTCAGTAACTAAAGAAACTTTCATGGAAGAGCTCAATACCATTCTCTATGAAGCTACGTTTGCACTGCCAAAACTCTCATGGTGGGAAATGCAAATAAAACTGGCAAACATAGGCAGAAAATTTTTATTAACAACCAAAAGAGTGTGTGACAGTGCTGTCACTAACAAGGAGTTACTCAGCAGGCTACAGGCAGCCAAGTTTGATGTCTGTATTGCTGACCCTTTAAGTTTTTGTGGGGAATTGGTGGCTGAACTCCTGAATATTCCATTTGTATACACTTTTCGGTTTTTCTATGGAAATGTCTTGGAAAGACTGTGTGCTGGGCTTCCTATGCCATCTTCATATGTTCCTGGTGTCACATCAAGACTGACAGACAAGATGACTTTTATACAGAGGCTGGAGAACTGGTTACTATATACAATGAATGACATGATATATTCATATTACGTGTTTCCAGAATGGGATGAGTATTACAGCAAGGTTTTAGGTAAGAGAAATATGTATATAATAAGTATTCTTATAACTTATAAAATTGTAAATATTTATCTGACCATATGAAAACTTACAAAAAGTATTTTAGATGAAGAAGATCCAAGCACCTGTGGCTACACTGTTTTGAATTTAAGAAATAATAACACTCTTTTTTTGGTTTTGTGCTATATGATTGAATACAGATAACATTCCCTCCTCCAGGGGATCTTTCCAGCCCGGAGATTGTACCCAGGTTTCCTGCATTGCAGGCTGATTATTTAGCATCTGAGCTACCAGAGGAACGCCAATGATATATCCGAGAAGGAATATTCTCTATATTTATGTATGATTTCTTGGAGTGTCTGGAAAACCCAAATCTGACAATGTGCCTAATTTTCAAAAACTTGGACTACTTCTTTGAATTTTGCTTCTCATCTTTCTCAGCCTGTTTTGTTTCTGATTAACTTGCTCTTCCTAAAGCTTTATATTTATGTTCTGTGAAGGAATGGTTAATTGGTGGCCAGGTTTGCAATGTGTTGAACATGAAACTAGAAAATGAATAATGTGATTTGGTTTCATCTGATCTTGTCTTCTAAAGTGTAAAAAAAAAAAAAAAAGATTTTTTCCTAAAGGACTATGTTTCCAGATTTTGTAAATCACCTCGGTGTTTTGTTTCTGTTGTTCTATTTAAAATTGCATTAGAGGTGAAGTAGTGACTTTTGACCCTGAGCACAAAGTTTTTCTCTACTCTGATTTGATCACACCAATGTTCCGGATATTGTGGAGATCCTCCAGCTTTCAGTAACTAAAGAAACTTTTGTGGAAGAGCTCACAAAAGTCCATTTACCCCTTCTTTCATTTCTTTTGAATAATTTATTTTTTATTATTTTTATGTGATTATGTTAAATAAATTTTGCTTTAAGAGGTAAATTACTTTTGAGAAAGAAGTACCTTTTTTACATCACATAGTTAGGTTTTTTAAAGTGTTACTAGCATGTAACATTGTGTTAGTTTCAGTTGGTGACAAAAGATTAATCAAGAGTCAGCTTAAGAAGGAAATGGAAAATTTTATTTGAGCCAATCTGAGGATTGTAACCCTGGAGAAAGTCTGTTAGGAAGATCTGAGGAATATTATGCACATTAGAAGCCAAAGCACTGTTATATAAATTTTTGAGGGAAAGGGTTATACATGAAAGAGTCATCCATTAAAGCAATATATTGCCGGTTTATATAGTCCTAAAAAGTGAGTAGTGGGTCATCGTGACCCCTTAAGGGATTAAGAAAGGAATGTTAACTCCTAACAAGCTACCTTGCTAGGGCCAGGAGGAAATTGCTTTTTTGTAGAGTAAACTTTCCTGTGTCTTCTGTGGGGATCTAGTTAATACATAATGCAGAAGAATATTGCACACTAAAACGAGGCGTGCTGGGCACCGACTCAAGTGGCAGAGAAATTTTTATGCCAAATATTTCTTGCCCTGCCTTAAAATAATTTTGTTTCGTCACATGTATACAGCATAATGATAAGATATTTCTACATACTGTGAAACAATCACTGTAGATAATATCCATCGCTACACATAGTTACAAATGGGTTTTTATCTGAGAACTCATGAGATCTACTTTCTTAGGACAATACAGTGTTAGTAACTATAGTCACCATGCTGTAAATTACTGGATCACTTACTTTAGAACTGGAACTTTGTACCATTTGATCACCTTCAACTACCTATTGTGACCATGCTACAACCTTAGCATCCGGCAACCACCAATTTTTTCAGTGTCTATAGTTTGTTTTAGTTTGGTTTTCTCTTAGATTCCACATATAAGTGATATATTTCCCTTTCTTACTTCCCTTAACATAATATCCTCAAGATCCATTCATGTTTAGGCAAATGGCAAGTTTTCCTTGTTTCTCATGACTTAATAATATTCCACTGTATCTGTAATTATATTTTCTTTATCCATTCATGTGTTTATAAACACTTAGATTGTTTCCATGATTTTGGCTATTGTGAATACTGCAGCAATGAGCTCAAGAGTGCAATGATCTGTTTTTGTTTTTGGTTTTTCTATTTTCATACCCATGAATGGAATTTCTGGATCATATGGTAAAATCAAATAAAATCAAGTTATTTTTAAATTTTGAGGCACCTCCATAACATTTTCCTTATTGGCTGTACTGATTTACATTTGCACTAACTGTAAACTTGTTTGTCTCTTTTCACTACCTCCTCACCAGCATTTGTCTCTTATCATTTTGATGATAGCCCTCATAACAGGTATGAGATGTTAATTCTTTACAGTTTTGCTTTGAATTTTCTTGGTCACTACTAAAGTTGAGCACCATTTCAGATTCTTATTGACTAACTGAATGTTTATTCAATTCCTCAGCTAACTTTTAAAAATTTAATTATTTGTTTATGTGCTATTGAATTGTGTGAGTTCCTTCTATATTTTAGGTGGCAGCACCTACACAGGCATATGGTTTGCAAATATTTTCTCTGTTTTCATAGGCTACCTTCTTATTTTGTTGATCATTTCTTTTTCTGTGCAGTATGCAGAACCTTCTAATTGGAAGTAGTTCTACTTGTTCATTTTTAATTTTTAATTTAATTTTGTTACTTATACTTTAGGTGTTACATTTTAAATTCACTGCCATGATGAGTGTCAAGAATTATTTCCCATTTGTTTTCCTTGAGGAATTTTATGGTTTTAGGTCATATATTTAAGTCTTTAATCCATTTTAATATAATTTTGTAGTGGAATAAGATCAGGGACTAGTTTTATTCCTTTGTATGTGAATATCCATTTTTTTTCAGCAAGAATTATTTAAAAGATTATCTTCCTTCATTGAATATTTTTGGCTCCATTGTGAAATATTAGTTGAATAAATATGCATGAGTTTATTTTGGGGCTTTTAATTCTGCTCCAATGGACTAAGTGACTGTTTTTAGCTGTATTATTTTGACTACTATAGCTTTATAATAACCCTTAAAATCAGAGTGTATGATGCCTCCAGCTTTGTTTTACTTTCTCAAGATTGATTTTTCTATTTGGAACTTTTTCATTTTCATATGAATTTTTAAAATTATTTTCCTTGTTACTTATTTTAATAGATGTATCTCTAATATCCTATCATTTCTAAAAGTTGTGTTTATTCCCCAAAACTTAAAAAAGAAATATAGTTGTGATATCTTATTTTATATAGCCACTTCCTTTTTCCTTTTTTTGAGTATCTATTTAAATATTTCTTCTGAGAAATTATTCAACATGCAGAAGCAACATGACTGCTTCTAATGAACTATGCCACTTGGCAATATATAATATGTTCAAAAAAGCATATTACCTAATTGGTGTCAACGTGTTGTACTGAAACTTCTCCGCATTTTGTGACAGAAACAGGTGCTTATATCTCTAGACTTGGCCCTATAAAATATGGGCAGAAACCATCACAAATTCATGTTCAGAGTTCAAGCTACAAGAGGCAACACTGAGCAAGATAATTTAAAATCTCATTAAGCTGACATTTTCTGAGTCATGGATTTATCCTTGATTGATCTACAACTGAATTGAACTGGTTTACTTCTGGTCCCAGCAGTCTGACACTCAGTTTAGGGACATCTTTTCTAGTGATAGGGTATTACTCTGTCCATGATTCTTCCATAGTTCTTATCAACTTAGAATATTCTTTGGTGGAATATATCAATAATCTGAGAAGAAGAATTAAATACTTGGTAAATAGAAGAAAGGCATATTTCTTACTTATATATATTAAAAAGCTACAAGATATAGAATTTAAAATTTAAAATCATCATTATACAATGCATTCCAAGTATGTTTTTCAAATTTTAAAAAGTATAGCTCATAATTTACAAAATTTTTCATTAAAACATGTCATATATATGTTCAAATAATTGATGACTAAACCAGAAAGATAGCATTAATTTCAAAAAATTGAGAAACTATTTATAAACCTCTAGGTTAGACACAAAATTGGCCCAAAAAAATCCTATAGGGCAATAAAATCGTAATTTTGGAATTGATATTTTCTACCAGACCAAAATATGCCAGTTAACAATTAATTTCAATGTATTTTAACTCAAATTTAGAGAAAATTAAAAAACAAACAACAACCTAACGTGTGCACACATTTTCATAAAGATATGTGTTGAGTATGAAACTGGATATTGTAATCACCAGAGTCAATCCCCTCATTTACTGAAATTTGCCTTGATCTCTTATGCAGATAGATCTTCCTAGGAGTTCAAAATCTCTTATATTTTTCTAGTAAAATCCTTAGCACACTTAGAACATCAAGGAGAATATTTAAAAAGTCTTGTAGTGAGAAATCAGACAGCTATGGTTTCCTCCTATTGGTGACACAGAGCACATGTTTCAAAAGGACACCAACATTCTGGGTAAGGTTTGGTATACTGCAGTAGATATATAAAATTCAGAGATGAAACTCTGCTTGAAACTAAGGAAGATGATCCAATTCAGGGTCACTAATTTGAGTTCTTATTCTGTAAATATTCAGTTGGCTTCCAATTCAGTTCAAAGGAACCCTTTTGTACTGTTTGTTATCTAAATATGTCAAAATAGCAAATATTTCACCACCAGATTATTGTGCAATGCAATATCTTTATCAAAGAGGATGAAATCTTGTAAAATAAGAACTTTCCTTTACTATAGCAAGTGAAACAATCACTTTAAGAATTGTACTAAAAGTATTCAGGATGTAATTTATTGTGACAGCACACTTGAAAACAGTAGAAAAAAGAAGGATAAAACACAAGTTGATTATCAACATAGTCAGAGACTTTTTGGGCAATGAGGATGAGATAAACTGGAATTTCAGAAGGTGTGACTCTACCACAGAAGGCTGAGGATCATTGCCTAAGTTTCTTGTACTTCCTACAAGCACATGAGTGGGTTCAGGGTTAGCTCAAGATGAAAGATTCCATTGCCAGAAAGAAAGCAACAGGCTTTTGGTTTTGCTGCATACTTATATCTGTGTTTACTTATTCATATTCTGATGATTGTGTCCTCTTCAGGGTAAAAGGCCAATTGATACGTAAGCTGGGTTGCAAAGGCTCAGTATTGGTCTTCAAGAATTTACTTAGAAAATTAGGTGGAGAAATATCTTCCATTTACCATATCAGATTGTTTCCCCTCTATTATCCTTCATTTTTATTCAGGGAAACCAATCACACTATGTGAGATTATGGGGAAAGCTGACATGTGGTTGTTTCGAAGTTACTGGGATTTTGAATTTCCTCAGCCTTATTTACCTAATACTGAATTTGTTGGAGGACTGCACTGCAAGCCTGCCAAGCCCCTACCTAAGGTAATTAAACATGCTTATTATTTTCCTATAGGAGTGTTTATCTCTTAAATGATTTCTAGTTAATTATTATTAAGATTTGATTTGCGAACTGAGAATACAGAATAAAATTTAATGGTTATCATTTTCTTAGACTATACACTACAATCAGAAGGTGAATACCATTATTTTGGATTATGTATTATTATCTGATTGAAGTAGTCCTCAATGTTTTCTTTTCTTGTTCAAAGTCCATTCACTATTCATGAAAATCTATTTTATGTAAATGTTAAAATATTTTCTAGTATCTCAAGAATACCATGCTATAATTGAAAATAAAGATAAGATTATATTTTAAGTCAAATCATCCATAAATATAGTGTAATGGGTAATTTTATGTATTAACTTCTCTGGCTAGGTACTCAGCTGTTTAGACAAACATTTTTCTGGAAGTTACTGAGAGGCTACTTTCAGATGACATTAACTTTTATATATGTGAACCTTGAGTAAACGAATTACTCTTTGTTATGTGGATAAGCCTCATCCTATTAGTTGAAGATGTGGATAGAACAAAAGACTGAATTCTGCCAGTAGGTAACCTTCAGAGTTGAATTACAGCAGTGGCTTTTCTCTGAGTCTCCAGCCTAATGGACTGTTGTGCACATTAAACTTGCCAGCCTCTGTAACCATGTGAGAAATCCCTGAAAATAAATCTCTTACCTGGCTTTACATTTTAAATCTCACGTATTTTTCTCTTGTTTTATTTAGTTAATTTAGTTTTGCTAGTATTTACAGGATGAAAAGATTTCTTTTTATTTCAGTTTGATTGAATATGTTGTTTTTATTTTTAACTTAAAATTATATATTTCTACTATATTCCTATAATCCTCAGAGTATGTTTTATAGGTATTTCTGCATTAGTTGTCTGGTCAGGAGGAGAATGGCTACCTCATTCTTGATTGTGTTTGCGGAAGCTTATATAAAAAACAAATATAACCAAAATAAAAGAAAATTGAAAGTTAGAAAACAGGAAAAGTAAATATACCAAAATCATGTCATTGTGCTGACCATGATTCAGCAGAAAAATAAAAGATAATCTTATTAGCTTCTAAGACTAAGAACCAGAACTATTTAGCTTAAAGGTTGAAATTTGCTCTGCCACCTACTGCTGTGTAGGCTTGGACAAATTACTTAACCTTACTGAAATATGTAAATGTATACATATCTCATAAAATTACCATATATGTAAGCTACATGAGACATGTAAAGAGTTCAGCAAATGGCAGAAGAAAACAGGTGGTCAATAATTTGTAAACACAAACATGTGTGCACAGAAACACACATACCTGAAATATGCTTTACTAAGTGAGCCTTTAGTAAAAATAATTTTTAATTTCTTTAATAACAAATGATTTCAGGTCATCTATTATACAGTGAAATCATTAATATGTGAAAGTACAGAATTGTTCTAATTATTCAGACACATTGAGAAAAAAGTGTGACATCTATTATAACTGTAAGCTTTTATATTACAAACACTGTTTTCTTCATAGGAATTCGAAGAGTTTGTTCAAAGCTCTGGAAAAGATGGAGTCGTGGTGTTTACTCTGGGGTCAATGATCAAAAACCTCTCAGAAGAAAAGTCTAATATGATCGCATCAGCCCTTGCCCAGATTCCACAGAAGGTCAGATAATATTTTTTTCAGAGACAGTTATTTTAAAACCTCTATAAAAGTATACTTTTAAGACATAGAAAAGGCTATTGATATTGGTAATGTCAATTTAAGTGAACTCTAAAGAAAAAGTATAAATGTTAAAAGGGGATATTTGATTGCTACCTTGCTTTAAAACTGGCATTATTCACAGGAAAATCTATTACAGTATTTTCCTTAAATAACGAGGTAAAACTTAATCATTTGCTATTGTTAAATGATCAGTCAGCTTTGTGCATAGGTTTTAAGGCATCCATATAATCTAACCTTGTTTTTTGCTGTTCTTACATTTTCTTTAAATCTGAAGCATATACAAGTTACAAATAACACAACAGAGAATAAAGGAAAAGATAATGAAAATAATAGGCCCGATTTACAGAATGTCTTGGGACTATACTTCCTTACGATTAATTTTTTTGAACGTGAGTCCTTGTTGAACCTGAAACTAAAAGCTTAGATTCTAAAAATAATCCTAGATAAAGATTCTTCTAATAATCCTAGAAAATGAATCCTAACAATGATCCTAAATAGCAATCCTAAATAATGATTCTTTTTTAAAATTTATTCATTTTTTTCCAGATTTTATTTTTTTTTTAACTTTACAATATTGTATTGGTTTTGCCATACATCAACATGAATCCACCACGGGTGTACATGAGTTCCCAATCCTGAACCCCCCTCCCACCTCTCTCCCCATACCATCTATCTGGGTCATCCCAGCGCACCAGCCCCAAGCATCCTGTATCCTGTGTCGAACCTAGACTGGTGATTCATTTCTTGTATGATATTATACATGTTTCAATGCCATTCTCCCAAATCATCTCACCCTCTCCCTCTCCCACAGAGTCCAAAAGACTGTTCTATACATCTGTGTCTTTTTTTTCTGTCTCACATTTTTTAATTGAAGGATAATTGCTTTACAGAATTTTGCTGTTTTCTGTCAAAATTCAACATGAATCAGCCATAGGTATCTATATGTTTCTTCCCTCTTGAAACTCCCTCCCATCTCCCTCCCCATCCTACTTCTCTGGTTGGTATAGAGCCCCCGCTTGAGTTCACTGAGACATACAGCAAATTTCCACTGGCTATTTATTTTACAGCCTTCCCTGATAGTTTACCTGGTAAAGAATCTGCCTGCAAGACAGGAGACCATGGTTGGATTCCTGGGTGGGGAATATCCTCTGGAGAAGGGATAGGCTACCCACTCCAGTATTCTTGGGCTTCCTTTGTGGCTCAGCTGGTAAAGAATCCCCCTGCAATGCAGGAGAATTGGGTATGATCTCTGGGTTGGGAAGATTCCCTGGAGAAGGGAACAGCCACCCACTCCAGTATTCTGGCCCGGAGAATTCCATGGACTATACCCATGGGTCGCAAAGAGTCAGACACAACTGAGCAACTTTCAGTTCACTTCTTCACTTCATCTAGTTTACATATAGTAATGTAAGTTTCCATGTTACTTTCGCCATATATCTCATCCTCTCATCTCCTCTCCCATGTCCATAAGTCTGTTCTCTATGTCTGTTTCTCCGTTGCTGCCCTGCAAATAAATTCTTTGATGCCATCCTTCTAGAGTCCATATATATACATTAGTATACAATATTTATCTTTTTCTCTCTGACTTACTTCACTCTATATAATAGGCTCTAGTTTCATCCACCTCATTAGAACTGACTCAAATGAGTTCCTTTTTCTGGCTCAGTAATATCCCATTGTATATATATGTAGCACAATTTATTTATCCATTCATCTATCAATGGTCATCTAGGTTGCTTTCATGTTCTAGCTATTGTAAATAGTGCTGCAATGAATATTTGGATACATGTATCTTTTTTAGTTTTGGTTTCCTCAGGGCATATGCCTAACAGTGAGATTGCTGGGTCATAGATGGGCTCCCCTCATAGCTCAGTTGGTAAATCATCTGCCTGCAATGCGGGAGACTTGGGTTCGTTTCCTAGGTCAGGAAGATCCCCTGGAGAAGGAAATGGCAAGCCACTCCAATATTCTTGCCTGGAGAATCCCATGGACAGAGGAGCCTGGCAGGCACAGTCCATGGTATTGGAAGAGTTGGACACAATTTAGCAACTAAAACACAGCACATTGTGGTTTTATTCCTAGTTTTTAAAAGAATCTCCATACTGTCTTCCGTAGTAGCTTTATCAGCTTACATTCCCACCAACAGTGCAAACGGTTTCCCTTTCTTCCACACTTTCTCCAGCATTTATTATTTGTACACATTTTGACGACGGCCATTCTGACCAATGTGAGGTGATATCTCATTGTAGTTTTGATTTGCATTTCTCTAATAATGAGTGATGTTGAGCATCTTTTCATGTGTTTGTTAGCCATGTATATGTCTTCTTTGGAGAAATGTCAGTTTAGGTGTTTTTCGCACCTTTTTATTGAGTTGTTTGTTTTTTGGTATTGAGTTATATGAGCTGCTTGTATACTTTGGAAGCTAATCCTCTGTCAATTGTATCATTTGCTACTATTTTCTCCCATTCTGAGGGCTATCTTTTCACCTTGTTTATAGCTTCTTTGCTGTGCAAAAGCTTTTAAGGTTAACCAGGTCTCACTTGTCTACTTTTGCTTTTATTTCCATTACTCTAGGAGGTGGATCATAGAGGATCTTGCCTTGATTTATGTCAGTGAGTTCTCTGCCTATGTTTTCCTCTTAGAGTTTTATAGTTTTGGGTCTTACATTTAGCTCCGTAATACATTTTGAGTTTATCTTTATTTATGGTGTTAGGAATTGTTCTAAATTCATTCTTTTACATGTACCTGTCCAATTTTCCCAGCAACACTTATTGAAAAGACTGTCTTTGCTCCATTGTATATTCTTGCCTCCTTTGTCAAAAATAAGGTAACGATAGGTGCATCAGTTTATTTCTGGGCTTTCTATCTTGTTCCATTGGCCTATATTTCTGTTTTTGTGCCAGTGACATACTGTCTTAATGACTGTAACTTTGTAGTATTATCTGAAATCAGGAAGTTTGATTCTCCAGCTCCATTCTTCTTTCTCAAGACTTCTTTGGGTATTTGGGGTCTTTTATGTTTCCATATGAATTGTGAATTTTTCTATTCTAGTTCTGTGAAAAATGCCAGTGATAATTTGATAAGGATTGCATTGAATCTGTAGATTGCATTTGGTTGTATAGTCATTTTCACAATATTGATTTTTCCTATCCAGGAGTATGGACAATCTCTTCATCTGTTTATATCATCTTTAATTTCTTTCATCAGTGTCTTTTAATTTTCTGTGTGCAATTCTTTTGTCTCCTTCAGTTCAGTTCAGTTCAGTCACTCAGTCATGTCCAACTCTTTGTAGCCCCATGAATTGCAGCATGCCAGGACTCCCTGTCCATCACCAACTCCCAGAGTTCACCCAAACTCATGTCCATCGAGTCGGTGATGCCATCCAGCCACCTCATCCTCTGTTGTCCCCTTCTCCTCCTGCCCCCAATCCCTCCCAGCATCAGAGTCTTTTCCAATGAGTCAACTCTTCACATGAGGTGGCCAAAGTATGGGAGTTTCAGCTTTAGCATCAGTCCTTCCAATGAACACCCAGGCCTGATCTCCTTCAAAATGGACTGGTTGGATCTCCTTGCAGTCCAAGGTTAGGTAGGTCTATTCCTAGATATTTAATTCTTTTTGTTGTAAAGGTGAATGGGGTTGATTCCTTAATTTCTTTTTCTGATTTTTCATTGCTGGTATATAGGGATATGAGTGTTTTCTGTGTATTGATTTTGCATCCTGAGACTTTGCTAAATTCATTGACTAGTTTTAGTAATTTTCTGATAGTATCCTTAAGGTTTTCTATGTGTACTATCATGTCATCTGCAAACAGTGAGAGCTTTATTTTTTTCTTTTCCAATCTGGATTCCTTTTGCTTCTTTTTCTTCTCTGATTATTGTAGCTAGAACTTCCAAAACTAGTTGAATAATAGTGATGAGAGTGGACACCCTTGTTTTGTTGCTGATCTTAGGGGGAATGTTTTCAGTTTTTCACCATTGAGAATAATGTTTGGTTTGGGCTTATCATATATGGCCACTAATCAATAATGATTCTTAAATAGTTAAAACTTTAATAATATAGTAAAAGATTTATAAGTATACTGTATAATATTCCAGCTATATACTTTTTAATTTTTTCCTAGTTTTAGTTAAAACAGACCTTTACAACATGTTTAAGTTTCAAACAATTATGACAATTCTTATATTTATATCCAAATTACTTTCAAAAATTGCTTTGTAGAAGTAGTACCCATTTAAACATTTAACCTAAAAGGCATTATCATAAAAACATTGAACTTTCAATTGCATTAAAATACAATGTTTAAGAGTGGTGTCAACAAAGGGTTGGAAGAACCAAAAAATGTCTCTCCAAAACTATGTTGAATAAAAATGGTGAGAGGGAACATCCTTGTCTTGTCCCTGGTCTTAGAAGAAGCGCTTTCAGTTTTAATCATTGAGAGTAATGTTTGCTATGGGTTTATCATGAAAGTGAAAGTCATTCAGTTGCGTCTAAATCTTTGTGACTCCGTGGGTTTACTCCATGGAACTCTGTAGGCCAGAACACTAGAGTGGTTAGCCTTTCCCTTCTCCAGGGGATCTCCCCAACCCAGGGATCTAAGCCAGGTCTCCTGCATTGCAGGCAGATTCTTTATGATCTGAACCACAAGGGAAGCCCAAGATTATTGGAGTGGGTAGTCTGTCCCTTCTCCAGCAGATCTTTCCAACTCAGGAATGGATCTGGGGGGTCTCCCATCACAGGTGCATTCTTTGCCAACTGAGCTATCAGGGAAGCTCTGGATTTGTCGAATATGGTCTTTATTATGCTGAGGTAGCATCCCTCTATTCCCACAGTCTACAGTTTTTATCGTAAATGGATGTTGAATTTTGTCAAAAGATTTTTCTGCATCAGTTAGGATGATCATATGGTTTTACTCTTTAGTTTGTTAATGTGGTGGTGGTGGTTTAGTCATTAAGTCATGTCTGACTCCCGGGACCCCATGACTGTAGCTTGCCAGGCTTTTATGTCCATGGGATTCTCCAGGCAAGAATACTGGAGTGGGTTGCCATTTCCTTCTCCAGGGGATCTTCCTGACCCAGGAATTGGACCTGGGTCTCCTGCATTGCAGGCAGATTCTTTACTGACTGAAAGATTCTTTACCAATTGTGGTGTATCACATCAATTGATTTGTGTATATTGGACAAACTTTGCATCTCTGAAATAAATCCCACTTGATTATGGTGTATGATCCTTTTTATGCCTTGTTGGATTCGGTTTGCTAGTATTTTGTTGAAGATTTGTGCATCTATGTTCATCAGTGATATTGGCCTGTAATATTCTTTTTTGTGTGATATCTTTGTTTTTGGTATCAGGGTGATGGTGGTCTCATTTAATGATCTTCAGAATGTTCCTTCCTCTGCAATTTTTTGGAAGAGTTTCAGAAAAATAGGTGTCAATTCTTCTCTAAATTTTGACAGAATTTGCCTGTAAAGCTATTGGGTTCTGGTTATTTGTTTGTTGGAACATTTTAAATCACAGTTTCAATCTTAGTACTTGTGATTGGTTTGTTTATATTTACTGTTTCTTCCTGATTCAGTTTTGGGAGACTTTTCTAAGAAGTTGTCCATTTCTTTCAGGTTGTTTTTTAATGGCATACAGTTTCTTCTAGTAGTCCCTTATGATCCTTTGTATTTCTGTATTGTGCATTGTAACTTCTTATTTCTCATTTTATTGATTTGAACCCTTTTCCTTTGCTGTTTGATGAATTTGGTTAAAATTTTGTTAATTTTGCTTATTTCACAAAGAACCAGATTTTAGTCTCATTGATCTTTGCTACTGTTTTCTTTGTCTCTATTTCATTTATTACTGCTTTGATTATTATGACTTCTTTCATTCTACTAACTTTGGTTTTGTGTATTCTTTCTCTTGCTGCCTCAGGTATAAGGATAGGTTATTTATTTTAGTTTTTGATTACTTAAGATTGTATTATTAAAAACTTCCCTTCTTAGAACTGCTTTTGCTGTGCCCTCTATGTTTTGGATATTGCATTTTTGTTGTCATTTGTCTTTAGATTTATTTTTTAATTTCCTATTTTATTTCCTCAGTGACCCACTGGTAATGTAGTAACATTGTTTAGCCTCCACGTGTTTGTGTTATTTTAGTCCCCCCCCCCCGTTTTTTCCCCTAGTTTCAAATCTCATAGTGTTGTGATCAGAAAAAGATGTTTGATACAATTTCAATTTTCTCAAATTTGCCAAAATTTGCTTTGTGACCCAACATGTGATTTATCCTGGAGAATTCTCTGTGTGTACTTGAGAAGAAACTGTACTCTGCTGCTTTCAGATGGAATGTCATATATATCAATTAAATCTATTTAATCTAATGTGTCATTTAAGACCTGTGTTTTCTTATTGATTTTCTGTCTGGAAGATCTGCCCATTGGTATAAGTGCCCCCACTATTATTATACTATTGTTGATTTCCCTTTTTATGGCTGTTAGCATTTGCCTTATATAGTGAGGTTCTCCTATCTTGGGTGCATATACTTTAAAAGATGTTGTATCTTCTTCTTAGATTGATCTCTTGATCATTATGTAATGTCCTTCCTTTTCTCTTGTAGCAATTCTTTTCTTAAAGTCTATTTTGTGTGATATAAGTATTACTACCTCAATTTTCTTTTACTTTCCATTTGCATGGAATATCTTTTTCCATCTCCTCACTTTCAATCTGTATGTGTCTCTAGGTCTAAAGTAGGTATCTTGTAGACAGCATATATATGAGTCTGGTTTTCTTTATCAATTATCAGTCTAGATCTTTTGGTTAGAGCATTTACTACATTTGCATTTAAGGTAATTATCAATATGTATACTCCTATTGTCATTTTCTTAATTCTTTGGGGTTTGTTTCCACAGATTGTTTCTTCCTTTCCTTTTTTTCCCATCTTCTCTTGTAGCTGGATGATCATATTTTGCTTTGTGTTTTGATTGTTTTTTCTCTTTTATATGTGAATCTCTTGAAGATTTTGCTTTGCATTTCCCATAAGATTTTGATATAGCAGTCTATATATATACAAGGATCTTCCCTGATATCTCAGTTGGTTAAGAGTCTGCCTGCAATACAGGAGACCCCAGTTCTATTTCTGGGTATGGAAGATCTGCTGGAGAAAGGATAGGCTACCCAAACCAGCATTCTTGGCTTCCCTTGTGCTTCAGATGGTAAATAATCCACCTGCAATGTGGGAAACCTAGGTTTAATCCCTGGGTTGGGAAGATCCCCTGGAGAAGGGAAAGATTACCCACTTCAGCATTCCAGCCTAGAGAATTCCGGGAGTATACCCTCGGGGTCGCAAAGAGTCAGACACGACTGAAAGACTTTCACTTTCATATATAAACAAGGTTGTTTTAAGTTGTTGATCTTTTACTTTCAAATATCTTTTCAAAATGCATTTCCAATATCCTACATCTGTAATCTCCACTTGCCATAGTTCTGGTTTCAATATCATATTTGTGTGTGGATGTTATCCTGTCTTTACTGTGTGTTTTCCTTACTAGGTAGCTTTACCATTTGAAGTTTTCTTATTTCTAGTTTTTCACCTCAACTTTTTCTACTATCCAGAGAAGTTCATTTAGGAAGTACTAACCATGGCAATTAGAGTGAAAAAATCAAAATAAAAAGGAATTCAAATTTGACATGATACTATACATTGAAAATCCTAAATACGCTACCAAAAAAACTGCTAGAGCTCAAGAATGAAGTTGGTAAAGTTGCAGGATACAAAATCAATACACAGAAATCTCTCTCATTCCTATGCACTTAACAACAAAGACCAGAAAGAGAAATTAAGAAAACAATATCATTTACTATCACATCAAAAAGAAAATGTACCTAAGAGTAAACCTAACAAAGGAGGCAAAAGACCTATATTTAGAAAACTATGAATATTGATGAAAGAAATCAAAGATAACACACACAGATGGAGAGAGAGGCTATGTTCCTGGTTTGGAAGAATCAATACTGTGAAAATGGCTATACTACCCAAAACAATCTATAGATTTAATACAATCCCTATCAAATTACCAATGGCATTTTTCACAGAATTAGAACAAAAAATGTACACTTTGTATGGAGACACAAAAACCCCCAAATAGCCAAAGTGATCTTCAGAAAGAAAAATGGAGTAGGAGGAATCAGGCTCCCCAATTTCAGACTGTACTACAAAGCTACAGTAATAAAGACAATATGGTACTGGCACAAAAACAGAAATACAGATCAATGAAACAGGAAAGAAACTCTAGAAATAAACTCACACACCTATGGCCAATTAATCTATGACAAAGGAAGCAAGAATATACAGTGGAAAAAAGACAGTCTCCTCAATAAGTGGTGCTGGGAAAACTGGATAGTTACATTTAAAGGAATAAAATTAGAAAACTCCCTAACACTATACACAATTTTAAACTCAAAATGGATTAAAGACCTAAATGTAACACCAAATACTATTAAACTCTTAGAGGACAAAATAAGCAGAACACTCTCTGACATAAATCTCAATGAGATCTTTTTGATCCACTACCTAGAGTAATGAAAATAAAAACAAACAAAACAAAACAAAAAAACAAACAAATAAAAAAAAATGGGACCTAATTAAGCCAAAAAGTTTTTTAAACAAAGGAAACCATAAACAAAATGGAGACAAGCATCAGAACTGGAAAATAATATTACAAATGAAGGAATTAATCTCTAAAATATACAACCAGCTCATGCAGCTTAAAATATATTTAAAAAAATTTAAATGGTGGAAAATCTAACTAGATATTTCTCTCAAGGAAACATAAGGTGGCCAACAAACACATGAAAATTAGGACAACATCACTTATTAGAGAAATACGAATCAAAACTGTAGTGGGGTATCATCACACACTGAAGAGAATGACCATCATCAAAAAATCTTCATACAGTAAATGCTGGAGAGGATGAGGAGAAAGGGGAACCCTCCTACAATATCGGTGATAATGTAAAGTGGTACAGCCACTATGTTGAGCAGTATGGAGCTGCCTTAAAAAACTAAAAGGGCTACCAAATGATCCAACAATCCCATTCTTGGGCTTATATTTGGAGAAAATAATTCAGGAAGACACATGCACCAACGTGTTCAGTAGCAGCACAGTTTGCAATAGTCAGGGCATGAAATCAACCTAAATGTCCATCAACAAAGAACTGGGTGAAGAAGATGTGGTACGTGCAATGGAATACTCAGTCATGGAAAGGAACAAAATAATGCCATTTACACGAGTGTGAATGTACCTAGAGATTGTCATACTGAATGAAATTGGTCAGACAGAGAAAGACCAAGAGCATTTGATATCACTTATATGTGGAATCTAAAGAAGGGGTACAAATGAACTTATTTGCAAAATAGAAATAAAGTTATAGATACAGAAAGCAAACTTATGATGACCAGAAGAATGGGAGGGTGGTGATTAAAATTAAAAAATGCTTACTCTTTGGAAGAAAAGTTATGACCAACTTAGATAGCATATTTAAAAGCAGAGACATTACTTTGCCAACAAAGATCCGTCTAGTCAAGGCTGTGGTTTTTCCAGTGGTCATGTATGGATGTGAGAGTTGGACTGTGAAGAAAGCTAGAGTGTTGAAGAATTGATGCTTTTGAACTGTGGTGTTGGAGAAGACTCTTGAGAGTCCCTTGGACTGCAAGGAGATCCAACCAGTCCATTCTGAAGGAGATCAGCCCTGGGATTTCTTTGGAGGGAATGATGCTGAAGCTGAAACTCCAGTACTTTGTCCACCTCATGCGAAGAGTTGACTCATTGGAAAAGGCTCTGATGCTGGGAAGGATTGGGGGCAGAAGAAGAAGGGGGCGACAGAGGATAAGATGGCTGGATGGCATCACTGACCCGATGGACGTGAGTCTGAGTGAACTCCGGGAGCTGGTGATGGACAGGGAGGCCTGGTGTGCTGCGATTCATGGGGTCGCAAAGAGTTGGACATGACTGAGCAACTGAACTGAACTGAGCTGGTTTGGGGGAGAAATTGGGAGATTGGAATTGACATGTACACAATACTTTATATAAAATAGATAAAAAGAATTACCGTAGAGCACAAGGAACTCTATTCAATACTCTATAATGAATTACATAGGAAAAAATCTAATAAAGGTGAATATATGTACATATATAACTGAATCACTTTGCTGTACATGTGAAACTAACACAATATTTTAAATCAACTATACTCCAGTAAATTTTTTTTTTTTAAAGAAGTTGTCTGAAGTAACCATATTGGAACTCTGAGTACTTGCAACTTGCAGGGTAAAGCCAGACTGGTAAACTGTAGTTAATTTGGTCATTTCAGACCTTTAGCACAGCACCAGGTTCAAAACCTCCATTATCCAACCTGCTGGTAGTCAGCATGCCTGTGTATCCTGTGTAATTTAGTGGCACCATGATGTGCAATAAAGACCCTATTCTTCACATATTGGGGTTCTTTATTGCTGATTAGTGCCCTTGATCACTGAGCTGTAGTCCCACATATTGCCCACAATTATTTCAAATCCCATTATCAGAAGCTTATGTGTTTTAAGCTTTATGATAAAGTATAATTAGAATAAACATAAATCTAGAGATTAGTGCAATGAGTGGGATGTTTGAAGACTTTTGACACATTTAAGAAGATTCAGTTATTCAGTTCCACTTATTAGACACCATCTTTCAAATAGTGAATGCTTTCTGAACGTAGAGGCTTAAACTTGTTAGTACTTAGAGCATAAATGGTTATTTTAGATGTTGAATTCATACATAGGAGGGGACTATTGTGATCCATGAAAAATTAGAACAAGTCCATTAAAAAAAAAAAGAACAAATGGCAGCATTCAGACTCAAAAGACTTAATTGCTCACTGAGTTAAGATTATGGGCTTAGAGTCATATAGATCATGTTTCAATCCTGGCTCTGGTACAAGAAAATTAGATAAACTCAAATTTGAAGTTTTCCTCATATATAAAATGTGTAAATAATGCCTCCCTCATAGACTTGTTATGGAGAATAAAAAGAGGCAGCATATGAAAGTACTTACTACAGTGTTTAGCACACAATCACCAGTCAATAGTTGAGATTATTGTTATTGTAAAGATTTCTTCCTGGAAACTTCCCTGGCAGTTTATATCAGGGAGTATGAGTTACATCCCTGGTTGGGAACTAAGATTCTGCGTGCCTCAAGATATAGCCAAAAAAGTTTTTTTAAAAATTAAAGTCCAGCTCATTTGGAGGAATAAAAAAACATCAGCACTATTTAAAAAAAAAGTCCCTTTTTTTTTTCATTTGAGAATCAGACATTAAAGAATTAGGCTATTTAAAAAAAAAACTCACATACAGCAAAATTTAGAAAGCTGTATTCATATCCAGGAAAAGAATCAGGTTCATAAAAGTTCTGAAAAGACCTTAAAGTCATAAGGCTTTAATCATAGCCTGATTCCTGGAAAAGATAAAATTTTCAACAATTAAAAAATTAGACACTAAGAAGAAGGGTGAATCTGATTTCTAGAATTAGTACATTATAAAATCAAAAGTACAGTTTTCAACAAATACAGCAAGATAAAAAATTAGATAAAATATGTTTCAATCAGAGGAACGAAATTAATTGAGAGAAACTATTCCTGAGGAAGCCTGGATTTTGCAATTACTGGGAAAAAACCTTTAAAACCACTGTTTTAAAGATGCACAGAGAGCAGAAAATGGAGTAGAAATGAAGTAAAATACTGATAAAAGGGGAAATTAAAAGAAGAAAAAATATTCTGGAGCCACTAGGCTCCTCTGTTCATGTGGATTCTCCAGGCAAGAATACTGGAGTGAGTTGCCATGCCTTCTTCCAGGGGATCTTGCCAACACAGGGATTGAATCCTGGTCTCCCACATTGCAGGCAGATTCTTTACCACCTGAGCCAACAGGGAAGCCCAGACAGAAGTAATTCATTGCATGAAAGATATTTTCACTAAGATGATCAGCAAATTTCTCATCAGAAACCCTGGAATCCAGAAGGCATTAGATTGATAAATTCCAACTGCTGAAAGGAAAAAAAAAATAAAAGTGTTAACTGAGAATTTTATCAGGCAAAATTTTCTTCAAAGATGAGGTAGAAATTAAGACATTACTAGAAAAACAAAAGCTGGCATACATTATTACCACTACACTCTGTCAATAAAAACATGCAAACGGGACTCTTTCTGGCTGAAAGGAAAAGCTGCTGGAAAGTAACACCAACCATATGAAGAAATAAATAGCTTCAGTAAAGGTAAAAACAAAGGTAATTTTAAAAGCTGGTATCATTCTAATTTTGGTTGTGAGTGAAAGTCACTCAGTTGTGTCAGACTCTTTGTGACCCCATAGACTATACAGTCCATGGAACTCTTCAGACCACAATACTGGAGTGGGTAGCACTTCTCCAGGGGATCTTCTTCCCTGGAGAAGGGATCTTCCCAACTCAGGAATCAAATCAGGAATCTTCCCAGCTCAGGAATCAAACCCAGGAATCTTCCCAACCCAGAAATCAAACCCAGGTCTCCTGCACTGTAGGCAGATTCTTTACCAGCTGAGCCACAAGGGAAGCCCTCCCACCTGCCAGATGGTGGTCAAAAAAGTATTAAAAGAAAAAGCCAAATAGGACAAAGCAAAAGTCATTGTTTTCCTGGACTTTTGGTTGTAAGTCCATTTTTTTTAAATGTTCTCAATATTTTAAAAAATACATAAAAATGATTATTAATTTATATAATTAGGAACACTGATTAAATATGTAACTTATGACATCAATTACAGGAAGGCTTGGATGGAAATATTAAGGAGCAGAGTTTTTGTATGTTTTGAAGTTAAGAATAGGTCAAAGAATAAATCCCAAGAACAATTAAAAATAGTTTTTAAATTAATGAAACAGAAGAGATCGAAACAAGAGATGCAGAGGAAGCAGGGATCAGAGGGAAATTTATAGGTACATGTGCTTAACTTTAGAATGAAGAAAGACCTAAAATTAATAACCTAATATCATACCTTGCTGCTGCTGCTGCTAAGTCGCTTCAGTCGTGTCTGACTCTGTGCGACACCAGAGATGGCAGCCCACCAGGCTCCCCCATCCCTGGGATTCTCCAGGCAAGAACACTGGAGTGGGTTGCCATTTCCTTCTCCAATGCATGAAAGTGAAAAGTGAAAGTGAAGTCACTCAGTCGTGTCCAACTCTCAGTGACCCCATGTACTGCAGCCTACCAGGCTCCTCCGTCCATGGGATTTTCCATGCAAGAGTACTGGAGTGGGTTGCCATTGCCTTCTCTGATATCATACCTTAAAGAACTATAAAAAAAAGTGAAACTATACCCAAAGTGGGTAGAAAGAAATAATGAAGATTAGCGCAGAGATAAAAGAAAGTTAAAAGAAATAGCAAATCAATAAAACTGAAAGCTACTTCATTGAAATGATCAGCAAATTATCAAAACATTAGCTAAACTGGAAAAAGGGAAAAAAAATAAATGAAAATAGTTCAAGCCAGAAATGAACCTAGAGAGATTACTAATGGTTTTATAGATATGAAAAGGATTATAAGAAACTATGATAAAAGTGCAGCCGAGATGGCAGAGTAGGAAGACTCTGAGCTTGCTTCCCTCTGGCATACCAAAGAGCAATAATTTATTGCATTAACTATTAATGAGGATACCCAGAAGACTAGCAGAAAAGACCTTGAATCCACATGCAAAGGAAGCAAACTGAATGGTCACCTTGTGACATATACAAAAAGTCAAGTCAAAAATCTATCAGAGGATTTTGAAGTAAAATGACAGCACTTTTACAAGAAAATCCTAAGGGAAAATTTCACCATGGGGGATTCTGCTTTCATAGGTAAGACACCAAATGCAAAAGCAGAAAGAAAAAATATATAGACTTCTTTGAATTAAGAACTTTGTGCATCAAAAGATACTATTAAGAAAGTGAGATAAAATATGCAGATTGTGAGAAAATCTTTTCAAATTATGTATCTGATAAGGAATGAATATGCACAATACATAAAAAACTGCTACAACTCAATAACAATGACAACAACAACAAAAATCTAACTGAAAAATGAAAAATTACTTGAATAGACTTTTACAAAGAAGATACAAAAAGTCAAAAGTATATGAAAAGAAGCTCATTTATCATTATGGAAATGCAAATCAAAGGCACATAGAAATAACACCACTCATTGAGATAGCTATTATCAGAAAAGAAAAAAAAAAAGGAAAATAATAAGTGTTGGTGAGAAGTGGTAACAAGTTGGTAGGTTGGTAACAAGTGTTGGTGAGAAGAAAATAACAAGTGTTGGTTCTCTACCAACAAGTGCAGGTAGAGAAATGGAACTTGGTGTCCTGCTACTAGGAGTGAAAACTGATGCATCTGCTGTGGAAAACATTCCTGTGGTTTCCTGCAAAGTTAAACATAGGATCATATGACCTAGAAATTCTAAACTTGGTCCATGTAGTGAAAGGAATTTAAACCAGGGATTAAAACAGATATTTGTACATCAATAATCATACCCATTTGAATGTAAAGTTCAAAAGAATAGCAAGAGGAGATAAGAAAGCCTGCCTCAGTGATCAAGGCAAAGAAATAGAGGAAAACAATGAATGGGAAAGTCTAGAGGTCACTTCAAGAAAATTAGAGCTACCAAGAGAACATTTCATGCTAAGATGGATACAATAAAAGACAGAAATGGTATGGACCTAACAGAAGCAGAAGATATTAAGAAGAGGTGGCAAATACACAGAAGAACTGTACAAAAAAGATATTCATGACCCAGATAATCATGAGTTGTGATCACCAACCTAGAGCCAGACATTCTGGAATGTGAAATCAAGTGGGCCTTAGGAAGCATCGCTACAAACAAAGCTAGTGGATGTGATGGAATTCTGGTTGAGCTATTTCAAATCCTGAAAGACGATGCCGTGAAAGTGCTGCACTCAGTATGCCAGCAAATTTGGAAAACTCAGCAGTGGCAACAGGACTGGGAAACGTCAGTTTTCATTCTGATCCCAAAGAAAGGCAATGCCAAAGAATGCTCAAACTACTGCAGAATTGTACTCATCTCACATGCTAGGAAAGTAATTCTCAAAATTCTCCAAGCCAGGCTTCAACAGTACGTGACCTGTGAACTTCCAGATGTTCAAGCTGGTTTTAGAAAAGGCAGAAGAACCAGAGATCAAATTGCCAACATCCTTTGGATCATTGAAAAAGCAAGAGAGTTCCAGAAAAACATCTATTTCTGCTTAACTGGCTATGCCAAAGCCTTTGATTGTGTTCAGTTCAGTTCAGTCACTCAGTCATGTCCAACTCTTTGTGACCCCATGAACCACAGCATGCCAGGCCTCCCTGTCCATGACCAACTCTCAGAGTCCACCCAAACCCATGTCCATCGAGTCAGTGATGCCATCCAACCATCTCTTCCTCTGTCATCCCCTTCTCCTCTTGCCCTCAATCTTTCCTAGCATCAGGGTCTTTTCAAATGAGTCAGCTCTTCTCATCAGGTGGCCAAAGTATTGGAGTTTCAGCTTCAGCATGAGTCCTTCCAATGAACACCCAGGACTGATCTCCTTTAGAACAGACTGGTTGAATCTCCTTGCAGTCCAAGGGACTCTCAAGAGTCTTCTCCAACACCACAGTTTATTGTGATCCACACAGTCAAAGGCTTTGGCATAGTCAATAAAGCAGAAATAGATTTTTTTTTTTTCAGGAACTCTCTTGGTTGTGTGGATCACCACAAACTCTGGAAAATTCTTAGATGGGAATACCAAACCACCTGACTGACCTCTTGAGAAATATGTATGCAGGTCAGGAAGCAACAGTTAGAACTGGACATGGAACAACAGACTGCTTCCAAAAAAGGAAAGGAGTACGTCAAGGCTGTATATTGTCACCCTGCTTATTTAACTTATATGCAGAATACATCATGAGAAACGCTGGGCTGGAGGAAGCACAACCTGGAATGAAGATTGCTGGGAGAAATATCAATAATCTCAGATATGCAGATAACACCATCCTTATGGCAGAAAGTGAAGAACTAAAGGGCCTCTTGAAGAAAGTGAAAGAGGAAAATGAAAAAGTTGACCTAAAACTCAACATTCAGAAAGCTAAGATCATGGTATCTGGTCCTATCACTTCATGGCAAATAGATGTTTCCACTTCATGGAAACAGTGGCAACATTGGCAGACTTTATTTTCTTGGGCTCCAAAATCACTGCACATGGTGACTGTAGCCTTGAAATTAAAAGACGCTTGCCCCTTGAAAGAAAAGCTATGATCAACCTAGACAGCATATTAAAAAGCAAGAGACATTACTTTGCCAACAAAGATCCATCTAGTCAAAGCTATGATTTTTCCATTAGTCGTGTATGGATGTGAGAGCTTGACTATAAAGAGCACTGAAGAACTGATGCTTTTGAACTGTGATGTTGGAGAAGACTCTTGTGAGTCCCTTGGACTGCAAGGAGAGCCAACCAGTCCATTCTAAAGGAAATCAGTGCTGAATATTCATTGGAAGGACTGATGCTAAAGCTGAAATTCCAATACTTTGGCCACATGATGCCAAGAACTGACTCGTTTGAAAAGACCCTGATGCTGGGAAAAATTGAGGGCAGGAGGAGAAGGGGATGGCAGAGGATGAGATGGTTGGATGGCATCACCAACTCGATGGACATGAGTTTGAGTAAACTCTGGGAGTTGGCGATGGACAGGGAAGCCTGGCCTGCTGCAGTCCATGCAGTCACACAGAATCTGATGAGACTGAGTGACTTAAATGAACTGAACTGAACTGAATCATAGCAACAATATTCATGATAGCAAAATGAATGGATAAAGAACTTTTTTTTTTAATAGGAGTATAGTTGCTTTACAATGCTGTATTAGCTTCTACTGTACAGCAAAGTGAATCAACTATATGTATACATATATCCCATCTTTAGTGGATTTCATTCAAATTTAGGTCACCACGGAGCATTGATTAGAGTTCCCTATGCTTTACAATAGGTTCTCCATAGTTACCTATATTATACATAGTATCACTAGTGTATATATGTCAATCCCTATCTCTCAATTTATCCCAGCTGATTTCCCCCTTGGTATCCATACATTTGTTCTCTATGCCTGTGTCTCTATTTCTGCTTTGCAATATACATATGTAGGCTTCCCCGGTGGTCAGACAGTAAAGAATCCACATGCAATCCAAGAGACCTAGGTTCAATCCCTGAGTTGGGATGATCCCTTGGAGAAGGGCATGGCAACCCACTCCAGCATTATTGCCTGGAGAATCCCTATGGACAGAGCAGCCTAGTGTGCTACAGTTCATAGGGCCTCAAAGAGGTGGACATGACTGAGCGGCTAAGAACCCGTGTATGTATATATATGTATATATAATGAAACATTATTCAACCTTAAAAAAGAAAGGAAATTCTGATATGTTGCAAGATCTATGAACTCTGAAATAAAATAATGCTAAGTCAGTGGAAGACAAATATAACATGGTTCCACTTGTACTTGTTACCAAAGTAATCAAATTTATAGAGACAGAAAGTAGAACAGAAGTTATCAGGGGCTAGGGAGTAAGAGGAATAGGGAATTATTTGATGATACAGAACTGACATGAAGGATGATGACAATATTCAGTGTGCAGATAGAGTTGATGGTTACACACCATTGTGGATGCTTTTAATGCCATCAGACTCAATAGCTACAATACTTTAAAATGAAAAATATCATTACCAATATTTTACTATATGAGTTTCTGTTACTGGTAACTATATTAAAAAAAGATCAAAAGAGGTAAATAATATCCCTTCCTTTTGCCTCTGAAAATTTTGTTTCAAAAATCCCCTTTACCAGAGTAGCCTAGTAATATCAGCATGTTGTTGTTTCAGATATAGATTGTCATTTTTCTTCATCTACAAGTTAGATTTAATCCAAGGATGATAACCTATTGACTAGGATTGTTTCAAGCCTTAGAAAATATGGTTGTCATGTCAATGGCTTAAAAACACTCATTACCTAATCACTTAGGGTCTCAGCTTGCTTGTTTATTACCTGGAGGCATCAGACCTGATTAATCTTTGGTTAACTGCTTTCTTTTGACAGGATTTGATTCTAAAAATCTTCTAATAAAGACATTTATCTTAATAGGTTCTGTGGAGATACACAGGAAAGAAACCAGAAACATTAGGAGCAAACACTCGACTATACAAATGGATTCCACAGAATGATCTTCTTGGTAAGACCAAAGAAAGAAAAATAAACAGAGATGAATGAGGGATAATGTGAATGATTGCTCAATAACAGATAAATCCAACAAATTTGTATTTAAAATAACAACAACAACAAAAAGCTTTAATGTTTTCTTCACATTTCTTCTGGAGTTTGTAAAAGATTATTTCTGACACTTTTTAAAGACTAAGACAAACTTTATTCAAAACCATCATGTTAAGTATAGTTATTAGTGCAATGGACTTTTATAATATGACAGAGAGCCTGGATTAAATGCTGCATGCAGAAAGGAAAATAGGAGAATTTATCACAAAAGAGTATAGTGAGTGGAAGTTCACTGTATGGAAAATTAGAAAGAGGACATGTCAGGTGCAAAGGAACAGTCTAGCAAAACTAACCTATTTAGATTCTTACTGAAGGCACATTAAGGTCATCACGTATCACTTGGGGGATAGTGAAAGAAGAGGTGACAGCTATAAAAGATGATCAGACATCAAGACTGATCTGTTAAACTGACTTAGTAGAGTGCTTGCTAAAATTGGGCAAGGCAGAGATAAAGTAGAACTAAAATCAAATTCTAGTGGAGAAGAATTCAGGGAATTCTGACTAGAATTTGGTCAAGGATATTTGTCAAACTGTAACACAAATATCAAATTTATAATTCTCTCATTTATGATATAGTCTCTCCCTCCTGAGAATCAAAGTCAAATCTTTATATCAGGCTCCCATTAACTTTTGAATAGAATATTGCAGAAACCTCCTGATTCTCTTCATCCATTTTATCCCACTTCTCTTCTCTTTTGCCTACTACAACCATATGGGAAAAAACAAAATCTGGCAAACCATTTCACCACCCATAATACAAATGGCTCTCTATTACTATATAGTTAAATGCTTAAACAGAGTACACATGTAATTGCTGTAGCCTTTTTGTATGATGCACTCAATATGCAGCAAATTTGGAAAATGCAGCAGTGGCCACAGGACTGGAAAAGGTCAGTTTTCATTCCAATCTGAAAGAAAGGTAATGCCAAAAATTGCTCAAGTGAAAGAGAAAGTGAAGTCGCTCAGTCGTGTCTGACTCTGTGAGACCCCATAGACTCCAGGCTCCTCTGTCCATGGGATTTTCTAGGCAAGAGTACTGGAGTGGGTTGCCATTTCCTTCTCCAAGAAGGCTCAAACCATCACACAATTGCACTCATCTCACATGCTAGTAAAATAATGCTCAAAATTCTCCAAGCCTTCTACAAGCAAGGCTTCAACAATATGTGAACTGTGAACTTCCAGATATTTAAACTGGTTAAAGAAAAGGCAGAGGAACAAAAGATCAAATTGCCAACATCTGTTGAATCATAGAAAAAGCAAGAGTTCCAGAAAAACCTCTATTTCTGCTTTATTGACTATGCCAAAACCTTTGACTGTGTGGATCACAATAAACTGTGGAAAATTCTGAAAAAGATGGGCATACCAGACCACCTGACCTGCCTCTTGAGAAATCTGTACAGGTCAGGAAGCAACAGTTAATACTGGACATGGAACAACAGATTGCTTCCAAAAATGGAAAGGAGTACATCAAGGCTGTATGTTGTCACCATGCTTATTTAACTTATATGCAGAATACATCATGAGAAATGCTGGAATGGATGAAGCACAAGCTGGAATCAAGATTGCTGGGAGAAATATCAATAATCTCAGATATGCAGATGATACCACCCTTATGGCAGAAAGTGAAGAAGAACTAAAGAGCCTTTTGATGAAAGTGAAAGAGGAGAGTGAAAAAGTTGACCTAAAACTCAACATTCAGAAAACTAAGATCATGGCATCTGGTCCCATCACTTCATGGCAAATAGATGGGGAAACAGTGCAAACAGTGTCAGACTTTATTTTTGGGGTCTCCAAAATCATTGCAGATGGTATTGCAGCCATGAAATTAAAAGATGCTTACTCCTTGAAAGAAAAGTTATGACCAACCTAGATAGCATATTAAAAAGCAGAGACATTGCTTTGCTGACAAAGGTCCATCTAGTCAAGGCTATGGTTTTTCCAGTAGTCATGTATAGATATGAGAGCTTGACTATAAAGAAAGCAGAGCACTGAAGAATTGATGCTTTTGAACTGTGGTGTTGGAGAAGACTCTTGTGAGTCCCTTGGACTGCAAGATCCAACCAGTCCATCCTAAAGGAAATCAGTCCTGAATATTCATTGGAAGGACTGATGCTGAAGCTGAAACTCCAATACTTGGCCACCTGATGCGAAGAACTGACTCATTTGAAAAGACCTTGATACTGGGAAAGATTGAAGGCAGGAAGAGAAGGGGATGACAGAGGATGATGTTTGGATGGCATCACTGATGCAATGGACATGAGTTTGAGTAAACTCCGGGAGTTGGTGATGGACAGGGAAGCCTGGCGAGCTGCAGTCCATGGAGTCGCAAAGAGTCGGACACTACTGAGCAACTGAACTGAACTGAACTGATGCTAACATTCTGGTATGGAAACCCTACACATCTCACCACCCCTTTCCCATCAACAAAAGTATTTTCCCACTAACAAAAATATTTGGTTTCTTCAGTCCCTCCATTCTTTTTTGTTGATGTATTCTCCTTCCAATAACTTGTCAAATGACAAGTACTCTTCATTGTTTATTCTGCAGGAAAATTCTCAGTTGTCTGTAGAACGACTTACTTGCTGGAATCACTAATTATACTTAGCCTGGAGTAATTAATTGCTACTTTCTTTGGAGCCTATAAGAATTTATATGAGGCCTCATGGCACAGAATTATATAGAAGATGTCACTTAATAGAATTAATGATTTATGAAGGTATCATGATTTTCTGTTTCTGACACTCTTACAACTTAGAATAATATATATATATTTTTAATTTTAATCTTTAGGTCATCCAAAAACCAGAGCTTTTATCACTCACTGTGGAACCAATGGGATCTATGAAGCTATTTACCACGGAGTCCCTATGGTTGGAATTCCTATGTTTGGTGATCAGCATGATAATGTTGTTCGTATGAAAGCCAAAGGCGCAGCTGTTGAAGTAGACTTGCAAAGAATGACAAGTGCAGATCTGCTTCATGCTTTGCAAGCAGTTATTAACAATCCTTCGTGAGTAGATAATATATTCTTTTCTAAGAAGAAACATCTTGTTTCTTGAAGAATAATCAGTTTCATAAATTTTTAAATTGACAACTTTTACATAATCACCAGCTCATACCTAATAGCAAATTAGATTATTTAATGTTTCCTAAATTTTGTGAAAGTACTTTGTCACCTACCACTAATGAGTGATAGACTATAATCTTGAACAAATACTACATTTATTTAAAGAAAATAAGCTATTGTTGAAAACATACAAATTTTTATTAATAACAATACTTTTATTTCTTAAAAATTGCAAATATTATCACTATAAAGAGTTTAGGCAATATGACAAAAACAAAGGTAAATAAAAATTAAAACTCACTCAACTCTCCTCATGTAGCTATAATCAATGACAGTTTAGAAACTTCCGCTATTTCCTTGTGCTAATTTATAAATAGAAAATAATATAAAGAATTTTGTTTAAAAATAGGACTATATTTGTTAGTTAAAAATTTCTTATATTGGTAGATTTTAAATTGAAACCAGAGAAAGAGAATGAAGGAAAATTGAGAGATCCAAGGGAGGTAGAGAAGACCCCAGCCTCCTCATTCCCTGACAAAGAACAACAATTAGACACTATTCATGAAAAAAATCATTTCTGGGAGTACCCTTAAAGGCCATATAAGAAATTTTAGCAACAGAGTAGAACAAAAAAACTGAGATAAATCACACAAGAAGAGAATGATGACAGTTTTATTTTACCAGCATCATCCCCCAAGCCAGCATTACTCATCACCAAGAGAGAACTTTCAGCTAGAAAGAGTTCCTTGGCAGAAAATGAAGAATGAGTTGAGTGACCAATTTCTAAGGCCTTCTGGGGCACAGAAATAGAAAAACAAATTCCAAATTTGTGTGAAGCCACAAGAGATCACAAACAGCCAAAGCAATCCCCAGAAATAATGAAGTTGGAGGCATCCCACTTCTTATTTCAAACTGTACTACACAGCTATAGTATTTTTTTAAAAATGTCATTGGAATAAAAATAGGCATACAGACCAATGGAAAGGATTGGGAGCCCTGAAATGAACCCTCATATGTAAAGCTGAAAATATTTGAAAAAAAAAAAAGTGAAGAATACTCAATAGGAAAAGTGTAATCTATTCAATAAGTAGTACTGGGGAAACTAAATAATTATATGCAGGAGAATGAAATTTGGACCCCCATATTACATTACCTATAAAAATTGACTAGAAATAAACTAAAGACTTAAGCAAAATACCTGAAACCATAAAGCTGCTATCTTAAAACAGGAGGAAAAGTTACTTGACAAGTGTCTTAGAAACAAATTTTGGGATATAACACCAAAAATACAAGGAACCAATGCAAAGCTCAATAGGTGAGGCTATATCAAGCTCAAAAACTTCTGCACAGTAAAATAAATTATCTATAAAATGGAAGGGAATCTACAAAATTGGAGAACATTTTGAAAAGTATACATCTGATAAGAGATTAATATACAAATGATATAAGGAACTCATTGCTGCTGCTGCTGCTAAGTCACGTCAGTCGTGTCTGACTCTGTGCGACCCCATAGACAGCAGCCCACCAGGCTTCCCCGTCCCTGGGATTCTCCAGGCAAGAACACTGGAGTGGGTTGCCATTTCCTTCTCCAATGCATGAAAGTGAAAAGTGAAAGTCAAGTCGCTCAGTCATGTCCGACTCTTCCTGACCCCATGGACTGCAGCCTACCAGGCTCCTCTGCCCATGGGATTTTTCAGGCAAGAGTTCTGGAGTGGGTTGTCATTGCCTTCTCCAAAGTAAATCATTACTCAATGGCAAAAATAAAAATAAAAATAATGAGCAGAGGTACTGAATAGAGATTTTCCCAAAGAAGACATGCAAATGGCCAACAGGTACATGAAAAGGGGCTTCATGTCACTAAGCATCAGGAAATACAAATCAAAACCCCACCTCATACCTGTTACAATTGTTGTTGATACTGTTCATTCACTAAGTTGTGTCCAACTCTATGACCCTACGGACTGCAGCATGCCAGGCTCCTCTGTCCTCCACTATTTCCCAAAGTTTGCTCAAATTCATGTTCATTGAGTTGGTGGTGCTATCTAACCATCTCATCCTCTGCCGCCCCATTCTCCTTTTGCCTTCAATCAGTGCCAGTATCAGGGTTTCTTCTAATGAGTCGGCTCTTTGCATCAGGTGACCGCAGTATTGGAGCTTCAGCTTCAGCATCAGCCCTTCCACTGAATATTCAGAGTTGATTTCCTTAAGATTGACTGATTTGATCTCCTTGTGGTCCAAGAGGCTCTCAAGAGTCTTCTCTAGCACCACAGTTAAAAGCATCAAATCTTTGGTGCTCAGCCTTCTTTATGGTCCAGTGGTAAAGAATCCATGTGTAAATGCAGGTGCCACAGGAGATGCAGGTTCAATCCCTGAGTTGAGAAGATTCCTTGGAGTAGAAAATGGCAACCCACTCCACTATTCTTGCTTGGAAAATTCCTTGGACAAAGGAGCCTGGTGGGCTACAGTCCATGGAGTCTCAAAGAGCCAGACTTGACTGAGCACACATGCACAAAATAACATTCATGCGTGACTACTGGAAAAATAATAGCTTTGACAATGTGGACCTTTGTTGGCAAAGTGATATCTCTGCTTTGTAATACACTGTCTAGGTTTATCATAGTTTTCCTTCCAAGGAACAGGCTTCTTTTAATTTCATGGCTGCAGTCACTGTCCAGTGATTTTGGAGCCCAAGAAAATTAAAGCTACCACTGCTTCCAACTGTTCCCCTTCTATTTGACATGAAGTGATGGAACTGGATGCCATGATCTTAGTTTTTTGAATATTGAGTTTCAAACCAGCTTGAAACTGTTAGAAAGGCCATCATCAAAACACAAGTTCTAAGAGGTATTGGTGAGGATGTTGGAAAAGAGGAACTCCAGTGCACTCCAGGTGAGAATGTAATTTAATACAGCCCTTATGGAAATTAGTATGGGAACTCCTCAAAAGATTAGCAATAGAACAACTAGACGATCCACTGGAGAAGGGATAGGCTACCCACTCCAGTATTCTTGGGCTTCCCCTGTGGCACAGCTAGTAAAGAATCTGCCTGCAGTGTGGCAGAGCTGGGTCCAATCCCTGGGTTGAGAAGATCCCCTAGAGAAAAAAAAGACTACCCACTCCATTATTCTGGCCTAGAGAATTCCATGGACTGTATAGACCATGGGGTAGCAAAGAGTTGGACACGACTGAACGACTTTCAGTGACTTTCACTCACTGAGACTGAGTAATCTCACTTCTGGATATGTATCTAGGGAAATGAAAACAGAATGTGGAAGAGATGTCTTCACCCCAGTGCTAATTGCAGCATGATTCACAATAACGAAGACATGACTAAAACCTAGGATTTGTCAGTGGATGAATAAAGATGTGGTATACGTATGTAAAGGAACATTATTCAGCAAATAGGACAAAGGAAATACTGTCATTTGTGAAACCATGGCACTCTGCCAAGTGAAGTAAGTCAGACAGTGAATGACAAATATTTTTCAATGTCAATTATACATGTAATCTAGAAATTCAAACAGAGAGGAGAGTGGTGTTTTCAGGGCCTAGGACTTGGGAGACTGGTGAGACAAGCTTTGAATAATAAGGCACAGGTCTGAGTAATAAAATAAATAAGTTCTGGGGGAACTGGTGATTAGCTGTGATCATAACAAATAAATTTTCAATAATAAAAGATTACATTTTATTTATATTTTATGTTTTCATATAAATAAATATATTCTTTGGAAAAGGAAACTATATTAAAATTAAAAGAAGTGCCAGGCTTGGATAGATATTCCTTTAATATCAGATAAATTCATACTAAAAATTTTGCATCAATCTATAAATAAGTATTGACATTAAAGATTAAAATAATTTTTTAAATATTTCATTTTTTTCAATATTGAATGACTTTTCACTATGAAGTCAATTAACGTCCTATCAGTATCTCTCTTTTTGGTTTAACTTATTTTTAACTGGAGAATAATTGCTTTACAATGTCATATTGGTTAGTACCGTACAACAATGTGAATTATCCTTAAGTATACACATATTCCCTCCCTCTTGTGTCTCCTTCTGACCCCCATCCCATCCCATCTCTGTGTCTGTGTGTGTTGCTCAGTCATGTCTGAGTCTTTATGACCCCATGGACTGCAGCCCGTCAGGCTCCTCTGTCCATGGAAATCTCCAGGCAAGATTACTGGAGTGGGTTGCCATTTCCTTCTCCAGAGATCTTCTGACCCAGGGATCAAACCTCAGTCTCCTGCATCTCCTGGATTGTCAGGCAATTTTTTCTTTTTTTAACACTGAGCCACCTAGGAAGCCCCAGAGCACCAGGCTGAGTTCCCTGTGTTATACAGCAACTTCTAACTGGCTTTATCTAATTTACACATGGTGTCAGTGCTGCTCTTTCAGTTCATCCCACCCCCTCCTACCCTGGCTGTATTCACAAGTGTGTTCTCTATGTCGGCATTTCTATCCGATTGTACAACTGGGGTTATCAGTACAATTTTGTCTATGTTCCAATATTAATACATGACATTTGTTTTTCTCTTTCTGACTTACATCACTCTGTATAACAGGCCCCAGGTTCCATCAGTGTGCTTTAAACATCACATCTTAGATTTGTTTGCTATATTATCAGTGTAATGTTATCAAAGTTGATAACATGCACATCTTGTCCATGACCACAATTTCCAATATCATTTAGCATTAGTTTCAGATTTATACGGATTTAATGATGCAATTTGTGTTTTATCATAGTTTTTCAATTAATTTTAACTTTTTATCTGATAAATATTTTGTTGCTGTGTCTGTCTTGGAACTTCTGTTGATAGTTTGTTTTCCTGAGATGTATTCAGAGGTACTTATTCACTATATTCTTGTGTATTTAGAAAGACCTCCCTGGTTTTTTAAAACCAAAGGGGAAAAGGGTTTTGTTTAAGTTTTTCTGGTTTATAGTTCTCTTCCTCAGAACTTTTTGCATGCTGTGCCACCATTTTCTACAAGGTAATGTTCCGTATTTTCTATCAATGATGACTGCACTTCAGCGTGGGTGAATAATCCCCCTTCTTCACAAACCCAAGGAAATCGTGCTTCTAAATCAGCCATTCAAAGCCTTAAACCAAAACCCTGGTCTGTTCCTTGACAGAAGTTGGAAGGATTAGTTTTCTAACAATTGCCATCCTTCCATCTCACCACTGCATGTGCAGCCCTCAGTAGCCTGAAGCAAAATTTGCAGCATCTATTCAGTCTCAAGCCCTACTTCTTGCCCAGAGGGTCACATGAAGCCTTTTATTTGCATCTGGAATGTCAGGACCATGAAGATCACAGACCAAAACCATTTCCTGTTACTGTTGAAATCTTATTAACACTGATACTCCAGATCGAACCTGGGGAAGAGTGAAGGGGTGAGAGAAGGATTCCTTTTTCATAGATCTGCCCTCAATGCTGCTTCCTGACACTGCCATGTTCCCAATGCCACACTCAGCAAGTGAGATCAAAATTCTATATTCTCAAGCTACATATTAATCCATTCTTATTTCTGTACTTTCAGAATGCTATTTCCAACTGGCAATTATTTTCTCTCCTACCTCCAATAATTACTGAGACTCTAAAGCATCCAACACATTCCAACGATAGGCCATCATATCTAGAAATATCTCAAGAGGAAACAAATTGTCATGTGCTTTCTGTAGTCTCAGTGATCTCATTTATCACATCCTATCATATAATTATGCAATATACTTTAAATAATATACAACAGTTTTAGGTATATGGTGTCCTTAATAAACTTTTCAAGTTGTTATTTATATATTCAATTTTAGCTATAAAGAGAATGCTATGAAGTTATCAAGAATTCACCATGATCAGCCTGTGAAACCCCTGGATCGAGCAGTCTTCTGGGTCGAGTTTGTCATGCGCCACAAAGGAGCCAAGCACCTTCGACCAGCCTTTCATGACCTCACCTGGTACCAGCGCCACTCTTTGGATGTGATTGGTTTCCTGCTAGCTTGTGTGGCAACTGTTACATTCCTGGTCACTAAATGTTGCCTGTTTTTTTGCTGGAAGTTTGGTAAAACTGCAAAGAAGAAAAAGAGAGAGTAGCATTATTTATTTATTTTATTTTATTTTTTTTAGCAGTTAGCCTGGAATCCTTGGAATGGTTCACTGAAGTAACCAGCCATTAATTAGTATAGACTCCTCTCCTACTCCACTGGATTCTTGTCCATTCCTCAGTTTATCAAGCCAAAGATCAAAGACTTACTCCCAAAATATGCCACATGATTCAGAAATAAGTTTTAAAATAATCTATTCTTGAAGTGGAGAATATAAGCTATTAAACAAATGGAAGTTACTACCATTAAAGTCTCAGTGTTTCATTTATCAATTTCAGCTCAACAAGTTGAGCTGCTGTTTGAGGTCTTAGGAACGTAATGATTAATTCTATTTTCAGTACTGAATGTGTTGAATATTTCCTGAAAATCTAACATGATTTTGGGTTCAGTATATACTCATTATTACTCATTCTCTAAAGAAACTGGACAAGGAGTAGTGTAGAGTACACTTTAGCCAGAGCTTCCATTCCAGTCTGGAAGATCAGGAGACTCAGAGTTTCTACTCTGCTATACAACACATTTTGCTGCCTGCTGCCTGCTAAGTCAGTTCAGTTGTGTCCGACTCTTTGTGACACCCTGGACTGTAGCCTGCCTGGCTCCACTGTCCATGGGATTCTCCAGGCAAGAATACTGGAGTGGGTTGCCATTCCCTTCTCCAGGGGATCTTCTCAACCCAAAGATCGAACCTGCATCTCTTATGTCTCCTGTATACACAGGCAAGTTCTTTACCACTAGCGCCACCTGGGAAGCCCTAAAGCACATTTTACACCATCAATTTTCTTTCAGATGACACATCAGACTTTTTCCCATTTGTAAACACTATTTTCTGTCTTTCATTTCAAGATTCCCCTTCATTTGGGTATTAATAGTGATAATACTTCATTTGTATTATATTAATAACCCTTTCTGGCTTCAGAGAAATAGCTGATTATCATATGTTAGCAAGGTTGATGGTACAATGGAGCAAAAGTAATGATTAGAATTTAATACCTATCCTTTTAAATTAACTTAAAAATCTATTTAATTCTTTCCTACATTAATTTTACTTACAAAGTACATATGTGAAAAAGAAGAAGCAAACTACTAAAAAGCTACATTGCAAATACTTTTGGAGGAATATGTATTTCTCAAAAATGCTATTTGCTATGTGGATAATTTCTCCAATAAATGGAAACCCAGGAGTTTGCACATTTCTTCCTTTTCCTTTGTCTCATCACTTTTCCTGGTCATTTCATGAACTGTACTGTGACCACTAAACTAAGCACAAGTACCTAGACGTCTTATTGACTAGTGCCAGCCAGAAATCTGCAGTAACATGAGGATACAAGTTGATTTTTAATAAAAATAAAGATGTCTTTTCCTTTCTTTTCTAAAAAAATCTATCTTCCAGTATGTTGCCCTTGAGGTCTATCCTCCAGTATGTTTTGACCTTGAGATCAAACAATTATTTGGTCTTACCATGATAGCATTACACAGTAGTAATCAAGTTCATTAAATGATCTATCACAGCTTTTGATATTTATAACCCAAGCTTGTGTCTGTATTTTAGAATAATTATAAATCACTTGGGCAGTTATCTGCTTTTACAACAACAGTGGCATAAATAAGAACAAGGTAAAGATAAATGTAATTTTAGATGTGGAATTAACTATAAAGATATATTCTCAATTTTATGAGGCATTGAATAATTAATGATTTAAGGTATACAGTTTAAAAAGTGTAAACATAATGCTGTCTTGCTTATGATAAAATTAATGTAACAAAACCTACAATTTACCACAGTGCTATATTCTGGCAATAACATAATGTTCTTTCCTAAAATATTCTTTAAAATCAAAATTTAACTTTTTGTTACTTTCTACCAACAAGATATACCTTCACTTTTTTGTTATTACCAAATGAGATAGCATAAAGGAGTTTAAGTAAACTCACGACATGGATACCTTGAACAATTTCTGAGTTTATACAAAAGAACTACCATAGCAAATAAATGAATAAACTCTATCATGTAGAGACCAACACTTTTCACCTGTTTGAATATCTATACATTATTATATTAAATATATTAACAACATGGTAGTAATTTTAGGTATGCACAAGCTAAACCTTTGTAACATGTCATATATATCCAGTTTAAGTTTGATAAAATATTTTTCAGTTTGATGATCTCTGACGTTTCTTGTTAATTAAAATAGCATGCTTTGATATACTTCATTTTTTAAATATTTATACTTAATATGTGACTATTTTATGAAATCCTGCTCAAGTTTCTTCTTGGTTATTACAAAAAATCTTTATTTTTTGAATGTTGAATTGTAAGCCAACTTTTTCACTCTCCTCTTTCATTTTCATCAAGAGGCTCTTTAGTTGTTCTTCACTTTCTGCCATAAGGGTGGTGTCATCTGCATATCTAAGGTTATTGATATTTTTCCCAGAAATCTTGATTTCAGCTTGTTTTGCTTCCTGCCCAGCATTTCTCAAGAAGTACTCTGCATATAAGTTGAATAAGCATGGTGACAATATACAATCTTGACGTACTCCTTTTCCTATTTGGAACCAGTCTGTTGTTCCATGTCCAGTTCTAACATATGCTTCCTGACCTGCATACAGGTTTCTCAAGAGGCAAGTCAGGTGGTCTGTTATTCCCATCTTTTGAAGAATTTTCCACAGTTTATTGTGACCCACAGTCAAACGCTTTGGCATAGTCAATAAAGCAGAAATAGATGTTTTTCTGGAACTCTCTTCCTGTTTCAATGATCCAGCAGATGTTGGCAATTTGATCTCTGGTTCTTTTGCCTTTTCTAAAACTAGCTAAAATTATGGAAGTTCACAGTTCATGTCTTGTTGAAGTCTGTCTTGGAGAATTTTGAACATTATATTACCAGTGTGTGTTCAGTTCAGTTCAGTTGCTCAGTCGTGTCCGACTCTGCGATGCCATGAACCGCAGCACACCAGGCCTCCCTTTCCAGCACCAACTCCCAGAGTCCTCCCAAACCCATGTCCATTGAGTCAGTGATACCATCCAACCATCTCATCTTCTGTTGTCCCCTTCTCCTCCTGCCTTCAATCTTTCCCAGCATCAGGGTCTTTTTCAATGAGTCAGCTCTTCACATCAGGTGGCCAAAGTATTAGAGTTTCAACTTCAGCGTCAGTCCTTCCAATAAACACCTAGGACTGATCTCCTTTTGGATGCACTGGTTACATCTCCTTGCAGGCCAAGGGACTCTCAAGAGTCTTCTCCAACATCATAGTTCAAAAGCATCAATTCTTTGGCACTCAGCTTTCCCTATAGTCCAACTCTCACATCCATACACGACCACTGGAAAAACCATAGCCTTGACTAGATGGACTTTTGTTGACAAAGTAATGTCTCTGCTTTTTAACATGTGGTCTAGGTTGGTCATAACTTTCCTTCCAAGGAGTAAGCATCTTTTAATTTCATGGCTGCAATCACCATCTGCATTGATTTTGGAGCCCAGAAAAATAAAGTCAGCCACTGTTTCCACTATTTCCCCATCTATCTCCCATGAAGTGATGGGACCCGATGCCATGTTCTTCATTTTCTGAATGTTGAGCTTTAAGCCAACTTTTTCACTCTCCTTTTTCACTTTCATCAAGAGGATCTTTAGTTCCTCTTCACTTCTGCCGTAAGGGTGGTATCATCTGCATATCTGAGGTTATTGATATTTCTCCCAGCAATCTTGATTCCAGCTTGTGTTTCTTCCAGTCCAGCATTTCTCATGATGTACTCTGCATAGAAGTTAAATAAGCAGGGTGACGATATACAGTCTTGATGTACCCCTTTTCCTATTTGGAAGCAGTCTGTTGTTCCATTTCCAGTTCTAAGTTTGCTTCCTGACCTGCATACAGATTTCTCAAGAGGCAGGTCAGGTGGTCTGGTATTGCCATCTCTTTCAGAATTTTCCACAATTTACTGTGATCCACACAGTCAAAGGCTTTGGCATAGCATATGAGATGAGGGCAATTTTGTGGTAGTTTGCTATCAAAGCAGTGCTCATAATTCTCCAAGTAGGGCTTCAATACTATGAGAACTAAGAACTTTTAGATGTTCAAGCTAGATTTAGAAAAGGCAGAGGAACCAGAGATCAAATTTCCAGCCACCTTTGGATCATCAATAAAGAGTTCCAGAAAAACTTCTACTTCTGCTTCATGACTATGCTAAAGACTTTGACTGTGTGGATCACTACAAAGTGGAAAATTCTTCAACAGATGAATTGAGGCACCTTACCTGCCTCCTGAGAAATCTGTATGTAGATTATGAACCAAGAGTTATAACTGGACATGGAACACACACTGGTTCCAAATTAGGAAATGAGTATGTACAGGCTGTAAATTGTTTCCTTGCTTATTTAGCTTATATGCAGAGTACATCATGTGAAATGCCTGGCTGGATGGAGCATAAGATGGAAACAAGATTGCCAGGATAAAATATCAATAATCTCAGATAAGCAGATGAGACCACCCTTATAGCAGAAAGTGAAGAGGAGCTAAAGAGCCTCTTGGTTAAAGTGAAAGAGGAGAGTGAAAAAGCTGGCTTAAAACTCAACATTCAAAAAATGAAGATCATGGCATCTGGTTCCACCACTTCTTGGCAAATAGATGGGGAAACAAGGGATACCATGACAGACTTTATTTTGGGGGGCTCCAAAATCACTGCAGATGATGACTGCAGGCATGATATTAAAATACACTTGCTCTTTGGAAGAAAAGCTATGACCAACCTAGATAGCATATTAAAAAGCAGAGACATTATCTTGCTGACAAAGGTTTTCTATAGTAAATAGATGGGGAAACAATGGAAACAGTGACAGACTTTATTTTCTTGGACTCCAAAATCACTGCAGATGGTGACTGCAGTCATGAAATTAAAAAATGCTTGCTCCTTGGAAATAAAGCTGTAACAAACCCAAACAGTGTGTTTAAATGCAGAAACATTATTTTGCTAACAAAGGTCCATATAGTGAAAGCTGTGGTGTTTCCAGTAGTCATGTATGGATGTGAGAGTTGCATAATAAAGAAGCCTGAACACAAAAGGATTGATGCATTTGAGCTGTGGTGTTGGAGAAGACTCTTGAGAACCATTCAGACTGCAAAAAGTTTAAACTAGTCAATCCTAAAGGAAATCAATCCTGACTATTCGTTGGAAGGACTGATGCTTAAGTGAAGCTCCAATACTTTGGCCACCTGATGAAAAGAGTGGAATCATTAGAAAAGACCCTGATGCTGAGAAAGATTGAAGGCAGAAGGAGAAGGGGTCAACAGAGACTGAAATGTTTAGATGGCATCACTGACTCAAGAGACATGAGTTTGGGCAAACTCCAGGAGTTGATGAAGGTCAGGGAAGCCTGTTGTGCTGTAGTCCATGAGGTCGCATAGAGTTGGATACGACTGAGTGACTGAACAATAAAGTGTATATATACACATATGTGAACACAAAGTCACATTCTATACATTATTAAGAAATACTCACATTTTCTGTTTTTAATTTCAAACTTGCTTGCTTTTTAAAATGAGGAAAGCATTTTTTTCTGCCATGTTTTATCTATTTTACCAAAAATAATGATTTTCTGTGTTTCAGATTTATCACACTCCTTACATTTATGAGATTATCAACTGTATTTTAAATGGTAATATAATTGGTAATTAGAAAGGTCTGCTACTTGTAAAATAGGGAACCACAAGTTCTGCAGTTCACGTTGAATTACTATCAACCTTCTGCTTCTCAATTTTATTTCCTTCCCAAGTTCTTTGCTTCTGAATCCACTCCAATTCTACCAAGGTTCTAGTTTCTGACTCCAAACTTAACCAAGGAGACTGAGATCCTAATATCTCATTCTCAGTTCTTTCCCCACAGAGACAGTCTTTAATACTCTCAGATAAAATCGTATATGATATCAGTAACCCATATGGCAACATGGAATGAAAGCACTTTTCACCCTTAAAGGATTTGTCAGATAATAAAAATTATGATTTTTTTTATCAAGGGAAGCCACCCCACTATCCTAGAGCGTCTTTACCACAATCAATATGCTTCAGTTAATTCTTGTCTCCTTTCCAGGCAACCTCCTTCAAAAGGACTTACGCCCTCACTGCTGTTTTTACTGGCCCTTACCTTACAACAGGCCACTGTCCTCCCATGCCAGAGACTCCTGGACACTCAGAGGCAAGTCTAGGTCAGTCTCTTGTGGGGTCACTGCTCCTTTCTCCTGGGTCCTGGTGTGCACAAGGTTTCTTTGTGCCCTCCAAGAGTCTGTTTCCCCAGTCCTGTGGAAGTGCCATAGTCATGCCCCACTGGCCTCCAAAGTCAAATTCCCTGGGAGTTCTCAGTCCCTTTGCCAAATTCCCAGGTTGGGAAATCTGTTGTGAGTCCTAGAACTTTCTTAGCAGTGTGAGAATTTCTTTGGTATAATTGTCCTGCAGTTTGGGGGTCGCCTGCTCAGTGGCTCTGTGGTGGGGCTAATGGCAACCTCCTCCAAGAAGACTTATGCCACACACTGTGTGTGCCAGATCTGCTGAAGCCAGGGTGCCTGTCCCCAAGGCAGGCCACTGCTGACCCGTGCTCCACAGGAGAAACTCAAACACTCAAAGGCAGGTCTGGTTCAGTCTCTGTGAGGTCTCTGGTAGCTAGATGCATATGAATGAAATGATTTCAGCAAGCCCAGATGTTTACAACTTCCATTACATAGATGATCTTTAAATCTTTTCATGTGAGAAATTTAGCTTTTAACAGTAGTCTTTTAATATACAGATCACCTGTCCCTCTTTGCAAAACTTATTATATAGCCTAGCTTCTCTCTTACCTCCTTGGAGTCAGCTTTCTCCATGGTCGCCAAAAATGCTGCCTCTTGGCTCAAGTCCTGATGCTGCTGCTAAGTCACTTCAGTTGTGTCTGACTCTATGAGACCCCATAGACAGTAGCCCACCAGGCTCCCCGTCCTTGGGATTTTCCAGGCAAGAACACTGGAGTGGGTTGCCATTTCCTTCTCCAATGCATGAAAGTGAAAAGTGAAAGTGAAGTCGCTCAGTCATGTCCGACTCTAAGCAACCCCATGGACCGCAGCCTACCAGGCTCCTCCGCCCATGGGATCCTCCAGGCAACAGTACTGGAGTCGGGTGCCATTGCCTTCTCCGTCCTGCTATACCCACCAAATAAAACCTAACTCTCAGCTTTCAGGTTGTGCATATTTTTTCCAGTCAACACTGCAAAAGGAGGTATAATTTCAAAATGCACGTGTAATCAAGTATCTTTTGGGCTTCCCTGGTAGCTCAGCTAGTAAAGAAACTGCCTGAATGCAGGAGACCTGGGTTCGGTCCCTGGACTGAGAAGATCCCCTGGAGAAGGGAAGGGCTACCCACTCCAGTATTCGGACTTGTAGAATTCCATGGACTGCATAGTCCATGTGGTTCAAAGATTCAGACACTACTGAGTGACTTTCACTTTCAGTCTTTGCAGTCAGTTCCATATTTTTATAAAATCATCTTAGTTTTGCAAATTTTGCTTTGTGTTCAGAAAATTATATGAATATAAATTAAAAAGGAGATTTTAGTATTAATACCAGGAACAAAAGAATGCCTAGACTCATCCATCAACCAGACTTCATCCCAATGTGCTGTGTGCTATGTCACATCAATAGTGTTCGACTTTTTGCGACTCTGTGGACTGTAGCCTAATGGGCTCCTCTGTCCATGGGATTCTCCACTCAAGAGTACTGGAGTGGGTTGCCATGCCCTCCTCCAGGAGATCTCCCTGACCCAGATATTGAACCTATGTCTCTTATGTCACCTGCATTGGCAGGTGGGTTCTTTACCACTAGTGCCACCTGGGAAACCCATTTATTCCAATGGTTTCTAACAAAATGTGAAGCCTGCAAGCAGCACCAGAGGGAGTCCTGCTCTCATTCCAAGAAGTCCTGCACTTGTTACTCAGTGCAGAGTTTTGTAAAAGGCTGAGTCAACAAGCTCTGATTCCAGGTTCAAAATGATGTTCAACTCTGCCTCTGCTCATATTCCCTTTTTCCAGTTGAGTACCATGTAAAGTGGGGAATAGCATACTTGGTATGTCACCTAAGACAGATGGCATGGGCCACTATGAGTCCTTTTAAATTATAAAATAGAGATTAGAGACCAAAAGTCAGTCTAAAGATGGTTAGTTCCTCTCTGGTTTTAAGTGGGAAGAGGCAAGAGAAATTTAGCCATAGGTTCCTGAATTTACTTACTGTCTCTTCACTTGCCCATTCATTTCCTAATTTATTCATTTGACCATGCAGTCTCAGTTGCAGCATGCAGGATTTTTTTTTTTTTTTTTTAGGTTGTGACATGCAGGGTTTTTAGTTGTAGCATGTGAACTCTTTAGTTGCTGCAGCATGTGAGATCTAACTCTCTTACCACGGATCAAGCCCAAGCCCTCTGCTTTGGGAGTATGGAGTCTTAGCCACTGGACTACCTCACCTGCCCAGTCAGAATGTGACTTAATCAATGTAATTGCTTCTGAATAATCAGATAAACAATTCTAACTTTCTCAGCTAGGACTGAACATGTATAAACTTGGGGAAAAAGTTGCACAGTCAGGTCTATCCTAGAAAAAAATAAACAAGCCCCTTTCTTTAAAATCTTCTTTAAAATTGTAAGATCACTCTGAGTTTTCTCAAATTTTTTTTTTTGTTTTGTTTTTTAAACTACAGGCTAGGTTCTTTCTTGTTCTGAATTCTTTCCAAACCGCCTACACAGAGTGTTATTTTAGAACTGGTCTTGCATGTACTTCATAGCAATTTGTCCTTAAAAAAAATATATATATTCCAGTAATTTCAGACTCTCTGGGATTTTACTCTATTGATTTGGTTGCATAATCAGGCTTTAGTTAGATTTATGATGTTTTACAGATTGTTTTAGATATTTATAGATGTTTATGATGTTTTATAGATGTAAATTATATCACCTGAGAGAACATCCTGATAATTTTCACATTTTCTCTAATAATGAGAAACTGACTATAATATGGCTGATCATTCCTGTGGCTATGTGAATAATAACATTTTTATTTCTGTCATTCCTGTGGGTTTTTTTAATATCTGTTAGGTAGTTAGGATAGGAGAAAGGAGTCCAGAATGGTGGTGGCTAAAAGATAAGGAAGGGAAAAGCCTGCGAAAATAGAACAAAGGAAGGTCTGAGGACTGGAGTGAGGACCTCAGGTGAAAGAAGCAGCACTTCCGGCTAGCCCAATTTACACAGGGCAGGCGCAGGGGAAGGAGAAAGAAACATGCAAAAAGAGGAGCCAAAATTGGGCTGGGGGCCTCTCTTCCCTTTGTGTCTTTTGGGTCAGCATGCTGTCATGCCTTGAGGATGTATTTTCCTTTACTTGCTAAATAAAACTGACATGTACACGGAGCTGCAGCTGGTTTATCTGAGGGCTGTAATACTGATCCATTCATCGCTTCAAATTTTTGTTGTGATGAGGCAGAACCAAGGGAATTACAAACTCCCCTGATATTTCTATATCAAAACTACTGACTAGGCCCTCAGTGACAAAACATATTAGATGCAAGTCAATGATTTCTGTCTACGATATTCAAGAAAACAGGTTTTCCCACTCCTATATAATAAAAAATCAGTTATATTGCCTCTCTAAGAAGAATAAATTTTATTCATACACTCACATCAATGGCGATAGTATTATTCAGTACACAATATAGAAAGATATAAATTGGCTGAGAAATATCTTATAGGTAGGAAACATAAGCAAGTGACTACATATAGACTCCTCCTAAAAATAACGATTATAGTAAAAATAAATGAATAAATAAACTGGTTTAGAGAATACTTAAATCAAAAAAAAGTAAACTGTTAATATAAATATTGACATTAAATTTGCTGCCAGTGAGTGCTCTAAAGGAAATGAAAAGCATGTGATTGGAAACTGGAGGAAAGGTAAATCTTTTATCAGAAAGCTTAAAGTATTTATCAGAAAGCTTAAAGAAATTGTGTCCTATGCCTACATGAAATGAAGGATTTGTAAGTGACAAGCTTGTACATCTAGCTGAGATTTGCAAGAAAAACTTCAAGATACTGACTGGTTTCTTCTGCTGATTATAGTAAAATATGACAAGAGAGGCAATAAAGTGATGAAAGAACTGTTAAAAAGTAACCTGGACTTGATGGCTTGTGAAATTCAGGCTGTCCACATTGCAAAGGAAACTAGTAATAAGAGATTCACTGTAAAACAAAACAAAAATGCTCTGGAGAAAGAGCCAAGTGTGTGGTTATCAAATCTTTTGCTAATACTTCAGAAAGATCTGGAGAAGGCAATGGCAGCTCACTCCAGTACTCTTGCTTGGAAAATCCCATGGATGGAGGAGCCTGGTAGGCTGCATGCAGTCCATGGGGTCAGAAGAGTCGGGCAAGACTGAGCGACTTCACTTTCACTTTTCACTTTCATGCATTGAAGAAGGAAATGGCAACCCACTCCAGTGTTCTTGCCTGGAGAATACCAGGGACAGGTGAGCCTGGTGGGCTGCCGTCTATGGGGTTGCACAGAGTAGGACATGACTGAAGCGATTTAACAGCAGCAGCAGCAGCAGCAGAAAGATCAAAAGATCAAGGTACACAGTCACACAAAAGACTCTTTGGAGACACTGAAGGTGTGAATCATTCAAACCAGAGGGAGTGGTGGAAGTTCCACTTTATCCCCATTTCGTCCTTTGGAAAACACAGTGTCTATAGTGTTATGCTAGATCTGTCATCGTTATATTTGGGGAGCAGAAAACTTGTTCCTTAGACTCAAAGGAGAGGGATTATGCTCCATAATGGATCATATCCAGAGCTTCTCCAATGCCTAATTGAGATGATATAAAGGATGAGATTTAGGATCTTGAGATCATGTTGTAATGTGTGGAGACATTTAGAAACCTAAGGATGAGGTGAATATATTTTGCATGTGTGATGAACATGAAACTCTAGGGCCCAGAGGATAGACTGTGGTTAGCAGAATAATGACCAACAAAGACGTCTAACTCCTAATCCCCAGACACTGAAATGCCAGCACACGTGGTGAATTTTAGTGAACTTTGCAGATGTTATTATAATTAAAAACTTTGAGGTGAAGAGAATATTTTGCATAATCCAGGTCTAGCCCATCTAATCACATGCAAATTTTCTTAAAAGCAGAGAACTTTACCTAGGTCCAGATAACCAGAAACATAGCAATATAAGACGAAATCAATCTGCTGATGCTGAATTTGGAATGGAGGAAGGTGTTGGAAAGCAGAAACTAGGGGAGAAATGCACCAGGGAATGCAGGCAGCCTCCTGAAGCTGAGAAAGAAAAAGAAACAGATTCTTCCCCTAAGCCTCCAGAAAGACATGCTTAGCTGTACCAGCACCTGAAGTTTAGTTCATCAGACTTCTGATCTAACAAGTGAATTTATAAAGTTTAAAGTTCTGAGTGTGTAGTAAGTTGTTACACCAGCAATTTTTAATAAGAACTAATAAACTAATACAAAATTAAATTCTATGATTCTGTCCTTCCCATCATGGAAGGAAAATATTTCTTTGTATTAACAGCTTCTACAGAGACAGGGTGATAAGAAACAGAACACCTTAAGACCCAATACTCATTTTGTAAATGGATCACTGGAATGTTCTTGTTATAGCTCATGGACACAAATACTGAAAGCTAAAATAAAATCCACCTGAGAAATAATAATTCAACAAGAAACCATTTGGTTTGCAGCTCAAACAATGGCTCCAAACAGGGTTCAATCCTTGGGTTAGGAAGATTCCCTGGAGGAGGGAATGGCAAGCCACTCCAGTACTCTTGCCTAGAGAATTCCATGGACAGAGAAGCCTGGTGGGCCACAGTCCATGGGGTCACAGAGAGTTGGACATGGCTGAGTAACTAGCACTTTCATGTTCATGCTCTTTCAAGTGCTAATTACCTCTCCTCTGGAAATTAGCCCCCAGATTAGCCCCAGATTAATCCTCCAGATTAGCCCCCTTTTGTGGGGTTCTTTCATCTCATATCTACATTCTCACAACCTACCATAAGAAAATTTTCAAAAATAAAATAAGGAAATATCTCTCCACGAATTGAAGCTTTCCAAGGCTCTTCACAGTTTACAGAGCAAATATTTATATAACTACATTAAATTTCTCCTCATACTCAGAGGAAACTGTGTTCCTTCGGGCTTCCATGATTTTTCACATTGCTCTCTAAATCTAAATTGCCCCCCGCATAAATTTTATACTTGAAAAAACACTAGTCAGTACTCACTCTCTGCACAAACATCACTTTGTTAACATCACTTCTTTACTCTCCCAGGGAGACTTGTTCTGTGTTCTAAAGGGACTTACAAGGGGCTTCATAACCAAAATAGTCATAACTAAAACTAATGCCTCCATCATAGGCATGCACTATCCATTTCCCTTTCCTTTTCTAGATTTTCAAATCTATATTTTCCCTTTAATTCTTTCCTCAGTGTCCAGGAAATCAAAGCTTATTTCACTGTCAGAATGAATGTTTTGCTTAGAATCTATATCCAAATCCTTCTTAGAAGAGATTCTCCTCTCATTTCAGGTCAATAGATTATTGATATCATGAAAACAAATTTATCCCATTACATGCTTCTTCCCCTTCCTGCTTCTAATTTGATGGGAATTTCTAGTAAGATTTTTAATATAACATACCTCAATTTAAAAAGTAGGATACAAAATGAAGTTCAGAAGAAGGTACCTAGAGGATAAATTCTTTTGAAGAGTAAAATTCTTTTGAGAAAGTATTGAAGAAGTGAGAGGAATAGAAGGAAGATTACAAATATTTAGAAAAGGGTATGATCATAATTCAGGAGCAATATTCTCAAAGGAAGGTGACTAAAACTATACTAAACTGATTAAAGTTATACTCAAAGGATGCTCATGTTCATATAAAGAAGAAAAAAGGAAGGAATAACTTCAGTCAAAAGAACAAAGGTGAGCTAGATGAAATGGAGCTAATAAAATAGATGCAAAAATATGCAGAAAGAAATGCTTAGAATGCTCAGATAAATCAGAATGTATCTGTGTTGACACATGCTGCTTCCTTATTTGCAAATTCCCTACATCCTAGGTAGTTTCCTCTTACCCTAGAGCCAGAGCGTTTACAGTGATACTGGAATTTATTGTACAGAGATGCACAAAATCATCTATGCTTCTCTTTATCTATTTGCTTTCCAAAGCCTCTGAACTGGAGATTAGCTTGCAGAGAAATTGCTAAGGCAGACTCTTGGAAATAGTCTTTAGCTCATAGTCATTGTGACCTTACCAAGTGGCAGTTATATTTTAACTACTTAATTGATTCTGTCCCAGATATGAGGGAGAGTTACCTCTGAAGTTAAGGAAGTTTATGAAGAAGGTTTGGATTTTATTAAGATGTCTAAGAGATGGGCTTTTCTTCTTGTGCTTTCTTTTTATTTCAGCTGTGACTTTTGTGAAAAGGTGCTGGTATAGCCAATTGAATAGACTCACTGGATCAATTTCAAGACAATTTTGGATGAACTTGCTCAGAGGGATCATGAAGTGACTGTGCTAGTAACTTCATCTTCCAACCTGGTGGATCCCAGTAAACCCTCTGCCCTTAAATTTGTGTCTTATCCTATATTCTTCACTAAGAATGAGCCTGATTTGTATTTTATGAAATAGATCAAGATATCAGTTCAGTTCAGTCACTCAATAGTGTCCGACTCTTTGCGACCCCATGAATCACAGCACGCCAGGCCTCTCTGTCCATCACCAACTCCTGCAGTTCACTCAGACTCACGTCCGTCAAGTCAGTGATGCCATTCAGCCATCTTATCCTCGGTCATCCCCTTCTCCTCCTTCCCCCAATCCCTCCCAGAATCAGAGACTTTTCCAATGAGTCAACTCTTCACATGAGGTGGCCAAAGTACTAGAATTTCAGCTTTAGCATCATTCCTTCCAAAGAAATCCCAGGGCTGATCTCCTTCAGAATGGACTGGTTGGATCTCCTTGCAGGCCAAGGGACTCTCAAGTCTTCTCCAACACCACAGTTCAAACGCATCAATTCTTTGGTGCTCAGCCTTCTTCACAGTCCAAATCTGACATCCATACACGACTACTGGGAAAACCATAGCCTTGACTAGATGGTCCTTTGTTGACAATGTAATGTCTCTGCTTTTTAATATGCTATTAATGTTGGTTATAACTTTTCTTCCAAGGAGTAAGTGTCTTTTAATTTCATGGCTACAATCATCATCTGCAGTGATTTTGGAGCCCAGAAAAATAAAGTTTGACACTGTTTCCACTGTTTCCCCATCTATTTCCCATCAAGTGATAGGACCGGATGCCATGATCTTCGTTTTCTGAGTGTTGAGCTTTAAACCAACTTTTTCACTCTCTTTCATTTTCATCAAGAGGCTTTTTAGTTCCTCTTCACTTTCTGCCATAAATATGGTGTCATCTGCATATCTGAGGTTATTGATATTTCTCCCAGCAATCTTGATTCCAGCTTGTGTTTCTTCCAGCCCAGCATTTCTCATGATGTACTCTGCATATAAGTTAAATAAGCAGGGTGACAATATATAGCCTTGACATACTCCTTTTCCTATTTGGAACCAGTTTGTTGTTCCATGTCCAGTTCTAACTGTTGCTTCCTGACCTGCATAGAGATTTCTCAATAGGCAGGTCAGGTGGTCTGCTATTCCCATCTCTCTCAGAATTTTCCAGAGTTTATTGTGATCCACACAGTCAAAGGCTTCGGCATAGTCAACAAAGCAGAAATAGATGTCTTTCTGGAACTCTCTTGCTTTTTCCATGATCCAGCGGATGTTGGCAATTTGATCTCTGGTTATTCTGCCTTTTCTAAAATCAGCTTGAACATTAGGAAGTTCATGGTTCATGTATTGTGGAAGCCTAGCTTGGAGAATTTCGAGCATTACTTTACTGGCATGTGAGATGAGTGCAATTGTGCGGTAGTTTGAGCATTCTTTTGCATTGCTTTTCTTTGAAATTGGAATGAAAACTGACCTTTTCCAATCCTGTGGCCACTGCTGAGTTTTCCAAACTTGCTGGCATATTGAGTGCAGCACTTTCACAGCATCATCTTTCAGGATTTGAAATAGCTCCACTGGAATTCCATCACCTCCACTAGCTTTGTTTGTAGTGATGCTTTCTAAGGCCCACCTGACTTCACATTCCAGAATGTCTGGCTCCAGATGAGTGATCACACCATCGTGATTATCCAGGTCATGAAGATCCTTTTTGTACAGTTCTTCTGTGTATTCTTGCCACCTCTTCTTAATATCTTCTGCTCCTGTTAGGTCCATACAATTTCTGTCCTTTATCGAGCCCATCTTTGCATGAAATGTCCCCTTGGTATCTCTAATTTTCTTGAAGAGATCTCTAGTCTTTCCCATTCTGTTCTTTTCCTCTATTTCTTTGCATTGATCACTGAAGAAGGCTTTCTTATCTCTTCTTGCTATTCTTTGAAACTCTGCATTCAGATGCTTATATCTTTCCTTTTCTCCTTTGCTTTTTGCTTGTCTTCTTTTCACAGCTATTTGTAAGGCCTCCATAGACAGCCATTTTGCTTTTTTGCATTTCTTTTCCATGGGGATGATCTTGATTCCTATCTCTTGTACAATGTCAGGAACCTCATTCCATAGTTCATCAGGCACTCTATCTATCAGATCTAGGCCCTTAAATCTATTTCTCACTTCCACTGTATAATCATAAGGGATTTGATTTAGGTCATATCTGAATGGTCTAGCAGTTTTCCCTACTTTCCTCAGTTTAAGTCTGAAATTGGTAATAAGGATATGGGCATATGAATTACCACAGAGGACACTAAGGGAATGTGATTCAAAGATGCAAAAAAAAAAAAAATCACAAATATTCTGATACTGTTGAGAAGCTCTGTGTGGATGGAGTTTTAAACTAAAAACTTATGAAAAAACTGATAGAGGCCAGATTTGATGTTGTTCTTAGAGTTGCAATATCTCCTTGTGTTGAGCTGCTGGTTAAACTGTTTACCCTACCTTTGGTTTACAGTCTTCAATTTTCCACAGGCAATACATATGAAAAACTCTGTGGCAGGCTTTTATTTCCTCCTTTCTACATACCTATTATAATATCTGAACTAAGTGACAAAATGGCATTTATGGAGAAAGTGACAAATATGGTGTATGACTTTTATTTTAACTTTGTATGAGAGTCTTAACAATAAGTGGGATAAATTTTACAGTGAAGTATAGGTAAGTCTGGTTTATTACATTTTCCCTCCAGTAGATGAAAAGAAATCTTACTTTCTTTGCATGGGTTAGAGTGGTATAATTTGTATTTTCTTATGTTTAGTGTCAAAATGGAAATATAACAGCTTCTTAGTCAAAAGGTATCAACTATTCAGGAGAGTGTGCAAAGTAATCTAGAACTCTGTGACACTGGAGATGTTCCTCTGTTTGACAATAATAATCCAATATGTGAATATTCTGGAGGCTTATTTATTCTGAAAGCTACATATGCACTGTGCTTTTCATAAATCATAATGTCTGTTATTTATTGCTGTAAAATAAGCTATCCTAAAACTCACAGTTTAAAAAAGAAACCATGCTGTTTGCACATGATCCTATGAATCAGAAATTTGGGCTGGGCTTGGGAAAATGTCTCTTCAGTGGGTTTTGCCTGGGCTTAATCTTTATGCTTCTGTTAGTTACCAGGCTTGGCAGAAGTGGAATGGTCCAAGAAAGTGTCACTCAACTGGCTGGGGTTTGGCAGATTATCAAGATACTTTGATTGTCTCCTCCAGGTGACCCTCCAACAGAAAACCTTGGACCTATTTAGATCATAGCAGAATTCTAGAATAGGTTGCATGAAACTTTTAGACTAGATTTGGAAGTCACACAAAATCACTTCTGCCATCTTCTATTGGTAAAACAGGTCAGGAGGAAAGCCCAAATTCAAAGGGTGAAGAAATAGCCTCCACCTCTTAATAGGAGGAGTTACAAAGAGTATTAGCCATTTTTAATATACTATAGTAAGAAATTTCATTAACTATACTTAAAAATCAAATGAAGTTTACTTTTTAAACCTGGATCAGTGAAAAAAGAAAAATCTATGTCTAAAGCAATCTGATATATTGTATAAACTTTGTGTTTACCTGCCTTTAAAATTAGACATTTCTATGAACTCATAGCTGAGGTTCCGTTTAGCTTTCAGAATCAAAGTTCCTGACTTCTCCATCTAGATTCAATTCTTCTATTATTTTAATCTCTCTAACATCTCCATCATCTAGCATCTCTATTGAGAAGAAAAATTACTTAGTTGTGGATGAATTTCTCTGAGAATTATCTAGTATTACTCCTTCCCTCTCAATGGATTAAATGTCATTTACTAAGTAAACCTCTAGTGTTTCCCATTTTAATGCTTTCTCTATTTCTTGGGATTGATCACTTAGGAAGGTTTTCTTATCTCTCCTTGCTCTTCTTTGTAACTCTGCATTCAAATGGATATATCTTGCCTTTTCTCCTTTGCCTTTAGCTTCTATTCTTTTCTCAGCTATTTGTAAGGCCTCTTCAGACAACCAATTGCTGTTTTGCATTTCTTTTTGGGAGAATGGTTTTGATCATGACCTCCTGTACAATGTTATGAACCGCTGTTCATGATTCCTCATGCACTTTGTCTATCAGATCTAATCCCTTGAATCTATTTGCCACTACCACTGTATAATCGTAAGGGATTTGATTTAAGTCATACCTGAATGGTCTAGTGGTTTTCCCTACTTTCTTCAATTCAAGTTGAATTTGGCAATACAGAGTTCATGATCTGAGCCATAGTCATCTCCCAATCTTTTCTTTGCTGATGGTATAAAGCTTCTTCCACTTTGGCTGCAAAAAATATAATCAATCGGATTTTGGTATTGACCATCATCTGGTGATGTCCAATGTAGAATAATCTTCTCTGGTGTTGTTGGAAGAGGGTATTTGTTATGACCAGAGTGTTCTCTTGGCAAAACTCTGTTAGTCTTTGCCCCACTTCATTTTTGTACTCCAAAGCCATATTTGCCTGTTACTCCAGGTATCTCTTGACTTCCTACTTTTGCATTTCAGCCCCCTATCATGAAAAAGACATATTTTTGATGTTAGTTCTAGAAGATTTTGTAGGTCTTCAGAGAACCATTCAAATTCAGCTTCTTTGGCATTAGTGGTTGGGGCATATACTTGGATTACTATGATATTGAATAATTTGCTTTGGAATCAAACAGAGATCCTTCTGTCATTTTTGAGATTGCATCCAAGTATTGCTTTTCAGACTCTTGACTATGAAGGCTTTTCCATTTCTTAAAAGGGATTCTGTCCGCAGTAGATACAATAGTCATCTGAATTGTATTCACTCATTCTGCTCCATTTTAGTACACTGATTCCTAAAATGTCAATGTTCACTCTTGCTATCTCCTGTTTCAGTTCAGTTCAGTCGCTCAGTCATGCCCGACTCTTTGCATCCCCATGGACTGCAGCACACCAGGCCTCCCTGTCCATCTCCAACTCCCAGAGTTTGCTCAAGCTCATGTCCATTGAGTTGAAGATGCCATCCCACCATCTCATCCTCTGTCATACCCTTCTCCTCCTGCCTTCAATCTTTCCCAGCATTAGCATTTTTTTCAAATGAGTCAGTTCTTCGCATCAAGTGGCCAAATTATTGGAGTTTTAGCTTCAACATCAGTACCTCCAATGAACACCCAGGACTGATCTCCTTCAGGATGGACTGGTTGGATCCCCTTTCAGTCCAAGGGACTCTCAAGACTTCTCCAACACCACAAGTCAAAAGTATCTATTATTCAGTGCTTAGCTTTCTTTAGAGTCCAACTCTCAAATCCATACATGACTACTGAAAAAACCATAACTTTGAGTAGACGGACCTTTGTTGGCAAAGTAATGTCTCTGCCTTTTAATAAGCTGTCTATAATGGTCATAACTTTTTGTATTGTCATAACTTTGAGAATTTACTCAACTAAGCAATTTTTCAAAATCTCCTGTTTGGTCACTTGCAAATTACCTTGATTCATGGACCTAACATTCCAGTTTCCTAGGAAATATTGTTCCTTACAGCATCAGACTTGACTTCCATCAGCAGTCACATCCAGAACTGGACATTGTTTTCACTTTGTCTCAGCCTCTTCATTCTTTCTGGAGTTATTTCTCCATTCCACTCTTCTCCATCAGCATATTAGGCACCTACCAACCTAGGGAGTTCATCTTTCAGTGTCTTCACTTTTTGTCTTTTCATATTGTTACCTGGGTTCTCAAGGCAAGGATACTGAATTGGTTTGTCATTTCCTTCTCCAGAATTTAGTTTATTGGGCTCCAAAATCATTGCAGATGGTGACTGCTCCATGAAATTAAAAGACACATGCTCCTTGGAAGACAAGCTATTACAAACCTAGACAGTATATTAAAATAAGCGTAGACATGTTAAAAAATAAAGACATTACTTTGTTAACAATGGTCAGTGTAGTCACAGCTATGTTTTTTCCAGTAGATGTGTATGAATACGAGAGTTGGAGCATAATGAAGGTTGAGTGCAAAAGAATTGATGCTTTTGAACTGGGGCATTGGAGAAGACTCTTGAGAGTCCCTTGAATAGCAAGGAGATCAAACTAGTCAATCCTAAAGAAAGTCAGTCCTGAATAGTCATTGGAAGAACTGATGCTGAAGCTGAAACTCTAATACTTTGACCACCTAATACGAAGAACTGACTCTTTGGAAAAGACCCTGATGTTAGAAAAGATTGAAGGCAGGAGTAGACAGGGATGACCAAAGATGAGATGATTGGATGGCATCACCAACTCTTGGACATGAGTTTGAGCAAGCTCTGGGAGTTGGTGATGGACAGGGAAGACCTGGCATGCTGCAGTCCATGGGATTGCAATGAGTCGGTTAGGACAGAGTGACTAAACTGGCTAGGTAAACCTAAAACATCAGAGATTAATATTAGAATATAAAAAAGCATTGGGGATAATATTTGAATTATCAATGTCTGCTTTCTGATTTTAATACCTTCAGTTTGAAAAAGTAAGCAAAAGGTGAGTCCAATAGATTCTTCATATCTGGATGATTTCTTTTTTTTTTTTTTTTTAAAACTTGATTGGAGTCTAATTACTTTACAATATTATAGTGGTTTTTGCCATATATTGATGTGAATCAGCCATTCCAGAGCAAGACATACCATGCATATCTGGATGATTTCTAATCTTGATTCTGTGAGTACATCCACTCAACAACAGATATTTTTGGACTTCCTTTTCTTTTCTGTTGTTTACTAATTTGGGGAGCAGAAGGAAATTAGTAAATATTTGTTGAGAATTTACTCTCTTCCAGGACATCTAAGTCCATCATATTTATTAATTCATAAGATAGAGACATAGAAATCTTATTCATGGGCAGTATTATTCTCATTTTATACATACATGAACTTAAGTAAGGTAACCAACTCAAGTTTTCATGGGGAAGAAGTGACAGAGATGGGATTAAAACATAGAAGTCTGGCTTCGGAGTAACCACTTTGCATATTGCGTTATATGAACATACAAAAAACATGATACTCTAATTTCAAAACTTCATCTATGATTTGGAGAAATATTATGGTAAGCATCAAGTGCGCTACAGTATAGAGAAGGTTAGTTTCTCTTCATTGTGGTGGTCTTCATAACAGACATTCTCCGTATCACTCAACTAACCAAACTTCAATCTCCAAGAGAGATGTTCCCTCACTACCTTTTACTCAAATATATATATCTTTGTGTTTGGAAATTATTGTAAAAATTTTGGAAACCATCCTTGGCAGAAATTCATTATTGCTCTCAATGGCTAAGAAGTATTACAAGGTTAATTAAAGATTATATATATATATTGTATATGCAATATTCAAGGTTAAGATTACATATATACTATATGAGGTTATAGGAGGTAGAGGCTTGAAGAATAGAACCAAGACCAAAGTCTATGAACAAATCTGCTAAAAATTAACCAAGAATTGCAGGTCATAGAAAATAAACTCTTAGACGAGGTTCCATAGCAAGGTCATGTGAGTTCATGTGAAGTGAAAAAGGGCATCAAATGCCAAACAGTCAGTGTAGAAAGCTGGTTGGTGAATGAACTAGAGTATGATTAGGCCTATCTAAAATAAAAGACTAAGCAAATAATCCAAAGACCAACGTTTCTAAAATAAATAATTCAGAGATAAAAGTTTCTAAGATAAAAGTTAATCAGGAATCATAGGTCATAGAAAAGCAGCTTGTAAGTGAGGTAACATAATAAGCACATGCACAGCAAAGTGAAGGAAAACATGGTAAAATATAGCAAAAAATCAAAGTAGAATGCTGGGCTGTGAATGGAGCGTATGTGTGAAGATATATTAGGCAAATAATCCAAAGCCATAAAAAAGCTTAGAGAAATTTTAGGTAAGTAAGGGGACAGAGGTGCAAGTGACTGGTGCAAATAGACTTTTGCAACCAAGGCAGGTTTTCTAGCCTGGCTTTCCAGAACGTTTATGTCACTCCTTAAACAAGGAGCCATCACAGCATTGCTGATTTACTCTAAGAATAGAAATTAACAAAGGAGATCCTTTAATCAAGTTATAAATACTAAAAAGGAAGATTTTGATCAGTCTTTAGCAGGTAAATCTCCCTTATCACTCATTCCAATGTGCTTTTTAATATTTACTTTTAGTTTTTCCAATATTTATAATTTTTCTGGAGACCAAAGACACAAATTTAGACACAGGAACACACTTGACAGACTGAATCATAAGATAGTTCCTTAGCTGCCCATCCTTTTTAGGCAGTTATTAAGCAGCCTTCCATTGCCAGTAGATTGTAGTCATCTATACAGTCAGAATGTTTCAAATTTCCTAGGAGAGAAAAAATAAATAACATAAAGATGGAGGTGAAAGCCATCATTTCATTTAGTGCATCTCGATCATCATACACTTTCTTGATCACAGATGGTTCAAAAATTTAGTCCCACAATAAACTTTATTCTTCAAAACATACAGAAAAAAAGTTGAGACTTTAGCTATGAGGTGGTGGTGGTGGTGAAGTCGCTCAGTCGTGTCCGACTCTTTGCGACCCCGTGGACTGTAACCTACTAGGCTTCTCTGTCCATGGGATTCTCCAGGCAAGAATACTGGAGTGGATTGCCATTTCCTTCTCCAGGGGATCTTCCCGACCCAGGGATTCAACCTGGGTCTTCCGCATTGCGGGCAGACGCTTTAACCTCTGAGCCACCAGGGAAGCCCTTTAGCTATGAGAGGGAAGGCTATTGATTCTTTGTGACATCTGCATCTTTAGAGAGGCTTCTTAAACCACTGGAGTGTCTCTTCTTGCCTTTATCTATACTCTGAAAAGTTATCATGAGTAACCAGGATCCTCTGGTGGCTGACTAGGTGACCTGAAGACCAGATTGAAACAAGTGTGAGAAGTGCAAATTCTTCATGCTGTTGGTCCATATTTAATGTGGAAAGTCATTAATAATCTTTAGAAAACAATACCTATGTGAGTGAGATCAAGTTGGTGAAGTAGAAAGACCCTGGACTTATCTCCTCCCATGGACACACCAAAATACAATTACTCACAAAGCAATTATCTTTGAGAACAACCTGAAGACTAGCAGAAAAGACTTTCCACAATGACGGATATAAAGAAGGAGCCACAACAAGACAAGTAGGAGGAGTAGAGGTACAGTCTAACTGGGACCCAAAACCTGAGGTTGGCCACCTACAAACAGGAGGAATATCACAGATCCTCCTCCAGGAGATAGTGGTTTCAGCCCCCACATCAAGCTCCCTATTTTGGTAAGATATACCACAGAATGTCTGGCTTTGAAAACAAGGATGGCTTACATTCGAGAAAACAGGAGACTCTGTAAACAGAGATTCTGTTTTCAAAGGGTGTACACAAAATCTCACTTAGTCTGAGTTCCAGCAAAGAGTCAGTAGTTTGAAATATATCTGGGTAAGAACCACTTGCTGATCTTGGAGCATCTCCTGGAAAGGCATTGTGCAGCTGGGATTACATCTGGGGATGCGGCCCTGCTGGTAGCCATTTTGGGGATCTCATTCCACCATTCTGACACCAACCCTGGCAAACACCATTTTAGAATCCTCCCTCTAATCTATTAGCACCAGAAGCTTGCCTGCTAATGGGTGCATGGCAATCACACAATGCTGGTTTCTCCCTGGAAGATGGGATCCTCAGTTAGCTTAAAAAAATATTTAAAATGTCAGAATGTTATTAAAAATGCACAAATATCATGAAAGTGATACAAATCTAATGCTATACATTGGAAAACAAGAAGATCATTTAGAATGCAATATTCATCACATATGTAAATAATTACAGAAGGAAATTGACTTAGAATTAAAATCTATAGTGAACCTGTAACGTGTGATATGAGTTAATCTTTAATAGTACATAAACCTAGAAAGGTTCAAAGGTGCCAAGGGAAGAGGTTATTATGAGCTATATAAGTTTCTCACTTACATGTGTTTTTCCCTCTCTTTTTTCTCTATATATGTTTGTTCAAATAGTAAAACACTGGCATTATTTGTTCATCTTGGCCTACACAGCACAGAAGCTTTATTGCTATATCATCTAAGAAAAATGGATATATATTCACAAATTTCCATATATTCCTTTTTTTATCTTCCACTACAGGAAGACCCCCTACAATCTGTGAATTAATGAGAAAACTGATTTTTGGTTGATAATAAGCTCTTGAGATTTTGAATTTCCCCAACCATCGTTACCAAATTTGATTTTGTTGGAAGATTTCACTGAAAACTTGCCAAACCCCTGCATAAGATAAAATTTTGATCTTGAAGGGAGTTTTCCATTCCCAGTCCAAATATTGTCTTATTGAACTAACATGGGCTATATATAAAATTTGTTCACACCATTCCTTCACTTACTGTGTGTTTCATGTTTCATTATTACTGAATAGTCTGGATTATATAACAGTCATAAAAATATGAAAGAAGTGCAAGATTATGTGGAAATAGCCACTATGATAAAGTCTCCAACACATGAGAAATATTATTTTTTCAACAAATTTGTATTCTTTGTCTGCTAGATGCCAGATTCTATACTCTGTACTGAAGAAGGAGGGGTGAAAGGGAGAGACACAGTGGTAGTCCTTGGGGATCTTATAGACTGGTCAGCCAGAAAAAATATGAATGTTAAACAATCACATATAATAAAGTACAAATCAAAACACACTTTAGACTGAGGTGATGTGGGAGTGATCTCTAATACTTTGTTAAAGTAAATTGCAATGAAATATCTAAAAGAATCAAATTCTGATAATGCCATATTAAAATTGGAAATATATGAGAGTATTCAAAGACTATGTAACTGAGAGACTGAACTGAACTGAACTGATGGAATCTGGTGCTTTAATATATGGTACTATGATAGATAGGAAATATACAAAAAGCAAATTCTGCCATAATATCTTTCCTATAAAATATGGATGCATGAGAATAAAGGAAGAAAAGTATGGTCTACTTTATAGACCATAACCACTGAGAATAAAAATAATCTGCCAGATACATAAAGGCCTTGGGCTTCCCAGGTGGCACTAGTGGTAAAGAACCTCAGGTTTAATCCCTGGGCATGGAGATCCCTTGGAAAAGGGCATGGGAACCCGCTCTAGCATATTTGCCTGGAGAATCCCAAGAACAGAGGAATCTGGCAAATTACAGTCCATAGGGTCCCAAAGGGTGGACACAATTAAAACGACTTAGATCACATGTACATGAAGTCTTTCAGTTCAGTTCAGTTCAGTCGCTCAGTCGTGTCCAACTCTTTGCGACCCCATGAATCGCAGCACGCCAGGCCTCCCTGTCCATCACCAACTCCCGGAGTTCACTCAGACTCACGTCCATCGAGTCTGTGATGCCATCCAGCCATCTCATCCTCTGTTGTCCCCTTCTCCTCCTGCCCCCAATCCCTCCCAGGATCAGAGTCTTTTCCAATGAGTCAACTCTTCGCATGAGGTGGCCAAAGTACTGGGGCTTCAGCTTTAGCATCATTCCTTCCAAAGAAATCCCAGGGCTGATCTCCTTCGGAATGGACTGGTTGGATCTCCTTGCAGTCCAAGGGACTCTCAAGAGTCTTCTCCAACACCACATTTCAAAAGCATCATTTCTTCAGCGCTCAGCCTTCTTCACAGTCCAACTCTCACATCCATACATGGCCACAGGAAAAACCATAGCCTTGACTAGACTGACCTTAGTCGGCAAAGTAATGTCTCTGCTTTTGAATATGCTATCTAGGTTGATCATAACTTTTCTTCCAAGGAGTAAGCATCTTTTAATTTCATGGCTGCAGTCACCTCTGCAGTGATTTTGGAGCCCCCCAAAATAAAGTCTGACACTGTTTCCAGTGTTTCCCCATCTATTTCCCATGAAGTGATGGGACCAGATGCCATGATCTTTGTTTTCTGAATGTTGAGCTTTAGGCCAACTTTTTTTTTCCCCCCTTTAAATTTTATTTTTATTTTACTTTACTTTACAATATTGGTTTTGCCATATATTGACATGAATCCACCACGGGTGTACATGCGTTCCCAAACATGAACCCCCCTCCCACCTCCCTCCCCATAACATCTCTCTGGGTCATCCCCGTGCACCAGCCCCAAGCATGCTGTATCCTGCATCGGACATAGACTGGCGATTCATTTCTTACATAACAGTATACATTTTTCACTCTCCTTACACACTGCCAAAACATAGTGCTTCATAAATATTGGCTACTATGACTTTATTTTTTTAGTGAACTTTTGGCCAAAGGAATTTGTCTCTGAAATCAAAAAAAGAAGAAAATATTAAAATAATATTTGAACTTTTAAACAGTGTCACCAGTATCTAGACTGGAGGGATTCCTTTTGGGGGGTGTGTGTATGTATGTGTGTGTGTGTACTGGCAAACTCATATTTTTTTCCAAAAACTTTGTGAATGCACTTCAGTATTTTTTCTGATCTTATCTGAGGTGAAAGAACTTCACAACATAAAACAGCCCAGAAATCATTGCATCCTGATAATACAATTCATGAAAATAAGCCTCTCTCAGGAGTTGGTGCTAGTGGTAAAGTTCTGGCCTGCCATTGCAAGAGAGGTAAGAGTCACAGATTGGATCCCTGGATCGGGAAGATACCCTGGAGGAGGGCATAGCAAACAATTCCAGTATTCTTGCCTGGAGAATCCCATGGACAGAGAAACCTGGCAGGCTATAGTCCATAGGTGTGCAAAGAGTTGGAATTTAGTGAAGTTACTTAGTACTCATGACACAATGCCTAATTTCACTAGGTATAGTTCTATTTCAATCATGTAAACTGCCTGATTTCTTTAGTACCACAGTTGGTAAAGAATCTGCCTGCAATGGAGGAGACTCAGATTCCATTCCTGGGTAGGAACGAGCCCCTGGAGAAGGAAATGGCAAGCCACTTCAGTATTCTTGCCTGGAGAGCTCCGTGGACAGAGGAGCCAGGCAGGCTACAGTTCATGGGGTTGAAAAGAGTCAGATGTGACTAAGAGACTTTCAACTTTCACTTTTCAAGCTGCCTGATCTCACTAACCAGGCTTGGAAACAAATACAGTAAGGTAAATACCAAGGAGAAAGTGACTGGTTTAGTATTAACCTGCACAATGTTGTTGTTGCTCGGTGTCCAGTCATGTCTGACTCTTTTTGACCCCATGAACTGCAGCATGCTTGGCTTCTCTACCCTTCACCATCTCCCGGAGCTTGCTCAAACTCATGTCCATTGAGGCAGTAATGCCATCCAAACATCTCGTCCTCTGTCGTCCGCTTCCCCACTGCCTTCAATCTTTCCCAGTATCAGGGTCTTTTCCTAGGAGTCAGTTCTTCACACCAGGTGGCCAAAGTATTGGAGTTTCAGCTTCAGCATCAGTCCTTCCAATGAATATTCAGGACTGATTTCCTTTAAGATGGACTGATTGGATTTCCTTGCAGTCCAAGGGGCCCTCAAGAGTCTTTTCCAAACCACAGTTTAAAAGTATCAATTCATCTGCACTTTGCATTCTTTATAGTCCAATTCTCACATTCATACATGATTACTATGGAAAGCTATGGAAAAACCATAGCTTCGACTAGATGGACCTTTGTCAGCAATTTCTCTGCTTTTTAATATCCTGTCTAGATTGGTCATAGCTTTTCTTCTAAGGAGCAAGTGTCTTTTAACATTGTGGCTGCAGTCTCCATCTGCAATGATTGCCCAGTGAAATAAAGTCTCTCACTGTTTCCATTATTTCCCTATCTATTTGTCATGAAGTGATGGGACCAGATGCATGATCATAGTTTTATGAATGCTGAGTTTCAAGAAAGCATCAAATCTTTGATGTTCAGGATTCTTTATGGTCCAGTGATAAAGTAACCACGTGCCAATGCCAGAGCTACAGGAGATGTGGGCTCAATTCCTGAGTCAGGAGATCTGCTGGAGGTTTTCAGTAGCGCAGTCATATCTGACTCTTTGCCACCCCATGGACTGCCACATGCCATCCTTATCTGTCCTTTATCATTTCCTGGAGCTTGCTCAAAGTTATGTCCATTGAGATGGTGATGCCATCCAAGCATCTTATCCTCTGTCATCCCCTTGTCCTGCCATCAATCTTTCCCAGCATCAGTTCTTTTCTAATGAGTCAGTTCTTTGCATTAGGTGGCCAAAGTAGTGGACCTTCAGCTTCAGCATCAGTCCTTCTAATGAACATTCAAGGCTGATTTCCTTTAGGATTGACTGGTTTAATCTCCTTGCTATCCAAGGGACTCTCAAGAGTCTTCTCCAAGACCAAGTTCAAAATCTGCATTATAGGATCCACATTTAAAAATGTAAATGAAAGTTTTCTGTAACTTAATGTCTTAAACCATAATTAGTCTTAGATAGCTTGATCAGATGTTTTACCCAATAAGTCACACTCTCTTGGCATAAAATCCACCAAAAATAAATAGCTTATAGGAAAAATCTGTCACATTCACTGTATATCATAGCATCAGTATCCTTAAAATATCTTGGCCAAGATCAGAAATAAAATCAAATTTATACCCAACATTTAACATCCTATATAAAAATAATGATAATATATAATATTGCAATTTCATTAAGTTTTGAATAAAAATAGGGAAAATAAGCTATGGGAAGTTTTGAAAAGTTATTTCCTTAAAAGAGATGAAATTAATGTAGCATACCCAGTATTATCAGAGCATGAGATAGGAAGAAAAAAGAAACAAACTTTCAGACAAGAAAAAATACTTTCAGCAGTCTTTGTCTCTTTCAGACAATTACTATAATATGAGAAGTTCAATAGATCAGAGTCTTAGCTGAGGCTTAAATTTAGGGAACTGTGGGTATTGGGAATTTGAAACACCAATAAATAAATAATAAATCATGGTTAATAAATTGAGAGTTCTTATTTAATTATATAGAGATGATTTAACAAGAATGCTTTTCTTCTTTTACCAAAGCAATTATATGTAACCTTTAATCTGTTCATATTATCATGGAAAAGGGAAAAGTGAAAGTATTAGTCACTCAGTTGTATACAACTCTTTGCCATCCCGTGGACTATAGCCCACCAGGCCCCTCTGCCCATGGAATTCTTCAGGTAAGACTATGGGAGTGGGTTGCCATTCCCTTTTCCAGGGGATCTTCCTTATCCAGGAATTGAACCCGGGTCTCCGCCTTGAAGGTGGATTCTTTACCATCTGAGCCACTAGGGAAGCACCATTACCCTTATATTATCATAGGTAGCATTATAATCAGGAAAGTCTATATATCAGAAGACCTGTCCTGAAAATTGCCAAGAAGAAAAGTAGATCAATTCAGCAACAAATACACTGGACAGAGAATGACATCCAAATTCATGAAGCTAAGCTACAGACTTTTTCATTTTATTTGAGGAATTCTGTTAGGCGTTCAGGTCCTTTTAAATGCCTGTCGTTTGTCAACTTCTCCAAAACAAACCAAGAAAGAAAAAGAAAAGAAAAATTTTGATCTTGCTAGGCTAGGATTATTTAATTTATTATAAGAAACAGGAACAGCACTTTGACAGAGTTTCATCAATTTTCAGTAAAAGGAAATCAGGGAAAGGTTATCTAAGGTTGAGTTGTGGTTGGTGATATTAAGGATGACTTTGTAATGTAAGGAACGGGTTGGAATTTAGCATAGTTGAAGGCATAACTTTTGATTTCCGGGCACAGTGAGGTCTTGAATCTTGTCCTGGTGAGCAAGCCATATGTTTTAATAAGCATACTATTTTACTTGTGTGCTTGTATAATCCTGTCATCCTGGGACAAGTTACTAAGCCATTGTTTCTGGATCTTCGCAATATTTAACAGAGAATGAGAAAAAAATTCCTGGCCCTGCTATTGTTTGAGACATGGAATAAAAATTACATTATCTTCAAAACTCACTTAAGAAAATCAAACCTGTGTTGTCACAATATGAAATGTTCTTCCCTGGAGACTTTCACTTTAGTGACATCCCTTGTTGGTAAGTGATAAATAAATCACTGTACTTGTTAGTAGTCAATGACAATACATTGGTTAAAGAAAATGAATTGCTTATCACACATCTCTTTCTAAAGTGTTTTAATAGTTATCGATGAGTTATAGTTATATATAGTTACAGTCATATTAGAAGATGATGCTATTTTAATAATTCTCTCTCTTTAGAAATGTATGTATTCAAGTTCTTCAAACAAACTAAAGAAAGAATGAATGAAACAAAAACCCTCTCTCTGCTGATTCCCCTTCATAATACAACGAATTATTTCTTTTCAGGAACTCAAAGAGTTTGTCCAAAGCTCTGGAGAAGATGGCTTTGTAGTACTGATTTTGGGGTCAATGGTTCAAAACCTTCCAGAAGAAAGGGCTAATAAAATTGCATCGACCCTTGCCCAGATTCCAATTACCTTTGTACTGAACAGCTACTTGAATGAATCTCTTTATTTCTTTTTCTTTTTTACAGGTATACACGTGTTCCCCATCCTGAACTCCCCTCCCTCCTCCCTTCCCGTACCATCCCTCTGGGTCGTCTCAGTGCACCAGCCCCAAGCATCCAGTCTCATGTATGCGAGACAGCAAAAGAGACAAAATGTATAGAACAGTCTTTTGGACTCTGAGGGAGAGGGAGAGGGTGGGATGATTTGGGAGAATGGCATTGAAACACGTATAATATGATATATGAAACAAATCCCCAGTCCAGGTTCGATGCATGATACTGAATGAATCTCTTTAAACTATGGAGCGGGTCCATTAGAATGCTTTTTGCAAAGGGGAGAGAAACAGAGAATATCATAACATGGTTAGATCAAAATGAATTGGTATATCTGTTTTTTCTTTGGAAGTTGAATTTTAAAATGGAACAAGGGGTACACATGTGCTTAAATGTTCCAATTCAAGTTTTACTTTGTTCTGAAAGACATTTCTATCTTAGAGATTATCTTTGAGATTCTAGTGCTATTAAGTTAATAGTAAGAACACAAAAACATCCAAATCTTGCCCCACAAATCACAATGTTTCCCAGAGGACTTCCTGGGGGGACTGTGGGAGTTCTGAGCAGCTGAGAGGTATCCTATTGCAGTTCACTTGGTAACTCCACTCGATATTTGATATTTAAAATAGAATTTTGAAAAATACTGAGTTGGAACATAAAGATTCAAATCCTTCCTCCTACTCCTGCTCCCTCTTTTCCCAAGATGAAAACAGCATGTGTCTTAAAATCATTCATTGAGGAAAAGAGCAATAGAGAAGCCTGGGATCTAGGTGTTTTTTTTTTTTTTTTTTCCCCTGTTAAAGCAGAAAAAGATGACAGGAAGGGGCATGGGCTCCAACTTTAAGGTCTTTTATGAAAGTGAAGTGAAGTCGCTCAGTCGTGTCCGACTCTTTGTGACCCAATGGACTGTAGCCTACCAGTCTCCTCTGTTCATGGGATTTTCCAGGCAGTAGTACAGGAGTGGATTGCCATTTCCTTCTCCAGGAGATCTTCCCAACCCAGGGATTGAATCTGAGTCTCCCACATTGTAGGCAGATGTCTGAGCCACCAGGGAAGTCTTAAGGTCTCTTAGTCCTGGCCATTAGCAGCTTGACCTAATCAACATATTATTCTGACTGACTGGATTAACAACTACTTTCTCAGAGGTGAGGAGGAAGAGAAGAGGCAAAAACTGGGAAGCATGGAAGAGTCAGTGTTAGCGGAGAAAAAATTAGAGAGACGTGCTTCCTGCTAAAGTCCTATCATTATTTTTATGGCAGTATAAATCCATCTGTACTCGTTCACTGGCTGTGAACTACTTGCCCTAAACTAACCCAAACAATCCTTACTATTTTCATCTTTGAGAACCTGGATTCATGTTGACAGCCTTGACAAGTAATATACAGTTATGTGCCTTAAACATAAAAAACATTACTCCACTAATCTAGGATTTGGGGATATTTCATTCCTTTGCGAAATGAGAATTTCAGCATCAGTGATTTCTTTGGGGTAGACATAGCATCGCTGATACATTCTAAATTAGTATTTTTCTATTGTAAAAAATGCAATTAGATCTCTTAATAGCACAAACTTCTAAATTGCTTATTTCAGTCTATAATAATCAATGAAAATTAATGTGGCACTCTCTTTTTAAAAAAAAAATTATTGCTTTTATTATTCTGCAATTCCTAGCTTTGTATAAAATATGTGCATGGATATTTCCACTATTAATACCTTTAGAGAAAAAAATGAAATAATGTCTTAGAAATTTTACACTTCAAAGATTATAGGAAGTGATTTTCCAATATGCAGTGTAAAATAATTTATATTCTCTCTACTAGTTGAAGAAATTTTATCTCATTATACCACATAGAAGAAAGTATAATAAAGCTCCCAAAATAAAATAGAAAGATACACATTTCCATCAAAATGCTTCATGGAGAAAGTAAACATAAGCAAATATTCACCAATTTCTCTCAGAAACTGCTGAGCAAGCAAAGTATTTTCTAGAGTCAAACCACAGGTTTGTTATATAAGATAGTCACATGAAATGAAGTTGCAGAAATTTCAGTCAGCTTTTTGTATACACTACAGTTCTGGTTGATTCTTGAATGCTTTTAACTATGAAATTCCATTATTTACAAGCTAATTTCCCTCAAGTCTTTAAAACTAGTCATAGCATGTTATAGTAAACAAAATGATAAGTTGATCAACAGGGTCCCAGATTTTTGCTGCTTTGATTTTTTTGAACTATTATTTAACACTATTTAACATTCCTGAGAAGAAATGCCCACATCTGTTCATTGAAAGAAGTGGGGCAAAATGACTTCTTACTAGATTTTAACTTCTAAAATGCTCTGAGACTGTAATCTTCTTCGTGGAATTGAGTCTTTTCTTAGTCTTATAGGCTGTGTGGAGATTCAGTGGGAAGAAACCAGATACGTTGGGAAACAATACTCAGCTTTTTAAGTGGATCCAACAGAATTATCTTCTTGGTAAGAAGATGGCAAAAAAAAAAAAAAATACTAAGTTCTAATTAAATCTCAAGGACAATAGTGGAACAGAAAGGTAAAACATCAACACTTGATGATAATTATCTGTCATTTATAAACTTTCGATAGCTCTTTGATTGGTCTTCTTGTCTCCCCACTCTTCTATCTCAGCTTTACTACTATTGTAGTGCTTTTATCTAAGATTATATGGGAAGTTCAGTTCAGTTCAGTCACTCAGTCGTGTCCAACTCTTTGAGACCCCATGGTCTGCAGCATGTCAGGCCTCCCTCTCCATCACCAACTCCTGGAGTTTATTCAAACTCATGTGCATTGAGTCGGTGATGCCATTCAACCATCTCATCCTCTGTCATCCCCTTCTCCTCCTGCCTTCAATCTTTCCCAGCATCAGGGTCTTTTCAAATGAGTCAGTTCTTCACATCAGGTGGCCAAAGTATTGGAGTTTCCGCTTCAGCATCAGTCCTTCCAATGAATATTCAGGACTCATTTCCTTTAGGATGGACAGGTTAGATCTCCTTGCAGTTCAATGGACTCTTAAGAGTCTTCTCCAACACCACAATTTAAAAGCATCAATTCTTCAGTGTTCAGCTTTCTTTATAGTAAACATCCATACTTTCCCTCTAACTCACATTGCCTAAAAATAAAAGTGCAGCTAATAGAAGATGACTTTGTAAACAGCACATCCATCATTTTTCCTCTATTGCCAAATGCCCCCTGAGATTCTCCATACATTATCAGAATGAATCATTCCCTCTATTTCTAAGAAACAATGTTTCTTCATCTCCCTGATTTTGAACATGGTCTTCTTCAAATCAAGAATCAGTCCACACTTGTCCTCTGGACAAAGCAACTCTGCACTAACATCCCAACTAATGTATAGCTTTCCCTCATTTCCTCAGACAGACTTCCTTTGAAAATTCACAAAAGTTTGCATGATCCCATGAGCATAGCAATCCTCAGAGAAAGTATTGCCTTCTTTATTAACTTATACTGTCAATTTCTATTTCTAACCATGGGACTCAGAATTTATTGTTCTCATTGAAATCTTTCTTCAGTTCAGTTCAGTTCAGTCACTCAGTCGTGTCCGACTCTTTGCGACCCCGTGAAGCGCAGCACACCAGGCCTCCCTGTCCATCACCATCTCCCAGAGTTCACTCAGACTCACGTCCATCGAGTCACTGATGCCATCTGGCCATCTCATCCTCGGTCGTCCCCTTCTCCTCCTGCCCCCAATCCCTGCCACCATCAGAGTCTTTTCCAATGAGTCAACTCTTGGCATGAGGTGGCCAAAGTACTGGAGCTTCAGCTGTAGCATCATTACTTCCAAAGAAATCCCAGGGCTGATCTCCTTCAGAATGGACTGGTTGGATTTCCTTGCAGTCCAAGGGACTCTCAAGAGTCTTCTCCAACACCACAGTTCAAAAGCATCAATTCTTTGGCGCTCAGCCTTCTTCACAGTCCAACTCTCACATCCATACATGACTACTGGAAAAACCATAGCCTTGACTAGATGGACCTTAGTTGGCAAAGTAATGTCTCTGCTTTTGAATATACTATCTAGGTTGGTCATAACTTTTCTTCCAAGGAGTAAGCATCTTTAATTTCATGGCTGCAATCACCATCTGCAGTGATTTTGGAGCCCAAAAAATAGTCTGACCCTGTTTCCATTGTTTCCCCATCTATTTCCCATGAAGTGATGGGACCGGATGCCATGACTTCGTTTTCTGAATGTTGAGCTTTAAGCCAACTTTTTCACTCTCCTCTTTCACTTTCATCAAGAGGCTCTTTAGCTCCTCTTCACTTTCTGCCATAAGGGTGGTGTCATCTGCATATCTGAAGTTATTGGTATTTCTCCCGGCAATCTTGATTCCAGCTTGTGTTTCTTCCAGTCCAGCGTTTCTCATGATGTACTCTGCATATAAGTTAAATAAGCAGGGTGACAATATACAGCCTTAATGTACTCCTTTTCCTATTTGGAACCAGTCTGTTTTTCCATGTCCAGTTCTAACTGATGCTTCCTGACCTGCATGCAGATTTCTCAAGAGGCAGGTTAAGTGGTCTGGTATTCCCATCTCTTTCAGAATTTTCCACAGAATCTTTCTTAGGTCACCCCAAAACCAAAGCTTTTATCACTCATGGTGGTGGCAATGGCATCTCTGAGCCATTTACCATACGATTCCCGTGGTGGGACTCCCTATGTTTGTTGACCAACCGAATAATACTGCTCACATGGAGGCCAAGGGAACAGCTATTAGACTTGAACACAATGTCAAGTACAGACTTGCTCAGTGCACTGAAGACTGTCATTTATGACCCTTCATGAGTATTAGCATTTCTTTAACTTGGTAGTATCTATAGATCAATAAGTTCTCTTTTCAACAATAATATAAGTTACTTCCGTTATTAAGAGGCTAATTTTAAAATACTTAAAATTATATAACCAATCTGAATTTCACTTTTACATTCAACCAGTTGTTTCAAAGTTGCTTTTTAATCCTATCGATTTAATGAGCAACTACTGCTGTTCAGATGCTAAGTTGTATCTGACTCTGTGATCTCATAGACGATAGCCCACCATGCTCCTCTCCCCATGGGATTCCTCAGGCAAGAATACTGGAGTGGGGCACCATTTCCTTCTCTAAAAGAGCAACTAATCACTTCAATAATTTTCCATGCAAAAAAAAAAAAAAAAAGAAAAGAAAAGAAATCTGAACTCTATAGAGCTTATTGTAACAAGCATGCATTTTTTAAAGTGTGACAGAATCTAGACAAGTGTTCCCTGATGGCTCAGTGGTAAAGAATTTGCCTGCAGTGCAGGAGAGACAGGAGACATGGATTTGATCCCTGGGTTGGGAAGATCCCCTGGAGGAGGAAATGGCAACCCACGCCAGTACTCTAGTCTGAAAAATCCCACAGGTGGAGGGGCCTGGTAGGCTATAGTCACAAAGAGTTAAGACACAACTGAGCGACTGAGCATACAAAGCCCATCCATAGAAGACTGAAAAATAAGAAAGATATTATTTCAATTCAATGCTTAAAATTTCTGAAACTCTATAAATACTAAGAATTAGTAATCTTCCTGTCTCGATAGGTTTTCTTATTCTGAACATTTTATTTAAATAGCATCATACAATATGTGGTCATTTACAACTGACTTCTTTTTCTAAGGAAAAAGTTTTTAGTTAGATCTATATTGCAGCATGTACCAGTACATTTTGTTATTGAATAATATTTTATAGTATATCCATACCATACCACATTCTATTGATACATTCATGAATTGATGGACATGTCTGTTTTTTTCACTTTTGTCTATAATGAAAAGAACCTATGAACACTGTTATACATGTTTGTGTGAACACAGGTTTTTATTGCACTGGGTCACAGGTTAATTTTATATTTATAAGAAACTACCAAATTCTTTTCCAAAGTGGTCACATCATTCTACATTTTCACCAACAGTGTATGAGAGTTCTAATCCTTCATATCATTGCCAACACATGTTATTATCTATTATAATTTTTAATATAGGCATGGTAATGAATATGATCACTCTTTGGTCTTGATTTACGTTTTCCTTATGTTTACTAATGCTGAGAATATTTTCATATTTTATTGGCCATTTGTATCATTTTAGAGACATGTCTCTTCCAATCTCCAATCCCTTATCCACTTTTTAATTTGGTTGTCTTTTTTATTATTGAGCTATTAAAACTCTCATGTGTCATATACACAAGTCTCTTTTCAGATATATGGTTCGTAAATATACTCTCCATCAGTAAGTTATTTTTCTCTTGCCAGTGTCCTCTGAAACACAATATTTTATGAAATTTAATAGAATACATTTTTAATAATTAAATATTTCCGAACTTTATTGAATCTGTTAAAACTGTTAAAATTTCCCACAGAGGAAACTCCCAGCTCAGATGCCTTCATCAGTAAATATTTCCAAATAATTAAGAAAAGAAGTACCATCGATCTTCCACAAACTCTTCTAGATAATTCAAACATATTACTACTTTCCAGGTCATTTTATGAGGCCATAACCCCTAATATCATAAACAGATAAGGATATTACAGGAAAACAAAAATTTTTAACACAATTCCTTCCATAAATAAAACACAAAAGAACTAAATGCCATATAAAAAATACAGAACACCTTGATCAAAATGGACTTATTCCAGGATTGAAAGTGTGTTTGTTTATATGTACAAAAATGAGTCATATAATTCAATAAATTTTCAACATAAAAGAAAAAAATATTATGAACAGTCCAATGATTAAATAATTGATAAAAGTCAACATCCATTCATGATATCAAAAGAAATATTTTGCAAAATAAATAGAAATTTCCTCAGTCTTACAATAGATATATTAAAATACCTATACAAAGATTACACTTCTTGGCAAAATATATACAGCTTTATCCCCTTCATTAGTAATCAAGAAAATATAAATTAAACTTCATTTTTACTTCATCATAAAAGGTAAAATTTGAGAATTATCCCAACCAAGCATTGACAAGAATGTGGAGAAATAGGAACCTTTCCATACTGCTGATGAGAACACAAATTAATAAACCACTTCAGAAAACTGTTTAATAATATTAAAGAGAATATGCACCCCATTCCAGTACTCTTGCCTGGAAAATCCCATGGATGGAGGAGCCTGGTAGGCTGTAGTCCGTGGGGTCGCTAAGAGTCGGACACGACTAAGCGACTTCCCTTTCACTTTTCACTTTTATACCTTGCAGAAGGAAATGACAACCCATTCCAGTTTTTTTTGCCTGGAGAATCCCAGGGACGGGGGAGCCTGGTGGGCTTCCGTCTGTGGGGTCACACAGAGTCGGACACGACTGCAGCGACTTAGCAGCAGCAATATTAAAGAGACCTAAACATGCATGCAGCCTTCTCTTAGCAATTCCACTCTTAGATGTATAACTAATAAAGATGCATAAATATATAAACCAAAATACATATATCAGAATAATTACACCCCCATGACCAAAAAGCTGTTAGCAATCCAAATGCCCAACGATCAAAGAATGAATAAATAATTGGTGGTACTGTCAAACAAGGGAATACTATACAACAGTGGAATCAACCAACATCTACACAAGTCAGACACAAATAACTACATACCATGTGATTCCAATATGTACACAAGTTAAATCATTGTATGGTGTTAGAGATCAGGCTAGTACTTAATCTGGGGAAGAGAGAAGTGACTGGAAGCTTCCACCAGGAAGGAATGTCTATCAGGAGTATATAATACCCTATAGCCTGATCTGGGTAGGAGTTATATTTGTGTTTCACTTGGTGAAAATTTTCTAGCTTATTTTAGTTTTGAGTTGTTTTCTTGGAATTTGTGCAGTTTTCATACATGCTTCATACTTAAAGGTTTATTTTAGAAAATATAACAAATTTTAAAATGTCTACAGAGTAAATAACAAAATAAACAAGTGAAGAAACAAACAAAAACAATGGAAGAATTGCCATTGACTACTATCTTAATGTGATCAAGAAAAGCCACTCTGCACGTAATACTGAGACAAAGACTTCAATAAAGAGCTTGAAACAAGCTCCAGGGTGTGTGGGGAAGAATATTCCAGAAGGACAAAAGGGACTGCAAGTTCAAAGGTGCTAAGAGAAAACATTTTCAACATCAAGAAACAGCTAGAAGGCCAATGTGCCTACAACAGAGTGCCTGAACAAAGTGATCAAGGAAGGGATTACCAGGGGTCTGAGCATGTAGGATACTATGGACCAGAGAACAGATGTGGGTTTTATTCTAAATGTGATAAGAAGCCAGACAGAAATTTTGAGTAGAGAGATGTAGTAACCTAATAGGTATCTCCAAAAAATAATTTTGTCCACTGGTAGAAAATAGATGGTGGAATGGAGAAGAGTCAAAGCACCTGGACTGGTTAGGAGTCATTTCATTTTTTATTACACTAATACTCTGTTCTATTATACTTCCACAGGAACATCATCATGAACTCTCCTTTCCACTGTCCAACTTACAGTGTTTGGAATGGCTCTTATCAATTCCTATGGTAGAAAAGATTGATGTTTCCCACCTGACCTTCCATTTTCATTTTTTAAATAACTGTCAATCATAAAATTTCAATTTAAAAGTCAAACTTTCAATGAGGACCCAACTAAAAATAGACTACTACTTCTGTAATTGTAGCTTCTCTTGTGGCTCAGCTGGTAAAGAGTCTGTCTGCAATGCTGGAGACCTGGATTTGATCTCTGGGTTGGGAAGATCCCCTGGAGAAGGGAAAGGCTACTCACTTCAGTTTTCTGGCCTGGAGAATTCCATGGACTGTACAGTTCCATGGGGTCACAAACAGCTGGACAGGACTGAGCTACTTTCACTTTCACTTTTCTGTAATTGTATATTTACTTGAAGAATTTGTATGACTCTTTTTGAAAACCATCTATGCCATTGGTATGCTTAAGTAAAGTAGCTTTCTTTCAATGTTAGTATCTTCGTACTTCTTCTTTAGATAGAAAGAAAATGCTATGAGGCTATCAAGAATTCACCATGATCAGCCTGTAAAGCCCCTGGACCAAGCAGTCTTCTGGACTGAGTTTGCCATCTACTACAAAGGAACCAAGCACCTGCGGCCAGGCGCCCACTACCTCACCTGGTACTAGTACCACTCACTAGACATGATTGGGTTCCTATTGGTTTGTGTGGCAACTGTTGTATTTGTTAACACAATGTTCTGTCTGTTTTGTTGCTGGAAGTTTTCTAAAACAGGAAAGAAGGAGAAAAGGGAATATCTGTATCTGAGAATTGGAGCAAGCTTACTCCATAGATGGAACTCGTCCAGCAAGAAGGAGTATGATAAGGATCCTATCCTCTTGTGACAAAATGACTTTTCCCAATTCAGCACCTCAGATTAAAGTTTATTTTCAAGGGATTTTCTGTTTATGAGTTGAAATATGTCATGCCAAGAGAAAAGCTCATGAAAAATAAAATAAACATGAAATTATATGGGTCTATATTGAAATTTATTTTTTTAATTCAAAAGTTATAATGAAAAGAAATCTTTGAACATAATAGTTTTTTACATGTTGTGTATAGACACAAGAGATCCAACCAGTCCATCCTAAAGGAGATCAGTCCTGGGTGTTCATTAGAAGGACTGATACTGAAGCTGAAACTCCAATACTTTGGCCACCTGATGAGAAGAGCTGACTCATTGGAAAACACCCTGATGCTGGGAAAGATTGAAGGCAGGAGTAGAAGGGGACGACAGAGGATGAGATGGTTGGATGGCATCATCAACTCGATGGACATGGGTTTGGGTGGACTCCAAGAGTTGGTGATGGACAGGGAGGCCTGGCGTGCTGTGTGGTTCATGGGGTCAGGAAAGAGTCGGGCAACACTGAGTGACTGAACTGAACTGATATACACAAGAACAATGAGAAGTCTATTTATGATATCTATATTACTTTGCAGATATTCAGAGTATTTTATCCTTAATTTGGTGCAGAATATTATAGCCTTATTTTGCTATAGAAACTGTTCAATAATTGAAATTGTGTTTAAAAATTCACAATTTTGTTTCATTTGTGAGACCTCTAAAATGTCTTGGTTATTACTGTGCATCTAGCCTCAGCATTACTTCTTATCTAAAACCATGGCATGCCATTTGCCTTCATACAGTTTAACTCATTTCCCAGTGGAATATTGGTGTAATTAGAAATATAGCAGCTGATACCTGCCTCCTATTTTGTTGTCATTTAGTTGCTAACTCTTGTCCAAAATCTTTTGGGATCCCATGGACTATAGCCAGTCACATTCTTCTGTCCGTGGAATTTTCCAGGCAAGAATACTGGAGTGAGTTGACATTTCCTACTCCAGGGGATCTTCCCAATCCAGGGGTTGAACCAATGTCTCCTGCGTTGTGGACAGATTCTTTACCACTGTGCCACCTAGGAAGCCCAGTAGGTTTAACTATTCTTCCTCAAATCTATCCTGCAACACAGGCAACCTAAAAAGGATCGGTAGTCTTTGTACAGTGAGAGCTATTACAAATCTCCAACAAAAAGTCAAACAGTAAAATACAGAAATAAATAACAAATATGAACAAGAAATTGACAGAAGTGAAATGGCCAATGACCTATGAAAAATGACAAAGGCTATTCATGCTTTTAGAAATGCAAATTAAGTCAATTAGTTATTTTCCTACAAGCGATTTGTGGAACAAATATTATGGTAGAGCTACTTCTCTGGAAATGGACATATGTTTTTCTTCTTTTGCCGTTTTTTATTGAAATATATTTGCTTTACAATGTTGTTAATTTCTGCTCTACAATATCACACATCAACTATATGTATACATATATCCCCTCCCTTGTGAGCCTTCCTCCCATCCCCTCACTCCACCACTCTAGATCCCACCCCTCTAAGATCACCAAGGTTAGCTCCCTGTGTTTAGAGCAGTTTTCTGCCCCTATCTAGTTTACACATGGTAGTGTATACATGGGCTTCCCAGTTGACACAGGGGTAAAGAATCTTCCTGCCAATGCAGGAGATGCAGATTCAACCTCTGGGTTGGGAAAACCCCTGGAGTAGCAAATGACAACCCATTCCAGTATTCCTGCCTGGAAAATCCCATGGACAGAGGAGCCTGGTGGGCTACAGTCCATGGAGTCACAAAGACGGGCATGTTGAGGGACTGAGCACACATGCGCAGTGTAAACATGTCAGTGCTACTCTCTGAACTCGCCCCCTTTCTTCTTCCCCATCTGTATGTCTGTTCTCTATGTCTGCACCTCTAGTCCTTCCCTGCAAGTAGGTTCATCAGGACCATTTTTCTAGATTCCATAAATAAGCAGTAATATATGATGTTTTTACAACTCTATATCTAGTTATCTGTCAGGCAGAAAAACTTGCATATAATCATCATTATATTCTGAATACTTCCACTAGCACCTAAATGGTTGCCAGTGAACAAACTAACAACATAAATATGTGTGAGTGATATGGTTACTAGAGTAAACAGGTAGATTATAGGAAATATTGTTGAGTGCTCTCCATGTCACATCACTAGATAAAGAACAAGTTCTAGGAATTACACAGCCTAAGCATGACACTCTCCTTTGGAAATAAAATTAAATATATGCAAATTTATATAACCACAGAGGAAATGATCTTACAGAACATACCTAATTTCCAATGATGGGAACTTAAATTTTTATTCTCTAAATTTCATTATTTGATATTCATGATTATATTTTCATTTATTAATTATGTGACTTTAAAAATAATTGGTGAAATAAACATATTAATTCATGATATTAAGTCCTAAGATTTTAATATCATGCTATCAATGTATTAATTCATTCAAGACTTGAAATGACTGGAAATTTGAGTATAATATCAACATCAAATTAGTGCCTGTTTTAGGACACCTATTTTATGTTTTAAGTATTATAAATAGATATATTACCACATTGTATTTACAATGTCAAAATCTTAACTCACAAAAATTTCATTGCTGTGGTTTAAGCATTCATATTTAAATGAATTTTTCAATAGCTTAGGGACTTCTACTGGCATACATCTATACTTAGATTTGTAGTGTTTTTGAGACATAACTACAAGTACTATGACAGCTCTCTCATTGAGTAATTTCCTCTCTCTTAAACTAGGTAAATCTGGTTGCTGTCTCACAAATGTTTCAGCTTAACTTCCATGGCACAGTTATGAAATACAACACATTCTGTCTCCATTTTTCCTTCTGCCCTGTCTTAATGTCTATGTCTGTTTATCTTTCTCTCTCTTTCTCAACTTTCTATCTCCCTACTCACCATATCCAAAGTTTTCATTAAAATGACCATTTGGTGAAGAGAGACATAGATATGCCTAAGAAGTCCCAGTAGTTCCAGGCTTCCACCAGTTTGACTCTTCCCAAATCAATCACCTGGTATGTCATTCAGATGATTACAACCCATCATCAGAAGACTGTAACCATCTGAGACACCATGTAAAAGCATCACCTAGCCAAGCCCAGCCAACACCCACAACTATGAGAGATAAAGTGATTATTGTTGTTCTAAATTAAAAGACGCTTACTCCTTGGAAGAAAAGTTATGACCAACCTAGACAGCATATTCAAAAGCAGAAACATTACTTTGCCAACTAAGGTCCGTCTAGTCAAGGCTATGGTTTTTCCTGTGGTCATGTATGGATGTGAGAGTTGGACTGTGAAGAAGGCTGAGCACCGAAGAATTGATGCTTTTGAACTGTGGTGTTGGAGAAGACTCTTGAGAGTCCCTTGGACTGCAAGGAGATCCAACCAGTCCATTCTGAAGGAAATCAGCCCTGGGATTTCTTTGGAAGGAATGATGCTAAAGCTGAAACTCCAGTACTCTGGCCGCCTCATGTGAAGAGTTGACTCATTGGAAAAGACTGATTCTGGGAGGGATTAGGGGCAGGAGGAGAAGGGGACGACAGAGGATGAGATGACTGGATGGCATCACCAACTCGATGGACGTGAGTCTGAGTGAACTCCGGGAGTTGGAGATGGACAGGGAGGCCTGGACATGACTGAGCAACTGAACTGAACTGAACTGAACTGAAGCTAGTATATTTAAGGGCAAATTATATGCACTAACACATAACAGGAACAATAATTACACTTTTGTCATAATATTACAATTAAAATGTAACTTTCAATGTTACATTTTGAAAATAACTATAACCCAGAAAGGGGAGCCACCATACCATAATGATTTGGAGGTTGCACTTGGAACACAGATAGCCAAAATTTAAGTCCCTGCAAAATTTCTACAGAGTTATGTGGGGTTCAGTTCAGTTCAGTCACTCAGTTGTGTCCGACTCTTTGCGACCCCATGAATTGCAGCACACCAGGCTTCCTTGTCCATCACCAGTTCCCGGAGTTCACGTCCATTGAGTCAGTGATGCCATCCAGCCATCTCATCCTCTGTCGCCCCCATCTCCTCCCCCCCCCCAATCCCTCCCAGCATGAGTTTTCCAATGAGTCAACTCTTCGCATGAGGTGAGCAAAGTACTGGAGTTTCATGTGTGGGGTTGGGCAAGTTAATCAATGACATTATTTCAGCTGTTCAGTGAAATACAGGTTAGGTAGTGGTTTTAACTGAGCTTCCCAATTGGCGCAGTGGTAAAGAACCCACCTGCCCATGCAGGAAATGTGGGTTTTATCCCTGAGTCAGGAAGATCCCCTGGAGAAGGAAATGGCAACCCACTCTATTTCTTTGCTTGGGAAATTCCATGGACAGAAGAGCCTGGTGGGCTACAGTCCATGAGGTCCCAGAGAGTTGGACACAACAGCACTATGCACACAATTGGTATTAACTACCTCATGAAGTTGATGAAAGACTGAATGTGCTAACATTGTTAAGCAGTAAAAATAATTGCTGTATAGACTGAAATGCAATTTGTATTAACTATTATCATGTAAATGCATCAGAAAATTGCCACAATAATTTTAGTCTTCACATTACTTGATGTATTTTTAAATATAATGTGTTTCAAACATAGATAAAAAAATAACAACGTTTCCTATTAAAGATGTTGGAATTAAATTTATGGTACAGGATTGGATTAAGATGGTGGAGTAGGAGGACAGTGAGATCACTACTCCCATAAACATATCAAAAATACATCTTCATGTACAACAGTTCACACAGGAAACTACTTGGAAACTGGAAAAACTCTTTAACAACCAATGATATAATACAGATTTCCATGTAACTGGGTAAGATGGATAAAAACATAGGTTTGGGACTTCTGCCCCTGGAATGGATCTGAAAGGAAGAGAACATTTAGAGAGACAGACCCTCACCCTGGGGATTAAGTAAGTGGAGCCACAGAGTGTACATCCCAGTCCTGAGGTCTTATGTGGAGGAGACAAGCCCTTTTGGCTGCTGAGACAGATGGGCTAGAGAAGCTTAGAATCTGTTCTCAAACAGTGCACATGTGCTGGCTTGCCAACAAACAGGGTAGGGAAGCTTTGTGCTGATAGTTGCTGCCTCACTGCACTCCCAATCCAAGCTGGTATATGTCAATTATAAAGATATATGCACCTAACATCAGAGATCAAAACACACGAAGCAAAAGATCTTGAAGGAGAAGAGACTTCCTATATGCCTAGTGGTTAGCAGTTTGACTGCCAGTGCAGAAGACACTGGTTCACACCCTGGTCAGGGAAGATCCTACATGCCACGGAGCAACTAAGCCCGTGCTCCACAACTACTGACCCTGCACTCTAGAGTCCGCAAGGTGCACTGCTGAAGCCCAAGCATCCCAGAAGTCATGCTCCGCAACAAGAGAGGTTACCATAATGAGAAGCCTGCACACCACAAGCAGAGAGCAGCCTCTGCTCACCGCAACTAGAGAAAGACCCAGTGCAGCCAAAAGCAAATAAATAAATAAATTTGGGGCTTCTCTAGTGGTTCATATGGTAAAGAATCTGCCTGCAGTGCGGGAAACTCGGGTTTGATCTCTGGGTCCATAAGATCCCCTGGAGAAGGGAATGGATCCCACTCCCATATTCTTGCCTGGAGAATTCCATAGTCAGAGGAGCCTGGAGAGCTACAGTCCATGGGGTTGCACAGAGTCAGACATGACTGAGTGACTAACACACATACTCACACACAAGAGAATGCAAAACATAACAAAAATTTACAACTGTGATTTCTTAGAAATGTCACCAATAGTTTCCTTGCTTTTGTATTTGTTTTTCTGATTTCTATTTCATTTATTTCACTCCAATATTTAATATTTCCTTCCTTATATTAACGTATTCTCTTTTTTCTAACTCCTCATATTTCAGGTTAGGCTATTTGAGATTTTTTTCTATGTGCATTTATTACCATAAACTTGTATCATATTACTGCTTGTTGTGTCTCATACATTTTGGCCTTTTTTTTGTTTCCATTTTCATTTGTTTCAAGATAGTTCTTATTATTTATTTCCTTTTTTATTTCTTCTTTGACTCATTCATTGTTCAAGGGGGCATTGTTTAATTTACACTTAAATTTTCCAGTGTTCTTCTTTTTTTGGTTTCTAGTTTCACATCATTCATAATTTCCATTATTTTTTTATTGATTCTCTGCCTGGATGATTTCTCTGTTGTTGAAAGTGGGATGCTGAAGTCTCTTATTATTATTGCATTGCTATTTTCCCCTGCAGATCTGTGACTTTTTTTTTTTTTTTTTACTATATTCAGGTGCTTCTATACTGGGTGCATATATTAACAGTAGTAACACACGTCATAAAATTGATCCTTTTACCATTACATAATGGCCTTCTTTGCCTCATGTTAGAGTTCTTGATTTAAAACCTACTTAGTCTGATACAAGTTACCCCTACTTTCTTTTGGTTTCCCTTTCCCTTTGCATGGATATCTTTATTCATAATTTCATTTTTAGTCTATGAGTATCCTTAAAATCTAAATGAGTCTCTTATAAGCAGCATATAGTCAGATCTTGATTTGTCTTTTTATTTTGACCTATTCGACCACTCAATATCTTGTGATTGAACAATTTAGTCTACTTATACTAAAATAATTATTAACATATGTCATCATTTTGTGAATTGATTTCAGATTCTTTTGTAATTTCTTTTCTTTCTCTCTTGCTGTTTTACTTTGTAAATTGATGTTTTGGGAGTAGTGTGCTTTTATTCTTTTATGACTTGTATAGTTACTAGGTTTCTGCTTTGTTATTACCAAGAAGATTTCATAATATGTCTTAACAGTAAAATATTCTAGTTTAAACTCAAATCTTAACATCTATTCCATGAAAAAATTCTACATATTAACTGGCCCCCTGCACATTTTATGTTATTAATGTCTCACTTAAAATATTTTTGTACTGTGCATTTATTAGTAAAATATTGCAGATACAGATACTTCAACACATTTTTTAAAAATCTATATGGTAGAGTTTACCATTGCAGTATTAGAGTATTCTATGTTACACTATGAGTATAACCTTTACCAGTAAGTTTTATGTTGTCATATGTTTTCATGGTACTAATTAATGTCTTTTTGTTTCAGCTTGAAGAACCTCAGTTAGCATTTCTTCTAAGGCAGGTCTAATGGCAGTGAATTCCTTCACCTTTTGTTTGCCTGGGGAAGTCTTTCTTTATCTGTCATTTCTGAAGGATGACTTGGTGAACAAGGGATTCTTGGTTGACAGTATTCTCTCTGAGTACTTTAAGTACATCATATACTTCCTTCTGGCCTGAACAGTTCTACAGGGAAATATACTGATGATTTCATCAGTATTCCCTTGTATATGAGGAGTCTTTTTTTTTTTTTTCCTTGATGCTTCTCAAATTCTATATTTTCTGAATTCTGAGTGCCTGGTTATAATGCTTTTCAGTGAAGAGCTCTTTGGATTGAATCTGTTTGGGGATATTTGGACTTCATGTAATTAGATGTCCACAGCTTTCCACAGATTTGGGAAATTTCATCTGTTAACTATTTAAATTAATTTTCTGCCTGCGCTTCTCCCTCTTCTCCTTCTGGGATTCCTATGATATGAATACTCTTTCCTTGATAGTGTCCCACACTTCACACAGGTTTACTTTAATTTTTTTTTTCACTATACTTGCTTTTTTCCCCATCTCTGGATAATATCAAGAGATCTGTCCCCAAATTTGAGTATTCTTCCTTCTATTAAATCTTGGTGACTCTACTGTTGAAGGTGCTCATTGGATTTTAATTTATTGCAATAATTTAAGGGTTCAAGTTAGAGATAGCAATTGTATTCTTAAATTCACTGTATTCTTCAGCTCTATAATTTCTGTTTAATTGGTTTTATGAGTCCTTTCTCATTTTTAAACTTTTTATTTGCTCCTGCATTGTTTCTCCTAATTTTATTGAATTGTCTATGTCCTATAAAATGTCACATATCTTCCTTAAAACAATTGCTTTGACTTATTTTCTGATAACTTGTAGATCTCCATTTCTTTAGGGTCTATTACTAGCAGTTTGTCACTGTGGTGATGTTCCTTGTTTTTCCACTTTTCTGGTTGTTTATGATGATGTCTCTGTATTAGAGGTAACTTTTGCCTTCTCCAGTCTTCTTGAACTCACTTTGTTGGGGAAAGATTTTCAACTCAAGTTGGCTGTGAGGGTGCTAGTTTAGTGGGATCTAATATCATTGTTCTCAGGATTGCATGAATACATAATTTCTCTGCATCTCCATCAGCATAGATCAATATCTGTGCAGACTGCATGGATCTTCTGTGACCAAAGCTAGAGAGTTCTCACAGGTAGTGGTAGTGTTCCTGCTGATGCTAAGTCACTTCAGTCGTGTCTAACTCCGTGCGACCCCATAGATGGCAGCCCACCAGGCTCCCCCATCCCTGGGATTCTCCAGGCAAGAACACTGGAATGGGTTGCCATTTCCTTCCCCAATGCATGAAAGCAAAAAGTGAAAGTGAAGTCACTCAGTCGTGTCCGACCCTCAGCAACCCCATGGACTGCAGCCTACCAGGCTCCTCTGTCTATGGGATTTTCCAGGCAAGAGTACTGGAGTGGGGTGCCATTGCCTTCTCCAGTGTTGGCTAGGGCCATTGAGGTACTTGGTAATAAAGGCTTCTGAGGCCCTACTGTTCTCCTCTTTGGCCCATGGAAGTAACTATAACTGAGGAGATACAAATTGGCACTCAGAAAGGCAGTAGAGCCAAAGACCTTAGGTCAGGCTGACGTGGGACAATTGTATCACTTTGGCCCTGAGGTGCAACTGTACTGGCTGGGGCAGAAGTACCAGTCTCGTGGGTACAAGCATATGTAATTTTCCCATGGGACTGGGGTCTATGTTTGTTGTTTGCTTCAGGAACACGGGGAGTAGGGAGAATGCAGCAGTGGTGCAAGCCCTGATATATATATGACAGAGTTCCACAGTAGCTTAGGCCCAGGAGTGCAGTGTTATATAGCAGCACAGCCTTGGAATGATGAGTCAAAATTTCAACTCTGGCCTCAGGAGAAGTCACAGAGTAGTAGCATCATGGTCCCAGTGATGGCCTGTTAAAGCCACATGTCAGGACCCATGAGGTGGACTGTAAGCAGCAGTGGTGTGTTCCCAGTTGCAGTGAGTCAAAGCACTGACTTAGCACACACTGCGAGGTGAAGTGTAGGAGCACTGTGAACCAAACAATGCTAAAGTGAAGCTGAGATTTAGGACCTTGGAATAAGCTGCAGAACAGCAGCAGCTCAGCCTAAGTAATAACCAGTCAAAGCTACAACTAGGAATACAGAATCAGGTTCAAGCCATAGCAGCATGGCTTTTGTTATGGCAAGACCAAGCACTAAGGTAGAAGCTGGGGGCAGAGCACACAGCAGCAGCTCTCATCCCATACATGTCAGGGCACTGCGGTCACAATCAAGGAAGGTAAGGTGGGTCTGAAGGTATCAGGTCCCCAAGGTCAGGTATCCCCACAGCGACTTATCAAAATACAAGGAGGACACAGTAGCAAGGACTCTGGACAGCTCTGTCAGCTTGAATCAGTGTTGGTAAAGACTGTAAGTTCTCAGTAGCAAAGACTGCAAATGTCTATGATGGTGAGATTTGCCAGAGTTCTATTCTCCTTTTTTTCCATGAGATGAAATCCCTTTGAGAGAATCTTTGCTGGTGTCAAGCTCTGAACTGGGAGATATAGTCATCTAGTTAAAAAGCTTTCCCATGTTTTGCTACACGGCTATCCTCAGTTTTTGCATTCTGCAAGGTTTCTGCTCTATTTTTGTTGTAGTCCAGAACTTAACCAGTGTAATTTAAATTGATTTCTACGCGTTCATTTATTGTTTTTGTGGGGGTACAGGTGTTTGGAACTCCTAACCTTCAAACTTGTGGATGTCATCTTATCTACTTCAGTGTCCAGGAGACTGCAGACATAAGGTCCACTCACATGCTATTGTTATTATAGTAGTCTATACATTTCTCTCTTACATGTTAATAACATAGATGACTTGCATGTGCAAGATCATTAACTTTTAGATCAGTGATAATACTGACAAAACAATATTAAACACTTTGTTATCATGAAATGTTCTACACTTTGCCCTTTCAATTAATTTCCACAGCTGCTGACTACTCATAAAATTTAGTTATTTGAAGTGTAGGAGTTAACTTTTAACTTCCTGATTGATTTCTCCTGGGATATAAGCGTGAGCAATACCAAAATGATAGAGTAATTTTTAAGTACTGCATATGAGCAAGATGTCTATGAAATGGCTCTCACTTCTGCTGCTGCTACAGCTGACTTGCTACTTTAGCTCTGGGAGTTGTGGAAAGGTGCTGGTGTGGCCAGTGGAATTTAGTCATTGGATGAATATGAAGGCAGTTCTGGATGAACTAGTCATGAGGGGTCATGAGGTGACTGTTCTAATATCTTCAGCTTCCACTATTACTGATGCCAAGAAACCATCTGCTTTTAAGTTTGAGATTTTCCCTGTATCTTTAACTAAAGATGATTTTGAGAATGCTGTCAGGAATTTGATTGAGAAATGGACATATATGGCAAAAAGTTCATTTTGGACAAATGTTTCATCATTGAGAGAATTGAAAAGCTTAATTTGGGAATTTTCTGGAATGCTTATGAAAATCTGTAAAGAAGTTGTTTCAAAAAAGAAACTTATAACAAAACTACAGGAATCAAGGTTTGATGTCCTTCTTGCAGATGCCGTTGGACCCTGTGGTGAGCTGCTGACTGAGATACTTGGAATACCATTAGTGTACAGTCTCCGTTTCTCGCCTGGCTTTTTGTTTGAAAAGTATAGTGGACAGCTTTCATTCCCACCATCCTATGTACCTGTTATATTTTCAGCATTAAGTGATCACATGACATTCATGGAAAGGGTCAAAAATATGATATATGTACTTTATTTTGACTTCTGGTTCCAAACATTTGATGAGAAGACATGGAACGAGTTTTACAGTGAAGTACTGGGTAAGTCATCTTTTTAACTGGTAGCATGAAATCCTAATTTTCCAAGTGCTTTGGAAGTTGACCATATAAACATAAAGCCACAGGATTTTGTCTCTTACAAGGAAATGAGGGAATGAAAATATAAAATGACCCATCAATCCATCAATCCCGTAAATATTGTGGAAACACTTCAACCATAGGATATCGTAGAACCTTGCGGCCTATTACTAGTACAGGACACTCCAGGAAATTGTAAACCACAAATTGAAGCACTTAAAATTTCTCCGAACAGTTATATATGTAACTCATGAAACTTCATCTTTTAACTCAAAAAGGTCACTGGAAACCTCATAAAATACCTTGATAAATGAAGACAAGTGGATTAAGGAATTACAAACGTATTTGTAGTGCAAGTATCTAGGTAGCATTTAGAAATTGTTTTTACTTGTGTAGCTCATTTTCCATAATATATATTATATTATTCAGTGCATACATATGTTTCCAGATCATATTTCATTGTATCATATCATATTATATGTACACACACACACACACACACGTATATATTTGTTTTATAAAAGAACATACACTTTCAAATATCTTTCTCTATATTATTCCAAATTCCTATCCCCATATTACCTAATATACTCACATGACAATATTCTCATTTTATCTAATATTTGCTGTTATTTTCTTTTTGCTTTTCCTTTAAGGAAGACCCACTACATTTTTAGAGACAGTTGGAAAAGCTGATATGTGGCTCATTCGAACCTACTGGGACTTTGAATTTCCTCGCCCAGTGTTGCCAAATTTTGAATTTGTTGGAGGCCTCCACTGCAAACCTGCCAAACCCCTGCCTAAGGTCACCTACTTCTCTTTGTTGTGCTTTGTTAACTTTGCATTTTCAATAAGAATAATCTTAAAAATTCTAGAATTTTGATTACAGTGAATCATATATGGGAAGCTGGATAAACTGACCTTCCAGTTAGAAACTGATATATTTCCATACCAACAAGTACCTGAATTTCATTATCATTGCAAAATAAAGTGAGATACCTGGGAGACTTTGAGACTATGTCAGTTAAATTAAGGCCTTGATAATTCAGTACATAATAGAGAATCAAATATTCATTAAAGAATAAATGAAAGGGACAAGCCTAGTCTAGAAATAAGTGCTAAAATGCAGAGGAATGGTGTGGGCAGTTTCTGCCACCTGACACTCTACCTAGAAAGACAGAATAAAAGCAAATAATAAAATGTGTTACTATAAGGAAAGATTGAAATGCCAAAGAAACATCCAGCAGGAATCATAGAAAATATCTGGTCAGTCAGTTCAGTCACTCAGTCGTGTCCAACTCTTCACAACCCCATGAACCACAGCACACCAGGCCTCCCTGTCCATCACTAAATCCCGGAGTCCACCAAAATCCATGTCCACTGAGTCTGTGATGCCATCCAACCATCTTATCCTCTATCATCCCTTTCTCCTCCTGCCCTCAATCTTTCCCAGCATCAGGGTCTTTTCCAATGAGTCAGTTCTTCGCATCAGGTGGCCAAAATGTTGGAGTTTCAGCTTCAACATCATTCCTTCCAATGAACACCCAGGACTGATCTCCTTTATAATGGACTGGTTGAATCTCCTTGCAGTCCAAGGGACTCTCAAGAGTCTTCTCCAAAACCACAGTTCAAAAGCATCTTTTCTTTGGTGCTCAGCTTTCTTTATAGTTCAACTCTCACATCCATACATGACTACTGGAAAAACCATAGCCTTCACTAGACAGACCTTTGTTGGCAAACTAATGTTTCTGTTTTTTAATATGCTGTCTAGGTTGGTCATAACTTTCTGTCCAAGGAGTAAGCATCTTTTAATTTCATGGCTGCAATCACCATCTTCAGTGATTTTGATGCCCAGAAAAATAAAGTCAGCCACTGTTTCCCCATCTGTTTGCCATGAAGTGATGGGACCAGATGCCATGATCTAAGTTTTCTGAATGCTGAGCTTTAAGCCAACTTTTTCGCTCTCTTCTTTCACCTTCATCAAGAGGCTTTTTAGTTCTTCTTCACTTTCTGCCATAAGGGTGGTGTCATCTGCATATCTTAGGTTATTGATATTTCTCCTGGAAATATCTTGGAGGCATTGATAATTAAGGTTAAATCTAAAGGATGCTCAGGAATGATTGAAGGTAAGGAATGTTGACATTTTAGCAATCAGCAAACTAAAATGGATGGGAATGGGTGAATTTAACTCAGATAACAGTTATATCTACTTCTTTGGGCAAGAATCCCTTAGAAGAAATGAAGTAGTCATCATAGTCAACAAAGAGTCCAAAATGCAATACTTGGATACAATCTCATTAATGATAGAATGATCTCTGTTCATTTCCAAGAATGATCTCTGTTCATTTGCATCGACCTCTGACTGATCTCTGTTCAATCTCTGATATTCCAACCATTCAGTATCACAGTAATCCAAGTCTATGCCCCAACCAGTAAGGCTGAAGAAGCTGAAGTTGAATGGTTCTATGAAGACCTACAAGACCTTCTAGAACTAACATTCAAGAAAGATATCCTTTTCATTATAGGGGACTGGAATGCTAAAGTAGGAAATCCATGGGGTCACAAAGAGTTGGACATGACTGAGTGACTGAACTCTACTTAACTGAACTGAACTGAAGGTAGAGGAAGATACAAAAGAAAAGCATAGTAATGACAGTTCCCAAGAAGTCCAAGTTCAGTCTAAACAGGAAGAGGCTGAGTAAAGAGGCAGAAAATGCTGGAGAGTTAAGTTGCAGACACGTAATTATAAGGAGTTTGGCACATCTAGTAGGACATAAGGGAGAAAATTAAAAAGGTGAAGAAAAGGGAGAGATGATCACATTAAAAAAACAATCGCAGGATATACTCACAGGGTTGGATTGCAAAGGGGCAAGAGTGGAAAAGGACACCATTTAGCAGGTTATTGCAAGATATAGGCAGTGATGGAAAACTAGACAAAAATGTTCATAGAGATATAACCACACTAATTTATAATAATAACACCAACCTCATATTGTCCTTGAGGGAAAAAATGTGTTAATACATGTGAAATATCTAAAATGTCACTGGCCCATACTCAGTGATCCAGAAGAAATATTAATTATTTTCATTGTTGTTATTTTATTACTATAACATACTGCCAATAACCCAATGTGTGCCAGCCACATAGATCTAATTTCTAATTGAAATTGAAATGATATTCCTAATCATCAAGATTATATTATTCAGCAAACTGTCGGAGAATAGATATCCCATGGAATCTTTTAAAAGCAAATTTTAAAAGTTAACTTAATCAAAAGGTAATAAATATAATTCAATAAATTCAACAAAAGTTACTTTAATAAATTTAATTGACATTTAAACTTTTTTAATTTTAAGAATTTAAAGGTTTTGGCAAACAGACGGGCAAGATGTAAAATTTTTTTTGTAAGTATTGAGGCTCTTTACCAGTGCTCTAGATAAGAAAAATCTTCTTCAACAATATAAATGCATGCCTTAGTAATTTGCAACTAAATCCAACCCTTAGTTGCTTTCACATCAGCATTTAAACCATTCTTCATTTGAAATCCCAGCGGTTTACATCTTACAGCATAAAAGAGATAACTCCATCTATCATAATAGAACAGGTGTTTTCTTCCTACACTAATCCTCTTGTTCAATTGCTCACTCACGTCTGACTCTTTGCTACCCCACGGACTGCAGCACACCAAGCTTCCCTGTCCTTTACCATCTCCTGGGGCTTTCCTCAAACTTATGTCATTGAGTAGGTGATGAAATCTAATCATCTCATCCTCTGTCATCCCCTTCTCCTCGTGCCCTCAATCTTTCCCAGCATCAGGGTCTTTTCTAATGAATTGGCTTTTCACATCAGGTAGCCAAAGTACTGCAGTTTCAGCTTCAGCATCAGTCCTTCCAAAGAATATTCAGGGTTGACTGACTTCAGGATTGACTGTGGTTGACTCCTTGCAGTCCAAGGGACTCTCAAGAGTTTTCTCCAGAACCCTTTAGAAAACCTCAGTAAAAGTTTCCTTAAAAATGCAGGTCTCAACATCATAGATGCTTAACAGAATGTGTCCAGAGAAAATTTACCCTGCATATATAAGAACCATAAATAATGCACAGATTTTTTTAAGGGGGGCCCACAATTTCTACCAACTGAATCTAAAACCATCTGTAGGTTCAAAATATAAGGAATTCTACTTATAGGGTAGATTCATTCATGTTTATGCAAATGGCATTTCATTCTTTTTTGTGGTTGTGTAAGTCCATCCTAAAAGAGACCAGTCCTGGATGTTCATCGGAAAGACTGATGCTAAAGCTGAAACTCCAATACTTTGGCCACCTCATGTGAAGAATTGACTCACTGGAAAAGACCCTGATGCTGGGAAGGATTGCAGGCAGGAGGAGAAGGGGACGACCAAGGATGAGATGGCTGGATGGCATCACCGACTTGATGGACGTGATCTCCGGGAGTTGGTGATGGACAGGGAGGCCTGGCTTTCTGCGATTCATGGGGTCGCAAAGAGTCGGACACGACTGAGTAACTGAACTGAACTGATTCCTTATGAAAGAAAGCAAGAATCTAGTCTGTTTAAAATTGACTTAAGACAAAACAGAAAGCAAGCAATCTTTAGCGAACTGTTTTCTGGTCTCTTTTTAAAAATTAATTAATTTTTATTCATACTGGGTCTTCATTGCTGCACCGTCTTTCTCTAGTTGCAGCTCTTGGGCTTCTCACTGAGGTGGCTTGCAGGTTCTAGACTTGCAGGCTCAGTGGTTGTGGTGCTCGTGCTTGGTTGTCCCGGGGATGCCCCAAGGCATGTGAGATCTTCCCAAACCAGGAATCAAACACACATTCCCTGCACTGCCAGGAGAATTCTTAGCCACTGGGCCACCAGGGAGGTCCTCAGTTCAGTTCTGTTCAGTCTCTCAGTTGTGTCCAACTCTTTGCGACCCCATGAATCGCAGCACGCCAGGCCTCCCTGTCCATCACCATCTCCCAGAGTTCACTCAGACTCACGTCCATGGAGTCCGTGATGCCATCCAGCCATCTCATCCTTTGTCGTCCCCTTCTCCTCCTGCCCCCAATCCCTCCCAGCATCAGAGTCTTTTCCAAAGAGTCAACTCTTCGCATGAGGTGGCTAAAGTACTGGAGCTTCAGCTTTAGCATCATTCCTTCCAAAGAAATCCCAGGGTTGATCTCCTTTAGAATGGACTGGTTGGATCTCCTTGCAGTCCAAGGGACTCTCAAGAGTTTTCTCCAATACCACAGTTCAAAAGCATCAATTCTTCGGCGCTCAGCCTTCTTCACAGTCCAACTCTCACATCCATACATGACCACAGGAAAAACCATAGCCTTGACTAGATGGACCTTAGTCGGCAAAGTAATGTCTTTGCTTTTGAATATGCTATCTAGGTTGGTCATAACTTTTCTTCCAAGGAGTAAGCGTCTTTTAATTTCATGGCTGCAAGCACCATCTGCAGTGATTTTGGAGCCCTGTGAACCCTTAATAGATCATTTTTGTCTACTCTTTATTGATGGCAAAATGAAACATATCTTTTTCAAGGGTAAAATTCAATATCTGTTTTTTTTTTTCCTCTCTGTTTTTTAAACTAATTCCAATTTTATTGGAATATAGCTGATTAACAATGTTATTATAGCTTCAGGTGGACAGCAAAGGGGCTCAGCCATGCACATACATGTCTCCATTTTCCCAAAAACTCCCTTCCCAAGTAGGCTGCCTCTTAACATTGAGCAGAGTTTCCTATGTTATCATTTAGGTCTTTGCTGGTTATCCATTTTAGATATAGCAGTGTGTAATATCTGTTTTAATTGCAAACTGTTTGGATTACCTATAGTAACCTTCCCAGAGTCCAAAGGCTGAGATAAGATAGTGAAAGTTCTATGCTATCTAACACTATTTTTGAAGTTTCCATTTTTTCATTTCAGGAAAGTGATAATGTTAGTAGGAGGGGAGGTTAGGAGAAGAAGAAGAATGAAGGGAAACATGAATAGTAGTATAATCATGATAAATTAGTAATATTTGCTATTATTATCAAGCTGAAGAAACAAGATTTAATTCCAAGTCAATGACTGTGAGGACTTCATTGCATAAGGAAACTGTTTATTCACCTATTAACTTTTCCAGTAATTACTGGATTCTAGAAAATTTCTGCACTTTTAAAAAAAATAGGATATTTGACAAAATGCATCGAGTTGTAAAAATGCTTATAGATTTTGTCTTCATAATATGCTTATATGAAACTATACAAAGAAAATAATTAAGATGTCCTAACACAATATTTTGGATAATAATTCAAAAATGTCAACACTAGAAATAATAGAAATAAAGCAATGGTTAAATAATTTATAAATACTTACATTATAACATTACAATGATTTCATCAAAGATGCTTAATTACACTGTCAGTTATGAGGTTTAGTTGGAAAAAATAAATATAATAAGATCACAATTTTATTCTGGGATAAAACATTATAAGCTGGAATTACAGTTTTAAAATATGTATATCAAATGCACATTTCATGATAGGAGTAGAATAGAGATTAGAATGAAAGCACAAATTTTAGCATAATGTCCTCTGTGTTTATTCAGGTTATCAAAAATGGCAGGATTTCCTTCTTTCTCATGGGTGAATAATATTATATTCTGAGTGTGTGTGTTCATGTTAGTGTTTGTGTATATATTTATCACATCATTTTTATGGATTCATCCATTGCTGGGCACTTAAGTTGTTCCCTTGATTACTACAAATATTGTTGCAATAAACATGGAAGTGCATGTATTTCATCTACCCTGTTTTTATTTCCGTTGGTTATATACACAGAAGTAGAACTGCTGGATCATACAGTAGATCTATTTTTAATATTTTGAGGAAATTTCAGTTTGTTTTCGATAAAAGTGGAACCAATTTCCATCTCACTGCCAGTGTAAAAGCATTCACTTTTCTTAACATTCTCATTAATACTTTTCTCTTCTTGGTGTAGATGTTCTAATATTGATCTGCATTTCCCGGATAATTAGTGATATTGATAACTGGTGGCCATTTGCACATCTTTTTGAAAAATGTCTGTCTTGTTTATCTGTCTATTCTTTAATTGATTTTTCGTTGCTATTGAGTTTTGTGAGTGCTATATATATTTTGGACCTTAGTTCCTCACTCCGTATGCAATTGTGAAATTTTTCTCCCATTCTGTAGTTTGTGTTTTCATTTTGTTGATTGTTTCCTCTGTTGTGCAGAAGCTTTTAAGTTTGATGCAGTGCCACTTGTTGATTTTTTTTAATGTCATATTAAAAAACAATCACTTTCAAGACTACTGTTAAGGAAGATCATCTCTACATTTCCTTTAAAAGTATTATGGTACCTGGTGTTATGCTTAAGTCTTTGATAAATCTGAAGTAATATTTTGAGGGTGTAAGATAGGGGTCTCATTTCACTTTTTTGCCTATGTTTATTCAAGTTTCTCAGAAGTAAAATAAGTTATTATTCTTTCCCTATTGGGGATCTTGGCTCTTTTGTTGAATTTTAGTTTGCTATATATGGAGGGATTTTTTCTAGACCCTGTATTATGCTTCATGGGTATGTTTGCATTTATAGGCCAGTATCATATTGCTTTAAATGCTATCAGTTTGTACCATAGCAAAGTAGATGGACTTTCCTTGTGGCTCAGCTGGTGAAGAATCTGCCTTCACTGCTAGAGACCTGGGTTCGATCCCTGGGTTGGGAAAGATCCCCTGGAGAAGGAAATGGCAAGCCATTCCATTATTCTTGCCTGGAAAATTCCATGGATGCAAGAACCTGGCGGGCTATATTCCATGGGGTCACAGGAGTCAGACACAACTGAGCGACTTCAATTTTGTACTATAATTTGAAATTTGGAGGTGTGATGCTTTTGGCTTTGGGTAGCGGGGATATTTTAACAATATACATATCTTGATCCATGAACATAGGATGTCTTTCCATTTATTTGTGTTTTCTTCTATTTCTTTCAACAAAGTCTTAGAGTTATCACTGTAAAGATCTTTCACTTTACTGGTTATATTTCTAGTTATTTTCTTGTTTTTGGTCCTATTGTAAATGGGGTAGCTTTTCCATTAATAATACATACAAATGTTACTGATTTCTCTGTATTGATTTTACATCCTGCAACTTTACTGAATTTGCTGATTAGCTCAGTTTTGTGGTTAAATCTATTTTTTCTGTGCTAAAATCTATGCCATCTGCAAAAAATGACAATTTTACTTCTTTCTTTCTGTTTGCTTGCATGCGTGCTCAAGTACCTATTCGTGTCTGACTTTGCAACACTCTGAACTGTAGCCCCCACCCCCAGCCTCCTCTGTCCATGGAATTTTCCAGGTTACAGTACTGGTATGTGTTGCCATTTCCACTTCCAGGGAATCTTCCCAACCCAGGGATTGAACCCATGTTTCCTATATCTACGGCATTGGCAGGCAGATTCTTTACCACCGAGAAGCCCTCCTTTCTGATTAAGAAGCCTTTTATTCTTTGTATGGCCTAGTTACTGTAACTAGGATTTCTAGTACAATGTTGAATCAGTGTAAGAGTGACATCCTTTTCTTGTTCCTGGTCTTACATAAAAAGCTTTCAAGTTTTCACTGTTGAGGATAATGTTAGCTTTGGGTGTATATATATATATACATATATATATAGCCTTTATTGCATTGAGGCATGTTTCCTCTATACCTAAAAAATGAGGGTTTCTATCATGAAAGAATGCTACATTTTTTCAAATGCTTTTTTATTTTTTGTACATCTGTTGAAAAGACCAAGTTATTTTACATTTCACTCTATTATTGCAATGTATTACAAATATTTTGGGGTCTATTGGACCATATTACATCCCAGAGAAATACTCCATTGGTGACGGTATATAATCTTTTAGATGTATTCTTAAATTCAGTTTGCTGATATTTGAGTGATAGTCTTTGCATATACATTCAGTCTGGATATTCGCCTGTAGTTTTTTTCTTGTAATGTGCTTATCTATTTGGTATCAGGGTAATGCTAGCCTTGTAAAATGAGTTTGAACAGATTCCCTCCAACCCCTTAATTTTTGGGAAGAATTTTCTGAAGGACTAACATTAATTTTCTTTAAATATTCATAGAATTTATCAGTGAACACATCTGGTTCTGAGTTTTGTGTGCTAGGAGATTTTTGATTTCTGATTCAGTATCTTTACTCATTGTGACAGTTTAGATTTTCTATTTCTTCCTGACTCAGTCTTGGTTGTTTAGATTGTCTGTTTCTAGAAAATTGTCTATTCTTTTCCAATGTGTAATTTGTTATCATGTAATTCATCATAGCAGTCTCTTATGAGCCTACATATTTTTATCATATCAGTTGTAATGTCTCCTATTTCATTTTCAAGTTTTGAATCCTTTTTCCTTGGTAAATATAGTCAGATGTTGTCAGTTTTGTTTATCTTTTTGAAAAAACAGAAAAAAACAATGTATCATATCACTTGGACCCAGAATCTAAAAATGTCAAACTTGTAAAAACAGAAGTAGTTTAAAGATTACCAAGGACTAAAAGACAAGAGAATAGGAGAGATATTTAAGGGTACAAGTTTGCATCTTGTAGTAATAAGTCCTAGAGATATAAAGTACAGAACAGTGAATATACACAACAGTATAATATTATAATCATCATACTTTCCAAGGGACTATATCTTAATTATACCCACCACAAAAAGTAATGATAATTACTAGACATAATAGAGCTTTAATCAATAATAAAATGGCAATCATATTATAAAATATAAATTATCAAATCAAGTTATAGATCTGAAATTATATAATATTTTCTGTATAAAATATATTTCAATTTCTTATAAAAACATATGAATTTGAAACTAAGGAATTCCTGGATAGAGAGTTTAGTAAATCTATTTATTTTAATTTTCTATGCTTTTGCATTTTTTTTGCAATAAGCTGGTATTATTTTCATAAAAATTATCAGGGAATGAGACTAGTCAGTACATATAAGTAATTAATTTGTGAAAAGAGAATATATTATAATAATAACAAACAGATGCATCTTTCAGAGTATAGATGAAGCACCACTGGATAGCAAGTCATTGAGACAAAACATTGAAGCCAAGTAACTTTAAATCCTGCTATAGGTCACTAGAATGCATATGTTACTTGGATTCACCATGTGAAACATAAGAAAGTTAAGTGGCCTTATCACTGTGACTGATATCATTAGGTTGAAATTAAATTCTGAAAAAATGCTAAACAATATGTAGTCTGCAATATTAAAGTCTGAACACTTTTTAATTTTTTCTGTTAAAAATAGTTTTGAAAAAAATTTTATGCCAAAAATTAGGATCAGAAACTATACATTTTATAATAGAGGAGTTCAGTCATTATCTCAACAGAGAAAAGAATAGTGAATTTAAAACAGAAAAAAAAAATTAAAATAAATAAATTTAAAAAAAAGAAAGAAAAGGTATGTGCATGGATTATATCAGATATCCAGGAAAATTTTGCTCATTTATATTTTTTGTAATAGAGTATATTGAGAAATGTGGAATTTCTCTGTTAATAGTAGAATAAAATGCAAAATTTTTAAAAAATGAAGTGGAGTCAAGAATCACAAGACAAAATAATTCAGAAACAGTTGCAGGAAAATACAGATTCACTAGAAGCTGGCATGCTGCATTCCATGGGGTCACAGAGTCAGACATGACTGAGTGACTGAACTGAACTTCTGAGGAGCTTTATTTAGTTTGAAGTGAACTCAAAATGTGACCAGCTCTCTACTGCAGAAGGCCATGGGGTACTTCTCCCACTGTGCCCCTGGGGGTACTGAGATGATGATGTTAGATTCCCTCACAGTGGTTACGCATAGCACATTCTACGGTGACATCAATTATATAATATTAGTTCATGACAAAGGATGTCATATATAAACAAACCCAGTAATATGATAACTCAAAAATGTAACTGCTCCAGCAGTGCTGTTGTTGTTCAATTGCTCAATCGTGTCTGACTTTGCTATTCAAGCATAACTCTGGGTTATATGTAAGATTCATAAGACTGTTTCATAGAACTTTCAAACTATAAGCCAGACTCTTCAATATCAGTAATTAGTAATTTAGAGAGACAGAGTTGGGGAAATTATGACAAAGTTTCATGTAAGAAAATGGGAGAACGACAGACATAAACAAATCTGAATCATGGATTTTTCTTAGTGCTCACAGTAAGGGAAATCAAATCCTAATGAATAAACGAAGATCATGGCATCCGGTCCCATCACTTCATGGGAAATAGATGGGGAAACAGTGGAAACAGTGTCAGACTTTATTTTGGGGGGCTCCAAAATCACTGCAGATGGTGACTGCAGCCATGAAATTAAAAGACAGTTACTCCTTGGAAGAAAAGTTATGACCAACCTCGACAGCATATTCAAAAGCAGAGACATTACTTTGCCAAGTAAGGTCCATCTAGTCAAGGCTATGGTTTTTCCAGCAGTCATGTATGGATGTGAGAGTTGGACTGTGAAGAAGGCTGAGCTCTGAAGAATTGATGCTTTTGAACTGTAGTGTTGGAGAAGACTCTTGAGAGTCCCTTGGACTACAAGGAGATCCAACCAGTCCATTCTGAAGGAGATCAGCCCTGGGATTTCTTTGGAAGGAAAGATGCTAAAGCTGAAACTCCAGTAGTTTGGCCACCTCATGTGAAGAGTTGACTCATTGGAAAAGACTCTGATGCTGGGAGGGATTAGGGGCAGGAGGAGAAGGGGACAACAGAGGATGAGATGGCTGGATGGCATCACGGACTCGATGGATGTGAGTCTGAGTGAACTCCGGGGGTTGGTGATGGACAGGGAGGCCTGGTGTGCTGCGATTCATGGGGTTGCAAAGAGTCGGACATGACTGAGCAACTGAACTGACTGAAACTAAAATTTTTTTTTTTTTTTAATTTTTAGTTTTTTATTTTTTAAATTTTAAAATCTTTAATTCTTACATGCATTCCCAAACATGAACCCCCCTCCCACCTCCCTCCCCAGAACATCTTTCTGGGTCATCCCCATGCACCAGCCCCAAGCATGTTGCATCCTGCGTCAGACATAGACTGGCGATTCAATTCACATGATAGTATACATGTTAGAATGTCATTCTCCCAAATCATCCCACCCTCTCCCTCTCCCTCTGAGTCCAAAAGTCCATTATACACATCTGTGTCTCTTTCCCTGTCTTGCATACAGGGTCATCATTGCCATCTTCCTAAATTCCATATATATGTGTTAGTATACTGTATTGGTGTTTTTCTTTCTGGCTTACTTCACTCTGTATAATTGGCTCCAGTTTCATCCATCTCATCAGAACTGATTCAAATGAATTCTTTTTAACGGCTGAGTAATACTCCATTGTGTATATGTACCACAGCTTTCTTATCCATTCATCTGCTGATGGACATCTAGGCCTTTGACAAAATTCAACATCCATTTATGATAAAAACTCTCCAGAAAGCAGGAATAGAAGGAACATATCTCAACATAATAAAAGCTATCTATGACAAACCCACAGCAAACATTATCCTCAATGGTGAAAAATTGAAAGCATTTCCCCTAAAGTCAGGAACAAGACAAGGGTGTCCACTTTCACCGCTACTATTCAACATAGTTCTGGAAGTTTTGGCCACAGCAATCAGAGCAGAAAAAGAAATAAAAGGAATCCAAATTGGAAAAGAAGAAGTAAAACTCTCACTGTTTGCAGATGACATGATCCTCTACATGGAAAACCCTAAAGACTCTACCAGAAAATTACTAGAGCTCATCAATGAATATAGTAAAGTTGCAGGATATAAAATCAACACACAGAAATCCCTTGCATTCCTATACACGAATAATGAGAAAGTAGAAAAAGAAATGAAGGAAACAATTCCATTCACCATTGCAACGAAAAGAATAAAATACTTAGGAATATATCTACCTAAAGAAACTAAAGACCTATATATAGAAAACTATAAAACACTGATGAAAGAAATCAAAGAGGACACTAATAGATGGAGAAATATACCATGTTCATGGATTGGAAGAATCAATATAGTGAAAATGAGTATACTACCCAAAGCAATTTACAAATTCAATGCAATCCCTATCAAGCTACCAGCCACATTTTTCACAGAACTAGAACAAATAATTTCAAGCTTTGTATGGAAATACAAAAAACCTCGAATAGCCAAAGCAATCTTGAGAAAGAAGAATGGAGCTGGAGGAATCAACTTGCCTGACTTCAGGCTCTACTACAAAGCCACAGTCATCAAGACAGTATGGTACTGGCACAAAGACAGACATATAGATCAATGGAACAAAATAGAAAGCCCAGAGATAAATCCACACACATATGGACACCTTATCTTTGACAAAGGAGGCAAGAATATACAATGGAGTAAAGACAATCTCTTTAACAAGTGGTGCTGGGAAAACTGGTCAACCACTTGTAAAAGAATGAAACTAGATCACTTTCTAACACCGCACACAAAAATAAACTCAAAATGGATTAAAGATCTAAATGTAAGATCAGAAACTATAAAACTCCTAGAGGAGAACATAGGCAAAACACTCTCAGACATAAATCACAGCAGGATCCTCTATGATCCACCTCCCAGAATTCTGGAAATAAAAGCAAAAATAAACAAATGGGATCTAATTAAAAATGAAACTAAAATTTAAAGTAATTCTTCAGAAAATCTGTCTGAAATAAATAAATGATTTAGTAAATCTATAGTAATAAAGAATTAGAGGTGAAATAAACCCTGCACTGTAAATTTCCAAGAATCTGTTAGTAATTAATAACATAACTGATGAAGAGTCTCTCTATAATATTGTTTCACAGTATCTCCTTGTCACCACTGTGTATTGGGTCTATCTCATTTCCCGCTTATACACAAACACGTTTGTACAAATAGACATAATAGAAGAAATTGACCTCTTCTCATCCATTTCCTTCCCAAGGACTTCAGGGATGTCATCTGTTTAAAAGGATACTAAAAATAGTAAGGGCTTCCGTGGTGGCTCAGATGGCGAAGGACCTGCCTGCAATGGGGGAGACCCAGGTTTGATCCCTGGGTAGGAAAGATCCCCTGGAGAAGTAAATGGCAAGCCACTCTGGTATTCTTGCCTGGAGAACTCCATGGACAGAAGAGCCTGGTGGGCTACAGTCCATGGGGTCACAAAGAGTCAACAGGACTGAGCAACTAACACTTTCACCTTCAGAAAGAGTATGGAGTTTCCTAAAAATTTTCTTAAATGAATTTTTGGTGTTTAATATTGAGTACCACAACTGACCAAAGTCAAAGATGTGAAGTTAGCATGTTCAAGAATCAAGAGGGCAGGAGGGAAATCACTTTATAAACTAACTATATAGTATGTGATAAGAATAATACACACTTCTTAATTTAAACCTGCCACTACAGGTTACTGTTTCTATTCAGTTGCTCAATTGTGTTTGACTCTTTGCCATGCCACAGACTGCAGCATGCCAGGCTTCCCTGTCCTCCACTATCTCCTGGAGTTTGCTTAAATTCATGTTTATTGAGACGATGATGTTATCCAACCAGCTCATCCTCGGTCATTCCTTCCCCCCTACCCTCAATCTTTCCCAGCATCAAGGTCGTTTCCATTGAATCAACTCTTCACATCAGTTGGCCAAAGTACTGGCCCAAGCATCAGTCCTTCCAATGAATATTCAGGATTGATATCCTTTAGGATTGACCAGTTTGATCTCCTTGCTATCCAGGGGACTCTTAACAGTCTTCTCCTGCACCACAGTTCGAAAGAATCAGTTCTTTGATGCTCAGCCTTCTTGATAATGCAACTCTCTCATCAATACATGACTACTGGAAAAAACATATTTTCAGTGTATGGACCTTTGTCAGCAAAATGATGTCTTGGCTTTTGAATATGCTAGGTTGGTCACAGCTTTTCTTCTAAGCATCTTTTAATTTCATAGCTACAGTCACCATTCACAGTGATTTTGGAGCCCCCCAAAATAAAGTATCTCACTGTTTCCATTGTTTCCCATCTCTGTCATGAAGTGATGGGACCAAATACCCTGATCTGAGTTTTCTGAATGTTGCATTTAAGCCAGTGTTTTCCCTCTCTTCTTTCACCCTCAAGAGGCTCTTTAGCTCCTCTTCACTTTCTGCCATTAGGGTGGTATCATCTGCATATCTGAGGTTGTTGATATTTCTCCCAACAGTCTTGATTCCAGCTTTTGTTTCATCCAGTCTGTCATTTTGCATGGTATAGTCTGTCTATTACTTAAATAAGCAGAGTGACTAGATACAGCCTTAAGTTAGTCTTTTCCCAATTTTGAACCAGTTCATTGTTCCATGCCCAGTTCTAACTGTTGCTTCTTGTCCTGCATAAAGGTTTCTCAGGATGCAGGTAAGACAGTATTCCCATCTCTTTAAGAATTTTCCACAGTATGTTGTCACTCACACACTCAAAGGCTTTAGCATGGTCAATAAAGCAGAAGTAGATGTTTCACTGGAATTCCCTTGCTTTTCCTATGATCCAACAGATGTTGGCAATTTAATCTCTGGTTCCTCCTCTACTGTAACCCAGCCTGTACACCTGGAAGTTCTCAGTTCATGTGCTGTTAAAGCCTAGCACTGATACATATGATTTGGCAACTCCTCTTCTGGTTATATATTGAAAATAATTGAAATGAGGATCCCAATGAGATATTTTCACAACATATTCATGAAAGCAGTACTCATAAGAGCCAAGAGGTTGAAGCAACTGAAGCATCCATAAACAGAATAAACAAAATGTTGTAGATACAATAAGATGGAGTATTAGTCAGTCTTTAAAGGAAAATTCTGACACATGTCACAACAGGAACGAATCTTATGCTAAGTGAATTAAACCAGAGGTGAAAAGACAGACTGTGCAATTCAACTTGAAGAAAGTATCCAGACTAATCTAATCTGTGCAAACATAGACTAGAATAATGGTTACCAGGGACTGAGGAAAGATGAAAATGGCATTTCTTAATGGGTACAGACTTCCATCTTTGCCAGATGGAAAAGTTCTGGAGATTGATGCACAATGTGATAACAATGATTAAGATCATAAATTTTTTTTTTTTTGCTGTTTCTTTTTTTTTTTTAATTTTAGTTTTTTTATTTTTTAAATTTTAAAATCTTTAATTCTTACATGCATTCCCAAACATGAACCCCCCTCCCACCTCCCTCCCCATAACAACTTTCTGGGTCATCCCCATGCACCAGCCCCAAGCTCATAAAAATTTATCTTGTATTTATTTTACCATGATATTTTTTAAAAAAGTGACTAATGATTTCTAGACTATATCTGATTTTGTCGCTTTAGTTTTTTGTTTTTTTTCTTTTTTGGCAAACTTTTCAATAGTCTTTGCTATGCTGTTGTTTGTTGCTCATTTGTGATGCAGTAAATTCTTTTTCACAGGAAATGGAAGAGTTTGTTCAGAGCGCTGGAGAAAATGGTATTGTGGTGTTTACTTTGGGGTCAATGATCAGTAACATAACAGAAGAAAAAGTCAATGTAATTGCATCAGCTCTTGCCCAGATTCCACAAAAAGTACGTAAAGTAACTTAGCAGTAGATAAGTACTTAAGGAAACCATTAAATTTTGTAAAAAGCTTGATTACAGATATATTATGCAAGAAGGACAAACCATTAAGATATCTCCAAATTATCTGATTATATATATTAAGAAAACAAAATATATATGGTAGATGGTAGAACAGTACATAGAATGTCTTCAACTGACATTAAATTTAGATTAACACTGTAATCACAAAGAAAAATATTTAAGAGATGCAGTGTGAATTTTGGTATTGTAATGGTAATGTGGACAGGAAAAAAAATCACCGAATTCTGTCTTGTTATTTGCCCATTTTCCCTGAGGACTCCTGTAGACACGACACATAGATGTTCTCAGGAGTTGAATTTTCATGGTATATGTGGCCTCTCAATAATATTAAGGAATATTGATAAAAGTCTGGAGCTTTTCTTGCAGTTTGTGCTTGCCAGGAATTCCTGGTCCCTTTTACATTCCCTAAGTTTTGGAACAGACCTAATCAGTGTGCTTTCTAGGTTGCTATTCAGAGAAAGGTTGGCTTCTCTTAATTGTTTATGCTAATTTTTTGCTGAAAAACTAAGTTACTTTACATTCACAGATCAAATAGAAGTTAAACACTAATAAATTATAATCTAGCTTATGAGAATTGCTTGGAACTACAAAACTGGTCCTTACTTTGCTATGATACCTAGAGACCATATTAATCAATACTCAGTGCTTTCTGCTTCATTGTTGAAGCATTCAGGATCAGGTGAATAACTTTAGCGACATTATTTTGAAACTTTTTCAACAGCCTTGTTGTCCCTTACAGATTACCAGTCGACTCTTTTTTTCTAGGGGTAAAACATTTCTAAGCCTAGTATGATACTAGTGGTAATAATCGGGCAGTGGTGGTTTAGTCAATGTCATGACTGACTCTTATGATCCCATGGACTGTAGTCTGTCTTGCTTCTGCCTGTGGGATACTCCAGGTGGGATTATTAGAGTCGGTTGCCATTTCTTTCTCCAATAATCTGGATTCATGTAAAAAAAAATTCCAGTCGTCATTCTTTTTGGAAGTAGTGTTTAACAATTTGTATTATGAATGAAGTTATATTTCCTAGACAGCCCTAATTAGCTTATTACTAATAAACTATAAATAAGCAGAGCATTTCTCTTAATTTGCAGAATGCATGCATTTTCTTCTTTGCAATCAAAATTTGTAAAATTCTAATAAAATAAGTTGCATTAACATTTGGATAAAATTAAGCACTTCAAAAAGGGAAAATGGCTGTCTCCGGAGGCCTTACAAATAGCTGTGAAAAGAAGGCAAGAAAAAAGCAAAGGAGAAAAAGAAAGATATAAGCATCTGAATGCAGAGTTCCAAAGAATAGCAAGAAGAGATAAGAAAGCCTTCCTCAGCAATCAATGCAAAAAAATAGAGGAAAACAACAGAATGGGAAAGACTAGAGATCTCTTTAAGAAAATTAGAGATACCAAGGGAACATTTCATGCAAAGATGGGCTCTATAAAGGACAGAAATGTTCTGAACCTAACAGAAGCAGAAGATATTAAGAAGAGGTGGCAAGAATACACAGAAGAACTGTACAAAAAAGATCTTCATGACCCAGATAATCATGATGCTATGATCACTCACCTAGAGCCAGATATCCTGAATATGAAGTAAAGTGGGCCTTAGAAAACATCACTATGAACAAAGCTAGTGGAGGTGATGGAATACCATTGGAACTATTTCAAATCCTGAAAGATGATGCTGTGAAAGTGCTGCACTCAATATGCCAGCTAATTTGGAAAACTCAGCAGTGGCCACAGGACTGGAAAAGGTCAGTTTTTATTCCAATCTCAAAGAAAGGCAATGCCAAAGAATGCTCAAACTACCACACAATTGCACTCATCTCACATGCTAGTAAAGTAATGCTCAAAATTCTCCAAGCCAGGCTTCAGCAAGACATGAACCGTGAACTTCCAGATGTTCAAGCTGGTTTTACAAAAGGTAGAGGAACCAGAGATCAAGTTGCCAACATCTGTTGGATCATTGAGAAAGCAAGAGAGTTCCAGAAAAACCTCTATTTCTGCTTTATTGACTATGCCAAGGCCTTTGACTGTGTGGACCACAATAAACTGTGGAAAATTCTGAGAGAGATGGGAATACCAGACCACCTGACCTGCCTCTTGAGAAATCTGTATGCAGGTCAGGAAGCAACAGTTAGAACTGGACATGGAACAACAGACTGGTTCCAAATAGGAAAAGGAGTACATCAAGGCTGTATATTGTCACCCTGCTTATTTAACTTACATGCAGAGTACATCATGAGAAACGCTGGGCTGGAAGAAGCACAAGCTGGAATTAAGAATGCTGAGAGAAATATCAATAACCTAGATATGCAGATGACACCATATTTATGGCAGAAAGTGAAGAGGAACTGAAAAGCCTCTTGATGAAAGTAAAGAGGAGAGTGGAAAAGTTGACTTAAATCTCAACATTCAGAAAACGAAGATCATAGCATCCAGTCCCATCACTTCATGGGAAATAGATGGGGAAAGAGTGGAAACAGTGTCAGACTTTATTTTTTTCTGCTCCCAAACCACTGCAGATGGTGACTGCAGCCATGAAACTAAAAGACGCTTACTCCTTGGAAAAAAAGTTATGACCAACCTAGATAGCATATTGAAAAGAAGAGACATTACTTTGCCAACAAAGGTCCGTCTAGTCAAGGCTATGGTTTTTCCAGTGGTCATGTATGGATGTGAGAGTTGGACTGTGAAGAAAGCTGAGCTCTGAAGAATTGATGCTTTTGAACTGTGGTGTTGGAGAAGACTCTTGAGTGTCCCTGGACTGCAAGGAGATTCAACCAGTCCCTTCTGAAGGAGATCAGCCCTTGGGATTTCTTTGGAGGGAATGATGCTAAAGCTGAAGCTCCAGTACTTTGGCCACCTCATGCGAAGAGTTGACTCATTCAAACAGACTCTGATGCTGGGATGAATTGGGGGCAGGAGGAGAAGGGGGTGACAGAGGATGAGATGGCTGATGGCATCACCGACTCAATGGTCATGAGTCTGAGTGAACTCCGGGAGTTGGTGATGGACAGGGAGGCCTGGCGTGCTGCAATTCATGGAGTTGCAAAGAGTCAGACACGATTGAGCAATTGAACTGAACTAAACTGAAGCACTTCTATAACATTAAAAAGAAATTGATGAATATATTTGAAAATGAGAGAGTTAGAATACAAACGAAAACAAAAATATGTTGTTTATTGGTAATTTGCCATAGTCTTTCTGCACTAGAAATAAGATCATCAAAAAATGTCTTAAATATTTGTATTTGTCATTGAAAACCTATTTGTCTATGTCATCGTATGTGACATGTCATAATTGCATTCCATCTCAGATTGAACCTAAAAATGAGCACATCAAATGTGAGTGTTGCTATTAAGAAGTATATTAACAGTTATTATCAATTAAGTCCTTATGCTTTGATTTATTTATATGTTATACAGCGACATTTAAATTTTATTTGAAAATTTTAACACTATGACTTTGAAGTTGAACTCATGGAATAATGTATTTCCTTTACCTTAACAGGTTCTATGGAGATATGATGGCAAGAAACCGGATACCTTGGGGCCCAATACCCGTCTGTATAAGTGGATCCCCCAAAACGACCTTCTTGGTAAGACTTGGCAAAAAATATTAACAACATGAGTAACAGGTAAGCAAAGTAATACTACTTCAATATGAAACAAACATCCAACATTTATTATTGAAAAACTCCTTTGAGTTTAAGTAAGAAAACTTTATCCTTCATTGCTATTTCCAACCCCAAAGAGGGGGAAAAAAAAAGGAGAAAATTTAACAGCATTGTGTTATACATGGTCACATCCTTCACATCCAGAAGCAAAATATGTTTACTTTGGCTATAATTATTTTTCACTGTGAAATTTTAGGTAACTCTGTGCATTGTTCTGTCTCTGATTTCCCTCCTTATACCTATCTTTTCCACTCCTTCATTTCAGTTCAGTTCAGTCACTCAGTCATATCAGACCCTTTGTGACCCCATGAACCGCAGCACGCCAGGCCTCCCTGTCCATCACCAACTCCCAGAGTTTACCCAAACTCATGTCCATTGAGTCGGTGATGCCATCCAACCATCTCATCCTCTGTCATCCCCTTCTCCTCTACCCTCAATCTTTCCCAGCATCAGGGTCTTTTCCAATGAGTCAGCTCTTCACATCAGGTAGCCAAAGTATGGGAGTCTCAGCCTCAACATCAGCCCTTCCAATAAATATTCAGGACTGATATCCTTGAGGATGGACTGGTTGGATCTCCTTGCAGTCCAAGGGACTCTCAAGAGTCTTCTCCAGCACCACAGTTCAAAAATATCATTCTTCGGCACTCAGCTGTCTTCACAGTCCAATTCTCACATCCATACATGACCACTGCGAAAACCATAGCCTTGACTAGATGGACCTTTGTTGGCAAAGTAATGTCTCTGTTTTTTAATATGCTACCTAGGTTGGTCATAACTTTCCTTCCAAGGAGTAAGCGTCTTTTAATTTCATGGCTGCAATCACCATCTGGAGTGATTTTGGAGCCCAGAAAAATAAAGTCTGCCACTGTTTGTTTCCCCATCTATTTGCCATGAATTGATGGGACCAGATGCCATGATCTTCGTTTACTGAATGTTGAGCTTTAAGCCATCTTTTTCACTCTCCTCTTTCACTTTCATCAAGAGGTTCTTTAGTTCTTCTTCACTTTCTGCCATAACAGTGGTGTCATCTGCATATCTGAGGTTATTGTTATTTTTCCCAGCATTCTTGATTCCAGCTTGTGCTTCATCCAGCCCAGTGTTTCTCTTGATGTACTCTACATATAAGTTAAATAAGCAGGGTGACAATATATAGCCTTGATGTACTCTTTTTCCTATTTGGAATCAGTCTGTTTTTCCATGTCCAGTTCTAACTGTTGCTTCCTGATCTGCATACAGGTTTCTCAAGAGGAAGGTGAAGTGGTCTGGTATTCCCATCTCTCTCAGAATTTTCCACGGTTTATTGTGGTCCACACAGTCCAAGGCTTTGGCATAGTTAATAAAGCAGAAATATATGTTTTTCTGGAACTCTCTTGCTTTTTTGATGATTCATCGGATGTTGGCAATTTTGATCTCTGGTTCCTCTGCCTTTTCTAAAACCAGCTTAATCATCTGGAAGTTCATGGTTCACGTATTGCTGAAGCCTGTCTTGGAGAATTTTGAGCACCCTTAGGGATATTTTAAATGATACTTAAAAATAAGTGTTCCTCTTTTTATTACCTGTGGTGCTCCATTTTCTATCAGAAAACATCCATATATTTTACATCAAGTGGTCACACATTTCAAGATAAGTTGTAGCTTTTCCTTCCTCTAGTTCCACTGCCACTACCATTCGCCCTTCTCGTTGCCTTGACACACTTCCTATCAGACTAAATGGCTTCATTATTGTCCTAGAGATTATATTTCTGACATGCCCTCCTTGTTTTTGTTGTAAAAATATTTTCTTTTACTCAGAATTCCCTTTCGGGTTTTTCACCGACTAATCTTGGATTCATTTGTGAAGTTCAAGTGACATAGCTCTTTATGAAGTCTTCACTCACCTCTCCAGCAGACTTCAGTTCCGTTCAGTTCAGTTCAGTCGCTCAGTCGTGTCCAACTCTTTGTGACCCCATGAATCACAGCACGCCAGGCCTCCCTGTCCATCACCAACTCCCGGAGTTCACTCAGATTCACATCCATCGAGTCCGTGATGCCATCCAGCCATCTCATCCTCTGTTGTCCCCTTCTCCTCCTGTCCCCAATTCCTCCCAGCATCAGAGTCTTTTCCAATGAGTCAACTCTTCGCAGGTGGTGGACAAAGTACTGGAGTTTCAGCTTTAGCATCATTCCTTCCAAAGAAATCCCAGGGCTGATCTCCTTCAGAATGGACTGGTTGGATCTCCTTGCAGTCCAAGGGACTCTCAAGAGTCTTCTCCAACACCACAGTTCAAAAGCATCAATTCTTTGGTGTTCAGCTTTCTTCACAGTCCAACTTTCACATCCATACATGACCACTGGAAATACCATAGCCTTAACTAGAAGGACCTTTGTTGGCAAAATAATGTCTCTGCTTTTCAATATTCTATCCAGCAGACTTAAGGATTTCTTATTCTGAATTCTGAAGCAATTTAAATACAGTTTTGTATGTTATCTAAAAGACAGTGCTCATTTCAGTTGCTTTATAATGCTCATTTCTCAGTTTATTTTTAAGACTTTTAATTAACAATTTTACTGAAATTCACTCAATTCTAGGTCACCCAAAAACCAAAGCCTTTATAACTCATGGTGGAACCAATGGCATTTATGAGGCCATCTATCATGGGATCCCTATGGTGGGCCTTCCTTTGTTTGCTGATCAACCTGATAACATTGCCAGAGTAAAAGCCAAGGGAGCAGCTGTCAGAGTGGACTTGGAAACAATGTCAGCAAGAGATCTGCTCAGTGCATTGAAGGAAGTCATTAACAATCCCTCGTGAGTGTATTTGTTTCAGTCCATTATGTGGCAACAAATACAACAGTTGCCCCACAAGCTAGTTCATTTTATAAATTGATGTTTCTTTGCTTTTCCTATAGCTACAAAGAGAAGGCTATGTGGTTATCCACCATTCAACGCGACCAGCCTATAAAGCCCCTGGACCGAGCAATCTTCTGGATTGAGTTTGTCATGCACCACAAAGGAGCCAAGCACCTGAGGCCAGCCGCCCACAACCTCACCTGGTTCCAGTACCACTCTCTGGATGTGATTGGGTTCCTGCTGGCCTGTGTGGCAACTGTTGTATTTGTCATCACAAAATGCTTTCTGTTTTGTTACCGCAAGTTTGCTAAAACTGGAAAGAAGCAAAAAAGGGAGTAGCTGAAGGCGTTATGCCCCTAGATGGAACTCCTCCAGTTAATTCCAGCACAAAAGAGTTATGATGAGCTTCCCCTGTGACAAAACAACAATTCACAACTTAGCATCTCAGATCAGAATTGTTTTCAAGTGATTTTATACCTGTTTACAAATTGGAAATAAGTCATGCTAAGAATAAAACTGGTGAAATCTTCAGTGAGAATAAAGTTATAGGGTATATATTGAAATTTATTATTTTAATTCAAAAGTTATACTGAAATCTTTTAATTTAACTGTTTCACAGTTTGTGCATAGCTACAAGAACAAAACAATTTTATTCATAGTAACTATATTATTTTGTAGATATTCAGAATTTTTACTTTATTTTGGTGTAGAATTCTACAGTATTATCTTGCTATCGAAGCTATTCAATAATTGGAATTGTATCAAAAGATACACCCCTTCGTTTCATGTTTGACTCCAGTAACACTTGGTTGTTACTATCCATCCAGCCTCAGCATCACTTTTTACCTAAAGCCATGGAAAGTTATTTGCCTTCATCCATTTAACTCATTTAACAGTAGAATATTTGTGGAATTAGGAATATAGCAACTGCTACCTAGTTCATATTATACAACTGAGATATTTCTGAAAATCTTTCATTCCATGACCTAATTCTCTATTTTAAAATTAGTGACCTTATTGGAAATTTAAATTGGTACAACCACTATGGAGAATCTTATGAAATTTCCTTAAAAAACTAAAATTAGAGCTACCATATGACCCTGCATTCTACTCCTTAGCATGTAGCCAGAGGAAAGCATGATCCAAAAGGATACATGTACTGTCATTGTAGCACTGTTTACAATAGCCAAGGTATGGATACAAGTTAAATGCCTATCCATAGCAGAATGGATAAAGATTAGGTACATATATACAATGGGATATCACTCTGTCATTAAAAAGAATAAAATAATGTCATTTGTAGAAACATGGATGAATCTAGAGATTGTCATCCTCAGTAAAATAAGTCAGACAGAGAAGGAGAAATATCATAAGACATCATTACGTATGAAATCTGAAAAGAAATGTTACAAATGAACTTACAAAATAGAAAGATACCCACAGACTTAGAAAATGAACTTAGAAAATGTCAAGGGGAGGATGAGGGAAGGGATAGTTAGGGAGTTTGGTATTGACATGTACACACTGCTATATTAAAATCTTGTTGGATAACCAACAAGATCTACTGTATAGCACATAGAATTCTGCTTAATGTTATGTGGCAGCCTGGATAGTAGGGATATTTGTGGGGGGAAATGAATACATGTATATGTAAGACTAAGTCCCTTCTCTGGTCACCTAAAATTATTGCAATGTTGTTAATCATCTATACCCCAATATAAAGTAAAAAGTTTAAAAAAAAAATAGCTGCCTGGTTGCTTTCATTCCCGTATTCAGCCCTTGATAAGGTATAGACTAAGAAATAGACTAAAGACTTAAACATGAGACCCGAAACCATAAAGCTGCTATGTTAAAACAGGAGGAAAAGTTCTTTGACAAGGGTCTTAGAAACAAATTTTGGGATATGACACCAAAAATACAAGGAACCAATGCAAAGCTCAACAGGTGGGGCTGTATCAAGCTCAAAAACTTCTGCACAGCAAAAGAAATGATCTATAAAATGAAAAGGAACCTACAAAATTGGAAAATATTTTTTGAAAAGTATACATCTGATAGATTAAAATACAAATGATATACGGAACTCATTACTCAATATCAATTTTTTCTAAATGAGTAGAGGTACTGAATAGATATTTTCCCAAAGAAGACATGCAAATGGCCAACAGGTACATGAAAAGGGACATCATGTCACCAAGTATCAGGAAATACAAATCAAAATCCCACCTCATACCTGTTACAATCATTGATGCTGTTCATTCACTAAGTTGTGTCCAACTCTGCAACCCTACAGACTGCAGCACGCCAGGCTCCTCTGTCCTCCACTACTCCCAAAGTTTGCTCAAATTCATGTCCATTGAGTTGGTGATGCTATCTCCTTGGAGTCAGCTCTCTCCGGGGTCACCAGAGATGTTGCCTCTTGGCTCAAGCCCTAACATTCCCATCAACTAAAACCTAACTCTCAGCTTTTAGGTTGTGCATATTTTTTCCAGTCAACACTGCAAAAGGAGGTAAAATTTCAAAATGCATGTGTAATCAAATATCTTTTGTGTTTCCCTGGTAGCTCAGCTGGTAAAGAAACTGCCTGTATGCAGGAGACCTGGGTTCGATCCCGGGGTTGGGAACATCCCCTGGAGAAGGGAAGGGCTACCCACTCCAGTATTCTGGCCTGTAGAATTCCATGGACTGTATAGTCCATGTGGTTCAAAGACTCAAACACTACTGAGTGACTTTCATTTTCAGTCTTTTCAGTCAGTTCCATATTTTTATAAAATTGCTTAAATTTTGCAAATGTTGCTTTGTGTTGAGAAATTTATATGAATATAAATTAAGAAGGAGCTTTTAGTATTATGACCAGGAACAAAAGAATGCCTAGACTCATCCATCAATCAGACTTCATCTCAATGTGCTGTGTGCTATGTCGCCTCAATAGTGTCCGACTTTTTACTACTCTATGGACTGCAGCCTGACGGGCTCCTCTGTCTGTAGGATTCTCTAGGCAAGAATACTGGAGTGGGTTGCCATGCCCTCCTCCAGGGGTCTTCCTGACCCAGAGACTGAACCCATGTCTCTTTTGTCACCTGCATTGACAGGTGGGTTCTTTATCAATAGTGCCACCTGAGAAACCCATTTGTCCCAGTGGTTTCTAATAAAATGTGAAGCTTGCAAGCAGTACCAGAGACAATCCTGCTCTCATTCTAACCACTTGCTACTCAGTGCAGAGTTTGGTAAAAGGCTGAGTTGACAAGCTCTGATTCCAGGTTCAAAATGATTTTCAACTCTGTCCCTGCTCATGTTCCCTTTTTTCAACTGAGTACCATATAAAATGGAGAATAGCATACTTGGTGTGTCATCTCAGACAGATGGCATGGGCCACTATGAGTCTGCTTAAACTGTTTGTGGAACAGAGATTAGAGACCAAAAGTCACTCTAACAATGGCTAGTTTGTCTCTGGTTTTAAGTGGGAAGAGGCAATAGAAATGTTAAGCCATAGTTTCCTGAATTTATTGTCTGTTCACTTGCCCATTCATTCAATAATTTATTTATTTAACCACAGTTGCTGCATGCAGGGTTTTTTTTTAAGTTGTGACATGCAAGATCTTTAGTTGCAGCATGTGAACTCTTTAGTTGCTGCAGCATGTGAGATCTAGTTCCCTGACCAGGGATCAAACCCAAGCCCCTTGCTTTGGGAGTATGGAGTCTTAGCCACTGAACCACCTCACTTACCCATTCAGAATGTGGCTCAATCAATCTAATGGCTTCTGAATAATCAGATAAACAATTCTAAATTTCTCAGCTAGGGTAGGAGTGGATGGGTATAAATTTGGGGAAAACGTGGCAGAGTCAGATCTATCCTAGAAAAATATAAATAAGCCCCTTTCTTTAAAATCTTCTTTAAAAATGTAAGATCAGTCTGAGTTTTCTCAAAAAAAAAAAAATTTTTTTTTTTGGACTACAGGTCAGGTTCTTTCTTGATCTGAATTCCTTCCAAACAACCTACACAGAATGTTATTTTAGAATTGGCCTGGCATGTACTACATAGCAATTTGTCTTTTAAATATATATATTCCAGTAATTTCAGATTCTCTGGGATTTTACTCTATGGATTTGGATGCATAATCAGGCTTTAGTTAGATTTATGATGTTTTACAGATTTTTTAGATGTTTATGATGTTTTATAGATTATAAATTAAGATTATGTCACCTGAGAGAACATCCTGATAATTTTCACATTTTCTCTAATAATGATAAACTGACTGTAGTATGGATGATCCTTCTTGTGGCTATGCGAATAATAACATTATTATTTCTGTCATTCCTATGGGCTTCTTTATTTCTGCATCAAAACTACTGACTAGACCCTCAGGGACAAAACACATTAGATGCAGGTCAATGATTTCTGTCTATGATGTACTAGGAAATGGGTTTTCCCACTACTATATAATAAAATGTTTGTTATATTGCCTCTCTAAGAAGAATTAATTGTTTTCTTACTCCCAAGCCATTGGCAATATATTATTGAATACACAACACAGAAAGACATAAATTGCCTGAGAAATATCCTATGGGCAGGAAATATAAGCAAGTCACTGCAACATGTACTCCAAAAGATATAACAAGGATCATAGTAAAAATAAACTGGCTTAGAGAATACCTAAATCAAAAAAAGTAAGCTGTTAATATAAATATTGACATTAAATTTGTTGCCAGTGAATGCTTAAAATGAAATGAAAAGCATATGATTAGAAACTGGACAAAAGGTAAGTCTTGTTATATAGTATCAGAAAGCTTAAGAAAGTGTGTACTATGACTACATGTAATGAAGGGTTTGTAAGTGACAAGCTTGTACATCTAGCTGAGATTTCCAAGCAAAGCTTCAAGATACTGACTGGTTTCTTTTGCTGTTTATAGTAAAATGTGACAGTAGAGACATTAAAATGATGAAAGAAGTGTTAAACAAAAAGTAACCTGGACTTGATGACTTATGAAATTCAGTCTGTCCAGATTGCAAAGGAAACTAGTATTACGAGACTGATTGTAAAACAAAACAAAATGCTCTGGAGAAAAAGCCAAGTGTGTGGTTATCAAATCTTTTGCTAATACTTCAGAAAGATCAAAGATCAGAGTATTCAGTCACACAAAAGACTCTTTGGAGACACTGAAGGTGTGAATCATTCAAACCAGAGGGAGTGGTGGAAGTTCCACTTTATCCCCATTTCGTCCTCCTTTGAAACACAGTGTCTATAGTGTTATGCTAGATCTGTCATCATTATATTTGGGGAGCAAATACTTTGTTCCTTAGACTCAAGGGAGAGGGATTATGCTCTCTAATGGATCATATTCAGAGCTTCTCCCATACCTGACTGAGATGATACAAAGGATGAGATTTAGGATTTTGAAGTCATGTTTTAATGTGTTGAGACTTTTAGAAACCTAAGGATGAGGTGAATATATTTTGCGTGTGTGATGAATATGAAACTCTGGGGCCCAGAGGAGAGACTGTGGCTAGCAGAATAATGACCAACAAAGACATCTAAGCCCTAATCCCCAGACACTGTGAAATGCCAGCACACATGGTGAATTTTAGTGAGCTTTGCAGATGTTATTATAATTAAAAACTTTGAGGTGAAGAGAATATCTTGCATTATCCAGGTCTAGCCCATCTAATCACATCCAAATTTTCTTAAAAGCAGATAACTTTACCTAGGTTCAGAGAACCAAAAACATAGCAAGACAAGAAGAAATCAATCTGCTAATGCTGAATTTGGAATGCAGGAAGGGGTTGGAATGCAGAAACTAGGGGAGAAATGCACCAGGGAATGCAGGCAGCCTCCTGAAGCTGAGAAAGAAAAAGAAACAGATTCTTCCCCTAAGCCTCCAGAAAGACATGCTTAGCTGTTCCAGCACCTGAGGTTTAGTTCATCAGACTTCTGATCTAAGAAGTAAATTTATAAAGTTTAAAGTTCTGAGTGTGTAGTAAGTTGTTACACCAGTAATTAAAAAAAATAACTAATTAATACAAAATTAAATTCTATGATTCTGTCCTTCCCATCATGGAAGGAAAATATTTCTTTATATTAACAGGTTCTATAGAGACACGGTGATAAGAAACAGAACACCTTAAGACCCAATACTCGTTTTATAAATGGATCACTGGAATGATCTTCTTGTTATAGCTCATAGACACAAATACTGAAAGCTAAAATACAATCAACCTGGGAAATAATAATTCAACAAGAAACCATTTGATTTCCAAGTCAAACACTGACTCCAAGCAGGTTCGATCCCTGGGTCAGGAAGATTCCCTGGAGGAGGGAATGGCAAGCCACTCCAGTACTCTTGCCTAAGAGAGTTCCATGGACAGAGGAGCCTGGTGGGCCACAGTCCATGGGGTCACAGAGAGCTGGACATGGCTGAGTAACTAGCACTTTCAAGTTCATGTTCTTTCAAGTGCTAATTACCTCTCCTCTGGAAATTTTAAGACTTCCCAGATTAACCCCCTTTTTGTGGGGTTCTTTCATCTCATATCTTGATTCTCACAATCTGTCATAAGAAATTTTAAGAAATCAAATAAGGAAATATCTTTCCAGGAATTGAAACTTTCCAAGGCTCCTCACAGCCTACAGAGCAAATATGTATATAACCACAGTAAATTTCTACTCATACTCAGAGGAAACTGTGTTCCTTCAGGCTTTCATGCTTTTTCACATTGCTCTCTAAACCTAGATTCCCCATACATACCTTTTATACTTGACAAAATAATAGTCAGTACTCTGCACCAACACCACTTTGTGAATATCACTTCTTTACTCTCCCAGGGAGATTTGGTCTGTGTTCTAAAAGGACTTGCAAGAGGCTTCATAACCAAAATTGTCATGACTAAAAGTAATGCCTCCATCATGGACACGTAGTATCCATTTCCCTTTCCTTTTCTAGATTTTCAAATCTATATTTTTCCTTTATCTCTTTCCTCAGTGTCCAGGAAATCAAAGCTTATATCACTCGTAGAATCAATGTTTTGCTTAGAACCTATATCCAAATCCTTCTTAAGAGAGATTCTCCTCTCATTTCAGGTCAATAGATTATTGATATCATGAAAACAAATCTATCCCATTACATACATCTTCCCCTTCCTGCTTCTAATTTGATGGGAATTTCTGGTAAGATTTTTTTAATATCATATATCTCAATTTAAAAAGTAGGATACAAAATGAAGTTCAGAAGAAGGTACTTAGAGGATAAATTCTTTTGAAGAGTAAGTTTTGAGGAAATGTTGAAGAAGTGAGAGGAATAGAAGGAAGGACACAAATGTTCAGAAAAGGAAATGATCATAATTCAGAAGCAATATTCTCAAAGGAAAGTGACTAAAGCTGTACTAAACTGACTGAAGTTATACTCAAAGGATGCTCATGTTCATATAAAGAGGGAAAAAGGAAGGAATAACTTCAGTCAAAAGAACAAAGTGAGCTAAATGAAATGGAGCTAATAAAATAGGTGTAAAAATATGCAGAAAGAAATGCTTAGAATGCTCAGATAAATCAGAATGTACTTGTGTTGACAACATGCTGCTTTCTTATCTGTAAACTCCCTACATCCTAGGTAGTTTCCTCTTACCCTAGAGCCAGAGCATTTGCAGTGATACTGGGATTTATTGTACAGAGAAGCACAAAATCATCTATGCTTTTCTTTATCTATTTGCTTTCCAAAGCCTCTGAACTGGAGATTAGCTTGCAGAGGAATTGCTAAGGCAGACTCTTGGAAACAATCTTTAGCTCATAGTCATTGTGACCTTACCAAGTGGTAGTTATATTTTAACTACTTAATTGGGTCTGTCCTGGATATGAGGGAGAGTTACCTCTGAAGTTAAGGAAACTTATTAAGAAGGTTTGGATTTTATCAAGATGTCTAAGGGATGGGCTTTTCTTCTTGTGCTTTCTTTTTATTTCAGCTGTGACTTCTGTGAAAAGGTGCTGGTGTGTCCAGTGGAATAGAGTGACTGGATCAATTTAAAACAATTTTGGATGAACTTGCTTAGAGCGATCATGAAGTGACTGTGTTAGCATCTTCAGCTTCCATCCTGGTGGATCCCAGTAAACCCTCTGCCCTTAAATTTGTGTCTTATCCTACATCCTTCACTCAGAATGAGACTGATTTGTGTTTTATGAAATAGATCAAGATATGGGCATATGAATTACCGAAGAGTACATTGTGGGCATATGATTTAAAGATGCAAAAAACATATCACAAATATTCTGATACTGTTCAAAAGCTCTGTGCAGATGCAGTTTTAAACAAAAAACCTGATGAAAAAACTGAAAGAGTCCAGATATGATGTTGTTCTTAGAGATGCAATTTCTCCAATACATAAGAAAAATTCTGTGGAGGGCTTATAATTCCTCATTCTTACATACCTATTATAATATTCGAACTTAAGTGACAAAATGGCATTTATGGAGAGAGTGACAAATATGGTTTATGACCTATATTTTGACTTTTCATTTGAGACTTTTAACAAGAAGTGGGATAAATTTTACAGTGAAGTATTAAGTAAGTCTGTACATTTTCCCTCCAGTAGATGAAAAGAAATCTTATATTCTCTGTGTGGGTTAGAGTGGTATAATTTGTATTTTCTTATGTTTAGTGTCAAAATGGAAATATAATAACTTCTTAGTCAAAAGGTATCAACTATTCAGGAGAGTGTGCAAAGTAGTCTAGAACTCTTTGACATTGGAAATGTTTTTCTATTTGACAGTAATAGTCCTTTATGTTAATATTCTTGAGGCTTATTTATTTTGAAAATTATGTATGCACTTCACTTTTCATAAATTATAATCTCTGTTACTTATTTCTGTAAAAGCAACTATCCTAAAACTCACAGTTTGAAAGAGAAACCATGCTGTTTGTTCATGACCCTATGAATCAGAAATTTGGGCTGGGCTTAGGAAAATGTCTCCTCAGTGGGTTTTGCCTGGGCTTAATCTTTATGATACTGTTAGTTACCAGGTGTGGCAGAAGTGGAACAGTCCAAGAAAGTGTCACTCACATGGCTGGGGTTTGGCAGATTAGCAGGATACTTTGATTGTTTCTTCCAGGTGACCTCTCCAACAGAAAACCTTGGACCTTTTTGGATGGTAGCAAAATTCTAGAATAGGTTGTATGAAAGTTATAGGTCTAGATTTGAAATTCACAAAAAATGACTTCTGTTACCTTCTATTAGTAAAACAGGTCAGGCGGCAAATTCAAAGGGTGAAGAAATCGCCTCCACCTCTCAATAGCAAGAGTTACAAAGAGTAATAGCCATTTTTAATATGCTATAGTAAGAAACTTCATTAAATATATTTAAAAATCAAATGAAGGTTAGTCATGAGGAAATATCTTTTAAACCTGGATCAGTTTAATATATATATATATATATATATATGTACAAAGCAACCTGATATTTTGTATAAACTTTGTGTTTACTTTTCTTTAAAATTAAACATTTCTATGTCCCAAAGATTCATACATGACTGAGCGACTGAACTGAACTGAACTGAACTGAACTGATGTTCCTTTTAGCTTTCAGAATCAAAGTTCCTGACATCTCTCTCTAGATTCAAATCTTCTACTATTTTAATCTCTCTAACATCTCCATCATCTAGCCTCTCTATTAAGAAGAAAAATTGCTTAGCTGTGGATGAGTTTCTCTGAGAGTTATCTACTATTATTCCTTCTCTCTCAATGGATTAAATGTCATTTACTAAGTAAACTTCTAGTCTTTCCCATTTAATGCTTTCCTCTATTTCCTTGGGATTGATCACTTAGGAAGGCTTTCTTATCCCTCCTTGTTCTTCTTTGGAACTCAGCATTCAGATGGATATATCTTGCCTTTTCTCCTTTGCCTTTAGCTTCTATTTTTTTCTCAGCTATTTATAAGGCTTCCTCAGACAACCATTTTGCCTTTTTGCATTTCTTTCTGGGGGGATGGTTTTGGTCCCTGCCTCCTGTACAATGTTATGAATCTCTGCCCATGGTTCTTCAGGCACTTTGTCTATCAGATCTAATCCCTTGAATCTATTTGTCACTACCACTGTATAATCGTAAGGGATTTGATTTAGGTCACACCTGAATGGTCTAGTGTTTCCCCCTATTTTCTTCAATTTAAGGCTGAATTTGGCAATAAGGAGTTAATAATGTGAGCCATAGTCAGCTCCCAATCCTGTCTTTGCTGACTATATAGAGCGTCTCCAACTTTGGCTGCAAAAAATATATAATCAAACTGTTTTGGTATTGACCATCTGGTGATGTCCATATGTAGAATCTTCTCTTGTGTTGTTGGAAGAGGGTATTTGCTATGACCAGCGTGTTCTCTGCAAAACTCTGTTAGTCTTTGCACTGCTTCATTTTGTCTTCCAGGGTCAAACTTGCCTGTTATTCCAGATATCTCTTGACTTCCTACTTTTGCATTCCAGCCCCCTATAATGAAAAAAAAAACATCTTTTTTGGTTAGTTCTAGAAGGTCTAGTGGGTCTTCATAGAACCATTCAAATTCAGTTTCTTTGGCATTAGTTGTTGGCACATATACTTGGATTACTGTGATATTGAATGGTTTGCTTTGGAAACGAAGAGATCATTCTGTCATTTTTGAGACTGCATCCAAGTACTACATTTTGGACTCTTTTGTTGACTATGAAGGCTTTTCCATTTCTTCTAAGGGATTCTTGTCCACAGTAGATATAATGTTCACCTGATGAATTAAATTAACTCATTCTAGTCCATTTTATCCACTGATTTCTAAAATTTCAATGATCACTCTTGCTACCACCTGTTTGACCACTTCCAATTTACCTTGATTCATGGACCTAACATTCCAGGTTCCTAGGCAATATTCTTTATAGCATCAGACTTTACTTCCATCAGCAGCCACATCCACAACTGGATTTTGTTTTCACTTTGGCTCAGGCTCTTCATTCTTTCTGGAGTTATTTTTCCACTCCATTTTATCCATTAGCATATTGGGCACCTACCAACCTAATGAGTTCACCTTTCAGTGTCATATCTTTTTGCCTTTTCATACTGTTCTTGAGGTTCTCAAGGCAAGAATACTGAAGTTATTTGCCATTTCCTTTTTCAGACTTTATTTTCTTGGGCTCCAAAATCATTGAAGATAGTGACTGCTCCATGAAGTTAAAAAACACATGCTCCTTGGAAGAGAAGCCATTACAAACCTAGACAGCATATTAAACTAAGCCTAGACATATTAAAAAGCAGATACATTACTTTGCTGACAAAGGTCAGTGTAGTCAAAGCTATGGTTTTTCCAGTAGTTGTGTATGGATATGAGAGTTGGAGCATAATGAAGGTTGAGCGCCAAAGAATTGATGCTCTTGAACTGTGGTGCTGGAGAGACTCTTGAGAGTCCCTCGAACTGCAAAGAGATCAAACTAGTCAATCCTAAAGAAAATCAGTCCTGAATATTCATTGGAAGAACTGATGCTGAAGTTGAAGCTCCAGTACTTTGACCACCTAATACAAAGAACTGACTCATTGGAAAAAACCCTAATGCTAGAAAAGACTGAAGGCAGGAGGAGAAGGGGATGACAGAGGATGAGATAGATAACTGGATGGCATCACCAAATCTTGGAGATGAAGTAGAGGAATCTCTGGGAGTTGGTGATGGACAGGGAAGAAACCTGGCATGCTGCAGTCCATGGGATTGTAAAGAGTCGGTTAGGATTGAGTGACTGAACTGACTATGGAAACCTAAAAGATCAGGGATTAATATTAGAATGTTAAAAAACATCAGGGGTTAATATTTGATTATCAATGTTTGCTTTGATTCTATAGCACCTGCAGTTTGAAAATTAAGCAAAAGATGAGAGTCCAATAGATTTTTCATATGTGAATGATTGCTAATCTTGATTCTATGAGTGTATCCTTTCAACAACAAATATTTATCGAGCTTTCTCTTCATTGCTGTTGTTTACTAATTTGGGGAGCAGAAGGAAATTAGTAAATATTTGTTGAGAATTTACTCTCTTCCAGGAAATCTAAGACCATTATATTTATTAATTCATAAGATAGAGACATAGAGATCTTATTCATAGGCAATATTATTCTCATTTTATACATATAGAAACTTAAGTAAGGTAACCTATTCAAGTTTTCATGAGGAAGAAGTGACAGAGATGCGATTAAAACATAGCAGTCTGGCCTCGGAGTAACCATTTTGCATGTTGCGATATATGAAAGAACAATAGGAGACTCTAATTTCAAAACTCCATCTATGATTTGGAGAAATATTATGGTAAGCATCAAGTGTGCTACAAAATAGAAAAGATTTGTTTCTCTTCATTGTGGTGGTCTTCATAACAGACATTCTCCATATCACTCAACTAACCAAACTTCTCTTTGCCAAGAGAGATGTTCCCTCACTATGTTTTACTCAAATATATATATATTTGTGTTTGGAAATTATTTTAAAAATTTTAGAAACCATCTTTAGCAGAAATTCTTTGTTGCTCTCAATGGCTAAGAAGATTTACAAGGTTGATTTAAGATTACATATACATTGTATATGCAATATTCAAGATTAAGATTACATATATATTGTATGAGGTTATAGAAGGTAGAGGCTTGAAGAATAGAACCAAGACCAAAGTCTAGGAACAAATCTGCTAAAAATTAACCAAGAATCACAGGTCATAGAAAATAAACTCTTAGACGAGGTTCCATAGGAAGGTCATGCGAGTTCATGTGAAGTGAAAAAGGGCATCACATGCCAAACTGTCAGTGTAGAAAGCTGGTTGGTGAATGAAGTGGGAGGATGATTAGGCCTATCTAAAATAAAAGACTAAGCAAGTAATCCAAAGACCAACGTTTCTAAAATAAATAATTCAGAGATTAAAGTTTCTAAGATAAAAGTTAATCAGGAATCATAGGTCATAGAAAAGCAGCTTGTAAGTGAGGTAACATAATAAGCACATGCACAGCAAAGTGAAGGAAAACATGGTAAAATATAGCAAAAAATCAAAGTAGAATGCTGGGCTGTGAATGGAGCGTATGTGTGAAGATATATTAGGCAAATAATCCAAAGCCATAAAAAAGCTTAAAGAAATTTTAGGTAAGTAAGGGGACAGAGGTGCAAGTGACTGGTGCAAATAGACTTTTGCAACCAAGGCAGGTTTTCTAGACTGGCTTTCCAGAACGTTTATGTCACTCCTTAAACAAGGAGCCATCACAGCATTGCTGATTTACTCCAAGAATAGAAATTAACAAAGGAGATCCTTTAACCAAGTTATAAATACTAAAAAGGAAGATTTTGATCAGTCTTTAGCAAGTGGATCTCCCTTATCACTCATTCCAATGTGCTTTTCAATATTTACTTTTAGTTTTTCCAATATTTATAATTTTTCTGGAGACCAAAGACACAAATTTAGACACAGGAACACACTTGACAGACTGAATCATAAGATAGTTCCTTAGCTGCCCATCCTTTTTTCCTTTTTAGGCAGTTATTAAGCAGCCTTCCATTGCCAGTAGATTGTAGTCATCTATACAGTCAGAATGTTTCAAATTTCCTAGGAGAGAAAAAATAAATAACATAAAGATGGAGATGAAAGCCATCATTTCATTTAGTGCATCTCAATTATCATACACTTTCTTGATCATAGATGGATCAAGAATTTTGTCCCACAATAAGTTTCTTCTTCAAAACATACAGAAGAAGTTGAGACTTTAGCTATAGGAGGGAAAGCTATTGATTCCTGGTGACATTTGCACCTTTAGAGAGTCTTCTTAAACCACTGGAGTGTCTCTTCTTACCTTTATCTATACTCTGAAAAGTTATCATGAGTAACCAGGATCCTCTGGTGGCTGGCTAGGTGACCTGAAGACCAGATTGAAATAAGTGTGAGAAGTGCAAATTCTTCATGCTGTTGGTCCATATTTAATGTGGAAAGTCATTAATAATCTTTAGAAAACAATACCTATGTGAGTGAGATCAAGTTGGTAGAAAGACCCTGGACTTATCTCCTCCCATGGACACACCAAAATACAACTACTCACAAAGCAATTATCTTTGAGAACAACCTGAAGACTAGCCCAAAAGTCTTTCCACAATGACGGATATAAAGAAGGAGCCACAACAAGACAAGTAGGAGGAGCAGAGACACAGTCTAACTGGGACCCAAAACCTGAGGTTGGCCACCTACAAACAGGAGGAATATCACAGGTCCTCCTCCAGGAGATAGTGGTTTCAGCCTCCACATCAAGCTCCCTATTTTGGTAAGATATACCCCAGAATGTCTGGCTTTGAAAACCAGAGGGGCTTACCTTCAAGAAAACAGGAGACTCTGTAAACAGAGACTGTTCTCAAAGGGTGTACACAAAATCTCACTTAGTTTGAGTACCAGCAAAGTCAGTAGTTTGAAAGACACCTTGGTAAGAACCAGTTGCTGATCTTGGAGCATCTCCTGGAGAAGCATTGTGCAGCTGGGACTACACCTGGGGATGTGGCTCTGGTGGTAGCCATTTTGGGGATCTCCTTCCATCATTCTGACACCAACCCTGGCTAACACCATTTTAGAATCCTCCTTCTAAACTATTAGCACCAGGAGCTTCCCCTGCCAATGGGTTCATGGCAATCACACAATGCTGGGTTCTCCCTGGAAGATGGGATCCTCAGTTAGTTTAAAAAAATGTTTAAAAGATTTTACATTAAGTAAAAATGCACAAATATCATGAAAGTGATACAAATCTAATGCTATACAGTGGGAAACAAGAAGATCATTTAGAATGCAATATTCATCACATATGTAAGTAATTACAGAAGGAAATTGACTTAGAATTAAAATCTATTAGTGAACTTGTAACATGTGATGCAAGAGTTAATCTTTAATAGTCACATGAACCTAGAAAGATTCAAAGGTGCCAAGGGAAGAAGTTATTATGAGCTATATAAGTTTCTCACTTGCATGTGTTTTTCCCTCTCTTTTTTCTCTACATATGTTTGTTCAAATTGTAAAACACTGGCATTATTTGTTCATCTTGGCCAATACAGAACTGAAACTTTATTGGTCTCTCTTCTAAGAAAAAATAGATATATATTCACAAGTTCCCATATATTCCTTTCCCTATTTTCTTTTTCAGGAAGACCCACTACATTATATGAATTGATGGGTAAAACTGATTTTGGTTGATAATAAGCTATTGGGATTTTGAATTTCCCCAATCATTCTTACCAAATTTTGGTTTTGTTGGAAGACTCCACTGAAAACCTGCCAAACCCCTGCATAAGGTAAATTTTGATCTTGAAGAGAGTTTTTTTTTCCATTCCCAGCCCAAATACTGTCTTATGGAAATGACATGGGCAATATATAAAATTTCTTCACTCCATTCCTTCATTTACTGTGTGTTTCATGTTTCACTATTACTTAATATTCTGGGGTATAAAAAGTATGAAAAGTCATAAAAAATATGAGAGAAGTGCAAGATTATATGGATATAGCCACTATGAAAAACTCTTCCAACACACGAGAAATAATATTTTCTCAACAAATGTGTATTCTTTGTCTGCCAAATGCCAAATTCTATACTCTTACAGAAGAAGGAGGGGTGGAAGAGAGAGACACAATGGCAGTCCTTGGGAATCTTACAGACTGGTCAGCCAGAAAAATATGAATGTTAAACAATTACTTATAATAAAGTACAAATCCAAAGATACATAAGATTGAGGTGATGTCGGAGTGATCTCATTTTATTAAAGTAAGTTGCAATTAAATATCTAAAAGAATAAAATTCTGATAATGCCATATTAAAACTGGAAATATAGGAGAGTATTTAAAGACTATGGAACTGAGTGACTGAACTGAACTGAACTGATGGAATCTGGTCCTTTAATATATGGTACTATGATAGGTAAGAAATATACAAAAAGCAGATTCTGCCATAGTGCCTTCCTATAAAACATGGATGCATGAGAATAAAGGAAGAAATGTATGGTCTACTTTATAGGCCATAACTACTGAGAATAAAAATAATCCAGGTTAATAATCCAGATACATAAAGCCCTTGGGCTTCCCAGGTGGCACTAGTGGTAAAGAACCTCAGGTTTAATCCCTGGGTCATGAAGATCTGCTGGAGAAGGGCATGGCAACTCACTCTAGTATTTTTGCCTGGAGAATCCTATGAGCAGAGGAATCTGGCAGATTATAGTCCATAGCATCACAAAGAGTCAGACAAAATCAGAATGACTTAGATCACATGTACATGAAGCACTTACACAGTGCCAAAAATGTAGTGATTCCTAACTATTGGCCACCATGACTTAAAACTTTTGACCAAAGGAATTTGCCTCAGAAATCAAAAACAGAAGAAAATATTAAAATAATATTTGAAGTTTTAAGCAGTCTCAACAGTATCTACACTGGAGGGATTCTTTCTGTTGTGTGTGTGTGTATACCATCAAACTCATGATATTTTGTCCCAAAACCTTTGTGAATGCACTTCAGTATTTTTTCTGATCTTATCTGAGGTGAAAGAACTTCACAACACAAAACAGGCCAGAAATCGTTGCATCCTGATAATACAATTCATGAAAATAAGCCTCTCTCAGGAATTGGTGCTAGTGGTAAAGTACTGACCTGCCAACACAAGAGATGTAAGAGTCACAGATTGGATCCCTGGATTGGGAAGATCTCCTGGAGGAGGACATTTCAGTATTCTTGCCTGGAGAATCCCATGGTCAGAGAAACCTGGCAGACTATAGTCCATAGGTGTGCAAAGAGTTGGAATCTAGTGAAGTTACTTAGCACTCATGACACAATGCCTAATTTCATTAGGTATAGTTCTATTTCAATCATGTAAACTGCCTGATTTCTTTAATACCATAGTTGGTAAAGAATCTGCCTGCAACGCAGGAGACCTGGGTTTTATCCCAGGGTAGGGAAGATCCCCTGGAGAAGGAAACAGAAATTCACCCCAGTATTCTTGCCTGGAGAACTCCATGGACAGAGGAGCTGGGCAGTCCACAGTTCAATGGGTCAAAAGGGCATTGAACCATGTATACTATCATGTAAGAAACGAATTGCCAGTCTAGGTTTGATACAGGATACAGGATGCTTGGGGCTGGTGCACTGGGATGACCCAGAGAGATGATATGGGGAGGGTGGTGGGAGGGGGGTTCAGGATTGGGAACTCATGTACCCCCGTGGCAGATTCATGTTAATGTATGGCAAAACCAATACAGTATTGTAAAGTAAAAAAAAAATTAAAAAAAAAAAAAGAATCAGACATGACTGAGAGACTAACTTTCAACTTTCACTTTTCAAGCTGCCTGATCTCACACCAGGTTTGGAAACAAATATAGTAATGTAAATAGCAAGGAGGAAGTGCCTGGTTTAGTATTAACCTGCACAATGTTGTTGCTGTTCAGTTGCACGGTCATGCCCAACTCTTTTCGACCCCATCAACTGCAGCATGCCAGGCTTCCCTGTCCTTCACCATCTCCTGGAGCTTATTCAAACTCATGTCCATTGATGCAATGATGCCATCAAACCATCTCCTCCTCTGTCGTTAGATCTCTTGCCTTCAATCTTTCCCAGCATCAGGATCTTTTTTAATGAGTCAGCTCTTTGTATCAAGTGGCTAAAGTATTGGAGTCTCAGCTTCAGCACCAGTCCTTCCAATGAATATTAAGGATTGATTTCCATTAGAATTGATTGGTTGGATTGCCTTACTGTCCAAGGAACTCTAAAGAATCTTCCCTAGTGCCACAATCCAGTTTAGTCCAGTTCAGCTCAGTCATGTCCAACTCTTTGTGATCCCACGAACTACAGCATGCCGGGTCTCCCTGTCCATCATCAACTCCCAGAACTTGCTCAAACTCATATCCATTGATATCGTGATACGATCCAACCATCTCATCCTCTGTCATCCCCTTCTCCTCCTGCCTTCAATCTTGCCCAGCATCAGAGTCTTTTCTAATGAGTCAATTCTTTTCATCAGGTGACCAAAGTATTGGAGTTTCAGCTTCAGCATCAGTCTTTCCAATGAATACTAAGGACTGATTTCCTTTAGGATGGACTGGTTGGATCTCCTTGCAGTCCAAGGGACTCTCAAGAGGCTTCTCCAACACCACAGTTCAAAAGCATCAATTCCTCTGTGCTCAGCTTTCTTTATAGTCCAACTCTCTCATCCATACATGACTGCTGGAGAATCCATAGCTTCGGCTAGATGGACATTTGTCAACAATGTCTCTGCTTTTTAACATGCTGTCTAGCTGTCTAGCTTGGTCATAGTTTCTGCCAAGGAGCAAATGTCTTTAATATCATAGCTGAAGTCACCATCTTCAGTGATTTTGGAGAACAAGAAAATAAATTATCTCACTGTTTCCATTTTTTGCCCATCTATTTGCCATGAAGTGATGGGACCAGATACCATGATCTTAGTTTTCTGGATCTTGCATTTTAAGAAAGCATCAAATCATTGATGTTCAGGCTTCTTTATGGTCCAGTGATAAAGAAACCACAAGCCAGTGTAGGAGCTACAGGAGATGTGGGCTCAATTCCTGAGTCAGGAGATCCACTGAAGTTTTTCAGTAGCTCAGTCATATCTGACATTTTGCCACCCCATGGACCGCTGCACGCCAGCCTTCCCTGTACTTCACCGTCTCCCAGAGCTTGCTCATACTCATGTCCATTGAGATCGTGATGCCATCCAACCATCTTATCCTCTGTCATCCCCTTCTCCTGTCTTCAGTCTTTCCCAGCATCACGTCTTTTCTAATGAGTCAGTTCTTTGCATCAGTTGGCCAAAATATTGGAGCTTCAGTTTCAGTATCCATCCTTCAAATGAACATTCAGGACAGATTTCCTTTAGGACTGACTGATTTGATCTCTTTGCTATCCAAGGGACTCTCAAGAGTCTTCTCCAATACTACAGTTCAAAACTTGCACAATAGGATCCACATTTTTAAATGTAGATGACAATTTTCTGTAACTTTATGTCATGAACCATTATTAGTTCTAGATAGCTGGATCAGATGTTTTACCCAAGTAGTCACCCTCTTATGATGTAAAACCCACCAAAAATAAATAGCTTACAGGCAAAATCTGTCACATTCATTGTATATCATAGCATCAGTATCCTTAAAATGTCTGGGTTAAGATCAGAAATAAAATCAAATTTATACTCAACATTTAAACCTCCCATATAAAAATAGTGATAATATATGATATTGCAATTTCATTAGGTTTTGAATAAAAATAGGGTGAAATAAGCTATGGAAATTTTGAAAAGCTATTTCCTTAACAGAGATGAAATGGACGTAGCCTACCCAGTGTTACCAGAGCATGAACTAGGTAGAAAACAGAAATAAAATTTTAAGACAAGAAAAAAATACTTTCAGCAATCTTTGTCTTTTTCAATTTCTGTAATATCATGAGAAGTTTAATAGATCAGAGTCTTAGCTGAGGCTTAAATTTAGGGAACTTGTGGGTATTGGGAATTTGAAACACCAATAAATAAATAATAAATCATCGTTAATAAATTGAGAGTTCTTATTTATTTATAATTTAACTAGAGTGCTTTTCTTCTTTTGATAAGCAATTATATGTAAACTCTTACTCTGTTTATATTATCATGAAAAAGTGAAAAGGAAAAGTATTAGTTACTAAGTTGTGTACAACTCTTTGCCATCCCATGGACTAGAGCCAACCAGGTTCCTCTGTCCATGGAATTCTTCAGGTAAGAATATGGGAGTGGGTTGCCATTCCCTTTTCCAGGGGATCTTCCCTACCCGGGAATTGAACCTGGGTCTGTCTCCCACCCTGAAGGTGGATTCTTTACTATCTGAGCCACAGGGAAAGCCCATCACCTTTATATTATCATACTTAGCCTTATAATCAGGAAAGCCTATATATCAGAAGACCTGTCCTGAAAACTGCTAAGAAGAAAAGTGGATCAATTTAGTAATGAATACATTGGACAAAGAATGACATATAAATTCAAGAAGCTGAGCCTCAGACTGTTTTTCATTCTATTTGAGGAATTCTGTAAGGAGTTCAGGTCCTTTTAAATGCCTGTCTTTTGTCAACTTCTCCAAAACAAATCAAGAAAGAAAAAGAAAAAAATGATAATAATAACTTGATCTTGCTAGGCTAGGATTGTTTAACTTATTATAGGAAACAAGACAGCATTTTGACAGAGTTTCACCAATTTTCAGTAAAAGGAAATCAGAGAAAGATAATTCTAAGGTGTTGAGTTCTGGTTGCTGATATTAAGGAGAGCTTAGTAATGTATGGAACAGTTTGGAATTTAGCAAAGTTGAAGGGATAACTTCAGATTTCTGGACAGAGTAAGGTCCTGAATCTTGTCCTGGTGAGCAAGCCATATGTTTTAATAAGCATACTATTTTACTTGTGTGCTTGTATACTCCTGTCATCCGGGGACAAGTTACAAAGCCATTGTTTCTGGATCTTAGTGATATTTAACAGAGAATGAGAAAAAAATTCCTGGCCCTGCTATTGTTTGAGATATGGAGTAAAAATTACATTGCTTTCAAAACTCACTGAAGAAAATCAATGTGTTTTCACAATGTGAAATGTTCTTCACTGGAGACTTTCATTTTAGTGACATCCCGTGTTAGTAAGTGATAAATAAAGCACCATTCTTGTTAGCAGCCAATGATAATACATTGGTTAAAGAAAAAAACTGCATATCACATCACTTTCTAAATGGTTTTAATAGTATATTAGAAGATGATGCTATTCTAACAATTCTCTCTCTTTAGAAATGTATGTATTCATGTTCTTCAAACAAACTAAAGAAAGAATGAATGAAACAAAAACCCTCTCTCTGCTGATTCCCCTTCATAACAGAATGAACTATTTGTTTTCAGGAAATCAAAGAGTTTGTCCAAAGCTCTGGAGAAGATGGCTTTGTAGTACTGAGTTTGGGGTCAGTGGTTGAAAACCTTCCAGAAGAAAGGGCTAACATGATTGCATCGACCCTTGCCCAGATTCCACAGAAGGTCTGTTAAATTGCCTTTGTACTGAACAACAACTTGAATGAATCTCTTTAAAGTCTGGAGTGGGTCCATTAGAATGGTTTTTGCAAAGGGGAGAGAAACAGAGAATGTCATGACATGGTTAGATCAAAATGAATTGGTATATCTGTTTTTTCTTTGGAAGTTGAATTTTAAAATGGAACAAGGGAGACATATGTGCTTAAATGTTCCAATTCAAGTTTTACTTTGTTCTGAGAGACATTTATATCTTAGAGATTATGTTTGGTGTTCTAGTGCTATTAAGTTAATAGTAAGAACACAAAAACATCCAAATCTTGCTCCACAAATCACAATGTTTCCCAGAGGACTTCCTGGGGGGACTGTGGAAGTTCTGAGCAGCTGAGAGGTATCCTGTTGCAGTTCAATTGGTAGATGCACTCAATATTCGATATTTAAAATAGAATTTTGAAAAATACTGAGTTGGAGCATAAAGATTGAAATCCTTCCTCCTACTCCTGCTCCCTCTTTTACCAAGATAAAAACAACATGTGTCTTAAAACCAGTCATTGAGGAAAAGATCAAGAGAGAAGCCTGGAATCCAGGGTTTTTTCCTGTTAAAACAGAAAAAGATGACAGGAAGGGGCATGGGCTCCAGCTTTAAGGTCTCTTAGCCCTGCCCATTGGAGAAGGTGATGGCACCCCACTCCAGTACTCTTGCCTGGAAAATCCCACAGATGGAGTAGCCTGGTAGGCTTCAGTCCATGGGGTTGGGAAGAGTCGGACACGACTGAGCGACTTAACTTTCACTTATCACTTTCATGCGTTGGAGAAGGAAATGGCAACCCACTCCAGTGTTCTTGCCTGGAGAATCCCAGGGATGGGGGAGCCTGGTGGGCTGCCATCTATGGGGTCGCACAGAGTCAGACACAACTGAAGTGACTTAGCAGCAGTAGCAGCAGCAGTACTGCCCATTAACAACTTGACCTAATCAACATACTGTTCTGACTGACTGGATTAACAACTACTTTCTCAGAGGTGGGGAGGAAGAGGAGAGGTAAAAACTGGGAAGCATGGAAGTTTCAGTGTTAGCGGAGAAAAAATTAGAAAGACGCTTCCTGCTAAAGTCCTGTAGTTATTTATGGTAGTATAAATCCATCAGTACCTGTTCATTAGCTGTGAACTACTTGTCTCAAACTGCCCCAAACAACCCTTACTATTTTCATCTTTGAGAAACTGGAATCAGGCTGACAGCCTTAACAAGTAATAGATAGCTACCTACCTTAAACAAACAAACAAAAAGCCTTACCCCACTAACTATACAAAAAAAATCTTCATGACCCAGATAATCACAAGGATGTGATCACTCACCTACAGCCAGACATCCTGGAATGCGAAGTCAAGTGGATCTTAGGAAGCATCACTATGAACAAAGAGAGTGGAGGTGATGAAATTCTGGTTGACCTGTTTCAAATCTTAAAAGATGATGCTGCGAAAGTGCTGCACTCAATATGCCAGCAAACTTGGAAAACACAGCAGTGGCCAGAGAACTGGAAAAGGTGTTTTCACTCCAATCCCAAAGAATGGCAATCCCAAAAAATCTTCAAACTATCAAATAATTGCACTCATCGCACATGCTAGGAAAGTAATGCTCAAATTTCTCCAGCCAAGCTTCAATAGTATGTGAACTGTGAACTTTCAGATGTTCAAGCTGGATTTAGAAAAGGCAGAGGAACCAGAGATCAAATGTAAACATACCCTGGATCATCAAAAAAGCAAGAGAGTGCCAGAAAACATCTACATTTGCTTTGTTGACTATGTCACAGACTTTGACTGTGGGGATCACAACAAACTATGGAAAATTCTTAAAGAGATGGGAATACCAGACCACCTGACCTGCCCCCTGAGAAATCTGTATGCAAGTCAAGAAGAAACAGTTAGAATTGGACATGGAATGACAGAATGGTTCCAAATCAGGAAAGGAGTACGTCAAGGGTCGCAAAAAGTCAGACATGACGGAGTGACTGAATGAACCACTAATCTAGGATTCAGGGTTATTTCATCCCATTGAGAAATGAGAATTTCAGCATCAGCGATTTCTTTGGGGGTGGGCATAGAATCACTGATACATTCTAAATTAGTATTTTCTATTGTAAAAAATGCAATTAGATCTCTTAACAGCACAAACTGGTAGTTTGCTTATTTCAGTTTATAATGATCAATGAAAATTAATGTGGCACTCTCTTTTTAAAAAGAATTATGTCTTTTATTATTCTACAATTCCTAGCTTTGTACAAAATATGTGCATGGATAATTCCACTATTAATACCTTTGGAGGAAAAAATATGAAACAATGTCTTAATAATTTTACACTTCAAAGATTATAGGAAGTGATTTTCCAATACGCAGTGTAAAATAATTTATATTCTCTCTGCTAGTTGAAGAAATTTTATCTCATTATACCACCTAGAAGAAAGTATAATATTGCTCACAAAATAAAATAGAAAGATACCCATTTCTATGAAAATGCTTCTTGGAAAAAGTAACCATAAGCAAATCTTCACTGATTTCTCTCAGAAACTGCTGAGCAATCAAAGTATTTTCTAGATTCAAACCACAAGTTTGTTATATAAGACAGTCATATGAAGTGAAGTTGCAGAAATTTCAGTCAACTTTTTGTATGCACTACAGTTCTGATTGATTCCTGAATGCTTTTAACTATTAAATTACATTATTTACAACCTAATTTCCCTCAAGTCTTTAGAACTGGTCATAGCATAATGTAGTAAACAAAATGATAGTTGATCAACAAGGTCCCAGATTTTTGCTACTTTGATTTTTGTTTTGAACTATTATTTAACATTATTCAACATTCCTGAGCAGAAATGTCCACATCTGTTCATTGAAAAAAAGTGGGGCAAGATGACTTCTTACTAGATTTTAATTTCTAAAATGTTCTGAGCCTGTGATCTTATTAGTGGAGTTGAGCCTTTTCTTGGTCATAGTAGGTTGCGTGGAGATTCAGTGGGAAGAAACCAGATACATTAAGAAACAATGCTCAACTTTGTAAGTGGACCCCACAGAATGATCTTCTGGGTAAGAAGGTGGCAAAAAAATACTAAGTTCTAATTAAGAGAAGATCGCAGGGACAATAGTGGAACAGCAAGGTAAAACATCAACACCAGATAACAATTATCTTTCGCTTATAAATTTTCAATAGCTTCTTGACTGGTCATCTTGTCTTCCCACTCTTTTATCTCAGCTCTACTGCTATTGTAGTGCTTTTATCTAAAAGTATATAGGAAACATCCATACTTTTCCTTGAACTTTCAGTAACTCACATTGCCTAAAAATAAAAGTGTAGCTGATAGAAGATGACTTTGTAAACAGCACATCTATCATTTTTCCTCTATTGCCAAATGCCCCCTGAGATTCTCCATACATTATCAGAATGAATCATTCCCTCTATTCCTAAGAAACAATGTTTCTTCACCTCCATGATTTTGAACATGGTGTTCTCTGAATCAAGATTCAGTCCACACTTGTCCTCTGGACAAAGCAACTCTGCACTAACATCCCCTCTAATGTATAGCTTTCCCTCATTTCCTCAGACAGACTTCCTTTGGAAATTCACAAAAGCTTGTGTGATCCCAAGAGCATAGCAATCCTCAGCAGAAAGCATTGCCTTCTTTATTGACTTATACTGTCAATTTCTGTTTCTAACCATGGGACTCAGAATTTATTGTTCTCATTGAAATCTTTCTTAGGTCACCCCAAAACTGAAGCTTTTATCACTCATGGTGGTGGCAATGGCATCTCTGAGCCATTTACCATGCGATTTACCATGGTGGGACTCCGTGTTTGTTGATCAACCCGATAATGCTCACATGGAGGCAAAAGGAACATCTATTAGACTTGAACACAATGTCAAGTACAGATTTGCTCAATTCATTGAAGACTGTCATATATGACCCTTCGTGTGTGTAACATTTCTTTAACTTGATAGTATCTGTAGATAGATAAGTTATCTTTTCAACAGTGAATATGAGTTCCTTTCCCTTATTAAGAGGATAATTTTAAAATACTTAAAATTATACAACCAATCTTAATTTTGCTTTTACATTCAACCAGTTGTTTCAAATGTTTAATCCTATTGATTTAATGAGCAACTGCTGCTGTTTAGACTCTAAGTGGTATCTGACTCTTTGCAACCCCATAGACTGTAGCCTGCCAGGCTCCTCTGTCCATGGGATTCCCAGCCAAGAATGCTGAAGTGGGGTACCATTTCCTTCTCCAAATGAGTAACTAATCAGTGTAATAATTTCCATGCCAAAAAAAAAAAATCTGAAAGCTCTATAGCATATTGTAACAAGTATGCATTTATTAGTGTATGACAGAATCCATACAAGGGCTCCCTGAGGGCTCAGTGGTAAAGAATCTGCCTGCAATGCAGGAGACATGGAAGACATGGGTTTGATCCCTGGATTGGGAATATCCCCTGGAGGAGGAAATAGCAACCCACTCTAGTATTCTTGTCTGAAAATTCCCACAGGAGAAGGAGACTTGTAGGCTCAAGTCCAAAGGGTCACAAAGAGTTAAGACACAACTGAGCAACTGAGCATACACAGCACATCCATAGAAGACTGAAACTTGAGAAAGGAATTATTTCAATTCAATGCTTAGAATTTCTGAAACTAAAAATACTAAGAATTGCTAATCTTCTTATCTCTATAGGTTTGCTTATTCTGAACATTTTACTTCAATAGCATCATATAATATGCGTTTTTTTATATATAACTGACTTCTTTAATTAGCAAAAAAATTTAGTTAGATCTATATTGCAGCATGTACCAGTACTTTTTATTATTGAATAATATTCTGTACTATATCCATACCATATCACAGTCTAATTAATACATTCATCAATTGATGGACATTTCATTTTTTTTCACTTTTCTCTATAATGAAAAGAAGCCACAAACACTGTTATACATGTTTGTGTGAACATAGCTTTTTATTGGTTTTTGGTAGCTATCTAGATATCACACACTGGGTCATGGGATAATTTTATATTTATGAGAAACTACCAAACTGTTTTCCAAAGGGGTCACATTCTACATTTTCACCAACAGTGTATGAGTGTTCTTCTAATCTTCCATATCATTGTCAACACATGCTATTATCTATTATAATTTTTATTTTAGGCATGATAATGAATATGTTCTCTCTGTGGTCTTGATTTACATTTTCCTTATGGCTACTATGCTGCAAATATTTTCATGTTTCTATTGGCCATTTTTATCATTTTAGAGGCATGTCTCTTCCAGTCCTTTATCCACTTTTTAACTTGGTTGTCTTTTTTATTATTGAGCTGTTAGAACGCTTATGTGTCATATATACAAGTCTTTTTCAGATATATGTTTTACAAATATACTCTCCATCAGTATGTTACTTTTCTCTTGCCAGTGTCCTCTGAAATACAATTTTTTATGAAAATTGATAGAATACATCTTTAATAATTAAATATTTCCATACTTTACTGAATCTGTTAAAACTGTTAAAATTTCCCACAAAGGAAATATCCAGCTCAGATGTCTTCATCACCAAATATGTCCAAATACTTAAGAAAGAAATACTACCAATCTTATACAAACTCTTCTAGATAATGTCAAACATATTAGGTCTTTTCAGGTCATTTGATGAGGCCATAATCCTTACTATCAAAACAAGGCAATGACATTACAGGAAAAAATATCTTTTAACACAAACCCTTCCACAAATCAAATGCAGAACTAGAATGCCATATAAAAAGTACAGACCATCTTGATCAAAATGGGCTTATACCAGGATTGAAAGTTTGTTTAAATGTATAAAAATGAATATAATTCAATAAATTGTCAACATAAAAGAGAAAAATATGACCAGTCCAATGATTAAATAATTGATAAAAGTTAACATCCATTCATGATATCAAAAGAAATATTTTGCAAACTAAAAATAGAAATTACTTTAATCTTACAATAGATATATTAAAAAGGCAATACAAATGATTACACTTACTGGCAAAATACATACAGCTTTATCCCCTTCATTAGAAATCAAGAAAATATAAATTAAACCTCATTTTTACTTCATCATAAAAGCTAAAATTTGAGAATTATCACAACCAAGCATTGACAAGAATACGGAGAAATAGGAACCTTTCCATACTGCTGATGAGAACGCAAATTAATAAGCCACTTCAGAAAACTGTTTAATAATATTAAAGAGACCTAAACATGCATGCAGCCTTCTCTTAGCAATTCCACTCTTAGATATATAACTAATAAAGATGTATAAATATATAAACCAAAATACATATATCAGAATAATTATACCTCCATGACCAAAAAGCTGTTAGCAATCCAAATGCCCAATGATCAAAGAATGAATAAATAACTTGTGGTACTGTCAAACAAGGGAATACTATACAACAGTGGAATCAACCAACATCTACACAAGTCAGACACAAATAACTACATACCATGTGATTCCAATATGCACACAAGTTAAATCATTGTATAGTGTTAGAGGTCAGGCTAGTACTTAATCTGGGGAAGAGAGAAGTGACTGGAAGCTTCCACCAGGAAGAGATGCTTATCAGGAGTTTATAATACTCTACAGCCTGATCTGGGTAGGAGTTATATTTGTGTTTCACTTGGTGAAAATTTTCTAGCTTACTTTAGTTTTGAGCTGTTTAATGAAATTGTGCAGCTTTCATGCATACTTCATAGTTAAGGGTTTATTTTAGAATATATAACAAATTTTAAAATGTCTACAGAGTAAATAGGAAAATAAACAAATGAAGAAACAAGCAAAAACAGTGGAAGAATTGCCATTGACTACTATCTTAATGTGATCAAGAAAAGACACTCTACCACTCTGAACATAATACTGAGACAAAGTCTTCCATCAAAAACCTGAAACAAGCTCCAGGGTATTGTGGAGAAGAATGTTCCAGAAGAACAAAAGGGATTGCAAGTTCAAAGGTGCTAAGGTAAGAAAACATTTGCAACATCAAGAAACAGCTAGAAGGCCAATGTGCCTACAACAGAGTGCCTGAACAAAGTGATCAAGGAAGGGATTACCAGGGGTCTGAGCATGTAGGATACTATGGACCAAAGAACAGATTTGGGTTTTATTCTAAATGTGATAAGAAGCCAGATGGAAATTTTGAGTAGAGAGATGTAATTACCTAATAGGTATCTCCAAAAAGTAATTTGGTCCACTGGTAGAAAATAGATAGTGGAATGGAGAAGAGTCAAAGCACCTGGACTGGTTAGGAGTCATTTCATTTTTTATTACACTATTACTCTGTTCTATTATACTTCCACAAGAACATCATCCTGAACTCTCCTTTCCACTGTCCAACTTACAGTGTTTGGAATGGCTCTTATTAATTCCTATGGTAGAAAAGATTGAAGTTTCCCACCTGACCTTCCATTTTCACTTTTTAAATAACTATCAATCATAAAATTTCAATTTAAAAGTCAAACTTTCAATGAGGACCCAACTAAAAATAGACTACTACTTCTGCAATTGTAGCTTCCCTTGTGGTTCAGCTGGTAAAGAGTCTGCCTGCGATGCCAGAGTACCTGGATTCAATCCCTGGGTTGGGAAGATCCCCTGGAGAAGGGAAAGGCTACTCACTTCAGTTTTCTGGTCTGGAGAATTCCATTGACTGTACAGTCCATCGGGTCACAAACAGTTGGACAGGACTGAACAATTTTCACTTTCACTTTTCTGTAATTCTATGACATTTACTTTGAATAATTTATATGACTCTTTGAAAACCATCTATGCCATTGGTATACTTAAGCAAAGTAGCTTCCTTTCAATGTTTGTATCTTTGTACTTCTTTAGATAGAAAGAAAATGCTACAAGGCTATCAAGAATTCACCACAATCAGCCTCTAAACCCCTGAACTGAACAGTCTTCTGGATTGAGTTTGCCACATGCCACAGAGGAGCCAAGTACCTGAGGCCAGTCACCCACGACCTCACCTGGTACTAGTACCACTCTCTGGACATGATTGGGTTCCTGCTGGCCTGTGTGGCAACTGTTGTATTTGTCATCACAAAGTGTTGTCTGGTTTGTTTATGGAAGTTTGCTAAAACAGGAAAGGAGAAAAGGGAGTATCTGTATCTGAGAGCTGTAGCAAGTTTACTCCATGTATGGAACTCATCCAGCAAGAAGGAATTATAAGGATCCTGTCCTCCTGTGACAAAGTGGCTTTTCACAATTCAGCATCTCAGATTAAAGTTTGTTTTCAAGGGATTTTCTGTTTAAGAATTTAAATAAGTCATGCCAAGAGAAAAGTTGGTGAAAAATAAAGTAAACATGAGATTATATGGGTATATATTGAAATTTATTATTTTAACTCAAAAGTTATACTGAAAAGTGCTGGGAGCCATCATGGGGAATCCTGCCCATGGCAAAGGTCATGAGGAAAGGGGCCTGACAAACACAAAGCTGGGATCAGGCCTCAGGGGTCCCCCTAGACTTTCTTGAGCATCAACCCCCAAAACAGAGTCTGCCTGCTTTACTGTGTTATGCTTTCCACCTACTCTTCTAACATTACAGGGGGGCTGTTCCCCACCACCTTCCTCTAAAAGGAGTTAACTTGGAGCTCCAGTTAATAAGCCTCCTGGATGTTACAAGAGTGTTTCAATCCAAAAACCCCTCTGATGGCTTTCTAGCCTGCCTGACAGGTCTCTCCGGACTCTTACAGCTACGCATGTGATTGTTTACAGCCTCCCGACCACAAGAGGCACAGGAAGCATAAAACATCCCAGGAATGTAGGGGCTTCCAAGGAGTCAAAATCATTAGAATAGAACTGATTAAGGGTTTCATTGTTGAGCCAATATTTGCTGCCAAGTTTTCATATCTTTTATTTGTTGATATAGTTAGTATGTAGAAAAAACAGGTAATTTCCCTGGCATTAGCAACATTAGATCTTTAAGTTAAGTACTTTCTTTGTCATAACCCACTGCACCTTTGTTCTACAGGAATGTAACTTTATTTAGTACTTTTAGGGTGATGCTGATTAAAGAAAAAACACTTCAAGGGAAAATAAGTTTTCTGGTTGATAGACATTTATCTAGGAAGAGAGCCATAAAAATGTTAACAGGCCTCTTGGCCAGAAGATAATGTAAATCACCTGAGACCTTTTGTATACGGGAAGGTATGCAAAAAGAAAGCCTAGCCTCAGTAAGGGTCAGGACTGCCACCCCTGCATAACTCTGCATATTCCATTATTTCTTTATGTACAACTTGGGGTATACAAGCTGCTTTTGAAAATAAAGTTGTGAGTCTTGCACCGATGCTTGGCTGCCCCATGTCGTTCTTTTCTTATTCTCCCTTTTCAGGCTGAATTCCCATCTGAAGCATAGAGGCTCGCCATGTATACTTATTTGCCTGGGCTTCTAAGACCCATGTGAGAGGGAGCCCAAGGTGGGGCATCCTCTGCTATTCAAGCGGGCCCCTGTGGCCTATGTAGACGGTGCAAGCCCCTTGTCTCGGGGCTTTATTGGCTTTCTATGTAAACAAAGGAATTTCAGCCTCTTTTCTCCTTTATTTTCTCCTCTACACTATTCTTTCCTAATCTCTCTTTATATCTCTAAATAAATAAGTCTCTCTTCGCTGACGCCGTCTCCCCTTCAAATTCCCTGGATCCACGGGGGCTGGACGCCAGCAGAAAAGAAACATTTGAATACAATAGTGTTTTACATGTTGCGAATAGACACAAGAACAATGAGAAGTCTGGATTGAACCCAGGTCTCCCACATTGTAGGCAGACGTTTTACAGTCTGAACCACCAGGGAAGTCCAATATCCATGTTACTTTGAAGATATTCAAAGTATTTTATCTTTACTTTGGTGCAGAATAGTGTAGCTTTATCTTGCTACAGAAACTGTTCAATAATTGGAATTGTGTTTAAAAATTCACAATTTTGTTTCATTTTTAAGACTTCCAAAACTTCTTGGTTATTACTGTGCATCAAGCCTCAGCATCACTTTTTATCTAAAACCACAGCAAGCCATTTGCCTTCATCCAGGTTATAACTCATTTCCCAGTGGAATATTTGTGGAGTTAGAAATATAGTAGCTGATACCTGCTTCCTATTATGTTGTTCTTTAGTCAATAAGTCTTGTCCAAATCTTTTGGGACCCCATGGACTTGTCCAAATCTTTTGGGACCCCATGGACTATAGCCCATGAGATTCCTCTGTCAGTGGAATTATCCAGGCAAAAATACTGCAGTGGATTGCCATTTCTTACTCCAGGGGATTTTCCCAATCCAGGAATTGAACCAGTGTCTCCTACGTTGCAGACAGATTATTTACCATTGTGCCACCTAGGAAGCCCAGTAGGCTTAAATATTCTTCCTCAAATCTATCCTGCAACACAGGCAATCTAAAAAGGATCAGTAGTCATTGTACAGTGAGAACTACTACAAATCTCCAACAAAAAGTCAAACAGTAAAATACAGAAATAAATAAAGAATATGAACAAGAAATTGACAGAAGTGAAATGGCCAATGACCTGTAAAAAACGGCAAAGGCCACTCATGTTTTCAGAAGTGCAAATTAAATCAATTAGTTATTTTCCTACAAGTGATTTGTGGAACAAATATTATGGTAGAACTACTTCTCTGGAAATGGATCCTTTTTTTCCTTTTTCTTTTTTTGCTATTTTTTATTGGAATATATTTGCTTTTGTTAGTTTGTTAGTATCTGCTCTACCATGTCATGAATGAATTATCGGTATACATATATCCCCTCACTTGTGAGCCTTCCTCCCATCCCCTCACTCCACCAGTCTAGATCCCACCCCTCTAAGATCACCAAGGTTAGCTCCCTGTGTTTAGAGCAGTTTCCTGCCCCTATCTAGTTTACACATGGTAGTGTATATATGGGCTTCCCAGCTGATACAGTGGTAAAGAATCTGCCTGCCAGTGCAGGAGATGCAGATTCGATCTCTGGGTTGGGAAGACCCCTGGAGTAGCAAATGACAATCCATTGCAGTATTCCTGCCTGGAAAATCCCATGGACAGAGGAGCCTGGTGGGCTACAGTCCATGGCGTCACAAAGACAGGCATGTTGAGCGACTGAGCACACATGCGCAGTGTAAACATGTCAGTGCTACTCTCTGAACTTACCCACTTTCTTCTTCCCCATCTGTATGTCTGTTCTCTATGTCTGCACCTCTATTCCTTCTCTGCAGGTAGGTTCATCAGGACCATTGTTCTAGATTCCATAAATAAGCAGTAATATATGATGATTTTACAACTCTATATCTAGTTGTCTGTCAGGCAGAAAGACTTGGGTATGGTCATCATTATATTCTGAGTACTTCCACTAGCACCTAAATGGCTGTCAGTGTACAAACCTATAGCATATGTATGAGTGATATGGTCACTAGAGTAAACAGGTAGATTATAGGAAATATTGTTGAGTGCTCTCCATGTCACATTACTAGATAAAGGACAAGTTCTAGGAATTACACAGCCTAAGCATGACACTCTCCTTTGGAAATAAAATTAAATATATGCAAATTTATATAACCACAGAGGAAATGATCTTACAGAATATACCTAATTTCCAATGATGGGAATTTAAATTTTTATTCTCTAAATTTCATTATTTGACATTCACAATTGATTATGTGACTTTAAAAATAATTGGTGAAATCAACATACTGATTCATGATATTAAGTCCTAAGATTTTAATATCATGCTATCAATGTATTTGTTTAATTCAAGAATTAAAATGACTGGAAATTTGGGATAATATTAATATCAAATTAGGGCCTTTTTTAAGACACCTATTTTATGTTTTAAGTATTATAAATAAATATATTACCACATTGTATTTACAATGTCAATAGTTGTAAAATCTTAACTCACAAAAATTTCGCTACTGTGGTTTAAGCATCAATATTTAATGAATTTTTCAATAGCTTAGGGACTTCTGCTGGCATACATCTATACTTAGGTTTGTACATCTATGCTTAGATTTGTAGTGTTTTTGAGACATAACTACAAGTACTATGACAGCTCTCCCACTGGGTAATTTCCTCTCTTTTGAACTTTAGTTAAGTCTGGTTGCTGTCTCACAAATGTTTCAGCTTAACTTCCATGGCTCAATTATGAAATACAATATATTCTGTCTCCATTTTTCTTTCTGTCTCTATCTTTATGTCTGTGTCTGTTTATCTTTATCTCTCTCTTTCTTACCTTTCTATCTGCCTACACCTCATACCCAAAATTTCCATGATAAATGACCATTTGGTGGAGAGAGACATAGATATGCCTAAGAAGTCCCAGTAGTTCGAGGCTTCCACCAGTTTGACTTTTCCCAAATCAATCACCTGATATGTCCTTCAGATGAATACAACCTGTCATCACAAGACTGTAACCATCTGAGACACCATGTAAAATAATCACCTAGCCAAGCCCAGCCAACACCCACAACTATGAGAGAGAAAATGATTGTTGTTGTTCTAAGCCAGTATATTTAAGGGCAAATTATACACACTAACAGATAACAGAACAATAATTACACTTTTGTCACAATATTACAATTAAAATATAACTGTCAATGTTACATTTTAAAAATAACTGTAACCCAGAACGGAGAGCCACCATACCATAATGATTTAGAGGTTGCACTTGGAACACAGATAGCCAAAATTTAAGTCCCTGCAAAACTATTACAGAGTTATGTAGGGTTGGGCAAGTTAATCAATGACATTATTTCAGCTGTTCAGTGAAATACAGATTAGGCAGTGGTGTTAACTGAGCCTCCCAGTTGGTGCAGTGGTAAAGAATTCTCCTGCCAGTGCAGGAGATGCAGGTTCTATCCCTGAGTCAGGAAGATCCCCTGTAGGAGGAAATAGCAACCCATTCTATTTCCTTGCCTGGAAAATTCCATGGACAGAAGAGCCTGGTGGGCTACAGTCCATGAGGTCCCAGAGTTGGACACAACAGTGCTATGCGCACAATTGGTATTAACTAACTCATGAGGTTGATGAAAGGTTGAATGTGCTAACATTGTTAAGCAGTAAAAATAATTGCTGTATAGAGTGAAATGCAATTTGTGTTAATAATTGTCATTTAAATGCATAGAAAATTTCCACAATAATTTTAGTCTTCACATATACTTGATATATTTTTAAATATAACATGTTTCAAATGTAAATGAAAATAACAACATTTCCTATTAAAGATGTAGGAATTAAATTTATGGTACAGGATTGGATTAAGATGGTGGAGTAATAGGACAGTGAATCACCTCCCCCCATAAACATATCAACAATTTGTCTTCATGTGGAACAGTTCACACAGGAAACTAATTGGAAACTGGAAAAACTCTTTAACAACTAATGATATAATAAAGATTACCATATAACTGGGTAAGATGGATAAAAACATAGGTTTGGGACTTCTGCCCCTGGAATGGATCTGAAAGGAAGAGAACATTTAGAGAGACAGACCCTCACCCTGGGGATTAAGTAAGTGAAGCCATAGACAGCACATCCCAGTCCTGAGGTCTTACGCAGAGGAGACAAGCCCTTTTGGCTGCTGAGACAGATAGAAGAGCTAGAGAAGCTTAGAATCTGTTCTTAAAGAGTGCACATGTACTGGCTTGCCAACAAACAGGGTAGGGAAGCTTTGTGCTGATAGTTGCTGCCTCACTGCACTCACAATCCAAACTGGTATACATCAATTATAAAGATATATGCACCTAACATCAGAGATCAAAACACACGAAGCAAAAGATATTGAAGGAGAAGAGACTTCCCATATGCCTAGTGGTTAGCAGTTTGACTGCCAGTGCAGAGGACACTGGTTCACACCCTGGTCAGGGAAGATCCTACATGCCACGGAGCAACTAAGCCCGTGCTCCACAACTACTGACCCTGCACTCTAGAGTCCACAAGGTGCACTCCTGAAGCCCAAGCATCCCAGAGGTCATGCTCTGCAATAAGAGAGGTTACCATATGAGAAGCCTGCACACCACAAGCAGAGAGCAGCCTCTGCTCACCGCAACTAGAGAAAGACCCAGTGCAGCCAAAAGCAAATAAATAAATAAATTTGGGGCTTCTCTAGTGGCTCAGATGGTAAAGAATCTACCTGCAGTGCAGGAGACTCAGGTTTTATCCCTCGGTCCAGAAGAACCCCTGGAGAAAGGAATGGCTACCCACTCCCATATTCTTGCCTGGAGAATTCCATGGTCAGAGGAGCCTGGTGGTCTACAGTCCATGGAGTTGGACATGACTGATTAACTGACACTGAAGCCCAAGCATGCTAGAGTCCATGCTTTGCAACAAGAAAAGCCACCAAAACAGAAACCTGCATACCACAAATCGAGAGTATCCCCTGCTCAGCACAACTAGAGAATCCAGCATAGCCAAAAATAAAGAAATTAATAAATCTACAAAAAGAGAACTTAAAAGAGAAACAAAAAACCCAACATTAATATTTGGATGCTATATTGCCTTATGTTCAGTAATATATATAAAACTAGGCAGAAGATGAACTAGGAAATGGAAAACCTCAATAATGCTATAAACTAACTAGGTTAAGGAGATATCTGCAGAATACCCCATTCAAAATGGGTAACATATGCAATCTACTCAAGGGCACATAACATTTTCTAAGATAGGTTGTCACTGGGGAATGAAAAAGTCTCAGCAAATTTAAAACAACTCAAATTATATGATGTATAATCTCTGACCAAAACAGAATGACAATAAAAATCAATACCAAGAAGGAAATTTCAGAAATGTACAAACACACAGCTATTTTGCAATACATTACAAAAATAAATGATTCACATGTGAAAACATAATTAAAATTGAAAAATAATTTAAGGACAATTGGTGTCTCAGATGGTAAAGACTCTGTCTGCAATTATAGGAGACCCTCATGATCCCTTGGTCAGGAAGATCCCCTGAAGAAGGGAGTTGCAACCCACTCCATTATTCCTGTCTAGAGAATCCCATGGACAGAGGAGCCTGGAGAGCTACAGTCCATGGAGTTGCAAAGAGTCAACATGACTGAGTGACTAACACACACACACACACACACACACAAATGTAAAACATAACAAAACTTATCAGAATGTATTAAGGCAGACATTTACAACTCTGATTTCTTAGAAATGTCACCGATAACTTCCTTTCTTTTTTTAAATATAAATTTATTTATTTTAATTGGAGGTTAATTACTTTACAATAGTATATTGGTTTTAGAATGGACTGGTTAGATCGCCTTGCAGTCCAAGGGACTCTCAAGAGTCTTCTCCAACACCACAGTTCAAAAGCATCAATTCTTCGGTGCTCAGCTTTCTTCACAGTCCAAATCTCACATCCATACATGACCACTGGAAAAAAATAGCCTTTACTATGAAAACAGACCTTTGTTGGCAAAGCAAGGTCTCTGCTTTTTAATATGCTGTCTAGATTGATCATAACTTTCCTTCCAAGGAGTAACTGTCTTTTAATTTCATGGCTGCAATCACCATCTGCAGTGATTTGGAACCCAGAAAAATAAAGTCAGCCACTGTTTCCCCATCTATTTGCCATGAAGTGATGGAACTGGATGCCATGATCTTAGTTTTCTGAATGGTGAGCTTTAGGCCAACTTTTTCACTCTCCTCTTTCACTTTCATCAAGAGTCTCTTTAGTTCTTATTCACTTTCTGCTATAAGGGTGGTGTCATCTGCATATCTGAGGTTATTGATATTTCTCCTGGCTATCTTGATTCCAGCTTGTGCTTCCTCCAGCTTAGCATTTCTCATGATGTATTCTATATCAAAGGTAAATAAGCAGAGTGACAATATACAGCCTTGGTGTACTCCCTTTCCTATTTGGAACCAGTCTGTTGTTCCATGTCCAGTTCTAATTTTGCTTCTTGATCTGCATAGATTTCTCAAGAGGCAGGTCAGATGGTCTGATATTCCCTTCTCTTTCAGAATTTTTCACAATTTATTGTGATCCACAATATCCAAGGATTTGGCATAGTCAATAACATAGAAATAGATGTTTCTTGGGAACTCTCTTGCTTTTTCCATGATCCAGCGGATGTTGGCAATTTGATCTCTGGTTCCTCTGCCTTTTCTAAAACTAGCTTGAACATCTGGAAGTTCATGGTTCATGTATTTAGTCTACTTATATAAAATTAAGTCTACTTATATTAAATTTAGTCTACTTATATTAAGTAGAGAGAAGCAACCCCACACCCGAGTAGCAGTGGCTGCATGGGTGCAGGAGGACTGATAGGAGCTACTCTACCTTCAAGATCAGGAGGGGCAGCCATGAGGAGATACCCCTCATCCAAGGTAAGGAGCAGCGGCTGTGCTTTGCTGGAGCCACCGTAAAGAAATACCCCATGTCGAAGGTAAGAAAAACCCAAGTAAGATGGTAGGTGTTGCGAGAGGCATCAGAGGGCAGACACACTGAAACCATAATAACAGAAAACTAGTCAATCTAATCACACAGACCACAGCCTTGTCTAACTCTATGAAACTAAGCCATGTCCTGTGGGGCCACCCAAGATGGGTGGGTCATGGTGGAGAGGTCTGACAGAATGTGGTCCACTGGAGAAGGGAATGGCAAACCACTTCAGTATTCTTGCCTTGAGAACCCCATGAACAGTATGAAAAGGCAAAATGATAGGATACTGAAAGAGGAACTCCCCGGGTCAGTAGCTGCCCAATAAGCTACAGGAGATCAGTGGAGAAATAACTCCAGAAAGATTGAAGGGATGGAGCCAAAGCAAAAACAATACCCAGCTGTGAATGTGACTGGTGATAGAAGCAAGGTCTGATGCTGAAAGAGCAATATTGCATAGGAACCTGGAATGTCAGGTCCATGAATCAAGGCAAATTGGAAGTGGTCAAATAGGAGGTGGCAAAGGTGAACGTCGACATTCTAGGAATCAGCAAACGAAAATAAACTGGAATGGGTGAATTTAACTCAGGTGACCATTATATCTACTACTGTGGACAGGAATCCGTCAGAAGAAATGGAGTAGCCATCATGGTCAACAAGAGTCCGAAATGCAGTACTTGGATGCAATCTCAAAAACGATGGAATAATCTCTGGTCATTTCCAAGGCAAACCATTCAGTATCGCAGTAACCCACGTCTATGCCCCAACCAGTAATGCTGAAGAAGCTGAAGTTGAACAGTTCTATGAAGACCTACAAGACCTTTTAGAACTGAGACCCCAAAAAGATGTCCTTTTCATTATAGGGACTGGAATGAAAAGTAGAAAGTCAAGAAACACCTGTGTAACAGACAAATTTGGCCTTGGAATATGGAATGAAGCAGGGCAAAGGCTAATAGAGTTTTGCCAAGAGAACACACTGGTCATAGCAAACATCCACTTCCAACAACACAAGAGAAGACTCTACACATGGACATCACCAGATAGTCAACACCAAAATCAGATTGATTATATTCTTTGCAGCCAAAGATAGAGAAGCTCTATATAGTCAGCAAAAAGAAGAACAGGAGCAGACTGTGGCTCAGATCATGAACTCCTTATTGCCAAATTCAGACTAAATTGAATAAAGTAGGGAAAACCACTAGACCATTCAGGTATGACCTAAGTCAAATCCCTTATGATTATACAGTGGAAGTAAGAAATAGATTTAAGGGACTAGATCTGATAGACAGAGTGCCTGATGAAATATGGACAAAGGTTTGTGACATTGTAGAGGAGACAGGAATCAAGACCATTCCCATGGAAAAGAAATGCAAAAAAGCAAAATGACTTTCTGGGGAGGTCTTACAAATAGCTGTGAAAAGAAGAGAAGTGAAAAGCAAAGGAGAAAAAGAAAGATATAAACATCTGAATGTAGAGTTCCAAAGAATAACAAGGAGAGATAAGAAAGCCTTCCTCAGTGATCAATGCAAAGAAATAGAGGAAAACAATAAAGTGGGAAAGACTAGAGATCTCTTCAAGAAAATTAGAGATACCAAGGGAAGATTTCATGCAAAGATGGGCTCAATAAAGGACAGAAATGGTATGGACCTCACAGAAGCAGAAGATATTAAGAAGAGATGGTAAGAATACACAGAAGAACTGTACAAAAAAGATCTTCATGACCCAGATAATCATGATGGTGTGATTACTCACATTCACCTAGAGCCAGACACCCTGGAATGTGAAGTAAAGTGGGCCTTAGAAAACATCACTATGAACAAAACTAGTGGAAGTGATGGAATTCCAGCTGAGCTGTTACAAATCCTGAAAGATGATGCTATGAAAGTGCTGCACTCAACATGCCAGCTAATTTGAAAAACTCAGCAGTGGCCACAGGACTGGAAAAGGTCAGTTTTCATTCCAATCCCAAAGAAAGGCAGTGCCAAAGAATATTCAAACTACCACACAATTGCACTCATCTCACAGGCTAGTAAAGTAATGCTTAAAATTCTCCAAGCCAGGTTTCAACAGTATGTGAACCATGAAATTCCAGATGTTCAAGCTTGTTTTAGAAAAGTCAGAGGAACCAGCGATCAAATTGCCAACATCTGCTGGATCATTAAAAAAGCAAGCGAGTTCCAGAAAAACATCTATTTCTGCTTTATTGACTATGCCAAAGCCTTTGACTGTGTGGACCACAATAAACTGTGGAAAATTTTGAAAGAGATGAGAATACCAGGCCACCTCACCTGCCTCTTCAGAAATCTGTATGCAGGTCAGGAAGCAACAGTTAGAACTGGACACGAAACAACAGACTGGTTCCAAATAAGAAAAGGAGTACATCAAGGCTGTATATTGTCACCTTGCTTATTTAACTTATATGCAGAGTTCATCATGAGAAACACTGGGCTGGAAGAAGCCCAGGCTCGAATCAAGATTGCCAGGAGAAATATCAATAACCTCAGATATGCAGATGACACCAGAAAGTGAAGAGGAACTAAAAAGCCTCTTGATGAAAGTAAAAGAGGAGAGTGAAAAAGTTGGCTTAAAATTCAACATTCAGAAAACGAAGATCATGTCATCTGGTCCCATCACTTCATGGCAAATAGATGGGGAAACAGTAGAAACAGTGGCAGACTTTATGTTTTTGAGCTCCAAAATCACCACAGATGGTACTGCAGCCTTGAAATTAAAAGATAATTACTCCTTGGAAGAAAAGTTATGACCAAGCTAGATAGAATATTGGAAAGCAGAGACATTACTTTGCCTACAAAGGTCCGTCTAGTCAAGGCTATGGGTTTTTCCAGTGGTCATGTATGGATGTGAGAGTTGGACTTTGAAGAAAGCTGAGCACTGAAGAATTGATGCTTTTGAACTGTGTTGTTGGAGAAGACTTTTGAGAGTCCCTTGGACTGCAAGGAGATCCAACCAGTCCATTCTAAAGATCAGTCCTGAGTGTTTTTTGGAAGGACTTATGTGAAAGCTGAAACTCCAATAGTTTGGCCACCTCCTGCAAAGAGTTGACTCATTGGAAAAGACTCTGATGCTGGGAGGGTTGGGGGCAGGAGGAGAAGGGGATGACAGAGGATGAGATGGCTGGATGGCATCACCGACTCAATGCACATGAGTTTGGGTGAACTCCAGGAGTTGGTGATGAACAGGGAGGCCTGGCGTGCTGCAGTTCATGGTGTCGCAAAGAGTCAGACACGACTGAGTGACTGAACTGACCGAACTAAACTTATCTTAATTATTAACAGATGTCATCATTTTGTGAATTGATTTCAGATTCTTTTGTAATTTCTTTTCTTTCTCTCTTACTGTTTTACTTTGTAAGTTGATGTTTTGGGAGTAGTGTGCTTTTATTGTTTTATCACTTGTTTAGTTATGTTTCTGCTTTATTATTATCAAGAAGCTTTCATAATATGTCTTGCAGTAAAACTTTCTAATTTAAACTAAAATCTTAACATCTAGTCCATGAAAAAATTCTACATATTAATTGGCACCCTCCACATTTTGTTATTAATGTCTCGCTTAGAATATTTTTTTTACTTTTTATTCATTAATAAAATATTGTAGATACAGATTTTTTTAATATATTTCTGTTTTTGATCTATATGGTAGAATTTATCATTGCAGTATTCAAGCACTCTTTGTTGCATTATATGTATATCTTTACCAGTAAGTTTTATGTTGTCATATGTTTTCATGGTACTAATTAATGTCTTTTTGTTTCAGCTTGAAGACCTTCATTTAGCATTTCTTCTAAGGCAGGTCTAATGGCAATGAATTCCTTCAGTTTTTGTTTGTCAGGGGATGTCTCTATATCTCATTTCTGAAGGGCGACTTGGTGAACAAGGGATTCTTGGTTGACGGTATGCTCTTTGAGTGCTTTGAGTACAACATACACTTTCTTCTGGCCTAAAAGGTCCTACAGAGATATCTACTGATGATTTCATCAGTATTCCCTTGGATATGATGAGGGTTTATTTTTTTTTCCCCTTGATGCTTCCTAAATTCTATATTTCTCAATTCTGAGTGCCTGGTTATAACGCTTTTAAATGAAGAGTTCTTTGGATTAAATCTGTTTGGGGATATTTGGACTTCATGTAATTAGATGTCCACAGTTTTCCACAGATTTGGGAAATTTCACCCATTAACTACTTGAATTAATTTTCTGCCTACTTTCTCCCTCGTCTCCTTCTGGGATTCCTATAGTGTGAATACTCTTTCCTTGATAGTGTCCCACAGTTCACACAGGTTTACTTCTTTTTCATTATACTTACTATTTTTCCCCATGTCTGGATAATATCAAGAGATCTTCCCCAAATTTGAATATTCTTCCTTTTATTAACTCTTGGTGACTCTACTGTTGAAGCTCCTCATTAGATTTTAATCCATTGTAATAATTTAAAGGTTAAAGTTAGAGATAGCAATTATATTATTTAATTCATTGTATTCTTCAGCTCTATAATTTCTGTTTAGTTGGTTTTATAAGTCTTTTCTCATTTTTAAACTTTTTATTTGCTCATGCATTGTTTTTCCTGATTTCATTGAATTGTCTACATCCTATAAAATGTCACATATCTTCCTTAAAACAATTGCTTTGAATTATTTTCTGGTAACTTGTAGATCTCCATTTCTTTGAGGTCTATTACTAGCAAATTGTTTGTCCTTTTGGTTATGTTAATTTTCCTTGTTTTTCCACTTTTCTCATTGTTTTTGATGATGTCTCTGTATTAGAGGTAACTGTCACCTTCTCCAGCCTTTCTGAACTCACTTTGTTGGGGAAAGATTTTCACCTCAAATTGTCTGTGAGGGTGCTAGGTGAGTGGGATGTAATATCTTTGTTCTCAAGAGTGCATGACTGCATAATTTCTCTGCATCTCCATCAGCATAGATCAACATCTGTGCAGACTGCATGGATCTTCTGTGACCAAAACTAGAGAGTTCTCATGGGTAGTGGTAGTGTTGGCTAGGGCCATTGAGGTACTCCACAATAAAGGCTTCTGAGGTCCTACTGTTCTCCTCTTTGGCTCATGGAAGTAACTATAACTCAGGAGATACAAATTGGCACTCAGAAAGGCAGTACATCCAAAGACCTTAGGTCAGGCTGAAGTGGAACAATTGTATCACTTTGGCCCTGAGGTGCAACTGTATTGGCTGGGGCAGCAGTATCAGTCTCGAAGGTACAAGCATATGTAATTCTCCCATGGGACCGGGGTCTATGTTTGTTGTTTGCTTCAGCAACATGGGGAGCAGGGAGAATGCAGCAGTGGTGCAAGCCCTGATATATATATGACAGAGTTCCACAGTAGCTTAGGCCCAGGAGTGCAGTGTCATATAGCAGCACAGCCTTGGAATGATGAGTCAAAATTTCAACTCTGGCCTCAGGAGAAGTCACAGAGTAGTAGCATCATGGTCCCAGTGATGGCCTGTTAAAGCCACACGTCAGGACCCATGAGGTGGACTGTAGAGCAGCAGTGGTGTGTTCCCAGTTGTGGTGGGTCAAAGCACTGACTTAGCACACACTGTGAGGGGAAGTGTAGGAGCACTTTGGCCCAAACAATGCTAAAGTGAAGCTGAGATTTAGGACCCAGGAATAAGCTGCAGAACAGCAGCAGCTCAGCCTAAGTAATAACCAGTCAAAGCTACAACTAGGAATACAGAATCAGGTTCAAGCAATAGCAGCATGGCTTTTGTTATGGCAAGACCAAGCACTAAGGTAGAAGCTGGGGGCAGAGCACACAGCAGCAGCTCTCATCCCATACATGTCAGGGCACTGTGGTCCCAATCAAGGAAGGTAGGGTGGGTATGAAGGTATCAGGTCCCCAAGGTCAGCTATTCCCCACAGCAACTTGTCAAAATTGGAAGACACAGTAGCAAGGACTCTGGACAGCTCTGTCAGCTAGAATCAGTGTCGGTAAAGACTGTAATTTCTCAGTAGCAAAGACTTCAAATGTCTATGATGGTGAGACTTGCCAGACTTCTATTCTCCTTTTCTCCATGGGATGAAATCCCTTTGAGAGAATCTTTGCTGGTGTCAAGCTCTGAACTGGGAGATATAGTCATCTAGTTAAAAAGCTTTCCCATGCTTTGCTACATGGCCATGCTCAGTTTTTGCATTCTGCAAGGCTTCTGCTCTATTTTTGTTGTAGTCCAGAACTTAACCAGTGTAATTTAAATTGATTTCTACGCGTTCATTTATTGTTTTTGTGGGGGGTACAGGTGTTTGGAACTCCTAACCTTCCAACTTGTGGATGTCATCTTATCTACTTCTGTGTCCAGGAGACTGCAGACATAAGGTCCACTCACATGCTATTGTTATTATAGTAGTCTATACATTTCTCTCTTACATGTTAATAACATAGATGACTTGCATGTGCAAGATCATTTACTTTTAGATCAGTGATAATACTGACAAAACAATATTAAACACTTTATTATCATGAAATGTTCTACACTTTGCCCTTTCAATTGATTTCCACAGCTGCTGACTACTCATAAAATTTAGTTATTTGAAGTGTAGGAGTTAACTTTTAACTTCCTGATTGATTTCTCCTGGGATATAAGCATGAGCAATACCAAAATGATAGAGTAATTTTTAAGTACTGCATATGAGCAAGATGTCTATGAAATGGCTCTCACTTCTGCTGCTGCTACAGCTGACTTGCTACTTTAGCTCTGGGAGTTGTGGAAAGGTGCTGGTGTGGCCAGTGGAATTTAGTCATTGGATGAATATGAAGGCAGTTCTGGATGAACTAGTCATGAGGGGTCATGAGGTGACTGTTCTAATATCTTCAGCTTCCACTATTACTGATGCCAACAAACCATCTGCTTTTAAGTTTGAGATTTTCCCTGTATCTTTAACTAAAGATGATTTTGAGAATGCTGTCAAGAATTTGATTGAGAAATGGACATATATGGCAAAAAGTTCATTTTGGACAAATGTTTTATCATTTAACGAGTTGAAAAGCTTACTTTGGGAATTTTCTGGAATGCTTATGAAAATCTGTAAAGAAGTTGTTTCAAAAAAGAAACTTATAACAAAACTACAGGAATCAAGGTTTGATGTCCTTCTTGCAGATGCCGTTGGACCCTGTGGTGAGCTGCTGACTGAGATACTTGGAATACCGTTAGTGTACAGTCTCCGTTTCTCGCCTGGCTATTTGTTTGAAAAGTATAGTGGACAGCTTTCATTCCCACCATCCTATGTACCTGTTATATTTTCAGCATTAAGTGATCACATGACATTTATGGAAAGGGTCAAAAATATGATATATGTACTTTATTTTGACTTCTGTTTCCAGACATTTGATGTGAAGACATGGAATGAGTTTTACAGTGAAGTACTAGGTAAGTCATCTTTTTGGTTGGTAGCATGAAGTCCTAATTTTCCAAGTGCCTTGGAAGGTGACCACGTAAACATAAAGCCACAGGATTTTGTCTCTTACAAGGAAATGAGGTAATGAAAATATAAAACGACCCATCAATCCCATAAGTATTATGGAAACACTTAAATCACAGGGTAACATAGAACCTTGTGGCCCATTACTAGTATAGGACACTCCAGGAAATTTAAACCACAAATTGAAGCACTTAAAATTTCTCCAAACAATTATATATGTAACTCATGAAACTTCATCTTTTAACTTAAAAAGTTCCCTGGAAACCTCATAAAATACCTTGATAAATGAAGACAAGTAGATTAAGGAATTACAAACCTATTTGTAGTGCAAGTATCTAGGTAGCATTTAGAAACTGTTTCTACTTGTGTAGCTCAGTTTCCATACTATATATTTTATTATTCATTATATGTGTAAAAGTTTCCCAATCATATTTCATTATATCATGTCATATTATATGTACACACACACATATATATTTGCTTTATCAAAGAACATATACTTTCAAACATCTTTCTCTACATTATCTCAAATTCCTTTCCCCATATTACCTAATATATTCATATGGCAATATTCTCATTTGATCTAGTATTTGTTGTTACTTTTGTTTTTGCTTTCCCTTTAAGGAAGACCCACTACATTTTTAGAGACAATTGGAAAAGCTGATATGTGGCTGATTCGAACCTATTGGGATTTTGAATTTCCTCGCCCAGTGCTGCCAAATTTTGAATTTGTTGGAGGCCTCCACTGCAAACCTGCCAAACCCCTGCCTAAGGTCACCTACTTCTCTTTCTTGTGCTTTGTTAACTTTTCATTTTCAGTAAGAATAATCTTAAAAATTCTAGAATTTTGATTACAGTGAATCATATATGGGAAGCTGGATAAATTGACATTCCAGTTAGAAACTGATATATTTCCATACCAACACAAGTACCTGAATTTCATTATCATGGCAAAATAAAGTGGGATACATGGGAGACTGTGAAAATATGTCAGTTAAATTAAGGCCTTTATAATTCAACATAATAGAGATAAAATATTCATTAAAGAATAATTACAAAGGGACAAGCATAGTCCAGAAATAAGTGCTAACATGCAGAGGAATGGTGTGGACACAGTTTCTGCCACTGGATACTCTATCTAGAAAGACAGAATGAAAGCAAGTAATAAAATGTGTTACTATAAAGAAAGATCAAAATGCCAAAGAAACATTCAGCAGGAATCATAGAAAATATCTTGGAGGCATTGATAAATATGGTGAATTCTAAAGGATACTCAGGAATAATTGAAGGTAAGGAATATTGACATTTTAGGAATCAGTGAAGTTAAAATGATCTGGAATGGGTGAATTTAACTGAGATGACCATTAAATCTACTACTGTGGGCAGGAATCCCTTAGAAGAAATGAAATGGCCATCATAATCAACAAAAGAGTCTGAAATGCGATACTAGGATGCAACCTCATAAAAGACAGAATCATCTCTGTTCATTTCCAAGGCAAACCATTCAATATCACGGTAATCCAAATCTATACCCTGACCAGTAATGCTGAAGAATCTGAAGTTGAATGGTTCTATGAAGACCTACAAGACCTTTTAGAATCAACAACCACAAAAGATGTCCTTTTCATTGGAATGCAAAAGTAGGAAGTCAAGAAACACCTGGAGTAACAGGCAAATTTGGCCTTGGAGTATAGAATGAAGCAGGGCAAAGAGAATACATTGGTCATAGCAAACACCCTCTTTCCAACAACACAAGAGAAGACTCTACACATGGACATCACCAGATGGTCAACACCAAAATCAGATTAATTATATTCCTTGCAGCCAAAGATGAAGAAGCTCTATACAGTCAGCAAAAACAATCCATCTGACTATGGCTCAGATCATGAACTCCTTATGGCCGAATTCAGACTTTAATTGAAAAAAGGAGGGGAAACCACTAAACCATTCAGCTATGACCTAAATTTAATCCCTTATGATTATACAGTGGAAGCGAGAAATAGACTCAGGAGATTAGATCTGACAGACAGAATGACTGAAACACTATGGATGGAGGTTTGACATTACACAGGAGACAGGTATCAAGATCATCCCCAAGAAAAAGAATTGCAGAAAAAGCAAGATGACTGTCTGAGGAGGCCTTACAAATAGCTGAGAAGAAGAGAAGCGAAAAGAAAAGGAGAAAAGGAAAATTATACCCACTTAAATTCAGAGTTCCAAAGAAGAGCAAAGAGAGATAAGAAAGCCTTCCTCAGTGATCAATGCAAAGAAATAGAGGAAAACAATAAAGCGGGAAGGACTAGAGATCTTTTCAAGAAAATTAGAGATACCAAGGGAAGATTTCATGCAAAGATGGGCTCAATAAAGGACAGAAATGGTATGGACCTAATAGACGCAGAAGATATTAAGAAGAGGTGGCAAGAATACACAAAAGAACTATGCAAAAAAGATCTGCATGACCCAGATATTCATGATGGTATGATCACTCACCTAGAGCCAGATATCCTAGAATATGAAGTAAAGTGGGCCTTAGAAAGCATCACTATGAACAAAGCTAGTGGAGGTCATGGAATTCCAGTTGAGCACTTTCAAATCCTGAAAGATGATGCTGTGAAAGTGCTGCACTCCATATGCCAGCAAATTTGGAAAACTCAGCAGTGGCCACAGGACTGGAAAAGGTCAGTTTTCATTCCAATCCCAAAGAAAGGCAATGCCAAAGAATGCTCAAACTACTGCACAATTGCACTCATCTCACATGCTAGTAAAGTAATACTCAAAATTCTCCAAGCCAGGCTTCAACAGTATGTGAACTGTGACCTTCCAGAGGTTCAAGCTGGTTTTAGAAAAGGCAGAGGAAACAGAGAAAATTTCCAACTTCAGGTGAATTACTAAAAAAGCAAGAGTGTTCCAGAAAAGCATCTATTTCTGCTTTATTTACTAGGACAAAGCCTTTGACTGTATGAATCACAACAAATTGTGGAAAATCCTTAAAGAGATGGGAATACCAGACCACCTGACCTGCCATGTGAGAAATCTATATGCAGGTCAAGAACTGGACATGGAATGGTTAGAACTGGACATGGAACAACAGACTGGGTCCAAATAGGGAAAGGAGTACATCAAAGCTGTATATTGTCACCCTGCTTATTTAACTTGTATGCAAAGTACATCATGAGAAACGCTAGGCTGGAAGAAGCACAAGCTCGAATCAAGACTGTCGGGAGAAATATCAATAACCTCAGATATGCAGATGACACCACCCTTGTGGCAGAAAGTGAAGAAGAACTAAAAAGCCTCTTGATGAAAGTGAAAGAGGAGAGTGAAAAAGCTGGCTTAAAGCTCATCATTCAGAAAATGAAGATCATGGCCTCCAGTCCCATCGCTTCATGGCAAATAGATAGGGAAACAGCAGAAACAGTGGCTGACTTTATTTTTCTGGACTCCAAAATCACTGCAGACGGTGACTGCATCCATGAAATTAAAAGACCTTACTCCTTGGAAGAAAAGTTATGACCAATCTAAGTAGCATATTAAAAACAAGAGAGATTTCTTTGCCAATAAAGATCCATCTAGTCAAAGCTATGGTTTTTCTAGTAGCCATGTGTGAATGTGAGAGTTGGACTCTATTGAAAGCTGAGCACCAAAGAACTGATGCTTTTGAACTGTGGTGTTGGAGCAGACTCTTGAGAGTCCCTTGGACTTAAAGGAGATCCAACCAGTCCATCCTAAAGGAAATCAGTCCTGAATATTTATTGGAAGGACTGATGCTGAAGATGAAAAGCCAATACTTTGGCCACCTGATGTGAAGAACTGACTCATTTGAAAAGACCCTGATTCTGGAAAAGATTGAAAGTGGGAGGAAAAGGAGATAACAGAGGATGAAATGGTTGGATGGCATCACCAACTCAATGGACATGAGTTTGAGTAAACTCTGGGAGTTGGTGATATACAAGGAGGCCTCGCATGTTACAGTCCATGGGGTCTCAAAGAGATGAACATGACTGAGCAACTGAACTCTACTTAACTGAACTGAACTGAAGGTAGAGGAAGATACAAAAGAAAAGCATAGTCATGACAGTTACCAAGAAGTCCAAGTTCAGTCTAAACAGGAAGAGGCTGAGTAAAGAGGCAGAAAATGCTGGAGAGTTAAGTTGCAGACATGTAATTATAAGGAGTTTGGCACATTTAGTAGGACATAAAGGGTAAAGAAAAAGGTGATATGGTCATATTAAAAATAAAATTACAGGATATAGTTACCTTGTAGGATTGTAAAGTAGCAAGAGTGGAAAGGGACCTCATTTAGCAGGTAGTTGCAAGATAAAGGCAGTGATGGAAAACTAGACAAAAATGTCCATAGAGATATAACCACACTATGTAATAATAGCACCAACCTCATATTGTCCTTAATGGAAAAATGTGTTAACACATGTGAATTATCCAAAATGTCACTGGCCCATACTCAGTGATCCAGAAGAAATATTAATTATTTTCTTTAATTTGTTACTATAACATACTTTCAATAACCCAATGTGTGCCAGCCACATAAATCTAATTTCTAATTGAAATTGAAATGATTTTCCTAATCATCAAGATAATATTATCCAGCAAACTGTCAGAGAATACATATCCCATGGAATCTTTTAAAAGCAAATTTTAAAAGTTAACTTACCTAAAAAGATAATAGAAATAATTTAATAAATTCAACAAAATTTACTTAAATAAAGTTTAATTCACATTTAAACTTTTTTTAGTATTAAGAAATTTAAGTTTTTGGCAATCAGATGAGCAAGATGAAATGTAAAAAAAATTTTTGTAAGAATTGAGGCTCCTTATCAGTGCTCTAGATAAAATGAAAAATCTTCTTCAAAAATATAAATGTTGCCTTAGTAATTTGCAGCCAAATCCAAACCTTACTTGCTTTCACATCAGCAATTAAACCATTCTTCATTTGAAATCCCAGTGGTTTACATCTTACAGCATGAAAGAGATAACTCCATCTATCATAATAGAACAGATGTTTCCTGCCTACACTGATCCTCTTGTTGTCCAATTGCTCAGTTGTGTCTGACTATTTGCTACCCCACGGACTGCAGCACACCAAGCTTCCCCGTCCTTTATCATCTCCTCGAGTTTCCTCAAGCTCATGTCATTGAGTAGGTGATGCCATCCAACCATCTCATCTTCTGTTGTCCCCTTCTCCTCCTGCATTCAATCTTTCCCAGTATCAGGGTCTTTTCTAATGAGTTGGGTTTTCACATCAGGTGACCAAAGTATTGGAGTTTCAGCTTCAGCATCAGTCCTTCCAAAGAATAGTCAGGTTGATTGCCTTCAGGATTGACTGGTTTGATCTCCTTGCAGTCCAAGGGGCTCTCAAGAGTTTTCTCCAGAACCCTGTAGAAAACCACAGTAAAAGTTCCCTTAAGGAATGCAGGTCCCAACATCATAGATACTTAACAGAATGAGCACAGAGAAAATCTACCCTGCATATATAAGAACCATAAAGACTGTACAGATTAAAAAAAATAAAAGAGAGAGTCCACAGTTTCTACCAGTTAAATCTAAAACCATCTGTAGTTTCAAAATATAAGGAATACTATGTATAAAGTAATATTCCCTATGAAAGAAACCGAGAATCTAGTCTGTTTTAAATTGACTTAAGACATAAATAGAAAGCAAGCAATCTTTAGCCAACTGTTTTGTGGTCTCTTTTTAAAAATTAATTAGATTTTGTCTGTCCTGGGTCTTCCTTGCTGTGCTGGCTTTCTCTAGTTGCAGTGCATGGGCTTCTCCCTAAGTTGGCTTGCAGGCTCTAGACTTGCAGGCTCAGTGGTTGTGGTGCATGTGCTTAGTCGCCCCTGGGGAGGCCCTGAGGCATGTGAGATCTTTCCAAGTTCAGTTCAGTTCAGTTCAGTCGCTCAGTCGTGTCCGACTCTTTGTGACCCCATGAAGCGCAGCATGCCAGGCCACCATGTCCATCACCAACTCCCAGAGTTCACTCAGACTCACGTCCATCGAGTCCATGATGCCATCCAGCCATCTCATCCTCTGTCATCCCCGTCTACTCCTGCCCCCAATCCCTCCCGCCCCCAATCCCTCCCAGAGTCAGAGTCTTTTCCAATGAGTCAACTCTTCGCATGAGGTGGCCAAAATATTGGAGTTTCAGCCTTAGCATTATTCCTTCCAAAGAAATCCCAGGGCTGATCTCCTTCAGAATGGACTGGCTGGATCTCCTTGCAGTCCAAGGGACTCTCAAGAGTCTTCTCCAACACCACAGTTCAAAAGCATCTATTCTTCGGCACTCAAGTTTCTTCACCGTCCAACTCTCACATCCACACATGGCTACTAGAAAAACATAGCCTTGACTAGATGGACCTTTGTTGACAAAGTAATGTCTCTGCTTTTCAATATGCTATCGAGGTTGGTCATTACTTTTCTTCCAAGGAGTAAGGGTCTTTTAATTTCATGGATGCAGTCACAATCTGCAGTGATTTTGGAGCCCCCCAAAATAAAGTCTAACACTGTTTCCCCATCTATTTCCCATGAAGTGATGGGTCCAGATGCAATGATCTTCGTTTTCTGAATGTTGAGCTTTAAGCCAACTTTTTCACTCTCCACTTTCACTTTCATCAAGAGGCTCTTTAGTTCCTCTTCACTTTCTGCCATAAGGGTGGTGTCATCTGCATATCTGAGGTTATTGATATTTCTCCCAGCAATCTTGATTCCAGCTTGTGCTTCTTCCAGACCAGCATTTCTCATGATGTACTCTGCATATAAGTTAAATAAGCAGGGTGATAATATACAACATTGACATACTCCTTTTCCTATTTGTAACCAGTCTATTGTTCCATGTCCAGTTCTAACTGTTTTTTAAACTGATTCCAGTTTTATTGGAATGTAGCTTATTAACAATGTTGTGATAGCTTCAGGTGGACAGCAAAGGGACTCAGCCATGCACATACATGTCTCCATTTTTCCACAAACTCCCCTCCTGTCTAGGCTCCCACATAACATTGAGCAGAGTTCCTGTGTTATCTTTTAGGTCCTTGCTGATTATCCATTTTAGATATAGCAGTGTGTAATATATGTTTTGAATGCAAATTGCTTGGATTACTTATAGTAGTCTTCCCAGAGTCCAAACGCTGACATAGATAGTGAAAGTTCTATGCTATCTAACCCTAGTTTTGAAATTTCCATTTTTTCATTTCAGGATAGTGATAATGTTAGTAGGAGGGAAGGTTAGGAGAAGAGGAAGAAGAATGAAGGGAAACATGAATAGTAGTATAATTGTGATAAATTAGCAATATTTGCAATTATTTCCAAGCTGAAGAGACAAGATTTAATTCAAACTCAATGACTGTGAGGACTTCATTGCATAATGAAACTGCTTATTCACACCATTAACTTTTCCAGTAGTTATTGGATTCTAAGAAAATTTCTGCCCTTTTTAAAGAATTAGGATATTCGACAAAATGCATCAAGTCATAAAAATGCTTATAGATTTTGCTTCATAATATACTTATGTGAAACTATACACTATTTAGGACTTCCGGGGTGGCTCAGACGGTAAAGCGTCTGTCTACAATGCAAGAGACCTAGGTTCGATCCCTGGGTCGGGACGATCCCCTGGAGAAGGAAATGACAATCCATTCCAGTGCTATCGCCTGGAAAATCCCATGGACAGAGGAGCCTGGTAGGCTACAGTCCATGGGGTCGCAAAGAGTCAGACAAGATCAAGATGTCCTAACACGATATGTTGGGAAATAATTTAAAAATGTCAACACTGGAAATAATAGAAATAAAGGGCTTACCTGGTGGCTCAGATGGTAAAGCGTCTGCCTGCAACGTGGGAGACCTGGGTTCGATTCCTGGGACAGGAAGATCCCCTGGAGAAGGAAATGGCAATTCACTCCAGCACTTTTGCCTGGAAAATCCCATGGACGGAGGAGCCTGATAGGCTACAGTCCATGGGGTCGCAAAGAGTCGGACATGACTGAGCGACTTCACTTAAAGCAATGGTTAAATAATTTGTAAATGCTCACATCATACCACTACAATGATTTCATCAAAGAATGCTTAATTACACTGTCAGCTATGAGGTTTAGTTGGAAAATAATAAATATAAGATCACAATTTTCTTCTAGGATAAAACATAATTTAAGCTGGAATTACAATTTTATATATATATATATATATATATATATCAAATGCATATTTAATGATAGAAGTAGAATAAAGATTAGAATGAAAGCACAAATTTTAACGTAATGTCCTCTATGTTTATTTAGGTTGTCAAAAATGGCAGGATTTCCTTCTTTCTCATGGGTGAATAACATTACATTCTGAGTGTGTGTCTTCACGTGTGTGTTTGTGTGTATATTTATCACATCATATGGATTCATCCATTGATGGACACCTAAGTTGTTTCCTTGATTACTGCAAATATTGTTGCAATAAACATGGGAATGCATGTATTTCATCTACCTTATTTTTATTTCCTTTGGTTATATACACAGAAGTAGAACTGCTGGCTCATACAGTAGATCTATTTTTAATTTTTTGAGGAAATTTCACTTTGTTTTTGATAAAGATGGGACCAATTTACACTCCAGTTACCAGTGTAAAAACATTCACTTTTATTCACATTCTCACCAACACTTTTCTCTTCTTAGTGATGGACTTTCTAACTTTGAGTTGCATTTCCCTGATAATTAGTGATATTGATATTGATAACTGGTGACCATTTGGATGTCTTCTTTGAAAAATGTCTGTTTTGTTTATCTGCTTATTCTTTAATTGAATTTTTTGTTGCTATTGTATTTTGTGAGTTCTATATATGTTTTGGATATTAGTCCTTTTCTAAATATGTAGTTGTGAAATTTTTCTCCCATTTTTCAGGTTGTGTTTTCATTTTGTTGATTGTTTCCTTTGTTGCACAGAAGTTTTAAGTTTGATGCAGTCCCACTTGTTGATTTTTTTTTGATGTCATATTAAAAAGAAAAATCACTTTCAAGACTACTGTTAAGGAAGATCATCTCTACATTTTCTTTAAAAGTATTATGGTATCTGGTGTTATGCTTAAGTCTTTGATAAATCTGAGGTAATATTTTGAGGGTGTAAGACAGGGGTCTCATTTTTTTTTTTTTTTTGCCTATGTTTATTCAGGTTTTTCAGAAGTAAAAGAAGTGATTATTCTTTCCTCATTGGGTATTCTTGGCTCTTTTGTTGAATTTTGGTTGGCTGTATATGCAGAGATTTTTTTCCTAGACCCTGTATTATGCTTCATTGGTATGTACTGGCATTGATAGGCCAGTACCATATTGCTTTAAATGCTATCAGTTTGTACCATAGCAAAGTAGATGGGCTTCCCTTGTGGCTCAGCTGGTGAAGAATCTGCCTTCAATGCTGGAGACCTGGGTTCGATCCCTGGGGTGGAAAGATTCCCTAGAGAAGGAAATGGCAAGGCACTCCATTATTCTTGCCTGGAAAATTCCATGGATGCAAGAACCTGGCAGGCTATGGGGTCACAAAGAGTCAGACACGACTGGGCAACTTCAATTTTGTACTATAATTTGAAATTTGGAGGTGTAATGCCTTTGGCTTTGGGTAACACGGATATTTTAACAATATACATATGCTGATCCATGAACATAGGATGTCTTTCCATTTATTTGTGTTTTCTTCTATTTCTTTCAACAAAGTCTTAGAGTTATTACTGCAAAGATCTTATACTTTACTGGTTATATTTCTAGTTATTTTTGTTTGTTTGTTTTTGGTCCTATTGTAAATGGAGTAGCTTTTCCATTAATATCACATATAAATGTAATGTATGCTGATTTTTCATCCTGCAACTTTACTGAATTTGCTGATTAGCTCAATTTTGTGGTTAAATCTATCTTTTCTGTGCAAAAATCTATGCCATCTGCAAAAAGTGACAAGTTTACTTCTTCCTCTCTGTTTGCGTGCATGCGTGCTTTGTCACTCAGTTTTGTCTGACTTTGCAACCCCATGGACTGTAGCCCACCAGCCTCCTCTGTCCATAGAATTTTCTAGGCAAGAGTACCGGTGTGGGTTGCCATTTCCACTTCCAGGGAATCTTCCCTATCCAGGGATTGAACCCACGTTTCCTGCATCTACTGCATTGGCAGGCAGATTCTTTACCACTGAGAAGCCCTCTTTTCTAGAAGCCTTTTACACTTTATTTTGCCTAGTTACTGTAACTAAGACTTCTAGTACTATTTTGAATCAGTGTGCTAGTGGCATCCTTTTCTTGTTCCCGATCTTAGAGGAAAAGCTTTCAAGTTTTCATTGTTGAGGATAACATTAGCTTTGGGTTTGTGTGTGTGTGTATATATATATATATATATATATATATATACACACAAAGTCTTTATTGAATTGAGGTAGGTTCCCTCTATACCTAAAAAATGAGGGTTTCTATTATGAAAGAATGTTGTGTCTTTTCAAATGCTTTTTTTGTGTTCATGTGCATCTGTTGAAATGACCAAGTTATTTTATATTTCATTCTATTAATGCAATGTATTACAAATATTTTCGGATATGTTGGACCATCCTTACATCCCAGAGATATATTCCATTGGTAATGATATATAATCTTTTAAATATATTCTTAAATTCAGTTTGCTGATGTTTTAGTGATAATCTTTGCATATACATTCAGTCTGGATATTGTCCTATAGTTTTCTTTTCTTGTTAAGTGTTTATCTACTTGGTATCAGGATAATGCTGGCCTTGTAGAATGAGTTTGAAAAGGTTCCCTCCAACCCCTTATTTTTGGGGAAGATTTTTCTGAAGGACTGACATTAATTTTCTTTAAATATTCACAGAATTTATCAATAAATGCATCTGGTTCTGAGTTTTGTGTGCTAGGAGATTTTTAATTTATGATTCAATATCTACTCATTGGGACAGTTCAGCTTTTCTATTTCTTCCTAATTCAGTCTTGGTTGTTTCTAGGAAGCTGTCTATTCTTTTCCAATGTGTAATTTGTTATCATGTAATTCATCATAGTAGTTTCTTATGATCCTACATATTTTTGTCATATCAGTTGTAATGTCTCCTATTTCATTTTCATGTTTTGAATCCCTTTTTTCTTGGTAAGTCTAGTTAGATGTGGTCAGTCTTGTTTACCTTTTTGAAAAAACAGAAAAATATAATGTATGATATCACTTGAACCCAACCCTGTATGCGAGACAGTAAAAGAGACACAGATGTATAGAATGGACTTTTGGACTCTGTAGGAGAGGGAGAGGGTAGGATGATTTCAGAGAATGGCACTGAAACATGTATACTATCATGTAGGAAATGAATCGCCAGTCTATGTTCGATGTAGGTTACAGGATGCTTGGGGCTGGTGCACGAGGATGATCCAGAGAGATGATATGGGGTGGGAGGTGGGAGGGGGCTTCAGGATTGGGAATTCATGTACACCCGTGGTGGATTCATGTTAATGTATGGCAAAACCAATACAGTATTGTAAAGTAAAATAAAGTAAAAATAAAAATTAAAAAAAATAAAAATAAAAATGCCAAACTTGTAAAAACGGAAGTAATATAGAGGTTACCAAGGACTAAAGGATAGGAGAATAGGAGAGATGTTTAAGGGTATATGTTTGCATCTTATAGTAAATAAGTTCTAGAGATCTAAAGTACCGAGTAGTGAATATACACAACAGTATAATATTATAATCATCATACTTTCCAAGGGACTATACCTTAATTAGTCCCACCAAAAAAGCAATGATAATTATTAGACATAATAAAGGTTCAATCAATAATAAAATGGTAATCATATTATAAAATATAAATTATCAAATCAAGTTATACATCTGAAATTATATAATTATATAATCTATATAATTATATAGATTATGTACATAACTATATAATTATGTAATCTTCTATATAATCTTCTAAAATTATTATATAATTTTCTATATAAGGTATACTTCCATTTTTTTCTAAAAACATGTGAATTTGAAACTAAGGAATTCCTAGATAGAGAGTTTAGTAAATCTATTTCCTATTATAATTTTCTATGCTTTTGCATATTTTTTGCCATAAGTCTGTATTATTTTCATAAAAATTATCAGGGAATGAGAATAGCCAGTACATATCAGTAATTAATTTATGAAAAGTGAATATATTATAATAATAACAAACAGATGCATCTTTCACAGTATGGATGAAGCACCATTGGGTAGTAAGTCATTGAGACAAAATATTGAAGACAAGTAAATTTAAATCCTACTACAGGTCACTAGAATGCATACATTACCTGGATGCACCGTGTGAGTCATAAGAAAGTTTAGTGGCCTTATCACTGTGACTGATATCATTAGGGTGAAATTATATTCTGAAAAAATGTGCTACACAATATATAGTCTGCAATATTAAAGTTTGAACTTTTTTTTTTGTTTCTTTTTCTGTTAAAAATAGTTTTGAAAAAAGTGATACCAATAATTAGGATCAGAAAGTATACATTCTGTGATAGAGGAATTCAGTCATTATCTAGAGAGAGAAAAGAATAGTGAATTTAAAACAGAAGAAAGAAATAAGAAAAGGTGAGTACATAGATTTGATCAGCTATCCAGGAAAATTTTGCTCATCTATATTGAGAAATGTAGAATTAGTCTGTTAATAGTAGAATAAAGTGTAACAATTTTTAAAAATGAAATGGAGTCAAAATCATAAGACAAAATAATTCAGAAACAATTGCAGGAAAATACAGATTTATTAGGAGCTGACATGCTGCAGTCCATGGGGTCACAGAGTCAGACATGACTAAATGACTGAAGTGAACTTCTGAGGAGCTTTATTTAGTTTGAAGTGAACTCAAAACGTGACCAGACCTCTACTGCAGAAGGCCAAGGGGTACCTCTCCCACTGTGATCCTGGGGGGACTGAAGTGATGATGTCACATAGCACATCGTACTCTGACATCAATTATACAATATTAGTTCAGGACAAAGGATGTCATATATAAACAAACTCAGTACTATGGTAACTCAAATATGTAACTGCTCAAGCACTGCTGTTATTCAATTGCTAAATCGTGTCTGACTCTTTGCTATTCAAGCATATCTCTGGGTTATATATTAAATTCATAGGACTGTTTCATAGAACTTTCAAACTACAAGCCAGACTCTTCAATATCAATAATTAGCAATTTAGTGAGACAGAGTCTGGGAAATTATGACAAAGTTTAATATAAGACAGTTAGAGTGATGTTGAGCATCTTTTCATGTGTTTGTTAAACATCACTCATTATTAGAGAAATGCAAATCAAAACCACAATGAGGTACCACTTCACACCAGTCAGAATGGCTGCGATCCAAAAATCTGCAAGCAATAAATGCTGGAGAGGGTGTGGAGAAAAGGGAACCCTCCTACACTGTTGGTGGGAATGCAAACTAGTACAGCCACTATGGAGAACAGTGTGGAGATTCCTTAAAAAATTGCAAATAGAACTACCTTATGACCCAGCAATCCCACTTCTGGGCATACACACCGAGGAAACCAGAATTGAAAGAGACACATGTACCCCAATGTTCATTGCAGCACTGTTTATAATAGCCAGGACATGGAAACAACCTAGATGTCCATCAGCAGATGAATGGATAAGAAAGCTGTGGTACATATACACAATGGAGTATTACTCAGCCGTTAAAAAGAATTCATTTGAATCAGTTCTGATGAGATGGATGAAACTGGAGCCGATTATACAGAGTGAAGTAAGCCAGAAAGAAAAACACCAATACAGTATACTAACACATATATATGGAATTTAGGAAGATGGCAATGACGACCCTGTATGCAAGACAGGGAAAGAGACACAGATGTGTATAACGGACTTTTGGACTCAGAGGGAGAGGGAGAGGGTGGGATGATTTGGGAGAATGACATTCTAACATGTATACTATCATGTGAATTGAATCGCCAGTCTATGTCTGACGCAGGATGCAGCATGCTTGGGGCTGGTGCATGGGGATGACCCAGAAAGATGTTCTGGGGAGGGAGGTGGGAGGGGGGTTCATGTTTGGGAATGCATGTAAGAATTAAAGATTTTAAAATTTAAAAAATAAAAAACTAAAAATTAAAAACAAACAAACAAAAAAAAACAAAACAAACAAACAAACAAACAAAAAAAAGACAGTTAGAGAATGACAGACATAAACAAATTTGAATCATGGATTTTTCTTAGTGCTCATAGTAAGGAAGATGAAATCATAATGAATAAACTAACGTTTAAAATAATTCTTCAGAAAGTCTATCTGAAATAAATAAATGGTTTATTAGATCTACAGTAATAAAGAATTAGAGGTGATTTAAACCCTGCAGTGTAGATGTCCAAGAATCTGTTAGTAATTAATAACATAACTGATAGAGTCTCTCTATAATATTGTTTCACAGTATCTTCTTGTCACCACTGTGTATTGGCTCTATCTCATTTCCTGCTCATACACAAACACATTTGCACAAATATACATAATAGAAGAAATTGACCTCATCTCATTTATTTCCTTCCCAAGGACCTCAGGGATATCATCTGTTAAAAAAGACACTTATTACTAAAAACTGTAGGGGCTTCCGTGGTGGCTTAGATGGTAAAGAACCTACATAAACTGAGGGAGACCAGGTTTGATCCCTGGGTAGTAAAGATGCCCTGGAGAAGGAAATGACAAACCACTCTAGTATTCTTGCCTGGAGAACTCAATGGACAGAGCAGCCTGGTGGGCTACAGTTCATGGGGTCTCAAAGAGTCAAACAGGACTGAGCGACTACACTTTCACTTTCAAAAACAGTATGGAGTTTCCTCAGATTTTTCTAAAATAAAATTTTGGTGTTTAATACTGAAATACACAACTGACCAAAGTCAAAGATGTGAAGTTAGCATGTTCAAGAATCAAGAGGGCAGGAGGGAAATGACTTAATAAACTAACTATATAGTATGTGGCAAGAATAATACACACCTCCTAATTTAAAACCTGTCAATACACGCTGTTTCTGTTGAGTTGCTCAATTGTGTTTGACTCTTTGCCACCCCACGGACTGCAGCATGCCAGGCTTCCCTGTCCTTCACTATCTCCTGGAGTTTGCTCAAACTCATGTCCATTGAGTCAACGATGTTATCCAACCAGCTCATGCTCTTTCTTCCTTTGCCCCACTACCCTCAATCTTTCCCAGAATCAGGGTCATTTCCAATGAATTAACTCTTCGCATCAGCTGGCCAAAGTATTGGCCAAAGCATCAGTCCTTCTGATGAATATTCAGGATTGATATCCTTTAGGATTGATCAGGTTGATCTCCTTGCTATCCAGGGGACTCTCAAGAGTCTTCTCCAGCACCACAGTTCAAAACAATCAGTTCTTTGGTGCTCAATCAACTTGATAGTCCAACTGTGTCATCAATACATGACTACTGGAAAAACCATATTTTGAATGTATGGACCTTTGTCAGCAAAGTGATGTCTTGGCTTTTGAATACACTGTCTAAGTTGTTCACAACTTTCCTTTCAAGCATCTTTTAATTTTATGGCTACAGTCATCATTCGCAGTGATTTTGGAGCCCCCCAAAATAAATCTCTCACAGTTTCCATTGTTTCCCGATCTATTTGCCATGAAGTGATGAGACCAGATATTCTGATCTTAGTCTTCTGAATGTTGCATTTAAGCCAGCATTTTCACCTTCCTCTTTCACTCTCAAGAGGCTCTTTAGCTCCTCTTCACTTTCTGCCATTAGGGTGGTGTCATCTGCCTATCTGAGGTTGTTGATATTTCTCCCAACAATCCTGATTCCAGCTTATATTTCATCCAGCCTGGCATTTTGCATGGTATACTCTATTAATGAAATAAGCAGAGTGACTAGATACAGTCTTGAGTTAGTCTTTTCCCAATCTTGAACCAGTTCATTGTTCCATGCCCAGTTCTAACTGTTGCTTCTTGTCCTGCATACCGGTTTCTCAGAATGCAGGTAAGGCAGTATTCCCATCTCTTTAAGAATTTTCCACAGTATGTTGTCACTCACACAGTCAAAAGGCTTTAGCATGATCAATAAAACAGAAGTAGATGTTTTACTGGAATTCCTTTGCTTTTCCTATGATCCAACAGATGTTGGCAATTTGATCTCTGGTTCCTCTGCCTTTTCTAAGCCAGCCGGTACACCTGGGAGTTCTCAGTCCACATACTGTTGAAGCATAGCACCGATACATATGATGTGGCAACTCCTCTTCTGGTTATATATACAAAAGAATTGAAATGAGGATCCCAATGAGATATTTTCACATCATATTCATGAATGCAGTATTCATAAGAGCCAAGAGGCTGAAGCAACTGAAGCATCCATAAACAGAATAAACAAAATGTTGTGGATACAAAAAGATGGAGTATTACTCAGTCTTTAAAGGAAAATTCTGACACATGTTACAACACGAATGAATCTTATACTAAGTGAATTAAACCAGAGGTGAAAAGACAGACTGTACAATCCAACTTGAAAAAAGTATCCAGACTAATCTAATCTGTGCAAACATAGAGTAGAATAATGGTTGCCAGGAACTGAGGAAAGATGAAAATGGAGTTTCTTAATGGGTACAGACCAGACTTCCATCTTTGCCAGATGAAAAAGTTCTGGAGATTGGTGCACAGTGAGAATATAATTAACATTATTGAACTATACACACAGGAATGATTAAGATGGTAAAATTTTATGTTATATTCATTTTACCATGATATTTAAAAAAAACAGTGACTACTTTAATAATTTCTAGACTATGTCTGATTTTGTCTCTTTAGTTTTTTTTTTTTTCTGGCTAACTTTTCAATATTGTTTGCTATGCTGTTGTTACTCATTTGTAATGAAGTAAATTCTTTTTCACAGGAAATGGAAGAGTTTGTTCAGAGCTCTGGAGAAAATGGTATTGTGGTGTTTACTTTGGGGTCAATGATCAGTAACATAACAGAAGAAAAAGTCAATGTAATTGCATCAGCTCTTGCCCAGATTCCACAAAAAGTATGTAAAGTAACTTAATAGTGGATAAGTACTTAAGGAAACTATTAAATTCTGTAAAAAGCCCTGATTACAGATATATTATGCAAGAAGGACAAACTATTAAGATATCTCCAAATTATCTCAGATTCATATTTTTAAAAAATAATAAAATATATATGGTAGATGGTAGAACAGTACATAGAATGTCTTCCTGACATTAAATTTGGATTAACAGTGTAATCACAAAGAAAGTAAGCAAGAGATCTAGTGTGAATTTTGGTATTGTAATGGTAGTGTGGACAAGAAAAGAAATCACCAAATTCTGTCTTGTCATTTGCCCATTTTCCCGAAGGACTCCTGAAGACACGATACACAGACAGATGGTCTCAGGAGTTGAATTTTCATGGTATATGTGGCCTCTCAATAATGTTAAGAAATATTGATAAAAGTCTGGAGCTCTTCTTGCAGTTTGTACTTGCCAGGAATTCCTGGTCCCTTTTACATTGCCTAAGCTTTGAAACAGACCTAATCAGTGTGCTTTCCAGGTTGCTATTCAGAGAAAGGTTGGCTTCTCTTAATTGCTTAGGCTAATTTCTTGCTGAAAAACTAAGGTTACTTTACATTCACAGAGCAAATAGAAGTTAAACACTAGTAAATTATAATCTAGCTTATGAGAATTGCTTGGAACTACAAAACTGGTTCTTACTTTGCTGCTACATCTAGAGACCATATTAATCAATACTCAGTGCTTTCTGCTTCATTGTTGAAGCATTCAGGGTCAGTTGAATAACTTTAGTGTCACAATTATGAAACTTTTTCAACAGCCTTGTTGTCCCTTACAAATTACCAACTGACTCTTTTTTTTCTAAAGGTAAAACATTTCCAAGTCTAGTATGATAATAGTGGTAATAATCTGGTGGTGGTGGTTTAGTTGCTGTCATGTCTGACTCTTGTGATATCATGGGTTGTACCCTCCAGGCTCCTCTGTCCATGGGATTCTCCAGGCAAGAATACTGGAGTGGGTTGCCATTTCCTTTTCCAATAATCCAGATTTATGAAAAAAAAAAAAAAAAACAGCTCCAGTTCATTGTTTTTGGAACTAGTATTTAACAATTTGTAATCTAAATGAAATTACATTTCCTAGACAGCCCTAATTAATTTATTATTAATAAATATAAACAAGCAGAGTATTTCTCTTAAGTTGTTGATTGCATGCATTTTCTTCTCTGCAGTAAAATTGCAAAATTCTAATAAAGTTATATTAACATGTGGATATAAGTAAACACATAACAATTAAAAAGAAATTGGTGAATAAACTTAAAATGAGATTTAGAATACAAACTAAAACAAAAATATGTGGTTTATTAGTAATTTGCCATAGTCTTTCTGCCCTAGAAATAAGATCATGTAAAAATTTCTTAAATATTTGAATTCGCCATTGAAAACCTATTTTCTATGTCATCATATGTGAGAAGTCATGATAGCATTCCATCTCAGATTGAACCTGAAAATGAGTCCATCAAATGTGGGTGTTGCTATTCAGTAGTATATTAGTAGTTATTAACAATTAAGGCCTCATGCTCTGATTTACTTATATGTTATACAGAAGCATTTAAATTTTATTTGCTTAAAATTTTAACACTATGACTTTGAAGTTGAACTCATGGAATAAGGTATTTCCTTTACCTTAACAGGTTCTCTGGAGATATGATGGCAAGACACCAGATACCCTAGGGCCCAATACTCGTCTGTATAAGTGGATACCCCAGAATGACCTTCTTGGTAAGACTTGACAAAAAAATATTGAAAACATGAGTAACACCTGAGCAGAGTGATGCTACTTCAATAGGAAACAAACATCCAACATTTATTATTCAAAAACTCCTTTGAGTTTAGGTAAGACAACTTTACTCCTTCATTGCTATGTTTAGCCCCAGAGGGGGGGAAAAAATGAGAAAATTTAACTGTATTGTGTTATACATGGTCACATCCTTTACCTCCAGAATCAAAATATGTTTACTTTGGGTATAATTACATTTCACTGTAAAATTTTAAGTAACTGTGCACTGTTCTGTCTCTGAATTCTCCCCTTACACCTATCTTTTCCATTCCTTCAGTTCAGTTCAGTTCAGTTGTTCAGGTGTGTGACTCTTTGCGACCCCGTGAACCACAGCACGCCAGGCCTCCCTGTCCATCACCAACTCCCGGAATTTACCCAAATTCATGTCCATTGAGTCAGTGATGCCATCCAACCATCTCATCCTCTGTCATCCTCTTCTCCTCCTGACCCGAATCCCTCCCAGCATCAGAGTCTTTTCCAATGAGGCAGCTCTTCACATCAGGTGGCCAAAGTATTGGAGTTTCAGCTTCAACATCAGTTCTTCCTATGAACACCCAGGACTGATCTCCTTTAGGATGGACTGGTTGGATCTCCTAGCAGTCCAAGGGACACTCAAGAGTCTTCTCCAACACCACAGTTCAAAAGAATCAATTCTTCTGCTCTCAGCTTTCTTTATAGTCCAACTCTCACATCCATACATGGCTACTGGAAAAACCATAGCCTTGACTAGATGGACCTTTGTTAACAAAGTAATGTCTCTGCTTTTTAATATGCCATCTAGGCTTTCCTTCCAAAGAGTAAGCATATTTTAATTTAATGGTTGCAATCACCATCTGCAGTGATTTTGGAGCCCCCAAAAAGTCTGACACTATTTCCACTGTTTCCCCATCTATGTCCCATGAAGTGATGGGACCAGATGCCATAATCTTCATTTTCTGAATGTTGAGGTTTAAGTCAAATTTTTCACTCTCCACTTTCACTTTCATCAAGAAGCTCTTTAGTTCCTCTTCACTTTCTGCCATAAGGGTGGTGTCATCTGCATATCTGAGGTTATTGGTATTTCTCCCAGCAATCTTGATTCCAGCTTGTGCTTCATCTAGCCCAGTGTTTCTCATGATGTACTCTGCATATAAGTTAAATAAGCAGGGTGACAATATACAGCCTTAGCATACGCCCTTTCCTATTTGGAACCAGTCTGTTTTTCCATGTCCAGTTCTAACTGTTGTTTCCTCACTTGCATACAGATTTCTCAAGAGGCAGGTCAGGTGGTCTTCCCATCTCTTTCAGAATTTTCCGCAGTTTATTGTGATCCACACAGTCAAAGGCTTTGGCATAGTCAATAAAGCAGAAATAAATGTTTTTTTGGAACCCTCTTTTTCTTTTGATGATCCAGCAGATGTTGGCAAATTGATCTCTGGTTCCTCTGCCTTTTTAAAACCACCTATGGTGGATTCATGTTGATGTGTGGCAAAACCAATACAATATTTTAAAGTAATTAACCTCCAATTAAAATAAATAAATTTATTTAAAAATAAATGAATAAATAAAACCAGCTTGAACATCTGGAAGTTCACGGTTCATGTATTGCTGAAGCCTGGCTTGGAGAATTTTGATCACTCCTTATGGATATTTTTAATGATACTTAGAAATAAGATTTCCTCTTTTTATTACCTGTGACTCTCCATTTTCTATCAGAAAACATCCATATGATTTATATCAAGTAGTCACACATTTCATGATAAATTGTAGCTTTTCCTTCCTCTGGTTCCACTACCACTGCCATTTACTCTTCTTGTTACTTTGACACACTTCCTTTCAGACTAAATGGCTTCATTATTGTTTTAGAGATTGTATTTCTGACATGCCCTCCCTGTTTTTGTTGAAAAAATGTTTTCTTTTACCCAGAATGCCCTTTCAGGTTTTTCACCTACCAATCGTGGATTCATTTGTGAAGTTCAAGTACATAGCTCTTTATGAAGTCTTCACTGACCTCTCCAGCAGACTTAGGGATTTCTTATTCTGAATTCTGAAGCAATCTAAATACAGTTTTGTATGTCATCTAAAAGACATTGCTTATTTCAGTTGCATTATAATGCTCATTTCTTAGTTTATTTTTAAGACTTTTAAATAATTTTACTGAAATTCACTCAATTCTAGGTCACCCAAAAACCAAAGCCTTTATAACTCATGGTGGAACCAATGGCATTTATGAGGCCATCTACCATGGGATCCCTATGGTGGGCCTTCCTTTGTTTGCTGATCAACCTGATAACATTGCCCGAGTGAAAGCCAAGGGAGCAGCTGTCAGAGTGGACTTGGAAACAATGTCAGCAAGAGATCTGCTCAGTGCATTGAAGGAAGTCATTAACAATCCTTCGTGAGTATATTTGTTTCAGTCCATTTTGTGACAACAAATACAACAACAAATATAACAGTTGCCCCAGAAGCTAGTTCATTTTTAAATTGATGTTTCTTTGCTTTCCCTTTAGCTACAAAGAGAAGGCTATGTGGTTATCCACCATTCAACGCAATCAGCCTATAAAGCCCCTGGACCGAGCAGTCTTCTGGATTGAGTTTGTCATGCGCCACAAAGGAGCCAAGCACCTGAGGCCAGCCGCCCACAACCTCACCTGGTTCCAGTACCACTCTCTGGATGTGATTGGGTTCCTGCTGGCCTGTGTGGCAACTGTTGTATTTGTCATCACAAAATACTTTCTCTTTTGTTACCGCAAGTTTGCTAAAACAGGAAAGAAGCAAAAGAGAGAGTAGCTGAAGGCGTTATGCCCCTAGATGGAACTCCTCCAGTTAATTCCAGCACAAAAGAGTTATGATGAGCTTCCCCTGTGACAAAACAACAATTCACAACTTAGCATCTCAGATCAAAATTGTTTTCAAGTGATTTTATTCCTGTTTACAAATTGGAAATAAGTCGTGCCAAGAATAAAACTGGTGAAATCTTCAGTGAGAATAAAGCTATAGGGTATATAATGAAATTTATTATTTTAATGCAAAAGCTATACTGAAATCATTGAATTTAATTGTGTTTCACAGGTTATGAATAGTTACAAGTACAGTAACAAGTCTATTCATAGTATCCATATTATTTTGTAGATATTCAGAATTTTTACTCTATTTTGGTATAGAATTCTATAGTTTTATCTTGCTATAGAAGCTATTCAATAATTGGAATTGTATCAAAATATGCACCCCTTCATTTCATTTGTGAGACCACTAACACTTGGATTTTACTGTCCATCCAGTAAAATCAGCATCATTTTTTAACCTAAAGCCATGGCAAGTCGTTTGCCTTCACCCAGTTTAACTCGTTTAACAGTGGAATATTTGTGGAATTGGGAATATAGCAACTGCTACCTGCTTCATTGTATAAAACTGAGATATTTCTGAAAATCTTTTATTTCATTACCTAATTCTCTATTTTTAATCATCTTTAAAATTAGTCACCTCATTGGGAGTTTAAATTGGTACAACACTATGGAGAATGACATGAAGTTTCCTTAAAAAACTAAAATTAGAGCTACCATATGACCCTGCAATCTACTCCTTAGCATGCATCCAGAGGAAAGCATGATCCAGAACAATACATGCACTGTCATTGTAGCACTGTTTACAATAGCCAAGACATGAAAGCAAATTAAAAGCCCATTGAAAGAGGAATGGATAAAGATGAGGCACGTATATACAATGGAATATTACTCAGCCATTAAAAAGAATAAAATAATACCATTTACAGCAACATGGATGAACCTAGAGATTGTCATACTCAGTAAAATAAGTCAGACAGAGAAAAAGAAATATCCTATGGCAGCCATTATATGTGGAATCTTAAAAGAAATGTTACAAATGAACTTGCAAAACAAACATTCTCACAGACTTTGAAAATGAACTTATGATTGTCAAGGGGACAGATGCATGGGAGGTATAATTAGGGAGTTTGGGCCCAACATGTACACACTGCTATATTAAAATGGATAACCGAGAAGGACCTACTGTATAGCATAGGGAACTCTGCTTAATGTTATGTGGCAGCCTGGATAATAGGGGTATTTGAGGGGAAAACAAATGCATGTATATATATGGCTGAATCCCTTCACTGGTCACCTAAAACTACTACAACATTGTCAATCATCTATACCCCAATATAAAGTAAAATGTTAAAAAAAAAAAAATAGTCACCTGGTTGCTTTCATTACCATACTCAGCCCTTGATAAGGTGTATAAGGTCTCAGTTGCATATCAAATATATGTATATAACCTGTACTCTAAAGGGACTTATGAAATGTTCATTTTTTCCAAATGTCCCTGCATGTATCTATATGTGCTATGTTGTGCTTAGTGGGTCAGTCATGTCCAACAGTTTACAACCCCATGGACTATAGCCTGCTAGGCTCCTCTGTCAGTGGGGATTCTCCTGGCAATAATACTCAAGTGTGTTTCCATTCCCTTCCCCAGGGGATCTTCCCAGCCCAGTGATCAAACCCAGGTCTCCTGCATTGCAGGTGGAGTCTTGACTGACTAAGCCACCAGAGAAGCCCATATATTTACATTTACATGCATATTTATCTATCTATACACACACACACACACACATATGCATATATATATACACATTCTTTCAAACCAAGACACAGAATCACTTAGTTACTTGCAGCTATGGTGTGAAATTCAACATGTTAAACACAAATTGAAATAATGGCTATTATTCTATATAACCACACTTTAGATCAGCATTTCTCATTTTTTTGTCATTTATCTCAGAGCATATTGTCCCATCCCCCTCATAAGACTTATATATAAACTTTCACTCTTTTGTCATGATGAAAACAGTATAGACATCACTTTCTTTAAACAGACAAAGAATTGGTGACTATTGTAGTGAGAACCATTATAAATCTCCAACAAACAGTCAATAACCCAATATGAAAATAAATGAAGATGAGTAGGAAATTCACAGAAGTTAAATGATCAGTGCTACATAGAATGTGACAAAGTTCATTTGTGCTTGAGGAAATGAAAATTGAGTCAATACATTACTTTCCAAAAGATGATTTGCAGAATAAATAATCTGGTAGAACCTAGTTGTTTTTTTTTTTTAAATTTTAAAATCTTTAATTCTTACATGCGTTCCCAAACATGAACCCCCCTCACACCTCCCTCCCCATAACATCTCTCTGGGTCATCCCCATGCACCAGCCCCAAGCATGCTGTATCCTGCATCAGACATAGACTGGCGATTCGATTCTTACATGATAGTATACATGTTAGAATGCCATTCTCCCAAATCACCCCACCCTCTTCCTCTCCCTCTGAGTCCAACAGTCTGTTATACACATCTGTGTCTTTTTTGTTGTCTTGCATTCAGGGTCGTCATTGCCATTTTTCTAAATTCCATATATATGTGTTAGTATACTGTATTGGTGTTTTTCTTTCTGGCTTACTTCACTCTGTATAATCGGCTCCAGTTTCATCCATCTCATCAGAACTGATTCAAATGTATTCTTTTTAATGGCTGAGTAATACTCCATTGTGTATATGTACCACAGCTTTCTTATCCATTCATCTGCTGATGGACATCTAGGTTGTTTCCATGTCCTGGCTATTATAAACAGTGCTGCGATGAACATTGGGGTACATGTGTCTCTTTCAATTCTGGTTTTCTTGGTGTGTATGCCCAGCATTGGGATTGCTGGATCATAAGGTAGTTCTATTTGCAATTTTTTAAGGAATCTCCACACTGTTCTCCATAGTGGCTGTACTAGTTTGCATTCCCACCAACAGTGTAGGAGGGTTCCCTTTTCTCCACACCCTCTCCAGCATTTATTGCTTGCAGATTTTTGGATCGCAGCCATTCTGACTGGTGTGAAGTGGTACCTCATTGTGGTTTTGACTTGCATTTCTCTAATAATGAGTGATGTTGAGCATCTTTTCATGTGTTTGTTAGCCATCCGTATGTCTTCTTTGGAGAAATGTCTATTTAGTTCTTTGGCCCATTTTTTGATTGGGTCATTTATTTTTCTGGAATTGAGCTGCATAAGTTGCTTGTACATTTTTGAGATTAGTTGTTTGTCAGTTGCTTCATTTGCTATTATCTTCTCCCATTCAGAAGACTGTCTTTTCACCTTGCTTATATTTTCCTTTGTTGTGCAGAAGCTTATAATTTTAATTAGATCCCATTTGTTTATTTTTGCTTTTATTTCCAGAATTCTGGGAGGTGGATCATAGAGGATCCTGCTGTGATTTATGTCTGAGAGTGTTTTGCCTATGTTCTCCTCTAGGAGTTTTATAGTTTCTGGTGTTACATTTAGATCTTTAATCCATTTTGAGTTTATTTTTGTGTACGGTGTTAGAAAGTGATCTAGTTTCATTCTTTTACAAGTGGTTGACCAGTTTTCCCAGCACCACTTGTTAAAGAGATTGTCTTTACTCCATTGTATATTCTTGCCTCCTTTGTCAAAGATAAGGTGTCCATATGTGTGTGGATTTGTCTCTGGATTTATTTTGTTCCATTGATCTATATGTCTGTCTTTGTGCCAGTACCATACTGTCTTGATGACTGTGGCTTTGTAGTAGAGCCTGAAGTCAGGCAAGTTGATTCCTCCAGTTCCATTCTTCTTTCTCAAGATTGCTTTGGCAATTCGAGGTTTTTTGTATTTCCATACAAATCTTGAAATTATTTGTTCTGTTTCTGTGAAAAATATGGCTGGTACATTGATAGGGATTGCATTGAATCTGTAAATTGCTTTGGGTAGTATACTCATTTTCACTATATTGATTCCTCCGATCCATGAACATGGTATATTTCTCCATCTATTAGTGTCCTCTTTGATTTCTTTCATCAGTGTTTTATAGTTTTCTATAGATAGGTCTTTAGTTTCTTTAGGTAGATATATTCCTAAGTATTTTATTCTTTTCGTTGCAATGGTGAATGGAATTGTTTCCTTCATTTCTTTTTCTACTTTCTCATTATTAGTGTATAGGAATGCAAGAGATTTCTGCGTGTTGATTTTATATCCTGCAACTTTACTATATTCATTGATGAGCTCTAGTAATTTTCTGGTGGAGTCTTTAGGGATTTCCATGTAGAGGATCATGTCATCTGCAAACAGTGAGAGTTTTACTTCTTCTTTTCCAATTTGGATTCCTTTTATTTCTTTTTCTGCTCTGATTGCTGTGGCCAAAACTTCCAGAACTATGTTGAATAGTAGTGGTGAAAGTGGGCACCCTTGTCTTGTTCCTGAATTTAGGGGAAATGCTTTCAATTTTTCCCCATTGAGGATAATGTTTGCTGTGGGTTTGTCATATATAGCTTTTATTATGTTGAGGTATGTTCCTTCTATTCCTGCTTTCTGGAGAGTTTTTATCATAAATGGATGTTGAATTTTGTCAAAGGCCTTCTCTGCATCTATTGAGATAATCATATGGTTTTTATTTTTCAATTTGCTAATGTGGTGAATTACATTGATTGATTTGTGGATATTGAAGAATCCTTGCATCCCTGGGATAAAGCCCACTTGGTCATAGTGTATGATCTTTTTAATGTGTTGTTGGATTCTGATTGCTAGAATTTTGTTGAGGATTTTTGCATCTATGTTCATCAGTGATATTGGCCTGTAGTTTTCTTTTTTTGTAGTATCTTTGTCAGGTTTTGGTATTAGGGTAATGGTGGCCTCATAGAATGAGTTTGGAAGTTTACCTTCCTCTGCAATTTTCTGGAAGAGTTTGAGGAGGATAGGTGTTAGCTCTTCTCAAAATTTTTGGTAGAATTCAGCTGTGAAGCCGTCTGGACCTGGGCTTTTGTTTGCTGGAAGATTTCTGATTACAGTTTCAATTTCCATGCTTGTGATGGGTCTGTTAAGATTTTCTATTTCTTCCTGGTTCAGTTTTGGAAAATTGTACTTTTCTAAGAATTTGTCCATTTCTTCCACGTTGTCCATTTTATTGGCATACAACTGCTGATAGTAGTCTCTTATGATCCTTTGTATTTCTGTGTTGTCTGTTGTGATCTCTCCATTTTCATTTCTAATTTTATTGATTTGATTTTTCTCTCTTTGCTTCTTGATGAGTCTGGCTAATGGTTTGTCAATTTTATTTATCCTTTCAAAGAACCAGCTTTTGGCTTTGTTGATTTTTGCTATGGTCTCTTTTGTTTCTTTTGCATTTATTTCTGCCCTGATTTTTAAGATTTCTTTCCTTCTACCGACTCTGGGGTTCTCCAATTCTTCCTTTTCTAGTTGCTTTAGTTGTAGAGTTAGGTTATTTATTTGACTTTTTTCTTGTTTCTTGAGGTATGCCTGTATTGCTATGAACTTTCCTCTTAGCACTGCTTTCAGTGTCCCACAGGTTTTGGGTTGTTGTGTTTTCATTTTCATTAGTTTCTATGCATATTTTGATTTCTTTTTTGATTTCTTCTGTGATTTGTTGGTTTTACAGAAGTGTGTTGTTCAACCTCCATATTTTGGCATTTTTAATAGTTTTTCTCCTGTAATTGAGATCTAATCTTAATGCATTATGGTCAGAAAAGATGCTTGGAATGATTTCGATTTTTTTGAATTTATCAAGATTAGATTTATGGCCCAGGATGTGATCTATCCTGGAGAAGGTTCCATGAGCACTTGAAAAAAAGGTGAAATTCATTGTTTTGGGGTGAAATGTCCTATAGATATCAATTAGGTCTAACTGATCTAATGTATCATTTAAAGTTTGCGTTTCTTTGTTAATTTTCTGTTTAGTTGATCTGTCCATAGGTGTGAGTGGGGCATTAAAGTTTCCCACTATTATTGTGTTATTGTTGATTTCCCCTTTCAAACTTGTTGGCATTTGTCTTACATATTGCGGTGCTCCTATATTGGGTGCATACATATTTACAATTGTTATATCTTCTTCTTGGATTGATCCTTTGATCATTATGTAGTGGCCTTCTTTGTCTCTTTTCACAGCCTTTGTTTTAAAGTCTATTTTATCGGATATGAGTATTGCCACTCCTGCTTTCTTTTGGTCTCTATTTGCGTGGTATATCTTTTTCCAGCCCTTCACTTTCAGTCTGTATGTGTCCCTTGTTTTGAGGTGGGTCTCTTGTAAGCAGCATATAGAGGGGTCTTGTTTTTGTATCCATTCAGCCAGTCTTTGCCTTTTGGTTGGGGCGTTCAACCCATTTACGTTTAAGGTAATTATTGATAAGTATGATCCTGTTACCATTTACTTTATTGTTTTGGGTTCGGGTTTATACTCCCTTTTCGTGTTTCCTGTCTAGAGAATATCCTTTAGCATTTGTTGGAGAGCTGGTTTGGTGGTGCTGAATTCTCTCAGCTTTTGCTTGTCTGTAAAGCTTTTGATTTCTCCTTCGTATTTGAATGAGATCCTTGCTGGGTACAGTAATCTGGGCTGTAGGTTATTGTCTTTCATCACTTTAAGTATGTCTTGCCATTCCCTCCTGGCCTGAAGAGTTTCTATTGAAAGATCAGCTGTTATCCTTATGGGAATCCCCTTGTGTGTTATTTGTTGCTTTTCCCTTGCTGCTTTTAATATTTGTTCCTTGTGTTTGATCTTTGTTAATTTGATTAATATGTGTCTTGGGGTGTTTCGCCTTGGATTTATCCTATTTGGAACTCTCTGTGTTTCTTGGACTTGGGTGATTATTTCCTTCCCCATTTTAGGGAAGTTTTCAACTATTATCTCCTTAAGGATTTTCTCATGGTCTTTCTTTTTGTCTTCTTCTTCTGGGACTCCTATAATTTGAATGTTGGAGCATTTCATGTTGTCCTGTAGGTCTCTGAGATTGTCCTCATTTCTTTTAATTCGTTTTTCTTGTTTCCTCTCTGATTCATTTATTTCTACCATTCTATCTTCTATTTCACTAATCCTATCTTCTGCCTCCGTTATTCTACTATTTGTTGCCTCCAGAGTGTTTCTGATCTCATTTATTGCATTATTCATTATATATTGACTCTTTTTTATTTCTTCTAGGTACTTGTTAAACCTCTCTTGCATTTTCTCAATCCTTGTCTCTAGGCTATTTATCTGTGATTCCATTTTGATTTCAAGATTTTGGATCATTTTCACTATCAATATTCGGAATTCCTTCTCAGGTAGATTCCCTACTTCTTCCTCTTTTGTTTGGTTTGGTGGGCAACTCTCCTGTTCCTTTACCTGCTGAGTATTCCTCTGTCTCTTCATCTTGGTTATATTGCTGCGTTTGGGGTGGCCTTTTTGTATTCTGGGAATTTGTGGAGTTCTCTTTATTATGGAGCTTCCTCACTGTGGGTGGGGTTCTATCTGTGGCTTGTCAAGGTTTCCTGGTTAGGGAGGCTTGTGTTGGAGTTATGGTGGGTGGAGCTGGGTTTCTTCTCTCTGGAGTGCAGTGGAGTGACCAGTAATGGGTTATGAGACATCAAAGGTTTTGGAATAATTTTGAGCTGCCTGTATATTGAAGCTCAAGGGTGTGTTCCTGTGTTGCTGGAGAATTTGCGTGGTATGTCTTGTTTTGGAACTTGTTGGCCCTTGGGTGGAGCTTGGTTGCGGTGTAAGTATGAAGGCATTTGATGAGCTCCTACTGCTTAATTTTCCCTGAATTCAAGAGTTCTCTAATGTTTTCAGGCTTTGGATTTAAGCCTCCTGCTTCTGGTTTTCAGTTTTATTTTTACAGTAGCCTCTAGACTTCTCCATCTATACAGCACCGATGATATAACATCTAGGTTAAAGATGAAAAGTTTCTCCACATTGAGGGACACTCAGAAAGGTTCACTGAGTTACAAGGAGAAGAGAAGATGGAGGGGGTAGTTAGAGGTAACTGGAATGAGATGCGGTGAGATCAAGAGAGGAGAGAGCAAGCTAGCCAGTAGTCACTTCCTTATGTGCGCTCTATAGTCTGGACCGCTCAGAGGTATTTACAGAGTTATACAGGGAAGAGGAGAGGGAGGAAGTAGACAGAGGTGGCCAGGAGGATAAGAGAGAGGAATGAGAAGGAGAGAGACAAATCCTTCCAGTAACCAGTTCCTTAGGTGTTCTCCACCGTCTGGAACACACAGAGATTCACAGAGTTGGATAGAGGAGAGATGGGGGAGAAAAGAGACAGAGGCCACCTGGTGGAGAAAAAGGAGAGTCCAGAGGAGGAGAGAGTGGTCAAGCCAGTAATCTTGCTCTCAGGTAAACTTGGGTAGTGAAGTTTGGGTTTTTGAATGTACAAAATTGACAACAAAAACCTAAGAGCAAAGATTAAAAATCTAGAGTAGAGGTTGGATTTTCAAAAATACAATATTAAAGAAAAGAAGCAGAAGGAGAAAGGAAGACAGAAAACAAAACAAAACAAAACAAGAATTATTAAAAAAAAAAAAAAAACCCACCAACAACCATCCAAAGACTATATATGGTGTTTGCCTTAAAAAAAAAAAAAAAAGTCTTTTTTTTTTTGTAAATAGTAATAGTAGGTTATAGAAATAAAAATTAGAGGAGAAATAGAAGACTTAACAATTTTAAAAGTTAGAAAAAAAGGAAAAAACAAAACAAACAAACAAAAAAGGAATGATTTTAAAAATAGTAAAAATATAACTAGCCCTTCTCTGATGTTGTGGGCCGTGTGGGATCACTTCCAAGGTGATTCCCTCTGTTTAACTTCTTCTGTTTGCTGGTTTTTTAGGCTCACTAGTTCAGTCGCGCTGTGGGAAGGGGGGATGCTGCAAACAAATAGCACTATCGTGTGCACACAGTGTCTCAGCCCCGCTTGACCTGTCCCTTCTCGAGGCGCACAAACCGCTCCGGCTCTACGATGCTCAGCTGGGAACCATCTGGGGCCAGCCTTAGGCTGCGTGCACTTCCCCGGTCCAAGCCACTCAGGTTTGGTGCTCAGGCAGCCCTCAGAGGCACAGATTCGGCTGGGACTGCGCTTTGTGCCCTTCCCAGGTCTGAGTAGCTCAGGAGTTTGGCGAGCGAGATCGTGGAGGCTTGTCACCTTTTCTGCTGCTGCTGCTCAGCTTTCTGGGTGGACCGCTGGTGCTCCCCGTGAGGCAGATGGTGACTGTCCAGCACCCCCAGAAGTCTTAGCAAAGAAGCCTGCTTGCAGTTAGGTAAGTAAAGTCTCTCTGGATCTGCAATTGCCCCGTTCCAGTCCTTAAGGCTCTGGCTGCCTGTCTCCGGCAGCGGATGGTCTGCAGCCGGCTTTTTCCGTTCCGTCCTTTGTTCTGTGCTCGGTCCTGGCGGTGTCTTATGTTCGAGTTTTTTTCGTGGTAGCTATCCCACAGTCTGGTTTGCTAGCCCAAGTTAGATCGTTCTGGTTGCGCGTGGGGCGTTCCTGCCTGATTCTTGCAGAGCACTGCAGCCCACGCCTCCCATGCTTCCCTGCCCTGCCCCCACTTCCCAGTGGCGGATGCAGGCGTCTGTGCTGCTTTTCCACTGGGGGAGTTACTGTTGGGCTTGTAATCTCTTGGTTTTAATTATTTATCTATTTTTCCTTCCTGTTATGTTGCCCTCTGTGTTTCCAAGGCTCGCCACAGACTCGGCAGGGAGAGTGTTTCCTGGTGTTTGGAAACCCCTCTTCTTAAAATTCCCTTCCCGGGACGGGCTTCCCTTTCTGGGACAGAGCTCCCTCCCCACCCCCTTTGTCTCCTTTTTCGTCTTTTATATTTTTTCCTACCTGTTTTTGAAGACAATGGTCTGCTTTTCTGGTTGCCTGATGTCCTCTGCCAGCCTACAGAAGTTGTTTTGTGGAGTTTGCTCGGTGTTATGTTCTTTTGAGGAATTTGTGAGGGAGAAGGTGGTCTTCCCGTCCTATTCCTTCCTCCATCTTTTGTGTCCTAGAACTTAGTTTTGAGGGAGTATAATACGGAAATATCTTTAAAGTAAAATTAAACATATTGTTGGTGTTGTCAATCTACATCTGGTTATCTGTAAAGGAGGAGACTTGTACATGTTCTTAATTATATTTTGAATATTCCCACCAGAACTTAAATGGCTATCAGTTAGTGAACACATTTACTTGCAATATAAGTATAGGTTATATAGCCATGAGATAAAATGGATAGATTATGGGCAGCATTGTTGAGTAGTTTCCATGTCACATTGCTAAATAAAGAACAAGTTCCACAAATTATAAAAAATAAGCATGACATTCTTATTTGGAAACAAAATTAAGTCTATATAAATGTGTATATCACAGAGGAAAATTCTCTCAAAGAATACACTGAAATTCCATTGAAGAGAATTTACATTTTTATTCTAATTTCTTCATTATTTGCTCTTTCACAATAATGTTTTTATTTATCATGTGGTTTTAAATGCCTAGTGAAATAAACAGTGATTCAAGAAAATAAGTTCTAAGATTTTCTTATATTATCTATGTGTTAGTTTCTTTCAGAACACTTGAATTGACTGGTAATCTGGCATACTATTCAATATATCAATCTAGGGACTTTTCTTTTTTAACCTCTATAGGATGTTTATTAAAAACTATAATTTTTTTTTTACTTTATTTTACTTTGCAATACTGTATTTGTTTTGCCATACATTGACTTGAATCCACCACGGGTGTACATGTGTTTCCAAGCATGAACCCCCCTCCCACCTCCCTCCACATAACATCTCTCTGGGTCATCACCGTGCACCAGCCCCATGCATGCTGTGTGCTGCGTCGGACATAGACTGGAGATTCGATTCTTACACGATAGTATACATGTTTCAATGCCATTCTCCCAAATCATCCTACCCTCGCCCTCTCCCTCTGAGTCCAAAAGTCTGCTATACACATCTGTGTCTTTTTGTTGTCTTGCATACAGGGTGGTCATTGCCATCTTTCTAAATTCCATATATATGTGTTAGTATGCTGTATTGGTGTTTTTCTTTCTGGCTTACTTCACTCTGTATAATCGGCTCCAGTTTCATCCATCTCATCAAAACTGATTCAAATGTATTCTTTTTAATGGCTGAGTAATACTCCATTGTGTATATGTACCACCGCTTTCTTATCCATTCATCTACTGATGGACATCTAGGTTGTTTCCATGTCCTGGCTATTATAAACAGTGCTGCGATGAACATTGGGGTACATGTGTCTCTTTCAATTCTGTTTTCCTTGGTGTGTATGCCCAGAAGTGGGATTGCTGGGTCATAAGGCAGTTCAATTTGCAGTTTTTTAAGGAATCTCCACACTGTTTTCCATAGTGGCTGTACTAGTTTGCATTCCCACCAACAGTGTAGGAGGGTTCCCTTTTCTCCACACCATTTTCTAAAAATACCAACTTCATGTTTAGATCAGTTCAGTTCAGTTCAGTTCAGTTGCTCAGTCATGTCCAACTCTTTGCATGTTTAGATATTTTAAATAAAATATATGACAATATGTGTTTATCATTTCAATAGTTTCACAAACCATAATTCACAAAAATTTACTTAATGACTTTAGTGTGGTTTTAATGTCAATATTTAATTTTATTACAGTAGGCACTTCTGCTGACTCATTCTGAATACTTGCATTTCCAGTATTTTTGACATGACTTCTATTACTTTGGCATCCATTCCATCAACTAATTTCTTCCCTCTTAAACTTTAGTATGTTTTGTTGCTGTCTCTCAAATGTTGCAGTTTAACTGCCGAGGCTCAATTACAACATGCAACACATTCTGACTCTCTATTTATGTCTCTGTCTTTCTCTCCCTCTCTCTGCTCACTATGGAACTCTGTACCATACTAAATTTTTGCATTATAAATGACCATTTGTGAAGCAACATATAGATATGTCTAAGAAGTTCCAGTAGTTCCAGCCCTCCAATAGTTTGAGTCTTCACAAACCAATCACTAAGTATGTTCAGATTATTACAACCCCAGTCACCATAAGACTGAAACTACCTAAGAAATTATGTAAAAGAATCACCCAACTAAGCCCACACAAAACCCAGAACTATGAGAGATAAAAATAAAATGATTATTGTTTTAAGCCTCTAATACATAACAGAAACAATAATTATACTTTTGTTATAATATTATAACTAAAATTTAGCTTAATAATGGGAAGCTATCAGTGTTGCATTTTGAAAGTAACTGTGACAAGAAAGGGGAGCCAACATACCATGATTGCACTCTGAATGCAGAAAGCATAGATTTAAATCACTGAAAAATTATTGCAGATTTACGTGGAGTTGGGCAAGTTATATAACCTCCCTATATCTCAGCTGTTCCATCAGATAAACTAATACAGTTATAGTAACGGTGTCACTTACTTCAGGGGTTACTGAAGTCTGACTATATTAACATTCTAAAGCACTAAATAGCTAGTGAAATAGAATTTGCATTAACTAGTCTCATTTAAATGCATAGAAAATTTTCAAGAAGGATTTTAGTCTTCACATTATTATATTTTAATGTAACATTTATCAAATATAAATGATAATAATAACACTGTGTTAAATATGGAGAAATTAAATATGTCTGCATTAGATACACAGTATAGGATCAGGTCAAGATGGTGGAGTAGGAGGGCATGGAGCTCACCTCTCCCAACAAACACATCAAAACTACATCTTCACATGGAACAGTTGTCAGAGAAAACTAAAGGGAGACTGGTGCAGAAGCCTAGATTCTAATGAAGAGTACACAGGTGCTGGCTTGCCAACACTAAGGAGAAGCTTTACACCAGCAGCTGGCAGTTCACCCTACTCCCAACTCCAACTACGACAAACATCACAGCCCTGTTCATTACACACCACAGCTTTGCACAGAACATGGATCAGCATTAATTCTTCAGTGCTCAGCTTTCTTTATAGTCCAACTTTCTCACCATACACGACTAATGGAAAAAAATCATAGCTTGGAATATCAGGACCTTTGTCAGCAAAGTAATATCTCTACTTTTTAATATGCTATCTAAGTTGGACCAGTAATGCTGAAGAAGCTGAAGTTGACCAATTCTATGAAGACCTACAAGACTTTCTAGAACTAACACCCAAAAAAGCTGTCCTTTGCATTATAGGGGACTGAAATGCAAAAGTAGGAAGTCAAGAAATACCTAGAGTAACCGGCAAATTTGGCTTTGGAGTAAAGAATGAAGCAGGGCAAAGACTAAGACTTTTGGAAGGACACTGGTCATAACAAACACCCTCTTCCAAAAACAAAAGAGAAGATTCTACACATGGACATCACCAGATGGTCAATACTGAAATCAGATTGATTATATTCTTTGCAGCCAAAGATGGAGAAGCTCTATACAGTAGGCAAAAACAATATTGGGAGCTCACTATGGCACAGACCACGAACTCCTTATTGCCAAATTCAGACTTAAATTGAAGAAAGTAGGGGAAACAACTAGGCCATTCAGGCATGACTTAAATCAAATCCCTAAAAATTATACAATGGAAGTAAGAAATAGATTTAAGGGACTAGATCTGATAGAGTGCTGGATGAGCTATGGGCAGAGGTTCAAGACATTGTACAGGAGAAAGGGAGCAAGACCATCCCCAAGAAAAAGAAATCCAAAAAAGCAAAATGTCTGTCTGAGGAGGCCTTACAAATAGCTGTGAAAAGAAGAGAAGCAAAAAGCAAAGGAGAAAAGAAAAGATACACCCATCTGAATGCAGAGGTCCAAAGAATAGCAAGCAGAGGTAAGAAAGCCTTCCTCAGAGAGCAGTGCAAAGAAATAGAGGAAAACAAGAGAATGGCAAAGACTAGAGATTTCTTCAAAAAAATTAGAGATACCAAGGGAACATTTCATGCCAAAATGGGCACAATAAAGGACAGAAATGGTATGGACCTCACAGAAGCAGTAGATATTAAGAAGTGGCAAGAATACACAGAAGAACTGTACAGAAAAGATCTTCATGACCCAGATAACCTCAATGGTATGATAACTCACCTAGAGTCAGACATCATGTAATGTGAAGTCAAGTGGGCTTTAGGAAGCATCACTATGAACAAAGCTAGTGGAGGTGATGGAATTCCAGTTAAGGTATTTCAAATCCTGAAAGATGATGCTGTGAAAGTGCTGCCCTCAATATGCCAGCAAATTTGGAAAACTCAGCAGTGGCCACAGGACTGGAAAATGTCAGTTTTCATTCCAATCCCAAAGAAAAGCAATGCCAAGGAATACTCAAACTAGCACATGATTTCACTCATCTTATAGGCTAGCAAATGATTCTCAAAATTCTCAAGCCAGGCTTTAACAGTACATGAACCGTGAACTTCCAAATGTTCAAGCTGGTTTAGAAAAGGCAGAGGAACCAGAGATCAATTTGTGAAAATCCACTGGATCATCAAAAAGAAATAGTGTTCCAGAAAACCTCTATTTCTGGTTTATTGACTATGCCAAAGCCTTTGTCTGTGTGGATCACAACAAACTGTGGACAATTCTGAAAGAGATGTGAATACCAGACCACCTGACCTGCCTCTTGAGAAATCTGTATACAGGTTAGGAAGCAACAGTTAGAACTAGACATGGAACAACAGACTGGTTCAAAATAGGAAAAGGAGTACATCAATTCTGTATATTGTCACCCTGCTTAATTAACTTATATGAAGAGCACATCATGAGAAACACTGGGCTGGATGAAGCACAAGCTGGAATCAAGTTTGCAGGGAGAAATAATAATTTTAGATATGCAGATGACATCACATTTATGGAAGAAAGTGAAGAACTAAAGAGCCTCTTGATGAAAGTGAAAGAGGAGAGTGAAAAAGTTGGCTTAAAATTCAACATTCAGAAAACTAAGATCATAGAATCCAGTCCCATCATTTCATAGCAAATAGATGGGGAAACAGTGGAAACAGGGACAGACTTTATTTTTGGCTCCAAAATCAGTGCAGATGGCAACTGCAGCCATGAAAGTAAAAGATACTTGCTCCTTGGAAGGAAAGTTATGGCCAACCTAGATAGCATATTAAAAAACAGAACCATTACTTTGTCAACAAAGGTCCTTCTAGTACCTGTTGTCACATATGGATGTGAAAATTGGACTATAAAGAAATCTGAGCACCAAAGAATTGATGCTTTTGAATTGTGGTTTTGGAGAAGACTCATGAGAGTCCCTTGGACTGCAAGGAGATCCAACCAGTCCATCCTAAAGAAAATCAGTCCTGAATACCATTGGAAGGACTGATGATGAAGCTGAATCTCCAATACTTTGGCTATCTGGTGTGAAGAACTGTCTCTTTTGAAAAGATCCTGTTGCTGGGAAAGATTGAAAGTGGGAGGAAAAGGAGACAAAAGAGGATGAGATGGTTGGATGGCATCACCAACTCATTGGACATGCTGCTGCTAAGTCGCGTCAGTCGTGTTCTACTCTGTGCGACCCCATAGATGGTAACCCACCAGGCTCTGGCGTCCCTGGGATTCTCCAGGCAAGAGTACTGGAGTGGGTTGCCATTGACATGAGTTTGAGTAAATTCTGGGAGCTGGTGATGGACAGGGAGGCCTGGCATGCTGTGGTTCATGGGGTCACAAAGAGTCAGATACAACTGAGGACTGAACTGAACTAAAGTTGGACATAGCTTTTTTCCCAAGGAGCAAGTGTCTTTTAATTTTGTGGCTTCAGTCACCATCTGCAGTGATTTTGGACCCCAAGAAAATAGTCTGTCACTCTTTCCATTGTTTCCCCATCTATTTGCCATTAAGTGATGGGACCGGATGCCATGATCTTAGTTTTCTGAATGTTGAGTTTGAAACCAGCTTTTTCACTCTCCTCTTTCACTTTCATCAAGAGGCTCATCAGTTCCTCTTCACTTTGTGCCATAAAGGTGCTATCATCTGTGTATCTGAGGTTATTGATATTTCTCCCGGCAACTTGATTCCCGTTTGTGCTTCATCAAGCCCAGCATTTCTCATGATGTACTCTTCATAGAAGTTAAATAAGCAGGGTGACAATACACAGCCTTGATGTACTCCTTTCCCAATTTGGAACCAGTCTGTTATTCCATGTCCTGTTCTAACTGTTGCTTCTTGATCTGCAAACTAATTTCTCAGGGGGCAGGTAAGGTGATCTGGTATTTTCATCTCTTTCAGGATTTTGCAGTTTGTTGTGATCCCCACAGTCAAAGGCTTCGGTGTTATCAATAAAGCAGAAGTAGATGTTTTTCTGGAATTCTCTTGGTTTTCTGTGATCCAACGGAAAATGGCAATTTGATCGCTGTTTCCTGTGCCTTTCATAATCCAGCTTGAACATCTGGAAGTTCTCTGTTCATGTACCGTTGAAGCCTAGCTTGGAGAATTTTGAGCATTACTTTGCTAGTATGTGAGATGAGTGCAATTGTGCAGTAGTTTGAGCATTCTTTGGCATTGCCCTGCTTTGGGGATTGGAATGAAAACTGACCTTTTCCAATCCTGTGGCCACTGCTGAGTTTTCCAATTTGCTGGCATATTGAGGACAGCACTTTCACAGCATCATCTTTTAGGATTTGAAATACCTTAACTGGAATTCCATCACCTCCACGAACTTTGTTCATGGTGATGCTTTCTAAGGCCCACTTGACTTCACATTTCAGAATGTCTGGCTCTAGGTGAGTATTCACACCATCGTGGTTATCTGGGTTATAAAGATATTTTTGCATAGTTCTTCTGTGTATCCTTGCCATCTCTTTTTAATATCTTTGTTTCTGTTATGTCCATATCATTTCTGTCATTTATTGTGCCCATCTTTGCATGAAATGTTCTTTAAAGGACATTCCATAAAGGACTTCAGAGGAAATACTCACAACATTTATGGAATATAAGTGTTCCATGAAGGACAGCAGAGGAAATACTCCTAATCAAAAGAGTGAGAGTAATCTCCTGAAAGAATAAATAATGAAAGAGACATCACCCATCTACCAGACATCAAGTTTTAAAAGAAGGTAACAAAAATGCCAGTTGAATTAAGAAAAAATTATAGATGTGAACACATATGACTAGAAAGGAGTTAGAAATTTTAAATATCAATGATTAAAAAAATAAATAATTCAATTTCTGAGATAAAAAGCAATCTAGATACAACGAATAGCTGACTAAATGCCACAGAACAAATAAGTGATCTAGAAGAGAAAATAATAGAAATCACCAGTTAGAACAGCAGACAGAAAAACAAATTTAAAAAATTGAAAGCAGCATAAGAGATCTATGGGATAATTTAAAAGGTGCCAAAGTACACATATAGTGTTCCAGATGGAGAAGAGACAGAGAAAGGGATCAAAAATGTATTTGAAGAAATTATGGATGGAAATGTCCCAAACCTAAAGAAGACAACATATATACAACTACAGGAAGCAAAAAGGATATGAAATAAAATCAAAAAGCACATGATTACCTCAGTAGATATGAAAAAAGCGTTTAACAAAGTCCAACATCTATTCATGATAAAACTCTCAATAAAATGAGCACATTTGATGGGGAAATATTTTACAACATAATAAAGGTCATTGACAATAAACCCACAGCAAACATAATACTCAACAGTGATAAACTTAAAGCTTTATTGCTAAATCCAGGAACAAGACAAGGACATCACATTACTGCCTCTATTCAACACAGTATGTAAAGTTGTAGCCACAGAAAGTAGATAAGCAAAGAAATAAAATGTGTCAAAAGTGCAAGAGAAGAAAAACTGTCAGTATTTGCAGATGACATGATACTCTATGCAGAGAATCCTAAAGTCCCCACATAAAAGCTATTAGAACTAATAATACAATTTCAGCATGCTAGCAGGAAACAGGATTAATTTACAAAAATCTGTTGCATTTCTTTTTACTAATATTGAAATATCAGGATGAGAAAGTTTAAAAAAAAAGAACCTCTTTAAAAACTGTATCCAAAAAATAAAACACCTATAAATAAACCTGACCAAGAAAATGAAAGACTTACATGCAAAAAACTTTAAAACTTGAATAAAGGAAATAAAAGAGGATTCAAAGAAATGGAAAGACATCCCATGTTCTTGGATTAGAAGGATTAATATTGTCAAAATGGCAATACTACCCAAAGCTATCTACAAATTTAATGTGATCACTATCAAATTACCCATGACATTTTTCACACAAAACTAGAATCAATAATTCAAAATTTTGTATGGAACTATAAAAGATGCAGAATGGGAGAGTAATCCTGAGGGGGGAGTAAAAGCAGGAGGTATAACTCTCTTAGACTTCAGACAATATTGCAAAGCTGCAATAACCTAAACAGTGTAGTATTGATATAAAATTAAAAATAGAACTAACATTTTTTGTTTTTGTTCAGTCACTAAGTTGTGTCAGATTGTTTGCAACCCCATGGACTGCAGAAGGACTTGCCCTTCCCTATCTCCCTGAGTTTGCTCAAACTCATGTCCACTGAGTCTATGATACCATCCATCTCGTCCTCTGTTTCCCTTTTTGCCATCTGCCCTCAATCTTTCCCAGCAACAGGGTTTTTTTCAATGCATCAGCTCTTTGTATCAGGTGGTCAGAGTATTGGAGATTCAGCTGCAGCATCAGTCCTTCCAGTGAATATTCAGGACTGATTTCCTTTAGGATTGATGGGTTTGATCTCCTTGCAATCCAAGGTATGCTAAAGAGTTTGTTCCAACAGCATAGTTCAATAGCATCCATTCTTCAGCACTCAGCCTTCTTTATGGTTTAAATCTCACAGCCATACATGACTACTGGAAAAACTATAGCTTTGACTATATGGACCTTTGTTGGCAACATGATGTCTCTGCTTTTTAATATCCTGTCTAAATTTCTCATAGCTTTCCTTCCAAGGAGAATGTGTTTTTTTAATTTCATGGCTGCAATCACCATCTGCATTTACTTTAGAGCCCAATATAATAAACCGTCACTGTTTCTACTTTTTCCCCATCTATTTGCCTTGAAGAATGGGAATAGATGCCACAATCTTAGTTTGTTGAATGTAGAGTTTTAAGCCAGCTTTTTCATTCTTTGCTTTCACCCTCAAGAGGCTCTTTGGTTCCTCTTTACTTTCTGCCATTAGAGTGATGGTGGTGGTTTAGTTGCTAAGTCACTTCTGAATGTTGCTATCACATGGACTATATCCCACCAGGATCTTGTCCATGGGATTTTTCAGGCAAGAATACTGGAGTGGGTTGCCATTTCCTTCTCCAGGGGATCTTCCCAACCCAGGGATTGGACTGGGGTGTCTTGCACTGCAGGTAGATTTTTTTTTTTACTGATTGAGCTACCAGGGAAACCTGCATATCTGAGGTTGTTGATATTTTTTTCAGCAGTCTTGATTCCAGCTTGAGATTCATCCAGCCTGGCATTTTGCATGATGTACTCTGCTACAGGGAACAAGGACTGTTTCAAATTTGGAAAGGAGTACATCCAGGCTGTAATATTGTCACCCTGCTTATTTAACTTATGTGGAATTTCCACTATGAAAAGAGAAAACTAAAAAGAGAGGCTAGTGTTTACACCCAAAAGAAGGATGTCAATCAGAAAGAATTGTGCCATTGTCCCTATTCCTAGCTCTGGAAGCCAAAGTTCAGAGGGTTTGTTCATAGGGTGATGCAGGAACTGAAACCGAGAGCTCCAAGATTCTACAAAGAAACTCATTTTATTTGAAACAGACTATGGGAAGGTCAGGGCTTCCATGGTGGCTCAGATGTCAAAAATATATGCCTGCAATGCACAGAATGGGTTCTATCCCTGGGTTGAGAATATCCACTGCAGAAAGAACTGGCAACACACTCCAGTATTCTTCCCTGGAGAATTCTGTGGACAGAGGAGCCTGGTGGGCTACAGTCCATGGTGTCTCAAAGAGTTGCACACAGCTGAGAAACTATACTTTCACTTCATTTCACATGGGAAGGTCAAGCCTAATAGTTCTCTCAAACTATGAAAAATTTTGTTGAAAAGCAGTTAAGAGGAAGCTTATGACTTCATGACAGATTCAAGCTAAACCATTTGCAAGAGAGTTTATCAGAGAAAACCAGAGAAAGACACAGCTAGAAAGAGCCTTCCTGAGGTCAGAACATATTTCAAACATTGACTTCAAAAGTATCCTTGAAAAAGAGAATGAACTTTGGGGGATCAGATTCTGGAAAAATTAATATTACTAGGTCACTTCAATTCAGTCTCAGTCGTGTCCGACTCTTTGCAACCCCATGAAGCGCAGCACACCAGGCCACCCTGTCCATCACCAGCTCCCGGAGTTCACTCAGACTCAGATCCATCGAGTCAGTGATGCCATTCAGCCATCTCATCCTCTGTCATCCCCTTCTCCTCCTGCCCCCAATCCCTCCCAGGATCAGAGACTTTTCCAATGAGTCAATGCTTTGCATGAGGTGTCCAAAGTACTGGAGTTTCAGCTTTAGCATCATTCCTTCCAAAGAATTCCCAGGGCTGATCTCCTTCAGAATGGACTGGTTGGATCTCCTTGCAGTCCAAGGAACTTTCAAGAGTCTTCTCCAACACCACTGTTCAAAAGCATCAATTCTTCGGCACCCAGCCTTCTTCACAGTCTGACTCTCACATCCATACATGACCACTGGAAAAACCCATAGCCTTGACTAGATGGACCTTTGTTGGCAAAGTAATGTCTCTGCTTTTGAATACGCTGTCTAGGTTGGTCATAACTTTTCTTCCAAAGAGTAAACGTCTTTCAATTTCATGGCTGCAATCACCATCTGCAGTGATTTTGGAGCCCCAAAAAATAAAGGCTGGCACTTTTCCCACTGTTTCCCCATCTATTTCCCATCAAGTGATGGGACCAGATGCCATGACCTTTGTTTTCTGAATGTTGAGCTTGAAGCCAACTTTCTCACTCTCCTCTTTCACTTTCATTAAGAGGCTTTTTAGTTCCTCTTCACTTTCTGCCACAAATGTGGTGTCATCTGCATATCTGAGGTTATTGATATTTCTCCTGGCAATCTTGATTCCAGCTTGTGTTTCTTCCAGTCCAGCGTTTCTCATAATGTACTCTGCATATAAGTTAAATAAACAGGGTGACAACATACAGCCTTGACGGACTCCTTTTCCTGTTTGGAACCAGTCTGCTGTTCCATGTCCACTTCTAACTGTTGCTTCATGACCTGCATATAGGTTTCTCAAGAGACATGTCAGGTGGTCTGGTATTCCCATCTCTTTCAGAATTTTCCACAGTTTATTGTGATCCACACAGTCAAAGGCTTTGGCATAGTCAATAAAGCAGAAATAGATGTTTTTCTGGAACTCTCTTCCTTTTACGATGATCCAGCAGATGTTGGCAATTTGATCTCTGGTTTCTCTGCCTTTTCTAAAACCAGCTTGAACCTCTGGAAGGTTACGGTTTATGTCTTGTTGAAGCCTGGCTTGGAGAATTTTGAGCATTACTTTACCAGTATGTGAGATGAGTGCAATTGTGCAGTAGTTTGAGCATTCTTTGGCATTGCCTTTCTTTGGGATTGGAATGAAAACTGACCTTTTCCAGTCCTGTGGCCACTGCTGAGTTTTCCAAATTTGCTGGCATATTGAGTGCAGCACTTTCACAGCATCATTTTCAGGATTTGAAAGAGCTCCACTGGAATTCCATCACCTCCACTAACTTTGTTTGTAGTGATGCTTTCTAAGGCCCACTTGACTTCACATTCCAAGATGTCTGGCTCTAGATTAGTGATCACATCATCATGATTCTCTGGGTCGTGAAGATCTTTTTTGTACAGTTCTTCCATGTATTCTTGCCACCTCTTCTTAATATCTTCTGCTTCTGTTAAGTCCAGACCATTTCTGTCCTTTATCGAGCACATCTTTGCATGAAATGTTCCCTTGGTATCTCTAATTTTCTTGCAGAGATCTCTAGTCTTTCCCATTCTGTTGTTTTCCTCTATTTCTTTGCATTGATTGCTGAAAAAGGCTTTCTTATCTCTTCTTGCTATTCTTTGGAACTCTGCATTCAGATCCTTATATCTTTTCTGAGCTTTTCGCCTCTCTTCTTTTCACAGCTAGTTGAGCTCTTTCAAATCCTGAAAGATGATGCTGTGAAAGTGCTGCACTCAATATGCCAGCAAGTTTGGAAACTCAGCAGTAGCCACAGGACTGGAAAAGGTCAGTTTTCATTCCAATCCCAAAGAAAGACAATGGCAAAGAATGCTCAAACTATGGCACAATTGTGCTCATCTCACATGCTAGTGAAGTAATGGTCAAAATTCTCCAAGCCAGACGTCAGCAATATGTGAACCGTGAACTCCCTGATGTTCAAGCCGGTTTTAGAAAAGGCAGAGAAACCAGAGAGCAAATTACCAACATCCGCTGGATCATGGAAAAAGCAAGAGAGTTCCAGAAAAACATCTATTTCTGCTTTATTGACTATGCCAAAGCCTTTGACTGTGTGGATCACAGTAAACTGTGGAAAATTCTGAAAGAGATGGGAATACCAGACTACCTGACCTGCCTCTTGAGAAATCTGTATGCAGGTCAGGAAGCAACAGTTAGAAGTGGACATGGAACAACAGACTGGTTCCAAACAGGAAAAGGAGTATGTCAAGGCTGTATATTGTCACCCTGCTTATTTAATTTATATGCAGAGTACATCATGAGAAACGCTGGACCGGAAGAAACACAAGCTAGAATCAAGATTGCCGGGAGAAATATAAATAACCTCAGATATGCAGATGACACCACCCTTATGGCAGAAAGTGAAGAAGAGCTAAAAAGCGTCTTGATGAAAGTGAAAGAGGAGAGTGAAAAAGCTGGCTTAAAGCTCAACATTCAGAAAATGAAGATCATGGCATCTGGTCCCATCACTTCATGGCAAATAGATGGGGAAACAGTAGAAACAGTGGCAGACTTTATTTTTTTGGGCTCCAAAATCACTGCAGATGGTAACTGCAGCCATGAAATTAATAGACGCTTACTCCTTGGAAGAAAAGTTATGACCAACCTAGATAGTATATTCAAAAGCAGAGACATTACTTTGCAGACTAAGGTCCATCTAATCGAGGCTATGGTTTTCCGTGTGGTCATGTATGGATGTGAGAGCTGGATTGTGAAGAAGGGTGAGTGCTGAAGAATTGATGCTTTTGAACTGTGTTGTTGGAGAAGACTCTTGAGGGTCCGTTAGACTGCAAGGAGATCCAACCAGTCTATTCTGAAGGAGATCAACCCTGGGTGTTCTTTGGAAGGAATGATGCTGAAGCTTAAACTGCAGTTCTTTGGACATCTCATGCGAAGCATTGACTCATTGGAAAAGACTCTGATGGTGGGAGAGATTGGGGGGGGTGGTGGGCAGGAGGAGAAGAGGATGACAGAGGATGAGATGGCTGGATGGCATCACTGACTTGATGGACGAGTCTGAGTGAACTCCGGGAGATGGTGATAGACAGGGAGGCCTGGCGTGCTGAGATTCATGGGGTCACAAAGGGTCGGACACGACTGAGTGACTGAACTGAACTGAACCACTAGCTTTGTTCATATTGATGCTTTCTAAGGCCCACTTGACTTCACATTCCCAGATGTCTGGCTCTAGGTGAGTGATCACACCATCTTGATTATCTTGGTTATGGAGATCTTTTTTGTACAGTTCTTCTCTGTATTCTTGCCACTTCTTCTTAATATCTTCTGCTTCTCTTAGGTCCATACCATTTCTGTCCTTTATCGAGCCCATCTTTGCATGAAATGTTCCCTTTGTATCTCTAATTTTCTTGAAGAGTTCTCTAGTCTTTCCCATTCTGATGTTTTCTTCTATATCTTTGCATTGATAGCTGAAGGCTTTCTTTTCTCTTCTTGCTATTCTTTGGAACTCTGCATTCAGATGCTCATATCTTTCCTTTTCTCCTTTGCTTTTCACTTCTCTTCTTTTCACAGCTATTTGTAAGGCCTCCTCAGACAGCCATTTTGCTTTTTTGCATTTCTTTTCCATGCGGATGGTCTTGATCCCTGTCTCCTGTACAGTGTCATGAACCTCCGTCCATAGTTCATCAGGCACTCTATCTATCAGATCTAGTCCCTTAAATCTATTTCTCACTTCCACTGTATAATCATAAGGGATTTGATTTAGGTCATACCTGAATGGTTTAGTGGTTTTTCCTACTTTCTTCAATTTAAGTCTGAATTTGACAATAAGAAGGTCATGATCTGAGCCACAGTCATCTCTCGGTCTTATTTTTGCTGACTGTATAGAGCTTCTCCATCTTTGGCTGCAAAAAATATGATCAGTCTGATTTAGTGTTGAGCATCTGGTGATGTCCATGTATAGAGTCTTCTCTTGTGTTGTTGGAAGAGAGTGTTTGCTATGATCAGTACATTTTCTTGGAAAAACTCTCTTAGTCTTTGCCCTGGTTCATTCCGTATCCCAAGGCCAAATTTGCCTGTTACTCCAGGTGTTTCTTGACTTCCCTCTTTTGCATTCCAGTCCCCTATAATGAAAAGGACATTTTTGGGGGGGTATTAGGTCTAGAAGGTCTTGTAGGTCTTCATAGAACAGTTCAACTTCAGCTTCTTCAGCGTTACTGGTTGGGGCATAGACTTGGGTTACTGTGATACTGAATGGTTTGCCTTGGAAACAAACAGAGATCATTCTGTGGTTTTCAAGATTGCATCCAAGTACTACATTTTGGATTCTTTTGTTGACCATGATGGGTACTCCATTTCTTCTAATGGATTCCTGCCCACAGTAGTAGATACAATGGTCATCTGAGTTAAATTCACACATTCAAGTTCATTTTAGTTCGCTGATTCCTAGAATGTCAACGTTCACTCTTGCCATCTTCTGTTTGACCACTTCCAATTTGCCTTGATTCATGGACCTGACATTGCAGGTTCCTATGCAATATTGCTCTTTACAGCCTCGGACCTTGCTTCTATCACCAGTCACATCCACAACTGGGGGTTGGTTTTGCTTTGGCTCCATCCCTTCATTCTTTCTGGAGTTATTTCTCCACTGATCTCCAGTAGCATATTGGGCACCTAATGACCTGGGGAGTTCCTCTTTCAGTATCCTATCACTTTTGCTTTTCATACTGTTCATGGGGTTCTCAAGGCAAGAATACTGAAGTGGTTTGCCATTCCCTTCTCCAGTGGACCACATTCTGTCAGACCTCTCCACCATGACCTGCCCGTCTTGGGTGACCCCGCGGGCATGGCTTAGTTTCATTGAATTAGACAAGGCTGTGGTCCTAGTGTGATTAGATTGACTAGTTTTCTGCGATTATGGTTTCAGTGTGTCTGCCCTCTGATGCCCTCTTGCAGCACTTACCATCTTACTTGGGTTTCTCTTACCTTGGACGTGGGGTATCTCTTCATGGCTGCTCCAGCAAAGTGCAGCCACTGCTCCTTACCTTATTATCAAAAACTATAGGGACTTCTTTGGTGGTCCATTGGTTGACTTCACCTTCCAATGCAGGAGGTGTGGGTTTGATCCCTGGTGTTGGAGCTAAGATCCCACATGCCTCATAGCCAAAAAACAGAAACAATACTTTAACAAATTCAATAAAGACTTTAAGAATGGTCAACATATATATATATATATATATATATATATATATATATATATATATATATATAGCAAGTCACTCAACAATTGATGAAAGCTACCAGAGAGGGAATGTGAATATGCCCAAGGCTGCACAAAGACTTCATTAAATAGTCTATATAGTTACCAAATATATAAGAGTAACAATACGTGGAATTGGAGTTGCTACACTCCATTGTCTAAATGTAACAGTTAAACAATAATTTCACAAAACATATAAAGAAATAAAGTATGTGACCTATGGGGGGGGGGGGAGTGGAGGGGAGAAGAGACAATAGAATCTTCCTGTGAGAGGGTAAATGATTGGCTCTAACAGTAAAACACTTCAAAACAGATATTGCCTATGGGCTCAGTGAATCAAAGGAAACTACCAAAAAGACAAAACATTCAAATTAATAAAGTTAGAAACTAAAATTAAAAATATAAAAGACCATAGGAGACTATTGCGAATATAAAAATGTAAAAAATATTCCTACAAACTGGAGAACTTAGAAAGGTGGATAAATCCTTATAAGCATACAACCTACTTTCAGGAAACTATTCTTATAGAACAAAAGATATTATTATATTATTATATTATTATCATATTATATTATTATATTATTCTTATAATAACAAGGTTCCATCTAATAGAGTCTATAAATAAGAGATAGAAATTATACTTTACAAAAACAGCAAATGGAAATTTTGGAGCTGAAAATTACTATATCTGAAGTGAAAAATTCACAATCTGGAGTTAACAGTAGATTTGAAGAAGCTGATGAAAAAGCAAGTGAACTTGAAGATAGATCAATAAGTTAACATAATCCAAAGAAAAGTGAAGAAGAGAATAAAGAAAAGTGAACAGAAACTTAGAGAATGGTGCATGTGCTGTGTGTGCCTAGTCAGTTGTATCTGACTCTTTGTGACCCCACTGGCAGGACTGGAGCCCTCCAGGCTCCTCTGAACATGGGGATTCTCCATGCAAGAATATTGGAGTGGGTTGCCATGCCCTCAGGGATCTAACCCAGGTCTCCTGCATTGCAAGCAAGTTCTTTACCATCTGAGCCACCAGGGAAGCCCTATGTACTAACCTGCTTAGCTTCTGTGATCAGACGAGATAGGGTGTATTCAGGGTGGCGTGGCCATGGACATAATAAAGCACACTAACATACAAAAATGGAGTGCCAGAAGAAAAAGGTGCAGAGTAAAAGATTCAAAAAATAATGCCTGAAAACATCCCAATCATGATGTAAAATATTAATCTGTACAACCCAATTGTCCAATTAATTCCAAGTAGGATAAATATTGGAAAGCCATACACAGATACTAATGAAATATTGAAAACTAAAAACAGAAAGTCTTGAAGCATTAAAAGAAAAATAATTCATCCTTACAAGCGAATGCCAAGATATTGCTTATTCCTCATTAGACAAGGAATGTTCTCTGGCAGTGAGATAATATATTGAAAGTACTAAAAGACAAACCTATAAGCCAAAAATTTTATATCAAGAAAAACTATCTTTCAAAAATGAGGGCATGGGGTTCCCTGGTGGCTCAGTGGAAAAGAATCCATCTGCCAATGCAAAAGACATGGATTTGACCACTGATCTGGGGGAATCCTACATGGCACAGAGCAATGCACCACAACTAGGTCCATGCACCACAAGCAGTGAGCCTGTGCTCTAAAGCCCAGGAGCCCCAGCCACTGAGCCCACATGCCACAATTACTGAACCCCTGATGCCCTTGAGTCTGTGCTCAGTAACAGGAGAAGCCACTGAAATGAGAGAATAGCCCCCACTGCTGAAACTAGAGAAAGCGCATGCAGCAACAAAGATCTAGCACAACCAAAAATACATAAATCATTATTTTAAGATGAAGGTGAAATATAGGTAGTCTTATCCTCCCTATCACCCCCAAAAGAGTTTATTTCCAGGAAGTCTGTCTTATAGAAAAACTTAAAGGAAGGCCTCTGACTGGGGAAAGTAAATCTAGACTACAATTCTAATCATGGTGATAGACCAAAGGGCACTGGTAAAGATAAGCAACTCTAAGATAGCTAAATGCATATGTGTTCTCCTTTCTTCTCTTAACAAATATAAAAAGCAAGCAAGTAAAATGTATATAATTTCATCTCTAGATATATGACATAGTTATTTAATAATATATTTGGGAGGTAGGGGGAAGGCAGCAGTGGTTTAGGCCCAGAGATGACAAGGTTGTACAGTGGCTTAGGCCCAGGGGTCAGGTGCTGTACCTGAGATACACAGCTTGGGGATATGAGTGAAAGTTCCACTTTTGGCCAGAGGGGAAGTCAGAGAATATCAGCAGTTATGTTCCTAGTAATGACCTATCAGAGCCACATGTTGGGACCCAAGGGTGAGGTACAGAGAAACAGTGGTGTGAACACAGTAATTGTGGATCAGAACTCTGACTAGGACCCATGGTGAGGCACAGAGTATCTGCACTGTTGCCCCAGCAACAATAGGCTAAAGTCATGACTCAGGACCCAGGAATGGTGTGTGAAACAGCAGCAGTTCAGCCTAGGTAATGGCCAGTCAAAACCAAAATTAGGAATAACATGATGAGACCCAAATAAACAGCAGCATGGCCACAGTTATTAATGACAATTCACTGACTTAGAACCTGGCAGCAGGGCTCAGATCAGAAACTCTAGTTGCACAGATAGTAAGGCACTGTGACACATCATTCAGGGAAAGTGGGGTACAGGAGAGATGGGGAAACTCCTTGACCCCAAGATTAGGTCTCACCACAGTGACATTTCCAGCCTCAGGAAAGACACAGCAGCAGGGACCCTGGGCAGCTCTGTCAGTTGAATCAGTGTAGGTGCACACTGTAGACGTGCTCAGGAGCAAGGCTGCAAAGGTCGTGATGAGGAGGCTACTGGAGTTCCCTTGCATTATTTTTCCTCATGAGCTGAAATTCCTCTTAGGGGATATCTGCCAGTGCCAAGCTCCTCTGAGCTACAGGAAGGGATGGTGGGGGTAAAATCTTTCCCACGCTTTTCTACGCAGTAATCTTCAGACTTTGCAACCTACAGTGTTTCTGCTGCTTCTCTATTGTAGTCCAGAAATTTTGAAAAGTAATTTATATTGGTTTATAGTTGTTCATTTATTGTTTTTCTTGTTTTTGTGAGGGATGCAAGTGATGGGACCTCCTAATGTTCCATCTTGTTGATGTCACCTTTCTCTCATTCTGTGTCAAAGTGATTGAAGACACAAGAGCCTCTCATTTGCTATTGTTTTACACTAGTCTTTTTTATTCGGAGAAGGAAATGGTGCCCCACTCCGGTACTCTTGCCTGGAAAATCCCATGGATGGAGGAGCCTGGTAGGCTGCAGTCCATGGGGTCGCAAAGAGTCGGACATGACTGAGTGACTTCACTTTCACTTTTCACTTTCATGCTTTAGAGAAGGTAATGGCAACCCATTCCAGGGTTCTTGCCTGGAAAATCCCAGGGATGGCGGAGCCTGGTGGGCTGCCGTCTGTGGGGTCGCACAGAGTCAGACATGACTGAAGTGACTTAGAAGCAGCAGCAGCAGAAATCTTTTTTCTTACATTATATAATTGATTTGTGTGTACAAGGTCATTGACTTTCAGCTGGGTGACAACTCTGACAAATCAATATAAACACAATGTATAATCTAGAACTAGTGTACACTTTGCCCTTTCATCTAATTTCCACATCTGCTGACTATTATGCAATTTACCTACTTGAGGCAAAGGAGTTATAATTTAACTTCTGAATGATTTCTTCCGGATATAAGCCTGAGCAATAGAAAAAGGATATAGTAGTTGTTTAAACTACTGCATATGAACAAGATGCCTATGAAATGGCTCTTGCTTCTGCAGCTGTTACAGCTCACTTGCTATTTTACCTCTGGGAGTTGTGGAAAGGTGCTAGTGTGGCCAGTGGAATTTAGTCACTGGATGAATATGAAGACAATTCTGGATGAACTTGTGAGGAGGGGTCATGAAGTGACTGTACTGGAATCTTCAGCTTCCACTCTTATTGATCCAAACAAACCATTGGCTATGAAATTTGAGACTTTCCCTGTATCTTTAACTAAAGATGATTTTCAGGCTCTTGCCAAGATTTTGATTGAGACATGGATGCTTGCGGCGAAAGAATCCTTTTGGATCCATCTTTCAACAATACAAAGTCTATTTGATGAATTTTCTGATATTGGTGTGAAGATATGTAAAGAAGCTGTTTCAAACAAGAAACTTATGAAAAAACTACAGGAATCAAAGTTTGATGTCATTCTTGCAGATGCTGTTGGACCCTGTGGAGAGCTGCTGGCTGAGATACTTAAAGTACCTTTAGTATACAGCCTCTACTTCTCACCTGGCTATTCCATTGAAAAGAGGAGTGGAAAACTTTCATTTCCACCATCCTATGTACCTGTTATGATGTCTGAATTAAGTGATCACATGACATTCATAGAGAGGGTCAAAAATATGATATATGTACTTTATTTTGACTACTGGTTTCAGCTGTTCGATGAGAAGTGGAATCAGTTTTACAGTGAAGTACTAGGTAAGTCAGGCTTCTCTAATGGCTGAATGGTAAAGAATCTGCCTGCAAATGTGGGAGATGTGGGATCGATCCCTGGGTTGAGAAGGTCCCCTTGCAAAGGAAATGGGAACGCATTCCGGTATTCTTTCCTGGAAAATTCCATGGAGAGATAAGGCTACAGTCCATTGGGTTACAAAAGAGTCTGACATGCCTTAGAGACCAAACAACAGACAACAACTATGTAATTCATGTTCTTACTTGGTAGCATTAAATCCTATCTTTCCTTATGCCTTGAAAGGTGAGTTTGTATAAATATAATTTCACAGATATTAGTCTCAAATAAGTGAAAGAGTGAAATAAAACTATAAAATGACCCATCAGTCTTATAAATATTATGAAAACACTTAAATTATAAGGTAAGGTAGAACCCATTATTAGTTTCAGATACCAGGAAGTCACATACCACAAATTGAAGCACATGGGACTTCTGCAAGTGAATATATATCTAACTCACAAAACCTTTTTTTTAATTTAAAAAATCACTAGAAATCTCATAAAATGTCTTAATAAATGAAGACATGTACACTGAGAATTACACACATATCATATTATACTATGTTATATTTATATTTATCGAAGAACAGGTACATTCAAACATTTTTGACTACATTATCCCAAGCTCCTTTACAAAAATTACCTAAAATATATACACACGGCAATGTTCTCATTTGATCCAACATTTGTTGTTTTTGTTTTTTATTTCACTTTCAGGAAGGTCCACTACATTATCAGAGTTGATGGGGAAAGCTGAAATGTGGCTTATTCGAAACTATTGGGATTTTTCATTTCCTCGCCCACGGCTACCAAATGTTGAATTTGTAGGAGGCCTCCACTGCAAACCTGCCAAACCCCTGCCTAAGGTCGCCTACTCCTCTTTGTTCTTCTTTGTTAACTTTGTGTTTTCAATAGGAATCATGCTGTATTCTTTATTTAAAATGTTTGATTACAGTGAGTCAGATGTGGGAAGCTGGATAAAGTGACTTTCTAGTTAGATATTGATATATGTCTATATGAACAAAGTATCTGAATTTCATTGTCGTTCCAGAATAAGCTACAATATGTGGGACACTTTAAGAATATGTCAGTTAAATAACAGCTTTATTATTCAACACATAATGAAGCATAATAAGATATCCACTAAACAATATTTATAGTTATATTACATTGTATAAGTAATATAATATTAGCTGCATTATTATAATTATATTATAATTGTAATGTTATAGGATAATTATTTATGTCACATATTCTAGGAGTACTAACATACACTAATGGTGTAGATACAGTTTTTGCTACCTGACACTCCACTTGGAAAGACAGAATACAAGCAAATCATAAAAACTGTGCAAAAGTGTTATAAAAAGGAAAGAACAGAATGCTAATAATTATCTAGCATGAATCATAGAAGGTATCTCTGATTCACTGAAAATTAAGGTGAAATCAGAAGAATGCTCAAGAATAAACAGAAGGGATGGGGCAGGGGTAAAAGAAGATAAATAAGAAAAGCATGTAGAGTAGTAATGATAGTTGCCAAGAAGTCCAAGCTTAGTGTAAACAGGAAAAGCCCAAGTAAAGAGACAGATGATGCTGGTGAAGTCAGGTGGAAACGGATAGCGACTTAAAACATCTAGTAGGGGCATTGGGAAAACATTGAAAGGATTAAGAAAGAAAGCAGTAAAATATTGTTTAAACAGGCTTTCCTGGTAGCTTAGCTGGTAAAGAATCCACCTGCAATGGATTCCTGGGTGGGGAAGATCCCCTGGAGAAGGGATAGGTTATCCACTTCACTATTCTTGTACTTCCCTACTGGCTCAAACAATAAAGAATACACCTGCAATGTGGGAGACCTGGGTTCAGTCCCTGGGTTGGGAAGATCCCCTGCAGGAGGGCATGGCAACCCACTCCAGTATTCTTGCCTGGAGAATCCCCATGGACAGAGGAGCCTGGTGGGCTACAGTCCATGGGATCACAAAGAGTTGGACATGACTGAGCGACTAAGCACTATGTTATACTATTGCTTAAACAAACAAAAAAACAAGACAACAAGTAACATGTAGTCACTGGGTTAGATGTAAAGAGTAAATTGTGGGAAAAAAGACCACTTTGCAGGTTGTTGCTAGATGTAGGCAACAATGAGTGAAAACTAGACTACAGTGTTCTTAGAGATACAACCACACTGTATCTTATAATAAATAGTACCAACCTTATATTGTTGAGAGAAAAAATTTGTAAGTACATGTGAAACATCCAAAATGTCACTGGCATATACTCATGGTCCAAAAGATATATTCACTGCTGTCATTTTTTTAATTTTGTTATTATAATATAGTATCAATAACCTAATGTATGCCAGCCACCTTGATCTAATTCCTAATTGAAACTGATTTTCTTAATCATCAAGATTATAGTATTCAGCAAACTGCTAGAGATTAGATATCCAATGGAGTGTTTTAATGGTAAATTATAAAAATTTACATAAAAATTAATGAAAATAATTTAATAAATTTAATAAAATTCACTTTAAATAAAATTTAATTTAACATACTTAATGTAAACTTTTTAATGTTAGGAATTTTTAAGATTTTGGCAATCAGATATGTAAGATGAAATGCTAAAGTCTTTCTGTGAGCTTTGAGGCTCTTCACCTGTGCTTTGGCTAAAATGAACATTCTGCTTCTACAATATAAATGCATGTATTTATAAGGAATATTTAACCACATTAAATTATACATAATATTTAGTTGGAAAATAACAGATATAATAAGATCACAGTTTTCTCTAAGGTTAAAAAAATATAAGCTGGAATTACAATTTTCAAGATTAGGAAACTTTTCTTTGTGTTCTATAAGAGCTAAACCAACTTTCTAACAGAAGTGACATAATATTGTGATTTTGAAATACGTTTCCCTGATAATTAGTGATATTGAGTATCTTTTCATATACCTGGTGGTGATTTAGAAGCCTTCTTTAGAAAATGTCTATTTTGTTCTTCTGCCCATTCTTTAATTGAATTTTGTCGTATGAGTTCTATATGTATTCTGGACATTAATCCCTCATTCAATATGTGGTTAAAACTTTCTTTTTTTCCATTCTGTAGGTTGCAGTTTCATGCTGTTGATTGTTTCTTCTACTGTGCAGATGCTTTAAGTATAATACAGTACCACTTGTGGATTTTTTCTTTTGTTGTGGCTTTTATGTCATATCAAAAAAAAAATCATTTTTAAGACAGATGCCAAAGAGTTCCATCCTTACATTTTCCTTTAGGGATGTTATGATATATAGTCTTATGTTTAAGTCTTTGGAATTATTTTAAGTCATTTGGAGCTATTTTTGTGAGGGGTGTAAGGCAGGGGTCTCATTTCATTTCTTGTGTATATACTTATCCAATTTTCTCCAAAAAGAAAGAAGTGACTATTTTTTCCACAGGGGGTGTTCTTGTCTCCCTTGCTGAATTGGTTGGCTATATATTCAGGGTTTTAATTCTAAACCCTGTATGCAGTTCCATTAATCTACGTGTCTATTCTGGGGCTCGTACATTATCATTTGAAATGTTGCAGCTTTAGTATAATTTGAAATTGGAAGGTATGATACTTTTGGTAGTGTGAACATTTTAACAATATAATAACATTATATTCAACAGTAAAAATTTGAAAACTTTTTCTCTAAAATGAGAAACAAAATAAGGATATATCAAATATATTTCACCCTTTTCTAAAAGTATATAAATTTGAAAATAAGGATATCTCTGAATGGAGCATTTTAGTAAATCTTATTTCCTATTATATAAATGTTCATACTTTTGAGCTTATATTATTTTCACAAAGATATCAGAGTATAAAATGAATCAGTCCACATCAGTGATTAATTTGTATAGATAGGATATATTAAAATAATACCAAATCAGTGTATCTTTCACAGCATAGATGGAGCATTTTTGGTTAGCAAGCCAACATGGCAATGCAATGAAGACAAGTAACTTTAAATGCTACTACTGGTCAGGAAAATTTTGCTCCTCTACATTTATTAAACCGGATCATTGAGCAATGTGTAATTATTCTAGTATAGTGTGTACACTTTTTAAATTAGAAAGGATAAAGGACCACAAGCCAAAGCAATTCAGAAGCAATACAAGCAAATACAGATTCACATGGAGTTTTATATAGTTTAAAGTGAACTACTAAAAAGGTGACCAGATCTCTGCTGCAGAAAGCCCTGGGGCACTAATGCCCCCATTAGTGCCCCATTTGGAGAAGGCAATGACATCCCACTCCAGTACTTTTGCCTGGAAAATCCCATGGATGGAGGAGCCTGGTAGGCTGCAGTCCATGGGGTCGCTAGAGTCAGACACGACTGAGCGACTTCCCTTTCACTTTTCACTTTCATGCATTGGAGAAGGAAATGGCAACCCACTCCAGTGTTCTTGCCTGGAGAATCCCAGGGACAGGGAAGCCTGGTGGGCTGCTATCTATGGGGTCGCACAGAGTCGGACACGATTGAAGTGACTTAGCAGCAGCAGTGCCCCATTAGTGCTCACTGGGGGCCCTAATGTAGGGGACTCTGAAGGTCCTTCACCACAGCTGACATTGTACATCCTACTGTGACACCAATTATACAATATAGTTCAGGATGAAGGTTGCCACATGTAAACAAATTCAGCAATATGGTCAGTCAAATAAGTAACTACACAAGTATATCTCTGAGTTATACACAGGACTTATAGGACTATCTCATAGAACTCCCCAACAATAATACCAGACTCCTCAATGTCAGAGATTAATAATTTAGACAGCTTGGGAAATTATGACAAATTTTAAGATAAGGATTATAGAGCTGAGTGAATGATAGACATAAGTGATTCAAACTAAAAGTTTTTCATAGTGCTAATAGAGAAATGAAATATTAATGACTAATCTAAAATAATTATCAAAAAAGTATGTTTGGGATAAATAACTGATTTAGTAGACCTATAATAATAAAGAATTTAAGGTCAGTTTAATCCTGCAGTACAACTTCCTTCTAAGAATCTATGTTAGTAATTAATAACATAATAGATGAAAAATGTCAGTATAATAGTGTTTAACAGTGTCTCCTTGCCACCAATGTGTATTGGCCCTATCTCATTTCCTGCTTATAAACAAATATATTTGCAGAAATATACATAATACTTCTGCTTCATTGACTATGCCAAAGCCTTTGACTGTGTGGATCACAACAAAATGCAGAAAATTCTTCAAGAGATGGGAATACCAGACCACCTGACCTGCCTCTTGAGAAACCTATATGCAGGTCAGGAAGTAACAATTAGAACTGGACATAGAACAACAGACTGGTTCCAAATAAGGAAAGGAGTACATCAAGGCTGTATATTGTCACCCTGCCTATTTAACTTATATGCAGAGTACATCATGAAAAATGCTGGGTTGGATAAAGCACAAGTCAAGATTGCTGGGAGAAATAGCAATAACCTCAGATATGCAAATGGCACCACCCTTATGGCAGAAGGTGAAGAACTAAAGAGCCTCTTGATGAAAGTGAAAAAGGAGAGTGAAAAAGTTGGCTTAAAGCTCAACATTCAGAAAACTAAGATCATGGCATCTTTTCCTATCACTTCATGGCAAATAGATAGGGAAACAATGGAAACAGTGACAGACTTCACTTTTTTGGGCTCCAAAATCACTGCAGATGGTGATTGCAGCCATGAAATTAAAAGATGCTTACTCCTTGGAAGGAAAGTTATGACCAGCCTAGAAAGCATATTAAAAAGCAGAGACAGTACTTTGCCAACAATGGTCTATCAAGTCAAAGCTATAGTTTTTCCAGTAGTCATGTGTGGATGTGAGAGTTGGACTGTAAAGAAAGCTGAGCACTGAAGAATTGATGCTTTTGAACTGTGGTATTGGAGAAGACTCTTGAGAGTCTCTTGGACTGCAAGGAGATCCAATAAATCCATCCTAAAGGAAATCAGTCTTGAATATTCATTGGAAGGACTGATGCTCAAGCTGAAACTTTGGCCACCTGATGAGAAGAACTGACTTATTTGAAAAGACCCTGATGCTGGGAAAGATTGAAGGCAGGAGGAGAAGGGGATGACAGAGGATGAGATGGCTGGATGGCATCACTGACTCAATTGGCATGAGTTTGAGTAAACTCCCAGAGTTGGTGATGGACTGGAAAGTCTGGCGTGCTGTAGTCCATGGGGTCACAAAGAGTCAGGTGCAACCGAGCAACTGAACTGAACTCAATATAATGGAAGAAATAGACCTCATATCACCCATTTCTTTTTCAAGGACTTCAGGGATGATTTATGTTGAAAAAACAGCCATTATGGAAAATAATATGGAGTTTTCCAAATTTTTAAAATATTTTTTCTTAGTGCTGGATATTTATTAGCACAACTAACCAACATCCAAGATGTGAAGTTAACATATTTAAGGAACATGAGGAGGAAGGAAATCACTCTATAAACTATATAGTATGTGGTAAGAATAATATATATCAACACCTATGGCTCAGCAACATCTCTTCTTTGGGTAAGTATACAAAAGAATTGAAATTATTATCCCAATGAGATATCTCTACATGTGCATAAAAGCTCAACTCACAAGAGTCAAGAGGCTAAAGCAACCCAAGTGTCCACCAACTAAGGAATCAATAAACAAAATGTCATATACACCAGTGATGGAATATTACTCACATTTAAAAGGAAATTCTAACAAATGTCACAACATGAAGGAACCTTTTGCTAAGTGAAATAAGTCAATCAGAAAAAGATAAATACTCTACAATTCAACTTATAAGAAGTATCCAGACTAATTGCATTTGTAGAAACATAGGGTAGAATGAAGCTTGCCAGAGGCTAGAGAATGAGGAATATGGAGTTTCTTAATGAGCATAGAATTCCAATTTTGCCAGATGAAAAAGTTCTGGAGATTGGTTACACAGTGGGAATATACTTAATGTTGCTATACTATACATTTAAGAATGATTAACAAAGTAGATTTTATGTCATGTGTATCTTACCACATATTTTTTTAAAAAACCTCTACTACAGACTATATTTTATTTTCTCTCTTTAGTTGCTGGTAGCAATCCCTTCCTGAGAAGGCAATGGCACCCCACTCCAGTACTCTTGCCTGGAAAATCCCATGGGTGGAAGGCTCACGAAGAGTCAGATATGACTGAGCGACTTCACTTTCACTTTTCACTTTCATGCATTGGAGAAGGAAATGGCAACCCACTCCAGTGTTCTTGCCTGGAGAATCCCAGGGACGGGGAGCCTGGTGGGCTGCCGTCTATGGGGTGGCACAGAGTCAGACACGACTGAAGCGACTTAGCAGCAGCAGCAGCAGCAGCAGCAGCAGCAGGAGCAGCAGCAGCAATCCCTTCAATAATATTTGCTGTGCTCCTTCTCTTTTGTGATGGAACAAATTCTTTTTTTTTCACAGGAAATGGAAGAATTTGTGCAGAGCTCTGGAGAACATGGTATCGTGGTGTTTTCGTTGGGGTCAATGGTCAGTAACATGTCAGAAGAAAGAGCCAATGTGATTGCATCAGCCCTTGCCCAGATTCCACAAAAGGTACACACAGTAACTTAACAGTGAGCAACTATTTAATGTCTGTTAAACTCTATGAAAGTTCTGATTTTAGACATTTTCTAACAGAAAGGTAAACTATATAACTCCAATTTGTCTCTCATTTATATAAACCAAAATATACATAGTAGGTGTTGTAGAATTACAAGGAGTGTCTTTCATCCGTAGTAGATTTAGATTAACATTGTAATAAAAGAAAGAATGATATTAAAGAGATACAATATGAATTTTGGTATTATAATGGTATTGTGGGGCCGGAAAAGAAACCACCAAATTCTGCTTTGTCACTTGTTCCACTTCCTTGAATGATATCTGAGGTACAGTACACATACAAATGTTCTCTGGGGTTAAATTTTAATAGAAAATATAGTCACACAATAATGTCAAGCAATACTGAGAGAAGTCTGTTGTGCTTCTTGCAGTGTACATTTAGCATGTAATCCTGGTCTTTTTTGTATCCCCTAAGTTTTGGAACAGAACTATCAGTGTGTTTTTCAGAATGCTACTCAGAGAAAGGATGGACAAGATTCCTCAAACTGCCATCCCCCAACTGATTTAGAGAAGAGATATATCTGCCTCCCTGCTTGACTAGGCCCTGCTAAAATCTGCAGCAGGAAGATCAATGTGAAAGAGTGAAGATAGGGTCCTTGCCCTTAAGGTGAACTCTGTAAAGTCTGGTCCTTAATAAACTGTGCTTCTAACCTGTCACATTCTTCCTCCTGAGTGAAGAGGGAGAAGGGACTATAAGAAGCAGTCAAGCATAAGGGAGACTGGCATGGAGAAGATTCAGCTGCCTTCTTCTTCATAAAATGCAGCAATAACTTTTTTTTCTAATATATAAAATACCCCTGCAGTCTTCGGATATTTGTTAACAACCTTTTTAGTTTGCAATTGATAGGCCTCTCCTAATAATTTATGCTATTTTTTTGCTGAGAAACTAAAATTAATTTACATTCATTCACAGAGCAAATAGAAGTTAAACACTAATGAATTAGAATCCAGTTTATGAGAATTGCTTGGAATTCTAAAATTGTTCCTTATTTTTGTGCTGGATCTAGAGACCACACTAATCAATTCTGTCAATGCTTTGTGCTTCATTGTTGAAGTATTCAGGATCAGTTGAATAAACTTTGATGCCACTATTTTGGAACTTTTTCAATAGTCCTGTTGTCCCTTTCAAATTTCCAACTGGCTCTTCTTTTCTAAAGGTAAAACATCCAAGTCTAGTAATAGAGATAATACTTTGGATTCATGTCAAAAAATTCCAGTTGTCATTGCTTTTGAAAGTGCTTAACAGTTTATAATTTAAGTGAAGCTATACTTCCTAAGAAGCACTAATTAACTTATTATTAATAAATTATGAATAAGCAAAGGTATTTATTTCTAAGTGGCTGAGGCATGCCATTTTCCTCTTTGTAACCAAAATGTGTGAAATTCTAATAAAATAACTTGTTATACTAACAAGTTGATATAACTAAACTCTCTTCTATAATGGTCAAAAAGAAATCAGTGAATATTAAATTTGAAGATGACAGCTAGTATAAAAAGAAGGCATATAAGTGTTTAGGTTACTTGTAATCTGTCACTGTCTTTTTGTTCTTGAAATAAGACCACCTAGAAATTATTTAAGTTTTCATGTTGGCACTGACATCTCAGTCGTCTATGCCGTCATGTGTATATCAAATGTAGGTATTCCTGTTCATGTCAGGGTATTGTGCATGGGTGCTAATTCACTTCAGTCGTATCCAGTTCTTTGCAACCCTATGGACCATATCCCACTTGGCCCCTCTGTCCACGGAATTCTCCAGGCAAAATTACTGGAATGGGTTGCCGTGCGCTACTCTAGGGCATCTTCCCAACTTAGGGACTGAACCCACATCACTTATTTCTCCTGCATTGGCAGGTGGGTTCTTTACAAGCAGCGTCACCTGGGAAGCCCATCAATGTATTAACAGCTAGTATTACTTAATATGCCCTCATTTCTTACATGTCATATGGAAGACATGTAACTAGATATATTTTGATCACTTTAGAATTCTAACGTTGAAGTTCAACTCATAGAATAAGATATTACCCTTACCCTAACAGGTTCTATGGAGATACGATGGCAAGAAACCAGACACCTTAGGACCCAATACTCGGCTGTATAAGTGGATGCCCCAGAATGACCTTCTTGGTAAGACCTGGTAGAAAAAAATATTGAAAACATGGGTAACAGCTGAGCAAAGTGATAGCACTTCAAAAGGAAACAAATGTATAGAAAATTATTGAAACACTTGAAAAATGTATTATTTTTTTTTATTTCCTATGCGAGGGAAAAAAAGGAGATTATATAACAATTGGCCTTTTATTCTACACAGTCACACCCCTTATGGCCAGAATCTTTATTTTGGCTCTAATTTCTACTCACCATGATCTTTTCAATAACTCCCTTGATTGTTGTTCTGTCTCTGAATTCTTTCCTTATACCTCTTTTTTCCCCTCTGTAGGGGTATGCTAAATGCTACTAAAAATGAGTCCCCTTTTTATTAAAGGAGACTCTCCATTTTCTGTTAAAAAAAAATCTGCAATCATTTGTATGATACAATAACACACTTCATGAAAAAAGGTTGCTTTTCCTTCCTCTGGTTCCAGTGCTACTACCACTACCCTTCTTTTCCCCTGATACCATTCCTGTCAGACTAAATGACTCCACTATATCTTTAAGAGAATAATTTCTGGCATGCCCTCCTCTTTTTTTTGCATGTGTGGTTTCTTTTACCCAGAATGTTCTTTCAAGTTGTTCACCTGCCAATCATGGATTCATCTGTGACGTTCAAGTGACTCAGCACTTCTTTCACAAAGTCTTTATTTACCCTTTCAGCAGACATAGCAGTTTCTTCTCCGAGTTCTGAAAGCAATTTAAAAGCACTCTCACATGTGTAGTAATCTGTTATCTAAAAAAACACTGCTTCTTTCAGTGCCTTATAAAGCCCATTTCTCATTTATTCTAAAAGTTATAATTAATCATGTTATTGAAATTCGCTCAATCCTAGGTCATCCAAGAACCAAAGCCTTTATAACTCATGGTGGAAGCAATGGCATTTATGAAGCCATCTACCACGGAATCCCTATGGTGGGCCTTCCTTTGTTTGCTGATCAACCTCATAATGTTGTTCATATGACGGCTAAGGGAGCAGCTATCAGATTGAACTTGGAAACAATGTCAACAGAAGATTTGCTCAATGCATTGAAAGAAGTCATTAATAATCCTTTGTGAGTATATGTTTTTTACCTGACATTCTTTCTAGAGAAGTTCTCATCTGAAGGCCAAGGAGGCAGAAATGAGCCTTTGCATAAGTATAATGAAGAGTAAGATTTATTCAATGCTTTGAAAACAATCAACAATAACCTATTGTGAGTGTCTCAATATTTTTTCATGTTTTTATGGGGAAAGTTTGTCAGTAGTTTAAAGACGGTAGAGAAATTCTGAGACTTAATCATTAGAATGAGAAGAATCACTGAAATGGTAATAGAAGGATTAAGAAGCATTGAGAACAAAGGTAAGTAGGGAACCATGAATCATATTAATATGAATATTCATCTGCTCACTTTACTTTCTTTCAGCCTGTGAACTCCTCAAATGTTTTAAACTCTGCAAAGATACTTTATTTTCAGTAAACCACTTTGACATAATCAGTCTTAAATTCCCATTATATTTAATGTTTTCCAAGTTTTCTATGCTAATATTTTGACTCCATCGCTGATAAATGGTAAACACCTAGAACTTTCTAATTACTCATTTTCAACTATGTAAATAATATTTATAAATACAAGTTTATTCTTAGGTTTTCTGATTGTGATAAATTTTGTCTAATTTAGAAGAATTATAAATCTAAATGCAGTTGATTTGGAAGGATATGTTGGGATATTCCTTTTTAAAAAAACTTTACACAGTTGTTTTTTTTTTTAATTTTAAAATCTTTAATTCTTACATGCGTTCCCAAACATGACCCCCCCTCCCATCTCCCTCCCCACAACATCTCTCTGGGTCATCCCCATGCACCAGCCCCAAGCATGCTGCACCCTACGTCAGACATGGACTGGCGATTCAATTCTTACATGATAGTATACATGTTAGAATTCCCATTCTCCCAAATCATCCCACCCTCTCCCTCCCTCTGAGCCCAAAAGTCCGTTATACACATCTGTGTCTTTTTTCCTGACTTGCATACAGGGTCGTCATTGCCATCTTCCTAAATTCCATATATATGTGTTAGTATATTGTATTGGTGTTTTTCTTTCTGGCTTACTTCACTCTGTATAATTGGCTCCAGTTTCATCCATCTCATCAGAACTGATTCAAATGAATTCTTTTTAACGGCTGAGTAATACTCCATTGTGTATATGTACCACAGCTTTCTTATCCATTCATCTATTTTCCATTCAAAATTATTACCAAATATTGGTTATGTTCACAGTGTTGTACAACAAAACCTTGAGCTTATATTATTCCCAGTAGTTTAGCTTCCTACACCTCATACATATATTTTTATTCCTCCAATCTGATAACCAAAATTGTTCTCTATATCTGCAAGTTTTTAATCATACTTTGCTAACTAGAACTTTCTAACTTAATTTCAACTATACAGATATTGCTTATAAATGTAGACATATCCTGAGTTCTTTAGGTTGTGATTGATTTTGTCTTATTTGGAAGAGATATGATGGGATATTACTGTTTAAAAGCCAAATTTTCAAAAATGAGAAATATTTGATTTCCAAATCACTTCAGGATATATGTGAATTTCAGTTACACAATTATATTAATATCATAAATATGATATATATATATGTTTCCCCCTATTATTTCATAATGACTTTGCAATGAAACATTTTGAGAATGTCAGTAATAGTAGCACAGTGTGTATTTGTGTTTTTATAGCAGTGTTATTTAAATTTAATTTTAGCACAGCTATTGTCCTAAATTAGTAGTGCAAAAAGCACATTTTCTTTTTTTTCTTAAGTAATAGATCTTTCATTTGCTGTACATCTCTTTAGTATCTTTATATTTTTTAATTTTAATAATGTAAAGTTGGTATCAAAAATGAAGCTGATTTCTTAGCTGCTATATACTTAGTGTTCATGATATGCTACATATATTTTTAGTAAGTAGCTTCTTTATTATAGTCTATTCATGAGATGGTTAGATGGTATCACGGACTTAATGGACATGAGTCTGAGCAAGCTCTGAAAGTTAGTGATGGACAGGGAAGCCTGGCATGCTGCAGTTCATGGAGTAACAAAGAGTCAGACATCACTGAGTGACTGAACTGATTCCTATTGTATCACAAATATGTTTCCTGATTACTGTAATCTTTGCAAACACCAAGTGCTCCCCCTATGCTTTGACAGAAAAGGGAAAAAAGTTAACTCCATTGTTATCACTACAGTACCATGTTATAGCACTTTGTGATTTAGAGTTCATGAACCATATCTCATTATTCTTTCTACTTTCTTGTCTGTTAGCCATCATCTCTAGGTCAGGAAGATCCCCTGAAGAGAATGGCTACTGACTCTAGTACTCTTGCCTGGAGAATTCCATGGACAGATGAGCCTGGCAGGCTACTGTCTATGGGGCTGTAAAGAGTCAGACACAACTGAACACAAACACACACACAGTCCATCATCATTTTAACAGTAGAAACAGTAGTTCAGGCATTGTAACTACAATGCCTGAAAGTGAAATTTTGAGTCTTCTCCACATTCTAAGAGAATCTTGTTCTAAAAGAACAAGAACCTGAACAATATGAGAAAACATTTTCTGAGAGTATACTAGATTCTAAGAATGTCCCTGGTTCAATTCCTGGGTCAGGAAGATCCTGGCAAAGAGATAGGATAATCCAATATTCTCAGGCTTCCTTGGTAGCTAGAATAGTAAACAATCTGCCTGCAATGCAGGAGATCTGGGTTCAATCACTGGGTTACGAAGATCCCTTGGAGGAGGGCATGACAACCCACTCCAATATTCCTACCTGGAGTATCGCCATGGACAGAGTAGCCTAGCTGGCTACGATCCATGGTGTGACAAAGAGTCGGACACGATTGACTGATTAAGCACAGCACAGCCCATAAGCTAAGATCCCAGTAATCACCTTGGAGGAAAAGTAGCTACTTTTCTTCCACTCTGCGTTGCACTTTTTGCTACCATTTGCAAGAAAATTTGATTTATTTATCTATTATAGCTCATTCTATAAATTAATCACTGATTTTCCTTCAGCTACAAAGAGAATGTCATGAGGTTATCAGCCATTCAACATGATCAGCCTATGAAACCCTTGGACCGAGCGATCTTCTGGATTGAATTTGTCATGCGCCACAGAGGAGCCAAGCACCTGCGGCCAGCCGCCCACAACCTCACCTGGTTCCAGTACCACTCTCTGGATGTGATTGGGTTTCTGCTGGCCTGTGTGGCAACTGTTGTATTTGTCATTACAAAGTGTTGTCTATTTTGTTGCCAGAAGTTTGCTAGCATAGGAAAGAAGGGCAAAAAAGACTAGCTGTTTCTGAGATGTCTAGCACGTTTGCCACATAAGTAGAACTCCTCATATTTATTACAGTAGGATGAATCATGATAAAATTCTACTTCTCTTGTGACAAAATGTAAATTTTATTTGCAAAGGATTTTCTACCTGACAAATCATGTCTTGCCAAGAAAAAACACTGATGAAAAATTAAATAAAACTATATGCATACATATTGAAATTTAATTTTTTAATTAAAAAGTTAATCTAAAAAGAAATGATTGTGTTTAACTATTTTTCACATGCGCTTCGTAAAACAGCAAGAAGTCTACTCATAGCATCTGTGTCATTTTCTAGATATTCAGAATTTTTAACTTCATTTTGATGTCAAATTTTATAGGTTTTCCTTGTTATTGAAATTGTTCAATAATTGGAATTCTGTAAAAAGTTTCATCCATTCATTCTATTTGTGAGACCACTATCTGGTCTTCATTTTTACTGTGCATGCAGCCTCAGCATCACCTCCTACCTAGAGCCATGGCAAGACTTTTGCTTTCATCCAAGTTAGCTTATTTCCCAGAAGAGTGTTTGTAGATTTAGAAATATAGCAATTGCTACCTGCTTCCTATTATAAAATTGAAATATCTGTGAAAATCTTTAATTTCATTACTTAATATTCTTTTTTTCATCCACCTTTTAGTCACCTATTATTTTCCCTCCCATATTCAACTTTTAATAATGGATGTAAGTTCTCAACTGTATATTAAGAAAATATATAACCTGGACTCTAAAGGGACTTAGAAAATTTTCATTCTCTCAAAATGTACCTGAATTTATCTACAGATCCTATCTATATCTATATACATATCTAAGTCTGTATATACTCTTACAAAACTGGACACAGCATCACTTAACTACTTGCAGATATGATGTGATATCCAATGGGTTTGTTGACCATAGATTGAATTAATTACTATTGCATTATAATGTATTTTGAACCACACTTTTGATTAGCATTTATCATTCTTTTGTCTCTTTATTCAAGCAGCTATTGCCTCATTCCTTGCCATAGCACTTGTATGTAAAATTCAATTCCTTATCATGACAGAAAATAACATAGACATCATGTTTTTAAACCTGGGTCCACTATAACTGAAATAATCTGCAACAATGAGCACAGTACAGGTGGGAGGGGGGTTCAGGATTGGGAACACGTGTACACCCATGGCAGACTCATGTTGATGTATGGCAAAACCAATACAGTGTTGTAAAGTAAAATAAAGTAAAAAAAAAAAAAAAACTATAGCTGTTTAAAAAAATAAATACAGTGAGCACTAAAAAAAAAATTACAGAAATTTTAAGAAAAATTGGTGAATCAGATGAAAGCAATCTGAAGCCACACTCATGAAAACTGCACATCAAGAAAGCAGCTTATGATTGAACTGGTCCAGGTGAAGAAATGAGTATTTTAGTCAAGAGGACCACAATCCACACTGTATGACATTCATCAACCTAAGACATAATTAATATTAAAAGTAAATTGAAACATGATTATACAGTGGAAGTGAGAAATAGATTTAAGGGACTAGATCTAATAGAGTGCCTGATGAACTATGGACAGACGTTCTTGATACTGTACAGGAGACAGGGATCAACCATCCCCAAGAAAAAGAAATGCAAATAAGCAAAATGACTGTCTGAGGAGGCCTTACAAGTAGCTGTGAAAAGATGAGAAGCAAAAAACAAAGGAGAAAAGGAAAGATATATACATCTGAATGAAAAGTTCCAAAGAACATCAAGGAGAGATAAGAAAGCCTTCCTCTGTGATCAATGCAAAGAAATGGAGGAAAACAATAGAATGAGAAAGAATAGAGATCTCTTCAAGAAAATCAGAGATATCAGGGAAAATTTCATGCAAAGATGGGTTCAATAAAGGACAGGAATAGTATGGACCTAACAGAAGCAGAAGATATTAAGAAGAGGTGGCAAGAATACACAGAAGCACTGTACAAAAAAATCTTCATGACCCAGATAATCATGATGGTGTGATCACTCACATTCACCTAGAGCCAGACATCCTGGAATGTGAAGGCAAGTGGGCCTTAGGAAGCATCACTATGAACAAAGCTAGTGGAGGTGATGGAATTCCAGTTGAGCTATTTCAAATCCTAAAAGATGATGCTATAAAGTGTTGCACTCAATGTGTCAGCAAATTTGGAAAACTCAGCAGTGGCAACAGGACTGAAAAAGGTCAGTTTCAATTCCAATCCCAAAGAAAGACAATGCCAAAGAATGCTCAAACTACCGCACTGTTGCACTCATCTCACACGCTGGTAAAATAATGTCAAAATTCTCCAAGCCAGGCTTCAGCAATATGTGGACCGTGAACTTCCTGAGGTTCAAGCTTGTTTTAGAAAAGGCAGAGGAACCAGAGATCAAATTACCAACATCCGCTGGATCATTGAAAAAGCAAGAGAGTTCCAGAAAAACATCTGTTTCTTCTTTATTGACTATGCCAACACCTTTGACTGTGTGGATCACAACAAACTGTGGAAAATTCTGAAAGAGATGGGAATACCAGACCACCTGACTTGCTTCTTGAGAAACATGTATGCGGGTCAGGAAGTAAGAGTTAGAACTGGACATGGAACAACGGACTGGTTCCATATAGAAAAAGGAGTATATCAAGGCTGTATATTGTCACCCTGCTTATTTTAAGTTAAATATGCAGAGAACACCATGAGAAGCACAGGACTGGATGAAGCACAGGCTGAATCAAGATTGCTGGGACAAATATAAATAACCACAGATATGCAAATGACACCACCATTATGGCAGAAAGTGAAGAACTAAGAGCCTCTTGATGATGAAGAGGGAATTCATAGGGCCTGGACCCCATCTTAGACCTGTTCATGCTGATCATGCTAAGCCACCTTTCCAATGGGCTCTGAACTCTGTGTTTAGTGTCTATGAAAACAACAACAGAAGGATAAGACACCCTCCAGACAGGGGAACCTTGAAGATCATATCTAGGTTACTCAACGCCTAAGAGAAAACATACACTAATCTCCCCTTCCTCCAGAAAGGCCATATATTTTTCTGTATCTATCGGAGTGTAACCTCTGGTTTACTGATTATTGGATAACTGTTTGACTGTTTGAGCACATGAGTACATAGCACGTGAATGATGGGGTTATTGGGATTGCATTTTCCTTGGTTTATGTAAGTCTCAAGGAATTTGGAGTGATGGGTTCTGACACGTATGCACAGGGTAGAAAAGGTTTTCACAAATGCTGGTCAGTGTCCTTGGCTAAGAGGAGACTCTCCCTTGGGCCCACCAGTGTAATAAACTGCACTCCACTATCTGCATTGTCCTTCTGAGTGAGTTTGTTTCCCAGTACGTGTGGCTACAACAATGAAAGTGAAAGAGGAGAGTGAAAAAGTTGGCCTAAAGCTCAACATTCAGAAAACTAAGATCATGGCCTCTGGCCCTATCACTTCATGGCAAATACATGGGGAAACAGTGGCAGACTTTATTATTTTGGGCTCCAAAATCACTGAAGATGGTGACTGCAGTAATGAAATTAAGAGATGCTTGTACCTTGGAAGGAAAGTTATGATCAACCTAGACAGCATATTAAAAAACAGAGACATTATTTTGACAACAAAGGTCTGTCTCAGTTCAGTTCAGTTCAGTTCAGTTCAGTTGCTCAGTTGTGTCCGACTCTTTGCGACCCCATGAATCGCAGCACGCCAAGCCTCCCTGTCCATCACCATCTCCCAGAGCTCACTCAGACTCACGTCCATCGAGTCCATGATGCCATCCAGCCATCTCATCCTCGGTTGTCTCCTTCTCCTCCTGCCCCCAAATCCCCCCCAGCATCAGAGTCTTTTCCAATGAGTCAACTCTTCACATGAGCTGGCCAAAATACTGAGTTTCAGCTTCAGCATCATTCCCTCCAAAGAAATCCCAGGCTGATCTCCTTCAGAATGGACCGGTTGGATCTCCTTGCAGTCCAAGGGACTCTCAAGAGTCTTCTCCAACACCACAGTTCAAAAGCATCAATTCTTCGGTGCTCAGCTTTCTTCACGTTCAACTCTCACATCCATACATGACCACTGGAAAGACCATAGCCTTGACTAGACAGACGTTAGTCGGCAAAGTGATGTCTCTGCTTTTCAATATGCTATCTAGATTGCTCATAACTTTTCTTCCAAGGAGTAAGCATCTTTTAATTTCATGGCTGCAATCACCATCTGCAATGATTTTGGAGCCCCAAAAAATAGTCTGCCACTGTTTCCACTGTTTCCCCATCTATTTCCCATGAAGTGACCACTTCTTGCATTCTCCCAGCTCATCAGCAATCACTGTGGGGGCTGGCAGCATCCACTGGATCTCAGTTTGGGGAGCTCTCATTCACATTGGAGGCCAGAAATTGCTAATGGCTATCACATTTCTTCTTTATTAATATGACCGGAGATATTTTCATTTCACATTTCAGTGCTTTAATAAAACCCATTTCTCACTTTATTGTGAATCTTATAATTAATAATTTTTACTGAAATTCATTCATTCCTAGGTCCCAAAAACCAAAGCCTTTGTAACTCATGGTGGAAGCAACAGCATTTATGAGGCCATCTACCACAGGATCCGTACAGTGGGCCTTCCTTTGTTTGCCGATCAACCTCACAACAACATTCATATGAAGGCCAAGGAAGCTGCTGTCATATTGGACTTGGAAACAATATCAAGAAGAGATTTGCTCAGTGCATTGAAGGAAGTCATTAATAATCCTTTATGAATTTTTTTTAATTAGATATTCTTTCTAGAGAAGTTCTCATCTGAAAGCCAGGGAGGCAGCCATGAGTCTTCACAGAAGCACAATGAGAAGTAAGTTTGGCTCAATGCTTTGAAAACAGTCACCAATAATCTATTGTGAGTGTCACATTAATATTTTTTCGTGATTTTATGGGAAAGGTTTGTCAGTGGTTTAAAGACAGTGGAGAAATTTTGAAAGAACTAATCATTAAAAGGGGATGACAGAAGATGAGATGACTGGATGTCATCACTGACTCAATGGACATGAGTTTGAGCAAACTCTAGGGGATGGTAAAGGACAGGAAACCCTGGCCTGCTGCAGTCTATGGGGTCACAAATAGTCGGACATGACTGACAGACTGAACAACAGCAACAAAATCATTAACATGAAAGAATCACTGAAATGGTAATAGAAGGATTAAGAAGCATTGAGAACAAAGTTATAGTAGGGAACAATGAATGCTATGAATGTTTGTCTGCCCACTTTACTTTCCTTCAGCATGAGAACTCCTCAGATGTTTTAAACTCTTCAAAGATGGCTAGGAAACCACCTTGACATAATCAATCTCAACTTCCCATTACATTTAATATTTTCCAGGATTTCTAATATTTTGAAATATTAGAAAATAGTATGCCAATATTTTGATTCCATCACTGATAAGTGGTAAACAGCTAGAACTTTCCAATTACCCAATTTCAACTATGTAGATACTAGGTATGAATGTACATAGTTTTGGGGTTTTTTGGTTGTGATAGTTTTGTCTTCTTTGGAAGAATTACAAAATCTAAATGTGGTTGACTTGGAAGGGATATGCTGGATATTTCTTTTATAAAACATTTTACACAATTTTTAGGTAATTTTCCATTCAAAACAAAATATTGGTTATATTCCTAATGTTGTACAATACAACTTTGTACTTATATTATTCCCAGTAGTTTTTGCCTCTTACCCATATATTTCTATTCCCCTAAATACAGTAACTAATAGATTGTTCTCTATCTGCAAGTCTTTAATACTTTGAACCCATCACTCATAAATGGTAAACAAATAGAACTTTTTAACTTAATTACAACTATGTCGATGCTGCTTATAAATATAAATATATTTTGAGTTATTTTGGTTGTGTCTGTTCTTGTCTTATTTGGAAGAGATATGTTGTGCTATTACTATCTAAAAGCCAAATTTTCTAAAAGCAAAAATATTTGATTTCCAAATCACTTCAGAATATACATGAATTTCAGTAACACAATTATATTAATATCACAAATATGACACATACATGGAACATACACAAACAGTGGAAACAGTGGCTGACTTTATTTTTCTGGGCTCCAAAATCACTGCAGATGGTGATTGCAGCCATGAAATTAAAAGCTGCTTACTCTTTGGAAGGTAAGTTATTACCAACCTAGATAGCATATTAAAAAACAGAGATATTACTTTGTCAACAAAGGTCTGTCTAGTCAAGGCTATGGTTTTTTCAGTGGTCATGTATGGATGTGAGTGCTGCACTCTAAAGAAAGCTGAGAGCAGAAGAATAGATGTTTTTGAACTGTGGTGTTGGGGAAGACTCTTGAGAGTCGCTTGGACTGCAAGGAGATCCAACCAGTCCATCCTAAAGGAGATCAGTCCTGGGTGTTCATTGGAAGGACTGATGTTGAAGCTGAAACTGTAATACTTTGGCTACCTGAGGCAAAGAAATAACTCATTTGAAAAGACCCTGATGCTGGGAAAGATTGAGGGCGGGAGGAGAAGGGGATGATGGAATATGAGATGGTTGGATGGCATCATCAACACAATGGAAATGGGTTTGGGTGGACTCCAGGAGTTGGTGATGGACAGGGAGACTTGGCATGCTGCGGTTCATGGAGTCTCAAAGAGTTGGACACAACTGAGCGACTGAACTGAACTGAACTCATACATATGTATACTTCCCTCTTTTGTTTCATAATGTCTTTGAAATGAAACTTTTAGAGAATGTGTCAATGATAGTAGTACAGTGTCCATTTATGCTTTATAAGTTGTGTTATTTAATTTTAGTGCAGCTATTTACCTAAATAAGCAATATAAAAAGCAAATTTTTTTCTTAAGAAATAGATCTTTCATTTGCTGATTTTCTATATGTATATCTTTCTAGTATATTTATATGTTTTTAAATTTTATTTTATTTTTTTAATTAATTTTTTCAGATTTTATTTTATTTTACTTTACAATACTGTATTGGTTTTGCCATACATCAACATGAATCCATCACAGGTATACATGTGTTCCCCATCCTGAACCCCTCTCCCACCTCCCCCATACCATCCCTTTGGGTCATCCCAATGCACCAGCCCCAAGCATCCTGTATCCTGCATTGAACCTGGACTGGCGATTCATTTCTTGTATGATATACATGTTTCAATGCCATTCTCCCAAATCATCCCACCCTCTCCCTCTCCCACAGAGTTCAAAAGACTGTTCTACACATCTATGTCTCTTTTGCTCTCTCACATACAGGGTTATCATTGGTGTCAGAAAATTAGGATGATTTATTAGCTGCTATATACTGAAGGCTATGATATAATGCATATTTTATTTAGTAACATAGTGTTGTGCATGCCTGGTAGGTCGTTTCAGTCGTGTCTGACTCTTTGCGACCCCATGGACTATAGCCCACCAGGCTCTTCTGTCCATGGGATTCTCCAGGCAATAATACTGGACTTTACACATATTAAGTAACTTTTTTATTGTATTCTTTTGCTATAGTATTGCAAAAAATGTTTCCAGATTATCACAGTCCTCTCGAAAACCCAGTGCTCCCCTCATGTTTTTGACAGAAAAGAGAAAGAAGTTACCTCCATTGTCATTGCTACAATGCCATGTTATAGCACTTTGTGATTTAGAGTTCATGAACCATATTTCTTTATTCTTCCTACTTTTTTGTCTATTAGTCCATCATCCTTGTGTCAAGAAGATCCCCTGGAGAAGAAAATGGCTACCCTCTCCAATATCTGAGCCTGGAAAATTCCATGGACAGAGAAGCATGGCCAACTATAGTCCATGGGGTCTCACACAGTCAGACTTGACTAAGCAACTAACACACACACACACACACACACACACAGTCCATCAACACACACACACACTCCATCATCATTTCAACAGTAGAAAAGAATGTAACCGCAATGCTTAAAAGTGAAATTTTGAGTCTTTTCCAGATTCTTTCAGAACAAGAACCAAAGCAACAACAATATAAGAAAACATTTTCTGAGAGAATACTACCTGCTAGGAATGTCTCTAAGAATCAATACATTATTCTCAAAATAATCAGATGAGGTACTATTCCTATCCAATTTATATAGCAATTGGGCCCTCCAATTATAAAATGAGTAGTTTGAAAATAAAAAGGTTTTAAAAAATTTAATAAAATTATACTAAAAAACAAAAATAGAGGAATAGAAAGAATATAAAAAAGCAGCCAGCAATTGTCAGTCAGTCAGGAATCAAACCGAGTCAATCCACTTCCACACTTTCAGCCACTACTTCACTAATGTAAGATCAGCTCTGTTTGGACATGCCTCTGAACCTCACCATAGACTTACCTGCTTATCTCTAGATTATGACTACATTTTAAAACGTATCTACCAGATTTATTAACAATTCTTTACTAGAGAATTCAAACTTTGCACAAACATGAATTCCTTTCCTTTCTTTCCCCTTTGGGACTTAACTCATTCCATTCTTTAGACTACACAATTATCCTCTCCCATTTTCTTTCTATTCTTCAGCTCTTGAAATTCTATGCATTTAAGATATCCTAACCCACAAGTTAAGGTCTCAATAATCACCTTGGCGTAAAATTATCTATTTTTCTTCCACTCTGTGTTGTTTTCTCTGTTACCATCTGAAAGAAAATTTCACACATTTGATCAATTAGAGCTCATTCTATAAATAGATGTCTGTTTGATTTTCTTTCAGCTACAAAGGGAATGTCATGAGGTTATTAGCTATTCAACATGATCAGCCTATGAATCCCTTGGACAGAGCAGTCTTCTGGATCGAGTTTGTCATGTGCCACGAAGGAGCCAATCACCTGTGACCAGTTATCCAAGACCTCAACTGGTTCCAGTAAAACTCTCTGGATGTGCTTGGGTTCCTGCTGACCTGTGTGACAACTGCTGCATTTGTCATCACAAAGTGTTTTCTGTTTTGTTGCCAGAAGTTTGCTGGCACAGGAAAGAAGGGGAAAAGAGACTAGCTGTTTCTGAGATATCAAGCTTGTTTGCCACATAAATAGAACTCTTCATGCTTATTTCAGTAGGAGGAATTATGGTAAAGTTCCTCTCCTTTTGTGACAAAATATAAATTTCACTTTCAAGGGATTGTCTACCTGACTTAGAATTGTGTTTTGCAAAGGAAAAATACTGGTTAAAATTAAATAAAAATGAATTTGCATGCATATATAGTGAAATTTATTATTTTAATTCAAAAGTTATACTAAAGAGAAATTATTGAATGTAATTGTTTTTCACATGTTGAGTGCAGAAACAAGAACAATAACCAGTCTACTCAACTGTATTATTTTGTAGATATTCAGAATTTTAAACTTCATTTGATATAGAATTTTATAGTTTTTCCTTGCTATAGAAATTGTTCAATAATTAGAATTTTGTAAAAAGATTCACCCCTTAATTTTATTTGTGAGACTATTAATAGTTCTTTGTTTTCACTGTGCATCCAGCCTCAACAGCACTTCTTACCTAAAGCCATGGCAAGACATTCACTTTCATCCAATTAAACTATTTCCCAGAAGAGTGTTTGTGGGATTAGAAACACAGCAAAGATCACATAATCGTTTCAATAGACACAAAATAGTATTCGATATAATCCAACATCCATTCATTAAAAAAAAAAAACTCTCATCAAACTGAATATGGAAGGAATATATCTAAACATAATAAAGGCCATTTATTATAAAAACACAGTCAATATAATACTCAAAATTGAAAACTTGATCAAAATCAAGGAAAAGATGCCCACTCTCACTTCCTGTTTAATACAGTATGAGAATTCATACCCATAGCAATCAGACTAGAAAAAAAGAATAGAACTATCCAAATTGGAAAGGAAGAGGTAAAAGTGCCACCACTTGCAGATGACACGATACTCTATGTAGAAAGCCCTAATTATCTTCATCAACATTATGAAAATAAATTAATTTAGCAAAGTTGAAGGACACAAGATTAATACACAGAAACCTGTTGCATTTCTATACACTAATACTGAAATATCAAAATACTAAATGACAAAGAAAATGTGAAGAAAAGGGAACCCTCATACAGTGTTGCTGGGAATGTAAATTGGTGCAATTGCTATAAAAAATTATGCAAATCACTTAAATACCAAAAATAAAACTACCACATGATCCAGCAATCCTACTTTAGGTATATAAAATGAAAAAATGAAAAACTCTAGTTTCAAAAGATACGTGCACCCCAATGTTCATAGCAGCACCATTTATAATAGCTAAAACATGATGGGACTTCCCTATAGCCCAGATGGTAAAGAATCTGCCTGCAATGCAGGAGACCCAGGTTCAATCCCTAGGTCAGGAAAATCCCCTTGAGAAGGAAATGGCAACCCACTCCAGTATTCTTGCTTGGAAAATTCCATGGACAGATGAGCCTGGCAGGCTACAGTCCATGGGGTTGCAAAGAGTCATACATGACTAAGCAACTAACACACACAAAGCATAGAAGCCACCTAATTCCCATTAACAGAAAATTATCTTAAGAAGGTGTGGCATATGTGTACTAAGGAATATTACTCACCCTCGGAAAGAATAAAATATTGCCATCTGTAATAACTTGGTTGGAACTAGAGATCACTATTCTTAGTGAAATATGCCACAAAGAGAAAAATACTATGTCACTTAACATAATAACTAAAAAAATAATACAAATGAATCTATATACAACAGATTGACAGACATAGAGAATAAACTTATGCTTACCAAACAGCAGGGGAGACAGCAACCAATTAAGAGTATGGACTAAAAGATGCAAACTACAATACATAAAATAAGCAACAAGAATCTACAAGAGAGCACAGGGAATTATTACCCAACATATTGTAATAAGTATAATAGAATGTAATTTTTAAAAAATACTAATTAATTATACTATACCCCTGAAATAACACAAAATTATAAATCAACTACACATCAACATAGATAGATCGATATAGATAGAAAATTTTGCACCTTGACTTCCCACTTCTTTTTCTTTTAGTTTGTAGCTGTGCTGGGTCTTCTTGCTGCACAGGCTTTCTTCTAGCTGCAGAGAGTGAAGGCTGCTCTCTAGTTGTGGTACACAGGCTCCTCATTGAGGTGGCTTTTCTTTTTGCAGAGCGCTGGCCCTAGAATGCATGGGCTTCAGTAGTTGGAATGCATGGGCTCAGTAGATGCAGTTTCCCAGCACTAGAGTGCAGGCCGAATAGCTGTGATGCCCTGGCTTAGTTGCCCTGCAATATATAGGATCTTCCTGAACCAGGGATCAAACTTGTGTCTCCTGTATTGACAGACTGATTCCGTACCACTGAGCCATAGTTGAAGCCCAGGCACTCTCATTTCTGAAATGGCAACATGATATATTCCATGAACAAATTCTTACATGAAGTAACAATAACTACTGAAAGTTATATTTTAAAACAATTATTTAGTGTCTAGAAAGTGCCCTAAAGATATACAGCAAGTACAGACACATTTATTTCAGAAAAATACATTAAGAGAAAAATCACTTAAAGCCTTTGCCATTTAAACCCCAAACATCTCCCTCTCTTATCATCTTTATTCAGAAAACTAGACTCCACTCTGGGTAGGTTCAGAAAGAACACTAGGCTCTCACTATCCACAGCTCCCTTTTGAGTGTTATTGTATCATCTTAGAAGGGTTTAGTCACTAGACTTTCTCCCACGTACACACACATACCCCCTAGTTATGAGTTACAGTGGCTAATTTCCATATAAGTATGGCCATCAAATTTCCCCCTTCTTCCACCAGCTCCACTAATAGGGCCAAGGTTCTATTCACGCACAGAATATTGAGAATACTGAATCACAGAAGGTGTTTTCCCAGTTCATTCATAGAATGGAAGTTCCATGATGAAAAGGAAAACTAAAAACTGACACTACTGTTTACATAAAAAAGAGGGATTTCACAGAGAAAGATATACACCACACTGTTCCTATTTCCAGCTCTGAAGAGAAAGTTCAGAAAGTTTGACCAGAGGGAGACTTAGGATATAAAAGCTATTCTTAAGGGGCTCAGTTAATAGAACAAGACTGTGAAAAAGTCAAGCCTATGAGCACTCACAAACTATGAAAGATCTGTTGGTAAACAGTTAAGAGGAAGGTAATTGTTTAATGACAGATACAAGCTAAACATTGACAAACTAGTTTATCAGAGAAAATCAGAGAAAGACACAGCTATGAAAATCATTCCTGAAGTCAGAACACATCTCAAACACTGACTTTTAAAACTATCTGGCAAGGGGTCAGATTTTGGAGCAATTTATGCCCCCAAGATGTTATAAACAGCTATGGCACAATCACTAAACAACTGATGAAATCTAACAGCATGAAGTTCTGTTCAGTTCAGTTCGGTCGCTCAGTCATGGCTGACTCTTTATGACCCCATGAACTGCAGCATGCTAGGCCTCCCTGTTTATCACCAACCCGGAACCTACCCAAACCCATGTTCATTGAGTTGGTTATGCCATCCAACCATCTCATCCCCTGTCGTCCACTCCTCCTCTTGCCCTCAATCTTTCCCAACATCAGAATCTTTTCAAATGAGTCAGCTCTTCACATCAGGTGGCCAAAGTATCGGAGTTTCAGCTTCAACATCAGTCCTTCCAATGAACATCCAGGACTGATTTCCTTTATGATGGACTGGTTGGATCTCACTGCAGTCCAAGGGACTCTCAAGAGTCTTCTCCAACACCACAGTTCAAAAGCATCAATTCTTTGGTGCCCAGCTTTCTTTATAGTCCAACTCTCACATCCATACATGACTACTGGAAAAACCATAGCCTTGACTAGATGGACCTTTGTTGACAAAATAATGTCTTTACCTTTTAATACGCTGTCTTCATAACCTTCCTTCCGAGGAGTAAGTGTCTTTTAATTTCATGGCTATAATCACCATCTGCAGTGATTTTGGAGCCCAGAAAAATAATGTCAGCCACTGGTTCCACTGTTTCCCCATCTATTTCCCATGAAGTGACACATGCCATGTCTAAGTTTTCTGAATGTTGAGCTTTAGGCCAACTTTTTAACTCTCCACTTCCACTTTCATCAAGGGGCTCTTTAGTTCTTCTTCACCTTCTGCCATAAGGGTGGTGTCATCTGCATATCTGAGGTTGTTGATATTTCTCCCCGCAATCTTGATTCTAGCTTGTGCTTCATCCAGCCCAGCATTTCTCATGATGTGTTCTACATATAAGTTAAATAAGCAGGGTGACAATATACAGCCTTGATGTACTCCTTTTCCTATTTGGAACCAGTCTGTTGTTCCATGTCCAGTTCTAACTGTTGCTTTCTGACCTACATACAGGTTTCTCAAGAGGCAAGTCAGGTGGTCTGGTATTCCTATATCTTTCAGAATTTTCAACAGCTTATTGTGATCCACACAGTCAAAGGCTTTGGCATAGTCAATAAAGCAGAAATAGATGCTTTTCTGGAATTCTCTTGCTTCTTCAGTAATCCACAAGATATTGGCAATTTGCTCTCTGGTTCCTCTGCCTTTTCTAAAACCAGCTGGAACATCAGGGAGTTCATGGTTCACGTATTGCTGAAGCCTGGCTTGGAGAATTTTGAGCATTACTTTACTGGTGTGTGAGATGAAAGGAGGCAGTTAAAAGAAGAGTGCTACTAAAAGCACTGTCTGCCCAGGTAATGTGAATTTTGTGGCAGCTGCACCCTCCAAATAGTTGCATCAGATGCTTTACCCTGTAAGGGAAAGAGACTTTATTAAAATGGTCCATGTAGTCAGTAAACATATATCAGTAACAAGACATGGAATTAGAGTTGCTACACTTCATTGTCTAAATGTAATACCTTAACAATAATTTCACATGACATATAAAGAAATACAAATATGTGACCTAAATGGTGAAAAAACAGTCAATAGAAACTGCTTATGAAAGGGACTAATGGCTGGCTCTAACAAGGAAAAACTTCAAATTAGCTAATGTCAATGGGTTCAGTGACCCAAAGGAAACTAACAAAAAGACAAAACACTGAAATAAATAAAATGAGAAACTAAAATAAAAATATAGGTGATCATAAGAGACTATTCAGTATCATTATATTCTTCAAATTGGAGAACTTTGGAGAAATATATAAATTGTTGGAAGCATACAACCTATCGTCATGAAACTATGATGAAAGAAGAAAGATATAATAAAAATGTACATCTAATAGAGCCTAAAAATGAGAAATAAAAATCATATTTTACAAAAATAACAAATGGAAATTTTGGAGTTGAAATTACTGTATTTGAAATGAAAAATTCACTAGTGGGAATAAATAAGAAGCTGATGAAAAAGCAAGTGAATTTGAAGATAAAAAAAAATAAAAAAAAAAATGAAGATAGATCAATAACATAATATCATCCAAAGAACAGAGACAAAAAATGAAAAGAGGGTTAGAGAATATTGGTACATGATAAAGCACACTAACATACACAAAAGAAAGCTCAAGTCAGAAAACCTTAAAGCACTAAAGAAAAATAATTCAACCTTACAAGGGAATATCAAGATACTGCTTATATCTTATGAGAAGCAGTGGATGCTCTCTGTCAGTGAGATGATATAGTCAAAATCCAGATAGTCAAAACTGTCAATCAAAAATTCTATATCAAAGTCATTGTTGTTCAGTCGCCCAGTCATGTCCAAACTTTGCAATGCCATGGACTGCAGCACACCAGGCCTCTCTGACCCTTACCATCTCCTGAAGTTTGCCCAAGTTCATGTTCATTGCATCTTTCATGCCATCCGTCCATCTCATCCTCTGACACCCTCTACTTCTGCTCTCAATCTTTCCAGCATCAGGGACTTTTTCAATGAATCAGCTGTTTGCAACAGATGACCAAAATACTGGAATTTCAACTTCAGCATCAGTCCTTCCACCAAATATTCAGGGCTGATATCCCTTAAGATTGATGGTTTGATCTCCTTGCTGTTCAAGGGACTCTCAGGAATCTTCTCCAGCAATCACAGTTCAGTGCTCCGCCTTCTTTACGGTCTGACTCTCACAACCTTACTTGGCCACTGGGAAGATCATTGCCTTGACTATACAGACTTTGTCAACAGAATAATATCTCTGTTTTTTTAACCCAGTCTCTAGGTTTATAATAGCTTTCCTGCCAAGAAGCAAACATCTCCTGATTTCATGGCTGCAGTCACCATCTGCAGTGATTCTAGAGCCCAAAAAGAGGAAACTTGTCACTACTTCCATATTTTCCCCTTCTACTTGCCATGAAGTAATGGGGCCAGATGCCATGATCTTAGTTATTTAAGACTTAGTTTTAAGCCAGCTTTTTCACTCTCCTCCTTCACCCTGATCAAGAGGCTCTTTAGTTCCTCTTTGCTTCTGCCATTAGAGTGGTATCATCTGCATATCTGAGGTTGTTGTTTCTCCTGCCTATCTTGATTCCAGCTTTTAACTCATCCAGCCTAGCATTCCTCATGATATCAAATGAAACACTCTTTCAAAACTGAGGACAAAATATAGATAGTCCTCTACCCTTATCCACCCAAAAGAATATATTGCTGAGAAATCTACATTACAGAAAAAAAAAAAAAAAAGAAGAAGAAGAAGGAAAGCCTATGGCTTAAGAATGTAAGTCCGGGCTACAATTCTAATCAGCATGATAAACCCAAGAGCACTGCTAATGGTAAGAAATTATATAAGACAGTACAAGTGCATATGGAAGAGGTGGCAAGAATACACAGAAGAACTGTACAAAAAAGATCTTCATGACCTGGATAATCATGATGATGTGATCAATAATCTGGAGCCAGACATCTTGGAATGTGAAGTCAAGTGGGTCTTAGGAAGCATCACTATGAACAAAGCTAGTGGAGGTGATGGAATTCCAGTTGAGCACTTTCAAATCCTGAAAGATGATGCTGTGAAAGTGCTGCACTCAATATGCCAGCAAATTTGGAAAACTCAGCAATGGCCACAGGACTGGAAAAGGTCAGTTTTCATTCCAATCCCAAAGAAAGACAATGCCAAAGAATGCTCAAAGTACCGCACAATTGCACCCATCTCACACGCTAGTAAAGTAATGCTCAAAATTCTCCAAACCAGGCTTCAGCAATATGTGAACCGTGAACTCCCTGATGTTCCAGCTGGTTTTACAAAAGGCAGAGGAACCAGAGAGCAAATTGCCAACATCCGCTGGATCATCAAAAAAGCAAGAGAGTTCCAGAAAAGCATCTATTTCTGCTTTATTGACTATGCCAAAGCCTTTGACTGTGTGGATCACAATAAACTGTGGAAAATTCTGAAAGAGATGGGAATACCAGACCACCTAACCTGCCTCTTGAGAAATCTGTATGCAGGTCAGGAAGCAACAGTTAGAACTGGACATGGAACAACAGACTGGTTCCAAATAGGAAAAGGAGTATGTCAAGGCTGTGTATTTTCACCCTGCTTATTTAACTTATATGCAGAATACATCCTGAGAAATGCTGGACTGGAAGAAGTACAAGCTGGAATCAAGATTACCAGGAGAAATATCAATAACCTCAGATATGCAGATGACACCATATTTATGGCAGAAAGTGAAGAGGAGCTAAAAAGCCTCTTGATGAAAGTGAAAGAGTGAAAAAGTTGGCTTAAAGCTCAACATTCAGAAAACGAAGATCATGGCATCCGGTCCCATCACTTCATGGGAAATAGATGGGGAAACAGCGGAATCAGTGGCAGACTTTATTTTTGGGGGCTCCAAAATCACTTCAGATGGTGACTACAGCCATGAAATTAAAAGACGCTTACTCCTTGGAAGAAAAGTTATGACCAATCTAGACAGTATATTCAAAAGCAGAGACATTACTTTGCCGACTAAGGTCTATCTAGTCAAGGCTATGGTTTTTCCAGTGGTCACGTATGGATGTGAGAGTTGGGCTGTGAAGAAGGCTGAGTGCCAAAGAATTGATGCTTTTGAACTGTGGTGTTGGAGAAGACTCTTGAGAGTCCCTTGGACTGCAAGGAGATCCAACCAGTCCATCTGAAGGAGATCAACCCTGGGATTTCTTTGGAAGGAATGATGCTGAAGCTGAGGCTCCAGTACTTTGGCCACCTCATGTGAAGAGTTGACTCATTGGAAAAGACTCTGATGCTGGGAGGGATTGGGAGCAGGAGGAGAAGGGGACGACCGAGGATGAGATGGCTGGATGGCATCATGAACTCGATGGTCGTGAGTCTGAGTGAACTCCGGGAGTTGGTGATGGACAGGGAGGCCTGGCCTGCTGCGCTTCATGGGGTCGCAAAGAGTCGGACACGACAGAGTGACTGAACTGAACTGAACTGAACTGAGGCTTCCTAGATGGCACTAGTGGCAAAGAACCCAGCTGCCAAAGGAGGAGACATGAGAGACATGAGTTTGATCCCAGATCAAAAAGAGTCCCCTAGAGAAGGGCACAGCAATCTACTCAGTATTCTTGCCTAAAGAATCCCATGGACAGAAGTTCCTTGCAGGCTACAGTCCATAGGGTCGCAGTGAGTTGGGCACTACGGAAGCAAATTAACACACACAAACACACACACACACACACACACACACACAAGTGCATTTATCTTCTCCTTTTCTTTCTTGACAAATATAAAAAGCAGGCATGTAAAACATTTACGTAGTTGTATTTCTAGACATATGAAATATTGTTAATGTATTGTAGAGGTAAGGGGAATGCAGCAGAGGTAAAGGCCCTGACATGACAGGGTTGTGCAGTGGCTTAAGCCCAGGTGTCAGGTGCTGTACCTGGGATACACAGCCTGGGGATGATGAGTCAAAGTTCCACTTCTGGCCACAGAGGAAGTCAGAGACCATCAGCAGTATGTTCCTAGTAATGACCTATCAGAGCCACATGTTGGGACCCAAGGGTGAGGTACAGAAGCAGTGGTGTGAACACGGTAATTGTGGATCAGAACCCTAACTAGGTCCCATGGTGAGGCACAGAGTGTCTGCACTGTTGCCCCAGCAATGATAGACTAAAGCCGTGACTCAGGACCCAGGAATGGCATGTGAAACAGCAGCAGCTCAGCCTAGACAATGGTCAGTCAAAACCAAGACTAGGATTAACAGGGTGAGTCCCAAATAAACAGCAGCATGACCACAGCTATTATAAGACAAACCTGGGAGCAAGGCACAGATCAGAAACTCCAGTTGCACAGAGGGTAAAGCACTGTGACACCTCAATCAGGGAAAGCAGGGTACAAAGTGATGAGGAGGCTCCTTGACCCCAAGATCAGGTCTCACCACAGCGAAATTTCAGCCTCAGGAAGGACACAACTGAAGGGACCCTGGGCAGCTCTGTCATTGAATCAATGGAGGTGCACACTGTGGGAGTGCTCAAGAGCAAGGCTGCGAAGGTCATGATGATGAGGTTGCTGGAGTTCCCCTGCATTATTTTTCTCCATGGGCTGAAATCCCTCTGAGGGGATCTCTGCCAGTGCCAAGCCCCTCTGAGCTAAAGGAAGGGGTGGGAGATGTAAACTCTTTCCCACACTTTTCTACATGGTGATCCTCAGGCTTTGCAATATGCAGGGTTTCTGCTGCTTCTTCACTGTAGTCGAGAAATTTCCCAAAGTAATTTGTAGTTGTTCATTTATGGTTTTTGCTATTTTTGTGAAAGATAATGGCATTGGGACCTCCTAACCACGCATCTTGTTGATGTCAGTTGAGTTCAGTCGCTCAGTTGTGTCCGACTCTCTGCGACCCCATGAATCACAGCATGCCAGGCCTCCCTGTCGATCACCATCTCCTGGAGTTCACGCAAACTCACGTCCATTGACTAGGTAAAGTAATCCAGCCATCTCATCCTGTTGTCTCCTTTTCCTCTTGCCCCCAATCCCTCCCAGCATGAGTCTTTTCCAATGAGTCAACTCTTCGCATGAGGTGGCCAAAGTACTGGAGTTTTAGCTTTAGCATCATTCCTTTCAAAGAACACCCAGGGCTGATTTCCTTCAGAATGAACTGGTTGGATCTCCTTGCAGTTCAAGGACTCTCAAAAGTCTTCTCCAACACCACAGTTCAAAAGCATCAATTCTTCGGTGCTCAGCTTTCTTCATAGTCCAACTCTCACATCCATACATGACCAGTGGAAAAACCATAGCCTTGACTAGATGGATCTTTGTTGGCAAAGTAATGTCTCTGCTTTTGAATATGCTATCTAGATTGGTCATAACTTTTCTTCCAAGGAGTAAGCATCTTTTAATTTCATGGCTGTAGTCACCATCTGAAGTGATTTTGGAGTCCCCAAAACTAAAATCTGACACTGTTTCCACTGTTTCCCCATCTATTTCCCATGAAGTGATGGGACTGGATGTCATGATCTTCGTTTGCTGAATGTTGAGCTTTAAGCCAACTTTTTCACTCTCCTCTTTCACCTTCATCAAGAGGCTTTTTAGCTCCTCTTCACTTTCTGCCATAAATATGGTGTCATCTGCATATCTGAGGTTATTGATATTTCTCCTGGTAATCTTGATTCCAGCTTGTACTTCTTCCAGTCCAGCATTTCTCAGGATGTATTCTGCATATAAGTTAAATAAGCAGGGTGAAAATACACAGCCTTGACATACTCCTTTTCCTATTTGGAACCAGTCTGTTGTTCCATGTCCAGTTCTAACTGTTGCTTCCTGACCTGCATACAGATTTCTCAAGAGGCAGGTTAGGTGGTCTGGTATTCCCATCTCTTTCAGAATTTTCCACAGTTTATTGTGATCCACACAGTCAAAGGCTTTGGCATAGTCAATAAAGCAGAAATAGATGCTTTTCTGGAACTCTCTTGCTTTTTTGATGATCCAGCGGATGTTGGCAATTTGCTCTCTGGTTCCTCTGCCTTTTGTAAAACCAGCTGGAACATCAGGGAGTTCACGGTTCACATATTGCTGAAGCCTGGCTTGGAGAATTTTGAGCATTACTTTACTAGCGTGTGAGATGGGTGCAATTGTGCGGTACTTTGAGCATTCTTTGGCATTGCCTTTCTTTGGGATTGGAATGAAAACTGACCTTTTCCAGTCCTGTGGCCACTGCTGAAGGTGAAGGTGCAGGTGAAGTCGCTCAGTCATGTCCAACTCTTTGTGGCCCCGTGGACGGTAACCTACTAGGCTTCTACGTCCATGGGATTCTCCAGGGAAGAATACTGGAGTGGATTGCCATTTCCTTCTTCAGGGGATCTTCCCAACCCAGAGATCGAACCCAGGTCTCCCGCATTGGAGGCACACACTTTAACCTCTGAGCCACGAGGGAAGTCCTGCTGAGGTTTCCAAATTTGCTGGCATATTGAGTGCAGCACTTTCACAGCATCACCTTCCAGGATTTGAAACAGCTCAACTGGAATTCCATCACCTCCACTAGCTTTGTTCCTAGTGATACTTTCTAAGGCCCACTTGACTTCACATTCCAGAATGTCTGGCTCTAGATGAGTGATCACACCATCTAGATTATCTTGGTCGTGAAGATCTTTTCTGTAGTTTTTCTTTGTATTCTTGCCACCTCTTCTTAATATCTTCTGCTTCTGTTAGGTCCCTACCATTTCTTTCCTTTATTGAGCCCATCTTTGCATGAAATGTTCCCTTAGTATCTCTAATTTTCTTGAAGAGATCTCTAGTCTTTCCCATTCTGTTATTTGCCTCTATTTCTTTGCATTGATCGCTGAAGAAGGCTTTCTTATCTCTTCTTGCTATTCTTTGGAACTTTGCATAGAGATGCTTATATTTTTCCTTTTCTCCTTTGCTTTTCCCCTCTCTTCTTTTCACAGCTATTTGTAAGGCCTCCCCAGACAGCCATTTTGCTTTTTTGCATTTCTTTTCCATGGGGATGGTCTTGATCCCTGTCTCCTGTACAATGTCATGAACCTCATTCCATAGTTCATCAGGCACTCTATCTATCAGATCTAGTCCCTTAAATCTATTTCTCACTTCCACTGTATAATCATAAGGGAATTTATTTAGTTTATATCTGAATGATCTAGTGGTTTTCCCTACTTTCTTCAATTTGAGTCTGAATTTGATAATAACGAGCTCATGATCTGAGCCACAGTCAGCTGCCGGTCTTGTTTTTTCTGACTGTATAGACCTTCTCCATCTTGGGCTGAAAAGAATATAATCAATCTGATTTTGGTGTTGACCATCTGGTGATGTCCATGTGTAGTCTTCTCTTGTGTTGTTGAAAGAGGCTGTTTGCAATGACCAGTGTGTTCTGTTGGCAAAACTGTATTAGCCTTTGCCCTGCTTTATTTCATATTCCAAGGCCAAATTTGTTGATGTCATCCTTCTCTAATTCTGTGTCAATGAAACAGCAGACACATGAGCCTCTCATTTGCAGTGATTTACATTAATCTTCTCTCTTAGGTAATATAATGGATTTGCGTGTAAAAGTTCATCGACTTTTACATTGGTGACAGTGGTGATAAAACAGTAATAAACACACTTCATAATCTTGAAGTGTTATATACTTCTCCCTTCACCTGATTTCCACATCTGCTGACTATGTGTGTAATCTATTTACTTTAGGCATAGGAGTTATAATTTAACTTCTGATTGATGTCTTCTGGATATAAGCCTGAGCAATAGAAAAAGTCTTCAGTGTTTGCTTAAAGTACTGCATATGAACAAGATGTCTATGAAATGGCTCTCACTTCTGCTGCTGCTACAATTGGCTTGCTACTTTAGTTTTGGAAGTTGCGGAAAGGTGCTGGTGTGGCCAATGGACTATAGTCATTGGATGAATATGAAGACAATTCTGGATGAACTTGTTACAAGGAGTCATGAGGTGACTGTTTTGACACCTTCAGTTTCCACTTTCATTGATCCCCAAAAAACATCTTCTCTCAAATTAGTGACTTTCCCTCTATCTTTAATTAAAGAAGAAAATGAGAATTTTCTCAAACTTTTCATTGAGAAATGGAAGCATGCAGTGAGAGATTCCTTTTGGAACCATCTTTCAACAGTGGAAAGTTTATCTTGGGGATATTCTGATATTTTAATGACGACTTGTAGAGAAGTTGTTTCAAACAAGGAACTTATGGTAAAACTGCATGAAGAAAGGTTTGATGTCATTTTTGCAGATGCTGTTGGACCCTGTGGTGAGCTGCTGGCTGAGATACTTAAAATACCATTCATGTACAGTCTCTACTCCACACCTGGATCTTCAGTTGAAAAGAAGAGTGGAAGGCTTCCATTCCCACCATCCTATGTACCTGTGATGCTGTCAGAATTAAGTGATCACATGACATTCATGGAGAGGGTCAAAAATATGATATATGCACTCTATTTTGAATTCTGGTTCCAGGCATACAATGAGAAGAAGTGGAATCAGTTTTACAGTGAAGTACTAGGTAAGTCATGTGCTTAGTTGGTAACATTAAGTCTTATCTTTATAGAGCCTTGAAATGTGAGTTTGTATAAGTATAAATTCACTGAAATTTGTCTCAAATAAGTGAAACATTCAAATAAAAATATAAAATAACCATCAGTCTTATAAATATCATGAAATGAAAACACTTAAATTATAGGGTGAGGTACAACCTTGTAGTCCTTTACTAGTACTGGATACCAAGAAGTCATATACCATAAGTTGAGGCACATACGACCTTTGCTAGTGACTATCAACTTACCAAACTTTTTTTTTTTAACTTAAAATTTTAAGTCACTAAAAATCTCACAAAATGTCTTGGCAAATGACATGTACACTGAGAATTAAACACATATTTGTAGCTCAAGTATCTAGGTAGCATTTAGAAATTGTTTCTACTTGTGTAGTTCATTTTCCAAATAGTGTTATATTATATCATATCATCCTATCTAATGTTGTATATTTGTCAAAGAACAGTTTCATTGAAACATATTTGGTCACATCATCTCAAGGTCCTTTATAAAACTTACCTAATGTATATACATGGGCTTCCATGGTGGCTCAGAAGGTAAAGAATCCACTTGCGATGTGGGAGACCTGGGTTCCATCCCTGAGTTGGTAAGATCCCCTGAAAGAGGACATGGCAACCCACTCCAGTATTCTTGCCTGGAGAATCCCCGTGGACAGAGGAGCCTGGAGGACTGCAGTCCATGGGGTCGCAGTCAGACACGACTGAGTGACTAAGCATAATACATATACACACACAGCAATATTCTCATTTGATCCAACATTTGTTGTTGTTTTGTTTTTATTTTCACTTTCAGGAAGGCCCACTACATTAGTTGAGACAATGGGGAAAGCTGAAATGTGGCTCATTCGAAACTATTGGGATTTTTCATTTCCTCGCCCACGGCTACCAAATTTTGAATTTGTTGGCGGCATCCACTGCAAACCTGCCAAATCCCTGCCTAAGGTCACCTACTCCTCATTGTTATGCTTTGTTAACTTTGTATTTTCAATAAGAATTATCCTGCATTCTTTATTTAGAATGTTTGATTGCAATGAGTCAGATATGGGAAGCTGGATACAGTGAACTTCCAGCTAGAAATTGATATATTTCTATGTTACCACACGTATCTGAAATTTATTAACATCACAGAATAAACATAATATGCTAGAGACTTTGAGACTATGTTAAATTATGACTTCACTATTCAACACATAATGAAGTATCAGACATTTATAGTTATATTATTATATAAAAATATAGTAAATATATAATTCATATTTTAATATTAGCATAATATTAGTTACAATTATAGTAGCATAATTATCCTACTATAAGATAATTATATATATATAAATTATTTGGGGAGTGCTAATATAGAGAAACGGTGTAGACAGTTTCTGCCACCTGACCCTCCACCTAGAAAGACAGAATACAAGGAAGTCATAAAAAGTGTGTAAAAGTATTATAAGAAAAGACCACTGTGCTATAGAAACATCCAGTATGAATCATAGGAAAATCTGAAGATGTTCATGAATAAACAGAAGAGACAGGGCTGGGACAGAAGAAGATAGAAAAGAAAAGCGGGTAGAGTGATAATGACAGTTTCCAAGAAGTACAAGTTCAATCTAAACAAGAAGAGGCTAAGTAAAGAGGCTGATAATGCTGGTGATGTGAATTGGAAACAGATAATTATTAACTTGAGAAACGTCTAGCAGGAGCACCTGCAAGAACATTGAAAGGGATAAGAAAGAGATATGGTCACATATTCTTAAAAAAAAAAACAAAACACAAAACCAGGATGTAGTCATTGGGTTGGATTGTGAACGGTAGGGTGGGAAAGGAGAATATTCGGCAGGTTGTTCAGGATACAGGCAACATACTCAGAGATAGGACAACACTAAATCTTATAATAGTAGCAACCTCATATTATCATTGAGGGAAAAATTGTAAGTACATGTGAAACATCCAAAATGTCAGTAGCATCTAATGATCCAGAAGAAATATTAACTATCTTCATTATTCTTATTTTGTTACTATAACATACTATCACTAACCCAATGTTTGCCAGGAATCTTACTGAAATTGAGATGATTTTCCTAATCAAGATTATATTATTCAGAAAGCTGTAAAGTAGATACCCCATTGTTGCTGTCTAGTTGCTAAGTTGTGTCCGACTCTTTTGTGATCTGATGGACTGTAGCCCACCAGGCTCCTCTGTCCATGAGATTTCCCAAGCTAAAATACTGGAGTGGGTTGGCATTTCCTTCTCCAGAGTACCTTCCAGACCCAGGGATCAAACTTGCATCTCCTGCTTTGCAGGCAAATTCTTCTAACACTGAGCCAATAGGGAAGTCTTATGGAGTTTTAAAAAAATAAATTTAAAAAGTTTACTAAGTTAAAAAATTAATTTAATGTAAATAATTCAATAAATTTAATAAACTTTACTAAAGCAAATTTAATTTAATTTGACATATTTAAATTAAATTTTTAATTTAAAAAAAGAATATTTAAGATTTGGCAATCAGGTGAGCAAGATGACTAAAATATTTTTTTAAGTTATAAGGCTCTAGCTAAAATGAACAACCTTCTTCAACAATATAGATGAATGTATGTATAAATCTATATTTTCATAAAAATGCTTAATTACACTAAATCAGCTATAATGCAATATTCAGATGTAAAATAAGAAATATTAAAAGGTCACAATTTTCCTGAAGGTTAAAAAAGAATGTAAGCTTGAATTACAATTTTCATGATATATGTCATAATTCATATTTCATTATAGAAGTAGATAAAGATTAGAATTAAAGCACAAATTTTAGCATCATGTCTTCAAGGTCCCTCTACGTTATTGAAATTGGTAGGATTTCCTTCTTTCTCATGGGTGAATAACATTCCATTCTGAGTGTGTGTGTGTGAAACCTCTTTTTTAAGATTTACCCATTGATGGGCGCATAAGTTGTTTCTTAGCTATTGTGAATAATGCTACAATAAACATGGGAGAATATATATCTCTTTGCTATCCTGTCTTTATTTTTATTCTTTGGCTGTATACCCAGAAATGGGATAACTGGGTCATACAGCAGATCTATTTTTAATTATTTTAGGAACTTTCATTTTGTGTTCTCTAAGAGCTAAACAGTTTACATTCCCACTGACAGTGGGACACTTTTCTCTACCTTCTCACAACACATCTCTTCTTAGTTGCAGACTTTCTAACAGGTATGAGGTAATATCTCTTTGTGGTTTTGAAATACATTTCCCTGATGATTAGTGTTATTGAGCATCTTTCCGTATATCTGGTGGTCATTTGGACATTTTTTTTGGAAAATGTTAATTTGTTAATCTGCCCATTCTTTAACTGAATTTTGTAGTATGAGTTTTATGTATATTCTGGATATTACCCTCCTCGCTCAACGTGTGGTTACAAAACTATTTTTGTTCCATTCTGCAGGTTGCATTTTCATCTTGTTGTTTGTTTCTTTTGTTATGAAGAAACTTTTAAGTTTGACATAGTCCAATTCATCGTTTTTTTTCTTTTATTATGGTTGTGATATATCAAAAAATCATTTTCAAAATCAAACATAGGGAGATTCATCCCTATGTTTTCTTGTAGGTAGGAGTGGCATAGTATCTGGTCTTATGTTTAAATCTTTGATTGATTTTGAGTTATTTTTGTGAGTGGTGTAAGATAAGGGCCTCATTTCATTTTTTTTGCTTATGTTTATTCAATTTTCTTGGAAAATAAAGAAGTGACTGTTAAATTTACCCACTGGGTATTCTTGTTTCCCTTGTTGAATATTGGTTGACTATATTCTCAGGATTCTGATTCTAAATCTTGAATGCTGTTCCATTGGTCAATGTGTCTATTTTTTGCCAATACAATATGATTTGAAATATTGCAGCTTTGTAATAAAATTTAAAATTGTGAGGTGCCTTTGAAATTGCCTTTGGCTCTGGGTAGTGTGAATATTTTAACAATACTAATTCTGATCCATGAACACAGGACAACTTTCTATTTATCTGTATTTTCTTGTATTTCTAAAACAAATGCTTGTAATAACTGTACAGATTTTTCACATCATTCGCTAAATTTATTCCTAGTCATCTTCTTCTTTTGATGCTGTTGTGACTGGGATAGCTTTTTTCAGAAGTTACATTGTTAGTACATAAAAACAGAACTAATTTCTGTATGTTGATATTATCAACATATAACCTTAATGTAGTTTTATTGAATTTATTAATTAATTCAGGTTTTTAGTTGAATCTGTGAGATTTTTTGTACAAAAAAAAATGTCTTCTGCAAAAAAAATTAAAAAGTTTATTCCTTCCTTTCTATTTAGGATGCTCTTCATTTCATTGTCTTGCCTAGTTGCTCTAGCTAAGACTATGTTGAATCAATATGACATTTGGCATCCTTGTCTTGTTCCTGATCTTTGAGAAAAAGCTTTCAAACTTTCACTGTTGAGCATAATGTTAGGTCTGGGTTTGTCATGCATCTCTTTTATTACATTGTAACTCTTTTATTACATTTTTACAATATAACTTTATTACCTTGAGTTATGTTCTTTCTTCCTTATGTTGAGGGGTTTTATCATGAGAATGTTGTATCTTATCAAATGTTTTTTGTACATCTATTGAAGTAATAAAGTTATTTTATATTTCATTCTATTCATGCAGTGTATCACAATTATTATTTGGATACACTGAAGCATCCTTACATGTTAGAGATAATTCTCACTTGGTCTTGGTATATAATTCTTTTAATGTGTTCTTGAATTTAATTGCTGATACTTTGTTGATAATTTTTGCATCTATACTATAGTCTGGACATTGGCCTGTAGTTTTTACTTTTGTACTGTTCTTGATATAAGGGTAATTCTGGCCTTGTAGAATGGGTTTGGAAATGTTCCCATCCTCTTTTTTAATTTTTAAGATTTTCTGAAGAACTGGATTAATTATCCTATACTGTTTTATAGAATTCCTCAGTGCAGCCATATGGTCCCGGTGTTTTATGTGTTGGTTATGGTTAGTAGTTAGTTCATTCATTCAGTCATGTCTGACTCTTTGTGACCTCATGGACTGCAGCACGCCAGGCTTCCCTGTCCATCATGTCCATTGAGTCAGTGATGTCATGTAACCATCTTATGTGTTGGTAGGCTTTTGATTACTGATTTGACTTCTTTACTCATTATGACTATTCAGATTTTCTATTTCTTCCTTACTCAGTCCTGGTAGGTTGTGTTTTTAAAAAGTTATCCATTCTTGGGTATATAGTTTGTTAGCATATAATTATTCATGGTAGTCCCTTTGGATCCTATGTATTTTTACAGTATCAATTTTAATGTATCCTGTTTCATTTATAATTGTATTTATTTGAGTCCTCTTTTTCTTGGTAAGTCTAGCTAAAGGTTTTTAATTTTGTTTACTTCTTTGAAAAGACAGAAAGGCAAATGTGTAATATCACTTACACATGGAATCCAAAAATGCTGACTCATAATAATAGAGAGTGGTGGCTTCTAGGGGCTGCTGCTGCTGCTGCTAAGTTGCTTCAGTCATGTCCGATTCTGGGCAATCCCATAGCCAGCAGTCCACGAGGCTCCCCCGTCCCTGGTTGCCATTTTCTTCTCCTTCCAGGGCCTAGTAGGTGGGAAATAGGAGAGATGTTGTTTAAGGCTACAAACTTGTAAGCCCTAGAGATATAAGGTACAAAATAGTGAATATAGACTACAATATTTTATTATAACCAGCATACTTGCTAAGAGGCCAGATGTTAATTTATCCAGCCACACACACAAAAAAAAATCATAATGATGGAAGTTTGAACCATCATTAAAATGGCAATCGTATTACAATAATAGATGCATCAATCATCATGTTTTATATCTTAGCTTACATAATGTAATATGTCAAATACATTTTCAACACTTTCTACAAATATATGAATTTGAAATTAAGAATATCCCTGGATAGAGAGTTTTAGTAAATCTTGCTGCTGCTGCTTCCCTTTTAAATAATTTTTCATACTTTTGCATATTTTCTTACCATGAACTTACATTATTTTTTAAAGATATCAGAGAATGAGATGAACCGGTCCTTATCAGTAATCAATTTGTAGAGATAAAAATGTATTACAATAACACCAATTGGATGCATTTTTCACAAAACAGATGAAAAGTTTTGGGTAGCAAGCCAATGAAACAAAATATTGAAAATGAGTAACTTTAAATGCTAATACAGCTCACTGGAAATACAATCATTACCTGGATATACTGTGAGAATCTTAAGAGAGTTCAGTGTCTTAATATTAAGACTGATATCACCAGGGTGAAATTATACTTTTGAAAAAGCTCATCAAATACAGTCTTCAAGGTTAAGTTTAAAAAATTCCTTATTTTCCTTTTTAGGTTATAAAATAGTTTTGCAAAGAAGTTTTACAAAATAATTAGTATCAGAAAGTATACATTTTATGATGGAAGAATTGGGTCATTATTTTCCAGATAGAAAAGGATAATGAATCCAAAATAGAAGAAAGAACTAAGAAAATATGAATATGTGATTTTGATCAAATATCTAAGAAAAATTTGCTCCTCTACATTTTAAAACTAGAGAACATTGATCACAGCAGACTTACTCTAGTATAGAAAGTAAGTTTCTAATTAGAAAGGATCAAGGATCACAAAACAAAATAATTCAGAAACAATTCCAGGCAAGTTCAGATTCAACAGGAACTTTATTTAGTTTGAAATGAACTACCCAAAAGATGACTTGATCTCTGCTGCAGAAAGCCCTGGGGCACGTTTCCCACTGTGGGGTAGGTGCACCCTGAGGTGACTAATGTAGGTGATACTGAGGGTCCTTCAACACAGTTGGACATAGCACATCCTACCATGACATCAATTATACAATATAGTTTAGACAAAGGGTACCATACGTAAACAAACCCAGAAATATGGTGGCTCAAATAAATAACTATGCAAGTGCATCTCTGGGTTATAAATAGGACTTACAGAACTGTTTCACAGAATTTCCAAAATACAATGTCAGACTCCTCCATGTCTCTGATTAAAAATTTAGATAAAGAGTTTGGGAAATTATGACAAAGTTGAAGGTAAGGGATAAGGATTACAGAGCTGAGTGAATGATAAACATAAAGTGATTCAAATAATAAATTTTTCATGTACTAACAGGGAAATGAAGTACTAATGACGAACCTAAAATAATTCTCAAAAAATCTGCCTGGAATAAATAAATAATTTAGTAGACCTAGAATAATAAGGGATTACAGGTGAATTAAATCCTGCAGTGTAGCTTCTAAAAATTTATGTTAGTAATTAACAACATAACTGATGCAGAGGCTGAGTATAATACTGTTTAACAGTACTTCCTTGTCACTACCGTGTACTGGCTCTATCTCATTTCCTGCTTATACGAAACACCTTTGCACAATTATACATAATAAAAGAAATGACCACATATGACCCATTTCCCTCCAAGTACCTCCGAGTACCTCCAAGGGATGAAGTCTGTTTAAAAAAAAAAAAAAGTCATTACTGAAAATAACATACAGTTTACTCAAAAGATTTTTTAGTGTTAAATATTTATTAGCACATGTGACCAAAGTCCAAGATGAGAAGTTGGCATGTTCAAGAACATAGTGGGGTGCAAGGAAAGGGAATCAGTCTATAAACTAGCTATATAGCATGCAGTAAGAATAATGTACACTTTCTAGTATAAAACTTGTCTATCTATACAGCTCAGCAATTCCTCTGGATGAGATATTTGCACAACAGGTAAGTAAAAGCTGTATTAGCAGGACCCAGGAAGCTGGACAACCCAAGTGTCCATCAAGAGACAAAACAATAAATAAAATGTCATATGCACAATGATGAAATATTGCTTATCTTTAAAAGGAAATTCTGACATGTCACAACATAAATGAACCTTACGCTGAGTGAAATAAACCAATCAGAAAAAGACAAATACTGTAGGATTTAACATATAAGAAGTATCCAGACTAGTTACATTTGTAGAAACACAGGGTAGTATGAAACTTGCCAGAGGCTAGAGAAAGAGAAAACGGAGTTTCTTAATGAGCATAGACTTCCAGTTTTTCTCCAGAAAAAGTTCTGGAGATTGGTTGCATGGTGTGAATATACTTTACACTACAATACTATACATTTAGGAATGATTAAGAAAGTAAATTTTCTGTTATGTGTATCCTTCCATAATATTTTTTAAGAAGCCACTACTCTAGTATCTTCAGACTATATCTTATTTTCTCCCTTTAGTTGCTTGCATCAATCCCTTCAATAATGTCTGCTATGCTGCTGCTCTTTTGTGATGGGGCAAATTCTTTTCTTCACAGGAAATGGAAGAGTTTGTGCAGAGCTCTGGAGAACATGGTATTGTGGTGTTTTCATTGGGGTCAATGGTCAGTAACATGTCAGAAGAAAGAGCCAATGTGATTGCTTCAGCTCTTGCCCAGATTCCACAAAAGGTATACACAGTAACTCAATAGTGGACAACTATTTAATGAGTCTGTTAAACTTTATAAAAGGTCTGATTTTTCTTCCAGAAAGGTAACTAATATGATAGCTCCAATTTTTTGCAGGTGCTATAGCCATGCAGGGACTGTCTTTGATAGATAATAATTTTAGATTATTACCTTTACCTTAACAGGTTCTATGGAGATATGATGGCAAAAAACCAGACACCCTAGGACCCAATACTCAGCTGTATAAGTGGCTCCCCCAAAACGACCTTCTTGGTAAGACTTGGCAGAAAAAAAATATTGAAAACATGAATAACAACTGAACAGAGTGATAGTACTTCAAAGGGAAACAAATATATAGAGAATTATTGAAACAGTCGAAAAGAAAACTTTACTGCTTCATTTCTATCTACTATGCTAGGGGGAAAATGGGGACAGCTGGCAGAGCTTCCCAATCTGCTCAGTGGTAAAGAATCAGCCTGCCAGTACAAGAGATGCAGGAGAAGTGGGTTCTATCCATGGGTCCCCAAGATCCTCTATAGAAGGAAATGGCCACCCACTTCAATATTTTTGTCTGAAAAATCCCATGAACAAAGGAGCCTGGTGAGCTTCTGTTCATGGGGTCACAAAAAGTCGGAGAAGACTGAGCGACTTAGCATACACACCCATAACAACTGGCATTTTACTATACACAGTCATATCCCTTATGACCAGAATCTTTATTTTAGCTGTAATTATTTCTGACTGTGAACTTTTCAATAACTTCTTGGATTGTTGTTCTGTCTCTGAATTCTTTCGTCACATCTATTTTTTCCCCTCTGTAGGGGTATGATAAATGCTATTGAAAATAAGAACTCTCCTTTTTTTTTTTTTTTTTTTTGAGGGGTATTTTCATGTGTTTTATTTATTTATTTATTTTTTAATTTTTAGTTTTTTATTTTTTAAATTTTAAAATCTTTAATTCTTATTACCAGTGACTCTTCACTTTCTGTAAGAAAAAAATTCATAATAATTTTTATAAAGCAATAAAACACTCCAAAGTAAAAGGTTACTTTTCCTTCCTCTGGTTCCAGTGCCTCTACTATTACCATTCTCTTCCCCTGACACCATTCCTAATCAGACTAAATGACTCCACTATATCTTTAAGAGAATAATTTCTGGCATGCCCTCCTCTTTTTTTGCACATATGGTTTCTTTTACCCAGAATGCTCTTTCAAGTTGCTCACCTGTCAATCCTGGATTCATTTGTGAAGTCCAAGTGACTCAGCACTTCTTTCATGAAGTCTTCATTTACCCCTTCAGCAGATGCAGCAGTTACTTCTCTGAGTTCTGAAAGCAATTTAAAAGGACTTTCATATGTGTAATAACCTGTTATTGAAGACTGTTTCCTTCAGTTACCTTATAATGCACTTTTCTCAATTTATTTCTAAGACTTACAATTAATAATTTTATTGAGTATACTACCCAAAGCAATTTACAAATTCAATGCAATCCCTATCAAGCTATCAGCCACATTTTTCACAGAACTAGAACAAATAATTTCAAGATTTGTATGGAAATACAAAAAACCTCGAATAGCCAAAGCAATCTTGAGAAAGAAGAATGGAACTGGAGGAATCAACCTGCCTGACTTCAGGCTCTACTACAAAGCCACAGTCATCAAGACAGTATGGTACTGGCACAAAGACAGACATATAGATCAATGGAACAAAATAGAAAGCCCAGAGATAAATCCACACACATATGGACACCTTATCTTTGACAAAGGAGGCAAGAATATACAATGGAGTAAAGACAATCTCTTTAACAAGTGGTGCTGGGAAAACTGGTCAAACACTTGTAAAAGAATGAAACTAGATCACTTCCTAACACCGCACACAAAAATAAACTCAAAATGGATTAAAGATCTAAATGTAAGACCAGAAACTATAAAACTCCTAGAGGAGAACATAGGCAAAACACTCTCCGACATAAATCACAGCAGGATCCTCTATGATCCACCTCCCAGAATTCTGGAAATAAAAGCAAAAATAAACAAATGGGATCTAATTAAAATTATAAGCTTCTGCACAACCAAGGAAAATATAAGCAAGGTGAAAAGACAGCCTTCGGAATGGGAGAAAATAATAGCAAATGAAGCAACTGACAAACAACTAATCTCAAAAATATACAAGCAACTTATGCAGCTCAATTCCAAAAAAATAAACGACCCAATCAAAAAATGGGCCAAAGAACTAAACAGAAATTTCTCCAAAGAAGACATACGGATGGCTAACAAACACATGAAAAGATGCTCAACATCACTCATTATTAGAGAAATGCAAATCAAAACCACAATGAGGTACCACTTCACACCAGTCAGAATGGCTGCGATCCAAAAATCTGCAAGCAATAAATGCTGGAGAGGGTGTGGAGAAAAGGGAACCCTCCTACACTGTTGGTGGGAATGCAAACTAGTACAGCCACTATGGAGAACAGTGTGGACATTCCTTAAAAAATTGCAAATAGAACTACCTTATGACCCAGCAATCCCACTTCTGGGCATACACACCGAGGAAACCAGAATTGAAAGAGACACATGTACCCCAATGTTCATCGCAGCACTGTTTATAATAGCCAGGACATGGAAACAACCTAGATGTCCATCAGCAGATGAATGGATAAGAAAGCTGTGTACATATACACAATGGAGTATTACTCAGCCGTTAAAAAGAATTCATTTGAATCAGTTCTGATGAGATGGATGAAACTGGAGCCGATTATACAGAGTGAAGTAAGCCAGAAAGAAAAACACCAATACAGTATACTAACACATATATATGGAATTTAGGAAGATGGCAATGACGACCCTGTATGCAGGACAGGGAAAGAGACACAGATGTGTATAACGGACTTTTGGACTCAGAGGGAGAGGGAGAGGGTGGGATGATTTGGGAGAATGACATTCTAACATGTATACTATCATGTGAATTGAATCGCCAGTCTATGTCTGACGCAGGATGCAGCATGCTTGGGGCTGGTGCATGGGGATGACCCAGAGAGATGTTTTGGGGAGGGAGGTGGGAGGGGGGTTCATGTTTGGGAATGCATGTAAGAATTAAAGATTTTAAAATTTAAAAAAAAAAGAATAAAAAAAAAAGAAAAATAAAAAAAAAATAATTTTATTGAAATTCACTCAATCCTAGGTCATCCAAAAACCAAAGCCTTTGTAACTCATGGTGGAAGCAACAGCGTTTATGAGGCCATCTACCACGGGATCCCTATGGTGGGCCTTCCTTTGTTTGCTGATCAACCTCATAACATTGTTCACATGAAGGCCAAGGGAGCTGCTGTCAGATTGGACTTGGAAACAATGTCAACAGAAGATTTGCTCAATGCATTGAAGGAAGTCATTAATAATCCTTCGTGAGTATATTTTTTTTTACTAGATACTCTTTCTGGAGAAGTTCTCATATGAAGACTCATTAGTCTTTACATAAGCACCATGAGGAGTAAGATTCACTCAGTTCAGTCATCAATAACCTATTGTGAGTGTCACAGTAATATTTTTTCATGGTTTTATGGGAAAGGTTTGTCAGTGGTTTAAAGACAGTGGAGAAATTTTGTAAGATCTAACCATTAGAATGAGAAGAATCTCTGAAATGGTAATAGAGGAATTAAGAAGTTTGAAAATGAAGTTAAAGTAGGGAAACAGATGTCCACTTTACTTTCTTTCAGCAAGTGAATTCCAAAAATGTTTTAATCTCTTCTAACAATTTATTTTCAGTAAACAACCTTGATATAAGCAATCTGAAATTCCCATTACATTCAATATCTTCCAAGTTTTCTATGCTAATATTTAGACCCAATCACTGATAAATGGTGAATAGCTAGTACTTTCTAATTAGCCAGTTTCAACTATCAAGATATTTATTTATAAATGTAGGTATATTCTTAGGCTTTTTGATTGTTACCATTTTTGTCTTGTTTGGAAGAATTATAAAATTTAAACATAATCAACTTGGAAGTGATATGTTGGGATAGTTCTCTTTTAAAAATTCACACAATTTTTAAATATTACTTTCCATTTAAAACTAGTAGAAAATATTGGTTCAATTTCCAGTGTTGTACAATGCATCCTTGAGCTTATATACTTCTCAGTTTTTGCCTCCTAATCCCCTACCCATATATTTCTACTCCCCCAAATATGGTAACCAATAAATTGTCCTCTATGTCTGCAAGTCTGTAATAATATTTTGGTTCCATCACTGATAAATGGTAAACAACTAGAACATACTAATTTATTCAATTACAGCTACGTAGATACTATTTACAAAGGTAGGTATAATCTGAGTTCCTGTCATTGTCCTTTTTGTCTTATTTGAACAGGTATTTTGAGATATTGCTATTTAAAAGCCAAATTTACAAAACCAAAAATATTTGATTTCCAAATCACTTCAGAATATACATGAATTCCAATAACACAATTAAATTAATATAACAAATATGATGTATATGTTTCCCCTTTTCTTTATAATGTCTTTATAAAGAAAACATTTTGAGAATTTGTCAGTAATAGTAGCACAGTGTATATCTGTGTTTTATAAGAAGTGTTATGTAAATTTAATCTTAGCACTGCTATTGTCCTAAATGAACAGCAAAAATATTATATTCAGTTCAGTTCAGTTCAGTCACTCAGTCATGTCCAACTCTTTGCGACTCCACGAACTGCAGCATGCCAGGCCTTCCTGTCCATCACAAACTCCCAGAGTTTACCCAAACTAATGTCCACTGAGTCAGTGATGCTGTCCAACCATCTCATCCTCTGTCGTCCCCTTCTCCTCCTGCCCTCAATCTTTCCCAGCATCAGGGTCTTTTCAAATGAGTCAGCTCTTCACATCTTATGGCCAAAGTATTGGAGTTTCAGCTTCAACATCAGTCCTTCCAATGAATACCCAGGACTGATCTCCTTTCAGATGGACTGGTTGGATCATCTTGCAGTCCAAGGGACTCTCAAGAGTCTTCTCCAACACCACAGTTCAAAACTATTAATTCTTTGGCACTCAGCCTTCTTTATAGTCCAGATCTCACATCCATTCATAACTATTGGAAAAATCATAGCCTTGACTAGACAGACCTTTGTTGACAAAGTAATGTCTCTGCTTTTTAATATGCTGTCTAGGTTGGTCATAACTTTCCTTCCAAGGAGTAAGCGTCTTTTAATTTCATGGCTGCAATCACCATCTGCAGTGATTTTGAAGCCCCCCAAAATAAAGTCAGCCACTGTTTCCACTGTCTAAATGAACAGCAAAAATATTACATTATTTTTCTCTTTTTTTAAAGAAATAAACCTTTCATTTGACAATTTTATATAAATGTACATCTCTTTAGTATCTTTATTGATTTTTACTTAATAATGTAAAACTGGTGTCAAAAAATGAAGATGATTTATTACCTGCTATATACTGAATATTCATGTTCTGCTACATATTATGTTTGGTAACATACTGTTGTTACCATTGTTGTGGCAGTTGTTCAGTCACTAAGTTGTAGCCAACTCTTTGTGACCCAGTGGACTGTAGCATGCTAGGGTTCCCTGTCCTTCACTATCTCCTGGAGTTTGCTCAAACTCATGTCCATTGAGTTGGTGATGCTATCTAACCACCTCATTCTCTGCTGCCTGCTCCTCTTTTTGCCCTCAATCTTTCCCAGCATCAAGGTCTTTTCTAATGAGTTGGCTGTTTGCATCATGTGGCCAAAGTATCAGAGCTTCAGCATCAGTCCTTCCAATGAATATTCATGGTTGATTTCCTATAGGATTGACTGGTTTGATATCCTTGCAAGTTTGGTCTCCTCAAGTGAGTCTCCTCAAGTGATTCTCAAGAGTCTTCTCCAGCACCACAATTCAGAAGTATCAATTCTTCAGTGCTCTGCCTTCTTCATGGCCCAACACTCACATCTGTACTTGAAAAAACGTACTTTGGTTATATGGGTCTTTGTCAGCAAAGCGATGTCTCTGCTTTTTAATACGCTGTCTAGGTTTGCTATAGCTTTCCTTCCAAAGAACAAGTATCTTTTAATTTCATGGCTGCAGTCACCATCCCCAGTGATTTTGGAACCTAAGAAAATAAAATCTGTCTCTGTTTCAACTTTTCCCCCTTCTATTTACCATGAAGTGATGGGAGAGGATTTCACAATCTTAGTTTTTTGAATGTTGATTTTTAAGCTCTAGGTGACTACACCATTGTGGTTATCCAGGTCATTAACACCTTTTTCGTATAGTTCTTCTGTGTATTCTTGCTACCTCTTCTTAATCTCTTTTTCTTCTGTTAGGTCCTTACCATTTCTATCCTTTATTTTGCCCATCCTTGCGTGAAATGTTCCCTTGATATTGCCAATTTTCTTAAAGAGATTTCTAGTCTTTCCCATTCTACTGTTTTCCTCTAATTCTTTGCTTTGTTCACTTAAATGGCCTGGCACTTTGCATTCTTTGGAACTCTGCATTCAGTTGGGTATATCTTTCCCTTTCTTCCTTGCCTTTTGCTTTTCTTCTTTTCTCAGCTATTTATAAAGGCTTCTCAGACAACCACATTGCCTTCTTTATTTCTTCTCTCTCTCTCTCTCTCTTTTTTTTTTTTTTTTTTGTTGTTGTTGTTGAGCATATAGAACTTCTCTATTTTGGGTGCAAAGAATATAATCAATATGATTTTTACTCTGACCATTCGTTTCCAGATTACTGCTGCTGCTGCTGCTGCTAAGTCGCTTCAGTCGTGTCCGACTCTGTGCAACCCCATAGACGGCAGCCCACTAGGCTCCTCTGTCCCTGGGGTTCTCCAGGCAAGAATACTGGAGTGGGTTGCCATTTCCTTCTCCAATGCATCCCACTCCAGTACTCTTGCCTGGAAAATCCATGGACAGAGGAGCCTGGTGGGCTGCAGTCCATGGGGTCGCTAAGAGTCAGACACGACTGAGTGACTTCACTTTTACTTTCCAGATTACTGAAGTCCTCTCAAAAATCCAGTGCACCTCCTCTGTTTTGACAGAAAAGGGAGGGAAGTTGCCTCCATTGCTATTGCTCACAGTGTCATCTTGTAACACTTTGTGATTTAGAGTTCTTGAGCTATATCTCTTTATTCTCCCTTCTTTCTTGTCTACTAGCCTATTATCAGCAGTAGAAATGAATGTAATTGCAATGCCTGGAAGTAAAATATTGAGCCTTCTCCAGAGTCTTTTAGAACAAGAACGACAACAATGCTAGCAAATATTTGCTGCAAGTATACAATATGCTAGGAATGCCTATAAGAATCAATACAATATTCTCAAAATATCTCAAAAAATTATCTCAAAATAATCAGATATGATACTATTCCTATCCATTCCTTAGAAAAATGAAAAACTGAGGAACAGATTATATCATGAATGGCCTCTCCAATATAAAAATAAAAACATTTTTTTAAAAATTTAGTAAACTTAAAGCAAATAAAACTGTGAGACAAAAAGAATAAAAAAGCAGCCAACAAGATAAATGTCAGAATCAGGAGTCAAACACAGACAATCCACTTCAACACTTTGGAACACTATTTCACTAAGGTAAGATCAGCCCTGCCTAGACATATCTTGGAACCTCATCATAGACTTTCCTGCTATCTCTGGATTATGACAGCATTTTAACACGTTTCTATCAGGTCTTTACTAGATAATTCAAACTTTGAGCAACAAACCATGATTTTTGTTGTTGTTGTTTTCTTTCCTTTTGGGACTTAATTCATTCCATTCTTTAGACTGCACAAACCCCTCCCATTTTCTTTCTTTCCTTTGTAGCTTGAAATGCTATACATTTAAGAAGTCCTAGCTCTTAAGCTAAGATCTCAAGAATCACCTCACAGGAAAATTATCTATTTTTCTTTAAGTCTGTGATGCATTCTTTGTTTCCATCTGCAAGAAAATTTCACAAATTTTCAGTTATAGCTCATCCTATATATCGATGTCTGTTTGATTTTCCTTCAGCTACAAACAGAATGTGATGAGGTTATCAGCCATTCATCATGATCGGCCTGTAAAGCCCCTAGACCTAGCAGTCTTCTGGATTGAGTTCGTCATGCGCCACAAAGGAGCCAAGCACCTGCGACCAGCTATCCACAACCTCACCTGGCTCCAGTACCACTCTCTGGACGTGATTGGGTTTCTGCTAGCCTGTGTAGCAACTGCTGCATTTGTCGTCACAAAGTGTTGCCTGTTTTGTTACCGGAAGTTTGCTGGCAAAGGAAAGAAGGGGAAAAGAGACTAGCTGTTTCTGAGACCTCAAGCAGTTTTGCCCCATAGATAACACTCCTCCAATTTATTCCAGTTGGAAAAATTATAAGTTTCCCATCCTCTTGTGACAAAATACAAACTTCACTTTCAAGGGATTTTCTACTTGGGTTAGAAATATGGCTTACCAAGGAAAAATACTGGCAAAAAATTGAATGAAAATAAAACTGTAAGCTTATATATTGAAATTTATTACTTTAATTCTAAGTAAATAAGTGTTAGTTGTTCAGTCATGTCCAACTCTGCAACGCCATGGACTGCAGCCCACCAGGCTCCTGGGTCCATGAGATTTTCCAGGCAAGGATACTGGAGTGGGTTGCCATTTCCTTCTCCAGAGGATCTTCCCAGCCCAGGTATCGAACCCGGGTCTCCTGCACTGCAGGTAGATTCTTTACTGACTGAGCTTCTAAAGTTATACTAAAAAGAAATTAACAAATGTAATTATATTTAACATATCGAGAGTAAAACAAGGACAATAGCAAGTCTACTCATAGCATCCACATTATTTTGTAGATATTCATAATTCTTAACTTCATTTTGATGTAGAATTTTTACTTTCTCCTTGCTATAGAAATTGCCCAATAATTGGAATTCTGTAAAAAGATATGTCTTTTTATTTTATTTGAGAGGTCATTAACAATTCTTCATTTTCACTGTGCATCCAGCCTCAGCATCACTTCTTAAAGTTATGGCAAGACATTTGAGTTCATCCAGTTTAACTCATTTCCCAGAACAGTGTTTGTGGAATTAGAAATACAGCAACTACTACCTACTTCCTATTATAAAACTGAGATATTTGCAAAAATCTTCAATTTCATGACCTAATTCTCTTTTCTCATTCACTTTTTAGTCATCTATTATTTTCACTCCTTGATAATGAATGTAAGTTCTCAAGTGTATATTAAGAAGATATATAGCCTGTACTATATATAGAGACTATATAAAGAGACTTATTGAATTTTCATTCTCTCCTAATGAACCTGACTATATCTACAGACTGTATCTGTATACATATCTAAATCTATATATATTCTTATGAAACTGGACACAACACCACTTAGCTACTTGCAGATATGATGTGATATTCCTTGGGTTTGTTGAACACAGATTGAATTAAATACTATTACATTATAATATATTTTGAACCACACTTTAGATCAGTATTTATCATTCTTTTGTCTCTTTCATCAAGGCGCTATTGTCTTGTCCCTCCCACAACACTTACACATAAGCATTCAATCTTTTATCATGACAGGAAATAATGTAGACATCATTTTCTTTAAACCTAGGCCCACTATGACTGACCTAATCAGAAACAATGAGCACAATACAAGAATTACAAATTTTAGGAAAAATTAGTGAATCAAATGAAAGCAATCTGAGAGCACTTATGAAAAATGTGCACCAGGAAAACAGTTTATGATTAAAGTGGTGCAGGTGCAGAAACACATTCTTGTCTTATTAATCAAGAGGACCATCATCCACATTACACAATATTCTTCAGCCTAAGGCATAATTGATATTAAAAATAAATTGAAACATTGAGACTTGGGAAATTATAGGAAAATTTACTGTAGAATTTTTTACAGAACCTCATTAGATAATTGACACATTTTTAAGAAAAATAGAATTAATATCCCTTTCCTGGATCACAGCCTTGTTGCCACAGAGGGACTTACATAACTAAATGAAGCTATTAGCCGTGCCATGCAGGACCACCCAAGATGTATGGCTCATGGTGAAGAGTTCTGACAAAATAAAGTCCACTGGAGGAGGAAATGGCAACCCACTCCAGTATTTTTGCCAAGAAAACTCCATAAACAGTATGAAAAGGCAAAAAGATGTGAGATTAGAAGATGAGCCCCACAGGTCAGAAGGTGTCCAATATGCCACTGGGGAAGAGACAAGAGCTATTAACTAACAGCTGCAGAAAGAAGGAAGTGGCTGGGCCAAAGCAGAAGCAACACTCAATTGTGGATGTTTCTGGTGGTGAAAATAAAGTCTGATGCTCTAAAGAACAATATTGCAAGGGAACCCAGAAAGTTAGGCCCATGAATCAAGGTAAATGGGACATGGTCAAGCTAAAGATGGAAAGACTGAATTAGTGAGCTAAAACGAACAGGTTCGGTGAATTTAATGCAGATGACCATTATATTTACTATTGTGGGCAAAAATTCCTCCCTAGAAGAAATGGAGCAGCCCTCGTAATCAACAAGAGTTCAAAGTGTAGTACTTGGCTGCAACCTCAAAAACGAAGAATAATCTTCACTTGTTTCCAAACTACTCAACATCAAATAATCCAAGTCTATGCCCCAAACACTGATGCCAAAGAAGCTGAAGTTGGCTGGTTCTATGAAGACCTACAACCAATTCTAGAACAAACAACAAAAAGAGATGTCCTTTTTATCATAAGGAATTAGAATGCAAAAGTAGAAAGTCAAAAAAGTAATCTGGACTAACATACAAGTTTGAACTTGGAGAGAAAATGAAACAGGCAAAGGCTAACAGAGTTTTGTCAAGAGAACATGCTGATCATAGTAAACACCCCTTTCCAACAGCCCAAGAGACAACTCTACACAAGGACATTGCCAGATGCAGCCAAAGATGAATAAGCTCAATACAGCCAGCAAAAAGAAGAAGAAATTTAAAAAGGCAAGATGTTGTCTAAGGAGGCTTTACAAATAGTTGAAGAAACAAGAGAAACAAAAGGAAAGGGAGAAAGGGAAAGACGAACTCAACTGAATGCAGAGTGCCAGAGAATAGCAAGGAGAGAAAAGAAGGTCTTCTTAGTCGAACAATGCAAAGAAATAGAGGAAAACAATAGAATGGGAAAGACTAGAAAGCTCTTCAAGAAAATTGGAGATATCAAGGGAATATTTCATGCCAGGATGGGCATGATAAAAAACAGAAATGGTAAGGATCTAACAGAAGCGGAAGAAAGTAAGAAGTGGCAAGAGTACACAGAAGACTATGCAAAAAAGGTCACAGTCATCCAGGTAACCACAATGGTGTGGTCACTCACCTAGAGCTGGACATCCTAAAGTGAGAAGTCAAGTGGGCCTTAAGAAGCATTACTGTAAACAAAGCTAGTGGAGGTGATGGAATTCCAGCTGAGTTATTTAAAATCCTAAAAGATAATGCTGTTAAAATGTTGCACTCAATACATCAGCAAATTTGGAAAACTCAGCAGTGACGACAGCACTGAAAAATGTCAGTTTTCATTCCAATCCCAAAGAAAGGCAATGCCAAAGAATGTTCAAACTAGTGCACAATTGCACTCATTTCACATGCTAGTAAGGTTATACTCAAAAATCCTTCAAGCTAAGATTCAGCAGTACATGAACCAGGAACTTCCAGATGTACACCTGGGTTTTGAAGAGACAGAGAAACCAGAGGTCAAATTTCCAACATCCTTGGATAATAGACAAAGCAAGGGAATTCCGGAAAAAAAATTTTGCTTCATTGACTCTGCAAAAGCCTTTGACTGTGTGAATCACAACACACTGTGTAAAATTATTAAAAAGATGGGAGTAACAGACCACCTTACCTGCCTCCTGAGAAACCTGCATGCAGGTCAAGGAGCAACAGTTAGAACCAGACAAGGAACAACCGACTGATTCAAATTTGGTAAAGAAGTATTAACAAAGCTGTATGGAGTCAGCCTGCTTATTTAACTTATAAGCACAGTACAACATGTGAAATACCAGGCTGGATAAATTCTAAGCTGGAATCAGGACTGCTGGGAGAAATATCAATAACCTCAATGATGTAGATGATACCACTCTAATGGCAGAAAGTGAAGAGGAATTAAAGAGCCTTTTGATGAGGGTGAAGGAGGAAAGTGAAAAAAGTGGCTTGAAACTCAACGTTTAAAAAAACCTAAGATCTTGGCATCTTGTCCCATCAGTTCATGGCAAATAGAAGGGGAAAAGGAGAAGCAGTGACAGAATTTATTTTCTTTTGGATGATGACTACAGCCATGAAATTAAAAGATGCTTGCTCATTGGAAAGAATGCTATGAGAAACCTACAGTGTATTGAAAAGCAGAACCATCACTTTGCTAACAAAGATGTATATAATCAAAGCTATGGTCTCTCCATAGCTATGATGAAAATGCTTGAGACCTTGAACATGGTCTAGAAGAGGTGACCACCACCAATGTTGACACTTAGACATCGTCTCAAAAGTCAGCATGATAAGTGTGCCATAGTCCCTCTCCCAGCTGGCCAGGTACTCTGGCCCCACCTACTCCACAAGACAGACTTACATTATATCTGGACAACCACATAAGGCAGAGGACACAAGCTTAGGCTGCACATGAGCATGCCTACACAGGTGGTGTATAGGACCTCTGTGAGCACACATACCTCACTGACTTCAGTACTCTCCACCCATGGTGAAAGGAAAATAATTACTATGAAAATAGCCGGATCAAGCCTAACTCTCAGGGCTTGTACTGCAGCAAGCAGTGAATAGACCCTGCCTGTGATAGAGTGGCAACAGCTTGGAGCAGAAAGGGAATCCCACCTTACATCCTTCTGGGTTTTAGACACTTCAGTTCAGTTCAGTTCAGTCGCTCAGTCGTGCCCGACTCTTTGCTACCACATGAATCGCAGCACGCCAGGCCTCCCTGTCCATCACCATCTCCCGGAGTTTACTCAGACTCACGTCCATCGAGTCCGTGATGCCATCCAGCCATCTTATCCTCGCTCGTCCCCTTCTCCTCCTGCCCCTAATCCATCCCAGCATCAGAGTCTTTTCCAGTGAGTCAACTCTTCACATGAGGTGGCCAAAGTACTGGAGTTTCAGCTTTAGCATCATTCCTTCCAAAGAAATCCCAGGGTTGATCTTCAGAATGGACTGGTTGGATCTCCTTGCACTTCAGACACTTAAGCAGCAACAATACCCCCTATCAAGGTGATAACACCCAGCACACACACCCTGATGGAAGATATGATGGATACCCATTTCTAAATCAGTCTTCATACCAAAGACATCGAAAACATGCAGTCTACACAGGGATACTCACACAGAAAAACACCCTTTCAAGACCACAATACAGAAGTTTCTCCTAAATTCAGAGAGGCAAAGTTAAGTGAAATGAAAAAGAAGAAGAAACACTCCCATTAAAAGAGCAAGAGAAATCCCTTGAAATAGCAAATGATGAAACAGCCATCACCAGTCTACTAGGTACTGAGCTTTAAAAGGAGGTAATAAAAGTATTAATTAAATTAAGAAAAAGTTATAGATAAAAATACTGATCATTATAACATGTAGTTAGAAATTATAAAGATCAACTCATGAAAAATAATTAAATTTGAGATAAAAAGCAATTTATAAACAATGAATAGCTAACTAAATGACACAGAAGAAAAACTAAGTCATCTGGGAAATAGGATAGTGCCCATCAACAGATAACTATGTTAAGAAGATGTAGGATATATGTACAAGGACTATTACTCACCCTTAGAAAGTATAAAATTTTGCATTTGCAACAACGTGGATGGAACTAGAAAGCATTATTCTTAGTGAAATATGTCACACAGAGGAAAAATATTACATCGTTTATATGTAGAATCTAAAAAATAATACAAATGAATCTATATACAAAATAGACTCAGATTCACAGACATAGGCAATAAATAAAATTATGCTTACCAAACAGCAGGAAGGGAGCGACCAATTAAGAGTATGGAGTAAGAGATATAAACAACCAAACACAAAAATTGATAAGCAAAAGAATCTAATGGATAGTAGAGGGAATTATACCCAATATCTTATAATAATTTGTAATGGAATATAATCTACAGAAACACTGCATCATTAAGCTATACCCCTGAAACTAACACAAAATTGTAAATCGACTACACTTCAAGGTAGATAGGTAGAAACAGATGATAGGTAGATAGAAAATTTTATTCCTGGAACCTCTGACTCTTTTTGGGCTGTACTGTGGCTTTGTTGCTGTGCAGCCTTTCCTCTAGCTGCAGGGCATGAGGGCTGCTCTCTAGTTGTGATGCACAAGTTTCTCATTGATGTGGCTTCTCTTGTTGGGGAGCACAGGTTCTAAGGCATGCAGGCTGCAGAAGTTGCAATGGGTGGGCTCACTATTTGTGGTTCCCAGGCCCTCGAGCACAGGCTCAATATTTGTGGTGCACCAGTTTAACTCATCCCATGATATGTGGGATCCTCCTGGACCAAGGATCAAACCTCGCGTCTCCTACATTGCCAGGCATATTCTTTACCACTGGGCCACCAAGGAAACCCCAAACCTCCCACATCTTAAATGGCAACATGACATATTCCATGGACAAGCTCTTACACAAAGTAAGAATAACTACTGAAAATGATACTTTAAAACAACTATTTAGTGTCTAGAAAATGCCCTAAAAAAAAAAAAATACATTCTGAGTTCCAAACAAGTGATATAACACAGCACTCCTGGAAAAAAAAAAAAGAAATGCAGCAAATAAAGACACATTTGTTCCAGAAAAATACATTAACAGTAAAGTTGCTGAAAGCCTATGACGTTTAAATCCAAAGTTCTCCCTCTCGTACTATCCATTAGCAGAAAAATAGATTCCACTCTAAGCAGGTTCAGAAAGAACACCTGGCTCTCACTACCTCCAGCTCCCATTTGAGTGTTATCGTATCTTCATAGAAGGATCAAGCCACTTGAATTTCTCTCTCACACACACGCTATAGCTGTGCATTACAGTAGCTAAGTTCCAGACAAGTATGGCCAACAAAATTCTCCCTTCTTCCATACAACCCCAGTCATAGGGCAGCTGTTTGCTCAGTTCATTCATAGAATGGAGGCTCTGTGATGAAAAAAGCAAGCTAAAAATAAACCTTACTGTTTACACTTAAAAGAGGGATGTCACAGAGAGAGAAGTGTGCCTTGGTCCCTATCCCCAGGTCTGAAAGCCAAGGTGCAGAGTTTCATGATAGGGAGACTTAGGACATAAAATGAAAGTCGCTCAATCATGTCCGACTCTTTGTGACCCCATGGACTATAGTCCATGGAATTCTCCAGGCCACAATGCTGGAGTGGGTACCCTTTCCCTTCTCCAGAGGATCTTCCCAATCCAGGGATAGAACTTAGGTCTCCCGCATTGCAGACTGATTCTTTACCAGCTGAGCCACAAGGGAAGCACAGAACACTGGAATGGGTAGCTGTTCCCTTCTCCAGGGGATCTTCCTGACCCAGGAATTGAACTGGTGTCTCCAGCATTGCAGGTGGATTCTTTACTAATTGAGGCATCAAGTAAGCCCTAGGACATAAAAGCCATTCTCAAAACACTTTATTTTTTTTTTATCAAACTGTAGGAAGGTCAAGCCTATAATTACTCACAAACTATGAAAGATATGTTGATAAGCAGTTAAGAGGAAGCTGATTGCTTCATGAAAGATACAGGCTAAACCACTGGCAAGCTAGTTTATCAGAGAAAACCAGAGAAAGAAACAGCTAAGAAGAGCCTTCCTGAGGTCTAGCTAAAAGACAAAGAACACAAATAAATAAAATGAGAAACTAAAATAAAGAATATAATAGATCATAGGCTACTATTGTGATATTCCTACAAACTGGAGAACTTAGAAGAAAAGGATAAATTCTTGTAAGCATGAAACCTATCTTCAGGCAACTATGCTTAAAGAAGAAAAGTATAATGGCAATGTATAATAATAATATTCCATCTAATAAAGCCTATAAATAAAAGATAGGAATCATATTTTACAAAAGTAACAGATGGAAATTTTGGAGTTGAGAATTACTATATCTGAAATGAAAAATTCACTAGAGGAAGTCAATAGTAGATTTTAAGAAGCTGATGAAAAAGCCAGGAAACATAAAGATATTACAGATCAATGAGTTAACATAATCAAATGAACAGAGGGAAAAAAAGAATAATGAACAGAAGTTTAGAGAATGGTGATACATAATAAAGCACACTAACATACACAGAGGGAGAGAGCCAGAAGAGAAAAGATGCAGAGCAAAATATTTTAAGTGTGTGAAAGCATTTCAATTAAGATGCAAAATCCCAACTACACATCCCAATTGTCCACCTAATTCCAAGTAGGATAAATATTGGAGAGCCATACACAGACACTAGTGAAATGTTGAAAGCTAAAGCAGAAAGTCTTGAAGAACTAAAAGAGAAATAATTCCTTCTTACAAGTGAATGCCAAGATAGTGCTTATTTCTCATAAGAAATAAGGAATGCTCCATGGCAGTGGGATGACCTTTTAAAGTGCTGAAAGTCAAAACTTTCAACCTAAAATTCATTATCAAGCAAAACTATTTTTGAAATATGAGTGAAAAATATAGTCTTGTGCCCTCTAACTCCAAAAGAAAATTTATTCCTGGGAAATGTGCTCTACAGGAAAAACTGAGAGAAGTCCTATGACAGAAGAAAGTAAACCCAGACTATAATTCTAATCCCCATGATAGACCAAAGAGCAGTGATAAAGAGAAGCCATTTATAAAACATGTATCTTTTCCTTTCTTCTCTTAAAAAAATATAAAAAGCAAGCATGTAAAATATGTATATAGTTGCATTTCCAGGCCTATGACATATAGTTATTTAATAATATATTTGAGAGGTGGGAGAAATGCAGCAGTGGTGAAAAGTGAAGTGAAAGTGTTAATTACTCAGTCATGTCCAACTCTTTGCAACCCCATGGACAATAATGGCCTACCAGGCTCCTCTGTCCATGAACTTCTTCAGGAAAGATACTGGAGCAGTGGTGCAGGGCCGAGGTGAAAGTGTTCTGCAGTGGCTTAATACTGCAGAGACGTGCTGTAGCTGGGAATGCACCAACTGAGAATGGTGGTCCAAAGTTCCACTTCTGGCCCCAAAGAAAGTGAGGGAAGATGAGCAATATGTCCACAATGATGACCCAAAAAAGATGTCCTTTTCATTATAGGGGACTGGAATGCAAAAGTAGGAAGTCAAGAAACAGCTGGAATAACAGCAGGGCAAAGGCTAATAGAGATTTGCCAAGAGAATGCACTGGTCATAGCAAGCACCCTCTTTCAAAAACACAAGAGAAAACTCTACACATGGACTTCACCAGATGGCCAACACTGAAATCAGATTGATTATATTCTTTGCAGCCAAAGATGGAGAAGCTCTATACAGTCAGCAAAAACAATAAAAGAAACTAACTGTGGCTCAGATCATCAACACCTTATTGCCGAATTCAGACTTAAATTGAAGAAAATACGGAAAACCACTAAACCATTCAGGTATGACCTAAATTTAATCCCTTACTATTATCCAGGGGAAGTGAGAAAAAGATTTAAGGGACTAGATCTGATAGAGTGCCTGCTGAACTATGGATGGAGGTTTGTGACACTATACAGGAGACAGGGATCAAGACCATCCTCAAGAAAAAGGAATGCAAAAAAGCAAAATGGTTGTCTGAGGAGGCCTCATAAATAGCTGTGAAAAGAAGAAAAGTAAAAAGCAAAGGAGAAAAGGAAAGATATACCCATTTGAGCAGAGTCCCAAAGAATAGCAAGGAGAGATAAGAAAGCCTTCCTCATTTGATCAGGGCAAAGAAATAGAGGAAAACAACAGAAAGGGAAAGACTAGAGATCTCTTCAAGAAAATTAGAGATACAAAGGGAATATTTCATGCAAGGATGGGCTCAGTGAAGGATAGAAATGATATAGACCTAACAGAAGCAGAAGATATTAAGAAGAGGTGGCAAAAATACACAGAAGAACTGTAAATAATAATAATAATAATAATAATAATGATAATAACCCAGATAATAAGGATGATGTAATCACTCACCTAGAGCCAGACATCCTGGAATGTGAATTCAAGTGCGCTTTAGAAAGCATCACTATGAACAAAGCTAGTGGAGGTGATAGAATTCCGGTTGAGCTATTTCAAATCCTAAAAGATGATGCAGTGAAAGCTCTGCACTCAATATGCCAACAAATTTAGAAAACACAGCAGTGGCCACAGGACTGGAAAATGTCAATTTGCATTTCAATGCCAAAGAAAGGCAATGCCAAAGAATGATCAATTGCACTCATCTCACACTCTAGTAAAATAATGCTCAAAATTCTCCATGCCAGGCTTTAGCAATACGTGAACTGTGAACTTTCAGATGTTCAAGCTGGTTTTAGAAAATGGAGAGGAACCAGAGATCAAATTGCCAACATCCGCTGGATCATCAAAAAAGCAAGAGAGTTCCAGAAAAACATCTATTTCTGCTTTATTGACTATGCCAAAGCCTTTGACTGTGTGAATCACAATAAACTATGGAAAATTCTGAAAGAGATGGGAATACCAGACCACCTGACCTGCCTTTTGAGAAATCTGTATGCAGGTCAGGAAGCAACAGTTAGAACTGGACATGAAGCAGACTGGTTCCAAATAGGAAAAGGAGTACGTCAAGGCTGTATTTGACCCTTTTTATTTAACTTACATGCAGATTCTTGCCTAGAGAATCCCATGGACAGAGGAACCTGGTGGGCTGCTGTCCATAGGGTCACACAGAGTCGGACACGACTGACATGACTTAGCGTGCATGCATGCATTGAAGAAGGAAATGCAACCCAGTCCAGTATTCTTGCTTGGAGAATCCCGGGAACAGAGGAGCCTGGTGGGCTGCTGCCTATGGAATTGCACAGAGTCGGACACAACTGAAGAGGCTTAGCAGATGCAGCAGCAGCAGAGTACATAATGAGAAAGACTAAGATGGATGAAGCACAAGCTAGAATCAAGATTGCTGGGAGAAATATCAATAACCTCAGCTATGCAGATGACACCACCCTTATGGCAGAAAGTGAAGAACTAAAGAGCCTTTTTATGAAAGTGAAACAGGAGAGTGAAAAAATTGGCTTAAAGCTCAATATTCAGAAAACTAAGATCATGGCATCTGGTCCCATCACTTCATGGCAAATAGATGGGGAAACAGTTGCAGATTTATTTTTGGGGGCTCCAAAATCACTGCAGATGGTGACTGCAGCCATGAAATTAAAAGATGCTTACTCCTTGAAAGAAATGTTATGCCAAACCTAGAAAGCATATTAAAAAGCAGAGACATTACTTTGCCAAGATCCAGTTAGTCAAGGCTATGGTTTTTCCACTAGTCATGTATGGTTGTGAGAGTTGGACTATAAAGAAAGCTGAGTTCTGAAGAATAGATGCTTTTGAACTGTGGTGCTGGAGAAGACTATTGAGATTCTTGATTTTGGAGCCCAAGAAAATATTTTTATTTCACTCTTTCACTTTTTTAAAACAAATTTGTGTGAATTTATATTTATACAAACTCTCCTAGGTACTAGGACAGATAGGACTTAATGCTACCAACTAAAAGCATGACTTACCTAGTTGTTGCTTGTTGTTTAGTCATTAAGTCTTATATGACTTTTGCCACCCCGTGGACTATAACCCACCAGACTTCTCTCTCTGTGGGATTTTCCAGGAAAGAATGCTAGAATGGATTACCATTCCCTTCTCCAGGTTATCTCCCTAACCTAGGGATCAAATTCACATCTCCAGGTGAATTCTTCAACACTGAATGTCAGAGAAGTCCATACTTACCTAGCTCAGTTCAGTCCCTCAGTTGTATCTGATTCTTTGCGACCCCATGGACTGCAGCATGCCAGCCTCCTGTCCAATACCAGCCATCGGACTTTACTCAAACTTATGTCCATTGAGTCAGTGATGCCATCCAACCATCTCATTCTCTGTTGTCCGCTTCTCTTCCTGCCTTCAATCTTTCCCAAAACAGGATCTTTTCCAATGAATCAGTTCTTTGCATCAGGTGGCTAAAGTATTGGAGTTTCAGCTTCAACATCAGCCTTTCCAAAGAATATTCAGGACTGATTTCCTTTAGGATGGACTGGTTGGATCTCCTTGCAGTCCAAGGGACTCTCAAGAGTCTTCTCCAACACCACAGTTCAAAAACATTAATTATTCAGTGCTCAGCTTTCTTTATAATCCAATTCTCACATCCATACATGACTACTGGAAAAACCATAGTTTTGACTACATGGACCTTTGTTGGAAAAATAATGTCTCTTTTTTTTAATATGCTATCTAGGTTGGTCATAACTTTCCTTTCAAGGAGCAAGCATCTTTTAATCATGGCTGCAGTCACCACCTGCAGTGATTTTGCAGCCCAAGAATATAAAGTCTGTCACTGTTTCCATTATATCCCCATCTGTTTGCCATGATATAATGGGACCCAATGCCATGATCTTAGTTTTCTGAATGTTGAATTTTAAACCAACTTTTTCACTCTCTTCTTTCACTTTCATCAAGAGGCTCTTTAGTTCTTCCTCACTTTCTGCCATAAGGGTGGTATAATCTGTGTATCTAAGGTTGTTGATATTTCTCCTGGCAATCTTGATTCCAGCTTGTGCTTCATTCAGCCCAGCATTTCTCATGATGTACTTTGCATATTAATTAAATAAGCAGTGTATAATATACAGCCTTGATGTACTTCTTTCCCAATTTGGAACCAGTCTATTGTTCCATGTCCGGTTCTAAGTGTTGCTTATTTACCTGCATACAGATTTCTCAAGAGGCAGGTAAGGTGGTCTGGTATTCCCATCTCTTTAAGAATATTCCACAGTTTGTTGTGATCTGCACAGTCAAAGGCTTTGGCGTAATCAATAAAGCAGAAGTAGATGTTTTTCTGGAATATCTTTGCTTTTTCTTTGATTCAGCGGATGTTGGCAACTTGATCTCTGGTTCCTGTGCCTTTTCTAAATCCAGCTTGAACATCTAGAAGTTCACAGCTCACATACTTGTTAACTTATCTGGCCACAAAGTAGAAATTATAATTATATGGCATGATATAGGTTTGAACCATCATTAAAATGGCAATCATATTATAATATATAGATGTATCAGTCATCATGTTATATATGTTAACTTAATGTTATATGTTAAATATATTCACCCTTTTCTATAAGTATATAATTTGAAACTAAGACTATCCCTGTATGGAGAGCTTTAATAAATCTTATTTCCCTTTATATAAATTTTCATACCTTTCAATATTTTATTGCCATGAGCTTATATTATTTTCATAAAGATATCAGAGGATGAAGTGAATCATTCCATATCAGTAATTAATTTGTATAGACAGTACGTACTATAATAATTCCAAATGGATGCATTTTTCACAGCATAGATGAAGCAGCATTGGGTAGCAAGGCAATATGACAAAGCATTGAAGATAAGTAACTTTAAATTCTACTACAGATTACTAGAAATAGAATATTACCTGGACATACCATGTGAGCATTAAGAAAGTTCAGTGACAATAATATTAAAACTGATATCAACAGATGAAATTATACTTTTGAAGAACACTCACATTGGATAAAGAAATGGCAGCGCACTCCAATGTTCTTGCCTGGAGAATCCCAGGGATGAGGAAGCCTGGTGGGCTGCCATCTATGGGGTCGCACAGAGTCGGACAAGACTGAAGTGACTTAGCAGCAGCAGCAGCAGCATCAACACAGCCTTTAAGGTTAAAATTTGAAAAAGTGCTTTCTTTTCTTTTCTTTGTTAAAATATATTTTTGCAAAGAAGTTTTACACAATAATTAGAATCATAAAGTGTATTTTTATGATATACAAATTTGGTCATTATTTTCCAGAGATTAAACAGAAGAAAATATTTTTAAAAAGATGAGTACATGGTTTTAATCAGATATCCAGAAAAATTTTGCTCCTCTAAATCTTAAATAGAAAACTTTGAGAAATGTGGAATTATTCCTGTATAGAAAATAACATATTTTTTTTAACTAGAAAGGATCAAGTACCACAAGACAAAATAATTCAAAAACAGTTTCAGGAAAATAAGTATTCACAAGGAGCTTTATTTAGTTAGAAGTGAACTACTCAAAAGGTGAGCAGATCGCTGGTGCAGAAAGCTCTGGGTTACCTCTCCCACTGTGGGGCAGGTGTTTCCTGGGTCTCAGGTGATGATGATGGTCCCTCACAGCAGTTACACATAGCACATCCTACTGTGACATCAATTATAAGATTTCAGGACAAAGGGTGCTGTACGTAAACAAACCGAGCAATGCCTTGTACTGAGTCATTCAGTTGTGTCCAGACTTTTTGATACCCCATGGACTCTAGCCCACCAGGGTCCCCTGTCCATGGGAATTCTTCAGGCAGGAATACTGGAGTGGGTTACCTTGCCCTCCTCCAGGAGATCTTCCCAACCCAGGGATCAAACCCAGGTCTCCTGCATTGTAGGTGGATTCTTTAGCATCTGAGCCACCAGGGAAACCCAAATCCAGCAATACAGTCACTCAAATAAGTAACTATACAAGTGTACCTCTGGGATACAAACGCAAGTCATAAAACTGTTTCATAAAACTTCTAAACAATAAAACCAGACTCCTCAATATCAGTGACTAGTAATATAGACAGACAGTTTTGGAAATTATTAAAATTTTTAAGGTAAAGAATAAGCAATAAGAATGGTAGACATAAACTGATTAAAATGATAATTTTTTCATAGTGCTAGTAGGAAAAAGCAATATTAATGACTAAATAAAATAATTCTCAAAGGACAGTCTCAAATAAATAAATGATTTAGTAGAACAATAATAAAAAAAATTAAAGGTGAGTTGAATCCTGCATTGTAACTTCCTTCCAAGTATCTATATTAGTAACAAACAACATGACTGATGAAGAATCTGAATATAATATTGTTTAACAGTATCTCCTTGTCAGCACTATGTACTGGCTTTATTTCATTTCCTGCTTATACACAAACACATTTGCACAAATATACATAAGAGAAGAAATTGACCTCATATCACCCATTTCCTTCCCAACGAAGTCAAGGATGATTTATGCTAAAAACAGCCATGGATTATAATATGGAGTTTCCTCAATAAATTTTAACTTCTTTAGTGTTAAATACTGACCAATGTCCAAAGTACACAGCTGACCAACGTCCAAAGTGTGAAGGCAGCATGTTCAAGAGACATGGCTTTGTAGGGGGGAGTCTGGGGGGTTGGAGGGGTTAGGGAGGGAAATCACTCTATAAACTAGCTATATAGCACATTGTAGGAATAATGCACATTTTCTAATATAACACCTGTCTACATATGTGGCTCAGCAATTCCTCTTCTAGGTATGTATCCAAAAGAATTGAAATTAGGACCCCAGTGAGATATTTGCACACTAAATACATAATAGCTCTATTCAAAGGAGCTAAGAGGTTGAAACAACAAAAGTGTCCATCAACAGATAATGCAATAAACTAAATATCATATACACAAACAATGAAATATTCACCTTTAAAGGGAAATTCTGACACAATCACAACATGAATGAATCTTATGCTAAGTGAAATAAGACAGTCAGAAAAAGACAAATACTATACAATTCACCTTATAAGAAATACCCAATCTAGTCACATTTGTAGAAACATAGAGTAGAATGAGAGGCTTCCTGGGTAGCTCAGACAGTAAAGAAACTTCCTGCAGTGAGGGAAACCTAGATTCAATCCCTGGGTTGGTAAGATTCCCAGAAGAAGGGAATGGATACCCACTTCAGGATTCTTGACTGAAGAATTCCATCTGATTTTCTCTCTTTAGTTGCTTGTAGAAATCCATTCAATATTGTTTGCTACACTACTGTTCTTTTGTGATGGAACAAAATTTTTCATAGGAAATGGAAGAGTTGTTTGTGCAGAGCTCAGGAAAAGATAGTATTATGGTGTTTTCTTTGGGGTCAATGGTCAGTAACATGTCAGAAGAAAGTGCCAATGTGATTGCATCAGCCCTTGCCCAGATTCCACAAAAGGTACACACAGTAACTTAATAGTGGACAACTATTTAATATCTGTTAAACTATAAAAGATCTGATTTTAGACATTTTCTACCAGAAAGGTGAAATATTATGATAGTTAACACTTATCTCAGATATATAAATAAACCAAATATAAATGACAGGCTAGTTATAGCATTACAAGGAGTGTCTTTGATCCATAATAATTTTCAATTAACATTGTAATAAAAAAAAGAATGATATTTGAAGAAATGTAGTGTGAATTTTGGAATTATAATGGTAACATGGGCAGGAAAATAAATCACCATATTCTGCTTTGTCACTGTTCTCTTTCCTTGAAGGGCTTCTTTTTGTAAAATTTTTTTTAATTGAAGGATAAATGTTTTACAAAATTTTATGGTGTTCTGTCATACATCAATAAGAATCAGCCATAGGTACACCCATGTCCCCTCCCTCCAAGACTTCCCTCCCTACCCCACCCTTCAGCCTGTCACAGAGCTCTTGTTTGAGTTGCCTGAGTCATACAGCAAATTCCCATTGGCTATCTGTTTTACATATGATATTGTAAGTTTCTATGTTACTCTCTCCATACATTTTCCCTTCTCCCTCCTCTCCTTCCACCTTGTCCATAGGTCTGTTCTCTATGTCTGTTTCTCCATTGCTGCCCTGAAAGTAAGTTCATCAGTGCCATCTCTCAGATTCCATACATATGTGTCAGTATATGATATTTATATTTCTCTTTCTGACTTACTTCACTCTATATAATGGGCTCTAGTTTCGTCCACCTCGTTAGAACAGATTCAAATGTGTTCCTTTTTATGGCTAAGTAGTGTTCCATTGTATATATGTACCACAACTTCTTAAATATTCATCTGTTGATGGACATCTAGGTTGCTTCCATGTTATAGTTATTGTAAATAATGCTGCAATGAACACTGGGTTATATGTGTCTTTTTCTGTTTTTATTTCCTCATGGTATATGCCTAGGAGTGGGATTGCTGGGTTATCTGGTCATCCTAGCTTTCTAAGGAGTCTCCAAACCATCTTCCATAGTGGCTGGCTGTATCAGTTTACAGTCCCACCAGCAACACAAGAGTGTTCTCTTTTCTCCACAATCTCTCCAGAATTTATTGTTTGTAGACTTTTTGATGATGACCATTCTGACTGATGTGAGGTGGTATCTCATTGTAGTTTTGACTTGCATTTCTCTAATACTGAAGAATTGATGTTTTTGAACTGTGGTGTTGGAGAAGACTCTTGAGAGTCCCTTGGACTGCAAGAAGATCCAACTAGTCCATCCTAAAGGAGACCAGTCCTGGGTGTTCATTGGTGGGACTGATGCTGAGGCTGAAGCTCCAATACTTTGGCCACCTCATGCGAAGAGTTGACTCATTGGAAAAGACCCTGATGCTGGGAGGGATTGGGGGCAGGAGGAGAAGGGGACGATAGGGGATGAGATGGCTGGATGGCATCACTGGCTCAATGAACATGGATTTGGGTAGACTCCGGGAGTTGGTGATGGACAGGGAGGCCTGGCATGCTGTGATTCGTAGGGTCGCAAAGAGTTGAACACGACTGAACGACTGAACTGAACTGAACTGAACTGAACTGAATAATGAGTGATGTTGAGCATCTTTTCATATGCTTGTTAGCCATGCATATATCTTCTTCGTAGAAATGTCTCTTCAGGTCTCTTTCCCACTTTTTGATTGGATTGTTTGCTTTTCTGTTATATAAGATACTTGTATATTTTGGAAATTAATTCTTTATCAGTTGTTTCCCTTGATATTATTTTCTCCCATTCTGAGGGTTGTCTTTTTGCCCTGTTTATATTTTCCTTTGCTGGGCAAAAGCTTTTAAGTTTAATTAGATCCCACTTGTTTATTTTTGTTTTTATTTCCATTACTCTAGGAGATGGGTCATAGGGGATCTTCCTTTGATTTATGTCATCAAGTGTTCTGTCAATGTTCTCCTCTAAAAGTTTAATAATTTCTGATCTTACATTTAGGTCTTTAATTAATTCTGAGCTTATCTTTGTGTATGGCATTAGGTAATGATCTAATTTCATTCTTTTGCATGTAGGTGTACACTTTGCCCAGCACCACTTATTGAAGAGCCTCTCTTTGCCCCATTGTATATTCTTGCCTCTTATGTCAAAAATAAAGTACTCTTTGGTGCACAGGTTTATCTCTGGGTTCCATTGGTCTATATATCTATTTGTGTGTTACTACCATCTGTCTTGATGACTATAGCTTTGTAGTATAGTCTGAAGTCAGAAAGTTTGATTCCTCCAAGTCCATCCTTCCTTCTCAAGACTGCTTTGGCTACTCAGGGTCTTTTGTGTTTCTAATGAATTGTGAAATTTTTTGTTCTAGTTCTGTGAAAAAAGCCATTGGTAATTTGATAGGGATTGCATTGAATCTGTAGAGTGCATTTGGTGATATAGTCATTTTCACTACCAGGAGCCAAGAATATCTCTCCATCTGTTTATGTCATCTTCTTTCATCAGTGTCTTACAGTTTTCCATATACAGGTCTTTCGTTTGCTTCAGTTCAGTTCAGCCGCTCAGTCATGTCCGACTCTTTGTGACCCCATGAATTGCAGCATGCCAGGCCTCCCTGTCCATCACCAATTTCCAGAATTCACTCAAATTCACGTCCATCAAGTCAGTGATGCCATCCAGCCATCATCCTCTGTCGTCCCCTTCTCCTCTTGCCCCCAATCTCTCCCAGCATCAGGGTCTTTCCCAATGAGTCAACTCTTCGCATGAGATGGCCAAAGTATTGGAGCTTCAGCCTTAGCATCATTCCATTCAAAGAACACCCAGGACTGATCTCCTTTAGAAAGGACTGGTTGGATCTCCTTGTGGTCCAAGGGATTCTCAAGAGTCTTCTCCAACACCACAGTTCAAAAGCATCAATTCTTTGGCGCTCAGCTTTTTTCAGTCCAACTCTCATATCCATACATGACTACTGGAAAAACCATAGCCTTGACTAGACGTTCCTTAGTTGGCAAAGTAATGTCTCTGCTTTTGAATATGCTATCTAGGTTGGTCAAAACTTTCCTTCCAAGGAGCAAGCGTCTTTTAATTTCATGGCTGCAATCACCATGCGCAGTGATTTTGTAGCCCCCCAAAATAAAGTCTGACACTGCTTCCACTGTTTCCCCATCTATTTCTCATGAAGTGATGGGACCAGATGCCATGATCTTCGTTTTCTGAATGTTGAGCTTTAAGCCAACTTTTTCACTCTCCTCTTTCACTTTCATCAAAAGGCTTTTTAGTTCCTCTTCACTTTCTGCCATAAGGGTGGTGTCATCTGCATATCTGAGGTTATTGATATTTGTTTCCTTAGGTAGGTTTATTCCTAGATATTTTATTCTTTTTGTTGCAATGGTGAATGGGATTGATTCCTTAATTTTTCTTTCTGATATTTCATTGTTAGTTTATAGGAGTGCAAGTGATTTCTGTGTATTGACGTTGTGTCCCATGACTTTCCTGAGTTTGCTGATTAGCTCTCATAATTTTCTGACAATTTCTTTTGGGTTTTCTATGTATAGTATCATGTCATTTGCAAACAGTGAGAGCTTTACTTCTTCTTTTCTGATCTGGATTCTTTTTATTTCTTTTTCTTCTCTGATTGCTGTAGCTAGGATTTCCAAAACTATGTTGAATAATAGTGGTAAGAGTGAATGTCCTTGTCTTGTTCCTGATCTTAGAGGAAAGCTCTTAGTTTTTCACCATTCAGAACAATATTTGCTGTTGGCCTTTCATATATGGCCTTTATTATGTTAAGGTAGGTTTCTTCTATGCCCAGTTTTTGAAGTGTTTTTTATCATATATGGATGCTGGATTTGTCAAAGGCTTTTTTTGCATGTATTGAGATGATCATATGGTTTTTATCTTTCAATTTGTTATTATGGTGTATCTTGTTGATTGACTTGTGTATAGTGAAAAATCCTTGCATCCCTGAAATAAACCCAAATTGATCATGGTGTATGAGTTTTTTAATGTGTTGTTGGATTCTGTTTACTAGAATTTTGTTGAGGATTTTTGCATCTATGTTCATTGGTGATATTGGCCTGTAATTTTCTTTTATCATGTTGTCTTTTCCTGGTTTTGGTATCAAGGTGATTGTGGCCTCATAGAATGAGTTTGGAAGTGTTCTTTCCTCTGCAATTTTTTGGAAGAGTTTCAGAAAAATAGGCATTAGCTCTTCTCTAAATGTTTGGTAGAATTCCACTGTGAAGCCATCTGGCCCTGGGATTTTGTTTTGGGGGAGATTTTTGATCACTGTTTGTTTGTTGGGTTTTTTTCCCACATTTTGGTAATTTATTTTATTTTTAATTATTTTTATTATTTAACTTTACAATACTGTATTGGTTTTTCCATACATTTACATGGCAAAACCAGTACAGTATTGTAAAGTAAAAAAAAAAAAATTAAAAATAAATAAATAAATAATTTGAAAAAAATAAATAAAATAGTATTTGTAATTGGATTGTTTCCTTAGTGATTCTCTGTTTTGATCATCAATCCATTGGTGAAAGTGGGGTGTTAAAGTCCCCTGCTATTATTGTGTTGCTATAGATTTCTCCTCTTATGCCTGTTTGTGTTTGCCTTATGTACTGAGGTGCTCCTATGTTGAGTGTATAGACATTTATAATGGTTACATCTTCTTTTTTGGTTGATCCTTTGATCATTATGTAGTGTCCTTCTTTGTCTCTTACGATATTCTTTATTTTAAAGTCTATTTTCTCTAATTGTTGGAAAGAGAATAATCACTGAAATGGTAATAGAAGGATTAAGAAGCATTGAGAGCAAAGTTCAAATAGGGAACCATGAATATTATGGACACTCATCTGCCCACTTTTCTTTCTTTCAGTGTGTGAAATCCTCTGATGTTTTAAACTCTTCAAAGAGCATTTATTTTCAGTAAACTATCTTGATATTTTATTGTTGTTTAGTCCTCAGGTTGTGTCTTTGACTCTTTGCCAAACTGTGGACAGCAACATGCCAGGCTTCCCTGTCCTTTACTATTTCCTGAAATTTGCTAAAATCCCTGTCCATTGCATTGATGATGCTATCCAACCATCTCATCTTCTGTTGCCCCTTTCTTCTCCTACCTTCAATCTTTCCCAGCATCAGGGTCTTTTCCAGTGAATCAGCTCTTTTAATCAGGAGGCCAAAGTATTGGAGCTTCAGCATCAGTCTTTCCAATGAATATTCAGTGTTGATTTCCTATATGATTGATTGGCTTGATCTCCTTGCTGTCCAAGGGACTCTCTAGAGTCTTCTCCAGAACCACAATTCAAAAGCATCAATTCTTTGGTACTCAGGCTTCATTATGGTCCAACTCTCACATCCATACATGATTACTGGAAAAATCATAGCTTTGACTATACAGACCTTTGATGGCAAAGTGATGTCTCTGCATTATAATACACTCCTAGCTTTGTCATAGTTTTTCTTCCAAGGAGCAAGCATCTTTTAATTTCATGGCTACAGTAACCTACTAGGTTTTTTGGAGCCCAAGAGGGGAAAAGAAATCTGCCACTGCTTCCTTTTTTCCCCTTCTATTTTCCATGAAATGATGGAACCAGATCTCATGATCTTAGTTTTTTGAAAGTTGAGATTTTTCACTCTCATCCTCTGTTATGCCCTTCTCCGGCCCTCAATCTTTTCCAGCATCAGTGTGTATGTGTGAGTGTGCTTAGTTGCTCAGTTGTGCCCGACTCTTTGTGACCCCATGGACTATAGCCCACCAAGCTCCTTGTCCATGGAATTTTCTAGGCAAGAATACTGGAGTGTTTCCATTTCCTTCTCCAGGCGATCTTCCAGACCCAGGGAAACTGGTGTCTCTTGGGTCTCCTGCCTTAGCAGGCAGATTCTTTACCACTTTTCTCCCGGAAGGTCCCAGTATCAGGGGTGTGTGTGTGTGTGTGTGTGTGTGTGTGTGTATTTTCCAATGAGTCAGAGTTTTAAGCCAGATTTTTCACTCTCTTCTTTCACCTTCATCAAGAGCCTCTTTAGTTTCTCTTTACATTATGCCATTAGAGTGTTTCTGCCAGGATCATCTGCATATCTGAGGTTGATGATATTTAGAAATAGCAAGAACCTCCGATATGCAAATGATACCACTTTAATGGCAGAAGATAAAGAGGAACTAAAGAGCATCTTGATGAAAGAGAAAGAGGAGAGTGAAAAAGCTGGCTTAAAACTCTGACTCATTGGAAAACACACACACACACACACACACACACACACAACCCTGATACTGGGACCTTCCAGGAGAAAAGTGGTAAAGAATCTGCCTGCTAAGGCAGGAGACCCAAGAGACACCAGTTTGATCCCTGGGTCTGGAAGATCGCCTGGAGAAGGAAATGGAAACACTCCAGTATTCTTGCCTAGAAAATTCCATGGACAAGGAGCTTGGTGGGCTATAGTCCATGGGGTCACAAAGAGTCGGACACAACTGAGCAACTAAGCACACTCACACATACACACTGATGCTGGAAAAGATTGAGGGCCGGAGAAGGGCATAACAGAGGATGAGATGGTTGGATGGCATCACCAACTCGATGGATGTTAGTTTGAGCAAATTCCAAAAGATACTGAAAGACAAGGAAGCCTAGCGTGCTGCAGTTCACAGAGTTACAAAGATTCGGACACAACTTAGTGATTGGACAACAATAATAACGAAATATAACCTATAAAAGCCCTGATTTGTTATATTATGCACCTAAAACTAATGCATAATTGTAAATCAACTACACTTAAAGATTGATAGATCTATTGATACATATATTAATAGATATATTCATACATATGTTCAATAGATAGATAGAGGATAGATAGATATACTAATTTATGTTACAAACCAAAGGGCTTTTAAACCATGGGCTCTGGGCCATATCTTGGCGGCAGCCATTTGTGGTTCTACTGGAGAGGTTAAATGTATATAACACAAAATTTGCCCTTTTAACCATTATAAATTATATAGTTCAGTTAATAAGTTTACATGATATGCAATCATCACCTCTAGTTAGATCAAGAGTATTTTCTTCTCCCAAAAGAAACTATATACCCATTAGATAGTTACTTCCTGTTCATTCATTCCTCAACCCTAGCAAATAGCTATCTACATCCTGCTGCAGGTATTAAAGCAGCAGAATGTTGAGAAATTTCAAAACACTTTGAATCTCCCATTTCTTAACTGCTAACATGACATATTTTATGGACAAGCTCTTACATGAAGTAAGAATAACTAGTGGAAACTATGCTTTAAAACAACTGAAGTGTCTAAAAATTCACTTAACAGCATCAAAACAAACAGCCCACTCAAAAAAAAAAAAAAAAAAAGATGAGAAGATCTGAATAGACATTTCTCCAAAGAAGACATACATATGGCCAATAGGCATATGAAAAGATGTTCAGCATCGCTAGTTATTGCTACTGCTACTGCTGCTAAGTCGCTTTAGTCATGTTCAACTCTGTGCGACCCCATAGACGGTAGCCCACCTGGCTCCCCCATCCCTGGGATTCTCTAGGCAAGAATACTGGAGTGGGTTGCCATTTCCTTCTCCAACGCAGAAAGAAATGCAAATCAAAACTACAGTGAGATATCACCTCACACTCATTACTATCATCAAAAAAAAACACAAATAACAAATGTTGGAGAGGGTATAGAAAGAAGGGAACCCTGCTACACTGTTGGTGGGAGTGTAAATTGGTACAGCCACTATGGAAAACAGTATGGAGATTCCTTAAAGAACTAAACATAGACTTACCATATAACACTTCAATCCCACTCCTGGGTATATATCCAAAGAAAAACATGATCAAAAAAAAAAAAAAATGCATGCACCCCCAATGTTCACTGCAGCACTGTTTACAATAGTCAAGACATGGAAGCAACCTAAATGTTCATCAACAGAGGAATAGATAAAGAAGGCGTACATATATTCAATAGAATATACTCAGCCATTAAAAAGAAAATGATGCCATTTGCAGCAATACTAATAAACACAGAGAAAGTCATACTGAGTGAAGTAAGTCAGACCAAGAAAGAGAAATATCGTATGACATCTCTTATATGTGGAATCTAAAAAAAAATTATACAAATAAACTTACAAAATAGAAAAAGACTAACAGAAAATGAACTTAGGGTTGCTGAGGGGAGGAGATAGTTAGGGAGTTTGGGAAGATCATGTACACATTGCTATATTCAGAGTGAATAACTGACAAAGACCTATTGGATAGAACATGGAACTCTACTCAATGTTATGTGGCAACCTGGATGAGATGGTGATTTGGGGTAGGAAGGATACATGTATATGTATGGCTGAAACCTTAGCTGTTCATCTGAAACTATCACAACATTGTTAATTGGCTATACCACAATACAAAATAAACAATTTAAAGTTTGAAAAAAAAAACAATAATAATAAAATGTCTAGAAACTGTCTTGAAAATACAGTAAAGACACGTTTATTCCAGAAGGGTATACTAACAGCAAAATCACTGAAATCCTATGCCATTTAAACCTCAAACTGCTCCCTCTTTCACTTTCCTTAATCAGAAAAATAGATTTCACTCTAAGTAGGTTAAGAAACAACACAGACCTCTCACTCCTCACAGTTCCTTTGACTGCTATGGTATCTTTTTCCAAAAGTCAAGTGACTTGAACTTCTCAAACATACACATCTCAGCTATCATACAGAGGCAAAGTTCCACACAAGTGTGGTCAACAAGGTTCTCCCATCTACACCCAACCAGATTCATAGGGCAAAGTTCTCACTAGGCAAAACATATTGAGAATCAGTTCAGTTCAGTCGGTCAGTCATGTCCGACTCTTTGCAACCCCATGAATCACAGCACGCCAGGCCTCCCTGTCCATCACCAACTCCCGGAGTTTACTCAAACTCATGTCCATCGAGTTGGTGATGCGATCCAGCCATCTCATCCTCTGTCATCCCTTCTCCTGCCCCCAATCCCTCCCAGCATCAGAGTCTTTTCCAATGAGTCAACTCTTCACATGAGGTAGAAAAGCATTGGAGTTTCAGCTTCAGCATCAGTCCTTCCAGTGAACACCCAAGACTGATCTCCTTTAGGATGGACTGGTTGTATTTCCTTGCAGTCCAAGGGACTCTCAAGAGTCTTCTCCAACACCACAGTCCAAAAGCATCATTCTTTGGTGCTCAGCTTTCTTCACAGTCCAACTCTCACATCCATACATGACCACAGGAAAAACCATAGCCTTGACTAGATGGACCTTTGTTGCAAAGTTATGTCTCTGCTTTTCAATATGCTATCTAAGTTGATCAAAACTTTCCTTCCAAGGAGTAAGCATCTTTTAGTTTTATGGCTGCAATCACCATCTGCAGTGATTTGGGAGCCCCAAAAAATAAAGTCTGACACTGTTTCAACTGTTTCCCCATCTATTTCCCATGAAGTGATGGGACCAGATGCCATGATGTTCGTTTTCTGAATATTGAGATTTAAGCCAACTTTTTCACTCTCCTCTTTCACTTTCACCAAGAGGCTTTTGAGTTCTTCTTCACTTTCTGCCATAAGGGTGGTGTCATCTGCATATCCTAGGTTATTGATATTTCTCCCAGCAATCTTGATTCTAGCTTGTGCTTCTTCCAGCTCAGCGTTTCTCATGATGTACTCTGCATAGAAGTTAAATAAGCAGGGTGACAATATACAGCCTTGACGTACTCCTTTTCCTATTTGGAACCAATCTGTTGTTCCATGTCCTGTTCTAACGGTTGCTTCCTGACCTGCATATAGGTTTCTCAAGAGGCAGGTCAGGTGGTCTGGTAGTCCCATCTCTTTCGGAATTTTCCACAGTTTATTGTGATCCACACAGTCAAAGGCTTTGGCATAGTCAATAATGCAGAAATATATGTTTCTCTGGAACTCTCTTGCTTTTTCCATGATCCAGTGGATGTTGGCAATTTAATCTCTGGTTCCTCTGCCTTTTTTAAAACCAGCTTGAACATCTGGAATTTCATGGGTCATGTACTGCTGAAGCTTGGCTTGGAGAATTTTGAGCATTACTTTACTAGCGTGTGAGGTGAGCACAATTGTGCGGTAGTTTGACGGTTCTTTCACATTGCCTTTCTTTGGTATTGGAATGCAAATGACCTTTTTCAATCTTGTGGCCACCGCTGAGTTTTCAAAATTTGCTGGCATATTGAGAGCAGCACTTTCACAGCATCATCTTTTAGGATTTGAAATAGCTCAACTGGAATTCAATCACCCCCACTAGCTTTGTTCCTAGTGATGTTTTCTAAGGCCAAGTTGACTTTACATTCCAGGACGTGTGGCTCTAGGTGGGTGATCACACCATCGTGATTATCTGGGTTATGAAGCTCTTTTTTTGTATAGTTCTTCTGGATATTCTTGCCACCTCTTTTTAATATCTTCTGCTTCTGTTAGGTCCATACCATTTCTGTCCTTTATCGAGCCCATCTTTGCATGAAATGTTCCTTTGGTATCTCTAATTTTCTTAAAGAGATCTCTAGTCTTTCCCTTTCTGTTGTTTCCCTCTATTTCTTTGCACTGATCTCTGAGGAAGGCTCTCTTATCTCTCCTTGCTACTCTTTGGAGCTATGCATTCAACTGGGTATATCTTTCCCTTTCTCCTTTGCTTTTATGGTGTTTTTCTTTTTTTAATTTTTATTTTTACTTTATTTTACTTTACAATACTGTATTGGTTTTTCCATACATTGACATGAATCCACCACAGGTGTACATGTAATCCCAAACATGAACACCCCTCCCACCTCCCTCCACATAACATCTCTCTGGGTCATCCCCATGCACCAGCCACAAGCATGCTGTATCCTGCATCGGACATAGACTGGCGATTCGATTCTTACATGATAGTATAAATGTTTCAATGCCATTCTCCCAAATCATCCCACCCTCTCCCTCTCCCTCTGAGTCCAAAAGTCCGCTATACACATCTGTGTCTGTTTTGCTGGCTTGCATACAGGGTCATCACTGCCATCTTTCTAAATTCCATATATATGTGTTAGTATACTGTATTGGTGTTTTTCTTTCTGGCTTACTTCACTCTGTAAAATCGGCTCCAGTTTCATCCATCTCATCAAAACTGATTCAAATGTATTCTTTTTAATGGCTGAGTAATACTCCATTGTGTATATGTGCCACAGCTTTCTTATCCATTCATCTGCTGATGGACATCTAGGTTGTTTCCATGTCCTGGCTATTATAAACAGTGCTTCGATGAACATTGGGGTACATGTGTCTCTTTCAGTTCTGGTTTCCTCAGTGTGTATGCCCAGCTTTGGGATTGCTGGGTCATAAGGTAGTTCTATTTGCAATTTTTTAAGGAATCTCCACACTGTTCTCCATAGTGGCTGTACTAGTTTGCATTCCCACCAACAGTGTAGGAGGGTTCCCTTTTCTCCACACTCTCTCCAGCATTTATTGCTTGCAGATTTTTGGATCGCAGACATTCTGACTGATGTGAAGTGGTTTTGATTTGCATTTCTCTAATAATGAGTGATGTTGAGCATCTTTTCATGTGTTTGTTAGCCATCCGTATGTCTTCTTTGGAGAAATTTCTATTTAGTTCTTTGGCCCATTTTTTGATTGTGTTGTTTATTTTTCTGGAATTGAGCTGCATAAGTTGCTTGTATATTTTTGAGATTAGTTGTTTGTCAGTTGCTTCATTTGCTATTATTTTCTCCCATTCAGAAGGCTGTCTTTTCACTTTCCTTATATTTTCCTTTGTTGTGCAGAAACTTTTAATTTTAATTAGATCCCATTTGTTTATTTTTGCTTTTATTTCCAATATTCTGGGAAGTGGATCATAGAGGATCCTGCTGTGATTTATGTCGGAGAGTGTTTTGCCTATGTTCTCCTCTAGGAATTTTATAGTTTCTGGTCTTACATTTAGATCTTTAATCCATTTAGAGTTTATTTTTGTGTGTGGTGTTAGAAAATGATCTAGTTTCATTCTTTTACAAGTGGTTGACCAGTTTTCCCTGCACCACTTGTTAAAGAGATTGTCTTTACTCCATTGTATATTCTTTCCTCCTTTGTCAAAGATAAGGTGTCCGAATGTGTGTGGATTTATCTCTGGGCTTTCTATTTTGTTCCATTGATCTATATTTCTGTCTTTGTGCCAGTACCATACTGTCTTGATGACTGTGGCTTTGTAGTAGAGCCTGAAATCAGGCAACTTGATTCTTCCAGTTCCATTCTTCTTTCTCAAGATTGCTTTGGCTATTCGAGGCTTTTTGTATTTCCATACAAATCTTGAAATTATTTGTTCTAGTTCTGTGAAAAATATCGCTGGTAGCTTAATAGGGATTGCATTGAATTTGTAAATTGCTTTGGGTAGTATGCTCATTTTCACTATATTGATTCTTCCGATCCATGAACATGGTATGTTTCTCCATCTATTAGTGTCCTCTTTGATTTCTTTCATCAGTGTTTTATAGTTTTCTATATATAGGTCTTTAGTTTCCTTAGGTAGATATATTCCTAAGTATTTTATTCTTTTCGTTGCAATGGTGAATGGAATTGTTTCATTAATTTCTCTTTCTACTTTCTCATTATTAGTGTATAGGAATGCAAGGGATTTCTGTGTGTTGATTTTATATCCTGCAACTTTACTATATTCTCTCCTTTGCTTTTGGCTTCTCTTCTTTTCACATCTGTTTGTAAGGCCTCCTCAGGCAGCCATTTTGCTTTTTTTGCATTTCCTTTCCATGGGGATGGTCTTGATTCCTGTCTGCTGTACAATGTCACAGACCTCTGTCCATAGTTCATCAGGCACTATCTATCAGATCTAGTCCCTTAAATCTAGTCCCTATTTCTCACTTCCACTGTATAATCATAAAGAATTTGATTTAGGTCATACCTGAATGGTCTAGTGGTTTTCCCCACTTTCTTCTATTTAAGTCTGAATTTGGTAATAAGGAATTCATAATCTGAGCCACAGTCAGCTCCCGGTCTTGTTTTTGCTGACTGTATAGAGCTTCTCCATCTTTGGCTCCAAAGAATATAATCAATCTGATTTTGTAGTTGACCATCTGTGGATGTCCATGTGTAGAGTCTTCTCTTGTGTTGTTGGAAGAGAGTGTTTGTTATGACCAATCTGTTCTCTTGGCAAAACTCTATTAGCCTTTTCCCTGTTTCTTTCCATACTCCAAGGCCAAATTTGCCTGTTACTCCAGGTGTTTCTTGACTTCCTACTTTTGCATTCCAGTCCCCTATAATGAAAAAGACATCTTTTCTGGGTGTTAGTTCTAAAAGGTCTTGTAAATCTTCATAGAACTGTTCAACTTCAGCTTCTTCAGTGTTACTGGTTGTGGCATAGACTTGGATAACTGTGATATTGAATGGTTTGTCTTGGAAACGAACAGAGATCATTCTGTCGTTTTTGAGATTGCATCCAAGTACTGCATTTCGGACTCTTTTTTTGACCATGATGGCTACTCCATTTCTTCTGAGGGATTCCTGCCCACAGAAGTAGATATAATGGTCATCTGAGTTAAATTCACCCAATCCAGTTCATTTTAATTCACTGATTCCTAAAATGTCAACGTTCACCCTTGTCATCTCCTGTTTGACCACTTCCAATTTGCCTTGATTCATGGACCTGACATTCAGGTTCCTATTCAATATTGCTCTTTACAGCATCGGACCTTGCTTCTATCACCAGTCACATCCTCAACTGGGTATTGTTTTTGCTTTGGCTCCATCCCTTCATTCTTTCTGGAGTTATTTCTCCACTGATTTCCAGTAGCATTTGGGCACCTACTGACTTGGAGAGTTCCCCTTTCAGTATCCTATCATTTTGCCTTTTCACACTGTTCATGGGGTTCTCGAGGCAAGAATACTGAAGTGGTTTGCCATTCTCTTCTCCAGTGGACCGCATTCTGTCAGACCTCTCCTCCATGACCCCCCACGGCGTGGCTTAGTTTCATTGAGTTAAAAAAGGCTGTGGTCCATGCTATCAGATTGGCTAGTTTTCTGTGATTATGGTTTCAGGGTGTCTGCCCTCTGATGCCCTCTTGCAACACTACCATCTTATTGGGTTTCTCTTACCTTGGATGTAGGGTATCTCTTCTTGCCTGCTCCAGCAAAGCACAGCCACTGCTCCTTACCTTGGGCAAGAGGTCTCTCCTCATGGCTGCCCCTCCTGACCTTGGACATGGAGTAGCTCCTCTCAACCCTCCTGCACCCATGCAGCTGCCACTCCTTGGACGGCATATATCCCAAATAGTCATTTCCCCAGCTCATTCATAGAATGGAGGTTCCAGAACAAAAGAGGCAGACTAAAAATAGATACTACTCTTTACACCTAAAAGGATGTCACAGAGAGAGAGGTGTGCCACTGTCCATATCCCCAGTTTTGAAGTCAGTGTTCAGGGAGTTTGACCAGAGGGAGACATAAAACATAAAACACAGAGCTCCAAGCTATTTTCACTTTATTTGAATCAGACTGTGGGAAGGAAGGTTAAGCTTATGATTACCCACAAGTTATGAAAGATTTGTTGGTGAACTGTTAAGAGGAAGCTAATTGTTTCATGACAGATACAAGCTAAACCATTTGCAAGCTAGTTTATCAGACAAAAACAAAGAAAGACACAGCTAAGAAGAGTCCTCCTGAGGTCACAACAGGCCTCAAACATTGACTTCCATAAACATCCTTGCAAATGAAAATGAACTTCTGGAAATCAGATTCTGGAACAATTTATGCTCCCAAGATATTAACATAACCTATAGCACAATCAGTCAATAGTTGATGAGAGTTAACAGTAAGAAAAGAGACAGTCAAAAGGAGTCCCCTCCTAAAACTACTATCATCCCAGGGAATGTGAATATGCCCTAAGCTCCACCCTCTAAACAGCCCCCAACAGAGGCTTCACACTATAGGGAAAAGAGACTTCACTAAAATAGTTTATTTAGTTATTGAACAAATAATAGTAATAATTAATGGAACTGGAAAGGACCAGTATCCAGAGTTGCTATACTCATTAAATGTCATAGCTTAACAAACATTTCACAGTACATAAAAACAGGGAAATGTAACCTACATGGGGGAAAAAAAGCAATAGAAACTGCCTCTGAGAGGGACTAATAGTTCTTACAAGTAAAAACTTCATACTAGCTATCACAAATTGTGTTCAATGACCCAAAGGGGATTATCAAAAAAAACAAAACAGTCAAGTAAATAAACTAAGAAGCTAAATATATATGTATGTATAAATATATATATATATAAATGATCATAAGAGAACATTATGAATCATTGTATTCTAAAAAACAGGAGAACTTAGAAGGAATGGATAAATTTCTAAAAACATACAATGCTCCTTCTATAAAACAAGCTTAAAGAAGTAAAGAAAGTTATAGAGACAATGTCCCATTGACAGAGTCTATAAGTAAGAGATAGAAATCATATTTTTCAAGTATCAAATTAAAATTTGAGTTGAAAATTACAATAATTGAAAAAATTCACCACAGGGAATCAGTAGTAGATTTGAAGCAGCAGATGAAAAAGCCAACCAACTTAAGATAGAGCAGTAAGATAATATAATCAAAATGACAGAGATAAAAATGAATAGAAAAGTGAAAAGAAGGATAGCAAATTGTGGAATACAATTAAACACACTAACATACACAAAATAGGGGTGCCATAAGAAAAGTGAGCAAAGCAAAATATTCAAAAATATAATGCTGGAAAATATCCTAAATATGATGGCAAATATTAATCTGTACAACCCAGTATTTCAATCAGTTCAAAGTAGGATAAACATAGGAGAGCCATACATCAACACTAGTAAAATGTTGAAAGCTAAAGACAGAAAATCTTAAAACAACAAGAGAAAATAATACATCCATACAAATGAACTGCAATTAAATATTACTTATATTTCATCAGAAAGGATGGAATCTCTATGGCAGTGGGATGACATATTCAAAGTGCTGAAATTCAAAACTGTCAGTCAAAAATTCTGTCAACAAAGCTATCTTTCAAAAATGAGGACAAAATATAGATAGTCCTCTGCTGCTCATGCCTTCCCCTCCCTACCCCCGCCCCCCCCACCCCCGCCAAAAATTAAAAATAAAAAAGACTTCATTGCTGGGAAATCTGCCTTACAGGAAAACTGGAGAAGTTCTTCAGCCTGAGGATGGTAAAACCAGCCTGCAGTTCTAATCCACATGATAAACCAAAGAGCACTGATAGAGATAAGTAATTTTGTAAGACAGTACAAGTACATATTTTTTCTTTCTTCTCTTAATATAAAAAACAAGCATGTAAATCATGTACATAGTTGTATTGTTAGACAGATGACGTATAGTTAATATATTTGTCAAAAGCAAGATAAAGTAGGTGGTGGTAACAAGCTGTATTAAAGAAAGGAATTATGCTATATGATAACAGGAATACATGGAAGCAAACATAGAAAATAAAAATAGGTAGCTAAAAAGATGATCAAAACCACTGAAATAATATATACTTATTCTCATTTTTGCCTCATGTGCCTTAAAAAAGGACAAAATTATATAAATACTAGTATACAATACATACACTAGTATGTAATTACATGTATGAATATAGCATGTATAACAGTGACAGCACAAAAGTTTCCAATAGAAAAGAGCTTTTAGGAACATTTTTTTCCATATTGAAGAGGAATTAAGTTAGTATAAAACTAATAAAATTCTAATAATTTATCATGTATGTATAATAAACCATAGAACAATACAAAAATAATTTAAAATCATTAAATGAATTGAGATGTTGTGCTAGTAAGTATTCATTTGATGCAAAAGAAAGACATCACAAAAAACCTAAGCAAATATAATGACATGCAGATAAAAGTAAAATGAAAGATATAAATCCAACAGTAGCAATATTAACACAAAATGTAAATAAATTACAAATTCAATCAAAAGACATATGTTAAAGGTTGTAATAAAAATATTCAACTATGTTACTTAAAGATACAGTATAAATTCAAAGATAAAAATAAGTGGAAATAAAAGAATAGAGTAGGATATATATCATACGAACAGCAACCATAAAAAAACTGGATTGACTATATTAATATCAGCCACATAAACTTTAAAACAAAAAAATATTACTATAGATGAAGAGACACATTTTATTATAAAAGTGTGAATCTATCAGTGTAAATATATATCAGTTATAAAAGATATACATACCTAACATCAAGACCAAAACACATGAAACAAAAGCAGGGGGAAATTAAAAGAGAAACAATCCAACATTAATACTGGAACACTTTACTCACTTACATTTAATAATGGATAGAAAACTAGGCAGAAGATCAACAAAGGAAACAGAAGAATTCCATAACACTATAAACCAATTAGATTCTAAGAGACATCTATAGAATACCCCATTCCAAAAAGAGTAAAATACACAATCTACTCAAGTGCACATAAATATTTCCCAAGATATACTAGATAACACTATCACTAGTGAAATTTATAAGTCTCAATAAATTTTAGAAATTCAAATCACAAGATGAATGGCCTCTGGCCACAATACAATAACAAAAAACGTTACAAAGAAATTGAGAAATTCACAAATATATGGAAATTAGATAATATTCAAAAAAGGCATCACAGATGAAAGCAAAAGAAAATTTAGAAAATAATTTAAGAAAGAAAATGAAAAATAAAAATTATGAGAATACATTGTTAAGAGGGTCATTTAAAACATAAACGTCTACATTAAAAAATAAATACTTCAAATCAATAGCCTAAATTTATACCTTAAAAAATCAGAGTATGGAGAAAGACAGGTTCCAGTTCAAGATGGTGTTTTTGAGCATAAATTGCTGCACAATCTGACCCAGCAAAATTCACACTCTTTTGCAGGAATGTTTTTTTGAAGTTGGTGTTATGTCAAAGAATAAATTATGCCAAAGAGTATTCTGCTTATGTTTTCCTCTAAGTGTCCAGTCTCACATTTAGATCTTTAATTAATTTTGAGTTTATTTTTGTGTATGCTAAGAGAGTATTCTGATTTCATTTTTTTCATATGTAGCTGTCCGGTTTTCCCAGCAACTTATTGAAGAGACTGTCTTTTCTCCATTGTATATTCTTGCCTCCTTTGTCATAGGTTAGATGAACATAGGGTACATGAGTTTTTTTCTTGACTTTCTAGGACACAATTCACAAAGATTTTTTTTCATTCTTTTCTCTGTGTGTGTGCCTAGTCGTTCAATCCTGTATGACTCTTTGCAACCCCATGGACTGTAGCCCCCCAGCTCCAAGCTCCTCTGTCCATGGGAATTCTCCAGGCAAGAATACTGGAGTGGATCGCCGTGTTCTCCAGGGGATCTTCCTGACCCAGGAATCGAACCAAGGTCTCCGGCATTGCAGGCAGATTCTTTACCAGCTAAGCTACCAGGGAAGCCCTTTTCTCTCTATCAACTGGGTAATAGCAAGACATTTGTTTTCAAGTTTGAAGATTCTTTCTTGTGTTTGATTGAGCTTATTGTCAAATTTCAATATCAATTGCATTTTAAATTTCATTTATTTATGTTTCAGTTACAGAATTTCTGTTCAGTTGCTTTTATAATTTCTTTTTTACTTATCAGCTACTTGTTTTGTTCAGGTATTGTTTTTCCTGATACTATTGAATTATGTGTGTCCTCTTTAATCTCACTGGACTTCCTGAAAATAATTATTTTGAATTATTTCCTGGTAACTCATAGATTTTCATTTTTTGGGGGTCAGTTACTAAAAAATTATTGTGTTCCTTTGGTAACACAATAATTGTCTCTGCCCAGAGGGAACTGTCACATTTCTAGCCTTTGTGGACTCACTTTATTGGGAAAAGACTTTCACCTAAAGCTGGCTGTGAGAGAAATGAATGAGTGAGGCATCATATCTGTTCCTCGGAGTGGATGGCTGCATAATCTCTGTGTGGCTATCACATAGATCAGCATCTGTGAAGTCTGCATGGGTCTTCAGTGACCAAGGCTACAGAGATAGTTCTTGATGGTTGCAGTGGTAACTAGAGCTGTTGGGGTCCTTGGCAGTGAAGTCTGCTGGCATCCTACTGCTGGGGATCTCCACCTTGGTCCATGACACATAGTTGTAACTGAGGAGATCCTTCTTGGCACCAGGTACAATGTAGTGCACTGAGAGTGGCAGTGAAGCAAAGGTCCTAAAATTATGTTCATATGTAACTACTATACAGCCTTGGCCCTGACGTGCAACAGTACATGCTGGAGCAGCGGTGTCAGAGTCAGGTACAAGCGTGTGCAGATTTGTGATAGAACTTAGATGTGTGGCTGGTTTGCTTCAGTGACTTGCAAGGGGAAGGGGTGGGTGCAGCAGTGGTAAAGGGCCTGAGGTGACAGGGCACAGTAGTCGCTTAGGCCCAGGGGACTGAATGCTATAGCAGCCCAGCCTGAGGATGGTGCATCAAAATTCCAAAACTTATGCCAGGGGAAGTCTCAGAGCAGCACGATCCAGGGATGGCATGTTAAAGCCAATGTCAGGACCCAGGGGGTGTGGCACAGAAAAGAATTGGTGTGGCCCCCGTAACAGTCAATCAAACTCTGACTTAGAATCCAACAAGGGGGTTTAGAACAGCCTGGTTAATGGTCAAGGACATGACTGCAAGTACAAGATGAGGTCTACAGCTGTAGCAGCATGTCCCCAGTTTTGCAGTGGTGGTTTAGTCAGCCTGTTGTGTCCGACTCTTGTGACCCCATGGACTATAGCCTGCCAGGCTCCTCTGTCCATGGGATTTCCCAGGCAAGAATAGTGGAAAGTTTGCCATTTCCTTCTCCAGGGGATCTTCGCAACCCAGGGATCGACCACGTCTCCCACTTTGCAGGTGGATTTTTTACCAGCAGAGCTGCCAGGGAAGCCCAACGCCAGTTATACCAGGAAAAGAACTGGCTTGGAACCTGGGGGTGGGCTGCAGTGCAGCAGCTCCTCTCACATACACCACAAGCCTTGTGGCATCCCAATCAGAAAAGGCCAGGCACAGGACTGACAGGGCCCCAGGAGTCAGGTCCCACCCCAGGGACAGTTCCAGCCTCGGGAACGACACAGCAGCAAAGATGCGGCAGCTCTGTGGCTAGACTCAGAGTTAGAGAAGACTGTGGAAGTCCTCAGTAACACAGGCTGCAAACACCTATGATAGTGAGGCTTGCTGGTCTTTTCTGACACTACTCTTCCTCATGGAGGGAACTTACTCTGACAGAATTTCTGCTGGTGCCAAGCTGTCCTGAACCCCTTGTGCTCAGTCGCTCAGTCATGTCCAAATTGGTGCAACCCCATGGACTAAAGCCCACAAGGCTCCTCTGCTCATGGAATTTTCCAGTCAAAAGTATTGGAGTGATTTGCTGTTTTTCACTCCAGGGGATCTTCCCAAACAGAGATTGAACCCATGTCTCTTGCATTTCCTACAATGGCAGAGGGGTTATTTCTACCGCCTGAAAGTGAAAGCAGCTCAGTCATGTCCAGCTCTTTGCGACCCCATGTACTATACAGTCCATGAAATTCTCCAGGCTAGAATACCTTATTCTGGCTGTTCCCTTCTCCAGGGACCTTCCCAACTCAGAGATTGAACCCAGGTCTCTCACACTGCAGGTGGATTCTTTACTGAGCCACCTAGGAAGTCCCAATACTACACTTGATCTTAGCCACAAGACCCAGAATCTCTGAACTGGAGGATGGGGTAATGCAAGTAAAATCAGTCCCATGTTTTCTATATGACCACTCTCAGTTTTCAATCGTGCCAGGTTTCTGTTGCTTCTTCATTATAGTCCAGAGCTTTCCCAACATATTGTTCACTATCGGACATGACTGAGCGACTTCACTATTTGTAGTTTTTGCTATTTCTCTGTGGGAGATACAAGTGTTGAAACTTTCAAATGGTCTGTCTTGCTGTGTGCATGCATGCTAAGTTGCTTCAGACACGTTTGACTCTTTGCAACCCTATGGACCATAACCCATAACCCATCACCTTAACTCCAACTCTGATTGAAGGAGACTGCAGATATTCACTTGCTACAGTTTTCAGGCTAGTCTTGTCTCTTACATAACAGTGGATTTGCATGTGTAAACTCATCGACTTTTAGATCAGTGACAGCACTGACAATACTGAACACACTGTATAACCTGGAAGTGTTTTACTCTTTGCCCTTTCACTTGCTTTCCACTTCTGTTGACAATTAATATAATGTACTTAGTTGAGTTGCATTATGTTATAAATACATAAACTCCCATATTATAAATCAGGAATTATAATTTAACATCCTGATTGATTTCTCCTTTTATATATGCATGAGCACTGGTGAAAGAATGCAGTAATAGTTGCAGGAGCAAAAAGTCTATGAAGTGGCTCTCATTTCTGGTACTGCAACAGATGACTTGCTACTTTAGCTCTAGAAGTTGTGGAAAGGTGCTGGTTTGGCCAATGGAATACAGTCATTGAATGAATATGAAAACAGTTCTGGATGAACTTGTCAGGAGGGTTCATGAGGTGACTGTTCTGACACCTCCAACTTCCATTCTTGTTGATCCCAATGAATCATCTCCTATTAAATATGAGACTTTTCCTCTGGCTAAAGGAGCCTGGCAGGTTGCAGTCCATGGAGTCCCAAAGAGTCAGACATGACTGAGTAACTAAGCACAGCACACAGCACATTGTAAGAATTTTATCAAGCATTTGGTCAGCATGTGGACATATCTGGCAAAAGATTTCTTTTGGACACATTTTTCATTAGTAAGAAGTTTATACTGGGAATTTTTTGATGTTTTTAAGGATCTCTGTAAAGATGTTGTTTCTAACAAGTGACTTATGACAAAACACAGGAATCAGGTTTAACGTTGTTCTTGCAGATGCCATTGGATCCTGTGGGGAGCTTCTCACTGAGATACCTAGAGTATCTTTGTTTGTACAATCTCTGCTTCTTGTATGGTGATTCAGTGGAAAAGATTAGTGAAAAACTTCCATTCTTACCATCTTATGCACCTGTTATGTTGTCTGAATTAGTCGTCATATGACATTCAGGGAGAGGGTCAAAAACATATGTACTTTATTTTGATTTTTGGTTCCAAATGTTTCATGAGAACACATGGAGTAAGTTTTACAGTGAAATACTAGGTAAGTCATGTTTTTAGTTGGTAGCATGAATTCTTATTTTTTCTAGTTCGTTTGAAAGTGAATTCACATAAAGTCACAGAAATTTGTCTCCTCTAAGTAAAATAAGGAAATGAAAATACAAAATGATTCAGCAAACTCATAAATGTTATGGAAACTTTTATGGAATACTGCAAGTAGAGCCCTGTGTTCCGTTACTGGCATAGAACACTCCAGGAAGTCATAAACCACAATATCAATGATTAAGACTTCTCCAAAAAATTATATATCTACCTTACTAAACTTCTTTTTTTTTAATTTAGAAAGCATCACTAGAAACCTTGTAAAATTTTTGATTAACGAAGACACGTATATTGAAGAGTCCCACAGATATTTGTAGCAATAGTATCTAGGTAGCACTTAGAAACTATTCCTACTTGTTTGTTCCTACTTGTTCCTACTTGTAGCTCAGTTTTCTTATTACATTACACTACATTATATATTACGGGTTCCCAAGGTGGTACTAGTGATAAAGAACCTTAATGAAGGAGACTTAAGAGACGTGGATTCAATCCTTAGGTCAAGAAGATCCCCTAGAGGATGGCATGACAGGGTTCAGCAAACTCATAAATATTATGGAAAAATTTATGAAATGCTGAAAGTAGAACCCTGTGTTCCATTACTAGTATAGAGCATTCCAGGAAGCCATAAACAACCATTTGAAGGATTAAGACTTCTCCAAGCAATTATATATCTGCCTTACTAAACTTCAGTATCTGCCTTCATAAACGTCAGTGTCTACCTTACTAATACTCCAGTATTCTTGCCTAGAGAATCCAATGGACAGAGGAGCCTAGAGAACGACTAGGTCCACAGGCTCACAGAGAGTCAGACATGACAGAAGCGATTTAGCATGCATACATGAGTATTGCATACTATACGTGCACAGACGTATTTGCTTTATCAAAAAACAGACACTTTGAAACATCTTTGGCCAAAACATTCCAAGCCTTTTCCCAAAAATTGCCTAATATATGTATATGACAAGACAGTCATTTCATCAAAGATTTGTTTTTGTTTTTTCTTTCAGGAAGACCCACTACAGCATTTGAGATAATGAGGAAAGCAGAAACATGACTCATCTTGGCACCTATTGGAATTTAGAATTTCCTCTCTCAGTGCTACCAAATTTTGAGTTTATTGGAGGCCTTTTCTGCAAACCTGCCTGTTCTCTGCCTTTCTGGATTTATTTCTCCACTGATCTCCAGTAGCACATTGGGCACCTACTGACCTGGAGAGGCCATCTTTCAGTGTCCTATCTTTTTGCCTTTGCATACTGTTCATGGGGTTCTCAAGGCAAGAATCCTGAAGTGATTTGCCATTCCATTCTCCAGTGGACCACATTTTCTCAGAACTCTCCACCATGATCCACCTGACTTGGGTGGCCCTACACAGCATGGCTCATAGTTTCATTGAATTAGACAAGTAAGAAACTATTACTTAGCTTTTAGAAGAAAATTCTGACACACCACACAACAGAGATGAATTTTACTCTAAATGAAATAAGCTAGTCCAGAAAGACACATACAAGAAAACTCCAGAGTATCCAGCCTAGTCAAATTTGTAGACACATAAAGCAGAGTGATGGCTGCCAGAGGCTGAGGAAAGAGGAAATTGTAGTTTCTTAATAACATAGACTTCAATTTTTGCCAGATCAAAAAGTTCTGGTGATTGGTTTCATTATATGAATACACTTAATGCTACTGAAGCATAACTTTAGGAATGATTAAGATGGCAATATCTTTTAAAAAGCTACAATTCTAATAATTCTAGAATATATCCAGTTTTCTCTCTTTAGGTGCTTATTTAATTTATATGCAGAGTACATCATGAGAAACGCTGGGCTGGAAGAAGCACAGGCTGGAATCAAGATTGCAGGGAGAAATATCAATAACCTCGGATACACAGATGACACTATCCTTATGGCAGAAAGTGAAGAGGAACTCAAAAGCCTCTTGATGAAAGTGAAAGTGGAGAGTGAAAAAGTTGGCTTAAAGCTCAACATTCAGAAAACGAAGATCATGGCATCTGGTCCCATCACTTCATGGGAAATAGATGGGGAAACAGTGGAAACAGTGTCAGGCTTTATTTTGGGGGGCTCCAAAATCACTGCAGATGGTGACTGCAGCCATGAAACTAAAAGACAGTTACTCCTTGGAAGGAAAGTTATGACCAACGTAGATAGCATATTCAACAGCAGAGACATTACTTTGCCAACTAAGGTCTGTCTAATGAAGGCTATGGTTTTTCCTGTGGTCAAGTATGGATGTGAGAGTTGGACTGTGAAGAAGGCTGAGTGCCGAAGAATTGTTGCTTTTGAACTGTGGTGTTGGAGAAGACTCTTGAGAGTCCCTTGGACTGCAAGGAGATCCAACCCGTCCATTCTGAAGGAGATCAACCCTGGGATTTCTTTGGAAGAAATGATGCTAAAGCTGAAACTCCAAGTCTTTGGCCACCTCATGCAAAGAGTTGACTTATTGGAAAAGACTGTGATGCTGGGAGGGATTGGGGGCAGGAGGAGAAGGGGACGACAGAGGATGAGATGGCTGGATGGCATCTCTGACTCGATGGACACAAGTCTGAGTGAACTCCGGGCATTGGTGATGGACAGGGAGGCCTGGCGTGCTGCGTTTCATTGTGTCTCAAAGAGTCGGACACGACTGAGCGACTGAACTGAACTGAACTGAGATGTTTGGAGCAATCTTTTCAATATGTTAGCTATGCTGTTGCTCCTTTGTGATGAAGTGTCTTGCTGATCTTGTTTGCGACGCCAGTTTTCGTGCCATTCATACAGCTCACACTGTTCGCTGAACGCAGGGTAGGCAAGGCACCAGTTAAGAGCCTGGAAGGAGACTCAAGGAGCCACAGTAACTGCAGACAGGTTTACTGTCTCCTGACTGGCACGGCAGCCATAACACAGCTTCTCTCCTGGCTGATGCAGTACCTGTAGCAGCAGCCATAACATAACCATAACCTAGCCATAACGTAATCTCATGTAACATAACCATGGGTCACACCAGTGTAGCCCCAGTGCAGCAGCAGTGAGGGCTTTCATGGTGAAGCTCCTACAGGCCTACTGCACAAAGCAGCCCATGACCAGTAAGTACCTCATGATATGCACATGCAGTCCTACATCTGTTACAGATCTCATCTGTTACATAACCGTGCAAACTCATTGTTTACAGAACATGGGTGAGAGAGCATGAGAGCATGGGGCAAGAGGCCCTGACTGGAGTCATCTTGTTAATTTCCCCACATGAAGCCAGTTTTTTTTCCACAGGCAGAGAAAGTTTGCCCAAGCTCTGGAGAAAAAGTCATTGTGGTGTTTTCTTTGGAGTCAATGGTTATCAACAGAAGAATGGGCCAATATGATTGCATCAGCTCTTGCTCAGATTCCACAAAAGGTAAGCAAAGTAATTTAATAGTGGAAAAATATTTAATGAGTCACTTAAATAATATAAAAGGTGTGATTACAGACAATTTCTGCAAGAAAGGTAAATTATTATGATAACTCCAACTTCACTGAAACATTTATAAAAACCAAAATATATATGACAAGTGCTACAGTGGTGTGATCACTCACCTAGAGCCAGACATCTTGGAATGTGAAGTCAAGTGGGCCTTAGAAAACATCACTATGAACAAAGTTAGTGGAAGTGATGGAATTCCAGTTGAGCTGTTTCAAATCCTGAGATGATGCTGTGAAAGTGCTGCTCTCATTATGCCAACAAATTTGGAAAACTCAACAGTGGCCACAGGACTGGAAAAGGTTAGTTTGCATTCCAATCCAAAAGAAAGGCAATGCCAAAAAATGCTCAAACTGCTGCACAATTGCACTCATCTCACATGCTAGTAAAGAAATACTCAAAATTCTCCAACCCAGGCTTCAGAGAAACGTGAACTGTGAACTTCCAGATGTTCAAGCTGGATTTAGAAAAGGCAGAGGAACAGTGATAAAATTGCCAACATCTGAGGAGAAGGCAATGTCACCCCCACTCCAGCACTCTTGCCTGGAAAATCCCATGGACACAGGAGCCTGGTGGGCCACAGTCCATGGGGTCGCTAAGAGTTGGACACAACTGAGTGACTTCACTTTCACTTTTCACTTTCATGCATTGGAGAAGGAAATGGCAACACACTCCAGTATTCTTGCCTGGAGAATCCCAGGGATACGGGAGCCTTGTGGGCTGGTCTATGGGGTCTATAAGGTCACAGAGTCGGACATGACTGAAGCGACTTAGCAGCAGTGGATCATGGGAAAAGCAAGAGAGGTCTAGAAAAACATCCATTTCTCCTTTATTGACTATGCCAAAGCCTTTGACTGTGTGGATCGCAGTAAACTGTGGAAAATTCTGAAAAGGATGGGAATACCAGACCACCTGACCTGCCTCTTGAGAAACCTGTATGCAGGTCAGGAAGCAACAGTTAGAACTGGACATGGAACAAGAGACTGGTTCCAAATAGGAAAAGGAGTACATCAAGGCTGTATATTGTCACCCTGCTTATTTAACTTACATACAGAGTACATCATAAGAAACGCTGGGCTGGAAGAAGCACAAGCTGGTACCAAGCAAGATAGCTGGGAGAAATACCAATAACCTCAGATATGCAGATGACACCACCCTTTTGGCAGAAAGTGAAGAGGAACTAAAAAGCCTCTTGATGAAAGTGAAAGGGGAGAGTGAAAAAGTTGGCTTAAAGCTCAACATTCAGAAAACGAAGATCATGACATCTGGTCCCATCACTTCATGGGAAATAGATGGGGAAACAGTGGAAACAGTGTCAGACTTCATTTTGGGGGGGCTCCAAAATCGCTGCAGATGGTGATTGCAGCCATGAAATTAAGAGACGCTTACTCCTTGGAAGGAAAGTTCTGACCAACCTAGACAGCATATTCAAAAGCAGAGACATAACTTTGCCAACAAAGGTCCATCTAGTCAAGGCTGTAGTTTTTCCTGTGGTCATATATGGATGTGAGAGTTGGACTGTGAAGAAAGCTGAGTGCTGAAGAATTGATGCTTTTGAACTGGGGTGTTGAAGAAAACTCTTGAGAGTCCCTGGGACTGTAAGCAGATCCAACCAGTACATCCTAAAGGAGACCAGTCCTAGGTGTTCACTGGAAGGACTGATGCTGAAGCTGAAATTCCAATACTTTGGTCACCTCATGCGAAGAGTTGACTCATTGGAAAAGACCCTGATGCTGGGAAGGATTGGGGGCAGAAGGAGAAGGGGATGACAGAGGATGAGATGGCTGGATGGTATCACAACTCCATGGACATGAGTTTGAGTAAAGTCAAGGTGTTGGTGAAGGGCAGGGAGGCCTGGAGTGCTGCCATTCATGGGGTCCTGAAGAGTCGGACATGACTGAGCGACTGAACTGATTGACTGATGGTAGTTTAGAGTATCTTTTATTAACAATACTTTGGATTAACATTATCGAAATGGAACATATCTAAGAGATCCAGTATGAATTTTGATATTATAATAGGGTTGTGGGCAGGAAAATAAACCATCAAATTCTGCTTTGTCATTTGTTCCTTTTCATTGAAGGACTCTTGAGGACACAGTAAACATACAAATATTCTGGAGTTAAATTTTAACAGTAAGTGCAGTAGCACAAAGACATTATGCAACAGTGATAAGTCTGGAATTCATCGTGCAGACTGTGCTTGCCAGATAATCCTGACCCCTTTCATTTCCCCTAAATTTTAAAGTAGCCCTATCAGTGTGCTTTGCAGGGTGCTATTCAGAGAACGGATGGTCAGGGCTCCCTAAGAGACCTCCAGATCCCATCCAGACACAGTGACTTAGAGAAAGATAAACATCAGCCTCCCTGGTGACTTGGTCCTGACAAAGTCTGAATCAGGAAGATCGAAGAGAAGACAGGGTCCTGCCCTTTCGTAAGCTCTGTGGGTGGTAAGGTCTGGCCCTTAATGGACTCTGCTTCTAACCTGTCACTTTGCTCCTTCTGATTGAAGATGGAGAGGGACTGTAGGAAGGAATCAAGCATAACGAAAGCAGCATGGAAAAGATTCAGCAGCTTCTTTCTCCATAAAATAGAGTGGTACCTTATTTTCTAATACATAAAATTCCCCCGAGGTCTTTGGATATTTTGAACTACTTTTATAATTTGCTATCTGATATTGTGATCTTCTCCTAATGACCTATGCTGTTTCTTTGCTGATAGACTTAGTTTACATTTCCAGAGCAGATAGAGGTTAAACACTATAAATTATAATCCAGTGCATGAGAATTGATTGGGAATTCCAAAATCTGTACCTTACTTTTGCACTGGGCATAGAAACTACAGATTGACACTGTCACTCCTTTGTGGTTCATTGTTAAAGTGTTCATGATCAGCTGAATAAATTTTATTATCACAAAGTTGGAACTTTTTCAACAGTTTATTGATCCTTATAAATTACCAAAAAAAGGCTTCCTTCTAACACCGCACACAAAAATAAACTCAAAATGGATTAAAGATCTAAATGTAAGATCAGAAACTATAAAACTCCTAGAGGAGAATATAGGCAAAACACTCTCAGACATAAATCACAGCAGGATCCTCTATGATCCACCTCCCAGAATACTGGAAATAAAAGCAAAAATAAACAAATGGGATCTAATTAAAATTAAAAGCTTCTGCACAACAAAGGAAAATATAAGCAAGGTGAAAAGACAGCCTTCTGAATGGGAGAAAATAATAGCAAATGAAGCAACTGACAAACAACTAATCTCAAAAATATACAAGCAACTTATGCAGCTCAACTCCAGAAAAATAAACGACCCAATCAAAAAATGGGCCAAAGAACTAAATAGACGTTTCTCCAAAGAAGACATACGGATGGCTAACAAACACATGAAAAGATGCTCAACATCACTCATTATTAGAGAAATGCAAATCAAAACCACAATGAGGTACCACTTCACACCAGTCAGAATGGCTGCGATCCAAAAATCTGCAAGTAATAAATGCTGGAGAGGGTGTGGAGAAAAGGGAACCCTCCTACACTGTTGGTGGGAATGCAAACTAGTACAGCCACTATGGAGAACAGTGTGGAGATTCCTTAAAAAATTGCAAATAGAACTACCTTATGACCCAGCAATCCCACTTCTGGGCATATACACCGAGGAAACCAGAATCAAAAGAGACACATGTACCCCAATGTTCATCGCAGAACTGTTTATAGTAGCCAGGACATGGAAACAACCTAGATGTCCATCAGCAGATGAATGGATAAGCAAGCTGTCGTACATATACACAATGGAGTATTACTCAGCCGTTAAAAAGAATTCATTTGAATCAGTTCTGATGAGATGGATGAAACTGGAGCCGATTATACAGAGTGAAGTAAGCCAGAAAGAAAAACACCAATACAGTATACTAACACATATATATGGAATTTAGGAAGATGGCAATGACGACCCTGTATGCAAGACAGGGAAAGAGACACAGATGTGTATAACGGACTTTTGGATTCAGAGGGAGAGGGAGAGGGTGGGATGATTTGGGAGAATGACATTCTAACATGTATACTATCATGTGAATTGAATCGCCAGTCTATGTCTGACGCAGGATGCAGCATGCTTGGGGCTGGTGCATGGGGATGACCCAGAAAGATGTTATGGGGAGGGAGGTGGGAGGGGTGTTCATGTTTGGGAATGCATGTAAGAATTAAAGATTTTAAAATTTAAAAAAAAAAACTAAAATTAAAAAAAAAAATAAATGTAAACAGCATTTGTCTATGCCATCATGTGTGAATGGTCATGATTATATTCCATAGATGACTGAATATGGTAATAAGTATGTAAAATGTAACTATTCCTACTGATGTCAGTGCATTAAAAGTTATCATTGCTTATGATCATGCATCCTTTCTTCCTTACATGCCATATGGAAGACATTTAATGTTATCTTTTAATCTCTTCAATTTTAATGCTATAACTTTAAACTAATTGAATAAGGTATTTTTTTTTTACCCTAACAGGTTCTATGGACATACAATGGCAAAAAGGCAGACACCTTAGGACCCAATATTTGTCTGTATAACTGAATTCCCCCAGAATGACCTTCTTGGTAAATATTGGCAGAACAAATCCTAAAAACATGATTAACAGCTGAGAAGAGTGATAGTACTTCAATAGGAAACAAACTTATCAAATGTTTATTATTAAGACATTCAGAAAGAAAATTTACTTCTGTGTTTTCACTCCCAACACTAGAGGGGAGAAGGAAAACATATCATAGTTGGCACTGTATTATACATTGGTCATATCCCTTTTGCCCAAAATTAAAATATCTTCATTTTGCCTGTAATTGCTTCTAACAGTGAGTGGCTTAATGGGTTATTGTTCTACCTCTGAATGCTTTCCTTACACCTATTGGTTCTCCTGTGTAGGAGTATTTTAAATACTACTGATAAATAATAGCTCCTTATTTATTACCAGTGACTCTCCATTTTCTACAGAAATAAAATCCACAATCATTTCCATGAAGAGGTAGCATATTTCTTAATAAAATGAAGATTCTCTTTTCTTTAGTTCCACAGTTACTACCATTACCCTCTCTGTGATTTTGACACCATTCTGATCAAATTAAAAGACTTCCTTAATCTTTTAGAGAATATATTTCTGAATGCCCCCTTTTTATGCATATGTGGTTTCTTTTACCCAGAGTATTCTTTGAGCTGTTCTTCTGCCAATCTTGAATTCACTTGTGAAATCCAAGTGACAAAGCACTTCTTTCATAAAGTCTTCACTTATCTCTCCAGCAGACAGGAGTTTCTGGCTGTGAGTTCTGAAAGCAATTTAAATGCAGTTTCCTGTGTGTAACCATCTGTTATCTCAAAAATATTGCTTTTTACAGTGCCTTATAAGGCCCATTTCTTGTTTTATTCTGAATTATTATTAATAATTGTACTGAATGTCACTCAATGCTAGATCATCCAAAAACCAAAGGCTTTACAACTCATGGTGGAACCAAGAGCACTTACAAGGCCATCTGCCATGAGATCCCTATGGTGGGCTTTCCTATGTTTACTGATCAACCTGATAACATCACCTGATGGCCCACTGCATACCAGGCTTCCCTGTCCTTCACCATCTCCCAGAGTTTGCTCACACTCATGTACATTGGGTCAGTGATGCTATCTAACCATCTCATCTTCTGTTGTCTCCTTCTGTTTTAACTGCCCACTGTCATCAGCAGGCAGATCATTCAGACAAAATAATCAATATGGCAATAGTGATCATAAATTATACAATTGACCAGTCAAACGTAATTGATATCTTTAGAATTAATACATTGCTCTAAAAAAATCAACACACATCTTCAGTCTTTGCAAACTGCAGGATTTCTGCTGCTTTTTCATTTTAGTCCAGAACTTTCCCAAAATAATCTACATTGGTTTGAAGTTGGTCATTTATTGCTTTTGCTGTTTCTGTGAGGGAAACAATTGTTGTGACCTCATAACCCTCCATCTTGTTGATGGCACCTTATCTCTAATTCTGTGTCAAAGTGACTGCAGACATAGGAGCCTCTCACTTGCTATTGTTTTACACTAGTTAGTCTTCTTTCTCATAGACTATAATTGATGTGTGTGTACAAGATGGGTGACAGCACTGACAAATCAATACTAAACACACTGTATAATCTGGAAACGTTCTGCACTTTGCCTTTTCACTTGATTTCCACATCTGCTGACTATTCATGTAATCTACTTTTTTAAGGAATAGGAGTTATAATTTAACTTCTGGTTGGTGACTTCTGGATATAAGCCTGAGCAATAGCAAAAGTTTACAGTAGTTATTTTTAAAGGACTGCATATGAGCAAGATGCCTATGAAAAGACTCTCGCTTCTGCTGCTGCTACAGCTGACTTGTTGCTTTAGCGGTGGGAGTTGTGGAAAGGTGCTGGTGTGGCCAGTGGAATTTAGTCACTGGATGAATATAAAGACAATTCTGGACGAACTTGTCACGAGGGGTCATGAGGTGACTGTTCTGATATCTTCAGCTTCCACTATTCCTAATTCCAGCAAACCATCTACTATGAAATTTGAGACTTTTCCTGTATCTTTAACAAAAAGTGATTATGAGAATATTATAGAACGTCTTCTTGAGGAATGGACATACGCGGCGAAAGGTTCCTTTTGGTCCTATTTGGCAACAGTGAAAAGTTTATTTTGGGAATTTTTTGATACTGCTCTAAGTATGTGTAAAGACGCTGTTTCCAACAAGAAATTAATGACAGAACTACAGGAATCAAGGTTTGATATCCTTATTGCAGATGCCGTTGGACCCTGTGGTGAACTGCTGGCTGAATTACTTAAAATACCATTCGTGTACAGTCATTACACCTCACCTGGCCATATAATTGAAAGGAATAGTGGAAGACTTCCATTTCCACCGTCTTATGTACCTGTTATGATTTCAGAATTAAGTGATCGCATGACATTCATGGAGAGGGTCAAAAATATGTTTTACACACTTTATTTTGACCTTTTCTTCACGACATACAACGAGATAAAGTGGAATCAGTTTTACAGTGAAGTACTAGGTAAGTTGGGCTTCCTGATAGCTCAGTGGTAGAGAATCTACCTGCCAAGGCAGGAGACACAGGTTTGATCCTTTGGTCAGAAAGATCCCTTGGAAAAGGAAATGGCATTCCATTCCAGTGTTTTTGCCTGGGAAATCCCATGGACAGAGAAGCCTGTTGGGCTATAGTCCACGGAGTTGAAAAGAGTCAGTTATCACTTAGCAACGAAACGACTAGGTAATTCATGTTTTTAGTTGGTAGAATGAAGTCTTATTTTTCCTAGTGCCTTGGAAGTTGAGTTTGTCTAAATATAAATTCACAAAAATTTATCTCAAATAAGTGAAACAGTGAAATAAAAATATAAAATGACCCTCAGTCCAGCAAATATTATGCAAACACTTAAATTATAGGGTAGGGTAAAGCCCATTACTAGTATCAGATACCAGGAAGTCATTTACCACAGACTGAAGTACCTAGGACATCTGCAAGTGACTATCCAACTAACAAAACTTCTTTTTTTAACTTAAAGTGATTAAGAATCTCATAAACTGTCTTGATAAATGAAGACATGCACATTCAAAGTTATACACATATTTGTAGTATAAGTATCCAGTTAGCTTTTAGAAATTGTTTCTGCTTATGTAGAAACAGATGTATTCCAGATATACTTTATTATCCTATACTATGCTATGTATAGATTTATCAAGAAACAGACACATTCGAATATCGTGGCCAAAACATCCCAAGTTCCTTCACAAAAATTATCTAATATACACACATGACAATAGTCTCATTTGATCAAATATTTGTTGTTGTTTTTCTTTTTACTTTTAGGAAGATCTACTACCTTATCAGAGACAATGGGGAAAGCCGAAATGTGGCTCATTCGAAGCTACTGGGACATTTCATTTCCTCGTCCACTACTACCAAATATTGAATTTGTTGGAGGGCTCCACTGCAAACCTGCCAAGCCTCTGCCTAAGGTCACCTACTCCTCCTTGCTGTTCTTTGTGAACTTTGTGTTTTCAACAGGAATATTCTGTATTCTTTATTGAGAATGTTTGATTACAGGTAGTCAGATGTGGGAACCTGGATAAAGGGAACTTCCACCTAGAAACTGATGTATTTCTGTATCAGCACATCTATCTGAATTTTATTATCATTACAGAATAAACTAGAGTACATGGGACACTTTGATAATACATCAATTAAATTATAATTTCATTATTCACACATAGAGAAGCATCATTCATTAAAGGACACTTATAGTTCTATATAAAAATATATATTTCATATAAATAAAATAATAGTGATATTATCACCTGGTGATGCCATCAAAACACCTCATCTCACTATAATATGTTTCATTATAATTGTATTATAATTATTATAGGATAATTTTGTATATAGCATATTCCAGAAGTGAGTGCTAATATAGGCAAATGGTGTAGGCACAGTTTCTACAACCTGACAGTCCACCTGAAATGACAGAACACAATCAAGTTGTAAAAAATGTTATAAGATGGAAAGACCAGAGTGCTAAAGAAATATTCAGCATGAATCATATAATGTATCTCTGATTCACAGACAATTATGAGATCTGAAGGATGCTCAGGAATAAACAGAGGAATAGGGCAGGGGTGGAAGAAGATATGGACTTCTCTCGTAGCTCAGTTGGAAGAAGACATAAAAGAAAGGTAGGTGGAGTAGTAATGACAGTTGCCAAAAAGTCCAAGTTTAGTTTGGATAGGAAAAGGCTGAATAAAGAAGATGATGCTATAGAGGTAAGCTGGAAACAGATAATTGTAAAGATTGGAAACATCTAGTAGGGGCATTGGGAAGAATATTGAAAGGATTAAGAAAGAAAGAGGTGATGGCAGTGGTTTGGTCTCTAAATTGTGTCCGACTCTTGCCATCACATGGACTACAGTCTGCCAGGCTCCTCTGTCCATAGGATTCTCCAAGTGTGAATACTGGAGCGGGTTGCCATTTCCTTCTCCAGAGGATTTTCCCAACCTGGGAATCCAACCCAGGTCTCCTGCATTGCAGGCAGACTCTTTACCGACTGAGCTATGACAAAAACCCTGAGAAAGAGATAGTCATAAATTATTAAAAATAAAAAGCAAGATGTCGTCACTGGGTTGGATTGTAAATGGTAAATAGTAGGAAGAGACCATTTAACAGATTATTGCTAGATATAGACAATAATGAGTGAAAACTAGAGTACAGTATTCACAGAGATATCACATTAACTCATTTTTTTCTTTATTTTAAATTAATTTAATTGGAGGATAATTACATTATTGTGGTGAGTTTTGGCATACATTGACATGAATCAGGATGATTTACTTTGAATAAATTTAAATAAATCTCTGGGTTGGGAATAAAAACATACAATTATAGGTACATTCATTTCTATTGTTGGAAATGGGCATTTATTTTAGCTAGTGCTCTGGTGAAAAGCCTTAAAACTTACAAAAATACTTTAATATTTCATCTTCATCTGATAGCCAAAACCTTAAAAATTCCTGACATTAAAAATCTTTATATTAAATGCTGCTGCTGCTAAGTCACTTCAGTCATATCTGACTTTTTGTGACAGTATGAACTGTAGCCCACCAGGCTCCTCTGTCCATGGAATTCTCCAGGCAAGAATACTGGCGTAGGCCACCATTCTCTTCTCCAGGGGATCTTCCCGACCCAGAGATCAAATCCTGGTTTCCTGCACTCCAGGCACATTCTTTACCATCTGAGCCACTAGGAAATGTTAAATTATACTAAATCAGATACAATAAAATATATTAAAGGAGATACAATAAAAATGAGATACAATAAAATATTTACTTGGAAAATAACAAATATAATGAGATCACAGTTTTCTTGAAGATTAAAAAGGCATAAGCTAGGATTACAACTTTTAGGATATATATCATAGTGGATTATTTGATTATAGGAATAGAATAAAGATTAAAATCACAGCACACATTTTAGCATAATGTCTTCGAAGTCCACCTATATTGTCCAAAATGGCAGGATTTCCTTCTTTCCCGTGGGTTAATAACATTTCATTCTGAGCACATGTGTCTCCGTGTGCGTGTGTGTGCATATCTGTGTGTATCTATGAAACATCTTTAAATAATTCATCCATTGGTGGGCACTTAAGATTTTTCCCTTAGCTAATTGTGAATAATGCTGCAGTCAACATGGAGCCCATATACCTCTTCTATAGCCGGTTTTTATTTCCTTTGACTGTGTACCCAGAAGTAGAATTGCTGGATCATACAATAGATCTATCTTTAACTGTTTTAGGAACCTTCAATGTATGTTCCATAAGGGTTAAACCAATTTACATTCCCACTGAGAGTGTACAAGCATTCACTTTTCTCCACATTCTCACAACACTTTTCTCTTCTTGGTTATAGACTTTCTAATAGGGGAGAGGTAATATCTGATTGTGATTTTGAAATACATTTCCCAGATGACTACTGATGTTGAGTATCTTTTCCTATACCGGGTGACCATTTGGAAATCTTCTTTGTAAAGGGTCTATTTTGTTCATCTGCCCATTCTTTAATTGAATTTTGTTGTGTGAGTTGTGCATGTATTCTGCATCTTAACCCCTCATTCAATATGTGGTTACAAAACTTTTCTTCCACTCTGTAGATCACATTTTCGTCTTGTTGATTATTTCCTTTGCTGTGCAGAAGCTTTTAAGCTTGATGTAGCCTCACTTGTGATTTTTCCCTTTTGTTGTGGTCTAGATGTCCTATACAAAAACATCATTTTCAAGACCAGTGTCAAGGAGTTCCTAACCTTATATTTTCTTTTAGGGATGTTATGGTATCTGGTCTTGTGTTTAAGTCATTGATACATTGATACATTTTGAGTTGTTTTCATGAGTGGTCTGGTTTTTGGTTTTTTTCATAGTTTATCCAGTTTTCTCAGAAAACAAAGAAGTGACTAACATTTCCACAATTGGTGTTTTTGTCTCCCTTGTTGCTCCCTTGTTGACTATTAGTTGAACCCTGTATGCTGTTCCATGGTCTATGTGTCTATTTGGGGGCCAGTACACTATTTGAAATATTGAAACTTTGTGGTAAATATGAAATTTCAAGGTGTGATTCTTTGGGCTTTTGGTAATGTCAACATTTTAGCAGTATTAGTCTTCTGGTCCATGTCATATGATGACTTTCCATTTATTTGTGTTTTCTTCTATTTCTACAATTTCTTATAGTTTTCACTGTACAGATCTTTCACGTCACTGATTAAATTTATTTCTAGTTATTTTCTTCCTTTGATGCTATTGTGAATGGGATAGTTTTTTCCAGATGTTTCATTATTAGTACACAGTAAGGAAACTGAATTCTATATAGCGGGAGCAGGCATCCTTGTTTTGTTTCTGATTAGAGAAAAAGCTTTCAAGTGTTCACTGTTGAGTATAACGTTAGCTTTGGGCTTGTCATATATGTTCTTTATTACATTGAGATATGTTCCTTCTATACCCTATATGTTGAGGGTTTCCTCATGAAAGAATGTCATACCTTGTCAAAAGTTTTGGGCATCTATTGAGATAATCAAGTTATTTTATTGTTCATTCTATTTATCCTTGCATCACAGAGATAAATCTCACATGATCTTACTATATAACTCTTTTTCTTTTCAGAGTAATAATCCCTTCATTTTACTTATTTTTTAAAAGTCTTTTACTTTTTTTTTTTTTAATTTTCATTTTTACTTTATTTTACTTTACAATACTGTATTGGTTTTGCCATACATTGACAGGAATCCACCACGGGTGTACATGCGATCCCAAACATGAACCCCCCTCCCACCTCTCTCCCCACAACATCCCGCTGGGTCATCCCCGTGCACCAGCCCCAAGCATGCTGTATACTGCATTGGACATAGACTGGTGATTTGATTCTTACATGACAGTATACATGTTTCAGTGCCATTCTCCCTAACAATCCCACCCTCTCCCTCTCCCTCTGAGTCCAGAAGTCCGCTATAAACATCTGTGTCTTTTTTGCTGTCTTGCATACAGGGTCATCATTGCCATCTTTCTAAATTCCATATATATCCATTAGTATACTGTATTGGTGTTTTTCTTTCTGGCTTACTTCACTCTGTATAATCGGCTCCAGTTTCATCCATCTCATCAGAACTGATTCAAATCTATTCTTTTAACTTGCTCTTGAATTTGGCTTGTTGATATTTTGTTGAGAATTTTTGCAACAATACTCAATCTGGATATTGACTTTAGTTTTCTCTTCTTGCAATGTGCTTATCTATTTGGTATCATGATCATGGTGATGACCTTGTAGGGTGACTTTGGAAATGTTCCTACCCTCCTCTTTAATTTCAAAGATTTTTTGAAGAACTAGCATTAATTATTCTATAATATTCCATAGAATACATCAGTGAAGCCATTAGGCCCTGGGCCTTTTGTGTGTTGATAGGTTTTTGATTACCAATTCAATTTCTTTACTTATTAGGGCTGTTCAGATTTTCTCCATCTTCCTGATTCATTCTTGGTAGGTTCTGTTTTTAAGAAGTTCTCCATTCTTCTCATATATGGATTAATAATTTCTTAGCTTATAATTATTCATGGTAGTCTCGGGATCCTATGTAATTTTTCAGTATTAGTTGGAATGTCTCCATTTCATTTCTAATCTTATTTATTTGAGTCACTTTTTTTCTTGATAAGTCTAACTAAAGGTTTTCAGTTTTGTCTATCTTTTTGAAAAAACAGAGGACAGATACTATAAGAAATCACTTGTATATGAAATCTAAAAATACCAAACTTGTAATAATAGAGAGTAATATGGTAGTTGCCAGGACTGAGTGTTGGAAGAACAGGAGAAATGTTGTTTAAGGATACAAATTTGCATTTCTTAGAAAATACATACTAGAGATCTAAGGTGCAGAACAGTGAATATGCATACATGCTCAGTCATGTCTGACTCTTCATGACCCTGTGAACTATAGCCAGCTAGTCTCCTCTGTCAATGGGATTTCCCAGACAGGAATATTGGGGTGGGTTGCCATTCAACATTTGGAATTATTCTAATATAGAAAGTAACTTTTTTTAATCAGAAAGGATCAGGACCACAAAGCAAAATAATTCAGAAAAAAAATCCAGGCAAATACGGATTCACCTGGAGCTTTATTTAGTTAGAACTGAATTACTCAAAAGCTGACCAGACCTGTGCTGCAGTAAGCCCTGGGCACCTTTTCCTCTGTGGAGCAGGTGCTCCCAGGAGGACTCATTGAAGTCAAGTTGAAGGTCCTTCACCGCAGTTAGGCATAACACATCCATCTGTGACATTACTTATGCAAGTTCAGGACAAAGGCATCATATGTAAAGAAACACAGCAATATGGTCTCTCAAATAAGTAACTATACAAGTGTAAATTTGGATTATAAATAGAACTCACAGAACTATTTCATAGAACTTCCAAACTATAATACTTGACTCTTCAAGTCAGTAGTTAGTATTTTAGACAGAGTTTGGAAATTATGACAAAGTCTAAGATGAAGAATAGGATTACAGAGCTGAATGAATGCCATAAATTGATTCAGATCATATTTTTTTTCATAGTGCTCATAGTCAGGAAAAGAAATATTAATGAATAAACTAAATCATTCTCAAAAAGTCTGTCTGGAATAAATAAATGAGTTAGCAGAATTATAATAACAAAGAACCAAAGGGAGTTGAATCTGGCAAGTAACATCCTTCCAAGAATCTATGTTAATAATTAACATCAAGACTAATGAAGAGTCTGAGGATAATATAGTTTAATAGTATCTCCTTGTCACTACTAGTACTGGCTCTATCTTATTTCCTGCTTATACAGAAACACATTTGCACAAATATATATAATGGAAGAAATGGACCTCATATCACCCATTCTTTCCCCAGGATCTCAAGGATAAAAAATGTTTTAAAAATATATAAAAAATAATATAAAGTCCCTCAAAAATTTTTAATGATTTTATACTGTGAAATATTTATTAGTACAACTGACCAAAGTCCAAGATGTGAAGTTAATATGTTCAAGAGAATTGGGAGAGTGGGGTGGGTGAGGGAGGGAAATCACTCTCTTAGCTAACTGTATAGTATGTGATAAGAGTAATGTGTACTTTCTAATATAAAACCTGTCAACACATAGAGCTCAGCAATTCCTTTTCTGGATTTATATTCAAAATAATTGAAATTAGGATCCCAATGAGATATCTGTACAACATATTCATGAAAGCTCTATTCATAGGAGCCAAGAGGTTTAAGCAACCCAATTGTCCATCAACAGAGGAAGAAATGAACAAATATCATATATACAAACAATAGAATATTACTCACCTTTAAAAGGAAATTCTGACACATGTCACAACATGAATGAACCTTACATTAAGTGAAAGTAACTAGTCAGAAAAAGACAAATACTCTACAATTCAACTTATAAGAAGTATCCAGACTAATCTCATTTGTAGAGACAAAGTAGAATGAAACTTGCCAAAGGCTAGAGAAAGAGCAAAGTAGAGTTTCTTAATGGTCATAGACTTCCAGTTTTGTCCGATGAAAAAGATCTGGAGATTGGTTGCACAATGTGAGTATACTTAACACTACTATACTATACACTTAGGAACAATTAAGAAAGTAAATTTTATGCCATGTGTATCTTACCACAATATTTTTGTAAGAAATCTCTACTCTAATCTCGAGACAATTTCTGATTTTCTCTCTGTTTTGCTTGTATCAATCCCTTCAATAATGTATGCTATGTTGCTGCTGTTTTGTGATGGTGCAAATTCTTTTTTCACAGGAAATGGAAGAGTTTGTGCAGAGCTCTGGCGAAAATGGAATTGTGGTGTTTTCTTTGGGGTCAATGGTCAGTAACATGTCAGAAGACAGAGCCGAGGTGATTGCATCAGCCTTCGCTCAAATTCCACAAAAGGTAGATACAATAACTTAATCATGGACAACTATTTAATAAGTCTGTGAAACTCTGTAAAGAGATGATTTTAGACATTACCTATCACTTTGTCACTTGTTCCTTTTCTTTGAAGGACTTCTGAGCACACAGCACACATACAGATGCTCTCGGGAGTTAAATTTTAACTATAAATGTAGTCATGCAATATTGATTCCAGTCAAACAATTCCACTTTTCATTGTTTTTGGAAGTAGGGCTTAATAATTTGTAAGTTAAGAGAACATACTTCTTCAGCACCACTAATTAACATTATTAAAAAATTATGCTGATGTTGCTTAGTCATTAAGTCGTCTGAATCATTGCAATCCCATGGACTACAGCATGCTGGGCTCCCCTGTCCTTCACTATTACCCAGGGTTTGCTACGATTCATGTCCATTGATTTAGTGATGCTATCTAACCATGTCATCCTCTGCCAGCCCTTCTCCTTTTGCCTTCAACCTTTCCCAGATCAAGATCTCTCCAAACAGTGTCCAGGTGGCCAGAATGTTGGAGCTTCCGCATCAGTACTTCCAATGAATATTCAAGATTGGCTTCCTTTAGGATTGACTGGTTTGATGTCCTTGCAGTCCAAGGGATTCTCAAGAATCTTCTCCAGCACCACAATTCAAAAGCATTACTCTTTAGCGCTTAACCTTCTTTAAGGACTTCTTGGGTGGCTCATATGGTAAAGCTTATGCCTACAATGCAGGAGACCTGGGTTCGACCCCCTGGGTCAGGAAGATCCTCTGGAGAAGGAAATGGCAACCCACTCCAGTACTCTTGCCTGGAAAATCCCATGGATACAGGAGCCTGGTAGACTACAGTCTGTGGGGCCGCAAAGAGTAGGACATGACTGAGTGACTTCACCTTATCTTACCTTACCTAACCTTCTTTACTATCCAACTCTCGTGTCCATACATGATTACTGGAAAAAAATATAGTTTTGATTATATGGACCTCTTTTGGCAGAATGATGTCTCTGCTTTTAATATTCTGTCTAGATTTGTCATAGCTTTTCTTTCAAGAAGCAAGTGTCTTTTCATTTCATGGCTACAGTCACCATCCACAATGCTTTTGGAGCCCAAGAAAATAAAATATGTCACAGCTTCCACATTTTCCCCATATATTTGCCATGAAGTGATGGGACCAGATGTCATGAACGTATTGTTTTGAATGTTGAGTTTTAAGACAGCTTTTTCACTTTCCTCTTTCACCCACATCAAGAGTCTCTTTCAGTTCAGTTCAGTCACTCAGTCGTGTCTGACTCTTTGCGACCCCATGAATTGCAGCACGCCAGGCCTCCCTTCCATCACCAACTCCCAGAGTTCACTAAAACTCATGTCCATCGACTCGGAGATATCATCCAGCCATCTCTTCCTCTGTCGTCCCCTTCTCCTCCTGCCCCCATTCCCTCCCAGCATCAGAGTCTTTTCCAATGAGTCAACTCTTCACATGAGGTGGCCAGGGTACTGGAGTTTCAGCTTTAGCATCAGTCCTTCCAATGAACATCCAGGACTGATCTCCTTCAGAATGGACTGGTTGGATCTCCTTGCAGTCCAAGGGACTCTCAAGAGTCTTCTCCAACACCACAGTTCAAAAGCATCAGTTCTTCAGTATTCACCCTTCTTCACAGTCCAACTCTCACATCCATACATGACTACTGGAAAAACCATAGCCTTGACTAGATGGACCTTTGTTGGCAAAGTAGTGTCTCTGCTTTTGAATATGCCATCTAGGTTGGTCATAACTTTCCTTCCAAGGAGTAAGCGTCTTTTAATGTCATGGCTGCAGTCACCATCTGCAGTGATTTTGGAACTCAAAAAAATAAAGTCTGACACTCTTTTCACTGTTTCCCCATCTATTTCCCATGAAGTGATGGGACCAGATGCCATGATCTTCGTTTTCTGAATGTTGAGCTTTAAGCCAACTTTTTCACTCTCCTCTTTCACTTCATCAAGAGGCTTTTTAGTTCCTCTTCACTTTCTGCCATATGGGTGGTGTCATCTACATATCTGAGGTTATTGATATTTCTCCCAGCAAGCTTGATTCCAGCTTGTGAGTCACTGAGCCCAGTATTATACATGATGCACTGTGCATATGTAAGTTAAGTAAGCAGAGTGACAATATACAGCTTTTGTGTACTCCTTTCCCCATTTGAACCAGTCTGTTGTTTCATGTCTGGTTCTAACTGTTGCTTCTCCACCTGCATACAAGTGTCTCAGGAGACAGTTAAGGTGGTCTGGTATTCCCAGCTCTTTAAGAATTTTCCAGTTTGTTGGGATCCATACAGTCAAAGGTTAACAAAGTCAGTGAAGCAGAAGTAGATGTTTTTCTGGAATTCTCTTGCTTTGTCTATGATCTAATGAATGATGGCAATTTGATCTGTGGTTCCTCTGCCTTTTCTAAACCCAGATTGCACATCTGGAAGTTCTTGGTTCATGTACTGCTCAGGCCAAGATAAATGATTTTCGAGTATTACCTTGCTAGCATGTGAAAGGAACACAATTTTACAGTACTTTGAACATTCTTTGGCATTACCCATCCTTGGGTTTGGAATGAAAACTGACCTTTTCCAGTCCTATGGCCACTGTTATGTTTTCCAAATTTTCTGGCATATTGAGTGCAGCACTTTAACAGTATCATCTTTTAGGATTTGAAATATTTCAGCTGAAATTCCACTAGCTTTCTTCTCAGTAATACTTCCTAAGGTCCGAATTTCTTCACACTCCAAGGTGTGTGGCACTAGATGAGTGACAACACCATCATGGTTATCCAGGTTACTAAGACATCTTCTGTATAGTTCTTCTGTGTATTCTTGCCACGTCTTCTTAATATCTTCTGCTTCTGTTAGGTCCATACCATTTCTGTCCTTTATTGTGCCCATCTTTGCATGAAATGATCCCTTAGGATCTCTAATTTACTTGAAGAGATCTCTAGTCTTTCACATCCCATTGATTTCTCTATTTCTTTGCATTGTTCATTGAAGTCCTTCTTATCTCTCCTATCTATCCTCTGGAATTCTGCATTCAGTTGAGTATATCTTTCTTTTCCTTTCCCCCTTTTCTTTCACTCCCTTTCTTTTCTCAACTATTTATAAAGCCTCCTCAGATAACCATTTTGCCTTCTGGCATTTCCTTTTCTTTGGGATGGTTTCAATCGCTGCCTCCTGTACAATGTTACACACCTCTATCCACAGTTCTTCAGGCACTCTGTATATCAGATATAATCCCTTGAATCTATTCATCACCTCCACTGTGTAATTATATGGGATTTGATTTCTGTCATACCTGAATGGCTTAGCGGTTTTCCCCACTTTCAATTTCAGTCTTTCTTCAATTCAAATCTGAATTTTTCACTCAGGTGCTCATGATCTGAACCACAGTCAACTCCAGGTCTTGTTTTGCTGACTGTATAGAGCGTCTATCTTTGGCTGTAAAGAATATAATTAATCTGATTTCAGTATTGACCATCTGGTGATGTCCATGTATAGAGTTGGAAAAGGATGTTTACTATGACCAGTGTGTTCTCTTAACTAAAGTCTGTTAGCTTTTGCCTGCTTCTTTTAGTACTACGAGGCCAAACTTGCCTCTTATCCTAGATATCTCTTGACTTCTTACTTTTACATTCCTATCCCCATGATGAAAAGACTTCTTCTTCTTCTTTTTTTTTTTTTTTTTACTGTTAATTCTAGGTCTTGTAGGTCTTGCTGAAATCAATCTACTTCAGCTTCTTCAGCATTAGTGGTTGGGGCACAGACTTGGATTGCTGTGATGTTGAATGGTTTACCTTGGAAATGAACCAAGATCATTCTGTGGTTTTTGAGATTGCACCCAAGCACTGCATTTCAGACCTTTTTGTTAACTGTGAGGCTACTCCATTTCTTCTAAGGGATTCTTAACCACAGTAGTAGATATAATGGTCATCTGAATTAAATTCATTGAACTCGACCATTTTAGTTCATGGATTCCTAAGATGTTGATATTTACTCTTGCCATATCCTGCTTGACCATGTCCAACTACCTTGATTTCATTGGCCTCACATTCCAGGATCCTATGTTATTTACAGCATCAGACTTTCACCACCAGACACATCCACAACTAAGCATCATTTCCTCATTGGCCCAGTCACTTCATTCTTTCTGGAACTATTAGTAATTGCCCTCCACTCTTCCTCAACAGCATATTGGACACCTTCTGACCTGGAGAACTCATCTTCCAGTGTCATATGTTTTGAACCATACTGTTCATGTGGTTCTTATGGCACAAATACTGGAGTAGTTGTCCATTCCCTCCTCCAGTGGACCACAGTTTGTCAGAACACTCCACTATGACCCATCTGCCCTTGGGTAGCCATGCAGAGCATGGCTCATAGCTTTATTGAGTTACACAAGCCGCTTTACCATGACAAGGCTGTGATCTATGAAGGGGATTAATAAATTATAAATAAGCCAAAATATTTATCTTAGGTGATTGACTGCATATGTTTTCTTCTTTGTAATCAAAACGTGTAAAATTCTAATAAAATAATTTCCCATTTTAACTACTTGATATAAGTAAACTCTTTTATAGCAGTCAAAAATAAATCAGTGAATATTGAATTTGAAAATGAGCACTAGCATATAAAGAAAGCAAATGAGTATGTAGCTTATGTGTAATCTGCCTCTGACTTATTGTATTAGAAATAAAACCACCTATCCATGAAAGAATAGCTATGACTAGTCTAGACAGTGTATTAAAAAGCAAAGACAGCACTTGCCTGGAAAAGTCCATATAGTCAAAGCTATGGTTTTTCAGCAGTCATGTATGGATGTGAGAGTTGGACCATAAAGAAGGCTGAGTGCCAAAAAATTGATGCTTTTGAATTGTGGTGTTGCAGAAGACTCTTGAGAGACCCCTGGACAGCAGGATCTAACTGGTCAATCCTAAGTTAATTAACTTTGAATATTCATTGGAAGGACTGATGCTGAAGCTGAAGCTCCAATACCTTGGCCACCTGATGCAAAGAGATGACTCATTGAAAAAGACCTTGATGCTGAGAAAGATTAAGGGCAGGAGGGAAAGGGAGTGACAGAGGATGTGTTGCTTGGATAGCAACACGGAATCAATGGATATGAATATGAGCAACTTCTGAGAGATAGTGAAGGACAGGGAAGCCCAGCATGCTGCACTCCATGGAGTGCAAAGAGTTGGACACAACTTAATGACTGTAAAGCAACAACAAAGCAGTTTTCTTTTTAATATATTTCAATTGTTCATTGAAAATCTCACTTGTCTCTGCCATCATGTGAACACAATTAATACATCAAACGTAGGTATTCCTATTTATGTCTTTGTATTACTAGTTACCATTACTTAATATGTCTTTATTTCCTTACATGTCATATGGAAGGCATGTAATTATACATATCTTAGTCAATTTCAAAAGTATTAGTATAACTTTGAAGTTCAACTCATAAAATAAAGTATTTCCTTTACTTTTAACAGGTGCTATGGAGATATGATGGCAAAAAACCAGATAACTTAGGACCCAACACCCGGTTGTATAAATGGTTTCCCCAGAATGACCTTCTTGGTGAGACTTGTCACAACAAATAATGAAAACATGAGTAACAGCTGAGCAGAGTGAGAGTGCTTCAACAGGAAACACACTTACAAAGCAATTATTAAAACACTGAAAAGGAAAACTTGACTACTTTATTGTAATTTTCTTTGCTATGAGAAAAAAAAGGAGAACACATAACAGTTGTCAGTTTATTCTACATAGTCACATCCCTCACGGCCAGAATCTTTACTTCAGCTGTAATTACTTCTCACAGTGAACTTTTCAATGATTTCCTGGATTGTTGTTCTGTCTCTGAATTCTTTCCTTATACTTATCATTTCCATTCTGTAGAGGTATGTTAAATGCTACTAAAAATAACAACTCTTCTGCCATTACCAATGACTCTCAATTTCCTATTTAAAAAAATGCACAATCATTTTTGTGAAGCAATAACACACTTCATGATAAAATGTAGCTTTTCCTTCCTCTGGTTCCAGTGCCACTACCATTATCCTTCTTTTACCCTGACACCATTCCTATCAAACTAAATGACTTCACTATATCTTTAGGTGAATAAATTCTGGCATGCCCTCCTCTTTCTTTGCACATGTGGTTTCTTTCACCCAGAATGGTCTTTCAAGTTGTTCACCTGCCAATCCTGGATTCATTTGTGATGTTCAAGTGACTCAGCTCTTCTTTCACAAAATCTTCATTTACCCCTTCAGCAGACATAGCTGTTTCTTCCCTGAGTTCTGAAAGCAAGTTAAAAGCACTTTCAATATACATAATAATGTTATCTAAAAGATACTGCTTCTTCCAGTGCCTTATAATACCCATTTCTCATTTTATTCTATTATAATTAATAATCTTCCTGAAATTCACTCAATCCTAGGCCATCCAAAAACCAAAGCCTTTATAACTCATGGTGGAAGCAATGGTGTTTATGAGGCCATCTATCATGGGATCCCTATGGTGGGCACTCCTTTGTTTGCTGATCAAGCTGATAACATCGCTCGAATGAAATCCAAGGGAACAGCTGTCAGGTTGGACTTGGAAACAATGTCAACAAGAGATTTGCTCAACGCATTGAAGAAAGTCATTAATAATCCTTCGTGAGTATATATATATATATATATTTTTTTTTTTTTTCTTTACTAGCCAATCTTTCTAGAGAAGTTCTCATCTGAAGGCGAGGGAGGCAGCCATGAGTCTTCACATAAGCACAATGAGGTGTAAGATTTGCTCAATGTTTTGAAAACAGACAAAAATTACGCATTGTGAATGTCACATTAGGTTTTTTTCATGGTTTTATGGAAAAGGTTTGTCAGCGTTTTAAAGATAGTGGAGAAATTTTGAAAACTTAATCATTAGAATGAGAAGAACCATTGAAATTCTAATGGATTAAGAAGCATTGAGAACAAAGTTATTGTAGGGAACCATGAACAATATGGATACACATCTGCCCACTCTACTTTCTTTCAGCATGTGAACTTCTCAAATGTTTTAAACTCTTAAAAGATGGTTTATTTTCAGTAAACCACCATGACATAATCCATTTCAAATTCCAATTACATTTACTATTTTCCAAGTTTTCTATGCTAATATTTTGACTCCATCTCTGATAAGTGATAAACAGCTATAACTTTCTAACTACCCAGTTTCAAATATGTATATCCTATTTATAAATGTGGGTATATTCTTGGTGTTTTTGGGGTTTTGTTTGTTTGTTTGTTTGTTTTGTTTTTTACTGTGGTCATTTTGTCTTGTTTGGAAGACTTATAAAATCTAAACATAATTGACTTGGGAAGAACATGTTGATATGAAAAAGTGAAAGTGTTGGTTTCTCAGTTGTGTTTGACTCTTTGGGACCCCATAGACTGTATCCCACCAATCCTCAGTCCATGGAATTTTCCAGGCAAGAACATGGGAGTAGGTAGACACTCCCCTCTCCAGAGGATCTTGCTGACCCAGGGATCAAACCAGGTCTCTGCATAGCTGGCCGATTCTTTACATCTGAGCCACCACGGAATCCCGTATGTTGGGATATTCCTTCTTTTAAAAAATGTTACACAATATTTACAGCTTATTTTCCATTTAAAGTAATTACCAAATAGTGGTTAAATTTCCAGTGTTGTATAACACCTCCTTGAGCTTATGTTATTCCCAGTAATTTTGCCTCCTACTCCCCCACTTGTGTGTTTCTACTTCCCCAAATCTGGTGTCCAATAGATTGTTCTCTGTATCTGCTAGTCTGTAATAATATTTTGATCCCATCATTCATAAATGGGAAACAACTAGAATTTTCTAATTTTCTCAATTACAACTACGTAGATACACCTTATAAATGTAAGTATATTCAGAGTTCTTTTATTCGTGCTCATTTTTGTCTTATTTGGAATAGGTAGTTATGTTGGGATATCCCTATTTAAAAACCACATTTTCTGAAAACAGAAATATTTAATTTCCAAATCACTTCAGGATATACATGAATTTCAATGACGCAATTATATTAATATCACAAGTATGATGTATATATTCCCCCTTTTTTGTCATAATGACTTTGTGAAGAAAGCATTTTGAGAATGTGTCAGTAATGGCAGCAAAATGCATTGTGTGTTTTATAAGCAGTGTTATTTAATTTTAGCACAGCTATTGTCGTAAGTGAGCAGCATAAAAAACACTTTTTTTCTTTTTTTGAAAGAAACAAATCTTTCATTTGCTGTTTTTATGTAAATGTACATATCCCTAGTATATTTGTATGCCTTTTTAATTTTTAATAACGTAATGTTGGTGTCAAAAATGAAAATATACTGAATGTTCATGATATGCTACATGTTGTATTTAGTAAAACAGTGTTACTTAACACATTTTATGTAACTTCTTTATTGTAGTCTATTCCTCTTGTATTAAAAATATATTTCCAGGATTACTGCAGTCTTTGCAAAAACCCAGTGCTCCTCCTTTGTTTTTGACAGTAAAGGGAGAAAAGTTACTTCCATTGTTATTACCACACTGCCATGTTATAGCACTTTGTGATTTAAAGTTCATGAGCTATATCTCTTTATTCTTCTTTCTTGTCTATTAGTCTGCCATTATTTCAGTAATAGAAACAAGTGTGTCTGCAATGCCTGAGAGTGAAATGTTGAGCCTTCTCCAGGAGGCTCCTGACAAAGAACCAGAACAACAGTACTAGTAAGCAGTCACTGAGTGTCTACTGCATGCTAGGAATGCCTCTAAGAATCAATACAATATTCTCAAAATAATTAGATAAGATACTATTCCTAGCCATTTCATATAACAATGAAAAACCGAGAAACAGATTCTATCATAATTGAGCCCTCCAAAGTAAAATTAAAAGTTTAAAAAATAAAAATGTTTTAAAATGTTAGTAAAATTAATTTTAAAAAACAATCAGAGGAACAGAAAAATTAAAAAGCAGCCAACAAAGTAAGAGTCAGGAATCAAACTGAGTCAATCTACTTCCACACTCTCAACCACCACTTCACTAATGTAAGAGCAGCCCTGTCTGGACATGTCTCCAAACCTCATCCCTGATTTACCTGCTATATCTAGATTATAACATTTTGGAATACATCTACCAGGTCTATTAACAATTCTTTATGAGATAATTCAAACTTTGGACCAACATATTAAGAATTTTTTTTCTTTTCTTTCCCTTTGGGACAGCTTGTTCCATTCTTTAGAATACACAATCTTGTTCTCTCCCATTTTCTTTCTTTTCTTTGTAGCTTGAAAACTGTCCATTTAAGAAATCCTAGCCCATAAGCTAATATCTCAATAATCACCTCAGAGACAATTATCTGTTTTTCTTCCACTCTGTTGCACTCTGTTACCATCTGCAAGGAATTTTCACATCTTTATCTATTATAGCTCATTCCATAAATGATAACTGTTTGATTTTCCTTCAGCTACAAAGAGAATGTGATGAGATTATCAGCCATTCAACATGATCAGCCTATGAAGCCCTTGGACAGAGCAGTCTTCTGGATCGAGTTTGTCATGCGCCACAAAGGAGCCAAGCACTTGCGGCCAGCTATCCATGACCTCACCTGGTTCCAGTACCACTCTCTGGATGTCATTGGGTTCCTGCTGGCCTGTGTGGCAACTGCCATATTTGTCATCACAAAATGTTGTCTATTTTGTTGCCGGAAGTTTGCTAAAACAGGAAAGAAGGGGAAAAGAGACTAGCTGTATCTGAGACTCAGCACAGGTGTCCCCAACCTCTGAGATCGAATGCCTGATGATCTGAGGTGGAGCTGATGCAATAATAGAAATAAAGTGAGCAATACACGTAATGTGCTTGAATCGTCCCAAAAGCATTGCTTCCTATCCCAGTCCATGGAAAAATGGTCTTCCACGAAACTGGTTCCTGGGGCCTAAAAGTTTGGGTACTGCTGCTCTAGCAGTTCTGCCTCATAAGTAGAAATCCTCCATAAAATGATGTGGGTATGTATTGAAATTTATTATTTTAATGCAAAACTATACTAAAAAGATATGGTTGAATTTAACTGTTTTTCACATGTTGGATGTAGAAATAAGAATAATAAAAGTCTATTCATAGTATCCATATTACTTTGTAGATATTCAGAATTTTATCTTCATTTTTGTATAGAATTTTATAGCTTTTCCTTGCTATAGAAATTGTTCAATAATTGGAATTCTTTTGAAAGATTCACCCTTTAATTTTATTAGGGAGACCACTAATAGTTCTTCATTTTTACTGTGCATCCAGCCTCAACAACACTTCTTACCTAAAGCCATGGCAAGACACTTGCCTTCATCCAGTTAAACTCATTTGCCTTTGAAGTGTTCATGGAATTAGAAGTGTAGCTACATGCTTCCATCTATAAAACTGAGATATTTGCAAAAATCTTTGATTTCATGACCTAATTCTGTTTTTGTCACCCACCTTTTATTCATCTATTATTTTCACTCCCATAACCAGCTTTTGCTAATGGATATAAGTTCTCAACTGTATGTTAAGAAAATAATTACCTGAACTCTAAAGGGACTTTTGAATTTTCATTCTCTCCAAAGCTACCCGAATATATCTATGATCTTATCTATATCTATATACATATCTAAATCTATGTATATTTTTACAATTCAGGACAGAGCACCACTTAGCTACTTGCAGATATGATGAGAAATTCAATGGGTTTGTTGAACACAGACTGAATTATTTACTATTATATTATAATATGAGCTTCCCTGGTAGCTCAGCTGGTAAAGAAACTGCCTGCAATGCAGGAGACCCTGGTTCAATTCCTGGGTTGGAAAGATTCCCCTGGCGAAGGGATAGGCTACCCACTCCAGTATTCTTGGGCTTCCCTGGTGGCTCAGACAGTAAAGAATCTGCCTGCAACGTGGGAGACCTGGGTTTGATACCAGGTTGGGAATATCCCCTGGGGAAGAGAATAGCTACCCACTCCAGTACACTGACCTAGAGAATTCCATGGACAGAGGAGCCTGGCAGGCTACAGTCCATGGGGTCCCAAAGAGCTGGATATGACTAAGCAACTTTCACTTTCATATTATATTATATCATAACCACACTTTAGATCAGCATTTCTCATTCTTTTGTCTCTTTCCTCAGGAAGCTATTGCGTCGTCCCTCCCATAACACTTACATGTAAACATTCAATCCTTTATCATGACAGAAAATATTATAGACATTATTTTCTTTAAACCTAGGTCCACTATGACTGAAATAATCAGAAACAATGAGCACAAGACAAAAATCACGTAAATTTTGTAAAAAATTGGTGAATCAAATGAAAACAATCTGAAGGTACTGATGAAAACTGTACCTCAGAAAAGCAGTTTATTATCAAAATGTCCAGCTCAGGGAATGAGTCTTGTCTCTTTGGTCAAGGGGACCACCATCCACAACATTTAAACAACATTCATCAGCCTTAGGCATAGTTTATTTTAAAGAAGAAACATTGAGGTTTGGGGAATTATAGGAAAATTTACCAAGAACTTCTCATAGAACCCACCTAGATAACTGACACATATTTAAAGAAAACTAAAACTAACAGAAAGTAAGAAGGTAGAACCATATGTTTCCATAGTAGAAAATGTTTTTAAATCAAGCATATAGGCTTACAAAATTTTCCTCAAATCTACACGGCAGCACGTGTAATAGACAAAGGGTTGGTAGTCACTGTGCAATAAGAAAGACTAAAAATCTCCAGTGAAAAGTCTAGCACTCCAATATGAATATAAATGAAAAGTACAAACAGGAAATTCACAGAAGCGAAATGGCCAATGACTTACAAAAGGTGGTATGGAAAATCTGGGAAATTAAAATTGTCATCAAGTAATATTCCTGCAAATAATTTGTAGAACAAATAATCTTGGAGGACTAATTTTGAGGGAGTATAATATGGAAATACCATTGAAATAAAATTTATACACACTGTTTTATATAGCAACTCATTATCTAGTTATATGTCATGCAGAAAGACTTGTACATGTTCATGATTACATATTGAATATTCCCACTAGCACTTAAATGGCAATCAATTTCTGAACACACTAATCTACAACATAGATATGAGTTATACAGCCATGAAAGAAAACAGTTCAATTAAGGGCAATATTGTTAAATACTCTTCATGTCACATTACTAAACAAATAAAAAGTTCCAGAAATTCTAAAAAACATAAGCATGACACTCATCTTTGGAAACAAAATTAAACACATTTTATGTAAATATATGTAAATTTGTAGACCACAGAGGAAATGATCTTTAGAATACACTGAATTTCCAATAACTTCCAGATGTTCAAGGCAGTTTTAGACAAGACAGAGGAACCAGAGATCAAATTGCCAACATCCATTGGATCATCGAAAAAGCAAGAGAGTTCCAGAAAAACGTCTATTTCTGCTTTATTGACTATGCCAAAGCCTTTGACTGTGTGGATCACAATAAACTATGGGAAATTCTTCAAGAAATGGGAATGCTAGACCACCTGACCTGACTCTTCAGAAACCTATATGCGGGTCAGGAAGCAACAGTTAGAACTGGACATGGAACAGCAGACTGGTTCCAAATAGGAAAAGGAGTATGTCAAGCCTGTATATTGTCACCTTGCTCATTTAACTTATATGCAGAGTACATCATGAGAAAGGCTGGGCTCGATGAAGCACAAGCTGGAATCAAGATTGCCAGGAGAAATATCAATACCCTCAGATATGCAGATGACACCACCCTTATGGCAGAAAGTGAAGAAGCACTAAAGAGCCTCTTGATGAAAGTGAAAGAGCAGAGTGAAGAGTTTGGCTTAAAGCTCAACGTTCAGAAAACTAAGATCACTGGATCCAGTCCCATCACTCTATGGCAAGTGGATGAGGAAACAGTGGAAACAATGGCTGACTTTATTTTTCTGGGCTCCAAAATCACTGCAGATGATGACTGCAGACATGAAATTAAAAGACACTTACTCCTTGGAAGGAAAGTTATGACCAACCTAGATAGCATATTCAAAAGCAGAGGCATTACTTTGTCAACAAACATCCATGTAGTCAAGGCTAAAAGGTTTTTCCTGTGATCATGTATGGATGTGAGAACTGGACTATAAAGAAAGCTGAGTGCAGAAGAATTGATGCTTTTGAACTGTGGTGTTGGAAAAGACTCTTGAGAGTCCCTTGGACTGCAAGGAGATCCAACCAGTCCATCCTAAAGGACATCAGTCCTGGGTGTTCACTGGAAGGATTGATGTTGAAGCTGAAACTCCAGTTCTTTGGCCGTCTGATGCAAAGAGCTGACTCATTGGAAAAGACTCTGATTCTGGGAAAGATTGAGGGCAGGCGAAGAACTGAATGACAGAGGATGTGATGGTTGGATGGCATCACCGACTCAATAGACATGGGTTTGGGTGGACTCTGGGAGTTGGTGATGAATAAGGAGGCCTGGCATGCTGTGGTTCATGGGGTCACAAATAGTCAGACACGACTGAGTGACTAAACTGAACTGAACTGAACTGAATTTCCAATGAAAACAATTTAAATTTTTATTCTATATACTTCTTCATTTTTGACCTGTCATAACAATCTTTTCATTTATTTATTATGTGATATTAAATAATTAGTGAAATAAACATAGATTTAAAATATTCAGTTCTTATTATCTTAAGATATTAAATCATAAGATTTTCATATCACATTATCAATGTATTAGTTTCTCTCAGAATCCTTGAATTGACGACTTCCCTATTGGTCTAAGGGGCTCCCCAAGTGGCTCAGTGGTAGAGAATTTGCCTACCAATGCCAGAGATGCAGGAGACCTAGGTTTGATTCCGTGGTCAAGGAGATCTCCTGGAGGAAAAATGACTATCCACTCAAATATTCTTGCCTGGGAAATCCCATGAACAGACAAGCTTTGTTGGACACAACTGAATGACTGAGCACGTACTTACACTGGTGGTCCAATGGTTAAGATTCCAGCTTCCACTGCAGGAAGCACATGTTCAATCCCTGGTCTGTGAATTAAGATCCCCATCCCACATGCTGGGGCCAAAAGTAAAATAAAATTTTTTGGTTCGATGCAGGATCCTTGAGGCTGGTGTACTGGGATGGCCCGGAGGGGTGGTGTGAGGGGGGTATGTGGGAGGGGGGTTCAGGGTGGGGAGCGCGTGTGCGCCCGTGGAGGATTCGTGTTGATGTATGGCGGAACCGATGCAGTGTTGTGGGGTGGTTGGCCTCTAATTGAAATAAAGAATTTTAAATTAAAAAAAAAAAAAAAAGCTACTGGAAATTTAGCACACTTTTCACTGTGTCAAATAAGGACTCTCTTTTGTTTTTTTAGACAACCTTATATTTATAATTCCACTAGTTTTTAAAATCTTAACTCACATAATCTACTGATTTTACTGTGGTTTTAACAGCAGTATTATATGCATTTTACAATAGTTAAGGGACCTCTGCTGGATTACATCTATACTTATAGTGTTTTTGAGTCATGACTACAAATACTCTGCCAGCTCTCCCCTCAAGTAATTCCCTCTCTCTTGAACTTTAGTAACTCTAGAGGCTGTCTCACAAATGTTTCAGCCTAACCTCCAAGGCTTAGTTACGGAACACAACACAAACCTGTCTCTGCCTCTCTGTCTTGGTCGTTCAGCCTGTCTATGTCTCTATCTATCTATCTCACTATCTCCATTTCATCTCTCTGTCTGCCTACTCACCGTGTAGGTCTCTAACATGCTCAAAGTTTCCATGATAAATGACCACTTGTGGAAAGATACATACACATGCCTAAGAAGTCCCAGTAGTTGCAGCCCTCCAGCAACTTGAGCCATTTAAAAGCGGTCACCAGAGCTCCTCATGATTAGAGCCCCAGTCACCATAAGACTGGAACCACCTGAGAATATGATTACAAGAATCACCTGAATGAGCCCCACCAACACTCAGAACTATGAGTGATAAAAATAAAATAAGTATTGCTCTTCTAAGGGCAGTTTGTTGCACTAATACATAACCTAAACAATAATCATGCTTTTATCATAATATCATAGTGATGATATATCTTAATAATGGGAAACTGTTAATGTTACATTTTGAAAGTAACTATAACCCAGAAAAGGGAGTCACCATACTGTAATGGTTAAGAGGTTGCACTCTGAACACAGACAGTGTGGGTTTAAGTCACTGAAATACTACTACATGAATCACAATATTCATAGCAGCACTATTTACAATAGCCAAAATATGGAAGCCAAGTAAGTGCTCAACAACAGATAATTGTCTTAACATGTGGGATGTATATACAAAGGAATATTACCCTTAGAAAGAATAAAGATTTGCCATTTGTAGCAACATGGATGAACCTAGAAAAGATCATTCATAGTGAAATATGTCATCCATAAAAATACTATATCACTTATATGTGAAATCTAAAAAGTAATACAAATGTATCTATATGTAAAATAGAATCAGCTTCATAGACATAGACAATAAATTTATGGTTACCAAACTGGACAAGGGGAAGAACAAATTAGGAGTATAGTGTTATAAATATAAACTATTAAACATAAAATAAGCAATCAGAACCTATTGACTACCACAGAGAATTATACCCAATATCTTGTAATAAATGATGATAAGTATAATCTACAAAACATCCTGAATCATGATGCTATGCCTGCCAGGCTCCACTGTCCATGGGATTTCCCAGGCAAGAATAGTGGAAAGTTTGCCATTTCCTTCTCCAGGGCATCTTCGCAACCCAGGGATTGACCACCTCTCCCACTTTACAGGTGGAATTTTTACCAACTGAGCTGCCAGGGAAGCCCAACGCCAGTTATACCAGGAAAAGAACTGGCTTGGAACCTGGGGGTGGGCTGCAGTGCAGCAGCTCCTCTCACATAGACCACAAGGCTTGTGGCATCCCAATCAGAAAAAGCCAGGCACAGGACTGACAGGGCCCCAGGAGTCAGGTCCCACCCCAGGGACAGTTCCAGCCTCAGGAAAGACACAGCAGCAAAGACGCGGCAGCTCTGTGGCTGGACTCAGAGTTGGAGAAGACTGTGGAAGTCCTCAATAACACAGGCTGCAAACACCTATGATAGTGAGGCTTGCTGGTCTTTTCTGACACTACTCTTCCCCATGGAGGGAACTTACTCTGACAGAATCTCTGCTGGTGCCAAGCTGTCCTGAACCCCCTGTGCTCAGTCGCTCAGTCATGTCCAACTTGGTGCAACCCCATGGACTAAAGCCCACAAGGCTCCTCTTCTTATGGAATTTTCCAGGGAAAGTATTGGAGTGATTTGTCATTTTTTACTCCAGGGGATCTTCCCAAGCAGGGATTGAACCCATGTCTCTTGCATCTGCTGCATTGGCAGGGGGGTTCTTTCTACCACTGAGCCGCCTGAAAGTGAAAGTAGCTCAGTCATGTCCAGCTGTTTGCTACCCCATGTACTATACAGTCCATGAAATTCTCCAGGCTAGAATACCTTATTCTGGCTGTTCCCTTCTCCAGGGACCTTCCCAACTCAGAGATTGAACCCGGGTCTCTCACGTTGCAGGTGGATTCTTTACTGAGCCACCTAGGAAGTCCCAATACTACACTTGATCTTAGCCACAAGACCCAGAATCTCTGAACTGGAGGATGGGGTAATGCAGGTAAAATCAGTCCCATGTTTTCTATATGACCACTCTCAGTTTTCAATCGTGCCAGGTTTCTGTTGCTTCTTCATTATAGTCCAGAGCTTTCCCAACATATTGTTCACTATCGGACATGACTGAACGACTTCACTTCACTATTTGTAGTTTTTGCTATTTCTCTGTGGGAGATACAAGTGTTGAAACTTTCAAATGGTCTGTCTTGCTGTGTGCATGCATGCTAAGTTGCTTCAGTCACGTTTGACTCTTTGCAACCCTATGGACCATAACCCATCACCTTAACTCTAACTCTGACTGAAGGAGACTGCAGACATTCACTTGCTACAGTTTTCAGGCTAGTCTTGTCTCTTACATAACAGTGGATTTGCATGTGTAAACTCATCGACTTTTAGATCAGTGACAGCGCTGACAATACTGAACACACTGTATAATCTAGAAGTGTTTTACTCTTTGCCCTTTCACTTGCTTTCCACTTCTGTTGACAATTAATATAATGTACTTAGTTGAGTTGTATTATGTTATAAATACATAAACTCTCTTATTATAAATCAGGAATTATACTTTAACTTCCTAATTGATTTCTCCTTTTATATATGCATGAGCACTGGTGAAAGAATGCAGTAATAGTTGCAGGAGCAAAAAGTCTGTGAAGTGGCTCTCATTTCTGGTACTGCAACAGATGACTTGCTACTTTAGCTCTAGAAGTTGTGGAAAGGTGCTGGTTTGGCCAATGGAATACAGTCATTGAATGAATATGAAAACAGTTCTGGATGAACTTGTCAGGAGGGTTCATGAGGTGACTGTTCTGACACCTCCAACTTCCATTCTTGTTGATCCCAATGAATCATCTCCTATTAAATATGAGACTTTTCCTCTGGCTAAAGGAGCCTGGCAGGTTGCAGTCCATGGAGTCCCAAAGAGTCAGACATGACTGAGTAACTAAGCACAGCACACAGCACATTGTAAGAATTTTATCAAGCATTTGGTCAGCATGTGGACATATCTGGCAAAAGATTTCTTTTGGACACATTTTTCATTAGTAAGAAGTTTATACTGGGAATTTTTTGATGTTTTTAAGGATCTCTGTAAAGATGTTGTTTCTAACAAGTGACTTATGACAAAACACAGGAATCAGGTTTAACGTTGTTCTTGCAGATGCCATTGGATCCTGTGGGGAGTGAGCTTCTCACTGAGATACCTAAAGTATCTTTATTTGTACAATCTCTGCTTCTTGTATGGTGACTCAGTGGAAAAGATTAGTGGAAAACTTCCATTCTTACCATCTTATGCACCTGTTATGTTGTCTGAATTAGTCGTCATATGACATTCAGGGAGAGGGTCAAAAACATATGTACTTTATTTTGATTTTTGGTTCCAAATGTCTAATGAGAACACATGGAGTAAGTTTTACAGTGAAATACTAGGTAAGTCATGTTTTTAGTTGGTAGCATGAATTCTTATTTTTTCTAGTTCGTTTGAAAGTGAATTCACATAAAGTCACAGAAATTTGTCTCCTCTAAGTAAAATAAGGAAATGAAAATACAAAATGATTCAGCAAACTCATAAATATTATGGAAACTTTTATGGAATACTGCAAGTAGAACCCTGTGTTCCGTTACTGGCATAGAACACTCCAGGAAGTCATAAACCACAATTTGAAGGATTAAGACTTCTCCAAAAAATTATATATCTACTTTACTAAACTTCTTTTTTTAATTCAGAAAGCATCACTAGAAACCTCGTAAAATTTTTCATTAATGAAGTCATGTATATTGAAGAGTCCCACAGATATTTGTAGCAATAGTATCTAGGTAGCATTTAGAAACTGTTCCTACTTGTTTGTTCCTACTTGTTCCTACTTGTAGCTCAGTTTTCTTATTATATTACACTACATTATATATTATGGGTTCCCAAGGTGGTACTATTGGTAAAGAACCTTAATGAAGGAGACTTAAGAGACATGGATTCAATCCTTAGGTCAGGAAGATCCCCTAGAGGAGGGCATGACAGGGTTCAGCAAACTCATAAATATTATGGAAAAATTTATGAAATACTGAAAGTAGAACCCTGTGTTCCATTACTAGTATAGAGCATTCCAGGAAGCCATAAACAACCATTTGAAGGATTAAGACTTCTCCAAGCAATTATATATCTGCCTTACTAAACTTCAGTATCCGCCTTAATAAACTTCAGTGTCTCCATGTCCTGGCTATTATAAACAGTGCTTCGATGAACATTGGGGTATATGTGTCTCTTTCAGTTCTGGTTTCCTCGGTGTGTATGCCCAGCAGTGGGATTGCTGGGTCATAAGGTAGTTCTATTTGCAATTTTTTAAGGAATCTCCACACTGTTCTCCAAAGTGGCTGTACTAGTTTGCATTCCCACCAAGAGTGTAGGAGGGTTCCCTTTTCTCCACACCCTCTCCAGCATTTATTACTTGCAGATTTTTGGATCGCAGCCATTCTGACTGGTGTGAAGTGGTACCTCATTGTGGTTTTGATTTGCATTTCTCTAATAATGAGTGATGTTGAGCATCTTTTCATGTGTTTGTTAGCCATCCGTATGTCTTCTTTGGAGAAATGTCTATTTAGTTCTTTGGCCCATTTTTTGATAGGGTCGTTTATTTTTCTGGAGTTGAGCTGCAGAAGTTGCTTGTATATTTTTGAGATTAGTTGTTTGTCAGTTGCTTCATTTGCTATTATTTTCTCCCATTCCGAAGGCTGTCTTTTCACCTTGCTTATATTTTCCTTTGTTGTGCAGAAGCTTTTAATTTTAATTAGATCCCATTTGTTTATTTTTGCTTTTATTTCCAGTATTCTGGGAGGTGGATCATAGAGGATCCTGCTGTGATTTATGTCTGAGAGTGTTTTGCCTATGTTCTCCTCTAGGAGTTTTATAGTTTCTGATCTTACATTTAGATCTTTAATCCATTTTGAGTTTATTTTTGTGTGCGGTGTTAGAAAGTGATCTTGGGGATGACCCAGAAAGATGTTATGGGGAGGGAAGTGGGAGGGGGGTTCATGTTTGGGAATGCATGTAAGAATTAAAGATTTTAAAATTTAAAAAATAAAAAACTAAAAATAAAAAAAATTTAAAAAAAAAGAAAGAAAATACACAAATGAAAAACAGAAATAGCAATGTACGTGAAGGATTAATTTAATTCTTCCTATGATCCTCAAATTAGAATTGGGAGAGATAGCAATGAATTCATGGATTTGTGTTGCAAATATATAAAGTGTATTGAATAGATTTTCTATAAAAATTGTCTAAATTGGGTTTGACATTGATGAAACTTCAGAATCACATTATCCCTTTGAGATGTGATGCTATGAAATGCTAAATTAATGAAAGATTCTTGTTTTTAGAAATGAGGTTTAAAAATAAATCCAGATTTCTTCCTCAAAAAAAAAAAAATAAAATAAACTTCAGTGTCCACCTTACTAATACTCCAGTATTCTTGCCTAGAGAATCCAATGGACAGAGCAGCCTAGAGAACGACTAGGTCCACAGGCTCACAGAGAGTCAGACATGACAGAAGTGATTTAGCATGCATACATGAGTATTGCATACTATACGTGCACAGACATATTTGCTTTATCAAAAAACAGACACTTTGAAACATCTTTGGCCAAAACATTTCAAGCCTTTTCACAAAAATTGCCTAATATATGCCTATGACAAGACAGTCATTTCATCAAAGATTTGTTTTTGTTTTTTCTTTCAGGAAGACCCACTACAGCATTTGAGATAATGAGGAAAGCAGAAACATGACTCATCTTGGCACCTATTGGAATTTAGAATTTCCTCTCTCAGTGCTACCAAATTTTGAGTTTATTGGAGGCCTTCTCTGCAAACCTGCCAAATCTCTGCCTTTCTGGATTTATTTCTCCACTGATCTCCAGTAGCACACAGGAGAGGCCATCTTTCAGTGTCCTATCTTTTGCCTTTGCATACTGTTCATGGGGTTCTCAAGGCAAGAATCCTGAAGTGATTTGCCATTCCATTCTCCAGTGGACCACATTTTCTCAGAACTCTCCACCATGATCCATCTGACTTGGGTGGCCCTACACAGCATGGCTCATAGTTTCATTGAATTAGACAAGTAAGAAACTATTACTTAGCTTTTACAAGAAACTTCTGACACACCACACAACAGAGATGAATTTTACTGTAAATGAAATAAGCTAGTCCAGAAAGACAAGTACAAGAAAAATCCAGAGTATCCAGCCTAGTCAAATTTGTAGGCACATAAAGCAGAGTGATGGCTGCCAGAGGCTGAGGAAAGAGGAAATTGTAGTTTCTTAATGACATAGACTTCAATTTTTGCCAGATCAAACAGTTCTGGTGATTGGTTTCACTATATGAATACACTTAATGCTACTGAAGCATAACTTTAGGAATGATTAAGATGGCAATATCTTTTAAAAAGCTACAATTCTAATAATTCTAGAATATATCCAGTTTTCTCTCTTTAGGTGCTTATTTAATTTATATGCAGAGTACATCATGAGAAACGCTGGGCTGGAAAAACACAGGCTGGAATCAAGATTGCCGGGAGAAATATCAATAACCTCGGATACACAGATGACACCACCCTTATGGCAGAAAGTGAAGAGGAACTCAAAAGCCTCTTGATGAAAGTGAAAGTGGAGAGTGAAAAAGTTGGCTTCAAGCTCAACATTCAGAAAACGAAGATCATGGCATCTGGTCCCATCACTTCATGGGAAATAGATGGGGAAACAGTGGAAACAGTGTCAGGCTTTATTTTGGGGGGCTCCAAAATCACTGCAGATGGTGACTGCAGCCATGAAACTAAAAGACAGTTACTCCTTGGAAGGAAAGTTATGACCAACGTAGATAGCATATTCAAAAGCAGAGACATTACTTTGCCACCTAAGGTCTGTCTAGTTAAGGCTATGGTTTTCCCTGTGGTCATGTATGGATATGAGAGTTGGACTGTGAAGAAGTTTGAGTGCTGAAGAATTGTTGCTTTTGAACTGTGGTGTTGGAGAAGACTCTTGAGAGTCCCTTGGACTGCAAGGAGATCCAACCCGTCCATTCTGAAGGAGCTCAACCCTGGGATTTCTTTGGAAGAAATGATGCTAAAGCTGAAACTCCAGTCTTTGGTCACCTCATGTAAAGAATTGACTCATTGGAAAAGACTCTGATGCTGGGAGGGATTGGGGGCAGGAGGAGAAGGGGACGACAGAGGGTGAGATGGCTGGATGGCATCTCTGACTCGATGGACACAAGTCTGAGTGAACTCCGGGAGTTGGTGATGGACAGGGAGGCCTGGCGTGCTGCAATTCATGGGGTCTCAAAGAGTCGGACACGACTGAGTGACTGAACTGAACTGAGCTGAGATGTTTGGAGCAATCTTTTCAATATGTTAGCTATGCTGTTGCTCCTTTGTGATGAAGTGTCTTGCTGATCTTGTTTGTGATGCCAGTTTTCTTGCCATTCATACAGCTCACACTGTTCGCTGAACCCAAGGTAGGCAAGGCACCAGTTAAGAGCCTGGAAGGAGACTCAAGGAGCCACAGTAACTGCAGACAGGTTTACTGTCTCCTAACTGGCACAGCAGCCATAAAACAGCTTCTCTCCTGGCTGATGCAGTACCTGTAGCAGCAGCCATAACGTAACCATAACCTAGCCTTAACATAATCTCATGTAACATAACCATGGGTCACACCAGTGTAGCCCCAGTGCAGCAGCAGTGAGGGCTTTCATGGTGAAGCTCCTACAGGCCTACTGCACAAAGCAGCCCATGACCAGTAAGAACCTCGTGATATGCACATGCAGTCCTACATCTGTTACAGATCTCATCTGTTACATAACCGTGCAAACTCATTGTTTACAGAACATGGGTGAGAGAGCATGAGAGCATGGGGCAAGAGGCCCTGACTGGAGTCATCTTGTTAATTTCCCCACATGAAGCCAATTTTTTTTTCCACAGGCAGTGAAAGAGTTTGCCCACGCTCTGGAGAAAAAGACATTGTGGTGTTTTCTTTGGAGTCAATGGTTATCAGCAGAAGAAAGGGCCAATATGATTGCATCAGCTCTTGCTTAGATTCCTCAAAAGGTAAACAAAGTAATTTAATAGTGGAAAAATATTTAATGAGTCACTTAAATAATATAAAAGGTGTGATTACAGACAATTTCTGTAAGGAAGGTAAATTATTATGATAACTCCAACTTCACTCAAACATTTATAAAAACCAAAATATATATGACAAGTGCTACAGTGGTGTGATCACTCACCTAGAGCCAGACATCTTGGAATGTGAAGTCAAGTGGGCCTTAGAAAACATCACTATGAACAAAGTTAGTGGAAGTGATGGAATTCCAGTTGAGCTGTTTCAAATCCTGAGATGATGCTGTGAAAGTGCTGCTCTCAATATGCCAGCAAATTTGGAAAACTCAACAGTGGCCACAGGACTGGAAAAGGTTAGTTTGCATTCCAATCCAAAAGAAAGGCAATGCCAAAAAATGCTCAAACTGCGGCACAATTGCACTCATCTCACACGCTAGTAAAGTAATGCTCAAAATTCTCCAACCCAGGCTTCAGAGAAACATGAACTGTGAACTTCCAGATGTTCAAGCTGGATTTAGAAAAGGCAGAGGAACAGAGATCAAATTGCCAACATCTGTGGAGAAGGCAATGGCACCCCACTTCAGCACTCTTGCCTGGAAAATCCCATGGACGGAGGAGCCTGGTGGGCCACAGTCCATGGGGTAGCTAAGAGTTGGACACAACTGAGTGACTTCACTTTCACTTTTCACTTTCATGCACTGGAGAAGGAAATGGCAACACACTCCAGTGTTCTTGCCTGGAGAATCTCAGGGATACGGGAGCCTTGTGGGCTGGTCTATGGGGTCTATGAGGTCACAGAGTCGGACATGACTGAAGCGACTTAGCAACAGTGGATCATGGGAAAAGCAAGAGAGGTCTAGAAAAACATCTATTTCTCCTTTATTGACTATGCCAAAGCATTTGACTGTGTGGATCACAGTAAACTGTAGAAAATTCTGAGAAAGATGGGAATACCAGACCACCTGACCTGCCTCTTGAGAAACCTGTATGTAGGTCAGGAAGCAACAGTTAGAACTGGACATGGAACAACAGACTGGTTCCAAATAGGAAAAGGAGTACATCAAGGCTGTATATTGTCACCCTGCTTATTTAACTTACATACAGAGTACATCATGAGAAATGCTGGGCTGGAAGAAGCACAAGTTGGTACCAAGCAAGATAGCTGGGAGAAATACCAATAACCTCAGATATGCAGATGACACCACCCTTATGGCAGAAAGTGAAGAGGAACTAAAAATTCTCTTGATGAAAGTGAAAGAGGAGAGTGAAAATGTTGGCATAAACGTCAACATTCAGAAAACGAAGATCATGGCATCTGGTCCCATCACTTCATGGGAAATACATGGGGAAACAGTGGAAACAGTGTCAGACTTTATTTGGGGGGGGCTCCAAAATCACTGCAGATAGTAATTGCAGCCATGAAATTAAGAGACGCTTACTCCTTGTTAGGAAAGTTATGACCAACCTAGACAGCATATTAAAATGCAGAGACGGTGGTGGGGGGTGGGTGGGTGCGGGGAGGGGGGCGGTCCTAAGATGGCGGAGGAATAGGACGGGAAGACCACTTTCTCTCTCACAAATTCCTCAAAAGAACATTTCAACACTGAGCAAATTCCACAAAACAACTTCTGAATGCTGGCAGAGGACATCAGGCAACCAGAAAAGCAGACCATTGTCTTCAAAAACAGGTAGGAAAAAATATAAAAGAGGAAATGAGAGACAAAGGAGGTGGGGAGGGAGCTCCGTCCCGGGAAGGGAAGCCTGTCCCAGGAAGGGAATTTTAAGAAGAGAGGTTCCAAACACCACACTCTCCCTGCCGAGTCTGTGCCAAGCCTTTGGAAACACAGAGGGCAACATAACAGGAAGGAAAAATAAATAAATAATTAAAACCAAGAGATTACAAGCCCAACAGTAACTCCCCCAGCGGAAAAGCAGCACAGACGCCTGCATCCGCCATTGGGAAGTGGGGGCAGGGCAGGGAAGCTCGGGAGGCGCGGGCTGCAGAGATTTGTAAGAATCGGGCAGGAATGCCCCATGTGTAACCAGACCGATCTAACTTGGGCTAGCAAACCAGACTGTGTGATAGCTACCACGTGAAAAGCTCGAACATAAAACACCGCCAGGACCGCGCACAGAACAAAGAACGGAATGGAAATAGCCGGCTGCAGACCATCCCCTGCCTGGGACAGGCAGCCAGAGCTGTAAGGACTGGAAAGGGGCAATTGCAGCCCCGGAGAGACTCTACCTACCAAACTGTAAGCAGGCTTCTTTGCTAAGACTTCTGGGGGTGCTGGACAGTTAACATCTGCCTCACAAGGGGTGCCAGCGGCACACCCAGAAAACTGAGCAGCAGAGACTGAAAAGGTGACAACTCGCAGTGACCGCGCTTGCTAAACTCCTGAGCAACTCGGACCTGGGAAGGGCACAAAACGCAGTCCCAACCGAATCTGAGCCTCTGAGGGCTACCTGAGCACCGAACCTGAGCGGCTTAGACTGGGGAGGTGCACGAAGCCTAGGGCCAGCCTCAGACGGTTCCCGGCTGAGCATCGTAGAACCAGAGTGGTTTGTGCGCCGCGAGAAGGGACAGGTCCAGTGGGGCTGAGACACTGTGTGCGAACGACAGTGCTATATGTTTGCAGCATCCCACCCCCTCCCCACAGCGCGACTGAACTACTGAGCCTAAAAAACCAGCAAACAGAAGTTAAACAGAGGGAACCACCATGGAAGTGACCCCTCACTGCCCACAACATCAGAGAAGGGCCAGAATTATCTTTACTATTTTTGCAAACATTCCTTTTTTTTTCTCCCCCCTTTTTTTCTTGCTTTTTTCCCCTAACATTTTTTTTAATTGTGAAGTCTTCTATTTCTCCTCTAATTTTTATTTCTATAACCTAATATTACTTTTCAAAAAAAAAAGACTATTTTTTAAAGGCAAACACCATATATAGTCTTTATGTGGTAGTTGTTGGAGTTTTTTAATAATTCTTCTGGCTTTTTTTTTCTTTTTTCTTTTTTCCTTCTGCTTCTTTTCTTTAATATTGTATTTTTGAAAACCCAACCTCGACTCTAGATTTTTAATCTTTGCTTTTTGGTTTTTGTTGTCAATTTTGTACATTTAAAAACTCAAACTTCACTACCCAATTTTACCTGAGACCAAGATTACTGGCTTGACCACTCTCTCCTCCTTTGGACTCTCCTTTTTCTCCACCAGGTGGCCTCTGTCTCTTTCCTCCCCCATCTCTTCTCTATCCAACTCTGTGAATCCCTGTGTGTTCCAGACGGTGGAGAACACCTAAGGAACTGGTTACTGGCAGGATTTGTCTCTCTCCTTTTCATTCCTCTCTCTTATCCTCCTGGCCACCTCTGTCTACTTCCTCCCTCTCCTCTTCCCTGTATAACTCTGTAAATACCTCTGAGCAGTCCAGACTATGGAGCGCACATAAGGAAGTAACTACTGGCTAGCTTGCTCTCTCCTCTTTTGATCTCACTGCATCTCATTCCAGTCACCTCTAACTACCCCCTCCCTCTTCTCTTCTCCATGTAACTCAGCAGACCTCTCTGGGTGTCCCTCAATGTGGAGAAACTTTTCATCTTTAACCTAGATGTTTTATCATCAGTGCAATATAGATGGAGAAGTCTAGAGGCTACTGTAAAAATAAAACTGAAAACCAGAAGCAGGAGGCTTAAGTCCAAAGCCTGAGAACATCAGAGAACTCCTGAATTCAGGGAACATTAAGCAGTAGGAACTCATCAAACGCTTCCATACGTACACTGAAACCAAGCTCCATCCAAGGGCCAACAAGTTCCAGAGTAAGACATACCACACAAATTCTCCAGCAACACAGGAACACACACCTGAGCTTCAATATACAGGCAGCTCAAAGTTACTCCAAAACCATTGATATCTCATAACCCATTACTGGTCATGCCACTGCACTCCAGAGAGAAGAAACCCAGCTCCACCCACCAGAACTCCAACACAAGCCTCCCTAACCAGGAAAACTTGACAAGCCACTGATAGAACCCCATCCACAGTGAGGAAGCTCCATAATAAAGAGAACTCCACAAATTCCCTGAATACAAAAAGGCCACCCCAAACGCAGCAATATAACCAAGATGAAGGGACAGAGGAATAATCAGCAGGTAAAGGAACAGGAGTGTTGCCCACCAAACCAAACAAAAGAGGAAGAGGTAGGGAATCTACCTGAGAAAGAATTCCGAATATTGATAGTGAAAATGATCCAAAATCTTGAAATCAAAATGGAATCACAGAGAAATAGCCTAGAGACAAGGATTGAGAAGATGCAAGAAAGGTTTAACAAGGACCTAGAAGAAACAAAAAAGAGTCAATATATAATGAATAATGCAATAAATGAGATCAGAAACACTCTGGAGGCAACAAATAGCAGAATAACGGAGGCAGAAGATAGGATTAGTGAAATAGAAGATAGAATGGTAGAAATAAATGAATCAGAGAAGAAACAAGAAAAACGAATTAAAAGAAATGAGGACAATCTCAGAGACCTCCAGGACAACACGAAACGCTCCAACATTCGAACTATAGGAGTCCCAGAAGAAGAAGACAAAAAGAAAGACCATGAGAAAATCCTTGAGGAGATAATAGTTGAAAACTTCCCTAAAATGGGGAAGGAAATAATCACCCAAGTCCAAGAAACACAGAGTTCCAAACAGGATAAACCCAAGGCAAAACACCCCAAGACATATATTAATCAAACTAACAAAGATCAAACACAAAGAATAAATATTAAAAGCAGCAAGGGAAAAACAATTAATAACACACAAGGGGATTCCCATAAGGATAACAGCTGATCTTTCAATAGAAACTCTTCAGGCCAGGAGGGAATGGCAAGACATACTTAAAGTGATGAAAAAAAAATAACTACAGCCCAGATTACTGTACCAGCAAGGATCTCATTCAAACACGAAGGAGAAATCAGAAGCTTTACACACAAGCAAAAGCTGAGAGAATTCAGCACCACCAAACCAGCTCTCCAACAAATTCTAAAAGATATTCTCTAGACAGGAAACACAAAAAGGTTGCATAAACCCGAACCCAAAACAATAAAGTAAATGGTAACAGGATCATACTTATCAATAATTACCTTAAACGTAAATGGGTTGAATGCCCCAACCAAAAGACAAAGATTGGCCGAATGGATACAAAAACAAGACCCCTCTTTATGCTGCTTGCAAGAGACCCACCTCAAAACAAGGGACGCATACCGACTGAAAGTGAAGGGCTGGAAAAAGATATTCCACGCAAATAGAGACCAAAAGAAAGCAGGAGTGGCAATACTCATATCCGATAAAATAGACTTTAAAACAAAGGCTGTGAAAAGAGACAAAGAAGGCCACTACATAATGATCAAAGGATCAATCCAAGAAGAAGATATAACAGTTATAAATATATATGCACCCAATATAGGACACTGCAATATGTAAGACAAGTGCTAACAAGTATGAAAGGGGAAATTAACAATAACACAATAATAGCGGGAGACTTTAATACCCCACTCACACCTATGGACAGATCAACTAAACAGAATATCAACAAAGAAACGCAAACTTTAAATGATACATTAGACCAGCTGGACCTAATTGATATCTATAGGACATTTCACCCCAAAACAATGAATTTCACCTTTTTTTCAAGTGCTCATGGAACATTCTCCAGGATAGATCACATCCTGGGCCATAAATCTAACCTTGATAAATTTAAAAAATCAAATCATTCCAACTATCTTTCTGACCATAATGCATTAAGATTAGATCTCAATTACAGCAGAAAAACTATTAAAAATTTCAACATATGGAGGTTGAACAACACACATCTGAATAACCAACAAATCACAGGAGAAATCAAAAAAGAAATTAAAATATGCATAGAAATTAATGAAAATGAAAACACAACAACCCAAAACCTGTGGGACACTATAAAAGCAGTGCTAAGAGGAAAGTTCATAGCAATACAGGCATACCTCAAGAAACAAGAAAAAAGTCAAATAAATAGCCTAACTCTACACCTAAAGCAACTAGAAAAGGAAGAATTGGAGAACCCCAGAGCTGGTAGAAGGAAAGAAATCTTAAAAATTAGGGCAGAAATACATACAAAAGAAACAAAAGAGACCATAGCAAAAATCAACAAAGCCAAAAGCTGGTTCTTTGAAAGGATAAATAAAATTGACAAACCATTAGCCAGACTCATCAAGAAGCAAAAAGAGAAAAATCAAATCAATAAAATTAGAAATGAAAATGGAGAGATCACAACAGACAACACAGAAATACAAAGGATCATAAGAGACTACTATCAGCAATTATATGCCAATAAAATGGACAACGTGGAAGAAATGGACAAATTCTTAGAAAAGTACAATTTTCCAAAACTGAACCAGGAAGAAATAGAAAATCTTAACAGACCCATCACAAGCACGGAAATTGAAACTGTAATCAGAAATCTTCCAGCAAACAAAAGCCCAGGTCCAGACGGCTTCACAGCTGAATTCTACCAAAAATTTCAAGAAGAGCTAACACCTATCCTACTCCAACTCTTCCAGAAAATTGCAGAGGAAGGTAAACTTCCAAACTCATTCTATGAGGCCACCATCACCCTAATACCAAAACCTGACAAAGATACTACAAAAAAAAAAAAAAGAAAACTACAGTCCAATATCACTGATGAACATACATGCAAAAATCCTCAATAAAATTCTAGCAATCAGAATCCAACAACACATTAAAAAGATCATACATCATGACCAAGTGGGCTTTATCCCAGGGATGCAAGGATTCTTCAATATCCAAAAATCAATCAATGTAATTCACGACATTAACAAATTGAAAAATAAAAGCCATATGATTATCTCAATAGATGCAGAGAAGCCCTTTGACATAATTCAACATCCATTTATAATACAAACTCTGCAGAAAACAGGAATAGAAGGAACATACCTCAACATAATGAAAGCTATATATGACAAACCCACAGCAAACATTATCCTCAATGGTGAAAAATTGGAAGCATTTCCCCTAAAGTCAGGAACAAGACAAGGGTGCCCACTTTCACCGCTGCTATTCAACATAGTTCTGGAAGTTTTGGCCACAGCAATCAGAGCAGAAAAAGAAATAAAAGGAATCCAAATTGGGAAAGAAGAAGTAAAACTCTCACTGTTTGCAGATGACATGATCCTCTACGTAGAAATCCCTAAAGACTCCACCAGAAAATTACTAGAGCTCATCAATGAATATAGTAAAGTTGCAGGATATAAAATCAACACACAGAAATCTCTTACATTCCTATACACTAATAATGAGAAAGTAGAAAAAGAAATTAAGGAAACATTCCATTCACCATTGCAACGAAAATAATAAAATACTTAGGAATATATCTACCTAAAGAAACTAAAGACCTATATATAGAAAACTATAAAACACTGAAGAAAGAAATCAAAGAGGACACTAATAGATGGAGAAATATACCATGTTCATGGATTGGAAGAATCAATATAGTGAAAAGTAGTATACTACCTAAAGCAATCTATAGATTCAATACACTCCCTATCAAGCTACCAGCCATATTTTTCACAGAACTAGAACAAATAATTTTAAGATTTGTATGGAAATACAAAAAACCTCTAAATGCCAAAGCAATCTTGAGAAAGAAGAATGGAACTGGAGGAATCAACTTGCCTGACTTCAGGCTCTACTACAAAGCCACAGTCATCAAGACAGTATGCTACTGGCACGAAGACAGAAATATAGATCAATGGAACAAAATAGAAAGCCCAGAGAAAAATCCACACACATTCGGACACCTTATCTTTGACAAAGGAGGCAAGAATATACAATGGAGTAAAGACAATCTCTTTAACAAGTGGTGCTGGGAACACTGGTCAACCACTTATAAAAGAATGAAACTAGATCACTTTCTAACACCACACACAAAAATAAACTCAAAATGGATTAAAGATCTAAATGTAAGATCAGAAACTATAAAACTCCTAGAGGAGAACATAGGCAAAACACTCTCCAACATAAATCACAGCAGGATCCTCTATGATCCACCTCCCAGAATTCTGGAAATAAATGCAAAAATAAACAAATTGGATCTAATTAAAATTAAAAGCTTCTGCACAACAAAGGAAAATATAAGCAAGGTGAAAAGACAGCCTTCTGAATGGGAGAAAATAATAGCAAATGAAACAACTGACAAAGAACCAATCTCAAAAATATTCAAGGAAGTTATGCAGCTCAATTCCAGAAAAATAAACGACCCAATCAAAAAATGGGCCAAAGAACTAAATAGACATTTCTCCAAAGAAGACATACGGATGGCTAACAAACACATGAAAAGATGCTCAACATCACTCATTATTAGAGAAATGCAAATCAAAACCACAATGAGGTACCACTTCACACCAGTCACAATGTCTGGGATCCAAAAATCTGCAAGCAATAAATGATGGAGAGGGTGTGGAGAAAAGGGAACCCTCTTACACTGTTGGTGGGAATGCAAACTAGTACAGCCACTATGGAAAACAGTGTGGAGATTCCTTAAAAATTGCAAATAGAACTGCCTTATGACCCAGCAATCCCAATGCTGGGCATACACACCGAGGAAACCAGAACTGAAAGAGACACATGTACCCCAATGTTCATCGCAGCACTGTTTATAATAGCCAGGACATGGAAACAACCTAGATGTCCATCAGCAGATGAATGGATAAGAAAGCTGTGGTACATATACACAATGGAGTATTACTCAGCCGTTAAAAAGAATACATTTGAATCAGTTCTGATGAGATGGATGAAACTGGAGCCGATTATACAGAGTGAAGTAAGCCAGAAAGAAAAACACCATTACAGTACACTAACACATATATATGGAATTTAGAAAGATGGCAATAATGACCCTGTATGCAAGACAGCAAAAAAGACACAGATGTGTATAACTGACTTTTGGACTCAGAGGGCGAGGGTGGGATGATATGGGAGAATGGCATTGAAACATGTATACTATCATGTAAGAATTGAATCACCAGTCTATGTCTGATGCAGGACATAGCATGCTTGGGGCTGGTGCACTGGGATGACGCAGAGGGATGTTGTGGGGAGGGAGGGAGGAGGGGGGTTCAGGTTTGGGATCACATGTACACCCGTGGTGGATTCATGCCAATATATGGCAAAACCAATACAGTATTATAAAGTAAAGTAAAGTAAAAATAAAAAGGTTTTGAAAAAAAAAAAAAAGGAGAGACATAACTTTGCCAACAAATGTCCATCTAGTCAAGGCTATGGTTTTACCTATGGTCATTTATGAATGTGAGATTTGGACTGTATAGAAAGCTGTATGCTGAAGAATTTATGCTTTTGAACTGGGGTGTTGAAGAAAACTCTTGAGAGTCCCTTGGACTATAAGGAGATCCAACCAGTACATCCTAAAGGAGACCAGTCCTAGGTGTTCACTGGAAGGACTGATGCTGAAGCTGAAACTCCAATACTTTGGTCACCTCATGCGAAGAGTTGACTCATTGGAAAAGACCCTGATGCTGGGAAGGATTGGGGGCAGAAGGAGAAGGGAATGACAGAGGATGAGATGGCTGGATAGCATCACCGACTCCATGGACATGAGTCTGAGTAAACTCCAGGTGTTGGTGAAGGGCAGGGAGGCCTGGAGTGCTGCGATTCATGGGGTCGTGAAGAGTCGGACATGACTGAGCGACTGAACTGACTGACTGATGGTAGTTTAGAGTATCTTTTACTAACAGTATTTTGGATTACCATTATCAAAATGGAACATATCTAAGAGATCTAGTATGAATTTTGATATTATAATGGGGTTGTGGGCAGGAAAATAAACCATCAAATTCTGCTTTGTCATTTGTCTGCTTTGTCATCTGCTTTTCATTGAAGGACTCTTGAGGACACAGTAAACATACAAATATTCTGGAGTTAAATTTTAACAGTACGTGCAGTAGCACAAAGACATTATGCAATAGTGATAAAAGACTGGAATGCATGGTGCAAACTGTACTTGCCAGATAATCCTGACCCCTTTCATTTCCCCTAAATTTTAAAATAGTCCTATCAGTGTGCTTTGCAGGGTGCTATTCAGAGAACGGATGGTCAGGGCTCCCTAAGAGACCTCCAGATCCCATCCAGACACAGTGACTTAGAGAAAGATAAACATCAGCCACCTTGGTGACTTGGTCCTGACAAAGTCTAAATCAGGAAGATCGAAGAGAAGACAGGGTCCTGCCCTTAAGTAAGCTCTGTGCGTGGTAAGGTCTGGCCCTTAATGGACTCTGCTTCTAACCTGTCACTTTGCTCCTTCTGATTGAGGAGGGAGAGGGACGGTAGGAAGGAGTCAAGCATAAGGAAAGTGGCATGGCAAAGATTCAGCAACTTCTTTCTCCATAAAATAGAGTGGTAACTTTTTTTCTGATACGTAAAATTCCCCTGAGGTCTTTGGATATTTTGAACTACTTTTATAGTTTTCTCTCTGATATTGTGATCTTCTCCTAATGACCTATGCTGTTTCTTTGCTGATAGACTTACTTTATATTTCCAGAGCAAATAGAGGTTAAACACTATAAATTATAATCCAGTGTATGAGAACTGTTTGGAAATTCCAAAATCTGTACCTTACTTTTGTACTGGGCATAGAATCTACAGATTGACACTGTTACTCCTTTGTGGTTCATTGTTAAAGTGTTCATGGTCAGCTGAATAAATTTTATTATCACAAAGTTGGAACTTTTTCAACAGTTTATTGATACTTATAAATTACAAAACAAGTCTTCCTTTATAAATGCAAACATCATTTGCCTATGCCATCATGTGTGAATGGTCATGATTATATTCCATAGCTGACTGAATATGGTAATAAGTATGTAAAATGTAACTATTCCTACTGATGTCAGTGCATTAATAGTTATCGTTGCTTATGATCGTGCATCCTTTCGTCCTACATGCCATATGGAAGACATTTAATGTTATCTTTTAATCTCTTCAATTCTAATGGTATAACTATAAACTAATTGAATAAGGTATTTTTGTTACCCTAACAGGTTCTATGGAGATATGATGGCAAAAAGCCAGACACCTTAGGACCCAATATTTGTCTGTATAACTGAATTCCCCCAGAATGACCTTCTTGGTAAATATTGGCAGAACAAATCCTAAAAATATGACTAACAGCTGAGAAGAGTGATAGTACTTCAATAGGAAATAAACTTATCAAGTGTTTATTATTAAGACATTCAGAAAGAAAATTTACTTCTGTGTTTTCACTCCCAACACTAGAGGGGAGAAGGAAAACATATCATAGTTGGCACTGTATTATACATTGGTCATATCCCTTATGCCCAAAATTAAAATATCTTCATTTTGCCTGTAGTTGCTTCTAACAGTGAGTAGCTTAATGGGTTATTGTTCTACCTCTGAATGCTTTCCTTACACCTATTGGTTCTCCTGTGTAGGAGTATTTTAAATACTACTGATAAATAATAGCTCCTTATTTATTACCAGTGACTTTCCATTTTCTACGAAATACAATCCACAATCATTTCCATGAAGAGGTAGCATATTTCTTAATAAAATGAAGATTCTCTTTTCTTTGGTTCCACAGTTACTACCATTACCCTTTCGGTGATTTTGACACCATTCTTATCAGATTAAATGACTTCCTTAATCTTTTAGAGAATATATTTCTGAATGCCCCCTTTTTATGCATATGTGGTTTCTTTTACCCAGAGTGTTTTTTAAGTTGTTCTTCTGCCAATCTTGAATTCACTTGTGAAATCCAAGTGAGAAAGCATTTCTTTCATGAAGTCATCACTTATCTCTCCAGCAGACAGGAGTTTCTGGCTGTGAGTTCTGAAAGCAATTTAAATGCAGTTTCCTGTGTGTAACCATCTGTTATCTTAAAAACATTGCTTTTTACAGTGCCTTATAAGGCCCATTTCTTGTTTTATTCTGAATTATTATTAATAATTGTACTGAATGTCACTCAATGCTAGATCATCCAAAAACCAAAGGCTTTATAACTCATGGTGGAACCAACAGCACTTACAAGGCCAAATGCCGTGAGATCCCTATGGTGGGCTTTCCTGTGTTTACTGATCAACCTGATAACATCACTTGATGGCCCACAGCATACCAGGCTTCCCTGTCCTTCACCATCTCCCAGAGTTTGCTCACACTCATGTCCATTGGGTCAGTGATGCTATGTAACCATCTCATCCTCTGTCGTCTCCTTCTGTTTTAACTGCCCACTGTCATCAGTAGGCAGATCGTACAGACAAAATAATCAATATGACAATAGTGATCATAAATTATACAATTGACCAGTCAAACTTAATTGATATCTTTAGAATTAATACATTACACTAAAAAAATCAGAACACACATCTTCAGCCTTTGCAAACTGCAGGATTTCTCCTGCTTTTTCATTTTAGTTCAGAACTTTCCCCAAATAAATTGCATGATTTGCAGTTGATCATTTATTGTTTTTGCTGTTTCTGTGAGGGATACAATTGTTGTGACCTCATGACCCTCCATTTTGTTGATGGCACCTTATCTCTAATTCTGTGTCAAAGTGACTGCAGACACAAGAGCCTCTCACTTGCTATTGTTTTACACTAGTCTTCTTTCTCATAGAATATAATTGATGTGTGTGTACAAGATGGGTGACAGCTCTGACAAATCAATACTAAACACACTGTATAATCTCGAAACGTTCTGCACTTTGCCTTTTCACTTGATTTCCACATCTGCTGACTATTCATGTAATCTACTTTTTTAAGGAATAGGAGTTATAATTTAACTTCTAGTTGATAACATCTGGATATAAGCCTGAGCAATAGCAAAAGTTTACAGTAATTATTTTTAAAGGACTGCATATGAGCAAGATGCCTATGAAAAGACTCTCGCTTCTGCTGCTGCTACAGCTGACTTGTTGCTTTAGCGGTGGGAGTTGTGGAAAGGTGCTGGTGGGGCCGGTGGAATTTAGTCACTGGATGAATATGAAGACAATTCTGGAGGAACTTGTCACGAAGGGTCATGAGGTGACTGTTCTGATATCTTCAGCTTCCACTATTCCTAATTCCAGCAAACCATCTACTATGAGATTTGAGACTTTTCCTACAACTTTAACAAAAAGTGATTATGAGAATTTTATGGAACGTCTTCTTGAGGAATGGACATATGTGGCGAAAGATTCCTTTTGGTCCTATTTGGCAACAGTGAAAAGTTTATTTTGGGAATTTTTTGATATTGCTTTAAGGATGTGTAAAGATGCTGTTTCCAACAAGAAATTAATGACAGAACTACAGGAATCAAGGTTTGATATTCTTATTGCAGATGCCATTGGACCCTGTGGTGAACTGCTGGCTGAATTACTTAAAATACCATTCGTGTACAGTCATTACACCTCACCTGGCCATATAATTGAAAAGAATAGTGGAAGACTTCCATTCCCACCATCTTATGTACCTGTTATGATTTCAGAATTAAGTGATCGCATGACATTCATGGAGAGGGTCAAAAATATGTTATATACGCTTTATTTTGACCTTTTCTTCACAGCATACAACGATAAAAAGTGGAATCAGTTTTACAGTGAAGTACTAGGTAAGTTGGGCTTCCTGATAGCTCAGTGGTAGAGAATCTACCTGCCAAGGCAGGAGACACAGTTTTCATCATTTGGTCAGAAAGATCCCTTGGAAAAGGAAATGGCATTCCATTCCAGTGTTTTTGCCTGGGAAATCCCATGGACAGAGAAGCCTGTTGGGCTTTAGTCCACGGAGTTGAAAAGAGTCAGTTATCACTTAGCAACGAAACGACTAGGTAATTCATGTTTTTAGTTGGTAGAATGAAGTCTTATTTTTCCTAGTGCCTTGGAAGTTGAGTTTGTCTAAATATAAATTCACAAAAATTTATCTCAAATAAGTGAAACGTGAAATAAAAATATAAAATGACCCTCAATCTAACAAATATTATGCAAACACTTAAATTAGAGGGTAGGGTAAAGCCCATTACTAGTATCGGATACCAGGAAGTCATTTACCACAGACTAAAGTACCTAGGACTTCTGCAAGTGACTATCCAACTTACAAAACTTAGAATCTCATAAACTGTCTTGATAAAGAGATGTACATTGAAAGTTATACACATATTTGTAGTATAAGTATCCAGTTAGCTTTTAGAAATTGTTTCTGCTTATGTAGAAACAGATGTATTCCAGATATACTTTATTATCCTATACTATGCTATGTATAGATTTATGAAGAAACAGACACATTCAAATATCGTGGCCAAAACATCCCAAGTTCCTTCACAAAAATTATATAATATACACACATGACAATAGTCTCATTTGATCAAATATTTGTTGTTGTTTTCCTTTTTACTTTCAGGAAGATATACTACCTTATCAGAGACAATGGGGAAAGCCGAAATGTGGCTCATTCGAAGCTACTGGGACTTTTCATTTCCTCGTCCACGACTACCAAATGTTGAATTTGTTGGAGGGCTCCACTGCAAACCTGCCAAGCCTCTGCCTAAGGTCACCTACTCCTCCTTGCTGTTCTTTGTGAACTTTTGTGTGAACAGGAATATTCTGTATTCTTTCTTTAGAATGTTTGATTACACGTAGTCAGATATGGGAACCTGGATAAAGTGAACTTTCACCTAGAAAGTGATATATTTCTATATCAGCACATCTATCTGAATTTCATTATCATTACAGAATACACTACAGTACATGGGACACTTTGATAATACATCAATTAAACTGCAATTTCGTTATTAACACATAGAGAAGCATCATTCTTTAAAGGACAGTTATAGTTCTATATAAAAATATATATTTCATATAAATAAAATAATAGCCATATTATCACCTGGTGATGCCATCCAAATACCTCATCTCACTATAATACGTTACATTATAATTGTATTATAATTATTATAGGGTAATTTTGTATATAGCATATTCCAGAAATGAGTGCTAATATAGGCAAATGTTGTAGGCACAGTTTCTACCACCTGACAGTCCACCTGAAATGACAGAACACAATGAAGTTGTAAAAAATGTTATAAGATGGAAAGACCAGAGTGCTAAAGAAATATGCAGCATGAATCATATAATGTATCTCTGATTCACAGACAATTATGAGATCTGAAGGATGCTCAGGAATAAACAGAGGAATAGGGCAGGGGTGGAAGAAGATATGGACTTCTCTCGTAGCTCAGTTGGGAGAAGATATAAAAGAAGGGTAGCTGGAGTAGTAATGACAGTTGCCAAAAAGTCCAAGTTTAGTTTGGATAGGAAAAGGCTGAATAAAGAAGATGATGCTATAGAGGTAAGCTGGAAACAGATAACTGTAAAGATTTCAAACATCTAGTAGGGGCATTGGGAAGAATATTGAAAGGATTAAGAAAGAAAGAGGTGATGGCAGTGGTTTGGTCTCTAAATTGTGTCCGACTCTTGCCATCACATGGACTACAGACTGCCAGGCTCCTCTGTCCAGGGGATTCTCCAAGTGTGAATACTGGAGCGGGTTGCCATTTCCTTCTCCAGAGGATTTTCCCAACCTGGGAATCCAACCCAGGTCTCCTGCATTGCAGGCAGACTCTTTACCGACTGAGCTATGACTAAAACCCTGAGAGATAGTCGTATATTATTAAAAATAAAAAGCAAGATGTCGTCACTGGGTTGGATTGTAAATGGTAAAGAGTAGGAAGAGACCATTTAGCAGATTATTGCTAGATATAGACAATAATGAGTGAAAACTAGAGTACGGTATTCACAGAGATATCACATTAACTCATTTTTTTCTTTATTTTAAATTAATTTAATTGGAGGATAATTACTTTACATTATTGTGGTGGGTTTTGCCATACATTGACATGAATCAGGATGATTTACTTTAAATAAATTTAAATAAATCTCTGGGTTGGGAATAAAAACATACAGTTATAGGTACATTCATTTCTATTGTTGGAAATGGGCATTTATTTTAGCTAGTGCTCTGGTGAAAAGCCTTAAAACTTACAAAAATACTTTAATATTTCATCTTCTTCATCTGATAACCAAAACCTTAAAAATTCCTGACATTAAAAATCTTTATATTAAATGCTGCTGCTGCTAAGTCACTTCAGTCATATCTGACTTTTTGTGACACTATGGACTGGAGCCCACCAGGCTCCTCTGTCCATGGGATTCTCCAGGCAAGAATACTGGCGTAGGCAGCCATTCCCTTCTCCAGGGGATCTTCCCGACCCAGAGATCAAATCCTGGTTTCCTGCACTCCAGGCACATTCTTTACCATCTGAGCCACTAGGAAATGGTAAATTATACTAAATCAGATACAATAAAATATATTAAAGGAGATACAATAAAAATGAGATACAATAAAATATTTACTTGGAAAATAACAAATATAAGAAGATCACAGTTTTCTTTAACATTATAAAGGCATAAGCTAGGATTACAACTTTTAGGATATATATCATAGGAATAGAATTGTAGGATTATAGGATTATAGGAATAGAATAAAGATTAAAATGACAGCACATATTTTAGCATAATGTCTTCAAAGTCCACCCATATTGTCCAAAATGGCAGGATTTCCTTCTTTCTCGTGGGTGAATAACATTTCATTCTGAGCACATGTGTCTCCGGGTGTGTGTGTGTGCATGTCTGTGTGTATCTATGAAACATCTTTAAATAACTCATCCATTGGTGGACACTTAAGATTTTTCCCTTAGCTAATTGTGAATAATGCTGCAGTCAACATGGAGCCCATATACCTCTTCTATATCCGGTTTTTATTTCCTTTGACTGTGTACCCAGAAGTAGAATTCCTGGATCATACAATAGATCTATCTTTAACTGTTTTAGGAACCTTCAATGTATGTTCCATAAGGGTTAAACCAATTTACATTCCCACTGAGAGTGTACAAGCATTCACTTTTCTCCACATTCTCACAACACTTTTCTCTTCTTGGTTATAGACTTTCTAACGGGGTGAGGTAATATCTGATTGTGATTTTGAAATACATTTCCCTGATGATTACAGATGCTGAGTATCTTTTCCTATACCTGGTGACCATTTGGAAATCTTCTTTGTAAAGGGTCTATTTTGTTCATCTGCCCATTCTTTACTTGAATTTTGTTGTGTGAGTTGTGCATATATTCTGGATCTTAACCCCTCATTCAATATGTGGTTAAAAACTTTTTTTCCACTCTGTAGATCACATTTTCATCTTGTTGATTATTTCCTTTGCTGTGCAGAAGCTTTTAAGCTTGATGTAGCCTCACTTGTGATTTTTCCCTTTTGTTGTGGTCTTGATGTCCTATACAAAAACATCATTTTCCAGACCAGTGTCAAGGAGTTCCTAACCTTATATTTTCTTTTAGGGATGTTATGGTATCTGGTCTTGTGTTTAAGTCTTTGATACATTGATACATTTTGAGCTGTTTTCGTGAGTGGTCTGGTTTTTTGTTTTTTTCATAGTTTATCCAGTTTTCTCAGAAAACAAAGAAGTGACTAACATTTCCACAATTGGTGTTTTTGTCTCCCTTGTTGCTCCCTTGTTGACTATTAGTTGAACCCTGTATGCTGTTCCATGGTCTATGTGTCTATTTGGGGGCCAGTACACTATTTGAAATATTGAAACTTTGTGGTAAATATGAAATTTCAAGGTGTGATTCTTTGGGCTTTTGGTAATGTCAACATTTTAGCAGTATTAGTCTTCTGGTCCATGTCATATGATGACTTTCCATTTATTTGTGTTTTCTTCTATTTCTACAATTTCTTATAGTTATCACTGTACAGATCTTTCACGTCACTGATTAAATTTATTTCTAGTTATTTTCTTCCTTTTGATGCTATTGTGAATGGGATAGTTTTTTCCAGATGTTTCATTATTAGTATACAGTAAGGAAACTGAATTCTATATAAGTGCGAGTAGGCATCCTTGTTTTGTTTCTGATTAGAGAAAAAGCTTTCAAGTGTTCACTGTTGAGTATAACGTTAGCTTTGGGTTTGTCATATATGTTCTTTATTACACTGAGATATGTTCCTTCTGTACCCTATATGTTGAGGGTTATATCATGAAAGAATGTCCTATCTTGTCAAAAGTTTCTTGGACATCTATTGAGATAAACAAGTTATTTTATTGTTCATTCTATTTATCCTTGCATCACGGAGATAAATCTCACATGATCTTACTATATAATTCTTTTTCTTTCAGAATAATAATCCCTTCATTTTATTTATTTTTTTAAAGTCTTTTACTTTTTTTTTTAATTTTTAGTTTTACTTTATTTTACTTTACAATACTGTATTGGTTTTGCCATACATTGACAGAAATCCACCATGGGTGTACATGCGATCCCAAACATGAACCCCACTCCTACCTCCCTCCCCACAACATCTCTCTGGGTCATCCCCATGCACCAGCCCCAAGCATGCTGTATACTGCATTGGACATAGACTGGTGATTTGATTCTTACATGATAGTATACATGTTTCAATGCCATTCTCCCAAACAATCCCACCCTCTCCCTCTCCCTCTGAGTCCAGAAGTCCGCTATAAACATCTGTGTCTTTTTTGCTGTCTTGCATACAGGGTCATCATTGCCATCTTTCTAAATTCCATATATATGCATTAGTATACTGTATTGGTGTTTTTCTTTCTGGCTTACTTCACTCTGTATAATCGGCTCCAGTTTCATCCATCTCATCAGAACTGATTCAAATGTATTCTTTTAACGTGCTCTTGAATTTGGCTTGTTGATATTTTGTTGAGAAATTTTGCAACAATATTCAATCTGAATATTGACTTTAGTTTTATCTTCTTGCAATGTGCTTATCTATTTGGTATCATGATCATGGTGATGACCTTATAGGATGATATTGGAAATGTTCCTACCCTCCTCTTTAATTTCAAAGATTTTTTGAAGAACTAGCATTAATTATTCTGTGATATTTCATAGAATACATCAGTGAAGTCATCAGGCCCTGGGCCTTTTGTATGTTGATAGGTTTTTGATTACCAATTCAATTTCTTTACTTATTAGGGCTGTTCAGATTTTCTCCATCTTCCTGATTCATTCTTGGTAGGTTCTGTTTTTAAGAAGTTCTCCATTCTTCTCATATATGGATTAATAATTTCTTAGCTTATAATTATTCATGGTAGTCTCGGGATCCTATGTAATTTTTCAGTATTAGTTGGAATGTCTCCATTTCATTTCTAATCTTATTTATTTGAGTCACTTTTATTCTTGATTAGTCTAACTAAAGGTTTTCAGTTTTGTCTATATTTTGAAAAAACAGAGGACAAATACTATAAGAAATCACTTGTATATGAAATCTAAAAACACCAAGCTTGTAATAATAGAGAGTAATATGGTAGTTGCCAGGACTGAGAGTTGGAAGAACAGGAGAAATGTTGTTTAAGGATACAAATTTGCATTTCTTAGAAAATACATACTAGAGACTAAGGTGCAGAACAGTGAATATGCAGACATGCTCAGTCATGTCTGACTCTTCATGACCCTGTGAACTATAGCCAGCTAGTCTCCTCTGTCAATGGGATTTCCCAGACAGGAATATCGGGGTGGGTTGCCATTCAACATTTGGAATTATTCTAATATAGAAAGTAACTTTTTTTAATCAAAAAGGATCAGGACCACAAAGCAAAATAATTCAGAAAAAATTCCAGGCAAATACGGATTCACCTGGAGCTTTATTTAGTTAGAACTGAATTACTCAAAAGCTGACCAGACCTGTGCTGCAGAAAGCCCTGGGCACCTTTTCCTCTGTGGAGCAGGTGCTCCCAGGAGGACTCATTGAAGTCAAGTTGAAGGTCCTTCACCGCAGTTAGACATAACACATCCATCTGTGACATTAATTATGCAAGTTCAGGACAAAGGCATCATATGTAAAGAAACACAGCAATATGGTCTCTCAAATAAGTAACTATACAAGTGTAAATTTGGATTATAAATAGAACTCACAGAACTATTTCATAGAACTTCCAAACTATAATATTTGACTCTTCAAGTCAGTAGTTAGTATTTTAGACAGAGTTTGGAAATTATGACAAAGTCTAAGATGAAGAATAGGATTACAGAGCTGAATGAATGACATAAACTGATTCAGATCATGTATTTTTTTCATAGTGCTCATACACAGGAAAAGAAATATTAATGAATAACGTAAATCATTCTCAAAAAGTCTGTCTGGAATAAATAAATGAGTTAGCAGAATTATAATAACAAAGAACCAAAGGGAGTTGAATCTGGCAAGTAACTTCCTTCCAAGAATCTATGTTAATAATTAACATCAAGCCTAATGAAGATTCTGAGGATAATATAGTTTAATAGTATCTCCTTGTCACTACTAGTACTGGCTCTATCTTATTTCCTGCTTATACAGAAACACATTTGCACAAATATATATAATGGAAGAAATGGACCTCATATCACCCATTCTTTCCCCAGGATCTCAAGGATAAAAAATGTTTTAAAAAAATATAAAAAATAATATAAAGTCCCTCAAAAAAATTTTAATGATTTTATACTGTGAAATATTTATTAGTACAACTGACCAAAGTCCAAGATGTGAAGTTAATATGTTCAAGAGAATTGGGAGAGTGGGGTGGGTGAGGGAGGGAAATCACTCTCTTAGCTAACTGTATAGTATGTGATAAGAGTAATGTGTACTTTCTAATATAAAACCTGTCAACACATAGAGCTCAGCAATTCCTTTTCTGGATTTATATTCAAAATAATTGAAATTAGGATCCCAATGAGATATCTGTACAACATATTCATGAAAGCTCTATTCACAGGAGCCAAGAGGTTTAAGCAACCCAAATGTCCATCAACAGAGGAAGCAATAAACAAATATCATATATACAAACAATAGAATATTACTCACCTTTAAAAAGGCAATTCTGACGCATGTCACAACATGAATGAACCTTACATTAAGTGAAAATAACTAGTCAGAAAAAGACAAATACTCTACAATTCAACTTATAAGAAGTATCCAGACTAATCTCATTTGTAGAAACAAAGTAGAATGAAACTTGCCAAAGGCTAGAGAAAGAGGAAAGCAGAGTTTCTTAATGGTCATAGACTTCCAGTTTTGTCCGATGAAAAAGATCTGGAGATTGGTTGCACAATGTGAGTATACTTAACACTACTATACTACACACTTAGGAACAATTAAGAAAGTAAATTTTATGCCATGTGTATCTTACCACAATATTTTTGTAAGAAATCTCTACTCTAATCTCGAGACAATTTCTGATTTTCTCTCTTTTTTGCTTGTATCAATCCCTTCAATAATGTATGCTATGTTGCTGCTGTTTTGTGATGGGGCAAATTCTTTTTTCACAGGAAATGGAAGAGTTTGTGCAGAGCTCTGGCGAAAATGGAATTGTGGTGTTTTCTTTGGGGTCAATGGTCAGTAACATGTCAGAAGACAGAGGTGATTGCATCAGCCTTCGCTCAAATTCCACAAAAGGTAGATACAATAACTTAATCATGGACAACTATTTAATAAGTCTGTGAAATTCTGTAAAGAGATGATTTTAGACATTTCCTATCACTTTGTCACTTGTTCCTTTTCTTTGAAGGACTTCTGAGCACACAGCACACATACAGATGCTCTCGGGAGTTAAATTTTAACAATAAATGTAGTCATGCAATAGTGATTCAAGTCAAACAATTCCACTTTTCATTGTTTTTGGAAGTAGGGCTTAATAATTTGTAAGGTAAGAGAACATACTTCTTCAGCACCACTAATTAACATTATTAAAACATTATGCTGATGTTGCTTAGTCATTAAGTCGTCTGAATCATTGCAATCCCATGGACTACAGCATGCTGGGCTCCCCTGTCCTTCACTATTACCCAGGGTTTGCCACGATTCATGTCCATTGATTTAGTGATGCTATCTAACCATGTCATCCTCTGCCAGCCCTTCTCCTTTTGCCTTCAACCTTTCCCAGATCAAGATCTTTCCAAACAGTTACCAGGTGGCCAGAGTACTGGAGCTTCCGCATCAGTACTTCCAATGAATATTCAAGATTGGTTTCCTTTAGGATTGACTGGTTTGATGTCCTTGCAGTCCAAGGGATTTTCAAGAATCTTCTCCAGCACCACAATTCAAAAGCATTACTCTTTAGCGTTTAACCTTCTTTAAGGACTTCTTGGGTGGCTCAGATGGTAAAGCGTATGCCTACAATTTAGGAGACTTGGGTTCGACCCCCTGGGTCAGGAAGATCCTCTGGAGAAGGAAATGGCAACCCACTCCAGTACTCTTGCCTGGAAAATCCCATGGATACAGGAGCCTGGTAGACCACAGTCTGTGGGGCCGCAAAGAGTAGGACATGACTGAGTGACTTCACCTTATCTTACCTTACCTAACCTTCTTTACTATCCAACTCTCATGTCCATACATGATTACTGGAAAAAAATATAGCTTTCATTATATGGACCTCTTTTGGCAGAATGATGTCTCTGCTTTTAATATTCTGTCTAGATTTGTCGTAGCTTTTCTTTCAAGAAGCAAGTGTCTTTTCATTTCATGGCTACAGTCACCATACACAATGCTTTTGGAGCCCAAGAAAATAAAATATGTCACAGCTTCCACATTTTCCCCATATATTTGCCATGAAGTGATGGGACCAGATGTCATGAACGTATTGTTTTGAATGTTGAGTTTTAAGACAGCTTTTTCACTTTCCTCTTTCACCCACATCAAGAGTCTCTTTCAGTTTAGTTCAGTCACTCAGTCGTGTCTGACTCTTTGCGACCCCATGAATTGCAGCACGCCAGGCCTCCCTGTCCATCACCAACTCCCAGAGTTCACTAAAACTCATGTCCATCGACTCGGAGATATCATCCAGCCATCTCTTCCTCTGTCGTCCCCTCTCCTCCTGCCCCCATTCCCTCCCAGCATCAGAGTCTTTTCCAATGAGTCAACTCTTTGCATGAGGTGGCCAAGGTACTGGAGTTTCAGCTTTAGCATCAGTCCTTCCCATGAATGTTCAGGACTGATTTCCTTTAGGATGGACTGGTTGGATCTCCTTGCAGTCCAAGGGACTCTCAAGAGTCTTCTCCAACACCACAGTTCAAAAGCATCAGATCTTCAGTATTCACCCTTCTTCACAGTCCAACTCTCACATCCATACATGACTACTGGAAAAGCCATAGCCTTGACTAGATGGGCCTTTGTTGGCAAAGTAGTGTCTCTGCTTTTGAATATGTTATCTAGGTTGGTCATAACTTTCCTTCCAAGGAGTAAGCGTCTTTTAATGTCATGGCTGCAGTCACCATCTGCAGTGATTTTGGAGCTCAAAAAAATAAAGTCTGACACTGTTTCTACTGTTTCCCCATCTATTTCCCATGAAGTGATGGGACCAGATGCCATGATCTTCGTTTTCTGAATGTTGAGCTTTAAGCCAACTTTTTCACTCTCCTCTTTCACTTCATCAAGAGGCTTTTTAGTTCCTCTTCACTTTCTGCCATATGGGTGGTGTCATCTACATATCTGAGGTTATTGATATTTCTCCCAGCAAGCTTGATTCCAGCTTGTGAGTCACTGAGCCCAGTATTATACATGATGCACTGTGCATATGTAAGTTAAGTAAGCAGAGTGACAATACACAGCTTTTGTGTGCTCCTTTCCCCATTTGAACCAGTCTGTTGTTTCATGTCTGGTTCTAACTGTTGCTTCTTCACCTGCATACAAGTGTCTCAGGAGACAGTTAAGGTGGTCTGGTGTTCCCAGCTCTTTAAGAATTTTCCACAGTTTGTTGGGATCCATACAGTCAAAGGTTAACAAAGTAGTGAAGCAGAAGTAGATGTTCTTCTGGAATTCTCTTGCTTTTTCTACGATCTAATGAATGATGGCAATTTGATCTGTGGTTCCTCTGCCTTTTCTAAACCCAGATTGCACATCTGGAAGTTCTTGGTTCATGTACTGCTCAGGCCGAGATAAATGATTTTTGAGTATTACCTTGCTAGCATGTGAAAGGAACATAATTTTACAGTACTTTGAACATTCTTTGGCATTACGCATCCTTGGGTTTGGAATGAAAACTGACCTTTCCCAGTCCTGTGGCCACTGTTATGTTTTCCAAATTTGCTGGCATATTGAGTGCAGCACTTTAACAGTATCATCTTTTAGGATTTGAAATATTTCAGCTGAAATTCCACTAGCTTTCTTCACAGGAATACTTCCTAAGGTCCCATTTTCTTCACACTCCAAGGTGTGTGGCACTAGATGAGTGACAACACCATCATGGTTATCCAGGTTACTAAGACCTCTTCTGTATAGTTCTTCTGTGTATTCTTGCCACGTCTTCTTAATATCTTCTGCTTCTGTTAGGTCCATACCATTTCTGTCCTTTATTGTGCCCATCTTTGCATGAAATGATCCCTTGGGATCTCTAATTTACTTGAAGAGATCTCTAGTCTTTCACATCCCATTGATTTCTCTATTTCTTTGCACTGTTCATTGAAGAAGTCCTTCTTACCTCTCCTATCTATCCTCTGCAATTCTGCATTCAGTTGAGTATATCTTTCTTTTCCTTTCCCCCTTGGCTTTCACTCCCTTTCTTTTCTCAACTATTTATAAAGCCTCCTCAGATAACCATTTTGCCTTCTGGCATTTCCTTTTCTTTGGGATTGTTTCAATCGCTGCCTCCTGTACAATGTTACACACCTCTATCCACAGTTCTTCAGGCACTCTGTATATCAGATATAATCCCTTGAATCTATTCGTCACCTCCACTGTGTAATTATATGGGATTTGATTTCTGTCATACCTGAATGGCTTAGCGGTTTTCCCCACTTTCAATTTCAGTCTTTCTTCAATTCAAATCTGAATTTTTCACTCAGGTGCTCATGATCTGAACCACAGTCAACTCCAGGTCTTGTTTTGCTGACTGTATAGAGCGTCTATCTTTGGCTGTAAAGAATATAATTAATCTGATTTCAGTATTGACCATCTGGTGATGTCCATGTATAGAGTCATCAGTTGTTGGAAAAAGATGTTTACTATGACCAGTGTGTTCTCTTAACTAAAGTCTGTTAGCTTTTGCCTGCTTCTTTTAGTACTACAAGGACAAACTTGCCTCTTATCCTAGATATCTCTTGACTTCTTACTTTTACATTCCTATCCCCATGATGAAAAGACTTCTTCTTAAATTTTTTTTTCTTTTTTTTTTACTGTTAATTCTAGAAGGTCTTGTAGGTCTTGCTGAAATCAATCTACTTCAGCTTCTTCAGCATTAGTGGTTGGGGCACAGACTTGGATTGCTGTGATGCTGAATAGTTTACCTTGGAAATGAACCAAGATCATTCTGTGGTTTTTGAGATTGCACCCAAGCACTGCATTTCAGACCTTTTTGTTAACTGTGAGGCTACTCCATTTCTTCTAAGGGATTCTTAACCACAGTAGTAGATATAATGGTCATCTGAATTAAATTCATTGAACTCGACCATTTTAGTTCATGGATTCCTAAGATGTTGATATTCACTCTTGCCATATCCTGCTTGACCATGTCCAACTACCTTGATTTCATTGGCCTCACATTCCAGGATCCTATGTTATTTACAGCATCAGACTTTCACCACCAGACACATCCACAACTAAGCATCATTTCTTCATTGGCCCAGTTACTTCATTCTTTCTGAAACTATTAGTAATTGCCCTCCACTCTTCCTCAACAGCATATTGGACACCTTCTGACCTGGAGAACTCATCTTCCAGTGTCATATATTTTGTCTTTCCATACTGTTCATGTGGTTCTTATGGCACAAATACTGGAGTAGTTGTCCATTCCCTCCTCCAGTGGACCACAGTTTGTCAGAACACTCGGCTATGACCCATCTGCCCTTGGGTAGCCGTGCAGAGCATGGCTCATAGCTTTATTGAGTTACACAAGCCACTTTACCATGACAAGGCTGTGATCTATGAAGGGGATTAATAAATTATACATAAGCCAAAATATTTATCTTAGGTGATTGACTGCATATCTTCTTCTTTGTAATCAAAATGTGTAAAATTCTAATAAAATAATTTCCCATTTTAACTACTTGATATAAGTAAACTCTTTTATAGCAGTCAAAAATAAATCAGTGAATATTGAATTTGAAAATGAGCACTAGCATATAAAGAAAGCAAATGAATATGCAGCTTATGTGTAATCTGCCTCTGACTTATTGTATTAGAAATAAAACCACCTATCCATGAAAGAAAAGCTATGACAAGTCTAGACAGTGCATTAAAAAGCAAATACAGCACTTGCCTGCAAAAGTCCATATAGTCAAGGCTATGGTTTTTCAGTAGTCATGTATGGATGTGAGAGTTGGACCATAAAGAAGGCTGAGTGCCAAGACAATGATGCTTTTGAATTGTGGTGTTGGAGAAGACTCTTGAGAGTCCCCTGGACAGCAGGATCAAACTGGTCAATCCTAACTTAATTAACTTTGAATATTCATTGGAAGGACTGATGCTGAAGCTGAAAAAGCTCCAATACCCTTGGCCACCTGATGCAAAGAGATGACTCATTGAAAAAGACCTTGATGCTGAGAAAGATTAAGGGCAGGAGGGAAAGGGAGTGACAGAAGATGTGTTGCTTGGATAGCAACACCGAATCAAAGGATATGAATATGAGCAACTTCTGAGAGATCGTGAAGGACAGGGAAGCCTAGCATGCTGCACTCCATGGAGTGCAAAGAGTTGGACACAACTTAGTGACTGTAAAGCAACAACAAAGCAGGTTTTTTTTTTTAATATTTGAAATGGTCATTGAAAATCTCACTTGTCTCTGCCATCATGAGTACATAATTAATACATCAAACGTAGGTATTCCTATTTATGTCTTTGTATTACTAGTTAACATTAATTCATATGTCTTCATTTCCTTTCATGTCCTATGGATGGCATGTAATTATATGTATCTTTATCAATTTAGAAATTATTAGTATAACTTTGAAGTTCAACTCATAAAATAAAGTATTTCCTTTACTTTTTAACAGGTGCTATGGAGATATGATGGCAAAAAGCCAGATAACTTAGGACCCAACACCCGGTTGTATAAATGGCTTCCCCAGAATGACCTTCTTGGTGAGACTTGTCACAACAAATAATGAAAACATGAGTAACAGCTGAGCAGAGTGAGAGTGCTTCAACAGGAAACACACTTACAAAGCAATTATTAAAACACTGAAAAGGAAAACTTGACTACTCTATTATAATTTCCTTTGCTGTGAGAAAAAAAGGAGAACATATAACAGTTGTCAGTTTATTCTACATAGTCACATCCCTCACGGCCAGAATCTTTACTTCAGCTGTAATTACTTCTCACAGTGAACTTTGCAATGATTTCCAGGATTGTTGTTCTGTCTCTAAATTCTTTCCTTATACTTATCATTTCCATTCTATAGAGGTATGTTAAATGCTACTAAAAATAACAACTCTTCTGCCATTACCAATGACTCTCAATTTCCTATTAAAAAAAATGCACAATCATTTTTGTGAAGCAATAACACACTTCATGATAAAATGTAGCTTTTCCTTCCTCTGGTTCCAGTGCCACTACCATTATCCTTCTTTTACCCTGACACCATTCCTATCAAACTAAATGACTTCACTATATCTTTAGGTGAATAAATTCTGGCATGCCCTCCTCTTTCTTTGCACATGTGGTTTCTTTCACCCAGAATGGTCTTTCAAGTTGTTCACCTGCCAATCCTGGATTCATTTGTGATGTTCAAGTGACTCAGCTCTTCTTTCACAAAATCTTCATTTACCCCTTCAGCAGACATAGCTGTTTCTTCTCTGAGTTCTGAAAGCAAGTTAAAAGCACTTTCAATATACATAATAATGTTATCTAAAAGATACTGCTTCTTCCAGTGCCTTATAATACCCATTTCTCATTTTACTCTTGTATAATTAATAATCTTCCTGAAATTCACTCAATCCTAGGCCATCCAAAAACCAAAGCCTTTATAACTCATGGTGGAAGCAATGGTGTTTATGAGGCCATCTATCATGGGATCCCTATGGTGGGCACTCCTTTGTTTGCTGATCAAGCTGATAACATCGCTCGAATGAAATCCAAGGGAACAGCTGTCAGGTTGGACTTGGAAACAATGTCAACAAGAGATTTGCTCAACGCATTGAAGAAAGTCATTAATAATCCTTCGTGAGTATATATATATATATATATTTTTTTTTTTTTTTCCTTTACTAGCCAATCTTTCTAGAGAAGTTCTCATCTGAAGGTGAGGGAGGCAGCCATGAGTCTTCACATAAGCACAATAAGGTGTAAGATTTGCTCAATGTTTTGAGAACAGACAAAAAATAACGCGTTGTGAATGTCACATTACGTTTTTTTCATGGCTTTATGGAAAAGGTTTGTCAGCGTTTTAAAGATAGTGGAGAAATTTTGAAAACTTAATCATTAGAATGAGAAGAACCATTGAAATTCTAATGGATTTAGAAGCATTGAGAACAAAGTTATTGTAGGGAACCATGAACAATATGGATACACATATGCCCACTCTACTTTCTTTCAGCATGTGAACTTCTCAAATGTTTTAAACTCTTAAAAGATGGTTTATTTTCAGTAAACCACCATGACATAATCCATTTCAAATTCCAAACATTTACTATTTTCCAAGTTTTCTATGCTAATATTTTGACTCCATCTCTGATAAATGATAAACAGCTATAACTTTCTAACTACCCAGTTTCAAATATGTATATCCTATTTATAAATGTGGGTATATTCTTGGTGTTTTTTGTTTTTTGGGTTTTTTGTTTGTTTGTTTGTTTTGTTTTTTACTGTGGTCATTTTGTCTTGTTTGGAAGAATTAGAAAATCTAAACATAATTGACTTGGGAAGAACATGTTGATATGAAAAAGTGAAAGTGTTGGTTTCTCAGTTGTGTTTGACTCTTTGGGACCCCATAGGCTGTATCCCACCAATCCTCAGTCCATGGAATTTTCCAGGCAAGAACATGGGAGTAGGTAGCCACTCGCCTCTCCAGAGGATCTTGCTGACCCAGGGATCAAACCAGGTCTCTGCATAGCTGGCCGATTCTTTACATCTGAGCCACCACGGAATCCCGTATGTTGGGATATTCCTTCTTTTAAAAAATGTTACACAATTTTTACAGCTTATTTTCCATTTAAAGTAATTACCAAAGAGTGGTTAAATTTCCAGTGTTGTATAACACCTCCTTGAGCTTATGTTATTCCCAGTAATTTTGCCTCCTACTCCCCCACTTGTGTGTTTCTACTCCCCCAAATCTGGTATCCAATAGATTGTTCTCTGTATCTGCTAGTCTGTAATAATATTTTGATCCCATCATTCATAAATGGGAAACAACTAGAATTTTCTAATTTTCTCAATTACAACTACGTAGATACACCTTATAAATGTAAGTATATTCAGAGTTCTTTTATTCGTGCTCATTTTTGTCTTATTTGGAATAGGTAGTTATGTTGGGATACCCCTATTTAAAAACCACATTTTCTGAAAACAGAAATATTTAATTTCCAAATCACTTCAGGATATACATGAATTTCAATGATGCAATTATATTAATATTACAAATATGATGTATATATTCCCCCTTTTTTGTCATAATGACTTTTTGTAAAGAAAGCATTTTGAGAATGTGTCAGTAATGGCAGCAAAATGCATTGTGTGTTTTATAAGCAGCGTTATTTAATTTTAGCACAGCTATTGTCGTGAGCAGCATAAAAAGCACTTTTTTTCTTTTTTTGAAAGAAACAAATCTTTCATTTGCTGTTTTTAGTAAATGTACATATCTCTAGTATATTTGTATGCCTTTTTAATTTTTAATAACGTAATGTTGGTGTCAAAAATGAAAATATACTGAATGTTCATGATATGCTACATGTTGTATTTAGTAAAACAGTGTTACTTTACACATTTTAAGTAACTTCTTTATTGTAGTCTATTCCTCTTGTATTAAAAATATATTTCCAGGATTACTGCAGTCTTTGCAAAAACCCAGTGCTCCTCCTGTGTTTTTGACAGTAAAGGGAGAAAAGTTACTTCCATTGTTATTACCACACTGCCATGTTATAGCACTTTGTGATTTAAAGTTCATGAGCTATATCTCTTTATTCTTCCTTCTTGGCTATTAGTCTGCCATTATTTCAGCAATAGAAACAAGTGTGTCTGCAATGCCTGAGAGTGAAATGTTGAGCCTTCTCCAGAAGGCTCCTGACAAAGAACCAGAACAACAATACAAGAACCAGAACAACAGTACTAGTAAGCATTCACTGAGTGTCTACTGCATGCTAGGAATGCCTCTAAGAATCAATACAATATTCTCAAAATAACTAGATAAGATACTATTCCTAGCCATTTCATATAACAATGAAAAACTGAGAAACAGATTCTATCATAATTGAGCCCTCCAAAGTAAAATTAAAAGTTTAAAACATAAAAATGTTTTAAAATGTTAGTAAAATTAATTTTCTTAAAAACAATCAGAGGAACAGAAAAATTAAAAAGCAGCCAACAAAGTAAGAGTCAGGAATCAAACTGAGTCAATCTACTTCCACACTCTCAACCACCAATTCACTAATGTAAGACCAGCCCTATCTGGACATGTCTCCAAACCTCATCCCTGATTTACCTGCTATATCTAGATTATAACATTTTGAAATACATCTACCAGGTCTATTAACAATTCTTTATGAGAAAATTCAAACTTTGGACAAACATATTACGAATTTCTTTTCTTTTCTTTCCCTTTGGGACAGCTTGTACCATTCTTTAGAATACACAATCTTGTTCTCTCCCATTTTCTTTCTTTTCTTTGTAGCTTGAAAACTGTCCATTTAAGAAATCCTAGCCCATAAGCTAATATCTCAATAATCACCTCGGAGACAATTATCTGTTTTTCTTCCACTCTGTGTTGCACTCTGTTACCATCTGCAAGGAATTTTCACATCTTTATCTATTATAGCTCATTCCATAAATGATAACTGTTTGATTTTCCTTCAGCTACAAAGAGAATGTGATGAGATTATCAGCCATTCAACATGATCAGCCTATGAAGCCCTTGGACAGAGCAGTCTTCTGGATCGAGTTTGTCATGCGCCACAAAGGAGCCAAGCACTTGCGGCCAGCTCTCCATGACCTCACCTGGTTCCAGTACCACTCTCTGGATGTCATTGGGTTCCTGCTGGCCTGTGTGGCAACTGCCATATTTGTCATCACAAAATGTTGTCTATTTTGTTGCTGGAAGTTTGCTAAAACAGGAAAGAAGGGGAAAAGAGACTAGCTGTATCTGAGACTCAGCGCAGGTGTCCCCAACCTCTGAGATCGAATGCCTGATGATCTGAGGTGGAGCTGATGCAATAATAGAAATAAAGTGAGCAATACACGTAATGTGCTTGAACCGTCCCAAAACCATTGCTTCCTATCCCAGTCCATGGAAAAATGGTCTTCCACAAAACTGGTTCCTGGGGCCTAAAAGTTTGGGTACTGCTGCTCTAGCACTTCTGCCTCATAAGTAGAACTCCTCCATAAAATGATGTGGGTATGTATTGAAATTTATTATTTTAATGCAAAAGTATACTAAAAAGATGTGGTTGAATTTAACTGTTTTTCACATGTTGGGTGTAGAAACAAGAACAATAAAAGTCTATTCATAGTATCCATATTACTTTGTAGATATTCAGAATTTTATCTTCATTTTTGTATAGAATTTTATAGCTTTTCCTTGCTATAGAGATTGTTCAATAATTGGAATTCTTTTGAAAGATTCACCCTTTAATTTTATTAGGGAGACCACTAATAGTTCTTCATTTTTGCTGTGCATCCAGCCTCAACAGCACTTCTTACCTAAAGCCATGGCAAGACACTTGCCTTCATCCAGTTAAACTCATTTGCCTTTGGAGTGTTCATGGAATTAGAAGTGTAGCTACATGCTTCCATCTATAAAACCGAGATATTTGCAAAAATCTTTAATTTCATGACCTAATTCTCTTTTTGTCACCCACCTTTTATTCATCTATTATTTTCACTCCCATAACCAGCTTTTGCTAATGGATATAAGTTCTCAACTGTATGTTAAGAAAATAATTACCTGAACTCTAAAGGGACTTTCGAATTTTCATTCTCTCCAAAGCTGCCTGAATATATCTATGATCTTATCTATATCTATATACATATCTAAATCTATGTATATTTTTACAATTCAGGACAGAGCACCACTTAGCTACTTGCAGATATGATGAGAAATTCAATGGGTTTGTTGAACACAGACTGAATTATTTACTATTACATTATAATATGAGCTTCCCTGGTAGCTCAGCTGGTAAAGAAACTGCCTGCAATGCAGGAGACCCTGGTTCAATTCCTGGGTTGGAAAGATTCCCCTGGGGAAGGGATAGGCTACCCACTCCAGTATTCTTGGGCTTCCCTGGTGGCTCAGACAGTAAAGAATCTGCCTGCAACGTGGGAGACATGGGTTTGATTTCAGGTTGGGAATATTCCCTGGGGAAGAGAATAGCTACCCACTCCAGTACACTGACCTAGAGAATTCCATGGTCAGAGGAGCCTGGGAGGCTACAGTCCATGGGGTCCCAAAGAGCTGGATATGACTGAGCAACTTTCACTTTCATATTATATTATATCATAACCACACTTTAGATCAGCATTTCTCATTCTTTTGTCTCTTTCCTCAGGAAGCTATTGCGTCGTCCCTCCCATAACACTTACATGTAAACATTCAATCCTTTATCATGACAGAAAATATTATAGACATTATTTTCTTTAAACCTAGGTCCACTATGACTGAAATAATCAGAAACAATGAGCACAAGACAAAAATCACGTAAATTTTGTAAAAAATTGGTGAATCAAATGAAAACAATCTAAAGGTACTGATGAAAACTGTACATCAGAAAAGCAGTTTATTATCAAAATGTCCAGCTTAGGGAACGAGTCTTGTCTTTTTGGTCAAGGGGACCACCATCCACAACATTTAAAAAACATTCATCAGCCTTAGGCATAGTTTATTTTAAAGAAGAAACATTGAGGTTTGGGGAATTATAGGAAAATTTACCAAGAACTTCTCATAGAACCCACCTAGATAACTGACACATATTTAAAGAAAACTAAAACTAACAGAAAGTAAGAAGGTAGAACCATATATTTCCATAGTAGAAAATGTTTTTAAATCAAGCATATAGGCTTACAAAATTTTCCTCAAATCTACATGGCAGCATGTGTAATAGACAAAGCGTTGGTAGTCACTATGCAATAAGAAAGACTAAAAATCTCCAGTGAAAAGTCTAGCACTCCAATATGAAAATAAATGAAAGGTACAAACAGGAAATTCACAGAAGCGAAATGGCCAATGACATACAAAAGGTGGTATGGAAAATCTGGGAAATTAAAATTGTCAACAAGTAATATTCCTGCAAATAATTTGTAGAACAAATAATCTGGGAGGACTAATTTTGAGGGAGTATAATATGGAAATACCATTGAAATAAAATTTATACACACTGTTTTATATAGCAACTCATTATCTAGTTATATGTCATGCAGAAAGACTTGTACATGTTCATGATTACATACTGAATATTCCCACTAGCACTTAAATGGCTATCAATTTGTCAACACACTAATCTACAACATAGATATGAGTTATACAGCCATGAAAGAAAACAGTTCAATTACGGGCAATATTGTTAAATACTCTTCATGTCACAATACTAAACAAATAAAAAGTTCCAGAAATTCTAAAAAACATAAGCATGACACTCATCTTTGGAAATAAAATTAAACACATTTTGTGTAAATATATGTAAATCTGTAGACCACAGAGGAAATGATCTTTAGAATACACTGAATTTCCAATAACTTCCAGGTGTTCAAGGCAGTTTTAGACAAGACAGAGGAACCAGAGATCAAATTGCCAACATCCACTGGATCATCGAAAAAGCAAGAGAGTTCCAGAAAAACATCTATTTCTTCTTTATTGACTATGCCAAAGCCTTTGACTGTGTGGATCACAATAAACTATGGGAAATTCTTCAAGAGACGGGAATACTAGACCACCTGAGCTGACTCTTCAGAAACCTATATGCAGGTGAGGAAGCAACAGTTAGAACTGGACATAGAACAGCAGACTGGTTCCAAATAGGAAAAGGAGTATGTCAAGCCTGTATATTGTCACCTTGCTCATTTAACTTAAATGCAGAGTACATCATGAGAAAGGCTGGGCTTGATGAAGCACAAGCTGGAGTCAAGATTGCCAGGAGAAATATCAATACGCTCAGATATGTAGAGGACACCACCCTTATGGCAGAAAGTGAAGAACTAAAGAGCCTCTTGATGAAAGTGAAAGAGGAGAGTGAAGAGTTTGGCTTAAAGCTCAACATTCAGAAAACTAAGATCACTGGATCCAGTCCCATCACTCTATGGCAAGTGGATGAGGAAACAGTGGAAACAATGGCTGACTTTATTTTTCTGGGCTCCAAAATCACTGCAGATGATGACTGCAGACATGAAATTAAAAGACACTTACTCCTTGGAAGGAAAGTTATGACCAACTCAGATAGCATATTCAAAAGCAGAGGCATTACTTTGTCAACAAACATCCATGTAGTCAAGGCTAAAAGGTTTTTCCTGTGATCATGTATGGATGTGAGAACTGCACTATAAAGAAAGCTGAGTGCAGAAGAATTGATGCTTTTGAACTGTGGTGTTGGAAAAGACTCTTGAGAGTCCCTTGGACTGCAAGGAGATCCAACCAGTCCATCCTAAAGGACATCAGTGCTGGGTGTTCACTGGAAGGATTGATGTTGAAGCTGAAACTCCAGTTCTTTGGCCACCTGATGCAAAGAGCTGACTCGTTGGAAAAGACTGATGCTGGGAAAGATTGAGGGCAGGCGAAGAAGGGAATGACAGAGGATGTGATGGTTGGATGGCATCACCGACTCAATAGACATGGGTTTGGGTGGACTCTGGGAGTTGGTGAAGAACAAGGAGGCCTGGCATGCTGTGGTTCATGGGGTCACAAAGAGTCAGACACGACTGAGCGACTGAACTGAACTGAACTGAACTGAATTTCCAATGAAAACCATTTAAATTTTTATTCTATATACTTCTTCATTTTTGACCTGTCAAAATAATCTTTTCATTTATTTATTATGTGATATTAAATAATTAGTGAAATAAACATGTAGATTAAAAATATTCAGTTCTTATTTTCTTAAGATATTAAATCATAAGATTTTCATATCACATTATCAATGTATTGGTTTCTCTCAGAATCCTTGAATTGAGGACTTCCCTATTGGTCTAAGGGGATCCCCAAGTGGCTCAGGGGTAGAGAATTTGCCTACCAATGCCAGAGATGCAGGAGACCTAGGTTTGATTCCGTGGTCAAGGAGATCTCCTGGAGGAAAAATGACTATCCACTCAAATATTCTTGCCTGGGAAATCCCATGAACAGACAAGCTTTGTTGGACACAACTGAATGACTGAGCACGTACTTACACTGGTGGTCCAATGGTTAAGATTCCAGCTTCCACTGCAGGAAGCACATGTTCAATCGCTGGTCTGTGAATTAAGATCCCCATCCCACATGCTGGGGCCAAAAGTAAAATAAAATTTTTTGGTTCGATCCAGGATCCTTGAGGCTGGTGTACTGGGATGGCCCGGAGGGGTGGTGTTGGGAGCGATGTGGGAGGGGGGGTTCAGGGTGGGGAGGGCGTGTGCAACCGTGGCGGATTCGTGTTGATGTGTGGCGGAACCGATGCAGTGTTGTGGGGTGGTTGGCCTCCAATTGAAATAAAGAAATTTAAATTAAAAAAAAAAAAAAAAGCTACTGGCTACTGGAAATTTAGCACACTATTCAATGTGTCAAATAAGGACGCTCTTTTGTTTTTTTTTTTTAGAACACCTTATATTTATAATTCCACTAGTTTTTAAAATCTTAACTCACATAATCTACTGATTTTACTGTGGTTTTAACAGCAGTATTATATGCATTTTACAATAGTTAAGGGACCTCTGCTAGATTACATCTATACTTATAGTGTTTTTGAGTCATGACTACAAATACTCTGCCAGCTCTCCCCTCAAGTAATTCCCTCTCTCTTGAACTTTAGTAACTCTAGAGGCTGTCTCACAAATGTTTCAGCCTAACCTCCAAGGCTTAGTTACGGAACACAACACAAACCTGTCTCTGCCTCTCTGTCTTGGTCGTTCAGCCTGTCTATGTCTCTATATCTATCTATCTCACTATCTCCATTTCATCTCTCTGTCTGCCTGCTCACCGTGTAGGTCTGTAACATACTCAAAGTTTCCATGATAAATGACCACTTGTGGAAAGATACATACACATGCCTAAGAAGTCCCAGTAGTTCCAGCCCTCCAGCAATTTGAGCCATTTAAAAGCGGTCACCAGAGCTCCTCATGATTAGAGCCCCAGTCACCATAAGACTGGAACCACCTGAGAATCTGATTATAAGAATCACCTGAATGAGCCCCACCAATACTCAGAACTATGAGAGATAAAAATAAAATAAGTATTGCTCTTCTAAGGGCAGTTTTTTGCACTAATACATAACCTAAACAATAATCATGCTTTTATCATAATATCATAGTGATGATATATCTTAATAATGGGAAACTGTTAATGTTACATTTTGAAAGTAACTATACCCCAGAAAAGGGAGTCACCATACCATAATGGTTAAGAGGTTGCACTCTGAACACAGACAGTGTGGGTTTAAGTCACTGAAATACTACTACATGAATCACAATATTCATAGCAGCATTATTTACAATAGCCAAAATATGGAAGCCAAGTAAGTGCTCAACAACAGATAATTGTCTCAACATGTGGGATGTATATACAAAGGAATATTACCCTTAGAAAGAATAAAGATTTGCCATTTGTAGCAACATGGATGAACCTAGAAAAGATCATTCATAGTGAAATATGTCATCCATAAAAATACTATATCACTTATATGTGAAATCTAAAAAGTAATACAAATGTATCTATATATAAAATAGAATCAGCTTCATAGACATAGACAATAAATTTATGGTTACCGAACTGGAGAAGGGGAAGAACAAATTAGGAGTATAGTGTCATAAATATAAACTATTAAACATAAAATAAGCAATCAGAACCTATTGACTACCACAGAGAATTATACCCAATATCTTGTAATAAATGATGATGAGTATAATCTACAAAACATCCTGAATCATGATGCTATGCCTGCCAGGCTCCTCCTCTGTCCATGGGATTTCCCAGGCAAGAATAGTGGAAAGTTTGCCATTTCCTTCTCCAGGGCATCTTCGCAACCCAGGGATTGACCACGTCTCCCGCTTTGCAGGTGGAATTTTTACCAACTGAGCTGTCAGGGAAGCCCAACGCCAGTTATACCAGGAAAAGAACTGGCTTGGAACCTGGGGGTGGGCTGCAGTGCAGCAGCTCCTCTCACATAGACCACAAGGCTTGTGGCATCCCAATCAGAAAAAGCCAGGCACAGGACTGACAGGGCCCCAGGAGTCAGGTCCCACCCCAGGGACAGTTCCAGCCTCGGGAAAGACACAGCAGCAAAGACGCGGCAGCTCTGTGGCTGGACTCAGAGTTGGAGAAGACTGTGGAAGTCCTCAGTAACACAGGCTGCAAACACCTATGATAGTGAGGCTTGCTGGTCTTTTCTGACACTACTCTTCCCCATGGAGGGAACTTACTCTGACAGAATCACTGCTGGTGCCAAGCTGTGCTGAACCCCTTGTGCTCAGTCGCTCAGTCATGTCCAAATTGGTGCAACCCCATGGACTAAAGCCCACAAGGCTCCTCTGCTCATGGAAATTTCCAGGCAAAAGTATTGGAGTGATTTGTCGTTTTTTACTCCAGGGGATCTTCCCAAACAGGGATTGAACCCGTGTCTCTTGCATCTGCTGCATTGGCAGGGGGGTTCTTTCTACCACTGAGCCGCCTGAAAGTGAAAGTAGCTCAGTCATGTCCAGCTGTTTGCGACCCCATGTACTATACAGTCCATGAAATTCTCCAGGCTAGAATACCTTATTCTGGCCGTTCCCTTCTCCAGGGACCTTCCCAACTCAGAGACTGAACCCAGGTCTCTCACGTTGCAGGTGGATTCTTTAATGAGCCACCTAGGAAGTCCCAATACTACACTTGATCTTAGCCACGAGACCCAGAATCTCTGAACTGGAGGATGGGGTAATGCAGGTAAAATCAGTCCCATGTTTTCTATATGACCACTCTCAGTTTTCAATCGTGCCAGGTTACTGTTGCTTCTTCATTATAGTCCAGAGCTTTCCCAACATATTGTTCACTATCAGACATGACTGAACGACTTCACTTCACTATTTATACTTTTTGCTATTTCTCTGTGGGAGATACAAGTGTTGAAACTTTCAAATGGTCTATCTTGCTGTGTGCATGCATGCTAAGTTGCTTCAGTCACGTTTGACTCTTTGCAACCCTATGGACCATAACCCATCACCTTAACTCTAACTCTGATTGAAGGATTCTGCAGACATTCACTTGCTACAGTTTTCAGGCTAGTCTTGTCTCTTATATAACAGTGGATTTGCATGTGTAAACTCATCGACTTTTAGATCAGTGACAGCGCTGACAATACTGAACACACTGTATAATCTAGAAGTGTTTTACTCTTTGCCCTTTCACTTGCTTTCCACTTCTGTTGACAATTAATATAATGTACTTAGTTGAGTTGTATTATGTTATAAATACATAAACTCTCTTATTATAAATCAGGAATTATACTTTAACTTCCTGATTGATTTCTCCTTTTATATATGCATGAGCACTGGTGAAAGAATGCAGTAATAGTTGCAGGAGCAAAAAGTCTATGAAGTGGCTCTCATTTCTGGTACTGCAACAGATGACTTGCTACTTTAGCTCTAGAAGTTGTGGAAAGGTGCTGGTTTGGCCAACGAAATGCAGTCATTGAATGAATATGAAAACAGTTCTGGATGAACTTGTCAGGAGGGTTCATGAGGTGACTGTTCTGACACCTCCAACTTCCAATCTTGTTGATCCCAATGAATCATCTCCTATTAAATATGAGACTTTTCCTCTGGCTGAAGGAGCCTGGCAGGTTGCAGTCCATGGAGTCCCAAAGAGTCAGACATGACTGAGTAACTAAGCACAGCACACAGCACATTGTAAGAATTTTATCAAGCGTTTGGTCAGCATGTGGACATATCTGGCAAAAGATTTCTTTTGGACACATTTTTCATTAGTAAGAAGTTTATACTGGGAATTTTTTGATGTTTTTAAGGATCTCTGTAAAGATGTTGTTTCTAACAAGTGACTTACGACAAAACACAGGAATCAGGTTTAACGTTGTTCTTGCAGATGCCATCGGATCCTGTGGGGAGTGAGCTTCTCACTGAGATACCTAAAGTATCTTTATTTGTACAATCTCTGCTTCTTGTATGGTGACTCAGTGGAAAAGATTAGTGGAAAACTTTCATTCTTACCATCTTATGCACCTGTTATGTTGTCTGAATTAGTCGTCATATGGCATTCAGGGAGAGGGTCAAAAACATATGTACTTTATTTTGATTTTTGGTTCCAAATGTTTAATGAGAACACATGGAGTAAGTTTTACAGTGAAATACTAGGTAAGTCATGTTTTTAGTTGGTAGCATGAAATCTTATTTTTTCTAGCTCGTTTTAAAGTGAATTCACATAAAGTCACAGGAATTTGTCTCCTCTAAGTAAAATAAGAAAATGAAAATACAAAATGATTCAGCAAACTCATAAATATTATGGAAACTTTTTGGAATACTGCAAGTAGAACCCTGTGTTCCGTTACTGGCATAGAACACTCCAGGAAGTCATAAACCACAATTTGAAGGATTAAGACTTCTCCAAAAAATTATATATCTACTTTACTCAACTTCTTTTTTTAATTTAGAAAGAATCACTAGAAACCTCGTAAAATTTTTCATTAATGAAGTCATGTATATTGAAGAGTCCCACAGATATTTGTAGCAATAGTATCTAGGTAGCACTAAGAAACTGTTCCTACTTGTTTGTTCCTACTTGTTCCTACTTGTAGCTCAGTTTTCTTATTATATTACAATACATTATATATTATGGGTTCCCAAGGTGGTACTAGTGGTAAAGAACCTTAATGAAGGAGACTTAAGAGACATGGATTCAATCCTTAGGTCAGGAAGATCCCCTAGAGGAGGGCATGACAGGGTTCAGCAAACTCATAAATATTATGAAAAAATTTATGAAATACTGAAAGTAGAACCCTGTTTTCCATTACTAGTATAGAGCATTCCAGGAAGCCATAAACAACCATTTGAAGGATTAAGACTTCTCCAAGCAATTATATATCTGCCTTACTAAACTTCAGTATCTGCCTTCATAAACTTCAGTGTCTACCTTTCTAATACTCCAGTATTCTTGCCTAGAGAATCCAATGGACAGAGCAGCCTAGAGAACGACTAGGTCCACAGGCTCCCAGAGAGTGAGACATGACAGAAGCGATTTAGCATGCGTACATGAGTATTGCATACTATACGTGCACAGACGTATTTGCTTTATCAAAAAACAGACACTTTGAAACATCTTTGGCCAAAACATTCCAAGCCTTTTCACAAAAATTGCCTAATATATGCATATGACAAGACAGTCATTTCATCAAAGATTTGTTTTTGTTTTTTCTTTCAGGAAGACCCACTGCAACATTTGAGATAATGAGGAAAGCAGAAACATGACTCATCTTGGCACCTATTGGAATTTAGAATTTCCTCTCTCAGTGCTACCAAATTTTGAGTTTATTGGAGGCCTTCTCTGTAAACCTGCCAGATCTCTGCCTTTCTGGATTTATTTCTCCACTGATCTCCAGTAGCACACTGGGCACCTACTGACCTAGAGAGGCCATCTTTCAGTGTCCTATCTTTTTGCCTTTGCATACTGTTCATGGGGTTCTCAAGGCAAGAATCCTGAAGTGATTTGCCATTCCATTCTCCAGTGGACCACATTTTGTCAGAACTCCCCACCATAATCCATCTGACTTGGGTGGCCATACACAGCATGGCTCATAGTTTCATTGAATTAGACAAGTAAGAAACTATTACTTAGCTTTTAGAAGAAAATTCTGACACACCACACAACAGAGATGAATTTTACTCTAAATGAAATAAGCTAGTCCAGAGAGACAAGTACAAGAAGAGTCCAGAGTATCCAGCCTAGTCAAATTTGTAGACACATAAAGCAGTGTGATGGCTGCCAGAGGCTGAGGAAAGAGGAAATTGTAGTTTCTTAATGACATAGACTTCAATTTTTGCCAGATCAAAAAGTTCTGGTGATTGGTTTCACTATATGAATACACTTAATGCTACTGAAGCATACCTTTAGGAATGATTAAGGTGGCAATATCTTTTAAAAAGCTACAATTCTAATGATTCTAGAATATATCCAGTTTTCTCTCTTTAGGTGCTTATTTAATTTATATGCAGAGTACATCATGAGAAACGCTGGGCTGGAAGAAGCACAGGCTGGAATCAAGATTGCCGGGAGAATTATCAATAACCTTGGATACACAGATGACACTATCCTTATGGCAGAAAGTGAAGAGGAACTCAAAAGCCTCTTGATGAAAGTGAAAGTGGAGAGTGAAAAAGTTGGCTTAAAGCTCAACATTCAGAAAACGTAGATCATGGCATCTGGTCCCATCAATTCATGGGAAATAGATGGGGAAACAGTGGAAACAGTGTCAGGCTTTATTTTGGGGGGCTCCAAAATCACTGCAGATGGTGACTGCAGCCATGAAACTAAAAGACACTTACTCCTTGGAAGGAAAGTTCTGACCAACCTAGATAGCATATTCAAAAGCAGAGACATTACTTTGCCAACTAAGGTCTGTCTAACGAAGGCTATGGTTTTTCCTGTGGTCATGTATGGATGTGAGAGTTGGACTGTGAAGAAGGTTGAGTGCCGAAGAACTGTTGCTTTTGAACTGTGGTGTTGGAGAAGACTCTTGAGAGTCCCTTGGACTGCAAGGAGATCCAACCAGTCCATTCTGAAGGAGATCAACCCTGGGATTTCTTTGGAAGAAATGATGCTAAAGCTGATACTCCAAGTCTTTGGCCACCTCATGAGAAGAGTTGACTCAATGGAAAAGACTGTGATGCTGGGAGGGATTGGGGGCAGGAGGAGAAGGGGACGACAGAGCATGAGATAGCTGGATGGCATCTCTGACTCGATGGACACAAGTCTGAGTGAACTCCGGGCGTTGGTAATGGACAGGGAGGCCTGGCATGTTGGACACGACTGAGCGACTGAACTGAACTGAGCTGAGATGTTTGGAGCAATCTTTTCAATATGTTAGCTATGCTGTTGCTCCTTTGTGATGAAGTGTCTTCCTGATCTTGTTTGCGACGCCAGTTTTCTTGCCATTCATACAGCTCACACTGTTCGCTGAACCCAGGGTAGGCAAGGCACCAGTTAAGAGCCTGGAAGGAGACTCAGGGAGCCACAGTAACTGCAGACAGGTTTACTGTCTCATGACTGGCACAGCAGCCATAACACAGCTTCTCTCCTGGCTGATGCAGTACCTATAGCAGCAGCCATAACATAACCATAACCTAGCCTTAACATAATCTCATGTAACATAACCATGGGTCACACCAGTGTAGCCCCAGTGCAGCAGCAGTGAGGGCTTTCATGGTGAAGCTCCGACAGGTCTACTGCACAAAGCAGCCCATGACCAGTAAGTACCTCGTGATATGCACATGCAGTCCTACATCTGTTACAGATCTCATCTCTTACGTAACATTGCAAACTCATTGTTTACAGAACATTGGTGAGAGCGCATGAGAGCATGGGGCAAGAGGCCCTGACTGGAGTCATCTTGTTGATTTAGCCACATGAAGCCAATTTTTTTTTTCCACAGGCAGTGAAAGTTTTCCCAAGCTCTGGAGAAAAAGATATTGTGGTGTTTTCTTTGGAGTCAATGGTTATCAACAGAAGAAAGGGCCAATATGATTGCATCAGCTCTTGCTCAGATTCCACAAAAGGTAAGCAAAGTAATTTAATAGTGGAAAAATATTTAATGAGTCACTTAAATAATATAAAAGGTGTGATTACAGACAATTTCTGCAAGAAAGGTAAATTATTATGATAACTCCAACTTCACTGAAACATTTATAAAAACCAAAATATATATGACAAGTGCTACAGTGGTGTGATCACTCACCTAGAGCCAGACATCTTGGAATGTGAAGTCAAGTGGGCCTTAGAAAGCATCACTATGAACAAAGTTAGTGGAAGTGATGGAATTCCAGTTGAGCTGTTTCAAATCCTGAGATGATGCTGTGAAAGTGCTGCTCTCATTATGCCAGCAAATTTGGAAAACTCAACAGTGGCCACAGGACTGGAAAAGGTTAGTTTGCATTCCAATCCAAAAGAAAGGCAATGCCAAAAAATGCTCAAACTACTGCACAATTACACTCATCTCACATGCTAGTAAAGAAATACTCAAAATTCTCCAACCCAGGCTTCAGAGAAATGTGAACTGTGAACTTCCAGATGTTCAAGCTGGATTTAGAAAAGGCAGAGGAACAGTGATCAAATTGCCAATATCTGAGGAAAAGGCAATGTCACCCCCACTCCAGCACTCTTGCCTGGAAAATCCCATGGACACAGGAGCCTGGTGGGCCACAGTCCATGGGGTCGCTAAGAGTTGGACACAACTGAGTGACTTCACTTTCACTTTTCACTTTCATGCATTGGAGAAGGAAATGGCAACACACTCCAGTATTCTTGCCTGGAGAATCCCAGGGATACGGGAGCCTTGTGGGCTGCTCTATGGGGTCTATAAGGTCACATAGTCGGACACAACTGAAGCGACTTAGCACCAGTGGATCATGGGAAAAGCAAGAGAGGTCTAGAAAAACATCTATTTCTCCTTTATTGACTATGCCAAAGCCTTTGACTGTGTGGGTCACAGGAAACTGTGGAAAATTCTGAAAAAGATGGGAATACCAGACCACCTGACCTGCCTCTTGAGAAACCTGTATGCAGGTCAGGAAGCAACAGTTAGAACTGGACATGGAACAACAGACTGGTTCCAAATAGGAAAAGGAGTACATCAAGGCTGTATATTGTCACCCTGCTTATTTAACTTACATACAGAGTACATCATGAGAAACGCTGGGCTGGAAGAAGCACAAGCTGGTACCAAGCAAGATAGCTGGAAGAAATACCAATAACCTCAGATATGCAGATGACACCACCCTTTTGGCAGAAAGTGAAGAGGAACTCAAAAGCCTCTTGATGAAAGTGAAAGAGGAGAGTGAAAAAGTTGGCTTAAAGCTCAACATTCAGAAAACGAAGATCATGGCATCTGGTCCCATCACTTCATGGGAAATAGATGGGGAAACAGGGGAAACAGTGTCAGACTTTATTTTGAGGGGGCTCCAAAATCACTGCAGATGGTGATTGCAGCCATGAAATTAAGAGACGCTTACTCCTTGGAAGGAAAGTTATGACCAACCTAGATAGCATATTCAAAAGCAGAGACATAACTTTGCCAACAAAGGTCCATCTAGTCAAGGCTGCGGTTTTTCCTGTGGTCATATATGGATGTGAGAGTTGGACTGTGAAGAAAGCTGAGTGCTGAAGAATTGATGCTTTTGAACTGGGGTGTTGAAGAAAACTCTTGAGAGTCCCTGGGACTGTAAGCAGATCCAACCAGTACATCCTAAAGGAGACCAGTCCTAGGTGTTCACTGGAAGGATTGATGCTGAAGCTGAAATTCCAATACTTTGGTCACCTCATGCGAAGAGTTGACTCATTGGAAAAGACCCTGATGCTGGGAAGGATTGGGGGCAGAAGGAGAAGGGGATGACAGAGGATGAGATGGCTGGATGGTATCACAACTCCATGGACATGAGTTTGAGTAAAGTCAAGGTGTTGGTGAAGGGCAGGGAGGCCTGGAGTGCTGCCATTCATGGGGTCCTGAAGAGTCGGACATGACTGAGCGACTGAACTGATTGACTGATGGTAGTTTAGAGTATCTTTTATTAACAATACTTTGGATTAACATTATCAAAATGGAACACATCTAAGAGATCCAGTATGAATTTTGATATTATAATAGGGTTGTGGGCAGGAAAATAAACCATCAAATTCTGCTTTGTCATTTGTTCCTTTTCATTGAAGGACTCTTGAGGACACAGTAAACATACAATTATTCTCCTGTTAAATTTTAACAGTAAGTGCAGTAGCACAAAGACATTACGCAACAGTGATAAGTCTGGAATGCATCGTGCAGACTGTGCTTGCCAGATAATCCTGACCCCTTTCATTTCCCCTAAATTTTAAAGTAGCCCTATCAGTGTACTTTGCAGGGTGCTATTCAGAGAACGGATGGTCAGGGCTCCTTAAGAGACCTCCAGATCCCATCCAGACACAGTGACTTAGAGAAAGATAAACATCAGCCTCCCTGGTGACTTGGTCCTGACAAAGTCTGAATCAGGAAGATCGAAGAGAAGACAGGGTCCTGCCCTTTCGTAAGCTCTGTGGGTGGTAAGGTCTGGCCCTTAATGTACTCTGCTTCTAACCTGTCACTTTGCTCCTTCTGATTGAAGATGGAGAGGGACTGTAGGAAGGAATCAAGCATAACGAAAGCGGCATGGAAAAGATTCAGCAGCTTCTTTCTCCATAAAATAGAGTGGTACCTTATTTTCTAATACATAAAATTCCCCCGAGGTCTTTGGATATTTTGAACTACTTTTATAATTTGCTATCTGATATTGTGATCTTCTCCTAATGACCTATGCTGTTTCTTTGCTGATAGACTTACTTTACATTTCCAGAGCAGATAGAGGTTAAACACTATAAATTATAATCCAGTGCATGAGAATTGATTGGGAATTCCAAAATCTGTACCTTACTTTTGTACTGGGCATAGAAACTACAGATTGACACTGTCACTCCTTTGTGGTTCATTGTTAAAGTGTTCATGGTCAGCTGAATAAATTTTATTATCACAAAGTTGGAACTTTTTCAACAGTTTATTGATACTTATAAATTACAAAAAAAGGCTTCCTTTATAAATGTAAACATCATTTGTCTATGCCATCATGTGTGAATGGTCATGATTATATTCCATAGCTGACTGAATATGGTAATAAGTATGTAAAATGTAACTATTCCTACTGATGTCAGTGCATTAATAGTTATCGTTGCTTATGATCATGCATCCTTTCTTCCTTACATGCCATACGGAAGACATTTAATGTTATCTTTTAATCTCTTGAATTCTAATGCTATAACTTTAAACTAATTGAATAAGGTATTTTTTTTTTACCCTAACAGGTTCTATGGACATACGATGGCAAAAAGGCAGACACCTTAGGACCCAGTATTTGCCTGTATAACTGAATTCCCCCAGAATGACCTTCTTGGTAAATATTGGCAGAACAAATCCTAAAAACATGATTAACAGCTGAGCAGAGTGATAGTACTTCAATAGGAAACAAACTAATCAAGTGTTTATTATTAAGACATTCAGAAAGAAAATTTACTTCTGTGTTTTTACTCCCAGCACTAGAGGGGAGAAGGAAAACATATCATAGTTGGCACTGTATTATACATTGGTCATATCCCTTATGCCCAAAATTAAAATATCTTCATTTTGCCTGTAATTGCTTCTAACAGTGAGTGGCTTAATGGGTTATTGTTCTACCTCTGAATGCTTTCCTTACACCTATTGGTTCTCCTGTGTTCGAGTATTTTAAATACTACTGATAAATAATAGCTCCTTATTTATTACCAGTGACTCTCCATTTTCTACAGAAATAAAATCCATAATCATTTCCATGAAGAGGTAGCATATTTTTTAATAAAATGAAGATTCTCTTTTCTTTGGTTCCACAGTTACTACCATTACCCTTTCGGTGATTTTGACACCATTCTGATCAAATTAAATGACTTCCTTAATCTTTTAGAGAATATATTTCTGAATGCCCCCTTTGCCGGGGTCCAGCCCCAGTGGATCCAGGGAATTCGTAGGGTGGACGGTGTTGGCTTGGAAAGATTTGTTTATTTATTAATATAAGATTAGATTAAGAAACTATAGTGTAGTAAGAAGATTAAGTGGAGGAAGAGGGCTGAATAGCTTGGTTTACACGGAAGGCCAATAAAATTCCAGACAAGGAATTTGCACCATCTACGTTGGGCCGCCGGCGCCCGCTTGAATATCTAAGGGTGCCTTGCCTTAAGCTCCCTTTCGTGCGAGTCTTAACAGCCAGGGCAAGTAAGTAGACCTGGCGAGCCTCCGCGCCCCAGGTGGAGATTCAGCCTGAAGTTAAAGTGAAGAGCAGAGAGACGGAAAGGGAGAGAAGAAGAAAGAGAGAGAAAGACACGGGGGGAGCCAGAGCCCCAAGAAACCAGGCCGAGAGACTAGTTCGAGAAACTGGTCTGAGAAACTGGCCCGAGAAGCTGGTCCAAGAAGCTGGCCCCATCCTTTATTGTTCAGAAGGCCTTTAATACTTTTGATAAAACACGGAGATCAGTGGGTAACACAAAATTATGTAGCGTTTGCAGCTCAGACTCTTTCTATACATCATTTTGTATACAAAAGGTCTCAGGTGATTTACATTATCTTCTGGCCAAGAGGCTTGTTAACACTTTTTGGCTCTCTTCCTTAATGAATGTTAATTTTGTTTCCCCTGAAGTGTTTTTCTTTAATCTGCATCTCCTTAAAGCATTAAAGTTACATCTCTATAGAACAAAGGTGCAGTGGGTTATAACAAAGAAGGTACTTAACTCAAAGATCTAATGTTGCTAATACCAGGTCTACTACTTGTTTTTCTATATACCAACTATATCTAAAAATAAAGGATATGAAAATTTGGCAGCAAGCATTGACTCAACAAATGAAACCTTTAATCAGTCCTATTCTAAAGATTTTGACTCCTCGGAAGCCCCTACGTTCCTAGGATGTTTTAAGCTTCCTGTGCCTCCTGCGGTCAGGAGGCCTCAAACAATCACATGCACAGCTGTAGGAGTCCTGCAGGCAGGCTAGAAAGCCATCAGAGGGTTTTTTGGATTGAAACACTCTTTCAAATGCAGAAGACTAAAGCCCTGAATTGACTTTTTCCAGAAAATGTCAGAAGAGTGGAAAAGCAGAGCACAAAAGCTGGCAGATTTTTGTTGGGATACATGCTTAGGAATTTCCAGAGGGGTCCCTGAAGTCTGAGCACGCCTTGCGTATGTCAGCTTCCTTCCTCATGACCTTGTCACGGGTGGGATTCCTCACACTGGCTCCCGGCACCCCTCTTTGTGCATATGTGGTTCCTTTTACCCAGAGTATTATTTGAGCTGTTCTTCTGCCAATCTTGAATTCACTTGTGAAATCCAAGTGACAAAGCACTTCTTTCATAAAGTCTTCACTTATCTCTCCAGCAGACAGGAGTTTCCAGCTGTGAGTTCTGAAAGCAATTTAAATGCAGTTTCCTGTGTGTAACCATCTGTTATCTTATAAACATTGCTTTTTACAGTGCCTTATAAGGCCCATACCTTGTTTTATTCTGAATTATTATTAATAATTGTACTGAATATCACTCAATGCTAGATCATCCAAAAACCAAAGGCTTTATAACTCATGGTGGAACCAACAGCACTTACAAGGCCAAATGCCGTGAGATCCCTATGGTGGGCTTTCCTATGTTTACTGATCAACCTGATAACATCACCTGATGGCCCACAGCATACCGGCTTCCCTGTCCTTCACCATCTCCCAGAGTTTGCTCACACTCATGTCCATTGGGTCAGTGATGCTATCTAACCATCTCATCTTCTGTCGTCTCCTTCTGTTTTAACTGCCCACTGTCATCAGTAGGCAGATCATTCAGACAAAATAATCAATATGGCAATAGTGATCATAAATTATAGAATTGACCAGTCAAACTTAATTGATATCTTTAGAATTAATACATTGCTCTAAAAAAATCAACACACATCTTCAGTCTTTGCAAACTGCAGGATTTCTGCTACTTTTCCATTTTAGTCCAGAACTTTCCCAAAATAATCTACATTGGTTTGAAGTTGGTCGTTTATTGTTTTTGCTGTTTCTGTGAGGGAAACAATTGTTGTGACCTCATAACCCTCCATCTTGTTGATGTCACCTTATCTCTAATTCTGTGTCAAAGTGACTGCAGACATAAGAGCCTCTCACTTGCTATTGTTTTACACTAGTTAGTCTTCTTTCTCATAGAATATAATTGATGTGTGTGTACAAGATGGGTGACAGCACTGACAAATCAATACTAAACACACTGTATAATCTGGAAACTTTCTGCACTTTGCCTTTTCACTTGATTTCCACATCTGCTGACTATTCATGTAATCTACTTTTTAAAGGAATAGGAGTTATAATTTAACTTCTGGTTGATGACTTCTGGATATAAGCCTGAGCAATAGCAAAAGTTTACAGTAGTTATTTTTAAAGGACTGCATATGAGCAAGATGTCTATGAAAAGACTCTCGCTTCTGCTGCTGCTACAGCTGACTTGTTACTTTAGCGGCGGGAGTTGTGGAAAGGTGCTGGTGTGGCCAGTGGAATTTAGTCACTGGATGAATATAAAGACAATTCTGGACGAACTTGTCACGAGGGGCCATGAGGTGACTGTTCTGATATCTTCAGCTTCCACTATTCCTAATTCCAGTAAACCATCTACTATGAGATTTGAGACTTTTCCTGTATCTTTAACAAAAAGTGATTATGAGAATTTTATAGAACGTCTTCTTGAGGAATGGACATACGCGGCAAAAGGTTCCTTTTGGTCCTATTTGGCAACAGTGAAAAGTTTATTTTGGGAATTTTTTGATACTGCTCTAAGTATGTGTAAAGACGCTGTTTCCAACAAGAAATTAATGACAGAACTGCAGGAATCAAGGTTTGATATCCTTATTGCAGATGCCGTTGGACCCTGTGGTGAACTGCTGGCTGAATTACTTAAAATACCATTCGTGTACAGTCATTACACCTCACCTGGCCATATAATTGAAAGGAAGAGTGGAAGACTTCCATTTCCACCATCTTATGTACCTGTTATGATTTCAGAATTAAGTGATCGCATGACATTCATGGAGAGGGTCAAAAATATGTTTTACACACTTTATTTTGACCTTTTCTTCACGACATACAACGAGATAAAGTGGAATCAGTTTTACAGTGAAGTACTAGGTAAGTTGGGCTTCCTGATAGCTCAGTGGTAGAGAATCTACCTGCCAAGGCAGGAGACACAGGTTTGATCCTTTGGTCAGGAAGATCCCTTGGAAAAGGAAATGGCATTCCATTCTAGTGTTTTTGCCTGGGAAATCCCATGGACAGAGAAGCCTGTTGGGCTATAGTCCACGGAGTTGAAAAGAGTCAGTTATCACTTAGCAGCGAAACGACTAGGTAATTCATGTTTTTAGTTGGTAGAATGAAGTCTTATTTTTCCTAGTGCCTTGGAAGTTGACTTTGTCTAAATATAAATTCACACAAATTTATCTCAAATAAGTGAAACAGTGAAATAAAAATATAAAATGACCCTCAGTCCAGCAAATATTATGCAAACACTTAAATTATAGGGTAGGGTAAAGCCCATTACTAGTATCGGATACCAGGAAGTCATTTACCACAGACTGAAGTACCTAGGACATCTGCAAGTGATATCCAACTAACAAAACTTCTTTTTTTAACTTAAAGTCATTAAGAATCTCATAAACTGTCTTGATAAATGAAGACATGCACATTGAAAGTTATATACATATTTGTGGTATAAGTATCCAGTTAGCTTTTAGAAATTGTTTCTGCTTATGTAGAAACAGATGTATTCCAGATATACTTTATTATCCTATACTATGCTATGTATAGATTTATCAAGAAACAGACACATTCGAATATCGTGGCCAAAACATCCCAAGTTCCTTCACAAAAATTATATAATATACACACATGACAATAGTCTCATTTGATCAAATATTTGTTGTTGTTTTTCTTTTTACTTTCAGGAAGATCTACTACCTTATCAGAGACAATGGGGAAAGCCGAAATGTGGCTCATTCGAAGCTACTGGGACATTTCATTTCCTCGTCCACGACTACCAAATGTTGAATTTGTTGGAGGGCTCCACTGCAAACCTGCCAAGCCTCTGCCTAAGGTCACCTACTCCTCCTTGCTGTTCTTTGTGAACTTTGTGTTTGCAATAGGAATATTCTGTATTCTTTATTGAGAATGTTTGATTACAGGTAGTCAGATGTGGGAACCTGGATAAAGGGAACTTCCACCTAGAAACTGATGTATTTCTGTATCAGCACATCTATCTGAATTTTATTATCATTACAGAATAAACTAGAGTACATGGAACACTTTGATAATACATCAATTAAATTACAATTTCATTATTCACACATAGAGAAGCATCATTCATTAAAGGACACATATAGTTCTATATAAAAATATATATTTCATATAAATAAAATAATAATGATATTATCACCTGGTGATGCCATCCAAACACCTCATCTCACTATAATGTTTCATAATAATTGTATTATAATTATTATAGGATAATTTTGTATATAGCATATTCCAGAAGTGAGTGCTAATATAGGCAAATGGTGTAGGCACAGTTTCTACCACCTGACAGTCCACCTGAAATGACAGAACACAATCAAGTTGTAAAAAATGTTATAAGATGGAAAGACCAGAGTGCTAAAGAAATATTCAGCATGAATCATATAATGTATCTCTGATTCACAGACAATTATGAGATCTGAAGGATGCTCAGGAATAAACAGAGGAATAGGGCAGGGGTGGAAGAAGATATGGACTTCTCTCGTAGCTCAGTTGGAAGAAGATATAAAAGAAAGGTAGGTGGAGTAGTAATGACAGTTGCCAAAAAGTCCAAGTTTAGTTTGGATAGGAAAAGGCTGAATAAAGAATATGATGCTATAGAGGTAAGTTGGAAACAGATAATTGTAAAGATTGGAAACATCTAGTAGGGGCATTGGGAAGAATATTGAAAGGATTAAGAAAGAAAGAGGTGATGGCAGTGGTTTGGTCTCTAAGTTGCGTCCGACTCTTGCCATCACATGGACTACAGACTGCCAGGCTCCTCTGTCCATGGGATTCTCCAAGTGTGAATACTGGAGCGGGTTGCCATTTCCTTCTCCAGAGGATTTGCCCAACCTGGGAATCCAACCCAGGTCTCCTGCATTGCAGGCAGACTCTTTACCGACTGAGCTATGACAAAAACCCTGAGAAAGAGATAGTCATATATTATTAAAAATAAAAAGCAAGATGTCGTCACTGGGTTGGATTGTAAATGGTAAAGAGTAGGAAGAGACCATTTAGCAGATTATTGCTAGATATAGACAATAATGAGTGAAAACTAGAGTACAGTATTCACAGAGATATCACATTAACTCATTTTTTTCTTTATTTTAAATTAATTTAATTGGAGGATAATTACTTTACATTATTGTGGTGAGTTTTGGCCTACATTGACATGAATCAGGATGATTTACTTTGAATAAATTTAAATAAATCTCTGGGTTGGGAATAAAAACATACATTTATAGGTACATTCATTTCTATTGTTGGAAATGGGCATTTATTTTAGCTAGTGCTCTGGTGAAAAGCCTTAAAACTTACAAAAATACTTTAATATTTCATCTTCATCTGATAGCCAAAACCTTAAAAATTCCTGACATTAAAAATCTTTGTATTAAATGCTGCTGCTGCTAAGTCACTTCAGTCATATCTGACTTTTTGTGACACTATGGACTGTAGCCCACCAGGCTCCTCTGTCCATGGGATTCTCCAGGCAAGAATACTGGCGTAGGCCGCCATTCCCTTCTCCAGGGGATCTTCCTGACCCAGAGATCAAATCCTGGTTTCCTGCACTCCAGGCACATTCTTTACCATCTGAGCCACTAGGAAATGTTAAATTATACTAAATCAGATACAATAAAATATATTAAAGGAGATACAATAAAAATGAGATACAATAAAATATTTACTTGGAAAATAACAAATATAAGATCACAGTTTTCTTGAAGATTAAAAAGGCATAAGCTAGGATTACAACTTTTCGGATATATAGCATAGTGGATTATTTGATTATAGGAATAGAATAAAGATTAAAATCACAGCACACATTTTAGCATAATGTCTTCAAAGTCCACCTATATTGTCGAAAATGGCAGGATTTCCTTCTTTCTCGTGGGTGAATAACATTTCATTCTGAGCACATGTGTCTCCGTGTGCGTGTGTGTGCATGTCTGTGTGTATCTATGAAACATCTTTAAATAATTCATCCATTGGTGGGCACTTAAGTTTTTTCCCTTAGCTAATTGAAAATAATGCTGCAGTTAACATGGAGCCCATATACCTCTTCTATATCCGGTTTTTATTTCCTTTGACTCTATACCCAGAAGTAGAATTGCTGGATCATACAATAGATCTATCTTCAACTGTTTTAGGAACCTTCAATGTATGTTCCATAAGGGTTAAACCAATTTACATTCCCACTGAGAGTGTACAAGCATTCACTTTTCTCCACATTCTCACAACACTTTTCTCTTCTTGGTTATAGACTTTCTAATAGGGGGGAGGTAATATCTGATTGTGATTTTGAAATACATTTCCCTGATGATTACTGATGTTGAGTATCTTTTCCTATACCGGGTGACCATTTGGAAATCTTCTTTGTAAAGGGTCTATTTTGTTCATCTGCCCATTCTTTACTTGAATTTTGTTGTGTGAGTTGTGCATATATTCTGGATCTTAACCCCTCATTCAATATGTGGTTAAAAACTTTTTTTTCCACTCTGTAGATCACATTTTTGTCTTGTTGATTATTTCTTTTGCTGTGCAGAAGCTTTTAAGCTTGATGTAGCCCCACTTGTGATTTTTCCCTTTTGTTGTGGTCTAGATGTCCTATACAAAAACATCATTTTCAAGACCAGTGTCAAGGAGTTCCTAACCTTATATTTTCTTTTAGGGATGTTATGGTATCTGGTCTTGTGTTTAAGTCATTGATACATTGATACATTTTGAGCTGTTTTCGTGAGTGGTCTGGTTTTTTGTTTTTTTCATAGTTTATCCAGTTTTCTCAGAAAAGAAAGAAGTGACTAACATTTCCACAATTGGTGATTTTGTCTCCCTTTGTTGCTCCCTTGTTGACTATTAGTTGAACCCTGTATGCTGTTCCATTGTCTATGTGTCTATTTGGGGGCCAGTACACTATTTGAAATATTGAAACTTTGTGGTAAATATGAAATTTCAAGGTGTGATTCTTTGGGCTTTTGGTAATGTCAACATTTTAGCAGTATTAGTCTTCTGGTCCATGTCATATGATGACTTTCCATTTATTTGTGTTTTCTTCTATTTCTACAATTTCTTATAGTTATCACTGTACAGATCTTTCACGTCACTGATTAAATTTATTTCTAGTTATTTTCTTCCTTTTGATGCTATTGTGAATGGGATAGTTTTTTCCAGATGTTTCATTATTAGTACACTAAGGAAACTGAATTCTATATAAGTGCGAGTAGGCATCCTTATTTTGTTTCTGATTAGAGAAAAAGCTTTCAAGTGTTCACTGTTGAGTATAACGTTAGCTTTGGGTTTGTCATATATGTTCTTTATTACATTGAGATATGTTCCTTCTGTACCCTATATGTTGAGGGTTATATCATGAAAGAATGTCCTATCTTGTCAAAAGTTTCTTGGACATCTATTGAGAAAATCAAGTTATTTTATTGTTCATTCTATTTATCCTTGCATCACAGAGACAAATCTCACATGATCTTACTATATAATTCTTTTTTTTTCAGAGTAATAATCCCTTCATTTTATTTATTTTTTTAAAGTCTTTTAGTTTTTTTTTTTAATTTTTAGTTTTACTTTATTTTACTATACAATACTGTATTGGTTTTGCCATACATTGACAGGAATCCACCACGGGTGTACATGCCATTCCAAACATGAACCCCCCTCCTACCTCACTCCCCACAACATCTCTCTGGGTCATCCCCATGCACCAGCCCCAAGCATGCTGTATACTGCATTGGACATAGACTGGTGATTTGATGCTTACATGATAGTATACATGTTTCAATGCCATTCTCCCAAACAATCCCACCCTCTCCCTCTCCCTCTGAGTCCAGAAGTCCGCTATAAACATCTGTGTCTTTTTTGCTGTCTTGCATACAGGGTCATCATTGCCATCTTTCTAAATTCCATATATATGCATTAGTATACTGTATTGGTGTTTTTCTTTCTGGCTTACTTCACTCTGTATAATTGGCTCCAGTTTCATCCATCTCATCAGAACTGATTCAAATCTATTCTTTTAACGTGCTCTTGAATTTGGCTTGTTGATATTTTGTTGAGAATTTTTGCAACAATACTCAATCTGGATATTAACTTTAGTTTTATCTTCTTGCAATGTGCTTATCTATTTGGTATCATGATCATGGTGATGACCTTATAGGATGACTTTGGAAATGTTCCTACCCTCCTCTTTAATTTCAAAGATTTTTTGAAGAACTAGCATTAATTATTCTGTGATATTTCATAGAATACATCAGTGAAGCCATCAGGCCCTGGGCCTTTTGTGTGTTGATAGGTTTTTGATTACCAATTCAATTTCTTTACTTATTAGGGCTGTTCAGATTTTCTCCATCATCCTGATTCATTCTTGGTAGGTTCTGTTTTTAAGAAGTTCTCCATTCTTCTCATATATGGATTAATAATTTCTTAGCTTATAATTATTCATGGTAGTCTCAGGATCCTATGTAATTTTTCAGTATTAGTTGGAATGTCTTCATTTCATTTCTAATCTTATTTATTTGAGTCACTTTTTTTCTTGATTAGTCTAACTAAAGATTTTCAGTTTTGTCTATCTTTTTGAAAAAACAGAGGACAAATACTATAAGAAATCACTTGTATATGAAATCTAAAAATACCAAGCTTGTAATAACAGAGAGTAATATGGTAGTTGCCAGGACTGAGAGTTGGAAGAACAGGAGAAATGTTGTTTAAGGATACAAATTTGCATTCTTAGAAAATACATACTAGAGATCTAAGGTGCAGAACAGTGAATATGCAGACATGCTCAGTCATGTCTGACTCTTCATGACCCTGTGAACTATAGCCAGCTAGTCTCCTCTGTCAATAGGATTTCCCAGACAGAAATATTGGGGTGGGTTGCCATTCAACATTTGGAATTATTCTAATATAGAAAGTAACTGTTTTTTTAATCAGAAAGGATCAGGACCACAAAGCAAAATAATTCAGAAAAAAATCCAGGCAAATACAGATTCACCTGGAGCTTTATTTAGTTAGAACTGAATTACTCAAAAGCTGACCAGACCTGTGCTGCAGAAAGCCCTGGGCACCTTTTCCTCTGTGGAGTAGGTGCTCCCAGGAGGACTCATTGAAGTCAAGTTGAAGGTCCTTCACCACAGTTAGACATAACACATCCATCTGTGACATTAATTATGCAAGTTCAGGACAAAGGCATCATATGTAAAGAAACACAGCAATATGGTCTCTCAAATAAGTAACTATACAAGTGTAAATTTGGATTATAAATAGAACTCACAGAACTATTTCATAGAATTTCCAAACTATAATACTTGACTCTTCAAGTCAGTAGTTAGTTTTTTAGACAGAGTTTGGAAATTATGACAAAGTCTAAGATGAAGAATAGGATTACAGAGCTGAATGAATGACATAAACTGATTCAGATCATGTATTTTTTTCATAGTGCTCATAGTCAGGAAAAGAAATATTAATGAATAACGTAAATCATTCTCAAAAAGTCTGTCTGGAATAAATAAATGAGTTAGCAGAATTATAATAACAAAGAACCAAAGGGAGTTGAATCTGGCAAGTAACTTCCTTCCAAGAATCTACGTTAATAATTAACATCAAGACTAATGAAGAGTCTGAGGATAATATAGTTTAATAGTATCTCCTTGTCACTACTAGTACTGGCTCTATCTTATTTCCTGCTTATACAGAAACACATTTGCACAAATATATATAATGGAAGAAATTGACCTCATATCACCCATTCTTTCCCCAGGATTTCAAGGATAAAAAATGTTTTAAAAAAATATAAAAAATGATATAAAGTCCCTCAAAAAATTTTTAATGATTTTATACTGTGAAATATTTATTAGTACAACTGACCAAAGTCCAAGATGTGAAGTTAATATGTTCAAGAGAATTGGGAGACTGGGGTGAGTGAGGGAGGGAAATCACTCTATTAGCTAACTGTATAGTATGTGATAAGAGTAATGTGTACTTTCTAATATAAAACCTGTCTACACATAGAGCTCAGCAATTCCTTTTCTGGATTTATATTCAAGATAATTGAAATTAGGATCCCAATGAGATATCTGTACAACATATTCATGAAAGCTCTATTCACAGGAGCCAAGAGGTTTAAGCAACCCAAATGTCCATCAACAGAGGAAGCAATAAACAAATATCATATATACAAACAATAGAATATTACTCACCTTTAAAAGGAAATTCTGACACATGTCATAACATGAATGAACCTTACATTAAGTGAAAATAACTAGTCAGAAAAAGACAAATACTCTACAATTCAACTTATAAGAAGTATCCAGACTAATCTCATTTGTAGAAACAAAGTAGAAAGAAACTTGCCAAAGGCTAGAGTAAGAGGAAAGTAGAGTTTCGTAATGGTCATAGACTTCCAGTTTTGTCCGATGAAAAAGATCTGGAGATTGGTTGCACAATGTGAGTATACTTAAAACTACTATACTATACACTTAGGAACAATTAACAAAGTAAATTTTATGCCATGTGTATCTTACCACAATATTTTTGTAAGAAATCTCTACTCTAATCTCGAGACAATTTCTGATTTTCTCTCTTTTTTGCTTGTATCAATCCCTTCAATAATGTATGCTATGTTGCTGCTGTTTTGTGATGGGGCAAATTCTTTTTTCACAGGAAATGGAAGAGTTTGTGCAGAGCTCTGGCGAAAATGGAATTGTGGTGTTTTCTTTGGGGTCAATGGTCAGTAACATGTCAGAAGACAGAGCCGAGGTGATTGCATCAGCCTTCGCTCAAATTCCACAAAAGGTAGATACAATAACTTAATCATGGACAACTATTTAATAAGTCTGTGAAACTCTGTAAAGAGATGATTTTAGACATTTCCTATCACTTTGTCACTTGTTCCTTTTCTTTGAAGGACTTCTGAGCACACAGCACACATACAGATGCTCTCGGGAGTTAAATTTTAACAATAAATGTAGTCATGCAATAGTGATTCAAGTCAAACAATTCCACTTTTCATTGTTTTTGGAAGTAGGGCTTAATAATTTGTAAGGTAAGAGAACATACTTCTTCAGCACCACTAATTAACATTATTAAAAAATTATGCTGATGTTGCTTAGTCATTAAGTCGTCTGAATCATTGCAATCCCATGGACTACAGCATGCTGGGCTCCCCTGTCCTTCACTATTACCCAGGGTTTGCCACGATTCATGTCCATTGATTTAGTGATGCTATCTAACCATGTCATCCTCTGCCAGCCCTTCTCCTTTTGCCTTCAACCTTTCCCAGATCAAGATCTTTCCAAACAGTTACCAGGTGGCCAGAGTACTGGAGCTTCCGCATCAGTACTTCCAATGAATATTCAAGATTGGTTTCCTTTAGGATTGACTGGTTTGATGTCCTTGCAGTCCAAGGGATTTTCAAGAATCTTCTCCAGCACCACAATTCAAAAGCATTACTCTTTAGTGCTTAACCTTCTTTAAGGACTTCTTGGGTGGCTCAGATGGTAAAGCCTATGATTACAATGCAGGAGACCTGGGTTCGACCCCCTGGGTCAGGAAGATCCTCTGGAGAAGGAAATGGCAACCCACTCCAGTACTCTTGCCTGGAAAATCCCATGGATACAGGAGCCTGGTAGACCACAGTCTGTGGGGCCGCAAAGAGTAGGACATGACTGAGTGACTTCACCTTATCTTACCTTACCTAACCTTCTTTACTATCCAACTCTCATGTCCATACATGATTACTGGAAAAAAATATAGCTTTCATTATATGGACCTCTTTTGGCAGAATGATGTCTCTGCTTTTAATATTCTGTCTAGATTTGTCATAGCTTTTCTTTCAAGAAGCAAGTGTCTTTTCATTTCATGGCTACAGTCACCATCCACAATGCTTTTGGAGCCCAAGAAAATAAAATATGTTACAGCTTCCACATTTTCCCCATATATTTGCCATGAAGTGATGGGACCAGATGTCATGAACGTATTGTTTTGAATGTTGAGTTTTAAGACAGCTTTTTCACTTTCCTCTTTCACCCACATCAAGAGTCTCTTTCAGTTCAGTTCAGTCACTCAGTCGTGTATGACTCCTTGCGAACCCATGAATTGCAGCACGCAAGGCCTCCCTGTCCATCACCAACTCACAGAGTTCACTAAAACTCATATCCCTGGAGCCGGTGATATCATCCAGCCATCTCTTCCTCTGTCGCCCCCTTCTCCTCCTTCCCCCATTCCCTCCCAGCATCAGAGTCTTTTCCAATGAGTCAACTCTTCGCATGAGGTGGCCAAGGTACTGGAGTTTCAGCTTTAGCATCAGTCCTTCCAAGAAACATCCAGGGCTGATCTTCAGAATGGACTGGTTCGATCTCCTTGCAGTCCAAGGGACTCTCAAGAGTCTTCTCCAACACCACAGTTCAAAAGCATCAGTTCTTCACTATTCACCCTTCTTCACAGTCCAACTCTCACATCCATACATGACTACTGGAAAAACCATAGCCTTGACTAGATAGACCTTTGTTGTCAAAGTAGTGTCTCTGCTTTTGAATATGCTATCTAGGTTGGTCATAACTTTCCTTCCAAGGAGTAAGCGTCTTTTAATGTCATGGCTGCAGTCACCATCTGCAGTGATTTTGGAGCTCAAAAAAATAAAGTCTGACACTGTTTCCACTGTTTCCCCATCTATTTCCCATGAAGTGATGGGACCAGATGCCATGATCTTCGTTTTCTGAATGTTGAGCTTGAAGCCAACTTTTTCACTCTCTTTCACTTCATCAAGAGGCTTTTTAGTTCCTCTTCACTTTCTGCCATATGGGTGGTGTCATCTACATATCTGAGGTTATTGATATTTCTCCCAGCAAGCTTGATTCCAGCTTGTGAGTCACTGAGCCCAGTATTATACATGATGCACTGTGCATATGTAAGTTAAGTAAGCAGAGTGACAATACACAGCTTTTGTGTACTCCTTTCCCCATTTGAACCAGTCTGTTGTTTCATGTCTGGTTCTAACTGTTGCTTCTTCACCTGCATACAAGTGTCTCAGGAGACAGTTAAGGTGGTCTGGTATTCCCAGCTCTTTAAGAATTTTCCACAGTTTGTTGGGATCCATACAGTCAAAGGTTAACATAGTCAGTGAAGCAGAAGTAGATGTTTTTCTGGAATTCTCTTGCTTTGTCTATGATCTAATGAATGATGGCAATTTGATCTGTGGTTCCTCTGCCTTTTCTAAACCCAGATTGCACATCTGGAAGTTCTTGGTTCATGTACTGCTCAGGCCGAGATAAATGATTTTTGAGTATTACCTTGCTAGCATTTAAAAGGAACATAATTTTACAGTACTTTGAACATTCTTTGGCATTACCCATCCTTGGGTTTGGAATGAAAACTGACCTTTTCCAGTCCTATGGCCACTGTTATGTTTTCCAAATTTGCTGGCATATTGAGTGCAGCACTTTAACAGTATCATTTTTTAGGATTTGAAATATTTCAGCTGAAATTCCACTAGCTTTCTTCACAGTAATACTTCCTAAGGTCCCATTTTCTTCACACTCCAAGGTGTGTGGCACTAGATGAGTGACAACACCATCATGGTTATCCAGGTTACTAAGACCTCTTCTGTATAGTTCTTCTGTGTATTCTTGCCACCTCTTCTTAATATCTTCTGCTTCTGTTAGGTCCATACCATTTTTATCCTTTATTGTGCCCATCTTTGCATGAAATGATCCCTTGGGATCTCTAATTTACTTGAAGAGATCTCTAGTCTTTCACATCCCATTGATTTCTCTATTTCTTTGCATTGTTCATTGAAGTCCTTCTTATCTCTCCTACCTATCCTCTGGAATTCTGCATTCAGTTGAGTATATCTTTCTTTTCCTTTCCCCCTTGGCTTTCACTCCCTTTCTTTTCTCAACTATTTATAAAGCCTCCTCAGATAACCATTTTGCCTTCTGGCATTTCCTTTTCTTTGGGATTGTTTCAATCGCTGCCTCCTGTACAATGTTACACACCTCTATCCACAGTTCTTCAGGCACTCTGTATATCAGATATAATCCCTTGAATCTATTCATCACCTCCACTGTGTAATTATATGGGATTTGATTTCTGTCATACCTGAATGGCTTAGCGGTTTTCCCCGCTTTCAATTTAAGTCTTTCTTCAATTCAAATCTGAATTTTGCACTCAGGTGCTCATGATAGGAACCACAGTCAACTCCAGGTCTTGTTTTGCTGACTGTGTAGAGCGTCTATCTTTGGCTGTAAAGAATATAATTAATCTGATTTCAGCATTGACCATCTGGTGATGTCCATGTATAGAGTCATCAGTTGTTGGAAAAGATGTTTACTATGACCAGTGTGTTCTCTTAACTAAAGTCTGTTAGGTTTTGCCTGCTTCTTTTAGTACTACAAGGCCAAACTTGCCTCTTATCCTAGATATCTCTTGACTTCTTACTTTTACATTCCTATCCCCATGATGAAAAGACTTCTTCTTCATTTTTTTTTTTTTCTGTTAATTCTAGAAGGTCTTGTAGGTCTTGCTGAAATCAATTGACTTCAGCTTCTTCAGCATTAGTGGTTGGGGCACAGACTTGGATTGCTGTGATGTTGAATAGTTTACCTTGGAAATGAACCAAGATCATTCTGTGGTTTTTGAGATTGCACCCAAGCACTGCATTTCATGTATGGATGTGAGAGTTGGACCATAAAGAAGGCTGAGTGCCAAGACAATGATGCTTTTGAATTGTGGTGTTGGAGAAGACTCTTGAGAGTCCCCTGGACAGCAGGATCAAACTGGTCAATCCTAACTTAATTAACTTTGAATATTCATTGGAAGGACTGATGCTGAAGCTGAAAAAGCTCCAATACCCTTGGCCACCTGATGCAAAAAGATGACTCATTGAAAAAGACCTTGATGCTGAGAAAGATTAAGGGCAGGAGGGAAAGGGAGTGACAGACGATGTGTTGCTTGGATAGAAACACCGAATCAATGGATATGAATATGAGCAACTTCTGAGAGATCGTGAAGGACAGGGAAGCCTATCATGCTGCACTCCATGGAGTGCAAAGAGTTGGACACAACTTAGTGACTGTAAAGCAACAACAAAGCAGGTTTTTTTTTTTAAATATTTGAATTGGTCATTGAAAATCTCACTTGTCTCTGCCATCATGCATACATAATTAATACATCAAACGTAGGTATTCCTATTTATGTCTTTGTATTACTAGTTACCATTACTTCATATGTCTTCATTTCCTTTCATGTCCTATGGACGGCATGTAATTATATGTATCTTAGTCAATTTAGAAATTATTAGTATAACTTTGAAGTTCAACTCATAAAATAAAGTATTTCCTTTACTTTTTAACAGGTGCTATGGAGATATGATGGCAAAAAACCAGATAACTTAGGACCCAACACCCGGTTGTATAAATGGCTTCCCCAGAATGACCTTCTTGGTGAGACTTGTCACAACAAATAATGAAAACATGAGTAACAGCCGAGCAGAGTGAGAGTGCTTCAACAGGAAACACACTTACAAAGCAATTATTAAAACACTGAAAAGGAAAACTTTACTACTCTATTATAATTTTCTTTGCTGTGAGAAAAAAAGGAGAACATATAACAGTTGTCAGTTTATTCTACATAGTCACATCCCTCACAGCCAGAATCTTTACTTCAGCTGTAATTACTTCTCACAGTGAGCTTTTCAATGATTTCCTGGATTGTTGTTCTGTCTCTGAATTCTTTCCTTATACTTATCATTTCCATTCTGTAGAGGTATGTTAAATGCTACTAAAAGAAGAACTCTTCTGCCATTACCAATGACTCTCAATTTCCTATTTAAAAAAATGCACAATCATTTTTGTGAAGCAATAACACACTTCATGATAAAATGTAGCTTTTCCTTCCTCTGGTTCCAGTGCCACTACCATTATCCTTCTTTTACCCTGACACCATTCCTATCAAACTTAATGACTTCACTATATCTTTAGGTGAATAAATTCTGACATGCCCTCCTCTTTCTTTGCACATGTGGTTTCTTTCACCCAGAATGGTCTTTCAAGTTGTTCACCTGCCAATCCTGGATTCATTTGTGATGTTCAAGTGACTCAGCTCTTCTTTCACAAAATCTTCATTTACCCCTTCAGCAGACATAGCTGTTTCTTCTCTGAGTTCTGAAAGCAAGTTAAAAGCACTTTCAATATACATAGTAATGTTATCTAAAAGATACTGCTTCTTCCAGTGCCTTATAATACCCATTTCTCATTTTATTCTGTTATAATTAATAATCTTCCTGAAATTCACTCAATCCTAGGCCATCCAAAAACCAAAGCCTTTATAACTCATGGTGGAAGCAATGGTGTTTATGAGGCCATCTATCATGGGATCCCTATGGTGGGCACACCTTTGTTTGCTGATCAAGCTGATAACATCGCTCGAATGAAATCCAAGGGAACAGCTGTCAGGTTGGACTTGGAAACAATGTCAACAAGAGATTTGCTCAACGCATTGCAGGAAGTCATTAATAATCCTTCGTGAGTATATATATATATATATATATATACATATTTTTTTTCTTTACTAGCCAATCTTTCTAGAGAAGTTCTCATCTGAAGGTGAGGGAGGCAGCCATGAGTCTTCACATAAGCACAATAAGGTGTAAGATTTGCTCAATGTTTTGAAAACAGACAAACAATAACGGGTTGTGAATGTCACATTATGTTTTTTTCATGGCTTTATGGAAAAGGTTTGTCAGCGTTTTAAAGATAGTGGAGAAATTTTGAAAACTTAATCATTAGAATGAGAAGAACCATTGAAATTCTAATGGATTTAGAAGCATTGAGAACAAAGTTATTGTAGGGAACCATGAACAATATGGATACACATCTGCCCACTCTACTTTCTTTCAGCATGTGACCTTCTCAAATGTTTTAAACTCTTAAAAGATGGTTTATTTTCAGTAAACCACCATGACATAATCCATTTCAAATTCCAACTGCATTTACTATTTTCCAAGTTTTCTATGCTAATATTTTGACTCCATCTCTGATAAACGATAAACAGCTATAACTTTCTAACTACCCAGTTTCAAATATGTATATCCTATTTATAAATGTGGGAATATTCTTGGTGTTTTTTGTTTTTTGGGGTTTTTTTTTTGTTTCTTTGTTTGTTTTGTTTTTTACTGTGGTCATTTTGTCTTGTTTGGAAGACTTATAAAATCTAAACATAATTGACTTGGGAAGAATATGTTGATATGAAAAAGTGAAAGTGTTGGTTTCTCAGTTGTGTTTGACTCTTTGGGACCCCATAGACTGTATCCCACCAATCCTTAGTCCATGGAATTTTCCAGGCAAGAACATGGGAGTAGGTAGACACTCCCCTCTCCAGAGGATCTTGCTGACCCAGGGATCAAACCAGGTCTCTGCATAGCTGGCCGATTCTTTACATCTGAGCCACCACGGAATCACGTATGTTGGGATATTCCTTTTTTAAAAAATGTTACACAATTTTTACAGCTTATTTTCCATTTAAAGTAATTACCAAATAGTGGTTAAATTTCCAGTGTTGTATAACACCTCCTTGAGCTTATGTTATTCCAGTAATTTTGCCTCCTACTCCCCCACTTGTGTGTTTCTACTCCCCCAAATCTGGTATCCAATAGATTGTTCTCTGTATCTGCTAGTCTGTAATAATATTTTGATCCCATCATTCATAAATGGAAAACAACTAGAATTTTCTAATTTTCTCAATTACAACTATGTAGATACACCTTATAAATGTAAGTATATTCAGAGTTCTTTTATTCGTGCTCATTTTTGTCTTATTTGGAATAGGTAGTTATGTTGGGATACCCCTATTTAAAAACCACATTTTCTGAAAACAGAAATATTTAATTTCCAAATCACTTCAGGATATACATGAATTTCAATGACGCAATTATATTAATATTACAAATATGATGTATATATTCCCCCTTTTTTGTCATAATGACTTTGTAAAGAAAGCATTTTGAGAATGTGTCAGTAATGGCAGCAAAATGCATTGTGTGTTTTATAAGCAGTGTTATTTAATTTTAGCACAGCTATTGTCGTAAGTGAGCAGCATAAAAAGCACTTTTTTTCTTTTTTTGAAAGAAACAAATCTTTCTTTTGCTGTTTTTATGTAAATGTACATATCTCTAGTATATTTGTATGCCTTTTTAATTTTTAATAACGTAATGTTGGTGTCAAAAATGAAAATATACTGAATGTTCATGATATGCTACATGTTGTATTTAGTAAAACAGTGTTACTTTACACATTTTAAGTAACTTCTTTATTGTAGTCTATTCCTCTTGTATTAAAAATATATTTCCAGGATTACTGCAGTCTTTGCAAAAATCCAGTGCTCCTCCTGTGTTTTTGACAGTAAAGGGAGAAAAGTTACTTCCATTGTTATTACCACACTGCCATGTTATAGCACTTTGTGATTTAAAGTACATGAGCTATATCTCTTTATTCTTCTTTCTTGTCTATTAGTCTGCCATTATTTCAGTAATAGAAACAAGTGTGTCTGCAATGCCTGAGAGTGAAATGTTGAGCCTTCTCCAGGAGGCTCCTGACAAAGAACCAGAACAACAATACAAGAACCCAAACAACAATACTAGTAAACATTCACTGAGTGTCTACTGCATGCTAGGAATGCCTCTAAGAATCAATACAATATTCTCAAAATAATTAGATAAGATACTATTCCTAGCCATTTCATATAACAATGAAAAACCGAGAAACAGATTCTATCATAATTGAGCCCTCCAAAGTAAAATTAAAAGTTTAAAAAATAAAAATGTTTTAAAATGTTAGTAAAATTAATTTTAAAAAACAATCAGAGGAACAGAAAAATTAAAAAGCAGCCAACAGAGTAAGAGTCAGGAATCAAACTGAGTCAATCTACTTCCACACTCTCAACCACCACTTCACTAATGTAAGACCAGCCCTGTCTGGACATGTCTCCAAACCTCATCCCTGATTTACCTGCTATATCTAGATTATAACATTTTGGAATACATCTACCAGGTCTATTAACAATTCTTTATGAGATAATTCAAACTTTGGACAAACATATTATGAATTACTTTTCTTTTCTTTCCCTTTGGGACAGCTTGTTCCATTCTTTAGAATACACAATCTTGTTCTCTCCCATTTTCTTTCTTTTCTTTGTAGCTTGAAAACTGTGCATTTAAGGAATCCTAGCCCATAAGCTAATATCTCAATAATCACCTCGGAGAAAATTATCTGTTTTTCTCCACTCTGTGTTGCACTCTGTTACCATCTGCAAGGAATTTTCACATTTTTATCTATTATAGCTCATTCCATAAATGATAACTGTTTGATTTTCCTTCAGCTACAAAGAGAATGTGATGAGATTATCAGCCATTCAACATGATCAGCCTATGAAGCCCTTGGACAGAGCAGTCTTCTGGATCGAGTTTGTCATGCGCCACAAAGGAGCCAAGCACTTGCGGCCAGCTCTCCATGACCTCACCTGGTTCCAGTACCACTCTCTGGACGTCATGGGGTTCCTGCTGGCCTGTGTGGCAACTGCCATATTTGTCATCACAAAATGTTGTCTATTTTGTTGCCGGAAGTTGGCTAAAACAGGAAAGAAGGGGAAAAGAGACTAGCTGTATCTGAGACTCAGCGCAGGTGTCCCCAACCTCTGAGATCGAATGCCTGATGATCTGAGGTGGAGCTGATGCAATAATAGAAATAAAGTGAGCAATACACGTAATGTGCTTGAATCATCCCAAAACCATTCCTTCCTATCCCAGTCCATGGAAAAATGGTCTTCCACGAAACTGGTTCCTGGGGCCTAAAAGTTTGGGTACTGCTGCTCTAGCACTTCTGCCTCATAAGTAGAACTCCTCCATAAAATGATGTGGGTATGTATTGAAATTTATTATTTTAATGCAAAAGTATACTAAAAAGATGTGGTTGAATTTAACTGTTTTTCACATGTTGGGTGTAGAAACAAGAACAATAAAAGTCTATTCATAGTATCCATATTACTTTGTAGATATTCAGAATTTTATCTTCATTTTTGTATAGAATTTTATAGCTTTTCCTTGCTATAGAGATTGTTCAATAATTGGAATTCTTTTGAAAGATTCACCCTTTAATTTTATTAGGGAGACCACTAACAGTTCTTCATTTTTACTGTGCATCCAGCCTCAACAACACTTCTTACCTAAAGCCATGGCAAGACACTTGCCTTCATCCAGTTAAACTCATTTGCCTTTGGAGTGTTCATGGAATTAGAAGTGTAGCTACATGCTTCCATCTATAAAACCGAGATATTTGCAAAAATCTTTAATTTCATGACCTAATTCTCTTTTTGTCACCCACCTTTTATTCATCTATTATTTTCACTCCCATAACCAGCTTTTGCTAATGGATATAAATTCTCAACTGTATGTTAAGAAAATAATTACCTGAACTCTAAAGGGACTTTCGAATTTTCATTCTCTCCAAAGCTACCCGAATATATCTATGATCTTATCTATATCTATATACATATCTAAATCTATGTATATTTTTACAATTCAGGAAGGAGCACCACTTAGCTACTTGCAGATATGATGAGAAATTCAATGGGTTTGTTGAACACAGACTGAATTATTTACTATTACATTATAATATGAGCTTCCCTGGTAGCTCAGCTGGTAAAGAAACTGCCTGTAATGCAGGAGACCCCAGTTCAATTCCTGGGTTGGAAAGATTCCCCTGGGGAAGGGATAGGCTACCCACTCCAGTATTCTTGGGCTTCCCTGGTGGCTCAGACAGTAAAGAATCTGCCTGCAACGTGGGAGACCTGGGTTTGATACCAGGTTGGGAATATCCCCTGGGGAAGAGAATAGCTACCCACTCCAGTACACTGACCTAGAGAATTCCATGGACAGAGGAGCCTGGGAGGCTACAGTCCATGGGGTCCCAAAGAGCTGGATATGACTGAGCAACTTTCACTTTCATATTATATTATATCATAACCACACTTTAGATCAGCATTTCTCATTCTTTTGTCTCTTCCCTCAGGAAGCTATTGCGTCATCCCTCCCATAACACTTACATGTAAACATTCAATCCTTTATCATGACAGAAAATATTGTAGACATTATTTTCTTTAAACCTAGGCCCACTAAGACTGAAATAATCAGAAACAATGAGCACAAGACAAAAATCACGTAAATTTTGTAAAAAATTGGTGAATCAAATGAAAACAATCTGAAGGTACTGATGAAAACTGTACCTCAGAAAAGCAGTTTATTATCAAAATGTCCAGCTCAGGGAATGAGTCTTGTCTCTTTGGTCAAGGGGACCACCATCCACAACATTTAAAATACATTCATCAGCCTTAGGCATAGTTTATTTTAAAGAAGAAACATTGATGTTTGGGGAATTATAGGAAAATTTACCAAGAACTTCTCATAGAACCCACCTAGATAACTGACACATATTTAAAGAAAAATAAAACTAACAGAAAGTAAGAAGGTAGAACCATATGTTTCCATAGTAGAAAATGTTTTTAAATCAAGCATATAGGCTTACAAAAGTTTCCTCAGATCTACACGGCAGCACGTGTAATAGACAAAGTGTTGGTAGTCACTGTGCAATAAGAAAGACTAAAAATCTCCAGTGAAAAGTCTAGCACTCCAATATGAAAATAAATGAAAGGTACAAACAGGAAATTCACAGAAGCGAAATGGCCAATGAAATACAAAAGGTGGTATGGAAAATCTGGGAAATTAAAATTGTCAACAAGTAATATTCCTGCAAATAATTTGTAGAACAAATAATCTGGGAGGACTAATTTTGAGGGAGTATAATATGGAAACACCATTGAAATAAAATTTATACACACTGTTTTATATAGCAACTCATTATCTAGTTATATGTCATGCAGAAAGACTTGTACATGTTCATGATTACATACTGAATATTCCCACTAGCACTTAAATGGCTATCAATTTGTCAACACACTAATCTACAACATAGATATGAGTTATACAGCCATGAAAGAAAACAGTTCAATTATGGGCAATGTTGTTAAATACTCTTCATGTCACAATACTAAACAAATAAAAAGTTCCAGAAATTCTAAAAAACATAAGCATGACACTCATCTTTGGAAATAAAATTAAACACATTTTGTGTAAATATATGTAAATGTGTAGACCACAGAGGAAATGATCTTTAGAATACACTGAATTTCCAATAACTTCCAGGTGTTCAAGGCAGTTTTAGACAAGACAGAGGAACCAGAGATCATATTGCCAACATCCACTGGATCATCGAAAAAGCAAGAGAGTTCCAGAAAAACATCTATTTCTGCTTTATTGACTATGCCAAAGCCTTTGACTGTGTGGATCACAATAAACTATGGGAAATTCTTCAAGAGATGGGAATACTAGACCACCTGAGCTGACTCTTCAGAAACCTCTATGCAGGTCAGGAAGCAACAGTTAGAACTGGACATGGAACAGCAGACTGGTTCCAAATAGGAAAAGGAGTATGTCAAGCCTGTATATTGTCACCTTGCTCATTTAACTTATATGCAGAGTACATCATGAGAAAGGCTGGGCTCGATGAAGCACAAGCTGGAATCAAGATTGCCAGGAGAAATATCAATACCCTCAGATATGTAGAGGACACCACCCTTATGGCAGAAAGTGAAGAACTAAAGAGCCTCTTGATGAAAGTGAAAGAGGAGAGTGAAGAGTTTGGCTTAAAGCTCAACATTCAGAAAACTAAGATCACTGGATCCAGTCCCATCACTCTATGGCAAGTGGATGAGGAAACAGTGGAAACAATGGCTGACTTTATTTTTCTGGGCTCCAAATCACTGTAGATGATGACTGCAGACATGAAATTAAAAGACACTTACTCCTTGGAAGGAAAGTTATGACCAACCTAGATAGCATATTCAAAAGCAGAGTCTTTGTCAACAAATATCCATGTAGTCAAGGCTAAAAGGTTTTTCCTGTGATCATGTATGGATGTGAGAACTGCACTATAAAGAAAGCTGAGTGCAGAAGAATTGATGCTTTTGAACTGTGGTGTTGGAAAAGACTCTTGAGAGTCCCTTGGACTGCAAGGAGATCCAACCAGTCCATCCTAAAGGACATCAGTGCTGGGTGTTCACTGGAAGGATTGATGTTGAAGCTGAAACTCCAGTTCTTTGGCCACCTGATGCAAAGAGCTGACTCGTTGGAAAAGACTGATTCTGGGAAAGATTGAGGGCAGGCAAAGAAGGGAATGACAGAGGATGTGATGGTTGGATGGCATCACCGACTCAATAGACATGGGTTTGGGTGGACTCTGGGAATTGGTGAAGAACAAGGAGGCCTGGCATGCTGTGATTCATGGGGTCACAAATAGTCAGACACAACTGAGTGACTGAACTGAACTGAACGGAACGGAATTTCCAATGAAAACAATTTAAATTTTTATTCTATATACTTCTTCATTTTTGACCTGTCATAATAATCTTTTCATTTATTTATTATGTGATGTTAAATAATTAGTGAAATAAACATATAGATTCAAAATATTCAGTTCTTATTAAGATATTAAATCATAAGATTTTCATTCACGTTATCAATGTATTGGTTTCTCTCAGAATCCTTGAATTGAGGACTTCCCTATTGGTCTATGGGGCTCCCCAGGTGGCTCAGTTGTAGAGAATTTGCCTGCCAATGCAGGAGATGCAGGAGACCTCGGTATGATTCCTTGGTCGGGGAGATCTCCTGGAGGAAAAATGACTATCCACTCCAATATTCTTGCCTGGGAAATCCCATGAACAGACAAGCTTTGTTGGACACAGCTGAGTGACTGAGCACGTACTTACACTGGTGGTCCAATGGTTAAGATTCCAGCTTCCACTGCAGGAAGCACATGTTCAATCCCTGGTCTGGGAATTAAGATCCCCATCCCACATGCTGGGGCCAAAAGTAAAATATAATTTTTTGGTTCAATGCAGGATCCTTGAGGCTGGTGTACTGGGATGGCCCGGAGGGGTGGTGTGATGGGGGGATGTGGGAGGGGGGGTTCAGGGTGGGGAGCGCGTGTGCGACCGTGGCGGATTCGTGTTGATGTGTGGCGGAACCGATGCAGTGTTGTGGGGTGGTTGGCCTCTAATTGAAATAAAGAAATTTAAATTAAAAAAAAAAAAGCTACTGGAAATTTAGCACACTATTCAATGTGTCAAATAAGGACGCTCCTTTTTTTTTTTTTTAGAACACCTTATATTTATAATTCCACTAGTTTTTAAAATCTTAACTCACATAATCTACTGATTTTACTGTGGTTTTAACAGCAGTATTATATGCATTTTACAGTAGTTAAGGGACCTCTGCTGGATTACATCTATACTTATAGTGTTTTTGAGTCATGACTACAAATACTCTGCCAGCTCTCCCCTCAAGTAATTCCCTCTCTCTTGAACTTTAGTAACTCTAGAGGCTGTCTCACAAATGTTTCAGCCTAACCTCCAAGGCTCAGTTACAGAACACAACACAAACCTGTCTCTGCTTCTCTGTCTTGGTCGTTCAGCCTGTCTATGTCTCTATCTATCTATCTATCTCACTATCTCCATTTCATCTCTCTGTCTGCCTGCTCACCGTGTAGGTCTGTAACATACTCAAAGTTTCCATGATAAATGACCACTTGTGGAAAGATACATACACATGCCTAAGAAGCCCCAGTAGTTGCAGCCCTCCAGCAACTTGAGCCATTTAAAAGCGGTCACCAGAGCTCCTCATGATTAGAGCCCCAGTCACCATAAGACTGGAACCACCTGAGAATCTGATTACAAGAATCACCTGAATGAGCCCCACCAATACTCAGAACTATGAGAGATAAAAATAAAATAAGTATTGCTCTTCTAAGGGCAGTTTTTTGCACTAATACATAACCTAAACAATAATCATGCTTTTATCATAATATCATAGTGATGATATATCTTAATAATGGGAAACTGTTAATGTTACATTTTGAAAGTAACTATACCCCAGAAAAGGGAGTCACCATACCATAATGGTTAAGAGGTTGCACTCTGAACACAGACAGTATGGGTTTAAGTCACTGAAATACTACTACATGAATCACAATATTCATAGCAGCATTATTTACAATAGCCAAAATACGGAAGCCAAGTAAGTGCTCAACAACAGATAATTGTCTTAACATGTGGGATATATATACAAAGGAATATTACCCTTAGAAAGAATAAAGATTTGCCATTTGTAGCAACATGGATGAACCTAGAAAAGATCATTCATAGTGAAATATGTCATCCATAAAAATACTATATCACTTATATGTGAAATCTAAAAAGTAATACAAATGTATCTATATATAAAATAGAATGAGCTTCATAGACATAGACAATAAATTTATGGTTACCAAACTGGAGAAGGGGAAGAACAAATTAGGAGTATAGTGTCATAAATATAAACTATTAAACATAAAATAAGCAATAAGAATCTATTGACTAGCACAGAGAATTATACCCAATATCTTGTAATAAATGATGATGAGTATAATCTACAAAACATCCTGAATCATGATGCTATGCCTGCCAGGCTCCTCCTCTGTCCATGGGATTTCCCAGGCAAGAATAGTGGAAAGTTTGCCATTTCCTTCTCCAGGGCATCGTCACAACCCAGGGATTGACCACGTCTCCCGCTTTGCAGGTGGAATTTTTACCAACTGAGCTGCCAGGGAAGCCCAACGCCAGTTATACCAGGAAAAGAACTGGCTTGGAACCTGGGGGTGGGCTGCAGTGCAGCAGCTCCCCTCACATAGACCACAAGGCTTGTGGCATCCCAATCAGAAAAAGCAGGGACAGGACTGACAGGGCCCCAGGAGTCAGGTCCCACCCCAGGGACAGTTCCAGCCTCAGGAAAGACACAGCAGCAAAGACGCGGCAGCTCTGTGGCTGGACTCAGAGTTGGAGAAGACTGTGGAAGTCCTCAGTAACACAGGCTGCAAACACCTATGATAGTGAGGTTTGCTGGTCTTTTCTGACACTACTCTTCCCCATGGAGGGAACTTACTCTGACAGAATCTCTGCTGGTGCCAAGCTGTCCTGAACCCCTTGTGCTCAGTCGCTCATTCATGTCCAACTTGGTGCAACCACATGGACTAAAGCCCACAAGGCTCCTGGGCTCATGGAAATTTCCAGGCAAAAGTATTGGAGTGATTTGCCGTTTTTTACTCCAGGGGATCTTCCCAAACAGGGATTGAACCCATGTCTCTTGCATCTGCTGCATTGGCACATGGGTTCTTTCTACCACTGAGCCGCCTGAAAGTGAAAGTAGCTCAGTCATGTCCAGCTGTTTGCGACCCCACAGTCCATGAAATTCTCCAGGCTAGAATACCTTATTCTGGCCGTTCCCTTCTCCAGGGACCTTCCCAACTCAGAGATTGAACCCGGGTCTCTCACGTTGCAGGTGGATTCTTTACTGAGCCATCTAGGAAGTCCCAATACTACACTTGATCTTAGACACAAGACCCAGAATCTCTGAACTGGAGGATGGGGTAATGCAAGTAAAATCAGTCCCATGTTTTCTATATGACCACTCTCAGTTTTCAATCGTGCCAGGTTTCTGTTGCTTCTTCATTATAGTCCAGAGCTTTCCCAACATATTGTTCACTATCAGACATGACTGAGCGACTTCACTTCACTATTTATACTTTTTGCTATTTCTCTGTGGGAGATACAAGTGTTGAAACTTTCAAATGGTCTATCTTGCTGTGTGCATGCATGCTAAGTTGCTTCAGTCACGTTTGACTCTTTGCAACCCTATGGACCATAACCCATCACCTTAACTCTAACTCTGATTGAAGGATTCTGCAGACATTCACTTGCTACAGTTTTCAGGCTAGTCTTGTCTCTTACATAACAGTGGATTTGCATGTGTAAACTCATCGACTTTTAGATCAGTGACAGCGCTGACAATACTGAACACACTGTATATACTAGAAGTGTTTTACTCTTTGCCCTTTCACTTGCTTTCCACTTCTGTTGACAATTAATATAATGTACTTAGTTGAGTTGTATTATGTTATAAATACATAAACTCTCTTATTATAAATCAGGAATTATACTTTAACTTCCTGATTGATTTCTCCTTTTATATATGCATGAGCACTGGTGAAAGAATGCAGTAATAGTTGCAGGAGCAAAAAGTCTATGAAGTGGCTCTCATTTCTGGTACTGCAACAGATGACTTGCTACTTTAGCTCTAGAAGTTGTGGAAAGGTGCTGGTTTGGCCAATGGAATGCAGTCATTAAATGAATATGAAAACAGTTCTGGATGAACTTGTCAGGAGGGTTCATGAGGTGACTGTTCTGACACCTCCAACTTCCAATCTTGTTGATCCCAATGAATCATCTCCTATTAAATATGAGACTTTTCCTCTGGCTGAAGGAGCCTGGCAGGTTGCAGTCCATGGAGTCCCAAAGAGTCAGACATGACTGAGTAACTAAGCACAGCACACAGCACATTGTATGAATTTTATCAAGCATTTGGTCAGCATGTGGACATATCTGGCAAAAGATTTCTTTTGGACACATTTTTCATTAGTAAGAAGTTTATACTGGGAATTTTTTGATGTTTTTAAGGATCTCTGTAAAGATGTTGTTTCTAACAAGTGACTTATGACAAAACACAGGAAACTGGTTTAATGTTGTTCTTGCAGATGCCATTGGATTCTGTGGGGAGTGAGCTTCTCACTGAGATACCTAAAGTATCTTTATTTGTACAATCTCTGCTTCTTGTATGGTGACTCAGTGGAAAAGATTAGTGGAAAACTTTCATTCTTACCATCTTATGCACCTGTTATGTTGTCTGAATTAGTCGTCATATGACATTCAGGGAGAGGGTCAAAAACATATGTACTTTATTTTGATTTTTGGTTCCAAATGTTTAATGAGAACACATGGAGTATGTTTTACAGTGAAATACTAGGTAAGTCCTGTTTTTAGTTGGTAGCATGAAATCTTATTTTTTCTAGTTCGTTTGAAAGTGAATTCACATAAAGTCACAGGAATTTGTCTCCTCTAAGTAAAATAAGAAAATGAAAATACAAAATGATTCAGCAAACTCATAAATATTATGGAAACTTTTTGGAATACTGCAAGTAGAACCCTGTGTTCCGTTACTGGCATAGAACACTCCAGGAAGTCATAAACCACAATTTGAAGGATTAAGACTTCTCCAAAAAATTATATATCTACTTTACTAAACTTCTTTTTTTAATTTAGAAAGAATCACTAGAAACCTCATAAAATTTTTCATTAATGAAGTCATGTATATTGAAGAGTCCCACAGATATTTGTAGCAATAGTATCTAGGTAGCACTTAGAAACTGTTCCTACTTGTTTGTTCCTACTTGTTCCTACTTGTAGCTCAGTTTTCTTATTATACTACACTACATTATATATTATGGGTTCCCAAGGTGGTACTAGTGGTAAAGAACCTTAATGAAGGAGACTTAAGAGACATGGATTCAATCCTTAGGTCAGGAAGATCCCCTAGAGGAGGGCATGACAGGGTTCAGCAAACTCACAAATATTATGGAAAAATTTATGAAATACTGAAAGTAGAACCCTGTGTTCCATTACTAGTACAGAGCATTCCAGGAAGCCATAAACAACCATTTGAAGGATTAAGACTTCTCCAAGCAATTATATATCTGCCTTACTAAACTTCAGTATCTGCCTTCATAAACGTCAGTGTCTACCTTACTAATACTCCAGTATCCTTGCCTAGAGAATCCAATGGACAGAGCAGCCTAGAGAACGACTAGGTCCACAGGCTCACAGAGAGTCAGACATGACAGAAGCGATTTAGCATGCGTACATGAGTATTGCATACTATACGTGCACAGACGTATTTGCTTTATCAAAAAACAGACACTTTGAAACATCTTTGGCCAAAACATTCCAAGCCTTTTCACAAAAATTGCCTAATATATGCATATGACAAGACAGTCATTTCATCAAAGATTTGTTTTTGTTTTTTCTTTCAGGAAGACCCACTACAGCATTTGAGATAATAAGGAAAGCAGAAACATGACTCATCTTGGCACCTATTGGAATTTAGAATTTCCTCTCTCAGTGCTACCAAATTTTGAGTTTATTGGAGGCCTTCTCTGCAAACCTGCCAAATCTCTGCCTTTCTGGATTTATTTCTCCACTGATCTCCAGTAGCACACTGGAGAGGCCATCTTTCAGTATCCTATCTTTTGCCTTTGCATACTGTTCATGGGGTTCTCAAGGCAAGAATCCTGAAGTGATTTGCCATTCCATTCTCCAGTGGACCACATTTTGTCAGAACTCTCCACCATGATCCAACTGACTTGGGTGGCCATACACAGCATGGCTCATAGTTTCATTGAATTAGACAAGTAAGAAACTATTACCTAGCTTTTAGAAGAAACTTCTGACACACCACACAACAGAGATGAATTTTACTCTAAATGAAATAAGCTAGTCCAGAAAGACAAGTACAAGAAAAGTCCAGAGTATCCAGCCTAGTCAAATTTGTAGACACATAAAGCAAAGTGATGGCTGCCAGAGGCTGAGGAAAGAGGAAATTGTAGTTTCTTAATGACATAGACTTCAATTTTTGCCAGATCAAAAAGTTCTGGTGATTGGTTTCACTGTATGAATACACTTAATGCTACTGAAGCATACCTTTAGGAATGATTAAGATGGCAATATCTTTTAAAAAGCTACAATTCTAATAATTCTAGAATATATCCAGTTTTCTCTCTTTAGGTGCTTATTTAATTTATATGCAGAGTACATCATGAGAAACGCTGGGCTGGAAGAAGCACAGGCTGGAATCAAGATTGCCGGGAGAAATATCAATAACCTCGGATACGCAGATGATACCATCCTTATGGCAGAAAGTGAAGAGGAACTCAAAAGCCTCTTGATGAAAGTGAAAGTGGAGAGTGAAAAAGTTGGCTTAAAGCTCAACATTCAGAAAACGAAGATCATGGCATCTGGTCCCATCACTTCATGGGAAATAGATGGGGAAACAGTGGAAACAGTGTCAGGCTTTATTTTTTTTTGAGCTCCAAAATCACTGCAGATTGTGACTACAGCCATGAAATTAAAAGACAGTTACTCCTTGGAAGGAAAGTTCTGACCAACATAGATAGCATATTCAAAAGCAGAGACATTACTTTGCCACCTAAGGTCTATCTAGTTAAGGCTATGGTTTTCCCTGTGGTCATGTATGGATGTGAGAGTTGGACTGTGAAGAAGTCTGAGTGCTGAAGAATTGTTGCTTTTGAACTGTGGTGTTGGAGAAGACTCTTGAGAGTCCCTTGGATTGCAAGGAGATCCAACCAGTCCATTCTGAAGGAGATCAACCCTGGGAATTGTTTGGAAGAAATCATGCTAAAGCTGAAACTCCAGTCTTTGGTCCCCTCATGTGAAGAATTGACTCATTGGAAAAGACTCTGATGCTGGGAGGGATTGGGGGCAGGAGGAGAAGGGGACGACAGAGGACGAGATGGCTGGATGGCATCTCTGACTCAATGGATACAAGTCTGAGTGACCTCCGGGTGTTGGTGATGGACAGGGAGGCCTGGCATGCTGCAATTCATAGTGAGATGTTTGGAGCAACCTTTTCAATATGTTAGCTATGCTGTTGCTCCTTTGTGATGAAGTGTCTTGCTGATCTTGTTTGTGATGCCAGTTTTCTTGCCATTCATACAGCTCATACTGTTTGCTGAACCCAGGGTAGGCAAGGCACCAGTTAAGAGCCTGGAAGGAGACTCAAGGAGCCACAGTAACTGCAGACAGGTTTACTGTCTCCTAACTGGCACAGCAGCCATAAAACAGCTTCTCTCCTGGCTGATGCAGTACCTGTAGCAGCAGCCATAACATAACCATAACCTAGCCTTAACATAATCTCATGTAACATAACCATGGGTCACACCAGTGTAGCCCCAGTGCAGCAGCAGTGAGGGCTTTCATGGTGAAGCTCCTACAGGCCTACTGCACAAAGCAGCCCATGACCAGTAAGAACCTCGTGATATGCACATGCAGTCCTACATCTGTTACAGATCTCATCTGTTACATAACCGTGCAAACTCATTGTTTACAGAACATGGGTGAGAGAGCATGAGAGCCTGGGGCAAGAGGCCCTGACTGGAGTCATCTTGTTAATTTCCCCACATGAAGCCAATTTTTTTTCCACAGGCAGTGAAAGAGTTTGCCCACGCTCTGGAGAAAAAGACATTGTGGTGTTTTCTTTGGAGTCAATGGTTATCAACAGAAGAAAGGGCCAATATGATTGCATCAGCTCTTGTTTAGATTCCACAAAAGGTAAACAAAGTAATTTAATAGTGGAAAAATATTTAATGAGTCACTTAAATAATATAAAAGGTGTGATTACAGACAATTTCTGCAAGAAAGGTAAATTATTATGATAACTCCAACTTCACTCAAACATTTATAAAAACCAAAATATATATGACAAGTGCTTCAGTGGTGTGATCACTCACCTAGAGCCAGACATCTTGGAATGTGAAGTCAAGTGGGCCTCAGAAAGCATCACTATGAACAAAGTTAGTGGAAGTGATGGAATTCCAGTTGAGCTATTTCAAATCCTGAGATGATGCTGTGAAAGTGCTGCTCTCAATATGCCAGCAAATTTGGAAAACTCAACAGTGGCCACAGGACTGGAAAAGGTTAGTTTGCATTCCAATCCAAAAGAAAGGCAATGCCAAAAAATGCTCAAACTACCGCACAATTGCACTCATCTCACATGCTAGTAAAGTAATGCTCAAAATTCTCCAACCCAGGCTTCAGAGAAACGTGAACTGTGAACTTCCAGATGTTCAAGCTGGATTTAGAAAAGGCAGAAGAACAGAGATCAAATTGCCAACATCTGTGGAGAAGGCAATGGCACCCCCACTCCAGCACTCTTGCCTGGAAAATCCCATGGACACAGGAGCCTGGTGGGCCACAGTCCATGGGGTCGCTAAGAGTTGGACACAACTGAGTGACTTCACTTTCACTTTTCACTTTCATGCACTGGAGAAGGAAATGGCAACACACTCCAGTGTTCTTGCCTGGAGAATCCCAGGGATGCAAGAGCCTTGTGGGCTGGTCTATGAGGTCTATGAGGTCACAGAGTTGGACATGACTGAAGCGACTTAGCAACAGTGGATCATGGGCAAAGCAAGAGAGGTCTAGAAAAACATCTATTTCTCCTTTATTGACTATGCCCAAGCATTTGACTGTGTGGATCACAGTAAACTGTAGAAAATTCTGAGAAAGATGGGAATACCAGACCACCTGACCTGCCTCTTGAGAAACCTGTATGCAGGTCAGGAAGCAAGTTAGAACTGGACATGGAACAACAGACTGGTTCCAAATAGGAAAAGGAGTACATCAAGGCTGTATACTGTCATCCTGCTTATTTAACTTACATACAGAGTACATCATGAGAAACGCTGGACTGGAAGAAACACAAGCTGGAATCAAGATTGCCAGGAGAAATATCAATAACCTCAGATATGCAGATGACACCACATTTGTGGCAGAAAGTGAAGAGGAACTAAAAAGCCTCTTAATGAAAGTGAAAGAGGAGAGTGAGAAAGTTGGCTTCAAGCTCAACATTCAGAAAACAAAGGTCATGGCATCTGGTCCAATCACTTCATGGGAAATAGATGGGGAAACAGTGGGAAAAGTGCCAGCCTTTATTTTTTGGGGCTCCAAAATCACTGCAGATGGTGATTGCAGCCATGAAATTGAAAGATGTTTACTCGTTGGAAGAAAAGTTATGACCAACCTAGACAGCGTATTCAAAAGCAGAGACATTACTTTGCCAACAAAGGTCCATCTAGTCAAGGCTATGGGTTTTTCCAGTGGTCATGTATGGATGTGAGAGTCGGACTGTGAAGAAGGCTGAGCGCCGAAGAATTGATGCTTTTGAACAGTGGTGTTAGAGAAGACTCTTGAAAGTTCCTTGGACTGCAAGGAGATCCAACCAGTCCATTCTGAAGGAGATCAGCCCTGGGATTTCTTTGGAAGGAATGATGCTAAAGCTGAAACTCCAGTACTTTGGACACCTCATGCAAAGCATTGACTCATTGGAAAAGTCTCTGATCCTGGGAGGGATTGGGGGCAGGAGGAGAAGGGGACGACAGAGGATGAGATGGCTGAATGGCATCACTGACTCGATGGATCTGAGTCTGAGTGAACTCTGGGAGCTGGTGATGGACAGGGTGGCCTGGTGTGCTGCGCTTCATGGGGTTGCAAAGAGTCGGACACGACTGAGACTGAATTGAAGTGACCTAGTAATATTAATTTTTCCAGAATCTGATCCCCCAAAGTGCATTCTCTTTTTCAAGGATACTTTTGAAGTCAATGTTTGAGATATGTTCTGACCTCAGGAAGGCTCTTTCTAGCTGTGTCTTTCTCTGGTTTTCTCTGATAAACTCTCTTGCAAATGGTTTAGCTTGAATCTGTCATGAAGTCATAAGCTTCCTCTTAACTGCTTTTCAACAAAATTTTTCATAGTTTGAGAGAACTATTAGGCTTGACCTTCCCATGTGAAATGAAGTGAAAGTATAGTTTCTCAGCTGTGTGCAACTCTTTGAAACACCATGGACTGTAGCCCACCAGGCTCCTCTGTCCACAGAATTCTCCAGGGAAGATTACTGGAGTGTGTTGCCAGTTCTTTCTGCAGTGGATATTCTCAACCCAGGGATAGAACCCATTCTGTGCATTGCAGGCATATATTTTTGCCATCTGAGCCACCATGGAAGCCCTGACCTTCCCATAGTCTGTTTCAAATAAAATGAGTTTCTTTGTAGAGTCTTGGAGCTCTCTGTTTCAGTTCCTGCATCACCCTATGAACAAACCCTCTGAACTTTGGCTTCCAGAGCTAGGAATAGGGACAATGGCACAATTCTTTCTGATTGACATCCTTCTTTTGGGTGTAAACACTAGCCTCTCTTTTTAGTTTTCTCTTTTCATAGTGGAAATTCCACATAAGTTAAATAAGCAGGGTGACAATATTATAGCCTGGATGTACTCCTTTCCAAATTTGAAACAGTCCTTGTTCCCTGTAGCAGAGTACATCATGCAAAATGCTAGGCTGGATGAATCTCAAGCTGGAATCAAGACTGCTGAAAAAAATATCAACAACCTCAGATATGCAGGTTTCCCTGGTAGCTCAATCAGTAAAAAAAATCTACCTGCAGTGCAAGACACCCCAGTCCAATCCCTGGGTTGGGAAGATCCCCTGGAGAAGGAAATGGCAACCCACTCCAGTATTCTTGCCTGAAAAATCCCATGGACAAGATCCTGGTGGGATATAGTCCATGTGACAGCAACATTCAGACATGACTTAGCAACTAAACCACCACCATCACTCTAATGGCAGAAAGTAAAGAGGAACCAAAGAGCCTCTTGAGGGTGAAAGCAAAGAATGAAAAAGCTGGCTTAAAACTCTACATTCAACAAACTAAGATTGTGGCATCTATTCCCATTCTTCAAGGCAAATAGATGGGGAAAAAGTAGAAACAGTGACGGTTTATTATATTGGGCTCTAAAGTAAATGCAGATGGTGATTGCAGCCATGAAATTAAAAAAACACATTCTCCTTGGAAGGAAAGCTATGAGAAATTTAGACAGGATATTAAAAAGCAGAGACATCATGTTGCCAACAAAGGTCCATATAGTCAAAGCTATAGTTTTTCCAGTAGTCATGTATGGCTGTGAGATTTAAACCATAAAGAAGGCTGAGTGCTGAAGAATGGATGCTATTGAACTATGCTGTTGGAACAAACTCTTGAGCATGCCTTGGATTGCAAGGAGATCAAACCCATCAATCCTAAAGGAAATCAGTCCTGAATATTCACTGGAAGGACTGATGCTGCAGCTGAATCTCCAATACTCTGACCACCTGATACAAAGAGCTGATGCATTGAAAAAAACCCTGTTGCTGGGAAAGATTGAGGGCAGATGGCAAAAAGGGAAACAGAGGATGAGATGGATGGTATCATAGACTCAGTGGACATGAGTTTGAGCAAACTCAGGGAGATAGGGAAGGGCAAGTCCTTCTGCAGTCCATGGGGTTGCAAACAATCTGACACAACTTAGTGACTGAACAAAAACAAAAAATGTTAGTTCTATTTTTAATTTTATATCAATACTACACTGTTTAGGTTATTGCAGCTTTGCAATATTGTCTGAAGTCTAGGAGAGTTATACCTCCTGCTTTTACCCCCCCCCCTCAGGATTACTCTCCCATTCCGCATCTTTTATAGTTCCATACAAAATTTTGAATTATTGATTCTAGTTTTGTGTGAAAAATGTCATGGGTAATTTGATAGTGATCACATTAAATTTGTAGATAGCTTTGGGTATTATTGCCATTTTGACAATATTAATCCTTCTAATCCAAGAGCATGGGATGTCTTTCCATTTCTTTGAATCCTCTTTTATTTCCTTTATTCAAGTTTTAAAGTTTTTTGCATGTAAGTCTTTCATTTTCTTGGTCAGGTTTATTTATAGGTGTTTTATTTTTTGGATACAGTTTTTAAAGAGGGTTTTTTTTTTTTTAACTTTCTCATCCTGATATTTCAATATTAGTAAAAAGAAATGCAACAGATTTTTGTAAATTAATCCTGTTTCCTGCTAGCATGCTGAAATTGTATTATTAGTTCTAATAGCTTTTATGTGGGGACTTTAGGATTCTCTGCATAGAGTATCATGTCATCTGCAAATACTGACAGTTTTTCTTCTCTTGCACTTTTGACACATTTTATTTCTTTGCTTATCTACTTTCTGTGGCTACAACTTTACATACTGTGTTGAATAGAGGCAGTAATGTGATGTCCTTGTCTTGTTCCTGGATTTAGCAATAAAGCTTTAAGTTTATCACTGTTGAGTATTATGTTTGCTGTGGGTTTATTGTCAATGACCTTTATTATGTTGTAAAATATTTCCCCATCAAATGTGCTCATTTTATTGAGAGTTTTATCATGAATAGATGTTGGACTTTGTTAAATGCTTTTTTCTTATCTACTGAGGTAATCATGTGCTTTTTGATTTTATTTCATATCCTTTTTGCTTCCTGTAGTTGTATATATGTTGTCTTCTTTAGGTTTGGGACATTTCCATCCATAATTTCTTCAAATACATTTTTGATCCCTTTCTCTGTCTCTTCTCCATCTGGAACACTATATGTGTAAGTTGGCATCTTTTAAATTATCCCATAGATCTCTTATGCTGCTTTCAATTTTTTTAATTTGTTTTTCTGTCTGCTGTTCTAACTGGTGATTTCTATTATTTTCTCTTCTAGAGCACTTATTTGTTCTGTGGCATTTAGTCAGCTATTCGTTGTATCTAGATTGCTTTTTATCTCAGAAATTGAATTATTTATTTTTTAATCATTGATATTTAAAATTTCTAACTCCTTTCTAGTCATATGTGTTCACATCTATAATTTTTTCTTAATTCAACGGGCATTTTTGTTACCTTCTTTTAAAACTTGATGTCTGGTAGATGGGTGATGTCTCTTTCATTATTTATTCTTTCAAGAGATTACTCTCACTCTTTTGATTAGGAGTATTTCCTCTGCTGTCCTTCATGGAACACTTATATTCCATAAATGTTGTGAGTATTTCCTCTGAAGTCCTTTATGGAATGTCCTTTAAAGAACATTTCATGCAAAGATGGGCACAATAAATGACAGAAATGATATGGACATAACAGAAGCAAAAGATATTAAAAAGAGATGGCAAGGATACACAGAAGAACTATGCAAAAATATCTTTATAACCCAGATAACCACGATGGTGTGAATACTCACCTAGAGCCAGACATTCTGAAATGTGAAGTCAAGTGGGCCTTAGAAAGCATCACCATGAACAAAGTTAGTGGAGGTGATGGAATTCCAGTTAAGGTATTTCAAATCCTAAAAGATGATGCTGTGAAAGTGCTGTCCTCAATATGCCAGCAAATTGGAAAACTCAGCAGTGGCCACAGGATTGGAAAAGGTCAGTTTTCATTCCAATCCCCAAAGCAGGGCAATGCCAAAGAATGCTCAAACTACTGCACAATTGCACTCATCTCACATACTAGCAAAGTAATGCTCAAAATTCTCCAAGCTAGGCTTCAACGGTACATGAACAGAGAACTTCCAGATGTTCAAGCTGGATTATGAAAGGCACAGGAAACAGCGATCAAATTGCCATTTTCCGTTGGATCACAGAAAACCAAGAGAATTCCAGAAAAACATCTACTTCTGCTTTATTGATAACACCGAAGCCTTTGACTGTGGGGATCACAACAAACTGCAAAATCCTGAAAGAGATGAAAATACCAGATCACCTTACCTGCCCCCTGAGAAATTAGTTTGCAGATCAAGAAGCAACATGGAACAACAGACTGGTTCCAAATTGGGAAAGGAGTACATCAAGGCTGTGTATTGTCACCCTGCTTATTTAACTTCTATGAAGAGTACATCATGAGAAATGCTGGGCTTGATGAAGCACAAACGGGAATCAAGTTGCCGGGAGAAATATCAATAACCTCAGATACACAGATGATAGCACCTTTATGGCACAAAGTGAAGAGGAACTGATGAGCCTCTTGATGAAAGTGAAAGAGGAGAGTGAAAAAGCTGGTTTCAAACTCAACATTCAGAAAACTAAGATCATGGCATCCGGTCCCATCACTTAATGGCAAATAGATGGGGAAACAATGGAAAGAGTGACAGACTATTTTCTTGGGGTCCAAAATCACTGCAGATGGTGACTGAAGCCACGAAATTAAAAGACACTTGCTCCTTGGGAAAAAAGCTATGTCCAACTTTAGTTCAGTTCAGTCCTCAGTTGTATCTGACTCTTTGTGACCCCATGAACCACAGCATGCCAGGCCTCCCTGTCCATCACCAGCTCCCAGAATTTACTCAAACTCATGTCAATGGCAACCCACTCCAGTACTCTTGCCTGGAGAATCCCAGGGACACCGGAGCCTGGTGGGTTACCATCTATGGGGTCGCACAGAGTAGAACACGACTGACGCGACTTAGCAGCAGCATGTCCAATGAGTTGGTGATGCCATCCAACCATCTCATCCTCTTTTGTCTCCTTTTCCTCCCACTTTCAATCTTTCCCAGCAACAGGATCTTTTCAAAAGAGACAGTTCTTCACACCAGATAGCCAAAGTATTGGAGATTCAGCTTCATCATCAGTCCTTCCAATGGTATTCAGGACTGATTTTCTTTAGGATGGACTGGTTGGATCTCCTTGCAGTCCAAGGGACTCTCATGAGTCTTCTCCAAAACCACAATTCAAAAGCATCAATTCTTTGGTGCTCAGATTTCTTTATAGTCCAATTTTCACATCCATATGTGACAACAGGTACTAGACGGACCTTTGCTGACAAAGTAATGGTTCTGTTTTTTAATATGCTATCTAGGTTGGCCATAACTTTCCTTCCAAGGAGCAAGTATCTTTTACTTTCATGGCTGCAGTTGCCATCTGCACTGATTTTGGAGCCAAAAATAAAGTCTGTCCCTGTTTCCACTGTTTCCCCATCTATTTGCTATGAAATGATGGGACTGGATTCTATGATCTTAGTTTTCTGAATGTTGAATTTTAAGCCAACTTTTTCACTCCCCTCTTTCACTTTCATCAAGAGGCTCTTTAGTTCTTCACTTTCTTCCATAAATGTGATGTCATCTGCATATCTAAAATTATTATTTCTCCCTGCAAACTTGATTCCAGCTTGTGCTTCATCCAGCCCAGTGTTTCTCATGATGTGCTCTTCATATAAGTTAATTAAGCAGGGTGACAATATACAGAATTGATGTACTCCTTTTCCTATTTTGAACCAGTCTGTTGTTCCATGTCTAGTTCTAACTGTTGCTTCCTAACCTGTATACAGATTTCTCAAGAGGCAGGTCAGGTGGTCTGGTATTCACATCTCTTTCAGAATTGTCCACAGTTTGTTGTGATCCACACAGACAAAGGCTTTGGCATAGTCAATAAACCAGAAATAGAGGTTTTCTGGAACACTATTTCTTTTTGATGATCCAGTGGATTTTCACAAATTGATCTCTGGTTCCTCTGCCTTTTCTAAACCAGCTTGAACATTTGGAAGTTCACGGTTCATGTACTGTTAAAGCCTGGCTTGAGAATTTTGAGAATCATTTGCTAGCCTGTAAGATGAGTGAAATCATGTGGTAGTTTGAGTATTCCTTGGCATTGCTTTTCTTTGGGATTGGAATGAAAACTGACATTTTCCAGTCCTGTGGCCACTGCTGAGTTTTCCAAATTTGCTGGCATATTGAGGGCAGCACTTTCACAGCATCATCTTTCAGGATTTGAAATACCTTAACTGGAATTCCATCACCTCCACTAGCTTTGTTCGTAGTGATGCTTCCTAAAGCCCACTTGACTTCACATTACATGATGTCTGACTCTAGGTGAGTTATCACATCATTGAGGTTATCTGGGTCATGAAGATCTTTTCTGTACAGTTCTTCTGTGTATTCTTGCCACTTCTTAATATCTACTGCTTCTGTGAGGTCCATACCATTTCTGTCCTTTATTGTGCCCATCTTGGCATGAAATGTTCCCTTGGTATCTCTAATTTTTTTGAAGAAATCTCTAGTCTTTGCCATTCTCTTGTTTTCCCCTATTTCTTTGCACTACTCTCTGAGGAAGGCTTTCTTACCTCTGCTTGCTATTCTTTGGACCTCTGCATTCAGATGGGTATATCTTTTCTTTTCTCCTTTGCTTTTTGCTTCTCTTCTTTTCACAGCTATTTGTAAGGCCTCCTCAGACAGACATTTTGCTTTTTTGGATTTCTTTTTCTTGGGGATGGTCTTGCTCCCTTTCTCCTGTACGATGTCTTGAACCTCTGCCCATAGCTCATCCAGCACTCTATCAGATCTAGTCCCTTAAATCTGTTTCTTACTTCCATTGTATAATTTTTAGGGATTTGATTTAAGTCATGCCTGAATGGCCTAGTTGTTTCCCCTACTTTCTTCAATTTAAGTCTGAATTTGGCAATAAGGAGTTCGTGGTCTGTGCCATAGTGAGCTCCCAATATTGTTTTTGCCTACTGTATAGAGCTTCTCCATCTTTGGCTGCAAAGAATATAATCAATCTGATTTCAGTATTGACCATCTGGTGATGTCCATGTGTAGAATCTTCTCTTTTGTTTTTGGAAGAGGGTGTTTGTTATGACCAGTGTCCTTCCAAAAGTCTTAGTCTTTGCCCTGCTTCATTCTTTACTCCAAAGCCAAATTTGCCGGTTACTCTAGGTATTTCTTGACTTCCTACTTTTGCATTTCAGTCCCCTATAATGCAAAGGACAGCTTTTTTGGGTGTTAGTTCTAGAAAGTCTTGTAGGTCTTCATAGAATTGGTCAACTTCAGCTTCTTCAGCATTACTGGTCCAACTTAGATAGCATATTAAAAAGTAGAGATATTACTTTGCTGACAAAGGTCCTGATATTCCAAGCTATGATATTTTTTCCATTAGTCGTGTATGGTGAGAAAGTTGGACTATAAAGAAAGCTGAGCACTGAAGAATTAATGCTGATCTATGTTCTGTGCAAAGCTGTGGTGTGTAATGAACAGGGCTGTGATGTTTGTCGTAGTTGGAGTTGGGAGTAGGGTGAACTGCCAGCTGCTGGTGTAAAGCTTCTCCTTAGTGTTGGCAAGCCAGCACCTGTGTACTCTTCATTAGAATCTAGGCTTCTGCACCAGTCTCCCTTTAGTTTTCTCTGACAACTGTTCCATGTGAAGATGTAGTTTTGATGTGTTTGTTGGGAGAGGTGAGCTCCATGCCCTCCTACTCCACCATCTTGACCTGATCCTATACCGTGTATCTAATGCAGACATATTTAATTTCTCCATATTTAACACAGTGTTATTATTATCATTTATATTTGATAAATGTTACATTAAAATATAATAATGTGAAGACTAAAATCCTTCTTGAAAATTTTCTATGCATTTAAATGAGACTAGTTAATGCAAATTCTATTTCACTAGCTATTTAGTGCTTTAGAATGTTAATATAGCCAGACTTCAGTAACCCCTGAAGTAAGTGACACCGTTACTATAACTGTATTAGTTTATCTGATGGAACAGCTGAGATATAGGGAGGTTATATAACTTGCCCAACTCCACATAAATCTGCAATAATTTTTCAGTGATTTAAATCTATGCTTTCTGCATTCAGAGTGCAATCATGGTATGTTGGCTCCCCTTTCTTGTCACAGTTACTTTCAAAATGTAACACTGATAGCTTCCCATTATTAAGCTAAATTTTAGTTATAATATTATAACAAAAGTATAATTATTGTTTCTGTTATGTATTAGAGGCTTAGAACAATAATCATTTTATTTTTATCTCTCATAGTTCTGGGTTTTGTGTGGGCTTAGTTGGGTGATTCTTTTACATGATTTCTTAGGTAGCTTCAGTCTTATGGTGACTGGGGTTGTAATAATCTGAACATACTTAGTGATTGGTTTGTGAAGACTCAAACTATTGGAGGGCTGGAACTACTGGAACTTCTTAGACATATCTATATATCTCTTCACAAATGGTCATTTATAATGCAAAAATTTAGTATGGTACAGAGTTCCATAGTGAGCAGAGAGAGGGAGAGAAAGACAGAGACATAAATAGAGAGCCAGAATGTGTTGCATGTTGTAATTGAGCTTCGGCAGTTAAACAGCAACATTTGAGAGACAGCAACAATACATACTAAAGTTTAAGAGAGAAGAAATTAGTTGATGGAATGGATGCCAAAGTAATAGAAGTCATGTCAAAAATACTGCAAATGCAAGTATTCAAAATGAGTCAGCAGAAGTGCCTACTGTAATAAAATTAAATATTGACATTAAAACCACACTAAAGTCATTAAGTAAATTTTTGTGAATTATGGTTTGTGAAACTATTGAAATGATAAACACATATTGTCATATATTTTATTTAAAATATCTAAACACACAAAGAGTTGGACATGACTGAGCAACTGAACTGAACTGAACTGAACTGATCTAAACATGAAGTTGGTATTTTTAGAAAATGGTGTGGAGAAAAGGGAACCCTCCTACACTGTTGGTGGGAATGCAAACTAGTACAGCCACTATGGAAAACAGTGTGGAGATTCCTTAAAAAACTGCAAATTGAACTGCCTTATGACCCAGCAATCCCACTGCTGGGCATACACACCAAGGAAAACAGAATTGAAAGAGACACATGTACCCCAATGTTCATCGCAGCACTGTTTATAATAGCCAGGACATGGAAACAACCTAGATGTTCATCAGCAGATGAATGGATAAGAAAGCTGTGGTACATATACACAATGGAGTATTACTCAGCCATTAAAAAGAATTCCTTTGAATCAGTTCTGATGAGATGGATGAAACTGGAGCTGATTATACAGAGTGAAGTAAGCCAGAAAGAAAAACACCAATACAGCATACTAACACATATATATGGAATTTAGAAAGATGGCAATGACGACCCTGTATGCAAGACAACAAAAAAGACACAGATGTGTATAGCAGACTTTTGGACTCAGAGGGAGAGGGCGAGGGTGGGATGATTTGGGAGAATGGCATTGAAACATGCATACTATCATGTAAGAATCGAATCTCCAGTCTATGTCCGACGCAAGACACAGCATGCATGGGGCTGGTGCACGGTGATGACCCAGAGAGATGTTATGTGGAGGGAGGTGGGAGGGGGGTTCATGCTTGGAAACACATGTACACCCGTGGTGGATTCAAGTCAATGTATGGCAAAACCAATACAGTATTGTAAAGTAAAATAAAGTAAAAAAAAAAAAATTATAGTTTTTAATAAACATCCTATAGAGGTTAAAAAAAAAAAGGTCTCTAGATTGATATATTGAATAGTATGTCAGATTACCAGTCAATTCAAGTGTTCTGAAAGAAACTAACACATAGATAATATCAGAAAATCTTAGAACTTATTTTCTTGAATCACTGTTTATTTCACTAGGCATTTAAAACCACATGATAAATAAAAACATTATTGTGAAAGAGCAAATAATGAAGAAATTAGAATAAAAATGTAAATTCTCTTCAATGGAATTTCAGTGTATTCTTTGAGAGAATTTTCCTCTGTGATATACACATTTATATAGACTTAATTTTGTTTCCAAATAAGAATTTCATGCTTATTTTTTATAATTTGTGGAACTTGTTCTTTACTTAGCAATGTGACATGGAAACTACTCAACAATGCTGCCCATAATCTATCCGTTTTATCTCATGGCTATATAACCTATACTTATATTGCAAGTAAATGTGTTCACTAACTGATAGCCATTTAAGTTCTGGTGGGAATATTCAAAATATAATTAAGAACATGTACAAGTCTCCTCCTTTACAGATAACCAGATGTAGATTGACAACACCAACAATATGTTTAATTTTACTTTAAAGATATTTCCATATTATACTCCCTCAAAACTAAGTTCTAGGACACAAAAGATGGAGGAAGGAATAGGACGGGAAGACCACCTTCTCCCTCACAAATTCCTCAAAAGAACATTTCAACGCTGAGCAAACTCCACAAAACAACTTCTGTAGGCTGGCAGAGGACATCAGGCAACCAGAAAAGCAGACCATTGTCTTCAAAAACAGGTAGGAAAAAATATAAAAGACGAAAAAGGAGACAAAGGGGGTGGGGAGGGAGCTCTGTCCCAGAAAGGGAAGCCCGTCCCGGGAAGGGAATTTTAAGAAGAGGGGTTTCCAAACACCAGGAAACACTCTCCCTGCTGAGTCTGTGGCGAGCCTTGGAAACACAGAGGGCAACATAACAGGAAGGAAAAATAAATAAATAATTAAAACCAAGAGATTACAAGCCCAACAGTAACTCCCCCAGCGGAAAAGCAGCACAGACGCCTGCATCCGCCACTGGGAAGTGGGGGCAGGGCAGGGAAGCGTGGGAGGCGCGGGCTGCAGTGCTCTGCAAGAATCAGGCAGGAACGCCCCACGCGGAACCAGAACGATCTAACTTGGGCTAGCAAACCAGACTGTGGGATAGCTACCACGCAAAAAACTCGAACATAAGACACCGCCAGGACCGAGCACAGAACAAAGGACAGAACGGAAAAAGCCGGCTGCAGACCATCTGCTGCCGGGGACAGGCAGCCAGAGCCGTAAGGACTGGAACGGGGCAATTGCAGATCCGGAGAGACTTTACTTACCTAACTGCAAGCAGGCTTCTTTGCTAACACTTCTGGGGGTGCTGGACAGTCACCATCTGCCTCACGGGGAGCACCAGCGGTCCACCCAGAAAGATGAGCAGCAGCGGCAGAAAAGGTGACAAGCCTCCACGATCTCGCTCGCCAAACTCCTGAGCTACTTGGACCTGGGAAGGGCACAAAGCTCAGTCCCAGCCGAATCTGTGCCTCTGAGGGCTGCCTGAGCACCGAACCTGAGTGGCTTGGACCGGGGAAGTGCACGCAGCCTAAGGCTGGCCCCAGACGGTTCCCGGCTGAGCATCGCAGAGCCGGAGCGGTTTGTGCGCCGCGAGAAGGGACAGGTCAAGCGGGGCTGAGACACTGTGTGCACACGATAGTGCTATTTGTTTGCGGCATCCCCCCTTCCCACAGCGCGACTGAACTAGTGAGCCTAAAAAACCAGCAAACAGAAGAAGTTAAACAGAGAGAATCACCTTGGAAGTGATCCCACACGGCCCACAACATCAGAGAAGGGCCAGTTATATTTATACTATTTTTAAAATCATTCCTTTTTTGTTTGTTTGTTTTGTTTTTTCCTTTTTTTCTAACTTTTTTAAATTGTTAAGTCTTCTATTTCTCCTCTAATTTTTATTTCTATAACCTACTATTACTATTTACAAAAAAAAAAGACTTTTTTTTTTTTAAGGAAAACACCATATATAGTCTTTGGACGGTTGTTGGTGGGTTTTTTTTTTTTTTTTTTAATAATTCTTGTTTTGTTTTGTTTTGTTTTGTTTTCTGTCTTCCTTTCTCCTTCTGCTTCTTTTCTTTAATATTGTATTTTTGAAAATCCAACCTCAACTCTAGATTTTTAATCTTTGCTCTTAGGTTTTTGTTGTCAATTTTGTACATTTAAAAACCCAAACTTCACTACCCAAGTTTACCTGAGAGTGAGATTACTGGCTTGACCACTCTCTCCTCCTTTGGACTCTCCTTTTGCTCCACCAGGTGGCCTCTGTCTCTATTCTCCCCCATCTCTTCTCTATCCAACTCTGTGAATCCCTGTGTGTTCCAGACGGTGGAGAACACCTAAGGAACTGGTTACTGGAAGGATTTGTCTCTCTCCATCTCATTCCTCTCTCTTATCCTCCTGGCCACCTCTGTCTACTTCCTCCCTCTCCTCTTCCCTGTATAACTCTGTAAATACCTCTGAGCGGTCCAGACTATAGAGAGCACATAAGGAAGTGACTACTGGCTAGCTTGCTCTCTCCTCTTTTGATCTCACCGCATCTCATTCCAGTTACCTCTAACTACCCCCTCCATCTTCTCTTCTCCTTGTAACTCAGTGAACCTCTCTGAGTGTCCCTCAATGTGGAGAAACTTTTCATCTTTAACCTAGATGTTATATCATCGGTGCTATATAGATGGAGAAGTCTAGAGGCTACTGTAAAAATAAAACTGAAAACCAGAATCAGGAGGCTTAAATCCAAAGCCTGAGAACATCAGAGAACTCCTGAATTCAGGGAACATTAAGCAATAGGAGCTCATCAAATGCCTTCATACTTACACCGCAACCAAGCTCCACCCAAGGGCCAACAAGTTCCAAAACAAGACATACCACGCAAATTCTCCAGCAACACAGGAACACTCCTCTGAGCTTCAATATACAGGCAGCTCAAAATTATTCCAAAACCTTTGATGTCTCATAACCCATTACTGGTCACTCCACTGCACTCCAGAGAGAAGAAACCCAGCTCCACCCACCAGAACTCCAACACAAGCCTCCCTATCCAGGAAACCTTGACAAGCCACTGATACAACCCCACCCACAGTGAGGAAGCTCCATAATAAAGAGAACTCCACAAATTACCAGAATACAAAAAGGCCACCCCAAACGCAGCAATATAACCAAGATGAAGAGACAGAGGAATACTCAGGAGGTAAAGGAACAGGAGAGTTGCCCAACAAACCAAACCAAAGAGGAAGAAGTAGGGAATCTACCTGAGAAGGAATTCTGAATATTGGTAGTGAAAATGATCCAAAATCTTAAATCAAAATGGAATCACAGAGAAATAGCCTAGAGACAAGGATTGAGAAGATGCAAGAAAGGTTTAACAAGGACCTAGAAGAAATAAAAAAGAGTCAATATATAATGAATAATGCAATAAATGAGATCAGAAACACTCTGGAGGAAACAAATAGCAGAATAACGGAGGCAGAAGATAGGATTAGTGAAATAGAAGATAGAATGGTAGAAATAAATGAATCAGAGAGGAAACAAGAAAAACGAATTAAAAGAAACGAGGACAATCTCAGAGACCTCCAGGACAACATGAAACTCTCCAACATTCGAATTATAGGAGTCCCAGAAGAAGAAGACAAAAAGAAAGACCATGAGAAAATCCTTAAGGAGATAATAGTTGAAAATTTCCCTAAAATGGGGAAGGAAATAATCACCCAAGTCCAAGAAACACAGAGAGTTCCAAATAGGATAAACCCAAGGCGAAACACCCCAAGACACATATTAATCAAACTAACAAAGATCAAATACAAAGAACAAATATTAAAAGCAGCAAGGGAAAAACAACAAATAACACACAAGGGGATTCCCATAAGGATAACAGCTGATCTTTCAATAGAAACTCTTCAGGCCAGGAGGGTATGGCAAGACATACTTAAAGTGATGAAAGAAAATAACCTACAGCCCAGATTACTGTACGCAGCAAGGATCTCATTCAAATACGAAGGAGAAATCAAAAGCTTTACAGACAAGCAAAAGCTGAGAGAATTCAGAACCACCAAACCAGCTCTCCAACAAATGCTAAAGGATATTCTCTAGACAGGAAACACGAAAAGGGTGTATAAACCCAAACCCAAAACAATAAAGTAAATGGTAACAGGATCATACTTATCAATAATTACCTTAAACGTAAATGGGTTGAACGCCCCAACCAAAAGACAAAGACTGGCTGAATGGATACAAAAACAAGACCCCTCTATATGCTGCTTACAAGAGACCCACCTCAAAACAAGGGACACATACAGACTGAAAGTGAAGGGCTGGAAAAAGATATACCACGCAAATAGAGACCAAAAGAAAGCAGGAGTGGCAATACTCATATCCGATAAAATAGACTTTAAAACAAAGGCTGTGAAAAGAGACAAAGAAGGCCACTACATAATGATCAAAGGAACAATCCAGGAAGAAGATATAACAATTATAAATATATATGCACCCAATATAGGAGCACCGCAATATGTAAGACAAATGCTAACAAGTATGAAAGGGGAAATCAACAATAACATAATAATAGTGGGAGACTTTAACACCCCACTCACACCTATGGACAGATCAACTAAACAGAAAATTAAAAAAGAAACCCAAACTTTAAATGATACATTAGATCAGTTAGACCTAATTGATATCTATAAGACATTTCACCCCAAAACAATGAATTTCACCTTTTTTTCAAGTGCTCATGGAACCTTCTCCAGGATAGATCACATCCTGGGCCATAAATCTAACCTTGATAAATTTAAAAAATCAAATCATTCCAACTATCTTTTCTGACCATAATGCATTAAGATTAGATCTCAATTACAGGAGAAAAACTATTAAAAATTCCAACATATGGAGGTTGAACAACACACTTCTGAATAACCAACAAATCACAGAAGAAATCAAAAAAGAAATCAAAATATGCATAGAAGCAAATGAAAATGAAAACACAACAACCCAAAACCTGTGGGACACTATAAAAGCAGTGCTAAGAGGAAAGTTCATAGCAATACAGGCATACCTCAAGAAACAAGAAAAAGTCAAATAAATAACCTAACTCTGCAACTAAAGCAACTAGAAAAGGAAGAGTTGGAGAACCCCAGAGTGAGTAGAAGGAAAGAAATCTTAAAAATTAGGGCAGAAATAAATGCAAAGGAAACAAAAGAGACCATAGCAAAAATCAACAAAGCCAAAAGCTGGTTCTTTGAAAGGATAAATAAAATTGACAAACCATTAGCCAGACTCATCAAGAACCAAAGAGAGAAAAATCAAATCAATAAAATTAGAAATGGAAATGGAGAGATCACAACAGACAACATAGAAATACAATGGATCATAAGAGACTACTATCAGCAGTTGTATGCCGATAAAATGGACAACGTGGAAGAAATGGACAAATTCTTAGAAAAGTACAATTTTCCAAAACTGAACCAGGAAGAAATAGAAAATCTTACCAGACCCATCACAAGCACGGAAATTGAAACTGTAATCAGAAATCTTCCAGCAAACAAAAGCCCAGGTCCAGACGGCTTCACAGCTGAATTCTACCAAAAATTTAGAGAAGAGCTAACACCTATCCTCCTCAAACTCTTCCAGAAAATTGCAGAGGAAGGTAAACTTCCAAACTCATTCTATGAGGCCACCATCACCCTAATACCAAAACCTGACAAAGATGTCACAAAAAAAGAAAACTACAGGCCAATATCACTGATGAACATAGATGCAAAAATCCTCAACAAAATTCTAGCAATCAGAATCCAACAACACATTAAAAAGATCATACACTATGACCAAGTGGGCTTTATCCCAGTGATGCAAGGATTCTTCAATATCCACAAATCAATCAATGTAATTCACCACATTAGCAAATTGAAAAATAAAAGCCATATGATTATCTCAATAGATGCAGAGAAGGCCTTTGACAAAATTCAACATCCATATATGATAAAAACTCTCCAGAAAGCAGGAATAGAAGGAACATACCTCAACATAATAAAAGCTATATATGACAAACCCACAGCAAACATTATCCTCAATGGTGAAAAACTGAAAGCATTTCCCCTAAAGTCAGGAACAAGACAAGGGTGCCCACTTTCACCGCTACTATTCAACATAGTTCTGGAAGTTTTGGCCACAGCAATCAGAGCAGGAAAAGAAATAAAAGGAATCCAAATTGGAAAAGAAGAAGTAAAACTCTCACTGTTTGCAGATGACATGATCCTCTACATGGAAATCCCTAAAGACTCCACCAGAACATTACTAGAGCTCATCAATGAACATAGTAAAATTGCAGGATATAAAATCAACACGCAGAAATCTCTTGCATTCCTATACACTAATAATGAGAAAGTAGAAAAAGAAATTAAGGAAACAATTCCATTCACCATTGCAATGAAAAGAATAAAATACTTAGGAATATATCTACCTAAAGAAACTAAAGACCTATATATAGAAAACTATAAAACACTGATGAAAGACATCAAAGAGGACACTAATAGATGGAGAAATATACCATGTTCATGGATCAGAAGAATCAATATAGTGAAAATGAGTATACTACCCAAAGCAATTTACAAATTCAATGCAATCCCTGTCAAGGTACCAGCCATATTTTTCACAGAACTAGAACAAATAATTTCAAGATTTGTATGGAAATACAAAAAACCTCGAATAGCCAAAGCAATCTTGAGAAAGAAGAATGGAACTGGAGGAATCAACTTGCCTGACTTCAGGCTCTACTACAAAGCCACAGTCATCAAGACAGTATGGTACTGGCACAAAGACAGAAACATAGATCAATGGAACAAAATAGAAAGCCCAGAGATAAATCCACACACATATGGACACCTTATCTTTGACAAAAGAGGCAAGAATATACAATGGAGTAAAGACAATCTCTTTAACAAGTGGTGCTGGGAAAACTGGTCAACCACTTGTAAAAGAATGAAACTAGATCACTTTCTAACACCGTACACAAAAATAAACTCAAAATGGATTAAAGATCTAAATGTAAGATCAGAAACTATAAAACTCCTAGAGGAGAACATAGGCAAAACACTCTCAGACATAAATCACAGCAGGATCCTCTATGATCCACCTCCCAGAATTCTGGAAATAAAAGCAAAAATAAACAAATGGGATCTAATTAAAATTAAAAGCTTCTGCACAACAAAGGAAAATATAAGGAAAGTGAAAAGACAGCCTTCTGAATGGGAGAAAATAATAGCAAATGAAGCAACTGACAAACAACTAATCTCAAAAATATACAAGCAACTTATGCAGCTCAACTCCAGAAAAATAAACGACCCAATCAAAAAATGGGCCAAAGAACTAAATAGACATTTCTCCAAAGAAGACATACGGATGGCTAACAAACACATGAAAAGATGCTCAACATCACTCATTATCAGAGAAATGCAAATCAAAACCACAATGAGGTACCACTTCACACCAGTCAGAATGTCTGCGATCCAAAAATCTGCTAGCAATAAATGCTGGAGAGGGTGTGGAGAAAAGGGAACCCTCCTACACTGTTGGTGGGAATGCAAACTAGTACAGCCACTATGGAGAACAGTGTGGAGATTCCTTAACAAATTGCAAATAGAACTACCTTATGACCCAGCAATCCCACTTCTGGGCATACACACCGAGGAAACCAGAATGGAAAGAGACACATGTACCCCAATGTTCATCGCAGCACTGTTTATAATAGCCAGGACATGGAAACAACCTAGATGTCCATCAGCAGATGAATGGATAAGAAAGCTGTGGTACATATACACAATGGAGTATTACTCAGCCGTTAAAAAGAATACATTTGAATCAGTTCTGATGAGATGGATGAAACTGGAGCCGATTATACAGAGTGAAGTAAGCCAGAAAGAAAAACACCAATACAGTATACTAACACATATATATGGAATTTAGAAAGATGGCAATGACGACCCTGTATGCAAGACAGGAAAAAAGACACAGATGTGTATAACGGACTTTTGGACTCAGAGGGAGAGGGAGAGGGTGGGATGATTTGGGAGAATGGGAATTCTAACATGTATACTATCATGTAAGAATTGAATCGTCAGTCCATGTCTGACGTAGGGTGCAGCATGCTTGGGGCTGGTGCATGGGGATGACCCAGAGAGATGTTGTGGGGAGGGAGGTGGGAGGGGGCTTCGTGTTTGGGAATGCATGTAAGAATTAAAGATTTTAAAATTAAAATAAATAAATAAATTAAATTAAATTAAATTAAAAAATAATAATAAATTAAAAAAAAAAAAACAAAAACGCAGTCCCAACCGAATCTGAGCCTCTGAGGGTTACCTGAGCGCCGAACCTGAGTGGCTTAGACTGGGGAGGTGCACGAAGCCTAGGACCAGCCTCAGATGGTTCCCGGCTGAGCATTGTAGAACCAGAGTGGTTTGTGTGCCGCGAGAAGGGACAGGTCCAGCGGGGCTGAGACACTGTGTGCGAATGACAGTGCTATATGTTTGCAGCATCCCACCCCCTCCCCACAGTGCGACTGAACTACTGAGCCTAAAAAACCAGCAAACAGAAGAAGTTAAACGGAGGGAACCACCTTGGAAGTGACCCCACACTGCCCACAACATCAGAGAAGGGCCAGAATATCATTACTATTTTTGCAATCATTCCTTTTTCTTTCTCCTCCCCCTTTTTTTCTTCCTTTTTTCCCCTAACTTTTTTTAATTGTGAAGTCTTCTATTTCTCCTCTAATTTTTTTTCTATAACCTAATATTACTTTTCAAAAAAAAGACTATTTTTTAAAGGCAAACACCATATATAGTCTTTTTGTGGTAGTTGTTGGAGTTTTTTAATAATTCTTCTGGCTTTTTTTTTTCTTTTTTTTCTTTTTTCCTTCTGCTTCTTTTCTTTAATATTGTATTTTTGAAAACCAAACCTCTACTCTAGATTTTTAATCTTTGCTTTTTGGTTTTTGTTGTCAATTTTGTACATTTAAAAACCCAAACTTCACTACCCAATTTTACCTGAGACTGAGATTACTGGCTTGACCACTCTCTCCTCCTTTGGACTCTCCTTTTTCTCCACCAGGTGGCCTCTGTCTCTTTCCTCCCCCATCTCTCCTCTATCCAACTCTGTGAATCCCTGTGTGTTCCAGACGGTGGAGAACACCTAAGGAACTGGTTACTGGCAGGATTTGTCTCTCTCCTTTTCATTCCTCTCTCTTATCCTCCTGGCCACCTCTGTCTACTTCCTCCCTCTCCTCTTCCCTGTATAACTCTGTAAATACCTCTGAGCGGTCCAGACTATGGAGCACACATAAGGAAGTGACTACTGGCTAGCTTGCTCTCTCCTCTTTTGATCTCACCGCATCTCATTCCGGTCACCTCTAACTACCCCCTCCCTCTTCTCTTCTCCATGTAACTCAGCGGACCTCTCTGGGTGTCCCTCAATGTGGAGAAACTTTTCATCTTTAACCTAGATGTTTTATCATCAGTGCTATATAGATGGAGAAGTCTAGAGGCTACTGTAAAAATGAAACTGAAAACCAGAAGCAGGAGGCTTAAGTCCAAAGCCTGAGAACATCAGAGAACTCCTGAATTCAGGGAACATTAAGCAATAGGAACTCATCAAACGCTTCCATACCCACACTGAAACCAAGCTCCACCCAAGGGTCAACAAGTTCCAGAGTAAGACATACCACGCAAATTCTCCAGCAACACAGGAACACACCCCTGAGCTTCAATATACAGGCAGCTCAAAGTTACTCCAAAACCATTGACGTCTCATAACCCATTACTGGTCATGCCACTGCACTCCAGAGAGAAGAAACCCAGCTCCACCCACCAGAACTCCAACACAAGCCTCCCTAACCAGGAAACCTTGACAAGCCACTGATACAACCCCACCCACAGTGAGGAAGCTACGTAATAAAGAGAATGCCACAAATTCCCAGAATACAAAAAGGCCACCCCAAACGCAGCAATATAACCAAGATGAAGGGACAGAGGAATAATCAGCAGGTAAAGGAACAGGAGAGTTGCCCACCAAACCAAACCAAAGAGGAAGAGGTAGGGAATCTACCTGAGAAAGAATTCCGAATATTGATAGTGAAAATGATCCAAAATCTTGAAAGCAAAATGGAATCACAGAGAAATAGCCTAGAGACAAGGATTGAGAAGATGCAAGAAAGGTTTAACAAGGACCTAGAAGAAATAAAAAAGAGTCAATATATAATGAATAATGCAATAAATGAGATCAGAAACACTCTGGAGGAAACAAATAGCAGAATAATGGAGGCAGAAGATAGGATTAGTGAAATAGAAGATAGAATGGTAGAAATAAATGAATCAGAGAAGAAACAAGAAAAACGAATTAAAAGAAATGAGGACAATCTCAGAGACCTCCAGGACAACATGAAACGCTCCAACATTCGAATTATAGGAGTTCCAGAAGAAGAAGACAAAAAGAAAGACCATGAGAAAATCCTTGAGGAGATAATAGTTGAAAACTTCCCTAAAATGGGGAAGGAAATAATCACCCAAGTCCAAGAAACACAGAGAGTTCCAAATAGGATAAACCCAAGGCAAAATACCCCAAGACATATATTAATCAAATTAACAAAGATCAAACACAAAGAATAAATATTAAAAGCAGCAAGGGAAAAACAATTAATAACACACAAGGGGATTCCCATATGGATAACAGCTGATCTTTCAATAGAAAATCTTCAGGCCAGGAGGAAATGGCAAGACATACTTAAAGTGATGAAAAAAAATAACTGCAGCCCAGATTACTGACTGTACCCAGCAAGGATCTCATTCAAACACGAAGGAGAAATCAGAAGCTTTACAGACAAGCAAAAGCTGAGAGAATTCAGCACCACCAAACCAGCTCTCCAACAAATTCTAAAAGATATTCTCTAGACAGGAAACACAAAAAGGTTGCATAAACCCGAACCCAAAACAATAAAGTAAATGGTAACAGGATCATACTTATCAATAATTACCTTAAACGTAAATGGGTTGAATGCCCCAACCAAAAGACAAAGATTGGCCGAATGGATACAAAAACAAGACCCCTCTATATGCTGCTTGCAAGAGACCCACCTCAAAACAAGGGACGCATACCGACTGAAAGTGAAGGGCTGGAAAAAGATATTCCACGCAAATAGAGACCAAAAGAAAGCAGGAGTGGCAATACTCATATCCGATAAAATAGACTTTAAAACAAAGGCTGTGAAAAGAGACAAAGAAGGCCACTACATAATGATCAAAGGATCAATCCAAGAAGAAGATATAACAATTATAAATATATATGCACACAATATAGGAGCACTGCAATATGTAAGACAAATGCTAACAAGTATGAAAGGGGAAATTAACAATAACACAATAATAGCAGGAGACTTTAATACCCCACTCACACCTGTGGACAGATCAACTAAACAGAATATCAACAAAGAAACGCAAACTTTAAATGATACATTAGACCAGCTGGACCTAATTGATATCTATAGGACATTTCACCCCAAAACAATGAATTCCATCTTTTTCTCAAGTGCTCATGGAACATTCTCCAGGATAGATCACATCCTGGGCCATAAATCTAACCTTGATAAATTTAAAAAATCAAATCATTCCAACTATCTTTTCTGACCATAATGCATTAAGATTAGATCTCAATTACAGGAGAAAAACTATTAAAAATTCCAACATATGGAGGTTGAACAACACACATCTGAATAACCTACAAATTACAGAAGAAATCAAAAAAGAAATTAAAATATGCATAGAAATTAATGAAAATGAAAACACAACAACCCAAAACCTGTGGGACACTATAAAAGCAGTGCTAAGCGGAAAGTTCATAGCAATACAGGCATACCTCAAGAAACAAGAAAAAAGTCAAATAAATAGCCTAACTCTACAACTAAAGCAACCACAAAAGGAAGAAATGGAGAACCCCAGAGCTGGTAGAAGGAAAGAAATCTTAAAAATTAGGGCAGAAATAAATGCAAAGGAAACAAAAGAGACCATAGCAAAAATCAACAAAGCCAAAAGCTGGTTCTTTGAAAGGATAAATAAAATTGACAAACCATTAGCCAGACTCATCAAGAAGCAAAAAGAGAAAAATCAAATCAATAAAATTAGAAATGAAAATGGAGAGATCACAACAGACAACATAGAAATACAAATGATCATAAGAGACTACCATCAGCAATTATATGCCAATAAAATGGACAACGTGGAAGAAATGGACAAATTCTTAGAAAAGTACAATTTTCCAAAACTGAACCAGGAAGAAATAGAAAATCTTAACAGACCCATCACAAGCACGGAAATTGAAACTGTAATCAGAAATCTTCCAGCAAACAAAAGCCCAGGTCCAGACGGCTTCACAGCTGAATTCTACCAAAAATTTCGAGAAGAGCTAACACCTATCCTCCTCAAACTCTTCCAGAAAATTGCAGAGGAAGGTAAACTTCCAAACTTATACTATGAGGCCACCATCACCCTAATACCAAAACCTGACAAAGATACTACAAAAAAAAAGAAAACTACAGGCCAATATCACTGATGAACATAGATGCAAAAATCCTCAATAAAATTCTAGCAATCAGAATCCAACAACACATTAAAAAGATCATACATCATGACCAAGTTGGCTTTATCCCAGTGATGCAAGGATTCTTCAATATCTGCAAATCAATCAATGTAATTCACCACATTAACAAATTGAAAAATAAAAACCATATGATTATCTCAATAGATGCAGAGAAGCCCTTTGACAAAATTCAGCATCCATTGATGATAAAAACTCTCCAGAAAGCAGGAATAGAAGGAACATACCTCAACATAATAAAAGCTATATATGACAAACCCACAGCAAACATTATCCTCAATGGTGAAAAATTGAAAGCATTTCCCCTAAAGTCAGGAACAAGACAAGGGTGTCCACTTTCACCGCTACTATTCAACACAGTTCTGGAAGTTTTGGCCACAGCAATCAGAGCAGGAAAAGAAATAAAAGGAATCCAAATTGGAAAAGAAGAAGTAAAACTCTCACTGTTTGCAGATGACATGATCCTCTACATGGAAAATCCTAAAGACTGCACCAGAACATTACTAGAGCTCATCAATGAATATCGTAAAGTTGCAGGATATAAAATCAACACACAGAAATCTCTTGCATTCCTATACACTAATAATGAGAAAGTAGAAAAAGAAATTAAGGAAACAATTCCATTCACCATTGCAACGAAAAGAATAAAATACTTAGGAATATATCTACCTAAAGAAACTAAAGACCTATATATAGAAAACTATAAAACACTGATGAAAGAAATCAAAGAGGACACTAATAGATGGAGAAATATACCATGTTCATGGATCGGAAGAATCAATATAGTGAATATGAGGATACTACCTAAAGCAATCTATAGATTCAATGCAATCCCTATCAAGCTACCAGCCATATTTTTCACAGAACTAGAACGAATAATTTTAAGATTTGTATGGAAATACAAAAAACCTCGAAATGCCAAAGCAATCTTGAGAAAGAAGAATGGAACTGGAGGAATCAACTTGCCTGACTTCAGGCTCTACTACAAAGCCACAGTCATCAAGACAGTATGGTACTGGCACAAAGACAGACACATAGATCAATGGAACAAAATAGAAAGCCCAGAGAAAAATCCACACACATATGGACACCTTATCTTTGACAAAGGAGGCAAGAATATACAATGGAGTAAAGACAATCTCTTTAACAAGTGGTGCTGGGAAAACTGGTCAACCACTTGTAAAAGAATGAAACTAGATCACTTTCTAACACCGTACACAAAAATAAACTCAAAATGGATTAAAGATCTAAATGTAAGATCAGAAACTATAAAACTCCTAGAGGAGAACATAGGCAAAACACTCTCAGACATAAATCACAGCAGGATCCTCTATGATCCACCTCCCAGAATTCTGGAAATAAAAGCAAAAATAAACAAATGGGATCTAATTAAAATTAAAAGCTTCTGCACAACAAAGGAAAATATAAGCAAGGTGAAAAGACAACCTTCTGAATGGGAGAAAATAATAGCAAATGAAGCAACTGACAAACAACTAATCTCAAAAATATACAAGCAACTTATGCAGCTCAACTCCAGAAAAATAAACGACCCAATCAAAAAATGGGCCAAAGAACTAAATAGACATTTCTCCAAAGAAGACATACGGATGGCTAACAAACACATGAAAAGATGCTCAACATCACTCATTATTAGAGAAATGCAAATCAAAACCACAATGAGGTACCACTTCACACCAGTCAGAATGGCTGTGATCCAAAAATCTGCAAGCAATAAATGCTGGAGAGGGTGTGGAGAAAAGGGAACCCTCCTACACTGTTGGTGGGAATGCAAACTAGTACAGCCACTATGGAGAACAGTGTGGAGATTCCTTAACAAATTGCAAATAGAACTACCTTATGACCCAGCAATCCCACTACTGGGCATACACACCGAGGAAACCAGAATGGAAAGAGACACATGTACCCCAATGTTCATCGCAGCACTGTTTATAATAGCCAGGACATGGAAACAACCTAGATGTCCATCAGCAGATGAATGGATAAGAAAGCTGTGGTACATATACACAATGGAGTATTACTCAGCCGTTAAAAAGAATACATTTGAATCAGTTCTGATGAGATGGATGAAACTGGAGCCGATTATACAGAGTGAAGTAAGCCAGAAAGAAAAACACCAATACAGTACACTAACACATATATATGGAATTTAGAAAGATGGCAATAATGACCCTGTATGCAAGACATGAAAAAAGACACAGATGTGTATAACGGACTTTTGGACTCAGAGGGAGAGGGTGGGATGATATGGGAGAATGGCATTGAAACATGTATACTATCATGTAAGAATTGAATCACCAGTCTATGTCTGATGCAGGATACAGCATGCTTGAGGCTGGTGCACGGGGATGACGCAGAGGGATGTTGTGGGGAGGGAGGTGGGAGGGGGGTTCATGTTTGGGATTACATGTACATCCGTGGTGGATTCATGTCAATATATGGCAAAACAAATAGAGTATTATAAAGTAAAGTAAAGTAAAAAAAAAAAGTTTTTTTAAAAAAAAGGAGAGACATAACTTTGCCAACAAATGTCCATCCAGTTAAGGCTATGGTTTTTCCTATGGTCATTTATGAATGTGAGAGTTGGACTGTATAGAAAGCTGTATGCTGAAGAATTGATGCTTTTGAACTGGGGTGTTGAAGAAAACTCTTGAGAGTCCCTTGGACTATAAGGAGATCCAACCAGTACATCCTAAAGGAGACCAGTCCTAGGTGTTCACTGGAAGGATTGATGCTGAAGCTGAAACTCCAATACTTTGGTCACCTCATGCGAAGAGTTGACTCATTGGAAAAGACCATGATGCTGGGAGGGATTGGGGGCAGAAGGAGAAGGGAATGACAGAGGATGAGATGGCTGGATAGCATCACCGACTCCATGGACATGAGTTTGAGTAAGTCAAGGTGTTGGTGAAGGGCAGGGAGGCCTCTCGTGCTGCGATTCATGGGGTCGTGAAGAGTCGGACACGACTGAGCGACTGAACTGATTGACTGATGGTAGATTAGAGTATCTTTTACTAACAGTATTTTGGATTAACATTATCAAAATGGAACATATCTAAGAGATCCAGTATGAATTTTGATATTATAATGGGGTTGTGGGCAGGAAAATAAACCATCAAATTCTGCTTTGTCATTTTTTCCTTTTCATTGAAGGACTCTTGAGGACACAGTAAACATACAATTATTCTGGAGTTAAATTCTAACAGTAAGTGCAATAGCACAAAGACATTATGCAATAGTGATAAAAGTCTAGAATGCATCGTGCAGACTGTGCTTGTCAGACAATCCTGACCCCTTTCATTTCCCCTAAATTTTAAAGTAGCCCTATCAGTGTGCTTTGCAGGGTGCTATTCAGAGAAAGGATGGTCAGGGCTCCCTAAGAGACCTCCAGATCCCATCCAGACACAGTGACTTAGAGAAAGATAAACATCAGCCTCCCTGGTGACTTGGTCCTGACAAAATCTGAATCAGGAAGATCGAAGAGAAGACAGGGTCCTGCCCTTAAGTAAGCTCTGTGCGTGGTAAGGTCTGGCCCATAATGGACTCTACTTCAAATCTGTCACTTTGCTCCTTCTGATTGAGGAGGGAGAGGGACTGTAGGAAGGAATCAAGCATAAGGAAAGTGGCATGGAAAAGATTCAGCAGCTTCTTTCTCCATAAAATAGAGTGGTACATTATTTTCTAATACATAAAATTCCCCTGAGGTCTTTGGATATTTTGAACTACTTTTATAATTTGCTATCTGATATTGTGATCTTCTCCTAATGACCTATGCTGTTTCTTTGCTGATAGACTTACTTTACATTTCCAGAGCAAATAGAGGTTAAACACTATAAATTATAATCCAGAGTATGAGAATTGATTGGGAATTCCAAAATCTGTACCTTACTTTTGTACTGGACATAGAAACTACAGATTGACACTGTCACTCCTTTGTGGTTCATTGTGAAAGTGTTCATGGTCAGCTGAATAAATTTTATTATCACAAAGTTGGAACTTTTTCAACAGTTTATTGATACTTACAAATTACAAAACAAGTCTTCATTTGTAAATGTAAACATCATTTGTCTATGCCATCATGTGTGAATGGTCATGATTATATTCCATAGCTGACTGAATATAGTAATAAGTATGTAAAATGTAACTATTCCTACTGATGTCAGTGTGTTAATAGTTATCATTGCTTATGATCACCCATCCTTTCTTCCTACATGCCATATGGAAGACATTTAATGTTATCTTTTAATCTCTTCAATTTTAATGCTATAACTTTAAACTAATTGAATAAGGTATTTTTGATACCCTAACAGGTTCTATGGACATACAATGACAAAAAGCCAGACACCTTAGGACCCAGTATTTGTCTGTATAACTGAATTCCCCCAGAATGACCTTCTTGGTAAATATTGGCAGAACAAATCCTAAAAACATGATTAACAGCTGAGCAGAGTGATAGTACTTCAATAGGAAATAAACTTATCAAGTGTTTATTATTAAGACATTCAGAAAGAAAATTTACTTCTGTGTTTTCACTCCCAACACTAGAGGGGAGAAGGAGAACATATCATAGTTGGCAATGAATTATACATTGGTCATATCCCTTATGCCCAAAATTAAAATATCTTCCTTTTGCCTGTAATTGCTTCTAACAGTGAGTAGCTTAATGGGTTACTGTTCTACCTCTGAATGCTTTCCTTACACCTATTGGTTCTCCTGTGTAGGAGTATTTTAAATACTACTGATAAATAATAGCTCCTTATTTATTACCAGTGACTCTCCATTTTCTACAGAAATAAAATCCACAATCATTTCCATGAAGAGGTAGCATATTTCTTAATAAAATGAAGATTCTCTTTTCTTTGGTTCCACAGTTACTACCATTACCCTTTCGGTGATTTTGACACCATTCTTATCAGATTAAATGACTTCCTTAATCTTTTAGAGAATATATTTCTGAATGCCCCCTTTTTATGCATATGTGGTTTCTTTTACCCAGAGTGCTCTTTAAGTTCTTCTGCCAATCTTGAATTCACTTGTGAAATCCAAGTGACAAAGCATTTCTTTCATGAAGTCTTCACTTATCTCTCCAGCAGACAGGAGTTTCTGGCCGTGAGTTCTGAAAGCAATTTAAAAGCAGTTTCCTGTGTGTAACCATCTGTTATCTTAAAAACATTGCTTTTTACAGTGCCTTATAAGGCCCATTTCTTGTTTTATTCTGAATTATTATTAACAATTTTACTGAAAGTCACTCAATGCTAGATCATCCAAAAACCAAAGGCTTTATAACTCATGGTAGAATCAACAGCACTTACAAGGCCATCTGCCATGAGATCCCTATGGTGGGCTTTCCTATGTTTGCTGATCAACCTGATAACATCACCTGATGGCCCACAGCATACCAGGCTTCCCTGTCCTTCACCATCTCCCAGAGTTTGCTCACACTCATGTCCATTGAGTCAGTGATGCTATCTAACCATCTCATCCTCTATTGTCTCCTTCTGTTTTAACTGCCCACTGTCATCAGTAGGCAGATCGTTCAGACAAAATAATCAATATGGCAATAGTGATCATAAATTATGCAATTAACCAGTCAAAATTAATTGATATCTTTAGAATTAATACATTACACTAAAAAAATCAGAACACACATCTTCAGTCTTTGCAAACTGCAGGATTTCTACTGCTTTTCCATTTTAGTCCAGAACTTTCCCCAAATAATTTACATTGATTTGCAGTTGATCATTTATTGTTTCTGCTGTTTCTGTGCGGGACACAATTGTTGTGACCTCATAACCCTCCATTTTGTTGATGGCACCTTATCTCTAATTTTGTGTCAAAGCGACTGCAGACAAAAGAGCCTCTCACTTGCTATTGTTTTACACTAGTCTTCTTTCTCATAGAATATAATTGATGTGTGTGTACAAGATGGGTGACAGCACTGACAAATCAATACTAAACACACTGTATAATCTGGAAACGTTCTGCACTTTGCCTTTTCACTTGATTTCCACATCTGCTGACTATTCATGTAATCTACTTTTTTAAGGAATTGGAGTTATAATTTAACTTCTGGTTGATGACTTCTGGATATAAGCCTGAGCAATAGCAAAAGTTTACAGTAATTATTTTTAACGGACTGCATATAAGCAAGATGTCTATGAAAAGACTCTCGCTTCTGCTGCTGCTACAGCTGACTTGTTGCTTTAGCGGTGGGAGTTGTGGAAAGGTGCTGGTGTGGCCAGTGGAATTTAGTCACTGGATGAATATGAAGACAATTCTGGACGAACTTGTCACGAGGGGTCATGAGGTGACTGTTCTGATATCTTCAGCTTCCACTATTCCTAATTCCAGCAAACCATCTACTATGAGATTTGACACTTTTCCTACAACTTTAACAAAAAGTGATTATGAGAATTTTATGGAACGTCTTCTTGAGGAATTGACATATGTGGCGAAAGATTCCTTTTGGTCCTATTTGGCAACAGTGAAACGTTCATTTTGGGAATTTTTTGATACTGCTCTAAGTATGTGTAAAGACGCTGTTTCCAACAAGAAATTAATGACAAAACTACAGGAATCAAGGTTTGATATCCTTATTGCAGATGCCGTTGGACCCTGTGGTGAACTGCTGGCTGAATTACTTAAAATACCATTCGTGTACAGTCATTACACCTCACCTGGCCATATAATTGAAAAGAATAGCGGAAGACTTCCATTCCCACCATCTTATGTACCTGTTATGTTTTCAGAATTAAGTGATCGCATGACATTCATGGAGAGGGTCAAAAATATGTTTTACACACTTTATTTTGACCTTTTCTTCACAGCATACAATGATAAGAAGTGGAATCAGTTTTACAGTGAAGTACTAGGTAAGTTGGGCTTCCTGATAGCTCAGTGGTAGAGAATCTACCTGCCAAGGCAGGAGACACAGGTTTGATCCTTTGGTCAGAAAGATCCCTTGGAAAAGGAAATGGCATTCCATTCCAGTGTTTTTGCCTGGGAAATCCCATGGACAGAGAAGCCTGTTGGGCTTTAGTCCACGGAGTTGAAAAGAGTCAGTTATCACTTAGCAGCAAAACGACTAGGTAATTCATGTTTTTAGTTGGTAGAATGAAGTCTTATTTTTCCTAGTGCCTTGGAAGTTGAGTTTGTCTAAATATAAATTCACAAAAATTTATCTCAAATAAGTGAAACAGTGAAATAAAAATATAAAACGACCCTCAATCTAACAAATATTATGCAAACACTTAAATTAGAAGGTAGAGTAAAGCCCATTACTAGTATCAGATACCAGGAAGTCATTTACCACAGACTGAAGTACCTAGGACATCTGCAAGTGACTATCCAACTAACAAAACTTCTTTTTTTAACTTAAAGTCATTAAGAATCTCATAAACTGTCTTGATAAATGAAGACATGTACATTGAGAGTTATACACATTTTGTAGTATAAGTATCCACTTAGCTTTTAGAAACTGTTTCTGCTTATGTAGAAACAGATGTATTCCAGATATACTTTATTATCCTATACTATGCTATGTATAGATTTATCAAGAAACAGACACATTCAAATATCGTGGCCAAAACATCCCAAGTTCCTTTACAAAAAGTATCTAATATACACACATGACAATAGTCTCATTTGATCAAATATTTGTTGTTGTTTTCCTTTTTACTTTCAGGAAGATCTACTACCTTATCAGAGACAATGGGGAAAGCCGAAATGTGGCTCATTCGAAGCTACTGGGACTTTTCATTTCCTCGTCCACGACTACCAAATGTTGAATTTGTTGGAGGGCTCCACTGCAAACCTGCCAAGCCTCTGCCTAAGGTCACCTACTCCTCCTTGCTGTTCTTTGTGAACTTTGTGTTTTCAATAGGAATATTCTGCATTCTTTATTTAGAATGTTTGATTATAAGTAGTCAGATATGGGAACCTGGATAAAGTGAACTTTCACCTAGAAACTGATGTATATCTATATCAGCACATCTATCTGAATTTCATTATCATTACAGAAAAAACTAGAGTACATGGGACACTTTGATAATACATCAATTAAATTGCAATTTCATTATTCACACATAGAGAAGCATCATTCATTAAAGGACAGTTATAGTTCTATATAAAAATATATATTTCATATAAATAAAATAATAACGATATTATCACCTGGTGTTGCCATCCAAACACCTCATCTCACTATAATATGTTACATTATAATTGTATTATAATTATGATAGGATAATTTTGTATATAGCATATTCCAGAAGTGAGTTCTAATATAGACAAATGGTGTAGGCACAGTTTCTACCACCTGACAGTCCACCTGAAATGACAGAACACAATCAAGTTGTAAAAAATGTTATAAGATGGAAAGACCAGAGTGCTAAAGAAATATTCAGCATGAATCATATAATGTATCTCTGATTCACAGACAATTATGAGATCTGAAGGATGCTCAGGAATAAACAGAGGAATAGGGCAGGGGTGGAAGAAGATATGGACTTCTCTCGTAGCTCAGTTGGAAGAAGATATAAAAGAAAGGTAGCTGGAGTAGTAATGACAGTAGCCAAAAAGTCCAAGTTTAGTTTGGATAGGAAAAGGCTGAATAAAGAAGATGATGCTATAGAGGTAAGTTGGAAACAGATAATTGTAAAGATTGGAAACATCTAGTAGGGGCATTGGGAAGAATATTGAAAGGATTAAGAAAGAGGTGATGGCAGTGGTTTGGTCTCTAAGTTGCGTCCGACTCTTGCCATCACATGGACTACGGACTGCCAGGCTCCTCTGTCCATGGGATTTTCCAAGTGTGAATACTGGAGCGGGTTGCCATTTCCTTCTCCAGAGGATTTTCCCAACATGGCAATCCAACCCAGGTCTCCTGCATTGCAGGCAGACTCTTTACCGACTGAGCTATGACAAAAACCCTGAGAAAGAGATAGTCATATATTATTAAAAATAAAAAGCAAGATGTCGTCACTGGGTTGGATTGTAAATGGTAAAGAGTAGGAAGAGACCATTTAGCAGATTATTGCTAGATATAGACAATAATGAGTGAAAACTAGAGTACAGTATTCACAGAGATATCACATTAACTCATTTTTTTCTTTATTTTAAATTAATTTAATTGGAGGATAATTACTTTACATTATTGTGGTGGGTTTTGGCCTACATTGACATGAATCAGGATGATTTATTTTAAATAAATTTAAATAAATCTCTGGGTTGGGAATAAAAACATACAGTTATAGGTACATTCATTTGTATTGTTGGAAATGGGCATTTATTTTAGCTAGTGCTCTGGTGAAAAGCCTTAAAACTTACAAAAATACTTTAATATTTCATCTTCTTCATCTGATAACCAAAACCTTAAAAATTCCTGACATTAAAAATCTTTGTATTAAATGCTGCTGCTGCTAAGTCACTTCAGTCATATCTGACTTTTTGTGACACTATGGACTGTAGCCCACCAGGCTCCTCTGTCCATGGGATTCTCCAGGCAAGAATACTGGCGTAGGCAGCCATTCCCTTCTCCAGGGGATCTTCCCGACCCAGAGATCAAATCCTGGTTTCCTGCACTCCAGGCACATTCTTTACCATCTGAGCCACTAGGAAATGTTAAATTATACTAAATCAGATACAATAAAATATATTAAAGGAGATACAATAAAAATGAGATACAATAAAATATTTACTTGGAAAATAACAAATATAAGATCACAGTTTTCTTGAACATTGAAAAGGCATAAGCTAGGATTACAACTTTTCGGATATATAGCATAGTGGATTATTTGATTATAGAAAGAGAATAAAGATTAAAATCACAGCACACATTTTAGCATAATGTCTTCAAAGTCCACCCATATTGTCGAAAATGGCAGGATTTCCTTCTTTCTCGTGGGTGAATAACATTTCATTCTGAGCACATGTGTCTCCGTGTGCGTGTGTGTGCATGTCTGTGTGTATCTATGAAACATCTTTAAATAATTCATCCATTGGTGGGCATTTAAGTTTTTTCCCTTAGCTAATCGTGGATAATGCTGCAGTCAACATGGAGCCCATATACCTCTTCTATATCCGGTTTTTATTTCCTTTGACTGTGTACTCAGAAGTAGAATTGCTGGATCATACAATAGATCTATCTTTAACTGTTTTAGGAACTTTCAATGTATGTTCCATAAGGGTTAAACCAATTTACATTCTCACTGAGAGTGTAGAAGCATTCACTTTTCTCCACATTCTCACAACACTTTTCTCTTCTTGGTTATAGACTTTCTAATAGGGGAGAGGTAATATCTGATTGTGATTTTGAAATACATTTCCCAGATGACTACTGATGTTGAGTATCTTTTCCTATACCTGGTGACCATTTGGAAATCTTCTTTGTAAAGGGTCTATTTTGTTCATCTGCCCATTCTTTAATTGAATTTTGTTGTGTGAGTTGTGCATATATTCTGGATCTTAACCCCTCATTCAATATGTGGTTACAAAACTTTTCTTCCACTCTGTAGATCACATTTTCGTCTTGTTGATTATTTCTTTTGCTGTGCAGAAGCTTTTAAGCTTGATGTAGCCCCACTTGTGATTTTTCCCTTTTGTTGTGGTCTAGATGTCCTATACAAAAACATCATTTTCCAGACGAGTGTCAAGGAGTTCCTAACCTTATATTTTCTTTTAGGGATGTTATGGTATCTGGTCTTGTGTTTAAGTCATTGATACATTTAAGTCATTGATACATTGATACATTTTGAGTTGTTTTTGTGAGTCGTCTGGTTTTTTGGTTTTTTCATAGTTTATCCAGTTTTCTCAGAAAAGAAAGTGACTAACATTTCCACAATTGGTGTTTTTGTCTACCTTGCTCCCTTGTTGACTATTAGTTGAACCCTGTATGCTGTTCCATGGTCTATGTGTCTATTTGGGGGCCAGTACACTATTTGAAATATTGAAACTTTGTGGTAAATATGAAATTTCAAGGTGTGATTCTTTGGGCTTTTGGTAATGTCAACATTTTAGCAGTATTAGTCTTCTGGTCCATGTCATATGATGACTTTCCATTTATTTGTGTTTTCTTCTGTTTCTACAATTTCTTATAGTTATCACTGTACAGATCTTTCACGTCACTGATTAAATTTATTTCTAGTTATTTTCTTCCTTTTGATGCTATTGTGAATGGGATAGTTTTTTCCAGATGTTTCATTATTAGTACACAGTAAGGAAACTGAATTCTATATAGTGGGAGTAGGCATCCTTATTTTGTTTCTGATTAGAGAAAAAGCTTTCAAGTGTTCACTGTTGAGTATAATGTTAGCTTTGGGTTTGTCATATATGTTCTTTATTACATTGAGATATGTTCCTTCTATACCCTATATGTTGAGGGTTTCCTCATGAAAGAATGTCATATCTTGTCAAAAGATTTTTGGACATCTATTGAGATAGTCAACTTATTTTATGGTTCATTCTATTTATCCTTGCATCACAGAGATAAATCTCACATGGCCTTACTATATAATTCTTTTAATGTGCTCTTGAATTTGGCTTGTTGATATTTTGTTGAGAATTTTTGCAACAATACTCAATCTGGATATTTGATTATAGTTTTATCTTCTTGCAATGTGCTTATCTATTTGGTATCATGATCATGGTGATGACCTTGTAGGATGACTTTGGAAATGTTCCTACCCTCCTTTTTAATTTCTAAGATTTTTTTGAAGAACTAGCATTAATTTTCTATAATATTTCATAGAATACATCAGTGAAGCCATCAGGCCCTGGGCCTTTTGTGTGTTGATAGGTTTTTGATAACCAATTCAATTTCTTCACTTATTAGAGCTGTTCAGATTTTCTACATCTTCCTGATTCATTCTCGGTAGGTTCTGTTTTTAAGAAGTTCTCCATTCTTCTCATATATGTATTAATAATTTCTTAGCTTATAATTATTCATGGTAGTCTCGGGATCCTACGTAACTTTTCAGTATTAGTTGTAATGTCTCCATTTCATTTCTAATCTTATTTACTTGAGTCACTTTTATTCTTGATTAGTCTAACTAAAGGTTTTCAGTTTTGTTTATCTTTTTGAAAAAACAGAGAAGGACAAATGCTATAAGAAATCACTTGTATATGAAATCTAAAAATGCCAAACTTGTAATAACAGAGAGTAATATGGTAGTTTCCAGGACTGAGAGTTGGAAGAACAGGAGAAATATTGTTTAAGGATACAAAATTGCATTTCTTAGAAAATAAATACTAGAGATCTAAGGTGCAGAACAGTGAATATGCAGACATGCTCAGTCATGTCTGACTCTTCGTGACCCTGTGAACTATAGCCAGCTAGTCTCCTCTGTCAATGGGATTTCCCAGACAGAAATATTGGGGTGGGTTGCCATTCAACATTTGGAATTATTCTAGTATGGAAAGTAACTTTTTTTTAATCAGAAAGGATCAGGACCACAAAGCAAAATAATTCAGAAAAAATTCCAGGCAAATACGGATTCACCTGGAGCTTTATTTAGTTAGAACTGAATTACTCAAAAGCTGACCAGACCTGTGCTGCAGAAAGCCCTGGGCACCTTTTCCTCTGTGGAGCAGGTGCTCCCAGGGGTACTCATTGAAGTCAAGTTGAAGGTCCTTCACCGCAGTTAGACATAACACATCCATCTGTGACATTAATTATGCAAGTTCAGGACAAAGGCATCATATGTAAAGAAACACAGCAATATGGTCTCTCAAATAAGGAACTATACAAGTGTAAATTTGGATTACAAATAGAACTCACAGAACTGTTTCATAGAACTTCCAAACTATAATACTTGACTCTTCAAGTCAGTAGTTAGTATTTTGGACAGAGTTTGGAAATTATGACAAAGTCTAAGATGAAGAATAGGATTACAGAGCTGAATGAATGCCATAAACTGATTCAGATCATATATTTTTTCATAGTGCTCATAGTCAGGAAATGAAATATTAATGAATACCTAAATAATTCTCAAAAAGTCTGTCTGGAATAAATAAATGAGTTAGCAGAATTATAATAGCAAAGAACCAAAGGGAGTTGAATCTGGCAAGTAACTTCCTTCCAAGAATCTATCTCTATTAGCTAACTGTATAGTATGTGATAAGAGTAATGTGTACTTTCTAATATAAAACCTGTCTACACATAGAGCTCAGCAATTCCTTTTCTGGATTTATATTCAGAATAATTGAAATTAGGATCCCAATGAGATATCTGTACAACATATTCATGAAAGCTCTATTCACAGGAGCCAAGAGGTTTAAGCAACCCAAATGTCCATCAACAGAGGAAGCAATAAACAAATATCATATATACAAACAATGAAATATTACTCACCTTTAAAAGGCAATTCTGACACATGTCACAACATGAATGAACCTTACATTAAGTGAAAGTAACTAGTCAGAAAAAGACAAATACTCTACAATTCAACTTATAAGAAGTATCCAGACTGATCTCATTTGTAGAAACAAAGTAGAATGAAACTTGCCAAAGCTAGAGAAAGAGGAAAGTAGAGTTTCGTAATGGTCATAGACTTCCAGTTTTGACCAATGAAAAAGATCTGGAGATTGGTTGCACAATGTGAGTATACTTAACACTACTATACTATACACTTAGGAACAATTAACAAAGTAAATTTTATGCCATGTGTATCTTACCACAATATTTTTGTAAGAAATCTCTACTCTAATCTCGAGACAATTTCTGATTTTCTCTCTGTTTTGCTTGTATCAATCCCTTCAATAATGTATGCTATGTTGCTGCTGTTTTGTGATGGGGCAAATTCTTTTTTCACAGGAAATGGAAGAGTTTGTGCAGAGCTCTGGCGAAAATGGAATTGTGGTGTTTTCTTTGGGGTCAATGGTCAGTAACATGTCAGAAGACAGAGCCGAGGTGATTGCATCAGCCTTCGCTCAAATTCCACAAAAGGTAGATACAATAACTTAATCATGAACAACTATTTAATAAGTCTGTGAAACTCTGTAAAGAGATGATTTTAGACATTTCCTATCACTTTGTCACTTGTTCCTTTTCTTTGAAGGACTTCTGAGCACACAGCACACATACAGATGCTCTTGGGAGTTAAATTTTAACAATAAATGTAGTCATGCAATATTGATTCCAGTCAAACAATTCCACTTTTCATTGTTTTTGGAAGTAGGGCTTAATAATTTGTAAGAGAACATACTTCTTCCGCAGCACTAATTAACATTACTAAAAATTATGCTGTTGTTGCTTAGTCATTAAGTCGTCTGAATCATTGCAATCCCATGGACTACAGCATGCTGGGCTCCCCTGTCCTTCACTATTACCCAGGGTTTGCCACGATTCATGTCCATTGATTTAGTGATGCTATCTAACCATGTCATCCTCTGCCAGCCCTTCTCCTTTTGCCTTCAACCTTTCCCAGATCAAGATCTTTCCAAACAGTTACCAGGTGGCCAGAGTATTGGAGCTTCCGCATCAGTACTTCCAATGAATATTCAAGATTGGTTTCCTTTAGGATTGACTGGTTTGATGTCCTTGCAGTCCAAGGGATTTTCAAGAATCTTCTCCAGCACCACAATTCAAATGCATTAACTCTTCAGCGCTTAACTTTCTTTAAGGACTTCCTGGGTGGCTCAGATGGTAAAGCCTATGATTACAATGCAGGAGACCTGGGTTCGATCCCTGGGTTGGGAAGATCCTCTGGAGAAGGAAATGGCAACCCACTCCAGTACTCTTGCCTGGAAAATCCCATGGATACAGGAGCCTGGTAGACAACAGTCTGTGGGGCCGCAAAGAGTAGGACATGACTGAATGACTTCACCTTATCTTACCTTACCTAACCTTCTTTACTATCCAACTCTCATATCCATACATGATTACTGGAAAAAAATATAGCTTTCATTATATGGACCTCTTTTGGCAGAATGATTCTGCTTTTAATATTCTGTCTAGATTTGTCATAGCTTTTCTTTCAAGAAGCAAGTGTCTTTTCATTTCACGGCTACAGTCGCCATCCACAATGCTTTTGGAGCCCAAGAAAATAAAATATGTCACAGCTTCCACATTTTCCCCATATATTTGCCATGAAGTGATGGGACCAGATGTCATGAAAGTATTGTTTTGAATGTTGATTTTTAAGACAGCTTTTTCACTTTCCTCTTTCACCCACATCAAGAGTCTCTTTCAGTTCAGTTCAGTCACTCAGTCGTGTCTGACTCTTTGCAACCCCATGAATTGCAGCACGCCAGGCCTCCCTTCCATCACCAACTCCCAGAGTTCACTAAAACTCATGTCCATCGAGTCGGAGATATCATCCAGCCATCTCATCCTCTGTCGTCCCCTTCTCCTCTTGCCCCCAATCCCTCCGAGCATCAGAGTCTTTTCCAATGAGTCAACTCTTCGCATGAGGTGGCCAAAGCACTGGAGTTTCAGCTTTAGCATCAGTCCTTCCAATAAACATCCAGGGCTGATCTCCTTCAGAATGGACTGGTTGGCTCTCCTTGCAGTCCAAGGGACTCTGTAGAGTCTTCTCCAACACCACAGTTCAAAAGCATCAATTCTTCGGTGCTCAGCCTTCTTCACAGTCCAACTCTCACATCCATACATGACTACTGGAAAAGCCATAGCCTTGACTAGATGGACCTTTGTTGGCAAAGTAGTGTCTCTGCTTTTGAATATGCTATCTAGGTTGGTCATAACTTTCCTTCCAAGGAGTAAGCGTCTTTTAATATCATGGCTGCAGTCACCATCTGTAGAGATTTTGGAGCTCAAAAAAATAAAGTCTGACACTCTTTTCACTGTTTCCCCATCTATTTCCCATGAAGTGATGGGACCAGATGCCATGATCTTCGTTTTCTGAATGTTGAGCTTTAAGCCAACTTTTTACTCTTCTCTTTCACTTCATCAAGAGGCTTTTTAGTTCCTCTTCACTTTCTGCCATATGGGTGGTGTCATCTACATATCTGAGGTTATTAATATTTCTCCCAGCAAGCTTGATTCCAGCTTGTGAGCCCAGTATTATACATGATGCACTGTGCATATGTAAGTTAAGTAAGCAGAGTACAATATACAGCTTTTGTGTACTCCTTTCCCCATTTGAACCAGTCTGTTGTTTCATGTCTGGTTCTAACTGTTGCTTCTTCACCTGCATACAAGTGTCTCAGGAGACAGTTAAGGTGGTCTGGTATTCCCAGCTCTTTAAGAATTTTCCACAGTTTGTTGGGATCCATACAGTCAAAGGTTAACATAGTCAGTGAAGCAGAAGTAGATGTTTTTCTGGAATTCTCTTGCTTTGTCTATGATCTAATGAATGATGGCAATTTGATCTGTGGTTCCTCTGCCTTTTCTAAACCCAGATTGCACATCTGGAAGTTCTTGGTTCATGTACTGCTCAGGTCGAGATAAATGATTTTTGAGTATTACCTTGCTAGCATGTGAAAGGAACATAATTTTACAGTACTTTGAACATTCTTTGGCATTACGCATCCTTGGGTTTGGAATGAAAACTGACCTTTCCCAGTCCTGTGGCCACTGTTATTTTTTCCAAATTTGCTGGCATATAGAGTGCAGCACTTCAACGGTATCATCTTTTAGGATTTGAAATATTTCAGCTGAAATTCCACTAGCTTTCTTCTCAGTAATACTTCCTAAGGTCCCAATTTCTTCACACTCCATGATGTGTGGCTCTAGATGAGTGACCACACCATCATGGTTATCCAGGTTACTAAGACCTCTTCTGTATAGTTCTTCTGTGTATTCTTGCCACCTCTTCTTAATATCTTCTGCTTCTGTTAGGTCCATACCATTTCTGTCCTTTATTGTGCCCATCTTTGCATGAAATGATCCCTTGGGATCTCTAATTTACTTGAAGAGATCTCTAGTCTTTCACATCCCATTGATTTCTCTATTTCTTTGCATTGTTCATTGAAGTCCTTCTTACCTCTCCTATCTATCCTCTGCAATTCTGCATTCAGTTGAGTATATCTTTCTTTTCCTTTCCCCCTTGGCTTTCACTCCCTTTCTTTTCTCAACTATTTATAAAGCCTCCTCAGATAACCATTTTGCCTTCTGGCATTTCCTTTTCTTTGGGATGGTTTCAATCGCTGCCTCTTGTACAATGTTACACACCTCTATCCACAGTTCTTCAGGCACTCTGCATATCAGATAAAATCCCTTGAATCTATTCATCACCTCCACTGTGTAATTATATGGGATTTGATTTCTGTCATACCTGAATGGCTTAGCGGTTTTCCCCGCTTTCAATTTAAGTCTTTCTTCAATTCAAATCTGAATTTTGCACTCAGGTGCTCATGATCTGAACCACAGTCACTCCAGGTCTTGTTTTGCTGACTGTATAGAGCGTCTATCTTTGGCTGTAAGAATATAATTAATTTGATTTCAGTATTGACCATCTGGTGATGTCCATGTATAGAGTCATCAGTTGTTGGAAAAGGATGTTTACTATGACCAGTGTGTTCTCTTAACTAAAGTCTGTTAGCTTTTGCCTGCTTCTTTTAGTACTACAAGGCCAAACTTGCCTCTTATCCTAGATATCTCTTGACTTCTTACTTTTACATTTCTATCCCCTTGATGAAAAGACTTCTTCTTAAATATTCTTTTCTTTTTTTTTACTGTTAATTCTAGAAGGTCTTGTAGGTCTTGCTGAAATCAATTGACTTCAGCTTCTTCAGCATTAGTGGTTGGGGCACAGACTTGGATTGCTGTGATGTTCAATGGTTTACCTTGGAAATGAACCAAGATCATTCTGTCGTTTTTGCGATTGCTCCCAAGCACTACATTTCAGACCTTTTTGTTAACTGTGAGGCTACTCCATTTCTTCTAAGGGATTCTTAACCACAGTAGTAGATATAATGGTCATCTGAATTAAATTCATTGAACTCGACCATTTTAGTTCATGGATTCCTAAGATGTTGATATTCACTCTTGCCATATCCTGCTTGACCATGTGCAACTACCTTGATTTCATTGGCCTCACATTCCAGGATCCTATGTTATTTACAGCATCAGACTTTCACCACCAGACACATCCACAACTAAGCATCATTTCTTCATTGGCCCAGTCACTTCATTCTTTCTGGAACTATTAGTAATTGCCCTCCACTCTTCCTCAACAGCATATTGGACACCTTCTGACCTGGAGAACTCATCTTCCAGTGTCATATATTTTGTCTTTCCATACTGTTCATGTGGTTCTTATGGCACAAATACTGGAGTAGTTGTCAATTCCATTCCCTCCTCCAGTGGACCACAGTTTGTCAGAACACTCGGCTATGACCCATCTGCCCTTGGGTAGCCGTGCAGAGCATGGCTCATAGCTTCATTGAGTTACACAAGCCACTTTACCATGACAAGGCTGTGATCTATGAAGGGGATTAATAAATTATAAATAAGCCAGAATATTTATCTTAGGTGATTGACTGCATATGTTTTCTTCTTTGTAATCAAAACGTGTAAAATTCTAATAAAATAACTTCCCATTTTAACTACTTGATATAAGTAAACTCTTTTATAACAGTCAAAAATAAATCAGTGAATACTGAATATGAAAATGAGCACTAGCATATAAAGAAAGCAAATGAATATGTAGGTTATGTGTAATCTGCCTCTGACTTATTGTATTAGAAATAAAACCACCTATCCATGAAAGAAAAGCTATGACAAGTCTAGACAGTGTATTAAAAAGCAAAGACAGCACTTGCCTGGACAAGTCCATATAGTCAAAGCTATGGTTTTTCAGCAGTCATGTATGGATGTGAGTGTTAGACCATAAAGAAGGCTGAGTGCCAAAAAATTGATGCTTTTGAATTGTGGTGTTGAAGACTCTTGAGAGTCTCCTGGACAGCAGGATCAGACTGGTCAATCCTGTTAATTAACTTTGAATATTCATTGGAAGGACTGATGCTAGAGCTGAAGCTCCAATACCTTGGCCACCTGATGCAAAGAGATGACTCATTGAAAAAGACCTTGATGTTGAGAAAGATTAAGGGCAGGAGGGAAAGGGTGTGACAGAGGATGTGTTGCTTGGATAGCAACACTGAATCAATGGATATGAATATGAGCAGCTTCTGAGAGATGGTGAAGGACAGGGAAGCCTATCATGCTGCACTCCATGGCGTGCAAAGAGTTGGACACAACTTAGTGACTGTAAAGCAACAACAAAGCAGGTTTTTTTTTTTTACTATTTGAATTGTTCATTGAAAATCTCACTTGTCTCTGCCATCATGCGTACATAATTAATACATCAAACGTAGGTATTCCTATTTATGTCTTTATATTACTAGTTACCATTACTTAATATGTCTTCATTTCCTTTCATGTCCTATGGATGGCATGTAATTATATGTATCTTAGTCAATTTAGAAAGTATTAGTATAACTTTGAAGTTCGACTCATAAAATAAAGTATTTCCTTTACTTTTAGCAGGTGCTATGGAGATATGATGGCAAAAAACCAGATAACTTAGGACCCAACACCCGGTTGTATAAATGGCTTCCCCAGAATGACCTTCTTGGTGAGACTTGTCACAACAAATATGAAAACATGAGTAACAGCTGAGCAGAGTGAGAGTGCTTCAACAGGAAACACACTTACAAAGCAATTACTAAAACACTGAAAAGGGAAACTTGACTACTTTATTATTATTTTCTTTGCTATGAGAAAAAAAGGAGAACACATAACAGTTGTCAGTTTGTTCTACATAGTCACATCCCTCACAGCCAGAATCTTTACTTCAGCTGTAATTACTTCTCACAGTGAGCTTTTCAATAATTTCCTGGATTGTTGTTCTGTCTCTGAATTCTTTCCTTATACTTATCATTTCCATTCTGTAGAGGTATGTTAAATGCTACTAAAAAGAAGAACGCTTCTGCCATTACCAATGACTCTCAATTTCCTATTTAAAAAAATGCACAATCATTTTTCTGAAGCAATAACACACTTCATGATAAAATGTAGCTTTTCCTTCCTCTGGTTCCAGTGCCACTACCATTATCCTTCTTTTCCCCTGACACCATTCCTATCAAACTTAATGACTTCACTATATCTTTAGGTGAATAAATTCTGGCATGCCCTCCTCTTTTTTTGCACATGTGGTTTCTTTCACCCAGAATGGTCTTTCAAGTTGTTCACCTGCCAATCCTGGATTCATTTGTGATGTTCAAGTGACTCAGCACTTCTTTCACAAAATCTTCATTTACCCCTTCAGCAGACATAGCTGTTTCTTCTCTGAGTTCTGAAAGCAAGTTAAAAGCACTTTCAATATACATAATAATGTTATCTAAAAGATACTGCTTCTTCCAGTGCCTTATATTACCCATTTCTCATTTTATTCTGTTATAATTAATAATCTTCCTGAAATTCACTCAATCCTAGGCCATCCAAAAACCAAAGCCTTTATAACTCATGGTGGAAGCAATGGTGTTTATGAGGCCATCTATCATGGGATCCCTATGGTGGGCACACCTTTGTTTGCTGATCAAGCTGATAACATTGCTCGAATGAAATCCAAGGGAACAGCTGTCAGGTTGGACTTGGAAACAATGTCAACAAGAGATTTGCTCAACGCATTGCAGGAAGTCATTAATAATCCTTCGTGAGTATATATATATATATATTTTTTTTTTTTTTTCTTTACTAGCCAATCTTTCTAGAGAAGTTGTCATCTGAAGGCGAGGGAGGCAGCCATGAGTCTCCACATAAGCACAATGAGGTGTAAGATTTGCTCAATGCTTCGAAAACAGACAAAAATAACGGGTTGTGAATGTCACATTAAGTTTTTTTCATGGTTTTATGGAAAAGGTTTGTCAGCGTTTTAAAGATAGTGGAGAAATTTTGAAAACTTAATCATTAGAATGAGAAGAACCATTGAAATTCTAATGGATTAAGAAGCATTGAGAACAAAGTTATTGTAGGGAACCATGGACATATGGATACTCATCTGCCCACTTTACTCTTTCAGTATATGAACTTCTCAAATTTTTTTAATTTTTATTTTTACTTTATTTTACTTTACAATACTGTATTGGTATTGCCATACATTGACATGAATCCACCACTGGTGTACATGCGTTCCCAAACATGAAACCCCCTCCCACCTCCCTCCCCAGAACATCTCTCTAGGTCATCCCCATGCACCAGTCCCAAGCATGCTGTATCCTGCGTCAGACATAGACTGGCGATTCGATTCTTACATGACAGTATACATGTTACAATGCCATTCTCCCAAATCATCCCACCCTCTCCCTCTCCCTCTGAGTCCAAAAGTCCGCTATACACATCTGTGTCTTTTTTCCTGTCTTGCATACAGGGTCGTCATTGCCGTCTTTCTAAATTCCATATATATGTGTTAGTATACTGTATTGGTGTTTTTCTTTCTGGCTTACTTCACACTGTATAATCGGCTCCAGTTTCATCCATCTCATCAAAACTAATTCAAATGTATTCTTTTTAATGGCTGAGTAATACTCCATTGTGTATATGTACCCCAGCTTTCTTATCCATTCTTCTGCTGATGGACATCTAGGTTGTTTCCATGTCCTGGCTACTATAAACAGTGCTGCGATGAACATTGGGGTACATGTGTCTCTTTCAATTCTGGTTTCCTCGGTGTGTATGCCCAGCATTGGGATTGCTGGGTCATAAGGCAGTTCTATTTGCAATTTTTTAAGGAATCTCCACACTGTTCTCCATAGTGGCTGTACTAGTTTGCATTCCCACCAACAGTGTAAGAGGGTTCCCTTTTCTCCACACCCTCTCCAGCATTTATTGCTTGCAGATTTTTGGATCGCAGCCATTCTGACTGGTGTGAAGTGGTACCTCATTGTGGTTTTGATTTGCATTTCTCTAATAATGAGTGATGTTGAGCATCTTTTCATGTGTTTGTTAGCCATCCATATGTCTTCTTTGGAGAAATGTCTATTTACTTCTTTGGCCCATTTTTTGATTGGGTCGTTTATTTTTCTGGAATTGAGCTGCAGGTTTGCTTGTGTATTTTTGAGATTGGTTCTTCGTCAGTTGTTTCATTTGCTATTATTTTCTCCCATTCAGAAGGCTGTCTTTTCACCTTGCTTATATTTTCCTTTGTTGTGCAGAAGCTTTTAATTTTAATTAGATCCCATTTGTTTATTTTTGCGTTTATTTCCAGAATTCTGGGAGGTGGATCATAGAGGATTCTGCTGTGATTTCTGTCAGAGAGTGTTTTGCCTATATTCTCCTCTAGGAGTTTTATAGTTTCTGATCTTACATTTAGATCTTTCATCCATTTTGAGTTTATTTTTGTGTGTGGTGTTAGAAAGTGATCTAGTTTCATTCTTTTACAAGTGGTTGACCACTGTTCCCAGCACCACTTGTTAAAGAGATTGTCTTTACTCCATTGTATATTCTTGCCTCCTTTGTCAAAGATAAGGTGTCCATATGTGTGTGGATTTATCTCTGGACTTTCTATTTTGTTCCATTGATCTATATTTCTGTCTTTGTGCCAGTACCATACTGTCTTGATGACTGTGGCTTTGTAGTAGAGCCTGAAGTCAGGCAAGTTGATTCCTCCAGTTCCATTCTTCTTTCTCAAGATTGCTTTGGCTATTCAAGGTTTTTTGTATTTCCATACAAATCTTGAAATGATTTGTTCTAGTTCTGTGAAAAATATGGTTGGTAGCTTGATAGGGATTGCATTGAATTTGTAAATTGCTTTGGGTAGTATGCTCATTTTCACTATTTTGATTGTTCCAATCCACATACATGGTATATTTCCCCACCTATTAGTGTCCTCTTTGATTTCTTTCATCAGTGTATTACAGTTTTCTATATATAGGTCTTTAGTTTCTTTAGGTAGATTTATTCCTAAGTATTTTATTCTTTTCATTGCAATGGTGAATGGAATGTTTCCTTAATTTCTTTTTCTACTTTCTCATTAATAGAGTATAGGAATGCAAGGAATTTCTGTGTGTTGATTTTATATCCTGCAACTTTACTATATTCATTGATTAGCTCTAGTAATTTTCTGGTGGAGTCTTTAGGGTTTTCTACGTAGAGGATCATGTCATCTGCAAATGGTGAAAGTTTTACTTCTTTTCCAATTCGGATTTCTTTCATTTCTTTTTCTGCTCTGATTGCTGTGGCCAACACTTCCAGAACTATGTTGAATAGTAGCGGTGAAAGTGGGCACCCTTGTCTTGTTCCTGACTTTAGGGGAAATGCTTTCAATTTTTCACCATTGAGGATAATGTTTGCTGTGGGTTTGTCATATATAGCTTTTATTATGTTGAGGTATGTTCCTTCTATTTCTGTTTTCTGGAGAGTTTTTAATCATAAATGGATGTTGAATTTTGTCAAAGGCCTTCTCTGCATCTATTGAGATAATCATATGGCTTTTATTTTTCAATTTGTTAATGTGGTGAATTACATTGATTGATTTGCAGATATTGAAGAATCCTTGCATCACTGGGATAAAGCCCACTTGGTCATGATGTATGATCTTTTTAATGTGTTGTTGGATTCTGATTGCTAGAATTTTGTTGAGGATTTTTGCATCTATGTTCATCAGTGATATTGGCCTGTAGTTTTCTTTTTTTGTAGTATCTTTGTCAAGTTTTGGTATTAGGGTGATGGTGGCCTCATAGAATGAGTTTGGAAGTTTACCTTCCTCTGCAATTTTCTGGAAGAGTTGGAGTAGGATAGGTGTTAGCTCTTCTCGAAATTTTTGGTAGAATTCAGCTGTGAAGCCGTCTGGACCTGGGCTGTTGTTTGCTGGAAGATTTCTGATTACAGTTTCAATTTCCGTGCTTGTGATGGGTCTGTTAAGATTTTCTATTTCTTCCTGGTTCAGTTTTGGAAAATTATACTTTTCTAAGAATTTGTCCATTTCTTCCACGTTGTCCATTTTATTGGCATATAACTGCTGATAGTAGCCTCTTATGATCCTTTGTATTTCTGTGTTGTCTGTTGTGATCTCTCCATTTTCATTTCTAATTTTATTGATTTGATTTTTCTCTCTTTGCTTCTTGATGAGTCTGGCTAATGGTTTGTCAATTATATTTATCCTTTCAAAGAACCAGCTTTTGGCTTTGTTGATTTTTGCTATGGTCTCTTTTGTTTCTTTTGCATGTATTTCTGCCCTAATTTTTAAGATTCCTTTCCTTCTACTAACTCTGGGGTTCTCCATTTCTTCCTTTTGTGGTTGCATTAGGTGTAGAGTTAGGTTGTTTATTTGACTTTTTTCTTGATTCTTGAGGTATGCCTGTATTGCTATGAACTTTCCTCTTAGCACTGCTTTTATAGTGTCCCACAGGTTTTGGGTTGTTGTGTTTTCATTTTCATTCGTTTCTATGCATATTTTGATTTCTTTTTTTATTTCTTCTGTGATTTGTTGGTTATTCATAAGTGTGTTGTTCAACCTCCATACGTTGGAATTTTTAATAGTTTTTCTGCTGTAATTGAGATCTAATCTTAATGCATTATGGTCAGAAAAGATGCTTGGAATGATTTCGATTTTTTTGAATTTATCAAGATTAGATTTATGGCCGAGGATGTGATCTATCCTGGAGAAGGTTCCATGAGCACTTGAGTAAAAGGTGAAATTCATTGTTTTGGGGTGAAATGTCCTTTAGATATCAATTAGGTCTGATTGGTCTAATGTATCATTTAAAGTTTGTGTTTCTTTGTTAATTTTCTGTTTAGTTGATCTATCCATAGGTGTGAGTGGGGTATTAAAGTCTCCCACTATTATTGTGTTATTGTTGATTTCCCCTTTCATACTTGTTAGCATTTGTCTTACATATTGCGATGCTCCTATATTGGGTGCATATATATTTATAATTATTATATCTTCTTCTTGGATTGATCCTTTGATCATTATGTAGTGGCCTTCTTTGTCTCTTTTCACAGCCTTTGTTTTAAAGTCTATTTTATCGGATATGAGTATTGCCATTCCTGCTTTCTTTTGGTCTCTATTTGCATGGTACATCTTTTACCAGCCCTTCACTTTCAGTCTGTATGTGTCCCTTGTTTTGAGGTGGGTCTCTTGTAAGCAGCATATAGAGGGGTCTTGTTTTAGTATCCATTCGGCCAGTCTTTGCCTTTTGGTTGGGACATTGAACCCATTTACCTTTAAGGTAATTATTGATAAATATGATCCTGTTACCATTTACTTTATTGTTTTGGGTTTGGGTTTTTACACCCTTTTTGTGTTTCCTGTCTAGAGAATATCCTTTAGCATTTGTTGGAGAGCTGGTTTGGTGGTGCTGAATTCTCTCAGCTTTTGCTTGTCTGTAAAGCTTTTGATTTCTCCTTCGTATTTGAATGAGATCCTTGCTGGGTACAGTAATCTGGGCTGTAGGTTATTTTCTTTCATCACTTTAAGTATGTCTTGCCATTCCCTCCTGGCCTGAAGAGTTTCTATTGAAAGATCAGCTGTTATCCTTATGGGAATCCCCTTGTGTGTTATTAATTGTTTTTCCCTTCCTGCTTTTAATATTTATTCTTTGTGTTTGATCTTTGTTAATTTGATTAATATGTGTCTTGGGGTTTTTTGCCTTGGGTTTATCCTATTTGGAACTCTCTGTGTTTCTTGGACTTGGGTGATTATTTCCTTCCCCATTTTAGGGAAGTTTTCAACTATTATCTCCTCAAGGATTTTCTCATGGTCTTTCTTTTTGTCTTCTTCTTCTGGGACTCCTATAGTTCGAATGTTGGAGCGTTTCATGTTGTCCTGGAGGTCTCTGAGATTGTCCTCATTTCTTTTAATTCATTTTTCTTTTTTCCTCTCTGATTCATTTATTTCTACCATTCTATCTTCTATTTCACTAATCCTATCTTCTGCCTCCGTTATTCTGCTATTTGTTTCCTCCAGAGTGTTTCTGATCTCATTTATTGCATTATTCATTATATATTGACTCTTTTTTATTTCTTCTAGGTCCTTGTTAAACCTTTCTTGCATCTTCTCAATCCTTATCTCTAGGCTATTTCTCTGTGATTCCATTTTGCTTTCAAGATTTTGGATCATTTTCACTATCAATATTCAGAATTCTTTCTCAGGTAGATTCCCTACCTCTTCCTCTTTGGTTTGGTTTGGTGGGCAACTCTCCTGTTCCTTTACTTGCTGAGTATTCCTCTGTCTCTTCATCTTGGTTATATTGCTGCGTTTGGGGTGGCCTTTTTGTATTCTGGGAATTTGTGGAGTTCTCTTTATTATGGAGCTTCCTCACTGTGGGTGGGGTTGTATCAGTGGCTTGTCTAGATTTCCTGGATAAGGAGGCTTGTGTTGGAGTTCTGGTGGGTGGAGCTGGGTTTCTTCTCTCTGGACTGCAGTGGAGTGACCAGTAATGGGTTATGAGACGTCAAAGGTTTTGGAGTAACTTTGAACTGCCTGTATATTGAAGCTCAGGGGTGTGTTCCTGTGTTGCTGGAGAATTTGCGTGGTATGTTTTGTCCTGGAGCTTGTTGGTCCTTGGGTGGAGCTTGGTTTCAGTGTAGGTATGGAGGCATTTGATGAGCTCTAATGCTTAATGTTCCCTGAATTCAGGAGTTCTCTGATGTTTTCAGGCTTTGGACTTAAGCCTCCTGCTTCTGGTTTTCAGTTTTATTTTTACAGCAGCCTCTAGACTTCTCCATCTATATAGCACTGATGATAAAACATCTAGGTTAAAGATGAAAAGTTTCTCCACATTGAGGGACACCCAGAGAGGTTCACTGAGTTACAAGAAGAGAAGAGGGAGGGGGTAGTTAGAGGTGACTGGAATGAGATGCGGTGAGATCAAAAGGGGAGAGAGCAAGCTAGCCAGTAGTCACTTCCTTATGTGAGTTCCATAGTCTGGACCGCTCAGAGGTATTTACAGAGTTATACAGGGAAGAGGAGAGGGAGGAAGTAGACAGAGGTGGCCAGGAGGATAAGAGAGAGGAATGAAAAGGAGAGAGACAAATCCTGCCAGTAACCAGTTCCTTAGGTGTTCTCCACCGTCTGGAACACACAGGGATTCACAGAGTTGGATAGAGAAGAGATGGGGGAGAAAAGAGACAGAGGCCACCTGGTGGAGAAAAAGGAGAGTCCAAAGGAGGAGAGAGTGGTCAAGCCAGTAATCTTGGTCTCAGGTAAAATTGGGTAGTGAAGTTTGGGTTTTTAAATGTACAAAATTGACAACAAAAGCAAAGAGCAAAGGTTAAAAATCAAGAGTAGAGGTTGGATTTTCAAAAATACAATATTAAAGAAAAGAAGCAGAATGCAAAAGGAAAAAAGGAAAAAAAAGGAAAGAAAAAAAAAGGCACAAGAATTATTTAAAAAAACACCAACAACCACCTAAAGACTATATATGGTGTTTGCCTTAAAAAAAAGAAAAGAGTCGTTTGTGTTTTCTTTTTAATAGTAATAGTAGGTTATAGAAATAAAAATTAGAGGAGAAATAGAAGACTTAACTATAAAAAAAAAAGTTAGGGAAAAAAAGGGGAAAAAAAGGAATGATTTTAAAAATAGTGAAAATATATCTGGCCCTTCTCTGATGTTGTGGGCAGTGTGGGGTCACTTCCAAGGCAGTTCCCTCTGTTTAGCTTCTTCTGTTTGCTGGTTTTTTAGGCTCCCTAGTTTGGTCTTGCTGTGGGGAGGTGGGGATGCTGCAAACAAATAGCGTTGTCGTGTGCACACAGTGTCTCAGCCCCGCTGGACCTGTCCCTTCTCGTGGGGTACAAACCGCTCTGGCTCTACGATGCTCAGCCGGGAACCTTCTGAGGCCGGCCCTAGGCTGCGTGCACTTCCCCAGTCTAAGCCGCTCAGGTTCAGCGCTCAGGTAGCCCTCAGAGGCACAGATTCGGTTGGGACTTCGTTTTGTGCCCTTCCCAGGTCCGAGTAGCTCAGGAGTTTGGAGAGCGCGATCGCTGCGAGTTGTCGCCTTTTCTGCCTCTGCTGCTCAGTTTTCTGGATGGACTGCTGGCGCCCCTTGTGAGGCAGATGGTGACTGTCCAGCACCCCCAGAAGTCTTAGCAAAGAAGCCTGCTTGCAGTTTCGTAAGCTAAGTCTCTCTGGGTCTGCAATTGCCCCTCTCCAGCCCTTACAGCTCTGGCTGCCTGTCCCCGGCGGGGGATGGTCTGCAGCTGGCTTTTTCCGTTCCGTCCTTTGTTCTGTGCTTGGTCCTGGCGGTGTCTTATGTTCGAGCTTTTCGCGTGGTAGCTATCCCACAGTCTGGTTTGCTAGCCCAAGTTAGATCTTTCTGGTTGCGCGTGGGGCGTTCCTGCCCGATTCTTACAAAGCACTGAAGCCTGCGCCTCCCACACTTCCCTGCCCTGCCGCCACCTCCTAGTGGTGGATGTAGGCATCTGTGCTGCTTTTCCGCTGGGGGAGTTACTGTTGGGCTTGTAATCTCTTGGTTTTAATTATTTATTTATTTTTCCCTTCCTGTTATGTTGCCCTCTGTGTTTCCAAGGCTCACCACAGACACGGCAGGGAGAGTCTTTCCTGGTGTTTGGAAACCCCTCTTCTTAAAATTCCCTTCCCGGGATGGGCTTCCCTTCCCTTCCCAAGACGGAGCTCCTTCCCCACCTCCTTTGTCTCCTTTTTCGTCTTTTATATTTTTTCCTACCTGTTTTTGAAGACAATGGTCTGCTTTTCTGGTTGCCTGATGTCCTCTGCCAGCCCACAGAAGTTCTTTTGTGGAGTTTGCTCGGCGTTGAAATGTTCTTTTGAGGAATTTCTGAGGGAGAAAGTGCTCTTCCCATCCTATTCCTCCACCATCTTAGGACCGCCACAAATATTTTAAACTCTTAAAAGATAGTTTATTTTCAGTAAACCACCATGACATAATCCATTTCAGATTCCAATTACATTTACTATTTTCCAAGTTTTCTATGCTAATATTTTGACTCCATCTCTGATAAATGATAAACAGCTATAACTTTCTAACTACCCAGTTTCAAATATGTATATCCTATTTATAAATGTGGGTATATTCTTGGTTTGTTGTTTTTTTTTAAAAAATTTTTTTACTGTGGTCATTTTGTCTTGTTTGGAAGAATTATAAAATCTAAACATAATTGACTTGGGAAGAACATGTTGATATGAAAAAGTGAAAGTGTTGGTTTCTCAGTTGTGTTTGACTCTTTGGGACCCCATAGACTGTATCCCACCAATCCTCAGTCCATGCAATTTTCCAGGCAAGCACATGGGAGTAGGTAGCCACTCCCCTCTCCAGAGGATCTTGCTGACCCAGGGATCAAACCAGGTCTCTGCATTGCTGGCCAATTCATTATATCTGAGCCATCAGGGAATCCCATATGTTGGGATATTCCTTCTTTTAAAAAATGGTACACAATTTTTACAGGTTATTTTCCATTTACAGTAATTACCAAATAGTGGTTAAATTTCCAGTGTTGTATAACACCTCCTTGAGCTTATGTTATTCCCAATAATTTTGCCTCCTACTTCCCCACCTGTGTGTTTCTACTGCCCCAAATCTGGTGTCCAATAGATTGTTCTCTGTATCTGCTAGTCTGTAATAATATTTTGATCCCATCATTCATACATGTAAACAACTAGAATTTTCTAATTTTCTCAATTACAACTACGTAGATACAGCTTATAAATGTAAGTATATTCAGAGTTCTTTTATTCGTGCTCATTTTTGTCTTATTTGGAATAGGGAGTTATGTTGGGATATCCCTATTTAAAAACCACATTTTCTGAAAACAGAAATGTTTAATTTCCAAATCACTTCAGGATATACATGAATTTCAATGACACAATTATATTAATATCACAAATATGATGTATATATTCCCCCTTTTTGTCATAATGACTTTGTGAAGAAAGCATTTTGAGATGTGTCAGTAATGGCAGCAAAATGCATTGTGTGTTTTATAAGCAGTGTTATTTAAATTTAATTTTAGCACAGCTATTGTCCTATGTGAGCAGCATTAAAAGCACTTTTTTTCTTTTTTTGAAAGAAACAAATCTTTCACTTGCTGTTTTTATGTAAATGTACATATCTCTAGTATATTTGTATGCCTTTTTAATTTTTAATAATGTAATGTTGGTGTCAAAAATGAAAATATACTGAATGTTCATGATATGCTACATGTTGTATTTAGTAAAACAGTGTTACTTTACACATTTTAAGTAACTTCTTTATTGTAGTCTATTCCTCTTGTATTAAATATATATTTCCAGGATTACTGCAGTCTTTGCAAAAACCCAGTGCTCCTCCTGTGTTTTTGACAGTAAAGGGAGAAAAGTTACTTCCATTGTTATTACCACACTGCCATGTTATAGCACTTTGTGATTTAAGGTTCATAAGCTATATCTCTTTATTCTTCCTTCTTGGCTATTAGTCTGCCATTATTTCAGTAATAGAAACAAGTGTGTCTGCCATGCCTGAGAGTGAAATGTTGAGCCTTCTCCAGGAGGCTCCTGACAAAGAACCAGAACAACAATACAAGAACCAGAACAACAGTACTAGTAAGCATACACTGAGTGTCTACTGCATGCTAGGAATGCCTCTAAGAATCAATACAATATTCTCAAAATAATTAGATAAGATACTATTCCTAGCCATTTCATATAACAATGAAAAACCGAGAAACAGATTCTATCATAATTGAGCCCTCCAAAGTAAAATTAAAAGTTTAAAAAATAAAAATGTTTTAAAATGTTAGTAAAATTAATTTTCTTAAAAACAATCAGAGGAACAGAAAAATTAAAAAGCAGCCAACAAAGTAAGAGTCAGGAATCAAACTGAGTCAATCTACTTCCACACTCTCAACCACCACTTCACTAATGTAAGACCAGCCCTGTCTGGACATGTCTCCAAACCTCATCCCTGATTTACCTGCTATATCTAGATTATAACATTTTGGAATACATCTACCAGGTCTATTAACAATTCTTTATGAGACAATTCAAACTTTGGACAAACATATTACGAATTTCTTTTCTTTTCTTTCCCTTTGGGACAGCTTGTTCCATTCTTTAGAATACACAACCTTGTTCTCTCCCATTTTCTTTCTTTTCTTTGTAGCTTGAAAACTGTGCATTTAAGGAATCCTAGCCCATAAGCTAATATCTCAATAATCACCTCGGAGAAAATTATTGTTTTTCTTCCACTCTGTGTTGCACTCTGTTACCATCTGCAAGGAATTTTCACATCTTTATCTATTATAGCTCATTCCATAAATGATAACTGTTTGATTTTCCTTCAGCTACAAAGAGAATGTGATGAGATTATCAGCCATTCAACATGATCAGCCTATGAAGCCCTTGGACAGAGCAGTCTTCTGGATCGAGTTTGTCATGCGCCACAAAGGAGCCAAGCACTTGCGGCCAGCTCTCCATGACCTCACCTGGTTCCAGTACCACTCTCTGGATATCATTGGGTTCCTGCTGGCCTGTGTGGCAACTGCCATATTTGTCATCACAAAATGTTGTCTATTTTGTTGCTGGAAGTTTGCTAAAACAGGAAAGAAGGGGAAAAGAGACTAGCTGTATCTGAGACTCAGCACAGGTGTCCCCAAACTCTGAGATCGAATGCCTGATGATCTGAGGTGGAGCTGATGCAATAATAGAAATAAAGTGAGCAATACACGTAATGTGCTTGAATCGTCCCAAAACCATTGCTTCCTATCCCAGTCCATGGAAAAATGGTCTTCCACGAAACTGGTTCCTGGGGCCTAAAAGTTTGGGTACTGCTGCTCTAGCACTTCTGCCTCATAAGTAGAACTCCTCCATAAAATGATGTGGGTATGTATTGAAATTTATTATTTTAATGCAAAAGTATACTAAAAAGGTGTGGTTGAATTTAACTGTTTTTCACATGTTGGGTGTAGAAACAAGAACAATAAAAGTCTATTCATAGTATCCATATTACTTTGTAGATATTCAGAATTTTATCTTCATTTTTGCATAGAATTTTATAGCTTTTCCTTGCTATAGAGATTGTTCAATAATTGGAATTCTTTTGAAAGATTCACCCTTTAATTTTATTAGGGAGACCACTAACAGTTCTTCATTTTTACTGTGCATCCAGCCTCAACAACACTTCTTACCTAAAGCCATGGCAAGACACTTGCCTTCATCCAGTTAAACTCATTTGCCTTTGGAGTGTTCATGGAATTAGAAGTGTAGCTACATGCTTCCATCTATAAAACTGAGATATTTGCAAAAAACTTTAATTTCATGACCTAATTCTCTTTTTGTCACCCACCTTTTATTCATCTTTTATTTTCACTCCCATAACCAGCTTTTGCTAATGGATATAAGTTCTCAACTGTATGTTAAGAAAATAATTACCTGAACTCTAAAGGGACTTTCGAATTTTCATTCTCTCCAAAGCTACCTGAATGTATCTATGATCTTATCTATATTTATATACATATCTAAATCTATGTATATTTTTACAATTCAGGACAGAGCACCACTTAGCTACTTGCAGATATGATGAGAAATTCAATGGGTTCGTTGAACACAGACTGATTTACTATTATATTATAATATGAGCTTCCCTGGTAGCTCAGCTGGTAAAGAAACTGCCTGCAATGCAGGAGACCCCAGTTCAATTCCTGGGTTGGAAAGATTCCCCTGGCGAAGGGATAGGCTACCCACTCCAGTATTCTTGGGCTTCCCTGGTGGCTCAGACAGTAAAGAATCTGCCTGCAACGTGGGAGACATGGGTTTGATACCAGGTTGGGAATATCCCCTGGGGAAGAGAATAGCTACCCACTCCAGTACACTGACCTAGAGAATTCCATGGACAGAGGAGCCTGGGAGGCTACAGTCCATGGGGTCCCAAAGAGCTGGATATAACTGAGCAACTTTCACTTTCATATTATATTATATCATAACCACACTTTAGATCAGCATTTCTCATTCTTTTGTCTCTTTCCTCAGGAAGCTACTGCGTCCTCCCTCCCATAACACTTACATGTAAACATTCAATCCTTTATCATGACAGAAAATATTATAGACATTATTTTCTTTAAACCTAGGTCCACTATGACTGAAATAAGCAGAAACAATGAGCACAAGACAAAAATCACGTAAATTTTGTAAAAAATTGGTGAATCAAATGAAAACAATCTGAAGGTACTGATAAAAACTGTACCTCAGAAAAGCAGTTTATTATCAAAATGTCCAGCTCAGGGAACGAGTCTTGTCTTTTTGGTCAAGGGGACCACCATTCACAACATTTAAAAAACATTCATCAGCCTTAGGCATAGTTTATTTTAAAGAAGAAACATTGATGTTTGGGGAATTATAGGAAAATTTACCAAGAACTTCTCATAGAACCCACCTAGATAACTGACACATATTTAAAGAAAACTAAAACTAACAGAAAGTAAGAAGGTAGAACCATATGTTTCCATAGTAGAAAATGTTTTTAAATCAAGCATATAGGCTTACAAGTTTCCTCAAATCTACACGGCAGCACATGTAATAGACAAAGGGTTGCTAGTCACTGTGCAATAAGAAAGACTAAAAATCTCCAGTGAAAAGTCTAGCACTCCAATATGAAAATAAATGAAAAGTACAAACAGGAAATTCACAGAAGCGAAATGGCCAATGACATATAAAAGGTGGTATGGAAAATCTGGGAAATTAAAATTGTCAACAAGTAATATTCCTGCAAATAATTTATAGAACAAATAATCTGGGAGGACTAATTTTGAGGGAGTATAATATGGAAATACCATTGAAATAAAATTTATGCACACTGTTTTATATAGCAACTCATTATCTAGTTATATGTCATGCAGAAAGACTTGTACATGTTCATGATTACATACTGAATATTCCCACTAGCACTTAAATGGCTATCAATTTGTGAACACACTAATCTACAACATAGATATGAGTTATACAGCCATGAAAGAAAACAGTTCAATTATGGGCAATGTTGTTAAATACTCTTCATGTCACATTACTAAACAAATAAAAAGTTCCAGAAATTCTAAAAAACATAAGCATGACACTCATCTTTGGAAATAAAATTAAACACATTTTGTGTAAATATATGTAAATTTGTAGACCACAGAGGAAACGATCTTTAGAATACACTGAATTTCCAATAACTTCCAGGTGTTCAAGGCAGTTTTAGGCAAGACAGAGGAACCAGAGATCAAATTGCCAACATCCACTGGATCATCGAAAAAGCAAGAGAGTTCCAGAAAAATGTCTATTTCTGCTTTATTGACTATGCCAAAGCCTTTGAATGTGTGCATCACAAAAAACTATGGGAAATTCTTCAAGAGATGGGAATACTAGACCACTTGACCTGACTCTTCAGAAACCTATATGCGGGTCAGGAAGCAACAGTTAGAACTGGACATGGAACAGCAGATTGGTTCCAAATAGGAAAAGGAATATGTCAAGACTGTATATTGTCACCTTGCTTATTTAACTTATATGCATAGTACATCATGAGAAAGGCTGGGCTCGATGAAGCACAAGCTGGAATCAAGATTGCCAGGAGAAATATCAATACCCTCAGATATGCAGATGACACCACCCTTATGGCAGAAAGTGAAGAAGAACTAAAGAGCCTCTTGATGAAAGTGAAAGAGGAGAGTGAAGAGTTTGGCTTAAAGCTCAACATTCAGAAAACTAAGATCACTGGATCCAGTCCCATCACTCTATGGCAAGTGGATGAGGAAACAGTGGAAACAATGTCTGACTTTATTTTTCTGGGCTCCAAAATCACTGCAGATGATGACTGCAGACATGAAATTAAAAGACACTTACTCCTTGGAAGGAAAGTTATGACCAACCTAGATAGCATATTCAAAAGCAGAGGCATTACTTTGTCAAAAAACATCCATGTAGTCAAGGCTAAAAGGTTTTTCCTGTGATCATGTATGGATGTGAGAACTGCACTATAAAGAAAGCTGAGTGCAGAAGAATTGATGCTTTTGAACTATGGTGTTGGAAAAGACTCTTGAGAGTCCCTTGGTCTGCAAGGAGATCCAACCAGTCCATCCTAAAGGACATCAGTCCTGGATGTTCACTGGAAGGATTGATGTTGAAGCTGAAACTCCAGTTCTTTGGCCACCTGATGCAAAGAGCTGACTCGTTGGAAAAGACTGATGCTGGAAAAGATTGAGGGCAGGCGAAGAAGGGAATGACAGAGGATGTGATGGTTGGATGGCATCACCGACTCAATAGACATGGGTTTCAGTGGACTCTGGGAGTTGGTGAAGAACAAGGAGGCCTGGCATGCTGTGGTTCATGGGGTCATAAATAGTCAGACACGACTGAGCGACTGAACTGAACTGAACTGAACTGAATTTCCAATGAAAACAATTTAAATTTTTATTCTATATACTTCTTCATTTTTGACCTTTCATAATAAGCTTTTCATTTTTTTATTATGTGATATTAAATAATTAGTGAAATAAACATATAGATTCAAAATATTCAGTTCTTATTATCTTAAGATATTAAATCATAAGATTTTCATATCATGTTATCAATGTATTAGTTTCTCTCAGAATCCTTGAATTGAGGACTTCCCTATTGGTCTAAGGGGCTCCCCCAGTGGCTCGCTCAGTGGTAGAGAATTTGCCTACCAATGCAGGAGATGCAGGAGACCTAGTTTTGATTCCGTGGTCAAGGAGATCTCCTGAAGGAAAAATGACAATCCACTCCAATATTCTTGCCTGGGAAATCCCATGAACAGACAAGCTTTGTTGGACACAGCTGAGTGACTGAGCACGTACTTACACTGGTGGTCCAATGGTTAAGATTCCAGCTTCCACTGCAGGAAGCACATGTGCAATCCCTGGTCTGTGAATTAAGATCCCCATCCCACATGCTGGGGCCAAAAGTAAAATAAAATTTTTTGGTTCGATGCAGGATCCTTGAGGCTGGTGTACTGGGATGGCCCGGAGGGGTGGTATGAGTGGCGGATGTGGGAGGGGGGGTTCAGGGTGGGGAACATGTGTGCGACCGTGGCGGATTCGTGTTGATGTGTGGCGGAACCGATGCAGTGTTGTGGGGTGGTTGGCCTCCAATTGAAATAAATTTAAAAAAAAAAAAAAAGCTACTGGCTACTGGAAATTTAGCACACTATTCAATGTGTCAAATAAGGACGCTCTTTTTTTTTTTTAGAACACCTTATATTTATAATTCCACTAGTTTTTAAAATCTTAACTCACATAATCTACTGATTTTACTGTGGTTTTAACAGCCGTATTATATGCATTTTACAATAGTTAAGGGACCTCTGCTGGATTACATCTATACTTATAGTGTTTTTGAGTCATGACTACAAATACTCTGCCAGCTCTCCCCTCAAGTAATTCCCTCTCTCTTGAACTTTAGTAACTCTAGAGGCTGTCTCACAAATGTTTCAGCCTAACCTCCAAGGCTCAGTTACGGAACACAACACAAACCTGTCTTTTTCTCTCTGTCTTGGTCGTTCAGCCTGTCTATGTCTCTATCTATCTATCTATCTCACTATCTCCATTTCATCTCTCTGTCTGCCTGCTCACCGTGTAGGTCTGTAACATACTCAAAGTTTCCATGATAAATGACCACTTGTGGAAAGATACATACACATGCCTAAGAAGTCCCAGTAGTTGCAGCCCTCCAGCAATTTGAGCCATTTAAAAGCGGTCACCAGAGCTCCTCATGATTATAGCCCCAGTCACCATAAGACTGGAACCACCTGAGAATCTGATTATAAGAATCACCTGAATGAGCCCCACCAACACTCAGAACTATGAGAAATAAAAATAAAAGTATTGCTCTTTTAAGGGCAGTTTTTTGCACTAATACATAACCTAAACAATATATCATAGTATCATAATATCATAGTGATATAATATTTATCATAATATCATAGTGATGATATATCTTAATAATGGGAAACTGTTAATGTTACATTTTGAAAGTAACTGTAACCCAGAAAAGGGAGTCCCCATACAATAACGGTTAAGAGGTTGCACTCTGAACACAGACAGTGTGGATTTTAGTCACTGAAATACTACTACATGAATCAAAATATTCATAGCAGCACTATTTACAATAGCCAAAATATGGAAGCCAAGTAAGTGCTCAACAACAGATAATTGTCTTAACATGTGGGATGTATATACAAAGGAATATTACCCTTAGAAAGAAAAAAGATTTGCCGTTTGTAGCAACATGGATGAACCTAGAAAAGATCTTCATAGTGAAATATGTCATCCATAAAAATACTATATCTCTTATATGTGAAATCTAAAAAGTAATACAAATGTATCTATATAAAAAATAGAATCAGCTTCATAGACATAGACAATAAATTTATGGTTACCAAACTGGAGAAGGGGAAGAACAAATTAGGAGTATAGTGTTATAAATATAAACTATTAAACGTAAAATAAGCAATAAGTATCTATTGACTATCACAGAGAATTATACCCAATATCTTGTAATAAATGATGATGAGTATAATCTACAAAACATCCTGAATCATGATGCTATGCACCTAAAACTCAGACAAAATTGTAAAACTACACTAAAAGATACATAGAGAGGTTTACATTACAAACCAGGGGCTATTAAACCATGGCTTCTGAGCCAAACCATTTGGGGGGGGGGGTCTCCAAAATCACTGCAGATGGTGACTGCAGCCATGAAATTAAAAGACGCTTACTCCTTGGAAGAAAAGTTATGACCAACCTAGATAGCATATTCAAAAGCAGAGACATTACTTTGCCAACAAAGGTCTACAGCGGTAGCAGCATGTCCCCAGTTTTGCAGTGGTGGTTTAGTCAGCCTGTTGTGTCCGACTCTTGTGACCCCATGGACTATAGCCTGCCAGGCTCCTCTGTCCATGGGATTTCCCAGGCAAGAATAGTGGAAAGTTTGCCATTTCCTTCTCCAGGGGATCTTCGCAACCCAGGGATTGACCACGTCTCCTGCTTTGCTGGTGGAATTTTTACCAACTGAGCTGCCAGGGAAGCCCAACGCCAGTTATACCAGGAAAAGAACTGGCTTGGAACCTGGGGGTGGGCTGCAGTGCAGCAGCTCCTCTCACATAGACCACAAGGCTTGTGGCATCCCAATCAGAAAAAGCCAGGCACAGGACTGACAGGGCCCCAGGAGTCAGGTCCCACCCCAGGGACAGTTCCAGCCTCAGGAAAGACACAGCAGCAAAGACGCGGCAGCTCTGTGGCTGGACTCAGAGTTGGAGAAGACTGTGGAAGTCCTCAGTAACACAGGCTGCAAACACCTATGATAGTGAGGCTTGCTGGTCTTTTCTGACACTACTCTTCCCCATGGAGGGAACTTACTCTGACAGAATCTCTGCTGGTGCCAAGCTGTCCTGAACCCCTTGTGCTCAGTCGCTCATTCGTGTCCAACTTGGTGCAACCCCATGGACTAAAGCCCACAAGGCTCCTCTGCTCATGGAATTTTCCAGGCAAAAGTATTGGAGTGATTTGCCGTTTTTTACTCCAGGGGATCTTCCCAAACAGGGATTGAACCCGTGTCTCTTGCATCTGCTGCATTGGCAGGGGGGTTCTTTCTACCACTGAGCCGCCTGAAAGTGAAAGTAGCTCAGTCATGTCCAGCTGTTTGCTACCCCATGTACTATACAGTCCATGAAATTCTCCAGGCTAGAATACCTTATTCTGGCCGTTCCCTTCTCCAGGGACCTTCCCAACTCAGAGATTGAACCTGGGTCTCTCACGTTGCAGGTGGATTCTTTACTGAGCCATCTAGGAAGTCCCAATACTACACTTGATCTTAGCCACAAGACCCAGAATCTCTGAACTGGAGGATGGGGTAATGCAGGTAAAACCAGTCCCATGTTTTCTATATGACCACTCTCAGTTTTCAATCGTGCCAGGTTTCTGTTGCTTCTTCATTATAGTCCAGAGCTTTCCCAACATATTGTTCACTATCAGACATGACTGAGCGACTTCACTTCACTATTTATACTTTTTGCTATTTTTCTGTGGGAGATACAAGTGTTGAAACTTTCAAATGGTCTATCTTGCTGTGTGCATGCATGCTAAGTTGCTTCAGTCACGTTTGACTCTTTGCAACCCTATGGACCATAACCCATCACCTTAACTCTAACTCTGATTGAAGGAGACTGCAGACATTCACTTGCTACAGTTTTCAGGCCAGTCTTGTCTCTTACATAACAGTGGATTTGCATGTATAAACTCATCGACTTTTAGATCAGTGACAGCGCTGACAATACTGAACACACTGTATAACCTAGAAGTGTTTTACTCTTTGCCCTTTCACTTGCTTTCCACTTCTGTTGACAATTAACATAATGTACTTAGTTGAGTTGTATTATATTATAAATATATAAACTCCCATATTATAAATCAGGAATTATACTTTAACTTCCTGTTTGATTTCTCCTTTTATATATGCATGAGCACTGGTGAAAGAATGCAGTAATATTTGCAGGAGCAAAAGTCTATGAAGTGGCTCTCATTTCTGGTACTGCAACAGATGACTTGCTACTTTAGCTCTAGAAGTTGTGGAAAGGTGCTGGTTGGCCAATGGAATACAGTCATTGAATGAATATGAAAACAGTTCTGGATGAACTTGTCAGGAGGGTTCATGAGGTGACTCTTCTGACACCTCCAACTTCCAATCTTGTTGATCCCAATGAATCATCTCCTATTAAATATGAGACTTTTCCTCTGGCTAAAGGAGCCTGGCAGGTTGCAGTCCATGGAGTCCCAAAGAGTCAGACATGACTGAGTAACTAAGCACAGCACACAGCACATTGTAAGAATTTTATCAAGCGTTTGGTCAGCATGTGGACATATCTGGCAAAAGATTTCTTTTGGACACATTTTTCATTAGTAAGAAGTTTATACTGGGAATTTTTTGATGTTTTTAAGGATCTCTGTAAAGATGTTGTTTCTAACAAGTGACTTATGACAAAACACAGGAATCAGGTTTAATGTTGTTCTTGCAGATGCCATCGGATCCTATGGGGAGTGAGCTTCTCACTGAGATACCTAAAGTATCTTTATTTGTACAATCTCTGCTTCTTGTATGGTGACTCAGTGGAAAAGATTAGTGGAAAACTTCCATTCTTACCATCTTATGTACCTGTTATGTTGTCTGAATTAGTCGTCATATGGCGTTCAGGGAGAGGGTCAAAAACATATGTACTTTATTTTGATTTTTGGTTCCCAATGTTTCATGAGAACACATGGAGTAAGTTTTACAGTGAAATACTAGGTAAGTCCTGTTTTTAGTTGGTAGCATGAAATCTTATTTTTTCTAGTTCGTTTGAAAGTGAATTCACATAAAGTCACAGAAATTTGTCTCCTCTAAGTAAAATAAGAAAATGAAAATACAAAATGATTCAGCAAACTCATAAATATTATGGAAACTTTTATGGAATACTGCAAGTAGAACCCTGTGTTCCGTTACTGGCATAGAACACTCCAGGAAGTCATAAACCACAATTTAAATGATTAAGACTTCTCCAAAAAATTATATATCTACCTTGCTAAACTTCTTTTCTTTTTTAATTTAGAAAGCATCACTAGAAACCTCGTAAAATTTTTGATTAACAAAGACACATATATTAAGGAGTCCCACAGATATTTGTAGCAATAGTATCTAGGTAGCACTTAGAAACTCTTCCTACTTGTTTGTTCCTACTTGTTCCTACTTGTAGCTCAGTTTTCTTACTGTATTACACTACATTATATATTATGGGTTCCCAAGGTGGTACTAGTGGTAAAGAACCTTAATGAAGGAGACTTAAGAGACATGGATTCAATCCTTAGGTCAAGAAGATCCCCTAGAGGAGGGCATGACAGGGTTCAGCAAACTCATAAATATTATGGAAAAATTTATGAAATGCTGAAAGTAGAACCCTGTGTTCCATTACTAGTATAGAGCATTCCAGGAAGCCATAAACAACCATTTGAAGGATTAAGACTTCTCCAAGCAATTATATATCTGCCTTACTAAACTTCAGTATCTGCCTTCATAAACGTCAGTGTCTACCTTACTAATACTCCAGTATTCTTGCCTAGAGAATCCAATGGACAGAGCAGCCTAGAGAACGACTAGGTCCACAGGCTCACAGAGAGTCAGACATGACAGAAGCGATTTAGCATGCATACATGAGTATTGCATACTATACGTGCACAGACGTATTTGCTTTCTCAGAAAACAGACACTTTGAAACATTTTGGCCAAAACATTCCAAGCCTTTTCCCAAAAATTACCTAATATATGTATGTGACAAGACAGTCATTTCATCAAAGATTTGTTTTTGTTTTTTCTTTCAGGAAGACCCACTACAGCATTTGAGATAATGAGGAAAGCAGAAACATGACTCATCTTGGCACCTATTGGAATTTAGAATTTCCTCTCTCAGTGCTACCAAATTTTGAGTTTATTGGAGGCCTTCTCTGCAAACCTGCCAAATCTCTGCCTTTCTGGATTTATTTCTCCACTGATCTCCAGTAGCACATTGGGCACCTACTGACCTGGAGAGGCCATCTTTCAGTGTCCTATCTTTTTGCCTTTGCATACTGTTCATGGGGTTCTCAAGGCAAGAATCCTGCAGTGATTTGCCATTCCATTCTCCAGTGGACCACATTTTGTCAGAACTCTACACCATGATCCATCTGACTTGGGTGGCCCTACACAGCATGGCTCATAGTTTCATTGAATTAGACAAGTAAGAAACTATTACTTAGCTTTTAGAAGAAAATTCTGACACACCACACAACAGAGATGAATTTTACTCTAAATGAAATAAGCTATTCCAGAAAGACAAGTACAAGAAGAGTCCAGAGTATCCAGCGTAGTCAAATTCGTAGACACATAAAGCAGAGTGATGGCTGCCAGAGGCTGAGGAAAGAGGAAATTGTAGTTTCTGAATGACATAGACTTAAATTTTTGCCAGATCAAAAAGTTCTGGTGATTGGTTTCACTATATAAATACACTTAATGCTACTGAAGCATACCTTTAGGAATGATTAAGATGGCAATATCTTTTAAAAAGCTACCATTCTAATAATTCTAGAATATATCCAGTTTTCTCTCTTTAGGTGCTTATTTAATTTATATGCAGAGTACATCATGAGAAACGCTGGGCTGGAAGAAGCACAGGCTGGAATCAAGATTGCCAGGAGAAATATCAATAACCTCGGATATGCAGATGACACCACCCTTATTGCAGAAAGTGAAGAGGAACTCAAAAGCCTCTTGATGAAAGTGAAAGTGGAGAGTGAAAAAGTTGGCTTCAAGCTCAACATTCAGAAAGCCAAGATCATGGCATCTGGTCCCATCATTTCATGGGAAACAGATGGGGAAACAGTGGAAACAGTGTCAGGCTTTATTTTGGGGGGCTCCAAAATCACTGCAGATGGTGACTAAAGCCATGAAATTAAAAGACGCTTACTCCTTGGAAGAAAAGTTATGACCAACCTAGATAGCATATTCAAAAGCAGAGACATGACTTTGCCAACTAAGGTCTGTCTTGTTAAGGCTATGGTTTTCCCTGTGGTCATGTATGGATGTGAGAGTCAGACTGTGAAGAAGGCTGAGCGCCGAAGAATTGATGCTTTTGAACTGTGGTGTTGGAGAAGACTCTTGAGAGTCCCTTGGACTACAAGGAGATCCAACCAGTCCATTCTGAAGGAGATCAACCCTGGGATTTGTTTGGAAGAAATGATGCTAAAGCTGAAACTCCAGGTCTTTGGCCACCTCATGCAAAGAGTTGACTCATTGGAAAAGACTGTGATGCTGGGAGGGATTGGGGGCAGGAGGAGAAGGGGACGACAGAGGATGAGATGGCTGGATGGCATCTCTGACTCGATGGACACAAGTCTGAGTGAACTCCGGGAGTTGGTGATGGACAGAGAGGCCTGGTGTGCTGCACTTCATGGGGTCGAAAAGAGTCGGACACGACTGAGAGACTGAAGTGAACTGAGCTGAGATGTTTGGAGCAATCTTTTCAATATGTTAGCTATGCTGTTGCTCCTTTGTGATGAAGTGTCTTGCTGATCTTGTTTGTGATGCCAGTTTTCTTGCCATTCATACAGCTCACACTGTTCGCTGAACCCAGGGTAGGCAAGGCACCAGTTAAGAGCCTGGAAGGAGACTCAAGGAGCCACAGTAACGGCAGACAGGTTTACTGTCTCCTGACTGGCACGGCAGCCATAACACAGCTTCTCTCCTGGCTGATGCAGTACCTGTAGCAGCAGCCATAACATAACCATAACCTAGCCATAACATAATCTCATGTAACATAAGCATGGGTCATACCAGTGTAGCCCCAGTGCAGCAGCAGTGAGGGCTTTCATGGTGAAGCTCCAACAGGTCTACTGCACAAAGCAGCTCATGACCAGTAAGAACCTCGTGATATGCACATGCAGTCCTACATCTGTTACAGATCTCATCTGTTACATAACCGTGCAAACTCATTGTTTACAGAACATGGGTGAGAGAGCATGAGAGCCTGGGGCGAGAGGCCCTGACTGGAGTCATCTTGTTAATTTCCCCACATGAAGCCAATTTTTTTTCCACAGGCAGTGAAAGAGTTTGCCCACGCTCTGGAGAAAAAGACATTGTGGTGTTTTCTTTGGAGTCAATGGTTATCAACAGAAGAAAGGGCCAATATGACTGCATCAGCTCTTGCTCAGATTCCACAAAAGGTAAGCAAAGTAATTTAATAGTGGAAAAATATTTAATGAGTCACTTAATAATATAAAAGGTGTGATTACAGACAATTTCTGCAAGAAAGGTAAATTATTATGATAACTCCAACTTCACTCAAACATTTATGAAAACCAAAATATATATGACAAGTGCTACAGTGGTGTGATCACTCACCTAGAGCCAGACATCTTGGAATGTGAAGTCAAGTGGGCCTTAGAAAGCATCACTATGAACAACGTTAGTGGAAGTGATGGAATTCCAGTTGAGCTATTTCAAATCCTGAGATGATGCTGTGAAAGTGCTGCTCTCAGTATGCCAACAAATTTGGAAAACTCAACAGTGGCCACAGGACTGGAAAAGATTAGTTTGCCATTCCAATCCAAAAGAAAGGCAATGCCAAAAAATGCTCAAACTACTGCACAATTGCACTCATCTCACATGCTAGTAAAGTAATGCTCAAAATTCTCCAACCCAGGCTTCAGCAAAACATGAACTGTGAACTTCCAGATGTTCAAGCTGGATTTAGAAAAGGCAGAGGAACAGAGATCAAATTGCCAACATCTGTGGAGAAGGCAATGGCACCCCCACTCCAGCACTCTTGCCTGGAAAAGCCCATGGACGGAGGAGCCTGGTGGGCCACAGTCCATGGGGTCGCTGAGAGTTGGACACAACTGAGTGACTTCACTTTCACTTTTCACTTTCATGCATTGGAGAAGGAAATGGCAACATACTCCAGTATTCTTGCCTGGAGAATCCCAGGGATACGGGAGCCTTGTGGGCTGGTCTATGGGGTCTATGAGGTCACAGAGTCGGACACAACTGAAGCGACTTAGCAGCAGTGGATCATGGGAAAAGCAAGAGAGGTCTAGAAAAACATCTATTCCTATTTTTTGACTATGCCAAAGCCTTTGACTGTGTGGATCACAGTAAACTGTGGAAAATTCTGAAAAAGATAGGAATACCAGACCACCTGACCTGCCTCTTGAGAAACCTGTATGCAGGTCAGGAAGCAACAGTTAGAACTGGACATGGAACAACAGACTGGTTCCAAATAGGAAAAGGAGTACATCAAGGCTGTATATTGTCACCCTGCTTATTTAACTTACATACAGAGTACACCATGAGAAACGCTGGGCTGGAAGAAGCACAAGCTGGTACCAAGCAAGATAGCTGGGAGAAATACCAATAACCTCAGATATGCAGATGACACCACCCTTATGGCAGAAAGTGAAGAGGAACTCAAAAGCCTCTTGATGAAAGTGAAAGAGGAGAGTGAAAAAGTTGGCTTAAAGCTCAACATTCAGAAAACGAAGATCATGGCATCTGGTCCCATCACTTCATGGGAAATAGATGGGGAAACAGTGGAAACAGTGTCAGGCTTTATTTTTGGGGGGCTCCAAAATCACTGCAGATGGTGATTGCAGTCATGAAATTAAGAGACGCTTACTCCTTGGAAGGAAAGTTATGACCAACCTAGACAGCATATTCAAAAGCAGAGACATCACTTTGCCAAAAAAGGTTCATCTAGTCAAGGCTGTGGTTTTTCTTGTGGTCATATACGGATGTGAGAGTTGGACTGTGAAGAAAGCTGAGTGCTGAAGAATTGATGCTTTTGAACTGGGGTGTTGAAGAAAACTCTTGAGAGTCCCTGGGACTGTAAGCAGATCCAACCAGTACATCCTAAAGGAGACCAGTCCTAGGTGTTCATTGGAAGGACTGCTGCTAAAGCTGCAATTCCAATACTTTGGTCACCTCATGCGAAGAGTTGACTCATTGGAAAAGACCCTGATGCTGGGAAGGATTGAGGGCAGAAGGAGAAGGGGATGACAGAGGTTGAGATGGCTGGATGGCATCACCAACTCCATGGACATGAGTTTGAGTAAACTCCAGGTGTTGGTGAAGGGCAGGGAGGCCTGGCGTGCTGCAATTCATGGGGTCATGAAGAGTGGGACATTACTGAGCGACTGAACTGATTGACTGACGGTAGTTTAGAGTATCAGTTATTAACAATACTTTGGATTAACATTATCGAAATGGAACATATCTAAGAGATCCAGTATGAATTTTGATATTATAATGGGGTTGTGGGCAGGAAAATAAACCATCAAATTCTGCTTTGTCATTTGTTCCTTTTCATTGAAGGACTCTTGAAGACACAGTAAACATACAATTATTCTGGAATTAAATTTTAACAGTAAGTGCAGTAGCACAAAGACATTATGCAATAGTGATAAAAGACTGGAATGCATCGTGCAAACTGTACTTGTCAGATAATCCTGACCCCTTTCATTTCCCCTAAATTTTAAAATAGCCCTATCAGTGTGCTTTGTAGGGTGCTATTCAGAGAACGGATGGTCAGGGCTCCCTAAGAGACCTCCAGATCCCATCCAGACACAGTGACTTAGAGAAAGATAAACATCAGCCACCTTGGTGACTTGGTCCTGACAAAGTCTAAATCAGGAAGATTGAAGAGAAGACGGGGTCCTGCCCTTAAGTAAGCTCTGTGCATGGTAAGTTCTGGCCCTTAATGGACTCTGCTTCTAACCTGTCACATTGCTCCTTCTGATTGCGGAGGGAGAGGGACTGTAGGAAGGAATCAAGCATAAGGAAAGTGGCATGGAAAAGATTCAGCAGCTTCTTTCTCCATAAAATAGAGTGGTACATTATTTTCTAATACATAAAATTCCCCTGAGGTCTTTGGATATTTTGAACTACTTTTATAATTTGCTATCTGATATTGTGATCTTCTCCTAATGACTTATGCTGTTTCTTTGCTGATAGACTTACTTTACATTTCCAGAGCAGATAGAGGTTAAACACTATAAATTATAATCCAGAGTATGAGAATTGATTGGGAATTCCAAAATCTGTACCTTACTTTTGTACTGGACATAGAAACTACAGATTGACACTGTCACTCCTTTGTGGTTCATTGTGAAAGTGTTCATGGTCAGCTGAATAAATTTTATTATCACAAAGTTGGAACTTTTTCAACAGTTTATTGATACTTACAAATTACAAAACAAGTCTTCATTTGTAAATGTAAACATCATTTGTCTATGCCATCATGTGTCAATGGTCATGATTATACTCCATAGCTGAATGAATATAGTAATAAGTATGTAAAATGTAACTATTCCTACTGATGTCAGTGCATTAATAGTTATCGTTGCTTATGATCGCGCATCCTTTCTTCTTTACGTGCCATACGGAAGACATTTAATGTTATCTTTTAATCTCTTGAATTCTAATGCTATAACTTTAAACTAATTGAATAAGGTATTTTTGTTACCCTAACAGGTTCTATGGAGATATGATGGCAAAAAGCCAGACACCTTAGGACCCAATATTTGTCTGTATAACTGAATTCCCCCAGAATGACCTTCTTGGTAAATATTGGCAGAACAAATCCTAAAAACATGATTAACAGCTGAGCAGAGTGATAGTACTTCAATAGGAAACAAACTTATCAAGTGTTTATTATTAAGACATTCAGAAAGAAAATTTACTTCTGTGTTTTCACTCCCAACACTAGAGGGGAGAAGGAGAACATATCATAGTTGGCAATGAATTATACATTGGTCATATCCCTTATGCCCAAAATTAAAATATCTTCCTTTTGCCTGTAGTTGCTTCTAACAGTGAGTGGCTTAACGGGTTACTGTTCTACCTCTGAATGCTTTCCTTACACGTATTGGTTCTCCTGTGTAGGAGTATTTTAAATATTACTGATAAATAATAGCTCCTTATTTATTACCAGTGACTCTCCATTTTCTACAGAAATGAAATTCTCAATCATTTCCATGAAGAGGTAGCATATTTCTTAATAAAATGAAGATTCTCTTTTCTTTGGTACCACAGTTACTACCATTACCCTTTCGGTGATTTTGACACCATTCTTATCAGATTAAATGACTTCCTTAATCTTTTAGAGAATATATTTCTGAATGCCCCCTTTTTATGCATATGTGGTTTCTTTTACCCAGAGTGTTTTTTAAGTTGTTCTTCTGCCAATCTTGAATTCACTTGTGAAGTCCAAGTGACAAAGCATTTCTTTCATGAAGTCATCACTTATCTCTCCAGCAGACAGGAGTTTCTGGCTGTGAGTTCTGAAAGCAATTTAAATGCAGTTTCCTGTGTGTAACCATCTGTTATCTTAAAAACATTGCTTTTTACAGTGCCTTATAAGGCCCATTTCTTGTTTTATTCTGAATTATTATTAATAATTGTACTGAATGTCACTCAGTGATAGATCATCCAAAAACCAAAGGCTTTATAACTCATGGTGGAACCAACAGCACTTACAAGGCCATCTGCCGTGAGATCCCTATGGTGGGCTTTCCTATGTTTACTGATCAACCTGATAACATCACCTGATGGCCCACAGCATACCAGGCTTCCCTGTCCTTCACCATCTCCCAGAGTTTGCTCACACTCATGTCCATTGAGTCAGTGATGCTATCTAACCATCTCATCCTCTGTTGTCTCCTTCTAACTGCCCACTGTCATCAGTAGGCAGATCGTTCAGACAAAATAATCAATATGGCAATAGTGATCATAAATTATACAATTGACCAGTCAAACTTAATTGATATCTTTAGAATTAATACATTACACTGAAAAAATCAGAACATACATCTTCAGCCTTTGCAAACTGCAGGATTTCTGCTGCTTTTTCATTTTAGTCCAGAACTTTCCCCAAATAAATTACATGATTTGCAGTTGATCATTTATTGTTTTTGCTGTTTCTGTGAGGGATACAATTGTTGTGACCTCATAACCCTCCATTTTGTTGATGTCACCTTATCTCTAATTCTGTGCCAAAGTGACTGCAGACACAAGAGCCTCTCACTTGCTATTGTTTTACACTAGTTAGTCTTCTTTCTCATAGAATATAATTGATGTGTGTGTACAAGAAGGGTGACAGCACTGACAAATCAATACTAAACACACTGTATAATCTGGAAACATTCTGCACTTTGCCTTTTCACTTGATTTCCACATCTGCTGACTATTCATGTAATCTACTTTTTTAAGGAATAGGAGTTATAATTTAACTTCTGGTTGATAACTTCTGGATATAAGCCTGAGCAATAGCAAAAGTTTACAGTAGTTATTTTTAAAGGACTGCATATGAGCAAGATGTCTATGAAAAGACTCTCGCTTCTGCTGCTGCTACAGCTGACTTGTTACTTTAGCGGTGGGAGTTGTGGAAAGGTGCTGGTGTGGCCGGTGGAATTTAGTCACTGGATGAATATGAAGACAATTCTGGAGGAACTTGTCATGAAGGGTCATGAGGTGACTGTTTTGATATCTTCAGCTTCCACTATTCCTAATTCCAGCAAACCATCTACTATGAGATTTGAGACTTTTCCTACAACTTTAACAAAAAGTGATTATGAGAATTTTATGGAACGTCTTCTTGAGGAATTGACATATGTGGCGAAAGATTCCTTTTGGTCCTATTTGGCAACAGTGAAACGTTCATTTTGGGAATTTTTTGATACTGCTCTAAGTATGTGTAAAGACGCTGTTTCCAACAAGAAATTAATGACAAAACTACAGGAATCAAGGTTTGATATCCTTATTGCAGATGCCGTTGGACCCTGTGGTGAACTGCTGGCTGAATTACTTAAAATACCATTCGTGTACAGTCATTACACCTCACCTGGCCATATAATTGAAAAGAATAGCGGAAGACTTCCATTCCCACCATCTTATGTACCTGTTATGTTTTCAGAATTAAGTGATCGCATGACATTCATGGAGAGGGTCAAAAATATGTTTTACACACTTTATTTTGACCTTTTCTTCACAGCATACAACGATAAGAAGTGGAATCAGTTTTACAGTGAAGTACTAGGTAAGTTGGGCTTCCTGGTAGCTCAGTGGTAGAGAATCTACCTGCCAAGGCAGGAGACACAGGATTGATCCTTTGGTCAGGAAGATCCCTTGGAAAGGAAATGGCATTCCATTCCAGTGTTTTTGCCTGGGAAATCCCATGGAAAGGGAAGCCTGTTGGGCTATAGTCCACGGAGTTGAAAAGAGTCAGTTATCACTTAGCAGCGAAACGACTAGGTAATTCATGTTTTTAGTTGGTAGAATGAAGTCTTATTTTTCCTAGTGCCTTGGAAGTTGAGTTTGTCTAAATATAAATTCACAAAAATTTATCTCAAATAAGTGAAACAGTGAAATAAAAATATAAAATGACCCTCAATCTAACAAATATTATGCAAACACTTAAATTAGAGGGTAGGGTAAAGCCCATTACTAGTATCGGATACCAGGAAGTCATTTACCACAGACTGAAGTACCTAGGACATCTGTAAGTTACTATCCAACTTACAAAACTTCTTTTTTTAACTTAAAGTCATTAAGAATCTCATAAACTGTCTTGATAAATGAAGACATGTACATTGAAAGTTATACACATATTTGTAGTATAAGTATCCAGTTAGCTTTTAGAAATTGTTTCTGCTTATGTAGAAACAGATGTATTCCAGATATACTTTATTATCCTATACTATGCTATGTATAGATTTATCAAGAAACAGACACATTCAAATATCGCTCCAAAACATCCCAAGTTCCTTTACAAAAATTATCTAATATATGCATATGACAATAGTCTCATTTGATCAAACATTTGTTGTTGTTTTCCTTTTTACTTTCAGGAAGATCTACTACCTTATCAGAGACGATGGGGAAAGCCGAAATGTGGCTCATTCGAAGCTACTGGGACTTTTCATTTCCTCGCCCACGACTACCAAATGTTGAATTTGTTGGAGGGCTCCACTGCAAACCTGCCAAACCTCTGCCTAAGGTCACCTACTCCTCCTTGCTGTTCTACGTGAACTTTGTGTTTTCAATAGGAATATTCTGCATTCTTTATTTAGAATGTTTGATTACAGGCAGTCAGATATGGGAACCTGGATAAAGTGAACTTTCACCTAGAAAGTGATATATTTCTGTATCAGCACATCTATCTGAATTTCATTATCATTACAGAATAAACTAGAGTACATGGGACACTTTGATAATACATCAATTAAACTGCAATTTCGTTATTCACACATAGAGAAGCATCATTCATTAAAGGACACATAGTTCTATATAAAAATATATATTTCATATAAATAAAATAATAGTGATATTATCACCTGGTGTTGCCATCCAAACACCTCATCTCACTATAATATGCTACATTATAATTATATTATAATTATTACAGGATAATTTTGTATATAGCATATTCCAGAAGTGAGTGCAAATATAGGCAAATGGTGTAGGCACAGTTTCTACCACCTGACAGTCCTCCTGAAATGACAGAACACAATCAAGTTGTAAAAAATGTTATAAGATGGAAAGACCAGAGTGCTAAAGAAATATTCAGCATGAATCATATAATGTATCTCTGATTCACAGACAATTATGAGATCTGAAGGATGCTCAGGAATAAACAGAGGAATAGGGCAGGGATGGAAGAAGATATGGACTTCTCTCGTAGCTCAGTTGGAAGAAGATATAAAAGAAAGGTAGCTGGAGTAGTAATGACAGTTGCCAAAAAGTCCAAGTTTAGTCTAGATAGGAAAAGGCTGAATAAAGAAGATGATGCTATAGAGGTAAGTTGGAAACAGATAATTGTAAAGATTGGAAACATCTAGTAGGGGCATTGGGAAGAATATTGAAAGGATTAAGAAAGAAAGAGGTGATGGCAGTGGTTTGGTCTCTAAGTTGCGTCCGACTCTTGCCATCACATGGACTACAGACTGCCAGGCTCCTCTGTCCATGGGATTCTCCAAGTGTGAATACTGGAGCGGGTTGCCATTTCCTTCTCCAGAGGATTTTCCCAACCTGGGAATCCAACCCAGGTCTCCTGCATTGCCGGCAGACTCTTTACTGACTGAGCTATGACAAAAACCCTGAGAAAGAGATAGTCATATATTATTAAAAATAAAAAGCAAGATGCCGTCACTGGGTTGGATTGTAAATGGTAAAGAGTAGGAAGAGACCATTTAGCAGATTATTGCTAGATATAGACAATAATGAGTGAAAGCTAGAGTACAGTATTCACAGAGATATCACATTAACTCATTTTTTTCTTTATTTTAAACTAATTTAATTGGAGGATAATTACTTTACATTATTGTGGTGGGTTTTGGCCTACATTGACATGAATCAGGATGATTTACTTTAAATAAATTTAAATAAATCTCTGGGTTGGGAATAAAAACGTACAGTTATATGTACATTCATTTCTATTGTTGGAAATGGGCATTTATTTTAGCTAGTGCTGTGGTGAAAAGCCTTAAAACTTACAAAAATACTTTAATATTTCATCTTCTTCATCTGATAACCAAAACCTTAAAAATTCCTGACATTTAAAATCTTTATATTAAATGCTGCTGCTGCTAAGTCACTTCAGTCATATGTGACGTTTTGTGACACTATGGACTGTAGCCCACCAGGCTCCTCTGTCCATGGGATTCTCCAGGCAAGAATACTGGCGTAGGCCGCCATTCCCTTCTCCAGGGGATCTTCCTGACTCAGAGATCAAATCCTGGTTTCCTGCACTCCAGGCACATTCTTTACCATCTGAGCCACTAGGAAATGTTAAATTATACTAAATCAGATACAATAAAATATATTAAAGGAGATACAATAAAAATGAGATACAATAAAATATTTACTTGGAAAATAACAAATATAATAAGATCACAGTTTTCTTGAACATTGAAAAGGCATAAGCTAGGATTACAACTTTTCGGATATATATCATAGTGGATTATTTGATTATAGGAAGAGAATAAAGATTAAAATGACAGCACACGTTTTAGCATAATGTCTTCAAAGTCCACCCATATTGTCCAAAATGGCAGGATTTCCTTCTTTCTCGTGGGTGAATAACATTTCATTCTGAGCACATGTGTCTCCGTGTGCGTGTGTGTGCATGTCTGTGTGTATCTATGAAACTTCTTTAAATAATTCATCCATTGGTGGGCACTTAAGTTTTTTCCCTCGGCTAATTGTGAATAATGCTGCAGTCAACATGGAGCCCATATACCTCTTCTATATCCGGTTTTTATTTCCTTTGACTCTATATCCAGAAGTAGAATTGCTGGATCATACAATAGATCTATCTTTAACTGTTTTAGGAACCTTCAATGTATGTTCCATAAGGGTTAAACCAATTTACATTCCCACTGAGAGTGTATAAGCATTCACTTTTCTCCACATTCTCACAACACTTTTCTCTTCTTGGTTATAGACTTTCTAATAGGGGGGAGGTAATATCTGATTGTGATTTTGAAATACATTTCCCTGATGATTACTGATGTTGAGTATCTTTTCCTATACCAGGTGACCATTTGGAAATCTTCTTTGTAAAGGGTCTATTTTGTTCATCTGCCCATTCTTTAATTGAATTTTGTTGTGTGAGTTGTGCATATATTCTGAATCTTAACCCCTCATTCAATATGTGGTTACAAAACTTTTCTTCCACTCTGTAGATCACATTTTCATCTTGTTGATTATTTCTTTTGCTGTGCAGAAGCTTTTAAGCTTGATGTAGCCCCACTTGTGATTTTTCCCTTTTGTTGTGGTCTAGATGTCCTATACAAAAACATCATTTTCCAGACGAGTGTCAAGGAGTTCCTAACCTTATATTTTCTTTTAGGGATGTTATGGTATCTGGTCTTGTGTTTAAGTCATTGATACATTGATACATTTTGAGTTGTTTTCGTGAGTGGTCTGGTTTTTTGTTTTTTTCATAGTTTATCCAGTTTTCTCAGAAAAGAAAGAAGTGACTAACATTTCCACAATTGGTGTTTTTGTCTCCCTTGCTCCCTTGTTGACTATTAGTTGAACCCTGTATGCTGTTCCATGGTCTATGTGTCTATTTGGGGGCCAGTACACTATTTGAAATATTGAAACTTTGTGGTAAATATGAAATTTCAAGGTGTGATTCTTTGGGCTTTTGGTAATGTCAACATTTTAGCAGTATTAGTCTTCTGGTCCATGTCATATGATGACTTTCCATTTATTTGTGTTTTCTTCTATTTCTACAATTTCTTATAGTTATCACTGTACAGTTCTTTCACTTCACTGATTAAATTTATTTCTAGTTATTTTCTTCCTTTTGATGCTATTGTGAATGGGATAGTTTTTTCCAGATGTTTCATTATTAGTACAGTGTAAGGAAACTGAATTCTATATAGTGGGAGTAGGCATCCTTATTTTGTTTCTGATTAGAGAAAAAGCTTTCAAGTGTTCACTGTTGAGTATAACGTTAGCTTTGGGCTTGTCATATATGTTCTTTATTACATTGAGATATGTTCCTTCTATACCCTATACGTTGAGGGTTTTATCATGAAAGAATGTCATATCATGTCAAAAGTTTTTTGGACATCTATTGAGATAGTCAAGTTATTTTATTGTTCATTCTATTTATCCTTGCATCACAGAGGTAAATCTCACATGATCTTACTATATAATTCTTTTTCTTTTCAGAGTAATAATCCCTTCATTTTACTTATTTTTTAAAAGTCTTTTGTTTTTTTTTTAATTTTTATTTTTACTTTATTTTAGTTTACAATACTGTATTGGTTTTGCCATACATTGACAGGAATCCACCACGGGTGTACATGACATCCCAAACATAAACCCCCCTCCCACCTCCCTCCCCACAACATCCCTCTGGGTCATCCCCGTGCACCAGCCCCAAGCATGCTGTAAACTGCATTGGACATAGACTGGTGATTTGATTCGTACATGATAGTATACATGTTTCATGCCATTCTCCCAAACAATCCCACCCTCTCCCTCTCCCTCTGAGTCCAGAAGTCCGCTATACACATCTGTGTCTTTTTTGCTGTCTTGCATACAGGGTCATCATTGCCATCTTTCTAAATTCCATATATATGCATTAGTATACTGTATTGGTGTTTTTCTTTCTGGCTTACTTCACTCTGTATAATCAGCTCCAGTTTCATCCATCTCATCAGAACTGGTTCAAATGTATTCTTTTAATGTGCTCTTGAATTTGGCTTGTTGATTGATATTTTGTTAGAATTTTTGCAACAATACTCAATCTGGATATTAACTTTAGTTTTCTCTTCTTGCAATGTGCTTATCTATTTGGTATCATGATCATGGTGATGACCTTGTAGGATGACTTTGGAAATGTTCCTACCCTCCTCTTTAATTTCTAGGATTTTTTGAAGAACTAGCATTAATTAGTCTATAATATTTCATAGAATACATCAGTGAAGCCATCAGGCCCTGGGCCTTTTGTGTGTTGATAGGTTTTTGATTACCAATTCAATTTCTTTACTTATTAGGGCTGTTCAGATTTTCTCCATCTTCCTGATTCAGTCTTGGTAGGTTCTGTTTTTAAGGAGTTCTCCATTCTTCTCATATATGGATTAATAATTTCTTAGCTTATAATTATTCAGGTAGTCACGGGATCCTATGTAATTTTTCAGTATTAGTTGGAATGTCTCCATTTCATTTCTAATCTTATTTATTTGAGTCACTTTTTTTCTTGATTAGTCTAACTAAAGGTTTTCAGTTTTGTTTATCTTTTTGAAAAACAGAGGACAAATACTATAAGAAATCACTTGTATATGAAATCTAAAAATACCAAGCTTGCAATAATAGAGAGTAATATGGTAGTTGCCAGGACTGAGAGTTGGAAGAACAGGAGAAATGTTGTTTAAGGATACAAATTTGCATTTCTTAGAAAATCAATACTAGAGATCTAAGGTGCAGAACAGTGAATATGCATACATGCTCAGTCATGTCTGACTCTTCGTGACCCTGTGAACTATAGCCAGCTAGTCTCCTCTGTCAATGGGTTTTCCCAGACAGGAATATTGGGGTGGGTTGTCATTCAACATTTGGAATTATTCTAATATAGAAAGTAACTTTTTTTTTAATCAGAAAGGATCAGGACCACAAAGCCAAATAATTCAGAAAAAAATCCAGGCAAATATGGATTCACCTGGAGCCTTATTTAGTTAGAACTGAATTACTCAAAAGCTGACCAGACCTGTGCTGCAGAAAGCCCTGGGCACCTTTTCCTCTGTGGAGTAGGTGCTCCCAGGAGGACTCATTGAAGTCAAGTTGAATGTCCTTCACTGCAGTTAGGCATAACACATCCATCTGTGACATTAATTATGCAAGTTCAGGACAAAGGCATCATATGTAAAGAAACACAGCAATATGGTCTCTCAAATAAGTAACTATACAAGTGTAAATTTGGATTATAAATAGAACTCACAGAACTATTTCATAGAACTTCCAAACTATAATACTTGACTCTTCAAGTCAGTAGTTAGTTTTTTAGACAGAGTTTGGAAATTATGACAAAGTCTAAGATGAAGAATAGGATTACAGAGCTGAATGAATGACATAAACTGATTCAGATCATATTTTTTTTCATAGTGCTCATAGTCAGGAAAAGAAATATTAATGAATAACGTAAATCATTCTCAAAAAGTCTGTCTGGAATAAATAAATGAGTTAGCAGAATTATAATAACAAAGAACCAAAGGGAGTTGAATCTGGCAAGTAACTTCCTTCCAAGAATCTATGTTAATAATTAACATCAAAACTAATGAAGAATCTGAGGATAATATAGTTTAATAGTATCTCCTTGTCACTACTAGTACTGGCTCTATCTTATTTCCTGCTTATACAGAAACACATTTGCACAAATATATATAATGGAAGAAATTGACCTCATATCACCCATTCTTTCCCCAGGATCTCAAGGATAAAAAATGTTTTAAAAAAATATAAAAAATAATATAAAGTCCCTCAAAAAAATTTTAATGATTTTATACTGTGAAATATTTATTAGTACAACTGACCAAAGTCCAAGATGTGAAGTTAATATGTCCAAGAGAATTGGGAGAGTGGGGTGGGTGAGGGAGGGAAATCACTCTCTTTGCTAACTGTATAGTATGTAATAAGAGTAATGTGTACTTTCTAATATAAAACCTGTCTACACATAGAGCTCAGCAATTCCTTTTCTGGATTTATATTCAAGATAATTGAAATTAGGATCCCAATGAGATATCTGTACAACATATTCATGAAGGCTCTATTCACAGGAGCCAAGAGGTTTAAGCAACCCAAATGTCCATCAACAGAGGAAGCAATAAACAAATATCATATATACAAACAATGTAACATTACTCACCTTTAAAAGGAAATTCTGACACATGTCACAACATGAATGAACCTTACATTAAGTGAAAATAACTAGTCAGAAAAAGACAAATACTCTACAATTCAACTTATAAGAAGTATCCAGACTGATCTCATTTGTAGAAACAAAGTAGAATGAAACTTGCCAAAGGCTAGAGAAAGAGGAAAGTAGAGTTTCGTAATGGTCGTAGAGTTTCGTAATGGTCATAGACTTCCAGTTTAGTCCGATGAAAAAGATCTGGAGATTGGTTGCACAATGTGAGTATGCTTAACACTACTATACTATACACTTAGGAACAATTAAGAAAGTAAATTTTATGCCATGTGTATCTTACCACAATATTTTTGTAAGAAATCTCTAATCTCGAGACAATTTCTGATTTTCTCTCTTTTTTGCTTGCAGCAATCCCTTCAATAATGTATGCTAAGTTGCTGCTGTTTTGTGATGGGGCAAATTCTTTTTTCACAGGAAATGGAAGAGTTTGTGCAGAGCTCTGGCGAAAATGGAATTGTGGTGTTTTCTTTGGGGTCAATGGTCAGTAACATGTCAGAAGACAGAGCCGAGGTGATTGCATCAGCCTTCGCTCAAATTCCACAAAAGGTAGATACAATAACTTAATCATGAACAACTATTTAATAAGTCTGTGAAACTCTGTAAAGAGATGATTTTAGACATTTCCTATCACTTTGTCACTTGTTCCTTTTCTTTGAAGGACTTCTGAGCACACAGCACACATACAGATGCTCTCGGGAGTTAAATTTTAACAATAAATGTAGTCATGCAATAGTGATTCAAGTCAAACAATTCCACTTTTCATTGTTTTTGGAAGTAGGGCTTAATAATTTGTAAGGTAAGAGAACATACTTCTTCAGCACCACTAATTAACATTATTAAAAAATTATGCTGATGTTGCTTAGTCATTAAGTCGTCTGAATCATTGCAATCCCATGGACTACAGCATGCTGGGCTCCCCTGTCCTTCACTATTACCCAGGGTTTGCCACGATTCATGTCCATTGATTTAGTGATGCTATCTTACCATGTCATCCTCTGCCAGCCCTTCTCCTTTTGCCTTCAACCTTTCCCAGATCAAGATCTTTCCAAACAGTTACCAGGTGGCCAGAGTATTGGAGCTTCCGCATCAGTACTTCCAATGAATATTCAAGATTGGTTTCCTTTAGGAATGACTGGTTTGATGTCCTTGCAGTCCAAGGGATTTTCAAGAATCTTCTCCAGCACCACAATTCAAAAGCATTACTCTTTAGCGTTTAACCTTCTTTAAGGACTTCTTGGGTGGCTCAGATGGTAAAGCTTATGCCTACAATGCAGGAGACCTGGGTTTGACCCCCTGGGTCAGGAAGATCCTCTGGAGAAGGAAATGGCAACCCACTCCAGTACTCTTGCCTGGAAAATCCCATGGATACAGGAGCCTGGTAGACCACAGTCTGTGGGGCCGCAAAGAGTAGGACATGACTGAGTGACTTCACCTTATCTTACCTTACCTAACCTTCTTTACTATCCAACTCTCATGTCCATACATGATTACTGGAAAAAAATATAGCTTTCGTTATGTGGACCTCTTTTGGCAGAATGATGTCTCTGCTTTTAATATTCTGTCTAGATTTGTCATAGCTTTTCTTTCAAGAAGCAAGTGTCTTTTCATTTCATGGCTACAGTCACCATCCACAATGCTTTTGGAGCCCAAGAAAATAAAATATGTCACAGCTTCCACATTTTCCCCATATATTTGCCATGAAGTGATGGGACCAGATGTCATGAACGTATTGTTTTGAATGTTGAGTTTTAAGACAGCTTTTTCACTTTCCTCTTTCACCCACATCAAGAGTCTCTTTCAGTTCAGTTCAGTCACTCAGTCGTGTCTGACTCTTTGTGACCCCATGAATTGCAGCACGCCAGGCCTCCCTGTCCATCACCAACTGCCAGAGTTCACTAAAACTCATGTCCCTGGAGCCAGTGATATCATCCAGCCATCTCATCCTCTGTCATCCCCTTCTCCTCCTGCCTCCAATCCCTCCGAGCATCAGAGTCTTTTCCAATGAGTCAACTCTTCGCATGAGGTGGCCAAGGTACTGGAGTTTCAGCTTTAGCATCAGTCCTTCCAATGAACATCCAGGGCTGATCTCCTTCAGAATGGAGTGGTTGGCTCTCCTTGCAGTCCAAGGGACTCTCTAGGGTCTTCTCCATCACCACAGTTCAAAAGCATCAATTCTTCGGCGCTCAGCCTTCTTCACAGTCCAACTCTCACATCCATACATAACTACTGGAAAAACCATAGCCTTGACTAGATGGACCTTTGTTGGCAAAGTAATGTCTCTGCTTTTGAATATGCTGTCTAGGTTGGTCATAACTTTCCTTCCAAGGAGTAAGCGTCTTTTAATGTCATGGCTGCAGTCACCATCTGTAGTGATTTTGGAGCTCAAAAAAATAAAGTCTGACACTGTTTCCACTGTTTCCCCATCTATTTCCCATGAAGTGATGGGACCAGATGCCATGATCTTCGTTTTCTGAATGTTGAGCTTGAAGCCAACTTTTTCACTCTCCTCTTTCACTTCATCAAGAGGCTTTTTAGTTCCTCTTCACTTTCTGCCATATGGGTGATGTCATCTACATATCTGAGGTTATTGATATTTCTCCCAGCAAGCTTGATTCCAGCTTGTGAGTCACTGAGCCCAGTATTTTACATGAGGCACTGTGCATATGTAAGTTAAGTAAGCAGAGTGACAATATACAGCTTTTGTGTACTCCTTTCCCCATTTGAACCAGTCTGTTGTTTCATGTCTGGTTCTAACTGTTGCTTCTTCACCTGCATACAAGTGTCTCAGGAGACAGTTAAGGTGGTCTGGTATTCCCAGCTCTTTAAGAATTTTCCACAGTTTGTTGGGATCCATACAGTCAAAGGTTAACATAGTCAGTGAAGCAGAAGTAGATGTTTTTCTGGAATTCTCTTGCTTTGTCTATGATCTAATGAATGATGGCAATTTGATCTGTGGTTCCTCTGCCTTTTCTAAACCCAGATTGCACATCTGGAAGTTCTTGGTTCATGTACTGCTCAGGCCGAGATAAATGATTTTTGAGTATTACCTTGCTAGCATGTGAAAGGAACATAATTTTACAGTACTTTGAACATTCTTTGGCATTACCCATCCTTGGGTTTGGAATGAAAACTGACCTTTCCCAGTCCTGTGACCACTGTTATGTTTTCCAAATTTGCTGACATATTGAGAGCAGTACTTCAACGGTATCATCTTTAGGATTTGAAATATTTCAGCTGAAATTCCACTAGCTTTCTTCTCAGTGATACTTCCTAGGGTCCCATTTTCTTCACACTCCAAGATGTGTGGCTCTAGATGAGTGACCACACCATCATGGTTATCCAGGTTACTAAGACCTCTTTTGTATAGTTCTTCTGTGTATTCTTGCCACCTCTTCTTAATATCTTCTGCTTCTGTTAGGTCCATAACATTTCTGTCCTTTATTGTGCCCATCTTTGCATGAAATGATCCCTTGGGATCTCTAATTTACTTGAAGAGATCTCTAGTCTTTCACATCCCATTGATTTCTCTATTTCTTTGCATTGTTCATTGAAGTCCTTCTTACCTCTCCTATCTATCCTCTGCAATTCTGCATTCAGTTGAGTATATCTTTCTTTTCCTTTCCCCCTTGGCTTTCACTCCCTTTCTTTTCTCAACTATTTATAAAGCCTCCTCAGATAACCATTTTGCCTTCTGGCATTTCCTTTTCTTTGGGATGGTTTCAATCGCTGCCTCCTGTACAATGTTACACTCCTCTATCCACAGTTCTTCAGGCACTCTGTATATCAGATATAATCCCTTGAATCTATTCATCACCTCCACTGTGTAATTAAATGGGACTTGATTTCTGTCATACCTGAATAGCTTAGCGGTTTTCCCCGCTTTCAATTTAAGTCTTTCTTCAATTCAAATCTGAATTTTGCACTCAGGTGCTCATGATCTGAACCACAGTCACTCCAGGTCTTGTTTTGCTGACTGTGTAGAGCGTCTATCTTTGGCTGTAAAGAATATAATTAATCTGATTTCAGTATTGACCATCTGGTGATGTCCATGTATAGAGTCATCAGTTGTTGGAAAAAGATGTTTACTATGACCAGTGTGTTCTCTTAACTAAAGTCTGTTAGCTTTTGCCTGCTTCTTTTAGTACTACAAGGCCAAACTTGCCTCTTATCCTAGGTGTCTCTTGACTTCTTACTTTTACATTCCTATCCCCATGATGAAAAGACTTCTTCTTTTTTTTTTTTTTTTTTTTACTGTTAATTCTAGAAGGTCTTGTAGGTCTTGCTGAAATCAATTGACTTCAGCTTCTTCAGCATTAGTGGTTGGGGCACAGACTTGGATTGCTGTGATGTTGAATGGTTTACCTTGGAAATGAACCAAGATCATTCTGTGGTTTTTGAGATTGCACCCAAGCACTGCATTTCAGACCTTTTTGTTAACTGTGAGGCTACTCCATTTCTTCTAAGGGATTCTTAACCACAGTAGTAGATATAATGGTCATCTGAATTAAATTCATTGAACTCGACCATTTTAGTTCATGGATTCCTAAGATGTTGATATTCACTCTTGCCATATCCTGCTTGACCATGTCCACCTACCTTGATTTCATTGGCCTCACATTCCAGGATCCTATGTTATTTACAGCATCAGACTTTCACCACCAGACACATCCACAACTAAGCATCATTTCTTCATTGGCCCAGTCACTTCATTCTTTCTGGAACTGTTAGTAATTGCCCTCCACTCTTCCTCAACAGCATATTGGACACCTTCTGACCTGGAGAACTCATCTTCCAGTGTCATATATTTTGTCTTTCCATACTGTTCATGTGGTTCTTATGGCACAAATACTGGAGTAGTTGTCCATTCCCTCCTCCAGTGGACCACAGTTTGTCAGAACACTCCGCTATGACCCATCTGCGCTTGGGTAGCCGTGCAGAGCATGGCTCATAGCTTCATTGAGTTACACAAGCCACTTTACCATGACAAGGCTGTGATCTATGAAGGGGATTAATAAATTATAAATAAGCCAAAATATTTATCTTAGGTGATTGACTGCATACGTTTTCTTCTTTGTAATCAAAACGTGTAAAATTCTAATAAAATAATTTCCCATTTTAACTACTTGATATAAGTAAACTCTTTTATAGCAGTCAAAAATAAATCAGTGAATATTGACTTTTGAAAATGAGCACTAGCATATAAAGAAAGCAAATGAATATGTAGCTTATGTGCAATCTGCCAGTGACTTTTTGTATTAGAAATAAAACCACCTATCCATGAAAGAAAAGCTATGACTAGTCTAGACAGTGCATTAAAAAGCAAAGACAGCACTTTCCTGGACAAGTCCATATAGTCAAAGCTATGGTTTTTCAGTAGTCATATATGGATGTGAGAGTTGGACCATAAAGAAGGCTGAGTGCCAAAAAATTGATGCTTTTGAATTGTGGTGTTGGAGAAGACTCTTGAGAGTCCCCTGGACAGCAGGATCTAACTGGTCATTCCTAAGTTAATTAACTTTGAATATTCATTGGAAGGACTGATGCTAGAGCTGAAGCTCCAATACCTTTGGCCACCTGATGCAAAGAGATGACTCATTGAAAAAGACCTTGATGCTGAGAAAGATTAAGGGCAGGAGGGAAAGGGAGTGACAGAGGATGTGTTGCTTGGATAGCAACACCGAATCAATGGATATGAATATGAGAAACTTCTGAGAGATAGTTGGAAGGACAGGGAAGCCCAGCATGCTGCACTCCATGGAGTGCAAAGAGTTGGACAAAACTTAGTGACTGTAAAGCAACAACAAAGCAGTTTTTTTTTTTTTAATATTTGAATTGGTCATTGAAAATCTCACTTGTCTCTGCCATCATGTGAACATAATTAATACATCAAACGTAGGTATTCCTATTTATGTCTTTGTATTACTAGTTACCATTACTTAATATCTCTTCATTTCCTTACATGTCATCTGGAAGGCATGTAATTATATGTATCTTAGTCAATTTAGAAAGTATTAGTATAACTTTGAAGTTCAACTCATAAAATAAAGTATTTCCTTTACTTTTAACAGGTGCTATGGAGATATGATGGCAAAAAACCAGATAACTTAGGACCCAACACCCGGTTGTATAAATGGCTTCCCCAGAATGACCTTCTTGGTGAGACTTGTCACAACAAATATGAAAACATGAGTAACAGCCGAGCAGAGTGAGAGTGCTTCAACAGGAAACACACTTACAAAGCAATTATTAAAACACTGAAACAGAAAACTTTACTACTTTATTATAATTTTCTTTGCTATGAGAAAAAAAAGGAGAACACATAATAGTTGTCAGTTTATTCTACATAGTCACATCCCTCACGGCCAGAATCTTTACTTCAGCTGTAATTACTTCTCACAGTGAACTTTTCAATAATTTCCTGGATTGTTGTTCTGTCTCTGAATTCTTTTCTTATACTTATCATTTCCATTCTGTAGAGGTATGTTAAATGCTACTAAAAATAAGAACTCTTCTGCCATTACCAATGACTCTCAATTTCCTATTAAAAAAAACACACAATCATTTTTGTGAAGCAATAACACACTTCATGATAAAATGTAGCTTTTCCTTCCTCTGGTTCCAGTGCCACTACCATTATCCTTCTTTTCCCCTGACACCATTCCTATCAAACTAAATGACTTCACTATATCTTTAGGTGAATAAATTCTGGCATGCCCTCCTCTTTCTTTGCACATGTGGTTTCTTTCACCCAGAATGGTCTTTCAAGTTGTTCACCTGCCAATCCTGGATTCATTTGTGATGTTCAAGTGACTCAGCACTTCTTTCCCAAAATCTTCATTTACCCCTTCAGCAGACATAGCTGTTTCTTCTCTGAGTTCTGAAAGCAAGTTAAAAGCACTTTCAATATACATAATAATGTTATCTAAAAGATACTGCTTCTTCCAGTGCCTTATAATACCCATTTCTCATTTTACTCTTGTATAATTAATAATCTTCCTGAAATTCACTCAATCCTAGGCCATCCAAAAACCAAAGCCTTTATAACTCATGGTGGAAGCAATGGTGTTTATGAGGCCATCTATCATGGGATCCCTATGGTGGGCACTCCTTTGTTTGCTGATCAAGCTGATAACATCGCTCGAATGAAATCCAAGGGAACAGCTGTCAGGTTGGACTTGGAAACAATGTCAACAAGAGATTTGCTCGATGCACTGAAGGAAGTCATTAATAATCCTTCGTGAGTATATATATATATTTTTTTTTTCTTTGCTAGCCAATCTTTCTAGGGAAGTTCGCATCTGAAGGCGAGGGAGGCAGCCATGAGTCTCCACATAAGCACAATGAGGTGTAAGATTTGCTCAATGTTTTGAAAACAGACAAAAATAACGGTTTGTGAATGTCACATTAAGTTTTTTTCATGGTTTTATGGAAAAGGTTTGTCAGCGTTTTAAAGATAGTGGAGAAATTTTGAAAACTAAATCATTAGAATAAGAAGAACCATTGAAATTCTAATGGATTAAGAAGCATTGAGAACAAAGTTATTGTAGGCAACCATGAACAATATGGATACTCATCTGCCCACTTTACTCTTTCAGCATATGAACTTGTCAAATGTTTTTTTTTTTTTAATTTTTTATTTTTACTTTATTTTACTTTACAATACTGTATTGGTTTTGCCATACATTGACAGGAATCCACCACGGGTGTACATGCGTTCCCAAACATGAACCCCTCTCCCACCTCCCTCCCCATAACATCTCTCTAGGTCATCACCATGCACCAGCCCCAAGCATGCTGTATCCTGCGTTGGACATAGACTGGCAATTCGATTCTTACATGACAGTACACATGTTACAATGCCATTCTCCCAAATCATCCCACCCTCTCCCTCTCCCTCTGAGTCCAAAAGTCTGTTATACACATCTGTGTCTTTTTCCTGTCTTGCATACAGGGTCGTCATTGCCATCTTTCTAAATTCCATATATATGTGTTAGTATACTGTATTGGTGTTTTTCTTTCTGGCTTACTTCACTCTGTATAATCGGCTCCAGTTTCATCCATCTCATCAGAACTGATTCAAATGTATTCTTTTTAATGGCTCAGTAATACTCCATTATGTATATGTACCCCAGCTTTCTTATCCATTCATCTGCTGATGGACATCTAGGTTGTTTCCATGTCCTGGCTATTATAAACAGTGCTGCGATGAACATTGGGGTACATGTGTCTCTTTCAATTCTGGTTTCCTCGGTGTGTATGCCCAGCAGTGGGAGTGCTGGGTCATAAGGCAGTTCCATTTGAAATTTGTTAAGGAATCTCCACACTGTTCTCCATAGTGGCTGTACTAGTTTGCATTCCCACCAACAGTGTGGGAGGGTTCCCTTTTCTCCACACCCTCTCCAGCATTTATTGTTTGCAGATTTTTGGATCCCAGACATCCTGACTGGTGTGAAGTCGAACCTCATTGTGGTTTTGATTTGCACTTCTCTAATAATGGGTGATGTTGAGCATCTTTTCATGTGTTTGTTAGCCATCCGTATGTCTTCTTTGGAGAAATGTCTATTTAGTTCTTTGGCCCATTTTTTGATTGGGTCATTTATTTTTCTGGAATTGACCTGCATAAGTTGCTTGTATATATTTGAGATTAGTTGTTTGCCAGTTGCTTCATTTGCTATTATTTTCTCCCATTCAGAAGGCTGTGTTTTCACCTTGCTTATATTTTCCTTTGTTGTGCAGAAGCTTTTAATTTTAATTAGATCCCATTTGTTTATTTTTGCTTTTATTTCCAGAATTCTGGGAGGTGGATCATAGGGGATTCTGCTATGATTTATGTCGGAGAGTGTTTTGCCTATATTCTCCTCTAGGAGTTTTATAGTTTCTGGTCTTACATTTAGATCTTTAATCCATTTTGAGTTTATTTTTGTGTGTGGTGTTAGAAAGTGATCTAGTTTCATTCTTTTACAAGTGGTTGACCAGTATTCCCAGCACCACTTGTTAAAGAGATTGTCTTTACTCCATTGTATATTCTTGCCTCCTTTGTCAAAGATAAGGTGTCCATATGTGTGTGGATTTATCTCTGGACTTTCTATTTTGTTCCATTGATCTATATTTCTGTCTTTGTGCCAGTACCATACTGTCTTGATGACTGTGGCTTTGTAGTAGAGCCTGAAGTCAGGCAAGTTGATTCCTCCAGTTCCATTCTTTCTCAGGCTTGCTTTGGCTATTCGAGGTTTTTTGTATTTCCATACAAATCTTGAAATGATTTGTTCTAGTTCTGTGAAAAATATGGCTGGTAGCTTGATAGGGATTGCATTGAGTTTGTAAATTGCTTTGGGTAGTATGCTCATTTTCACTATATTGATTCTTCCACTCTATGAACATGGTATATTTCTCCATCTATTAGTGTCCTCTTTGATTTCTTTCATCAGTGTTTTATAGTTTTCTATATATAGGTCTTTAGTTTCTTTAGGTAGATATATTCCTAAGTATTTTATTCTTTTCATTGAAATGGTGAATGGAATGTTTCCTTACTTTCTTTTTCTACTTTCTCATTATTAGTGTATAGGAATGCAAGGGATTTCTATGTGTTGATTTTATATCCTGCAACTTTACTATATTCATTGATTAGCTCTAGTAATTTTCTGGTGGAGTCTTTAGGGTTTTCTATGTAGAGGATCATGTCATCTGCAAATGGTGAAAGTTTTACTTCTTCTTTTCCAGTTCGGATTCCTTTCATTTCTTTTTCTGCTCTGATTGCTGTGGCCAACACTTCCAGAACCATGTTGAATAGTAGCGGTGAAAGTGGGCACCCTTGTCTTGTTCCTGACTTTAGGGGAAATGCTTCCAATTTTTCACCATTGAGGATAATGTTTGCTGTGGGTTTGTCATATATAGCTTTTATTATGTTGAGGTATGTTCCTTCTATTCCGGCTTTCTGGAGAGTTTTTATCATAAATGGATGTTGAATTTTGTCAAAGGCCTTCTCTGCATCTATTGAGATAATCATATGGCTTTTATTTTTCAATTTGTTAATGTGGTGAATTACATTGATTGATTTGTGGATACTGAAGAATTCTTGCATCCCTGGGATAAAGCCCACTTGGTCATGGTGTATGATCTTTTTAATGTGTTGTTGGATTCTGATTGCTAGAATTTTGTTGAGGATTTTTGCATCTATGTTCATCAGTGATATTGGCCTGTAGTTTTCTTTTTTTGTAGTATCTTTGTCAGGTTTTGGTATTAGGGTGATGGTGGCCTCATAGAATGAGTTTGGAAGTTTACCTTCCTCTACAATTTTCTGGAAGAGTTGGAGTAGGATAGGTGTTAGCTCTTCTCTAAATTTTTGGTAGAATTCAGCTGTGAAGCCGTCTGGACCTGGGTTTTTGTTTGCTGGAAGATTTCTGATTACAGTTTCAATTTCTGTGCTTGTGATGGGTCTGTTAAGATTTTCTATTTCTTTCTGGTTCAGTTTTGGAAAATTGTACTTTTCTAAGAATTTGTCCATTTCTTCCACGTTGTCCATTTTATTGGCATATAACTGGTGATAGTAGTCTCTTATGATCCTTTGTATTTCTGTTGTCTGTTGTGATCTCTCCATTTTCATTTCTAATTTTATTGATTTGATTTTTCTCTCTTTGCTTCTTGATGAGTCTGGCTAATGGTTTGTCAATTTTATTTATCCTTTCAAAGAACCAGCTTTTTGATTGGCTTTGTTGATTTTTGCTATGGTCTCTTTTGTTTCTTTGGCATTTATTTCTGCCCTAATTTTTAAGATTTCTTTCCTTCTACTAACTCTGGGGTTCTCCAATTCTTCCTTTTCTAGTTGCTTTAGGTGTAGAGTTAGGTTATTTATTTGACTTTTTTCTTGTTTCTTGAGGTATGCCTGTATTGCTATGAACTTTCCTCTTAGCACTGCTTTTACAGTGTCCCACAGGTTTTGGGTTGTTGTGTTTTCATTTTCATTAATTTCTATGCATATTTTGATTTCTTTTTTGATTTCTTCTGTGATTTGTTGGTTATTCAGAAGTGTGTTGTTCAACCTCCATATGCTGGAATTTTTAATAGTTTTTCTGCTGTAATTGAGATCTAATCTTAATGCATTATGGTCAGAAAAGATGCTTGGAATGATTTCGATTTTTTTGAATTTTTCAAATTTAGATTTATGGCCCAGGATGTGATCTATCCTGGAGAATGTTCCATGAGCACTTGAGTAAAAGGTGAAATTCATTGTTTTGGGGTGAAATGTCTTTAGATATCAATTAGGTCTAACTGGTCTAATGTATCATTTAAAGTTTGTGTTTCTTTGTTAATTTTCTGTTTAGTTTATCTGTCCATAGGTGTGAGTGGGGTATTAAAGTCTCCCACTATTATTGTGTTATTGTTGATTTCCCCTTTCATACTTGTTAGCATTTGTCTTACATACTGCGGTGCTCCTATATTGGGTGCATATATATTTATAATTGTTATATCTTCTTCTTAGATTGATCCTTTGATCATTATGTAGTGGCCTTCTTTGTCTCTTTTCACAGCCTTTGTTTTAAAGTCTATTTTATCGGATATGAGTATTGCCACTCCTGCTTTCTTTTGGTCTCTATTTGCATGGTACATCTTTTTCCAGCCCTTCACTTTCAGTCTGTATGTGTCCCTTGTTTTGAGGTGGGTCTCTTGTAAGCAGCATATAGAGGGGTCTTGTTTTTGTATCCATTCGGTCAGTCTTTGCCATTTGGTTGGGACATTGAACCCATTTACGTTTAAGGTAATTATTGATAAGTATGATCCCGTTACCATTTACTTTATTGTTTTGGGTTCAGGTTTATGCACCCTTTTTGTGTTTCCTGTCTAGAGAATATCCTTTAGAATTTGTTGGAGAGCTGGTTTGGTGGTGCTGAATTCTCTCAGCTTTTGCTTGTCTGTAAAGCTTCTGATTTCTCCTTCGTATTTGAATGAGATCCTTGCTGGGTACAGTAATCTGGGCTGTAGGTTATTTTCTTTCATCACTTTAAGTATGTCTTGCCATTCCCTCCTGGCCTGAAGAGTTTCTATTGAAAAATCAGCTGTTATCCTTATGGGAATCCCCTTGTGTGTTATTAATTGTTTTTCCCTTGCTGCTTTTAATATTTATTCTTTGTGTTTGATCTTTGTTAATTTGATTAATATATGTCTTGGGGTATTTTGCCTTGGGTTTATCCTATTTGGAACTCTCTGTGTTTCTTGCACTTGGATGATTATTTCCTTCCCCATTTTAGGGAAGTTTTCAACTATTATCTCCTCAAGGATTTTCTCATGGTCTTTCTTTTTGTCTTCTTCTTCTGGAACTCCTATAATTCGAATGTTGGAGCATTTCATATTGTCCTGGAGGTCTCTGAGATTGTCCTCGTTTCTTTTCATTCATTTTTCTTGTTTCCTCTCTGATTCATTTATTTCTACCATTCTATCTTCTATTTCACTAATCCTATCTTCTGCCTCCGTTATTCTGCTATTTGTTTCCTCCAGAGTGTTTCTGATCTCATTTATTGCATTATTCATTATATATTGACTCTTTTTTATTTCTTCTAGGTCCTTGTAAAACCTTTCTTGCATTTTCTCAATCCTTGTCTCTAGGCCATTTCTCTGTGATTCCATTTTGATTTCAAGATTTTGGATCATTTTCACTATCAATATTCAGAATTCTTTCTCAGGTAGATTCCCTACCTCTTCCTCTTTGGTTTGGTTTGGTGGGCAACTCTCCTGTTCCTTTACCTGCTGAGTATTCCTCTGTCTCTTCATCATGGTTATATTGCTGCGTTTGGGGTAGCCTTTTTGTATTCTGGGAATTTGTGGAGTTCTCTTTATTATGGAGCTTCCTCACTGTGGGTGGAGTTGCATCAGTGGCTTGTCTAGGTTTCCTGGATAGGGAGGCTTGTGTTGGAGTTATGGTGGGTGGAGCTGGGTTTCTTCTCTCTGGAGTGCAGTGGAGTGACCAGTAATGGGTTATGAGACGTCAAAGGTTTTGGAGTAACTTTGAACTGCCTGTATATTGAAGCTCAGGTGTGTGTTCCTGTATTGCTGGAGAATTTGCGTGGTATGTTTTGTTCTGGAACTTGTTGGTCCTTGGGTGGAGCTTGGTTTCAGTGTAGATATGGAGGCATTTGATGAGCTCCTATTGCTTAATGTTCCCTGAATTCAGGAGTTCTCTGATGTTTTCAGGCTTTGGACTTAAGCCTCCTGCTTCTGGTTTTCAGTTTTATTTTTACAGAGGCCTCTAGACTTCTCCATCTATATAGCACTGATGATAAAACATCTAGGTTAAAGATGAAAAGTTTCTCCACATTGAGGGACACCCAGAGAGGTTCACTGAGTTACAAGAAGAGAAGAGGGAAGGGGTAATTAGAGGTGACTGGAATGAGATGCGGTGAGATCAAAAGAGGAGAGAGCAAGCTAGCCAGTAGTCACTTCCTTATGTGCGTTCCATAGTCTGGATGGCTCAGAGGTATTTACAGAGTTATACAGGGAAGAGGAGAGGGAGGAAGTAGATAGAGGTGGCCAGGAGGATAAGAGAGAGGAATGAGAAGGAGAGAGACAAATCCTGCCAGTAACCAGTTCCTTAGGTGTTCTCCACCATCTGGAACACACAGGGATTCACAGAGTTGGATAGAGAAGAAATGGGGGAGAAAAGAGACAGAGGCCACCTGGTGGAGAAAAAGAGAGTCCAAAGGAGGAGAGAGTGGTCAAGCCAGTAATCTCGGTCTCAGGTAAAATTGGGTAGTGAAGTTTGGGTTTTTAAATGTACAAAATTGACAACAAAAACCAAAGAGCAAAGATTAAAAATCTAGAGTAGAGGTTGGATTTTCAAAAATACAATATTAAAGAAAAGAAGCAGAATGAAAAAGGAAAAAAGGAAAAAAAAGGAAAGATAAAAAAAGGCACAAGAATTATTTAAAAAAAAAAAAACAATACCAACAACCACCCAAAGACTATATATGGTGTTTGCCTTAAAAAAAAAAAAAAAGAGTCGTTTGTTTTTTTTTAATAGTAATAATAGGTTATAGAAATAAAAATTAGAGGAGAAATAGAAGACTTAACTATAAAAAAAAGTTAGAAAAAAAAGGAATGATTTTTAAAATAGTAAAAATATATCTAGCCCTTCTCTGATGTTGTGGGCAGTGTGGGGTCACTTCCAAGGCGGTTCCGTCTGTTTAGCTTCTTCTGTTTGCTGGTTTTTTAGGCTCCCTAGTTCGGTCGTGCTGTGGGGAGGGGGGATGCTGCAAACAAATAGCGCTGGCGTGTGCACACAGTGTCTCAGCCCCGCTGGACCTGTCCCTTCTCATGGTGTACAAACTGCTCTGGCTCTACAATGCTCAGCCAGGAACCTTCTAGGGCCGGTCCTAGGCTGCGTGCACTTCCCCAGTCTAAGCTGCTCTGGTTCCGTGCTCAGGTAGCCCTCAGAGGCACAGATTCGGTTGGGACTGCATTTTGTGCCCTTCCCGGGTGCGAGTAGCTCAGGAGTTTGGAGAGCGCAATCACTGCGACTTGTCGCCTTTTCTGCCTCTGCTGCTCAGTTTTCTGGGTGGACTGCTGGCGCCCCTTGTGAGGCAGATGGTGACTGTCAAGCACCCCCAGAAGTTGTAGCAAAGAAGCCTGCTTGCAGTTTGGCAAGTGAAGTCTCTCTGGGTCTGCAATTGCCACTTTCCAGCCCTTATGGCTCTGGCTGCCTGTCCCCGGCAGGGGATGGTGTGCAGCCAGCTTTTTCCATTCCGTCCTTTGTTCTGTGCTCGGTCCTGGTGCTGTCTTATGTTCGAGCTTTTCGCGTGGTAGCTATCCCACAGTCTGGTTTGCTAGCCCAAGTTAGATCGTTCTGGTTGCGAGTGGGGTGTTCCTGCCCGATTCTTACAAAGCACTGCAGCCCGTGACGCGCTTCTCTGCCCTGCCCCCACTTCCCAATGGCAGATGCAGGCGTCTGTGCTGCTTTTCCGCTGGGGGAGTTACTGGTGGGCTTGTAATCTCTTGGTTTTAATTATTTATTTATTTTTCCCTTCCTGTTATGTTGCCCTCTGTGTTTCCAAGGCTCACCACAGACTCGGCAGGGAGAGTCTTTCCTGGTGTTTGGAAACCCCTCTTCTTAAAATTCCCTTCCCGGGACGGGCTTCCCTTCCCAGGACAGAGCTCCTTCCCCACCTCCTTTGTCTCCTTTTTCATCTTTTATATTTTTTCCTACCTGTTTTTGAAGACAATGGTCTGCTTTTCTGCTTGCCTGATGTCATCTGCCAGCCTACAGAAGTTCTTTTGTGGAGTTTGCTCAGCGTTGAAATGTTCTTTTGAGGAATTTGTGAGGGAGAAAGTGGTCTTCCCATCCTATTCCTCCACCATCTTAGGACCGCCACAAATATTTTAAACTCTTAAAAGATAGTTTATTTTCAGTAAACCACCATGACATAATCCATTTCAAATTCCAATTACATTTACTATTTTCCAAGTTTTCTATGCTAATATTTTGACTCCATCTCTGATAAATGATAAACAGCTATAATTTTCTAACTACCCAGTTTCAAATATGTATATCCTATTTATAAATGTGGGTATATTTTTGTTTTGTCTTGTTTTTTAATTTTTTTACTGTGCTCATTTTGTCTTGTTTGGAAGAATTATAAAATCTAACATAATTGACTTGGGAAGAATATGTTAATATGAAAAAGTGAAAGTGTTGGTTTCTCAATTGTATTTGACTCTTTGGGACCCCATAGACTGTATCCCACCAATCCTCAGTCCATGGAATTTTCCAGGCAAGAACATGGGAGTAGGTAGCCACTCCCCTCTCCAGAGGATCTTGCTGACCCAGGGATCAAACCAGGTCTCTGCATTGCAGGCCGATTCTTTAAATCTGAGCCTCCAGGGAATCCCATATGTTGGGATATTCCTTCTTTTAAAAAATGGTACGCAATTTTTACAGGTTATTTTCCATTTACAGTAATTACCAAATAGTGGTTAAATTTCCAGTGTTGTATAACACCTCCTTGAGCTTATGTTATTCCCAGTAATTTTGCCTCCTACTCCCCCACCTGTGTGTTTCTACTGCCCCAAATCTGGTGGCCAATAGATTGTTCTCTGTATCTGCTAGTCTGTAATAATATTTGATCCCATCATTCATACATGGTAAACAACTAGAATTTTCTAATTTTCTCAATTACAACTACGTAGATACAGCTTATAAATGTAAGTATATTCAGAGTTCTTTTATTCGTGCTCATTTTTGTCTTATTTGCGATAGGTAGTTATGTTGGGATATCCCTATTTAAAAAACACATTTTCTGAAAACAGAAATATTTAATTTCCAAATCACTTCAGGATATACATGAATTTCAATGACACAATTATATTAATATCACAAATATGATGTATATATTCCCCCTTTTTGTCATAATGCCTTTGTGAAGGAAGCATTTTGAGAATGTGCCAGTAATGGCAGCAAAATGCATTGTGTTTTATAAGCAGTGTTATTTAAATTTAATTTTAGCACAGCTATTGTCATAAGTGAGCAGCATAAAAAGCACTTTTTTTCTTTTTTTGAAAGAAGCAAATGTTTCTTTTGCTGTTTTTATGTAAATGTACATATCTCTAGTATATTTGTATGCCTTTTTAATTTTTAATAATGTAATGTTGGTGTCAAAAATGAAAATATACTGAATGTTCATGATATGCTACATGTTGTATTTAGTAAAACAGTGTTACTTTACACATTTTAAGTAACTTCTTTATTGTAGTCTATTCCTCTTGTATTAAATATATATTTCCAGGATTACTGCAGTCTTTGCAAAAACCCAGTGCTCCTCCTGTGTTTTTGACAGTAAAGGGAGAAAAGTTACTTCCATTGTTATTACCACACTGCCATGTTATAGCACTTTGTGATTTAAGGTTCATGAGCTATATCTCTTTATTCTTCCTTCTTGGCTATTAGTCTGCCATTATTTCAGTAATAGAAACAAGTGTGTCTGCCATGCCTGAGAGTGAAATGTTGAGCCTTCTCCAGAAGGCTCCTGACAAAGAACCAGAACAACAATACAAGAACCAGAACAACAGTACTAGTAAGCATTCACTGAGTGTCTACTGCATGCTAGGAATGCCTCTAAGAATCAATACAATATTCTCAAAATAATTAGATACTATTCCTAGCCATTTTATATAACAATGAAAAAACTGAGAAACAGATTCTATCATAATTGAGCCCTCCAGAGTAAAATTAGAAGTTTAAAAAATAAAAATGTTTTTAAATGTTAGTAAAATGTTAGTAAAATTAATTTTCTTAAAAATAATCAGAGGAACAGAAAAATAAAAAAGCAGCGAACAAAGTAAGAGTCAGGAATCAAACTGAGTCAATCTACTTCCACACTCTCAACCACCACTTCACTAATGTAAGACCAGCCCTGTCTGGACATGTCTCCAAACCTCATCCCTGATTTACCTGCTATATCTAGATTATAACATTTTGAAATACATCTACCAGGTCTATTAACAATTCTTTATGAGATAATTCAAATTTTGGACAAATATATTATGAATTTCTTTTCTTTTCTTTCCCTTTGGGACAGCTTGTTCCATTCTTTAGAATACACAATCTTGTTCTCTCCCATTTTCTTTCTTTTCTTTGTAGCTTGAAAACTGTGCATTTAAGGAATCCTAGCCCATAAGCTAATATCTCAATAATCACCTCGGAGACAATTATCTGTTTTTCTTCCACTCTGTGTTGCAGTCTGTTACCATCTGCAAGGAATTTTCACATCTTTATCTATTATAGCTCATTCCATAAATGATAACTGTTTGATTTTCCTTCAGCTACAAAGAGAATGTGATGAGATTATCAGCCATTCAACATGATCAGCCTATGAAGCCCTTGGACAGAGCAGTCTTCTGGATCGAGTTTGTCATGCGCCACAAAGGAGCCAAGCACTTGCGGCCAGCTCTCCATGACCTCACCTGGTTCCAGTACCACTCTCTGGATGTCATTGGGTTCCTGCTGGCCTGTGTGGCAACTGCCATATTTGTCATCACAAAATGTTGTCTATTTTGTTGCTGGAAGTTTGCTAAAACAGGAAAGAAGGGGAAAAGAGACTAGCTGTATCTGAGACTCAGCGCAGGTGTCCCCAACCTCTGAGATCGAATGCCTGATGATCTGAGGTGGAGCTGATGCAATGATAGAAATAAAGTGAGCAATACATGTAATGTGCTTGAATCGTCCCAAAACCATTGCTTCCTATCCCAGTCCATGGAAAAATGGTCTTCCATGAAACTGGTTCCTGGGGCCTAAAAGTTTGGGTACTGCTGCTCTAGCACTTCTGCCTCATAAGTAGAACTCCTCCATAAAGTGATGTGGGTATGTATTGAAATTTATTATTTTAATGCAAAAGTATACTAAAAAGATGTGGTTGAATTTAACTGTTTTTCGCATGTTGGGTGTGGAAACAAGAGCAATAAAAGTCTATTCACAGTATCCATATTACTTTGTAGATATTCAGAATTTTATCTTCATTTTTGTATAGAATTTTATAGCTTTTCCTTGCTATAGAGATTGTTCAATAATTGGAATTCTTTTGAAAGATTCACCCTTTAATTTTATTAGTGAGACCACTAATAGTTCTTCATTTTTACTGTGCATCCAGCCTCAACAACACTTCTTACCTAAAGCCAGGGCAAGACACTTGCCTTCATCCAGTTAAACTCATTTGCCTTTGGAGTGAAATGTAGCAACTGCTACATGCTTCCATCTATAAAACTGAGATATTTGCAAAAATCTTTAATTTCATGACCTAATTCTCTTTTTGTCACCCACCTTTTATTCATCTATTATTTTCACTCCCATAACCAGCTTTTGCTAATGGATATAAGTTCTCAACTGTATGTTAAGAAAATAATTACCTGAACTCTAAAGAGACTTTTGAATTTTCATTCTCTCCAAAGCTACCTGAATATATCTATGATCTTATCTATATCTATATACATATCTAAATCTATGTATATTTTTACAATTCAGGACAGAGCACCACTTAGCTACTTGCAGATATGATGAAAAATTCAATGGGTTTGCTGAACACAGACTGAATTATTTACTATTATATTATAATATGAGCTTCCCTGGTAGCTCAACTGGTAAAGAAACTGCCTGCAATGCAGGAGACCTGGGTTCAATTCCTGGGTTGGAAAGATTCCCCTGGCGAAGGGATAGGCTACCCACTCCAGTATTCTTGGGCTTCCCTGGTGGCTCAGACAGTAAAGAATCTGCCTGCAACGTGGGAAACCTGGGTTTGATACCAGGTTGGGAATATCCCCTGGGGAAGAGAATAGCTACCCACTCCAGTACACTGACCTAGAGAATTCCATGGACAGAGGAGCCTGGCAGGCTACAGTCCATGGGGTCCCAAAGAGCTGGATATGACTGAGCAACTTTCACTTTCATATTATATTATATCATAACCACACTTTAGATCAGCATTTCTCATTCTTTTGTCTCTTCCCTCAGGAAGCTACTGCGTCCTCCCTCCCATAACACTTACATGTAAACATTCAATCCTTTATCATGACAGAAAATATTATAGACATTATTTTCTTTAAACCTAGGTCCACTATGACTGAAATAATCAGAAACAATGAGCACAAGACAAAAATCACGTAAATTTTGTAAAAAATTGGTGAATCAAATGAAAACAATCTGAAGGTACTGATGAAAACTGTACCTCAGAAAAGCAGTTTATTATCAAAATGTCCAGCTCAGGGAATGAGTCTTGTCTCTTTGGTCAAGGGGACCACCATCCACAACATTTAAAATACATTCATCAGCCTTAGGCATAGTTTATTTTAAAGAAGAAACATTGATGTTTGGGGAATTATAGGAAAATTTACCAAGAACTTCTCATAGAACCCACCTAGATAACTGACACATATTTAAAGAAAACTAAAACTAACAGAAAGTAAGAAGGTAGAACCATATGTTTCCATAGTAGAAAATGTTTTAAAATCAAGCATATAGGCTTACAAAATTTTCCTCAAATCTACACGGCAGCACATGTAATAGACAAAGGGTTGGTAGTCACTGTGCAGTAAGAAAGACTAAAAATCTCCAGTGAAAAGTCTAGCACTCCAATATGAAAATAAATGAAAGGTACAAACAGGAAATTCACAGAAGCGAAATGGCCAATGAAATATAAAAGGTGGTATGGAAAATCTGGGAAATTTAAATTGTCAACAAGTAATATTCCTGCAAATAATTTATAGAACAAATAATCTGGGAGGACTAATTTTGAGGGAGTATAATATGGAAATACCATTGAAATAAACTTTATACACACTGTTTTATATAGCAACTCATTATCTAGTTATATGTCATGCAGAAAGACTTGTACATGTTCATGATTACATACTGAATATTCCCACTAGCACTTAAATGGCAATCAATTTGTGAACACACTAATCTACAACATAGATATGAGTTATACAGCCATGAAAGAAAACAGTTCAATTAAGGGCAATATTGTTAAATACTCTTCATGTCACATTACTAAACAAATAAAAAGTTTCAGAAATTCTAAAAGACATAAGCATGGCACTCATCTTTGGAAATAAACATGTTTTATGTAAATATGTGTAAATTTGTAGACCACAGAGGAAATGATCTTTAGAATGCACTGAATTTCCAGTAACATCCAGGTGTTCAAGGCGGTTTTAGAAAAGGCAGAGGAACCAGAGATCAAATTGCCAACATCCACTGGATCATCAAAAAAGCAAGAGAGTTCCAGAAAAACGTCTATTTCTGCTTTATTGACTATGCCAAAGCCTTTGACTGTGTGGATCACAATAAACTATGGGAAATTCTTCAAGAGATGGGAATACTAGACCACCTGACCTGACTCTTCAGAAACCTCTATGCAGATCAGGAAGCAACAGTTAGAACTGGACATGGAACAGCAGACTGGTTCCAAATAGGAAAAGGAGTATGTCGAGCCTGTATATTGTCACCCTGCTTATTTAACTTATATGCAGAGTACATCATGAGAAAGGCTGGGCTCGATGAAGCACAAGCTGGAATCAAGATTGCCAGGAGAAATATCAATACCCTCAGATATGCAGATGACACCACCCTTATGGCAGAAAGTGAAGAAGAACTAAAGAGCCTCTTGATGAAAGTAAAAGAGGAGAGTGAAAAGTTTGGCTTAAAGCTCAACATTCAGAAAACTAAGATCGCTGGATCCAGTCCCATCACTCCATGGCAAGTGGATGGGGAAACAGTGGAAACAATGACTAACTTTATTTGTCTGCGTTCCAAAATCACTGCAGATGATGACTGCAGACATGAAATTAAAAGACACTTACTCCTTGGAAGGAAAGTTATGACCAACCTAGATAGCATATTCAAAAGCAGAGACATTACTTTGTCAACAAACATCCATGTAGTCAAGGCTAAAAGGTTTTTCCTGTGATCATGTATGGATGTGAGAACTGCACTATAAAGAAAGCTGAGTGCAGAAGAATTGATGCTTTTGAACTGTGGTGTTGGAAAAGACTCTTGAGAGTCCCTTGGACTGCAAGGAGATCCAACCAGTCCATCCTAAAGGACATCAGTCCTGGGTGTTCACTGGAAGGATTGATGTTTGAAGCTGAAACTCCAGTTCTTTGGCCACCTGATGCAAAGAGCTGACTCGTTGGAAAAGACTGATTCTGGGAAAGATTGAGGGCAGGCGAAGAAGGGAATGACAGAGGATGTGATGGTTGGATGGCATCACCGACTCAATAGACATGGGTTTGGGTGGACTCCGGGAGTTGGTGATGAACAAGGAGGCCTGGCATGCTGTGGTTCATGGGGTCACAAATAGTCAGAAATGACTGAGCAACTGAAATGAACTGAACTGAACTGAACTGAACTGAATTTCCAATGAAAACAATTTAAATTTTTATTTTACATACGTCTTCATTACTTGACCTTTCATAATAGCCCTTTCATTTATTTATTATGTGATATTAAATAATTAGTGAAATAAACATACAGATTCAAAATATTCAGTTCTTATTATCTTAAGATATTAAATCATAAGATTTTCATATCACGTTATCAATGTATTAGTTTCTCTCAGAATCCTTGAATTGAGGACTTTCCTATTGGTCTAAGGGGCTCCCCAGGTGTCTCAGTGGTAGAGAATTTGCCTACCAATGCAGGAGATGCAGGAGACCTAGGTTTGATTCCTTGGTCGGGGAGATCTCCTGGAGGAAAAATGACAATCCACTCCAATATTCTTGCCTGGGAAATCCCATGAACAGACAAGCCTTGTTGGACAAAACTGACTGAGCACATACTTACAGTGGTGGTCCAATGGTTAAGATTCCAGCTTCCACTGCAGGAAGCACATGTTCAATCCCTGGTCTGTGAATTAAGATCCCCATCCCACATGCTGGGGCCAAAAGTAAAATAAAATTTTTTTTAAAAAAGCTACTGGAAATTTAGCATACTATTCAATGTGTTAAATAAGGACTCTTTCTAGTTTTTTAGAACACCTCATATTTATAATTCCACTAGTTTTTAAATCTTAACTCACATAATCTACTGATTTTACTGTGGTTTTAACAGCAGTATTATATGCATTTTACAATAGTTAAGGGACCTCTGCTGGATTACATCTATACTTATAGTGTTTTTGAGTCATGACTACAAATACTCTGCCAGCTCTCCCCTCAAGTAATTCCCTCTCTCTTGAACTTTAGTAACTCTAGAGGCTGTCTCACAAATGTTTCAGCCTAACCTCCAAGGCTCAGTTACGGAACACAACACAAACCTGTCTTTTTCTCTCTGTCTTGGTCGTTCAGCCTGTCTATGTCTCTATCTATCTATCTATCTCACTATCTCCATTTCATCTCTCTGTCTGCCTGCTCACCGTGTAGGTCTGTAACATACTCAAAGTTTCCATGATAAATGACCACTTGTGGAAAGATACATACACATGCCTAAGAAGTCCCAGTAGTTCCAGCCCTCCAGCAATTTGAGCCATTTAAAAGCGGTCACCAGAGGTCCTCATGATTAGAGCCCCAGTCACCATAAGACTGGAACGACCTGAGAATCTGATTACAAGAATCACCTGAATGAGCCCCACCAACACTCAGAACTATGAGAGATAAAAATAAAATAAGTATTGCTTTTCTAAGGGCAGTTTTTTGCACTAATACATAACCTAAACTATAATCATGCTTTTATCAAAATATCATAGTGAGGATATATCTTAATAATGGGAAACTGTTAATGTTACATTTTGAAAGTACCTATAATCCAGAAAAGGGAGTCACCATACCGTAATGGTTAAGAGGTCACACTCTGAACACAGACAGTGTGGATTTAAGTCACTGAAATACTACTACATGAATCACAATATTCATAGCAGTACTATTTACAATAGCCAAAATATGGAAGCCAAAGAAGTGCTCAACAACAGATAATTGTCATAACATGTGGGATGTATATACAAGGGAATATTACCCTTAGAAAGAATAAAGATTTGCCATTTGTAGCAACATGGATGAACCTAGAAAAGATCATCCACAGTGAAATATGTCATCCATAAAAATACTATATCACTTATATGTGAAATCTAAAACGTAATACAAATGTATCTATATATAAAATAGAATCAGCTTCATAGACATAGACAATAAATTTATAGTTACCAAACTGGAGAAGGGGAAGAAAAATTAGCAGTATACTGTTATAAATATAAACTATTAAACATAAAATAAGCAATAAGAATCTATTGACTACTACAGAGAATTATACCCAATATCTTGTAATAAATGATGATGAGTATAATCTACAAAACACCCTGAATCATGATGCTATGCACCTAAAACTTAGACAAAATTGTAAAACTACACCAAAAGATACATAGAGAGATGATAGATAGATAGGTTTACATTACAAACCAGGGGCTATTAAACCATGGCCTCTGAGCCACACCATTTTTGGGGGTCTCCAAAATCAATGCAGATGGTGACTGCAGCCATAAAATCAAAAGACGCTTACTCCTTGGAAGAAAAATTATGACCAACCTAGATAGCATATTCAAAAGCAGAGACATTACTTTGCCAACAAAGGTCTACAGCGGTAGCAGCATGTCCCCAGTTTTGCAGTGGTGGTTTAGTCAGCCTGTTGTGTCCGACTCTTGTGACCCCATGGACTATGCCTGCCAGGCTCCTCTGTCCATGGGATTTCCCAGGCAAGAATAGTGGAAAGTTTGCCATTTCCTTCTCCAGGGGATCTTCGCAACCCAGGGATTGACCACGTCTCCTGCTTTGCTGGTGGAATTTTTACCAACTGAGCTGCCAGGGAAGCCCAACACCAGTTATACCAGGAAAAGAACTGGCTTGGAACCTGGGGGTGGGCTGCAGTGCAGCAGCTCCCCTCACATAGACCACAAGGCTTGTGGCATCCCAATCAGAAAAAGCCAGGCACAGGACTGACAGGGCCCCAGGAGTCAGGTCCCACCCCAGGGACAGTTCCAGCCTCGGGAAAGACACAGCAGCAAAGACGCGGCAGCTCTGTGGCTGGACTCAGAGTTGGAGAAGACTGTGGAAGTCCTCAGTAACACAGGCTGCAAACACCTATGATAGTGAGGCTTGCTGGTCTTTTCTGACACTACTCTTCCCCATGGAGGGAACTTACTCTGACAGAATCTCTGCTGGTGCCAAGCTGTCCTGAACTCTGTGTGCTCAGGCACTCATTCATGTCCAACTTGGTGCAACCCCATGGACTAAAGCCCACAAGGCTCCTCTGCTCATGGAATTTTCCAGGCAAAAGTATTGGAGTGATTTGCCGTTTTTTACTCCAGGGGATCTTCCCAAACAGGGATTGAACCCGTGTCTCTTGCATCTCCTGCATTGGCAGGGGGGTTCTTTCTACCACTGAGCCGCCTGAAAGTGAAAGTAGCTCAGTCATGTCCAGCTGTTTGCTACCCCATGTACTATACAGTCCATGAAATTCTCCAGGCTAGAATACCTTATTCTGGCTGTTCCCTTCTCCAGGGACCTTCCCAACTCAGAGATTGAACCCGGGTCTCTCACGTTGCAGGTGGATTCTTTACTGAGCCATCTAGGAAGTCCCAATACTACACTTGATCTTAGCCACAAGACCCAGAATCTCTGAACTGGAGGATGGGGTAATGCAGGTAAAACCAGTCCCATGTTTTCTATATGACCACTCTCAGTTTTCAATCGTGCCAGGTTTCTGTTGCTTCTTCATTATAGTCCAGAGCTTTCCCAACATATTGTTCACTATCGGACATGACTGAGCGACTTCACTTCACTATTTATACTTTTTGCTATTTCTCTGTGGGAGATACAAGTGTTGAAACTTTCAAATGGTCTATCTTGCTGTGTGCATGCATGCTAAGTTGCTTCAGTCACGTTTGACTCTTTGCAACCCTATGGACCATAACCCATCACCTTAACTCTAACTCTGATTGAAGGATTCTGCAGACATTCACTTGCTACAGTTCTCAGGCCAGGCTTGTCTCTTACATAACAGTGGATTTGCATGTGTAAACTCATCGACTTTTAGATCAGTGACAGCGCTGACAATACTGAACACACTGTATAACCTAGAAGTGTTTTACTCTTTGCCCTTTCACTTGCTTTCCACTCCTGTTGACAATTAATATAATGTACTTAGTTGAGTTGTATTATGTTATAAATACATAAACTCTCTTATTATAAATCAGGAATTATACTTTAACTTCCTGATTGATTTCTCCTTTTATATATGCATGAGCACTGGTGAAAGAATGCAGTAACAGTTGCAGGAGCAAAAGTCTATGAAGTGGCTCTCATTTCTGGTACTGCAACAGATGACTTGCTACTTTAGCTCTAGAAGATGTGGAAAGGTGCTGGTTTGGCCAGTGGAATACAGTGATTGAATGAATATGAAAACAGTTCTGGATGAACTTGTCAGGAGGGTTCATGAGGTGACTGTTCTGACACCTCCAACTTCCAATCTTGTTGATCCCAATGAATCATCTCCTATTAAATATGAGACTTTTCCTCTGGCTAAAGGAGCCTGGCAGGTTGCAGTCCATGGAGTCCCAAAGAGTCAGACATGACTGAGTAACTAAGCACAGCACACAGCACATTGTAAGAATTTTATCAAGCGTTTGGTCAGCATGTGGACATATCTGGCAAAAGATTTCTTTTGGACACATTTTTCATTAGTAAGAAGCTTATACTGGGAATTTTTTGATGTTTTTAAGGATCTCTGTAAAGATGTTGTTTCTAACAAGTGACTTATGACAAAACACAGGAATCAGGTTTAATGTTGTTCTTGCAGATGCCATTGGATCCTATGGGGAGTGAGCTTCTCACTGAGATACCTAAAGTATCTTTATTTGTACAATCTCTGCTTCTTGTATGGTGACTCAGTGGAAAAGATTAGTGGAAAACTTGCATTCTTACCATCTTATGTACCTGTTATGTTGTCTGAATTAGTCGTCATATGACATTCAGGGAGAGGGTCAATAACATATGTACTTTATTTTGATTTTTGGTTCCAAATGTTTCATGAGAACACATGGAGTAAGTTTTACAGTGAAATACTAGGTAAGTCCTGTTTTTAGTTGGTAGCATTAAATCTTATTTTTTCTAGTTCGTTTGAAAGTGAATTCACATAAAGTCACAGAAATTTGTCTCCTCTAAGTAAAATGAGGAAATGAAAATATAAAATGATTCAGCAAACTCATAAATATTATGGAAACTTTTATGGAATACTGCAAGTAGAACCCTGTGTTCCGTTACTGGCATAGAACACTCCAGGAAGTCATAAACCACAATTTAAATGATTAAGACTTCTCCAAAAAATTATATATCTACCTTACTAAACTTCTTTTTTTTTTAAATTTAGAAAGCATCACTAGAAACCTCGTAAAATTTTTGATTAACGAAGACACATATATTAAAGAGTCCCACAGATATTTGTAGCAATAGTATCTAGGTAACACTTAGAAACTATTCCTACTTGTTTGTCCTACTTGTTCCAACCTGTAGCTCAGTTTTCCTATTATATTGCACTACATTATATATTATGGGTTCCCAAGGTGGTACTAGTGGTAAAGAACCTTAATGAAGGAGACTTAAGAGACATGGATTCAATCCTTAGGTCAAGAAGATCCCCTAGAGGAGGGCATGACAGGGTTCAGCAAACTCATAAATATTATGGAAAAATTTATGAAATACCGAAAGTAGAACCCTGTGTTCCATTACTAGTATAGAGCATTCCAGGAAGCCATAAACAACCATTTGAAGGATTAAGACTTCTCCAAGCAATTATATATCTGCCTTACTAAACTTCAGTATCTGCCTTCATAAACGTCAGTGTCTACCTTACTAATACTCCAGTATTCTTGCCTAGAGAATCCAATGGACAGAGCAGCCTAGAGAACGACTAGGTCCACAGGCTCACAGAGAGTCAGACATGACAGAAGCGATTTAGCATGCGTACGTGAGTATTGCATACTATACGTGCACAGACATATTTGCTTTATCAAAAAACAGACACTTTGAAACATCTTTGGCCAAAACATTCCAAGCCTTTTCACAAAAATTGCCTAATATATGTATATGACAAGACAGTCATTTCATCAAAGATTTGTTTTTGTTTTTTCTTTCAGGAAGACCCACTACAGCATTTGAGATAATGAGGAAAGCAGAAACATGACTCATCTTGGCACCTATTGGAATTTAGAATTTCCTCTCTCAGTGCTACCAAATTTTGAGTTTATTGGAGGCCTTCTCTGCAAACCTGCCAAATCTCTGCCTTTCTGGATTTATTTCTCCACTGATCTCCAGTAGCACATTGGGCACCTACTGACCTGGAGAGGCCATCTTTCAGTGTCCTATCTTTTTGCCTTTGCATACTGTTCATGGGGTTCTCAAGGCAAGAATCCTGCAGTGATTTGCCATTCCATTCTCCAGTGGACCACATTTTGTCAGAACTCTCCACCATGATCCATCTGACTTGGGTGGCCCTACACAGCATGGCTCATAGTTTCATTGAATTAGACAAGTAAGAAACTATTACTTAGCTTTTAGAAGAAACTTCTGACACACCACACAACAGAGATGAATTTTACTCTAAATGAAATAAGCTAGTCCGGAAAGACAAGTACAAGAAGAGTACAGAGTATCCAGCGTAGTCAAATTCGTAGACACATAAAGCAGAGTGATGGCTGCCAGAGGCTGAGGAAAGAGGAAATTGTAGTTTCTGAATGACATAGACTTAAATTTTTGCCAGATCAAAAAGTTCTGGTGATTGGTTTCACTATATAAATACAATTAATGCTACTGAAGCATACCTTTAGGAATGATTAAGATGGCAATATCTTTTTAAAAGCTACCATTCTAATAATTCTAGAATATATCCAGTTTTCTCTCTTTAGGTGCTTATTTAATTTATATGCAGAGTACATCATGAGAAACGCTGGGCTGGAAGAAGCACAGGCTGGAATCAAGATTGCCAGGAGAAATATCAATAACCTCGGATATGCAGATGACACCACCCTTATTGCAGAAAGTGAAGAGGAACTCAAAAGCCTCTTGATGAAAGTGAAAGTGGAGAGTGAAAAAGTTGGCTTCAAGCTCAACATTCAGAAAGCCAAGATCATGGCATCTGGTCCCATCATTTCATGGGAAACAGATGGGGAAACAGTGGAAACAGTGTCAGGCTTTATTTTGGGGGGCTCCAAAATCACTGCAGATGGTGACTAAAGCCATGAAATTAAAAGACGCTTACTCCTTGGAAGAAAAGTTATGACCAACGTAGATAGCATATTCAAAAGCAGAGACATTACTTTGCCACCTAAGGTCTGTCTTGTTAAGGCTACGGTTTTCCCTGTGGTCATGTATGGATGTGAGAGTCAGACTGTGAAGAAGGCTGAGCGCCAAAGAATTGATGCGTTTGAACTGTGGTGTTGGAGAAGACTCTTGAGAGTCCCTTGGACTGCAAGGAGATCCAACCCATCCATTCTGAAGGAGATCAACCCTGGGATTTATTTGGAAGAAATGATGCTAAAGCTGAAACTCCAGGTCTTTGGCCACCTCATGGGAAGAGTTGACTCATTGGAAAAGACTGTGATGCTGGGAGGGATTGGGGGCAGGAGGAGAAGGGGACGACAGAGGATGAGATGGCTGGAGGGCATCTCTGACTCGATGGACACAAGTCTGAGTGAACTCCGGGAGTTGGTGATGGACAGGGAGGCCTGGCGTGCTGTACTTCATGGGGTCGAAAAGAGTCGGACACGACTGAGAGACTGAAGTGAACTGAGCTGAGATGTTTGAAGCAATCTTTTCAATATGTTAGCTATGCTGTTGCTCCTTTGTGATGAAGTGTCTTGCTGATCTTGTTTGTGATGCCAGTTTTCTTGCCATTCATACAGCTCACACTGTTCACTGAACCCAGGGTAGGCAAGGCACCAGTTAAGAGCCTGGAAGGAGACTCAAGGAGCCACAGTAACTGCAGACAGGTTTACTGTCTCCTGACTGGCACAGCAGCCATAACACAGCTTCTCTCCTGGCTGATGTACCTGTAGCAGCAGCCATAACATAACCATAACCTAGCCATAGCATAATCTCATGTAACATAAGCATGGGTCACACCAGTGTAGCCCCAGTGCAGCAGCAGTGAGGGCTTTCATGGTGAAGCTCCGACAGGTCTACTGCACAAAGCAGCCCATGACCAGTAAGAACCTCGTGATATGCACATGCAGTCCTACATCTGTTACAGATCTCATCTGTTATGTAACCGTGCAAACTCATTGTTTACAGAACATGGGTGAGAGAGCATGAGAGCATGGGGCGAGAGGCCCTGACTGGAGTCATCTTGTTAATTTCCCCACATGAAGCCAATTTTTTTTTTCCACAGGCAGTGAAAGAGTTTGGCCACGCTCTGAAGAAAAAGACATTGTGGTGTTTTCTTTGGAGTCAATGGTTATCAACAGAAGAAAGGGTCAATATGATTGCATCAGCTCTTGCTCAGATTCCACAAAAGGTAAGCAAAGTAACTTAATAGTGGAAAAATATTTAATGAGTCACTTAAATAATATAAAAGATGTGATTACAGACAATTTCTGTAAGAAAGGTAAATTATTATGATAACTCCAACTTCACTCAAACATTTTTAAAAACCAAAATATATATGACAAGTGCTACAGTGGTGTGATCACTCACCTAGAGCCAGACATCTTGGAATGTGAAGTCAAGTGGGCCTTAGAAAGCATCACTATGAACAACATTAGTGGAAGTGATGGAATTCCAGTTGAGCTATTTCAAATCCTGAGATGATGCTGTGAAAGTGCTGCTCTCAATATGCCAGCAAATTTAGAAAACTCAACAGTGGCCACAGGACTGGAAAAGATTAGTTTGCCATTCCAATCCAAAAGAAAGGCAATGCCAAAAAATGCTCAAACTACTGCACCTTTGCACTCATCTCACATGCTAGTAAAGAAATGCTCAAAATTCTCCAACCCAGGCTTCAACAAACCATGAACTGTGAACTTCCAGATGTTCAAGCTGGATTTAGAAAAGGCAGAGGAACAGAGATCAAATTGCCAACATCTGTGGAGAAGGCAATGGCACCCCCACTCCAGCACTCTTGCCTGGAAAATCCCATGGACACAGGAGCCTGGTGGGCCACAGTCCATGGGGTCGCTGAGAGTTGGACACAACTGAGTGACTTCACTTTCACTTTTCACTTTCATGCATTGGAGAAGGAAATGGCAACACACTCCAGTGTTCTTGCCTGGAGAATCCCAGGGATACGGGAGCCTTGTGGGCTGGTCTATGGGGTCTATGAGGTCACAGAGTCGGACATGACTGAAGCGACTTAGCAGCAGTGGATCATGGGAAAAGCAAGAGAGGTCTAGAAAAACATCTATTCCTCCTTTATTGACTATGCCAAAGCCTTTGACTGTGTGAATTGCAGTAAACTGTGGAAAATTCTGAAAAAGATAGGAATACCAGACCACCTGACCTGCCTCTTGAGAAACCTGTATGCAGGTCAGGAAGCAACAGTTAGAACTGGACATGGAACAACAGACTGATTCCAAATAGGAAAAGGAGTACATCAAGGCTGTATAGTGTCACCCTGCTTATTTAACTTACATACAGAGTACATCATGAGAAACGCTGGGCTGGAAGAAGCACAAGCTGGTACCAAGCAAGATAGCTGGGAGAAATACCAATAACCTCAGATATGCAGATGACACCACCCTTATGGCAGAAAGTGAAGAGGAACTCAAAAGCCTCTTGATGAAAGTGAAAGAGGAGAGTGAAAAAGTTGGCTTAAAGCTCAACATTCAGAAAACGAAGATCATGACATCTGGTCCCATCACTTCATGGGAAATAGATGGGGAAACAGTGGAAACAGTGTCAGGCTTTATTTTTGGGGGGCTCCAAAATCACTGCAGATGGTGATTGCAGCCATGAAATTAAGAGACGCTTACTCCTTGGAAGGAAAGTTATGACCAACCTAGACAGCATATTCAAAAGCAGAGACATCACTTTGCCAAAAAAGGTTCATCTAGTCAAGGCTGTGGTTTTTCCTGTGGTCATATACGGATGTGAGAGTTGGACTGTGAAGAAAGCTGAGTGCTGAAGAATTGATGCTTTTGAACTGGGGTGTTGAAGAAAACTCTTGAGAGTCCCTGGGACTGTAAGCAAATCCAACCAGTACATCCTAAAGGAGACCAGTCTGAAATTCCAATATTTTGGTCACCTCATGCGAAGAGTTGACTCATTGGAAAAGACCCTGATGCTGGGAAGGATTGAGGGCAGAAGGAGAAGGAGATGACAGAGGATGAGATGGCTGGATGGCATCACCAACTCCATGGACATGAGTTTGAGTAAAGTCCAGGTATTGGTGAAGGGCAGGGAGGCCTGGCGTGCTGCGATTCATGGGGTCATGAAGAGTCGGACACGACTGAGCAACTGAACTGATTGACTGACGGTAGTTTAGAGTATCATTTATTAACAATACTTTGAATAAACATTATCGAAATGGAACATATCTAAGAGATCCAGTATGAATTTTGATATTATAATGGGGTTGTGGGCAGGAAAATAAACCATCAAATTCTGCTTTGTCATTTGTCTGCTTTGTCATCTGCTTTTCATTGAAGGACTCTTGAGGACACAGTAAACATACAAATATTCTGGAGTTAAATTTTAACAGTAAGTGCAGTAGCACAAAGACATTATGCAATAGTGATAAAAGACTGGAATGCATCATGCAGACTGTACTTGCCAGATAATCCTGACCCCTTTCATTTCCCCTAAATTTTAAAATAGCCCTATCAGTGTGCTTTGTAGGGTGCTATTCAGAGAACGGATGGTCAGTGCTCCCTAAGAGACCTCCAGATCCCATCCAGACACAGTGACTTAGAGAAAGATAAACATCAGCCACCTTGGTGACTTGGTCCTGACAAAGTCTAAATCAGGAAGATCGAAGAGAAGACAGGGTCCTGCCCTTAAGTAAGCTCTGTGCGTGGTAAGGTCTGGCCCTTAATGGACTCTGCTTCTAACCTGTCACTTTGCTCCTTCTGATTGAGGAGGGAGAGGGACTGTAGAAAGGAATCAAGCATAAGGAAAGTGGCATGGAAAAGATTCAGCAACTTCTTTCTCCATAAAATAGAGTGGTACCTTATTTTCTAATACATAAAATTCCCCTGAGGTCTTTGGATATTTTGAACTACTTTTATAGTTTGCTCTCTGATATTGTGATCGTCTCCTAATGACCTATGCTGTTTCTTTGCTGATAGACTTACTTTACATTTCCAGAGCAAATAGAGGTTAAACACTATAAATTATAATCCAGTGTATGAGAATTGTTTGGAAATTCCAAAATCTGTACCTTACTTTTGTACTGGGCATAGAATCTACAGATTGACACTGTTACTCCTTTGTGGTTCATTGTTAAAGTGTTCATGGTCAGCTGAATAAATTTTATTATCACAAAGTTGGAACTTTTTCAACAGTTTATTGATACTTATAAATTACAAAACAAGTCTTCATTTATAAATGTAAACATCATTTGCCTATGCCATCATGTGTGAATGGTCATGATTATATTCCATAGCTGACTGAATATGGTAATAAGTATGTAAAATGTAACTATTCCTACTGATGTCAGTGCATTAATAGTTATCGTTGCTTATGATCACGCATCCTTTCTTCCTTACATGCCATACGGAAGACATTTAATGTTATCTTTTAATCTCTTCAATTCTAATGCTATAACTTTAAACTAATTGAATAAGGTATTTTTGTTACCCTAACAGGTTGTATGGAGATATGATGGCAAAAAGCCAGACACCTTAGGACCCAATATTTGTCTGTATAACTTAATTCCCCCAGAATGACCTTCTTGGTAAATATTGGCAGAACAAATCCTAAAAACATGACTAACAGCTGAGCAGAGTGATAGTACTTCAATAGGAAACAAACTTATCAAGTGTTTATTATTAAGACATTCAGAAAGAAAATTTACTTCTGTGTTTTCACTCCCAACACTAGAGGGGAGAAGGAAAACATATCATAGTTGGCACTGTATTATACATTGGTCATATCCCTTATGCCCCAAATTAAAATATCTTCCTTTTGCCTGTAGTTGCTTCTAACAGTGAGTAGCTTAATGGGTTATTGTTCTACCTCTGAATGCTTTCCTTACACGTATTGGTTCTCCTGTGTAGGAGTATTTTAAATACTACTGATAAATAATAGCTCCTTATTTATTACCAGTGACTCTCCATTTTCTACAGAAATAAAATCCACAATCATTTCCATGAAGAGGTAGCATATTTCTTAATAAAATGAAGATTCTCTTTTCTTTGGTTCCACAGTTACTACCATTACCCTTTCGGTGATTTTGACACCATTCTTATCAGACTAAATGACTTCCTTAATCTTTTAGAGAATATATTTCTGAATGCCCCCTTTTTATGCATATGTGGTTTCTTTTACCCAGAGTGTTTTTTAAGTTGTTCTTCTGCCAATCTTGAATTCACTTGTGAAGTCCAAGTGACAAAGCATTTCTTTCATGAAGTCATCACTTATCTCTCCAGCAGACAGGAGTTTCTGGCTGTGAGTCCTGAAAGCAATTTAAATGCAGTTTCCTGTGTGTAACCATCTGTTATCTTAAAAACATTGCTTTTTACAGTGCCTTATAAGGCCCATTTCTTGTTTTATTCTGAATTATTATTAATAATTGTACTGAATGTCACTCAATGCTAGATCATCCAAAAACCAAAGGCTTTATAACTCATGGTGGAACCAACAGCACTTACAAGGCCAAATGCCGTGAGATCCCTATGGTGGGCTTTCCTATGTTTACTGATCAATCTGATAACATCACCTGATGGCCCACAGCATACCAGGCTTCCCTGTCCTTCACCATCTCCCAGAGTTTGCTCACACTCATGTCCATTGGGTCAGTGATGCTATCTAACCATCTCATCCTCTGTTGTCTCCTTCTGTTTTAACTGCCCACTGTCATCAGTAGGCAGATCGTTCAGACAAAATAATCAGTATGGCAATAGTGATCATAAATTATACAATTGACCAGTCAAACTTAATTGATATCTTTAGAATTAATACATTACACTAAAAAAATCAGAACACACATCTTCAGCCTTTGCAAACTGCAGGATTTCTCCTGCTTTTTCATTTTAGTTCAGAACTTTCCCCAAATAAATTACATGATTTGCAGTTGATCATTTATTGTTTTTGCTGTTTCTGTGAGGGATACAATTGTTGTGACCTCATAACCCTCCATTTTGTTGATGACACCTTATCTCTAATTCTGTGTCAAAGTGACTGCAGACACAAGAGCCTCTCACTTGCTATTGTTTTACACTAGTCTTCTTTCTCATAGAATATAATTGATGTGTGTGTACAAGATGGGTGACAGCACTGACAAATCAATACTAAACACACTGTATAATCTGGAAACGTTCTGCACTTTGCCTTTTCACTTGATTTCCACATCTGCTGACTATTCATGTAATCTACTTTCTTAAGGAATAGGAGTTATAATTTAACTTCTAGTTGATAACTTCTGGATATAAGCCTGAGCAATAGCAAAAGTTTACAGTAATTATTTTTAAAGGACTGCATATGAGCAAGATGCCTATGAAAAGACTCTCGCTTCTGCTGCTGCTACAGCTGACTTGTTGCTTTAGTGGTGGGAGTTGTGGAAAGGTGCTGGTGTGGCCGGTGGAATTTAGTCACTGGATGAATATGAAGACAATTCTGGAGGAACTTGTCACGAAGGGTCATGAGGTGACTGTTCTGATATCTTCAGCTTCCACTATTCCTAATTCCAGCAAACCATCTACTATGAGATTTGAGACTTTTCCTACAACTTTAACAAAAAGTGATTATGAGAATTTTATGGAACGTCTTCTTGAGGAATGGACATATGTGGCGAAAGATTCCTTTTGGTCCTATTTGGCAACAGTGAAAAGTTTATTTTGGGAATTTTTTGATACTGCTTTAAGGATGTGTAAAGATGCTGTTTCCAACAAGAAATTAATGACAGAACTACAGGAATCAAGGTTTGATATCCTTATTGCAGATGCCGTTGGACCCTGTGGTGAACTGCTGGCTGAATTACTTAAAATACCATTCGTGTACAGTCATTACACCTCACCTGGCCATATAATTGAAAAGAATAGTGGAAGACTTCCATTCCCACCATCTTATGTACCTGTTATGTTTTCAGAATTAAGTGATCGCATGACATTCATGGAGAGGGTCAAAAATATGTTTTACACACTTTATTTTGACCTTTTCTTCACAGCACACAACAATAAGAAGTGGAATCAGTTTTACAGTGAAGTACTAGGTAAGTTGGGCTTCCTGATAGCTCAGTGGTAGAGAATCTACCTGCCAAGGCAAGAGACACAGGTTTGATCCTTTGGTCAGAAAGATCCCTTGGATAAGGAAATGGCATTCCATTCCAGTGGTTTTGCCTGGGAAATCCCATGGACAGAGAAGCCTGTTGGGCTATAGTCCACGGAGTTGAAAAGAGTCAGTTATCACTTAGCAACGAAGCGACTAGGTGATTCATGGTTTTAGTTGGTAGAATGAAGTCTTATTTTTCCTAGTGCCTTGGAAGTTGAGTTTGTCTAAATATAAATTCACAAAAATTTATCTCAAATAAGTGAAACGTGAAATAAAAATATAAAATGACCCTCAATCTAACAAATATTATGCAAACACTTAAATTAGAGGGTAGGGTAAAGCCCATTACTAGTATCGGATACCAGGAAGTCATTTACCACAGACTGAAGTACCTAGGACATCTGCAAGTGACTATCCAACTTACAAAACTTAGAATCTCATAAACTGTCTTGATAAAGACATGTACATTGAAATTTATACACATATTTGTAGTATAAGTATCCAGTTAGCTTTTAGAAATTGTTTCTGCTTATGTAGAAACAGATGTATTCCAGATATACTTTATTATCCTATACTATGCTATGTATAGATTTATCAAGAAACAGACACATTCAAATACCGTGGCCAAAACATCCCAAGTTCCTTTACAAAAATTATATAATATACACACATGACAATAGTCTCATTTGATCAAACATTTGTTGTTGTTTTCCTTTTTACTTTCAGGAAGATCTACTACCTTATCAGAGACAATGGGGAAAGCCGAAATGTGGCTCATTCGAAGCTACTGGGACTTTTCATTTCCTCGCCCACGACTACCAAATGTTGAATTTGTTGGAGGGCTCCACTGCAAACCTGCCAAGCCTCTGCCTAAGGTCACCTACTCCTCCTTGCTGTTCTTTGTGAGCTTTGTGTTTTCAACAGGAATATTGTGTATTCTTTATTTAGAATGTTTGATTACAGGTAGTCAGATATGGGAACCTGGATAAAGTGAACTTTCACCTAGAAAGTGATATATTTCTGTATCAGCACATCTATCTGAATTTCATTATCATTACAGAATAAACTAGAGTACATGGGACACTTTGATAATACATCAATTAAATTGCAATTTCTTATTCACACATAGAGAAGCATCATTCATTAAAGGACAGTTATAGTTCTATATAAAAATATATATTTCATATAAATAAAATAATAGCCATATTATCACCTGTGATGCCATCCAAATACCTCATCTCACTATAATACGTTACATTATAATTGTATTATAATTATTACAGGGTAATTTTGTATATAGCATACTCCAGAAATGAGTGCTAATATAGGCAAATGGTGTAGGCACAGTTTCTACCACCTGACAGTCCACCTGAAATGACAGAACACAATCAAGTTGTAAAAAATGTTATAAGATGGAAAGACCAGAGTGCTAAAGAAAAATTCAGCATGAATTATATAATGTATCTCTGATTCACAGACAATTATGAGATCTGAAGGATGCTCAGGAATAAACAGAGGAATAGGGCAGGGGTGGAAGAAGATATGGACGTCTCTCGTAGCTCAGTTGGGAGAAGATATAAAAGAAAGGTAGGTGGAGTAGTAATGACAGTTGCCAAAAAGTCCAAGTTTAGTTTGGATAGGAAAAGGCTGAATAAAGAAGATGATGCTATAGAGGTAAGCTGGAAACAGATAACTGTAAAGATTTCAAACATCTAGTAGGGGCATTGAGAAGAATATTGAAAGGATTAAGAAAGAAAGAGGTGATGGCAGTGGTTTGGTCTCTAAGTTGTGTCCGACTCTTGCCATCACATGGACTACAGACTGCCAGGCTCCTCTGTCCATGGGATTCTCCACGTGTGAATACTGGAGCGGGTTGCCATTTCCTTCCCTAGAGGATTTTCCCAACCTGGGAATCCAACCCAGGTCTCCTGCATTGCAGGCAGACTCTTTACCGACTGAGCTACGACTAAAACCCTGAGAGATAGTCATATATCATTAAAAATAAAAAGCAAGATGTCGTCACTGGGTTGGATTGTAAATGGTAAAGAGTAGGAAGAGACCATTTAGCAGATTATTGCTAGATATAGAAAATAATGAGTGAAAACTAGAGTACAGTATTCACAGAGATATCACATTGACTCATTTTTTTCTTTATTTTAAACTAATTTAATTGGAGGATAATTACTTTACATTATTTGGTGGGTTTTGCCATACATTGACATGAATCAGGATGATTTACTTTAAATAAATTTAAATAAATCTCTGGGTTGGGAATAAAAACATACAGTTATAGGTACATTCATTTCTATTGTTGGAAATGGGCATTTATTTTAGCTAGTGTGTGGTGAAAAGCCTTAAAACTTACAAAAATACTTTAATATTTCATCTTCTTCATCTGATAACCAAAACCTTAAAAATTCCTGACATTAAAAATCTTTATATTTAATGCTGCTGCTGCTAAGTCACTTCAGTCATATCTGACTTTTTGTGACACTATGGACTGTAGCCCACCAGGCTCCTCTGTCCATGGGATTCTCCAGGCAAGAATACTGACGTAGGCCGCCATTCCCTTCTCCAGGGGATCTTCCCGACCCAGAGATCAAATCCTGGTTTCCTGCACTCCAGGCACATTCTTTACCATCTGAGCCACTAGGAAATGTTAAATTATACTAAATCAGATACAATAAAATATATTAAAGGAGATACAATAAAATATTTACTTGGAAAATAACAAATATAAGAAGATCACAGTTTTCTTGAACATTAAAAGGGCATAAGCTAGGATTACAACTTTTCGGATATATATCATAGTGGATTATTTGATTATAGGAATAGAATAAAGATTAAAATGACAGCACACATTTTAGCATAATGTCTTCAAAGTCCACCCATATTGTCCAAAATGGCAGGATTTCCTTCTTTCTCGTGGGTGAATAACATTTCATTCTCAGCACATGTGTCTCCGTGTGCGTGTGTGTGCATGTCTGTGTGTATCTATGAAACATCTTTAAATAACTCATCCATTGGTGGGCACTTAAGTTTTTTCCCTTAGCTAATTGTGAATAATGCTGCAGTCAACATGGAGCCCATATACCTCTTCTATATCCTGTTTTTATTTCCTTTGACTGTGTACCCAGAAGTAGAATTGCTGGATCATACAATAGATCTATCTTTAACTGTTTTAGGAACCTTCAATGTATATTCCATAAGGGTTAAACCAATTTACATTCCCACTGAGAGTGTACAAGCATTCACTTTTCTCCACATTCTCACAACACTTTTCTCTTCTTGGTTATAGACTTTCTAATAGGGGAGAGGTAATATCTGATTGTGATTTTGAAATACATTTCCCTGATGATTACTAATGTTGAGTATCTTTTCCTATACCTGGTGACCATTTGGAAATCTTCTTTGTAAAGGGTCTATTTTGTTCATCTGCCCATTCTTTACTTGAATTTTGTTGTGTGAGTTGTGCATATATTCTGGATCTTAACCCCTCATTCAATATGTGGTTACAAAACTTTTCTTCCACTCTGTAGATCACATTTTCGTCTTGTTGATTATTTCTTTTGCTGTGCAGAAGCTTTTAAGCTTGATGTAGCCCCACTTGTGATTTTTTCCTTTTGTTGTGGTCTAGATGTCCTATACAAAAACATCATTTTCAAGACCAGTGTCAAGGAGTTCCTAACATTATATTTTCTTTTAAGGATGTTTTGGTATCTGGTCTTGTGTTTAAGTCTTTGATACATTTAAGTCATTGATACATTGATACATTTTGAGTTGTTTTTGTGAGTGGTCTGGTTTTTTGTTTTTGCAACAATACTCAATCTGGATATTTGATTATAGTTTTATCTTCTTGCAATGTGCTTATCTATTTGGTATCATGATCATGGTGATGACCTTGTAGGATGACTTTGGAAATGTTCTTACCCTACTTTTTAATTTCTAAGATTTTTTGAAGAACTAGCATTAATTATTCTATAATATTTCATAGAATACATCAGTGAAGCCATCAGGCCCTGGGCCTTTTGTGTGTTGATAGGTTTTTGATTACCAATTCAATTTCTTTACTTAGTAGGACTGTTCAGATTTTCTACTTCTTCCTGATTCATTCTTGGTAGGTTCTGTTTTTAAGAAGTTCTCCATTCTTCTCATATATGGATTAATAATTTCTTAGTTTATGATTATTCATGGTAGTCTCGGGATCCTATGTAATTTTTCAGTATTAGTTGGAATGTCACCATTTCATTTCTAATCTTATGTATTTGAGTCACTTTTTTCTTGATTAGTCTAACTAAACGTTTTCAGTTTTGTTTATGTTTTTGAAAAAACAGAGGACAAATACTATAAGAAATCACTTGTATATGAAATCTAAAAATGCCAAACTTGTAATAATAGAGAGTAATATGGTAGTTGCCAGGACTGAGAGTTGGAAGAACAGGAGAAATGTTGTTTAAGGATACAAATTTGCATTTCTTAGAAAATACATACTAGAGATCTAAGGTGCAGAACAGTGAATATGCAGACATGCTCAGTCATGTCTGACACTTCTTGACCCTGTGAACTATAGCCAGCTAGTCTCCTCTGTCAATGGGATTTCCCAGACAGGAATATTGGGGTGGGTTGCCATTCAACATTTGGAATTATTCTAATATAGAAAGTAACTTTTTTTTATCAGAAAGGATCAGGACCACAAAGCAAAATGATTCAGAAAAAAATCCAGGCAAATACGGATTCACCTGGAGCTTTATTTAGTTAGAACTGAATTACTCAAAAGCTGACCAGACCTGTGCTGCAGAAAGCCCTGGGCACCTTTTCCTCTGTGGAGCAGGTGCTCCCAGGAGGACTCATTGAAGTCAAGTTGAAGGTCCTTCACCACAGTTAGGCATAACACATCCATCTGTGACATTACTTATGCAAGCTCAGGACAAAGGCATCATATGTAAAGAAACACAGCAATATGGTCTCTCAAATAAGTAACTATACAAGTGTAAATTTGGATTATAAATAGAACTCACAGAACTATTTCATAGAACTTCCAAACTATAATACTTGACTCTTCAAGTCAGTAGTTAGTATTTTAGACAGAGTTTGGAAATTATGACAAAGTCTAAGATGAAGAATAGGATTACAGAGCTGAATGAATGCCATAAACTGATACAGATCATATTTTTTTTCATAGTGCTCATAGTCAGGAAAAGAAATATTAATGAATAACCTAAATCATTCTCAAAAAGTCTGTCTGGAATAAATAAATGAGTTAGCAGAATTAAAATAACAAAGAACCAAAGGGAGTTGAATCTGGCAGGTAACTTCCTTCCAATGATCTATGTTAATAATTAACATCAAGACTAATGAAGAGTCTGAGGATAATATAGTTTAATAGTATCTCCTTGTCACTACTAGTACTGGCTCTATCTTATTTCCTGCTTATACAGAAACACATTTGCACAAAAATATATAATGGAAGAAATTGATCTCATATCACCCATTCTTTTCCCAGGATCTCAAGGATGAAAAATGTTTTTTAAAAAATATAAAAAATAATATAAATTCCCTCAAAAAATTTTTAATGATTTTATAGTGTGAATATTTATTAGTACAACTGACCAAAGTCCAAGATGTGAAGTTAATATGTTCAAGAGAATTGGGAGAGTGGGGTGGGTGAGGGAGGGAAATCACTCTATTAGCTAACTGTATAGTATGTGATAAGAGTAATGTATACTTTCTAATATAAAACCTGTCTACACATAGAGCTCAGCAATTCCTTTTCTGGGTTTATATCCAAAATAATTGAAATTAGGATCCCAATGAGATATCTGTACAACATATTCATGAAAGCTCTATTCATAGGAGCCAAGAGGTTTAAGCAACCCAAATGTCCATCAACAGAGGAAGCAATAAACAAATATCATATATACAAACAATGGAATATTACTCACCTTTAAAAGGAAATTCTGACGCATATCACAACATGAATGAACCTTACATTAAGTGAAAGTAACTAGTCAGAAAAAGACAAATACTCTACAATTCAACTTATAAGAAGTATCCAGACTAATCTCATTTGTAGAAACAAAGTAGAATGAAACTTGCCAAAGGCTAGAGAAAGAGGAAAGTAGAGTTTCATAATGGTCATAGACTTCCAGTTTTGTCCGATGAAAAAGATCTGGAGATTGGTTGCACAATGTGAGTATACTTAACACTGCTATACTATACACTTAGGAACAATTAAGAAAGTAAATTTTATGCCATGTGTATCTTACCACAATATTTTTGTAAGAAATCTCTACTCTAATCTCGAGACAATTTCTGATTTTCTCTCTTTAGTTGCTTGCAGCAATCCCTTCAATAAAGTATGCTATGTTGCTGCTGTTTTGTGATGGGGCAAATTCTTTTTTCACAGGAAATGGAAGAGTTTGTGCAGAGCTCTGGTGAAAATGGAATTGTGGTGTTTTCTTTGGGGTCAATGGTCAGTAACATGTCAGAAGACAGAGCCGAGGTGATTGCATCAGCCTTCGCTCAAATTCCACAAAAGGTAGATACAATAACTTAATCATGGGCAACTATTTAATAAGTCTGTGAAACTCTGTAAAGAGATGATTTTAGACATTTCCTATCACTTTGCCACTTGCTCCTTTTCTTTGAAGGACTTCTGAGGACACAACACACATACAGATGCTCTCGGGAGTTAAATTTTAACAATAAATGTAGTCATGCAATATTGATTCCAGTCAAACAATTCCACTTTTCATTGTTTTTGGAAGTAGGGCTTAATAATTTGTAAGTTAAGAGAACATACTTCTTCAGCACCACTAATTAACATTATTAAAAAATTATGCTGTTGTTGCTTAGTCATTAAGTCATCTGAATCATTGCAATCCCACGGACTATAGCATGCTGGGCTCCCCTGTCCTTCACTATTACCCAGGGTTTGCCACGATTCATGTCCATTGATTTAGTGATGCTATCTAACCATGTCATCCTCTGCCAGCCCTTCTCCTTTTGCCTTCAACCTTTCCCAGATCAAGATCTTTCCAACCAGTTACCAGGTGGCCAGAGTATTGGAGCTTCTGCATCAGTACTTCCAATGAATATTCAAGATTGATTTCCTTTAGGATTGACTGGTTTGATGTCCTTGCAGTCCAAGGGATTCTCAAGAATCTTCTCCAGCACCACAATTCAAAAAGCATTACTCTTTAGCGCTTAACCTTCTTTAAGGACTTCTTGGGTGGCTCAGATGGTAAAGCGTATGCCTACAATGCAGGAGACCTGGGTTTGACCCCCTGGGTCAGGAAGATCCTCTGGAGAAGGAAATGGCAACCCACTCCAGTACTCTTGCCTGGAAAATCCCATGGATACAGGAGCCTGGTAGACCACAGTCTGTGGGGCCGCAAAGAGTAGGACATGACTGAGTGACTTCACCTTATCTTACCTTACCTAACCTTCTTTACTATCCAACTCTCATATCCATACATGATTACTGGAAAAAAATATAGCTTTCGTTATGTGGACCTCTTTTGGCAGAATGATGTCTCTGCTTTTAATATTCTGTCTAGATTTGTCATAGCTTTTCTTTCAAGAAGCAAGTGTCTTTTCATTTCATGGCTGCAGTCACCATCCACAATGCTTTTGGAGCCCAAGAAAATAAAATATGTCACAGCTTCCACATTTTCCCCATATATTTGCCATGAAGTGATGGGACCAGATGTCATGAACGTATTGTTTTGAATGTTGAGTTTTAAGACAGCTTTTTCACTTTCCTCTTTCACCCACATCAAGAGTCTCTTTCAGTTCAGTTCAGTCACTCAGTCGTGTCTGACTCTTTGCGACCCCATGAATTGCAGCACGCCAGGCCTCCCTGTCCATCACCAACTCCCAGAGTTCACTAAAACTCATGTCCCTGGAGCCGGTGATATCATCCAGCCATCTCATCCTCTGTCGTCCCCTCTCCTCCTGCCCCCAATCCCTCCCAGCATCAGAGTCTTTTCCAATGAGTCAACTCTTCGCATGAGGTGGCCAAGGTACTGGAGTTTCAGCTTTAGCATCAGTCCTTCCAATGAACATCCAGGGCTGATCTCCTTCAGAATGGAGTGGTTGGCTCTCCTTGCAGTCCAAGGGACTCTCTAGGGTCTTCTCCATCACCACAGTTCAAAAGCATCAATTCTTCGGCGCTCAGCCTTCTTCACAGTCCAACTCTCACATCCATACATGACTACTGGAAAAACCATAGCCTTAACTAGATGGACCTTTGTTGGCAAAGTAATGTCTGTGCTTTTGAATATGCTATCTAGGTTGGTCATAACTTTCCTTCCAAGGAGTAAGCGTCTTTTAATGTCATGGCTGCAGTCACCATCTGTAGTGATTTTGGAGCCCCCCAAAATAAAGCCTGACACTGTTTCCACTGTTTCCCCATCTATTTCCCAAGAAGTGACGGGACCAGATGCCATGGTCTTCGTTTTCTGAATGTTGAGCTTGAAGCCAACTTTTTCACTCTCCTCTTTCACTTCATCAAGAGGCTTTTTAGTTCCTCTTCACTTTCTGCCATATGGGTGGTGTCATCTACATATCTGAGGTTATTGATATTTCTCCCAGCAAGCTTGATTCCAGCTTGTGAGTCACTTAGCCCAGTATTTTACATGATGCACTGTGCATATGTAAGTTAAGTAAGCAGAGTGACAATACACAGCTTTTGTGTACTCCTTTCCCCACTTGAACCAGTCTGTTGTTTCATGTCTGGTTCTAACTGTTGCTTCTTCACCTGCATACAAGTTTCTCAGGAGACAGTTAACGTGGTCTGGTATTCCCAGCTCTTTAAGAATTTTCCACAGTTTGTTGGGATCCATACAGTCAAAGGTTAACATAGTCAGTGAAGCAGAAGTAGATGTTTTTCTGGAATTATCTTGCTTTTTCTATGATCTAATGAATGAAGGCAATTTGATCTCTGGTTCCTCTGCCTTTTCTAAACCCAGATTGCACATCTGGAAGTTCTTGGTTCATGTACTGCTCAGGCCGAGATAAATGATTTTTGAGTATTACCTTGCTAGCATGTGAAAGGAACACAATTTTACAGTAGTTTGAACATTCTTTGGCATTACGCATCCTTGGGTTTGGAATGAAAACTGACCTTTCCCAGTCCTGTGGCCACTGTTGTTTTCCAAATTTGCTGGCATATTGAGAGCAGCACTTCAACGGTATCATCTTTTAGGATTTGAAATATTTCAGCTGAAATTCCACGACCTTTCTTCTCAGTAATACTTCATAAGGTCCCATTTTCTTCACACTCCAAGATGTGTGGCTCTAGATGAGTGACCACATCATCATGGTTATCCAGGTTACTAAGACCTCTTTTGTATAGTTCTTCTGTGTATTCTTGCCTCCTCTTCTTAATATCTTCTGCTTCTGTTAGGTCCATACCATTTCTGTCCTTTATTGTGCCCATCTTTGCATGAAATGATCCCTTGGGATCTCTAATTTACTTGAAGAGATCTCTAGTCTTTCACATCCCATTGATTTCTCTATTTCTTTGCATTGTTCATTGAAGTCCTTCTTATCTCTCCTATCTATCCTCTGGAATTCTGCATTCAGTTGAGTATATCTTTCTTTTCCTTTCCCCCTTGGCTTTCACTCCCTTTCTTTTCTCAACTATTTATAAAGCCTCCTCAGATAACCATTTTCCCTTCTGGCATTTCCTTTTCTTTGGGCTGGTTTTGATCGCTGCCTCCTGTACAATGTTACACACCTCTATCCACAGTTCTTCAGGCACTCTGTATATGATATAATCCCTTGAATCTATCCGTCACCTCCACTGTGTAATTTGATTTCTGTCATACCTGAATGGCTTAGCGGTTTTCCCCGCTTTCAATTTAAGTCTTTCTTCAATTCAAATCTGAATTTTGCACTCAGGTGCTCATGATCGGAACCACAGTCAACTCCAGGTCTTGTTTTGTTGACTGTATAGAGCGTCTATCTTTGGCTGTAAAGAATATAATCAATCTGATTTCAGTATTGACCATCTGGTGATGTCCATGTATAGAGTCATCAGTTGTTGGAAAAAGATGTTTACTATGACCAGTGTGTTCTCTTAACTAAAGTCTGTTAGCTTTTGCCTGCTTCTTTTAGTACTACAAGGCCGAACTTGCCTCTTATCCTAGGTATCTCTTGACTTTTTACTTTTACATTCCTATCCCCATGATGAAAAGACTTCTTCTTCATTTTTTTTTTAACTGTTAATTCTAGAAGGTCTTGTAGGACTTGCTGAAATCAATCGACTTCAGCTTCTTCAGCATTAGCGGTTGGGGCACAGACTTGGATTGCTGTGATGTTGAATGGTTTACCTTGGAAATGAACCAAGATCATTCTGTGGTTTTTGAGATTGCACCCAAGCACTGCATTTCAGACCTTTTTGTTAACTGTGAGGCTACTCCATTTCTTCTAAGGGATTCTTAACCACAGTAGTAGATATAATGGTCACCTGAATTAAATTCATTGAACTTGACCATTTTAGTTCATGGATTCCTAAGATGTTGATATTCACTCTTGCCATATCCTGCTTGACCATGTCCACCTACCTTGATTTCATTGGCCTCACATTCCAGGATCCTGGATTCCAGGATTCTAAGCATCATTTCCTCATTGGCCCAGTCACTTCATTCTTTCTGGAACTATTAGTAATTGCCCTCCACTCGTCCTCAACAGCATATTGGACACCTTCTGACCTGGAGAACTCATCTTCCAGTGTCATATATTTTGTCTTTCCATACTGTTCATGTGGTTCTTATGGCACAAATACTGGAGTAGTTGTCCATTCCCTCCTCCAGTGGACCACAGTTTGTCAGAACACTTTGCTATGACCCATCTGCGCTTGGGTAGCCGTGCAGAGCATGGCTCATAGCTTTATTGAGTTACACAAGCCACTTTACCATGACAAGGCTGTGATCTATGAAGGGGATTAATAAATTATAAATAAGCCAAAATATTTATCTTAGGTGATTGACTGCATATGTTTTCTTCTTTGTAATCAAAACGTGTAAAATTCTAATAAAATAATTTCCCATTTTAACTACTTGTTTTAAGTAAACTCTTTTATAGCAGTCAAAAATAAATCAGTGAATATTGAATTTGAAAATGAGCACTAGCATATAAAGAAAGCAAATGAATATGTAGCTTATGTGTAATCTGCCACTGACTTATTGTATTAGAAATAAAACCACCTATCCATGAAAGGAAAGCTATGACTAGTCTAGACAGTGCATTAAAAAGTAAAGACAGCACTTGCCTGGACAAGTCCATATAGTCAAAGCTATGGTTTTTCAGTAGTCATGTATGGATGTGAGAGTTGGACCATAAAGAAGGCTGAGTGCCAAAAAATTGATGCTTTTGAATTGTGGTGTTGGAGAAGACTCTTGAGAGTCCCCTGGACAGCAGGATCTAACTGGTCAATCCTAAGTTAATTAACTTTGAATATTCATTGGGAGGACTGATGCTGAAGCTGAAGCTCCAATACCCTTGGCCACCTGATGCAAAGAGATGACTCATTGAAAAAGACCTTGATGCTGAGAAAGATTAAGGGCAGGAGGGAAAGGGAGTGACAGAGGATGTGTTGCTTGGATAGCAACACCGAATCAATGGATATGAATATGAGCAACTTCTGAGAGATAGTGAAGGACAGGGAAGCCCAGCATGCTGCACTCCATGGAGTGCAAAGAGTTGGACACAACTTAGTGACTGTAAAGCAACAACAAAGCAGGGTTTTTTTTTTTTTTATTTCAATTGTTCATTGAAAATCTCACTTGTCTCTGCCATCATGTGAACACAATTAATACATCAAACGTAGGTATTCCTATTTATGTCTTTGTATTACTAGTTACCATTACTTAATATCTCTTCACTTCCTTACATGTCATATGGAAGGCATGTAATTATACGTATCTTAGTCAATTTCAAAAGTATTAGTATAACTTTGAAGTTCAACTCATAAAATAAAGTATTTCCTTTACTTTTAACAGGTGCTATGGAGATATGATGGCAAAAAACCAGATAACTTAGGACCCAACACCCGGTTGTATAAATGGCTTCCCCAGAATGACCTTCTTGGTGAGACTTGTCACAACAAATAATGAAAACATGAGTAACAGCTGAGCAGAGTGAGAGTGCTTCAACAGGAAACACACTTACAAAGCAATTATTAAAACACTGAAACGGAAAACTTTACTACTTTATTATAATTTTCTTTGCTATGAGAAAAAAAGGAGAACACATAACAGTTGTCAGTTTATTCTACATAGTCACATCCCTCACGGCAGAATCTTTACTTCAGCCGTAATTACTTCTCACAGTGAACTTTGCAATAATTTCCTGGATTGTTGTTCTGTCTCTGAATTCTTTTCTTATACTTATCATTTCCATTCTGTAGAGGTATGTTAAATGCTACTAAAAATAAGAACTCTTCTGCCATTACCAATGACTCTCAATTTCCTATTATAAAAAACACACAATCATTTTTGTGAAGCAATAACACACTTCATGATAAAATGTAGCTTTTCCTTCCTCTGGTTCCAGTGCCACTACCATTATCCTTCTTTTCCCCTGACACCATTCCTATCAAACTAAATGACTTCACTATATCTTTAGGTGAATAAATTCTGGCATGCCCTCCTCTTTCTTTGCACATGTGGTTTCTTTCACCCAGAATGGTCTTTCAAGTTGTTCACCTGCCAATCCTGGATTCATTTGTGATGTTCAAGTGACTCAGCTCTTCTTTCACAAAATCTTCATTTACCCCTTCAGCAGACATAGCTGTTTCTTCCCTGAGTTCTGAAAGCAAGTTAAAAGCACTTTCAATATACATAATAATGTTATCTAAAAGATACTGCTTCTTCCAGTGCCTTATAATACCCATTTCTCATTTTATTCTATTATAATTAATAATCTTCCTGAAATTCACTTAATCCTAGGCCATCCAAAAACCAAAGCCTTTATAACTCATGGTGGAAGCAATGGTGTTTATGAGGCCATCTATCATGGGATCCCTATGGTGGGCACTCCTTTGTTTGGTGATCAAGCTGATAACATTGCTCGAATGAAATCCAAGGGAACAGCTGTCAGGTTGGACTTGGAAACAATGTCAACAAGAGATTTGCTCGATGCACTGAAGGAAGTCATTAGTAATCCTTCGTGAGTATATATATATATATTTTTTTTTTCTTTACTAGCCAATCTTTCTAGGGAAGTTTGCATCTGAAGGCGAGGGAGGCAGCCATGAGTCTCCACATAAGCACAATGAGGTGTAAGATTTGCTCAATGTTTCGAAAACAGACAAAAATAACGGGTTGTGAATGTCACATTAAGTTTTTTTCATGGTTTTATGGAAAAGGTTTGTCAGCGTTTTAAAGATAGTGGAGAAATTTGGAAACTAAATCATTAGAATGAGAAGAACCATTGAGATTCTAATGGATTAAGAAGCACTGAGAACAAAGTTATTGTAGGCAACCATGAACAATATGGATACTCATCTGCCCACTTTACACTCTCAGCATATGAACTTGTCAAATGTTTTTGTTTTTTTAATTTTTATTTTTACTTTATTTTACTTTACATACTGTATTGGTTTTGCCATACATTGACATGAATCCACCACGGGTGTACATGTGTTCCCAAACATGAAACCCTCTCCCACCTTCCTCCCCATAACATCTCTCTAGGTCATCACCATGCACCAGCCCCAAGCATGCTGTATCCTGCGTTGGACATAGACTGGTGATTCGATTCTTACATGACAGTACACATGTTACAATGCCATTCTCCCAAATCATCCCACCCTCTCCCTATCCCTCTGAGTCCAAAAGTCTGTTATACACATCTGTGTCTTTTTTGCTGTGTTGCATACAGGGTCGTCATTGCCATCTTTCTAAATTCCATATATATGTGTTAGTATACTGTACTGGTGTTTTTCTTTCTGGCTTACTTCACTCTGTATAATCAGCTCCGGTTTCATCCATCTCATTCGAACTGATTCAAATGTATTCTTTTTAACGGCTGAGTAATACTCCATTGTGTATATGTACCCCAGCTTTATTATCCATTCATCTGCTGATGGACATCTAGGTTGTTTCCATGTCCTGGCTATTATAAACAGTGCTGCGATGAACATTAGGATACATGTGTCTCTTTCAATTCTGGTTTCCTCGGTGTGTATGCCCAGCAGTGGGAGTGCTGGGTCATAAGGCAGTTCTATTTGCAATTTTTTAAGGAATCTCCACACTGTTCTCCATAGTGGCTGTACTAGTTTGCATTCCTACCAACAGTGTAGGAGGGTTCCCTTTTCTCCACACCCTCTCCAGCATTTATTGCTTGAAGATTTTTGGATCCCAGACATTGTGACTGGTGTGAAGTGGTACCTCATTGTGGTTTTGATTTGCATTTCTCTAATAATGAGTGATGTTGAGCATCTTTTCACGTGTTTGTTAGCCATTCATATGTCTTCTTTGGAGAAATGTCTATTTAATTCTTTGCCCATTTTTTGATTGGGTCGTTTATTTTTCTGGAATTGAGCTGCAGGAGTTGCTTGAATATTTTTGAGATTAGTTGTTTGTCAGTTGCTTCATTTGCTATTATTTTCTCCCATTCAGAAGGCTGTATTTTCACCTTGCTTATATGTTCCATTGTTGTCCAGAAGCTTTTAATTTTAATTAAATCCCATTTGTTTATTTTTGCTTTTATTTCCAGTATTCTGGGAGGTGGATCATAGGGGATTCTGCTATGATTTATGTCAGAGAGTGTTTTGCCTATATTCTCCTCTAGGAGTTTTATAGTTTCTGGTCTTACATTTAGATCTTTAATCCACTTTGAGTTTATTTTTGTGTGTGGTGTTAGAATGTGATCTAGTTTCATTCTTTTACAAGTGGTTGACCAGTGTTCCCAGCACCACTTGTTAAAGAGATTGTCTTTACTCCATTGTATATTCTTGCCTCCTTTGTCAAAGATAAGGTGTCCATATGTGTGTGGATTTATCTCTGGACTTTCTATTTTGTTCCATTGATCTATATTTCTGTCTTTGTGCCAGTACCATACTGTCTTGATGACTGTGGCTTTGTAGTAGAGCCTGAAGTCAGGCAAGTTGATTCCTCCAGTTCCATTCTTCTTTCTCAGGATTGCTTTGACTATTCGAGGTTCTTTGTATTTCCATACAAATCTTGAAATTATTTGTTCTAGTTCTGTGAAAAATATGGCTGGTAGCTTGATAGGGATTGCATTGAATTTGTAAATTGCTTTGGGTAGTATGCTCATTTTCACTATATTGATTCTTCCAATCCATGAACATGGTATATTTCTCCATCTATTAGTGTCCTCTTTGATTTCTTTCATCAGTGTATTATAGTTTTCTATATGTAGGTGTTTAGTTTCTTTAGGTAGATATATTCCTAAGTATTTTACTCTTTTCCTTGCAATGGTGAATGGAATATATCCTTAATTTCTTTTTCTACTTTCTCATTATTAGTGTATAGGAATGCAAGGGATTTCTGTGTGTTGATTTTATATCCTGCAACTTTACTATATTCATTGATTAGCTCTAGTAATGTTCTGGTGGAGTCTTTAGGGTTTTCTATATAGAGGATCATGTCATCTGCAAGCAGTGAAAGTTTTACTTCTTCTTTTCCAATTCGGATTCCTTTCATTTCTTTTTCTGCTCTGATTGCTGTGGCCAAAACTTCCAGAACTATGTTGAATAGCAGCGGTGAAAGTGGGCACCCTTGTCTTGTTCCTGACTTTAGGGGAAATGCTTCCAATTTTTCACCATTGAGGATAATGTTTGCTGTGGGTTTGTCATATATAGCTTTTATTATGTTGAGGTATGTTCCTTCTATTCCTGCTTTCTGGAGAGTTTTTATCATAAATGGATGTTGAATTTTGTCAAAGGCCTTCTCTGCATCTATTGAGATAATCATATGGTTTTTATTTTTCAATTTGTTAATGTGGTGAATTACATTGATTGATTTGCGGATATTGAAGAATCCTTGCATCCCTGGGATAAAGCCCACTTGGTCATGGTGTATGATCTTTTTAATGTGTTGTTGGATTCTGATTGCTAGAATTTTGTTGAGGATTTTTGCATCTATGTTCATCAGTGATATTGGCCTGTAGTTTTCTTTTTTTGTGACATCTTTGTCAGGTTTTGGTATTAGGGTGATGGTGGCCTCATAGAATGAGTTTGGAAGTTTACCTTCCTCTGCAATTTTCTGGAAGAGTTTGAGGAGGATAGGTGTTAGCTCTTCTTGAAATTTTTGGTAGAATTCAGCTGTGAAGCCGTCTGGACCTGGGCTTTTGTTTGCTGGAAGATTTCTGATTACAGTTTCAATTTCCATGCTTGTGATGGGTCTGTTAAGATTTTCTATTTCTTCCTGGTTCAGTTTTGGAAAATTGTACTTTTCTAAGAATTTGTCCATTTCTTCCACGTTGTCCATTTTATTGGCATATGACTGCTGATAGTAGTCTCTTATGATCCTTTGTATTTCTGTTGTCTGTTGTGATCTCTCCATTTTCATTTCTAATTTTATTGATTTGATTTTACTCTCTTTGCTTCTTGATGAGTCTGGCTAATGGTTTGTCAATTTTATTTATCCTTTCAAAGAACCAGCTTTTGGCTTTGTTGATTTTTGCTATGGTCTCTTGTTTCTTTGGCATGTATTTCTGCCCTAATTTTTAAGATTTCTTTCCTTCTACTAACTCTGGGGTTCTCCAATTCTTCCTTTTCTAGTTGCTTTAGTTGTAGAGTTAGGTTGTTTATTTGACTTTTTTCTTGTTTCTTGAGGTATGCCTGTATTGCTATGAACTTTCCTCTTAGCACTGCTTTTACAGTGTCCCACAGGTTTTGGGTTGTTGTGTTTTCATTTTCATTCGTTTCTATGCATATTTTGATTTCTTTTTTGATTTCTTCTGTGATCTGTTGGTTATTCAGAAGTGTGTTGTTCAACCTCCATATGTTGGAATTTTTAATAGTTTTTCTCCTGTAATTGAGATCTAATCTTAATGCATTATGGTCAGAAAAGATAGTTGGAATGATTTCGATTTTTTTGAATTTATCAAGATTAGATTTATGGCCCAGGATGTGATCTATCCTGGAGAATGTTCCATGAGCACTTGAGTAAAAGGTGAAATTCATTGTTTTGGGGTGAAATGTCTTTAGATATCAATCAGGTCTAACTGGTCTAATGTATCATTTAAAGTTTCTGTTTCTTTGTTAATTTTCTGTTTAGTTGATCTATCCATAGGTGTCAGTGGGGTATTAAAGTTTCCCACTATTATTGTGTTATTGTTGATTTCCCCTTTCATACTTGTTAGCATTTGTCTTACATACTGCGGTGCTCCTATATTAGGTGCATATATATTTATAATTGTTATATCTTCTTCTTGGATTGATCCTTTGATCATTATGTAGTGGCCTTCTTTGTCTCTTTTCACAGCCTTTGTTTTAAAGTCTATTTTATCGGATATGAGTATTGCCACTCCTGCTTTCTTTTGGTCTCTATTTGCCTGGTACATCTTTTTCCAGCCCTTCACTTTCAGTCTGTATGTGTCCCTTGTTTTGAGGTGGGTCTCTTGTAAGCAGCATATGGAGGGGTCTTGTTTTTGTATCCATTCTGCCAGTCTTTGCCTTTTGGTTGGGACATTGAACCCATTTACCTTTAAGGTAATTATTGATAAGTATGATCCTGTTACCATTTACTTTATTGTTTTGGGTTCGGGTTTATACACCCTTTTTGTGTTTCCTGTCTACAGAATATCCTTTAGCATTTGTTGGAGAGCTGGTTTAATGGTGCTGAATTCTCTCAGCTTTTGCTTGTCTGTAAAGCTTTTGATTTCTCCTTCATATTTGAATGAGATCCTTGCTGGGTACAGTAATCTGGGCTGTAGGTTATTTTCTTTCATCACTTTAAGTATGTCTTGCCATTCCCTCCTGGCCTGAAGAGTTTCTATTGAAAGATCAGCTGTTATCCTTATGGGAATCCCCTTGTGTGTTATTAATTGTTTTTCCCTTGCTGCTTTTAATATTTATTCTTTGTGTTTGATCTTTGTTAGTTTGATTAATATGTGTCTTGGGGTTTTTTGCCTTGGGTTTATCCTATTTGGAACTCTCTGTGTTTCTTGGACTTGGGTGATTATTTCCTTCCCCATTTTAGGGAAGTTTTCAACTATTATCTCCTCAAGGATTTTCTCATGGTCTTTCTTTTTGTCTTCTTCTTCTGGGACTCCTATAGTTCGAATGTTGGAGCGTTTCATGTTGTCCTGGAGGTCTCTGAGATTGTCCTCATTTCTTTTAATTCATTTTTCTTTTTTCCTCTCTGATTCATTTATTTCTACCATTCTATCTTCTATTTCACTAATCCTATCTTCTGCCTCCGTTATTCTGCTATTTGTTTCCTCCAGAGTGTTTCTGATCTCATTTATTGCATTATTCATTATATATTGACTCTTTTTTATTTCTTCTAGGTCCTTGTTAAACCTTTCTTGCATCTTCTCAATCCTTGTCTCTAGGCTATTTCTCTGTGATTCCATTTTGCTTTCAAGATTTTGGATCATTTTCACTATCAATATTCGGAATTCTTTCTCAGGTAGATTCCCTACCTCTTCCTCTTTGGTTTGGTTTGGTGGGCAACTCTCCTGTTCCTTTACCTGCTGAGTATTCCTCTGTCTCTTCATCTTGGTTATATTGCTGCGTTTGGGGTGGCCTTTTTGTATTCTGGGAATTTGTGGAGTTCTCTTTATTATGGAGCTTCCTCACTGTGGGTGGGGTTGTATCAGTGGCTTGTCTAGGTTTCCTGGATAGGAAGGCTTGTGTTGGAGTTCTGGTGGGTGGAGCTGGGTTTCTTCTTTCTGGACTGCAGTGGAGTGGCCAGTAATGGGTTATGAGACGTCAAATGTTTTGGAGTAACTTTGAACTGCCTGTATATTGAAGCTCAGGGGTGTGTTCCTGTGTTGCTGGGGAATTTGTGTGGTATGTTTTGTTCTGGAACTTGTTGGTCCTTGGGTGGAGCTTGGTTTCAGTGTAGGTATGGAGGCATTTGATGAGCTCCTATTGCTTAATGTTCCCTGAATTCAGGAGTTCTCTGATGTTTTCAGGCTTTGGACTTAAGCCTCCTGCTTCTGGTTTTCAGTTTTATTTTTACAGTAGCCTCTAGATTTCTCCATCTATATAGCACCGATGATAAAACATCTAGGTTAAAGATGAAAATTTCTCCACATTGAGGGACACCCAGAGAGGTTCTCTGAGTTACAAGAAGAGAAGAGGGAGGGGGTAGTTAGAGGTGACTGGAATGTGTTGCGGTGAGATCAAAAGAGGAGAGAGCAAGCTAGCCAGTGGTCACTTCCTTATGTGTGTTCCATAGTCTGGACCGCTCAGAGGTATTTACAGAGTTATACAGGGAAGAGGAGAGGGAGGAAGTAGACAGAGGTGGCCAGGAGGATAAGAGAGAGGAATGAGAAGGAGAGAGACAAATCCTGCCAGTAACCAGTTCCTTAGGTGTTCTCCACCATCTGGAACACACAGGGATTCACAGAGTTGGATAGAGAAGAGATGGGGGAGAAAAGAGACAGAGGCCACCTGGTGGAGAAAAAGAGAGTCCAAAGGAGGAGAGAGTGGTCAAGCCAGTAATCTCGGTCTCAGGTAAAATTGGGTAGTGAAGTTTGGGTTTTTAAATGTACAAAATTGACAACAAAAACCAAAGAGCAAAGATTAAAAATCTAGAGTAGAGGTTGGATTTTCAAAAATACAATATTAAAGAAAAGAAGCAGAATGAAAAAGGAAAAAAGGGGAAAAAAAGGAAAGATAAAAAAGGCACAAGAATTATTAAAAAAAAAAAAAAAAAAAAAAAACACCAACAACCACCCAAAGACTATGGTGTTTGCCTTAAAGAAAAAAAAAAAAAAACAGAGTCATTTGTTTTTTTTTTAATAGTAATAATAGGTTATAGAAATAAAAAATACAGGAGAAATAGAAGACTTAACTATAAAAAGAAAAGTTAGAAAAAAAAAAAGGAATGATTTTAAAAATAGTAAAAATATACCTGGCCTTTCTCTGATGTTGTGGGCCGTGTGGGGTCACTTCCAAGGCGGTTCCGTCTGTTTAGCTTCTTCTGTTTGCTGGTTTTTTAGGCTCCCTAGTTCAGTCGTGCTGTGGGGAGGTGGGGATGCTGCAAACAAATAGCGCTGTCGTGTGCACACAGTGTCGCAGCCCCGTGGACCTGTCCCTTCTCATGACGTACAAACCACGCTGGCTCTACGATGCTCAGCCGGGAACCTTCTAGGGCCGGTCCTAGGCTGCGTGCACTTCCCCGGTCAAAGCCGCTCAGGTTCGGCACTCATGTAGCCCTCAGAGGCACAGATTCGGTTGGGACTGCATTTTGTGCCCTTCCTGGGTGCGAGTAGCTCAGGAGTTTGGAGAGCGCGGTCGCTGCGAGTTGTCGCCTTTTCTGCCTCTGCTGCTCAGTTTTCTGGGTGGACTGCTGGTGCCCCTTGTGAGGCAGATGGTGACTGTCAAGCACCCCCAGAAGTCGTAGCAAAGAAGCCTGCTTGCAGTTTGGCAAGTGAAGTCTCTCTGGGTCTGCAATTGCCCCTTTCCAGCCCTTATAGCTCTGGCTGCCTGTCCCCGGCGCGGGATGTTCTGCAGCCAGCTTTTTCCGTTCCGTCCTTTGTTCTGTGCTCGGTCCTCGTGGTGTCTTATGTTCAAGCTTTTCGTGTGGTAGCTATCCCACAGTCTGGTTTGCTAGCCCAAGTTAGATCGTTCTGTTTGCGAGTGGGGTGTTCCTGCCCGATTCTTACAAAGCACTGCAGCCCGTGCCGCGCTTCTCTGCCCTGCCCCCACTTCCTAGTGGCGGATGCAGGCATCTGTGCTGCTTTTCCGCTGGGGTGTTACTGTTGGGCTTGTAATCTCTTGGTTTTAATTATTTATTTATTTTTCCCTTCCTGTTATGTTGCCCTCTGTGTTTCCAAGGCTCACCACAGACTCGGCAGGGAGAGTCTTTCCTGGTGTTTGGAAACCCCTCTTCTTAAAATTCCCTTCCCGGGACGGGCTTCCCTTCCCAGGACAGAGCTCCTTCCCCACCTCCTTTGTCTCCTTTTTCATCTTTTATATTTTTTCCTACCTGTTTTTGAAGACAATGGTCTGCTTTTCTGCTTGCCTGATGTCATCTGCCAGCCTACAGAAGTTCTTTTGTGGAGTTTGCTCAGCGTTGAAATGTTCTTTTGAGGAATTTGTGAGGGAGAAAGTGGTCTTCCCATCCTATTCCTCCACCATCTTAGGACCGCCACAAATATTTTAAACTCTTAAAAGATAGTTTATTTTCAGTAAACCACCATGACATAATCCATTTCAAATTCCAATTACATTTACTATTTTCCAAGTTTTCTATGCTAATATTTTGACTCCATCTCTGATAAATGATAAACAGCTATAATTTTCTAACTACCCAGTTTCAAATATGTATATCCTATTTATAAATGTGGGTATGTTTTTTTTTTTAATTTTTTTTACTGTGGTCATTTTGTCTTGTTTGGAAGAATTATAAAATCCAAACATAATTGATTGGGGAAGAATATGTTGATATGAAAAAGTGAAAGTGTTGGTTTCTCAATTGTATTTGATTCTTTGGGACCCCATAGACTGTATCCCACCAATCCTCAGTCCATGGAATTTTCCAGGCAAGAACATGGGAGTAGGTAGACACTCCCCTCTCCAGAGGATCTTGCTGACCCAGGGATCAAACCAGGTCTCTGCATTGCTGGCCGATTCGTTACATCTGAGCCACCAGGGAATCCCATATGTTGGGATATTCCTTTTTAAAAAAAAAATGTTACACAATTTTTACAGATTATTTTCCATTTACAGTAATTACCAAATAGTGGTTAAATTTCCGGTGTGGTATAACACCTCCTTGAGCTTATGTTATTCCCAATAATTTTGCCTCCTACTCCCCCACCTGTGTGTTTCTACTCCCCCAAATCTGGTGTCCAATAGATTGTTCTCTGTATCTGCTAGTCTGTAATAATATTTTGATCCCATCATTCATAAATGGTAAACAACGAGAATTTTCTAATTTTCTCAATTACAACTACGTTGATACAGCTTATAAATGTAAGTATATTCAGAGTTCTTTTATTCGTGCTCATTTTTGTCTTATTTGCAATAGGTAGTTATGTTGGGATATCCCTATTTAAAAAACACATTTTCTGAAAACAGAAATATTTAATTTCCAAATCACTTCAGGATATACATGAATTTCAATGACACAATTATATTAATATCACAAATATGATGTATATATTCCCCCTTTTTGTCATAATGCCTTTGTGAAGGAAGCATTTTGAGAATGTGTCAGTAATGGCAGCAAAATGCATTGTGTGTTTTATAAGCAGTGTTATTTAAATTTAATTTTAGCACAGCTATTGTCCTAAGTGAGCAGCATAAAAAGAACTTTTTTTCTTTTTTTGAAAGAAGCAAATGTTTCTTTTGCTGTTTTTATGTAAATGTACATAGCTCTAATATATTTGTATGCCTTTTTAATTTTAATAATGTAATGTTGGTGTCAAAAATGAAAATATACTGAATGTTCATGATATGCTACATGTTGTATTTAGTAAAACAGTGTTACTACACATTTTAAGTAACTTCTTTATTGTAGTCTGTTCCTCTTGTATTAAAAATATATTTCCAGGATTACTGCAGTCTTTGCAAAAACCCAGTGCTCCTCCTGTGTTTTTGACAATAAAGGGAGAAAAGTTACTTCCATTGTTATTATCACACTGCCATGTTATAGCACTTTGTGATTTACAGTTCATGAGCTCTATCTCTTTATTCTTCCTTCTTGTCTATTAGTCTGCCATTATTTCAGCAATAGAAACAAGTGTGTCTGCAATGCCTGAGAGTGAAATGTTGAGCCTTCTCCAGAAGGCTCCTGACAAAGAACCAGAACAACAATACAAGAACCAGAACAACAATACTAGTGAACATTCACTGAGTGTCTACTGCATGCTAGGAATGCCTCTAAGAATCAATACAATATTCTCAAAATAATTAGATAAGATACTATTCCTAGCCATTTCATATAACAATGAAAAACCGAGAAATAGATTCTATCATAATTGAGCCCTCCAGAGTAAAATTAAAAGTTTAAAAAATAAAAATGTTTTAAAATGTTAGTAAAATGTTAGTAAAATTAATTTTCTTAAAAACAATCAGAGGAACAGAAAAATAAAAAAGCAGCCAACAAAGTAAGAGTCAGGAATCAAACTGAGTCAATCTACTTCCACACTCTCAACCACCACCTCACTAATGTAAGACCAGCCCTGTCTGGACATGTCTCCAAACCTCATCCCTGATTTACCTGCTATATCTAGATTATAACATTTTGAAATACATCTACCAGGTCTATTAACAATTCTTTATGAGATAATTCAAACTTTTGACAAATATATTATGAATTTCTTTTCTTTTCTTTCCCTTTGGGACAGCTTATTCCATTCTTTAGAATACACAATCTTGTTCTCTCCCATTTTCTTTCTTTTCTTTGTAGCTTGAAAACTGTGCATTTAAGGAATCCTAGCCCATAAGCTAATATCTCAATAATCACCTCGGAGACAATTATCTGTTTTTCTTCCACTCTGTGTTGCACTCTGTTACCATCTGCAAGGAATTTTCACATTTTTGTCTATTATAGCTCATTCCATAAATGATAACTGTTTGATTTTCCTTCAGCTACAAAGAGAATATGATGAGATTATCAGCCATTCAACATGATCAGCCTATGAAGCCCTTGGACAGAGCAGTCTTCTGGATCGAGTTTGTCATGCGCCACAAAGGAGCCAAGCACTTGCGGCCAGCTCTCCATGACCTCACCTGGTTCCAGTACCACTCTCTGGATGTCATTGGGTTCCTGCTGGCCTGTGTGGCAACTGCCATATTTGTCATCACAAAATGTTGTCTATTTTGTTGCCGGAAGTTGGCTAAAACAGGAAAGAAGGGGAAAAGAGACTAGCTGTATCTGAGACTCAGCGCAGGTGTCCCCAACCTCTGAGATCGAATGCCTGATGATCTGAGGTGGAGCTGATGCAATAATAGAAATAAAGTGAGCAATACATGTAATGTGCTTGAATCGTCCCAAAACCATTGCTTCCTATCCCAGTCCATGGAAAAATGGTCTTCCACGAAACTGGTTCCTGGGGCCTAAAAGTTTGGGTACTGCTGCTCTAGCACTTCTGCCTCATAAGTAGAACTCCTCCATAAAATGATGTGGGTATGTATTGAAATTTATTATTTTAATGCAAAACTATACTAAAAAGATGTGGTTGAATTTAACTGTTTTTCACATGTTGGGTGTAGAAACCAGAGCAATAAAAGTCTATTCACAGTATCCGTAATACTTTGTAGATATTCAGAATTTTATCTTCATTTTTGTATAGAATTTTATAGCTTTTCCTTGCTATAGAGAGTGTTCAATAATTGGAATTCTTTTGAAAGATTCACCCTTTAATTTTATTAGTGAAACCACTAGTAGTTCTTCATTTTTACTGTGCATCCAGCCTCAACAACACTTCTTACCTAAAGCCATGGCAAGACACTTGCCTTCATCCAGTTAAACTCATTTGCCTTTGGAGTGTTCATGGAATTAGAAATGTAGCAACTGCTACATGCTTCCATCTATAAAACTGAGATATTTGCAAAAATCTTTAATTTCATGACCTAATTCTCTTTTTGTCACCCACCTTTTATTCATCTATTATTTTCACTCCCATAACCAGCTTTTGCTAATGGATATAAGTTCTCAACTGTATGTTAAGAAAATAATTACCTGAACTCTAAAGGGACTTTTGAATTTTCATTCTCTCCAAAGCTACCTGAATATATCTATGATCTTATCTATATCTATATACATATCTAAATCTATGTATATTTTTACAATTCAGGACAGAGCACCACTTAACTACTTGCAGATATGATGAAAAATTCAATGGGTTTGCTGAACACAGACTGAATTATTTACTATTATATTATAATATGAGCTTCCCTGGTAGCTCAGCTGGTAAAGAAACTGCCTGCAATGCAGGAGACCACGGTTCAATTCCTGGGTTGGGAAAATTCCCCTGGGGAAGGGATAGGCTACCCACTCCAGTATTCTTGGGCTTCCCTGGTGGCTCAGACAGTAAAGAATCTGCCTGCAACGTGGGAGACCTGGGTTTGATACCAGGTTGGGAATATCCCCTGGGGAAGAGAATAGCTACCCACTCCAGTACACTGACCTAGAGAATTCCATGGACAGAGGAGCCTGGCAGGCTACAGTCCATGGGGTCCCAAAGAGCTGGATATGACTGAGCAACTTTCACTTTCATATTATATTATATCATAACCACACTTTAGATCAGCATTTCTCATTCTTTTGTCTCTTTCCTCAGGAAGCTACTGCGTCGTCCCTCCCATAACACTTACATGTAAACATTCAATCCTTTTTCATGACAGAAAATATTATAGACATTATTTTCTTTAAACCTAGGTCCACTATGACTGAAATAATCAGAAACAATGAGCATAAGACAAAAATCACATAAATTCTGTAAAAAATTGGTGAATCAAATGAAAACAATCTGAAGGTACTGATGAAAACTGTACATCAGAAAAGCAGTTTATTATCAAAATGTCCAGCTCAGGGAACGAGTCTTGTCTCTTTGGTCAAGGGGACCACCATTCACAACATTTAAACAACATTCATCAGCCTTAGGCCTAGTTTATTTTAAAGAAGAAACATTGATGTTTGGGGAATTATAGGAAAATTTACCAAGAACTTCTCATAGGACCCACCTAGAAAACTGACACATATTTAAAGAAATATAAAACTAACAGAAAGTAAGAAGGTAGAACCATATGTTTCCATAGTACAAAATGTTTTTAAATCAAGCATATAGGCTTACAAAATTTTCCTCAAATCTACACGGCAGCGCGTGTACCAGACAAAGGGTTGGTAGTCACTGTGCAATAAGACAGACTAAAAATCTCCAGTGAAAAGTCTAGAACTCCAATATGAAAATAAATGAAAAGTACAAACAGGAAATTCACAGAAGCGAAATGGCCAATGACATATAAAAGTTGGTATGGAAAATCTGGGAAATTTAAATTGTCAACAAGTAATATTCCTGCAAATAATTTATAGAACAAATAATCTGGGAGGACTAATTTTGAGGGAGTATAATATGGAAATACCATTGAAATAAAATTTATACACACTGTTTTATATAGCAACTCATTATTGTTATATGTCATGCAGAAAGACTTGTACATGTTCATGATTACACACTGAATATTCCCACTAGCACTTAAATGGCTATCAGTTTGTGAACACACTAATCTACAACATAGATATGAGTTATACAGCCATGAAAGAAAACAGTTCAATTATGGGCAATGTTAAATACTCTTCATGTCACATTACTAAACAAATGAAAAGTTCCAGAAATTCTAAAAAACATAAGCATGACACTCATCTTTGGAAATAAAATTAAACATGTTTTATGTAAATATATGTAAATTTGTAGACCACAGAGGAAACGATCTTTAGAATACACTGAATTTCCTATAAATTTCAGGTGTTCAAGGTGGTCTTAGGAAAGGCAGAGGAACCAGAGATCAAATTGCCAACATCCACTGGATCATCGAAAAAGCAAGAGAGTCCAGAAAAACGTCTATTTCTGCTTTATTGCCTATGCCAAAGCCTTTGACTGTGTGGATCACAATAAACTATGGGAAATTCTTCAAGAGATGGGAATACTAGACCACCTGACCTGACTCTTCAGAAACCTATATGCAGGTCAGGAAGCAACGGTTAGAACTGGACATGGAACAGCAGACTGGTTCCAAATAGGAAAAGGAGTATGTCAAGGCTGTATATTGTCACTTTGCTTATTTAACTTATATGCAGAGTACATCATGAGAAAGGCTGCGCTCGATGAAGCACAAGCTGGAATCAAGATTGCCGGGAGAAATATCAATAACCTCAGATATGCAGATGACACCACCCTTATGGCAGGAAGTGAAGAAGAACTAAAGAGCCTCTTGATGAAAGTGAAAGAGGAGAGTGAAGAGTTTGGCTTAAAGCTCAACATTCAGAAAACTAAGATCACTGGATCCAGTCCCATCACTCTATGGCAAGTGGATGAGGAAACAGTGGAAACAATGTCTGACTTTATTTTTCTGGGCTCCAAAATCACTGCAGATGATGACTGCAGACATGAAATTAAAAGACACTTACTCCTTGGAAGGAAAGTTATGACCAACCTAGATAGCATATTCAAAAGCAGAGGCATTACTTTGTCAACAAACATCCATGTAGTCAAGGCTAAAAGGTTTTTCCTGTGATCATGTATGGATGTGAGAGCTGGACTATAAAGAAAGCTGAGTGCCGAAGAATTGATGCTTTTGAACTATGGTGTTGGAAAAGACTCTTGAGAGTCCCTTGGACGGCAAGGAGATCCAACCAGTCCATCCTAAAGGACATCAGTCCTGAGTGTTCACTGGAAGGATTCATGTTGAAGCTGAAACTCCAGTTCTTTGGCCACCTGATGCAAAGAGCTGACTCATTGGAAAAGACGCTGACAATACTGAACACACTGTATAACCTAGAAGTGTTTTACTCTTTGCCCTTTCACTTGCTTTCCACTCCTGTTGACAATTAATATAATGTACTTAGTTGAGTTGCATTATGTTATAAATACATAAACTCCCATATTATAAATCAGGAATTATACTTTAACTTCCTGATTGATTTCTCCTTTTATATATGCATGAGCACTGGTGAAAGAATGCAGTAATAGTTGCAGGAGCAAAAAGTCTATGAAGTGGCTCTCATTTCTGGTACTGCAACAGATGACTTGCTACTTTAGCTCTAGAAGTTGTGGAAAGGTGCTGGTTTCGCCAATGGAATACAGTCATTGAATGAATATGAAAACAGTTCTGGATGAACTTGTCAGGAGGGTTCATGAGGTGACTGTTCTGACACCTCCAACTTCCATTCTTGTTGATCCCAATGAATCATGTCCTATTAAATATGAGACTTTTCCTCTGGCTAAAGGAGCCTGGCAGGTTGCAGTCCATGGAGTCCCAAAGAGTCAGACATGACTGAGTAACTAAGCACAGCACACAGCACATTGTAATAATTTTATCAAGCATTTGGTCAGCATGTGGACATATCTGGCAAAAGATTTCTTTTGAACACATTTTTCATTAGTAAGAAGTTTATACTGGGAATTTTTTGATGTTTTTAAGGATCTCTGTAAAGATGTTGTTTCTAACAAGTGACTTATGACAAAACACAGGAATCAGGTTTAATGTTGTTCTTGCAGATGCCATTGGATCCTGTGGGGAGTGAGCTTCTCACTGAGATACCTAAAGTATCTTTATCTGTACAATCTCTGCTTCTTGCATGGTGATTCAGTGGAAAAGATAGGTGGAAAACTTCCATTCTTAACATCTTATGCACCTGTTATGTTGTCTGAATTAGGCATCATATGACATTCAGGGAGAGGGTCAAAAACATATGTACTTTATTTTGATTTTTGGTTCCAAATGTTTAATGAGAACACATGGAGTAAGCTTTACAGTGAAATACTAGGTAAGTCATGTTTTTAGTTGGTAGCATGAAATCTTATTTTTTCTAGTTCGTTTGAAAGTGAATTCACATGAAGTCACAGAAATTTGTCTCCTCTAAGTAAAATAAGGAAATGAAAATACAAAATGATTCAGCAAACTCATAAATGTTATGGAAACTTTTATGGAATACTGCAAGTAGAACCCTGTGTTCCGTTACTGGCATAGAACACTCCAGGAAGTCATAAACCACAATTTAAATGATTAAGACTTCTCCAAAAAATTATATATCTACTTTACTAAACTTCTTTTTTTAATTTAGAAAGCATCACTAGAAACCTCGTAAAATTTTTCATTAACGAAGACATGTATATTGAAGAGTCCCACAGATATTTGTAGAAAGGGTCAATATGATTGCATCAGCTCTTGCTCAGATTCCACAAAAGGTAAGCAAAGTAATTTAATAGTGGAAAAATATTTAATGAGTCACTTAAATAATATAAAAGGTGTGATTACAGACAATTTCTGCAAGAAAGGTAAATTATTATGATAACTCCAACTTCACTCAAACATTTTTAAAAACCAAAATATATATGACAAGTGCTACAGTGGTGTGATCACTCACCTAGAGCCAGACATCTTGGAATGTGAAGTCAAGTGGGCCTTAGAAAGCATCACTATGAACAACGTTAGTGGAAGTGATGGAATTCCAGTTGAGCTATTTCAAATCCTGAGATGATGCTGTGAAAGTGCTGCTCTCAATATGCCAGCAAATTTGGAAAACTCAACAGTGGCCACAGGACTGGAAAAGATTAGTTTGCCATTCCAATCCAAAAGAAAGGCAATGCCAAAAAATGCTCAAACTACTGCACAATTGCACTCATCTCACATGCTAGTAAAGTAATGCTCAAAATTCTCCAACCCAGGCTTCAACAAACCATGAACTGTGAACTTCCAGATGTTCAAGCTGGATTTAGAAAAGGCAGAGGAACAGAGATCAAATTGCCAACATCTGTGGAGAAGGCAATGGCACCCCCACTCCAGCACTCTTGCCTGGAAAATCCCATGGACACAGGAGCCTGGTGGGCCAAGTCCATGGGGTCGCTGAGAGTTGGACACAACTGAGTGACTTCACTTTCACTTTTCACTTTCATGCATTGGAGAAGGAAATGGCAACACACTCCAGTGTTCTTGCCTGGAGAATCCCAGGGATACGGGAGCCTTGTGGGCTGGTCTATGGGGTCTATAAGGTCACAGAGTCGGACACAACTGAAGCGACTTAGCAGCAGTGGATCATGGGAAAAGCAAGAGAGGTCTAGAAAAACATCTATTCCTCCTTTATTGACTATGTCAAAGCCTTTGACTGTGTGAATCGCAGTAAACTGTGGAAAATTCTGAAAAAGATAGGAATACCAGACCACCTGACCTGCCTCTTGAGAAACCTGTATGCAGGTCAGGAAGCAACAGTTAGAACTGGACATGGAACAACAGACTGATTCCAAATAGGAAAAGGAGTACATCAAGGCTGTATAGTGTCACCCTGCTTATTTAACTTACATACAGAGTACATCATGAGAAACGCTGGGCTGGAAGAAGCACAAGCTGGTACCAAGCAAGATAGCTGGGAGAAATACCAATAACCTCAGATATGCAGATGACACCACCCTTATGGCAGAAAGTGAAGAGGAACTCAAAAGCCTCTTGATGAAAGTGAAAGAGGAGAGTGAAAAAGTTGGCTTAAAGCTCAACATTCAGAAAATGAAGATCATGGCATCTGGTCCCATCACTTCATGGGAAATAGATGGGGAAACAGTGGAAACAGTGTCAGGCTTTATTTTGGGGGGGCTCCAAAATCACTGCAGATGGTGATTGCAGCCATGAAATTAAGAGACGCTTACTCCTTGGAAGGAAAGTTATGACCAACCTAGACAGTATATTCAAAAGCAGAGACATCACTTTGCCAAAAAAGGTTCATCTAGTCAAGGCTGTGGTTTTTCCTGTGGTCATATACGGATGTGAGAGTTGGACTGTGAAGAAAGCTGAGTGCTGAAGAATTGATGCTTTTGAACTGGGATGTTGAAGAAAACTCTTGAGAGTCCCTGGGACTGTAAGCAGATCCAACCAGTACATCCTAAAGGAGACCAGTCCTAGGTGTTCACTGGAAGGACTGCTGCTGAAGCTGAAATTCCAATACTTTGGTCACCTCATGCGAAGAGTTGACTCATTGGAAAAGACCCTGATGCTGGGAAGGATTGAGGGCAGAAGGAGAAGGGGATGACAGAGGTTGAGATGGCTGGATAGCATCACCGACTCCATGGACACGAGTTTGAGTAAACTCCAGGTGTTGGTGAAGGGCAGGGAGGCCTGGTGTGCTGCAATTCATGGGGTCATGAAGAGTCACACAAGACTGAGCGACTGAACTGACTGACTGATGGTGGTTTAGAGTATCTTTTACTAACAGTATTTTGGATTAACATTATCAAAATGAAACATATCTAAGAGATCCAGTATGAATTTTGATATTATAATGGGGTTGTGGGCAGGAAAATAAACCATCAAATTCTGCTTTGTCATTTGTTCCTTTTCATTGAAGGACTCTTGAGGACACAGTAAACATACAAATATTCTCCTGTTAAATTTTAACAGTAAGTGCAGTAGCACAAAGACATTATGCAATAGTGATAAAAGACTGGAATGCATAGTGCAGACTGTACTTGTCAGATAATCCTGACCCCTTTCATTTCCCCTAAATTTTAAAGTATCCCTATCAGTGTGCTTTGTAGGGTGCTATTCAGAGAACGAATGGTCAGGGCTCCCTAAGAGACCTCCAGATCCCATCCAGACACAGTGACTTAGAGAAAGATAAACATCAGCCTCCCTGGTGACTTGGTCCTGACAAAGTCTGAATCAGGAAGATCGAAGAGAAGACGGGGTCCTGCCCTTAAGTAAGCTCTGTGCGTGGTAAGGTCTGGCCCTTAATGGACTCTGCTTCTAACCTGTCACTTTGCTCCTTCTGATTGAGAAGGGAGAGGGACGGTAGGAAGGAATCAAGCATAAGGAAAGTGGCATGGCAAAGATTCAGCAACTTCTTTCTCCATAAAATAGAGTGGTACCTTATTTTCTAATACATAAAATTCCCCTGAGGTCTTTGGATATTTTGAACTACTTTTATAATTTGCTATCTGATATTGTGATCTTCTCCTAATGACCTATGCTGTTTCTTTGCTGATAGACTTACTTTACATTTCCAGAGCAGATAGAGGTTAAACACTATAAATTATAATCCAGAGTATGAGAATTGATTGGGAATTCCAAAATCTGTACCTTACTTTTGTACTGGGCGTAGAAACTACAGATTGACACTGTCACTCCTTTGTGGTTCATTGTGAAAGTGTTCATGGTCAGCTGAATAAATTTTATTATCACAAAGTTGGAACTTTTTCAACAGTTTATTGATACTTACAAATTACAAAAAAAGGCTTCATTTGTAAATGTAAACATCGTTTGTCTATGCCATCATGTGTGAATGGTCATGATTATATTCCATAGCTGAATGAATATGGTAATAAGTATGTAAAATGTAACTATTCCTACTGATGTCAGTGCATTAATAGTTATCGTTGCTTATGATCACGCATCCTTTCTTCCTTACATGCCATATGGAAGACATTTAATGTTATCTTTTAATCTCTTGAATTCTAATGCTATAACTTTAAACTAATTGAATAAGGTATTTTTGTTACCCTAACAGATTCTATGGAGATATGATGGCAAAAAGCCAGACACCTTAGGACCCAACATTTGTCTGTATAACTGAATTCCCCCAGAATGACCTTCTTGGTAAATATTGGCAGAACAAATCCTAAAAACATGATTAACAGCTGAGCAGAGTGATAGTACTTCAATAGGAAACAAACTTATCAAGTGTTTATTATTAAGACATTCAGAAAGAAAACTTTACTTCTGTGTTTTCACTCCCAACACTAGAGGGGAGAAGGAAAACATATCATAGTTGGCACTGTATTATACATTGGTCATATCCCTTATGCCCAAAATTAAAATATCTTCATTTTGCCTGTAGTTGCTTCTAACAGTGAGTGGCTTAATGGGTTATTGTTCTACCTCTGAATGCTTTCCTTACACCTATTGGTTCTCCTGTGTAGGAGTATTTTAAATACTACTGATAAATAATAGCTCCTTATTTATTACCAGTGACTCTCCATTGTCTACAGAAATAAAATCCACAATCATTTCCATGAAGAGGTAGCATATTTCTTAATAAAATGAAGATTCTCTTTTCTTTGGTTCCACAGTTACTACCATTACCCTTTCGGTGATTTTGACACCATTCTTATCAGATTAAATGACTTCCTTAATATTTAGAGAATATATTTCTGAATGCCCCCTTTTTATGCATATGTGCTTTCTTTTACCCAGAGTGCTCTTTAAGTTCTTCTGCCAATCTTGAATTCACTTGTGAAATCCAAGTGACAAAGCATTTCTTTCATGAAGTCTTCACTTATCTCTCCAGCAGACAGGAGTTTCTGGCCATGAGTTCTGAAAGCAATTTAAATGCAGTTTCCTGTGTGTAACCATCTGTTATCTTAAAAACATTGCTTTTAACAGTGCCTTATAAGGCCCATTTCTTGTTTTATTCTGAATTATTATTAATAATTCTACTGAAAGTCACTCAATGCTAGATCATCCAAAAACCAAAGGCTTTATAACTCATGGTGGAATCAACGGCACTTACAAGGCCATCTGCCATGAGATCCCTATGGTGGGCTTTCCTATGTTTGCTGATCAATCTGATAACATCACCTGATGGCCCACAGCATACCAGGCTTCCCTGTCCTTCACCATCTCCCAGAGTTTGCTCACACTCATGTCCATTGAGTCAGTGATGCTATCTAACCATCTCATCCTCTGTTGTCTCCTTCTGCTTTAAGTGACCACTGTCATCAGTAGGCAGATCGTTCAGACAAAATAATCAATATGGCAATAGTGATCATAAATTATGCAATTAACCAGTCAAAATTAATTGATATCTTTAGAATTAATACATTACACTAAAAAAATCACAAAACACATCTTCAGTCTTTGCAAACTGCAGGATTTCTGCTGCTTTTTCATTTTAGTCCAGAACTTTCCCCAAATAATTTACATTGATTTGCAGTTGATCATTTATTGTTTCTGCTGTTTCTGTGAGGGACACAATTGTTGTGACCTCATAACCCTCCATTTTGTTGATGTCAACTTATCTCTAATTCTGTGTCAAAGCGACTGCAGACACGAGTCTCTCACTTGCTATTGTTTTACACTAGTTAGTCTTCTTTCTCATAGAATATAATTGATGTGTGTGTACAAGATGGGTGACAGCACTGACAAATCAATACTAAACACACTGTATAATCTGGAAACGTTCTGCACTTTGCCTTTTCACTTGATTTCCACATCTGCTGACTATTCATGTAATCTACTTTCTTAAGGAATAGGAGTTATAATTTAACTTCTGATTGATGACTTCTGGATACAAGCCTGAGCAATAGCAAAAGTTTACAGTAATTATTTTTAAAGGACTGCATATGAGCAAGATGTCTATGAAAAGACTCTCGCTTCTGCTGCTGCTACAGCTGACTTGTTGCTTTAGCGGTGGGAGTTGTGGAAAGGTGCTGGTGTGGCCGGTGGAATTTAGTCACTGGATGAATATGAAGACAATTCTGGACGAACTTGTCACGAGGGGTCATGAGGTGACTGTTCTGATATCTTCAGCTTCCACTATTCCTAATTCCAGCAAACCATCTACTATGAGATTTGACACTTTTCCTACAACTTTAACAAAGAGTGATTATGAGAATTTTATAGAACGTCTTATTGAGGAATGGACATACGCGGTGAAAGATTCCTTTTGGTCCTATTTGTCAACAGTGAAAAGTTTATTTTGGGGATTTTTTGATACTACTTTAAGTATGTGTAAGGACGCTGTTTCCAACAAGAAATTAATGACAGAACTACAGGAATCAAGGTTTGATATCCTTATTGCAGATGCCGTTGGACCCTGTGGTGAACTGCTGGCTGAATTACTTAAAATACCATTCGTGTACAGTCATTACACCTCACCTGGCCATATAATTGAAAAGAATAGCGGAAGACTTCCATTCCCACCATCTTATGTACCTGTTATGTTTTCAGAATTAAGTGATCGCATGACATTCATGGAGAGGGTCAAAAATATGTTATATACGCTTTATTTTGACCTTTTCTTCACAGCATATGACAATAAGAAGTGGAATCCGTTTTACAGTGAAGTACTAGGTAAGTTGGGCTTCCTGATAGCTCAGTGGTAGAGAATCTACGTGCCAAGGCAGGAGACACAGGTTTGATCCTTTGGTCAGGAAGATCCCTTGGAAAAGGAAATGGCATTCCATTCCAGTGTTTTTGCCTGGGAAATCCCATGGACAGAGAAGCCTGTTGGGCTATAGTCCATGGAGTTGAAAAGAGTCAGTTATCACTTAGCAACAAAACGACTAGGTAATTCATGTTTTTAGTTGGTAGAATGAAGTCTTATTTTTCCTAGTGCCTTGGAAGTTGAGTTTGTCTAAATATAAATTCACAAAAATTTATCTCAAATAAGTGAAACAGTGAAATAAAAATATAAAATGACCCTCAATCTAACAAATATTATGCAAACACTTAAATTAGAGGGTAGGGTAAAGCCCATTACTAGTATCGGATACCAGGAAGTCATTTACCACAGACTGAAGTACCTAGGACATCTGCAAGTGACTATCCAACTTACAAAACTTCTTTTTTTAACTTAAAGTCATTAAGAATCTCATAAACTGTCTTGATAAATGAAGACGTGTACATTGAGAGTTATACACATATTTGTAGTATAAGTATCCAGTTAGCTTTTAGAAATTGTTTCTGCTTATGTAGAAACAGATGTATTCCAGATATACTTTATTATCCTATACTATGCTATGTATAGATATATCAAGAAACAAACACATTCGAATATCGTGGCCAAAACATCCCAACTTCCTTTACAAAAATTATCTAATATACACACATGACAATAGTCTCATTTGATCAAACATTTGTTGTTGTTTTCCTTTTTACTTTCAGGAAGACCTACTACCTTATCAGAGACAATGGGGAAAGCCGAAATGTGGCTCATTCGAAGCTACTGGGACTTTTCATTTCCTCGTCCACGACTACCAAATGTTGAATTTGTTGGAGGGCTCCACTGCAAACCTGCCAAGCCTCTGCCTAAGGTCACCTACTCCTCCTTGCTGTTCTTTGTGAACTTTGTGTTTTCAATAGGAATATTCTGTATTCTTTATTGAGAATGTTTGATTACAGGTAGTCAGATGTGGGAACCTGGATAAAGGGAACTTCCACCTAGAAACTGATGTATTTCTGTATCAACACAACTATCTGAATTTCATTATCATTACAGAATAAACTAGAGTACATGGGACACTTTGATAATACATCAATTAAACTGCAGTTTCATTATTCACACATAGAGAAGCATCATTCATTAAAGGACACATAGTTCTATATAAAAATATATATTTCATATAAATAAAATAATAGCGATATTATCACCTGGTGATGCCATCCAAACACCTCATCTCACTATAATACGTTACATTATAATTGTATTATAATTATTACAGGATAATTTTGTATATAGCATATTCCAGAAGTGAGTGCTAATATAGGCAAATGGTGTAGGCACAGTTTCTACCACCTGACAGTCCACCTGAAATGACAGAACACAATCAAGTTGTAAAAAATGTTATAAGATGGAAAGACCAGAGTGCTAAAGAAATATTCAGCATGAATTATATAATGTATCTCTGATTCACAGACAATTATGAGATCTGAACGATGCTCAGGAATAAACAGAGGAATAGGGCAGGGGTGGAAGAAGATATGGACTTCTCTCGTAGCTCAGTTGGAAGAAGATATAAAAGAAAGGTAGCTGGAGTAGTAATGACAGTTGCCAAAAAGTCCAAGTTTAGTCTAGATAGGAAAAGGCTGAATAAAGAAGATGATGCTATAGAGGTAAGTTGGAGACAGATAATTGTAAAGATTGGAAACATCTAGTAGGGGCATTGGGAAGAATATTGAAAGGATTAAGAAAGAAAGAGGTGATGGCAGTGGTTTGGTCTCTAAGTTGTGTCCGACTCTTGCCATCACATGGACTACAGTCTGCCAGGCTCCTCTGTCCATGGGATTCTCCAAGTGTGAATACTGGAGCGGGTTGCCATTTCCTTCTCCAGAGGATTTTCCCAACCTGGGAATCCAACCCAGGTCTCCTGCATTGCAGGCAGACTCTTTACCGACTGAGCTATGACAGAAACCCTGAGAAAGAGATAGTCATATATTATTAAAAATAAAAAGCAAGATGTCGTCACTGGGTTGGATTGTAAATGGTAAAGAGTAGGAAGAGACCATTTAGCAGATTATTGCTAGATATAGACAATAATGAGTGAAAACTAGAGAACAGTATTCACAGAGATATCACATTAACTCATTTTTTTCTTTATTTTAAATTAATTTAATTGGAGGATAATTACTTTACATTATTGTGGTGGGTTTTGCCATACATTGACATGAATCAGGATGATTTACTTTAAATAAATTTAAATAAATCTCTAGGTTGGGAATGAAAACATACAGTTATATGTACATTCATTTCTATTGTTGGAAATGGGCATTTATTTTAGCTAGTGCTGTGGTGAAAAGCCTTAAAACTTACAAAAATACTTTAATATTTCATCTTCTTCATCTGATAGCCAAAACCTTAAAAATTCCTGACATTAAAAATCTTTGTATTAAATGCTGCTGCTGCTAAGTCACTTCAGTCATATCTGACTTTTTGTGACACCATGGACTGTAGCCCACCAGGCTCCTCTGTCCGTGGGATTCTCCAGGCAAGAATACTGGCGTAGGCAGCCATTCCCTTCTCCAGGGGATCTTCCCAACCCAGAGATCAAATCCTGGTTTCCTGCACTCCAGGCACATTCTTTACCATCTGAGCCACTAGGAAATGTTAAATTATACTAAATCAGATACAATAAAATATATTAAAGGAGATACAATAAAAATGAGATACAATAAAATATTTACTTGGAAAATAACAAATATAATGAGATCACAGTTTTCTTGAAGATTAAAAAGGCATAAGCTAGGATTACAACTTTTCGGATATATAGCATAGTGGATTATTTGATTATAGGAAGAGAATAAAGATTAAAATGACAGCACACGTTTTAGCATAATGTCTTCAAAGTCCACCCATATTGTCCAAAATGGCAGGATTTCCTTCTTTCTCGTGGGTGAATAACATTTCATTCTGAGCACATGTGTCTCCGTGTGCGTGTGTGTGCATGTCTGTGTGTATCTATGAAACATCTTTAAATAATTCATCCCTTGGTGGGCACTTAAATTTTTTCCCTTAGCTAATTGTGAATAATGCTGCAGTCAACATGGAGCCCATATACCTCTTCTATATCCGGTTTTTATTTCCTTTGACTGTGTACCCAGAAGTAGAATTGCTGGATCATACAATAGATCTATCTTTAACTGTTTTAGGAACCTTCAATGTATGTTCCATAAGGGTTAAACCAATTTACATTCCCACTGAGAGTGTACAAGCATTCACTTTTCTCCACATTCTCACAACACTTTTCTCTTCTTGGTTATAGACTTTCTAATAGGGGGGAGGTAATATCTGATTGTGATTTTGAAATACATTTCCCTGATGATTACTGACGTTGAGTATCTTTTCCTATACCTGGTGACCATTTGGAAATCTTCTTTGTAAAGGGTCTATTTTGTTCATCTGCCCATTCTTTACTTGAATTTTGTTGTGTGAGTTGTGCATATATTCTGGATCTTAACGCCTCATTCAATATGTGGTTACAAAACTTTTCTTCCACTCTGTAGATCACATTTTCATCTTGTTGATTATTTCCTTTGCTGTGCAGAAGCTTTTAAGCTTGATGTAGCCCCACTTGTGATTTTTTCCTTTTGTTGTGGTCTTGGTGTCCTATACAAAAACATCATTTTCAAGACCAGTGTCAAGGAGTTTCTAACCTTATATTTTCTTTTAGGGATGTTATGGTATCTGGTCTTGTGTTTAAGTCATTGATACATTTAAGTCATTGATACATTGATACATTTTGAGTTGTTTTCGTGAGTGGTCTGGTTTTTTGTTTTTTTCATAGTTTATCCAGTTTTCTCAGAAAAGAAAGAAGTGACTAACATTTCCACAATTGGTGTTTTTGTCTCCCTTGCTCCCTTGTTGACTATTAGTTGAACCCTGTATGCTGTTCCATGGTCTATGTGTCTATTTGGGGGCCAGTACACTATTTGAAATATTGAAACTTTGTGGCAAATATGAAATTTCAAGGTGTGATTCTTTGGGCTTTTGGTAATGTCAACATTTTAGCAGTATTAGTCTTCTGGTCCATGTCATATGATGACTTTCCATTTATTTGTGTTTTCTTCTATTTCTACAATTTCTTATAGTTATCACTGTACAGATTTCTCACTTCACTGATTAAATTTATTTCTAGTTATTTTCTTCCTTTTGATGCTATTGTGAATGGGATAGTTTTTTCCAGATGTTTCATTATTAGTACACAGTAAGGAAACTGAATTCTATACAGTGGGAGTAGGCATCCTTGTTTTGTTTCTGATTAGAGAAAAAGCTTTCAAGTGTTCACTCTTGAGTATAACATTAGCTTTGGCTTTGTCATATATGTTCTTTATTACATTGAGATATGTTCCTTCTATACCCTATATGTTGAGGGTTTTCTCATGAAAGAATGTCATATCTTGTTAAAAGTTTTTTGGACATCTATTGAGATAATCAAGTTATTTTATTGTTCATTCTATTTATCCTTGCATCACAGAGATAAATCTCACATGGTCTTACTATATAATTCTTTTAATGTGCTCTTGAATTTGGCTTGTTGATATTTTGTTGAGAATTTTTGCAACAATACTCAATCTGGATATTGACTTTAGTTTTATCTTCTTGCAAGGTGCTTATCTATTTGGTATCATGATCATGGTGATGACCTTGTAGGATGACTTTGGAAATGTTCCTACCCTCCTCTTTAATTCCTGAGATTTTTTGAAGAACTAGCATTGATTATTCTATAATATTTCATAGAATACATCAGTGAAGCCATCAGGCCCTGGGCCTTTTGTGTGTTGATAGGTTTTTGATTACCAATTCAATTTCTTTACTTATTAGGGCTGTTCAGATTTTCTACTTCTTCCTGATTCATTCTTGGTAGGTTCTGCTTTTAAGAAGTTCTCCATTCTTCTCATATATGGATTAATAATTTCTTAGCTTATAATTATTCATGGTAGTCTCAGGATCCTATGTAATTTTTCAGTATTAGTTGTAATGTCTCCATTTCATTTCTAATCTTATTTATTTGAGTCACTTTTTTTCTTGATTACTCTAACTAAAGGTTTTCAGTTTTGTCTATCTTTTTGAAAAAACAGAGAAGGACAAATACTGTAATAAATCACTTGTATACGAAATCTAAAAATGCCAAACTTATAATAACAGAGTAATATGGTAGTTGCCAGGACTGAGAGTTGGAAGAACAGGAGAAATGTTGTTTAAGGATACAAATTTGCATTTTTTAGAAAATAAATACTAGAGATCTAAGGTGCAGAACAGTGAATATGCATACATGCTCAGTCATGTCTGACTCTTCATGACCCTATGAACTACAGCCAGCTAGTCTCCTCTGTCAATGGGATTTCCCAGACAGGAATATTGGGGTGGGTTGTCATTCAACATTTGGAATTATTCTAGTATAGAAAGTAACTTTTTTTTTAATCAGAAAGGATCAGGACCACAAAGCAAAATAATTCAGAAAAAATTCCAGGCAAATATGGATTCACCTGGAGCTTTATTTAGTTAGAACTGAATTACTCAAAAGCTGACCAGACCTGTGCTGCAGAAAGCCCTGGGCACCTTTTCCTCTGTGGAGCAGGTGCTCCCAGGAGGACTCATTGAAGTCAAGTTGAAGGTCCTTCACCACAGTTAGACATAACACATCCATCTGTGACATTACTTATGCAAGTTCAGGACAAAGGCATCATATGTAAAGAAACACAGCAATATGGTCTCTCAAATAAGTAACTATACAAGTGTAAATTTGGATTATAAATAGAACTCACAGAACTATTTCATAGAACTTCCAAACTATAATACTTGACTCTTCAAGTCAGTAGTTAGTATTTTAGACAGAGTTTGGAAATTATGACAAAGTCTAAGATGAAGAATAGGATTACAGAGCTGAATGAATGCCATGAACTGATTCAGATCATGTATTTTTTCATAGTGCTCATAGACAGGAAATGAAATACTAATGAATACCTAAATAATTCTCAAAAAGTCTGTCTGGAATAAATAAATGAGTTAGCAGAATTATAATAACAAAGAACCAAAGGGAGTTGAATCTGGCAAGTAACTTCCTTCCAAGAATCTATGTTAGTAATTAACATCAAGACTAATGAAGAGTCTGAAGATAATATAGTTTAATAGCATCTCCTTGTCACCACTAGTACTGGCTCTATCTTATTTCCTGCTTATACAGAAACACATTTGCACAAATATATATAATGGCAGAAATGGACCTCATATCACCCATTCTTTTCCCAGGATCTCAAGGATAAAAAATTTTTTTAAAAAATTATAAAAAATAATATAAAGTCCCTCAAAAAATTTTAATGATTTTTTAGTGTTAAATATTTATTAGTACAACTGACCAAAGTCCAAGATGTGAAGTTAATATGTTCAAGAAAATTGGGAGAGTGGGGTGGGTGAGGAAGGGAAATCACTCTATTAGCTAACTGTATAGTATGTAATAAGAATAATGTGTACTTTCTAATATAAAACCTGTCTACACATAGAGCTCAGCAATTCCTTTTCTGGGTTTATATCCAAAGTAATTGAAATTAGGATCCCAATGAGATATCTGTACAACATATTCATGAAAGCTCTATTCATAGGAGCCAAGAGGTTTAAGCAACCCAAATGTCCATCAACAGAGGGAGCAATAAACAAATATCATATATACAAACAATGGAATATTACTCACCTTTAAAAGGAAATTCTGACACATGTCACAACATGAATGAACCTTACATTAAGTGAAAATAACTAGTCAGAAAAAGACAAATACTCTACAATTCAACTTATAAGAAGTATCCAGACTAATCTCATTTGTAGAAACAAAGTAGAATGAAACTTGCCAAAGGCTAGAGAAAGAGGAAAGCAGAGTTTCTTAATGGTCATAGACTTCCAGTTTTGTCCGATGAAAAAGATCTGGAGATTGGTTGCACAATGTGAGTATACTTAACACTACTATACTATACACTTAGGAACAATTAAGAAAGTAAATTTTATGCCATGTGTATCTTACCACAATATTTTTGTAAGAAATCTCTAATCTCGAGACAATTTCTGATTTTCTCTCTTTTTTGCTTACAGCAATCCCTTCAATAATGTATGCTATGTTGCTGCTGTTTTGTGATGGGGCAAATTCTTTTTTCACAGGAAATGGAAAAGTTTGTGCAGAGCTCTGGCGAAAATGGTATTGTGGTGTTTTCTTTGGGGTCAATGGTCAGTAACATGTCAGAAGACAGAGCCGAGGTGATTGCATCAGCCTTCGCTCAAATTCCACAAAAGGTAGATACAATAACTTAATCATGGACAACTATTTAATAAGTCTGTGAAACTCTGTAAAGAGATGATTTTAGACATTTCCTATCACTTTGTCACTTGTTCCTTTTCTTTAAAGGACTTCTGAGCACACAACACATACAGATGCTCTCGGGAGTTAAATTTTAACAATAAATATAGTCATGCAATATTGATTCAAGTCAAACAATTCCACTTTTCATTGTTTTTGGAAGTAGGGCTTAATAATTTGTAAGTTAAGAGAACATACTTCTTCAGCACCACTAATTAACATTATTAAAAAATTATGCTGTTGTTGCTTAGTCATTAAGTCGTCTGAATCATTGCAATCCCATGGACTACAGCATGCTGGGCTCCCCTGTCCTTCACTATTACCCAGGGTTTGCCACGATTCATGTCCATTGATTTAGTGATGCTATCTAACCATGTCATCCTCTGCCAGCCCTTCTCCTTTTGCCTTCAACCTTTCCCAGATCAAGATCTTTCCAAACAGTTACCAGGTGGCCAGAGTATTGGAGCTTCCGCATCAGTACTTCCAATGAATATTCAAGATTGGCTTCCTTTAGGATTGACTGGTTTGATGTCCTTGCAGTCCAAGGGATTCTCAAGAATCTTCTCCAGCACCACAATTCAAAAGCATTAACTCTTCAGCGATGCTTAACCTTCTTTAAGGACTTCCTGGGTAGCTCAGGTGGTAAAGCGTATGCCTACAATGCAGGAGACCTGGGTTCGATCCCTGGGTTGGGAAGATCCTCTGGAGAAGAAAATGGCAACCCACTCCAGTACTCTTGCCTGGAAAATCCCATGGATACAGGAGCCTGGTAGACTACAGTCTGTGGGGCCGCAAAGAGTAGGACATGACTGAGTGACTTCACCTTATCTTACCTTACCTAACCTTCTTTACTATCCAACTCTCATATCCATACATGATTACTGGAAAAAAAATATAGCTTTCATTATATGGACCTCTTTTGGCAGAATGATGTCTCTTCTTTTAATATTCTGTCTAGATTTGTCATAGCTTTTCTTTCAAGAAGCAAGTGTCTTTTCATTTCATGGCTACAATCACCATCCAAAATGCTTTTGGAGCCCAAGAAAATAAAATATGTCACAGCTTCCACATTTTCCCCATGTATTTGCCATGAAGTGATGGGACCAGATGTCATGAACGTATTGTTTTGAATGTTGAGTTTTAAGACAGCTTTTTCACTTTCCTCTTTCACCCACATCAAGAGTCTCTTTCAGTTCAGTTCAGTCATTCAGTCGTGTCTGACTCTTTGCGACCCCATGAATTGCAGCACGCCAGGCCTCCCTGTCCATCACCAACTCCCAGAGTTCACTGAAACTCATGTCCATCAAGTTGGTGATATCATCCAGCCATCTCATCCTCTGTCGTCCCCTTCTCCTCCTGCCCCCAATCCCTCCCAGCATCAGAGTCTTTTCCAATGAGTCAACTCTTCGCATGAGGTGGCCAAGGTACTGGAGTTTCAGCTTTAGCATCAGTCCTTCCGATGAACACCCAGGGCTGATCTCCTTCATAATGGACTGGTTGGATCTCCTTGCAGTCCAAGGGACTCTCAAGAGTCTTCTCCAACAACACAGTTCAAAAGCATCAATTCTTCGGCGCTCAGCCTTCTTCACAGTCCAACTCTCACATCCATACATGACTCTTGGAAAAACCACAGCCTTGACTAGATGGACCTTTGTTGACAAAGTAATGACTCTGCTTTTGAATATGTTATCTAGGTTGGTCATAACTTTCCTTCCAAGGAGTAAGCGTCTTTTAATGTCATGGCTGCAGTCACCATCAGCAGTGATTATGGAGCCCCAAAAAATAAAGTCTGACACTCTTTTCACTGTTTCCTCATCTATTTCCCATGAAGTGATGGGACCCAGATGCCATGATCTTCGTTTTCTGAATGTTGAGCTTGAAGCCAACTTTTTCACTCTCCTCTTTCACTTCATCAAGAGGCTTTTTAGTTCCTCTTCACTTTCTGCCATATGGGTGGTGTCATCTACATATCTGAGGTTATTGATATTTCTCCCAGCAAGCTTGATTCCAGCTTGTGAGTCACTTAGCCCAGTATTTTACATGATGCACTGTGCATATGTAAGTTAAGTAAGCAGAGTGACAATACACAGCTTTTGTGTACTCCTTTCCCCACTTGAACCAGTCTGTTGTTTCATGTCTGGTTCTAACTGTTGCTTCTTCACCTGCATACAAGTTTCTCAGGAGACAGTTAACGTGGTCTGGTATTCCCAGCTCTTTAAGAATTTTCCACAGTTTGTTGGGATCCATACAGTCAAAGGTTAACATAGTCAGTGAAGCAGAAGTAGATGTTTTTCTGGAATTATCTTGCTTTTTCTATGATCTAATGAATGAAGGCAATTTGATCTCTGGTTCCTCTGCCTTTTCTAAACCCAGATTGCACATCTGGAAGTTCTTGGTTCATGTACTGCTCAGGCCGAGATAAATGATTTTTGAGTATTACCTTGCTAGCATGTGAAAGGAACACAATTTTACAGTAGTTTGAACATTCTTTGGCATTACGCATCCTTGGGTTTGGAATGAAAACTGACCTTTCCCAGTCCTGTGGCCACTGTTATGTTTTCCAAATTTGCTAGCATATTGAGTGCAGCACTTTAACAATACCATCTTCTAGGATTTGAAATATTTCAGCTGAAATTCCACGACCTTTCTTCACAGTAATACTTCCTATGGTCCCATTTTCTTCACACTCCAAGATGTGTGGCTCTAGATGAGTGACCACACCATCATGGTTATCCAGGTTACTAAGACCTCTTTTGTATAGTTCTTCTGTGTATTCTTGCCTCCTCTTCTTAATATCTTCTGCTTCTGTTAGGTCCATACCATTTCTGTCCTTTATTGTGCCCATCTTTGCATGAAATAATCCCTTGGGATCTCTAATTTACTTGAAGAGATCTCTAGTCTTTCACACCCCATTGATTTCTCTATTTCTTTGCACTGTTCATTGAAGAAGTCCTTCTTATCTCTCCTATCTATCCTCTGGAATTCTGCATTCAGTTGAGTATATCTTTCTTTTCCTTTCCCCCTTGGCTTTCACTCCCTTTCTTTTCTCAACTATTTATAAAGCCTCCTCAGATAACCATTTTGCCTTCTGGCATTTCCTTTTCTTTGGGCTGGTTTTGATCGCTGCCTCCTGTACAATGTTACACACCTCTATCCACAGTTCTTCAGGCACTCTGCATATCAGATATAATCCCTTGAATCTATTCGTCACCTCCACTGTGTAATTATATGGGATTTGATTTCTGTCATACCTGAATGGCTTAGCGGTTTTCCCCACTTTCAATTTAAGTCTTTCTTCAATTCAAATCTGAATTTTGCACTCAGGTGCTCATGATCTGAACCACAATTAACTCCAGGTCTTGTTTTGTTGACTGTATAGAGCGTCTCCATCTTTGGCTGTAAAGAATATAATTAATCTGATTTCAGTATTGACCATCTGGTGATGTCCATGTGTAGAGTCATCAGTTGTTGGAAAAGGATGTTTACTATGACCAGTGTGTTCTCTTAACTAAAGTCTGTTAGCTTTTGCCTGCTTCTTTTAGTACTACAAGGCCAAACTTGCCTCTTATCCTAGGTATCTCTTGACTTCTTACTTTTACATTCCTATCCCCATGATGAAAAGACTTCTTAAATTTTTTTTTTTTAACTTTTAATTCTAGAAGGTCTTGTAGGTCTTGCTGAAATCAATTGACTTCAGCTTCTTCAGCATTAGCGGTTGGGGCACAGACTTGGATTGCTGTGATGTTGAATGGTTTACCTTGGAAATGAACCAAGATCATTCTGTGGTTTTTGAGATTGCACCCAAGCACTGCATTTCAGACCTTTTTGTTAACTGTGAGGCTACTCCATTTCTTCTAAGGGATTCTTAACCACAGTAGTAGATATAAAGGTCACCTGAATTAAATTCATTGAACTTGACCATTTTAGTTCATGGATTCCTAAGATGTTGATATTTACTCTTGCCAAATCCTGCTTGACCATGTCCACCTACCTTGATTTCATTGGCCTCACATTCCAGGATCCTATGCTATTTACAGCATCAGACTTTCACCACCAGACACATCCACAACTAAGCATCATTTCCTCATTGGCCCAGTCACTTCATTCTTTCTGGAACTGTTAGTAATTGCCCTCCACTCTTCCTCAACAGCATATTGGACACCTTCTGACCTGGAGAACTCATCTTCCAGTGTCATATATTTTGTCTTTCCATACTGTTCATGTGGTTCTTATGGCACAAATACTGGAGTAGTTGTCCATTCCCTCCTCCAGTGGACCACAGTTTGTCAGAACAATCCGCTGTGACCCATCTGCCCTTGGGTAGCCGTGCAGAGCATGGCTCATAGCTTCATTGAGTTACACAAGCCGCTTTACCATGACAAGGCTGTGATCTATGAAGGGGATTAATAAATTATAAATAAGCCAAAATATTTATCTTGGGTTATTGACTGCATACGTTTTCTTCTTTGTAATCAAAATGTGCAAAATTCTAATAATATAACTTCCCATTTTAACTACTTGATATAAGTAAACTCTTTTATAGCAGTCAAAAATAAATCAGTGAATATTGAATTTGAAAATGAGCACTAGCATATAAAGAAAGCAAATGAGTATGTAGGTTATGTGTAATCTGCCTCTGACTTATTGTATTAGAAATAAAACCACCTATCCATGAAAGAAAAGCTATGACAAGTCTAGACAGTGTATTAAAAATCAAAGACAACACTTGCCTGGAAAAGTCCATATAGTCAAAGCTATGGTTTTTCAGTAGTCATGTATAGATGTGAGAGTTGGACCATAAAGAAGGCTGAGTGCCAAAAAATTGATGCTTTTGAATTGTGGTGTTGGAGAAGACTCTTGAGAGTCCCCTGGACAGCAGGATCTAACTGGTCATTCCTAAGTTAATTAACTTTGAATATTCATTGGAAGGACTGATGCTGAAGCTGAAGCTCCAATACCCTTGGCCACCTGATGCAAAGAGATGACTCATTGAAAAAGACCTTGATGCTGAGAAAGATTAAGGGCAGGAGGGAAAGGGAGTGACAGAGGATGTGTTGCTTGGATAGCAACACCGAATCAATGGATATGAATATGAGCAGCTTCTGAGAGATCGTGAAGGACAGGGAAGCCTAGCATGCTGCACTCCATGGCATGCAAAGAGTTGGACACAACTTAGTGACTGTAAAGCAACAACAAAGCAGGGTTTTTTTTTTTAATATTTGAATTGGTCATTGAAAATCTCACTTGTCTCTGCCATCATGTGTACATAATTAATACATCAAATGTAGGTATTCCTATTTATGTCTTTGTATTACTAGTTACCATTACTTCATATGTCTTCATTTCCTTACATGTCATATGGAAGGCATGTAATTATACGTATCTTAGTCAATTTAGAAATTATTAGTATAACTTTGAAGTTCAACTCATAAAATAAAGTATTTCCTTTACTTTTAACAGGTGCTATGGAGATATGATGGCAAAAAACCAGATAACTTGGGACCCAACACCCGGTTGTATAAATGGTTTCCCCAGAATGACCTTCTTGGTGAGACTTGTCACAACAAATAATGAAAACATGAGTACCAGCTGAGCAGAGTGAGAGTGCTTCAACAGGAAACACACTTACAAAGCAATTATTAAAACACTGAAAAGGAAAACTTGACTACTTTATTATAATTTTCTTTGCTATGAGAAAAAAAGGAGAACACATAACAGTTGTCAGTTTATTCTACATAGTCACATCCCTCACGGCCAGAATCTTTACTTCAGCTGTAATTACTTCTCACAGTGAACTTTTCAATAATTTCCTGGATTGTTGTTCTGTCTCTGAATTCTTTCCTTATACTTATCATTTCCATTCTGTAGAGGTATGTTAAATGCTACTAAAAAGAAGAACTCTTCTGCCATTACCAATGACTCTCAATTTTCTATTAAAAAAATGCACAATCATTTTTGTGAAGCAATAACACACTTCATGATAAAATGTAGCTTTTCCTTCCTCTGGTTCCAGTGCCACTACCATTATCCTTCTTTTCCCCTGACACCATTCCTATCAAACTAAATGACTTCACTATATCTTTAGGTGAATAAATTCTGGCATGCCCTCCTCTTTTTTTGCACATGTGGTTTCTTTCACCCAGAATGGTCTTTCAAGTTGTTCACCTGCCAATCCTGGATTCATTTGTGATGTTCAAGTGACTCAGCACTTCTTTCACAAAATCTTCATTTACCCCTTCAGCAGACATAGCTGTTTCTTCTCTGAGTTCTGAAAGCAAGTTAAAAGCACTTTCAATATACATGATAATGTTATCTAAAAGATGCTGCTTCTTCCAGTGCCTTATAATACCCATTTCTCATTTTATTCTATTATAATTAATAATCTTCCTGAAATTCACTCAATCCTAGGCCATCCAAAAACCAAAGCCTTTATAACTCATGGTGGAAGCAATGGTGTTTATGAGGCCATCTATCATGGGATCCCTATAGTGGGCACTCCTTTGTTTGATGATCAAGCTGATAACATCGCTCGAATGAAATCCAAGGGAACAGCTGTCAGGTTGGACTTGGAAACAATGTCAACAAGAGATTTGCTCAACGCATTGAAGGAAGTCATTAATAATCCTTCGTGAGTATATATATATATATATATTTTTTTTTTTTTTTCTGCTTTACTAGCCAATCTTTCTAGAGAAGTTCTAATCTGAAGGCGAGGGAGGCAGCCATGAGTCCTCACATAAGCACAATGAGGTGTAAGATTTGCTCAATGTTTTGAAAACAGACAAAAATAATGGGTTGCGAATGTCAGATTAAGTTTTTTTCATGGTTTTATGGAAAAGGTTTGTCAGTGTTTTAAAGATAGTGGAGAAATTTTGAAAACTTAATCATTAGAATGAGAAGAACCATTGAAATTCTCATGGATTTAGAAGCATTGAAAACAAAGTTATTGTAGGGAACCATGAACAATATGGATACTCATCTGCCCACTTTACTTTCTTTCAGCATGTGAACTTCTCAAATGTTTTAAACTCTTAAAAGATGGTTTATTTTCAGTAAACCACCATGACATAATCCATTTCAAATTCCACTCACATTTACTATTTCCCAAGTTTTCTATGCTAATATTTTGACTCCATCTCTGATAAATGATAAACAGCTATAACTTTCTACCACCCAGTTTCAAATATGTATATCCTATTTATAAATGTGGGTATATTCTTGGTGTGTTTTGTTTGTTTGTTTGTTTGTTTGTTTGTTTGTTTTACTGTGGTCATTTTGTCTTGTTTGGAAGAATTATAAAATCTAAACATAATTGACTTGGGAAGGATATGTTGATATGAAAAAGTGAAAGTGTTGATTTCTCAGTTGTGTTTGACTCTTTGGACCCCATAGACTGTATTCCACTAATCCTCAGTCCATGGAATTTTCCAGGCAAGAACATGGGAGTAGGTAGCCACTCCCCTCTCCAGAGGATCTTGCTGACCCAGGGATCAAACCAGGTCTCTGCATTGCAGGCCAATTCTTTACATCTGTGCCCACCAGGGAATCCCATATGTTGGGATATTCCTTTTTTAAAAAATGTTACACAATTTTTACAGGTTATTTTCCATTTAAAGTAATTAACAAATAGTGGTTAAATTTCCAGTGTTGTATAAAACCTCCTTGAGCTTATGTTATTCCCAGTAATTTTGCCTCCTACTCCCCCACCTATGTGTTTCTACTCCCCCAAATCTGGTATCCAATAGATTGTTCTCTGTATCTGCTAGTCTGTAATAATATTTTGATCCCATCATTCATAAATGGTAAACAACGAGAATTTTCTAATTTTCTCAATGACAACTATGTAGATACAGCTTATAAATGTAAACACTATAAATATACTGTAAATATAAACACTATATTAAGAGTTCTTTAATTCGTGCTCATTTTGGTATTATTTGGAATAGGGAGTTATATTGGGATATCCCTATTTAAAAACCACATTTTCTGAAAACAGAAGTATTTAATTTCCAAATCACTTCAGGATATACATGAATTTCAATGACACAATTATATTAATATCACAAATATGATGTATATATTCCCCCTTTTTTGTCATAATGACTCTGTAAAGAAAGCATTTTGAGAATGTGTCCGTAATGGCAGCAAAATGCATTGTGTGTTTTATAAGCAGTGTTATTTAAATTTAATTTTAGCACAGCTATTGTCCTACATGAGCAGCATAAAAAGCACTTTTTTTCTTTTTTTGAGAGAAACAAATCTTTCATTTGCTGTTTTTATGTAAATGTACATATCTCTAGGATATTTATATGCCTTTTTAATTTTTAATAATGTAATGTTGGTGTCAAAAATGAAAATATACTGAATGTTCATGATATGCTACATGTTGTATTTAGTAAAACAGTGTTACTACACATTTTAAGTAACTTCTTTATTGTAGTCTGTTCCTCTTGTATTAAAAATATATTTCCAGGATTACTGCAGTCTTTGCAAAAACCCAGTGCTCCTCCTGTGTTTTTGACAGTAAAGGGAGAAAAGTTACTTCCATTGTTACTACTACACTGCCATGTTATAGTGCTTTGTGATTTAAAGTTCATGAGCTATATCTCTTTATTCTTCCTTCTTGTCTATTAGTCTGCCATTATTTCAGTAATAGAAACAAGTGTGTCTGCAATGCCTGAGAGTGAAATGTTGAGCCTTCTCCAGAAGGCTCCTGACAAAGAACCAGAACAACAATACAAGAACCAGAACAACAATACTAGTAAGCATTCACTGAGTGTCTACTGCATGCTAGGAATGCCTCTAAGAATCAATACAATATTCTCAAAATAACTAGATAAGATACTATTCCTAGCCATTTCATATAACAATGAAAAACCGAGAAATAGATTCTATCATAATTGAGCCCTCCAGAGTAAAATTAAAAGTTTAAAAAATAAAAATGTTTTAAAATGTTAGTAAAATTAATTTTCTTAAAAAAATCAGAGGAACAGAAGAATAAAAAAGCAGCCAACAAAGTAAGAGTCAGGAATCAAACTGAGTCAATCTACTTCCACACTCTCAACCACCACTTCACTAATGTAAGAGCAGCCCTGTCTGGACATGTCTCCAAACCTCATCCCTGATTTACCTGCTATATCTAGATTATAACATTTTGAAATACATCTACCAGGTCTATTAACAATTCTTTATGAGATAATTCAAACTTTGGACAAACATATTACGAATTTCTTTTCTTTTCTTTCCCTTTGGGACAGCTTGTTCCATTCTTTAGAATACACAATCTTGTTCTTTCCCATTTTCTTTCTTTTCTTTTGTAGCTTGAAAACTGTGCATTTAAGAAATCCTAGCCCATAAGCTAATATCTCAATAATCACCTCGGAGACAATTATCTGTTTTTCTTCCACTCTGTGTTGCACTCTGTTACCATCTGCAAGGAATTTTCACATTTTTGTCTATTATAGCTCATTCCATAAATGATAACTGTTTGATTTTCCTTCAGCTACAAAGAGAATATGATGAGATTATCAGCCATTCAACATGATCAGCCTATGAAGCCCTTGGACAGAGCAGTCTTCTGGATCGAGTTTGTCATGCGCCACAAAGGAGCCAAGCACTTGCGGCCAGCTCTCCATGACCTCACCTGGTTCCAGTACCACTCTCTGGATGTCATTGGGTTCCTGCTGGCCTGTGTGGCAACTGCCATATTTGTCATCACAAAATGTTGTCTATTTTGTTGCCGGAAGTTGGCTAAAACAGGAAAGAAGGGGAAAAGAGACTAGCTGTATCTGAGACTCAGCGCAGGTGTCCCCAACCTCTGAGATCGAATGCCTGATGATCTGAGGTGGAGCTGATGCAATAATAGAAATAAAGTGAGCAATACATGTAATGTGCTTGAATCGTCCCAAAACCATTGCTTCCTATCCCAGTCCATGGAAAAATGGTCTTCCACGAAACTGGTTCCTGGGGCCTAAAAGTTTGGGTACTGCTGCTCTAGCACTTCTGCCTCATAAGTAGAACTCCTCCATAAAATGATGTGGGTATGTATTGAAATTTATTATTTTAATGCAAAACTATACTAAAAAGATGTGGTTGAATTTAACTGTTTTTCACATGTTGGGTGTGGAAACCAGAGCAATAAAAGTCTATTCACAGTATCCATATTACTTTGTAGATATTCAGAATTTTATCTTCATTTTTGTATAGAATTTTATAGCTTTTCCTTGCTATAGAGATTGTTCAATAATTGGAATTCTTTTGAAAGATTCACCCTTTAATTTTATTAGTGAAACCACTAGTAGTTCTTCATTTTTACTGCGCATCCAGCCTCAACAACACTTCTTACCTAAAGCCATGGCAAGACACTTGCCTTCATCCAGTTAAACTCATTTGCCTTTGGAGTGTTCATGGAATTAGAAATGTAGCAACTGCTACATGCTTCCATCTATAAAACTGAGATATTTGCAAAAATCTTTAATTTCATGACCTAATTCTCTTTTTGTCACCCACCTTTTATTCATCTATTATTTTCACTCCCATAACCAGCTTTTGCTAATGGATATAAGTTCTCAACTGTATGTTAAGAAAATAATTACCTGAACTCTAAAGGGACTTTTGAATTTTCATTCTCTCCAAAGCTACCTGAATATATCTATGATCTTATCTATATCTATATACATATCTAAATCTATGTATATTTTTACAATTCAGGACAGAGCACCACTTAACTACTTGCAGATATGATGAAAAATTCAATGGGTTTGCTGAACACAGACTGAATTATTTACTATTATATTATAATATGAGCTTCCCTGGTAGCTCAACTGGTAAAGAAACTGCCTGCAATGCAGGAGACCTGGGTTCAATTCCTGGGTTGGAAAGATTCCCCTGGCGAAGGGATAGGCTACCCACTCCAGTATTCTTGGGCTTCCCTGGTGGCTCAGACAGTAAAGAATCTGCCTGCAACATGGGAGACCTGGGTTTGATACCAGGTTGGGAATATCCCCTGGGGAAGAGAATAGCTACCCACTCCAGTACACTGACCTAGAGAATTCCATGGACAGAGGAGCCTGGCAGGCTACAGTCCATGGGGTCCCAAAGAGCTGGATATGACTGAGCAACTTTCACTTTCATATTATATTATATCATAACCACACTTTATATCAGCATTTATCATTCTTTTGTCTCTTTCCTCAGGAAGCTACTGCGTCGTCCCTCCCATAACACTTACATGTAAACATTCAATCCTTTTTCATGACAGAAAATATTATAGACATTATTTTCTTTAAACCTAGGTCCACTATGACTGAAATAATCAGAAACAATGAGCACAAGACAAAAATCACGTAAATTTTGTAAAAAATTGGTGAATCAAATGAAAACAATCTGAAGGTACTGATGAAAACTGTACCTCAGAAAAGCAGTTTATTATCAAAATGTCCAGCTCAGGGAATGAGTCTTGTCTCTTTGGTCAAGGGGACCACCATCCACAACATAAACAACATTCATCAGCCTTAGGCATAGTTTATTTTAAAGAAGAAACATTGATGTTTGGGGAATTATAGGAAAATTTACCAAGAACTTCTCATAGAACCCACCTAGATAGCTGACACATATTTAAAGAAAACTAAAACTAACAGAAAGTAAGAAGGTAGAACCATATGTTTCCATGGTAGAAAATGTTTTTAAATCAAGCGTATAGGCTTACAAAATTTTCCTCAAATCTACACGGCAGCACGTGTAATAGATAAAGGGTTGGTAGTCACTGTGCAATAAGAAAGACTAAAAATCTCCAGTGAAAAGTCTAGCACTCCAATATGAAAATAAATGAAAAGTACAAACAGGAAATTCACAGAAGTGAAATGGCCAATGACATATAAAAGTTGGTATGGAAAATCTGGGAAATTAAAATTGTCATCAAGTAATATTCCTGCAAATAATTTATAGAACAAATAATCTGGGAGGACTAATTTTGAGGGAGTATAATATGGAAATACCATTGAAATAAAATTTATACACACTGTTTTATATAGCAACTCATTATCTAGTTATATGTCATGCAGAAAGACTTGTACATGTTCATGATTACATACTGAATATTCCCACTAGCACTTAAATGGCAATCAATTTGTGAACACACTAATCTACAACATAGATATGAGTTATACAGCCATGAAAGAAAACAGTTCAATTAAGGGCAATATTGTTAAATACTCTTCATGTCACATTACTAAACAAATAAAAAGATGCAGAAATTCTAAAAGACATAAGCATGGCACTCATCTTTGGAAATAAACATGTTTTATGTAAATATGTGTAAATTTGTAGACCACAGAGGAAATGATCTTTAGAATACACTGAATTTCCAGTAACATCCAGGTGTTCAAGGCGGTTTTAGAAAAGGCAGAGGAACCAGAGATCAAATTGCCAACATCCACTGGATCATCAAAAAAGCAAGAGAGTTCCAGAAAAACGTCTATTTCTGCTTTATTGACTATGCCAAAGCCTTTGACTGTGTGGATCACAATAAACTATGGGAAATTCTTCAAGAGATGGGAATACTAGACCACCTGACCTGACTCTTCAGAAACCTCTATGCAGATCAGGAAGCAACAGTTAGAACTGGACATGGAACAGCAGACTGGTTCCAAATAGGAAAAGGAGTATGTCAAGCCTGTATATTGTCACCCTGCTTATTTAACTTATATGCAGAGTACATCATGAGAAAGGCTGGGCTCGATGAAGCACAAGCTGGAATCAAGATTGCTGGGAGAAATATCAATACCCTCAGATATGCAGATGACACCACCCTTATGGCAGAAAGTGAAGAAGAACTAAAGAGCCTCTTGATGAAAGTGAAAGAGGAGAGTGAAAAGTTTGGCTTAAAGCTCAACATTCAGAAAACTAAGATCGCTGGATCAAGTCCCATCACTCCATGGCAAGTGGTTGGGGAAACAGTGGAAACAATGACTAACTTTATTTGTCTGCGTTCCAAAATCACTGCAGATGATGACTGCAGACTTGAAATTAAAAGACACTTACTCCTTGGAAGGAAAGTTATGACCAACCTAGATAGCATATTCAAAAGCAGAGACATTACTTTGTCAACAAACATCCATGTAGTCAAGGCTAAAAGGTTTTTCCTGTGATCATGTATGGATGTAAGAATTGGACTATAAAGAAAGCTGAGTGCAGAAGAATTGATGCTTTTGAACTATGGTGTTGGAAAAGACTCTTGAGAGTCCCTTGGACTGCAAGGAGATCCAACCAGTCCATCCTAAAGGACATCAGTCCTGGGTGTTCACTGGAAGGATTGATGTTTGAAGCTGAAACTCCAGTTCTTTGGCCACCTGATGCAAAGAGCTGACTCGTTGGAAAAGACTGATTCTGGGAAAGATTGAGGGCAGGCGAAGAAGGGAATGACAGAGGATGTGATGGTTGGATGGCATAACCGACTCTATAGACATGGGTTTGGGTGGACTCCGGGAGTTGGTGATGAACAAGGAGGCCTGGCATGCTGTGGTTCATGGGGTCACAAATAGTCAGAAATGACTGAGCAACTGAAATGAACTGAACTGAACTGAACTGAACTGAATTTCCAATGAAAACAATTTAAATTTTTATTTTACATACGTCTTCATTACCTGACCTTTCATAATAGTCCTTTCATTTATTTATTATGTGATATTAAATAATTAGTGAAATAAACATATAGATTCAAAATATTCAGTTCTTATTATCTTAAGATATTAAATCATAAGATTTTCATATCACGTTATCAATGTATTAGTTTCTCTCAGAATCCTTGAATTGAGGACTTTCCTATTGGTCTAAGGGGCTCCCCAGGTGTCTCAGTGGTAGAGAATTTGCCTACCAATGCAGGAGATGCAGGAGACCTAGGTTTGATTCCTTGGTCGGGGAGATCTCCTGGAGGAAAAATGACAATCCACTCCAATATTCTTGCCTGGGAAATCCCATGAACAGACAAGCCTTGTTGGACACAACTGACTGAGCACGTACTTACACTGGTGGTCCAATGGTTAAGATTCCAGCTTCCACTGCAGGAAGCACATGTTCAATCCCTGGTCTGTGAATTAAGATCCCCATCCCACATGCTGGGGCCAAAAGTAAAATAAATTTTTTTTTAAAAAAGCTACTGGAAATTTAGCATACTATTCAATGTGTTAAATAAGGACTCTTTCTAGTTTTTTAGAACACCTCATATTTATAATTCCACTAGTTTTTAAAATCTTTACTGTGGTTTTAACAGCAGTATTATATGCATTTTACAATAGTTAAGGGACCTCTGCTGGATTACATCTATACTTATAGTGTTTTTGAGTCATGACTACAAATACTCTGCCAGCTCTCCCCTCAAGTAATTCCCTCTCTCTTGAACTTTAGTAACTCTAGAGGCTGTCTCACAAATGTTTCAGCCTAGCCTCCAAGGCTCAGTTTCGGAACACAACACAAACCTGTCTCTGCCTCTCTGTCTTGGTCGTTCAGCCTGTCTATGTCTCTATCTATCTATCTATCTCACTATCTCCATTTCATCTCTCTGTCTGCCTACTCACCGTGTAGGTCTGTAACATACTCAAAGTTTCCATGATAAATGACCACTTGTGGAAAGATACATACACATGCCTAAGAAGTCCCAGTAGTTCCAGCCCTCCAGCAATTTGAGCCATTTAAAAGCGGTCACCAGAGCTCCTCATGATTATAGCCCCAGTCACCATAAGACTGGAACCACCTGAGAATCTGATTACAAGAATCACCTGAATGAGCCCCACCAACACTCAGAACTATGAGAGATAAAAATAAAATAAGTATTGCTCTTCTAAGGGCAGTTTTTTGCACTAATACATAACCTAAACAATAATCATGCTTTTATCATAATATCATAGTGATGATATATCTTAATAATGGGAAATTGTTAATGTTACATTTTGAAAGTAACTATAACCCAGAAAAGGGAGTCCCCATACCATAATGGTTAAGAGGTCTCACTCTGAACACAAACAGTGTGGATTTAAGTCACTGAAATACTACTACATGAATCACAATATTCATAGCAGCATTATTTACAATAGCCAAAATATGGAAGCCAAGTAAGTGCTCAACAACAGATAATTTTCTTAACATGTGGGATTTATATACAAAGGAATATTACCCTTAGAAAGAATAAAGATTTGCCATTTGTAGCAACATGGATGAACCTAGAAAAGATCATTCATAGTGAAATATGTCATCCATAAAAATACTATATCACTTATATGTGAAATCTAAAAAGTAATACAAATGTATCTATATATAAAATAGAATCAGCTTCATAGACATAGACAATAAATTTATGGTTACCAAACTGGAGAAGGGGAAGAACAAATTAGGAGTATAGTGTTATAAATATAAACTATTAAACATAAAATAAGCAATAAGAATCTGTTGACTAGCACAGAGAATTATACCCAATATCTGTAATAAATGATGATGAGTATAATCTACAAAACATCCTGAATCATGATGCTATGCACCTAAAACTCAGACAAAATTGTAAAACTATACTAAAAGATACATAGAGAGATGATACATAGATAGGTTTACATTACAAACCAGGGGCTATTAAACCATGGCCTCTGAGCCAAATCATTTTTGGGGGTCTCCAAAATCACTGCAGATGGTGATGAAATTAAAAGACGCTTACTCCTTGGAAGAAAAGTTATGACCAACCTAGATAGCATATTCAAAAGCAGAGACATTACTTTGCCAACAAAGGTCTAGTCAAGGCTATGGTTTTTCCAGTAGTCATGTATGGATGTGAGAGTTGGACTGTGAAGAAGGCTGAGCGCCGAAGAATTGATGCTTCTGAACTGTGGTGTTGGAGAAGGATCTTGAGAGTCCCTTGGACTGCAAGGAGATCCAACCAGTCCATTCTGAAGGAGATCAGCCCTGGGATTTCTTTGGAAGGAATGATGCTAAAGCTGAAACTCCAGTACTTTGGCCACCTCATGAGAAGAGTTGACTCATTGGAAAAGACTCTGATGCTGGAAGGGATTGGGGGCAGGAGGAGAAGGGGACGACAGAGGATGAGATGGCTGGATGGCATCACTGACTTGATGGACCTGAGTCTGAGTGAACTCCAGGAGTTGATGATGGACAGGGAGGCCTGGCGTGCTGAGATTCATGGGGTTGCAAAGAGTCGGACAAGATTGAGTGACTGAACTGAACTGAACTGAACTCTGAGCCAAATCCTGGTGGCACCCATTTGTGATTCTGCCAGTGAGGTTAAATTTATATAACACGAAATTCATCTTTTTAAGCATTATAAATTGTATACTTCAGTTAATGAATTACACTATGTGCAACTATCACCTCTATCTAGATCCAGGGTCTTTTCATCTCCCAAAAGCAACTATGTACCCATTAGATAGTTACTTCCCACTCACTCATCTCAGCCCTAGCAAACTGACATCTACATTCCATTGAATATATTAAAGAAGCAGAATGTAGAGAAATTTCACAACACTTTGAACCTCCTTCTTCTTAAAATGGCACCATGACATATTCCATGGACCAGCTCTTACATGAAACAAGAATAACTAAAGGAAATTGTGCTTTAAACAGCTATTTAAAGTGTCTAGAAGTTGTCCTGAAGACATACAGTAAAGACACATTTATTCCAGAAAAACATTAGAACAGTAAAACCACCGAAATCCTGCGCCATTTAAACCTCAAATGGCTCCTTCTCTCACTATCCTTAATCAGAAAAATAGATTCCATTCTAAGTAGGTTCAGAAAGAACACACAGCTCTCACTCCTCACAACTCCTTTTGAGTGCTATAGCATCTTCTTATAAGGGTCAAGCCACTTGAATTACACACACACACACACACACACACACACACACGCATATCTCAGCTGTGTGTTACAGAGGCTAAGTTCCAGGCAAGAGTGGTCAACAAGGTTCTCCCTTCTTCCTCTCAGCCACACTCAAACGGCAAAGATTCAATTTAGGTACAGCATATTGAGTACAGTGAATTGCAGATAGTCATTTCCTCAGCTCATTCATAGAACGCAGCTTCCATAATGAAAGAGGCAAACTAAAAATAGACACTATTATTTATACCTAAAAGAAGGATGTAAGAGAGATAGAAGTGTGCCAGTGTCCATATCCCCAGCTCTGGAAGCCAAGGTTCAGAGAGTTTGATCAGAGGGAGATTCAAAGCATAAAACACAGAGCTCCAAGTTATTCTCAAGGCACTCATATTTTTTTAATATAAATTTATTTATTTTAATTGGACATTAATTCCTTTACAATATTGTATTGGTTTTGCCAAACATCAACTCATTTTATTTGAATCAGACTGTGGGAAGGTCAGGGCTTCCCTGATAGCTCAGTTGGCAAAGAATCTACCTGCAATTCAAGAAAACCCCAATTTGACTACTGGGTCAGGAACATCCGTTGGAGAAGGGATAGGCCACTCACTCCAGTATTTTGGGGCTTCCATTGTAACTCAGCTGTTAAAGAGTCTGCCTGCAATGAGGGAGATCTTGGTTTGATCCCTGGGTTGCGAAGATCCCCTGGATAAGGGAAAGGCTACCCACTCCAGTATTCTGGCCTGGAGAATTCCAGGGACTACAGTCCCTTGGGTCGCAAAGAGTCGACATGACTGAGCAACTCGCACTTAGTGGGAAGTTCAAGCCTATGAGTGCCCACAAGCTATGAAAGAATTTGTTGCTAAGAAGCTAAGAGGAAGCTGGTTGCTTTAAGACAGATAGAAGCTAAACCACTGGGAAGTTACCAGAAACCCTAGAAAACCAATGGAAGACACAGCTGAGAAGAGCCTTTCTGAGGTCAGAACACACATCAGACACTGACTTCCAAAGTATCCCTGAAAAAATATCTGAACTTTTTGGAGTCAGATGCTGGAGCAATTTATACTTCAAGATGTTATCCAAAACTATAGCACAATCACCCAACAACTAGTGAGGGGTAACAGTTAAAAATAGAGACAGTCAAAAAGAGTGTCCCACTATAACCACTATCAGCCCAGGGAATGTGAGTATGCCAAAGGCTGCACCTTCCAAGCAGTCATATCATAGCTTTAACACAGTAGAGGAAAAAGACTTCACTAAAATAGTCCATTCAGTTACTGAACGAATAGCAGGAAAAATACATGGACCTGGAGAGGATCAATATTCAAACTTGCTATACTGTTATTACCTAAATGTTACCGTTTAACAAAAATTTCACCATACATATAAATAAAAATGGAAATGTGACCTCCGTGTGGGGGAAAAATGCAATAGAAACTGACTATGAGAGAGACTAATAGTTCAAACAGGGGAAAACTTCAGATTAGCTATTGCAAATTGTGTCCAATGACCCAAAGGAAACTATGAGAAAAGCAAAACACTCAAGAAATGATAAACTAAATATACACATTAATGTGTGTGTATGTGTGTGTGTGTGTGTGTGTATATATATACACACACATATACATATATATAAACAATCGCAGGCTTCCCAGGTGGCACTAGTGGAAAAGAACCTGACGGCTAATTCAGAAGACATGAGAGATGTGGATTCAATCCCTAGGTTGGGAAGATCTGCTGGAGTAAGGGCATTCAACCCTCTCCAGTATTCTTGCCTGGAGAATCCAATGGACAGAGGAGCCTGGTGGGCTACAGTCCATGGGGTCACAAAGAGTCAGACATGACTGAAGTGACATAAGACGCACCCAGGCAAATGACCGTGAGACCATTGTGAATCCTTATATTACACCTAAATGGAGGACTTAATGAATTCCTAAAAGCATGCAACCCACCTTCAGTAACCATTCTTAAGACAGAAAGAGAAGTATAAAGATAATGTCCCATCCAACAGAATCTATACGTCAGAGATTGTTGTTTCTCAGTCATTCAGTCACGTCTGACTCTTTGTGACCCCATGCACTGCAGCATGCCAGGCTTCCTGTTCTTCACTATCTCCCAGAGTTTGCTCAAACTCATGTCCATCAAGGCGGTGATGCCATTCAACCATCTCATCTTCTGTCACCCACTATCCTCCTGCCCTCAGTCTTTTTCAGCATCATGGTCTTTTCCAATGAGTCAGCTTTTCACATCAGGTGGCCAAAATATTGGAGCTTTAGCTTCAGCATCAGTCCTTCCAATGAATATTCGGGGTTGATTTCCCTTTAGGATTAACTGGTTTGATCTCCTTGCTGTCCAAATGACTCTAAAGAGCCTTCTCACAGTTGAAAAGCATCAATTATTGGATACTCAGCCTTCTTTATCATCCAACTCTCATATGCATACATGACTACTGGAAAAACCATAGCTTTGACTATATGGACCTTTGTCAACAAAGCAATGTTCTGCTTCTGAATGTGCTGTCTAGGTTTGTCATAGCATTTCTCCCAAGGAGCAATCATCTTTTAATTTCATGGCTGTAGTCACTACCCACAGTGATTTTGGAGCCCAAGAAAGTAAGAGATACAAAGTAGGGGATAGAAATCATGTTTTCAAAAGTATCAAATGAAAATTTTAGAGTTGAAAATTACAATACTGGAAAAAATTCACTAGAGGTAGTCAGTAGTCAAGTTGAAGCCACAGATGAAAAAGCCAGCAAATTCAATATAGATCAATAAGATAATAGAATCAAAAGAATACAAATATAAAAGAATAAAGAGAAATGAACACAAGGGTAGCAAACTGTGGGATATAAACCAACACAGTAACATACACAAAATAGGAGTGCTATAAGGAAAATAGGCAAAGCAAAATATTCAAAAAATAATGGCAGAAAACATCCTAAATATGATGAATGATATCAGTCTACATATCCCAGTGTTTCAATCAATTCCAAGGAGGATAAACATGGGAGAGTCATACACAGACACTAGTGAAATGTTGAAGACTAAAGATAGAAAATCTTAAAGCAGTAATGGAAGATAATATATCCATACTAGTAAACTCCAATAAGATACTACTTATATCTCATCAGAAACTATGGATGCTCTATGTCAGTGAGATGATATATTCAAAGTGTTGAAAGACAAAACCATCAGCCAAAAATTCTATGTCAGATAAAGCTATCTTTAAAAACTGAGGGCAAAAAATAGAAAATCCTTTGCCCATCCCACCCACACCCATCCCCACCACCACCATCACCCCCTGGCTCCCCTGTGTCCAGAAGATCCTCTGGTGGAGACAATGGCAATCCACTCCAGTATTCTTGCCTGGAGAATCCTATAGGAACCTGGATGGCTATGTCCACAGGGTTGTAAAGAATCAGACATGACAGAAGCAACTTGCCAGGCACGTGCATATTGTATATTATACATGCACATATATGTTTGCCTTATCAAAAAACAGACACTTCAAAACATCTTTGCTAAAGTACTCTAAGCTCTTTTCCAAAAATCACCTAATATATGCATTTGACAATATTGTCACTTCCTCTAAGATTTGTTTTTGTTCTCCTTTCAGGAAGACCCACTACAACATATGAGACAATGATTGGAAAATGGCTGAAATATGGCTCATTCGAACCTACTGGGATTTAGAATTTCCACTCCCAGTGCTACCAAATTTTGAATTTGTTGGAGCCCTCCTCTGCAAACCTGCCAAATCTCTGCCTAAGGTATTCCTGTTTTGCATTGTTTACTTTGCATTTTCAACAGAAATAATTCTGCTTTCTTAATTTAGAATGTTTGATTAGAGTGAGTTGGATGTGAGAAGCTTGATAAAATTACCAGCCAATTAAAAACTCTAAGAAATTCCTATACCAACTCAAGTGTATGAATTTAATTATCATTACAGAATCAAATGGGATACCTGGGAATTTTGAGAATATATGAAAAAAAATGAAAGTCTTCATTATTCAACAGATAATAAAACATCAGACATTCATTAAAAGAATAATTGTTCAATGATTAGCATATTCCAGAAGTAAGTGCTAATATAGAGAAATGGTGTAAAGCCAGCTTGTGCCACTTGGCACTCTACCTGGAAAGCCAGAATACAAGAAAGTCATAAAAATTTCATGCTCGGTATCATAAGGAAATTCCTACCCTGGTGGCTCAGATGGTGAAGAATCTGCTTGCAATGAGGGAGACCTGGGTTCAATTCCTGAATTGGGAAAATTTTTAGAGAATGGAATGGCAATCCACTCCAGTATTCTTGCCTGCAGAATCCCATGGACTAGGAGCCTAGCAGGCTGAAGTCCATGAGATCGCAAAGAGTGGGACACGACTGATCGACTAACATTTTCACTTTCACACAGGCTGTTGAAATATCCAGTAGGAATTATGGAAATTATCTCTGAAGCACTGATAAGTAAGGTGAAATCTGAAGGATGTTCAGGGATAGGTAAAAGGGATAGGGCTGGGGTGCAGACATGAAAGAAAAGCAGGTAGAATAGTAATGACAGTTTCCAAGAAGTTCAAGCTTAGTCTAAATGGAAAGAGGCTGAGTAAGAGGCAGATGATGTTGAAGAAATAAGTTGAAGAGAGATCATCATAAGGAATTTGAAATATCTAGTAGAAGAATTGGGAGAAAGTTAAAAGAGTTAAGAAAAGAAGAGATAGGATCACATTTTATTTTTTAAAAAAATCACAGGATGTAGTCACTGGGTTGGATTGCAAAGGGCCAAGAGCAGAAGGGACACCATTTAGCAGGTTTTCGTGAGATATAGGCAACAATGATGGAAACTAGACTGCGGTGTTCACAGAGATATAACCACTCACTCTTAAAATCCTAGAGCCAACCTCCCATTGTTGTTGTGGGGAAAATTTTTTTAGTACATTTGAAACTTCCAAAATGTGACTGGCACATATTCAAGGATCTAGAAGAAATACTAACTGTTGTTATTACTATTATATTTTTTTACTATTAGATATCATCTATAAACTAATGTGTGCTAGCCACCTGTGCCTAATTAATTGAATCAAAATTGATTTTCAATTACAACATGATTGTAATTTTTCCTGGTTAGTCTAGTCAGAGATTCTCATTTCTTTTCATCTTTTTGAAAAGACAGAGAAAGACATATTCCATATGATATCACTTATATGTAGAATCTAAAATAGTCAAAGGTAAAAGCAGAGAGCAATATGCTAGTAACCAGGAGCTGGCAAAATCTGGTCCACTGGAGAAGGAAATAGCACTTCAGTATTCTACCTTGAGAACCTCAGGAACGCTATGAAAAGGCAAAAAGATAAGACACAGAAAGATGAACTCCCAAGGTCAGTAGGTGCCCAATATGCTACTGAAGATCACTGGAGAAATAGCTCCAGAAAGAATAAAGGGATGGAGCCAAAGCAAAAACAACACTCAGTTGTGGATAGGACTGGTGATGGAAGTAAAGTACAATGCTGTAAAGAGGAATTTTGCATAGGAACCTGGAATGTTAGGTCCATGAATCAAGGCAAATTGGAAGTGGTCAAACAGGAGATGGCAAGAGTGAACATTGACATTCTAGGAATCAGCAAACTAAAATGGACTGGAATGGGTGAATTTAACTCAGATGACCATTATATCTGCTATTGTGGGCAGGAATTCATTAGAAGAAATGGAGAAACCATCATAGTCAACAAGAGTCTGAAATGCAGTACTTAGATGCAATCTCAAAAATGACAAAATGATCTCTGTTTGTTTCCAAGGCAAACAATTCAATATCATGGTAATCCAAGTCTATGTCCCAACCAGTAATGCTGAAGCTTAAATTAAATGGTTCTATAAAGACCTACAAGAACTAACACCTAAAAAAGATGTACTTTTCATTATGGGGGACTGGAATGCAAAAGTAGGAAGTCAAGAAACACCTGGAGTAATAGGCAAATTTGGCCTTGGAGTACAGAATGAAGCAGGGCAAAAGCTAATAGAGTTTTGCCAAGAGAATGCGCTGGTCATAGCAAACACCCTCTTCCAGCAACACAAGAGAAGACTACACATGGATGTCACCAGATGGCCAACACTGAAATCAGATTGATTATATTCTTTGCAGCCAAAGATGGAGAAGCTCTATACAGTCAGCAAATATAAACCAGGAGTGACTGTGGCTCAGATCATCACAGTGGAAGTGAGAAATAGACTCAAGGGACTAGATCTGATAGACAGAGTGCCTGATGAACTAGGGATGGAAGTTCATGATCTTGTACTGAAGACAGTAAGCAAGACCATCCCCAAGAAAGAGAAATGCCAAAAAAGCAAAGTGGCTATCTGAGGAGGCCGTAGAAAAAGCTGTGAAAAGAAGAGAAGCCAAAAGAAAAGGAGAAAAGGAAAGATATATACGTTTGAATGCAGAGTTCCAAAGAATAGCAAGGAGACATAAGAAAGCCTTCCTCAGTGATCAGTGCAGAGAAATAGAGGAAAACATTAGACTGGGAAAGACTAGATCTCTCTTCAAGAAAGTTAGAGGTACTAAGGGAACATTTCATGCAAAGATGGGCTCAATAAAGTACAGAAATGGTATGGACCTAACAGAAGCAGAAGTTATTAAGAAGAGGTGGCAAGAACACACAGAAGAACTGTACAAAGAAGATATTCACGACCCAGATAATCACAATGATATGATCACTCACCTAGAGCCAGACATCCTGGAATGTGAAGTCAAGTGGGCCTTAGGAAGCATCACTACAAACAAAGCTAGTGGAGGTGATGGAATTCCAGTTGAGCTATTTCAAACCCTGAAAGATGATGCTGTGAAAGTGCTGCACACAATATGCCAGCAAACTTGGAAAACTTAGCAGTGGCCATGGACTGGAAAAGGTCAGGGTTCATTGCAATCCCAATGAAAGGCAATGCCAAAGAATGCTCAGACTATCGCACAATTATACGCATCTCACACACTAGTAAAGTAATGCTCAAAATTCTCCAAGCCAGGCTTCAGCAATATGTGAACCATGAACCTCCAGATGTTCAAACTGGATTTAGAAAAGGCAGAAGAACCAGAGATCAAATTGCTAACATTCGCTGGCTTATCAAATAAAGAACAGAGTTCCAGAAAATCATGTATTTCTGCTTTATTAACTAGGCCAAAGCCTTTGACTGTGTGGATCACAACAAACTGTGGAAAATTCTGAAAGATGGGAATACCAGACCACCTGATCTGCCTCTTGAGAAACCTATATGCAGGTCAGGAAGCATCGGTTAGAACTGGACATGGAACAATAGACTGGTTCCAGATTGGAAAAGGAGTATGTCAAGGCTGTTATGTTGTCACCCTGCTTATTTAACTTATATTCAGAGTACATCATGAGAAACACTGGCCTGGAAGAAACACAAGCTGGAATCAAGATTGCTGGGAGAAGTATCAATAACCTCAGATACACATATAACACCACCCTTATGGCAGAAAGTGAAGAAAAACTAAAGATCCTCTTGATGAACGTGAAAGAGGAGAGTGGAAAAGTTGGCTTAAAGCTCAACATTCAGAAAACTGAGATTATGGCATCTGGTCCCATCACTTCATGGGAGATAGATGGGGAAACAGTGGAAACAGTGTCAGACTTTATTTTGGGGGGCTCCAAAATCACTGCAGATGATGACTGCAGCCATGAAATTAAAAGACATTTACTCCTTGGAAGGAAAGTTATGACCAAGTTAGCCAGCATATTAAAAAGCAGAGATATTACTTTGTCAGCAAAGGTCCATCTAGTCAAGTTATGGTTTTTCCAGTAGTCATGTATGGATGTGAGAGTTGGACTATTAAGAAAGCTGAATGCTGAAAATTTGATGCTTTTGAACTGTAGTGTTGGAGAAGACTCTTGTGAATCCCTTGGACTGCAAGGAGATCCAACCAGTCCATCCTAAAGGAGATCAGTCCTGGGTTTTCACTGGAAGGACTGATGTTGAATCTTGGAAGGACTGATGCTGAATCTGAAACGCCAATACTTTGGCCACCTGATGCGATGACCTGACTCATATGAAAAGACCCTGGTGCCTAGAAAGATTGATGGCACGGTGTAGAAGGGGACGACAGAGGATGAGATGGTTGGATGGCATCACCGACTCTATGGACATGAGTTTGGGTAAACTCCCAGTGTTGGTGATGGACAGGGAGGCCTGGCTTGTTGTGGTACATGGGGTCACAAAGAGTCGGACATGACTGTGTGACTGAACTGAACTGAAGAGAAGGTAAAGTATAGAGATGAGAAAATGATAAATCATTCAAATTATAATTTTTCTTAGTGTTAATAGGGAAAAGAAATACTACTGACTTATTTCTTAAAAGTATTCAGAACATCTCCCTGGAATAAATTAAAGAAATGATTTAGCAGGACTATAATAATAAACAATTAAATATGGGTTGCTATGTTGCTATGTGGTCTTCTTCCAATAATCTATGTAGTAACCAATGACAATATTGATGAAGAGTCTAAGTCTAACACTGTTTTACAGTATCTCCTCTTCACCACTGTGTGTTGCCTCTGTCTCCTTTCTTTCCTAACTCATACACACAAGTGCACAGATACACATAACACTAGAAATTCACCTTATACCAAGGACCTCAAGAATCTCAGGGATGAGGTCTGTTAAAAAACAATCATTATTGAAAACACTATGGAGTTTCCTAAAAAGCTTAAAAATTGAATTTACGTATAGTCCAGCAATTACACTTCTGGGAATGTATTCACAAGAATTCAAACTAGGATGCCAACGAGATATTTGTACATCATGTTCATGAAAGCACTGTTCACAAGAGCCAAGAGGCTGAAGCAACCCAAATGTCCTTCAACCAATAAAGCAATAAACGATTATTCAACCTTTAAAAGGAAATTCTGAAACACCACACAACTTGGATGCACCTTCCCCTGAGTGCCATAAGCCAGTCCAGAAAGACAAGTACCATAAAATTCAAAAGTATATATAGCTTGGTCATATTTGTAGAAACACAAAGCAGAGTGATGGTTGCCAGAGCATTTCTTAATGACATAGATTTTCAGTTTTGCCAGGTGATAAAGTTCTGGTTATTGGTTGCACAATATGAATACACTTAACACTACTGAACCACACATTTAGGAATGGTTAAGATGGTAGCATCTTTTTAAAATCTATAACTCTAATAATTCCAGACCATATCTGATTTTTCTCTCTTTAATTGTTTGCAGCAATCATTTCAATATTGGTTGTTATGCTGTTGCTCCTTTGTGATGAAGCAAATTCTTTTTTCACAGGATATGGAAGAGTTTGCCCAGAGCTCTGGAGAAAAAGGTATTATGGTATTTTCTTTGGGGTCAGTGGTCACTAACATAAAAGAAGAAAAGCCAATATGATTGCATCATCTCTTGTCCAGATTCCACATAAGGTAGGCAAAGTAGCTTAATAGTGAAAAACTATTTAATGACTTGTTTCAATAATGTAAAAAGTCAGATTACAGACAATTTCTGCAAGAAAGGTAAACTACTATGACAGCTCCAACTTATCTCAGATATTTATAAAAGCCAAAATATTCATAGCAAGTGCTACAGTAGTACAGAATGTCTTTTATTAACAACACTGTGGATTAACATTATTATAAAGAAAAATATTTAAAGGTAAGTGTCAATTTTGGTATTATAATGGGATTGTGGACTGAAAGGTAAATCACCAAATTCTGCTTTGTCATTTGTTCCTCTTGAATGAAGGGCTCCTGAGGACAGTACACATACAGATGTTCTCAAGAGTTAAATTTTAACAGTACATGTAGTAACACAATGATATTATGCAATAATGATAAAAGTCTGGAATGCATTATGAAGAATGTATTTGCTCTGGCCCCTTTCATTTCCCCTAAATTTTAGAATAGCCCTACCAGTGTGCTTCTCAGGGTCCTGTTCAGAGAAAGGATGGCCAGGTCTCCCCAAGTTGCCTCCAGATACCCAACCAGCACAAAGACTTAGAAAAAGAGAAATATCAGCCTCCCTGGTTGACTGAACCCTGCCAAAGTCTGAAGTGGGAAGATTAAAGAGAAAGTGGGAAGATAGGGCCTTGCCCTTTAGTAAACCCTGTGCATTGTAAGGTCTGGCCCTTAATGGATTCTGCTTCTAACCTGTCACATTGTCCCTCCTGATAGAGAAGGAAGAAAGGATTATAAGAAGGAGTGAGGCATGAGGAAGACTGGCATGGAAATATTTAGCAGCCTCTTTTTCCATAAAATAGAGTGATACCTTATTTTCTAATGTATAAAATATCACTGGGGTCTTTGGATATTTGTGAACTACTCTTTTAGTTTGACATCTGATATTGTAGTCTTCTCCTAATAACCTATGCAATTTTTATAAACTTACTTTATATTCACACAGCAAATAGAGGTTAAAAACTATAAATTATAATCCAGTGTATGAGAATTGATTGAGAATTCCAAAACTGGTACCTTACTTTGGTACTGGGCATAGAAACTTCACTTTCACTTTTCACTTTCATGCATTGGAGGAGGAAATGGCAACCCACTCCAGTGTTCTTGCCTGGAGAATCCCAGGGATGGTGGAGCCTGGTGGGCTGCTGTCTATGGGGTCACAGTGAGTCAGACACGACTGAAGCGACTTAGCAGCAACAGCAGCAGCAGCAGCATAGAAACTAAATGATCGTTACTGTCAGTGCTTTGTGTTTGTTGTTAAAGTATTCAAGGTCAGCTGAATAAATTTTATTATCACAAGGTTGGATATTTTCAATAACCTTATTGATATGTATAAATTACCAACAAGCTCTTCTTTTCTAAATTTAAACTATTTCCAAACCTAGTAAGTGTGGTAATACTCTGGGCTCATGACAAAACTTACTAGTTTTCATTTTTCTTGGAAGTAATGCTTACAATTTATAATCTAAGAAGGTATGCTTTATAAGTAGCATTAACTTATTGCCAAATTATAAATGAACAGAAAGAGTTGTTTCTCTTAAATGGCTAATTACACATGCATTTTCCTTGTATATCAAAAGAGTAAAAGACATCTATCAAAAGATATATTAACAAGTGAATATAAGTTAACTCTCTTCTGTAGCATGTTAGTGAATATCATATTTGAAAATGACAGTTAGTGTATTAAAGTGAAGTCACTCAGTCGTGTCTGACTCTTTGTGACCCCATGGACTGGAGCCTACCAGATTCCTCCATCCATGAGATTTTCCAGGCAAGAGTACCGGAGTAGGTTGCCATTTCCTTCTCCAGAGGATCTTTCCAACCCAGGGATCGAATCCAGGTCTCCCTCATTGTAAGCAGACACTTGACCATCTGAGCCACTAAGGAAGTAAATATATATATATATATATATATATATATATATATATATATATATATAAAACAAATGTCTAAGTGTTATAAAACTTAGGAATTCTGAAACTTTGTCAATAATGTGTGTAAAACTATGAGAGTTGAGGGTAGAAGACATAAAATTTAAGAAATTAAGAAAACTAAGAAAATTAGATATAAAAATTAAGAAATTTAGAAGAAAATGAAGCTATAAAGTATATAAATTATTAGAAATTTCCCAGTCTTTTTACATTAGAATAAAGACCGTCTAGCAATTATTTTAAATATCTAAATTTGGCATTGAAAACTTCATTTGTCTATGCCATCATGTGTAGAAATTCATGATTATATTCCATACCTGACTGAACATAGTAATAAGTGCGTAAAATATGGGTATTCCTACTAATGTCAGTGCATTAGTAGTTGTCAAGACATAAGATCTCTTGTACTTGCTTCCTGACAAACCATGTGGAGGACATTTAACTAGTTGTCTTTTCATCTCTTCAGAAATCTAATACTATAACTTTAAACTCATTGAATAAGATATTTCCTTTACCCCAACAGGTTCTACAGAGATACAATGGCAAGAAACCAGACACCTTAAGACCCAATACTTGGCTGTATAGCTGAATCACCCAGAATGACCGTCTCAGTAAAAATTGACAGAACAAATGCTAAAAACATGAAAAACAGCTGAGCAGAGGGATTTTACTTCATTAGCAAACAAACTTATCAACAGTTTATTTTTGAAACACTCAGAAAGAAAACTTTAACTCTGTATTTTTACTGCCAACCCTAGAAGAGGAAAGGAGAAAATGTGACAGTTGGCACTGTATTACACCTGGTCATGTCCCTTATGTTCAAGATAAAAAGTATCTATACTTTGCCTGTAATTACTTCTCACAGTGAAATATTCAATAGCTTCATGAGTTATTGTTCTATATATTAATTCTTTCCTTACATCTCTATTTTCTCCTGTGTTCAGTTCAGTTGCTCAGTTGTGTCCGACGTTGTGATCCCATGGACCGCAACATGCAAGGCTTCCTTGTCCATCACCAACACCTGGAGTTTATCCAAACTCATGTCCATTGAGTCGGTGATGCTATCCAACCATCTCATCCTCTGTCATCCCCTTCTCTGCCTGCCCTCAACCTTTCCCAACATCAGGGTCTTTTCAAATGAGTCAGCTCCTTGCTTCAGGTGGCCAAATTATTGGCATTTCAGATTCAACATCAGTTCTTCCAATGAACACCCAGGACTGATCTCCTTTAGGATGTACTGGTTGGATCTCCTTGTAGTCCAGAGGACACTCAAGAGTCTTCTCCAACACCACAGTTCAAAAACATCAATTTTTCAGCACTCATCTTTCTTCACAGTCCAACTCTTACATCCATACATGACCACTGGAAAAACCACAGCCTTGACTAGAGACCTTTGTTGGCAAAGTAATGTCTCTGCTCTTTGATATTCTGTCTGTCTGATTTGGCCATAACTTTCCTTCCAAGGAGTGAGTGTCTTTTAATTTCATGGCTGCAATCACCATCTGCAGTGATTTTGGAGCCCCCCAAAATAAAGTCTGACACTGTTTCTACTGTTTCCCCATCTATTTCCCATGAAGTAATGGGACCAGATGCCATGATCTTCATTTTCTGAATGTTGAGTTTTAAGCCAACTGTTTCACTCTCCTCTTTCATCAAGAGGATCTTTAGTTCTTCTTCACTTTTTGCCATAAGGGTGGTGTCATCTGCATATCTGAGGTTACTGATATTTCTCCCAGCAATCTTGATTCCAGCTTGTGCTTCATCCAGGCCAGCGTTTCTCATGATATACTCTGCATAGAAGTTAAATAAGCAGGGTGACAATATACAGCCTTGACGTACTCCTTTTCCTATTTGGAAACAGTCTGTTGTTCCATGTCCAGTTCTAACTGTTGCTTCCTGATCTGCATATAGGTTTCTCAAGAAGCAGGTCAGGTGGTCTGGTATTCTCATCTCTTTCAGAATTTTCCAGTTTGTTGTGATCCACATAGTCAAAAGCTTTGGCATAGTCAATAGTGAAGAAATATATGTTTTTCTGGAACTCTCTTGCTTTTTGATGATCCAGTGGATGTTGGCAATTTGATGTCTGGTTCACCTGCCTTTTCTAACACCAGGTTGAACATCAGGAAGTTCACGGTTCATGTATTGCTGAGGCCTGGCTTGGAGAATTTTGTGCATTACTATGTAGGGGTATTTTAAAAGCTACTGAAAAATAACAGCTCCTTTTTTATTACTAGTGACTCTCATTTTTTGCAGGAAAAAAAATCCACAATCATTTTTTCAAGGCAATTACACATTTCATGGGAAAATATTTTTCCTTTCTCAGGTTCTACTGTCACTACGATTACCTTTCCCATGGCCTTGACACCATTCCTATAAGATTAAATGACTTCACTATTTCTTTAAGAGAATATATTTCTGAATGTTCCCTTTTTATGCGTATGGTTTCTTTTACCCAGAATGTTCTTTTAAGGTGTTCACCTGCCAATCATGAATTCATTTGTGAAGTTTAAGTGACAAAGCACTTCATCTATGAAGTCTTCACTTACCTCTTCAGCAGACTTAGGGGTTCCTTGCTTTATGTTCTGAAGCAATTTAAACGGGCTTTCATATGTATAATCATCTGTTATCTAAAAGACACTGCTTATTTCAGTTACTTTATAATGTTCATATCTTATTTTATTTCTCAATATTATAATTAATAATTTTACTGAAATTCATTCAATCCTAGGACACTGAAAAACCAAAGCCTTTATATAGTAGAACAAATGGCATTAATTAGCCAATGTACCATGGGATCCCTATGGTAAGACTGCTTATGTTTGTTGATCAACCTGATAACATCCCTCAAATGAAGGTCAAGGGAGCAGCTGTTAGATTAGACTTGGAAACAGTGTCAAGATCAGATTTTCTTAATGCATAGAAGCAAGCCATTAATAATCCTTTGTGAGTATAATTTTTTCTTTACTAGATACTATTTCTAGAGAAGTTTTCATAGGAAGATCAGGAAGGCAGCAGTGAGTCTTCATATAAACACAATGAGGAGTAAGATTTGCTCAATACTTTGAAAACAGTAATCAGTAACTTATTGTTAGGGTCACAAAAGTTTTTCTAGTACTTTTAGGGAAATAGTTTATCAGAGTTTTAAGGATAGTGGAGAAATTTTGAAAGAGCTAATCATTAGAATGAGATGAATCACTGCAATTGTAACAGGAGGATTAACAAAGGTAACAGGAAATATTGAGAACAAGATTAGAGCAGGAACAATTAATATTATGAGTACTCAGCTGCACAGTCACAGATTTCTTTTAGCAAATGAGCTCCTCAAATGTTTTCAACTCTTCTAAGATTGTTTATTTTCAGTAAGCCACCATGATTTGGTCAATTTCAAATTCCCTTTACATCTAAGACATCCCAATTATGTACTATGATTTTGACTCCATCACTAATAAGTGGCAAAAAGCTAGAACTTTTTGATTTACCCAATTACAACAATGTAGATACTATTTCTAAGTGAAAATACATTCTGATTTTTTTTGTTGTGCTTGTTTTGTCTTATTTGGAAGAATGTAAAATCAAAAAGCAATTGACTTGAAGAGATAAATTGGGATATTCCTGTAGAAAAATCAGATATTTTGAAACCAGGAATATTGGGTTATCAAATCATTTAAAGATATACATTAATTTCAGCAATACTCTTATTATTAATATCATAACTGTGATGTCCCTATTTTTCCCCATTTGTTTCATAATGGCTTTGAAAAATCATTTTGTGAATATATTGGTAATAATAGCACAATCAACATTTCTCTCTTAAAATCAGTGCTATTTAATTTTTACTTCAGTATAAATATTAGACTAAATGAGTACCATAAGAAGCACATTTTATTCTTTTTTTTAAGAGATACAGTTTTCATATGGTGGTTTTTATTAGAAGTACATCTCTCTAGAATCTTTTACATTTCTTAATCTTTAGTACTGTAAAGGTGGCGTCCAAAAATGAAAATAAATTATTACCTGATATATACTGAATGTTTATGAAACTTTACACTCAGTACTGAGTCTTTTGCATACACTCAGTAACTTCTCATTATAGTCATTCCCTGCATACATGCAAGGAGTGTCAACTCTTTGCAACCCCATGGACTGTAACCCACCAGGCTCCTCCATCCATGGGATTCTCCAGGTCAGAATACTGGAATGAGTTGCATGGCCTCTTCCAGGAGATATTCCCAATCCAGAGATCAAACTTGTGACCCCACTATCTCCTGCATTGCAGGCGGATTCTTTACTGGTGAGCCACCAGGTAGCCACAAGTCTTTTCCTAGGGTAAAACAAAAATGTTTCTGGTTTATTGCCCTCTTCCCAAAAACCCAGTGCTCTCCTGTGTTTTCTACAGAATGTGAAGAGAAGTTAACTCAATAGTTTTCACTACAGTACCATGTTGTAGCATTTTTTGATAGAGTTCCTGAGCCATATTTCTTTTTTTACCCCTTCTTCCTTGTCTGTTAGTCCATCATCATTTCAACAGTAGAAACAAATGTAACTGCAAAGCCTGGAAGTGAAATGTTGAGCCTTCTCCAGATTCTAAAGGGACTGACAGTAAAAGCAATAAAACTAGCAAACATTTTCTAAAAGGCTATTATATTTTAGGAATACCTCTAAGAATCAATTTATTATTCCTCCAAAGACTCAGATAAGAAACTATTCCTATGCACTCCTTTTAAAAAGGAAAAAGTAAGGAAGAGAAAGAATTAAAATGTAGGCAACAAGATAAGTATCTTCAAACCAACACAATCCACTTCCACACTTTCCACCTCTCAGTTCAGTTCAGTTCCGTTCAGTCGCTCAGTCGTGTCTGACTCTTTGCGACCCCATGAATCGCAGCACTCCAGGCCTCCCTGTCCATCACCAGCTCACGGAGTTCACTCAGACTCACGTCCATCGAGTCCGTGATGCCATCCAGCCATCTCATCCTCTGTCGTCCCCTTCTCCTCCTGCCCCCAATCCCTCTCAGCATGAGGGACTTTTCAAATGAGTCAAATCTTCGCATGAGGTGGCCAAAGTACTGGAGTTTCAGCTTTAGCATCATTCCTTCCAAAGAAATCCCAGGGTTGATCTCCTTCAGAATGGACTGGTTGGATCTCCTTGCAGTCCAAGGAACTCTCAAGAGTCTTCTCCAACACCATAGTTCAAAAGCATCAATTCTTCGGCACTCAGCCTTCTTCACAGTCCAACTCTCACATCCATACATGACCACAGGAAAAACCAGAGCCTTGACTAGACGGACCTTAGTCGGCGAAGTAATGTCTCTGCTTTTGAATATACTGTCTAGGTTGGTCATAAATTTTCTTCCAAGGAGTAAGCGTCTTTTAATTTCATGGCTGCAGTCACCATCTGCAGTGATTTTGGAGCCCAAAAAATAAAGTCTGACACCGTTTCTACTGTTTCCCCATCTATTTCCCATGAAGTGATGGGGCCAGATGCCAAGATCTTCGTTTTCTGAATGTTGAGCTTTAAGCCAACTTTTTCGCTCTCCTCTTTCACTTTCATCAAGAGGCTTTTTAGCTCCTCTTCACTTTCTGCCATAAGGGTGGTGTCATCTGCATATCTGAGGTTATTGATATTTCTCCTGGCAATCTTGATTCCAGCTTGTGCTTCTTCCAGTCCAGCGTTTCTCATGATGTACTCTGCATAGAAGTTAAATAAGCAGGGTGACAACATACAGCCTTGACATACTCCTTATAGGCTAAACCCAAACTTAGCTCAAATGGTAAAGAATCTGCCTGCAATGCAGGAGACTGGGGTTTGATACTGGGTCAGGAAGTTCCCCTGGAGAAGGGAATGGCAACCCACTCCAGTATTCTTGCCTGGAGAATTCCATGGACAGAGGAGCTTGGAGGGCTATAGTTCATGGGGTCACAAAGAGTCAGTCACAGCTGAACTGCTAAAACTACTGCTACTACTACCAAAAATAAGGTCAGTATTAATTCCTGCTCAGTAACAACCCCTGATCAGCTCTGGGTGGATACATCTCTGAACCTCATCATGGATTTGCCTCCTATTTCTTGATTATGATTGTATTTTAAAACTTGTCTCTTAAGTCTGTTAACAAAACCTTACTGGATAACTCAAGCTTTGAACACTCAGATCATGTATTTCTTTTCCTTTCTCATTTCTTTTCTATATTCTTCTTTCCATCTGTGAGCTCATCCCATTCTTTGGGTTATAAATTTGGGTTATAAATTCTCTGGGTTATAAATACTTCTCCTCTCCCATGTTCTCTCTTTTCTTCATAGCTTGAAATCTTTTCATTTAACAAATTTTATTCCATAAGCTAAAGTGTCTGAAGAAAATAATCTATCACTCTTCCTGTCTATGAGGCACATATTTCTTCTATCTGCATGGAAATTTCACATATTTATCTTTTCTAATTCTATCTATAAATTGATATTGCATTGTTTTCCATTCAGGTATAAAGAGAATGCTATGCGGTTATCAATCACTCAGCCCATGAATTCCCTAGACTGAGCAGTCTTCTGGTTTGAATTTGTCATGCACCACAAAGGAGCTAAGCACCTGCAACCAGCCACCCATGACCTCAACTTGTACCAATACCATTCTCTGGATGTGATTGGGTTCCGGCTGGCCTGTGTGGCAACCGCTATTTTCCTTGTCATAAGTTGTTGCTTGCTTTGCTATCAAAAGTTTATTAAGACAGGGAAGAAGAAAAATAAGTAGATTTTGAGACCTCAGGCTAGTAGGCATGATAGGGAAGATTATTCCATTTAATTCAACTACTATGGATCAAGTTATGCCAAGATTATTCTCCGCATTTAACAAGAAGTGAGTTTTCCTGATTTACCCCAAGATTTTATTCTTTCTTAAACATATTGTGTTTGTTAATCCATTCAGCTCCATGGATGGAAATAATTCTGTGCAATTTTTGATAAATACTTAAATATTCCTCTTGAAATCGTCAGTTCTGTTCATGAAAACAAAGAAAAGTGGTAACTGAAGATATGAGTGGATTATATTAAATTTACAATTCTAACTTTATAAATCTTTCAGTGATCAATTCTGCTTTTCATACCAATTTACATATAATTTCATAACTATGAAAAAATGAGACTGGCTAGGATCTCAGTCTGTTGATTTAAAAAGATTGAACAGACTGTTTTCACTATGTATTTTCAGAAACATCTTCTGCATTAAAAAATCAAAAATATAAGATAGATGTCCTTGTCAAAGAAAAACAGAGCTAGACACATTGAAGAACAACAAGACAAATTTTATTCAAACTGCTAAATAAAGGGAGAGACAGAGATTCCAGTATAAACTGAGGTTCTGCTTCAAATTAGGCACAGGTGACTGAGGTCTTTAAAGGGTGAATAGATAAAGAACAAAGAGACTATGGGGGAAGTGAGAGAAGGGAAAAAAAAAGGGATGAGGTGCTATGTAGAAATGGAAAATTACAAAAAGGGCAAGTGGTGCCTTATATGCTAAGTCGCTTCAGTCATATCCAACTTTTTGTGACCCCCATGGCCTGTAACCTGTCAGGTCTCTCTGTCTGTGGGATTTTCCAGGCAAGAATACTGGAGGGGTTGCATTTCCTTCTAAAGGGGATCTTCTTGACCCAGAAATGGAAGCTGCATCTCTTTATGTCTCCTGCATTGGCAAATGGGTTCTTTACTACTAGCACTACAAGGGTAAGTGGGAAAAATACTAAAAATGGTTTGCCAAGGTACATTAGACAATGTACGTTTTGTGGTTTGTGGGATCACATTTTCTTAAACAAAACTCAGCATAATGGTTGGGGCTATCTTTACAGATACAAGCTACAATCCAGTACAGGTTGAAGTGAGGCTGAAGTTGGCCAAGTCTCTTAACACAGTGTTTAAGCAGCTTCTTTGTTCTGTATAGGAGTTTAGAGTTCAAAAACCTCAAGAAACACAAAACATTTTTTCATGTAAATTTTGTTTCTTTCAGAAATTCTGAATGGTGCTAACTGGCTTGCTACCTAAAAATAAATAGTAAAATATTTGGTTAAAAGAAGAAAGACATTTTCCATAGAAAGCCTTGATTATATTGAATTACTGTTCCCCCTTAATAATACCCATGATGATTTGTTGTTATTCAGTCAATAAGTCATGTCCGACTCTTTGCAACCCCATGTGCTGCAGCACAATAGGCTTCCCTGCCCTTCACTTATCTCCAGGGGTTGCTCAAACATAAGTCCATTGAGTCAGTGATGCTATCCAACCATCTTGTCCCCGGTTGCCCCCTTCTCTGCCTAGCCTCAATCTTTCCCAGCATCAGGGTCTTTTCCAATAAGTTGACTCTTTCAAACCAGGTTGCCAAAGTATTGGCGCTTCAGCTTCAGTGCCAGTCCTTCCAATGAATATTCAGGACTGATTTCCTTTAGGACTGAGTGGTTGGATCTTCTTGATCTCTAAGAAACTCTCAACAGTCTTCTCCAACACCACAGTTTGAAAGCATCAATTCTTTGTCCCTCAGCTTCTTTATGGTCCAAATCTCATATCTGTACATAACTAGTGGAAAAACAATGGCTTTGACTAGATGGACCTGCCAGCCAAATGATGACTCTGCTTTTTAATACTCTGCCTAGGTTTGTCACAGCTTTCCTGAAAAAGAACAAGCATCTTTTAATTTCATGGCTGTAATCACCATCTGCAGTGATTTTGGAGTCAAAGAAAATAAAATCTGGAAGTGGTCTGAAGATGGCAGAGGAATAGGACAGGGCAGAGGACACTGGAGGAGGACACAGGCAGAGGACATCAGACATCCAGAAAGGCAGCCCATTCTCTTCGACAGGAGGGATGGAGAAGCCTTGAGACCACTGTAAGAATAAGACTGAAAGCCAGAGGCAGGAGGTTTAAATCCAAAACTTGAGAACTCCAGAAAACTCCTGACTCCAGGGAGCATTAATTAACAAGAGCTCATCCAAAAGCCTCCATACCTACACTGAAACAAAGCTCCATCCAAGAGCCAACAAGTTTCAGAACAAGACATACCAAGCTAATTCTCCAACAATGCAGGAACATAACCTGAGCATTAAAATACAGGTGGTGAAAAGTCACACCAAACCCATAGACACTTCAAAATTCACTACTGGACACTTCATTGCACTTCAGAGGCAGGAGATCCAACTCCACTCACCAGAACACTGACACAAGCTTCCCTAACTAGGAAACCTTGACAAGCCACTCATCCAACCTCACCCACAGGGAGGAAACTCAAAACTAAAGAGGAACCACAAACTTTCAGCCACCCCAAAGGCCATCCCAAACACAGCAATCTGATGAAAAGGCAGAGAAATATTCAGCAGGTAAAGGAACATGATAAATGCCCACCAAACCAAACAAAAGAGGAGGAGATAGGGAGTCTACCTGAAAAAGAATTCAGAATAATGATAGGAAAAATGATGCAAAATCTTGAAAACAAAATGGACTTACAGATAAATAGTCTGGAGACAAGGATTGAGAAGATGCAAGAAATGTTTAACAAGGACCTAGAAGAAATAAATAGTGTCAATCAATAATGAATAATGCAATAAATGAGATCAAAAGCACTCTGGAGGGAACCAACAGTAGAATAACTGAGGCTCTGCCACAGATAGGATAAGTGAGGTGGAAGATAGAGTGGTGGAAATAAATGAAGCAGAGAGGAAAAAGAAAAAAGAATTAAAAGAAATGAGGACAACCTCAGAGACTTCTGGGACAATGTCAAATGCCCCAACATTTGAATCATAGGAGTTCCAGAAGAAGAAGACAAAAACAAAGGCCATGAGAAAACACTGGAGGAGATAATAGTTTTAAACATCCCTAAAATGGGGAAGGAAATAACCACCCAAGTACAAGAAGCCCAGGGAGTCCCAAACAGGATAAACCCAAGATGAAACACCCCAAGACACATATTAATCAAATTAATGAAGATCAAATACAAAGAACAAATATTGAAAGGAGCAATGGCAAAAGAACAAATAAAGGGATTCCCATAAGGATGCAGCTGACCTTTCAATAGAAGCTCTTCAGGCCAGAAGGGAATGGCAGGACATACTTAAAGCGATGAAAGAGGAAAACTTACAACCCAGGTTACTGTACCCAGCAAGGATCTCATTCAAATATGAAGGAGAAATCAAAAGCTTTACAGACAAGTAAAATCTGAGACAATTCAGCACCACCAAATCAGCTCTTCAACAAATGCTAAAGGATATTCTCTGTACAGGAAACACAGAAAAGGTGTATTAGCTCTAACCCAAAACAAAAAAGTAAATGGCAAAAGGATCATACCTATCAATAATTACCTTAAATGTAAATAGATTGAATGGCCCAACCAAAAGGCAAAGACTGGCTGAATGAATACAAAAACAAGACCCCTATATATGCTGTCCACGAGAGACCCATCTTAAAACAAGGAACACATACAGACTGAAAGTGAAGAGCTGGAAAAAGATATTTCACACAAATGGAGACCAAAAGAAAGCAGGAGTAGCAATACTCATATCAGATAAAATAGACTTTGAAATAAAGGCTGTGAAAAGAGACAAAGAAGGACACAACATAATGATCAAAGGATCAATCCAAGAAGAAGATATAAAAATTATAAATCTATATGCACCCACCATAGGAACACTATAATATGTAAGGCAAACACTAACAAGTATGAAACAGGAAATTAACAATAACACAATAATAGTAGGAGACTTTAATACTCCACTCACACCTATGGATACATCAACTAAACAGAAAATTAGCAAGGAAACACAAACTTTAAATGCCACAATGGACCAGTTAGATCTAATTAATATCTATAAAAAGCCTCTTGATAAAAGTGAAAGTGGAGAGTGAAAAAGTTGGCTTAAAGCTCAACATTCAGAAAACGAAGATCATGGCATCTGGTCCCATCACTTCATGGGAAATAGATGGGGAAACAGTGGAAAAAATGGCAGACTTTATGGTTTTGGGCTCCAAAATCACTGCAGATGGTGACTGCAGCCATGAAATTAAAAGACATTTACTCCTTGGAAGGAAAGTTATGACCAACCTAGAGAGCACATTAAAAAGCAGAGACATCACTTTGCCAACAAAGGTCCACCTAGTCAAGGCTATGGTTTTTCCAGTGGTCATGTATGAATTTGAGAGTTGGACTGTGAAGAAAGCTGACCACTGAAGAATTGATGCTTTTGAACTGTGGTGTTGGAGAAGACTCTTGAGAGTCCCTTGGACTGCAAGGAGATCCAGCCAGTCCATTCTGAAGGAGATCAGTCCTGGGTGTTCTTTGGAAGGACTGATGCTAAAGCTGAAACTCCAATACTTTGGAGCCATGTCACGCGAAGAGTTGACTCATTGGAAAAGTCTCTGATGCATGGAGGGATTGGGGGAAGGATGAGAAAAGGACGACAGAGGATGAGATGGCTGGATGGCATCACTGACTCGATGGACATGAGCTTGAGTGAACTCCAGGAGTTGGTGATGGACAGGGAGGCCCTGCATGCTGCGATTCATGAGGTCACAAAGAATTGGACACAGTTGAGTGACTGAACTGAACTAAACTGATAGGACATTTAACCCCAAAACAATAAATTTCACCTTTTTCTCAAGTGCACACGGAACATTCTCCAGGATAAATCACATCCTGGGCCATAAATCTAGCCTTCATAAATTCAAAAAAATTAAAATCATTCCAAGCATCTTTTCTGGTCACAATGCAGTAAGATTAGATGTCAACTAGAGAGGGGAAAAAAACTATTGAAAATACAAACATAATGAGGCAAAACAACATGCTTCTAAATAACCAACAAATCACAGAAGAAATTTTTTTAAAAAGCAAAATGTGCATAGAAACGAGTGAAAATGAAAACATAGCAACTCAAAACCTGTGGGATTCAATAAATGCAGTGTTAAGGGGAAGATTTGTTGCAATACAAGGTTACCTCAAGAAACAAGGGAAAAATCAAATAAATACCCTAACTCTACACCTAAAGCAACTAGAAAAAGAAGAAATGAAGAACCTCAGGGTTAGTAGAAGGAAAGAAATCATAATAAAAATGAGGGCAGAAATAAACGAGAAAGAAACAAAGGGGACCACAGCAAAAATCAACAAAGCTAAAAGCTAGTTCTTTGAGAAGGTAAATAAAATAGACAAACCATTATCCAGACTTATCAAGAAATAAAGGGAGAAGAATCAAATCAACAAAATTAGAAATGAAAATGGAGAACTCACAACAGACAACACAGAAATACAAAGGATAAGAGACTACTATCAGCAACCATATGCCAATAAAAAGGACAACTTGGAAGAAATGGACAAATTCTTAGAAACATATAACTTTTCAAAACTGAACCAGGAAGAAATAGAAAATCTTAACAGACCCATCACAAGCACAGAAATCGAAACTGTAATCGGAAATTGAAACAGTAATCAGAAATCTTCCAGCAAACAAAAGCCCAGGTCCAGATGGCTTCACAGCTGAATTCTACCAAAAATCTGAGAAGAGCTAACACCTATCCTGCTCAAACTCTTCCAGAAAATTGAAGAGGAAAGTAAACCTCCAAACTCATTTATGAGGCCACCATCATCCTAATAACAACACCAGACAAAGATGCCACAAAAAAAGAAAGCTACAGGCCGACATCACTGATGAACATAGATGCAAAAACCCTTAACAAAATTCTAGCAAACAGAATCCAACAAAGTATTAAAAAGATCATACATCATGACCAAGTGGGCTTTATCCCAGGGATGCAAGGATTCTTCAATATCTGCAAATCAATCAATGTAATTCACCACATTAACAAATTGAAAGATAAAAACCATATGAGTGTCTCAATAGATGCAGAGAAAGCTTTTGACAAAATTCAACACCGATTTATGATTAAAAAAAAAACCCTCCAGAAAGCAGGCACAGAAAGAAGATACCTCAACATAATAAAAGCCAAATATGATAAACCCACAGCAAACATTATCCTCAATGGTGAAAAACTGAAAACATTTCCCCTAAAGTCAGGAATGAGACAAGGGTGCCCACTCTCACTACTATTTAACACAGTTTTGAAAGTTTTATCCACAGCAGTCAGAGAAGAAAAAGAAATAAAAGGAATCCAGATTGGAAAAGAAGAAGGAAAATTCTCACTGTTTGCAGATGACATAATCTTCTACATAAAAACCCTAAAGACTCCACCAGATAATTACTACAGCTAATCAATGATTATAGTAAAGTTGCAGAATATAAAATTAACATGCATAAATCCCTTGCATTCCTATACACTAACAATGAGAAAACAAAAGAGAAATGAAGGAAACAATTCCATTCACCATTGCAATGAAAAGAATAAAATACTTAGGAATAAATCTATCTAAAAAACAAAAGACCTATATATCAAAAACTATAAAACACTGATGAAAGAAATCAAAGATGAAACAAATAGATGGAGAAATATATCATGTTCATGGATCAGAAGAATCAATATAGTGACAAATAGTATACTACCTAAAGCAAACTATAGATTCAATGCAATCCCTATGAAGCCAGCAACAGTATTTTTCAGAGAACTAGAACAAATAATTCCACAATTAGTATGGAAATACAAATAACCTAGAATAGCCAAAGCAATCTTGAGAAAGAAGAATGGAACTGGAGGAATCAACCACACTGATTTCAGTCTATATTACAAAGCTACAGTCATCAAGACAGCATGGTACTGGCACAAAGACAGAAATATAGATCAACGGAACAAAATAGAAAGCCCAGAGATAAATCCATGCACCTATGAACACCTTATGTTTGATAAAGGAGGCAAGAATATACAATGGAGAAAAGACAATCTCTTTAACAAGTGGTGCTGGGAAAACTGGTCAACCACTTGTAAAAGAATGAAACTAGAACACTTTCTAACACCATACACAAAAATACACTCAAAATGGATTAAAGAGCTAAATGCAAGACCAGAAACTATAAAACTCCCAGAGAAAAACATACGTAAAACACTCTCTGGCATAAATCACAGCAGGATCCTCTATGACCTACCTCCCAGAGTAATGGAAATAAAAGCAAAAATAAACAAATGGGACCTAATTAAACTTAAAAGTTTTTGCAAAACTAAGGAAACTATTACCAAGGTGAGAAGACAGTCTTCAGAATGGGAGAAAATTATAAAAATGAAGCAGCTGACAAAGAATTAATCTCAAAAATATACAAGCAGCTCCTGCAGCTCAATTTCAGAAAAATAAATGAGCCAATCAATAAATGGGACAAAGAACTAAACAGACATTTCTCCAAAGAAGACATATAGTTGGCTGACAAACACATGAAAGATGTTCAACATTACTCATTATCAGTTCAGTTCAGTCACTCAGTCATGTCTGACTCTTTGCGACCCCATGAATCGCAGCACGCCAGGCCTCCCTGTCCATCACCAACTCCCAGAGTTCACTCAGATTCACGTCCATCGAGTCAGTGATGCCATCCAGCCATCTCATCCTCTGTCGTCCCCTTCTCCTCCTGCCCCCAATCCCTCCCAGCATTAGAGTCTTTTCCAATGAGTCAACTCTTTGCATGAGGTGGCCAAAGTACTGGAGTTTCAGCTTTAGCATCATTCCTTCCAAAGAAATCCCAGGGCTGATCTCCTTCAGAATGGACTGGTTGGATCTCCTTGCAGTCCAAGGGACTCTCAAGAGTCTTCCCCAACACCACAGCTCAAAAGCATCAATTCTTTGGTGCTTACCCTTCTTCACAGTCCAACTCTCACATCCATACATGACCACTGGAAAAACCATAACCTTGACTAGACGGACCTTAGTCAGCAAAGTAATGTCTCTGCTTTTGAATATGTTGTCTATGTTGGTCATAACTTTTCCCCCAAGGAGTAAGTGTCTTTTAATTTCATGGCTGCAGTCACCATCTGCAATGATTTTGGAGCCCAAATAAATAAAGTCTGACACTGTTTCCACTGTTTCCCCATCTATTTCCCATGAAGTGATGGGGCCAGATGCCATGATCTTCGTTTTCTGAATGTTGAGCTTTAAGCCAACTTTTTCACTCTCCTCTTTCACTTTCATCAAGAGGCTTTTGAGATCCTCTTCACTTTCTGCCACAAGGGTGGTGTCATCCGCATATCTGAGGTTATTGATATTTCTCCCGGCAATCTTGATTCCAGCCTGTGCTTCTTCCAGCCCAGTGTTTCTCATGATGTACTCTGCATAGAAGTTAAATAAGCAGGGTGACAATATACAGCCTTGACATACTCTTTTTCCTATTTGGAACCAGTCTGTTGTTTCATGTCCAGTTTCATGTCCAGTTCTGCTTCCTGACCTGCATACAGATTTCTCAAGACACAGGTCAGGTGGTCTGGTATTCCCATCTCTTTCAGAATTTTCCACAGTTTGTTGTGATCCACACAGAAATGCAAATCAAAATCATAGTGAGGTTCCATTTCACACCAGTCAGAATGGATGCTATCAAAAAGTCTACAAACAATAAATGCTGGAGAGGGGGCAGATAAAAGGGAACTGTCTTACACTGTTGGTGGGAATGCAAACTAGTACAGCCACTATGGAGAACACTATAGAGAATCTTTAAAAAACTTGAAATAGAAATGCCATACGACCCAGCAATCCCTCTGCTGGGCATACACAACAAGGAAACCGGAATTGAAACAGACACGTGTACCCCATTGTTCATCGCAGCACTGTTTACAATAGCCAGGACATGGAAGCAACCTAGATGTCCATCGGCAGGTGAATAGATAAGAAAGCTGTGGTACATATACACAATGGAGTATTACTCAGCCATTAAAAAGAATGCATTTGAATCAGTTCTAATGAGGTGGATGAAACTGGAGCCTATTATACAGAGTGAAGTAAGTCAGAAAGAAAAACACCAATACAGTATACTAACACATATATATGGAATTTAGAAAGATGGTAATGATGACCCTATATGAGAGACAGCAAAAGAGACACAGATGTAACGAACAGACTTTTGGATTCTGTGGGAGAAGGCAAGGGTTGGATGATTTGAGAGAATAGCATTGAATCATGTATATTACCATATGTGAAATAGATAACCAGTCCAAGTTCAATGTATGAAACAGGGCACTCAAAGCTGGCGCACTGGGACAACCCTGAGGGATGGGATGGGGAGGAAGGTGGGAGGGAATTCAGGATGGGGAATACATGTACACCCATGGCTGATTCATGCCAATGTATGCCAAAAAACCACTACAATATGTAAAGTATTAGCCTCCAATTAAATAAATTTTTTTTAAAAGAAAATAAAATCTTCCACTCTTTCCATTTTTTCCCATCTGTTTCCCGTGAGCTGATGGGACTGAATGCCATGATCTTAGTTTTCAAAATGTTGAGTTTTAAGTCAACTTTTTTTACTCTCTTCTTTCATCCTTATCTAGAGGCTCTTCAGTTTCTCTTCACTTTCTATCATTAGGGTGGTAACAACTGCATATATGATATTGCTAATATTTCCCCTGGAAATCTTGATTCCAGCTTCTGATTCTTCCAGTATGGCATTTCACATAATATACTCTGCATATAAGTTAAAACAAACAAACAAACAAACAAACAGGGTGACAATGTACAGCCTTGACATACTCCTTTCCCAATTTTGAACCAGTCCATGGTTCCATGTCTGGTTCTAACTGTTGCTTCTTGATCTGCATAAAGAATTACCTGGAGGTAAGTAAAGTGGTCTGGTCTTTCCCTCTCTTAAACAATTTTCCATTTTCTTGTGATCCACACAGTTAAAGGCCTTGGTATAGCCAAAGAAGTTCAAGTAGATTTTTTTTCTGGAATTTTCTTGCTTTTTCTATCATCCAATGAATGCTGGCAATTTTAACTCTGGTTGCTCTGATTTTTCTAAATCTACCATGTGCATCTGGAAGTTCTTGGTTCATGCAATTTTGAAGCCTAGCTTTAAGGATTTTGAGCCTTATCTTGCTAGCAAGCAAAATGAGTGCAATCGAGAGTTGAAACATTCTTTTGCATTGCCCTTCTTTCAGATTGGAATGAAAATTGATCTGTTCCAGTCCTGTGGCCACTGCTGGGTTTTCCAAATTCACTGACATATTGAGTACAGCACTTTAGGAGCATCCTATTTCAAGATTTGAAGTCAGTTCAGTTCAGTCACTCAGTCGTATCTGACTCTTTGCAGCCCCAGGGACAGCAACATGCCAGGCCTCCCTGTGCATCACCAACACCTGGGGCTTACTCAAACTCATGGCCATCAACTCAGTAATGCCAACCAACCATCTCATCCTATGTCATCCCCTTCTCCTCCTACCTTCAAACTTTCCCAGCATCAGGGTATTTTCTAATGAGTCATTTCTTCACATCAGGTGGCCAAACTTGGAGTTTCAAATTCAGCATCAGTCATTCTAAAGAATATTTAGGACTGATTTCCTTCAGAATGACTGGCATGATCCCCTTGCAGTCCAAAGGACTCTCAAGCGTCTTCTCCAACACCACAGTTCAAAAGGGTCAATTCTTCGGTGCTCAGCTTTCTTTATAGTCCAACTCTCACATCCATACATGACTACTGGAAAAACCATAGCTTTGACTAGATGGACCTTTGTTGGCAAATTAATGTCTCTGCTTTTCAATATGCTGTCTAGGTTGGTCATAGCTTTTCTTCCAAGGAGCAAGTGTCTTTTAATTTCATGGCTGCAGTCACCATCTGTAGTGATTTTGGAGCCCCCTCAAAAAAAGTCTCTCACTGTTTCCATTGTTTCCCCATCTATTTGCCATGAAGTGATGGGACTGAATGCCATGATCTTCGTTTTCTGAATCCTGAGTTTTAAGCCAACTTTTTCACTCTCCTCTTTCACTTTCATCAAGAGGCTCTTTAGTTCTTCACTTTCTGCTATAAGGGTGGTGTCATCTGCATATCTGAGGTTATTGATACTTCTCCCGGCAATCTTGAGTTCAGCTTTGGTTCATCCAGCCCAGTACTTCACATAACGTACTCTGCATATAAGCAGGGTGACAATATACAGCCTTGATGTAATCCTTTCCCAATTTGAAACCAGTCTGCTGATCCATATTCGGTTCTAACTGTTGCTTCTTGACCTGCATACAGATTTCTCAGGAGGCAGGTCAGGTGGTCTGGTATTCCTTTCTCTTTCAGAATATTCCAGTTTGTTGTGATCCACACGGACAAAAGCTTTGGTGTAGTGAATAAAGCATAAGTAGATGTTTTTCTGGAGCTCTTGTTTTTTCGATGATCCAACCAATGTTGGCTATTTGATCTCTGGTTCCTATGCTTTTTCTAAATGCAGCTTGAACAACTGGAAGTTCACGGTTCACATACTTTTGAAGCCTGCCTTGGAGAATTTTGAGCATTATTTTACTAGCATGTGAGAAGAGTACAATTGTGTGGTAGCTTGAACATTCTTTGGGATTGCCTTTCTTCGGGATTGGAATGTAAACCGACCTTTTCCAGTCCTGTGGCCACTGCTGAGTTTTCCATATTTGCTGGCATATTGAGTGTAGCTCTTTCACAGCATCAGCTTTTAGGGTTAGAAATAGCTTGACCAGAATTCCATCACCTCCACTAGCTTTGTTCCTAGTGATACTTTCTAAGACCCACTTGACTTCACATTCCAGGATGTCTAGCTCTAGGTAAGTGATCACACCATCGTGGTTATCTGGGTCATGAAGACCTTTTTTTCCACAGTTCTTCCGTGAATTATTGCCACTTCTTCTTAATATCTTCTGCTTCTGTTAGGTCCATACCATTTCTGTCCTTTATTGAGTCCATCTTTGCATGAAATATCCCTTGGTATCTCTAATACTCTAGAGAGATCTCTAGTCTTTCCCATTCTATTGTTTTACTCTATTTCTTTGCACTGATCACTGAGGAAGGCTTTCTTATCTCTCCTTGCTATTCATTGGAACTCTGCATTCAAATGTTTGTATCTTTCCTTTTCTCCTTTGCCTTTCACTTCTCTTCTTTTCTCAGCTATTTATAAGCCTCCTCAGACAAACATTTTGTCTTTTTGCATTTCTTTTTCTTGAGGATGATCTTGATACCTGTCTCCTGTACAATGTCATGAATCTCTGTGTATAGTTCTTCAGGCATTCTATCTATCAGATCTAGTTCCTTGAATCCATTTGTCACTTCCACTGTGTATTTGTAAGGGATTTGATTTAGGTCATACCTGAATGGTCTAGTGGTTTTCCTTACTTTTTTCAATTCAAGTCTGAATTTGGAAATAAGGAGTTTATGGTCTGAGCCATAGTCAGATCCTGATCTTGTTTTTGCTGACTGTATAGAGTTTCTCCATCTTTGCTGCAAAGAATATAATCAATCTGATTTCAGTATTGATCATCTGGTGATGCCCATGTGTAGAGGGTGTTTGCTATAACCAGTGTGTTCTCTGGGGAAAATTCTGTTAGCCTTTGTCCTGCTTCATTCTGAACTCCAAGGCCAAATTTACCTGTTACTCTAGGTGTTTCTTGACTTCCTACTTTTGCATTCCAGTCCTCTATGATGAAAAGGACATCTTTTTTTGGTGTTAGTTCTAGAAGGTCTTGCAGGTCTTCGTAGAACCATTCAATTTCAGCTTCTTTAGTATTACTTGTTTGGGCATAGACTTGGATTACCATGGTATTGATTGGTTTGCCTTGGAAACGAACAGAGATCTTACTGTCATTTTTGAGATTGCATCCAAGTACTGCATTTCAGACTCTTTTGTTGACTATGATGGTGACTCCATTTCTTCTAAGGGATTCTTGCCCACAGTAGTAGATATAATGGTTATATGAATTAAATTCATCCATTCCAGTTCATTTTAGTTCACTAATTCCTAAAATGTTGACATTCACTCTTGCCATCTCCTGTTTGACCACATCCAATTTGCCTTGACTCATGAACCTAACATTCCAGGTTCCTATGCAATATTGCTCTTTACAGCATTGGACTTTACTTCCATCACCAGTCACATCCACAACTGGGTGTTGTTTTTGCTTTGGCTCTGTCTCTTCATTCTTTCTGGAGTTATTTCTCCACTGATCTCCAGTAGCATATTGGGCACCTACCAACCTTGGGAGTTCATCTTTCAGTGTCCTATCTTTTTGCCTTTCATAGTGTTCATGGGGTTCTCAAGGCAAGAATACCAAAGTGGTTTGCCATTCCCTTTTCCTATGGACCATGTTTTGTCAGAACTCTCCACCATGACCCATCCATCTTGGGTGGCCCTACACAGCATGGCTCATAGTTTCACTGAGTTAGTCAAGGCTGTGATCCATGTGAGCAGTTTGGTTAGTTTTCAGTGACTATGGTTTTCATTCTGTCTGCCCTCTGTTGGAGAAGAATAAGAGGCTTTTGGAAGCTTCCTGATGGGAGAGACTGACTGAGGGGAAAACTGGGCATGGCCATGTTCAGTAAATCTTTAATCCAATTTTCTGGCAGGATTATGTTTCCCTCTGTTGTTTGACCTGAGACCTAACTATGGTGGAGGTAATGAAGATGTATGTGTGTTAGTCACTCAGTTGTGTCCTACTCTTTGGGACCCCATGAATTGTAGCCCATCAGGCTCCTCTATCCACGGGATTCTCCAGGCAAGAATCCTGGAGTGGAATGCCATTCCCTTCTCCAGAGGATCTTCCTGACCCAGGGATCGAACCCAGGTCTCCGGCATTGCAGGCATATTCTTTACCATCTGAGCTACAGGAAAGATGTTGTAATGAAGATAACCTCCTTCCAAAGGATTTTAAATAGCCCTAGCTTTGTTCATAATAATGCTTTGTCAGGCCTGCTTGACTTCACACTTGGAATGTCTGTCTCTAGGTGAAAGACCACACCATTGTGGTTATCTGGATCATTAAGACTTTTTCTGTACTCTTGCCACATCTTCTTAATCTCTTCTGCTTCTGTAAGGTCCTTACCATTACTGTCCTTTATTGTGCCCATCTTTGCATGAAATGTTCCCTTGGTATCTCTAATTTTGTTGAAGAGATCTCTAGTCTTTTCCATTCTATTGTTTTCCTCTATTTATCTGCATTATTCACTTAAGAAGGCTTTCTTATCTCTCCTTGCCATTCTTTGGAACTCTGCTTTCAAATGGGTACATCTTTTCCTTTCTCATTTGCCTTTTGCTTCTGGTTTTACTCAGCTATTTTTAAGGCCTACTCAGACAACCATTTTGCCTCCTTTCATTCCTTTTTCTTTGGGATGGTTTTGGTCACCACCTCCTGTACAATGTTATGAAACTCCATCCATAGTTCTTCAGACACTCTATCAGATTTAATCCCTTGAGGCTATTTATCACTTTCACTGTATAATCATAAATGATTTGACTTAAGTCATACCTGATGGCCTAGTGATTTTCCCTGTTTCTTCAATTTAAGTCTGAATTTTGTGATAAGGAGCTCATGATATGAGACACAGTCAACTCCCAATCTTGCTTTTGCTGACTATATAGAGCTTCTCCATCACGGGCTGTAAAGAATATAATCAATCTGATTTCAGTATTGACCATCTGGAGATGTCCATGTGTAGTGTCATCTCTTGTGTTGTTCAAAGAGGGTGTTTGCTATGGCCAGTGCATTCTCTAGATAAAATTCTGTAAGCCTTTGCCCTGCTCCATACTTGCTTCATGGTAGTTCAGTCGCTCAGTCGTGTCCGACTCTTTACGACCCCATGAATCAGCACGCCAGGCCTGCCTGTCTATCACCAACTCCCGGAGTTCACTCAGACTCACGTCCATCGAGTCAGTGATGCCATGCAGCCATCTCATCCTCTGTCGTCCCCTTCCCCTCCTGCCCAGCATCTCCTCCCAGCATCAAAGTCCTTTCCAATGAGTCAACTCTTCACATGAGGTGGCCAAAGTACTGGAGTTTCAGCTTTAGCATCATTCCTTCCAAAGAAATCCCAGGGCTGATCTCCTTCAGAATGGACTGGCCGCATCTCCTTGCAGTCCAAGGGACCCTCAAGAGTCTTCTCCAACACCACAGTTCAAAAGCACCAATTCTTCTCTGCTCAGCCTTCTTCACAGTCCAACTCTAACATCCATACATGACTACTGGAAAAACCATAACCTTGACTAGACAGACCTTAGTCGGCAAAGTAATGTCTCTGCTTTTGAATATGCTATCTAGGTTGACCCTAGCTTTCCTTCCAAGGAGTAAGCGTCTTTTAATTTCATGGCTGCAGTCACCATCTGCAATGATTTTGGAGCCCAAATAAATAAAGTCTGACACTGTTTCCCCATCTATTTCCCATGAAGTGATGGGACTGATGCCATGATCTTCGTTTTCTGAATGTTGAGCTTTAAGCCAACTTTTTCACTCTCCTCTTTCACTTTCATCAAGAGGCTTTTGAGTTCATCTTCATTTTCTGCCATAAGAGTGGTGTCACCTGCATATCTGAGGTTATTGATATTTCTCCCAGAAATCTTGATTCCAGCCTGTGCTTCTTCCAGCCCAGTGTTTCTCATGATGTACTCTGCATAGAAGTTAAATAAGCAGGGTGACAATATACAGCCTTGACATACTCTTTTTCCTATTTGGAACCAGTCTGTTGTTCCATGTCCAGTTCTAACTGTTGCTTCCTGACCTGCATACAGATTTCTCAAGAGACAGGTCAGGTGGTCTGGTATTCCCATCTCTTTCAGAATTTTCCACAGTTTATTGTGATCCACACAGTCATAGGCTTTGACATAGTCAATAAACAGAAATAGATGTTTTTCTGGAACTCTCTTGCTTTTTTGATGATCCAGTGAATGTTGGCAATTTGATCTCTGGTTCCTCTGCCTTTTCTAAAACCAGCTTGAACATCAGGGAGTTCACGGTTCACGTATTGCTGAAGCCTGGCTTGGAGAATTTTGAGCATTATTTTACTAGCATGTGAGATGAGTGCAATCGTGTGGTAGTTCAAGCATTCTTTGGCATTGCCTTTCTTTGGGATTGGAATGAAAACTGACCCTTTCCAGTCCTGTGGCCACTGCTGAGTTTTCCAAATTTTCTGGCATACTGAGTGCAGCACTTTCACAGCATCATCTTTCAGGATTTGAAATAGCTCAACTGGAATGCCATCACCTCCACTAGCTTTGTTCGTAGTGATGCTTTCTAAGGCCCACTTGACTTCACATTCCAAGATGTCTGGCTCAGATGAGTGATCACACCATTGTGATTATCCAGGTCGTGAAGATCTTTTTTGTACAGTTCTTCTCTGTATTCTTGCCACTTCTTAATATCTTCTGCTTCTGTTAGGTCCATATCATTTCTCTCCTTTATCGAGCCCATCTTTGCATGAAATGTTCCCTTGGTATCTCTAATTTTCTTGAAGAGATCTCTAGTCTTTCCCATTCTGTTCATTTCCTCTATTTCTTTGCATTGATCGCTGAAGAAGGCTGTCTTATCTCTTCTTGCTGTTCTTTGGAACTCTGCATTCAGATGCTTATATCTTTCCTTTTCTCCTTTGCTTTTCACTTCTCTTCTTTCCACAGCTATTTGTAAGGCCTCCCCAGACAGCCATTTTGCTTTTTGCATTTCTTTTCCATGGGGATGGTCTTGATCCCTATCTCCTGTACAATGTCACGAACCACAGTCCATAGTTCATCAGGCACTCTATCTATCAGATCTAGTCCCTTAAATCTATTTCTCACTTCCACTGTATAATCATAAGGGATTTGATTTAGGTCATACCTGAATGGTCTAGCTGTTTCCCCTACTTTCTTCAATTTGAGTCTGAATTTGGTAATAAGGAGTTCATGATCTGAGCCACAGTCAGCTCCTGGTCTTGTTTTTGTTGACTGTATAGAGCTTCTCCATCTTTGGCTGCAAATAATATAATCAATCTGATTTCAGTGTGTTTGCTATGACCAGTGCATTCTCTAGATAAATTTCTGCAAGCCTTTGCCCTACGCCATACCTGCTTCATGGTAGATACAAGCTAAACCATTGGAAAGCAAGTTTATTAGAGAAAACTAGAGAAAAAACAGCTAAGAAAAGCACTCCTGAGTTCAGAACATACCTTAGATACTGACTTCCAAAAGTTTCACTATCAAACACTCTGAACTCTTGGGGTCAAATGCTGGAGCTGTTTACACTACCAAGATATTACTTTAAAAACAAAAACAGAAAACTATAGCCATAATCCCTCAACAAATGGTGAAGACTTAGTCAATTCAGTTTCTCAGTTATGCCCAACAGTGCAACCCCATGAACCACAGCACACCAGTGTTCCCTGTCCATCACCAACTCCCAGAGCTTGCTCAAACTCATGTCCATCAAGACGGTGATTCCAACCAAACATCTCATCCTCTGTCGTGCCTTTCTCCTCCTGCCTTCAAACTTTCCCAGCATCAGGGTCTTTTCCAATGAGTCAGATGGTGAAGGCTCACAGTAAGAAAAGAGGCAGAAGGAGTGCCCTAGTGAAACCACTGTTACCCCAGGGAATATGACTATGCCAAAGCTGCACCTTCCATGTAGCCATATCAGAGCCTTTACACTGTTGGAAAAACAAACTTCACTAAAATTGTCTGTTTAGTCACTAAAAAATAATAGTAACAGTATCTGGAACTAGAGGGGACTAGTATTCAGAGTTCTTTATTATCTAAAAGTTATAGCTTTTAAACAAATGCTTCACAAGACATATAAAGAAATAGAAAAATATCACCTTAGTGTGGAAAAGGACAGGCAATAGTATCTGCCTGTGATGGGAACTGATAATTGGCTCTAACAGGGAAAATTTTCAAAATAGCTATTGTCAATGGATTCAGTGACTTAAGGGAAACTTTCACAAAAACAAGATTTTGAATAAATTATATATAAACTAAAATAAAAATATAAATGACTATAAGAGACTATTGTTATGTTTCAACAAACTGGTCAACTTAGAAGAAATGGATTAATTAATGGAAGTACTCATCTACTTGAAGAAACCACGCTTAAAAAGTAAATAAGTTATAATGACCATGTTCCATCTGATAGTCTTTAAGCAAGAGATAGAATTCATATTTTACAAAAGTAAAAAATGGAAATTTTGAAGTTGAAAATTAAAATATATGAAATTAAAAATTCACTAGAGGATGTAAACAATAGCTTTGAAAAAGTTGATTTTTAAAAAGCCTGCAAACTTGAATATCAATCAATAAGTTAATAAAATCCAAGGAACAATGGGAAAAATGAACAAAGAAAAAGGAGCAGAAGTATTGAAATCTGTGGGACATAATTAAGCACAGTAACATACACAAAATAGGAATGCCATTCAAAATTTCTTCAAAACTACTTTGAAGTTTTTCTGTGTTAGAGCCAATCATTAGTTCTTCTCATAGGCAGATCATATTGCCTGTTTTTTCCCTGATGCAGATCACATTTTCCCATTTTTTAAATATGTCTATAAAGTGTTTGTTAACATATACAAAATGGGAGTGCATAGAACAGTATTTTAAAAAATAATGCCTGAAAATATTCCAAATATGATGAAAAGCATTTATCCACCTATCCCAATAGTTCAACCAATTCCAAGTAGGATAAACAGAGAGAGCCATACACAGACACCAGTGAAATGTTTAAAATTGAAGACAGAAAATGTTGAAGCACTAAAAGAAATTCATCCATACTTGTGAACACCAATAAGACATTATTTATATCTCATCAGAAACAATGATGCTCACACTGTTAACAATAGCCAAGACATGGAAGCAACCTAAATGTTCATCGACAGAGGAAAATTTAAGAAAATATGGTACATATATACAATGGACTATTAGCCATTAAAAAGAATGAAATAATGCCATTTGCAGCTATATGGATGGATCGAACTAGAGATTGTCATTCTGAGTGAAGTATGACAAAGTGAAATCAGACAAAGAAGGAGAAATAGCATATGACATCCCTTATATGTGGAATCTAAAAAGAAATTATGCAAATGAACTTATTTAGAAAACAGACTCACAGAATTAGAGAATAAACATATAGTTGCCAGAGGGAAAGAACAGGGGGAAGATATAGGGGGTTGGGGATCAACATGTATACACTCCTATAGCTAAAATGGATAACCAACAAGGTGCTACTGTATAGCACAGGGAACTCTGTTCAATGTTATGTGGCAGCCTGAATGGGAGAGGAGGCCGGGGGAGAATGGATACATGCATATGTATGGCTCTGTCCCCTCGCCATCCACCTGCAATTATCACAACATTGTTAATCAGTCACACTCCAATATAAAATTAAAAGTTTAAAAAAAAATGATGGAGGACTTCCCTGGTGGCACACTAGAGCCCACACATCGCAACTACTGAGCCCCAGTACTGCAACTGCTGAAGCCCATACCCCTAGAACCTGTGTCTGCAATAAGAGAAGTCACCACAATGAGAAGCATGCACGCTAAAACGCAGAGTAACCCCCACTAGCTGCAACTAGAGAAAGCCTGAAGCAAACAAAGCAAAGACGGCCCAGTGCAGGCAAACTGAATAAATATAAATAATTGTTTTTAATTTTAGAAAGATAAAGGAAATGAAAGTAAAATAGACCACAATGATATCATTATAGAAAAAAGAAACATTGGATGTTCTCTGGCGGTGGGATGACATACTCAAAGTGCTGAAAGACAAAACTGTCAACCAAAAGTTCTGTATAAAGCAAACTACCTCTCAAAAAGGAGAGCAAAAAGATAGATATACCTCTCCCCTGCCTTGTCCTACCAAAAAAAAAAAATCATTTCTGGGAAATCTGCCCTATAGGAAGAACTGAAGGGAATTCTTCAAACTGAAGAAAATAAACCTAGATTGCAATTCTAATCTCCACGTTAAAGCAAATGTGCTGATGAAGATACAAGACAGTGTAAGTGCATATGTCGTCTCCTTCCTTCTCTTAATAAACATAAAAAGCAAGCATGTAAAAAATGTATATAACTCTGCTGCTTCTGCTATGTCACTTCAGTCATGTCCGACTCTATGTGACCCCATAGATGGCAGCCCACCAGGCTCCCCTGTCCCTGGGATTCTCAAGGCAAGAACACTAGAGTGGTTTGCCATTTCCTTCTCCAATGCATGAAAGTGAAAAGTGAAAGTGAAGTCCATCAGTCGTGTCCGACCCTTCACAACCCCATGGACCACAGCCCACCAGGCTCCTCCACCTATGGGATTTTCCAGGCAAGAGTACTGAAGTGGGGTGCCATTGCCTTCTCCGTTATATAACTCTAGTCCTAGGCATTTGACATATAGATAATATATTTGGGGGAGTCAGTGGTGTTATAGGCCCTGAGATGGCAGGGTTCAACAATGGCTTAGGTCCTTGGGGTCCAGGGTTCTGTAGCAGCAAAGCCTGGAGATGATGGGCCAAGATTCCAATTCTGGCCCTAGTGAAAGTCTCAGAGGAGCAGCAACATGTTCCCTGTGATGGCCTGTTAAAGCCACAGGTCAAATCCATGGTGTGGGATGCAGAGCCCGAGCAGTGTGGCCATAGTAATTGTTGATCAGAACCCTGACTAGGACCCAGGGTGAGGAACAGAGTAGCAGCACTTTGTCATTGCTGTTCACTCACTCAGTCATGTCCAACTAATTATGCAATCCAGTGAACAGCAAGCAACACTCCAGGTTTCTCTATCCTTCACTATTTCACAGAGTTTGCTTAAACTCAAGTCTATTAAATTGAGGATGCCATCCAACCATCTCATCCTCTGTCACCCTCTTCTCATCCTGCCCTCAATCTTTCCCAGCATCAGGGTCTTTTTTAATGAGTTGGCTATTCATTTCAGGTGGCCAAAATATTGGAGCTTCAGCTTCAGCCTCAGTTCTTCCAATGAATATTCAGGGTTGATTGCCTTTAGGATTGACTGGTTTGATCTCCTTGCTATTCAAGGGATCGCAAGAGTCTTCTCTAGTACCATAGTTTGAAAGCATCACTTTGAAGGCACTCAGCCTTCTTTATGGTCCAACTCTCACATCTGTACATGACAACTGGAAAAACCATAGCTTTGACTATATAGACCTTTGTCAGCAAAGTGATATCTCTGCTTTGGAATATGCTGTCTAGGTCTGTCATTACTTTTCTTCCAAGGAGCAAGTGTCTTTTAATTTCATGGCTGCAGTCACCATCCACAGTGATTTTTGAGCCCAAGAAATTAAATATCTGCCACTGTTTCTATTTTTCCCCATTTGCCATGAAATGATGGGACCAGATGCCATGATCTTAGTTTTTTTAATGTTGAGTTTTAAGCAGCACTTTACCCCAGCAATGCTAGGCTAAAACCATTCTGACTTTGGACCCAGAAATAGTGTGTAAAATAGCAGCAGCTCAACCTAGGTAATGGCCATTCAAAGCCACAACTAGGAATACAGTGTTAGGTCCAAAGAAATAGCAGCATTTCCCTAGTTATGGCCAGACAAAGCACTGACTTAGTACCAGGGGGCAAGGCACAGAGCAACAGTTCCAATCTCGTAGAGGTCAAAGCACTATGACATCTCATCCATGGCAAGCAGAGTACAGGAGTGATGGGGCCACAAGGCCAGGTCTCACCATAGTGACATTTTCAGCCTCAGGAAAGATCCAAAAGCAAGGACTCTGAGCAGCTCTGTCAAATGGAATCAGTGCTGGTGAAGACTGTGGAAGTCCTCAGCAGGTAAAATCTGCACAAGTCTATGATGGTGAGACTTACTAGGATTCTCTTGCTGTCCTTTTCCCCATGGGATGAAATCCCTTTGAAGGAATCTCTGCTGGTTCCAAGTTCCTCTGAACTAGAGGATAGGATAATGGAGGTAAAATCTTTCCAAGCTTTTCTGCACAGTCATCCTCAGGTTTTGCAATCTGCAGAGCTTCTGAAACTTCTTCATTGTAGTCCAGAACTTTCCCAAAGTAAATTACATTAGTTTATAAGTGTTCATTTATTTGTTTTTGTTGTTTTTGTAAGGTATACAAGGGTCAGAAATTCCTAAGTTTCCATCTTGTTGCTGTCTCCTTATCTCTAATTCCATGTCAAGGAGACTGCAGATAGGAGAAACTCTCATTTGCTTTTGTTTTTACACTAGTCTTCTCTCTTACACAATATAATTGATCTGTATGTGCAAGGTCTTTGCTTTTTTGATGTGTGACAGCATTGAGAAAACAATATTAAACACATTGTATAAACATGAACTATTCTACACTTTACCATTTCACTTGCTTTCCACAACTGCTGACTGCTCATACAAAGTCACTACTAGAGGTATAAGAGTTATAATTTAACATCCTGATCAATTTCTCCTTGGATATAAACATGAACGGTGGCAAAAGGATATAGTGATTTTTGAAAAGTTCTGCATATGAAAATGATGACTATGAAATGGCTCTCGTTTCTGCTGCTGCTACAGCTGACTTGCTACTTCAACTCTGGAAATTGCGGAAAGGTGCTGGTGTGGCCAGTGGAATATAGTCATTGGATAAACATAAAGACAATTCTTGATGAACTAGTCTCAAGGGGTCATGAGGTGACTGTTATGACATCTTCAGCTTCCATTTTTATTAATACCAGAAAAGAATTTGGTATCAAATTTGAGAATTTCCCTGTTTCTTTAACTAAAGATGATTTTGAGTATATCTTCAAGGATTTGCTTGATAAATGGACATATATGGAAAAAGATTCTTTTTTTTCATATTTCCCAGCATTGCAAAGTTTATTTTGGAAATATTCTGATGTGACCATGAAGATGTGTAAAGAAGCTGTTTCAAACAAGAAACTTATAACAAAACTACAGGAATCAAGCTTTGACATCCTTCTTGCAGATGCCATTGGACCCTGTGGTGAGCTGCTAGCTGAGATACTTAAAGTGCCTTTAGTGTACAGTCTCCGCTTCTCTCCTGGTTTTTCAATTGAAAAGTATAGTGGGGGCCTTTCACTCCCACCGTCCTACGTACCTGTTATTATGTCAGAATTAAGTGATCAAATGACATTCATGGAGAGGGTAAAAAATATGATATATGTACTTTATTTTGACTTTTGGTTCCAGACATTTAATGAGAAGAAATGGAATCAATTTTACAGTGAAGTACTAGGTAAGTCATGTTTTTAATTGTTAGTGTGAAGTCCTAACTTTCCTAGTACCTTGGAAAATGAATTTGTATAAAGTCACAAAACTTTGTCTCATAAGTGCAATGACAAAATGAAAATATAAAATTATCTAATAAATATATAAAAATATTAAATTATAGAATAAGGTATAACCCTGTTGCCCATTACTTGTCGAGACACTCCAGGAAGTCATAAACCACAAATTTGAAGCACTTAGGTACTTTCCAAGCAGTTATATATCCATATAACTGAACTTCCTTTTTTAATGTAAAAAAAGTCACTAGAATCCTCATAAAATGTCTCAATAAAAGAAGACAGATAAATTGAAATACACAAATATCTGTAGCACAAGTATCTAGGTAGCATTTAGAATTTTATTTTTCTCTTTGTGTACCTCAGCTTCTGTATTATGTTATGTTGTATTATATAGTGTGATATGATATGATATGATACAATATGATATTATATGCCATTGTTGTTGTTTAGTCATTAAGTTGGGTCCAACTGTTTGCAACCCCATGGACTGCAGCATGCCAGGCTCCTCCATCCATGGGACTCCCCAGGCAAGAATACTTGACTGGGTTGCCATTTCGTTCTCCAGGGTATTTTCCCAACTCAGAAGTTGAACCCATGACTCCTGCATTGTCAGGTGGATGCTTTACCACTGAGCCACCAGGGAAGTCATGTACTATACACGTACATGTTTATTTGCTTTACCAGATTACAGACACTTTCAAATATCTTTGACTATATCATTCCAAGCTCTTTTCAAAACAGTAGCTAATGTATTCACATGACAATATTATCATTTCATCTAAATCTTGGTTTTGTTTTGTTTTGTTTTGTTTGCTTTTCATTGTAGGAAGACAGACTACATTATCAGAGACAATGAGAAAAGCTGAAATGTGGCTCATTCGAACCTACTGGGATTTTCAATTTCCTCACCCACTACTACCAAATTTTGAATTTGTTGGAGGCCTTCACTGCAAACCTGCCAAACCCCTGCCTAAGGTTGCCTATTCCTTTTTATTTTCTTTTTTTTACATTGCATTTTTGATACTAATAATCCTACATTCTTTATTTAGAATGCTCAGTTACAATGAGAGAGATGTGGGATGCTAGATATTGTGACTTGCCAATTAGAAACTCATTTATTTATTTCTATAGCAACATAAGTATCTAAATTTCAGTATCAATACAGAATAAAGTGGGATCAGTGGGAGAATTTGAGAATGTGGCAGTAAAAATATGACCTTCATTATTCAGCACATTATAAAGAATGATATTTAGACGAATTATAAAATAAAAAGAATAATTTTTTAAATGACTAGCATATTCTAGAAATAAGTGCTAATATGCAGAGAAATGGTATAGATACAGCTTCTGCCACCTGCCACTCTACTGGAAACATTGAATACCAATAAGTAAAAAAAAAATTGTGTGAAAATTGTTATAATAAGGGAAGACCACAATAATAAGGAAACATCCAGATGAATTATAGAAAGTGTCTGAAGCAGTATCTGAAGCACTGATATTAAGATTGAGATCTGAAGGATGTTCAGGAATAAGTAGAAGGGATAGGGCAGGTATGGAGGAAGACTCAAAAGGAAAGCTGGTAGTATTTTAATGACAGTACCAAAGAAGTCCAAGATTAGTTGAAATGTGAAGAGACTGAGTAAAGAGACAGATGATGATGACAGAGAGGTGAGTTAGAGACAAGTAACCAAGAAACAACCGACTGGTTCCAGATAGGAAAAGGAGTACATCAAGGCTGTATATTGTCACCCTGCTTATTTAACTTATGTGCAGAGTACATCATGAAAAATGCTGGGCTGGATGAAGCACATGCTGGAATCAAGATTGCTGGGAGAAATATCAATAACCTCAGATATGCAGCTGACACCACACTTATGGAAGAAAGGAAGAAGAACTAAAGAGCCTCTTGATGAGAGTCAAAGAGGAGAGTAAAAAGTTGGTTTAAAGCTCAACATTCGGAAAACTAAGATCATGGCATCTGGTCCCATCACATCATGGCAAATAGATGGGGAAACAGTGGCAGACTTTATTTGGGGCAGGGACGGGGGGGCTTCAAAATCACTGCAGATGGTGACTGCAGCCATGAAATTAAAAGATGCTTACTCCTTGGAAGAAAAGTTATGACCAGCCTAGACAGTATATTGAAAAGCAGAGACATTACTTTGTTAACAAAGTTCCGTCTAGTCAAGGTTTTTCCAGTAGTCATGTATAGATATGAGAGTCGAACTATAAAGAAAGCTGAGCACTGAAGAATTGATGCTTTTGAACTGTGGTGTTGGAGAAGATTCTTGAGAGTCCCTTGGACTGCAAGGAAATCCAACCAGTCCATCCTAAAGGAAATAAGTCCTGAATGTTCATTGGAAGGACTGATGTTGAAGTTGAAACTCCAATACTTTGGCCACCTGATGCGGAGAGCTGACTCATTTGAAAAGACCCTGATGCTGGAAAAGATTGAGGGCAGGAGGAGAAGCGGATGACAGAGGATGAGATGGTTGGATGACATCACCGACTCAATAGACACCCGTTTGGGTGGACTCTGGGAGTTGGTGATGGACAGGGAGGCCTGGCATGCTACAGTCTGTGGGGTCACAAAGAGTCGGACAGGACTGAGTAACTGAACTGACTGAAGCATCTAGTAGGAGCATTAGGAAGAAAACTAAACAGGTAAAAAGAAGGAGAGAGATGATCACATTACCAAAAAAATCACACACAGGATTTAGTCACTGGGTTGCCTTGTAAAGGGGCAAGAGTGTAAAGGGACACCATTTAGCAGTTTGTTGTGAATTACAGGCAACAATGATGCAAAACTAGACTATGATATTCATAGAGATATGACCACACTAATTCTTATAATAGAATCAACTTCATATTGATGTGGAGAAAAATATTTGTTAGTATGAAACAAACGCCTCTGGCACTTATTCAGTGAGTCAAAAGAAATATTAACTACAGTAATCATTTTCATTTTGTTGCTATTCCATACTGTCAATAACCCAATGTGTACCAGTCACTTGGATCTAATTTCTAAACTAAAGGAAACTGGTTTTCCAATGCATCAAGATTATATCAATATAATCTAGCAAAGTCCTAGGAAGTATATATCCCAAGGAGTTGTTTAAAAGTAAGTTTTTTAATTAAAAAATACAAGTAATTAAATGGGTTAAAGCATCTGCCTGCAATGCAGGAGACTCGGGTCCGATCCCTGGGTTGGGAAGATCCCCTGGAGAAGGAAATGGCAATCCACTCCAGTATTCTTGCCTGGAGAATCCCATGGACGGAGAAGCCTAGTAGGTTACAGTCCACAGGGTCGCAAAGAGTCGGACACGACTGAGCGACTTCACCACCATCAGCATCACCACATTTAATAAAATTTAAGTTAAAATATAATTTAAAACATTTAATTTAAAAGTTTTTAATGTTAAAATTATTTTTAAGATTTGGCTATCAGATAACCAAGATGAAATGCTAAAATTCTTTTCAAAGGATTGCAGCTCTTCACCAGTGCTCTAGCTAAAAAAGACCATTCTTCAACAATATAAACGTATGACTTAACAGTTTTTTACAGTCAAATTCAGCACTTCCTACATTTAAACATTTAAATCATATCAACATTTAAACCATTCTTCATTTGCAGTCCCAGGGTTTTACAATTTACAGATTAAAAAAGATCACTACGTTTATTAGGCCAACTGTTTTGTGTATACACCTACGCTAAAGAAAAGCTCAGTAAAGCTCCCTTTAGGAATGTGCATTTCAACATCATAGCTAAGAGAATGAGCACAGGAAAAATATAAACTGCATGTAGAAGAACCATAAATTCTGCACAGACCCTAAAGAGCAAATAATTTGCATCTCTTGAATCTGAAAACTTCCCATACTTTAAAATTACAAAGAATTCCTTATGAAGGTAAGCAAGAATCTAATCTGTCTTAAATTGATATGATCTCATTTAAATTGACTTAAGACACAAATGGATTTCCCTGGTGGCTCAGGGGTTAGAGTGTCTGCCTGGAATGCAGGAGACCAGGGTTCGATCCCTGGGTTGGGAAGATCCCCTGGAGAAGGAAATGGCAACCCACTCCAGTACTCTTGCCTGGAGAATCCCATGAAGGGAGGAGCCTGGTAGGCTACAGTTCAAAAGAGTTGGACACGACTGAGCGACTTCACTTTCACTTTCAAGACGTAAATAGGAAGAAACAATCTTTAGCTAACTACTTTGTGATCTCTTAAGAGTTCCTTTTGTCTTCCCCTTGCTGGTGAAAAAATTAAATTGATATTTTTTTAAAAAATAAAGCTCAGTCTCCCTGTGAATTGCCAATCATTTGCAACTTTCATAGTATTCAAAGACTGAGATGCGATTAGTGAAGTTCTGTGCTAAAAAATCCTAATTTTTACACCCGTGGCAGATTCATGTTGGTGTATGGCAAAACCAATACAGTATTGTAAAGTAAAATTTAAAAAAAAAAAAAAAGATTTTCCCATTCTAATTTCAGGAATAGTGTTAGTGTTATAGTAGTAGTAGTGATACTGTTTTATAGTGATATATAATACATAGATACATAATATATAGATAGTGATAGAGTATACCCAGGGACGGCGGAGCCTGGTGGGCTGCCGTCTATGGGGTCGCACAGAGTTGGACACAACTGAAGCGACGCAGCAGCAGCAGCAGCAGCAGCAATGATAGTGTTAGTAGGAGGGGAGGGAAGGGGGAGAGGAATAAGAAAAAAGAAAAGATTAATAGTAGGATAGTGATAACTAATTAATAGTAGCTGTTGTTATTAAGTTGAAAACAAGATTTAAATCCAAGTCAATGATTGTGAAGATTTCATTATATAAAGAAACTGTTCCATCAAACTCCTAACTTTTCCATTCATTATTAGAATCTCAGAAATTTTCTGTAATTTTTTTATAAAGCCCACTTTACCATGATATATGATCTTTTTATTTCAAATTTATTTAAAGTGACAAAATAATTAGGAAACAATTCCAAGTGAATACAGCTTCTCCAGGAACTGTGTTTAGTTTGATGGTGACTACTCAAAAAGTGACCAGATCTCTGCTGCAGAAAGCCCTGAGGTGCTTCTCGCACTGTGGAAAAGGGAAACTGGCTCCCTGGGAAACTCAGTGAGGTAATGATGATGATGGTCCCTCAAAGCCATTTCACATAGCACATCCTACTGTGACATCAATTACACAAAATGAGTTTATGGCAAAGGATGTCATATGTAAACAAAACCAGCGATAGGGTTATTCAAATATGTGAGTACACAAGTACACATCTGGGTTATAAAAGATCTCATAGTATGACACTGTTGGATTATAAATAGTCCTCATCAGACTGTTTCACAGAAACTTCAAACTACAATGCCAGACTCCTCACTGTCACTGATAAGTAGTATATAGAGAGTTAGGAAAACTGTGACAAAGTTTAAAATAAGGATTATAGAGCTACAGAATGACAGACATGATTCTAATCATAATATTTTTTCAGTGCTAATAGCCATGGAAATGAAATGTGAATGAATATGCTAAAATAATTCTGCATGGAAAAAAACAATTTAGTGTAACTATAATAAAAAATAAGGGTGAGATAAATCCTGGAGTATAGCTTTTTTCCAAGAATCTATGTTAGTAATTAATAATATTGTAAATGAAGAGTCTGAGTCTAAGAGTAGTCTTAGTCTAAACAGCAATTGTTTAAAAGCATCTCCTCATCACTGTTGGCTAAGATGGTAAAGAATCCACCTGCAATGCTGGAGACCTGGGTTCAGTCCCTGGGTTGGGAAGACCCCTTTGAGGAGGGCATGGCAGACCACTCCAGTATTCTGGCCTGGAGAATTCCCATGGACAGAGAAGCCTGATGGGCTACAGTCCTTAGGATTGCAAAGAGTCTCATCACTACTGTGTACTGGCTCTATCTCACTTCTTGCTTGTACATACACACAAGTGCACAAATAAACACAATAGAAAAAATTGACCTCATATGACACATCTCCTTCCAAAGGACCTCGGAAATTAGGTCTGGTAGAAAAAATTTAAAAAAAAAAAAAAAACACCATTACTTAAAACATTACGGAGTTTCCTTAAAAAATAAATGTCCATATGATCCAGCAATTCCTCTTCTGGGCATATATCCAAAAAGAATTGAAATGAGGATCTCAATGAGTTATTTGCACACCATGAGCATGAGCACTATCCACTAGAGCCAAAGGAGTGAAGCAACTCAAGTGTCCGTCAACAGATAAATCCATAAACAAAATGTGGTATTTAGAAACAATAAAACATTATTCAGCCATTAAAAGTAAATATGACACATGGCACACCATGGGTGAACTTTAAATGAAATAAGACAGTCCAAAAAGTCAAATACCAAATAATTCAACTTATACAAGGTATCTAGACTAATCAAATTTGTAGAAACATAGAGAGCACTGAAGTTTGCCAGAGGCTGGAAAAGGAGGAAAATGGAGTTTCTTAGTGGGATCAGACTTTCAGTCTTTCAAGATGAAGACTTCTGGAGACGGGTTGCACAACATGAATATACTTAACACTACTGAATCATACGGGATTCCCTGGTAGCTCATCTGATAAAGAATCTGCCTGCAATGCAGGAGACAATCCAGGGTTCAATCCCTGGATCAGGAAGATCCCCCTGGAGAATGGAATGGCAACCCACTTCAGTATTCTTGCCTGGAGAATTCCATGGACAGAGGAACCTGGCAGGATACAGTCCATGGGGTCACAGTCAGACATGACTGAGTGACTAACACTTGACTAACACTTGACTTGACTTGACTGAATCGTTTAGGAGTGATTAAGATGGCAAATTTATCTTATGTGTATTTTACTACACTTTTTTAAAAGCCACTACTCTAATAATTCTTCAAAAGATTAGATTTTCTCTCCCTGGAAAATCCCATGGATGGAGGAGCCTGGTAGGCTGCAGTCCTTTGGGTCGCGAAGAGTCGGACACGACTGAGCGACTTCCTTTCACTTTTCACTTTCATGCATTGGAGAAGGACATGGCAACCCACTTCAGTGTTCTTACCTGGAGAATCCCAGGGACGGGGGAGCCTGGTGGGTGGCTGTCTATGGGGTCGCACAGAGTCGGACACGACTGAAGCGACTTAGCAGCAGCAGCAGCAGGGACCCTTTAAGTAATGTGTGCTATGTTGTTGCTCTTTTGTGATGGAGCAAATTCTTTTTTATAGGAAATGGAAGAGTTTGTCCAGAGCTCGGGAGAAAATGGTATTGTGGTGTTTACTTTGGGGTCGATGATCACTAACATGACAGAAGAAAGAGCCAATACAATTGCATCAGCCCTTGCCCAGATTCCACAGAAGGTACATATAGTAATTTTAAAGTGTCAACTATTTAATGGGTCTCTTAAATAATTAAAAGATCTGATTACAAATATATCCTACAAGAAAAATAAACTATTATGATAGCTCCAACTTATCTCAAAATAAACGTGTAGATTATTAGTAATTTGCCACTAATATTTTGACAATAGAATCAAGACCATCTAACAATTTTTAAATAGTTATATTTGTCAAGGAAAATCTCATTTGTCTATGGCATCATGTGTGAAATCTGATCGCCAGCCATACTTGATTTAACATAACAATTAAGTATGTAAAATGTGTGCATACCTGTTCAGGCCAATGCATTAGTAGTTTTTACTTAAAATCTCTGATCCTTATTTCCTTATCTGTCATACACAAGACATTTATCTAGATGCCTTTAAACCTCTACAAAATTCTAATGCTAGAACTGTGAAATTTAAGTTATGGAATAAGGTATTTCCTTTACTCTAACAGGTGTTATGGAGATACAGTGGCAAAAAACCGGACACCTTAGGACCTAATACTCGGCTGTATGACTGGATCCCCCAGAATGACCTTCTTGGTGAGACTTGGTAGAACAAATATTGAAAACAAGAATAACAGCTGAGCAGACTGATAGTGCTTCAACATGAAACAAACTTATTGAGTATTTACTATTGAAAAACTCAAAAAGAAAAAGTTACTTCCTCATTGTTATTTCCAGCCTTAGGAGAAAAAAAAAAAAAAGAAAATATAAAAATTCTCATTTCATTACACACAATTAATTTCTTATGGCCCAAATCAAATATCTTTATTTTAACTGTAATTACTTTTCACAGTGAAATTTTAAATAACTTTGTGGATTGTTGTTCTGTCTCTGAACACTCTCTTTACACTTGTCTGCTCTATAGGGATATTTTATTTTATTTTTTATTCTTTTATTTTACTTTATTTTACTTTACAATACTGTATTCGTTTTGCCATACATCAACATGAATGCACCATGGGTGTATATGTGTTCCCAATCCTGAACCCCCCTCCCACCTCCCTCCCAGTACTATCTCTCTGGGCCATCCCAGTGCACCAGTGCCAAGTATCCTGTATCCTGCATCAAACCTAGACTGGCAATTCATTTCTTATATGATACTATACATGTTTCAATAATATTCTTCCAAATCATCCCACCCTCTCCCTCTCCCACAGAGTCCAAGAGACTATTCCATACATCTGTGTCTCTTCTGCTGTCTCACATACAGGGTTATCATTACCATCTTTCTAAATTCCATATATATGTGTTAGTATGTTGTATTGGTGTTTTTCTTTCTTTCTTACTTCACTCTGTATAATCATCTCCAGTTTCATCCATCTCATTCGAACTGATTCAAATGTATTCTTTTTAATGGCTGAGTAACACTCCATTGTGTATATGTACCACAGCTTTCTTATCCATTCATCTGCTGATGGACATCTAGGTTGCTTCCATGTCCTGGCTATTATAAACAGTGCTGCGATGAACATTGGGGTACATGTGTCTCTTTCAATTCTGGTTTCCTTGGTGTGTATGCCCAGCAGTGGGATTGCTGGGTCATAAGGCAGTTCTATTTCCAGTTTTTTAAGGAATCTCCACACTGTTCTCCACAGTGGTTGTACTAGTTTGCATTCCCACCAACAGTGTAAGAGGGTTCTCTTTTCTCCACACCCTCTCCAGCATTTATTGCTTGTAGAATTTTGGATTGCAGCCATTCTGACTGGGGTGAAATGGCACCTCATTGTGGTTTTGATTTGCATTTCTCTGATAATGAGTGATATTGAGCATTTTTTCATGTGTTTGTTAGCCATCTGTATGTCTTCTTTGGAGAAATGTCTATTTAGTTCTTTGGCCCATTTTTTGATTGGGTCATTTATTTTTCTGGAATTGAGCTGCAGGAGTTGCTTGTATATTTTTGAGATTAGTTGTTTGTCAGTTGCTTCATTTGCCATTATTTTCTCCCATTCCAAAGGCTGTCTTTTCACCTTGCTTCAACACACAGAAATCCCTTTCATTTCTATACACTAATAATGAGAAAGTAGAAAAAGAAATTAAGGAAACAATTCCATTCACCATTGCAATGAAAAGAATAAAATACTTAGGAGTATATCTACCTAAAGAAACTAAAGACCTATATATAGAAAACTATAAAACACTGGTGAAAGAAATCAAAGAGGACACTAATAGATGGAGAAATATACCATGTTCATGGATTGGAAGAATCAATATAGTAAAAATGAGCATACTACCCAAAGCAATCTACAGATTCAATGCAATCCCTATCAAGCTACCAGCCATATTTTTCACAGAGCTAGAACAAATAATTTCACAATTTGTATGGAAATACAAAAAGCCTCAAATAGCCAAAGCAATCTTGAGAAAGAAGAATGGAACTGGAGGAATCAACATGCCTGACTTCAGACTCTACTACAAAGCCACAGTCATCAAGACAGTATAGTACTGGGACAAAGACAGAAATATAGATCAATGGAACAAAATAGAAAGCCCAGAGATAAATCCACACACCTATGGACACCTTATCTTCAACAAAGGAGGCAAGAATATACAATGGAGTAAAGATAATCTCTTTAAAAAGTGGTACTGGGAAAACTGGTCAACCACTTGCAAAACACTCTCCGACATAAATCACAGCAGGATCCTCTATGACCCACCTCACAGAATACTGGAAATAAAAGCAAAAATAAACAAATGGGATCTAATTAAAATTAAAAGCTTCTGCACAACAAAGGAATCTATAGGGATATTTTAAATGCTACTAAAACATAAGAGCTCATCTTTTATTACCAGTAGTTTTCTATTTTCTATAATAAATGTATAATATCATATATGAAATGAATCACTGGTCCAGGTTCGATGCATGATACTGGATGGTTAGGGCTGGTGCACTGAGTTGACCCAGAGGGATGGTACGGGGAGGGAGGAGGGAGGGGGGTTCAGGATAGGGAACACGTGTATACCTGTGGCAGATTCATGTTGATGTATGGCAAAACCAATACAATATTGTAAAATAATTAACTCCAATTAAAATAAATAAATTTTTAAAAAAGAAATAAAAAGAGGAACTGGGAAATATATATATATAATCTTATTTTATAACAGTGTCTTGTTGGTTACCTATTTTAAATATAGCATTGTGTACCTGTCAATCCAAATCCCCATCTGTCCCTCCCCACCCCACACTTCCCCCCTGATAAGAATGAATTCATTCTCTAAGTCTGTGAGTCTGTTCCTGTTAAAAAATAACTTCATTTGTATCACATTTTTCTTGAAAAATTACACATTTATGATAAAATATAGATTTTCCATCCTTGGGTTCCAGGACCACTAGTATTACTCTTCCTTTGGACTTGACACCCTTCCTATCAAACTAAATGTCTTCAAGATTTCTTTATAAACTATATTTCTGACATGCCCTCCCTGTTTGTTTTTTTTGATGTGATTGTTGTTCAGGCGGTTTCTTTTACCCAGATGTTCTTTCAATTTGTTTACCTGCTAATCTTGAATTTATGAAGTTCAAGTGACAAAGCTCTTTTTTTAGGAAGCCTTCACTTAACCTCTCCAGCAGAATTAGTGGATTCTTGCTCAGAGTTCTGATAGCAATTTAAATGAATTTTCCTTTGTATAATCATCTGTTATCTAAAATACACTGTTTCTTTCAGTGCCTTCTAGTATTCATTTTATTTCTAAGACTCAATTAATAATTTTACTGAAATTCATTCAATCCTAGGTCATCCAAAAACCAAAGCCTTTATAACTCATGGTGGAACCAACGGCATTTACGAGGCCATCTACCATGGAATCCCTATGGTGGGCATTCCTTTGTTTGCTGATCAACCTGATAACATCGCTCATATGAAGGCCAAGGGAACAGCTGTCAGCTTGGACTTTGAAAAAATGTCAACAAGAGATTTGCTTAATGCATTGAACGAAGTCATTAATAATCCTTCGTGAGTATATATATATGTATATGTACACGTGTATATATATATATATTACTATATACTATTTCTAGAGAAGTTCTCTTGGGAAGACATGAGAGGCAGCAAGGGGCTGCCACATGAAAACAGAGGATTAAGATTTGCTCAATGTTTTGAAAACAGTCAACAATAGCCTACTGTGTCACCTTAAGTTTTTTACATGGTTGTAGGGAAAAGGTTTGTCAAAGGCTCAAGGATGGTGGATAAATTTTGAAGGAACTTACTAGATTGTGAAGAATCCCTCAAAGGTAACAAGGATGAAGAGGAAGAACTGAGAACAAAGCTAAAGTAGGGAACCATGAATGCTATGAAAACTCATCTGCATACTTTCTTTCAGCATGTAAAATCCACAAATGTTTTAAATTCTTCTAAGATGGTTTAATTTTAATAAATCAATCCCTGGGTCAGGAAGATCCCCTGAAGAAGTGGATAGCAGCCCACTCCAATATTCTTGCCTGGAGAATTCCATGGACAGAGGAGCCTGGGGGGTTACAGTTGGTGGGGTCGCACAGAGTCAGACGACTGAACAACTAACACTTGCACTTTGCACTTCTTTATAGTCTTTCCCTATTGTATTACAAAAATATTTCTGAATCCCTGCCGTCTTCTCAAAAACACAGTGCTTCCACTGTGTTTTTTACAGAACAGGCCTTCAATCTTTCCTAGCATCATGGTCTTTTCTAATCAGTCTGCCCTTCGTATCAGGTGGCCAAAGTATTGAAGCTGAAGCTTCAGCATCAGTCCTTCCAGTGAATATTCAGGGTTGATGTCCTTTAAGATTGGCTGGCTTGATCTCCTTGCAGTACAAGGGACTCTCAAGAGTCTCCTCCAGCACCATAATTCAAAAACATAAATTTTTTGGCCTTCAGTCTTCTTTATGGTCCAACTCTCACACTTGTACATGACTATGGAAAAAACATAGCTTTTACTACACAGACCTTTGTTGGCAAAGTGATGTCTTCGCTTTTTAAAATGCTGTCGAAGTTTGTCATAGCTTTTCTTCCAAGGAGCAAACATCTTTTAATTTTGTGGTTGCAGTCACCATCCACAGTGAATTTGAAGCCCAAGAAAATAAAATCTGCCTTTTTTAAGTCACTGCTTTCACTTTGTCCCCTTCTATTTGCCTTGAAGTGATGGGCCCTGGTGCCATGATCTTAGTTTCTTGAGTGTTGAGTTTTAAATCAGCTTTTTCACTCTCCTCTTTTACCCTCATGAAGAGGCTCTTATTTCCTCTTCTCTTTCTGCCCTTAGAGTGGTAACCTCATCTGCATATATGAAGTTGTTGATGTTTCTCCTGACAATCTTGATTCCAGCTTGTAATTCATCTAGTCTGTCAGTTTACATGATATTCTCAGCATAGAAGTTAAAAAAGCAGGGTGACAATATAGAGCCTTGAGATACTCCTTTCCCAGTTTTGAAGTAGTCCATTTTTCCATGTCTGGTTCTAACTATTGCTTACTGATCTGCATACAGGTTTCTTAGGAGATAGTAAGGTAGTCTGGTACTCCCATCTCTTTAAGAATTTTGCATTTTGTTGTGATCCACACAGTCAAAGCCTTTAGCGTAGTCAATTAAGTAGAACTAGATGTTTTTCTGGAATTCACTTGCTTTCTCCGTGATAAAGCAAATGTTGGCAATTTGATCTCTGGTTCCTCTATCTTTTCTAAACCCAGATTGTACATCTGGAAGTCTTGGTTCACATTGCTGAAGTCCAGCTTCAGTTGGATTTTGGTTATAACCTTGCTAATATGTGAAACAAGCACAGCTGTATGGTAGTTTGAACATTCTTTGGCATTTCCCTTCTTTGGAATTGGAATGAAAACTGACTTTTTCTGTCCTGTGGCCACTGCTGAGTTTCCCAAATCTATTGACATATTGAGTGCAGCACTTTAACAGCATCATCTTTTAGGATTTTAAATAGTTCAGCTGAAATTCTATTATCTCCACTAGCTTTATTCATAGTAATGCTTCCTAAAGCCCACCTGATTTCACATTCCAGGCTCCCTGTAGCCTTTCCCTCTCCAGGGGATCTTCCCAACCCAGGGATCAAACCCAGGTCTCTCACTTTGCAGGCAGATTCTTTACCAGCTGAGCCACATGGGAAGCCCAAGAATACTGGAGTGGGTCAAATACTGGAATGGGTAGCCTATCCCTTCTCCAGAGGATCTTCCCGACCCAGGAATCGAACCAGGGCAGACTCTTTACCAACTGAGCTATGAGGGAAGCCCAAGAATACCCCTAAGAATCAATGTATTATTCCTCCAGATAATCAGAAAAGATACTATTCCTAACATTCCATTTGACAATGAAAAAAGCAGGCAGAGTTAAGATTCAAACCAAGGCACTTCACTTCCACACTTCTAAATATTACTCCACTAATATGATGTCAACATCAACTCCTGACCAGCACTGCCTGGACATGTCCCTGAATCTCATCATGGATATGTCTCCTATTTCTGGATTATCATAGTATTTTAAAATCTACCCACCGAATCTATTACCAACTCCTTACTGGATAGTTCAAACTTTGAACACTCAAAATATGTATTTCCTTTCTCTTTTCTGGCCTTTGGGATTTAAATCATTCATTCCTTAAGTTACAAATACTTCTCTTTTCAATTTTCTTTTTTCATAGATTGAAATCCTATGTATTTTATAAATCGTATTACATAAGCTAAGGTCTCTAATCAACTCTGAGGGAAATAATCTGTATTTCTTCCACTCTATGAAGCATTCAATTTTACCATCTGTAAGAAAATGTGACATACTTATCTTTTCTAGTTCATTCTATAAACTGATGTCTATTTGATTTTTCTTCAGATACAAAGAGAATGTGATGTGGTTATCAACCATTCAACATGATCAGCCTATGAAGCCCCTTGACAGAGCAGTCTTCTGGATTGAGTTTGTCATGCGCCACAAAGGAGCTAAGCACCTGCGGCCAGCCGCCCACGACTTCACCTGGTACCAGTACCACTCTCTGGATGTGATTGGGTTCCTGCTAGCATGTGTGGCAACTGCTGCATTTGTCCTCACAAAATGTTATCTATTTTGTTACCGAAAGTTTCTTAAAACAGGAAAGAAGAAGAGGGAGTAGCTGGATGTGAGGCCTGAAGCAAATATGCCCCATAGCTGGAACTCTTCTAGCTAATTCCAACAGGAAGGAATTAAGGCTCCCATCCTCCTGTGACAAAATGGCTGGTCTCAGTTTAGCACCTCAGATCAAAATTAGTTTTTAAGGGATTTTCTGTGCTTAAGAGTAGAAATCTGACATGCCAGAGGAAGTTAAATAAAAATAAAACTCTATGACTATATATTGAAATTCATAGTTTTATTTTCTTAATTTTGATTTTAATTCAAAGATTATACAAAAAATTATTGAATATAACAATGTTTCACATATTGTGCACAGCAACAAGTTTATGCGTAGTATCCATGTTATTTTGTAGATATCCAGAATATTTTAATTTCATTTTGATGCAGAATTTTATAGTTTTATCTTGCTACAGAAACTGTACAATAATCAGAATTGTGTTGATTCACCTTTTTGTTTCATTTGTGAGACCAGTAACACTTCTTGCTTTTTAACTGTGCATCCAGCCTCACCATTACTTCTTACCTAAAGCCATGATGTAACATTTGCCTTCATCCAGTTTAACTCATTTTCCAGTGGAATGCTTGTGGAATTAGAAACATAGATTCTGCTACCTGGTTCCTATTGAAAAAAATAAAAAAAAAACTGAGATATTTGGGAAAATCTTTGATATTTTGACCTAATTATTTTTTCCTCATCATCTTTAAAAATAATCACCTTATCTCTTTTGCTTCGATATTCAGCCTTCAATAATGGATGTAAGTCTCAACTGTATATTAAGATAATATAATAAATGGTCTTACTGAATTTTCATTTTCTCAAAATGCACATGAATATATATGTATATAAAACTAGGCATATTATGAAGGACATAATAACAATGAGCAGAATACAAAAATTACATAAATTTCATGGAAATTGATAAATCAAATGAAAGCAATCTTAAGACACTCCTGAAAACTGAACATCAGGAAAGCAGTGTAAAATCAAAGTGGCCCAGCTGAGGAAAGTATACCTGTCTTATTGGTCAAGAGGATTACTATCCATGTCATATGGCAAACATTTATCAACCTGAGGCATAATTTATTTTAAAAATAAAATAAAGCATTGACACCTGGAGAATTATAAGAAAAATTTACCACTGAATTTTCCATGAAAGCTGCCTAAATAATTGACACATTTTTAAAGAAAAACAGAACTAATATGGTGCCTTAGTAGATAGTATTGTTCAATCACACATATAGGTTTAAATAATTTTTCTCAAATCCATCCTGCAACACATGTAACAGAAAAAGGACTGGTAGTCCACTGTACAATGAGAACTACTACAAATCTCCAAAGAAAAGCCAACCAGCCCAATATGAATATGAATATATGAAGTATATGAACAGGAATTTCACAGAAGTTAACTAGCCAGTGACATATAAAAGGTATCAATGGTCACTGATTCTTTATGAAATGGAAATTAAGTCAATAAACTACTTTCCTATAGATGATTTGTAAAACAAATTATATGGGAGGACTATTTTTCTGGAAGTATAGTGTGGAAATACCTGTGATTAAAGACCATTTGTAGATAGATATGGTTTTCCCAGTGGTCACATATGGTTGTGAGAGCTGGACCATCAAGAAGCCAATGCACCAAAGAGTTGATGGCTTTCAATTGTGGTCCTGGAGAAGACTTCTGAGAGCCCCTGGGACAGCAAGGAGATCAAATCAGTCGATCTTAAGGGAAATCAACACTGAATACTCATTTGAAAGACTGATGCTGAAGCTGAAGCTCCAGCATTTTGGTCATCTGATGTGACTCATTGGAAAAGTCCCTGATGCTAGGAAAGATTGAGGGTGGGTGGAAAGAGAAGACAGCATCAGAGGATGAGATGGCTGGATGGTATCACCAATGCAATGGACATGAACTTGGGCAAACTTTGGGAGATGGTGAGGGATAGGGAGTCCAGGCATGCTGAAGTCCATGGGGTCACAAAGAGTCAGACATGACTGAGTGACTAAACAACAAAATAGACATGCATAAAAGCTCAACATTCAGAAAACTAAGATCATGGCATCCAGTCCTATCACTGCATAGCAAATAGATGAGGAAACAGTGGCTGACTTTATTTTTCTGGGCTCCAAAATCACTGCAGATGGTGATTGCAGCCATGAAATTAAAAGACGCTTGCTCCTTGGAAGGAAAGTTATGACCAACCTAGACAGCATATTGAAAAGCAGAAACATTACTTTGCCAACAAAGGTCCGTCTAGTCAAGGCTATAGTTTTTCCAGTAGTCATATATGGATGTGAGAGTTGGATTATAAAGAAAGCTGAGTGCCAAAGAATTGATCCTTTTGAACTGTGGTGTTGGAGAAGAGTCTTGAGAGCCCCTTGGACTGCAAGGAGATCCAACCAGTCCATCCTAAAGGAGATCAGTCCTGGGTGTTCATTGGAGGGACTGATGTTGAAGCTGAAACTCCAATACTTTGGCCACCTGATGCGGAGAGCTGACTCATTTGGAAAGACCCTGAGGCTGGGAAAGATTGAGGGCAGGAGGAGAGGTGGACAACAGAGGATGAGATGGCTGGATGGCATCACCGACACAATGGACATGGGTTTGGGTGGACTCTGGTAGTTGCTGATAGACAGGGAGGCCTGGCATGCTGCGGTTCCTGGGGTCGCAAAGAGTCGTACATGACTGAGTAACTGAACTGAACTGAACTGAACAATTCCTCCTAGTTCCAGCCCCCCAGCACTTTGAGTCTTCATAAACCAATCACCAGGTATGTTCAGATGATTACAACCCCAGCCACCACAAGACAGTAACCACCTGAGCAACTTCCTATAAGAACCATTTAGCTGATCCCAGCAACACCCAGAAATATGAGTTCTAAGTCCCTTCATTTAAGGGCAGTTTTTGTGCACTAATATATAACTGAACAATATTTATACTTCTATAATAATATTACAATTATGACATATCTTAATGGGAAACTTAATATTTCATTTTGAAGATAACTATAACACAGAAAGTGTAGCCACCATAACATACTGTTTAAAAGGCTGCATTTTGAACACAGTATATCCATAAGTCACCATGAAACAACTACAGAGTTACATGGGTTTGGATCAGATGCTCAACCTCCCTATGCCTCCGCTGCCTCATCAGTGGAATGCAGATAAAGTAACAGTATCTCCTATTTCATAGGTTGTTAAAAGTCTAAATATATTAATATTGTAAAGCACTGAATAGTTGTTGTATATAGTAAAATGTAATTTGCATTGACTATTCCCTGGTGGCTCAGATGGTAAAGAATCCACCTGCAATGCAGGAGACCTGGATTCTATCCCTGGGTTGGGAACATCCCCTGGAGGAGGGCATGGCAACCCACTCCAGTATTCTTGCCTGGAGAATCCCCATGGACAGAGGAGCCTGGTGGGCTACAGTCCATGGGGTTGCAAAGAGTCCGACATGACTAACAATTAAGCACATTCTCATTTAAATACATAGAGAATTTCCACAATGACTTTAGTCTTCACATTGACTTGATATATTTTAATGTAACGTGTAAATGACAATAAGAAGATCAAATCAGTCAACCCTAAAGGAAATCAACCTTGAATATTCATTGGAAAGTTTGATACTAAGCTGAAGCTTCAATACTTTGGCCACCTGATGCAAAGAGCTGACTCATCGGAAAGACCCTAATGCTGGGAAAGACTGAAGGCAAAAGGAAAAGGTGGGGGAGGGGTAGAAGATGAGATGGTTGGATAGCATCACCAACTTAGTGGACATGAATTTGAGTAAACTCCAGGAAATAGTAAAGGACAGGGAAACCTGGTGTGCTGCAGTCCATGAGGTTGCAAAGAGTCAGACATGACTTAGTGACTGAACAACAACAACAACAGAATGATAATTTACTGAGAAATATGTAGGAATTAAACATAATGGTTTAAAATCTGACAAGATGATGGTGTATGAGGATATCAAACCCCTTCTCCCTGCAAACACATCAAAAATACATCTTCATGTGTAACAATTCACAGAGAAAACTAACTGGAAACTGGCAAAACTCCTATGAATATATAGCTACAGGAAACATTTCCTTGTGATCGAGTGCTTAGTCATTTGGTCGTCTTACTCTTTGCGACCCCATGGACTGTAGACCCGCCAGGCTCCTCTGTCCATGCAAATTCTCCAAGCAACAATACTGGAGTGGGTTGCCATCCCCTCCTCCAGGGGATGTTCCCAACCCAGGGATCAAATCCAGGTCTCCTGCACTGCAGGTGGATTCTTTATCATCTCAGTCACCAGGGAAGTCCCAAAATACTGGAATGGGTAGCCAATCCTTTCTCCAGTGGAACTTCTTGACCCAGGAATCGAACAGGGGTCTCCTGCATTCCAGGCAGAGTCTTTATCAGCTGAGTTACCCACGAAGCCTTGTAATCTAGTAGGACAGAAAAAAAAGGCATAGAACTGGAACCTGAGCCCCTAGCCCCTTAGAGAGATCAGAAAAAACAAAAAGAGAACTCCCTCACAGGTGGACCCTCATCCTGGAGAGCTAGCAAGCAGAACTACTGATCAGACAGCCCATCCTGGGGTCCTACATGGTAGCTGGGAAACTACTGAAACAAACATCAAGGGTGCAAATGACTAGAAGCTGCTCTCAAAAAGTGCAGAAGTGGCTGGCTTACTAACAAACAGTAAGGAGAAGCTCCACACCAGCAGCTGTCACTTCACCATGCTCCTGAATCCAAGCAGCACAAACATCCCAGGCCTGTTCATTTCACATATCAACTGGGAAAAGACCCAGACTGACTATACATAGATATCTGGGGGCTTTGGGTATGGTCCAGGTGGGAAGTCATGTCAATACTGGCACTTATTCGGCAGTGTTTCAAGAGTCACCACTGTCAGCATACTATGGTCCATCTACCAAAGACTCTGGCCCCATCCACTTCATACCATAGCCTTACATTACATCTGGGACAACCACAACAAAGGAAGTGGCATGAATTGAACTCAAGTTGCATGTGAGCAGAGCCACAGATGACTACACAGGTTGTATATAGGACATCTGTGAGCACACAGACCTCATTGCTTCAGCACTCCCCACCCTTAGGACAAGGAACACAATGATACCTTATGGTGAATGATGTATAATTCATGATATCCGAAGAAGATTTAGCTTTGGGATCAGGGACCCAAGCTTGGTCACTCAAGAGCTTTTGTGTAGCAGAGTTTTATTAAAGTGAAAAAGGACAGAGAAAGCTTCTGACATTGATATCAGAAGGGGGATGGAGAGTACCCTCCTTGCTAGTTTTAGCAAGGGGGCTATATACTTTTTCAATTGGTTATTACAGTAAATAAAACGAATGTCTCAAGGTTGTAAAGTTCTTACCAGACCCACCCCCAGTATTTACTGATGCTGGGAAAGATTGAAGGCAAGAGGAAAAGGGGTTGATAGAGGATGAGATGGTTGGATGGCATTACCCACTTGATGGACATGAGTTTGAACAAGCTCCAGGAGTTGGTGATGGACAGGGAGGCCTGGGATGCTGTAGTCCATGTGGTCACAAGGAGTTGGACATGACTGAGTGACTAAACTGAGTCTGACCCCAGAGCTTCTACTCCAAAAAGCAAAGATCAGATCCTACCTCTGACAGGGCAGTGAAAGCCCTGTTCAGTTCAGTTCAGAAAGCCATGTAGCAGAGAGGAAGTCCTGCCTCCAAACCTGCACAGGCTTTAGACACTCTGACCACAACAACATCCCCTATCAAGGCAGTAATGCCCAGTGCACACTGATAAAATTTGTGACTGACATTCATTTCTAAACCACTGCTCACAACAAAAACAAACTGGAAACAGGCAGTCTATACAGGGACACTCCCACATAAAATCGCCATTTCATGACCATGATAGAGAACTATTTCTCCTAAATTCATGGAGACAAAGAAAGTTAAGTGAAATGGAAAGCTGGAGAAAATATTCCCCAATAGAAGAGCAAGAGACATCCCCTGAAAGAATAAAGAAAGAAACACAGACACCAGTCTATCAGACACTGAGTTCAAAAGGGGGGTAATAAACATACTAACTGAATTAAGAAAAATTATAGACATAAACACAGATCACTGTAACAAAGAATTGGAAATTTTAAAGTTCGACTGATCAAAAAGGAACAATTTCTGAGACAAAGAGCAATCTAGAAGCAATGAATAGTTGACTAAATGACACAGAAAAATGAATAAATGATCTGGAAGACAGAATAATGGAAATGACTTAATCAGAACAGCAAACAGAAAAAGAAATTTTTAAAAATGAAGGCAAATAGGAGGCCCAGGGGATGATATAAAATATGCCAATTTATGCATTATAAAGGTTGTAGAAGAAGAAGAGATAGAGAAATGGATTAAAAATGTATTTGAAAAATTATGGATGGAAACTTCCCAAACCTAGGAAAAAAAGACAGATTTCCAGGCACAGAAAACACAAAGGATAAAAAACAAAATAAACCCAAATAGAGATACAACAAAATATATAATTAATATGCAAAAGTTAATGATAAAAACATAATTTAAGGAAGCAAGAAAAAAATATATTTTCAAAAGAACCCTCCTAAGTCTATCAGCTGATTTCTTGAGACAAATTTTGCAAGCCATACAGAGAGTGCTGCTATAGACAAAGTCCTGAATGGGAAAACCTTGAAACCTAGGATACTCTGACCAGCAAGATTATCATTTAGAATAGAAGGAAAGAAAAAGAATTTCTCAGACATGCAAAAACTAGAAATTATATGAAGCATTGTTTAAATCACAATGGTATGAAACTAGAAATCCCCTACAAAAAAGAAAAAGATGGAAAGAATTAACACATTAACACTATTCAGCATGCTTCTAAAAAGAAACAATGGGTCAACAATGAAATCAAAGAATAAATGAGAAAACACCACAAGCAATTGAAAACGAAATCACAGTTCTACAAAATCTATGGGGTGTAGCAAAAACAGTTTTAAGAAGGAAGGTCATAATGATGCAAGCCTTCCTCAAGAAACAAGAAAAATTTCAAATGTAACCTACCTTCCAAAACAATTAGAGAAAAGAAAGAAAAAAAAAAAAGAACAAAGAAAGACCAAATTTAGCAGAAAAAAAGAAAATACAAGTGGTTAACATCCCAAATATAATTCAGCTCAATACAATTCAATATCAAAAAGCAAACCTAATCAAAAATGGGCAGAACACCCAAAAAAAAGATCTTCTTTTCCAAAGAGGACATACAGATGTCTAAACAACACATGAAAAGTTGTTCAACATTGAATTATCAGAGAAATAGAAATCAAAACCACAATGAGGTATCACTTCACACTGTTTAGAATGACTAACATCAAGAAGTTTATAAATAATAAACACTGAAGAAGATGTGGAGAAACAGAACTTTCATATACTATTCCTGGAAATATAAATTGAAGCAACCATTATGGTAAACAGTATAGAGTTTCCTTAAAAAGTCATAATACAATTACCACAATATCTAGCAATTCCATGCCTAAGTATATATCCAAAAAAATAGAAAACTGTAATTCAAAATGATACAATCCACCCTGATGTTCATAGCAGTACAATAGCCAAAACACAGAAGCCACTTAAGTGCCCAGCAACAGATGACTGTCTTAGGAAAATGTGGGATATGTGTACAGTGAAATATTAGTCATAAGCAAGAATGAAATAATGTTATTTGTAACAATGCAGATGGGCCTAGAGAATATTGAGCTAAGTGATATAAATCAGTCAGAAAAAGACACAGTATGTAAGACACATCTTACATACTGTAAGATATAAATTATACGTTGAATCTAAAAATTAACACAAGTTGAATCTATATACAAAGCAGAAACAGACTCACAGACATAGATAATGAATTTACGGTTACCTGGGAAAGGGGAAAGGACAAATTAAGAATACAGTGTAACCAAAACAAACCACTATATATAAAAGAAACAAGTATTTACCAAATAGCAAGGGGAATTATAGGCTTCCCTGAGAGCTCAGGTGGTAAAGAATCTACCTGCAATGCAGGAGACCCCGGTTTAATCCCTGGGTTGGGAAGATCCCCTGAAGAAGGGAACAGCTACCCACTCCAGTATTCAAGCCTGAAGAATTCCATGGACTGGTAGTCCAAGGGGTCACAAAGAGTCAGACATGACTGAGTGACTTTCACCCACTCACTCACTCACTCACAAGGGGAATTATACCAAATATCTAATAATAAACTATAATGAAATATAATCTACAAAAATACTGAATCATTTCACTGAACATGAGAAACTAACAAAAAAATTATAAATCAACTAACATAAATAAGCAAGCAAATATGTATATGTACAAATTAAGGGCTGCAAAACCATGGCCTCTGACCTAACTATTGGTAGCCATTTGCGTTTTTCCATTGAGGTAAAATTCATGTTATAGGAAATTCACCTTTTTAACTGTAATAAATTGTATAATTCTGTGTTAAGTTAATGAATGTACAATGATGTGCAACTATCACCTGTATCTAGATCCAGAGTATTTAAACTCTATAGCCTTTAGATAGTTATTTCCCATTCACCCAATCCCAGGCCCTAACAAGTAAGCCTTGTGGTTTCATCACCGTGCAGCATTTAAGTAATACCAGAAAACAAACAAACAAAAAAAGCAAGACTAAAACTTTAACCAAGCTTCTTTCTGTACTTTTCACATATTTTCTTGGTTCCTAAATTAAAATTATCTGATGGATTAAAATGTACTATTAATTCCTTGATTGTTCTTTTATTGAATGTATACAAGAACACAGAATGTGTCAAAGCATTAGAATATAGAGAAACTTTTCAAGAACACTTTGAACCTCCCAATTTCTGAATGGCAGTATGGCACGTTCCACAGACTAGCTCCCACATGAAACAAGCATCACAAGTGAAAAATATTTTAAAGACAACTATTTAAAGTGTCTTTTAAAGAAATTACCCTAAAGACATACAGCAAATAAAAATACATTTATTCCAGAAATACACTAACAGTAAAATGAGTGATAGCCTGTGGCATTTTAACCTCAACTTGCTCCCTCTCTCACCCTCTTTACTCAGAGTGAGAGACTCTATTCCAGGTAGGTTCAGAAAGAGCACGAGGTTCTCACTCCCCACAGCTCCCTTTTGAGTGCCGTGGTATCTTCTTGGAAGGATCAAGCTGCTTGACTTTCTATATCTCTCTCACACACACAGTTATGTGTTAGAGACAAAGTTCAGACAAATGTTGCCGAGAGGGATCTCCTTTATTCCCTTAGCCCCACTGATAGGAAGAAGCTCCATTAATGTGCAACATATTGAGAATACTAAATTCCAAGTACTCATTGCCCCAGGTCATTCATAGGATGGAGTTTCCATGAGGAAACAGGCAAACTAAAAATAGAGGCCACGGTCTTACTGCTAAAGTGGGGATATCACTCAGAAAGAAGTATGCCACTATTATTCTCCAGCTCTGGAGGCCAAGATTTAGAGAATTTGACCAGAGGGAGACTCAGGACATAAACACAGAACTCTAAGCTATTCAATAAGAAACTCACTTTATTTTGAAAATAAAGTTAAAACCTAAGAATGCCCACAAACTATGAAAGACAATTTGGTAAGCAATTAAGAGAAATCTGGTTGCCTCATAATAGATAGAGGTCCAACCATTGACAAACAAGTTTATCAAGGACACAGCTATGAAGAGCCTTCCTGAGGTAAAAATCCACCTGATATGCTGACTTCAAAGAGTATGCCTGCAATATATTATCAGAAAATATTACTCAACACCCAACAATCAGTGAAAGCTAAAAGTAAGAAAAGAGGCAGTTAAAAGGAGCACCCTACTAAAATCACTGCTGCCCAGTAATGTGAATATACCCAAGGCTGCATCCTCCAAGAAACCATATCAGAGCCTTAACACAGTAGGGGAAAAAAGACTTCACTAAAATAGCCCATGTCGTCACTAAATAAATACCAGTAACAATACATGGAGCTGAAAAGGGCCAGTATCCAGAGTAGCTACACTCTATTGTCTAAATGCAAAGTTTAACAATAACTTCACAACATATATTAAAAAAAAATATGAATATGTGACCTACATGGAGAAAAAGCAGGCAAAACAAACTTCCTGTTAGAGGTACTAATGGTTGGCTTTAACAGGAAAAACTTCAAATTAGCTAATGTCAATGGGCTCAATGACCCAAAGGAAATTACCAAAAAAACAGACAAAACACTGAAATATGTAAAATAAGAAACTAAAATAAAAAATATAAATGGTCATAAGAAACTATTGGGAATAGTATTATTCCTACAAATTGGAGAATTTAGAAGAAATGGATACATTCTTGGAAGTATACAACCCATCCTCAGGAAACTATGCTTAAAGAAGAAAGGTGTAATAAAAATGTCCTACCTAATAGAGTCTACAAATAGTAAATAGAAATCATATTTTATGAAGTAACAAATGAAAATTTTGAAGTAGAAAATTGAAATATCTGAAATGAAAAATTCACTAAGGTGGGAGGTATTTAACAGCAGATTTGAAGAACTGATGAAAAAGCCAGAAAACTTAAGATAGATCAACAGTATAATCCAAAGAACAGAGAGGAAAAACAGAGCAAAGAAAAATAAACAGAAGGGTAGGTAATTGTATAACATAATTAAGCACAATACCTACACAAGGGGTTGACCCTGTGATTCAGTAGGAAAAAAATCTGCCTGTAATGCAGGGCATATGAAAGAAGCCATAGGTTCAATCTCTGGGAGGTCCCCTGGAGAAGGAAATGGCAACCAACTCCAGTATTCTTGCCTGGAAAATCCCATGGACAGAGGAGCCTGACAAGACTCAGTGACTAATACAACAACAATAACACGCACAAAAAGGGAGTGCCAGAAGAAAAATGCAAAAGCAAAATCTTCAAAAAATTATGCCTGAAAACATCCCAATTGTGATGAAAAATATTAATCTACACTCTTCATTTGCTCAATCAATTTCAAGTAGGATAAACACAGGAGAGCCATACAAAGACATTAGCGAAATGTTGAAAGCTAAGGACAGAAAATCTTGAAGCATTAAGAGAAAAATTATTCATCCATAAAAGCAAACTCCAATAAGATACTACTTATATATCATCAGAAACAATGGATGCTCTCTGACAGTGGGATGTCATGTTCAAAGTGCTCAAAGTCAAAACTGTCAGCCAAAAATTCTGTCAAACAAAGCTAACTTTCAAAACTGAGGGCAAAATACATACATTTCTCTATAACCCACCCCAGAAAGAATTCTTTGCTATGAATCCTGACATACAGGAAAAGCCAAAGAGAGGTTTTCAGGCTAAAGAAAATAAACCCAAACTATAATTCTAATCACCATAATCAACCAAAGAGCCCTGGTGAAGATAACTAAGGAATTATACAAGATAATATAACACACTGTGGTTCTGGAGAAGACTCTTGAGAGTCCCTTGGACTGCATGGAGATCAAACCAGTCAATCCTGAAGGAAATTAGTCCTGAATAGTCATTGGAAGGACTGATGCTAAAGCTGAAGCTCCAGTACTTTGGCTACCTGACTGAAGAGCTGACTCATCGGAAAAGACCGTGATGCTGGGAAGATTGAAGGCAGGAGAAGAAGGGGATGACAGAGGAAGAGATGGATGGAATCATTGGCTCAATGGACATGAATATGAGCAAACTCTCAGAGATAGTGAAGGACAGGGAAGCCTGGCATGCCACAGTCCATCTGGTCACAAAGAGTCGGATATGACTGAGTAACTGAACAACAGCAAAAACACATTTCTTCTCCTTTCTTCCCTTAACAAATATAAAATGCAAGCATGTAAATCAAGCATATAGTTATATTGTTAAACACATTATAATATAGTTAATATATTAATATTAGATGGGTAGCTGTTGCTGCAGTGGTACAGCATGATAGATTAAAGCTGTGACTTAGGATACAGAGAGGCTATGTCGACCAGCAGCAGCTCAGCCTAGGTATGGCCAGTCAAAGTCACAATTAAGGATACAGAGTGCTGTACTAAGTTGTTTCTGTCATGTACAACTATGTGTGACCCCATGGACTGCAGCCTATCAGGCTCTTCTGTCCATGGGGTTCTCCAGGCAAGAATACTGGAGTGAGTTGTCGTGGACTTCCTCAAGGCATCTTCTAGACTCAGGGATCGAACTCGAGCTTCTTACATATAATCTGCATTGACAGGTGAGTTCTTTACCACTAGCACTACCCAGGAACCCCCAGGAATACAGAGTGATGTCCAAGGAAACAGCAGAATGGCCCCAGTTATGGCAAGAAAAGCACTGACTTAGAACCTGGGGCCAGAACACAGAGCAGCAGCTTCAGTCTCATAGATGGCAAGGCACTGTAACATCTCAACCAAGGAAAGCAAGGTACAGGAGTGATGGGGCCTCAAGCTCAGGTTTCACCACAGTGACATGTCCAGTCTCAGGAAAGACACAGCAGCAGGGACTTTTGGCAGTTCTGTCAAATGGAATCAGTGCCGGTGAAGACTGTGGAAGTCCTCAATAACAAAGGCTGCAGATGCTTACAGAGGTGATGCTCTTTGGAATTCTGCTCTCTTTCTTTCCATGGGGAAGATCCTGTTGGAGGTATCCTTAATGCTGCCAAGCTGGTCTGAATTGAAGGATGTTGTTATGTATGTAAAATATTTTCCATGTTTTTTACATGGACATCTTCAGTTTTCGCTTTGCCTTCTTCAGGGTTTCTACTCCTTCATTATAACAGAACTTTCCCCAAATAATTTACATTGGTTTGTACTTGTTCATTCATTACTTTTGTTGTTTTTGTGAGGGATACAAGTGTTGGGACCTCCTAGACCTCCATCTTGAAGATATCACCTTATTTCAAATTCTGTGTCAAGGAGACTGCAAATAAAAATGCCTCTCATTCCTACTGTTTTTACACTAGTCTTATCTCTTACATAACATAGTGAATTTGTACAAGATCCTTGACTTTCAGATGAGTGATAGCACTGGCAAAACAGTACATTAAACACACTGTTATCTGGAAGTGTTCTACACTTTGCCCTTTCACTGCTTGCCGCACCTGCTGACTGTTCATATCATGTATTGACTGGAAATGTAGGAGTTATAATTTAACTTCCAGATTGATTTCTCTTCGGCTATAAGCCTGAGCAATGGCCAAAGGATACAGTTATTTTAAAGAAGTACTGCATATGAACATGATGTCTATGAAATGGCTCTCGCTTCTGCTGCTGCTACAGCTGACTTGTTACTTTAGCTCTGGGAGTTGTGGAAAGGTGCTGGTGTGGCCAGTGGAATATAGTCACTGGATGAATATGAAGATAATTCTGGATGAACTTGCCATGAGGGGTCATGAGGTGACCGTTTTAACATCTTCAGCTTCCATTTTTATTGATCTCAACAAACCATCTGCCATCAAATTTGAGAATTTCTCAGTATCTTTAACTAAAGATGATTTTGAGAACGCTTTGAAGCATTTTGTCAGGAAATGGACAGAACTGACAAATTCATTTTGGACATTTCCTTTGTTACTGCAAAGCTTATTTGAGGACTATTCTGATCTTACTCTAACAATCTGTAAAGAACTTGTTTCAAACAAGAAACTTATGACAAAACTACATGAATCAAGGTTTGATGTTGTCCTTGCAGATACCGTTGGACCCTGTGGAGAGCTGCTGGCTGAGATACTTAAAGTACCATTAGTGTACAGTGTCCGCTTCACTCCCGGTTATTCAATTGAAAGGAAGAGTGGGAAACTTCCATACTCACCATCCTATGTGCCTGTTATATTGTCTGAATTAAGTGATCACATGACATTCATGGAGAGGGTCAAAAATATGATATATGTACTTTATTTTGACTTTTACTTCCAGATGTTAAATGAGAAGAAGTGGGACCAGTTTTACAGTGAAGTACTAGGTAAGTCAGGTTTTTAGTTGGTGGCAAGAAGTCCTAACTTTCCTTGGAATAAAAGTTTGTATGAAGTCACAGAAATTTGTCTATTATAAGTAAAATGATGAAAAGAAAATATAAAATGTTCCATCAATCTCATAAATAGTATAGAAACATTAAATGATAGGGTAAGATATAATCTTATGGTCCATTATTAGTACAGGACACTCCAGGAAGTCATAAACCACAAATTGAAACACTTAGAACTTCTCTAAGAATTTTTATATCCATCTTACTAAACTTCTTTTTTAACTTGAAAAAAGTCACTAGAAAACTCATAAAATGTCTTAATAAATGAAGACACATAGATTGAAGAGTTACACACATATATGTAACACAAGCTTCTAGGTAGCATTATTTTTTTTTATTTATGTAGTTCAGTTTTCAGATATTTTATGTTTAATATATATTATACACATACATATATATTGGCTTTATCAAAGAATAGAAACATTCAAACATCTTTGGCTACATCATTCCAATCTCTTTTCCAAAACTTACATAACATATATATATATGGCAATATTTTCATTTGATCTGAGTCTTGTTTTTTTTTTCTTCCTTCCAGGAAGACCGACTACATTATTAGAGACAATGGAGAAAGCTGAATTTTGGCTCTTTCGATCCTACTGGGATTTTGAATATCCTTGCCCACTACTACCAAATGTTGAATTTATTGGAGGCCTCCACTGCAAACCTGCCAAACCTCTGCCTAAGGTCACCTACTCTTATCTGTTGTGCTTCTTTAACTTTGCATTTTCAGTAGGAATAATTTTGCATTCTTTATTTATAATGTTTAATATAGTGAAAGTGACATAGGAAACTAAAGTGACTTCCAATTAGAAACTCATATCCCACACCAATACAAGTATCTGAATTTCATTAACATTACAGAATAAAAGAGGAATATCTGGGAGATTTTGAGAATATGTCAGTTAAATTATGATTTCATCATTTAATGCATAATAAAGCATCAGACACTCATTAAAAATAATTATAAAGTGACTAGCATATTCCAGAAGTAAGTGATAATATGCAGAGAAATGGCAGAGACCCAGTTTCTGCCACTTAACACTTTACCTGGAAAGACAGAATACAAACAAGTAATAAAACTTGTGTGTTAATTTTTACAATATGGAAAGACCACAATGATAAGGAAACATCTAGCAGCAATCACAGAAATATCTCTGAGTCTTTAATAATTAAGGTGAGATCCAAAGGACATTCAGGAATAATTGAAGGTATAGCACCGAAGAATTGATGCTTTTGAACTGTGGTGTTGGAGAAGACTCTTGAGAGTCCCTTGGACTGCAAGGAGACCCAACCAATCCATTCTGAAGGAGGTCAGTCCTGGGATTTCTTTGGAAGGAATGATGCTAAAGCTGAAACTCCAGTACTTTGGCCACCTCATGCACAGTGTTGACTCATTGGAAAAGACTCTGATGCTGGGAGGGATTGGGGGCAGGAGGAAAAGGGGACAACAGAGGATGAGATGGCTGGATGGCATCACTGACTCGATGGACATGAATCTGAGTGAACTCTGGGAGTTGGTGATGGACAGGGAGGCCTGGCATGCTGCAGTTCATGGGGTCGCAAAGAGTCAGACACGACTGAGCGACTGAACTGAACTGAAATGAACTGAGGGCAGAAGTGGATACAAAAGGAAAGCAGGTTGAGTAGTAATAATAGTAGCCAAGAAGTCCAAGTTCCATCAAAAAAGGAAGAAGCTGAGTCAGATGATGCTGAAGAGGTAAGTTGGAGACAGATAATTATGAGGAGTTTGAAGCATCTAGTAAAGGTGTTCAGTAGAACTTTAAAAGGGTCAAGGGAAAGATTTGATCACATTAAAAAAAATAAATCTACATAAGATATAGTCACTGGGTTGGATTGTAAAGGAGGAAGAGTAGAAAGGGACACCATTTAGCAAGTTGCTATGAAATAAAGGAAACAAGGACAGTAACGATATGACCACACTAAGTCATGATAATAGTACCAACCTCATATTGTTCCTGTGGGGAAGAAAAACTGTACATATGAAACATCCAAAATATCCCTGACACAAACTCAGTGGTCTAGAAGAAATATTAAGTATTGTTATTTTGCTGCTATTCAGCTCAGTTCAGTTCAGTCGTTCAGTTGTGTCTGACTCTTCGCAACCCCATGAATCGCAGCATGCCAGGCCTCCCTGTCCATCACCATCTCCCAGAGTTCACTCAGATTCACTCCATCGAGTCAGTGATGCCAACCAGCCATCTCATCCTCTGTCGTCCCCTTCTCCTCCTGCCCCCAATCCCTCCCAGCATCAGAGTCTTTTCCAATGAGTCAACACTGTGCATGAGGTGGCCAAAGTACTGGAGTTTCAGCTTTAGCATCATTCCTTCCAAAGAAATCTCAGGGCTGATCTCCTTCAGAATGGACTGGTTGGATCTCCTTGCAGTCCAAGGGACTCTCAAGAGTCTTCTCCAACACCACACTTCAAAAGCATCAATTCTTTGGTTCTCAGCCTTCTTCACAGTCCAACTCTCACATCCATACATGACCACAGGAAAAACCATAGCCTTGACTAGACGGACCTTAGTCGGCAAAGTCATGTCTCTGCTTTTGAATATGCTATCTACGTTGGTCATAACTTTTCTTCCAAGGAGTAAGTGTCTTTTAATTTCATGGCTGCAGTCACCATCTGCAGTGATTTTGGAGCCCCCCAAAATAAAATCTGACACTGTTTCCCCATCTGCTATTACATACTATCAATAGCCCAATGTGTGCCAGCCACCTGGATTTAATTACTAATTGAATCAAGACTGGTTTCCTAACACATCAAGATCATGCTCTCCAGCAAAATCCTAGAAAGCAGATATCCCATGAAGTGATTTTAAAATAAATTTTTAAAGTTTTTTTATTAGAAAAAATTAAGTTAATAAAAGTAATTTAATAAAATATAATTTAATAACAATTTAAAATTTTAATGTTAAGAATTTCTTAAGGTTTCAGCAATTAAATGAGCAAGATGAAAAGGTAGAATTATTTTCTGAGGATTGACTCTGTTCACCTGTGCTCTAGACAAAATGAAAATTATTTTTCGACAACATAAATGTATGCCCTAACAATTTTTTCAGCCAAATACAACATTTCCTTGCCTTCACATCAGCTTTTAAACCAGTCCTCATTTGAAATCCCAGGGTTTTATAGCTTACAGCATAAAAGGAATAACTTCATCTATTAGGCCAAGTGTTTTCTGCTTACCTTGACCTTATACAAAAACCTCAGCAAAACTCTCTTAAGGAGTGTAGGTCTCAACATCATAGCGTCCTGACAGAATGAACACAGTGAAAATGCACACTGCCTATATAGGAATCATAAATTCTGCAGATTATGATAAAGACCAAACAATTTGTGCCACTTGAATCTGAAAACTGTCCAATTATAAAATTTCTTCAGTTCATAGGGCTCTATTTCTAATGAAGGAAAGCAAGAATATAATGTTATAAATTAAAACGATTCATTTTAAATTTAGTTAAAACTTAAATAGGAAGCAAATAATCTTCAGCAAACTATTTTGTGATCTCTTAAAAGATCCTTTTGTCTACTCATTATTGGTGGAAAAATTAAACTGGTATCTTTTTCAAAGGGAAAACTCTTTGGATTGCAAATTGTTTGAGTTATCTATGGTAATTTTCATAGTGTCCAAAGGGTGAAATAAGATTAGTGACAGTTCTTCACTACCTAACCATGTATTTTGAAAGATTTCACCATTCTCATTTCAGGAACATGATAGTGTTAGTACGAAGGGAGGTTGGAAGGAAAGGGAGAATGACAAGGAAAGATGAACAGTAGGATAATGATAATAATCAGTAAATGTAGCTGTTGTTATTAAGTTGTAAAACAAGATTTGAATCCAAGCCAATTACTGTGAAGATTTCATTATATAGAAAAACTATTCCTTCAGACAATAACTTTTTTATTAATTATTAGGTTCTCAGAAATTTTCATTACTTTTTAAAGAATTGACTTTTGGCAAAATGCATCAATAGTTTTGATATCAATTCCTCACTGAGTGTGTGATTTGAAAAACTTTTCTCCCATTCTGTAGCTTGTATTTTCATTTGGTGATTGCCTCTTTTGCTGTGAAGAAGCTTTCAAGTTTGATATGGTCCTATGTTGATTTTTTCTTCTATCATGATTTTGATGATTCAAAAACATCATTTTCAAAGCCAATATTAAGGAAGCTTGTCTCCACTTTTTTTTTAAAGACTACTATGCTGTCAATCTTATGTGAAGTCTTTGATTCATTTTTGTGAAATGTGTACAAAAGGGATTTCCTTTCACTTTTTTGCATGTGCTTAGTTTTCTCAGAAGACAAAGAATAGACTAACATTTCCCAATTAGGTATTCTTGTCTTCCTTGTCAAATATTGACTATAAATGCAGTTTTAATTCTGGACCTTGCATTCTCTTTCACTGTTCTATTTGTCTATCTTTAGGCCAATATCATATTGTCTTAAATATTATAGCTTTGTAGTAGAATTTTAAATTGGTAGGAGTGATGCTCTGGCTGGCATTGAGTAGCGTGGATATTTCAACAGTATTATCTCTTATGATCCATGAAAACATTGTGTTTTTCCATTTATTTGTTTTTTTCTGCTATTTCTTCCAACAAAGTCTTATAATTGTGCAGAGTTTTCACTTCATTGGTTAAGTTTATTTCTAGTTATTTTATTATCTTTGATCATATAGTAAATAGCATAACTTTTTAGATGTTTCATTATTAGTATAGAAAAATGCAACTAATTTCTCTATGTTGATTTTTTATACTATAACTTTACTGAATTTGTAGATTAGTTCAGGTTTTTGGTTGAACCTCTGGGATTATCTGTACAAAAAAATTATGTCATCCAAAAAAAAAAAAGAGTGACAATTTTACTTCTTCCTTTCTGATTTGGATACCTTTTATTTTTTTGTCTTGCCTCATTTCTCTAGCTAGGACTTCTAATACTATGTTGAATGAGTGTGAGAGGCCATCCATGTCTTGTTCCTGATCTTAGAGAAAAAGTTTTCAAATTTTCATTGTTGATCATGTTAGCTTTGGGTTTATCATATATGGTCTTTATTATGTTGAAGTATGTTCCTTCTACACCCAACATATAGGAGGTTTTATCAGGAAAGGATGTTATCTTGTCAAATGTTATTCTCCATCTCTTGAGATAATCAAGTTATTTTACCTTTTATTTTATTAATGCTATGTATTACATCTATTGATTTGGATGTTGAACCATCTTTGCATCCTATGGATAAATTCTACTTGGTCATGGTATATAATTATTTTAATGTGTTGTTGAATTTGGTTTCCTGATATTTGGATGAGAATTTTTGCATATATATTTACCATGGATATTGGCATATAGTTTTCTTTACTTATAATGTTCTTGTGTATTTGATATCAAGGTGCAATATTGGCCTTGTAGAATGAGTTTAGAAATGTTCCTTCTCTCCTGTTTAATTTTTTAGGAAAAGTTTTTGAAGCAATGATTCTCAGCCCTTGGAGTAAGTACTGAGCATGAGCTTCATGCTATGAGGGGATATGTCTGAGGGACTGACAGAGATCCCACTTTAGTCTCTATGGAGCTTCATACTCTCAGAATTACTACTTTCCTTTCTTTGGCTTTTTAAACTATATTACAAATTTACATAGACATATTTGGAGGAGAAATTCGTATTCTCTTCAGAGAGTCATAACATTGTTTACAATATGAGGTCCATACTGTTTAAGCAGTCTCTGAAATGTAACTGTGAAACTCCTAAAAGATGACAAGTGAATCAGGTGGGAGAACTAAAGAGATTCAGGTTGAAAAAGCAAAAATGATATTAACTTACTGTCTTTTCTAATCAAAGACTTCATGATAAGTTTCATACAATTTTCATCAACCATATTTGAACTAATGGTACTTACAGTTCTTTGATGTACAGAGATGAAAATCTCCCTTTAATATTATTTTGATTCTTATAATGTTTATACTTCGGTAGAAGAAAAAAAAAATCACACATATGCATGTTAAATGTCCCTACCCCAGGGGAGTTTAAGAATCTTTGAGTTCCAACCAGTGGATACCTAGGGTTCCTGGAACCCAAAATAAGAAAGAACCTTGCAATTTAGAAGCCATTTCTAAAGCCTGGGAAAATTATCTTAGGAGAGAACCCCTTGGGTAGGGGGCATTTTTGGTCATATAGTCTTTCCCCTTGTTGATATAACTGCTTGCAGCCTCCAAAGAACACCTGAGAACAGGCTCAGAAGTCAGTGTGGACATGGGGATCTCCAAGTTAAAGAGCTTGGACAACAATGCAGTGATGACCATTTCCTTGTGTGTCACGGTGGATGCAGTTCCCTGACCTTGAAGGAATATTTTAGATTTTTTTTTTTTAGACTTTGTCACCAGCGTCAAATTCCTCCAAAGTTTTCAGAATTCTTTCCTCCAAATTCTGAAATTCACATATTTCTATGGACCAGGACCTATGGACCAGGAAATAAATTTTATTCTAAGTTAAACTAAGATCATTGAGAATTTACAATACATACACAAATAGGGAGGAAAAAAAGAATGTATAATTTGGTTTCCCTGTTGGCTCAGTGGTAAAGAATTTGCCTGCCAATGTAGGGGACACAGTTTCAATCCCTGATCTGGGAAGATCCCCTGGAGAAGAAAATGGCAATCCATTCCAGTATTCTTGACTGGAAAACCCCATGGAGCCTGGCATGCTACTGGCCATGGAGTTGCAAAGAGTCAGACACAACTTAGTGACTCAACAACAGCAACAGAAAATATTAATATTTTATAGAATTTGTCAGTGGAGACTTCTAGTCCTGGTGTTTTCTGTGTTGGGAGATTTTTGATTACTGGTTCAATATCTTTACTCATTATAATTATTCAGATTTTCTAATTCTTCCTGATTCTGTCTTGACTTATTATGTATTTCTAGGACTTTATCTATTCTTTGTGGTACGTAATTTGTTGGTATATAATTCTACACAGCAGTAACTTATGACCCTATGTATTTTTGTGATATCAGTTTAATGTCTTCTCTCTCATTTCTAACTTCATTTATGAGTCTTCTTTTGTTACTCTAGCTAAAGTTTGTCATTTTTGTTTATCTTTTTGAAAAGACAAAGACTGTATGATATCCCTTGTATGAGGAGGGCATGGAAACCCACTCCAGTATTCTTGCCTGGAGAATTCCCATGGGCAGCAGAGCCTGGCAGGCTACAGTCTGTGGGGTTGCGAAGAGTCAGACACAACTGAGTGACTAAGCACACACACCCATCCCTTGTTTGAGGAAACTAAAAAAGGTCAGACTTTTAATAAAAGAGAGTGATATGGTAGTGGTTACCAGGGGCTGAGGGCTGGGAGAAATAAAGAGATGCTTTTAAGGGTACAAACTTGCATCTCAGAGTAAATAAGTGCTAGAGATATAAGATACAGACCAATGAATGTAGACAACAATATTATAATCATCAATCATCAATCATTCTGAGACTAGATCTTAGTTATTACAATCACAGAATAAGAAAATATAATTGTGTGACATTATGGAGATGCACACATCATTAAAATGTCAAATCTATTACAATATATAAATGTATCAAATCAATACATTATATGCCTTAAGTTACATAATGCTTTATGTCAAATATATTTTATTCTTTTAAAAAAGTGTATGAATTTTAAACTAAGGATATCCTTACTCAGTAGTATACCTTATTTCATTTTTATAACTTTTTGTATTCTGCATGCTTTTGCCATAAGCTTGTGTTATTTTCATAAAGATGTCAGAGAAGGAGAATAATCAGTCCACATCAGTGTTTAATTTTTAAAGAAAGGCTGTATTACAATATGGTAGAGATGAATCTTCCAGAGCAGAGAAAAATCAGCTTTGAGTAATAAGACAATGAGACAAAATACTGAAGACACGTAACTTTAAATACTGCTAAAGGTCACTGGAAATATACCTATGACCTGGATGTACCATGTGAGTCAGTCATTCCTGATGGCTCAGTGGTAAAGAATCCACCTGTAATGCAGGAGCCAAAGATGTGTGTTCAATCCCTGGGTCAGGAAGATTCCCTGCAGGAAGGCATGGCAACCCACTCCAGTATTCTTGCCTGGAGAATCCCATGGACAGAGGAGACTAGTAAGTTACAGTCCTACAGGGTCGCAAAGACTAGGACATAACTGATGCAACTGAGTATGCACACACCATGTTAGTCATAGGAAAGGTCACTTACCTTCATATTGAGACTGATATCATCAGGGTGAAATTACATCTTTAAAGAATTTTCTACACAATGTAATCTGCAAGGTTAAAGTTTGAAAAAAGATTCCATTTTTTTTCTCTGTTAAAAATAGGTTAAAAAATGTTTTGTGATCATAAGTAGGGTCAAAAAATATACATTTTATGATGGAATGGTTGAGTCATTATTCTCCAGAAGAGAAAAATAATAAATTGAAAACAAAAAAAAGGAAAGAAGTTTAAAAGAGACGTACATCATTTTCACTAGCTACTCAGGAAACCTGCTTCTCTGCATTTTTTTTTGTAATAGAGTACAGTGAGGAACATGGAATTATTCTAATATAGAAGATAAAAAATTTATATTGGAAAGTATAAAGCACTACAAGACAAAATAATTCTGATATAATTCCAAGCATACAATTTTTTTAGGAGAGTACATTGAGGAATGTGGATTTATTCTAGCATATTAGTGACAAAATTACTTTGAACTGATGAGGATCTGGGGTTACTCAATAGAATAACTCTAAAAGAATTCCAGCAAAGACAGCTTCACCAGTAGCTTTATTTAGTTTGATGTGAACTACACATTCACAGCAGTTACGCATAGTACCTCCTACTGTGACATTAAGAAAGTGCAAACAAACTCAATAAAGTACAGAAATGGTATGGACCTAACAGAAGCAGAAGATATTAAGAAGAGGTGGCAAGAATACACAAAAGAACTGTACAAAAAAGGTCTTCAAGACCAAGATAATCATGATGGTATGATCACTCACCTAGAGCCAGACATCCTGGAATGTGAAATCAAGCGGGCCTTAGAAAGCATCACTATGAACAAAGCTAGCGGAGGCGATGGAATTCCAGTTGAGCTATTTCAAATCCTAAAAGATGATGCTGTGAAAGTGCTGCACTCAATATGCCAGCACATTTGGAAAACTCAGCAGTGGCCACAGGACTGGCAAAGGTCAGGTTTCATTCCAACCCCAAAGAAAGGCAATGCCAAAGAATGCTCAAACTACCACACAATTGCACTCATCTCACATGCTAGTAAAATAATGCTCAAAATTCTCCAAGCCAGGCTTCAGCAATACGTGAACCGTGAACTTCCAGATGTTCAAGCTGGTTTTAGAAAAGGCAGAGGAACCAGAGATCAAATTGCCAATATCCTCTGGATCATGGAAAAAGCAAGAGAGTTCCAGAAAACCCTCTATTTCTGCTTCATTGACTATGCCAAAACCCTTAACTGTGTGAATCACAATAAACTGTGGAAAATTCTGAAAGAGATGGGAATACCAGACCACCTGACCTGCCTCTTGAGAAACCTGTAAGCAGGTCAGGAAGCAACAGTTTGAACTGGACATGGAAAAACAGACTGGTTCCAAATAGGAAAAGTAGTATGTCAAGGCTGTATATGGTCACCCTGCTTATTTAACTTCTATGCAGAGTACATCATGAGAAACACTGGGCTGGAAGAAGCACAAGCTGGAATCAAGATTGCCAGGAGAAATATCAATAACCTCAGATATGTAGATGACACCACCCTTATGGCAGAAGTGAAGAACTAAAGAGCCTCTTGATGAAAGTGAAAGAGGAGAGTGAAAAAGTTGGCTTAAAGCTCAACATTCAGAAAACTAAGATCATGGTATCTGGTCCCATCACTTCATGGGAAATAGATAGGGAAACAGTGGAAACTGTCAGATTTTATTTTGGGGGGCTCCAAAATCACTGCAGATGGTGATTGCAGCCACGAAGTTAAAAAACGCTTACTCTTTGGAAGGAAGGTTATGACCAACCTAGACAGCATATTGAAAAGCAGAGACATTGCTTTGCCAACAAAGGTCCATCTAGTCAAGGCTATGGTTTTTCCAGTGGTCATGTATGGTTGTGAGAGTTGGACTATAAAGAGAGATGAGCGCTGAAGAATTGATGCTTTTGAACTGTGGTGTTGGAGAAGAGTCTTAAGAGTTCCTTGGATTGCAAGGAGATTCAACCAGTCCATCCTAAAGGAGATTAGTCCTGAATATTCATTGGAAAGACTGAATTTGAAGCTGAAACTTCAATACTTTGGCCACCTGATGCGAAAAGCTGACTCATTTGAAAAGACCCTGATGTTGGGAAAGATTGAGGGCAGGAGGAGAAGGGGACAACAGAGGATGAGATAGTTCGATGGCATCACCGACTCAATGGACATGAGTCTGGGTGGACTCCAGGAATTGGTGATGGACAGGGAGACCTGGCATGCTGTGGTTCCTGGGGTCGCAAAGAGCCAGACACGACTGAGCAACTGAACTGAACTGAAACAAACTCAGCAATATGATCACTCAAATATATAAATACACAGATTTTTCTCTGGGTTCTACATATAGGACTCATAGGACTCTTTCTTACAACATACAAACAGCAATACCAGACTCCTCATTGTCAGTGATTAGTAATTTAGAGAGAGAGTCTGGGAAATATTGGCAAAGTTTAAGGTAAGGTATAAGGATTACAGAGCTGAAAGAATGAGAAAGTCATTAGAATCATCTTTTTCTTAGTACTAATAGGAAAATAAAATACAAATGATGAAACTAAAATAACTCACCAGAATGTATGGAATAAATAAATGATTTAGTAGGATTATAATAATAAATAATTAAGATGAAGCAAAAAGTGAAACTGAAAGTTGCTCAGTTGTGTCCAGTTCTTTCTCTGTGACCCTGTGGACTGTACAGTCCATGCAATTCTCCAGGCCAGAATACTGGAGTGGGTTGCCGTTCCCTTCTTCAGGGGACCTACCCAACCGAGGGATCAAACACAGGTCTCCCACATTGCAAGTGAATTCTTTGCCAACTGAGCCACAAGGGAAGCAAATTTTTCCAATAATCTATGTTAGTAATCAATGACATTACTGATGAAGAATCTGAGTGTAGCATTGTTTAATAGTATCTCCTCACTATAGTCTTTTTCTTGCTTTTACACACATACACTTTACACAAATACACATATTAGAAGAAATTAACCTCATATTACATATCTCCTTCCCAAGGTTCTCAGGGATAACATCTGTTTAAAAGAGAGCTATTAATGAAAACCCTATGGAGAGTCCTCAAAAAATAAAAAATAGAATTACCATCAGTTCAGTTCAGTTCAGTTCACTTCAGTTCAGTCACTCAGTCATGTCTGACTCTTTGTGACCCCGTGAATCGCAGCATGCCAGGCCTCCCTGTCCCTCACCAACTCCGAGTTTACTCAGACTCACATCCATAGAGTCCGTGATGCCATCCAGCCATCTCATCCTCTGTCGTCCCCTTCTTCTCCTGCCCCCAATCCCTCCCAGCATCAAAGTCTTTCCCAATGAGTCAACTCTTTGCATGAGGTGGCCAAAGTACTGGAGTTTCAGCTTTAGCATGATTCTTTCCAAAGAAATCCCAGGGTTGATCTCCTTCAGAATGGACTGGTTGGATCTCCTTACAGTCCAAGGGACTCTCAATAGGTCAACAATTCTCCTTCTGGGGATATATATGAAAAGTTGAAATTAGTTATGAAATTAGGATGAGATATTTACACACCATGTTCATGAAAGCACTATTCACAAGAGCCAAGAGGTTCAAGAAACCCAAGCATCCATCGACAGATAAAGCCAAAAAAAAAAAAAAAATGTGGTGTCTGCAAACAATGAAATATAACTCAGCCTTTAAAAGGAAATATGAAACAAGGCAAAACATGGATGAACCTTAGGCTAAGTGAAATAATCCATCACAAAGATACAAATACTGTACAATTCAGTTTTTATGAGATTGCTAGACTCTCAAGTTTGTAGAAATGTAGAGTAGAATGAAGGTCTCCAGGGGCTGGGCAAAGAAGAAATGGTGCTTCTTAATGGACATAGACATCTAGTTTTGAGATGAAAAATGTCTAGAGATTGGTTCCACAAGACAAATATACTTAACACTACTGAACTATACACTTAGAAATGATGAAGATGGTAAATTTTATCTTATGGATATTTTGCCATTTTTTTTAAAAGTCACTATTAATTCCTATCTATAGTGTTTGTAGCCACCCTTCAGTTAATGTTTGCTATGCTGTTGCTCTTTTGTGATGGAGCAAATGTTTTTTTCACAGGAAATAGAAGAGTTTGTGCAGAGCTCTGGAGAAAATGGTATTGTGGTGTTTACTTTGGGATCAATGGTCACTAACATGACAGAAGAAAGAGCCAATATGATTGCATCAGCTCTTGCCGAGATTCCACAAAAGGTACACAACAGTAACTTAATAATGGACAACTATTTAACAAGTTGGGCTTCTCTGGTGGCTCAGTAAAAGAGTATGCCTGTCAATGCAGGAGACTCAGGCTTGATCCTTGGGTTGAGAAGATCGCTTGGATAAGGAAATGGCAAGCCACTCCAGTGGCTTGCCTAGAAAACCCCATGGACAAAGGAGCCCGGTGGGCTACAGTCCATGGGGTCTCGAAGCATTGGACACAGCTTAGCGACTGAATGACAGCAGCAACTAATGAGTCTGTTAAACTCTATAAAAAGTCTAATTACAGAAAATTTTTGCAAGAAAGGTAAACTACTAGGATAGCTCCAACTTATCTGAAATATTTATTTAAAAAAAAAACACAAAATATACATGGCAGATGCTAGAGTGGTATAGAGTGTTTTTGATTGACAGTAGCTTTGGACTAACATTGTAATCAAGAAGAGATATATTTAAGAGAATCCCAGGGACGGGGGACCCTGATGGCTGCCGTCTCTGGGGTCACACAGAGTCAGACTCGACTGAAGTGACTTAGCAACAGCAGCAGCAGCAGCAGTATAAATTTTGGTATTATAATAGTGTTGTAGGCGGGAAAAGAAATCTCAGATTCTGTTATGTAGTTTACTCCTTTACCTTGAAGGGCTCCTGAGGACACAATATATATATACAGGTGTTCTCAGAGGTTAAATTTTAACAGTAGGCATAATACCGACTCTTTGCAAATCTGTGGACTGTAGCCAGACTCCTCTGTCCATGGGATTTTCCAGGCAAGAATAATGGAATGGGTTGCCATTTCCTTCTTGAGGGGATCTTCTCAACCCAGAGATCAAACCCAGGTCTCCAGCACTGCAGGCAGACTCTTTACCATCTGAGCCACCAGGGAAGCCCAATAATACAATAATGTTAAGCAATATTGACAAAAATCTGAAATGTGCCATGCAATTTCTACCTGCCAGGAAATCCCAACCCCTTTCCTTCTCCTAAATGTTGAAACAGCCTTCTTCAGTGTCCTTTTCTGGTTGCTACACAGAGAAAGGATGGTCAGGGAACCCCAAGCTGCTGCCAGATATCCATATAGCCAGAGTGATTCAAAGAAAGAGAAACATCAGCCACCTTGGTTGACTGGGTCCTGCCAAAGTCTGAGGCAGGAAGAGCAAAGAGAAAGGGTGAAGGCGGGGTCCTGCCCTTTGGGTGAACCCGGTGCATTGTAAAGTCTGGTCCTTAATGGACTCTGCTTCTATTGCTATTCTGAATTGAAGAAAGAAAAGAGGCTGTAAGAAGGAGTCAAGCATGAGAAAGACTGGCATGGAAAAGGATCAGCTGCCTCCTTTTCCATAAAATAGAGTAGTAACTTATTTTCTAATGTATAAAATACACCAAGGGTCTTTGGATGTTTGTGAACTACTTTTTTAGTTTACTATCTGATATTGTAGTATTCTCCTTACCACACATGCTAATTTTTCGCTGGAAACCTACTTTACGTTCAGATAGCAAATAGAAGTTAAACAACTAAAAATTATAATCCAGTTTATGAAGATTGATTGGTACTAATTTAGCACCACAGTTTTTGAACTTTACCAACAGCTGTTTTGTAGATTCATGTTGATGTATGGCAAAACCAATACAGTATTGTAAAGTAATTAACCTCCAATTAAAATAAATAAATTTATATTTTAAAATAAAAATAAAAACCTCTGAGTATAGAAAAAAAATAGTTTTACAAATTGCTAACAGACTCTTCTTTTCTAAAGTTAAAGAATTTCCTAACCTAGAAAAGTGGTAATACACTGGATTCGTGTCAAAAATTGCTAATAGACACTTTTCTTGGAAGTAGTGTTTAACAATTTGTAATCTACAAGAAGCTATCTTCCTAAACAGCATTAATTAACTTGCTATTAATAAATTACTAAATAGGCAGAGATATTAATTGTCATAAGTGGCTGATTGAATGTATTCTTTTTTGTAAACCAAAAGATATAAAACTCTAGTAAAAATAACTTAAGCTATATGAGTAAGTGTATATAAGTAAAGTCCCTACTGTGAATCCAAAAGGAATCAGTAAGAGACAATTAAATTTAAAAATAAGAGCTAGTGTATGACATAAAGCAAAATAAATGTATGTTATTAATAACTTGCTACTTTTTTTAATAGAATGGATACCACATAGCAATTTCTTAAATATATAAATTTGCTATTCAAGATCTCATTTCTCTATGGCATCATGTGTAAGGTGTCATTAGTGCATACCACACCTGGTTGAATAAGTTCATAAAATGTGGGTCTTCCTATTGATGGCAGTGTATTAGTAGATATTATTACTTAAGAGCTCATGTCCTTGTTTCCTTAACTGCCATCAGTTCAGCTCAGTTCAGCTCAGTCACTCAGTCATGTCTGACTGTTTGCGACCCCATGGACTGCAGCACACCAGGCTTCCCTGTCTATCACCAACTCCCAGAGGCTACTCAAACTCAAGTCCATTGAGTTGGTGATGCCGTCCAACAATCTCATCCTCTGTCGTTCCCTTCTCCTCCTCCCTTCAATCTTTCCCAGCATCAGGGTCTTTTCTAAAAAATTAGTTATTTACATCAGGTGGCCAAAGTATTGGAGTTTCAGCTTCAGCTGAATGTCATATGGAATATGACAAAGTGTCATATGGAAGACATTTAACTAGATGTCTTCAATCTCTTTAGAATTCTATCCCTATAAACTTGAAGTTCAACTTATGGAATATTTTCTTTACTTTAACAGGTTCTATGGAGATACGATGGCAAGAAACCAGACACCTTAGGACCCAATACTCGGCTGTATAAGTGGGTCCCCCAGAATGACCTTCTTGGTGAGACGTGGTAGAGCAATTGAAAGCATGGGTAACAGCTGAGCAGAGTGATCATACTTCAACAGGAAACAAACTTACTGAGCATTTACTATTGAAACACTAAAAAAGAAAACTTTACTCCTTTATTTTTATTTCCAGCTCTAGGTGAAAATAGAAAATATAGCAACTGTCACTTTATTAAACATAGTGATGTCCCTTATAGTTAGAATCAAAGTGTCTTATTTTAGCTGTAATCATTTCTAACCATGAACTTTTAAATAACTTCATGGACTGTTGTTCTGTCTTTGAATTCTCTATCTTTTCCCCCCCATAGAGATATTTTAAGTTCCACTAAAAAAACAAAAAAAAAAAAGTTCCACTGAAAAATACCGGCTCCTCTTTTATTACCAATGACCCTTCATTTTCTGTAGGAAAAATTCTGCAATCATTTCCTTGAGGCAATTACACATTTTATGGTAATGTAGCTTTTCCTTCCTCTGGCTCCAGAACAACTCCCATTACCCTTCCTGTGGCCTTGTCACCCTTTCTATCGGACTGAATGACTTTACTGTTTCTTTAAGAGAATATATTTCTGACATGCCCTCCTCTGGTATTTTTGTTCATCCGCTTTATTTTACGCAGACTATTCTTTCAAGCTATTCACCTGCCGATCTTGAATTCATTTATATATTCAAAAGGTAAAGTACTTCTTTCATGAAGTCTTCACTTACCTCTCCAGCAGACTTAGTGGATTCTTGCACTGAGTTCCGAAAGCAATTTAAATGCAGTTTCCTATGTGTAATCAAGGGTTATATTAAAAAAAAAAAAAAAGAGAGAGAAAGAAAGAAAGAAAAGCATTGCTTTCTTTCAGTGTCTTCTAATGCCCTTATCTCATTTTTAAGACTTTTAATTAATAATTTTACTGAAATTCACACAATCCTAGGTCATCCAAAAACCAAGGCCTTTATAACTCATGGTGGAACCAACGGCATTTATGAGGCCATCTACCACGGGGTCCCTATGGTGGGCCTTCCTTTGTTTGCTGAGCAACCTGATAACATCAACCGAGTGAAGGCCAAGGGAGCAGCTGTCAGATTGGACTTGGAAACAATGTCAAAAACAGATTTTCTCAATGCACTGAAGCAAGTCATTAACAATCCTTCGTGAGTATATATATATATATAAACATATATTTTTTACCACATATTATTTCTAGAGGCATTCTCATAGGAAGACACAAGAGGCAGCAAGGAGTCTTCAGTAAAAACAATGAGGAGTAAGATTTGCTCAATGCTTTGAAAATAGTCATTAGTAACCTATTGGGTCACATTATGTGTTTTCAGTGGCTTTAGAGGAAAGATTTGTCAGAGGCTTAAGGATGGTGGAGAAATTTTGAAAGAGCTCCTCATTAGAATGAGAAGAATCCCTCAGTGGTAACAAACATTAAGAGGAAGCACTGAGAACAAAGTAAAAGTAGGAAACTATGAACTCTTCAAGCACTCATCTGCATACTTACGACCTTCCTTCAGCATATAAATTCCTCAAATGTGTTAGACTCTTCTGCTGCTGCTGCTGCTGCTGTCGCTTCAGTGCCTGACTCTGTGCGACCCCATAGACGTCAGCCCACCAGGCTCCCCCGTCCCTGGGATTCTCCAGGCAAGAACACTGGAGTGGGTTGCCATTTCCTTCTCCAACGCATGAAAGTAAAAGTGAAGTCGTTCAGTCATGTCCTACTCTTCGCAACCCCATGGACTGCAGTCCACCAGACTCCTCCACCCATGGGATCCTCCAGGCAAGAGTACTGAAGTGCAGTGCCATTGCCTTCTCCATTAGACTCTTCTAAAATGGTCTAATTTTAGTAAATCACCATGACATGATCCATCTCAAATTCTCATTACATTGAGCACTTTTCAAATTTTCTGTGCTAATATTTTTTCCATAAAAGATGAAAGATAAACATCTAGAACTATCTAATTAACTCTCTAATTACAACTATTTTGAGACTATTTATTTTTTACCACCAGTGCCACCTGTGAAGCCCAAATGTAGGTACATTCTTAGTTCTTCTTTAGGTTATTTTTGTCTTGTTTTGAAGAACTGTAAAATCAAAAAGTAATTGACTTTGAAAAGACATGTTGGGATATTCCTATGTAAAAACCAAATTTTCTGAAACTAGAAACATTTTGTTTTCAAATTGTTTCATGGTTTAACTTGAATAATATTATTACTACTAATATCACAAATATGATGCATGTATTTTCCCCCTATTGTTTTATGATGACTTTGGAAAAAAACATTTTGAGACTATATTGGTAATAATAGGACAATGGTCATTTGTGCTTTAAAAACAGTGTTATTTAATTTTAATTTTAGCACAAATATTACACTAAATGATTGCCATAAGAAGAATGTTTTCTTTCTTTTTAAAAGAAATATATGTTTCAGTAGGCAGTCTTATGTAAAAGTAACTCTGTGTAGTATCTTTGTGTATTTTTTTAATTTTTAATAATGTAAAGCTAGCATCAACAAACAAAGATAATGTACTGCTTGATATATATTGACTATTTATGAAATGGCACACATTGTACTAAGTCCATTATACATATTAAGTAACTTCTTCATTATAAACTTTCCCTACTCTATTAAAAGTATTTCTGAACTACTACCCTCTTCTCAAATACCCAATGCTCCCCCTGAGTTTTTTACAGAACAGGGAGAGAAGTTACCTCCATTGTTACCACACTGTTATTTAAAGTTCATGCATCATATCGCTTTATTCCTCCTTCCTTGTCTGTTAGTCCATCATCATTTCAACAGTAAAAACAAATAAAACTCAAAAACCTGAAGGTGAAATGTTTGGCACACTCTGTATTCTAAAATAACTAGCAGGGAAAACAATAATATTAGGAAAAATTTACTGAGTATACTGTATATAATAAATCTAAGGATCAATATATTATTCCTCCAAAAAGTCAGATAGGATACTATTGTTATTCATTGCATTTAACAATGAAAAACTGAGAACGGGAGTTTAAAAAGCAGGCAGCAAGGTAAGTGTCAGAATCAGAATTCAAACAAAGGCAATTCACTTCCACACTTTAACCACTGCTTCACTAATACAAAGTCAACACCACCTCCTGGCCAGTGCTGTCTAGCCATGTCTCTGAAGCTCACAATGTATTTACCTCCTATCTCTGGATTATGATAGTGTTTCAAAGCTTCTCTGCCAGATCTCTTAACAATTCCTTACTGGATAGCTCAAGTCATGTATTTCTTTTCTTTTCAACTTGACAATTTAACTTATTCCATTCTCAAGCTACAGATGCTTCTCTCTTGTCTTTTTTCTTCATAGCTTGAAATCCTATGCCTTCAACAAATTCTAGCCCATAAGCTCCTGTATGTGTGTTCAGTTGCTTAGTCATATCCAAGTCTTTGCGACCCCATGGACTGTAGCCTGCCAGGATTCTCTGTCCATGAAATTTTCCACCAACAATACTGGAGTGGGTTGCCATTTCCTTCTCCCAGCTGATGAGCTTAGATCTCTATAATTATCTCTTAGAAAAACAATCAATTGTTCTTCCACTCTATGTGGCACTCATTTCCTCTCTTTGCATGGAAATTTCACATATTTAACTTTTCTAGTTCATTCTATAAATTGATGTCTCTTTGATTTTCCTTCAGGTATAAACGGAATGCTATGTGGTTATCAACCATTCAACGTGATCAGCCTATAAAGCCCCTTGACCGAGCAGTCTTCTGGATCGAATTTGTCATGCGCCACAAAGGAGCCAAGTACCTGCGACCTGCCGCCCACAATCTCACCTGGTTCCAGTACCACTCTCTGGACGTGATCGGGTTCCTGCTGGCCTGTGTGGCAGCTGCTGTATTTGTCATCACAAGATGTTTTCTGTTCCGTTGCCGAAAATTTGCTGAAACAGGAATGAAGAGGAAAAGGGAATAGCTGTATTTGGGTCCCAAAGCAGAAATGCCCCATAGGTGGAATTCTTCCAGCTTATTCCAACAGGAAGGAGTTATGAAAAGGCTCCTATCTTCCTGTGACAAAATGGCTTTTCACAGTTCAGCACCTCCTTTCAAAATTTGTTTACAAGGAATGTTTTAATGGTTTAAGATTTAGAAAAATGTTGTACCAAGATGACAGCTGGTGAAAATTATATAAAAGTAAATGCGTAAATATTGAAATTTATTATTTTAAATCAGAAGTTTTACTAAAAAATCATTGAATATGTTATAACAGTGTTTCACATGGTGTGCACAGACACCTCTGACTGACGTAATCAGATAACATCAGATAACAATGGACAGAATACAAAAATGACATAAAGTTTATGGAAAATTGGTAAATCAAATGACAGCAATCTGAAGTCACTTTTGTAAACTGCACATAGGAAAGCAGTTTATAATCAAGGTGGTCCAGGTGAGGAAATGGGTCTTATTGACCAAGAGGACCATTTAAGTCATATAACAAACACTCATCAGTCTAAGGCATAATTTATTCAAATTATTTAAAAGTAAATTGATGCTTAGGGAATGATAGGAAAAATGTACCATAGAATTTTCCATACTGCCTCTCAACATAATTACCATGTTTTAAAAAGATAGAATTACTATGGTACCATAGTAGATAATATTATTAAATCACATATATAGCTCTAAATAATTTTCCACAAATCTATCCTGCAACACTTGTAACAAAAAAAGGGTTTGTCATTATTGTACAGTGAGAATTACTCCAAATCCCCCCCAAAAAGTCAAATAGTCCAATATGAAAATAGATGAAGATGAATAAGAAAGTCACAGAAGTGAAATGGCCAATGACATATAAAAAGGGACAAAGGTCACTGGTGCTTTGGGAAATGGAAATTAAGTCACTTATGTCTCTGGATATGTTTCAGTATCTCCTAGTTTATAGTCTATAGGAACTTGAGTAGAATTTGTGTCCTAAGGTTATGTAAAAAATGCATAAATCTTAATATGTTAAATTGATTCATGATGCTTTTCAGGTCTACTATATTCTTCTACTTCTCTATAGATGCATTCTATTAATTTCTGAGAGTTTGATATTGAAATTCTAACTAAAAATCTTATCTACCTAAAAATTGTAATATACAGGGAACTATATGTAACTGCATTTTCCAAGTCTTCTATAAATGTGTTATCATATTTTCATAATTTAAAATTTGTTTAAAGCAAACTATTTTCCAAAAATAATTTTCAGAACAAATAATATGGGAGAACTATATTTCTGTATGTATAATGTGGAGATACCCTTTGAAAATAAAATTTAAATGTACTGTTTAACACTGCAACTCTACATCTTGGTTATCTGTCATTCAGAAAGACTTGCATGTGTTCATGCATGCTAAGTCACTTAGGTCGTGTCTGACTTCCTGCCACCCCATGGACTGTAACCTGCCAGGCTCTTTTGTCCATGGATTCTCTAGACAAGAATACTGCAGTGGCTTGCCATGCCCTCCTCCAGGGGATTTTCCAAACCCACATCTTTTATGTTTCCTGCATTGATAGTTGGGTTCATAATTATATACTGAATTCCCACTAGCACTTAAATTGCTATCAGTTTATGAACACACTAACTAACTTGCAACATAGTTGTACAGCATGAGAGAAAACAGATGGATTATGGACAATATTGTTGAATACTGTCCATGTCACATTACTAAGTAAATAACAAGTTGCAAAAATTACAAAAAATAAGCATGACATTCTTCTTTGGACATAAAATGAAACATATGTAAATATATGTAAATTTGTGTACCACAGAGAAAATTATCTTAAAGAATACACTGAATTTCCAACGAAGAGAATTTAAATTTTACTTCTAAATATTTTTCAATGGTTCCTAATTGTGCATTTATTGTTTTTGTAGACTTTATGTGGGATACAAGTATTGGGACCCTCTTAACCCTCCAACTTGCTGATGTCACTTTATTTCTAATTCTGTGTCAAAGGGGCTGCAGTCACAAGACCTCTCACTTGCTATTATTTTTACACTTTTTATTCCTTCCAAGATATAGTTAACGTTCTGTGCAAGGGCATCAGTATTTAACTATGTTCAGTTCAATTTAGTCGCTCAGTCGTGTCCTACTCTTTGAGACCCCATGAATAGCAGCACGCCAGGCCTCCCTGTCCATCACCAACTCCAGGAGTTCACTCAGACTCACGTCCATCGAGTCTGTGATGCCATCCAGCCATCTCAGCCTCTGTCGTCCCCTTCTCCTCCTGCCCCCAATCCCTCCCAGCATCAGAGTCTTTTCCAATGAGTCAACTCTTCACATGAGGTGGCCAAAGTGCTGGAGTTTCAGCTTTAGCATCATTCCTTCCAAAGAAATCCCAGGGTTGATCTCCGTCAGAATGGACTGGTTGGATCTCCTTGCAGTCCAAGGGACTCTCAAGAGTCTTCTCCAACACCGCACTTCAAAAGCATCAATTCTTCGGTGCCCAGCCTTCTTCACAGTCCAACTCTCACATCCATACCTGACCACTGGAAAAACCATAGCCTTGACTAGAAGGACCTTAGTCGGCAAAGTAATGTCTCTGCTTTTGAATATTCTGTCTAGATTGGCCATAACTTTTCTTGCAAGGAGTAAGCATCTTTTAATTTCATGGCTGCAGTCACCATCTGCAGTGATTTTGGAGCCCAAAAAAATAAAGTCTGACACTGTTTCCACTGCTTCCCCAACTATTTCCCATGAAGTGATGGGACCGGATGCCAAGATCTTCGTTTTCTGAATGTTGAGCTTTAAGCCAACTTTTTCACTCTCCTCTTTCACTTTCATCAAGAGGCTTTTTAGTTTCTCTTCACTTTCTGCCATAAGGGTGGTGTCATCTGCATATCTGAGGTTATTGATATTTCTCCCAGCAATCTTGATTCCAGCTTGTGTTTCTTCCAAATAGAGGAAAAGAGCAGAATGGGAAAGACTAGAGATCTCTTCAAGAAAATTAGAGATACCAAGGGAACATTTCATGCCAAGATGGGCTCGACAAAGGACAGAAATGGTATGGACCTAACAGAAGCAGAAGATATTAAGAAGAGGTGGCAAGAATACACAGAAGAACTGTACAAAAAAGATCTTCACGATCCGGATAATCACGATGGTGTGATCACTCATCTAGAGCCAGACATCTTGGAATGTGAAGTCAAGTGGGCCTTAGAAAGCATCACTATGAACAAAGCTAGTGGAGGTGATGGAATTCCAGTTGAGCTATTTCAAATCCTGAAAGATGATGCTGTGAAAGTGCTGCACTCAATATGCCAGCACATTTGGAAAACTCAGCAGTGGCCACAGGACTGGAAAAGGTCAGTTTTCATTCCAATCCCAAAGAAAGGCAATGCCAAAGAATGCTCAAACTACTGAACAATTGCATTCATCTCACATGCTAGTCAAGTAATGCTCAAAATTCTCCAAGCCAGGCTTCAACAGTATGAGAACCATAAACTCCCTGATGTTCCAGCTGGTTTTAGAAAAGGCAGAGGAACCAGAGATCAAATTGCCAACATCCGCTGGATCATGGAAAAAGCAAGAGAGTTCCAGGAAAACATCTGTTTCTGCTTTCTCGAGGCAAGTAAGGTGGAGTGATATTCCTATTTCTTTCAGAATTTCCCACAGTTTATTGTGATCCACACAGTCAAAGGCTTTGGCATAGTCAATAAAGCAGAAATAGATGTTTTTCTGGAACTCTCTTGCTTTTTTGATGATCCAGAGGATGTTGGCAACTTGAATTCTGTTTCCTTGGCATTTTCTGGAACCATCTTGAACATCTAGTTCATGGTTCACCTACTGTTAAAGCCTGGCTTGGAGAATTTTGAGCATTATTTTACTAGAGTGTGAGATGAGTGCAATTGTGTGGTAGTTTGAGCATTCTTTGGCATTGCCTTTTTTGGGGATTGAAATGAAAACTGACCTTTTCCAGTCCTGTGGCCACTGCTGAGTTTTCCAAATGTGCTGGCATATTGAGTGCAGCACTTTCACAGCATCATCTTTTAGGATTTGAAATAGCTCAACTGGAATTCCATCACCTCCACTAGCTTTGTTCATAGTGATGCTTTCTAAGGCCCACTTGACTTCATATTCCAGGATGTCTGGCACCAGTGAGTGATCACACCATCGTGATTATCTGGGTCCTGAAGATCTTTTCTGCATGTATCTTCTGTGTATTCTTGCCACCTCTTCTTAATATCTTCTGCTTCTGTTAGGTCCATACCATTTCTGTCCTTTGTCGAGCCCATCTTGGCATGAAATGTTCCCTTGGTATCTCTAATTTTCTTGAAGAGATCTCTAGTCTTTCCATTCTATTGTTTTCCTCTATTTCTTTGCACTGATCACTAAGGAAGTCTTTCTTATCTCTCCTTGCTATTCCTTAGAACTCTGCATTCAAATGGGTTTATCTTCCTTTTCTCCTTTGCTTTTTGCTTCTTTTCTTTTCACAGCTATTTGTAAGGCCTCCTCAGAGAACCATTTTGCTTTTTGGATTTTTTTTTTTTTCTTAAGGATGGTCTTGATCCCTGTCTCCTGTACAATGTCACAAACCTCCATCCATAGTTCATCAGGCACCCTGTCTATCAGACTAGTCCCTTAAATCTATTTCTCACTTCCACAGCATAATCACAAGGGATTTGATTTAGATCATACCTGAATGGTCTAGAGGTTTTCCCTACTTTCTTCAATTTAAGTCTGAATTTGGCAATAAGGAGTTCATGATCTGAGCCACAGTCGGTTTCCACTCCTGATTTTGCTTACTGTATAGAACTTCTTCATCTTTGGCTGAAAAGAACATAATCAATCTAATTTCATTGTTGACCATCTGGTGATGTCCATGTGTAGAGTTCTCTTGTGTTGTTGGAAGAGGGTATTTGCTATGACGAGTGCCCTCTCTTGGCAAAACTCCATCAGCCTTTGCCCTGCTTCATTCCATACTCCAGTCCAAATTTGCCTGTTACCCCAGGTGTTTCTTGACTTCCTACTTTTGCATTCCAGTCCCTTATAATGAAAATGACATCTTTTTGGGGGTGTTAGTTCTAGAAGGTCTTGTAGGTCTTCATAAAACCATTCAACTTCAGCTTCTTCAGTATTACTGGTTAGGGCATAGACTTGGATTACTATGATATTGAATGGTTTGCCTTGGAAATGAACAGATGTCATTCTGTCGTTTTTGAGATTGCATCCAAGAACTGTATTTCAGACTCTTTTCTTGACTATGATGGCTATTCCATTTCTTCTAAGGGATTCTTGCTCACAGTCATTGATATAATGGTCATCTGAGTTAAATTCACCCATTCCAGTCCATTTAGGAATCAGTTCACTGATTCCTAAAACGTCGATGTTCACTCTTGCCATCTCCTGTTTGACCACTTCCAATTTGCCTTGATTCATGGACCTAACATTCCAGGTTCCTATGCAATATTGCTCTTTACAGCATTGGACTTTACTTCCATCACCAGTCACATCCACAACTGGGTGTTGTTTTTGCTTTGACTCTGTCTCTTCATTCTTTCTGGAGTTATTTCTTCACTGATTTCCAGTAGCATTTGGGCATCTACTGACCTGGGGAGTTCATCTTGCAGTGTCCTATCTTTTTGCCTTTTCATACCGTTCCTGGGGTTCTCAAGGCAAGAAAACTGAAGTGGTTTTCCATTCCCTTCTCCAGTGGAGTGGACCACACTTTGTCAGATCTCTCCACCATGACCCATCTGTCTTGGATGACCCTACATGGCATGGCTCATAGTTTCACTGAGTTAGACAAGGCTGCGGTCCATGTGATCAGATTGGTTAGTTTTCTGTGATTGTGGTTTTATTCTGTCTGCCCTCTCATAGAGAAGGATAAGAGGCTTATGGAAGCTTCCTGATGAGAGAGACTGAATGAGGGTGAAACTGGGTCTTGTTCTCATGGATGGGGCCATATTCAGTAAATCTGTAATCCAATTTTCTGTTGATGGGTGGAGCTGTGTTCCCTCCCTGCTGTTTACCTGGGGCCAAACTGTGGTGGAGGTAATGAAGTTAATGGGACCGCCTTCAAAAGATCCCATGCATGTACTGCTACACCCACTGCCCCCAACCTTGCAGCAGGCCACAACCGACCCACGCCTCTCCTGGAGAATCCTGGACACTTCCAGGCAAGTCTGGGTCAGTCTCTTGTGGGGTCGCTGCTCCTTTCTCCTGGGTCCTGGTGCACACAAGGTTCTGTTTGTGCCCTCCAAGAATTTATTTCCCAGTCTTGTGTAAGTTCTGGCAGCTCTATGCTGGGGTTAATGGTGACCTCCTCCAAGAGGGTTTATGCCATACCCAAATCTGCTTCACCCAGAGTCCCTGTCTCTGTGGCAGTCCACTGCTGACCCGTACCTCCACAGGAGATGCTCAACATAGCTCTGTCTCTGTAGGGTCCCTGGGTCCTGGTGCACACAAGGTTTGTCTGAGCCCTCTGAGCATCTCTAGAGGGAATGGGATTTGATTCTAAATGTGAATTCACCCCTCCTACCATCTTTCTGGGGCTTCCCCTTTGCCCTGGGTCATGGGGTACCTCCTTACAGCCACTTAAGGGCTGCACAGCTGCCACTCCAGCACCTATCCTCTTACTGGGGTTTCTCTGACCTGGGACATGGGGTACCTCCTCATAAGCATGAGGAGATATAAGCATGAGCAATGGCAAAAGGATTCAGCAATTTTTGCATACAAATAAGATGTCTACGAACTGTCTGTCATTTCTGTTGCTGCTAAGGCTGACTTGCTACTTTAGCTGTGGAAGCTGTGGAAAGGTGCTGGCATGGCCAGTGGAATATAGTCATTGGATTAACATGAAGATGATTCTGGATCAACTTTTCACAAGGGGTCATGATCTGACTGTTTTGACATCTTCAGTTTCTATTCTTATTGATCCCAACAAACCATCTGCTATTAAGTTTGAGGCTTTCTTTAGCTAACGATGATTATAAAAATTTTATCAAGCATTTTGTCAAGATGTGTGGATGAGTGTGTCAAAACACTCATTTTGGACACATTTCTCAATGCTAAAAAATGCAATTTTGGAATATTTTGATACTACTATGAAGTTCTGAGAAGATGTTGTTTCAAACAAGAAACTTACGACAAAGCTACAGGAATCAAGGTTCAAGGTCGTTCTTGCAGATGCCATTGGACTTGTGGTGAGTTGCTGGCTGAGATACTTAAAATACCTTTAATGTACAGTCTGTTTCACCCTGGTTATTCAATTGAAAAATATAGTGGAAAAATTCCATTCCCACCATCCTAGATACCTGTTATTATGTCAGAACTAAATGACCATATGACATTCATGGAAAGGCTAAAAAATATGATATGTGTACTTTATTTTGACTTCTGTTTCCAGGCACTTAATGCAAACAAATGGAATCTGTTTTACAGCGAAGTGCTTAGGTAAGTTATCTTTTAGTTTTTAGGATGAGCCCTAACTTTTTGCCTCAGAAAGTGTGTTTGTATAAAGTTCCAAGAATTTTTCTCCTATAAGTGTAAAGATGAAGTGAAAATATAAAATAATCCACTGATCTCATAAATAATACAGAAACACTTAAATTATACGGCAAAGTAGAACCAGAGATCAAATTGCCAACATCTGTTGGGTCATCAAAAAAGCAAGAGAGTTCCAGAAAAATATCTGCTTCTGCTTTATCGACTATACCAAAGCCTTTGACTGTGGATGACCACAAACTGGAAAATTCTTAAAGAGATGGGAATACCAGACCACCTTACCTGCCTCCTGAGAAACTTGTATGCATGTCAAGAAGCAATAGTTAGAAGTGGATATGGAACAACAAACTGGTTCCAAATAAGGAAAGGAGTACATCAAAGTTGTATATTTTCACCCTGCTTATTTAGAAGGACTGATGTTGAAGCTGAAACTCCAATATTTTGGCCACCTGATGCAAAGAGCTGACTTATTTGAAAAGACCTTGGTGTCGGGAAAGATTTAAGGCAGGAGGAGAAGGGGACGACAGAGGATGAAATGGTTAGATGACATCACTGACTCAATGGACATGAGTTTGGGTAAACTCAGGGAGTTGGTGATGGGCAGGGAGGCCAGGTGTGCTGCAGTTCATGGAGTCGCAAAGAGTCGGACACGACTGAGCAACTGAACTGAACTGAACTATTGAACTTATATGCAGAGTACATCATGAGAAATGCCAGGCTGGATAAAGTACAAGCTGGAATCAAGATTGCTGGGGGAAATATCAATAACCTCAGATATTTGGATGACATCACCCTTATGGCAGAAAGTGAAGAACTAAACAGCCTCTTGATGAAAGTGAAAGAGGAGAGTGAAAAAGTTGGCTTAAACCTCAACATTCAGAAAACTAAGATCATGGCATCCAGTCCCATCACTTCATGGCAAATAGATGGGGAAACAGTGGAAACAATGAAGATTTCATTTTCTTGGGCTCCAACATCACTGTACATGGTGACTGCATTCATGAAATTAAAAGACGCTTGCTCCTTAAAAGAAAAGTTATGACCTAGACAGCATATTGTAAAGCAGAGACAACTTTGCCAACAATGGTTCATCTAGTCAAAGCTATGGTTTTTCCAGTAGTCATGTATGGATGTGAGAGTTGGACTCTGAGCACTGAAGAATTAATAATTTGAATTGTGGTCTTGGAGAAAACTCTTGAGAGTCCCTTGGATAGCAAGGAGATATAACCAGTCAGTTCTAAAGGAAATCAGTTCTGAATATTCATTGGAAGGACTGATGCTGAAGCTGAAACTCCAATACTTTGGCCACCTGATGCGAAGAGCTGACTCATTTGAAAAGACTCTGATGCTGAGAGAGATTGAAGGTGGGAAGAGAAGGGGATGACAGGATGAGATGGTTGGATGGCATCACTGACTCAATGGACATGAATTTTAGTAAGCTCTGGGAGTTGGTGATGGACAGGGAGACCTGGCATGCTGCAGTCCATGGGGTCACAAAGAGTTAAACACAACTGAGAAACTGAACTGAACTGAACTGATAGTAGAACCCTGTGGACCATCACTAACACAGAACATTTCAGGAAGTAACAAGCTACAAACTGAAGAACTTGTAAATTCTCCAAGCAATTATATATCCAACTTACTAAATTTTTTTTAACTTAAAAAAAAATCACTGGAAACCCCATAAAATTTCTTGATAGATGAAGTCACTTAAATTGAGAAATGACACACATATTTGGAGCACTAGTATCTAGATAGGATTTAGAAATTCTTCCTATTTGGTTATCTCAGTTTCTATACTGTATTATTCGTGTCCAACTCTTTGCGACCCCATGGCCTATACAGTTCATGGAATTCTCCAGGCCAGAGTACTGGAGTGGGTAGCCTTTCCCTTCTCCAGGGGATCTTCCCAACCCAGGGATAGAACCTAGGTCTCCCGCATTGCAGGTGGATTCTTTACCAGCTGAACAATAAGGGAAGCCCATATTATATTATAATATAATATTATTCTATTGTTATATTATTATATTATAGAGTTTCCCAAGTGGCTTGGTGGTAAAGAATCTGCCTGCCAATGCAGGAGACGCAAGAGACCCAGGTTTGATCCCTGGGTTGGGAAGATTCCCTGGAGGAGGATGCAGCAACCCGCTCTGTTATTCTTGCCTGCAGAATCCCATGGACAGAGGAGCCTGGCAGGCTACAGTCCATGGGATCTCAAAGAGCTGGACATGACTGAGAGACTGAACACACATGTGTATTACATTATACCCGTATCTAATGGCTTTATCAAAGAACAGACACTTTCAAACATCTTTGGCTGTATCATTCTAAGCTCCTTTCTAAAAATTACTTAAAATATTCACATGGTAGCATTCTCATTTTGTCTAATCTTCCTTCTTGCTTTTGTTTTTGTTTTTCCTTTCAAGAAGACCCACTACATTATCAGAGACAATGGGGAAAGCTGAGATGTGGCTCATTTGAACCTACTGTGATTTTGAATTCCCTTGCCTTCTGCTACCAAATTTTGAATTTGTTGGAGGCCTCCACTGCAAACCTGCCAAACCCCTGCCTAAGGTGGCATATTCCTATTTGCTTTGTTTTGTTTACTTTGCATTTTCAATAAGTCTGTTTGCTTTATTTAGAATATTTGATTTCAATGAGTGAGATGTAGAAAGCTTACAAAAGTGATCTGCCAACTGAAAACTCATTTATTTCTATGCAAGCACAGTATCTGGATTTTACTATCATTAAAGAGTAAACTGGGAAGGAGGGTATCCTGGAGAAATGAGAAACTCATGAGACTTTGAGAATATGTTGATCAAATCATGAATTCATTATTGAACACATAATAAAGCATCAGACATTCATTCAAAAAATTATAATGGTGACTAGCATATTCCAGAAATAGGTGCTATAATGCAGAGATATGGTGTAGGCACAGTTTCTGCCACCTGATACTCTATGTAAGATAGAATGGGAAAGTAAAGTCATTCAGTCATGTCCGACTCTTTGCAACCCTGTGGACTGTAGCCTACCAGGCTCCTCTGTCCATGGGACCAGGCATGAATACTGGAGTGGGTTGTCGTTTCCTTCTCCAGGGGATCTTCTCGACCCAGGGATCGAACCCAGGTCTCCCGCATTGCAGGCAGACACTTTATTCTCTGAGCCACCAGGGAAGTAAAAGAATAACAGCACACAAAAATTGTGTGAAAATTATTATAAGAAGAAAAGACCACAACACTAAGGAAATATCCAGGGTGAATCATAGAAATTATCTCTGAGGCACTGTTATTAAGGTGAGATCTGAAGGATATTTAGGAATAAACAGAAGGGATAGGGCATGTGCGGAGGAAGACAGGAAAGAAAAACCGGTGGAGTAGTAATGACAGTTCCCAAGAAGTCTAAGTTTGGTCTAAACAGGACGAGGCTGAGTGAAAAAGCAGATGATGCTAGAGAGGTAAGTTGGAGACAGATAATTATAAGGAGTTTGAAACATCTAGTAGAAGCACTATGGAGAAAATTTAAAAGGTTAAGAAAGGGAGAGAGATGATCACATTTAAAAAGAAACACAAGATTTAGTCACTGTGTTGGATTGTAAAGGGGCTAGAGTGGAAATGGCCATCATTTAGTAGGCAAGATACAGACAACAATGATGGAAAACTAGACTACAATGTTCATAGAGATATAAGCACATTAACATAACAACAGTACCAACCTCATATTGTCTTTTAGGAAAAAAAAATTTTAGTAGGTATGCAGCGCCTAAAATGTTTCTGACACATACTCAGTGATCCAGAAGAAATATTAACTATTGTCATTATTGTAATTTTGTTACTATAACATACTATCAATAACCCAATGTGCGTACATCAGCCACTTGGATTTTATTTGTGAACTGATATTTAGAAATCAATTTTCCAATACATAAAGATTATATAATCCAGTAAAGTCCTAGAGAGTAGATATCCTAGGGAGTTGTTTAAAAGTAAATTTTTTAATGTTTTATGTTAAAATATAAAGGTAATCAAAAATTTAATACATTTAATAAAACTAAGTTAAATGAAATATAATCAGTTCAGTTCAGTTCAGTTACTCAGTTGTGTCTGACTCTTTGCAACCCCATGGACCACAGCACTCCAGGCCTCCCTGTCCATCACCAACTCCCAGAGTTTACTCAAACTCATCTCCATTGAGTCGGTGATGCCATCCAACAATCTTATCCTCTGTTGTCCCCTTCTCCTCCTGTTTCAATCTTTCCTAGCATCAGGGTCTTTTAAAATGAGTCAGTTCTTCACATCAGGTGGCCAGAGTATTGGAGTTTCAGCTTCAGCATCAGTCCTTCCAGTGAACACTCAGGACTGATCTCCTTTAGGATGGACTGGTTGGATCTCCTTGCAGTCCAAGGCACTCTCAAGAGTCTAATGAGCATATTCAATTTAAAATTATAATGTTAAGAATTTCTTAAGGTTTTGGCAAACAGATGAGCAAGATAAAATGCTATAGTTTTTTTTTGTAAGGGTTGAGGTTTTCACCAGTGCTTTAGCTTAAAAAAATATTATTCAACAATATAAATGTATGAAATGTATGACCTAACAATTTTTGCAACAAAATCCAACATTTCTCACCTTCACACCAGCGTTTAAACCATTCCTCATTAAAAACTCCAGGGTTTTACATCTTACAACATAAAAGGGAGAATTTATTCTCATTTATTCTAATGACCAGGTGTTTTCTGCCTATACTAAGCTTAAAGAAAACATCAGAAAAGCTCCCTTAAAAGAATGTAGGTCTTAACATCATAGCTGCCTGGTAGAATTTACACTGCATACATCAGAACCATAAATTCTGTACATGTGAAGAGGACCAAATAATTATTCATACATGAATCTGAAAATTGCCCATATTTTCAAATTATAAAAATTCTCTTTGGTTTAGGATGACAGTCCATGTGAAGGAAAGCAAGAATTTAATCTGTGAACTATTTTGTGATCTCTTAAGAAATTCTTCTTGTCTCTTATTGGTGGAAAAATGAAACATCTTTTTCAAAGGTAAAACACAATATCACTTTTGATTACAAAAGCTTGGGTTATCTCTGTTAACTTTCAGAGTGTCCAAAAGCTGAGATAAGATTAGTGAAAGTTCTGTGCTACCTAACTCCATTTTTTAAAAGATTTCCCCATTCTCATTTCAGGAAAGTGACAATGTTAATAGGAGAAGAGATTAGCAGGAGAAGAATAAGGTAAAAGAGAAAGATGAATAGCAGTAAATCACAATAATTAGTAATAATATGTATTTTTATTAGGTTGGAGAAACAAGATTTGAATCCAAGTCAATGACTGTGAAAGTTTTATTATACAGAGAAACTGTTCTTTCAAACTACCACCTTTTCCATTAACTATTAGGTTTTCAGAAAATTTCTGTACATTTTGAAGGAACAAGATGTTTGGCAAAATGTGTCCAGAATCTTAAAAATGCTTATAGCCTTTGGTTTCACAATATACTCCTATGAAATGATACAGAAAAAAATAATCAAGATGTGCAAAAACAATATTATGGGCAGTAATTCATAAGAGTTAACACAGGAAGCAATATAAATATCCAATATTAAGCAATGATTAAACAATGTATCAATGTGCACATTACACCATTATAATTGAACTATCAAAGAATACTTCATTACCCTAAATCATCTACATATGAGACTTATTTGGAAACAAGTAGAAAATAACAGACATAATAAGATCATAATTTTTTGTAGGATAAAAAAGAATATGTTAGATTACAATTTTTAAAATATATGTCATAATGTATATTTAATTATAGAAGTAGATAAAAGATTAGAATGAATGTACAAATTCTAGCATAATCTTGTCAAAGTTCATCCATGTTATCAAATATGACAGAATTCCTTTCCCATGGATGCATATATTCTATGTCTGTGCCTCTGTGTGTGTGTGTGTGTGTGTGTGTGCACACGCATGTGTGTATCAGATCTTCTTTATGCATTCACCAAGTGATCGGCACTTAGGTTTTTTCCCTTCTGTTCAGTAGAGTTCAGTCACTCAGTAGTGTCCAATTCTTTGCAACCCCATGGACTGCAGCATGCCAGGCCTCCCTGTCCATCACCAACTCCCAGAGTTTATTCAAACTCATATCCATTGAGTCGGTGACGCCATCCAACAATCTCATCCTCTGTTGTCCCCTAATCCTCCCGCCTTCAATCTTTCCGAGCCTCAGGGTCTTTTCCAATGAGTCAGTTCTTCAAATCAGGTAGCTGAAGTTCACAGTTTCAGCTTCAACATCAGACCTTCCAATGAACATTCAGGACTGTTTTCCTTTAGGATGGACTGGATGGATCTCCTTGTAGTCCATGGGACTCTCAAGAGTCTTCACCAACACCACAGTTCAAAAGCATCAATTCTTCGGCACTCAGCTTTCTTTCCAGTCCAACTCTCAATTCATACATGACTACTGGAAAAAGCATAGCCTTAACTAGACAGACCTTTGTTGGCAAAGTAATGTCTCTGCTCTTTAATATGCTGTCTAGGTTGGTCATAACTTTTCTTCCAAGGAGTAAGCATCTTTTAATTTCATGGTTGTAGTCACCATCTACAGTGATTTTGGAGCCCAAAAGAATAAAGTCTGTCACTGGTTCCACTGTTTCTCCATCTATTTGCCATGAAGTGATGGGACCGGATGCCATGATCTGATTTTTCTGAATGTTGAGCTTTAAGCCAACTTTTTCACTCCCCTCTTTCACTTTCATCAAAAGGCTCTGTAGATCTTCACTTTCTGCCATAAGGGTGGTGTCATCTGCATATCTGACGTTATTGATATTTCTCCTGGCAATCTTGATTCCAGCTTGTGCTTCATCCAGCCCAGGGTTTCTCATGATGTACTCGGCATGTAGGTTAAATAAGCAGGGTGACAATATACAGCCTTGACGTACTCCTTTTCCCATTTGGAACCAGTCTGTTGTTCCCTGTACAGTTCTAACTGTTGCTTCTTGACCTGAATACAGATTTCTCAAGAGGCAGGTCAGGTGGTCTGGTATTCCCATCTTTCTCAGAATTTCCCACAGTTTTTTGTGATCCACACAGTCAAAGGTTTTGGCATAGTCAATAAAGCAGAAACAGATGTTTTCCTGCAGCTCTCTTGCTTTTTCCATGATCCAGAGGATGTTGGCCATTTGATCTCTGGTTCTCTGACTTTTCTGAAACAAGCTTGAACATCTGGAAGTTCACGGTTCACCTACTGTTGAAGCCTGGCTTGGAGAATTTTGAGCATTATTTTACTAGCGTGTGAGATGAGTGCAATTGTGCGGTAGTTTAAGCATTCTTTTGCATTGCCTTTCTTAGGGATTGGAATGAAAACTGACCTTTTCCAGTCCTATGGCCACTGCTGAGTTTTCTAAATTTGCTGGCATATTGAGTGCAGCACTTTCACAGCATCATCTTTTAGGATTTGAAATAGCTCAACTGGAATTCCATCACTTCCACTAGCTTTGTTCATAGTGATGTTTCCTGAACGCCACCTGACTTCGCATTCCAGGAAGTCTGGTTCTAGGTGAGTGATCAACACCATTGTGATTATCTGTGTTGTGAAGATCTTTTTGTACAGTTCTTTTGTGTACTCTTGCCACCACTTCTTAATATCTTCTGCTTCTGTTAGGTCCATACCATTTCTGTCCTTTATTGAGCCCATCTTTGCATGAAATATTCCCTTGCTATCTCTAATTTTCTTGAAGAGATCTCTAGTCTTTCCCATTCTATTGTTTTCCTCTATTTCTTTGCACTGATCACTAAGGAAGGCTTGCTTATCTCTCCTTGCTCTTCTTGGGAACTCTGCATTCAAATGGGTATATCTTTATTTTTTTCCTTTGCTTTTTACTTCTCTTCTTTTCACAGCTATTTGTAAGGCCTACTCAGACAGCCATTTTGCTTTTTCATTATAAGGGACTGGAATTTTCCCCTTGGCTCCATGAATAAGTTCAGTTCAGTTCACTCGCTCAGTCGTGTCCGATTCTTTGTGACCCCATGAATCACAGCACACCAGGCCTTCCTGTCCATCACCATCTCCCGGAGTTCACTCAGACTCGCGTCCATCAAGTCCGTGGTGCCATCCAGCCATCTCATCCTGGGTCGTCCCCTTCTCCTCCTGCCCCCAATCCCTCCCAGCATCAGAGTCTTTTCCAATGAGTCAACTCTTCTCATGAGGTGGCCAAAGTACTGGAGCTTCATCTTTAGCATCATTCCTTCCAAAGAAATCCCAAGGCTGATCTCCTTCAGAATGGACTGGTTGGATCTCCTTGCAGTCCAAGGGACTCTCAAGAGTCTTCTCCAACACCACAGTTCAAATGCATCAATTCTTCGGCACTCAGCCTTCTTCACAGTCCAACTCTCACATCCATACATAACCACAGGAAAAACCAGAGCGTTGACTAGAAGGACCTTAGTCGGCAAAGTAATGTCTCTGCTTTTGAATATGCTGTCTAGGTTGGTCATAACTTTTCTTCCAAGGAGTAAGCATCGTTTAATTTCATGGCTGCAGTCACCATCTGCAGTGATTTTGGAGCCCTCAGAAATAAAGTCTGACACTGTTTCCACTGTTTCCCCATCCTTTTCCCATGAAGTGATGGGACCGGATGCCAAGATCTTCGTTTTCTGAATGTTGAGCTTTAAGCCAACTTTTTCGCTCTCCTCTTTCACTTTCATCAAGAGTCTTTTTAGCTCCTCTTCACTTTCTACCATAAGGGTGGTGTCATCTGCATATCTGCATATCTGAGGTTATTGATATTTCTCGATTCCAGCTTGTGCTTCCTCCAGCCCAGCATTTCTCATGATGTATGTACTCTGTATAGAAGTTAAATAAGCAAGGTGACCATATACAGCCTTGACGTACTCCTTTTCCTATTTGCAACCAGTCTGTTGTTCCATGTCCTGTTCTAACTGTTGCTTCCTGACCTGCATACAGATTTCTCAAGAGCCAGGTCAGGTGGTCTGGTATTCCCATCTCTTTCAGAATTTTCCACAGCTTATTGTGATCCACACAGTCAAAGGCTTTGGCATAGTCAATAAAGCAGAAATAGATGTTTTTCTGGAATTCTCTTGCTTTTTCCATGATCTAGCGGATGTTGGCAATTTGATCTCTGGTTCCTCTGCCTTTTCTAAAACCAGCTGGAACAAATATTTCTTTACCACACTGCTTTTGTTTTCTTCAGGTATATACCCAGAAGTGAAATTTCTGGGTCACATAATAGACCTCTTTCTAATTTTGTAGAAAACTACATTTTGTTTTCCACAGACACTCAACCAATTTACATTTCCTTTTCTCCACAGTCTCACAACACATATCGTTTATATTCTTAATGGTAGACTTTCTAACAGGTGTGAGATGGTATCTCATTGAGGTTTTTATTTCCATTGCCCTGAGTATCAACGATGGTAAACATCTTTTCAGATACCTGCTGGCCATTTGGGTACCTTTGGAAAAATGTCTATCTTGTCTATCTGCCAATTGCAATTAATTTTTTGATTATTGAGATGTATGAGTTATATATAATATATATATGATGTTAATGCCTCTTTTTATGTGTGGTTTGCAATATTTTTCTCCTATACCGTAGGTTGCATTTTTATCTTACTGTTTCTTTTGCTGTGCAGAAACTTTTAAGTTTGATTTAGTCCCAATTAGTTGATTTCTTTTTCTTTTGTTGTGATTTTGGTGTCATATCCAAAAAAAAAGAAAACAAAAATAGGAGCTTCTTTGAGGAATGTTATTATTTTTGGTCATATTAAACCATTGATCCATTTTCAAATAATTTTTGTGAGTGGTGTAAGTTAGGGGTCTTATTTCATTCTTTTTCTTAATTTTTTTTTTGCATGTGTTAATCTAGTTTCCTCAGAAGAGAAAGAAGAGACTATTCTTTCAAGATTGGATGTTCTTGCCTTCATTGTGAATATTAGTTGACTGTACATGCAAGGATTTAATTCTGGATCCTGTATTCTGTTTCATTGTCTTATGTTTCTATTTTTAGGCCAATACATTATTGTCTTAAATACTGTAATTTGCAGTATAATTTGAAATTGAGAGGTGTGTTATCTTTGGCTTTGGAGAGTGTGGACATTTTAACTATTAATTCTTCTGATCCATGAACACAAGATGTCTTTCCATTTCTTTGTGTTTTATTCTATTTCTTTCAACAAAGTCTTGTAGTTATCATTGTACAGATCTTTCACTTCATTGGTTAAATTAATTTATAGTTATTTTCTTATTATTGATGCTATTGTGAATGGGATAGTTTTTTTTCAGATGTTTCATTGTTCAGTTCAGTTCAGTTCAGTCACTCAGTCCTGTCCGACTCTTTGTGACCCCATGAATCACAGCACACCAGGCCTCCCTGTCCATCACCATCTCCCAGAGTTCACCCAGACTCACCTCCATCGAGGCAGTGATGCCATCCAACCACCTCATCCTCGGTCGCCCCCCTCTCCTGCTCCCAATCGCTCCTAGCATCAGAGTCTTTTCCAATGAGTCAACTCTTCGCATGAGGTGGCCAAAGTACTGGAGCTTCAGCTTTAGCATCATTCCTTCCAAAGAAATCCCAGGGCTGATCTCCTTCAGAATGGACTGGTTGGATCTCCTTGCAGTCCAAGGGACTCTCAAGAGTCTTCTCCAACACCACAGTTCAAACGCATCAATTCTTCGGTGCTCAGCCTTCTTCACAGTCCAACTCTCACATCCATACATGACCACAGGAAAAACCAGAGCCTTGACGAGACGGACCTTAGTCGGCAAAGTAATGTCTCTGCTTTTGAATATACTGTCTAGGTTGATCATAACTTTTCTTCCAAGGAGTAAGCGTCTTAATTTCATGGCTGCAATCACCATCTGCAGTGATTTTGAAGCCCCCCCCAAAAAAGTCTGACACTATTTCCACTGTTTCCCCATCTATTTCCCATGAAGTGATGGGACCGGATATCAGGATCTTCATTTTCTGAATGTTGAGCTTTAGGCCAACTTTTTCACTCTCCTCTTTCACTTTCATCAAGAGGCTTTTTAGCTCCTCTTCACTTTCTGCCATAAAGGTGGTGTCTTCTGCATATCTGAGGTTATTGATATTTCTCCTGGCAATCTTGATTCCAGCTTGTGTTTCTTCCAGTCCAGTGTTTCTCATGATGTACTCTGCATAGAAGTTAAATAAGCAGGGTGACAATGTACAGCCTTGACGTACTCCTTTTCCTATTTGGAACCAGTTTGTTGTTCCATGTCCTGTTCTAACTGTTGCTTCCTGACCTGCATACAGATTTCTCAAGAAGCAGGTCAGGTGGTCTGGTATTCCCATCTCTTTCAGAATTTTCCACAGCTTATTGTGATCCACACAGTCAAAGGCTTTGACATAGTCAATAAAATAGAAATAGATGTTTTTCTGGAACTCTCTTGCTTTTCCATGATCCAGCAGATGTTGGCAATTTGATCTCTGGTTCCTCTGCCTTTTCTAAAACCAGTTTGAACATCAGGAATTTCATGGTTCACGTATTGCTGAAGCCTGGCTTGGAGAATTTTGAGCATTATTTACTAGCATGTGAGATGAGTGCAACTGTGCAGTAGTTCGAGCATTCTTTGGCACTGCCTTTCTTTGGGGTTGGAATGAAACCTGACCTTTTCCAGTCCTGTGGCCACTGCTGAGTTTTCCAAATGTGCTGGCATATTGAGTGCAGCACTTTCACAGCATCATCTTTCAGGAGTTGAAATAGCTCAGCTGGAATTCCATCACCTCCACTAGCTTTGTTCGTAGCGATGCTTTCCAAGGCCCACTTGACTTCACATTCCAGGATGTCTGGCTCTAGATTAGTGACCACACCATCATGATTATCTGGGTCGTGAAGATCTTTTTTGTAGAGTTCTTCTGTGTATTCTTGCCACCTCTTCTTAATATCTTCTGCTTCTGTTAGGTCCATACCATTTCTGTCCTTTGTCGAGCCCATCTTGGCATGAAATGTTCCCTTGGTATCTCTAAGTTTCTTGAAGAGATCTCTAGTCTTTCCCATTTTGTTCTTTTCCTCTATTTCTTTGCATTGATCGCCGAAGAAGGCTTTCTTATCTCTTCTTGCTATTCTTTGGAACTCTGCGTTCAGATGCTTGTATCTTTCCTTTTCTCCTTTGCTTTTCGCCTCTCTTCTTTTCATAGCTATTTGTAAGGCCTCCCCAGACAGCCATTTTGCTTTTTTGCATTTCTTTTCCATGGGGATGGTCTTGATCCCTGTCTCCTGTACAATGTCACGAACCTCATTCCATAGTTCATCAGGCACTCTATCTATCAGATCGAGGCCCTTAAATCTATTTCTCACTTCCACTGTATAATCATAAGGGATTTGATTTAGGTCATACCTGAATGGTCTAGTGGTTTTCCCTACTTTCTTCAATTTGAGTCTGAATTTGGTAATAAGGAGTTCATGATCTGAGCCACAGTCAGCTCCTTGTCTTGTTTTTGTTGACTGTATAGAGCTTCTAGTATACAGAAATACAACTGATTTCTGTATGTTGATTTTATATCTTGCTACTGCTGCTCCTGCTAAATGGCTTCAGTCATGTCCGACTCTCTGCCACTCCATAGACAGCAGCCCATCAGGCTCCCTCGTCCCTGGGATTCTCCCGGCATGAATACTGGAGTGGGTTGCCATTTCCTTCTCCAGTGCATGAAAGTGAAAAGTGAAAGGGAAGTCACTCAGTCGTGTCCGACTTTTAGTAACCCCACGGACTGCAGCCTACCAGGCTCCTCTGTCCATGGGATTTTCCAGGCAAGAGTACTGGAGTGGGGTGCCATTGCCTTCTCCACATATCTTGCAACTTTACTTAATTTGTTGATTAGTTCAGTTTTATGGTTGACTGTCTGGGATTTTCTATACAAAAAAAATTTGTCATCTGCAAAAGTGATAACTATTATTCCTTTTTGATTTGGATTCTTTGATTCCTTTGTCTTACCTCGTTGTTCTAGCCAGAACTTCTAGGTTAAACTGACTAAGTGTGGGAGTGGCCCTCCTTGTCTTATTCCTGATCTTAGATAAAAACCTTTAACTTTTCACCATTGTGTATAATGTTACCTTTGGATTTGTCATATATGGCTGTTATTACTGAGGTATGTTCTTTCTATATCCAGTATGTTGAGGGGTTTTAATCATAAAAGGATTTTTTTGTCTTGTCAAATGCATTTTCTGCATCTACTGAGATGATCAATTTATTTTGTCTTGTATTCTATTGGTATAAAGTATTGTGTTTGATTTTGGTATGTTGAACCATCCTTTCATCTCAGGGATAAATCTGTCTTAGTCATGCTATATGGTCCTCTTAATGTATTCTTGAATTTGGTTTGCTATTTGGATGAGAATTTTTGCATGTATATTCATCCTGGATATTGTCTTATGGTTTTTTATTGTAATGTTCCTATTTATTTTGTATCAGGATAATGCTGTCCCACTGGGGAGCAGATGCTCTCTGGGGTACCCATTGAGATGATAGCAAGAGTCCTTCACAGCAGTTGCACATAGCACAGCCTACTGTGACATTGATCATACAATATGAGCTCAGGGCAAAGGGTGTAATATGTAAACAAACCCAGCAATATGGTCACCGAAATATGTAATCACATAGGCATATCTCTGGGTCGTATATAAATAGGACTCAAAGGATTGCTTTACAGAACTTCCAAACCATAATACCAGACTCTTCAATGTCAGTGATTAGTAATTTAGATAGAGTGTTTTAGAAATTCTGAAAGTTTAAAGTAAGGCATAAAAATTACAGAGCTGACCAACTGATAAAATCATTTATATTACAATTCTTTCTTAGTGCTCATAGTCAGAGAAGTGAAACAGTAATGACTAAGCTAAAATAATTCCCTAGAAAGTCTGACTGGAGTAAACAGATAATGTAGTAGAACTACAACAATAAAGAATTAAAGGTGACTTAAGATCCTGTGGTCATCCCTCCTGCTAATAATCTATGTTAGTAATTGATTACATTACTGATAAAGAGTCTAAGCATAATCATGTTATCAAGATTATATTATCCCCTCATTACTATGTGTACTGGCTCTATCTCATTTCTTGCTTACACACACACACACACACACACACATACACAAACACACACACATACACAGACATTCCCACAAATATACCTGATTGAAAAAACTGTCCTCAAATCACACATATCCTTCTCAAGGACCTAAGGAGTGAAGTCTTAAAAGACAGCTATTACTGAAGATAATTTGGATATTCTTCAAAAATTTGAAAATATAATCATAGTCCAGAAATTCCTCTTCTGGGCATGTATCCAAAAGAATTGATATTAGAATCCCAAGATCTATTTGCACACCACATTCACGAAAGCACTATTCACAAGAGCCAAGAGGCTGAAGGAACCAAAGTGTCCATCAACAGATAATCCATAAACAAAATGTGATACCTACAAACAATGAAATATTACTCAGGTTTTAAAAGATTTGACATTTGTCACAATGAAGAATCTTACATGAGTGAAATAAGTAAATCACACACAAAAAAACAAATACTGCAAAATTCAACTGATATGAGGTATCCAGACTAGTCAAATTTGTAGAAACATAAGAGAAGAATGAAGGTTGCCAGGGGCTGGGGGAAGAGGAAAATGGAGTTTCTTAATGGACATAGACTAACTACCACTTTCGCCAGATGAGAAAGTTCTGGAGATTGGTTGCAGAATATGAATATACTTTACTAAGCTATACACTTAGGAGTAGTTAACGTGGCAAGCTTTATGTTTTATGTATTTTACCACAATATTTTGAAAAACAGCCACAATTATAATAATTCCTCAAAATATCAGATTTTCTCTTTAACTGTTTGCAGTCATTCTTCAACAAATGTTTGCTACGCTGTTGCTCTTTTGTGATGGAGCAACTGCTTTTTTTCACAGGAAATGGAAGAGCTTGTGCAGAGCTCTGGAGAAAATGCTATTGTGGTGTTTTCTTTGGGGTCAATTGTCACTAATATGTCAGAAGAAAGAGCTAATATTATTGCATCAGCCCTTGCCCAGATTCCACAAAAGATATGCACAGTAACTTAATAGTGGACAGTTATTAATATTTAATAAGTTGGTTACACTCTATAAAAGGTCAGATTTTAGACATCTTCTGTAATAAAGGTAAACCATTTTAATAGCTTCAGTTTATCTCAAATATTCATGTGGTTGCTATTGCTTAGTAACTAAGTTGTATCTGACTCTTTTGTGGCCCCATGGACCGTAGCCTGCCAGGCTTCTCTGTTTGTGGGATTTCCCAGGCAAGAATACTGAAGTGGACTGCCATTTTCTTCTTCAGAGGATCTTCCCAACCGAGGGACTGAACTGTGTCTCCTGCATTGCAAGCGGATTCTTTACCATTGAGCCAGCATGGAAGCCCCTCAGATAAAAACCAAAATATACACAGCAGGTGCTAAAGTAGCACAGGTGTCTTTGATTGATGAGAATTTTGAAGTAATATTGTGATAAAAAAAGAAGTATATTTAAGAGATGCATTGTGAATTCTGATATTATGATAGTAGTGTGGGCAGGTCCAGAAATTGCCAAATTATGCCTGTCATTTACCCTTTACCTTCAAGGATTCCTGAGGATACAGTAAACATACAGATGTTCTCAGGAGTTAAATTTTAACAGTAAACATCAGTCAGTTCAGTCGCTCACTCATGTCTCTTTGTGACCCCATGAACTGCAGCACGCCAGGCCTCCCTGTCCATCACCAACTCCCAGAGTCCACCCAAACCCATGTCCATTGAGTCAGTGATGCCATCCAACCGTCTCATCCTCTGTCGTCCCCTTCTCCTCCTGTCTTCAATATTTCCCAACATCAGGGTCTTTTCAAATGAGTCAGCTCTTTGTATCAGATGGCCAAAATGTTGGAGTTTCAGCTTCAACATCAATCCTTCCAATGAACACCAGGATTGATCTCCTTTAGGATGGACTGGCTGGATCTCCTTGCAGTCCAAGGGACTCTCAAGAGTCTTCTCCAACACCTCAGTTCAAAAGCATCAATTCTTCAGCGCTCATCTCTCTTTATAGTCCAACTCTCACATCCATACATGACTACTGGAAAAACCATAGCCTTAACTAGACAGACCTTTTTTGACAAAGTAATGTCTCTGCTTTTTAATATGCTGTCTTGGAATGTGGAATGAAGCAGGGCAAAGACTAATAGAGTTTTGCCAAGAAAATGCACTGGTCATAGCAAACACTCTCTTCCAACAACGCAAGAGAAGACTCTACACATGGACATCACCAGATGGTCAACACCGAAATCAGACTGATTATATTCTTTGCAGTCAAAGATGGAGAAGCTCTATATAGATATAGTCAACAAAAACAAGACCAGGAGCTGACTGTGGCTCAGATCATGAACTCCTTATTACCAAATTCAGACTCAAATTGAAGAAAGTAGGGAAAACCACTAGACCATTCAGGTATGACCTAAATCAAATCCCTTATGATTATACAGTGGAAGTGAGAAATAGATTTAAGGGCCTCGATCTGATAGATAGAGTGCCTGATGAACTATGGAATGAGGTTCGTGACATTGTACAGGAGACAGGGATCAAGACCATCCCCATGGAAAAGAAATGCAAAAAAGCAAAATGGCTGTCTGGGGAGGCCTTACAAATAGCTATGAAAAGAAGAGAGGCGAAAAGCAAAGGAGAAAAGGAAAGATACAAGCATCTGAACGCAGAGTTCCAAAGAATAGCAAGAAGAGATAAGAAAGCCTTCTTCAGCGATCAATGCAAAGAAATAGAGGAAAAGAACAAAATGGGAAAGACTAGAGATCTCTTCAAGAAACTTAGAGATACCAAGGAAACATTTCATGCCAAGATGGGCTCGACAAAGGACAGAAATGGTATGGACCTAACAGAAGCAGAAGATATTAAGAAGAGGTGGCAAGAATACACAGAAGAACTGTACAAAAAAGATCTTCATGACCCAGATAATCATGATGGTGTGATCACTAATCTAGAGCCAGACATCCTGGAATGTGAAGTCAAGTGGGCCTTGGAAAGCATCGCTACGAACAAAGCTAGTGGAGGTGATGGAATTTCAGTTGAGCTATTTCAAATCCTGAAAGATGATGCTGTGAAAGTGCTGCACTCAATATGCCAGCACATTTGGAAAACTCAGCAGTGGCCACAGGACTGGAAAAGGTCAGTTTTCATTCCAATTCCAAAGAAAGGCAGTGCCAAAGAATGCTCGAACTACTGCACAGTTGCACTCATCTCACATGCTAGTAAAGTAATGCTCAAAATTCTCCAAGCCAGGCTTCAGCAATACATGAACCATGAACTTCCTGATGTTCAAGCTGGTTTTAGAAAAGGCAGAGGAACCAGAGATCAAATTGCCAACATCTGTTGGATCATGGAAAAAGCAAGAGAGTTCCAGAAAAACATCTGTTTCTGCTTTATTGACTATGTCAAAGCTTTTGACTGTGTGGATCACAATAAGCTGTGGAAAATTCTGAAAGAGATGGGAATACCAGACCACCTGACCTGCTTCTTGAGAAATCTGTATGCAGGTCAGGAAGCAACAGTTAGAACAGGACATGGAACAAAAACTGGTTCCAAATAGGAAAAGAAGTGCGTCAAGGCTGTATATTGTCACCCTGCTTATTTAACTTCTATGCAGAGTACATCATGAGAAACGCTTGACTGGAAGAAACACAAGCTGGAATCAAGATTGCCAGGAGAAATATCAATAACCTCAGATATGCAGAAGACACCACCTTTATGGCAGAAAGTGAAGAGAAACTAAAAAGCCTCTTGATGAAAGTGAAGGAGGAGAGTGAAAAAGTTGGCTTAAAGCTCAACATTCAGAAAACGAAGATCATGGCATCCAGTCCCATCACTTCATGGGAAATAGATGGGGAAACAGTGGAAATGGTGTCAGACTTTATTTTGGGGGGCTCCAAAATCACTGCAGATGGTGACTGAAGCCATGAAATTAAAAGACACTTACTCCTTGGAAGAAAAGTTATGACCAACCTAGACAGTATATTCAAAAGCAGAGACATTACTTTGCCGACTAAGGTCCATCTAGTCAAGGCTCTGGTTTTTCCTGTGGTCATGTATGGATGTGAGAGTTGGACTGTGAAGAAGGCTGAGCACTGAAGAATTGGTGCTTTTGAACTGTGGTGTTGGAGAAGACTCTTGAGAGTCCCTTGGACTGCAAGGAGATCCAACCAGTCCATTCTGAAGGAGATCAGCCCTGGGATTTCTTTTTGGAAGGAATGATGTTAAAGCTGAAGCTCCAGTACTTTGGCCACCTCATGCGAAGAGTTGACTCATTGGAAAAGACTCTGATGCTGGGAGGGATTGGGGGCAGGAGGAGAAGGGGGAGACAGAGGATGAGATGGCTGGATAGCATCACAGACTCGATGGACGTGAGTCTGGGTGAACTCCGGGGATGGTGACGGACAGGGAGGCCTGGCGTACTGCGATTCATGAGGTCGCGAAGAGTCGGACACGACTGAGCGACTGAACGGAATTGAACTGAACTAGGTTAGTCATAACTTTCCTTCCAAGGAGTAAGCGTGTTTTAATTTCATGTCTGGAATCACCATCTGCAGTGATTTTGGAGCCCAGAAAAATAAAGTCAGCCACTGTTTCTCCATCTATTTGCCATGAAGTGATGGGACCGGATGCCATGATCTTAGTTTTCTGAATGTTGAGCTTTAAGCCAAATTTCTCACTCTGCTCTTTCACATTCATCAAGGGGCTCTTTAGTTCTTCTTCACTTTCTGCCATATGGGTGGTGTCATCTGCTTATCTAAGGTTATTGACATTTCTCCTGGCAATCTTGATTCTAGTTTGTCTTCCTCCAGCCCAGGGTTTCTCACGATGTACTCTGCATATGTTAAGTAATCAGGGTGACAATATACAGCCTTGACGTACTCCTTTTCCTATTTAGAACCAGTCTGTTGTTCCATGTTCAGTTCTTTTTTTTATTTTTTTAAACACTTTTTTAAAATATAAATTTATTTATTTTAATTGAAGGTTAATTACTTTACAAGTATTGTATTGGCTTTGCCATACATAAACATGAATCTGCCACAGGTATACACATGTTCCCCATCCTGAACCCCTCTCCCTCCTCCCTCCCCGTACTATCCCTCTGAGTCATCCCAGTACACCAGCCCCAAGCCTCCAGTATCATGCATCGAACCTGGTCCATGTCCAGTTCTTACTGTTGCTTCCTGACCTGCATACAGGTTTCACAAGAGGCAGGTCAGATGGTCTAGTATTCCTATCTCTTTCAGAATATTCCACAGTTTGTTGTAATCCAAACAGTCAAAGGCATTGGCATAGTCAATAAAGAAGAAATCGATGTTTTTCTGGAACTCTCTTGCTTTTTTGATGATCCAGTAAGCATAGTAGCACAATAATGTTAATTGTGATAAAATCCGGAAATGTGCCATGCAATTTGTACTTGCCAGGTAATCCTGGCCCCTTTTATTTCCTCTAAATTTTGGTACGCTATTCAGCGTGCTTTTCAGGGAGCTACCTAGATAGAGAAAGGATGGTCAGGGCTCCCCAAACTGCCTCCAGACATCCAACCAGCCACAGTGATTTAGAAAAAGAGAAACATCAGCATCCCTGGTTGACTGGGCCCTGTCAGATCAAAGTGTGAAGAGGGGGTCCTGCCCTTACAATGAACCCTGCCCATTGTTAAGTCTGACTCCTAGTGGACTCTGTTTGTCCTCCAAACTGAGGAAGGAAAAGAGACTGTAAGATGTCAAATATGAGGAAGACTGGCATGCAAACGATTCAGTTGCCTCCTCCTCCATAAAATATAGTAGTAATCTATTTTCTACCATGTACAATACCCTTGGGTGTTATTTTCTACTATGTAAAATATCATTTTGGAAATTTGTGAACTACTTTTTAGCTTGCCATCTGATTATATAGTCTTCTTCTAAGCACCTATACTAATTTTTTGCTGAGAACTTAGTTATTTTACATTCACATGACAAGTAGAAGTCAAACGCTAGTAAATTAAAGTACAGTTAAAGGAATTCCCTGGGAATCAAAGTTGGTTATCTTATTTTGGTACTGGGCAAGCAAACCACATCAATCAATGCTGTCAATGCTTTGTGCCTCATTGTCAAAATGTTCAGGTTTGATTCGACAAATTTTAGCAACATCATTTTGGAACTTTGTCAATAGCCTTATTGATATTTATAAGTAGTAACATGGTTTTCTTTTCTAAATTCAACAGTTTTGAAACTTGTAATAGTGCTAATACTCTGGATTCATGTAAGATACTACCAGTCGCCATTTTTGTTGGAAGTAGGGCTTAACAATTTGCAATCTAAAAGAACTTATACTTCCTAGGCAGCATAAGTTACATTGATTATTGATAAGTTAGAGACTTCCCTATAGCTCAGATGGTAAAGAATTCGCCTGCAATGCAGAAGACCTGGATTCGATCCCTGGGTCAGGAAGATACCCTGGAGAAGAAAATGGCAATCCATTCCAGAATTCTTGCTGGGAGGATCCCATGGACAGAGGAGCCTGGCAGGCTACAGTCCATGGAGTCACAAAGAATTGGACACAATTACATCAATTTGTAAAAATATTTCTCATTGCATGCATGATTGTATGTACTTTCCTTTCTGTAAACAAAAAGATAAAAATTCTAATAAAATAATGAGTTATATTGTGGATATGTTAGCTCCCTTCTATAACAGTCAAAAAGAAATAAACCTGTAACTATTAAATTTGAGAGCTAGTATATGAATAAAGTAAATTGTAAGTTATTAGTAATCTGTGACTGTTTTGCACTAGACTGAAGACCACCTAATGATTTCTCAAATATTTATACTTGTCATTGAAAATCTCATTTGTCTATGCTATTATGTGTGAAAGGTCATGGCTGCATAGAAACAGTAATAAGTACATAAAATGTGGGCATTCCATGTCACATTTCATGATAAAATTTGGTTTTTCCTCCCTCTGCTTGCAGTTCCACTACAATTATGCTTCCTGTTGCCTTGACTCCCTTCTTATCTGAATAAATAGCTTCACTATTTCTTTGCTGCTGCTGCTGCTAAGTCTCTTCAGTCATGTCCGACTCTGTGCGACCCCATAGACAGCAGCCCAGCGGGTTCCCCCATCCCTGGGATTCTCCAGGCAAGAATACTGGAGTGGGTTGCCATTTCCTTCTCCAATAAGAGAATATATTTCTGACATGCCCTTCCCTGTTTTTTTGTTCATATGCTTCCTTTTATCCAGACTGTTCTTTCCATTTGTTCACCTGCCAATCCTGGATTCACTAGTGGAATTAATGTGACAAAGCACTTCTTTCAGGAAGTTTTCACTTACCTCTTCAGCAGACTTAATGGATTCTTGCTGAGTTCTGAAAGCAGTTAAAATGAAGTTTCCCATGTATCATCACCTGTTATCTAAAAGACACTGCTTCTTTCAGTGCCTTATAATGCCCATTTTTCATTTTATTTCTAAGACTTAAAGTTAATAATTCTACTGAAATTCACTCAACCCTAGGCCACCCAAAAACCAAAGCTTTCATAACTCGTGGTGCAACCAACAGCATTTACAAGGTGATCTACCATGGGATCCCTATGGTGGGCCTTCCTTTGTTTGCTGATCAACATGATAACATCACTCATATGAAGGCCAAGGGAGGAGCCGTCAGATTGGACTCGAAAACAATGTTAAGAACAGATTTTCTCAATACTTTGAAGCAAGTCATTAATAATCCTTTTTAAGTATAGTTTTGTTTTTCTAGATACTCTTCCTAGAGAAGTTCTCATATAAAGACAAATGAGACTTCATATAAACACAATGAGGAGTAAGATTGTTCAAAACTTTGAAAACAGTCATCAGTAACCTTGAGTGTCATGTTGAGTTTTTTCTCAGTGGTTTTTAGGGAAAATGTTTATCTCAGGTTTAGGGATAGTGGAGCAATTTTGGAAGAGCTGCTCATTAGAATGAGAGGAATCACTGAAATGGTAACAGAAGGATTAAGAAGAAGCATCCAGAACAGAGTAAGAGTAGGGACTATGAATGTTACAAGATTATTCATCTGACAGTTAACACTTTCTTTCAGTGTGTAAACTCCACAAATGTTTTGGAACTCTTCTAAAATGGTTTATTTTCAGGAAACCAGTGTGACATAATCCAGCTCAAATTCCAATTACACTTAATATTTTCCAAATTTTCTATGCTTATATTTTGACCCCATCACTGATAAACAGTAAACAATCAGAACCTTCTAATTTACCCAATTTCAACTATGTAGATACCACTTTTAAATATAGGTATATTCTTAGTTCTTTTAGTTGTTATTTAGAAGAATGTAAAATCATAACATAATTGATTTAGAAGATATACATTGGGATATTCCTGTAGAAAAGCCAAATTTTCTAAAACCAGGAATATTTGATTTCCAAATTATTTCAGGATAAGCATCCATTTCAATGATATTATTAATATCATAACTATGATATATATATTTTCCCCTTTTGCTTCATGGTAACTTTGGAAAGAAAACATTTTGAGAATATATTGGTAATAATAGCACAGTGACAGTGGACACTTTTGTTTTAAAAGTAGTAGTATTTTTATTTTAGCACAAATACAGTGAATGAGTACCATAAGAATCACATTTTCTTCTTTTTTGAGCTACAGGCTTCACCTGGTGGTTTTTATGTAAAAGTACATCTCTCTAGTATCTTTATACATTCCTTAATCTTTAGTACTGTAAAGCTGCTGTCCAAAAATGAAAATAATTTATTACCTGATATATACGGAATGTTTATGAAATTCTACAAGGTGTACTAAGTCTTTTTGCACATACTAAGTAACTTTTTCATTATAGTCTTTCCCTAGAGTATAAAAAAAATGTGTCTGGATTACTGACCTTTTCTCAAAAACCCAGTGCTCCCCACCTGTTTTGTACAGAACAGGGAGAGAAGTGGCCTCAATAATTATCGCTACACTGCCATGTTGTAGCACTTTGTGATTCAGAGCTCCTGAGTCATATTTCTTTATTCCTCCTTCTTTCTTGACTGTTAGTCCAGCATCATTTCAACTGTAGAAATAAATGTAACTGCAAAGCCTGGAAGTGAAATGTTGAGCCTTCTCCAGATTCTAAAACAACTAATAATAAAAACAACAATACTAGCAAACATTTGCTGAGAGCTTACTTTATGCTAGGAATGCCTCTAAGAATCAACACATTATTCCTCAAAATAATCAGATAGGTACTATTTCCATTCACTCCATTTAACAATAAAAAAAAACTGTGAACTAGGAAGAATGAAAAACAGGCAGCAGAGTCAGAGTCAGAGTCAGAGTCAGGATTCAAACCAAGGCAATTCACTTCCACACTTTTAACTGTTACTTCACTAATAAAAGGTCAATATCGATTTCTGGGCTACTCCTACTCATCCCCACCTGGATGTGTCTCTGAACCTCATCATAGACATACCAGCTATCTCTGGGTTATGACAGAATTTCAAAACTTATCTATTAAAAATTCTTTACTGGATGATTCAAGTTTTGAACACTCAAATCATGTATTTATTTCTTCTCTTCTTTCTCTTTCTTTGCCTTAGGGACTTAACTCATTCAACTCTTTAGACTTTGATGTTTCTCCTTCCCCATCTTTTCTCTCTTTCATAGCTTCAAATTCTATTCATTTAACAAATTCTAGCCCATAAGCTCTCTTTAATTGTCCCTAAGGAAAGTGAAGAGGAACTTAAAAGCCTCTTGATGAAAGTGAAAGAGGAGAGTGAAAAGGTTGGCTTAAGGCTCAACATTCAGAAAACGAAGATCATGGCATCTGGTCCCATCACTTCATGGGAAAAGGATGGGGAAACAGTGGAAACAGTGTCAGACTTTATTTTTTTGGGCTCCCAAATCACTGCAGATGGTGACTGCAGCCATGAAATTAAAAGACGTTTACTCCTTGGAAGAAAAGTTATGACCAACCTAGACAGCATATTCAAAAGCAGAGACATTACTTTGCCAACTGAGGTCCGTCTAGTCAAGGCTATGGTTTTTCCAGTGGTCAGGTATAGATGTAAGAGTTGGACTGTGAAGATGGCTGAGCACTGAAGAATTGATGCTTTTGAACTGTGGTGTTGGAGAAGACTCTTGAGAGTCCCTTAGACTGCAAGGAGATCCACCCAATCCATTCTAAAGGAGATCAGCCCTGGGATTTCTTTGGAGAGAATGATACTAAAGCTGAAACTCCAGTACTTTGGCCACCTCATGCGAAGAGCTGACTCATTGGAAAAGACTCTGATGCTAGGAGGGATTGGGGGCAGGAGGAGAAGGGGAAGACAGAGGATGAGATGACTGTATGGCATCACGGACTCGACTGACCTGAGTCTGAGTGAACTCCAGGAGATGGTGATGGACAGGGAGGCCTGGTGTGCTGCAATTCATGGGGTCGCAAAGAGTCGGACACAACTGAGCGACTGAACTGAAGGAAAATAATATATTTTCCTTCTTTTATGTGGGATTCATTTATACTAACTGCATGAAAATTTCACAGATTTATCTTTTCTGGTTCGTTGTATAAATTAATGTCTCTCTGGTTTTCCTTTAGGTATGCAAAGAATGTGTTGAGGTTATGAACCATTCTACGTGATCAGCCTATGAAGCTCCTGGACTGAGCAATCTTCTGGATCGAGTTTGTCATGTGCCACAAAGGAGCCCAAGCACCTGTGGCCAGCTGCCTACCTCACCTGCTTCCAGTACCACTCTCTGGATGTGACTGGGTTCCTGCTGGCCTGTATGACAACTGTTATTTTCCTTGCCATAAAAGGTTGCTTGCTTTGCTATCAAAAGTTTGTTAAGACAGGAGAGAAGAAAAAGAGGGAGTAGACTGTGAGATCTCAGGCTAGCAGACATGATAGATAGTGTTATTCCATTTAATTCAACCACTATGGACCAAGCTGTGACGAGATTTTCCTCCATATTTGACAAGAACTGTGTCTTCCTGTTTTACCCAAAATTTTAATCTTGATTGAATATATTGTGTTAGTTAATCCACTCAACTCTAAGGATGAAAATAATCCTGTGTATTTCTTGATAAACACTTAAAATATTCCTCTTGAAATGATCAGTTCTGTTCATCAAACCAAAGAAAAATGGTACCTAAAAATATAAGGTGGATTATAGTCAATTTAAAATTCTAATTTCATATATCTTTCAGTAATTAATTCTACTTTTTAAAATGCTGATTTATGTATAATTTTACAATAAAAAATAAAATTACAGGTGAATATCTTTGATGAATATTGATGCAAAAATCCTTTTAAAATATTAGCTAACAAAAAAATTAGCAAACTGAACTCAATTACACATAAAAAGAATCACACACCATGATCAATTTGGATTTATTCTAAGATTACAAAGATGGTTCAACATATGCAAGTCAATCAATGTGATACACTACAGTAACAAAAGGCAAGGTAAAAATCACACAAATATCACCAATGTGATAAAATTCAGTATCTATTCATGACAAAAACTCTCATCAAAGTGGGTACAGAGGAAACATATTTCAACATAGGGGCTTTCCCAGTGACTCACAGATAAAAAATCAGCCTGCAATGCAGGAGACACAGGACACACGGGATGGAACACTGGGTCAGGAATATCCACTAGAAGAAGAAATAGCAACCTACTTCAGCAGTCATGCCGAGAAAGTCCCATGAACAGAGGAGCCTGGCAGGCTACAGTCCGGGGGGTAGCAACCAGACACAACTGAGCAACTGAGCATATTCAACACAATTAAGGCCAAAATCACTGCAGATGGTGATTGCAGCCATGAAATTAAAAGATGCTTACTCCTTGGAAGAAAAGTTATGACCAACATAGACAACGTATTCAAAAGCAGACATTACTTTGCCAACTAAGGTCCGTCTAGTCAAGGCTATGGTTTTTCCAGTAGTCATGTATGGATGTGAGAGTTGGACTGTGAAGAAGACTGAGCGCCAAAGAATTGATGCCTCTGAACCGTAGTGTTGGAGAAGACCCTTGAGAGTCCCTTGGACTGCAAGGAGATCCAACCAGTCCATTCTGAAGGAGATCAGCCCTGGGATTTCTTTGGAAGGAATGACGCTGAAGCTGAAACTCCAGTACTTTGGCCACCTCATGCGAAGAGTTGACTCATTGGAAAAGACTTTGATGCTGGGAGAGATTGGGGGCAGGAGAAGGGGACGACAGAGGATGAGATGGCTGGATGGCATCACGGACTCGATGGACATGAGTCTGGGTGAACTCCAGGATTTGGTGATAGACAGAGAGGCCTGGTGTGCTGCGATTCATGGGGTCGCAAAGTCGGACACGACTGAGCGACTGAACTGAACTGATGACGACTAAGCAACTTCACTTCCACTTTTCACTTTCATGCATTGGCGAAGGAACTGGCAACCCACTCCAGTGTTCTTGCCTGGAGAATCCCATGGACAGTGGAGCCTGGTGGGCTGCCATCTATGGGGTCACACAGAGTCGGACACGACTGAAGTGACTTAGTAGTATGACAAACCTACAGCAAACAGATTAATAAATAAATAATAAAGCAAAACACAATAAGATATGTCTCTAATCACAAAGCTGAATTTGGAGTTGAAACAATAAATTGAAAATTGGTATAACGGACAAATAGTACTTCAAATTTTTCATTCATTAACATCCCAAAGGTTTTTGCATCCTTGAGCCCAGCATCATAATAAAATTCAGGTGAATAGAGGCATGTGTAGGTGCTCAGTTATGTACGACTCTGTGATCCAAAGGACTGTAGTCCGCCAGGTTCCTCTGACCATGGGATTTGCTAAGCAAGAATACTGGAGTGGGTTGCCATTTCCTTCTCCAGGGGATCTTCCTGATCCAGGGAATGAACCTGTACCTTCTGCATTGGCAGGCAGATTCTTTTCCACTGTGCCACCTGGGAAGCCAAATAAAAGGCACAGCTTGTCTGTAAAATGAAGTTCATAAAAGTGGTAGTAGACAGAACTGACAAACATGAATAAAAGTAGGTCCCCTTGGGTCTGCAGCACCCCTGGTGGTCACTTCTTTACTGTTCAAATGTATGGTAGAATAGACTATTTTCTATGTAAGTAATAGCTAGCTCAGTCTAAGCCAAATATGCCATCCCAAACTATGACACTTTGGCATGTTACTTTTAATTAAATACTTAGGAAAGTAAAGTTACTTAGGAGAAAACTGGTGTAAGGATACTCTGACTTTCCTCTATCCCCACTGATAGCAGGAAATAAATTGCCCAGCGAGTTACCCTCTATTCCAAGAGAGTAGAAGGCATCCTTATCAACAGAGATAAGGAATTTAGGGCTGAGAAGACTATTTAAACAAAACTTGCTACTTTTTCATGAATTTGCTATGCAAAGGGCAAACCCCTTTACCTTGTCAATTCTTCATCAAGGTATTCTTTCTTTGTCTAAAAGGTATAAAATCTGCCTGGTTGGTCATTTCTTTGAGTCTCATATTTTTATGGGCTCTCATATATACAAAATTAAATGTTTTTCCTTGTTTATCTGTATTATGCAAATTTAATTATAAGATCAGACAATGAACCCAAAAGAGAAGGAAAGTTTTCCTCCCCTAAAAGCCCACATAAGCTTTCATCTCTGAACTCATCACCAATCTGTTCAAACATCCATCAAACCAGCCCTAGAGTGACCAGGTAATTGGGGTCTCCTCTATGATGGATATTAAATCAAATAATGCAAAATATATAGAAATATAGTATTTTATTGATTTAACTGGCAAATCTCTATTAACATGATCACCCATTTTTTTGTATGGTGGTTTTGGTTTGTTGTTTTTTATCCATTCAAGACTCTTTTTTGTATGTACCGAACTCCTTTTCTATTGTGGTGCTTTTCTACTGACTCTTCCTTAATGAAAGGTCAATTTGTCATTTGTAAAAACAAAAAATCTAGAATCCCAGAGTCATGGATGACCATGACTGAGAGTGACTGGCAAAGAAACAAGATTCACAAAAGACAGATTAACTGGTAAAAATTAACCAGAAATTCAAGGTCAGAGAAGTTGAGCTTTGGAGCTGGGTTGATCAGTCATAATGAGGACATGCAAGTTACATGAGACAGGAAAGAATGAAATAAAAAGGAAAGCAAACACACTGAATCAGATTACAAATAATGCAGTGTAGCACAGGATGGGTAAGTATGGCCAGGAAAACACTTAGACACATGAGAACTTTAAAAGCACCACAGATAATCAGGAGAGCTCTGATGTAACGTATTAGCAAACAAACACATATTCTAATCAGTTTACTGAAAACTCCTAGAGCCTTCAGATCTAGAGGCTCTGTTAAGGTTCAGTCAGAAAAACAGAAAATTCACTAATTCTCTCTACAATTTATCATATTCATTTTTCTGTTCATCCATTCAGTTCCATTATCACTCATAAAATCAATGAATATATTTCTGATTTCTAGAATTTTTATAGTCAACTTCCCACCCCAACCCATTCTTACCTGCATTTTCATCTCTCAACAGTCTAAACATGCTTTTTAAATAAAACAACTTATTGAAATACAGTTGATTTACAATGTTAATTTCTGGTGTACAGCAAAGTGATTTATATATATATACATATATATTCTTTTCCATTACAGTTTATTATAAGATATTGAATACAGCTCCCTGTGCTATATATAGTAGGACCTAGTTATTATCTATTTTATATATAGCAGTTTGTAGTTTGTATCTGCTAATCCCCAAATCCTAATTTATCCTTTCCCTCAGTTCTACTTTGGTAACCATAGATTTGTTTTCTATGTGAGTCTGTTTGTTTTTGTAAGTAAATTTGTATTATTTTTTTAGATTCCACATATAAACAGTATCATATTTACCTTACTTCACCTCGTACAATAATCTCGAGGTCCACCCATGTTGTTGCAAATGGCATTATTTCATTCTTTTTATGGTTGAGTGGGGCTTTCCAGGTGGTTCAGTGGTAATAGAATCTCGCTGCCACTTCAGGAGACTTAGATTCAACCCCTGGATTGGGAAGATCCCTTGGAGTAGGAAATGGCAACCCACTCCAATGTTCTTGCCCGGAAAATTCCATGGACTAAGGAACTTGGCAGGCTACAGATGATGGGGTCACAAAGAGTAGGATATGACTGAGCATGCATGCACTTATGGCTGAGTAATATTCCACTATATTTACGTGTGTGTGTGTGTGTGTGTGCGCACGTGCACACAACACATCTTTTTCATCCATTCATCCACCAGTGGACATTTAGGTTGCTTGTCTTTGCTAAATAGTGCTGCTATGAATATTGCAGTGATTGTATCTTTTCAAATTACAGCATTTTCAGATAAGACATTCCCTTTTAATTATTTTTTAAATTTTATTCAAGTCAGAGATGTTTCTATAAATACTTCAGAATTCGTTGAGATTTCATTTGTGACCCTGTCCAAGGCCAATCTTATCAAATGTTTCATGTGTGCACTCTTGAAAAGAATGTATATACTCTATATGGAGCTACAGAATTCAACAGATGAAACTTGTTTTCCCAAAACAATCAAGTTTCATACTAATTTTTGTTTGCTTCATCTATCAGTTTCCAAGAGTACATTAAAATATCACAATTTTTACATGTTCTTAATCAGTTAGTTCTACCCATAGAAATGATTGTTTATCACATTTTGCTTTTCATTTTTCATTCTGCTTGTTTGAAATTAATAGTATGACATCAATTTTTGTTTGGAATGTATGTTTAATAATATATACATAATCTTAAGTAATCGAAAAGAGTTCCAGAAAAACATCTATTTCTGCTTTGACTATGCCAAAGCCTTTGACTGTGTGGATCACAATAAACTGTGGAAAATTCTGAAAGAGATGGGAATACCAGACCACCTGACCTGCGTCTTGAGAAACCTGTATGCAGGTCAGGAAGCAACAGTTCAAACTGGACATGGAACAACAGACTGGTTCCACATAGGAAAAGGAGTACATCAAGGCTGTATATGGTCACTCTGCTTATTTAACTTCTATGCAGAGTACCTCATAAGAAACGCTGGGCTGGAGGAAGCACAAGCTGGAATCAAGATTGCCAGGAGAAATATTAATAACCTCAGATATGCAGATGACAGCACCCTTATGGCAGAAAGTGAAGAAGAACTAAAGAGCCTCTTGATGAAAGTGAGAGAGGAGAGTGAAAAAGTTGGCTTAAACCTCAACATTCAGAAAACTAAGATCATGGCATCTGGTCCCATCACTTCATGGCAAATAGATGGGGAAACAGTGGAAACAGTGGCTGACTTTATTTTTCTGGGCTCCAAAGTCATTGCAGATGGTGACTGCAGACTGAAATTAAAAGACGCTTACTTCTTGGAAGGAAAGTTATGACCAACCTAGACAGCATATTCAAAAGCAGAGACTACTTTGTCAACAAAGATCCGTCTAGTCAAGGCTATGGTTTTTCCAGTGGTCATGTATGGATGTGAGAGCTGGACTATAAAGAAAGCTGAGCGCTGAAGAATTGATGTTTCCGAACTGAGGTATTGGAGAAGACTTGAGAGTCCCCTGGACTGCAAGGAGATCCAACCAGTCCATCCTAAAGATCAGTCCTGGGTATTCACTGGAGGGACTGATATTGAAGCTGAAACTCCAATACTTTGGCCACCTGATGCGAAGAACTGACTCATTTGAAAAGACCCCGAGGCTGGGAAAGATTGAAGGCAGGAGAAGGGAACAACAGAGGATGAGATGGTTCAATGGCATCTTCAACTCAATGGACATGGGTTTGGGTGGACTCTGGGAGTTGGTGATGGCCAAGAAGGCCTGGCGTGCTGCAGTTCATGGGGCTGCAGAGTCAGACACGACTGAGAAACTAAACTGAATGACATGACAACTAAATGCTAAGATTAATTATCTAAGATTAAGAAAGACTAAGATGATATGACAACTAAATGCAATCTATGAACCTGGATTGGATCCTGGTGCAGAAAAAGTTAGAGAATAGAAAAATCTATAGCTAGACTGTTATACTGTGGTTTCTACATTCTACCTACCCCACAACTCCCAAAATTAGAGTTCTTTTGTATAGAAACTGAAAAATTGTCCAGGGAGAAATAAAGTACCTAAAATCAGTGTAACACATCAAAGTAAATCCTTTCTCGTTCTGACATGTATGGGTCCCCTGAGTAATGTCTAATAATACACACTCAGCATAAAAATCAAAGCCAGTTAACAAATCCTTTACAGGTACAGAGCAATCCCAGTGATTTATTTGATCTATTGCTCATTCTTAAATACAAAGAGACAAGCAAAGATCAGAAAACATTTATGGATAGCTTATAAAATGGCAGATTAAGGCCAGCACACACAACACACACACACACATACCAGAACAAACATAATGAACAAATGAGAATTTTAAAAACTAAAGTTTAACCTTATTTAGTAACCTCAAAGGCAGTCAAAAATATTTCATTCATAATTACTGCAAAATGAAATGAGGAAAAAGGGAGGGCTCTTGTATATTTCACACCTCTTATGTCCTACCTCCTACCTTTTTAACCCATTTTGCTCACTAGCTTTTGCTGTGCCAAGGAGCTTCTGCAGTTATAATTGGGTAGTACACATCTCTCACTTTCTACAAAAGAGCTTCAACACCACTGCATGAAACTGCTGAAGGAACTCATCTCACACAAGCATAATCTAGCAGAATGTTGAATAGGAGCCCTCTCCCATCGTTCAGGTGGTCATTTGTGAGTGTATTATACATGGCTTCTTACTGGGGCCCAGTGGACTTAGGTTCCACTTGCTCATTAGCTTCGTAATATGTGTACTAACTTTTCTCGCTTCCTGTCTCATCCTTTCCTGTTCCCTACTCCTGTACCCTAGGATTTCTCAAAATAAACTACTGCTTTCTGATCCTTATCTCAGACTCTGTTTTCTGAGAATATATTGAGACAGGCTGTACCAGAACTGGCTCTAGAAAGCAGACCCGCACGGTAAGATGTGGGAACTGGCTAACTCATTGATAACCAGCAATAACAATCTCACTCCTGATGATATGTGCAACACTGAGAGCTCCTAGCATTTGGCAACATTACAATTTATAAGAATCATACAACCGGTGAGGTATGTGGAGAAGATAAAAAGTATTCATTTATGGACAGTACACTGTGAAAGCGTTAATTACTCAGTCATATCCAACTCTTTGCAACCCATGGACCATAGCCTGCCAGGCTCGTTTGTCCATGGAATTCTCCAGGCAAGAATACTGGAGTGGGTAAACATTCCGTTTTCCAGGGGATCTTCCCGACCCAGGAATGGAACCTGGGTCTCCTGCGTTACAGATTCTTTACCATCTGAGTCACCAGACAATGCCTATGTGGAAATTACTACTGGTAATAATACAGTTTACAGAGTGACATGGGTTTTTTTTAAAAAACAAACAAAAAGTTTTAGAAGTCTTGTAAATGACAAACTCAGTTTAAGTAGACATCAAATCAAAATACGCTGTGCAAGTCAGAAGTTCTCCTTGGCGGTGTTTAGCCTCTTTCTTCCGCAGCTGAAAAAACCAGACTTAGAATATAATTGCAAAGATCGAAGTCTACAAAGAAGGTTCAATTCACAACCTCAACAGTTTTCCTACGAAAGTCAGGGTCTGGATAGAAAAATGGGGAACTCTTGAAACCTGGGTTGGGGGAGTAAGCCTGAAAATGCTCAATACCCAGGTTCTTCTAGGTTCTGCTTCTGGGGGTACAGTAGTGAAGACAGTTCTATCAAGGGTCACAGTAAACTCACCAATGAACATAAAGCTATGAATATCTCATTTTGGACTCTTCATACCAGTGACTCGGTGGCAAAGAAAATAGTAACTGTTAGAGTGGACAACGGACCCTGATCCAGGTCAGGAGATAGGATCATAGTTACATGACAGGGAAAGAAGGGATTAATCTGAGACTCAGGATGCAGTGTGCTATGCTGTGTGCTAAAGTCTATCAGTCATGTCTGACTCTTTGCAACTTCATGGACTATAGCCCACCAAAGTCCTCTGTCCAAGAGAGTCTCTAGGCAAGAATACTTGAGGCTGCCACACCTTTCTCCAGGGTATCTTCCTGACCCAGGGATCAAACCTAAGTCTCTTCTATCTCCTGCATTGGCAGGTAAGTTCTTAACCACTAGCAGCACCTGCGGAGAAGGCAATGGCAACCCACTCCAGTACTCTTGCCTGGAAAATCCCATGGATGGAGGAGCAGGTAGGCTGCAGCCCATGGGGTCACTAGGAGTCAGACACAATTGAGACTTCACTTTCACTTTTCACTTTCATGCACTGGAGAAGAAAATGGCAACCCACTTGTGTTCTTGCCTCGAGAATCCCAGGGACGGGGGAGCCTGGTGGACTGCCGTCTCCGGGGTCACAGACAGTCAGACACGACTGAAGCGAATTAGCAGCAGCAGGCAGCATCACCACCTGGGAAGCCCGAGGATGCAGAAGGGTGCCTAAAATTTAGGGGGGTAGAACTCAGTGCTAGTGATAACCACGAACTGACAAGGGTAAGGTAGTTTGAGGGTCAAGGTTCATGTCATCCCATCAGACTAGCAATTTAGGACAGCCAAAGTGCTGGCAAAGAGAAATAAAGAGAATCTGCAGTAAAGGAAGATGAAGAGACAAGCAAAGCTTTTTCTAAAGCAAAAGATAGTGGTCACAGTTCCTCAGTGGAGGGACTGAGATAAAAAATACAGCTGATATGGAAAAAAGCAAAATTCTTTTATGATGGCTGGGTCAATGAATTAAATATATGTACATATATCCTGATGCTCGGAAAAATTGAAGGCGGGAGGAAAAGGGGACGACAGAAGAAGAAATGGTTGGATGGCATGACCGACTCAATGGACATGAGTTTGAGTAAACTACGGGAGTTGGTGATGGACAGGGAGGCCTGGCATACTGCAGTCCATGAGGTCGCAAAGAGTCAGACATGACTGAGCAACTAAACTGGTATTAACTTGTAAAATGTACTCATGAATATAAACAAAATGTTAGTGAAATTTATTACCAGTTGGTTTAATCAAAGGCAACGTTGATTCCGAATCCAGGTTTCTTAATACATAAGTGTTCGTGCTTCTCAACCCCACTGCAGAGATTTAAAATAAATCCTTTTTTTGAAAGACTGAAAGGCAGGAGGAGAAGGGGACAACAGAGAACGAGATGAATGGATTGCATTACCGACTCAATGGACATGAGTTTTTGAGAAAGCTCCGAGAGATGGTGAAGGACAAGGAGGCCTGATGTGCTGCAGTCCATGGGGTCACAAAGAGCTAGACACAACTGAGCAACTGAACACAATATTTATCTATTAGGCTGGTACAAATGTTAATTGTGGTTTTGGACTGTGAATTTTAAATCATTATAACTAGACTCAAACACATCTTTATTAACCAAAATAGGAACCACTGCAATCAACACATTTTTGCCAATGAGAAACAAGTTTGCTTATTCCTGTAGCACAAAAATCTATGCTTCAGGATTCAATGAACTCTTGGAAAGCATTTTCTACCTCCTGCTGGTTGTAGAAGCATTTTCCCTGCAAAAAGTTGTAAAATGCTTGAAGAGGTGGTAGTTGGCAAGAGGTCAGGTAAATACGGTGGATGAGGCAAAATTTCATAGCCCAATTTTTTCAACTTATGAAGCACTGGTTGAGTGGTCAGATACTGTTGTGGAGAAGAACTGGGCCTTTTCAGTGCAGCTCATCGATCTGCTGAGCATACTTCTTGGATGTAATGGTTTTGCCAGGATCCAGAAAGCTGTAGTGGACCAGACTGATAACAGACCACCAGTAACCATGACCTTTTGGGCGTGCAAGTTTGGCTTTGGGAAGTGTTTTGGAGCTTCTTGGTCCAACCAGAGCTGGTTGTCGCATAAAAGCCATTTTGAACTCGGATTAGAAAATTGCTTGAATTTGCTTTTTGTCTAATATCATTTCTCTAGTCTAAATTAAACAGCTATAAATCTTCAGCAACAACATAAAGAAATGTGCTAAAATGATGTAAACATAACATTTATTTAAGAATATATTTCAATATCAAACGACAAAGTTCAACAATGCAAAACCACAATTACTTTTGTACCAACCTAAACACTAATTGGGAGCACATGGGAAAATATTCTAAATGCCAATGAGAATACGAAAGCAGTAAACTAAAGGTTTTAAAAATCATTCAACAGTGAAGTTCTTGTTTTCTTTTGACACTAATAAAATTATAAACATGATCTAGTACAGAATTACAACAGTGTCAAACATGCAAGTATCACAAATATTTAAATATTCAACATAACAAAGGCCAAAATGGTAACTTAAAATACAGCTCTTTCAGCCATCTTGGATCCTGCAGAGGCCTGCTGGGAGCAGGATGTCTAAAATGACAGATATGTCTGGAAGGCTGTGGTACAAGGCCACTTTTACTGGCTAAAAGCGGGGTCTATGGAACCAGAGGGAACACACAGCTCTGCTGAAAACTGAAGGTGTATATGCTTGGGATGAATTCTATCTAGGTAAGAGATCTGCTTATGTACACAAAGCAGAGAACACCACAGTAAATCCTGGCAGATAACCTAACAAAACCAGAGTAATCTGGAAAAAGATAACTCACGCTCACAGAAAATTGGTTCATGCCCAATTTCAAAGCAACCTTCCTGCTACTGGACACAGAACCTGTGTGATGTTGCACCCTTGAAGTATCTAAACTTACTATAAAGTAAATAAACGTGTGGATTTATGAAAAAAAATGTAAATCTCTTATAAACTATATTTTATAGTTTATTGCTACTACTGAGAGGGATTAATGATCAACTTAAGTAACTCTATGAGGATTAATTTTAAAGGTGTATTTTAAAAGTAAAATAGGAAATATCTAACTTATCAAAGATGAACACAAAACCTGAAAAAACAAAATAATCCTGTAACCAAAGTAGATCCAAAAATGCTACCAAATGAATACCTTAACCAAAATATCAATAAAATTCCACTGTGTATCATTAGTTCTTACATTAGAAACAAAAGTAAGCATTTATATATAATTGACCTAGGTTAATCATTTTTGATAAAATACGCAAAAAAGACAAATGGGGTTCCCACAATTTCTAAGCACAAAGCATTCTTTTATGTCCACTAATAGGCTGGTCAAAAAGTTCATTTGGGTCTTTCCATAACATCATATGGAACACCCAAATGAACTTTTTGGCCAACCCATACATCATACACAAGAAAACAAACTTGCGTTCAGACAAGAAAGAAACACAAGAGATAAGTGTCAATCTTTACCAATTTATTTTATACAAAACAGTAGCAATGTAGAATATGGGAATTATCTTCTGCTGCCACACACGCAAATTGTGAACATTCCAAGCCAATGTATACAGTTTGGAGGAGAAGGCTAAACCAATAGCATCAACCATGCTACTGAACATAAGTTTTCCTATCTAAAAAGATTAAAAATTAGATAGCAATGTCTTCTTAATATTGCTCTCATCATTGAAGACGAAGAAAAATAAAAAGTGACTTTTTTTAAGATTAAAAAAAAGAGGGAAAGGGAGAAACCAAGAGGCTGCTACAACACTGCCATAGAGTCAAACCATCATACTTCAATATTTGCATACTTGATAGCAGCATTATTTTTACTGAACCGTGTGCAACTACATGTAGAGAATACATCAAAGCAAAATATCATGGCAGTCATCAATCAAGATCCAAAAGAAAGAAAATGAACAAAAAATAACTCTAGGATGAACACCCTAAAAGCAGATGAAGATTTACAGAGACTGAATCAGTATCTACATTCTTGGACTGTTCCATTCTGTCCCAATAAAAGTATCAACTCAAATTGTCAACTGTGCATTTTTGGAGGATTTGAGTTTTTCCAGTTCTTATTATACTGCATGCTTGGAACAAAGAGGGTCATAATAAATCCTTCTACACAATGAAATTTTAAGTAGACAGTTGAAAATAAATTTACTACTTGTAAACACACACAAAAAGAAAAATACAAGATTCTGTATCTTTAAACAATCAGTGCTTCCAAAAGCGCATTATCTCCTATATCTACCTCTCTCCCCTCGGTCTCTGTCCCGATCACATAATCGCTCTCTTTCTCTTTCTCTATCACGTCCTCTATCTCGCTCTCTGTCTCTTCTGTTATCTCTAGGTCGGTCTCGTTCTCGCTCCCGATCTCTTTCACGGGGTCTACTTCTCCGGCCACTGACAACAGCCTGTGTTCGACGAAGGAAATCATCCACCCTCATATCATAATCATGCTAGAAAAGGTAAGAAATGGATAAGGTATGTCAAAAATCAAATGTATACGAGTCCATTTATGGTAATTATTGTCTCGTAGAGAGAAGAATCTAAAGAAATACCCTAATGTATTAATTCACAGAAAGCAATTTTGACACTGTTTATAAGAAGGATTCTGATGTCTTACTAATTAGACACAACAAATGATTTACTCAGACCTCATTATAAAAAGCATTTTTTGTAGTCAATTTTTAATTTCTCTACCCAATCTCTTTTATAAGATTTATGCCAAAATAATCACCTAATGATGACCTCCAAACACATGATCAATAACATCAATACATGGGGCCACCTATGCTAAATGTCAATGTTTTTCTTCAACAGGTGGATTCTACTTAATTTTTCCTCCTTTGAGTCTACAAACTAAAGCAAACCAACTCTGCCCTCTAAAGGTGAAACTGGGAATTCTTCCATTCCTGATTTTCTTTCAAACTAAATCACTGTTAACAATTTATGGAATTTGACAGAATTTTTTAAAAATATGTACTGCAGTAATACTATGAAGTCTATTTCACACAGAGCTAATAATACACATAAGGCTGAGGAGAACGGTGAAAGGTAAGATAAGCAAGTAAGTGAGGTGCAAGGTTGTCACTGTGGCTACTACTAAGCTTGACCCCTGCTCTAAAGTTCCTCTTTCAGTTCTCAACTCATCTTTACTTACTGAACTTTGTTTCTTCAAAAGTCAGCTTATAAGATTCAAATTTTCACACTACCTTTCATATATTAAAAAAAAAGCAATTAAGTAAATACAAAATACATTACACATATATATTAGCCAGAAAGCTACTATATAATGGTGCATGAAGCACAACCTGTTAAAAAGGACAAGAATATTTTGGTAAGAGTCTCAGAAAAACTTACTTTTTTGAAAATAATCTGATCATTTTAAAAAGGCATTTTTAAAAACACCACAACCTAGCTATTCAACTAAGATTTCATCGTACATTGGCTGTATACTTCTTTGAGTGGTTGGGGAAAAAAAAAAAAACTACTAAAAGTCTACTGCTGTTCAGTTGTGAAGTCATGTCCGACTCTTTCTGTGACTCCATGAACTGCAATGCAGCCTGCCAGGATCCTCTGTCTACAGGCTTTTCCAGGCAACAATACTGGAGGGGGTTGCCATTTCCTTCTCCAAAAGTCTGTTTGTTAGAATTCTCAGATTGTTTTACTAAATATTAATGGTCCTAGTGTGACTTTATTTTGAAGGATTAATAACTTCATGAGATAAGGAAATAAATGACAGATGAAAGTATCTCAAATATAGGAAACTACTGCTCTGACTGGTTCTCAGACATGCATGTTCTTTATCATGTGGGAAGATAAGAAGAAGTTTATGTGGCCCAGCAGAGTCATCATGTGTGGAGCATTTAATAAACAAACTCAGCCCAACTATTATATTGAAGACCCAGAAATATTAACTCAAAAATAATCCACTGAAATAATCAGAGATTAGCCTAAACAATCTGCAATAGGAATATGAAACCATTATCTATCAATCAACATAATCTGGTGGTTGTTCAGTCACTAAGTCATGTCAGACTCTTTTTGACCCCATGGACTGCAACACACTAGGCTTCCCTGTACTTCACTATCTCCCTTCACTATCTTCACTATCTCACTCATGACCACTGAGTTGGGATGCCATCTTCACTATCTTCACTATCTCACTCATGACCACTGAGTTGGGATGCCATCCAACTATCTCATCCTCTGTCACCCTTTTTCTCTTGCCCTCAATCCTTCCCAACATCAGGGTCTTTTCCAGTAAGTCGGTGTCCCCCACATTTAAATTATCTACAGAATTCTAAGTAGTTCCCTCACGCTTTTGCCTTCTTGTGCACTTACTACTCGTTTATCTCTGTATCTTGCTTCATGTGGTACTGGGTGATGTCCTGAATAAGGGGGATGAGCTTGAGGAGGTGGAGCATGGTGCTGATAGTAAGGATGGTGTGGAGGTTGTTCCATTCCAGGATAAGGAGTCTAAAAAAAGAAAACCATTTCCATAAGCATCTAAAAAACATCCTTGGTAACAAACCATTCTTAGAATTCCCCTATCCAAACCACCCATCCCAAAGAATTTACTCTGTTGAAGCCATTTACTTTGATGACATTAGCATTCTTTAAAATACCCTCTTTATTTGCTTGTTGAAAAACAATGTAATAAAACTTCTGAATATTTAAACTCCATCATCTAACACGTAACATTTATACTTACATACCATACAATACCACTAGAAATCAAACGCCTCCTACACAGTGATTACTATTGTCCAGGCACTGTCCTAAGCACTTTACAAGTCTCATTTAATCCCCACAGCAACCCTACAGATAGGTACTAATAGAATTATAGCTTATAGTATTATTATGTGATCCTAGTTTACAAAAAGGGAAACTGAGGCTCCAAATGGTTAGGTCACTTGCTCAAATTCACACTGCTACTAAAGGGGGTAGAAGTTAGACACAATATCAGACATTCTGACTCTAGAATCAGTCATGTTAATACTATGCACAAATGATTTTAAAGAGCTAATGAACTTTTAAATGCAATTATAAAATGAATGATGGAAAATCAAGGTAGTTCTCCTCCTAGTTAGGGCCAAGATATTACTATTAAATATTTTTTTAGTTTCATACTCTAAAGGAAAGAAATAATTAATCTGTCTATATACAGTACCTTAAGTGAAACAAAAGTCAGATGAAAACGCCACATTACAGGAAGCATTTCAAGATAAAAAGGTAAGAAACAATCAGAACAAATTAAACTTCCAAGCTGTTTTATTTTATTAGGAATTAATGCTTCAGGTATCTTTAATACTTTAAAATATACTCTAAGAAGAACATTTAATTTTCTTAGAGAAAGAAAAAAAAAGTTCAGGAACAAGATTTAGTTAACCTTATTTAACATAGAGAATTTACTGAATATCAGGGTCAGGCACTATGCTAAACTTCACATGTATTTTGCAAACTTAGCTTCTTGACAATCCTAAGAGGTTGACACTATTCCATTAAATTTTAAACTATACAAGCATAGGCATACTGTCCAACTTATTCACCGATGTACACCAAGAGCAAACAGTGTTCTGCAGAGTAGGTACTAAACAGTTTGATGAGTCAAAGAAGGAATAGTTATCCAAATTTCACAGATAAGGAAAATTAAGACAAAAATGTATTGTGAAACTTATCTAAAGTCAAGAGTTGAGAAGGGAAGGTATTTGAACCCTGAAGAGTTTATACTACTAGCCACCACAATAATAAATCATAACATTTATCAACTAAGCCTCCACTGTTAATACAAATCCAATCATTCATTAGCCTTTACTTTAAAAAGAGCATGCAATTTTACTTATCACCAGACATGTATTTTATGTCTCTTCATGGGTAACTATAACAATCATACTCCAAGTAAGCATTCAAAATGTATGGAACTGCAAATGAAATTATATAACTTGCAAAAACAGAATACAAACCATTCCTTGCCAAGGTGGTGGTGGTCCCATGTTATGAAATTCCCTCACATAATCATTGTAGGACTAAAATGAAAGATGATAATGTCAATAAATAAAAAACCCAGAACTTACAAAATCAAGCAGATACTGATTTTATTATGTGCATTAAATTAAAAAAAAAGAAATGCTTACCCCATTTAAAAATACATCTCGGCGAACTCCTGAAAACCGTCTGTTGGGAATAAGATTTGTGAAACTAAATTCAGGTGGTTCATAAACTAGTTCCAAGAATGTAATTCAAAACTGAACAAAAATGAACCCAACTTACCTATCTACTTCCTGGTATCGTGGATCCTTTAAATACCCTGTTCAAACATCAAGCATTTTAGTATATCAAACTTATATTTTTTATTATGGCATCATAATTAAACCTTCCTTACCACTCATTTCAATTCTTCCCATGATATAATAGTGAAGCTATTAAATGATACTATTTTCATACTATTCCATTTTCAAATTTTCTTCTCAGATTACATAATTAGAAAGTAACTAAATAACTTACTGATATCACAGAATTATAAACTGTTAGAGAGGTTTGCATATGGATCTTCTAAATCCACACCCCAATTCTTGCTAGACAGAAATTTCTTCATGCTGCACCACAGGAAGGTAAGGACAGAGGAATTATCTTGAGGACACTGTAATAGGTCTTCCTTAAAACAAATGTTTACCTTCCACCTTGAGTATACATAAGCCTTGCTAAGTCAACCAAAGCTTTAAAAAATGCAAACTTAAGGGGAGAAAAACAAAATTAACAAAAGTTGCAAAAATTAAAATATATACATTTTAAATGAAAGAACCACAGTAATCAGAGAAATATTCTCCCCTCTTCTTCTCCTAAGAACTTAGTAAATTAAAATGTGAAAAAGTTCAAGTGGCCAAGTTACTGGGGAAAAATTTTACTTCTTCAGAATATCCCATTTTGGAGAAGAATGAGGCTTATCAAGCCACCTGTCATGTAACAATGCTGTAATGCTCACTAACACCAACTTCCAAATGGTCTGATTTTTCTAAGTGTGTCCGTGACTGTTTTAAATAAATATGTTCTCTTAACTATAGTGTGCCTTTTTCAACTCCAGTAAGGGAAAGGTTAACTGAAAAGCTGCTTTTAGATTACAAACCAAGCATTTCCCATTCCTCTCTAAAAATATGAAAATCAAAGATGTATTTAGAAAAATATAGCATAATTTCAGTTTCCAAGTAAAGCTTTCTATCACAGGAAATACTAAGTATCAAAGAGAATAAAAATCCTAATAAGAGTGTAAGTTCATTGCTTTCCCTAACTACACTTAATCTTTAAACACTTAAAACACAAGTGCAGTTTCCATTTCCTACAATTTCAGGTCATTAATAGCTATCCTAAAGTTTTCTCACTTTTAAAACTATAGGGTCATGATAGAAGATTCTGTGCTGTTGTTGCTTTTAATAATTTCAAGTCAAATATCTGCAGGATTATAAAATATTAACCTGGTCTCTGATGAAACTCAGGGGCATAGTCAATCCTTGGTTTCTTTCTGCTGTTATGAATATCATAATCTTCTGGTCGACGCCTACATAAATTAGACACATTAGAAATTAAACCAAAAACTGCTAGGAGAACAAACAGCAAAGCAAGAGTTTCTGACAGAAATAAGTACAAAGAAAAGCTCATTATTTCCTTTAAAATAACAGCCTTGTCTTTGGTGGACAAACATCTTAAAATCTCTAAATTTTAATTCCTCAAATTATTATACATCAATCCTTAGATGTATTTCTAGAAAGAAACATATTCTCTAATCCTTGTGCTATGATCAGACACTTAAAAGTAATCTGCTCAAAATACGTAAATCACATTTTAGTTATCTAAACAAAAGTAAATGAGCTACCCTAAAGCTAATATAAATATCCAGTTTAACAATTAAAACACTTTTCTGAATAAACTCTTCATTCAGGTAAAATAAAGGGGAAAAAACTTCTCATCATTATACAACAGGTAACCCTAAAATCTATATATTTAAACTTATTAATGTCATTTTAGGTTAAATCTAAAGAAAATTATGTATTTCTTAAATATTTTTCTTCTGCTTTGTACAAAATTATACTTTTCACATGATCATACAGAAAATTTGATACTTATTAAAAGCTATTTTACAGGAAAGTTTTAAAAATGTTTAAATACTTTGAAAAACTAATTTTTAAAGTTAATAACATTTACAAATTATGGGAATTTTTTTCCCAGAAACAATGCCTTAAAATAAACTGGAAAATAATGGGGCAGAGTTTTAACAGAGTTTCATAATACAAATTCAAAATGTATTCTTTAGAAGGTGAAACTTTACTATCTGCAGCAGGCTGCTCTTCATGATCTTCCATAAATCTCAACAGTTAATGTAACCATTAAGGTTAATGTATATACATCATGAAATACACTTCATTTTACTTAGCATTTAATAAAGAGCTACACAAAAGAAAAAACAAAATTTCAAGTTTTTTAAGGTAATAATAAATATATCTTTTTACCCTTATTGTCAAAATCTCTGTAATAACCTGGGCATCACTAGCTTTCCAGTTATTTCTGAATGTTTACTGCTTTCATAAACTTCTGCAACACAAGTTCACTCAAACTACAAAGCTGCAATAAACCCAAGCCCCCCAACATAATAAAACAGTTGCATCTACAATAAATAAGACTAAGAAAATTAAAAACTGGTTTAAAAAATAAACATACCGCTTTCCTGTAGTTTGGGGAGTGCATTTACGACCGGTATAAAACATGATAGTAACAGTTCATAAAGTAGTCCAACTACTGACTTTAAGCTGTAAGCCACATACAAATATGGAGGCCCTGGCAGGCTTGAGAGGAGTAGTGGTGTAATAAGTATAGTTTACAGTCCATTGCAAATCTGAGGTAAAAACTTCACTTGTATGTACTGTATTGCACTGGAAATCTCTTAGCTTAAAACTTCAAAAGACATCTTGGTGATCAGTCCTTTTAGGCCAAAAGTAAGGGGGCTCTGCCAGGTTTCCTCCTACCTACTTGACAGTGTCCTTCTTAAGCTCAAAGAAATGGGGACTCTTGTTGGATTATCTGTACCTACCACAGGATGTTTCCACCAAAAGGAAACTTAACCAAAGGTTTCATCCCATCAACCACACATCCAACAGTCTTTAGCAGAATATTTTAGATTTAGCTGTATGCAAATCTACTCAGGGTAAGGTGTTGGGTGAAGGGCTTAAATCAGTCCTTTGCAAAGACTTCTCCAATTCTGTAACAAGTTAAAACCCCTTTTCCTGGAAAATGCTGTTTAGTTCATAAAGTAGTGATCAACAACCATGGCGATCCTCTAAAAAACACTTTTAAGTCCACAGGTACTGCCAGCATCTGGAAAAGCTGTAAACAGACACAGCAACAGCCCTTCTTTTTGGTTTGTTGCCGGGTCTCCCAGGGCCACTTGATCCCCTTTGGAAAGAACCTATTGTTTTCAGAAGCTCAGCAAGATGTGTGAATTCACGGGGTACATGTTAGACAATATTGAGAATGGGGTTAACACATCACGATGGTAAAATCTGAAATAGTCCCAACAATGCTCCTCTTGAATATCAAAACAACTTAAAATATTTTATCCTCTAATAAATGAGGCGTCATCTTCTGAAAAAATAATAGTGATCCTTTATAAAAGTCCCATATCTGATAAGGCTTATCCAGAGACACACCTGAAAGAAAAGGCTTTTTACAAAATATTAACAATTTTTGCAAATAAAGACTTCCTCCTCTTCCTCCTTTCTAGCCTGTTCTTAGCAACAAAGGCCTACCTCATTTCAATGATATACATTGGATTATCAGATTACTATCTAATCTAAACTGGTTATCACTCTTTAGCAGATAATTTTTTCTGCATAAGGAAAGATCCCCATTTTCCTCTTGAAAAATGACTGAGACCAAGGTGACCATCTGAAATCCTCAATGAAGCCACAAACTAGTCCATGCAGCTTGATTTGAGGATTTTCTCTTTCTTCTTTACCGCAGGACAAACTTTTGACGAATCACATTCCTCCATCATGTTATTCTGATATATGTGCCTATTATCAGTCCAAAGAACGTTTCTAACCTTCCCACATCCCGGACTGGTTCTCGACGGGATGGTCGTCCTCTTGATCGGGGCTGAGAATGCATTCTTCTCTTGTGACGCATTTTATGAATGACCTGATACAAGTCAATACTTTCATCAGGGGGAAATAGAAGACAAAGCTGGGTTCCACATTCAAGTTCAATTTCCTGGAATAAGAAAGCAGTAATTTACAAAATGAAAAAAGGGAGAAACGTCTGATAGACTTGTTCTATTTTCCTGATGTACAGAACAAAAACAGGCTGACTTGGAGGTTTCCTTCCCGAGGTTGATGATCACATGAGATTCGAATCAACTTCCTTGAATGATTTAAAAAAAAACTTTTCAAAAGTGTTTCATGTATTTATGTAAGGGGAAAAATGGTTTCCCTGGTGGCTCAGACAGTAAAGAATCGGTCTGCAATGTGGGAGAGCAGGGTTTGATCCCTGGGTTGGGAAAATACCCTGGAGGAGAGCATGGCAACCCATTCCAGTATTCTTGCCTGGAGAATTCCCATGGACAGAGGAGCCTGATGGGCTACAGTCCATGAGGTTGCAATGAGTCAGACACAACTGAACGACTAAGCACAGCACAGAATCTGCAAGGTTAACTACAGAATCTGTGACAGTCACCTCTGTAACAAAGGAATATTTCTTTGTGCAAAATACATTAAGTATCAGGACGAAGTCATCCATCTAAATATAATGGAGAAAAAATATTTAGTGTGTGTCAACAATTTTCATGTTTATGAACTGCAAAATGCACTGAAATATATTAACAAGGGCAAATTAAAATATGGGCTTTGTATAATTTTTATTTTAAATTACCAACATTTTCACTTATGAGCAATAAAAACTTGGTTCAAAATTACATTTAGAAAACTAAGGGTCACAGGCCTACATTTATTTTAAATCACGGCAAATTTTTAATTTCATCTACAGACTAGACAACCTGCATATACACACATTCATCTCCTTTTAATAAAGTTTCTTTCTATTCAGAAAACTTCAGTAAAGATGTTAAGTGGCATTTATAAAATGTATCAGAATCTGTTAAACAGTAATAATACAATGAAAAACCTAAACCTAAAAGGTTTTTAAAATCATGCCAGTTCTCTTCAAAAACTTTTCCTTCAATTGTATAAATCAAGTAGCACATAAATCTACCTTTCTACATTAATGGAAGTCATTCAATCAGTCATAATTACAGTAATCACAAACTCCAAATAAGAATATTTTCCCCAATCATTTCCAGAAATTCATTCAAAAATGGTTTTAAACTAACTTTCAATAAAGATTTCTATAAGAGTGATTAAATATGTTTTTTAGAATCAATTAAAACAAACCTGTCCATCACGTCCAATCTTTACTGGCTTATGTTCATTCCAAGGATTGGTGAGATGAGCTGACTTAGTAAAGGGTAATTCACGCCTAAACACAAAGTGATATCAATTATATTATTTTGCAGAATCTTTTAAAGACCTTACACTACTTTAGTAGTGAGTTCCTGTTAATCATGACTTAAATGCGACTAAATAAGATAGAGATTACTTCCCAGAAACAAAGCCACATTCAGAGACACACTTTTCATTCTCCTATATTCTCAAAAAGGAAAAAAAAAACAAAAAAACAAAAGCTAAATATGCTTAAAAACATGAGCTAAGACACCAAGACAGTTTGGTCTCTCTCAACTTTTCTGAGCCTGAGTTTCTTCATCTTATAAGGATAGCGCCACTCTCTTCAAACTTGTTTTAGGTAGCTTGCAAATGAAATAACACATCAAATGTTTACATCTTACATCTATATACTAAAAATCTTGTATATTTTAATAACTGATCAATAAAGAGATGAACTTTAACCAGGTAGTTAATACCACATGAATACACGTTCCCTACCCTTGGTTCAAGACTGCTTTCCCAGATTCAATTATCCTCCCCTTTTGCTAAAGCAATATTCTCTACCACACATAGAATAGCTCTTGATAATACAAAATTTTATATTATAAATTTACATATTCACATGTATTAATTATGCACTACCTCTCCTCTTACACTACAATGCTATACTTCATTTATTTAATTATTAATTGGAAACTAATTACTTCACAATATTGTGGTAGCTTCTGCCATACATCGACATGAATCAGCCACGAATGTACGTGTCCTCCCAGCCTGAACCCCCACTGCCACCTCCCTTCCCATCCCAACCCACCCTCTTTCGGGTGGTCCCAGAGCACTTGCTTTGAGTACCCTGCTTCATGTCCTCTATTTTACATATGGTAATATACATGTTTTAAGGCTATTCTCTCAAATCATCCTGCCCTCGCCTTCTGCAACACAGACCAACCAAAAGTCTATTCTTTACATTGCTGCATCTTTTGCTGTCTTGCATTAGGGTCGTCGTTACTGTCTTTCTAAATTACATATATATGCATTAATATACTGTATTGGTGTTTCTCTTTCTGACTTACTTCACTCTGTATTATAGGCTCCAGTTTCTGAGCCACAGGGCAAAATAGTCTCAGCAAGTTTAGAAAAAAAAAAATACCCTGCATTTTTATAGCACAACAATGAACATAAACATGACATGTAATAAATACCTGTTGCCAAAAAAATCAGAAATTAACATCATTCAATGTTTCATCTATTTGTGCATAAAGTAAATTAAATAAATGCTTTAATTAAAGAACTATATCTACAAGTAAAACTGCTCAAAAGACATACAAAGATGAGTACGATAAAAGCTTTAATTCCTAACCTTTTTTCAGCTTTCACCAAACAATAAATAAGCACACACAAGTAAAAAGAATGAATACCATAAGCAGAGTATAGAACTTTTGCTTTTAATGTGAATGGTCATATTTATCTTGGCAAGCAAGAAAGAAACAAACAGAAATGCTTCGTGGTAAAGGTGGCCTAAGGGAGAAGCCTGAAAGAAAAGTGACTTGGGAAAAGTCATAGGTAGAAAGGTAAAGCAGAGATACTTCTGAAGCAATGAAAAGGACCTGAGGGAAGATATAACGGAGAAAAAAAATTACAAGCAAATGACCTGGTCCAATGGACAAGCTATACAACCATTTACTTCTAGCCTTATGCGAATTTTTTTAAAGATGAATATTAAATGCTCAAAGTTTGGACTTTTTTAAACCTCAGAAAATATTTTTAACATCTACAGGAAAAGATTAAAGTTACAAAGTGGCATGATCTGTTGTGGTGGTGATGTCAATGTATGGCAGAAGTGAGCAATGAGTGGTGAAAATAAATGCCCACTAGAGCGACTGAAGTGACTTGGCGGCAGCAGCAGCAGAGCAACTTCACTTTCACGCCCTGGAGAAGGCAATGGCAACCCACTCCAGTACTCTTGCCTGGAGAATCCCAGGGACAGAGGAGCCTAGTGGGCTGCTGTCTATGGGGTCGCAAAGAGTCGAATACGACTGAAGTAACTTGGCGACAGTAGCAGCAGCAGATACTACTAAAAGGGCTGAATCTTCATCTAAAAGACATCTTACCTTACACATCAAGAGTGGTTCAAGAATGTATACAAATAAAAATATGTGTGTACATATATATATATATACACACATCCCCACCCCGCCACTTCAGGGAGGGCTGGGAGGAAAGAGATCATCATTAAGCTAGACTAAATCTATACCAAAGCCTAGAATATCCAGACACAGATCTATAGTTAAAAACTGTATTTTAATAGTTTCTTATATTTTTCTTCTAAATTGCCAGTTAATAAGTTACAGAAAGGAATAACCTACAACCTTCCCTGGTGGCTCAGATGGTTGAGTCCACCTGCAATGCAGGAGACCCAGTTGGGTTCTATCCCTGGGTTAGGAAGATCCCCTGCAGAAGGGAATGGCAACCTACTCCAGTATTCTTGCCTGGAGTTCCATGGACAGAGGAGCCTGGAGGGCTACAATACATGGGGTTACAAAGAGATACAACAGAACAACTAACACTTTCACTTTCAACTACCAAAGCAAAGGAAGGTTTCAAGCTATTATTGCACAGAATTGTCACTGTTATTTAAACATTAGCCATGGATTACTCTTGGTCCCAAAAAAAGGCTTTGAGCTGGTTGAGTCACTTGGGGTTAAAATTCTTCGGTGGCTCTTTGATGGCACTGGTTCTAACTGGATTCCAGAGACATGTGCCCACTGTTTTGACAAATTAGTTAATCTCAGCCTGAATATCACAGCCTTAAGTAAAACAGGGCTCAGGTTAAAACTAAGAGAAATGGTACCTCTGTGGTTATCACGATTATAGAGCAGGCATCCTAAAAACTAGCTTTTAAGCAGACATGTAATGAAGAGGCCTACATATGATTATCTCTACTGTGAGTATTCTAAGTAACATGGCAGTGATTCTCTACTTTGAGGAGCTTAGTAAATGTGACATATTTAAAAAAAGAACATGAACTGTACACAGACTGCATGTACTAAATAATAGGTGGTCATTAAAGCTAATAGGAATAGCAGAGAAACCATGAAAGAAAAGAGAAATGGGTTATTTGGAATGGACATGATACGGGTGACGCTAAAACACAGATATAATTCTGGTTGAATAATATTTTATAATTTTAGTCTTATTTTGATCTAACTCCCAGTGGCAACTTAAATGAATGACTTTTTATGCATGCTTCCTTCCTCATGTGCTACCATGCACCATCTAGTCTTAAAAACTCAAGTGTGCCTTACGGGGCTTCTCCGATGGCTCAGCGGTAAAGAATCCACCTGCAAATCAGAAGATACACTAGATTTAGGAGACTCAGGTTTTATCCCCATGTTGGGAAGATTCCCTGGAGGAAATGGTAACCCGCTCCAGTATTCTTGCTTGAAAATAATCCTGTGGACAGAGGAGTCTGGCGGGCTAAAGTCCAAAAGGTTACAAAGAGTTAGACACAACTGAGTGAGTGACCATGAGTGTATGCATACAGGTTTGAGGCGCATGTCAGGATCCTACATTCTAATAATCAGACACTACTGATGCAAGTGATCCAAGGGCCACATTTAAAAAAAACTCAGAGCCAGTTATTAAATCCAAAAGGCACTTAAATAAAACTCTAGTAACTATAATATCTGATTTATATTTATTAAAGTTTAATCCTTTTAAACTGGATCATCGAAAAAGCAAGAGAATTCCAGAAAAACATCTATTTCTGCTTTACTGATGATGCCAAAGCCTTTGACTGTGTGGATCACAATAAACTGTGGAGAATTCTGAAAGAGATGGGAATATCAGACCACCTGACCTGCCTCTTGAGAAATCTGTATGCTGGTCAGGAAGCCAACAGTTAGAACTGGACACGGAACAACAGACTGGTTCCAAATAGGAAAACGGAGTACGTCAAGGCTGTATATTGTCACCTTGTTTATTTAACTTCTATGCAGACTACATACATCATGAGAAACGCTGGGCTGGAGGAAGCACAAGCTGGAATCGAGATTGCCGGGAGAAATATCAATAACCTCAGATATGCAGATGACACCACCCTTATGGCAGAAAGTGAAGAACTAAAGAGCCTCTTGATGGAAGTGAAAGAGCAGAGTGAAAAAGTGGGCTTAAAACTCAACATTCAGAAAACTAAGATCATGGCATCCAGTCCCACCACTTCATGGCAGATACATGGGGAAACAGTGGAAACTGGCTGACTTTATTTTTGGGGGCTCCAAAATCACTGCAGATGGTGACTGCAGCCATGAAATTAAAAGACACTTACTCCTTGGAAGGAAAGTTATGATCAACCTAGATAGCATACTGAAAAGCAGACACATTACTTTGCCAACAAAGGTCTGTCTAGTTAAGGCTATGGTTTTTCCAATAATCATGTATGGATGTGAGAATTGGACTATAAAGAAAGCTGACTGCTGAAGAACTGATGCTTTTAAACTGTGGTGTTGCAGAAGATGCTTGAGGTCTCCTGGACTGCAAGGAGATCCAACCAGTCCATCCTAAAGGAGATCAGTCCTGGGTGTCCATTGGAAGGACTGATGTTGAAGCTGAAACTCTAATCCTTTGGCCACCTGATGTGAAGATGACTCATTGGCAAAGACCCTGATGCTGGAAAAGATTGGGGGCAGGAGGAGAAGGGGACGACAGGATCAGATAGTTGGATGGCATTCCTGACTCAATGGACATGAGTTTGGATAGGCTCCGGGAGTTGGTGATGGACAGGGAGGCCTGGCATGCTGTGGTTCATGGGGTCTCAAAGAGTTGGACACGACTGAGTGACTTAACTGAATCCTTAAAACACCAACAGTTAAAAGTAATTCTCATTTCATGTGGGGAACAGTTCAAGTGACTTACCCAAGGAAGTATCAAAGTAATAACATCATGTGCCTTCTCAGAACTTTCAAGTACTATAAAATTACTCTTGAACATACTTGTGACTTTTTCTTTTTAAAGCTGTAATTTTTTAAATTTAAAAATATTCTTTTCAGGTAAACCTTAAAACTTACTTAAAAATAAGAATTACTACCTAAAATTTTGCACAAAGTGCTAGAAGGATGGACTATTTTAATTTTTACCTCTTTTGTTGCTAATATAAATAAGATAGTAAAACTGCCAGTAAGTCAATGAGGGAAGAAAATGAGACAATAATCTGTGTATAAATTAATATTCCAAAACTGAGAAATTTCCTTATCAATAATTTGAAAATAAAAGTTAGGTAAGTAACATCCAAAATAAAATTTGCTACCACCAATCTAAAACTGGGTAATTACTTTTCTTCTATTCCTAAGAAAGCATCATCTCCAAATATCTTTCCGTAACACCAATAATGTCTCTAGTCATAAAACCATAGACTTAGCAAGCCTTTCCTTTGGCCTTTATCTATCAAAAAAATTATAAGTAAAAATGTCTTATCTCTGAAAAATAACTTGTCTTCCTTATAAACTACCACCAGATTTCTAAACTTTGTAATTTTGATTGGTTAATTTTAGAAATAAAGAACTACATTTTAAAACCCTGGGTACAATGGAGTATGGGAATATTATCTATAGTCTCACCATGCTAACAATGCATTTCAATGTAATTATGTATCCTTTCATCTGTTAAATCTTTCCATGTTACCCGTATTACCTTACAAACCATAATTTACGTAACCAATTTCCTATACAGGAGAATTTAGATTGCTTCTAATTTCTCCCTATAGAAAGTAATGGTGATATATTTGTATGTATCTAGCATTTCACTACTCTATTAAATATCAACATAGTTTGCTGTATCACTGCCCGTGCATTTTCTTAGTTCCTCACTGTCCCAAAGTAAAAGTTTAACTCCTTAGGCTGACCCACCTTAATAATAATTTTTGCCTTTTGTTGTTCTCTTTACTGACTTTGCTTCATTAAAAAGGTGGCTCCCAACATACCCCACCTCCCACCCCCAAGGTTTCTGATTTCATGGTTCTTCTCTGTGTTAGTTCTCCTGTGTGTTAGTTTGCCTTCCTGAAAACGAATAGCTATTTTTCCTTCTTATCTAATTCCTCTATCCCCCTCAAAATCCACCTAAGTCAACTTATAATACCAAAAAATCCATATGGTCCCTTTCAGATAATTCTTATTTAACTAAAATTAATTTTACAAGTAGTAGATTTGCGCATGCCAAGATCACTTAAATAACTAGCTTTTCAGACTGCTGAAATACCTTTTTAGGCCCAAGATAGAGTCACTCCTGCCCAAGGTGCCAAACCAGCAAACTGAAATTTAGGTAGCTTTCATGTCCCTGTAAATGCTCCATTTGACCAGAAATGCAGTATGTCCTGTCAGCCAATCCCCAAACATGAAGACAGCTCTGGGCTTCCTCATCCCAAGCAACGCTGACAATGTTACCCCACCCAATCAAATAATCTCTTATTAGTATCTTTCTTGTTCATTATTATTTATCCTATAAAAGCTTTCTGCTTTCACCCTGGCTGGCAGTTCTAGACAACAAACTGTCCATTTCCTGAAGTGTTAAGTTTTTTTGCATTATCTAAACTGACTGCTTTAATCATTTTTTTTTAAATAATGTATAATCATTCAGTAAAGTCAAAAAAAGTAGTAAATAACTCTAAGTTCAAAATAAGTCTATTTTTATAACAAACATTTAAATCTTAATTATTTCAGTTTCAAGGATCACAATGCTTACTAACATGACTTTGCTAATTTCCTTAAAAAACACTACTTGTTCACAACTAAATTAGTCACCTCCAAAATGTTATTTAGCCACGCCAAAGAGTGACTATTTTCCCACTTTACAGTAATAAAATGTCAAGTTAAACCACTAAATATAAATGTTAAATAACATTCCAAGCAGTTGTCTGGTTCATAAATTTCTGCTATGTTACTAACACAGAGAACCAATGAAATACATAAAACTCTTGACTAAATCTTTGCCCTATTCACCTTAGATGATAAAGGTGATAAAGTATATAATATTATTTTTACTTTCAACATTGGTGAATAAACCCCACAGATCCCAATCAGATTAGGAGTAAGACCAAAAAAGGGGAGAATAATTAGGATAATAAATTACAACTACATAACTGTAATGTTAACATTATCAACTGGTAGCCCACTCAAAACAAGGGCAATTTTAATTATCTACAGTGAAGTGTATAATTTACCTGCAAATCCAATCTATTTTAAAGACACCTCCCAGCATTTTAGCACTCATTCCTGCTGGAAGTACCCAATGTATAGGAGATCCTCCATGATGTGATTCTGAAGAAAGTCTTGCAAATCCTAAGGGAATAAATTATAATGTATTCATGCAAATATAATTAATGTTTTTACATATCCAAATTATTTTTACCTTGAAATTTCCCTTCAAAAATTAACACTGAAATTTTACCTTGAAATTTTCCACTCTCTCTCACAGAAAATATTAAGATAACACTCCTTGCAGATCTGAATGCAACATTCAATTTCTTCTCATTTACAGGCAGTGTAGACCATACACCCTATATAAATGACGTGAAGATCACAGATTGAAATTAATATAAATCTTTTATGTTTCCAATTATATTTGCAAAAGACCAAGGCTACCAATAAGCTATTATGAATAAAGGTCCTATTTATCAGCAATCAAAATAATATAATACTCGGGAAAAATATGGAGAAAATTAACCAAACTTAACAAAAATATTAAAACTACAACTGAAAACACATGAGGGCAGAAGGTGACCAAAACATATGAGCTAGAATTTTATACAATAAAAACAATCACCAACAGTTACTCTAAATTAGAACCATTTACTACCAGAAAAACATTTTGTTTGAAAGTGAATCACAATGTGTACATTTCTTCTTTAAAAATTGTGTCTAGACTTTCAATGGCTAAGTCAGAGATCTCTTTTGGTAAATGTCACAAAAAATGCACTTGAAAATATGTGTTATTTCCAAATATCTCTTGACACTGATTTCTAACATAATTCCACAATAAGAGAACAGACTGTACGATTTCAATACCTTTAGACCATGAAATTTTTCACTTTGTTTTACATCCTTGGATATGTTCCAATTGTCTCCTGGATTATAGTCTATGGGAACATGAATAGAATTTGTACCCTGCTATTGTGTGAAACTGTATAAATCTTAATTATGTTGAATTGGTTCATAGTGCTTTTCATGTCTACTATACCATTCTACTTTTGTATATTCACTCTATTAATTTTAGAGTTTAATACTGAAACTCCAACAAAAAAAATCTTAATTCATCTCCTTAAAAAGTTAACTGTAATCTGTAGTGGAAATTTTCCAATAAATGTGTTATCCTAGTTTCATAATTTAAAAAAACAAAAACAAAACTTGCTCAGGGACTTTCCTAGTGGTCCAGTGGTTAGGACTCTGCATTTCCACTGCAGGGTACACAGGTTCAATCCCTGGTCAGAGAACTAAGATCCCACATGTAGTGCATCAGGGCCAAAAAAAAATTTAATTAAAAAAATAAAATAAAAATAAGTAAAATAAAAACTGCCTAATGATGAAAAAATATGTTAGTAAACCACAGGGAAGAATTTCTATTAAGTTTGAATCATTTCTCTTTTCAATTTAAGTTCAAATTTTCATATACCAATAGTTTGAAGACTTGTGTTTTATGTAGAGCTGGAACACAGCTACCATTTCCAAAACATTTTAATCAATTCTTTCTTCATGAAAGATTAAGAGGCAGAATGGTAAAGTAAAGCAAAAGCTCCAATTCAGTTTGATCTGCTGATACATACTAGATCTCATTCACATTAGATGCTTAAATACTTTTGCCTAAATCCACTTCAGCTAAGGAACAGAATAAATTTCCATTAGATAGTTATTTGGCATATTATTCCTTCCATCTGTAAAATTTAATGGGTTAACCTCAAATCAGAAATACAGGATCATTAATACTGACAGAAATATCTTAAAAAAAAAAAAAAGTTTAGTTTTACCTTTCTTGAAGTCAGTGGAAACTATGTTAAACCAAAAATATGAAAATACTGTAATACTTTGTATAAAAAGTAGATGTAGTTTACAGCAAAGACATTAGAAAAAAATTAATGTTACAACATCTGACAGCAACCAGGTACATCCCTTTTGTAAAGGCTAGGGTAGGCCTATAAACTGAGTCTTCTCTTTTCTTTGAAATCCAAGTGATCTTACTTTTGAGATTCTCCATAGAGGAACACCTTCTTTCCAAGAAAACCTCAAGGTGGAAAACAAGCAGTAACATAAAACAAAAACTGGCTGACTAAAGAACCTTTTTAAAAAGTGTTGGTATAATAAGCTAGCAACTTGAATAAAGAAACACAAAACTTGAACCACTTCTGCAGTACAATGTATAATGAAATATATTCTTCAAATATTGAGTAATTTTACTTCTAAACTCATCTTTAGAAAATTTAAAAGAAAACTTAAAGTTACTACTTGGGTTGCTTAACCAGTCAAAAAAAGCAGATCCTGCAGGGCAACTGGGGGAAAGAGCTTTAAAGCTTTAATGAATATTACAGTATCTCATGTACTCAAGTGATACTTAAGTCCACCTTCACAGTTAAAATTTTCAAGGTTAGAATAGTTTCAACAGAACTGATGCTAATACCTTAGCTTTGGCAAGGGACACATTCTCATGGTTGTTACTCTTTATGAGAAAAAATCTTGCATCCTGTAGAACATATTTGAGTTTACTGGTTTGATCTGAAAAAAAGAAATCCAAACTGATTAACCAGACGCCATTATCACACAGAGGAATTTAAGTTGTACTAACTGAAATTAGCCCTCCGCAACCCAGCTAAACTTTTAAAATTCATAATCACCCATTCAACCTGAAAAGCTAAGCCACAACACGTAGTAAAGCAAAGCTAAGAAAAGACACCAGCATTTTGCAAGAAGGCAAACCTAATATAGTAATGTTCTGATATATCAGATCCATATTTTGTGTGAAAATAGCTATAAATTTTATGGATTTTTATCACATTAATCATTTAAAATTGTTAATAAATTCTTATGCTATTAAAAAATATATATATATTTTACACACACACCCCATCCACTCTGTCCAGAAACTAAGAGAGCTGAAGATGTTCGCTATTTTTCTAAAAGATATGGCAGTAAAAAGTGAATATGGAGCTCTGTGTAAGACATTATTTTTCCCCCCTTAATGCAATATATCAGAACATTACTACATTAAAACCAACTATTAATGGAGAACCAATAAGGCAAAATAATGACTTTAAAGCAGCATGCAATGAAAACAATTTCAAATTTAAATGATACCTTTTCGGACAGCACGAACGGAAGATGATAATTTCTCATGCTTCTTTTCTGAACCTGTATTTAGCCAAAGTACATTTGTTCAGATTGGGCTTTAATAGAGATAAGACAAAATTTCTACAGTCTTGTCACATAAAGTTCTCATTCAAGACAAATTATTCTTCCTGGCGCACCCACACACACAAAAAAAATACTTCTCAATGTGTACGAGTGTTTTGCTTTTTGGGTTGTTTGGATGTTTTTAAAAATATTTGAACAATTTCTCACTCAGAAAACTAGTCACTGAATCATCATCTTCCAAGAAAAAAAAAAAAAGTGAAATTCCACTTAAGCAGTAACAGAACAGGATTAAAATAATAAGAAAAAGCTTAGTTTCTTCTAGAATTATTACACTGAACATGCCAGAAATCAATACTAATGAACATCAACAAGTTCACGCTAAACTACAGCCTCCACACTTTTTACAGCAGATTACATTAGAATCAGTCAGATATGATCACAAATAAGAGTAAATGAGAATACCTGCATATGACTCCGATGCAGAGCTTCCACTTCTATCAAAAATAATAGGAGATATGCCTCTAGCTCTCTTTCTTTCCTTCTTTTTCTCATCTAAGAAAGAATTAAGACAAGATTTTTAAAAACATTACAATGTAAGTTAATCAAATAAGAATGTATCATCATGTCTGGATTTTCCATAAGTATTATTCATTACTAACCTCTCCTGACCTACTTAACTTCCTCAGAAGAAAGTGTTCCAATTCAGACACTGTTCAAAAGCTAAGCACATTTTTTATTTCTCCTACCAATTTGAATCAAATAAAAATGCACAGCCATTAATTAAAAACTACTTACCCTATATATAAAAGAAAGTCTTAAAAGTTTTGAAAGGGGGGAAAAAAAATTCTGCAAAGCAAACACTACTTTTCTTTCAATTAAATTTATGGTGTTTCCTCACACCAGCCAGAATGGCTGTCATCAACAAATCCACAAATAATAAATGCTGGAGAGGGTGTGGGAAGAGAACCCTCCTACACTTCTGTTGGGAATGCAAATTGACACAGCCACTATGGAGAACAGTATGGATGTTCCTTAAAGAGCATTCAGCCTGTATGACCCTGAATCCCACTCCTGGGCATATATCTGGAGAAAAATACGATTGAAAAAGATACATACACCCCAATGTTCACCGCAGCACTGTTTACAACAGCCAAGCCATGGAAGCAACATACAGTCCATCAACAGAGGAATAAATTAAGAATATGTGATACATATATACAACAGAGTATTACTCAGCCATTAAAAAGAATGAGATAATGCCATTTACAGCAACAGGGATGGACCTAGAGAGTGTCATACTGAATGAAATCAGACCTAGAAAAATATCTTATGACATCCCTTATATGTGGAATCTAAAAAGAAATGATACAAACAAACTTCAAAACAGAAACAGACACACAGACTTCAAGAACCAACCTATGGTTGGGGGTGGGGAGGTGGGAATGAGCGGAAAGGATAGTTAGGGAGCTTGGGATTGATACGTACATACTGCTGTATTTAAAATGGGTAACCAACAAGGACCAACTGTATAGCAGAGTAGGTATTCAGATCAATGTTATTCGGCAGCCTGGATGAGAGGGGAATTTGGGAGAGAATGGATACATGTGTATTTATGGCTGAGTCCCTTCCTTGTTCACCTGAAACTAGCACAACACTGCTAATCAGCTATACCCCAATAAAAAATAAACTTAAAAAAAAAATTACAATGTTCCCTTCTATGCACCAAGTATCACTGTTTTAAGTCCTCTTTTTAAAAAGTTTACTATCATTCTTCAGCAAAATTCCAAGTCTGATTTGAGATGTCCAATGAACCCCAGAACTCAAAGGTTTTCAACTGTTCAAAACAAAAAATTACACTAAATTAGTAACTCCCTTCTGGTTGCTACTGCTTGCTTCTGTGTCTTCAAATACATTCTTTTTGACCATTTCCTTCCTGAATTACCGCTTATTTTCAAATTCAATTCAAAATTTATCTCTAAAAATCTCAGTGATAGTCTGTATAGTGCTGTTAAAAAGCTGGGAATCTTTAATAGACAGAAAAGGTTTGTATTACTTATAAAAACAACTTCAAGCTTAATTTGGAACTTTATAAGCATATAAATGAAGACATAAAATGGAATTAGGCTTTCCTGTCACTGTTTATCAGTATTTTAATTGCATCATGATAAGCACCTTTACAGCTAAAAAAAACAAATATGATGGGAGAAAACACATATACTTATTTTTATAAAAATAAGAGAATGTTGAAATGATAATCAACAATCTTTCATATAAACTTCTATTTTAAAAGCTTTAAATAGATTATCTCCCTTAATCCTTAAAACAAACTCTTGAGATACATAATACCATTATTCTCACTTATAGAAAAGGAAACCTCAACTTAGTGGTGTGGTTAGGAAACTTGGGCAGGGTCCCATGGTTTCTGAGTGGCAGATCCTAGTTTCTAACTTGAAAGTACAAGCCCAGAGCTCTATTCTTATTAAGAGAATAGAAAAGATATTTTACTACTGTTCTTGAAAGTGGATTCTAAGTTTAAGCTAGTTTAAAGAGGGAAAACTACAAGGTAATAAGTTCCTTTTAAGTAAGCATTTGTCCCCCTTGTAATTTACTACTAATACCTTCTCCAAATAAGACTGTTAACAAGAAGTTTATAAATGATGCTGATGTTTCTAACTCTGGCAAACAGGAAAGGCAAGGCAGTACATACTGACACAATTTCAAAACCAAGCCCATTTAAAGCTAGCAACTGGGGAACATACTGCTGCTGCTGCTGCTGCTGCTAAGTCGCTTCAGTCTTGTTCGACTCTGTGTGACCCCATAGGGAACATACTGATGATATTCATGTAATTAGCTATAGAAAAAAGTATTCCTAGGCTTGCCAGCTTTGAATGAGGCCTAACTTTCAAGTTTTAAAATCCTCTCCCTTGGGGTAAACTGTTAAGACTTCAAAAGAAATTAAACTGAAGTTTTGGTACAAAATAACTGAAAACCTCAACCAGACAGATGAGAAACAGGAGTTTTTGTCACATCCCAAATCTCTTTCTCATCATGTCTGTTTTGTTCACTGACTACACATTCTTATATAGCGTCTAGCATACAGAAGGAACTGAATTCATTGAATCAATTAACATGCACATGAAGGAGACTAGAAAAATAAACTTTGTTTTAAAAAAATCATTCTAAATTATTTCTTTCAAAACGTCTAACATGTTTCTTTTACTTTTTCCTATTTGAACAGCTAGGGAATCTAAGCATTACAGGGTTTCCCTGGTGGCTCATATGGTCAAGAATCTGCCTGCAATGCAGGACACCCAAGTTCAACCCTGGATCGGGAAGATCCTCTGGAGAAAGGAATGGTGATCCACTCCAGTATTCTCTCCTGGAAAATTCCACGGACAGAGGAGCCTGGGGGTGCTACAGTCCATGGGGTTGCAAAGATTCGGACACAACTGAGTGACTAACATTTCCAAACATTACAAATTGATCACAAAAAATAATACAACTCCTATTGCTGTTTAAAAATAATAATTTATGATTCTAAGTACTAAAAGAATCTCAACTAAGATAATGCAGGAAAAATAAGAGAAGCAGATCTTGCCCAACAATTTTTATATAACGTTAAATATTCTATTACCATGAAAAATCTCCAAGGAGTTTTTATCTTTTTTGTACAACTAACTTCCACTGATCTTAAGTTTATGATCCCCTCTCCTATTATTCTCAGATCAAAAAAACAGTTCACCTAAAAAATAACCTTTAACAAGCACCAACTGTGTCACTTTTATTATAAAAGGAAGTTTCTAAAGTTCTGAGGAAAAAATAAGGTAAAATAAACCAGAGTCTAGAAAATTCATGACAAGGAAACTAAACTGTCATCCTTTGTATTCTTTTAAAGAGTTTCAGGTTCTTTCTCTTTCACAGTAACAGAAACTGCTCCGTGGTAAAAATAATAATATCCTGCATACTAAACAGTCTTTAAAACATGTTCCATGTAAGAGTTCTTCCAAAGAAAATCGCAAAGCTTCCTTTAATAAGGAAAGTAAGAGTTCCAGGTATCTCTAACAATAAATCTCTTTAACAGTTTTAATACCCAGGTTTTCTAAAAACCATTGGCTAGTAGTCAATACAAAATATCTAATCTACAAAAAAACATAAAAGTATGAATAAGTATCTTGCTAAGTATTAGCATCTAGGAGCTTATTAAAAATACACATGATTTTAGATCTGATCTATTTATACAATCTCCTTGGCGTGCGTGTTTACTCGCTCAGTCGTGTCCGACTCATTGCAACCCAATGGACTGTAGCCTGCCAGGCTCTACTGTCCATGGATTCTCTAGGCAAGAATACTGGGATGGGTAGCCAGCCATTCCCTTCTCCAAATAAGTCTCCCCTATTTAACTTAAATAAGAAACATTCAGGTCTAAGAAATACCATTCCTAATGTAGAGACCAAAAAGAAGATTCCTACAATAAAGTGTCCCCTACTTCTACATTTTCACACATTCTCCAAAATAAAAGAACACTCATTCATACTTTCAATGCAATTTGTGTTCTCCATCCATTATCATAAATTATAAATGCATATCCCATCAGTCTATGCAAAGTATGATGGAATAATAGTAACAGATTCCACAAGTTTTTTTTGTATTAAACCCAACTACCCATCTTTTCAGTTTAACTCTTTAACCACCTTCAAAAACCTAACTCCCAAACCTAGACTCTGGTGAGTAAAAGGCTAGCACTACTTCAGCTGCCAACTGGAGAATACCTGGCCATCTGCTCTAACATTTACACTATTAAGAATATGATTAACCAACAATGTACTACTAAAATGATAAAATTCTATGACGACATTGTAACTATCACATGTATCAAAAGAATAGAACTTTTCTTGTCTTCCAATGTTTGTTACATTTGGCCTATGTAGCAGATCTGATTGCACCTTTACATTAAGACAGCCATGGGACTAGAATCATCATTAGTGGCCAATGTTCTTTAAGGACCCTGACCTCTCCTTGCTCTACCTTCTGAATTTCTCCCCCAAAGAGGGTCCCTTCAGCCTACTGACTACAACTATCTACTATTCCTACTTTAAGTCTCCTGGGTCAGAGAAAGTGGCAAAGCATCTAGTATTCTTTCCTAGTCTCTCCTAAGAATTTTATACTCTTATTTTCCATCTAATATCTTTTACACCCAGCCCTCTGGAGGCATTGCCCCAGTCAGTCAACCCAAAGTTATAAAAATAAAACTTCATGCTCCCAAGAGAAAAACAAAGTTATTTTGATTTCCGTTGCCACATTATGGAAATCTAGAGGCATTTAACATGAAAATACTGTAATACCTAGCAGATAGGTTCCATATGAATATACTTTAAGTACAGCAGTGTTTAAAAAAGGTGGTGTCGCCTAGTATGTAACTCTAAGAATTTATAACATTAAAAACCTCAGATGTATTTCCTTATTAGAGTAACAAATAAAGTAATATGCATTTGCAATACAATCAATTTGGAGCTGAGAAACACCTTTACTAAGAAATGTAAATCTTATTCAAGTGCATAATACATCCCAAAACACACCATATTTTTTTAAAAAAAGAACAAAAACACAGGACAGTCTTACTAACATCCCACAGTGCCTCAAATTTCATAATTCAATTTTAAAATATTCAAAAAAAAATCAATCAGGTCAATTAAAAAACTTTCACATATAAAAATTAGTACCTGATCCATCTGTTCCTGAACCAGATCTGACAGACCCATCCGTGAAGGTAACAGATTCGGAATCAGAGTCGCTAGCCTCACTTCTAGTGTCATAATCGTTTCCCTCTTCCTTCTGGTCTCTCTCATCCTGTTCATATTCTTCTTCCTCCTCTTCCTCCTCTTCTTCCTCCTCCTCCTCCTCCTCTTCCTCCTCCTCCTCCTCTCCATCTTCATCCACCTCTTCATCTTCCTCTGCATCTTCTTCTACCTCTTCGTCTTCTTCCACATCTTCCACCCCCTCCTCCTCATTCTCAGTGTTGTTGCCTTGCTCATCAGAAGAACCACTGCTGCCAGTCTCGTGGTCAGAGCCATATTCTTCAGAGTTCACTTCCTCCTTAGAAGACTGGCTGGATCTGCTTGCACGTCTATCCACTTCAAGCCCAATTCTCTGATGTTTAAAGAAAAAGGGAATCAGCAGTCATACAACAGACAAGGTCAGAGTGAATAAACAGTTCTAGCCTCAAACAGAATTGAAAGAATTGCTTTCTGTATTATATCTGCAATAATATTTACTACCTCAGAATCATCTGGTGTAGGGGATTTGACCCTCCTTTCAGGATCCCTTTTCCGCAGACAAGTTTTGTCTGGTTGACTCTTATAAGGTTCTCTGGAGGCACTGCTTGACAAACGAATCTTCCGATCAGCTTCTAACCGCTTGTTTCTTTCAGATCTTTGATATTCCTCATTTTTATACTCTGTGACTGATTTTCCTTTTGTACTAACCATTCTTTTGTTGTTGTTAACTGATGAGCTCAGTGGCTTAGAAATCAACTGTCTTGAATGAACAGAAGGCTTTTGTCGCTTTGTGTCAGCAGATTCCATTCGGTCACTTTTCCTTTTTGAACCTTGAAAATACCAAAAAAAAAAAAGTCTGGGTATTAAGACTTATTTCACCAAAGTTCAACAAGTAAATATATCAGAGAGAAAAAAAAGCCTCATTTCTTTAAAATGTCTTCTGAAATATTTGTACTCCAAAGTTAATCATAAAGAAAACACAGCTTTCAAATACTGGAATAAATTCACTTATCTGAGACATTTCACATGTTTGAAAAAATATATATTACTCTCTTTCATGTGGAATTGGGTACCAGTGCTTGTTATGATTGTGTTTTTGGTGTTAAGAGCCTCAAGGAACAAGTACGAAAGCAAAGACTTAAGATATTTATCTCTATGTACACTGTTATTTTAACAAAATAAAGAGAAATCTTACCCTTTTTCTCATTTTTATCTTGTTCACTCTCTGGATTATAGAGTTCATCATCCTGTTCTGGTACTTCAGTCAAAATATCATCTAGAACATTAAGTTCTCCATCTGAAAGCAAGGAAATTAAAAAGTAATGGGGAAAAATCATTAAGTATTTATTTTTGAGTACTTACTGTGAAGCTATTTAAGTATGAGAACATAACCTTTAAAGAGCTTTTATTTCAGGATCAAGACACAAGAATAATTCCTATAAAACCATACAAAGTAGAGGATATGATACAGAGCCCTGGTCTACAAAGCCTAGAGTATATATCACATAGGGTATGAAAGGATATACTGGAGTACAAAAAGAAAAAGTGAGAACTTATCTGTGCATCATCCTTTCATCTCTAGTTTTTGTCAACTGCTTTAAACTGTACACAATGAAAAAAACAACAATACAGGTGCATAACTTTTAAATAAACATATCTATCAAAGGGATTCCCAGGTGGTGCTAGTGGTAAAGAACCCGCCTGCCAATGCAGGAGATGTGAAGAGATGTGTTTGATCCCTGGGTCTAGAAGATCCCTGGGGGAAGGGCACAGCAACTCACTCAAGCATTCTTGCCTGCAGAATCCCATGAAGAGGAGCCTGACAGGCTACAGTCCATGGGGTCACAGAGCATCAGGCACAACTGAAGAGACAGCATGCGTATTTATCAAAGATTGTGTATTTTGGGAAAATACTTACTGATTACCATTTTACAATTCAGAAACTCTGGTAGACTGCAGCTTAAACAAGTAATCAAAGTTAACATCACCCACAGTGGGTCAAAGCAGTATCATGGACCCTGGTATGACACACTACTCATGGAACAATTCTGCAATACTCCTATGCAAAATACAAAACCTAAACCTATACATAAAGAAACAAATACAAAACCAACCCAAATTTAGAGGCATCCCAAAACATCAATATCATGAAATACAAACAGTGGGAAAACACTTCAAATAATTAAAGGAGACTAAAAGACATGTGATACAGCACATGATCTGAGACTTAACTGGAAAAACTAGTGAAATCTAAGTAAGGTCTGCAGAGTACAAGTATCAATGTTAACTTCCTGATTTTGATAGTACTACTGTTAAGTAAAAGAGAATTCTACTTTTTAGAAAATACATACGTAAGTATTTAGGACCAAAGAAGCATCCTGTCTGCAACAGACAAAAGATGGAGTGTGAATGAATTAGAAAGACCAATATGGTAAAAAAATGTTAACATGTGAAATGTGGTTGAAAAGCAAAAAAAATCTTTGTACTATTGCTACAGCTATCCTGTTGTCTGAAATAAAGTCGAAGCAGGTTAAAAGAAGGAAATTAGTGATGGGGTACATAACCAGAAACATTTGAGGCTGCTGGTTTGGACTATAAAAAGTATAACTTGTCCAGACAAAGGAACCATTGACTATAACTGATACTTCCAATGATCACGAAAACTTACAACTCAGTTTCATCATCCCACCCCCCTTCATACCCCCCCATCCTGTCTAACAGGACAAAAAAATTCTTAGAAATATATGCAATTATGTATTTACTACTTTAAACTGATTTTTCCCCCCAAATAAGGCACTAAGCTAATGGTTAACGTTTTAAATACTAAGCATACAAGCATCAAAAATATCTTTTCAAATTTAAGGTGCCATAACAAGAGGTATAAAATCATAAAAACTGATGAGACAGGACAACTGTACCCATGGCTCTAGCCAAACAGCAAAGCCCACTCAAAGTGTAACAAGGTTTATTAACCTGAGGTCTTTGAACAGGTTAGATATAACTCAAACTTCCCCAAAGAGGAATAGAAATCAGGGACTGAAGAGAACTAAAGCAGATAATGTAGGTAAAATAAGAGGAAAAGCAAGGTGACAGAGGATACAGAAAACAAATCTTCTGTACTTGGAGCCACAGTTGCTACTTAGAACACTGAAAATTACGTATGCGTGAAACAGCATAGTAACTGATTTCTTTGAACCATAAAAATGCTTCCCTGTACTTTACTATTATTCTAAAATGAATATATACTATATGGACGGCTTCCTTTTTTTTTTTTTAATGTTACTGAAAATCAAGATATGTAAACCAAGATGGTTTCTCTCATCCTATGGGTTCATGTTTTCACTGAAGACAATCCCCTCGAAACCTGAACAGTGCAAATACAATCTTTGGATGCTACTGCTAAGTTGCTTCAGTCGTGTCCAACTCTGTGACCCCAGAGACGGCCGCCCACCAGGCTCCCCCATCCCCGGGATTCTGCAGGCAAGAACACTGGAGTGGGTTGCCATTTCCTTCTCCAATGCATGAAAGTGAAAAGTAAAGTCAAGTCGCTCAGTCATGCCTAGCAACTCCTAGCGACCCCATGGACTGCAGCCTACCCGGCTCCTCTGTCCATGGGATTTTCCAGGCAAGAGTACTGGACTGGGTTGCCATTTATATTATAAATAAAGAATAAAAACAGATAATTTGATTTTTAGAAATCCATGTTTTTCAGATATTAAGCAATCTTTGGGTCAAAGTTCTCTAGTCAGTAAAAAAGTGGGTCCAACAAATCCTGAAAGATAAGACATCTGTAGAACCAAAAGGAAAAAAAAAAAAAAAAAACTATGACATGACAGCAAATAAGACAATTAATACAGTGCTACCTAAATCTTTACAAGAAATTGCTAGTTGTTGATTAGAAATATCCACCCAAAAGCTTGAACAGTCACATGAAATTATATACTTTTATACATGCTAAATCTAACACAGAAAGAAATACTGTGAAGCTGATTATATCAATTTAAATTTTAGACATGCCTAAACTATGGTTACCCTACAAAAAGAGTACTATACTCTTTAAAAACTTCAATAAATAATTGTATTAGACAAACCCAAAGATTAGTTGCCGTTTTAGAAAGTATTTACAAATTTTTAAAATACTAACCAATACTTGCTTTTCCAACATTTTATCACTTTCATACATATCATACATGATACACATAAAGTATATTTTAGATAGACTACTTTGCAGATAAAGAAATAAGAAGCTCAGAAGTTCAAGTTACAAAAACTCACTTGTCTAGAGTTCAGGCTTTCTAAATATATGGTTAAATTACATGTAAACAATAGAAGTACCCTTAAACAAAGTGTAACAAAAAACCACAAAGCATCACTGAAAGGTTGGGTGCACCAGTAATTAATTTCAAATTAGTGCATCACAAAGCCCTGTATCCCAAACACTGCAGCATCTTAAATTTCCTTTAAGTTCAACTATAATATCCTCATTTGATGTCTACAAATTTTTACCCACTTTATACTCTAGGATAACAAAAATGTGATTGATTTTATCACAAAATTGAAAAACTAAGACGTGCAGGACAAAATTCAGCCCACGGCCTATTTTTGACTGGCAAGACAAGAATGGTTTCGACATTTTTAAGATTGTGCTTTTAAAAGAGAAACGAATATACGACAAAGACCTTATGAGGCCTCCAGAGCCTAAAATATTATTTTCTGACTCCCTGATATAAAAGATTGTATTTGTTACTTTTCTCCACCATTGAAATCTTTTATTTGCTGAAATATGATACAGATGAGATTTGTGTTTGAAAGGAAGAAAATCCAGGTCATCATTCAAGAGCTAGGTATCTTTGGGGAAGTCCCAATCTGAGCTCCAGTTTCTTCACCTCTGATAAGAGGTATTTAGAATAAAAGGATCACTGTTTGGGGTGGGGACAGGGAGGGGCGGGGGGAGCAGGTATTTGACCCTCCTGAACCTTGCATTAATAATGACTAGGGTACATGATACACAAAATATAGTCCTCAATATAAAACAAAATCCTCTTTCCTCAATAACACAAATATATAAATATTCTGACTATTGCAGTAAATTTAACATGCTATCCCAAAACTTGGTGACTTAAAACAATACAGTTATTTATTATTACTGCTTATGGTTCTGAAGCTCAACTAAAGTCTCGCAGGTGGCTGTAGTTAAAGGATGGCTAAAACCATCTGAAGGCTTGCTTATTCACACTGGCTGGATAGATTCAAAACAGCTGGGGCTCCTAGGGCATGCTTTTCAAATGGCACCCTCTACCATGACAGCTTCAGCATAGGTCAACCTCTTTCGTGGTGGTTTAGAGCTCTAAAGATAATACAGCCTAAAAGAAAAAGGGCCAGAGTTATTTTACTCCAAGACAATCATAAAAGTCTACTTAGGTTCAAAGAGAGGAGCCAGGGACTCCAACTACTGTGGAAGAAATGTTCCAAATACTCGGAAGGTGTTATCCAAACTATCACCACTTGCTTAGTTTTGCTTAATTATAAATGTAAGATGTATTCTTAAAATAATGAGAAAGTATTAGGTTATAAAGCTAACTGCTTCCTATGACCATTCATTGGCCAGAAAATGTACACTTTGTATGTATTTTAATTCATGTTTTTAATTTAAAATGAATTAGCTATAAAGGATTATTTTACTAATCTCAGAAGTTACTACTATGAAAGATTAACCTACCCCTGGTACATCCTTTTGGGGAAGAAGAGAGAAAGTAACAACCACTGGTTCTCCAGTGTGACTTATTTTATGCTTTAAATCACTTGTTTTATCCTGAAATTTAACATTATTCTGCACAGTGATATGCACATGTTCAATTTCGTCACAGTAGTTTGACAGCAGCACCATAAGAATATTAGCAATAAAATGAACAAAGGTTAGCAGATGCCTGGTTAAGAATTCTATATAAAATATAACTCAAATGCAGCATTTCCTAATAGGATTTTTAGATGAATTTATTTATTTAAAGATCTATTTATTTTTATTTTTTGGCTGTGGTGAGTCTTCACTGCACAAAAGCTATTTTGTGGTGCTTGAGTTTCTCATTGTGGTGGCTTTTCATTGCACAGGCTCTAGAATCTGGGCTCAGGAGTGATGGCACATGGGCTTCTCATTGCGGCAGCGTCTCTTGCTGCAGAGCAGAAGGGTGCGAGGGCTTCAGCAGCTGCAACACATGGGCTCAGCAGTTGAGACTCCTGGGCTCTAGAGCACAGGCTCAACAGTTATGGCGCATGGGCTTAGCCGCTCTGTGGCATGTGGGATCTTCCCCAACCAAGGACTGAACCCAAGTCCCTTACATTGCAAGGTGGACTCTTAACCAATGGACCACCAAGGAAGCCCCTCAAATGCAGTATTTAAAGTGCTTTATTTATTTTTTGAGAAATCTATATAAAGTCTTTAAAAAAAAAAAAAAAGACCCTTTTAAAGCCACAGCAAAAAATGAATTTTTCACAATGTGTCGATGCAACAAAGTAACTCAAATGAAACACAAACAGTATTCCCATTTATAGTTAAAGTTCAAATCTATTCAAACTTATACATTAAGAGCCTGTAGAATGAATTTAGCTCTTGGATGGTTTGTTTCTGAAAGCTCCAAGGGTTTAAAGTAAAAACATAAATTCTACATTTTAATAAAAGACTATTTGATCACTAGGGGCCCAGATTCTTACCTGAAAACCACCAGATGGAGCAGTCCTGAGAGTCTTTGGTAAAGACACAGACAAGGTAATTTATGTCAAAGCTGTGCATGAGACAATCTAGCTTTATGTTTCATCAGGGTATTTACCAATACTTCCTGAACACAGACCATACTTATCCCTTGCCATTACCTATTGTATTACATAGGGCTTCCCTGGTGGCTCAGATGGTAAAGAATCTGCCAGCAATATGGAAGACCTGGGTTCGACCGGAGTTGGGAAGATCCCCTGGAGAAAGGCATGGCAATCCACTCCAGTATTCTTGCCTGGAGAATCTCCATGGACAAAGGAGCTGGTGGGCTACAGTCCATGGGGTCACAAAGAGTCAGACACAACTGAGTGACTAAGACACACACTGTTCAGTTCACTCACTCAGTAGTATCCGACTCTCTGCGACCCCCATGGACTGCAGCACGCCAGGCCTCCCTGTCCATTACCAACTCCCGGAGTTTACTCAAACTCATGTCCACTGAGTCAGTGATGCCATCCAACCATCTCATTCTAGGTCGTCCCCTTCTCCTCCTGCCTTCAATCTTTCCTAGCATCAGGGTCTTTTCCAGTGAGTCAGTTCTTCTCATCAGGTGGCCAAAATATTGGAGTTTCAGATTCAACATCAGTCCTTCCAATGAACATTCAGGACTGATTTCCTTTAGGATGGACTGGTTGGATCTCCTTGCAGTCCAAGGGACTCTCAAGAGTCTTCTCCAACACCACAGTTCAAAAGCATCAATTCGTCGCCGCTCAGCTTTCTTTATAATCCAACTCTCACATCCATACATGACTACTGAAAGAGTCATAGCTTTGTCTGTACTGACCTTTATCAGTAATGTCTCTGCTTTTTAATACTGTGTAAGCTGGTCATAGCTTTTCTTCCAAGGAGCAAGAATCTTTTAATTTCATGGCTGCAATCACCATCTGCAATGATTTTGGAGCCCAAGAAAATAAAGTCTGCCACTGTTTCCACTGTTTCTCCATCTATTTGCCAACACACACTCTATTAAAAAAGCATTTTATCTGCCTGACCCTAGAATGCATATACCCATAACTCTTAAGCAACACTGATATTAAGTAACTACATAAAAATTTAAGGTTCAACTCAAGACACTGAGGTAACAGGAACACCAAACATATATACTTTTAGTACACAAGATATCTTGTGAAAGAGTAGGAATGCTAAAGGGGACAACCCTACTCAACTCCAGTGGATTCACTGTCTTAAGAGAAATGCAAGTACCCTGTCAGAGCTTATAAATTTTCAAGAGGATTTCCAAATTCAGATTTCTACTTGAATTGTCTGACTTTCAAATACTTCTTGATTTAAAACAAAACAAAGCACGCTGCTGCTAGCTTGATTCCCTTATGGAAATACAATCATCTGTGAATGCTTTGCATATGCAGTATATGATGTTCATACATGGACTTCATTATCATCGCTGGTTAAGCAAGCATCATCTTATGTTACCATCACAAACTATTAACAAACTGAGTTTTGAGATAAATATACAGATCCACAATACAACAAACAAAACAAAGAAAAAAATCACTGTTTTTAGAGAACCTGTTCAAAACTGTGTTGGTCAACAAGGCTTGTCTTCTGTAGATGGGAGTATTTGTTTGGATAAGATAAGCACAGGAACTTTAAAATCTAACTGGCTTTCAAAGTAGTTTTCAACCTTTAGAAGGTTATGTATGGAACAAGTATTCCAAAAAGTCCAATGAATTCAAGTACTGTGAATAAAATCTCACAGTTCTGAATCCAATCACCACAGGAATTAAGCAGGCAATTCCTCCAATTACAGGCTTGAGCTTTCAGGTACAGGTATTACAGAAGCATTTATACAAGGTAATGTCTGCTTATTACGTAGCAAATGTGCAAAGCCCAATAATACAAGGGGTTTATGACCAAAGTTTAACTGTACTGTTACTTACAGCAAATTTTTGCAACTTAGTACTCTTTCCACTCTACCAGAATTACACCTCAACCTTGAAATTCCTGGCCTGAAAGGCCACAGTCCTTAACTCCAGGGATATCAGTGTCGAAAATAATCTTTATCTGAGAAATGGTTCGTTTTTTGTTTTTTTGGACTCTGGAAGCTTCTGGATCAGGAGATACAGAGTACTATTTATTTCAGGATCCAGGTTTAGACTAAGACCTTAAGTATTTAAAGGGAGGAAAAACAAAAAAAACTGAGCAGTTAAATATATCGTGCTTTTTGTGTCTAACATAGGGCACCAATACATTACGGTTGTTATTTTAATTCAATTAATATAGTTATAGCGGGGTTTGGCAATGGAGCAACATTTCCTGGAGCCTCCCATTCTGTTTTGTTTTAGATTAGACGAGTCTCTCAGTTATTTTTTTGTCATTCAAAATTGTCACTCCTCTCAAAGAAGAGACTTGGATTTCCCATCCCATCCAAACTTCCTGTCTTTCAAAAAACAAACAACTGAAGTCTACGGAGAGCATTTGTAGCTTTCTGTCCTACGTCTATCATGGATAAAACAAATACACTGGAATATTACACATAATCTATGCTTTATAAAGCCCTAACTAAAGTGAACAAACACTATCTAGCCCTAAGGACATACTAGAGTGAGGACTTGTGTGTGCGTGTGTGTTACCAAATGCACATATTTATATGTACTTGCATGAATGTGTGTTATGTATAAACTGAGAAACTCAACTTTGGACATAAATAGCAAATATCATATAACTAATCAGTTTTTAATGAAGTCCAACCTTGAACTAACTAACTACAATTTTCTAAATCATTTATTCAAGGTACTGAGACAATTACTGTACACCAGGAATAGGGTAAACAAGACAGACATATTCCTGGCCCTCATGGAGCTTCCAGTTGGGTAACAAGCAAAAAAACATGTTACCTTTTAAAGTGGTACCTCATTATCCACATTTTAGATATATTAAACTTGTGTAAGTGTTCTCCAGAAAGGACTTTTTAAGAACTTAAATAAAATGCAAAGATGTTTATACAGAAAAGCAGCAAATAACATTCGATAATACCACCAACATTTCAACATCTTCCAAATCTCCACTTTGGATAATCACCACAGGAATTAAGCAGGCAATTTCTCCAATTACAGGCTTGAGCTTTCAGGTATAGGTATTACAGAAGCATTTATACAAGGTAATGTCTGCTTATTACGTAGCAAATGTGCAAAGCCCAATAATACAAGGGGTTTATGACCAAAAGTTGAACTGTTCTCTTATTTATAGCAAATTTTTGCAACCTAAACTCATTTCTTATCAAGATCTTACACCACTTATAGAATCTTTAAAGAAAGGCTTAAGATTTGTGCCATGTCTAAGATTCTTACAGGGCTTATCTTTATAATTTCTTAACGTTTCATTCAAGACAACTGATGACAGTAAGTACTGAGCTGCTCATTTTTCCTTGTTCAATGTGAAAATAAAGTCAAGTATTAATTCTAATTCTAGCTATTTTCCAGCTGTTTGACAAATATCAAGAAAGTAAGACACCATAGGCCTCAGTTTACTTATTTGCAAAGTAGGCTATTCTAGAAATCTTTCCATTTCAAAATTAAATAAGCATCTCCAGTAGGGTATGTATCTGCTAGCTTTCCCAGTAAATTACAGACAATCTTAAACTATAAGATAAGCACTTTTATCATAAATTTTGAAATAAGCTCAATTATGAAAATTAACTTTTTAAAAACTACACAAATGTGAGGCCTTTCAAAAGCTGGACAATTTATCCTAAGTATTCATGTAATTAGACATTTTCACCTCTAAATCCATTTCTAAAGCAAAAAATTCAATATAGCACCTACTCTTTTTCCTCGTGTACAACTGTGTCTACTCCATAACTGACTTACAACTATGTTCATCTTGAGACAAGTAACTCTTGAGAAGTACCAAGTTTTACTCATTTTTTATCTAGCTCATCTCGCATACCACAACCGCCACCCCACACACATAGCTCATAGATTACCCTCTTGAAACAATTGTTGACTGAGTTAATTCTTACTGATTAAAATCATCTATTTAATACTATACTTCTAATTAAAAGCAGTTTGTTTTATTTACCAACATCATGCAATCTTATGATCACATTCCTTCTGGATTTCTCAAGAGGGGAGAGGATTTTTAGGGCTCATTAAGGAAGGAAAATTCAACTACTAAAACCTAATCAATCCCATGATTGCATTCCTTCTGGATTGCTAAAAAGGAGGGGAGAGGATTTTTAGGACTCATTTAAGGAAGGAAAATTCAACTACTAAACCCAGTCACCATCTCCTGCTTAAACCAGGAGCAGTTATCTTAAACATATTCCCACCTAGTCCATTTCCCAAGGTTGTCCGTATCCCTAGAACAGTTCACTGATTTTTCCAGTTCACTGACTTTTTCTTCTTTTAAGGAGCAAAATTAAGAGATCACAGATCTAATGGAACTTGACTCTACAGTCCATTTAACAAATTGCTCCCCTCGCTAAGTTAATTAGCCACACAAAAGGGTAGATCCGAGAAATACAGGGCAGCAGCTGGCCATCTATGTATACATTTTTTAATAATCAGCTATATCCTTCCCAAAACTATTACAGTAATCTTTGGGTTGTAAAAAACCTTAACGCACCACCCAATCTAGACTACTCTTCAGACTTGTATTGATTCTGGATCTACATTAACATTCCTAGGCCAGGAAGGCCAGTATTTCAAAAGACCTGATATTTCATTCTGGCAACATCAGTTCCTCCCAAATTTCAAAGCAATTGTATCCCTCCGACTCTATAAATTACATTTGTTCCTAGTTACCCTCCAGGAACTACGCAAAACGTGTGTCTTTCAGAAGAGGGGCCAAGATTTTTTCTGCCTGGCCTGAACCACATAATCATCTTTTCAAACATTACCTTTCCCATAATAAGTAAATATGTAACCAAATAGGCCATTCCTGCCACTGCCTACTTAACAGGAACAGCCAGAAATTACTTGTCGACATTTCCCCTGACTAATCATCTATCTATACCACGTCTTAAACATCTTTACTTACTAGACTACCAGCTTTAATCGTGGCATTAAGGGTTTTCGAAATTCAGCCTAAAAGAAAAGATTGTTCTGAAAATACGCATTACCTCCGCATAATACTACCAGGAAATAAACCAAAGGGCCTGCAACTCAGAAGAGGCCTTCTCTCAGCCGCGCCCAGGACGCATAAACGTTACGTGAAGAAGGAAATTAGGATCAAAGAAAAAATCCAAGGCTAGATGAAGTGTTAGGTCATGTGGAGACCGAGGACGAAAGGGCAGGCCTGGTCCTTGAGGAGACCGGCTCCGCGCGGGGTAAGCTAACCTCCTCAACCCCCAACTCACAATGACGGCCACGGTTCGGGCGACCACTCCAGAGCCCCGAGTCCGCTCGCCACCTTTCTCCGCACTAACCTTTCTCCTCTCGGCTGTCGGCCGCCATTGCTCCCCTCTTGTTTCCGCTGCTGCTGCTACCGCCGGGGCCGCTTCGAGGCGACTCGCGCGGGTGCCGCAGGCGCGGCAGCAAAACAGGCGCGTCCGTCAGTCCGTCCGCTGGGCTGCGCGCTCCGCACCGTGGCCTCTACACTTAGCCTTCCCGATTCACCCTTTCTCCCCGCTTCTTCCCTTTCTCTTTTTTCCCCTTCGCTCCTTTCACTCTAGCCACCCGCAGCTTAGGCCCAGCCTTCCCGTTGGGGCTTACAGACGCGAGGCGGGGGGGAAGGCGGGGGGTTGGGGGGAGGGAAACAGATGGCGACGGCGGGCGGCGCTAAAATGGAGCCTGCTTCCTGCGTGAAACAATCCAGCTCCCGAAGTGCCCTGCGCTGTTTACGCTACGTTCCTCCCTGGGAACGTCACAGTGCGGAGAGGGACGAGGAGGCGGGACGGGCAAGAGAACGTGAACGTGACGTAACGTCCGCACGTCGTGCCGCCCCCCGCACCCCGGAAGTCTCTGGAATGAGTTTCATTTCTAGTGATTAAGTATTTCGAGTTACGTGCTATCCTGTGTACTCCCAGGTTTTGTCACCTGAAGCGCCTATTAAAGTACCTTCCAGCCTCAAGGCAAAGATGCTTCCTGTCTCTCCGCGGGACACCTGATTCAGTTCTGAAAATTGAAGGTTTATTTAGCACAAGTCTGGGCCAGTCCCTGTGCGGCCACCACTTTCTCCACTAAGTACAGGATGTACTTTCTAATTTGGTGCTGAAGGCTTACCGAAAGGCAGCTCAGGATGCGATCAGCATACTTGTAACAAAAGCCTACTAGTTTTTTTTACTGGGGAAAGGAATTATATTGTATTTTAAAATAGCTTTGTAAGTCACATAAATTTGACTTAAACATGTATCGAGCTCCTAGGGTACACAGTTGAGTTAAACAGACTTAAGAAATGAAAACTACGAAAGTGACCAAAAATCATTTTACATGATAGAGTAAGATCTTCGAGGACACTTGCTTAAAGTTCATTGTCTTAGGGATGAAAATGTAATTTTGCTTCACTGTTCCATAACTGAGTTTACAAGGGAAAGAAGATTTGAACGCAAAAAAAAGAAAAGGTTAACATTGTTAAGATAAAAAACCAAACTAATGACAAATTTAAAGAAAGACAGGATCTATGCTGCCTTGTTCTTTGACCTTGATTGGTTTCTCTCTTTAAGGAGTTTATGTTCTACTGAGGAAGACAAAGCATAAGTAAAAATTTAAAAATCATGATGAATTGTATGAAAGAAAAAGCTAATATGGCAAGGCAGGGGGGATAGGTGAAGGCTTTTTATATAAAATCCTGAGGAGATGAAGTTGAGACTGATACCCAGAAAAAGGTGGAGATAAGGGTCTTCTAGTAGAGACCAGCACACCCAAAGGCTCTGATCAGGAAAGAGACCTTGGTGTGGTCAAGGATCCACAAAGAACATCACTGAGCTACCACCCAGATAATGAGTGAAAGAGCAAGTGGCTGAGATAATGTTTGAGACAGGCCACATCTTTAGGAGTAAGGGCCTAATCAGGACCCAACCGAAAACAAAAGCAGCTCAGTATCTACAGAGAGAAATAATTTCAGGGGTGAGCCCCCTGGACAGAGATGGAAAACACCTTTGGCTTTCCACAGATCCACACCTATAAAATGAGAAAATAAGCCAACACAAGTTCAAGATGAGCAGCACATCTAACAGGAAAACAGCAAAATCTTAAACATCTCTGAAACATTTTCTGCAATGTTTACTATTAAATCAGACCAGGGCCAGGTCCTATAGAACAGGTTGCAAACTGGTGCCTGCTAACCTAAGACATCTTGAACCATCAGTGTTTGTGTGCTTTTACTGAAGCTTAATTCCTTTAATTGGGGCAGGCACTTTCCAGTAAGACTCTTCCTCCACCATCCCTTTCAACTGCCTTACCTTTGTCCAATGTTACTGACTGAAGTATGTATCAATGAAGTGTGTGAATTCAGGAAAAAAAAAAAAAAAGGTAGTTGGATTCTGTTGCCCTGGGAAGGTTATATAGAGTGAAGAGTAAAGTAAACTCAGTACAGAGTCTTAGACAATATCAATAAAGGGAATATACAATATGAACCTAGAACATCTTGTCATTAAGAGAATGCTGCTGCTGCTGCTTCTAAGTCGCTTCAGTTGTGTCTGACTCTGTGTGACCCATAAATGGCAGCCCATCAGGCTCTCCTGTCCCTGGGAATCTCCAGGCAAGAACACTGGAGTGGGTTGTCATTTCCTTTACAATGCATGAAAGTGAAAAGTCAAAGTGAAGTTGCCCAGTCGTGTCCGACTCTTCGTGACGCCATGGACTGCAGCCTACTAGGCTCCTCCATCCATAGGATTTTCCAGGCAAGAGAATGCTAGGGCCCTATCAAACTATGAGGCATTTTGAGCAGCTGTAAAGATAAAATTGCAGTGGACCGAAATATACCAAATATGTTTAAATCCTTGAACTCATCATAGTTCAAAAAAATCTATCAGTCCCCTTTGGGTGATGCTAGGGAACCAGTTCATTATTTTGAAAAATGGTAAACAAGAGAAGTCATCATTTAACCTGTCTTTCAAATTAGAACTGTATCTCATGGTTACCAGGAAAGTAGTTGATGAAAGAAAGTTTCTCTTTAGGGAGGTATTCAAGTTAATATGTGTCCAGGGTGAAGCAATGTTAGAAGTTAGGACATCATCATTTTATAACCATGAATGAGATAAACAGATCAAGACAGTAGTTATTAATGGTTGCTAATTTGTATAGCAGAAAGACTAAAACCAAGGCCCAGAATTAGCCACAAGAGGAAACAAAATGTGGAAGTTGAGTCTTGAATATTGGAAAAGATTAAAAAAACATAAATATGCAACCTAAAGAAGTTCAAGGTGATTAGCCTTCATATGACTGCAGCCCTAATCTGACCTCAATTTCCTGAGCCAGAACTACCCAGCTAAGTGGTTCTGAAATTCCTGACCCACAGAAATGACAAAAGATAACAAAGGTTGTTCTTGAAACCACTAAACTTGGGGGTATGTTGTTACATGGCACTTAGAGAAGTAATATAAAATGCCATATGTTAAAATCAATTGTATTTCTAAATATAGCAACACACAATTGGAAAATAAAATTTAAAAACATTTACAATAGCATTGAAAATATAAGATACTTAGGAATTCTGAAAACTATAAAACTGTAGACAGAAAATTAAAGAAGACCTAAATAAATGAAAAGATACTCATCATGTATTGAAGGACTCACTATTGATGTCAACCCTCCGTGAATTGATCTATAAATTCAAAGCAATCTCATTCAAAATCCCAGTGGAGTTTCTCAAAAGAAATTGACAAGGTGAAATTAAATTTGTAGGGAAGTGAAAAGGGTCTAGAAGAGTCAAAATAATTTAGGAAAACAAGAACAATTTGGAGGATTAGCACTACCTGACTTCAACACGTATCATAAAACTATAGTAACACAGTGTGGTAAAGTAAGACAGATTAATAGATCAGTCTGGTTCCAAATAGGAAAAGGAGCACGTCAAGGCTGTATATTGTCACCCCGCTTATTTAACTTATATGCAGAATACATCATGAGAAATGCTGGGCTGGAAGAAGCACACGCTGGAATCAAGATTGCCGGGAGAAATATCAATAACCTCAGATATGCAGATGACACCACCCTTATGGCAGAAAGTGAAGAGGAACTCAAAAGCCTCTTGATGAAAGTGAAAGAGGAGAGTGAAAAAGTTGGTTTAAAGCTCAACATTCAGAAAACGAAGATCATGCCATCTGGTCCCATCACTTCATGGGAAATAGATGGGGAAACAGTGGAAACAGTGTCAGACTTTATTTGGGGGGGGGCCTGCAAAATCACTGCAGATGGTGATTGCAGCCATGAAATTAAAAGACTCTTACTCCTTGGAAGAAAAGTTATGGCCAACCTAGACAGCATATTGAAAAGCAGAGACCTTACTTTGCCAACAAAGGTCCGTTTAGTCAAGGCTATGGTTTTTCCAGTGGTCAAGTATGGATGTGAGAGTTGGACTGTTAAGAAGGCTGAGCACTGAAGAATTGATGGTTTTGAACTGTGGTGTTGGAGAAGACTCCCTTGAACTGCAAGGAGATCCAACCAGTCCATTCTAAAGGAGATCAGCCCTGGGTGTTCTTTAGAAGGACTGATGCTAAAGCTGAAACTCCAGTACTTTGGCCACCTCCTGCGAAGAGCTGACTCATTGGAAAAAGACTCTGATGCTGGGAGGGATTGGGGGCAGAATGAAAAGGGGCCAACAGAGGATGAGATGGCTGGATGGCATCACCGACTCAATGGACGTGAGTTTGAGTGAACTCCGGGAGTTGGTGATAGACAGGGAGGCCTGGTGTGCTGCAATTCATGGGGTGGCAAAGAGTCAGACATGACTGAGCGACTGAACTCAACTGAACTGAAAGTATGATATAATCATACCTAGGCATGGAATACAGAATTAAATGTATAGATAATTTGTGTTATATTCATACAGTTACATAACACAGCATTAAAAATGAACAAGAGCTACATTTAAAACATGGCTGAATTTCAAAAACATAATGTTAAGTGAAACAGGAGCTTTCAGATTGCTATTGTAATATTGTTTAAATGTTAAAAACACATAAAATGTAATGTATTATTTTATACAGAAATAATGTATGAAAAATAAAAAATTATGGGACGTGAGGAAGGAATAGAACTGAGAAAGGGTACAAGGAGGAGTTAATGCTCATCAGATATGCTTTATTTAAAGATAAGAAAGAACTGAAATACATGTCAAAGCAATTATACTAATACATGTTACATTAAGTATTATTAATTATTAATACATTAATATGAGGGTTATGTTACTGTCTTCAGTGTCTTTGAAATATTTCATTTTTAAAAATTACATATGAAGAATTTTAGGCAAATCTCTAAATTGAACTTAACATTGAGCAGCATGCAATTGTGTTTAAAATAGTTGCTCAAGCAATAGTAAAGAAGCCGAGAGCCCACTGTCATTGTCTGTGGCCTTTTCCACTAGAGGCCTTGTATTTGCTCATTCTGAAGAGTTTGATGCAGACGAGGACATTTCCTATTTCTAAGCGAGTGCATGTAGGTGAGAGGAGAGCAGGAGATAGGAGTCTGTATCTTTTACTGAAATGCTTATCTGGACTTCCAGATGCATAAAGCCTAGTGTGCCTTCATCTTCCACCCTCTTTTCTATTTACTGCCAGCCTGAGTGCCTCTGTAAAGTACTATGTGAGCTAATTTAATAGGACCTGATGTGATGCTCCTGCCTCTCTATTTTCCCATCTTCACCTATGGCTGGTAAGGATGAAGTATCTTTATAAAATAATAACATCAAAAAGTTTAGTATAACAGAGACTTCCCTGGTGGCCCACTAGTTAAGAATCCTCCTTGCAGTGCAGGGGACCTGGGTTCTATCCCTGGTTGGGGAACTAGATCCCACATGATGAGGAGCAACTAAACCCAGTGAGCCACAACTACTGAACCTGTACACCTCATCGAAAGATCTCTTGTGATGCAATTAAAACCTGACGCAGCTAAATACAAACATATACATCTATTTAAAAAGAGACTTCCCTGGTGGCTGAGATGGTTGGGAATCTGCCTGCAATGCAGGAGACCTGGGTTCAATCCCTGGGTTGGGAAGATACCCTGGAGAAGGGAATGGATACCCACTCCAGTATTCTAGCCTAGAGAGTTTCATGGGCAGAGGAGCCTGGTGGGCTAAATAGTACATGAGGCAGCAAAAAGTCAGACACAACTGAGTTACTAACACACATACATACACACATATTTTTAAAAATAAGATTAATAAAATAAAAGAATACAATATTAGGAGAGCCTGGTGGCTCAGAGGTTAAAGCGTCTGCCTGCAATGCGGGAGATGTGGGTTCAGTTCCTGGGTTGGGAAGATCCCCTGGAGAAGGAAATCGTAACCCATTCCAGTATTCTTGCCTGGAGAACCCCATGGACAGAGGAGCCTGGTGGGCTACAGTCCACGTGGTCGAAAAGAGTTGGACACGACTGAGCGACTTCACTTTCACTGTCACTTTCACAACAGCTTTAAGATGACTAAGTTCTAGGATCTAATGTACAGCATGGTGACTAGTTCATAGTTCATTTTACACATGCTTGTGATTTTCTTAGAGGGTAGATCTCAAGTATTCTCACCACACCAAAGGGGGAAAAACAGTTACTATAACTATGTAAACAGATAGAGATGTATATTAACTTGATTGCAGGAATCATTTCATAGTATACGTGTATGTGTGTGTGCTAAGTTGCTTCAGTCATGTCCAACTATGACTGAAGTAGCCCACCAGACTCCTCTGTCCATGGGATTCTCCAAGCAAGAATCTTGGAGAGGGTTGCCATGCCCTCCTGCAGGGAATCTTTCTGACCCAGAATTAAACCTGGGTCTCCTGCATTGCAGGCAGATTCTTTACCATCTCAGCCACCAGGAAATGTAACTCTATAAAGGAAAACCATGTATTTATTTGTATATTGGGCTTCCCAGGTGGCACTACTGGTAAAGAATCCACCTGCTAATGCAAGAGACAAAAGAGACACTGGTTCAATTCCTGGGGAAGGAAGATTCCCTGGGGAAGAAATGGCACCCCACTCCAGTATTCCTGCCTGGAGAATCCCATGAACAGATGAGTCTGGCAGGCTATGATTCATGGGGTCCCAAAGAGTTGAACATGACTGAGCATCTGAGCACAAACATTTATATATTCTTTTTTAATATATCATCCGGCCTATCTCAGGTAATCACTGTCTACCCTGTAGTCCCATGACACTTGCTGTTCTCATTGTGGTTACTTGTGAACATGGCTATGCAAACTGCTATCTAGCTATCCAAACTCATAGTCATCTCTTAGCAGTAATAATCTTAAAACTACCATCTTATTTTTTGAACCAGCTATACCTCAATTTATTTTCAATTTTGGGGCTTCGTTGCTGGCTCAGAAGTTAAAGAGTCTGCCTGCAGTGCAGGAGACCTGGATTTGAATCCTGGGTTGGGAAGATCCCCTGAAGAAGGAAATGGCAACCCACTCCAGTATTCTTGCCTGGAAAATCCCATGGACAGAGGATTCTGACAGGCTACAGTCCATGAGTTCGCAAAGAGTCGGACATGACTGAGCAACTTCACTTTATACTTCAATTAAAAAAATAATTTAAAAAACTGTAGAAGCATAAATTGTATTATCAATTGTGTTACAGTTAGTTTGAAGGAACTTGTCTTCTAGTACAATGGAAGGAGATAATAAAGGGTTTTGATTCCTTTAATTGGTGGTGAGCTGGTAGATATTTAACAACCAGCTCTCCAGAAGGGAAAACTATCTTTATAATGTTTGCCAATTTCTATGGTATAGATAATTCCATGATGACCTATTTCAAGCTACCAAAGTAAGACCATATCATGAACAAAGTGATATGTTCAGTTGAAAAGTGTGCAGTAACACAATTGTGTAGTATTTTCACAACACAGATGCAATCGATGAAAATATAAATAAGCTCAAGAACAGAGACAGCATTAACTTTTAGTTGAAAGAATTAAAGTGGTGAGCTTTGAAATTTATTACTTTTGTTTTTAAAATAATCTATTTACAACTTTTTTGTTCAGTACTGATAAATTGTCTCCAACTCTTTGTGACCCCATGGACTGCAGCATGCCAGGCGGCTTCCCTTTCACTGTCTCCCAGAGTGTGCTCAAACTCAAGTTCATTGAGTTGGTGATGCCTTCCAACCATCTCCTCCTCTACTGGCCCTTGTCCTCCTGCCCTCAATCTTTCCCAGCATCAGGGTCTTTGCCATTGAGTCAGTTTCTCACATCAGGTAGCCAAAGTACTGGAGCTTCAGCATCAGTCCTTCAAATGAATATTTAGGGTTGATTTCCTTTAGGATTGATGTGTTTGATCTCCTTGTTGTCCAAGCGACTCTCAAGAGTCTTCTCCAGCACAACTCGAAAGCATCAATTCTTTGGCACTCAGTCTTCTTTATGGTCCAACTCTCACATCTATATGTGACTACTGGAAAAACATAGCTTTGACTAAACAGACCTTTGGCGGCAAAGTGATGTCTCTGCTTTTTAATATGCTGTTTAGGTTTGTCATAGCTTTTCTTCCAAGGAGTAAGTATATTTAATTTCATGGCAGGAAGTCACCTTCCACAGTGATTTTGGAGCCAAAGAAAATAAAATCTGTCATTGCTTCGACTTTTTCCCCTTCTATTTGCCATGAAGCGATGGGACCTGATGCCCTAATCTTAGTTTTTTGAATGTTGAGTTTTAAGCCAGCTTTTTCACTCTTCTCTTTGACCCTCATCAAGAGGCTCTTCAGTTCCTTTCACTTTCTGCCATGAGAGTGCTATTGTCTGCATATCTGAGGTTGTTGATATTTCTCCTAGCAATCTTGATTCCAGGTTGTGATTCATCCAGCCTGACATTTCGCATGATGTTCTCTGCATAAAGTTAAATAAACATGGTGATAATATACTTGATGGACTCCATATATAATCTAATTTTAAATAATCCCATTAACAACCAGCTTGCAAAATTTCTGAAAATTTACAATTAGCTCTTGTATGGGTCTTCCCAGGTGGCTCAGTGGTAAAAAATCTGCCTGCCAATGCAAGGGATGCAGGTTCAATCCCTGGGTCAGGAAGATTCCCTGGAGTGGGAAATGGCAACCCATTGTAGTTTTCTTGCCTGGAAAACTCCATGGACAGAGGAACCTGGAAGGCTACAGTCCATAGCGTTGCAAAGAGTTGGCCATGACTGAGTGACTGAGCACACGCACACAAGTCATTATAAGCCAGTTCCAGCAAACCACTGCGCTCACATATACAGCTCCCAGTGGCTATATCTGTATAATGTCATGGTCGCTCCTGGCCGCAGGTGATGCGAGTAATGCAGGATTTAGGAGTGAATTAAGACCAAGGATCATTTTCTTTGTGTGACTGAGCTATAATTAACACTTGAATATTTGAACTAATCACCACAATGTGGACTGAGTAGCAGGTAAGATTGATCTTCTAGTAAGGAAGAAATGCAAAGGGGAAACAGAAAAGGAAAATACCCATTGTGGTTGTCTTACAGCATTCGAGTTTTCAGCTGCAATTCTTTCTGAGACTTAGCTGCATTTTATCCTTGCATTTGGACAGATAATCTTACCTTTGTGAAATTAATTAAATGAGGAAGCCATTATTCTTAGATGGCTCTAACACCATAGGGGCTGATGTAAGCAAACCAAATCCTAAACCTGTAAATGTCTCAAGTTTACGAAATCAAACCACTAAGTGCAACACATCACAAATAACCATCTAGGCCTTAAGCTATAAGCTTCTGTGCTTTCTTATATAAAGTCTTTCCCCTGACTCTTTTCAGTCAAGTGCTCCTAACTACTTGCAGTTTGAATCTATTTTTTGCTCATATAAACAGGATTTTTAATTTGCCTCAGTTTATCTTCTTACATTGGTGACAAGGCAAAAGAGTACAGCCATTGGAAGGCAATTGGGCTATTTCCTACAAAATTAAACATACTCTTACTATAGGGTCCAGCAATCATCCTACTTGGGTTTTACCCAAAGGAGTTGACAGTTTATGCCCAAGGAAAAACCTGCACATGGATGTTTATAGTAACTTTATTCATAATTGCCAACATATGAAAGCAAACAAGATATTCCTCAGTAAGTAAATGGATGAACAAACTATGGTACTCCAGACAATGGATATTATTAATCAGCACTGTAAAAAGATGAGCTATTAAGCATGAAAAGATACAGAGGAATCTTAAATGCGTGTTAGTAAGTGAAAGAAGCTAATCTGAAAAGACTGTCTACTGTATGGAAAAGAAAACTATGGAGACAATAAAATCATAAAAAGATCAGTGGCTATCTGGGGTTGAAGGCAGGGAAAGGATGACTAGGTGGATCAGAGAGGATTTTTAGGGCAGTGAAATTACTCTGAAACTATAACGATGGATACATGTCCTTATATATTTGTCCAAACCCAAAGTATGTACAACACTGAAAATGTGCTTAAGATAAACTTTGGACTTTGAGTGATTATGATGCTTCAGTATAGATTCATCAATTATAACAATTACCACTCTGGTGGGGAATGTTAATAATGGGAAACGCTATGCATGTGTGTGGGCAGGGGTTAAACAGAAATCTCTATACCTCCCTCTCAATTTTGCTATGCACCTCAGTCAGTCAGTCAGTTCAGTCGCTCAGTCGTGTCCAACTCTTTGTGACCCCATGAATCGCAGCACACCAGGCCTCCCTGTCCAGCACCAACTCCCGGAGTTCATTCAGACTCGCGTCCATCAAGTCCGTGATGCCATCCAGCCATCTCATCCTCGGTCGTCCCCTTCTCCTCCTGCCCCCAATCCCTCCCAGCATCAGAGTCTTTTCCAATGAGTCAACTCTTCACATGAGGTGGCCAAAGTACTGGAGTTTCAGCTTTAGCATCATTCCCTCCAAAGAAATCCCAGGGCCGATCTCCTTCAGAATGGACTGGTGGATCTCCTTGCAGTCCTTAAAACTACTCTAAAAAATAGTAATGCCATCTTAGGGACTTCCCTGGTGGCCCAGAGGCTAAGACTCCATGCTGCCAAAGCAGGGGGCCCAGGTTTGATCCCTGGTTAGGGAAATGGATCCCACATGCTGCAACTAAGACCCAGTACAGCCAAATAAATATTTTAAAAATAATAATAATATAGTCTTAAGATAACTGGGACAGTTTTTAGTTGGGTAAGTTTGGACTTAAATTGTGCCAGCCTTTCTGAAACACCTTTCAGGTCAAATTTCCGGGAACGTTTTAGAAATTCCGTGGACGAACTAGAACAGACCTACTGTTCTAGATGTAGTGACTGCACCACAGTCTAGTAGTGACTGCAGTAAATGTCTGACTGGGGTGTCAACACAAGCTGTGCTCCTGTACATCATTGCTTCCATCCAAACTGACTCATTTGACCGGAACAACCAGTTTGCATGCCAGTGCAAGCAGAGAAAGGGGAGATAAAAAGGAATAGAATGAAAGGCATTTAAAAGGTAAGTAGTTACATTTATGCTTAAGTTAATGCATTTGTTTTTCAAGGGCTACCATCTTTTGGGAAAACAGAACAGGACAGAAAACAAATCCTGGAATATGTACAGGCTTTCTGCAAGAAATTTATTCTGTCTTCCTATCTCCATTTTAAGCCTTAGTTTTATCCAAAACTTAAGTAGCCAAACCTACTTCCTCCCCTTCTTGCCCCTTTGGGTTTCTCCCAAAAGTATTTATTGTACATCTGTTACACAGCAAGTACTGCCCAAGACATTGGTTTTTGTCCCAAAATACAGAGTCTGAACTTGACCCTCTTGATCTAGAGTTCTCAAAGTATACTATGCATAGGATTCATAAGGAAAATTTATTGAAAATGTAGATTCCTGGCCTTGAACCCAGAAATCAGATTCAGGGGATTGTTATAAACCTGGGAACTTGAAATTTTAACAGGCATCTTGAGTGACTGATAGGAATAACATGATTGGATCATTTTAAATATGATAACTCTATCAACTTCTCTATGCATCTAGTAATTTGGTTTTTTGACAGGCATGACTCTACAAATTTTTCTCTCTTTAAAAACTCTGGAATCAGGCTCTCTGTTATAATCCAGACTCTGCCACTTGGCTATTGATTAAATTAACCCCTTTCTGTTCTGTGTCCTAATGGTGAGGTTATATGGGAATCAGAATACAGTATCCGCCTCAAAGACTTGCAGATTTAGCAAGTAAAGCATATGTGGCCTTACAGAAGTAAGCACTTAAAGAAACGGAAGTCTTTATTGTTGTTGTTCTTGTCGTTACTGATAGTAGTAATGACAGTTACTGGGACAGTTTTTAGTTGGGTAAGTTTGGACTTAAATTGTGCCAGCCTTTCTGAAAGGCTATTTTTTAGAGGGAAGAAGAGTAGGACATACTTCCCTGTTGGCTTAGACAGTAGAGAATCTGTCTGAAATGTGCGAGAACCAGGTTTGATTCCTGGGTTGGGAATATCCCCTGGAGAAGGGACTGGCAACCCACTCCTGAATTCTTGCCTGGAGAATCCTATGGACAGAGGAACTTGGTAGGCTACAGTCCATGGGGTCACAATGAGTTACAGACACAACTGAGTGACTTACACACGAACACATGTAACTGTCACCTTGTTTAATTAATTTAACACAAGAGAACAAGCAGAAAAAACACCGATAAATTGTTCAGAAAAAAATTAAACCTACCCTCCACATTCCTTCTCTCTCCCAAGAATTAGATGAGCAAAAACAACATGGAGGAGAGCAGGATTTCTACCATTTATGTGGATTTTAGCCAAATTTGTTTGAATGATACAGGACAGACAGATACCTAAAAACAAATGCTTTTGCTGGAAAGTGAGTGGTACAGCAACAGAATCGTGGCTTAGCTGAAAAGCAGAAGGGAACTCTTTTAAAGTGCTTTGTTAAAAAAAAAATCATTTTTAATTTTCCTACAACCACATTCAATTGTTAGCTCTTAAAGCTATTATAGAGGGAGAATCCCAGGGATGGCGGAGCATGGTGGGCTGCCGTCTATGGGGTCGCACAGTCAGACACGACTGAAGCGACTTAGCAGCAGCAGCAGCAACAGAGGGCCTTTAAGTAAACAGTTTATGAGGCAAATGATTAAGCTATAAAAAATGAACGATTGAGCCCTAAAAATAAAATTACAGAATTTACTCCTATGTGATCAAATTTTGACCACGTAATTTTTAAATTGATGTGTGTCGTATTCCATCGTATGAATGAGCTGTTAGCCATGGTTGCATACCATTCCATCTGGCCCAAGTAGGAGACATTTATTACCCGGTGTTAGGTGGCTTAAACTCTGGCATCCGGGAGCTTCTGGGAAGGACTTCCACTCACCAGAACCACACCGCCAACCCTTACTCCCAAGTAGCATTGCCATTAGGAAACCGCGAGGTTGTATGGGGTACAGAACAATACAGGCTCCGCCAGGGTTCGCAGCATCAAATCCAGCTTCGGCTGCGCTCCCGCTGCGCTCCGGCGTTCACTGATCTCTGGTCTCTGAGTGGCAGGTCCTAAACCCATCCCAACGCCAACAGCTAGGGTATCTGGGAAATGTAGTTTTTACTTTCCAACTTCGAAGGCACAGAAAGAATACTAGAAGCAGACAGGAATGCAAGTAGAACTTTGTTATGATTTACTTAAATTCCTTAAATTTTAGACTTTTAGGTTGTTACATATTTTTCTCTGGTAAATAAATAAATTCCTCTAAGTAGAATCTCAAATGGTATACTTTTCAAGATTTTATAATTATTGCAAAATTCCCCTCTTGAAAATTTATACCAGTTTATATTCTTTCCAACCGTCCTGTTCCATATTGTCAATCGCAATTAGTGTAATTTAATTTCCTTTAAAAAGGAAAATGACACATCATTTTAAAATTTCTAATTTTTTGCTAGTAAGTTTGAACATTTTAGTTCTTACTGTAGGTGAAGCACAATGAAGTCCTTAAACTACCAATCACCCCAGTATTTCTCAGTGGGATAGGCTACCCACTCCAGTATTCTTGGGCTTCCCTTGTGGTTCATCTGGTAAAGAATCCGCTTGCAATGCAGGAGACCTAGGTTCTATCCAGGTGTTTGGAAGATCACCTGGAGAAGGGAGAGGCTACTCACTCCAGTATTCTGGCCTGGAGAATTCCATGGACTCTATAGTTCATGGGGTCACAAAGAGTCGGACATGAATGAGCGACTTTCACACAAAGCCTGTAGATCATAACTTGATTATGATAAAACCACTTTAGGTACAAATAATAGACTTGAATTGTAAGCATCTGAGTATCTATGCTGAAGTTGAATGGTTTTATGAAGACCTACAAGACCTTTTAGAACTAACACCCAAAAAAGATGTCCTTTTCATTATAGGGGACTGGAATGCCAAAGCAGGAAGTCAAGAAACACCTGGAGTAACAGGCAAATTTGGCCTTGGAATGCAGAATGAAGCAGGGCAAAGACTAATAGAGTTTTGCCAAGAAAACGCACTGGTCATAGCAAACACCCTCTTCAACAATACAAGAGAAAATTTTGCACATGGACATCACCAGATGGTCAACACCGAAATCAGATTGATTATATTCTTTGCAGCCAAAGATAGAGAAGCTCTATACAGTCAACAAAAACAAGACCAGGAGCTGACTGTGGCTCAGATCATGAACTCCTTATTACCAAATTCAGACTCAAATTGAAGAAAGTAGGGAAAACCACTAGACCATTCAGGTATGACCTAAATCAAATCCCTTATGATTATAAAGTGGAAGTGAGAAATAGATTTAAGGGACTAGATCTGATAGATAGAGTGCCTGATGAACTATGGAATGAGGTTCATGACATTGTACAGGAGACAGGGATCAAGACCATCCCCATGGAAAAGAAATGCAAAAAAGCAAAATGGCTGTCTGGGGAGGGCTCACAAATAGCTATGAAAAGAAAAGAGGTGAAAAGCAAAGGAGAAAAGGAAAGATACCAGCATCTGAACACAAAGTTCCAAAGAATAGCAAGAAGAGATAAGAAAGCCTTCTTCAGCGATCAATGCAAAGAAATAGAGGAAAAGAACAAAATGGGAAAGACTAGAGATCTCTTCAAAAAAATTAGAGATACCAAGGGAACATTTCATGCCAAGACGGGCTCAATAAAGGACAGAAATGGTAGGGACCTAACAGAAGCAGAAGATATTAAGAAGAGGTGGCAAGAATACACAGAAGAACTGTACAAAAAAGATCTTCACGACCCAGATAACCATGATGATGTGATCACTAATCTAGAGCCAGACATCTTGGAATGTGAAGTCAAGTGGGCCTTAGAAAGCATCGCTACGAACAAAGCTAGTGGAGGTGATGGAATTCCAGTTGAGCTGTTTCAAATCCTGAAAGATGATGCTGTGAAAGTGCTACACTCAATATGCCAGCACATTTGGAAAACTCAGCAGTGGCCACAGGACTGGAAAAGGTCAGTTTTCACTCCAATTCCAAAGAAAGGCAATGCCAAAGAATGCTCGAACTACTGCACAATTGCACTCATCTCACATGCTAGTAAAGTAATGCTCAAAATTCTCCAAGCCAGGCTTCAGCAGTATATGAACCATGAACTCCCTGATGTTCAAGCTGGTTTTAGAAAAGGCAGAGGAACCAGAGATCAAATTGCCAACATCTGCTGGATCATGGAAAAAGCAAGAGAGTTCCAGACAAACATCTATTTCTGCTTTATTGACTATGGCAAAGCCTTTGACTGTGTGGATCACAATAAATTGTGGAAAATTCTTCAAGAGATGGGAATACCAGACCACCTGACCTGGCTCTTGAGAAATCTGTATGCAGGTCAGGAAGCAACAGTTCAAACTGGACATGGAACAACAGACTGGTTCCAAATAAGAAAAGTAGTATGTCAAGGCTGTATATGGTCGCCCTGCTTATTTAACTTCTATGCAGAGTACATCATGAGAAACGCTGGACTGGAAGAAACACAAGCTGGAATCAAGATTGCCAGGAGAAATATCAATAACCTTAGATATGCAGATGACACCACCCTTAAGGCAGAAAGTGAAGAGGAGCTAAAAAGCCTCTTGATGAAAGTGAAAGAGGAGAGCGAAAAAGTTGGCTTAAATCTCAACATTCAGAAAACAAAGATCATGGCATCCAGTCCCATCACTTCATGGGAAATAGATGGGGAAACAGTGGAAACAGTGTCAGATTTTATATTTTTTGCGCTCCAAAATCACTGCAGATGGTGACTGCAGCCATGAAATTAAAAGACATTTACTCCTTGGAAGAAAAGTTATGACCAACCTAGATAGCATATTCAAAAGCAGAGACATTACTTTGCCGACTAAGGTCCATCTGCTGCTGCTACTGCTGCTAAGTCGTTTCGGTTGTGTCCAACTCTGTGTGACCCCAGAGACGGCAGCCCACTAGGCTCCCCCATCCCTGGGATTCTCCAAGCAAGAACACTGGAGTGGGTTGCCATTTCCTTCTCCAAAGGTCCATCTAGTCAAGTGAAAAGTGAAATGAAGTCGCTCAGTCGTATTTGACTCTTTGCGACCCCGTGGACTGTAACCTACCAGGCTCCTCCGTCCATGGGATTCTCCAGGCAAGAATACTGGAGTGGGTTGCCATTTCCTTCTCCAGGGGATCTTCCCGACCCAGGGATTGAACCTGGGTCTCCCACCTTGCAGGCAGACGCTTTTAACCTCTGAGCCATCTAGTCAAGGCTATGGTTTTTCCAGTGGTCATGTATGGATGTGAGAGTTGGACTGTGAAGAAGGCTGAGCACCAAAGAATTGATGCTTTTGAACTGTGGTGTTTGAGAAGACTCTTGAGAGTCCCTTGGACTGCAAGGAGATCCAACCAGTCCACTCTGAAGGAGATCAGCCCTGGGATTTCTTTGGAAGGAATGATGCTAAAGCTGAAGCTCCAGTACTTTGGCCACCTCATGCTAAGAGTTAACTCATTGGAAAAGACTCTGATGGTGGAGGGATTGGGGCCAGGGGGAGAAGGGGACGACAGAGGATGAGATGGCTGGATGGCATCACGGACTCGATGGACGTGAGTCTGAGTGAACTCCAGGAGATGGTGATAGACAGGGATGCCTGGTGTGCTGTGATTCATGGGGTCGCAGAGAGTCGGACACGACTGAGCGACTGAACTGAACTGAGCTGAACTGAGTATCTATCAATATGATTTTTTTGCTTTAATATTTATTTATTTGGCGCTGTGGGCTCTTAGTTGTAGCATGCTGAATCTTTGATCTTTGTTGCAGCATACAGGGTCTTTTAGCTGCAGCATGCAAACTCTTGGTTGCAGGTTGTGACCAGGGATTGAAGCTGGCCCCCCTGCTTTGGGAGTGTGGGGTCTCAACCACTGTACTGCCAGAGAAGTTCTTATCAATATAAGTATATGAGGAGTATATATACATATATATATATGAGTATAATTATGAGTATATATATCTCAGAATTTTATGAAATGTGTGGGTTACATGTCCAGGCTCTGCAATTCTTGCCATTTACAGTAAGAACCATGGAAGGAGGGAAGCTCTGTGAGGAAGCTCTCTACAGCTCAGGGAGGTCTGAAAGACCCAAGGTCATTCCATCAGCTAGAATCCACTGACAGAGTGACTACCCTTCCGTGATTTAATGTGGCTTGATGAATTCCCCAGGAACCCTTGGGCTGTCAGGACACAAGTTCCCATGTCAGTTTCTTCCAGCAGGTAGCATGTACAGCATGCACTCTGAAATGGTAGTGAAAATTTTGGTGTCGTTTCTGGGGACTCCAAAGAGCTCCTGGTACCAGAGTCCTTTATGTCTCAGCACAGAACATAATTGAGCAACAGACAAAGCAATAGATAAGAAGTGATTCATCAGAAGAGGACACTTATGAGGCTTTCAAGTGGGCAAGCGAGAGAGTGCCATACCTTGAGAATTTCCTGGGCTATAATTTTATAAGGAAAGGAAAAGCAGGGAAGAGAAGAAGAGCTTCTTTTTCTTGAGTAGTCATCATCCTTCCAGCATCAGCTCCTCCTCCAGATTGGGCAGGGCAATTTTCTTGTCCCTGTGTGGTCAAGCTAGGTCCACAGATTATTGTTTTTTTGTGTGCAGAGAGCATGTCCCAGGGATCATTAACCTACTGAGCTCACTGGACAGGCTGTGTGTCTCATGCCACCATTGTTTTATTGGTTGGGGGCATGTCTCATGCTTCTGTTGCTTGATTTTGTTGCTAAGCAAGGCTACTTGGTTTTACAGTTAAGCAAACCTGCTTTCTTGAGCAATCATTAACTTACAGAGTCTCCCATATTTTTTGTACTTACAATCCCCTAGTGGGATTAGCTCTAATCACCCACTTTGTTCCTTTATTCTGTCCCTATTGGTAAGAGATTGAATGATTGATTGATTGATTTCTTACTGTTCTTGAGGTTAAAGATCCTCTCTTTTCTTCCCAAAATAAACATAGGGATATTTAGTGAAGGCATTAAAGATATGGCTTGTTTTATTAATATTTAGTGAATTAGAAGGGGAAGAACTTGTTATAAATTCACCTTTGAAACTAGAATATTAACTTTTCACCAGATTAAGACAAGACTCTGTACAAAGGCATTAAATAGCTATCGTAAAAGTTGTTTGAGGGCTTCCCTGGTAGTTCAGCTGGTAAAGAATCTACCTGCAATGTAATCGAGACCCTGGTTTCCTGGGTCAGGAAGATCCCCTGGAGAAGGGCATGGCAACCCACTCCAGTATTCTTGCCTGGAGAATCCTCATGGACAGGGGAACCTGGTGGGTTACAATCCATGGGGTTGCAGAGAGTCAGATATGACTGAGCAACACAAAAGCTGTTTACCACAAGTCCCTAAACGGTCATTACTCTCCACCTAGTGGCAAGATAGGTTAATTGAAAGCAAGAAATATTCTGACACTTGAATGCTAAAGTGAAATATTATTTTTAAAAGAGTCCAGGTTAGATGCATGATACAGGATGCTCGGGGCTGGTGCACTGGGATGACGCAGAGGGATGGTATGGGGAGGGAGGTGGGAAGGGGGTTCAGGATGGGGAACACATGTATACCCGTGGCGGATTCATGTCAATGTATGGTAAAACCAATACAATATTGTAAAGTAATTAGCCTCCAATTAAAATAAATAAATTTATATTAAAAAGAAGAGAACAGTATTTACAGCATCAAATAAACCTGACCACTGTTCTATTAAATTTTGGTATAAATAAAAATGGTATGTAAAATAATCCATGACTGTAATTTGATATTGTGCCAAGTCATCTAATTTGGAAATGAAAATTCTTTCGGGATGATAAACAGAATATTTGTAAATACAGGCCTTATCTTGAAAGCATTTCTTCTTAACATCTTAAATATTTTATGACCTTAAAAATCTTATCGTTCTTAAGAAAATGCCAAATTATATTTTAACTATTGCAAGGAGGTTTAGAAAATATGCTACCAAGCAATTTTAAAGAAAATCAAAATCAGCATTGGGACACTAGGCAGGATATTTTTAGTGCAAGAACTTTGTAATCTGGGGCTATTAATCAGGAATATAGTAGTACTTATAACTAGCAAAGGTAGCTGATAGTCTCAGATTAAGCTGACATTCAGTATTGAGCCCATATAGGGTCATTGCAGTGGGAATCCATCTGCTCAAATGAGTTCAACATTCTATTAAGATTAGTCCATGCAGTCTGCTTATTAAATCATTTGGGTATTACTCCGGATCCTAAGGGACGGAAGAGAAAATAACAAAAGTAGAAAGAAGGCAAGTACTATGAAAAGAAAGTAAGCAAGCTGAGAAATCTTTAGTGGAAGTCAAATGAATGGACCAGACCAAACAAGAAATTAAAAAAAAAAACAAACACATACTAAATCACATTAGAAAGGTAATGGAAGAAATTGGAAGCATGAATCAGGAAAATCAGGTATGAAGGACCAATTGGATTCATTGAATATGAAAAATCTACCAGATGAAATTGTGTAGTAAGAACTGTATCAGAAACACCTTACTACTGTTTTGTGGATACTATTTATCTCAATAATTTACTAATTTGAAAAATAAATTAGTAAAATGAAAGATCAGGTCAGTGAACATTTCTGAAGGAATTGGGTAGAGATGAAGTGGTACTAAACAACTGAAAGAAAGGACTTTCCTGGTGGTCCCATGGCTGAGACTCTCGCTTCCAATGCCAGGGGCCCAGGTTTGATCCCTGGTCAGGGAACTACATCCCACATGCCAAAACTAAGAGTTCCCATGCCACAAGTAAAGATCCTACATGTCTCAACGAAGACCCAGTAGCCAAAAAATAAATAAAATAAATACCTTTTTAAAAAATGAGAAAAAGGTTAAGACATACTGACAGATTTTTGCAAAAATTAAGAATGATATTACTATCTAAATGGAAAGCACTCAGAGAAAGTGCTGAAACAGGAAAATATCAAGTTAGCATTTTTTAATCTAATTAATTTTATTTAAGAATGAATCCGAAATATGTTATTGAAAGGTACACAAAACTTGAGAAGGCTGCCACAGAAAGATCCTGTTTGAAAGCATTGTGGGAGGAAGTGTTTGGGCAAGGAAAAGAATGACTCCAAGAGGTAATGTAGTCGATGTGGAAAGTATGGGAGAAGCACTTACACTTGGATCAGAAGCCTCCAGAGGGTCTTTAAAACAAGAAGGATAGACAAGATTGGACTTCTTCCTTTACCTCAAAGATTTTATAGAGTATACAGACGTGTGACACGTCATTTGTATATGTGTGCATTTGCTGGAGGAACAGAGGCCAAAAAAGCCGCCCATGAATTTATTTACAGGTTGTACATGTAAATATGTACAATTTCCCATAATCAGAAATTATATTTAAAATATATAGCATCCAGTACGGGAACTTTTCTGGTGGTCCAGTGGCTGAGACTCCACACTTCCAATGCAGGGGGCCCAGGTTCCATCCCTTATCAGGAAACTAGATCCCACATACCGCAACCAAAGATCCTGAATGCCACAACAAAGACTGAAGAAACTGTGAGCCTCAGCTAAGACCTGGACCGGCTAAATAAATAAATTATATAAAAAGAAAACCAAGCATCTGGTACAGCATGAAGCACTGACCACTCAGAGCAGACATCAAAGGGCTGGAGCAGATTCCAGGAGGCTCCTACCTCGCTCTTCACCTGGGGATTAGGAGTACATGTGGGCCGGGCTGGGGCAGTGGGGAGGCGTGGGAATGGGGCTCAGGGCAGCTTCTATTTACCAGCAGATACCACATAGTTCAAAATTTTAACAGTCAGTATGATCGTGTACCCTGGCAGATGTTCCTTCAAGCTTGATAATGCTACGCAATTTTCTTAACCACGCTTAACTTGTTTTTTAAAACAAACCTTGGGTAGACGTTATTTTCCTGAGAGGTGGAAACTGTCTCTGTAGTAAAACAATTTGACATGTTGGAGAGCCTTATCTTCTGATATTGCGAGTCAGAAAAATTACATAGGGGACATTAAGTTGTAATAAAGGAGAGAGAGTAATCAAAAAATCTTACTCAAGATATTTTCCTGACTAGTCATCTTACAAAGGTTTTTACTAAGTTTTGGGGGTTATGAATATCATGTATGATTTTGTTTCCTATGTTTTAAGGAAAGGTGGTTTAAAACATGAAACCTATTAAGCAAAGTTAAAACAACAACAACAACAAAACCTTTAAGGATAATTTCTTCTTATTGCAGACTGCAGGCTGCTATCAGGCCCAGTAGATGTGAGCAGAGCCACAACTTCCTTCAGACCAGTCTGCATACCCATGAGTGAGAAATTAACTTTTATTCATTGAATTTTTCAGTTGTTTGTTATGTAGCAAAAGACATTCTTTTGTCACTTATTAATATATTCATCATTCATATGATATATATTGCACATCTGTGTGCTAGGCATTACTGTAAAAATCCAAATTGCTATTTTCTTTTTTTTTCCTGTAAAAGGTTGATTAGACCAGTTTCTGATAAAACTAATCAGGAAGAACTTCCCTGGTGGTTCAGTGGCTAAGATCCATGTTCCCAATGCAAGGGGCCCGGGTTCAGTCCCTGGTAAGGAAACTAGATCCCACATGCCAAAACTAAGAATTCACATGCCACAATGAAAGAACCTGCATGCAGAAGCTAATACCTAGCAGAGCCAAATAAATAAATATTTTAAAAAACTAATCAGGGAAAAAGGAAAGGATGCAATAAACAACATCACCCATGAAGTTCTACTATTGAAATAGAAAATAAACAGAGAAACAAACTTGGAAATCCAAATGGCTGATAAGCAAATGAAGAGTTATTTCACCTTGCAAGTAATAAGAGAGATGCAAATTGAAACATCAGTCAGAAACCTGATAAGATCAAGTAAAAGTGAGGATGTTGAGAAACAAGAATTATCCCATAAAGCCTGAAAGAAAGTAAGCTGGTGCAACCATTCCAGAGAGCAACCTGCAAGTCCTTGGTACATAATATTGCTTATACTCTCTATGAAAGTGAAAGTGAAGTCGCTCAGTCGTGTCTGACTCTTTGAGACCCCATGGACTGTAGCCCACCAGGCTCCTCCATCCATGGAATTTTCTAGGCAAGAGTACTGGGGTGGGTTGCCATTTCCTTCTCCAGGGGATCTTCCCGACCCAGGGATCGAACTTGGGTCTCCTGCATTGCAGGCAGATACATAGCAATTATATCCTAGATCCCTTGCACATGTCCCTAAGAATATTTTTTATAGCACTGGTTGTAATAATCAGAATGGAAGAAGCCTAGATGCCTATGAAATGAGAAGTGAGAGATAATTACATAATATAGTTATTATGTATATCATGTATATATAACAGTATCCAGAATTAATGTTCTAGATTAGTTTATAGCTCAGTGGATCTTAAAATATCATGACAAGTAGAAAAAAACAAACTATAAAATTTACAAAAGAATACCTTTCAAGGAGATTAAATGCACATACTCAGAAAGCAAAACTATATTTCTTTTTAAGGATACATGTCTATCTAAATAAACATGGAAAAGCATATATTTTAATATTATATACAAGGGTAGAAGAGAGATGAGGACAGTGGATGAATGGAAAAATAGTGAAACAAAAGTAGGAAAAATAAGAGACACTTGCTGATAATGTAAAATGAAAGTTAGGAGAAGATGATTAATTCAATTTTGTGCACTTAATCATCAAAAAGGGATAATAAATTGTAGAAGCTGAGGTATGGGACCTGGGGTAATTTGAGAGCATAAGAAAACCAGTGCTATCTGAGCATGAGCATGTGGAATTCTCAGGCTTCTGAAGACCCCTTCTCTTATAAAGTCTTCCTGGGATAAGTGGAAGATAATAAGTATCATAGTAGCTATATTTTAATTCTGTTTTAGTTTAGCAAATGATAACAAGATAAGCTATAAACCTCTGACACATCTACATATATCAGTAAACAAATGAAAAAAAAAATACTTTTAAAAAGAACATGATGTATTATGTTCATTGAAAACTTCACATTTCCATGTGACAAACATGATGATTTTCTCATAGTGGGAATTCCTTTGCAATTATCTTGTTAATTGGTATAACGTGGGGCTTAAATTGCATTCATGGATTTTAATATGTTATCATTAGAAATTATTTCAATTGAAGCTTTCATTTTATCTTTCTTTAACTATCATCCATGACCCTGAATGAGGATTATCTTTGGAAATCAGTGCCTCTCAAAATTTTTTGTCTTGGATTTACCTTCTCCTAGTCTACATTCTTTTGTCTTTGTTCCTTTGAAAAATCACAAGAGGAAAAGATTGCAATGGAGTCTATAGCACAGCCTATTAGAGAAAATAGATGAAATAATATTTTCTTAACTGTTGCATGTGAATATTAAGAGGATATTATGCTTCCCTGTAGAACATCTAATTATATTCAGTGTGTTTTAACATCACTGACTGCTTCTTAGTTGATGGTGTAATGAAAGTTTGTCATATGGAAAACTGCCAACTTTACATCTCAGGGAATCTGAAGAATGTCTTCGGCTGCTGATTAAAATGCTTCAAAAAATTTTAAAAGAGGAGTGTGTGGGTTTTTTTTGTGTGTGTGTGGCGAGGAATGATAGACATTACCATTTGAGGAAGGAAAAGCTATTGTATTACTCAGAGATGACGATTACAATTCAACTGTCATCTTTTTTTTCATCTTCTAAATAGTGAAGGGTAGGTTACTTATTTCTTTGACTAATTAAATTGAGAAGGAATAGGTTCAGAAAGATTACATAGGAAAATGGATAATTATGGTAAATTGATTTATATTCACTCTATAAATGAATATGATGCTGCTTTCCTTTTTATTTTCATCATAATTATGCTTATTTTCTCTGGTTATTTCAAGTGAATGTCTAGATACACTGTATTTCAAAATGATTCTACAGTTGCAAAAATGACTGAAGACAGATGAACAAGCTAACTCTTGGTGTCTGATCATGTTGGAACTATAAGGTCTTGCTTATTTTTCTCAGCATTTGCCTTCCTGTTGCTGATTATCATTCCTCACGATTTGTTCCACCCAAAAGCAGGATTTGTGAGACTTGGCTCCTCCACTCCTAATTTTGATCCCTCCCTATGAGACAGGTAAGTTACAAGCTCCCTGGTTCATTACCACAATAAGCAGTGTAACTAAGAATGCCCCTTAGGATTTGCTTTCAAAATGAAATGGACCAAGACTCTACGGTCCTCATCCCCCATGTCCTCTACCTGCCTTTTATCTGCGGAAAAACTTTAGCCAAAGAATAAGTTTAATCAGAGAAGTGGGAACATGCAGAAATAAAGGCGAAAACACTCAAAGGAGACCAAATAATAATAGTTTAGTCATTAAGCATAGTCAAGGACCTCTAGTTCCTTCTCAGGGTCTATAGGTAATATTCTGAGCCATATGCTGTGAGCTGTCTTATGGAGACTGAAACCCCTACTAGGTGGAGAGGTTAACTCCATGATGTCCAGACTGTAGCCATGTCATTGGCCCCTACAATTCTAAGAACTGGCCTCAAAAACTGGAAACAAACTGATGTTGGAACTGAAGATTAACTGTACTTAAACAATCAAGATGATGCTAGTCAGACCACCAAAGACCAATTTCAAGATAACTGTCAGAGCTGACTGTGCTGTTTCTGCACATAAGCCCCTTCCCCAGCCTCTAGCTCACAATTGTCAGTGGAGGGAGTCAGTCTTTGAACAGGAATCTGCCCTCCCTTGAGATTGCTGGCATCCAAAGTAAAGCAAACCTTCCTTTCCACTAACCTGGCACCCAGACCCTACTTTCACTTACAATGTAACTTGTGAAATATGAAACAAAACGGAGTCACTTATGTCAAGGGGTTTTAAAATGGAATTGGGAGGCCATAAATAAGGTGGACTTTATACATGTCCCATTGGATGGAGCCATGGAATTCTGAACTGGGCCAATCCACTAATATTGCAAGGACTCTGCAAGAATGCCTACAACTTGTCACAATAATAAACTTTTCCATCTTCCTAGTGGTAAAGAAACTGCCTGCCAAAGCAGGTTAGATAAAAGAGACTTGGGTTCAATCTCTGTGTCAGGAAGATCCCCTGGGGGCGGGCACGACAACCTCCTCCAGTAATCTTGCATGGAGAATCCCATGGACAGAGGATCCTGGCAAGCTACAGTCCATAGGGTCGCACAGAGTCAGACGTGACTGAAGTGTTTTAGCATGTACATAAGGATAGCCTTAGCACTCAATCATGACTAGTTGCTACCTCTAACTCCAATTAAAATTCTTTGTAATGCAAATCTCCCTTCTTTGCCTTTAAAAGCTCCTGACTTTTGCTCCCTAGTGGACACTCTTTGGATTGAGTGAGTGTATCTATGTATCTGTGTGCCCAGAATTGCAATCCTTTGATCCCAGACAAACATTTTTTGCTTGATTATTGTTTCCTAGGTTCGTTTAGGTTTGCAGACTAGTAACTAGGATGTGCTTCGATTCACGGTGTCGCAAAGAGTCGGACACGACTGAGAGACTGAACTGAACTGAATTGAACTGAACTATGATGTGGACTGAAGTCATTTTGCCACTTCCAGACCTGGCGCCTTAAATGTCTCTTCAAAAAATTTTATGCACTCTTCATTTCCCCAAGACTGTAAGCAAAGAATTCTGAGAGTGGAGCTTCCTTAAATCAACATTTGGAAGAGAACTGTGAGACCAACTGTGGCCTGTGGCTTCATCAAATCACTAAGATTTTGAGATGGCAAGGACAGTAATTGTCACATTCAAAGATACAATCTAGAAGAAAAGCACAAGTTTGAATTTAATCTGTTGGAATGTTAGAAAAGAAAGGGTATTAAAGGGAATCATTGGATTCCTTGGAATATTGCACAGTATATTCCAAGCATAGATAGGATCATTACAAAGAATGTTGCCTGCCGTTCCCGTAAACAAGGGATATCGCCATCCATCAAGCCATCAGTCACTACAGTCGTGCCTGATGATGCACTCTGAGTGAAACTCAGGATGGAGAAAAACAGGATACTGGCCCTACATAGTTAAGAAGCATATCAAAGGAATATTTCAATAAGCCCAGACTCTTGTATCTTTCCATGATATGGAAAAGCACTAAAATCATTCACTTGAGGTTGTTTTTTTTGTTGTTGTTGTTGTTATTTTGGTAATTAGCAGTGTCATTTGATGTTAAACTACATATTTTTTTTCCAACAAAAACTCTTATATATCTTGGTTCCTTCTTTACCTCTTTGGAGCAGTTTCCTCAGAGTCATCTGAGAGGCTGTCTTCCCAAGGTATAGTCTTCAGTAAAGTGAAGTCGCTCAGTCTTGTCCAACTCTTTTCGACCCCATGGACTGTAGCCTATCAGGCTCGTCCGTCCATGGGATTTTCCAGGCAAGAGTGCTGGAGTGGATTGCCATTTCCTTCTCCAGGGGACCTTCCCAACCCAGGAATCGAACCCCTGCATTGCAGGCAGATGCTTTACCATTTGCGCCACCAGGGAAGCCCTAATGTCCTCAAATAAAACATAACTCTCAACTTTAAGGTTGTACATTTGTTTTTTCAATTGACAGAATAGAAAAATGGAAATGGGTAATTACCTTTTCAAAACAGAATAAAAGCAGCAAGAAGCAAAGGAAAGATAAAAAGTGGTCTTAGACAATGATTCCCAGAACAGGGGTTGGGTAAGAGGAGGAGTTAGGGAGTCATGTAAATGACTTAAAAATTTTTGTGGAGGCTAAGGTATTTTTAGTGAGTCCTACAGGTGGGAATTGTGTGTTTGCCTTATCCAAGGAACAGTTTCTGAGCCTAGGAGGATAAAATACTCAGAATTGCTCATCTAAGACATGAATGGTTAAGAACCCTGAAGGAAAAGTTTAAATGTACATAAGATAATAGAAATACTGTTTTTAAGAAAAATGAGTTCTTGAAAAGTTTGTTAAGGAGAAAGAAGCATCAAATTTTTGAAACAAAGTCAGATTTGCTCATTTTTTAATCTTTAACAGTTTCTGTCCTAAAATAAGGGTTTTCCTGGTAGCTCAGCTGGTAAAGAATACACCTGCAATGTAGGAGACCCTGGTTCGATTCCCAGGTTGGGAAGATCCCCTGGAGAAGATAATGGCTACTAATTTCCATATTCTTGGGCTTCCCTGGTGGCTCAGACAGTAAAGAATCAGCCTGCAATGCAGGAGACCTGGGTTTGATCCCCAGGTTGGAAAGATGCCCTGGAGGAGAGAATGGCTACCCACTTCAGTATTCTGGCCTGGAGAATTCCTATTTTATATTTGGCAGCACTTGCTAATTTCTCTTTAAAATTTACCCTATTCATATGGAGCTAAGTTCATTCCTTTATCTATGTATATTTATCGTTCCTGGTGTGCAGAACATTCAAATTACACTGTATACTACAAGTGTGAAAAGAATAAAGATTTTAGTCTTCAAAGAGTTTGCAATTCATTTCAAGAAAAATCTATTAAGCTCAGAAGTGAGGATATAGGATGAGTAAGTTATAACACCTACCCTGAAGGAGTGAAGTCAATTTTCAAGAAGGACTATTGTTCTTTCTCCTGTTCCATGATGTGGGTTCCCTCCCTACATCATCAAGCATTCTTCTGTCATCAGGTGAGTGTCCTACAATTCAATTCAATTTTGACACTATCTACACAAAGATGGGCTTCCCAGGGCCCTAGTGGTAAAGAATCTGCCTGCCAATGTCAGAGACATAAAAGACCTGGATTCAATCCCAGGGTCAGGAAGATCCCTTGGAGGAGGGCACAGCAACCCACTCCAGTATTCTTGCCTGGAGAATCCCATGGACAGAGGAGCCTGATGGGCTACGGTCCATAGGGTCGCACAGAGTCAGACACAATTCAAGTGGCTGAGCACTCACGTACCCAGAGATAAGCATCAGATTGAGTTTAGTCACATAAAACTGCCCTCCATTTCATATGCCAATTGCAAGTCCAAGTTGTGACTTGTGCTTCTGACTGACTGGCTATAAATCAGAGGTTCCCATGACCCCATCCTCCCTTGCTACCGTTTGACTGATTTATTGGAACAGCTCATAGAACTCAGGAAATGAGTTTCCTCACTAAATTACCTGCTTGTTACAAAGGATTTTTTTTAATATAAATTAATAGCCAGAAGAAGAGATACACAGAGCAAGGTCTAGAACAAAGTAGCTTCTGTCATCTTGGAGTTTGGGACCTGGCACAGATGATATGGAAATGTAATTGTAGCTGAACAGGACCCTGGTGTCTTCCCAGGACAGGCCCTCCTCCATGTCCTCTGCTTTAGTTCCTCTCTGAAGTGCTTGGATAATAGTATTTAATGCTCATTTCCTGAGATGTTCTTCAGATGAAAAAAGCCTCCTTATCTCCAACACATGGAAGATGTTAACTACTTGACAACCATGAGCACATAGCTCTAGGTCTCCTGGAACCTAAGGACTGATAATATTCACCTTGTGTGACCCCACCCTGCTACCTCACAGCAGCCAGAGAACTTGATCAAGCTGGTCATGAATCTTGTGACTCAACAATAGAGAAGCCTCTTTGCTGTTGTTGTTCAAGTCATGTCCAACTCTTTGTGACCCCATGGACTGCAACACACCCGGTTCCTCTGTCCTCCACTATCTCATGGAGTTTGCTCAAATTCATCTCCACTGAGTTGGTGATGCTATCTAACCATATCATTCTCTGCCACCCCCTTAGCCTTTTGCCATCAATCTTTCCCAGCATCAGGGTCTTTTCCAGTGAATTATCTCTTCATATCAGGTGGCCAAAACTTCAGCTTTAGCAACAATCCTTCCAATGAATAATCAGGGTTGATTTCCTTTAGGATTGATTGATTTGATCTCCTTGCTTTCCAAGGGACTCTCAAGAGTCTTCTGCAGCACCACAGTTTGAAAGCATCAATTCTTGGGCATTCAGCCCTCTTTACGGTCTAACTGTCACATCCGTACATGATTACTGAAAAAACCACAGGTTTGACTATATGGACCACATTTCACCTCCCTCACTTGGCTTTTAAAAGTGCTTTGCCAAAAGTTTTGGGGGAGCTCAAGGCTTTTTAAGGCATGAGCCACCTTATCACCTTGCATGACGTTGCAAGAAACATTTCTCTGCTCCAAACTCCGTTGTTTCAGTTTGTTTGGCCTCACTGTGCTTGAGGCACAAAAACTTGCATCAGCAGTTTGGTTCAGCAGCTTAAAAGCTCTTAGAATTTTTTCTTTTTCTAAAACAATTTTTATTTATTTGGCTGTGTTGGCTTTAGTGGCAGGATCTTCGTTGTGTTATGTGGGACCTTTTGTTACAGAGTACAGACTCTCTAGTTCTGGTGCTCGGGCTTAGCAGCTGTGGCACACAGGCTCTGGAGCTCAAGAGCTCAGCTTAGTTGCTCCGGCATGAGATCTTTGTTCCCTGACCAGAAATTGAACCCCTGCCCCCTGCATTGGAAGGCAGATTCTTAAGCACTGAACCATCAGGGAAGTCCCTCAGAATCCACCCTTTTTTTTTTTTCCCGAGTTTTTATGGAAGCGTCATTGCAGAGTCTTGAATGATTAAATCACTGACCTTTGATAGTTGAACTCAATCTCCCACCTCTCAATCCTCTCTGGAGGTAGGGAGGTGGGATTCAAGGATCCAAACTTCTAATCACTTGGTTGAGTCCCCTGGCAACCAAACCCCACCCTTAGGTGATCTAGGAGCTTCCCAATAGTCACTCAACCCGGGTTTGATAGGTAGGGAAGGTCCTCTGGAATAAGGAATGGCTACCGCCGCAGTATTCTTGCCTGGCAAATCCCATGGACAGAGGAGCCTGGTGGGCTACAGTCCATGGGGTTGTAAAGAGTTGGACACAACTGAGTGACTAACACTTTCACTTTGGCTTCCCAAGTGGCACTAGTGGTAAAGAATCCGCCTGCCAGTGGAGGAGATGCAAGTGACACAAGTTCATGCCTTGGATGGGGAAGATCCCCTGGAGAAAGAAATAACTCACTCCACTATTCTTGCCTGGAAAATCCCATGGACAGAGGAGCCTTGTGGGCTACAAGTCCATGGGTCACATAGAATCAGATACTACTGAGCTACTGAGCACACGCAACATAACAGAATACATTTTTATGGCTCCAGTCACTTAGGAAATTCCTAGAGTTTTAAAAGCTCTGTACCAGAAATGAGGATGAAGACTAAATATATATTTCCTATTATAAATCTGAGAAATGAAATATTCCTGCCATATTAGTAAACAAAGATGTCACAGCCCTCAGTGATTCTGGCCCTCCAATTGCGAATTTCTGAGCCCTGAGGATGCCCAGGAAGGAGAACAATACCTGTGATGGAGCAGCCATTAGGCTATGGCCACTGCCTACACTGAGCCTTGAGGAACTCAGGGACTAGCCTCAGATAGCTGAGATGCATAAAGTGATTTCAGTGAAGCCCGACTCCTGCATCTTCCCATATATAGAAAAGTGCTAAATTCCTGCACTTGAGATATCTGGTTTTCTTTATTTCACAAAAATACTTTTGATGTTCAGACTATCTGTGTCTTGTTGCAAACCTCTGTATAACCTGACTTCCACCCTCTTCCACCACCCCCTCCAACCCCTCCCTAGTCTCCTCAAAGCAGTTGTCTCAAGGCTACTTGACATGCTGCCTCCTGGGTTTAAGTCCTAAACATTTCTACCAAATAAATAAGACAAACTATCAACTTTTAAGTTGTGACTTTTTTTTTTAATAGACAAATCATAATATCATAATTACATACAATGTAAAGAGACTGTTATAATCCAGTGAAATAGCATTGTGGTTAAGAACATAGACATTTTCTTTTCTTGTTTTTGCTGTACTGTGCAGCATATGAGATCTTAATTCCCCAACCAGGGATTGAACCTGTGCCCCTACAATGCAAACGTGGAGTCTTACTGCATCACCAGAGAAGTCCCTAGAACACAGACTTTTAATCCAAATTGCCTGGGTTCTAAACCAGTTATTTCATTGACTGAGTACATGACATTTGAAAAGATATTTAATATCTATTTGTTTAGTAGGGATAATAACAGAACCTTCTTCATAGAGTGAATTTGAAGTTTTAGTGATTCAATATATCTAAAGAATCCAAAACAAAATCCAGTACATAGTAAAGACTATATTATTAACTGCGATTGTAACGAAGAATCTGCTATTAATCCTTATATGTGGAACCTAGAAAGATGGTACTGATGAAGCTATTTGCAGGGCAGCAGTGGAAACACAGACATGCAGAAAAGACTTGTGGACACAGCAGTGAAGGAGAGGGTGTGACAGATGGAAATAGTAGCATGGGAACATTTACATTACCATATGTAAAATAGCCAGTGGGAATTTGCTGTATGACTCAGGGAGCTCACTCAACCTGGTTCTCTGTGACAACCTAGAGGGGTGGAATGGGGTGGGAGGGAGGTTCAAGAGAGAGGAGACATATGTATACCTGTGGCTGATTGATGCTGATGTATGGCAGAAACCAACACAATATTGTAGAGCAATCAACCTTCAATCAAAAAAAAAAGAATGTTACCAAATCTCAGCTCGTGCGCCCAATGAACAAGGAGGTCAAACAAATGGAACTGAGTTTGGAGTAAAGAAAGGTTTACTGTAGCACCAAAAAAAAGAGAGAAATTGAAGCTGAGTGGGACCCTGTGGGACTTTCCCAGGTATAAAAAACTTACTGTGTCATCGTTCCTCCAACTCCATCCCATTTTTTGGGCAGATTTCAAACATTTATGGTTAGAGAAATGAAAAAATTCAGAAACAAAGGAAAAACAGTCAAAAAACAATAGTGCAATAAGAAAGCAGAATCCTACTCCTCCCCCCGCACCACCCCAAAAGAATATACACTGCAGTATACCTTTGAGTTATTCTACAGGACCTATTGGAAAAGGGCGTGGCAACCCACTCCAGTATTCTTGCCCGAAGAATCCCATGGACTAAGGAGCCTGGCAGGTTACAGTTCATGGGGTCCCAAAGAGTTGGACAAGACTGAAGCGACTTAGCACGCACAGGAACTATGGCTCCCCACCCAGGTGGAGAATAGCAACTACATACTGAGACCCCAGACAGGTTGGAACCAGAAGGCTCAGGATTAAGATTCCTAGAGCACTGCCCTGTTACCTCACCACCAACCAATCAGGAGAAAGTCACACACCCTACAGCCCCATCCCCAAATTTTACCTATAAAAACTCTGAAAATTACAGGAGAGTTCAGGTCTGTGAACAGGAGCCAAACCACCCCTTTTCCTTGTGTGGTCCTTTCTCTGCTCCAGACCCTGATGTTTGGGGCTTATTTGGCCTCAGTGTGCATCAGGCATATGATGCACATGCATATGATGCCATACCCTTACCTTTGGCAACAAAATGAGTCAACAGCATTAGCTCCAATGGCAGGAGAAAAAAAAAAAAAAAGTATAAACTTTCAATTGGCTAGTTTGGCTAAAAGATCAAACAACTCCTAAGAGGACTTTTGCAGATAAGAACGAAAGGATTCAGAACAAGATGGTGGAGGAGTAGGTGGATGTGGAGTACATCTCTCTCCACAGATACATCAGGAATACACCTTCAGACACAGAAGTGCCTGCAGAACACCAGCTGAGAGCGAACAGGAGTACCTGACCAGTGGAAAAGAATATATAGTGCCACGCAAAACTCGGTAGGATGAAGGAACTAGGGGGAAAAACAGGAGTGTTAGTAGGACTGGACCTGCGTGGGGAACTGAAGCAGGGGAGCAATTGTCCAAGTGAGAGGAGAAACATTTAAGGCTGAGAGTGAAACAGCTGATCTGTGGCAGCCTAAATGGAATGAGAATCAGACAGTCCTTACCACAGCCATACATACCCCAGACAGGAATGCTGGTCCCCTGGAAGGCGCAGTGGCTGGGAGCTGGAGTTAAGGGATTGTGGAGCAATTGCAGGGTGAGGGCTGCTGTTGACTGTGGAGAGATGGACTGAGGGGATGTGAGGGAGGAGATCGTGGTGGGAAATGCTGGTGGAAGAAAGCCAGGCAGCTATGGAAGCAGGACAATACTGCTGAGTCATACACAGTGGGTGGAGCCATCACCATAGCCTCTCTCTCCCCACCGGCAAGCATTGGCAGAAGAACGATAGAGAGGCTGGGTTATCAAATGCCTAACTCACTGAACTACAGAATAGGACTGCACCCAGGTTGCCCCTTTAAGTGCCTGATGCACCAATCTACAGAGTAGGACCCCAGCCAGGGCGACCTCTCTATGTGCCTGATGTGCTGAACAACAGAGAAGGACCCCAGGCAGGGGAGCCCTCTAAGTGCCTGAATGGGCAGAGCTATGGAGAAAGACTGGCCAAAGAGGCCTTCTGATCGCCAGCTACAAGAGGTTCACAAAAAGATTCTGATAGGGCCATAACTCCTGCAGTGGAAGCAGTCCGTGTCCCTGTACACTTTGCCCCGCGAAGGTCCCTGCAAACCAAGCAGCTGTGCCACCTTCACGCTCAACTATCACTGGGGCAGAGTTGCCTTAGGCCAAAAATTCTTTCATCTATGCATGCAGGATCACTTCGGTCATGTCGTCTCTTTGCTACCCTGTAGACTATGGTTTGCCAGGCTTCTCTGTCAGGGAAGGGGGTTCTCCAGGCAAGAATACTGGAGCCTATTGGCCAATCCTGGTTGCCTTACCTTTCAGAACACTATTTCCTGTGGCCCTAGCCATCAACTCCCCTATCTGGTGCTGCCAGAACCCCTGTGACCCAAGCAGCTGCACCACCTCCACACCAGGCCCTCACGAGCAAATCCAAGTCCTCCAGGGAAGCCGCAGGAGCAAATCCCACTGGACAAACCACATATAGAGGTGAAAATAAAACCACAGTTGAAATACAGGGGCAGTGTGGCTAAGGAAGAAGACCCAAAGCCTTCCCACCAGCTGTACAAGCTACAGATTAAATCCACACAATCACCTAGGCAGACTGTGTCTATGGAATATATAAAAGGTCATAGAGAACTCCCATGAAAGAAAATGTGCTAGTTCTGATGGCTGTGGATGTTGAAGGCAAAGACACACAGGAGTAGGACCAGATTAGAATCTGAGCTGCCCCCACAGCAAGTCCAGAGATCAGCACAGTGGTTGAGGGCATCCTAGGGATAGGGAGGTAAGGTGAACTGTGACTCCCAGCTAGGGAAAGGACTCTGACAGCAATGACTCAAGAAAAACATTTCTTATTCTTATGTTTTGACTTGTTCTGTAGATTCTTTTGGACTTTTTTTCTACCCCCCACCCCCACCCCGTCCCGTTGTAGTTGTTGATTTTATTGGCAGTATGAGAATCCCAGGGACGGGGGGAGCCTAGTGGGCTGCCATCTCTGGGGTCACACAGAAGTGACTTAGCAGTAGCAGTGAAGTCCAATTAAGCTTTTGAGCTTCTTTTCTCCTCAGTCACATTTTTTATTGTTGTTATAAACCTCTGCCTCTAAGTTGGGCTTTTGCAGCTCAAAAGAGTTTTCCTTTTTTTCCTCTCTCTCTCTCTTTTCTATTTTTTTAATTTTAATTTTTAAACCTATTATTATTTTCTCTACATTTATTCCTTTGTTTGTCCTTCCTACTGTTCTTTTCCCCTTGCAGTTAATCTTTAATATACATAAATCTTCTTCATCTACCTCTATTTAATGTTGCATGTCTGTTCTTTCTTTCTTTTCTTTCCTCTCAACATATTTGTTAGTTTTGTTTTCACTGCTTTATTCCCCACTTGGCACCTTGCTTTAGTTTTGTTTTCCAGTTTGTGCTTTAGTTAGTTTTGTTCTGGTAGATATAAATTTTGATTTCCTTTGTTCACCAGGTGAATCTATTGTACTTTATTTTTGTTGGACTGTTTTGATTTCGCTTATGGGTGTATGTGTATATGTATATATTCAGTCACACTTTTTATTGTTGTTATAAACCTCTACCTCTATATTGGACTTTTGCAGTTCTGGGGAGTTTTCCTTTTTTTTTTTTTTTTCCTTTCTCATTTTTATAATTTTCATTTTTTTAAACTTATTGTATTTTTCTACATTTATTCCTTTGTTTGCCTTTCCTGCTGTTCTTTTCCCCTTGCAGTTAATCTTTAATGTATATAAATCTTCTTCATCTACTTCTATTTAATGTTGCATATCTATTCTTTCTTTCTTTTCTTTCCTCTCAACATATTTGTTAGTTTTGTTTTCATTGCTTTATTCCCCACTTGGCACCTTGCTTTAGTTTTGTTTTCCAGTTTGTGCTTTAGTTAGTTTTGTTCTTAACTGGTAAATATAATTTTTGACTTCTTTTATTCTCTGGGTAAATTTACTGTACTTTATTTTTGTTGGACTGTTTCGGCTTTGCACATGAGTGTACATGTATATGTTTATATTTCATTATTTTAATTGTTATTTACCTGCTTTTGTAGCTTCCATTTGTCTGGGATTTATATTTGGTTTCTCATTTTTGGATATTTGTTTTAATCTCACTTAATACTTAATACCATAACGAACCACCTGTGGAATCTTCAGTCCTGACCAGAGATCAAGAACCTTTGGAGTGGGAGCATTGATCCCAAGACCCTAGAATACCAGAGAACTAACCCTAGGGAGTATCAAATAGTGAGAATTCACACAAACAAAACCACTTGAATACAAGACCGAGCATCATCCAACCACCAGTAGCACCCTGTGCAGGATGTCTCATCTAAACAACAAACAAAACAAAAATTCAAACCCAGTCATCATCAGACAGGATTAACACTTCACTCAACCTTGCCCATTAGAGGAAAAACAAACAAACAAACAAAAACTCAGCACAAATCTCACCCTATGCAAAGCTTACACAAACCACTGGACCAACCTTAGGAGGGCAGAAACCAAAAGGAAGAAAGAATTCAACTTTCCCTGAAGCCTGGGAAAAGGAGACTGCAAACACAATAAGTTAAAAAAATAATAATAATGAAAAGGCAAAAAACTACTACACAAATGAAGGAACAAACTAGAAATACAGAAGTCCAAATAAATGAAGAGGAAATAGGCAAACTACCTGAAAAAGAATTCAGAATAATGATAGTAAAGATGTTCAAAAACCTTGGACACAAAATGGAAAAAATGAAAGAATCAATTAACAAACTTAGAAGAATTAAAGAATAAACATACAGAAACAAACAACAAAATTACTGAAATTAAAAATATTCTAGGAGGAATCAATAGTAGAATATCTGAAGCAGAATAACAAATCAGTGAGCTGGAAGATAAAATGGTAGAAATAACTTCTGAAGAGCAGAATAAGTAAAAAGAATGAAAAGAACTGAGGATAGTTTCAGAGACCTTGGGGACAATATCAAACACACCAACATTCAGATTAGAGGGGTCCCAGAAGAGAAAAAGAAAGGGTATGAGAAAATTTTTGGAGATTATAGTTGAAAATTTCCCCAACATGGAAAAGGAAATAGTCAATTAAGTCCAAGAGAATGAAGTGTCCCATACAGGAGAAACCCAAGGAGAAACACACTAAGACACATACTAATCAAATTAGCAAAGACTATAGCATATTCAAAAGCAGAGACATTACTTTGCCGACTAAGGTCCATCTAGTCAAGGCTACGGTTTTTCCTGTGGTCATGTATGGATGTGAGAGTTGGACTGTGAAGAAGGCTGAGCGCCGAAGAATTGATGCTTTTGAACTGTGGTGTTGGAGAAGACTCTTGAGAGTCCCTTGGACTGCAAGGAGATCCAACCAGTCCATTCTGAAGGATTTCTTTGGAAGGAATGATGTTAAAGCTGCAACTCCAGTACTTTGGCCACCTCATGCGAAGAGTTGACTCATTGGAAAAGACTCTGATGCTGGGAGGGATTAGGGGCAGGAGGAGAAGGGGATGACAGAGGATGAGATGGGTGGATGGCATCACTGACTTGATGGACGTGAGTCGAAGTGAATTCCAGGAGTTGGTGCTGGACAGGGAGGCCTGGCGTGCTGTGATTCATGGGGTCTCAAAGAGTCGGACACGACTGAGCAACTGAACTGAACTGAACTGAAACACAAGGAAAATATTAAAAAAGCAAAGGAGAAGCAACAAGTAACATACAAGGAAAACCCCATATACTTAACAGCTGATCTTTCAGCAGAAACTCTGCAGGTCAGAAGGGAATGGCAGGATATATTTAAAGTACTGAAAAGGAAAAATCTAGAATCAAGATTACAGTACCCAGTGATGATCTCATTCAAAATTGATGGAAAAATAAAAAGATTTTCAGACAAGCAAGTTAACAGAATTCAGTACCAACAAACCAGCTTTACAACAAATGTTAAAGGGACTTACATAATCAAGAAATACAAGAGGAGAAAAAAGATTTGCAAAATCAACCCCAAATAATTAAGAAAATGGCAATAGGAACATGTATATCAATAGTATATCCATTTAAATGTAAATGGATTAAATGCTCCAACCAAAAGACACAGACTGGCTGAATGGATACAAAAACAAGACCCATATATATACTGTCGAAAAGAAACCCACTTCAGACCTAAAGACACATATAGACTGAGAGTGAGAGGATGGAAAAATATGTTCCATGCAAATGGGAAGCAAAAGAAAGCTGGAGTAGCAATCCTCATATCAGAAACAATAGACTTTAAAATAAAGATTACAAGAGATAAGGAAGGACACTACATAATGACCAAGGGATCGATTCAAGAGGAAGACATAACAATTGTAAAGACCTATGCACCCAAATCAGTTCAGTTCAGTTCAGTTCAGTTCAGTTCAGTCGCTCAGTTGTGTCCGACTCTTTGAGACCCCATGAATCGAAGCACGCCAGGCCTCCCTGTCCAGCACCATCTCCCGGAGTTCACTCAGACTCATGTCCATCAAGTCAGTGATGCCATCCAGCCATCTCATCCTCTGTCTTCCCCTTCTTCTCCTGCTCCCAATCTTCCCAGCATCAGAGTCTTTTCCAATGAGTCAACTCTTCGCATGAGGTGGCCAAAGTACTGGAGTTGCAGCTTTAACATCATTCCTCCCAAAGGAATCCTAGGACTGATCTCCTTTAGAACGGACTGGTTGGATCTCCTTGCAGTCCAAGGGACTCTCAAGAGTCTTCTCCAACACCACAGTTCAAAAGCATTAATTCTTTGGCACTCAGCTTTCTTCACGGTCCAACTCTCACATCCATACATGACCACAGGAAAAACCATAGCCTTGACTAGACAGACCTTTATTGACAAAGCAATGTCTCTGTTTTTAATATGCTGTCTAGGTTGGTCATAACTTTCCTTCCAAGGAGTAAGCGTCTGTTAACTTCATGGCTGCAATCACCAACTGCAGTGATTTTGGAGCCCAAAATAATAAAGTTTGACAGTGTTTCCATTGTTTCCTCATCTATTTCCCATGAAGTGACGGGACAAGATGCCATGACCTTCGTTTTCTGAATGTTGAGCTTTAAAACAACTTTTTCGCTCCTCTCTTTCACTTTCATCAAGAGGCTCTTTAGTTCCTCTTCACTTTCTGCCAGAAGGGTGCTGTCATCTGCATATCTGAGGTTATTGCTATTTCTCCTAGCAATCTTGATTCCAGCTTGTGCTTCTTCCAGCCCAGCATTTCTCATAATGTACTCTGCATAGAAGTTAAATAAGCAGGGTGACAATATATAGCCTTGACATACTCCTTTTCCTATTTGGAACCAGTCTGTTGTTCCATGTCCAGCTCTAACTGTTGCTTCCCGACCTGCATATAGGTTTCTCAAGAGGCCAGTCAGATGGTCTGGTATTCCCATCTCTTTCAGAATTTTCCACAGTTTATTGTGATCCACACAGTCAAAGGCTTTGGCATAGTCAATAAAGCAGAAATAGATGTACTTCTGGAACTCTCTTGCTTTTTCCATGATCCAGTGGATGTTGGCAATTTGATCTCTGGTTCCTCTGCCTTTTCTAAAACCACTTGAACATCTGAAAGTTCATGGTTCACATATTGCTGAAGCCTGGCTTGGAGAATTCTGAGCATTACTTTACTAGCATGTGAGATGAGTGAAATTGTGTGGTAGTTTGAGTATTCTTTGGCACTGCCTTTCTTAGGAATTGAAATGAAAACTGACCTTTTCCAGTCCTGTGGCCACTGCTAAGTTTTCCAAATTTGCTGGCATATTGAGTGCAGCACTTTCACAGCATCATCTTTCAGGATTTGAAACAGCTCAACTGGAATTCCATCACCTCCACTAGCTTTCTTCACAGTGATGCTTTCTTAGGCGCATTTGACTTCACATTCCAGGATGTCTGGCTCTAGGTGAGTGATCACACTATCATGATTATCTGGACCATGAAGCTCTTTTTTGTACAGTTCTTCTGTGTATTCTTGCCACCTCTTTTTCATATCTTCTGCTTCTGTTAGGTCCATACAATTTCTGTCCTTTATCGAGCCCATCTTTGCATGAAATGTTCCCTTGGTATCACTATATTTTTTGAAGAGATCTCTAGTCTTTCCTATTCTGTTATTTTCCTCTATTTCTTTGCATTGATTGCTGAGGAAGGCTTTTTTTTATCTCTCCTTGCTATTCTTTGGGACTCTGCATTCAGATGCTTATATCTTTCCTTTTCTCCTTTGCTTTCTGTTTCTCTTCTTTTCACAGCTATTTGTAAGGCCTCCTCAGACAGCCATTTTGCTTTTTTGCATTTCTTTTCCATGGGGATGGTCTTGATCCCTGTCTCCTGTACAATGTCATGAACCTCCATCCATAGTTCATCAGGCACTCTATCTATCAGATCTAGTCCCTTAAATCTATTTCTCACTTCCACTGTATAATCATAAGGGATTTGATTTAGGTCATACCTGAATGGTCTAGCGGTTTTCCTTACTTTCTTCAATTTGAGTCTGAATTCGGTAATAAGGAGTTCATGATCTGAGCCACAGTCAGCTCCTGATCTTGTTTTTGTTGACTGTATAGGGCTTCTCCATCTTTGGCTGCAAAGAATACAATCAATCTGATTTCGGTGTTGACCATCTGGTGATGTCCATGTGTAGAGTCTTCTCTTGTGTTGTTGGAAGAGAGTGTTTGTTATTACCAGTGCATTTTCTTGGCAAAACTCTATTTGCCCTGCTTCATTCCGTATTCTAAGGCCAAATTTGCCTGTTACTCCAGGTGTTTCTTGACTTCCTACTTTTGCGTTCCAGTCCTATATAATGAAAAGGACATCTTTTTTGGGTGTTAGTTCTAAAAGGTCTTGTAGGTCTTCATAGAACCGTTCAACTTCAGCTACTTCAGCATTACTGGTTGGGGCATAGACTTGGATAACTGTGATATTGAATGGTTTGCCTTGGAAACAAACAGAGATCATTCTGTCATTTTTGAGACTGCATCCAAGTGCTGCATTTCGGACTCTTTTGTTGACCATGATGGCTACTCCATTTTTTCTAAGGGATTCCTGCTGCAGTAGTAGATATAATGGTCATCTAAGTTAAATTCACCCATTCCAGTCCATTTTAGTTCACACCCAACATAGAAGCAACTCAATACATAAGACAAACACTAACAAACATAAAAGGATAAATTGACAGTAACACAATAATAGTAGAAGTCTTTAACACACTGCTCACACCAATGGACAAATCATCAAAGGATAAAATTAATAAGGAAACACAAGTCTTAAATGATACATTAGATGAGATGGATCTCATTGATATCTTCAGGACATTTCATCTAAATGCAGAAGAATACACCTTCCCCTCACATGCACATAGAATATTCTCCAGGTTAGACCACATTTGGAGAAGGCAATGTCAACCCACTCCAGTGTTCTTGCCTGGAGAATCCCAGGGATGGGGGAGCCTGGTGGGCTGCCATCTCTGGGGTTGCACAGAGTTGGACACGACTGAAGCAACTTAGCAGCAGTAGACTGCACCTTGCATCACAAATAAAATCTCAGTACATTTAAGAAAATTGAAACCATATCAAGCATCTTCTCCCACCACAACGCTATGAGACTAGATAAGAATTACAAGAAAAAAACTGTAAGAAACACAAATACATGGAAATTAAACAACACATTTCTAAATAACCAACAGGTTACAGAAGAAATCAAAAGAGAAACCAAAAAATTTATAGAAACAAATGACAGAGAAAACACAATAAATCAAAACCTATGGGATGCAGCAAAAGCAGTTCTAAGAGGGAAGTTTATAGCAATACAATAGTACCTCAAGAAACAAAAAACACATCAGATAGACAACCTAACTTTATACCTAAAGCAACTGGACAAAGAAGAACAAAAAACCCCCAAAATTAGTAGAAGGAAAGGAATAATAAAGATCTGAGCAGAAATAATTGAAAAAGGAATGAAAGAAACAATAGTAAAGATTAATAAACCTAAAAGCTGGTTCTTTGTAAAGATAAAGAAAATTGACAAGCCTTTAGCCAGACTCATCAGGAAAAAAAGAAGACTCAAATCAACAAAATTAGAAATAAAAAGGGAGAGTTTACAACAGACAATGCATAAATACAAAGGATTATAAGAAGCTATTAAGAACAACTATATGGTAATAAAATGAATAACCTGGAAGAAATGGACAGATTCTTAGAAAAGTTCAATCTTCCAGGACTGAACCAGGAAGAAATAGAAATTATGTATGAATAACCCAATTACAAACCCTGAAATTGAAGCTATGATAAAAAAATCTCTCCCTCGCCAAGAAAAAAAAAAAAAAATCTCAGGACCAGATGGCTTCACAGGAGCATTTTATCAAACATTTAGAGAAGTGCTAATGCCTATCTTTTAAAACTTCCAAAAAATTGCAGAGGAAGGAACGCTTCCAAACTCATTCTATGAGGCCACCATCATCCTGATACCAAAACCAGACAAAGACAATACACACAAAAAAGAAAGCTACAGGCCAATATGAACATAGATGCAAAAATCCTCAACAGGATTTTAGCAAACAGAAGTCAGCAACACATTAAAAAGGTCATATACCATGATCAAGTTGGGTTTATTCCAGAAATGCAAGGATTCTTCAGTATATGCAAATCTATCAATGTGATAAACTATATTAACAAATTGAAAGGTAAAAACCATATGATTATCTCAGTAGATGCAGAAAAAGCCTTTGACAAAATTCAGTACTCATTTATGATTAAAACTCTTCAAAAAATGGGCATAGAAGGAACCTACCTCAACATAGTAAAGGCCATATATGATAAACCTATAGCAAACATTAATCTCAATGGTGAAGAACTGAAAGCATCCCCCTTAATATCAGGAACAAGACAAGGGTGGCCACTTTCACCAGTATTATTCAACATAGTTCTGGAAGTCCTAGCTACAGCAATCAGGGGAGAGAAATAAATAAAAGGAATTGAGATCAGAAAAGAAGAAATAAAGCTCTCACTGTTTGCAGATGACATGATACTGTACATAGAAAACCCTAAAAACAGTATCAGAAAATAACTAGAACTAATCAGTGAATTTAGCAAAGTTGCAGGATACACAATCAATACACAGAAATCACTTGCATTTCTATATACTAACAATGAAAAATCAGAAGGAGAAATTAAGGAATCAATCCCATTCACCATTGTAAACTTACCTAAGGAGACAAAAGAATTGTACACAGAAAATGATAAGACACTAATGAAAGAAATCAAAGACTACATAAACAGAGAGATATCCCATGTTCCTGGGTAGGAAGAATCAATATTGTGAAAATGACCATAGTACCAAATGCAATCTACAGATTCAATGTGATCCCTATCAAATTACTAATGGCATTTTTCACAGGACTAGAACAAATAATTTCACAATTCATATGGAAACACAAAAGACCCCGAATAGCCAAAGCAGTCCTGAGAAAGAAGAATGGAGCTGGAGGAATCAACCTTCCCAACTTCAGATTATACTACAAAGCTACGGTCATCAAGACAGTATGGTACTATCACAAAACAGAAATATAGACCAATGGAATAAGATAAAAAGCTTGGAAATAAACCCATGCACCTATGGGTACCTTATTTTTGACAAAGGAGGCAATAATATACAATGCGGCAAAGACAGCCTCTTCAATAAATGGTCCTGGGAAAACTGGACAGCTACATGTAAAAGAATGAAATTAGAACAATTCCTAACACCACACACAAAGATAAACTCAAAATGGATTAAAGACCTAAATGTAAGACCAGAAACTATAAAACTCTTAGAGGAAAACATACAAACAACACTCAATGTCATAAATCAAAGCAAGATCCTCTATGACCCACCTCCTACAGTAATGGAAATAAAAACAAAAGTGAACAAGTGGGACATGATTAAACTTAAAAGATTTTATATAGCAAAGAAAACTATAAGCAAGGTGAAAAGACAACCCTTAGAATGGGAGAAAGTAATAGCAAATGAAGCAACTGACAAAGGATTAATGTCCAAAATATGCAAGCAGCTCATACAACCCAATGCCAGAAAAACAAGCAATGCAATCAAAAACTGGATAAAAGACTTAAACAGACATTTCTCCAAAGACATACAAATGGCTAACACATGAAAAGATGCTCAACATCACTCATTATTACAGAAATGCAAATCAAAACTACAATATCACCTTACACTTATCAGAATGGCCATCATTGAAAAGTCTGCAAACAATAAATGCTGGAGAGGGAGCAGAGAAAAGGCAATACTCTTGCATTGTTGGTGGGAATGTAAATTGCAACAGCCACTATGGAGGATGGTATGGAGAGTCCTTAAAACACTAGGAATAAAACCACCAATGAATCAGCAATCCCACTACTAGGCATATACCCTGAGGAAACAAAAACTGAAAAAGACACATATATACAATTTTTCACTGCAACACTATTTACAATATCTAGAACATGGAAGCAACCCAGATGTCCATCAACAGATGAATGGATAAAGAAGTTGTGGTATATATACACAATGGAATATTACTCAGCCATAAAAAGGAATGCATTTGAGTCAGTTCTGATGAAGTTGATGAACCTAGAACCTATTATACAGAGTAAAGTGAGTCAGAAAGAGAAAGATAAAGATCATATTCTAACACATATATATGGAATCTAGAAAAATGGTACTGAAAATTTATTTACAGGGTAGCAATGGAGAAACAGACATAGAGAACAGACTTATGGACGTGAGGGGAGGGGAGGAGAGGGTGAGATGTATGGAAAGAGTAACATGGAAACTTACATTACCATTTGTAAAATAGATAGCTAACAGGAATTTGCTATATGGCTCAGGAAACTCAAACAGGGGCTCTGTATCAATCTAGAGGGGTGGGATGGGAAAGGAGACGGGAAAGAGATTCAGAAGGGAGGGGATATGTGTATACCTCTGGCTGATTCATGTTGAGGTTTGACAGAAGACAACAAAATTCTGTAAAGCAATTATCCTTCAAAAAAATAAATTAAAAAGAACGAAAGGATTCGTTAATGCACTGAAAAATGACTGCCTGTTGTCTATAAAAAAAGAGGTTTTGCTTTTTGAAAATGAGAAACTGTTAATTTCTTAATTTTACTCCCAGGGGTTTTCCAAATTTCAGACATTTTTTGTGAGTGAATCTGCCCAGCATTCAGAAGACTACAAGCAATGAAAGGAAAGCTACAGAGAAGCATCAGTTTTGTCCCAGGGCTTTGCAATGAAAGTGCCACCTGCTTCTTTTTGGGGTGACTACACCCTGTCTTCTCCAGGCATTGTGGTTTCTCCTGTAAACGTAACAACCATTTGTCTTTCTGACAACATTTCATTGTCAGGGAGTTTCTAGACAGGGATCTCTGAGTCAAATTCTCAAATTATATGCATCCACCAACCCTTATATTACAATTACTCTTTTGGGTTTGGGAACGCATGTAAGAATTAAAGATTTTAAATTTTTTTTTTAAAAAATTAATTAATTAATTAAAAAAAATAAAAAATAACTACATACATCACCAGTTACACAACTGCTTAAGTGAGTGGTAATATTAGTAGGCAAACTCCTAGAGAAATCATGCTGGTGACCACAGTTATTAAAGTGCACAGTTAAAATGGGTGCATGCCTTTCTAATCGCTGGACCACAAAGGCATTCCCATGAAATGTTTGCATGTTGTCAGGAAGGCACCAAAGTTTGAAGATTTCTTCACCATAATAGTATTGACTTGGCACTTCAGAACAAAAATTAAGGGCTTTGTAAGGGGGTTGCCTTAGCTTTATGCTGCCTAGTTTGGGATTTCTCCTGATAAAGAACATTATGCAGTATTTTGAGTGGACATTAAATTTTCCCTTTTAAGAAACACAGATGAAATTGCATTTTGTTAGCTGCTTTATTACGGCTTCCCTGGTGGCTCAGATCGTAAAGAATTTGCCTGCACTACAAGAGACCTTGGTTTGATCTCTGGGTTGGGAAGATGCCGTGGAGAAGGGAACAGCAACCCACTCCAGTATTCTTGCCTGCATGATGCCATGGACAGAGGAGCCTGGTGGGCTAAAGTCGATGGGGTCGCAAAGAGTCGGACATAACTGAGCAACTAACACACACACAGCTGCTTTATCAAGTCTTTATATGATAACTAGTCATCAACAATTTCTTTCCTTAATCGATTTTAGTTTGGTCAAATATTTCCCAGAGTAAAATTAGAGGACAGGATATTCCTGCACATATGTAAATTAATTTATAATGAAACAATACACATATTAGACTATGAGAAAGACTATACACATATTAGAACTGAGAAAAGCAATAGAAATATTGATATCACTAATGAATAAACTATTTGGTCCAGGAAATGAAGTGATTTGTGCATTCTGGTGTGTAGGGCTAGCAAATTTTCTTATTTCTGGACCCTTTGCTTTAATTTCTAACTCAAATTAGCATTATATAAGTGATTGGACAGCTCACAGAGCAATACTGACACTGTGAATAAATTGGGCTTACTACCTCCATTTCAGATCTTTTCTAGCTATCTATCTTTCTGGTCAGATGAAAGACAGGACTTGGTTTAGCAGCTCTCTTTAGTAGAAGGGATGAATTCTGAAGATCAGCCCTGGGATTTCTTTGGAAGGAATGATGCTAAAGCTGAAACTCCAGTACTTTGGCCACCTCATGCGATGAGCTGACTCATTGGAAAAGACTCTGATGCTGGGTGGGATTGTGGGCAGGAGGAGAAAGGGAAGACAGAGGATGAGATGGCTGGATGGCATCACTGACTCAATGGACGTGAGTCTGAGTGAAGTCCGGGAGTTGGTGATGGACAGGGAGGCCTGGTGTGCTGCGATTCATGGGGTCACAAAGAGTCAGACATGACTGAGTGACTGAACTGAACTGAACTGAAACCAAAGCTTAGTTAGGCCCAGAATATCCACCTATACCAGTGATATAATACTTCTACTTTTGTTGATTCATCACTTTTAACAGAGTACTTAAGCCTTTTTATTGTGCTGGTGTTTAAATTACACCTTTATATGCTCCCAGCATTCAAACTAAATAAACAATTTTGTCACTGAAGTCTCTTTAGAGATAAAATAATTATTACTTTTTTCTTACGACATGTGTTTATTATAAACATTTGAAAAACTACATTAAAATAGAAAAAAATCACGATATGAGAGACTAATTTTTTTGGATAAAAAGGAAAATTTGTGTTCGTTCTTAATCTATAAATAGTAAATAAATGCTTTTTACAGAAACTATTTATTTGGCTATGTCCCATTTTAGTTTCAGCTTGCAGAATCTAGTTCCCTGACCAGGGATCAAACTTGGGCTCCCTGCATTGGGAGCTCTAAATTTAGCCACAGAACTCTCCAGGGAAGTCCGTTCACTACTGAAATTTCAGATTATACTTATAATCAAAATCAGTTAAAAAATTAATCTAGACCTCATGTAAAGATAGTCATTGTTAGATTCTCATTTGTGTTTGTTTTTCTATTAATTTGTTTTTTGATGATTTTCAGATCTAAGTAATATCAAAGTAATAATTTAAAAAATACAAGCATCATAAATAAAAATCCAAGCAAGCTTCATGCTTGTTTCCACAGCAAATATACTGAAATTGGAACTACACAGAGAAGATAAGCATGATCTCTGCCAAGGATGACAGATAAATTTGTCAAGTGTTCCTTATTTTTCAGCTTTGCAAGATAAATATTACACTTCAATCAAGGTGGAAAAAAAGTGCAAGCTTATATATTTTCATAACAAGACTGGCCTTACATGAACTATGACAGTGAAATAATCCCTTCTGACATGGTACTATAGCTATAAACATAGGTATCGTGGCAGATACTGACTGCAGAGGCTCCTGGGCTGCTGAGAGAACACTTGTCAGCTTTGTTTCTGTGGGTGAGGCACTCTTCTGTGTGTTCCACACCCCTGCTTCATTGCAAGATGCACCCGAAGGCAGGATGCTGTCTTCCTTCTTGGCCTGACTCTCTCTCTACTTTCGAGTTGCAGTAGAGTTGGATCATGGAGAAGGCAATGGCACCCCACTCCAGTACTCTTGCCTGGAAAATCCCATGGACGGAGGAGCCTGGTAGGCTGCAGTCCATGGGGTCGCTAAGAGTCGGACACGACTGAGCGACTTCACTTTCACTTTTCACTTTCATGCATTGGAGGAGGAAATGGCAACCCACTCCACTGTTCTTGCCTGGAGAATCCCAGGGACGGGGGAGCCTGGTGGGCTGCCGTCTATGGGATCGCACAGAGTCGGACACGACTGAAGCGACTTAGCAGCAGCAGCAGCAGAGTTGGATCATCATGTATTCTGTCTTCCTCCTTACCACCTGAGATTTGAATAAGAAGGAACCTCTCCCTGAAATTATGAGGATATTAATAGAGGCCTCTGAGCAGAAAGCTTTTGGCTTTCACATCTTATCAAAAAGAAAGGAGTCGTTGGAGAGGCAATAATTCTAGAATCGAGGAGTCTTAAAAATATGAGGAAGGATTTCCTCTCAGCCTTGTATTATTCAACCAACAATATGTGTTGCTTTTAGAATGAAGAACTTAACACTAGAAATGGAAAACTTAAGGATGGCTGTGAAGGCCAAGGTTTAGGGAACTTTTTTGCTAACACTTTTTCCTAAAATGTTATTTAGAGAAGTAGGGAAAATATATTTCCTTTTAAGAAAAGCAACCTTGGCAAGATATCAACTTTTCTAGAGGAATCAGTCAATTCTATTTTTCTGTTTCTGATTGTTACAGATTCTTAAATAACATCTTAAAAAAAAAAAAAAGCCTCTCCAGTGATAGTCTGGATTAAGCAGGTTTCATTGTCTCCATTGAAAATGAAGTATTGCTTATGGAGAATCATGCCTTATTTGTAGTACTTAAATGGTTAAATCTAAGGCTTTTCACTCATCCCCATTCCCACTCCCCTATGAGAGACGTTAATATAGAAAAGTCTGCCACTCTGGTGAGTAATATTTATTGAAACTTCAACTTTCAAATGCTAGTTTATGTGAAAAGACATCTGTTTATTTTTTATATTTGCATTATCTATGTTACCTTTTAGCATAACGTCTTGGGTATATCATTTTTCAGTAGTAAAACAATAAATACATATGGAATTGAGAGGTCTAGTCAAGGGAAAGCTTAATTAATTCTGACACTGCTGCTGCTGCTGCTGCTAAGTGTCTGACTCTGTACGACCCCAGAGACGGCAGCCCACCAGGCTCCCCTGTCCCTTGGATTCTCCAGGCAAGAACACTGGAGTGGGTTGCCATTTTCTTCTCCAATGCATGAAAGTGAAAAGTGAAAGTGAAGTCACTCAGTCGTGTCTGACTCCTAGCGACTCCATGGACTGCAGCCTACCAGGCTCCTCCATCCATGGGATTTTCCAGGCAAGAGTACTGGAGTGGGGTGCCACTGCCTTCTCCAATTTTGAGACTAGAAGGCATAAAAAGAACATGTTTGCTACAAATCTTCCTGGTTATTTCATTCTGAGCTTGAATATTGGCCATAATTTAGTTGAAGCATATGTGTTTATATAACCAGTATTAAAAAAGGTTATAGAAAGATCCCCCAAAGTCTCAGCTTTCTCTTCTAGGAAGTATGCAGGCATTATAGAAAGTAAACATTCCCTTTCACCTTGTAATATTTATCCTTCTTTAATGTGTGAGGGAAACATTTAGATCATAGCCTGATCTAAGAAAAGCAATTTATTCTTTTGGCAAAAATTTCTAATGCATAGTTTACTTTGACATACCTCTCTGATGGTGCTAGTGGTAAAGAACCCATCTGCCAATGCAGGAGACATAAGAGACATGGGTTCGATCCCTGGATAGGGAAGATCCCCTGGAGAAGGGCATGGCAATCCACTCCAGTATTCTTGCCTGGAGGATCTCATGGACAGAGGAGCCTGGCAGGCTACAGTCCATAGGGTCACAAAGAGCTGGACACAACTGAAATGACGTAACACACACACACACACACACACACACCTCTGGATACAAGCCTCTGTTGTTTGATGTAAATAAATATTTTTGAATTACTTTTCAGGAGAAATAGTAAAACATATGTACCCACAGTACTTTTCTTAAGGCAAGGTCTCTAGTTGCATATGTGCTGTGCTAGGCAAGTTTCCTGTAAGGGCATATGCCACACACTAGGATTTTTGCCAGAGTTAGTTTCTACATATCATTCTGCATTTGTCACACATAATGAGAGCTTGTGTATACACAAGAGGATGTGTAAGGGCCATTTGGCAACTATTCCATTAAAAACACTGCTCTGTGTGTGTGTGCTCAATCGTATCCAACTCTTTGCGAGGCCGTAGACTCTAACCCTCGAGGCTTCACTGTCCATGGAATTTTCCAGGCAAGAATACTGGAGTGTGTTGCCATTTCCTACTCCAAAAACAGTGCTATTCTGCTTTTCAGACACACGAGGGCAAAGCATAAATTATTAATGCATGTCCTTTTCCAGTGGCAATAAAAGTGATATTTTAAAATCAGGGTAAGGATGTAAATTAATGAATAATTAGTGGAGGACAAATGAGAGATTTTTCAATTGAGGAAGATTTGAATTGCTTATTTCTTTTCTTTGGACAAGACTTATTAACTATTTGTCTGGTTCCTCACTGTGATGGATTTGAGAGCAAAGGATACCGTGCCATTGACTATTAATGATTGCCAGTCATATTACTTCTTTTTTAGCAAATTAAAACTATCCTGGGATGGTTTTTTGGCTCACCTATTTCTTGGCTCATCATTCTCATTTAATTTTACCAATTGTTATTACCTCATAATGCCTGTGCCTCAGGCAGAAACAGCTTCCAAGATCAGCATACTGTTTGCCAAAGAGGATGGCTGTTCCAGGCCTGTACGCCAAGTGTTTAAGGGCCCAATTGGGCTCTGGTTATAAGTGGTAACCTCAAAGTTGTCTTCTTTATTCAGTTTTTGTACTTTTTTTTTGCATACTCTCTAAAATTATACATGGTAATTGGAAAACTTGAGGAGATTAAAAAAAACTAGAATATATATCAATTAGTTTAAAAAACTGATTGTACAGAAAATGAAAACAGAAAGGAATCTTTTAAAAATATCATTGGATTGATGTTTCCTCCTCCTCATTCTCTCTTCTTCCTTCTTCCTTCTCCTTATACTTCTTCTTTTCCTTCTTTCAAGTAATTTCTAACATATCCAAAGGCAAGGCTATACAGTTAGAAAATACTCTACTCCTGACAAAGAAAAACATAACTTAGCCTGTTAAAGAGATATTTATTGACCACATGGTCAGCTCACAGATTCTACAGACAAAGGTAAAACTGTGAGGCTTGAATCCTAAGTGGTTCCTGCTGCATAGTATTAGACATGAGCTTGGATTTTGTAGAATAGGGATGATCAGAAATTCTTAATTTAATTCTGTATTCTATGTGATTAATGTTTGAGATAAGTTACATTGTATTGTTGGCACAAATGCCTGTCCACTATTTCAGATACACCCTATGAGTGCCAGGAAAGAGTGAAGGTAGAAAATATTTCATTTGTCAATATTTCAAGACACTATTGGTTTAGGGAAACTCATGAAAGAACTCAGAATGTCCAGTCTTACAGTAAGCCAATGAAGTCTGTATCTGAACATAACTGAAAAGTTCAAGACTCTCAGATAAATCAGCAGTGCTTTCAGAGATAAGGAAAATTTCTTGCTTCATTAAGTGATATTTATGTATCTATTAAATATAGTTATTCATTGTACATCCTTTGAATTTTTTATCCATTGAATTAAAAATTGTGATCCAATTAACGAATAAAATTTAACCCTATCTCTTCAGTATATAGGGACACTAGGGGATCACAAAAAAACAATGTTATGTTAATATTCTTATTATAGGAAGCATAGAACAAAGACGGAAGACTGGAGACAATGTTATCATTTGCATTATTTCAGCAGCATAATGGTGGAATGTTATCATTTGCATTGTTCACCACCTTAAGAAGAGGTGGCAAGAATACACAGAAGAACTATACAAAAAAGATCTTCAGGACCCAGATAACCACGATGGTGTGATCACTCACCTAGGGCCAGACATCCTGGAATGCAAAGTCAAGTAGGCCTTAGGAAGCATCACTACGGACAAAGCTAGTGGAGGTGATAGAATTCCCATTGAGCTATTTCAAATCCTAAAAGATGCTGATGTGAAAGTGCTGCTGAGTGCAGCCAGCAAATTTAGAAAACTCAGCAGTGGCCACAGGACTGGAAAAGGTCAGTTTTCATTCCAATCCTAAAGAAAGGCAATGGCAGAGAATGCTCAAACTACAGCACAATTGCACTCATCTTACACACTAGCAAAGTAATGCTCAAAATTCTCTAAGTGAAGTTTCAACAGTACGTGAACCAAGAACTTCCAGATCTTCAAGGTGGTTTTAGAAAAGGCAGAGGAACCAGAGATCAAATTGGCAACATCCTTTGGATCATAGGAAAAACAAGAGAGTTTCAGAAAAACACCCACTTCTGCTTTACAGACTGCACTAAAGCCATTGACTGTGGATCACAACAAACGGTGGAAAATTCTTAAAGAGATGGGAATACTAGACCACGTGACCTGCCTCTGGACATAGAGCAAGGGACTGGTTCCAAATTGGGAAAGGAGTACATCAAGGCTGTATATTGTCACCCTGCTTATTTAACTTCTATGCAGAATAAATATATCATGCAAAATGTGAGGCTAGATGAAACACAAGCTGGAATCAAAATTGCCGGGAGAAATATCAGTAACTTCAGATATGCACATAACACCACCCTTATGGCAGAAAGTGAAGAAGAACTAAAGAGCCTCTTGATGAAAGTGAAAGAGTAGAGTGAAAAAGCTGGCTTAAAGTCCAACATTCAATAAAAGAAGATCATGGCATCTTGTCCCATCACTTCATGGCAAATAGATGGGGAAACAATGGAAACAGAGGCAGACTTTATTTTCTTGGGCTCCAAAAATGTAGATGGTGATTGCAGCCATGAAATTAAAAGACTCTTACTCCTTGGAAGAAAAGCTATGACTAACCTAGATAGCATATTGAAAAGCAGAGACCTTACTTTGCCAACAAAGGTCTGTCTAGTTAAAGCTATGGTTTTTGCAATAGTCATGTATAAATGTTGGAGTTGGACCATAAAGAAAGCTGGACATGGAAGATTTGATGCTTTTGAAGTGTGGTGTTGGAGAAGACTGTTGAAAGTCCCTTGAACGGCAAGGAGATCCAACCAGTCGATCCTAAAGGAAACCAGTCCTGAATATTCATTGGAAGGACTGATATTGAACCTGAAGCTCCAATACTTTGGCCACCTGATGTGAAGAATTGTCTCATTGGAAAAGGCCCTGATACTGGGCAAGATTGAAGGCAGAAGGAGAAGGGGACAACAGAAGATGAGATGGTTGGGTGGCATCACTGACTTGATGGACATGTGTTTGAGGAAGCTCTGGGAGTTGGTGATGGACAGGGAAGCCTGGCATGTTGTAGTCCATGGGGTCACAAAGAGTCAGACCCAACTGAGTAACTGAATTAAACTGACTGACTGACCATCATAATATGCCATGATTGTGTATTGATTTCCTGATATATTTGGAATACATAGTCCTAGCACTTTTGGAGTTAATAAGAGTTGAGCCACTACTGTAGGTATTTTTTCTCTCAGAACGTTAAATAAATTTAGAATTTCCTCATGTAGTAATTATTGTATTCCCAATATCTGATCATTTTTGAGTTTTCTCTTTCCCCTCCATTGTATTGGAAAATAATCTTTCCTGAAGAGAGTAATAGAAGGAAATGATATAGAAATAACCAAAAAACAATAAAGTGTGTGAGGGGGATAGTCAGTACTAGCAGATTAACTTGGAATAATCACATCAGTGGACTGAGCTAAAATTGAATGTAATTGAGTGGGTACTCAGGTGTGTCTGATTCTTTGAGACCCTATGGACCATTATGGCCCACCAGACCTTTCTGTCCATGGAATTCTCCAGGAAAGGTTACTTGTGTGGGTTGCCATTTCCTTCTCCAGGGAACTTCCCTGACCCAAGGATCAAATACATGTCTTCTGTGTCCCGTGCATTGTCAGGCGGACTCTTCATCACTTGAGCCACCTGGGAAGCCTAAGCCAAAATTGGGAAACGTCAGTTTAAAGAATGGTCAGTTCAGTTCAGTCGCTCAGTCATGTCTGACTCTTTGCAACCCTGTGAATCACAGCACGCCCGGCCTCCCTGTCCATCACCAACTCCCGGAGTTCACTCAGACTCACGTCCATTGAGTTGGTGATGCCATCCAGCCATCTCATCCTCTGTTGTCCCCTTCTCCTCCTGCCCCCAATCCCTCCCAGCATCAGAGTCTTTTCCAATGAGTCAACTGTTCGCATGAGGTGGTCAAAGTACTGGAGTTTCAGCTTTAGCATCATTCCTTCCAAAGAACACCCAGGGCTGATCTCCTTTAGAATAGACTGGTTGGATCTCCTTGCAGTCCAAGGGACTCTCAAGAGTCTTGTCCAACAGCCAGGAGAAAATGACTGAGTTGCAGAACAGGAAAGACTAGATGGAGAAAGGAATGAGATATAAATGATAGCCATCAGTGAGAAGGTGCTCAGGGTAAAATGAATTATGAATAGAAAAGAAATCTATTTTTGGATTGACACAATGGATCATGAACTACAGCCAGAAATATACTGACACCTGTCAACACTGTGGGTCTACGGCTGAGCATAAAGGCATAGATGGTCTGATTGATCCACTTTGATTTCTAGCTCTGGGATTTCTCTAGTTTCTACTCAATATCCTATCATTACAATTCTTTATATCTGCTACTATCTTTCTCCCCTAAAAGCCAGTGGTTTTTCTGATACTGCCTTCTAGAGACTAGGGTCTTGCTTTCAGAGTTAAGATTCCCACTAGTAAGAATTTGCTGAGGTAGACTGCTGCCTGGATCTCTTTGCATGTTGCCTATTGACAGACTGCCTACCTGTCATGCCTTAATCATCTTCTGTTACATTTTTCTCACCTGGGATTTGATTGTTTCCTTGCCACTCTTTTTCCCAGATAGTATGTTCTACCTTGCTTTTCTGAGCAGACCCTTGTGTAATGCTAACTCTGTCCCTACTTGCCTTTAGTTGGAGCTGGTGCTGGACCTGTGTTCTGGACTGTCCCAAAAGTAAACAAATCGTGGTCCTCATTCATTCATTCATTCATCAAACATCATTTATCATCCAACTATGTGCCTTGCCTGTGCTTGGTACTTGAGACATAATGGCAGAAATAACCATGGATGGACATAAGTGCTCTCACATACTCCTGATGAGAGTGTAAATTGATAAACTACAGTGGGGAGTAATTTGGCATTATTCTTTAAAGTTGCACATGGACATTTCCTGTTATCTGACTGTTGCCTGGTTTTGTTTACATTTATAAAAGGGCTTGTTTCTCTGCATTTGCTTCTCTTTCATTTACAATACTCTATATTATTTACACAAAATTTATAATCAGTGGACATTTCGTACAGGCACTTTTCATAATTACAAATTGAATTAAAAACTATTCACATAAATAGAATGGAGTTGTTAAAAATAACCCAACACACAGAAGCCTTGCTATCTTTTGCCTATTCTTTTCTGACATTTTGTAGCCTGCATGACATCAGACAGCTTGAGTTCACAGTGACGCTTTAGTGACTTTCCAGCAGAGCTAAAATATCACATCTTCTTGGAAAATGATTTTCAGTCAGAGGTTCACCTCTGGAGTTTATGTAGTTCCTTCCAAACAGAAGATACTGACTCTACTCCACACTCCATCCAATCCAGATAGTTCACCTCCTGTCAACATCCTCAGTTTTGAACTGTAGGGCAGCAGATCTTCCCCAAAGCAAACACAACACACAGTATTCTCTTCTATACGATTCTATTGTACACAAGTGCGAAATACTCATACAGATGAAACATTCATGACAGCTGAGGAAAGTATAAGTTTTAAGATGTGTTTTCTGTGAGAAGGTGTGACCCACATCTGAATCAGTTATACCCTGTAGTCTTTAAAAGAGTCATTCCACCCCCCGCTGCCTCCCGCCCTTATTTGCTGGCTCCCAAGGAAAACCGCTTGATTTCTGTTCTATTTAAAGCTAAAGCCTGGCAACACACCTTCTCAGGAAGGTAAGACTGAGTGAAAAAGACGTGAGAAAGTGGTTGAAGGTGAATGTGAAGAGGTGACTGTAAGAAGATCCCCTTACCACTTGTCTACATATGTCTGCAGGTTTATCAGCCTGTCACTACAAACTGAGGTTATCTTTTATGTTTCTGTCCAGATAATTAAGGAAATGACTCTCTATCCACTTGACAGATGTTAGAACTCACTTATCTGCCACACCGTTTGGAGAGTTTCCAGGGTCCTGCCTTGCCTGTGGCTAGGAGCTCTGCTGCGGCTTCTCATCCTGCTGGCCAAGGGATGTTTGTCACCTCTGCCTCTAACTGCCAGCTCCTAGGAAGGAACACCATTCTTATAATTCTCCATAAGACAGTTGGGACCCTGCCAGGATATTTGCAAGGATTACATGGTATGTGCATATGTGCGTGCTCAGTCGCTCAGTTGTTTCTGACTTTTTGTGACCCCATGAACTATAGCCACCAGGCTCCTCTGTCCATGGAATTACCAGCCAGATACTGGTGGTCATTTGAGTTGGGTGACATAGCAGTTGCCAGCTCAATGTCAACCAAGGTCTGGCTGGTAATAAAAATATGTGAAGTCTGTTGGTGTAAGAAAAGCGGCCGTGACATTTGGCTGCAGAATCAGGAAATAGCAAGAATAATATCAGTGTAAGTGGTGGTAACTGGCTTGCACATACTCCATTTAAAAAGAGAATTTGCTGGTTTTAGAGCTAACTGGTTGGTGGCCCATGTAAATAGACTTAGTTTTGCCACGTCTGATTTTGTGAGAAAAGTCTGAAACTCATATTTTTAAGTGAAACTTTATTTTTCAATGCTGGGCACTCAATTTTTAAACTTCTATTTTAATATGACACTCAGTTCAGTCACTCAGTCATGTCTGACTCTTTGTGACCCCATGGACTGCAGCATGCCAGGCTTCCCTGTCCTTCACCAACTCCCAGAGCTTGCTCAAACACATGTCCATCAAGTCGGTGATGCCATCCAACCATCTCATCCTCTGTCGTCCCCTTCTCCTTCTGCCTTCAATCTTTCCCAGCATCAGGGTCTTTCCCAATGAGTCAGCTCTTCGCATCGGGTGACCAAAATACTGGAGTTTCAGCTTCAGCATCAGTCCTTCCAGAGAACACCCAGGACTGATTTCCTTTAGGATGGACTGGCTGGATCTCCTTGCAGTCCAAGGGACTCTCAAGAATCTTCTCCAACATCAAAGATCAAAAGCATCAACTTTTCTGTGCTCAGCTTTCTTTTTTTTTTTTTTTTTTGCTCAGCTTTCTTTATGGTCCAACTCTCACATCCATACATGACCACTGGAAAAACCATAGCTTTGACTAGACAGACCTTTGTCAGCAAAGTAATGTCCCTGCTTTTTAATATGCTGTCTAGGTTGGTCATAACTTTTCTTCCAAAGAGCAAATGTCTTTTAATTTCATGGCTGCAGTCACCATCTGCAGTGATTTGGAGCCCAACACTACCATGGCCAAATCAAACACTTTTGTGGACTTCAATGGGACTGTGGTCCATTAGTTTAGAATCACTCTTAATAGCTGCCATCATAAGTAGCTACTCTTGCAATCCAAAGCCCAGGTACACTTCCAGGTCCCTGCATTGCAACCATCAGGCTTCCAGTGGCATGTGCATACACATACACACACACACGCACACACAGTGCCTATGTGGGAGAATTCCATTCTTCTCGGGGGAAAACCCACATCATTTCCTCTAATGGAGTCTGGTTTTACCAGATACTCAAAACAGTCACAGTGTTTGCCCAACTCCATCTCAACTAATGGGCTTCCCAGGTGGCACTAGAGGTAAAGAATCCATCTGCCAATGCAGGAGACATAAGAGGCATGTGGGTTCGATTCCTGGGTTGGGAATATTCCCTGGAGTAGGAAATGGCACCCCACTCCAGTATTCTTGCCTGGAGAACACCATGGAGAGAGGAGCTTGGCAGGTTACAGACCATAGGGCTGCAAAAAGTAGGACACAACTGAGCAACTGACACACACACCTCTCAACTAACACTTTGTGTGAAAGAACTCCACTATAGTCCAGATGTCACTGCCCCAAATTCAAAAAAGTTTGCTTTCAGTCTTGCCTTCAAGGTAAAGCAAAGCAAAGTTGCAAGTGCACATGAAATATAATTTCATCACTTGCCCCTGTGGGAAGAAATTCTTGAACAAAAATTACGAACATAGCCTCTAAGACTAAATTAGTAAATTTCAGGTAGAGCATAGACTGAATCTAAATTTAGGAGAAACTGTCTTCAGTTCTGTGAAGGCAGCGTTGCTAATAAACCACATTTATATTTTTATACACACACACACACACACACACACACACACACACATATATATATATATATATATATGCACTTAAGCCCAATCTTAGACCCCTTCCTGGGGGTTACTTTTCCACATTCAGGACTCCCCTCAAGAATAATGAAAAGCTACTTGTGTACAAGTGTGAGGGCCAATTTCCACATCAGAATGTGGAAAAACTGCATGCTGCCTTCTCATTGGAAGTTTCTTCTGCTTCAAAATTTAAAGCCCATACTTCACTGGATAGTTTCAGGACCTCAACTGAAGGCAAAACAAATGGGTAAACAGAAGCATAGACAAGTAGAGTCCTAAAGTCTACCACTCATAGTACAAAAACAATATGATGCTAAGGAGAAGGTGAGAGGCCATCTCCAGTTTTTGGATAACCCAGCTGTGTAGATGTCCCTTGTAAGGAAGAAATATTGGGTACATTGGAATTATATAACTAATGCCTTCTGTTCTGACTTCATGCTCATTAGATAATATTCTGATACTTTGATTTTCCCAGAAGATTTGCTCCCAGAAGAGAACGTGCTGGCCAGGAAAAATTGAAAAACATGTTCCACTTAGCCAGGTTGATAATATTTCTCATTGTAAATTAATGAACAAGTTTTCTTGTTATACGTTTCAGTTACATAAATATATAACTCTATGTATAAATATATTGGGAGTGTTCTATGTATGTTTCATACTCAGATATTTGGTAATTTGATTTTAAATAGGCATTCACAGATGGCAACATGAGTAAATTAAAATATCATCTTGTATATTCACTTTTAGCTTTTCATTGTTCATGGACTTGAAAAAATGAATTTTTTTTCTTTTTCTCAAATTATTTTTCAAGGTCAAATAAATTCACATTTCTCTATAGGCAGAATTTGCACTACTCTTAAGAGGGAAGAAGTAAAGAAAATTCACATTTATCGGCAGCTTAGTAGTTTTTGGCTCCTTAAATATATTATGTCATTTGTTCTGCACAATAACCCTGGGGTTAAAAAAAAAAGATATTCTCCTCATTTTATAAAAACAGGTTTAAGTGTGTTCAGTAAAACTTGCCCTGGGTCACATGATTAGTAAATTGCAAGGCTTAGATTTAAATTTAAAAAACTAAGATGATTATTTTATTTCTTCTGATTCATTACATATTTTTAAAAATTTTATGTATGTATGTATTTGGCTGCATTGGGTCCTTGGATCCTAGTTGTGGGATGCAGGATCCTTGTCATGTGTGGGATCTAGTTCTCTGATCAGGGATTGAACCCAGGCCCCTTGCATTGGGAGGGCAGAGTCCCAGTCACTGGACCGCTAGGGAACTTCCCTGATTTATTATTGACACACTATAGCCTAAACCTCTAAAAGAACATATAATCATGTGTGTAAATAAAAGTTTCAATCTGCCCTAACCAAGATTTAAGTGGTATTTTAGTGAGCCAGATTGAGAGAGGCGGTGCCTCAAGGCTGGCAGACATGCAGGGTTATAGAAGAAAGGACTTTAGAGGTAGGGATTCAGGCCAGAGAGATGAGCCAAGAAAATTTAAAACATGAATTATTCTTTGCAAGGAAGTGCGGAGGCACAGGGGAATCTGTGAAAATTCGTGTATGAGCCAGCTGAATGTAGCTCCCAAGTAATCAGTTTAGTTGCAGAGAAATAAATGAATACATCCATACATAGTAGGCAGTTGGCAGGAGTCATAATGTAGGATCAGCTGTATATTATATCTGAAATACATAAACTTATCTACATACTTAAATTCATATAGAATTGGAAAACAAGACCATCAAATTCTCAGTTACTGTTTTCTCTGAAGTATGAGTTTGTTTACTTGATAATTGGACTAGGTGTAGAATTTCAGGTTCAAAATTTGTTTTCCTTCTATGTTTTGTTCTGTTGTTTCAGTGCAAGCAGTTTTTCTTGTAAGTCTGTTTCTATTATCCTATTATAAGGAAAGTATCTTTTCTTTCTAGAAGCATCAAGATTTTCCTCTTTACTTGCTATCTAAGAGTTCACTATCTAGTCTCGGTGTATTTAATTTTGTGTGACATTTTCTGGCCCTTTTGAGGTTTTATGTGTTTGCAAAGTTCTGGGAAATGCTAGTGACCACCTTCTGAAATATTTCTCCTACCATGTTTTCTCTAAATCTGCTGAAGGATGTTATGCCTGGTGGTTACAATCAGAAAGATTTGCTGATGGTCTTCCTGGTTGGGAATGCTCCTCATCCTTCTTAGTGTCACCAGCCCTCTAGCATGCTGGGCTATTTCTCTGCAAAAAGTGTCCATATTTATCTTCCTGCAGGGAGGTAGATACTATTTACTTTGTAGGAGTGGGAAGAGAAATATACTAGAGTTGACTAGCCTGGCTCCTCCTTTTGTGGTATTCTAGGTAATTATCCTGCCAGGGTCGCCAAGAGTCGGACACAACTAAGCGACTGAACTGAACTGAACTGATCCTGCCAGTAGCATCTGGGTCTAGCTTCTTTTCCTACATTTCACCATATTGAGGCATGGAGAACTTGTGTTGCTGGTCTCAACTCCTAGGTTAAAACTTTCCCAAGAAAACCCTGGTCTGTGATCTTTCTCTTGTCTGTGACATTTACCTAGATAAAATGTCTTCTGCTGGTAAGAATGAGCTTTTCATAGGTATGATATCAAGAACCGACAAACAATATGAAATAATGGAGAACACATATAAAGAGTTCCCAGAAAGGGTTCTCAGGAATTCGTATTTGTTGTGCTTTGAATATTTTGATAACTACCCGAAGAAAAGGTTCTCAACTCTCAAATCAGTTTATGGAAAGGACTATTCATACTCATACTGATGCGTGAGTATGAAAGGAAAACAGTCATCACAAATCTCTTGCCACTGAGTCCTATCTTTGCCTGTAGCTCAGTGAGAAGTAACTTGTATAGCATCCTATATGAGGTGGTAAATGTTTCTAGTAACAAGTAATAGTAAACTTTGCCCTGATTAAGGGTGGAAAAGAAGATAATACCATGTAAAACTTTCCATGCATTTACAGGAAAGAACTGCTATCTTGGTGTCAAATCTTGAACTTAAATAACAATGGCCTTGAATGTAGTTGCTGTCTTATTATAGTGATCACTCAATGGAGAGGTAGTCCTGTTAGGGGAAGCACACTGACTGAAACCGCCCACCCTGGCCAGGCACCATAGTAACCATTTGCATGAGTTGTTTTATGACAGGAGATCCTGATAAGGAATACAGAACTAATAAGCCACCATCATCCTGAAGAATTCAGGAAAGTTTGAAAGGAGACACCGCGTGTCTGTCCACTTCTTGAGGTTAATTTGTAAATGACTGTGAGCCACGTGGCAGAGCAGTTCTCCTGGGTTCCCTTACTCTACTACTCTCCACCCAGGTGCCCTTTCCCAATAAAATCTCTTGCTTTATCAGCACATGTGTCTCTTTGGACAATTCATTTCCAAGTGTTAGATAAGAGCCCAGTTTTGAGCCTTAGAAGGGGTCCCCCTTCCTGCTGTTATGCCCAAGTCATGAAATCTCCCAGTGACCACCAGGGAGCTGATATCCGATGCAAAAGCAAGAGAGTTTTTATTACCAAGCTCGAGCTAGGGCTCCCCACCATTACCGATGCAGCGGCTATAGGGAGGAGCCCCAGGTTTTGGATTACATTGCTTATATAGGGAGTGTTCATGAAAAAAAAGAAAGGAATTTCTAGGTAGGGGGACGTCTGATTGGTCACTTTCTTTTGAAGGGTTGTGTGTTTTTGATTGCTCCCTATTACCTAGGTAGACCACAAGCTCCTGAACGTTAAGTCAGGAGATTCTGGTCTGGAGTCCAATTGGCTCGTGGATGGTGGGGTGAGGTCAGGGGATTTCCAAAGGCTCTTTTCCCAGAACCTTACAAAATGGAGTTTTTCTGTTAGCAAAATGGAGTAGCTTAGATTCTTCACTGCAACGAATGGCGACTCTGGTGGGGACTCTTCTTCACTGGGACTGACATCCTGACCACTCGGGGTACTCGGGGTCCAGCTTGCTTGCCAATAGACCAGACCCAGTGGCCACACCTGGGACCCTTTTGTCCCTAGTCTCCTCCTGAAGCGTACAACTGGCCAGAGTGCCCCGACCGGTAAGGAATAAGAGACTTTATTGACCTCTCTCCCCTTCCCTCTCTCTTTCCTCTCCTTAACCCTTCCTATCCTTCCCCATTTTTCTAGTCTCCCTGTCCTGGATGCAGGAATCTGGTCGAAGGGCCTCAGCCTGAGCTGAGGATAGAATACTGATCACCTCTGCTTGGCAGAGAACTCGAATTCTGGTTCTGGTCTGGTCCGATTTCTGGGAGGGCCGAGTTCCAGTCCTCCCTTCTCTGGAGGCCCAGGGTAAAGTCCCATAACCCCTGGGTATTTGCAGGTGGTAGGAGACGTCTGTAAGGCCACCCCTTTGGCCCCCTCTCCCACCTCCTCCCCCTTCTTCTTTCAATCTGGCTTCCTTTCCTCCCTTTGAAATCTTTGAATACCTGAGATATTTTCCTTTACTCTGTTAGTACTTGGACCTGAAGTTCTGTGTCTCTATAGGAGGTTTTCTGAAAGACTGTATTTTTGTATTTAAGGGAGTGTCTGATGAGGACTGCCAGGTTTATATGTGTGTGTTTTAACTCTGTGTTGTGATCTTTGATGGCCATTTTGCTTTGTCTGGCCACCATTTGCTTTAGACCTGCTGTCATTTTGTTAGAACTTGATTTTCTTTCCCTGTGCCTTGAGACCAAGGCTCTCAGGAACACTTATCTAGACCATCTCTAACTCTTGAGACTGAGGGAAAAAGGGAAAAAAAGTTTAAAATTTTTATTTATTTCAACTGTTTTTTTATAGACTAGTACATTTTATATTGTAATATCTAATTCGTGACTAAACTTAGAAAATGAAGCTAGATCTTGCACTGTGTCTGTCTAAATATGTCTTGGTACCCTTGCCTGGAGAATCCCATGGAGGGAGGAGCCTGGTAGGCTACAGTCCATGGGGTTGCAAAGAGTCGGACACAACTGAGTGACTTCACTATGTCTTTGTCTCTGGGTAATACTTTTGAGGTTAATTTGTAAATGAACGCTATTTAATTGGCTTAAAAAAAGGTAAGTGCTTACAAATCAAATAATTCTAAATTAAACAATAAATTTCAGGTTCATGTGAACTGGGAAATATTCAGTATTAAATACCTGATATTAATGTTAGTTTGTTGACCTATCTAATATAGACATGTCTTAGAGTAATTAAGTAGAATATTTTCATTGTACCTAGGTTTAATATAAGTTAAATATTACATCTGTTACGAGTTTGTCAACAAGGAAATTACCTAGAGTGAAGAAACTTCTAAAAAAATGTAAATGAGATATGAGCTTTTATATAAACTCTATTAAGAATAATTATTCTTTAGAGATATCTGCCTAAAACAGTCTCTCCAGATTGGGGTAACTTAAATTTCTAAGGGTTGTGCCAAGTGTGCTAAGTGTTGGAGTTCTATTAAACAGTTAGGTCATTTCCAAATAAAATAAGATTTTGAAACATTTACTACTAAACATTAATTTCCTTTTACAGAGAAACTAAAGAGATTTGGGACTATAAATGAATAATGTTTGGTGCCATCCTAAAATGTTCTAAGAAAGCAAGGGTTTTAGAAATTATCACTGGTATTTATGCTCACCAATCTATAAAATGCTAATATAAAAGTTAGTCCTTAGTTGCTAAAAGAAAGTAGGAAGTGTGTTTTCAGTAAAAAAAAAAAAAATGAAAATATACTAAAAAGAGTTATGCATGATCAAGATTTTCTAAAATTGGATTACAATTAGTTAAAGAAATGGATTTTGTTAGAAATGACACAGCCATAAAAACACTGGCTAGGGTCAACTAGGTCCAAGATGGCAGAGCTGACTTTCACTAGACCTTGAGCCTTGGTATTTAAGCCTATTGTGACATAACAACAAGCTAAATGATACAACCATCAACATTGACTAAATCTGACCAAATGTTCTAAACCCTTTTAATTGATCTTTTTGGTAAAACTCCCTAAATAGAATTCTTCTGAATTTCCTTTAACCTCTAGCTAAGTTTGGGGTGCTTCAGAAGGCCCCTGAAACATCCCAAAGAGAGAGATTAAACTGTGTTTATTTGGTTGGTTAAATTATATGAAAAAGATTATCAAATGAGTAATAAATCTGCTCATGTTATAATGTATGGTAAAATTACTAATACAGATATCCGAGAAATTATATGGAGTTCTTAACATTTTGATATGTCCTGGTAATGAAAAACCTGATGACTTTACAAAAGTTAACAAAGGACTGAATGAACCAGCTAATATGCTTATAACCTTTATGGTTTCTATCTGAAAAATTACAGGTTTGAATCTTGTGTTTTCTGGGACTAGGGAAAGCCTTCCTCTCAAACTAATTATGAAAATAATTTGGTAAAATTATACATTATAAAAAAAAATTATGTTTTCTCTCTATCTGACTCCTCCAGAAATTTGAAACTCTTAGGTTTCCAGTAAGTTTATCAAATGAGCTAGGAAGATTATCTCATTAACAGGTACAAAAATCTCAAGAAATTTTTGAGACCTTAAAAAGGGAAGAATTCACCTAGACTTTTTAGCAAAATCTGTGATAAGCCTTTGGTGTGAGTTTCCCAACCCTGTTCTATTTTAAAACTTCTGTCTGAGACTCTATAAATGTTTCAGCAAAATAAAAAAGTCTATAATCAATTATGGTTATATAAATCATCAGACAAAAATTAGTGAGAACAGACCTATTTTGCAAACAAGCTAGGCTTATTTGGTTATATTTGATAAAAATGAGAGTAATTTTAGGGAGAAAAAGATGTTTTTATAAATGTTAAATCCCGGTTTGTTAATGGAGGTCTACCAACGGAGGTTGTAAGACTCATTTCTTGGATAGTTCTTTGCTGTTATGTGATAATGTAAAATTTAATTGAATTCTTAGAGAACACCCTAAGTTTGTTACTGAAGCTTATCTCAGTAATACATCTTTGGTTGAAGATCAGATGCCTCATGACCTGCAACCAGGACTGGAAAAAGACATAACTGAAAGGACTGTCTCCAACCTGGATAGAAGGACTTTTTTTTATCAGGTACTCTTAACTAGCTCATGCACAATGAAACTGAAGGGAAATTAACTCTTAGATTATTCCCACTTCCAAAGGCCCCTACACTGCATTGGTCTATAGAAAAGACAGCTGACTTGATCTCACCTTAAAATGATGCTCAAACAGAGGAGAAACTACACTATACCAGGATGAAAAGATGACGAAATCAGAGGTAGACAGCTTGCCCAAGATGCTGGGCCTGATTCATATGATCATTTATGTTTTCTTGACTTCATAGACCTTTGCATATAAATCAAACACTTTTCTATCCTAGGCCTGATTTTATGCTAGTTTTAGAAATCAATTCTGTTGTTGGGTTTGTGGCCAATTACCTGTGTCTAGTTCTGGGTTACCTTGGTAAATTTCTCTACTACAAGACTGTAACTGGTTGGCCCTGAGAATAGTCATATTCAAGTCACTATAATATTACTAGATGGGATCCTCTCACAGGGCCAATCAATAATGCCTGCTCTGATTCTGGCCATAAATTTGAGCTTTTTTCTATTACTCAAGCTCAATCAGAACAAGAAAAGTTTCAGCCAAGGAGGAAAAAATCTTCCACAATTATGGGATGGATTTATATAGATAACACCAGGTTATGGTAATTTAGGTTTAAAGTCTTCTCTGTGTTGGAAACAATTAAATCATACTAAGGAAAATCAGTCTAGTAACACTAGGAAACTGGGCTATGTACCTTATAGATGGTAGTGCCCATATATAATTTCCCTGGAAGATAGATTCTACAGAGTACACTAAGTCAGATGACCTGAGATATACTGGGCTACATCTAACGGAAGCTCTTAATTTAAGTCTTACTTGTGACTTTACTAATACTGCTGGCTATGTTATTTGTATTTCACCTGTTTTACAAAATTGCTGTTTCTTACACTGTCAGATGTGTGTCTGAGGCCTCTAATAGAATAATACATAGTGCCATAGGAGATAGATGATGGTAACACTGTAACTCTAGATATGGGAAGAAGCAACAAGAGGGAATATTTTCCTGGACCAAAAGGCTAGTAAGACAGGTGGTCCAGAGAATTTTGGATACTGTTTTATGGCCTAGTCCAGTAACAGCACATTATGTGACCTGTCAACAAAATCTTTGCCAAACCTGAAAATGGACATTCTCAGCATCATGGGATAAAATGGCCATGAAATATCCCCCTCAAAAGCATGGTCAAGTTTATTAGGAAAAAGGGGCTCTGCCAACTGAAGACTGACACTTGCCATCTACATCTACAAAGATTAAATCAGGGCCACTGCAACTGCCGACTTTCAACGCCCCTGAAAGGAGTTCAGGGTGAAAATCAGGAATGAGGTACTCTGTGCTCTGGGAAAAATTAGCAGAACAGGCCTTCAGATAGTTAGATCTTTTCAGGAGAAGATTTTATGAGTCCCAATTCTTGCATCTTCTCATACCTAGAGAAACACTGACGTCATTAACGGTGAAATCTGCTTTGGCTATTAAGGAAAAGTTTATAATTAAGAGTCAAAATAGAGTAGCTATGGTTCAGATATCCTGGGAAATAACTTGTTGATGCTATGGGTGTACTTTCAGATTAGACCTTGTATTACTAAACACTTGAGATTTCTGAGTCGTGTCCAGCTTGGATGCCACCATTCTCAAAACAATGTCTGCTGGAAGCTAGTAACTGCAACCTTACTTTTTATAAAACTAAGCAACTGGCTACCTGGCTACAAGTCTCCCTGAAGTGCCAGGTCCAGACTGGGTTTCAGGCCTATTCTTCTAAAAAGAAATGAGATTTATTTTGTCTACTAAATTCCAGTTATCATTCCTCCAACTACTTCTGATTGGCTCTGTTACATCAAAATGGCAGACTAAGGGATTGAGATTTTAACCATACAAGGCTCAGATCTAGGACTTGGAACTCAGGAATACTTCCAATTCAGTGTCTCTTCTCCAAGCTGAGGCAGTCCTATGCTCCATTTTGACAAGAAGTTATCACAGTTATAGTTGCCTAAATCTCTAAATTAAAACTGAGTAGAACTCTGTGGGGCTCTGGAGTAGAGATCTGTTCTGTGTTCATTTCTTGTCTGTAGGATATAGGCTTCATTCAGCCTCCTTGGGGCTTCCCTGGTGGCTCAGAGGTTAAAGGGTCTGCCTGGAATGCTGGATACCTGGGTTCGATCCCTCGGTCAGGAAGATCCCCTGGGGAAGGAAATGGCAACCCACTCCAGCACTCTTGCCTGGAGAATCCCATGGAGGGAGGAGCCTGGTAGGCTACAGTCCATGGGGTCACAAAGAGTCGGACATGACTGAGCGACTTCACTTCACTTCACTTCAGCCTCCTTGACTTTCCCTGAGTTCCAAAGGGTTTCAAACAATTGCTAATCAGGGAAGGGAGGGAATACAGAAACAGGAGAAAAAAATCAAAGGTTGGTATGGCCTCCAGACAGAGTCCTGGTTCCTACTCAAAGAAACATGCATAACAATGTCTTTGAGTCCCACCCAGGTGGAGGATGGTAACTTCAGACTGAACACAAGATTCCTGGAGCACAGCTCTGTTGCCTCACCACCAACCAATCAAAAGGAGTCAAAAACCCTGCAACCCTCACCCCAAATGTTGCCTTCTGTTTCTGGGGACCAGAGATAACCATCCTGTTAGTGTTATGCCCAAGTTGCGAAATCTCCCAATGACCACCAGGGAGCTGATGTCCGATGCAAAAGCAAGAGAGTCTTTATTACTAAGCTTGAGCTGGGGCTCCCACTGTTACCGACGCAGCGGCTATGGGAAGGAGCCCTGAGTTTTGGGTTACATTGCTTATATAGGGTATATTCGTGTAAAAGGGGATTTCCAGGCTGGAGGGCATCTGATTGGTCACCCTCTTTCAAAGGGTTGTGTGTTGATTTCTGATTGGTTCTTGTTACCTAAGCAAACCACAAATTCCTGGACGTAAAGTCAGGAGATTTTGGTCTGAGGTCTGATTGGTTCATGGGTAGTGGGGTGCGGTTGGGTGATTTCCAAAGTCTTTTTACTGGAACCTCACAAAATGGAGTTTTCTTTTTGACAAGATGGAGTAGCTTAGGTTCTTCATTAGGTCTCCTGTTTGGCCCCTGTCTATTTCCTCTCTGAGAAGGGCCAACAGTTTCAAACTAAATTGCTGTTATTACAAGGGTGAATACTGGTTTCCGGCAAAAAACACCTTGACTTAGAGCTGGTAGAGAGAGTCTCCCGCTCTGCTAGGTAGGCCTATGCCCATGCACAGCAGAAAGAAGTTACAGAAGAAAGAGACCTCCACCCCAATTCCCAAGAAGTATCTTGAGAATGAATCTCTCAGGGGAGAGTTGTTAGGGGAAGCACACTGATTGAAACCTCCTACCGTGGCCAGGCACCATAGTAACCATTTGCATGAGTTGTTTTATGACAGGAGATCCTGATAAGGAATACGGAACTAATAAGCCACCACCAACCTGAAGAGTTTAGGAAAGGTCGAAAGGAGACACCGCGTGTCTGTCCACTTCTTGAGGTTAATTTGTAAATGACTGCGAGCCATATGGCAGAGCAGTTCTCCTGGGTCCCCTTACCCTACTGCTCTACACCAGGTGCCCTTTCCCAATAAAATCTGTTGCTTTGTCAGCACATGTGTCTCCTTGGATAATTCATTTCCAAGTGTTAGACAAGAGCCCAGTTTCGGGCCCTGGAAGGGGTCCCGCTTCCTGCAACAATCCTGTCTTCAGGAAAGATATTGAGATTTTGTCTTTAATGGATTTACTTGTAAAGAACTTCATGCATCTGATAGTACTACAAGAAGATTGCAATTAAACTTTGAAGATGTTGGGAAGGTATAAGTGTACAAAGAACTAAATAGACATTTCTCCAAAGAAGACATACAGATGACTAACAAACACAGGAAATGATGCTCAACATCACTCATTATCAGAGAAATGCAAATCAAAACTACAATGAGGTACCATTTCATACCAGTTAGAATGGCTGTGATCCAAAAGTCTACAAGCAATAAATGCTGGAGAGGGTGTGGAGAAAAGGGAACCCTCTTACAGTGTTGGTGGGAATGCAAACTAGTACAGCCACTATGGAGAACAGTCTGGAGATTCCTTAAAAAACTACAAATAGAACTAACTGCCTTATGACCCAGCAATCCCACTACTGGGCATACACACCGAGGAAACCAGAACTGAAACAGACACGTGTACCCCAACGTTCATCGCAGCACTGTTTATAATAGCCAGGACATGGAAGCAACCTAGATGTCCATCAGCAGACGAATGGATAAGAAAGCTGTGGTACATATACACAATGGAATATTACACAGCCATTAAAAAGAATACATTTGAATCAGTTTTAATGAGGTGGATGAAACTGGAGCCAATTATACAGAGTGAAGTAAGCCAGAAAGAAAAACACCAATACAGCATACTAACACATATATATGGAATTTAGAAAGATGGCAATGATAACCCTGTAGGCGAGACAGCAAAAGAGACACAGATGTATAGAACAGACTTTTAGACTCTGTGGGAGAGGGAGAGGGTGGGATGATTTGGGAGAATGGCATTGAAACATATATAATATCATATAAGAAACTAATCGCCAGTCTAGGTTCAATGCAGGATACAGGATACTTGAGGCTGGTGCACTGGGATGACCCAGAAGAATGGTGTGGGGAGGGACGTGGGAGAGGGGTTCAGGATTGGGAACATGTGTACACCTATGGCGGATTCATGTTGATGTATGGCAAAACCAATACAGTATTGTAAAGTAAAATAAAGTAAAATATTAAAAAAATAAAAATTAAAAAATAAATAAGTTAAAAAAAAAAAAAGAATAGGTATTCAAAACAATGCTGTAGGGAATTCCCAGTAGCTAGGATTCTGCACTTCCACTGCAGGGGGACATGGATTTGATCCCTGGTTGGGGAACTAAAATCCTACAAGCCACATAGCTAGGTGAAAAAAAAAAAACAAAAAAACAAAAAAAACCTCATGCTATAAAATTGAATTTATTGACATGGGAAGACATTCATGATATATCCTTAAGTAGACACAAAGACTAAATTGAATGTGTGAGTTAGGATAGTTTTGGCAGGAAGTAATAGAACATCCAACTCAAAATGAATGAATTTGTTTATTTTTTTAAATATTGTATTTTTATTTATCTATTTGTTTGGCTGCACCAGGTCAGCATCCTGTGGCCAGCAGGATCTTTGATCTTTGTTGTAGCATGTGGGATCTTTAGTTGTGTCATGGGAACTCTTAGCTGTGGTATGTGGAACTAGTTCCCTGACCAGGGAATGAATCTGGGCCCCTTGAATTGGGAGTGTGGAGTCTTAGCCATTGGACCACCAGGAGAGTTCCCAAAATGAATTTAAAATGATATATTTATTTATTGCAATTATTAGATGTGTTTATCCAATTGGTCTAGACGAGAGACAGAGAAGGCTTTCGGGTTGTTGATTCAGTGACCTAACAGTGTTATAAAGGAACTAGTTTACTTCTCTTTGCTCTCTCACTCAAAATATCTGCTTTATCCTCCAGCTGGCTCCCAAAATAATTGAAAGAAGTTGATTCCTCATTCACATTCAGAGGGAGAAGGAGAGAATGACAGACTATCACTTTCTGTAAAGACCAATGAGGAATCTTTCTAAAAGTCTCTAGCAACCACCTCCTAATTTATCATTGGCTAGAACTGCATCATATTCAGATTTCTAAACTCATAGGGAAAGGGAATGTGACTTTCTTCATAGTCAGATTCAGTCACTAAGCTAAGGTCAGTTTCCCAAATCAGAGTATTATTCAATGGAGAATAGGATGATTTGCATTTGGAGAGTCCGATATAATGAAAAAAAAAATCTATCTATCTAATGTCTTTGAATAAAATAAAAAATTAATCCCACATTATGAAAGTATTGGGCATTGGAATTATGTTTCTTTTACATTTGTTCCTTTTGCTTGCCTGTATGTTGTAGTTTTCTATAATTAAATATGTGCTGTTGTTGTCTCATTAACCTTTTAGTATGGAAAACTTTCAAATCAACCCCAAAATGCAGGAAATAGTATAATGAACCCTCAAGTATCCATCACCTAGCTTCAACAATTATCAACTTGTGAGGAATCTTGTTTTATACATTATTTTTGCAATAAGAGAAAAGTTTGTTTTAGTTAAAAAGAAGATCTAATCACTTACTTATCATTTTCTCTAATCTATAGAATTCACCTTTATGCAATCAGTAAGATTAGTTAAGGAGAGCCCAGTATTGCTCTTGTCAGGTGCTCAAGATCCTTCTCAAATTGTGCCCAATGTATTTCTTTGAGAGTTTGGTTTTGTCAGTTTCTTACTCTATCTGTGCTTCTCAGAAATTCATGCTGCAACATCCCCAGTGTCAAGAGGAAAAGCACATGACTCTAGGAACTTGGCACACAGATTAAAATGGCTCACTTGAAAGCATAGAGTTATTTTGAAATCTCATTTTTACTTTTAAAATCTGTGAAGATGTGCATTTTAGGCTATGTTTAATAGAAATAGAATTTCTAAATTACTCACCATTGAATAAATTTGATACTGTAGGGAGATGGTACATGTTGGTCTTACGGCTTCCAGGCTTCCAAGGCACCTTGACAAATACGCCTGTGAACACAAGATCCCCAGTTTGAGAGGCACAGCCTAGGCTTCTCTCTGCTTTTAAAACCCTGATTCTCCCCTCTTTGTTTCCTTGATTTTGAAAGTGCATTCTCTTTAAGGACTTGGGCTTGATATCAGTGCTCTTGCTTTTCTCCACAGGAACCTCAGCTGGTGTGACCTACCCTAGGACCTAATCCTTAGTTGTCAGCCCTACTGACTCAGCTTGGTCAGGTCTGGCCCAGTACCCTGCAAGAAGATTTTAGATGTATGAAAACACAAGGGAGAAGATACATGTTCATCTAATAGATATTTACTGAGTGCCAACTATGTGTCTGCATCTGAATGCAGAGTTCCAAAGAATAACAAAGAGAGATAAGAAAGCCTTCCTAAGTGACAAATGCAAAGAAAAAAAAAAAAAAAAAGAATGGGAAAGACTAGAGATCTCTTCAAGAAAATTAGAGATACTTAGGGAACATTTCATGCAAAGATGGGCATTCAGTTCAGTTCAGTTCAGTCGCTCAATCGTGTCTGACTCTTTGCGACCCCATGAATCGCAGCACACCAGGCCTCCCTGTCCATCACCAACTCCCAGAGTTCACTCAGACTCACGTCCATCGAGTCGGTGATGCCATCCAGCCATCTCATCCTCTGTCGTCCCCTTCTCCTCCTGCCCTCAATCCCTCCCAACATCAGAGTCTTTTCCAATGAGTCAACTCTTCGCATGAGGTGGCCAAAGTACTGGAATTTCAGCTTTAGCATCATTCCTTCCAAAGAAATCCCAGGGCTGATCTCCTTCAGAATGGACTGGTTGGATCTCCTTGCAGTCCCAGGGACTCTCAAGAGTCTTCTCCAACACCAAGTTCAAATGCATCAATTATTCGGCGCTCAGCCTTCTTCACAGTCCAACTCTCACATCCATACATGACTACTGGAAAAACCATAGCTTTGACTAGATGGACATAATTGAGGCCACAAATGGTATGGACCTAACAGAAACAGAATCTGTTAAGAACAGGTGGCAAGAATACGTGGAAGAACTATACACAAAGATCTTAATGATCCAGATAACCAGAATGATGTGATCACTCACTTAGAGTCAGATATCTTGGAATGTGAAGTCAAATGGGTCTTAGGAAGCATCACTATGAACAAAGCTAATGAAGATGATAGAATTCCAGCTGAGGTATTTCAAGTCCTAAAAGATGATGCTGTGAAAGTGCTGCACTCAATATGCCAGCAAATTTGGAAAACTCAGCAGTGGCCACAGGAATGGAAAAGGTCAGTTTTCATTCCAATCCCAAAGAAAGGCAATAGCAAAGAATATTCAAACTACCACCAACTGCACCCATCTCACACAGTAACATAACAAGGTAATGCTCAAAATTCTCCAAGCCAGGCTTCAACAGTACCTGAACCGAGAACTTCCAAATGTTCAAGCTGGATTTAGAAATGCAGAGGAACCAGAGAGCAAATTGACAACACCCTCTGGATCATAGAAAAAACAGAATTCCAGAAAAACATATACTTCTGCTTTACTGATTATGCTAAAGCCTTTGACTGGATGGATCATGGCAAACTGCGGGAAATTTTTAAAGAGATAGCAGACCACCTTACCTTCCTCCTGAGAAATCTGTATGCACGTCAAGAAGCAACAGTTAGAATTGGACATGGAACAATGAACCAGTTCCAAATTGAGAAAGGAATATGTCAAGGCTGTATATGTCACCCTGCTTATTTAATTTACATGCAGAGTACATCTTGCAAAATGCTGGGCTGGATGAAGAACAAGCTGGAATCATGATTGCCAGGAGAAATATCAATAACTTCAGATATGAAGGTGACACTATCCTTATGGCAGAAAACAAAGAGGAACTCAAGAGTCTCTTGAAAATGAAAGAGGAGAGAAAAACAAGCTGGCTTAAAACTCAATATTCGAAAAACTAAGATTATGGCATCTGATCCCATCAATTCATGGCAAATAGATGTGAAAACAATGACAGACTTTATTTTGGGGGGCTCCAAAATCACTGCAGATGGTGACTGCAGCCACGTAATTAAAAGACGCTTGTTCCTTGGAAGAAAAGCTATGACCAACCTAGACAGCATATTAAAAAGCAGAGACATTACCTTGCCGACAAAGGTCGGTCTAGTCAAAGCTATGGTTTCTGTAGCAGTCATGTGTGGATGTGAGAGTTGGACAATAAAGAAAGCTGAGTGCTGAAGAATTGATGCTTTTGAACTGTGGTGTTGGAGAAGACTCTTGAGAGTCCCTTGGATTGCAAGGAGATCCAACCAGTCAATTCTAAAGAAGATCAGTCCTGAATATTCATTGGAAAGACCAATGCTGAAGCTGAAACTTCAGTACCTTGGACACTTAATGTGAATATCTGACTCATTTGAAAAGACCCTGATGCTGGGAAAGATTGAAGGCAGGAGAAGAAGTGGACGACAGAGGATGAGATGGTTGGATGGCATTACCGACTTGATAGACATTATTTGAGCAAGCACTGGGAGTTGGTGATGGACAGGGAAGTCTGGCATCCTGCTGTCCTTGGGTTTGCAAAGAGTTGGACATGACTGAGAGACTGAACTAAACTGAACTGAGCTGACCTATGTGTCTGGCACTTAGCTAGGCTTTGGGAATAGTGTAGTTAAAAGAAAGGATACAATCCACTGTTATCAGAGACAACAGGAATGTGTAGACAATTATAAAACGAGCCAAGAAGTGCATGTTTTATGAAGTATGGTGTCTTGTGAAGCTCAGAGTAGGGCTCCTTAAGTGGCTCAGGAATGTGTTCCAAGAACATAATGCAGAATGATTTGGGAGACAAGGAAGGAGTGTCTCGGTAGCAGTTTTCTATATTTGAATGAAAACGTGCTCTTGTTTAACCACACAAAGTGGCTTCTTAGAAGTAAAAGGATAGTCAAAAGCAGGAAATTGTTTCTAGGGTTTGCTTCTTACACTTATTACACTGATTTAGCAAGAAGAAATGAGCACAAAGACTTTGATTACTTTGGGATGGAAATTAGAAAAATAATTGTATTCTTTTCAGCCTGAACTTTTTCGGTGAGCATCTTTCACGTATATTGGGAATTTTATTCAATTCTTGGTACTTTTTACTCATGTTGCTTCTTCTCCCAGTAATGAAATTTCTTTGTTATCTTGGTGACATCTTAATCATTGGTGAGTCCTTGGCCTTCCGTGGTGGCTTAGCTGGTAAAGGATCTCCCTACAATGGAGGAGACCCAGGTTCAATCCCTGGATCAGGAACTCACCTGGAGAAGGGAATGGCTACACACTCCAGTATTCTTGCCTGGAGAATTCATGGACTGAGGAGCCTGATGGGCTACAGCCCATGGGATTGCAGAGTTGGATACAACTGAACAACTAACACTTTTCACTGGTCTTCAATGAAATCTTTGCCAAGCAGAATCAGTTGCTCTATTCTTTCTTTTCCCTTAACCCCATCTCTTAACAGGTGGAGCTTTGAACCATCGGTATTGGCCTCTCTTCCTGTGCCTTCCTGGTTGAGAAAGCAATTAATCATTCTACTTGCTAAGCTCAGAACTCTGTATGGTGGTGGTGGTGTAGTTGTTAAGTCGTGTCCGACTCTTTTGACCCTGTGGAGAGTAGCCTGCCAGGCTCCCCTGTCCATGAGATTCTCTAGGCAAGAATACTGGAGTGGGTTACCATTTCCTTCTCCATAGAACTCTATATAGTATTTAACTATAATACATTTTTAAAAGAAGTATATGGGCTAACTGGATTAAAATTTAATTTAATATTTATAGTGAACTAATTATTTTGATTACTTTATCATTAAAAGACTATATCAGTCAAAAAATTAAACTTTATTTTTTCTTTCTTGTTTCTCAGCAAAAGAATGGGGTAGTGGTGGTGACATTGGCATTTGTTCTGAAACCATCTTGATTGAGTAAATATGATGTGACACTTATTTCCCATTGAGTAATTCAGAAACAAACACACCCAAGCAATGGTGAACTCCTCTAAGGTGGAGATAGAAGGACAGGCTGTGTTGACGCACAGTTAATCAGGGCTGAGTAATAGAGCTGAGTGAGAAAACAAATGAAGAAAGCCCTGTGCCTACCCTTTGTATGCTCTTCTACAGATGTATAGTCCTGACCTCAGGTTACTTAAACCAAAGACTGTCTTGTATCTGGACTTCTACTTTTCCACTGTTAGCCCTCTTTTTTCCTCCATTTCAGGTATTTGACAGACACAAAAATCTGTCACTATAAAGTGAGAGATTGGGCTTCCCTGGTGGCTTAGTGATAAAAAATCCACTACCAATGCAGGAGACATGGTTTCAATCCCTCATTTGGGAGGATCCCACATGCTGTGGGGCAACTAAGCCCATGCGTCACAACTACGGAATCTATGCTCTAAGGCCTGAGAGCCACAACAACTGAAGTCCCCGAGTCCTAGGGCCTGTGTCTCATAAAAATGGCAGCCATCCAGTACAGCCAAAAAAGAAAGAAAGAAAGAGGCTCTTGATATAGAATTGCTATTGTTTAGTCACTAAGACATGTCTGACTCTTTGTGATCCTATGGACTGAAGCATACCAGGCTTTCCTTTCCTTCACTGTCTCCCAGAGATTTTGCAAATTCATGTCCATTGAGTCAGTGATGCTATCTAACCATCTCATCCTCTGTAGCTCCCTTCTCCTGACTTTAATCTTTCCCAGCATCATGGTCTTTTCCAATGAATCAGCTCTTCACATCAGGTGGCCGAAGTACTGGAGCTTCAGCTTTAGAATCAGCTTCCTATTGAAATCTCCAAAGTGATGCCAAAAACTGGGGACAGTCATTGCCCTCTGGTAGGAGTAGACATCCTATGAAGTCAAAAGATTTGCCTAACAACTACAAGCACCCAGCTTCGCATATGTATGAGGAGACAACAAAGGAGAAGAGTCCCCTGCATGGATCACTGCCTTGTCATAGCAAAAGGGCTTGTGTAACTCAATGAAGCTACGAGCCATATCATGCCGGGCCATCCAAGATGGACGATCATAGTGAAGAGTTTTGACAAAACGTGGTCCACTAGAGGGGGAAATGGCAACCCACTCCAGTATTCTTGCCTCAAGAACCCCATAGTGAAAGTGAGTGAAAGTGAAGTCGCTCAGTCGTGTCCGACTCTTTGCGACCCCATGGACTGCAGCCTACCAGGCTCCTCCGTCCATGGGATTCTCCAGGCAAGAATACTGGATTGGGTTGCCATTTCCTTCTCCAGGGGATCTTCCCAACCCAGGGATCAAACCCAGGTCTCCCGCATTGGAGGCAGACGCACTAACCTTTGAGCCACCAGGGAAGCCCCAAGAACCCCATGAATAGTATGAAAAGGCAAAAATATATGACACCAGAATATAAGCCCCTCAGATCTGAAGGTGTCCAACATGCTACTGGGGAGGAGTGAAGAGCAATTACTTATAGTTCCAGAGAAAAATGAAGCAGCTGGGCCAAAGTGGAAATAATGCTCAGTTGTGGCTATGTCTGAGGGTGAAAGTAAAGTCTGACATTGTAAGGGAAAATATTGCACAGGAACCTGGAATGTTAGGTACATGAATCAAGGCAAATTGGATGTGTTCAAGCAGGAGATAGGGCTTCCCTGGTGGGTCAGATAGTAAAGAATCTGCAATGTGGGAGACCTGGGTTCGATCCCTGTGTTGGGAAGAACCCCTGGAAAAGGAAATGGCAACCCATTCCAATATTTTTGTCTGGAGACTCCACTAGACAGAAGAGTCTGGTGGGCTACAGCCTATAGGGTCGCAAAGAGTTGGACATGATTGAACCATTAACACTTTCACTTTTCAAGCAGGAGATGGCAAGAGTGAACACTAACATCATAGGAATCAGTGAACTATTAATAAAATAGATGGGCGAATTTAATTCAGATGACCATTATATTTACTACTGTGGGCAAGAATCTCTTAAAAGAAATGGAGTAGCCCTCATAGTCAACAAAGAGTTTAAAAGCTAGTACTTGGGTGCAATCTCAAAAATTACAGAATGATCTCAGTTTGTTTCCAAGGCAAACCCTTCAACATCACAGTAATCCAAATCTGTACCCCAACCACTAAGGCCAAAGAAGCTGAAGTTGAATGGTTCTATGAAGACCTTAAAAAGCTTCTAGAAGTGACACCAAAATAAGATGTGCTTTTCATCATAGGGGATTGGAATGCAAAAGTAGGAAGTCAAGAGATACCTGGAGTAACAGGCAATTTGGCCTTGGAGTACTACATGAAGCAGAGCAAAGGCTAACAGAGATTCATCAAGATAACATGCTGGTCATAGCAAGCATCCTCTTCCAACAACACAAGAGACAACTCTACACATGAACATCTCCAGATGGTTAACACCGAAATCAGATTGATTATAGTCTTTGCACCTGAATATGGAGAAGCTCCATACAGTCAGCAAAACAAGACCTGGAGTTGACTGTGGCTCAGATCATGAGTTCCTTATTCAAAATCCAGGCTTAAATGGAAGAAACTAGGGAAAACCACTGGCCATTCAAGTATGACCTGTAGGGAACAAGGTATAAAGAAGGTTGAGAAGTGCTTGCAAACGAGACTCTCAACCAGGGCTGAACATTCTTGCAAACGAGATGTTCTGCCCAGTGTAGGGAACTAGGTTTAAGGAAGGTTGAGAAGTGCTTGCAAACGAGACTCTCAACCAGGGCTGAACATTCTTGCAAACGAGATGTTCAGCTAAGAATCCTGTTTGTTCCCATGGAAAAAGAACATTGCTTGCACACAAGGATGTTTCTCTGATTCCTCAAAAGGAACAGACCCTGGGACAAAACGGATTCTAAGTTGATAAGAAAGTTCCCCAAAACAAAGTCTTAGCTGCAGTAAATAAGTCAAGGTAAAGGTTATCTCGCCCTGCGCCTGCGCACTGTATAGTCTCTGAATCGTAGTGCTTGGCAGCTTGCCCTGTAGGTTATTGTGCAAGGGATATAAAATTAAGCAGCTGTAAGAAGCAAGTGTTAAAATATAAAGATTTAAACCACTCTGCAGTGTTGGTGTTTCATTCCGTCGCCAGCATCTGGCGCCCAACGTGGGGCACGACGGAACCGAAAGGGTAAGCACCCCGGGGCAAAAGGCTAAAGGGGGGACTTTCGGGAAATAGAGAAAAAGAGAAAAGAATAAAAATCCGAAAGGGTAAACACTCCAGAGCAAAAGGCTGAAAGGGGGACTTTCGAGAAAAAGAGAAAAGAATAAAAATCCGAAAGGGAGAGCACCCCGGAGCGAAACGCTGAAAGGGGTACTTTCGAAAAAAAGAAAAAGAAGAGAAAAAGAAGACAGAAAAGAGAAAAGAAAAAGAAAAAAACTATGGGGAATTCCCCGTCTTTAAAGTCACAATATATGGAGCTAGTTAAGGGGCTCCTGCATTCTATAGGAATTAAAACGTCTACTCGCCGCTTGAGTGAGTTATTCTGTCTTATAGAGCAGCATTGTTATTGGTTTCAATATCAAACAGAAGCAAAGTTGAATTTGAAGGAATGGAAAGTGGTGCAGAAAGAGTTAAGAAGGCAGCATCAAAAAGGAAATGTGATTCCTTTAAGGCTGTGGACTCTGTGTATCGCTATAACGCAGGCTTTAAAATTAATAGCTGCTAATAGTGAGGCCACCTCATGTTATCTTGAGGAGGGGGCTTCACCTCGGCCTCCGCCCAAACCCCCAGATGATAGTAAAGATTCATCCACTGAGTCAGATAGAGATGTAAGTTCTGGGGAGGATTCAGATTCTGTAGAGGCAATGACTACTGCCTTTTGAAAGGTTTTATTAAATAAAAAACAAACTTCCAAGGCTGTTAACCCTTCTGCACCACCTTACGCATCCCTGTTTCTAGTAGCTGCTGACAAGGCTAAGATAGGGAGAGAGAGTCAATAGTTTTAAAAGTACGGGAAAAAGTATATTTTAAAAAATGCTTATTAATGACTCTCATCCTTTAATGTCACTGATTATTAAAGGTAAACAGTTTAAAGGATTAATGGATACAGAAACAGATGTTTCGGTTATTTCTCTCTAGCAGTGGCCTAATGACTGGAAAAAAGAAAAAATTCCTCTTGTTTTAACAGGCTTAGGATCAATAGCAGATGTGTGGAGAAGCGCTCAACCTTTGTCATGCCAATTGTCTAATAGAAAGAAAGTATCTATTTCTTTTTACATTGTTAATATACCTATTAATATCTGGGGAAGAGATCTTTTATTTTCTTTAGGAACAACGCTCACCATCTCGTCGGAAAACTTATAGCCACTGCTCAAATTCCTCGAGCTCTCCCATTGAAATGGTTAACTAATGTCCCTAAATGGGTTGAGCAGTGGCCGCTTCCAAAAGTGAAGCTCGAGGCTTTAGAACAATTAGTAAAAGAACAGCTTCAATCTGGCCATATTGAACCTTCTACGTCTCCTTGGAATTCTCCTGTTTTTGTCATTAAGAAAAAATCTGGTAAATGGAGAATGTTGACTGATTTAAGAGAAGTTAACAAATGTATAAAACCTATGGGAGCTTTGCAATTAGATCTCCCTTCTCCTGCTTTGATTCCACAGGATTGGTCTTTGATGGTTTTAGATTTGAAGGATTGTTTTTTTAATATTCTTTTGCAAATAAAAAATAGAAATAAATTTGCTTTTACTATTCCAGTATATAATCATGGGCAGCCCGTAAAACTTTATTAGTGGACAGTGTTGCCTCAAGGAATGATTAATAGCCCTACACTTTGTCAGGAGTTTGTTGATCGTGCTCTTATTACTGTGAGACAACAATTTTCTAATTGTCTTCTCTATCATTATATGGATGATCTTCTATTGGCAGCTCCTAGTAAAGAGGAACGAGATAAATTTTTTTTCATGTAAAGAAAGCTTTAAGTGATTTTAATCTTCAAATTGCTCCTGAAAAAATTCAAACTGAATTTCCTATTTCATATTTAGGTGCTATTTTGGAACGACAAAAAATAAAACCTCAAAAAGTCCAAATTAGATGAGATAATTTGAAAACTCTTAATGATTTTCAGAAGCTTTTGGGTGATATTAACTGGTTACATCCCATGTTAGGGATTCCTACACATCAATTGCGTCATTTATTTTCTACTTTAGAGGGTGATACTGCTCTTAACAGTCCTCGATCTCTTACTTCTCAAGCAAAAGAGGAATTACACTTTGTAGAGCAACGGTTGAATGAAGGGTTTCTTACTTATCTACAACAGGATCAACCTATATATTTCATAGTGTTCCATACTCCCTATTCTCCTACTGGAGTTGCTCAATCTGCAGGGTTGATTGAGTGGGTATTTTTACCCAATAACTATACAAAAAAGCTTACTACATATATGGATAGAATTGCTTTCCTTATTTTGAAAGATCGAGGCCGTATTACTCAGTTAATTGGAAGTGACCCTCAAACAATTATTACTCAACTTACTTCCACCCAAATTTCTAATTGCTTACAGTTTAATGAAAATTGGCAGATAGCTCTTGCATCTTATTCAGAGACTTTTCCTAATCAATACCCTCAATCTAAAATGATAGATTTTCTTCGACATACATCAATGGTTTGTAAATCTCCTATATCTAATATTCCAGTTGAAGGAAAAACTATTTTTACAGATGCCAATAAAAATACTGCTGGCTATTGGACTGATACTACTTCTAAAGTTGTTCCACATTCCTTTTCTTCTGTGCAGCCTGCTAAACTTTGGGCCATTTGTTTGGCATTACAGGATTTTTTTTGATATTCCTATTAATATTGTTTCTGATTCTAAATATGCAGTCTTTTCATGTATTTATCTTCCTAAAGCCACTCTACTGGTAACTTTAAAAACTAATATTGATAAATTATTTTTTCAGGTTCAACAATTATTAATTAGGCAAACTAACCCTGTCTTTTTTACTCATATTCGAGCTCATTCTTCTCTCCCCGGACCATTATCTCAAGGAAATAAAACTGTAATATGGCAACATTTTGCATTGGTTCCACCTCAATTACAAATGGATGGGCACCCTCAATTACAAGGAGATATATGAAAATTATGGGCAGTGTCAGGTGACCTAACTATATGGACGGGAAACTTTACTTTAAATATTAATGATCCTAAGGGGCCATTTCAAGTTCATTTACATATTAATAAATCTTACTCTGCTATAGCATGTGTAAAATTTTCTTATTCTTTACTGTATGGGCAGTAAAGAATGATGGTCCCATCACTTCATGGCAAATAGAAGAGGAAAAAGTGGAAGCATTGACCAATTTTATTTCCTTGGGCTCCAAAATCACTGCAGATGGTGACATTAAATTATACTTGCTCCTTGGAGGAAAAGATATGACAAACCTAGACAGCATGTTAAAAAAGCAGAGAGATCACTTTGCCAGTAAAGGTCCATCTAGTCAAAGCTATGGCTTTTCCAGTAGTCGTGTACAAATGTGATAGTTTGACTATAAAGAAGGCTGAACACCAAAGAACTGATGCTTTTGAACTGTGGTGATGGAGAAAACTCTTGAGAGTCCCTTAGACTGCAAGAGATCACACCAGTGAATCCTAAAGGAAATCAGTCTTGAATAGTCACTGGAAGGACTGATGCTGAAGCTGAAGCTCCAATACTTTGGTCACCTGATGTAAAGAGCTGACTCATTAGAAAAGACTTTGATGCTGGGAAAGATTGAAGACAAAAGGAGAAGAGTGCAGCAGAGGATGAGATGGTTAGATAGCATCCCTGACTCAATATACATGAGACTGAGCAAACTCTGGAAGGTAGGGAAGGACAGAGAAGCCTGGCACATTGCAGTTGATAGGGTCGCTAAGAGTTGGATACAACTTATGGAACAACAATGTGATACATCTACTGTGGGTTTCCAAGACACCTAAATCCACAAATATATTCCTCCCGACTCAGCTTCTATGTTGCACAGAAGGACACAGGAAAGACAGTCCATCCTAACTCAAACACATGGAGATAACTCTGAATACATTTTTTTCATATGATAGGCAAAGGATTCAGTTCAGTTCAGTCACTCAGTCTCAGTCATGTCCAATCTTTGTGACCCCATGGAAGCAGCATACCAGGCTTCCCTGTCCATCACCAACTCCAAAAGCTTGTTCAAGCTCATGTCCATCGAGTTGGTGATGTCATCCAACCATCTCATCCTCTGTCAGCCCCTTCTCTTCCTGCCTTCAATCTTTCCCAGCATGAGGGTCTTTTCCAGTGAGTCAGTTCTTCACGTCAGGTGGCCAAAGTATTGGAGTTTCAGCTTCAGCATCAGTCCTTCCAATGAATATTCAGAACTGATTTCGTTTGGGATGGACTGGTTTGATCCCCTTACAGTGTAAGGGACTCTCAAGAGTCTTCTCCAACACCACAGTTCAAAAGCATCAATTTTTCAGTGCTCAGCTTTGTTTATGGTCCAACTTTCACGTCCATACATGACTACTGGGAAAAACATAGCTTTGACTAGACGGACCTTTATTGGTAAAGTAATGTTCCTGGTTTTTAATATGCTGTCTAGGTTGATCGTAACTTTTCTTCCAAGGAGAAAACGTTCTTTTAATTTCAGGGCTGCAGTCACCATCTGCAGTGATTTTCAGTTCAATTCAGTTCAGTTGCTCAGTCGTGTCTGACTCTTTGCGACCCCATGAATCGCAGCACACGCAGCACACCAGGCCTTCCTGTCCATCACCAACTCCCAGAGTTCACTCAGACTCACATCCATCGAGTCAGTGATGGCATCCAGCCATCTCATCCTCTGTCTTCCCCTTCTCCTCCTGCCCCCAATCCCTCCCACCATCAGAGTCTTTTCCAATGAGCCAACTCTTCGCATGAGGTGGCCAAAGTACTGGAGTTTCAGCTTTAGCATCATTCCTTCCAAAGAAATCCCAGGGCTGATCTCCTTCAGAATGGACTGGTTGGATCTCCTTGCAGTCCAAGGGACCCTCAAGAGTCTTCTCCAACACCACAGTTCAAAGGCATCAATTCTTCGGCGCTCAGCCTTCTTCACAGTCCAACTCTCACATCCATACATGACCACAGGAAAAACCATAGCCTTGACTAGACGGACCTTTGTTGGCAAAGTAATGTCTCTGCTTTTGAATATACTATCTAGGTTGGTCATAACTTTTCTTTCAAGGAGTAAGCGTCTTTTAATTTCATGGCTACAGTCACCACCTGCAGTGATTTTGGAGCCCCAAAAATAAAGTCTGACACTGTTTCCACTGTTTCCCCATCTATTTCCCATGAAGTGATGGGACCGGATGCCAAGATCTTTTTTCCGAATGTTGAGCTTTAAGCCAACTTTTTCACTCTCCTCTTTCATTTTCATCAAGAGGCACTTTAGTTGTTCTTCACTTTCTGCCATAAGGGTGATGTCATCTGCATATCTGAGGTTATTGATATTTCTCCTGGCAATCTTGATTCCAGCTTGTGCAGCCCCCCCAAAATAAAGTCTGTCACTATTTCCATTTTTAGGAATACATAAACCTAAATATGGGCTTCATAAATGGCTCGGTGGATAAGAATCCATCTGCCAATGCAAGAGATGTAAGAGACTCAGGTTTGATCCCTGGGGTGGGAAGATCCTTGGAGTAGGAAATGGCAACCCACTCTAGTAGTCTTGCCTGAAAAATTCCATGGAGAGAGGAGCCTAGCAGGCTACAGTCAATGAGGTCTCAAAGAGTTGTATGACTGAGTATAGCACAGGACAGCACAGTACAGGAAACCTAAGTATATAAGAACATAGGACCATATAAAGAATTTCTTTGAGTTTGGAATGTAGATTTTCGTAGAGAAAAAAGTCATGAGGTCCTGTTAAAATGAGTCTAACAAGTCTTAGCCCAAAGTCACTCTGGCGAGAATGTGTTCCTTTGAACAAAAGAGTATAATCGAAATTTTAATAAAATTTTAATGTGGAGTAGAATATAGTATGTGAAGCTAGTATTAACATTTAATTAATGAAGATTTTATTTCTTAAGGGCTATAAAACAAGAAAAGATTAATCTCATAACCTGGAAGTTTTTACTTCATCATTGTTTTCTCTTTGTTTCTGGCTGAGTTGTAATTTCAAGTGAGTAGACAGAGGCATGAGCAGAAGGCAATGGCACCCCACTCCAGTACTCTTGCCTGGAAAATCCCATGGATGGAGGAGCCTGGTGGGCTGCAGTCCATGGAGTTGCGAAGAGTAGGACATGACTGAGTGACTTCACTTTCACTTTTCACTTTCATGCATTGGAGAAAGAAATGGCAACCCACTCCAGTGTTCTTGCCTGGAGAATCCCAGGGATGGGGGAGCCTGGTGGGCTGCCGTCTATGGCATCGCACAGAGTCGGACACGACTGAAGCCACGCAGCAGCAGCAGTTACCTATTTTACACATGATGGTGTATATGTGTGTGTGTGTGTGTGTGTGTGTGTGTGTGTGTGTGTGTGAATGCTACTTTCTCAGTTTGTCCCACCCTCTCCATCCTGGGCTGTGTCCACAAGTTTGTTCTCTATGTCTGTATCTATATTCCTTCCCTGCTGTACATGAGAATTCAACACAACATTGTAAAGCAATTATCCTCCAATTAAAAAAAAAATCACCCTTATAAGCAACAAAAATCATGTCTTCCTTTATATATATATTTCCCCATAGTGCCTTTTATTAATAAACAAAAATATTCTTTAAAGAAATAGGTGTTAGTAGTATAATGAGGTATTAACAGTGATTTCGACCAATTTAACTTAATTAAACCAAAGTTTCTTATTGGAAATGTGAGGTTGAGAAAGATTTATTTATTTTTTCTAGATTTAAATATCTGACTTTTATTGAAAAAATCTAGTTTACATGGTTTGTAGTAACACTTTTAAATGATCATAATCTGAAGACAATAGCTTTTAAGTTCCCACTCCTAGAAAGTACCAGTATTATTTATGTTTTCTTGCTCCTTATAAAATTTGACTTTGTCTTCCTAGTAACACAGTCTCCATGAACTAGCCAAGACCCGTCAGACTGGTTCTATTTAGATCATCAGTGACTTCCCTCTTCTCCTTAATCCAGCCCTCAAAGTTGCTGATAGAGTCTGGATACACACACTTGATTGCAGACCTTGGTCTCCACAGGAATCTTCCCTGCTGGTCAGCAATGTATCGGTGAGTTCTCTTTTCTTGTGTCTAAAGTTAACTTGTTTGAAATGGCATGAATCACATCAAGGAATGTGTAGATCTCTAATTCATTATTTGCTTAATATGGAAAAATACTTTTGATATTTTAACTGAAATTTTGTCAAGAAATAGATTTCTCTTCTTTATATACTAGTATTCCCTGTCCTCTTCCGTCTCATTCCAAAATGTTTCTCTATATACTTTCAAAAGAGCTCAACAAAAGATAAAGATACATGGTGTTTGACAACCGTCTTTTAGTTTGTTTTGAGGAAAATAGAATGTGTTTTTACCTTGAGTTCTATTTGTCCCAAGTCATGTTCTGTATTATGGAGAAGGAAACAACAACTCACTCCAGTGTTCTTGCCTGGGAGATCCCATGGACAGAGGATCCTGGTGGGCTATAGTCCATGGGGTTGCACACAACAGAATGACTAAACAACAACAATAATGTTATATATCATAGTGCATTATACTATATTATACACTTAATTAAAATTATACATGAGAAAAAAACTGAAACCAACCTTAAAGATTAAACTTATGCTTCTTTCTGTAAATAAATTGTATAAATTTTAAAAACTATATATGTTTTAAAAGAACAAGAAAAATTTAAGAAGACAATGGGATGAAATTATTATAGTTGGATTTTCAAAATAAATCCAATGATGTACCTAGATACAACTTCTCTAATAGAGAAATCATAATTATTTTGAGGCCGTTTTCTTTAAGAGTTAGAAACTAAATAGTAACAAGTTTACAATGTACTAGTTTGGACTCTGAACATTTTATCCTCATATTAAAAATTTATTTTCTCTGATTAAAATATTGGCATGTTATTTTTTTTAAATTTCTGCTTTGAAAAGAAAATAATTTGAAAAGTATAAAACTCCTAATGGGATCTTAAAATGAAGAACATGCAAGCTCTGTAATTGATAGAGAGTCCTACAAAGTTATGAGAATTTTAATACCCTCTATATTTGTTCATGAGTCAACTCAGAGCTAGAGACATCACAAATTTAATCAGACTTTTCAAGGCTTCCTGCCTTTTTCAAGTACTTCTCTATAATCCATAATGGTTTTGTATCTACCCTCTTGTCTGCCTTACTTTTTACAATATTACTATAGAAAATGGCTTTTATTTAAATATATAATCCAATCAAACTCAAGATTCTAAATTTGATTTCAGGCTACATTGATCTGAGTCTGGATTTTGTGTAGGGGAGTTATAATGTGGGGATATTGGAATGAATTTTTCTGAGTATAATCTCTAATTTGAAGCAAAAAATATTTTCAGTTCTGCTTCATCATAGATGAAAGATATGTATCAACAGAAAACAAACAAAAACTTCCTGATCTAAAAATTGTATAGAAAGTGGAGCATAATTATGTTTGAGTCAGCCTGGGCGATGTTCAGAGAATGGGTAGAGTCAAAAGGGATTAAACTTATTATGCACAATTGCTGGAATAAATGTACCAACTAGAATGCTTTGAAGAAAGAGGTATATTGAAATATATAAGAAATTTCATTTTTTTAACAGTGATTGTTATAGGTTTTTATTTTTTACTGAAATATAATGTATATATAGTAAAGTATGCATTAAATATTTTTGCAACTCAGTGAATTCTCATAAGCTGAACACATTTGTGTCAAAAGCACTGAGATCAAGAAATCAGCCCTCCTGAAGTTTTCCTTTCATTTCCATTGACTATTCCCAAGGATTTCCATTCTCTACAGGCAATCTCTTTTTAAGGCTACCAGTTCATAAATGGGAAGGCAAATCAGAAACAGGTGGAAAAATTTATCAAATGACATGCTTCTTTTTTTTCCCTCTTTTTTTTAACACCAAAAACATATTGTATCGGGGTGTAACCGATTAGCAATGTTGTGATAGTTTGAGGTGACCAGTGAAGGGACTTAGCCATAAATATACGTGTATCCAATTTCCCCAAACCTTACTCCCATCCTGGGTGGCATGTAACATTGAACTCTGCTACTTTTTCTTTAAGCATATTTCTGATGTTCTTCACTACTTCTTCACTACTTCAGCTACATAGCTCCTTCATTACTTTACCTGTTCTAAATGAAAACCACTACTTATCAACAAAGGTCCACCTAGTCAAGGCTATGGTTTTTCCAGTAGTCATGTATAGATGTGAGAGTTGGACTATAAGAAAAGCTGAGTGGCGAAAAATTGATGCTTTTGAACCATGGTGTTGGAGGAGACCCTTGAGAGTCCCTTGGACTGCAAAGAGATCCAACCAGTCCATCCTAGAGGAGATCAGTCCTGGGTGTTCATTGGTAGAACTGATGTTGAAGCTGAAACTCCAATACTTTGGCCACCTGATGCGAAGAGCTGACTCATTTGAAAACACCCCGATGTTGGGGAAGATTAAGGACAGGAGGAGAAGGGGATGACAGAGGATGAGATGGTTGGATGGCATCACTAACTCAATGCACATGAGTTTGGGTAAACTCCAGGAGTTGGTGATGGACAGGGAGGCCTGGCATGCTGTGGTTCATGGGGTCGCAAAGAGTCGGGCATGACTGAGCAACTGAACTGAACTGAACTGAATTTTAGAATTTAAAAGTTAGAATAAATTCAGATCAGGTAAACATTATTCTTCAAATACTATTGTTTTCTCCAAATTCTGATTTTATACTGTTCTTTGAACATGAAGAAATCAATACATTACTTTTATTAAAAAAAATACAACAGAAGGTTAAAGAAAACTTTTTCAGGTGTAAGCTTACAGGGAAGAGATTTTGGAAAAGAAGAATATATTTATTAAACAATAATATAATATATAATAATATAATAATCTTGATGGACATGTCTGCCGACTGTATTCACCAGCAAGCACTGACAACCAGCAACCATTGACAGCAGACAGAATTTATAGACATTAATATTTCACACGTTTAGACAGATGAAGGTAAACTGAGCACTATTCCAATGAAACAAAATGGACAACTTTAATTTTTACTCAGTAGATAAGCATTATCTCTCAACTTATAACCCATGGATCCCCTCCACTAAATTCACTGGGTATTTATTAAAAAAAAGTTCAGTTCTCATTCAAGAATTCCCATGAATCTCTGGTTGAGGTATGGGAATTGTATTTTTAAAAGTTACACAGAGTAATTCTGATTTACTATAAAGAACTGATACAGTGTAAAGCCATAGAAAGAAAGGAACTTTTAAGACAGAAAGAACTTAAAGTAGAAATGAAATAGGTCAGCTATTAAAGAGGTGGCCCTTTATTTTCTTTAAATCGGTATAATTATATCTTAATGGGAGGTGTTCTCTTCCCGGTCACCTTTTCCTCCAAGGGAGAATAGTAGTCATTTACACAACATAGTGATGATTAAGGAAGAGAAGATAACTTCAGAATGTATGGGAAACTGAGGGTGGATACAGACATAATTTGGGTAGTTAGTGTCTGACAGAGAGAGTGTTCTTACTTGGGTTAAAAATGTGTCTGCTTACAGGGAAAAATCTCAATGTAAATTTAATCTAGCAACATCTTCCTTTCTGCCCTGAAATTAGTCAACAGATAGTGATAATGAAGGGTGAGGTGCAGGTCCAGAGATGCTTTATGATGGTGCTCCAAGTGTTTAATGCTCTGTGTCACTTCTCTTTCAGCTGAGATAATCCTGGTCCACGTAACAACTTTTAATGAGTTCTCATTCTGTACTAAGCTCTTTGTGGAAGAAACTGATTTGTTGAGCACCTATATTATGTATTACACCTTTTGTAAAATGCTATCGGATTTAATGTTGACAATCCTTTGAGAAACTGGTATTATGATCTCTCCTTTAAAAGACGAAATAATTGCAGCTCGGAGTTAGTGAGTGTTGGATGGAGAAACTGACCTTGACCTTTCTGGCTCTGTAGTCTATCATTTTTACTATAATACTGTCTATTGTGTGTAGGAAGCTAAAAGAAGAGTCTTTGGAAAATTGGCTTCCTAAAAGAGAAATGGAAAACACACACATATGCATATACACACATGGAAAAAATGTGTATGCTTGTGTAGGAATACCTGTTTATATAATGTATAGGCAAAGGAATAAGTCAATACTGGTTAATATTAAAGAATGGACAGATGTACCAAAGGAGGAAGGAGGGTGGTATAATTTTATTTTCATTGATTGATCTTTATAAATGTTTTGAAGAATTCATAGACTGTCCTTACTTAATTTTCTTAAAATTGTCTCTGTATTTAAACAAGAGGATGTGAACTAACTTTACTGTACTATCTCAAAAGTGATCAGCATTCAATTATACAATTGCTTTCTAAAAAAGATTGCAGCATTTGCTATAGTGTGAAAATCAAGTTTTCCTTAGTGCCCCATTTCATGGAAGAAATTCATTAGTCTGTAATAACTGTAACTGTCTAGTGAACCTTTGTTATTATTCATTTTTGTCTGCTTTCGTCCAAAATATCCTTGTTTCAGTATAATATGGGAATAAATAGAAACATTCAAAAAATAAAACAACATCACAGCTTTCTTGTCAGCACTGAGATTTACAAGTATGCCTGATGCTTTCATCCTTGAGGATGGGGACACCAGGCAGTTGTGGAACAGGTCTTCTAAGACTGTTAGTGCTGAAATGGGCGTTCTGTCTGCATTTCACGACTTTCTCAGGATTAGAGTTTAGAGGAATTCTGCTAAGTACTTTTCAAAGCGCACTCCTTTGGACATACTCTCATTGAAGATGGTGGATGAGAATTTTGAAGAATGGTCTCACAGTTTCAAGCATAATTTGAAGGTTTTGAAATGAGTGGGTTAGAGAATAGGAAAATTTTAAGAGGTTGAGAAAGAAAAGTGGGCTGCAGAGGTACCATATCATGCCAGAACCTGCAAGCCCAGCCTTCTCCTATGTACATAAGTGGCCTGCATAATTGAGCAATTTCTGAGATTTTTAGAATAACCCCAAGATGATAGAAATAAGCTTATGATATTTGTCAACAACAAAATACAGAGAAATGCTTCCTGTCTACCAGCCTCAGAGGTCTACTTAGAAGAGTATCCATTGAATGATAACATTGTTCCTTGAAAATATAACTTTTATATCTTTTGACACATGAGACAGTTAAATCAGCATAACAGTAGCACTACTGAGGTAGATAGAGGAGGCATTGTGGGGATGGTATAGCATTGTGATTAAGAACCTATGTTTGCAATCAGATAGACCGAGGTTAGGGCTTCCCTGGTGGCTCAGATGGTAAAGAATCAGCCTGCAATATGGGATACTCAGGTTCGAGCCCTGGGTTGGGAAGATCCCCTGGACAAGGGAATAGCAACCCACTCTGGTATTCTTGCCTGGAGATTCTCATGGACAGATGAGTATAGCAGGCTACAGTCCATGGGGTTGCACAGAGTTGGACATGACTAGGCGACTAATACACTCAACACACACACACACACAGACCTGGGTTAATTACCAGTTCTGTCATTTATCACCTCTGGGCAAATATTGTTACTTGACTAAGCATCAGTTTCCTCATCTAGAAAATAGGTATAATAATATAACCATTGTTTTTTTTTTATAAAGATTAAATGCACATGATATTTTAGAACAGTAGGTAGCGCACAGCACATGTGAAACAAATGATGGCAATTATTACTTTGTTCTGCACTGACTTATAGCTAAACTTTAAAGAGTGCTAAATCCTTCTGTATCTGCTTCTGCAGCTTCAAAAAAGATATCATCTGACATCTTCAGATGAAAGATTGCAAGATACAGTTTAATGGTGACTCTATGATACTTTGGAATCCAAAATATCTGATTGCAAACTCCAGTCTATCTGATTGCAAATATAGGTTTTTAATCACAGTGCTATACAATCCCCACAATGCCTCCTCTATCGACCTCAGTAGTGCTACTGCTATGCTGATTTAACTGTCTCATGTGTCAAAAGATATAGAAGTTATATTTTTAAGGAACAATGTTATCATTCAATGGATAGTTTTCTAAGTAGACCTCAGAGGCTAGTGGACAGAAAGCCTTTCTCTTTGTGTTCTATAAATTAAGGGATACCACAGTCAAAGATTAAGTAATTCACATGTGATCACATGAATGAGTGAGTCAGTCAATACTAAAGATGGAATCTGTCCTCCCAGTTCACCTGTGTACTGAGTCCAGTGTTACCAAGCAGAAGAGTTAAACTAACACAGGTGTCTACCTGACCCAGGAGATATTATTGTTGCTGTTGTTATTATTGCCATTTGAATATGTATAGAAATATATGGACTTTTAAAAATTGCTTATTGCACATTAAAAGCTTATCAGGTCATAGTAAAATTCAGAAGATATATATCTGTATATACATTAGGATATATATGGATATATATGGATATATTATATATGCACCTATGTTCTTTACACAAAACTTCAACATATATTCTTGACACATATCAACAACTGTGAGGCAGACAATTTTAATATGATCATGATTTTACAGATAGGAAAACCAAAGATTAGGAAGACTGAGACTTCCAAATCCCTAAGTGATTTGTAGAACTGGAGTTTGAACATACACCTCTAACTCTGGGCTTGAACTCTCTAATACTCCCTGCTGCCACCACCACATCATGATCCCTAGAATCTCAAGTGCTTTTTTTGTTGTACTAAGTGCTCAGTTGCTCATGGACTGTAGCCTGCCAGGCTCCTCTATCCATTGGATTCTCCAGGCAAGAATACTGGAGTGGGTTGCCACGCCCTCCTCCAAGGGATCTTCCCGACCCAGGGATCAAACCTAACCCAGGGATCGAACCTGCACTGCAGGTGGATTCTCTACCATCTGAACCACCAGGGAAGCCCACTCTCTCGGTTAAGCAGAGATAACTTTCCTTGCTCTTTAAATAATTAGCTTAACCTTAGTGTCTCCATTTCCCTAGTCCAGAAAATAGCAAAGATAATAAATGATACATATAAAATATTTCAAAGCAATCTTTCAAACCTTAAAATACATTCAAGTCATAATTAAGCACTTGGATATATATTACTGGATCCAACAGCAAAGCTAGATTTGGGCTTCTTAAGCAGAGTTCTAAAGCTTTGCACTAAACTGTATATTTCATGGCTGATTATTGGCTTGATTTACATATTTTTAGAGCTAGACAGCTCCAAAGATGAGTACTTTTACACATTTTCTTTACCAGTTGAATCCTTTTTACACACAGGTCAATTCAGTTCAGTTCAGTTGCTCAGTCATGTCCACATCTTTGCGACCCCATGGACTGTAGCACGCCAGGCTTCCTTGTCCATCACCAGCTCCCAGAGCTTGCTCAAATAATGTCTATCAAGTTTGTGATGCCGTCCAATCATCTCATCCTCTGTCATCCCCTTCTCCTCCTGCCTTCAGTCTTTTCCAGCATCAGGGTCTTTTCCAATTTGTCAGTTTTTCACATCAAATGGCCAAAGTATTGGAGTTTCAGCTTCGTCATCAGTCCTTCCAATGAGTATTCCGGACTGATTTCCTTTAGGATGGACTGGTTGGATCTCCTTGCAGTCCATGGGACTCTCAAGAGTCTTCTTCAACACCACAGTTCAAAAGCATCAATTCTTCAGCGCTTAGCTTTCTTTACGGCCCAACTCTCACATCCATACGTGACCACAGGAAAAACCAGAGCCTTGACTAGACGGACCTTTGTCAGCAAAGTAATGTCTCTGCTTTTTAATATGATGTCTAGGTTTGTCATAGTTTTTCCTCCAAGGAGTAAGCGCCTTTTAATTTCATGGCTGCAGTCACTATCTGCGGTGATTTTGGAGCCCAGGAAAGTAAAGTCTCTCACTGTTTCCATTGTTTCCCCATCTGTTTACACACAAGATTCATGCAGACCCCTGCTGTATGGAGCACTGTTGCTATGGGTGGAGTAGGACTGAGACTTGGAGGCCTTACCTGCTCTATCATCTCTGTATCCCCTCAGGCACATGAGGGAATTGAGGGATTTTTCAACCTGTTTTGAAAGCAACTTAATTCTTCATTATGAAGTAGGAATAATGACAAAGCCAACATTTGTTGACCATATACTGTTTACTTGTCATGATGCTAATTGCTCTATATGTGTTATTTCATTAACACTTAAAAGAACCATACAGTTAGGATCTATCATTATCTCTATTTATAGGAGGGGAAATGTAGACCGAGAGAGGGTTAACTTGCTTGCAGCAAGTGAGAAGTAGAACTGGGCCTAAACCCAAGCTGTTTGACCCCAAAGCCCAGACCTATATCCACAAACAAGAAAATAGAAGTTATTTGCATAAAGTTATAGAACTTGTTACAATGAATCCTAAGTGGAATCTTGGTTTCCTTTTTTTATTAGCATCAGACTTATTACTCATATCTCAAAATTGTGTGGCCAGGGAATACTAAGTAAAATACTTTATGTATCTTTCATATATAAAACTTCAAGGTAATTCAGTTCAGTTCAGTTCAGTTCAGTTCAGTTCAGTCACTCAGTCATGTCCGATTCTTTGAGACCCCATGAATCGCAGCACGCCAGGCCTCCCTGTCCATTACCAATGCCCGGAGTTCACTCAGACTTGTGTCCATCGAGTCAGAGATGCCATCCAGCCATCTCATCCTCTGTCGTCCCCTTCTCCTCCTGCCCCTAATCCCTCCCAGCATCAGAGTCTTTTCCAATGAGTCAACTCTTCGCATGAGGTGGCCAAAGTACCGGAGCTTCAGCTTTAGCATCATTCCTTCCAAAGAAATCCCAGGGTTGATCTCCTTCAGAATGGACTGGTTGGATCTCCTTGCAGTCCAAGGGACTCTCAAGAGTCTTCTCCAACATCACAGTTCAACAGCATCAATTCTTCGGCGCTCAGCCTTCTTCACAGTCCAACTCTCACATATATACATGACCACAGGAAAAACCATAGCCTTGACTAGGCAGACCTCTGTTGGCAAAGTAATGTCTCTGCTTTTGAATATACTATCTAGGTTGGTCATAACTTTCCTTCCAAGGAGTAAGCGTCTTTTAATTTCATGGCTGCAGTCACCATCTGCAGTGATTTTGGAGCCCCCAAAAATAAACGCTGACACTGTTTCCACTGTTTCCCCATCTATTTCCCATGAAGTGATGGGACCAGATGCCATGATCTTCGTTTTATGAATGTTGAGCTTTAAGCCAACTTTTTCACTCTCCTCTTTCACTTTCATCAAGAGGCTTTTTAGCTCCTCTTCACTTTCTGGCATAAGGGTGGTGTCATCTGCATATCTGAGGTTATTGATATTTCTCCCGGCAATCTTGATTCCAGCTTCTGTTTCTTCCAGTCCAGCATTTCTCATGATGTACTCTGCATAGAAGTTAAATAAGCAGGGTGACAATATACAGCCTTGACGTACTCCTTTTCCTATTTGGAATCAGCCTGTTGTTCCATGTCCAGTTCTAACTGTTGCTTCCTGACCTGCAAGGTAATTAGTAAATATATTTCTTGAATGTCCTCTTGTCACAAAGATAATTACACTAAAAAATCACAATTTACCTTGGTTGCAACTAATCTGTTTTGCATAATGGATTAGTTCCAGTTCAGCTATGACTGCTGGAAACTTAAAGTGTCTTATATAAAATGTCATTTTATTTCAGTTTAATGTAAGGCAAGTCTGGAGTTAGGAAAGTAATGGCTGATAGGGAGATTCACCAAGTATTTAGGAATCCAGGCTTCCATTGCTGTGTTGTCCCATGACATGAATATATAGCCTCCCAATCATGGTTCAGTGTGATTGCCTGAACTCCAACTAGCACATTAGGATTCTACCCACTGGGATAGAGACTCCATTGGTCAGAACTTAAATCCATATGGAGATTTATGAATAAGGGACACTCTTCTATTTTCCAGGGGGCCATATGTTCAACCAAAAGTCAAAGATTCTACAACTAAGGAAAATATTTGGAATAGGCACCTATGAGTCTCCAGCACAGACATGCTAAATTTGAATGATGAGAGATATGTCCTGTTGTGAACAGTAGGCAGATAGATATATGAGTATAAAGTTTAGACATGTGATCTGCATTTATAGATTTGGTAGCCATTAACATTTAGATGTGAATTAAAGCCACAGACATTGATGACTGAAAATATTTAGTTCTTTTGGATAAGATGATACTTTGCTTATACTTTTATGGTGTTAATTTGGACTATTAATTCTATCTTATGTTAATATGAATCTGAGCATATTTCACTGCTACTATACAATGACAATACATTAAATTATAACTAAGTTGAGTATTTAATGCAATGATTAATTTTACAAATTCATGTTCCATCCAAAAATTAAAACTCAATACATCCATTATATTATAGGTCAGCAATTGGTACAAGAAATTCACTAACCAAAAATCTCACTTTTGTAAGAATAATATAAACATTAACAGAATCCATACATTTTCCAATTCTTCCTCATTGTTAAATTAATTCATATGGGTTTTATTACGTGCATAAACTTCTAGATTTTCTAAGGGATTCTTTGTATATGGCATACAGTGCTTGCCAGGGAAACAACAATGAGGAGGACACCACAGAGTCTTAACACATGTTCCAGCTGGCACATTCTAATTTTAAGGCCCATCAGTGATTTGTACAAAATGCAATTTTACAAGTTTGGGACTTTTAAAACTGGCTTAGGATGTAAGTAGTCAAGAAACTTTATGACTTTCTCATATAAAACTCAGGTTATTTCAAATGACTTGCAGACTTGTAATTTGACCATGCCAAATAATCTGGCATCATCCATCAGAAAAATGATACGTATGAAAATTATGGTAAAATTGATTGCTTAGAAAATTGTCAATTTTAATTGTAATATTGTTGAACATTTCTTAGATTATATGAGACATGGAACTCTAGCTTTGGTGGAAACTAAAGCATATTTAGATCAATTAAAATTCTAAATGTTTCCTACATGAAGAAAATGAGAGCATATTCAACATCATTTAAATTGGGAATTATGGGTTGCTGGAACTTCTGGGATGTTGAATTTGCTCTCTCAGATTTCTCATCTGACAAAAACTTACATGAAAGGACTTAATTCTTAAATAAAAGGTCTAATACAGAGACACATGTCACTGGTCTTTCAGTTCAGAGTTATTTCTGCTACATCGTGTGAACTGTTATAAGAGGCATCTAGACAAAGTCATGGGAAAGATTTGGTAAGAGGACACCTAATGCTACAAAAAAATTCTGAAAGTCAGTGCTGTACATTAACAGCTTCAAGAATGTCTCTGGCTCAGTTTTCTCAATCATTGTTTTCTTCTGATACTCCTGCCAAAATTACTCATGCACTCCCTGTTGGTGCTTATTTTCCTTCCACATTTTCAAGTGCATACAATTCCCTATGGCTAGCTGCAATGATGTCTCATCAATATTTCTGTGTGAAACTGCTGTCTTTAAAATTGCCTACTCAGGTCATTTTGACTTACTGTGTTGACCTGGAAAGAGTTTGAAGGAAATAAAGCAAATATCTTACTGTAATTAAGGACTAAAATAGCTCACTTTATAAGTATATAGACCCATATCCAGTTACTTAATACAATCTTTATATTTTTGTATCCCATCTATCTGTGGCTATAAATTTCTAGAGGTCAGGCAGAGTGCCAACCTAAGTCTCAGTTTGTAGTTTGTGCTATATCATATCTGGCTGGGAACTTAATAAAGAGCAGGTTGATAACACAGTTGAGATCAGAGACATTCCTTACTGTTGAATTGCCATTAATGCTTATATAATAACATGTGTCCAAAAAAGTTTGACGATACCATATGTGTAATCACAAATTCCTTTTAATGTAGGCAGGATGAAAGATATTATCACTTGAGTTTTATGGTCAGTTAAATACAAGAATCATTAAGCTATGGGTTTTGTCTAAGTTAACAGTTAGTGGTAGGGTTTTCTATCTTTTCCAACATTTACTAAAAACTTACTATTGTATTAAGTAATACAATGCTTATTAAAAATTTATTACTGCACACAGTAATACTGTATTCTTATGTCTATGATTTTAATAACTTTTAGCTTCTTTATAATGTGAAAATGCCACACAAAGGCATTTAATAATTAGTGAAGAGTTGTTAGATAAAAAATTATCTTAGAGCTTGATATAATTTCACATTGCCCCCCCCACATAAAATTGTTTTCACTGAATAATAATTGGTGCAATTTTCCAGTCTTGAGGAACATATTAAGATTATTATAAAACTAATTTTTGTTTCTATGCTAAGAATATTACGGAGAATATTGTTCGTGACATTACAGAGTATTCTTTCTATTAGAATCTAAAAGAATTTCACTGCAGCCAAATAATTGTTCAGGTTTTATCTTATGGGTACCATGAAGAATGTACATGAACAGGGTTTATTTGTTTTCCTTGTTTTGTTTTTGAGTTGGCTGCTAGAAAGCTTCAAATTTTGTGGTCTGACTTAAGGAAGTATCCAGATGGGGAATTATGATAAGTAGTTTTAGCACTAGTCTCATTTTGTGTTTTCACTTATGTCTTACTTTTTTCCTAAATCTCTAAATAAAACCATATATAAACATAATTTAATACCACATATACTTTAATAATTATATAAATGTAAAGTATATATCTACTGGAGTGGGTAGCCATTCCCTTCTCCAGAGGATCTTCCCGACCTAGGGATTGAGCCCAGGTCTCCTGCATTGCAGGCAGATACTTTACCATATGAGTCACAGAGAAACCCATATATCTTTATGGGGGTACCTTAAATCAATCTAGAACAAAATAAAATATAAATAAAAACATTTATAATAAAAATAATGAGCTTCCCACCATTTATCTTGGTGCTATAAAAAGAAAATGGAAACAACTGTTTAGAAATTAGATTACTACTTTGTTATGATTGTAACTTCTCTTTGAGAACTAGTTTTTATTGTAGGGAATACACACATAATTCAGTCCAAGGGTCTGGCTGATGCTATCAGATAATTTATATGTGTATTCATATAACAGTGGACACAACACAAACATGTTATTTGTAACTTTATAAGGAGTAATGCATTTGTATTTCTTAAAAAAAAAACATGGCAATGAAAACATATGATCCATGAACATATATTCAAAATTTTAGTTCCACCTTGGATATTTTAATAGTGTTGTTCTAGTTTATAGTAAGACTCTAATCTCATAAGATTGAAGATCTCACCAGTACCTGTGGATACAAGTCTTCCACAAAGGACAAAGTATCTGAAATATTTGTGTGGATGAAACAAGCAGGCACACTCTGTGATGTAGAGAAATGAGCTAAATATAAAATAAAACCTGAATCAATATTTATCAGTTGATATTTTAAAACTGAAGCACTGACTTAGGGAACTGGCAATGTCATAAGTTGCACGCTCAGTTGTGTTCGACTCTGTGTGACCCCATGGACTATAGCCTGCCAGGCTCCTTTGTCCATGGGATTTTCCAGGCAAGAATATTGGAGTGGATTGTTGTTTCCTCCTCCAGGGGATCTTCCCGACCAAGGGATCGAACCCATGTCTCCTGCATTGGCAGGGCGATTCTTTACCACTGAGCCAGAGAGGCAGCTATGGGGTCACAAAGAGTCGGACACCACTTAATGACTGAACATGAGCATGAGAACATCATAAGGGACTATGCTGTTACTTCGTCATGATATCTTTCTTTATGCTTTTGTTTGGATATCCTAATTATGTACAGACATTTAATGCTCCCAAATAATATATGTCTCCTGAAATTAATGTCCCCTTATTTTAATCTATCACTTTTCTGTGTTACAATAATACTTAACAGTAGATAGATAAAATCACAGTTGGAAAATTATATATTTTAAACAGGTAAAATAAACATATTAGCCAAAAGTTTAATTATTACATTAAAGTGTTTTATGAAAGTCATGCTTTACTTAAATAGTAAATAGTCTTCATAATCACTGACTTATCTTTTCCCGTGTGTAATATTCCAGTTTTGTGTGTAAGACTGAGGCAGACCAGAAGTGCTAGGAAGGACTGGAGGTTGAAACACATACTGTGGTACTGACAAATGATCGTTCAGTTTGGAGTAATCAACTTCTATTCAATTCCCTCTGTGAATGTATCTTGAGCAGCAGAGTGGTCAGAGAATAGAGATAAGTAAGGCTCAGACATTATCCTCAAGGGAACTCAAGATGTATATTCTGATGCTGACACTTGAAAGTGAAAGTGAAGTCACTCAGTCATGTCCAGCTGTTTGCAACACCATGGACTGTAGCCTACCAGGCTCCTCCGTCCATGGGATTCTCCAGGCAAGAGTACTGGAGTGGGTTGCCATAGGGGTGAATGAAACTTACTGAAGTGGAGGGGACTTTTCGGAACTGAATCTTATGTATACAGAGGCATCTACGATGAAAGCGAAATACAAACTCTAAGTTACTCTATATAGGAGGCAGCAGGAGCAAAGACAAACAGCCAGAAAGCTCATGGGGAAGAATGGGAACGCCAGGCCAGCTGAGGCCAACTTGGATTTCTAGTGGTTTCAGTCATTGGCTCTATCATTTCCAGAAGAACAGTTTACTGCAATAGACAATGATTTAGAGATTAGGGAAATAAGCTGTAGGATGAGTTTTAGCGAGACTTGTTAGAACAAGGTCAGTGGTAATGGGATTAGAGACATGTTACATTAGATTTGCCATGTAGTTGAGACTAAAAAATGCAATTATTATAAGTTCTCAAAACAATTAACATTGACTTGTAAGACGGTGCTTACAACAGCCATCAATAATCTGTGGCCCAAGAGCCAAACCTGTCCCACCATCTATTTTTGTACAGTGCTTGAGCTAAGAATTATAGCTTTTAAATGATTGAAATGAATAAAAAAAATTTTTTATAAGTAAAAATTATACAAAATTCAAATTTCGCTGTGCAGAAATAAAGTTTTATGGAATACAGCCGTATTCATTTTTGTGTTTATTAGCTGTACCTGCTTTTAAACTACAATGGCATAGCTGACTAGTTGCAATAGAAAACCAGAAATCTGCTACAGTTACTATGGGACCTTCACAGAAATCTGTTAAAGTTACTATGAAAGTGAAAGTGAAAGTCGCTCAGTCCTGTCAACTCTTTGTGACCCCATGAACTTTACAGTCCACGGAATTCTGCAGGTCAGAATACTGTAGGGGGTAGCTTTTCCCTTCTCCAGGGAATCTTCCCAAACCAAGAATCGAACCCAGGTCTCCTGCATTGCAGGAGGATTCTTTACCAGCTGAACCACAAGGGAAGCCTGCAGTTACTATGCGGCCTTCACCGAAAACTTTGCTGATCTGTGGGTTAAGTAGTTAATAATGTATTGAGATCACCAGCTTTATAGACATCGTGCACATGTTCATTCAAAACACCTCAACTGGACTGAGCAAATGAAACATTCCAACTAAGAATATTAGCACTGCTCACCCTTACAGAAGGGGCTTCCCTCATAGCTCAGTTGGTAAAGAATCTGCCTGCAATGCAGGAGATCCAGGTTCGATTCCTTGGTCAGGAAGATCCCGTGGAGAAGGAAATGGCAACCCACTTGCCTGGAAAATCCCATGGACAGAGGAGCCTGGCAGGCTACAGTTCATGGGGCTGCAAGAGTCGGACACAACTTAGCGACTAAACCACCACCACCCTTACAGAGACTGGATAGTGAGTTCAATATCCATTATTAATCAGTCCATGGTGGTAGTTCTACATTGGCATTTGTTTCGGTAAACTTTCCTCTAAGCACTGTGAGCCTTGTTGTATGGTTCTCCAATGCTTGCCATGAGGTTTATTTGCGATAGTATAAATACCTTTCCTCCCCTCACATTTTTGTTAATGCTCCTGCTTTTCTTTTTATACTATTCTAGAAAATGACACATTAAGAAGTGATCATGATAATGCAACTCTGGACTTGCCTTCTGGCAATTTGGGGCTTATAAAATTATGCTGTGCTGTGCTAAGTCTCTTCAGTCGTGTCCAACTCTGTGTGACCCTATGGACTGTAGGCCACCAGGTTCCTCTGTCCTTGGGATTCTCCAAGAACACTGGAGTGGGTTGCCATTTCCTCCTGCAGTGTCTCTTCCTGACCAAGGGATTGAGCCAGAATCTCTTAAGTCTCCTGCATTGGGAGGAGGGTTTTTACCACTATATATAACCATATTTTTTGCCACATATATAACCATATTTTAACTGCTATGTTCACCTGTTACATTCACTGCCTAGTTAAACATGTCCTCAGTTGAAAAGAAAAATCGTAGAAAGAAAGAAATTTGATACCACTGAAGCTATTAGAATTTATCTAGTCTATCTGAAGGTAGTTTTACATGAGGAGGTTGAGATAATTTTCAACAGACCCCAATCATAGTTGGACAAGGGTTTATGTGCAGGAAGGGGTTAGTTACACAAGTATCTGTTGATATGTAAAATAGATTTATTCCTCTATTTTTTTTTTTAGCACATTTCCACTACATCTAATTTGGAGCAATTCAACACTGAATCACTTGCAGAGAGAGCAAACCAAAAAGTAATTAAGAAACAGGGTTAATCAGTTTGAAAAGCAATGCCATACAGGGAAGGGAAGAGATATTTCCAATGACAAAATCTCAGTAATACAGCCATTGCCATTATTATTAATAATTAAAATAATAATAATAGTAATTCTTACTATTTGTACAATGATTTTTTACTTGGCAGCTCAAAGTAATAAAATATTTTATCATTTTTCTCTCTAAGAGCTTATCAAGTTAGGAAGGGACTGTAGTTCTTATCCTTGTCTTTCTTATGTAGAAAATAAGGGAGAGAATTGAACCTTCTGGTATCACACTGTACAATAAATAAGCTGGTGGTCAGAATCAAAAACACACTCTCTTAAGTGTTTATTCAGAGTGTTTTTAATGGATTCTCTTGGTTTATTCTATGCTATCCCTATTATTTCCCTCAAAGCCACCGAATAAAATAGTTTTGAGAGGTGAGAGGGAGGAACAGAATACGCAGTAGTATCTCAAACAAGTTAGTGATAGAACTCCATGAAAAGACATGTATATTAATGCATATATATGGAATCTAGAAAAAGAGTACAGCTGAATCTATTTGCATGGTGTAAATAGAGACGCAGGTGTAGAGAATGGACATGTAGACATGGATGGGGAAGGAAAGGACAAATAGAGAGAGTAGCATTGACATATATACACCATCACGTGTAAAATAGTTAGCTAATGGGAAGCTGCTCTATAGCACAGGAAGCTCAGTTCAGTGCTCTGTGATGACCCAGAGAGGACTGGGTGGGGAGGATGGGAGGGAAGTTCAAGAGGGAAAGGATACATGTATCCATATAGCTGATTCACTTCGCTGTACAGCAGAAACTAACAACATTATAAAGCAACTACACTCTAATCAATTTTTTAAAAAGACATGTATAACTGTCCTCCTTAGTTTCTCTCTCATTTAATTTGAAAGCCATGATATTTCCTTTTAAAAAGAACCCATCATAAAAAATACATACATTAAAAGTTGTTCACTTACTTTTGTTATTTCACTTCTTACTATTAAAAATTTTGTGTTTTTCTAATATACTTCTCTGTGCACACACCCATGTACTTTTATTATTAACATTTACAAAAGCCAAACATAGGATGCATATTATTCTGCAACAGTTTTTCATTAAAATAGTTCATTGGTCTTTTGTATGCTGATACAGGTAAACACTACCTCATAAATTTAGTGGCTGCATTTTAAAATTTTCTATCTCAATGAAAACTTATTGTAGAATAAATATAACTTCTGTCTTATATTTCACAATTTTACACGTTCGTTTGATGATTATACCAATTGTCTCCTACAATTACAAATTATATTCATCTGGCATGTGTTGAAATTAGTTACGAAGCCCTTCCCTCTGTGTATTCCCTCTAACATTTTGCTTATGTCTGCTGTACACATCTCCTTTCTTCTGCAATAAGTGAATACCAAGCATTCAGGGATGGAGGGACAGGAATCAGTTTATAGGCTTCTTAAGCACATCTTCACATAAGAAATACGCACAAGTGGAGAGGTGTTTTTATACTTCAGTAATCGTCATTCTAGGAACAGGTGTTTGGAATCCCACTTAAATGAGAACTGGAGATGGAAGAGATTGGGGAGAGGAAGATAAAGTTTCCTTGGCTACAGCCCCATGGGGAAATCACAGAACCAAGGGAGGAGACCACGTAGATCCCTGGAGCCTTCACTACATCCCAGTGACTTCAGCAGAGGCAGAGATCTGTAGTGATGACACTATTGGCTTCTGTGACAGTGTTCCCAGTGAACAGGACATAGAGACAGAGTCAAGATGGGATGAAGGTGTGCCAGCGACCAAAGTGATTATACCACTTCCTAGTCCTGTATCAAGCTTCCCTGGTGGCCCAGTGGTAAAGTATCCACCTGCTAATGCGGAGATGTGGGTTTAATCCCTGGGTCCAGAAGACCCCCGGAGGAGGGCATGGCAACCCATTCCAGTATTCTTGCCTGGGAAATCCCATAGACAGAGGAGCCTGGCGGGCTACAGTCCATGGGGTCATGAAAGAGTTGGATATGGCTTAGTGACTAAACAACAAGTCCTGAATCACCAGGAAATGGAGTCCCCTTGATTTCTGTAAGCAACAATTATTTACTGCAAAATTCTTCACAATTTTCAAGAAGTTTTAACATTCTATTCATGATCTCATTCAGGGTCCTACGGTCAACCATGTGCTTTAGACGGTGGGTGGCCTGTCACTTATTGCCAGATAGAGCAACTTAGTTCAGGGTCTAAATAACTTGTCCAAGCTGGTAAGGAAAGCGTTGGACTTGGAATTCTCTTTATTCTGAATCCACCTTCCTTCCCTCTCCTTTCCCCCAGTTCTCATGTACCAGGCTTCTGTGGAGACAAGAACACACGCCTTGTTTCTTCCAGCATGATAAATACCCCAAGAAATCAAAAATAACAGCATCATGATTCAACAACTTGACCCATTCTGACTTTTCATTTTCTCTAACTTTTGAGTTTGTTTAGAAGCTATTGTAACACAAGGGAATGGTAACTTTACTAATCAAACAAAAAGCAGGTTGATCAGCATTTTTCAGTAACATATTTTTGAAAGCAGAACAAATGGGAGAGGTTGAGGAAGTTGCATGCAGAGGGGATTTCCTGCAGCATTGCTGAAGTTTAGAGGTAAACATCAGTTCAAACACTCTGGCTCTGTAGAAAAGAACTCTGGTTCTTTTCTAGAGTTATGTGTATCCTCGAAGTTTGTTTCAGAAAAATATTATGAGAACAAAATTAGGAGCTTTGCCTGGAACCTGGTATGGTTCAAGCTATAACATATATCATATGCATGCTAAGTGACTTCAGTTGTGTTTGACTCTATGGGATCTTCCTGACCCAGAGATTGAGTGTCTCCTATATTGGCAAGGAGGTTCTTTACCACTAGTGCCGCCTGTGAAGCCCCAAAGTTTAGGATTTAGGGAGTTCCCTGGTGGTCTATGTGTTTAGTCACTCAGTTGAATTCAACTCTTTGCAGCCCTTTGGCTGGTAGCCTACCAGGCTCCTCTGTCCATGGGAGGAATTCTTTTCCAGGCAAGAATACTGGAGTGGGTTTCCATTTCCTTCTCCAGGAGCTCTTCCAGACCTAGGGCTTGAACCTGCATCTCCTGGGTCTTTTGCATTGCCGGCAGATTTTTTATTCACTGAGCCATCAGGGAAGCCCTAACATGTATCACAGGCCATTTAAAATTCTATGATGGAAATAGGCTTTAAACATGTTCATAGCTTGTACAGTGCCTAAAAGTATCTTGCATGTGACCGGCTCAGTAAATCATAGCGAACTCTTACATTGCACTTGCTACATGCTAGGCACTGTTGTAGGCACTTTACCTACAGTAATTCATTTAATCCTCAATGATAATCCTCTGAGACTGGTGCTATCATTATCATCTTCATTTTTTGAGCAAGGAAACTGAGGCAAAGAGAAATCAAATTACCTGCCTAAGGTCAGGCAACCAGAGCCAGGAATGGCTTCAGCAGCCTGGGATTGTGGTATGTTTTAAACCAAAACAGTACTCTTCCTTCTGAGTGTCCTAAATTAATTCCCCAGGAATATCTGTTTCACCTAAGGAGTGAGTGTGGTGTACATTATAATATAATCCATCCGTTTGCTTTCTTTCTCAGGTTGGTGAGGGCCAGGAAGAGGGCTTGTCTGCAGCCCTGGGTTATTGGCCTCATCAGCTTTATTTCCTTAATTGTCCTGGCAGTGTGCATTGGACTTATCGTTCATTATGCAAGACACAGTAAGTATGGGTTGCCCTGGCATCATGTGATTTACCTCAAATATTTCCTGATCTACATTTCTGTTTTGATTTGTCTCAGGCTTATTCATTCATTACCATAATTTGTTCGCAAAGATAGTTCAAAAGGATCTTTACCCGCTTTGTGACTCATTTAATCTACACAAGCCAAGGAAGATTCTTCTATCTTTGATGTAGCTATGCTTCCTGCTGGGAATATCATGCTAGTTTTCATATTCATTGACAAGCAATAATCAAGTCTTAATTATGGGAAAAGCATAGGTAGAGGTAGAGTCCAATGTTTGGAAAGGTTTGAGGTCATAGGATTTTAAATCATCTTGATTTAGAATAACACCAACTCATTGAAATCCTGACAGTTCAATAAACTATACAATCAGAGATTATAAACTGGTAGGCTCTATTCTGTACTAGTAAGTTGGAAAAATGCTTATAGCAGTATATGTTGAATAAATGTCTATTGTCGTTATTTTAAAATCATCTTGGGATATATTGCAAGTGATTAAAGAAGATAGGATATGCTGAGAAGGTTAATTATAAAGAGGTTCACTCTGTGGTAATCAGGTACCTCCCTGCTAGATGAAGCATGAACACTGTTCTGTTATTAGAAAAGTCCCCAGGGTACTTCAGAACTGTTTTTCCAGGGCATAACAACCCTTCTGAAGTTTCCTTCTTACTCTGTCTCAGGTTTTAATTAGTTGACTCCATTTTGACCTATTGGTTTAATATCTCCCTTAGTAACTTGATAATGTGTTGATATTTAAGACCCTGTAACCAAAGAATCTAATCACGATTCTAATTTAATTGGGAATTTGCAGAAGTTGCTTTCCTGTGAAGAAAGATGGTGATCTGTAAATTGGTTATCTTCTGCTAACAGACACAAATCCAATCTTCATTTCCTAAACAAGGTGGATTATTTCTGGGAAATTTAAAGAAAAAGTATTTAAAGATTTTTTTTGAAGAGGGGATAGAATTTGCCTATGTGCAGGTCTTTGAATTTGTAGTATTTGCATTTTGATAATTTCTCTGAAACATGTTTTAAATATAAAGAGAATAGCTAAAATAATTTTATAATTCTACAGCTCTGTTCTGAATATACTAAGTCTCATTATGCTGCAAACATCATTATTCATCTCCATGGATGTCTAAGACTATGTTTTATGCACTTTTGTATTTCTAGAACTTAGCAAGTTCCTGGCACATGTTAGATAATTAATGTTTATTGAACACTGAATGATGAAAATGAGTGAATCATACTTATGATTTCTTGGAGCATATTTAGCCTTGTCTGACTTAACAAGGAAGTCCTAGTAATGTTAGGGATCTCATTACTTCAGTGAGAGAAAATTTTCCTTAGTACTTCTTTGCCTCTTTCCAAGTCATGTATTATAAAGCTTACAAATTTTACTCATATACATACAATAAAAACCTGGTAATATTTCTTCAGTACCCTGATCCTATATATCCTATTGTTGAGATGATCATCTGAGTAATATGGAACACACAACTTCCGCTGCCCACACAATACACCTGAATAAATAGTGATTGTTATGATATGTGCTGCTGTCACATTTGTCCCCTATCTTCTGTTTACAGATGTAACATAAGAACAGAGTAGATAAAGCACATGAGCATTTAGGAGCTGGCATGCCTAAAGAACCAAAGTGAGCCAAACAAACCTATTGTAGAAACAGAAAGATAAAGATGGAGATGATCAGGCTTGGAAAAACATCATTTTGGCATAAAACCCCGGCAACATAGAACTGTGTGTGCAGTTTGTGTCCTGTGGCCTTTGGGACTATGTTTCTATCTCTTCAGTAACTTGAACAACAGCAGTATGTCTCCTATGAACATCACTGTGGGTTATAGAATCACCTACAATGAATAATTTCCTGTTAGAATATTATTAGCCAACTCATGTTCATTTTTCTTACTTTTCTGTTAACACTCTGGTATTTTTCATCAATTACACATGCCATATAATTCTGTCAACTGGAAATGTGTTTTGACACCTAGCAACCTATTTGACTCAACAGGCAAATTAAAATATTAATTGTAGTAATTTGTTAATTTAGTTGTATCATATGAAATTGCTGATATTTGACCATTTTTAACATATAAATGGCAATTTCAAATAATTCAATCTAATAATTAAAAAAAAACAAGCCTAAGGATGTAGAAGAGTATGTTCACCTCTTTTTTAGAACCTTACTATTCAATGTATGATTTGGTACCAGCAACATCAGCAGAACCTAGGGGCTTGTTAGAAATGCAGAGTCTTGGACCCAGCTTTAGACTGAAGGTAAACTATTGGTCACTATTTTAATATATTAAAAATCATACTTGAAATTGTGTCTATTGTGATCTGTTTGCATTTCAGGTCACACAGGCCATTCAGGGCTGCGAAAGGAGGAAGGAAAATCCTCCCTAGACCCTCACTTAGGTAGCAAATGCTCAGGAGAGCTTGACCGTTCAGCACCATCCATCTCCTTTACAAATCACTACTCTTTCCCCAGGTCTTGTCCAAATCTGACCAGTGGCTTCCCTTTCTACCCCAACAAATCCTCAGGATGACCAGAATGATCTGGTGGAGTCTTTTTTTTTTTTTTTTTTGATAGCTCTCACGCATAACTAGAGATTTCTCCTATAGCTTCAGTGAGTGAGTTTGTTTTTTTCCATTTGAAGAAGCAGTGTATCATGAAAATGTGTGCTTTGGGAGTTAGATGTTAGGTTGAAACCCAATTTAATCTTTTCTGGCCATCTTATGTTGAGGTTGGACAAATGCGTTTACATTTCTGAGACTACAGTCCTTACTGTTAGATGTGGATAACACTGCTTTCTTATGAGGGTTATTTTAAACTGAGTGAGACAAGTGAATATGCTAGGGATACAGCTGTCTAATGTTAATTTCCTTTCCCTCTGGTGTTTAAGGGAGAGAAAGAATGAGAAGCAAGAGAGAAACTGAGGTTGAATGAGGCACACTCCATTTTCCTATTATAACCATACGCAACAGTCTTGGTCACCATTGTATTCCTAATGCTTGGCACAGTCTCTCACACAAAACATAGTCAGCATTAATATTTCATTGAAAGAATCTTCTTAGCTCTGTGCTTGCTTCATGTAAAGGAGAGTAGAAGAAAAGCTATGCTGCGTTAATTCTTCAGGAGACCAAAAACTTGGGCTGCTTGAACTGGATGCAGAAAGTGGAGACATTGGCTAAAGAAAAAAAAGCCAAAGCCTCTGGCTGGAGGGAGAAAATAAATGGAGAGCCAAAGGAACCAGGTGAAACTATGTAGTGTCCCTGGAGGGTTACCAAGGTGGCAACTCTAGCTCCTTAAAATTCTATACACTGAACTCCTGGCATTTTAATCCCTACCTTTACCTTCTCCTTTAGCCAGAATAAATTTGCTTATTCTAGAGTCCTTGCAGCCAGAATTGATGGGTAGTTTACGGAACTGGGAGAAACCTACTTTTAAAATATAAAAGTGTGTTTGCTCTTGGGAAGCTTCTGAATAGATTCAGAAGCTCAGATGGCCTGACTAGCTGCTTCTTGTGGTTTATTCAGAAATATCCATGTGACTAATTAGCCTACAGGAACACCGAGCATTTCGTATGGATTTTACACTCTAAATCTTATAATGATTTTACACTCTAAATCTTATAATGATGAATGTTGTTGTCTTTTATTTTTGAGATAACCATGAAGCTCAGAGCAGGATGATGGAGATGATCTGGGTGGGACATTTTTTTCTGTCTCAGTCCTTCTAGCAACTACCAAACAAGGAAATGCCTGATGCTTTACACACACCTGAGAAAAAGCATGATACATTTTTGCCTCTTCCTTATAGATCAAAAGAAGACCTACAATTACTACAGCACATTGTCATTTACAAGTAACAAAGTGTATGATGAGTTTGGAAAAGAGGCTTCTGAAAATTTCACAGAAATGAGCCAGAAAATTGAATCAATGGTAAGCATTTCCCCCCATTTCTAGGGCATTTGCTAGCACTTTCTACCAAAATTTTTAGTATTCTAGCTTCTCAAACATCCATTCAACTGATTTTGTATATCTTTGCAAAATGGAGACAGACCCTACCTGAGAGATATAAAACAAAATTGACAATACATGATTTGGAGGAATATTCCTTACAGGGTTAAACCGAGTGACCTTTAGTCTTTTCTATTTGTCCTTCTTCTTACCCTTCTTTAGCTAGTGATACACTACTGATCAGCAGAGTCCAGAAATTCTGAGAATGTGAGGGTGACCCAAAATATGGTGGTTGTGTCATTGATTTCCTCAAGAAGAGACCTTTAGCAAAAGACACAAGATTGAAACTATTCAGACACATACTTGAGTAGTATTTTAGTACTAAAAAGTATCCAACCTTGGACAAGTTTTTGGTACATAAATCTATAGGAAATCCTTGGATATTCATCTTTATCCTTAGGTCATCAACATGTATCCTGAGGAATAAATGAAATATTTTAAATAGTGGAAAGCTAGGCATACATGCTAAGTCGATTCAGTCATGTCTGACTCTTAGTGATCCTTGTGGACCATAGCCTACCAGGCCCCTTTGTCTGTGGGATTCTCCAGGCAAGAATACTGGAGTGGGTTGCTGTGATCTCCTCTAGGGCATCTTCCCAAACCAGGGATCGAACCTGCATTTCTTATGTCTCCTGCATTGGCAGATGTGTTCTTTACCACTAGCACCATCTGGGAAAACTTAGCAGTATAGGCCAAAAGAGCAAGAGCCTGGGTGAAGACTTATCATTGTCAGACTACTTAGAGAATAATTTGGAAGTTTCCTGATAGTCTGTGAGGTAACCAGTGAAATGATGTGATGAAAAGCACCCTAAACTAGGAGCTGGGACACCTACTTCTAGGACCATCTACTAGCCAGTGATGTGTCATTTGGCACATCTCTGTCATTCTGGAAAAATTCCCTTATGTGAAAATTAAGCCACTAGACTACAAAATTCCCAAACTGTTTTCCGATATCCTGAGAGAGAACAGAATGGCAGTGGTCCACCTGGAAACTGTCTGGTAAATAGAAGCCTAAGGATTTGGATACTTTGCTGAGGAGAAGATCAAATCCTGGTTGAATTCATATTTGTAAACACCAAATCAGGGAAATATCAAATAAGCTCTTTTTAAGGAGCTATATCTGCTTAAAGATATGTATGCATATATATATACACACATACATATTTTAAGGATATATATATATATAATATGTAATATATAGTAAAGGAAAGGAAATGAAAGTAAATATATTAAGTAAAAATGCAACTATTTTTCTTGTTTCTTGTGCCAGTCACTAAATTTTGTATAAGATTCAGATTGACTTAAACATAAAGGAATACAAATAGGACTCTAGTACTCTTCAAAATAAGTAATTTTGAAGATATTTGATTAAAAAAAAACACCTTTAAATTTATTTCCAAATGAATGCTGTCATTAGAGGGCTCAATTGAATTGTGCTGATTTGTTCATAACTGAAGTAATTGTCCTTGGGAACAAAGACTCAGAAGTCAAACAAAAGGTAAGAAAGAATAAAAAGGCTCATTGTTTGTCAATTAGTCACCAGCTCGTAGTATCTGTGTTTGGTTCCCAGGTGGCTCAGTGGTAAAGAATCTGCCTGCCAAAGCAGGATACCTAGGTTTGATCCCTGGGTTGGGAAAATCCCCTAAAGAAGGAAATGGCAACCCACTCCAGTATTCTTGTCTGGAAAATCCCATGGACAGAGGAGCCTGGTGGGCTATAGTCCATGGCGTTGCAAAGAGTCAGACACAACTGAGCAACTAACACACACACACCCATCAGCTATGTATCCCAGTTCATCTGAGCCTTCCTAAGAGCATCTTGAGTGCCGAATTGGGTGTAGATTATGACAGGATATTTGGTAATATTTTTCACTAGGTTTGAGAACCATGTGACACCATTATGCATTCATTCTCACATTCATTATCTCTTCCAAGTACTAACCAAGCCTAACTCTGCTTCTGAGATCAGATGAGACCCAGTGTGTTCAGGATTGTGTGGCCATGGATTGAATTTATGACCTACCACCTGCCACAGTTTTTTTCATTTCCTTTGTCCACCTACAGTAAAAGTCTCTATCTCATAGTGTGAATACTTCTCTTGCTTTTCAAAACTCAGTCTGTTTACTCTCTTTTATCTCTTTCCGAGTGTAGCAGACATCACTCCTAGCCCGCCTCCTATGGTTCCCCAGCTCATATAATTCTTAAGGCAGAGTTCAGTGGAAATCACTGAACAGAGTACGAAAAGAGACTCCTCAAGTTCAGCAATTGTGAAATGTTGGTCAGTGTGTTTTGTTTTTAAAAAATGTTTTAAGCTTTGAATAAGTTTGCAGAATTTTAGAAAATTATCCTTGCTGACATATTTTGAATATTTTTGGAACAGGTAAAAAATGCATTTCATAAATCTTCATTGAGGGGAAAATTTGTCAAGTCTCACATTATCAAGTTCAGGTATGTAGATCTAAAATACTGACTTCTGATTATAATTTGAAGCTAAAGCTGTTAATCTGGTCAGTAAAAAATAGTTCGAATTGTTCATATGTGATATAATTTAACAGATTAATGTTGTGTCTGTTCTGTGTTAAGTCGTGGGTTACAACGTGCCTTACTCATTCTTTAAATCCAAAAGAAAGAATTTGCAAGACGATTTTGAGGAAAAATGAAAGTGAAAGGCTCTCAGTTGTGTCTGACTCTTTGCAACAGCCATGGTTTGTATAGTTCACGGAATTCTCCAGGCCAGAATACTGGAGTGGGTAACCTTTCCTGTCTCCAGCAGATCTTCCCAAACCAGGGATCAAACCCAGGTCTCTGTACTGCAGGCATATTCTAAGTGTTATCGGTGGCTATATTATAAAATTTGGTTTTTTGACTTGGTTGTTTTTTGGAAACTAGTTAGAACAAATAGGGACCTAAGCCACATCTCTTGGTTTAATAACAAATAAGCATTCTATGTAAAATAGTGTAGTAGAGGAGTTTTTTATTTTCTCTTCTTGGTACTCCTTCCTACCATATTTCTTTCCCTTTATTCCACTCATCTGTTTTTTTTTTTTTTCTTTGCTATAAATATTTAAGATCTCAGATCTATTCCTCAGTTCAGTTCAGTTCATTCACTCAGTTGTGTCTGACTCCTTGTGACCCCCAGGAATCGCAGCATGCCAGGCCTTCCTGTCCATCATCAACTCCCAGAGTCTACCCAAACCCATGTCCATTGAGTCAGTGATGTCATCCAACCATCTCATCCTCTGTCTTCCCATTCTCCTTCTGCCCTCAATCTTTCCCAGTATCAGGGTATTTTCCAATGAGTCAGCTCCTCGCATTAGGTGGCCAAAGTATTGGAGTTTCAGCTTCAATATCAGTCCTTCCAATGAATATTCAGGACTGATTTCCTTTAGGATGGAGTAGTTGGATCTTGTTGCAGCCCAAGGGACTTTCAAAAGTCTTCTTTTGAAAGAAGAAGCATCAATTCTTCAGTGCTCAGTTCTCTTTATAGTCCAACTATCACATCCATATATGCCTACTGGAAAAACCATAGCCTTGAATAGACGGACCTTTGTTGACAAAGTAATGTCTCTGCTTTTCAATATGCTGTCTAGGTTGGTCATAACTTTCCTTCCAAGGAGTAAACGTCTTTTAATTTCATGGCTTCAATCACCATCTACAGTGACTTTGGAGCCCAGAAATATAAAGTCTGGCACTGTTTCCACTGTTTCCCCATCCATTTGCCATGAAGTGATGGGATTGGATGCCATGATCTTAGTTTTCTGAATGTTGGGGTTTAAGCCAACTTTTTAACTCTCCTCTTTCACTTTCATCAAGAGGCTCTTTAGTTCTTCCCTTTCTGCAATAAGGTGGTGTCATCTGCATATCTGAGGTTATTTATATTTCTCCCAGCAATCTTGATTCCAGCTTGTGTTTCTTCCAGTCCAGCGTTTCTCATGATGCACTATTCATATAAGTCAAATAAGGAGGGTGACAATATACAGCCTTGAAGTACTCCTTTTCCTATTTGGAACCAGTCTGTTGTTCCATGTCCAGCTCTAACTGTTGCTTCCTAACCTGCATATAGGTTTCTCAAGAGGCAGGTCATGTGGTCTGGTATTCCCATCTCTTTCAGAATTTTCCACAATTTATTGTGATCCACACAGTCAAAGGCTTTGGCATAGTCAATAAAGCAGAAATAGATGTTTTTTTGGAACTTTCTTGCTTTTTCGATGATCCAGTGAATGTTGGCAATTTGATCTCTGGTTCCTCTGCCTTTTCTAAAACCAGCTTGAACATCTGGAAGTTCACGGTTCACGTATTGCTGAAGCCTGGCTTGGAGAATTTTGAGCATTACTTTACTAGCATGTGAGATGAGTGCAATTGTGTGGTAGTTAGAGCATTCTTTGGCATTGCCTTTCTTTGGGATTGGAATGAAAACTGACCTTTTCCAGTCCTGTGGCCACTGCTGAGTTTTCCAAATTTGCTGGCATATTGAGTGCAGCACTTTCACAGCATCATCTTTCAGGATTTGAAATAGCTCAACTGGAATTCCATCACCTCCTCTAGCTTTGTTCGTAGTGATGCTCTCTAAGGCCCACTTGACTTCACATTCCAGGATGTCTGGCTTTAAGTGCGTGATCACACCATTGTGATTATCTGGGTCTTGAAGATCTTTTTTGGACAGTTCTGTGTATTCTTTCCACCTCTTCTTAATATCGTCTGCTTCTGTTAGGTCCCTACCATTTCTGTCCTTTATTGAGCCCATCTTTGCATGAAATGTTCCCTTGGTATCTCTAATTTTCTTGAAGAGATCTCTAGTCTTTCCCATTCTGCTGTTTGCCTCTATTTCTTTGCATTGATTGCTGAGGAAGGCTTTCTTATCTCTCCTTGCTATTCTTTGGAACTCTGCATTCAGATGCTTATATGCTTCCTTTTCTCCTTTCCTTTTCACTTCCCTTTTTTTCACAGCTATTTGTAAGGCCTCCTCAGACAGCCATTGTGCTTTCTGCATTTCTTTTTCTTGGGGGTAGTCTTGATTCCTGTCTCCTGTACAGTGTCAGGAACCTCCGTCCATAGTTCATCAGGCACTCTGTCTATCAAATCTAGTCCCTTAAATCTATTGCTCACTTCTGCTGTATAGTCACAAGGGATTTGATTTAGGTCATACCTGAATGGTCTAGTGATTTTCTCCACTTTCTTCAATTTCATCAACCATCAGTAAATAGAATCCAAGGCATAACATTTAAAGCAAAATACTATATGAAGATCTTAAAACAATGTATTATCTTCATACAAATTATTTGTAATTTCCAGAATAAAATAGCTGCTATTTCCAACATTATTTCAATGACAAAAGCTCCAAGTTGCTCATCAGCCTATTATTTAGTTGCCCACTTTCTCTTGAAAATTCCATACTCTTTGATGTTCAAAATATTCTTTTTTCTTGGATCTGTATCTGCTTCTCCAGTTATCAAATTTTCTTTCTCTCAAGGGGACTTCATTCACCCACATCATGGTTTCTTAGGCTATGAAGATTCAAGTTTCTATTTCCAGTCTAAATTTTTGTCCTGGTTCTAGAACTATATGCTTGCCCATGCACACTTCCATGTGGGTGTTTCACAGAAAATTCTCAAACTCAAGAAAAACCTAATTGTGCTAATAAGAAACCTGGAAGTCATCCATGCTCCTCCCTTTTCTGGGCCCCTTGAACTTCATGAATAACTAAGTTCTACCAGTTCTACAGGACTGGGGAAACAGAGACTTTTGGAGAACACAAATAAAACCCTGTGTGCACCAGGACCCAGGAGAAATGAGTAGTGACATCATAAGAGAATGAGTCAGACTTGCCTGTGTGTGCTTGGGAGTCTCCAGAGAAGGTGTGGGTCAACAGTGGCCGGGTCAACAGTGGCCTGTCGAGGGGTCAAGGGAACTGACTACAACAGTTCTGGGAGGCTTGGCATGCTGGCATAAGTCATTTTGAAGGAGATCACCATTACTGCCATTCAGCAGAGTTCAGTTCAGTTCAGTCGTTCAGTTGTGTTCAACTCTTTGTGACCGCACAAACTGCAGCACACCAGGCTTCGCTGTCCTTCGGCCACTCCTGGAGCTTGCTCAAATTCACGTTCATCTAGTCGGTGATGCCATCCAACCATCACATCTTCTGTTGTCCACTTCTCCTTCTACCTTCAATCTTTCCCAGTTCAGTTCAGTTCAGTCGCTCAGTCGTGTCCGACTCTTTGCGACCCCATGAATCGCAGCATGCCAGGCCTCCCTGTCCATCACCATCTCCCAGAGTTCACTCAGACTCACATCCATTGAGCCAGTGATGCCATCCAGCCATCTCATCCTCGGTCGTCCCCTTCTCCTCCTGCCCCCAATCCCTCCCAGCATCAGAGTCTTTTCCAATGAGTCAGCTCTTCGCATGAGGTGGCCAAAGTACTGGAGTTGCAGCTTTAGCATCATTCCTTCCAAAGAAATGCCAGGGTTGATCTCCTTCAGAATCAGGGTCTTTTCCAGTGAATCAGCTCTTTGCATCAGGTACCCAAAAGATTGGAGCTTCAGCTTCAGAATCAGTTCTTCAGATGAATATTTGGGACTGATTTACTTTAGGATTGACTGGTTGGATCTCCTTGCAGTCCAAGGGACTCTCAAGAGTCTTCTCCAACACTACAGTTCAAAAGCAACAATTCTTTGATGCTCAGCATTCTTTATTGTCCAATTCTCATATCCATACATGACTACTGGGAAAATCATAGCTTTGGCCTTACAGAATTTTGTCGGCAAGGTAATATCTTTGCTTTTTAATATACTGTCTAGGTTTGTCATAGCTTTTCTTTCAAGGTGTAAGCTTCTTTCAATTTCATTTCTGCCATTACACAGCCTCAACTATCAGCAGAAAATTGGATTAAAGACTTAGTGAGCATAGCCTTGCCCACCAGGACAAGACCCAGTTTTCCCCACAGCCAGTCCCTCCCATCAAGAAGCTTGCACAAGCATCTTATCCATCAGAGGGAAGACAGAATGAAGACCTCAATCATGGATCACAACCTTTCCTAACTCAATGAAACCATGAGTCATGACACGTAGGGCCACCCAAGATGGGTGGGTCCCGGTGGAGATTTCTGATAAAATGTGGCCTACTGGAGAAGGGAATGGCAAACCACTTCAGCATTCTTGCCTCGAGAACCCCATGAACAGTATGAAAAGGCGAAAAGACATAACAGTGTAAGATGAAGCTCTCAGGTCAGTAGGTGTCCAATATGCTACTGGAGAAGAACTATTGCTCCTTGCAACTAAAGCAAAGACAAACCTAGACAGTGTATTAAAAAGCAGAGACATTACTATGCCTACAAAGGTTCATATAGTCAATGTTATGGTTTTTCCAGTAGTCATGTATGGATGTGAGAACTGGATAATAAAAAAGGTTGAGTGCTGAAGAATTGATGCCTTTGAATTGTACCAGTAGAGAAGAATCTTGAGATTCCCTTTGGACAGCAAGGAGATCAACCAGTCAATCCTAAAGGAAATCAACCCCGATTATTCAATGGAAAGACTGATGCTGAAGCTGAAGCTCCAATACTTTGGCCACCTGATGCAAAGAGCTGACTTACTGGCAAAGACTCTGATGCTGAGAAAGATTGAAGGCAGGAGGAGAAGGGAATGACAGAGGACAAGATGGTTGGATAGCATCACCAACTTGATGGACATAAGCCTGAGCAAACTCTGGGAGGTGGTGAAGGGTGGGAAAGCCAGGTGTGATGCAGTCCATGGGGTTGCAAAGAGTCCAACATGACTGAGCAACTGAAAAACAACAATCAATTCTATCTTCTGAATCACTTTCTAATTTGTTTGCCCTTTCATCCCAGAAATCTTTCTATTCATTATTCTTTCTTCTGTTACCATAATATGAAGGTGTGCCAATTTGTTGGAAAGATACAGTCAGTCTTAGAGATATTGATTTGAGATACTAAGTGATCCTATGAGCCTGAAATATGAGTCTGACATAAAGGAGGAAATGAAAACTGAGTTGAAGACATAAATTTGCTCAACATCAACTCAGAGTATTAGAAAATGTGGGTGTCAACAAAATTTCTCAGAAAAGGGGTAATGTAAGAAAAAAAGGATCATGAAGAAAACTTGAGGAGTGACATATTTAAGGAAATAGAAGAAAAATAGCAAACTAGGAAATAGACAGGGAAGGAGCAGACAAAACAAAGAATCGAGAGAGGCACCACTGAAGCTAATAACAGAAAGCTTTAGTGAGGGAGTGGTCAGCATTGACAAGATTCCCGAGAGACCGAGTAATATGACTAGAAAGAATCCACAGGAAATGTCAATGAGGAAGTCATTAGTGTTCCAGTACAGAAATGACTCAGTTGAACAGAAGGGGAGGAAGTAGACTGCAATGAAGTAAATGTGAGGTAGAATGTAATTTACCCATTCAAGGTTTTCTGTGATATGAAGGTGTGAGGTAAATCATATAGCTAGGGTAGAGGGAGGTTTTGTTTTTGTCTCTATCAGCCAGCCAGTAGATGAGTAGTTTATGGGAAAGAAAAAAGAGTAAGTAATGGATGTATAGGGGTGATATGGCAGTGAAAAGGGGGATGAGATATATAAGAATGATCCCTTTAAAGCTCTATTTTTCCAGATTACAAAAGCGATACAAAATTGTATAAAATTCAAATAACACAAGATTACAAAAAACCAGAAAGCAAAAGTCCCTTCTTTGATAGTTTCATGCCCAGAAATAACACATCTTCCCCCCCCACACACACACACACAAAGTCATGGCAACTTTATTGTCAGTGTGTGGCGGGGGCCTCAGTCATGATAGAGACACAGGAGGCAGCCAAGGAGGGTGGGAGGGTGTCCATGTAGCCCTCCCAGAGGGCCTGGTGCCGGGAGTCATCCAGGGCGTGGACCAATGCCCAATACTGATTAATCATTCAGTGGCCAGTGGTCTGGGCCACAGGGTTCCATGAACTTCTCCACAAGGTCCACAAACAGGTCTCTGACATCCTTATTGTGGGTCAGCTTGGAGGCCACATTCACCAGCCTCCAGGACCTGGCTTCCATCTTCAAAAAGAGGGCACTTTGATCTCCTTCAACTCCTGGAGACTCTCCTTCTAGTCCTGGAGACTCTCCTTCTCTAAGTCCACATCATTGTCATCCACCCAACTCCGAGGGTCCAGTTCGGGATCATGAACTCAGCACAGAAGGCAAAATCCCAAAAGCTTAGGGACTGCAGTTTTTTCCTTCCCTGTCCCAGAGCAATTGTTGGCAAAGAAGGCAATAGCTGCATAGTCCCTGGCCAGTCACTCAAACAGGAGGAAGTGCTGCTGGGTGTTGTCGACCAGGGAGCCTTCATTTCCTCTACCACCTTGAAGACTCGCTTAAAGTTATCAGACTGTCTCCAGTAGCTCTTGAGGGTGATACCAGTTTTGGTGCCTATGTCATCCAGGTGTTTCTTGGTGCCCTTGGACAGATTCTTGCCCAGCGCCTCCCGCATGAAGGACTGGTTAGAGGCAGAATCCCTCTAGATGAACAGTGCCTGTCGAGAGAGTGGGATCTGGAAGATGAGCTGGTGCCGCAGTTTTGGTGGTGCATGGAGCAGGTGCTCAAGCACATGGAAATTACCGTAGTGGTCCATGGTGTCGCTCTGGAGCATTGCTGCTGTGGCCCCGGGCTGCTTCAGGATTCCCCAGCAAGCACACCCTCAGGGCCACCACGTTGCTCACCAAATCACCATCCAGCCAGAGGTGATACACATCCTGGTTGATGACGGTCATGTTCCCCATGAAGATGTCCAGCTTGCTGGTCACAGCAATGCCAAGAGCCCCAGTAGGAGGAAGGACTCTTTGGCCTGCACACGGCTGCCCAACACATCTTGTTAGTAATTTACTTTTAATATTTTCAGTGACTGCATATAGATTTAGCTGGCTATATAGTTTTTCACTGCAAGTGTATGTCAAGATTGATTTAGCCTTTGCCCTTTTGATGGGCACTTGGGTTGTTACAATATTTTTTTGATTTAAAGATAAAGTTAAGATGCTGTATGTATACATATCTCCTTGCATCCAAAGAGTGTATTTTGAAGATTAAACTTCTAAGAGTAGAAATATTGCATCAGAGAGGATGGATAATCAAATTTATAACAGATAAATCACCTTGCAAAAATGAGATTCTAGTTTGTATTCCTACCTACAGTTTGGGAGCACAGGAGTTGATGCAACATATGGGTGAGGAGTAAAATTATTTGGGGTTCTGGTTCGAGATGGTGAAGCAGGAAGAAAAAACTTACCTCCTCCCATAGACTCCCTGAATCTACAGATACAGAAGAAACAATTTTCTCTTTAAAAAAAAAAAAAAAAACCCAAGTTGACTGAGTAACTACTGCACATTGGGCAAATGAGAAGAAAGTCACATTGAAGCAGGTTGGAGAGGCTGGGACACAATCTTGCCATAAATCCTATTTTGCCATACCAGGAAAAAATCTCAAACCCAGAGATTCTCCCTGATGAGTGAAAAGTTTGAACCCCAAATCAGGCACCTCAACTTTTAGGACCTGTACCTAGAGACAAGCCTTCAAAACATCTAACTCTGAAAATGAACAGGAGTCAAGTGCTGAGATCTACAAAATTGTATGTCTCTTAAAGTATCCATGCACCTGGACTCACCCTCCTCAGGGCCCAGCACAGTGGCAGCCTATTGCACCCAGGCTGAGGGGCAACTTGTTGTGATTGTGAAAGAAGGGGTAGAGTATAGACTGAGAATGAGAAAGAGTAGTCAAGCGTGGTTCCAAAGTAGTAATTCATTCAAATAATGCTAAGGCTCATTAACACTCTATTGTGGAAATAAAACCACATGAAGTCAAGACAACTTGGTCAAGCTTTCTAACATCTTTAGGATAAAGAGTTGTTTAGAAGAGCCTGAAGATTACTTGGGAGAAATTACTGGATTTAATTAATCCTGAAAGACAAAGCCAGAGTTGGTTTCTTACTTACCATACATTTTATTTGATAATTTTGAATGGTTGACAAGAAAATTGTCTTTTGATGTTAATATCGCAAGTATTTAGAGAGATCCTGTGGTGGTAAGGAAGATCATAGGCTACTAGCTGAAAGGCTGAGATGGGAGTCTTGAATGCAACAAACAATAGGAATATTGTTGTTGTTATTCAGTCCCTAAGTCATATCTGACTCTTTGTGACTCCATGGACTGTAGCATGCCAGCTTTCCCTGTCCTTCACTATCTCCTAGAGTTTGCTCAGACTCATGTCTGCTGAGTCATGATGCCATCCAACCATCTCATCCTCTGCCACCCCTTTCTCCTTCTGCCCTCCATCTTTCCCAGCATCAGAAATATAGAAGAAAACAAATTAGATCTTTTAAAATTGCATTTACAGATTTGTTTTCTGTGTTTGTGATTCAAATGAGTTATAAAGAAAAAAATAGAGTATGATATTGCCATAAATCTTATTTGGAACTTAACCTTTTAAAACTGTATTTCTCTCTTTTTTTCTTTTTTTTGGTCCACAGTCAAGAGGAACGTGGAGTGTTGGCTCATATGCTGCTGATTTTTAGATTTCCTTCTACTGAGGACCCTGAAACCATCAATAAAAAAATACAACGTGTTTTACATGAAAAGCTGCAAGATGCTGTAGGACCCCCTAAATTAGACCCTGATTCAGTTGAAATTAAAAGTAAGTTTATTTCTTCTAATTCAATTCTCTTGCATAGAATAACTTTGGTCTTGGGCACTAATCTTTAAAAGTTTTTGTTATGTCTTGCCACCAACAGAATACTTCTTTGGGACTAAATTGATCCAAATGAAGTTTTTAAAATTTTAATACTACCTTAAACTTACATCTCCCCTGCAAGTCTGTCATTAACTCGTGAGCCTGGATTCTTTTTCTATGTTTAGCCTTACACTTTAGCTATAGAATCCAATGAATGGAAAAAGTGGCTCTGTGTATTTATTCCTCTTCTTGTTGCTTACTTTTATGTTCTGAGTGTGATGGCTTATATGCTACTGATTTTTAGATTTTGTGAAAGATTCATGCCATCTACCTATTTTCTTTCAAATGTCATTAATAAACCTTATTAGCTTCTTCTCTCGGAGAAGGCAATGGCAACCCACTCCAGTACTCTTGCCTGGATAATTCAATGAACAGAGGAGCCTGGTGGGCTGTAGTCCATGGGGTCGCTAAGAGTCGGACACGACTGAGCGACTTCACTTTCACTTTTCACTTTCATGCATTGGAGAAGGAAACGGCAGCCCACTCCAGCGTTTTTGCCTGGAGAATCCCAGGGATAGAGGAGCCTGGTGGGCTGCTGTCTATGGGGTTGCACAGAGTCGGACACGACTGAAGCGACTTAGCAGCAGCAGCTTCTTCTCTTAGGCCCTTTGCTGATGAAAAGTATATCGTTTATCTTTTGGCAAAAATTATTTTTGGTATATTATACAACTAACTTGAAAAATCTAAATTTTTTGTTTTTGTCAGGGCAAGGGAACAAGATAAACAGTGATAGGTCCTCATAAATAGAAAGTGAAAAACATACAAGACCCTCAGGGGAAATATAAGATTGGTTAAAAGCTCAGTCATGTGCTACAGTACAGTGTTAGTCTCTAGAAATGGTGTACCAGCCACATGTATATTCTTAAAGTTTCTGGTAGCCACATTAAGAAAGTAAAAGTAAACATGTCAAATGTATTTAATTAATTTATGCATTTAACCCAATATATCCAAAGTAGTACTACTTCAACAAGTAGTTCATATAACTGTCTACTCTTGAAATAATAATGTAGTTTATAATACATTGTATTCACAGTGTAATTCATATTGACAAATAGTCCATGTAAACATTTTTCATGAGATTTGAAATCAGTTGTTTATTTTATATTTATAATGCACTTTAGCCACATTTCAAGAGCTTACTAGGCACATGTGGCTGGTAAATAAAGTATTGGATATGGCAGGACTAGAAACTACAGAATAAAGCACAAGTAGAAAGAAGGAATAAAAGTGCTAATATAAAAGCTGACAGATGTAACCAGAGACCAAAACTGGTGGCTAGTCCCTCTGCTTGCTTAGAAAAGGAAGCCCACTAGTCAGGGCCAGCTATTAGTATGTAATCTGTGGGGCCCAGTGAGAAGTGAAAGTCTGAGACTCTTTTGAAAAGCAATTAGACAGTGCTGTTAAAGGTACTAAGATATACGATTTTTCTTTCATGATCTTTCTTGATTTGTCATGGTATTTTTATCTATTAATTAATGACATTTTAAATGAAAAAGTGGAGAAGGAAATGGCAACCCACTCCAGTACTCTTGCCTGGGAAATTCCATGGATGGAGGAGTCTGGTAGGCTGTAGTCCATGGGGTCGTGAAGAGTCTAACATGACTGAGCGACTTCCCTTTCACTTTTCACTTTCATGCATTGGAGAAGGAAATGGCAACCCACTCCAGTGTTCTCGCCTGGAGAATTCCAGGAACAGGGGAGCCTGCTGAGCTGCTGTCTATGAGGTTGCACAAAGTCGAACACGACTGAAGCGACTTAGCAGCAGCAGCAGCAGTAAGTGATAAAGTCAAAATTTTAAATTAGTAGGATGAGTTTTGCTGATCACCTTTATATTGTGAAATGTCAATTTCAAATGCAAATACGAAAGCATTTCATTTTTATTTGGAATCATGAAAATTATACAACTGTATTTCATAGCTTATCCATGCATGTATCTTGGTTACCAGAACCAAAGAAACGCTAGAGAAGTCTAGCTCAACATTATTTATTTCCTTTCTAGATACAGGCACATTTTACCAGTGCTCTCTACCATCAGCTTATGTGAGGAAGGACCAAAACATCCTTCTATATCATTATTTTCAGCTAAAGCTTTTGGCTAATACAAAGAAGTAATGGGCACAAGAAAGGGTATGGTAGGTCCCTTAGTCATTTGTGTTTATTTGAATGCCATTACTTCTTTAGTGTTCTAAGCAAGTTCTGGTTCAAATAGAAAACTTGGCCTCCTGGGGCTGTCAGTAACCTCTGTTTATATAGTGGTAGACATCAAACACTGTCTTGTACTCATTTTGAGTTTGCTGAACATTATGGGTCCATTGGAATTCTTAGTTCATAGGCTATCATGAAAAACACATGCAAAAGGGGTAGCATGAATCCATGGACACATGGTATATATCTCCTCTGCCCATGCCATACTCAATTATCCTATCAAACTGCACTTCCAAACACAAATTATGACATACAATTATTATGAATTTCAACACAGTGAGCATTAAACCAAGTGCAAGGTCATGCTGAGTGTAGGACTTGGTGCAGATAACACGTCATGCATCCATGAAGTCAACCTTGTCAGTAGTATGTAAAAAAAAAAAAAAAAGAAAAAGAAAGAAAGAAATTCAACGAAGTAAATTTAAAGGTCTAATTGACTTTATTTAATGATTTACGGATTGGGCAGCACTCTGCCTTAGCGGACAGACAGGAACTCCGAGGAGCTATACAAAATGGCCGGGAGGCAAGACAAGGAAGTTTTCTGGCAAAGTGGATTGTGTCAGAAAAGGGCAACTTCATATGGGGGACGATGGGGGTCGGCAGACAGATTACTTCACTAGTGCTGACTAGGTAATTCCAGATTCACTGATTAAAAGTCACATTCCTGAAATAGGTTGAATCTGCAATTAGGCTAGATGGTAAGTTTGGCTTACTGATGTGGGACTTAGCACAATGACGCCATTTGGAGTCCCTTATTTATTTTTGTAATATTATCAACATGCAAAGCCCGGATTTTCTCTAGGAAAAGCTTGAAATAAAGAACAGAATATTGAAGCAGGGAGACTTGTGGTGGTGTTTTTAAATATTTACTAAGAGTAAATGGCGACTTCTTTCTTATTGTTTCATTTTCCCCAAATGTAGCCAGAATAAAGTCAGAAAAGTCTTTCTAGAAAATAGATTTTTTGTGAATCAATACTATTAAATACTAGAAAAATTAACATTATTATTATTTTTTTAATCTTTAGAAACCCTATCTTGCCATGTTCAAAGAAATAGTTTTATTCATTCGAAATCTACTGAATCAGGAAATTTGAGTATTGAGAGTTTTATGTAACTATTGGTTGGTTTAGCATTTGGATAGGATTAGGGTCTGATAGTTGAGCTAAGGAGCCCCTGGCTAGAGTTGAATGACAATTTGAGAGCAAGTTGTCTTTCTAAAACTTTAGCAAAAAGAAGACCAAAAAATGGACAGCATTATTTTTCAATGGGAGTGAGAACTAATCTATGGACATGCACTAGGATATGTTGTATAGATGGAACTATGCTTTTGAATTTGGTAAAAAAAATAATACAAAACTGAAATAATGGTCAATAAAAATATGATTGCATTTGGGGAATCAATATTGCAATTTAGAACAGGATTTCCCCTCATAAGCTATGGACTACCTACATCTTATTTCCTGCTATAAAACTCAGATTCCTGGGTTTCAGGACAAACTCAGAATTACTGGGGAAAGGAAACGGAATTTACATTATAAAGATGCTCTTTAGGTGACTTTTAGCCACACTAAAGTTTAAGAAACTGTTCAAATCTCCCTTCTCCCCAAGAAAATGAATATACTATGTCTATGATAAACTGTGTTGCTTTTTGAAAGTTTTACATCATAGAGATGCTATTTTTTAATGGAATTGAGCAACCTTTGGTATTTTAAGTACTCAGTGGCATTATGAAATTCTGATGTGCAGAACCTATTCTATTGACCATTTCTGTGTGTTTCAGAAATCAACAAGACAGAAACAGACAACCTCCTGAACAACTGTAAGTTTAACACATTTATTAAAATTGCATTACCTGAATGAAAAAAGTTAACTCTAGATTATTTACGTTTACTTTGTCAGTATTATGGGATCAGAATAAAGTTTGGTTTGTGCACATCTCATGGTGTTTATCTTACCTCTGAAGTACCTTCTATTGCAAAAGGATGAAAACTAGGAGGATTTTGAAATGGATGTATGGGGCCTGTGGCAGATGTGTAGTAGAAGTGAGCAGTACAGTTGTTAAAGAAAAGCCAAAAATATTTCTTAATGTTCTGATTGAAGATATCTACAATATATCCTCATGAAAATTTTCTAAAGATTGTATAGAAGTAATTTGTACATCGACATTTTTCAGCTAAAGGCAGAAACTTAGTGCTACTCCACACTAAATAAAATCTTGATGTTATTAACTCATATTATAAAAATTACTGACACTTATGGGACTGGGGTTCTCCAAACCAGGCTTCAACAATACGTGAATTGAGAACTTCCAGATGTTCAAGCTGGTTTTAGAAAAGGCAGAGGAACCAGAGATCAAATTGCCAACATCCGCTGGATCATCGAAAAAGCAAGAGAGTTTCAGAAAAACATCTATTTCTGTTTATTGACTATGCCAAAGCCTTTGACAGCATGGATCACCACAAACTGTGGAAAATTCTGAAAGAGATGGGAATACTAGACCACTTGACCTGTGTCTTGAGAAATCTGTATGCAGGTCAGGAAGCAACAGTTAGAACTGGACATTGAACAACAGACTGGTTTCAAATAGGAAAAGGAGTACGTCAAGGCTGTATAATGTCACCCTGCTTATTTAACTTATATGCAGAGTACATCATGAGAAATGCTGGGCTGGAGGAAGCACAAGCTGGAATCAAGATTGCTGGGAGAAATATCAATAACCCCAGATATTCAGATACACCACCCTTCTTGGCAGAAAGGGAAGAAGAACTAAAGAGCCTCTTGATGAAGGTGAAAGAGGAGAGTGAAAAAGTTGACTTAAAGCTCAACATTCAGAAAACGAAGATCATGGCATCTGGTCCCATCACTTCATGGCAAATAGATGGGGAAACAGTGACAGACTTTATTTTGGGGGGCTCCAAAATCACTGCAGATGATGACTACAGCCATGAAATTAAAAGACATTTACTCCTTGGAAGGAAAGTAATGACCAACCTAGATAGCATATTAAAAAGCAGAGACATTACTTTGCCAACAAAGGTCCATCTAATCAAGGTTATGGTTTTTCCAGTAGTCATATATGGATGTGAGAGTTGGACTATAAAGAAAGCTGAGGGCCAAAGAACTGATGCTTTGAACTGTGGTGTTAGAGAAGACTCTTGAGGGTCCCTTTGACTGCAAGGAGATCCAACCCGTTCATCCTAAAGGAAATCAGTCCTGAATGTTCATTGGAAGGACTGATGTTGAAGCTGAAACTCCAATACTTTGGCCACCTGATGGGAAGAGATGGCTCATTTGAAAGGACCCTGATGCTGGGAACAATTAAAGGCGTGAGGGGAAGGGGATGACAGAGGATGAGATGGTTGGATGGCATCACTGACTTGTTGGACATGAGTTTGGCTAAACTCTGGGGGTTGGTGACGGACAGGAAGGCCTGTCGTGCTGCAGCACATGGGGTTGCAAAGAGTCGGACACAACTAGCGACTGAATTGAACTGAAGTGACGGGATTGGGGTATAGGTGGATGAAATTACTGAAGGCCCAAATAATATCTTCACCCATATTTTAAAGGTACTGACTCAAGGCACAGTGTTTCTTCCTCCTATGGCAGAATACCCTACCATGATTTAGAGAATATATTTGATATTTAACAGAATTACACAATACCTTTATGTTAAAAGATGAAATGTACTACTCATCAGCTCAGAATGTTGGTTAATTCACAGGGTTAACTAAATGTAAAACCAAAGAATAATCCCATTACATGGCGTATCTTTTCCCTACTAGTATTTGTTGGGAACTTGTTATGTACTAGTGCTATGTTAGTCAACAGGGACATAAAATGGGTGATTTAATCCTTGCTTAAAGCAGCTTACACTTCACTGAGACTAGATATATGAGACTAACACATGAACACAGAATTACAAGACAGTAGCTCTCAAACAGGGGCAATTTTGATCCTCCCCCCCGCAACCGCCGCCCCGCCAAGTGACTACGTCCTATTGTGGCATTTGGGTTATCATGATGGTTGGGGGGCAAGGATAATACTGGTATCTAATATGTATAGGCCAGGGATCCTTTTAAACATTCTGTGATGCACAAGATGGACCCCCACAACAAAGAATTATCCATCTGAAAATGTCAGTAATGCCAAGATTGAGAAACTCTGTTATAAACAATATTCTATTACTAATATTAGATATATATACATACAATAATTTATGTACTAATATATACTAGTCTGTTGTATATAGAGATAAATATATACATATGTATATACATACACAGGCTTCACAGTTGGCTCAGGGGTGAAGAACCCACCTGCCAATGCAGGAGATTCAGGAGACTTGGCTTTGATTCCCATGTCAGGAAGATCCTCTGGAGAAGGAAATGGCAACCCACTCCAGTATTTTTGCCTGGGAAATCCCATGGATAGAGGAGCCTGGTGGGCTACAGCCCATGGGGTTGCAAAGAGTAGGACATGACTGAGCATGCACAACAGTTTGATGCATAAAAACAGTTGCTAACAAATGCATCCTCTCTTCTGCAGGTTGTGGGACACGAAGGAATAAAACCTCAGGACAGAGTCTCAGGATTGTTGGTGGAACAGAGGTACAAGAGGGTGAATGGCCTTGGCAAGCTAGTCTGCAATGGGATGGGATCCATCGCTGTGGAGCAACTTTAATTAATGACACATGGCTTGTGAGCGCTGCCCACTGCTTTAGAACGTAAGTATTGAACCTTGAAAATGACTGGATGGTGGTGGTGGTTTAGTCACTAAGTCCTGTCTGACTCTTGTGACCCCATGGACTCTAGCCTTCCCAGGGTCCTCCATCTAAGAGATTCCCCAGGCAAGAATACAGGAGTGGGTTTTTATTTCCTTTTCCATGAGAATGACTAAGGGTAAGCAAACTGCATTGGGCTTAGTAGGATGGAAATACCTCATGAGAGATGAGTTTAATACAAATAAAAGATTATATACATACATATGTATGTATATGCATGTTTTATCATAAAGGGCTTCCCTGGTGGCTTGGTAAAGAATTAGCTTGTGATGAAGGAGACCTGGGTTTAATCCTTGGGCTGGGAAGATCCCCTGGAGAAGGAAAATGTTACCCACTCCAGTATTCTGGCCTGGAGTATTCCATGGACTGTATGGTCCATGGGGTCCCAAAGAGTCGGATACAAGAGAGTAGGAAACACATAAATGTTAGTTAGAGGTTTTATAGTCTAGAAATGGAAATGGTATCAAAGAACATGTAGAAAAATTATCCACTGACAATTATACAGTAATTTATCAAAGGAAGCAGGATTTTGAGAATTATCTCTGGACATTGAGCTTGGTATGAAAAACAAGAGCCATTTCTCAGGTAGATTCTACATATCTACCTGAGATAGATGCTAAGTGAATTGTTGTTTTGATCCTGATGGAGAAATTCTAAGAAAAAATTATATATGAAGAAATTTGGTAGTAACAAATTATTGATACAACTGAATAGATTGACTAGTTATATTTCAAGGAATTTTGATTCAGTCTTCCAACCCATTGCAAAATGCCCGAGGTATACAAGATAAGTAATGCTTTGTTAAATTATTGTATAGTGGTTTTGATTTTCAGAGAAATGTGTGGATAGGCAACATGGTTCACGCAGAATGCATACAGTTCTCTCATTCTGTACAAGATATGCTTTCCATATGTCCCTTGGAGTCACTGATGCCCAGAAATATCAAAAGGCCCTAGGATCTGGAGTGGGTGACTCGGTATGCAGAATGAAGTGCACATCCTAAGAAAACATGTATGTGTGCTCAGTTGCTCAATCATGTCCAAGTCTTTGCAACCCTGTGGACTTTAGCCCTCCAGGATCCTCTGTCCTTAGGGTTTTCCAGGCAAGAATACTGGAATGGGTTGCCATTTCCCTCTCCAGGGAGTCTTCCTGACCCAGGGACTGAACCTGCATTTCCTGTGTCCTCCTGCATTGGCAAGTGGATTCTTTACCACTGAGTCACCTGGGAAGCCCTAGGAAACATGACATAGTGGTATTTCCACCTTATCTGACCCCTGAACCTTAGATTGGAAAGCATTTGTATCTATGCATAGAAACCATAGTTTTAAAAGGAAAACTTACTTTGACATGTGTATGCTAAATTATTTAATATAAACAGTTATATTAGTAACATGGTAAAGTGGGATTTGTTCCTCATACTTTATCCTCAGGTATAACGACCCAGCCAGGTGGACTGCTTCTTTTGGAGTCACAATACATCCTCCAAAAATGAAACAAGCCCTCCGGAGGATAATTGTGCATGAAAAATACAAATATCCATCACATGACTATGATATTTCAGTCTTAGAGCTTTCCAGGCCTGTTTCCTACACAAATGCAGTACACAAAATTTGTCTCCCCGATGCATCCCATGAGTTCCGCCCTGGTGATGAGATGTTTGTGACAGGATTTGGAGCACTGCAAAATGATGGTGAGCATCTGAGGAGAAAGTCAAATCATAGTAACCTAATTTGGTATGCTAAGGCATTTAAAGAATGGAATGCCGTTATGCCAAAATATGTTGGTGGGTTGGTCACATGGACCTGGGCCAATCAGGTCCTACTTGGGAACTAAGCGATTTAGAAGATAAGTAAATTCCTTCATACTCTAGGTTACTTTCAAGTACATCACTACAACTATAGTAATGGTGCTTGGTAAGATGGCTGAAAGAGTGAATATGTCTGACATTTTTACTAGGGTAATAACCACGTAAGATTGTGAAGTGGGAGTGTTAGTTGCTTACTTGTGTCTGATACTCTTTGTGACTCCAAAGACTGTAACCTGCCAGGCTCCTCTGTCCATGGAATCCTCTAGGCAAGAATAGTGAAGTGGTTTGCCATTCCCTTCTCCAGGGGATCTTCCTGACCCTGGAATCAAACTTGGATCTCCCACATTGCAGGCAGATTCTTTACCATCTAAGCCACCAGGGTATTAACCACATAAGAGATTAAGGATTGTTAATACTTACACCCAATTGTGAAGATCAGAGAATCATAAAACCATCTTTCCTAACTGAAATTAACTTCTAAGCTTAATAATGACATAGTTTAGTTAAGCAACTTGAGTTTCTTTTCTAGGCACCTAACTTCATTTAAAATAGTTATACTTCATTTCCCAAATACCACTGTATCTAAAAAAATGCATTCCTAAGATATTATGTGCCATCTCATCCAATCAGTCAGTTCAGTTCAGTAGCTCAGTCATGTCCGACTCTGCGACTTCATGGACTGCAGCACCCCAGGCTTCCCTGTCCATCACCAACTCCTGGAGCCTACTCAAACTCATGTTCATCGGGTCAGTGATGCCATACAACCATCACATTTAAAATAGTTATACTTCATTTCCCAAATACCACTGTACCTGAAAAAATACATTCCTAAGATTCTATGTGCCACCTCATCCAATAACTAATTATAAAAGACTTTCCTCAGGTTTATAGGATATATGTATATATATAAATATGAAGTCTATTTTTTTCCCTTTAGGTAGCAGTCAAAATCATCTTCGGCAAGTACAGGTAGATTTCATAGACACTAAAAGCTGCAATGCACCCCAAGCTTACAATAATGCCATAACTCCTACAATGTTATGTGCTGGCTCCTTGAAAGGAAATAGAGATGCGTGCCAGGTAAGTGAGTGAGTGCATAATTTTTTGTTCACCTTTTATTTTGAAATAATTACAGCTCTACAAGAAGTTGCAAAGATAGTACAGAGGGGTCCCCTCTAACCTTCACCAAGTGTTCTCCAGTGGTTACATCTCATATAACTAGAGTAGAATATAAAAGCTAGGAACTGATCTTGGTACAAGGTGTACTTCTTGCTTTTTATCATGTGTGCAGATTTGTGTCATCATCACTGCAGTTAAGAACTCTTCCATCACCACAGAGATCTTTCTTCCTTTATAAAAACGTCCATTTCCTTCCCCCATCACTTTATCATCACTAACATCTGGCAATCACCAATCTGGTTGCCATCTCTATAATTTTGTAATTTCAAGAATGTTGTATGAGTAGAATCATACAGTAGCCTTTTTTCAGAATTCCATTTTGATTTTTTTTATAGTTCTGCTGTATATTACAATTATTTTTTAAGTAGATAAATTAAGATTTTTAGTTGGAGTTTTAATATCAAATTCTCAAAAATTCATAGAATAAGTAAACAGAAAAGTATAGTAATATAGTAGACCTGAAAAGCACCATGATTTGTCTATTAGTGTTTTTAACCGTACTCTCTCTTTGTAGGAAAATTGTATGATTCCTGTAAGTTAAATACACATAACTTATCATAGTCTACTGGTGTTGAGATTTTACTAGTTTTAGTTGGATTTGAAATAGAAAACATACTTCCCCTTAAGCCTCTTTAACCTTTCATCATTCATAATATTAAATATTAATAAATATAAATATTAAATATTTCCTTTCTATAAATACTGAGAGCCGCATCAGACAAGTTTTTGCTTCAAGTGCCAGATGTAACTTAGAAAACTTTAGAGGAGAAGGGAAGTCTATTTACTCATCTGTTCTTTCTTCCCTTCTGGTTTTCTAAAATTTTTTTAAACATATTTTTAATTGGAAGACAATCGCTTTACAATATTGTGTTGGTTTCTGCCATACATCAACATGAATCGACCATAGGTATACATATATCCCCTCTCTCTTGAACCTCCTTCTCACCTCCCACCCCTCTAGGTTGTCACAGAGCACCAGGTTTAAACTCCCTGCATTATACAGCAAATTCCTACTAGCTATCTATTTTACATATGGCAATGTATATGCTTAAAATTCTTTTTATATCATTTCTTTTCTGTTTCAGAAACTTCCTTTAGCCATTTTTTAAAAGTATAGATCTGCTAGTGTCAAGTTCCCTTAGATTTTCTTTGTTTGCAAAGTTCTTTATTTCCTATTTATTTGTACAGCATAATTTTGCCAGGCATATAATTTATGCTTGACAGTTTTTTTTTTTTAGTGCTTCAATAATGGCCTCTGTAATCTATGATAGGAACTTGCTATGATTAGAATTGTTTTTCTCTTGCAGATGAAGTGTCATTTTTTTCTTGCTATGTTCAAGATTTTTTCTTTGTCTTTAGTTTTCAGAAGTTTGAGTTTGTATCTTGGCATGGATTTCTCTTGGTTATACTGCTTAGGTCTTGCTCACCTTTTTAATCTGCAAGTTTATGCCCTTTGACAAATTTGGGAAAGTTTCAGCCTTTGTTTCCTTGAAAATTTTTCAGCTTCATTTTGGAATCCAATAATAGGTATTTAGCACTTTCATTATGCTCTCAGAGATCTCTGAGCTTCTGTTCATTTTTTTTTTTCCACTCCTCTTTCTGTGTGTTCAGATTGAGCAATTTCTATCATTCTATCTTCAATTTCATTGATTTTGTTTTTACTTCCATCATCTCCTTCATTTTTCTGTTAAGCACTTCTAGTGAGCTTTTTATTGGATTTTTTATTTGTTTTATTTGATGGAAATTGCCCATTAAGACATTTTTGTGATGACTGCTTTAAAATCTTTGTCAGATAATTCCAACATCTGTCATCTCAGTGTCAGTGTCTGATTGATTGCCTTTTCTTATTCAAAATTTTCCTGGTTCTTGGTATTGGGTGATTTTCAGATATATCCTGGACATTTTGGATATTATGTTATGAATTTCGGCATCCTAATTAAATCTTCTGTTTTTACAGGACTCCTCTGACATGACAGTGGAGTGGGTGGGGGAATGAGATAGCACTTCTCCCATTCATTGTCCCCTGACACCAAGGTGGGGAAAGAGACCTTTGTTGCTGCTGGATGGAGGTGGAATTGCAGGCTTCTCATTAGGGTTTCCTTTATGGCTCAGCTGGTAAAGAATCCATCTTCAATGCTGGAGACCTGGGTTTGATCCCTGGGTTGGGAAGATCCCCTGGAGAAGGGAAAAGCTACCCACTCCAGTATTATGGCCTGGAAAATTCCATGGACTGTCACAAATAAGACACGACTGAATCACTTTCACCAAGTGTGGGTTTTTTTTTTTTCTTTTAAGATGGGAGAAAATTATTAAATTTATTTTATTTTATTTTTTGACCGTGGCGTGCCTGGCATACAGGATCTTAGTTCCCCGACCAGTGATCCAACCCATGCTCCCTGCATTGGACTGCCAGAAAAGTCCTGAAACTTATTAGGTCTAATTTTTTTAAAAATATATGCCATTTTCCCTCCTCACCCTTCTTGGTGGAGGAACAGAAAATCCCCTCACACGCTCCATTTAGGGGATTTCACATATAAAGTCTGGGATGGTGAGGATGAAGTAAAAAAATACCACTCTGGATGGGGGCAACTTGTTACTGCTCCCCTTGTGGTCTCCACTGACATCATGGGATAGTGGCCTTATCACTGCTTGGCTCTCCACTAGGTCTGTTCTGACATCACCCTAGAGGGAGAGAGAGTTCTGCCTCATCGATATTGGGGGATAGTCCATGCTCCCCAGCTGGTTACCACAGGGGAGGAAGAAGAAGGCTTCATCATCACCTGGCAGGGATGAAAGAGAGGCTCCCCACTCAGCCTCCTCTGACGCCAGTCAGGTGGGAACTGGACTTCCTTAGATTCTGTAAGGGTGGAAGTCCAGTCTCCCCACTTGGCCCTTGCTGATAGGGTTGGGATGGGACCACACTTTTTTCTGTGATTGACTCACAGTGTGTACACATCAATCACCCAGCTTATACATTATCAACTCATGACCAATCTTATTTCACTCCTACATATTTTAACCCCCAACCTTCTTCTTCCCATCCTCAACTCCAGATCTATTTTGAAGTAAATCACAGTTGTGTATAATTTCATTTGAAAATATGTTACCTCTTCTGTTAATACAATACCTTTTTGATGATATTATTAGATGTGAATGTCTCATAAATTTGGGGAACTAAAGAGGAGAAACCAAGTTTGGCCTTGTGATTATAACACACTGCTTTTCTGTTTCAGGAGGAATCTGGTACTTCCCCCTCTCAAAAATCATCAGTAACTTCATATACAGAAATCTTTACTTGGATCTCTTACTCCCTCCCATGTCAGTGGCGTGTGGCTACCTCCTCTTAAAATATGATCTTGTTTTGGGTTCTATAATCCTGAAATATGCTGATTTCCCCCTCCCTCCTTTTCCAACAACTCATTTCTGTTTCCTTATTTTGGTTTCTCTTTATTTCCCTCTCGGCCTGTCTCTAAGCTCGGCTGTTCCTTAAGACTCATCTTTTTTTTTCTCTACATATACCTTCAAAGAAATTACCTTTTCTTTAAGTTAGCTGTCACTTTTGTCTTCCAAATATACATCTCCAAAATTAATCTCTTGCTCAAATTCAGTCTTGCATTTCCACCAAACCATTTCTATTTATATGTTTTAAGTTGTTAGGATAAGACAGCTTTTACATATGTTCCATCTTAAATGCAACAGGCCTTCAGTCAATTCAGTCGCTGAGTCATGTCTGACTCTTTGAGACCCCATGGACTGCAGCATGCCTGGCTTCCCTGTCCATGAAATGTTTTTTTCATTTCAAGTTTCTCATTTATGTGGTTGGCTTTCATTATTCTTGAAAACTTTTAAATCTCTTTCACATGTAATCAATTAAATCATAGAGTATTTTCCCCTTACTTTATCTTCCATATTTATCTCTTTGTCTCTATTCTTTCTGTTAAGAACTTAATTTATTGCTTCATTGCTTCATATCTTAATCACTAAAATTTGTTTCTTGTTTAGCTTCTGGCTTTAAGTTTCTGTTATGATATGTACATTCTTTTGTAAAAAAATTTAGTGGAGTAGTTGATTTACTGTGTTGTGCTAGTTTCTGCTATACATCAAAGTGAATCAGCTATACATACCCATATCCTTGAATAAACTTCCTGCTCTGTTTCTCATTAAACCACTCACTAAAAATAGCTGCATTTAAGAGAAAAATAGCAGTGGATACAGACCAACGGACCCCTCAAAAGTTATGCAACTTTATAATCAGAGAATTAACAACATCATCAACAGCAAAAATAATTGTACCATGAAAAATAACTTAGTGTAGGTAGGCAGATTGCCCAGGGTGGCTGGCAGCTGACTGAGGGAAAGTTAAAAATGCACAAAAACAATAGAGTAGAAATACTGACTAGAAATACTGGCTTGCTGAGGGTGAGACAATGTACATGGGAGGGTAGCCCTGGGCAGAGGAGGAAGTACAACCTGGCAGGACCTGAGAATTAAGCAAGGATGGGGTGTGCCTCTCTGGGTAGGAAGAAGGGTTCCTGGGCATAGACACTCTTAACATTTTCTTAAACTAGAACCTCCAAGGCTTCTGCCTGTACAATAGCTGAGCTGAGACCTTTTTTTCTGGAAATTGCAGTTCTACTCCCATTATTCTGGCTCCCTTGCCCAAGTCCAAATACCTATAAGCCATCACAACTTCCACTTTGTACTGATGTAACTCCCCTATTCACCAATCACATGTGAGCTAACTAGTGTTAACAGAACCAGCTGTCTCTTTCTCCATTTGATACTTGCTGGACATCACCTAAGTTTTCAGCTTGTATTGCTGTTAGACTCACTGCTGTCTTTTTCCCTTAATTACTTTATTAGACTCATTCACTCCTGTCTCTTAAACAGATTTAAGCTTTGTAGTTTCTGGCATATTCCATTTCTTTTTCCTAATCTGCTATGTCTTCACATAGGCCTAGGTGTCAATTATCAAAATGATTTGTTATCCGATAGCTTCATACAGTACACTTTGTTTCTATCAGTACATTGTACACTCCTTGAGGGGAGGGCTCATGTGTTTAGACGCTTTTTACATCTCCTACCACATATGAGAGTATAAGGAAATATAATTATTGGTGAATTGATTTAAAAATTACAAACACATTATATCTAATTGAGTTATTATTAGTGTTAATTAATACTTTTATGTAAATGAAAGAAAATTCTCAAAGCAATTAGTGTAATGTAAAGGAAAAAAGCATAGACTTCTTAGTGAAATCACTCTGGATATTGAATAGCATGTGATATCAGGAAAATTGCTAAACTCTGTTAGTTTCAGCTTCTTCATTGTTAAAATAGAGAAATGAAACCTAACTCCATGCTTTGCTGCCAGAATTACACGAGTTAATGAAATAATATATTAATTATTTGAGCACTTCATATAGTGTTGAACATGTAATGAGTGGTCAGTAACTGGAGATCCCAGGATTTTGGGGGAAGATCAGTCAGCACCTTGTTTTTATGACCCATATAAAAGAAATAGCCTACTGACTTTCACAAGGCATAAACAACTGGAGTTTGTGTTTATATATACATATTCACTAAGTTCTGTTTTGTACCAGGCTTTATGTTAAGCGTGTTATGTACACTGTCTTACGTAATCTTCAAAATTATCATTGCAGGTAGGTATTATTAGGAGCATTAGCAATAAGTAAATTAAAGGTCTTAGCCAGCTTGGAGGGGCCAGAATTGAGCTTTAAACCCAAGTGTCTGACTCTGATGTCCATGCTTTTTATCAGTACTAAACTCTTCACCCTTCTTTTAGGAGATGTGTCATACAGGTAGAGTGTGGGCAGTTATTTGTCAGATGTATCAGATTGGGGCTGTTCTGCCAAGAGATGGAGTCTTTTCATCTCAGAGTACTGAACCCTGAGTCTAACTAGCTCTCCAGGCAGGGGAGCTCCTCTTTTATGTGAATTACTGGCATAGGTAAAGGACATCACTTGTCATTTGAGCACACAGAAGATTTTTTAAAACTGCCCCTTTCATTAAATTCATGTTAAAAAATAACACATTTCTCTGTAATAAGCTGCAATATTAATTACTAATCTCTCTATTCTCCTTTAGGGCGACTCTGGAGGACCTCTGGTTAGTCCAGATGCTAGAGATATCTGGTACCTTGCTGGAATCGTGAGCTGGGGAGATGAATGTGGGCAACCCAATAAGCCTGGTGTTTATACTAAAGTGACTGCCTTCCGGGACTGGATCACTTCCAAAACTGGTGTCTAAGAGAACAGCCTAGCAGAATGGAACACACTTTTGTGTGCAGGTCATTCTTAGAGGTACAGAATTGCCGAAGTCATCATGCAGGTCACCTAGATCTGACCAATCGAACTAAACCGTCTGCTATTTCCTTCCGAGCTCTTCTCCGCACACCATCTTGCTTCTACCAGATGGATTCTGTCTCAACTTGCAGTCACTTGTTTTTCTAGAAGTTTTCTGTCATCAAATTTTGACTTTTGACACAAATCTCTCTCTTGTGTGTATGCAGTTTGAAGTGATCCCTTCCTTCATTTCGCTGGCTTTTCTCAACTCAGTAAATTTCCACTTTCAAGGTGCAGGACAAAGAGTCAAATGAAATATGAAAAGAAAAAAACTACATTTTTTACATACAGAAAAGTATTAGGTGTTTTTTCTTAATGCGATGAAAAAAATGATCATAATCATTATGAAAGGTCAGGTAAAGAGACAGCAGAAAACCAAATACATCATGACGGTGAAAGAATGGGAACTAAGTTAAGGAAACAAAGAGAAACCAAGATATAATTTATTTGCACTTCCAGCAAACTGACAGAGATAAATGTGGGCAAGATTCTATTTTCTTGTCGCCTATAATAATTATACAAACTCTATGTAATGTATTTGTTTTAAGTTAAAGCAAATAGTATTTATTTAACACGGCACTACTGAGAATGTCAACATATCATAATAAAAAATAAATATCATCAATTTGCTTGACGTTTTGATAATCCACAAACAAGGGGAAGATGGGGAAAATGTTACTCGTCAATTTACTGCGAATTCCTTTCAAATATGAGGCTAGAGTGAAAATTTACCTAAGAACAAGCAGCGTATATTATGTGGTAAGATTTTTGTATGGTTGGGTGGGAGGAAATAAAAATAGAATCTGTATAACTGTTGAATGAAATGGTATTATCACCAAGAGCTTGTGTGTTTGTATTTAAAGTTTTTTCACATTGCATAGCTGTGAAGGGAAATAAGATCCAGGTGTGAGTGTGTATAGTTGTATAAATGCAGCTAAAGGTCAGACCTCTATTTTGAGATGACTGCTGATTCTGGCCTTACCACTCTACCTCCTTGCCCTCATTTCCAGTCTGTTCTTACACCATGTGTCTCTTGGACTCCTCTGGGCTCAGATGGGAGGATATTATGGGGAATTTATCCTGGAAGATGCCTCCCTGCTACATCTAGCATGACCCTGAATTGCTCACTGCCTGGATAGAAAATTGATAGAAAAAGCCTAATATCAATCACCTTCCTGATTTCAGCTTTGATAAATTACTATTGAGTTGTTAGATATACAACATTCAAGTGATTTAGGCACTATTAAGTTAGGATTGGTTTCATGTTAGTGGTGAGATTTCACTGAATCTTTGCATTACCCTGTCCTCATTGTGTATAACTACTCATATGAGTTTTGTATTGTACCATAACCACTTTGAAAGAAACATTAGTAGAAAAAAAATCCACCTAAATAGCATTGGCATATGAACTGATACAATTTAGGCACTAGGCTAAAATATGATATGAAATCTGACATGAATTTACTGTTAAATATTTTGTAGACATATATTTAATTTAATGAATTCTTTTGAAAAAATTGAGGAAAACGATGAATTTTAAAGAAAGACTTAAGTACAGTTCAGTTCAGTTCAGTTTAGTCGCTCAGTCGTGTCCGACTCTTTGCGACTCCATGAATTGCAGCACGCCAGGCCTCCCTGTCCATCACCATCTCCCGGAGTTCACTCAAACTCACGTCCATCGAGTCGGTGATGCCATCCAGCCATCTCATCCTCTGTCGTCCCCTTCTCCTCCTGCCCCCAATCCCTCCCAGCATCAGAGTCGTTTCCAATGAACCAACTCTTCGCATGAGGTGGCCAAAGTACTGGAGTTTCAGCTTTAGCATCATTCCTTCCAAGGAACACTCAGGGCTGATCTCCTTTAGAATGGACTGGGTTGGATCTCCTTGCAGTTCAAGGGACGCTCACATTTCCTACCATTTTCTCTTGTTTGGGAGAAGGCAATGGCACCCCACTCCAGTACTCTTGCCTGGAAAATCCCATGGGCGGAGGAGCCTGGAAGGCTGCAGTCCATGGGGTCGCTGAGGGTCGGACACGACTGAGCGACTTCACTTTCACTTTCAAGCATCGGAGAAGGAAATGGCAACGCACTTCAGTGTTCTTGCCTGGAGAATCCCAGGGACGGCGGAGCCTCGTGTGCTGCTGTCTATGGGGTCACACAGAGTCGGTCACGACTGAAGTGACTTAGCAGCAGCAGCCTCTTGTTTGAGTATACTTCACAGTTAGGCCTCTAGGTGGCACCCGTAGTCTGTAGGTAAAGGGAAGCAAGCCGTTAAGGTGTCAAGTGATGAAAGCTGTAGTAGGCATTCTGTATCAGGGTCTTGTAAAACCAAAAGGATACAATTCATCTTTAAGAAGGTGTTTAAAAATTAATCCATATAAATTGACAGCATGTTAGTATTTTCCACATTTCTGGAGGTAGTTTCCAAATTAAAGTAAAATTTGCAATGTGGTAGGAATTTTTTTTGGCAAACTTGAAGAGATTTAAATTAAGAAGAAATTTTAGAAGTTCAATTTCACAGTGGCATCATATATCTCAGAGAAATATTTCTCAGAAGATCTTAGAAATAGAGGTTTGGCCATAGTGAATATATAAGCGATAGTTCAAACTTAATGTGCACAGAGAAATAGATAAAACAGTATCATATTTTTAAAAGATAATTTTCTTTGAAAGTTAACTTCTACAGGATTTCAGATCTTCCCTAGTAGCTCAACTGGTAAAGGAACCGCCTGCAGTGCAGGAGACCAGAGTTCAATCCCTGGGTTGGGAAGATCTGCCGGAGAAGGAAACGGCAACCCACTCTAGTATTCCTGCCTGGAGAATCCCATGGATAGAGGAGACTGGAGTTCAGTCCATGGGGTGGCAAAGAGTCGGATATGACCAAGTGACTAACACAACAAAGGGTTTCAGCATTCTTGAACTTGTCTTTTTTAGCCATTTCATTGGAGAAAATTAAGAAGTCATGACTGAAATAATATTTATTAACTGTGCAAGAAGTCAGGCATTTCTCAGCTATATTTTCTCTTTTCCCACAGTACCTAGTAAAGTGCTCTGCATATAATAGCCTTTCAATAAATGTTGTTGAACTGACCTTTTATTTTTGTATTATGCAGAACGTGTAGCTTTGTTACTATTTACACATCAATTTTAAGAAGTAATCCAGATTTTACACTGGGTGATATAAGCCAGTTATTTAAACACACTAAGCCTCAATATACTCATTTTATAAAACAGGGGTAATAATATTCACCTCAAATGAATGCTGTAGAGATTAAAATGAGATATTTTAAAGTGCTTAACTAAGTTCTTAGAACATAGCAGGTGCTAAAGAAATTGTGCGATTATAACTGTTGCTGTAAGCTACAGTGTTACATGATTGCTACTTGATTATTAATAGGTTGAATAAGTATTTTTAAGATGAAAAGATGATTAGATCAACAGAATGGGCTGGTTTCTTGTTTAATTTTAATTCTACAAAAGAACTTTTATTGAGATCATTCCAAAACATATTACCAAGTTGTTTGTTATTTTCATTTTTCATTTCAACTTTTAAAAATGATAAACCTTTTTAACTATAGAGCTACTGGACCATATGAAGATCTATAGTCTAGTTCAAACGATGCCTCCTCCATGAGGCCTCCTCAACTCTCTCAAGTGGAGATATTCTTTTTCCTGAAATTTCTGACCACTTAAAATGATTTTTATAATCAGATAATCATAGACTCACACAGAGCTGTAAAATATAATACATGCATGCTAAGTTGCTTCAGTTGTGTCTGACTCTGTGTGATCCCATGGATGGTATCCTGCCAGGCTCCTCTGTCTGTGGAATTCTCCAGGCAAGAATACTGGAATGGGTTGCCATGCCCTTCTCCAGGGGATCTTCCTGACCCAGGGATGGAACCCACATCTTTTATATCTCCTACACTGGCAGTTGTTGGGTCCTTTATCACTAGCGCCACCTGGGAAGACCAGAAATATAATACAGAGAGATCCTATGTGTTCTTTATCCAGTTCATGGAAATGGTAACATCTTGATTAGCTGTAGTACAACACATAACCAGGAAGTTGACCGTGAGACAATCTATCAACCTTATGAGAGTTTATGTTTTTAAAACATGCAATTATTTGTGTGTGTGTATTTAGTTCCATGTAATTTTATCTCACGTGTGGATTTGTGTACACCACCAAGTCACAATGCAGAATAGTTTGGTCAAGGATCCCTCATGCTATGCACAGCCATCTGGCATCATCCCCATCCCCATTCCCAGTCTGTAATCCCTGACAAACAATCTGTTCTCCATCTATATAATTTTGTCCAAGAATGGTATATATTAATAGCTGAGATCATGCGATATGTCTCCTTTGGAGGCTGGCCTCTTGACTCAGCATAATTCCTTTAAGATCAATCCAAATTGCGTGTGTCGTGCTCACACATGACAGTTCATTCTTACTTTATTGTTGTGTGTGTTTCACAGTATGGGTGCACTGCAATTTGTTTAATCATTCATACATTGAAGGGCATTTGAATTGTTTATAGTTTTTGGCTACTATGAATAAAGCTACTACAATGTTTGTATGTGGATGTGTAGGTCTTTGTGTGAACATAATTGTTCATTGTTTGTACGGTTCCATTTTTTTCTCGATCTTAAAGTATTATGCAGACGCGCATCAATTGTCAACCCTAACTTCCTTTGTGTACAAACTTTAAATTTACCACTGTTCTGCTGTACCATCATATGCACTTATTGGCCACTTAGAAACTTTGCCTGGCCAATATATGTTCAAATACAATAAGGTTATATCTTAATAGGGTTATTATATTAATATATTTTTATGTAAACATAAGGAATTTAATAATCAAATTTTGTGACATTCAATAAATTCACAAAACATTTTTAAAGAAATAGATTTTAGCAGAAAGCAAGTGCAGCAATGATGTTTATTAAATCTAGAATATTTCTCTTACTAGTTCTAACACTTCTGGTGGTGTAAATTGACAAATACTGGTGATGCTCAGATTTCTTTCTGCAAAAAGAAGCAGTCATACCATGGACTGGTTGACTTAAAAATAACAGAAATTTGTTTCTTGTGGATCTGGAGGCTGGGAAATCCAAGATCATGGTGTCACTTATAAAATAAAAAAGTAATAGGTTTAATGTACAACATTATTAATACAATTAACACTAAAATGTAATTCTACATTTGAAAATAAATGTGAGGGCATTGTTAAATAAATTGCATGCAATGTGCCATTACAAATGGACTTTTTGAACTGAAATAGACATTTCTTCAAAGAAGACGTTTCTTTAATTATTAGAGAAATGCAAATTAAAACTACAATGAGGCACCTCACACCAGTCAGAATGGCTATCATCAAAATGTCAACAAACAATAAATGCTGGAGAGTGTGTGGAGAAAAGGGAAATTCCTAAGCTATTGAAAGTACTGCTGGAATGTAAATTGGTACAGCCACTATGGAGAATAGTATGAAGCCTCCTTAAAAAACTAAAAATAAAACCACAATATGATCTAGCAATCCCACTCCTGGGCATATAGTCAGAGAAAAACTATGGTTTGAAAGGATGTATGCATCACACTGTTCATTGCAGCACTGTTTACAATAGCCAAGACATGGAAGCAACCTAAATGTCCACTGACAAATGAATGGTAAAGAAGATGTGCATATACACAATGGAATAATACCCAGCAATTAAAAAGAATGAAATAATGCTATTCGCAGCAACATGAATGGACCTGGAAATTATTATATTAAGTGAAGTAAGTCAGACAGAAAAAGACAAATATCATATGATATTGCTTACATGGAGAATCTGATAAAAAAAAATAAAAGATACAAATGAACTTATTTACAAAACAGAAGCAGACTCACAGACTACGAAAATAAACTTATGATTACCAAAGGGGAAAGGTGGGGAGGAGGAATAAACTGGGATTTCGGAATTGACATATATACTCTACTATACTGAAAATAGATAACCAACAAGGACCTACTATATAGCACAGGAAACTCTGTATTCTGTAATAATCTAAATGGGACAGGAATAGATATATGTGTATGTATCACTGAATCACTTTTCTGTACGCCTGAAACTAACACGACATTGTAAATCAACTATAGTATAATATAAAATAGCAGTATTTTTTAAATGGACTTTTCTTCCCACAGAAATATATTTAGGTAGAACTCCAGATGGTGTTACTAATCTGAAAATCAGAATTTCAGTCAGGAGAGAAAATCTGCTGGTCTACGTGGAGGAATTCTGCGAGGACAATTAAGATATTTGTATTTTAAAAACATGATAAAAGAAGAGAATTCTATTCTATTTGTGATTGCGCTCCCCCCAAAAAAACCTCATGTGAAGTGGTAAAAATATTAGTATCTTCAGGAAGCTGAAAATACTTTGTAAGCCATAATAACAAGACCTGTCTTAGTCTGGCAGATGGAAGAGACAGCCTCTGCCTTCAGGGCGCTAATAGAGATAATGTGTAAGAAAGTTAATCCAGTATTACTTGGACCTTTTTGTTGCAAGTAATAGAAATCTGTAGTATCTCAGTATATAGATCTTGCTTTTAAAACTCAAGAACAGGAAGGAATCAGATCGGCTTCTAGGAATAACTGGAGGGCCCATAGGACTGTCTCCTCTTACCTTTGTTTAACTCTGCCCATCTATTCTTTCTTTTCTCTTTGAAGATTTGCTTTCTCCTCTTTTTAGTCCATATGGCCGGAGAAGGCAATGACAACCCACTCCAGTGCTCTTGCCTGGAAAATCCCATGGACGAAGGAGCCGGGTGGGCTGCAGTCCATTTGGTCGCTGGAGGCACGACTGAGCGAGTTCACTTTCACTTTTCACTTTCATGCATTGGAGAAGGAAATGGCAACCCACTCCAGTGTTCTTGCCTGGAAAATCCCAGGGACGGGGGAGCCTGGTGGGCAGCTGTCTATGGGGTCGCACAGAGTCGGACACGACTGAAGTGACTTAGCAGCAGCAGTAGCAGCATGAGTTTAGCAGTTCTTGCCCCAGAATTTAGGAAGTATTTGTTAATGCTAAATTTGAAATGCTTAATTGCATAAACAAAATCTCATTTATCAAATAAATGTATTTGCATTTATGGCTATAAAGATTTGAGAGTAGAAGTTTGACAACCAGCTATGTATTTAAAATTTTACATGTTTATGCATGCATGTTCAGTTGTGCCCAGCTCTTTGCAACCCCATGGACTATAGCCCACCAGGCTCACTCATCTGTCCATGGAATTGTCCAAGCAAGAATACTGGAGCAGGTTGCCATTTGCTACTCCAGGGGATTACACATTTAGCTACATAAATAATGAATACTCACTTTCTTTTTATGAAAATTGAGTGCACTGAAATGTGTATCTCTTGGACATATCAGCTTTCTTGGAAAAAGTCATGCTGTTATTATAACAATATTCTGGTATTGGTTCACATATATTTAATTTCTCTTATCATGTGTAATCTCTATAGATTGCAGATGCATTCTTTTCTGTATCTTTTATATCTACTTTCACAGCACCTTGCAGTAACTTTTCAGTACATGTTGTTGGCAGACTCTTTATTTTGCTTTCATACAGAAATAATTCCCTCTCTAATAGCATATATATTAATTGTTCAGAAGTTTTGTGGTGAAGTATAACACAGAAAAGAACACAGAAGATAAATGTACAGATCAATAAATTGTCATGAGGTAAACAGCTATGTAATATCACCTAGACAAGAAATAGTACACTGCCAGCATCCCAGAGAACAGTATCCTGGACTTATAATTCAATACCCTACATCTAACAGTGTTTGAGTATTACAGAAATGAAATTGTATAGTATATATTGTGACTCTCATTTGTGAAAATCATTTATGTTGATACATGTACTGAAGTTCTTTTACTTAAAGTGCTGTAGAATGTTTTATTGGAAAATAATGGAAAATAATGGAATAATGGAAAATATCACAAAGTATGGTTTCTGTGGTAATACCTTTTTATTGTGTGAAGATGTTGCTATCTTCACAATCATGAAGATTATTTTCTAAAAGTTTCATTATTTTGCATTAAGATCTATGATCCTCCATTAATAGAATGCCATGTAGGGGTCAAGTATCATTGGTTTTCTTTCATAGAGATATCCAATCCAGATATTGGGCATATAGTCACACTAAGCGAATTGCCTTTCAGGAGCCCAACTCAAAGCATGGTGGGTTTAACAACTACCCTTACTCAGCACGGACCCTGGATTCCAATTTTTGATGCTGTTGCCCTGATACTATTAGATGCCCTTCTCAGCTTTAGCATCCTTTTTCAGAAATAGCAGCTCCAAATGGCAGGCTAATTTACTTCTTTGAGTTTATCTTCACCAAGATCTTGGCCTTGGAATTTTTATTTTGTTAGCTTCATAATGTCGTCAACAGAGTTCTTAACTATTTTACCCATTTTTCCTACTATAATTTTCAGGAATGTTGGTCTCATTTTCTTAGTCCATCATCTTAGGAAATACCAGTTCCGTGCATCTAAAAAAAAATTAATCTTGTTTTTTACTACTCACTAGGTAACTTTTGATAAGTTACAAACTCTTTGAAGTTCAATATCCTCATTTGTAAAGTGGGAGTGACAATATTTATCTCATGTTTAATCACTAAATTGTTTCCGACTCTTGCAACACAATGGACTGCCCTCCAGGTTCCTCTGTCCTTGGGATTTCCCAGGCAAGAATACTGTAATGAGTTGCCATTTCCTCCAGGGGATCTTCTCAACCCAGGATCAAACCTATGTCTCCAGCATTGGCGGGTGGATTCTTTACCACTGAGTCACCAAGGTAGCCCATTTATCTCATAGAATTGTTGAAAAAATTAATATAAAAGAGGTATATAGAGACATTGGAAAATAAAAAAAGTACGGCTACTAGTGTACCTTCAATGAATGATAGTTATTACTTTTGTTGTATTAATAATGATAATAATTCTTAAGGTGATGATGAAGACAGTAAGAATTCTAAGTAACTCGGTCTACCACATTGCCCTAATCTCCTACTCTAAAAGTGGTATAAAGTTAATCTGACAATATTTATTTTAAGTGAATCAACATAGGCTTCAAGTAATGACTGCTTCCAATTTTAGATTTGCCCAAGCCATATTTTTAGTAATTTCTCCACTTTTTTTAACCCCAAATTTTTTCTGATTTAGTGGCAAGTGATTTTCACTAATAACTTTTCTCAGTTAAAAAATAAACTATGTTATCTCCACTCTTGGACTCCTCTCATTTTATGATTCATCAAAATCTCATAAACATTAGCTATAACACTACACATAGTTTTATTTGTAAGTACTGTTAGTACTTAGGAATGTAATTCATCTTACGAAAGACTGAAACTCATCAAACAGCAATTTGGTCTCATAATCTATCTTTTTATTGAGTATTAGACTTCGGTTCACTATGTTACAAGGGTTGGCAAAGAACGTCAATCTTCCTTCAGTCTTCCTTTAGTAGGAATACATTATATAATGAAGTTATATTTTTAGTAACAAAAATTACCAATGCACAAAAAATGGTGCTTTAATCTAGAGAATTTATAGGAGGTGGGCAGGCAGTCTAGTATCAGAATATTTGGATTTGATACACACACATCATTTGAGTAACAGACCTATAAACTAGGTTATCCAGATTCCTTGAGAATATGAAAGTAATATCCTAGTTATGGACTCATGCATTCTAGAGACAGAATCTTGCAGCTTCCATTTTAAGTTCACTACATGACAAATTGGTCAAAAACAGTGTCATGAGTTTGATAAATATCAAATAATTCCCTAGAGCTTGATCATGATGAACTATTGGTAAAACTGAGCTTCTAGTTTTGCTATTTTGAGAACTAAGTCCTGTGAGAAGTATGCTTATTAAGAAACAGTGCCCTTTAAAAGGCTGCTAGTGGCTCTCCAGACAAGCTAAACCAAAATATTGCAAATGCTAAGTAAAAAAAAATAGTACAAATAAGAGCCAAATACCATGTAGGAATTCCCTGGTGGCTCAGCTGGTAAAAAATCTGCTTGCAATGCAGGAGACCCCAGCTTGATTTCTAGGTTGGGAAGATCCCTGCAGGAAGGCATAGCAACCCACTCCAGTATTCTTGCTAGGAGAATCCCCATGAAGAGAGGAGCCTGGTGGACTGCAGTCCATTGGTTCACAAATAGTTAGAGATGACTGAGCAACTAAGCACAGCACAGCACTATGTAAGAATAAACAAGCAATAAAAAGAAAGAAGAGGTGCTTGCTTCCTGTTCCTGACAATGAGACTGTAAGTGCCTATTGAGAAACTGGAGTGTAAGAAAAATTAGTATAAGATGTAAACCCTACACTTTAGGATCTTATCATCTTCTTGGGGAAATAAATATGACACAAATAGAACAATAAATAATAATTAACTGTTATAAGGTATGTGCAATATTATGACAGAAAATGATAAAATTAATGTGGGCAGAGTAACTTCAGAAGATTCGATAGAATAGAAAATCTTAAGGTGGGGTTGAAGGATTTTGAAAATTTTGAAAAGAAATGTATTTGGATGCAAATGTTATGATACAACTTGGGGAAAATATAAACCCAGGAAGAAAAAGTACTCTCATAAGATGGATAATTCCAGCTGCTATGGAGCACTTGATTGATTTTTATCTGAGTTTGTTAAAACACTGAGACCTCATAATTGAATTGAAACTGGAACATGCAGTCTATGGGAATGTTTTGGAACACATGTACATCCTATAATGTACTCATTTAGAGAATGGTGATTCAACAAAGCCATTAATATAATATGGCATATTTTTCCTTTACAATGGAGAGGCCTTTTGCAGTTATGGGACCAAAGGGAGAAAAATAGCATAAGTACTAAAATTTTAGGCTTTGTTTAGGATGGAAGAAAGGTTCATACTGTTTCATAAGCAACGCTGTTTATCCAAGGAAAGTTGAAGGACCACATCTTCTGAAGTTGCTATTTTTGATGTTAGGAAGCAAATCAAAAGAAAAAAGAGATGCATATGAAATGATTGGGGCTTCCCAGGTGGCTCAGTGGGTAAAGCATCCTCCTGCAATGCAGGAGACCCAGGAGACATGGGTTTGATTCTTGGCTTGGGAAGATCCCCTGGAGGAGGAAATGGCAAACCACTCAAGCATCCTTGCCCGGAGAATCCCATGAACAGAGGAGCCTGTCGGGTTATGGTCCATAGAGTTGCAGAGTCAAATACAACTGAAATGACTGACACGTATGCCTGCACATGAGATGATTGATATCTAACATAAATACATAATATACATTAGCTTCAAATCTTTGACTTAAGAAGGTAACTGACAGTAAATGTCATACACATATGAGTTATGGATTATAATTCTAATAGCTGTTTCAACAAACAATTTTCTGAATCTCAGTGAGTATGTAAAGAGAAAGTTTAAGTATGTGCAAAGTTCAAAATGTGGTTTTCCTGAAGGATAGGTAGCAATTCTTACAGTGGTGATTATGTCAGTTTTGGAGACTTGAATATTTTTTCTAGGAATTTTTCCACCTTATATAAATTTAGAATTTTATTTTCAATAAAATAATTGCTTTCCAACTTGTTTCATAAGAACAACAATACTTTGATTACAAAGCTTAACAATGACATTAAAAGACAATAAAATTATGTCAGTCTCTTTCAGGAGCATGAATACAAAACTCCTAAAGAAAATAAGATATCAAACCTAGTAAAATACAAAATGTATCACATTTTATTTGCAATATAGTTGGGGGTCATTGTAATAGAAATATGTTTGATTTGACATTTAAATATCAATTTAATTCACAATATTGATCAAACAAAAATAGAAAAATGATTATCTCAATAAATGGAAAAAAGCATTTGGTCAAATTAAAAATTAAGTTATTATAAAAATTAGCCAACTAAAAGCAAAAAGAAACTTCTTTAATCTGATAAAATGATAGTAACTATCTTATTCAATGGTGAAATACCAAAAAGCATTCCCTAAAAGTAGGAACAAGAGAAGGATGCCAGCTATCACCCATTCTATTCAACAGTAACTAGAATTCTATGATGTATGGCAAAAGTAATCAATCAACCAATCAGCTAAGAGAAAATAAAAATATAAGCAATGAAAAGGAAGTAATAATATTGTACTTATTTGCTGATGTAATGTATGCTAAAAATCCAAAATACTATACAAAGAGAAAAATAAAATTAATAAATGAAGTTTCACAATATGAAGTCAATATACTAGTCAATTGTACTTATATAAGCCAACAATAAATATAACAAAATTTAAAGAATAGTATCATTTACAAATAGTATCATTTTCCAGAGGTCATGTACAGATATGAGTTGGACCATAAGGAAGGCTGAGCGCCAAAGAATTGATGCTTTTAAACTGTTGTGCTGAAGACTCTCGAGAGTCCCTTGACAGCAAGGAAATCAAGCTAGTCGATCCTAAAGGAAATCAGTCCTGAATACTCATTGGAAGGATTGATGCTGGGCTGAAGCTCCAATCCTTTGGCCACCTGATGTGAAGAACGGACTCATTGGAAAAGAACCTGATGCTGTGAAAGATTGAGGGCAGAAGGAGAAGGGAGTGACAGAGGATGAGATGGTTGGATGGCATCACTGACTCAATGGACATGAGTTTGAGCAAACTCTGGGAGATAGTGAAAGACAGGGAAGCCTGGTGTGCAGCAGTCCATGGAGTCTCAAAGAGTAGGACCTGACTTAGTGACTGAATAATACCACCATCAACAACGATTTACACTGGAATAGAAAAAAAACAAATACATGAGACTGAACCTAGGAAAACATCTATAAGCCTTCTATTCAGATACTTATAAGACACTATTGAGAGAAATTTTTAAAAAATCGAAATAAACAGAAGAAATCACCAAGTTCATGGATTGGAAGCTTCAGTATATTAAGAAGTTAATTCTTCCCCATTTGCCATATAGATTCAATACTATACCAATAGAAGTCTAGAGATTTCTTTTTGGAAACTGATCAATCAATGTAAAATTTATAAGGAAATATAATGGACTAAAAATACCTAAGACCATTTTGAGAAAAGAAAAAAAATATGGGCTTACATACCATATATCAACTGTGAACAGAGAAAAAGTTCTGTTCTAGAAGTATTAAATCTCAATCCATCACAGATGATAAAGAATGAGGCCCATTGTGCTTTGGACAAACAGGCCTCTTAGATACTTGGGTAAATATCTCCAGTAGATTTTGAATAACCCTGGACTCTTGAATCTTCCCATACATTGAAAAGCATTAATATCACTGACTTGAGATATTTGTTTTTTTGTGACTAGCAGTAGTCTTTTACTAAGATGTATACTTGACAGTGTGTATTTCCTAGCCAAAAATCATACAAACTGGTTTTCTCCACTATCTCTTTGGAGCAGTTTCCTCAGAGCTAACTCAGTGGCTGTCTCCAAGCTATAGTCCTCAGTAAGACCTTGAACACAACTTAAAATGACAACTCTTATGTTGTGTATTTTTAAGTTGACACATGACATGATGTGACTTCAATAATTAAAGCAGTGTGATACAGTACACTAAAAAATTAAAGTAACTATAAAAAATTCAGAAAGAGACCCCCATTTGGTTTATATCAATACTTGATTTATAACAGAGGTGGCAATGCAGGTTAGTGGATAGAGAATTGCATGTGCATGATTTCAGTAAGATGTGCAGGGTCAATTAATGGTCATATGGGAAAAAAAGCATCTTTACTCCTTCTTTATAATATACACACAAAGGAATACAATGTGAATTAATGATCTAAGTACAGATACACTAAGGTTTTTAGAAGAAAACATGCAAGTATATCTTTATGAAAGGCAAGGAATTCTTCAACAAACTATGTACATATACTCATAAAATACTAACCTTAAAAGGAAATACTGGCAAATTTTAAACTAAAATTAAGAGATTCTGTTTTTTAAACACCACCAATGACTTGTTCCACTTCCAGCAATGGAGAAACATCTTCTATCAAGCTTTTCTAGAATTAATAATTATAAACCTTGGAAAAAATGTAAAAACCATGTGAAGGTAGTACAGAGTGACCAAAAACTGGCAAAAACTGTCTCAGAGAAAAATAGTGAAGAGAAAGGACTGTATTGGGTGAAATTTAAAAGCTGTCTCAAAGAAAACTAAAGAAGAGAAAAGGCTATACTGGGTGAGATTTACATACATATAGTTTCTTGCCAGAGAGCACTGGCCAGTCCAGGTGAGGTAGAGGAGCTAAAAATTAAGCAGAAAACCACAGTATAACAGGCTGTAGGAGTCAGAACACAAAGACTGGGGCTGTAGCATAGCTGAAAAGTGAAATATATAAAATAATGATCGTAATGATCATTTTCACTGGTAATTAGGAAAATGAAAATGTGAACAACAATGAATTAGAATTCATTATATCAAAATGGTGGTGATGTTAGTTATCTTAATATCAATGCCTTTTGAAAAGTCTTTCGTCAGCAACTTCTACCTAGTTACAGCTGGTTTCAGTTGAAGAGGAAGACTCCAGAATGATGAAACTGGTCAAACACAGAGTTAGAATTATCTTGGTTTACCAAAAAGCTATTTCTTAGGTGTACTTTTTAAGTGACCAGACAAAGATTAGGCTATTAGTTTTTTCTAAATAGCCAAGTCAAGGAAGCTTGTCATTCCCTGGATGACTCTTATCTTGAAGTCATAGAAATATGGCAGTCGTTGACACTAGTCAGACAAGTTTCACTTTATTTGTTCTCTGTATTTCACCCAGCCCATAAAAATGAACCAACCAACACTGAATGTAACACATAAACCTGGGAAACACTGATTATCTTAAAAGCTCCACCAGAAAGCCCTTATTTTTATTACCACTATTATCATCGTCATCATCATCAACATCATCACTATCTTTGTTCCTGACTCCACCATGATAACCAGAATACTATGTACAGGTAAATGAAATTTTATTTGGGAGATTGTTTACAAAAGCTAACAGGCAATGGCACCCCACTCCAGTACTCTTGCCTGGAAAATCCCATGGATGAAGGAGCCTGGTGGGCTACAGTCCATGGGGTCGCTAAGAGTAGGACACAACTGAGCGACTTCACTTTCACTTTTCACTTTCATGCATTGGAGAAGGAAATGGCAACCCACTCCAGTGTTCTTGCCTGGAGAATCCCAGGGATGGGGGAGCCTGGTGGGCTACCGTCTATGGGGTTGCACAGAGTTGGACACAACAGAAGCGACTTAGCAGTAGCAGCAGCAGCAGCAGCAACAGGTTGCTACAGAGTAGCTTCTAGTTTTTTGTTCATTAGTCGCTTTTTATAATTTAGATTTTCATTTCTGGATCCATGCTATTGTTTCTGATATCTAAAGGCCCTGTAAAGTCTCTGGGAAAATTTCAGAAATTTGGAAAATATTGAACAAATTTTAGCAAAATTTTATTTGCTATTTTAAAAATAATCATTCATAAGAATACCACTGGGACTTCCCTGGTGGTTCAGTGGTTAAGATTCCACATTTCCAGTGCAGGGGCATAGGTTTGACTGCTGGTCAAGGAACTAAGATACCACATGTTGCACGGTGCAGCCAAAAAAAAAAAAAAGGAATACTACCATTTTTGTTCTCTAATAGTGTAACAAAAACCATGTTTTCTAATATGAATTTTTAAATAAATATTTTAAAGACCTGAATGCCATTATAGATTTTTGGAATAATATACTTTACAACACAGACCCTAAAGTAGCACCTGGCAAACTGCAGGGGGCCCTCAAAACTTAATACATTTCCAAATAAGTTCCTTTCTAGACTCTAGGCTTTCCTAGAGTTCTGGAAGAAAGTTGGTGGTGGTGGCTCTTTGACTTATTTGATCATTAATTATTAATACTTTCTTCCTTATTCGTAAGCCTTTCCCTATGTGGCTCAGATGGTAAAGAATCCTCCTGCAATCCTGGAGACCTGGGTTTGATCCCTGAGTTGAGAAGATCTCCTTGAGATGGGAAAGGCTACCCACTCCAGTATTCTGGCCTAGAGAATTCCATGGACTGTATAGACCATGGGGTTCTCAAAGAGTCGGAAATGACTGGACAACTTTAACGATGGGAAAAAAAAAGTATCTTTATAAGATTTGGGGAATTTTGCATTGGAATTATGTTTTATGCTCTTCACTGTATAACAGAATTCAGGTCCATCCAATTCAAATGATTGGAAATGAAGTTTTAGTAAATGAGAACTACAGTTTGTAAGGGTTTGTAATTCAATTGCTAATTCAGTGTCAGAATTTGTTATAAGGAAGTCTTATCTAGGATATGATACTGGGTATGGGCTGTGGGAGATAAATTATTGTGAGATAAATGTTTTAAAATAGTGGATAGTGTAGTTACCATCATTTTTAACATCATTATAATTTAATTAAGGTAAATGGTTGAATTATACCAGAATAGCAATGAGTTGTTCCTTGCAGTAGATTCTGTCCAAAAGAGAGACAGGTATACTTTAGTTTAGCATATGGAGTTGGTTAAATTTATTGAAGATTAATTTTTACCTTATTCTCTTTGTTAAATGAGAGGTTCATTCAGGAACTCAGATTTTTACCTTTAAAAAATTATGGCTAAAATATATACTTGATAGATGAGAGTAACTTATGTCATGAATGGACTTTTTTGGATATTTAGAACATGATTTTAATGATTTCAGCTGTTACTAAAATAATAATCAATTTCAGAATGCAAATATCATACTTACTAGAGGAGAGGTTGAATAAATCATAAACTGTGATATTTTATATATAAAAAATCTCCTCAATTGTTTATGATCGGAAGAAATTCACAATTAAGGGGGAAAAGCAATACCAGTTCTATAGTCAACACTGTGTATTCTTTAGAATTTTCAAGAACATCTAAAAGGGACCTTCAAAGAAAAGCATTTTATACACTGTAATATAGTGACTATTTTATATAGAAACCATGTCAGCTACTTTCTGTACTATGTACATAATTTAGGCTATATAGTGCTTGAGTCTCTCAAACTAATATTCATGTCTCAGAGAGACTAAGCTACCAGCCTAAGTTACAATGGCTAATTCAAAACAAATTTGAGACTATCAAAGTAAATTTTTCTATTTATTAGCAGACATATATTTTCAGATATTAATAATTATAAATAATATTGTTCACATTAATTATATGCTCTTTTTAAAGTGTGATTCATCTAATATAAGAGATATTGTGCCCAAATGGCTTTTTTCTATGAAAATTAGATTACACAAATGAACTCTAGTATAAAAGCATGTATGTCGCCAGTCCAGGTCCGATGCATGATACTGGATGCTTGGGGCTGGTGCACTGAGATGACCCAGAGGGCTGGTTCAGGGAGGGAGGAGGGAGGGGGGTTCAGGATGGGGAACACGTATATACCCGTGGTAGATTCATGTTGATGTATGGCAAAACCAATACAACAATGTAAAGTAATTAACCTCCAATTAAAATAAATAAAAGAAAAAAAAAGCACCTATGGAATGTAGGGAGTTTCTTTGAAGAGCTTTCACAAGGTTGGCATAGGGTAGTGTTAATAAACAAGTCATCAAAAGAGTTATAAGGAAGAGGTAGGATTAAGAATTGAGAACAGAACAGAGATTAGTTAAGACTGGGTGGAGTTGCACAGGTGGGGCATAGTTACCTATAATCCATTTTTAAAGGATCTTCTCTAGGAAAAGTCAGTTAGTTCTAGAGGGACTAGAACAAAAAAGTTCTCCTGCTCATAGAAAATATTTAATTTGACACATATATCTACTGATTATAAACTCTTCTGTTTTGTCATTTTTTGTTTGTATAATGCAGAAAACAGAGATTGAAGAAATAGTAGAGGTTATTTTGAAATTTGAAATTAGATTTGTTTGTGCATGTTACAGCTGCAAATGAACTATTTCATGACATCATGTCTTTTAAGATATGAAGAATAATGTCCAAACTTTATATAAATTAGATTAAGCCTAGCAATATGACCTAACTGTAAGCCTAGATCATTCTATCTGTATGATGCCAAGTTACAATATTTTCTGATTATTTTTCATCTAATTGGTTGGTTGTAATGATGAAAGTTATCTGTTAAATTATACTGTATAGATAATCCAAGCTTATTGTAGAAACATTAGAGAGTATAGATAAGGAAGAAGTAAACAGAAAGAAAAGAGTCTATCCATAATCTTAAAACATGGGCAAGCCAAAATTGACATCATGATGCTTTCTGACACACTTAAAACATATAAATTATGTTATATGTTTGTGTTTATAAATCTATATATGACCATGTATATGATGTAGCTGTAGTTTGCAAAGGTACAATCAGATCATGTATAATGCTTTATAACCTGTTTTAAGTAAATAAAAAAAGTCAGTTGATTTCTCCTCATCAACATGAGAACATAAACCATACTATTTTGCTCACTGTTGTATCCTCAGCAGCTAACATAGCACTCAAAGATGATCTGTTAAATGAATGAGCATTAGGGTCTATCCTCCTTACACATTTGAGGTTTCTGTGTTTTAAGCTAACACAAAGATATGATGCATAAATTATAAATTGTGTTGTATGAGTTGGAGGAGAGACAGGTAAATTTAGAATATTTATCATCTGATTCAGCACAGCACACAGCACATCATCTGATTCAAGTCACCTTCCTTCTTTTGGTAGACACACCAGTGTATCTTCCCAGAGAAGATCTTGGCCATTATGGAGAACCATCCTTATTTTTCTTGGAGTCGTGGCAATCTTGGGATTAACTATTGGTCTCCTCGTCCATTTTCTGGCGGTTGGTCAGTATTGACTCTCATTTTCTTAAAAATTGACAAGAAATAACAGGAATATTAAATTTCTTTATGGAAACTTTCTCATCTAATTACTATTTTATTTCAACATAATTTTATGTTATTTGACACCAAAGATTGCAATTTTTTTTGGATCAAATGCCTCTTTGATCCAGTCTAAAAGTTATATCACCAGCCATGGGAGTGCAGACAAGATTGAAATGCTCAATACTGTGATGCCAGTGTTCATTATCAATAAAGGTGCTTGTAGAGTAGGTTTGTAGCTAACTTGTATCTTTTGGTAAAAAAATATACCTCAAACTTCAGAGATTCTCTACTCTTCTTGGTTCCTTCTGATATTGGTTATTAAGATCTACACATACAATTGTGTCTGACTCTTTGTGACCCCATGGACTGTAGCCCTCCAGGATCCTCTGCTATGGGATGTTCCAGGCAAGAATATTGGAGTGGGTTCCCACTCCCTTCTCCAGAGGATCTTCCCGACCAAGCGATCAAACCTGGGTTTTCTGTATTTCAGGCAGATGCTTTACCATCTGAGCCAATGCTTGTGTGCTGATATTGGTTGTTAAGATCCATTTGAGGAACTTTCCTGGTGGTCCAGTGATGAAGAATCTGCCTTGTAATACAGGGGAGGCATTTCGATCCTTGGTTGTGGAACTAAGATCCCACATGCTGTGGAGCAGCTAAGTCCAGGGCCAAAACTAATGAGCCCACATGCTCTGGAGCCCTTGTGCCACAACTAGAGAGTCTGTGAACCACGATGAAAGATCCCACATGAGGCAATGAAGATCCTACTTGCTGCAACTAAGACTTGATGTAGCCAAATATATAAACAAACTTTTCTGAATGACATAATTGATAAGCAGCTGTGGATAATCCACTAATGGCTTTTCTAATAGTGGATAGTCAAGAGTGGTTAAATGGCTGAATGCTCATACTAACTTGACCTTATTTTTAATAACATTCCTTAAGTTTATATCCAGAAAGCTTGTTTTATTTCTATATTTCAGGAAAAGTAAATCCTGAAATTTGTATATCCAGTTAATGTTTTTGAAGAAACTTGGTATGTGTTATTCCACTTGATCCTCACACTAGTTCTCTGAGTCTGGGAGGGCAGGTTTTACTACTGTCCCTACTTTCACATGCAGGAAACTGAGGCTCAGGAAAGTCAGGTGACAAGCTTTTTAGTATAGTTGAGCACAAACCCCCATCTTAATACTTTAAGTGTATTATTCTAACAATACTTTTTCATGATTTTCCTGTTTTATTCCTCTGAAATATATCACCCTATGCAGTAATGCAATGTGGATATATTTTGCTTGATTCAGTGACGATTTCAGTTCTTTTTCAACCTAGCCTCTTCTTTGTTTTTACCCAACCATCTTAATGTCAAATTTCAAAACTTATCCTTTGGAAGCATAGTGGATGCTCACAGTCTCTTACCTGCCTTGTCTATCTACCACCTCTCCATAGTCGGAATCTTTCTATCTACTTCTTATCTCTACTCATTAAAAAAACAACTTTATTCACATAGTTTCTTATAGATAGCTCTCTGAGTTTTCCAAATCAGGTTCCCATGAAGAAGACTTGTCAGTATGGTAGTGGGGACCAGTAGCTTAATTAGCTAGCCTTCCAAAATATGGTTTGCATTTTAACAAGTCCCTTTTTTAAAAGAAACAATTACTTAGTGGAAAGAAGTGATGCAAAATGGAGCACTACAGTTATCCTGGCTTGAGCAGGAAGTGTGTGGGATGAGAATTTACTCTTGAGTTTCTTTCCATGATCAGCTATCTACCATTTCAGATTCAATGCTAGACAAGCTTATATTACCTAAATCTAAATTAGTTGAACTGAACTTCTTGAAATAAAATTAGACACTTAAACTTTGTTGTGAAAGTTGTTTGAATAAATTTTGGAAGATGGGCTTACTCTAGGATTCTGGTTTACGAATTAATACAGTCTTTGTTAATACTGAGGGTAACTAGAGTTGGTTGAGAGCTAGGGGGATCTCTCATTCAAGTGGTGATAAGTTAATTTCCCAGTACTGATTATTAATTTTGAGATAAAGATATGGAGGGACTTGAGGTCAAGTTTATTTTAAAGTTTTTTAAGTATTTCTTTATTTCACAGAAAAGACTTACTATTACCAAGGTGATTTTCATATTTCTGGAGTCACATACAACGATAATTGTGAAAAAGCAGTTTCATAGGCCAGCACATATCTGAACAAAGATATTGAGACCAAGGTAAGTCAGAAGTTTATTTAATTATAAATTTGGTTAAAACATACATGGTAGCTTTTTTGTTTTTTCTCTTGACAGATGTCTGATGCACTTCAAAATTCTAGTGTATACAAAGAATATATAAACTCAAAAGTCATCAAACTTCTGTAAGTAAAAATTCATTCATGATCTTATGAAATGAGTAGATAATATACCACATCTGCCTCAGCTTTAAATAACAACAATAGCAAGAAACAGGGATAGAGGAAGAGAGAGAGAAGGAAGGGAGGGAGGAAAGAAGGGAAGAAAGAAGGTAAGAAGAAAGGGACTAAAGAGTTCCCTATAAATTATAGCATCACTGTATTGAACAAATTTCTATTCAGATAAGAAGTGTTCTGCTCAAATCTTTAATCTCTGTACTCAAAGGGGAATTATAAGGTTGTTGGGGGCAGTCAGTCCTAACTGACTTCTATGGTAAAAGATAATCATAACTATGCAAAACCAGAAGTTCTAGCTGATTGTTTTGCTACTGATACACTAATCATCTCTTTTCCCATTCATACCCATCTGGCCATATTTTTTCTAAAATAATCCTCCTTTGTTCTCTCTCATAATTGCCATCTCTTTAATGACTGGAGAAAGTGAATCTTTTAAGGTAACTTTTGTCTAAACATGTATTGTAAGTGTGCTTGGTGGTGGTGGTGGGGATGAGGGATGTAGGGAGGCAGTGTCACAAAGCATAGGGGATGAGTGACACAGGGAGCACTTGTGAGTCTGAACTCCCTAAACAAAACAAAATGAAACAAAAAATCCAGCTAGCCAACCAATCAACCAGCTAACCAACCAACCAATCTACTTTCTTACAGACAAGCAAAAATCTTCAAAAGGTCTTCAATTAATCATAATTATTTGAAAATAGAGTTGAAGTTCTTTTTAAATCGTGCTTAATATGTATTTTTGTTTGAAAATATCCCAAAATGAATTTATCTTTTTTCCTGATTAATAAAAATGATATACTGAATATGTAGATAATGGAGATTGTCTTCATGCTTTAGAGTTATCTTTCTGAACTTTCTCATTGCATACATCTATTGGGTTGGGCATGTATAAGAATCTATAGGAAGAAGTTTAGTACTGGTTCCCAAACACATACTAGAAATTATCTTTTGAATACTTCCAGACCTTACATTTAAGTTCTCATTTATCTTTTTCTCTAAAATTAAGCTATTAGAAAATATCTATATGAGAACACTATTTTTTTTCTACATTACAATAAAATCACAAGCCATTTATTTGTTGGCCAGTAGTCAGTTTCTTACATGTGTTTGAAATATTCTGATTTCTAGTTTGTGGTTCACATCCTTTTTCATGAACAATAACTCTTAACCAGTTAGGTTCTTAGGGACCATTACACTTTATACATACTGAGACAATATCTGTATTATTTTTTAATATATGTAAAGGCAATATAATAATTAAAATGTGGGAAATCTAATGTGTTCATTAAACATCTAAAAAATCAGAAAGCAGCACACTAGAATATTTCTGTTATTTCTAGTCCTGATTCCAATGGTTCAAGTGTACAGTTAGAGTTGACATTCAAGTTTCCTCCAGCAGAACAGAATAGCATGAGGACTAAAATCAAGGCTATCTTACATCAGATGTTGAAGGACAACATGGCATCCTGGAATGTGGTTCCCACTTCCATTATAGTTACAGGTATTTTATTTTATTTTTTTTTACATTATTGCGTTAAGTACCTAGACCATTTAAAAAAAAAAAAGGACTGGAAAAAAAATGAACCGAAATTTTTAGGAATTTTCTTAGGGAAAATTAGTTTTTTCCCAACTGTGGCACTCCTATAATTGAGGTGGTATTAGAAAGAGAAGTGTTATAGAATCTTTGTCTGAACAGTGATAGAAATAAGTGTTAAGCTACAGGCATGCTTGTGAGTTTGGAAGGATTGGCTGTAATGGATAAAAAGGGGGTGAAAAATAATAACTGAAGCCATATTCCTCCTTGTCCTATGCTTAGTCACTCAACTGAGTCTGACTCTTTGTGATGCCATGGACTGTTGCCTGCTGGGCTTCTCTGTCCACAGGGATTCTCCAAGCAAAAATACTGGAGTGGGTTGCCAAGCCCTCCTCCATACATTCCTCCAATTCAGTTCAGTTCAGTTCAGTCATTCAGTAGTGTCTGACTCTTTGCAACCCCATGAATTGCAGCACACCAGGCCTCCCTGTCCATCACCAACTCCCGGAGATCACTCAAACTCATGTTCATCGAGTCGGTGATGCCATCCAGCCATCTCATCCTCTGTCGTCCCCTTCTCCTCTTGCCCCTAATCCCTCCCAGCATCAGAGTCTTTTCCAATGAGTCAACTCTTCACATGAGGTGGCCAAAGTACTGGAGTTTCAGCTTTAGCATCATTCCTTCCAAAGAAATCCCAGGGTTTATCTCCTTTAGAATGGACTGGTTGGATCTCCTTGCAGTCCAAGGGACTCACAAGAGTCTTCTCCAACATCACAATTCAAAAGCATCAATTCTTCGGCGCTCAGCCTTCTTCACAGTCCAACTCTCACATCCATACATGACTGCTGGAAAAACCATAGCCTTAACTAGATGGACTTTTGCCTTCTACTTATGTCAGGATCTTATTATAAGCAACAGAGTTGGGGTTTTCTTGATCATTCAGTGTAAAGATTGCAGGAGTAAGGGTAAAGTTGAAGCTTAGGGAATTCTCATTGTTTCTTGTGGAAGAATGGAAGTAATACTATTAAAGATAAAGTTTGCCTGAAATAATTCCTTAGAAAACAAGGGAAGAAAATGATAGGATTTTGTCCTGGTACAGAAAGTAATTATTCATAAATTTTTTATGTTTTTGCAAAGATCTTGAAACTCTAAACTCTGATTATTAGAAAGTTTGTTAGGTGATAAGCTTGTGTTTTCAGAGCCCAGTTTTGTCATTCTTCCAGACTGACAATTGATCCTAGTATCCTTGAAGGCTATAATGGCCACCAAATGCCAGTTACAGCTCCTTTGCTTCAATACAGTCCCTGTTACCAATGGGCCACTCATGAGAAGTGAGTTTGAGTTAGAGCTTCTGCAAGGAGCAAGATAATTCCATTGTGCTTAGTCATTAGGAAAGAATGTTGTACCAGTTACGGCCCCTCTGTCTCCTAGGAATTCAGGGTCAACACTTTCCTATGTGCCTTATTATTATTATTTTTTAATGTACTCTCTTTTATTTCTCTCTAAGGTCTCTTTCCAATAGAAAAGAGACTTAAATTTAAGTCAAATTCTCAAAATTTCACAATTCAGTCTAAGTAATGAGATGACTTCTAAAGAGCAGGGTAGGCACAATAAAATGTAATTTTAATTGCTATTTTTCTTTAAAATATAGACAACTCTATTTCAAAGTAGTGAGAATTATCATAGGAAAAAAAATCCAAAGATTATGCTCAGTGCTTCTTTTAGTAAGAGTGTCAGCTTCTTATTTCTCTAAATGTTTACTTCAACTATTATAAAACTGAGAGCTTTTCTTTTTTATTTCCTTTTCCTTTGCCTATACCACCTTGTAGAGATGTGGAGAGATGGCCAAAATTGAGCAAGTAGGAGTCAGAGGGGTTGATAAATAATACATGAACTAATCTGAATAGTTAAATGTTGGGTGTAATTGGGTTGAGAAATTTAGTCCTTTGGTTGAAGAGAATTGCTTGGTGATATTTTATTAACCTTATGCTTTTGTTTCTTAATTTCAGAAATCAGCAAGAATAGTGTTGAAGTGCTTACCAACAACTGTAAGTTTAGAAACTTTGTTATAAATTTAACACTTTCATAAATAGTTCCCCATCATCTTGCTACAAGTTTCTAGAAGTACTTCATTTTGGAAACCTGTAGTAGTCTTTCAAAATTATTGGCAATGCCACATATCTATTTAGTGTTTCTCTTTGAAAAACACTGACTATTTGTAATGGGTTGTCCAAAAGGGTGAAGTGAGAATTATTTTTTAAAAATGGAATCATGAAGAATATAATGGCTGAATTAGTTTTTTTTTTCTTAAGTGAAGGAAAAAAGGAGGGTAATAAGAAACTGAGGGTAATAAGAAAATGCAAAACTAGGCTATATAAAATGTGTTTATTATAAGTTAAAAAAACAGTCTGTACTTTTCAAGCCAATTCTCTTTAGAGTATCGTGTGGTCCACAGTTTGATACATCCATGCATTCATTCATTCAGGGATATTTATGGAGTATATGTTGTCCACATGGGGCTTTACAGACAGCATTGTACATGCTATGTAAGACATTAATGAAGCAAAGTCTCCATCTTTAAAATTATGCATTCTCCTTGGGGAGACTAGAATTATAATGGATAGATACAACAAAGGTCAACAGTTGAAAGATTCTTGAAACTGGAAAAGAGGAAAAGTAAAAGTCATCAAAACAAGGATGGAGTGCTACCATTAAAAAAAGTACATTCTGGAAAGAAACAGCATTGGTTAGGAGACGCAGGACAATCATTGAAGGATTTCAAGAACTGTTTTAAAATGTATTTCTTATAAAGCATAATCAAAGTTACCTGCTCTTGTACAAATAAATGCTTTTTTCAGGTTGTGGGAGAAGACTGACCAACAGTATCACAGTAGGCAACCAAATTGAATTGTGAACGGGGAAAATGCCCTGGTGGGGGCCTGGCCATGGCAGGCAAGCATGCAGTGGAAAGGTCAACACCACTGTGGTGCCTCTCTGATTAGCAGCAGGTGGCTCCTATCTGCAGCTCACTGCTTTGCTAGGTAAGTTTGAAGGTCTGACTAAAGGTAAGATTCTGGTTGCAGATCTGTTTAGGAGGTCTGTGAAGGTTAACCTAAATGCATGACATTCACCAAGACTACATGACATTTACAAGTACTCTCATAATTCAAAGGCATTGAAGACATTTAAGGGCTTCCTAGGTGGCACTAAAGAACTTGCCTGTCAACACAGGAGACTCTGGTTCGATCCTTGCATCAGGAAGATCCCCTGGCATGGCAACCCATTCCAGTACTCTTGCCTGGAGAATGCCCATGGACAGAGGATCCTGGCAGGCTACGGTCGATAGGGTCGCAAAGAGTTGGACACAACTGAAGCAACTGAGCTCACACACATGCAAACAAAGGCATTTAAATGGGGGCAACTAAGGGAAAAGCAAATGGAAGCAATTAACATTTTCCAAATAAGGATTTTTGCCTGATACTATGTGCTCTACTTACATCATTTCATGTAATCATAACAATAATTCCATATGAAAGGTATACTTGAAGCTATTTAAAGATGAGGAAATCGGGTTTAGAAATGGTGATACAACTTGACCAAGATCCTACCACCCTTAAACAACAGGAAACGAGTGTGAACTCAGGTATGTTTAAATCCAGTTACAAGGTGCTTATTTGTCTTGTGCTCTAGGAATTTACAATCTAGCTGAAGAAATTTAAATGTGATATATTAAAGGTATTATGCAGCATAGAGTGGTAAGTGTCACACGTACAACACAGATGTTAGTATGCTCTATGGACACTTGATAAAGATAGAGAACATATTCCAGCTGAGATATGCAGTTGCAAGTTTTGTTCCAGACTCTAAAGAGATAAAGTTTGTTTGATTAGAGAAGATAGATCAGAAGGAATAATGCATATTTTGAGTTGAAAAAATAGTCATCTTCAAATGTGTTGAGATGTAGAGACACAAGTCGTATTCTATGGACAGCAAACAAAAATAACTATTTGAAGTAAAGAAGATTGGTAAATGGAAACATTAGAAAATATAGTTTTATTCATCAAGGACACCTCTAAATAACAAGATGCTTACTTACTAAAGAAACACAGCTATTGAGTGTGTGGAGTCACTGAAGTCTTCAGAATGGGAGAAGGATTCAAGAGGGTCACAGTTACATGAAGATCTTGAAATCTTAAAAAAAAAAATGCACCTGACATTTTGAGGAAAGTGACAGTAATTAAATAGAATGTTAGGGCCTAAATTGAGAAAGAATCTCAGAGAAACTGGAGAATCTGGTCAAAAAATCTAAATTAGAAGCCAAGATTCATTGACTTGGTACATATAGTGGAGTGACTGGGTGAGAACAAGTGGCAAGTTTTTATGTATGCAGACAGACGTCAAGAGCCCTGACACAGGCTCATGGAGTCCAGCGTACATGGCATTACGTGTGATTCTGGACCCCATGCACTGAGGCTGCTCATGTGATTGCTCCCCAACTCAAATGCATAGAAACCAGATGGGGCTGAAGTAGCAAGAGACATCAGTGACTGTTTAGGAGGATTTGTAGTGGGCTAACAGCTCCAATATGGGCTTCCCTGGTGGCTCAGAAGGTAAAGAATCTGCCTGCAATGCAGGAGACTGGGGTTTGATTCCTGGGTTGGGAAGATCCCCTGGAGAAGGAAATGACAATTTCCAACACCAGTTCTCTTGCCTGGAGAATTCCATGGGTACAGGACCCTGCTAGGTTATAGTCCATGGGGTTGCAAAGAGTCAGACATGACTGAGCAACTAACACACACACAACATCTCCAATACAGGCTTCCCTGGTGGTTCAGATGGTAAAGAACATGCCTGCAATGAAGGAGACATGGGTTCAGTCCCTGGATCAAAAAGATCCCCTGGAGAAGGAAATGGCAGCCACTCCAATATTCTTGCCTGGGAAATCCCATGGAGAGAGGAGTCTGGTTGGACACAACTTGACAACTAAACAACAAACAACTCTGATAGTCCTTAGAACTATTTTTATATGTCTGCAGCATTTATGACATCCCCACATCAAAGACATTTTTAAGACAAGAATTTAAGTGCTTTATAGTACTGTTTGGGAAACATAGCTTAAAGTTATAAGATAACCCCTGAGAATACCATTTTGACCCACAAATTGAGTGTATTTTAATTAAATTGTGCCCTCCAGGAAAAATAATCCAGAAGATTGGACGGTTAACTTTGGAACTGTAGTAAATAAACCGTATATGACATGGAAAGTTCAAAACATTATTATTCATGACAATTTTAGTGGCCCTGGGATTCATGATGATATTGCCCTTGTACAGCTCACTGAAGAAGTCTCTTTAACAAAGTATGTTCATAAGATTTTTCTTCCTGAAGCCAAAATGAAACTCTCAGCAAATGACAGTGTTGTAGTTACAGGATGGGGAACATTTTATATGAATGGTAAGTTTATGTGGATGGTAAGTTTTTCTGTAAATATGTAATAGCTTCATAGGAATAATTATTTAATCGATCACTCACTTTCATGCAATTAACCAATTCATTAAAAAAAAAACTGAAAAGAAAATGAAGTGATGGGACCAAAAAAGCATGGCATTGTCTTCAGTTTCTGAAATATCTCTGGGAATACGAACTGGAAAATTTGGAATTTCTGTATGAGGCAGCCAGCTATAATAAACATTAGAAAGAAATCAGTCTAGCCTGGGACTGGTTTGCCTCTTGGTGACCAAAAGAATCTGCTTTATTCTACAAATTGTTCTTTGTATTAACAAACAAGGTTAGAATCTCCATAATATGCAGAATTTGTTGCCCTTAGGTCCTCTTCCAGTGATACTTCAGCAGGCCTTTTTGAAGATTATTGATAAGAGAGTTTGCAATGCTCCATATGCATTATCTGGCTTGGTGACTGATACAATGCTATGCGCTGGATTTATGTCAGGAGAAGCAGATGCCTGTCAGGTACTTTTAGATACATTATCAAATCATTTTTCCCAAGTACTAATTCATTGGAAGTTTTTACCACTTTTTTTTTTTTTTTTGGTCTTAATGATTTTAACAGAGTAGCTTCTTATTTCAATCCACCTAACAAATATTTATTCATCTCATTAATGTACCAGACCCCAGCTCAGAAGCTGGAGATGCAGTGGTGAACACAACTCTGCTCTCAGGAAGATTTCAGTCTAGGATAGTTACAAGGTAATAAAATAAATTTGGCCCTATTTTCTGGGCAACCTGCAGACCTAGGAGGCTGCCTCTTCCTTATCCAGAGATGCCACTTGCACATGTCATCCATTCCGCAGAGCCTTCATCATGGAGTCACCTTTGCCATTGTTAAGGTTGGACTCATTACAAAGTCAACTTCTAGTCTTCCCAGCCCAATCCAATCCAGTTGTAGGCACTGTGTTCTGGTTTGTAATTGCCCTGGGTTTTGAAGAAACTCAGTAGTTCCACAGTTCTAAGCCTGAAGAGCATGAATTGTCTGCACTGCCTAGAGCCTATTGAAAACTCCAGAGGAGAGACAGAAATGTTTCAGGACAAGAAACATTTTTTTTTTTCTTGTTTTCTTCTAGAATGATTCTGGTGGACCACTAGCTTACCCCAACTCTAGGAACATCTGGCACCTTGTTGGAATAGTAAGCACAGGAGAAGGGTGTGGTAAAAAGAATAAACCAGGTGTCTACACTCGAGTGACTGCTTATCATGACTGGATTACCTCCAAGACAGGACTCTGAAAGAGAAGTAACTTTGGAACATAACAGAAAGACAGCTATAGGGTATTTTTACCCATTTTCTCAAAGTATTTTTCTTTTTATTGTTGATATACCAATTATTTCTTACATACAAATGAATGAAGGTCTTGATTAATGTTTTATTTTATCTAAAACACTATCCATTCATTCATTTATTTATTTAACTAATATAGGAAGCAGAAAGAAAAAAAAGGAAGATCAAAATATTTTTTATTAATACCCTAGTTCTGATTTACCTTGCCATTGAATTAGAAATATATTTTATTTTTCAGAATTAAAAAAAATTCACATTTTGTTAGTATGAGAACAAATATGCTAGATACACCAAATAAATTATTTTTCATTCTATAAATTACAAATTCATTTTGTTAAACTGGACTGTATAAGACAAACAATGGACATTCACATTTTATTTATATTTGAGATAGTTTTTATAATCTTGTAAAATCTTATAATCTTAGAATGGAGAAGGGATATCAGAAGTTCAGCTAGACCAATTCATAGAGTGAGGAACGCTGATAGGAACAATTATTTGCTTCAAGTCATTCTTCAGCCTTTGATAGGCTCTAATCCTCACATAAATTTTCCCTCAATAGAATTTAAATTCAAAATGAGTCGAGAATTTTAAAATGACTTAAAGTTGTAATTATTTATATAATATTTTCTTCATGTCCTTCTTTTGTCATTTGTTTTCATTCTCTTACAGCAAAAGTAATGTGAGGTCCTCGAGGGAAGAGGATAGTATGGCATCTATTACAGTAGCTCTCTTGACAGTACATGTGCAGTTACACAGAGGGCTGACTTTGTAACCTCTGTGAATAATTTACCTTTTATAATTTCCTAAAAATAAAAATGTAGCTTAAAATTTCAAAAAACAGCTAAAATAAACTGAAAAATTCTCTTCCTTCAATTGTTTTTGACATTACTTTTTTCCTAAAAATAAAAATGTAGCTTAAAATGTCAAAAAACAGCTAAAATAAACTAAAAAATTCTCTTCCTTCGATTGTTTTTAACATTACTTTTGCTTTTTTCTTTATTGTAAATTGTGACTCAAATGACAAGCACAGTGATGTGAAGTCAATCCATAACCAAGTATGACAAGATGGTGCTTTTTTCTTCCTCACTCTTTACTCAGGATGATCACACATATTTATTGAACATCCAGTGTATTTCAGGAAATGTCAGATATAGACACAGTATCATCTTTCAAGGATGCTGCATTTAGAGGATAAAGATAGGCAGTAAAGATATAAGTAAGATAATCTCAATAAGTGTTACAAAGGAAAAAAAATATATGATAGAAAATAATAGGGCTAATGAGATGTACTTGAGATTGGGCCGTCTGAACAACTTTTTCAGAATAGTATCCTCAAGATTGCCACGAGAAATATCAAAAACCTCAGATATGCAAATGATACCACTTTTTTTTTTTAAACTTTATTTTACTTTACAATACTGTATTGGTTTTGCCATACATTGACATGAATCCACCACGGGTGTACGTGCGTCCCCAAACATGAACCCCCCTCCCACCTCCCTCCCCATAACATCTCTCTGGGTCATCACTGTGCACCAGCCCCAAGCATGCTGTATCCTGCGTCGGACATAGACTGGCGATTCGATTCTTACATGTTAGTATACATGTTACAATGCCATTCTCCCAAATCATCTCACCCTCTCCCTCTCCCTCTGAGTCCAAATGATACCACTTTAACAGCAGAAAGTGAAGAGGAAATAAAGAGCCTCTTGATGAAGGTGAAAGAGGAGAGTAAAAAGCTGGCTTAAAACTCAGTATTAAAAAATTAAGATCATGGCATCTGGTCCATCACTTCATGGCAAATAGGGAAAATGTGGAGGCAGTAACAGATTTCCTCTTCTTGGACTCTGAGATCACTGTGGATGGTGACTGCAGCCATAAAATTAGATGATGGCTTCTTGGCAGAAAAGCTAGGACAAGCCTAGACAGTGTATTAAGAAGCAAAGACATCACTTTGCTGACAAAGGTCCATGTAGTCGAGGCTATGTCTTTCCAGGAGTCATGTACTGATGTGAGAGCTGGACTGTAAAGAAAGCAGAGCACCAAAGAATTGATGCTTTCAAACTGTGATGATGGAGAAAACTATTGAGAGTCACTTGGACAGCAAAATCAAACCAGTCAATCTTAAAGGAAATCAACCCTGAATACACATTGGGAGGGCTGATGCTGAAGACTCAATACTTTGGCCACCTGATGCAAAGAGATGACTCATTGGAAAAGACCCTCATGGTGGGAAAGATTGAGGGCAGGAGGAGAAGTGGGTGGCATAGGATGAGATGGTTAGATGGCATCACCAATTCAATGGACATGACCTTGGGCAAACCCCAGGAGACGGTGAGGGACAGGGAAGCCTGGCATGCTGCAGTCCATGGGGTTGCAAACAGTCAGATGTAACTTCATGACTGAACAACAACAACAAATAGAAAGCAACTGCTTGCTCCTTCCTGAATCTATGTTCAGCGATGTCATATGAGTAGCTAGAAATTGATCATGGTGTATTTAGACACTGAAAATTGATCATTGCTACAATTTGGCTCCTAGTCCCTATCCCTGAGACCTGGTTGTTAAGTATTTACCAGCACACCACTGAATGTAACTATGTATTACTCATTTGCACTTTTAAAAGAAATCTTCTCCAGATAATGGACTTCTCTGGTGGCTCAGATGGTAAAGAATCTGCCTGTAATGTGGGAGACCTGGGCTCAGTTTCTGGGTCAGGAAGATCCTCTGGAGAAGGTAATAATGCAACTTGAGCATGATTTCTATTCCGGGACATTACAAACTAGCTTTCTGACCATTGTGTCAGATATTTTGTTAAATGCCTTAAGGAATGCCTGCTTAGCACTTGAGGTACATAAGTTGGTACTAGTTTTCATTTTTCATGATTTCAATGTAAGGAAGTTTTAGAAAATATTTTTGAGACATTTCATAAATGTCAAGCACATTTCAAATTTGCAGTTTACAGTGGTTAAAGGATTACAAAAAATCATGTTTTAATGTTTTATAAAAAGATCATATGATAACAAAAAGTCAATTTTTCATAAAAGATTGTTTTCTTTATAATTATTATAATTCTTTGTGAAAATAAAATAATTCTATTGTACTTCCTTAAGTTGTTTCCTCAATAAATTTAGTCACAATTCATACTCGTGGTTGAATAAACAAAACTTTATTTGAATTAAACATAGGAGTATACAAGAATTCAATTAAATAACTATCTTTGGTTTCATATATTTATACTGTACATCAGATTTATATCATCTATCAAAAAAAAGATTCAACAAAGCAGAAATCACTAGCCAGAGTAATGAGAGTCTTTCCCCACATTTTCCTTCTCAGTCATTTGATGAAAGAGAAGGGATTAAAGGGCATCAAACCAAGCCATGATCAGAGCAGGGACAGACAAAGTCTGTTATCAGGGAGTCTAGGAGAATTTCTTTGTTCTGCTTAAAATCTACTCCACCCCTGGACTCATCACCCTTGCAGAATAAAACCTAAACTCTTTATTATGATTTCAGTTCAGTTCAGTCGCTCATACATAAAAAGCTTGACACTGTTCCTACTCATTAGTCAGGACACATTTTGGGAGTTCCCTTGTTACCAGGAAGCCTTTTCTGACATCCCTAGTCTGGTGTTCCAGATTGTCCCAGGCATACATCTGTTACTATGCTTTCTATGAAATGGAAACATCTATTTTTGCATCTGAGTATCCTACTAGACAGTTTCTCAAGAGCTCTTTTCTGTCTCTGTGTTCTTGAACTGGTGTCTGGTTCAATGGAAGGAATAGTACATTTCAGTGTTATTCAGTTGGATGGGATTATTACTTCCATTGAATCAGATACCAGTTCAAGAACACAGAGACAGAAAGGATCTAGCTGCTGTATGCAGCTCTATGCTTTCTCCCATTGTGCCCTTGTATTTAACCTGTACTCTAATTTTGCTACTACTTCAGATTTCTGAAACATGCTATTCTGGGCCTTTCAAATGCTGTGCTCCTTATCTAGAATGTCCTCCTCTGACATTTTTCTCCTGGTAAAAATTAGTTCACACCTTTGTGAGACTTATCAACTTTTTTTTTAGTCCATGCTGCACAGCTTGGCATATGAACTCTTAGTTCCCTGACCAAGGATTGAACCCAGGCTCTCATTAGTTAAAATGTGGAGTCCTAACCATTAGACCACCAAGGATTCCCAATCCACTGTGTTCTTATGGATTTTGTGCTTATTGTCATCAAGCCATCATCTCATCCTGGAAAGTTCTACAAAGCCAACAAATATTAATACAATTTATTTTTAACCAATATTAATTTGGCCCTAACTCCCTACATTTTATTTACCAATTCCTCTTTTTATCCTCTATCCAGATCTGTATCAAAGACAAACTTTTATTTCATTTCAATAAGTATATTTAAAAATTGTTTAATTATACAAGCAAGCAATATATTAACACATTATTCTTGAGAAAATAATAAATTAATTACAGGTCAAGATAAAGTTTCTTTAGTTATCATTTTCAGTTCTTATCTTTTTCCTTCTCCTTGGAGGTAATCATTATTTTGGAATCCTTCTAGATATTTTTAATATATTTACCTTTTTATAAATAAATACATGAATTTAAGTATATACATTAACTTCCATTAAAAATGTCAATATTATTTTTTAATTATTTCTGTTATTGTATCAAATTGTGATTCTGCATCTCATGTTTTTACTCAACAATTTTTCTTAAATTTTTTTCTATACAAATTTACAACTCTATCAGTCAAAGTTCAGAGTAGAAAAATCATTTTATTTATTTATTTCAGAAAAGACATTTTAAACAGAAAGCAATTTGAAGTATGAAATCATGTATTTCAAAAGTTATTAGAAGGGCTGGTGTGAAGGCCCTAGGCTAAACTTTAAGGATGACCCATAGAACCATAGAGAACTGATACCCGCAAGACATAGCCACTGGCAGTATTGAATTCAATAGCTAAGATTCAGGGATCAGAAAGACACTAGCAGCAATGATACTACTACAGCCACCTGACACCCATAAGCTGGTCTGGTCTTTGCCTACTCTAAAATTGTTTCTTAGACCCTAGGAAGCTGGAGAATAGAAAGTAGAATGCTGCTGCAAGAAACAGAATATCCCCATGACCTTTTATCAACATGAATCCCAAGACACCCTCATTTTTGCCTTAAAAGTCATCTGACTTGCTTCTCCCTTTCAAGTTTCATACAAGTGCATCTAGCTGGCAGAATCTATTTTGCATCCAGAATTCTAAATGCAAGGGAGTCTTGGAAATGTCTTTTGAAGCTTTCCAGTCTCTACAGAATAAAAAGAGACCTTAGAAAGAATGGTGAATAAGGCACCACATCATTTATAACCTCATTCCTTTTAACTGCCAAACAATATTGCATTATATAGGTACACCATAGTTTAACCATTGCTCTATCTGTGAATATTTTGTTTCTATCTTTTCTGTTGAGAAAACTGTAATAAATCACCTTATATACTCCTGTTTCAGTATATGTGCCAGGATAGATATCTAGATGTATACCTAGAAGTGAAACTGCTTATTTATACAGAATGTGTGTGAGTGTGTATAGTCATGTCTGACTCTAGCCCATAGGGAATACAGTGTTAAAATTAAATAGGTGATGTCAAGCTACTCTCTAAAGTTGGTGACTCAATTCTAATTCTTACCATCAATATAAGAGCGTTCGGAGAGTGTTTTGCCTATGTTCTCCTCTAGGAGTTTTATAGTTTCTGGTCTTACATTTAGCTCTTTAATCCATTTTGAGTTTACTTTTGTGTATGGTGTTAGAAAGTGTCTTAGTTTCATTCTTTTACAAGTGGTTGACCACTTTTCCCAGCACCACTTGTTAAAGAGATTGTCTTTAATCCATTGTATATTCTGCCTCCTTTGTCAAAGATAAGGTGTCCATAGGTGCATGGATTTATCTCTGGGCTTTCTATTTTGTTCCATTGATCTATATTTCTGTCTTTGTGCCAGTACCATCCTGTCTTGATGACTGTGGCTTTGTAGTAGAGCCTGAAGTCAGGCAGGTTGATTCCTCCAGTTCCATTTTTCTTTCTCAAGATTGCTTTGGCTATTCGAGGATTTTTGTACTTCCATACAAATTGTGAAATTATTTGTTCTAGCTCTGTGAAAAATACCATTGGTAGCTTGATAGGGATTGCATTGAATCTATAGATTGCTTTGGGTAGTATACTCATTTGCAGTATATTGATTCTTCCAATATATGAACATGGTATATTTGTCCATCTAATAGTGTCCTCTTTGATTTATTTCACCAGTGTTTTATAGTTTTCTATATATAAGTCTTTAGTTTCTTTAGGTAGATATATTCCTAGTATTTTATTCTTTTCATTGCAATGGTGAATGGAATTGTTTCCTTAATTTCTCTTTCTATTTTCTCATTATTAGTGCATAGGAATGCAAGGGATTTCTGTGTGTTGATTTTATATCCTGCAACTTTACTATGTTCATTGATTAGCTCTAGTAATTTTCTGATGGAGTCTTCAGGGTTTTCTATGTAGAGGATCATGTCATCTGCAAACAGTGAGAGTTTTACTTCTTCTTTTCCAATTTGGATTCCTTTTATTTCTTTTTCTGCTCTGATTGCTGCAGCAGGATCCTTTATGACCCACCTCCCAGAATATTGGAAATAAAAGCAAACATAAGCAAATGGGACTTAATTAAACTTAAAAGCTTCTGCACAACAAAGGAAACTATAACCAAGGTGAAAAGACAGCCCTCAGAATGGGAGAAAATAATAGCAAACAAAGCAACTGACAAACAACTAATCTCAAAAATATACAAGCAACTCCTGCAGCTCAACTCCAGAAAAATAGATGACCCAATCAAAAAATGGGCCAAAGAACTAAATAGACATTTCTCCAAAGAAGACATACAGATGGCTAACAAACACAGGAAAAGATGCTAAACATCACTCATTATTAGAGAAATGCAAATCAAAACCACAATGAGGTACCATTTCACGCCAGTCAGAATGGCTGCAATCCAAAAGTCTACAAGCAATAGATGCTGGAGAGGGTGTGGAGAAAAGGGAACCCTCCTACACTGTTGGTGGGAATGCAAACTAGTACAGCCACTATGGAGAACAGTGTGGAGATTCCTTAAAAAACTGGAAAGAGGACTGCCTTATGACCCAGCAATCCCACATGCCAGGACATGGAAGCAACCTAGATGTCCATCAGCAGATGAATGGATAAGAAAGCTGTGGTACATATACACAATGGAGTATTATTCAGCCATTAACAAGAATACATTTGAATCAGTTCTAATGAGGTGGATGAAACTGGAGCCTATTATACAGAATGAAGTAACTCAGAAAGAAAAACATCAATACAGTATACTAACACATATATATGGAATTTAGAAAGATGGTAACAATAACCCTGTAAGCGAGACAGCAAAAGAGACACAGATGTATAGAACAGTCTTTTGGACTCTGTTGGAGAGGGTAAGGGTGGGATGATTTGGGAGAATGGCATTGTAACATGTGTAATATCATATATGAAATGAATCACCAGTCCAGGTTCGATGCATGATACTGGATGCTTGGGGCTGGTGCACTGAGACAACCCAGAGGGATGGTACAGGGAGGGAGGAGGGAGGGGGGTTCAGGATGGGGAACACGTGTATACCTGTGGTGGATTCATGATGATGTATGGCAAAACCAATACAATATTGTAAAGTAATTAACCTCCAATTAAAATAAATAAATTTATATTAAAAAATAAAAAATAAAAATAAATATATGAGTTCATTTTGAAATAGAATTCTTAATTTTTAATTTTAGTAGTGTTATTGAATTGTTCTAATGTGCTTCTATAATTATTCATGGATGGTATTAAGCATATTTTATGTTAATGTCCATCTCTATTTCTTCCATGAATGCTCTGTTAAAATCTTATCTACATTCCATATTACATTCAAAAAATATTTTATTAATTTTTAGGAGGTCTACCTATTTTGGGGTATTAATCATTTTATCTAAGCATATATGTTATTTGATGAACATCTACTGGATACTAAGAACTTTGATAAACATTAGGAAAACAAATACAAGCTATAGTTCTTGCCTTCAGGTTTAAGTAACTTATATTTTCATTGGTATGATAGAACCTTCCACAGAACATATTCAAATAGAAATCAATATGATAATTTCTATTAAATTGAAAATGAGCACTGATCATAGTAAATATTATGGGCCATAAGAAAAGATTAAAGAGAAGGGTTTAGATTAAAGATTAATAATTCCAGGGAAAGGTTTATGAAGGTCATAGTAATTAAGTTGGACCATGAAGCATGAATAAACATTAGATGGTAGAAATGGCAATCCTGGGTGTGTTAATCTTAGAGGTAGGAAAGCACTTGCCATTCAAGGAATGTGTGTGTATTCGTTGCTCAGTCATGCCCAACTCTCTGCAACTCCATGGATTGTAACCCAACAGGCTCCTCTGTCCATGTCCATGGAATTCTCTAGGCAAGAACACTGGAGTGGGTTGTCATGCCCTTCTCCAGGAGATCTTCCTGACCCAGGTTTCCCTGCATTGCAGACAGATTCTTTACCATTTGAGCTACCCAGGAAGCCATTCAAGGAATAGAACTGTGAGAAATAGCTCAAGGAAAGTCAAGTTTTAGGTAAAATCATTGTGAAGATAATACAATGTCCTGTACATTGTGTCAAGCACTTGGCCTACATGGTCTCAGTTGATAACAATTACCTTAGTGTTAGTGTTACTCGCTCAGTCGTGCCTGACTCTTTGCGACCCCATGGACTGCAGCCCACCAGGCTCCTCTGTCCATGAGATTTTCCAGGCAAGGATACTGGAGTGGGTTGCCATTTCCTTCGCCAATTACCTTACATGTACAATATTGTTAGATTCCATTCTTACTTAAGAGAAAAGGGAAGCTCAGAAAGATTTATGCCAAATAACTAGTTACTAGTGATCCTGGCCTTGGAACAGAGGTCATGCCCTTCCTGTTAGAGCACGCTGTAATGAAACAGTATTGGTAAAAAGAAATGGCATTCTAAGGACCTTGAATATTAACCAGTAAGGTTTCTATTTTATCCTGAAAGCAAGTGAGAGTTTTGATGATTTTTAAATGAAGAAATGTTATGAATATGTTTTAGGAAGATGAGTCATACCTATTAATATTATCATTCAGGTCCATGTTCAGAGAGGCCTTTTCTGATCACCATAAAGATAGCCTTCCACCATTTTCTACCCAATTATTCTGCTTTATTTTCTTTACAGCATTCATAAATATCTCATATTAAGTTAAGTATTTACTATTTTCTTGATTCACTTAGTAAAATAATGCTTGACTAGATTAGTAACTCCACTTCCCATAAAGACATCAAAACAGAACTGATAAATCCTATACCAAAACCCACTTCCATCAGTAAATCCATTCCTTCAAAAATGTGCAGAGAATCCAGGGAGAATTTTTAGATTAAGTGTGTTTCAAATGAGTAATGCTGTGGCAAAATTATTTTTTTAATTGATGTATAATGGCTTTACAGTTTTGTGTTAGTTTCTGCTATAACATGAAGTGAATCAGCTATATATATATATATATATATATATATATATGTATATATATATATATATATATATATATATTTCCTCTCTCTTGAGCCTCCCTCCAGTCCCCATCCTACCCTTCTAGGTCATCACAGAGCTCCCTGTGTTATACAGAAACTTCTTACTTAGCTATCTGTTTTATACATGGTAGTGTATATACTGTAACAGAATTATTATATCAAAAAAACAAACCCACAATGTACATTTAAGTCCTTTGTTAGAGACTGCTCTGGTAGGTACAGTTGGTTTCACTGAAGAAGAGCCACAGTATCACAGAAAAGGGGTGGATGGAATCTGAGTCAGAACACTGATTCACCAATTTGTGGTGATATTTCTTGGGTGGACCTGTCAGATGACCAATCCACATTATGTATATGTCTTAGTATCCAACTCAAAGAGAATTTTCATTTCTTCCTTTAAATCACAGATCCAAGCTGTCATCAACACTTGTTAAACAAGTTTCATTTTAATTGCTTTCTGCTATTGCACCCAGCCCTTAAGATCCCAAGTATCACTGCGGTTAGTACATTTACCTGAGAACCACTGATCAGGACAAAAGAAGTGCAGAAGTTTCCTTTATCTTTACTAACATCAACAGCCATTGTATCAGTACAATATGTACAGGTAAGTGGAGACTTGCTTAATTCTGACATAGAAAGAAGTAACACTTTCCCCACTATGACTCCCACCCAAGGGTTGCAGTAAAACAATTGAGTTTGAGGGGAATTCATAATTTTTCCACAGCAGTTTGGATTTCCTGCCTGGGGGCAACCCTATTATTTACATGTTGTACCTGGGATCTATAGTTGTTTTTTGTTGTTGTTGTTTTGTTTTTTTAGCAATTTGGGGAGTGCTTCAAAAAGCTAATATGCAGCTTAACATTCTGTGAATGAAAAACAATATTAATGTGTAACTGCTTTTTACTTAAAACTTTTTTAAATTTTATATTGGAGTATTTAGTTGATTAAATGTGTTACTTTCAGGTGTACAGCAAAGTGACTCAGTTATGCATATATATGTATCTATTCTTTTTCAAATTATTTTCCCATTTAGGTTATTACGAAGTATTGAGCAGAGTTCATTGTGCTACACAGCAGGTCTCTTGTTGGTTATCTATTTTATATTTTTATTTATTAAAAAAATGCTTGAAGTATGATTGCTTTACAATGTTGTGTTACTTACTACAGTACAGCAAAGCGAATCAGCTATACATCTACAAATATCCCCTCTTTTTTGGATTTCCTTGCCATTTAAATCGATGTGTGACTATTTTAAAGTGGAGAGAAGGAAGCAGAGAGATAATTTTCTTCTCTCATAAAGCTAATATTAAATTGTTATTGGTGGTAATGATTATGAATCCTTCATTTTTGTTTAATATCTGTGATTTCTGAAGTGCTTTCATGGATATAACATTGAATATCACAGTACCATTGCTTCATAAGGGTTCTCTATAGAATAATATATAAAATTATGTATTTTTATCTGTAAAATGTTCATAAACTAGAACAATGTAACTATGTATAGACATGTGTTACCTCAAATATCTAATTAGATTATTACTTCATGTGAACAATGATTATTCATGCCAACCTTTTAAAAACATGCATGGAGTTTTCATTGCAATGTATACAATATACCAAAATTAACTGATCCTAATTTATAATATTTATAACATTATGAATTAGGATAACTGAAATATAAACTCATACTTTACAGAAATATTTCTCTAAAAAATGTGCATCCTAACATAATACTCTTAATTAACTATGCTCCAAAATAAAATAAAAATAAATTCATGTAAAAATATAATTAGAAAGAGCATGCTCAGTCAGGGGAGTACTGGAGAGAAGGACTGGGAGTTTGGGATTAGCATATGTAAGCTATTATACATAAAATGGATAAACAACAAGGTCCTACTGTGTGGCACAGGACACTATATTAAATATCTTCTGATAAACATATTGGAAGAATATGAAAAGAATGTATATATATGTATAACTGAATCACTTTCCTGTATAGTAGAAATTAACACAACATTGTAAATCAACTATACTTCAATGAAATACATTTTTAATTTTTAAAAAAGAAAGAGCATGCTCACTGTGATAGAGCATACTAAGAATATTTTTCTTGAACTAAATACTGTTATGTGATTTCTTTTTTTATTAAAAATATTATATTTGTAACCCTGAGTTAAGGAAAGAGTGTTCACACACACTTAAAAGTGGAGAAGAAACAAAAAGATTGTTTTGTTCTGTTTCATTTTGCCTGTAAGTTAGTCATCACCTTTATGCTGGGTAGGTAATATTTTTATTTATAGAGCACCTCCTCCTTCTCCGTCATTCTGACACTTGTGTGAAGTCTTAAACTGAAAGAGTTCAAAGGATTAAGCCATTGTTTCTAAGCACTGCTAGTTAGCCAGGAAAGGTTCAAGCCCTAGTTGAGTGAGTAACTTCTTAGGGTGAGGCAATAATCTGATTGCCTGGGGGATCTTGGGGGAATCTTAAAGCACGGTTGCCTCTGAAGGTGCATTTGATGAAATTTTAGGTAGTCTGTGGCTGCACAAGAGTTCTGAGTGATGAAAGACCAAGAGGGACAGAGGAAACACTACAAGTGAAAGTAAAGACTTTAAAACCGTATTTCATCAGTATCAAATTCTTTTGTAGGGCTAGTCCAATGAAATAGGAAAACTCTTAAAAGAAAGCTATGTTTTAGATCCTTGCCACAGAAGCTTTGAGATTGATGGCAGTGAGATGGATAATGCTCTGATCCAATATGGCACTTCATATTTGTGTGTGTTCTTTTTATATAATAAGGACATAGTAAATAACATAGGATCATGATCATAGGATAAAAATCATAATAAACTTAGGCATCAAGAAATCCTAAGGCATTTCTATTCTCTTCTCCTCCTGGCTCCCCCTATCTGGCAAGGTCTTCACTTACTAACTTTTTCCACTACCCATTGATCAGGGGAGGGAACTAGAGTCTAAGTAAAGGTAACTTGGTACCAAACATCATAATTCCTGAAAAATAATTTCATAGCACAGATCCAGAGAGGTTCAGTCATAAGCTTTAAGGTAAGCTGATAGGCTTCACCTCCTTTTTCCCCTTTCTTCCTTCTTTCCATCCTCTCTCCTTCCATCCTTTCTTCTTTCCTTCCTTCCCGTCTTCAAATGTCTTTTGCTACTAATGTGTTTAGAGTATGGATATTCTAGGGGTGAGCAAGAGAAAATAAATAAAGATTTGGAATGGCTGACTTTTCTAATATGTCTTTCTTATTCATATTCTTTATTTGCAGACCAGTGACAATTTCTCGGACATCTTTTCCACTGTGGATGATTTTCCTCATTGTGTTTGGAGTGGTGGCAATCCTAGGAACCACTATTGGTCTCCTAGTTCATTTTCTGGCAGTAGGTTGGTAATGAATACATTTCTATTTCTTTAAGTTTGTTGCAATCTTCATTTCTATTACCACAAGACAAAGAAACAATTGCAAACAACAAATAATCTCTTTTTAGAAAGGCCATTAATGAATGACCCAAGACCCCAGAAATAAGCATTGTCAACATTTGTCAGTGTATTACAGACATCTTTTTGAATATGCACAGGTAACATAATCTATGCTTTATAAAGACATGAGTGCATAGATAATTGGTAAAAAGTGAAAGTCACTCAGTTGTGTCCGACTCTTTGCCACCCCATGGACAACACAGTCCATGGAATTCTCCAGGCCAGAATACTAGAGTGGGTAGCCCTTTCCTTCTCTAGAGGATCTTCCCAACCCAGGTCTCTGACATTGCAGGTGGATTTTTTTACCAGCTGAGCCACCAGGATTCTTTACCAGCATAATGTATGCTATATAAAGACATGAGTGCATGGAAAATTGGTAGATAGGCAGAAAAAGTAATCTACCAAGATGGTATCAAGGGTGTTATTTTATATTGATAATTAAAATATTATACTCATTGTATGTGATGAAGAGAGAAGGAAATGGCACCCCGCTCCAATACCCTTGCCTGGAAAATCCCATGGACAGAGGAGCATGGTAGGGTACAGTCCATGCGATGAAGAGAAATCAAAGAATATTGAATTTTGACTGTTTGTTTCTTGATACCAAAGATATTAACAATAAAAAGTCTTCTCTACATACATTTTAAGAAAGACTTTGGAAAACAAGAGAGAAGTGGAGTCATTTTTTAAAATCATGTGTTTTAACTTTAGACATTATGTTATTCATATCCTGCTATGAAAGTTTAAAAATAGGCACACAGACTTCTCATTTGTCTGTCACACTTCCCAGTAGTTTGTTACCAATATTATTATGTTTCACTGTCAACATTTATAGCACTTTATTTTGGTTTACAATTATAATTACTACAGTTTTGGAGTTTTGAATGAATATATTTTCATATTCAAATATTCATATGCTCACCATTACTCCTTTATCCATGACTTTGCTATGCTTGGATTTATTTTTCCTCCTAAGTTTCATATGCTTTAGTTTTAAGAATCAAACTGTCACAGCTCTTTATAAAAAAGCGGACCCTCCTCTGCTACCCTTATTTCCCATTTCTCAGAGCAACCATTTTCAATTCTTGGATTCTTAACATTTCTGTACCTGGACTTTTCAGCTATTGATATCTGTTTACTTTCTACTATTCATGTCATACTTCTTCACTCCCTGGCTACATGGTTGTTGATTTGGAATTTCCCTTTAGTGACTTTCTAAGAGTTATTTTCAACTGTCAACTGTGTTTAACCCCCTAATGCCTGGATTTCTTTTTTATTATTTTATTCACTTAACTGTGGGCTTCCCTGATAGCTCAGTTGGTAAAGAATCCTCCTGCAGTGCAGGAGACCTTGGTTCGATTCCTGGGTCAGAAAGATCTTCTGGAGAAGGGATAGGCTATCTGCTGAAGTATTCTTGGGCTTCCCTTCTGGCTCAGCTGGTAAAGAATCCACTTGCAATGCAGGAGACCTGGGTTCGATCTCTGGGTTTGGAAGATCACTTGGTGAAGGAAAAGGCTACCCATTCTAGTATTCTGGCCTAGAGAATTCCATGGACTATAGTCCACAGGGTCTCAAAGAGTTGGAAAGCAAATTTCACTTTCATTTAGTTGTGGAATGTATGTTCCAGAAACTTTCAGGGAAGTTTACATTTTGACACAACTGAAAATATCATAATCTACTTTTGACCTTAATTAACAGTGTAGAATTCTAGGTTGAAAAATGTTTTCGTTCTGAATTTTGAAGTTAGAGCTCTATAATGTTCATGCTTTTATAGTTTCTGCCAAGAATTCTGATGACATTTTGATTCCAAACTTTTGAGTGATAACTCTTCTATTCTTCCATCTTCTGAAACCTTATTCGATTTTTTTCTTTGTCCCCAGTATTTTGAAATTTTATGGTAATTTGATATAATCTAGATCTTATTTTTATTCATTGTGCTGGCATTTAGTGGGTCCTTTCTATCTAGAAACTCATGTGCTTCAGTTCCTGAAATTTTTCTTAGATTTTTTTCTTTGATAATTTCTAGCCTTTTCCCCCTCTTTCTGGTACTCCTATAATTTGGATATTAGGCTTCCTAAATGTAGTCTCTAATTTTCTTATCTGTTTCTCTCTATTTTTTCCATCCCTTAGTATTTTTAAAAATGACTTTCTTGGTCATTTTCTCAAGTTTATCTTCCAAACTTCTACTGAATTCTTTATTTCTGCAGTTATATGTATAACTGCTTTTAATTATCTGGTTATTGCTTTATATAACATCTTGGATTTATATCTTACAAAATTTTCTCCGAATATAATAATCTGTTTTATAATAGTCTCTTTCCTCAAATGTTTTCTCTGTTTATTTTGGCAATATTTCATACTAGATACTTGTCTCAAATATATGTTAATCTTTCAGCTCAGTGTCTGCTAATATTTAAGATTGGAGATTAAAGAGCTGACCGAAGCTCACTACGAAAGAGATATCTGTTGACAATGGTTTTAACTATAGGCTGTGCTATTTAGGTGGTTTTGTTGAGAGAATTCAAGTTACCAGTACGTTTAGATATTTTTTCTTGAACTGGTCGGAATTCCTCGGTGTAGAGAAACTTCATTTGTTTTACACAAGCATATTCTGGGCTGGGGGAGAAATAAAGTGGAGTAGGGGAAGAGTTCAGCATATACATTTTTAGAATGTGAACACGCTTTCAACAGTGTCTCTCAGTTTCACTAATCCAGAAAATTTAGCAGTTGGGGGAGACACTGGGATCTAGTTGCTTCAATCATTTAGAGCTCTTTAAATTAAGCCTTCCCTTGTCTTTTGGTCTTTGTCTGAGCTTAGAGAAAGGAGAATGTTGTAGTTCTTTTACTCCCACAGCCTTAAATAGAAATGTTCTCTTAAACTCTATTGCACCTAGAGCACTCAGTACAAAAAATACAAACAAAAAACCAAAATCCAATCCTTCAAAACCATGTGTGTGTAAATTGCAGGGTTTCTATACAGAAATAAGTTGTAAGTAATCAAGTTATGGAAAGGTTGTAAAATAAATCTTTCTGCACTTTATCTTTCTCAATTCATATTTGCATTTGGACTACTTTAGAGATGAGAATGTTAATCATAAGGTGCAAATATGTGTTTTAGATTTTTCATCTCCAAGGGGTTATTATCATCTCATCAGGTACCCACAGAGTACAAAGGCTATATTCACAGTGATTTTAGCATACTGAACAATTTCAGTGGTATAATAGGCTTCTTGCATAGAATTAAAGTAAGAATAGAATACTCAAGAAATGATTTCCTTGGACTTCCCAGGTGGTCCAGTGGTTAAGAATCTGCCTACTAATACAGGGGGCACAGGTTCGAACCCTGGTCTGGGAGATTCTACACGCCATGGGGCAGCTAAACCCATGGGCCACAACTACTGAGCCTGTGCTCTAGAGCCCACACACTACAAGACAAGCCACTGCAATAAGAAGCCCTTGGGCAGAGGAACCTGGTGGACTATGGTCCATAGAGTCTCAAAGAGTCTGACACAACTGAAGCAATTTAGCTTACACACAGCACAACAACTAGAGAGCAGCCCCCATTTGCCACACTAGAGAAAGTCCACCTGAAGCAATGGAGCCCCAGAGCAGCCAAATATAAATAAATGAAATTTTAAAAAGAATTGATTTCCTTGTTCTAGGGTATAGTTTCTCAGCCTTAAATATCTTAGATATTAAATATTCCAGTTTATCCACTGGCTCTGGGAAGGTGCTCCTTGCAATTGTAATAAAATCAGTTTGGATCTGGCCAACTTATTGATTTAAACTGAAGAATAGTCATGACTGACTATTATAATAAGTAGAGATATTTAGAAATCTAAATAAAGAACTAAAGGATGCATTGTGAACAATGAATTATGAAAAATAAATTGAACAGCTTCAAGGTCTATTTTTTGCTACCTATAATAAAACCCAGTACACTACCATTGCAAAGCCTGATCTCTATGATAAATGATCCGTGACCACAGACCAGCCAACAACAATTAACAGTGTTCACTCACAAATGATTATTTATAACTACACATTTTCAGCATTTTGAGAAGTTTTCAACTTCTTTTTCTATCACTTTTCTCATTGTAAAATATTTCCACCATATTTATAAGGACAACGCATCAGTTCAGTTCAGTTCATTTCAGTTGCTCAGTCATGTCTGACTCTTTGCAACACCATGGACTGCAGTGTGGCAGGCCTCCCTGTCCATCATCAACTCCCAGAGTTTACTCAAGCTCATGTCCATTGAGTTGGTGATGCCATTCAACCATCTCATCCTCTGTTGTCCCCTTCTCCTCCTGCCTCCAATCTTTCCTAGCATCAGGGTCTTTTCTAATGAGCCTGTTCTTTGCATCAGGTGGCCAAAGTTTGGAGTTTCAGCTTCAACATCAGTCCTTCAAATGAACATTTAGGACTGATTTCCTTTAGGATGGACTGGTTGGATCTCCTTGCAGTCCAAGGGACTCTCATGAGTCTTCTCCAACACCACAGTTCAAAAGCATCAATTCTTTGGCACTCAGCTTTCTTTATAGTCCAACTCTTATATCCATACATGACTACTGGAAAAACCATAGCCTTGACTAGATGGACCTTTGTTGGCAAAGTAAGGTTTTTAATATGGTTTCTAGGTTGGTCATAACGTTCCTTCCAAGGAGTAAGTGTCTTTTAATTTCATGGCTGCAGTCACCATCTGCAGTGATTTTGGAGCCCCCCAAAATAAAGTCTGATGCTGTTCCCATTGTTTCCCCATCTATTTACAAAGAAGTGATGGGACCAGATGCCATGATCTTGGTTTTCTGAATGTTGAGCTTTAAGCCAACTTCCTCACTCTCCTCTTTCACTTTCACCAAGAGGCTCTTTAGTTTTTCACTTTCTGCCATAAGGGTGGTGTCATCTGCATATCTGAGGTTATTGATATTTCTCCCGGCAATCTTGATTCCAGCTTGTACTTCATCTAGCCCAGTATTTCTCATGATGTACTCTACATATAATTTAAATAAGCAGGGTGACAATATACAGCCTTGGCATACTCATTTTCCTATTAGAACCAGTCTTTTGTTCCATGTCCAGTTCTAACTGTTGCTTCCTAACCTGCATACAGATTTTTCAAGAGGCAGGTCAAGTGGTCTGGTAGTCCCATCTCTTTCAGAATTTTCCACAGCTTATTGTGATCCACACATAGATAATAAAGCAGAAATAGATGTTTTTCTGAAACTCTCTTGCTTTTTTGATGATCCAGCAGATGTTGGCAACTTGATGTTGGCAGACCCTGTGCCTTTTATAAATCCAGTTTGAACATCTGAAAATTCATGGTTCATGTACTGTTGAAGCCTGGCTTGGAGAATTGTGAGCATTACTTTACTAGCATGTGAGATGAGTACAAGTGTGTGGTAGTTTGAACATTCTTTGGTATTGCCTTTCTTTGAGATTGGAATGAAAACTGACTTTTTCATTCCTGTGCCCACTCCTGAGTTTTCCAAATTTGCGGGTATATCGAGGGCAGCATCTTCACAGCATCATCTTTTAGGATTTGAAATAGCTCAACTGGAATTCCATCACCTCCACTAGCTTTGTTCACAATGATGCTTCCTAAGGCCCACTTGACTTCACATTCCAGGATGTCTGGCTCTAGGTGAGTGATCACACCATCGTGATTATTTGGGTCGTGAAGATCTTTTTTGTACAGTTCTTCTGTGTGTTCTTGCTACCTCTTCTTAATATCTTCTGCTTCTGTTAGGTCCATACCATTTCTGTCCTTTCTCGAGCCCATCTTTGCATGAAATATTCCCTTGGTATTTCTAATTTTCTTGAAGAGATCTCTAGTCTTTCCCATTCTGTTGTTTTCCTCTTTCATGTTTTATTTTAACATGCTGTCTGCCTTTCTATATTCATACAGAACTTGTTGTGTAACAGTTAAATTTATCATCTAATTATATCCTTATTAGTATCTCATGTATGCTTTTATCCATTTGGAGCCTGTCTCTCCTACAAGATAATCTTCAAAGGCAATGATCATACTACAAAATAATGTTAACATTTTTTTAGTGTTTACTCTATGCTAGGCACTACTATCCATTATCTAGCATATTCCTAGATGTTTCTGTCTATCACATATTAGGGGTAAGATGCATTATATATCAAACAGCATAATATCTATAAAAATTTAGGAAGGAAATATAATGGATTAGATGTGGGCTTTGGGGTCAGAGAGGTCAATAGGTCAGGTATTGATACTTGGCTCTTTTTAGTAGCTAAGTGATGCTAGGTAAATATCTGAATATCTCTGAGACCACATTTCTCTTGAAAAATGGGTATTCTTCACATGGTTTTTATAAAATATCTTCACATAGTAGATGCTTAATGGTAATAATTTTTAAAATATTTACTTTTTATTTTATTTATTTGGCTGTACCAGGTCTTAGTTGTAGCACATGGGATCTTTGATCTTTTTTGCAGCATGCAACATCTTTAGTTGCAGTATGTGGGATCTAGTTCCCTTATCAGGGATCAAGCCCAGAGCCTCTGAATTGGGAACACAGAGTCTTAGCCACTGGACTATCAGGGAAGTCCCAACAATTTTTATTTATACTCCAAAAATTGATTATTCTAGACAGATATCATTTATAGCATGTCCTAGGTTCCCTCAGAGCTCAGTTGGTAAAGAATCCACCTGCAATGTAAGAGACCCCAGTTCGATTCCTGGGTTGGGAAGATCCTCTGGAGAAGGGATAAGCTACCCACTCCAGTATTCTTGGGCTTCCATTGTGGCTCAGCTGGTAAAGAATCTGCCAGCAATGTGGGAGATCAGGTTTTGATCCCTGGGTTGGGAAAATTCCCCTGGAGAAGGGAATGGGCTACCCACTCCAGTATTCTGGAGAATTTCATGGACTATACATACAGTCCATGGGGTAGCAAAGTGTTGGACTTGGCTGAGCAACTTTCACTTTCATCTGTCTCAATCAAGATGTAACTCTTCTTTTTGACCTTTGTCTGGTATAGATCTGCTCCATTATTGGTCTCATAAATACTTTCTGCAAAGCCTAGTTTATCTAATCAACTGCCCCAGAAAGGTTCACAAGGTTTATAAATATCTAATATGAACATATTATTTACTATTAATATTTGCTATCACCATGTAATTTATATTTGGATTTGAAATTCATTTCACTAAAATAATCATTGGATCATTTCCTTATCTCACAGAAAACAAGACCTACTATTACCAAGGTAGCTTTAAAGTGCTGAATATCCCATATAATAGAAATTATGAAAAGGAGACATCACAAGAAAATAACTATCTTAGCAAAATTCTTGAGACGAAGGTAAATTAGTATTTTCTTATATTTAGTTCATTGTTAATTCTCTGAAACATAAATTTATTACTGGAATTTGATGTTTGACTCTATGTTCTCTTTAACAGATGTCTGACGCCTTTCAGAGTTCTAGCATTTACAGACAATACATCAATTCTCAAGTCATCACACTGGTGTAAGTAACTAATAACTGCTAGAAAAGATATCAACCTATCACATATATCATTATATTTCAAATACCACTATAAAAAGAGTCTGTTGACATATTACAATCATTAGCCAGTAAGTTACTAATGAATGACATCATCCTAAGCTAAATATCAGGCTAATTGTTTAGTGTACAACTAAAGCAAAGTTTGAGCTATTTAGTTAAGTTCATTTTTAGCGACACTGAGAATACATTATTTCTTAAATCACATATGAATCATTTCTCTAGTATTTAAAGTTTTTATGTTCAGCAAATACTAACTGGTCTCTTAGACCAATGTTTGATGGTATAACATTTTTATTTAGCTGTAACATAAATACATATCCTGTTTTTTCATGTTTTTCTATTCTTGCAAGTTAGCTAAACACCTTGGAGGACTGCCCTAGAGTTCTTTTATGGTAGAAAAAAAGCATATCTACACCAGACTTTGATGCGAAGGAAATCCTTTTAGTGGCCACAACAAGAAGCAAAATAGCTGTGCTGTGTTTTCTGCAAGAGTTTGCAGAAATATGGACTAGCTAATGGAGCTCTGTGTGCTGTACTTCGTCACTATTGTGTCTGATTCTTTGCAACACCATGGACTGTAGCCTACCAGGTTCATCTTTCCATGGGGATTCTCCAGGCAAGAACACTGGAGTGGGTTGCCATGGCCTCCTCCAGGGAATCTTCCCAACCCAGGGATAAAACCCAGGGCTCCTGCATTGCATGTGGATTCTTTACTGTCCGAGCCACCAAGGAAGCCCAAGAATACTAGAGTGGGTAACCTATATATTTTCCAGGGGATCTTCCTGATCTAGGAATTGAATTGGGATTCCTATATTGCTGGCAGATTCTTTACCAGCTGAGCTACCAGGGAAGTCCAACGGAGCTCTAGAATAGGAGTTAATCCAACTTTGCCACTTAGTAACCCTAGAGTCTTGAGTGAATCACTACATCACTCTGACTCTGCTTCCCTGTCTGTAAATAGTGATAACTAACAGATACACTGCATTCCCCATAAAACTATACTCAAGATCAAAGAAGATAATGTGTATGGAAATATTTGCAAGTAAACACTTTTCCAATGAAAGCTGTTATTGCTTTTACCTTAATCAAGGCTACCAGACTATGTCTGCCTTTCTGCTGCTCCTGGAGCTCAAGGGGACTCCTAGAATTGCAGAATGGTTCAAAAGCTCAACTTGAATTAATCTTGGGAATTGATTTTAGTATTGGAAACAGTGGGAGGCTAACACTAAAGGGTATCTTTCAAAGAGAACTGCAACCACCCCAAAGCTTCTGCTTGGTTTTCCCACACACGTAACTTCAGGTATCTAAAGGAAATGTGAGCCCACAGAAAGTGATGGAGAGGCTACAGGTCTGAGGTTTTCATCTGGGCACACCTTGTTGATGGCTCAGACAGTAAAGAATCTACCTGCAATGTGGGAGACCCAGGTTCAATCCCTGGGTCTGGAAGATCCCCTGGAAAAGGGAATAGCAACCCGCTCCAGTATTCTTGCCTGGGAAATTCCATGGACAGAGGAGCCTGGTGTGCTACAGCCAATGGGGTCACAAAGAGACACGATTGAGCATCTTAATACTTTTGACTTTCAACTGCTACTATAATCAAACTTGTATTCACTGAGTGTTACCTAGGAATGACTATATATTTATATACCAAAAGATAATCATTCATTAGAAAGATCTAAAGCATAATAATACCACTTCAGGCACTAACCTCAGAGATGTTCGACAATTCTTACAAATCTATTAGCCAGCCTCTTGGACTGCCCCCACCCGCATTCCAATACCAACCAAATCTGTCCTGAACATAGGTCAGGTTAATCTTCCACAATCGCAGTTTTATTCAACAACTTCTCTTTACCGCTGCCCCTTGGCTAGCATTCAAATCCTCTTCCATCTGAGCTCAGTCTCCTAGACACTGTTGTCACTGGCCAACTGGGCATAGAGACAGAGTTTATAGTGTAATGAGCTTGGGTTAGAGAGTCAGTTGTACTGTATCTGGATCTTAGTTTAATTACTGTGTAATCTTTAGCACATTGCATGTTTGCGTACTCAGTCATGTCTGACTCTTTGAGACCCTATGGACTTTAGCCCATCAGGCTCCCCTCTTCATGGAATTCTCCAGGCAAGAATACTGGAGTGGGTTGCCATTCCCTTCTCCAGGGGATATTCCCAACCCAGAGATTGAACCCAGGAAACCTGCATTAGCAGGAAGATCCTTTGCCACTGCGCCACCAGGGAAGCCTCTGAGCACATTAGGGAGACTTTCAAAGTCTCAAGTTTTCCTTGTCTGCAAAAGGAAGGTAATGACACCTAAGGTGCAGGGTTGTTGTGGAGACTTAAGTGTGATAATAAATGTGATAATGTAGTACCTGGAACACAGCAGATACCCAGTAAATGCTAATTAATATTATTGCTATCCAGTTATTCTGCAGTACTATTCCTCCTTTGTTCTGCCTGATAGCAATTTTTGCTTGATGATGAAATAGTGATAAAAATATTTTAAGGTCTAGTGTGTATGTTACCTCTTCAATAAAAAATTTCTCTGATACTTTAAGTAAACCATGACTTGTCTTATTTGCAGATAAGATAAACATCTTATTGCTTTGCCTCATTTATTATAGTCATTTGTATAGATGTCATCTCTCTTAGAAACCTGGAAACTTCTTGAGAGTAGGAACTCTGTTATAGTCACCCTTGTATCACCCCATAACACTTAGTCACTTCTCATGGCAGCTCAATAAATGACTGATGAATGTAGGAATAAATGATCCCGGTTTTTATGTGATATTTCTACTCTGTGCCTCAAGCCTTTCCTACATTTTTAGATGTGTCGAACTACTTGTCTTCCAAACTGAATAGCTGTATGCATACTGTCACCGAAGCAAAGGTAGGCAGCTGGATGATCCTGTAAGTAACTTAAAGTGAAGGTACTACAGACACCTACAAAAGAACCGAAGTGAAGATACAAGAGGTCAGGGAATAAATACAAAATGTTCATTTTTAGCAACATATGAAACCTTTACTGTGTTTTTAGTCCTGCTGACAACAGCGTGACAGCACATATATGGCTGGTATTCAAGGCGCCCAAATCAATGAAGGAAAACACAAGAAGAGGAATTGAAAGCATCTTACGTCAAATGCTGAGGAACCAGTCAGGATCCTTGACTACAGATCCTGATTCGCTTACACTTAAGGGTAAGCTTATGTACTAGAAGGAAGTAGTGTTACTCTCACCTTTTTATCCTGAGCATATATCACAAGCACCAAGCACAAAGCTGATTCTCATTTTTTTAATGAATAAGTCACGGTTTTATGTTAGAGCAACGATTTGTATTCTTCATTATTAAAACACGCTTCGATCATAATAATGCCACACCTTAAAATTGGTTCTCTGAGGGAAAGTGAAAGTGAAGTCGCTCAGTCATGTCCAACTCTTCGCGACCCCATGGACTGCAGCCTACCAGGCTCCTCCGTCCATGGAATTTTCCAGGCAAGAGTACTGGAGTGGGGTGCCATCGCCTTCCCCGTGAGGATAGAGACTGTACCTTTTTTCCTGTTTCCTTGGTTCACAGTAACAACATCATTCTGGTGGGGAAAGCAGACCAGTTTTGGCAGCCCTGGTGGGAAAGGTGGATCCTGCATTTACCTAGGTTGGGGACAGGAGGACCCTCTCTGGAGGGAATGCTAAACGGGTATACATGAGTGAGACAGGAGGCTCTGGGTTCACATACCCCCATGACAACAGGGCAGGCTGGGCTGGGGGCCCTGCCCTTGAGTTCCTGAAGCCCCAGGGCTCTTGCTGCCTGAAGTGTGGGCTGTGATTATTCAGGAACACAGCTGCTCTTTATTCTAAATTAAATAGCAAAACTTTGAACAATCCTCACAGTTGTGATGTATTCTTGTATTCTTTTCATGATCTCCTATAACTTTCAGAAATAGGATTCGATCAGCCATTATAAGACAAGTCAATTTTTAAAAGCTATTTTTGTTTACTGACAGGACTCAGGTTCACCTGGAGGTCTTCCTGTTCTTCAAAGGAAATATACTAGTAATTTTCCACTTTGGATGATATAGAATACAATTCCAATTAAATAAAAAGAAGTCTCTCATGTGGAACTATGAAGATAGTATTCCCATAGCACACATTCATATATAGTAAAAGAACAATTCAAATAAGCCAATATTCTCTCCCTTCTGTTGAAACTTTTTATCCTGAGATTCAAAATTATTTCTCTCTGGACCTACCATCACCAGCCCCAGGGTCAGTGACTAATGCTAGTCATTAAATTTACAATGAGCCTTTTCTTCTATTTCAGAAATCAGTAAGGTCGAAGCTGAAAAGATAATCAACAACCGTAAGTTCAGATACTTTTTAATTAAATGTTCGTGATGATGTAAAGCATATTGATTAAGATTTGTTATTCTCAATCAGACACAGTTCTAATTGCTTTACATGTAACTTATTCAATCCTCACAACAATCCTAGATAAGTATTATTATTATTTGTTTTGGAAGGACTGATGCTGAAAAGTTGAAGCTCCAGTATTTTGTCACCTGATGTGAAGAGTAAACTCATAGGAAAATATCCTGATACCGGGAAAAATTAAAGGCAAAAGGAGAAGGGAATGGTTGAGGATAAGATGGTTAGATAGCATCACTGACTCAATGGACATGAATCTAAGCAAACTCTGGGAGACAGTGGAGGACAGGGGAGCCTGGCCAACCATAGTCCATGGTCACAGAGAGTCAGATGCAATTTAGCAACTGAACAACAAAAATTATTATTCCACTTTAGAGATGTGGAACTGAAGCATAAAGAAGTGAAGCAATTTCCTCAAATTCATCCAGCTTGTAAATGATGGGGCCAGAATTCAGACCAGGGAGTCTGGTTGCAGAGTCCATGTACTTAATGGTGTCTTTATCCACCTTGCACAGTTTCCATATCCTCCAAGTGTTGAAAAGTCTTGGAGATAGTATGATGGGTAAGAAGGTGATCCAGGGGTTGCTAGTGATTCCAGTGTAGATTACATTCTGTTCCTTTCAGTGAGAGACACTGTCAGATAGAACAACACAAGAATAACTGAGCTCAATCTCAGTTTTGTAATCAAATAGGATCTTGCTATTCTCAACAGTACAACACTGACTTTTTCTGACAGGCTGTGGGAGACGACCAAGGATGTCTGCTACATATGATAGAATCAAGGGTGGATCCACTGCTCAGGAAGGAGAGTGGCCCTGGCAAGCAAGTCTCAAAAAGAATGGCCGGCACTACTGCGGGGCATCTTTGATCAGTGACAGATACCTGGTGACTGCAGCTCACTGCTTTAAAAAGTAAGTTCATCATATTGCCTGAGGCTAGGGCTTCCCTGATGGCTCAGACAATTAAAGATTGCCTGCAATGCAGGAGACCTGGGTTCAATCCCTGGGTTGGGAAGATCCCCTGGAAAAGGGAACCCCTACCCACTCCAGTACTCTTGCCTGGAGAATTCCATGGACAGAGGAAGCTGGTGGGCTACAGTCCGTGGGGTTGCAAAGAATCAGACACAACTGAGTGACTAACACTTTCTTTGAGGGAGGCTAATGTTCCAGTTTACACCTGTTATCCCAGTGTAATCATCAATAGGATTCCTTCTCATTCTCAAGTGTTCTGGTTTGAAACACAAATCATATGATAAGCCAATCTAAGGCTTTCCTACCTTATCAGTAAGATTGGAAAAAGTCATTCATTCTTGACATTTTATTTCTCACATGATTCTTAACTCTCATCACTTCATACTCCAGACATTCCAAATGATTTGCAATTGTTATCACACATAATTCTGTTTCATACCTCCTTTCCACTCTGCACCTGCCTGTCTCCTTCTCTCCTTGTCTTTTAGGCGAGTATGACTTAGCTCTACAGTCTCATCAAAATGCTACTTTTTCTAAGAAATCTGCCAGTCCCTAGAGCATGCAGATTTAAGTCCTCCTATTTTGTGGTCACACAACAGTTTAGGCAATTATAACTTTTTGTGTTCATGCCCATCTTTCATTAGATTTAAATTTCTTGAAGGCATGAACCATTTAATTTCTACAGCTTAATCATTTAACATAGTGTAGGTATAGGGACTCGAATATTTTTCAAGTGAATTTAAAAATCAGATTGTATCACTGCTAATGGATTGCAAAGCAAGAAATTGTCATTAATGTCATGAAAAGACTATAACAGATGCAGCCTGTACCTCTATTTTTCTGAAATAAATGCAAAATACATAATTTTTGTTTCTTTTAGTTCACAAGATCCAAGGAACTATACTGTGACCTTTGGCACCAGAGTAAATCGCCCCTATATGCAACACTATGTTCAGCAAATTTTTATTCATGAAAACTACATCAGGGGTGAACTTCATGATGATATTGCAGTTATATTGCTTACTGAAAAAGTTTTATTTAAGAACGATGTCCATTCAGTTTGTCTTCCTGAAGCCACACAGAGTTTTCCACCAGGTGAAGGAGTTGTTGTCACAGGATGGGGAGCACTTTCATATGATGGTAAGTTAAGTTTTGAGTAGGAACTTAATATGCAAGATATGAAAGAAACAAGGAAAAAAAAGATCTAGGGATAGAACAAAAGGATCATTTACCCCTGGAGGCCCAGTACTTCAGGAAATTGTTCGAGGAAGGTGCATATGAAGTTATAACTTTGCAAACCCTTGATTTGGAACATTCCAAGGAGGCCAATTTGGTAGAGGAAACTCCTTGACCTGGAGAACCTAACTAAAAAGGTGCTGCTGCAAAGATGTAAGAAGGGAAATAAGGACAAATGAAGACAGCATTAGAAAGATGTTTCAAATTATTCTTTAAAAAATTATTTTTCTGTGGTTTGAGTGAGGGAAAGGGACTTTTTCATTCTTAGAATGTGAAAGTGAAGTCGCTCAGTCATGCCTGACTCTTCAAAACCCCTTGGACTGTAGCCTACCAGACTCCTCCATCCATGGGATTTTCCAGGCGAGAGTACTGGAGTGGGTAGCCATTCCCTTCTCCAGGGGATCTTCCCATCCTAGGGATTGAACCCAGGTCTCCTGCATCACTGGCAGACGCTTTACCATCTGAGCCACCATGGAAGCCCAATTCTTTACAAATTTCTTTTTCTTTGGTTTGAGTGATGGAAAGAGGCTTTTTCACTCTTAGAATAGGCAGAGTCAAATATAAGTCTTATACAGAGAGAACAAAGCTAGTTTTCCATCCTGCTCTGCTACAAAGCAGCTCTTTTGCTGATAATGTTTGTGTCCATTAGGTGAATACCCAGTATTACTTCAGAAAGCGCCTGTGAAGATTATTGATACAAACACTTGCAATGCTCAGGAAGCATATGATGGGGTGATACAAGACACAATGCTATGTGCTGGGTACATGGAAGGAACTATTGATGCATGCCAGGTAAGTCCGGGCATTATTCACAATGACCATATAGTATATTATCAACTACTATTTTATGTAGATTATCAATATGAAAGTAATTCTGTGCTTCAGTTAATTTAATCTTTACAATCCAGTCAAACTCCCTCTCGGCTCTGGGACTAAAGTAATTCTCCCCTATATGCTACATGTGTTTATAAGTGTTTAATAAACACATGTTGGACTTACTCTGAGTTAAGCACTGACTGAAGTCCTTTACAAATACGAATCCATTTAATCCTCATCACAACTTTGTGATGTAGATGCTATCATTACTATCATTTTATAGATGAGGAAATTGAGGCCGAGGAAGGTAATTTGCAAAAGGGCACAAAGCTAGCATGTGGGAGAACAGGTATATAAACCAAACTAGCCTAGCCTCACAGTCCAAGCAATACTCTAAGCAATATTTCACTAAATTCTCAGTCTCAGAAATGTTTAAATTACTTCTAGACTATTTCTTTTACTTTGAGGCCTCATGGCTACAGTTTTGTTACATTTCTCAGATATGAAGCCTGCTACTTCAAGTATATCCATAATATATGTCTCCCAAAGCGTTCTCATGGAATGCTTATCAGTTCATGCTTTAAGACTCAAATTTACCCCAAAGAACCCCAGTGAATACATAGGCTAGTCCATCACAGTTGAGGTTAGACTTATATCATACACCTTCTGACAGTCTCTATGAAGCATGAACCAAACTCATCTGGGCTTACTACTTTTGGAGGTAAAGTCTCATAATGGCAAATATTTTTTATTTAGGGTGACTCTGGAGGACCACTAGTTCATCCCAACTCTCGAAATATTTGGTACCTTGTTGGAATAGTGAGCTGGGGAGCAGAATGTGGGACAATCAATAAACCAGGAGTCTATACACGAGTGACTGCCTACCGCAACTGGATTGCCTCAAAGACTGGTATCTAAGAGGAAAGCATCTTATAGACCCTGTTTTAGGTCATTTTTGCCTCTTACTCCTAAACCTTATTTAACATGTATTGTAAATTGGTGTGTATAATAATTATTTTGAAAAAAAAAACTGTGTTCTTGAGGGAATATTTATGAACTTTGAGCAGATTCGACTAGACAAAACAAAAGATCTCATGTTTAGTTGAGAAAAGCCTAACTGAAGAAAATGTTCCTATCAAAATGTACCATTACAATTTGTTTTCTATTTCTCGCGCCCACAACATGGTTATCTCTCCACACCACAACACTCTTGGTTATAGTCATTCAGACTTTCTGGAATTGAGAAAATATGTCCTTGTCCACTGCAGGTTAGCAAGCAGCACTCTAGGAAACTAGAACCAATACCTTCTGAGAGTTGGTTGGAACACACTGTATATGCCTTCCTTTCTATATTTTGTGGAAGGGATGTAGCTGTGAATTAAATCTGGTCTGAAGTTACACATGATTTAGAGTCTCCTATTTGTCATGGGGTCTTGATCAACTCTTGAAATCATTGTTTAAAAATTTCACCATAAAAAAAAAAAATTTCACCATAAGCAACATTAGGCAAAACAACACCTTTTTGACTTACAGAAACCAAGTAAACTAATTTTGCTTTGTTCATACAGGCTTCTGTGGAGATCCTTCATTTGTAACATGTATAAAAAGAGTAGCTATGAACCATGAAAGTATATTTTAATTAAAACAAATTTTAAAGCAAACTCTCTTTGTTCAATATGACAATTTTTTTTCTTTTCTTTTTCTCCTTTTTTGGTTTGTTTTTTTGTTTGTTTTCTAGAGTCTTTTACTGTTGACCATCTCTCTCTCTCTTTTTTTTCCTGTTATTCTTGCCACTTGGTTCATAACTTGGGAGAGGGCTTCAGGGTGGTAAAAAAGCTACCTTGTTCATTCTATTAATTTCTGAGAGATTAATATTGAAACTCCAACTAAAAAAATCTTAATTTATCTACTTAAACAATTGTAATATATAGTGGAACTATACATAATTTTGTTCTGTGTTTTTCAAGTCTTTAGTAAATTTGTTATCATATTTTACTAATTTAAAAAATAAAAAAGAAAGATAAAAAGCAGAAAAGAAATCTACCTCAAGGCTGGAGAGAGAGGCTTGGGCAAGTGGGTGGGGGAGTAAGGGGTAAGGAGGTGGGGGGGTGGGAAACCAGCGGGTGGGACCCTCAAAGGGCCCTGTAGGCCGGAGGATACTGGACATACTTGAGGATGATGCTGGCCCAGCCTCAGCAGAACTGAGGCCCCAGACAGCCTGTAGAGTTTGGTCAGGTCATCATATACAATCTGAATGAATTTCAGCTTGGAGTCTAGGAAGTGGCTCTCCAGGAAGCCACAGAGGTGACGAGCAGAGTTCAGGCATGCCTCCTCTCCCAGGCCAAGGCGGTTTGCATAGTGAGCAGGCTGCCTCCCTACACATCAGGATTTCCTGGGGTCAGTAGCCATGCAGGTCTTGCATCTTCAAGAGATGCTGGGTGTCTGTGCACTGCTGGATCAACTCACTGAAAAAGCCATCTGGGGGTCATTGTCTAGTGGGAATGCAGGTCCAGAAGGAGGGAGGTGAGCCAGACCCACAGGAGCAGGTTGACCAGGCACTGATGGTGGCCTCTATTTGGGAGGAATATATCTACCTGATCTGGGGGCTCATGGTTCATGGGCAGCTAGGAGCCAACCTCACACCCCAAATGGTGATGGAATAACCAAGAAGACAGCTCCAGAGTCAGAGATGTAGAAAATAAGTTTATGGTTACCAGAGAAAAAAGAGGAGGGAGGAGGTATAAGTAGGGAGATCAGGATTGACATATACCTACTACTATGTATAAAATAGATAAGGACCCACTGTATAGCACAGGGAACTTTACTCAATACTCTGTAATGAATATGGCAAAATAATCTAAAGAAGAGTGGAGCTGATTCACTTTGCTGAATAGCCGAAATCAACACAACATTGTAAACCAACTATACTCCATTAAAAATTTTTTAAAAAGAAGCTGAGGCTGAGAGCTGAGGAGGAAGTTGAGGGTGTTCAGAGGCTGGAGGGACAGATACCTTCCAACCAGAGACAGATCTGTACCCTGTGCCTGTAGCTCCTGTTTTGAATATACTTAAAGTATATTCTGCTTAATTATGTAAACTGTTAATTTTTTATAAAAAGAACAAGTATTAATTCAGTTCCTTTACCCATGAAATGATAATTTTAAAATTATTTCCTAATAGCCTTGATATTATCATTATGTTAAGAACACTGCAAACTTTGGCACAGGTGCTTTGGATTAGAAACATTTATCTTAAATACTTCATTATACATTAGTTAAATGTGCATAACATATATGCAGTTAATACATTAAAAAGGTTTCAAATTGTTTTGAATATTTATGGCAACGTAATATTATATAGTATACATATTAAAAATTTATACTTTAAAAATCTGAGATTAAGAAAGGAAAACAATGATGACTTGAAAGAGTTATTCCAGGTATTCATTCAGCTTGTATTGGAAGAAACATCAAAATCTCAGTGTCCACAAAGTCTGGAAACTTGATGTCCAGTCAACAACCCTAACACACTTTTTCTAAATTCTGGGAAAGAAGCTTCTTCTACAGCACCGTGAAGTGTTGTTGGATTATTGTTGGTGATTTGTTCTTTTGTAGCCATCTTAATCATTTATCTCCTTGGCCTTATGTTTATTCATTAGGCTTTTGACATTGTCCTTGGTGGTGGCAGATCCTGTAATTGATTTTTCTATAAAATTAGTGTCTAGATCCAGTTACTTTTTTACTGGACCTTTTTCAGAGTCTTGTCTTTTCAGTTTTAAGCTGCATATTTTTTCTTGAATCATTCATCCTCAGCCACAAGACTATTCACATACTTCTTCAGATCTGCTAATATGTGTGCTGGATTTGTTAGTTCATTCTTTTATGATGTCCTTTGAGGCTTTGCTTCCAATAGTACATGGACTTTTTGGTTCACTCATTTTCTTGGAGTGTTGGAGCCTTTCAAAAACAAAAAGCAACAACAACAACAAAAACCACTTGAATTTGTGTCATATGCTTCTCTTAGGAAAGGCCACTTTTCCGGAAAAGAAGGGATCTTCACCCCTCAGGAGACTCTGAAGACTGGGTTTGTGGGTTTGTGAAGGCTGAAGATAAGTCCCTCCATTCTTGTCCATGTTCTGTTGGGCTTTCATTTTCTTAAAATAATAATAAACTCATTAGATGATAATAGAACTCTCATTTGAAAATAGCTATATTTTCTAAGGGGTTTCCCTGGTGGCTCAGGCAGTAAAGAATCTACCTGCAATGCAGGAGATCCAGGTTTGATCCCTAGGTATTTTCTAAGACAAAAATATGAGAAAAATTGCGTTACTTTATAGTTTTGCAAATGCCTTTCATATATAGCTTAATAGAAGACAGCTGCATTCTCATCTCTACTTTGTATTAAATTTGCTGTTTTGGTTAAAGTATATGAAGAAAATCTGCCACTGACAGAGGTATGCAGTTGAAAAAGGGAAGAATAAGGCAATATTATTTCTAGATAGTCTCCTTTGAAAATACCATTAAGTGTAGTTTCTTCCAATGTCGAATTCAATGAAATTTTTGTGTGAATTTTTGTGTGAATTTTTTTATATTAAAATCCATTAGAAGACCTTACATTTTGAGTGAATGTTTTATCCATATGTGATTCTGTTGCAGTATTTATTGGTCATTTTGAGTTATTCTTATGTTTCAAGTATTGACATCTTCTATTATATAATACCAAAATAATCATACTCTCAATATCAGAACTAATATCATCATAAAAATCTTTCATCATCAGGGGGCTGTCAAGTTCACATGCCTACATGCTAAGTAACTTCAGTCATATCTGACTTTGTGATCCCACGGACTGTAGCATGCCAAGCTTTTCTGTCCATGGAATTTTCTGTCCAAGAATACTGGAGTGGGTTGCCATTTTCTCCTCCAGGGGATCTTCCCAGCCCAGGGGTTGAACCTACGCCTTTCACATCTGCTGTGTTGGCAGACAGGTTCTTTACCACTAGCGCTACCTAGGACACCCAAGTTCACAAGGACATGTATGCATTTACCAAAATTCTAATTTTTCACAATAAATCTCAAATTTTATCATTAGTAACATATATCTTCAGTTGTTTTCTTTATGATGGACTTACTTCCTTCATTTTCAAGATATTGTCTACCAAATACTGATTCTAAATAGCCACAGTTTTCACTCACTCTTTTCAAATAAAGTGTTGTTCCATGATAAAACTGGTGAGTTCAGCTTGCAAGTTGTACAATCACTCAACATACAGCAGAAGTGCCCATGTGTACTTCCCATTTTGTCATTCAGAGCATTACAAAGACAGGTACTCAGTGTCAAAATTTCATACAATTTGTAATTTTTAATGTTTCATTCAAGGCATTCTTGATGAAATGATATCTTCCTCTATAAATATTTGACTTTGAAAAATACAAGGATATGATGATTTCTAGTATAGTTTGATTCCGCTACCTCCATTAGCTAAGGTGAAAATGAAAGTGAAGTCACTCAGTCGTGTCCGACTCTTTGTGACCCCATGGACTGCAGCTCACCAGGCTCCTCCATCCATGGGGTTTTCCAGGCAAGAGTACTGGAGTGGGTTGCCTTTTAGCCTTTTTAGCCACCAATGCTTTGGTACAACTGGTGTGATTTTACAGACCTCTTGAAAGATTTTAGGGTTCACAAGGGGCTCATGTTCAGTTCAGTTCAGTTGCTCAGTCATGTCCCATTCTTTGCAACCCCATGGATTTCAGCATGCCAGGATTTCCTGTCCATTACCAACTCCCGGAACTTAGTTAAACTCATGTGCATCGAATAGGTGATGCCACCCAACCATCTCAATCCTCTGACTCCCCTTCTCCAGCCTTCAATCTTTCCCAGCATCAGGGTTTTCTCAAATGAGTCAATTCTTTGCATCAGGTGGCCAAAGTATTGGAGTTTCAGCTTTAGCATCAGTCCTTCCAAAGAACACCCAGGACTGATCTCCTTTAGAATGGACTGGTTGGATCTCCTTGCAGTCCAAGGGACTCTTAAGAGTCTTCACCAACACCACAGTTCGAAAACATCAGTTCTTCAGTGCTCAGCTTTCTTTATATTCCAACTCTCACATCGGTACATGACTACTGGAAAAATCTTAGCTTTGACTAGACAGACCTTTGTTGGCAAAGTAATGTCTCTGCTTTTTAATAGGCTGTTTGCTGCTGCTGCTGCTAAGTCACTTCAGTCGTGTCTGACTCTGTGCGACCCTATAGACAGCAGCCCACCAGGCTCCCCCGTCCCTGGGATTCTCCAGGCAAGAACACTGGAGTGGGTTGCCATTTCCTTCTCCAATGCATGAAAATGAAAAGTGAAAGTGAAGTCATTCAGTCGTGTCTGACTCTTCGCGACCCCATGGACTGCAGCCTATGAGGCTTCTCCGCCCATGGAACTTTCCAGTCAAGAGTACTGGAGTGGGTTGCCATTGCCTTCTCCAAATATGCTGTCTAGGTTGGTGGTAACTTTCCATCCAAGGAGTAAGCGTCTTTTAATTTCAAGGCTGCAGTCACCATCTGCAGTGATTTTGGAGCCTCCCAAAATAAAGTCTGACGCTGTTTCCATTGTTTTCCCATCTATTTCCTATGAAGTGATGGGACTGGATGCCATGATCTTAGTTTTCTGCATATTGAGCTTTAAGCCAACCTTTTCACTCTCCTCTTTCACTTTCATCAAGAGGCTTTTCAGTTCTTCTTTGCTTTCTGCCATAAGGGTAGTGTCATCTGCATATCTGAGGATATTGAGATTTCTCCTGGCAACCTTGATTCCAGCTTGTGCTACATACAGCCCAGCATTTCTCATGATGTACTCTGCAAATAAGTTAAATAAGCAGGGTGACAATATACAACCTTGAAGTACTCCTTTCCTGACTTGGAACCAGTCTGTTGTTCCAAGTCCAGTTCTAACTATTGCTTCTTGACCTGCATTCAGAGTTCTCAAGCAGCAGGTCAGGTGGTATAGTATTCCCATTTCTTGAAGAATTTTCCACAGTTTATTGTGATCCACACAATCAAAGGCTTTGGTGTAGTCAGTAAAGCAAAAGTAGATGTTTTTCTAGTACTCTCTTGCTTTTTTGATGATCCAGCAGATGCTGGCAATTTGATCTTTGGTTCCTCTCCCTTTTTTCTAAATCCAGCTAAGTTCCTGGTTCACATACTATTGAAGCCTGGCTTGGAGAATTTTGAGCATTACTTTACTAGCGTGTGAGATGAGTGCAATTGTACAGTAGTTTGAGCATTCTTGGGCGTTGCCTTTCTTTGGGATTGGAATGAAAACTGACCTTTGCCAGTCCTGTGGCCACTGCTGAGTTTTCCAAATTTGCTGGCATATTGAGTGCAGCACTTTCACAGCATCATCTTTCAGGATTTGAAAGAGCTCCACTGGAATTCCATCACCTCCACTAGCTTTGTTCATAGTGATGCTTTCTAAGGCCCACTTGACCTCACATTCCAGAATGTCTGGCTCTAGGTGAGTGATCACACCATCATGATTATCTTGGTCGTAAAGATCTTTTTTGTACAGTTCTTCTGTGTATTCTTGCCACTTCTTCTCAATATCTTCTGCCTCTGTAAGGTCCCTACAATTTCTGTCCTTTCTTGAGCCCATCTTTACATGAAATGTTCCCTTGATATGTCTAATTTTCTTGAAGAGATCTCAGTCGTTCCCATCCCTTTGTTTTCCTCTGTTTCTTTGCATTGATCACCGAGGAAGGCTTTCTTATCTCTTCTTGCTCTTCTTTGGAACTCTGCATTCAGATGCGTATATCTTTCCTTTTCTCCTTTGCTTTTCACTTCTCTTCTTTTCACAGCTATTTGTAAGCCCTCCTCAGAGAGCCATTTTGCTTTTTTGCATTTCTTTTCCATGGGGATGGTCTTGATCCCTGTCTCCTGCACAGTGTCATGAACCTCTGTCCATAGTTCATCAAGCACTCTATCAGATCTAGTCCCTTAAATCTATTTCTCATTTCCACTGTATAATCATAAGGGTTTTGATTTAAGTCATACCTGAATGGTCTAGTGGTTTTCCCTACTTTCTTCCATTTAAGTCTGAATTTGGCAATAAGGAGTTCACGATCTGGGCCACAGTCAGCTCCCGGTCTTATTTTTACTGACTGTATAGAGCTTCTCCATATTTGGCTGCAAAGAATACAATCAATCTGATTTCAGTATTGACCATCTGATGACGTCCATATGTAGAGTCTTCTCTTGTGTTGTTGAAAGAGGGTGTTTGCTATGACCAATTGTGTTCTCTTGGCAAAACATTGTTAACCTTTGACCTGCTTTATTTTGTACTCCAAGGCCAAACTTACCTGCTATTCTAGGTATCTCTTGACTTCCTACTTTTGCATTCCAGTCCCCTATAATGAAAAGGACATCTTTTTTTGGGTGTTAGTTCTAGAAGGTCTTGTAGGTCATCATAGAACCATTCAACTTTAGCTTCTTTGGCATTACTGATTGGGGCATAGACTTGAATTAATGTGATACTGAATGGTTTGCCCTGGAAACGAACAGAGATCATGCTGTCACTTATTGTGATTGCATTCAAGTACTTCATTTTTGGACTCTTTGTTGACTATGATGGCTACTCCATTTCTTCTAAGGGATTCTTGCCCACAGTTCAGTTCAGTTCAGTCGCTCAGTTGTGTCCAACTCTTTGTGACCCCATGAACCGCAGCATGCCAGGCCTCCCTGTCCATCACCATTTCCTGGAGTTCACTCAGACTCATATCCATCAAGTCAGTGATGCCATCCAGCCATCTCATCCTCTGTTGTCCCCTTCTCCTCCTGCTCCCAACCCCTCCCAGCATGAGTCTTTTCCAATGATTCAACTCTTCTCATGAGGTGGCCAAAGTACTGGAGTTGCAGCTTTAGCATCATTCCTTCCAAAGAAATCCCAGGGTTGATCTCCTTCAGAATGGACTGGTGGGATCTCCTTGCAGTCCAAGGGACTCTCAAGAGTCTTCTCCAGCACCACAGTTCAAAAGCATCAACTCTTTGGTGCTCAGCCTTCTTCACAGTCCAACTCTCTCATCCATACAGGACCACAGGAAAAACCATAGTCTTGACGAGTTGGATCTTAGTCAGCAAAGTAATGTCTCTGCTTTTGAATATGCTATCTAGGTTGGTTATAACTTTTCTTCCAAGGAGTAAGTGTCTTTTAATTTCATGGCTGCAGTCACCATCTGCAGTGATTTTGGAGCCCCCAAAAATAAAGTCTGACACTATTTCCACTGTTTCCCCATCTATCTCCCATGAAGTGATGGGACCGGATGCCATGATCTTTGTTTTCTGAGTGTTGAGCTTTAAGCCAACTTTTTCACTCTCCACTTACAGTTTCATCAAGAAGCTTTTTAGTTCCTCTTCACTTTCTGCCATAAGGGTGATGTCATCTGCATATCTGAGGTTATTGATATTTCTCCCGGCAATCTTGATCCCAGCTTGTGCTACATCCAGGCCAGCATTTCTCATGATGTAGTCTGCATATAAGTGAAATAAACAAGGTGACAATATACAGCCTTGATGTACTCCTTTTCCTATTTGAAACCAGTCTGTTGTTCCATGTCCAGTTCTAACTGTTGCTTCCTGACCTGTATACAGATTTCTCAAGAAGCAGGTCAGGTGGTCTGGTATTCCCATCTCTTTCAGAATTTTCCACAGTTTATTGTGATCCACACAGTCAAAGGCTTTGGCATATTCAATAAAGCTGAAATAGATGTTTTTCTGGAACTCGCTTGCTTTTTTGATGATCCAGCAGATGTTGGCAATTTGATCTCTGGTTCCTCTGCCTTTTCTAAAACCAGCTTGAACATCAGGAAGTTCACGGTTCACGTATTGCTGAAGTCTGGCTTTGAGAATTTTGAGCATTACTTTAGTAGCGTGTGAGATAAGTGCAATTGTGCGGTAGTTTGAACATTCTTTGGCATTGCCGTAGTAGATATAATAGTTATCTGAGTTAAATTCACCTATTCCAGTCCATTTTAGTTCACTGATTTCTAAAATGTCAGTGTTCACTCTTGCTATCTCCTATTTGACCACTTCCAATTTGCCTTGATTCGTGGATCTAACATTTCAGGTTCCTATACCATATTGCTCTTTACAGTACTGGACTTTATTTCCATCACCAGTCACATCCACAACTGGGTGTTGTTTTTGCTTTGGCTCTGTCTCCATCTTCTCCTGCGAAAACTCCAAAATTATAACTCATTGCTGAATAACTGTCAACAGAAGAATCCAACCAAAAAAGATACTTCATGTCCAAGGGCAAAGGAGAAGCCCCGCCATCATGGTAGGAGGGGAAAAATCACATTTAGAATCAAACCCCATAGCTGCCAGAGACACTTGGAGGGCTCAAACAAACCTTGTGCATACCAGGACTCAGAGATTCACAGAGACTGAGCCAGAACTGTGTTTTAGTGTCTCCTGCAGATGGATGGGTCAGCAGTGGACTGCTGCAAGGGCAGGGCCTCTGAGTGCAGTAGACCTGGGTATGACATAAGACCTCTTGGAGGAGGTCACCATTAATCCCACCCTAGAGCTACCAGAACTTACACAGGACTCTTGAGGGCACAAAGAAAACCTTATATGCACCAGGACCCAGGAGAAAAGAGCAGTGACCTCCACCAGAGACTGACCCAGACTTGCCAGTGAGTGTCCAGGAGTCTCTGGTGGAGGCGTGGGTCAACGGTGGCCTGCGGCAGGGTTGGGGGCACTGAGTGCAGCAGTGTGTGCATGGGACATTTTGAAGGAGGTCACCATTATCTTCATTACCTCCACCATAGTTTGGCCCCAGGTTAAACAACAGGGAGGGAACACAGCCTCACCCATCAACAGAAAATTGGATTAAAGATTTACTGAGCATGGCCCCACCCATCAGAACAAAACCCAGTTTCCTGCTCAGTCAGTCTTTCCCATCAGGAAGCTTCCATAAGTCTCTTATCCTCCTCCATCAGAGGGCTGACAGAATAAAACCACAATCACAGAAAACTAACCAATCTGATCACATGGACCACAGCCTTGTCTAACTCAGTGAAACTATGAGCCATGCCACATAGGGCCACCCAAGATAAATGAGTCATGGTGGAGAGTTCTGACAAAATGTGGTCCACTGGAGAAGGGAACCGGAAACCACTTCAGTATTCTTGCCTTGAGAACTCCATGAACAGTATGAAAAGGCAAAAAGATAGGACACTGAAAGGTGAACTCCGCAGGTCAGTAGGTGCCCAATATGCTACTGGAGATCAGCGGAGAAATAACTCCAGAAAGAATGAAGAGACAGATCTAAAGCAAAAACAGCACCCAGTTGTGGATGTGATTGGTGATGGAAATAAAGTCCAATGCTGTAAAGAAGGAGCTCACAGTGTATAGTTAAAATATGGCTCATTGTGGTGACCTGACAAACAAGGGGTGAAATCACAGTGGCCACATTGCCTTCATAGGCATCCTGTATCTTCCTTAAGGTGATATCCTGTTTTTCCCTGCTGGTGCCAGTTTCTTAAGACTACGTGACCACCCGACCACGAGACCCCTTCAACTACATGACCATAAGACCCCAGCTACTGGCTAAAGATAAACTGAGGCTCCCTCCCTCCAGAGCACAATTTCCCACCGATAGGGTATAAGAAGGATTGAATGTAAAAAGAGAGCATTAGTTTCTCTCTAAAGCCAGTCACTTTCTTTCTTTCTTTCTTCCTTTCCTATAATAAATCTTTCTCTGCCTGAATGCCTGGCTCACTCTCTTTTTCTCCATGCTTACCTTACAAAAGGATCTTAGAGATCCTCAAGAGTCAACAGCCACACTTTCAAAACTACTAATTGTTCTCAAGGGTAGGTTATATAACCAATATCCAAAATAATCTTAGCAATCCAGGTGGCTCAGTGGTAAAGAATCCACCTGCCAATGTAGGAGACATAAGAGACTTGGGTTCAGTCTCTGGCTCAGTAAGATCCCCTGGAGTAGGAAATGGCAACCTACTCCAGTATTCTCATCTGGAGAATTTCATGCACAGAAAGCCTGGTGGTTTAAAGTCCATGGGGTCGCAGAGTCTTGACATGACTGAGCAACTGAGTGCATACATTATGACTCCTAGTATGGTTTGATTCCACTACCTTGATTTGCTAAGGTACTAGCAGTTTTAGCCACCACTGCTTTTGCACATTGGTGTGATTTCACAGACCTCTTGAAAGGATCTTAAGGATTGTTAAAACCACTGTTTGTTCTCAAGGGCAATGTTCATAACTAATATCCAAAATAATCCTATCAATTATATATAACCAAAAATCACTAATCTATATACTCATAAATGACAGAAGCATGTGGACGAGGCAAGAAACCAGAAAGAGTGATGAGGTTGTCATGCGAGTGTATGTTCCTTGGTTCTTTGTCTCGTCACAACAAAGATTTGGAGTGACGGACATTAAAGCCCCCTCGGCATGTCACAGCTCTCAGGTCTTGGATAGACCGTGTTATAGTTCTCAGGTCTTGAATGGACCATGTTATAGCTCTTAGACAAATCAGTGTTACAGCTCAGTATTACAGCTCTATTTTATTTAGAAGATAGCAGGGAAAATCCATCTTTGAGGCATGAGGGCATGTCGATCCAAAGACACGAAGGAAGAGCACCCCAGCGTGTGGAAGAGAGAGAGAGAGCTAGCTTTGGCTCCTCTATTTGTATGTTTATCTCTCCCTGGGCCTGTCCTGTGTAAATTAGGCCAGCCAGGAGTGTTGTTTGTTTAACTTGAAGTCCTCACTCTGGTCCTCCGACCTACTTTTGTTCTACTTTTGCTGGCTTTTCCCTTCCTTATCTTTTAGCCACCGCCATTTTGGACTCCTTTTCCCTATTCTACCTACCTAACAAGGTCAAACAAGATTTATCAGAGGAAGTGCCTGTGAAATAAAGCCCTATAACATACACAAGAAGAATCCAGGAAAAGACTTCCTGGTAAAGGGGTGGAGGTACTTGGTAATGGCATCCAAAATAGAGAAAACACATTGTCAAACACCGTGACTGAACATAGCATCATGCATTAGTCAGGGTAGGCTAGAGTACATTGTGCTAACACACACCTAAATCTTCATAGTTTAACACATCCACATTTATTTCTCCCTCAAAGACTATTATTGATACTGGCCAGGGTTCTTGGCCTTCCCCAATCAATAGACATTAACTAGAGGCTAGACAAGAGATTCAGGCAATTCAGAAATTGCTTTATTGGGGTCTCTGCTGCAGCAGAGGGGAGCGAGAACAAGTAACAGTTGCTCCTTGAGGAGGGGTGAGGGGTAAGGTGAGGTTAGGGCTGTGTCCTACAGGTCAGGCCTGAGGGGTGGCTTTTGTGCTCAGCCCATCTCTCTGGTCCCGTTGAGTTCAGACCGTGTTTGCAGTACTCTGTTTTTGCTCCAGGATTTTCAAATGGACAGAGGAGCCATTAAAGGACCCTAAAGGTGTCAACTAAAAAGTACAGTCACAACCTGAAAGTAGAGTTATTTTATTTGGTGGGAATGTTTAGGACTCTGAGCCTAGGAGAGAGCACCTCAGTAGCTCTGAGAAAATAGCTCTAAGGAAACAGGAGGGAAAATCAGGCTATATACAAGCTTGCAACAAAAGGGAGCAGACAGTCTGAACATCAAAGATCACGTATCAAGTCAAGGAATTTAGCCTTCTTTGTATGGGAAGATGCAAGCCTCTGAGCTCACTGAATTCTTTCCTTTCATATGCACCTCAGCTATCTGGGCCGGGCTGCTTCCTTGTTCACCTTGCTCCTTGAATTCCCCCAGCTCCTCAGCCATCACCGTGGGGAGTGAATCTCAGTTTGGGGAGACTTCATTCACATTTGGAGGCCAGAAATTGCTGGTGGTTGAGTCATTTCTTGTTTGTTAATATGTCAGGAGATATTTTCATCTCACAAAGCCGTGGGGGCCACAAAAGAGTCGGACACAACTAAGCACAGCACAGCACTTCAGAAATGGCTGTTGGTTTTTGGGTTTGTGTGTGTGAGTGTGTGTCTTTTTGTATCCTTTGGTCCAAAATTTGTCCCAGCTGCATATTCATGCAGTTATTTTTAGTCCCATATAGTCTCTTTGTACTTTGTTGCTCAAGGAGAGGCTTGTCCAGATGCAAGCACTGCAGCACCGCTGCAAAGGGTCGCAGGTCCTAGTCTGTCTCACTGCCAGTAGTTTTAGGGGAAGCCTACTGATTGAAACTGCCCAACCTGGCCAGGCACCACAGTAACTATTTGCAGGAGTTGTTTTATGACAGGAGATCCTGATAAGATATATGGAACTAATAACCCACCACCAACTGGAAGACTTCGGGAAAGGTCTAAAGGAGACAGCGTATGTCCGTCCACTTCCCAAAATCCCTCTCGCTAGCATCCGTCTTGGCTGAGCGATGCGTGTGCCACCAGGAAAGACTCTGAATTTGAATGATTGGCACCCAGAAACTAATCCCATCACCATGAAACCGAGAATGTGAACCACGCGGCAGAGCAGTTCTCCTGGGTTCCCTTACCCTACTGCTCTCCACCCGGGTGCCCTTTCCCAATAAAATCTCTTGCTTTGTCAGCACATGTGTCTCCTCAGACAATTCATTTCCGAGTGTTAGACAAGAGCCCAGTTTTGGGCCCTGGAAGTGGTCCTCCTTCCTACAACAGTAGGACAGCTCTCCAAGGCAGCTGGAGCAGCAACTAAGGCTTTTTTTGTCTTGTGGCATTGTCACATGGACATGTGGGTTCCACAGTCCATGACAGAGGAGGAGAAAGCTGCTGATAGCTCCACTAACAGAACCAAACATGCATCCACTGATACTCCTACACCATTAGCTGTAACTCCTCAAATGACCCCTTCTAACTTTAAGGGGGCTGAGAAATGTGAGAGAGTGCTTGGATATTTGGAGAGCCTTACACTTCTCTGACTGAAACTAGTTCTTTAAAATAGACCCCTGGCACAGAGATAATTTCTAAGAGTAAAGATTTAAGGGAGATTCACACTGCACTTTCAGATCAAAAAGGAATAGAAGTCAAGGAGGAAAGATCAGATAATAAGCAAGTGATTCTTTATGGTATAAAGAGAAAAATCTCAGTCTAGTATTGGAGAGCTAAATTTTTTCCTTTAAGTGGGTAGAAGAGGGAAAGAGAAACTGTTGGGGCCATTGTGAGGAAATCAGGAGAGACTCCATCTTGAGGCCTGTCATCCATTTTAAAGACAGGATGTGAAGTGGGCCTGAACCCTGCCCAAGAGTGAGGAAAGCATTGCTAGTGAAAACCAGGTCTCCTGGAGACTTCCCTCCCTACGGATGGCAAACAGAGACTGTAGTTGTGGTCAGGGCCCCCTCTTAGATTAACCATGGAGACACCCTCCCATGATATATAATCATTGTTGTTCCCCTCCTTTAACCTCAATTGTTTGTTCTCCTAGCACCTACTTGTTGTTAAAACTCAATCATATGCAACAAAAAGATTGCTAACATGTAACCAGCCAGGTAGTGGGGGTATAAAACCAGGCCTCTCAGAAACATCAGGGTCCTTGTTGGGAACTGATTTCCCTTGGACCCGCTGGTATAATAAACCACACTCCACTGTCTTGAGTGCCCTCCAAGGTGTTTTTTGTGACTACAGATTCCACAACAAAACAGGTAGGGAGAAGTCTAGAATTACACAAATTTCTATCATAATGGGGGCTTTCCTGGGGACTCAGATGGTAAAGAATCTGTCTCCAATGTAGGAAACCCAGGCTCAATTCCTGGGTCTGGAAGATCCCCTGGAAGAGGAAATTGCAACCCGTGACAGTATTCTCACCTAAAGAATTCCATGGACAGAGGAGACTGTCAGGCTATAGTCCATAGAGTCACTAAGAGCTGGACACAAATGAGCATTTTTTTGTTCTTTTTTTATATATAATAATGCTTAGGGGAAAAAAAGTTACAATAAAATACCATGTGGTTTGTCTCTCCTGTGTAAAACTGGCATAAAAAGTCTAAAAGGAAATACAGGATGATTTTAACAACTAATTCTGGTGATATTTATATTTTCCATAATGAACATGGTTACTTTGTAACCAAAGGAAAAACAAGCTTCATTTTAAAATACCATTCTAAATGACACATTACCTACAAATAATAAGTCTAATATTGATATGTGACATTCATTAATGTGGTGAATATGCTTTCCCCCACCTTAAACTGGGATGTGTGGCTTGATATAAACTCTGACAAGACTGAAAATTTTGCATCAAGTAGTCCTGGAAAATCATGTAGCTGCATAGCCACAAAGAACTGAAAAGTTGTAATTATATTTCTTTAAGCTCAAATGTGACATGTTAATATATGGTACACATATTTATTACAACATACATTCTTGCTCTCCACAAACATATTACTGAAACTTACATTAATTCAATTTCTATAAAGTGAATTACATTTTAAATTACTAAAATAGCTTGTATTTAATAAGGTATTACTCTGAATTATTTTTCTGTATAAGATGTATATTCAGTTCAGTTCAGTTCATTCACTCAGTTGTGTCCGACTCTTTGCGACCCCATGAACCACAGCACACCAGGCCTCCCTGTCCATCACCAACTCCTGGAGTTCACTCAGACTCATATTCATCAAGTCAGTGATGCCATCTCATCCTCTGCTGTCCCCTTCTCCTCCTGCCTCCAATCCTTCCCAGCATCAGAGTCTTTTCCAATGAGTCAACTGTTCGCATGAGGTGTCCAAGTACTGGAGTTTCAGCTTTAGCATCATTCCTTCCAAAGAAATCCCAGGGCTGATCTCCTTCAGAATGGACTGGTTGGATCTCCCTGCAGTCCAAGGGACTCTCAAGAGTCTTCTCCAACACCACAGTTCAAAGCATCAATTCTTCAGTGATCAGCTTTCTTCACAGTCCAACTCTCACATCCATACATGACCACAGGAAAAACTATAGCCTTGACTAGACGGACTTTAGTCGGCAAGGTAATGTTTCTGCTTTTGAATATGCTATCTAGGTTGGTCATAACTTTCCTTCCAAGGGGTAAATAGATTTTAATTTCAAGGCTGCAGTCACCATCTGCAATAATTTTGGAGCCCCCCAAAATAAAGTCTGACACTGTTTCCACTGTTTCCCCATCTATTTCCCATGAAGTGATGGGACCAGATGCCATGATCTTACTTTTCTGAATGTTGAGCTTTAAGCCAACTTTTTCACTCTCCTCTTTCACTTTCATCAAGGGGCTTTTTAGTTCCTCTTCACTTCCTGCCATAAGGGTGGTGTCATCTGTGTATCTGAGGTTATTGATATTTCTCCCAGCAATCTTGATTCCAGCCTGTGCTTCTTCCAGTCCAGCGTTTCTCATGATGTACTCTGCATATAAGTTAAATAAACAGGGTGACAATATACAGCCTTGACATACTCCTTTTCCTATTTGGAACTAGTCTGTTGTTCCATGTCCAGTTCTAACTGTTGCTTCCTGAACTGCATATAGGTTTCTCAAGAGGCAGGTCAAGTGGTCTGGTATTCCCATCTCTTTCAGAATTTTCCACAGTTTATTGTGATCCACACAGTCAAAGGTCTTGGCATAGTCAATAAAGCAGAAATTGATGTTTTTCTGGAACTCTCTTGCTTTTTCCATGATCCAGCGGATGTTGGCAATTTGATCTCTGGTTTCTCTGCCTTTTCTAAATCCAGCTTGAACATCTGGAGGTTCATGGTTCACATATTGCTGAATCCTGGCTTGGAGAATTTTGAGAATTACTTTACTAGTGTGTGAGATGAGTACAATTGTGCGCTAGTTTGAGCATTCTTTGACATTGCCTTTCTTTGGGATTGGAATGAAAACTGACCTTTTCCAGTCCTGTGGCCACTGCTGAGTTTTCCAAACTTGCTGGCATATTGAGTGCAGCACTTTCACAGCATCATCTTTCAGGATTTGAAACAGCTCAACTGGAATTCCATCACCTCCCCTAGCTTTGTTCATAGTGATGCTTTCTAAGGCCCACTTGACTTAACATTCCAGGATGTCTGGCTCTAGGTGAGTGATCACACCATCGTGATGATCTGGGTCTTGAAAATCTTTTTTGTACAGTTTTTCTGTGTATTCTTGCCACTTCTTCTTAATATCTTTTACTTCTGTTAGGTCCATATCATTTCTGTCATTTATCGAGCCCATCTTTGCATGAAATGTTCCCTTGGTAACTCTAATTTTCTTGAAGAGATCTCTAGTCTTTCCCATTCCTTTGTTTTTCTCTATTTCTTTGCATTGGTCACTGAGGAAGGCTTTTTTATCTCTTCTTGCTATTCTTTGGAACTCTGCATTCAGATGCTTATATCTTTCCTTTTCTCCTTTGCTTTTCACTTCTCTTCTTTTCACAGCCATTTGTAAGGCCTCCCCAGACAGCCATTTTGCTTTTTTGCATTTCTTTTCCATGGGGATGGTCTTGATCCCTGTCTCCTGTACAATGTCAGGAACCTCCATCCGTAGTTCGTCAGGCACTCTATCTATCAGAACTCGTCACTTAAATCTATTTCTCACTTCCACTGTATAATCATAAGGGATTTGATTTAGGTCATACCTGAATGGTCTAGTGGTTTTCCCTACTTTCTTTTATTTAAGTCTGAATTTGGCAATAAGGATGATGCCAAATGATCTGAGCCACAGTCAGCTCCTGGTCTTGTTTTTGCTGAGTGTATAGAACTTCTCCATCTTTGGCTGCAAAGAATATAATCAATCTGATTTCGGTGTTGACCATCTGTTGATGTCCATGTTTAGAGTCTTCTCTTTTGTTGTTGGAAGAGGGTGTTTGCTATGGCCAGTGCATTTTCTTGGCAAAACTCTATTAGCCTTTGCCCTGCTTCATTCCGTATTCCAAGGACAAATTTGCCTGTTACTCCAGGTGTTTCTTGACTTCCTACTTTTGCATTCCAGTCCCCTATAATGAAAAGGACATCTTTTTTGGGTGTTAGTTCTAAAAGGTCCTGTAGATCTTCATAGAACTGTTCAACTTCAGCTTCTTCAGTGTTACTGGTAGGGGCATAGACTTGGATTACTCTGATATTGAATGGTTTGCCTTGGAAACGAAGAGAGATCATTCTGTCGTTTTTGAGATTGCATCCACATACTGCATTTCAGACCGTTTTGTTGACCATGATGGCTAGTCCACTTCTTCTAAGGGATTCCTGCCCGCAGTAGTAGATATAATGGTCATCTGAGTTAAATTCACCCATTGCAGTCCATTTTAGTTCACTGATTCCTAGAATGCCGATGCTCACTCTTGCCATCTCTTGTTTGACCACTTCCAATTTGCCTTGATTCAAGGACTGTTGGGAGCCAGGGTGAGGAACTCCGCCCATGGCAAAGGTAATGAGGAAGGAAGCTTGGCATACGCAAAGGCGTGATCAAGCCTCAGGAAACCCCCTGTTCCCGAGCATCTACCCCCAAAACCAGAGTACTTTATGGGGAGCTCTCCCCCATAACCATTTCTCTCAGAGAAGGAGTTAACTTGCAGCTCCAGTTAATAAAAATTCCTGGGCGTAATAAGAGCGTTTCAACTTATGAACTCTGAAGGTTCTCTGGCCTGCCTGATCAGGCTCGTCTGGCCGCTGTGATTGTTTACAGCCTCCCAACTGTGAGAGGCATGGTATGTTTTAAAACTTTCTAAATACAGACTCTTTTGAGAAGTTAGAAGATCATTAGTATAGTATTGGTAGGTTGATTAGGAATTATATTGGTGAACGGTTTTTTCATTTGTCCTGCCAATAATTACTGCTAATTCCGTGCCCTGGGTGTAACAAGGATGTCTCAAGTCAAACCTCTCTGCTGACAGACTAGCTTGTGTGACAGCCTCTCAGCCATAAACAGCACAGAGAGTTTGGAGTATTAGCATAGGGCTTTTTTCATTGATGAGTCAATGATTGCCATCAGGCCTCCATATCCTTAGGCACCTGGGAATATATTAATCAATGTATTTGGAATATAGAAAAGGAAATATAGTAGTTTTTTGATGTTAGCAATACTAGACTTTTGAGTTAATGAATCTTCTCTTTTGTTATAGATCACTGTACTTTGTTATAAATCACTATAAATCACTATGCTATGTAACTTTATCACTATTATAAGACAAAATAGACCTTAGGGGAATGTTGGTAAAGGGTTTACATTTGTTGAGCCAATATTTGCTGCTAAAATGTCATATTCCTGCCCTTATAATGGATATAACTAGCATATAGGAGAAATAAGTATTAACCTTTAAGATTAATCATGTTAAACCTTAGGTTAAGTAAATTCCTTTCTTGATTGTAACTCACTACACCCTCACCCTATAGGAATGCAACTTTATTTGGAGGGTGGCACCTGATTTAAGAAAAAATCACCCCTGGAAAAATAAGTTTTCTGGTTAACTGACCGGTATCAGAAAGGGCCATAAAATGTCAGCAGACCTCATGGCTAGAAGATGATGAAACTCATAAGACCTTTGTATAATTTTATATGAAGCACCTGATTGTGACAAGGGTCAGGTCTGCTGACCCCCGCGTGACTCTGTATTCATCCCTATGTATAACAAAAAGGTATATGAACAAACCTGAAAAATAAAGAAATCGGATCAGTTTCTGGAAAGACTGATTCCCCCGTGTCGTTTCTTTCTTGCTCCCCATTTTCCTGGCTGAATTCCCATCTGAAATGTGGGTACTCACCAAGCCTGCTAATTCTGCCTGGGCTTCTGAGATCGGACTGGGAGGCCTCAATGCCTCCTCTCCTTTGGGAGAATGGAAAGACGCCTGTGGCCTACGTAGGTGGTGATTGGGATTCCATGTAAACCAGTTATTCAGCCTCTTTTCTCCACTAATTCTCCTACTACACTATCTGTTTCTAATCTCCTTCTATATCTGTAATTAAATAAGTTTTTTCCAGGACGCTGACTCCGTCCCCACCTTTGAATCACCCTGGATCCACCGGGGCTGGACCCCTGCAATGGACCTGACATTCCAGGTTCCTATGCAATATTGCTCTTTATAACATCGGACCTTGCTTCTATCACCAGTCATATCCACAACTGAGTATTGTTTTTGCTTTGGCTCCATCCCTTCATTCTTTCTAGAGTTATTTCTCCACTGATCTCCAGTAGTATATTGGGCACCTACTGACCTGGGGTGTTCCTGTTTCAGTATCCTATCATTTTGCTTTTTCATACTGTTCATGGGGTTCTCAAGGCAAGAATACTGAAGTGGTTTGCCATTCTCTTCTCCAGTGGACCACATTCTGTCAAGCCTCTCCACCATGACCCACCTGTCTTGGGTTGCCCCACAGGCATGGCTTAGTTTCATTGAGTTAGACAAGGCAGTGGTCCTAGTGTGATTAGACTGACTAGTTTTCTGTGATTATGGTTTCAGTGTGTCTGCCCTCTGATGCCCTCTTGCAACACTTACCATCTTACTTGGGTTTCTCTTACCTTTGACATGGGGTATCTATTCACGGCTGCTCCAGCAAAGCACAGCTGCTGCTCCTTACCTTGGAGGAAGGGTATCTCCTCACCGCCACCCCTCCTGACCTTGAACGTGGAAAGATGTGTGTGTGTGTGTGTGTGTGTGTGTGTGTGTGTGTGTATATATATATATATATATGCTGCTAAGTTTCTTCAGTTGTATCCAACTCTGTGTGACCCCATAGATGGCAGCCCATCAGGCTCCTCTGTCCCTGGGATTCTTCAGGCAAGAACACTGGAGTGGGTTGCCATTTCCTTCTCGAATGCATGAAAGTGAAAAGTCAAAGTGAAGTCGCTCAGTCGTGTCTGACTCTTCGCGACCCCATGGACTGCAGTCTACCAGGTTCCTCTGCCCATGGGATTTTCTAGGCAAGAGTACTGGAGTGGGTCATTCTTGCCTGAAGAATCCCAGGGACAGAGGAGCCTGATGGGCTGCCATCTATGGGGTCACACAGAGTTGGATACAACTGAAGAAACTTAGCAGCATATATATATATATATATATATATATATATATATATATACACACACACACACACACACACACACACACACACATCTTTCCACGTTCAAGGTCAGGAGGGGTGGCGGTGAGGAGATACCCTTCCTCCAAGGTAAGCCATGCCTGTGTGTGTGTGTGTGTGTGTGTGTGTGACACATATATTTGCTTATGAGATACTAAACATTTAATTTTTACCTGGGCTTTTTGGTTTTTGCAAGCAGGAGAGAATACCTATGTTCTATCGTTTCTCCCAGCAGAGGGCAATGCAATCCAAGCATCATGCTTCACAATTTTTCATGAAAGTCAAACTTGCATAGTTATCACTTGGCAATTCTTATGCATGGGCAAAGTATAGTCCCACTAGGAGATAAGAGAATAGACAAAGGAAAAAATTCCCTTTCAATCCTTATTTCAGGAATATAAATAAGGAATGCAAGGAATATCAACTGAGATGATTTGTGCATATTCTTATTAACCTATGCCAAGCATCAATTATATGGAGATCGGTAACAGCTCAGAGGGCAAACAGCTTTTAATGTGGGTGGTTTCACATCTAGGGAAGGTTAAAAATGGTTCTGGGAAGAAGCACAGACTAAGTTCTATTTTTAAAATCTACTCCTGCAGAGAACAGTATTAAGTTTCAGGATAAATAAAAATGCATCTATTAAGTAATGGATTCTACTTTAAAAGAAACCACATTATCTAGTGAGGAGAAAGTATAAATATGCAGCGAACTCAGATGCAAGATGGCATTTAACATAATAACTGCCTGTTTTATAACCTCTAAACTCCATTTCTTATTTCTAGGCACCCCAGAGGCCCCTGAGGGAGAAGTCAGAGCACAGCTGTATGGGTTTACTCTTGAGCTTCATGTTCAGTGGACAGCAACCTTCGAGGAGGTAGCTCTAGACCTCCTCCTTGAGGGACTTGTGACTATAGCGACAGTAATGATTACTGCAAATTTCCGGGGGCAGGGGCTTTGCTCTCCTCTGTTGCACCTGCCCAAGAGAATGCAGAAAGTGCAACACTCCTTCAGCCATTTCTACCTGGCACCAGACAATGCCCAGTTGTGCTGGTTGGCCTGGCCAGACAGGAAACAGCTGCTGGTAGGGTCCAACCCCACGCCTGTGCACAGGAGGGGTCTGCTGGCCCCACTGCAGGAGGACTGTCAAGTATTTTCTGAATTTACATATATTCAGAACCATAAACACAGTTATTGAATCTGGTCAAGAAATACAAATTATGTTTGTTGCCTACAAACCTGGAGAGCATAAACTAAACATACAAAATACTAGTGGACAAAGGGAGGCCAGACCAAGTTAGGAAAAGTACATATTTTTTTTCTAGCGATAAGACCTATTGCTAGAGAAGCTTTAGGGTAGTGTAGGCCTTGATGGAAAGGGAGGATTTAGACAGGAAGAAACTGTAGGGAAAGGCTGGCATTTTGAGTGAGGAGAATAATGAACTTGAACAAAATAATGAAGATAGCACATTTGAGCACACTAGAAAAGAAATGTACATTATGGAGTACAAGGATCAGACCTGGCATATGGAGGTAATCTAGAGAAGTGCTTCTCAGCTTTGGAGCCCTAAAGGAAGGACTGGGGTGTGTAGTTATCATAAAGAATCCTAAATCTATTAGTGCTCCAAACAATACCTTGTGAATATATATTACTTCCCACTTCCAAATATGTATAGATGCTATTGAAATTTATAAAATGTAAATTTATTTAAAGGAGCTGCTGAATTAAAACTGTTTTAACATTTCTCAAAGAATGCCATTCTTCAGGTCTCAACTTAAATCTCATATCCTCAAAGATTTTTTTCCTCATTCCACCATGAAAGAGTGCCCAGGACCTCACCATTCTCTAGCTCTCATTCTGCTTTAATTTGTGTCTTTAGCAAACAAAAACCAACCTGGAAGTATATTATGTCTATTTGCTTACTCCCTGTCTCCTCTTTTTGGCTGTAAGCTACCCCGAAGCAAGGATTTTATTGGATTCACTACCAAAATACCAACACCTATAATGGTGCCTCTACATGATAGGCCTCCAGTAAATGTTTGCTGAATAAATGAACAAGTCTGTAAAATACTAGATTCAAATGCATGCTACAAGGTAAGTGAATTGATGAGGTTATAGGCTGTCATCTTTGTCCTCACAGTGAGTAAATTAAAATAGCAGCAGAAAACTCTTCACTTCCTCTTTACAGTCATCTCTTTGCATAAAAATGAGAATTTCTTATTAATAATAAGAGATGCCACAGAAGAACTAGCCCAATCATGACACACATAAGAGGGAAATGAGTCTTTAAAAAGGCTGCAGCTTAATTATGTGAAAGAACATTGCTTTTGAGATATAAGTAAATGACATAACCATTCATTTCAGTGCTCAAATGATAGAGACATTAATCAGAGCTTCCTCTAAACTCAGACAGATTAAGCCTCTACCATATTATTTCAAATTAGGTAATATATGTTGTCACTTGGATGCCTAGTCATTCATTCCCAAAACATTTTGAACTCCTGCAACCCCAGTTACAATAGGAAAATGATCACGTCACGATATTGCTTAAAGGCATGTTAGAAACTAGAACTGTGATTATACATGAAGCAAGCAAGTCATCAAAGGGAGAACTAAACATTTAACAAGAAATTTGGTGCGATGCAAAGTACTCAGTAAATAATATTATGTCAGGAGACATCTGAATTTTTAATATTAATGTCACATTATTGTTACCTCAGTTCAGTTCAGTTCAATCACTCAGTCGCATCTGACTCTTTGCAACCCCATGCACGCCAGGCCTCCCTGTCCATCACCATCTCCCGGAGTTCACTCAGACTCACATCCATCGAGTCAGTGATGCCATCCAGCCATCTCATCCTCTGTCGTCCCCTTCTCCTCCTGCCCCCAATCCCTCCCAGCATCAGAGTCTTTTCCAATGAGTCAACTCTTCTCATGAGGTGGCCAAAGTACTGGAGTTTCAGCTTTAGCATCATTCCTTCCAAAGAAATCCCAGGGCTGATCTCCTTCAGAATGGACTGGTTGGATCTCCTTGAAGTCCAAGGGACTCTCAAGAGTCTTCTCCAACACCGCAGTTCAAAATGGATTCATGTCAATGTATGGCAAAACCAATACAGTATTGTAAAGTAAAATAAAGTAAAAACAAAAATTAAACAAAAAAAAAGCATCAATTCTTCAGCCCTCAGCCTTCTTCACAGTCCAACTCTCACATCCATACATGACTACTGGAAAAACCATAGCCTTGACTAGATGGACCTTAGTCGGCAAAGTAATGTCTCTGCTTTTCAATATGCTATCTAGATTGGTCATAACTTTTCTTCCAAGAAGTAAGCGTCTTTTAATTTACTCTTTGGAAGAAAAGTTATGACCAACCTAGATTGTTACCTAGACATGTTTATTCGTTCCCTGACCTTTATTCTGACATATCAATTAGATTACCACTAATTATAGGGCAAAAATTGGTAACTATCATTTTATGTTATTGAGCTTCCTCTCCCAGGAATTTGACCGGGTTGTTGTCTTCACTTCATTATCGTCCTGTGAGAGGAGTGTGAAAATAGTGGTTACCCTGTGTTCTTCTCTACAGTCTGGTTGTTTTTATTTAAACACACTAAGTAGCAAATTTACTCTGGTTGTTTGGCCACGAATGAATAGAATGCATTAATATAAATCACTATGTGTTGTGCTGTACTCAGTCACTCAGCCATGTCTAACTCTTTGCGACCCCATGCACTGTAGCCCATCAGACTCCTGTCCATGGGATTCTCCAGGCAAGAATACTGGAGTTGGTTGCCATTTCCTCCACCAAAGGCTCTTCCCAACCCAGGGATCAAATCTGTATCTCCTGCATCTCCTGCATTGCAGGTGAATTCTTAACTGATGATCCACTGGAGAGGCCCTATAAATCAAAACAGTAAGCAAATAAACAATTACACATGGAATAACCTGTTTATCTATATACTCACCTATTACGCCCTCAGAGTTATTTCTGATATGCCCATCCCCCCAAAAGCTAAACTCTACCTCTTGCAAATCAAGAATAAGAATTGTTACAGTGCTAATGACTTGAATAGCTGTATGAATAACTCTTTCCCCCACCAAATCGTCTGTTAACCTATGAATTTATCATGGTTTTCTTATTAGGACAGCCTCCTCTACAAACTTGGAGCCCAATAGATACGATTCTTCCATTTATCTTTTATCTCTCAATCAATTAGTTTTAGGCAAGAACACAAAGATTCTGCATCTACAATGTAAAGCTATTGCTGATTTTTTTTTTTTTAATAAGGGGAATAAGACGACCTCTAGGCAGAAAACCTAATCATAGGGGATCTTAGAATCACCAATGATCTTAGTCCCGATTTTCTTGAAAACAGAACCTGAAGAAAAAAAATCCCCTTACTTTTACTTTTGGGCATGCAATTCTAGGAAAGAAACAGTGAAGGAAAGGTGCCAATGAACAGGAAGCCATGGAAAGCAAATGTAGATTACCAGTCTGGCTAGAACTTTATATCAAGTAAATATAGTATCTTAAGAAAGTCTACATGAGCTACTGTGTTGCTGCATAGTCTGACCGAGGAGCAAGAGGAAGAAGAGTTGATCTACCTTCTCCTATCTGCCTTTAAACAAAGTTCACCATATAGTGAATCAATAGTGGCACACTTTCAGGTTGTACCATTTGGTCCTTCCAGGAGCCATGGGAAATCTAAATAGCAAGACTGGAGTGATGGCATTCATAGCACCCACCACAATACATAAGGGGAGCTAGTGAGTAGAAGCAGGTCAGTGATACTGCCTATCTGTCCATACTCAGTCTCACAGACCAAGCTGGGCAAGCCACTGCACCTCCTGTGTGTCTCATAGGTAAAAGAAGGGCCTGGGTGGAAAGCACAAGGTATAAAGAATGAGACGACATGTCAGTCTTGCTTGAGAATCCCATGAGGGGCTGGGAGCAGTTACTTCCATGGGACTGCCTGACCAAATATTGGATAAAAATTGAGTCTAGTCATAACCCAACAGAGATGGAAAGGAGTGAATTCATGACAGAGTATTATAGCCACTATAAGGAAAAAGCTATTTATGGAAATTATGAGTCAAACTATTTATGGAAATTAAGCTTGTAAAAGAAGTAGGGGAATAAACCACTCTTAATTCTTACCTGTTCAAACTAAGTCCATTAAAGATATGCAATCATTCCATTCACTAAAATTAGAAAATGTTAACCAGAGCCAGTAGTACTCCAAAGACTATAAAGTACATCCAAAGATGGCCAACAGGCATGTGAAAAGATACTCAGCATCACTAACCAACAGAGAAATACAAATCAAACCCACAAGGAGATATCACCTCACACCTGTCAGAACAGCTACCATTAAAAAGAGAATACAAATAATGAATGTTGGTAAGGATGTGAAGAAAGGGGAACCCTTACACTGTTGGGAATGCAATTGATGTAGCTACTGTGGTAAACAGTATGGAACTTCCTCAGAAAACTAAAAATAGAACTACCATATGACCCAGCAATTCCACTGTTAGGTATATACCCATGGGAAAAAACAACAACAACAACAACATTAATTCAGAAGGATGTATGCATCTCAGTGTGTTATTTATGATAGCCAAGATATGGAAGCAACTTAAGTGTCTGTCACAGCTGAATGGACAAAGTAGATGTGGTATATATGTGTGTGTGTTCTCACTCACATACAAAGGAATACTACTCAGCCATAAAAATGGATGAAATTTTGCCATTTGTAACAACATGGATGGACCTGAAGGGTGTTATGCTTAATGAAGTAAGTCAGAGAAAGACAAATAGCATATCACTTATACGTGAAACCTAAAAAATAAAACAAACTAGGGAATATATCAAGAAACAGGCTCACAGACGTAAAGAACAAACTAGTGGTTACCAGTGAGAAAAAGGGAGAGGGGAGGGACAAGATGGAGTTTGAGAGGTACATATCACTGTGTAAGAAATAAATGAACTACAAAGACATATTGTAAAACTCAGGGAATATAGTTAACATTTTATAATAACTATAAATCAAGCATAACCTTTAAAAGTTGTGAATCATTATGTTGTAAACCTGAAACTTAAAGAACATTATAAATCAACTATATCTCAAGGAAAAAAAAAAAGAGAAAATAGCAACTGCACCATGGGAAATGTGAGGCATTGTGAGGTAATGAAAAGAAAACTACATGGAAATAAGAAAAACCTGATTCCAGTCCCAATTCTATTACTCATATTGTGAACTGAGCATCTTACTCAGCTTCCCAGATCTCGGTTTGGTTTCCTGCTTTGTGCTTACACTTCACGGCAGTGTTGACAGTTAAAGAAAACAAAGTATTTAAACTCTCATTACAGCAACAGGAAATCAGCAAATCTTGTTTAAATCAGAAACTGTTCCTGAACTTTCTTTCATCACATTTTTTCTTCTCCAATATTTAATTTTACGTGCAAATATATTTACCAGTATCTCTCACCGTCTGTGTAACATTAATTTGTTGAATCTAAAAGTGATTTTGCTTTGATTAGTTAAAAATCCAACTGAGGTGTTGCAAACATTCTCTGAAGAATGACTGTTCTCGTGTATTAATACCTGGACACTGACAATAACTCCTCAATAACAAAACTGTTTATCGAGCACTTCTTATGCAGCAGGTGGTACCTAAGTGCTTAACACAGATAATCTCATTTAACATCCTAATAGTCCTATGATATAGAAATTATGTAAATCAGCTATATAATTTGTAGGGCCTAGTAAAATGTGAAAATTTGAGGTCCTTTAAGCTTTTTCCTCTAAAAAGGTTTTATTATTTATTGATGGTGCATGAGTAACATTAAAAACTAATAAGTTATAAAAATATAATTATTGCTGTCACAGTAAATAGCAACACTGTATATCATATCTTAGTTTATCATAAAAACTTGGGGCTTTATGGAAATTTATTTGTTAACATATGAAAATTTATACTTTTATCAACCTTGCTTTCAATTGGTATTTTAAAAATTTATATCAATAGCTCTTGGCAAGACCACATTTTTTTTTTGAAATGTGAACATTTTAGTTAAAAATTTATTTAAAATAAGCATAATTTTAGACAGTTTTAGGTTTACAGAAAAGTGCAGTGTACATATGTGCCCACAAAGTTCTCTTTGTTGTTAATATCTAACATTAATATGGTACATTTGTTATTATTGAGCCTATATTAATACATTATTATTAAAATAAAACCCATTCTTTACTCATATTTCTTCAGTTTTTTTCCTAATGTCCTTTTCTGTTCTTGGATCCCATCCCAGCTACCATATTATATCAATATTTAGTTGTTATGTCTTCTTAGGATCATTTTATCTGTGACAGTTTCTCAAACTTATTTTGATGACCTTGATGAACATGTACATATGTACAAGCATAGTGTATACACAGTAAATATATGTATATACATATATATATATATATGTCCAGTGTATATGTTCAGTTCAGTTGCTCAGTCATGTCTGACTGTTTGCGACCCCATGAACCGCAGCACGCCAGGCCTCCCTGTCCATCATTATCTCCCGGAGTTCACTCAGACTCACGTCCATAGAGTCAGTGATGCCATCCAGCCATCTTATCCTCTGCCGTCCCCTTCTCCTCCTGCTCCCAATCCCTCCCAGAATCAGAGTCTTTTCCAATGAGTCAGCACTTCCCATGAGGTGGCCAAAGTACTGGAGTTTCAGCTTTAGCATCGTTCCTTCCAATGAACACCCAGGGCTGATCTCCTTTAGGATGGACTGGTTGGATCTCCTTGCAGTCCAAGGGACTCTCAAGAGTCTTCTCCAACACCACAGTTCAAAAGCATCGATTCTTCAGCGCTCAGCTTTCTTCACAGTCCAACTCTCACATCCATACATGACCATTGGAAAAACCACAGCCTTGACTAGATGGACCTTTGTTGGCAAAGTAATGTCTCTGCTTTTGAATATGCTATCGAGGTTGGTCATAACTTTCCTTCAAAAGAGTGTCTTTTAATTTCATGGCTGCAGTCACCATCTGCAGTAATTCTGGAGCCCCCCAAAATAAAGTCTGACACTGTTTCCACTGTTTCCCCATCCATTTGCCATGAAGTGATGGGACTGGATGCCGTGATCTTCGTTTTCTGAATGTTGAGGTTTAAGCCAACTTTTTCACTCTCCTCTTTCACTTTCATCAAGAGGCTTTTTAGTTCCTCTTCACTTTCTGCCATAAAGGTGGTGTCATCTGCATATCTGAAGTTATTGATATTTCTCCCAGCAATCTTGATTCCAGCTTGTGCTTCTTCCAGCCCAGCGTTTCTCATGATGTACTCTGCATATAAGTTAAATATGCAGGGTGACAATATATACATATCTATAAATATTTACCTGTGTAAAATTTTGTATCTATTTTAAACTAAATATCTCTAAATCCAATTCATTACCTCATGGATCATTTAAGTCTTTAAAATTTTGAGAATTTTTAATTTTGAGGAAGTTCTTTTCACTGATGCAACTGCAACTGGACCTCTTAAAAGTATTTTATTTTGTTTTTTTATTGTTTTTGGCCACACCACGTGGCTTGTGGGATCCTAGTTTCCTGACCAGGGATTGAAACCAGCCTCTCAGCAGTAGAAGCACAGAGTCCTAATTACTGAACTACCAGGGAATTTCCTTAAGAGTATTCTATAGGAATGGATACTTGGATACATTTCTAATAAATTATTAAAAAATACAAGTTTCAGTACTTCTAGAGCTGATGATTCTCACATAACTCTCTTTCTAAAAATATTTAACTATTCATATAAATCAGTTCTGAATAAGTCTGAAATTAATATTAAACTCAAATTTACATAATGGAATTTTAATGTTTCATCAGACATTTCCTGTCATGTGCAGAGGTCATACAAAAAATTGAAAGTGGTATCTTTATTTGTACATAATTCAAAGTGCCTATACAAAGAAAACTTAATTTTTTAATTATCTTTTGCATTAATAATTACTTCATTCAAATTATCATTTGAAAATAGTCTTCTTTTCCATTGACTGCCATGATCTTTACATGAAACTTTAATTTCTAAGCCCATAGGTATTTGTTGTGCAATGGTGGAGCAGTTTTCAAAACTGGAGATTTTAAACATTTTTAAGAATTCTAATAACTCAAAGTGAAGTCGCTCAGTCCTGTCCGACTGTTTGCAACCCCATGGACTGTAGCCTACCAGGCTTCTCTGTCCATGGGATTTTCTAGGCAAGAGGACCAGAGTGGGTTGCCATTTCTTCCCCAGGGGATCTTCTTGACCCAGGTATCAAACCCAGGTCTCCTGCATTGCAGACATATCCTTCACCCTCTGAGCCACCAGGGAAGGCACCTATATAACTCCTAACCAAGGGATTGAACCCACATCTCCTACGTTTCTTGCATTGGCAGGCGTGTTCTTTACCACTGGTGCTACCTGGGAAGTGGGGTATTCTTATTTTGTGATAATTTATTAGGAAAGTTTACCAGTTGAATGCTTGCACTCCTTCTAACAAAGCTCAGGATAGAGAGCTAATATTTGTGCAGACTTGGCAGGGAAAGCTTTAGAATAGAAAGATGAGCTAGAAGGGTCTTCTACCATCTGTCTCATCCCGGTGTCCATGTGGGGCACTTTCCTGGACCATGGTCACTGCCACTGCTGACAGCTACCTCTGCTGCCACAATTTCCACTAGCAATCAGAACCAAGGTTCTATTCTGGCAGCCTGCTCAGGTATGTACATGTGTTCCAGACAATATGACCCACTTCTTGTCACCTATACTGCCCTTCGTGCCTTGGGACTTGAGTCTACAGTTGTGGGCACTATGTTTGATCATAATCATATGTGCTCATTGTTACCCAGTGTGTTGCCTCTCTCACGGATATGTTCACAGATAAAATTACTAAGAATTCTAAGATGGCTCAATAGAACGTTAACCCAAGTGGGAGCCCTTTTGGTGGGATATGTCCTTTAAGACTATAAAAATTGTGCTCTCATGAAGCAATTAGTAGGATAGGAATTCTTAGTAGCTTTACTAAAAAATTAGAAAACTAAGGTTTGAAAAGTCACTTTCCCAAGTTTATATAGCTAGAAAACTATAGAACTAGAGATTAAACCAAAATATATCTCATCCAAAAGTTAAATTCTTAGTTATAATGTTGTGTCATATAGAAAAACTTACTCCTTCTTAAACTTCTAGTTGATCATGGAAACTGCTGTTGTCTTATTCTGTTAAAGCAGTAGCCCTCTCTTTCTATATGGTAATGTCTTATTACACGACAATACACCCCCAGAGAAGTATATTTGCAGATCAGTCACCCTCTGTTCAATCTGAATTTCAGTAAACTAAAAATATTTAGTGTAAATATGTTTTCAAACATTGCTTATCCTTGCAAATAAATGTTTCAGCTGGGTTTCAGACCTGGGCAGTTGCGAAATGTGGGAAGATGTTAAATATTGCATAAAGTATACTTACACTAAAAAGTTATTTATTGTTTATGTGAATTTAAAATTTAACCAGGCACGCTGTATTTTATCTGGCGACTTAACTTCTTAGGCCCCCGTGATAGATTGATGCTGATTCCCCTCAACCTTTATCTAACCAGATCTAAATATGATCTTTTGATCAGAGTTGGTAGCTTTATATTACTCTCAAAAATAAAACAAAATGCTTCATGATTCAAACATATAATTTTTCCTCCCCTTCCAGCCCTGAGTTTTTGTTCTATCATACACACAAACACACACAAAACCACACACTCAGGATCATTTCCCTCCTTCTCTACCACCTCACCATCTCCTCCTCTCTTCCTTATAATGACCTGCCATCTTCATTCTTGTAGTCTATAGTATTTTTTTTAAGGGAGTAAAGGAAACAGCATGATAACATCACATTAAGGAAGTAAAGTAGTTTGAATCAGAGTAACAGAGCCTGTTTTTCTTGTCCCCTTGTGTCTGTGAGGTGCTTTTTCATTATGTTGTGAGTCATGGTCTTTCCCGTGCTTTGTTGAATCACAGAGAGTCCTTGGGCATATATGCTCTGGTATCAGTTGTTTTACACTGACCAAAAAAAAAAAAAAAAAGGAAAACTTTTCTTTCAGAGCTTAATGAGCTCTGAGCTGAATTCTCTATTCCTTTGCTGCCTTCTTCTTCACTTGTCATTTTCACCTTTTTTATTTTCAGCCTTTAGCTGAAGGCTCAGCCAATTGGTTAATTAAGATTGTGATTTGTGACTTACCCCAGCTCTCCAAATTGTTTATCTTCATTGTATTTCCCTTTAAACTGGTCAATGGATCTTTGCCATTTGGATTTCTACACTTTCTTCTTCTCAATCCCATCTTTTTGTGGTATTCCCTCTTCTTAGACAAAAGAGTCATTTGGATTTTCAAGAACTGTCCTTCAGAAGATATCTGGCATGAGTCAACCGTTTCCATTAGGAAGTCACCAGACAGAACTTGTAACTCACCCTAATTACTATCTGGGATTTGACAGTTCTTAAATCTGTGGAAGTAGAATCAGGGGTGGGAGAGATTGGCAGTTTTTGAAAACCACCTCTTCGCAGTCCTTGCTTAAATTTTGGAAAGGGAGCCTGTAGAAAATGAGACCACCGTCTATCAAGATGTCTCTTCAAATTAATAGCTGACATAGCACAATGGAAAAAAGCAAACATGTATATGTTAAAATCTTGATTCTGCCACTTACTATCAGTGTGACTTTGAGTTTATTGGCCTCTCTGAGCATTGATTTCTTCACCTTTTACTAATAAGATAGTAATACAACCCAAAGTGCTCTTGTATAGATTAAAAATGATATAACAAAGCCCATGACATATGATAGAAATTTAATAAATAGATTTTATCTTTATTGTTATAGTTTCCTAATCAGAAATTTAAGGTTAAACCCTATTAAGATAATATCTTTTTATGTAAGTGGAGCTACCATTGCATCTATGAATTTTAACTGTTCTCGTGATTTGAATTTGTTCAATATAATTGGTCCATGAGAAAATGAGAGAAACAATGATGTGTCCTTTAATTATTCCAAAGGGCTATAGGCCATATATAGTTTCATTGCAAAAGAAGAATCTTCCAGTGTTAAGTACAATATAATTAAGAAAAAAAAAACCCCAAAGGTATTATAAAGTGTTAGTCTTGTTTTGTTTTCTCATCAGATATTTGTGGTAGCCTAAGGTGTAAATTAAATAGATTCATATTGTGACAGCTGACTCATACCATAATTATTTAGTGACATTCTATGTGTACAATTTTTGAGTGTAGACTTGTAATTTTATGAATCTAATAATGTACATTAGTGCCTTTAAGACATAAAAGCAAATGAAAATTTATGATTCAATAAAAAATCCTGAGTGTTTCAGAAGCAAGCTGTTTACACAAGAACACTCTATTTCCAGTAAATTTCTTGATTGTAATTCCCTATGACTACAATGATGTGTCAAAGGGTAAATAATTACACTTAAACACGGAAGCCTAGACTCAAGGAGGTTAAAAAAAAAAAAAAGTCCAGTTGAGGGTCTAGATGGGGTGTGGGCAGCAAAAACAATGAAAACAAAACAAGTAGCTAGAAAATCTAGTGGTTTCCATACTTTATGAAAAGTAGAAGATAGTATTATTCTCTAGAAGATTCAATTCAGCTACCATAAGAAACACAGTATTGTTTCACAGGGATGTGAAGGATAATAAAACATATAATAAGTAAATATTTAATAAATTATGTTATAGTACTTTTTTCTTTGGCACACTTTTGTGCATGACCAACTCTCTATCTTTGGAGTTGGAATTTTTACAATGAAAATTTTGTAAGAGAAAGATGCACTTTTTAAAATCCAAAGTAGGGTTTGCTTTTAGTTGAGAGAAAACAATAATTTTGAAGGCCAAGCCTTATCAAGGAATAAAAAGATTTTTCAAAATTTTTAGCTCCAATTATTTTTAGATCCAGTCCTGGATAAAATCATTAAATTCCTTTCATAGCATATACAAAATATTTCTTTCTTCTTTAAGCCAAACTTTGAGGGTTACTTCCTCAGGAAAGGAAGTTATGAAGCAAGGTGAGTCTACATTGGTGAAAAAGAGGGAGTGACCCTCCATCCTTTCTACCTGGGCAAATTGTGTGTGGGGGTGAGTGGGGATGTGTGTGGAGAAACAGAGCTGGGAAGAGTGGTTAGATACACATGTTCTCCTGTCTCCTCTTGAGGTAGAACTCCAAGATGAGTGGAGCAGCAAATAAAAATAGAAATGGGTAAGTCCAGAAATGCTGGAACTGTGATCGCTAGGGAAAGCTACGAAGTTCTGGAAGAATCCCTGTATATGGTCTTACCGAGCTTGATAAAGGAGAGATGTTGCACATTTGAGAAAGAAATGTAAGTATATAGATAAACCTGAGGCTTATTCTTCAAGGCCTACTCTGCATACAAGGAAAAAGGCTGTGTCCATGTACTTCAGCGATGAAGTGTGGAGGTGCTGAGACCTGGACCCAAACTAGTCACAGAAAGAAGGGAGTTGGAGACTAGAAGCAAATGACCAGGATCAGACTACATTGCTGGGTGCCATCATGCTATCCTGAAGATAAGCTGGGCAAGAAAACCTCAGTATTAACTATGGACCGGATCAGAAAAGAGCAAGGATCAAGAGAATACCCCATGAATCCGAGGTCTCCACTGCTCAGCTGCCTTAGTCACAAGCACTATTTATTCATACATCAATATACTTGGAGAGGATCAGGGGAGGAGTAAGAAACCAAGAGAAAAATATAGTACAGATGGACATTTATCTGAAGAACAATCTTTAAACCAACCTAATAGAAAGTGTAATTTTGAATTCAAGAAACTAATCTATTCCAGTTAGGGAGTAAAAAGTTGAAAGAATTTAAAAGCAAAACATAGGTATCTCAGTCCTGTTGCACACTGCCCAGGGTAAAGAAGTGCCAGGGGGAAAGACGACATCTTTGACAGAAAAAGAAAATTAACCATATTTCTTGGCATATCTGAGTGTAGTGGGTAAATGTTGATCTCAATACATCTCCTAAAATAGATAAATGAAGAATGGAGAAATTATCTAGAGCTGATTCTTTCCTCACACCTGCCATCTCTGTTCAATCATATTTATAACATATCTCCCAGCTATGGAGACCATGCTCCATACTAAAAGAAATCAATGGCAATGATGAACAGATCCACATAAACTTAACCTTTCACAAGCATCATCTCTCAAAGAGAGGGCTTCCTTGGTATCTCAGCTGGTAAAGAATCCATCTGCAATTCAGGAGATCCCGGTCCAATTCCTGGGTCAGGAAGATCTGCTAGAGAAGGGATAGACTACCCACTTCAGTATTCTTGGGCTTCCCTGGTGGTTCAGCTGGTGAAAAATCTACCTGCAATGCATTAGACCTGAGTTTGATCCCTTGACTGGGAATATACCCTGGAGAAGGGAAAAGCTATCCACTCCAGTATTCTAGCCTGGAGAATTCCATGGACTTTATAGTCCACGGGGTTGCAAAGAGTCAGACAAGACTGAGAGACTTTCACTTTTTCTCAATGAGAAATTCATCCAAATCATTTAATCATGAATGCAGAAAAAACAAACAGCAGAAAATATCAAATCTAATAAAGCAAGCACTGAAAATATGAATTAATAAAGAGGAAACAGCAAATATTTAACCAATTCCTGACTTCTAATTTATTTTGATTTTACATGAATATAAAATAATGATAATAATGATATCACTTGATTGTCAATCATTTTCTTCATAAACTCAAAAGTCTTGAGACAGCCATTTTTACGAAAAAACTATTTCTTAAACAGGATATCTATATATTTAGAAAAGCCAAAATTAATCTGATTTAGACAAATTATTAAACATTTTAGAATCTATTATATAAGCTATAGAATCTAAATTACTAAAATATGGAAAATTTAAGATTTAAGAATGTGAGCAAAAATGAAACAAGATTTTCAAACTTGCAGGTACAAGTTCCAGGAATTTAATATAGTTATATAACTCAAATATGGAATATATATTTATCTGTTGGTATGGGAATAACCAGAATTATCCAAGAATATTTATTGCATTTAATAGACACAAAATTGTACCAAAAATGCTGTTTAAAGTTAACTTAAAAAGATACAATTTTAACAAACTCAGCCAGGTGGATTTCTTTACCTGAACTTTAAATGATTATCTTTCCTTCTTTTCTGTTATAGAAAATAATGTGAAGGCTGTGGTTTTATTTCAGGTGTAATCTTCATGAGGATTTTCTTTTTCTTTTCTATTTTTAAAAAATAATTTCAAAATTAGAGAAAGTGGCAAAAATATTACAAGAAATTTATTTTCTCTGTGCCATTTGTAACATGCAATCATCATGTCTAATCACTCCAACATAGGTGCTACAGTGTGTATTTCCTATAAACAAGGGCATCGTTCTAGTACAGTAAAATATTCCCTGGTGGCATTAGTGGTAAAGAACTCACCTACCAATGCAGGGGACGTAGGAGACATGGGTTCAGTTCCTGGGTGAGGAAGATCCTTGGAGTAACCCAAAGGAGTAACCAACTGGAGTAACCCAATTCTAGTATTCATGCCTGGAGAAGCTCATGGACAGAGGAGCCAGGCAGGCTACGGTTCATACTGTCTCAAAGAGTTGGACATGACCAAAGTAACTTAGCAAAGTCATCAAAATCAAGAAGCTAACATAAATACATTACTACATCCCAATCCAAATACTCTATTCAAGTGTCATTAATTATCCCAACCATACTTATTATAGCCAAGGCACCCAGAAATACACACTACATTTTGTTGTTTAGGTCCATTCAATCTAGAAGAGTTCTTCAGTCTTTCTTTGATTTTCATTATTCTGATATTTTTGAAGACTATCAGCTCAGTTCAGTTGCTGAGTTGTGTCTGCCTGTCTGTGACCCCATGAACTGCAGCACTCCAGGCCTCTGTGTCCATCACTAACTCCTGGAGCTTACCCAAACTCATGTTCATTGAGTCAGTGATGCCATCCAATCATTTCATCCTCTGTCATCACCTTCTCCTCTTGCCTTCAATCTTTCCCAGCATCAGGGTTTTTTCCAGTGAGTCAGTTCTTCACATCAGGTGGCCAAGTTTTGAAGCTTCAGCATCAGTCCTTCCAGTGAATATTCAGGAATGATTTCCTTAGGATTAACTGGTTTGATCTCCTTGCAGTTCAAGGACCCTCAAGAGTATTTTACAACACCACAGTTCAAAAGCATCAATTCTTTGGCACTCAGTTTTCAAACTCTCACATCTATACATCAGTTCAGTTCAGTTGCTCAGTTGTGTCCAACTGTTTGCAACCCCATGGACTATAGCATGCCAGGTCTCCCTGTCTATCACCAACTCCTGGAATTTACTCAAACTCATGTCAGTGATGCCATTCAACCATCTCATTCTCTGTCATCCCCTTCTCTTCCCACCTTCAATCATTCCCAGCATCAAGGTTTTTTCCAATGAGTCAGTTCTTTGCATCAAGTGACCAAAGTATTGAATTTTCAGCTTCAGTATCAGTCCTTCCAATGAATATTTAGGACTTATCTCCTTTAGGGTGGACTGGTTGGATCTCCTTATAGTCCAAGGGACTTTCAAGAGTCTTCTCCAACACCACAGTTTGAAAGCATCAATTCTTCAGTGCTCAGCTTTCTTTATAATCTAACTCTCACATCCCTACATGACTACTGGAAAAACCATATCTTTGACTAGATGGACCTTTGTTGGCAAAGTAATGTCTCTGCTTTTCAATTTGCTGTCTATGTTGGTCATAGCTTTCTTCCAAGAAACAAGTGTCTTTTAATTTCATGGCTGCAGTCACCATCTGCAGTGATTTTGGAGCCCCCCAAAATAAAATCTGTCACTGTTTCCATTGTTTCCCCATCTATTTACCATGAAGTGATGGGTCCAGATGCCATGATCTTAGTCTTTTGAAAATTGAGTTTTAAGCTAGCTTTTTCACTTTCCTCTTTCACCATCATCAGGATGCTCTTTAGTTCCTCTTTGCTTTCTGCCAAAAGGGTTTTGTCATCTGCAAATCTGAGGTTATTCATATTTCTCCCAGCAGTCTTGATTCCAGCTTGTGCTTCATCCAGCCCAGAATTTTGCATGATGCACTCTGCATACAAGTTAAATAAGCAGGGTGACAATCTACAGACTTGCTGTACTCCTTTCCCAATTTGGAACCAATTCATTGTTCTATGTCCACTTCTAACTGTTGCTTCTTGACCTACCAGATTTCTCAGCAGGCAGGACAGGTGGTCTGGTATTTCCATCTCTTTAAGAATTCTCCACAGTTTGTTGTGATCCACTTAGTCAAAGGCTTTAGCATAGTCAGTGAAGCAGAAGTAGATGTTTTTTTCTGGAGCTCTCTTGCTTTTTCTATGATCCAAAGGATGTGGGCAATTTGATTTCTGGTTCCTCTTCCTTTTCCAAATCCACCTTGAACATCTGGAAGTTCTTGGTTCATGTACTGTTGGAAGCCTCACTTGGAGCATTTTGAGCATTACTTTGCTAGCATTGAGATGAGTGCAATTGTGCAGTAGTTTGAGCATTCTTTGACATTGCCTTTCTTTGGGATCGGAATGACTGACCTTTGCCAGTCCTGTGGCCACTGCTGAGTTTTCCATATTTGCTGGTATACTGAATGCAGCACTTTCACAGTGTCATCTTTCAAGATTTGAAATAGCTCAACTGGAATTCCATCACCTCCCCTAGCTTTGTTTGTAGTGATGCTTCCCAAGGCCCATTTGACTTCACATTCCAGGATGTCTGGCTCTAGGTGAGTGATCACACCATCGTGATTGTCTGGGTCATGAAGATCTTTTTTGTACAGTTCTTCTGTGTATTCTTGATACCTCTTCTTAATATCTTCTGATTCTGTTAGGTTCCCCACATTTTCTGTCCTTTGTTGAGCCTATCTTTGCATGAAATGTTCCTTGGTATATCTAATTTTCTTGAAGACATCTCTAGGCTTTCTCATTCTATTGTTTTCCTTTATTTCTTTGCATTGATCGCTGACGAAGGCTTTCTTATCTCTTTGCTATTTTTTGGAACTCTACATTTAAATGGGAATATCTTTCCTTTTCTCCTTTACATTTCAGTTCCTTTTCACAGCTATTTGTAAGGCCTCCTCAGACCACCATTTTGCTTTTTTGCATTTCTTTTTCTTGGAGTCTTGATTCCTGTCTCTTGTACAATGTCAGGAACCTCCATCCATATTTCATCAAGCACTCTGTCTATCAGATCTAGTCCCTTAAATCTATTTCTCACTTCCACTGTATAGTCATAAGGGATTTGAAGAGCAGCCATGAAGAGAGACCCCACTTCAAAGGTAAGAGAAATCCAGGTAAGACAGTAGGCACTGCGAGAGGAGATCAGGGGGCAGACAGACTGAAACTACAGTCACGACAACTAGCCAATCTGATCACATGAACCACAGCCTTGTCTAACTCAATGAAACAAAGCCATGCCCTATGGGGCCACCCAAGACGGGCAGGTCATGGTGGAGAGGTCTGACAGAATGTGGTCCACTGGAGAAAGGAATGACAAACCACTTCAGTATTCTTGCCTTGAGAATCCCATGAACAGTATGAAAAGGCAAAAAGATAGGACCCTGAAAGATGAACTCCCCAGGTCGGTAGGTGCCCAATATGCTACTGGATATCAGTGGAGAAATAACTCCAGAAAGAATGAAGGGATGGAGCCAAAGCAAAAACAATACCCAATTGTGAATGGGACTGGTGATAGAAATAAGATTAGATGTTGTAAAGAGCAATATTGCATAGGAACATGGAAAGTTAGGTCCATGAATCAAGGCAAATTAGAAGTGGTCAAACAGGAGATGACAAGAGTGAACTTCAGCATTCTAGGAATCAGTGAACTAAGATGGACTGGAATGGGTGAATTTAACTCAGATGACCATTATATCTACTACTGTGTGCAGGAATCCCTTAGAAGAAATGGAGTAGCCATTATAGTCAACAAAAAAGAGTCTGAAATGCAGTACTTGGATGCAATCTCAAAAACAACAGAATGATCTCTGTTCATTTCCAAGGCAAACCATTCAATATCATGGTAATTCAACTCTATGCCCCTATTAGAAATGCCGAAGAAGCTGAAGTTGAACAGTTCTATGAAGACCTACAAGATCTTTTAGAACTAACACCCAAAAAAGATGTCCTTTTCATTATAGGGACTGGAATGCAACAGTAGGAAGTCAAGAAACACCTGGAGTAACAGGCAAATTTGGTCTCGGAGTACAGAATGAAGCAGGGCAAAGGCTAATAGAGTTCTGCCAAAGAACGCACTGGTCATAGCAAACACCCTCTTCCAACAACACAAGAGGAGATTCTACACATGGCCATCAGATGATCGACACCGAAATCAGATTGATTATATTCTTTGCAGCCAAAGATGGAGAAGTTCTATACAGTCAGGAAAAACAAGACCGGGAGATGATTGTGGCTCAGATTATAAACTCCTTATTGCCAGATTCAGACTGTTTTCTTTATATCCTGTCAAATGGACCACAATTTTGATTTCCCATTGCTGGTCCCATTACTTTTCATCATTTAACTAAGAAGGTGTATTTAAGGCCTTTTCATGGTGATAGTTTTTTAAAATTGTAGGTAATTTGTGGGAAATATGCCAGGTCTATGCAAATAACCTATTTTTCATCAACTTTCACTTAATTTCTCATCTAATTTTTTTCTTCCTGAATCCGTCATTACTAACTTGATTGCCAAGAGATGATTTTTATATAATTCCATCATTCATTTCACATTCATTGTGGATATCCCACTGTAAGTCAAAACTATAACATTTAGTTATTTGTAAGTGTTGCTTTGTAGCTTCCTATTTTACTTAATGAATTACAATCTGTTACTATATCATTTATTTGGATACAATAGTTATCATAGATTTGAACAGTGGTGTCCCCTTTACTCTGGCTTTAGTGTCTTTTTGACAAATTCCAATAACTGAGTACTTCCCTAATTTCTGTCAGGACAGGACAAAATGTTCCAAGCTCATCCTGTGCTTTTTGTGATCCAGTTGTTCCTCTAAAATCTCTGGTTACCATAGTGGAGAGTGGTATTTAGAAACTAAGATCTGAATGCTAGATGCGACCATTGTTATTGGGTTATTGTTTCTACCAAGCTTTCATAGTTGACAGAGCTAAAGAAGATATGTGTATCAGTAACTAAAGCTGAAACTCCAGTACTTTGGCCACCTCATGCGAAGAGTTGACTCATTGGAGAAGACTTTGATGCTGGGAGGGGTTGGGGGCAGGAGGAGAAGGGGACGACAGAGGATGAGATGGCTGGATGGCATCACTGACCCAATGGACGCGACTCTGAGTGAACTCTGGCAGTTGGTGATGGACAGGGAGGCCTGATGTGCTGCGATTCACGGACACGACTGAGTGATTGAACTGAACTGAACTGAACTACCTATGTATATGTATATACATACTTACATCTATATATCTTTATCATTGTAGGGAAAACTAAATTAATCACAATATCTCCAATTTCAATCCAAAGTTACAAGGTTCACTCAAGCTTTCTTTCTTTTAATATTGTAACTTCTTTCTCATACTGTGAGAAACCTAGCTCCTCCTTCTGTCCTTGGTATATTTACTTGTTTCAGTTCAGTTCAGTCACTCAGTCATGTCTGACTCTTTGAGACCTCATGAACTGCCCAACCCCAGGCCTCCCTGTCTATCACCAGCTCCCGGAGTTCACCCAAACCCATGTCCATTAACTCGGTGATGCCATCCAACCATCTCATCCTCTCTCATCCCCTTCTCCTTCTGTCCTCAATCTTTCCCAGCATCAGGGTCTTTTCAGATGAGTCAGCTCTTCACATCAGGTGGCCAAAGTATTGGAGTTTCAACTTCAGCATCAATCCTTCCAATGAATATTCAGGACTGATTTCCTTTAGGAAGGACTGGTTGGATCTCCTTGCAGTCCAAGGGACTCTCAAGAGTCTTCTCCAACACCACAGCTCAAAAGCATCAATTCTTTGGTGCTCAGCTTTCTTTATAGTCCAATTCTCACATCCATACATGACCACTGGAAAAACCATAGCTTTGACTAGACGGAAATTTGTTGACAAAGTAATGTCTCTTCTTTTCAATATGCTGTCTAGGTTGGTCATAACTTTCCTTCCAAGGAGTAAGCGTCTTTTAATTTCATGGCTGCAGTCACCATCTGCAGTGATTTTGGAGCCCAGATAAATAAAGTCAGTCTAGCTATTACTGAGTAGGCAATTACTGACTCCTGCTCATTCTACTACTTCTATTTACTACTTCCCACTCCTGAGCTCCTATGTGAACATACTCTCATGACTCCAGACTTAAGCCAGCCTGCTGCCACTGGCATTTCTGTGTATGGATGCCCTCATCCCAGTTGAGCTTTTTTAAACCTCCACATATAGACACCTACAGGCTTCCCTGATGACTCAGCATTTAATAATCCATCTGCAATATGGGAAACTGCCTGCAATGCAGGAGAGGCAGATTTGATCCCTGGGTTGGAAGATCCCCTGGAGAAGGTAATGACTACCCACTCCATTATTCTTGCCTGGGAAAGCCTATAGATAGAGGAGCCTGGTGGGCTACTGTCCAAGGGGTCTCAAGAGTCCAATACCACTTAGCAATTAAACCACCACCACCATAGACACCTACATCTCCCAGACCCATTTAATTGATTTGGGAGTGAATTATTAAAAGAAGAATGGAGAAAACAACCAAGGAAAGAAAGAGGAAAACAAAGAAGTAAGGAAGGAAGGGAGAAGCACTTGCTTGATAGATTTTTAAATAAACATCATGTTAACATTTAGAAAGACTTGAGGAAAGAATACGTACTTCCCCCAACAGCGTATGAGAGGACCTTCTCTCCATATCTGTGTTAAGATCTGATATTAAAGAGATTTTTAAATGCTCATTAATGGATGCCCATATGTCTCTAAATCTAGAGTTTCCTGATTTCTACTAAGATTACAAATTTTCCCATGTTTATCGGTTACTTTTGTTCCTTTTTTGGGGGGGTATTTTTAATGTACTAGAAAGTAACAATCCTTTATAGAAATTTTGCTCTAAAGCAAAATAAAAAATGAGACAGTGTCTTAATCGGGGTAGGGGAGCTTTCAAGGATTTTCTTTCTTTCTTAAAAATAGGTTTATCCAACATGGTTGTATGCTGAAAACAACAGTCCAGTACAAAGTAGAAAAATTGCTTGCAGGAGAACAAGACCATTAATTTCTATAGTGACATCTTTTGATATATTAGTGGAGGTCAGTGTTAGGACCCAAGAACAAGAGCCTCAGATAAGAACAATTGATGCAAGATCAACAGAAAGGGGAAGAGGGCAGATTGGGTGGATTCAGATGCAGAGTCTGTTACTTGTAGATATTTATCAATAGCAATACCTGGAAGTACCTCCAGGTATTTCCTTTTTGAGTACAAAAAAATACTAAATGAGATAATGTTAAAATATTATAATTATAAAATATTTTAGAGTATATAATAAATTATATTTAGCTTATTAAAAGTCACCTAGTTAGAGGTTCAAAATACAAACAGGCAATGTCCAGATCATATAAAAAAAATGCATCCTTATCATTTGCTTTGGCAACCAGCCCACAAAGCCAAATCACTATCTGCAACAACCAGTCCAGAAGGCCAAACAACATGCAATCAGCCGCAAATGATTTGGTCTTAATAAATAACTGGTAACTTTCCTTATATTTTCCCCCACTTCCAACTTAGGACCAACCAGAGAAAGCTAAATAGGCATGCTTTATCCAATCGAATACAATGCTTCATTTCTAATTAACCTTCTTAGAGTTTTCCTATGCTAGCAGCCCCCAATCAGGGCATATTTGAAATCTTCTTTTTAATACTATAAAGCTTCCCTCACTGTGCCTACTTTTGAGTCTCTGCCAAACACAAATGATGGTGGCTGACTCCCTGGCTGTATATAGCATGCTCTGAATAAACAGTCATTACTTTTTTTCACTTAGTTGGTTTTTGTTTCTATACTAGAGCTATATATATATGTGTGTGTGTAGTTTTTTCAATTTATAAAATATTATATAGTATATATAGTTCCAGCAGTAAGTTCCAGTGCTTTATCAAAGAATTGTTTAAGCATTGGCTACTAGGTAAAGCTAGAGCAAATGACTCAAAAATTATTTACTATAATTAGTGTTTATGTACAAGTCCATACGAATGAATAATTGATTAATCTATTATTCAAGAGATAACTCATTTTCATTCTGTTAATAAATTGACAAATTAACATATATACATGAATATAATATGCATATGTATAGTATACACAAAAAGAGAGTAGAGATAACAAGCTATGAATGCTAAGAAAAAGAAGTAAGCAGAGGTTGTGAATAGAAAGTGATGATGTAACTATTTTAGACAACATGGTCAGAGAAGTTCCTTTGATAAGGTAACATCAGAGCAGAGATGTAAAAGAAGTGAAAGAGCAAGACTTGGAGGTATTTGCAGCAAGAGTTTCAAAGAGAGAGAATAGAAATTACAAAGACTAAAGGCAACATGTCTGGAACTGAGTGAACATGACGTTGGAAATGCCAGAGAACAAGAAGAGCAAGACTATACATGATCTCGCCTGCTAAGATAAGACTTAATTTTGTTCTGACTGTGCCAAAAAGGCATTTGAGGGTTTTATTCAAGACAGCAACATAACTTGACTGACATTTCAATAATGTTACTCTGATCATTGTATACAGAATAGACTGAGTAGGGCTAATTATGGAAGTGGTGATGCCAGTTAGGAGACAATGCAGTAATTCAGATGACTAGTCATTAGATCATGGATTATGGTGGTATTAGATCATGGATTATGGTGGTATTAGATCATGGATTATGGTGGTATTAGTGAAGATAATGACTAGTGGTCAGATTCAAATATACGTTTTGAAGGTAGAGATGCTAGGATTTTCTAATGGATTGGATGTGGAGAAGAGTCTAGCATGACTTTAAGGTTTTTGTCGTGACCAACTGGGTGAAGAACAGTGCAGTTTGTTGCTATTTGAAAGTGCTGAAAGAAGAAGTTATAGGACTAGGGAGAATTAATTGTTAAATTTGGTATATATTAAGCATAAGATGCTTATGTAAAATACAAGTGAGTATGCTGAGTGGAGATTTAAAGATACAAGTATGGAGTTCAGAGAGGAGATAACGACTGGAAATGTAAGTTTAGGACTCCTGGACATAGAGAGTGCATTTGAAACAAAGGAATTAGATGAGTCAGGCAAGTGTGATAGAGAAAGAATAGAAATTATCTAAATAGAAAACATGTGAAGGCTGAGCCAAGAGAATTTGCAAAATTTAGTAGCTGAGAAGAGGTAGAGGATTCAGCAAAAATTTTGAAGAATGAGCATTTGTTAAGGAGTCCTTTTAGGCTTCCCTGGTGGCTCAGTGATGAAGAATCCACTTGCAGTGTAGGAGCCTGCCTGCAATGTAGGAGACACAGGTTCAACCCCTGGGTTGGGAGGATCCCCTGGAGAAGGAAGTGGCAACCCGCTCCAGTATTCTTGCCTTGGAAATCCCATGGACAGAGGAGCCTGGAGGGCTAGTGTCCATGGGGTTGCAAAAGTTGGACTCCATCACCATCCTCATATAACTCTTTGTTGACTTGTGTTTCAATCTACTGCCAAGGGCGCACTAATAATGTAGTATATAGTAGTTTGAACATATCTCCTCTGTTAAGCAGCAATAATTTAAAGCCAAAATGTAGCTGCAAAACTATTTCCTTGGGGTATTTACTCAACAACCTTTCAAATTAGATGTTTTTATCAGACACTAGGCAACAGCAACAAAGGTCCATCTAGTCAAGGCTATGGTTTTTCCTGTGGTAATGTATGGACATGAGAGTTGAACTGTGAAGAAAGCTGACCACCAAAGAATTGATGCTTTTTAACTGTGGTGTTGGAGAAGACTCTTGAGAGTCCCTTGGACTGCAAGGAGATCCAACCAGTCCATTCTGAAGGAGGTCAGCCCTGGGATTTCTTTGGAGGGAATGATGCTGAAGCTGAAACTCCAGTACTTTGGCCACCTCATTCGAAGAGGTGACTCATTGGAAAAGACTCTGATGCTGGGAGGGATTGGGGGCAGGAGGAGAAGGGGACGGCAGAGGATGAGATGGCTGGATGGCATCACTGACTCGATGGAAGTGAGTCTGAGTGAACTCTGGGTGATGGACAGGGAGGCCTGGGGTGCTGCGGTTCATGGGGTTGCAAAGAGTTGGACATGACTAAGCGACTGAACTGAACTGAAAAGTACTGTGAATAATTTATGTCATGATAATATCTGCCGAATCCTTTAATTGTTAAGTGATTAAAAGTGTGTTTTGCGGTAGTCTGGACTGAATAAATATTAGTTTCATGCTGCAATGTTTCATCAGCAGAAATTTAATGTGCTAGCAAAGGATACTCTAAAGTTATTACTGTAGGTTATTTATTCCATTCATTTTCTTCAAGAGCATAAAGTAATATGAGTAAAAAAGGTATTTCTTGAAATAAGGATTCTATATCCAAGTTCTTTCATCAACATTTTCACTCCTAAGTTTACTATGAGACTTTGGGCAAACTGCATCATCCTTGTAGAGAAGAGAGTAAGCATGATGTTTTCTTGCTACGTGTTGGGAGCTGTAGGACCAGATGGGATCTGTGCTGTCCTCAGAGTTCTCTGGAAGAGAGCCAGGAATAATGATAGTGGTGATTATAGGTGTGTTAGAAAATGCCTCAATTGACCTGTTGTTGTTTTTAGCATCACCCTATGATTGGCTAAAGAAAGATGGCATGTGACTGACTTCAGATTGTCAAGAATCATTTTGAAATCATGGTGCATGCCTGACTCAGGTTTAAAGACCCAAGTCCTGGTCGAGAAGGAAGTGGTATTGTCTTTCATATATTTTGGATTTCAGAGGAAAGTTTCAAAAGTTTCATTCTAGGGCCGTTTACATCAGCTGCCAGGCAAAGGAGAAGATGCAATCTAATGTCAGAACCACTTCAAGATCATAAATTACAAGGTATGGAAAGCAGTATTTATGAGATTAATGCACATTTTAAAATCTATTTTTCTCCTTATACCATGTTATAGTTTCCTACGGCATGATCTTTCCTAAATGTACTTCTATGTTTACGTTTTCTATCTGCCTTGTTCAAATTTTATTTTCTCCACTTGAACCTTAAATGAATGATAAGGCATTTTCAATATGTTGCTTAGAAGTAGATTTTTAGTCAATCAAAAGATATTTTGGGAGGTTTGAAATGGTATTTGTTTGGTTTGAAAAGTCTAATTTGTTTCTTAAAGTGGGTACCGTCAACTCTCAGATATCCCTGAGTCTCTCATGGGCTGGCGACATCAAAACAAAGTATCATTTGTGGTTTCTCTGGGCTGACACTGGTACTGATAAAATCAAAGCAGTGATGTTTAAAATTGTTAGCACCTTAGAGCTAATCTTTTTCCTTTTAAGGGCTCTTAAAAAAAAAAATTCTTGTTTCATTTAAGAATGTTCTTGATGAAACAATAAAAATTAATTTTATTAAATCTTGCCCACTGAGTACAGATTTTCTTTAATACGCTAGGTTACAAAATGAAAACATGCATAAACACCTCTGCTGCATACTGAAGGACTGTGGTTGTCTTGAGGAAAGTTCTTGGACATTTGAGTCAAAAGCTCAAGTAGCTGCTATTTATCACATAGTGCCATTTTCGCTAGAAAAAGAAACTAACAGACAATACCATGGTAATTTAGACTCAGTTCTTTTATAGACAGTTTATTGAAAACTAATCAAGTGAGCCAATCACTTCAGGAAAAATAATTAGTAATGTGTTGCTTGTGATAAAATTTAAACTCTGATGTGAAAATGAGAATTTTGTAAAAGGTAATGAATCCTTATAAATGGAGAGTTTTATAATGAGATTGGTGGTGATATTGCATAATGGAATATGTCAGCATTTGGGAGATCTGTATGACTGTGTGAACTAAGTACACCTATACTTCATAAATAGCCAATGCATAATATTTTACAAAATCAGGCACATCAAAAGATTCCCTCACAAAGTGACATGAACTGAATACAACAGTTTCATTGATACGGCTTCATATTGCAACAACTAGCCTGTAAGAAATTACTGCTTTTCAAGATTTTGTGTAGAGTCAAAGAATATCCATAATAATTTGAAAAGGCTATCAAGATACTCTTTCTTTTCAACTACATCTCTGTGGAGACAGAATTTGCCTAAAATACTTCAATCAAAACAACCCATTGCAATGAAATGAGTTCAAAAGCAGATAGATATAAAATGAGATTCACATTTTTTAAAATAGTTTTAAAAATAATGATGTTATTTTTAAATGACTGATTATCTTCCATTTTAAATTAATAAATGTTTGGAATTTCTTTGTTTTAATTCTAATACAGTAAATATTGATAGCTTATATAAACCATAGTTGTTTAGTGTTCTCAATAATTTTTAAGGATATGTCTGTTTCATGAGAATAAAATATCTAAGTACCTTTCTTTTAATTCTTTGCAAGCAAGAAGTCAATCAGAATATACCTTTATGATAGGGTGTTAATTTAATAGCCTTGAAGCTAGATTTTTAAAACATATAATCTCATAAAATGTCATCTGTTATTTTCTTATTTAGTGACTTAGTCCATCACATATTTAACACAGTGATTATACATTTAATGATTGCATATGAAAAACTTTAAAATGTTTAGCACTACTGTTCCAGGAGGTATTTTTGTGTTTGTTTTAATGTTTATCTCCTGGTCCCAGCAATTTAACACAATCACATCCATAACCACACTGCTGCTGCTGCTGCTGCTGCTGCTGCTGCGTCACTTCAGTCATGTCCGACTCTGTGCGACCCCATAGAGGGCAGCCCTCCAGGCTCCACCATCCCTGGGATTCTCCAGGCAAGAACACTGGAGTAGGTTGCCATTTCCTTCTCCAATGCATGAAAGCGAAAAGTGAAAATTAAGTCACTCAGTCGTATCCGACTCTTAGCAACCCCATGGACTGCAGCCTACCAGGCTCCTTCGTCCATGGGATTTTCCAGGCAAGAGTACTGGAGTGGGTTGCCATAACCACACTGACTATCTCTAAATATACATATATTTTGATGATCAGAACTTTGTGAGACCCCACTACAAGTCAATTAGGTTTGTCATAGATTACATGATTAAAATCATGGAAGTATAATTATTCTGGATCAGAAAAAGACATCAGAGATTATGTAGTACAAGCTTTCCTTTGGCAGAGATAGAAGTAGAGGCATAGAGAGGGACAGATAACAAACAAGGTGGTGTGAGTGCTCAGTCGCTCAGTCCTGTCCAACTCTTTGAGACTCCATAGACTGTAGCCCACAAGGCTCCTCTGTCCATGGGATTCTTCAGGCAAGAATACTGGAGTGGGTTGCCATGCCCTCCTCCAGGGGAACTTCCCAAACCAGGGATCAAACCCAGGTATCCCTCATTGCAAGTGGATTTTTACCATCTGAGCCACCAAGGAAGCACAAGTTATTAAGTGACTAATTCTAAAACTGGAATCTGGTTTCCTAGTCAAATATTCTTTTAACTATATTGCTAATTATTTTCTCCAGTTCTCCACCGTCTGATGTGTGAGATCTTTGATCTTGAGTGAAAAATATTCAATTACAATGATACATCAGTTCCACAGACCTAAATTGGTGCTCTTTGAAGCTTTCACCCACTACTTCAGTCCACTAGGAGAGCCTATATTTATTTATTTTTAATTGAAGGATAATTGCTTTATAGAATTTTATTGTTTTCTGTCAAACCTCAACATGAATCAGCCTTCAGTTTAGTTCAGTCACTCAGTCATGTCCGACTCTTTGCAACCCCATGAATCACAGCACGCCAGGCTTCCCTGTCCACCACCAACTCCCGGAGTTCACCCAAACTCATGTGCATTGAGTCGGTGATGCCTCTCCTCCTGCCCCTAATCCCTCCCAGCATCAGGGTCTTTTCCAATGAGTCAACACTTCCCATGAGGTGGCCAAAGTTTTGGAGTTTCAGCTTTAGCATCAGTCCTTCCAATGAACACCCAGGACTGGTCCCCTTCAGGATGGACTGGTTGGATCTCCTTGCAGTCCAAGGGACTCTCAAGAGTCTTCTCCAACACCACAGTTCAAACGAATCAATTCTTCGGTGCTCAGCTTTCTTCACAGTCCAACTCTCACATCCATACATGACCACTGGAAAAATCATAGCCTTGACTAGATGGACCTTAGTCGGAAAAGAAATGTCTCTGTTTTTTAATATACTATCTAAGTTTGTCATAACTTTCCTTCCAAGGAGTAAGCATCTTTTCATTTCATGGCTGCAATCACCATCTGCAGTGATTTTGGAGCCCCCCAAAATAAAGTCTGACACTGTTTCCACTGTTTCCCCATCTATTTCCCATGAAGTGATGGATCGGATGCCATGATCTTCGTTTTCTGAATGTTGAGCTTTAAGCCAACTTTTTCTTTTTCATTCTCCTCTTTCACTTTCATTGAGAGGCTTTGTAGTTCCTTTTCACTTTCTGCCATAAGGGTGGTGTCATCTGCATATCTGAGGTGATTGATATTTCTCCCGGCAATCTTGATTCCAGCTTGTGCTTCTTCAGGCCCAGCGTTTCTCATGATATAGTCTGCATAGAAGTTAAATAAGCAGGATGACAATATACAGCCTTGACATACTCCTTTTCCTATTTGGAACCAGTCTGTTGTTCCATATCTAGTTCTAATTGTTGTTTTCCGACCTGCATAGGTTTCTTACTTAGATATACATATATCCTCTCCCTTTTCAACCTCCTTCTCTCTCCATTCCACCCCTCTAGGTTGATACAGAGCCTCTGTTTGAGTTTCCTGAGCCATACAGCAAATATCCGTTGGCTATCTATTTTACATATGCTAATGTAAGTTTCCATGTTACTCTTTCCATACATCTTACCCTCTCCTCTCCCCATGTCCATAAGTCTGTTCTCTATGTCTGTTTCTCCATTGCTGCCCTGCAAATAAATTCTTCAGTAACATTTTTCTAGATTCTGTATATATGCATTAGAATATAATATTTATCTTTCTCTTTCTTACTCACTTCACTCTGTATAATAGGTTCTAGGTTCATCCACCTCATTAGAACTGACTCAAATGCATTCCTTTTTATGGCTAAGTAATATTCCATTGTGTATTTGAGCACAACTTCTTTATCCATTCATCTATCAATAGACATCTAGGTTGCTTCCATGTTCTAGCTATTGCAAATAATACTGCAATGAACAATGGGATACCTGTGTCTTTTTCAATTTTGGTTTCCTCAGGGTGTATACCTAGGGGTGGGCTTGCTGAGTCATATGATGGTTTTATTCCTAGTTTTTTAAGGAATTTCCATATTGCCTCCCATAGTGGTTCTATCAATTTTCTATGTTTCTTCTCTCATTTTCTTTCATCTTTTCATTGTTTTCTGCCCATTTTTTCTCTTCTCTACAGCTCCCTTTTCCCATCCTCAAACCTAAAATGAATTAACAATTTTTAAATGTTACATTTATTCAATAATTGTATATTTCCAGTTTTCACATATAAAAATCATCTTATCCTTATATAAATGTCTCTATCTTTTGTAACATTTTTGCACATATCTTTGCAGTATTTTTTATTCTTTTTAAAATGTGTATATAGCTTTCTCCACATGAGTCTTATAATTTCTTAAGGATATTACTAGTTATATTGTATAATTTTTTTGTTTTCTGAAAGAAATGACTTTATTATAATTTATAATTGGCTAATATTTTAAAGTTAGTAAGTTTGGTATATTTAGGTCTTGAATCAGGCAACTTTGAAATCTTTTATTAGTTTAGTAATTTTTCATGTACTTAACTTGCATTTTTTGTGTAGAAATATTATTTTTGTCTAACAAATTTTCAATAATTACATGTCCTTTTACAGTTTCATGCCATATCATTATATCATGAACAACCAGGAAACTGTTAATGTTTATAGCCTTCATTTAAACAGTGAGAAAAATCACAACTCAGAGGAAATAATAACCTATGTGAATACTACTTTGTAAAAAAAAAATACGCATGTTAACCTGTAATCAGTCCCTACAGTCTCTATTGAAATAGACTTAAGGTCACCTTCTCACTTTAAATAAAACAGCTGAAGGTTTACTCATGTATAACTAAGAATAAATCATCCTTTTTTAAACTTTTATCAATATATTTGACAAAATTTTAGCTATTTTTAACGAACTTCTGAAAATTATAATGATTACAACCAGTCTCTATCTTAAATGAAAGAGTGGACAAGGGAGAATAATTTGTAATATTTAAGATGTGTCATTAAGCATAAATTTCTAATCTTGCAGTTAATGGGCCATCTAACTATAGCTTTCATGAGGACATCCTGACCAGTCAACATTACATAATGATGCATTCATGTATTGTAGGCATAAAGAAATTCCTCCAGTAAGAAGTACTTAAATTATGCATAGATAGAGAGATGACTAAGATGACTAAGAGATTGGTACACTCATTAGAGAGGAATGAACAAATGCTTTAGAAAGAGATGGATATTAATGAACTTCAGTATTATGTGAATTTGGAATGGAATAAGAAACTGGCCAGAGTTGAATAATTAACACATTATTAGATGAGGAGTAATTGGTGGCACAGATGGTAAAGAATTCTTCTGTAATGTAGGAGACCAGGGTTTGATCCCTGGGTCAGAAGATCCTCTGGAGAAGGGAATAGCTGTTCACTCCAGTATTCTTGCCTGGAGAATTTCATGTACAGAGAGGAGCCTGGTGGGCTATAGTCCATGGGGTCACAAAGAGTCTGACACGACTGAGTGACTAGCTCACACGGTTTTTTTTTCAAAGTTGGGGGAGAAATTGAGAGATGGTACTCAGATCAGGGCAGGACTTGAGACTTCAAAGAGGAAGGGCAAGGGGCTTTTGGGTGATAACCACCCCTCAGCCTGGATACTAGCTTTGACATACTATTATTTCTGTTGAGTTCAGTTCAGTCACTCAGTTGTGTCTGACTCTTTGCAACCCCATGGACTGCAGCATGCCGAGCCTCCTTGTCCATCACCAGCTCCCAGAGCTTGCTCAAACTCATGTCCATTGAGTTGATGATGCCATCCAACCATCTCATCCTCTCTCGTCCCCTTCTCCTCCTGCCTTCAATCTTTCCCAGCACCAGGGTCTTTTCCAATGAGTCAGTTCTTTGCATCAGGTGACCAAAGAATTGTAGTTTCAGCTTTAGCATCAGTCCTTCCAATAAATATTCAGAACTGATTTCCTTTAGGATGGATTCTTTGAATCTCCTTGCAGTCCAAGAGACTCTCAAGAGTCTTCTCCAACACCACAGTTCAAAAGCATCAATTCTTTAGCGCTCAGCTTTCTTTATAGTCCAACTCTCACATCCATACATGATTCCTGGAAAAACATTATCTTTGACTAAATGGACTTTGTTAGCAAAGTAATGTCTCTGCTTTTTAGTATGCTGTCTATGTTGGTCATAGCTTTTCTTCGAAAGAGCAAGTGTCTTTTACTTTCATGGCTGCAGTCACCATTTGCAGTGACTTTGGAGCCTCCCAAAATAAAATCTGTCACTGTTTCCATTGTTTTCCCATCTATTTGTCATGAAGTAATGGGACCAGATGTCATGATCTTAGTCTTTGAAAGTTGAGTTTTAAGCCAGCTTTTTCACTCTCCTCTTTCGCTTTCATAAGGAGATTCTTTAGTCACTCTTTGCTTTCTGCCATAAGGGTGGTGTCATCTGCATATCTGAGGTTATTCTCCCGACAACCTTGATTCCAGCTGGCGCTTCAACAAACCTGGCATTTTACATGATGTACTCTGCATATAAGTTAAATAGACAAGGTGACAGTATAGAGCCTTGACATACTCTCTTCCCAATTTAGAACAATTTGTTGTTCCGTGTCCAGTTCTAACTGTTGCTTCTTGACCTGCATGCAGATTTCGCAGCAGGCAGGTTAGGTGGTCTGGTATTTCCATCTCTTTAAGAATTTTCCATTAAAAAAAATAAAATTAAATTAAATTAAAAAATAAATTAAAAAAAGAATTCTTCATGGTTTATTGTGATTCTCACTGTCAAAGTCTTTGGCATAGTCAATAAAGCAAAAGTAGATATTTTTTTCTGGAGTTCTCTTGTTTTTTCTATGATCCAAAGGATGTTGGCAATTTGATCTCTGGTTCCTCTTCCTTTTCCAAATCCAGCTTGAACATCTGGAAGTTCTTGGTTCATGTACTGTTGAAGGCTCACTTGGAGCATTTTGAGCATTAGTTTGCTAGTGTGAGATGAGTGCAATTGTGTAGTAGTTTGAACATTCTTTAGCATTGCCTTTCTTTGGGATTGGAATGAAAACTGACCTTTTCCAGTCCTGTGGCCACTGCTGAGTTTTCCAACTTTGCTGGTGTATCGAGGACAGCACTTTAACAGCCTCATCTTTCAGGATCTGAAATAGTTCAATTGGAATTCCATCACCTCCACTAGCTTTGTTCTTAGTGATGTTTCCTAAGGCACACTTGACTTTGCATTCCAGGATGTCTGGCTCTAGGTGAGTGATCATACCATCATGGTTATCTGGGTCATTAAGATCTTTTTTTGTATAATTCTTCTGTGTATTCTTGCCACCTCTTCTTAATATCTTCTGCTTCTGTTAGGTCCACACCATTTCTGTCCTTTATTGTGCCCATCTTTTCGTGAAATGTTCCCTTGATATCTCTAATTTTCTTGAAGAGATCTCTATTCTTTCCCATTCTATTGTTTTCCTCTACTTCTTTGCACTGACCACTGAGGAAGGCTTTCTTATCTCTCCTTGCTCTTCTTTGGAACTCTGCATTCAGATAGGTATATTTCTGCTTTTCTCTTTTGCCTTTAGCTTCTCTTCTTTTCTCAGCTATTTGTAAGGCTTCCTCAGACAACCATTTGCCTCTTTATTTCTTGATACTTGCTTTGATATACTATTTTTTCTGTAGTGTAACCCTACTAGTGTAGATGCCAAAGAAAGTAAATCAGTTTCTTAAATCCTATTTTTACCCCTAAATAGCAGCAGTCTACTATATTCCCAATTTTGTTCTCTATCTAGTTCACAGAACCTCTGGAGACTACTTAATTAATTCTAGAACAGTTTCTTGGAAGTTCTAATTTGGATGGCTATGGATCAAATTAAAAGGTAATTTTCGAAATCAGTGCCATTCTCTGTTACAAGTAAAGATGTCCATTTAGTGAACATATATGTGTATCTGTGTGGAAACTTTGCTGTGATGTGAAATGCATTGTTACTGTGACACATAGTAAAAATATGGGTGAGAAGGCTGCACTAAGATGTATCAGGATCCTCATTACTGACCAGGAGAAATTTAATGCCCACAGGATAACTTTGGAACATGACGCAGAAGATAAGTTAGGCTAGGGGCATTAGTTTGAGTTTTCAACCCTTCAGCAGGGAGGAACATTTTATTAATTATGTTTAGAAATTCTGGTACATGGTGACAATAGTAACAACACTGACTTTAATCAGTTTTCTTTTGTTTCATTAATAGAACTATTTACAGAAAACACATCCTCTTTATTTTCTATATGCAGAATAGACAGCTTCCACAAGCCCTGACTCCAACCTTGGTGTACCACCATTTTAGAGCAGCAAAGAATTTTTCCAAGTTATTCTGTACCAGAATCAGAGTTTTATCAAGTTATCAGTAAGGAGTATAAGCTACTTATGAATAAGATATAAGCCACTGCAAAACCTAAATTCCAACTTTCCAGAAGCAAAATTGTTGTTTAGTCAACCAGTCATGTCTGGCTCTTCTGTGACCCCATGGATTGTAGCCCACCAGGTTCCTTTGTCCATGAAATTTCTCAGGCAAGAATACTGGAGTGGGTTGCCATTTCCTTTTCCAGGGAATCTTCCTGATCCAGGGTTGCAACCCACATGTACTGATTCTCCTGCTTGGCAGGCAGATTGTTTACCACTGAGCCACCAGGGAAGCCCAGAATCAATGTAGAAGGTAAAAATGAATTGTGATTTGGAAGTGACATGACAAATCACCCAGTAAGTGTTAATTGGTCACCTACTACTGGTCTACCTAAGACACTAGAAGACATCAGAGAAGCAAACGATCCAGTTGTTGGTCTTTAAAGGTTAACGTCCAAAACATATAAACAGGTCATAAAACTCCACATAAAAAACAAACAACCCAATTCAAAAATGGGCAGAAGATCTCAATAGACATGTCTTCTTTTCTCAAAGAAGACATGTGGATGGCCAACAGGTACATGAAAAAATGTTCAACCTCACTGTCATCAGAGAAATGCCCAATGAGCTATCATCTCATACCTGTCACAATGGCTATCATCAAAAAGCACACAAATAACAAATGTTGGTGAGGGAAAGAGGGAGGGACAAAATAGAGGCAGGGGATTGAGAGGTACAAGCTACTCTGTATAAAATAAATAAGCTACAAAGAGATACTCTTTAGTACAGGGAATATAGTCACTATTTTATAACTTTAGAAAAATATAACCTATAAAAATATTGAATCACTCTGTTGTATACCTGAAACTAACATAACTTTTGTAACAACTATACTAGAATAAAAATAAAATAATATAAAAGTTATATGTTATTTTTATTTTATATGATGAAGAAATTGAGGCACAGAGAGATAACCAAGGTCACAAAACAAAAGTTTGAATCTAAGTATGGATGCCCATAAGCTGCATGTTAAACTGTCTCAAACAGTTAGAGATTTGATTGAGATAGTAATTGTATTGGGCTTTTACTAAATGTTATCTTAAGTGAATGAAAGAATAAGGAGAACACTCCAATGGGAAGGAGGTTGTGAAAATAGAAGAGAAATCACAAAGTCATGATGTGATGTATTATGGGGGAAAAGGTTGGGTAAATTTGATTCTTAGAGGATTTTGAACTTAATGAACAAATTCTTGATGAGGTGAAAGATAGGAAGCTAGGGCTTCCATCGTGGCTTAGCAGTAAAGAATCTGCCTGCAGATTGATGAATGTTCAATCCCTTGGTTGGGAAGATCCCCTGGAGAAGGAAATGGCAAGCCAGTTCAGTATTCTTGCCTGAGAAATCCCATGGACAGAGGAACCTGGTGGGCTATAGTCCATGGGGTCTCAAAAGAGTCATACATGACCTAGGGACTAAACCATCACTACAACCACCAAAAGGTTTTTAGGCAAGGTGTGATCCTCCACTAAACCTCCTTTACTTTCTTTCAACGGCAAAGTAGTACGCTGATTGCCTTAATGAGTGCAAGGTGACTTAAGGTCAGCACTCAAACCTTAGGCTACTAGAAAGTATGAGGTTAAATTATTTCTTTGTGATGACACTACTTACTATGTTCATAAATTTAATTAATTTACCATAAAAATCTGAAATTACAGGGAAATGTACCTTTAGAATCTATTCTAAAAGGTGTATTTTTCTGTTCCTTTCTTTAATTTTGGACACTGATGAAACATGATCAATTCGGGAGTATCTTAACTTTCCCCTTAATGTCCGGTCATCAGAATGTAAGATGTAAAGTCATCTTATTGTAAACTTTTTCCCATTGAGGCTTTGCATCATACACTCATTGTCTTTGACTGATAATAAATCAATCAGCAGCACAGCGATAGAACCAGCATGGTGCCTGCCCATATGTGGTAGCATGTGATGATATCAATGAAGTCAAATTCACATGTAGTGAATTTCATTACTACCTGCTAACTTTTAGAATTAACGGATTGAGTTGTCAATTCTAAGGAACATTCATTTAAAAACCTTCATATGATACATTAACTAGGTCCTCATACATCAATGCCTTTATTTATTATAATTAAAGCAAAGAACCAGGGTGTACAGCAGAGAAAGCTCTGAGTTTTAATCACAGGACTACCAGGGAATTCCCTAGATAAAGTATTCTGTATGAACAACGAAGATGCACATTTAAAGCTTTTTTTCCTTTAATATTTCCTAGCTCTGAGCCTTTAAAAGCAGCACTTAAAATTATAATATTCATCCTGAAACTTCACTGATCTTAAGCAGTTCATGTAGTCAGACTAAAATTTCTGTGGATGAATGCAATCATCTAAAGTGACTCTAAATACTGAGAAATTCACACACACTAAAACGGACTAAAGTATTCTTAATAAAAAAGGAGAAAAATAGTTCAGTTTTTGAAAATTTTCTTTTCTTTTTTTTGACTTTTGGGGATTAATAAATTATTTGAATAAATTTATTATCTTTAGAGTTACAATGGACAGTATTATCAAAAGCTATTATACTCCTAATATTTATTTATGAAAAAAATAAATCCCAACAAGATAGATACTATCATACTAGCAAGATAGATAGCAAAGACAACCATCCTGGTCCATAACCCAGGTCTTCTCCACGTCACAACACCTCATGGTTCCCTGAAAACTGGAGAAGAAATAATGATTCTAATGAAAAAGTATGAAGCACCATCAATGTCTTTTGTGTTGATTTTTTTGAAAAAACAAATTAAGGCCACACCTCGTGCTGATCATACTTCTCCAACCAGAAAAGTGTGGTTCTCTGAATCATCAGCTGCTGATGTTGTGCTTCCTCTACTGCATGGAGCTTCTCTGTGAAGGTATTGACAATTACTTCACTGTGTGGAACCAGCTGGTGCAAACTGATCATGTTCTTATCAGACTATTTTCAGGCTGCAGAACTCAGTCACTAAACTAGTCAGACTTGTTTCCTTTCTTGTTGTCAATTACTCTCATTATTTTCCAGCCTCCCAACCCTGACCTGGCTGATAAAGATCAGATAGTGACTGAATAGAAGCTGGTGCAGCCCTGATTCCATGATGTACCAGTAAGTACTCAGCTTTTCTCAGTCCGGGTTATCAATGGGTACAAAGGTTTATGACTTACTCCTGAGATGGTCAGGACAGATGTTGGCTGGTGGAGAGTGCTTTAAAAATAAGAGTTTTTCATGTGTGCTATTGTATTTTGTGTTAAAGTTTTATTTTCTTTTATTTTTTAAAAATTTTTATTGGAGTATAGCTGCTTTCCAATGTTGTTAGTTTCTGCTGCATACAAATCAGCTATATGTATACATTTATCCCCTCCTTATCTATCTTTCCTTCCCATTTAGGTCACTACAGAGCACTGAGTAGAGAGAGCTCCCTGTGCTCAAAATAAAACATTATGGTCCTTTCTAAATAGTAGAAGTAGAAATGATCCACAGTGGTAAATTATATTATACCTAAACATTTGGAAAAATCTATGCCTTAAAGAATAAAGTATTTAATATAGTTCATTTAATTTCTTCAGTATGATTAATAGCTTGGTATAAATTTTTGTCTATGCTGCTAATTGAAGTATATACTGGGAACATTTGAAATATAAAAGTAAGAGCATAGTCTCTCTAAATAATAGAAAGTATGTAGCAATAAGATTGTTTCTACCATATGAATGAAATGAATTAAAATATTCTTATCTAAAGACAGTGCATTAACAAAATCTAGACTCTATGTGACATTTGTTGTAAGTGAACTCCAAAGTGATTGATTAATTGATGAATTTAAGGTAGATAAATTTGTATTTATATTTAGGTAACTTCAGGCTATTGTTTTACAGACTCAGAAATTAATAACTGATATTTGATGAGTAATTTTGTTCAAACACCTGCTTAGTCTAACCTTGCTTCTCAAAGATTCTTAATCTCTATAGAGACACCAATTTCCCACATGTTCAGCTCTGACTCTTTCAAACTTGCAGTCACGATTTTGTGATCATTGTAACTGTACAATCATTTGATTTTGTCTTCAATTAAATGTAATGCTTTAAGCCATTAGGCTATGACACTTAAATAATGAGTGTTCCTGCCCTCCTTAATTTACTCCCAAACAACAGCGCATCCTGAAGAAGAATGTCCATTTCATGCATGAAGCTTCCCCCATAGACCCTTTCATGATAGCATTGCATAGCAATATTATCTGTACTTTTTATTAAAATGTATTTTAAGAAAATGTATCTTTTGTTTACCAAGATAAGGTTAGAGGAAGACAAAATGTGCACTAGAAAAAAACTTACTTTTATACTTAACAAACTTCAGGTAAACATATGTCAACAGTCTCAATTTTAAAAAAATTAGCAAAGGATTTGAAGTACTCTCATTCTCCTTTTTTTCTTTTTTTTTCAGAATTTTTTTGGTATGACTTCTCTATCAGCCTGGTTCTCCTCTTCCCAATTTATGGCATTATCTCTATTCATTCACTTTTCCACTTTGAAGGAATTGTTAGAGGTATATGAAATTTCTGAATTTAAGCTTCATCAGCATTGATTCACAGTTTATAGTTCTGAGGATTTTAAAGTATCTTTCTAATTGGATTCCAGATCAGTACTATTTTTAATACAGATATTTTGTCTAAAAATACAGATTATGCCTTAAAAATAAGATGATTAGACAGTGGTTCACTTAATTTGTAAAGATATCTGGGCCAAAGGATCCAATCCCTCAAAGTGAATGAGTTAGATATGTGATGGCTTCTTAGCAGAAGTTTTTTCTCACTGATGTAGTGGAAAGAATACTAGCCTGAGCTTTAAATGTGTTCTAGATCCAGTCTTCAGCAAGACACTTACCTCTCAAGACTTCACTTTTATTGGTAATATAGGGAGAGTTTGCAGTAAAATAAATGGGGGCTGGGGGTGTTGTAAGCATTAAGGGGATTTGAAATATTTTTTGTGGATAAGCTATTTTTAGTTTATTGGATTATAATTTGCATATTTTACATTATTCATTTTGTTTTTTCTTTGCTGTATTAATATTTGATATTGTTGTAGTTTTACAGTATTGTAAGTAGTAAGTGTATTATGTTGTGGAACTGTTGCTTTAAATATGTGATTGTGTGTGTACACCACACTGTGATGTAGAACATCTCTTATGGTGGGTCATGGTCAAAAATATTTTTTAAAACTTTCAATTAGATAGCCTTAAAGTCCTTTTAAATACTTAAATTCTATGATTTCTAAAGTGCTAATAGGTAGTTAATATGGAGAATATTATCTTGTTTAAGGCCTTAGAGAACCTCTTAAATTACTCTATATTATAGATTGATTTTTTCTTGGTCCTTATATCTGATGCTGTCTACCAGTGAGACAGCCCACCAGGCTCCTCTGTCCATGGGATTTTCCAGGCGAGAATACTGGAGTGGGTTGCCATTTCCTTCTCCAATATAAGAGGCAAGACACAAGTCAAAAATCCACATGCTGCTTGTATGAACTGATCAATATTTAAAGAAAGTGTAAACACAGTGCTCTAGAGGTGCCTACTCAATCTCATAAAAACTTCTCTGAAAGTATAATGATTGAATTTAGTCTTAAAAGGCAGGTAGAGATTAGCTGGAAGAGAAAGATGGTATTCTTGAGCTGAAAGAACATAGCCCCTGCAAAAGTCAAGACTTGAGATACACTCACCAATAGATGTTGGAAATTATCAAATGAAACTGAAATGATCAGTAAGACTAAGAAGGACCTTTTGTACCCAATTTAAGTCTTTGAACTTTGAGAGTTGAGTGAAAAATTAAACAAGAGGAAGAAGTGATGAAATTTGAAATTTAGAAATGCTAGGGTAGACTACCAGAGCAGTATCATGGTTCTACTTATCTTTTGTGTACAGTTGCAGAACTAAACGTAGGGAATAGCAGGAGACCATCCTTGAGCACGTTTCTTCTGCCTAAAATGAATTTCCTTCTCATGTTAGATGAGAACCTACTGTCTTCCTACCCTCATATCTTTAATCTTAATTATTCCTGAGGCTTAGTCATCCTAATCAAACTTGGATAACAGATGGTATATGCTTCTGTTGGCACTTCTCTGCATGATTAATTATTTGCTTACAATTATGTCTCTCTAGTTAAACAGAGAGTTGTCTGTATTTCCAGCGCTAAACACATTGCTTGGCCCATTGTAAGCATTCAAGATTTGTATGCTGACTTAGGGTAACATATGCCAAAAGCCAAAGAATAGATAATCAGAAAAGACAACAGATCAGGAATAAATGGAAATTTCAAATTTGTTTTTCATTACATAATTGTTTAAGAAGACCTATGGAATGCTTGAAATATAGTGATTCAGAAGGTGAAGAACTGAACAGTGGAAAGAATTCATTCCAAGTAACTTGTGGTCTTCTCTCGTTGGAGTTGGTGATGGACGGGGAGGCCTGGCGGGCTGCAATTCATGGGGTCGCAAAGAGTCAGACATGACTGAGCGACTGAACTGAACTGAACTGAAACTTGTGGTACTGATAAGGATTTATTGTGGATGATGAGAAAATATCAGATGCTTATACACTAGATTTTACAGTTTTCTTTATTTGTTAATTCAACAAATGTTTATTATTTTTGCTTGTAATGTAGCACACTATACACATACTGTATGTGCATATCTTTGTACATTATATATATACACACATGATATATGTTGTGCATATATGGGTGTAGGAAGACAGCATAGAAACCAGTATTTTGACCAAGAAGATAAGTCTATGTTGGTTCGAGCAGTTATTTGCAGTAGTCTTTGAAAAAGATATTGTGTCTCTGGAATACTGTGGGGCTGGATGTGTTAGGGTAATGAATATGTAGAGACAAGAAAGTTTTCATGCTCTTGGATCATATAACCATTATATAGTTTCACATAATGATTATGAAGCACTTGAAACCTTAGCATTTCAGGAAGTCTAATACTCAAAATCCAGGTTCAAAAGCCCATTCAAAGACACTCAGAGATGTTTACATTTGTTGTTTTCAATTCTGTACAATATATTTTCTTTTAATAGTGTATATGACTAAACTGTGAATCTTAACTGATTCCCTATAGTTGCCTATATTTAAAATGTATCAGTTCAGTTCAGTCGCTCAGTTGTGTCCGACTCTTTGCAACCCCATGAATTGCAGTACGCCAGGCCTCCCTGTCCATCACTATCTCCCGGAGTTCATTCAAACTCACATCCATCGAGTCGGTGATGCCATCTAGCCATCTCATCCTCTGTCGTTCCCTTTTCCTCCTGCCCCCAATCCCTCCCAGCATCAGAGTCTTTTCCAGTGACTTGCTTTTAAATTATTTTGCACAGTTCTTAAGATTTTTATAATTAATTGCTTATTATGGCTCAGAATTTGAAATCAGGCTACTCTGAGGCATCAACAATTTATACAACATTATCATTGGGTGAAGAGAGCAGATCCTATTTTAAGTCTTTAATATAAAATAAAAATGAATTACTCTAAAATATAACTGTAGAAAATATACAGTAGTATGATCTACAAGTGGGAACCATATGAAATTGACCTTTGTGTAGGGTTAAAACATATGAATACCAGAAATTTCACATGGTTCAAACTTATCAAGTCTCTTCCATGTCTTGTTTTATTTATTCTGGAATATTATATATGGAATGAGCAATACAACCTAAAACTTACATGATTTTAAAACCTATCAAAGCATCCTTTGAAAAACCCTTTATACTACCTAATAAATACAGGCTTAGATACTAGAATGTCAAAAAATCTTGAATACACATCTCAAACTAGTGAGATAAAATAGAGCAAATTGGCAAGAATTAAGTGCTAAAAACAGAAAAAATAGAATCCAGTGCAAACCAAAATGTAAAGTGTGTCTATTGCAAGTCAAAAGGAAAATAGTCTAGATAATCATTTGATTTACAAGTGCTAGACAGCTGCTTCGTTTTGTATTTTCCCTCTCTCACCTAGTGACAGATTCTTGTATATGCTGTGCACTGCTTCTTTTTCATAATCAGCCAAATAAACTTGAATAGGTAGAAAGACCTCGTATGAATAAAGACTTTGGACAATATTTCAGTGTCAAATCATAAGTGAAGCTATACACAGTAAGAATTTATAGTTTCATCTTTATAAAAGTTTTAAAAAATAGACTAAAAGTCAGGTCACTTATGTCACTTCCATACTGAAATCACTAATATTTTCATACATACTGGGTTGGCCAAAAAATTCATTCAAGGTTTTATATCATTGTCCAGAAATATCAGAATGAACTTTTTGGCCATCTCATCTACATACACGCTGAAATCACGTATGATGGATATTTAGGTTGCTTCTATGTCTTGGCTATTGTAAACAGTGTGTAATGAACACTAGGGTCCGTATATCCTTTTGAATCAAAGTTTTCTCTGGATATATGCCCAGAAGTGAGATTGCTGAATCATACAGAAGCTCTATTTTTTGTTTTTAACAGAATCTCCATACTATTCTCCATAGAGGCCGCACCAAATTATTTTCCCACCAACAGTGTAGGAAGGTTCCCTTTACTCCACACTCTCTCCAGCACTTATTGTTTGTAGATTTTTTGATGATAGTCATTCTGACCAATGTGAGGTGATATCTCATTGTAGCTTTGATTTGCATTTCTCTAATAATTAGTGGTGTTAAGCCTCTTTTTATGTGTATCTTGGCCATCTGTATATCTTCTTTGGAAAAATTTCTCTTTAAGTCTTCTGCCCAATTTTTGTTTATTTTTTTGATAATATTAAGCCTCATGAACTGTTTGTAAATTTTGGAAATTAATACCTTGTTGGTTATTAAATATTACTTATAAATGATCTGTAACAATGTGGAAGATATGGCTTATTAGCCAATAATTTATTCATTTACAAATTTATAGTTTTTGAATAAATTTTTTGATAGTGTTATATATACCTTAGCATGTTGAAAAGCAGAGACATTACTTTGCCAACAGAAGTCCATCTAGTCAAGGCTATGGTTTTTCCAGTGGTCATGTATAGATGTGAGAGTTGGACTGTGAAGAAAGCTGAGCATCGAAGAATTGATGCTTTTGAACTGTGGTGTTGGAGAAGACTCTTGAGAGTCCCTTGGACTGCAAGAAGATCCAACCAGTCCATTCTGAGGGAGATCAGCCCTGGGATTTCTTTGGAAGGAATGATGCTAAGGCTGAAAAACCAGTACTTTGGCCACCTCATGCAAAGAGTTGACTCATTGGAAAAGACTCTGATTCTGGGAGGGATTGGGGGCAGGAGGAGAAGGGGACGATGGAGGATAAGATGGCTGGATGGCATCACCGACTCGATGGATGTGAGTCTGGGTGAACTCCAGGAGTTGGTGACAGACAGGGAGGCCTGGGGTTGGGCGGTTCATGGGGTCTCAAAGACTTGGACATGACTGAGTGACTGAACTGAACTGAACTGAACTGAACTATATACCTTATTTATATTATGGGGATCTATTTGTGTTGATTATCTCGGAAACCTCCACTGGTTGGACATGTGCATGGCTGAAGCAAAGTTGCAGTTTATTATCAAAGAATATAGTAAAGCCAATTATTGCTATATACTTGCCTTACTAACCAACTCAAATAAGCTGAACTAGATACTATTGCTGATATTTGAAAGCCAGAGTTCATATTTAAGCATCAGTTTACATTTCTTCAAATTAAAAAAAATCTTTCTAATTGCTCCCAATTTTTTTAAGTGGATCAAGAATTCAAGGACCCTTAAAGCTCAACATTCAGAAAATGAAGATCATGGCATCCGGTCCCATCACTTCATGGGAAATAGATGGGGAAACAGTGGAAACAGTGTCAGACTTTATTTTTTGGGGGCTCCAAAATCACTGCAGATGGTGACTGCAGCCATGAAATTAAAAGACGCTTACTCCTTGGAAGAAAAGTTATGACCAACCCAGAGAGCATATTGAAAAGCAGAGACATTACTTTGCTGACTAAGGTCCGTCTAGTCAAGGCTATGGTTTTTCCAGTAGTCATGTATAGATGTGAGAGTTGGACTGTGAAGAAGGCTGAGCACCGAAGAATTGAAGCTTTTGAACTGTGGTGTTGGAGAAGACTCTTGAGAGTCCCTTGGACTGCAAAGACATCCAACCAGTCCATTCTGAAGGAGATCAGCCCTGGGATTTCTTTGGAAGGAATGATGCTAAAGCTGAAACTCCAATACTTTGGCCACCTCATGTGAAGAGTTGACTCATTGGAAAAGACTCTGATTCTGGGAGGGATTGGGGGCAGGAGGAGAAGGGGATGACAGAGGATGAGATGGCTGGATGGCATCACTGACTCGATGGACACGAGTCTGAGTGAACTCTGGGAGTTGGTGATGGACAGGGAGACCTGGTGTGCTGCGATTCATGGGGTTGCAAAGAGTCAGACACGACTGACCGACTGAACTGAACTGAACTGAACTGAATGTGAATATCTTTAAACTAATAAGGATAAGAGATACTATTAATGACTGCCTTTATGAAAGTAGTTTTATAAATTTTAAATAAGATGCCTTTCATTCAATAGGTTGTGTGGTAAGATTTGTTCTAAATGCCTGGATCTGGATTATCTACTTTAATTATGTGTTTTCCATTCATCAAAATAAATGAAATAAACATTATTTAGAATCAAATTGATTAGAATTGCATTTTCTATGATTTATATTACGTTTGCTAATGCTAATGTTGTATTCATAAAGCTTAATTTCATCAAGAAAATTATTTAAAAACCAGATTCCAAATGCTTCAGTATATTTAATGAAATATGATTTATTATACATACAGCCATGAAATAAGCTTTTTTTTGGATGTAATTCCTTTTCAAAATTTTATCTATATGGAAATGTAATATTATAATAAATTGATTAACAGATTTTCATGCAAATATAGAAGGAAATTTCTGTTGACCTATTTATAGAAATAAATGTAGGATCTCTCAGAAAATGAAATTCAATAATAGAACCCTAGTCATTCTTAGAAAGGGAGAATGGATAGTGGCTCAGATGGTAAAGAATCTGCCTGCACTGCAGGATCCCTGGGTCAGGAAGATCCCCCGGAGAAGGGAATGACTACCTACTCCAGTATTTTTGCCAGGGGAATTCCATGAACAGAGGAGCCTGGAGGGCTACAATCCATGGGATCTCAAAGAATAGGACACACAGCTGAGCCCGGAGAAGGGAATGACTACCTACTCCAGTATTTTTGCCAGGGGAATTCCATGAACAGAGGAACCTGGAGGGCTACAGTCCATGGGATCTCAAAGAATAAGACACACAGCTGAGCAAATAACACTTTCACACTTTCATTCTTACAAAGACAAAATTTAGTAGTTACATTTTTTAAGCTATACATACAGTTTGTCAGTTTTCTTTAAAAGCTCAGGAAATACAGTTTAATTATTTGATGTAATTTCATAGCTATTAGGTATGTCTTTTTAAATTTCTAGGAATTAGATTATTTTACTATAGCAAATAGCTATCAAGTAACCACTTAATGTATACTTAGACCTTCAAAAAATAAAGAATGACTTTTTAGAAAAACTATAAATCTAATGAAACAGGATTTGGGCTGCATGATACTGGGTTAGGCAAAAAGCTTGTTCAAGTTTTTCCATAAGAGCTTATGGAAAAACTCAAATAAATCTTTTGGCCATCGTAACAGTTTAGTTCATTGGTCAATGATATGGCAGCTCAACTTTTGAGGGGAAAATTCCAAGAATTCCAAAAATTCTTACATTTCTTCTTCTTATGCAGCACTCTAACCTACTCATTACCTCTTTCACATCTGGCCCTTTAGAAATGTGACAGAAAGATTCTGGAGCACATTAATTTTGTTTATTTAATATGCAGATTATAATAATTGTTTATCTCTCTTATCTAGGACATTTAAATCTTAATCATAGCTCCTCCTTTTGAACTGGATTGCAAAATACCACTGAAATGCAAACCTTTATGCCTGTCAACCAAACAGGAAGCTGAGGAAAGAAAACTGGTTGCTTATTGAAAACAACTGTGTTTTTAAAATACATATTTATGCATTTCATTATTTATTTTACCAGAGACAAAATAGCAATACCACATTCTTTTTGGCAATATGTGTGTATGGGAAAGCAAAAGTTGCTCAGTCATGTCTGACTCTGCAACCCCATGGATTCTACAGTCCATGGAATTCTCCAGGCCAGAATACTGGAGTGGGTCACTTTTCCCTTCTACAGATCTTCCCAACCCAGGGATCGAACCCAGGGATCGATCCCACATTGCAAGCAGATTCTTTACCAGCTGTGCCACAAGGGAAGCCCAAGAATACCGAAGTGGGTAGCCTATCCCTTCTCCAGGAGATCTTCCTGACCCAGGAATCAAGCCAGGGTCTCCTGCACAGGGGTCTCCTGCATTGCAGGCGGATTCTTTACCAACTGAGCTATTGGGGAAGCCCACAATATGTGTGCATACAAGTGCGTATATAAAGTATATATTTATTGCAATTTCAATTTATTGTAAGATTACACTTTATATAAACTATTTGGTTTCTGATTAAGAGACAATATTCTGAAGATTTTTTTAAGGATGGATGCCAAAAATATTGAGCATTAATAAACATTCTAAATATTTGTCAGAGGAGTGCGTGCTTAACAGTTTAAAAAATCTTTTTCAGTCATTAAAACTGTTTTAACTCTGCTTTTGTCCCCTAAGATGCTCTAATAAACTCAGTTTCAAGTAACAGAATTTGATTTCTCAAGAAACATTTTATGCTGTGTTGGGTAAGAATGGTTAAAATTACTTTAGTTCAAAGAAATGGGACTAGAGTTTTTGTTTTTGTTTTTAAGAATTTATTGAGAGTCTATTGAGCTATCTTATAATTTTTTTAAAAAAGCTAACATGGGAGCTATGGATCCAGTCAGGTGAGAGTGTTACATATAAAGGAAGGTAAAATTTGTATGCAATTTCTTGTAATTTAGCATTTTTCTTTCAATTTCTCTTTTGCCAATATTTGAAAAGAGAACTCCTGGGCCATTTTTTGAGGACAAAACATGCCTTGCCTGTCAGCTAATCTGAAGTTCAAGAACCTAATGGAAAAAAGTATTGTCTCGCCCTTGTTAGGTGATGTATTTGCCCACAGTTTCAGGGGACAAAGTAGAACCTCAGAGCAAGGATTCTTTTTTTTTTTTTTTTTTTAAGCTGGAGGATAATTGCTTTACAACACTGTGTTGGTTTCTGCTGTATATCAGCATGAATCAGCCATAGGTATACATATGTCCCCTCCCTCTTGAACCTCCTTTCCACCTCCCACCCAACCCCACCAGTGTCACAGAGCCCTGAACTTGAGCTCCTTGCTTCATACAGCAAATTCTCACTGGCTCTACAGTAATGTATGTGTTTCAGTGCAACTCTCTCAAATCGTTCCACCCTCTCCTTCCTCCACTGTGTCCACCAGTCTGTTTGTTATGTCTGCATCTTCTTGGCTGCCCTCAGACAAGGGATTCTTAATTTGACTCTGGGAAGTTACACTATGGTTGCTATTAATTGATCTTAATTATGTGTCAGATGTTGATTTATACTCTCCTTGACTTCCTGAAATGCTGGCAAGTTGTGAATCTAAGGTTCATTGTGATTCGTATTCATAGTTGAAATTTCCAAGTGCATAAGTTTCTGATTAATGCTAAGCAAGGGCCTTTTGGAAATGCAAAAGAAGCAGAAAACCTCTACCTTTTAGGATTTTACAATCTGGGAGAAGTAAATTTTAATCACACAGGGAATAATAAATTAAATTAGCATTCAATTAAGCAGTGAACACTGTAATAAATACTGGTGGAAAAGACAGAAGAATATTAATAATAAACCAGGATGCTTATATATAATCATTGCAGGAAGCATTTCTAGAATTTGTATACCTTTTATCTAGATAGTATTCCTATTATTGCTGTTTTTCCAACATTGTCACAATTATTACATTTAGAAAATATTCAGCATCAGTTAAGTTCAGTTCAATCACTCAGTCGTGTCTGACTCTTTGCGGCCCCATGAATTGCAGCACGCCAGGCCTCCCTGTCCATCACCAGCTCCCGGAGTTCACTCAGACTCACGTCCATCGAGTCAGTGATGCCATCCAGCCATCTCATCCTCTGTCAGCCCCTTCTCCTCCTGCCCCCATTCCCTCCCAGCATCAGAGTCTTTTCCAGTGAGTCAACTCTTTGCATGAGGTGGCCGAAGTACTGGAGTTTCAGCTTCAGCATCATTCCTTCCAAAGAAATCCCAGGGCTGATCTCCTTCAGAATGGACTGGTTGGATCTCCTTCAGAATGGACTGGTTGGATCTCCTTGCAGTCCAAGGGACTCTCAAGAGTCTTCTCCAACACCACAGTTCAAGCGCATCAATTCTTTGGCGCTCAGCCTTCTTCACAGTCCAACTCTCACATCCCTACATGACCACTGGAAAAACCATAGCCTTGACTAGACAGACCTTAGTCGGCAAAGTAATGTCTCTGCTTTTGAATATGTTATCTAGGTTGGTCATAACTTTTCTTTCAAGGAGTAAGCATCTTTTAATTTCATGTCTGCAATCACCATCTACAGTGATTTTGGAGCCCCCCAAAAATAAAGTCTGACACTGTTTCCACTGTTTTCCCATCTATTTCCCATGAAGTGATGGGACCGGATGCCATGATCTTCGTTTTCTGAATGTTGAGCTTTAGGCCAACTTTTTCGCTCTCCACTTTCACTTTATAAATCTACATATACATTATTACTCCTTAATGAACTTCAGTGGAGTAGGAAATGACAATCCACTTCAGTATTCTCACCTGGAGAATCCCATAGACAGAGGAGCATGGTGGGCTATAGCCCATAGAGTCACGAAGAGTTGAACATGTGACTTGGTACGCACACATGCATGCATTAACTTCATATACTATAAAACTGGCCAGATTAAAGAAGCTAATTTTGAACACTCATATACTAAAATTTTTGTGGAATGATTTTGCATTTCTTTTTGCAATAACTATAGGCTGTTTTCTTTCATGTTCACTATGTTTCATATACACTTGTCATATCAGTAACATGAACTAACCAAGCTCCTACTCATCTAACACACACTGCTTCCTCTGCTTGTGCAGCTCTTCCTTGTAAGCTTCACCTAATCAGAGAATCCTTTAGATTTTGGTTCAAATGTCCTCAGGGAAATCTTCCCTGATCCCTTGCTCTATTTTTTTAATTTAATTTTTTTTCATTGAAGTAAAGTTGATTAATAATATTGTATTAGTTTCTGGAATACAGCATAGTGATTCAGTATTTTTACAAATTATATTCCATTAAAAGTTATTATAAGATAATATCTACAATTCCCTTGGCTTTTAATGCTATTGGAGGCGATACAGGCATACCTCATTTCATTTCACTTAATTTTATTGCCCTTCACAGATACTGTATTTTTTAACAAATTGAAGTTTTGTGGCAACCTAATATCTAGCAAGTCTACTGACACCATTCTTCCAATAGCATTTGCTCACTTTGTGTCTCTGTGTCACATTATGTTAATTTTCACAATATTTCAAACTTTTTTATTATTATATTTGCTATGGTGGTCTGTGGTCGGTATCTCTGATGTTACTATTGTAAATGTTTTGGACACCACAAATTGTGCCCATGTAAGATAGCGAACTTAATTGATAAATGTGTGTGTCCTGATTGTTCCATCCACTAGCGGTTTCCCCTTTTCTCTTTCTCTCCTCAGGCCTCCCTATTCCCTAAAATAAAACAATATTGAAATTAGGCCACTTTCTAACCCTACAATAGTCTCAAAGTGTTCAAGTAAAAGGATCAGTCATATATCTCTCACTTTAAGTCAAAACTAGAAATAATTCAGCTTAGTGAGGAAGGCATGTTGAAAGCCTGTGTACAGGCCAAAAGCTAGGTCTCTTGCATCAGTTAGCCAAGCTGTGAATGCAAAGGAAAAAATCTTGAAGGAACTTTAAAGTGCTACTCCTGTGAATATATGAATGAAAAGAAACAGCCTTATTGCTCATATGGAGAAAGTTTTAGTGTCTGAATAGAAGATCAAACCAATTGCAATATTCCTTTAGGCCAAAGCCAAAGTCCTAATTCTTTTTAATTCTATGAAGTCTAAGAGAAGTAAAGAAACTACAGAAGAAAAGTTTGAAGCTAGCAGAGTTGGGTTCACAAGGTTTAAGGAAAGAAGTCATCTTCAGAACATGAAGGTATGAAGTTAAGCAACAAATGCTGATGCATTATACAAGCTTCATTAAATTATCTTGAAGATCTAGTTAAGATAATTTATGAAGGTGGCAACACTGAAGAACAGATTTTCAATGTAAATGAAATAGCCTTATATTGGAAAAAGATGGCATCTAGGGCTTTCAGAGCTAGAGATAAGTCAATGCCTGGCTTCAAAGTTTCGAAAGACAGGTGGGTTCTCTTGTTAGGGGCTAATGCAGCTGGTAACTCTAAATTGAGGCCAATGCTAATTTATCATTCCAAAAAATCCTAGTGTCCTTAAGATTATGCTATATATCTCTGCCTGTAATTTATAAATGGAACAACAAAGCCTGGATGATGGCACATCTGTTTATAATATTGTTTCCTGAATATTTTAAGCCCACTGTTGAGATCTACTGTTCAGAAAAAATGATTCCTTTCAAAATATTACTGTTAATGGACAAGGCACCTGGTCACTAAAGAGCACTGATAAAGAAAATTTTTTATTATTATCAGATTTTATTTTATTATCATTATTATTATTATTTCTTAACATAGCCATTCTTCAATCCATGAATCAAGGAGTAATTTTAACTTTCAATCTTATTATTTAAGAAATACATTTTGTAAAACCAGAGTTGTCATGGGCTTCTCCAGTGGCTCAGTGGTAAAGAATCAACCTAAAGTGCAGGAGACGTGGATTGGATTCCTGGGTTAGGAAGATCCCCTGGAGGATGAAATGGTAGCCCACTCCAGTATTCTTGCCTGGGAGATCCCATGGACAGAGGAGCCCAGTGGGCTACAGTCCATAGGGCTGCAAAGAGTCAGACATGACTGAGCACACATACACACATAGTTGCCACGGATAATGATTCCTCTAATGGATCTAAGCAAACTAAATTAAAAACCTTCTGGAAAGATTCACCAGTCTAGATATCGTTAAGAATATTTGTGATTCATAAGAAGACATCAAGTTGTCAACATTAACAGCAGCTCTGAAGAAGTAGATTTCAACCCACCTGGATAACTTTGAGGGGTTCAAGACATCATGGAGGAAGGAACTGCAGATATGACAGAAATAGCAAGAGAACTAGAATTTGAAGTGGAACCTGAAGATGTGACTAATTTGCTACAATCTCATGATAAAACAGATGGGGAGTTGCTCCTTATGGATAAACAAAGAAATTGGTTTCTGGAGATGGAATATACTCCTAGTAAAGATGCTATGAAGATTGTTGAAATAACAAGGATTTAGAATACTACATAAATTTAGTTGATAAAGTAGTGGTAAGTTTCTAGAGAACTGACTCCAATTTTGAAACAAGTTCTACTATGGATCAGTTCAGTTCAGTCACTCAGTCATGTCCAACTCTTTGTGACCCCATGAATTGCAGCACGCCAGGCCTCCCTGTCCATCACCAACTCCCAGAGTTCACTCAAACCCATGTCCATGGAGTCGGTGATGCCATTCAGCCATCTCATCCTCTGTCATCCCCTTTTCCTCCTGCCCCCAATCCCTCCCAGCATCAGAGTCTTTTCCAACAAGTTAACTCTTTGCATGAGGTGCCCAAAAGTACTGGAGTTTCAGCTTTAGCATCATTCCTTCCAAAGAAAAATCCCAGGACTGATCTCCTTTAGAATGGACTGGTTGGATCTCCTTGCAGTCCATGGGTATATACTATCAAATCACATTGCATGCCAAAGAGAAATCATTTGTCACAGTAAAAGTCAATTAATGCAGCAAATTACATTGTCATTTTATTTTAAGAAATGTTCGCATCCATCCCAACCATCAGCAACCACTTCTGTCAGCAAGGCATTAACATCAAGGCAAGAGCCTCAATCAGATAAAAGATTGCAACTCACTGAAGACTAATATAATGATTAGCATTTTTTAGTAATAAAGAATTTTTAAGTTAAGCTATGGATATTGCTTTTTAGTCATAATATCATTGCATACTTAATGGGCTACAGTAGAGTATCAACATAACTTTTATACATACTGAGAAACAAAGAACTTGTGTGACTTGCTTTATTGTGATATCTGATTTTATTGCAGTTATCTGGAACTGAACCTGTATCTCTGAGGTATAACTGTACTGCTTTTATAATTTCAATATTCATTCATCCAGAGATAATATATGAAAATATTGTTTGATGTTTATATGTAATTTGCTATCCTGTAACCTTTGTAAGCTTACATACTAGTCCCTTTCTGATCAATACTTAGATATTTTCTATATAATATGCTAATAAAGGCAATTTATTCTTTTCATTCTGTAGGTTCTAAATTTCTTTTTCTTGCTTCCCTGAACAGGTTAGGGCCTCTAGTATGAATAGGAGTGATCCCTGCTGTGATCCCAGTCTTAGGGGAAAGCATTCAGGTCAATATTCAAGTGCATGTGCATTTTGCTTAATATTTCAAGTACACAGATTTCTTCTAAGTGTCAGACATCACTATCACATTGCTATGACTCTGTTTTTAATAATGAAATGGAAGTTCAGTTAAGTCGCTCAGTCGTGTCCGACTCTTTGCAAACCCCTGAATCGCAGCACGCCAGGCCTCCCTCTTCATCACCATCTCCCGGAGTTCACTCAGACTCACATCCATCGAGTCCGTGATGCCATCCAGCCATCTCATCCTTGGTCATCCCCTTCTCCTCCTGCCCCCAATCCCTCCAAGCATCAGAGTCTTTTCCAATGAGTCAACTCTTCTCATGAAGTGGCCAAAGTACTGGAGCTTCAGCTTTAGCATCAGTCCTTCCAAAGAAATCCCAGGGTTGATCTCCTTCAGAATGGACTGGTTGGATCTCTTGCAGTCTAAGGGACACTCAAGAGTCTTCTCCAACACCACAGTTCAAACGCATCAATTCTTCAGCGCTCAGCCTTCTTCACAATCCAACTGTCACATCCATACATGACCACAGGAAAAACCATAGCCTTGACTAGACAGAACTTAGTCGGCAAAGTAATGTCTCTGCTTTTCAATATACTATCTAGGTTGGTCATAACTTTTCTTCCAAGGAGTAAGCATCTTTTAATTTCATGGCTGCAATAACCATCTGCAGTGATTTTGGAGCCCCCAAAAATAAAGTCTGACACTGTTTCCACTGTTTCCCCATCTATTTCCCATGAAGTGATGGAACTGGATGCCATGATTTTAGTTTTCTGAATGTTGAGCTTTAAGCCAACTTTTTCACTCTCCTCTTTCACTTTCATCAAGAGGCTTTTTAGTTCCTCTTCACTTTCTGCCATAAAGGTGGTGTCATCTGCATATCTGAGGTTATTGTGTTCCTAAAAAAGACTAAAATGACATCATTCACTTGCTCAGGTGTGTCTGATTATTCGCAATCCCATAGACTGTAACCTGCCAGGGTCCTCTGACCATGGAATTTCCCAGGCAAGAGTACTGAAGTGGATAGCCATTTCCTTCTCCAGGGATCTTCCCCCTCACAGGGGTTGAACCTGTGTTTCTTTCATCTTCTGTACTGGCAGATGGAATCTTTATCACTGTACCACCTGGGAAGCCCTTTACACTAGATTTTTAAAATTTAAGTGCAAATTAATGATGACAAAAGCTGGAATGGAAAGGTATCCCTGTGAAGAGGAGCTTTTCTTGTGACATGACCATCACTCTTGAGATTTTTCTAGGACCAACTAAAGGTTGCAACTTGGGTACTTCACAAACTATTTCCAATAGATTTTTAGAGTTAAAAATATATGGGTAACTTAGAAGGGTAGTTATTTCCCTTGGATGCTGACTTACTGTGTTGAATAGGAAAAAAAAAGTGGAAAATGAACATGAGAAAAAACTTCTTCCCTTGAAAAGCTTATATTTTCAGCTATGTGTCTCTTGTTTAGCTGTGTAAACATTTGAAAAATGATTACAAAAAACTGAGTATATTTTTGACACAAACTTGGAGTTCAACCTGATAAAGAGGTTTATGCTATAAAATACTAAAAGCAATGAATACTTCTGATGAATTCTGAAGGTGACTGATGAGTTAAATGTTAAGTTCATTTACTCATCAAGTAGCTACTTGATATCTATCATGTGTCTGTTATTAAGGTAACATATTTTAATTGAGGCTGAAAATAAGTAAATACATATATCATAATTCGGGTAATGATAAGTACAACAAAAAAAATGAAAAAGAATAAAGAGATAGGGAGTGAGTTGAGCTCTCAGTGTAAAACAGGTTATTAGGATAACCAAAGTGTCTTTATAAAGTGAGACATGTAGATATCTGGGGAGGGAGTATTTCAAGCAAAAGGAAAACTCTAATGCAAAGATGCAGGCAACATTTTTTTTAATGATTCAGAGTAAAATATTACCAGAATAACTGGGAGATAAGACATCTTGAATTATGAAATATTTGAAAACATAATGATACACATGTTATGTATAGAACTGGGCCACCGAAATAGTTACCATGCTTATAATTTAATTTAGTGGTAATATGGGACTAAATGTTATTTCTTAACTGTTTATGAAAACTTCTTAAATTAAAAAATAACAACACACCATTTGTTTATTCAAAGTAAAACTTTGACAAGATCAGAAGACTCTTGACTGAGGCTTTCTATTGAGTTGGTTTTATCTGAATCAACATACTTCTTCAGTCAACTTCAAACCTTTATTCCACTATGGTCAAATTCTTGGGATTATATATTATTCCTACTGGCACTGGTGAGTTAGTTACAAATAGTATTTGATAAAATATTGACTAGTGAAACCCCAGTTTATTATCTAGAAGCAACCATTTAGGATATTTTTATTTGAAGTATAAGAGTATAGCTGTATAATATTTAATATAGTGCACAAAGTTAGAAATGTAAATATTCTTAAATCTTATTTCTTATAGAACAAGTTTTGCATGGGAAATATTTATTAATATATTAACCCACATTTGTGAACTCAGTGAGTGATATAAAGAAGACAGTCACAGATTCCATCCTTTAGGAAATTATAACCCAGGAGAAGATATAGGAGATTGTTAGTAAAACAGATTATTAAATGAAGTAGAAGATAGTATCTATGTACTCACTCAAAAGTGTTTTTTGAACAACTACTGTATACCAGGCACTCTGCTAGACACAGAAGATACAGCAGTTAGCAAGACTGGTACTATCTATGCTGTTTGCCACCTAGAAGTGGAGAGGGGGGTAGACATTAACATAAATAAAAATAATATTGATCATTTATTATAAATTTAAATTTGGAAAGGTAGAGGGCACTATGGGAGCATACATACAATAGTATGAGAACACAACATATAAGAATATTAACCCCGAAGAAGTTTGTGATTATGGAGAGATAGATCATTTTTAGCCAGGGATTCAGAAAGCCTTCACAGAAACATAATAATTGAGTTGGATCTCGAAGGATGGGTGGGATTTGGCCTGGGGTAGAGGTGGAAAAGAGCAATGCAGATGGAGGCGATGGCATGGACAGAATCATTCAAGTGTGAGAAGGTCTAGAGGATCAAAGATCATGCAGTAGGCAAGCTACTGGGAACTTTACTGAAAATAGAAACCAGCTGGCTGGAAAGATGGGTTTAGAGCTATGAGTGAATGTCTAGGCTTGATTCAGGAAACAGAAAGTAGCTGAAGAGACATTTAAGCAGAAGAAACACCACAGAAAATGAGATGTCCAAAATATATCTGTTTACAAGGTGCTGAATAGACTGATGGGGAGGAACAGTGAAAATGGCTAAAATTCCATTATGATAGTTCAGTAAGGACATAATGAGGCAGGAATTGCCCAGATCTTTGGGTTTACTTATCAAAGGAAAATATGTAAAACATAGAAGTGCCTTGAGATTTAGAGTCATAGTCTTGATTTTAAATTCTTGTCTCAATTCTTGCCAATCTCACCTTGCCCAAACTAATCTAAATCTTAGTTAATTTATTATTAACTGAGGCTACTAATGATTGCATTCCAGAATTTGGGGATGAATTTGAGATAAAATGTATCAATGCTCAGCACCAATGTGATAGAGGGGATATGTTCCAAAGGGGAAGTCACACAAGTCTGCTTTCCCCAAGGTGGCATTTGGATTTGTTGTTGTTCAATCACTAAGACGTGTCCAATTCCTTGCAACTCCGTGGACTACAGCCCATCAGGCTTCCCTGTCCTTCACTATCTCCCAAAATTTGCTCAAATTCATGTCCATTGAGTCAGCTATGCTATCTAACCATCTCATCCTCTATTGCCCCCTTCTCCTCCTTCCCTCAGTATTTCCCAGATCAGGGTCTTATCCAATGAGTTGGCTCTTTGCATCAGGTGACCAAAATACTGGAGCTTCAGTGTCAGTCATTCCAACGAATATTCAGGGTTGATTTCCTTTAGGACTGACTGGTTTGATCTCTTTGCTGTCCAAAGGACTCTCAAGAGTCTTCTCCAGCACCACAATTCAAAAGCATCAATTCTTTAGCACTCAGCATTATTTATAGTCCATGTTTCACATCTATACATGATTACTGGAAAAACCATAGCTTTTACTATACAGGCCTTTGTCAGCAAAGTGATGTCTCTGCTTTTAAATATGCTTTCTAGGTTTGCCATAGCTTTTCTTCCAAGGAGCGACTTTTAATTTCAGGGCTGCAGTCACCATCCGCAGTGATTTTGAAGCCCGAGAAAATAAAATCTGTCACTGCTTCCACTTTTCCCCTTCAATTTGCCATGAAATGATGGGACCAGATGCCATGATCTTAGTTTCTTGAATGTTGAATTTTAATCCAGCTTTTTAGCTCTCCTCTTTCACCCTCATCAAGAGGCTCTTTAGTTCCTCTTCACTTTCTGCTATTAGAGTGGTATCATCTGCATATGTGAGGTTGTTGATATTTCTGCCAACATTTGGGGAATACCAGTGTAAGAATTATAGTTTCAAGCTGATGAACTGTAATTATAACACTTTCCTTCCATTGGCTGTCTATTATTTGTCAGGCACTGTGCTCAGAATCCCATTTCCATTATTTCTTAATATAGTACAGAAAATGTGAGCCATTGTTGCTGCTTTTTAACAGAGAACTGAAATCTATCAAGAAGTTATAAAGTTATTAATAAGTAGTAGAACCTACTGTCATCTGCAAGTATTGGGCAGTCTGTTTCATGGTATCTTAATACAACAGGTAAAAATGAGTTGTCATAACAGTAGTCATAAATTTTTATAAACAGAATGTGTTTATTAAGATATTCAGTGTAAGAGAAGGAATAATTTCAGAAATACTAAACAGATATGAGTGTAAATTGTATTAGTAGACATATAAGCTTCAAATATAGACTAAGGCAACAAGGCAAAGGCAGGGAAAACAACCTTGTTCTGGGGTTTTAGTGCTGAGGTCAATATGTTACAGCATCATGCTTAATGCAATACAGAATTTACAAACTACGCATTATTGGTGAACTTCACATAAAAAAGACAATAAAAATGGGATTAAACTGCATGATGGCCTTGATTATTTTGAGGTTACCTGGTACCATGTCTGACAAATGATTGAAGAGGTGTTACTCTCCATTTCCATCCTTGGACTCCTACTAGAGCCATTTTTCAAGAAAAGAAAGTCAGATAAGAATGCAAAAATGTATTCCATTTGAGTGAGAATCAAAATAAAATGGCTTATTGAAAAAGAAGAAAGTTATTTGGATTCAGTTACCATTGTTTTGCCTGGGAAAATAATGGATTTTTTTTTTTTTCATAAAGCTCAGCAAGTTAGTGGCATTTTAATAACAGAAAAAATATTCATGCACTTATAGCACTTTACATACAAAGTTTCATTTTATTTTTGCAAGAAATTTGTGAAGTAGATAGTATTATGGACTTCCTTAGTGACTCAGTGGTAAAGAATCCGCCTGCAAAGTAGGAGACCTGGGTTCAATCCCTGGGTCAGGCAGATCCCCTGGAGAAAGAGATGGAAACCCAGTATTCTTGCCTGGAAAATCCCATGGACAGAGGAGCCTGGAAGACTGCAGTCCAGGGGGTCACAAAGAGTAGTGACTAAACAAGAAAAAAACAAAGTATTATACACATTTTCTGATTAAAAATAAAGAAACAAACATACTGAAGCACAGAGGGATTAAACATCTTGTCTGAAGTCACACAGTTAGTTAGGCATTAAGTGAAAGTCGCTCAGTCGTGTCCAACTCTTTGTAACTCCATGGACTATACAGTCCATGGAATTCTCCAGGCCAGAATACTGGAGTGATTAGCCTTTCCCTTCTCCAGTGGTTCTTCCCAACCCAGGGATCAAACCCAGGTCTCCTGCATTGCAGGCAAATTAAAATGGGAATTTAAAGGAAACAACTGGACTCCTGGTGGTGCTTTTAGTTACTATAATATACTGTATCTCAACTCAAAACAAACTTTATGCCTTTTAACTGACCATACAGTAGATCATAATAAAAGTCCACTGTTAGTGATTTACTTCCGCTATGTCATATCCAGGGCTAAACACTGAGGGAAAAGATTCTGAGTCTGCAGATATTGCTGAGGTGTGAAGCTTCCTTTGTGCATTCAAAATTGTATTTAAAATGCATTTTGTGTTAGTTTTCTGTTGCTGATTCTCTCCATTATCCTGTGTGTGTCACTATGTGTATATGTCACTCTGTGTGTGTGTGTGTGTGTGTTTTAAGGAAGGTTGTTAACCTCAGTTAACCCATGTCATTATAGAGGTATTACTAACCATGGGAATTCCCAGAAATATATGCTATTTGGCAAGAAGCAGAGAGGACTGTGCCCGAACAGAATATCTAATATGTATCTATGCTTCAGGTTGAATACAAATATGTTAAGACATGTGTAAGATATGATAAGAATTCCCCTTAGGGCTGCTGTCAGGAGAACACCTTATTAACACGTAGATATTTATGCTGCCCATGGAGGAGTGTATCTTATTTACCTTAACCTTGGATATTTACATGTCTTTAGTACCAAGAATAGTCATATTTAAATTCTCATGTGAATATTAATAGTTATCTGATGGATTCACTTCACCTATTTCAAAGTAATCAAACAGGGTTTCCTGGTAATATTTTAATAATATTGCCCAAATATTTAATAATATTGCCCAAAGAGAAAGTCATCTAAGAGTGATCTTAAAGGTTTGAAAAATATTGGTCACACTTTATATAAATAAAGTTGATCATAGAGTCTTCACAAAATTTCTTGTCTTTTGTATTTCAAAAGACCCTTAGCCAACTCATCCTCCTTTCCATTGTGTTACCTAGTCAAATTTACATATGACTTTATTCAAACGTAAACTCTTGGTTCTCTGTTTTTAATTTTGAGAAGCATCACTTGGTTGATTTTTAAAACAAAGACAAAAAGATACTGAATGAAAAAAGTGTGCTTACAAAATTCTCTGGGAGCTCTGCTTTCATCATTTCTATTCACCTGCTATATAATTCCTATTAACATTTCTCAGGTACTAAGAGATGATGAGAAATACTTTCTTAACATGTCTCATTGTTTTCCCAAAGCAGTAAAAAGATTTGGCCCACTGGTAGAAAGAACTGGAAAAGTTCACCTGATTTTATGTCACAACAAGTACCTAGATTTATTCATCAGCAAATACCCCAGTGTATGTAACTGTGCTAGGCACACAGTGGGTGCTCAGTAAGAACTTGTTGAATGAATCGCATGTGACAGAAGGGTTAGATCCATTTTGCGTGATCCTAAGGAAATATAACCAGCATAATGGATATAAAGTTTACGGATGCATTTCTTTTTTTTTTTTTTTAAATTTTTAGTTTTTTATTTTTTAAATTTTAAAATCTTTAATTCTTACATGCATTCCCAAACATGAACCCCCCTCCCACCTCCCTCCCCAGAACATCTTTCTGGGTCATCCCCAAGCACCAGCCCCAAGCATGCTGCATCCTGCGTCAGACATAGACTGGCAATTCAATTCACATGATAGTATACATGTTAGAATGGCATTCTCCCAAATCATCCCACCCTCTCCCTCTCCCTCTGAGTCCAAAAGTCCATTATACACATCTGTGTCTCTTTCCCTGTCTTGCATACAGGGTCATCATTGCCATCTTCCTAAATTCCATATATATGTGTTAGTATACTGTATTGGTGTTTTTCTTTCTGGCTTACTTCACTCTGTATAATCGGCTCCAGTTTCATCCATCTCATCAGAACTGATTCAAATGAATTCTTTTTAACGGCTGAGTAATACTCCATTGTGTATATGTACCACAGCTTTCTTATCCATTCATCTGCTGATGGACATCTAGGTTGTTTCCATGTCCTGGCTATTATAAACAGTGCTGCGATGAACATTGGGGTACATGTGTCTCTTTCAATTCTGGTTTCCTCGGTGTGTATGCCCAGAAGTGGGATTGCTGGGTCATAAGGTAGTTCTATTTGCAATTTTTTAAGGAATCTCCACACTGTTCTCCATAGTGGCTGTACTAGTTTGCATTCCCACCAACAGTGTAGGAGGGTTCCCTTTTCTCCACACCCTCTCCAGCATTTATTGCTTGCAGATTTTTGGATCGCAGCCATTCTGACTGGTGTGAAGTGGTACCTCATTGTGGTTTTGATTTGCATTTCTCTAATAATGAGTGATGTTGAGCATCTTTTCATGTGTTTGTTAGCCATCCGTATGTCTTCTTTGGAGAAATGTCTATTTAGTTCTTTGGCCCATTTTTTGATTGGGTCGTTTATTTTTCTGGAGTTGAGCTGCAGAAGTTGCTTGTATATTTTTGAGATTAGTTGTTTGTCAGTTGCTTCATTTGCTATTATTTTCTCCCATTCAGATGGCTGTCTTTTCACCTTGCTTATATTTTCCTTTGTTGTGCAGAAGCTTTTAATTTTAATTAGATCCCATTTGTTTATTTTTGCTTTTATTTCCAGAATTCTGGGAGGTGGATCATAGAGGATCCTGCTGTGATTTATGTCTGAGAGTGTTTTGCCTATGTTCTCCTCTAGGAGTTTTATAGTTTCTGATCTTACATTTAGATCTTTAATCCATTTTGAGTTTATTTTTGTGTACGGTGTTAGAAAGTGGTCTAGTTTCATTCTTTTACAAGTGGTTGACCAGTTTTCCCAGCACCACTTGTTAAAGAGATTGTCTTTACTCCATTGTATATTCTTGCCTCCTTTGTCAAAGATAAGGTGTCCATATGTGTGTGGATTTATCTCTGGGCTTTCTATTTTGTTCCATTGATCTATGTGTCTGTCTTTGTGCCAGTACCATACTGTCTTGATGACTGTGGCTTTGTAGTAGAGCCTGAAGTCAGGCAAGTTGATTCCTCCAGCTCCATTCTTCTTTCTCAAGATTGCTTTGGCTATTCGAGGTTTTTTGTATTTCCATACAAAGCTTGAAATTATTTGTTCTAGTTCTGTGAAAAATGTGGCTGGTAGCTTGATAGGGATTGCATTGAATTTGTAAATTGCTTTGGGTAGTATACTCATTTTCACTATATTGATTCTTCCAATCCATGAACATGGTATATTTCTCCATCTATTAGTGTCCTCTTTGATTTCTTTCATCAGTGTTTTATAGTTTTCTATATATAGGTCTTTAGTTTCTTTAGGTAGATATATTCCTAAGTATTTTATTCTTTTCGTTGCAATGGTGAATGGAATTGTTTCCTTAATTTCTTTTTCTACTTTCTCATTATTCGTGTATAGGAATGCAAGGGATTTCTGTGTGTTGATTTTATAACCTGCAACTTTACTATATTCATTGATGAGCTCTAGTAATTTTCTGGTGGAGTCTTTAGGGTTTTCCATGTAGAGGATCATGTCATCTGCAAACAGTGAGAGTTTTACTTCTTTTCCAATTTGGATTCCTTTTATTTCTTTTTCTGCTCTGATTGCTGTGGCCAAAACTTCCAGAACTATGTTGAATAGTAGCGGTGAAAGTGGACACCCTTGTCTTGTTCCTGACTTTAGGGGAAATGCTTTCAATTTTTCACCATTGAGGATAATGTTTGCTGTGGGTTTGTCATATATAGCTTTTATTATGTTGAGATATGTTCCTTCTATTCCTGCTTTCTGGAGAGTTTTTATCATAAATGGATGTTGAATTTTGTCAAAGGCCTTCTCTGCATCTATTGAGATAATCATATGGTTTTTATTTTTCAATTTGTTAATGTGGTGAATTACATTGATTGATTTGCGGATATTGAAGAATCCTTGCATCCCTGGGATAAAGCCCACTTGGTCATGATGTATGATCTTTTTAATGTGTTGTTGGATTCTGATTGCTAGAATTTTGTTGAGGATTTTTGCATCTATGTTCATCAGTGATATTGGCCTGTAGTTTTCTTTTTTTGTGACATCTTTGTCAGGTTTTGGTATTAGGGTGATGGTGGCCTCATAGAATGAGTTTGGAAGTTTACCTTCCTCTGCAATTTTCTGGAAGAGTTTGAGGAGGATAGGTGTTAGCTCTTCTCGAAATTTTTGGTAGAATTCAGCTGTGAAGCCATCTGGACCTGGGCTTTTGTTTGCTGGAAGATTTCTGATTACAGTATCAATTTCCGTGCTTGTGATGGGTCTGTTAAGATTTTCGATTTCTTCCTGGTTCAGTTTTGGAAAATTGTACTTTTCTAAGAATTTGTCCATTTCTTCCACGTTGTCCATTTTATTGGCATACAACTGCTGATAGTAGTCTCTTAAGATCCTTTGTATTTCTGTGTTGTCTGTTGTGATCTCTCCATTTTCATTTCTAATTTTATTGATTTGATTTTTCTCTCTTTGCTTCTTGATGAGTCTGGCTAATGGTTTGTCAATTTTATTTATCCTTTCAAAGAACCAGCTTTTGGCTTTGTTGATTTTTGCTATGGTCTCTTTTGTTTCTTTTGCATTTATTTCTGCCCTAATTTTTAAGATTTCTTTCCTTCTACTAACTCTGGGGTTCTCCAACTCTTCCTTTTCTAGTTGCTTTAGTTGTAGAGTTAGGTTATTTATTTGACTTTTTTCTTGTTTCTTGAGGTATGCCTGTATTGCTATGAACTTTCCTCTTAGCACTGCTTTTATAGTGTCCCACAGGTTTTGGGTTGTTGTGTTTTCATTTTCATTAGTTTCTATGCATATTTTGATTTCTTTTTTGATTTCTTCTGTGATTTGTTGGTTATTCAGAAGTGTGTTGTTCAACCTCCATATGTTAGAATTTTTAATAGTTTTTCTCCTGTAATTGAGATCTAATCTTAATGCATTATGGTCAGAAAAGATGCTTGGAATGATTTCGATTTTTTTGAATTTATCAAGTTTAGATTTATGGCCCAGGATGTGATCTATCCTGGAGAAGGTTCCATGAGCACTTGAAAAAAAGGTGAAATTCGTTGTTTTGGGGTGAAATGTCCTATAGATATCAATTAGGTCTAACTGATCTAATGTATCATTTAAAGTTTGCGTTTCTTTGTTAATTTTCTGTTTAGTTGATCTGTCCGTAGGTGTGAGTGGGGTATTAAAGTCTCCCACTATTATTGTGTTATTGTTGATTTCCCCTTTCATACTTGTTAGCATTTGTCTTACATATTGCGGTGCTCCTATATTGGGTGCATATATATTTATAATTGTTATATCTTCTTCTTGGATTGTTCCTTTGATCATTATGTAGTGGCCTTCTTTGTCTCTTTTCACAGCCTTTGTTTTAAAGTCTATTTTATCGGATATGAGTATTGCCACTCCTGCTTTCCTTTGGTCTCTATTCGCGTGGTATATCTTTTTCCAGCCCTTCACTTTCAGTCTGTATGTGTCCCTTGTTTTGAGGTGGGTCTCTTGTAAGCAGCATATAGAGGGGTCTTGTTTTTGTATCCATTCGGCCAGTCTTTGTCTTTTGGTTGGGGCGTTCAACCCATTTACGTTTAAGGTAATTATTGATAAGTATGATCCCGTTGCCATTTACTTTATTGTTTTGGGTTCGGGTTTATACACCCTTTTCGTGTTTCCTGTCTAGAGGATATCCTTTAGAATTTGTTGGAGAGCTGGTTTGGTGGTGCTGAATTCTCTCAGCTTTTGCTTGTCTGTAAAGCTTTTGATTTCTCCTTCGTATTTGAATGAGATCCTTGCTGGGTACAGTAATCTGGGCTGTAGGTTATTGTCTTTCATCACTTTAAGTATGTCTTGCCATTCCCTCCTGGCCTGAAGAGTTTCTATTGACAGATCAGCTGTTATCCTTATGGGAATCCCCTTGTGTGTTATTTGTTGTTTTTCCCTTGCTGCTTTTAATATTTGTTCTTTGTGTTTGATCTTTGTTAATTTGATTAATATGTGTCTTGGGGTGTTTCGCCTTGGGTTTATCCTATTTGGGACTCTCTGTGTTTCTTGGACTTGGGTGATTATTTCCTTCCCCATTTTAGGGAAGTTTTCAACTATTATCTCCTCAAGGATTTTCTCATGATCTTTCTTTCTGTCTTCTTCTTCTGGGACTCCTATAATTCGAATGTTGGAGCGTTTCATATTGTCCTGGAGGTCTCTGAGATTGTCCTCGTTTCTTTTAATTCGTTTTTCTTGTTTCCTCTCTGATTCATTTATTTCTACCATTCTATCTTCTATTTCACTAATCCTATCTTCTGCCTCCGTTATTCTACTATTTGTTGCCTCCAGAGTGTTTCTGATCTCATTTATTGTGTTATTCATTATATTTTGACTCTTTTTTTATTTCTTCTAGATCCTTGTTAAACCTTTCTTGCATCTTCTCAATCCTTGTCTCTAGGCTATTTATCTGTGTTTCCATTTTGATTTCAAGATTTTGGATCATTTTCACTATCAATATTCGGAATTCCTTCTCCGGTAGATTCCCTACTTCTTCCTCTTTTGTTTGGTTTGGTGGGCAACTCTCCTGTTCCTTTACCTGCTGAGTATTCCTCTGTCTCTTCATCTTGGTTATATTGCTGCGTTTGGGGTGGCCTTTTTATATTCTGATAATTTGTGGAGTTCTCTTTATTATGGAGCTTCCTCACTTTGGGTGGGGTTCTATCAGTGGCTTGTCAAGGTTTCCTGGTTAGGGAGGCTTGTGTTGGAGTTTTGGTGGGTGGAGCTGGGTTTCTTCTCTCTGGAGTGCAATGGAGTGACCCGTAATGGGTTATGAGACATCAAAGGTTTGGGGATAATTTTGAGCTGCCTGTGTATTGAGGCTCAGGGGAGTGTTCCTGTGTTGCTGGAGAATTTGCGTGGTATGTCTTGTTTTGGAACTTGTTGGCCCTTGGGTGGAGCTTGGTTTCAGTGTAGGTATGAAGGCATTTGATGAGCTCCTATTGCTTAATGTTCCCTGAATTCAAGAGTTCTCTAATGTTTTCAGGCTTTGGGTTTAAGCTTCCTGCTTCTGGTTTTCAGTTTTATTTTCACAGTAGCCTCTAGACTTCTCCATCTATACAGCACCGATGATAAAACATCTAGGTTAAAGATGAAAAGTTTCTCCACCTTGAGGGACACTCAGAGAGGTTCACTGAGTTACAAGGAGAAGAGAAGATGGAGGGGGTAGTTAGAGGTAACTGGAATGAGATGCGGTGAGATCAAGAGAGGAGAGAGCAGGCTAGCCAGTAGTCACTTCCTTATGTGCGCTCTATAGTCTGGACCGCTCAGAGGTATTTACAGAGTTATACGGGGAAGAGGAGAGGGAGGAAGTAGACAGAGGTGACCAGGAGGATAAGAGAGAGGAATGAGTAGGAGAGAGACAAATCCTGCCAGTAACCAGTTCCTTAGGTGTTCTCTACCGTCTGGAACACACAGAGATTCACAGAGTTGGATAGAGAAGAGATGGGGGAGAAAAGAGACAGAGGCCACCTGGTGGAGAAAGAGGAGAGGCCAGAGGAGAGAGTGGACAAGTCAGTAATCTCGCTCTCAGGTAAACTTGGGTAGTGAAGTTTGGGTTTTTAAATGTACAAAATTGACATCAAAGATTAAAAATCTGGAGTAGAGGTTGGATTTTCAAAGATACAATATTAAGGAAAAGCAGAAGGAAAAAGGAAGAAAGAAAAAAAAGAATTATTAAAAAACAAACAAACAAAAAAAAACAAAACAAAACACCAACAACCATCCAAAGAGTATATATGGTGTTTGCCTTAAAAAAAAAAAAAAAAAAAAAGTCTTTTTTTTAAAAAAATAGTAATACTAGGTTATAGAAATAAAAATTAGAGGAGAAATAGAAGACTTAACAATTAAAAAAAAGCTCGGAAAAAAAAGAAAAAAAAAAGCAAAAGGCAAAAAAAAAAAAAGAATGATTTTTAAAATATTAAAAAATTAAAAATATATCTGGCTCTTCTCTGATGTTATGGGCCGTGTGGGCTCACTTCCAAGGTGGTTCCCTCTGTTTAACTTCTTCTGTTTGCTGGTTTTTAGGCTCACTAGTTCAGTCGCGCTGTGGGGAGGGGGGATGCTGCAAACAAATAGCACTGTCGTGTGTACACAGTATCTCTGCCCCGCTTGACCTGTCCTTTCTCGCGGCGTACAAACCGCTCCGGCTCTACGATGCTCAGCCGGGAACCGTCTGGGGCCGGCCCTAGGCTGCGTGCACTTCCCCGGTCCAAGCCGCTCAGGTTCGGCCCTCAGGCAGCCCTCAGAGGCACAAATGCGGCTGGGACTGCGCTTTGTGCCCTTCCCAGGTCCGAGTAGCTCAGGAGTTTGGCGAGCGCGATCGCCGGGGCTTGTCACCTTTTCCGCCGCTACCGCTCAGCTCTCTGGGTGGACCGCTGGCGCACCCCGTGAGGCAGACTGTGACTGTCCAGCACCCCCAGAAGTCTTAGCAAAGGAGCCTGCTTGCAGTTAGGTAAGTAAAGTCTCTCCGGGTCTGCAATTGCCCCTTTCCAGTCCTTACGGCTCTGGCTGCCTGTCCCGGGCGGGGAATGGTCTGGAGCCGGCTTTTTCCGCTCCGTCCTTTGTTCTGTGCTCAGTCCTGGCGGTGTCTTATGTTCGAGCTTTTCGCGTGGTAGCTATCCCACAGTCTGGTTTGCTAGCCCAAGTTAGATCGTTCTGGTTGCGCGTGGGGCGTTCCTGCCCGATTCTTACAAAGCTCTGCAGCCCGCGCCTCCCGCGCGTCCCTGCCCTGCCCCCACTTCCCAATGGCGGATGCAGGCGTCTGTGCTGCTTTTCCGCTGGGGGAGTTACTGGTGGGCTTGTAATCTCTTGGTTTTAATTATTTATCTATTTTTCCTTCCTGTTATGTTGCCCTCTGTGTTTCCAAGGCTCGCCACAGACTCGGCAGGGAGAGTGTTTCCTGGTGTTTGGAAACCTCTCTTCTTAAAATTCCCTTCCCGGGACGGGCTTCCCTTCCCGGGACGGAGCTCCCTCCCCACCTCCTTTGTCTCCTTTTTCGTCTTTTATATTTTTTCCTACCTGTTTTTGAAGACAATGGTCTGCTTTTCTGGTTGCCTGATGTCCTCTGCCAGCCTACAGAAGTTGTTTTGTGGAGTTTGCTCGGCGTTGAAATGTTCTTTTGAGGAATTTGTGAGGGAGGACGTGATCTTCCCGTCCTATTCCTCCGCCATCTTTTTCTGTCTCTACGGATGCATTTCTAAAAATCACCATCAGTTTATTCAAAGGTGAAAGAAATTTCCTCAGAAAAGTAGGGAGGAAGTGTTTCAAGAATATGCTGGATGACTGTACAGCATAGTAGTGATATAATACAGGACACTGTGGCATTGTTGACTGAGCAGATTCATTATAAGTTATGCTTAACTATGAATTCTAAGCTTTCATATGGATTCCTGGGGAAAATCAAGAAAGGCATCTTCATATCCCTGCTCCCAGACTTAAAAATATATTTGTATCTGCAACCAGTCTCAGGAAGCAGGTCCCTCTACTAAAGATGACTTCTCTAGATCCCAGACTTTCCTTCCTCTTCTGAGGCCCTGGGACAGGGAGGGAATACATGGCTCATGTTTATATCTACTGCGCCCCTTGCTGGTTCCTTTCTTACAGGTCAAAGCCTGCCCAGGATTTTCATATTGGAAAGATGGTAGAGAGGGACACTTTAAAAGTGATAAGGTGTCCTCTAGGTTTATGGCAGGCAAAGGCTGTAGACTTAGATGTTAGAGATGAGAAGGGGCTGTGTGACAGATCAGGCTGCCAAGGACTCCATCGTATGGGACCTCTAGGGTTACATTAAAAAAATTGTGTGTCATGATGAAAGTCAGAAGTTAGTTCCTACACCTATGCCTCAGTGGGGAAATTAGGTACTGGTAGAGTTCTGTACCATTATATCTACTACTGTGGGCAGGAATCCCTTACAAGAAGTGGAGTAGCCATCATGGTCAAAAAAGAGTCTGAAATGCAGTACTTGGATGCAATCTCAAAAACAACAGAATGATCTCTGTTTGTTTCCAAGGCAAACCATTCAATATCACAGTAATCCAAGCCTATGCCCCAACCAGTAATGCTGAAAAAGCTGAAGTTGAATGGTTCTATGAAGACGTACAAGAACTTTTAGAACTAACATACAAAAAAAGATGTCCTTTTCATTATAGGGGTCTGGAATGCAAAAGTAGGAAGTCAAGAAACACCTGGAGTAACAGGCAAATTTGGCCTTGGAATACAGAATGAAGCAGGGCAAAGGCTAATAGAGTTTTGTCAAGAAAATGCACTGGTCATAGCAAACACACTCTTCCAACAACACAAGAGAAGACTCTACACATGGACATCACCAGATGGTCAACACCGAAATCAGATTCATTTTATTCTTTGCAGCCAAAGATGGAGAAGCTCTATATAGTCAGCAAAAACAAGACTGGGAGCTGACTGTGGCTCAGATCATGAACTCCTTATTGTCAAATTCAGACTTAAATTGATTATACAATGGAAGTGAGAAATAGATTTAAGGGACTAGATCTGATAGATAGAGTGCCTGATGAACTGTGGAATGAGGTTTGTGACACTGTACAGGAGACAGGGATCAAGACCATCTCTGTGGAAAAGAAATGCAAAAAAGTAAAATGGCTGTCTGGGGAGGCCTTACAAATAGCTGTGAAAAGAAGAGAAGTGAAAAGCAAAGGAGAAAAGGAAAGATATTCCCATTTGAATGCAGAGTTCCAAAGAATAGCAAGGAGAGATAAGAAAGCCTTCCTCAGTGACCAATGCAAAGAAATAGAGGAAAACAACAGAATGGGAAAGACTAGAGATCTCTTCAAGAAAATTAGAGATACCAAGGGAACATTTCATGCAAAGATGGTCTTGATAAAGAACAGAAATGGTATAGACCCAACAGAAGCAGAAGATATTAAGAAGAGGTGGCAAGAATACACAGAAGAACTGTACAAAAGAGATCTTCATGACCCAGATAATCACGATGGCATGATCACTTACTGAGAGCCAGACATCCTGGAATGTGAAGTCAAGTGGGCCTTAGGAAGCATCACTATGAACAAAGTTAGTGGAGGTTATGGAATTCCAGTTGAGCTCTTTCAAATCCTGAAAGATGATGCTGTGAAAGTGCTGCGCTAAATATGCCAGCAAATCTGGAAAACTCAGCAGCGGTCACAGGACTGGCAAAGGTCAGTTTTCATTCCAATCCCAAAGAAAGGCAATGCCAAAGAATGCTCAAGCTACTGCACAATTGCATTTATTTCAGTTCAGTTCAGTTCAGTTCAGTTCAGTTCAGTTCATTCACTCAGTCGTGTCCGACTCTTTGCGACCCCATCAATCGCAGCACGCCAGGCCTCCCGTCCATCACCAACTCCCGGAGTTCACTCAAACTCATGTCCATCGAGTCGGTGATGCCATCCAGACATCTCAACCTCTGTCATCCCCTTTTCCTCCAGCCCCCAATCCCTCCCAGCATCAGAGTCTTTTCCAATGAGTCAACTTTTTGCATGAGGTGGCCAAAGTACTGGAGCTTCAGCTTTAGCATCATTCCTTCCAAAGAACACCCAGGGCTGATCTCCTTCAGAATGGACTGGTTGGATCTCCTTGCAGTGCAAGGGACTCTCAAGAGTCTTCTCCAACACAACAGTTCAAAAGCATCAATTCTTCGGCACTCAGCTTTCTTCACAGTCCAACTCTAGCATCCATATATGCACTCATCTCACATGCTAGTAAAGTAATGCTCAGAATTCTCCAAGCCAGGCTTCAGCAGTACATGAACCATGAACTTTCAGATGTTCAAGCTGATTTTAGAAAAGGCAGAGGAACAAGAGATCAAATTGCCAACATCCGCTGGATCATGGAAAAAAGCAAGAGAGTTCCAGAAAAATATCTATTTCTGCTTTATTGACTATGCCAAAGCCTTTGACTATGTGGATCACAATAAACTGTGGAAAATTCTGAAAGAGATGGGAATACCGACCACCTGACCTGCCTCTTGAGAAATCTGTATGCAGGTCAGGGAGCAGCGTTTAGAACTGGATATGGAACAACAGACTGGTTCCAAATGGGAAAAGGAGTGCATCAAGGCTGTATATTGTTACCCTGCTTATTTAACTTATGTGCAGAGTACATCATGAGAAATGCTGGGCTGGATAAAGCACAAGCTGGAATCAAGTTTACCGGGAGAAATATCAATAACCTCAGATATGCAGATGACACCACCCTTATGGCAGAAAATGAAGAGGAACTAAAAAGTCTCTTGATGAAAGTGAAAGAGGAGAGTGAAAATGTTAGCTTAAAGCTCAACATTCAGAAAACTAAGATCGTGGCATCTGGTCCCATCACTTCATGGGAAATAGATGGGGAAACAGTGGAAACAGTGTCAGACTTTATTTTGGGGGGCTCCAAAATCACTGCAGATGGTGATTGCAGCCATGAAATTAAAAGACGCTTACTCCTTGGAAGAAAAGTTATGACCAACCTAGATAGTATATTCAAAAGCAGAGACATTGCTTTACCAACAAAGGTCCGTCTAGTTAAGGCTATGGTTTTTCCAATGGTCATGTATAGATGTGAGAGTTGAACTGTGAAGAAGGCTGAACACCGAAGAATTGATACGTTTGAACTGTGATGTTGGAGAAGACTCTTGAGAGTCTCTTGAACTGCAAGGAGATCAACCAGTCCATTCTAAAGGAGACCAGCCCTGGGATTTCTTTGGAAGGACTGATGCTGATGCTGAAACTTTAATACTTTGGCCACCTCATGCAAAGAGTCGACTCATTGGAAAGACCTTGATGCTGGGAAAGACTGAGGGCAGGAAGAGAAGGGGACGACAGAGGATGAAATGTCTGGTTGGTCACCGACTGGATGGACATGAGTTTGGGTAAACTCCAGGAGTTGGTGATGGACAGGGAGGCCTGGTGTGCTGCGATTCATGGGGTCGCAAAGAGTCAGACACGACTGAGTGACTGAACTGACTGAGAGTTCTGTATGCCCTCTGCATCCCAGAAACAGCTCTGTTTAAAATTGGTGTTACACATCAGAGTTCTCGATAAGCATTACTTTGAGAAAGAGGTCTCATGGCCTGCAAAATGTTTTGTTCCCCAGGCAAAAATGTGTTGCAATATTCCTAACCTCTTTCTTTCACATTCTATGACCAGGTCGTCAGCATTCTGTCAGCTCTTCTTTCAAAATACATTCTGAATCTAATTATAAATTCTGATCTCCTCACTGCTAATATCTCAGTCCTAGCCACCATCACGTGTCCCATGAACCACTATGGTAGTCCCCTAACCAGTTTCCCTGTTTCTGCCCTCATGTTAGCCCTAGCCCCCATCAGAGTATTCTTCACACAGTGATTCTTTGAAACAATCATGACACTCCACTGACCAATATTCTATAATGTCTTTCTTTCTTATTCAGAATAACATAAAGGGTTCCTTATGGCCTGAGAGAGTGTAAACTGGCACTAAGACCCTCTTCAACCTCATCTTTCCCCCTACTTCTCCTTGTTCACTGCCCAGTGGCCTTATTGACACTATGGCTCTTCTGCAAATACCCCAAGTCTCCCTCACTTCAAAACACTTGAACTTACCATTTCCTTTGCAATACTTTCTCCCCTGATGTCTGAATGATTCCATCCTGCGCTTGTTCATATCTCCACTTAGATGTTACTTCTGCTGAGATGTCTCCACTAACCTGTTTAATCCCTCTGCATCCCTGTTCATTCACTATCCTCTTACCACGCACTTTCCATTTATGAGTAGATTTATTTATTGCTCACTGTCTGTCCTTCCCACCTGGAGACATGAAGGCAGAGAAGATATCCTCAGTCCTACTATATCCCTACTATCTAAAATAGTGTCTGAAATAAGTCAATACTCAATGAAAATGTGGTGAGTTAATGAATAAAATCAAAGGGTGCAGTGTGCTTGATAGTCATAGCAGCCATAAGTCTTCTTGAGGCAAAAAATGTGATCATTCTAAGACAATTTTTGTAGTAACCATTTCTGACTCCTGGCACGGGGCAAAGAACACAGATGCACTCCTGCAGTTACACTCTCAGACTTCTAACAACCGCCTCTGAATTATCTCTGCCCCTTCAGACTGCTCAGCACCTGGCCTCCCATTGCTGCCCATTTTCAGGCAGGAAAAAGGCACTCTGGGCTCCCACCGTCATCCCTGGCAGGAGCAGGACTGAATTCCCACCTCAGTTTATGTATTCTCTGGCATATCTTTGAAGGACACAGGGAAACCATAGAAATGTCGCTCATATTTGTAGCATAAGCAATTAAATTAAATTAGTAAATATTGTTTATGTAGCTGCTTTCAGAGGTAGGACTGAACTTGCTGATATTATAGCATGGGAGGAGGTGGCTTCTGGGTGCTGATAAGATGGCAATCATGATTTTGAAGGTCAGGTATAAAGGGGAATAGATCTTAGGCTGGCTCTAGAATTTATAGGTCTTAAACATTTATTTTAAGGAATTTTCGTAAAACATATGACGTTGTGATACCCTGACATATCTCACATGCTTTTATACTGTATTGTTCTATATAAATAGGGTTTAATAAGACTAGCATCCTGCCTCCTCCTCCCTTCCCCCCATAAACAGAGCACACATTGCAGCAAAGGGTTACGATGCTATGCAATTTCTGCCCACACTCTGCAACTTTGCCCTCCTCCATTGCCTGTCAAGCCAGTCATATCTGGCTGGTGGGGAAGTTAATTTTGATGACTAACTCATACTTGAAATTCCCCCAGTTTCTCCCCATTTTGCCAGCTCCTCGAGCTTCTGCAGTCACTTATTACCATGACATTTACAGAATATGACATGTGTCTTTTGGACAAAACCAAAGACATTTCTTTCCATCGCCCTTTGATTTGTGACTTCTGTCTTTGGAATTTTTATCAAGTTTGAGACAGATTTTGCCTTGTCATGAAAATACCAGTGTCATCACTACCTGGATATCTGGATCATTTAAGTGGTGCAGCAATCCAATCAGCTCCTGTTTTTAACTACACATCATTTTGCCAATGTTTCTGACATGTTTTCCAGTGTTATTAACAGTCCTCCCATAGAAAGAAATCTTCCAAAGAGAACTGCACTGCCATAGCTGAAGTGAATTAGACTGTTTAAACTATCAAAATGTTTCCCCAGATTTTCTTAAACTCTTTCCACTTCTCACCTTCTGTGAATTGTTCTCTTTTGTCAGTTTCATCAAATTTTCTTTTCAGTAGTAGTGGTCACTAATTTGAGACACTTCATAGCATGTGGTTTGGCACAGTACTATGTGCCCCTTTTTAAACTGAATCCCTTAGTGCTTTAGTTTACTCAGTTATAAAATTGAAATTTGAGCCAATTCATTATTTGAACCAGCTTGTTACTGACATTTCATTATTGGCACTACTTTCCCCATTTCTAGACTTCACAATACAGTTGGTGTGTGTGTGCATAGTTTTCTTTGACTTCCAAATAAATTCTATGGTCATATTTCTGTTTTAAAAGAATAATGAGAATATGATCATGAGAATTTGTTCTGCTTGTAAGCAAGGGGTAAAATGGGAAGGATATGTTTAACCTGTATCACATGCAGGAGAACTTCCTGTAGCCCTCAAGGGTTGACCCAACTGTCATGTTATCTGAGAAGTCTTACCTGTATCTATTTCTATACTTTTCCCAAACAACTTTTAGTAGTCAATTCTCTGTTCCTTATTACAATACTTGGTAGATCTATTATTTTCCTATGACACTCTGTTGATTTTATTATGTCTTTCTACTCTACCATAAGCCCCTTGAATACTAAGTCTGTGCCCTTGTTTTGTTTTTAAATTTGTGTATCCCCACCCAGTGCTTGGAATATATTAGGCACGTAATAAAAGGTTCTTAAATATAATTGAAATAAGTATAACGAAAGGGCATGTGACAACTCTACTGACCTGATCATGCGTCACGTGGCTCTGGGCATGTTCCAAGTTCAGTACTACCAAAGTTTTGCCTGGGAACACCTGACATGTTTAACATGAATAAGCCAATTGTCTTATTATTAACAAATAGTTTTAGGACCTTTACCATGAACTTAATACTCATAGCAAGACTGTGGGAGAGAAAAGGACTGGGAAACCTTCTAATCTAATTGGAGTTTAGAGACAGTAGATATTGATAATACCCAAGTTTACAAAGCTTCCGAGAAGCTTTGCTTCTGAATCCATAAAGTACTGTAGTACATAGATCTGAAGTATGTCTATTATAAAAAAGTTAAACATGATTTATGTGTGATATATATATATATTATATGTTTAATATGTCTCATATATATATCATTTTTAATATAAGTATATGTATATATATATGTGTGTCTCACATATATATTACCCTGGAAAGCAATATGTACAATGAGTTCAGAGAAGCTGAGAAATAGTCCATCAATGCTAAACCAATACACAATTATTAAACAATATATTAATGCCTCTGGTGAAATAATCTTAGAAAATCAAACACATACATGTGCACTTGAGCACACACACACCAACTGTATTGTGAAGTCTAGAAATGGGGAAAGTAGTGCCAATAATGATATGTCAGTAACAAGCTGGTTCAAATAATGAATTGGCTCAAATTTCAATTTTATAACTGAATAAACTAAAGCACTAAGGGATTAAGTTTAAAAAGGGGCACATAGTACTGTGCCAAACCACATGCTATGAAGTGTCTCAAATTAGTGACTGAAGTTGTATCAAGGAAAAAAGGCAGAAAATAAATCCTGAATATAAATTTTAAAGTAATCCTTTGTCATCTGAATCTTCAATTATGTCACCCAGAGAATATCTGATAGTGACGTTTGGTGGTTAAGGATATTTTACTCTTACTTGGAGCAACCTCTCTTATCATGAGTGTTCTCCTGTGATTTGTACAATCCACGAATAGGTTATTTTACACATCTTCTTTGTCATGACTTATTTGTAACTCATTGCTCTTTAGATGCAAAATACTATGACTCATAATCGTAGTTGCATATCTCACTGATAGCTTATTCTATGGTATCTCAGTAGTAAAGAATCTGCCTGCCAATTTAGGAGACATGGGTTGGTTGGATCCCTGGGTCCAGAAGATCCCCTGGAGAAGGAGATGACAACTCACTCCAATATTCTTACCTGGAAAATCCCATGGACAGAGAAGCCTGGCAGGCTATATAGTCAATGGAATCGCAAAGAGTCAGACACGACTTAGTGACTGAGCACAGCATAGCATGTTGAGGCTTGAGAAACTGGGGATATGTCTTACTCATACAACAATTGCCCCTGTATGCCTAACATTAAAAAGTCCTATCTGCTTAGCTGTTTTGACATACAAGAAAAAAAACTTATACTACCAAAGGGGAGAAGGAAGGAGTGACAGGTTAGGAGTATATTATTATTAAAAGATATAAACTACTATATGTAAAATAGATAAGCAATGAGGATCAACTGCAAGGCATGAGATCCATGTTATTTAATGTAATATATAATGAAATATATAAATAGCACTGTGCCCATTTCTGCACAGTGCTATTTAAACTAGTTAGAACCCCAATCAAATTTTTCTTAAAAGTCTCCATTTTAAGAAAAGTTCTGTAAAGGAAACTGGGAAAGCATCTGTTTCAGTTGCTTAAACAAACTTAAAATTTCAAGACTGAACTAGCTGTAGGCCTTTCAATAATTATTTGTCATATGTCCAATTATCAGCTATTTTTGATATACTAATTACAGAGCTCATTGCAAGTAGTGATTGGGAAGGGGCAAATTCTCTCACCTGTTTATTTAAGTATGGTTATTGCACTTATCATTAAAGAACCTGTCTCTAAAAAAGGATATAACTCTTAAGCTTAATTTCTAATCTACACAGCTGCATTTTGGAGGAGGCAGTCATAGGTTTTATATTTGCTATCGTGATCAAAACATTTGTGAGACTGTTTAGAGAGGAAGGTGTTTTAAGACTGACTTTTTTTAACATACCTCTCTTGCTCTGTGAGTAAGTCATAGGAATGAAACAGCAGCATATGCTTAGAAAAAGGAGAAATACAAATAGGAGCTATCTCTGTAGTAATATAGAATAAATTTCTTATGCTAAAGAAACCAAAATATTTCAATTAATATTAACAATATTTAAAGCCAAGAAATGTTTATTGGTTTATACTTTCTTATTCATAATATTTTTTAATTACCAGTTCCAAACACCCAAATTATTTTCTAATGCAAGCTCTTCACACACGTTCTATCTGCCTGAAAGACTTGCAACAATCCTACGCATTCTCCTCACACTTCATCCCAGCATTAAGATAACTTTCACACAGAGGACTCCATTACTTTTTTCAGGTACACCCTCTCTCCCAACCTAATCTATAAAATCTTATTTTCAGCCACAGATATCTTATTGAACTTCTTCTAAGCTCTTATCCCAACTTTTAAGGATCTCTATGCTTACTAGTTTTATCTTTCCTCTCTTCTAGACTACAAACACTATGACAGCAAGGATAATGTGTTTTCATTTTATTTACTGTGTATTCAATAATGATTAGTGCCTAAAACATAGTGTTTGTGATATAATTGTTTGGTAAGTATTGATAATAACACATTTTAGAATTGTTTAGCTTTTATTACAAGTAATTTTTCTGGATGTAGGACCTAGACTGAAATTCTTTCATTCATCATTCATTCATTCATCCAAGAGCAGTGACATTTATGTCAGGAATTATGCTAGGTATTATTAGCATTAGATGCAGAGTATTAGAGTAATCTATTACTGCAGCCATGAAATTAAAAGACGCTTACTCCTTGGAAGAAAATTTATGACCAACCTAGATAGCATATTGAAAAGCAGAGACATTACTTTGCCAACAAAGGTCCGTCTAGTCAAGGCTATGGTTTTTCCAGTGGTCATGTATGGATGTGAGAGTTGGACTATGAAGAAAGCTGAGTGCCGAAGAATTCGTGCTTTTGAACTGTGGTGTTGGAGAAGACTCTTGAGAGTCCCTCGGACTGCAAGGAGATCCAACCAGTCCATTCTGAAGGAGATCAGCCCTGGGATTTCCTTGGAAGAAATGGTGCTAAGGCTGAAACTCCAGCACTTTGGCCACCTCATGCAAAGAGCTGACTCATTGGAAAAGACTCTGATGCTGGGAGGGATTGGGGGCTGGAGGAGAAGGGGATGACAAAGGATGAGATGGCTGGATGGCGTCACTGACTAGATGGACGTGGGTCTGAGTGATCTCCGAGGGTTGGTGATGGACAGGGAGGCCTGGCGTGCTGAGATTCATGGGGTCGCAAAGAGTCGGACACGACTGAGCAACTGGACTGAACTGAACTGATTATTGTGGCTCAGAGGTTAAAGCATCTGCCTGCAATGTGGAAGACGCGGGTTGGATCCCTAGGTCGGTAAGCTCCCCTGGAGACGGAGCAACCCACTCCAGTATTTTTGCCTGGAGAAGCCCATGGACAGAGTAGCCTGGTAGGCTACAGTCCACGGGGTCTCAAAGAGTCGGACACGACTCAGCGACTTCACTTTCACTTTTCTCAAGCTTCTGGTTTCTGACTTTCTGTTCATATAGTTCTTCAGAATTAGGAAATGTCTCATATATACTTTCTTAAAATACAACCACATTAAAATGGGGGAGGGGCAGATATCATCACTCTAATTTGATAGACAAGGGATTCTTAGAATCAGAGCATCAACATAAAAGGATCAATATACGACCAAAGACTTGAACCTTAGATTTCTGATGCTGAATGTCCTACTTTTTCTAGTGCTGTTTCCATACATACTTCATCTGTGTAACCACTCAAGTTTTATTTCTATTTATTTCTATTTACCAAAAGACTTTAGTTCCTGTATTTTGTTCATTTTAATGCATTTCTTTAAAAGGACAAACTTAGGCTTAATTCTCTTTTAAACAGATCAAATACTAGGCACTATTAAAAACAGTAAAAAGTTCCCCTTATTGTCTGAATCACATTCAATGAGTAAATAATTATAATCTGCAAATCAGAATAAACATATGGGAATAAAGTAAAGGGAATATAAGTAACTAAAATAAAACAATATTTTTTCAAAGTTTGAACCAGTTATATATTTTGAAAAAATCCAATTTATCATAGCCAAGTTCTCAAAGTTCATTGCACACTTAAAATTGCCTTGAATGCATTCTGTATATTATGCTCATACAAACATTTCACAACAGTCTAGCTAATAAACTTATTTAAATTTCCTAAATGCTTTGTTTGTTTTTTACCACTTTATTTTTCTCTATTAGGATAAAGCACTTCCTTTATAATTATCTGGTGTCTGCATAATGCTCCCTCCAGCTCTACTTCAAAACATGGAAATGAGTATTTGGTTAAAATTTAGGCTTCCACGTGAGACAAAAAGTCTATATTCCAGCTGTAACAGACTGAGAATAGCTGATTACCAAACAAAATTCATTTTAAAATTAAATATGGGGAGGGTGGCAGAAGGGGGGTTCAGGGTTGGGAACTCATGTACACCCGTGGCGGATTCATGTCAATGTATGGCAAAACCAATATAGTATTGTAAAGTAAAAATAAATAAATAAATAAAAAATAAAGAGCACCAAAAAAAAAAAAAACAACTGGAAAAAAAAAAAGAAAAAAAATTAAATATGACCATGATAAAAAAACTCCTTCATAAGATAGAGTTATCATGATATCCTGATATAATATCATGATTAATAACATCCCCATAAATTTGACTTTTGTCATTTCTTGCTTTCTGAAGGGCCCAGAGTACTAAAACCAAACTGACAAAATTTACAGGAAAAGGAAGTGAGAATTTTTTTAAATTGCAGCAAACAAAATATCTATAACTAAACAATTGAGAATACTTAATGTTATAGATTTTGGAGCTGGAGATTTCAGTTATGAATGAGAAGGAATATATTACTTATGTGGAGACAGAAAGTAACTTTTTTTTTGTTTGTTTCTGGGCTGTGTGATATCAACTTTAATAGTTACTTTTATTAGAGTCATACAAACAGGTGTTCGTGACAAAATTAAAATAAAATGAGTCAAAGAGAAGATGCAAACTGGATACTTCCCATTTGAGACCAAATATGAGGAACATACACTGCTCATTATTAACAATATTTATGTCTACATTGGAAACACTTTCTCTTCATTTAATTTTCCTCACCTTGCCTGGAGGCACTATCATGGAAACAAGGGAGCCATTAATCTTTTCTTTGTCTGATAGCTAAGAAATCAACAAAGCTCAAGGACTAGAGCAAAATCCATTTTCTCCTCTCCACCCTACTTACTGCCTCAGCCTTAGTACAAGCCATTGCCCTTTCTCCTGGACTTTCAAAATGACATCTAAACTGGTCTTTCCATCTGCACTCTTGCTGTAAATTTCATTCATACCTCTGAAATTATTCTAAATTCTCAGCCTAACTAAAACTTTTATTGGTTTGTCACCTCACCTTCGACAGAATAAATTTCAAGCTCTTTACTTTGGGTTATGAGACTCCTCGTGAGCTGGTTCAACCCTCCAGCCTTACCATGTCCTCTTTTGAGTACAATAATGCTGTGAAAGACCTGCCATCATGGATATACTTTGGAAGACATAATTGTTTAAGGGCAAAATTCTTATTTTATGTATGTATTTTCCCAGTATAATTATTATTGCAAAATGCTGTTTTACCTCCCTAGTGTTTTTCGTTTTTAGTTTTTGCACATACTATTTTTTGCCTCTGTTCCTTTCTTCTCTTTTATTCCTGGACAACTTTTATCAAAGTTTTAAACATGTTTCTTTCTTGATAAAACTCCCTGACACAGCACTCTAAGAGGCTGCTTTCTCTTCTTGTACTAAATTTTCTTTTGGCATAGTTCATACTGTCTATTGATTACTTGTTTCTATGTCTATGTCCTCATTTATAATATGAGCATCCTAAATACATATTTTAAAATTTTTATACTTCTTGGGCTCTAGAATAATTTCAAGAATGTTCTCAAGATCATCTCATTTAAAGGATTTAAGTTCAAATAAATTAAGATAGAATTTTTAAGATAAAATTAAAAACATAAAAACTGCTCCAAAATATCTCACTTGTAAAATATTAAATATTGAATCCTATTTGGGGATTCAGAACATAAAACAAATAAATACCAGTTCTCAAGTTGGAGAAAGATAATTTAAATTACTTAAGGTATTTTGGGTGGACAGGTAATATATGAATTGGGATAGGTAAGAGACAAAATGAGACAGGGCAAAAGCTAACAGAGTTTTGTCAAAAGAATACATTGGGCATAGCAAACAGCATTTTCCAATAACCCAAGAAACGACTCTACACATGGACATCTCCAGATGGTCAATACTGAAATCAGACTGATTATGTTCTTTGCAACCAAAGAGATTGAAGCTGTGTACACTCAGCAAAAAACAAGGCCTGAAGCTAACTGTGGCACAGATCATGAACTTTTTATTGCAAAATTCAGACTTAAATTGAAGAAAGTAGGGGAAATCACTAGGCCCTTCAGGTATGACCTAAATCAAATCCCTTATGATTATACAGTGGAGGTGAGGAATAGATTCAAGGGATTAGGTCTGGTAGACAGAGTCCCTGAAGAACTATAGATGGAGGTTTGTAGCACTGTATAGGAAGTGGTGTCCAAAAACATCTCAAAGGAAAAGAAATGTAAGAAGGCAAAGAGATTTTCTGAGAAGGCTTTACAAATACCGAGAAAAGAGGAAATGTGAAAGGCAAGGGAGAAAGGAAAAGATATACCCAACCGAATGTAGAATACCAGAGAATAGCAAGGAGAGATAAGAAAGCCTTCTTAAGTGAACAATGCAAAGAATTAGATGGAAAAAAACAGAATGGGAAAGACTAGAAATATATTCAAGAAAATCTGAGACAAAAAAGAGAACATTTCATGCAAGGATGGGCATGAAGAAGGTTAGAAATGGTAATGACCTCAGAGAAGCACGAGATATTAAGAAGATGTGGCAAAAATACACAGAAGAACTATACAAAGAAGATCTTAATGTCTCATATAGCCGTGATGGTGTGGTCACTCACCTAGAGTCAGATATCCTGGAGTGTGAAGCCAAGTGGGTCTTTTTTTTTTAATATAAATTTATTTAATTGGAGGCTAATTACTTTACAATATTGTATTGGTTTTGCCATACATCAACATGAATCCGCCACGGGTGTACACATGTTAAGAAACATTACTATGAACAAAGCTAGTGGAGGTGATGGAATTCTAGCTGAGCTATTTCAAATCCTAAAATATAATGCAGTTAAACTGTTGCACTCAATGTGTCAGCAAATTTGGAAAACAGCAGTGGCCATAGGACTAGAAAACGTCAGTGTTCATTCCAATCCCAAAGAAGGGAAATGCCAAAGAGTATTCAAGCTAGCACACAGTTGTGCTCACTTCAGATGTCAACAAGATGATGTTCAAAATCCTTCAGTCTAATCAACGGAGAACTTCGAAATGTGCAATCTGGATTTAGAAAAGGCAGAGGAACAAGAGATCGAATTGTCAACATTCATTGGATCATAGAGAAAGCAAGAGAATTCCAGAAAAACATTTACTCCTGCTTTATTGACTATGGGAAAGCCCTTGACTGTGTGGATCACAACAAATTGGAAAATTCTTAGATGAGAATACCAGACCACCTTGTCTGTCTCCTGAGAAACCTGTATGCCGGTCAAGTAGCAATAATTAAAACTGGACATGGAACTGACCAGTTCAAAATTGAGAATGGAGTACATCAAGATTGTATATTTTCACCCTGCTTATTTAACATCTATGCAGAGAACATCATATGAAATCTTGGGCTGGATGAATCACAAGCTGCCATCAAGGTTGCAAGCGGAAAAATGAAAGTTAGTCGCACAGTCGTGTCCGACTCTTTGCGATCCCATGGACTGTAGCCTGTCTGTCTCCTCTGTCCATGGAATTCTCCAGGCAAGAGTATTAGTTTAGGTTACCATTTCCTTCTTGAGGGGATCTTCCCAACACAAGGATCAAACCTGGGTCTCCTGCATTGCAGGCAGATTCTTTACCAACTGTGTCATTAGGGAAACCCAGAATCAAAAATGCTGAGAGAAATATCAACAACCTCACATTTGCAGATGATACCACTCTAAGGGCAGAAATCAGAGAAGGAAATGACAACCCACTCCAGTAGTTTTGCCTGGAGAATTCCATGGACAAAGGAGCCAGGTAGGCTACAGTCCATGGGTTTTCAAAGAGTTAGACACAACTGTGTGACTAACTTTCACTTTCAATGGCAGAAAGCGAAGAGGAACTAAAGAGACTCTTGATGAGGGTGAAAGACGAGAGTGAAATCTGGCTTAAAACTCCACATTCAAAATACTAAGCTCATGGCATCTGGTACTATCACTTCACAGCAAATAGAAGGGGAAAATGTGGAAGCAGTGACAGATTTTATTTTCTTGGGCTCCAAAATAACTGCAGAGGTTGACAGCAGCCACAAAATTAAAAGGCGCTTGCTCCTTGGAAGGAAATCTGTGACAAACTTAGACACCATATTAAAAAGCAGAGACATCACTTTGCTGACAAAAGTCCATATAGTCAAAGTTATGGTTTTTCCAATGTGATGTACAGATGTGAGAGTTGGACCATAAAGAAGGCTGAGTGCCAAAGAATTGATGCTTTTGAATTGTGATGCTGAAGACTCATAAGAGTTCCTTGGACAGTAAGGAGATCAAACCAGTCAATTCTAAAGAAAAATCAACCCGGAATTTTCATTCAGTTCAGTTCAGTCACTCAGTCGTGTCTGACTCTTTGCAACCCCATGAATCACAGCATGCCAGGCCTCCCTGTTCATCACCAACTCCCAGAGTTCACTCAGACTCATGTCCATCGAGTCCGTGATGCCATCCAGCCATCTCATCCTCTGTCGTTCCCTTCTTCTCCTGCCCCCAATCCCTCCAACCATCAGAGTCTTTTCCAATGAGTCAACTTTTCGCATGAGGTGGCCAAAGTATTGGAGTTTCAGCTTTAGCATCATTCCTTCCAAAGAAATCCCAGGGCTGATCTCCCTCAGAATGGACTGGTTGGATCTCCTTGCAGTCCAAGGGACTCTCAAGAGTCTTCTCCAACGCCACAGTTCAAACGCATCAGTTCTTCAGTGCTCAGCTTTCTTCACAGTCCAACTGTCACATCCATACATGACCACTGGAAAAACCATAGCCTTGACTAGACAGACCTTAGTCGGCAAAGTAATGTCTCTGCTTTTGAATATACTGTCTAGGTTGGTCATAACTTTTCTTCCAAGGAGTAAGCATCTTTTAATTTCATGGCTGCAATCACCATCTGCAGTGATTTTGGAGCCCCAAAAAATTAAGTCTGACACTGAAGGATGTTGAAACTCCAATACTTTGGCCACCTGATGTAAAGAGCTGACTCACTGGAAAAGATCCAGATGCTGGGAAAGATTGAGGGCAGAAGAGGGGAGCAACAGAGGATGAGATTGGTGGATGGCATCGCCATCTCAAGGGTCATGAGTCTGATCAAACTCTGGGAGATATTGAAGGAAAGCAAGGCCTGGCATGCTGTGGTCCATGGGGTTACAAAGAGTCAGACACAACTTAGCGACTGAGCAACAACAAGAAGTGTAAAATGGAAATGAGTTTCCGTAGGGACTGAAATCTTATCAAGTATAACTTGCAATTTGTGGTTTCACTAATAAAAATGGGAAGAACTGTAGTCAGAACTTCGAGAGCAATGTTGTTACTCTTTGGAGGATGACTGCTTTGCAAGGTTTTGTTGGTTTCTGCCATATATCAACGTGAGTCAACCATAGGGATACATATGTCTTCCCCCCCTTCAACCTCCCTCCCACCTCCCACCCCATCACATCCCTCTAGGTTGTCACAGACCATGGGGTTGAACTCCCTGAACCAAAGAGCAAATTCCCACTGGCTAGTTTACATATGGTAATGTATATGTTTCAACACTACTCTCTCAATTCATCCCACCCATTCCTTCCTCCACTGTGTCCGCAAGTCTGTTTATGTCAGTGTCTCTGTTGCTGCCCTACAAATAAGTTCATCAGTATCATTTTCTAGATTTCACATATGTGCATTTATATACGATATTTGTTTTTCTCTTTCTGATTTGCTTCACTCTGTATAACAGGCTCTAGATTCATCCACTTTACTAAAACTGACTCAATTTCTTTCCTTGTAATATTCCATTGTATATATGTACCACATTTTCTCATCCATTCATCTGTTGATGAACATCTGGGGCTTCTTCCATGTCCTGACTATTGTAAATAGTGCTGCAATGAACATTGGGGTACATGTATCTTTTTAAATTTAGGTTTCCTCAGGGTATATGCCTAGTAGTGGGATTGCTGGATCATATGGTAGTTTTATTCCTGGTTTTCTGTTAAGGGATCTCCATACTATTCTCAATAGTGGCTATGTAACTTTATATTCCCACCAACAGTGCAAGAGGGTTTCCTTTTATCCATACTCTCTCCAGCATTTATTGTTTGTAGATACTTGATGATGGCCATTCCTACCAGTGTGAGGTGGTACCTCATTGTAGTTTTGATTTGCATTTCTTTAATAATTAGTGATGTTATACATCTTTTCACTTGTTTATCAGCTATCCAGATGAGTTCTTTGGAGAAATGTCTGTTTAGGTCTTCTTCAATTTTTTGATTGGGCTGCCTTTTTTTTTTTTTTTTATCTGATATTGAGTTGTATCTACTGCTTGTATGTTTTGTCAACTGCTTCATTTGCAATTATTTTCTCCCATTCTGAGGGCTGTATTTTCATCTTATGTGTGGTTTCTTTTACTGTGCAAAAGGTTTTAATTTGTCTTGTTTGTTTATGTTTTGTTTTTATTTCCATTACTCTAGGAGGTGGGTCATAGAAGATCTTGCCCTGATTTATGTCAAAGGGTGTTCTGCCTATATTTTCCTCTAAGAGTCTTCTAGTTTCTGGTCTTCTTTTAGGTCTTTAATCCATTTCAAGTTTATCTTTGTGTGTGGTGTTAGGAAGTGTTCTAATTTCATTCTTTTATACATGGTTGTCCAGTTTTCCCAGCATGCCCTTATTGAAGAGACTATCTTTTCTCCATTATGTTGTTACTTTTAAAATAAGCAATTAATAAAAAGTTTAAGGTCATTGAAAAGTATACATATTAAAACCTTTTATTTTTAATCAAGAGATACCAATGAGATTATTATGCAACTTTGTTGCTAAAAGTTTCTGTTTTAAAATATTAAGATGTTATCTATAAATTACCTTTTTATTACATGAGCCTCTGTACTTCACCACCCAAATTTCAAATTGCCAACGTGTTTGACAAAATGTAGAGGGGAGATGCCCTCCCTTCAATGTCAACATCAGTAGAGCTTTAATTAAAACATACTGGGATTGAGGTACTGGGGGAGGGTAAACAAAACCTCGTGTTCCTATCAAAATCTAAGTATGTTATTGTGAATTAGCAGTAGAAACTATTTTCACAGAATTCTATCACACATGGACTTGGAATAGAACTGTACTACAATTTTTTTTTTTAACCTTACTATTTTTCTTTCTGTTTATCACAGACCACTTGAATGTTCACAAGCTGATTACCCACAAGTTGAATATCAAAGAAGACAGCAATGCTGGGGCCCTATAAGTCTATCTCTTTTCACATTGGCAATCATAGCAATCATAGGAATTGCCATTGGTATTGTTACTCATTTTGTTGTTGAGGGTAAGTATACAGGTCACATTTCTATTGCCTCAGTGCTCCATGACTTAATATCTTGAAATTCTCAGTCATATAAAAATTCCATTTGCATGCTATTAGCATTTTAATTATTAATCTTTTACTGATGTTAAATTATAGATTGCCCCAATATTGAGTCCTATGTTTCATATTTCCAGCCAGTGATGCTTGCGATATATTTACATTATTATGAAGACAATCGAAAACAAATACATATTTTTTTAAAAAGAATGAAAACATTATCTTTAGAATAAAAACAAATCACATCATGTGTTGAGTATAATATATATATTTTTAAAATCAATATGTTAATGAGATGCTCTAAGAAAAACTAATAATATGAGAAAATTACATGAAAAATATCTTTAAAGGGCTAAAGGTTAAACATTATTTTTGAAAGAAAAAAGACATTGTTCTACGACTGAAGGAAGAAGAAAAAACTCAGAATTATTCTACCTTAGGTGAAAAAATAGAGTGTCAGTACCACATTTAAACCAAATGACAATCAACCAAAGTCATTTACCTTTGTCTTTGGTGTGTGTATTTATAATCACATATGACTGAGACTTTGCCAAAAATTTTACAAAATTGTATGACCCATAACAATAAAACCATATTTGAAAGAATTCCCAAATGGGGATGAATTATTGTCAATGTGCTCAGCTTACTAGCTTACCTACTTTATTGGGGGATTGATCATATTCATTTCTTAAACTCATATAATAAAGTAATAAACTACATTAAGCTCTGTCTTTCTTGTTAATATCTTTTGTGTTTAGAATGCAGTTCATCTTCAATATTTCATGTGTTCAAGAAATAAAAAGTGAAGGAATAATACAAATAATGGGAAAAAGTATTTTTAAAATATCATAGAAGTTGTGTTAGGTTGAATAATGTCCCCACACCCCCAATACATCTGTGTCTTAACCTTTGTAACTGATGAGTGTTACCTCATACTGCAAAAGGGGCTTTCCAGATGTGATCGCTTCAAGGATTTTGAAGAGCTGTTAGTCTGGATTTTCTGGATGGGCCCTAAATGTAATCCCAGTATCTTTATAAAGGACAGGCAAAAAGCCCAAAGAAGGAAAAAGGCTATGTGACAATAGCAGTAGGGAAGAGGAAAACAATGTGATGTATAATCACAGGCCAAGGAACCAGGATCCCTCTAGCAGCCAAAAAAGGCAAGGAAAAAGATTCACCCCTTAGATCCTCCAGAAAAACAAACAGACATACAAACAGGTCTTAATTTGAGCCCTGTAAAACTTATAGTTTGACCTAAATTGGTGGCCACTGGTCACAGCAGCAATAGGAAATTAATACAGAGGTAGGTCCTTGGACTGTAAGGACATCCAACCAGTCAATCCTCAAGGAAATCAACCCTGACTATTCACTGGAAGAATTGATGCTGAAGCTGAAGCTCCTACACTTCAGTGGAGTGGTCTATAAAAAGATGAAAAGGATAATGTAAGAAAAATTTTAAGAAGACTGTGTGGTGAATGCAGACAAATATAAGCAGTCTGCTGTAGTTTCAACAGAAATTATTAAGGGAACATGGCAAAAAATATGCTCAAGAGGTAAGCAGGACCTAGGTCAAGGAAAACCTTTATAGATCATAGTAAAGTGTTGTGACTCCTTCTCCATTGGCAATGGAGAAAAATGAAAGTGTTTTAATTGGAGAAGTGATATTGTCAAATTTGCAATTTAAAAAGATTTTTCTGCTGGTATGTGGGGAATAGAACTGAGGAAAACAGGACAGGAGGCAGGGTACCAGTTAGAAAGTTGTTACACTTTCCAGACAATAAATGATGAGGAAATGGATGAGAGCATTAATGACAATAGAATTTGTGAAAAGATGATGAGGTTTTACAATTGAGGAGATAAAATTTTCAGGATCTGTTGATTAATAGGAAGAGATCAAAGTGTACTTTAAAATTTCCAGTCTGGGTCATGAAGGAGATTGTAATGACAGAATTTAAGACAGAGAATCTAGGCAGAGTACTTTTTTAATAGAAAGGTCATTTTGTTTTGGATAGACATTAGCTATGGGGATGATGAGGATCTGAATTAAGGATATAACTCTTCTGGGTGGGATAAGGGATTCAGAAGATATTAATAAGTTGAATTCATAGATCTTAAGACTGAAAAATGGGATATTGCAAATGAGAATTAAGCCAGCCGTGAAGAGATATCCCACGCCAAGGTAAGAGAAACCCAAGTAAGATGGTAAGTGTTGCAAAAGGGCATCAGAGGGCAGACACACTGAAACCATACTCACAGAAAACTAGTCAATCTAATCACACTAGGACCATAGCCTTGTCTAAGTCAATGAAATCAAGCCATGCCTGTGGGGCAACCCAAGACGGGCAGGTCATGGTGGAGAGGTCTGACAGAACGTGATACACTGGAGAAGGGAATGGCAAGCCACTTCAGTATTCTTGCCTTGAGAACCCTATGAACAGTAGGAAAAGGCAAAATGATAGGATATCAAAAGAGAAACTCCCCAGGTCATTAGGTGCCCAATATGCTACTGGAGATCAGTGGAGAAATAACTCCAGAAAGAATGAAGGGATGGAGCCAAAGCAAAAACAATACCCAGTTGTGGATGTGACTGGTGATAGAAGCAAGATCTGATGCTGCAAAGAGCAATATTGCATAGGAACCTGGAATGCCATGTCCATGAATCAAGGCAAATTGGAAGTGGTCAACCAAGAGATGGCAAGAGTGAATGTCAACATTCTAGGAATCAGCGAACTAAAATGGACTAGAATGGGTGAATTTAACTCAGATGACCATTATATCTACTACTGCGGGCAGGAATCCATCAGAAGAAATGGAGTAGCCATCATGGTCAACAAAAGAGGCCAAAATGCAGTACTTGGATGCAATTTCAAAAATGACAGAATGATCTCTGTTCGTCTCCAAGGCAAACCATTCAATATCACAGTTATCTAAGTCTATGCCCCAACAAGTAACGCTGAGGAAACTAAAGTTGAACGGTTTTATGAAGACCTACAAGATCTTTTACAACTAACACCCAAAAAAGATGTCCTTTTCATTCTAGGGGATTGGAATGCAAAAATAGGAAATCAAGAAACACCTGGAATAACAGGCAAAATTGGCCTTGGAATGCAGAATGAAGCAGGGCAAAGACTAACAGAGTTTTGCCAAGAAAATGCACTGGTCATAGCAAACACCCTCTTCCAACAACACAAGAGAAGACTCTACACATGGACATCACCAGATGGTCAACACCGAAATCAGACTGATTATATTCTTTGCAGCCAAAGATGGAGAAGTTCTATACAGTCAACAAAAACAAGACTGGGAGCTGACTGTGGCTCAGATCATGAACTCCTAATTGCCAAATTCAGACTTAAATTGAAGAAAGTAGGGAAAACCGCTAGACCATTCAGGTATGACCTAAATCAAATCCCTTATGATTATACAGTGGAAGTGAGTAATAGATTTAAGGGTCTAGATCTGATAGATAGCGTACCTGATGAACTGTGGAATGAGGTTCGTGACATTTGCAGGAGACAGGGATCAAGACCATCCCCATGGAAAAGAAATGCAATAAAGCAAAATGGCTGTCTGGGGAGGCCTTACAAATAACTGTGAAAAGAAGAGAGGCGAAAAGCAAAGGAGAAAAGGAAAGATATAAGCATCTGAATGCAGAGTTTCAAAGAATAGCAAGGAGAGATAAGAAAGCCTTCCTCAGTGATCAATGCAAAGAAATAGAGGAAAACAACAGAATGGGAGAGACTAGAGATCTCTTCAAGAAAATTAGAGATACCAAGGGAACATTTCATGCAAAGATGGGTTCGATAAAGGACAGAAATGGTCTGGACCTAACAGAAGCAGGAGATATTAAGAAGAGGTGGCAAGAATACATGGAAGAAATGTACAAAAAAGATCTTCATGACCCAGATAATCATGATGATGTGATCACTAATCTAGAGCCAGACATCTTGGAATGTGAAGTCAGTGGGCCTTAGAAAGCATCACTACGAACAAAGCTAGTGGAGGTGATGGAATTCCAGTTGAGCTGTTTCAAATCCTGAAAGATGATGCTGTGAAAGTGCTGCACCCAATATGCGAGCAAGTTTGAAAAACTCAGCAGTGGCCACAGGACTGGAAATGGTCAGTTTTCATTCCAATCCCAAAGAAAGGCAATGCCAAAGAATGCTCCAACTACCACACAATTGCATTCATCTCACATGCTAGAAAAGTAATGCTCAAAATTCTCCAAGCCAGGCTTCAGCAATACATGAACCGTGAACTCCCTGATGTTCAAGCTGGTTTTAGAAAAGGCAGAGGAACAAGAGATCAAATTGCCGACATCTGCTGGATCATTGAGAAAGCAAGAGAGTTCCAGAAAAACATCTATTTCTGCTTTATTGACTATGCCAAAGCCTTTGACTGTGTGGATCACAATAAACTGTGGAAAATTCTGAAAGAGATGGGAATACCAGACCACCTGACCTGCCTCTTGAGAAATCTGTATGCAGGCCAGGAAGCAACAGTTAGAACTGGACATGGAACAACAGACTGGTTCCAAATAAGAAAAGGAGTACGTCAAGGCTGTATATTGTCACCGTGCTTATTTAACTTATGTGCAGAGTACATCATGAGAAACACTGGACTGGGAGAAACACAAGCTGGAATCAAGATTGCCGAGAAAAATATCAATAACCTCAGATATGCAGATGACACCACCCTTATGGCAGAAAGTGAAGAAGAGCTAAAAAGCCTCTTGATGAAAGTGAAAGAGGAGAGTGAAAAAGTTCGCTAAAGCTCGACATTCAGAAAATGAAGATCATAGCATCTGGTCCCATCACTTCATGGGAAATAGATGGGGAAACAGTAGAAACAGTGTCAGACTTTATTGGGCTCCAAAATCACTGCAGATGGTGACTGCAGCCATGAAATTAAAAGACGCTTACTCCTTGGAAGAAAAGTTATGACCAACCTATATAGTATATTCAAAAGCAGAGACATTACTTTGCCAACTACAGTCCATCTAGTCAAGGCTATGGTTTTTCCAGTGGTCATGTATGGATGTAAGAGTTGGACTGTGAAGAAGGCTGAGCACCGAAGAATTGAAGCTTTTGAACTGTGGTGTTGGAGAAGACTCTTGAGAGTCCCTTGGACTGCAAGAGATCCAACCAGTCCATTCTGAAGGAGATCAGCCCTGGGATTTCTTTGGAAGGAATGATGTTAAAGCTGAAGTTCTAGTACTTTGGCCACCTCATGTGAAGAGTTGACTCATTGGAAAAGACTCTGATGCTGGGAGAGATTAGGGGCAGGAGGAGAAGGGGACGACAGAGGATGAGATGGCTGGATGGCATCACGGACTCAATGGATTGAATCTGAGTGAACTCCTGGAGATGGTGATGGACAGGGAGGTCTGGGGTGCTGCGACTCATGGGGTCGCAAAGAGTCAGACACGACTGAGCGACTGAACTGAACTGAACTGAACTTGGGTGAATGTATAGACGTGTAAGTTGTTCAGAAGATAGAAAACAGGATATGAAGCAAGGTTTGAATCTAAAAAGAGATAAATAATCCTGGTTAAGGATAGAAGTGGGCTTCCCTGGTGGCTCAGTGGTAAAGAATCTGCCTGCCAATGTAGGAGACATGGGTTCAATCCCTGGGTCAGGAAGATCCCTTGAAGAAGGAAACGGTAACCCACTCCAGTATTCTTGCCTGGATAACCCCATGGACAGAGAGCCTGGAGGGCTACAGTCTGCTGAGTTGCAAAATAGTCGGACACGACTTGGCCACTATTCAGCAACAACAAAGGACAGAACTACAGAGTTCTCCAAAGTAACCGGTGAGAGGCCAAGAGCAAGAGAGAAAATCAGAAGATAATAACTGTTTTGCCCTTAACAATGGCAGCGACAGTGGTTTGTTAAGAGTCCATTACAGAAAATTGATGCCTGCATGGGCAAAAAGGAAATGCAGATTTAAAATACTGGTTTATATTTAAGTAAGTTTGTCATTAGTGTAGAAAAAAGTGATCACCCGTTCGATATAGCTTCATAATGCAGCTTAGTTATAATATACCTATATTACAATTCTTTAAGGAAAATGATAATTTTTATTATATGACTGTCAGCAATTGTTTTCAGCATTTGAATTTTTATTGTATGTTGTGTATCTGATTGTGTGAAAATTTTTATATGCATAGACACTAGAAATGGAGGTTCTGAAAGTATAATCTATTTTAGCTGGATGCAATGATAAAAATTACACAATATTTTTAAAAATGACTATGACTAATTATATAATGATAAGAAGAAATAAGCTGTGTTATTGTAAATCGATTTCCTGGGGGAAGGGGACAAGCAGTTGATCATGTCTAAGCATGAATCTTTTGTTTATTTTTACCTTTCAGATGATAAGTCATTCTACTATCTTGCCTCTTTTAAGGCTACAAATATAAAATATAGAGAATGTTATGGAATGAGAACCTCAAAACAGTTTATAGAAAGGAGTCATCAGATTGAGAGAATGGTAAGCCCAATAGAAATTTTGAAAGCTTATGAATGTTTCTCTGCCTGACATTGAATGTGATTGTTATAGAAACATAATTTCTCCATGGCTCAGTTTCTTCTTCTATAAAATGAGGATAATATAGTAGGTCATACAGTTTTAGCATAATGTATGTAAAATATTTAGAGTAATGTCATATGCCATTAAACATATTAGAGTAGGCAACTAATTAACCTCTGAGGAAATTGTTGGTTGAAACAGGTATTCTCAGTTTAAGTTATGTTTAAATTTAAATTTCTCTGTTAAAAACAGATCAATTTTTAAACTCTTGATTTCCTTTCTTGGTTCATTTTCCTTAAACTTTTCTTTCAACATAAGAAAATAGGATTGTGATGCTTTGTCTCGTCATTTTGTGGTTTTGATTTTGAAACACATAAAGGGTCACATACAAGACTGTGTGTCTATGATTCTTATCAATCTCAAATTTAGTTATGTCCCTCAATTATTTTGGCTTTCCTTGAAAACCTAGGCAATTATCAAGGCATTTCTAATTTTTTAAAGTATATCAGGCAAGCAAAATCCTTGCCTATTATAGTAGAAAGTCAAATAAAAGAGTTTATTTTTGTTTAATAAAAAAATACGTCCTTAGAGACTATAGATTTCTTTAGCAAAACCCACAGCATTGGACTAGAGTATAATTAAAGTCATGAGAGTTATTCTAACAAGGAAGTAAGGGGTCTATAGAAAGCGGACTTAATTAGTATGGTTTTTATGATTAGCTATAGACACTATCTCTCTTTTTTAATTCCTTACTTATTTAAATTAGAAGATAATTACATTACAATATTGTGATGGCTTCTACCATACATCAACATGAATCAGTCATTGGCATACATGTGACCCTCCATCCTGAATCCCCCTCGAAACTCCCCATCTACCCCACCCCTCTGGCAGATGAATGGATAAGGAAGTTGTAGTACATAGACACAATGGAATATTACTCAGCTATAGAAAGGAACACATTTGAGTCAGTTCTAACATAGTGGATGAACCTAGAGCCTATTATACTTAGTGAAGTAAGTCAGAAATAGAAAGACAAATATCATATGTTAACTCATATATATGGAATCTAGAAAGATAGTACCAATGATCCTACGTGCAGGGCAGCAAAGGAGACACAGACATAAAAAATAGACTTTTGGACACAGTGGGAGAAGGACAGGGTGGGATGATTTGAGAGAATAGCATTGAAACATATACATTACCATATGTCAAACAGACTATCCCTTAATTAAGGGAGGAGGACTTTAGCACTCCCACTCTTAATTGTACTCTTTCTCTTAATTGTTAACAACATAAGAAAGTATTTGCATTTTATTTGGCTGTTTATTCTTATATAGCTTGATTATATGTAGTTCCATTCTAAAGGTTGAAAACAAACACTGGTTTATTTTTCGTACCTATTTAGATAGGGTTTTGCATTTAAATAGGACAATGTTTTTACAGTTTTGTTGCCACAGTTCTTTTTCAACTTTATTTGTAGGTGGCTTTATTTAGAATTTTTATTTGTAATTGAAATATAATTGATATATAACATTATGTTAGTTTCAGATGTACAACATAATGGTTGATATTTGTATAAATTGAGAAGGAACACCACCATAAGTGTAGTTAACATGAAACACCGTAGGTAGTAATAATTTTTTTTCTTATGATGAGAACTTTTAAGATTTACTCTCTTAGCAACTTTCAAATATACAATGAAGTGTTAGTAGATACAGTCACCATGTTATACATTATATCCCAAAGAACTTATTTATTTTATAACTGGAAGCTTGCACCTTTGACCACCTCAGCCCGTTTTGCCTAACACTCATCTCTCACTCCTGGCAACCAGCAATCTGTTCTCTAGATATGAATTTGTGGGTTTTTCTTGTTTGCTTACATTCTATATCATTGAGATCATATGGTATTTATCTTTCTCTGTCTGACCTACTTCATTTAGCATAACGCCTTCAAAGTCCATCAGTAAATTGTCAAAAATAGCAAGATTTCATTCTTGTCTATGTCTGAATAGTTGGCTCAGGTGGTAAAGCATCTGCCTGCAATGCGGGAGACCCAGGTTCGATTCCTGGGTCGAGAAGATCCCCTGGAGAAGGAAATGGCAATCCACTCCAGCACTCTTGCCTGGAAAAATCCCATGGACAGAGGAGCCTGATAGGCTACAGTCCATGGGGTTGCAAAGAGCTGGACACGACTGAGCGACTTCACTTCACTTCATGTCTATGCCACATCTTCTTTATCCAGTTATTCATTGATGAACACCTAGTTTGCTTCCCTGTCTCAGCTATTGCATGACTAATAGCGGTGTAGCATGGTTGATTTAGGGATTTAAGTTTGTTCTTTCCCCCTATGTGAATAAACAGTTGTTTTAGCACCACTGATTGAATAGTCAGTCCTTTCCTGGTTGATCTGCCATGTCACTTCCACCACAATTCAAGTTTCCATATATGATGTGGAATACTGCTGGGATCTGTAATCTGTTCCATCCAACAGCTTGTTTTTCACTGGGTCATTACCGTGATACTTTAACCTCTACAGTTTGACAATGTGTCAATACCTGTTGTACTAATTTCCTAGGACTGCTGTAGCAAATTACAAAAAACTAGTGACTTGAAACAACAGAAATTTATTCCCTCACAGTTATGGAGACCAGAAATCTTAAAATCAAGATGTCAGCAGCCTTGGAAGTCTTTAGAGAAGAGTTCTTCTTTGCCTCTTCCAACTTCTGGTAGCCTCAGGCATTCCTTGTCATGTGACTACATGAACTTGATCTCTGTCTCCATCTTCACCTGGCCTTCTCCAGGTTTCTTTGTTTCTCTACTCTGATAAGGATACTTATCATTGGATTCAAAGTGTTCCTGGATGATGTCTACACTGGTCTCATCTTGATATCCTTAATTACACCTGCAAAGACTCTTTGCCAAGTAAGGACACATTTACACATTCCCAGAGTCAAATGTATCTTTAGGGGGCCAGCATTCAACCCATACACCTGGATTTATCATCATTTCTTTCAGGTATACCGTAGTTTTTCTTGTCCTTTTTATTTCCCATACCAAGCGTGCGCGCACACACACACACACACACACACACACACACATCCCCTCATATTGAGGTTTTGATTTAGCGTGCTTCAAATGTAGAAATCTAGAGAAATAATTGACACCATTTATTTATATTTATTTGCTATATTTCAATAGAGCTTTAAAATTATTTTCTTAAATGTCTCGTATATCTTAGTTAAATTTAATCCTAGATGATTGTTTCATTCCAATCCGAAAGAAAGTCAATGCCACAGAATGCTCAAACTACCACCTATTGCACCCATCTCACACCCTAGTGAAGTAATGCTCAAAATTCTGAAAGCCAGGCTTCAGCAGTACATGAACTGTGAACTTCCAGATGTTCAAGCTGGTTTTAGAAAAGGCAAAGGAAGCAGAGATCAAATTGCCAATGTCTGCTGGATCATGGAGAAAGCAAGAGAGTTCCAGAAAAACATCTATTTCTGCTTTATTGACTATACCAAAGCCTTTGACTGTGTGGATCACAATAAACTGTGGAAAATTCTGAAAGAGATGGGAATACCAGACCACCTGACCTGCCTCTTGAGAAACCTATATACAAGTCAGGAAGCAACAGTTAGAACTGGACATGGAACAATAGACTGGTTCCAAATAGGAAAAGGAGTATGTCAAGGCTGTATATTGTCAGCGTGCTTATTTAACTTCTATGCAGAGTACATCATGAGAAACGCTGGACTGGAAGAAACACAAGCTGGAATCAAGATTGCTGGGAGAAATATCAATAACCTCAGATATGCAGATGACACCACCCTTATGGCAGAAAGTGAAGAGGAACTAAAAAGCCTCTTGATGAAAGTGAAAGAGGAGAGTGAAAAAGTTGACTTAAAGCTCAACATTCAGAAAACTAAGATCTGGCATATGGTCCTATCACTTCATGGCAGATAGATGGGGAAACAGTGTCAGACTTTATTTTTTGGGCTCCAAAATCACTGCAGATGGTGACTGCAGCCGTGAAATTAAAAGACGCTTACTCCTTGGAAGAAAAGTTATGACCAACCTAGATAGCATATTGAAAAGCAGAGACATTACTTTGACAACAAAGGTCCATCTAGTCAAGGCTATGGTTTTTCCAGTGGTCATGTATGGATGTGGGAGTTGGACTGTGAAGAAAGCTGAGTGCCGAAGAAATGATGGTTTTGAACTGTGGTGTTAGAGAAGACTCTTGAGAGTCCCCTGGACTGTAAGGAGATCCAACCAGTCCACCCTAAAGGACATCAGTCCTGGGTGTTCACTGGAAGGACTGATGCTGAAGCTGAAACTCCAATACTTTGGTCACCTCATGCAAAGAGTTGACTCATTTGGAAAGAATCTGATCCTGGGAGGGATTGGGGGCAGGAGAAGGGAATGACAGAGGATGAGATGGCTGGATGGCATCACCAACTCGATGGACATGAGTTCGAGTGAACTCCAGGAGTTGGTGATGGACAGGGAGGCCTGGCATGCTGCAGTTCATGGGGTTGCAAAGAATTGGACACGACTGAGCGGCTGAACTGAACTGAACTGAGATGATTGTTTTGTGGTTGTTTGGTTTTATGTGTATATGGGGTTTGTTTGTTTTTGGTCATTGTTAATGGATATCTTTTCCAAATGCATTCTTTAAAAATGGTTTTTACCAGTGTGTAGAAATGTGATGAGCTTTTATAACCTCTTTTCACTCTGTCTCCTTTTTCTCATGTGGTATTTCCAAGTGCTGAGTCTCTCCTGGAGCTTTTAGAGCAGAGAGACTCCCTTTGTGGTTGAGTTGCCTTGATCCACAGTCTGGTCCAGTGATTTCCAATTATGGGCACTTTTGTTTCCCTAAAGATATTTTACAATTCCTGGAGACTTTTTTTTTTTTTTTGTTATTGTCACACTGGGAGGAGGAAAGCTGCTGGCATCTAGTACCCAGAGGTTCTGACTATTCTTCCAACTTTTACATTCTCCTCCTTGCTCACTATTTTCTGACCATAATGGTCTTCTTTGAGATTCAGTTCAGTTCAGTCACTCAGTCATGTCTGACTCTTTGTGACCCCATCGACTGCGGTATGCCAGGCTTCCCTATTCATCACCAACTCCCAGGGCTTACTCAAACTCATGTCCATTGAGTCAGTGATGCATCCAACCATCTCATCCTCTGTCATGCCCTTTTCCTCCTGCCTTCAGTCATTCCCAGCATCAAGGTCTTTTCACATGAGTCAGTTCTTCGTATCAGGTGGCCAAAGTATTAGAGTTTCAGCTTCAACATCAGTCCTTCCAATGAATATTCAGGACTGATTTCCCCTAGGATAGACTGGTTGGATCTCCTTGCTGTTCAAGGGACTCTCAAAAGTCTTCTCCAACACCACAGTTCAAAAGCATCAATTCTTTGAGATTACCTACACATTTTTTTCCTTCTATCTGGAACTGCACCCCCTGATCCCACTTTTTCTGTTGCTTACTTCTTCTGATCCTTCTGATCCTTCCTGTATCCTTCATGTATCATGTTACCTCTCTGGAGGTAATTATAGACCCTCAGCCATTATCCTGAATTACCTTACTGTTTTAGTTACCTTTTAGGGGGGCCATTCTACAGTTTGTGGCATTTTAATTCTCTGACAAGGACTGAACTAGGCTCTCAGCAGTGCGAGTGTAGAGTTCTAAACTCTGGACCACCAGCAAATTCCAGCCTTTGTATTTAACTATTTATTACTGGCTTTCTCTCTATTCTATGAGCCCAGGGACCACAGCTTTTTGTTCCTACTCTTTATCCAGTATTGTCACAGTAACAAATCTGGGATACTCTAGCCAATTGTTCTGAATGAACAGATAAGTTAGAAAAAAAGGAAACAATGGGATACAATGAAAGAGTCTTGAAGCACTGCAAAAGCCAGCATTTTTTTTTCCTCATACCATTGAGTAAGATTAACCATAGCTGGAGAATCAATGAATTTATGAAAATGTTACTGTGTACCTCTTTTGTGCAAGCTAATGAAAAATGCCAAGGTCTACATAGTACAGTTCCTTCTTTATTTGGAGTGTATAATATTGTTTATATGTGGAAGTTTAGACATGGACAATATTAGAAAAAGATAATTTATGTAGCAAATGATATGACATATAAGAGCTTACAAGACTGAATGATAATACTAGAGCTGCTATATTGCAAAATATAATAGTTTAATATATGACTCAAACAATCAGTATTTTAGGGGTTCCAAGGAAGTAAACATCTCTTTGAGCTAGCAAAAAGCTTCCTTGGAAAGGAAAGCAGTCTAGTGTGGTTTGGGAAGGGGATATTTTTTTGTTTGGTTGGTGTGTGTGTGTGTGTGTGTGCGTGTGTGTGTGTGTGTAGCTTTTCCCCTGAAAGAAGCAGGGTATCTGCAGAACTTGTCTGATTACTTTCATGGGTAGGCCCAGAAAGGGATTTCCTAGTTCTCACCAGTAACTACTAATCTTCCATAAAGACCTAATCTGCATGCAGTTCCCAGCCAGAGGGAAGGCACAAGCTCAAGCTTGCCAAAGACAGTAACTTTTGGTTACTGGGTGTACTTTCAGTCAGGGCCACACATATTTTTTCAATTATGCTCTTTTAATTTTGATCCTGGAGTCACATCAAGGGCTACAGTTTGTGTCTGACTTTAAGGAAAATGTTTTATTTTCATTTTACCAGATTAAGGGCAGGAGGAGAAGGGGGCAACAGAGGATGAGATGGTTGGATAACAGCATCAACGCAATGGACATGAATTTGAGCTGTCTGCTCAGTAAAGGAAGGGGAAGCCTGGCCTACTGTACTCCATGGGGTAGCAAAGAGTCGGATATGACTTAGTGACTGAACCACAACAAACGGGCTTCGTCATTATCTTATTTAAAATGGGGTACTCTCTAGTAATCTTAGGTTTCAGTTCAGTTCAGTTCAGTCCCTCAGTAGTGTTCAATCTTTGTAACCAAATGGACTGCAGCTTGACAAGCCTCCCTGTCCATCACCAACTCCCAGAGTTTACCCAAACTCACGCCCATTGAGTCAATGATGCCATCCAACCATCTCATCCTCTGTTGCACCCTTCTCCTGTCTTCAATCTTTCCCAGCATCAGGGTCTTTTCCAATGAGTCAGCTCTTCACATCAGGTGGCCAAATTATTGGAGTTTCAGCTTCAACATTAGTCCTTCCAATGAACACTCAGAACTGATCTCTTTTAGGATGGACTGGTTGGATCTCCTTGTAGTCCAAGGGATGCTCAAGAGTCTTCTCCAACACCACAGTTCAAAAGCATCAATTCTTTGGTGCTCAGCTTTCTTTATAGTCCAACTCTCACATCCATACATGACTACTGGAAAAATTGTATCCTTGACTAGGTGGACCTTTGTTGGCAAAGTAATGTCTCTGCTTTTTAATATGCAGTCTAGGTTGGTTGTAACTTTCCTTCCAAGGAGTAAGCATCTTTTAATTCCATGGTTTCAATCACCATCTACAGTGATTTTTCAGCCCCCCAAAATAAAGTCTGACACTGTTTCCACTGTTTCCCCATCTATCTGCCATGAAGTGATGGGACCAGATGCTATGATCTTACTTTTCTGAATGTTGAGCTTTAAGCCAACTTTTTCACTCTCCTCTTTCACCTTCATCAAGAGGCTCTTTAGTTCTTCTTCACCTTCTGCATTAAGGATGTTGCCATCTGCATATCTGAGATTGTTGATATTTCTCCCAGCAATTTTGATTCCAGCTTGTACTTCCTCCAGCCCAGCATTTCTCATGATGTACTCTGTATAGAAGTTAAATAAGCAAGGTGACAATATACATCCTTGATGTACTCCTTTTCCTATTTGGAACCAGTCTGTTGTTCCATGTCCAGTTCTAACTGTTGCTTCCTGACTTGCATACAGATTTTTCAAGAGGCAGGTCAAGTGGTAGGGTATTCCCATCTCTTTCAGAATTTTCCACAGTTTATTGTGATCCACACAGTCAAAGGCTTTGGTATAGTCAATAAAGCAGAAGTGGATGTTTTTCTGGAACTCTCTTGCTTTCTCCATGATCCATCGGACATTGGTAATTTGATCTCTGGTTCCTCTGCCTTTTCTAAAACCAGCTTGAACATCTGGAAGTTCACGATTCACATATTGTTGAAGCCTGGCTTGGAGAATTTTGAGCATTACTTCACTAGTGTGTGAGATGAGTGCAATTGTGCAGTAGTTTGAACGTTCTTTGGCATTGCTTTTCTTTGGGATTGGAATGCACACTGACCTTTTCCAGTCTTGTGACCACTGCTGAGTTTTCCAAATGTGCTGGCATATTAAGTGCAGCACTTTCACTGCTTCATCTTTTAGGATTTGAAATAGTTCAATGAAAATTCCATTGCCTCCACTAGCTTTTTTCATAGTGATGTCTCCTAAGGCCCACTTGACTTCACATCCCACAATGTCTGGCTCTAGGTGAGTGAACACACCATCGTGATTATCTGGGTCATGAAGATCTTTTTTGCACAGTTCTTCTGTGTATTCTTGCCACCTCTTCTTAATATCTTCTGCTTCTGTTAGGTCCATAACATTTCTATCCTTTATTGTGCCCATCTTTGCATGAAATGTTCCCTTGGTATCTCTAATTTTCTTAAAGCGGTCTCTAGTCTTTCCCATTCTATTGCTTTCCTCTATTTCTTTGCACAGATCTCTGAGGAAGGCTTTCTTATCTCTCCTTGCTATTCTTTGGAACTCTGCATTTAAATGGGTATATCTTTCCTTTTTTCCTTTGTATTTTGCTTCTCTTCTTTTGACAGCTTTTTGTAAGGCCTCCTCAGAGAGCCATTTTGCTTTTTGGCATTTCTTTTTCTTGGGGATGGTCTTAATCCCTGTCTCCTGTACAATGTCACAAACCTCCATCCATACTTCATCAGTACTCTGTCAATCAGATCTAGTCCCTTAAATCTATTTCCCATTTCCATTGTATAATTGTAAAGTATTTTATTTAGGTCATACCTGAATGGCCTAGTGGTTTTCCCTACTTTCTTCAATTTAAGCCTGAATTTGGAAATAAAGAGTTTATAATCTGAGCCAAAGTCAGCTTCTGGTCTTGTTTTTGCTGACTGTATAGAGCTTCTACATCTTTGACTGCAAAGAATGTAATCAGTTTGATTTCAGTATTGACATCTGGTGATGTCCACGTGTAAGGTCTTCGCTTGTGTTCTTGGAAGAGGGTGTTTGCTACTCCAAGGACAAATTTGTCTGTTTCTCCAGGTGTTTCTTGACTTCCTACTTTTGCATTCCAGTCCCCTATAATGAAAATGATATCTTTTTTGGGTATTAGTTCTAAAAGGTCTTGTAGGTCTTCATAGAACCTTTCAACTTCAGCTTCTGCAGCATTATTGGTCTGGGTATAGACTTAGATTACCCTGATATTGAGTGGTTTGCCTTGGAAATGAACAGAGATCATTCAGTTGTGGATGTGGCTCTTGATGCACACAAGGTGCAATGCTATAAAGAGCTATCTTGCATAGGAACCTGGAATGTCAGGTCCATGAATCAAAGCGAATTGGAAGTGGTCAAACAGGAGATGACAAGAGTGAACTTCAGCATTCTAGGAATCAGTGAACTAAGATGGACTGGAATGGGTGAATTTAACTCAGATGACCATCATATATACTACTGTGGGCAAGAATCCCTTAGAAGAAATGGAGTAACCATCATAGTTAACAAAAGAGGCCAAAATGCAGTACTTGGATGCAATCTCAAAAACAACAGAATGATCTCTGTTAGTTTCCAAGCCAAACCATTCTTAAGTTTAGACCATTAAAAAAAGAAGGATACAATTAATTTTTTTGTAATTTGGACTAAATATAACATTTACTTATATATACTGATCTTCCAGTAGATAAATATAAACATAGATTTAACTTCTCCAGAAATTGGTTACAGCAATGATTAGGTGTCCAAAAAGAAGTGGTCCCCTTAGCCTTGTTAAACTAGAAGCAGAAAAAAAGCAAATTCCTAGGAGATTATCTTTTATTAGGTTTAGATTCAGGAAATAAAAGATGCTTTGAGGACTTCTTTAAGGGCTTCCTGCCCCCAAACCTCTACCTTCACCAACCTGAAAATCTGTCATCAGGCATATAAGTAACTTGGGGTTGTCAATGTCACTTAATGCTTAAGAATACAAGCTCTCGAGCCAGATATCCTGGGTTCACATGGCAGAACAACCACTTCCAATGCCAATTTAGACAATTAAGTGTCTTGAGCTTCAGTTTTTTTCACCTATAAAATGGGACTGATGAGAATAAAGAAAATACTCTCCTCATAAGGCTGTGTGAAGTTGACTAAGGAGCTGGTCCAATGCCCACCATGTAGTATGGACTTAATACATGTAAGCTATTATTAGTGGTTACACCAATAGTGTACTATACCAGAATCTACTCATTTTTTACATAGAGGTCAACTCCTCAAGGGACCATGGTCTTATTAATATCACATTTTAGTTCAAATAGATTCTTAGTAATTTCTTACACTCTGATATGACAGAATCCTGATCCTTCCTACAGTGCCATTATGTACACAGTTCAGAATTTCAGAGGCCATTTATATTAAAGTGCTAAACATCTTAAGGGCTTCCCAGATGACTCAGTGGTAAAGAATCTGCCTGCCAAAGCAGGATGCAGGAGATGTGGGTTTGATCCCTGGGTTGAGAAGATCCTCTGAAGAAGGGACTGGTTACTTACTCCAGTATTCTTGCCTGGGGACATCCATGAACAGATGAGCAGAAGCTATGATCCATAAGATCACAAAAGAGTCAGACATGTGAGCATGCCTGCACATATGCAGAGATCTTAACATCACATTTTCTCCTTGTTCCTTGAGAAATGAAAATGAAATGTGTTCTGAAAAACTTAGTGAATCATAAGTGACATAAATCAGAACTGCTCCAAACCCCTGGAATGACCACTTATGAAGGGGGTAGAAGTCACTACTGGGGTCTCCTGGCTTCTGCCTTGCTTTAGATTCCCACAGAGTTTAACTTACCCTTGGCAACATTATTTGCAGATAAAGCAAAAACAGCCATGTTATTATTTTCTCTCCTTTATGGTATTCTTGAACTTTCATTCATTTTCTCATTTATTCATTCATTTATTTAATCCATCTAACATACATTGAGCATTTACTGTGGACCAGGCATTGTGTCAAACAATAAACATACAGTCCAGAGTGGGAAAGACAATTGTAAACCAGTGTGATAATTGCTATGATAGAATCATGTGCAAGATGCTGGGGTGGCTTCAGTTCAGTTCAGTTCAGTTCAGTCACTCAGTCACTTCCAACTCTTTGCAACCCCATGGACTGCAGCATGACAGACCTCCCTGTCCATCACCAACTTCAAGAGTTTACCCAAACTCATGCCCATTGAGTCGATGATGCCATCCAACTATCTCATCTTCTGTAATCCCCTTCTCCTGCCCTCAATCTTTCCCAGCATCAGTGTCTTTTCCACTGAGTCAGCTCTTCGCATCAGGCCAAAATATTGGAGTTTCAGCTTCAACATCAGTCCTTCCAATGAACATTCAGGACTGATCTCTTTTAGGATGGACTGGTTGGATCTCCTTGCAGTTCAAGGGACTCTCAAGAGTCTGTCCAACACCACAGTTCAGAAGGATCAAGTCTTCAGCGCTCAGCTTTCTTTATAGTCCAATTCTCATATCCATACATGACTACTGGAAAAACTGTAGCCTGGACTAGATGGACCTTTGTTGGCAAAGTAATATCTCTGCTTTTTAATATGCAGTCTAGGTTGCTCATAACCATAACTTTCCTTCCAAGGAGTAAGAGTCTTTTAATTTCATGGCTGCAGTCACCATCTGCAGCTATTTGGGAGCCAAAAAATAAAAAATAAATAAAGTCTGCCACTGTTTCCACTGTTTCTCCATCTATTTACCATGAAAAGGAGAATTTAATTTTGTTTGAGGAAGGCAAGTCAAAGACAAGTTAGTTGTCACTGAAGAATACCATAATTGTCATTGAAGAAACTTACCTGAAAAAAAAAAGTATACTGAAGGAAGAGGGAAATGAGTGTGCAAAATTGTAAAGGTGTGAACCAGGACAGTAAGATTAGGAAAGAACAGGTAATAAAGAAGATAATAGGAGCAGGATTAAGAAAGGACCATGATATGCAGATGATACCACTCTAATGGCAGAATGCGAAGAAGAACTAAAGAATTTCCTGATGAGGATAAAAGAGGGTAATGAGAAAGCTGGATTAAAATTCAACATTCAAAAAAGTAAGATCATGGCATGCAGTCCCATAACTTTCTGGCAATCAGATGGAGAAAAAATGGAAACAATGACAGTCTTTATTTTCTTGGGCCCCCAAAAGCACTGTGGATGGTGACTGCATCCGTAAAACAAGAATTTGCTTGCTCCTTGGAAGAAAAGCTATAACAAACCTAGACACTGTATTAAGAAGCAGATACATCACTTTGCTCACAAAAGTCCATATAATCAAAGCTATGGTTTTTCCAGTAGTTATATACAGATGTAAGGGTTGGACCATAAAGATAGATGAGGGACAAAGAATTGATACTTTTGAACTGTAGTGCTGGAGAAGACTCTTGAGAGTCCCTTGGACTGCAAGGAGATCAAACCAGTCAATCCTAAAGAAAATTAACCCTGAATATTAATTGGAAGGACTGATGCTGAAGCTGAAGCTCCAATACTTTGGCCACCTGATGTGAAGAACTGACTCATTAGAGAAGACCCTGATGCTGGGAAAGATTGAAGGCAGAAGGTGAAGGGGATGACAGAGGATGAGATGGTTGAATGGCATCACCAATTCAATGGCCATGAGTCTGAGTAAACTCTGGGAGATAATGAAGAACAGAGAAGCCTGGCATGCTGCGGTCCATGGGGTCTCAAAGAGTCAGATACAACTGAGTGACTAAACAGCAACAACAACAAGGCCCATGAAGGGTTAAGATTGTGGAGCTCATACTAAGAGACACTGGGTTTCAAGCAGGAGTGTAATATACTCAGACTTGTGCTTTAGGGATCTCGTCCTGGCTGCTGGCATATTGGGTAACAAGTAGGGGAGGAAAGACAGAGTTGAATCACATAAAGGTGCCAGTGAGGGGAACACTGCAAAAGCCTGAATGCAAGTTTTGAAGGAGCTGATTTTTAGACCACAGCAGTGAGATGGAAGGGAGAGGGAAATTCAGTATTTAATGAGGTAAAATCTACCGAATACTGTTATTAATTTAGAGGAATCAAGGAGAAGGAAGAATCTATTGGGCAAGGGAACCAATATTCCCTCTTCCCAAAGAAGGCAAGATTACCATGGAACTGGTCCCTACGTAAACTTACATGGACCTGCAATTCCTGAATTTTGACTTTCACTCTGGTATTTGTTTGTTTGTTTTTTTTTAATCTTTTCAGGCAGTGCCTCAATACTCTTTTGGGGATCAGGTAACTTTAGGAGATAATTTCACAGAATATCCAAAATCCTTCAATGGTTCAGACTAGAAAAGCCAAGTAATAAAATGCTGACAGTATGAAGTGTGATGAAATATAGACCTGCCAAAGAGAAGATTAACAAGTGAGGGTATCAGAGTCACATGACAGATGTTGATACATATTATGTCAAATGCTCTCATAAGGGATATTCATGTGAGAAATAAGCAAATTGATACCAATAGAGATTAGAATGCCATATTGGAGAATGAGGAAAATACATGGTAGGTGAATGCTGCCTTGAAAAATAGCACCAATAGTTTAAATTATTTGACAATCAAAATGAACATTATGAATAGTGTTTAGTATATCAGCAATGTGTGACATGTGGTATACATTGTTTTTTTTTATCCTCAAAACAACTCTACAATGTACATGACTCTGTTACATCATGTTAGAGCAGAATCAAACTATAATGATAAGACTGTTCAGTTTTACAAGGATTAGACCTTGGTTTAAGTCTTACCACTGCATATAGCCAGTTCAGAAGTCTGGGAACAAATGCATCCTTAACTTATCCATATGTCTCTAGATAAGATGAAGAGTAACATTTTCTTAGGATTAACACTTTAAATTTTTTTCTATTCAGATGTCTAGGATATTTCAACATTCTGGAGAGGGTCGGTTTATCAAATCTCATGTTATCAAATTAAGGTATGTAAACTTGGCTTGGGGCTTCCCAGGTGGCAGCAGTGGTAAAGAATCTGCCTGCCAATGAAAGAGATGCAGGAGACATGGTTTCGATCCCTGGGTTGGAAAGATCCCCTGGAGAGGGCATGGCAACTCAACTCTGATATTCTTGCCTAGAGAATCCCATGGACAGAGGAGCCTGATGGACTATAGTCCTAGGGTCTCAAAGAGTTGGACACCACTGAAGTGACTTAGCACATAAAGGCCAGCCCCTTTTGATTATCCTCACTTTAAGCCTACCCAAAATCAGACTATGATTTTCTCTTCAATAAGGTTTTTCCTTGGATGCTCCTGCATTATTTTATTTCTAATGCCTTTTCACTCTTTGTTCTGATAAAAGGCAACATACATAAATTGAAGGTATGCATTATCAGAGACTAAGTTACTGAAATTTATCCTGAATATATTTTAATAGAATATCCAAAAGGCTTGGCATTTAGTGAAATAATATATCTTGTTTTCTATCAATTTTGATAAAAATTGATGAAATTTTAAAAATTTTATTGTGGATATCAATCAGTTTACACACATACATATTTATACACACGAGCTTCAGAGGTGGTGCAGTGATAAAGAATCCACTTGCAAGGCAGGACACTCAGATTTGATCCCTGAGTTGGGAAGATCCCCTGAAGAAGGAAATGGCAACCTACTCTAGTATTCTTGCCTGGAAAATCCCATGAACAGAGGAGCCTGGCAGGCTACAGACCATGGGATTGCAAAGAGTCAGACACAACTTAGTAGCTAAACAACATATATATCTATATATATGTTGATATATACACATGTGATAACATGCATATACATATATATATGTAAATACACATATATACTTGTAATACTTATTTACTTCACTTCTTGATGGTAAATATACATATGGTCAGGAGCCCATGTCTTTTCTATCCCCTTTCCCCTTTCTACTCTCCTTTCTTCCTAATTTTTTATATATTTCCAATTAAATTTGTTCTCAAAATATAACTAGAGGGCTTCTAGACCTCTACACATTATTGTAAATTTTTATATTTGAACTTATCAAATGATCTCCTTTTATAATTTCTTTTTTTAATCACCCATGTTTCAAACTCATATTAACTGACTACTAAGCCCCTAAACACCAATGGCTTAACACAATAAAGATCTATTTAATTTCCACAGTACAGTCCAAACAGAAGTGGCATAAGTGGATGTAGGAATGATTGGGATTGTAGAATGGACTTGCTCACTGAATCTCTGGTTGGCAAATAAGGGAAGAGTGAACGCATGGAGGATGGTACAGGAGGGCCAGGTCTGGGAGCAGGGTACATCATTTCTTCCCACATTTCACTGTCCAGGATTCACTAGAGAGTTTCAATAAACTGCAAGGAAGGCTAGGAAATGAAATTTAGCTCTTGCTTAGAAGGCAAAGCTTAGCAGAAGGGTTTGGTGAATGCAAAGCTTTGTCTTTTCCACACCACAACAGAGGAATAATGACCTTGGTTACAACTTGGTTCAGAATCCCTTAAAAAGCAAGTCACTTAAGTGCATGTGTAGAGCATGATTTCATGAACCTCTCCTCCTCCCACAACCTCCTCTTTTTGAAGTTCAAAAAAGTTATGAAACTAAAATTATCTCATAGCTAGATGGTGAGCTAAGTTAGAGGCAAGAATAATGTTTTTTCCAGCTATTTATTTTAGCTGGTATTCCTAGAGATCATTTAAAAATCTGATATGCACACATTCCACTCACTATGTTTCTTTAAATCTAGTGTGAATCTAGTTTAAATCTAGTGTGAATCTAGTGTGTAAAACTAGTTCCTGGTTAGAGAACTGACTTTATTATGATTACCTCTATCTGCTTTTTCCTCTTTAGTCCAGATCAAAATGGTATGAACATTCTTATGGTGCTTGTGTTTCGATTCCCATCTACTGATAGTACTGAGCAAGTCAGGAAAAAAATTGAAAGGATTCTATATCAAAGTCTGAAGAGAGAACCGATGCCTTTAACTATATACAAACCATCATTTACACTCACACGTAAGTCCTTTTACCATCTTTGTGGTTTCTTCCCTTCACAATCCTTTTTTTTACTTTTCGTAAGAATTCAGGTCAATGTATTCTCTCATTTCAAGAATTCACCCTTGATGAATGTATGTCACTGTAGATTAAAACTAAAATAAAAATTCGCTATGAGGTAAAGTCTAGTTTTATGATTTTTTTTCATATTTAACTTTGGCATCACTATGGGTTTTTAATTCACCCCTGTGTAAGAATTTTCATGTTGGATCTTTTAAAAAGCCTGAAAGGGTAGGCATTAATTGCACCATTTTAAGGAAGCTAGCCTCAGGATAGGTGACAGACAGGACCTGCAAGCATTGGCGGCAGGGGGCGGCGGGGACGGTAATAAAGCACAGGTATCACGACCCCCAGAGGCCAGTTCTGGGGGTTAGCTTCCATAGTATCAAAGAAACAGAATCTTTATGAAGGTTGAAACCTGTTGGAAGAAACATTAACATGAACCATAAAGAGATTCTCTCTAGCTTATTTTCAATTTAAAACAATTTTAGTCATCTCCTCACAGAGTCTTCACAATACAAACTCAGGAAAGCTGTCATTTCATCTTCCCCCCAAAGCAGAAAAAAATGGGGCTCAAAAAGGTTATGAAAGTAAAACTAAAACTGCCTCACAGCTAGTGGGAATCCAAACTGAGAGACATTTCTGTTTTTCTGTACCAACACAAAATTAGAGAAAGTAAAATAATGTATTTCAAATAAGACTGTAAGTGCCAAGATCAGGGACTGTGTCTTTTTATTTTCTTATTCCTCCCCCTGAACTCTAGCATATGTCTCACAGGCGTTAGGTATTCCAACTCTGTTCATTGTTTCTAATTAAGTATTTCCAAATGTGGTTGCTTCTGATTTAATACCAAAAAATAAGGCTTGTCCTTTAGATCTTGAATCTTTTCCCCTCCCAACAATTATGAATTTAAAAAACAGACTGTCGAATTTCTCTGTTGGTAGAAAACCAGGAAAATCCTTTAAATACATTTTGATAGAATCCCCATGCACAATAGTGATAGCTTCTTCATAGAGTAATTAGAAATGATGAAGAATATGGTACCCACCTTTATTTTAAATTCAATTATATTCCAAGGAAAAACATGGCATTTTCCAGCACTCTGTAAATGGCAATCTCAAACTAAATCTCAATTCCTGGTAATATAATTGTGCCTAACACATGATTATATAAGCTAAAGTAAAATATCCACCATAAATTAAAATTGTAGAGTTTCTTATTTTACAATTTTAAAAATCATTTTTCAGCCTTCCTGGTTATGTATACTGACTTTTTATTATAAAGGTTGTTTTAATTGATTGTATTAAATGATATTCTATGACCATCCTTGATAACCAAACTTCTACCACATACATTTTCTTCTGCTACATACAAAGCTCACATTAAATAAAGAGAAGTAAAATGTCCAGGAGACTTCTAATAGGATTTGGGGCTCACATTCCTCTTAGGGGAAAGTCAGTATTCTTGCAGAAAATATGATATACTTTCCTACTTTCTAACAAATAAAACAAATACCAAACCACCCCAATCAAATGAAACCGACTATAAAGGAAGACTAAGATAAATTTGAAGGGGAAAAGGTGTCACAGAAGGGAGACATAAAGTGGAGGGAGAAATAGGGGGGCTGGCTGTATACAAGAGACCTTCATGCCTCCAGTACCTGCTGACTTCCACCGTATTCACTGTGAGAGTCATCCTCAGTGAGAGAAGCCATCAGCCTGCAAGGACCAAGTTCCCACCCTTTGTAGTCAAAGGCCTGGGAATTGGCCTGTGAAGGACCTGGGATGCCTATCAACCTGGCTTCCAGCCATATACCTAACACACATAGGCCAGTCCAGCTGCTACAGTGAACACCAGTTGTGATGGGAATAGAGGTCATTTCCCTTAGTTTTATCAGAACTCCCACAGAAATCAATCATGGACATTTATCCTAATCATTCTTTCCTCATTTCCTAACTTCCGTTTTTTTTGGTTTCTTAGCGAAAATCAGAAAACAAAATGTTACCTTTTTGGGGTAAAATTATACATTTTGAACCAAATCAGAGTAGAGGGTTATTTATATATTTCTTGGTTACAAAAATATCTTAAATGGATTCTTTGGGCAGTAAGCATTTTATAGTAACCATTTGAACAAAATCACATGAAAATAGGAACATACACTTCCACCAACTAATTCACGTTTTGTTTATTCCAGCTATCAACAACAAAAAGATGAGGAATCTTCTCAACAGCCGTAAGTTCCAAAGCCCGTGATTAACTGTCTATTTCATAGCAAAGATAATTAATAAAAGCCCAGAAAGTTACAAGTAGAATTTACCACATTCTTTTATGAGGTATAATTGATATAACATTGTATTAGTTTTGAACATACAATGTATAATTATTTGTTACCTGTATTTGAAAATGATCATAACAGTAATACCAAGCGGTTTTTTTTTCTGTTGTAAACCACTTAATCTTTTTATTATGCTTTATTACTGTTGACATTTTAAGACATTTAAATTTATACATTTATGCCAAATATAATTTTTAGTGTTTTGACTTACAGAATGTGGTAAAAAAAAATTACACAGTATTCTTGATATTACATACATAACATATATAGCTATATTTCTAACATCTTGCATGCATGCGTGCTAAGTTCCATTGGTCGTGTTCAACTCTTTGTGACCCTATGGCCCATAGACCGCCAGGTTCCTCTGTCCATGGGATTCTCCAGACAAGAATACTGGAGTGTGTTACCATGCCCTTCCCCAGGAAATCTTCCCTACCCAGGGATGAAACCTGCATCTCTGTCTGCTGCATTGGCAGGTGGATTCTTTACCACTAGAGCCACCTGGGAAGACCAATTTCACATTTTACTTATCACTAATCTTTACATGGACTTCCCAGGTGACTCAGAGGTAAAGAATCCACGTGCCAATGCAGGAGACACAGGAGATACAGCCTCGATCCCTGGGTCAGGAAGATCCCTTTGAGGAGGAAATGGCAAACCATTCCAGTATTCTTGCCTGGATAATCCCATGGACAGAGGAGCTGGCAGGCTACAGTCCATGAGGTTGCAAAGAGTCAGACATGACTGAGCACCAGCACAAACTTTACGTACTCTATTACTAATCTTTTTCAGAACAATATGTTCCATTTTATCCCAACAGTCACAGTCATTTACCCATCACTAAAGTCTCTTGCTTGATCGTTGTTCAGTCACTAAACCATGGCTGATTCTTTGTGACCCAAAGGACAGAAACATGCTAGGCTTCTTTGTCCTTCACTATCTCCGGGACTTTGCTCAGATTCGTGTCTATTGAGTCAGTGATGCTATCTAACCATTTCATCCTCTGATGCTCTCTTCTCCTTTTGCCTTCAATCTTTCCCAGCATCAGGGTCTTTTCCATCGAGTCAGCTCTTCATGTCAGGTGGCCAAATTGTCAGAACTTAGCTTCAGGATCAAAGTTTCTTGTTATACATTTACTATTTCGCTTTCTTGAGTCTTGATTTAAATTCACCTTTTTGCTTGTTACACTGTATCTTTAAGTTATTTTTCGGTTAAGACAACTACATAGATGGTGTATTTTTGAGAAGTTGCATATATCAGAATCTCTTTCCATTGCCTTTATCTTAATGTTTTATAGGATTCTTGGATCATAAATTTTCTCAAATAACTATGTGCATATAATTCCACCTTCTTCTAGTGTATTGTTATAGAGCAGAAGTCTAAGGCTGGTGTGATTTTTATTCTTTTAAGTTATCTTTTTAGTTCCTGGAAGAAGGTAGGAAATCTTTATCCTATAACATTTTTTTTTTTTTTGTCAAGAGATCTAGATGTGTATTTGACACTGAACCTTGTCTGGGACACTATGAGATTTTCAACTTGAACACTGTTTTTTCTCATCCTGGAAAAATATTCTTCCTTTATAAATTTGATAATTGACTCTGTTTTGATTGGTTTGGTTTTTTTTTCTTCCTCAGGAACACAAATAATTTTTTATCTGAATGTCCATTTACTGAACTCTATGACAATCATTATTTCTAGTTCCAGTTCAGTTTCAGTGCATTATGAAAGATCTCATCAGATCTATACTCCTGACAACCTCTTACCTCAGTTGTCTGGCGTCACATTTTCTCTTCTCCTATGTGGATTTATTATCTGTTATGACATTTCTGTGATTTCTTGAATTTTCTTGATTGACATACAAATCTTTTGTTGTGTGTGCTCTTATCAGAGTATATTTTCCCCTTATGTTTGGCTATCTTTGTTTTATTAAGGTCATGTTTTCGTGAATATCTTTGCTGATACCCAGCGCAAGTTCTGAAAATTTCTGAGGACAATTTTCAGTGATATGTCTGTCTTCTAAGTTTATATATCATCTTATTTTGAGGATCTTAACCATGCCATACAGTTAGATCTAGGATTAAATTTGGATTTTAAAAACAGAGTATATGAAAACGACATCGACCGCCCACTTTAGGGCACCACCAGTTCCAGCATTCACTGGTGCCAGTGCTTTCTGTCATTCTCTGTTTAAATTGCGTTTCATAAGTCCAGTCACAGTGCTATAAAAAATACCTACCATAGACTGGGTAGTGTATAAACAGCAGAAATATATTGCTAATAGTTCTGGAGGCTAGAAGTCCGAGATTGTTGTGAGGTGAGGGCCCACTTCCTACTCATAGATTCTTGCTGTACAGTCAAGTGGTGGAAGGGGCTAGGGGTTCCTCGGCAGACTATTTTACAAGGTACTGATCCATTCATGAGAGCTCCACTCATGACTTAAGCACCTCTGGAAGGCTGTACCTACTAATACTACCACCTTTAAGGGTTAGGGATTTCAACTATAAATCTGGGGAGTACACATTCAGACCATTGCATGAAATAGCCACATTTTCATAGAACCTTTCATCTTTCCTGTGTTCCTAGATAAGATGGTGTGCAGGCATGGTGGCTTCTGAATGCATACACAGAGAAAAGAGTTGATGGGTCACGACTGGAAGTTTCCAACTATAGCTTCCGTTTGGCAAGGGACTGGTGAACTATACCTTTATTTCTGGTGTGGCAAATCACAATATCAGTGGCTTTGTCAGAATTGTTAGGGTTCTCCACACAGTTCTGGTTCAAAGAAATAGGTTGGGCAGTCCAAGAAGTTGTTCTTTAAACCAACCCACTGAATACTGCAGTTACTGAAAATTACCTCCAAAATGTATATATATTTTTTTCTTATCTTTCCTTAATTTTTGATAATTTTGTTCCTTTTGCCTTTGAGTAATACCATAAGCTCAAATTTTTCATCTTCAGTCTTGGGATAATAACATCTAATAACAGAGAGATAATAACAGAGTTATTAAAATTAGGGCAAGTATATGTAACACTATGTACAGGGTCTAGATCATAACTAGTAGATATTATTTTTATTATTATTACCTTCACATTTATTTTTAGAGGAAATTGGGAGAGGAGGCATTAGACTCTACTGATGTGGCACCATAGTAATGGAGAAACTCTACATGACAGAATTATGATAAATTTATACATATGATTTCATAACTATTTTTTAAATCTGTTTCTGAATAAAACCTCTTTTTTAAAAAGTACATTGTTAATAAAAATATAAACATTGATAATTAGAAGGCACATTAATAAAGTATACTAATGCACTTTCAGGTATTATTTAGGGTTGAAGTCTAATCAACTGAGAATTTGTTATCAGGGAATCAGAATATGTTTTTAAAAATAGTCTTTTTAAATTTTAGAAAAGATAGTCATTAATATTTAAGATGGTTAAAATTCAGGGCTTTTCAAAGACAATGTACAGATTTATGTCAAGGCAGAATCATGGCTGACATTCAGTCTCAGTAGTAAGGATATAAATTTCAACATAGATCCTTCTAGACCACCTAACCTGCCTCTTGAGAAATCTGTGTGCAGGTCAGGAAGCAACAGTTAGAACTGGACATGGGACAACAGACTGGTTCCAAATAGGAAAAGGAGTATGTCAAGGCTGTATATTGTCACCCTGCTTATTTAACTTATATGCAGAGTACATCATGAGAAATGCTGTGCTGAAAGAAACACAAGCTGGAATCAAGATTGCCAGGAGAAATATCAATAACCTCAGATACGCAGATGACACCATCCTTATGGCAGAAAGTGAAGAAGAGCTAAAAAGCCTCTTGATGAAAGCGAAAGAGGAGAGTAAAAAAGTTAGCTTAAAGCTCAACATTCAGAAAACGAAGATCATGGCATCTGGTCCCATCACTTCATGGCAAATAGATGGGGAAACAGTGGAAACAGTGTCAGACTTTATTTTTTGGGGCACCAAAATCACTGCTGATGGTGACTGTAGCCATGAAATTAAAAGACGCTTACTCCTTGGAAGAAAAGTTATGACCAACCTAGATAGTATATTCAAAAGCAGAGACATTACTTTGCCGACTAAGGTCCATCTAGTCAAGGCTATGGTTTTTCCTGTGGTCATTTATGGATGTGAGAGTTGGACTGTGAAAAAGGCTGAGCGCCGAAGAATTGATGCGTTTGAACTGTGGTGTTGGAGAAGACTCTTGAGAGGCCTTTGGACTGCAAGGAGATCCAACCAGTCCATTCTGAAGGAGATCAGCCCTGGGATTTCTTTGGAAGGAATGACGCTAAAGCTTAAACTCCAGTATTTTGGCCACCTCATGCAAAGAGTTGACTCATTGGAAAAGACTGATGCTGGGAGGGATTGGGGGCAGGAGGAGAAGGGGACGACAGAGGATGAGATGGCTGGATGGCATCACGGACTCGATGGACATGAGTCTGAGTGAACTCTGGGAGATGGTGATGAACAAGGAGGCCTGGTGTGCTGTGATTCATGGGGTCACAAAGAGTCGGAAATGACTGAGCGACTGAACCGAACTGAACTGAATCCTTCCAATATCCAACTCTGTCTCTTGCCAGCTGTGTTACCTTCAGTAATTTATGTTCTTTTTCCTGGGCTGAGTTTTCTCATTTAAAAAGTGTTTTGCTACACATGTATTGAAACCTCTCAGCAGAGGATCTACACATTTTTATGCTCTTAAATTATCTATCTACTTATCTATTTATTCATCTGTATATGCTCTGTACAGAAGCAGAAGTTCATTCTGGTTTGGATGCCTTGAAATGTTGGTAAATATTTCTTTTGAACCCCTCTGGGAATAGTAGCACCCCTAGAGAATAACCCCAGAGACTGAGTGCTAGAAATGGGTTAAAGAGCAACAGGTTCAATGGACCCTCTAAGCATCTGCACCCAATGCAAATCAAGATGTGCTTTTTCCCCCTCGTTTTCATGAAAGCAAGGTAACACTTGTTTCTGTGACAGGCTGTGGAATAAGGATGACACCTTCATACATGCCATTACCAGCATTTGCATCTACTGAAAGAATTGTCCAAGGAAGTGAAGCAGCTCTGGAAGGGGAGTGGCCATGGCAGGCCAGCCTCCAGCTCATAGGAGCTGGCCATCAGTGTGGAGCCAGCCTCATCAGTAACACATGGCTGCTCACGGCAGCTCACTGCTTCCGCAGGTAAGTTTATTAGAGCTCTTGTGAGTCTTGCTTACTCAGTTATTAATTACCATCAATTTAGTGCCTGGGAAGAGTTTAATCTCACCAAATTATCCTCTACTCCACTCTGGATGCACGCCATCCCCTAAATGCATTATGGCTGCTCCATGCCCCAATTGAACTCATCCCCTCACCCTTCTCTCAATATATATCATGTTTGGTTTGGTGAAAACCAAACCAATGAGCCATTCTTGTGGCTCATACCATCTGTTTCCTTGTATGTAGCATCATGAAACTATGCGATCTTTATCTACTACATCATAAATTATTTTAAAGACTATTATACATGTACAAATTTAAACTCTTCTGCATATTTAAGGAAAATACAGCCACTTTCACTTTTAAAAAATTATTTCATCTATCCTCCAACTATCAACATCCACCACCACTTATAGGAAAAAAAAATCAAAAGTATCATTTTTGAAGGTCTCCCTTCCAATTCTGGAGAAGGAAATGGCAGCCAACTCCAGTATTCTTGCCTGGAGAATCCCAGGGACGGAGGAGCCCAGTGGGCTGCCATCTATGGGGTTGCACGGAGTTGGACACGACTGAAGCAACTAAAAAACAACAGCTTCCAATTATCCAAGAACCATGTGGGCTGGTAAAGAATCCACCTGCAATGCAGGAGACCTGCGTTCAATCCCTGAGTTGGGAAGATCCACTGGAGAATGGAAAGGCTATCCACTCCAGTATTCTGGCCTGGAAAATTCCATGGACTGTATAGTCCATGGGGTCACAAAGAGTCAGACATGACTTAGCCACTTTCACTTCATTTCATGTGGGCTTTTCTGGACTAGAGAGGTGTGTGGATGGTGGGAGAGATCTACCAACCTATATCACTGCCCTCACGGTGTGGAAGATGGGTTATATAAACCTGAAAAGAGCTCTCTGTTGGGCTTCACAGTTGTAACCCTTAACACTCAGCTATATCACTTCACATACACAGACACGCACAGGCACACTATTGCCCAAGATCAGGGACACACTATCTTCTTTCCCTGAGGTTTCAACATCAGGGTACAGAGAGTTTTTCCTTTTAAACCCTCAGAAAACAAAAGTTCTGAAAAATGTCCTGGCCAACGACACTGTTCACACACCCTTTCAGAAGAAACTATCCTTGGTGAGTCTAGGTGGTGCTTGATCATCCTTCTAAGGGTAACACCCAAATTGTTCTAAGATGCCTACACCTTTATTTGTGGAGTAGATGTGTAGTGAGAATGACTTAATGGATTTAAGGTGATTGTCACTGTCTCATGAAAAAAGAGAAAAAGGATGCACACGTACGTATTTACAACCTCAGTAATATCATCATGCTTAGGTAAACTTGGGTCTCACTAATTTTTCAAGGCTTTATGATTTTTTTCATGCTCATGTAGTCCTCCATTCTTCATACATTTAAAAAATTTATAACTGATATTTGCTTACATAAATTAAAAAGAAATAAGCTCAGAATGTAAAGCCTTTAACTATTTAGTGAAGAATATAAGCTATATAGACTGAGATACATGTTCTAGCAGGTCCACTGCCATTTCTGTGTGGGCAGACATATAAAGGGACTGGCCACTGAGTTTGATAAAACAGAGATAACTGGTGATCTTGATAAAAGAAATTGTGAAGATGTGATAGGGGTGAGAATGAATTCAAGAGAGAAAAGAAAGTTAAGGATTGGATGTAGTGAGTTTAGACCCCACTTTCAAGGAGTTTTTAAATGAAAGGGAGCAGAGAAATTTGATAGTCCATGGTGGCTGTGGATTCTAAGGAGGAATTTTTTTTTAATATGAGAAATGTGATAGTATATTTTATGCCAATAATAATAAAGAGTTTGAAATGATAATGATCCCAGAGAGGAAGGGATCAATTTTGCATGTGATATAATTTCATATAATTGCATAATGAAGTGCACTATTGTGAAGGAAAAATAAAGGTACTTTGAAGACAATATCACAATTATCCAAATACTTTTAAAAATTTTTACGTTTTTTTCCTAAAGAAATACTATATTTTAAAAATCATATTTAAGACAAATGTTAGTACCTTTATGCCCATGAAAAATGATCCCAGTCTTTGTGACACAAGTGTATATAGGGAAAAGTTATTGACAGGATATCACGGGACCTGGGCCATCTGTCTCTGACACTAACCAGCTGAATATATCATGTACCTGGCCAAGTCATTTAATTTCTGAATCTCAGTGTTCTTATCTGTAGAGCATGCTGAACTGTGCCTATTACTTGAGTCTCCCTTTCTGGTTTTTCATGCCTGTATGAAGGTATTTCTGTTCTGTCTACTTTAGTTGGTTTACAAGATCCTTAAGGACTGAAGTAACATAAGTCTTTGTAGCTTCCAGAATTCTAGTTTTCAGATGAATGCTTCATCCATAAGATTTCTGCTTTGAATTAAACCTTCCTTTAAAGTGTAAATAAGTAGAGCAGCTGAGAGAGGAGACCCCTGCATACCCCAATTCCGTGGCCCCTAGGCTCTGCCTGCTCATCTCTGGGGCAGTACAGAGTACTTTGCAAACCACTGATCTTTCAGGTTTTGCATTACGGTTAAAACTTTATGATTCACCAACACAGTAATCCTGCATGAACAGGGAAATTCCCTTTTTGAATTCTCTTATGTGTAATTTCCTTTTACATAATTTTCCTGTACATAGAGGATTCAAGTTTCTACATATTTTTGTCATTCTTGAAAGGGCTGGTTAGACAAAGAGGAAACTGAGGTTTAGGGTAGAACAGGGAGTAAAGAGATGATAGAAGGATGCGAAATTTGCTTGTAATGTAATCTCATAGTAGAGAAAAGCATCTGTGTTAAGGGAAAGCCTTAACAGTAAGGGGGACTGACCAGGGCAGATGAAAGGGTAGTGGGAGCCCTAACAGCACAATGAGTTAAGGCTGCTTTTAGCCCTTGAGTATTGGGGCAGGGTATGGGCACTGGGTGGAGAAATAATCCTGTATACACATGAGGGTTTGTGAAGAAGACAAATTACACTTTGTCTCAAAGATCAAGGTAAGACAAAAACAAGAGTCAACAGGTTAAATCATAAAATAAGAATGGAGAGACTGTCTCATACAGAAGGAAATACCTCTTAGGGTGATAATGTCCAAAACAGGTCAAAATTGATTTCTATATACTTCATTGAAATTAGAGAAAAAATAAAATTTGAAGAGTTCCTAATGAACAAAACTGTTAATTTAATTTAACATTAAAATGTTTAATTAAAATGGTAGAATTAAAAAGTTATAAACTAACTGTATACTACCCATTATTATTATTCCAACTGCAGCATGGAATTCCACTTAGCTATTGTATTCTTTTAAATTTTAGAGCTTGTGAAATATTTTAAGAGCTTTCCTACTCTCACTTGTATCATCAGTATTTTAACCTCTTTTTTTTTACATAAGGCCACCAATTGCAAATTCTCTCGCTATAGGAATTTTTCAGGGACATAATTCCAATAGTTGTGAAGAATACTGTCTCAATTGTTTTTAAAGGATACAGTTAAGTATCACTAATATTATTCTTTATTTTTATGCAGAAATAAAGACCCAAATAGATGGATCGTTACTTTTGGTATAACTATAACACCACCCACAGTGAAACGAAGTTTGAGGAAAATTATCATTCATGAAAATTACCGTAAAGAAACGAATGAAAATGACATTGCTTTGGCTCAGCTTGCTACCCGAGTTGAGTTTTCAAATGTAGTTCAGAGAGTTTGCCTCCCAGATTCATCCTTAAAGTTGCGACCTAAAACAGGTGTATTTGTCACAGGATTTGGATCCATTGTAGATGATGGTGAGTTGTTCAATGTAATTTACTTAGTACAAATTTATCTTGGGATCTAATGTGCCATCTAGGAGGTACTTCTTTAGACTTTTCATTAAAATGTTCATGCTTCTAATGTGTATGGGATTCCCTGGTGGCTCAGATGGTCAAGAATCTGCCTGCAGTGCAGTAGACCCAGATTCAATCCCTGGGTCAGGAAGATTCCATGGAGAAGGAAAGTATGGCTCTGAGAAGAACAAGGTGCTATGTGTTAAAGTGAAAAAACTGAAAGGAATCATATACCCATCCTTGAGGAGTTCACAATTATTTGGAGCAGTCGTGGGGAAGAGGAGAGTTCTATAACATGGATAAGATGAACAGACTGTTCTGGTTACACTAAGAAGGAACAAAATGCTATGGGAGTACAGGGAAGTAAATCACTACAAGTTGTATATTCGCCAGATGTAAACACTCCTGGCTAGTGTATACTTCATATGCTTTTTCTGTTGTTAAAATTCTTCCTAATTTTAATGAGGATATACTATGGTCATAAATATAAAAGTGGTTTGTGAATGTTTTAAGACTAACTTGTGCAGTATTTTTTCCTCCTAACCACTGGCCTTCTTCTCTGCTGGTGTCATATTGTTGATATATCTTCGGCATTTGCTTTGTTTCTCATGCTTTGAGACATTCTGAAATAACACTGTATAGCATAGAGCAGGGCAAACAGACCTGTGCAGTTTGTATCCTGGTTTATACTTGAGTAGATTTTGGAAAATCAATGAACTTCTCTGAGCCTCAGCTTCCTTATGTGGAAAATCATGAAAAAAGTCATATACATACAATATTGTGTGTAGTTTTGAGAGTTCAAAGAACTTTTGAAGGTCCACAAATGCAAGAGTTGGACATGACAGCAACTAAACCACCAACGCCACATATATGTGTACTGTTTCCTTGCATGTAGACATTTATACCACAGAAAATAAAATTAGGCAATCATTAATAATGAAAAATCTAATGCTTTTACTCCTAAGAATATACAATTCATGTGTCTTCTGAGTCTTAAATATAGCCGTGTTCAAAGAACATGTTTTTTGTTTTTTCATTTGTTTGTGTAATAGGACCAACACAAAATAAACTACGGCAAGCCAGGGTAGAAACCATAAGCCCTGAGGTGTGTAACAGAAAGGATGTATATGATGGCATGATAACTTCAGGAATGTTGTGTGCCGGATTCATGGAAGGAAAAGTAGATGCATGTAAGGTAAGTTCAAAGACAAGGTCAACACTTTAAAAGGAAAGTTTCCATTAATGATTTCTAATTTGGGCCTATATGTTTAAAGAAAAAAATAACATGAATTTTATCAAAGAATCAGTTTACCTAAATAACCAATGATAATAAAAATTATTATATTGTTTTGAGCATGCAAAAACAATGCTGAACACTTTCTATACGTTATTTCATTTAATATAATGAGATTGACATAGTTCATTTCAGTCACTCAGTCGTGTCCAACTCTTTACAACCGCATGGACTGCAGCACGCCAGCCCTCACTGTCCATCACCAACTCCCAGAGCTTGCTCAAACTCATGTCCATTGAGTCGGTGATGGCATCCAACCATCTCATCTTCTCATCCCCTTCTCCTCCTGCCTTGAATCTTTCCCAGTATCTCTTTTCCAGTGAGTCACTTCTTTACAAGTGGCCAAAGTATTGGAGCTTCAGCTTCAATCAGTCCTTCCAATGAATATTCAGGACTGTTTTCCTTTAGGATGGATGGGTTGGATTTCCTTGCAGTCCAAGAGACTCTCAAGAGTCTTCTCCAACACCACATTTCAAAAGAATCAATTCTTCAATGCTCAGCTTTCTTTATAGTCCAACTCTCACAACTATACATGACTACTGGAAAAACCATAGCCTTGACTAGACTGACATTTGTTGGCAAAGCAATGTCTCTGCTTTTTAATATGCAGTCTAGGTTAGTCATGGGCTTCCCTGGTGGCTCAGAGGTTAAAGCGTCTGCTTCCAATGCAGGAGACCTGGGTTCAATCCCTGGGTCGGGAAGATCCTCTGGAGAAGGAAATGGCAACCCACTCCAGTATTCTTGCCTGGAGAATCCCATGGACAGACGAGCCTGGTAGGCTACAGTCCACGGGGTCACAAAGAGTCGGACACGACTGAGCGACTTCACCTCATCTCACCTAGGTTAGTCATAATTTTTCTTGCAAGGAGAAAGTCACCATCTGCAGTGATTTTGGAGCCCCCCAAAATAAAGTCTGTCAATGTTTCCACTGTTTCCCCATCTATTTCCCATGAAGTGATAGGACCAGATGCCATGATCTTAGTTTTCTAAATGTTGAGTTTTAAGCCAACTTTTTCACTCTCCTCTTTCACTTTCATCAAGAGGCTCTTTAGTTCTTCGCTTTCTGCCATAAGAGTGGTGTCATCTGCATATCTGAGATTATTGATACATCTCTTGGCAATCTTGATTCCAGCTTGTGCTTCATTCAGCCCAGTGTTTTTCACAATGTACTCTGCATATAAATTAAATGAGCAGGGTGACAATATACAGCCTTGATGTACTCCTTGTCCGATTTGGAACCAGTCTGTTGTTTCATGTCCAGTTCTAACTGTTGCTTCCTGACCTGCATACAGATTTCTCAAGAGGCAGATCAAATGGTCTGGTATTCCCATCTCTTTCAGAATTTTTCACAGTTTCTTGTGATCCACGCAGTCAAAGGCTTTGGTATAGTCAATAAAGCAGAAGTAGATGTTTTTCTGGAACTCTCTTGCTTTTTCTATGATCCAGTGGATGTTGGCAATTTGATCTCTGGTTCCTCTTCCTTTTCTAAAACCATCTTGAACATCTGGAAGTTCACAGTTCACATACTGTTGAAGCCTGGCTTGGAGAATTTTGAGCATTATGTTACTAGCATATAAGATGAGCACAATTGTGTGGTAGTTTGAACATTCTTTGGCATTGCCTTTCTTTGGGACTGGAATGCACATTGACCTTTGCCAGTATTGTGGCCACTGCTGAGTTTTCCAAATTTGCTGGCATATTGAATGCAGCACTTTCACAGTGTCATCTTTTAGGATTTGAAATATCTCAACTAGAATTCCATCACCTCCCCTAGCTCTGTTTGTAGTGATGTTTCCTAAGGAAGGCCCACTTGACTCTGTATTCCAAGATGTCTGACTCTAGGTGAGCAATCACACCATCGTGGTTTTCTGGGTCCTGCAGATCATTTTTGTACAGTTCTTTTGTGTATTCTTGCCACCTCTTCTTAATATCTTCTGCTTCTGTTAGGTCCATACCATTTCTGTCCTTTATTGTGTCCATCTTTGTGTGGTACTATTGACATAGTACCATGACGTAGTACTATTTATAAATTAGAAAATTAGTCTAATGCTCCAGTTTCTGGGTCAGACAACCTCTTATGCTCTATTGTTATTTTCTTAAACAAATTTGTAGTCAAAAGACAGAGAAATCTCTCTTCTGAAAAGCACTTTATTCAGCTGTATCGTCTCTCATTTATCTTGTTTTTAATCTCCCTACCTCCTAATCTCTCTACTTTGTCCCACTCATTCTTTCATGCCATTGACACCTAAAATAGATTCCACCTTCATCCTAACGTCTGCAATATTATCATCAATTCTTTTAAATACTGGATCCTTAGTTCATAGATCTCAACTTCCAGGGACCTTAACTCCTCCTCAGTCACATATTCCTAGGGCCACACCTTGAACCTTGTCATCAAAACCTGTTGCGTCTCCAATGACACTAAATTCCCAAATCTTCCTATTTAACAACTATCCTCAGTCCTTTCTGCCTGATTTTAAACTACTTCTATTTCTTTGGTCACACTGTTATAATCCAACCTACCAATCCTGAGTGCCCAACATACACAACTTACACACATATTCTTTGCATCTCTTCTCTGTTTCATTTTCATTTCTAGCTCTTACACCATTCAATGCACAATATATTTTACTTAACTGTCTCACTAGCCTAGAAAGTGAATTCTGTGAAGGCACCTATTTTAGAGCATCTATTTTATTTACCTCTGTTTCATGAATACCTCAATCAGTCTTGGCACAAATATTTGTTGGCTGAATACCACCCTTCTTCAGTTTCACAGAGTCTTGTAGAGCATAGCTTCTCTGCTGTTTCACAGTCCATTAATTCTTTCCTTTCTTCCACTGTTCACTTGTTCAATTTAGATTTCACTGTGATCATTTTTTAAACATTTTTGCTTATACCCCAAACCCACTTGATGTTCTCTCTTCCTAGTGTTTATGTCTGACAAGTTCCAAACCTGGAAGAACTCAGTTATTCAGATTCTCTCTCTGCCTGCATCTGGGAAATCATATGCTCCTGAAAAAAATACAACAGAACACATGGCTCCAGTATGTGTTCCACATAACAAAGCTGACAACCTTACTATTTTTGTTGCTTTTTCCTAAATCTACCTTTCTCTGAATTCTCCCACCATTCTCTGCTTTTCTTAACTTCCAGTTTTTCCTGCTCATTTATTCTCGACTGATGATTCTGTTCTGAATTTTCAAAAATAAATAAATAAATAAATAAAGCCATGGTAGGGAATTTCCCCACCTTCCTAGCATCAAACATTGCAGATCTGCCTTTATCTGGGCCCTTTTCATCCACCTTCAGCTTAGGTCACTGCAGAGAAGTTGCTCCTTCACTAAGAATAGCCCCTTCCCCAAGAATAGCCCCTTCCCCACTGTTCAGATGCCTCCTCTTGTTGACCTTTTGGGGAAGTTTACACTAGCAACTGGGCTTCTCAGGTGGCACTAGTGGTAAAGAACCCACCTGCCAATGCAGGAGACATAAGAGACGAGGGTTTGATCCCCAGGAAGACCCCCTGGAGAAGGAAATGTCAACCCAGTCCAGTATTCTTACCTGGAGAATTCCATGGACAGAGAAGCCTAGCGGGCTACAATCCATAGGGTCACAAACAGTTGGACACAACTGAGGTGACTTAGCATGCATATATTAGCAATTACAGTCTCTCTCCTTCCAGAGTCAACATTTCTCTTGTAACTAAATTCTCTATTCAGATCTCTCAAGTCACGGGGAAAAAAAAGAAAAGCAATTTTTTTTTTGACCCATAATGCCTTCAGCTAGCCTCTCATTTTATCTCTTTACCATCAAATATTTGAGAAAATGTTTATTGTCGCAATTTTCTCATCTCTCACTAACTCCTCAGACTGTTTCAATATGGTTCCTGCCTTATCGTTTCATCAAAATCTCTCTTCCTAATGTTTTCAATGAATCACTAATGACCATCAACAACTTGAGGGGGTCTTTTTTACCTCTTAGCAGTATTTAATAGTGCTTACCACTCCCTGTTTATTGAAATATTGTCTTCTCTTGGCTTGTAATAATTTTCATTTTGCATCTCTGTCTGCTCCTTCTCTATCTCCTTTTCAGTGTCCTTCTCTTAATCCCACTCATTACATGTTAATTTATGCCTGTGTATCTTTTCACTCGATACTTTCTCCCCAGAGAATCTAATTCTCTTTCATAGCTTCAATTATCATTTTTTTTGCAGATGCTACATAAAATTTTACTTTTAGCCCCATCCTCTCTTTTGATCTCCAGATTTATCTATTCTATTCCTACTCGGCAGCTCCAGTTGGATATTTCAAAGGCACTTCAAATTCAAATGTTGTACCCGATTCTGCTCTGATTCTTCTCCCCAACTAATCTTCTTTCTGTGTTTTGTATTTCTGCAAATGGTATTCCCTTTCATTCTGTTAGATACGCCAAAGGCTAGAAACCATTGTAATTTCTCTTTTTCCCATATTCAAATAACCACCTAATCCCATGGATTTTACTTCCTTAAATCTCTTTCCACCATCTTTTGCCTTTCTATCCTCTCTCAACCTCTCCTCCTCTTCCTGTCCCTTGACACCCTCCCATACACATTAACTATCTAGTTTAATCTCTTTGTATTCATTCTTATGATCCTGTAGTGCATTAGTCGAATGAATTTCAGGATGGTTTCTAACAGGAGGCAATCTGATCATGTTAACACCCTCCTTAAAACACTTAAATCTTCAATGTTTTACCTTTATTTTTTTCTTATGATAAAAACTTCTTAAAAAGACCCATAGGACTTTATATAGAATAGTCTCTCTTTACTGCTACGGCCTCATTCTGTACCACTTGCCCACTTGCTGTCCTCTCTCCAGTCTCCTATTTCTACAAGCCTTTGCATATGCCAGGCTGCTTCATGCCACAGAGAATTTGTCATGCTTCCCTCTGTCTAAAACGCATTTCATTCATGCCTTGCTTTTCACGATTTACTCCTCTTCCTTCAGCTATTAGATTGATTACATTTCACCAAGGGAAATATCCCTAACCTCCCTGACTAGTCAAATCCTCCTATTTTATGTCTCCATAGCACTCATAACAGTTGTCATTTGCATACTTGTAGGCTTATTTCATATTGTTTTTTTTCTTATCCTAAATGTCAAGCTCTATGAGCATAGGGACAGTTCATTTTTGGTCATTGTTAATCCTCAGTGCCCATCAAAATGCCTGAGACATGTAGCGAATTGTTAGGTCATTCAATTGTGTCCAACTCTTTGCAACCACATGTGCTGTAGCCCCCAGGCTCCTCTGTCCATGGAGTTCTCCAGGCAAGAATACTGGATTGGGTAGCCACTCCCTTCTCCAAGGGATACTCCTGACCCAGGCGTCCTCAATACCCAGGGGTCTCCTGCATTGCAGGCAGATTCTCTACCATCTGAGCCACCAAGGAAGCCCTGTGACATATAGTAGGAACTCAATAAATAGTTGATAAAAGAAAAAACAAATGAAGCAAGTGGGAGAGGCACAGAGAATTTATCCTGTGTATCTTACCTAAGATCGCACAACAAGTAATTAATAGAGCTGGACCTGAAACGGGCAGTTCAACTACTGAGACCACAATTTTAACCTCGATACTTGCATCTATTTATTTGCATAATCTTCTCTGATCCAAAAGAGATTTAAGAAGGCTTATATAAAATTCAGAAAGCAAACATAAGATAGAAATAGGTAAGTGAAAGAAAGGAAAGCCAGAGTCAGTTCATAAAATACAATCAAGAGCTAACATACTCAGAAGAGATCACAGAAAATTGCTGCTGCTGCTAAGTTGCTTCAGTTGTGTCTGACTCTGTGCGACACAGACGGCAGCCCGCCAGGCTCCTCTGTCCTTGGGATTCTCCAGGCAAGAATACTGGAGTGGGTTGCCATTTCCTTCTCCAATGCATGCATGCATGCTAAGTCGTTTCAGACGTGTCTGACCCTGTGCAACCCTATGGACAGCAGCCCACCAGGCTCCACCGTCCACAGGATTCTCTAGGGAAGAATACTGGAGTGGGTTGCCATTTCCTTCAATGTACAAATACCAACCTCATATTAAATATTTCAGATAAATGCTTAGCAAATCATGCTTACAGTGTCTAATAAAACTAGCAAAAAATATATGTATGCTGAAGCATGAATAATGTAGCCATTCCATATAAATTAGTATTGGTCTTTCTAGAAAATAATTTACTTAATAATTTAGCACAAAATTTTAACTCAGTCAAGAGAACCATCATATAATCTGTCTTTAATCTGGTTGCATGTTCTACATAACTGTTTCCATTTTTCCTCTGGAAGAAAGATGATTGCAGTGATTGTCCTACTGTATTAGAGTTAACAATCTCAATTATTTTTTTTTTCTCTAGGGAGATTCTGGTGGACCTCTGGTTTATGAAAATCATGAAATCTGGTACCTTGTTGGTATAGTAAGTTGGGGACAATCATGTGCTCTTCCCAAAAAACCTGGGGTCTACACAAGAGTGTCTCAGTATCGAGACTGGATTGCCTCCAAGACTGGTATCTAGTGTGAACTGATCCTGAATTTTATACATCGCACATAGAGCTAAAACTCCTGCATATAATGTATTATTTATATTCTTGTGATTTGGATCAGTTCTTTTGCTGAATCTCAAGAAGTCCTTCAGAGGCAGAGCAATCTAATATCATGAGGTGAACTTTGTGTATATGGGACAGAAATCTTTCTCTACCCTAAGAGAAAAAGATACAGCAAATGACAGGTAGCACCAACTCCTCACTCACGTGGGAAATTGTGATCCTACTAATCAGATGAATATTTACATAAACTTTCCTTCCATTGAAGATGGGAACATCATTTTCCAGAGGATATGAAGAGCTTCCAGGGCTCTCAAAATCTTACTTCATATAGTACCTGGAGCACTTGGGATTCATCTAGCAAAATATCGAACAGCAACCATCCTTGAGGATTCAGGGCTCCAGCATTCTAGGACTGATAACTGGACCTTCAATGGCTTGAATGGAGTGTGTGAGATTTGCAATATAACTTGAATTCTAACCTGTGTTTACAAATAATAATACAGAGCATTATCATTAACCATGAGAATTGCCATTTAAAAGGTGTTTAAATATATCTGAACTTGCTATTAACATTGGGTTATTCACATCAGTGCTAGCTTCAGGATGCATGTTGTATTGTTAATAAGCATTTCTGGTTTATTCTTTAACAACATCTTTCCAGTCACACATTTGAAGCTAGACTGAAAAGGAGACAACTCTTGGGAGCACTTTTTCATGGGTATGAGGAGGATAAAAAGAACCAATGGAACCTAGGCTATCAGAGATGTTTCAAATAATTACTAACAAAACAAGCACTCTTTAGATTTTTGGTGGAATGAGACATCCAATTATCATTTGCTGCTGCTGCTGCTAAATCGCTTCAGTCGTGTCTGACTCTGTGCGACCCCATAGAAGGCAGCCCCAGCAGGCTCCCCCGTCCCTGGGATTCTCCAGGCAAGAATTATCATTTAGATATATCTATATCATATATAGTGCTTTTATAAGTCTTAAGTTCTCTGACAAGTCAGATGTCTACTGGAATGTCAGGTTAGGAAATCTGATTTGTGCAATACTTGGCGCAGTGTCTGGCATATATTATACACTATATAAAGGTTTATTATAATGGGAAGGAATGCCTTTATGAGTTTTAAAGTAAATTAACTTAATTTGTTTAATAAGTGAATGACATAGGGCTTAAACCAGTCTGGTGGGAGAGAGCATAGGCTTTGAATCAGACTGCTTGAGCTTGAATGTTGACTCTGCCATGTATAAACTATGGGTCCTTAACATCTCTGCATTAGCACTTTCATCTCTACAGTGAGAATAAAAATGGAACCTACCTCATATCATTATGAGGATTAAATGCATTCATACAGGTAAATTACTTGGAACAGTGTCTTTACACAGCGGGCTCTCAATATGGACTATGTGTCATGCTGTGTGTGCATGCTCAGTTGTATCTATCTCTGTGACCCCATGGACTGAAGCCCGCCAGGCTCCTCTGTCCATGGAATTTTCCAGGCAAGAATACTGGAATTGGTTGCTGTTTCTTATTCCAGGGGGATCTTCCTGACCCAGGGATCGAACCCATGTCTCCTGCACTGACAGGTCGGTTCTTTACACTGAGCCACCTGGGAAGCACGTATATAGATTAGCTGCTATGAATTATTATTAATGTGCTTTGGACTCAATAAAACAATATACTTTTTAAAAATTGTACCTTGCTTCTTTAAAATCATGTAATTGATTTCAGAATAGTTTAAATTACATTGTAAAAAATTAGGTGAATTACTAGGTTTTCAAAATCAGTTTTGTATGCCTCAGTAATGTATGTCTAACCAAGTCTGTTTATACACAAGTAGTCATAAGATGCTTGTCATCTGTCATCAGGGCTATGGCCACAGAGATGCAGCTGGATTCACACTCAGGTTCCAAACGTGAGGTCTCATATTCTAGACTTGTTGCTCTGATTTATCTAAGAAAAATCTAGCCTCTTAGTTTCTTTAATGATCGAAACTTTAAATTTGCATGTATGTGTGTTATTTGTAGTGTATATGTAAACAAGATAAACGTAACTAAACAACTCCTAGTCATTTAATATAAATGTTAAGATATAATAGACACAAAATGGTTATTCATACATACTTCCTTTTTGAAAACAAAAAAAACCACCAAATTTCTGATCTGATAACTCCTAGCAACTAAATATCAACAGAAAAAGCAGAATAAAAATTTAAATCCTTATGCTTCCTTTTATATGTAGAGATACAGCCAAAACTTTTTGGCAAATATTTAGCATATTCAAAATCTGTTTGATTGATGATGTAGCTTCTTTATATTAAAGCCTAACACAGCCTTTGGTAGACAAAAGAAAACAAATCTGTCTAGATTGGATGGATATGTGCTTTTGTGTACCTATATTTTTATTTCAGAAGACTGTGACTTCTCTTTGCATATAAATATCTGTGAAACTACATATACTTATTTAAATTATAATACAGTTAACTTAATTCAGCCCAATGACATTTTGACACATATGAGAGGAACAAATGCAGTAGACTATGAAAATCTAAGGAATGGAAAAGCAGATTTTAAAAATAGATTTATATATACTATTTCTAGTTTGATTCTGATCTGTTGTGTGGTGATACAAGGATCATGCAATAGCTTTTCCTCATGTTTTCCACCTACTATATGGGACATTGGGTGATCTAGCTCATGGCATTGTTGTAAAGCTTTCTTGTAAAATAATAAAGTTGAAAAATCAATGAATGTTTAAAATTTGCTCAAAAAATGCAAAGTATATTTCTGCAAACTGATATTAGTACAGATGATGCTGTAAATGCATTAAAATTATACAGAAGTGGTTTTTTTTACAGTGTTATTTTTATTTATCAATAGTATTGCTTTGTGAATTTTGCAGATATTTTGTGGTTAAAAAAAAAGCCTGGGCTGTGTCTTGTATGCTGTGAATACTATAATAACACACACAACTTTTCACAGAAAAAAAAAAAAAAACAACAACAACTCTACAATTTGTCTGACTCATTGTTTTTAAAAAGACAGGTCAAAGCCATTTCAGTTGATAGTAAATGATGTAGCACATAATTCCTATAGAATCTTGGTAGAATTTGGGGTGCCATGTGGATAAAAGGGTTAATTATTAATGCTAGAGCAAGATTGAAACAAAAATTTTACAATGTCTAACAACCTCTCAGGAAAATCTTCATGATTCAATAACACTAAGAGCAAAAACACATTAATAGCAATCATCCAATGAACTTGATGCTTTGCTCATATGTTTATTTGACAGAGATGGGATATGTGCAAGGCATTCATTCATGTCATCATGCAAGTGAAACACGAACTTGTTACAAATTATTGAAATTAATGCTAGAGTTATAGCTGTTAGAGCTGGACAGGACCTAAGAGATTATCTATATGAAACTTCTTTTTCAATAATTCAAAGCCAAGAGAATTTCCCCAGGAAATACATTAGATGATAATCAATAGAGGAGGAGAATGCAGGAACTCTTTCATCCAGTTCAGTCATGAGTTACACATGTTCACTAGACAGAGATATTGTGGTTCTAGAAGTCATTGGAATGAAATGATTATTGCTAGACCAGTGTTTCTCCTAGGAAAAAAAGTTCAACTCAAATCATGTTTGGCAAAGTATGTCATTTAATCAAACCAGCTTTATGGTTAAGATAAATAATACCACTTAAAATTATATCCAGCTATAACTATGGAAAAGAAGGATGATTTTAATGTAGGTGAAATTGTAGAGCTAGTTAAATTGGCAGGTCAGGATAATCCATGGAAACTTTCCCCTACAAATCTACACAATATCCCTTCTCTTTCTCATCCCTCCACACTAAACTTTCTAGTTAAAGCCTTTATGTGGTGTAAATTAAGAATCTATACCATATTTTAAAATGAGTGCTGGGAGCCAGCGTGAGGAACTCCGCCCATGGCAAAGGTCATGAGGAACGACGCTTGGCATACGCAAAGCCGTGATCAAGCCTCAGGAAATCCCCTGTTCCTGAGCATCTACCCCAAAACCAGAGTCTGTTTTATACTCTCACCTACACCTCTGACTTTACGGGGGGCTCTCCCCCATAACCGTTTCCCTTGGAGAAGGAGTAAACGCAGCTCCAGGGCAATAAAAATTCTTGGGCGTGACAAGAGTGTTTCAGCTTACAGACTCCTCTGAAGGTTATCTAGCCCGCCTGTATAGGTTCATCCAGCCATATGTGATTGTTTACAGCCTCCCAATCTGAGAGGCACGAGATGTTTTAGACTTACTAAAGGCAAATTATTTTGGGGAGTTAGAAATTATTAGTATAATGGGTTGGTTAGGAATTATATTGGTGAAGGGTTTTTCATTTGTTGTGTCAATAATTGCTGCTAATTCCCTGCTCTGGGTGGGACAAGGGTGTCTCGGGTCAAACCTCTCTGCTGACAGACTAGCTTGTGCGACAGGATTATCCATACTCCTGCCACATGATTGTTTACTACCTCTTAACCATAAACAGCGCAGAGAGTTTTGGAGTATTTTGAGAGTCTTAATTAGCATAGGGCTTTTTCTTCTTGTTGAGTCAATGATTGCCGCCAGGCCTCCATATCCTTAGGCATTTAGGAATATATTAATCAATATATTTGGACTATAGAAAAGGAAATATGGTAGTTTTTGATGTTAGCAATACTAGACTTTTTGAGTTAATGGATTTTCTCTTTTGTAATAGATCACTGTACTTTGTTATAAATCACTGTGTCCTTGCTATGTAAAAATGTAACTTTATCATATCTTAAGACTAAATAGATCTTAAGGGGAGCATTGGTGAAAGGATTCTCATTTGTTGGGCTGATGTTTACTGCTAAATCTCCATGTTCCCTACCCTTATAATGAATATAACTATCATATAGGAAGAAATAAGTATTAACCTTTAAGCATATAGGAGAAATAAGTATTAACTTTTAAGACTAATCATGTTAACCTTGGGTTAAATAAATTCCTTTCTTGATTGTAACTCACTACACCCTCACCCTATAGGAATGTAACTTTATTTGGAGGGTGGTGCCTGGTTTAAGAAAAAACACCCTTGGAAAAAATAAGTTTTTTGGTTATCAGAAAGAAAGGATCATAAAATCCCTAAGACCTTTTTATGTGAAGCACCTGATTTTGATAAAGGTCAGGACTGCTGACTCCCACGTGACTCTGTATTCATCCCTATGTGTAACAAAAGGTATATAAGCAAACCCAAAAGTAAAGAAATTGGATCAGTTTCCAGAAAGACTGATTCCCCCATGTCGCTTCTTTCTTGCCCTCGTTTTTCTGGCTGAATTCCCATCTGGAGCATGGATGCTATTCCACGTAATCCAAGTTATTCAGCCTCTTTTTCTCCACTAATCTTCCTACTACACTATCCATTTCTAATCTCTCTATATCTGTGATTAAATATGTATTTTTCCAAAGACGCAGACTCCGTCCCCACCTTCGAATCACCCTGGATCCACTGGGGCTGGACCCCAGCAGAGGAGCAGCAAAAGATTTCAGATCTTGCTAAAACAAAGTGTTTGCTTTGAACTTTGCTCCTTTTAATGCCTCATTAGAAAATCTGTTTTATAAACAAAACTACAGGAAGTGCACTAAAATGCAGCAAACTAGAAGTTTTGGTTAAGATGATTTTGTAAATGCTACAATGAACATTCTTTTACATGTTTCAGTATTTTTCTGGCCTGAAAGTTTTAACTGGCTAATAAGAAATGAGAGAAATGTAATCATGTCAGGCAATTAAGAGAAATATATCTTTGCTCCCAATTGCCCTTAACTTTTTAAATGGAATATTAACCTATCTACCTCACAATGTTGTGAGATTTTCTTCTTGAATGAGAGAGTCCAAATTCAGAGAATGTTTCAAACAGCTTGAAAAGTGACAAGTATATTATTATAAACTGGTAACAGCACAGCTGATGTTGCACCCACACTAAGATTTCATTAAGTTTTTATACAGTCTTAGCATTTGTGTTTATCATTAGTATTGCTTTATGTATTTTTCAAATACCACTGTTTTGTTGAAATTATAGTTATTTTCTTGAAGAGAAATAATATATAATATAGCTCATATTTGTTGTTCCGTCACTCAGTTGTGTCCAACTCTTTGTGACCCCGTGGACTGCAGCATGCCAAGCTTCCCTGTCCTTCACCATCTCCTGGAGTTTGCTCAGACTCCTATCTATCGAGTCTGTGATGCCATCCAATCATCTCATCCTCTGTCATCCCCTTCTCCTCCTGCCCTCAATCTTTCCCAGATCCGGGTATTTTCCAGTGAGTGGGCCCTTCCCATCAGATAGCCAAAGGATTAGAACTTCAGCTTCAGCATCAGTCCTTCTTATGAATATTCAGGTTTGATTTCCTTTAGGATTGACTGGTTTGATCTTCTTGCTATCCAAGGGACTCTCAAGAGTCTTTTCCAGACCACAGTTCAAAGGCATCAGTTCTCTGGGGATCGCTCTTTTTTATTGTCCAGCTCTCACATCTGTGCATGACTACTGGAAAAACCATAGCTTTGACTATATGGTCCTTTGTCAACAAAGTAATGTCTCTGCTTTTTAATACACTGTCTAGGTTTGTCATAGCTTTTCTTCCAAGGAGTAAGCATCTTTTAACTTCATGACTAGAGTCACCATCCGCAGTGATTTTGCACTCCAAGAAAATCAAGACTGTCACTGTTCCATTGTTTCCCAAACTATTTGCCATGAAGTGATGGGACCAGATGCCATGGTCTTCATATTTTGAATGTTGAGTTTTAAGCCAGCTTTTTTACTCTTCTCTTTCACCTTTATCAAGAGGCTCTTTAACTCCACAGCTAGTATGAGTAATATTAATTTATCTTGAAAAGTACCAGGCAAATAAAATTCTTGTTCACTTAATAGCTTTAAGAATGAATACAGTCCCAATTCATTTTATTTACAGCATATTTTGGGCTTCCTTGGTTGCTCAGTAGTAAAGAATCTGCCTGCTAATGCAGGAGACACAGGTTTAATCCCTGGGTCAGGAATAACCCCCGGAGAAGGAAATGACAACCCACTCCAGTATTCTTGCCTGAGAAATCCCATGGACAGAGAAGCCTGGTGAGCTATAGTCCACAGGGTCACAAAAGAGTTGGACATGACTTAGCAACTAAACAACGTGTTTTACCATAACATATTGGAGAACTTTTATAATCAATCAACTGGGAATATTGTTAAAGCTACCTTATAACTGACAGTGGAAAATATCAAAATCACTCCAAAGTCATAATTTAACAAAGTATATTTCAAGTACTCTGCTTAGTACTGCATTCTGAACCATTTAAGATTCAACTTAAGTCACAGAGCTATGTAATTGTGAGTGTGATAACCAGATGTTAAAGGTTTCCTGCGAAGTTCTATTTGTATACATTTTGTTCCATTGTCAGAATCTATGTCCCAACTTTTACTTAAAATTTAGTTTTGGAGATGATGCGGGCATTGTTAGATCTTTCTTCCCTTTCTACTCCCAAACATCAGTATTCTCCATAAAAGTTGTTCAGATATACCCCTATTAAATATTTTCAGGAGGACAAGTTTCAGAAATACATAGGATTACTTTCCTAATGGTTTCAGCTACCCTTCATCTGTATTCAAAACAAGAGCCTTCTTATGAACCTCAAACGCATACCTTCCTGCTTAGATCTAGGTGGAGATTAGTGAATGCTTGGGAAATTTTTAACAATCCTCTAGTGTTTGTCCTATAAGTAGTAATCCTTAGGGAAAGAGGATTAGGAAATTAATGCTTGGTTGAAATTCACAATGAAGAAAAGAAGAATTTAAAAGTGGAGAGGAGAAATAAATAGAACCTGAAAGTGAAAAGGAAACCATTGGAAAGACAAATACATTAAGCGAAATCCACTTTATAGAATTGTCATAGAAAAAAAAAGTAGGCCACAGAATAAAAGCTTTTCTTTTTTTTCATTACAGGAAATGAATGATTTATTTATTCTACTTTAGAAAAACCTACAGGAACATTATAACTAATACTTTTTGAAAGGATGAGGGCACAAAATTATATCGACTTACAACTATTTTTATTTTCCTATTTTTGTATATATGCATACATGTATTTAATGAAATTGACAAAGTAGCATTTTTAAAATTATTTATTTCTCCATCTAAGACTATATATTTTTCAATGACCACATGTTAGGATACTCATCATTTTTAATGGCTACCTTTGAGTTGATACATAGATCCTTACACCACATTGACCTTGCCCAGAACATCAGGCTAGCCTGCTATCAGCTACATTTTACGTCAGAGTCATGAGTCATAAAGCATGGCATCCTTCCCTTCCTCACTCCATGAACCCTCTTGTACTGCATGAAGGAAGACCCTAATACTCACCTATCTTTCCCTCTACATTGCTTCTTTCTCATAAGACCTGTGGTTTCTTCTCATACAGTTCTTTGTCTTCCTCATGGGCTTAACACCTCATTACTACCCCTTTTCTCAGCTGATTCTGCTTAATCTTTCTTTTTTTTTTAAATCAAAAATTTTCCTATACCTTCAACATTTCACAGAATGTTTCCCCATCCTCTTACTTCAGTCTGGATGTCTCTAACATATGCCTTCACTGTAACCCTCTCAAGTGATTCTTCTTTCTCTCTGGATCTCATACTAAGTCAATATTCTTCCAACTCCCCATTAAAAGCTTCCAAATATTTGTGTTCATCCAACAATTACTGTTGCACAATAGCATAAACATATAAACTAATATTTTTAGTACTTTGGCTCATACCTCTAGCTATACCACATATTATCCCTCTTAATAACTTCTAGGCTCTGGACACCACTCCCCAACACATTAGCTGAGGTAATAACCATCTGCTCAAAATAGACCTCTCTATCTGACTCGTAATTTCACTCTGGTCAATTTCAACATCCAAATGGATAATCCACATCTAGCCTCAATTCTTTGAATTCATAAATCCAAATGACCTTAATTTCTTTTCCACTTCCATCACTTCTGATTTATTGGAATAACTTCAAAATGATCTTTTTCCAAACTTGCAGTCCTCTATTTCATGCTTCTGCACCTCTAATTTCAAATACCTCTAGTTTCTCCAACTCCTATAAGCAGTACTTAATCTAGAGCACAACAACTTAAATAGGAAAAATAAAATTGTCTTTTTTATTTTTTTGAATTTATTTTTCATTGAAGGATAACTGATTTACAGAATTTTGTTGTTTTCTGTCAAACCTCAAAATGAATCAGCCATAGGTATACATATATCCCCTTCCATCTCCCTCCCCATCCCACTCCTCTAGGTTGATACAGAGCCCTGTTTGAGTTTCCTAAGCCATACAGCAAATTCTTTTGGCTATCTATTTTACGTATGGTAATGTAAGTTTCCATGTTACTCTTTCCATATATCTCATCCTCTCCTCACCTCTTCCTGTGTCCATAGGTCTATTCTCTATATCTGTTTCTCCATTGTTGCACTGTAAAGATTCTTTATTACCATTTTTTTAGATTTTGTATATATGCTATAATATACAATATATATCTTTCTCTTTCTGATTTACTTCACTTTGTATAATATAGGTTGTAGGTTCATCCACCTCATCAGAACTGACTTAAATGTGTTCCTTTTTATGGCTGAGTAATATACCATCTTGTATATGTAATACAACTTCTTTATCCATTCATCTGTCGATGGACATCTAGGTTGCTTCCATATTCTAGCCATTGTAAACAGTGCTGAAATGAACAATTGGATACATGTGTCTTTTTCAGTTTTGGTTTCCTCAGGGTATATGCCTAGGAGTGGGATTGCTGGGTCATATGGTGGTTTTATTCCTAATTTTATAAGGAATAACCATACTGTCTTCCATAGTGGCTGTATCAATTTACATTCCCACCAACAGTGCAAAAGTGTTCCTTTTTCTTCACACCTTCTCCAGCATTTATTTTTTGTAGACTTTTTGATGATGGCCATTCTGACCAGTGTATGGTGATATATCATTGTAGTTTCGATTTGCATTTCTCTAATAATGAGCAATGTTGAGCATCTTTTCATGTGTTTGTTGGCCATCTGTATGTCTTCTTTAGAGAAATGCCTGTTTAGGTCTTTTTTCCCACTTTTAGATTGGCTTGTTTGTTTTTCTGGTATTGAGTTGTATGAAATGCTTGTATATTTTGGAAATTAATCCTTTGTCAGTTGTTTCATTTGTTATTATTTTCTCCCATTCTGAGGGTTGTCTTTTCACCTTGCTTATAGTTTCCTTTGCTGTGCAAAGCCTTTTAAGTTTAATCAGCTCCCACTTGTTAACTTTTTAATTCCCATTACTCTAGGAGGTGAGTCATAGAGGATCTTGCTTTGCTTTATGTCATCCAGTGCTCTTCCTATGTTTTCCTCTAAGAGTTTTATAGTTTCTGGCCTTACATTTAAGTCTTTAATCCATTTTGAGTTTATCTTTGTGTATGGTGTTAGGAATTGTTCTAGTTTCATTCTTTTACATGTAGCTGTCCAGTTTTCCCAGCACCATTTACTGAAGAGGCTGTCTTTGCCCCACTGTATATTCTTACCCTTTTGTCAAAAATAAGGTACCCATAGGTGCATGGGTTTATTTCTGGGCCTTTTATCTTCTTCCATTGGTCTATATTTCTGCTTTTGTGCCAGTACCATACTCTCCTGATGACTGTAGCTTTGTAGTATAATCTGAAGTCAGGAAGGTTGATTCCACCAGCTCCATGCCTCTTTCTCAAGATTGCTTTGGCTCTTCAGAGTCTTTTGTGTTTCCATATGAATTGTGAAATTTTTTGTTCTAGTTCTGTGAAAAATGCCATTGGTAATTTAATAGGGATTACATTGAATCTGTAGATTGCATTTGGTAGTATAGTCATTTTCACAATATTGATTCTTCCTACCCAGGAACATGGAATATCTCTCCATCTGTTTATGTTGTCTTTGATTTCTTTCATTAGTGTCTTTTCATTTTCTGTGTACAGTTCTTTTGTCTCCTTAGGTAAGTTTGTTCCTAGATATTTAAGTCTTTTTGCTGCAATGGTGAATGGAATTGACTCTTAATTTCTCTTTCTGATTTTTCAGTTAGTATATAGAAATGCAAGTGATTTCTGTGTATTGATCTTATATCCTGCAACTTTGCTAAATTCACTGATTGAAAGTGAAAGTGAAGTCACTCAGTTGTGTCCGACTCTTTGCGACCCCGTAGACTGTAGCCCAGGCTCCTCTGTCCATGGGATTCTCCAGGCAAGAATATTAGTTCTAGTTATTTTCTGATACTATCTTTAGGGCTTTCTATGTGCAGTATCATGTCATCTGCAAACAGTGAGAGCTTTATTTCTTCTTTTCTGATCTGGATTCCTTTTATTTCTTTTTCTTCTCTGATTGCTATACCTAGGATTCCAGAATTATGTTGAATAATAGTAGTGAAAGTGGATACCTTTGTCTTGTTCCTGATCTTAGGAGGAATTCTTTCAGTTTTTCACCATTAAGAATAATGTTTGCTGTAGGCTTATCATATATGGCCTTTATTATGTTGAGGTAGGTTCTTTCTATGCCCATTTTTTGAAGAATTTTGATCATAAATAGGTGCTGAATTTTGTCAAAGGCTTTTTCTACATCTATCGAGATGATCATATGGTTTTTATCTTTCAATTAGTAAGTATGGTGTATCACATTGATTGAAGAATCCTTGCACTCCTGGAATAAACCCAACTGGATCATGATGTATGGACTTTTTGATATGTTGCTGAATTATTTGTTAAAATTTTGTTGAGGATTTTTGCATCTATGTTCATCAGTGATATTGGCCTTGTAGTTTTCTTTTTTTATGTTGTCTTTGTCTGGTTCTAGTATCAGGGTGATGGTGGCCTCATAGAATGAGTTTGGAAGTGTTCCATCCTCTGCAATTTTTTAAAGAGTTTTTAAAGGATAGGCATTAGCTCTTCTCTAAATGTTTGATAGAATGCTCCTGTGAAGCCATCTGGTCCTGGGATTTTGTTTTTTGAGAGATTTTTGATCAAAGCTTAAATTTCAGGGCTTGTAATTGGATTGTTCATAATTTCTATTTCTTCCTGGTTCAGTCTTGGAAGATTGAACTTATCTAAGAATCCGTCCTTTTTTTCGAGATTATCTATTCTATTGCCATATGATTGTTCATAGTAGTCTCTTATACTCCTTTGTATTTCTGCATTGTCTGTTGTAACCTCTCCTTTTTCATTTCTAATTTTGTTGATTTCATTCTTCTCTTTTTTTTTCTTGATGAGTCTGCCTAAAGGTTTGTCAATTTTGTTTATCTTCTCAAAGAACTAGCTTTTAGTTTTATTAATCTTTACTATTGTGTCTTTCATTTCTTTTTCATTTATTTCTGCTTGGATCTTTATGATTTCCATCCTTTTACTAATTTGGAGGGGTTTTTTTTTTTCTTCTTTTTCCAGTTGTTTTAAGTGTAAAGTTAGGCTGTCTATTCGATACTTTTCTTTTTCTTGAGGTAGGATTGTTTTGATATAAACTTCCCTCTAAGAACTGCTTTTCCTGCATCCCATAGGTTTTGAGTTGTGTTTTCATTGTTATTTGTTTCTAGAAAATTTTTATTTTCCTTTTGATTTCTTCAGTAACCTGTTGGATATTTAGAAACGTGTTGTTTAATCTCCATATGTTTGTGTTTCTTACAGTTTTTTTTTTTCCTTGTAATTGATATCTAGTCTCATAGCATTGTGGTTGGAGAAGATTCTTGATACGATTTCAATTTTCTTAAATTTACTGAGGTTTAATCTGTGACTCAAGATGTGGTCTATCCTGGAGAATGTTCCATGTGCACTTAAGAAGGCATATTCTACATCTGGATAGAATTTCCTGAAGATCAATGAGATCCATCTCATCTAATGTATCACTTAAGTCTTGTGTTTCCTTACTAATTTTCTGTTTTGAAGATCTGTCCATTGGTGTGAGTGGGGTGTTAAAGTCTCCTACTATTATTGTGTTACTGTCAATTTCTCCATTTTTGTCTATTAGAGTTTGTCTTAGGTATTGAGGTGCTCCTATGTTAGGTGCATAGATATTTACAATTGTTATGTCTTCCTCTTGGATTGATCCCTTGATCATTAGGTAGTGTCTTTCCTTAAAGCATCTGAATGCAGAGTTCCAAAGAATAGCAAGAGATAAGAAAGCCTTCCTCAACAATCAATGCAAAAAAATAGAGGAAAACAACAGAATGGGAAAGACTAGAGATCTCTTCAAGAAAATTAGAGATACCAAAGGAACATTTCATGCAAAGATGGGTTCGATAAAGGACAGAAATGGTCTGGACCTAACAGAAGCAGGAGATATTAAGAAGAGGTGGGAATACCAGACCATCTGACTGGCCTCTTGAGAAACCTATATGCAGGTCAGGAAGCAACAGTTAGAGCTGGACATGGAACAACAGATTGGTTCCAAATAGGAAAAGGAGTATGTCAATGCTGTATATTTTCACCCTGCTTATTTAACTTATATGCAGAGTATATCAAGAGAAATGCTGGGCTGGAAGAAGCACAAGCTGGAATCAAGATTGCTGGGAGAAATATCAATAACCTCAGATATGCAGATGACACAACCCTTATGGCAGAAAGTGAAGAGGAACCAAAGAGCTTCTTGATGAAGGTGAAAGAGCAGAGTGAAAAAGTTGGCTTAAACCTCAACAGATCATGGCATCTGGTCCTATCACTTCATGACAGATAGATGGGGAAACAGTGGAAACAGTGTCAGACTTTATTTTGGGGGGGTTCCAAAATCACTGCAGATGGTGACTGCAGCCATGAAATTAAAAGACGCTTACTCCTTGGAAGAAAAGTTATGACCAACCTAGATAGCATATTGAAAAGCAGAGACATTACTTTGCCAGCAAAGGTCCATCTAGTCAAAGCTATGGTTTTTCCTGTGGTCATGTATGGATGTGAGAATTGGACTGTGAAGAGAGCTCAGTGCCAAAAAATTGATGCTTTTTAACTGTGGTGTTGGAGAAGACTCTTGAGAGTCCCCCGGACTGCAAGGAGATCCAGCCAGTCCATCCTAAAGGACATCAGTCCTGGGTGTTCATTGGAGGGACCGATGCTGAAGCTGAAACTCCAATATTTTGGCCACCTCATGTGAAGAGTTGACTTATTGGAAAAGACCCTGATGCTGGGAGGGATTGGGGGCAAGAGGAGAAGGGGACAATAGAGGATGAGATGGTTCCATGGCATCACCGACTGGATGAACATGAGTTTGAATGAACTCTGGAAGTTGATGATGGACAGGGAGGCCTGGCATGCTGTGATTCTTGGGATCACAAAGAGTCAGACACGACTGAGCGACTGAACTGAACTGATTTTGTCTGATGTGAGGATTGCTACTCCAGCTTTCTTTTGCTTCCCAGTTGCATAGAATATAGTTTTCCATCCTCTCACTTTCAGTCTATATGTGTCTTTAGTTCTGAGGTGGGTTTCCTGTAGACAGCATATATATAGGTCTTGTTTTTGTATCCCTTCAGCCAGTCTGTATCTTTTGGCTGGAGCATTTAATCCATTGACATTTAAAGTAATTATTGATGTATACATTCCTATTGTCATTTTCTTAATCGCTTCGGGTTGATTTTGTCGATCTTTTCTCTTCTCTTGTATTTCTTGGCTATATAAATCCCTTTAATATTTGTTGTACAACTGGTTTGTTGGTACTGAATTCTCTTAACTTTTGCTTCTCTGAAAATTTTTTATTTATTTCTCCATCAATTTTGAATGAGATCCTTGTCGGATACAGTAATCTTGGTTGTAGGTTTTTCCCTTTCAATACTTTAAATATATCCTATCATTCCCTTCTGGCCTGTAGAGTTTCTGCTGAAAGATCAGCTGTGAAGAATATGGCGTTTCCCTTTTATGTTACTTGTTGCTTCTTCCTTGCTGCTTTTATTTGTTTTATTTTTTTTATGAGAAAAGTGTGAATTTTATTTATTTCCATAATGACCCATTGCCAGTTCATTTATTCACCCTCAGAATCCTAATTTAAATTTTGTGAGTTTTTTTTTTTAATTTTACTTTATTTTATTATTTCTTTGTGTTTAGTTTTGTCAGTTTGATTAGTATGTGCCTTGGCATGTTTCTCTTTAGGTTTATCCTATATGGGACTCTTTGTGCCTCTTGGACTTGATTGACTATTTCCTTTTCATGTTGGGGAAATTTTCAACTATAACCTCTTCAAAAATTTTCTCATACCCTTTCTTTTTCTCTCCTTCTTCTGGGACCTCTATAATTTGAATGTTGGTGCTTTTGATATTGTCCCAGAGGTCTCTGAGACTATCCTCATTTCTTTTCATACTTTTTACTCTATTCTCCTCTTCAGAAGTTACTTCCACCATTCTATCTTCCAACTCACTGATTCGTTCTTCTGCTTCAGATATTCTGCTACTGATTCCTTCTAGATTATTTTTCATTTCAGTAATTGTGTTGTCTCTGTATGTTTATTCTTTAATTCTTCTACATCTTTGTTCATTGATTCTTGCATTTTCTCCATTTTGTTGTCAAGATTTTTGATCATCTTTATTATTCTTAATTATTATTATTCTGAATTATTATTTTTTATCATTATTCTGATTCTTTTTTCGTAGTTTGCTTATTTCCTCTTCATTTATTTGGACTTGTGTGTTTCTAGTTTGTTCCTTCATTTGTGTACTATTTCTCTGCCATTTTATTATTATTTTTTAACTTATTGTGTTTGAGGTCTCCTTTTCCCAGGCCTCAAGGAAAGTTGAATTCTTTCCTTGAAGAAGGTTGAATTTTTTCTTCCTTTTGGTTTCTGCCCTCCTAAGGTTGGTCCAGTGGTTTGTGTAAGCTTCATATAGGGTGAGATTTGTGCTGAGTTTTTGTTTGTTTGTTTGTTTTTCCTCTTATGGGCAAGGGTAAGTGAAGTGTTAATCCTGTCTGCCGATGATTGGGTTTGAATTTTTGTTTTGTTTTGTTTGCATAGGGTGCTACTGTGGTTGGGTGATGCTGGGCCTTGTATTCAAGTGGTTTCCTTTGAGTGAGTTCTCACTGATACTCTCTAGGGTTAGTCTAGGGTCTTGGAGTCAGTGCTCTCACTCCAAAGGCTCAGGACTTGATCTTCGGTCAGGAATGAAGATTCCACATGTGGTTTGTTATGGCATTAAGTGAGATTAAAACAAATATCCAAAAATGAGAAGCCAAAGATGAACCCCAGACAAATGGCAGCTACAAAATCAGGCAAGTAATGATTAAAATAATGGAATATATATATGTACAAATACTCCCATGTGCAAAGTCAAAACAGTCAAACAAAAATAAAGTACAGTAGATTGACCTAGAGAATAAAGAAAATCAAAAATTATATTTACCAGTTAAGAACAAAACTAACTAAAGCACAAACTGGAAAACAAAACTAAAGCAAGGTGCTAAGTGGGGAATAGAGCAATGAAAACAAAACTAACAGATATGTTGAGAGGAAAGGAAAGAAAGAATAGATATGCAATGTTAAACAGAGGTAGATAAAGAAAATTTATATAGATTAAAGATTAACTGCAGGGGGAAAAGAACAGCAGGAAACACAAACAAAGGAATGAATGTAGAAAAATATAATAGGTTTAAAAAAAATAAAATTATAAAAAAGAGAAAAGAAAAAAAAAGAAGAAGAATGAAAAAAAAAAAAGGAAAACTTCTCAGAACTGCAAAAGCCCAACGTAGAAGCAGAGGTTTACAGCAACAATAAAAATTGTGACTGAATATACACATATACATATACACCCATAAGTGAAATCAAAACAGTCCAACAAATATAAAGTACAATAGATTGACCCAACAAACAAAGGAAACCAAAAATTAGGTCTATCAGAACAAAACTAACTAAAGCAAAAACTAGAAAACAAAACTAAAGCAAGGTGCCAATTGGGGAATAAAGCAATGAAAATAAAACTAACAAATACGTTGAGAGGAAAGGAGAGAAAGAAAAGAAAGAATAGATATGCAAAGTTAAATAGAGGTAGATAAAGAAGATTCAAATACGTTAAAGATTAACTGCAAGGGGAACAGAAGAGTAGGAAAACTAAACAAAGGAATAAATGTAGAGAAAATAATTATAGATTTAAAAAATTAAAATTAAAGAAGAGAAAAGAGAGGGGGCAAAAAGGAAAATTCCACAGAGCTGCAAAAGCCCTACATAGAGGCAGAGGTTTATAACAGCAATAAAAAATTTGAGAAAAAAAGCTCAAAATCTTAATTGGACTTCATAGTGCCAATAAAATCAACAACTACAACAGAGGTGGAAAAAAGGGGGGGGGGGCGGAATTCCAAAAGAATCTACAGAACAAGTTAAAACATAAGAATAAGAAATGTTTTCTTGAGTCACTGCTGTCAGAGTCCTTTCCCTAGCTGGGAGTCACGGTCCACCTTACCTCCCTAGAATGCCCTCCAACACTGTGCTGATCTCTGGACCTGTGGTGGGGGCAGCTGATTCTAATTTGGTCCTGCTTCTGTATGTCCTTGTCTCCAATGTCCACAGCTATCAGAACTAGTGTGTTTTATTTTGTGGGCACTCTGCCATGACCTTTTATATATTCCATAGACACAGAGTCTGCCTAAGTGATCATGTGGATTTAAGCTGTAGCTTGTATAGCTGGTGGGAAGGTTTTGGGTCTTCATTAGTCACACTGCCCCCTGGATTTCAACTGTGGTTTTATTTCCACCTCTACATGTGAGTTGTCCACTGAGGTTTGCTCCTGAGGCTGTCCTGGAGGACTTGGGTTTGCCCCTTTGAGGGCCAGATGTGGAGGTGGTGCAGTTGTTTGAGTCACAGGGGTTCTGGTAGCACCAGGTACTCAGGGGAGTTGACAGCTAAGGCCACAGGAAATATAGTGGTCTAGAAGGGTATGGCAACCAGTATGGGCCAATAGGCTCCAGTATTCTTGCTTGGAGAACACCCTCCCTGACAGTGAAGCTTGGCAGGCAGTCTACAGGGTCGCAAAGATTTGACACGACCGAAATGACCCTTCATCCATAGATGCAAGACATTTTTTTGCCTGTGGTAGCTCTGACCCAGTAAGAGTTTAGCATGAAGGTGGCACAGCTGATTGGCTTTCAGGACCCTAGTGGCATCAAGTGTGCAGGGACACCGACTGCCTACACTGCAGGAATTATGGCTGTATCAGAGTCTTTTTTCAAGCTTCTTGTAGCTGGCGATCAGAAGGCCTCTTTGGCTAGTCTTTATAGCGCCACCCATTCAGGCACTTAGAGGGCTCCCTTGCCTGGGGTCCTTCTCCGTTGTTTGGCAGGTCAGGCTCATAGAGGGGTCTCCCTGTCTAGGATTCTACTCTGTAGTTCCGTGTGCCAGGTGTTTGATGGGCCACTCTTTATTGTTTAGCTGCCAATGCTTGCGGGTGGGGAAAGAGAGGCTATGGTGATGGCTCCATCCGCTATGTGTGACTCAGCAGTATCACCTTGCTTCCATGGCTGCCTGGCTTTCTTCCACCAGCATTTCCCACCACGATCTCCTCACTCACATTCCCTTCAGTCCATCTCTCCACAGTCAACAGCAGTCCTCGCCCTGGGATTGCTCCACAATCCCTAAACTCCAGCCCCCAGCCGCTGCACCTTCCAGGGGACCAGCGTTCCTGTCTGGGATATGTATGGCTGCTGTAAGGACTGTCTGATTCTCATTCCATTTAGGCTGCCTCAGATCAGCTGTTTCACTCTCAGCCTTAAATGTTTCTCCTCTAACTCAGACAATTGCCCCAATGTGGGGATCGGACCGCTGCTTCAGTTTTCCCCCCACCAAGCGCAGGTCCTGTCCTACTAACACTCCTGCTTTTCCCCCAGTTCCTTCGTCCTACTGAGTTTTTCATGGTTCTATATATTCTTTTCCCCTGGTCAGGTATTCTTGTCCACTCTCAGCTGGTGTTCTGCATGCACTTCTGTGTCTGAAGGTGTATTCCTTATGTATCCATGGAGAGAGATGTACTCTACGTCCACCTATTCCTCCTCCATCTTTTTACTCCTAAAATCATCTTTATATTCATTAATTGTTAACAGAAGCTTACTATTTCTTTCCATTACAAAATAGGCAAAAAAAAAAAAAACCCTCAACAACCCTGTAATATAAGCTTTATCAGTGACTTTTTCACCAAAAGAAATCATAGATATTTTCATTTCATTTAATAGTTGTTAGATATGCATCAAAATATATTTATACTCATTACAGCTTTGAAATTATGTAATTAGACTCATTGATATATTCCATTATCTAACATTTTAAATGAGAAGCATATTTACTTCTATTCAAAATTGTAATAGACACATATATAGGTATGGCTGAGTCCCTTCTCTGTTCACCTGAAACTATCACAACATTGTTAATTGGCTATACCCCAATACAAAATGTTTTTGGTGTTAAAAAAATTAAAATGAAATTTTAAAAAATCCCAATAAAAAAAGATTTTTAATAATAATAAATATTATTTATTATAGATAACTATAATGCCATATACTGTTTTTTGTATAATCCTATGTATTTTATCTTATGCATCTAAAAACATTATTATGAGAAGGGGTCCATAGTCTTGACCAGAGAGCCAAAGATGACAATGGCTATGGCACAAAAAAGAAGTTAAGAGCCTTTAACCTACAGGGTAAAGACAAAATATAGTTTCAAGACATACAAAAATTTCATGATTATCCTCTTATTTTCCATTTTAATCTCTCACCGTAACTCTTTCCTTTTCCTCTTATTCTTTTTTTAATTCTTAATATAAATTTATTTATTTTAATTGGAGGTTAATTACTTTACAATATTGTGTTGGTTTTGCCATACATCAACATGAATCCACCACAGGTATACACGTGTTCTCCATCCTGAACCCCCCTCCCTCCTCCCTCCCTGTACCATCCTTCTGGGTCATCCCAGTGCACCAGCCTGAAGCATCCAGTATCATGCATCAAACCTGGACTGGCGATTCATTTCATATATGATATTATACATGTTTCAATGCCTTTCTCCCAAATCATCCCACTCTCTCCCTCTCCCACAGAGTCCAAAAGACGGTTCTATACATCTATGTCTCTTTTGTTGTCTCACATACAGGGTTATCATTACCATCTTTCTAAATTCCATATATATGTGTTAATATACTGTATTGGTGTTTTTCTTTCTGGCTTACTTCACTCTGTATAATAGGCTCCAGTTTCATCCACCTCATTAGAACTGATTCAAATGTATTCTTTTTAATGGCTGAGTAATACTCCATTGTGTATATGTACCACAGCTTTCTTATCCATTCATCTGCCAATGGACATCTAGGTTGCTTCCATGTCCTGGCTATTATAAACAGTGCTGTGATGAACATTGGGGTACATGTGTCTCTTTCACTTCTGGTTTCCTCGGTGTGTATGCCCAGTAGTGGGATTGCTGGGTCATAAGGCAGTTCTATTTCCAGTATTTTAAGGAATCTCCACACTGTTCTCCATAGTGGCTGTACTAGTTTGCATTCCCACCAACAGTGTAAGAGGGTTCCCTTCTCTCCACACCCTCTCCAGCATTTATTGCTTGTAGACTTTTGGATCACAGCCATTCTGACTGGTGTGAAATGGTACCTCATTGTGGTTTTGATTTGCATTTCTCTGATAATGAGTGATGTTGAGCATCTTTTCCTGTGTTTGTTAGCCATATGTATGTTTTCTTTGGATAAATGTCTATTTAGTTCTTTGGCCCATTTTTGATTGGGTCATATATTTTTCTGGAATTGAGCTGCATAAGTTGCTTGTATATTTTTGAGATTAGTTGTTTGTCAGTTGCTTCATTTGCTATTATTTTCTCCCATTCTGAAGGCTGTCTTTTCACTTTGCTTATAGTTTCCTTTGTTATGCAGAGCTTTAAAATTTAATTGGGTCCCATTTGTTTATTTTTGCTTTTATTGCCAATATTCTGGGAGGTGGGTCATAGAGGATCCTGCTGTGATTTATGTCGGAGAGTGTTTTGCCTGTGTTCTCCTCTAGGAGTTTTATAGTTTCTGGTCTTATGTTTAGACCTTAAATCCATTTTGAGTTTATTTTTGTGTATAGTGTTAGAAAGTGTTCTAGTTTCATTCTTTTACAAGTGGTTGACCAGTTTTTCCAGCACCACTTGTTAAAGAGATTGTCTTTAATCCATTGTATATTCTTGCCTCCTTTGTCGAAGATAAGGTGTCCATATAAGGTGTCCATAGGTGTGTGGATTTATGTCTGGATTTTCTATTTTGTTCCATTGATCTATATTTCTGTCTTTGTGCCAGTACTATACTGTCTTAATGACTGTGGCTTTGTAGTAAAGTCTGAAGTCAGGCAGGTTGATTCCTCCAGTTCCATTCTTCTTTCTCAAGATTGCTTTGGCTATTCGAGGTTTTTTGTATTTCCATACAAACTGTGAAATTATTTGTTCTAGCTTTGTGAAAAATACCGTTGGTAGCTTGATAGGGATTGCATTGAATCTATAGATTGCTTTGGGTAGTATACTCATTTTCACTGTATTGAGTCTTCCGATCCATGAACATGGTATATTTCTTCATCTATTAGTGTCCTCTTTGATTTCTCTCACCAGTGTTTTATGGTTTTCTATATATAGGTCTTTAGTTTCTTTAGGTATTTTATTTTATTCTTAGTATTTTATAGTATTCTTAGTATTTTATTCTAAGTATTTTATTCTTTTTGCTGCAATGGTGAATGGAATTGTTTCCTTAATTTCTCTTTCTATTTTCTCATTATTAGTGTATAGGAATGCAAGGGATTTCTGTGTGTTGATTTTATATCCTGCAAATTTACTATATTCATTGATTAGCTCTAGTAATTTTCTGGTGGAGTCTTTAGGGTTTTCTATGTAGAAGAACATGTCATCTGCAAACAGTGAGAGTTTTACTTCTTTTCCAATTTGGATTCCTTTTATTTCTTTTTCTGCTCTGATTGCTGTGGCATGCTCTTATTCTTAATTTTCATTTTTTAAAAAATGTATTTTAGTGTTGTAAACACACTATAATGTCACATGCACACATGATTCCCTTTGCATAGAATTTCTTTCTTCCTCATCACTTTAGCAAGTTTGCATTCTTGAAAGGGATATGTAGATATGATCAATATTACTAATCTCTTGACTTTGAGTTAATAAAAGAAAGAGATTTTTCCAGGTGGGTTGAAGTCTAAGCCTTTAGAAGTAGATTTCCTTAGAAATAGAGAATATTCTCTTCTGAACAGCAGAAAAATCAAACAGATTCCAAGTGTGAGAAGATGTACCACTGCTGGCTTGGAGACAAAGGGGACCATTTATCAAGGGATGCAGATAGCCTCTAGAAACTGAAGGCAGCCCAAGCTGACAGGCAGCAAAGAAACAGGGACCTTAGTCCTTCTGCAATGAACTAAATTCTACCATCAGACTAAATGAGCCAGCAAGTGATTCTTTACCACAGCCTCCCGATAGGAGCCCAGCTGAGCCCTCACCATGCTTTTAGTCTTGAAACACTAAGCAGGGAACAACACTGAACTCACCTGGACCTCTGTCCAACAGAGTGAAAAACAGATCATAAATGGCTATTGTTTTAAGTGGTTAAGTTTGTAGCAATTTGTTTTACATGAACAGAAAGTGGACAAATGAATAGAATTTTTAATTTATTAGCCAATATGTTCATTTATTCATTGTAATTATATGTGACTGCTTTGCCAAAAACTTATTTTCAAAGCAAAAGGGAACTTGAAATATGAATTCAAATGTTGATTTTCAAATTGACTAAAAGAAAGACTGAGTAAACATTGAATGTCAAAGTGTTTGCAGAAGTGCTGAAAATTCCATTCATTCACAGACATCACAATTTCTGGCCTCAAATCTTTCATTATCTAGCAGAAGAAATATTTTGAAAATAATCAAAACTAAAACTAGATGCCTGCTTGAGGGGAAAACATGGGTCAAGGGCTATTTGGACAGTGGGGAAATTAGGGGAAAACATCCTGGGGGGAACATAGGCTCTCAAAGTCTAGGGACCCTGTGTTCAGTTCAGTTCAGTCACTCAGTCATGTCCGACTCTTTGCGACCCCATAAATCACAGCATGCCAGGCCTCTCTGTCCATCACCATCTCCCGGAGTTCACTCAGACTCATGTCCATCAAGTCCGTGATGCCATCCAGCCATCCCATCCTCGGTCGTCTCCTTCTCTTCCTGCCCCCAATCCCTCCCAGCATCAGAGTCTTTTCCAATGAGTCAACCCTTCTCATGAGGTGGCCAAAGTATTGGAGCTTCAGCTTTAGTATCATTCCTTCCAAGGAAATCCCAGGGTTGATCTCCTTCAGAATGGACTGGTTGGATCTCCTTGCAGTCCAAGGGACTCTCAAGAGTCTCCTCCAACACCACAGTTCAAAAGCATCAATTCTTTGGCGCTCAGCCTTCTTCACAGTCCAACTCTCACGTCCATACATGACCACAGGGAAAACCAGAGCCTTGACTAGACGGACCTTAGTAAAGTAATGTCTCTGCTTTTGAATATACTATTTAGGTTGGTCATACTTTTCTTCCAAGGAGTAAGCGTCTTTCAATTTCATGGCTGCAATCACCATCTGCATTGATTTTGGAGCCCAAAAAAATAAAGTTTGACATTGTTTCTACTGTTTCCCCATCTATTTCCCATGAAGTGATGGGACCGGATGCCATGATCTTCGTTTTCTGAATGTTGAGCTTTAAGCCAACTTTTTCACTCTCTTCTTTCACTCTCATCAAGAGGCTTTTTAGCTCCTCTTCACTTTCTGCCATAAGAGTGGTGTCATCTGCATATCTGAGGTTATTGATATTTCTCCCAGCAATCTTGATTCCAGCTTGTGTTTCTTCCAGTCCAGCGTTTCTCATGATGTACTCGGCATATAAGTTAAATAAGCAGGGTGACAATATACAACCTTGACTTACTCCTTTTCCTATTTGGAACCCTGTGTAGTCAGATTCTAATTAAATGTCTTGAATCTTACAGTGAGGTGGGTTTTTAGTTGAGAACTATACTACAAAGAGAGGAAACAATATTTTAGGTATACGGGCAAAGACACAATGGGGGAAAAAAAAGGATCTGATCTACAGAAAAGAAAACTTTAAGTCAATGAAAGTAGGTGCTGATGTTGTTTAATCATGACTGACCCTTTTGTGACACCATGGACTATAGTCCACTAAGCCCCTCTGTCCAGGAGATTTTCCAGGCAAGAATACTGGAGTGGGTAGCCATTTCCTTCTTTAGAAGGTCTTCCTGACCAAAGGATCAAACCCACATCTCCTGCACATATCTCCTGCATTTCAGGCAGTTTATTTACCACTGAGCTATCTAGGAAGTCCAGGTGCTATTTTAGCTACAAAGAAAATCACAAGGTGAGTTAGGAGAGCGCTTGAAAATGGCAATTGGCACAAACATCAATATATTTTCACTTTCTCATCTTAAAGTTGGATCCCTCTTTAAGCAGACACCAAAGAATTACTGGGCCAGATCCAGACATGTCTTGCACTATTGCACTAATAAAATCAAGTGAACAGCTATCCAACCTTTTATGAAAAAGTTTGATCTTATTCAAAGGTTGATCTGATCATGTTTCACACCTGTCTCTTCAAGGGAAAAGGGCAGGGCCTGAAGACCAGACTGTCCTGACTCAGAACAAAGAGTACCATCTCTTGAAAGACAAACACAAAACTGCTCCAAGTATTAAGGGTGTTGCTTAGGTCTTGGACACAATATTTTCTCATTTAATTAGCCAGAACCAGGAAATTCTTACTTGCTATGACAAAGGTTATCAAGTGATTCTTCACCTCAAGTCACACTATTGGTTAAAGTTTACCCATCCCAACTTGTTCAACTAGTTTATTTTAAATCCTTTAAGTATCCTTTCTTTAGTCAGCTGAAAGAATGCCCAGAGTGCTACTCATTTGACGAGAAATCACAAAGCAGCACAGAGGTGGAAGAGTTTGTATTCTTGGCAGTGGATGATGTATCAGTAAGTTTAATTTTATTTCATGTTTAAAAGATATGTTTCATATTTGTGGCTTCCAATTCAGGAATTATTCTGATTTGTGGATTTAATAGTTATTTTTTCCTCTACTGTTGGAGAAAATAGTAACATAGTAATGTTAAAACTCTTTATTTCAGGAAACCATGCTAACAATTTTTTTTTAATCTGAAAATTCCACATGTTGGATTTTAATTGGGAAATTTAAATTTAATGTGAAAATGACATAATAACAGAGAAAGGGAGGAAAAAATACAGAGCCTGAGGTAAAATTGTGTAAGTTTTCAACATGGAAAGATGGAGAAAGTAATAAAGTGTTTTCTCATCCCAGTTTAGAATGCTGTTTGTGATCTTTCTAAATTATGCATTTAATAGATACACTGAAAATAGAAGAAATATATAAGTTGTATTTGTGTGTCTGTTAGTTGCTTAGTCGTGTCTGACTCTTTGCAGACTCATAGACTGCAACCCACCAGGCCCCTCTGTCCATGGGATTTTCCAGGCAGGAGTACTGGAGTGGGTTGCTATTTCCTTCTCCAAAAGGAACTATAGAAAGAAAGAAAGTGAAGTCGCTCAGTTGTGTCCAGCTCTTTGCGACGCCATGGACTGTAGCCTACCAAGCTTCTCCATCCATGGAATTTTCCAGGCAGGAGTACTGGAGTGGGTTGCCATTTCCTTCTCCATATAAGTCATATAGGAAGTATTATGTTATAGCCCTTCTTCTGAAATTTATAAATATTATTAAAACTTCAAAAAGAAAATAAGAACTTTAATGACCTTTGATAAATTCTTTGTCTTTTAAAATGAAAAATTAAAGAACAGTATAAGAATAATTTATACATATGACTATAAAAAGTGAAAAGCAAAAAATAGTGATAAGTGAATAAATAATTCTAAGATTTTGTTCTTTAATAATTTGGAAGGAAATCTACAGAAAATAAAGCTTAAATGCTTTAACCTCCATTTCCCTATCCGATCTATTCTTCATTTTCCTACATTTTCCAAATGTTTCATTTGGAACATTAATTCTTCCTACACAAATATGATGTCAATAAGTACAAACAGCTCAAGGTAATAAAGGAATTACAGATGTATTTTCTAATGACTTTTGCCTGGAGTTGCACTCTTGTCTTCATTGGTAATAATAGAATATTGTCTATAAAACTTAAACACATGGATTTCTGGACCACAATCCCCCAACAAAGTCTTTACAATCAGTCCAAATGTTCCCTTTCTCCTTGCTTACCTTAGAGACACAAATTAAGATTTAGGTGGTTAAAAAAACAAAACAAATTAAACAAATAAAAACTTTTCCCACTTAATTGATCTTATTTCTAACAGGCACACACTAGGATTTTCTTTTCAAATGGACAGTAATAGAAACATAGTGATGATACTATTAACAATATTTTTATTTTTACTTCAAAGTATTTCTAATCTGTAGGGGAAATATGATGATTCTATACTAATAATGATAATTCAATTAATCAAATTATTTTTTGCTCTTCAGTATATTTAACTGTCATGTATTTATGCAAGATCTATTTGTGCTGTACCAGTCACCTTTTTTTTTTTTGGTATTGAAAAGATGGGAATAAGTAAACATAAAGTTTTTTTAAATTTTATTTATTTTTTAATTGAAGGATAATTGCTTTACAGAATTTTGCTGTTTTCTGTCAAACCTTAACATGAATCAGTAATAGGTATACATATGTCCCCTCCCTTTTGAAACTCCCTCCCATCTCCCTCCCCATCCCACCCCTCTAGGTTGATACAGAGCCCCTGTTTGACTTTCCTGAGACATGCAGTAAATTCTCATTGACTATCTATTTTACATATGGTAATGTAATTTTCCATGTCACTCTTTGCATACATCTCACCCTCTCCTCCCCTCTCTCCATGTCCATAAGTCTATTCTCTATATCTGTTTCTCCATTGCTGTCCTGAAAATAAATTCTTCAGTACCGTTTTTCTAGATTTTGTATATATGCATTAGTATACAATATTTATCTTTCTCTTTCTGACTCACTTCACTCTGTATAATAGGCTCTAGGTTCATCCACCTCATTAGAACTGACTCAAATGTTTTCCTTTTTATGATTGACTAATGTCTCATGGTGTACATGTACCACAACTTCTGTATCCATTCATCTGTCGATGGACATCTAGGTTGCTTCCATATTCTAGCCATTATAAACAGTGCTGCAATGAACAATTGGATACATGTGTCTTTTTCAATTTTGGTTTCCTCAGAGTATATGCCTAGGAGTGGGATTCCTGGGTCATATGGTGGTTTTATTCCTAGTTTTTTAAGAAATCTCCATACTGTCTTCCATAGTGGCTGTATCAGTTTACATTCCCACCAACAGTCCAAAAGTGTTCCTTTTTCTTCACACCTTCTCCAGCATTTATTTTTTGTAGACTTTTTGGTGATGGCCATTCTGACCAATGTAAGGTGATATATCATTGTAGTTTCGATTTGCATTTATCTAATAATGAGCGATGTTGAGCATCTTTTCATGTGCTTGTTAGCCATCTGTATGTCTTCTTTAGAGAAATGCCTGTTTAGGTCTTTTTCCCACTTTTTGATTGGGTTGTTCGTTTTTCTGGTATTGAGTTGTATGAAATGCTTGTATATTTTGGAAATTAATCCTTTGTCAGTTGTTTCATTTGTTATTATTTTCTCCCATTCTGAGGGTTGTCTTTTCACCTTGCTTATAGTTTCCTTTGCTGTGCAAAAGATTTTAAGTTTAATAAGCTCCCACTTGTTTACTTTTTATTTTATTTCCATTACTCTAGGAGGTGAGTCATAGAGGATCTTGCTTGGTTTGTGTCATTGAGTGTGTCATTGAGTGTTCTGGCTATGTTTTTGTCTAAGAGTTAAACCTACAGTTTTAATTCAGCTTCTTTTAAGACTTAGGTAAATTTCAGTTCTGGTTAAGTGTTACAGCTGGTTAATGGAAAAAGAAATCTACCAGAAAAGTAAGGAGAGAAATGAAAGTGACGTAAAGAGACCAAAACAAAAAAAAAATAGACTGAAGTAAAAATCAGAGAAAAGCAAAAGACCTACATCTGGTTAACAGACTAACAAACCATTTAGATCTCTCCATTCTTATTACTTTCCATTTTCAAGGTTTTCAAATTTTTCACCTCCAGGACCAAAATCCTTAAAACTTGGACAGTCCCATCCACTATTCAGATAAGCCAGTAAGCCTACTTTACAGAGTTTTGCCATACTAGCCTTGGCTTTCTTTGGCTTTGTGCCTCACAGGAATAGTAAAGGATGAGGGTGCTGGGAAGAGTTGGAAGAGGTGTCGTTTAAAAGCTGTCTCTACTCCTTCCATTGATGATCCACGCCCCAGAGTAATTAAGCCCCAGAGGACTTTTTCCATTTGGAATACCCAAACAAACATTTAGTTATTCGTTTTTGTCACCCATGGCTAATATGAAGAAAACATATCTTATTCCTCGTTGTGCATGCCAATACAAAGTAGAATGCTTGTTGAATCATTATTCATTCTTCAAATTTATTTGGGACCAATTTCCAACTAACAACTCATCAGCTACTGGTTGTTTGAATATTTTCTGTTATCTTAATATCCACATAATTGGATTTTATACTATTTTTAAAGACTCCTTTACATACAGAAATATTTTGTATTTCTGTGTATATATATAGAGAGAACATATTTCTGTAATATATATATTATATATAGAGAGAGAAATATATTTATAATATTTAGTCCTTTTTTCTTTCCTGAAAATGAGTATCTATGAACTAGATTTCCTGGATTATTGCATTCTTACAGTGATGTTCTGAGTAATATTACATTCCTCTTTACCCCACACAGAAATATTAGAGTCTCTTTTTTTAAAAAAAATTAAGATACAGTTTACATATAACCTTACAGTTTCAGGTGTATGATGTAATGATGTAATATTAGCATTAATATATCTTGTGAAATGATCACCACAATGTTTAGTTAACATCTGTCATCATACATAGTTACATTTTTTTTCTTGTGATGAAAACTTTTAAGATGTACTTTAGTAATTTTCAGATACAAAATATGTTATTATTAATTATGCTGTACATTATATCCTCATACCTTATTTATTTTATAACTAGAAATTTGTACCTTTTGCTCCCCTTCACCCATTTCTCCCATCCGACCCTTACTTCTGGCAACCACTTAGAATCTCTTTTCATGTAGTAACACCCATCAGTAAATTTTACTTCCCACAATGATTGTTTAAATGAGGTTTATGGTTTATATCAATAGGCATAAAAGAACTCTGTCAAGTGAAAACATATCAATGTAGAAATCAGAGACTAATGATTTTAATTTAAAAATCAAATATGATTTTAAGTGAGAGTCTTTCCTCAGCTTCTCTAATAGTACCTTATGTCCTAGAAGTTCAGCATTGTCAGTGTCGTACTAGGAATAGATATCAAAAAGGTGAGATGACTGATGACCCCCCCAAATGAGTAATTAATATCTCTGATGTTTCTTTCAAGTTCAAAAATGCACTTAAAACTTTATCAGAACATAGATACATATAATATACATATATTTGTATTGTCTTTTTTATAATATATATTTTTAAAAATGAGTTAAGATACAAACATATCTATTTTATCTATTGTGTATTTTTTACAGGAAAATATGATAAATTATCCATATTTAAAATGTTTTTAATATTGGAATCATTAACACTCATTTTATAATTAACACTGCAATAATGAACAACCCTCTGGGTAATCTTTGCATACATTCAAAACTATTTCCTTAGAATAAGTTATTTTTTACACTTGCACAATTTCTGGAGTACCATCCCATAATTACCAAACTACTCCATGTCCCAGATAATTTTTTTCTCGGAATATTGCCTATGTCCTTGTAAAACTGAAATGTAATCTTTCGTCAGGACACAACATTGTTTACAGCCCTCTCAAGTAAGAGATTATTATTGAAGATTTTGCCTTGTCTTCACTGCTTAATGCCACCTCAGATCATTCCTTTCTACATCCCTGTAAACCACTTTATTACTCTGAGGCTCACACAGTTCTGCTCGCATTCCTTTCCTTCCTCATCTTTGTCCTCATGGACTTATGATAATGCCTTTATTTATTAAAGGCTGACACTTGCTTCCCTATATCATTCTTTACTCCAAGCCCTACATTTACCCTAAGTAGCCTCAGTGCTTATGCTGATTGACCTTGAAATCCTACTCATTCATTTCCTTGTCTCATCACTATAAACTTCTCTTCAAATATCACTCTCATCCCACACCCCAGACTTTGTCATGACTCTCTGAATCATACTTTTGGACAATTATCACTATCCTAACCTTCCTTCTTACAGTCTCAGTTACTTCTAGTGTATAAAGCATCCACTTTTTAAAAATTATTATTTATTGGTTTTTCCAGTCTATGAACTCTTCCTATCCTTCAGCTTGCCACCTCCACCAAACACACATCACACACACATACATACACTCCTCTTGGTTTCTCTTGTGATCCTTAAATTCATCAATGGAACAAATTTTTCAATGTCTTAAACTCCACTAAATTCTCTTGCTGCATATTTTCCTTCATCATTTATACCTGGATAAATTCTAGACAGAATATACCTCTGAACAATGGTTCACCTCTGCCAAGACAGAACACTGGGAGTGCAACAAATGTGTTTGAAGTGCCTGTTCATCTGAGCCCTCAGCTCTAATCATTACATCCCCTTATTCTATGCTCTCATTTTCTATAATTACTGTTTTCAATTTCTCTGGCCTCCTCAAACTGCCAGTTCTCACCACCTGTCCTCTCATGTTTCTATTTCTAAGATATATTTTGATGATCACTTAGATGAGAATTCCTTCAGCTTCCTTATCTGAAACCAACAAACCTACCTATATCCATTCATACTCTCAAGAGGATGCTGCAGTTTATTCAAGTTCTCCAATATATTAGATTGAACCATATGAAGCTGTCAATATATTAGCACTTTTGTCCTACACAAATGGCAATTTTATATGTGTGAACTTAATAGTTTAGAATTCATGATCCTTCAGCTGTGCTCTCAACTCAGTCCTCCTCCAAACTTCAGCATCTCTACAAGTTCCCTGGTGGCTCAGATGGTAAAGAATCTGCCTGTAATTCAGGAGACCTGCGTCTGATTCCTGTGTCCGGAAGATCCCCTGGAGAAGAGAATGGCTACCCATTCCAGTATTCTTGCCTGGAAAATTGCATGGACAGAAGAGCCTGGTGTGATCCCAAAGAGTTGGATATGATAAGCAACTAATATTTTCACTTTCACTTTTCAAGTATACTCAAAACTTAAATATTCTAAAGAAAAAAAATCTTCCATCAACCCCATAACTTCTCTCTCTTCTAATCTATAATTCAACTCATAAAAAATTGTTGGTATCCATTGTTTCATCTCATTTCTTCCAGTTATTCTTCAAACCCTTGACATTTAGGTTGTAACTTTGGTTTACTACTCTGTTCCTTCACCTGTTGTGGTCCCTGTGATCCACTATTATTTAATCCACTAGTTATTTGAAACTTTATCATTTGATTTCCTAACCACATTGGACAATTTGGATCAATCTCTCCTTGGATATCTTTTATCCTTTGTTATCATATCACACATATTTTCATTAGAGAGTGAAGAGGAACTGAAGAGCCTCTAGATGAGGGTGAAAGAGGAGAGTGAGAAACCTGACTTAAAACTCAACATTCAAAAAACTAAGACTATGGCATCTTCTCCCATCATTTCACAGCAAAGAGAAGGGGGAAAAGTGGAAACAATGACAGATTTTCTTTTCTTGAGCTCCAAAATCACTGCTGATGGTGACAGCAGCCATGAAATTAAAAGACACTTGCTCTTTGAAAGGAAAGTTCTGAAGAACCTAGATAGCATATTAAAAAGCAGGAATATCACCTTACCAACAAAAATCTGTATAGTTAAGAAACTATGGTTTTTCCAGTGTTCATGTATGGATGTGATTTCAGTAAGTTCAGTTCAGTCACTTAGTTGTGTCCCGCACTTTATGACCCCATGAACCACAGCATGCTAGGCCTTCCTGTCCATCATCAACTCCCAGAGTCCACCCAAACCCATGTCCATTGAGTTGGTGATGCCATCGAACCATCTCATCCTCTGTCGTCCCCTTCTCCTCCTGCCCTCAATCTTTCCCAGCATCAAGGTCTTTTCAACTGAGTCAGCTCTTCACATGAGGTGTCCAAGGTATTGGACTTCCAGCTTCAACATCAGTCCTTCCAACGAACACCCAGGACTGATCTCCTTTAGGATGGACTGGTTGGATGGCCTTGTAGTCCAAGGGACTCTCAAGAGTCTTCTCCAACACCACAGTTCAAAAACATCAATTCTTCAGTGCTCAGCTTTCTCTATAGTCCAACTTCCACATCCATAAATGACCACTAGAAAAACTGTAGCCTTGACTAGATGGACCTTTGTTGACAAAGTAGTGTCTCTGCTTTTTAATATGCAGTCTAGGTTGGTCATAACTTTCCTTCCAAAGAGTGTCTTTAAATTTCATGGCTGCAATCACCATCTTCAGTGATTTTGAAGCTCCCAAAAAAGCCACTGTTTCCATTGTTTCCCCATCTGTTTGCCATGAAGTGATGGGACCAGATGCCATGATCTTAGTTTTTTGAACGTTGAGGTTTAAGCCAACTTTTTTGCTCCCCTCTTTCACTTTCATCAAGAGGCTCTTTAGTTCTTCTTCACTTCCTGCCACAAGGGTGCTGTCATCTGCATATCTGAGGTTACTGATATTTCTCCTGGCAATCTTGATTCCAGCTTTTGCTTCCTCCAGTCCAGCGTTTCTCATGATGTACTCTTCATATTAGTTAAATAAGCAGGGTGACAATATACAGCCTTGATGTACTCCTTTTCCTATTTGGAACCAGTCTGTTGTTTCATGTCCAGTTCTAACTGTTGCTTCCTGACCTGCATAGAGGTTTCTCAAGAGGCAGTTCAGGTGGTCTGGTATTCCCATCTCTTTCAGAATTTTCCACAGTTTATTGTGATCCACACAGTCAAAGGCTTTGGTTTAGATGGATGTGAGAGTTTGACCACAGGGAAGGCTGAGTGCCAAGGAACTGATGCCTTCAAATTGTGGTGCTGGAGAAGACTCTTGAGAGTCCCTTGGACAACAAGGAGATCAACCCTGAATATTCACTGGATACTTTGGCCCCCTGATGTTAAGAGCTGACTCATTGGAAAAGACCCTGATGCTGGGAAAGACCATAGGCAATAGGAGAATAGGGTGGCAGAGGATGAGATGGTTAGATGGCATCACCAACTCAATGGACATGAATCTGAGCAAACTCCAGGAGACAGTGAAGGACAGGGAAGCCTGGTGTGCTGCAGTCCATGTGGTCACAAAGAGTTGAACACAACTTAGTGACTGAACAGCAATAATAAGATTTATGGTAGGCTAGAGACCAATGTCAACAGGAGAGTGGCAGTGAAAAGATGGTAGGTTCTGTGAATTATAAATCTCAGTGGGGTTAAAGTCAGGGTACTAAGGCAGTAAACTAGAAGGATATGTCATGACAATTGAAGAGTTTGATGACTAAATTAAAATTTAGTTTGGGGAGAAATAGAAGCTCTTGGTAATGATGAGATATAGAGTTTGAGTATGAAGGTGGGCAGCTAAGGTAGAGAGAAAGACAAGGTCACTGGCACAAACAGCCAGAATATAAAATAGGACATGATCACTATAACAAAATAGACAGCAACAAGGCAGGAGAGGAAGCGTCAAGGTAGCTGTTAATTGGAGTGAGATAGCTGTGAATAGATTAATGGATTTGGCCCTTATAGAAGGCTTTATAACAGCACACTGAAACGTTTTCAGAAATGGAAACACCAGGGATTTCCCCGGAGGCTCAGTAATTAAGACTTCAGCTTCCAATGTCGGGGCTGTGGGGTCAATCCCTGGTCAGAGAGCTAAGACTCCACATACCTCCGGGCCAAAAAAAGATACAGAAGTAATATTGTAATAAATTAAATAAAAACTTTAAAATTGGTCATCAAACTATCTTTTTAAAAAATTGAAAAAGAAATAAACAAATGGAAATGTCAGCCACTGGAGAAAAGGAGATTAGAAACACAGAGGGAGAGAGGATATTTTAGGTAGAGGATGCTGTGGTAGAACAGGGGTGGGGGCTGTAAGAAAGAGAATAGCACATGTGAAGGGAAGTACTATACATTAAGAACCCAAAAGTGAATTAGACACAGCAAATGAAAGACATTTTTTTAAATAAAATGTAAAGCATATCAACGTCCCTCCCATATTACTGCCCACTGGGTTCCTATAAACCCTCAGAATTAATAACACCTTGCCATGGACTTCAGGGAACCCCATGATTTGGTCCTTGCTTGTCTCTCTAGCTGGACCTTTTCTACATTTCCCTAGACCCACTGTGATCCAACACACTATGTTCATTTCTTCCTGGAACTCAACAAACTCACTCCTATTCCAGCTCTAGGAACTTGTTACCATTGGATTGCTCTTTGCCCAGTTCTTCTAGATGTTTCCTCCCTATTTACCTCTTAGCTCAAAGGGCATCTCGTTGGGGATGATCCCTTAAATACCCTCACCCCTTGGCTTCCAGTCACTCTTTTTTCATCAGTGTGTTTTTACTTTCATGAGTTGAATCTTACTCTTTGGCTTGTTTAAGTATTTCTTGGATGAATGAATGAATATTAATCTAACAAGTACAGTCTACATAATGATAAACATCTGAGAGTTTTTATACAAGGGGATCACATTAATAGAGCTGTATATTTAGAAGATAGTTCTCACTGCTACACTGTAGAACATAAATATTTGATAGGAAATCATCTGGAGATAAAGAAATCTATTAATGGCCACTCTGCTTTTTCAGATAAGATACAATGAAAGCCTAAGGTTGGATGGTATTAAGCAAATGGGAAAAAGACAAATAAGAAAGACAATTCAGCAGTGACTGATGAGGTAAAGGAGTTTTTGAGAGGAAGATGTCTGTGATTTCAGGTTTCAGAGAATGGGTAATCTAGAAAGCTGCAAATAATATTGTTAATACATATATTTGCTTTCTCTATTTGATTAAAAGGTAAAAGGAATTAAAAGGTGATGGGAATAAGAAATGAACAGACTCAAGTGGAAAAAGAGTGATATAAGAATGAGTCAGAAGAAACTAGAAGATAGAAAAGATAAAAACCACTGTGCTGTGCTGTGCTTAGTCACTCAGTTGTGTCTGACTCTCTGTGACCCCATGGACTGTGGCCCTCCAGGGTCCTCTGTCTATGGCTCTGTCTATGTCTTCTCCAAACAAGAATACATGAGTGGGTTGCCATGCTCTCCTCCAGGGGCCCTTCCCAAACTAGGGATCGAACCCAGGCCTCCGGCATTGAAGGTGGATTCTTTGCCATCTGAGCCACCAGGGAAACTCAAAAACAAATACAGCACAGCAAAGAAAAAAAGATTAGTGAAGATGTGGAGAAATTTTTAGATTAAAATTAACATTTTTAGATTGTCAATGGGAATGTAAAATGCATAGACACTTTGGAAAAGTTTAGCAGTTCCTCTAGATGTTAAACATAGATTTAGCATATGACCATATTCAACTCTTTGATATACGTGCAAAGAAATGAAACCATGTACATACAAACTTTGAACATTAATGTTCACAGAACCATTATTTATAATAGCCAGAATTAGAAACAATTCAAACGTCCATCAGCTGATGAATACATAAATAAATCATAGTATATCCATAAAATAGAATATTATTTGACAATAAAAAGAAATGAAGCTTTACCTTTCATTACAGAAAACCATATGGAGGTGATACATGCTACCACATTGATGAATTTTGAAAATACTACATTAAGTGAAAGAAGACAGATAGCAAAGACTTCATATGATTTTATTTATATGAAATATCCATAATGAACAAATCCACAGAGACAGAAAGTAGATTAGTGGTTGTCTACAGTGAAGGGTTAGGGGAAAACAGAGAATGACTATTAGTGGGTATGGTGTTTCTGTTTGGGGTGATGAAATGTTTGAAAATTGATTGTGATGATGGTGGCACAACTTTTGTGAACACACTGAGGACAACTGAACTGCATACTTTAAGTGAGTGAACTGTATGGTATGTGAATTACATCTCAATAAAGCTATTAAAGAAATAAAGGAAGGAAAGAGACAAAAAGAATGAAGAAGGAGGGAAGACACCAAAATGTTCTAGAAGCTCAAAAGGGTATTTTCATTAAATATAAAAGCTCCTGAGAGCTATTGCTCACTGAAGCTGTCAGTTACCTGCCTCTCACCATCCCCCCAATTTGGCATTCATGAGACCTCTATAGCAGTATCAAACAGTTCCGTCAGTAATTCTTTCTGACTCAAGAAAATCCTCAGTTAATTGTCTTTTCATGTTTTAAACTTTATTTTTTCAAATAAAACTATCTCCCAATGCTCAGATATAGTGACCGAACTCTTTCATTAGGAAGGATTTGTAGCTAACATGTTAGGACATATTTCAATGTTCAGAGAAGCCCTGTGTCCTTGCAGAGGTCAAAATTTATTCATAAATATCAGTAGGAAGAGACATGATTAAAAATAAATGATGCTTAATTGAAAACATTAGTAGGAAATCAGGAAAAATTGAAGCCAAAGTGGGTGGGAAGTACTGCTCCAGCAATCTTCTTCAACAGCCCAGGTCAATGGCATATGCCCTCTTTTTGGTTTTCATCAGGCTTTAAGGACCTCAGTGTTCTAAAATTCCCTTCAAGGAACAGCTTCTCATAGAGTTTCACCATGTAAATTTGCATTAATGAGCAGAGCTCTGAAGAGTAACACTCTCTGACCTTGTTTATTTCCTTTTGGACTCTTATCAACTAATACACTAATTATTTTAATTACATTTTAATTATGACATCCATCAACTTATCTATGAAACATTACATATTTCTTATTTGCATTATGTGGGGTTATGTAAACAATACACACAGCTTGTCAGAAAATGAAGCATAAAAGAAAGCGCAAATCACTTAATCTTTTACACAACTTTGAATAAGTCTATCCACATTACAGATTTAATGAAAGTCTCATAATGTCTGGTGGTACAATTGAAATGATCATTATTATCATTGTTCAGCCACTGTTATCATGAGTAATAACACCACCGCCTACGGATATTTGCATAACAACTTTCTTCCAGAGTTATTCCATCTTCCTCAGGTGATGAATTAAAACCCCAGCTAGATGACTTATCTGTATTATCTTGCCTTGAATTTTCCCATACCCATTATTTTTGCCCAGTAATTCTTTCCTCATGGATGCTCACCATGTGAGCATCAAAATGTGTTCACCACATAGCGTCTACTTCTGAATCCTATGATTTCTCTTGAAGGCTCTAAAGTCCTTCCTCAACCCAGATAGAATGATTTTATCTGCTGGAACTCTCCACAGGTAAAATCGGGGCTTTGCTAGTCTCCCAGACTGCTTCCCTGTCTCTGTGTATTTTGTGCCTAGTGTCATCACTCAGATTCTGAAGTCCTGGACACCAGTTCTCACTTTTTTCTTTCATGAACAGCACATCCAATATCTAGTATAAACTTTCCACCAGCTCACTCCACTCCATTTATGTACAAACTCCTTGCTAACATTTTCAGTTGCTTTCAATAATAAAAAAAAGAAAATAATCCAAACTCCTAAGTCCTCACCTTGTTTTAGATACAGTTCTAAGTGACTTTTCATATATTAACTCATTTAATATTTTCAATAAATCCCACAAGGTGGGTATTATTACTTTTATCTTACCATAAGGAAGCTGAGGCACAAAGGTCCTGCAGTGGGGAGTCAGGATAAAAACTCAGGTAGGCTGGCTACAGAAACTATTCTCTTAACTGCTCTGCTGAGTAACCTCTCTCAGAGACCAGAAGCCCTTCAAATCATGTTGTGGCTGCTGTGCAGAAAAATCACTTTATTCCTCATATTTGAATTATTGGGCTTCCCACATGGTGCAAGTGGTAAAGAACCTGCATGCCGATGCAGGAGACATAAGAGAAATGGGTTCGATCCCTGGATCAGGAAGATCCCCTGGAGAAGGGCATGACAACCACTCCAGTATTTTTGCCTACAAAACCCCATGGACAGAGGAGCCTGGAGACTTACAGTCTATGGGGTCACAAAGAGTAGGACACAACTGAAGTGATTTAGCATGCATGCACATTGATTCACTGGCTGACAAACATTTTGATTAAATAAAGCATTTGCAAAAACTCCAGGAAAAATAATAGATGCTCAGAGAGCCATGTAAGGTGAAATAACCTGAAGATGTACTTTGGTAAAGGCTGTAACATTGAAAGAGAATGGTTGATAATGAAAAGAAAAGGCTAAGTTCTTTCTATTCTGAAGTTTGGTTGAATACCTCCGCATGGGATAGTCTGGATAATGTGTCTGTGAGTGCTCAGTCACAACTGACTCTTTGCGACCCTATGGACTATAGCCCACCAGGCTCCTCTGTCCGTGGGATTTCCTAGGCAAGAACACTGGAGTGAGTTGCCATTTCCTCCTCCAGAGGATCTTCATGACCCAGGGATCAAACCTGTCTCTCCTGAATTGGTAGGCAGATTCTTTACCACTAAGTGTCACCTGGGAAGCCAATCTGGTTGATAAGCCCCCTCAGAATTTAAACAAAAGTAGAGAGCATCAAAGTTTGAGATGGCTGGACAGCATCACTGATGTAATGAGCATGAACTTGGGCAAACTCCGGGAGGTGTTGAAGGACAGGAAGGCCTGGCATGCTGCAGTTCATGGGGTTGCAAAGAGTCGGACATGACTGGACGACTGAACAACAAGAGAAGGGATTAAAAAGATGACACTTTTCAAAAATACTTTGACTCTTTGTGAAAGGCTCTCTAAAGCCTGCTGAAAGGATAGCTTTTGTCACTGCCCATCTTCACTTTGATGTGAATGCCTCAAAGGTGAGGTCACTTAAATTTTTATTTTGTTTGGATGTCAAAGTCTTTTCTAAGGCTGGATTTTCCTAACTACAGTGGACCTGTTTATTGGACCTTATTGGAACAGTCTGACCAAAATTAAATTCTTTGTATCTGAAGGGTTGGGGGAAGTAGAAACCAAGAAGGGAAGAGGAGAAAGCTGCCCATTAGCAATTTTTAAGTACAAAATGTACAATTGTATCTTGATTCCAAATAAGTGCTTAATCTGATTTTTCCTCCTGCCATGTTTGAGGTAACTCATCTCTAGCAAAACTACTAAAAATAGTTTTTCTGTTGCTAGTAGTTTAGGGTTGCTTCTACCTTATACACAATATTTTATTTAGTAAACAAATATCTACCAAGAACCTAAGAGGTATAATCTCTACCAATATCAAACAACCACTGAAATTAGTCATTGAAATTAGTCAACGTTTAAGATAAAATTCCATTAGAACTAAAATAAATCAGAAATAAAGCATTGTTTTATTTAAAACAAAAACATATATTAATAAATATTTTAGGGCATGTCAGCATGGTTTCCTGGTAGCTCAGACAATAAAGAATCTGCCTGAAATGGGGGAAACCTGGGTTCGATCCCTAGCTTGGGAAGATTCCCTGGAGAAGAAAATGGCAACCCACTCCAGTGTTCTTGCCTAGAGAATTCCATGGACAGAGGAGCCTGGTGGGCTACAGTCCATAGGGTCACAAAGAATCGGACACAACTGAGCAACTAACACTTTCACTTTCTGCATGGTTAAGGAAACGAACTCAAACAATTTTTCACTTGTGATCCTTACATAAAATGGTAAGTAAGTCACAGTGATTTTCTGGAGTTCAAACAGTTCAACAGGAAACCACAACATTTTGATGATGAGAATTTTGTTGCAAAACAATCTCCCTCTTTATGAATGGTTTTCTATATCTGATACAGAGGGGGAAAGAATGAGAAGATGGATCTAGCATTTTCAAGTTTTAAAAAAGTATCATTATTTTTCAGCCATTATTTCCTCCAAAGAAAAATCATTAGTTCTTCTCTGAAATTCTATTAGAAATGTTCTGCAAATCCGGTACAATGTGTTACATTACGCTCCTCCTTTAAAATACTGTAAGTTCCTGGAGGGGAATATTGGAGATTCTTTTCTATGTTCCCCTGCATTTCATACATATGTAAATAAGTTAGTCACTCAGTTACGTCTGACTCTTTGCAACCCCATGGACTATAGACCTCCAGGCTCTTCTGTCCATGGGATTTCCCAGGCAAGAATACAGGAGTGGGTAGCCATTTCCATACATAGTACTGCTCAATAAATATCCACCAAGCTAACTAATTGCTCTCTCTTAATTAACTTCACCTCCGTTCTCATTTACGAACTCTACTTTCTCAAGTATGTTCTTGAGACATTCTTGTCCTTGTCTCATGTCACCTTAATTTATACTATTCCCTCTGCCTGTGATACATCCAGGCAGATTTCCTTCTCAGCCTTCAAGAAGCAGTTCACAAGACAACTTCTCTAAGGCAAAACCATGTACCCACTCAGCTTCCACAGCGTACCAGGCATCATTCCATCATGACATTTATCACTGCTATTACAGTAGTTACTTAATATGTTTCTAGATCACACCTTCTTTGAAGATGGAAACCTATATATTATTCAGTTTTGAGTCTCAAGCAGAAAGTGACGCACAGATGGAACTCAGCAAATCTCAACTGAGTTCATGATTGCCCACGACCTTCTGTTAATAAATGTGATGAATACATTCAGCAGCACTTGCCTGGGCCCGAGCAGCATCCCAGCTCTTTTATTGATACTTCAAATGTTTGCAGATGTAATACTCTTCCCACCAACCAAAGAGTAGAAGGCCAGAGTAACTTTAACTTTAGATCCTTCCAGAAACACAGAAGAACTCAGATTTGGTGCTACCTGAGATACTTATAAGAGGTCAGGTTGATGGTTCTGAGTGGGGAAACTGCCTCTATCTTCTTGCCCAGATACAAAGACACATTGTTGCTATTGTTTTTCAGTCACTAAGTCTTGTCCAACTCTTTACAACCTCATAGACTGCAGCCCACCAGCCTCCTCTGTCCTAAACTATCTCTCTGAGTTTGCACAAATTCGTGACCTTGAGTTGGTGATGCTATCTAACCATCTTATCCTCTGCCACCCCCTTTTCCTGCCCTCTGTCTTTTCTAGCATCAGGGTCTTTTCCAGTGAGTCGGCTCTTCACATCAGGCGGTCAAAATTTTGGAGCTTCAGCTTCAGCACCAGTCCTTCCAGTGAATATTCAGGATTGATTTCCTTTAGGATTGACCGGTTTGATCTCTTTGCAATCCAAGGGACTCTCAAGAGACTTTTCCAGCACCACATTTCGAAAGCATCAAGCATCCCTAATCCTTCCAGATAGCTGATGCCAAAAGGCACACCTCAGTTAATATCTTTAATTTTTTATCTGGGGCCTATTTTCCACCAGCTACCAACTCCAGGGAAGAAAATTCCTTATTCTTCTTTTCCATGTGTAATTTTTAGCAGAACAAGAACTGGTACCTTTAACTTCCTAAAGAATATTCCTGTTCAGTTCTCCCATAGATTAGATCCTCCCAGACCATCCATGTTCATCACAACCCTGTCATTGTTCAGTTAGTCCTTAGACTCTGGGCCCTGACATTAGGATGGAGACAGGCTTTTCCACATCTTCCTGCTTCCGCAAAATTTTCCCAGATATCAGTCATTCGCATTCCACTTTCATTCTTTCCATTATATTTTCAATATATTTCAATATGAAAAGTAAAAGTGAAGTTGTGTCTGACTCTTTGCGACCCCGTGGACCGTAGCCCACCAAATTCCTCTGTCCATGGGATTCTCCAGGCAAGAATACTGGAATGGGTTGCCATTTCCTTCTCCAGGGGATCTTCCTGACCCAGGGATTGAACCCAGGTCTCCCACATTGCAGGCAGACGCTTTAACCTCTGAGCCACCAGGGAAGCATATATATTTCAATATATTACTGTCTTAATATTTTTCTTTAAATTGATTATTTATTCAAATAAATCTGTCCTTATCCTGTGCCACATCACCTATAAAAGTCACAAGTTTAAAATCTCATCATCTTATGACATAGATGTTTATTATATAACACCAGTGGCTCTCACACCACATAGTACCTTGGTCCAAAATGTCAAGCTTTCACTATTAATTTGTTTACCATGTAAATGATATCATTTTGGTTCACATATTATTTTTTTTCCTTATAGTTCCATTCTGTTTTCTTTTCTTCAACCTGTCCTATTTCAGATGCTCTTCATATGCATTATAGATTACTTGTCTTATAAATAAGGATTATGGGTTTAAGAAGTGTGAAAGAGTCCCAAAACCCATGTTCTAGTGCCAATTCCTCCAATATCCAATTTGAGGATTTAGTAATCTCTCTGAGTCTGACTGTTCATGTTAGAACAAAAGGAGTGTACCAGAAGCCCTCACTCTTCGAGGCTCATATGATGTGAGGCACATAAACCAAATATGAGGTATTAGTTCATTTACAAAAACAAAAATATTTCAGAACATCTAGTATCATTAACCAGAAACAAAGGAAATAGTAGTCAACTATAGTACAATTCTGAATTTTTAAAATAGAAATGTAAAGTCAAAGGCCAATGAGACCTTTAATGGTATTTTTCTAATTTTTTATAGAAAAATATATTCAAATGTTACTAAGTGCAATAAGGGCTAACTATGAATTCCAGAAAAAATATTCTATACCTAAGCTATATGAAATTGAGATTCTAATGTTTAAGTTCTATTTGTTTGTAACATACAACTCTTTCTCAAAAGGCCAGCAATTCTTGGTAGAAGAACATATTCACTGAAACCATGGATGATTGCCCTTATTATTACAGCTGTTGTGTTGGTCCTAGCAGTAATCATCGGTCTCCCTGTTTATTTTTTGGTATTTGGTAAGAATCTGATTGCATTATTTTGAAAATTTAAAGACCTAGACAATTGATTTTAAAATCTTAATATTTTAGAAACCCTTTTCTAACATTTTCAAATGCAATTTTTATTGCAATAATTTATATAGATGTATATATACTTTGTATAATTCAATATTTATTTGCATAAATTTGTCTACATTTGGGAAATGTAAACATTTATGTGTAAAAATTACTTCTAGCATTTAAAATTTGACTTGGTTCATATAATATTTTCTCTCAAACAGTGCAGTAGAGTCGTATCATATATTATTGTATGGTTTAATAATACTTAATGTACTGAGAGCAAAATGTTATTTTAGTAGCAATTCTAACTTTTAGGTCAGCTTTTTCAATATAATACATTCTACTATTATTATTTAATTAAGAGCTTAAATTTATAAGTTACCACTAACAGGTGGTAATTGTGTCAGGATGCAACTGACAACCATGTGACTATGAGAATGTGTGATCTTAATAAAGGTTAAACAGCTACAGCTGTTGTGTTTAATTCCCAACAACTTGTCAGTTACAGGAGTTTTCTGCATATCATCCCTTCTGATAGTTATACAACTCAAATGATCCATTTTTGTTTTCCTTTCCAGATCAGAAGGTTCATTATTACCAAACTTCCTTCCAGATCCCTAGTATTGAATATAATCCTGATTTTTCAGTAGAACATTCAAAAAATAGGACAGACCTGAAACGAAAAATCAGTAATGAGGTAAGTCTGAGCTTTTCTGCCATCATTCCTACCCTGACAATATTATTAATGAGGGAGTTTAAATTATAATAAGAGGCAATTTGAGAACATACAAAATTGCAGTTATGTTAGGGTTGCCAGAAAAACAAAGAATGCCCAGTTAGATTTTAATTTCAGATTCTCCTGAGTATATATTTCATGCTTATACTAAAAAAATCATTGTTTATCTGAAGTTAAAGCTTAACTATATTTTTATTTGCTAATCCTGGCAACTCGAACTATCTCAGGAAGACTGGAACAATACATTGGACAAAGGATAATTGTACCATATGCTGAACAACATAAGCCCAAGAGATAAACAGGTAGCTCAAATACACACAAAAATATATATATATATTAGATTTATCTGGAGACATAACTTAGTTAGGTACAAACATTACCACATACAATATAGTAAGCACCTACTGTGTGCATGACCCGATTTAGGCAACTTATACTGAACATTTTATTTCCGAAAATATACCACAGAAACACACAGACTAGCTCTTTCACTGAAGACTTCAGTTTATACACAGATTCTACGGAATATAGCATTGACCAAAGATGGCAGATCTTTGCCAGGTTTAGAAATACGTCTTTAGATCTTTCCCAACCAAAAGCAGAAGCTGATGAAATGAGTTGAAGGATGCAACTGGGTAGGATTGGTGTGCCTTTCCAAAAATACATTCTAAGCAAATACTTAGGGGAAAAAATTGGTGCAGAATATATACTATTTTATTATATGAATCTAGGTAAAGATTTGATGCCTTTTTCTTGATAAGTATATTAATTTTTAAAAAGTGTTCCCCAAAACACACATTTTCCTCCTCTTCCCCATTTACCACAGTTTCAAAACACAGCCTATAAATTTTCACCAAAGCCTAAAAAGTTTATTTTTAATCACACTCATGGGGATGATAATTATGTTTGAATGATAGTGGTTGTTAAGTCCATTCATAGCAAGTTTTCAATGAAATTCAGTCTCTGTACTGGCTGTTGAAATATATGACTTCAGACCAGGTGATAATTTATTCAAATACCAACACTCAGTTGCAGAGATGACCTTTATAACCAGATGATGCCCAAATGAGCTTTCTGGGCCTAGCTGTAAACAAACTTAGAAGTAAATACTATTTGAATCACTGTACATTTTATACAAGCATTTTTGTAATACCCTAAAATGTGCAAAATTCATATTTAACAAAGTTCTACATTTTTTTTTCTTTTCTCAGATAAATGAGATATTTCAAAGATCCAGTTTAAATCATCATTACATCAAGTCTCATGTTTTCAATGTTAGGTAATTATAGCTAATTACTTTGATGAAAAGGCAACTTTGTATTATTTAGTTTTTCTTCAATTATTTGCTTTCTGGATATGATATAAAAAATTAAGATATAATGAGAGTAAAAATAAGTTAATATTATTGCATTTAATTGTTATTTCTCCTTTACAGAGTACATTTAGGGAGAGTGCTGTAACTTGGGTAGTGATGAAATATATTCTACTGGTTGTCTTTTAAAAGTTTTTTGTATTTCAGTTAAAGATTCTTACAATCATTAAAAACTCCTCTCAGTTTTACTTACATTTTAAACAATAAACAAATATAATGGATTTTTTAAATCAAGAATAAAATACAAGGTTGATGAATTTAACAAGTGCTTTTATTTGTCCAGAAAAAAAAAGATTGTACCATTTTCAGATACTCTCCCCTCCCTAAATATGATCAAGTTTTACAAACTAGGAGTAATTCAGGTATTAACACCTATATGATACAGAAAGGGAAAACATCCATGACAATGAAGAGTATACAATATTTATGTTGTATTTGCTTGAATATATAACTATATTTATGTAATAAGTTATAAAATAGTAATTACTATGCTACATCCTCACTCATTTATTCTGATATTTTTATTTTTCAGGCCAAGTAATAATGGTTTGAAAATAAACGTATTGCTCAAATTTCAGTTTACCTCTAACAATGCAGACACAATAAAAAAAGAAGCTGATAGCATTTTGCATCAGAAGTTGAAATTAAATGAAAGCTTCTTGAAGATAGATACTTCATTGCCCTATCTTAAAGGCAAGAAATACCATTTTTCTTTCTTTGTTACAGTTTATCATTTTAACAGTCTTCTCATCTACAGAGAAATCTTTATTTAACCATAAAATTAAATCACTTTTATTTGTAAGTCTCTTATTTACTTGATAATAAACAAATCTCCACATGATCAACACTTCCTTTGGTTAGTATGGACACAATTGTAAGACAAGGATAATATGATAATCCAAATAGAGTAGTATGTCCTACTGTTTAAAAAATATTTTAGTGGAATTTTTTGAACTAATTAAGCATTGTTGTTTTTGTTCAGTTGCTAAGTCTTGTCCAACTCTCTGTGACCCCATGAACTGCAGCATGCCAGTCTTCCCTGTCCTTCACTATCTTCCAGAGTTTATTCAGATCCGTATCCATTGAGTCTGTGATGCCATCCAACCATCTAACTCTGCTGCCCACTTGTCCTCCTGCCCTTAATCTTTCCCAGCATCAGGGTCTTTTCCAATGAGGTGGCTTTTCACATCAGGTGGCCAAAATATTGGAGTTTCAGCTTTAACACTAGTCCTTCCAGTGAATATTCAGGATTGATTTCCTTTAGGATTAACTGGTTTGATCTCCTTACTGTCCAAGGGATCTCAAGAGTCTTCTCCAACACCACAATTCAAAAGGATCAGTTCTTTGGTGCTCAGCCTTCTTTATGTTCCAACTCTCACATCTGTATGTGACTACTGGAAAAACCATAGCTTTGACTATATGGACCTTTGTTGGCAAAGTGATGTCTCTGCTTTTTAATATGCTGTCTAGGTTTGTCATAGCTTTCCATTCAAGGAGCAAGTGTCTTTTAATTTAGTGGCTGCAGTCACTATCCGCAGTGATTTTGGAGCCCAAGAAAATACAATCAGTCACTGTTTCTACTTTTCCCCCATCTATCTGCCAGGAAGTGATGGACCAGATGCCATGATCTTAGTGTTTTGAATATTGAGTTTTAAACCAGCTTTTTCATTCTCCTCTTTCACCCTCATCAAGAGGCTCTTTAGTTCCTTTTCACTTTCTGCCACTAGAGTTGTATCATAGGCATATCTGAGGTTGTTGATATTTCTCTCAGCAATCTTGATTCCAGCTTGTGAGTCATCCAGCCTGGAATTTCACATGATGTACTCTGCATAGAAGTTAAACAATCAGGGTGACAATATATAGCCTTGACATATTCCTTTCCCAATTTTGAACCTGTCTGTTGTTCCATATCCAATTCTAACTGTTGCTTCTTGTCCTGCATACAAGTTTCTCAGGAGACAGGTAAAATGGTCTGGTATTCTCATCTCTTGAAGAATTTACCAGTTTGTTTTATCCACATAGTCATAGGCTTTAATGTAATCAATGAAGCAGAAATAGATGTTATGCATGTGATAAAAATCTACTCTCTCTTACTGATATGGTAATATTTAGTACTTGGGTTTTTCTGATGCAATACTCTCTCCAATCTGAATTCAAAATGTAAGAATGGTCTGCACACAGATATCACAATATGTGAGGTACTGCATGATTTGGCTCCAGTGAAAAGAAGTCTGATATTTTTTCTTGTACTCCCATAACCTTTTTTAGGCATGTAGGATAGGACTGGCCTAGGTAATAAAAGGAAGAGAAAAATGACACACCCTGATAGTACCTGTCTCAGGCATAAAGACACCATCTTATTTACATCAGACATATTTCTAGGTGATGAATGTTTGGGGTCTGAGATTAAACAAAACTTATTATAATTTGAAGACTACTGTTAGCCTTCTATAAATTAACTTTGAAATGTTCATATTTTACCAGACTAAGGTGTAAATGAGATTAAAAAGCTAACAAGCTACCAGTAAGTCTTCTCTTGGTACTTTTTTTCCCCAAATTGTTTAGAGGGCTAGAGCAGATATACTATAATATGTTAAAGAGGAGAAAGGCATCACGGATTTGACTAAAGAAGAAAAACAGCTTGAAGATAAAGACATGAAGTCTCTGTAAGTGATGTTCAGCGTTCAGTTCTGCTAGTCATGCAAACAGAATAGGGTAGATTCTGAATCTAGTGCACTGGGTTTAGACAGCAAAAAAAGATTTCCTGAAAGAAATATTTTGTTAAAAAGGTGTAGGTATGTACAAAATTTTAATTTCAAAAAATTTAGATTTTGACCTCCCATTAAGACAACTGTTAGAAGCTGAAACCCCATCATTTCTGTGTCTGTCCCCCACTCTTACCCCCACTCTGTGATGTTAGTGGATTTAAGTTGTATACAGAGTTGCTGGATCAGGGTGGGGGGACTGGTCCATGCAGGCATCTGCTGGTGATCCATCCATCCAAAGATTTTCAGCTGCCTGTCTAGGCAAATTACTGTTAAGACATTCCTCATTCCCACAGGAAGGTCTCCTAAGATTCATAATTTATCCAGAGACACTTCTGTCCTTATCAGGGTGCTTGAAAATTAATTCATATATTATTTTTAAGAATGTACTTCTCTGCAAAAGAGTGATAAGTCCTTGAATACAGGAAATGTGTCTTCTGTAGACATAATCACCTTCAGAAGATTAGCACAGAACTCAGTACAGGACAGGAACAGGGTATTTGCAAAACGTTGTGTCTTTAACTCTGTAAACTAACTCAGGGTGAGCATGAAACAAAAGTAGTGCTTTAACATTAACAGACACCACAGAACACTGAGGAACCTGGAATCCTTCCTTTCCTCACTTAAGAGTTTTATAACTATGCTTTAGAAAGTAAGAGGTTATATATATAATATTTAAAAAACAAAGTCTCGCTTTATAGGGTAAGAGAACTCATTTAAATACATATAATATAAAGAGAAAATGCATGGAATGCACACCAGGAAGGACGGTAGGTGGTAGGGAAGAGAAACCATGACTTAGAAACCAGAAGACCTATGTCCTGGCAATAACAGTTGTAGCCTCCGATAAATTGTTGGACCTTTGTGTCTCAATTCCTGTTTCGCAAAATGAAAATACTAAGTGCGCGGGGATGACCCAGAGGGATGTTGTGTGGGAGGGGTGTTCATGTTTGGGATTGCATGTACACCCATGGTGGATTCATGTCAATGTATGGCAAAACCAATACAGTATTGTAAAGTAAAATAAAGTAAAAATAAAAATTAAAAAAATACAGTATTCATTGAAAACTACATAATTTCACAAAAACTGAACTTTTATGAAATACAAGAGAATATATTTGTAAATAGAGAAAATAAGAATTCCAAAATAAAGTATTAGAAATAAGAATCCCATCACTTACAAAATTAAAAAAAAATACTAAGTGAAACTTATTCTTTAGGAAAACGTAAAAATTTTGAAACATACGAGAACAAGCAAATTAGTGTAATGTATTATTAAATGGATTTTCTCTGATGTCTTTAACAATGTTAATCCTGGGAAGTTGGAGAATTGATTAACCTGTCTTTTAAAAAGGGAGAGCTTGGAAACTAAACACACAAATGACTCCAAAACACAAATATTGAAAGAGTTATCTGAGAATATCTTGATTCCAGCAGAAATCTGTTAAGCTTAGTCTTTTAAAGGTATTTTTTACAGGATTATGATAAAGCTCAAGGAGAAGATTTGAGTGTAGCTTTCAACTAAATTTTGTTTTGGGTAATGAACAGTTAAAATCGGAAAGGAATGACAATAAATCAAAAATTTTAAAAAGCTGATTATCTAAATATCATGTAATTCATAAAAAATATGCTTTTTCAAATCAATTTTAATTGGAGGATAATTGCTTTACAATGCTTTGTTTATTTCTGCCATGTAACAACATGAATCAGCCATAAGTATACATATGTTCCCTCTCTCCTGAACCTCCCTCCCACCCCTCAACCTATCCCATCCCTCTAGGTTGTCATAGAGTACCAGGTTGACCTCCTTGTGTTACACAACAACTTCCCGCAAGCTATCTATTTTACATATGATAATGTATATGTTTCCATGCTACTCTTTCTATTTGTCCCACCCTCTGCTTCCCTTGCTGTGTCTACAAGTCTGTTCTCTATGTCTGAGTCTCTATTTCCACCCTGAAAATAGGTTCATCAGAATCATTTTTCTAGATTCCATATATATGCATTAATATATGATATTTGCCTTTCTCTTTCTGACTTACTTCACTCTGTACAGGCTCTTTGTTCATCCACATCAGTTCAACTGATTCGAATTCATTCCTTCATTCCTGGCTGAGTAATCGTTGTATATGTGCATCTCAACTTCTTTATCCATCCATCTGTTGATGGACATCTAAGTTGCATGCTATTGTAAATAGTGCAGCAGTGAACATTGGGGATGCATGCATGCGGAGAAAGCAATGGCACCCCACTCCAGTACTCTTGCCTGGAAAATCCCATGGACAGAGGAGCCTGGTGGGCTGCAGTCCATGGGGTTGCTAAGAGTCGGGCAGGACTGAGCGACTTCATTTTCACTTTTCACTTTCATGCATTGGAGAAGGAAATGGCCACCCATTCCAGTGTTCTTGCCTGGAGAATCTCAGGGATGAGGGAGCCTGGTGGGCTGCCATCTTTGGGGTTGCACAGAGTCAGACATGACGACTGAAGCAACTTAGCAGCAGCAGCATGCGTGTGTGTTAAGTTGCTTCAGTAGTGACTGGACTCTTCACGAAACTATGGATTGTATCTCACCAGGCTCCTCTATCCACTGGATTCTCCAGGCAGGAATACTGGAGTGGGTTTCCCTCCCCTTCTCCAGGGGATCTTCCTGATGCAGGGATTGAACCGGTGGCTCCTGCTTTGCAGGTGGATTCTTTACTAGAGATACTGGGGATGCCCCAAATATTGGGGGTACATAAGTCTTTTTAAATTTTAGTTTTCTCAGGGTATATGCCCAGTGCCTTTGACTGTGTGTATCACAATAAACTGTGGAAAATTCTAAAAGAGATGGGAATACCAGACCACCTAACCTGCCTCTTGAGAAATCTATATGCAGGTCAGGAAGCAACAGTTAGAACAGGACATGGAACAACAGACTAGCTCCAAATAGGAAAAGGAGTACGTCAAGGCTGTATATTGTCACCCTGCTTATTTAACTTATATGCAGAGTACATCGTGAGAAATGCTGGACTGGAAGAAACACAAGCTGGAATCAAGATTGCCGGGAGAAATATCAATAACCTCAGATATGCAGATGACACCACCCTTATGGCAGAAAGTGAAGAGTAGCTAAAAGCCTCTTGATGAAAGTGAAAGAGGAGAGCGAAAAAGTTGGCTTAAACCTCAACGTTCAGAAAACAAAGATCATGGCATGCAGTCCCATCACTTCATGGGAAATAGATGGGGAAACAGTAGAAACAGTGTCAGACTTTATTTTTGGGGGCTCCAAAATCACTGCAGATGGTGACCGCAGCCATTAAATTAAAAGGCGCTTACTCCTTGGAAGAAAAGTTATGACCAACCTAGATAGTATATTCAAAAGCAGAGACATTACTTTGTCAACAAAGGTCCGTCTAGTCAAGGCTATGGTTTTTCCAGTAGTCATGTATGTGAGAGTTGGACTGTGAGAAGGCTGAGGGCCGAAGAATTGATGCTTTTTAACTGTGGAGTTGGAGAAGACTCTAGAGAGTCCCTTGGACTGCAGTGAGATCCAACCAGTCCATTCTGAAGGAGATCAACCCTGGGATTTCTTTGGAAGGAATGATGCTAAAGCTGAAGCTCCAGTACTTTGACCACCTCATGCAAAGAGTTGACTCATTGGAAAAGACTCTGATGCTGGGAGGGATTGGGAGCAGGAGGAGAAGGGGACCACAGAGGATGAGATGGCTGGACGGCATCACTGACTTGATGGACGTGAGCCTGAGTGAACTCCGGGAGATGGTGATGGACAGGGAGTTCTGGCATGCTGTGATTCATGGGGTCGCAAAGAGTTGGACACGACTGAGCGACTAAACTGAACTGAACTGATGGTAGTTTTATTCCTAGGTTTTTTTTATTGTTGTTGTTTTAAGGAATGTCCATGCTGTTCTCCATAGTGGCTATATTCATTTATATTACCACCAACGGTGCAAGAGTTTCCTTTTTCCCACATGCTCTACAGCATTAACTGTTTATAGATTTTTTGATAATGGTCATTCTGACTGGTGGGAGATGATACCTCATTGTAGTTTTTATTTCCATTTCTCTAATAATAAGCAATGTTGACTATCTTTTCATGTGTTTATTGGCCATCTGTATGTCTTCTTTGGAGAAATGTCCTTTTAGAGCTTCAGTCCATTATTTGCTGGGCTGTTTAAAAACACCCTTTTTTTATTTGTTAGTTACTTCATATTTCTCTGTAATATCTTACTATTTTTCCCTTACCTCTTTTTTTTGTTGTTGTTGTTGTTGTATACTCTTCAAACATCAAACTTGTTATATTATTTTTAAAGAGAAAGATAATTCAGACTTTCTATCAGCATGTTTGATGGGCTTTTAAATTATTATTTTGAAATAATTATAGATTTACATGAGGTTGCAAAGAAATTTATAGAGAAATCTCATGCACTTGCACCCTTCCCCAAGCCTTCCTTAATGCAGTACATTAAAACCAAGAAATTCAAATCAATACAATCCACAGAATTTATTCAGATTCCATAATAATATATGAACTAATTTGTGTGTGGATTTGTGTGTATCAGTTCAGTTCAGTTCAGTTCAGTCGCTCAGTCGTGTACGACTCTTTGCAACCCCATGAATCGCAGCACGCCAGGCCTCCCTGTCTATCACCCACTCCCGGAGTTCACTCAGACTCACGTCCATCGAGTCAGTGATGCCATCCAGCCATCTCATCCTCTGTCATCCCCTTCTCCTCCTGCCCCCAATACCTCCCAGCATCAGAGTCTTTTCCAGTGACTCAACTCTTCTCATGAGGTGGCCAAAGTACTGGAGCTTCAGCTTTAGCATCAATTTGTATGTATATCTCTAGGTAATTTTATCACGTATTGTATAACTACCACCAGAATCAATATATTTAGCTGTAAAATGTGAAGGCTCTCTAGTGTTACTTCTTTAATGCCACACCTATTTCCTCTATCTATACCTAGCCCAACTACCACTAATCCAGTTTTCATCTCTGTAATTGCATTATTGTACAGATTTCACATAAATAGAATTATATACTTGGTATCCTTTTGAGATTGACCATTTTTGTTCAACATATTTTGCTTGAGGTTCATCCACCTTATTGTATCAATAGTTTGTTCCTTGTTATTGCTAGGCAGTTTTCATAGCATTCCAGTTTGTTTAACCACTCATTTGCTGAAGAGCATTTGGGTAGTTTCAAGTTTTTGGCTTCTACAATGAAGCTGCTGTAAACATTCATGTCCAAGTTTCTTCATGAAAATGTCTTCATTCTTTGGGATAAATGTCTAAGAGTACAACTGCAGTTGATAAAAACATTTTTAGTTTTGAAAAGAACTACCAAACTATTTCTAAGAGTGGCTATACAATTTTGCATTTCCTATTATGTGAGTTAGCCAGTTTCTCTGCATCTTTGCCAAAATTTGGTGTTATCACTATTTTTCATTTTAGCCCTCCTGATAGGTGTGAGGTGATATCTACCTATACCCTCTTCTGTTTAACTTCCATTTTAATTAATTGATGTGGGATTATGAACAGGATTTTCCCAGAGGCCACATATAGTCAGAAGAAGGGTTTAATCTATGTCTGGGCCTCTACTTTTTGTAGAATTTTATTTAAATTAAGAATTTATTGACTTTTCAATTCCTCCAAAATAGAAATATTCATGTCGTGTAGAGTATTTAAATTATAATTGTTGCACTGCTGACCAATCATCTTGTTTTTTTCCCACAGCTATGAAGAATGTAGAAGCAGAGCATATCCTGAACAGCTGTAAGTTCAACATTATTATTGAGATGCACATAAATCAAATTCTTGCCTGTGGCTCAGTCGTGCCCGACTCTTTATGACCCCATGGACTGTAGCACCAGTCTCCTCTGTCCATGGGCTTTTCCAGGCAACAATATTGAAGTGGGTTGCCATTTCCTCCTCCAGAGTATCTTCCCCACCCAGGGATCTAACCCACATCTGCTGCCTTGGCAGGCAGATTCTTTACCATTGAGCCACCTGGGAAGCTCATATAAATCAAATAATAGAACCCAAAACACTTCTGGAATATCACTATTCCCATATAAACTTTTTCCCAGAAGTATATAACACCTTCTAATGGACACATAATTTAACTCTCCCCAAGGGGAAAAAATTACTATTAATAATCGGAAATGTCTATATGGACATACTTGCTCTACTGCAAAGAAAGTTTCACTGATGACTTTTTTTTTTTACAATCCCTTTTCATTTTATCTTATTTGTTTTTATTTGGCTCATTTTGCTAAAGCAGATTTTTCTTAGAATTTAATGACATCCACTAATTTTAATATGTGAACTTTGACATGTATGCTATTGTAGCATAATGATTTTTTGTAACATTAGAGAAGTATTTTAGAAGAGTAAAGATGGTATTTTTCTGCTATAAGTAAGGTACATTTCACACTCAAAATTGTCAAAAATCACTCGGGTAAACTTCTGCCTATAAAAATGTAATTCAGAAAATATGAAAAAAAATGTAAAGTGAAATTGCTGCAAGATGTATCAAATATTTTTTTAAGTTAATCCTTTTTTCAGTGTGAATAATTATTATTCTGTCATGCAGTTTTGATTAATTTTTAAGGTAAGGCAAGGTTACATTTCCATTTTAATGTGCCAAACATACTCACACACATTTATAACTCTGGAAATAACTGTCTAATTCCCTCTGACAGGTTGCGGTTTAGGGAGGGAGTTCCCTTCCATGGAAAGAATTGCCGATGGTAGTGTTGCAAAGAAAGCTGATTGGCCTTGGCAAGCCAGCCTGCAGGTTGATGGCATTCATTTCTGTGGAGCCACTTTGATTAGTGAGGTGTGGCTCCTGACTGCTGCTCATTGCTTTGATTCGTAAGTCCTCACCTATGCCAACCTCTCCATATATAACAGAGATCACCATTTCATCTCCTCACCTTCATATCCTGTAATTATTATCCCCTTTTCATTGGTCATCTTAGACCCTAAAATGGTATACATAATTGTCCAGCAGACTTAGAAGTAACAATTACTGCAGAATAGGAAAAAATCAGAATATTTTCAATTCCAACTGAATATAGATTCTCTAACAACCTCAACTTTAAAAACAAGTTAACATCACCAAAAGTTAAACACATACACACACACACCAGTTTTCCTGAAATATACTGTGCATTTCTTAAAATAAAACTCAGATAATAGTATCCCGACCCTCAAACTTACATCTGATTTTCCCACATGAATATCTGGTGCTGTGCTTTTATTATTTGTATGCTTTTTGGTGACAACATATGGAACACTTGGGGATACTAAAGAGATACAATAAACCTATTGAAATTCATATAAAATAGGAAAATATTCTAGATAAAATGTTTACTGAAAAGGAAGGATGTGAAAATAATATAAAAGTGGCTCCATCTCTCGCTCTTTCGCTCTCTCTTTTCTCTCTCCTTTCCTCTCTATTTTCTCTCTCCATAAATATACATACATTTATGTGCACAGATATGAGTACTTCTGTGTGTACATGTGGGTACATATGTCTGATTTTTATTTACTTGTATACTCCTCAACTAATCTGAATTACTTTTACAACCAAAACTGGTGATAATAAAGTTTCCTTTAAAAAAATTACACACTTTCCCTCAAGGAGAGTAATTTTAAGCTATTTTAGAATGAGGAAGCATTATCAGCAAAATGAAACAAAGCAGTCCCAGGGAGAAGCCACAAATAAAGAAAATGGGAGGATCCCAAGCAACTACTACTTTAAACAATTTGCCCTTTCCCACCACTATGTCCATGCTCATTCAGAGTCCTGGGCAACTTCCGATCAGAAATGATCTAAACCAATCATAATCCTTTTAATATGTGATCAGCTACGAAAACCCCAAACGCTGGACAGCTAGCTTTGGAACAACTCTAAGCCCCCAACTAATGAGACGAGAGGTGCAGTCGGTTGTCATTCATGAAGACTATGCTGCCCATAAGCGCGACGATGACATCGCTGTGGTGAAGCTCTCCGCCCCTGTCATATTTTCGGATGAGGTGCACAGAGTCTGTCTCCCGGATGCTACTTTTGAAGCCTTGCCTGAGAGCAAAGTGTTTGTCACTGGATGGGGAGCTCTAAAAGCCAACGGTGAGTATCTCAGTAAAAATGTACAAGTGAAGAAAACTCATCCTCCATTGGAATGCGTGCGTGCATGCTAAGTCACTTCAGTCATGTCCAACTCTTTTGACCCTCTGAACCATAGCCTGCCAGGCTCCTCTGTCCATGGGATTCCCCAGGCAAGAATACTGGAGAGGGTTGCCATTCCCTCCTCCAGGGGATCTTCTCCCCTGTTGGAAGACATATAAGATACAAAATCAAAATAAAGAAAATAGATGAAATCAAGATGTCACATGAAAAATATGGCTGAAATCAAGATGTCACATAAAAAATATGGCTGAAACAAGATATAAACCCTTGGTGATAGGGTTTATATCACCCTGTATCAACAGGGAAGCTTGGCATGCTGCAGTCCATGGGGTCGCAAAGAGTTGGACATGACTGAGTGACTAAACTAATGGTAAATTCTGAAAACTACTATTAAACAGTGCCTGTATGTATTATCTTCTTTATGGGATATTGGAATCTATGTAGCTATAGCTTTCCTTTAAAAAAAAAAATGACAACCTACTCCAATATTCTTGCCTGAGAAACCCCATGGACAGAGGAGCCTAGCAGGCTATAGTCCCTGGGGTCTCAGAAGAGTCAGACACAACTTAGTGACTAAACAACAACTTTCCATATAATGTTTTTCTTTCTTTTGTTGCCATTTGTACACAGAGATTGTTATGGTTGATGATTCTTAAAGGATGTAACTTGTGAACACTAATAATGACAAGCTTTCTGTAATGTACAGAATACAGTTAAATGGAAATACCTTAAGCAAGCAATTTGAATGGTGTTCTTGATACTAAAAATTAAAGGAGCCCTTTGTATCCATGTATCTATGAAAGAGTTTCTGGGCCTGAGACTTTATAAATTTGACAGACATTACATTTTACTACACTTAATAATATACAATAAACTGCAAAGAGAGAACTTTAGAGCCTGATTTGAGTTTCCAGTTCCCATGTCTCTTGGTTGGATTTATTACATATAATTTAATCTGCTCTTGAATTTCTGACTCTTATAGGCTTCCCTGGGGGCTCAGGGATAAAGAATTTGCCTGCCAGTGCAGGAGACACAAGTTCCAACCTTGGGTTGGGAATATCCAATGGAGAAGGAAATGGCAACCTAATCCTGTATTCTTGCCTAGAAAATCTAATGGACAGAAAAACCTGGTGGGCTCTAGTACATGGGGTCACAAAAGAATCAGACAAGAGTAAAATACAAGCAACAATATAGACTCTTATAATGGCATTACAATCTTGTTTGTGTCCTTGCTCAAAGTATAGCTTATATCTGAGTCTTTATCAAGTAGCAGTTAGTATTTTCCAGCAATAAGATTTTTAAATTAACATGTATATATATACATATATATATATAGAATAATGCTGTTGCACACTTGCTATCAGTTCAGTTCAGTCAGTAACTCAGTCATGTCCGACTCTTTGCCACCCAATTAATCACAGCATGCCAGGCCTCCCTGTCCATCACCAACTCCCAGAGTTCACCCAAATTCATGTGCATCGAGTCTGTGATGCCATCCAGCCATCTCATCCTCTGTTGTCCCCTTCACCTGTCCTCAATCCCTCTCAGCATCAGGGTCTTTTCCAATGAGTCAGCTCTTCACATGAGGTGGCCAAAGTATTGGAGTTTCAGCCTCAGCATCAGTCCTTCCAATGAACACCCAGTACTGATGTCCTTTAGGATGTCCCTTGCAGTCCAAGGGACACTCAAGAGTCTTCTCCAACACCACAGTTCAAAAGCATCAATTCTTCAGCACTCAGCTTTCTTCACAGTCCGACTCTCACATCCATGCATGACCACTGGAAAAACCATAGCCTTAACTAGAAGGACCTTTGTTGGCAAAGTAATGTCTCTGCTTTTCAATATGCTATCTGCGTTGGTCATAACTTTCCTTCCAAGGAGTAAGTGTCTTTTAATTTCATGGCTGCAGTCACAATCTGCAGTGATTTTAGAGCCCCCAAAAAATGAAGTCTGACACTGTTTCCCCATCTATTTCCCATGAAGTGATGGAACCAGATGCCATGATCTTCGTTTTCTGAATGTTGAGGTTTAAGCCAACTTTTTTCACTCTCCTCTTTCACCTTCATCAAGAGGCTTTTTAGTTCCTCTTCACTTTCTACCATAAGGGTGGTGTCATCTGCTTATCTGAGGTTATTGATATTTCTCCCAGTAATCTTGATTCCAGCTTGTGCTTCTTCCAACCCAGCATTTCTCATGATGTACTCTGCATATAAGTTAAATAAGCAGGGTGACAATATACAGCCTTGATGTACTCCTTTTCCTATTGGAACCAGTCTGTTGTTCCATGTCCAGTTCTAACTGTTGCTTCCTGACCTGCATATAGGTTTCACAAGAGGCAAGTCAGGTGTTCTGGTGTTCCCATCTCTTTCAGAATTTTCCACAGTTTCTTATGAGCCGCACAAAGGCTTTGGCATATTCAATAAAGCAGAAATAGATGTTTTTCTGGAACTCTCTTGCTTTTTTGATGATCCAGCGGATGTTGGCAATTTGATCTCTGGTTCCTCTGCCTTTTCTAAAACCAGCTTGAACATCTGGAAGTTCACGGTTCACCTATTGCTGAAGCCTGGCTTGGAGAATTTTGAGCATTACTTTACTAGTGTGTGAGATGAGTATAATTGTGCGGTAGTTTGAGCATTCTTTGGCATTGCCTTTCTTTGAGATTGCAATGAAAACTGACCTTTGCCAGCCCTGTGGCCACTGCTGAGTTTTCCAAATGTTCTGGCATATTGAGTGCAGCACTTTCACAGCATCATCTTTCAGGATTTGAAAGAGCTCAACTGGAATTCCATCACCTCCCCTAGCTTTGTTCGTAGTGATGCTTTCTAAGGCCCACTTGACTTCACATTCCAGGATGTCTGGCTCTAGGTGAGTGTTCATACCATCGTGATTATCTGGGTCATGATGATCTTTTTTGTACAGTTCTTCCATGTATTCTTGCCATCTCTTCTTAATATCTTCTGCTTCTGTTAGGTCTATGTCATTTCTGTCCTTTATCAAGCCCATCTTTGCATGAAATGTTCCCTTGGTATCTCTAATTTTCTTGAAGAGATCTCTAGTCTTTCCCATTCTGTTGTTTTCCTCTATTTCTTTGCATTGATCACTGAGGAAGGCTTTCTTATCTCTCTTTGCTATTCTTTGGAACTCTGCATTCAAATGGAGATATCTTTCCTTTTCTCCTTTGCTTTTCACTTCTCTTCTTTTCACAGTTATTTGTAAGGCCTCCCCAGACAGCCATTTTGCTTTTTTGCATTTCTTTTCCATGGGGATGGTCTTGATCCCTGTCTCCTGCACAATGTCACGAACCTCAGTCCATAGTTCATCAGGTACACTGTCTATCAGATCTAGTCCCCTAAATCTATTTCTCACTTCCACTGTATAATCATAAGGGATTTGATTTAGGTCATACCTGAACAGTCTAGTGGTTTTCCCTGCTTTCTTTAAGTCTGAATTTGGCAATACGGAGTTCATGATCTGAGCCACAGTCAGCTCCTGGTCTTGTTTTTGCTGACTGTATAGAGCTTCTCCATCTCTGGCTGCAAAGAATATAATCAATCTGATTTTGGTGTTGACCACCTGGTGATGTCCATGTGTAGAGTCTTCTCTTGTGTTGTTGGAAGAGGGTGTTTGCTATGACCAGTGCATTTTCTTGGCAAAACTCTATTAGCCTTTGCCCTGCTTCATTCCGTACTCCAAGGCCAAATTTGCCTGTTACCCCAGGTGTTTCTTGACTTCCTACTTTTGCATTCCAGTCCCCTATAATGAAAAGGACATCTTTTTTGGGTGTTAGTTCTAAAAGGTCTTGTAGGTCTTCACAGAACCGTTCAACTTCAACTTCTTTAGTGTTACTGGTTGGGGCATAGGCTTGGATCACCATGATATTGATTGGTTTGCCTTGGAAATGAACAGAGATCATTCTGTTGTTTGTGAGATTGCATCCCAGTACTGCATTTCGGACTCTTTTTTTAACCATGATGGCCACTCCATTTCTTCTAAGGGATTCCTCTCCACAGGAGTAGATATAAGGGTCATCTGAGTTTAATTCACCCATTCCAGTGTTTACACTATACACTTACTATAGTGTAAATTGTAAACATTACTTTTCATATGTACTATAAAATAAAAAAAAAATTGTATGTCTGGCTATATTGAGATATTAACTTCAGTGTGGTGGTCTGGAACCAAACTTGCAATATCTCTGAGATATGCTTATATAGCTGTGTGCTTTGTCAAATGATGAGGCAGATTTTCAGATAAGGTAAGGTAAACTGTCACAGATTATCCCAGGTGGTGAGGAATCCCAAGTTTAAATCTAACATTATCCTTCATGTAACTATGTGATCACAGCTAAGACTCAAAACCCAGTGAACTTTGGTTTCCTCTTCTGAAAAAAAGAAGTCTCACACCTATCTTTGATGATGGTAGCTAGGATTAAATAAGATAGTAGGAGTCAGTGTGCCAAGCATGGTACCTAGCACATAGGAGATACCCTAGAAATAAAACTTGAATCTGAACACTGTCATCGAGTCCAGAGTTATATTACCTCTAGAAATAGGTTTTATCACTGGTTCATCATTTGCAAGAAACAACAATTAACTGTCATAAGCAATAATATGGAAATTCTTCATCTGTTTATTTTTTTCTCTTTAGGTCCCTTTCCCAATACTCTAAGAGAAGTTGAAATAGAGATCATAAGTAATGATATCTGTAATCAAGTTCATGTATATGGTGGAGCTGTATCATCAGGAATGATATGTGCTGGATTCTTGAAAGGAAAACTAGATGCCTGTGAAGTAAGAATACATTTACATCTACAAAATGAATCTGTTACTAGAGATGACTTGACTGAATATAGACTAATGTCACTTTATATGACTCTATGACATTAACTTTGTGGAGGAGAGAGAATAGCAGAGTATACAGGGTTACATTTAAAACAGATAACCAACGAGGACCTACCATATAGCGCAGAGGACTCTGCTCAATATTCTGTAATAATCTAAATGGGAAAAGAATTTGAAAAAGCATAGATACATGTGTATGCATAACTGAATCACTTTCTTGTACATCTGAAGTTAACACAACATTATTAATCAACTATACTCCTATATCAAATTAAAATTTTTTAAAATGAGAAAAATTTTAAAAAACAAGCATGACCAGAAATTTTTTTAAAAAGTTACAGAGAACAGAAGAGCCATAATAAGTAGTCCTTGTTTACTATTATCTAGTGCTGTGCTTAGTCGCTCAGTTGTGTCTAGCTCTTTGCAACCCTATGGACTGTAACCCACCAGGCTCCTCTGTCTGTGGGGATTATCAAGGCTAGAACACTGGAGTGGGTTACCATGCCCTCCTCCAGAGGATCTTCCCAATGCAAGCGTTGAACCCAGGTCTCCCACATTGCAGGTGGATTCTTTACCATTTGAGCCACGAGGGAAGCCCAGAGCCATGTGTAAAGAATAATCACCAGCTGCAAACTGGTGGGCTCTGATTAAACAAAAGCATTTCTTGTAGATAACAGAAACCAAACCAGAGAGATATACAATCATTACTTCAAGCCATAGTCAGACTTTGTAGTTATGTACCTAATCCCTCTAATTGCAAGGCCCTGTGGCCTGGGACCTGCAGATGTCTCCATGGCCAGTAGAGCATCATCCCACCAGTGCTTGAACCTTTGAACTTAAATAGTGTACATCACATAGAATTATACTACTTAAGAGAGAAAATATCTATACATTCATTTTAAAGTGTTACCTCACAAATCACATACTAATTAAATAAATTACATTTCCCTCAACCTTCAGTTCAGTTCAGTCACTAGGTCGTGTCCAACCCTTTGCAACCCCATGAATCGCAGCATGCCAGGCCTCCCTGTCCATCACCAACTCCCAGAGTTCACCCAAATTCATGTGCATCGAGTCAGTGATGCCATCCAGCCACCTCATCTTCTGTCGTCCCCTTCTCCTCCTGCTCCCAATCCCTCCCAGCATCAGGGTTTTTTCCAATGTGTCAACTCTTCACATGAGGTGGCCAAAGTATTGGAATTTCAGCCTCAGCATCAGTCTTTCCAATGGACACCCAGAACTGATCTCCTTTAGGATGGACTGGTTGGATCTCCGTGGTTGGATCTCCGTCCTTACAGAGAATTAATTTTAATCATTAAGCATTTAAAGATAATACATTGTAAAGTAGGGCTATTTCAAGGACTGAAAATAAATAATTAAACTTTCTACCTATAGCATTTGAAACTGAATCCAATGGTTTAGTAATTCTATATATGAAATAGACTCAGCTCCACAAAAAAAGGAATCTGTTGGATAGAGACTTGTATCTGAATTTATTCCATAAGAGAGCAGATGTTCTCATTCTGTTGGTTCATGCTCCCTTGCTTCCTTCACCTCTAGTACACTAAGAACCTAAATTAGCATTTAGGACTTTGGGAAAGAAGTTCAGGACAACTGTTTTTGGTAGACCAGTAGGATTGCTTTTGGTAGACCAGAGTTCTTACTCTCTGTCCACTGGGCAAGAGAGTGTACTAAGAAGTATGTGATGGGAAGAGAGTTTAAAGGCACAAGACTCTAAGAATCCTGCCTACTTCAAACAGAATCATCTCTCTTATTTAAAAGAAACATCCGGAAGGGGTTTCCATATAATATTTCTTTTAAGTGAATAGATTCATTGCTAAAAGATAAAATTAAAAATTATTTGTGAAAGGGTTAAATACCTCAGGGAAGTCTTCTTGATTGCTACACTCAAACCAGTTCACTTGGGAGCAAAATCCTGTGTGTAATCAACAATGCACATTTATTTGGAATGTCCTTTGCCTATCTTTCTCCTCTCAAACCTATTGCTACACAGTGATACAGTGCCTCAGACATCTTCCTATCAACTGGTGGAACAAGGTGGGGATTCAGATTCAAAGCATGAGATTATTCCTACCTAACAGATTTAGGAGAGGCTTCATGGCAGAAGTGATACTTGAGGTCACATTTATGTAATAAATGGATGCTTAGACCTAGGTTGAGTTTGTGCTGTCTGCTGAGACCAAGCAAAACTAAAAACTATGCAAGTACAAAACTGAAACCTCAACTTTAGTCACACTACCTTACAGAAAGAGACATTAATAGAGGTAAACAGACATAATCAGATAACAGATAATAAGAACCTCAACTATTAAATTAATGGTGAGTAAAAACAGAATTTGTTTTTCATATTTCAACTTAAAATATTAATTTATTAGACATCCAGATTCTGATTAACTTGTATTTCTGACACCCCTTTATTTATCACATTGATCTTTTTTTTCTTCCCGCTTGCCAGGGTGATTCTGGGGGACCTCTGGTTATACCACGTGATGGAAATATCTGGTATCTTATCGGAATAGTAAGCTGGGGAATGGACTGTGGAAAAGAAAACAAGCCTGGAGTCTATACCAAAGTGACTCGTTATCGGGACTGGATTAAGTCTAAAACTGACATCTAATATAATAACCGCCTCTACCTCCAAAATGTAAATGCCATGTGTGGCCTCTGGCAAATCATGTTTAGTATGTGCTGCTATGTATATCGTCATCAGATTCAAGATGCAAATAAGCCTGATCTGACAACTCTCCTCTAACATGTGAGGAAAGGCTTTCTTTCACATCACCTGAAGTGTCTCATGGTCCACAAGCATATACCAACTCCAGCAAGATCTGCCACTGCTGCTAAGTGTCTCTGATTGCCTCCTGGCTCATCTTTTGGTTTCTACTACACACTTTCCATTTTAGAAAAATCCAGCAGTTTAATCAGATGAGTACCAGCTGGCTAAGTATTCCTTATTTTTTTCCTGACACAGCATACTGCCCTTCCCTGACTTCACAGTTTTTAGCTTCCTCCTCAAATAATCCTCATTCAGGATCTGTAGATTCACTACACCAGACAAATCCAGGTGATTCTTTTTGGCTGACACTAATGCAAACAATGAAGAGGTATTAGGCATGAAACCAGGACTCAACAGATGGCACTGCAAGAGTCCTCTCCCCTTTGCCCTCAGATGTTCATTTAACCTCTTTCTGAAACTTGAAAAATCTTGACATTTAAATTTACACCCAACAGTGCAGATTTTAAACTCTTTAAACAACTACACTAATGTTCACTTTAGAACAGTGAATAAATCCTTGGATCAGATAGTAGAACTGGAAATATTGCCTAGGATAGGATTTTGTTTCAAACTATGTAAAAATGACTTTTGATAGTCAGAAAATAAAAGCAGTTCCTTGGCTTTTCATCAGGTGGGGAATGAGAATAGGCAAGAACTTAGTGAGAGAAGTTACTTTCCAGCTCTAAAAACTGGAAAATGTTCTGGTTCTGGTGTAACTGTACTTTTCACTTGTTTAATTACCTACTAATGCAGCTTATTTCTTAAACCATTTTATTTTCAACTTCAGAAAACTTAAGGGACCCACAGAATGAAATGCCAGTATAAATTATATATTCATAAATATATGAGAAGTCAACAGAAAATTAGAAATTCATTCAGTTTGATATGAGTTTGGGAAAGACTTTATTGTATAATATTTAAGTTTACTGTTACAAATGGTAGTCATTCTTTGAAGAACTGTATTTATAAAGAATATTCAAATAAAGCATCTTTGGAATGGTTTAATAATGATATAGTCATTTTATATATATTTAAATGCATATTTTGTGGCACTGTACATTACTAGTGTTCAGCAAAACTCAAACTTTTATTGTGCATCTGAACTTTATTTGGCTCCCCCTCCTGTTATAATTAATTTAGTTAATGAAATAACTGCCATGTGAAGACATTTTGAGTTTTATATCAAGAGTCTTCCTTCTCCCACATAATGTTATATTGTAAATTAAAATATATTTATAATGATAAATTCAGACTCATTATCTTTGAATCATCACTCCATGGCAGAGTTTCTTAATCTTGGTACTATTGACTTTGTGTCAGGTAATTCTTTCTTGGGGTGGAGGTGGATGGGGGAGGTTTGAGGGGCAGCAGAATCTTCTACAGTGTAGAATGATTAGCAACTTTCTTTCCCTCTGTACCCTAGGTGCCAGCGGTAACTCTACCAAGCTGTAACAAATAAAAATGTACCTAGTCATTGTTAAATGTCCCCCAAGGGGCAAAATCACCCCCCAGGTGAGAACCACTGCCATGGAATCAACAGAAAAAAAAGAGTCATCATTAAAAATCTTGTACCCACAATTGCCTTACATGAGTTTGAAAATATCTTTCTTCTCATCCTTTATATAATGTCGATACAGTGAGAATGCCAAAATGCCATTTATCATGATGGTATTTAGACACTCATATCTAAACAATCCAAGCCAAATTAAGATCATTTGAGGATTGAAACTAGTTGGATAAAGGAGGCAGTTTGAAGACTGAGATGCTACAAAGAAATAGTTCATCTCTAGTTGGGCAGATGGGTGGGTGGATGGATGGATAGATATAGACATAAATAGATAAATTTATTTATCTAGAAATATAGAGAGATTGTATAGATATTAATATAAATATGTATCTAGAAGCATAAATGTCAAATAACTAAATCCTGAATAATTTGTATATCTTAAATATCCTTGAAATGTATAAACAGATGTAATTTGAAAGAGTATTACATAATGAGTTGAGGCAGAATGTCTCAGACCATCATTCACTAACACTGTAGAGTGAAGAATAGAGAATCATGTAGCATACAGTTCAGTTCCATTCAGTCGCTCAGTCGTGCCCAACTCTTTGCAACCCCATGAATCGCAGCACGCCAGGCCTCCCTGCCCATTACCAACTCCCGGAGTTCACTCAGACTCACGTCCATCGAGTCCATGATGCCATCCAGCCATCTCATCCTCTGTCGTCCCCTTTTCCTCCTGCCCTCAATCCCTCCCAGCATCAGTCTTTACCAGTGGGTCAACTCTTCGCATGAGGTGGCCAAAGTACTAGAGTTTCAACTTTAGCATCATTCCTTCCAAAGAACACCCGGGGCTGATCTCCTTTAGGATGGACTGGTTGGATCTCCTTGCAGTCCAAGGGACACTCAAGAGTCTTCTCCAACACCACAGTTCAAAACCATCAATTCTTCGGCGCTCAGCTTTCTTCACAGTCCAACTCTCACATCCATACATGACCACAGGAAAAACCATAGCCTTGACTAAACGGACCTTTGTTGGCAAAGTAATGTCTCTGCTTTTCAATATGCTATCTGCGTTGGTCATAACTTTCCTTCCAAGGAGTAAGTGTCTTTTAATTTCATGGCTGCAGTCACCATCTGCAGTGATTTTGGAGCCCCCCAAAATAAAGTCTGACACTGTTTCCACTGTTTCCCCATCTATTTGCCATGAAGTGATGGGACAGAGGATGAGATGGCTGGATGGCAGAGAATGAGATGGCTGGATGGCATCACTGACTCGATGAACGTGAATCTGAGTGAACTCCGGGAGTTGGTGATGGACACGGAGGCCTGGTGTGCTGTGATTCATGGAGTCGCAGAGTCAGACACGACTGAGCGACTGAACTGAACTGACTGATGGGACCAGATGCCATGATCTTAGTCTTCTGAATGTTGAGCTTTAAGCCAACTTTTTCACTCTCCTCTTTCACTTTCATCAAGAGGTTTTTTAGTTCCTCTTCACTTTCTGCCATAAGGGTGGTGTCATCTGCATATCTGAGGTTAATGATATTTCTCCCAGCAATCGTGATTCCAGCTTGTGCTTCATCCAGCCCAGTGTTTCTCATGATGTATTCTGCATATAAGTTAAATAAGCAGGGTGACAATATACAGCCTTGACGTACTCCTTTTCCTATTTGGAACCAGTCTGTTGTTCCATGTCCAGTAAAATCTGGATTGTCTAATATAGTAGACACTAGCCAGTTATAGCTATTTAGATACAAATTAATTAAAATTAATACAATTAAAATTTATTTCTTCAGTCATACAAATCACATTGTTTTAAACAATTAAGGTCGTTTCCTTTTTTCTAAACAAAAAATTAAACAAGAACCATATTTCAAATCCCTTTTCTGCTGGAACCAGAAAGATGTAGATACAAATATGTTTTAAGGCTTTACCCTGAACCCTTTTATACTCATGTAATTTAACTTCATAAGAATCAGAGTATAAAACACATATGTAATCTAAATATTATTAAGCTCCAAGTGAAACTGCACAAATGTTAATATTCATCAGCTACATAAACAAATCACAATGCAAACACAAAAATCACTACCTGTGACTAGCGGCTACCTATACAGATAAGTATGCATCATTTTCATCGCAGAAAGTTCTATTGGACATCACTGACCTAGAGTATTTGATGCAACTACCTATATAATAACGTATTCATCTAACAAACATTTCTTAAATCTCTATGCATTAGACATTGGGTATTCTAGACAATGGGTACACCGTTGTATATAAACCTCAGTCCTATGCTCAAGACCACATAAAGAACCAAAAGTACTTTTTAAAACTGCTGTTGAAAGTAGCAGACCCTTTGGAGAGTATGGTTAGGCAGGCAAAGCATGACCACTTTTGGACTCTTGTTCCTCTGGGGCTGCTGGTCCACTAGTGGAGAGGGGATCTGTATGATGATCTACAGCAGGTCCACAGGGACCCACAGGTAGAAATGGGGCTTTCCTATTTCCCTTAGATAACGATCCTAGAACTTCCTCAATTAGCAGTATATTAAAGAATCAATGAGAGGTGTTTTTTTGAGGTTGTTACTTTCTAAATCAATAGGGAATTTCTTGTAAACACAAAAGCTATGTTAATAGCAACCAAACAAGAGTAGCAAATAATGAGGTGTATCAGAGTGACTTAGTCACAAAGAAAAGAAATATCAAATTATAGGTTAAGCAAGAAGTCAACCCCCAAAATCAAGGATTGGATTGTGCAATCTGATAATGTAAATTTATTATAGATGAATCTGCTGCTGCTGCTGCTGCTGAGTCGCTTCAGTCGTGTCCGACTCTGTGCGACTCCATAGACGGTCTCCTACCAGGCTCCTCTGTCCCTGGGATTCTCCAGGCAAGAACACTGGAGTGGGTTGCCACTTCCTTCTCCAATGCATTAAAGTGAAAAGTGAAAGTGAAGTCGTTCAGTCGTGTCCTACTCTTAGCGACCCCATGTACTGCAGCCTACCAGGCTCTTCCGTCCATGGGATTTTCCAGGCAAGAGTACTAGAGTGGGATGCCATTGCCTTCTCCGACAGATGAATCTAGAAAATATGAAACCAACAAATCACTGTGACCACACATATGTTCATTCAAACGTTGCCAGGACCTAAGAAACTTAGGAAACCTAAGAAACTTAGACCAAACGTGTTACTATGCTGCCATCTCCTGGTTCATGTTATTTTAAAAATATATTTTATTGTAGTTTCATTTCAAGATACGAAATTACAGGAGCTGTTTGCTAAACATAAAGCAGTACAGAGATAACTCTGGCAATACCTCTCCAATTCTTTCCTAAGATAACCAAGTTTAAAGTTCTATATATGTTTTTATTGGGCTGGCCAATAAGTTCATTCAGGTTTTCTGTTACAGCATATGGGAAAATCCGAAAGAACTTCTTGGTCAACCGATTATGCTGTTTTCTATGTATACAAATATGAATGAATATATCTGTTCACTTATAAATAACTTACCCACCTTTCCCCCCCAAAATGATATTATTTTATATATACACACACACTCTCTCCCACATATGAGTATATCTGGGCTTTTATTTCTACCAAAATGGTAAACTAGCTTAGGAAAATACTCCTTTCTCCAAATCAACCAAATCAGATAAATTATAGAATAAGAAGTAAACATGAATCTAGACCAGGAAATCATAACAAAAGTGAGGTAGCAGGAGAGAGGCCTATCTTGAACCAGAGTACATAGGAAGGGTGGGCCCCTGAAGCCTAGAATGTAATGAGCAAATAGTTGAAAGAAGTTTTTTGTTTTTTTTTTTTTTTTTAAATTTTACTCGGTCCCCTAGGACCCTGCCTTGCCCTGTATTACCTTGAGGCAATGTTCACCTGTTTTTCATATCAGTCTAGACTCAGCAACCCAAACCACCAATTTTGGAAGTATCTGGGAAAATTTATACAAAGGAGAGAAACTTCTGGAAAAGATAGCAAATGATCAGCTGCTTTCAGGTTTTCTTTTCCTCACCCTCACTTCTCCAGACCTCCAGGACTGGTGAACTGAAGTCTAAGAACAACATGACTTCTCCCGAGTGCTGCTTCACTGTGAGAGCCCAGATCTGTAGCTATTAGTATCCTGGTCAGCCTTCACCTGCAGAGGAGCGCCAACTTGGCTATGCTCAACCCCTGCCCACCAGCTCAGTCCTGGTGGCTTTGGTAAGCGGCATGGGCCTGCCCACGGTAGATATCCACTGGTGGATCTTCTGGCTTCATATAACACCTGTTCCAGAATGGCCATTTTCCTTGGCCTTTTTATTTCTTTCTCCAGTATCTGCCCGGCCAACTACGGAATTTCTGCTTCACTCAGTTTTAATTGTGCTTCTTCCAGTCTGTTAAGATCTACTCTTGCAAGTGTGCCCAATCTCCTTGGTCCTTGACAGGATGTTAAATTCCCTACCTCAAGAAGGTCGATGGATTCTTACTTATCCCATCTTCAGTTCAGCCCTCCTTCGTCAGGGAACTTCAGAACCCAATGCCAGGAACAGCAGTACTCCTCTGCCAGCACATGCTCACTAATTCTTATAACTTCTTCAGTGCATAGTCTCCTTACCTCCTTCTCAGGCTCAGCACATTTTTAGCTGAGTTATTGGCATGGTTGTCAGTAGAGGAGGGGGGATATCTCTAGAGGAGCCATCGGTTGCCAGGTGAGGGAAAGAGTTCTGCAGCTCTTCCAGCATGGGATAAGTGTTGGCACCTAAAAGGAACAAGGGGCTGAGGTTCAGGAAATCTGCAGGATTTAACACCAATATCTTTCCGCCTGTCTCCCTCTTACATTTCAAGATTCCAGGTTTTCTTTGTGTGTGTGTTAGTCACTCAGTGGTGTCTGATTCTTTGAGATCCCACGGACTATAGCCCACGAGGCTCCTCTGTCCATGGGATTCTCCAAGCAAAAATACTGGAATGGGTTGCCTTGCCCTCCTCCAGGGAATCTTTCTGACCCAGGGATTGAACCTGAGTCTCTTACGTCTCCTGCATTGGGAGGTATGCTTAACCTTTAACTGATTTTAAACAACCTTCAGTTTCTCCTTATCTCTCTGTAGGGCAATGATACAATTTAACAGTAACCAGCCAAGTCCACTATCTTTGTAGGCATTCCTCCTTTTCATCCCTTAATTGCTAAACCATCACCCCTACAATCATGTCCCCTCCGCCAGGAAGTTTTCTGAGATCACTGTTGGCGAAATCTTTAGCAAATTAGGTGTCACCTCCTGCCAGGGATTATCTGTGCCTCACATGCCACTCAGAATGTCCTCTTTACCAATAGGTGGGGAAATGAGTTTTCTGATCTTCAATTTTCTGAAATAACTCAATCATACTCCACAGTTGGATTTAAGGCACAAGAGATTTATAGGGGTAAATTTCTGTGAAAAAAAAATGAGACATATGTTGGAAGAGGAAAAGAGACCCTTCAAGATGCAGTTCAGGTCCAAAATTTGTGTAGTAAAGGGGGAAAAGAAGAGTTAGGAATAAAAGTATCACTTGGCAGTGCAGGTGCAAGGAAATTTGGCCAAGCCTATGGGCAGTCTTCAAATTAAAGTCAAGCATCAGAGAAGTCCCACATTTTCTAAGAATATGTTTGCCTTAATAAGCCTGCTGTGTGCTTGTATACTGCTTCTGTTAGGTAAATAACACCATGGATAGAATGGAAAAAGATATTTAAAGTGTTTAAAACTGAAAAGTTAGTGATATCTTTAGCAAAATACAAAATACTCTTGCAAATCAACAAGGAAAGGAACAACCATATTAGAAATATGGACAAATGATATGAAATGGCAATTTATAAAAAAGAAGCAAGCATATAAAGCAAATGCTTAAAGAATTAGTATTTGGATTATTCAAATACAGTTAAAGCAAATGTAAGGCATGGCTATATACCTAATAAGCAAGTAGAATAATGGCAAGTGCAAGGAAGGATGTAAACTTTTCATGAACTACTGATATTCGCAGTCAGTTTTAGTTAAATTATGTATACACTTGTCCTATGACCCCCAAATTCTATCATATGTTATATCATGCACAAAGTCAATTTCAAATTGTTTCCTTCTACATTTTCTTCAGATCAGATAACCTGGAAAAGTTTTAATTTTCTCATATAATTTCAAGTTCAAGCTAAAAATCAAGAACACAGGAAATCTTCATTTAACAATAGTTTAGCCATGAGAGTAGCAGACTTATGACAGAAGGAAAAGCATGCATTCTCAAGTAATGCTGTTAGGCTTCACAGCCTTGAGAACTGATGACCCATCTCTACTGCTGCAGGAAGGAGAGAGTGTTTCCTCACTTTGAATAAATTTCCCTAGGTTGTTAGAGTAAGCAGTAAATGATGAGCCTGGCATTCTATGCAAAATAAATGACATATTTTCATCTCTCAGAGGTGCAAGGAGTAGAGGGAAGGTTTTGGACATTAATCTTTTAATTTTAATAGATTCTTATATTTATAACTAATACCTGTAACTTCATTAACTCACAATTTTGATTGAAATTAATACATTAACAAATTTTCTTCTGTTTTTCTACTTAATGTAAGATGTAAAGTATGATGTAAGATGTAAAGTAAGATGTAAGTATGATATCCATGCCAATGATATGCTTAGATTATAATCCAAGCCATGTTCTTTCTTTTGCATAGAACAGGGTAAACAGTCTTCTGAAACCTCTAGGGCAATAGTTTTCATGGGGACCATCTCTCAGGAGACAGAGATGCTAAGTAAGTGGGATTCCAGTTTTGCCCTGCTCAACTCAACCAGAACTACTTCAGTGTGATTTGCTCATGTATTTAACTTCAGCATAAAATTCATTTAGAGTAAATGGTCCCATTACTTCATCTCCCCCACCCCTAAATAACTGTTGTAATTCATTGTTTTAGGAGGATGTTTGTTAACATTTTGTGACTTAGTGGAAGTGGGGTATAGGTTCTTATGTTAATGAGAAGGAGACTTTGAATAAATGCAAGTCATGACAACTTAATAGATGTAGAAAACCCGAGAATGGATGAAGGGAAATTGGAGAACAATATCTTGTTTGGGCATTTTAAATTTGAGATATCAGAAACAATACCATGTAGAACTATTCCAGAAACAGAACTTTAAATCAGAAGAATTATAATAAATATTTAAAGAGATTTGTGGGTCAGATGCTTATAGATGATATCTGTGGCAGTGGATTAGAAAGTATGGAAGACAGATTTCATGATATGAATTTGGCAGTGATTTCTTAGACATGACACCGAAAGAACAGGCAACTAAAGAAAAAAATGGATAAACTGGACTATGTCAAAATTTAAAACTTTTGTACATCAGTGGAAACTATCAACAGAGTGAAAAGGCAACCCATGGAATGAAAGTAAATATTTGAAAATCAAATAAGGGGTTAATAGCCAGAAATATCAGAGAAGGCAATGGCACCTCACTCCAGTACTCTTGCCTGGAAAATCCGATGGACAGAGGAGACTAGTAGGCTGCAGTCCATGGGGTCGCTAAGAGTCGGACACGACTGAGCAACTTCACTTTCACTTTTCACTTTCATGCATTGGAGAAGGAAATGGCAACCCACTCCATTGTTCTTGCCTGGAGAATCCCAGGGACGGGGGAGCCTGGTGGGCTGCAGTCTATGGGGTCGCACAGAGTCGAACATGACTGAAGCAACTTAGCAGCAGCAGCAGCCAGAAATATATAAAGAAATTCTATGACCCAGCAACTAAAAAACAACCAACCAAATTCAAAACTGGGCAAAAAACTTAAACAGTATTTCTCTAAAGATACACAAATGGCAATAGGCATATAATATGTTGCTTCCGTGGTAGCTCAGCTGGTAAAGAATCCGCCTGCAATGCAGGAGACCCCGGTTTGATTCCTGGATCAGGAAGGTCTGGAGAAGGGATAGGCTACCCACTCCAGTTTTCTTGGGCTTCCCTGATGACTCAGTTGGTAAAGAATCCACCTGCAATGCAGGAGACCTTGGTGTGATCCCTGGGTTAGAAAGATCCCCTGGCAACCCACACCAGTATTCTCACCTGGAGAATCCCCATGAACAGAGGAGCCTGGCAGGCTGCAGTCCATGGGGTCACAAAGAGTTGGACATGACTGAGTGACTAAACACACACAGGTGTTGCTCAATATCACTAATCATTAGGGAAATTCAGATCAAAACCACAGTGAGATACCACTTCACATCCATCAGGATTCAAAACAAGAACAACAACAACAACAAAAACAACAGAAAATAGCAAGTGTTGGCAAAGATATGAAGAAATTAGAATACGTATTCATTGTTGGTAGGATATAAAATGATATAACTGTTATGGAAGGTGGTATGACATGTCTTAGTTGTTTCTGGCTGCTATAACAAAAATAGCATGGAGTGGGTAGCTTACTAATAAACATTTGTTCCTCACAGTATGGAGGCTGGGAAATTCACGGTCAAAGCGCGGGCAAATGCATGACTATTGAAAGTTTGCTTCCTGGTTCTTAGATAGCCATCTTCTTGCTGTGACCTGACATCCAGAAGAAGAAACAGAGTTCTTTGGAGTTTCTTTTATTAGGTTCTAATCTCATTCATGATGACTCTAGCCTCATGACCTCATCACCTATGAAAGGCCCTACTACCTTTATCATCACATGGGGGTTAGTATTTCTACATATGAATTTTGAGACAACACAAACAGTCCATAACCAGTGGTTCCTCGAAAACTGAAAGAGAGTTTCCATATGAACAATGATTCAATTTCTGTGTATATATCCAAAAGAAATGAAAACAGGGACTGATATTTATATATCCATATTCATAGCATCATTATTCTCAATCACCAAAAAGTGGAAGTAACTCAAGTTACTCAAGTACATCGACAGATGAATAAACAAAATACGACATGTATATATACAATGGGATATAATTCCAGTTTTAAGAGGAAGGAAATCCTGATACATGCTATAATATGGATGAAACTGAGGATGTTAAGTGAAGTAAGCCAGTCACAAAAAACCTACTATATGATTATACCAATATGAGGTAGCTTTAAGGTCCTTAGAGTCATCAAATTAATAGAGACAGAAAATAGAATACTGGTTGACAGAGTCTAGGGGAAGTGGGAAACTAGAAATTAGTGTATAATGGGTAAAGAGTTTCAGTTTTGGAAAATGAAACAGTTCTAGAGATGGATGATGGTGATGGTTGCAGAACACATGGGTTCAGTCCCTGGTCGGGGAGTTAAGACCCCACACACCCAGAGCCAATAAAACAGAAACAATATTGTAACACATTCAATACTTAAAGATCATCCACGTCAGAACATCTTTAATAAAATAAATACAATGGTAAATTTTGTGATCTGTATATTTTATCACATTAAAAAAGAGAGAAAAGGAGGGAGCACAAAGAGAACAAAGAAGAAATCCACGTCAAGACTCAAACAGAGATTGGAGTTTTTAGATACAAGCCAAGGAATTCCTGGAGCTACCAGAACTAGAAGAGGCAAGGACGGGCTCCCTTTAGCCTTTGGAGGGAGTGCAGCTCTGATGACACCTTAATTTCAGACTTCTGTCTCCTGAACTGTGAGAGATTACATTTCTAGGTTTGTTGTAATTTGTGAAAGCAGCTTCTGCAGCCTAACATAATCATGTAGGAAGCAAAGTCATCAGCTAATAGTGAGAAGTGAAGGGATTTGAGTAAAGAAGAAAAATGAAAAATTGCTGTTCAGGAGTGTGAGAAAGGGAAAGGCCTATGAACTATAAACTGACAACCTGCAGCACTGAGCGACTTCCCTTTCACTTTTCACTTTCATGCGTTGGAGAAAGAAATGGCAACCCACTCCAGTGTTCTCGCCTGGAGAATCCCAGGGAGGAGGGAGCCTGGTGGGCTGCCATCTATGGGGTCACACAGAGTCTGACACGACTGAAGTGACTTAGCAGCAGCACTAGGAACCACTTTAGGATGACAGAAATTTAAAATTAAATCTATCAGTTTGTGTGTTTTTCTACAGGCCTCCCTGGTGGCTCAGAGGTTAAAGCGTCTGCCTTCAATGCGGGAGACCTGGGCTCGATCCCTGGGTCGGGAAGATCCCCTGGAGAAGGAAATGGCAATCCACTCCAGTATTCTTGCCTGGAGAATCCCATGGACAGAGAAGCCTAGTAGGTTACAGTCCACAGGGTCTCAAAGAGTCGAACACAACTGAGCGACTTCACCTCACCTCAGCTTGTATATCTGCATAATAGTTACAGGTGTAGAATCATAAAAAGTTGGATTTATCTAAGGTTATCTTTTTAATCAAGAGAGTACTAAGTGAGAGAGAAGTTGGCAGCATACGAAAGTGAAGTGAAGTGAAAGTCACTCAGTCGTGTCCAACTCTTTGTAACCCCAAGTACTATACAGTCCACGGAATTCTCCAAGCCAGAATACTGGAGTGGGTAGCCTTTCCTTTCTGCAGGAGATCTTCCCAACCCAGGGATTGAATCCAGGGCTCCCACATTGCAGGAGGATTCTTTACCAACTGAGCCACAAGGGAAGCCTGAGAATTCTGAAGTGGGTAGCCTATCTCTTCTCCAGCGGATCGTCCTGACCCAAGAATTGAACCAGGGTCTCCTACATTGCAGGTGGATTCTTTACCAACTGAGCTATCAGGGAAGCCCCAGCATACGGAAGGAAGCAATTTTTTGTTCAACAAAAATTTAACAGCATTTCCTGAGTCATATTGTAAATCTAGGCTTTAAGAATAGCTGATTGTCTTTATTAAGAGCTTTTTATGTGAAGGTTTCTTTAAGATATTTGCATACCTACCAATAATCTTCTTTAAACTCTTAATCCTAGTGCATTCCTAAGGTATTTCTCACTCAAATCCCTGTAACCAGTTTCTTCTCCCTTAACAAAATTAGTCAATATCAAAAAAAAAAGAAAGAAAGAAATATTGCTTTCTTGTTGGGACTATGCTCTCTCTGGGCTCTTTTCTTCAAGCTGTTCTATGGGTTGAGGCTTCTCTGTTCAGACTTGTCAAACTAGTTTCATTTCAAGTGCTTGTAATTCATTTCCTTATTTCTTCCAGCCGTAGATCTCTAATATATCTAGAGATGTCATATAGTTGATTAGAAGGTCAGATTGAGTGGGCGCACACCTTGAGATCATCTTCTTCCTCCTACAGATAATGTATCGGTAAGTTCAGTATTGTTTGGCAATGGCTTGTCTACTCTGTCAATGGCTAGATTCTCAGTGTATCCGGAGGACTGCCTGTGAGGTGTCCTCAGTGGATTCACTCTGGACTGGATGTTGTAAGATTTCAGAAATTATTATAGCAGCTGGATTAATTAATCTTCATAGTTAAAATGAGTATTTTTGTATTAAAATCACTATTAGCTTTATTTCATGTTGCCAAATTCAATAGTTGGGATTTTAGAAGAAGATAATGAAAAACTATATTACGTTGTGTCCTGATTGCTTCTGATTTTGGAGGGGATGGAAGAAGGTGTTAATTTGATTTAAGAAAAGCCTCCTTTCAGCAATCTGATTAAACTTATCTTCTTTAACACTTTACCTTCACCTGCTTTTTCTTGTACCTTATAGTCAGACATTGGGAACTAATATAGATTGGGAGGTCAAAAGCTGCCGAGACATTTGCCTTTATCTGGAAATGCTAGGACTTCTTGCTGAGAGAAAAAAGATGAATTAAGTTTGGGGAAAATATGTTTACTCTCTAAAATTTTTTCTATTAAATATTAAAGATAACAGAAAACTAAATGATTTCAAGGTTTTTATTCAAAGTAAGGTTTGCTTACTGGCATAACCTTTGATAAAATCAAAATAGTGGTTTTAAACATCCATGATAACAATAATATTTCACCATTGCTTATATGTATGCCATTTCCAAAACATTTTTACATTTATTATTTCATTTATATGTATATGACTATATTTCATAATAGTCAGGACAACCTTGTGAAATCAGCAGAACAGAAATAAATTACCATTTTAAAATGAGGAATCTAAGGAAAACAGATGTTAAGGGGCTTCTGTGTGTCGACAGAACTGTGATACCAGAATCAGAGTACTGCAACCCACAAATCCTTAAGTCCAGTCTTCCTGGACTCTTGCAGCCTCTCTAGGTGGCCAGGATTCCACCTGGGGAATTTCAAAGATGAGAGCTTGACACAAGATCAGCCACTAAGCCCAGTGAATTTCACTGGGTTTCCTTCCTCACTAATAAAATACACATTTAGATCAGTTCTTTAGTGAGCAAATAGTAGCTGCCAGAGGGTCTCTGAGATCCTTAGACGGTGTCTACAATGCTTCACACAAAACTGGCACTCCGCAAATATTTGTTGAACAAATTAATGAATAAACAAATACAAATGTCTAGCATTAGTGTTTTGCTTATTAAAATTTGTTGATTTGAAAATATATATTCCATGCCTATAGAAATCATGATACTGTAAAGCAGTAATTCCAACCTTTCCTATTTCACATTTTCCAAAGTATTCTTTTAAAAATATCAACTCTCATGATTATAAACACCAAAAATCCTCTTTTTTAATGAATATTTATGTGCTTAGAGGAATGTTTTCAGCTAAAGGGAAGTAAATTTTAAGAGCAATATGGGGAATCAGTGCTATGATTTAGAACCTCCATGACAAAGGGAACAGTGAGAAACACTGAATTTTTATGGTTTCTTTAAGATAAACTCAAGGAACATTAATCCAGGATTTGGAGGATTTGCAGGAGTTGGCCAGTCAGCCTTAAAGATTGAGGCAAAGTAAATGCTTAATAATTACTATGACGCCCCATGTCTCACCTACACAAATTCTACAATACGCTCTAGAGTCGTGCTGACCATTCTTACTTCTCCACTAACAAGAAACTTAATGTGGAAACTGTGTCAAAGTATACTTGATTCGTATCATTGCTGTTTCTGTCTGTTAAATCTTGGACTTTTTTCTGTGGGTTTTGTGACCTTCTTCTTGACCTTTCAGAGATAGTCCTTAGTGTCCCAACTTTGCAATGAATATCCACTTTCACTTGCCTTTAGCAATATCCTTACCCCTACTCTTTCCTATAAATTTATTAGTTGAGTGATGCATTCACTTAAAATCTCAATTATTTCTCTTATAAAAGATAAAATATCAAATGACTTCTTCATCTGAGATTCCTGTCCTGTACCCAGACAACTGGCATCTCTCTCTTCCTGGGCTTCCCTCATAGCTCAGTTGATAAAGAATCCACCTGTAATGCAGGAGACCACGGTTCAATTCTTGGGTTGGGAAGATCTGCTGGAGAAGGGTAGGCTACCCACTCCAGTATTCTTGGGCTTCCCCTGTGGCTCAACTGGTAAAGAATCCACAGGCAGATTCTTTATAAGACCTGTGTTCGATCCCTGGATTGGGAAGATCCCCTGAAAAAGGAAAGGCTACCCACTCCAGTATTCTGGCCTGGAGAATTCCATGGACTGTATAGTCCATGGGATCCCAAAGATTGGACACGACTGAGCAACTTTCTGTCTTCCTATCACTTCATAAATGCAAAATTAGATTTCTCCTTGTCATTATCCTCATTTAGAGAAAAAGTCCTGGAAAAGTCTTTGCAAGCATTCATGTTTTACACTTTAATTTCATTTTGAACACTCATTTTAATCAACTTGTTAATTTGCCAATTTCTGTCTCTAATATACTCAAAAACTGTATCTTCAGAGTTAAAGTCAAAATAACAGGCTAAAACCTCCATGTTACTGATCACTAAATTTGTATAAATTATCAGTTAAATTTTACTGTCTTATTAGTTTTTAGCAAATTCATAGTGCTTGCCAGGTGCTACATATGCACTGCATTATATTAGCTCATTTAATTATCAAAACAATTCTTTAATCAAGCAGTACTATTATCTCCATTTTATAGAGTAAAAAGTAACTAGCCCTACATCACAGGCTATTGAGTAAAAGAGTTGGGATTTGAGCAATCTGGAGTCAATACATGTGGGTTCAATCATGTTGCATTAATGAAAACTAACATGTGACTCTGTTCTACCTCTAATCTGAAATCAAAATTCAATGCCATTTATTTAGACTTTGTGCTAAACTACCACAATAAAACTCCCTGTTTTGCTTACATATGAAGGTGAGAGAATTAAATGCCAGTCATTTCTCAGATTAAGGCTAGAGAAATCCCCCTTACTGATTCAGGACAGGGAAATCTAGAAGGGACTCATTATGGCTGAGTAGATGCTAGAAGAAAGACAGAGCTGCCAGGATTCAAAGCAAATCCAGCCCAGCAGGAAGATATGATAAGTAGTGAGTAACTGTCTATGCCAGGGAGAGGCAGGGGTGGGAGGATGAGTACATATCCCTCCAAGAGGATGAGTACATATCCCTCCAAGAGGATGAGTACGTCCATAGCGATTCCAGGAAAGGTGTTCTTAATCCCCTTTAGTTCACATTTTCTTCTTCCAGACTCAAATGCTCAGTTATGTTCCTTTTTGCTCAGTGCAATCATTGTTTTTTTGGACCAGGGTGAAGGAATTTCCCTAAATAGGTGAAGAAGTAGGGTCTTGTCTCTTCTGGTGTTCTCATTTTCTTTCTCTGAGTCACCTGAATTCAGTTCAGCTTGAATCTTCATTATTTTCTATAGACAATCTTCTTTGGTCTGGAATCACAATGATGTTTTATTCAATTTTGCCCCTCCTTCTTTGTCACAGCCCTCACTTCATTCATAGCTGAAAATTAAATACAGATGGAATATTAGAAGTTTTCTTTGTTTCTTTCTTTTTTTTTTTTTTCTTAACCTTCTGTCAATGAAGCATTCCATGGAGTAGCACATTGGTGTAAATACATCTGTTTTTGTTTAGGTCATGTCTGACTCTTTTGCAACCTCATGGACTGTAGCCTGCCAGGCTCCTCTGTCCATGGGATTTGCCAGGCAAGAATACTGGAGTGGGTAGCCATTCCTTTCTCCAGAGTATCTTCCCGACTCAGGGATCAAATCTGGGTCTCAAGCTTTACAGACAGATTCTTCACCATCTGCACCCAGATAAGTCCAAATGTGATTATTAATTCTCCTCATACATACTTGCTTTTACATTCCTCTTTCATTCCTCTTCCTCACCTCAAGATGACCTCTGCTACTGTCTAGAGAAAGAAAAGGCAATATTATACTATAGTATAGTTTGAGAGTTCTATGCCATACTATACTTTGAGAGTTCACAAGCATTTAAAGTCAGTAGAAATGAAGATGTGAAAGCAAAAACAAATTCAAGGCTTGACCACAAAGGAGATGGGTCATCCCCTCTGACCAGTAAAACACCCTCTGCCTTCACTTTATAAAAACTTCATAACACTTCATAGAAAGTGTTTATTTTATCCTCCAAATGCTCTTGTCAAGCTCCTCTGCAAAAGTTGGGCTAGAACTAGGTACTATCTCTGCAACTGGCTGCATGAGTTGAACAAACTGTTCACCTGTAAAATGAAGATAAATAATTCTACTGACAAGAGCGTTTGGAGAATAAAATCAACACTTTCTACAGGGTCGCAAAGAGTCGGACACGATTGAGTGACTGAACTGAACTGATGAAGACAGCACTTGCCATATAGTAGCACTTGATCTTATCACCTTTAGTACTAAATGTCATTCTAAAATAGTCACAGAGTACCCAGACAGATACTCACATATCAGGACCTATTAAGTCACCATGAAAGGTTGCTTTTCTGTAGCAAATGACTGAGTTCAGCTGCTCAAAGGGAATGATGATTTTTATTGATGGAAGGAGAGTTTGGCACTTTGGTTTATAAGAATGTTCCTCCGGGGATGGGTGCCAGTTTAGGAAAAGAGGAGCAAAGTTTTCTATACTAATTGGCTCCCAGGAATTCAATGCATTTAGCACCTTTGACAATTACGTTACGAGTTAAGTAGACTATAGTTTGGCCTGGGAAGCTAACCAATAATCAAAAGGTTAGCAATAATAAACCTTTTCAAGTCATTTAGTATATCTTAAACCTCAGAAAATTGTCTCTATGAGGATTTATGGGAATATAACCTGCCTGGAAATTGGCACTTGTATAATTATCACATGTATCTAGATTTGTATAATGATAACATGCAATTACAAGAAAGCAGAAAACTAATGCTAAAAAGTAAAGATTTAGAGCTTGTAGATAAAATGATAAAGGGCACGTAGTTGACTATGGAGTAAACCAAAGTGACTGCCTTCAGGGGAGGTCTTTTTAGGAAGGGAGGAGGATCTTAATGGAGGAGGGGATCCATGATGACTTTTGCTAACTCATCTTTGAACTCACATATTTTAAAGTCATCAGCTTAGTTTGGTTACTGAGAAAATGAACATCCCAACTCTGATCATTAACAATTCATGCTGCTCTGTGTATTCTTCAAGGTATATATCCTTCAGTCTTCAAATTTGCAGAAAGCAAAGTCACAAAATTATTCATATTATCACCATGTTTTTATTGATAACATCTTTGGAAAAATCATACCATAAATAAACTCCTTTAAACAATGAATAATCAAACTTAATGAAGGTAATGGGTAAACTGGATTTCACACAGATTATAGGTTACGTTAGACTAAATAAATGTCTTCTGTACTTGTGCTTTCTTTAAAAGAATGCAATGTGCTAATTAGGTCATGACTAGGGATTACTTTCAGCTCTTTTCCTACTTTATAAGAGTTCACTTTGTATTCTCCCAAGTTGTTACTGAATAAAATAGTCTTATAATTGTATCATTAAAATAGAATTCCCTTTTTTTATCCTGAATATATTTTATTTTATTTTTAATTTTTATTTTTATTTTATTTTACTTTACAATACTGTATTGGTTTTGCCATACACTGACATGAATAGAATTCCCTTTTAATAGTCTTCTCCCAACTCCACAAAAATTACAGAATATTTTATATCTCACATGCTTTCCTCTGAAGGCTGCAGATTTCTGCCCCTTTTTATGAAAGTTGTATTTTCCATTGTGAAAAAAGATTATAAGATCCTCCAAGATTCCCATATATCTGTGTATGCATTCCTTCACATTTAAACACTAACCTAGGTACTGTTGTGAGAGGATTTTGCAGGTATAATGTAATGAAGATCTTAAATCACTTTTTTTTTTTTTTGGTAACATTTATCTATTTAACTACATCTGGTCTTAGTTGGTTGTGGCACACAGGATTTTCGTAGCATCACTCAGGATTTTTCCTTGCAGTGCATGGACTCTCTAATTGTGGCATGTGTGCTACAGAGCATACCAGTTCAGTAATTGAGACACACAGTCCTAGTTGCTCCATGCTATGTGGGATCTTAGTCTCCCAGCCAGGGATTGAACCCACATTCCCTGCATTGCAAGGTGAATTCTTAACCCCTGGACCACTAGGGAATTCCCAATCAGTTGACTTTTAAATGGAGAGATGACAATTAGTAAGCCTAAGCTAATCAGATGACATCTTTGAAAAGAACAAGACTCTACCTAGAGAAAGAGACTCAGAATGTGAGAGATTTGATGGAAGATTCCCCATAGCTGGCTTTGAAGATGGAGTGGGCCACATGGCAAAGAACGTGGGTAACCTCTAGAAGCCAAGAGAGGCCTCTGACTATATAATCAGCAAGAGAATAGGAATCCTGGTTCAGTGTCAAGGAACTGAGCTCTCCCTAAAACCTAAGTGAGCTTGGAGGAGGGTCACAAGATGAGACGACAGTCCCAAACAACAGCTTGATTTCACCTTCATGAGATCCTAAGCAGAGAACTCAGCCATGCCATGTACTGAACTGTGAGTGAATAAATGACTGCTGTTTTAAGTTGCTAATTTTGCAGTAATTGTTACAGTCACAGAAAATTAATACACCAGTGTTTGTTTAATGGGTGCAGGTAAAAAAACATGCTTAAGCATCTCTACTTACAAACAGGCTAGATTCCAAAAGGCTTTATGAAGTATATTTCTTTTCAAATCTGAAGTGATATGATGCAAATCACTAGCAGAACCTCTTCATAATGGGTGGTTGATGATGTATATTTGCTCTCATGCATTTCTTGTTCATATTTATCAAAGTCAATGTTGAGTTGAAGTTTATTCATATAGGATTAAGCAGCTATGGCTTTAACCTATGAATCCTGAAACTTTCGCAATTTGGCATTGTGCACACATACCCCAAAGGTTTTCTGAAAAAGGAGACATGCTCTAAATGACAATGTATCATCCCTATCTGTTGGCCACCATTTGCTCCGCAATGTTCACAGCTTCTTGTATGGGATTTGTGGACGTGACTGCCGGGGCACTTGAAGAAGCATGTCAGTGAGTGTTGAAACATTCTCCTGCCTACTGTCTCATAGTCTGTAATAGTGTGAGTCTGCATAACTCTTGATGGTGGGGATGTGATCTTGCTGTGTCTACTTTCTCCATTTGTACTACTCAGGCGAACTATGTCATGATAGGAAGACAAACTTGAAAGTCTGTGAATCTCCTTGAGATCTAGCCTTTCTCCTTTGGCCTATTTTTAGTTTTGAAGTGAAGATACACTGATAAAATTCTCTAAGAAAATAAATGATCATATATGATCATAAATGAAGAATGAACTGACTCTTTGTGACCTCATGGACTGTAGTCCACCAGGCTCCTCTGTCCATGGAATTCTCCAGGCAAGAATCCTGGAGTGAGTAGCCATTCCCTTCTCCAGGGGATCTTCCCCACCTAGGGATCAAACCTGGGTCTCCTGCATTGCAGGCAGATTCTTTACCATCTGATCCACCAGGGAAGTCTGATATGATTATATATATATATATATATATATATATATATATATATATATATATAATCTAGTTAAGTATTAAAATGCAATCAGCATTAGGGAGGGGGGCTGTTACTCTGGCATTGAGAAAAAAATAGTGTCCCTGAAGTTAGAAGACATGAGTTTGAGATGATTGCTAGTTCTTCTATATTGAAGAAGTCACTTAATCATCTGTAGGCCTCAGCTTCCTTAACTGGAAAATGTTAAATGTTAAATGCATTGTCCTAAATAGTCTATAAGTTATCCTTCATTTCTGAATTTAGATTTTAAGTCAACTAGGAGGCTAAGTAATGTAATAGCTCATGAAACTTCTATTTGTTGTTTTTATGTTATGGCACCTTAGCTCTTGTGGAAAGAGCTTTCCACAGAGAGTTGTCTAGGTTATTTTTAATCAGTCAAATGTGCATTGCCAGTATTTTCCATAACCAACAGAATTTAGGTCTCTCAAATTCTACTAGATTTATTGGCTAAATGTAATTTTTATGCCCAAACTATCACCTTAACTATTTAGATCCAAATACTTTGTTAAAAGCTGGCATAAATGAAAATATCTTATATTTTAAAAGACTTCCTGTAAATCAATTAATATTTCTTAAAAAGTCTATTAGAGTGGCCTTCCTTGGTGGTTCAGTGGTAAAGAATCTGCTTGCAATGCTGGGGACTCGAGTTTGATCCCTAATTCAGGAAGACCCCTTGGAGAAGGAAATGGCAACCCACTCCAGTATTCTTGCCTGGAAAATCCCAAGGACAGAGGAGCCTGGCTGGACACAGTCCATGGGGTTGCAAAGAGTTGGATATGCCTTAGTAATTAAACAACATCGACTACTTAGAGTAAATCAATGCACTAAATTTTGTAAAACATGAAAAAAAGCTTCTGCCCCCAAAGAATTTAGGTAATCAATACATACACACAAAAAGATAAATTCTAATGAAAGGGATAAATTGACTACAATGGCAAATTGCAGAGAAGAAACACTAGAAAATGAGTTACATGTCCTTTCAAGATTCTTGACTCTAACAAATACCAAATCCTCTCTCTCAGCCTCACTTAATTCATATGTAAGGTTGATGTAATACCTGCCTGATTCTCATGGATTTATAAAATTTTCACTTTGTACTAGATACCTTATTAGATCTTAATAATAAAAAAATGAATAAGAGTAGTTTAACTCATTGAGGAAAGCTGCAGAGCAGTTAACACACAGAATGTGTGTCTGACTCTGCAACCTCACAGACTGTAGCAGACTAGATTCCTCTGTCCATGGAATTCTCTAGGCAAGAACACTGGAGTGGACAGCGGTTCCCTTCTCCAGGGGATCTTCCCCACTCGGGGATCAAACCTAGGTTTCCTGCATTGCAGGCAGATTCTTTACCATCTGAGCCACCAGGGAAGCCCAACACATTGAGGAGTTCACAGGTAAGTATAGGTTAATATACATGAAAATAAAGTTAATACAATATGATTAGCACTATTCTTGAGCATATCTAGAGGAGGAAGAGCAAAGGTTTACTTTTTTCCTCCTAAACTGTGGTAATTTCCTCTAATCCAGAGGTGATGTGATATAAAATATACAGTATCACTTTAGAAATATTTTGCCAAATGAATTTAATCAAGTATTTTAGATCTAAATTTAAATTCACAAGAAATGACTAATTAAATGGGATCACACGAAAACATTCAGACAAGTCCAGAAGCTGGTCATTCTAAAGAAAAATTGGCTTGATCTCTTCAACAAGTCAATGTCATTAAAAATTAAAAAGTGATCAGTACTCAAATATTAAAAAAGACTTAAAAGACATAACAACCATGCTACTATGAGGTCCTTGATTTGTACAAACCATCTCTAAATATAATAGGGACAAAAAAGGAAACTTGAAGATGGATTTGGTATTATGAAAAGTCATGATTTCCTATTTTACATTAAAATACAGAAGAAAAAAATAAGTAAAGCCATTATAACAACTGATAAAATGATGTGATGAATATAGGAATGTTCTAGTATAATATTTTTTCTAAATTTCTGTGTCTGAAAATTTGTATAGTTAAACATGAAAGATAAAAAGTAAATAAGACAATAGATTTGAAATCACTTTGTAAACTTTAAAACTATAGATAGATAAAGAGATTTTTTAAAAGACTATTGGAGAAAGAAGGAACAGTTCTTTCTCAAGCATAGGTACTACTTGTACCACATGCTAACACTGGCTACCACAGCAGTCCATCCAATGCCTCTAGAAATAGAAGCTAGGAGCACTAGCATGGATTCGCAGATCCTGATCTTAATACCTCCCTTAATGCCAATGTGACCTTGATTAAGTGCTCAGTCAGTCATGTCCAACTCTTTATGGCCCTATGGACTGTAGCCCAACAGGCTCCCCTGTCCTTGGAATTTTCCAGGCAAGAATACTGGAGTGGGTTGCCATTTCCTGCTCCAGGATATCTTTCTGACCCAGGGATCAAACCCACCTCTCTTACATCTCCTGCATGAGCAGACAGATTCTTTACCACTAGCACAACCTGGGCAACCCCAACCTTGACGTAAATTCAAGACAACTGTCTTCTTGCTGAGGTAGGCGAAAGCAATATATGCTTATCCAAGGACAACCAGAAAGCCTGTAACCATTGCAACGTGAGAGTAACTGGTGAGTTTTCCTTTTTGCAGAGCGGCAGTATTTGACAGCCGAAGCAGAGGTCTGAAACCATGGATGATTGCCCTTCTCATTGTACTGTTACTGACAGTGGTGGCTGTGGCTATCGGTCTTCTGGTTCACTTCTTAGTCTCTGGTAGGTAAAATTAGGGATTTCGCTCAGTTTGATTCATTTTTTCTGTAAAGCTTCATTTGTACATATGTAAATTTAATTCCATCCAAAAATAATGTACTTTCACTAGTAAATATCCACATTTTGAATTGTTTAATTTATTCAATCATTTCATCACCTACTGTCTAGTATGTCCAAGTATTTTTCAGGGCACCAAGAAACAGCATTAAGCAAAGCAGATAAATTTCTCACCTCCTTGGAGCTCACAATCTGGTATTCTTTACAGAGTCTACACAAAAGATCAAAATATTAATTGTCTAAAATTTACCAGTAATCATAATAAACTCTAATCATTCATGTATATGCAAATGAAAATTTTTGATAAATTAGTCATTAAAATTGGCTTTTTTACTCAGCATTTTCTATTAGCATTTCTAGAGGAAAATAATACATGTCCAATGAGATAACGAATTTTGAAGTGATTAATAAATTACAAGTATGATGCAATATGATTACTTGCTTTTACAGAAAAATAGCTATTCTTTCAAAAACAATATTCAGGTATTATTTTTCTATTATATGATATATTTATAATTCCACAAAGATTCACTTCAGAATTCTCTTTATATTTCATTACTCTGCAGAATGCAAAAATTTTGGATAAATGCCCACAACGTCAATCTCACATAGATGTATGTTGTAAAAACAACTAGTTTTTACTAGAATGGACTTATCTGTTGTCATCTTCCCCAGACTTGGTGGAACAGTGAAGATTCTTTTAGGAACTTTACAGGGCTTCTAAAAACATAGTTCTAGGCCCCATATAATATCTGTAGTTTACACCAATGGCAAAAGATTCTCAGGTCAGTTCATTTAACACATAGAAGCCCCTTTACTATGAGTATAATGTAAATTATAATATGGACCATATAGATTAGTTATTGGAGGGGCCAAAAAAGGCACTACTGAGTCCAGAGATGTCCCTCAGAGACAGACCATCCTGAGGTTCCCATTCTTAACTAGATCCATGGCTCCCTAAGGAAAGCGGTAGCTCTGTGGTTGCTCCATTCTCTATCTTTAACTCTGCAGATTTCTTGCCCACTGTACCATACTCCTAAGATTACTACATTCCTTAGGAGTCTTCACTGCTCTGTTTTCTTACCTTTCCTGAGCAAACAAGCAGAGATCTGATTGATCCAGTCCTATTAAACACTGTTCTCACCTCCAGCCTCAGACAATCTTTTCCCTGCCTTTCTTTTCACATCTTTCTTAGTGTCCCTGGTTCTTCTGTTACAAATCAAAATTCACAAAAATACTTATTTACCTCTACTTTCAGTAGGGTATAAGGTGCTATACATTTCACCTCAGCAAGAAGCAATATAGGAATTAAATATGCCACCTCTAGAGCTACACTTGTCTGGGTTTAAACTTGGATAGCCAATCACTAGTTGTATAGCTCAGAGCAAGATATTCAATGTTTCACGCCTCACTTTCTTCATCTGTAAAATGAAGGTGATACCAGTCTTAGATTTGGTGTTTGAACAGCAACAACTATTACTAACATAGAGCATTAATCATTATTTTTATTGTATTTATTATTAAACTAAAGTAAAATCTCAGATATATATTCAAGACTTCATATTGGCCCCATCATAGTTGAGCCTTGGATCCCAAAATCTATCCTCAAAACCTCTTAATTTAATGACTTTTCTTTTCATCACAGACCAGAAAATGGAATATTATCATGCCACTTTTAAAATTTCAGACCTACGAGGCAACCGTAATTCTGGACAAAACAGCCCATATCAGTTTATGGAATTACGGGAGATTAGTGAAAATCTGGTAAGTCAGATAAAATTCTATCATTAAATAATGCAAGTGGAAGGAATTTTTGTTAGCTGTTTCCCCTACTATTTCTTAAAACATGATTTTAAGACCACTTGCACCATAATCATCTTGCAGATTCCAAGGCCCCACTCCAGACCCTCTGAGTCAGTGTCTGATGGGATGCATGGATGGGGAGAGGGGGCTAAGGGAATCTACAATCTGGCAAATGGATGATTCTGATAAGTCACTCTTTATAGAACTCAACCACCTCACTTAAAAGTGAGAGAACAGAAGCCAAGGTATCCGAGTCCATCATTCCTCCATTCTACCACAATATTACTCAAATGAAAAGCTTAATCATACCAGAAGTGGTTATAAGTAAAACCACATGCTTTTTTTTAGACCATATTTTAAGATTTAAACTATTTTTTAAGAATGAAAAAAGGAAAGAGGATTATAAATGTTCATTTTATCTCATAAACATGCTAATTAAGATAGAAATCATAGATACATTGTGAAATACTGAAATGTAATGCCAACAACTATGTTAAAATTGAAATACAGGACAGCCTTTACATCCCCCCAAAAGTAACCACATTTGTATCATAGCTCTGCTCATGATGTGTGTGACCCACACTCAAAAACTAAGGTCAAGTTAACTTCCTTGACAAGGAGCCACAGAGCATAGAGTTATTTTAAAAGAGTGGAAATGTCAGGTATGTTGGTTGGTTTTAGTCAAAGAATCTTTTTTTATTCAAGACATTTCTTTTCTTTCTCAAACCAATTTCATTTTTTCATATCACTATTTGATCTTTGTTCATGTGGATACCCAGTTGCAACATATTTACAGTAATATTATTGATGGAGTTTGTAAGTTATATATTCAATTCTCATTATTCACATATGTTCTATCTTGCAGTCTCATTTCCCCAAATCAATAATTACATTTATAGATTGATATACACCATCCATTCTTCTATATTCAGAGTACCTTAAAAATTAGCTTTAGCAATCCTTTCTTGAGGAATGCCAGAAAAAACTTTGTTATATTAACCCAGTACCCCTTTCCTTCTTCTGACCCTGAGTGACTCCACAAAACCTCCTCAATGTGAAAGTACTAATAATTAATTAATCTTAGTTTAAAAGACACATAATTTCTTTGAACATTGAGAAATATTTATAATTTATCAGGAAAATTTTAAATTTGTTTTATGTTTTACAGCCAACGTTGTTGGCGTTGCTTTAGGCTGACATTGTTTCTACTGAAGTAAATGGAGAGGAATGCAGATCTTTTCAAAGAAAGTGAAAGAAATGCACTTATAAAGGTTCATCTATAAGTGTTAGAAAGTGGACTTTGAAGCTTCAGTAAAGCATACATTTGTAGATGTGAAAGAACTTCAGATACAAAAGTTGTTAGGTGATAACACATTACCATCATGAGAGCATGCAAGTCCCTTCTCTAGTTGTTTATTTATTTATTTATTTATTTTTGAGTTTGCGTGTGTATTCAGTCAAGTCTGACTCTGCATCCCCATGGACTGTGGCCCTCCAGGTTCCTCTGTCCATGGGATTTTCCAGGCAAGAATATGGGAGTGGTTGCCATGTCCTCTCCCAAGTGGTCTTCCCAACCTCAAGGTTGAACTCATGTCTCCTGCATCTCCTGTATTGTCAGGAAGCCCTCCTTCTCTAGTTGCTACTATTTATTTCTTCTCCTTTATTCTCATTCACCTCCCCTTGCAGGCAACCATAATACATTTCACATATATTCTTTAGTTTGTAATAATTCTTACAAAAGTACAGTTTTGTTAGGTGTATAGCTCATGTTTTTACTTTATTCTTTGTGTTATAAATTCCTTGTTTTAGTCAGTTTGGACTGCTATAAAAAAGCACCATAGTTTGAGTGGCTTACAAACAACAGAAATTTATTTCTCACAGTAATGGAGGCTGTGAGAAGACTGAAGACCAGCCATTAACATGCTCAGGTACTGGAAAGGACTATCTTGCAGAATGCAGACTTCAGCCTTCTTGGTGTATCCTTACATGGTAGAGAGCAGGGAGGCTAGAGGTCTCTGGGATACCTTTTACAAGGCACTAATCAGACTCATGACCTAATCACCTCCTAAAGGCCCCACCTCCTATGAAAGTGTTAGTTGCTCAGTCATGTCCAACTCTATGTGACCCCATGGACTGTAGCCCACCAGACTCCTCTGTTCATGGAATTCTCCAGACAAGAATACTGGAGTGGGTTGCCATTCCCTTCTCCAGGGGATCTTCCTGACCCAGGGATCGAATCCTGGTTTTCTGCATTGCAGGCTGACTCTTTACTATCTGAGTCACCAGAGAGAAAGCCACCTCCTGTACATTGTCTTTATTATGTTAAGTTCCCTCTATGCCCACCATCTGGAAAGGATTTTTTCTTTTTTTCCAAAAAAATGCGTACTATCTGGAGTGGAGTTTTTTTGTTTTTTTTTTTAACATGTTATCTAGGTTGGTCATAGCTTTTCTTCCAAGGAACAAACATCTTTTAGTTTCATCGCTGCATGAAATCATGGTGAATGATCCTTTTAATATATTCTTAGATTCAGTTTGCTAGCATTTTGTTGAGGATTTCTGTATCTATATTCATCAGTGATAATAGTCTGTAATTTTCTTTTTAAAAAATATATCTTTGGATTTCTGTGTGTTGATTTTATATCCTGCAAATTTACTATATTCATTGATTAGCTCTAGTAATTTTCTGATGGAGTCTTTAGGGTTTTCTATGTAGAGGATCATGTCATCTGCAAACAGTGAGAGTTTTACTTCTTCTTTTCCAGTTTGGATTCCTTTTATTTCTTTTTCTGCTCTGATTGCTGTGGCCAAAACTTCCAGAACTATGTTGAATAGTAGCGGTGAAAGTGGGCACCCTTGTCTTGTTCCTGACTTTAAGGGAAATGCTTTCAATTTTTCACCATTGTGGATAATGTTTGCTGTGGGTTTGTCATAGATAGCTTTTATTATGTTGAGGTATGTTCCTTCTATTCCTGCTTTCTGGAGAGTTTTTATCATAAATGGATGTTGAATTTTGTCAAAGGCTTTCTCTGCGTCTATTGAGATAATCATATGGCTTTTATTTTTCAATTTGTTAATGTGGTGAATTACATTGATTGATTTGCGGATATTGAAGAATCCCTGCATCCCTGGGATAAAGCCCACTTGGTCATGGTGTATGATCTTTTTAATGTGTTGTTGGATTCTGATTGCTAGAATTTTGTTAAGGATTTTTGCATCTATGTTCATCAGTGATATTGGCCTGTAGTTTTCTTTTTTTGTGGCATCTTTGTCAGGTTTTGGTATTAGGGTGATAGTGGCCTCATAGAATGAGTTTGGAAGTTTACCTTCCTCTGCAATTTTCTGGAAGAGTTTGAGGAGGATAGGTGTTAGCTCTTCTCAAAATTTTTGGTAGAATTCAGCTGTGAAGCCGTCTGGACCTGGGCTTTTGTTTGCTGGAAGATTTCTGATTACAGTTTCAATTTCCGTGCTTGTGATGGGTCTGTTAATATTTTCGATTTCTTCCTGGTTCAGTTTTGGAAAGTTGTACTTTTCTAAGAATTTGTCCATTTCTTCCACGTTGTCCATTTCATTGGCATATAACTGCTGATAGTAGTCTCTTATGATCCTTTGCATTTCTGTGTTGTCTGTTGTGATCTCTCCATTTTCATTTCTAATTTTATTGATTTGATTTTTCTCCCTTTGTTTCTTGATGAGTCTGGCTAATGGTATGTCAATTTTATTTATCCTTTCAAAGAACCAGCTTTTGGCTTTGTTGATTTTTGCTATGGTCTCTTTTGTTTCTTTTACATTTATTTCTGCCCTAATTTTTAAGATTTCTTTCCTTCTACTAACCCTGGGGTTCTCCATTTCTTCCTTTTCTAGTTGCTTTAGGTGTAGAGTTAGGTTATTTATTTGACTTTTTTCTTGTTTCTTGAGGCATGCCTGTATTGCTATGAACTTTCCCCTTAGCACTGCTTTTATAGTGTCCCACAGGTTTTGGGTTGTTGTGTTTTCATTTTCATTGGTTTCTATGCATATTTTGATTTCTTTTTTTATTTCTTCTGTAATTTGTTGGTTTTCAGAAGCATGTTGTTCAGCTTCCGTATGGTGGAATTTTTTATAGTTTTTCTCCTGTAATTGAGATCTAATCTTACTGCATTATGGCCAGAAAAGATGCTTGGAATGATTTCAATTTTTTTGAATTTACCAAGGCTAGATTTATGGCCCAGGATGTGATCTATCCTGGAGAAGGTTCCATGACCACTTGAGAAAAAGGTGAAATTCACCTTTCAGCTCATGCAGCTCAATTTCAGAAAAATAAATGACCCAATCAAAAAATGGGCCAAAGAATGAACCAGACATTTCTCCAAAGAAGACATACAGATGGCTAACAAACACATGAAAAGATGCTCAACATCACTCATTATCAGAGAAATGCAAATCAAAACCACTATGAGGTACCATTTCACAAAAGTCAGGATGGCTGCAGTCCAAAAGTCTACAAGCAATAAATGCTGGAGAGGGTGTAGAGAAAAGGGAACCCTCTTACACTGTTGGTAGGAATGCAAACTAGTACAGCCACTATGGAGAACAGTGTGGAGATTCCTTAAAAAACTGGAAATAGAACTGCCTTATGACCCAGCAATCCCACTACTGGGCATACACACCAAGGAAACCAGAAGTGAAAGAGACATGTGTACCCCAATGTTCATCACAGCACTGTTTATAATAGCCAGGACATGGAAGCAACCTAGATGTCCATCAGCAGATGAATGGATAAGAAAGCTGTGGTACATATACACAATGGAGTATTACTCAGCCATTAAAAAGAATACATTTGAATCCGTTCTAATGATGTAGATGAAACTGGAGCCGATTATACAGAGTGAAGTAAGCCAGAAAGAAAAACACCAATACAGTATACTAGCACATATATATGGAATTTAGAAAGATGCTAATGATAACCCTGTATGCGAGACAGCAAAAGAGACACAGATCTATAGAACAGTCTTTTGGACTCTGTGGGAGAGGGAGAGGGTGGGATGATTTGGAAGAATGGCATTGAAACATATATATCATATAAGAAATGAATCACCAGTCTAGGTTTGATGCAGGATACAGGATGCTTGGGGCTGGTGCACTAGGATGACCCAGAGAGTGGTATGGGGAGGGAGGTGAGAGAGGGGTTCAGGACTGGGAACACGTGTACACCCGTGGCGGATTCATGTTGATGTATGGCAAAACCAATACAGTATTGTAAAGTAAAATAAAGTTAAAATATATATATATATATATATCTTTGGTTCTGGTATCAGGGTGATGCTAATCTCAAAGAATGAGTTTGGGTATTCATTCCTCTGTAAATTTTGGAATAGTTTCAGAATAAGTGTTAAGTCTTCTCTAAACATTTGATAAAATTCACCTGTGAAGTCATCTGGTCCTGGACTTTGTTGGGAGATTTTTAATCATAGTTTCAATTTTAGTACTTGTGATTAGTCTGTTCATATTTTCTTTTTCTTTCTGGTTTAGTCTTATAAAACTGTACCTTTCTCAGTATTTGTCCATTTCTTCTAGGTTGTCCATTTTATTGGCATATAGTTGCTTGTAATAGTTACTTCTGTCTCTTTATTATCCTTTGTATTTCTGTGTCTGGGCTTCCCTGGTGGCTCAGAGATTAAATCATCTGCTGTGTCTGTGTAACTTCTTTTATATTTCTAGTTTTATTGATTTAAATTTCTCCTTTTTTGTCTTGATAAGTCTGACTAAAGGTTTATCAGTTACTTCTGTCTTTTCAAAGGACAAGCTTTTAGTTTCATTGATCTTTTCTGTTCTTTTCTTCTTCTCTATTTATTTCTATTCTGATTTTTATGATTTCTTTCCGTCTACTGACTTTGGGTTGTGCTTATTCTTCTTTCTCCAGTTGCCTTGGTGTCAAGTTAGGTTGTTTGAGATTCTTATTTCCTGAGGTAATATTGTATTGAACTTCCCCAATATGTTTAGTAACATACTGTTTAGCCTTCATGTGTTTGTAATGTTTAGTTTTTTTTTTATGTGCATGCTAAGTCACTTCCGTCATGTCTGACTCTTTGCAACACTATGAACCATAGCCCACCAGGCTCCTCTGTCCATAGGATTCTCCAGGCAAGAATATTGGAGTGGGTTGCCATGATCTGTTTCTAATCTCATACTGTTGTGGTTGGAAATGATGCTTGATGTGATTTGAATCTTCTTAAACTTACCAAGGCTTGCCTTGTGACCCAGCATGTGATTTATCCTGGAGAATGGTCCATGTGCACCTGAGAAGCATGTGCATTCTGTTGTTTTCAGACAGAATGCTCTATAAACATCATTTAAGTCCATTTGTCCTAATGCATCATTTAAGACCGGTGCTTCTTTATTGATTTTCAACCTGGATGATCTGTCCACTGATGTAAGTGGAATGTAAAAGTCCCCCACCATCACTGTGTTACTGTCAATCTTTAGATGTGGCTGTGGGCTCTGGAAAGCTTTAGGAAGCCCGTCTATTGATGGATGGGGCTGTGATCCCACCCTGTTAGTTGTTTGGTCTGAAGTATTTCAGCACTGGAGTCTACAGGCTGTTGGGTGGGACCAGGTCTCCATGCAAAAATGGCAATCCCTGGAGCACACACCAAGGAATATTCTCATCATCAAAGTCCTTGTCTTGCCAGTGGGCCACATCTGATTCTTGGCTCCCCAAGAGACTCTCTAAGACTTTCAGGTAGATCTATGGGCTCCTATGGAGTCACTGCTTTGCCCTGGGTCCCAGTGCATATGAAATTTGTGTGAACTGTCCCAGAGTAGAGTCTCTATTTCCTCAAGTCCTGCAGAGACCCTGCACTCAAGCCCTGCTGGCCTTCAAAGACAAATGCTCTGGGGCCTCCCCTTCTCAACGCCAGAACCCCAGAGCCTAATGTGGGACTCAGAACTTTCACTTTTATCAGAGAACTTCTGAAATGTATTTATTTTCCAATTTGCGAGAAGCCCATCCAGCCAGTATGAGGTTTGATTATATAGTAAATGTGCTCCTTTTCTTTGTCTTTGCATGTAGAATATTTTTTCTGATAGATTCTACTCTTTTTGTGGATGGCTATTCAGCAGATAGTTGTGTTTTTGTGAGAGAAGGTGAACTCACATCATTCTATTCTGCCATCTTTTCTCCAATTTCACTTACTGGCCCCACTTTCTAAGACCTTCATGTTGCAGGTTAGAACTTCAACATATGAATTGAAAAGTGAAAGTGAAGTCGCTCAGTCATGTCTGATTCTTTGCAACCCCATGGACTGTACCTGCCAGGCTCCTCCATCCATGGGATTTACCAGGCACAGGAAAATCTTGCCAACCTAGGGATCAAACCCAGGTCTCCTGCCTTGCAGGCAGAACTCTTTACTGTCTGAGTCACAAGGGGGCTTCTATGAATTGGGCAGGAAGCAAATATTTGACCATTGCATCATTTTTGTTTAATACTTTTTTACCCAGATCTGTTTTTTTTAACTCTATCCATATTGATAAATTTACATTTAAATCATTTCTATTAACTCCTGTATAATGAGTTGTAGTGTATATCTTGGAGAAGGAAATGGTAATCCACTCCAGTATTTTGTCTGGTAAATCCCATGGACAGAGGAGCCTGGCAGGCTACCATCAATGGGATTGCAAAGAAACAGACATGGCTTAGTGACTAAACAACAACATCAATAAACCCTTGTTTTCTTTGGAATCTTAACTCTATAATTACAGTCACTAAAATCCACAATGGAGGAAATGTGGGTTCAATCTTTGAGTCGGGAAGATCCTCTGAAGAAGGAAATGGCAACCTACTCCAGTATTCTTGCCTGGGAAAAAATTCCATGGACATTGAAGCCTGGTGGGCTACAGTCCATGGGGTTGCAAAAAATCAGACATGACTTAGCAACTAAACAACAGGTGTATATCTGCAATACTGATCTCTTGTCCATCATCTCAAGAAAGACTGAACTAAACATCCTCCTACTTATCCCTTTATGGATCCATTCCAGTTCTTCTGGAAGCAGAATTACTGGCTCATTGGGTGTGCATACACTTAATCTGAATAATTGATGCTGAATTGCTCTTCAAAATGGCTGAATTAGTGTGCACTCCCATCTGTAGTGCATGAGGATTCCTATGTCCCCTTATCTTTGTCAACACTTGGTAACATTTGGCTTTCTAATTACAGCCAGTGTAATAGGCATTAAAAGTGTATCTTATTCATAGTTTAATTTGCATTTTTCTATTGCATATTTCAATTGTGCATCACTGCCATATACTTGTCAGCCTTTCAGACTTCCATTTCTAAAAACGTCCAGGTCTTCAAATTTGAGTCAGTTCTAGTAAAGTGGATGAACCTAGAGCTAGTTATACAAGTTACTCAGAAAGAGACAGACAAATATCATGTATTAATACATATATATGTCATCTAGAAAATGGCACTGATAAACCTATTCACAGGGCAAAAATAGAGACTCATATATAAAGAACAGACTCATGGACACTGCAGGGGAAGGTGAAGTTGGGACAAATTGAGAGAGTAGCATTAAAATACATACATTACCATGTGGAAAATAGATAATTAATGGGAAGTTGCTAATGAGCAGGGAGCTAAGCCTGATTCTCTGTTACAACATAGAGGGGTGGGTTGGGGTGGGAGATGGGAGGGAGGTTCAAGAGGGAGAGGACATATGTATACTTATGGCTGATTCATGTTGATGTATGGCAGAAACCAACAAAATATTGTAAAGCAAGTGTCCTCCAATTAAAAATAAATACATTTTAAAAACTGTTTTTATTGTTTGCCTATTTTTCTATTATAGCTGTTTTATTAGATTATTAAAATCTTGCTTTGTAAGATTTTCTTATGTTTTGTACATGTAAACAGTTTTTTGTAATAGACATTGCACTTATCTATTCCATTTTTTATTAATTTGAGCCATATTGTCCTTCAAAAAACAGAAGTCCATAATTTTAAAAGAATCATATTTACCAGTTTTATCTGCCCATAAATTTTTAAAAGAATTTATTTCCTCTTTTTAAGTCATAAAATTATTTTACCGCACTTTCATTCTATTAAACTTATACTTTTACCTTTTACAGAAGGTTTTTAAATGCATCTTAAAGCTACCTTTGAATGTGATGTTAGGTAGGAACCCAGGTAGTGAGCTAGTTTTCCCAATGTAACTAACTAAACAATCTATGAAATATATGATTATTCAGCTCATGACAATTTTTAGCCCCTGAGTCTTACAGTAAAGGAAACACAATCCACCTCTTCAAACTCCTTTCCATCTCTTTGGAGTGATGATAGTAACACACATTAACTGAACAGCACCACATGATATAATTAAGGACTAAATTGTCCATTGAGGACAGTAAGTGCAGAAGAACTTCAAAGAGGATCAACTAGGGTTCACATGGTCAAGAAAGGCTGTGTATTATTTTAGCCCTGTTTAAGTTAGATGGTGTCCCTTTCCCTCCACTCCCCATGAATTTACCTTTAGGAGAATTCTAGGAAGTATTCAGGCCTCATCCAGAGCCACCCCTGTGTATTGTTGCTAACTCCCAATGAATAAACCAGATTCTTCTCTCTGATCTTTGTGAGTGCTAATTAAACAGCCAAGAAAGACAGGTTGTAGATCTTGTTCTTCCTCATATTTGGGGATTTACTGATTTGAATGGAAATGGAGACGCAAAACTAAAATGAGTTCATGCTCAGATTCTACTAAAATCCATTCCAGTTACTAGATAGTAGCAAGGACATATCTCATCTTTCATATTATTCTTCAGATAAGAGTCCAGTAACCAGACACTATGATATTCCCAAATAGGTAGGTCTTTTTCATTATTATTATAAGTTTGAGTAGGATCACTGACTAAGGGGGCACTTCATTTGAAGAAATATATTTCAGAAATGTTTTTAAAGTATAGCATCATTACAAATGTGGAAACCAAAAACTTGTAACATTCTAACAATAACATTAGTTAACATGTGTTGAATGCCAAGCTCTCAATTAGCTTAGCACCTTAACCACTGTATCTGTATTATTTTAGTTAATTCTCAAAAAACAAACTTATGAAGTAAGTACAATTATTATCACAGTTTTATAGATGAGAAAATCAAGGTATCAAAGTTAATTTACCCAAGGTCATTCAGCTAGTAAGCAACGTAGTTAGGATTTGATATTACATTTTCTTAATAAATTTTTGTCATCTGTAAGAATCACCTGCATGATTTTATTTCCTATCTACCATCCCACAAAACACCAGAAATCAAGTAATTATCTGTGTTATATTTTTCTCTTTCAATTACAGTTGACCCTTGAACAACATGGGTTTGAACTGCACAGGCCACTTATATGCAGATTTTTAAAACAAATACATGCTATAGTGCTGCATGATTAGTGGTTGGTTGAATTCACAAATGCAGAACCAGGGATACAAAGGACCAACTGTGAGCTATATGCATATTTTTGCCCTAACTCCCCAGGTTGTTCAACGGTCAACTATGTAACCACCATCTGAACTGACAATAATGGCACTGGTTAGAAACTTTCTTAGGGTTGTCTCCAAAAAAAAAAAAAAAAAAACCACATGACTCCTGTACCCAAAGTAGTTCTGAATTTTATCTTCCTTGTGCCCAGGAACACCAGAACAGGGCCTAAAATGATCCTCAAACTATCTTTGAGATTATGTGTCTAGAGTTGTAGAGACAAAGAACTTGGAAACAGAAAGTGATGTAAGGAGAAGACATAGTTCAGGAACACTCTATAAAGAAATTGAAGCACCAGTGAGAGACTTGGCTCTCTGAAGCAGGATGCTCTCCTCTTGAGAAAAGGCAACCAGGTCAAAGTAAAAAATTTAACAAAGGTATTAGACTATCTAAAGTTTAGAGTTGCATAAGGTAATAGGAGTAAGAGGCCCAATGCCTGGTCTTGTTCTGAGAGGAGTGATTGAACTTGAAAGTCTAGAGAAGAAAATAAGCAGCCAGTATTTAAAAACAAGAACAACAACAACAACAACAAAAGCTTCATGTTCAGAGGTTCAGAAAAATTGGATGAAGAATGTAATGAATTCTTACTTGGGAGCTCAAACTCACATTCATTTTGTAACTGAAGATTAGGAATGACTAATAGAGGAAAATGTGTATCACAACCTCTGCCTTCAGTGTATTTAATTTTAATTCTGAAAGAAAAAAGCTAGTTGCATATTTCATGTCTGATCTCCAATAAAACATTGCAAAGGAGGCATTGTTATTCACACTTTATAGATAAGAGAATTAAGCTCCTGAAGCTAAAGTGCACAGTTTGTAAATCATGTAGGTGAGATTTGGAGCATATAGGTTAACTCTAACATGTGCTCTGTCCACTAAATTTTTCTACTTGTCAGGAAGGGACTCAACTATAACAGAAAGTTCAGATCTACATCAGTTCTTCTCCCATTTAATTTTTAAATCCATATATATTATAAATCTACATGTTGTATTAGATCACTTTTACTCAGCCAACACATTGGGAATACATTGCTAATTATATAAAGATGTCTTCATCTTTAGTTTCTTCATTTTCTTGTATCAATTTTTTCAGCTTTATTAATACATAATTTACATATAACATGTGAAATTTGATGATATGATACACTTATGTTGCAAAATGATTACCACTGTAACATCTCCATCATATCACATAGTTATTTCCTTTTTTGGGTGAGAACATTTAAGATCTACTCTCTTAGCAGCTTTAGGATATATAACACAATGTTGTTAAGTATAATCACTACAATATACAAGAGATCCAAGAGCATATTCATTTTATAACCAGAAGCTTGTACTCTAATCAATATTTCTGCATTTTCCCCATCCTCTAGCCTTGGTAACTATCGTTCTGCTACCTGTCTCTATGAGTTCAACTTTTTAGATTTCACATGTAAGTAACTTAGTAAAGTATTTGTCTTTGTTTGACTTATTTCACATAGCATAATGCCCTTAAAATCCGTCCATGTTGTCATAAATGGTAGAATTTCATTCTTTCTCATGGCTATAGAATGTATAGCTAACCTTTGAAAAATGCAGGTTTGATTTGCAAGGGCCCACTTATATGCAGATTTTTTTTCATTAGTAAATTCAGTAGGATTACATGATTCAACAATAGTTGGTGGAATCCATAGATGCAGAGCCATGAGTAGAAAGAAAATATTTATATGGGAACTGTGGATATGTAGGGCAAACTATTTGTTTTATGGGGACTTCCAATCACACAGAGGTTCAGCACCCCTAGCCCCAACATTTTTCAAGGGTCAGCTATGTCTTTAACCATTTGTTTTTTCATGAACAGTTAGGCTGTTTCCATATCTTAGCTACTATAAATAATGCTGTGAGGAACATGGGAGTGCAAATATCTCTTTGAGATCCTGTTTTAATTTCCTTTGAATGTATACCCAGAAGTCAATCCAACCAGTCCATCCTAAAGGAGATCAGTCCTGGGTGTTCATTGGAAGGACTGATGTTAAAGCTGAAACTCCAATACTTTGGCCACCTGATGTGAAGAGCGGACTCATTTGAAAAGACCCTGATGCTCTGAAAGATTGAAGGCAGGAGAAGGGGATGACAGAGGATGAGATGGTTGGATAGCATCACCAACTCAATGGACATGAGTTTGGGTAAACTCCAGGAGTTGGTGATGGACAGGGAGGCCTGGCATGCTGTGGTCCATGGGGTTGCAGAGTCAGATATGACTGAGCTACTGAACTGAACTGAATTGAGGATTGCTGGCTCATATGGTAGTTTATTTTTAATTTTTTAAGGAATGTCCATGCTTTTTTCCAAAGTGGCTATATCAATTTACATTCCCAAAAAGAGTGTGCAAGAGTTCCTTTCACCAAAGTCTTGCAGTTTTAGTGTTAAGATCTTTGACCTCTTTGGTTAAATTTATCCCAAGGTATTTTATTATTTTTGATGCTATTATGAATGAGACTGTTTTATTTATTCTTTAGATATTCTGTTGTTAGTGTATAGAAACAAAACTGATTTCTATATGTGAATTCTATATGTTTGATTTCTCCATTGATATGTACGCAATTTTGTGGAATTCACTGGCCAGTTCCAACAGCTTTTCAGTGGCATCTTTAAGATTTTCTATGTAAAATTATATTATCTGCAAATAAGGCAATTCTACTTCTTCTTTTCTGGTTTTGATGCTTTTGTTATTTTTCTTGCCTGTTTCCTCTGGCTAGAGCTCCTAGTACCACAGTGAATAGGAGTAGTGAGAATGGGCACCATTCTTGTGTAGCTCCTGATCATAGAGGGAAAGTTTTCAATCTTTTATGGTTGAGTTTGGTGTAAGCGGTGCCTTTGTCATATATGGCCTTTCTTGTGTTATGTTCCTTCTACATGTGATTTGTTTACTGTTTTTATTTTAAAAGAACCTTGTATTTTTTCAAATGCTTTTTCTGCATCTACTGAGGTGATTATATGATTTTAATCTTTCATCCTATTGATGTGTTGTGTCACATTTATTGTTTTGTATATGATGAACCAACCTTGCATCCCAAAGATAGTTGTTGTTAAGTCACTAAGTCATGTCCAACTCTTTGTGACCCCATGGACTACAGTATGCCAGGCTTTCCTATCTCTCACCATTTCTTAGAATTCATCCAAGTTCATGTCCATTGAATCAATGATGCTATGCAACCATCTCATCTTCTGCCACCCTCTTCTCCTTTTGCTTCCAATCTTTCCTAGCATCAGGGTCTTTTCCAATGAATTGGTTGTTCACATCAGGTGGCCAAAATACTGGAGCTTCAGCTTCACCAGCAGTCCTTCCAATGAGTATTCAGGGTTGCTTTCCCTTAGGATTGACTGTTTAATTAATTTTTCTCAGAGATAAGTCTCACTTAATTATGGTATATTATCCCCCCAATATGCTGTTGAGTTTTGTTTAATACATTGTTGAGAATTTTTGCACCAGGAATATTTGTAGTTTTCTTTTCTCGTAGTATCCTTGCTGGCTTTGATACCAAGGTAAGGCTGGCCACTCAATTTGGGTTTGGGAGTGTTCCTTCTTCTCTGGTTTTTTGGAAGAGTTTGAAAAGGAATGTCATCAACTCTTATTTAAATGATTGGTAAAATTCACCAGTGAAACCATCAGGTCCTAGACTTTTCCTTTTGAGAAAAAGGCTTTTCCTTTTTTATTACTGCTTTATCTCCTTACTCATCATTGGTCTCAGATTTTTTATTTCTTCATGATTCAGTCTTCATTGTATTTTTCAAGGAATATATCCATTTCTTCTAGATTATCCAATTTGCTGGTGTATAACTGTTCACAGTGGAAAATTCTTAAAGAGATGGGAATACCAGACCACTTGACCTGTCCTGAGAAATCTGTATGCAGGTCAAGAAGCAACAGTTAGAACTGGACGTGGGACAACAAACTGGTTTCAAATAGGAAAAGGAGTACATCAAGGCTGTATACTGTCACCCTGCTTATTTAACTTGTATACAGAGTACATCATGCAAAATGCCAGGCTGGATGAAGCACAAGCTGGAATCAAGATTACTGGGAGAAATATCAATAACCTCAGTTATGCAGATGACACCACCCTTATGGCAGAAAATGAAGAAGAGCTAAATAGCCTCTTGATGAAAATGAAAGAGGAGAGTGAAAAGTTGGCTTAAAACTCAATATTCAGAAAACTAAGATCATGGCATCTGGTCAGATCACTTCATGGCAAATAGATGGGTTAAAAATGAAAAGAGTGACAGACTTTATTTTCTTGGGCTCCAAAATCACCTCAGATGGTGACTGCAGCCATGAAATTAAAAGATGCTTGCCCCTCGGAAGAAAAGCTATCACCAACCTAGATAGCATATTACAAAGCAGAGACATTACTTTGCCAACAAAGGTCCATCTAGTCAAAGCTATGGCTTTTCCAGTAGTCATGTATGGATGTGAGAATTAGACTATAAAGAAAGCTGAGCACTGAAGAACTGATGCTTTTGAACTGTGATGCTGGAGAAGACTCTTGAGAGTCCCTTGGACTGCAAGGAGATCCAACAGTCCATCCTCAAGGAAATCAGTCCTGAATATTCATGGGAAAGACTGATACTAAAGCTGAAACTCCAATGCTTTGGCCACCTGATGCAAAGAACTGACACATTGGAAAAGACCCTGATGCTGGGAAAGATTGAAGGCGGGAGGAGAAGGGGACGATAGAGGATGAGATGGTTAGATGGCATCACTGGCTCACTAGACATCAGTTTGAGTAAGCTCCAGGAGTTGGTGATGGACAAGGAAGCCTGGCATGCTGCAGTCTATGGGGTCACAAAGAGTCAGACACGACTGAATGACTGAACTGAACTGTTCACAGTAGTCTTTATGATCCTTTGTATTTCTGTGTTATAACATCTACTCTTTCATTTTTTATTTTATTTGAGCCTTCTTTCTTTTAGATATTCTCACTAAAGCTTTTCAATTTTATTTATCCTTTCAAAAACACAGCTTAGTTTTGCTGATCTTTTCTATTATTTTTATAATCTTTATTTTACTTATTTCTGTTCTGATTTTTAATACTTCTTTCCTTCTGCTATCCTTGGGATTAGCTTGTTCTTTTTATAGTTCCCTGGGGGCTAAAGAGACCAAGAGACCAATAAGTCTCTAAAATCCTGTGAGCACCACCAGTGCTCATGTTGGCCATGTTCCATACAGGCTTAGGATAATCATTCACAGTTCTTAAATTTTGGATTTTGAAAAAGTCTGGTTTTTATATAGATAGCTTAGCAAGCTTAAAGGATTTCAATAAGGACTATCAAGATTATTATCCTTATTTTTAAAGGGCAAAGAATATAGACTGCCTTTGGAGATGGGTAATCATTACACATTGCTTGTACATGCCAGGAATCAAATTACTGAAAAAGTCAACTAGGAGAAAAAATTCCCCTCAAATATTCATGGGCAGTTTTATTTTTTCTCTAGGGGTATTGATCTCAATCTGGCTAAATCTCATTAAAAAATGCTAATAAAAACCTCCTGGTAAATAAATGCAAGCAGTATTGTTGTTTAGTTGCTAAGTCATGTCTGACTCTTTTTGACCCCATAGACTATAGCCCACCAGGCTCCTCTGTCCATAAAATTTTCCAGGCAAGAATACTGGAGTGGGTTGCCATTTCCTTCTCCAGGGGATCTTTCCAACCCAGGGACTGAACCCACAATTGAATCTACAGATTCACCTGCTTTGCAGGCAGATTCTTACCACTGAGCTACCAGGTGTGATCCAAATGCAAGGTAAATGCAAGGCTTTCAATAAATTCTCTTTCTTTTATTAATTCATTCAAAAAACCATGCTACATTCCTACATACTGTAGAGTATGAAAAAGACTGATTGCCCCTATCCATAAAGAGTTTGCAGTTTAGTAGAGGGCTTCCCTTGTGGCTCAGCTGGTAAAGAATTCGCCTGCAAGCAGGAGACCTGGATTTGATCCCTGGATTGGGAAGATCTCCTGGATAAGGGAAAGCCTACCCACTCCAGTATTCTGGCCTGGAGAATTCCATGGACTGTATAGTCCATGAGGTTGAAAGAGTTTGACACGACTGAGCGATTTTCACCTTCAGAGGAGATAATGTATTAGCATAAGCAACTATATTAAGGAGTAAAAGATATAAGAGGGATAAGAACAATTATGTCTTCCTTGGTGGCTCAGAGGTTAAAGCGTCCGCCTCCAATGCAGGACACCTGGGTTCGATCCCTGGGTCGGGAAGATCCCCTGGAGAAGGAAATGGCAATCCACTCCAGTATTCTTGCCTGGAGAATCCCATGGACGGAGAAGCCTAGTAGGTTACAGTCCACGGGGTTGCAAAGAGTCGGACACGACTGAGCGACTTCACCTAAGAACAATTAAGAGAGAAAAAGGAAAGATTACTTTGAGGTTTAAGGAATTAACCCAAAGCAGGTCTTATCTGAAATAGACCTTGAAGGAGATTCAGAAAAGTAAAACTAGCAGGATTAGAGAGAGAGCCACAGACCAAAGGAATAGTCTGAGAAAGGCAAGCATGCCAGGAAACAAGAGCCATGCCTGAGAACACTGCTCCCAAGCATGAAAGATAATGGTGGTGCTGATAGGTGGCAGGGGGGGATCAGTCGCAGATGGTGAAAGCATCTAAAATGAAAGACAGGCTACATGTGTGAACAGAGTTAGTTTGGGAATGAGAGTTCAATGGCTGGGTGTGTCTATTTGTTTGAGTGGAAAGCCTCTCCCTAACTCTTTCATTAAACACACAACTAACCTTCCATTGCCCTCTTATAATTTAATCTCAGTTCAACTTCCAGTATTTCAAAATCATCATACATAAAGAGGTACCACCCTGAAAGAGGGACTTTTATTCAATGTTAGGAGACTAACTCCAATCACAAAACTCTGCAAATGCCCCCAAAAGGAAGAAAGATAGATTTATAAATCACTAAATCTATTAAGTTATACAAATAATAAATTTATAACAAGTTGGCACACAGCTTTAAAAACAGTGCCCTTTGAAACTTCTGAGAATTCAGAATTAGAATGCCAAAGTGTTGGCAGATTATTTGATGAAAGAGGCCTTAATCTGCCAGGGAAACATTTTTAGAGGATCTCTAGAAAGCAGGTTCATATATAAACTCTATTCAGCAATAAAGTTTGCATTCATGTTTTCTCGGGAGAAGGCAATGGCACCCCACTCCAGTACTCTTGCCTGGAAAATCCCATGGACGGAGGAGCCTGGTAGGCTGCAGTCCATGGGGTTGCTAAGAGTCAGACATGACTGAGCGACTTCACTTTCACTTTTCACTTTCATGCATTGGAGAAAGAAATGGCAACCCACTCCAGTGTTCTTGCCTGGAGAATCCCAGGGACGGTGGAGCCTGGTGGGCTGCCGTCTATGGGGTCGCACAGAGTTGGACACGACTGAAGTGACTTAGCAGCAGCAGCATGTTTTCTCTGATTTCCCATTTTAAATTCCTTTGGTGTAGGAACTTCTTAGCCAGTCTCTGTCCCCCAGTATTTCTCAAGCTGTTTTCCTGGCTACATGGATCACCTTAAGATTTTGGGCTTCACACCAGACCAGGCTATATGGATCACATAAAATTCTGGGCTTCACCCCAGGCCCAACCAATGAGACTTTACAGGGACAGGTATTGGAATTTGAACAATAGAGAAGAAACTTCTATATTTCTGTGGTTACAAAAGTTACTTCTACCTAGATTCTTCCTGTGTTATTCTTTTATCGCTTACCTTCCCAGACACTTGAACTGTTCAAAGATGGAATGGATGCTGGGGCTGGATAGTCTTCTCAGCAGGCACTTTGCCAGATGAATGATGTCATCTGGAGTCAAAAACTTAATCCAATACTTTTACCAACAAGTCACAAACAGCCAAGGGATCTACTGTGGGTAGAATTTCAGAGGATAACTACAAATCAAACTATTTTAAATGCCTAAAGAAATTTACTTTTACTCCTTTTAATATTGATCAATTTTCTCCCCTTTGTTTTTGGTTAGCCTCTTCTTTTCTATTTCCCCCAGATACTGAGTAACAGGACTGGCTCTGAGTACCACAAAAGGAATGAATAAAATAATATCACTCTTACAAAAATGTATCTTACCAAACAATTTCATTTCTAACATATGAACCCCACATTTCTTCCGCCCATTTAAACTTTTCTTATTTAAAGTCAAATGAGTGTATATTCTGGATACAAGTTTTCTAAATACTGCCTTGGATGGAAAGTGTAAAAAATATATAACCAAATATATCTCTACAAGTTTTACACTTTAAGTCAATCAACTGTTTATGCTATAACTTATTGTCATATGTTCTTTGACAGAAATTGAAGTAAAATGTACATTATATTTAACAAGGAGGTTGTGTGATTGATAAGAGATGAATGAAAAGACAGAAACCTACATTTAAATCCCATTATATTAATCCACATGATGCTAGGGAAATTCACACAATGTCTCCATGTGTCAGTTCTGTCTTCAAATGAAATAAGAATCAAAACATTTTTTATTTCATAGTTATTATAAGGAGTAAGGGAGATCATGTATATTTTGTTTCCTAATCAAGCTTTTTATGAATGCCTGATAGTGCTAAAACAAGTCATAACTTGTTCCTTGATCTCTGAAACAGTCTTCTTTTTATTTTCATTAAGAGTTAAACTTTTCCTGTATCCTCCTTAAGGATTTAGGATGTAGTTTTTTCACACTTGGCTCATCAGTCAAATATGAAAATCAGTGCCTGGATTCAGATGACACTGGTCACTAGTGGATACTGCAAGCCAAACTCTACATGTGATGTCACAGCATCATGGTGCCTTGTTGCTGTTGTTCAGTTGCTAAGTAGTGTCCTACTGTTTGTAACTCTATGGACTGTAGCACGCCAGGCTCCTCTGTCCTCCACCAATTGCCAAAGTTTGCTGAAATTTATGTCCACTGAGTCAGCAATAGATCTAACCATCTCATCCTCTGTCACCCCTTTCTTTTGCCTTCAATCTAGCCCAGCATCAGGGTCTTTTCCAATGACTCAGTGCTTCATATCAAGTAGCCAAAGTACTGGAGTTTCAGCTTCATCATTAGTCCTTCTAATGAATATTCAAAGTTGATTTTCTTTAGGATTGTCTGGTTTGATCTCTGCAGACCAAGGGACTCTCAAAAGTCTCCTGCAGCACCACCGTTCGAAAGCATCGATCCTTTGGTGCTCAACCTTCATACGAACCAACTCTCACATCTGTTCATGACTACTAGAAAAACCATAGGTTTCACTGTATGGACCTTTGTCAGCAAAGTGATGTCACTGCTTTTTAATACACTGTCTGCATTTATCATGGCTTATCTTCCAAGGAGCAAACATCTTTTAATTTCATGGCTGCAGTCACAGTCTGAAGTGATTTTGGAGCCCAAGAAAATAAAATCTGTCACTACTTCCACTTTTTTCCCTTCTATTTGCCATGAAAGTGATGGAACTGGATGCAATGATCTTAGGTTTTTGAATGTTGAGTTTTAAGGGAACTTTTTCACTCATTATACAGTGGAAGTGAGAAATAGATTTAAGGGCTTAGATCTGATAGATAGAGTGCCTGATGAACTATGGAATGAGGTTCATGACATTGTACAGGAGACAGGGATCAAGACCATCCCCATGGAAAAGAAATGCAAAAAAGCAAAATGGCTGTCTGGGAAAGCCTTACAAATAGCTGTGAAGAGAAGAGAGGCGAAAAGCAAAGGAGAAAAGGAAAGATATAAGCATCTGAATGCAGAGTTCCAGAGAATAGCAAGAAGAGATAAGAAAGCCTTCTTCAGCGATCAATGCAAAGAAATAAAGGAAAAGAACAGAATGGGAAAGACTAGAGATCTCTTCAAGAAAATTAGAGATACCAAGGGAACATTTCATACAAAGATGGGCTCGATAAAGGACAGAAGTGGTATGGACCTAACAGAAGCAGAAGATATTAAGAAGAGGTGGCAAGAATACACAGAAAAACTGTACAAAAAAGATCTTCAAGACCCAGATAATCATGATGGTGTGATCACTAATCTAGAGCCAGACATCCTGGAATGTGAAGTCAAGTGGGCCTTAGAAAGCACCACTACGAACAAAGCTAGTGGAGGTGATGGAATTCCAGATGAGCTGTTTCAAATGCTGAAAGATGTTGCTGTGAAAGTGCTGCACTCAATATGCCAGCATATTTGGAAAACTCAGCAGTGGCCACAGGACTGGAAAAGGTCAGTTTTCATTCCAATTCCAAAGAAAGGCAATGCCAAAGAATGTTCCAACTACCGCACAATTGCACTCATCTCACAAGCTAGTAAAGTAATGCTCAAAATTCTCAAAGCCAGACTTCAGCAATATGTGAACTTCGAACTTCCTGATGTTCAAGCTGGTTTTAGAAAAGGCAGAGGAACCAGAGATCAAATTGCCAACATCTGCTGGATCATGGAAAAAGCAAGAGAGTTCCAGAAAAACATCTACTTCTGCTTTATTGACTATGCCAAAACCTTTGACTGTGTGGATCAAAATAAACTGTGGAAAATTCTGAAAGAGATGGGAATACCAGACCACCTGACCTGCCTCTTGAGAAATCTGTATGCAGGTCAGGAAGCAACAGTTAGAACTGGACATGGAACAACAGACTGGTTCCAAATAGGAAAAGGAGTACGTCAAGGCTGTATATTGTCACCCTGCTTATTTAACTTATATGCAGAGCACATCATGAGAAACGCTGGACTGGAAGAAACACAAGCTGGAATCAAGATTGCTGGGAGAAATATCAATAACCTCAGATATGCAGATGACACCCACCCTATGGCAGACAGTGAAGAGGAACTCAAAAGCCTCTTGATGAAAGTGAAAGAGGAGAGCGAAAAAGTTGGCTTAAAGCTCAACATTCAGAAAACGAAGATCATGGCATCCGGTCCCATCACTTCATGGGAAATAGATGGGAAAACATTGGAAACAGTGTCAGACTTTATTTTCGGGGGCTCCAAAATCGCTGCAGATGGTGATTGCAGCCATGGAATTAAAAGACGCTAACTCCTTAGAAGGAAAGTTATGACCAACCTAGATAGTGTATTCAAAAGCAGAGACATTACTTTGCCGACTAAGGTCCATCTAGTCAAGGCTATGGTTTTTCCTGTGGTCATGTATGGATGTGAGAGTTGGACTGTGAAGAAGGCTGAGCGCTGAAGAACTGATGCTTTTGAACTGTGGTGTTGGAGAAGACTCTTGAGAGTCCCTTGGACTGCAAGGAGATCCAACCAGTCCATTCTGAAGGAGATCAGCCCTGGGATTTCTTTGGCAGGAATGATGCTAAAGCTGAAACTCCAGTACTTTGGCCACCTCATGCGAAGGGTTGACTCATTGGAAAAGACTCTGATGCTGGGTGGGATTAGGGGCAGGAGAAGAAGGGGATGACAGAGGATGAGATGGCTGGATGGCATCACGGACTCGATGGATGTGAGTCTGAGTGAACTCCGGGAGTTGGTGATGGACAGGGAGGGCTGGCGTGCTGTGATTCATGGGGTCGCAAGGAGTCGGACACGACTGAGCGACTGAACTTTCACTGTCCTCTTTCACTCTCATCAAGAGACTCTAGTTCCTCTTCATTTTCTGCCATTAGAGTGCTGTCACCTGCATGTCTGAAAGTGAACGTGAAAGTGAAGTTGCACAGGTGTGTCCAACTCTTTGCGACGCAATGGACTGTAGCTTACCAGGCTCCTCCATCCATGGGATTTTCCAGACAAGAATACTGAAGAAGGAAATGGCAACCCACTCCAGTATTGTTGCCTGGAGAATCCCAGGGACGGAGGAGCCTGGTGGGCTGCCATCTATGGGGTCTCATAGAGTCGGACACGACTGAAGCGACTTAGCAGCAGTAGCAGCAGTAGCAATACTGAAGTGGGTTGCCATTTCCTTCTCCAAGGTTGCTGATATTTCTCCCGACGATATTGATTCCAGCTTTTGATTCCTCTAGCCTGGCATTTTGCATAAGGTACTCTGCATATAATTTAGACAAGCAGGGTGACAATATTCATCCTTGACCTACCCCTTTCGCAATTTTGAACCAGTCAATTGTTCCATGTCCAGTTCTAATATGATGCCTCAGCAGGTGATTAAAATTCTGCTCAAACAGACCCAAAACAGTAGTTTTCCTTCTACTTCCCTGTTGACATAAACTGAATAACACAACTTTGACCTAAACCTGCAAGACCACCTTACTCTTTCTTCCTCCCTTGCCCACTCTAGGGCTCACAGTCAACAACAATTAAAAGATCATCGCCTCTTTCCTAAATCTCTAGTACTTCTTCCCTGTACTCACATCCAAAGACCTGCAAAGAAATCTGAGACCTGCAATGCCCGGATGAGTGTTAACCTGACCCACCGACAGGCTACTACCAAAATATACCCAGCATTTTATATGTGTTTAATCTTTACAATCCTATGAGTAGCATATCAACATCTTTGTTTTAGATGTTAGGATACTGAGGCTCAAATTGGCTCAGTAACTTTCCCACAGTCACCCAGTTTATGAGTAGCAGAACAGGTTGGCTTCAAACCCAGTACTAAGCCAGGGTTCTCTCCACCACCTCTCAAGGACTCCCTCTATAATCCATCTCTGCTCTCCATCTTTCTGCTTCACTTTCTGTGGAATTTTAGGAACATAATGTCTATCCCAAATACCTGCATCAGCATATTAGAGTCATCTGGGAGATTTTTACAACTACAAATGCCTAGGTTTAATTTAATAACCAAATTTAATTACCTAGGGTAATTTATAACCAAAACTCTGGCAGAGGCACTCCAGCATCTTTAAGTCTTTTCTTTTTTTTCTGAAAATGATTCTGTTGCACTGTTAGATTTGAGAACCAGTGGTTTAAATAATGATATTACTCATGTTAAATTTTTTTTTATTTTTATTTTACTTTAACATTTAATCAGTGGTTTGTTCTTATTATAAAATATCTTATTAACACATAGTTTCTCTTTATTGTAATAACAGGTGGATGAGACATTTATAGATTCGGCCTTCAACAAGCATTATATCAAGAACCAAGTAGTGAAACTGACGTATGTATGCTTGGGCAAAGGTGACTTCACAGTCTAGAGTGACCAAAAGCACAGGAGACAGGAACCTTTATACACTGTTGCCTCTATGAGACTGGCTTTTGGCCAGGACTTCTTATTAATATGATTGCAACAACAGTCTCACCATCATTTTGTAAATGCAAAAACTGAGACTTTGGGAGGTTACGTGAAACGTTCAAAATTCCCCAAGTGACAGAACAGGATTCAAATCCCATCAAGTGATGGATGGTAAGGCCTGAGACTACCAGAAACCAGGCCTTGAGAAAACCCAGCAGCATGTCACTGCATGCACCAAATTGTATTCTTTCAATATATATGTCATTTTAAAAATATTAAGGAGCCAAAGTTGACTACAAAATAGGGTCACAAGTCTTTCCTGTATTGAACCCCTAGTGACAGGAGGCATGCCCAAACACAAAGAAATAAATTTGAAATAAATGTTGAAATAAATTTCCATTTGTAGACGTGGAGGAGGAGACTCATATAGACTGAGAAATTCCTCAGAGGTTTCAGTTGTCTGGAAAGTTCATAGCAAAACATGTATGTAACAGATACAAACCTATGGGCCTGTGTGACTCATTTTCTTAAAAAAAAATGAGAATATCTAGATGGATATATTTGAAGGAAATAATAATCAGTTTTCTTACCAATAGGCTAATGCCCTATTTGCAGAATGACTCCAAGTTTCTTACACCTTTACCGAGTAACTAGTGACCTCCAGAAGGATTTTACAACATAAATTTGATACATTTTATAATATCTAGGAGAGACAAAGCATGTTTTTGCTGAAACTTTCTAGATTTCCTGCCCTCCATTTTCAAATTCTGACTTGCCATAACATCCTAGCAAAATTATCATAGCCTTATGCACTCCTTTGAATGTGTAGTCACTATCATTTTGTAACTTTTTGTGTGGGTGCATTCCACCTGGTAAACAATGTTTTCCCTCTGATTTAAGAAGAGGGGATATTTGCCAATTTGACATAAAATTCTGATTATTTATAGCTTCACATTCCAGAGCCTAAATGAACCACAGTATATAAAATCCCTTCAAATTGATACCATTTCCTCTTTTTTAAAGTCAAGGGATTCAGGAAAATAGGGCTTTCATGCTTTTTATAGCTTTGATCTTTTGAAGCATAAAAATAAGAGATGTGGCAGAACAACATATAGCTTTCCGTTTGTTAAAAGACCTTTAACTGTTTAATTTTCATATTTTAAGTATATATGAAAATCCAGCCCCTCAAGTGAAGGGGCTTAAACATGTTTATATAGAAAAATTTCAAGGAATTGGATATGCTTAATTTGGAGAATACTCAGAGACCAAGAATACCAGTGTCTTCAAATACTATACATGGAAGAGGGAACTGATGTTTTATGTATGTCCCAGCTGGTAGACATAAGCCTATGGAATGGAAGCTTTAGGGAGATATGTTCAACTCCAAGTGAAGAACTCTCTTAAAATCAAAGCTGACCAAAGAGAAATAGCCTATTTATGGAAGTAAATTTCTCATTATTTTAATTACTTGCTGGGGTGAGATGACCACTTATCATGGAGGCTTAGAGCTGATGAAGGTATCACATGAGTGATAGATCAAAGACACCATTGAAGTTTTTTCCAGTCTTCAGGGTTTATGATTTTGCTGATAACATTTTAGTGTCTGAGTCTTATACAAATGCTATAGCAAGCCTTCAAATTAATGGCAAAATTCACTTAAAGCAAAAAGAGAACATGAAGAGGGAATATATGAAACAATCTTGAGTCAGAGTGACATAAATGAGAAGCAATGTGAGATAATCAGCTGCTGACACTTTCAATTGAGGCATAATTCAAGGGAATAAAATACGAAAAAAAGAGTGCAGGATAATACTGGATGTACTCTTTGAACAAGTACCTTTCTATTCTGTGTCATAGTCCAGAGGAAGATGGGACGACAGTAGATGTCATTATGGTGTTCCAGTTCCCCTCTGCTGAGTCAAGTGCAGTGAGAAATAGGAAAATCATCAGCGTCTTAGATGAGAAGATAAGGAACACAAGAGCCTTGTCAATAAACACCTCATCAGTAGAAGTTAATGGTAAGTAGGTACCTTTCTACGTGATGTGAAGTTCTCTATTAAGTCTATTTTATGTCTAATCATAAATTTATTTACTATTATTTCCATTCCAAATAATAGCTAGAATTCAGATAGAAAAAAAATTCAAGTTAAAAAAGTGACTTTTAAAGGTTTTATTGTTCTCTGATAAAAGCATATCTGAAATTAGTCAAGTGGCTTTTCCTGTAGTAATTGACTGGCACTCGTCCTGAAATAAAAGCAAACCTTTACCACTAACAGAGTTCATCTGACCCATCCACTGCCTCCATGATTAAGCAAGTGAAAACACCAAGTGTTGAGCAATGGCTGTTTTTCTGTTTCAGAAACATAAACCCAGTTGCTGCCCTTTAAAAATAGAAATAGTTTCAGTGAATAGTGAAATTGTGAAATTTGTGTTAACTTTTTTCCTTTGGGCATTTTGGAAAATGATAAACTAACTTTGGAGCCACTAAAAGCCATCTTACAAGTAGTGATTAAAATAATCACAAAACTAGAAATTATAGGAACAATTACATCATCATTGCTTCTCTAAAAGAAGTAACTTTTATCGAGGCCCTTCTCTATGCCCTTTACATTTAGCATTTAACTTCTTTATTCTTATGAATTAGGCAAATTCATCTTTAAAGATGTGAAAGAGGGGCTTTAGGCCTTCTATCTATAGTGAAAGGACTCTGGTAACTAAAAAGGGCAAAGATTTAGTTAAAGACCCAGTAATTAAAAAGGGCAGAGATTCAAATCTATTGATAGATTGCTAATTTTTTGAGAGGCTTTTTGCGAAAAAAAAAAAAAAAGTGTTCTTTGGTCAAACACTTTTTAGAAATTCGGTCTACAATATTGACCTCTTAGAAATTCACCCCTTATATTAGCATACCAAAAATTCTCAGGAGTCCAGCCAGACAGAAACCTGTTTGAAAGTAAAAGTGAAAGTCACTCAGTCGTGTCCGACTCTTTGCAACCCCATGGACTGTAGTTTGCCATGTTCCTCTGTCCATGGAATTCTCCAGGCCAGTATACTGGAGTGGGTTGCTGTTTACTTCTTCAGGGGATCTTCCCAACCCAGGGATTGAACCCAGGTCTCCTGCATCACAGATGGATTCTTTACCATCTAAGCCACTAGTGAAACCTGAAAACCTGTTTACCCCTGTTCATTAAGCTGCTTCCACAAGCATCTATTCCTGAAAGACAAGTACAGATTTCCCCTACACATTCCAGTGGACACCAGAAGAGAATCAGAGTAAGTGTGATTCATAACAGACATGAAACAGAAAGCCCTACCCTTTCAAGGGTCTGGCTGACTCTATAGGAGGAAACCTGACCAGGAAATAAAATCTATGGGAATGGGATGGGCAGGGATGTGCTGATGAGACAGTCAGTTAGTCAGGAAATGAACCTGGGGACCTCTCCCAACCCAGGAGGGAAGAACCTCTCAAGGGCTTAATCCGCCTTCTTTGTTTTCTCCTTTGTGGAGAAACAAATGAATCGAGGTTGTGAAATAGTGGAAGTTGTGATTAGTTACAAGATGTGTTCTACATAATTTTAAATAACCAGTTAATTTGCAAGGAACTTAAAAGCCTGAGCTATCTGAAACCAGACATGAAGCATGAAGTGGCCATTGGGTATCTGGGCTTTTTGTTTCTTATAGGTTCAGCTTGTGACCTGTAGTCTGTTTTAATGTCTATAGTAGATTAAAGGGCAGGACGTGCTGATGAAGAACCTGATTTGAGAGTTACCTGATCCTAACTCCACTGAGTCACTACAGGACTACGCAAGTTCTGTAAAGGACTTGTATTTACAAAGTCCACCAAAGGGCTACCATGCCTTTTCCTCCACTTTCTCATCTACAATCTTGCAAATATAATATTTGTTCTTCCTTAAGTCACAGAAATATCAAGAGGTGGGAGGAGGGTTCAGGATGGGGAACACGTGTACACCCATGGCAGATTCATGTTGATGTATGGCAAAACAAATACAATATGGTAAAGTTAAAAAAAAAAGAAAGAAAGAAAGAAATGTTAGTAACTTAAAAAAAAAAAGAACATATGCAAGAAAACAGAAAATATAATATTGAACATATAGGCTATTAGAAAGCTAGAAAATTGTGCATATGCTTTAGAAACCTGAAAACATTAATGCAAATAATTGGTGGTAGAAAAAACTAGAAGCCTGAAGGTTTCCAAATTTCCAAATGTGAAAAAAGCAGCATTTACTAGCACTTGGGAAAGCCTCACTTGGTAGAAAACTGATTAGAATCCTCAAGGCAATCCTTGTAGACAAAAAAACTGCTCTCCAGCAATACTTAATTTGGGGGATTTCAAATGAATGGAAAATTGCAGAAATTCTAGACAAAGTCTAGAAATAACCTTGCAGCCCTAGATTGATCCATAATCTGGCAAGAATCTGTGTTTTGGTTTGACAAATAACTGTGTGGTATGCACCCTTCCTGTGATGTGATGTCAGAACAAAATTAATATTGACTCCTTTGAATTGCAAATGCCATGGCTGTGGAAGAGCTGCTCATCACCCATGTGCTGTTGATGTGGCCAGTCCTTATCATGTTATCTGTAGTGTGTACAGCCCTGAATACGATTACTGTCAACTCAGAAGTGTGTTAGAGGGTCATGTTCAAAACTAAGGTGTTAATGTTTGTTTTCACTCCTAAACGTAGAAAGTAAAACCATTTTGTCAAAATTGGTAATTTGCAATAGTCAGTCACTTGTATATGGGCAGTTTACCTTCAGGTATAATCATTCTGTCTAAAATGCTTTCCTCAAAAATCCAATGAAACTCCCAACTATTACATGTACCCTGGTCTCATTCCTGGAAAGAGCTGAGTTGCATCTTGCTCAAACTAAGCAGAAGAAGCTCTAACTCAAGAATTCTAAATTTATACCATTGTAATGCATTACTAACATGGTCCATATTCAAATACCTCATTTTATTTCACTTCACTTTATTGCACTTCACAGATGTTGTGTTTTTTTTACAAATTGAAGGTTTGTGGCAATCCTGTGTTGTCAGATGACAGTTAGCATGCTTTAGCAGTAAAGTACTTTTTAATTAAGGTATGTATATTGTTTTTTAAGACATAATGCACACTTAATGGACTACAGAATGGTGTAAACATAAACTTTTAAATGCACTGGGAAACAAAAAAATTTTGACTTGCTTTATTGTGATATTTGCTTATTGCCGTGGTCTCGAACTGAACCCACAATATCTCCAAAGTATGCCTATAGTTTTAAAACATAAAACAAATTTACTACCTTAAAACTACATTTGACCAAAAATCGAGTTTCTTCTATAAATAAAGACTGAGGATCTGTACTGAGCAACTGATTCTTCACTATATAATGATTTAGTTATGCCTTTTACAAGTTTATTGGATATTCTCAAGAGCTCCCACTTTGTATAGTTCATCATCATTAGTTTCCCAAGTGAAATTTATAGAAGGTAAGTGGAAAGAAACATTCTTACCATGCATAATGGGAAGTTAAATGTACAGAATATGAGTCTGAGACACATAGGACTGGTAGAAATAAGTAAAACCATCCATCCTCATTTTACCTATTAAGCGCTTTTATTTTGAAAACTATCCCACTTTTCATGCAACCATTCATCAACTTATGTTTGTATTTCCTTTATCAGGTTACCAACTTTGTTGGAAATGACAGAATTTTATCTTAGATTCTGTCCAATAATTAGCCTCTACCAGTATCCAGCAGGTGTATGATAACAGTATATAGTAGTTTATTCCTTGGGGAGGGGAACATTTTGATAATTTAAGAACTGTGTTTTAGAAGTATTTTAAATATACTTTCTGTGGTAGTTTTCAAAGTTTGTTTTTTTTTTTCATCCTTAAACCCCTGCACCAAAGAAAGGCTTATGTGAAATCTTAAACAGAAGAGATAAAAGCAGACTTGTTCTAGTTGAGGCTGAGTTTGCACCTAAAGACTCCATTAGTTGTTCCGTCTTTCCCCACTTTCTCTATATCCTTAAGTAAAATCCAAAGATTTATCCTAAGCCATTGGAAAGCCACTGTTCTGTATTACTACAAATGATTTGTGGGTTTTGATTATCCATATTTGAGCCTTAATCATTCACTGCTTATTGCCTATATGTGCAGTGCTTAGTCAGTCATGTTCGACTCTTTGTGACCCCATGAACTGTAGCCCACCAGGCTCCTCTGTCCATGGGGATTCTCCAGGCAAGAATACTGGAGTGGGTTGCCATGCCCTCCTCCAGGGGATCTTCCCAACCCAGGGACTGAACCCAGATATCCCACAGTGCAGAATTCTTTACCATCTGAGCCACCAGGGAAGCCTAGAGATTGCCTATAAATCTTTACCAAAACCATACATATATCCTGTTATATCAGCTGTTTTCCTGACTCATCCATATGCTCAAATTTCTGGACTCCATATATGATGAGTATTCTATGATTTCTGGTCATTGAGACCAACTAGGAGAATATCAAATTATCATTCTTTGTTCTATCTTGTTTTTCAGCAATGAGCTCATCAACAGGGAAGCTAACTGTCCAAGCATGTAAGTCTAGTTAGTTTATAAACACAAGTTCCATTTCCATCTCAGAAAGGATAATATCTTCAAATATTAGCTCATAATTTCCCACTCATGTTCCACATTTTCTTTTGGAGAGAATAACAATTGTGTAAAAAATGAAAATACTTTTTTTCTAACTCTAAAACCAACCTTTTTTGTCATCTTCAAGAAAAATATTTTACATGGTGGAAATCTAGGAGCAATTTGAAGAAATTTTATATTTCTGATTTGGAATAAATGGACTTGCCTTGATAATTTTTAAATGCTACTAATTATGCTTTCTACTGAGAAGTAAAATAATGAGAAAGTGATAAATGGAAAAGAGATAGACTCCTTTACTTGTGATTGTCTATACAATTTACTGATCATACTCGTCTTCATGGTTGACAGCAGCTCCACTCACTCACTTCATATCATTATTTGCTTCATATCACTGTGGCCTAAATTTTGAAAGAATTTTTTTAAAGTGGTGATGACTTTGAGCAAAGGTGTTCATTCATTTTCATCTGTCTTGCAAATATACTATACAACATTCATTCAATAAATATCCTTTTAAAATCTACCAAGTGCCAGAAAGTGAATACAAGTGTCACTAAGACATGATTCCTCCTCTAAAATTAAGGGTTTGAATTTAGAGGAAGACATAAATCAATCAGGAAATGTTAAAACAGTGTGATAAATGCTATGACAGAGATAGTGCAGTGAAAGTCAATCACAGAGTCAGCTAACCTGACTTGGTCTTATGGGGTCTGAAAGTGATCCTTGAGACAGGAGAAAGGAAGGACCACAAATCAAGTGACAAGTGGGATGAATGTCTTGGGCAAGGAGAATAGTATGTAAAAATGTCTCTAGGAAAGCAAGAACATGATCACTTCTTGTAAATGAAAAATGTCAGTGTGGCTGGAATATAGGATTGGGGATTGGGGACATGAAAAAGGGGTATTATTAATTAATGATTAATAGTCATCAAGGACCAGAATCATGCTAAAACATTTCAACTTTATCTGGAATGAAAAGTCACTCAAGGGTTTTAGACAAATCAGAAAGGCCACTCAGGTTTCAGGGTGGAGAATGGATTGGAGGAGCAACACTGGAGGTAAGGAGATGATCAGGGAAGCTGTTGCAGTCCTCCAGGTGAGAAAAACAGTATGGCACCCCACTCCAGTACTCTTGCCTGGAAAATCTCATGGACAGAGGAGCCTGGTAGGCTGCAGTCCATGGGGTCGCTAAGAGCCGGACACAACTGAGCGACTTCACTTTCATTTTTCACTTTCATGCATTGGAGAAGGAAATGGCAACCCACTCCAGTGTTCTTGCCTGGAGAATCCCAGGGACGGAGGAGCCTGGTGGGCTGCCCTCTATGGGGTCGCATAGAGTCGGACACGACTGAAGCGACTTAGCAGTAGCAGCAGCAAACTAGAGATGGCAGTGATGGGGATTTCTAAACAACTGGCCACAGTAGGAGTGTCATCAGTACCAGTACAGTGAATTTCCTCTTTTATACCGAATTTTTTGGAATAAAAGTTGAACCTACCGTATTTTCTTTATTAGCAGCATGCTTTAAACAGGCTTCATTCTTAGTGGGAATCCTAAGCAGCAAACTAATCTCTGATCTGACACACAGAATAGAGTACTTATTTATCCCCACCTATAGCGAATGTGATATTTACCTGGAAACATAGAATCCTCCATCCTAAAGAGTAACAGACTGGTCATGATGCATTAACCATGCCACTTGAGGAACTAGTCACTCAGAAAAATGTATGAGAGGAGTTCCAAGGAATTGGCAATTACTTCTCTGATCAGTTCTTCTGGTGAGGACTTTTATGTCAAAATAACATGGTGGGATCACCTAAAACCAGGAAAGAATCATCTTAGTAGGAGCTCCCAGAACATCTGGATAATTGACATTGCAGGTCCTCAAGACATACACTTTGTGGTGTGTCAATACTTCTCAGACTTAAGTAGCTTCAGTGGGCAATGTATATCCATTCTATAAATAGAGGGAGTGAGCAAAGCATCAATGAGAAGGTGGATATTCATATTGTACTTGTTTATATAATGGCAGATGCAAACATTGCACTGCAGCCCTCTACTAATTTCTCTGTATCAAGAGTTACAGAGACATTTCTTATAATTTAACGATCGCATCTCTTTCAGGTTGTGGGAAACGAGTTGTTCCATTAGTAAGCAACAGAATAATGTCTGGAGAGATCGCGGGCAAGGCTGCCTGGCCTTGGCAAGCTTCTCTTCAGCATAAAAACATACATCAGTGTGGGGCCACCTTGATTAGTAATACTTGGCTTGTTACTGCAGCGCACTGCTTTAAGAAGTAAGTGATTGATGTTACTACTACTTAAAAAACCATCTGAGTTTTATTGTCTTCTGAGTAATAATCAACATCCCCAAGTATGGCTGAGGTAAAATAAGAAAAGCATCTTTCACGACTTTGTACTTGAACTTATTTGGAAAGTTCCTAGGGGGAGTAGTCACTATCCTAGTATATGCTAATCAGGTCCTTAGGGTTTTAAATAAAGAAATTATGGCTAGAGAACATTTGGATATAACACTGGTGGTGAAAATGTAAATTGGTGCAGCCAATATGAAAAACACTATGGAAGTTCCTTTAAAAAAACTAAAAATTGTGTTGCCACATGATCTAGCAGTCCCACTCCTGGGCATATATCCAGAGAAAACTCTTAATTGTAACACATACATGCACCCCAATGTTCATTGCAGCACTACTTACAGTAGCCAAGACATGGAAGCAACCTAAATGTCTATCAACAGATGAGTGGATAAAGAAGATGTAGTATATATGTACAGTGGACTAGTATTCAGCCATAAAAAAAGAATGAAATAATGCCATTTGCAGCAACATAGATGGACCTAGAGATTATCATACTAAGTAAAGTAAGTCAGAGAAAGACAAATATCATATGATATCACTTATATGTGAAATCTTTAAAAAGATACAAATGAACTTATTTACAAAACAGAAGCAGACTCACAGACATAGAAAACAAACCTACAGTTATCAAAGAGGAAAAGTGGGCAGGGATAAATTAAGACTTTGGTATTAATAGATACTCACTACCATATATAAAATAGATAAACAACAAAGACCTACTGTGTAGCACAGAGAGCTATATTCAATGACTTGTAATAACTTACAGTGTAAAAGAATCTGAAAAAAAGAATATATATAAGCTGAATCATTTGATGCATACCTAAAACATTTTGAGTGAGTAAAAGTCGTTCAGTTGTGTCTGACTCTCTACAGCCCGCCAAGTTCCTCTGTCCGTGGGGATTCTCCAGACAAGAATACTGGGAATTACCATACCCTCCTCCAGGGGATCTTCCCAACCCAGGGATCGAACCCAGGTTTCCCACATTGCAGGAGGATTCTTTATTGTCTGAGCCACCAGGGAAGCCCAAAATATTACACATCAAACGTTTTTTAAAAAAAATAGGTTGATAAGCAAATATCTATATGCACAGCATCTGTATCTTTGCCTATTCCTCTTCAATGATGTTATTAATAGTTCAGTTAATTAGTTAAGGAATATTAATCAGTTCAGAGACACTCAGTCATATCTGACTCTTTGAGACCCCATGGACTGTAGCATTCCAGGCTTTCCTGTCCATCACCAGCTCCTGGAGCTTGCTCAAAATTATGTCCATCAAGTCAGTGATGCCATCCAACCATCTCATCCTCTGTCATCCCCTTCTCCTCCTTCAATCTTTCCCAGCATCACGCAGGATCTTTTCTAAGGAGTTAATTCTTTGCATCAGGTGCCCAAAGTATTGGAGCTTCAGCTTCAATATCAGTCCTTCCAACTAATATTCAGGGCTGATTTCCTTTAGGATGGACTGGTTTGATCTCCTTGCAGTCCTAAGGACTCTCAAGAGTCTCCTCCAACACCACAGTTCAAAAGCACCAAGTCTTCGGCACTCAGCTTTCTTTATGGTCCAACTCTCACATCCATACTTGACTATTGGAAACACCATATCCTTGACTAGATGGACCTTTGTTGCTCTCTAGGTTGGTCATAGTTTCTCTTCCAAGGAGCAAGTGTCTTTTAAATTCATGGCTGCACTCACCATCTACAGTGATTTTGGAACCCGAGAAAATAAGGTCTTTCACTGTTTCCATTGTTTCCCCATCTATTTGCCATGAAGTGATGGGACTGGATGCCATGATCTTAGTTTTCTGAATGTTGTTGTAAGCCAGCTTTTTCACTCTCCTCTTTCATTTTCATCAAGAGGCTCTTTAGTTCTTCTTCACTTTCTGCCATACGGGTGGTATCATCTGCATCTCTGAGGTTATTGATATTTCTCCCAGCAATCTTGATTCCAGCTTGTGTTTCATCCAGCCTGGCATTTCACATGATGCACTCTGCATATAAGTTAAATAAGCAGGGTGACAATATACAGCCTTGATGTACTCCTTTTCCAATTTGGAACCAGTCTGTTGTTCCCTGTCCAGTTCTAACTGTTGCTTCTTAACCTGCACACAAATTTCTCCAGAGGCAGGCAAGGAGGCGGTTAGTTACCAAGGAACTTTAATCTTATTATTAATAATATATTTTACTGGGAGATGGTATCCAAGAAAGAACAGAGAGAGGCAAACAGACATGTGATACTAGGCATATAATATAAAACATCTAGGTTATATTTTCCTTAAGTATAAAACAAAGGCTTTACTAGATGACCTTTCATTACTAGATGACCTTTCATTACTAGATGATTTTTCCGGTCCCTACACGTGCCATGATACACCAGCTGCTCAAGCCACAAGCTAGAAGTCACTCACAATCATCTCTCTTAGGACCTCTGACAGCTTTACCTAACCCACTCTTGCCTTCTAACAGTCTAATCTCTGGAAAGAACCATTGTGATTTTTTAATGTAAATGAGAGTACATTACTCTCATTAAAATCATCCAGTGAATTCCCATATTATTTGAATAAAATCTAAGCATTTTATTCAAGACCTATTTGTTGTCATTCAGTTGCTTTATTCTACTCTTTGCAACCCCATAGACTGCAGCATGCCAGGCTCCCCTGTCCTTAGCTATCTCCCAGAGTTTACTCAAACTCATGTCCATTGAGTCAGTGATGCCATACAACCATCTCACCCTCTGTTTCCCCATTCTCTCCCTACCCTCAATCTTTCCCAGCAATAAGGTCTTTTCCAGTGAGTTGTCTGTTCGCATCAGGTAGCCAATATCTTGGAGCTTCAGCTTCAGCATCAGTCCTTCCAATGAATATTTAGGGTTGATTTCATTTAGTTTGATCTTCTTGCAATCCAGGGGACTCTCAAGAGTCTTCTCCAGTACCACAATTTTAAAGCATCAATTCTTCTAGACTCAACCTTCTCTATAGTCCAACTCTCACATCCATACATGACTATTGGAAAAACCATAGCTTTGATTATCTGGACCTTTGCTGGCAAAGTGATGTCTCTGCTTTTTAATATGCTGTCTATGTTCATCATAGCTTTTCTTCCAAGGATCAAGCATCTTTTGATTGACCTACAAAACACTCTAAAATCTGGCCTCTGCCTACCTTGTCAAACCTCATTTCCCACCATTCTTCCTTTGTGTCCTGAACTGCAGCCAGTCTGTTCTTGGGATATTTGCCTGAAAGGTTATCATCCCATCTTCCCATAGCTGACTGCTCATCAACCATGTCTCAACCCAAATGCCATGTTCTCAAAAGTGACTTATCTAACTACCCCCTTGTACCCTAGTCCACTGCCCTATTTATAGTCCTTATCGCTGCTGTAAGTTATTGATCTATTTTCTATCATTTTGCTCTTTTTCCTTCCCTGGAATCAGATGTACCCACCAGCAGGGGCTTTTCTGACTTGTTCACCACTTTATTCCTGGCATTTCAAATAAGGTTCAACATGTAGATCATCAATAAATATTTACTGAAGAAATGAATGAACAACATTTTATAGGCTTTACAGTTCTAAAATTCAATAATTCTGTACTGGATTCCAGCTCAAAGATGCTCTTTGTATATATTTTATCTTTCAAAATAGTAGCAGTAGACTATATGGTCAAAGAAAGTTATCATTGAATCCAAGTGTATTAGGGTGGAATTTTCTTTTTTATCAGCCTACATGCAATTATTGTAATGCAGTTCATATATTCTGTTAATATCTAAACTTTTCCAGTAAAGCAAACCCACGTCAGTGGACTGTTAGCTTTGGAACAAAAATCAACCCTCCATTAATGAAAAGAAACATCAAAAGAATTATTGTCCATGAGAGGTACCGCTCCCCAGCAAGAGAGTACGACATTGCTGTTGTGCAGTTCTCTCCCAGAGTCACCTTTACTGATGACATCCGTCGAATTTGTTTGCCAGAAGCCTCTGCATCCTTCCAACCAAATTCAACTGTCTATATCACAGGATTTGGAGCACTTTTTTATGGTGGTGGGTATCCAAAAACGAATCACGGAGCCCTAAGCTCTATTTATGACAGTGTTATTTAATGTCCATCAGTAATATCCTATCAGACTTTTCCACACAGTTTGGATTAGGGCTTTTGTTTTGCAAGTGACAGAAACTCAACCCAAATTAACTAAGTAAAAATAATAATAATATGGCAAATTTGGCCCTTGTAATTTGGAATTAAGAGGTGAGATGAGTTTGACTTCAGATACATGTGGATTCAGGAATTTGTGTGATGTCATCAGGCTCTGAGTTTTTCTTTGGGTTGGTTCTGGTTCCCCAGGTCACCTTCATTACAAGGGATTCTAGCGCCACATAGTGGTGAGAGTGGCCAACAGCAGCTCAGCGTGTACATCTTCACCTAGCTGATGCCAGGGAAGAACACGTGTCTCTCTTTGCCAGAATCTATGTTAATCCCTGAAAAGGTCTCTTTTGGCCCAGGTTGTGTCCAGGGGTACCAGACTGACTGGTTGACTCAATTCTCACTCTTAAGCCTACAGAAAGAAAAGTAGATATGTGATTGGCCACCTGGTCAGAATCACATGTAATGAGGGAAAGAGCTCCAACAGGAAAGGCTTCAAGGAAGATATAAAGGGAAAGAAGGTTCCCTCAGAAACACTAAAGTCTATCTCTATGTCCCATTTCCTATGCAACGCCAGATATACACTAGATATGCTAAAATACTCACGCCCGCCTTCACTCTGACTCTTTCACTTTGAGCCTCACCTCTGTGAGTCTCCTCTCTTTCTCACCTCCCTTTCCCTTTAGTTTGCTCCGTCACTTAGTTTCACTTTTCTCAGCCACCTCAAAAATGTTTCCTTTGTTCAGCTATAATCTCCAATTGCAGCAAAATCTGCGTCAAACCTAAAGAAGGTAATTAAGAGTGATTTGGGTAAGAATACTGTATAGAGACAAATCATCTCTGATAATAAAGTTTCCACTGACCTCTCTAAAATGATTTAACTTGATATACTAACAATCTCCTAAGAAATAAAATTGGCTTCATGTTTTAAGGTTTTCAAAACAGACTCAGACACACTCTGGATTCTAAAATCTGGTCCAGGCGCATACATATAACAACAGCGACAGGGTTTCTTTGACTCTAGGCTTGAGAAGATAAGAAAGGACTTTTTGAGAAAGACAAAATTCATTCACAGAGCTCTATACAATTTATTGATATACAATAAACTCTAAAGAATAAATCATTAATTCTCATTCTTCACTAAGGAACCAGGAATACCTTTCACTAATGTGGTTGATAATGGGCTTGATGGTCTTTAGATTTTTCTCCAGATGTTCCATGTGGTTTCTTTAATGTTATATTTCCAATCACAGAAATTATTACCCATAGCTTAATAAGCCTAGGGAGCTGTGAGCCTGACAACAATGTCTTCTCTCTCTCTAATGGATCTTCTCCTAAGAGTTGCATTCTTTATTTGATGAGAGGAGCATCTCAGATTCCCTTTGCCTTGATGGAAAGAAATCATTTCTGACCTGGAGTCTAAGTTTGGTATAGAAATATATGTGCCATAATAGTTTTTGAATAGCAATAGAATCTAATTTATGCAGAACACTATAATTAGCAACAAGATACCTACTTTTTTAAAGCACCAATGGAACATTCGCCAAGATAGACTATATCTAGTTCTATAAAACAGTCTCTGACAAACTTAAAAGAATGGAAATCATATATAGTATGCTCTCTGATGATAATGCAATCAAACTAAAAACCAGTAATAGACTGATAATAGGAAAATCTCTAAATGCCTAAAAATTAAACAACACACTTCTAAATAATCCATAGATAAAAGAGGAAATCTTGAAGATAATTATAAGTATTAATAGAATGAAATGAATGCAGGATCCAGCTAAAACAGTACAGAGGGAAGCATAGCAAAATGCATGTATTTATAAAATAAGAAAGCTCTCCTTTTAAGACACTAGAAAAGAAGAGAAAATAAACCTAAAATAAACACGAAAAGGAAATAATATGTTAAGAGTGGCAATGAACATAATCAAAATGAAAAAATGGAGAAAATTGAATTGAAAAACTGATTCCTTGAAAAAAGAGCAATACTTTCTGGGAAATGTCATTAAGCATTCTCACAATAGTTGAGAAATAGTTGAGGGATGTACAGGATTTGTAGGCTAAACTCTTTATAACTCCTTGCCAATGAGTTTTATTTAAAAGTTATGAATTTACACTGTTACCTACAATATGCGTTTCATCTCACCTTTCCCAGCACTGGGCATGAATTATTTTTAATTGATAATGTAGTAGCCAAAAAATATTACTCTAGGTGTACTCAAAGAACAGAATATCTTAAGCATTTTTAAACATTTTAGCAAATACCTGTCCTGAAAATTCCTGATTGACATTTTACGGAAATTAGTGTCCATTATTAGTTTTCTATTGCTGTGTAACAAATTGCCACAAATTTAACAACTTGAAAGAAAATGCGTTTATTATTTCACAGTTTCTATGGGTCAGAAATTCAGACATAGCATAGCTGGCATCTCCTCTCAACGTCTCACAAATTAGTAATCAAAGTATTGGCTGGGGTTGAGGTTTCATCTATGACTCTTTGCCAAGCTCACTGGTTGTTGATGGAATTTAGTTTCTTGCACCTACAGAGTTTATGGAAGCTTGCTTCTCCAGCACCATTGAGAGAAAGTCTCTGAACTCAGGGAAAGCCTAGTTCAGGTCATTTCAGTCACTCAGTCCTGTCCAACTTTTTATGATCCCTTGGACTGCAGCACTCCAGGCTTCCCTATCCATCACCAACTCACGGAGCTTGCTCAAACTCAGGTCCATTGAGTTCGTGATGCCATCCAACCATCTCATCCTTTGTCATCCCCTTCTCCTCCTGCCTTCAATCTTTCTCAGCATCAGGGCCTTTTCCAGTGAGTCAGTTCTTCACATCAGGTGGCCAAAGTATTGGAGCTTCAGCAGAAGGCCTAAACCCCTTTCAAAAGGGCTTATCTGATTAGATCAGGCCTACCTTGAATAATTTCCCTTTTGATGAACTCAATGTCAAGCTGACTACATCTTAATTAATCTTCAATATCCCCTCACCTGTGTCCCAGAATATAACCTAATCATGAGAATGACATCCATAATATTCACAAATCCCACTTAGACCTAGGGGAAAAGAGATCAGATAGGAATCTTGGGGATCATAGTAGAATTTTGTCTACTGCAGGGTCAGTTTCCCAACCAGCATGTGGCTGATACAAAGAACCCCTGAATACTTGTGATATTATTGGTTTCTGTCATAAATAGTTGTCTTCTGCATTAGTATCGGTTTCTATAACTCAGGCTCTAGTTTATGACCTGGGGTTCCAAAATTACAATACATAATGAAATCATTGCCTTTGTGTGTCATTATGTGTGTGAGAGTTCCCCCTAAAATATAAAGGATAAAATAAAGATATATAGTTATTTTATCAAGCCAAAACTGTCTAGGCCTACAAAGTTTCTGGGAACAATCTACAAATAAAAACTTATTTTAAAAAATAAATACCTTCCTAAATATACAAACTGATTGTTTTTTAGTAAAGGTACAAAGGTTTTCCAGAAAAAAGAAACAAAATGTTTTCTTTGCTAGTATAGGTATTTAAAAATGAGATAAGGACAATTTTCATTTACATTTGCCAGAGAATAAATAGAACTTATTTCCTTAAGAATTGTTTACATTACCTTCATCTTGTTTGACAATTTTTGTTGTTCAGTCACTCTGTCATGTCCAACTCTTTGTAAACCCATGGACTGCAATGTGCCAGGCTTCCCTGTCTTTCACCATCTCCCAGAGCTTGTTCAAAGTCTTGACCATTGAGTTGGTGATGCCATTCAACCATCTCATCCTCTGTCATCCCCTTCTCCTCTAGCCTTCTATCTTTCCCAGCATCAGGGTCCTTTCTAATGAGTCTAATCAGGTGGCCAAAGTATTGGAGCTTCAGCTTCCACATCAGTCCTTCCAATGAATATTCAGGATTGATTTCCTTTAGGAATGACAACTTTAGTTTGAAATAAAAAGGTCTGCACTTCATTCTAGCTAAGAATACTGGTTGTAAACACTAAAATTACTTCGCTTTTCCTTAAGGGGAATCCCAAAATGATCTTCGAGAAGCCAGACTGAAAATCATAAGTGATGATATGTGCAAGCAGCCACATGTGTATGGCAGTGATATAAAATTTGGAATGATGTGTGCTGGATATCTGGAAGGAATATATGATGCCTGCAGGGTAGGTGGAGAGAGATTATTTTGATGTCATTAACTCAAAAATATTTTATCTGGCTCAAAAATATTCTATGCTCTTTATATTAGTAAAATACAGAGATATGTCCATGCAAAAATTTATAAATACTAATTTCAAACACAAACATTTTAATGTTCCATTAAGCAAAACAAAATAACCAAAAAGCTTCCTTGATGTTATCAAACTAACCAATAAAATTTAATTTTAATACCAGAAATCCAGAGTTTCATAAAGCAGAGTCTCTTTCCTTAAAGAGCTAACATCTAAAAAGGAAATAATCATGAACAATAAACTATGATGTAATGTTATATAATGGAGAACAATTTTTTATTTAAAGTATAGTTGATTTACAATACAATGTTAGTTTCAGATGTGGAGAATAAACATTTTTAGCTTGAAGGGAACATGTTTGGAACAAATATGAGATAATACTTCAATGAGGCCTGAAAGATAAAGAACATTTAGCCAGTTATAGAATAAGCAGAGAATATTATAGAAAAGAGATAAAGCATAGCCATATTATGAAGGTGTGAAATTACAATTCATATTTGAGGCAACTGCAAGTAATTTGTTGGGTCTCAGCCTAAGGAGGATGAGAAGTGAGAAGCAGTAAACGGTGAGGTGGATTAGGTCAAGTTGTATCTAGTCCCCTTTCCAGGGCCCTCCTCTTGTCCAGCATCTATCCTGCACGTATATTTTCGGACAAATGCATTTGTAACGTGTTTCATCCTGTAGGCACTTGCTTTATAAGTGTTTACAAGAACATGTGGGGTTCTTGAAAACTCCAAGGAGGTGATTCCATATGGTGAAATGATGGGAACTGTATTGTCATCAGGTGGCAGAAAACCCTGCCCAGAGTCCCACAGATTACACAGCATAGACAACCTCTGTCAGAAAACCAGCAGGGAGTTGTGCAGCACATGGGCTGGGCTAGAGCAGAATCCGGTACACATCTAGCCCCAGTCGCCAAGAGTGTGGAGAGGGGCAGCTAGCATTCAGGGATTCCAGAGAGAGGTTCATGCTATGACAGACAAGTGAAAGGCGGTGACTGGAACACAGGGGACATGGGAATCTAGGCGAATGGTGAGATTAGTGGTAAGTCTCTAGATAGACTGGGGGTCATAAAATAGAGAGCTTTCACTGCATTGGAGGGAACAGGTAAGACTCCTGCCTTGTGACTGTGCAGTGTATAATAAGGCAGCTCTAGGCAGTTCTAGTCATAAAAAAGTTGGGAAATCATCAAGGAAGGGACTCAGGCACAATGGAAGCAGGAATACAAGGATGGCTACTAGGGTGCATGGGGAAGGGTTTGGTTTATCTGATAAAATGAAGCCCAGGCACCCTACTTGGAGTAGGAAAAAAAAATCACAGCTTGACTTTCTGTGTTGTATACTTGAAATCTGCTAAGAGTAGACCTTAAGCATTCTCACCACCCACCCACACACACACACACACACACACACACACACACACACACACAGGCACACATGCACACATGCACACATACACGCCAAGTAAGTATGTGAGGTGATGGATGTGTCAATTAACCTGATCGTGGTAATCATTTCGTAAAGTATATATGTCAAACTATCACAATGTACACTTTAAATATATATGATTTTATTCATGAATTATCCATCTATAAAACTGAAAAATAATTTTTAAATGTGGAAATTGAACTTTAAGGCTTTTATAATTACTGAAACCCATGTTTCAATGAATTATCCTTCAATTGGTAGTCTATAAATATACTTTCTAATAATAAAATATGTGGTTCATCAAAATATCTTAAGTAATGAGTTTCATATTTAATTCATCTTCTTTCTCTTTTTTTCTTTTCAGGGTGATTCTGGGGGACCTTTAGTTGGAAAGGACCTTAAAGATACCTGGTATCTCATTGGAATTGTGAGCTGGGGAGATAACTGTGGTCAAAGGAACAAACCTGGAGTCTACACAAAAGTGACTTATTACCGAAACTGGATTACTTCAAAAACAGGCCTCTAATTCACTATACAACTTAAACACTGAGAGCTGTATGCAGGCCATACATGCATGAGAATTCATATATTCTGTGGTTGTATTACAATGAAGTGAGATTAAATGACATGATTTATTTCTGAATCACTTTAATCAACCAAAAAACCCATGGCCAATTTGTAAAGGATTTAAATTTATAAGATAATGAGCCAGTTTAGCCTGGTTTGGAAAATACAATAGAGATACTGAGCTTTTTAAGTCAGTGAGCTAGAGTATAGAAGAGAAGCAATGCAAATTTTTTAGGATAATCCACAACATTTTTAGGATGTCTTTGTAAGGGATGTCTTCTTAAACAAGAAACAAGAGATTTTACATATTTTCTAGTTATAAATCCATTGGAAGGATTTTAATTTTTTTAAAAGTTATATATAAGAAACAAAGTATGGTGATAAATTAAGCCAGAGATCTTCTGACCTTTGTCTGCTGTGAAATCTCCCTAATTTTTCAGTGATAAAGATAAGAAACACACACACATACCCCCACACACATGGGCACATACAGAATATCCCTATCTTCAGATATTCCCAGAAAAGCGTGATTGATAAATATAGACAGTAATTAGCTAGTCAAAACGTATTTTTGTTTCAAATATTTGAGGGAATGTGATAGTAACTTTATGAGCTGTCCCAAAACAATGGGAAACATTTTACAGGTGCATTTACATGCTTTGACTACCAGGGGGAAGCTTTGTAAATTATTGTTAAGGTTAAATGCCTAGAAAAAAATGAGAATTTGTTAATATGTTGAAGAATTAATGAGCATTATCTTTCCACATGGGATTCTCTGGTAGCTCAACTGGTAAAGAATCAGCCTGCGATGCAGGAGACCCTGTTTCAATTCCTGGGTCGGGAAGATCCGCTGGAGAAGGGATAGGCTACTCACTCCAGTATAAAAGTTTATTCCTTTGTATTACTGTAGCCAATTGTCTCCTAAGGCTTGTGGCAATAGCCTATTGTAACCATGAAATACCAAGTATTTTTTTCTAATTTAATAAATGCAGATTGTGATGACCTGCCATACAGAAGATATGAACAAAGTTCTTTGAAATAGCAAATGAACCCATAGATAAAGTGTCTCATGAAGATATTAGGAGAGTCATGCTCATGTATTCCATAATATTAATACGATTAGATGATGATTTTGTAGAAACTGTTACTCTGTGTGACAATACTGGTTAGACATCAGGGTTATGCATCATTTACTCATGTAAACCAAATATAAACCAAGCCATTAGAAAATTGAGCTATTTTATAATTCCCCTCACGTGCTATTGATAAGGCATAAAAATAATCCTAAAATAATCCAAAGGAGATTTAAAATTTATTCACCATAAAAATTAATCCATAAGTTAGACTCGTAGAATTTGAAGCGTAGAAAACACTACAAGTCCTGTAGGCCAGTACACTTAGAGTTCAGAGAACTGAAGCCAGGAAAACTAAATGACTTAGTGAAGCTATAGGTAATTTGTATCCCCAGTGGGCCTAGGGCTCAGAGCCTAGGACCCATCAATTTCACATATCCTTTTGTTACAACCTATCTTTACGATCATCTATATTATTGAATCATCAGCTGTATAAAAATTTCAGTGAGTTCTACTGAATCTGTTTTAAATTAAGAAACTCAAGAATTTTAAATGATGTGATTCACTTAAGCAGCTGGCTGCCAATTCTCAGAACTCACTTCAGGATAAAGTTGCTTCTTCATACATAAAGATATACATAGGCACATAAATTATTCAATATTATGATAGTAAGATACCATTCCAATTTCTAGAGATTCAAGGAACAATCTTAGAGTTATAACTTTGTGTTTCTAAAGAGTGTTGTGAAACATTTAATCCTGGATCACATATAAGCAAATATTGGTGTATCACTTAAAATCTAATAATAAAGTTGGTGATCAGAGCATTCTACAAATAGTATCATTGAATCTGTGTTAGGCCAATTGAATAAATCTTTCTTTCAACTTTTGTTTAAAAATTACATTTCTTTTAATTAACTAGTTTGGGTCACTCAAACTAGTTTGAGACCTAACAGAAGCAGAAGATATTAAGAAGAGGTGGCAAGAATACACAGAAGAACTGTACAAAAAAGATATTCATGACCAAGATAATCACAAGGTGTCATCACCAACCTAGAGCCAGACATTCTGGAATGTGAAGTCAAGTGGGCCTTAGGAAGCATCACTACGAACAAAGCTCGTGGACATGATGGAATTTCAGTTGAGCTATTTCAAATCCTAAAAGATGATGCTGTGAAAGTGCTGCACTCAATATGCCAGCAAAAAATCTGGAAAACTCAGCAGTGGCCACAGGACTGAAAAAGGTCAGTTTTCATTCCAATCCCAAAGAAAGGCAATACCAAAGAATGCTCAAACTACTGCACAATTGCTCTCATCTCACACACTAGGAAAGTAATGCTCAAAATTCCACAAGCCAGGCTTCAACAGTACATGAACCATGAACTTCCAGATGTTCAAGCTAGATTAGAAAAGGCAGAGAAACCAGAGATCAAATTGCCAACATCTGTTGGATAATCAAAAAAGCAAGAGAGTTCCAGAATAACATCTCTGATTTATTGACTATGCCAAAGCCTTTGACTGTGTGGATCACAGTAAACTGGAATTCTAACAGAGATGGCAATACCAGACCACCTGACCTTCCTCCTGAGAAAACTGTATGCAAGTCAAGAAGCAACAATAGAACTGGACATGGAACAACAGACTGGTTCAAAATTGGGAAAGGAGTACTTCAAGGCTGTATACGGTCACCCTGTTTGTTTAACTTGTATAGAGTACATCACATGAAATGCTAGGCTGGATGAAGCACAAGCTGAAATCAAGATTGCCGGGAGAAATATCAATAACCTCAGATATGCAGATGACACCACCCTTATGGCAGAAAATGAAGAACTAAAGAGCCTCTTGATGAAAATGAAACAGGAGAGTGAAAAAGTTGGCTTAAAACTCAACATTCAGAAAACTAAGATCCTGGCATCCAGTCCCATCACTTCATAGCAAATAGATGGGGAAACAATGGAAACAGTGACAGACATTTTGGGGGGGGGGAATCCACAATCATTGCAGATGGTGACTGAAGCCATGAAATTAAAAGATGCTTGCTTCTTGGAAGAAAAGCTATGACCAACCTAGACAGCATATCAAAAAGCAGAGACATTACTTTGCCAACAAAGCCAACAAGGGCTGTCTAGTCAAAGCTACGGTTTTTCCAGTAGTCATGTATGGAGTGAGAATTGGACTATAAAGAAAGCTAAGCACTGATGTACTGATGCTTTTGAACTGTGGTGTTGAAGAAGACTCCTGAGAGACCCCTGGACTGCAAGAAGATCCAACAAGTCCATCCTAAAGGAAATCAGTCCTGAATATTCATTGGAAGGACTGATGCTGAAGCTGAAACTCTAATACTTTAGCCACCTGATGCGAAGAAATGACTCGTTGGAAAAGACCCTGCTGCTGGGAAAGACTGAAGGCAGAAAGAGAAGGGAACGACAGAGGATGAGATGGTTGGATGGCATCACCAACTCGACGGACCTGAGTTTGAGTAGGCTCTGGCAGCTGGTGATCCACAGGGAAGCCTGGCATGCTGCAGTCCATGGGGTCACAAAAAGTTGGACACAACTGAGTGACTGAAATGAACTGAACTAAACTGAATTTGGGTCACTCTGAAGCAGGATTTTTCAACTTTAGCACTCCTGACTTTCCGGACTAGATATTTCTTTGTTTTGAGAGGCTACCCTGTACATTGTAGAATTTTAGCAGCATCCCTGACCTCTCCCTTTCAGACATCTGAAATACACTTCTCTCCACCCCACTCAAAATATGTTAACTGAAAATATCACCAGATGTTGGCAAATGTCTCATAAGAGGTGAACTTCTTCCCTATTGAGAACTATTATTCCAAAGGCATTTGATTATTTTCAAAAACGCCAGAGATAATCTGAAAATTTTTACAGAGTATTCAAAAACTATAGTCTGCTGGTCAAACTGTGTGTTCACTATCATGTTCTTAAAAGAAATGGCAGAGTAAGTGACAGATACTTGACAGATACTGTAGTCAGTGACTATTTCAGATACAGAGTGATTGCCTCATATACAATGTGATTGAAGAGTTTCTCATGCTTCTGCTTACAGCAAATTGATAGAGCACTATCAGCTATTGCTATGAAGACAGGCTTTCTATGAATACACCCTCTAGTAAGAATTTCTCTACACTGACCACAATTCACAGTAAGAAATATATCTCATATCAGTTCAGTTCAGTCGCTCAGTCGTGTCCGACTGTTTGCGATCCCATGAATCGCAGCATGCCAGGCCTCCCTGTTCATCACCATCTCCCAGAGTTCACTCAGACTCAAGTCCATCGAGTCCGTGATGCCATCCAGCCATCTCATCCTCGGTCTTCCCCTTCTCCTCCTCCCCTCCCAGCATCAGAGTTTTTTCCAATGAGTCAACTCTTCGCATGAGGTGGCCAAAGTACTGGAGTTTCAGCTTTAGCATCGTTCCTTCCAAAGAAATCCCAGGGTTGATCTCCGTCAGAATGGACTGGTTGGATCTCCTTGCAGGCCAAGGGACTCTCAAGAGTCTTCTCCAACACCACACTTCAAAAGAATCAATTCTTCAGCGCTAAGCCTTCTTCACAGTCCAACTCTCACATCCATACATGACCACTGGAAAAACCATAGCCTTGACTAGACAGACCTTAGTCAGCAAAGTAATGTCTCTGCTTTTGAATATGCTGTCTAGGTTGGTCATAACTTTTCTTCCAAGGAGTAAGCATCTTTTAATTTCATGGCTGCAGTCACCATCTGCAGTGATTTTTTAGCCCAAAAAAATAAAATCTGACACTGTTTCCACTGTTTCCCCATCTATTTCCCATGAAGTGATGGGACCGGATGCTATGATCTTCATTTTCTGAATATTGAGCTTTAAGCCAACTTTTTCACTCTCCTCTTTCACTTTCATCAAGAGGCATTTTAGCTCCTCTTCACTTTCTGCCATAAGGGTGGTGTCATCTGCATATTTGAGGTTATTGATATTTCTCCCGGCAATCTTGATTCCAGCTTGTGTTTCTTCCAGTCCAGCTTTTCTCATGATGTAGTCTGCATATAAGTTAAATAAGCAGGGTGACAATATACAGCCTTGACGTACTCCTTTTCCTATTTGGAACGAGTCTGTTCTTCCATGTCCAGTTCTAACTGTTGCTTCCTGACCTGCATACAGATTTCTCAAGAGACAGGTTAGGTGGTCTGGTATTCCCATCTCTTTCAGAATTTTCCACAGTTGATTGTGATCCACACAATCAAAGGCTTTAGCATAGTCAATAAAGCAGAAATAGATGTTTTTCTGGAACTCTCTTGCTTTTTCGATGATCCATTGGATGTTGGCAATTTGATCTCTGGTTCCTCTGCCTTTTCGAAAACCAGCTTGAACATCAAGGAGTTCACGGTTCACGTATTGCTGAAGCCTGGCTTGGAGAATTTTGAGCATTACTTTACTAGCTTGTGAGATGAGTGCAATTGTGTGATAGTTTGAACATTCTTTGGCATTGCCTTTCTTTGGGATTGGAATGAAAACTGACCTTTTCCAGTCCTGTGGCTACTGCTGAGTTTTCCAAATTTGCTGGCATATCGAGTGCAGCACTTTCACAGCAACATCTTTTGGGATTTGAAACAGCTCAACTGGAATTCCATCACCTCCACTAGCTTTGGTCTTAGTGATGCTTTCTAAGGCCCACTTGAATTCACATTCCAAGATGTCTGGTTCTAGATTAGTGATCACATCATCATGACTATCTGGGTCATGAAGATCTTTTTTGTACAGTTCTTCCGTGTATTCTTCCCACCTCTTCTTAATATCTTCTGCTTCTTTTAGGTCCAGACCATTTCTGTCCTTTATTGCGCCCATCTTTGTATGAAATGTTCCCTTGGTATCTATAATTTTCTTGAAGAGATCTCGAGTCTTTCCCAATCTGTTGTTTTCCTCTATTTCTTTGCATTGATCGCTGAAGAAGGCTTTCTTATCTCTTCTTGCTATTCTTTGGAACTCTGCATTTAGATACCTATATCTATCCTTTTCTCCTTTGCTTTTCACCTCTCTTCTCTTCACAGCTATTTGTAAGGCCTCCCCAGACAGCCATTTTGCTTTTTTGCATTTCTTTTCCATGGGGATGCTCTTGATCCCTGTCTCCTGCACAATGTCACAAACTTCATTCCATAGTTCATCAGGCACTCTATCTATCAGATCTAGGCCCTTAAATCTATTTCTCACTTCCACTGTATAATCATAAGGGATTTGATTTAGGTCATACCTGAATGGTCTAGCATTTTTCCCTACTTTCTTCAATTTAAGTCTGAATTTGGCAATAAGGAGTTCATGATCTGAGCCACAGTCAGATTCTGGTCTTGTTTTTGTTGACTGTATAGAGCTTCTCCATCTTTGGCTGCAAATAATATAATCAATCTGATTTTGGTGTTGACCATCTGGTGATGTCCATGTGTAGAGTCTTCTCTTGTGTTGTTGGAAGAGGGTATTTGCTATGACCAGTGCATTTTCTTGGCAAAACTCTATGAGCCTTTGCCCTGGTTCATTCTGCATTCCAAGGCCAAATTTGCCTGTTACTCCAGGTGTTTCTTGACTTCCTACTTTTGCATTCCAGTCACCTAGAATGAAAAGGACATCTTTTTTGGGTGTTAGTTCTAAAAGTTCTTGTAGGTCTTCATAAAACCGTTCAACTTCAGCTTCTTCAGCATTACTGGTTGGGGCATAGACTTAAATAACTGTGATATTGAATGGTTTGCCTTGGAGACGAACAAAGATCATTCTGTCGTTTTTGAGATTGCATCCAAGTACCGCATTTCAGACTCTTTTGTTGACCATGATGGCTACTCCATCTCTTCTGAGGGATTCCTGCCCGCAGTAGTAGATATAATGGTCATCTGAGTTAAATTCACCCATTCTAGTCCATTTTAGTTTGCTGATTCCTAGAATGTCGACATTCACCCTTGCCATCTCTTGGTTGACCACTTCCAATTTGCCTTGATTCATGGACCTGACAGTCCAGGTTCCTATGCAATATTGCTCTTTACAGCATCGGATCTTGCTTCTATCACCAGTCACATCCACAACTGGGTATTGTTTTTGCTTTGGCTCCATCTCTTCATTCTTTCTGGAGTTATTTCTCCACTGATCTCCAGTAGCGTATTGGGCACCTAATGACCTGAGGAGTTCCTCTTTTGGTATCCTATCATTTTGCCTTTTCCTACTGTTCATGGGGTTCTCAAGGCAAGAATACTGAAGTGGCTTGCCATTCCCTTCTCCAGTGGACCATGTTCTGTCAGACCTCTCCACCATGACCCACCTGTCTTGAGTTGCCCCACAGGCATGGCTTGGTTTTATTGAGTTAGACAAAGCTGTGGTCCTAGTGTGATTAGATTGACTAGTTTTCTGTGAGTATGGTTTCAGTGTGTCTGTCCTCTGATGCCCTCTTGCAACACCTACCATCTTACTTGGGTTTCTCTTAACTTGGACATGGGGGTATCTCTTCACAGTTGCTCCAGCAAAGCACAGCCGCTGCTCCTTACCTTGGATGAGGGGTCTCCTTACCGCCACCATTCCTGACCTTCAATGTGGGATAGCTCCTCTAGGCCCTCCTGTGCCTGCGCAGCCACTGCTCCTCAGGTTGCTCCTCCTGTCTGTGGGCCCTGGCCTCGGGCGTGGGTGTCTCCTTCCAGCTGCTGTCCCTGGCCTCAGGCTCGGGGTGGCTCCTCATGGTCACCGCCCCTGGCCTCAGGCACGAGGTGGCTTCTCCCGGCCACCCCTGACCTCGGACCCGGGATGTCTCCTCCTGGACGCCACTGGCCTCGGATGCGGGGTAGCTCCTCCCGGCCACTGCCCCTGACCTCGGACACAGAGTAGCTCCTCTCGGCCATTCCTGTGCCGTCCCAGCCTGTCACTCTAGGCTGTTGCCCCTGACCTCGGACGTGGGTAGCTCCTCTCAGCCGTGCTTAGTGAGCCGGCTCTCGCCGGCTCTCTCAGCTGCCCGCGCTTAGTGAGCCGGCTCACACAGCCACCCACGCACAAAACACATATAGATTAAAAATTGAAACAGAAGATTCCTAAAACAATGCCTCTCTTACTAAATACAATAAAATTTAATATTTCTGTTCTATTCTGCTTTTTAAAAATGCTTGACCCACCAACTAAATTGATTTCACAATCTATTAAAAACAAGTTGTAACCTGCAGTTCCTATAACACATTCTGGAATAATCATTCGCCATTATTAATGCCATAGTGTTATTATCTCACCTGTTCCCACTACATTCCCTAACTTCAAACTATATTTTTAGCAAACTGTAGCTAGATTATGGGGCTTCCCAGGTGGTACTAGTGGTAAAGAACCTGCTTGCCAATGCAGGAGACATGAGACTCGGGTTCGATCCCTGGGTTGGGTAGATCTCCTGTAGGAAGGCATGGCAACCCACTCCAGTATACTTGCCTGGAGAAGCCCATGGACAGAGGAGCCTGGCAGGCTAACGTCCATAGGGTCATAAAGAGTTGGACATGATTAAAGCGACTTAGTACAGCACAGCACAGCTAGATTATGATACTGTTCAATACTGCTATTCCCATGCACTCAAACCTTCACTGATTTCCCCTTTGCCTGATAAACAGAGTATAAATCCACATCACCATAGCTTGCAAGGCCCTTTACAATCTGCCAACAACCAAGTAAAATTTTGTTTCACTCGTTCTCAGTGTTCTTGTAACACTGAATGTTACTCTTTATTTCCTAACACATAGATGGTATGTTATGCAAGATTCTCTTAACTCTACAAGATCTAGCTCAAATATCACCTCTATCAATAATACCTTTACTATCCAATAAAAATTACTCTTTATCCAGTTTTTTTGAATGCTTTTTTTCTTTCCCTAGAGCTTTTCTCATACTTTACTCTGTTTTATAACTTTTATGTACATTTATTATCTCTAAAAACATACTAAGTTCCATTAGGCTAAAGACTGCTTTATTCATTTTTGTATTCCCTACAGCTTTTAGGAAAATAATCTGTATATATTATGGTTCATTAAAGAATAAATTAACAGGCTAATTATGAATTCTATGAAGGAAAAACACCTCAGTTCTCGGTTACTAACTGCCTCCCTCAGCTCACTTTCTTTTACACTGCTTTCCAACCTGTGCTGGCCCCATCTAGCGTATTCTTGAATGTTTCTAAGGAGTTCCAGCTCTCTGTCTACATTAGAAGCAATCAAAACACAGTAAGACAAGTCACTAACCTTTCAGGAGCCTCTTTAAGTCAAAAACTTTGCCCCATATTCCCTTAACTGAGCACATTCCAAACCTAAAGGATATTTGGAGATAAAATCAAAAAGCACATCTCCCATCTTCTTTTTTGTGTTTTTATTTGATCTATGAGGACTGTCCTTTCATCTTTTTTCTTTCATGGACCTCACAAATATAAGTACTTCCAAAAGGTCACCTTAGATCTCCATGATTGTATTTTTGCAGTTTAGGCTCTTCTTTGTTGAATTTTCCCAATGAGAGATAATAGAGATAAAACTAAAATTCATATACAATATCCACTTTTGAATGCTCACAGAAATAAAAGGATTGGAATTTCAGAAGAAAAAAAAAGATGACATTTGGTTCACCAACTTTAATTATCCATATGCCTGTCCTTTCCTTTCCATTAGTAATCAAGAATTAAATGATAAACTAATATTTTTAAACTGATTTTATTCTTTTCTAAGTTCAGGAGACTCCTCTCACACCAGAAGTCAATAAAAAAAGTGAAAAGAAATCCCAAATGTCACTTAGAAAGTGAGGGAAAATCAAAGATGAAAATGTAGGCTTCAGGAGTCAGAAAAAGAACTGAAGAGCAGTTCTTCAGATTACCCTAAACTGTGTTTAGCCTTGAAATAGGTGTTATGGGTTAAAGCATATAGATGATGTTATGTCCTATACAGGGCCACTGAAAATTACTGCATAACCTGTTGAATATTTTGCATGGGCTATAATGATCAATTAGGGTAACATCATGGTACAGAAAAAAATAGATTGAGCCCCTCTCTGACTGAGGTATGTGGTAACTGCCCTCACAGAGTGGACCAACCACCTCTGCACTCTGGGCCTCCCAGGGTCATCTCAGGAGGATCTGCCCTGTAGAAGCTCATTGCTGCTTTGTTTAAGTGACTAAAGCAGAAAAGTATGAAATGACTCACTGGGGAACCTTAAATTTTTTCACTCAACCTTGACAATTCCCACATATTAAACTGTTGTCAAATCATCTTGCTGGGATCATGTCTGGGTAGAGACAGCATTCAGATTTCTATCAGTGCTTTCTTGAAACTGTACTATGCTGCTGCTGCTGCTGTTGCTGCTAAGTCACTCTAGCCGTGTCTGACTCTGTGCGACCCCATAGATGGCAGCCCACCAGGCTCCCCCGTCCCTGGGATTCTACAGGCAAGAACACTGGAGTGGGTAACTGTACTATAAACAGTAACATAATCTGGCTCATGATACACTGCACAGTGGGGGTCAGCACAAGCCTATAGCTGGGCCTCCAACACCCAAAGCTCCTATTCCTTTCCCTGGAGGGACAACTGGGAAGTAGGATGGAGACCATTCTAGGTCAAAAGTCATGCCACGGCGGACCACAGTTCTGTTTCCTCTCTCTCCTTCTCATGCAATGAACACTATTCCTGGTACAAAGGCACAACCTTTTCTTCTGGCTTTTCATGAAAACACTCCAAAAACAGCCCAGCCCTCACATTGCCTTTCATGGGGTCATTTTTAAGAACCTAACCATCAAATAGGAGATGCTTACACCATCTCCTAATTCAGCCTCATTTCTTATTTCCTTCTCATTTAGATGCCTCTGCAAAAAATCAGATCAACAGATTCTAGCACAAGACAAATAAAACAAACAAACATTTTTTTTCCTAAGCTTTTTATTTTGTACTGGGTTATAGCTGATTAACAAACAATGTTGTGATAGTTTCAGGTGAAAAGGGAAGGGACTCAGTCATTACATATACATATACAAATACATATACATATACATATATCCATTCTCCCCAAAGGGCTTCCCTGATGGTTCAGTGGCAAAGAATAAGCCTGCAGTGCAGGATACACCAGAGACACTGTTCGTTCAGTGGGTCAGGAAGATCCCATGGAGGAGGCAATGGCAACACGCACCAGTATTCCTGCCTGAAAAATCTCATTGACAGAGGGCTATGGTCCAAAGGGTCTCAAAGAGTTGGACATCACTGAGCACAAACATTCTCCCCAAACCCTCCTTCCATCCAGGCTGCCACATAACATTGAGCAGAGTTCCATATCACATACAGTAGGTCCTTGCTGGTTATCCATTTTAAATAGAGCGGTGGTAGTGGTTTAGTTGCTAAATCGTGTCTGACCCTTGCAGCCTGGTGGATTGTAGTCCGCAAGGCTCCTCTGTCCTTGGGATATTCCAGGCAAGAATACTGGAATGGGCTGCCATTTCCCTCTCCAGAGAATCTTCCTGACCCACGAATCAAACCTGGGTTTCCTTAATTGAAGGTGGATTCCTGCATTGCAGGCAGATTCTTTACCAAGTGAGTTACAAGGGAAGTCATAGCAGTGTAGCAGTGTACACACTCTAATCTTCTTAGAGGATTAATTATTTTCTAATTCATCTAGATTGCCTTTGTTTTTTTATTTTTTTAATTTTTAATTTTTATTTTTTAAATTTTATTTTTACTTTATTTTACTTTACAATACTGTATTGGTTTTGCCATATATTAACATGAATCCGCCACAGGTGTATACGAGCTCCCAATCCTGAATCCCCCTCCTACCTCCCACCCCATATCATCTCTCTGGATCATCCCCATGCACCAGCCCCAAGCATCCTGTATCCTGTATTGAACATAGACTGGCGGTTCGTTTCTTACATGATAGTATACATGTTTCAATGCCATTCTCCCAAATCATCCCACCCTCTCCCTCTCCCTCACAGTCCAAAAGTCCATTCTATACATCTGTGTCTCTTTTGCTGTCTCGCATACAGGGTCATCAATACCATCTTTTTAAATTCCATATATATGTGTCAGTATACTGTATTGGTGTTTTTCTTTCTGGCTTACTTCACTCTGTATAATTGGCTTCAGTTTCATCCATCTTATTAGAACGGATTCAAATCTATTCTTTTTAATGTCTGAGTAATACTCCATTGTGTGTATGTACCACAGCTTTCTTATCCATTCATCTGCTGATGGACATCTAGGTTGTTTCCATGTCCTGGCTATTATAAACAGTGCTGCAATGAACATTAGGGTACATGTGTCTCTTTCACTTCTGGTTTCCTCGGTGTGTATGCCCAGAAGTGGGATTGCTGGGTCATAAAGCAGTTCTATTTGCAATTTTTTAAGGAATCTCCACACTGTTTTCCATAGTGGCTGTACTAGTTTGCATTCCCACCAACAGTGTAAGAAGGTTCCCTTTTCTCCACATCCTCTCCAGCATTTATTGTTTGTAGTCTTTTGGATCACTGCCATTCTGATTGGTGTGAAATCGTACCTCACTGTGGTCTTGATTTGCATTTCTCTGATAATGAGTGATGGTGAGCATCTTTTCATGTGTTTGTTAGCCATCTGTATGTCTTCTTTGGAGAAATGTCTATTTAGTTCTTTAGCCCATTTTTTGATTAGGTCATTTATTTTTCTGGAGTTGAGCTGCATAAGTTGCTTGTATATTTTTGAGATTAGTTGTTTGTCAGTTGCTTCATTTGCTATTATTTTCTCCCATTCTGAAGGCTGTCTTTTCACCTTACTTATAGTTTCCTTTGTTGTGCAGAAGCTTTTAATTCTAATTAGATCCCATTTGTTTATTTTTGCTTTTATTTCCAGTATTCTGGGAGATGGATCATAGAGGATCCTGCTGTGATTTATGTCGGAGAGTGTTTTGCCTATGTTCTCCTCTAGGAGTTTTATAGTTTCTGGTCTTACGTTTAGATCTTTAATCCATTTTGAGTTTATTTTTGTGTGTGGTGTTAGAAAGTGATCTAGTTTCATTCTTTTGCAAGTGGTTGACCAGTTTTCCCAGCACCACTTGTTAAAGAGATTGTCTATTCCATTGTATATTCTTGCCTCCTTTGTCGAAGGTAACATGTCCATAGGTGTGCAGATTTATCTCTGGGCTTTCTATTTTGTTCCATTGATCTATATTTCTGTCTTTGTGCCAGGACCATATTGTCTTAATGACTGTGGCTTTGTAGTAGAGTCTGAAGTTAGGCAGGTTGATTCCTCCAGTTCCATTCTTCTTTCTCAAGATTGCTTTGGCTATTCGAGGTTTTCTGTATTTCCATACAAATCTTGAAATTATTTGTTCTAGTTCTGTGGAAAATACTGCTGGTAGCTTGGTAGGGATTGCATTGAATCTATAGATTGCTTTGGGTAGTATACTCATTTTCACTATATTGATTCTTTTGATCCATGAACAAAAACAAACAAATTTTTTAAAAAAGACTAAATTCCAAGGTGAGCTGGTAGCTTTTCCCTGTTCCATGACTACAGACTATTCCTAATCCTCAAAAGGATCATAGTATTAAATGTTCTTTCAAAAGCCTTGGAAAACAAATAAGGATGAATCAGTAGAAAATCACCAGTATTACTGAAAAAAAAACAACTCAAGTACAAGCTATTTAAACAGTAAGTGAGACCTATTATCTTTGTGTCAAAAGGATGTTATGATCCACTTTCATGGTTCCAAATGACCTCAAACTCTGTTCAAGTACCTCCCTACTGCTAAGTCACTTCAGTTGTGTCCGACTCTGTGCGACCCCATAGACGGCAGCCCACCAGGCTCCCCTGTCCCTGGGATTCTCCAGGCAAGAACACTGGAGTGGGTTGGCATTTCCTTCTCCAATGCAGGAAAGTGAAAAGTGAAAGTGAAGTCACTCAGTTGTGTCCGACTCTTAGCGACCTCATGGACTGCAGCCCACCAGGCTCCTCTGCTCATGGGATTTTCCAGGCAAGAGTACTGGAGTGGGATGCCATCACCTTCTCCTAAGTATCCCTCTATTATCATGTATTTCACACATTGGTGAAAGAGTGCATTACTAATACAAAGCGAGTACACTGATGTTAATTTAAATCAACTGGATTATTAAATATAGGTTTCAATAATCTTGAACAAACAAAAAGCTATGTGGCAGTCTAACATAACATTATGCTATGTTAATGTTACATGTATATATATATATATTATATGTACATATATAACGTTTTATATATATATGTGGAAGGGGAGCTGAGGGAGGAATGGATACATATATATGTATGGCTGGATCCAATTGCTGTGCACCTGAAGCTATGAGGACATTGTTAATCAGCTATACAATACAAAATAAAGTCTTAAAATATTTTTAAAAAATTAAACAAAATCCTGTCTAGACTTTAAAAAATAATAAATAAAACACAAAGCAAAAAATAATAATAATAAAACAATCAGAGAGCTTTTACTTTTTACTACATCTGTTGAAACTACTCATGTATATTGGCAGAATTTTTACATTTGGTATAATGCCATCACCTTTCTTTCTATCATTTATCTCATTTTGAGCTAATTTCTTCATAATCTTTATTTCCCAAACATGCACCCACTCTCAGCAATAAAGACCTTAATAAATATTTCTAGGTACTTTCTTCCCTTGGTAGGAGATTTTATATATCTTAATCATAATAGGCTAATCATTCTGTTTTAGACATGTATATACTGTTTCCTTTAAAGCATCTAAAAACAAAAATGAAAAAAAACCATGTTTTTAGCTAATACTTAATGTAATTTTATCTTACAAAACACTCCTACTTGCCTCACCTCTCCAGAGGAATTTCCCCTACTGTGACTTAATCTTGGTTACTGGCCTGGCAGCCAGGAGAGGAGATGTCTGCTGCTCCTGGAGAGAATGGCTATCAGCTTGTGAAGAAGAGGCCTGTACCGAATCCCTGCACAACCTGAATGCATGCTAAGCTGCTTCAGTAGTGTTCAACTCTTTGTGACCCCATGGACTATAGCCCACCAGGCTCCTCTGTCCATGGGATTCTTCAGGCAAGAACACTGGAGTGAGTTGACATGCCCTCCTGCAGGGGATCTTTCCAGTCAAATGATCAAAACTGTGTCTCTTACATCTCCTGCATTGGCAAGCAGATTCTTTACCACTAGCACCACCTGGGAAGCCCATCCCTGGACAATGCTAGTTCTCAAAGGAGAGAAAACTCACTTCTGCAGACTCAGAAGGCTCAAACAACAACAACAACAACAAAGTCTTCAGAGTCAAAAACTTCAGGTTATCTTGCCCAGTAGCCACATCCCATGTTCAGGTCCCAAGTTTTACCAACTAGGTCTCTGACTGGATCAACAGATCTGTCTGTTGAGCATCCAACTATCACTGGAGTTCAGACACTATCCAATCCTGTGTTTTATATTCAGCTTTACCTGCTCATCCACTGCATTAGATGAGAGCTTTTCAATCCACTGAGGATAATCTCTGGATCTCATATTCAGCTTTCAATTGTGTTAATTTCCCTCAACCTTTCGTTATCCATCTCTGGTACACACATGCAAACTAGTAGAAACCATGCAATTACACTGTCTTTATGTGTATCATCTTCACCCCCATTCCTTTCAGTGCATAAACTGGCACTGGTCCATGCACTCACCTCTACTGTCATGCTGGCCTGGCACCAGGGCTGAGAGTTGTAACAATCATATCGTCATACCACCACCTCATGCTGGAAGCTATTGGCATGCCACCTAGTATCCAGTTCTCACTACCAGCTGAGTGGTGATTGATCCAGTTCCCAAATCTCATCTTAACTCCTGTTTCCTTGGAGCTCTTTCAGTACTACCTACTATGAATTGGCCTTTCTGGGTAGCAGAAACTTTGACAAAGTAAAAGAGAGAAGGTTTATTGAGAACTAAAACCTGTGAAAGGAAAAGAGAGGAAGGATCTGTCAGGGAAAGTTATCAGATGGCAACACAAACCTGACAGAAATGTCTTTCAGATCATCTGGAAAACTCTGAAATAAATATTCAGTTCAGTTCAGTCACTCACTCATGTCTAACTCTTTGCAACCCCATGGACTGCAGCACGCCAGGTTTCCCTGTCTATCACCGACTCCTGGAGTTAGTTCAAACTCATGTCCATCGAGTCAGTGAAACCATCCATCTCATCCTCTGTCTTTCCCTTCTCCTCCTGTGTTCAATCTTTGCCAGCATCAGGGTCTTTTCTAATGAGTCAGTTATATGCAACAGATGGCCACAGTACTGGAGTTTCAGCTTCAGCATCAGTCCTTCCAATGAGTAAATATTACCTGTTGAGAAATCCACACTAGGTGGAAATGACAAGACCTTTATGCCACTACCTTGCTCAATCATTGGCTGAGGACTACCCAGAAAAAAAAAAATGCTTTGAGCTTGAAAACTGAGGCAAACCCTGACAAAGTTAACAGCTAGAATCAGGTTATTTTAAGTATATCTTCTTATTCTGATGCTTCAATATCTGAGGGCTTGCCGACCCTTGGATAGACTGCCTCTTCCAGGGCTAGTTATTTCCCAGAAACAGCAAATAACTACACAGTGAGTATGTACTCCAAATGCAAACCGACCGATCCAGAGCCTATACCCCTCCTTTTTTGAGGTCTTACACTCTGGGCCATTATTCCTCTGCCAGGGAACAGGATACACACAATTACAGTGTACGCATGCCAGAGTCAGATACCAGACAACTGGCCACAGCCCCTGTGTCACAGAGCCCACTGAAATTATTCAAACTAGCTAGTCTTAAGCCTGCTACCCTGACTTGCCCATTCTTCTGACGGAAATCATAATGAAGGCTCTCATACACAGTTGTCCCTTTTTCCCTCTGCCTCTGAGTGACCCTGTGCTTCCCCATGTGACCCTGTGTGATGTACATGTCCCCTTCTTGGGAGCAATAAATAACAAACTATCTTTTCTATCAATGGAAATCATCTCCTGATCTGTTAGCCTCACTTTACTAAATAAAAATGAAATTCATGCTGTAAATCTGTGCTGTAAAACACACGTACTTATACTCTTTGCAGCTGAGTAGGTTGTCTCGAAGGATGATCTGAAGGCTACCTCTATGTGTTTTACAGGAGTGATTTTTTAAAGCAGGTCAAAAATAGCTATAATACTTCAGAGAATCATTTCATTCAATAATTTTTTTAATTAACCTAGTTATACATGCTAGTTACAGATGATTGGCTCTCAGCATAGCAGTTCTTTTCCCCATAGACCAGTATGGTCTACTGTAGAATGATTTTAAAAATGTGCTGACAATGAAGGAAACTATAAGCAAGGTGAAAAGACATCTCTCAGAATGGGAGAAAATAATAGCAAATGAAACAACTGACAGAGGATTGATCTCCAAAATATACAAGCAAATCATGCAGTTCAATGCCAAATAAACAACCCATCAAAAAGTGGGCAGAAGATCTAAATAGACATTTCTCCAAAGAAGACATACAGATGGCTAATAAACACATGAAAATGCTCAACATTGCTCATTATTAGAGAAATGCAAATCAAAACTACAATGAGCTATCATCTCACACTGGTCAGACTTGTTGTTCAGTCACTAAGTCATAGCCACCTTTTGGCAACCCCATGGACTATTGCAAGCCAGGCTTCCCTCTCCTTCATTATCTCCCTGAATTTGCTCAAACTCATGTCCATTGAGTCAGTGATGCCATCCAATCATCTCATCCTCTGTTGCCCCTTCCCCTTCCCTCAATCTTTCCCAGCATCAGGGCCTTTTCAATAAGTTGGCTCTCCGCATCAGATGGCCAAAGTATTGGAGCTTCAGCTTCAGCATCAGTCCTTCCAAGGAATATTCAGGGTGGATTCCCTTAAGGATTGACTGGTTTGGTCTCTTTGCTGTCCAAGGGACTCCCAAGCGTCTTCTAGACTCTTGATTCAAATCAAAATTTGAGAGCATCAGTTATTTGGCACTCATCCTTCTTTATGATCCAACTGTCACATCCATGCATGACTACTGGAAAAACCATAGCTTTGACTATATGGATTTTTATTGGCTAAGTGATGTCTCTGCTTTTTAATACACTGTCTAGGTTTGTCATAGCTTTTCTTCCAAAGAGCAAGTATCTTTTAATTTCATGGCTACAGTCACCATCTGAGGTGATTTTGGAGCCCAAGAAAATAAAATCTGTCACTGTAGACTCTGTCACATTCTGTCACCAGTCAGAATGACCATCATCAAAATTTGTACAAACAATAAGTGCTGTAGAGCATATGGAGAAAATGGAACTCTCTTGTACTGTTGGTGGGAATGCAAATTGATAGCCATTATGGAGAACAGTAGGGATATTCCTTAAAAAGCTAGGAATAAAACCACCATATGACCCAACAATCCCACTACTGGGCACATACCCTGAGAAAAATCATAACTGAAAAAGACACATGTACCCCAATGTTCACTGCAGCACTATTTACAATAGCTAGGACAAGGAAGCAACCAAGATGTCCATTGGCAGTTGAATGGATAAAGAAGTTGTGGTACATATATATAATGGATAATTACTCAACTATAAAAATGAATGTATTTGAGTCCATTCTAATGAAATGGATGAACCTAGAGCCTATTAGTGAAGTAAGTCAAAAAAAGAAAGACAAATATCATATATTAACACATATTATGAAATCGAGAGTGATAGTACTGATGATTCTACTTGCAGGGCAGCAAAGGAGACACAGACATAAAAAATAGACTTTCGACACAGTAGGGGAAGGAGAGGGTAGGATAACTTGAGAGAAGAGCGTGGAAACATATACATTACCATACATAAAATAGATAGCCAGTGGGAATTTGCTGTATGATGTAGGGAACCCAAAGTTAGTGCTCTGTGACAACCCAGAGGAGTGGGATGGGGAGTGGGGGTGGGAGGCTGGTTCATGAGGGAGGGGACATATGTATACCTAAAGGTTAATTCACATTGATGTATGGCAGAAACCATCACAATATTGTAAAATCAGTTCAGTTCAGTTCAGTTCAGTCACTCAATGTTGTAAAATAATTATCCTCTGACTAAAAATAAAAATAAAAGTGTGCTATAATGAGCATGAGAGGAGAAGCAAACAAATATGGGATCACATTAAAGAGAAGCCAACCTATCCTAGGGACTTCTCCAGCGGGCCAGTGGCTAAGACTCCATGCTCCCAATGTAGGGGGCCTGGGTTCAATCCCTGGCCAGGGAACTAGATCCCACATGCTGCAAACAAGACCCAGCACATAAGTAAATAAGTAAATAGTAAAACATTGGAAAAGATCCTGATGCTGGAAAAGATAGAAGACAGGAGGAGAAGGGGATGACAGAAGATGAAATGATTGGCTGGCATCACTGACTCAATGGACATGAGTTTCAGCAAGTTCCAAGAGACAGTGAAGGACAGGAAAGCCCGGCGTGCTGCAGTCTATGAGGTAGCAAAGAGATGGACACGACTGAGTGACTGAACAACAAAAACAATAATAATAATAAATTATTTGTTGGGGCTTCCCAGTGGCGCTAGTGGTAAAGAACCTGTGTGCCAATGCAGAAGATGTTAAGATATGCGGGTTCAATCCCTGGTTGGAAGAGCCCCTGGAGAACGGAATGCCAATCCATTCCAATATTCTTGCCTGGAGAATCCCATAGACAGAGGAGCCTGGCATAGTCGGACATGACTGAAGTCCAAGCATGCAAGCTATCCTAAGAGTGAAGAAGCCCTCATAGAGGGAAAGCATACAAGCAGTCCTGACAGACTATTCGGAGTTGGAAACTAAGAAATGTATCAAAAGAGACATAAAACAATGGGGAGAGCTGAAGGAACAGAACTGAAGGAGACAGAGAGGGCAGTGTATGCAGGTAACAAAGGATATTCAGGGTATAGACTGTAGAGTTCAAGAAGCAGGGTGGGAAGGAGGGTGAGAAGGTAGGCAAGGTCCAGCTGCTTCAGAGCTCTGCCACCTGTGTTAAGGAGAATGAACTCTCTTACCTGCAAGGGAAGCTACTGAAGAGTTTTTAAGAGGGTAGCAACATAACTCAATCTGTAATAATCACTCTCATAGTGTCAAGAAGAGACTAGATTGGGAAAATATTATGGGCAGAAAAGCCAATCAGAAACTGTGGCAGTAATCCAGCTGAAAGATCAGAGTGGCTGGAGTCATGTACTGGCAGTGGGTATAAGGACAAGGGGAAATGGGTTCAATAGCTATTTATGCACATAAGGCATTGAGAAATGAGATAGAGACAAGGATGACACCCAGATTTCTAGTCTGAGAAACGAGGTGAATGGGAGGTGACTTATTGAGATGGAAAGTACTGGAGAGGCAGATTAGGAAGAAGCACAAAGATGTGCATATAAAGAACAAGTGAAAAAATAAGTGGCCTCCCAACAGAGGACAAAAACCTTTTCCACTATAAAAGGAAGGATACAGGCAGAGGCATAAAATTTACAGATTCAATGACAAGTAGTTAAAGGAGTGTCCACCTAGAGGCTTCCATCTTTTTCTCTAACAGTAGAACTGTAAGTCATCCATTTAAAGCAAAGGTAGAAATAAGAGATAGAAAATAAACACTTGGAGAAGAATAGATATGATATGAAATGGTTTTTGTAAACACTAAACCCTGAATATTCATTGGAAGGACCAATGCTGAAGCCAAAGGTCCAGTACTTTGGCCACCTGATGTGAAGAGCCAGGTCATTGGAAAAGACCCTGATGCTGGGAAAGACTGAGGACAGGAACAGAAGGGGACAACAGAAGATGAGATGGTTGAATTGCATCACCGACTCAACGGACATGAGTTTGAGCAAGTTCTTGGAGATAGTGAAGGACAGAGAAGCTTGGCATGCTGCAGTCTATGGGGTCACAAAGAGTTGGACACAACTTAGCAACTCAACAACAAAGCACTGATTAGAGAAACCTGGCTGCATTGCTGGGTAGTGTTGAAAAGCCAGCTAAGGCTAAAAGTCATAAACTGATAATGGGATAAATTTTAAAATAGATACTTACAATGATTATGTGTATTCATAGTGTTTCTGCTACTGCTAATTCATTTTAGTCATGTCCAGCTCTTTGAGACCATATGGACTGCAGCCTGCCAGGCTCCTCTGTCCATGGGATTCTCCAGGCAAGAGTACTAGAGTGGGTTGCCATGTGCTCCCCCAGGGATCTTCCCAACCCAATAATCGAACTCCAATCTCTTACATCTCCTGCATTGGCAGGCAGGTTCTTTACCACTAATGCCACCAACTGTTCCTATTATCAACCAAATAAAAGATCACTTCCCTGGTGGCTCAGAAGGTAAAGCATCTGCCTGCAATGCGGGAGACTTGGGTTCAATCCCTGGGTCAGGAAGATCCCCTGGAGAAGGAAATGGCAACCCACTCCAGTACTCTTGCCTGAAAAATCCCATGGATGGAGGAGTCTGGTAGGCTACAGTCCATAGGGTCACCAAGAGTCAGACATGACTGAGCGACTTCACTTAATTTGAGTTTACCAGCCAGATCTTTGAACTGATGAGATGATTTACATTGTTTATTAATATGCATTATATTTATTTGCCTTGATTGTTTCTCTGAATGTGGAGGAAAAGGGAAAGAGTCAAATTTTCGTATATATGTAGGATGATGGAAATTACTTTCTATAGGAGAAAACAAGTCTAGGCAGCCCAAGGCCAACTGATGTGGAGAACTTAGGCGAAGGGTAAAGAATACAAGTTTCTTCCTCTAACAAGATAAAAAGGCTTATGACCAAGATGCTTCTTTGACCTCTTACTATCAGAAACTGGCTTAAAAAAATTTACATGTGAAAAGCATAAGAAAATAGTTGGCTCTCAACATAAAAGCAATTACAGATTTTTAATAAGCTTTAGATTTCTTAAACCATGTTTGAAGGAATGCTATAGAAATCAGATTATTTTGGCAAATCACAGCCAAAAATGTGAATCTAGGAAAGAGTGTACTTTAGAAACACTCAGGGCCATTTTCAAACTGTCTGTGCTTTCCACCTCTCAGTAATTGTGACTTCTACACATGTACAAAAATACTATCTTGAGACTCAGTGCAGAAGGAATGACCACATAACAGTTGCATTGCCGGGTGGTTTATCTTGATTAGTTCATTTGATTTGATTTCTTAGAATTTTCACTTCTCCATGAGAATGGTACTTTAACATCATTTGTACATGTAAGAAACCTGAGGCAGACACAGATAAATAATTTTGCTCAACCCTGTTGGATGGTGAGTAGAAGAACCAAGATTTGATTCCAGGTATATTCTAACTCCAAAGAATGCCTTTTGAATAGACAAAAGCCTTTGAAACATAATGCATGTGTGTGAGCTTAGTCCCTCAGTTGTGTCCAACTTGCAATGGACATGGACTGTAGCCTGCCAGGCTCTGTAGCCCCCAGGCTCCTCTGTTCATGGATTTTCAAGACAAGAATACTGAAGTGGGTTGCCATGTCCTTCTCCAGTTGCAACATAATAGAACATACTTATCTGCATATGCCCCCTTACCTCTCGCTGCCTATAGGTCATAACCCACAAAATTAAACTTGGTCACACTGAAAAAATCAAATTACTACCCAACTTTTAAATTTATACTTACAGTAAATATAAACATGCTTATTTAAACAACACTTTACAACTTACAAATGGTGAGCACATCCATTATCTTTTTTTTTCTATCTATATAATAACTCTATGAAGGAGGTCATGACAAATTCATTACCAACTATAGCCATATGACTGTGCTGCCATGAACGTGATGACTAAGCAAACTCCAAATTTAAAGAAAACACCCTGGCCCACACCTTCTTAGATCATCTGCCTTTTGGTTGCTTTCTTCTGCCCTTATTATTATGATAGGTTCAATTGAATGACTCATACTTCTCTCAAAGCTAGAACTTTTTTCAGACATTTGTGTACCTGATGATACTGTCTTTACCATGGTCTTCCCCTTCAGGCTAGGCAGGCAAAAGAACCAACCTCAACAGTGTGTACACTACATGATTATCCTCCATCTAAATAAATGATCTCATCTATTTTCTTGAAGCCTGTTCCTGTCAGTCCTAGGTCACACTATCTTAGTCTTATGAATGTACAGTTGTAAGAGTAAAATCAAGCCCATGGCAGACAAGAAGAGGATTCTGATATTTTTTGTACAATGTCATTCTATACACCTTATTCTTGCAATGACCACCTTTTGTAGGATAGAAAAGGTCAAGCCCTATCCTGCCACTCCCTGAGGATCTGAAAATTAACAGTCAACATCTTTTGAATTAGTCCCTGTTAAGAGCAATCCCTTTGCTTCACAAACCGTAATTTCATGCTCCACCTCTCCTTCCATGTTGAGCTCATCACAGGAAAGCAGGAAGATGCTTTCAGACTGAATACAGTTTTCCCCATGCCTTTCCCCTGACTCATTCCCAATTTCTGTGTGAATAGTGATGGGACACCAGAATCTGCATTAATTCATTTAGTTATTAGACAGTCAAACAATATGTGCTGACTAAGCACCTTCTCATTAAAAAGGACTCTGCTGATTGTTCTAGGAAAAGAACATCAACATTGGAGATGGAAAAGAAAGAACACGTAAAGTTGGAGGAAAGTGCTGTCAACAAAAACCAGAAGACAATATACTTCACATCCTTAAAAAAAGTACTGAAACAAAAGCAAATTTTAAAGGTTGTTAAATATTTAAATAATTTGCCCCAATAAACAGTTTTTCTTTTCATTTATTTCTAGGAAATATTTAGCAATGGGGTTAAAAAACATGTTCATGAAGGTGGTCAAAATACTTCATATTAGGAGATGGTTTCAGTATTTTATGATGAATCTATTTGGTGTGATATGATTCTATATGGTTGCATATGATTAAAATTCAGCCATTAAAATTCTTAACAATTGATGGATCTAGGTCCTATATTTGCAAGTTTTCTGTAAACTTGAAATTGTATTAAAATAAAAAACTACAATACAGCTTCATATAATACATAGTATCATATATATAGTTTAGTATAATGTATAATGTTATATATAACTTATGTAACAAGTCATAATACAGCTATACAGCTACTGGATACATACATAGCTACTAGAAATAATATAGAAGCCATTAGAAATAAAAATTAGTAACACAGGGATATGCCTATGAAATAATATTGAGCATAAAAAAGCACAATACAAAGTTATACACTATGATATAACTTGTGAAAAAGATCTGTACATTCAAGGCTAACATGTAAAATGAAAATGGCTTGTTTAGGTAACTGTTTCATTTAGGTAACTGTTTGTTTAGGTAACTTGCTTATATCAACTGTTTTGATATATTGTTTTATTCTTTTTAAAAATAAAGATCAGGATGTCAGGCATGAGATATGAAAATGCATAAAGGAATGGTAGGGAGGAGCCCATGCATTCCTATTCCTGTTGTATGCAAAGCTTTGCACATTATATTTTAAAAATGTGTAATTGAACACTTCTTGAGTTACCGTCCTGGAGTAAATTCATTAGTGATCCATGATTTACATGATAGTCATAGAAGACCAAGTAATCAGCACCTAATTTTTTCAGCAAGTAAACGAGACTCATAAAGGCATAAATAATGTTTTGCTTAAGCTTCACAATTAATTGGTGAAAAAGCTGAAATCCAAATTCAAATCGCCTAATTCTGTTATACAATTCCAATAATTTAGTATTCATTATTTCTCACAAAGTAACTTCAGCAGAACCTTCCAATCCTTCCCAATACAATACACAGAAATAGCTTTTCTCACTTCCATGCTATTCTACATGGAATTCCCGTTCTGCACTCTGCTTCCCACTCATCTGCTGCAATACTGAGTTAGAATATTTTTTAAAGACATACTCAGAGAAAGACTAAGTGAATTTTAGTTTCAGTTGTTCTTGCTTATCTCACAAATTTGTATACATACTCAATTACTTCTCTGATTTCAAATGCTATGAGGAAAAGAGAATTTTATCAAAGAGAAGGGAGTATTACCAATTAATCTATGGAAAGCATTTTCTGATAGTCTTTCGCTTGCTGTGGCAAAAAATAAGGTGTGTGATAACATGATAACATGGGCAAGAGTGTCACATCCTTTTTAAATTAAAAACTATGATGCTGCAGCCAATGGAGTAGTTATAGCCTTTCACAAAATACATATCACCTGTTATGTTTAATCACACGTTACCAGTATAAATAAAATTTTTACTGATTTGTAAGATTTCCTGTCCATTCCACAAGTCATATGATTGGTTCAAGTTGATTCCTTCAGACTTGTTTAACAAGTTAGGTTTTAATTGTGTGGAATTTCCTCCTTTGCTTCAGTTCTTTCATAGATCACATATAACATATAAGAGTCATTCATTTGAGTGGAAATCTCAGAGCAGTTGCATAGGCAGAAAAAAGGACTTCTTCATTGTAAAGGATTAAAATGTATAGGTAAGTTCTGTTTTTGTTTTGAAATTTTGACTGTACCATAAAGCATTTGAAACGTATACAGAAGCTTAAGAAATTTTAGTTGTTAGTTACTTCTAGGTACTGTTCTCAAAACTTCATTGCAACTCTTATTAGCTAATGTTTAGGTAATATGCTTGATATTGTTTAAATAAGGTGCTTGGCTGCTTGACTGAATTTTTAACAAATTGAATAAATCTAAATAGATGACTCAGTGTTATGAACACATATATTTAAATCAGAAAGTGTTTTGGTTTTCTCATGTTTAACTTCTCAGAAAACTGATGTGTGGTTTTAAAATATAATCAGTAAAAAATTCCTTTGTTGTTTTAAAGTTTTTAAGGGTTCTGTATTTTCACTTCTGTCATGATATCACTTTAGCTATTAAATATGAAGTGAATTCTGAAGTTCTCTTTAAGAAAGCAAAAACTGTGTTTGTCTACCTTTTATACACTATGATATCATTACTTTCAAGCAAGTTTTTGTTGATACTTAAAAAATGGTATTTGCCTAGTTTTATTTTCAATAGCTGCTTATCTTCATATACTTCCACATTAAAGAGTAATAAATTGTAGCACAATCTAGAGTCAGATGGTACAATCTCAAAATTATATAATTTGAGATGTTTGTGCTTGCATCTGTGAGTATATTGTTCATTTTGTTTTCCCATGAACACAAAAAAAGTGTGATACAAATAAGTCATTTTAAAAGGGAAATAAATGAAGTATGGATAGTTAGTCATGTCAAATGTAGTTGAGTTTATTTTAAATCTCCTGAACTTTAGGAAGGAAGAAATCCAATCAAAATTCAAAAATTTTTAATAAAATATATATAATTGTATGCATTTAAATATATATATAAAACAATAAAAAATGGGTGGCAGGAACTTCCCTGGTGATACATTGGTTAAGATTCCACCCTCCCAATAGAGGAGTTACAGATTTGATCCCTAGTTGGGGAACTAAGATCCCACATGGTGCAACCTTAAAAAAAACAAACGTGTAGCAGCCTAAGCTTTCAAAAATAAGTATTAATTAATAAGTAATAATATAAGAAAATAATAAAAATAATTTCATATTCATACAAGGGATAGTATAAGAACCTATTAAACTAGGATAAAATCAATAAAATAGCATATATTGTATGCTCCCATTTATGTGAAAATGAATCACAAAATTGTATTTACTCATTTACCCACCTCTAAAAACTATACATATGAAAATGTCTAATGAGAAATATAAAATATTAATGTTTGTTGTGTTAGAGTGGTGAGCTTATGAATTATGTTTTTCCCATTATTCCTAAACTTTTTATGACAATGTGGGATTGTTCTAATAATCACAATACAATTTGAAATGATTTTTCTAAAACATTTTTAATTTTGTGAAGAAATTCCTCTGATTAAAAAAAAGTATCCTCATAAATAGCTAAATGTCTTTCAAAGAAAAATAAAAGGAAACCTGTAAACAATGCAAATAATGAAATTGTACAATTTCAGAAAGCCTTGAATCAATCTAACTTCTAAACTGATCCATCCTTACACTCAATAAGACCCAAACTTTACAGTTACAAAAATAAAAAACAACAACAAACAACAGCTCTTCTTTGGAACTTGGTTTCTATGCAGCATACTTTAAAATATTTTCTCTTAAAAATAAGCTGCATCTACAAATAATCAGTTTTTACTTTTTTATTAACCTGAAAGTACGTAATCAGAAATTAGTTTTGCTCATTGGTTGGTTGATTTTTAATTGTAAGAAGATAATCAGAGTCACTATGCCAAACTGGTGAATTTTAAGAATAACAACCCTTGTTCATCAATTTGAGGACCCATGACTAGGAAACAATGTCCCTGTCAACCTGAGTAAGCAGAATTTTCAGTGGAAATGGGAAACCTGTTACTCAAATGGCATGGGTAATTTAAAAACAGCAAATTTTTACTTTGACAAGACATATGCCTGAGTTTAATGGTGGGAGGAATTAATTAAAACTTTCAGTTTCCTTTTACTGGAATATCCCCATCAGCATAAAGACACACCCTACTATCTTCAATTTAAAATAAATAAATAAATAACTCAAGCTTCACTATTTTCCAGTTCCTCCATATGCTCTGAGGGAGCAACTGGGTACGGGAAGTGATATGAAAGTAATGTTTTTAGGTAATTCTAGGTCATTTTTAGGTAAAATAATCAGGTAATTTTGTGATACTTTTGGTTGACAGTGGCGTCTCTTAAATGGTTTGTGTGCGTGTGTTAGTTGCTTAGTAGTGTCCGATTCTCTGCAACCCCATAGACTGTAGCCCACCAGGCCCCTCTGTCCACTGGATTCTCCAGGCAAGAACACTGGAGTGGGTTGCCATTTCCTTCTCAAAAAGGAACTATAGAAAGAAAGACAGTGAAGTTGTTCAGTCGTGTCCGACTCTTTGTGACCCCATGGGCTGCAGCCTACCAGGCTCCTCCATTCATGGAATTTTCCAGGCAAGAGTACTGGAGTGGGGTGCCATTTCCTTCTCCATAAATGGTTTGATTACTTGCATATATACTCTAAGACCTCTTTTAGGTTGTCCTCTCCTAAAGATTGCAAAGATGGTGTGTTTCTTTTTTTACCTGCCTGTTCACCTCTCTCTGAAAAGGGAAATCCTATCAGAGGACCCAGGAATCTGGGCAGTGGAGTTATCATGATATAATTATTATTCTTTTCAAATCCTTAAGTACCCCAGATTTTCTCAGGTCCTCTAAGAGAGTGTGTTTTCCACTGGATTACATGAAAAGTGTGAAATGAGGTTTGGAAAATAGGATGAAGATTCAAATTTGGAATTTAGCATGTAGTTTAAGGAAAGATTAAAGTAAATAAGAATATCTCAGCTCAGGAACAGACATGTCTTAGAAGGACTCCTCCCACCATAACAAATCTTATTTCCATTTTCTTCCTTTTTGTTCATGCTCATGATATGATTAACTGACCACATAGATATGTCAGTCAGTCAAAAGACATGGGGAAAAAAGCTATAACTGTCAGAAATACTTTCCAAATTCTGCCTGTTGATTCAATTCTGGTTTGTTAATTGCTATTTTAATTTTCAAAAACCATGCTTAAAATTGTAAAGCATTAGGCAAAGGATATATTTCTCAGTAGAAATTAGGCAAGTGGATACCAACTTATCTTTACAGTAACAGAGCCCAAAACGGTGCTTTTAGAGTACAAGATACTATGCATAAGAACTTCAAGCCACAAGCTGAAAGAGCTACCCAATGGGCCAGACCAGAATGTTTAAACAAAAAGGAACTGTCAAGGGTGTGAAATGTTGCTAAAGGTCTATGAGACACTTGTACCCCAATGTTCATCGCAGCACGGTTTACAATAGCCAGGACATGGAAGCAACCTAGATGTCCATTGGCAGACGAATGGATCAGAAAGCTTATCCATTGGTACATATACACAATGGAATAATACTCAGCAATTAAAAAGAATACATTTGAATCAGTTCTAATAAGGTGGATGAAACTGGAGCCTATTATACAGAGTGAAGTAAGTCAGAAAGAAAAACACCAATATAGTATATTAATGCATATATATGGAATTTAGAAAGATGGTAATGATGAGCCTATATGCGAGACAGGGAAAGAGACACAGATGTAAAGAACAGACTTTTGGACTCTGTGGGAGAAGGAAAGGGTGCGATGATTTGAGAGAATAGCATTGAAACATGTATATTATCATATGTAAACTTGATTGCCAGTCCAGGTTCAATGCATGAGACAGGGTGCTTAGGGCTGGTGCACCGGGATGACCCTGAGGGATGGGATGGGGAGGCAGGTGGGAGAGGGTTCAGGATGGGGAACACATGTACACCCATGGCTGATTCATGTGAATGTATGGCAAAAACCACCACAATATTGTAAAGTAATTAGCCTCCAATTAAAATAAATAAATAAATAAACAAAATCTAAAAAAAAAGTCTATATCTTATGTTCCCTTAGAAAGTCATGAGGGCCTTAAAGCAATGACAATTGGTCATTTTTTAAATGTCCCCACTGTCTTACAGAGTGACACAATAAGTACTTGATATCTATTGATTTTTTCCACCATTCATTCAATAAACATTCAATTTAATGTTTCCACCATTCATTCTGTGTAAGAGAGTGCCCATAATATATTAGGTTGATTAATTAATTAATTTAAAAGAGCACAGACAAAAAAATTAACAGACAACTCCATACCACCAATTAATCTCTCTTTAGATCAGTTTGTTCATCTGGATAATGGATGAAGTGGAGTAGGTATTCCTGCAGTTCCCTTCTACTGCTAACATTCTGTGATACTGCAGAAAGTTATCACTCTTACAAGATGCTATTACAGAAATAAATAAATAAAATGATACCTGCAGTTAAAATTGGGTTTTACCTAAAAGAAGAATATAAAATTTGCCATTTATTGAAAGCAGGCCAGAGTTCTAGGTACTTTACAAACAGAAACCCCTTTAATTTTCACAACCCTTTGAGGTATGTGATTGGCCCTATTCTATGAATGAGGAACAAAGGCTTAGAAAGATTTTTTTTTTCTTTTTTTTTAATTTTTAGTTTTTTATTTTTTAAATTTTAAAATCTTTAATTCTTACATGCATTCCCAAACATGAACCCCCCTCCCACTTCCCTCCCCAGAACATCTTTCTGGGTCATCCCCATGCACCAGCCCCAAGCATGCTGCATCCTGCGTCAGACATAGACTGGCGATTCAATTCACATGATAGTATACATGTTTGTCACTAACCCATGGTCACATTGTGTCTGTCTGGATACAAAACTTGTGATTATCATTACTGTACTATATTATCTTTCTGTATTTTTGTAAAATAAAATAGAAAAAAGCTGAGTAAATAGATCCATTTATCCAGAAGACAGAGAGGGATCTGTTACGGCTCTTCATGCCCATGCTAGAAGCCTTAACAACCTTCACAGAGTGGACAGGGCCTCCCCTCCACTATCTAACCCACCTCTCACTGTACAGATACACTTAAACAGACCATCACAAACTTCAGGGGACACAGTGGAGAACTAACCACAGTTAGTCCCTCCCTCATGAATTTGACTGGCTGCACACTGACAAAGGGCCGAATGTCAGACAATAACTCTAGTTTTGTTAACACAGTTCTTTATCCTCACGACAACCTAGAGGAAGGTACCATTATCTCCTCTATTTTGCAGATAAAGTAATAAGGAGAAATAAGGTAACTTCCCAGGTTCATGCAGCAAGTAAATAGCAAAAATAGAACCTGAACTCATGTAGTCCAGCTTCAGAGTCTATACTCTCAACTGTGGCTCCTCTCACAGAACTTAATCTACCAGGGAGGGGAGGGAGGTGATGTGGGAATGGGGAGATAAGAAAAATATAAGCAGACAGACATTGTTAAGGGAATAAAGTATTTGCAAAAATTTAGTGTGTGGTAGATGCGAGAGAATCTACCAAATAGAATGGTCATGGAGTGAGAAGGAACCATCTATGTGAAGCAGGAGAAAGCAGAGAATACTGTGAAGGTGGTCAGGAAACTCACTGATTCTTCAGTCAATGACAAAGGAGAAAACTCAAGTTCATAGAAGTGATTTGCCTAATGTCAAGCAGCTTTGCTGATCTCTTCCAACAGTGTTTTCCTCCACACTATGTAAACTGCTTCCCAAGAAAAGAGATATATTTGCAGCATTTTTACTAAGTTCTGAAGAATATATTCTATTGTGTAGGTTTCAAAAAAGTTAGCACCAAGACCCTGGAACTCTGTTCATTTCATATGACATGGAATCCTCCTGGGAAAATGATACAGAGAATCTCAATTTTTTCCTCTGCCTCTTTAGAAAACCTGGGCAAGAAGCCACTAGGATTAAGTTGTGAAGGGTTGTTGTTTTAAAGATGTTGTTTTAAAAAATATACTGATGCAACTAAATATTACTCAAGAGCATTTGAAACAACTAATCTTGGGTTTGGTCCATGATTCATTAAAAGCTACTGCTTTTCCCTATGAGAACAATTATCATGTACTGGGCATAGTTAAATAGAACTAGCCACGAAGAATACATACGAGGTTCTGATTTTGGTCTTCACTCTTTCCAAGTTATGGGTAATAACACTTAACTAGTAGCTCTGAGAGAACAGTTCAGTCAATTTCCAGATTCTCTATTCTATCATGCCCACTAACTTATTCCATCCAGCTTGTGCTGGCTGAAATATCTTTCTTGCTTTAGAACCTACACTAATACATTTTTACTTAACTTGTACATTTCATTTTCTTTCTTCCACCGCATCATTCACTGTACCTCCTCTGTGCCCCTATAAGTAAACAATGTTAAAAATCTAGTATATATGTTTCCACACAAATTAAACCAGATTGTCGACTGGCAATTATTAGAATTTTTAAAATTTGGGTCTATAAAGAATAATCAAATCAAACATTGTAGGATAAACACATTTAGAGCACACACACAAAAAAATGCTTCCTTGTGCTTCTTCAGAGTGTGATATACCAAATTTCTCACCTCACTGAGACATGCTTTGAAGAAACAATGAAACTGGAAATATCCTGATGCTCTCAGTTTGGTATTACAAATCAGATCACATTGAGTTAGGAGTATGAGCCCCTAAATACTACACTCATTTATTTCCTACAGAAAACAAATACATATCTGGTTTTATATTAGGGTCAGTATATTTGACAAAGCAGTAAGTTAAGGTTTTCAACATTTCATAATGATCTTATAGGAGGATTGTCTCCATTGTACTTGGACTTTCAGGAAACAGAGAAAAAACTAGGATGCCTTTACTAAAAATCACTCTTCTCTGCCTTGGAGCTATTCTGATCTAATTGTATCCAAAATTTTTGCTTCACAAAGTGTGGTCCTTGGACTAATAACATCAGCATCACCCTGGAACTTGTTAGAAATGCAGAATCTTGGGCCCAATCCCAGATTCACTAATTTAAATTGGCATTTTAACAGGTAACTCATATACATATTGAAATATAAGTACTAAACAAACCAACTGAAACTAAACAGCTACAAGGTAGTTTCCAAGCATTATTCAAAATGGAAAGAGAGTTACAGCAAGACGTACTTCTTTGCATTTACATATGAATGAGCATGCCCTCTAAGCTGGGTGTGCAGTAGCTCTCCCATTCCTTTCCTGCAGAAACACTGAGTGATTTAGGCAAGTCAGAACTCACAGAGGAGCATTTTCTTAACTGAGTTCCAGGAACACTATGCTCCTCAAAATGTTAGGTATTTCAGAAAGAAATGTTTCTGCACTCAAATAAGTCTAGGGGACACTCTTATTTAGTCAGTTCAGGCTGCACAAAAAAGGAAGAAATGGGAGAACTGGGGAATGTGTAGAAAATAAATGGGATTTTTTGGTCATTTAGCAGATGGAATTTAAATATAAGTTTTTCTCTAGGACTTCTTACCTTTTTTTTCTACCCTGACAAGTAACAGTAATATGCATGACAGACTTCTGTAGACCTAACCAGGCTTATAAGCAATTCCCAGTGCACTCCTTGTAACTTCACTCAAAAAATAAATTAATAAAAGGAAAACACAAATGAGTGAGAACAATGTTATGGTGGAATTATGCTTTAAGTTGTGCATAAATAATTTCAAAACTCTGAAGCTTTAACTATTACTTTGAACAATTCGCTTGCTATTGTTGCTGTTGTCATTAATGATAACACACCACTGCATTCTAATACCTAGCAGAGAATTGCTTTAGAGGAAATGGCACTGAAACTTGAACTGAATGGGTTCAGTTCAGTTCAGTTCAGTCGCTCAGTCGTGTCCGACTCTTTGCGACCCCATGAATCACAGCACACCAGGCCTCCCTGTCCATCACCATCTCCCAGAGTTCACTCAGACTTGCATCCATCAAGTCAGTGATGCCATCCAGCCATCTCATCCTCGGTCAATCCCTTCTTCTCCTGCCCCTAATCCCTCCCAGCATCAAAGTCTTTTCCAATGAGTCAACTCTTCTAATGAGGTGGCCAAAGAACTGGAGTTTCAGCTTTAGCATCATTCCTTCCAAAGAAATCCCAGGGTTGATCTCCTTCAGAATGGACTGGTTGAGTCCTTTTTTGTCTCTGTGAGTTCAAGTCCACCTTCACTGTCAATTATTCTTTGAAAGTTTGGTAATTTTGTTATTGCAGTAAGTTGAGAATCATAAAAGATAAACAATTTTAACAGCTTTATGGAAATGTAACTATGTATAATAAAGTTCACCTAAGTGTACAATTCAGTGGTTTCTAGTATACTTAGGGTTGTACAACCATCATCAAAATCAAATTCCAGAACATTTTCATCATCCTAATAGATTTAATTTTCAAAACTAATTTCAAACATTCATTTTTAAAAGAGCATTTTGACAATAAAATATCACATCCCATGCTTGACATATACACACTACCATGTGTAAAATAGGTAGCTAGTAGGAAGCTGCTGTATAACACAATTTGTTCACCTCGGTGCTCTATGATGACCTAGAAGGGTAGGAAGGGGGTATGGGAGGGAGGTGCCAGAGGGAGGGAATATAAGTATACACATAGTTGATTCACTTTGTTGTATAGCACAAATGAACACAATATTCTAAAGCAATTATACCCCAATAAAAAATAAAAATATCACATGTATATGGTATCATGAATAGTCCTTTGCAATTTGCAGAAAGATGGCAAAATAATGTTGGTGCCAATGAAGGTTAAATATCATCTTTAGGCTTCCTTTGTGGCTCAGCTGGTAAAGAATCTGCCTGCAATGCGGGAGACCTGGGTTCAGTCCCTGGCTTTCAGAAGATCCCCTGGAGAAGGGAAAGGCTACCCATTCCAGTATTCTGGCCCGGAGAACTCCATGGGCTGTATAGTCCACCAGGTCACAGAGAGTCAGACGTGGCTGGGTGACTTTCACTTCACTTTAGTTTAAAAAAAAAAAAAATGTAAAGGAAAGGAAAAGGAAAGAAAAAAGAAAAAAATCTAGTCTTTAGAAACTAAATCTATATAGGAAAAATACTATTTGGAGGAATACAGACAAGCAAATCTTCAATTAAATAGTTATTTCTTACTCTGAAACTACTCTGGGCTCAATGATTCAGTCAGTAGCTACCTACACTTTATAGAGTTCAGATGGAGTACTAATATGGAGAGCAGTGCCCTCTAGAGTACATGCTAATCTTTCCCTAACGTTAATCAGCCAAGAAGACAGGGAACCTGTGTCAGGACTTTCTCTGTTAAGTGTCTGTACTGATACACCAGGTACATGTGTTTTTAGTGGTAGAGTCAAGATAGCATGACTCCATGACTGTGGGTTTGGTGATTTCTAGAGAAATATTCTTAAAATATCAGTGTCTCAAGTTCCAGAAGTAGCTTACTGTTCTGTTGTTTCAGATCACTGAGGCAGGCTCACTTTTGCAGACAGTGTCACTGTGTACCATAGTACCACTGTGCCTGTTTGCATACTGAAAAGGCTCCATCATCTCAATTATAAAAGCAGAACCTACCCTTTGGGCAGCTGTACTGTTTCAGCAAAGTTGACTTTCCTTATAGAAGCATATATGTTAAGTTTAGCAGCACTGTGCTGAATCGCTCAGTCATGTCCCTCTCTTTGTGACTCAACAGACTATAGCCCACCAGGCTCCTTTGTCCATGGGATTCTCCAGGCAAGAATAGTGGAGTGGGTTATAATACCTCCTCCAGAGTATCTTCTAGACCCAGGGATCGAACCTGCATCTCTTATGTCTCCTGCATTGGCAGATGGGTTCTTTTACCACTAGTGCCACCTGGGAGGCCCGAGTTTAGCAGAGCAATAACTTAAAAAAAAAAAAATGCCTTTAAGTCTTTAACTGACTCTGTCATTTAGGAGTCATCAAATACCTTCTGTTAATAGTTATACAAGTCTAACTCTATTACTGAATATAGAGATATATTCTGAGTAAGGGAAACCTGGCAGACTTTACTGATCTCAGTACAGCAGCATTCTTTAAACCCTCCTCAGCGGTCTACTCCATTCGATTAACCAGACCATCTGCTTGAGAAAAACGAAGCATGAGTGGGACAATTCAGATAAACCACTTCCTTCCTTAGTCTAAAATAAGATAAATATCAAACAAAGGTCAGAAACAAGCATCTGGAAATGCTTACTTTAAAATAATAGCAGCAAGGCTGCATTAGAGTTCTGATTTGAACAGGAAGAACTTTGATTTTCTTTGGATAAGTCTTCCAGAGTCAAGAATTTATTCCCCTGAAAAGGTCTTTGAAACCAGCCTGACTTATGAACAAAGACTCTTGTTTTTGGTGTATGTCACATTCTATTATAGTCGTTTCAATATTAGAATCAGTTCTTGCTTCTAGTCAATGCCTTTCTTGAAAGATTTCTTGAATATGTTGAACACACAGAAACCAGAGTAATGGGGCCAGTCTTCTTAAAATAAAGACATTATTCATGAGAAGGAAGTAGAAGGAAAGGTGGGAAAGAAGGAAGGAAAAACCTAGGGAAGGAAGGAAGGAAAGACGGAAAAATCCCCACCTTCATGAAGCTTCTAAACCAAAATAGCAAATAAGCAAATTTTCAGAATAGCAAATAAGAACACAGTCTCAGCCTATAGCTGTGAACTGGTTGGGAAAATTTATCTACAATGAAATTATTATGATCTTGGTCTCATTATATTATGCCATAAGTAATAAAATAATTAGCTACTGAAGGGCCACTCTTACTCCACTAAACCATCAATCGATTGTTTAAATCATCATACACCCAAGCACCCAGCATGAGTAGCCATTTATGTTGTTTCATTCATTTGGCTATTGTTGCCTCTTTAAATCATAGGCTAGTAAAAGAAGTACAGAAAACAATTTGTATTTCTTTTCTATTTGTCAGCCACAATAAAAGTTCATTTCTTCTGGGTCATGGTTTATTGCATTTTTAGCCTCATACATAAAAATTATTTCACTTAGGACAATGGTGTGATTACATGTATTTTGTTGTTTTGTCACCAAGTCATGTCCAACTCTTTTGCAACACCATGAACTATAGCCTTCCAGGCTCCTCTGTCTGTGGGATTTCCCAGGCAAGAGTACTGGAGTGGGTTGCCATTTCCTTCCCAAGGAGATCTTCCTGACCAAGGAATGGAATCCGTCTCCTACATTGGCAGGCAGATTCTTTACAACTGAGCCAGTTGGGTTATCCTTACAAGTGTTTAGTAAGTATTAATTAATGGCTGCCTAAATTATACATACACACTGATTTCATAATACCAGGTGTTTTTACTTATTACTGGATACCTAAGGCTGTGATAACAGAAAGCTCTTTATGACATCAAATTCACGTGCGTTTGTGTATCTTCCTGGACATTTACATTGTAGTTTTTTTCCATCCAAATTTAGTGAAATTAGTTAGTTTCACACTCTCTTTTTCAGAGCTTTAAATTACTCTCTCTCAGAAAGTAGCTTCAGAAAGGATCTCTCCAGTCCCAAGATCTTTTCCCAGGCTAGTTACCTTTCCAGCTAACTGCTGGGAATTATCATACAGATATTATTAGTTACCAAAATTAAATATTATTAAAATATCCAAAAAAACCTCAAATTGTCTATTAATATAACTAGTATAACTAATTCTTAAGTTCCTCAGGCTGAACTTTCAGTCTCATTTTGGGCTGCCACTCTTGCCTCTGGCACTGACTCCTCTATCAGGAAATGGTCATAGTTTTCCATCTTCCATCTTTCCCTCAATCCCTCCTTTTCCACCCCACAGTCTCTACAGGGTACAAGGCCCATCCTATCCCGTTCATGGATTAATGGGTTAGTCTCTCCAGTAAGACCTCCTGCCTCCCAACTCCTCCCATTCAGCCCAATCAAGCCATCAGATTGGCCTTTCTACAACATTGCTGTTTCACTATAACCCATCTCAAAAGCCTGAGTGATGTCCTAACGCAAAGACTCCAAATCTATCACACTTAGTCTCTTCCATAATCTCGACTGATCTCGTTTTTCTAGATTATCTTCCATTTACTCCTCGGTAAGTGCAATACATGACCAAGTACTCTTCGCCAAGCACACTGTACTTTCTATCTCTTTTGTCTTTGCTTATTTGTCTACTCAGATCTCCTGTCCATCCCACAAAGCAGAGCTCATGTGCCACATGTTCTGTGATGACTGGAAAAATTCCTCACCCAAAAGTTGTTCTCTCTCTGACCTCTCAATTTTCTATAGCATTTGGCATCCTTACGTGCCACTATCACTCTAAAGTCATTTAAGGAGTTTTTTTGCATGTCCAGCAAAATAACACGTATGTAAAATCAACAAATATTTCTGAGTAAAGCAACTGATGACTATAGAAGAAGACTAGAAAATTAATATTAAATTTCTTCTACTACAGATATTACCTCAGTAGAGGTACTATGGACATGTCCATAGCTATGGACATATCCCTTTCCTTCAGTATAAGGTATATGTGTGATAATACCAGGTGTCAGTTGGAAGATATTGAGAGTTCATGAAAAGCATTATAACAGACATGTGGACACAGGAGGGAAGGGGAGGGTGGGATGAACTGAGTGATTGGAATTGACATATATATAGTGCTTGTGTGCATGCTAAGTCATGTCTGATTCTTTGCAATCCTATGGACCGTCGCCAGCCAGGCTCCTCTGTCCATGGGGATTCTCCAGACAAGAATACTGGAGTGGATTGCCATGACCTCCTCCAGGGGATCTTCCCAACCCAGGGATCAAACCCAGGGCTCCCAGGGCCCCTACATGGTAGGCACATTCTTTACCACTGAGCCACGTGGGGAAGCCCTGTGTAAACAGATAGCTAGTGGGAACATGTTATAAAGCACAGGGAGCTCAGCTTGGCGCTCTGTAAGGAGCCTGAGTTCCAGGCCACAGCCTGAGTCCTAGGAAAGGAAGAACTTGACAGCCTATGAAGCGATTGAACCCACACTCTTGACTTCACCGGCAGTAGGTTCTCCTGAACCATCATCAAGCCCCCAATTCAACTACTATATACATGCCAACATACACACATGCTTACATACATACCTATTAGCCATTTGTCTGTATCAATTTGCAAACTTTGTAAGAGAAAAATGAATCCTAGGTTGGCATTTCCTACAAGCAGCAGATTCCAAATTTTGATATATCATTTCTGGTCTGTTGTATACAGCTATGCAGCTTGTATAATGCACAAAAATGCTGGTTCAGGGGGAGACTTGAAGTCAGGATTGTGCCTATGCTCCCTGCCACGCTGTCTGGCTCAGACTAGAGCTGCATGTAGCCCAAGGAACACCTTATGTCTGTTTCCCAGAGAAGCTGCTCTTTTCCTAACTTTCACAAAAACATTGTACAGGCTTGCTCAAGTACCACTTGCCCAGTCTCTGTATCCTCAGCTGGTATTAGTTCAGGTGCTCAGTCGTGTCCGACTCTTTGCGACCCCATGGACTGCAGCATGACAGGCTTCCTTGTCCATCACCAATTCCTGGAGACTACTCAAACTCATGTCCATTGAGTCGGTGATGCTATCCAACCATCTCATCCTTCGTCGTCCCCTTCTCCTCCCACCTTCAATCTTTCCCAGCATCAGGAGCTTTTCCAATGAGTCAGTTCTTCGCATCAGGTAGCCAAAGTATTGAAGTTTCAGCTTCAGCATCAGCATCAGTCATTCCAATGAATATTCAGGACTGATTTCCTTTAGGATGGATTGGTTGGATCTCCTTGCAGTCCAAGGGACTCTCAGGAGTCTTCTCCAACACCACAATTCAAAAGCATCAATTTTTCAGTGCTCAGCTTTCTTTATAGTCCAACTCTCACATCCATACATGACCACTGGAAAAACCATAGCTTTGACTAGACAGACCTTTGATGGTAAAGTAATGATTCTGCTTTTTAATATGCTGTCTAGGTTGGTCATAGCTTTTCTTCCAAGGAGCATATGTCTTTTAATTTCCTGGCTACAGTCACCATCTGCAGTGATTTTGGAGCCCAAGAAAAAAAAGTCTGGCACTGTTTCCATTGTTTCCCCATCTATTTGCCACGAAGTGATGGGACCAGATCCCATGATCTTAGTTTTCTGAATATTGAGTTTTAAGCCAACTTTTCACTCTCCTCTTTCACTTTCATCAAGAAACTCTTTAGTTCTTCTTTACTTTCTGCCATAAGGGTGGTATCATCTGCATATATGAGGTTATTGATATTTCTCCTGGCAATCTTGATTCTAGCTTGTGCTTCATCCAGCCTGGCATTTTGCATGATGCATTCTGCATGTAAGTTAAATAAGCAGGGTAACAATATGTGATTTATATCCTCAATGAGTATAAACTTATTTAATTGTTATCCAAGATTAAGTTGGAAAATAAACTATTGAATTAAAAGAAAGTCAGGCAGTGCATCCCAAAGGCATATGCACATAAAGTCTCATGGATGTGTGCTTCAAGGATAGGAATCTTATCTTCCATATGAATCCAGTGTTTTAAGAATGCATCATGTTTTAATAAAGCAAATATATCAAAGAAAACTTAAAACTAGAGCACCAACTCTACCATCATCCAGTTGTGCAATCTTGAATAATTCTGTGTCTCTCTTTTCTTTTGGAGCACACTAAAGCTATCAAAAACAACAACAACAAAAATTTTCTTAATAACACTTAAGAAATTATTAAAAGCGTTGGGCTAGATCAGTGATTTGTTAGAAATAGGAAAGGGTCCTTTTCCCACAACTCAAAATCAAACAGAGAAGCTATTCCATTTTCATCTGCTTTAATCATTAAGCTTTCAAGTTTTTTAAGACCTTGTTTGAACAAAGCATTCCTCAACTTAAAAAATTAAATCACTGAATTGGATAGTCTCTAATGCCTGCCTTGTGACAACCATCGAGATTTAATGAAAGGGAATAAAATAGAAAAAGTCCCTCTTCTTTGGAACTATTTCTCATATTCTGCATAACACCAACATATTAATACATACACTCAAATAACTGTCTTTGCATATCCTGTAATATAAGGGCTATAGAAATATTTTGAACTTTCTGTTTCTTAGTACCAACAAGGTAGTAAATGTGATAGAAATTAATAACAATATAATAATTAACAGAAAACTTCTTCCCATCTGAAGTGGTCATTTTGTAGTTTGAACTTGACAGATCTGGGTTTGCATTCCAGCCCTCTTACTAGCTGACTAATTAAGCTTCTATTTTATTATCTGTAAACTAGAGAACCTGGTGTGCTGCAGTCCATGGGGTTGCAAAGAGTCAGACACGACTGAGCACCTGACCAAGGGTTTTTAACAGGGATTAAATTAAATGATGTTGAAAAGATCAGCCAGTACATTGTAAGCACTCAATAAGATGGCAGAGATTATTCTCTGATCCGTATTTTTTTAGTATTTAAAATAAGAATGCACAGACTACAGTGCTAAAGTCCTTCCAAACAATAGTAAAATTATTTTTTATATCCCTCTTTGCAGTCATTCATCAATTTTTCAATTGCAATGCCCAATGTGGACTCACTCTATAATAGGTATTGTATATGAATGAGGCATATCCTTGCAGACAAGATGCATCTCTACCTTTCATGAGTTACGGCAAGGGTCACCAACCCCTGGGTCAAAAATCGGTACTGGTATGTGGCCTGTTAGGAACTAGGCTGCACAGCAGAGGGTGAGCAGTGGGTGAGCAAGTGAAGCTTCATCTCTATTTACAGACACTCGCATTACTGCCTGAATTTTGCCACCTGTCAGATCAGTGACAGCATTATATCCTTATAAGAGTGTGAACCAAAGTGAACCCTAACCCAGAAGTCAAGGCACAATATACTGAGATTGCCACAAAATAGAAATAAAGTACACAAAAATTTTAATGCACTTGCATCATCCCAAAATCTTCCCCCGCCCCCTCCCCGCCATTTGTGGAGAAACTGCCTTCCAAAAAACTGGTTCCTGGTAAAACAAAGGTTGCACACTGCTGAGCTACAGCCTAGATGAGGATGCAGGCACATGAAGGGATAAGGACTGTAGTAGAGAAATTCATTGAGCATTATGAGATCAGATGAGGGGCAGCAAGAGGAGAAAAGAGTAACTACCTGGTGGGAAATGAAAGATGTTTGAATTATTTTAGGATAAAATGAGAACTATACAGATATGACATTCTCCAGGCAAAAGACATCACATGCAGAAGTGACTGTGACACTTGATCTGGATGAGGTCAGTTGGGCAGGTGAGGCTGTGACAGAAGATAAAGTTGCAGAGGTTGGCCTTAAATGCCATGGACGGTTTGAACGCCATTTGAGGATTTTTGATGAGCTGTAGATAAATTTAAAATAAGGTATTATTGGAAGGGAGGATATCGGACCCTAAGATTTACATTTTTTAAAGCACTTGAAGGATTTTAAAGGGTTGACTGGAAAGAGGCAAAATCCTGAATTCAGTCTGGATTCCTCCTTTTCCCACATCTCGTAAGTGAATCATCAGCAAATCCTCTAAGGCCTAAATTCAAAATATATAGAGATTCTTACCACTTTTCATCATCTCCACTTCTACCACCCTTTTCTAAACTACCATTGTCTCTCATTTTAGTTATTTAGCGACCTCTTAAGAGGTCTTCCTGGAGGAAGAAATGGCAACCCACTCCAGTATTCTTGCCTGGAGAATCCCATAGACAGAGAAGCCGGACAGGCTACAGTCCATAGGGTCACAAAGAGTCGGACACAATTGAAGCATCTTAGCATGCATGCAAGAGGTCTCCCTCTCCATCGCAGGCCCACTACTCCCCATGAAGTACCCAGAGTGGGCACCTATTAAAGAAATATATCTGATGTCATGCCTTTGCTCAAAACCCTCAAAGACCCTGTCTCACACAGAATAAACATCAAAGTCCTTAAGTGCAAAACCCTAAATGATTTTCCCCCAACCACTGCCTTCCTGCTCCTTATCTTTCTGACATTATTTTCTTTCAATGTCAATGTCCCCCACCCCTGTCTCACTCCACTCAGTTCAGTTGCCTCTCTTAATGGTCCTCAAATTTACCCTGTGAGTTCCTGGCTCACGGCCTTGAAACTGCTGTTCTTCCACCTAGATAATTCTCCCCCTGATATCTTTATGGCTTGCTCATTCACCTCCTTCTGATCTTTACTCAAATGTCAACTGCTCAGCAAGGCCTTGCCTGGTCACTCTATTTAAATTTTCAGCATCCCATATTATTCCCTTTCTCATCTCTTTGCTTTTATTTTTCCTTTATTTTACCTACTTATCTTATTCATTTCTCTCCTCTCACTATTAGGACTGCTATGATTGTTTCTTTTCATTGTATTTCCAGCAATTACATTCTGCCTAGACCATCGCAGGCACGCACCAAATGTCTCTTAATTAGGTAATGGAAGAAAGGAGACCGGTTAACAGGCATTTCACATAATACAAGATGATAACATCCAGAATTGAGAGAGAGGGAATGAACAGAAAGATTTAGGCAGTAGGATAAACACCATTCAGTGACCTCTCAAAAGTGGAAAATTATCAAGAAGGAGCAGGTACAACTAAATCTTAGATCTTTAATTTATGGTACTAAATAGACGGTAGGGACATTCCCAATATTAGAAATAGCAGGGAGGAGAAAAAAACTTGGAGAAAAAGACAGCAAGTTCAGTTTTGAACTTAACTGTTATACTTAGTGAAGTGAAAGTGAAGTCGCTCAGTCGTGTCTGACTCTTTGCGACCCCGTGGACTGTAACCTACCAGGCTCCTCCGCCCATGGGATTCTCCAGGCAAGAATACTGGAGTGGGTTGCCAGTATTCTCCAGGGGATCTTCCCGACCCAGGGATTGAACCTGGGTCTCCCACCTTGCAGGCAGAAGCTTTTAACCTCTGAGCCACCAGGGAAGCCCAACTGTTATACTTAAGGAGGCTGTAAAACCACCATAAGATGTCCAATGCACAGCTGGATATAACGGTGTGGAGCTCAGAGACTGAGATCTGAGGGGGAAGATCTATCTCAGAAAATATTACCTTATTAAATGCTACCTGAAACCAGGGTGTAGGATGGATCAGCGAGGAAGAATATATATCAGGAAAAAAACAATCATGGACCAAACCTTTATATCATACCTTAAATCTTATTCAAAGAGACACAAAACTGTCTAAAAGTCCTCTACAGACAGACTATGTATATCTGAATTTGTAATTACCGTTCCCTGTTTTCCTCTATTCTTACAAATAATGGAAAGCCATTGCCAAGTGACTCTATTAATCAACAACCATTTATTGGTTCTAACTATGTGTTGATGGACAAAATTAACTAGTACTCTTACATAAATCTGATATATTAATCTAAGATGTACTCTCAAATTAAACCAACAATTATCTTATTGCACATATACTATGTGTAAGAACAAAATCCTAGCGCTCAATTTAATAAAAACTAAGGCAATGGCACCCCACTCCAGTACTCTTGCCTGGAAAATCCCATGGACGGAGGAGCCTGGTAGATTCAGCCCATGGGGTCGCTGAGGGTCAGATACGACTGAGCAACTTCACTTTCGCTTTTCACTTTCATGCATTGGAGAAGGAAATGGCAACCTACTCCAGTGTTCTTGCCTGGAGAATCCCAGGGATGGGAAGCCTGGTGGGCTGCTGTCTATGGGGTTGCACAGAGTTGGACACGACTGAAGTGACTTAGCAGTAGCAGCAAAAACTCAACAGCTGTTGATTCTCTTTGCTTCCTCCAAGTGATATCAGGAGAGAGAAGAGTCCCAAAGCTTTTCTGTCTCTTGTAGTGTGAGGGAGGAAGTGTATGTCAGAGGAAGTCCATGTTCTTACATTCTAACTGCCCTTTCTATTTCCAGTTTCTGTCACTCCTGAGAAATTATGAGTTATTTATGTTTCTCTGAGCCTCAGTTTTCCTGTCTTCCAAACAGTGGTCATAATATCCACCTTATAAGACTATTATGTAGATTGGCAATAAACATGTATAAAGTCTGCCATTTAGGTTCTCATAAGAGCATAGAATATGTTTTTCAACATTTCTTGTAATTTTCCAAGTCAATGAGAGAAAGAAGGAGGCGGAAGCTGGTTAAATATGTCACAGCTATATATTTGTTTTGCTGTTTAAACACAAGCACCAAAAACTTCACTGATTAAGATACTGCTTTAAAAGCAAAGTATTTACTTGCAGATTTCCACTGCTTGTGAGTCAAAATTCAGACAGTGTTAGCAAACTTATTTTCCCTAAGAATTTGCAAAGCAAACACTGAACACAATTTAGTGTATGTTGTCCTAAGCTTTATAATCAGCCACATACAAAGGCTCAATGACAAGTTGAACCTGTAACAAGAGAGCAGATACCAACAAGAGAACAGATACTTCTTAAGTTGTTTCTACAAAGTGGAACAACACATTGTTATGTAATTAAATACAGCTTGTGAGATTAAGCTAATTTGAGGTCCACACCCTTTGTTTATTGAGTCATATGTCTCATGGTGTTTTTCAGCCACTGAGTTTTAAGATGTTTTCCATGAACCGAAGCAAAGTTGCCTCAAAAACCATTCCCATGAGAGGCTCATCCAAGCTAAAGCATATGCTGACTCTAGCCTTTGCTTTGGGGTTTTGTTTTGGTTGTTTTTGTTGTTGTTGTTGTTATTTCAGCTTTCAACTTAAGCCTAGTTCTTAGTAATTTCTCACTCTACTCTAATAAATCTTGACACTTCTACTCATCTCTGGAAATACAGCTGGTTCCTGATAGTTGAGGTGATACTTTGGGGTGGCTTGTTTCCAGCTCTTCTTTTGGCTCTACCCTGCCAAGCACCCACTGACATTCACAACTTGCAAATGTCAAACAGTGTGCAACTGTGACCACGTGTCACCAGCCACAGCAAGACTTCAAAGAAACAGAAGAGTAAACTGAGGCTTAAAAAGTTAGCAAATATCAATGTACCAATTTTATCCTATTTATAAAATAACTACAGTTCAGTTCAGTTCAGTTGAGTTCAGCTGTTCAGTTGTGTCTGACTCTTTGTGACTCCACAGACTGCAGCACTCCAGGCCTCTCTGTCCATCACCAACTCCCAGAGTTTACTCAAACTCGTGTCCATTGAGTCGGTGATGCCACCCAACCATCTCATCCTCTGTCGTCCCATTCTCCTCCCACCTTCTATCTTTCCCAGCATACAGTTAGTTATTCCCAAATGTTGGACTCTGGACTCAGTGTTAGTGAAAGTCAGTTTTCACTAGCATAGCAAAATTAATAAGAGCAATGGAGTAAAAATACATCATTAAGCTAAGGCTAAATTATTCATCTTTTTTGTTATTCTGAGATTATGTTATTCCTATTTTCATGAATTTAAATGCCATTTTATTAAACAATAATATTTGAGCTGGTCAATTTTTATAATGTTTAATGTGTTTATTCAACAAAAAAGTCAGCAAGTCTATGCCTACCTCCAATAATCTTCTGAAATGATGTGCTTAGCCATTCAGTCATGTTTGACTTTTTGCAACCCCATGGACTGCAGCCTGCCGGGCTCCTCTGTCCACCGGGATTCTCCATGTAAGAATACTGGAGTGGGTTGCCATGCCCTCCTTCAGGGGAATTTCCCAACCCAGGGGTTGAACCCAGGTCTCTCACATTCTGGGTGGATTCTTTACCATCTGAGCCACCAGGGAAGCCCAGGAATACTGGAATGGGTAGCCTATCCCTTCTCCAGAGGAACTTCCCAACCCAGAAATCAAGCCAGGGTCTCCTGCATTGCAGGCAGATTCTTTACCAGCTGAGCTACAGGGGAATTCCTCTGAAATGATACTGGTCCCATATCCAGGGCCTTCAATGCACAGGTGATACAAAGTGGGAGATGCCCCTTCATCAGTGTGAGTTGCGTAAAGCCCAAATACCAGGCAACCCTGCTGTGAAACCTACACTCAGAGTCACTGACTCTCAGATCATCCCCTTCCTATATACATCAGAATGTTAGCAAAACAAAAAGAAAGAAATGGAAGTCTGTATTATGGCAAAATGTAACTGCTTTTCAGTTCTGTTAAGGCTTTTAAAACTGAAACACAGGAGTTAACATATACAACAAATATTTATAAATATCATAAATCGTAGGTGATCCTAGTAGTAAAGAACCTGCCTACCAAAGCAGGTAGACATAAAAGATGTGGGTTTGCTTCCTGGTCGCTCCCTGGGTCAGGAAGATCTCCTGGAGGAGAGCATGGCAACCCATTCCAGTATCCTTGCCTGGAGAATGCCATGGACAGAGGAGCAAAAAGTCAGACAAGACTGAAATGACTTAGCATGCACCACCTATATATACCAAGTAGCCTACAAAGTGTTAGAAACATATGCATGAATACCAACTTTATCTTCAAAGTTCTCACAGCCTAGTAGATAACATATTTAGTAGAAATATCTACTTTATACACTTTACATAGCCTACATAACATAACCTCATTGATTTTCAAAACAGCTTTAAGAAGCAAGTATTAGTCCCATTTTTCAGATGAAGAAAATCTCAAATAAATGACAATATGATCTTCAAGCAAACAGGGATAAAATAGAAATTTATACACAGTACTTCTGGTGACCTTCCCAGAGTGAGTGTTTGTGGTGGGAAAGGAGACAGTGATGAAGTGTTTGGATTATATGCCTAATATAATCCAAGAAATCCGCTACTACAATCTAGAAATGAGATACTGTGTTAGTACAAATCTGTTGGCTTACACTGCTATTGATAAATTCATGAGTGAACAAAATCACACAAATACAGTTCTAATTAATTATAAGTGCTTGTTACTCTCCTGGATCTCAGCTCTCAGCTTCTAGCCATATCCTCATTTTAATAATATAGAGGCTATTACTGTGAGAAAAGCTACTATTCTGACTCCCTATGCCCTTCTTCCCACCAAAATTGATCTCTCTTCAGCACATCCCTGCGGATGGTGCCCAGGTAAGGGAGCTTACTACAGTAGTGTCCAACAAGGGTTTTAGAAGTTGTAGTAAAACAGAAAAGAGTTGTTATTCTTGAGAAACTTATTAACTATCAGAAGAAGGAAAAGCAGTTGCAAACCATAAATCATATTTCCTTATTCTTCTATCAAACTACCTAAATGTCAACATTTTAGTGCTTAAAAAATGGTAAGAAATACCATTAAAGAGAGTGTTGTTCAGTTTGATTTCATTTCAGAGTCATATTGCTATTTGTATGGTGAAAACCAACATGATATTGTAAAGCAATTAACTTCCAAATAATAAATTTAAAAAAAGAACCAATCAATTTTCTATGATAGAGCCATGTGCAACCTAAGAGACTTCAGAAGTGCTGAAATGATGGTTTCTCTGAATGAAATGTATGAGCTTTGATCTTTTCCCCTTGTTCTAAGGCCAGCACGAGTGACATCAGCCTCAAGATCCCTGAATCCATACATAGTATTTTTTGTCGTTGTCGCAGTGGTGGTGATCCTGGCAGTGATCATAGGTCTACTTGTCTACTTTTTAGCTTTTGGTAAGTACCAAAAGATAAATACCACTTCTCAGATGAATTAACTGAATATACTTTCAGATTCAAAGTTTGGCCTTCTCTCTTTTATTGCCACTTTTATTTTTTAATACAACATAAGTATATATTTTATTTATATACCTCTAAATATATTCTCATGTTTATATTTTCTATAATTCAGTATTTTTTTCTCTTCCATTTTATTTGTTTATTTAGTTTTGGTCTTTTTTAGTATACCAAACAACATTATTACCCAGGCAAGGATTATTCTAGCCAACGAAAAAGACAGTATTTATCTGATGCTAGAGTTCACCTGTTTTGTTTTTCATTAACCTTATAATTTCCTTCTTTATTTAAAATATTGCAAAGCACCTTAAGTTTCAAAATCTAAAAAGTTGGATGTACCTAAATATTCATTAATTCATGATCTGTGTCCTGAAAACAATCTTAGGAGCAGAAAAGAGACACAGATGTATAGAACAGTATTTTGGACTCTGTCGGAGAGCGAGAGGGTGGGTGGGATGATTTGGGAGAATGGCATTGTAATGTGTATAATATCAGATATGAAAGGAATCGCCAGTCCAGGTTCGATGCATGATACTGGATGCTTGGGGCTGGTGCACTGAGACGACCCAGAGGGATGGTACGGGGAGGGAGGAGGGAGGGGGTTCAGGATGGGGAACACGTGTATACCTGTGGCGGATTCGTGTTGATGTATGGCAGAACCAATACAATATTGTAAAGTAATTAACCTCCAATTAAAATAAATAAATTTATATTAAAAAAAATAAAATCAGATGTAAGGCACACACACAAACACAAAAAGAAGTAGAAAGAGCTTAAAAACAAGCTTACACACAACTTAATATCCCAGTGAATATTCTTTCAGAGGTTTTAATGTAGATAAAATGTGTCAAATTTCACTAGATAATATATGCTATGATCTGTTTTTTTAAAATTTCAGCTATAATTCCATTGCATTATTTAAATAATTGGGGCTGGGATAAGAAGAGAATGAAGGTATATGGGTATGTTTAAGGGTAGAGATTAAGTGAGAATAAATTTATTCCAGTAACTAGTAATAGTCTTTTCAGTCAATCGAATTATAAAATTGTAGCTAAATTTTACTTTGGACTATATTTTGCTATCAAATCACCTAGACACTATTATGTGCAAGGTGAATTACAGAAGTAGGAAAAACCAACATCAAGTTTCAGATTTAATGAATTTTCCCTTCTAACAACACTATTATCACACTTAAACACAAAGACAGGAGCCTAAGCCCTCTTTCAAAGTGTATTCGGTGACCATTCATGGCCCTAGAAAGACTTGTCCTTCCGCCACAAAGGACCATACTACCCTATCCCCAGGATCTCAAATGCTTTCCCTGATTGAGATATTTCTCTGTATAAATTATGTATATGCATGATCAGATGGAAACAGGGATTTTTTTCCTGAGACAGATTAGGTTATGTCCATGTTCATAATGTTTCTAAGATATGTACAAGTGTGTTAGGAATTTTCATTTCCTTCATAAAATTTAACATCCTTTGTAAGACCATTTCTGATAGAAATAGTTAACAATGAACAACCAGATTAGCTGTTTTGTCAGAATAGTTATTTTCTAGACTAGCTCAGTCCAGAAAACTGACAGGTCATTAATTCCTCTAAAAAGAATGGCATTTGAAATAATTTTTAAAACTATTCAGAATCATTTTGGATTATTCCTTAATAATAAATGAATAATAATAGCATGTTATAGACATCAATAATTCTTGAGCGAATATATCTGCAATCACAATATCCCTAAAATATAGTAGGAGTGAAAATTATGATACTGCTGAACAATTTAATTTCTCAAATAATGCTGCTCTGATTTTCATGCATTTTTAATGTTTCAACTTTGCCAATCTTTTTAAAGACTGAAAGAGAAAATAATTTTATTATAGTTACATTTTTACTGTTTAGAATCTTTTCCTTTTAAAGGAATTAAATTTTTTTAATTGTATAACATAGCCTAAATAATCCTGAAATAAAAATTAAAGTACTCAGTAATGTGAGACTGATTCTGCCTTTTCCTTGTTTTACAGATCAAAAATCTTCCTTTTACCAAAGCAGCATTCAAATCCTGAATGTTCAATATAGTGATGAGTTAAGTTCACCAGCTACAGAGAAATATAGGACTTTGAGTGGAAATATTGAATCTATGGTAAGTTAATATTTGTCTTTGTTCTTTATTTTATCATAAAACAAATATGATAATAAACCTAATATTTTGTGATATATTTACAACTGCTAGATGCATATTTTCCTTCCCTGAGTGGTGAAGGATGTGTTTCATCATACTTCTTCCAAGTCAATTTGCTTGTACATTGGTTCTTATTCACATTTTCTTACATCATAAGTGAAGAGCTTTAGGTCATGAGTAAGTATATTTTTTATGATTATGGCTTCAAAAATTGGAAGTCTATTGTTTGTGAAATTTGAGCATTTCTCTATTCTTGAGTTTGTTTTTTTAATCATTTTCATTTTGCCTTCTTTCCTTTTTACTTATGCAGCTAAACACACAGGTAGTATGTGTTAAAATACATATCAACATAGTTTGGACAAATCATACTTTGCTTCAATGATCAACATAGAAAATAAACAAAGCAAGTCTGGTTTCTCAAATGAAGAGGCCCCAAGGCTGCCTGCCAAGAAATCTCACAAGCAGACCCCTAGTTTATTATCATAGACCAGGGTTTGGCCTTCAGCCCTGCAGAGTCAGTGCTGACCAATCTCAGCTCACTTACATTACCTTTTCTGAAACTCTTAAGAATATAAATTAATCCAATGGATCTAAAACTTCAGCATGTAACAAAATCACCTGGAAGGCTTATTAAAAAACAGATCTCTGGGCCCCAATGTCAGAATTTCTGATTCAGTAGTTAGAACTTTCATTTCAGCAAGTTCCCAGGTTATGCTGATGCTAACTGTCCAGGGACCTCACTTTGGAATCACTGAGTCAAGCTATAATGAGGCCTATGATGGATGGGGGATTGAGTCATCTGCTTGTCTGACAACCTTTACCCCTAGAGACAAATTATACTGGGAGCCAAGTTATGAGAAAAGTGCTCCGTGAGCATAAAATTAGAGCAAGGGAAGTTAGGTATATTGTTTAAGTGTTTAATGAGATCAGAATAAACAACTGAACCAGAATAATTTGGGAACAGAATCTAGGCCAGGAGGCAGAGGTAGGGCTAATATTGTGGAACATCAGTTGGTTATGTCAGAAGTGGGAGCCTCCTGTTCCTTCAATAAACATTAAACATTAATCCCGCAAAATGCAGTGGACATACAGAAAGTGGAGTAGATATCAGATATTGGATATAAGTTTGTGCTAAGAGGATAAATTATATCCTATCCTGGAGATGAGAGATGGTTTCTTATAAAAGATGATTTTCAGGCTGATTTTTAGAATGAGTAAAGCATACCACAGCTAAAACATGAGCCAAGACAGAGAAGAAAATGTCCTTAGCTAATAACAAATTTGGGTTTTATTTTGTAGACAAAAAGTCTTGAGCTACAGGCAGAATGATGCAAACAGGATCTGATAGATTCATGTTCAGAATGTAAAAATTAGGTTATAAAGAGAAGAGTCCACACACAGTAAGGCTAGTTAGAAGCTCATTACCCTGGTCCAGAAGAAAACCAAGGGGTTGAAAGCTTGAATTAGGGCATATTTCAGAAAATATAGAAATGCATTTTAGGCTTACCTCCCCAACTTCACTTCATGGCAAATAGATGGGGAAACAGTGGAAACAGTGGCTGTTTTATTTTTCTGAGCTCCAAAATCACTGCAGTAGGTGATTGCAGCCATGAAACTAAAAGACGCTAGCTCCTTGGAAGGAAAGTTATGACCAACCTAAGCAGTATATTAAAAAGCAGAGACATTACTTTGCCAACAAAGGTCTGTCTAGTCAAGGCTATGGTTTTTCCAGTGGTCATGTATGGATGTGAGAGTTGGACTATAAAGAAAGCTGAGCACAGAATTGATGCTTTTGAACTGTGGTGTTGGAGAAGACTCTTGAGGGTCCCTTGGACTGCAAGGAGATCTAACCAGTCTATCCTAACGGAGATCAGTCCTGGGTGTTCATTGGAGGGACTGATGTTGAAGCTGAAACTCCAATATTTTGGCCACCTGATGTGGAGAGCTGACTCATTTGAAAAGACCCTGATGCTGGGAGGGATTAGGGGCAGGAGGAGAAGGGGATGACAGAGGATGAGATGGTTGGATGGCATCACGAACACAATGGACATGAGTCTGGGTGGACTTCAGGAGTCGGTGATAGACAGGAAGGCCTGGCGTGCTGCAGTTCATAGGGTTGCAAAGAGTCATACATGACTGAGCGACTTAACTGAACTGGACCCCAACTTCCTACTATCACTTCCCAACCTGTTGTTAAAAAATCATTAACAATACTTAGTCATATCATTTGAGTCATGAGAGCCTATTGTTTAGGCTTCAAACCAATGCCCATTCTTAAATTTCTTGGAGAAGCTGCTAGAGATAAACATCTCAGGAGGCCAGTCTGAGGACCATTATTCATAATGAAGCCCTCATACCCACACAAAGACATCTTGTAATGTTTCAGCTGTGTACCTAGTTTAATAAAAGGGAATAAATTGAAAGTGTGTATTTTGAAAATCCCAGCTTCATTCTAGGGAATTAGAACCTGGCTACCAGTCATTAGAGCAAGATGCCAGAAATGTCCTCAGCCCTAAAGAGGTCATTCAGTTTCTGTTAGAGAGACTAGATATGTTGGGTGAGTTCATCCTTCATAGAGCACATGTAAAATTGCAAAACACTAATTTGGAGAGAAATGGCATAAGGCATAAAGCACAACATATAACACCTTCAGCAATGTGAAAACATAAACTAAATAAGTTTCTTTGAAAACCTTTAGAAGATATTCAGTAAGTCTTTAAAATACACTCTCCAATGCCAAAAAAAATTGTACAATCTAACTTGTTATTTTTAATTTATTCTCAAAAATGGTCTATAAAGCAAATCATAACATATATAAATTTTCTTATCAAAATGAAAATTTTATTAATGTCTTTTGTTGTAAAGATAAAAAACACAAATGTATAAAATTCAGGGCATTCAAGAAATCTTAAAAAAAGAAACATGCACAAAATCTCAATACTAATATATCCACGATTAATATTTTGATGTTTCAAGTATCTTTCATGTAAACTTCATAATCATACATGCACAAACACATATAATTTGCTGTCAATGGAATAAGACTATATATGCTTGCTTTTTCCTATTTTTTTCTCAAAAATGTGTCATCAGTTCAGTCAGTTCAGTCACTCAGTTGTGTCCAACTCTCTGCGACCCCATGAATCGCAGCACGCCAGGCCTCCCTGTCCATCACCAACTCCCGGAGTTCACTCAGAATCGTGTCCATCAAGTCAGTGATGCCATCCAGCCATCTCATCCTCTGTCGTCCCCTTCTCCTCCTGCCCCCAATCCCTCCCAGCATCAGACTCTTTTCCAATGAGTCAACTCTTCGCATGAGGTGGCCAAAGTACTGGAGTTTCAGCTTCCGCATCATTTCTTCCAAAGAAATCCCAGGGCTGATCTCCTTCAGAATGGACTGGTTGGATTTCCTTGCAGTCCAAGGGACTCTCAAGAGTCTTCTCCAACACCACAGTTCCAAAGCATCAATTCTTTAGCGCTCAGCCTTCTTCACAGCCCAACTCTCACATCCATACATGACCACAGGAAAAACCATAGCCTTGACTAGACGGAACTTAGTCAGCAAAGTAATGTCTCTGCTTTTGAATATGAGATAGAAGTATTTGAATATCAATGAAGAAATCTACCATTTTAAATAACTAAACATTATTATAGTGCAAAAAGATACAATACTTCATTTAACCACTCTTTTGCTGACAGATGTTTAAACTGTTTCCAGTTTTTCACTATTATATTCAATATTCTGATGACCATTCTTGTTGATACATACTTGCACACCTGAATGATTATATTATTGGGACATATTCCCAGGACTAGAATTATATCAGAATATAGGTTTATGCATTTATTTCTCTCTAAAGATTTTCAAAATTTTCTTCAGTTTTAACAAGTATTTTATTTCAGAAGCATTTTTGATTTATAGAAAAGTTGCAAAGATAATATAGAATTCTCATACACATCACACCCAGTTTCCTCTGTGTTTAACACTGTTGTTCAGTTGCTAAGTCATGTCCTACTCTTTGTGACTCCAAGGACTGCAGTATGCTAGGTCTCCCTGTCCTTCATCTCCCAGAGTTTGCTCAAATTCATGTCCCTTGAGTCAAAGATGCTATTTAGCACCTTACAATAGTACATTTATTGCAATTAATGATCAAATGTTAATCAGTTCAGTTTAGTCACTCAGTCATGTCCGACTCTGAGACCCCACGGACTGCAGCTCGCCAGGCATCCCTGTCCATCACCAACTCCCAGAGGCTACTCAAACTCATGTCCATCTAGTCGCTGATGCCATCCAACCATCTCATCCTCTGTCATTCCCTTCTCCTCCTGCCTTCAATGCTTTCCAGAATCAGGGTCTTTTCCAATGAGTCAATTATTTGCATCAGGTGGCCAAAGTATTGAAGTTTCAGCTTCAGCATCAGTCCTTCCAATGAATATTCAGGACTGATTTCCTTTAGAATGGACTGGTTGTCCTTGCAGTCCAAGGGACTCTCAAGTCTTCTCCAACACAGTTCACAGCATCAATTCTTCAGCGCTCAGCTTTCTTTTTAGTCCAACTCTCACATCCATACATGACTACTGGAAAAACCATAGCTTTGACTAGAGAGACCTTTGTTGGCAAAGTAATGTCTCTGCTTTTTAATAGGTTGGTCATAGCTTTTCTTCCAAGGAGCAAGTGTCTTTTAATTTCATGGCTGAATTCACCATCTGCAGTGATTTTGGAGCCCCCAAAAATATAGCCTTTCACTGTTTCGATTGTTTCCCCATCTATTTGCCATGAAGTGATGAGACTGGATGCCATGATCTTAGTTTTCTGAATGCTGAGCTTTAAGCCAACTTTTTCACTCTCCTCTTTCACTTTCATCAAGAGGCTCTTTAGTTGTTCTTCACTTTCTGCCATAAGGGTGGTGTCATCTGCATACCTGAGGTTATTGATATTTTTCCAAACAATCTTGTGCTTCATCCAGCCTGGATTTTGCATGATGTACTCTGCATATCAGTTAAATAAGCAGGATGACAATATACAGCCTTGATATACTCCTTTCCTGATTTTGAACCAGGCTGTTGTTCCATGTGCAGTTCTAACTGTTGCTTCCTGACCTGCATACAGATTTCTCAGGAGGCAGGTCAGGAGGTCTGGTAATCTCATCTCTTGAAGAATTTTTCACTGTTTGTTGTGATCCACACAGTCAAAGGCTGTTGCATAATCGATAAAACAGACATAGATGTTTTTCTGGAATCCTCTTGCTTTTAATGTATTAACTCTAATGTTAATACATTGTTATTAAACAAATTTCATATTTTATTCAGATTTCTTCTTTTACTTAATGTTCTTTTCTGTTTCCTGATCCCATCCAGGATAGCAAATTACATAATTGTTATGTCTTTTTTAGGCTCTGAAAGTTCGTCAAATTTTACTTCTGGTGATAATCTTGACAGTTTGAAGCATACTAGTCAGGTATTTTATAGAAATGTCCCACAACTAGGGGTTTTCTGATGTTTTTGCTTATGGATAGACAGGGGCATGGGGATTTAGGGAGGAAGACTATAGAGGAAAAATTTCATTTTCTTTACATTGTATGAAATGGGGGTATATAGTATCAACATGATTTATCACTATTGACATTGATCACCTGGCTTTAGTAGTGTTTGTCAGATTTCTATTAATACACTGAAGTTCCTCCCTTTTTCATAGTATACTCTTTGAAAGAAAGACACTATGTACAGGCCACACCTAAGAAGTGGAGTGAAAAGTCATGCTTTGAAATTTAAAGTATATTTGAAGTTAGAACTGGACATGGAACAACAGACTGGTTCCAAATAGGAAAAGTTGTATGTCAAGGCTGTATATTGTCACCCTGCTTATTTAACTTATATGCAGAGTACATCATGAGAAACGCTGGACTGGAAAAAACACAAGCTGGAGTCAAGATTGCCGGGAGAAATATCAATAAACTCAGATATGCAGATGACACCACCCTTATGGCAGAAAGTGAAGAGGAACTAAAAAGCCTCTTGAGGAAAGTGAAAGAGGAGGGTGAAAAAGTTGGCTTAAAGCTCAGCATTCAGAAAATGAAGATCATGGCATCCAGTCCCATCACTTCATGGGAAATAGATGGGGAAACAGTGGAAACAGTGTCAGACTTTATTTTTTTGGGCTCCAAAATCACTGCAGTTGGTGACTGCAGCCATGAAATTAAAAGACACTTACCCCTTGGAAGAAAAGTTATGACCAACCCAGACAGCATATTAAAAAGCAGAGACATTACTTTGCCAACAAAGGTCCATCTAGTCAAGGCTATAGTTTTTCCAGTAGTCATGTATGGATGTAAGAATTGGACTGTGAAGAAGGCTGAGTGCTGAAGAATTGATGCTTTTGAAGTGTGGTGTTGGGAGAAGACTCTTGAGAGTCCCTTGGACTGCAAGGAGATCCAACCAGTCCATTCTGAAGGAGATCAGCCCTGGGATTTCTTTGGAAGGAATGATGCTGAAGCTGAAACTCCAGTACTTTGGCCACCTCATGCGAAGAGTTGACTCATTGTAAAAGACTCTGATGCTGGGAGGGATTGGGGGCAGGAGGAGAAGGGGACGACAGAGGATGAGATGGCTGAATGGCATCACCGACTTGATGGACGTGAGTTTGAGTGAACTCCAGGAGTTGGTGATGGACAGGGAGGCCTGGCGTGCTGCGACTCATGAGGTTGCAAAGAGTTGGACACGACTGAGCGACTGAACTAAACGGAACTGAAATTCTTCTATTTGTCTGATCTCTCCATGTTTTTGTGCATCCATTTGTTTAGATCAATATAGTGGTCTAAGCGTCTTTAAGAATTATTTTAATTTCTAGATTGCACTCAAGTGCCCTACGTTACATTCTTACCGGTCCCAGTATGCATTCAGTTCAGTTGACTTCAGTTCAGTCATTCAGTCGTCTGACTCTTTGCGATCCCATGACTGCAGCACACCAGACCTCCTTATCCATCACCAACTCCAGTAGTTTACTCAAACTCATTGAGTCAGTGATGCCATCCAACCATCTCATCCTCTGTCACCCCCTTCTCACATGCCTTCAACCTTTCCCAGCATCAGGGTCTTTTCCAATGAGTCAGTTCTTTGCATCAGGTGGCCAGAATATTAGAGTTTCAGCTTCAACATCAGTCCTTCCAATGAATATTCATGACTGATTTCCTTTAGGATGAACTGGTTGGATCCCCTTGCAGTTCAAGGGATTCTCAAGAAGCTTCTTCAACACCACAGTTCAAAAGCATCAATTTTTCGACACTCAGCTTTCTTTATAGTCTAACTCTCACATCCCATAGATGACTACTGGAAAAACCACAGCTTTGAGTAGTTGGACATTTGTTGGCAAAGTAATCTCTCTGCTTTTTAATATCCTGTCTAGGTTGGTCATAACTCTTCTTCCAAGGAGTAAGCGTCTTTTAATTTCATGGCTAAAGTCACCATCTACATTGATTTTGGAGCCTGCAAAAATAAAGTCAGCCACTGTTTACCCAACTGTCTGCCATTAAGTGATGGGACAGATGCCATGACCTTAGTTTTCTAAATGTCAAGCTTTAAGCCAACTGGTTCACTTCCCTCTTTCACTTTCATCAAGAGGCTCTTTAGTTGTTCTTTGCTTTCTGCCATAAGGGTGGTGTCATCTGCTTATCTGAGGTTATTGATATTTCTCCCAGCAAACTTGATTCCAGCTTGTGCTTCCTCCAGCCCAGCATTTCTCATGATATACTCTGCATAGAAGTTAAATAAGCAGGGTGACAATATACAGCTTTGACGTGTTCCTTTTCCTCTTTGGAACCAGTCTGTTGTTCCATGTCCAGTTCTAACTGTTGCTTCCTGACCTGCATACAGGTTTCTCAAGAGGCAGATCAGGTGGTCTGGTATTCCCATTTCTTTCAGAATTTTCTGCAGTTTGTTGTAATCCACACAGTCAAAGGCTTTGGCATAGTCAATAAAGCAGAAATATATATTTTTCTGGAACTCTCTTGCTTTTTCGATGATCCATTGGATGTTGGCAATTTGATCTCTGGCTCCTCTGCCTTTTCTAAAACCAGCTTGAACATCTGGAAGTTCACGGTTCACATATTGTTGAAGCCTGGCTTGGAGAATTTTGAGCATTACTTTACTAGCGTGCGAGATGAGTGCAATTGTGCCGTAGTTCGAGCATTCTTTGGCATTACATTTCTTTGAGATTGGAATAAAAACTGACCTTTTCCAGTCCTGTGGCCACTGCTGAGTTTTCCAAATTTGCTGGCATGTTGAGTGCAGCACTTTCACAGCATCATCTTCCAGGATTTGAAATAGTTCAACATGAATGCCATCACCTCCACTAGTTTTGTTCGTAGTGACACTTCCTAAGGCCCACTTGACTTCACATTCCAGGATGTCTGGCTCTAGGTGAGTGACACACCATCGTGATTATCTGGGTCATGAGATCTTTTCTGTACAGTTCTTCTGTGTATTCTTGCCACCTCTTCTTAATATCTTCTGCTTCTGTTTGGTCCATACCATTTCTGTCCTTTATTGAGACCATCTTTACATGAAATATTCCCTTGATATCTCTAATTTTCTTGAAGAGATCTCTAGTCTTTCCCATTCTATTGTTTTACTCTTTTTCTTTGCACTGATCTCTGAGGAAGGCTTTCTTATCTCTCCTTTCTATTCTTTGGAACTCTGCATTCAAATGGGTATATCTTTCATTTTCTCCTTTGCTTTTGGCTTCTCTTCTTTTCACAGCTATTTGTAAGGCTTTCCCAGACAGCCATTTTGCTTTTTTGCATTTCTTTTTCTTGGGGATGGTCTTGATCAGTCTTCTGTACAGTGTCACGAACCTCCGTCCATAGTTCATCAGGCACTCTATCTATCAGATCTAGTCCCTTAATTCTATTTCTCACTTCCACTGTATAGTTGTAAGGGATTTGATTTAGGTCGTATCTGAAACATCTAGTGGTTTTCCCTGCTTTCTTCAATTTAAGTCTGAATTTGGCAATAAGGCGTTCATGATCTGAGCCACAATCAGCTCCCAGTCTTGTTTTTGCTCTCTGTTAAAGCTTCTCCATCTTTGGCTGCAAATAATATAATCAACCTGATTTCAATGTTGACCATCTGGTGATGTCCATATGTAGAGTCTTCTCTTGTGTTGTTGGAAGAGGGTGTTTGCTATGACCAGTGCATTTTCTTGGCAAAATTCTATGAGCCTTTGTCCTGCTTCGTTCTGTACTCCAAGGCCAAATTTGCCTGTTACTCCAGATGTTTCTGGACTTCATACTTTTGCATTCCAGTCCCCTATAATGAAAAGGATATCTTTTTTGGGTGTTAGTTCTAGAAGGTCTTGTAGATGTTCATAGAAGCATTCAACTTCAAGCTTCTTCAGCATTACTGGTTGGGGCATAGGCTTGGATTACCGTGACATTGAACGGTTTGCCTTGGAAATGAACAGAGATCATTCTGTCATTTTTGAGACTGCATCCAAGTACTGCATTTCCAACTCTTTTGTTGACTATGATGGCTACTCCACTTCTTCTAAGGGATTCCTGCCCACAGTAGTAGATATAATGGTCATCTGAGTTAAATTCACCCATTCCAGTCCATTTTAGTTCGCTGATTCCTAAAATGTTGACATTGACTCTTGCCATCTCCTGTTTGACGACTTCCAGTTTGCCTTGATTCATGGGCCAGCCATTCCAGGTTCCTATGAAATATTGCTCTTTACAGCCTCAGACCTTGCTTCCATCACCAGTCACATCCACAACTGGGTGTTGTTTTTGCTTGGATCCGCCTCTTCATTCTTTCTGGAGTTATTTCTCCACTGATCTCCAGTACCATATTGGGCACCTACTGACCTGAAGAGTTAATCTTTCAGTGTCCTATCTTTTTGCCTTTTCATACTGTTCATGGGGTTCTCAAGGCAAGAATACTGAAGTGGTTTGCCATTCCCTTCTCCAGTGGACCACATTTTGTCAGATCTCTCCACCATGACCCGTCTGTCTTGGGTGGCCCTACACAGCATGGCTCATAGTTTCATTGAGTTAGAGAAGACTGTGGTCCATGTGATTAGATTGGTTAGTTTTCTGGGACTGTAGTAGGTATGCTTATTTTCCCACAGCATTAACACTATACATTGTAAATCTTATTCCTTGCTGCTAATCAAACAGATAAGAAGTAATGTCTCATATTATTTTGATTTGCATCTCTTTGATTACTAACAAGATTTAATCTGTCCCCATATATTAATAGGTCATTTTTATAATCACATTTGTGAATTTCCTGGTCATGACCTTGCCCACTTTCTTACTGGAGCATTTGTGTTTTCATGTAAATCTGGAAAAAAATTATTTCCTTGTTAGAATATCAGAATTTGCCCGTTTTTCATCTGCATATATTTCTCTAACTTGTGATTTGACTTTCAACCCCATTTATAATCTAGGATTTTTTAATGCCAAATAGATTTAATTTTTTATGAAGCCAAAATTATCAATCCATCTGTAATTTATTTGTAATAAGATAGAAATCCAGCTTTTCCCCAAAAAATAACTAGGTGGTGGTACCAAAGCAGTATATTAAACAACATAATGGATTTATTTGTTGTACCACTTTTATCATACACTAAATTCTCCCTTTATTTTTCTGTATTCCCCTCTCTTTCACTGACTCATCTTTTCCTGCACCAGTACCAAACTATTTACTGTGGCTTTATGATTGAACATCTGGCAGAGAAAAATTCCGTTTGAAATTCTTTTGACTGTGATTTCCATAGTTAATCTCATTTATTCATACTTCTGTAGAAACACTTTGAATAATACTCTAATATAGTGCTTTATAGTTTCTAAAGTACTTTTATATATATCATCTAACCTTCAGTTCATAATAGGTATATTATTTTTATAGATGGGTAAGTAAAGATAGTGAGCTTAAGAAACATGTCAAAGGCCATTCAACTAGAAAGTGCTAGAAAAAAAATTCAAACCAAGGTCTCCTGATTTCAAATATAAGAATCATACCATTCACCAGTGTTAATATGAGTCACATCATCATTCTTGTATCATAGTCAGTAGTGTTATACTTAATGAGCAGTGGAATAACTCCAGAACTTTCTATTATATCAAATAATTCACTTCTCTTTCCTGGTTCTCAGTTCATTCATTAGTAAAATAAAATCATTTGACTAGATGATTTTTATAATACATTCTAACTCAAAAAGTCCATGATTATGTGATTTTTGCACAAGATACCACGCTGCCCATTCACCAGTTTTTCTCACCCTGCTTCTCTCACCATTCATTCCTCTGTACATTTTATAGTCTCATCTTCCTCTACACTGACATTAAATGTTAAGATTCCCCAACTCTTTGACCTATGCCCTCCTATTCTGTCACTATTTTCTGTCTCTAGATGATCTCAACCCTGACCAACTTCAACCAACACTTACATACTAATGTCTCATTCTGTCTCCAGCCCAAACTTTTCTTCTCTACTTCAGACCCTCACACCCAGCTGCCTGCCTAATAGCTCTACTTGGCTCATGTAAAAACAACTCAAATATATTTTGTCCCCAAATCAAACTCATGATCACCCCATGCCATACTAGCCTTCTTCCAATAATTCTATCCCCATTAATTAAAATGTTATTGTTTTCCAAACCAAAACCCTAAAACTCATCTTTTATATACTGTTCTCTATCATTGCAAATACCCAGTCTATAGGTTTTACCCCTATTCTTTCCCTCAAATCCATTCATTTCCCTCCATATCTACTACCACCGTATCTGTCCAAGCCATCACCTCTACAATGAAGTACCAAAATAGCACCGTGACTAATCTGGCTTATTTTGTACCTCAAATTGTTTATCCAGATGCAGCCAGAGAAATTTTTCTCAAATTGCAAATCTGATTTTATTACTTCCTTGTTTAAAACACTTCCCATTATTTAAGATAAAGACTAAATGCTTCACCACTAACAAGGCTTTCATTCTGGTCTTTCTATCACTCTAGGCTCCTTGCTTTCTATGCTACAATCACCTTGCCTTTTAATTTCTTAAACACAAAGTGTTTGTTCCCACCTAAGGGTTTTTCATGTGCCATTCACTCTACCTGCATAGCTGTTTCCTTCCTCTTCAACCAGTTAACTCTGATTTTTCTTTAAGATCTCAATTAATATGAATGTACAATAATGAACAAGTAAATGAGCAGTTAGTTAGGTAATACAAGAACTGACACTCTTCTATTCCTGGCTAGAGCCACACTGCCAGGTAAAGCAATGTCTTAAGTAAATCAGTATACTTCTTAGAAGTTTAAAAGAGAAAAGAAAACAAAAGCTCCATCAAATAAGAGGGTATTGAAAACAAGATAATGATTTACCTTCTTGGAATAGCTAACAAGATCTTTTCCCACTCAAGATGAAAAAATATGTAACAATTGTAGGCATAATATGTATAATGTATAATGTTTTATCCTTCATATGACTTCATCTGTTAACAGGTTAATGATGGTAGTTTGCAAGAATTTAACTCAATAATCCATATCTCACTTCAATTCTTATCAATATGAATATTACTGAGGTTTAAGGATCCAAGGCTATTCTATATTTCAAAGATAGTATTGTCAACCAGGAGAGAAACATAAAATAGTCCTTTTTTTCATTGTTTACTTTATTTTTGCCTATTGTAATAAAAGGGTCAATAATACATATTCCAAAATAAAAGATGTGTGAAAACAAACTCATCTGACCCATTAAACAATAATTTTGAAGGGAGGGGAAAAGGACAAAAGGTTGTATATAAACTTCACTGAAAGTAGATGCATAGCCTCTAGGACTTGCAGCAGCCAACTGTGCACAGATCAATTTTTTAAACACACTTTGGACTGTTCTCCTCTTACAGATGAAGATAATGAGAGGAAGAAAGGTTACAAAATTCATTCAAGTTCCCAGAGCAAGCTAACTTCTCTCCGTATACCCTGTGTATACACTTCCCACCTAGCCCACTGTCTTCCTATTCAAGCATCTGCTCACTGATTTTCTACCAAGCATTTGATAAGTTCTGATGAAAGAGTCCACAAATTTTTCATATTCTCTATGAAATACAGAATCTTATACATAGGCTTCTTCTTTTATCCTCATATATGGATACCAGCCAATTAATCAACTTTCTTTATGTTGCTTATTATCTTCACCAAATTACCTCAATATTTTCCACATAGCAAAAATGTAATAATTAAAGTGGATTTTTAAGCCTTTGGTCAAGTCTAGCCTGTGCTGGTACAATACTAAATCATGAAATATAATTACAAGAAACATTTACTTAAATTTTAGCAATTCCTTCAGTTTTAGGTCAGTTCTTTCTACTTCTGTTAAAGTCAAGTAACATTAAATTTAAATCAGTTTACTAACCTACCTCCTACAATATACCATATAAACAAAACATTAAAACCCATCCTTCTGTCTGGTGTGAGATGGTACCTCATTGTGGTTTTGATTTGCATTTCTCTGATAATGAGTGATGTTGAGCATCCTTTCATGTGTTTGTTAGCCATCCGTATGTCTTCTTTGGAGAAATGTCTATTTAGTTCTTTGGCCCATTTTTTGATTGGGTCGTTTATTTTTCTGGAATTGAGCTGCATAAGATGCTTGTACCATCTCACACCAGTCAGAATGGCTGCAATCCAAAAGTCTACAAGCAATAAATGCTGGAGAGGATGTGGAGAAAAGGGAACCCTCTTACACTGTTGGTGGGAATGTAAACTAGTACAGCCACTATGGAGAACAGTGTGGAGATTCCTTAAAAAATTGCAAACAAAACTGTCTTATGACCCAGCAATCCCACTGCTGGCCATACACACCGAGGAAACCAGAATTGAAAGAGACACGTGTACCCCCAATGTTCATCGCAGCACTGTTTATAATAGCTAGGACATGGAAACAACCTAGATGTCCATCAGCAGATGAATGGATAAGAAAGCTGTGGTACATATACACAATGGAGTATTACTCAGCCATTAAAAAGAATACATTTGAATCGGTTCTAATGAGGTGGGTGAAACTGGAGCCGATTATACAGAGTGAAGTAAGCCAGAAAGAAAAACACCAATACAGTATACTAACACATATATATGGAATTTAGAAAGATGGTAATGATAACCCTGTATGTGAGACAGCAAAAGAGACACAGATGTATAGAATGGATTTTTGGACTCTGTGGGAGAGGGAGAGGGTGGGATGATTTGGGAGAATGGCATTGAAACATGTATACTATCATGTAAGAAACGAATCGCCAGTCTATGTTCAATATAGGATACAGGATGCTTGGGGCTGGTGCACAGGGATGATCCAGAGAGATGATATGGGGTGGGAGCTGGGAGGAGGGTTCAGGATTGGGAACTCATGTACACCCATGGCGGATTCATGTCAACGTATGACAAAACCAATACAGTACTGTAAAGCAAAATAAAGTAAAAGTAAAAAATTAAAAAATAAAACCATCCTTCTACAAAGTTAACTAGAATATGGCTGACCAAATGGTAGCATCCTATAATTCTAGATCATAGAATTTTGAGTGACTTTTTGCTTTCTTCTTAACACTTACTAGTACTTCTTGAATTTTTAAAAAAGGAAATTATTTTGATAAAACTAAAAGCCTCATAATTCTTAAAAATATTCATGACTTCTAGAAAGAAAAAAAGTTATCATATTTTCTAACAACTGGTTGGTCCAATATCAGCCTAAAGAAATGGATATTGAAAAAAATAAGATATAATATGGTGTGGCAAAGATTATGTAAACTTTACAATCTCGAGAATTGACTTCAAATCCTGGCTTAATATAGTATTCAGCATGCTACTTAATTTCCCCATTTGAATATCTTCACATTCACCTCAACCTTGATCCAACCTCACAGTACTAGCCAACAGAATCCGCTCCACAATATGATGGCTTAGTACATCTCGCCTTGCATCTTGGTAGAACTGTTCCAGTCACAGAATCACTACTAGTTCTCTGTGAAGCTAAACTTTATACCTCAAGTGAACCATTCTTGCTGGCACTGAGCAATAATTCAGGGGGAAGGTTAAAGTTAGACCAGGAAATAACAACTGATCTTAAAAATAACTTAAGATGTTTAGGCATTAATCAGAAACAATAAGGAAAAGACTGTCCTTTATTTCTCTTCCTCCTTTTCATCAGGCTCTCCATTGCTACTCATTTTAATCTGGTTTTAACCTATTTAAGAACTGTAGGATCACAGTGTAAGTTGTATAGTGTTGGGTTGGCTCATGCCCCAACCTCTTCAGGAACAGCCACAAGATCACATAACATGAGCTCTCATTGAGCAAAATGTCTGCTGTGTTTAGAATGGCTTCTAATGAAGATGCAGCCTGTCCATTATTATCTTTGTGTAATAGATGAAGAACAGACACTGCTTCAGAAGGTTTTTAGCCTGTCTAAATTGATCCCAGGTGTTCTGAAGTGGAACTGAACTAAATTGAACTAAAAAAACTCCAGTCTATATTCTTCATTAACATAGTCCCATGTTTCAGTGTTGGAAAGAGGAAGGAGAGAAAGAACTGTAATTACAGAAAGGTGTTTTTTTCCCCCTTTCTACAGATTACTAGAACATTCAAAGAGTCAGATTTAAAAAATCAGTTCGTCAAAGCTCATGTTGTCAAACTGAGGTAAGTGGAACTATAATATATATATAAGCCTAGATACAATTTGCTTCATTTGACTTTGTTCATAGCATAGATAATGAAAGAGACTTTAATACAATGTGTTGCAATATCATGAAAATAGTATCATGGGCAGCTTAAAAAACAATGTCAAATTATCACATATGGTCTGTATATCTAGTAATGTGAATGACTGTTACTTCAATTCTTCATGGGAAAAGGAAGACAGTTGGGTGACGGCACAGTAACAAGGCTATTTATAAATTCAGGGGATACTATTCACAATGCAGTCTGTGCAAACAGTGCCTTGTGGAGATGTGCAATGCTGTGATCCTGGGCATATTCATCTAAGATAGGAATGCTAAACCAACATCAAAAGTAGCTTTTCAGTTTTTGTCTCCCTGGAATGTTTTAAAGGATGCTGTGGCCAGATACAGACATGTCTGAAATGAATCAGTAATAGGGGAAGTAGCAGCATGCATATTTATTATTTTCCATTCCTACCTGAATGGAATACAGACCTATTCTTGTGATGTGATGTGATGTGATGTGATGTGATGTGATGTGATGTGATATCTCTCCCAACTAAAATAGTTACCCTTACTGAACTGAAAGTAAAAGTGACTGGCCCTACCACTAATGTCTCAAATATCCACACTGCTCAGTCCTTCAAATAATGTAAAAAAATTCTTCAGAAGAAAGAGAAATTATACTAATTCTTTCTCAAACACTAAAACCACAAAAAGATTAATTTTTCTTATTCTTGGTACTGTCACCTAGTTAAGTACAAGCACGGCACTCTGGTCAGTTAAGTTTTGCTGAGGTGCTTGAGAAGTAAGAAGAGTTTGTTTCAAAATGTATTTCAGTCAGTTCAGTGCACATTCACCTTAGGACTTTCTTGAGCAAGTTTCTGTACTAGCCACTAGCTGGCAATACTTGTAGAACAGAATCTGTATTTTTTTTCCTTTTGTTCACTTCCCACTTACTGCTCAATCTGCCCTCTGGCTTCTGATCTCACCACAAAATACTAGTTGTTCTTCCCAAGTTCAACAATGACATTTAAATCACAAATTCCAAAAAAAATTGTATCAGTCCTCTTCTTGAACCTCTCAACAGAATTTAGCACTGTTGAGCTTTTATTCTTTTTTGAAATAGTGCCATCCCTTGGTTTCCATAACCCTCTACACTTTGATTTTCCTTTTACTTCTCAGTTATTTCTTCTCAGTTTTCTTTTTTAGCTCTCATTCTTTCTTTTTACATTCCTCAAATGTCTGCCTGTGCAGTAAGCCTCTCATCACACTGAAACTCCTTTTAGGGGCTTCCCTGCCCCCTATGCTGGGAAACATTGAAGGCAGGGGGAGAAGAGGACACCAGGATGAGATGGCTGGATGGCATCACCGACTCAATGGACATGAGTTTGAGTGAACTCCAGGAGCTGGTGATGGACAGGGAGGCCTGGTGTGCTGCACTCTATGGAGTTACAAAGAGTCGGACACGCCTGAGCGACTGAACTGCCCCCTGTATGCTGCTGCTGCTGCTGCTGCTGCTGCTAAGTCGCTTCAGTCATGTCCGACTCTGTGCGACCCCATAGATGGCAGCCCAGCAGGCTACCCATCCTTGGGACTCTCCAGGCAAGAACACTGGAGTGGGTTGCCATTTCCTTCTCCACCCTATATGCTAATTATTATCAAAGTTGTATCTCTGGGGCCAGACCTCTTTTCTCATCTCTACATGTGAACATATACAGCCATCTACTTGATATCATAATATGGCTATCTTGCAGATAACACAACTTTAATACATCCAGACCTGAACCTATCCTCTGTCCCCAATAAAATATGTTACTCATTTAGTGTTGCCTTTATTGACTATGCCAAAGCCTTTGACTGTGTGGATCACAATCAACTGTGGAAAATTCTAAAAGATGGGAATACCAGACCACCTGACCTGCCTCTTGAGAAACCTATATGCAGATCAGGAAGCAACAGTTAGAACTTGACATGGAACAACAGACTGGTTCCAAATAGAAAAAGGAGTATGTTAAGGCTGTGTATTGTCACCCTGCTTATTTAACTTATATGCAGAGTACAGCATGAGAAACGCTGGGCTGGAAGAAGCACAAGCTGGAATCAAGATTGCTGGGAGAAATATCAATAACCTCAGATATGCAGATGACACCACCCTTATGGCAGAAAGTGAAGAACAACTGAAGAGCCTCTTGATGAAAGTGAAAGAAGAGAGTGAAAAAGTTGGCTTAAAGCTCAGCATTCAGAAAACTAAGATCACTGCATCTGGTCCCATCACTTCATGGCAAATAGATCAGGAAACAGTGGAAACAGTGTCAGACTTTATTTTTGGGGGCTCCAAAATCACTGCAGATGGTGACTGCAGCCATGAAATTAAAAGACGCTTACTTCTTGGAAGGAAAGTTATGAAACCTAGATAGTATATTGAAAAGCAGAGACATTACTTTGACAACAAAGGTCCATCTAGTCAAGGTTATGGTTTTCCATTGGTCATGTATGGATGTGAGTTGGACTGTGAAGAAAGCTGAGCACTGAAGAATTGATGCTTTTGAACTGTGGTGTTGGAGAAGACTCTTGAGAGTCCCTTGGACTGCAAGGAGATCCAACAAGTCTATCCTAAAGGAGATCAGTCCTGGGTGTTCATTGGAAGGACTGATGCTGAAGTGGAAACTCCAATACTTGGGCCACCTGATGTGAAGAACTGACTCGTTGGAAAAGACTCTGATGCTGGGAGGGATTGGTGGCAGGAGGAGAAGGGGATGACAGAGGATGAGATGGCTGGATGGCATCACTGACTCAATGGACGTGAGTTTGGGTGAACTCCGGGAGTTGGTGATGGACAGGGAGGCCTGGTGTGCTGCAATTCATGGGGTCGCAAAGAGTCAGACATGACTGAGTGACTGAACTGAACTGAACCTCTGTCAGCGGTGTTAGCTTCAACTTAGTTGCTCAAGAAAGAAATATGAGAGTTATCTTTAACTCCTGTCTCTCCTTCAGCCCATACATACGATCGTCTAACCTTCACAGTTCTGTTTCTTAAAATGTTTAAGATCCGTAACTTCAAACACACTGCCCTCAGTCATCTCTCTTCTGGACTTCCACCACCTCCTAATGAATCTCCTCTCCTCTAGTCTTGCTCCATTCCACATTTTACATAGCAGCCAGTAAGATTTTTTTGAAATGATAAAGCTAAACATAGTATTTGCTTAAAGTTCTTCTAACTTCCACTCCTTACCCCTATGATATATAAACATACATTATGTCTGTATGTATAACATTATATGTGCATATATGTACATGTGTAACACAGTATATTTTAAAACAGAAGAAAGAAGAAAAAGTGGTGTGAGTGTGTTTATGTGTATTTCAGACAGAAAGAATAGCTTATATATGAAGTTTTTGAGGTTAAAAAGAGTGAAAACCGGAAAGCAGCCTAGTGGGACTGGTGAGTAAAGAACACCATCGGTTAAGTTCAGTTCAGTCACTCGGTCGTGTCTGACTCTTTGCGACCCCATGAACCGCGGCACACCAAGCCTCCTTGTCGATCTTCAACTCCCAGAGTTTACCCAAACTCATGTCCATTGAGTCGGTGATGTCATCCAACCATTTCATCCTGTCGTCCCCTTCTCCTCCCGCCTTCAATCTTTCCCAGCATCAGGGTCTTTTCCAGTGGTTCAGCTCTTCACATCAGGTGGCCCAAGTATTGGAGTTTCCGCTTCAGCATCAGTCCTTCCAATGAACAGCCAGGACTGATCTCCTTTAGGATAGACTGGTTGGATCTCCTTGCAGTCCAAGGGACTCTCAAGAGTCTTCTTCAACATCACAGTTCAAAAGCATCGATTCTTCTGCACTCAGTTTTCTTTATAGTCCAACTCTCACATCCATACATGACTACTGGAAAAATCATAGCCTTGACTAGACCTTTGTGGGCAAAGTAATGTCTCTGCTTTTTAATATGCTGTCTAGGTTGGTCATAACTTTCCTTCCAAGGAGTAAGCGTCTTTTAATATCATGGCTGCAATCACCATCTGCAGTGATTTTGGAGCCCCAAAAAATAAAGTCTGATGCTGTTTCCCCATCTGTTTGCCATGAAATGATGGGACCAGATGCCATGATCTTAGTTTTTTGAATGTTGAGCTTTAAGCCAACTTTTTCACTCTCCTCTTTCACTTTCATCATGAGGCTCTTTAGTTGTTCTCCACTTTCTGCCAAAGGGTGGTATCATCTGCATATCTGAGGTTATTGATATTTCTCCCAGCAATCTTGATTCCAGCTTGTGCTCATCCAGCCCAGCATTCAGAGTAATAGAAGACTAGCCCAGAAATAAGAATGGTAGGAGCAAACTCGATATTGGAAAGTTTAGTAAACCTTATAAACACACATCACTTTTTCTCCTTCCTCTTCTTTTTTAAAATACACTGTGTTACAGGGAACTATACTGAATATCCTGTGATAAACTATAATGACAAAGAATATGAAAAAACAAATGTATTTATATAACTGAGTCACTTTGCTTTACAGCAGAGATTGGTACAACATTGTAAACCAGCTATACTTAAATATTAAATTAATTTTTAAAAAATACTGTGTTATCAGAAAATTTGAGGTACAATAAGGCCAAAAAATCAGATGATGACTTCTGAAAAGACAGCTTGTTACTCACAGTTTCCAAGAGGAAGGGATATGACTCTTAGACAGAGTTGTTATCAAGATCAAATAAATGATGCATAAACAGAATCCTGTTTCATCTATTTACATGTTTCTCGTTCACCAAAGGTCCCTCTTCTTTGAATTGTTTTTCTATTGTTTGTCTTTTCCTTATTAATTTGTAGGCGTTCTGTGTTTATAGGAGGCACCAAACATTCATTGAGTTCCGAATATATTCTCCCTGTCTATAGCTTATCTTTACAGTTTGTTTATGGAATCTTTTGTTGTAGAATATCAATTGCAAAATGTCTTATTTAAGAATCCCTTCCTTCTCCTATATATAAAGACATTCTCTCATACCTGCTTATAAGTTTTAAATTTGTGCTGTTCACATTCAAATGCTTTGTTTGTGTGTGGTATAAGCAGAGATTTCTTGCACGAAAATCTCTTTATTTTCCTTCAGATTTGTGATACTACTTCTATAATATATTGTCATACATGTCTATGAGTCTGTTTCTGGACTCCTGCTATGCTATGTACTCCTCCCAAAGTTTTACACATATTAACTCATATAACCTTCTCGATAACCCATTTTAATGTGAGGAAACAGACATAGATTAAGAAGAAAAAAAAAAAAAAACCACCTAAAGTCCAACAGTAAATGGTAGAGTTGGTGTGCAAACTCTGGCATTCTGACTTCAAAAACAAGCTATCCTGAATGGTGGGTACAGTGTCCTATGCACTGAAATCAAGTGTTTGCAGGATACCATTGTGATATATTATTACATATACAAACACTGTGTGTGAATCTGTCCTAATGTTAAATTTCTTCAGTAATTTTTTAAATGCTTAATCAAGAAGATGTAAAAAGAACAGAATATTATCCTAATTGTACACTTAAAAATATTTTTATGGGTATTCAGGCAAAGCGGCAATGGCGTGATAGCGGATATTATCATGAAATTTAAATTCACCAGAAGAAACAATGAAGCCTCAATGAAAAGCAGAATCGAGTCTATTTTACAGCAAATGACAAATAACTCTGAAGACGTGACAATGAATCCAACTCAGTTAATATGCAAGTATCATTTTTTTTATATACCATTTCGTTTCAGTGTATCCCTCTACAAATTCTATTTCTTGTTTTTATTTAATGAGGGACTCTTTTTTCCTGAGTTAAATTTTGTGAAAACAGCTTACTATGAAGTTAAATGTAATATATAGTTCACTAATATAAAATATTCTGATGTTTTAAAGAATCATATTCATATCATAACTTTTATTTGCTAAAAATTCTTTATTGTTTTTCCCCTCTCAATATTCTTTATGAGGGACATTGCTGTCAGATGTTCAATTTGTAGGTATGTTATAAGGATGGTAAATAGCTGTTCAAGGTCAGAGAACAGTTTAATTTAGCATCCACCTCACTGAGAAAAATGTATGTAATTGGAAGGGGTCTGGTAAATACTTGTAGAATAAAGAAGGAAATTAGATTTAACAATGTCTCTATCTCCTCTCTGAAAATCCACACTACTTCTGCCTGGAATGAAATTCTAGTTCCATTGTTTTCCATCCCTATTGCGATCACTGTGGTCCAAGCCAACATCATTTCTTACTTAAACAATTACACTAGCCTCCAAGCTACACTCCTTCTTTTACTTTCATAGCCCTTCCAATGTATTGGCCACATATTGATCAAGGAAATATTTTAAAATATAAATACAATCTTGTTTAAAAGTCTCCCATGTATTCCCACAAAATGAAACAAAAACACCACCTATAAGCAGAATACCATATTTCCTGGTTTACTCAGGACAGTAATGGGGACCATGTCAATTGTCTAAGAACCATTATTAATATTACCCTTTACATGTTCTGATTTGAACAATAAATGATATGGTGATCTCATCTAAAGCACTGTATGATCTCATTCACGCTCTTCCTCGTTTACCACAATCTGGCCACATCTTTAACTTCTCCATCTGCAAAGATTCTCTCCTTCCTGCCCCAAGCCTTTGCATACACCAGTCCAGTCTCTTAAAACACTTGCTAGATCACTCCCTTGCATCTGTCAAGTATCATCTGGATCATTTCTTTCTAATGTAAGCCTTTTCTGACTTCCACTACTAAATTGTTTACCTCTGTCACAGACATCTTCATTTTCCTTCACAGCATTTATCATAGCCGAAACTACAAACTTATTTCCATGAGTTTGTATTGTCTTCATACTACTCTAAGTTTTTTGAAGGCAAGAACCAGTCTGCCTTGTTAATCCTCCTTACTTCTCTTACTCAGTATCTAGTACATAATAAGTACTCTGTTAATATTTGTCACATAATTTTAAAAAAGAAATTACTCAATTCATGTATAAATACTCCTCCAACTTTGTCATGTACTACTATCTTAAGAAACCATGATTCACCTCATAATAAGCTCCAGATTAAAGGGTTCTGGTGACTCCCACATTGGACTAGTAGTTAATCAACATACACTTGTTAAAATTTTTTTTTTTAGTTTTTTATTTTTTAAATTTTAAAATCTTTAATTCTTACATGCATTCCCAAACATGAACCCCCCTCCCACCTCCCTCCCCATAACATCTTTCTGGGTCATCCCCATGTTACCAGCGGTTAAAATAATGAAATTCTTTCCTATCTGTTGGCAAATAACCACTACACCAGGCCCACAAAGTTGCCTCTCTAACCCGTCCAAATTCTCCTATCCCTATCCTGGACTCCCAGATCCAGACCCTGAAACTACAGAGTTGATGCTTAGCACATCAAGGACCTCCAAGACACTGCTCCAGCTCTGTGGGTGGTTGTGTCCTGCCTGACTTGCTGATGTTTATTCAAGTTTGTCTAATGCCCACAACAACCACATACTATAGATCCTTCTATTGTCCCCACTCAGAAAATATAGATAATTGTCCAGGGCATATAGGCAGGATGAAGGCTAATGTTAAAAGTAAAGGTGTCAAAAAAAAAAAAAGAGTATAGGTGTCGAATGAGGAAAGCATGTACTCAAGTAGTAGCTAAAGGGATGGGAAAGATGGGGCTAATTCAAAGGATAGTTAGATGCTAGAAGGTACAAAATTCGGAAGCCAATACGATGTGGGAAATAATGAGAAAGGAGTTAGAGACCATTTCAGATTTCCAGCTATTGGTGGAAGTGATGTCATTTATTAAGTGTGTATGTGTTTGTGTGTGTGTGTTAGTGGCTCAGTAGTGTGCAACTCTTTGAGACCTCATGGACCGTAGCCCACTGGGATCCTCTGTCCATGGGATTTTCCAGACAAGGATATCAGAATGGGTTGTCATTCTCTTCTCCAGGGGATCTTTCCAATCCAGGGATCAAACCTAAGTCTCCTGCAGTGCAGGCAGATTCTTTATCATCAGAGCCACCAGGGAAGTAGTAAATTGGGGCTAAAATTGGGGGACATTGAGTTTGAGATGGCTTTAGGACATTCAGAGGAAACAGCTCTGTAAGCAGAAATCGAACTGGAATAGACAGGCCTTCAGTGTCTGGTACCAACATAGTTTCTTTCTGTGCTCCCCCATCACTTTCCTACATGCAACATTTGTATTATCTCTACTGACTTCATTGCTCCACAAACATCTTATATCTTCATGCATTTGTGCCACTATACCTTTCACCTGGAATGCCTTTCACCTCTTGGCTGCCTGAAAAATTGCTTTTAGGTATTCAAAATACAATTCAAATATTATTTTCACCATGATAACATCTGTGAATCAGACAGCATTAGTAACGCTCTCCTTTCTCCTCTCTACTTTGCATTTAAATTTATTTGAATGATTCCTTAATTTCTTTCTATAAATTATGTGAGAGCAAACCCCCTATATTTTGTTATACCTGCAGTACTACAAATAATATCAGTCTAGGAATACAGATATAGTTATATATATATATATATATAAGAATAAGTGAAAAATTAATTTTTCTTAGAGTTTATTGCTTTGTATCTCAATAACTATGTTTCTGTTTTCCCAAGTAAACTGAGTGACTTGAGAACAGAAATATCTTTTAAATATCTTTTAACTGTTTGATGAGAAGTTAATGCACAAACTTTAGTGTGATTAATGACAAATTGGGGCAAGATAATAAAGGCAGTTTTGTGGAGCCTGTGACTCAGATTGTCTCAGCAGGTCTGGGGTGGAGCCTAGGAATCTAAATTTACAGAGTCCTACAAATGATTCTGATTATGGTTGTCTGAGGACTACACTTTAAGAGATGAATGTGAAATGATATAGTCTTTTTTGTATTGAACTGACTCTCCCTCTTTTTTAACCCTAGCATTAACTGGCCAGGATACAGTACAATTGTTCACTCGAGGTAAGATTTTAAATTACTTTGTAAATGTGGTTTACCAAAATAACAAGGGTAAATGTTCAAGTGATTTGTACTCTTTGCCAAGGAAGTATGTATTGAGATGGTATCAGTAATCTTAGTTTACTCATGTAGGTGGTTGTTGAAATTAGACACTGCAAACTTCATTGGGCTATGAAGTGATATTTAGGTTTTCTCCTATTTTCAGAAGGAGAAAGAAGTATTAGTGCCATTTCACCCACTCTGTATCAAGTTTGGTCTCATTAAAGTTTTCTTGGCAGCTTTGGCAAGTTTCTCCAGCCCTGATTCTATGGTAGCGTTTTAGCAGACTTGCAAATTACGTTTGGCTGCACCATTTATATAGCTTTTCCTAACTACCAGAATAGTTTGCTTTGTGATAGATTTAAGTTAATCATAAAGTATAATAAAAAAATTACAAAAAGCATTATGAGTTTTATGTCTATAACATAACAGAAAAGTCAGGGTTTTTCAATGTCATTATATATACTCTCAGGCTAGATAGCGGACATATAAACCCCTTGAAAAGAGTAGTTTGCTCCTTAGGCTGATAACATGTAGTTAGAAATTTGTTTAATACATCTTGATAGCTGGCCTATCTCAGATACTTAAGTGATATTATAAGTTAATACTTCCTCTATGGGTATTTTTCAACTTCATGTATATTTATTTTAATAATTAATGCTTCTTTTTTATTAGAATGTGCTTAAATAATTTACTAGGGGCTTCCCTGGTGGCTTGGATGGTAAAGAATCCACTTGCAACTGGGAGACCCAGGTTCGATCTCTGGGTCGAGAAGATCTCCTGGAGAAGGGAATGGCAACCCACTCCAGTATTCTTGCCTGCAGAATCCCATGGACAAAATAATTTACTAGAGAACTTCCTTGGAGTATGCAGCAAAGGAACCTATATGCCATTTATATTCTTAATAGAAGTCTATTCCTCCTCTATCTGGGAGATCTGTTGGAAAATAAATGCCTTTGGATGGCATCCTATTGAAGTCATATCACTTACCTTAGAGCTGGTTCAGCAACAGAAATTTTTCATGGTGATTTACGTCTAATTTCTTGGTAACATACTAACCAAGAGCAAATAAACCATGAAAGTAGGAGTTGAGTGATTAAGCCCACTCCAGAGCATTTCAGCTTTGGCCACTGGAGTATCATGGGCTTTCTTAAGATGTTTACATAACCTAATCTAGATACTTAAAAACTCTCAATCACCCTCAAGAATATTCTGTGGACATAAAATAATTCCTTTTCTATGGCCCATTTGGTAAGATAGAATCAGTTATGGATGTGGACTGGGTCGTCTGTGATGAACTGCATTACCACTACAGTCTTCATGATAAGAGCAGTTTCCCTCTAACATCACTATGCACATGAATCACTTGTTAAATACAGCTGCTAGGAAGTTCTGGGAACCTAATGTATGGCTTGGTGACTCTAGTTAGTAACAAGGTATTATACATTTGAAAGCTGCTGAGAGTAGGTCATAAGTATTCTCACCAAACATACACACAAAAATGAGTTCACTGTGTGAGGTATTGTGGGCTTCCCAAGTGACTCAGTGGTAAAGAATCCACCTGCCAGTGCAAAGATACAGGAGACCTGGCTTCAATCCCTGGGTCAGGAAGTTCCCCTGGAGGAGGAAATGACAACCTACACCAGTATTCTTGCCTGGAGAATCCCATGGACAGAGGAGTCTGGCGGGCTACAGTCCATAGGGTCTCAGAGTTGGACAAAACTAAGTGACATGCCCATGCATACATGTGTGAGGTGTGAGATGTGTTAATTATCTTGAACTTGGTAATCATTTTGCAGTGTATTTGTATATCATATCATCACATTGTACACTTTAAATACATACAATTTTATTTGTCAATTCCTTAGTAAAGTTGGAGGAAAAATGCAGTTTTTGATTTGTTCCCTAATATGGGCCTGAGAGTCAACATTTCTTTTTGTTGTTGTTCATCTTTATTGTGGTACAGCTGACAAATAAAATTGTAATATATTTAAAGTGTACAATGTCATGATTTGATGTATGTATATATTATGAAAAGAGTTCCTTCATCTAGCTAATTAACACATTCATCACTTCATGTATTTATTACCTCCCTCCCTTTTTTTGGCAAGAACATTTAAGTTCTACTTTTTAGCAAATTTCAATTATATAATACAGTGCTATCAGACACAGTCATAATGTTATACATTTGATTCCCAGACCTTATCAGCTTATATCATCCTTTAACCAAACTCTTCCTATTTCCCCTACACCCTGGCAACCACTTTCTACTGTTTCTAGGTGTTTGCTTTTTTTTTTTTTTAATTTCCACATAGAAGTGATACCATGAACTATTTGTCTTTGTCTGGCTTATTCCCTTAGGACAATACCCTACAGTTTCATCCATGTTGTCACAAGTGACAGGATTTCCTTTCCTTTTAAGGCTGAAAAACATTCCAACGTGTGTGCATGTTTCTACGTGCATATATACCACACTATTTCTTAATTCACACATCTACTGATAATCACTTAGATTGTTTCTACACAGAGCCAACATTTCTATCAAGCTTTTTGGAGACACTCATGTTGTAGGTCCACAGACCACACTTTGAATAGCAAGGCTATTGAGAAGATGGATATTCCCCAGGGAACCTGTGGCCTCAGCTATTTCCTCTAGCACTGACCTACCTTAAACCCCACTCATGACAAATTCCAAAGAACTGTGAATCTGCCCCACAATTTGCAGCCTCCATGACAATCAAGTTCAGAAATGTTCTCTAAAAGGAAGTCTATAGGTAACAGTCAGATAAGTATTCTAAAAGTATAACATATTGATCATGCTTTTGGAAAGCCTAGCATGTCCTGAGAAAGAATACATAAGACATAAAAGTCATAAATTATGGTGAAACTCCTACAGCATCTCCCAGATGTAAGCGTCATGATCTTCCTAGCACATTTCTTCCCTTTCCCATTAGAATGTGGGGTCCGCTCAGACCTGATAACCTTGTCTGCGGAGAGAATCATGGGAGGCATTAAAGCTGAGGAAGGAGACTGGCCATGGCAAGTCAGTCTACAGTGGAGCAGTTCTCACCGCTGCGGAGGAGCCTTGATCAGTAATACTTGGATCCTGTCAGCAGCTCACTGCTTCAGAAGGTAAGAATGCAGTTCCCTATCCATCTTAGCATGCCCTAGATGTTTCAGCGAATACTTACGTCTGTGTTAGAGGGTATCGATCAATCACATAGTACTAGAGATATTAAGTAACTTGCCCAGAATAACACTGCCAATGTGCAACACAGGTAAGGTTCATAAATTCAACTGGTTCCAAACTTTTGCTGAAAGAAAGGAAAAGAAGGGTGGGAGAGAGGCAGACAGAGAAGAAGAAGAGTGCCTTTTAGCATCTTCACTAAAATGACCTGAGTAAAAGAAGTTTAGTGTAAAAAAAAAAAAATCCATGTAATTTGTTTGTTGTCAAATATTTTTTCTTTAGAATTTCTAACTAGCACTTACTCTTCTGCAAATTGCTATACCTCACAAAAGTATCTCCTGGACAATAAACATAATTTCTATTGTTCATATAACTCTACTATCAAAACTCCACAAAACTCTCAAGTTATTTGGTTACATTTTGTTTTTATTCAACATTAGGAGCATGTTGAAATTATCAGCTTCCAATTCACAGAACCTTATTTTCATCAGTTTGTATAAGACTTTTCTCTCATTTTATTTTTCTCCTGTCATACCTGAATTTCAATTCTAGTGCCTTCCCTGCCCCCCATAGGCCTCACCCAAATACTTGACATGTGTCTTTAAATATGCAATTACCTGTAAAACCTTTAGTTTGTGTGTGTGCTTCTTTAATTTATACAAGTAAAACTGTGTATAAGTCTCATATTGTTCCTTAATGTTTTTGCTCAACCCTGGCAATTTTAATCTGGTCCACAACTGCATGTACCATATCCCTTCATCCAGCTAAGCTGCGCCAACTTCCCACAGCCACAGATTGCAGCACATACAACTTTTTCTCATGCCTGCATATGTGCCTCTCTATAAACCTTCATCACATCACTGCAGATGGTGACTGCAGCAAGGAAATTAAAAGATACTTGCTCCTTGGAAGGAAAGCTATGACAAACCTAGACAGCATATTAAAAAGCAGAGACATCACTTTGCCAACAAAGGTCCATATAGTCAAGGCTATGGTTTTTCCAGTAATCATGTATGGATGTGGGAGTTGGACCATAAAGAAGACTGAGTGCCAAAGAATTGATGCTTTCGAACTGTGGTGTTGGAGAAGACTCTTGAGAGTCCCTTGGACTGCAAAGAGATCACACCAGTCAATCCTAAAGGAAATCAACCCTGAATTTTCACTGGAAGTACTGATGCTGAAGCTGAAGCTCCCCAATACTTTGGCCACCTGATGCAGAGAGCCAACTCACTGGAAAAGACTCTGATGCTGGGAAAGACTGAATGCAGAAGGAGAGGGAGACGACAGAGGATGAGATGGTTGGATGGCATCACCAACTCAATGGACATGAGTTTAAGCAAACTCCAAGAGATGGCAAAGGGCAGGGAAGCCTGGCAGGGCTGCAGTTCACGGAGTCGCAGAGTCAGACATGACTGAGAGACTGAACAACTACAAATAAACCTTCAAGAATTTCTCTGACACATGCACCCAGAAGTGTATATACAGTGTGCTAAATACACTGCAGTGCTTTCCAGAATTTTGTATCTTCACATTTAATGCAAAAGAGTTTGAACTTCTTTCTCACCAACACAATATTATTTTTTCAATTTTTTCCATTCTTATGAATATACATTAGATGCTCATTACTGTTATAATTTTCACTTCTCCACTTACTAGTGAGTTTGAGTATTTTTCATGCCTACTGGCTGTTTGGCCTTCTCCTCCCATAAATGCCTATTAATATTTTTGTTCATTTTATAATGGTTCTCTTTCCATTTATTGTTGGTTTATAGAATTCTGTTTATTCTACAAAAATTTTAGATGTTAAACATTGCAAGAATTTTCTCATGGTTTTTCATTCATCTGATAAATATATCTATGGTGCAGTTAATTTTGTTTTTAGTTTTATATATCTTTTAATTGATTTGCTTTTTTAATGTTACAGATGTTTTATTGAAGTATAGATGATATACAATATTATATAAGTTATAGGTGCACAACAAAGTAATTCACAGTTTTTAAAGGTTATACTCCATTCATTATAAAATATTGGCTACAATCCCTGTGTTATACTATATATCCTTATAGTTTATTTATTTTATCCATAACAGTTTATAGTTCTTAATCCCCTGCCCTATCTTGTACCTCCCCCTCTTTCTACCCTTAGTAACCATTAGTTTGCGCTCTATGTACAGCACACTTAGTGTTAATTTCACGAAATTCATTCTTCTTAACTGTTCAGTTTGTATTTTGGGAGTTTGGCAAAAAGCCCCTATTCCTAGATCATAAAGATAATGCCTTACATTTTGTATACATTAGTGCTCTGTCTCTTTCTGTATTCATACACACAAACATATGCACCAAAATCTTCAACAAGCAACATACTTAGTACAGAAAAATCATTTATCCACTGATAAGACAAGGAGCTCATTCATCACTACTATTTAAATGGGGCTTCTGCCTAAAGGAAAGGAAAAAAATAACAAAAGGAATCAGTTAAAACTAAAGTGAATGGTGTTTCAGACTTCTTAGTTGCTTAAATGGAAGGATGTAGAAAAAGGGAGAAATAAAAGAACAGTTTTGCTACACTAGTGTTCTTCAAAGTACCAGAATATCCTCATTGGAACAGAACACCAGGATGTTCATCACCCCACAATATGTTTGCTAAAGCATTTCCATGTTTCTTTAGACCAATGATCATTGTGCCAGTAAAGAGTTACAGAAATAGATCCCAAAGAAATGTCTATCAACTAGTTCCTAGATTGGGGGGCCGGGGCCAGGGCTGGATGACGAACGCAAAATCCAAACATTTGAAATTCTCACAAGTTCTCTATTCAAATAGCATGTTTTCATATTTTTTAGCTACTCTGATCCTCGTCAATGGATTGCCACCTTTGGTACTTCCACAACATCTCCTCAACAGAGAGTAGCAGTAAGGAGCATTTTAATCCATGACAATTATAATCCTGAAACTCATGAAAACGATATTGCACTTGTACAACTTGATAAAGAAGTCACCTTTAACCGATATATTCATACAGTGTGTCTCCCAGAGGCTAACCAGGCCATTTCTCCTGGTTCCACTGCTTATGTAACAGGATGGGGATCTCAGAGTTATAGCGGTAAGTCTCTCAGGAAAAATAAAAACAAAGACAACAGCAATATCTCCTGGTACTTGCCACTATGCACTTTTTTTCTAATCAAGGGACACCTTAAAGGCAGGTTCTTCAGAGAAAATCATCCTACAGTTTGATCATCCTAAGCTCTAACAAGAGTTCCCTCAGCAAAGGAAAGTGCTGTCCCTAGAAGCTATAGGGAATTCTCAAATATAGTAATAGGGAAATGTGAAAGGAAGTGACGAAAAAATATGAGTTCTTCAATAATTCAGAGACTCTACAGAGACTTAAGTGTCTCCCCTAAAAAGAAAATTTTTTAAATTTAAGATAGAATTTGGATAGGTATCCTCTAAGGGTTTTAACAACCTTTAAGGTATTACCAGCCATTTAAGTTATTCTGAAATGAAATAAAATTCTGCCTTTACAGCAAGAAATTCTGTGTATACACAAATGTTTTTCACACTTGTTTTTGAAGTGAATAAAATCAGATTAAAAATAAGGATAACATGAAAGAGCAAATATGACCAAAGGGAAAACAAGAGTTATCAGCTAGGGAGTGGAAGGGTAGAATTAACAATATGTGTATGTTTCTACCCATGTTGTAGACCATCTCTCCAAGGAATAAAACAAAAGCCTCATTGTCCTAAAAAAAAAGTTCATTGTATTTTCATGGCCCAAAGTAATTTGGTATAATAGATAAAATTTGTGCCAATAAGAAAAAATGGCAATGCCATTGTGAAGAAACATCAATATGCAATAAATTCATTCTTTAGCCTTGAAACCAGATTGGTTACTCTTTTGTTACTAGATTAAAGGTTACTTCAACATGTAAATTTCTAATTCAGAATCACTCAGTGGATGTTTCAGAGTCTACTAATCTATTTTAAGGAAGCAGATGCTTTTCCCTTATGGTCTAAGGGGCACTATTTCACAAAGCTAAAGTAAAACAAACAAAACAAAGATACTGATGTATGTAAAGGGGTTATCCATCTCTAATGCAGAAATCATTGCTAAGGAAAAGACTCCTAGGACATCTTCAGTAGCCTTCTTTGCTGAATAAGAGATATATTTGGAGTACAAATATTCTTTCCTATATCCACCATAGCTTCATTAATTCATCTACCCTGAAGTCCATTTTATTTCTCCCTTTATATTTAACAGGCAGCACAGTTACAAATCTACAACAAGCACGGGTCAATATAATAAGTAATTATTTATGTAATGCACCAGCTGGTTATAATGGAGCTGTCCTGCCTGGAATGCTATGTGCTGGAGTACCTGAAGGTGGAGTGGACGCATGCCAGGTAAGTTCAAGACAGCCTTATCCATGTCATGTTCAAGTTTATAAGCACTTACTAGCATGTCTTACCATGATAGACATAATAGTAGTAGTATTGTTATTTGCTCCGTTGTGTGCAACTCTTTGTGACCCCATGGACTGTAGCCTGCCAGGCTCCTTTTGTCCATGGGATTCTCCAGGCAAGAATGCTGGAGTGGATTGCCATTTCCTTCTCTAGGGGATCTTCCTGACCCAGGGATCAAACCCAGGTCTCCTGCATTGAAGGCAGATTCTTTACTATCTGAGATACAACATAATTTTACCCTAAATGTCTAGATTTTACAGACTCATATGAAATTTTCCTGCATTTTCCACGCTGGGCCTCACTGATTTTCAGTTAAAATACTATAATGCCTAGAGTTTATGTCTCAAAATAGCACTTTACATAAGAATTTATGAGAGCCTATTTGTTTTTGTTCACTCATTCATTTTTTTTAATTGCATCACTTAATTTCTATGTGCCAGACTTTGTACAACATCACTTGAGCTCAGCAAGTGTATGGTCTAGAAGAGAGAACACAGGCCTAACTGTCTGTTCAGTGAGGCGGTAGAGCTGGCCAAATATAGGAAACATTGCATCTATTAAACTAAGTCCCTCTTAGTTTAATATTTGCTCGCCCTCTCTTGGTAACATGTTTTGTAGAGAAATCTCTTACTATAGAAGAAATAGCAGGAAAACACAGTGAAGGGAAAGTGCTGAAAACTGGCAAACTGGAGCACATATGCATTATCTAAAGGAGCCGGGAGCCAATCGGCTCCACACAGGGAGTGTCATGCAAGCTGGTGATTCAGACACTAAACCCTTCTCCCCATATACACCAGTGATTAAGCACTCATGGAAGAACTAACTACTAAGAGCAGTCAAATGAATACCAAACTATTCTAGAAGCATACTTGGTGATAATAGCTGACTTTTATTAGTACTGACTATTTAGCAGGATGTACTCAGAGTGCTAGGTGTGTTAAACTCTACTAAACACATAAAATTATTATTTACAGAGGAAGAAGCTGAAATACAGAGGGCTGTTATGTGGCTTACTGGAAATCATATAGTCATTAAGTAGAGGATTAAAACCTAGACCAATTCAAGAACCTCAGACTTAACCCATCATGCAACATGGAAGATATACCAATTTTTCTCTCCATATGGACTATTACATGTAAAAATATTTAGTTGGTTGATTTATTATCAATATTATAAGCGGCTCATAAACATTTCATAAGGAATGCTTTACCGATTGCCATATAAATTTCTTTTCTATTATTCACCAAAAGGATATTTTTGATATATCAATACTATACATGAAACACTATGCATTATGCTATGAATAGGAAGATAAATGAGATTTCTAAAAACATGTTCATGCAATAAATATTTTCTTAGCATCTCCTTTAGGCTAGAAGCTTAGGGCATAGCAGTGTCCAGAACACATATGCCTCTCTTCCCTGATGAACCTTACAGGATAGCCTGAAAACTACACACTGAACAATATCATAAATGCAGTGAGGGTTACAGAGACGTGCAACTGCTACAACGAGGGGAGCTGACTCAGTGGGAGTAAATTCAAAAGGCATGCAAATGTGCTTGTATAAAATAATGAAGTAGCAATGAAGGAGATATACACGGGGTGTGGGAGCACTGGCAGTAAAAAATAACCTAGCCCAAAGCTAGAAGGGGTGACACGGGAGGAAAGGTGGAAGTCAGGGGCAACCCCCTGAAGGAGGGGAGCCTGGTGGGGGTAGCAGGCTGGTGAAGTCTAGGAGATGTGCTTCTCATCTTCTCACACTTGCTGAAGGAACAACGTGTGTACTTGGAGGATTTTTTAAATTTTTGCATAACTTAGTATATAGTATTTCAACAGGAAATTAAGACTAACTTTTCTGTCATTATGTATGTGATTTCTATTATCATAGAAATAAACTTCATACTTCTGGGTTGTCTTAAAGTTTACTTATTTATTGTCTTCAAGTTTAAATAATCTATCACTCTATTTCCTTCAGGGTGACTCTGGTGGCCCTCTAGTACAAGAAGACTCGCGGCAACACTGGTTCATCGTGGGGATAGTAAGCTGGGGGTATCAGTGTGGTCTGCCAGATAAGCCAGGAGTGTACACTCGAGTGACAGCCTACCGTCACTGGATAACCCAAAAAACTGGGATCTAGTGCAATAAATACATCTCGGTTCAAGCGTCTGAATGCAGACATGCCTGTCTAAATTTCTAAAACTTTCCAGCTGCAAAAGAAACTAAGCGTCCTATTTTAACATTGTTACATAAATATGTTTCACACTATTTAATCTTTCTCTGTTACTATGGGTTTATATTTTCTCAAGAAAATTACATGAATGTTGCATAGTACTGGGGCTATGTGCCAGGAGAAACATAGTAAACTAGTTACAGAGGTAACAATTATGCTATACTTGTGATAACTTAAGTACTACTAGTGAGAAAAGCAGGTACCCAGAGAGTGGAAACTAGAGGCAACTGCGCAAGTCTCCAGGGTCAGAGGAGTTTCCTCTAAGGAAGTCTCATCGAAGCTGAGAAAGGGGCAAAAAGTATAGAAACTTGCAAAGGAAAAACTTGTAGATAACATTCAGGACAGAACACCATGAGGCAATAAAAATACTAGTTTTTAAAATTTCTGGTTACTTAATATTTTATATGAGGTGTGAGTCCTAAAAGTTATGTATGAAGTCACTGTAGAATCATATAGCAATCTTAATTATCTTGTAGGAACATGCTCCCAAGAGAACTAACCAATGAATTTCAGGCACTTAACAATCCAAACTAGAATATTCACTCCTCATCAGAGAACCAAAGAATTATAATTTTCATAACTATTGTTTAAAATACCTTCATCTATGTGAATGAGAGAATTTGTCTCCTCCATAGAGGAACTGAGTAAATATACCTACACAACATTCTCAGGTAACTTACAACTGTGTACATACGCATTGCTTTTTAACAACTAAATATGAGTAACTTTAAGATCTAAAGATCACCAGTGGCATTTATTTTTGAAAGTTTAGGGATCCTTTGTAGCTAACTCAAGTAATGAATTGAAAGTCATGAGGGAAAATAATAAGGGAAAAAATTTTTACTTTGCAAAAAAGTAAAATTAAAAAGGGTAAATAGCTTTATTTCAACACAATTATTTTAGTGAAGAAACTTTTCTCTCTCTCCTTTTCCCTCCTTCTTTCTCCCCCCTCCCTCCATCCTTCCCTCTCTCTCCCCATCTCCTTCCCTCCCTCTTTTAATAGATGCACATCCAAAGAACATGCATAAAATGTATTAACATTTAATGGCACAGCAATTTATGTAATATAAATTATGAGTGTCACTGAATTTTTATGGGATTCTAGCATGATCATCTATGTGTCAGAGCTTCCACCTTTTAAAAGCTAATTCATGACACCTGGATGTCAGAACAACTACATGCATTGTGATGAAAATGTCTTGTATTTACTCATGTAAAATTGTGAAAAGACCTCCACTGAAATCATTTACTTCATAAAAGCTGAAAATTTAACTGACTCTTAGTGAAATGTACAAATAAGTACTGGTACACATTATTCCAAATAAACTATTTTAAAATCACTTCTCTGCCTAAGTATTTATTGAAAGTTATGGTTTATGAAGGACAATCTAAAACAATTTATTTAATTGGTTCTCCAATAAGAGAACTGACAATTAGACTCTACAGTTTTGGCACTTTTGACTGCCTTATAATCAAGCTCTGTAACTAAGCAAGTATCTAGCTTGACACTTCCTGGCTGCTCCCAATGAGGACAATATTAAACTGGTCATTTAGAGTAAGTCTCAAGGGAATGTGTTTGTGCAAGAGTGTTGGTGTGTTTTCATGTTTGCGTGTGTGCCTTCACATAATCATAAACATACTAGTTTCTATTTATTGAAACCTATAAAGGAAAGTACTTCTTTAGCAGATTTGATTATTTCTTTAAAATATTTAGCAAATATTCATATCTTTATGAAGAGACATTTGAATAAATCCGCCTCTCACATATCACTTCATCTCCAAATTCTCTCATGATGAAGCAAAAACTTTAAATTCATCAGGAACAAAACAAATTATCCAGGGTAAAGAAATCAAACTGATCAGAATTCAAATTAAGTAGAAAGCCATTCTGGTGAAAAAGAGAACTGAACTAAATGAGAAATTAATTTAAAAAGCAAACAAAGCTCAGGCACTTTCCCACCTCCAATCACACAAGTTAGACTGGAATTACTCATGCAATAAAAATCTGTTGATACAGTAGTAATAAATGATTTTTACCTTGCAAAATTCATCCATCTAATGAGTCATTCATTTTTTTTTTACTCATCTATTCGTTTACCAATAGATTTTGAGCACTTCCAATTTGCCAGGAAAATTGTTGGCCAGCTGAGTCAACTTCAAGGAAAGAATAAGGTAAGCAGAAGAAGATGCAAAAGTCCTGAGCCAATTACAAGTTTCTGGGTTTGAGGAACACTAAGGGGTTTCCCAGGTGGCACTAGTGGTAAAGAACCCACCTGCCAATGCAGGAGACCTAAGAGACATGGGTTTGATCCCTAGGTTGGGAAGATCCCCTGGAGGAAGTTTGACAACCCACTCAAGTATTCTTGCCTGGAAAATCCCATGGACAGAGAAGCCTTGCCAGTCACAGTCCATGGGATCTTAAAGAGTCAGACATGAAAAAAAAAAAAAAGAGTCAGACATGACTAAGTGACTAACACACAAGAAGTCAGCATGACTGGAGTGAAACTAATTAAAGACTGGTGTTAGGGGAGGTTGAAGAAATAAATGTAAAGGCAAAATTCTGAAGGGAAATTAGATGATGATGATGATGATGACAATTACTTTTTACTTTCTAGACTTCCCTGGCAGTCCAGTGGTTAAGACTTCACCTTTCAATGAGGGGGGCATGGGTTTGATCCCTGGTCAAGGGTCTAAATGCCTTGAGGCCAGAAAATATAAAACAAAAGCAACATTAAAACAAATTCAATAAAGACTTTCATTTTTTTAATTTTTATTTTTACTTTATTTTACTTTACAATACTGAATTGATTTTGCCATACTTTGACATGAATCCACCACGGGTGTACATGCGTTCCCAAACATGAACCCCCCTTCCACCTCCCTCCCCATAACATCTCTCTGGATCATCATCGTGCACCAGCCCCAAGCATGCTGTATCCTGCGTCAGACATAGACTGGTGATTCGATTCTTACATGATAGTATACATGTTTCAATGCCAATCTCCCAAATCATCCCACCCTCCAATAAAGACTTTTAAATGGTCCACATCAAAAAAGTCTTTGCTCTGCTGAGTAGCTTCATTCGTGTCCAACTCTGTGCAACCCCACAGACAGCAGCCCACCAGGCTCCCCCGTCCCTGGGATTCTCTAGGCAAGAATACTGGAGTGGGTCTTTAAATTTTTTCTATTTTCTGAAGTCTACACTGGTGAAACTGAGGTTAATCATCAGTTGGATCCATTAAACCTGGAACTTACCTTCACTGATCCAATTCCCTTTAATTGCTACTACAAAACTTGTATGTCCTCCAAGTGGCATGTAATCTAAACAATATAATGTTTTCCCAGGTTGTGTCCAGTTCAAGCTCCAGTTGCTTAAGACTGGTGGCGACGGCAGACCCTCCAACCTGGAATGCCTCAGTGACCACTTAGTGACATTTTGACGCCAGAGGGCCAGGTGCTCCACCCTCAGAACATGCCAACACCACCATTTTATGACCATGAGTTCTAAGATGAAGGCTGTAGATTAGTTATATCTGTGCAGAAACGCAATTACCTTATCTTTTTCTTATTTCCAATCATCTTTCCCCACTCTCCCCATGAATGGTTAATAGGGTAGCAGAGATGTGCCTGCAAATGGGTCTCTCTGCTCGGGCTGAGAGTCCCTGCAAACGAGGCATTCTGCCAAAGAGTCTGGACACAGCCTTGAGTTTAATGGTCCCTTGCAAATGAGGGAGCATTCCCTTCTTGAGATAAGAAGGAGATGAGGGCTTTGGGCAGACTCTGCAGTAGACAGGTATTTCACTCCCCTTTGCTGTACGATAACATGTATGCACCTGCACTGTGCTGAAAAGGCTTATTCATGCAGTCTGGAATTCTGCCTAGGGGGCTTTTATAATAAACGGCAATTAGTTTTTTGCCCAGTTCTGTTCCTCCAGCCGGAGTGTGTGTCTATCTTTTGTGTGTGTCTTGTTTTATGTCATTTTACTCGTAATCTCCAACATCCCCACACTTCAGACCACCCTGTTTGCTTATCCCAAGTCCCTCCCTTTGGGAAGTCCAATTTGATATTTTGTTCTCCCATCTCCTCACTTGGCCATCTCATGAATATGAAACAAAGTCCCCCTGAAGCTGAGTTCCTCTGCCAAATTTATGATTAACCTCTCTATCCAAAACTATTTTTCCTTTCTTGCCCCATACCTATTGAGGAAAGTGGAGATTCAAAGAAAAGAAGAGATTGATATTGAGCAAGACCCTGTGGGGTCCTTCTGGGAATAAAAGCACTTCCTTGTCCCCTTTGTTTCTTGTTCAAAGACTTTCCCTGAGTTCCAAAAAGCACATTTAAACTGCATTAGTTCCTCTTTAAATTATATACATAACAATCTGATACTTTTTTTTGAGTTCTTTGACAGGAAGTAAGGCCTTGACCCAGGTGAAAGATGGTAACTTCAGGCTGAGCACAAGCATGTAGACCTCAGATTGGTTGGAACCAGAAGGCTGCTGATTAGGATTCCTGGACCACCACCCTATAACCTCATTACCAACCAATCAGAAGAAAGTCATGCATCCTGCAGCCCTCCCCTTAAGTTTGCCTTTAAAGATTCGTCCCTGAAGACTACTGGGGAGTTGAAGTGTTTTGAGCATGAGCCTCCCATACTCCTTGCATGGCCCCTGCAATTAGCCTTTCTCTGCCCCAAATTCCAATGCTTCAGTTTGTTTGGTTCCATTGTGCATCAGGCACAGGAACTTGGGTTCAACAACAAATAAACACTTTCTCTGTTGCAACACTCCGTGGTCTCAGCATTTGACTTGCTATCATCAGGCAAATGAACCTCATTTGGTTACACTGGCTACTCTGTAGAGAAAGGTAAAGAGGACAAGACAAGAAGGGAGACAGTCAGAAGACTAATGCAGTAATTGAAGGAAAAGATGGGACTGACTTGGGTTAAAGAGCTAACAGTGAAGATGGTGACAAATAATGCCATTCAGAAAACATCTGTGGGGAGAAACAACAAGAGTTTTTGATCGACTAGATTTAGAGGCTGAGGAAAAGGAAAAAATTGAGGTTGACTCAAATTAGGAGTCTGAACCACTGAGATGAAACTTGAGAGGCGTAAGTTTGGCTCAGGGGTGGAGAACTGACAATTTCTTTCTGAATCTGTTACATTTTAAACATACAAGTAATAAGGTCAGGTAAACAACTGTAAATGTAAATACCTATCTGTAGTTCTGGGGAGAGATTGACACCTGAAATATCTATTTGATGGCATTTACAGTTTCAGGGAAGTGGGGGACAAAAATCATGTTGGATGACTAGAAGAGGAAGTGGGAAATATAGCTTTTGGAAAATGGGGAATATGGAAGGAAATATCTTGATGATCAAGAAATATTTTGATGGCTAAAGAAGATGGAATGATTTTAGCATCACAACAGAAAGGGATTTAAATGAAAGAAGTTAAATTTGATTTTCTTAAAATTAAGAACTTTCTATCCAAAATACACTATTAAGGAATAAAAAAAGTCAAAATGACAGAGTGAGAAGATATTTGCAACATACATAACATATACCATATATCTAGAATGCATAGGGAATGAGTACAGATCAAAAGGAAAAAGATAATTCAAAAGAAAAATGGAAAAAGATTGAAAAGGCATATGAGAAAAAAAGAAGTTTAAGTGGATGATAATGCAAGATGAGGGGTTTAACCTTATTATAAATAAAGGAATGTAAAATAAAGCCATTGTAATGTATCACAGCCACACATGTACCAATGGATAAAATTGGAAAGTCTGACGATATCAAGCATTGGTAAGGATGTTGTTGTTTATCCACTAAGTCATATTCTGACTCATTTGTGGCCCCATGGACTGTGTCTACCAGGCTCCTCTGTCCATGAGATTTCCCAGGCAAGAATACCAGAGTAGGTTGCCATTTCCTTCTCCAGAGGATCTTTCCAATAAAGGGATCAAACCCACCTCTCCTGCATCATGGGTGGATTCCTTATAAGTGAGCTGCCAGGGGCTCATTGGTTAGGATGGGAGAGTGTAAATTTCTTTAACATGAAAAAAAAATGACATTCTCAAACAAGAATATCATATGCATATCCTACAATACAGCAAGTTTATTCCAAAGTGAACACTCAAGAAATGGTTGCACATGTGCAGGAATATTCAAAGCAGTATTATTCTTCACAGCCAAACAGTGGAAACAACCAAATGTCCATCAACAGTAAAATGGACAAATAAATCTTATTTTTCATACAATGGAATAAAATGCAACAATCAAAATGAACAGACTAGAGTCACACCTAATAACATGGCTGAACCTTAATATGCCAGCAAATATGGAAAACTCAGCAGTGGCCACAGGACTGGAAAAAGTCAGTTTTCATCCCAAACCCAAAGAAAGGCAATGTCAAAGAATGCTCAAACTACCACACAATTGCACTCATCTCACACGCTAGTAAAGTAATGCTTAAAATTCTCCAAGCTAGGCTTCAGCAATACATAAACTGTGAAATTCCAAATGTTCAAGCTGGTTTTAGAAAAGGCAGAGGAACCAGAGATTAAATTGCCAACATCTGCTGGATCAACAAAAAACAGAGAGAGTTCCAGAAAAACATCAATTTCTGCTTTATTGACTATGCCAAAGCCTTTGATTGTGTGGATCACAATAAACTGTGGACAATTCTGAAAGAGATGGGCATACCAGACCACCTGACCTGCCTCTTGAGAAACCTGTATGCGGTCAGGAAGCAATAGTTAGAACAGGACATGGAACAACAGACTGGTTCCCAATAGGAAAAGGAGTATGTCAAGGCTGTATATTGTTACCCTGCTTATTTAACTTATATGCTGAGTACATCATGAGAAACGCTGGGCTGGAGGAAGCACAAGCTGGAATCAAGATTGCTGGGAGAAATATCAACAACCTCAGATATGCAGATGACACCACCTTTATGGCAGAAAGTGAAGAGGAACTAAAGAGCTTCTGATGAAAGTGAAAGAGGAGAGTGAAAAAGTTGGCTTAAAGCTCAACATTCAGAAAATGAAGATCATGGCATCCGGTCCCATCACTTCATGGCAGATAGATGGGGAAACATTGGAAACAGTGGCTGACTTTATTTTTCTGGACTCCAAAATCACTGCAGATGGTGACTGCAGCCATAAAATTAAAAGACGCTTACTCCTTGAAAGGAAAGTTATGACCAACCTAGCTGCTGCTGCTGCTGCTAAGTCACTTCAGTCGTGTCCGACTCTGTGCGACCCCATAGACGGCCTCCCACCAGGCTGCCCCATCCTTGAGATTCTCCAGGCAAGAACACTGGAGTGGGTTGCTGCCGGGGTCCAGCCCCGGTGGATCCGGGGAAATCGAAGGGTGGACAGTGTTGGCGTGGAAAGACTTGTTTATTGATTGATATAAGATTAGATTAAGAAACTATCGTGTAGTAAGAAGATTAAGTGGAGGAAGAGGGCTGAATAGCTTGGTTTACGCGGAAGACCAATAAAATTCCAGACAAGGAATTTGCACCATCTACGTTGGGCCACCGGCGCCCGCTGGAGTATCTAAGGGTGCCTCGCCTTAAGCTCCCTTTCGCGCGGGTCTTAACAGCCAGGGCAAGTAAGTAGACCTGGCGAGCCTCCACGCCCCAGATGGAAATTCAGCCTGAAATTAAAGTAAAGAGCAGAGGGAGGGAAAGGAAGAGAAAAAGAGAGAGAGAGAGACACGGGGGGGGGGGGGGGGAGCCAGATTCCCAAAAAACCAGGCCGAGAGACTAGTTCGAGAAACTGGTCTGAGAAGCTGGTCCCATCCTTTATTGTTCAGAAGGCCTTTTATACTTTTGATAAAACAGGGAGATCAATGGGTAACACAAAATTATGTAGCATTCTCAACCCAGACTCTTTCTGTATATCATTTTGTATACAAAAGGTCTCAGGTGATTTACATTATCTTCTGGCCAAGAGGCTTGTTAACACTTTTTGGCTCTCTTCCTTAATGAATGTTAATTTTGTTTCCCCTGAAGTGTTTTTCTTTAATCTACATCTCCTTAAAGCATTAAAGTTACATCTCTATAGAACAAAGGTGCAGTGGGTTATAACAAAGAAGGTACTTAACTGAAAGATCTAATGTTGCTAACACCAGGTCTACTACTTGTTTTTCTATATACCAACTGTATCTAAAAATAAAGGATATGACAATTTGGCAGCAAGCATTGACTCAACAAATGAAACTTTTAATCAGTCCTATTCTAAAGATTTTGACTCCTCGGAAGCTCCTACATTCCTAGGATGTTTTAAGCTTCCTGTGCCTCCTGTGGTCAGGAGGCCTCAAACAATCACATGCGCAGCTGTATGAGTCCTGCAGGCAGGCTAGAAAGCCACCGGAGGGGTTTTTGGATTGAAACACTCTTTCAAATGCAGAAGACTAAAGCCCTGAATTGACTTTTTCCAGAAAATGTCAGAAGAGTGGAAAAGCAGAGCACAAAAACCGGCAGATTTTTGTTGGGGTACATGCTTAGGAATTTCCAGAGGGGCCCCTGAAGTCTGAGCACGCCTTGCGTATGTCAGCTTCCTTCCTCATGACCTTGTCACGGGCGGGATTCCTCACACTGGCTCCAGGCAGGTTGCCATTTCCTTCTCCAACGCATGAAAGTGAAAAGTGAAAGTGAAGTCGCTCAGTCGTGTCTGACTTTTAGTGACCCCATGGACTGCAGCCTACCAGGCTCCTCCATCCATGGAATTTGCCAGGCAAGAGTACTGGAGTGGGGTGCCATTGCCTTCTCCAGACCAACCTAGACAGCATATTAAAAAGCAGAGACATTACTTTGCCAACAAAGGTCCATCTAGTCAAAGCTATGGTTTTTCCAGTGGTCATTTATGGACGTGAGAGTTGGACTATAAAGAAAGCTGAGCACTGAAGAATTGATGCTTTTGAACTGTGGTGTTGGAGAAGACTCTTGAGAGTCCCCTGGACTTTAAGGGGATCCAACCAGTCCATCCTAAAGGAGATCATCCCTGGGTGTTTATTGGAAAGACTAATGTTGAAGCTGAAACTCCAATACTTTGGCTCATTTGAAAAGACCCTGATGCTGGGTTGATTGAAGTCAGGAGGAGAAGGGGATGACAAAGGATGAGATGGTTGGATGGCATCATCAACTTGATGGACATGGGTTTGGGTGGACTCTGGGAGTTGGTGATGGACAGGGAGGCCTGGTGTGCTGTGGTTCATGGGGTCACAAAGAGTCAGACATGACTGAGCAACTAAACTCAACTGAATGAAAGAAGCCAGGCACTAAAGAATATATACTGTATTATTTGTTTAAAATGGTATATTTTTAGGAATTCAGTCTTACCAATTTAAAGGTTTTTTTTAAAGAAAGTAATTAATTACCAAAAGATACCAGACAATATTTACCTTTAGAGTTGCTGGGTAGATTGTAATCATGAAGGGAAAACCTGGTTTGTTAGCAAAGATTTGTGGGTATATGCTTTATAGTAAGCCATTAAGTTGCATATATATTTTTTTATTTGCTTTCCTATGTTTTATTTGCTTTCCTATATATGTATTGCTTTTCACATCACTGATACAGAATATCTGTGGGCATTCCACCCACAGTGAGGGAAAGTAATCTATAATTCACAGATCATCCAAGAAAGAATGTTTGAAGAAAATATATGAAACTTTTTAAAAGTATATATCATGATAGACAACAGAAAAGAGCATATTATTTCTGCTCATGATTTACACTAATCTTTTAAAACTTGTTTTTATTTGAATTTTAAAGATTTAGCAGGATTGCCTGTCAATGTTAACACTGTTATTATACATAAACATTTCTAATGTGCATGTACTGCTGTGCTTAGTCATTCAGTCGTGTCTGACTCTTCACTACCCCATGGACTGTAGCTTGCCAGGCTCCTCTGCCCATGGAATTTTCCAGGCAATAATACTGGAGCAGGTTGTCATTTCCCACTCCAGGGGATCTTCCCAACCCAGGGATTGAACCCAGGTCTCCAGCATTGCAGGCGGATTCTTTACAAGCTGAGCCACCAGAGATACCCAAGAATACTGGAATGGGTAGCCTATCCCTTCTCCAGGAGATCTTTCCAACCCAGGAATGGAACTGGGATCTCCTGCATTGAAGGTGGATTCTTTAACAGCTGAGCTATCAGGGAAGCACTCTAATGTGCATAGTACTATTCAAATATCTGACTCTATTTCTTCCACAATTAGCAGTTTTCCTAAACTGTAAGTTATTGAGGGTAAAATAAAAAGATACATAAAACCCCATTTTGTAACAAGAGGCCGGATCAAATGATTCGAGTTAAATCATATTCAATGCTTCAGGTTAAATAATTGTACTTGTAAAAAAAGTAAAAATGGTTTAATAAAAGATTGTTTCGTTTGTAAATAGAAGGCTTCTTGAACACTTCATTCTACTTTTACTAATTGCCTCTGCCTTAACATCTAAACAAACTTCTCATTATAATAAAAATGTTCTGTTTTTGGCTTTGACTCCTTTAAGTATAGACAGTCCCAGGGACTTGACACATCCCCTGAACTCCATCTAGCCACTGCCTCCAAAAAAACTCCTTCCATGCAAGAAAAGAAAACTAAAGCTTCCATAAGTGTTAGCACAATGAAACAGGGAATCTGAAAGTACAGAGTGAGGTCGCTCAGTCATGTCTGACTTTTTGCGACCCCGTGGACTGTAGCCTACCAGTCTTCTCTGTCCATGGGATTTTCTAGGCAAGAGTAACAGAGTGGGTTGCCATTTCCTTCTCCAGGGGATCTTTCCTACTCAGGGATTGAACTCCGATCGCCTGCATTGCAGGCAGACGCTTTACCCTCTGAGCCACCAGGGACAAAAGGTATTGGTAAACTGGGTTTCGAGTGAGTCGGCCAGACTGTAACTTTTAAACTACCATACTTTTTTCTGCAATGTTTGCTTCCTTTCAGTTCTAATGCTGTCCTAATTCAGTACCTCTCATACTCATTATGGGCCATGGGGGGCGGGGGGGACCTGCATTTTGATCCTTTCATGATGATTTATCCATCCTTATAAGGAAATTTCACTAACATTTTTTTGTCCTGAACAGGCTTAGGATGCAGCCCTGTTTCTTTTCAACCATAAATGTATCACTTTCTCTCTAGTTTTGACAGTAAGAGTAATTTCATGAACTCATCAACATTGGCTCATAAGATATGTGTTTATCACCCACTTAGACTAAAAAAAAAAAACCAAACCTTTAAAATTATCCCACAGATGTTAAAGTCTGTATAATTATATTATTCTGGTTTAAAAAGGAAATCTCCATTTGGTTTATAGCACTTACCAGAAAAGAAAATATTTTTTCCTCTAAAACGCTGAAGCTTTTTATAATCCTTTCTCTAAAGCTTTTCTCTATAGAAGACTCAGCAAGCACTAGCAGTAGTCATCGTCGTTAGTCGCACAATTATGTCTGACTCTTTGTGACCCCATGGACTGTAGCCGGCTAGGCTCCTCTGTCCATGGGATTCTCCAGGCAAGAATACTCGACTGGACTGCCAAGGCATTGTTATTATAAATTGACAGTGACTTCATTTTTTTCCCCAAACCTGACTCAGGAAACATCAGTTGCAAAATGAAACGCCTTTAAATTTAGGGTAACACTTACCTATGGTACTGCCGTCAATGCCCACAGGAAAAATAAGATGGAATCTCGGTGGTAAGGTCGCCCTTCCTTTGTGCTTAGTCTAGTTTCATTTGCTCATAGAGGCCCCACACAGAGGCCTTGTATTAACACACTGGATTAGCACTCCCAGCACAGAACCATAAGCCGACCCCTTGGCATGTGTGCAGAATCTGCACACAATGCTGGGATCCAAGATGGCGGGAGGGGGCCGGGTGCAAAAAGGCTGTGCCTAGCACTCCTAATCTAGAGTGTGAGCCCTGTCACCTTGCGAGAACTGTGCGCACCCAGCAATATCTCCTCCAGATGAGGAGAATTCTGTAAATCTACCCTGCTGCCAGCCTGTCAGGGAGAACACATAGACTAGAACAAGAGCTCACAACTCTCCATTCTTCTTGTTTAGTCGCCAAGTGATGTCTATTTTGCAACCCCATGGACAATGTCAGGGTCTATGTGGAACAATATTTCCACTTGATCCTATAAGTTGGAGTTTCTTTAACAAAGACTGTTATCCAAGGAAGCCTTTGCTCCCACCGTAACTGGATTCTCCCTTCCTGCTGGTCCCTGGCCTCTGGCAAATTCTTTTTCTTCCAAGTGGCTAAACATTAGAATGTTTCCTATCTAGTTTCCACAACATTATCTAAATTGGCTGCTAAGAACCAGAATGATATCTAGAAATCTGAAAACTTACTGGTTATTCCATATATACTTTTAATTAAAAAAATAATCACCACCTTTTGGACTTCAGAGAAGTCCAAAAACTTCTTTAATGAAAAACTCTTTAATGAATGCTAATGTTAGGTTTCTTCTGGGCTTGGGCAGGGGTGGGTAGGAGCCGGCACCTGAGGAGGCGGGATGCAGGTTGAGGGAGCTCACTGATTTAAAACGTCGGAGGCTGCCTAAGCTCCCCCTGCCCTCCCTGCTCTGTCTGCTCGGCCCGCTGCTCCATGTTCTCCTTCTCTTCTTCAATCAACTGGATCTCTTCGTTGATGACGTCCAGCTGCTCCTGCAGCATCACAGTCAGTCTCAGCATCTGCCTGCCCGCTGGGCGACAGCTGAGTGGCCGAGCTGATGAGAGGGAGACCAGCTGGGAATCATGACTATGTTACAGAGGAAGGCAATGGCAACCCACTCCAGTACTCTTGCCTGGAAAATCCCATGGACTTAGGAGCACGGTAGGCTGCAGTCCACAGGGTCGCACAGAGTCGGACATGACTGAAGTGACTTAGCAGCAGTAGCAGCATGCAGTAACAAGCATAATGTAGATGGATCCTAAACTACATATTAAGTGTAATTCATAAATGAGATTGTGCTTACATAAAGAAATGATCCTCTGAAGTGTAGAATTAATGGACTTTTAGATATGCAGATGACACCACCCTTATGGCAAAAGTGAAGAGGAACTAAAAAGCCTCTTCAAAGTGAAAGAGAGTGAAAAAGTTGGCTTAAAGCTCACCATTCAGAAAACTAAGATCACTGCATCTGGTCCCATCACTTCATGGGAAATAGATGGGGAAACAGTGGAAACAGTGTCAGACTTTATTTTTTTGGGCTCCAAAATCACTGCAGATGGTGACTGCACCCATGAAATTAAAAGATGCTTACTCCTTGGAAGGAAAGTTCTGACCAGCCTAGATAACATATTGAAAAGCAGAGATATTACTTTGCCAACAAAGGTCCATCTAGCCAAGGCTATGGTTTTTCCAGTGGTCATGTATGGATATGAAAGTTGGACTGTGAAGAAAGCTGAGCGCCGAAGAATTGATGTTTTTGAACTGTGGTGTTGGAGAAGACTCTTGAGAGTCCCTTGGACTGCAAGGAGATCCAACCAGTCCATTCTGAAGGAGATCAGCCCTGGGATTTCTTTGGAAGGAATGATACTAAAGCTGAAACTCCAGTACTTTGGCCACCTCATGCGAAGAGCTGACTCATTGGAAAAGACTTTGATGCTGGGAGGGATTGGGGGCAGGAGGAGAAGGGGACGACAGAGGATGAGATGGCTGGATGGCATCACGGACTTGATGGACATGAGTCTGAGTGAACTCTGGGAGTTGGTGATGGACAGGGAGGCCTGGCGTGCTGCAATTCATGGGGTTGCAAAGAGTTGGACACGACTGAGTGACTGAACTGAACTGAACTGAATGTTAGTTTAGCAGTAAAAATGTCAGGGAGGAAGTCATGAGAGGGTGATATGAGTCTGAGGATACAAGAGTTATGAGTTGTAGAACATTAAGATTCTAGTGGAATGTTAGAACTTGGAGATCCATTGGTCTTCCACCCAAAAGCAATAAAGAAATTGATGCAATCTAGGTGCAGGGTTCCCCAACCTCCAGTATCTACACCTGATGATATGAGGTGGGGCTAATGTAATAATAATAGAAATAAAGTGCATGATAAATATAATGCCCTTGAATCATCCCAAAATCATCACCCCCTCACATCTGTTGAAAAATTGTCTTCCACAAAACCAGTCCCTGGTGCCAGAAAGGTTGGGGACCACTGAAGGGAATAAGGGCGGCCGCTCTCTTCAGACTCACAAATACGGAACTGGGTAAAGACTATCCTTCTCAAACCAGGTGACCTTATTGCTTCCTCAATCACAATGACTGAGAGTTTTAAATTTTGCCTCTACTGTGTTGAGTATTTATGATTTATGGAATAGCTCATGTTTTACTAATGTACAATTAGGAAATACTCAGAAAGTGCTTTGACAATGCAAAGTTGTATGAGCACTAAGTATTATCATTACACCATTATCATAAAACACATAGTAGCCACAGAATCTCATAAGCTAAATAGGTGGAGAATGACTGAGCTGCACAGCACTCGAGGAGAAGATGGCGAAAGGACAACCTCCACAGAGAGAGCAGGCATGGACACCACGGCAGAACAGGTGGGCTTGGGGGCTGGGCAGCAGGGGGGCTTGCCCTTCATTCTCAGAGAAACTTTCTAAAGGGACCAAATTCATTAAAGTAGCTTCATTCGTAATTTAAAGTCTCAAAAATGAACTTTTTATGAAAATAAGAACAAAGTATATTCCAAATCAAAGAAAAACAAGAATGATTAAGATTGATAAACTCTAATTATCAGAGTCTGTTTTGCTTCTTTTTGTGAGAAATTTTTTCATCACAGTTAAAACAGTCATGAGAAGTGTATGTATAAATTGCTGAAGCAAAATTGGGACATTTTGCTTTTTAAGATAACTTCACTTTGAAAACTGAAAGATCACAAGATAGTTTATATATATATATGTTTATATTTATTTAATGGTGTGTGTTGATACAGAGACATTAATGTTCATATTTATAATATGCTATTTTACCTACAGGAAGTGATAGATAAAAGTTTAAGTTAATTTTTGATCACTGAAATATAAAGTGCTTCATTGCTATACATTTTTACTGGTATGATTTAATATTTTAGATAGAAATAAGAACAGAAGGAGATTTTATTTTATTTTATTTTATTTTTGATTAGCAACACCATATGCTTAGATAGCAATTGGCCCAAAAGTCAAAAAAATGTGCTGACTGGTTCCATGGCACACACAGATGGACAGATAAGTTTTGATTAGCACACAAAGATAAATGTTCTCACACATATTATAGTCTTTTCTGTTACTTCAAAATGCATGCCTTAACAAGTCCATTAGGCCTGATCCAGATTTTTAAACAAGTTTTCTGGTTTTCACATCTTGACAACATCTAGATTCTAGGTGAACAGTTTAATAGAGGTCAGAATGTAACTTAATTAATAATTGGTCACTTTATGCATTCACATTAATATTTAATGTAACTATAAGAGAACTCCCAAAATCTTTTCCATTAAATTTTGACTGTTAATCCATATGATTTAATTGACAAAAAGTCTAGTAAAAATGTTTGGTCTTGGCTCTAAGTAATATATTTTATGTTCATGTTAACTTGCTCAGTTCCTTATGCTCCATTAACAATATATGAGAAATAATGTACAGACACACCCTGATTTCATCCCTTCAAGGAAATAATTTTTAAGTAAAACTCACCAGTTAAGTCACATTTTCTGAAATTGGTAAATCACCTTCAATACCATTATTACACCTGAGTGGCTTAAAAATTGTTGTTGTTGTTGAGTTGCTAAGTCATGTCCAACTCTTTGCAATCCCATGGAATGCAGCATACCAGGCATCCCTGTCTTTCACTATCTCTTAGAGTTTGCTCAGTCTCATGTCCATTGAGTCAGTGATGCCAATCAACCATCTCATCTTCTGTCACCCCTTCTCCTTCTGCCCTCAATCTTTCCCATCATCAGGGTCTTTTCCAATGAGGATTCAAGATACACTTGGTGAATAAGTAAAACTCAGGAGAAATAAGCATGTGGTTGAAATCAAAATGTTTTTCTATTCCTCATGCCACCTCCCACCTAAGACCCAATTTCTGTTGGTAGTCTATTTTGCAACAGACCCTTCATATAATAACACTTTAAGAAAGTAGAATTTAATATGTCTCACATTGTTTCTAGAGAATACTTTAAAGAATCTGAATGGTGACAAGGTTTAATTTGTCTTTTGAATTTAGGAATACCCACACACACACACATACAAACAAAACATTCAAACAGAAGATAACTAGTTTCCAAGTCAATAAAACCCATCTTCATCTTTGAAAACTCAGATAATAACAGAAATAAAGTTTATTTGCCTTTAAATTTTTATTAACGAACCATAATTTTACATTTGTGAATCAAGATAGTTAAGTCTTGATCACTACAGTGATCTCAGATTTTGGCTGGAAGATTAGTGAGAGTTCGAAGTTGGAGAGTCCTATATAATTTAATTTTCTTTCTGGAGATCAGGAAAGAATCTTAATCCAAACTCTAACCTTATCACTAAATATACTGCTAATAATCAAAGAAGAAATCTCTACCTACCTAGAATGCTTGTCTTCCCTAGATTCAGAAGGTTCTAAAAGAAAATATTTTCCTTCAATTTCCACATTTTTAATAATGAAACAGCAATGGATGATTTGCAAATTCCCTGCCAACTCCAAAAGACCATGCATCTCTCATTCTAGGAACTTTACATTGAAGAGAAGTTTGAAGCCAAACAATCTTTCTAGTAAACAAGTTCTTGTTTACAAGAATCACTTTTTTGTCAACTTATAGGCAAAGAAGGAGAAAAAATTAATGAAATGTACATGTATCTATATGTTGAATTATTATAAAATTGGCAATATTCAAAATTTTTTATTCACAAAGCAGTGTTTTTATATAGTTCAATATAGTTTTAAGAACACAGCTGAGATAAATAGAAAATATATTCTAAGTATTTGCCACATCAAATTTCACACTCCATTTATCACATTTTCATTGAGGTTTATTCCATGGTAACCTGTATTAAGGAAAACATATAGACATATACTTTTCGGTATGGAAGAGAATGCTTTAGGATAACATACTCATCTACAGGAATTTAAGTTACCAAGGTTTTACAATGTCCTTTAGTCTTTTCCTTTTCCAAAACCTGTGTCATATACTCTTCTAAACTCAGTAAGTGAATTGGTCCAACTGAAAAGTGTTTTCTTCTAAACTTTTACATAGTCAGGTATCCTTAGGTTTTTTTTATTTTATTATGGACCGAAAGAGTTCATGACTATCATATTTCTTTTTTTTTTTTTAATTTTAGTTTTTTATTTTTTAAATTTTAAAATCTTTAATTCTTACATGCATTCCCAAACATGAACCCCCCTCCCACCTCCCTCCCCATAACATCTTTCTTTAGAAATATTGAGATATTAATTTTATGTGCAGGATACAAACATAATTTTGACAAACAATATTTAAATAGTCAAAATGAGCTTTCTTTTTAAGTAAAAGGAAATATCTAAAAAACTTAAAATTTGGACATTTATCTATTCCAGGGATCTAGTAAATATTTCTCCAAGGAATATTACCTTTCAGAGAATGACTGTTAACTAACTAAAAAATAAATTTATGATAGATACTTGACTCTATTTACAAATTAAAAATCAAATTAATATGAATGCTTTTAAAGTAATGAAAATTTTGTATAGTCATTTTAATGTATATATTTCAATGACATATATCAGCAATGTCTTTCACATGTACAAGCATACCTGGAATATTATACATGTGGGTATATATAAAATATGAAATATATAATATAAATTAAAATGTATATTATATTATCAATATAAACATGAAATGCTTTAGTTTCTTAGGTAGAACATTCTACAGCACAACTGACCCAGTACCTTCAATAAGTCAATGTCACAAAAAATTTAAAAAGGAAAGCAGGATATGAAAGGTATTCTAGATTAAATGAGACATAAGCAAAATAATAAACAAATGCAATGTGAGGGTTTTGATCTGATTTTTGTTCAACAACAAAAAAAAATGTAAAATATATCTTGAGGAATATGAACTTGATATTACAGTATATTTTAAAATTATTACTAATTTTATTAGAAATGATAATCATTTTTAAATGCCCTTACTTTTTAGATAGAAAAAATGTTAAATTACTTTTCCATTGTTAATGTCATGATGCAATTATTTTCTATAATTATTGCTTTCTGTAACTACTAATACTTCAGAAAAATAGATGAAAAACTACAAAATGTTTTTAAATATATTCAATTGATAAATTGAGTTTTATTAAACTATTTTCTATACTTGTATGCATATATTTAAATTTTCCATAATAAAATAAGGCTTTTCTTGATCCTGTTTTCTTCACCATGTGTATATTCCCATATCTTTACCCCCTTTTTCAGCAAAATCTTTGAAAGTGTGGTCAGTGCTTATTGTCTCTAGTTCCTCTACTTCCATTCTCTCTCAAACCATCTCTAGCTACTATCATACCCCTTCTATTCCTAAAATTTCTTGCATCAAGGTCACCAATAACCTCATAATGGTAAACCAATGATGAATTGTCAGCACTCATCAATTTTATGAGCCATTGGCAATCATCTGACACAGTTGATCCCCTACACAATCCTTGATACACTTCTTTTGGCTCCTAGGACATCGATTTTCTTGGTTTTCCTCCTACTGGCATTGGTGGCTTCCTCTCAGTCTCCTTTGCTTGGTCTTCCTCTTCTCCCTGATCTCTTAAAATGGGAGTGTCCCAGTGATCATCTCTTGATCTTTTTCTCTAGTTACACTAGCTCCTTTGATAATGCCTTCTGGTCCCAGAGCCTAATCTCTATGTTGAGGAATGCCAAATATATATCACCAGCCCAGACCTCTATTCAAATCTCCAGACTTGTATATCCCACCTGCATCTTCACTTGGATGACTAGTGAACATCTAAAACATAAAACTGAAATAATAATCATCTCAAAAACCTTCTCAAATAGCCTTCCTATCTCAGATGTAGACAACTCCCTCCCTCAAGCCCTCAAGCTAAAGAACTGGAAACAGTCTTTCACATGTCTTTTCCATCCACTCCACCAGTTCATCAGGAACTTCTATCAGCTCTGTATTCAGAATATATCCAACTCAAATCCTTTTCATTTTCTCCACCTCCAGCACTCTGGTCCAAGTCAACATCATATTGTGCCCCAATTATTATCATTTCTTATCTTGTCACTCTGCTTCCAGCCTTGCCATGTATAATTTACTTTCCACAAAGCAGTCAGAGGGATCTCATTAAGAAATTAGGCCAAATCATCATAGTCTTCCATTCAAAGACTTTCAAAGTTCACACTTAATTCAAAGGGAAAAAAATTTATTACAATGACCCACAGTCCTTATATGACCTGGACCCTGGTACCAATAAGAATTACTCTTACCACTTTCCCCCTCATTCACATTCCTTATGTAGCACTACTTTTCCTACAGTACTTATTATCTTTTTACCAGAATGCATTCTATTTATTCAATATATTCTATTTGTTGTCTATATCTCCTTAGTAAAATGTAATCTTCATAAGGAAAGAGATTTTTATTTCTACAACTATGCTTAGTAGGCTATCTATAAATATTTGCTGAATGAAGTAAGTTTGATTTTAGTAATACATTATCCATATGTGCTGAAAAATAAGCAGGTCAATATTAATTCACTAGTTTTACATATTGTTCCCCAAGCTCAGCTTCCCTGGTGGCTCAGAGGATAAAGGGTCTGCCTGCAATGCAGGAGACCCGGGTTCGATCCTTGGGTTGGGTAGATCCCCTGGAGAAGGAAATGACAACCCACTCCAGTATTCTTGCCTGGAGAATCCCATGGACAGAGGAGCCTGGCAGGCTACAGTCCATGAGGTTGCAAAGAGTCGGACACGACTGAGGGACTTCTCACACACACACACACACACACACACACGCACACACACAAACTCAGCAGTCCACTGAGTCCATAATTAATGTAAAACAGTGCACTTTTACATTTTACATCAAAGTCCATGTTTATTTCTGAGAGTATCTTATATTTTGCTCATATTAACACTTGCTTCCCTATCCTTACTGCTCAAAAGAACGGATTCAAACACAAAAATGAAAATCACAAGGTGTGGAAAAATTACCCTGGGTATCTTAACAATGGTCATCGCCATACTAGTCATCGGACTCATTGTTTGTTTTGTCACTTATGGTGAGTACTCAATATGTGTGACTTTCTGATTATACAGAATTATTGGTTCCATTGTTGGGAAAATTAGGAATTTTGAGAATGAGGGAAGGAAAGCAGTCCAATAAGATTACTAGACAGAGAGAATTTCTCGTGGTTAATAACATTTAATGAGATTGTTCTTTAGCAAACTTTGGCTTAGGGCATTCTGCATCCAAACATTTGATGTGGTGGTTTCTGGGTAAAGATTGATGTTCTCAATTCAATGTATTATTGAATCAAGTGGTCATAGTCCCTACCTTTGCTGAACATAGAACTTTCTGAAGAGAAAGTCAGTGAGTTAACAAATATACATAAATCTATAACATGGGATTCTAAGCTTTCTTATCCCAAGGCCTGTAATTTTTTCTCTATACTAAGTTTTCTTCTCATAAAATTCTTACTAAAAAGTAGAATTTTCCCTATTATTGAGGAATAAAATTTAAAAGGTCAGAACAATATTTTTCTGTATTTTGCATGCTATAGAAAAAAATGTGGAGTCATCCTGGGGGCTTTCCTGGTGGCTCAGATGGTAAAGAATCTGCGTGCAAAGCAGGAGTCACAAGTTTGATCCCTGGGTTAGGAAGATCCCCTGGAGGAGGGCATGGCAAGCCACTCCAGTATTCTTGCATGGAGAATCCCATGGACAGAGGAGCCTGGAGGGCTACAATCCATGGGGTCACAAAGAGTAGGACACAGCTCAGGTACTAATGCTTTACTTCCAGGTCGTTTTTCTTAAAAATAGCTTTTTGTGCCAAGTTTTCTGTTCTATTCTTGTTACTGTCTTTAACCCCCTCTTTCCTAACCTTTTTAAGAATGAGGACTTTTTTATAGGGAAAATATTTTTCCTACATTCCCTCAAGAGAATAAATACTTCTTGAATTAAAAAAGGCATAAACAATAAAAATTTAGTAATGCTTTTGGTTAACCTGCTTAATTACATCTATATATGTTTGAAAATGACATATATATATGTATAAGAATTGTTTTTTATTAAGTATAGAAAAAATGCCTGGTATATATACATATATTTTTTTTTTTCCCCAGAATCATCTCTACTGCCAACTTACCCCTACCCTGTATAATTCATGGCTTACAGGATGGGGACAACTGCTGTAAATCATACAGTATTTTTTTTAATACATTTAGAAAGAGGCTTTCTGGCTAAATAAACACTCATTTCAGTTTATAAGAGGACAAGAACTTGGATAAAGAGAAATTGAGTTGTGTGTAATGGAATAAAGAGGCCATCTCCTGGGTAACTATGTGTTTTACTACCATCTGTTTCATCTTCCAGAGACAGACACAATTGTGTGAACACTATCATTAGGTAGGTTATAATGCCAGCTGCTACCATAGCCAAAACAAGAGTCATAGTCATAGTATATGCTCGTAAACTTTTGAGTAAGAGGTGCTCACTCGAGACAGACATTGCCTTTCATCAAGTGTGTAAAAGTGCCAGAAACTGTAGATAGGAAAGGATATTTGAATAGGTTATCTTTAGAGATAGGTGCACTGTAATTTCCCATACAACTACAACCACCCTGATATGTGAAGAATACGTGATGTATTTCCCTTTACATCAAGCTGAGAGAAGGACTTTGAAAGAGACCAATGCAACCCTAAGAACACTTGCAGATCCAAGAAGAGAGTGGACTGGACTCTGACTCACATGAGGACATTCTAAAAGGCAAGAGACGTGGTGCTTGTTTAGCAGAGTGAAGAGAAGACAGTACCCTTGGGCCGTTTGAACAACTAGTCTTTGAGACAAATAATGCATAAAATGTTTCCTGTGAAGCAGATATAGACCACCCTAGAAAAAAGCCCCATCACCTTCGGTTGTTTTCAAGAGGCCACCTGGAGGGGTAATTAGATCTTCAGTTAAAGAATGGGAAGTATCTCCAGCTACTTAAACGCTAAGGAATAAGTAAAGTCAAGCTGGAATTATTACATTTGTTCGTGTAAAGGAACTGTAGTTGAAACATCACCAGTAATAAGTAGAAAAATGAATGTCAAAATTCAGGAAAAAAAACTAGAAAGAAGTTAACTTTAAATACAAACTAAGTTCCTAGAGCACAAGAGCTAGATGCCAAATTCTCAACCATTCAAGTAGGCACCTACAGGGGTCCAAATCCTGTAAATTAAGTGGAAAGGGAGGAATAGCCAGACTTAGTGGGTAAAGAATTAAACTATCTCAACTTTAAATTAAGTTCAAATTTTGATTATTAAATGGACCTGGATATCTTACTTTCTGAATCAAGATCCTGTTTTGTATTTATAGTGACTGTAAGACTTTTTAATACTAAAGAATTAAATCAAATGTTTCCTTTGAAATATCAGTCTATATACATGTGTATATAGTACAAATATATGCATCATGTTGTATATAATGTATATATGAAAGTAAAAGTGTTAGTTGCTCGGTCATGTCTGACTTTTTGTGACCCCATGGACTGTAGCCTGCCAGGCTACTCTGTCCATGGAATTCTCCAGGCAAGAATATTGCCATGGTTAGCCATTTCCTGCTCCAGGGGATCTTCCTGATCCAGGGATTGAACGCAGGTCTCCTGCACTGCAGGCAGATTCTTTACCATCTGAGCCATCAGGGGTAGCCCAATATATATATAATACACATATTTTATACATTATATGCATATGATATGCATATTATATACATAATCACCACTTGCAGTTTATTCTAAAACAATTAAATTCAGATAATTTCAGTGGGCCCAGAAGAAACTACTCATGGGAGAAATTAGTATGAATGCCATGCCATCCAACCATCTCATCCTCTGTTGTCCCCTTCTCCACCTGCCTTCAATCCTTCCCAGCATCAATATCTTTTCTAATGAGTCAGCTCATAGAATCAGGTGGCCAAAGTATTAGAGCTTCAGCTTCAGCATCAGTCCTTCCAATGAATATTCAGGGTTGATTTCCTTTCTGATTGACTGCTTTGGTCTTCTTGCTGTCCAAGGGACTCTCAAGAGTCTTCTCCAGCACCATGGTTCAAAAGCATCAGTTCTTCAGCACTCAGCCTTTTTTTACTGTCCAGCTCTCACATCTGTACATAACTACTGTAAAAACCATATCTTTGACTATAGGGACTTTTGTAGGCAAAGTAATATCTCTGCTTTTTAATACACTGTCTAGATTTGCCATTTTGCTTCTCTTCCAAGCAGCAAGTGCCTTTTAATTTCATGGCTGCAGTCACCATCCACAGTGATTTTGGAGCCCAAGAAAATAGTCTGTGAGTCGTAGCTCATAGGCCATACAAAACTCAGCAGCAGGCTAAATTTCATAGTTTGCTCATCCCTGATCTAGAGTAATAAACTTTAGCCCTGACTGCACCTTAGAATCACCTGGAAAGCTTTTTAAAAGAGTACTAATACAAAAGCCCCACTCAAAAATGCTGTGTGGAATGGAAATTTTAACTTTTAAAAGCTCCCCAGATGGTTCTAATGTTCAGCCAAAGTCAGAACTATTGATCTGGAAGGAGACAGATATACTATAAGATTCAGAGGTACAAATAAGGCACAAATAAGTTTAGAGGTCAGTGACTCAGGTTCAGTTTGTCACTTCAAGATTTCAGGGACCCAGTCTCCTTCAATCTTGCTATGCTACCATTGTCCAGATCTTAATGTTCAAAGTGATGGTGTCAGTTCTGACCATTAAGTTCTCATTCCAGACAGACAGAAGGCAGAGTAGGAAGGAAATGAGCATGCTTTCTATCAATAAGAAAACATCTCAGGAGCTGCACATATCATTTTCCCTTTCATTCCATTTGTCAGAACCTAAGTGCACTCCATCACTCCCAGGTGGAATAAACAGGGGCAGAAAAATATAGATTTTTATTTCTGGATAGAATCTCCTCAGTTAAAAATCACAAACTATATTGCTATAGGAAAAGAGAAGGTAGAATATCAAGAAGTAGCACATAATGTCTTCCTTGGGAATTTAAAATTCTATCTAGGCTAGGCTGTGAGTAATTGATGAGGAAATGAGCAGATGAGACTTCCAGGGAAGTTTCGGAATATGCATGGAGAATGTTAATCTGTCTGGATGGTTTTCTCACTACTGGTAATTCAGGAAATTTCAAGTATTCCCATGCCAACTGTAAATGGAAACTGTTAATCCAAAAATAGCAATCTCGCTTTCAAGGAACAGGAAAAGAAAGGGAAAACAGAGTCAAGGCAAAAATCATTCCTTCTTGAATTGAAATTTATTTTCTTTGTTTTTGTTTTTGCTCCTTAGCAAAGAACAAAATGATATTAGTAAATATATGAGATACTTTTCCTAGACTTTCTTTTCAGGGCTAAGTTTAATGTTAACTAGTAGGCTTTGGAAAAAAGTATTTCTTTGACTCTCTAGATCCTAGTCTAGAGAACTACTTTTAACAAGTACTAAACTTTGAGAACAGAAACCAAGGACCAAGCTGGTAGTATTTCAGGTGATTCATTTTTTAAGATAATAGCAGCCAAAAATGGGAGCAATTGGTGGCCACTGGAATCCAGTTTTGAGCAAATAAGTCACCATGTGTGAGAAAGAGCTAGGGGTGGAAAATTCAAGGACAAGTACACAAATGCTGTTATCAGTTAAATTATAAGCCCACAATACATGTATGGTCCTTACCACAGAAAGAGTTCTATTTGTCACAGAACAAGTAGAAAATTCAACATAAATCTATTTCCTTAACAGCATTTTTTTTTATTACTTCTCAGTAGTTTTGGAAAGATACAGCAGTAGGGGAGAAATCTGGCACATGGACCAAATGAATAACATCAGCTCTAAGGGGACAAACTGATATCAGGTGCCTAATATTTGCTGAAGGACACATAACTGTTATGATATTTATTGGCAGAAAAATAAGCAAATCATAATCTAAATCTAGTCATAAAAAACATCAGTCTTATTCAAATGTCAAGCCACAAAGAACTCCCATATTCTAGAGAGGCTGTGTCTCATAATTACTCTTCTTTTTTAGAAAAGTCTATGTTATTCTGGACCATTAATGCCATCCTCTCTAGAAGTGCATTTTCTTAATCTTGGTCTACAGAGAACTGATGGAGCATCCATATAGGAACTAAACACTACATTTCCCTTCACTGATAATCCCAGGCCCCCACTTCATCCCACATAGGAATTTTAGCTATCAATAACTTCCCAAGTGATCTAGCACAAAGGGAAAATTTTCTGTAGTTGCAAGTCATTAATTTGTGATGGGTATTGCTAAAGGCCCATCAGAAATCTGAACAGAGAAAGAAAAGAAGAATTTGGGATATAGAAAAGTAGTATAAAGACTTAACCTTGACTATCACAGGAAAGAAGAAAATAAGTTGAAAAAAACTTGTTAGGCAGGAACACCAGAGGTACAAAAGTAAAATTTTTCAGTTGCAAAACCATGGCATTTCAAGAAGTAAGGAGGACATAGCCCCTAACAGGACACTTACCTGAGAACCTGCTATGTCTTCCTCTTCTGCTTCCTCCTCAAGGTTTCCTCCTCAGGTGAAATAATGCGGAGAAATCACAGCAGCATCTTCAGAATATGCCTTTAAAAGCTTCAGCACAGACCCTTACCTGCTACCACCACGGCCACAGGCAGAAGGGTCTGGAAATTCAGGAATGCCTATACTTCCCTGTCTCAGGAGAGATTCAGGAAAGATGACTCCTACATGAAGAACAAACTTTGAGCTTCTTCTCTGTCTTTGAGGACCCTCCCTTCCCACAAATGTCCCAAATTTTGCTACACAATGACTAATGTGGGCTGCACCACTCTGCCTCTACCAAACCCATGCAGAACAGACCCTGTTACCTACCCTAGGACCAAAGGCTGAATCCAACCCTCATAAATATGCTCGGGAGCCCAGATACTTAGCCCCAGCCTCAGAATCATCTAGAGCTCTTAATTAAAACAACATTCATGCTCCCACCGAGTCCAATAAACAGATCTGTGGGAGAAGACACAAAGAATGATAGTTCTTCAAAGTCCACATGTGATCTTAATTGAAAGTGCAGGCTTAGAGCCACTTATCTAAACCCTGCTTTTCAAGCTTTAATATGCATAAAAATCACTTGGAAGGATGTTAACTAGACATTATGGTGATCATTTTTCAATATGTACATATATTGAATCATTATGTTGTACACATGAAATTCTGGTAGCTCAGTTGGTAAAGAATCTGCCTGCAGTGTAGGAGAGCTGGGTTCGAGCCCTGAGTTGGGAAGATTCCCTGGAGAAGGAAATGGCAACCCACTCCAGTATTCTTGCCTGGAAAATCCTATGGACAGAGGAGCCTGGTAGGCTATAGTCTATGGGGTCACAAGTCGGACATGACTTAGCGACTAAACTACCACCACCACACATGAAACTAATATAATGTTGTATGTCAATTATATCTCAGTTTTTAAAACCACTTGGAAATCAAACAAAAATAAGTAAAGACACAGAGAGAAAAACTGGTCAGGATAATAGTCCTCCCTGAAGCTCTTAACCCTAGCCCAGAATGTGACCTGGAACCTTTGAAAAATGTGACTCTTCTAGGAAGGAAAAACCAATCAAAATAATACTTAGATCATAATCCATAATTTTTCTTGCTTAAGGTCTAGGTTACATTTGAAGGACAGAAGCTAATCTTTTAATATAATAGTCTGATAGTTCCTTTGAATGCCAACAGTGGCACTCAGTTTACCACTGTATCTTCTAATTCAGGACTCAGAGCTCTAACAGGATAACAGACCTAGGGAATGGCTTTCCTTTCTAGTGTTTAAAATTCTTTTAGTAGTTCAACACATTAATAAAGCCTAATACTATCTAAATGGCCTAGATTTTCAACCCTGATATCCTAATGGAAAATTAAGAAGTCATACAGTATTTATGGATAAAAATATATAATGACAAAAATACTATGTTCCTTTGAAACTTTCTTTTGCCAGCTTTACTTAAATATAATTGACATATGACATTAATGTCAGTTGAAGGTATATAACAAGTTGATTTGATATATATTGCAAAATGGTTACTACTATACATTTATATAAAATGATTATCACAATATGCTTATACATTATTTCAGATGTTTCATTGTTAGTGTATAGAAACACAACTCATTTTGTATCCAACAACTTTACTGACTCAATTAGTTCTAACAGTTTTTTGGCGGAGTCTATAGGACTTTCTGTATATAAGATCATCCATGTACAAATCACAATTTTCCTTCTTCCTTTCTAATTTGGATGCCTTTTATTTATTTCTCTTACCTGATTGTTCTGGCTAGGATTTCTAGAACTATGTCAAATAGGAGTAGTGAGAGTGGGTACCCTTATCTTGTTCCTGATCTTTCAACCTTACATCCTTGATTATCATGCTGACCGTGGATTTGTCATGAATCACCTTCATTATGTTGAGGCTTGCTCCCTTAGGTTTTTATAATGTGAAAGGTTATATTTTGTCAAATGCTTTTTCTGCCTCAATTGAGAATGGTCAGTGATTTTTATCTCTCATTCTATTAATATGGTATATCAAATTTATTGATTTGTGTATATTGAACTATCCTTCAATTCCAGAGATACATCTCTATGATGTAGATCCTTTTAACGTGTATTAATAGTTAAATTCAGTCTGCTATCATTTTGTTGAGGATTTTTGTACCATATTCCTTAGGGATTTTATTGCAGTGTCCTAATCTGGTTTTGCTATTAGGGTAATACTGGCCTTGTAAAGTGAGTTTGAGCTTCCCTGGTGGCTCAGTGGTAAGGAATTCACCTGCCAATGCAGAAGACTTCAGCTCAATTCCTGGGTCGAAATATCTCCTGGAGAAGGAAATGACAGCCCACTCCAGTATTCCTACTTGGGAGATAGCAAAACAGAGGAGCCTGGCAGGCTACAATCCATGAGGTTGCAGAATCAGACATGACTTAGCAACTAAACAACAACAAAATGAATTTAGAAATGTTCTTTTCTCTTCTATTTTTTAGATGATTTTGAGAAGGATTGACATTAATTCCTTAAATGTTTGGTAGAATTCATTGGAGAAACAATCTAGCCCTGGGTTTTTCTCTTTGGGGAGGTTTCTGATTATTGGTTCAAACTCCTAACTCATTGTTGGTCCATTTAGATTTTCTGTTTCTTCATGATTCAGTCTTGGCAGGTTGTATGTTTCTAAAAATTTATCTATCTCTTCTAGGTTAATCAACTTTTTGGTGCATAATTGTTCATAGTAGTCTCATGATCCTTTCTATTTCTGTAGTATCAGTTGTAAAGTTTTCTCCTTAATTTCTGGCTTTGACTCTTCTGTCTTTTTCTTAGTCTAGCTAAATTTTGTTGAAATTTTGTTTAAAGTTTCGAGAAACCTTGATCTTTGCTTCACATTATTTCTGCTCTGATTTTGTTGTTTTCTTGCTTCTGGTAACTTTGGGGCTTCCTCAATGGCTCAGTGGGCAAAGAATCCGACTGCAATGCTTGATGAAGGAGAAGAGGGTTTGATCCCTGGGTCATGAAGATCCCCTGGAGAAGGGCATGGCAACCCACTCTAATATTCTTGCCTGGAGAATCCCATGGACAGAGGAACCTGGGGGGCTCTAGTCCACAGGGTCACAAACAGTTGGATGCAACTGAAGTGACTAAATACACACACACACACACACACACACTATTATTATATCATTGTCTATTTCTTCCTTCAGATCTATCAGTATTTACTTAATGTATTTAGATGCTCTGATGTTGGGTACATATGTATTTAAAATTTTTTGTCTTCTTAATGAATTGACCCCTTTTATCATTACATATATTATTATGTTATGATCTTCTTTGTCTCTTATTATTCAATACTATTTTTAGCTTAAAATCTTTTTATCTAAGTATAGGCACTCCAGTTTGAGTATTATTATTTTTGTCACATTTGCCAATACAATTCAAGAAAAATGATATCTTATTTTACTTTGCTGTTTTCTTTTTTACTATTAGTGAGTGTATAAGAAAGATCTTTTAAAATAATTAACTGCAGTCACTCATATGAATAATTTTATTAGAATGCTAAAATATGACTTACATTCTTTGACAAGGTTATAATTTAATATGCAAAGTTATTTCAACAATCACTAGGAACTAATACTATTTAAATGTCAAGTTACCTGAAATTTCATAGGAGTATTCTATTTCACAAGATTTTTCTTAGGAATGAAAGCAGTTATAATAAGCAAAATGAAAACTGTTTTTTCTTTTTTCTTCTTCTCAGGAAAGACATATTTCTACCATCATATCAGCTTTAAAGTCAATAATATTGACTATGACAGCAAGTTTGCAAAATCATATTCACAAGAATATATGGACTTAAATAATAAGATAGTATCTTTGGTAAGTTGAAATTCTTTTCTTAGCATTGTTTTTTTTTTTTAATGCTATCCTCCTTTAAATGCCTGAATCGTAGCAGTCACCTTCCAAGTTGAAGATGATTTATAATTTTATATTATTTCTTGCCACTACCTCATTTCTAGATGAAGATAATCAGCCCTTTCAGAAAATCAGTTAGAAAACATGCATGGGAGGAAAAATGTAAGAGACATATTTTGAGAACACCTAACACCCACTTTGTGATAGACACTCAAAGAAGGTTTTTAATGTATTAAAAATTAAATGAATGAAACTTATTCCATATCCAAGATACCTGATAAAGGACATGTTGTTTCTGCTTCTAATTTAAACAGTTATTCAAGGAAGAGAAATGGTCAGTGTAGAAAAGAACATACAACCCCAAATAAAGATCTTCATGTTAAACCTCAGTGTATGTAAACATTAATGTCTATTTAAGAGTACGTTTTGTTATGTGTGCTGTGCTGTGCTTAGTCGCTCAGTCGTATCTGACTCTTGCGACCCCATAAATTGTAGCCTGTCAGGTCCCTCTGTCCATGGGATTCTCCAGGCAAGAATATTGGAGTGGGTTGCCATTTCCTTCTCCAATATTTTGTTATAAGTTAAACCCAATGAAGAGTCTTGACTGCCCCTTTAACATTAGCTTCCTTTATCATAGATGCCACTTTAACTCAAATAATTTTATCAACCAAACCAAATTCTGCAAGAGTAGTGGTGGCATCATTCATCTCCCATTTTCCTGAGCAGATTCTTGACAACACATTTTCAGACCTAACTCTCTGACAAAAGCTTGTAGTTTTTCTAAGGAATTTCAGTACCTCCCAGTTTCTAATAAATCGATGTCCATCAGCAGATGAATGGATAAGAAAGCTGTGGTACATATACACAGTGGAGTATTACTCAGCCATTAAAAAGAATACATTTGAATCAGTTCTGTTGAGATGGATGAAACTGGAGCCAATTATACAGAGTGAAGTAAGCCAGAAAGAAAAACATCAATACAGTATACTAACACATATATATGGAATTTAGAAAGATGGCAATGATGACCCTGTATGCAAGCCAGCAAAAAAGACACAGATGTGTATAGCGGACTTTTGGACTCAGAGGGAGAGGGAGAGGGTGGGATGATTTGGGAGAATGGCATTGAAACATGTATGCTATCATGTAAGAATCGAATCACCAGTCTATGTCCGATGCAGGATACAGCAGGCTTGGTGCTGGTGCACGGGGATGACCCAGAGGGATGTTGCGGGGAGGGAGATGGGAGGGGGGTTCATGTTTGGGATCGCATGTACACCTGTGGTGGATTCATGTCAATGTATAGCAAAACCAATACAGTATTGTAAAGTAAAATAAAGTAAAAATAAAAATTTAAAAATAAAAAATAAAAATAAAAAGAACCAAAAAAAAAAGTTTTGGTATACTTTTACCATTATACAAAGAGTTAGTATATTAAAAAAATGAAAGAAAATTCCTGCTTTTAATTTAGCTTTATGATAAAGAAGGAAATGACATGGAAGTAATCAATATAACTCACTGATTAATAAATAGGCTTTGGATTCAGAGTCCTTGTTCAATTCTAAGTTTAACCATTTACTAGCTGTATGACTTAAGACAAGTTATTTCATCTCCCCACAACTTCAACTAACAATGAGATGGCAGACACAGATACAATACCATGGGAATATTCTTGGCATTACATAAAAGATGCTTACTCCTTGGAAGAAGTTATGACCAAACTAGATAGCATATTGAAAAGCAGAGACATTACTTTGCCAACAAAAGTCCATTTAGTCAAGGCTATGGTTTTTCCTGTGATAATGTATGGATGTGAGAGTTGGACTGTGAAGAAAGCTGAGCACAGAAGAATTGATGTTTTTGAACTGTGGTGTTGGAAAAGACTCCTGAGAGTCCCTTGGACTGCAAGGAGATCCAACCAGTCCATTCTGAAGGAGATCAGCCCTGAGTGTTCTTTGGAAGGATATGATGCTGAAGCTGAAACTCCAGTACTTTGGCCACCTCATGCGAAGAGTTGACTCATTCGAAAAGACTCTGATGCTGGGAGGAATTGGGGGCAGGAGGAGAAGGGGACGACAGAGGATGAGATGGCTGGATGGCATCACGGACTCAATGGACGTGAGTTTGAGTGAACTCCGGGAGTTGGTGATGGACAGGGAGGCCTGGCGTGCTGCAGTCCATGGGGTCGCAAAGAGTCGGACACGACTGAGCAACTGAACTGAACTGAAGGTTATATATGTCATAATCTTAGCAGAAGTTCTATTAATCTGTAAGCCCTTAGAATTAGAATAAGGGCTAAAGTGAGTACCATTAATAGATAAGTATATAACAAAGCTAATGTATAACTTTAAAATAACTCCAAATATGCCTATACTAAGAAATTCACCTTTTATGCTATAAATTCAAATCAAGATATTCAAATAAATTAACCTATGTTTACTTCACAAATGAATATTCCAAAACTATCAGTCTGATCTATTGTTATATCATCTTGGTTAATCAAACATTAAGATGTCCTGACATCTTGTTTCAGGCTTCTTTTGCAGCCCTCATTCCCAGTTTCTAACTACCTGTATTAAGACAATCACCAAATATTTCTCATACTTTTTTCATTTAGATGGGTCAGGATGCCTGCTTTTACATGCCTTTCTCTCTATTTTCATTTAATCCAATGTTTTTTGTATTATAAGTATTACCATATACACAACATCCATAAGTACAACACTAGTGATAACCAAATGGAGATAGAATGTACCAAATGGAATTCTGAACATTCATCAAACTTAGCTATTAGTCACAATTACAATGTACACAGCCTGATTTCCATTAAATAATTCTTGTGATGATTCACTCTAAGAGAAGAAAAGGAATAAAGAGAGATGTTGCTTTATTATGAATGACAGTATTTAATTTTTTACTACTGAGAATACATGTTCCTTCATACAGAACATTTTCATGTTTTAAATAAATGGCTTTCCAGTGGGAAACTTGAGAAATATCTGTAATTTCTTACTTTTTGTAGCTCCCCAGCAGATATAATGCCCCACTATAGTCAATATAAATTCCAAAATTTAGGAGTGAGGCAGTACCTTAACAACAAAAATTAGCTTTACTAATTGTCAGTACTGGTCTAAGCACTTTACATATTAACTTATTTAATTCTCCTGGCATTCTCATTTTCTGTATGAAGAAACTGAGGCACAAAGAAGTTATTTTACCTAAAGTTATACTGCAATACCTGCATCTTCTTCATGATGTATTGCCCTATAATTAATGAGCATGTGAACATTATAAAATTTTAAGTGTACATCAGATTACATCATCTTTCATATGACCAGTCATATATTCCAAAATGTTTAAGCAACTCCCATGTAGTTTTCACATATAAATGCAGTGGATTATAGATGACCAAAATGATACCTGGTATGTGTAAGGTATCTAAGATGATCCATAAGAAACAGATCAGCCAAACATATACATCAAACCACTTACCAGAGTATCCAAGAGCAGAGAGCATCTTTGGTCATTATATAACTATAGCATTTGTCAAATAACAAATATTCAGCTGAGCTAACCTAAACCTGGTGTAAGCATATACACCTTTATGCTTATAACTCTTCTTGCAGTCTACCAAATGATAGATCATCTATGGAATTCATCAGACTTAAAAGTATGTGATTTTTAAAAGGTAACAAAGTGAAGGATAATATTCAGGATTCCTGTTCCATCTAATACAGATTAGAAATGTCTCAGGTTGAGTAAAAATTAGGTTAGTGTTCATTCAGTTTCATGCCCCTCAAAACTTATCAGAAAAGTTTTGTGTACTCTCCAGTATAAGCTACTGAGAAAAGCGCTAATCTGATACAGTAAATGAAAATCATTGTGCATTAAGTTTCTAACATGAAGGAACTAAGAATATCCAAGGTTTATAAAAAAATGCAACCAATATTACAGAGACATTATTCATATTTCAAATGGTATGAAGAAAACTTACAAAACTTACTGATGGACCAGCTTTCTTTCATACAATTGGAACATAAGGAAAGAAGAAATAAATACTAGATGCTCAGGGCAGGATGTCTGCAGACATGGTTGCCGGGGCAGGGGTTGATAATGCCCACTAACATAAGTTAGTGAGAAACTAAGTGAGTTTCTGAAACTTGGCATTTGGTTTCAGGTCAAATATCTAACAACCCTTTTCCTACAGGGTGTGCCAAGAGTCTGACCCTCTTAAAAATAGGAATTATATGACTGTTACTGGGGAAACTCTCATAAATCCACCTTACAGCTTCTTGGAACACCCCAAGCCTAAAGTTACTATTCGCTCAAAGGATGGTTCTACATCATCCAGCTATACACACCTTATTAAACAAATATTATACTCTAAGCCTGGGTGTCTGAGTTCATTCTGAAGCAATTTTTTAAAGGATCATTTCAGTTCAGTTCAGTCGCTCAGTCATGTCTGACTCTTTGCAACCCCATGAATCGCAGCACTCCAGGCCTCCCTGTCCATCACCAACTCCCGGAGTTCACTCAAACTCATGTCCATCGAGTTGGTGATGCCATCCAGCCATATCATCCTCTGTCGTCCCCTTTTCCTCCTGCCCCTAATCCCTCCCAGCATCAGAGTCTTTTCCAATGAGTCAACTCTTTGCATGAGGTGGCCAAAGTACTGGAGTTTCAGCTTTAGCATCATTCCTTCCAAAGAACACCCAGAACTGATCTTTAGAATGGACTGATCTCCTTTAGAATGCGCTCACTGGATCTCCTTGCAGTCCAAGGGACTCTCAAGAGTCTTCTCCAACACCACAGTTCAAAAGCATCAATTCTTTGGTGCTCAGTTTTCTTCACAGTCCAACTCTCACATCCATACATGACTACTGGAAAAATTAGTAGGCATCATTTCTGATCTTGATTCTAGTCTCTTTCCATGGTTTTAATTCATGGTATTCCCATTCTCAGACTCACCTAGCCACCATATCTTAAGGTCAATTTTGACCCCTCCTTCTCCATTATCTAACCATTCACCAAATTTTATTACTTATTCCTTCAAAGTGTTTCTAGCCTAACTTCCAAAGCAAAATTGCTGAATAATAGTGAAAATTTATCCCTCTCTCTCCTCAAATTTCACTAAAATGACAGAAAACAAATAAAAACAATGTGTCTTATAATGACAGAAATGTTGCCACCAAAAGAGTGAGGAGTTTTTGGAAGATAAAAACTAGAGATTTGCAAAATCTCAGCATCACAGTTGCTGACAAATAACTCCCTGGAGATAAAAATACTGGTCTCCAAGAAAGTGAGTTTTCCAACAAAAACTTGGAACAACCTTGAGATCAGAGAAATCAAAGATTATGAAAGAAAGTCACAGTGAATAACTAATTAATTAATCAATTTAAGGTATTATTTCTACAGGAAATAATATATTGTAAATTAATTAAAGGACTGAATCAAATATTCTACTAGAAGTCTATTCCAATGCAATTAGAAAAAGGAAAGGAAGTAATATATGTACATTGGAAAGAATGAAGGAAAATGCAGGGGTCCAGCCCCGGTGGATCCAGGGTAATTTGAAGTGGGGACGGTGTCGGCAATCTGATAAGATTATTTATTCAGAGATATAAAGAGAGATTAGGGAAGAATAATGTAATGGAGAAAATAATAGGGAAAAGAGGCTGTATTCCTTGGTTTACACAAGAAGCCAATAAAGTCTCAAGACAAGAGACTTGCACTGTCTACATGAGGCCGCAGAAGGAGTGGAGACACAAATCGCCTCCCCGATCAGGTCTTTGAAGCCCAGGCAAAATTAGTAGACATGGCGAGCCTCTGTGTTCCAAACGGGAATTCAGCCTGAAAAGGAGAGCGAGAGAAAAGACAACACGGGGAAACCAGTCTTTCCAGGAACTGGTCCAACTCTTTATTTTTCAGGAAAGCTCTTATACTTTAGGTTATACATAGAGATCAATGGATAATACAAAGTCATGCGGGGTCAACAGGCCTGACGTTTATCGAGACCAGGCACTCTTTATGCATGTATACAAAGGTCTTAGGTGGTTTTACATCATCTTCTGGCCAGGGGGCCTGCTAACATTTTATGACCCTTTCTTTCTGATAATGGTCAGCCAACCAGAAAACTTATTTTTTCCAGGGGTGATTTTTCTTAAACCAGGCGCCAGCCTCCAAAGGCGCCAGATAAAGTTGCATTCCTACAAGGCAAAGGTGCAGTGGGCTGTAATCAAGAAAAGAATTTACTAGCCTAAGGTCTAATGTGATTAATATCAAAGATTGCTACTTATTTTTCCCATATGCCAGTTATATCAATTAATGTATATAAGGGACAAGGGATATGGAGACTTAGCAGCAAATATTGGCTCAACAATGAAACCCTCTACTGGTATATTTCTAACAACCCACTAATAATTTCTAATTTCTCAAAAGATTCTGTATTTGGAAAGTTCAAAACATCTCATGCCTCTCACGGTTGGGAGGCTGTGAACAATTATGTGTGGTTGTAAGAGGCCGGACAAACTTGTCAGGCAGGCTAGAGAGCCATCAGAGGAGTTTTTGGACTGAAACACTCTTGTTACACCCAGGAGACTTATTAACTGGAGCTCCAAGTTAACTTTCAGAAGAAGGTGGTGGGGGACAGCCCCCCTGTAATGTCAGAAGAGTAGGTGGAAAGCATAACGCAGTAAAGCAGGCAGACTCTGCTTTTGGGGGTAGATGCTTGAGAAAATCCAGGGGGACCCCTGAGGCCTGATCCCGCCTTTGCATTTGTCAGTACCCCTTCCTCCTGACCTTTGCCACAGGCAGGATTCCCCATGCTGGCTCCCGGCAGGAAAAGGTCATTATTTACTGATAATGTTGTTGTTAAGACACTAAGTCGTGTCCAACTCTTCTGAGACACCATGGAATACAGCCCACCAGCCTCCTCTATCCATGAGTTTTCATAGGCAAGAATACTGGAGGGGTTACCATTTCTTTCTCCAGGGGATATTCCTGACCTAGGGATTGAACCCGTGTCTCCTGCCTTAGCAAGCAGATCCTTTACCATTAAGCTACCAGGGAAGCCTACTGACAGTATTCTGTATACTAAAATACTCAAAGACTTAGTTGAAAAATTATTAGAATCAACAGTAGAGTTTTGTAAGGTGGCCAATTACCAGACCAAAATATAAAAAGTAATATTTTTCTTAATTACCAAAAGAAACAAAATATAAACATTATTTTTAAACTCCACTTAATAGCAACAAAATCTATATGATATACATGAATGAAACTAACACAAATTATAAACAGTCTATATGAATAAAAATATGAAACAGTCTATATGAATAAAAATATGAAACCTTGTTAAACAATATAAAAGAATAAATAAGAGGAAAAAACATGTAACTTTATTTTAATTATGCCAATCCTTTGCAAATTAATCACAAATTCAGTACAATCCTTTATGATAAAGATGTTATTTCAAATTCAGTAATGTTAAGACAATCAGCTAGCCATCTGGAAAATATAGGAAGTAATATTGCTTGCATTTCTGGCATAATCACTCTATTACATAAGTAGTTAGCTTGGGCAAGATTCTGTTTAGTTATTTGAAGAACAGGACCAATTAAGATTAAGGTGGTTTATAGATTTAAATTCCATGAATCTGTGGATTTATTACTATCAATTCTAGGATGCTATTATCTAACCACTCCAACTCAAAATGTTGTCTCCCATCTCTGAATATCTACAGAAATCACAATCTGTGGTATGAATTTTGTCACTGTGTCTTTATTTAGCAGCTACAGGTATGCTCCCTGTACAATTGCCCCAAACTTTCCCTCATATTCAAATAATATTTGGGGAAATAGGAGAATAAAAAGTCAGGGGAAGGGGGTTAGGAAGGAGTGAGAGAAGAAAAGTGATGAAATAGCTCAGGTATATCAGCAGAAATATTTCTGCAGCCTAGAAGAGCTAACAACAGGTACATTATTCTGAGCATATAAGCAGTTGCATTATTTCCTCTTTTCATAGGTTTTCTTTTGTGGCTCATTTGGTAAAGAATCCACCAGCAATGCAGGAGACCTAGGTTCCATCCTTAGGTTGGGGAGATCCCCTGGAGAAGGGAAAGGCTACCCACTCCAATATTCTAGCCTGGAGAATTCCATGGACTAAGTCCATGGGGTAGCAAAGAGTCAGACACAACTGAGCGATTTTCACTTTCTTTTCTACACGAAACAAGATACTGCTCTTCCAGAGTGCAGTACAGTATTTCAGGTCTGTTCTTCAGTGATATCAGTAGCTAGCTCACACACTCTCATCTTAAAAGGTTGCTCTTGACTCTGTTCTCCTCCAGCAACAGTTTCCTGCTCTCCTTCTCAGTAAAATTTTGTTGAAAAAATTAGATTTCTGTGCTGTTTCCACCTCCTTGTCACCTGATCTCACTTTAACCCTGTCCAGTTAGAATTTCTTTCTCTCTACCCCATTCAATTATTCTTATAGAGGTCACCAAAGACCTCACAGTTGCCAAATCTGATGGTCACTTGAGCTTAGCCCCATTATTATCTTCTTCCTTCTTCCTTTTCTCTTTTTGGTGTCTAAGACACTTCCTTCATTTTTCCTTCTTCTTCACTATCTGCCTTTCCCAGCTGCCTTGGGTGGTTCCTTATCATCTGCAGGCGCTAGTGGTAAAGAACCCACCTGCCAGTGTAGGAGATCTAAGAGATGTGAGTTCAATCCCTGGGTTGGGAAGATCCCCTGGAGGAGGCAACTCATTCCAGTATTCTTGCCTAGAGAATCTCATGGACAGAGGAGCCTGGTGGGCTACAGTCCATAGGGTGGCAAAGAACTGGACATAACTGAAGTAACTCACCATGCATGCACACTATCATCTGTAGATCTCTAAATATAGGTGATCCCCTCTGCATTTTCCAGACCCCAAGACCTGTTTCTCCTCCTGCCTTACACTTCTCAGTAAATAACACCAAAATCAACCCACCTGCTCAACCTAAACACTTAACAAAGAAATACTTTTCTCAATCAAGAAATTAGTACATTCTATTGACTCCATCACCAAAATATAACTTTATAAATGAAAATCAAATCACATCACTTACCAGCTTTAAAACCTCCAAAGATGTTCAAGTTCATTCATATTTATATAAAGATGTAAACATAAAAAATAAACTTAAAATGAAAACTTATGCAAGTGGAAGGATAGGGTAAAACACATAAATGGATTTTTTTTTTAATTCAATCTTCCTTTTGCTTTTTTCCCTATTTTTTCCCACTCCTTCCTCTCCCTCTAACATACATCCCCAAACTCTACCTCTAAGTAATTCATATTGACAAAATGGTATATATCCTTTCTTATTCTCCTCCTTGATTAATTAGCCTACATAGAAAAGAAAATCCATAGGAGTATTTATCAGTATTTTACTGAAGAGGGTTTATATTATACACAATCTTCTGAAATTTGTTTGCTTTTCTCAGCAATATCTCACAGATACTCTCCAAGGCAATGTAAAGGTTCAACCTATTCTTTTCTATGACTGCATAATATTCCTCGGTATGGATGTAGCACAATATATTCAATTTTTCCTGTATTTCTAGTTATTTACTTTGTTTCCAGGCTTTGACTAATATGACCAACATTGCAAAACTGTCCTTGTATATACATCCTTATATAGATTCGATAGGTTTCTAGATTGAAATTTCTTAATCAGATGAGAATTTTTAATTTTAAGAAACATTGCCAGATTGTTTTCCAAACAGTTGAAAGAATTCACACTTCCACTAGTTGTGTATTTGAGTACTCTTCCTCTACCACCCCCTGCCCCCCAGCAACAGGTACACAGTTTTAACTTTGTGCTAATTTGATAAGTACATGCTAGTGTTAATTTAATTTGCATTTTCTCTAACTGGTAATGAGGTTGAGAATTTTTTTCTCTACATACTGACCATTTGGGCTTGCTCATGTGTGAATTTCCTGTTACTTTCTTTGCCCAGTTTTTCTATTGTGTCGTTTGCTTATCCTTGTTAATCTGTAAATATCTCTGTAAATTATAGATGTTGAAACTTTCTTTACTATTCACATGCAAATATCTTCCCAAATGTACTTTTTGCCATCTGACTATTTATGTGGTCTTATGTTGACTTTATTTTAATTTTTTGAATTTTTGGTCTTGATTCAAATGGACTTCACAGCCCATGAAAAGAAGTGTATCCAATTTCCTTGGGAGTTTTCCCCCCCTATTTTTAAGTCTTTTTCCACACAGAAATAATTTAGTACAAGGTGATTCTCAGTCACTTCAGTAGTGTCTGACACTTTGCGACCCCATGGACTGTAGCCCACCAGGCTCCTCTGTCCATGGTATTCTCCAGACAAGAATACTGGAGTGGGTTGCCATTTCCTCTTCCAGAATTAGTACAAGGTAGGAGCCCAAATGTATTTTTCCCCAAGTATAGAGAGCCAGTTGAGTTGGCAGTATTTATTAAATAATTCAACCTATCCCTGTGATTTAAAATGCTAACTCTGTATGCAAGACAGCAAAAGAGACACAGATTGTATAGAACAGACTTTTGGACTCTGTGGGAGAGGGGGAGGGTGGGATGATTTGGGAGAATGGCATTGAAACATGTATAACATCATGTAAGAAACGAATCACCAGTCTAGGTTCGATGCAGGATACAGGATGCTTGGGGCTGGTGCACTGGGATGACCCAGAGAGATGGTATGTGGAGGGAGGTGGGAGGGGGGTTCAGGATTGAGAACTCATGTACACCCGTGGCGGATTCATGTTGATGTATGGCAAAACCAATACAGTATTGTAAAGTAAAATAAAGTAAAAAAATAAATAAATAAAATGCTACCCTTTCATAAGGAGAAGCACAACATTCTTCCTTCACCAAAACAACAACTAGTGTTTCCACTGCTTCATTAAAAAAAAAAAAAATCTACAGAACTAAGTGTAAGAAAGAGGCAGGAGAGATTTATTTGCCAGGCTCTATACCTAATCCTGGGTTTCCCCAATGGCTCAGTGGTAAAGAACCCACCTGCAATGCAGAAGATAAAGGAGACAGGTTCTATCCCTGGGTCAAAAGATTCCCTGGAGGAGGGCATGGCAACACACTGCAGTATTCTTGCCTGGAGAATCCCATGGACAGAGGAAACTGGCAGGCTATAGTTCATAGGGTCATAAAGAGTTGGGCATGACTGAAGGGACTGAGCAGGCACACATACCTAATCCTACTTCTCTATAGGATTCTCCAGAACCCAACAAGATGGTCTTCCAGCACTTTTGTTTCAACTGGGATCTGTGTGCTGAACCAAATCAAATTTCCTTCTGCTTCACATTTTGTATGTATCTCTGTGTGTTTATTTCTTTATTGCTCCGCATCTTTGCCTTTTGACCCTTTGGTATTTGCTCTTAACTTTGTCATCCCATATCTGATGTTTGATACGTGTTTTCAAGTTCTAAACTCTGGCTTTCCAGTTCTCAACCTTCAGTTTTATTTCAGTCGGTTTAGTTCCCTTCAGTCACTCAGTCGTGTCTGACTATTTGCGACCCCATGAATTGCAGCATGCCAGGCCTCCCTGTCCATCACCATCTCCCAGAGTTCACTCAGACTCAAGTCCATCGAGTCAGTGATGCCATCCAGCCATCTCATCCTCTGTCTTCCCCTTCTCCTCCTGCCTCCAATCCCTCCCAGCATCAGAGTCTTTTCCAATGAGTCAACTCTTCGCATGAGGTGGCCAAAGTACTGGAGTTTCGGCTTCAGCATCATTCCTTCCGAAGAAATCTCAGGGCTGATCTCCTTCAGAATGGACTGGTTGGATCTCCTTGCAGTCTAAGGGACTCTCAGGAGTCTTCTCCAACACCACAGTTCAAAAGCATCAATTCTTCAGCGCTCAGCTTTCTTCACAGTCTAACTCTCACATCCATACATGACCACTGGAAAAACCATAGCCTTGACTAGACGGACCTTAGTTAGCAAAGTAATGTCTCTGCTTTTGAATATACTATCTAGGTTGGTTATAACTTTCCCTCCAAGGAGTAAGCGTCTTTTAATTTCATGGCTGCAATCACCATCTGCAGTGATTTTAACAAGCCCTTATACAGCTTTTTTTTTTCTTTTGGAAAAGTGTCTGTCACTGTTCTAAGCATAGTCATCATAACAACTCATAAGCTACATATAATTACAAGCCCCGTTCACAAAATGCTTGAAGTATGAAATATTGCCAACACCTGCAGTGAATCTCATCCAAGTCTTAGGGCATCCAATGTAATTACTGGGAGACAGTCACCAACCACATAAGCATGGAGTGGCCACATGACTGACCTTAACTGTTTAATCTGTAGCCCCTCCAGAGGTGAAACTGATATACCCTGACCAGAGCCCCAGGCAAACAAAAGCAAGCATCCCTTTTGTTTGTTAACTTGAAGACTGCTGCTGCTGCTACAGCTAAGTCACTCCAGTCATGTCCGACTCTGTGCAACCCCGTAGATGGCAGCCCAACAGGCTCCGCCATCCCTGGGATTCTCCAGACAAGAACACTGGAGTGGGTTGCCATTTCCTTCTCCAATGCATGAAAGTGAAAAGTGAAAATGAAGTTGCTTAATCATGTCCAACCCTTAGCGACCCCATGGACTGCAGCCTACCAGGCTCCTCTGTCCATGAGAGTTTCCAGGCAAGAGTACTAGAGTGGGTTGCCATTGCCTTCTCCCAAAGCCTCAGGTTTACAAGACACTTCTCAGGCAAGATAATCCAAGGTTCAAATGTTATCTCTCAGAAGTCGCTCACGGGTCTCTCTTTTCTTTTGGAATGAATGTATAAAGTTCCTATGCCTACTGAGTTAACTCTTTACTGAACAGATAGCTTCTAGAATTTATGCATCTCATAGGAAAATTAACACTATTATATGAGGATGAGGGTCAGGGCCCTAAAATGATGATGAATGCATCATGAACACCAACACTGGAAGTATGGGGCAGAGAAGGATAAATTAGTCTTGGTATTATGGAATCAGAATCCAGTGTGTTGGAAAATTTTTCCAAATTGGACATGCAAAATATTTTAAAGGTTTCAGGTCTTTCTTTTTTTTTAGATGTAACTGACATTTAACACTTTCAACATTTTGTTGGTTCATAACATGATTCCATGTATATACATATTGTGAAATGATCACCACAATAGGTCTGTTTAAGATCCATCAGTATTTACACATATTTCAGTAAATGGTCAAATGGATGTTCCCTTGTACTGGGAACATATTTGATAAGGTAGTATATAAAATCATAAATATACATCACATTTTTTCTCTTATAATGGAAATCATACAAAATAAACTATATAAGAATCTTTGTGTTTTAGAACTCAAACCTGTGGTCCTTAAACAGTGAGTACACAGGTACAAACATGAAATAAACCTAGATCTTCCCTAATTTAAACTACATTTTTCTAAATAAAATTTTAATGTTAATTTGAAAAATAAATAAAATAAAATGCCATCCTTGTTGTATCCTAAGTCCCTATATAACCTGGGATCTATTTTTGGATTCTATATTGAGTGCCACATTAATTGTATACCATCTCTTTCTCATACCTTCTTTTCAACAGTCTTTATCCCTTTATTTACAAGTATGATTCTTTTAAAATAATAGATAATTAGGCTTTAATTTTGAATGCAATTTGATAGATTCTTTAACAACAAAGCTTTATCTATTCTCATTAATTGTAGCAGGTAGTATACCTGATTTCATTTCTTCAGTTGGCTTTACGTAAATAATGTACTTTTTTAGTTTCTTTTCCTTATTCTTGCTGATTTTCATTGTTTTTCATTCTATGTTTTTCTTCTTGAAAATTTCAATGTACTTAATTAATAGTTAAGTTATCTTTCCTAAAACTCAGTTAGATGAATATTTGTCTGTTATTAAAAAAATTATTAGCCCTATCAAGACGTTATTTTCCTTACCTAAACCCTAATCCAAGAATAGGAGGCCTTCGACATACTTTCACGTTTCTTCTCTCTTCACATTCTTATTCCCCACTGATAGGGCTTTGAAGCATTGTTTCCTCTCCTCTTCTGCCCTCCTTTCCTATTCCTAATAAGCAGGTTTGCCGAGATAGCACTGCAACTGCTGAAGTATTGTTAGCCTGTTTCTTACAGTACACTGTTTCTGCTACAAGCATTTCAATTTTACATTCATTGTATTTCACACACACGCCTCAGGTTTCATTGCTTGATTTGCTCCCTCTCCTCTTCATCTCCCCCTCTATAAAGACTCCAATTCTAGCTTAGATTTTGCTTTCCTAAAAACCTTAGTCATATATTTTTCTTTATTGAGATATGTGAGTGCTATGCCACTGAATTTTCAAGTATCCATAGGTATCTTTCTTTTACTCTAAAAAGAGATTATGTCCTGATTGGGAATAGGATTGTTGAATTGTCAGTTTTTTCTCTCAGGTATGAGGCTATTATTCCACCAGCTTCCATCTTCAAATGTTACAAATGAAATTGATTCTATTTCTTCTATTAATATATTTTAACTGTCGCAATGACAAGGAAGAAAAGAGGAATGAGCTGTCTTCCTTCCTTTTCCTGAGATCAAAGAAAATAAAGAGAACAGTGAGCAGGTCTGAACACTCCTAGTTTGTTTACTTATTTATTTATTTTACTTTAACTTCTCCAAATTTTGCATGTCTGTAACTAAGTTTGCTTTTCTGCCTCCTAACATTGCAGGAGCTATATTCACACCTATTTTCCTTTGACTCTGCTAAATACAGCCTGTATCTGCTGTTTACCCTTACAACACCCATCCTCTTGGAGAAGGCAATGGCAGTCCACTCCAGTACTCTCGCCTGGAAAATCCCATGGATGGAGGAGCCTGGTGGGCTGCCATCCATGGGATCACTAAGAGTCGGACACAACTGGGTGACTTTACTTTCACTTTTCACTTTCATGCATTGGAGAAGGAAATGGTAACCCACTCCAGTGTTCTTGCCTGGAGAATCCCAGCAATGAGGGAGCCTGGTAGGCTGCCGTCTATGGGGTCGCACAGAGTCAAACACCACTGAAGCGACTTAGCAGCAGCACCCATCCTCTCACAGTTACATATCAGAAAGTAGGCCACAGAGCCACTGAACTACCAGACTCAATTACTGGGTTACTGACACCAGCCTATGACTCTTTTTGACAAGATCCTAACACTTTGTTGCTCATCACTGACTCCTGACTGTGAGCCTTCAACTGATATAAGCCCCTAGACTCCTTATGGAGGGGAGCACAGTTGTTGAGGCATGAGCTTACTGTATTCCCCTCTTAGCCAGCTGAGAATTAAAGCCACTTTTCTATTTCCTACAAACTCTGTCTCCATATTTTTTTATTCAGCTTCAGTGGGCAGAGAAGCCAAGATTTTGGCCAACAATATAACTTCAATATTGAAGTTGGTAGAAGTGTTTCTTTGTGTCTAAAATTTGAAAATATTCCTCTGATATATCAAATCTGCCTGAAACTCAGTCTATCTCTTTGAATAGGCAGATTTTGATCTTTCTTTAATTCAGAACCTCTCTGTCCTACTACTTATATTACTATAATTTTTTCTCTCTTCAAGATTCTATTATTCATAACCACTTTTGGAATCATGATCTAAGTGTTTTGTTTTGTTTCTCTTTGTTTTCTTCTTTTTATTTTTTTTTTATTTTTTATTTTTTGTTTTCTTCTTTTTAAATTTTACTATTTAGAGTATATATTATTTTTGGCCTTTTAAGCCACAAATTTGTATCTCAAGAATGACACTCATCTTTTTAAATTGACTCACTAAATATTGAAAAGTGTGCTTCTTAACACTATATCGTCTTTTTTTTAACCTACCTAAATGTTGGCATGAGTGCTTTTTTTGTCATTGTTGTTTTTGTCATTGCTGTTTTCTCCAGAAGTTCTGTTTTCATGAGACCTAATCTGTTATTTCCTTTCTCTGGCTTCTGGGTTTCCTTATTTGTGTTATCATTTTTCCTTGTTGGTGTATTCAGGCCACTGCCTTGTTACTGGAGACAATCCTACAAGATAGAAGGTGAATGTTCTTAAATCCTGTAGGCTGAAGTTGAGGCAGCAGGCCTCCTGCCTCACCAAGGACCCAGGAGGAAGTCTTCCAGCTTCCCACTTTCCACCCAGTACTCTCCCAGTATCAGGAGCAAAACAGCTCCAGCCCCCTTTGCAGTTCCTTCATGACCTCTGTTGGTCCATGGAAACACAGTCTCATGGTCCAGTGTCAAACTTATCCCTGGATATTCACAAACCTCTGTCAGCCAGGATCTTCCCAGGGCCTGTTATGATTCTGTCCTTGCACAGGACTCAGATTATTCTCTAGGTTCTTCCCTGACCCATGGGAAATGGTTTCTCATCACCTTCCTGTTTGTAGGACTTCTATAAAACTCAATCCCACCTTCCCCTCAGGAGTGGCAGATTGGAATAGAGAATTGAAGAAAAATACAGGATAGTTTAGTTACCATGGTGTCAGGATTCTTCCATTCATTATATTTAGGAATAACATCCAAATTTATTACCAAATCCAAATTTATCCAAATAGGCTCTCTGTAATGGCATTGCTATTTACCAGGGCAACCTCAACTTAGACACTCTCCCTTACTCACTTTACTTGAGTCACAACCACTTTACTTCTCTCCCTCAAATACTAATCTCATTTTTATCTGGGATTATATCACCTGCTGTTCACTCCATCTAGAATATTCTTCTCCCCTTGATTATCAACTTTGCATCTTTCAGGTCTCAATCAAATGTCTTAAAAAGGATCTTATTTTATCATTCAAACAGTATCCCCTGAATCACTCCATTATGTTATTTTTCATTTTCAATATCACCTAACACTATCTCAAGTTATCATATTTATATATTTATTTCTTTGTATGCTTATTATCTCTCTCCTTCATTGAATCTCCTAGAAAGTATGGATCTATCTAATTAATTATTACTTTTATTTCAGTAGATATTATTGAATAAATGAATACTTTCAATTGCTTTGGAGCCAGAGAAAAAAGATATATTAAATCTCTGCAATTCCAATAATAAGTGACTATTTTTGAAGCACTATCTTTGCCGAAATAAAAGCTATGGACAGTGCAAATTTTGTCTTGTACTCTGTGAAGATCCTGTTGTAATAAATTATCCATTAGGTTAAATCCAGAACAGCTGAGGAAATGACTCTTACATAAAATTTCTCTGAGAGATTTCCATGTATACTGCTTTGAACCTACCAGTAGCACATAACTGAAAGATCAGGAAAAATGGTTTGCAGTCCAGATGTGAAGAAAGAGCTTCCATAGTACAAAAATAAACTAGAAACATTTCCTCCTTCTGGGGACACTTCTGTTTAGTGGCATTGATGTTCACCAAAAGTCTGAACATGGAAGATAAGCTCTATCAGGTGAACCTTTGAATATAATTCTCCAAAATAAGAGAAAAATATTCTTTCCTTTCATATTGTTAGGAAGGAAGCAAATATTTTTGCCTCACTTTGTCACACAATTTATTGATTTAAGAATATTTGTGAATTAGTTGAGCCAGTATAAAGGTAATTTAAAAAATACATGTTTAACACACATTGCATCTCTTTTTAAAATGAGATCCAGAGAAATTTGAATACTATGTATTTGATGATATTAAGTAATTATTTAATTCCTAGGATATGGGTAGTAGTAAAATTAAACTGATTTGGTCATTTATTGATATTTGGTGAAGCTGACTGATGGGTATGCCGGGTTCATTTTTCTTTCTATACTTTCACATATATTTGAAGTTCTCTACAATGAAAATTAAAAAATAAGTCATTATTCATAATACTTTTAACAGATAAATGAAACATTTCATGGATTGAGACTGAGAAGACAGTATGTCACATCCCATGTTGTCCAAGTAAGGTATGTAATGCAGCCTGAAATGCACAAAAAATAAAATTTTCCTTTGCCTTCATATCTTATATTTAACAGAATGTCTTTGTATAGGATATAATCAAAAGTTTGAATCTAGGGCTTCAAAACCACTAGCAGTTTCAAATGTAAAAAATATATTCAAGGTCTGCTGGAAAATTATTAAACCAGAACCAAGAGTTCCATCTCATGGAGAGTATCAGCTAAGGGTTAAATGGATTTGTTTTTCATTTAAAGGCACAAAGCCAAAAAGCAAATTTAAAATGAGATGATTATTTCAATATAAGAAAGAATGGATAAGATAATAGAACCAGGTACAGAATGTCTGACACAGGAGTAGCTAATATCTCAAATCAGGTAATATATCACCTTACCTGATATGACCTGGCTGCTCTCTGACTTCATCTCATACCCTCATCCTCATGTAACACTTGATATCCACGCAGATCTGCTGTTATTCCTCCAATAAACATGCCAACATTGTTCCCATCACAGGGCTGTCAAAGCACAAATTACACCAGACAAAACTGAACAGACAAGGAAGACAATGTTCAAGTCTTTTGCAACAGAGAAGAGAAGCCAGAACTGTTTTACCTTCCCTGAAACAAAGCACCATAGGGTTTTTAAAGGCTGGGGTGAAAAAGAGACCTTAGGCCATCTATGTTTGTGATTGGCTTTGCCCAAAGAAAAGTAAACTTTTCACATATTCACAGTAAGAGAACTTGACCCAGTCTTGCAATTGTGCCTCCACCAATAAAGAAAAAAAAAAACTATAAATGATTCTCTCATCTTTACCTGTTACATTTCATTTCATTATTTGCTACTGGCTCTTCTTACAAGGTCCATAGTGCATTTATGAAACATAGATACATTTATGTTAGTAAATAATTGTCCCATAACATTCTGAGATTTTTGAAAACACCTCTACATACATTATCTTATGTCGTGTTTACAATAACCCAGTAAATGGTATTATCATCCCCATTATAGAGATGGAGAAGGAAACAGCAACCCACTCCAGTATTCTTGCCTGGAAAAGGCAAGAATAGTCCTCTATCTCCATGGACAGAGGAGCCAGGCAGGCTACAGTCCATAGGGTCACAAAGAGTCAGACACAACTGAACGACGGAGCATGCACACATTATAGAGATGAACAGTATGGAGTAGAGTACTCCTTGCTATAGTCAATGAACTGGCAAATGGTAGATCTAGAATACAAAGTCAGTTTCCATGAGTCTGAATCACTTTCTCTTTACTGTTCACTATGCCAACAAAGGGCCATTTTCACTCCCTTTAAAGGAATTGGAAAACTGCCAGGAACTCTGCTAACCAAAGGATAGAATGACTCCACTAAAAATGATAGAGACTCCGTAATAAAGTACAATTTCTTTGTATTTTTTTTCTGTTTTGCAGTCGAGCCAAAGGAAAGGTGATAATACACATCGTGCTTAAGTTTAAATCTTATTATACAAATACTTCTGCAAAATTTCGAGATAAGATTGAAACCATTTTACGTCAGAAGCTAAAGGGAAAAACTGGGTCATTATGTATAGATTCTTCTTCATTTAGATTTTCAGGTAAGTCTTTTTATGTATGGGGCAGAGTAATTTTCATCTTTTAATTTGAGTGTGGTGCTTTGTTGTGCAATTGAAAATAATACTGCTCTCTTTAATTATCATTTAATAGATAATGGTAATTACTTTTAACCACTGTTAAAGTAATTAAGGTCTGTGTTAATCAATTTTTAATATTATTCCTTTGTTCTTAAAATCAAACTTTACTTAATTATAGATTTTTTTTAAAAAAAGCTATCATGGTCCCAAATTATCATGGTCCCAAATATGAGTCCCAAGTTTTCTTTGCGTGAACCCAAATATCAGGGTGCCAAAGAGTGCTATTTCTTTACTATGTGAGCTCATGTTTTTAGCAGACGAATTTCCAAAAATATATTCTTGGTGGTGAATTTTCTATAAACTGGAGAGCTACTTTATTTCTCTGTGGTTTTGTTTTTGAAATCATCAAAGGTTGGATAAGCTATGTAAGGAGAAAGGCTCTATGACAGAGTATCTAATAGTACCCAAAGAGAGTAACACTGGTTTCCAAGTTTTCTTTGCAAAACAAGGCAATCTTAAACTAGAACTCTTATGGCTTGTTTCTGTGGGTCATGATTTCTCCCTGAGTTCTTTTGGATGTCTCAAGAATCTAGACTCCCAAATTCCAGAAATCGAGTTTAAATCTCCTTAACAGCAAATTTATTTCTTGATAAGCCTTTAGTGGACTTCATTTCTTTCACTCTTATGTATAGTCTAATTCTTGTTCTTGGTCATGTGTCAATATTGTGGAAGACAGCTTCTAAAAGACAGGGACACACATTCTCCATTCCCAGGATAATCAGTGTTTCTCTGGTCTTGAAAGTACAGCCAACGCCTGGCACATCTAAGCTAGGCTATCAGTTCTCTGCTACAACAAATATGATCAAGGGAAAAAAAGGATCCCCAGCCTACAGAAAGGACTGAATGTTTGTGGAAAAACATCTGCTCCAAGTGTTCATTTGTCTGGAATAGCAAAAGAATCAAAAAGCACAACCTGAATATGCTTCTCCTGGATAAAAAGCCGTCATGTTGTTGAAATGTGACTCTCCTCAGGTTATATTAGATGCTCTGTTGTAGAGCCTTCCTTCTCACATAGCTTACCCAACCTCTGATGACCTCAAAACAAAATCACAGAGAAATAAAGCAGTTCTCCAATTTATAGAGAATTCACCACCAAGGACATATTTTTGGAAACTCATCTGCTAAAAACATGAGCTCATGTAGTTAAGAAATAGCATTATATTCCTGGTATTCCTCCAGACTTTAAGAACATTACATAGGATCCCAGGAAAATGAACTTTCTGAAAGTATTTTCTAGGTTTATGTCTTTTCTCTGTAGTTTTATTTATTACAGTGCATCCTACAAGTTTCTGAAGAGCAGTGACTGGTAAGTGCAATACACTTAAGTACATACAGTGCTTTGGTACGGTCTTAGCCTCCACCTGTTGCCTAGAAACCCCCTCTCTCTCCTCCCATCACCTTTTATCAGAAGCTAGATGTCTCATGAAACTGACTGGGCGTTCACAGGTGCAAGATCAAACTCAGAAGCCAACCGGGCTAGGCCTCCAAAATCACAGTGAAGTGACTTAACACAAAGCTCACATTCAAGACAGTTCTTACTTAAAGAGATTATGAATATTCACTGGTCACCACATAAATGGATCTCTGGCTTAGGGATTTACGAAAGCTTATTTAGGTAGCCAAGGTTGCTGTCATAGCATCTTTTTGAATAACCTGACCTTATTCCTGCCTGGTTAGTTGGGTTGCCTAGCACTTGCTAAGTATGTCAAGGTTGTGGATTTCATTTTCATACAAGCTGCTAACACAGAGGAAAAAGACATCACTGACCAGTGCTCTAAGCTACAATGAATTGCTGAATACAATATCCAGTGTTTCTATATTATTATGCTTAGAAGAGCGCATGTCGAATAACGATATGCAGAAACTCTGAATCATCTGGATGATATTTTAGGTGCATAAAAGTTTCATCAAAACAAAAGCCACCTGGGATTTTTGAGCTTAATCCCCTTCCAAAATCCCAATTGAGAAAGACTGATGGCAAGTTTGGCACATATATGTTCTAGCAAACATTTTATCCCCAGATTTAAGATGTAAAGAATATCTTAATTACTAAGAAGTACGAACATAATATGTAATTTAATTTCCCACTTACTCATGAATTCCAAGAAAATGACACTTGAAACTACTGTCCTAGGTATTAACAGTCAGTATTTATGGTTTATTCTTCAGTGAGAGATCAACATTTTCTCCATCAATTATAAACTTATTAGATCAGAGGGTTTCAAATTGACCAATGAGTGTAAAACCTAGAAAATAACATATAATTTTCCCCTGCCCATGATAGAAGAGTTTTCTGAAAAAACTCTCAGGTGGCTTCAGTGGTAACAGATTTTATGCATTCCCAAACCCCTAAATTTATATTCACTTATGCTTTATGCTTAAACAATATTACATTATTTTAAAAATAGAGATGATAACCTCAATAGTTATAATTAGTTAACACAATTTTTCTTTTATAATGTCCTTTGTAAATTATAAGGTCATGTTTACATGATCTTGTTGTTTCACAGCTTAAGAATCAAAACAGAACATACATATGATACTTATGTTCATGTAATTAAAATTTTAATGCAAAGAAAGAAAAAACAGGTAAAGCATTGCAAGTGATATATCACCCAGCAAGTCGAGCTCACAATATGATGCACTTGACTATCACTGCCGTAAACTATTAAGCCAAGAGCTAAGAAGAAAATGTAACGCTAGATGTACCAACTACACAGCTGCAAGGATGACCATATTGTGTTTCTCTCCTGGAAGCTCTGGAAGGAAAAATCAAAATCATTTTTTGTAAAAACAAAAAAATAGCCTCATAAGCTGAAGTGAGGTTTTTAATAAAATGCCTTATAAAGTTGAATGTTCATGACGTTAATAGGCATACTTAAGGATATGACTGTAACTTGTTTTAAAAAGTAATTATTATTTCCTGCAGAAAAATGCCTTGCACATACTGCTACACTTAACCATCTACTGATTAAGCATGAAAAATATTTTAAATACTTATGCTAAATCATAGTTGGTTAAAGTAAAAACTCAAATTACGTAGAACTAACAGAAATTCATACACAAGGATGGTCATCCTGACCCACTATTAAGGGTTTTACAAGAAGAATAAACTCTGGTCTTGAACTCATTTGTGAGTAACTGGCTAATGCTGAGATATAAATCATGTTAATAGAACACACCTTTTTCATGCGGCTTGATCCTGAGATGCTGCATAGGTTCATTTGTAACACATGTTAAGCAACTTTATCCAATAATTCTTAGATAAACTCTAGAATACATTTTTTCAAAGTATGTTGCCTCCCACGGTGTCCTTTCTCAACCAAGAAGCAATCTTCAGCTCCACAAACATGTTTTATCTGCAAAGTATCTCTTAAAATAGTCTCAGTAGTATAAGACCTTGACCATAGACAATTCTTTGAAATAAGTCTTTCTAAATAGGCAAAGTTCCTGCTGCTGCTGCTGCTGCTAAGTTGCTTCAGTCGTGTCCGACTCTGTGAGACCCCATAGACGGCAGCCCACCAGGCTCCCCCATCCCTGGGATCCTGAAGAGTTTATATTTCATCTTTTTAACAAAACAGAAAAATTCTCTTTAAAATTATATTTTTACAAAAATCTTTCTCAAACCTACCACCTCCTCTTTGACATAACTATGGACATCCATTAATTTAGAGTAGATATTGTAGCGCCCTCAAAGCATTTAGGGAATGAAGAGATATTAATGCCTTCACCAAATAAATCCCAATATAGGAGTTTTGAGCTCTCATATTTGTTCATTTTCATATTTCAATTCTTGCTGTCACTTTTATTTTCTCTGTTCTTCCTCCTATCTTCTTCAAATTCATCTTAAAATGTTAAATTTTAAAATTTAAGAATATCTTAAAATGTTTTATAGTAATTTCTATATTAAAAGTGGAAAAATGAAACAGCCTTTCAATTAAGGTGTGTTGAGCTTCCTTATTTAGTTACATAAGCTTTAGTGAGCTGATATTTTTGATATATCTTTTGATATAGCTTTTGACTTCTCAGATACCCTTGTTTCCTGATTGTTGACTTTATTGCAGAGAATATGTTTCCATGTTCACCAAGAGATATGGAGCACTATTGCTGTTGGCAATTCAAAATGTCTTTCAATAAAGCCAGGAATTTGTTTCAAGTAATATTTAAGTTACTTTTCAAATGCAAGTTTGAAATATATGTTATTGAATGATACAGCTATTAGACATTGTCCAGATATTTAAAAGAATTAAAAACTTGTTAATAGTCATTTCATTAAAAGACACTATCAATAGGGCCCACAAGAGACACTGCCACAAAATTATCCATGAACTAAGAATGATCTTCCAAATGAATCATCCTTATTTTCTAATCTCTAAAAAGGAAAAAACATAATTTACAATAATTATTTTTGATAGTTAACACCAAGTTTAAATGATTAATGCTAAAACACTGCCTCTAGTGAGCCAATTCAATTACTTGCCTGAACTACCTGTTAGATTAACTAGAATGACTGACACTCTACATCAAAAGAGGCATCCTAATAGCTGACCAGACTCCACAGATTTTTTTTAGTGAAGTTCTAAATTCATCTTGCCAATTTAGATCCAGTATACCTGAGATGAATCCTGAATTTCTGCCCTATGCTTTCTGCATCATCTCTTTCCCTTGATACTTCTTGTGACTGAATTCCCAATCTGCTTCTCTATTCTGTACAGATCTCTATTGTACAGAACCCCTGGAGAAGGAAATGGCAACCCACTCCAATATTCTTGCCTGGAAAGTTTCATGGACAGAGCAACCTGGCAAGATATAGTCCATGGGGTCACAAAGAGTCAGGCACAACTGAGCACACAATCCTTGTACCCATGGCTTTCAACACCTGCAAACCAGACACTACTGTCCTGACTAAAGTCTGGCATTATTCATCTGAGGTTATATGATGGTAAATTTTGTGCCAACTTGACTGTGCCATTCCATGTGCCCAGATATCTGTTTAAACATTATTCCTGGATTCTGTGAGGATGTTTTCAGAAGACATCAGTATTTGAATTGGTGGACTGAGCATTTGAATTGGTGGACTGACTCATTGCCCTCTCCAATATGGGTGAGCATAATCCAATCCAGTGAGGGCCTAAACAGACCAAAAGGATAAAGGAAGAGTGAATTCTCTCTCTCTGCATGGCTGATGAACTGAAGCATTGGTTTTCTCCTGCCGTCACACTCACTGGAAGTGCATTTCTCAGGCCTTTGACTAGAATGACAGTACTCTCTTGGTCTCCAGCTAGCAAATGGCATATTGTGGGATTTATCAGCCTCCATAATTGCCTATGAGCCAATTCCTCATAATATATATGTTTCTCTAGAGAACTCTGACTAATACAGACTGCCAGAGAGCACTGTAAGCTACCATCAAGCCCAAATAAGCTCAGACTTGTTATGGGCTTTTGGAAATCCCACTTGTCTTACATACTCCTAAGAGTCCAACTGTGCATATAGCTAGAGCAACTCTCCTATCTCTTTTCAAGTCTGTCCTGGCTGCCTTTCATTTCCCAGGAACTTAAGTCTTTGAAGCCACAGAATTCCACATGCTCAGCTTGAGTATTTTATAATATAATATATATTAAAAGTGATTAGTTTTAGGTTAAAGAGTTTGTGCTTTGGTAGTTGTAAAGGGTCCATTAAAATCCATTAAATCATGAAAGACATGTAATCAAAGCTCTGTTTTCTAAAATTTTTATCTGATAATATTGTGTAAGATGAACTAGTGGGGAGAGTTTAAGCAAAGAGATCAGTTAAGAAAGAACTGCAACTGTCCAAGTGTGAAGAATTAAAAACCTGAAATATAATAGTGAAAATAATACTAGAAATAATAAACATGTCAAAGAGATTATATTTATAGAATTGGCAGAACTTAAGACAGGATATGCAGAAGGCAATGGCACCCGACTCCAGTACTCTTGCCTGGAAAATCCATGGATGGAGGAGCCTGCTAGGCTGCAGTCCATGGGGTCGCTGAGAGTTGGACATGACTGAGTGACTTCCCTTTCATTTTTTACTTTCATGCATTGGAGAAGGAAATGGCAATCCACTCCAGTGTTCTTGCCTGGAGAATCCCAGGGAGAGGGGAGCCTTTTGGGCTCCTGTCTATGGGGTCTCACAGAGTCGGACACGACTGAAGCAACTTAGCAGCAGCAGCAGCAGCAAGACTGGATATGAGACACAACAGTGAAAGGAATGGAATACAACATCCAAGTTTTAACTCTGAATTATCAGTGAGATGATAACTTCATTGAGAACAGATGAAAAGGTAGGAGAAAAAAAGGTTTATAAATATTCAATAAGGGATACATAATGTTACCTTCTAAGAAGATGGACTGGATACACTTTTCCATGTTTCTCTCACTAAATACAGTTTAGACCCCTAAGTGTTACAAATAAAACAGATATAAGAAGAGCCCAGACTGGCTAGTGACCTCAGGGCCCAACAACATGGTGAGACTCACAGGTTTGTTTTATATATCCTGAAATTGGAACTGAAGAGGCCGGCAGTCCCAAAACTTCCAAGGGTACAGGAGAAATCATCTTTACATATTGAAAGACTCAATTAGACAGCAATTGTCTCCAAATTGATATACAAGATCATATTTTTTAGGAAAAAATATGGGAGGAAACCTTCGGCATCTAGGGCTAGGTAGAGTTCTTTAGACTTGACACCAAAAGCATGTTTCATAAAAAGAAAAAATAATGAATTGGACATCATCAATGTTCAAATTTTTCTCTGTGTAATATAACCTGTTGCTGCTACTGCTGCTAAGTCACTTCAGTTGTGTCCGACTCTGTGCGACCCCATAGACGGCAGCCCACCAGGCTCGCCCATCCCTGGGATTCTCCAGGCAAGAACACTGGAGTGGGTTGCCATTTCCTTCTCCAATGCATGAAAGTGAAAAGTGAAAGGGAAGTCGCTCAGTCGTGTCCGACTCTTAGCGACCCTGTGGACTGCAGCCTACCAGGCTCCTCTGTCCATGGGATTTTCCAGGCAAGCGTACTGGAGTGGGGTGCCATTGCCTTCTCCGAATATAACGTGTTAAGAGGAGGAAAAGACAAGCTACACACTTGGAAAAATATTTGCAAATACACATCAAATGACTAGAGTTTAAAATATAAAAAGAACTATCAAGACTCAGTGAGAAAACAAACAATCCATTCAGAAAATGGAGAAAAAATATGAAGATACATTTGAGCAAAAGGAATATATAGATAGAAAATAAGCACATGAACAGATGCTCAATATCATTAGCAATTAAGGAAATACAACTTAAAACTGCAATGAGATATTGCTACACACTTATGAGATGGCTAACAAATTCTAGCAAGAATGAGGAGAAACTGAATCACTCATACAATGCCTGTGGGAATGTAGGATAGTACATTCACTCTGGAAAACTCTTTGGTAATTTCTCAAAAAAAGCAAGCATGCAACTACCATATAACCCAGCAGTGGCATTCCTTGTCATTATCTCAGACAAATAGTGAGTTGTGTTCAAACAAAAATTTATGCATGAATGTTTATAGGAGCTTTATTCCTAATAGCCAAAAGCTGAAACAACCTAGGTATCCTTCAACAAGTGATGGTTAAATAAACTCAGGTACATCATGACATGGAATACTTCTCAACAAAAATAAAGAAATTGAATACTTAAAGAAGCCAGTCCAAAAAGTTACATCGTGTATGTGTCTATTTATATGAATATATGACATTCTTGTGGAGAAGGAAATGGCAACCCGCTCCAGTGTTCTTGCCTGGAGAACCCGGGGATGGAGGAGCCTGGTGGGCTCCCATCTATGGGGTCGCGCAGAGTCGGACACAACTGAAGCGACTTAGCAGCAGCAGCAGCAAGACACTCTTGAAGTGACAAAATTACAGAAAGGGAAACAAATTAGTGTTTGCCAGGAACTTGGCTGCTGTCTATGGGGTCGCACAGAGTCGAACACGACTGAAGCGCCTTAGCAGCAGCAGCAGCAAGAATGGAATAGAGTGGGAGAAAACAGGTGTGGCTATAAAAGAGCAATGTGATAAATTTTTGTGGTGATAGTGTTCTATAATTTAGCACCATCAATGTCAATATCCTGGCTATGATATTGTAGTATAGTTTTGACAATGTTAACCTTTACAACATCTTTGCAAGATATTACCTTTGGTAGAAATTGGGTACCAGAGTACTTAAGTGGTGTTTATTGCATCTGCACCTGAATGCGCTATTATAACAAAATGATCATTTTTTAATTGCACTGATGAATTTGGCTCCTATCTCTCATGTTCCTAGATCTCTAAGTTGCTGCATAACAAATATTATTTAAATGAGTCATAGTATGAGTTTTGATTCATAAAAAGACATAAAAAGTCTTATGAATAAGAAGTCTTTTATAAAAAAACATTCATAAAAAGTCTTGATAAAAAAAGACATTTTTTTAATTTCTTTGAAAAATTTGGACATCTTTTCATACAAGCATAATGGATTACTCCTACTACAACATAATAATATTTTATCTTCCATTCCAGAAGCCTGAAACCTTTTGACATTCATAAATACTTTATATAAGATTGTGAAAGTACTAAAATTATGTGAAAAGCCAGTTTGATTTTTTCTTTTTTATTACTGATAAGTTGCATATGATTCTTTAATTCCTGCATTAAATAGCTAAAAGTACCATATACTAAATGCCAGTTTTAATGTTTTCTTCCTCTTCAATTGATTTCTGTTTCTGATAAAATATGCATTGAAGAGCCTTTATTAAAGCTTATAATGTGAGATAAAATCAATAAGGGATAAAATAAGGCATTAAAAATATTAAAAGCTCTTTTTTAAAAGAGAAAAATCTTTCTCAAGTCTGTCAATTCAGGCCACAAAGAAACTTTAAAATTTCAGAAATTTCTCCCAAACCAATTTTTTATTCTTTTAAAATAAAGTATCTTTATACTCTCTGCATTTTTTTGTCTCCTATGTATAATTTCCAAAGAAACACACGAGTCCTACATGTTCTGAGTAAGAAAAAAATAGTTGTGGTTTGTCTATAATGACAGCTCATTTGTTCAGCTTCAACAACCATGTAATTGTCATGGATTTACTCATAAGTAATGCATAAAATAAGTCTATAAATTCTGTCATAGTTGTAATTGAATCTATTAATCACTGCCTGAATATTATTTCTCTGTGTGTTTTTTTAAATATATACAGTTCCCAGAAGAATTTTCACTTTGGGAAAGATATATTCTTTTTTTTTTAATGACCAATATTTATTTATATATATTTGTCAACATTAGGATAATGGTTAAGTAGATGATGGTATATCAAATGGGATATTGTGCAGCTTTTCAAACTCAATGACATGGAAATTATGTCGAAACATTCAAATGTTTGTGGTTTGATATGAAGTTGAAAAGAAAGACATAGAGTTATCAGTGTACTGTGATTCAGTTCAGTTCAGTCGCTCAGTCGTGTTCGACTCTTTGCGACCCCATGAATCGCAGCACGCCAGGCCTCCCTGTCCATCACCAACTTCTGGAGTTCACTCAGACTCGTGTCCATCGAGTCCATGATGCCATCCAGCCATCTCATCCTCTGTCGTCCCCTTCTCCTCCTGCCCCCAATCCCTTACTTTGGGGAAGATATATTCTTATTTCAAGAAACTTGAAATAAGTTTCAGAGAAAAAAATTTTGTTTGTTCAGAATGAACAAGTGAATATTACCAGGTGATGGTTATTTTGAATCAAAAACTACTATAGCATCAAAATGCAAACTCCACAGTGTCTAGGTATGTGGGAGAGCCAGTCTAGAAACTCTCCAAACTGAAAATGCTAATCTTAAATATTAACTTCCTGTCCAACATTATCCACTGAGTCCTACATCAACATAATTGTCTAAAGATACTTCTCAGTACATGTACTGTCCTCTCTTCATTACAGCAATCTTTTATACTGCTTCCAAAACAAAACCAACAAAGTCATTGGAGAAGCATTTGTAATATCCAAATAAAAATAGATGCTTCCTATCTTTCACATTCCCTTCAGTGAATAGTTCTACCTTTCAAGCTATCACCTGTGTATACATCTGGTTATTTAATTGATTTATAAATAATTATTTAAATGTAAATAAAATATTTTAAAATTTTATCTTCAGAGTCAGAATGGCAAACATATTAAAGATCTGTACTGTGAATAATTAATCTACATCACTTTGATAGTATTACAAATGATATATAATATCAAACCACAGAGATAATTTTCAGTCTATTAGAAACATAAAGAAAAGAGGCTAAATATGCAGCCAAGTGACTATTCAAAACCTGCAGTGAGTGAATGGGGGATTCAGATTTTGTTCAACCACAATCCAGGTCCATGCTCTGTTCCCTTGCCTTTCAATGTAGATCAGTCATATTAATGCTCCAAAGTAGCTGTTTTGGTGAATATATTGTGAATAAACTTACCTGATAGGAGATGATCATTTCTGTGTCAGAAAACAATTTTATTTGTAGCAGTGTCTTGCTCAGTAAGTCCCTGTATGTTTAAAGATTTTCAGAAATTTATTACATGAATATTTTAAAATAGTTCATAAAACAAATTTGTAAGATAATTCAGCTGATCTCCTCTATATTTTTACTGCTGTAACCCTAGGAAAACTATCTGAAAAGTAGGGTTGATCAATTAATTTAACATTGGATTCATGTAAAGTAATAACTACCTGCATTCCTGTTTAGTCGCTCAGTCATGTACGACTCTTTGCAATCCCATGGACTGCAGCCCACAGGCTCCTCTGTCCATGGGGATTCTCCCCCAGGCAAGAATGACGGGTTGCCATGTCCTCTTCCAGGGGATCTTCCCAACCCAGGTCTCCTGCATTGCAGGCGGATTCTTTACCATCTGAGCCACCAGGAAAGCCCAATAAATTCACCTCAGTGGAGTTAAATCCCATGGTCTATGTAAAATTTATATTATAAATGTATCCACTGCTACTGTAAAATTCTTCCTTATTGGAACCATATATCTCAGTTTTCATTATTATTATGCTTCAGACTTCTTTCTTAAGAAATAAAATATTCACTAGATAGCAGACTTTTAGAGTCCTCATTCTTACCAGTGCATCCAAAGTTGCATTTCTTACTTCCTAACCTCAAAAAGACACCAAATATGAAGTAATAGTCATGGATTTGCAACACTACAGATCCAAAAGTCCATTTAGAGAGCACTTATGAAAGTGAAAAAGTAAGTGTTAGTTGCTCAGTCATGTCCGACTCTTTGTGATCTGTGGACTGTAGCTCACCGGGCTCCTCTGTCCATGGAATTCTCCAGGCAAGAATACTGGAGTGGGTTGCCATTCCCTTCTCCAGGAGATCCTAATCTAATCTTCAGTAGTAAGTGAATTATGCCTATTTTGCTCCAGTAAAATTAATTATTTGACCCTTCCCCAAAAGAATAGTTGTTGTCAACTGTTCCCATTGTCCTCATCATCCCTCTATGCTAGGTATATCCAATTTTCTATGCCTACATCTAACATAGTACTTATCACATAATGTTATCTATTTAATTGTACATCTCTTCCACAGCACTCCAAGTTCATTAAAGACAGGGTCCATGTCTCTCCTTTGATTACTGGCCCATTGGAGAAGACCAATGCTAAAATTAGCTGAGCTGCTTTTTAAAACTGCTTTTTCATATTACTCTTTGGTGGAATCTCCTCCTTAGCAAGGGCAATGCCATTGTTTTTTGTCACTTCCTTTATGTGGTACATTGTAAACAGATTACCTTAGGTTACAGCACTGACTCCCTGATTCAGAGGTAAATCCAGAGGAGTCCCAGCCCTCAAGTGTGAGCCAGGGGCTCACAGGGTTAGGACAGAAACACAGACAGCCATAGCAGTGACTCAGTCAAAAACAATGATGACTTCAGTCATTTCCCCATTCATCGTCCTGTCTTCTGCCTACCTAAGATATACTTGTTATTTTAAGCTCTAAAATAATACAGCTCTTACAAGTAAGTTCTAATTTAAAGACATTTCTTCTTTTTAGAAAATCATGCATTAATAAAGAAAACCTCAAAGAAAGAAGAAAGTCTGCCAACAAATTAGGATTTCTAAACAATTAATTCTTAAGATATAGGAATTAACATTTTTATAATTGAATTATGGGAGTTTAATTTTTAATTATTTCCCAAGATATTAATACAGTTTGATATATTTTACCAGCCACATAAAGCTCAAAATCAAACTGCACAAGTATAATGTTGAGTAAAAATTAGTTTCTGGAAAGCAGTCATAAAGGATTAGATGGAAATATGCCATCTGTTTAAGTAGGTGTGGCTCATACTCATAGTCCATCTAACTGCTGAATTGCTCCTGCCTTTTTGTTCAGGCAGGTTGACTTTCTGGTAAAGCATTCTTATGTCTCCCTGATTCGTTGTGCAACCTAATATAAGAGTGTAATTGTCATTGGCATATATAACTGGATACTCCCTCTGGGTTTACAGAAATCAAGAGCACAATAAAAAATGAAACTACATTGGCATGTATACTATTTAACTCATAGAACACCTGGTGATTTTTTTTGAAGAGCAACTCCTAAGAAGAAATGCCTCATAGTTTTACAGTTCTCTGCATCTGAAACTTGGGACATAATTGTAATCCATTTACTCACCCTCTCCTCACACAGTTTGCACATGAATTATAAACAGGTTTGCAATTCTGCAGGAATTGGAGAGGCATAGCAAAATTATCTGGATTAAATCTTACTCTAGAATATTCCCTAGATATCGAGGAACGAGTAGGAAATTATTATTAATATATTTTTATCCAAAATGAATGAGAAGTGGAATGGCACACTTAACTGAATGTTCTGAATAATGGAAACTTACTATACAAAATGTATTGATTTCTAAATGAGCAAAATACGGCAAAATGCATGTAACACCAAAAAATTCATTAAATGTAACAACATATCGCTCTTTCCTGGTTACAAGCATTATTTTTTCTGTTATATAGTTATTTTAGTGTCATAGCCTGCTTTCTCAAAAAGCAGAGCCTGAGACAGAGACTTGCATGCAGTAATCGATTTGAGAAAGAATAAAGGATAGAAAGAGTAAGATGGGGAGAGGAAGTTGACCATTACTAGCAGCAACCCTGGCTTCATCTCACTGGACGTTTTGAATTTTATTTCCCCTATGACTAACGGGGGAAACATTTTTGCATCAGCTCTCATCCTATTCTGGCTCTAACAGAGTTACTGCCCCTATCTCCCATTGTCCATCTGGGAATGTCCAGTGGTTTCCTTCTAGCAGAAACTGAAAAGTCCTAGGTACTGACTTGAGAAAGTCATTTGTTACTCCTGAGATGAGCAGATCCAAATCTGCATGGAACTGGTAACCATACTGTGGCCAAGATAATTGGGCCAAGAGCATTCAAAGTGGCACCCAAAAAAAGGGGTTAAATGCATTTAGTATTTAGTGATTTGTATTCAAGATGTGGTAAAAGATCACCATTTTTCATATATTTTAGTATTTTTGAGGACCCAGACTTCTTTCTCAAATAACTTGTAATGGGGAACTTGAGAGTCTTTTTAGAAACAGAATAATAAATACTAAAATTTTATTACTCTCTATGCTAACATATGAACATAGAAATCACATAGTCAGCAAATGAAGCAACTGACAAACAACTAATCTCAAAAATAAACAAGCAACTCATGCAGCTCAAGTCCAGAAAAATAAACGACCCAATCAAAAAATGGGCCAAAGAACTAAATAGACATTTCTCCAAAGAAGACATACAGGATGGCTAACAAACACATGAAAAGATGCTCAACATCACTTATTATCAGAGAAATGCAAATCAAGACCACAATGAGGTATGATTTCACACCAGTCAGAATGGCTGTGATCCAAAAGTCTACAAGCAATAAATGCTGGAGAGGGTGTGGAGAAAAGGGAACCCTCTTACACTGTTGCTGGGAATGTAAACTAGTACAGCCACTATGGAGAACAGTGTGGAGATTCCTTAAAAAACTACAAATAGAACTGCCTTATGGCCCAGCAATCCCACTACTGGGCATACACACTGAGGAAACCAGAATTGAAAGAGACACGTGTACCCCAATGTTCATTGCAGCACTGTTTATAATAGCCAGCACATGGAAACAACCTAGATGTCCATCAGCAGATGAATGGATAAGAAAGCTGTGGTACATATACACAATGGAGTATTACTCAGCCATTAAAAGAATACATTTGAATCAGTTCTAATGAGGTGGATGAAACTGGAGCCTATTATACAGAGTGAAGTAAGCCAGAAAGAAAAACACCAATACAGTATACTGACACATATATATGGAATTTAGAAAGATGGTAATGATAACCCTGTATGTGAGACAGCAAAAGAGACACAGATGTATAGAATGGACTTTTGGACTGTGAGGGAGAGGGAGAGGGTGGGGTGATTTGGAAGAATGACATTGAAACATGTATACTATCATGTAAGAAACAAATCGCCAGTCTATGTTTGATACAGGATACAGGATGCTTGGGGCTGGTGCACGGGGATGATCCAGAGAGATGATATGGGGTGGGAGGTGGGAGGGGGGTTCAGGATTGGGAACTCATGTACACCTGTGGCGGATTCATGTCAATGTATGGCAAAACCAATACAGTATTGTAAAGTAAAATAAAGTAAAAGTTAAAATTTAAAAAAAGGAAAGAAATTACATAGTCAAGACTGACTAAAATTATATGCCTATAGAATGTGTTCTCCAAAACAAAATAGTTAATATTAATATTTTTAAATGTATTCATAAATCTAACTATGTCCATTTTCTTCTCCCTTGACATTTAGATATTGCAATGCCAATAGCAGAAAATTTTCTCCATACATGTAAGTTCATTAATAGTTATTTTCTAGTAAAAAATTTCCTAGATGGGAAAAAAAAAAGAGGTTTCACTTGAGAGTTAATGTGGTATGCACAAAGGGGCAATGGAAAACCTTCTTTAAAAATTGTGTGAAGGTGATTGTAGATGGTCTTACATTAACTGATACCATGGATTTAAAATGAGGAACACATTATCTCATGCCATAATGGCAGAAGGGATCTAAGCACTGATAATTAAAATCTCAGAATCTAAATGTAGCTATACATGTTTTGAGCCCCAGGTCTGCCACTTACGAACTGGATGAATTTACACAGGTTACTTAACTTCTCATACCTTCAGTTCGAAGGTACTGTGATGATAAATGGAGGTACAAGTAAGTACTTAAAAAGAGTACACGCTCCTAGTGAGCACTCAAAAGATGTCAGCTATTTGCATTTTCTATTCTGCCAATGAAAACTTCAGGCCTAAGAGCTCTCTGTGGAATTCTGATCCTAGAAGCCAAGTCCATTAGTGTGCTGAGAAGTCTGCTGCCTTACATACAAGCAGCTCCTTGCTGGCCAAAGCCTTCTGCTTCTACTCTTCTGCTAGACGCTTTAAGAAATGTGATCCCCAAGGTTACTAGAACCTGGAGCACACTGTCAGGGAGAAGCACTCTTCTTACCTGAGGTTGAGCAGCTGGATTAGAGGACTTGCCCTCCAGAGCGAGGTGACACCAACCCCAGTGGGTTATCCTTCAGTCACAGCGTGGTTATTCCTGAGCAACCTGGGTAATATTTAACACAAATCTGTATTAGATTGCTTTCCTCTGTGATATATTTTTATGAAACTATCATTTAGCAACTAATAAGACATTTTAAGCTAAATTATTCCTATAAAAAAACTTCAGTACTGATATGATCAAAATCAAAAATTAGGAATCTGTCAGGTTGGTAGAGAGAAGTAATCCACATAGGAATAAAAGCAGTGATAAGAAAGAGATCAGTCAGTTTGTGCATCCCCCCAGACTAGAACATTAAACAAACATCTATATCAATATCCGAATTTGACTTGGTTTATCTGAGATTTTAACTCTACTTTAAATAAAAGGGGAGAAGGGAGAAGCAAGAAAAATCAAACAGGGTTGAAAAAAGAATAGAGTGGCATGTGACATAAAGTGACATATTAAAATGCAGTAGTAAGATAAACAACAGTGTCCTACTGTATAGCACAGGGAACTATATTCAATATCATGTGATCAACCATAATGGATAAAGAATGTATATATATATATATATATATATATATAAAATTGAGTCACTGTGCTGTATAGCAAAAATTAACACAGCATTGCAAATCAACTATACTTCAATTTAAAAAAAGTGTAGTAAAAAGTGATGATAGAGAGGCTGTTAGAGCTTGGTAGATTATTTGATGTTTCTGAAACTATCACCCAGAGAGCCTTTATTGTATTCCTTAAATCCTTGAAATTTGCCATAAGACTTCTTTTGACAGAACAAAAGCTCTAAGGTGCCAGGTAAGATTTTGCAAATATAATAACAAGGTAATACTGCAGAGGTGGCATCCAAAAGCTTAACAGAAGTAATTATCATGAATAAGTAAAATCTTGGAATGAAAATTGGTGCATGGATGTAAATTAGATTAAAATTCTGAGTAAGAGCAGAGACAGGGAAGTAGAGTCACCGAGGGGAGGTTCTACTAGCCCAGAGAGCATCTTTGTTTTTACATTCCTCTGAAAGAAGTTGAGTAAAAGCCAACTTCCTTTAGGAGTTGTTCAAACAGAAGGGAGGATCCAGAGGAACCCTTATAGTTTTAGGTTCTGCATTATTTGCTTTATCCTCAGTAGCGTCCATGGTAAGGGAGTGGAAAGAAAGAGGGAAAGAAAAAGGAGTCATACTCAGTGAGTCAATATGAGGGTTCTCTCATTCAAAAATAACAACCACAAAGGCCCTGCTTCAACTCAGTGATGCTTGCAAAGAACATGCCTTAACAACCTGAAGTTTGCGTCTCATCAAAGAGAACAATCTAGAATCAGAAGCAATATATAAGCTTAAAGACTTCAACAGGCTAGTGAAGGCCTTTTAAAAGTCTATGTCCCTCTTCTGTGTTTCTAATCCTTTCCACACTCAGGAAAGAATATCTCAAGATACATCTTGTCACATATAATGCATAACATCTCTATGAAGCAGTTGACCGTCTAACCTTTCCAATAAATTTAAATATTCCCACTCTTGATACAAATACCTTTATCTAATTCAGAGTTTTTCAATCTTAACTACTAACATTTTGGGCTAGAAAATCTTTTGTTTCAAGGACAGTTCCATGCATTACAGGATTTTTAGCAGCATTCCTGTCCTCTACCCACTAGATTAACAGTAGCCAAACACTGCCCTCCTTCCAGTTATAACAACCAAAAATGTTTCCAGATATTGCCAAATTACTTCTGGGGATGGGAGGTGGCATGTTAAACTGACATCAATTGAAACCACTACTTTAATCTATGACCACTGCATTGATTTTGGCAAGTTTTATTTACTCTCCAAATTCTTATGAACAAACCTTATACATAAAAGTTTTGTAGTCAAATATTTTTATCTTAAGATGTCTCATGAATTACACTATATAGACTTCATTTCTACAAACATTTGAGAACTTGTTCGAGCTTCTTTTATGTGATGAGTTCTCTCCATTAGGTTCTGGATATATAATTTTTAAAGATATGGTTCTTACCCTCTAGAAATATTAAAGAGACTGAGAATCTCTAGCAAAAGGTATCATAAATTGTTAAGGGACAAGCTCAGTGCTTTAGATGGAGTAAGGCAAGATAAGAGAATCAGAGAGTGGGTCAGATGGGCAGGATAATAGTGAAGTTATACTATTACTGCAGATTTGCTTTAAAGAGTCTAGCAGTTTCTCTGGACCTGAATTGACACTAAAGTACAGTCTTGATACTGAAAAGTATGTGACTTTGGGGAAAGGGTTAGTTCTCTTCATGTATTATTCCTTTTACCCAAGTAAAATACATTTTTGTGTACTCTGTCTCTCATCAGTAATTCATTCACATTCACATTCATTCACATTTTCTTATAAATGCTTCCTAGCAATCATTGCTTTAAACAACTGTTCACAAATTCTAAAATCACACATTTTTCCATGCAACTTCGTAATTTGTTTTACAATTATTCCAAATTTAAACATTTAATTCCACCTACCTCTTTCAGGAGGTCATAGCAAGGACATGCACACACACAAAGGGGATGAGGATGGGGGAGAAAGATGTCCATCTATATTGAATAAATTTTCAGGAAATCTCAAGACATCAGTAAATTAGTATTAACGTCTTCAAGACTGTGTTTTTTCTCAATTAAAAGTTAATAGTGACTTATTTATAGAAAGGTAGATTGCTTAAGAATGCATGCATACATGGTATCAATATCGTTATGTGCTAATGACTCCATTTTGGAGCAGGTTGTGGACATCGCAAAATTACTCACTCTGGCAACAAGATAGCCGGGGGCATGGATGCTGAGGAAGGAGAATGGCCCTGGCAAGCTAGTCTTCAACTGAAAAGTGTCCACCGATGTGGAGCCACTCTGATTAGTAACAGCTGGCTTGTCACTGCTGCTCACTGTTTCATAAAGTAAGCTCTGGACCACATAAATTTCTCAAATTCACTCAAGTACCTAAAAGTCTGATAGGTATCTTTCAAGAATACAGCCATATAACTATGCTTCCAACTGTCCAGTATTGTGAGGTATAGCTCAAAATTACTCAATGAATTATCAGTTTTTTTAAAAAAAAGATATATTCAGACTGAGCGATGTTATCAACAGTGGCACATTTTGGACCAAATAATTCTTTGTTGTGGGGAGCTATTCCGTGCCTTATAGAATGTTTAGGAGCATCCCTGTCAATAGCATCAAATGTCAATAGCATCCCCTCAAGACTGACAACCAAAAATCTCTCCAGACATTAGCAAATGTCTCTTGGAAGACAAAATAGCTCTCAATTGAAAGTCACTAAGATGAATCTACTTAACTCAATTTCATAAGGAAACTGTAAAGCCCAAATTGAATGCAGATCTGTTTCTTTCTCATCTGTTACATTAGGTCTAATTTACTTAATTATAAGTATTTTAGTCCCTCCTGCAAACTTCCATATATACATCTCTCTTTGAAATGATTTTTTCTTTAAAGGACATATTATTATATCAAAAGTTTGCTTTTTTATACCTAAAAGTTTTTTACCCTTTTGTTTGATGGTTTGTTTCACCAATTTCTGTTGACTTTATATAACACTTACTGGTTTTATATACAAACAAAAATTCCTCTCAAACTTGAGAGTTGTAAAGTGTTCCAGCAACAGTACTTTTCAGTGCTTAATGTGTTGAATACAACCCTTGATTAACAAGTAATAGTAAAAATCAGAATATCTTTCTATTTATAGTTTTTAATGATTATAAAAGAGAATTTTGACTATATCCTTAATTTCCATAGGTTTACTCTGTCTCATATCCTTGCACACTATTTATAAAATCTTATTTATCTTGTGTTGTTATATTTACCTTTCTAAATCCTCCTGAGTCTTTTCTGTACAAATAATAATAATAATAAAATATAGTTTCTATGAGTTACTTTTTAAAATAGAGCTTATTGACTTATTCAAAATTTATTCATGCTATCATTATTTTAGCTTTTTTTCTTACATACAGCTTTGCTTTTGTGTGCTTATATGCACTATGGAATTCAAAATTTATCTATTTCTTTTTGCAAGTATAAGATATTAATTCCTACAACTCCAATATATAGGACTTTTAATAAATAAATCTATTTTCTTTAGGGCCAGGGATCCCAAACAATGGAATGTTAGTTTTGGGCTCCTTTTAAGTGATCCACAAATACAGCGAAGTGTCAAGGATATTATAATTCATGAAAACTACCACTACCCTTCACACGACAATGACATTGCTGTAGTGCATCTGTCTTCACCAGTACTGTATACAAGCAATATCCGAAGAGCATGTCTTCCAGAAACTTCTTATGCATTCCCATCCAATTCTGATGTGGTGGTCACTGGATGGGGAACATTAAAGTCTGATGGTGAGTTCCTAAACTTCTATCATTATATGGTTTGGGTTTTAGGAGTTTAGAAAGATACTCAGAATCACAGCTAAACCTGAGAAGTACTCTCTCTAGGTCATTTTAAAGGAGATGAAAACCAACTTCAATGACATTCATATAGAAACTACAATTTCGTAGCATTTTTTAATGTAACTTCACTTCCCTTAACAATGGCAGTTTTTATAGAAATGTAATATTTGAATAAATTGCTTATTACTTGAATAAGCAATTCATTTACCTTCATTTCATTTATTGATTTACTCATTCAATAAACATTTACTTTGATCACAACCTTTATTCCAAGTACTGTCCTAGGTCATTTAGATATATTAGTAACTAAAATAGGCAAATATTTCCTGCTCTTACAAAGCTCACATTCTTGGCAAAGGAAGACAGACAATAATCATGAGATATAATAAATAAGATTACACAGCACATTTTCTATAGGTAAGTACCATAGAAAAAGTAAGCACCACAGAAGATTGGACATTTTTGATGGGGTAAAATGAATGACCTGTGACAAAGCAATACTTGAGCAAAGACCATTTAAACATGTGCATTTACATGACCCTAATAATGTAAGCATGTTGTGTTTGTATTCATAAATGCATTTAAAAGCAGAAAATATAAACTCCAAATTCCAAGATAGGATTATAGTAACAACAGAAAATCTAAAAATAATCATAAAATGTATATTTCTGGAGTATGAGTTTTTCATTTTGTTTTCTAAAGTATATGTGTAATAAACATAAACCTCCAAAACAATTCAAAAGTAAAAAAATTACATCAACATGGATGGACGCACTTAGTATTTCTAAATATGGTCATTTTTAACAGTAGCTGGGTGTGTTCGTAACATTGTTTCCTTGTCAATAAGAAAGCACACAAATACAAGTTTAAATAAAACATATGTTTTACATTGATTTTGAAATTGTACACAATGTTAGATACTAATAACCAAGCAAGGGAGATTAATATTGACTTTAGAAAAAGTTATATAATTTTTTCCCTAGGAACAAGTCCTAATATACTCCAAAAGGGATTAGTGAAGATTATAGATAACAAGACCTGCAACAGGAAAGTGGTATATGATGGTGCAATCACACCTGGGATGTTGTGCGCTGGGTTTCTGGAAGGAAGTGTCGATGCCTGCCAGGTAAATCTGCTTATTCTATTTTCAAATGGATTTTTTTGTATGATTTTTAATTTCCAATTAATCTGTTCAATGGTCTCAAAAGACTGATAATCTTTAAAGACTGAAGTACATATTATACCCAAAGTAGCTGATTAAAATTATATTTCATATATATAATGCTAGGTCTCATTAAAGTATTAAAGGGCTAAATCACCCTTACTGAAAGGGGATGAGAATCAATTTCAAATAAGCAATGACGAGATGCAACTGAATATTGGTAACTTTAGTTCAACTGGTCCTCTTTCACTGGGAAACACAACTGGGTTTGACAACAGGACTAAGGATTATGGAGCTTTTTTGATTTAGAGTGGCTCCAACACATTAAATTTTGATTTATTTAACATTTATGTAGCATCTTCATGAGCTAGCTACTGTTTTAAGCTCTTTAAAAATAATTTAGCTGGGTTATGCCAATCTTGTGATGTATGCTTATACTATTATAAACCCTACTTCTCAAATGAAGAGACTGGGACAAATAGATCAAGTAATGTCTAAACTAACACAGGTATTAAATGATAAAACTGAGATTAAGTTAGGGAATTAGACTCCACAGCCTCTAATTTGAATGCTCCACCAAGTTTCCTTTCCATATGCTTAATATACTTCAAATACTTCTGATGCTGTTTATAAGCAATAGTCCTAGAACCAACAAAAATACTATTGTAGTTATCTAGGCAGGCAGAATCAGTGATAAATCCAGAAGGATTCTTATCCTATTCATTCAATTCACTTATTATTCTTTCACTCTAGGAGCTAGATGACATGCAAACAAGAACTTGTAATACATAATTATCATTTCTTATTACTTATTCCCATTTTCCCAACTGTCCCATTAAACTTACTCTTCAAAGTCATTACAAAATTAAATTCTGTTTCACTCACTTTATCCCAGTCTATCACCCTCTACCCCATGACTCTCTTCTAAGTTTGTGCACCCTAGAATCCATGTTTTATTATTTCAGCCACTATATTGACAGCACCATCAATGATTTCATCATCTTTTGATTCCCCCACACCCATCTTAATCTCCAAACACAAGGCAATCTATTTGCCTTACTTGCTTTTATATATGATCCGCTGTTCATGGGGTTCTCAAAGCAAGAATACTGAAGTAGTTTGCATTCTTGTAATGGTTTGCCTACAAGACCTTTTAGAACTAACATCCAAAAAAGATGTCCTTTTCATTATAGGGGACTGGAATGCAAAAGTAGGAAGTCAAGAAACACGTGGAGTAACAGGCAATTTGGCCTTGGAGTACAGAATGAAGTAGGGCAAAGGCTAATAGAGTTTTGCTAAGAGAATACATTGGTCGTAGCAAATACCCTCTTCCAGCAACACAAGACAAGACTCTACACATGGACATTGCCAGATGGTCAATACCAATATCAGATTGATTATATTCTTTGCAGCCAAAGATGGAGAAGCTCTATACAGTCAGCAAAAACAAGACTGGGAGCTGACTGTGGCTCAGATCATGAACTCCTTATTGCCAAATTCAGGCTTAAATTGAAGAAAGTAGGGAAAACCACTAGACTATTCAGGTATGACCTAAATCAAATCCTTTATAATTACACTTCCACACAGTGGAAGTGACAAATAGATTCAAGGGATTACATCTGATAGCCAGAGTGCCTGAAGAACTATGGATGAAGGTTCATAACATTGAACAGAAAACAGGGATCAAGACCATCCACCAAAAAAGAAATGCAAAAAGGCAAAATGGCTGTCTGAGGAGGCTTTACAAATAGCTGTGAAAAGAAGAGAACTGAAAGGCAACGGAGAAAAGGAAATATATACCCATTTGAATGCAGAGTTTCAAAGAATAGAAGGAGAGATAAGAAAGCCTTTCTTAATGATCAATGCAAAGAAATAGAGGAAAACAATAGAGTGGGAAAGACTAGAGATCTCGTCAAGAAAATTAGAGATACCAAGGGAACATTTCATGCAAAGATGGGCTCAATAAAAGACAGAAATGGTATGGACCTAACAGAAGCAGAAGATATTAAAAAGAGATGGCAAGAAAACACAGAAGAACTATACAAAAAAGATCTTCACAGCCCAGATAATCATGATGGTGTGATCACTCACCTAGAGCCAGACATCCTGGAATGTGAAGTCAAGCAGTTCTTAGGAGGCATCACTATGAACAAAGCTAGTGGAGGGGATGGAATTCCCATTGAGCTATTTCAAATCCTAAAAGATGATGCTGTGATGATGCTGCACTCAATATGCCAGCAAATTTGGAAAACTCATCAGTGGCCACAGGACTGGAAAAGGTCAGTTTTCATTCCAATCTCAAAGAAAGGCAATGCCAAAGAATGCTCAAACTACCACAAAAGTGCAGTCATCCCACATGCTAGCAAAGTAATGCTATAAATTCTCCAAGCCAGGCTTCAGCAATACATGAACTGTGAACTTCCAGATGTTCAAGCTGGTTTTAGAAAAGGCAGAGGAACCAGAGATCAAACTGCCAACATCCACTGGATCAACAAAAAAGCAAGAGAGTTCCATAAAAACATCTGCTTCTGCTTTATTGACTATGCCAAAGCCTTTAACTGTGTGGATCACAACAAACTGTGGAAAATTCTTCAAGAGATAGGAGTACCAGACCACCTGACCTGACTCTTGAGAAACCTCTATGCAGGTCAGGAAGCAACAGTTAGAACTGGACATGGAACAACAGACTGGTTCCAAATAGGAAAAGGAGTACGTCAAGGCTTTATATTGTCACCCTGCTTATTTAACTTATATGCAGAGGACATCATGAGAAATGCTGGGATGGAGGAAGCACAAGCTGGAATCAGGATTGCTGGGAGAAATATCAATAAGCTCAGATACGCAGATGACACCACCCTTAAGGCAGAAAGTGAAGAGAAACTAAAAAGCCTCTCGATGAAAGTGAAAGAGGAGAGTGAAAAAGTTGGCTTAAAGGTCAACATTCAGAAAACGAAGATCATGGCATCTGGTCCCATCACTTCATGGCAAATAGATGGGGAAACAGTGGAAACAGTGACAGTCTTTATTTTGCGGGGCTCCAAAATCACTGCAGATGGTAATTGCAGCCATGAAATTAAAAGACGCTTGCTCCTTGGAAGAAAAATTCTGACCAACCTATACTGCATATTAAGAAGCAGAGACATTATTTTGCCAACAAATGTCCGTCTAGTCAAAGCTATGGTTTTTCCAGTAGTCATGTATGGTTGCACTATAAAGAAAGCTGAGCGCTATTGGAGAGATGGTGTGCATGATAAAGAGGCAGGTTGAGGAGGGTAAAAGTTCCATTTGGGATTTGTAAAATATGAGGTGCCTATGGAATATCCAGATATATATGTTTAATATATCATTGTAAATAAGAATCTTGAGGTCAGAAAAGAGTTCTGGCTACAGATATATACCTAAAAGTCATTGTCATCTGGACAGTAGTTATATTCATGAGCATGGATCAATAACTCAGTGTATAAAATAAGAAGCAGCTAAGTAACTGAACTCAGGTATCATGCTTTTAAAGGACTAACAGTAAGAGATAAGAATGATCAGAAAAACTGAAAAGCCTAAGAAATTGATCTCACCAGAATCCAGGGATCGGGAAAAAAAAGGGGGGATGGTTAATAATAATACATAACATCAAGTCAAGTTAACTGCTGGAAAGTGTCTATCAAATTCAACAACTGTATATTGGTAAAGTTGGAAAACTGCATTGGTAGAAAACCCATTTTGAATTTTTCTACCAATTGAGTAAAAGATTAAGTAAGTTGAGCAAAAGAGTATTAGTTTAATATAGTCTCATTTATTTATTCTTTTGCTCTTGCCTGAGAAGACATCCAAAAAGCTATTGCTAAAACCACTGTAAAAGTGATTACTGCTTACATTTTCCTCTAGGAGTTTTATGATTTCAGGTCTTATATTTAAATCTTTAATTCACTTTGAGTGTATTTTTGTATGTGATATACGACAATGGTTCAGTTTCATTCTTTTGCACATAACTGTCCAGTTTTTCTGAAAGTGAAAGTGAAAGTCACTCAGTCATGTCCAACTCTTTGTGAAATTCCAGGCCAGAATAGTAGAGTGGGTAGCCTTTCCCTTCTCTAGGGGATCTTCCCAACTCAAGGATCTTCCCAACTCAGGGATCAAATTCAGAATCCACATTGCAGGCAGATTCTTTACCAGTTGAGCCACAAGGAAAGCCCAAGCACCATTTATTAAAGAGGGTGCCTTTCCCGCATTGCATACTATTCTTGCCACATGAAAAGATGCTCAACGTCATTAATTATCAGAGATATGCAAATCAAAGCTACAATGAGATATCACCTCATACCTGTTAAAATGGAAATTATGAAAAAGAAGATACAAGTCTTGGTGATTGCAAAGAAATGGGAATCCTTGTACACTGCTGATGGGAATGTGAATTGGTGCAGCTGTTATGGATAACAGTTGGAAGTTCCTCAAAAAAATAAAAATATAACTAGTTTATTATATGGAAGCTTCCTAACTGTCCATTGATAGGTGAATGTATAAAGAAGATGTGGTATATACACACACACACACACACACACACACACACACACAATGGAATATGATTCAACCATACAAAAGAATGAAATCTTGCCATTTGCAGCAACATGGATGGACCTGAAGGGTATTGTGCTAAGTGAAACAAGCAAGACAGAGTAACAGTAACTATATGATTTCTCTTATATGTGAAATCTGAAAAACAAAATGAAACAGACTTATAGGAACAGAAAAGAATCTAGTGGCTACCAGAGGGGAAGGAGTAGGGGAACAGATGAAATACGTGAAGAGAATTAAGGGGTACAAAATTCCAACTATAAAATAAATAATGAAGTAGAACATAGAAATATGTCAATAACACTGTAACAACTTTGCATGGTGACAGTGGTACCTGGACTTATCATGGTGATCAATTCATTATGTGTTCAATATAAAAGATCAAATCACTATGTTATATACCTGAAAATAACATGATATTATACATTAATTATAATTCAATTTAAAAAAAAAGAAGTGAAGAATGAGAAACTGGAAACTTCAGTATAGACTACTACATTAAGTTTGGGCTTCCAAGTGGCTCAGATGGTAAAGAATCTGCTTGCAATGCAGAAGACCTGGGTTCAATCCCAGATCAGGAAGATCCCCTGGAGAAGGAAATGGCAACCCACTCCAGTATTTTTGCCTGGGAAATCCCATGGAGAGTGGAGCCTAGTAGACTACAGCCTATGAGGTTGCAAAGAATCAGACATGACTGACTCATTAACACTATTACTACGTCAAGTCCCTTTTATGAAAAGAAGATAATTAGGACAATAAAAGAGCTTTTAATATCCAGAAATACTGTGATTTTTTTCAGGTAGACAAACCAAAACAGGCAGACAAAAAGTATATATGCCTACAGAGAAAAGGCAGTGAAGGGAATGAAGACATATTGGAAAAAAATACACAAAACAATTACTGATAGAACAAAGTTTTGATTCAAAGAACAGATGAGGGGATTAACCCTGAAAAGAAACAAATACATCCATTTGCCTGAAAAGGGGAGTAAACATAGATGTGGGCTGATGTAGGTGAGCTGGGAAATCAAAAGGGACAAGGACAGGAAACAGAGAGATTGCTCCCTGTTGCTCTCTACTTATTCCATCAATTTGAAACTAAGTAAGATACTAGGTTCCAAGTGAGAAAATCAAATTTTTAAAAATTCTGAAATGAACCTTGTATGTTGCTGGTGGGAATGTAAAATGGTGACCCTATATGGAAAGCAGCATGGTAATAATTTTTCAAAAACAAATAAAAATATATTAACCATACATTCCAGCATTTCCATTTCCCAGTATTCACCCAAAAGAATTAAAAGCAGGAACACAGATATTTGTACATCCATATTCATAGCAGCTTTATTCACAAGAGCCAAAAGACTGAAGCAACACAACTTTCCATTGATGGAAAAATTGATAAACAAAATGTAATATATGCATAACATTACATATTATTCAGCCTTAAAAAGACGAAACTTCTGAGACACTCTACAACATGGATGAAACTTAAGACATTATGCTAACTGAAATAAGCTAGTCGCAGAAGTACAAATGCTATACAACTCCATTCATGTAAGGCACTTGAAATAGTTAGATTCATAGAGACAGAAAGTGGAATGGTGACTGCCAGGACCTGGAGAAAGGGGACAATGAGGAGTAATCATTCAATGCTGGGTGTAGAGTTTCAGTTGTCCAAGATGGAAAGGTTCTGGAGATGAGAGGTGATGATGATCACACAATATGAATGTACTTAATGCCATTGAATTGCATACTTAAAATGGTTAAAATGGTAATTTTATGTGTATTTTATACAACTGAAAAATAAATAATAATTTTTTAAAATTATGAAATGAGAAGAGTTTTTACTGGCTCTTCTTAACAATGAGAATGAAATATGTCTAGGGACCCCACAGGGGAGGGGATGTTGGTTTAAGGATGTAAATTTGTGACAAGATTTTCTTTCACAGTGTATGGTTGGCCCAGATTATAGTGTGTGGAGGGTAAGAAGCTAAGAATCTTGTTGGCAGAGTGATCGTATGGATAAATCATGCACTATAGTCACATAAAGAAAGATAGAAAGTAGGAGGTAAGTTGGAGAAGGCAATGGCACCCCACTCCAGTACTCTTGCCTGGAAAATCCCATGGACGGAGGAGCCTGGTAGGCTGCAATCCATGGGGTCGCGAAGAGTCAGACATGACTGAGCGACTTCCCTTTCACTTTTCACTTTCATGCATTGGAGAAGGAAATGGCAACCCACTCCAGTGTTCTTGCCTGGAGAATCCCAGGGGCAGGGGAGCCTGGTGGGCTGTCACCTACGGGGTTGCACAGAGTTGGACATGACTGAAGCGACTTAGCAGAAGCAGCAGCCTCAGGAGGTAAGTTAATACACTAGGAGAAAAGGGAGGAGTCAAAAATTAGCTTTCTCAAGAAGTTGAAGAGCAGATGTAGGCTGAAAAGGAATAGAGTGCAAGTATAATGCTGGTAATAGCATCTCAAAGGTGGAGCCGATCCAGGTATTTTCCCAAGATTGGAAGAGCAATAGCCCAGTGCTGGTAGTGAGTAAATATAAATTACTTCTTTTTCAACATCTGTGTGAAAATGAGAGCATTTGGGGAGATAATCAGAGAATTCCTCAGCATACTGATGATGGTATAAGCAACAATATCTTAATTATCTCTTTTGGGTAATAATTGAGATTTTTCAAATGTATTTCTTATTATTATATTGTTGTATCCAAAGACATATATTGATGTCTTTGATTTAAATAAATGATTATAAAATTAAAAAGTGTTCTTGACTAGAATCATTTTAATATTGAAATATTTAGCATTTTTCCTTCTGTTTCTCCTGTCTTTACTACAGGAGAAAAAAATAAGCAATATTCATACTTAAATTATAAATAGTCATCATATATCCTTTTCTCTCTAGGGTGACTCTGGTGGACCTCTGGTTGGTGCAGATTATAAAGGCACTTGGTTCCTTGCTGGTATTGTAAGCTGGGGAGATGAGTGTGCCCTTCCAAACAAGCCTGGAGTCTACACTCGAGTGACACACTATAGAGATTGGATCATGTCCAAAACTGGTCTCTAGTGCAGAAGTACATTAAAGTTCAAAAATTATACCCTTGTAAAACATGTTTGTAATTTCAAAGCATATTTAACTTAGTATCACCTCTCTTTATGCACATTTAATGTTTCAAATTTAAACATATTTGTGTAATTTTAGAATTATGAAAAGTTTTTGTGTATTAGATTTTGACAGATATTTACTGATAGCAATGGAGTAGGACATAGAAATCTCCTTTCAAAGAAAAAAAAAAAGAAATCTCCTTTCACCCCGCTCTAGACTGAAAGGAATTATTTGAGTAAATATGGATTGCAGTTTACTAAGGAGATGTTCTCTGTTGATTTGTAGATCCAGGTCCCTTGAGAAGTCACAGATTAGATGTTATCAATAAACTCCCTTCTATTGCATATAAACAATCTCCTCCTGAATCACATGGACTTCTCCAGATCCAGATATCGGTGGGTTGTAAGCTACTGAGCTGCAATAATACTGCCTATAAAAATTTTTTCAGGAAAATTTGTCTACTTGTTTTCTTTCTAGTTTTTGTACTAATGCTAATCCCCTATTGATAGCTTCCTTACCTTGAGTGACACACAATAGAATGATAATCCCATAAACTATCCCAAGTCAATAGGTCCCTTGACAAATTCTGATGTCCCTACAATACTGTTATATGATATAGCTGTTACTAAGTATCTACCTAGCATAGCACCTAAAATGAAATATTTGCCGTAAAATTTTTGCCTGATTTAACACAGTAGGTTTATTATTTGATTGGTCTTAAAATATTCTGTTGTATCTTGAGACATAAATGTGTAAAAATTAACATTTCTACGCCCCGCCAAAGTAGTGCTGAAGTCCTGTCCAGTGTTCCTGAGCACAAGAAGGCTGTAACATGCCTTATGGAGAAAATGTACATGTTAGATGGGCCTTGTCAGGCATAAGCTATAGTGTTGTGTCCATGAGTTCAATGTTAATGAATCAAAAACCTTGTACATCCAGAAAAGGTAAGAGGAAATTTGCTGATCTGTACATAAGGCTGCTTCAGAGAGTGCTAAGCTGAAACCCATAGTATATGACGAAACCATAGAAAAGCTGCATGATGGTGAAAGTTGTGGATTCACGAGATGAGGGCTGATTTTTTTTTAAACAAGTCAAAATTAATTTAATCGGCAAAATGTTATAACTTCAAAAGGTATTTACACTGACAACACAAACATTGTCTAAAAGATCTTAACGAAATAGTTTAAATTCTCTTTTTCTTATCCCATCTTCAGAATCCATTGTGCATTTTACACTCAAAGCACATCTCAGTTCAGCTAAGCCAGACTTCAGATGGTCAGTTGCCACCTCTGGTTGATGGCAAAAGTGCTGGAGTGGGGTGCCATTGCCTTCTCCGGGTTGATGGCTATAGTGCTGGACAAACCCATGTCTCGTCCATTTCACCAACTCAAGTCGAAGCTAAATGATAGATTGAGTCTTTCATTCTAATTAGCATCCCAAATATCAGAAGTTCTAGGCCAAGGGTCAATTATTCGTATAGGCTTGTGGGAAGAGCAGGTATTCAACACTGATGACTTTGGCTTGTTTTTATAAGGAGGTTGACAAATGAATCTGTGTGATGCAAGTGATATTTTTGGCTTGCAGAAACCTAACAGTGTGTTTTCACTAGAATCAATGGTTCAGTATTCACTAATTCAGAGTTCATGGCAACTTTATAGAATATAACTACCACAAATTATTGTCATATTGACTTATTAGAGCAAATAAGTAAAGTGAACTGTATATTTATGATATATTTTTGTTTAAAAATGCATGTGTTACATTTTTCTAAAAAAAACACACTCCTCTTGATTTCTAACTCATCTATTTCCGCCACTAATTTTTCTAAAGCTGTCTATTTCAGAACCAAAACAATCCATTAGAAAATATTTCCAGACCCTTCAGAAAGGCACTTAGGAAGTAGATTCCATGTCCTATGGTATAATATTTCATCCAGGTCTAGAAGTAGGGAGGAAGCCAGTATTTCTGAGCATGTGGTGACAACCAAAAGGGAACCCAGGTAAGCAACTGGTCTAAGCTGCTCAAAACCCAGGAGCTAGCACAGAAGACACTGAAGAGGTACGTAAGGTAAGTCCAGTACCCTTATCTATCCTTATATAGTACCAAATGACTCCTTCAGGGCCTCGGTGATGCTATGTTGTTGTTGTTGGTTAGTCTCTAAGTCATGTCTGACTGTCTTGTGACCCCATGGACTATAGCCCACAAGGATCCTCTGTCCACAGGATTTCCCAGGCTAGAATACTGGAGTAGGTTATCAGTTCCTTCTCCAGGCGATCTTCCCAATCCAGGGATTGAACCAATGTCTCCTGCAAAGGCAGGTGGATTCTCTACCACTAAGACACCAAGGAACCGCAGATGATGCTATATTCATGTTTCATTCACCTGCCAAGAGAGTATATATAGCAGGTATTTAGTAATTATTTACTTAATAAATGAATGTAAGACAACAAACAAACAAATGAAACTACAAGAATGGGCCATCTAAATTAAAATAACCACTCTTACTTTTAACATTATTCTTTCTTTGGCTGCTACAGAAGCAAACTAGCTGATAAGACAAATCAATCTGGTGATTTAATAAATTCCAATCTAAGTCATACCAGTAGTAGGAAACATCATCAAACACTCAATATGTAAGATACAACAACAACACAGAGAAAGTTTCTAAGTGGCCCTAATGTGAAATGATCCAACTACAATATAAACGGATGTATATTATATATAAACATGCATAGATGTGGTTAAAGCATTTATATAGTATTCTCTCTAATACCAAGCTACCCCATGAAATAACATGCAAAAACAGCAAGTACAATAATTAGACAATTATAAAATCAAAGCAATAACAGAAAAATTGTTCATGAAGTTAATGATTTTATCTAAACATTAAGACTGATTGCATAAATTTGAATGCATCTCAGTATTAGATCAAATTAATTCTAACTGTTAAGGTATTAGTTTGATGTTTCATAGAGAACAGTTCTGAATAAATATATTTATCTAGTGTTTGGATGCTCAGCATTGTATGACTGAAAACAAAACAAATTTTTTGAGAAATTACAAATTTGTGATTCTTTAAATTACAAATCTTAACTGGATCAAGTTCTTTTTTAGTATTTTCTTCTTTTTCATTTTGCATGTATTGAACAGAACACTTAACATTCTTTTTCTAGAAAACGTCTTCACTAAAGTTACTTGAATAATATCCTAAGAGAATTTTAAATACAAAATTAAGTTTCAAACGTCCTTATTCACTTAGGAAAAATGTTGTGAAAACCAGGCCATCTGCTGAGATACTACAGTTACATTTGGCCCTCAGAAAGTGTTTGTCTGCTTCGCTTTAGCACCCTGTTGGATTACAAGCCCACAAAACAAGTTCACCTTGATCTTTCACTTTAAATACAAAGTATCTCAGGGACAAAATTTGACATAAATATAAACCTGTGACGTTACCAGCCAAAGAAGGCTGAAATAAAACAGGACTCCAAGTGCAATTACAATAAAACATCAGAAGTGCCAGAAACACGAGTCTTGAAGCTGTATCAGCCATAAAGGATGGCAAACGGTGACTCTCCTGATCAGAATGAAAACCACTGTTCAGCGATCAACAGCAGCATCCTACTGACACCGGGCAGCCTCCCCACCCTGACCCTATCTGGAAAGATCCGAGTGACTGTTACTTTCTTCCTTTTTCTACTCTCCACAATTTTCAACACTTCTTTCCTGTTGAAACTTCAGAATTGGACTCAAAGGAAAGAGAAGAGGAAAAAACTCTCAAAAATGAAGGTGCTTTTAAAACACTTGACTTTAGCCAACCTGCTGGAGACTCTGATTGTTATGCCACTGGATGGAATGTGGAACATAACTGTTCAATGGTATGCTGGAGAGCTCCTTTGCAAAGTCCTCAGCTATCTGAAGCTTTTCTCCATGTACGCCCCCGCCTTCATGATGGTGGTGATCAGCCTCGACCGCTCCCTGGCCATCACCAGGCCTCTAGCAGTGAAAAGCAACAGCAAGCTCGGACAGTTCATGATTGGCTTGGCCTGGCTCCTCAGTAGCATCTTTGCTGGACCACAGGTAAACCAATATTGCAGATTTTTTATGGAGATTACAGATTTCCTATCTAAATCTGAATGAAGGTCTTGTCAAAGGTAGTATTGTATTATCTCTGATAGCTTGGGCTCTGGAAGTCAGAGGGTGGAATTTAATCCTGACTCTGCTGTTACCTTTGGCAAATGTCTTAACCGCTCTGGGTTTCAGGTCTTGCATGTATAAAATGGAGGTAATGTCTACTTGATGCACCTTTGTAATGATTAAACAAATAATTTGTTAAGTTTTCTATCATACTCTCTGGCACACAGCAAATGCTCTCTCAAAATGAAGCTATTTCCAAATTTGAACTCATCCTCATTTGATTCTTCCATCTACATTTTCTTTTACTCTGGTTGACATGGTAAATTGGGAGAATCTTTAGGAACAATAAAATTTGCATAGGTAGAAAGTATGCATACCTTGTTTTATTTGGAACTTCGTGAGTCTTCTGTCATTGCAGCATAGAAAGAACTATCCTTAATTAGTATGTTCTGCAGTTTGCAGCTGGGTGGGATGGAATAAAAGGAAATGTGGGGCATCGTAGACGTTGATTTCCCTGAGGTTGACTTGAGCTTTATCTGGAGGTAGATGAGACTGTAACAGGCTGTGAGCAAAACTCTGTGACTACTGGTGCAGGCAAGGCCCTTTCCTTCAGAAAGCAGATAGCCCTCCAGACTGTCTTTATCAAAGGCACTCCGGTTGATGGATCTTCAGAATCTGCCTCTTCAACTGTCACATCTCTGAAGAAGACAATGAATTCTTGAAAATGGCAAAGATGACCAAATTGTCTCTATGTGTGTGAATGTACCCTGTGAAGAATCCAGGGTACAGGGATGTGTCAGGAAGTCAGGCTCCTCCGTCCATAGGATTTTCCAGGCAAAAGTACTGGAGTGGGGAGCCATTGCCTTCTCCGGAGTTTACCATGATCCTCCAAAAACTTGTCACTACAAATAGACATTTATCTAGAGATTCTAAACTAGCCAGCTGGCATAAAAAACAAACAAAAAACAAGCAAACAAACAAAAGCTGCCACACAGGATGCACTAAATAGTTCACGACACTAGAACGTTAGATAACTATATTCTCCCACCAATTCCTCACTTAACATTTTTTGTATATCAGTGTGTGTTTTATGGCAGAAAAAACCAAAATGCTTTGATTTCCCTGGAGAAAAGTATATTAAAATTATTCTCACAGTGACTGCATATATAAGAATTAATTTAGCAAACATGTCACTTAAATGAGGTTACTTAGCAAAGGTTTATGCTCTGAAATTTTTCATTTTATTTCTTTGAACTATGAGTGAGGTGTATTTGTGTATTGTTCAATTTTCTTAGAGAAGATAAACACAAGTTTGGTTCCTAACACTGAACCAGGTACTGATGAAACAAAGAGACAAAAAAATGTCATTCAGTTATAGAAATAAAACTTATACAAAATGAATACAATTATGTACAAAAAAGTTTTCAAGCCTATTACCAGTATAAGAAGAGAGAGAGAGACGAATTATTAAAATGGTGAAGGAAGGGTAAAAGTAGGATAAACTGAGTTTTTTTTAAAAAAAGGTCTCTAACAATTTTATTAATGCTTATATAATAGGTCTTGTGCTTAGTTGCTCAGTCGTGTCTGACTCATTGTGACCCCGTGGACTGTAGCCTGCCAGGCTCCTCTGTCCATGGGATTCTCCAGGCAAGAATACTGGAGTGGGTTGCCATGCCCTCCTCCAGGGGATCTTCCCAACCCAGGGATCGAAACCAGGTCTCCCACACTGTAGGTGGATTCTTCACCAGCTGAACCACAAGGGAAGCCCTAAAGTGAGTTTTTAAAGATGAATGTATTTGAATGGAAAAAATAAGCCAAGGATCAAATGTATTTTTCAGCAAAAGTTGTAAAGTGGTTAATTTTCAAAGGAGATTTGTTTGGCTGAAGGGACAGATTGACCAGTAGCAGGAAATTAGATTTCATGGTTGCTGCCTTTCCTTTGACCTCATGCACACTGTTTGTCAGAAAACATTGTAATTGTGTACTTGTTTGTCTTTGCCATTATGATATGTGCTGCTACAACAGTGAAAACTGTTGTGTTCAACTTAATTCATATTCACAATACCTAATGAGACACCCAACAAAAATATAAATTTTAAATGTTTGGATACCCTGGTTCCTCTTCAGATCAAATAAACCTTTCACCTTTTACTAAAATGAAAACAAAGTTTGGATAGATCAATCAATAAATGGAGGTGGAATGGATGTATATAACAGAAGATAGCTGGGGGAAATTCTGAGAACAATGTGGAAGACATATAACTTTCATGAGTCTTACTCAAGGATTAAATGATTTTTTTGTTTTTCTTCATTTTCATTTTTCTGAGAAACAGTCTGTGTACATCACCATGTAGGTTTAATGTGTGCAGCATGATAGCTTGATTTACATATAATGTGAAATGATTAACACAATAGTTTCAGCTAACTTCTTACATCATCTCATATTGACACAATGAAAAGAAAAGAAAAAAGTTTTCTTTCCTTGTGATGAGCTCTCTTAGGATTTACTCTAACAACTTTTCTAAACATCATACATCAGTGTTAACTGTGGCCATCATACAGAATATGGTAGTATTGACGGTATTTCATTTTGTAAAACAAATGACTCAGTCTTGCTTTCAGCAGCACTTTAAATTGATAAAGCACTTTGCTGATGTTTCCTAAAAAACCGCACATTCATAATCTTATGTGGTATTTATATGGACTCTGTAAGGTATGTAAAAGCTATGCTATTATCTCCATTTCACATAAAAAAGACCATTCAAAGAGAACCTTTGAAATCAATGTCCTTCAAACTTTCTTGACAGTAATGGAAAGAAAGAAATACATACTACATAAAGACTTAATCTGTCTCTCATAGACCTATAATTGAGAAAAGTTTTCATAAAATAAATACTCTATTCTGTTCCATTTCATTTTTTATTATTGATTACAACCAACTGATGGGTACAACCTGCAGTTTGAAAAGTATTCACTTAAAAGGATTGTTTGCCCAGTGCCTGTTGAACTCCTGTCTTTTTGTAAGTCCAGTTTATCTTTTTATTATAGCTCTCTGCTCTTTCTCTCTGAATAAAAGAGGCTTCAACCCTGTGACTAATGTTATGTGTGCGTGATGGGGAAGACAAGAGATAGGAAAGGCCTTTGATTTCCAGGCTGTGTGACAGTGAGTACAGCTCATGCTTCACCACGCTCCACAAAGCCCATTGACAAAAGCACATCCTGTTGTAGCTAATTTAAAAGGAGTTTGAAAGGATGACTTTTAGTTTTCATCCTTTGTTTGTTATTGTTCAATTGCTCAGTCATGTTCCACTCTTTGCGACCTCATGAACTGCAGCACACCAGACTTCCCTGTCCTTCATCATCTCCCAGAGTTTGCTCAAACTCATGTCCATTGAGTCAGTGAGTGATGCCATCCAACCATCTCATCCTCTGCCGTCCCCTTCTCCTCCTGCCCTCAATCTTTCCCAGCATCAAGGTCTTTTCTAATGAGTCAGCTCTTCACATCAGGTGGCCAAAATATTGGAGCTTCAGCTTCAGCATTAGTCCTTCTAATGAATATTCAGGATTGATTTCCTTTAGGATTGTATTTATCCTTTGGTATATATATATGGATATTCTATCACTTGATTAATTCATGCTAGGTTGGAAAAAGAAAAAAAAAACCAACAAGCTAGTTGTCATGTTCCCAGGAACCTGAGAATTTATGACATTTTGCTAGAGTTCAGAATGACCAACTTTCAAACTGACCACCTTGCTTTTCCACCTTGCTGATCACCTCAGAGTTCTGTCATGGTTTGGGGATATATTTCCAGAACTTTCAGTGTACTGTGACCAAAATTTTATACTTTTGCTTGTAATTGAATTTTATTTAAAATGAAATTCTGTGTGGAGCTTCAATAAATGAAACAGATATAAATGGAGTTGCTCTGGTCAAATAGGGATAAGGGAATCCCAGTCCTGTTTGACCATTCACTGGCTCCAGTCCTAGTCTCTGAAGACCTCAGATATCCCTGCAAGTCTGAAAGGCAGTGGGATTTAAACAAAGCTGGTTTCAAATCTCAGTGCTGTCTTTTGCCAGCTATCTAAGTAAATTACTTAACCAAGTTTAAAAGGGTCATTGTAAAAAGTGCTACAAAGAGTAAGATATACACAATCATACATAAGACTTTAAGTATAAAGTCTTAAAAATGCATTACTATTCATTCCTTCCCCTTTTCCTACCTTAATTACTTCCTTCATAATAGGATTTTTGAAGTCAGGAGAAAAAAGTATTATGGAAATCTGAGTATGAAATAAAATAATTATTTAAGAAACAGCAAACAAAATTGCTTATGTAAAGATTGCTTCAAAAAATTATGACATTTATTCTGACTGATAAGTAAATTGGGCCAATGTCCTCCCTAGTCACTAAGCTGTCTTATTCACTCAAAAAGCTTTATATGCCAGAGCATAATGATTCAAGTCTTGGAGGTATTGTTTCTAAAGTAGGATAAGAAAGGAAGAAAAGGAGGAAGGGAGAGGAAGGCAAGGCAAAACAGCCAACAGGACTTGAAAGGATATCTGACTTAAGACTGACTGTGGTTAGGCTAGCAGGTGTATGTTAAGGAGAAAACATTTCCTGAATTTGGTGTGTCCATATCCAATTAAAAAATGCAAGGTTTCTGATGACTGTCATCTAAGACCACAAGAATTCCAGAGCAGCAGATTATTTGCAGATAGAGTTCACATCACTAGTTTCTCTATGCTACTAGGGAGAATTATATGTTGACAGCTTTTTAATTCTGTAGGTAACCCAGGTCTGTAGAGAAAATGCAGTCACCCTCAATATCCCCAGGGGATTTGTTCCTAGACATCCTCCTTCCCCACCATGGTGGCCTCAGATAAGAAATTTCCCAGATGCTCAAGTCTCTTCTATAAAATACAGTATAGTATTTGCCTGTAACGTATGTACACCCTCTTATATAGTTTAAATCATCTATAGATTACTTATAATACATAATACAATGTAAATGCTGTGTAAATAATTGTAAATACAATGTAATATATAGACAGTTGCTGGAGCTTTCCAAGTTCAAGTCTTGCTCTTTGGAACTTCCTAAAAATTTTTTTTCTGAATATTTTTCCATCTGCAGTTGAATCTGCAGATGTGGAACCCAAAGATTTGGAGGGTCTGTTGTATATGAGTATTCCTTTATTCTTTGGTGTGAAGATGTGTGGTTTAAATAAATGTGGAGGGTTGCCTGTTACAAACAGAAATTTACAATTCTAGCAGGCTCTTCTGAACTTGACAAGCAGCTTGTGCATCCTCTGTCCTTGCTGCCACTTCAGTCGTGTCTGACTCTTTGCAATCCTATGGACTGTAGCCTGCCAGGCTCCTCTGTCCATGGAATTCCCAGGCCAGAATACTGGCTTGGGTTGCCATGCCCTCCTCCAGGGGATCTTCCCGATCCAGGGATCGAAGCGGCATCTCTTATGTCTCCTGCATTGGCAGGAGGGTTCTTTACCACTAGCGTCACCTGGGAAGCCCCACAAGCAGCTTAAATTCAATAAATACTCATTACTGTGTACAATACGTCAAAAATGTTACTGAAACATAGTAATAGCATACTAGTAGCAGAAATAACAATAATAGTGATGATGATTTTCGTAGATAATAGTTACTCAGTACATAAACATGTGCCAGGAATTGTGTTAAACGCTTCTATGTTGCTTTGTGTTTTTTTGTTTGTCTCTGGTCATGCTGCGTAACTAGCAGGATCTCAGTTCCCCTAGCAGGACTGAACTCGGGCTTCAGCAGTGAAAGCCCAGAATCCTAACCACCAGGATTTCCAATCCGCTTGGAAAATTACATGAACAGAAGAGCCTGGTGGGCTATAGTCCACGTGGTCACAAAGAGTTGGGCACGACTGAGCGACTGAGCATGCATGAGTATCATTATATCACAGTGTGCAATACTGTCTCTTTTTTCCTGTAAGAGGCTAGAGAAGGAAAAGGCAGGAAAATCTTAAGGTGAGAATAAATAGTTAAGTGGTATCAGGAAAAATATGGTATAAATTTATAAATATGTAAACATATGCAATATATAAATTGTGTGCCTCAAACAAAATTTTAAGAATGGCTAGGATTTATATAGTGCTAACTGTGGGCCAGGCATTACTCTAGGTGCTTTGCAAGTATTTGCTTGTTAATTGTCATGACAGTCTCTAGAGTTATTTATATCTCCCTAGCCCACCAGGTTCCTCTGTCCATGGAATTCTCCAGGCAAGAATACTGGAGTGGGAAGCCATTCTCTTTTCTAGGGCATCTTCCCAAGCCAGGGATCAAACCCGGGTTTCCTACTTTGCAGACAGATTCTTTATTGTCTTAGCCACCAGGGAATCCCAAGAGGAACCTAAAGCATAGCATCTAAAGATGGAAAGATTAAGTCATGGTGTCACTAGTATGGGGTAAAGCAAAGGTTAAAAATTATATGCTAAGAGGAATAGCATCTGCAAGTGACTGTAAAGATGGAGAACAAACTGCTGTTGTTTAGGGCAAAATAAAGTAAACACTGATGAGAACTGGGGCCAGGCATGAGAGAGGAGAAACAAAGAAATTTTTAAAATATCATCGAAGTATAAAAGAATCATTGGAAGTAAAGTATATCCCTATATTAATCATTCAAATGAACACGGTCTTGGAGTTGAAAATAAACTGAATGAAGCCTAAAACAAATTAGTTTGTGGATGAGTAAAATTCTCAATTTTCATAACACTGTAACTCACCTTTGGAACTTGTCACAGTCTATTATTATAGTTGTCACATACATGCTGTATCTCCCCTAAGAAATATTTAATTTCTTGATAGCATGATATATTTAGTTCATCTTTCATGAGAGTGTACCTACTATAGTTTTATGACCAAGGAGTTGCTTTAAAAACAAGCATTCATTACATAAAGATGAAAACCAAATTCAAATCATAGTACTATAAAGTCCTTTTCATTGAAAGATTCATCATTATAACTTAAGAATATGAACTATTAAAGTGAAAATGTGACACAATGCAGAGCAGAAAATCAAATTCAGATTATCTGGTTCCAAGGCTGACTAGGGAGATGGAAAGAAAAAAGGGTTTTTAAGAATTAGAAGACTCTCAGGGTCATGTGAAAAAAACCCTTCCCAAGATTTCAATTCACAATACCTGGTGGGTCAAATTTAAAACTCAACTTTAAATAAGGACAGTTTTCAAAGAAGTATGGAAAACTGAAAGGGTCACTTTGTAACATGGAAAAAATTGATCTGGATCATAAAACAGAATTAGCTGAACTTGCTTTTCTTGACTTTAAGATCGATAATATTATCATTGGGCGCCCTCTAGTGGATTAACTTCAAAATTATTGTTTGTCCTTGAAGCTGAAAAGATCACAAACTGAAAATCAGCATTTTAATTACAAATAAAAGAAATAGGCTTGTATTTTATATTATATGTACTTAGATCTTATTATATCTGTATTTATTTTGTTCATTATATTTTATATTTATTAAAGTTTTTCTACTCTACAAGCAAAGAGGAAAAACAGTATTTTTTAAGGTATACTATTTCCACTCTGCCACCCCCAAAAGGAAAGAAATTCTGAGCTTATTAAATTAACTAAATGGAATTTAAGTTTACTAATTCAGTGAACAACTAAATGAATACTGTCCCTCACTTGCTTAAAACTTAAAAAAAGAAAACCTGCAACATTTTTGTTTGAATTAACTTGTTACCAGTTTTAAAGCTCTTGGGCACTCATCTCTTCATTTTAATATTTTGTGGTAAAATGAAGTTTTTCAGTAGAAAATTTTGGAAATTATGAGGTAAGAAATCTTGACAGATTGGGAAAGAATGAATAAATGTCAACTAGAACTTGTTTGTGAAAACCACTTGCATTGTTTCCTTAATTGTTGACTCAGTTCTTTTTTTAATATAATTTCACACTTAAGGAAAGGTTGCAAGAATCATACAAAGATTTCTAGGATACTTTTCCCTCAGATTCCCCAAATATTAACATTTTGCTACATTTGCTTATTTGTTTATTCTCTCTCTTGTATGTATGTTTTTATGGATTGTTTAAAAGTTCAGACATGATGTCTCTCTCAGTACCTCAGTGTGTATTTTTTCTAGCACATTAAGTGCAGTATAAAGTATCAAAATCTGGAAATTAACATTAATACAGTACTACTGAGTGCCAAAGAATTGATGCTTTTGAATTGTGGTATTGAAGAAGACGCTTGAGGGTCCCTTGAACTGCAAGGAGATCAAACCAGTCAATCCTAAAGGAAATCAGTCCTGAATATTCATTGGAAGGAATGATGCTGAAGCTGAAGCTCTAATACTTTGGCCACCTGATGCAAAGAACCGATTCCTTGGAAAAGACCCTGATGCTGGAAAAAACTGAAGGCAGGAGGACAAGGGGACAACAGAGGATGAGATGGTTGGATGGCATTACCAACTCAATGGACATGAATTTGATCAAGCTCCAGGAGTTGGTGATGGACAGGGAAGCCTGGCGTGCTGCAGTCCATGGGGTTGCAAAGAGTTGGACACAACTGAGTGACTGAACTGAACAGTACTACCATTTAATCTATATGCCCTATTCATATCTCAGCTGTCTCAATAATAACCCCTTTAATAAAAGAAAATTCAAGATTATGCGAAAGGTTGTCGCCTTGTCTCTTTGCTTGCGTGTTCAGTCGTGTCCAACTCTTTCTGACCCCATGGACTGTAGCCTGTCAGGCTCTTTTATCCACAGATTTTTCCAGGCAAGAATACTGGAGTGGGTAGCCATTTCCTACTCCAGGGGATCTTCCCAACCCAGGGATCAAACCTGTGTCTTCTGCGTTGATGGGCAGATCCTTTACCACTGAGCCACCTGGGAAGCCCCGTTGTCTCTTTAGTCTCCTTTAAACTAGAACAGTTCCTTGGTCTTTCTTTGTATTTCATGACACTGACATTTTTGAAGAGTGCAGACAAGTTATTTTGTAGAATGCCCCTCAATTTGAGTTTGTCTGATATTTTCTTGGGGAGAGATACAGGTTGTGCACTTGTCAACTGAAAAAAAAAATCTACGACCTAAAAGTTGAGAAATATGTTTTATTCAGTAGACTTTTGAGAACTTAAGCCTAGAAGACAGTCTCTCAGATTGCTCCCAATTCATAAGAGGCAACGGAGGAGCCAGGATTTTTTAATAGGAGGCTTCTTTGCAACAAAAACCTGGTAGTCAGAACATCAGAAGATTATTGCTAATTAAAGAAAAACCATTCATCTCAGGTTAATAAATGTAGCACTTTTCTAAGTATAGAAAGATGCAAGAGTTTGGGCTTATTGAGATCATTCCTTTGATACATCACCTTAACGATCTAGGGCCATGTTTCTACTTTTCTCCATCCTGAATCCACTCCTTAGGGAGCACTCCTGAGGGTAAGTGCAGTGGCTAATAACTTGATGGCCACAACATCCTTTGTTTGCTGACATTGTAGGCAATATTCTTTGTCTACATTGTTGTTGTTCCACTCAGTTGTGTCCGACTCTTTGTGACCCCATGGAATGCAGCACACCAGGCTTCCCTGTCCTTCACTATCTCCCAGAGATTGCTCAAAATCATGTCCGTTGAGTCAGTGATGCCATTCAACCATCTCATCCTCTGTCATCCCCTTCTCCTTCCACTTTCTATCTTTCCCAGCATCAGGGTCTTTTCCAATGAGTCAGTTCTTCCCAGCAGCTGGCCAAGTATTGGAGCTTCAGCTTCAGCATCAGTCCTTCCAATGAATACTCAGGATTGATATCCTTTAGGATTGACTGATTTGATTTTTAACAAAAACATGAAAGAGGTGACTCTGAGTTCTTCTCAATGCTTTCTAGAAGGAAGCAGATGCTGTCAATCTGTCCCATTATTGGCAATGTTAGCTTAATTATTTGGTTATTTCTCTACTGTAAAGTTATTATTTTACTGTTTATAATGCAATGTATCCTACAGGTAGATACTTTGAGATGACATAAATAAACTAGTCTCCTCAAGCCTACACCCATATTTTTACCATTCATTGGTGATTCTTGCCTGAATCAATTATTATTATAGTAATTACAAAATGGTAATCACTACTTCCATTGTATCTTTTACATTTACTAGCTGATTTTCTGTAAAGAGCTTTTTCCTTTTCCCATGTATTTGTTATTCTGGTTTTGTCATTTACATCAGCATGGAGTCATGGTTTCTTTCTGTATTTGAACTCAGTCTTTTCTTTCAGGATTGGTTTGTTTTCATGCTTAAACTATCCCAGATTTGGCCAATGGGACCTCTTTCAAGCTGGTGCCTGAAATGTTTTCACATGCTCCATCATTCCCTGGGCATTTCCAGACTTTTTGGCACAGCAGGTGTTCCAATGACTTATTGTGCTTTGATTGCCCCAGCCTTGGGATTACGCACTTCGCCAATGAGCTCTGATTCCTTTTGTTAGAGAATGATACTAAAAATAAGATTTGGGTACTGGAGAGCGAGGTATGCTCACTGCTACTTAGATGACATTGTTCTTAGCCTCTCTCCACACAGAGCTAGAATAAATGTATGTACATGTACACACACACAGACCTTCAGATAGAAATTTCCCTCCCTCTTTTTTTTACTACTGTACAGGACTCCACTGTGTGGTCCACCATAGTTTATTCAGCTGCTGTTCTATGAATTAGTATTTAGATTATTTTCAATGTTTTTCACTTATAAACAATGCATCAGTGAATAATCTTGTGCATATGTATTTTCATATAATGGAAGTAGGGGTGTATCTTCATGGAAAACTCCTGAATGTCAGATTCCTGAGTCAAAGTTAAGTACAAATATATACTAATTATTGCCAAATTCCTCTCCTTAATGACTGTATCAATTTGCGTGCCCATTAGCAATGTATGAGGGTCTCTGTTTCCCTATAGCCTTGCCATGAGAGTTTATTACTGTTTTTTCTTTTTTTTTAATTTTGCCAGACTTGATAGTGGGAAATGGCGTTATCAGTGTAGCCTTAATTGATTGACACTGCTCTTATCATAAGTGAGGTTGAAACTATGTTTTTATATACTTAAGGGTCACTGTTACACCCTTTTTTAATGAACTGTCTGTACATGTTTCTGGCCATTTTAATGAGATCTTATGTCTCAAAAATAAAATTTAAATATTTATTTTGAGGGCATATTCTAAATGCCAGACAGTTTTTGTGTGTGTGTGCTGCAGATTTAACAATAAAATCACTTGCAAAAATTTACTCATCATAATAGCATCTGAAATTGAAATACAGAGGAGGTTTAAATCTTTGGTTGGTGATTGTTCTGCAAGGCTGAAATAATTTTGGAAGAAATTCAAAGTCCTACAGATCCATTCACATTACCCAAACATATTTTAAGTAAAGATCCACTTACAACTTTTTGTAGAAAAGCCAAAAGCCAAATGTCAAGAAGCTTAGCAGTTGCTTTGGGCAACAACATGTTAGAAGATTAGTACAATACAGAAGAGAAAACATTCAAGAAAACTTGCAAATATTGTTTGAAAATAAGCAATATCCCTTTTTAATTGTTTAAATTTTCTCCTACAGTTATACATCTTCGGGATGATCCATTTAGCAGATGACTCTGGACAGACTGAAGGTTTCTCTCAATGTGTAACACACTGCAGTTTTCCACAGTGGTGGCATCAAGCCTTTTATAACTTTTTCACCTTCAGCTGCCTCTTCATCATCCCTCTTCTCATCATGCTGATCTGCAATGCAAAAATCATCTTCACCCTAACAAGGGTCCTTCATGAGGATCCCCACAGTATGTATTTCTCAGATTATTTGTGGATGGACAGTTGTTAATGGCAATACTCCTACCAGAGAATCAGAATGGCACTTGCTGTGCCATATACTATTTTATCTAGAATAGTATTGTATTGTAGTAGTATTGTGATATTATTATGAGCAACTAACATAAATTAACTCTTTCAATATTCAAAATCACTCCATGAGGCAATACTTTTATTATCCCCAATTTAGAGATGAGGTAATTTAATATCTCCCCATATTATACATTTACAGCATGGAATTAAAGCTAAAAGGACAATTACTTCATTTACCCAGTAGAAGCATGGGCAAATTGTTCCTGCTGGTTCATCATAACACTTTATCAAACACCTGATGCCTAGAATATAGCAAAGTACAACTCATAATGTAGTTGCCAATAGACTTGTTAAAGTTACGCTGTTCTGTGTCACATTCAAATCTCCTATATCCACACACTATGCACATTTCGGTGTGTGTGTTGAGTGTGCTAAATATTATGGAGCATGCAACTGACTATTTGATCTTTCACTTCACACACATGGTTGTACCTTTTTTGCTTCAAGAATCTGTTGCATTCTCTAAAACAAATGTATGAATTTTTAAAATTTTATATTGTAGTTGATTAGCAATATGGTATTAAGTCCTGATGTACAGCAAAATGATTCAGTCATACATTTACATGTATTTATTTTTAAATTATTTTCCCATTTAGGTTATTTTAGAATAGCCTAATAACAGAATAGTGTTCCCTGTGCTATATAATAGTCCCTTGTTGGTTATCTACTTTTTGAATGAATACCTTTTTCCATCCCTTCACATTCAGTCTGTGGTGGTGATTGCTAAGTCTTATCTGACTCTTGTGGTCTGTATGTATCCCTAGATTTGAAGTGTGTCTCTTGTAGACAGCGTATATATAGGTCTTGTTTTGGTATCCACTCAGCCAGTCTCCGTCTTTTGGTTGGACTATTTAATCTGTTTACACTTAAGATAATTATAGACATGAATGTTATTGCCATTTTGTTCATTTTTTTTGGATTTGTTTTTGTAAGTTTCTTCCCTCCCTTCCTATTTTGTTCTCTTCTCTTGTGATTGATGACTCACTTTCAGTTCAGTTCATTTCAGTCACTCAGTCATGTCTGGCTCTTTGGGACCCCATGGACTGCAGCACACCAGGCTTCCCTGTTCATCACCAACTCCTGGAGCTTGCTCAAATTCATGTCCATCGTGTTGGTGATGCCATCCAACCATCTTATCTCATCTTCATCCCATCTCATCCAACCCTTCTCCTCCTGCCTTCAATCTTTCCCAGCATTGGGGTTTTTTCTAATGAGTCAGTTCTTCACATCAGGTGACCAAAATATTGGAGCTTCAGTTTCACCATCAGTCCTTCCAATGAATATTTAGGACTGCTTTCCTTTAAGACTCACTTTAGTATTGTGTTTGGATTCCTTTTGTGTGTGTGTGTATCTATTGTATACTTTTGGTTTGTGGTTACCATGAGGTTTTGATATAGCAGCCTACATATAAACAAGACTGTTTTAAGTTGCAGGTCTTTTAATTTCAAATGCCTTTCCAATATCTTGCATTTATGCTCTCCTCACAGTTAATGATTTTGATTTCATATTTGTCTACAGATGATTTCCTACTTTTATTGTATGTTTGCCTTCACCAGTAAGCATTTCCATTCATAATTTTCTTGTTTCTAGTTGTGACCTTTTCTTCTCCCCCTGGAGAACTTCTTGTAGCCTTTGCTCCAAAGCTGCTCTTGTGGTGCTGTATTCTCCTAGCTTTTGCTTGTCTGTGAAGCTTTTGATTTTTCCATCAAATCTGAATGAGAGCCTTGCTGAGCAGAGCATTTTTGGTTATGGGTTCTTTCATCACTTTAAATACAGTAAATCCTCTATATACAAACCTTCAAGTTGTGAACTTTCAAAGATATAAATGTGCCTTCACATGTCCAATCACATAAGTTAGTTCATGTGTCTAGTGTGTGAAAATGGCAGCCTTCAAGAGAGCTACACCAATGAGTACTCCCCAGAACTACCACTGTCAGTGTCCCTGTCCTCACAGTGAGCCACAACCACCCCCTGCCTCCATAGGAGACCCTCCAATACTAGCAGGTAAATCTAACTCAGTCTCTCATGAGGTCCCTAGTTTTAACTTGGGTCCTAGTATTCACAAGACCTTGTGTGTGCTCTCTAATAATGGAGTTTCTGTTTCCTCCAGTAACTCCTAAGATCAAACCCTGATGGTCTTCAAGGACAGATTCTCTTGGGGCTCCTCCTATTGCCAGATCCCCAGGCTGGGGAGCTTGATGTAGGACTCAGAACTTTCACTCCTGTGGGAGAATTTCTGTGGTCTAATTATTTTACAGTTTGTGGGTTACCCACCTGGTGTGTATGGAATTCGATTTTATCACTATCGCACCCTTCCTACCATCTCATTGTGTCTCCTTCTTTATCTTTGGATGTTCAATTCAGTTCAGTTCAGTCGCTCAGTCGTGCCCAACTCTTTGCAACCCCATGAATCGCAGCACGCCAGGCCTCCCTGTCCATCACCAACTCCCAGAGTTCACTCAAACTCATGTCCATCAAATCGGTGATACCATCCAGCCCTCTCATCCTCTGTTGTCCCCTTCTCCTCCTGCCCCCAATCCCTCCCAGCATCAGAGTCTTTTCCAATGAGTCAACTCTTTGCATGAGGTGGCCAAAGTATTGGAGTTTCAGCATCAGTCCTTCCAATGAACAGCCAGGACTGATTTCCTTTAGAATGAACTGGTTGGATCTCCTTGCAGTCCAAGGGACTCTCAAGAGTCTTCTCCAATATCGCAGTTCAAAAGCATCAATTCTTCAGCGCTCAGCCTTCCTCACAGTCCAACTCTCACATCCATACACGATGTAGGGTATCTTTTTCGTTAGGTTATAGTGGGGTTTTTTTGTTGTTGTTGACAGAGTTGTTCAGCAGTTAGTTCTGATTTTGGTGTTTCTATAAGAAGAGGTGAGCTAATGTCCTTCAACTCGTCCATCGTGTATTAGTCCTTAAATCTCCTTAGTGCCAACTAGGATTCTGACACCAATCCAGTGCATGTGTGTTTTTGCCTACACCAAGCTTACATCACCTCCTATGATGGCAACAGGGCTTCCTGCTTGGTCAGTCAGGAAAGGTGAAAAGTTATAAATTTATAAAATAAATGTGGCAATGTTGGCATGACAACCAAAAGGCAGTGAATTAAATTCAGTTCAACCTCAGTCCACTCTCTTAAAATTTTATTTGAAGAATTTGAGTAACCTCATATTTCAAATCCTTATTAGTTTGATGGAAAATTAATTTTAAGAGCATTACTATCTTTAATATTTCTATTTATTATGTAGCAGAGTGGAAAATTTGAGATATAAACGTGCTTTGTAAGCATATTGTCATTATTAAAAATATTAGCAATTTGCCTCCATTATATTCACCAGGTTGAATTACGATTCTCTGTTTCTTTTTTTCTACTTTGGCTTTGTAATAAAACTGGTCATTAAAAGCACCTTCTATTTTCTCTGTTTAAAAGAACTACAACTGAATCAGTCCAAGAACAATATACCACGAGCTCGGCTGAGGACCCTAAAGATGACGGTTGCATTTGCCACTTCATTTACTGTCTGCTGGACGCCCTACTATGTCCTTGGAATTTGGTATTGGTTTGATCCTGACATGGTAAACAGGGTGTCAGATCCAGTAAATCACTTCTTCTTTCTCTTTGCTTTTTTAAATCCATGCTTTGATCCACTTATATATGGATATTTCTCTCTGTAATTGTTAGATTGCATAGAAAGTCAAAGAAAGGCAAAGTAATGAATTTCCCCTTTTGGGAATGAGAAACGCAAAGCATATTGTGACATATTTACATATAAATAAAGCAGAGTTTAAGGTAATATTACGCTTCTTCCTTTAGAAATCACAGAAACTCAATTACAAGGAAAAGATTTTTTTCAGGAAAAACAATGAAATATTTTCACTTAATCACGTTTCTGAATTAATCTCTTTGCTTTCTAAATTCCTATAACACATTATATGGGTTTTTTAGTCACTTTATTCTTGTATAATAATATATAAATATTTAAAATAGCCATGGCCTAAGGCAAACAAATGCCAAAAATTAACACTGAGAAACACAGACCTTTTTCTGCAAAGGGGCTTAGCAACAATTACAATCTTATGCTAAGATAATAAATACATAAAGCACAGATAGTATTTCCCCTGCCCTTATGATCAGTTTTTCCTCCTGTGGGTTAAGAAAAAATGCAATGAATCTAATTTTTCCCTTGGCTTCAAAAGCATTCTGATGTTTGGAGTATTTAGCAACCAACCCACTATCCACTCCTTCAATTTGACATGACTTATAGTTCTCCTTCATCCCATTCTTCACCTGGTACAGGTTGTGAAGTACTTCCATATAAAAGAGAGTTTCAGAGGGGTTCAGATTTGGACTGGGGGATAGAACATTCCTGTCAGCTATGTGGTCTATGGAGTTTGTGGTAATTAAGTGCAGTAATAACAACATTGTTTTAATATACAATCAAGAAAAGATCTATAGTGATTATGTTTTATAAAAAATATACCCTCTCTTTTAAGATGATGGATTTTTTCTGTCTTCTGATCTTTCTAAATCCATAATCCACAAATCACTAAAAAAAAAAAATCAAGCAAAATGCATAAGCAAAATATTATTTGATATGTAAAATGAACTCTGGAAACCTCAGTCTCACTATTACAAGTCAAAAGAGACAGAAGAGTATTAGAAAAAGGAAAAGAAAAACTCTGTAAATGTGAAACTAACATCCACTGATATTCGCATTAAATGCTGTGGTTTCCAAAGTATGTTGGCACAACACCTCTTTTAATTCAGGCCTGTTTCCATACATTCCATGAAAAGGGGACTAGGATGAAAGGGTTCTTTAGTATCCACTAAATAAGAAAACTATATAAGGACTTAAACTCAACCACTATTTATTTTTTTAAATAGGTAAAATATTACTATATTCACATGTGATATGCAGTGCCACATTGAAGATGAAATGTAATTTCCACATATTCCAGGCCTTGTGGAACTGTGAAAAGTAAATTGCTAATTAAACTAATGGCAGGTCTTTGTTTTCCTTATTTTTCTCTCCTCATACTTTGTCTTTTAGTTTTGTAGGGTGTGGTGGGTTTTTTTCCACATTCTATATTATTTTCCAATTCTGTCTTTATTAATTGAATTCCTTCTTTCTACCTTTTTTTCATTCACATCTCCTTTTTACTAAACTCATACCTTTAGCCAATCAATGACCCAACTCCACAACTGAATTGGGCTGGACTCAAAATTTGTAAAGTGCTAAAATACTCAAAGTTAACTTTAAAGGTGTGTATATTGATACCAAGAATATATAGTTCTGCCAGATGACACAGGAATATAAAGATAAGTCACAACAAAACCATGCTTCTCCCTTGTCTCTTCATCATGCGTATTCTTACTCCTAAACTTATAACAATTCTGTTGGGTGGATTTAAAAGCAAAAATATATGAGATACAATCTAAGGGCTTTAGTAGATTTGTGTTTATAAAACATATGTCAGTTTGGCTTTGTTCATGGAACTGTTTTATTTAGATATGTTCTTGGGCATTTTTGTAAATATATTAACTAAAGGGCTATTCAAAATCTTTATGCAGGTGTTTTTAACCTGTGCTCTATGCACAAAACTGTTTCAATGGAACAACTTTTCTTTGATTCCTATTTCTATTATTTTATGTACTTAAAAACATTATCCTGAGAGGAGTTTATAGGCCAAATCAGGCTGCCAAAGGAGCAATGTCACAAAAAAAACTAAGAATTGCCAACTGATCTTGTATATTTATAAAGAAGTTTATTATAATAAAAATGTATCAGAATATATTCATCTGTTTGTGCATAGTTGTGACCCCATGGACTGTGTTTATATATACATAATAATATTGAAACTGGATTTCAATTTGATCACTCACCATTTTAACCTTGGAAACTCTCTTAAGGCTCCAAATGTATGAAAAACTTTGCAGAAGTAACTATATTATATAAAATATTGTGGTATGTAAATTATGAATACAGATGCAAACCAAAATTAATAGTGCAAAAGGTAAATGTAACTTTTAAAAGTACATCACTCAACAAAGAGTATTTAATATTTGATATTATAGTCATTTACTCTATTTTCAGGCATAATAAAAGATGAGGATTCCTTGTATCTTCTGTAATTAAATCTATCAGATAATTAAGAGTCTATCTTGGCTGTCTTTTTTCTATTTAGCATATGCTGCTGCTGCTGCTGCTAAGTCGCTTCAGTCGTGTCCGACTCTGTGCGACCCCATAGATGGCAGCCCACCAGGCCCCCCGTCCCTGGGATTCTCCAGGCAAGAACACTGGAGTGGGTTGCCAGTTCCTTCTCCAATGCATAAAAGTGAAAAGTGAAAGTGAAGTCACTCATAAAACAGGTTTAAAAAATGGATTTCTGCTTGCAATTCAATTTAGTTATACATAACATGAACAAACAACAATGAATTAAACAAAGACTGCACAAAGTCAAATTCAGTTTGAAAAACAGGTATCATAGCTAAAAATAAGCAAACCAAAAAGTGTTGAGGTACCACAAACATTATCTTCCCAGGAGAATAAATCAGTGTAAATGAACTAGAAAAAAATTTTAAGTGCTCTGGTCTCAGAACTTACTTGGTAGTCTCAAAGACATAATATTTGTGTTAAAATACATTTAAATTTCATCTGTTAAAATACATCTGAATTTCATGTTTTATCTTTGGCCTAGTTTCAATGTCAAATCAATTCCTAAAGCTTGTCTGACTGCTATAATTTGTGTTCATAGGAAACCAAATAAAATTAAGATTCAATTTAATCTCTAATTAGGATTAACTGATTTAAATCTTTAGTTCTCTTGGTTATTAAGTTTAAAAATTAGGTATAAAACAATTAGTTTAATGTTTAAATTATACAATATACAAAGTGCATGCATAGGAACAACAGAATATATGCAAAAAGTGTTGACATAGTTATCTCTCATTTAAAAAAAATTTTCTTTCTTGTGAACACCTATATCCCAAATTTCCAAAATAGATATATATTGCTTTTGTAATGAGAAAAGGGTAAAATAAATACTATATGTGTGTTTGTATGACTTTTGTTTTATGCTATTTCTGTTAGAGTGTTTTCTGTTGTAATAGAAATGTCAGACTAGAAATGGTGTGTTTTCATTTCATGTTACAGGAAGTCCAGAAGAAAGCATGCAGAGTTGGTTAGCTCAGAGCTTTGAGTCATTTTCCCTACTTCCTCTAGGTTTTGCTTTATTGATTAGAAGTTAGTTGTCACTGACTAGGAGTCTTAAAGGCATAAAGAAAGGGTGGCTTCTCACTGTGCTTCTCTCCTTGCCAGAACCCTCAGCACTTCCTCTCAAACTGGCTAGAACTGGAGCACATGACCACCCCTAAACTAATCACTACCAAAGGAGAAAAGGATTACCCTAAACACTTTAAGGATATGTTTTATCTTACAGAGAGCAGCACTCGGTTTCCTTGAACATTTAGTCACCTGATAATTTTTTAAAAATCAGTTCTCTTCCCGCCCCCCGCCCCTGGCCCCATCTCTCTCTCTTTTTCTTTTATCTTGTTTTGTGAGAACAAGAGGGGAATGTTTTGGGGATGAGAAGTCAGAAGTGCCAGCTACAATCACCAATTACCTTCTCAAAATCATAACTAGGTATACCACAAAGTTTAAATAGCACAAAATTCAAACACAAAGAATAAAGGCTAAATATGGTAATTACACGATAGCAATTAAACAATAAATGTAGCCTTAAGGGAACAGATTTTATTATTTTTCAAAATCAAAATCCAAGCGTGGTCCTAAGATGGTGGAGGAATAGGACAGGGAGACCACTTTCTCCCCCACAAATTCACCAAACGATCATTTGAACACTGAGCAAATTCCATAAAACAACTTCCGAATGCTGGGGAAGGACACCAGGCACCCAGAAAGCCAGCCTATTCTCTTCGAAAGGAGGTAGGGCAAAATATAAAAGATAAAAAGAGAGACAAAAGAGTTAGGGACAGAGACCTGTCCTGGGGAGGGAGTCATGAAGGAGAAGTTTCCAAATACCAGGAAACCCTCTTACCAGTGGGTCTGTGGAAAGGTTTGGAATCTTGGAGGGCAATATAACTGGGAGGGGAAAAAAAAGAGAGAGAACCCACAGATTAGTTGCCTAGCTGCAACTCCCAGCAGAGAGGTAGCCCAGAGGCTTGCGTCTGCCAGCAGCTAGTGGGGGCTGAACAGGGAGATGCCGGCAGCATGCATAGGGTAGGGACCCGGCCTGAAGGCCCTGAAGACAATCTGAGGGAGCTAACATGAGATAGCAATCCAAACTGCAGGATAGCCAAAGAAAAGGAGAGAGAGAACTTTCCCATGAAAAGCTCTAAGGCACAGCCTGGCCTGCTCACAAAACAGGATTGAGCGGAATACTAGAGGAGAGCTAGCTGGCTGCGGACCAGCCCCTCCCCCCACTGGAGGCAGAGACACAGGCAGGCGACAGCCAGAGCCAGAAGGCAAGGGACAATCATGGCCCCAGAGATAGGATCCTCTACCAAACTGTGAGCAAGTCCCCAGTTACTAACAAAGTCTTGCTGGGATCCTGGACGGCTGACATCCGCCATGAGGGTTGCAGTCAGAGATCAGCTCCCCAGAGGAGCCACATGGCACATTTGAGACTGCGCTCTCGTGGCGCACCCAGGAAACCAAGAGACTGGGACCGGGGAGTTGATAAGATGCACCGCCCAGCTGGGAGAGTCCACTCACCGAGCACCTGGTTGCCTGAGCTGTTCAGACCTGAGAAGGGCACAAAACGCAGGCCCAGCTGAGTCTGTCCCTTTGTGGAGTACCCGAGAACCTGAACCTGAGTGGCTTAGACCTGGGAAGTACATGCAACCCAAGGCTCACTTTAGACAGTTCCCCTGCAGAGCAACCTGGAGCCTGAGCATTGTAGACCAGGAAAGCATATACTCCATGAGCAGGGGCAAACCTAGTGTGGCCCAGACACTGTGAGCACTCCCCACACACACCAGTGATATTTGTTTGCAGTGTTCCTTCCTCTCCACAGCACAACTGAACAAGTTAGCCTAAATAACCTAAATAACTTTGCCCCCTTGTGTCAGGGCAGAAATTAGACGCTGAAGAGACTTGCAAAGAGAGGAAGCCAAAATAAACAAACAAGAGGGGACTGCTCTGGAGGTGACAGGTGCAACAGAAAAAACCCTGTAGTTAGCATTGACTACATTGGAAGGGGCCTATAAACCTTGAGAAGAAGTATAAGCTGGAAGAAGGAATTATTTGAAACTGAACTGACCTATTTGAAAAGACCCTGATGCTGGGAAAGATTGAGGGCAGGAGGAGAAGGGAATGACAGAGGATGAGATGGTTGGATGGCATCACCGACTCGATGGACATGGGTTTGGGTGGATTCCGGGAGTTGGTGATGGACAGGGAAACCTGGCGTGCTGCAGTTCATGGGGCTGCAAACAGTCGGGCACGACTAAGCGACTGAACTGAACTGAACTGAACTGACCCCACACTGCCCTCAACAGCTCCAGAGAAATTCCTAGATATATTTTACTATTATCATTTTTTAATTTTTTTTAGTTTTAAGTTCTTTATACTCCTTTAATTTTCATTTTTATAACCTAATACCTTGCCAAAAAAAGACCCCTTCTTAAAAGCAAATTTCATATATATATATATCTATATTTTGTGTGATTTTGTTTAGTTTTTTTAATATTGTATTTTCAAGATTTTAACCTCTATTCTAGATTTTTAATCTTTGCTTTTTGGTTTTTGTTATCAGTTTTGCATCTTTAAGAATCCAATCTTCAGTACCCATTTTTACCTAGGAGTGTGATTACTGGCTTGATTGCTCTGTCTCCTTTTTGATCTTTCTTTTTCTCCCTCATGTCAACACTATCTCCTCTGTCCCTCTTTTCTTCTCTGCCCAACTCTGTCAATCTTTTTGGGTGCACTGGGCACCCAAACCCATAGACACCTCAAAACTCACTACTGAATACTTTAGTGCAGTCCAGAGAGAGGAGATCCAGCATCACCCACCAGAACACCGACACAAGGTTCCCTAACCAAGAAACCATGACAAGCCACTCATCCAACCCCACCCACAGAGAGCAGGCTCCACAATAAAGAGGAACCACAAACTTCCAGCATACAGAAGGCCACCCCAAACACAGTAATCTAAATAAGATTAAAAGGCAGAGAAATATTAAGCTGGTAAAGGAACATTATTGGAGAAGGCAATGGCACCCCACTCCAGTACTCTTGCCTGGAGAATCCCATGGACAAAGGAGCCTGGTGGCCTGCAGTCCATGGGGTCGCTAAGAGTCAGACACGACTGAGTGACTTCACTTTCACTTTTCACTTTCATGCATTGGAGAAGGAAATGGTAACCCACTCCAGTGTTCTTGCCTGGAGAATCCCAGGGACGGGGGAGCCTGGTGGGCTGCCATCTATGGGGTCACACAGAGTTGGACACGACTGAAGTGACTTAGCAAAGGAACATGATAAGTTCCCACAAATCTAAACAAAAGAGGAGGAGATAGGGAGTCTACCTGAAAAAAGAATACAGAATAATGATAGTAAAAATGATCCAAAATCTTGAAAACAAAATGGAGTTACAGATAAATAGCCTGGAGACAAGAATTGAGAAGATGCAAGAAATGTTTAACAAGGACCTAGAAGAAATAAAAAAGTCAATCAATAATGAATAATACAATAACTGAGATAAAAAACACTCTGGAGGGAACCAAAGCCTTTGACTGTGTGGATCACAATAAACTGTGGAAAATTCTGAAACAGATGGGAACACCAGACCACCTAACCTGCCTCTTGAGAAATCTGTAGGCAGGTCAGGAAGCAACAGTTAGAACTGGACATGGAACAACAGACTGGTTGTTGTAGGAATAGGAAAAGGTGTACGTCAAGGCTGTATATTGTCACCCTGCTTATTTAGCTTATATGCAGAGTACATCATGAGAAACACTGGGCTAGAAGAAACACAAGCTGGAATCAAGATTGCTGGGAGAAATATCAATAACCTCAGATATGCACATGACACCACCCTTATGGCAGAAAGTGAAAAGGAGCTAAAAAAGCCTCTTGATGAAAGTGAAAGAGGAGAGTGAAAAAGTTTGCTTAAAGCTCAACATTCAGAAAACGAAGATCATGGCATCCGGTCCCATCACTTCATGGGAAATAGATGGGAAAACAGTGGAAACAGTGTCAGACTTTATTTTTTTGGGTTCCAAAATCACCGCAGATGGTGACTGCAGCCATGAAATTAAAAGACGCTTACTCCTTGGAAGAAAAGTTATGACCAACCTAGATAGTATATTCAAAAGCAGAGACATTACTTTGCCGACTAAGGTCCGTCTAGTCAAGGCTATGGTTTTTCCTCTGGTCATGTATGGATGTGAGAATCGGACTGCGAAGAAGGCTGAGCACCAAAGAATTGATGCTTTTGAACTGTGGTGTTGGAGAAGACTCTTGAGAGTCTCTTGGACTGCAAGGAGATCCAGCCAGTCCATTCTGAAGGAGATCAGCCCTGGGATTTCTTTGGAGGGAATGATGCTGAAGCTGAAACTCCAGTACTTTGGCCACCTCATGCAAAGAGTTGACTCATTGGAAAAGATTCTGATGCTGGGAAGGATTGGGGGCAGGAGGAGAAAGGGACGACCAAGGATGAGATGGCTGGATGGCATCACGGACTCGATGGACATGAGTCTGAGTGAACTCCGGGAGATGGTGATGAACAGGGAGGCCTGGTGTGCTGCGATTCATGGGGTTGCAAAGAGTCGGACACGACTGAGTGACTGAACTAAACTGAACTGAACTGGAGGGAACCAACAGTAGAATAACTGAGGCAGAAGATAGGACAAGTGAGATGGAAGATAGAATGGTGGAAATAAAATGAAGTAGAGACAAAAAAGAAAAAAGAATTAAAAGAAATGAAGACAACCTCAGAGACCTCTGGGACAATGTCAAACACCCCAACATTTGAATCATAGGAGTTCCAGAAGAAGAAGACAAAAAGAAAGGCTATGAGTAAATAATCAAAGAGATAATAGTTGAAAACTTCCCTAAAATGAGGAAGGAAATAGCCTCCCAAGTCCAAGAAACCCAGAGAGTCCCAAACAGGATAAACCCAAGGTGAAACATCATAAGACACATATTAATCAAATTAATGAAGATCAAACACAAAGAAGAAATATGAAAAACAGCAGGGAAAAACAACAAACAACACACAAGGGGATTCCCATAAGGATAACAGCTGATCTTTCATTAGAAACACTTCAAGCTAGAAGAGAATGGCTGCTGCTGCTGCTGCTGCTAAGTCACTTCAGTCGCATCCGACTCTGTGCAACCCCATAGATGGAAGCCCACCAGGCTCCCCCGTCCCTGGGATTCTTCAGGCAAGAACACTGGAGTGGGTTGACATTTCCTTCTCCAATGCATGAAAGTGAAAAGTCAAAGTGAAATCGCTCAGTCGTGCCCAACTCTTAGTGACCCCATGGACTGCAGCCTACCAGGCTCCTCCATCCATGGGCTTTTCCAGGCAAGAGTACTGGAGTGGGGTGCCATTGCCTTCACCGAAGAGAATGGCAGGACATACTTAAAGTGATGAAAGAGAAAAACCACAACACAGATTACTGTACCCAGCAAGGATTTCATTCAAATATGAAGGAGAAATTAAAAGCTTTACAGACAAGCAAAAGCTCAGAGAATTCAGCATCACCAAACCAGCTCTTCAACAAATGCTAAAGGATCTTCTCTAGACAGGAAACACAGAAAAGGTTTATAAACTCGAACCCAAAACAACAAAGTAAATGGCAACGGGATCATGCTTATCAATATTTACCTTAAATGTAAATGGGTTGAATGCCCCAACCAAAAGACAAAGACTGGCTGAATGGATACAAAAACAAGACCCCCATATAGGCTGTCTACAAGAGACTCACCTCAAAACAAGGGACACATACAGACAGTAAGTGAAGGGCTGGAAAAAGACATTTCATGTAAACGGAGACCAAAAGAAAGCAGGAGTAGCAATACTCATATCAGATAAAATAGACTTTGAAATAAAGGCAGTGAAAAGAGACAGAGAAGGACACTGCATAATGATCAAAGGATCAATCCAAGAAGATATAACAATTATAAATATATATGCACCCAACATAGAAGCACTGCAACATGTAAGGCAAATGCTAACAAATATGAAAGGGGAAATTAACAGTAACACAATAATAGTGGGAAACTTTAATACCCCACCCACACTTACGGATAGATCAACTAAACAGAAAATTAGCAAGGAAGCACAAACTTTAAATGATACAATGGGCCAGTTACACCTAGTTGATATCTATAGGACATTTCACCCCCAAAACAATTTCACCTTTTTCTCAAGTGCACATGGAATCTTCTCCAGGATAGATCACATCCTGGACCGTAAATCTAGCCTTGGTAAACTCAAAAAAACTGAAATCATTCCAAGTCTCTTTTCTGATCACAATGCGGTAAGATTAGATGTCAACTACAGAGGGGAAAAAAAACAAAACTATTAGAAATACAAACATATGGAGGCTAAAAAACATGCTTCTGAATAACCAACAAATCACTGAAGAAACCAAAGATGAAATCAAAATATGCATAGAAACGAATGAAAATGAAAACACAACAACCCCAAATCTATGGGATTCGGTAAAAGCAGTGGTAAGAGGAAGGTTCATAGCAATACAAGGTTACCTCAAGAAACAAGAGAAAAAATCAAATTAATAACCTTACTCTACACCTAAAGCAACTAGAGAAAGGAAAAATGAAGCTCTCCAGGGTTAGCAGAAGGAAAGAAATCATAAAAATCAGGGCAGAAATAAATGAAAAAGAAACAAAGGAGACCATAGTAACAATCAACAAAGCTAAAGCTGGTTCTTTGAAAACATACCACAAAATACACAAACCATTACCCAGACTTATCCAGGAAAAAAGGGAGAAGAATCAAATCAACAAAATTAGAAATGAAAATGGAGAAATCACAACAGACAACACAGAAACACAAAGGATGATAAGAGAATACTATCAGCAGTTATATGCCAATAAAATGGACAACTTGGAAGAAATGGAAAAATTCTAAGAAAAATATAACTTTGCAAAACTGAACCAGGAAGAAATAGAAAATCTTAACAGACCCATCACAAGCACAGAAATCGAAACTGTAATCAGAAATCTTCCAGCAAACAAAAGCCCAGGACCTGATGCCTTCACAGCTGAATTCTACCAAAAATTTAGAGAAGAGCTAACACCTATTCTACTCAAACTCTTCCAGAAAATTGCAGAGGAAGGTAAACTTCTAACTCATTCTACAGGGCCACCATCATCCTAATACCAAAATCAGACAAAGATGCCACAGAAAAAGAAAACTACAGGCCAAAATCCTTAACATGCAGAAATCCTTAACAAAATTCTTAACATGCAAAAATCCTTAACAAAATTCTAGCAAACAGAACCCAACAACATACTAAAAAGATCATACATCATGACCAAGTGGGCTTTATCCCAGAGATGCAAAGATTCTTTAACATTCACAAATCAATCAATGTGATACACCACATTAACAAATTGAAAGATAAAAACCATACGATTATCTCAATAGATGCTGAGAAAGCCTTTGACAAAATTCAACATCCATTTATGATAAAAACCCTCCAGAAAGCAGGAATAGAAGGAACATACCTCAACATAATAACAGCCATATATGACAAACCCATAGCAAACATTATCCTCAATGGTGAAAAATTGAAAGTATTTCCCCTAAAGTCAGGAACAAGACAAGGATGCCCACTCTCACCACTACTATTCAACATAGTTTTGGAAGTTTTAGCCACAGCAATCAGAGAAGAAAAAGAAATAAAAGGAATCCACACTGGAAAAGAAGAAGTAAAACTCTCACTGTTTGCAGATGACATGATCCTCTACATAGAAAACCCTAAGACTCCACCAGAAAATTACTAGAGCTAATCAATGAATATAGTAAATTAACATACAGAAATCCTTTGCATTCCTATACACTAATAATGAGAGAACAGAAAGAGAAATTAAGGAAACAATTCCATTCACCATTGCAACGAAAAGAATAAAATACTTAAGAATAAATTTACCTAAAGAAACAAAAGACCTATATATAGAAAACTATAAAACACTGATGAAAGAAATCAAAGATGATACAAATAGATGGAGAAATATACCATGTTCATGGATCAGAAGAATCAACATAGTGAAAATGAGTATACTACCCAAAGCAATCTATAGGTTCAATGCAATCCCTATCAAGCTACCAATGGTATTTTTCAAAGAACTAGAACAAATAATTTCACAATATGTATGGAAATACAAACAACCTCAAATAGCCAAAGCAGTCTTGAGAAAGAAGAATGAAACTGGAGGAATCAACCTGCCTGACTTCAGGCTCTACTACAAAGCTATAGTCATCAAGACAGTATGGTACTGGCACAAAGACAGAAATATAGATCAATGGAACAAAATAGAAACCCCAGAGATAAATCCACACACCTATGGACACCTTATCTTTGACAAAGGTGGCAAGATTATACAATGGAGAAAAGACAATCTCTTTAACAACTGGTGCTGGGAAAACTGGTCATCCACTTGTAAAAGAATGAAACTAGAACACTTTCTAATACCATACACAAAAATAAACTCAAAATGGATTAAAGCTCTAAATGTAAGACCAGAAACTATAAAACTTCTAGAGGAAAACATAGGCAAAACACTCTCCGACATAATCACAGCAGGATCCTCTATGACCCACCTCCTGGAGTAATGGAAATAAAAGCAAAAATAAACAAATGGGACCTAATTAAACTTAAAAACTTTTGCACAACAAAGGAAACTATAAGCAACATGAAAAGACAGCCTTCAGAATGGGAGAAGATAATAGCAAACAAAACAACTGACAAAGAATTAATCTCAAAAATATACAAGCAGCTTCTGCAGCTCAATTCCAGAAAAACAAATGACCCAATCAATAAATGGGTCAAAGAACTAAACAGACATTTCTCCAAAGGAGACATACCGATGGCTAACAAACACATGAAAAGATGCTCAACATCACTCATTATCAGAGAAATGCAAATCAAAACCATAATGAGGTACCATTTCACGCCAGTCAGAATGACTGCTATCAAAAAGTCTACAAACAATAAACATTGGAGTGGGTACGGAGAAAAGGGAATTCTTTTACACTGTTGGTGCGAATGCAAACTAGTACAACCACTATGGAGAACTGTGTGGAGATTCCTTAAAAAACTGGAAATAGAACTGCCATACGACCCAGCAATCCCACTGCTGGGCATACACACTGAGCAAACCAGAATTGAAGACACGTGTACCCCAATGTTCATCACAGCACTGTTTACAATAGCCAGGACATGGAAGCAACCTAGATGTCCATCGGCAGACAAACGGATAAGAAAGCTGTGGTACATATACATAATGGAATATTACTCAGCTATTAAAAAGAATGTATTTGAATCAGTTCTAATGAGGTGAATGAAACTGGAGCCTATTATACAGAGAAGTAAGTCAGAAAGAAAAACACCAATACAGTAGACTAACACATATATATGGACTTTAGAAAGATGGTAACAATGACCCTATATGTGAGACAGCAAAAGAAACACAGATGTAAAGAACAGACTTTTGGACTCTGTAGGAGAAGGCGAGGGTGGAATGGTTTGAGAAGATAGCACTGAAACATGTATATTATCCTATGTGAACTAGATCACCAGTTCAGGATCAATGCATGAGACAGGGTGCTCAGGATTGGTGCACTGGGATGACCCTGAGGGATGGGATGGGAAAGGACGTGGAAGGGGGGGGGGTGTTCAGGATGGGGAACACATGTACACCCATGGCTGATTCATGTCAATGTATGGCAAAAACCACTACAATATTGTAAAGTAATTAGTCTCCAATTAAAATAAAAACAAAATAAACACTAAAAAACAAAATAGGGAAAAAAAAATATCCAAATGTCTAAACTCTAGTGGCTGGAATCTTCATCTGATGCATAGAAGGTAGCTTCTACCTAATTACTGACTTTCTCTCATAACTAGTCCATTGAATAAGAAATTCACATGAGTTTTTAAAATTCTAACAATCATTTCAGATCAAGATAATAATTGTCAAGTAAATTAATAATTTTAAAATGTGGCAACCTGAAGTGGATTTCCTAGGAAACTAATGAAACTTTACTTCAAATCTCCTTGTTCATCCCCCTCATGAGCCCTGGAAAAGAAGTCTTCCTATGGTTATATGCTTTTATAGAATCACAAAAATAAGATAAAATCGTAATGAGCTAAGACCACCTCTTTTCACTTTTACTTCCCCTCTATCACATTCCTTTATCAGATGAGGTGGTGGTGGAATGACCATGGATAGCTTTGGGATACAGCCAAGGTGAACCTGTTGTTCAGTTGCTAAGTCCTGTCCCACTCTCATGCCAGGCTCCTCCGTCCTCCACTATCAAAGGGAGCTTGGTGGTAGGCAAATCTATTTCTTGCCTATCCCCTTCATCCAGAATTGCCCAACATTTGGAACTAAATATGAAATCTTACCAGCAGAGGGATGAGGATTCATGGGAGTAGTCTGTCATTGTTGTTGCTATTTAATATTACCTTAATTGGTAATAAAAATCTTTAGAGTATTTTATCCTAAAACCGTCAAATTTCACTATTAAAGATAGATCTCTCTCTTCCTGTCTTATTGGAGATGATAACCTAGACTCAGTATGTTTTTCCACACCTTTGCTTCCTATCTCTATCATTAAAGCATTAAATCATCTAGCATTAAAGCTTCCCTAACTGCACTGGTGAGGGTTATTGTACAGATTAGAAAAGAGCTGCTGGGAGCTCTACTTGCTGGAATATAAAATCCAGCCTCCACCCAAAGCCCAGTGAAAAGAGGAATGTGAGAGATGACTCCTTCAATACCTTCTTCAGTGAGATTAGTGTTGTTAAGCATGTCCCCACACGAATGTTTCTAGACCTACAATGGATTGTAAGTGATGAAGGTATCTCTAGAATGACACCATTGGCAAAGAAGATGTTGCAAATACCTATGCCCCTAGGCACTACACCACTGAAAAGAAAATCAATGAGCTAGTGTTGGACAGGGTTCAGAAGCTAGCTGACCAAAGTGTAGGTTCAGGCTTTCTTGGATTTCTGCTGACTGTTTGTAATGCCAGTTTCTATTTCACATTTCTGCTGATAGTTGATTATAGGAACAGAATTCATTTACCCAACTTGGTTTTTCTTAGCTGTCACTATAAGTCTTCATCTACTATATAGCATTATGATTCTTCTTTTATATGAGCTAATGGAACTATTTACATTTGTGTTGAAACCCTGATAACAAGCAACCAATATGCAATAAGCTTTAACCATATTTCAACAGGATTCTATTCTCCATCAACACTTCCCTCAAATTTTATGATGCCATTCATATCTATATGACAGACTTCCAACCAACTTCTTCTCTGTTTCCATACCTACTCCCTCTGTCCACATATATTCCATATATTGCTTTTTAAAAAAAGCCCAATTACAAACATTTTCTGTTCTAGTGCTTGTTATGAGTTAACCAACCCTGTGACCCTTCCAATGGTAAACATAAGGCATGTCTAAGGAAAGGTAGGATCCAGAGCACAAAATGACATCAGACCCAAAAGGAATGGGACTGCAAATAAACCAAGCAATAGAAACAAAAGACTAATGCAAAGATAAGTACAGCCCAGAATTCAATAAGGAAAGCTGTACTGAAAAAAGGTTTAGAGGTAGCCCACAGAATGAGTTAGAGGAAGCGACTGAGCAATGCAAGGCACTTTCAAACCAAAGGCCTAGGTCTAGCAGAAGAGATATCACCAGGGAACTTTTTAGAAAAGCGAATGCTCAGCCCCTCAACCAAGCATAGCGAAGCAGAAATGCTACAATCTGCTTTAACCTGCAGGCCAGGAGATCCTGCTGTGTGCTGAAGGTTGATGCCCCCAGGCTACAGGTTTTGTTGTTGTTGCTCAGTCACTATGTCTGTCAGACTCTTTACAACCTCATGGACTGCAACATGCCAGCCTCCTCTGTCCTTCACTATCTCCCGACCTTTGTTCACATTCAGGTTCATTGACCTGGTGATGCTATCTAACCACCTCATCCTCTGCCACACTTTTCCCCTCCTGCCCTCAATCTTTTCCAGAGGGCCTTTTTTAAAGAGTCTGCCACAGTACTGGAGCTTCAGCTTAAGCATCAGTCCTTCCAATGAATACTCTGGGTTGATTTCCATTATGAGTGACTGGTTTGATCTCATTGCAGTCCAAGGGACTCTCAAGTCTTCCCCAGAACCTCAATTCGAAAGCATTAGTTCTTCAGTGCTCAGTCTTCTGAGCAACATCACACATCTGTACAAAAACTATTGGAAAAAACCATAGCTTTGGCTATACAAACCAGCTAGAGGTGCTGGTTGTCAAACTAAAGACTAGAAAACAAGCCATCCATGGGAAGGGAGATGATCTGAATATTGTTTCAGTCAAGACAAAGAGGTGAAATCCAGTAGTTTGTGTCTATGGTGAATAGTGACTGGTTGAATTTGGATCTCTGGAATAGGGCGCTGAACAGCTTCCCTCATAAAGGGATTGAAGCATCTTTATCACGAATTAGGGCATATTCTAATGCATTTACAGCATATTGCCTAGAAAGCCACAAAAATACAAAGTCACACTTAGGGATTTTCAGATTTATTATCTGTTTTCCACCAATATTAGAAGAAGGTTAAACTTAGGAGTATGATTTATTATATTTTATCTCTATTTACTGAAAAAGTGGGTTAAAACTCGAGATCAGAAAATTAAGATTATGGCATTTGGTCCCATCACTTCATGGCAAATAGACAGGGAATCAATAGAAACAGTGACAGACTTTATTTTGGGGGGCTCCAAAATCACTGCACATGGTGACTGCAGCCATAAAATTAAAAGACGTTTGCTCCTTAGAACAAAAGCTATGATCAACCTAGACAGCATATTAAAAAGCAGAGATATTACTTTGCCAACAAAGGTCTGTCTAGTCAAAGCTATAGTTTTTCCAGTAGTCATGTAAGGATGTGAGAAGTGGCCTATAAAGAAAGCTGAGCACTGAAGAATTGATGCTTTTGAACTGTGGCATTGGAGAAGACTCTCGAGAGTCCCTTGGACTGTAAGGAGATCCAATCAGACAATCCTTAAAGAAATCAGTCCTGAATATCCATTGGAAGGACTGATGCTGAAGCTGAAACTCTAATACTTTGGCCACCTGATGGGAAGAGCTGACTCACTGGAAAAGCTCCCGATGCTGGAAAAGACTGAAGGCAGGAGGAGAAGGGGACGGCAGAGGATAAGATGGTTGGAGAGCATCACCGACTTGATGGATGAGTTTGAGTAAGCTCCTGGAGTTGGTGTTGGACAGGAAAGCCTAGTGTGCTGCAGTCCGTGGGGTTGCAAAGAGTCAGACGTGACTGAGCAACTGAACTGATCTCTAGTCACTGATGCATAAGTCGATAAATGAAATAATAAAGTGTCTTGGAAATTTCTATTTCAATTGTTAATCTACAGTGATTTGTCTTTGTACTGTTGTATGGGCAACTAAAAATATATATATTTCAGGAAAATGTTACATGCATATATCCCAATCCATAGACCACTTAAGAGGATAATTATTCACATTTTGGAAAGGTTTATTTCCTTCACAAAAGAATTCCCTCGAGTTCTTTCAAATGGCCAGCTTGAAGAAAATTCAAATGTTACTGCAGCAGCTTTGGACAGTGAAGTCTGCTTTCCCAATAAAATCTCTGGCTTTGTCAGCACGTGTCTCCTCGGACAATTCACTTCCAAGTGTTAGACAAGAGCCTAGTTTTGGGCCCTGGAAGGGGTCCTCCTTCCTGCAACAAATGAGTGTTAGACAAGAGCCCAGTTTCAGGCCCTGGAAGGTGTCCTCCTTCCTACAACAATGGGACCAGATGCCATGATCTTAGTTTTCTGAATATTGAGCTTTAAGCCAACTTTTTCACTCTCCTCTTTGATTTTCATCAAGAGGCTTTTTAGTATTCAAACATACAAACATACACAATACATATAAACACATGTGCAACACAGGGACAACAGAAATGATGGAAATTATAGAAATCAGCCACCATACTTTTCAGCACTCCACTAAAGCAAGAAAGGAGCTTTCTAGTCCTGGAAGAGTTTTCCTGAAACCTGAGAGAAAGAAACATGAGCCTGAACTAAGAAAAGTAAACATCTGCTTTGCCATTCATCAGGCATAAAGACAGATAAAGACAGCTGTAAAGTTAACAGAAAATACTATTTCTCCCAATAACATGCTGTAAAGCATCACCAAAAGAATCCACTTCAAGTAACTGCTACTTTTTTCACTCACAAAGAACTCTTTTCTCTAAAATCATAGATTGTCAAACAAACCAAAAAAAAAAAAAAAAACTTGCTCTTTGAAATCTTTCATTAAAACTGAAATATCCCATTCTTGGCTAGATGACCTAAGTTATGTGAAACAGCCTCTAACTCCAGAACTTCAGAAAAGGAGTTTGTAGACATATTCCCCGTCTACTTTCACTCTGTAGCTTCAAAAAAAAAAAAAAAAATTAGTTGAGAGATTCTTAGACGTATATTTTGGTACTTAATCTGACAAGTCACTTAAATTGATTGTAAATTTGTCCCTCACTCACAAACTAAGGGCCACCTGGATGACATATGCCATTCATCGTTCAAGAAAATCACGTGATTCTACCAAATCTGTGACAGTGCTTGACATGTAATAGACATCCAAAATTAGATGTTACACGTATAACGTCTTAAAATGGAATTCCAGACTGGAAATCCGGAGCTACTTATTACTAGCGTTTCGGTTTTTTCTATTTTCAATAAAATGAAGCGTTTCTTCTTGCCGTAAAACTCTTAAGGATTTTGCTATGCAATCTTACTTCGCTAGCCATTGAAATCCTGTGTTTGGCTTGCGATGAGTTTTGGTTCAGCTTAAATCCGTCAGAACCAAGTCGCTACAGTGCCACTTCAGGGTTCACTGATGGGTCAGACGGTAACGCTCTGACAGAGAGACAGACAGACAGACAGACACACACACACACACACACTCCCCGTTCCCAATTCCCACAGCCCCACCACACACTGACACACACACACATCCGTACACCCCTGCGCACTTCAACTACCTGCGGCAAAATCCTCTCCCGGACCACACCCAAACCGGAAGCCAGGACGGCCCTGGGGTTGACGGGAAGGCGCCGCCTGGCTGTTGGCTTGTCAGGCCTGCCCCCTCCTGTGACGTCATTACCCGCCCCTTGACCTCGCGGCCCCGCCCTCTTCCCTGCCTCCCACTAGGCAGCTGCGGCTGCGTCTCTGGAGGCGATGGAGGAATCCCAGCCGGAGGCAGCACGTCCGGGGGAAGAGGCATCTTGCTCCTCCTGGAGGACCAGCCGGTGAGAAAAAGAATGTGGGCGCGAAGTGAGGCATTGCGGGCAGGACCAGGGGTCCGACTTTCTGCATCTCCCACTCGGGCGAGCAGGGAGCGCGCGAGAGGCCGCGGGGCAGGGCAGAGCCGGCCTTGGGCGGCGAGGGTAGCGCGCAGGGTAGGTGTGGCGGCGTGGGCTCCGGCCTGTGCGACTCCCGGCTTTGCTGAGGAGGAAATCCACTGGTCGCCCCTTTCGTCGCTTTCTCAGTTCTGGTTGGGGTCTGCCATCCTTCTTCCTTCCAGTCACCGGACGTAGGAGGGAGGGAGGGAGGGGCTTTCGGTGCGAGCTTCCCTGCCCCGGTGCCGGACACCTTCCTTCCTTTCGATAAAATGAAAGCTGAGCTCCATGGTGCACGACCCTATGCTGAGATTCTCCTTTGAAAACTGTTACCAGAGGGAACTCGGTAATAATGAATCAGTGGTAGTCAGAACACCCTGAGGCCTGTTGATTGCCCTTTAAAACAAGAGAGAGAAAAAAAGAAGCGCAGGGGAAAAAACCATGAGTTACCCATTCTTATTTCGCAGTTGGTGTTGAGGTTCACATCTTTTTCATTCCTGCAGAAATAGAGGGGAAACGTTTGTGTAGTTCCTGTTTGTCATTTCATAATTAATAAAGCGGATAGTTACATTCTGCCCACTACCAGAATATGATGTGCCGAAGATAGAGGTGGTGGATATTTGATTTTGAGCTAATATGAATGTTCACAAGCCTATAGCTTTTTCACCAACCTTAGACTGAAAGGGTGCTTTGATACCATGGTATTGCCTGCCATTGCCAGCACTGCTAGACTTACGTGGGGGATATTATGCAATATAAATAAAACCTCCTCTTATTTAAAGCATTTTCGTTTGCCATTTAAGAACTTATCAGAAGAATGATATTTGAAAGATTCCAGTAAGGCAGCACTTTCTGAAAAGTGGGTGTCAGTCATAATCATTAAGTGACAGAACTAGTTAGAATGTAGCTCTTCTCATTTTTACTTAAGAGCTTTACCATCTTAGACTGTTGCTCTCCATTCAAGGAAGACAGCTAGAGAGAGTGTACTAACTGTAAGAAAGTTGTAACAAGACTTTTTCTTGAGTTTTGTATTTTGTTAGAGTGCCAGGGTATATTGTGTATGTGTTTTTATTAGTTAGCTGGAAGGTGATATCACAATGATAAGAGAAATAATAACATTTTTGATGATATATTTTCAAATTCTTTACCTATATATCAATATACCAGGCCTAGAAAATTGGATCTTGAAACTGAATTTTGTGTTATCATGTTGTTTTTAGAATCCTGAAACTGATATATAGAACTTCCCCAAACCTAGAATGAATTACACTTTTGCCAAGATGGTATTGATTTTAGCTCAGTCCTGGCAGTTCCCTCTGCTCATGAACCATCTGTGTTTCCCAATTATCATTTTTCTTTCTATGCCACACTGTGAAAAAATTGAAATGAGCTGCAGTGATGGATATCTCACTCTGTATCTTGTCATACTAGTATGTTTCAGTTCAGTTCAGTTGCTCAGTCACATTCGACTCTTTGCGACCCTATGGACTGCAGCATGCCAGGCTTTCCTGTCCATCACCAACTCCTGGAGCTTGCTCAAACTAATGTCCGTTGAGTCGGTAATACCATCCAACCATCTCATCCTCTGTCATCCCCTTCTCCTCCTGCCTTCACTCTTTCCCAGCATCAGGGTCTTTTCTAGTGAGTTGGCTCTTCACATCAGGTGGCCAAAGTATTGGAGCTTTAGCTTCAGCATCAGTCCTTCCAATGAATATTCAGGGTTGATTTCCTTTTGGATTGACTGGTTTGATCTCTTTGTAGTCCAAGAGACTCCCAAGAGACTTTTCCAACATCACAGTTTTTTAATTTTTAAAATTCATTTAACAGATTTTTTTTTAGTGCTATCTTCATGCCCTCTATGAGAGGTCTCTGTGTGTGTGTGTGTGTGTGTGTGTGTGTGTGTTCAGTCGTCTCCAACTGAACCCATGGACTGTAGCCTGCCAGTCCATGAAATTGTCCAGGCAAGAATACTGTAGTGGGTTGCCATTTCCTACTCCAAGAGATCTTCCAGACCCAGGGATGGAACCTGTGTCTCCTTAATTGGCAGGTGGATTCTTTACCACTGAGCCAGCTTGGAAACCCCCACTGTGAGAGGTAGTAGACAATATAGTGTGGTTGTAAGGAACTAGACTGATTAGTTTCAGGGCTTGCCATTTACCTGCTCCATGACCTTGGGCAGGTTATTTAAGTTAATCTCTGTCAACCTCAGGTTTTTCCCTCTGTTCAGTGGGTATAGTAATAGTGTCTATCTCATAAAGTTGTTGAAAGGGTTAACTGAGTTAGTAAACACTTAAAACACTGTGACACAATGTTTGTTCTTGTTATTAAATGCCAAGTACTGTTTTAGAGATTTGAAATATAGTAGTAAATTCTTAATGGAGCACACATTCTATAGGGAAAGGCAGCTGATAAATAGTTAAGGATATGTGATTTGGAAAAAATACGGCAGTGAGCCACCTGAGCAGAAGGAGACCATTTAGTTGATAGTGTTGCCAAACTTGGGTCCACTCACTGAATGTGCAGCAAAGCCAATCTACTGACACCAGGTTGTAGTGAAGAAAGTACAGTTTATTGTAGTATTTAGCAAAGAAAACCGGCAGCTCATGCTCCAAAGACAAAAACTCCTCCATTGGCTTTCAGGGAAGAGTTTTTAAAGACAGTCTGAGTGAAAGGGTTATAGGGTATGTGATCCATGCTCAGTTCTCTAATTGCTTGATGGTGAGATAACAGGGTAATGTTTTTGGAACCTTGGTCATCAACCTTCTGGTTCCAACTGATCTGAGGTCTGCTTGCTGCTGGTCAGTTAACTTCTTCCGCTTGGTGGGGATGTTAGCATCTGCAAGACAACTAAAGTCCTTGACTTTGTTTTACTGCTAAACTATTATTATTTTGTCTTGCTTGACTGCTGGAGTGGATAGCTGTTCCCTTCTCCGGTGTATCTTCCCAACCAGGGATCGAACCCAGGTTTCCCTCATTGTCGGAGGATTCTTTACCATCTGAGCCACTGGAGAAGCCCAAGAATACTGGAGTGGGTATCCTATCCCTTCCCCAGGGGATTTTCCTGACCCAGGAATCGAGCTGGGGTCTCCTGCATTGCAGGTAGATTCTTTATCAGCTGAGCTACCAGGGAATCCCTAGATATCATCATTATATGTTAAATTCTGGGTATGTATATTATAGAAGGTTTATGGGGCACTCAGTATTGCTAAAATATAAATCATCAGAATATATATTATAGCAATGATATTTATAGCAATTACAGCAATGATAAAGTAACACCTGAGAATAAAACAACTATGGGCTCTAATTTACACATAGAGCAAGCAGTGAATGAATTTAATTTTGACCAATTTTTAAAATCTAAATAAAGTGGTAATAAAACATATGTCTGGTTTATAAAATCTGTTTTAGTACCTGGTGAATCTGATTTCATGTATAGTTGAATTTTACATTACAAAATATGAATATTAAATAGCTATACTTACCCTTATGTTTTCTTTTTTCAGTGCAAATACAAATTTCTCCAGCATGCCAACAGAATCTGTGGAGATTGATGATGCATTATACAGGTAAGAACCTTATGGAAGCAAATGTTTTTCCCATTTGTTGTTCTCCTGTAATGGAGTATAGATAGTCTGTTGAAGACACCATTAGGCCTTCGCAGAATTTTGTAAAATGTATTTTAAGAGTTCGCTCAAGTAAAAATTAGGGTTTCTTTCTTTCTTTTACTATAGTCTGAAAGCTTGAATAATATTTAAATCTTGGTTGCTTTAGGTTTGGTTTATGTGACTAAGAATGATTTTGCTCTCTATTACCAAATATACCTCTTATTTCTGGATAGGAGTACATATTTAATTTCCTGATATTGCAGGAGTGAGTCTCATGAAAGAATTCATTTCACTTTAGTGATACAGTAGCATCTAGAGAATATGTTTACTTCAGTGTAAGCTCATTAACAACAATCCATGTTTGCACTGCATAGACAGTGGAGAAGTGATTGAAGAGCTGTGGTTTGAATGGAATTTAGTGGGACTTTTTTTTACCATATTTTTTCGTGAAATCAGGATACCTTTTTCAAAATTAAAGAGAACGTAAAAATACATAAGGCTTCCCTGGTGGCTCAGATGGTAAAGCGTCTGCCTATAATGTGGGAGACCTGGGTTCAATCCCTGAGTCAGTAAAATCCCCTGGAGAAGGAAATGGCAACCCACTCCAGTACTCTTGCCTGGAAAATTCCATGGATGGTGGAGCCTGGTAGGCTACAGTCCATGGGGTCACAAAGAGTTGGAAACTACATGACTGAGCAGCTTCACTTCACTTAAAAACATATAAATTGCTGTCATTTCTAGTAAATTTCTTAAATACTTGGAGATGTTTGCATAGAAGATAGTATAATCTCCATTTAAAAGTGTTTGGATTTTTCTCTATATGTAATCATGAAGAAAGATTTTATGTAGGTAGGATTTGGAACAATAGGCTTTTTATGTATTTTGGATTTCTTTTTATATTTTATTACATGGGATGCATAGTCAATTTTGAGCAGCTTAGGAGGAGCTGATATGTTGATTTCAAGTCCTATTTTGTCCTATACCCTTGGAAGAAGAGAGAAAGGCTAACTTGATTTTGCTTATGTGAAAACTGTTTACCATATGATCTCCTAGCTATGATTATATTGGGTTGACCAAAAGGTTCGTTCTTTTTTTTTGTAAGAAGGCTCTAGTAGCGCTTAGTTGTCTTTAAGTTCATTCAAAACAGTTTTATTAGGTGATATTATGACAGCTGTCTTGTCAGTGTGTGTTTTGAAAAAACTTATCAAAATTACTAAATTTTTGTATAGTCATTTCAGTATTGAAGATGGAAGAAAGCTTTTTTGGTGTATTATGCTTTATTGGTTCAAGAAAGGTAAAAATGCAACTGAAATGCAAAAAAAAAAAAACAGATTTGGTACATTATGCAGAAGGTGCTGTGACTGAACATGTCAGAAGTGATTTGCAAAGCTTTGTGCTGGAGATTTCTTGTTGGATGATGTTACACAGTCTGGTAGACCAGATGAAGTTGATAGCAGTCAAATCAAGACATTAATTGAAAACAATCAACATTATATCACACAGGAGATAGGTGACATACTCAAAATACCCAAATCAAGTTTAAAAAATAATTTGTACACCAGTCAGAATGTCTGTGATCCAAAAATCTGCAAGCAATAAATGCTGGAGAGGGTGTGGAGAAAAGGGAACCCTCCTACACTGTTGGTGGGAATGCAAACTAGTACAGCCACTATGGAGAACAGTGTGGAGATTCCTTAAAAAATTGCAAATAGAACTACCTTATGACCCAGCAATCCCGCTGCTGGGCATACACACCGAGGAAACCAGAATTGAAAGAGACACGTGTACCCCAATGTTCATCACAGCACTGTTTATAATAGCCAGGACATGGAAACAACCTAGATGTCCATCAGCAGATGAATGGATAAGAAAGCTGTGGTACATATACACAATGGAGTATTACTCAGCCGTTAAAAAGAATTCATTTGAATCAGTTCTGATGAGATGGATGAAACTGGAGCCGATTATACAGAGTGAAGTAAGCCAGAAAGAAAAACACCAATACAGTATACTAACACATATATATGGAATTTAGGAAGATGGCAATGACGACCCTGTATGCAAGACAGGAAAAAAGACACAGATATGTATAACGGACTTTTAGACTCAGAGGGAGAGGGAGAGGGTGGGATGATTTGGGAGAATGGCATTCTAACATGTATACTATCATGTAAGAATTGAATCGCCAGTCTATGCCTGACGCAGGATACAGCATGCTTGGGGCTGGTGCATGGGGATGACCCAGAGAGATGTTATGGGGAGGGAGGTGGGAGGGGGGTTCATGTTTGGGAACGCATGTAAGAATTAAAGATTTTAAAATTAAAAAAATAAAAAACAAAAAAAAAATAATTTGTACCAGCTTGATTATGTTAATTGCATTGATGTTTGGGTTCCACATAAGTTAAGGGGAGAGAAAAAAACCTTGATTACATTTCTGCATGCAAATCTGTAGTGAAAACTCTATTTTTAAAACAAATTGTGATGAGTGGCGAAAAGTAGATACTGTACAGTAATGTGGAATGAAAGAGATTATGGGGCAAGCGAAATGAACTACCGCCAATCACACCAAAGGCCATTCTTCATCCAGAGAAGGTGATGTTGTGTATGTGATAATGTTGGGAAGTGAAAGTGCTAGTCACTCAGTTGTGTCCGCTTCTGTGACCCCATAGACTGTAGCCCACCAGGCTCCTCTGTCCATGGGATTTCCCAGACAAGAATACTGGAGTGGGTAGCCATGCCCTTCTCCAAGGGATCTTCCCAACACAGGGATTGAACCTGGGTCTCCTGCATTGTGGGCAGATTCTTCACTGTCTGAGCCACCAGGGAAGCCCTGGGGTTGAAAGGGAGTCCTCTATTATAAGGTCCTTCTGGAAAATGAAACAGCTCCAACAAGTACTGTTCCCTGGAGACTGTAAAAGGCACCTGGAACAGTTCTTTGCTCAAAAAGGTAAAAAGTTTTGGGAACATAAAATTATGCAGTTGCCTGAAAAATGGCAGAAGGTAGTAGAGCAAAATGGTGAATACATTGTTCAATAAAGTTCCTTCAGTCTTTAAGTGAAAATGAAAAGTATATCTTTTATTTTTACTTAAAAATAGAAGGACCCTTTTGCCCAACCCAATATATATATTTAAGTAGAAAATATTTTTAGGGCATTTTCAATACCTACTTTAACAAAGTGTCTTGCTAAATATATTTCACTTTTTTATTACTCAATCTTAAACCACCTCATAGTTTCTGATCAACTAAACCTGCAGTTATTCTCAGAATCTAAAGGTTTTTGGGGGGCTGGAGGAGCACTTCTGACAGCATTCTGAGCCACATCTCTATTTAGTTTCTCATCTTTATTACCAGTACATTGTCAGGTAAGTTAGGCAGACTTGGCCAGTTGTATAGATTTGCCCATTTCTTTTTCTCCAAAGATATGCCTGAGCCTGCTAATCCAGCGATTTATCTAAAGATAATGAATGAGTCCCAATTTAGTACTCAAGCCTTGGTTTTCTAACTTTGCTTTTACCAAAGGATGCTCCATTGGAGGTATCTATATATGTGTTATTCACTCAGTCATTTCTGACTCTCTAATACCATGGTCTGTAGCGTGCCAGGTTCCTGTGTCCATGTTCTCCAGGCAAGAACACTGGATTAAGTTGCCATTCCCTTCTTCAGGGTATCGTCCTCACCCAGGGCCAGGTCTTCCACATTGCAGGCAGATTCTTTACCATCCCACACCAAGGGACACAATTGGAGGAAATTAAAACTAATTCAGGTAATTCTAAAATTATTACTTTGCTGTACTTTACTGTCTCTCTTTTCTCTCTTTTTAATGTTTCTTGCATATAGGCTCCTATGTAGAGGTCACTATATGAAGAAGGGGTGAATATCAGAGCAGCATCAGGGCATTCTTAGGTTCTGGATTAGTGCAATCATAGTGGTATCAATACTGTGCGTATTCTAGTGGAATACTAGAGGAAGTTCCTCTGGCTTTTGAGATAACAGTTTTCTTGGATTTGCTTGTATTCCTCAGATTTCTCAGACTTCTCTTAGTCTGCTCTTGCTTTTATGTAAAGCCAGGTCCCAACTTTAGAATTTTTATCTCAGTTCATTCTTTGGTTCATGTCCATTTCCACGATTTTAGCTATTTCTCTAAGCTACTGATGCTTGAGTCTCTTTCTTTAGCTTTCTTCTTCCAAGCTCAGTATATTCTTTTTAAAATGCATACAGGATGGTTTAAATGTAAACCAGGCAGATGTTCAGCAGATAGCTCATTTTGTTTTTTTTTTTAATTGACATATAGTTGATTTACAGTGTTGTTAGAATATCGATTTTTTGAGAAATACTTTGTAGAGAGAAGTGAACAAGGTCTTTGACTTTAGAAGAGAATGTTCACATCCAATCCTGGCATTTATATGAACCAAAACTATTTAATCTTTCTACTTCTCATACTTCTCACATGTAAATGAGAAGAATAATACCTCTTAAGAATAACATTTTAGCCTTAAAGATTTCATGAAAAAACTATTAATATAAAAAAATTTTCAGCGTGAAGTATCTCAACACTGCTGCTGCTGCTAAGTAGCTTCAGTCGTGTCCGACTCTGTGCGACCCCATAGACGGCAGCCCATCAGGCTCCCCCGTCCCTGGGATTCTCCAGGCAGGAACACTGGAGTGGGTTGCCATTTCCTTCTCCAATGCATGAAAGTGAAAGTGAAGTCAGTCAGTTGTGTCCGACCCTCAGCGACCCCATGGACTGCAGCCCTCCAGGCTCCTCCATTCATGGGATTTGCCAGGCAAGAGTGCTGGAGTGGGTTGCCATTTCCTTCTCCAGCTAAATAGTATAATATACATTTAAGCCCTCTTTGGGTATAGCATAGCAGTGGCAAGAGTTTGAACTTTGGTGGTGTTAGATCTGAATTTGAATCATTCTCCATTGTTTGTGAATGTATGATATTAGGTTACTTAACTTTTAAGTGTCATTGTTTCTTTCATTTATTAATTTTTTTTATCCACTCACTTATTCAACATATTTAATGAGAAAATGTGCACAGATTGAAAATTCATCATGAAGAATGATACCTATGAGTTCAGTAACTTCTAATTTGCCATGAGTTATGGTCCTGTCTTTGTTTTTGGCTTCCATGTCACTTCTCACCCCTTTACCCTCTGACATCCTATTGCTTATCTTTGCCAAAATTTATATTAATATTGTCAAGATTTAGGATTTGATTTTGCCCCACTTACAAGCTAAAAGCTAGCCTATTATTATTTAGTGGATGCTAATAGGCTGGATGGCATCACGGACTTGATGGACGTGAGTCTGAGTGAACTCCGGGAGATGGTGATGGACAGGGAGGCCTGGCGTGCTGCGTTTCATGGGGTCACAAAGAGTCGGACATGACTGAGCGAGTGAACTGAACTGAACTGAACAGAAAATGTGGAATATCTGGGTCAGAGACAAAGTGTTTTGCTACTAATGATACAGCAAAGAGCAGGGGCATCATCCTAATATTGGTTCTCCTTACTCCCAAGTCCCACCTCATCTCTCAGAGTCAAATACAACCCTGAGAAAAGGCCAAGTAAAGAGCAGTCAAGACATTGTCTTCTAGGCATATCTAGAGAGACATCTTGGAGTTGAAAGACCCATGAAAGAGTATCTCCCATCATAAATACATATTTTCCCACAGCTTCACTGAGATATAAATTAATGTAAAGTAGATCAGGCATATTTAAAGTATACAAATTGATATGTTTTGACATGTGTATATACTCATGAAATCATCACCACAATTTAGATAACATCAGTCACAACTAAACATTTTCTCTGTGCCCCTTGGTAATTTCTACCTCTCTTCTCACTCCAGCTGCCATTTTCCCCAGGCAACCACTCATCTGCTTTTGTACTGTAGAATAGTTTTCATTTTCTAGAATTTTATATAAATGGAATCATACAGTATGTACACCTTTGGGAAGTTTGGCTTCTTTCACTCAGTGTAATGAGTTTGAGATTCATATATGATTTTGTATCAGTAATTTTTTCCTTTTTATTGATGGGTTTTCTATTTTATGGCTATACTACAGTTTATTAGCTTCCTTGTAATTTTTGCAGTTGTACAAATACAGGCTTACAAAATTATACAGTATTTGTAATTGTACAAATATAGGCTTCACTGGTGGCTCAGCTGGTAAAAAATCTGCCTGCAATGTAGGGGACCAGGGTTCGATCCCTGGGTTGGGAAGATCCCCTGGAGAAGGGAATGGCTACCCACTCCAGTATTCTGGCTTGGAGAATTCCATGGACTGTATAGTCCATGGGGTCACAAAGGGTCAGACTCAGCAACTTTCACTTTCATAATTTATTTAATCACTTAATAATTGTTGATGGACCTTTGGGTTGTTTCCAGGTTTTGGGTATTACAAATAAGGCTGTTATGAGAATTTATATATACTGATGTTTTAACTATTGAACTTTAAGAACCTTTAATATGGTATGTCTGTCAATATTAAGAACCTTTAATATGTCAACTTTAATATGTCAACTTTAAGAACCTTTAATACGGTATGTATGTCAATTTAATAAGGTTATACAGTTGAGTCGGACCCAACTCAGACTGAACAACAGCAGTCAGTTAGATTAGCAAGATTGTAAGATAGGAAGTAAATATGCAAAAATCAACTGTTCTCCAATTTAACAGTAATGAATAACTGGAAACTGAAACTTAAAAATTACCATTTACAATAATATGAAAAATATAAAAATTTGACAAAAGTTATGTAAGATCTTTGCACTGGTAACTATATAACATTACTAAGGAGGGTACAGCAATATTTACAGACTACCATATTAAAATTGTGTCAGACTCATTTTGAACCCATGACTTGTAGCACAGCAGGCTCCCTTGTCCTTCACTATCTCCCAGAGTTTGCTCAAATTATATCCATTGAGTCAGTGATGATATCTGTCTCATCCTCTACCATCCCCTTATCCTTTTGCCTTCAATCTTTCCCAGCATCAGGGTCTTTTCCAAGGAGTCAGTTCTTCGCATAAGGTGGCCAAATATTGGAGCTCCAGCAACAGCCCTTCCAGTGAATATTCAGGGTTGATTTCCTTTAAGATAGGCGACTTTAATCTCCTTACAGTCTGAGGGACTCTCAAGAGTCTTTTCCAGCACCACAATTCTAAAACATCAATTCTTCTGTGAGGATATAATGTTCAGTTCAGTTCAGTCACTCAGTCATGTCCGACTCTTTGCTAATCCATGAATTGCAGCACGCCAGGCTTCCCTGTCCATCACCAACTCCCGGAGTTCACTCAGACTCACATCCATCGAGTCAGTGATGCCATCCAGCCATCTCATCCTCTGTCGTCCCCTTCTCCTGCCCCCAATCCCTCCCAGCATCAGAGCTTTTTCCAATGAGTCAACTCTTCGCATGAGGTGGCCAAAGTATTGGAGTTTCAGTTTTAGCATCATTCCTTCCAAAGAAATCCCAGGGCTGATCTCCTTTAGAATGGACTGGTTGGATCTCCTTGCAGTCCAAGGGACTCTGAAGAGTCTTCTCCAACACCACAGTTCAAAGGCATCAATTCTTTGGTGCTCAGCTTTCTTCACAGTCCAACTCTCACATCCATACATGACCACTGGAAAAACCATAGCCTTGACTAGATGGACCTTTTTTGGCAAAATAATGTCTCTGCTTTTGAATATGCTATTTAGGTTGGTCAGAACTTTCCTTCCAAGGAGTAAGCGTCTTTTAATTTCATGGCTACAGTCACCATCTGCAGTGACTTAGGAGCCCAAAAAAATAGTCTGGCACTGTTTCCACTGTTTCCCCATCTATTTCCCATGAAGTGATGGGACCAGATGCCATGATCTTTGTTTTCTGAATGTTGAGCTTTAAGCAAACTTTTTCACTCTCCAGTTTCACTTTATCAAGAGGCTTTTTAGTTCCTCTTCACTTTCTACCACAAGGGTGGTGTCATGTGCATATCTGAGGTTATTGATATTTCTCCCGGCAATCTTGATTCCAGCTTGTGTTTCTTCCAGCCCAGCGTTTCTCATGATGTACTCTGCATATAAATTAAATAAGCAGGGTGACAATATACAGCCTTGACGTACTCCTTTTCCTATTTGGAACCAGTCTGTTGTTCTATGTCCAGTCCTAACTGTTGCTTCCTGACCTGCATAGAGGTTTCTCAAGAGGCAGGTTAAGTGGTCTGGTATTCCCATCTCTTTCAGAATTTTCCACAGTTTATTGTGATCCACACAGTCAAAGTCTTTGGCATAGTAAATGAAGTAGAAATAGATGTTTTTCTGTAACTCTTTTGCTTTTTCCATGATCCAGTGGATGTTGGCAATTTGATCTCTGGTTCCTCTGCCTTTTTTAAAACCAGCTTGAACATCAGGAAGTTCACGGTTCATGTACTGCTGAAGCCTGGCTTGGAGAATTTTGAGCATTACATGGTCAACAGCGAAATCAGATTGACTATATTCTTTGCAGCCAAAGAAGGAGAAGCTCTGTACAGTCAACAAAAACAAGACCAGGAGCTGACTGTGGCTCAGATCATGTACTCCTAATTGCCAAAATCAGACTTAAATTGAAGAAAGTAGGGAAAACCATTAGACCATTCAGGTATCACCTAAATCAAATCCCTTATGATTATACAATGGAAGTGAGAAATAGATTTAAGGGACTAGATCTGATAGAGTGCCTGATGAACTATGGATGGAGGTTCATGACATTGTACAGGAGACAGGGATCAAGACCATCCCCATGGAAACGTAATGCAAAAAAGCAAAATGGCTGTCTGAGGAAGCCTTACAAATAGCTGTGAAAAGAAGAGAAGCCAAAAGCAAAGGAGAAAAGGAAAGATATAAGCATCTAAATGCAGAGTTCCAAAGAATAGCAAGAAGAGATAAGAAAGCCTTCCTCAGCAATCAGTGCAAAGAAATAGAGGCAAACAACAGAATGGGAAAGACTAGAGATCTCGTCAAGAAAATTAGAGATACCAAGAGAACATTTCATGCAAAAATGGGCTCAATAAAGGACAGAAATGGTCTGGACCTAACAGAAGCAGAAGATATTAAGAAGAGGTGGCAGGAATACACAGAAGAACTGTACGAAAAAGATCTTCAAGACCCAGATAATCACAGTGGTGTAATCACTCACCTAGAGCCAGACATCTTGGAATGTGAAGTCAAGTGGGCCTTAGAAAGCATCACTATGAACAAAGCTAGTGAAGGTGATGGAATTCCAGTTGAGCTATGTCAAATCCTGAAAGATGATGCTGCACTCAGTATGCCAGCACATTTGGAAAACTGAGCAGGGGCCACAGGACTGGAAAAGGTCAGTTTTCATTCCAATCCCAAAGAAAGGCAATGCCAAATTATGCTCAAAGTACTGCACAATTGCACTCATCTCACACACTAGTAAAGTATAATGTTAGCTATACGTTTTTCATAGTTACCCTTTGTTAGGTTGAGGAAGTACCCTTCTGTCACTAGTTTGCTTAGAGTTTTGTTGTTTTTTTAAATCAGAAATGGCGTGTTGTAATTGTCAAACATTTTTTCTGTATTCATGAAAGTGATTATATGGCTTTTCCAATGTAGTCTTTTAATATTATGAATTACAATGATGTCTTTTAGAGTATTATACCACCATTGCATTCTGTTTCTGGGATTAAACTCACATGATGTATTTCTACAGGAATTCTGTTAAAAATTTTTGCATCTATGTTACATGAAGGATATTGGTTTGAGTATTTTTTAACTGAATGATTTTGCCTGGTTTTGGTATCAGAGTGATGCTGACCTCACAGAATAAGCTTAGAGTTATTTTTTCTTCAGATTTCTTGAAAGCTTGTGTAGAGTCAGAATTATTTTTTCTCATATTTTTGGTAGAATTCACAGGGAAGCTGTCTTTGGAGTTTTCTTTGTGGGTAAGTTTTAAATTATTAATACATATTAAATAGCTAGTAGATACTGGGATATTCAGATGATATATTTCTTCTTGAGTGAGCTTTAGTAGTTTGGGTCTTTCAAAGAGTATGTTCATTTGTCTCATTGGTTGAATTTAGTGGCATGAAGTTGCTTGTAATATTCCCTGAATATCCTTTTTTAGTTTCTATAGAATCTGAACAATATTCCCTGCTCATTCCTGATAATGGTAATTATCAAGATAATTATCTGATAATGGTAAGAGAGGATAATTCTGTCTTCTCTTCTTTTCCTGATCATTCTGACTAGAGGTTTTTTCATTTTATTTTCTTCTCAAAGAACCAGCAGTTAAATTGATTTATAAAATATTTTTTATTTTGTATTTCAGTAATTTCTGTGCTTTAAAGGGTTTTTTCCCTGCTATTTTTAGTTTAATTTGATCTTTTTCTTATTTCTTATAGTAGAAGTTGAGATTATTGATTTTTGAGACCTTAAGTGTCTTACTAGTTTCCAGATATTAAGGAATTTTTTTTCAGAGATCTTTCTGTTGATCTCTAATCATTCCAGTGTTACCAGGAAACATACTTTGTGTGACTTAAATTTTTTAAAGTTTTTTTAGTGGAGAATATGGTCTATCTTGGTCAATGTTCTGTGTGCATTTGGAGAGAATATGTATTCTGTTATTTACTGGCTTGTCCTATCAATGTCAATTAGATCAACTTGATTAATAACATTGTTCAACTGTTCTGAAACATTACTGATTTTCTGTCTATTCTTTATACCAATTGTTAAGAGATGGATATTGTCCATAATTTCCTGTTTGTGTATTTCATACTTTTTTGCATCACATAGTTTGTCGCTGTGTTATTAGTACATAAACATTTAGAATTGTTGCTGCTGCTGCTGCTGCTAAGTCATTTCAGTCATGTCCGACTCTGTGCAACCCCAGAGACAGCAGCCCACCAGGCTGCCCCGTCCCTGGGATTCTCCAAGGAAGAACACTGGAGTGGGTTGCCATTTCCTTCTCCAATGCATGAAAGTAAAAAGTGAAAGTCAAGTCGCTCAGTCATTTCCGACTCCTAGCGACCCCATGGACTGCAGCCTACCAGACTCCTCCATCCATGGGATTTTCCAGACGAGTACTGGAGTGAGGTGCCATTGCCTTCTCCATTAGAATTGTTATGTCCTATTAAAATAGTCTGCTTTTCCCTTGATTGTTGGTATCATGATATCTTTTTCCACCCTTTTACTTTCCTTTTTTGTGTGTATTTAAGTGGGCCTCCTTGTAGATAGAATATAGTATAATTGGGTTTTTCTCTTTATTCAGTGTGACACTCTTTTAGAGGCATGGTTGCACCGTGTATATTTAACATGTAACATGCGAGATCTTCAGTTCAGTTCAGTCGCTCAGTCATGTCCTACTCTCTGCGACCCCATGAATTGCAGCACGCCAGGCCTCCCTGTCCATCACCATCTTCCGGAGTTCAGTCAGACTCACGTCCATAGAGTCAGTGATGCCTTCCAGCCATCTCATCCTCTATCGTCCCCTTCTCCTCCTGCCCCCAATCCCTCCCAACATCAAAGTTTTTTCCAATGAGTCAGTTCTTCGCATGAGGTGGCCAGAGTTCTGGAGCTTCACCTTTAGCATCATTCCTTCCAAAGAAATCCCAGGGTTGATCTCCTTCAGAATGGACTGGTTGGATCTCCTTGCAGTCCAAGGGACTCTGAAGGGACTCTGAAGAGTCTTCTCCAACACCATATATCAAAAGCATCAATTCTTCGGCGCTCAGCCTTCCTCACAGTCCAACTCTCACATCCATACATGACCACTGGAAAAACCATAGCCTTGACTAGACAGACCTTAGTCGGCAAAGTAGTGTCCCTGCTTTTAAATATGCTATCTTGGTTGGTCATAACTTTTCTTCCAAGGAGTAAGCGTTTTTTAATTTCATGGCTGCAGTCACCATCTGCAGTGACTTTGGAGCCCCAAACAATAAAGTCTGACACTGCTTCCACTGTTTCTCCATCTATTTCCCATGAAGTGATGGGACCGGATGCCATGATCTTTGTTTTCTGAATGTTGAGCTTTAAGCAAACTTTTTCACTCTCCTCTTTTACTTTCATCAAGAGACTTTAGTTCCTCTTCACTTTCTGCCATAAGGGTGGTGTCATCTGCATATCTGAGGTTATTGACATTTCTCCCGGCAATCTTGATTCCAGCTTGTGTTTCTTCCAGTCCAGCGTTTCTCATGATGTACTCTGCATATAAATTAAATAAGCAGGGTGACAATATACAGCCTTGACGTACTCCTTTTCCTATTTGGAAGCAGTCTGTTGTTCCATGTCTAGTTCTAACTGTTGCTTCCTGACCTGCATACAGATTTCTCAAGAGGCAGGTTAGGTGGTCTGGTATTCCCATCTCTCTAGAATTTTCCACAGTTTATTGTGATCCACACAGTCAAAGGCTTTGGCATAGTCAATAAAGCAGAAAGAGATGTTTTTCTGAAACTCTCTAGCTTTTTCCGTGATCCAGTGGATGTTGGCAATTTGATCTCTGGTTCCTCTGCCTTTTCGAACACCAGCTTGAACATCAGGGAGTTCACGGTTCACGTATTGCTGAAGCCTGGCTTGGAGAATTTTGAGCATTACTTTACTAGCGTGTGAGATGAGTGCAATTGTGCAGTACTTTGAGCATAATTTGGCATTTCCTTTCTTTGGGATTGGAATGAAAACTGACCTTTTCCAGTCCTGTGGCCACTGCTGAGTTTTCCAAATTTGCTGGCATATTGAGTGCAGCACTTTCACAGCATCATCTTTCAGAATTTGAAGTAGCTGTACCGGCATTCCATCACCTCCACTAGCTTTGTTCGTAGTGATGCTTTCTAAGGCCCACTTGACTTCACATTTCAGGATGTCTGGCTCTAGATGAGTGATTTCCCCCCCAGCAGAAGTGCAGAGTGTTAACCACTGGACCACCAAGGAAGTTCTATTGATAATATTTCTGCTATTTGTTTTCTAATTGCCTATCTGTCTGTTACTGGTATTCCTTTTCTCTCTCTTTTTGTTGAATAATTGATCATTTAAGTTATATTTTATTTTCTTTACTGACATGTTACAGTTGTAACATATTGTCCCTCAGTATCCATGGGGTATCCATTCCAGGAGCCTCCATGTATACCAAAATACATGAATGCTCAAGCCTTTAGCATCAAGTGATATGATATAATGAATACAGTTGGTTGTCCATGTCCTTGGGCTTCCCTCTGGCTCAGATGGCAAAGAGGTCCCCTGCAGTGTGGGAGACCTGGGATCCATCCCTGGGTTGGGAAGATCCCCTGGAGAAGGGAAAGGCTACCCACTTCAGTATTCTGGCCTGGAGAATTCCATGGACTGTATAGACCATGGGATCGCAAAGAGATGAACACAGCTGAACAACTTTGACTAACGTCCATGTCTTTGGATGTAAATATGGAGGGCTGACTATATGTTTTTTGAAAAAAAAAAAAAAAAAACCCCACATATAAGTGGACCCACACAGCTCAAACCTATGTTTGAGAGTCAGGTGTACTTTCTTTTGCTTTGTTTAGTGATTCAGTTCAGTCTCTCAGCTGTGCCCAACTCTGCGACCTCATGGACTACAGCATGCCAGGCTTCCCTGTCCATTACCAACTCCCGAAGCCTAATCAAACTTATGTGCATCGAGTCAGTGATACCATCCAACCATCTCATTCTCTGTCATCTGCTTCTTCTCCTGCCTTCAGTCTTTCCCAGTATCAGGGTCTTTTCCAGTGAGTCAGTTCTTCGCATCAGGTGGCCAAAGTATTGGAGTTTCAGCTTCTGCATCAGTCCTTCCAGTGATTATTTAGAACTGATTTTCTTCAGGATTGACTGGTTTGATCTTGCAGTTCAAGGGACTCTCAAGAGTCTTCTGCAACGCCTCAGTTCAAAAGCATCAATTCTTCGGTGCTCTAGAGGATGAGATGGCTGGCTGGCATCACTGAATCGATGGAATGAGTTTGCATAAACTCCGGGAGTTGGTCACGGACAGGGAGGCCTGGCGTGCTGCGATTCATGGGGTCACAAAGAGTCAGACATGACTGAGCGACTGAACTGAACTGGACTAGCTTTCTTTGTAGTACAGTTCTCACATCCATACATGACTACTGCAAAACCATAGCTTTGACTAGATGGAAGGTGATTACTTTATGGTTTATAGTTTAAATCTCTACAGTGTGTACTCAGATCTAACATCACTTCCTGTATGGTATAAGAAAGTTACAATAGTGTTCTTCTGTTTCTCTTTTTTGGGACTTGAGTTATCATTGTCTTAAAATTTTACTTTGACATAATGTTATAAACTCACAGTTGGAGAAGGAAATGGCAACCCACTCCAGTGTTCTTGCCTGGAGAGAATCTCAGGGACGACGGAGCCTGGTGGGCTGCCGTCTATGGGGTCGCACAGAGTTGGACGTGACAGAAGCAACTTAGCAGCAGCAGCAGCAGCATAAACTCACAATACATTATTGTATTTGACTTAACCAGTCAATTATCTTTAAAAGAGATTTTAAAAATAAAGAAACAAGAGTTTTGTGATTTCTGATGTTCTCTATTCCTTTGTGTAAATTAAGATTTCCATCTAATACTGTTTTCTTCTGCCTGAAGATTTACTTTGATATTTCTTATGGTGAAAGTCTACCAGCAATGAATTCTTTCAGCTGTTATATGTCTGATGAAGGCTTTACTTCCCTTTTTTGAAACTGAGTATAGAAATTTAGGTTGACATTGTCTTCCTTTCAGTGTTTTAAAAATGTGCCTTTGTCATCCAGTTTGTACTGCTTCCTGGGAGAAAGTCAGTATCATTCTTACCTTTCCTCTGTAAATTGCATAATCTGTTTTCTCTGATTATTTTTAATATTTTCTCTTCATCCCTGGTTTTAAACAATTACGATATCCTTTAGTGTAGTTTTCTTTTTACGTTTTGCTGTTTGTTTACATCATGGTCTGTGAGTTTGTTGTGCTCCTAGAAAAATTTTAACTGCTTAGTTCTTCAAGTATGTTTTTCTCTCCTCTTTTCTCCAGTCTCTTTCAGGGACCTCAGTTTCACATAGACCAAGTGAAGTTGTCCCACAACTCACTTAAGCTCTTTTGGTTTTGGAGGGGTTTTATCCCCCAGCTTTGTTTTGTTCTGTTTCATTTCTGTTTTTCATTTTGTAAAGTCTGTTGCTGTGTCTTCAGGTTCACTTCTGCAGTGTTGAATCTGTTAATTCCACTCAAAGTGTTTTTCATCTTACATTTTATAGTTTTCATCTCTGGAAGTTTTGCTTCTTCTTGAGCATATGAATTATATTTTTAACTGTTTTAGTCTTTGTTCACACATTCTATCATATGTCATTTCTAAGTCTCTTCTATTGATTTTTCTATCTAGAGTTGTATTTCCTGCTTTTTTGCATATCTAGTAATTTTTTTTTTTTTTGCATTTCTAGTTTTTTGTTTTTTGTTCTTTTTAGTGTATGTTAGACATTATGAATTTTATGTTTTTGGGTGCTGAATTATCTTAAATTCCTTTAAATATTTTTGAGCTTTTTCAAGGACACAGTTAAATTACTTGAAAACAAGTTTATTTTTATGAAGGCTTACTTTTAAGCTTTGCTGGGTAAGACCAGAGAAGACTCAATTTTGAGGCTACTTCCCCCCCAGTACTGATGTATTACTCTTTTCTATTTTATCCAGTGCTCTCTGTATTAAAAGGTTTTCCATTTGGCTGAAGAGGAACACAAACTGTCTTGGCCCTGTTTAAACAGTGATTGTTTCACTTGGACTTTTCATCTGGTTCTTTCCCTAGCTTGAGGTTGTTTCCTCCCCTAATCTCTGTGCATTTGCTCACAAATTCTAGCCTTGAATTCACACCCTGTTCTCTTCAGTTTGAGAAGACCACCAAGCTCTTTTTGAGTTTCCCTTCCTGCTCTACCTTCTGGAAACTCTGGGCAGTGACTAGGGCAGTCATAAAGCTCACCTCAGTTGTTTTTCTTCTCTGAGATTATTGTCCTGAGTTGCCTATTGTCCAGTGTCTGAATTGTTTCATTTATATTGTCCATTTTTCAGTTCTTTAAGGCAGGAAAAGGATAAATCTGTTCCCCCTTATTTAACTAAGGCCAGAAATGAGTTTTATGTATGTACCATGTATCTCTTATCTGTCATTCTTTTTCATGCTTTTCTTTTTCCTAGCATAGAATGCTTTTCCTTCTTTGATTAATTTTTAACTCAAGTCTTCAGATTTCAACTTGGGTGAACCTCATTTGTGAAACTTTCCATGGCCTCCACTGATAGCGATAATCACTTCCTATTCTTTCAGGTTCCCTTAGTTTCTGTTACTTCTGTATGTAGTACTTGGAGAAGGCAGTGGCACCCCACTCCAGTACTCTCGCCTGGAAAATCCCATGGATGGAGGAGTATTGTAGGCTGCAGTCCATGGGGTCGAGGCAGACACAACTGAGCAACTTCACTTTTCACTTTTCACTTTCATGCATTGGAGAAGGAAATGCCAACCCACTCCAGTGTTCTTGCCTGGAGAATCCCAGGGACGGGGGAGCCTGGTGGGCTACCATCTATGGGGTTGCACAGAATTGGACACGACTGAAGTGACTTAGCAGCAGCAGCAGTACTTAATAGTGGATTATTTGATTATTCCTCTCTCCCAATAATGTCACAGGCATCCTGCTAGGTATTTTATTTATTTTATCTTATTTAATTTAATCCTCACATTACCTCATGATGTTGTTGCTATTGTGATCCCCACACAGTGCCAGTGCTTGGCTTGAAATAGATATTTTAATAAATCTATGAATGCCTAAAGGTAACTGAAGTACATCCAAAGGAAAGTGATTAGAGTGTTGATGGGGACTCAAAATGATGTCATGTTTAGAATTGTTTAAGGAACTGGAGATGTTTAGCCTGGAGAAAGAAGACCCTGGAACCTGAATACCATCTTTAAATGTTTGGAGGGCTGTCACATTGAAGAGGGATTAGACAAGTTCCCTATGATCCCAAGAAAGTAAAATTAGGACTAGTGGTGAAAACTACAGGGAGATATAGTACCTTTGTAAGGGGAATCTTTAATAAATAGGGCTCTCTAAAAGTCGAGTAGATAGCCTTGGAAATTTCTTTCTTTCTGATACAGTTACTAATATATGCATGTCTGCTTAATACAGTCAGGTCTAGTATAACAATGGTGGGCTTGAAGTTACACTCTCAGCTCTTTAAGTGTCAACTGCAGAGTACCTGACATTAACAAACACGGAGTAGGCACTTACTTAGTATACTCTTCCCCTTGGTAGCCAAACATTGAAAAGGCAGGTAATTTAGTTACCTGTTGAGAATTTGAAATTTTATGATTCTATGAACAACTTTAGCTCATATATTTTAATTCTTTTCCTTTCTCTGGATGATCTGTGTCATTTGTAACCATATTTATGTCTTGGCTATTCATTATTTGCCTGCTGCTGCTGCTGCTGCTAAGTCGCTTCAGTCGTGTCTGACTCTGTGTGACCCCATAGACAGCAGCCCACCAGGCTCCCCCGTCCCTGGGATTCTCCAGGCAAGAACACTGGAGTGGGTTGCCATTTCCTTCTCCAATGCATGAAAGTGAAAAGTGAAAGTGAAGTGTCTCAGTCGTGTCCAACTCCTAGCGACCCCATGGACTGCAGCCGACCAGGCTTCTCCATCCATGGGATTTTCCAGGCAAGAGTACTGGAGTGGGTTGCCATTGCCTTCTCCCATTATTTGCCTAAGTAGTCTTAAAAATAATTGATGAAGACAAGTGTGAAAAACGTATTTTTTTAATGCAGTTCTTAGACTGTGAACACAAAAAAAGAATTCATGCCCTCTGCTTAGTAGAGCATGAAAGTGTTGTTCTTGTTGCCAGTTCATTTCTTTCATTAATTTAGCAGATAGGTTTTGTGTGTCTGTTATGTGCCAGGCCCTGTTAGTCACTGGGGATACAGTAGCAAATAAGGTAGGCTCTGTCCTAAGGAATCTACAATCTCCTAGAAAAAATAGGCAAATAAATAGTGAAAATACACTGTGATAATTGTTATAATAAATTGAATGTGTAGTGTTAGATGCACAGAAAGATGATCCAACACTGTCTTAAAGAAACTTAGGGGCATCAGGGGAAGCATCATGGGGAAAGTAACATGCAGTTTGAGACCTGAGGACAAGGAGTTATTCAGGCGTATTGGGGAAGAGGAATATTCCAGAAAAGTGTCTTAGCAGCCGAAGAGAGTATACCATGTTTGGAGAACTGAAAGCCTTTAGTACACCTGGAACATGGAGTGTGATGGTAGAGTGACAAAAATGAGACTGGAGAGCTGAGCAGAGACTAGATTATGAACAGCTTTGTGATTAATGGAGTCTCGACTTTATCATAAGGGAAATACAAAACCAACCAGAGTTTTTAAAGCCGGGAAATGATTTGACTGGATTTGTATTCAAAAATTGAAATTCATGCCGTCTTTTTTAGTTGAAAGTTGATAGATAATACTTAAAGCTGAAAAATCAAGAAATAAAGTACAAACATGTTTATTGAGAAATATAGGGGGTAAATATTAGAAGAAATAACTGAAAGAATTGAGGATGGCTGTTCTTAGGGCTTGGGAATTGGGTTATGGAAGAGTTAGGCCAGGAACTGATTTTTTTCTCTCCCTGTAAGACTTGTAGAATGATTTGCCCTTCTTAGTCTACATTCAGTGTATCATAGTGGTTAAGAATATGGATGCTAAGGCCAGACTGCCTGGGCTGAATCTTGCTTCCACTATTTATCAGCTGCTTAATTTCTCTGTGCTTAGGTTTTCCTCTCTGTAAAAATGAGAATAATAATAGAATTTCTGTAGTTTTATGAGGACTAATGAGTTAATACAAATAAAACTGTGGTGCATAATAAACGCTGAGTGTTAGCTGTTATTCTCACTCGTTAGCATGTTCAGGTACTAATACATAAGGAGAATAGACAAATTTGCAATCATAGTGGGCCATTTTTTAAATGTTACTTTTAGTAATCAAGAAAACAGGCAAACAAAGTCTGAACAAGTATAGATCTCATCAACATGATTATTAAGATTACTCTAATGCACATGTAAGGAGTATTGTATGTTAACAACTGTAGGGTACATATTCCTTTCAAGAATGGAACATTTGTAAAATTGACCAAAGAAATTCTCAAATATTAAAGTGTGAAATTATGTAGATTGTGATGTCTATTCACAATGCATTTAAACTAGAAGTCAACACAAAATATAATTGTAAAATTCCTCATAAAATTAGAAATTTAAAAATATACTACAGGTGAATCCATAAGTCAGAAAAAGAATCATAACTAAAATTAAGAATAATCATTTAAAGTACTATGGATCAAAATTTGGTATACTTTTTAAAATCACTTAAAGTTTTACATGTGTATTTTAGAGAAGAATATCTAAAAGCTAAAGGAGTTTTTATTTCAAGAAACTCAAAGAAAAAGAGAAGTAGAATTATTAGAATAGGAAACATTTCAAAAGCTAAGTGCACAGGCAGCAGCCAGGGGCTAGCCCCAAAAGCAGGCTAAAGATCAGGCCTGCTGTGTTAACTTTTTTCAGCACATTCAGTTCAGTTCAGTCGCTCAGTTGTGTCCGACTCTTTGCAATCCCATGGAATGCAGCACTCCAGGCTTCCCTGTCCATCACCAACTTCTGGAGCTTACTCAAATGCATATACATTCAGTCGGTGATGCCATCCAACCATTGCATCCTCTGTCCTTCCTTTGTCTCCTGCCTTCAATCTTTCCCAGAATCAGGGTCTTTTCAGATCGGTCAGTTTTTCACAGCAGATGGCCAGAGTATTGGAGTTTCAGCTTCAGCATCAGTCCTTCCAATGAATACTCAGGACTGATTTCCTGTAGGATGGACTGGTTGGATCTTCTTTCTGTCCAGGAGACTCTTAAGAGTCTTCTCCAGCACCACAATTCAAAAGCATCAGTTCTTTGGCACTCAGTTTTCTTTATAGTCCAACTCTCACATCCCTACATGACTACTGGAAAAACCATGCCTTTGACTATATGGACCTTTGTTGGCAAAGTAATGTCTCTGCTTTTCAATTTGCTGTCTGTGTTGGTCATAGCTTTCTTCCAAGAAACAAATGTCTTTTAATTTCATGGCTGCAGTCACCATCTGCAGTGACTTTGCAGCCCAGAAAAGTAGTCTCTCACTGTTTCCATTGTTTTCCCATCTATTTGCCATGGAGTGATAGCACCAGATGCCATGATCTTAGTTTTCTGAATGTGAAGTTTTGAGCCAACTTTTTCCACTCTCCTCTTTCACTTTCATCAAGAGACTCTTTAGTTCTTTGCTTTCTGCCATAAGGGTGGTGTCATCTGCGTATCTGAGGTTATTGATATTTCTCCTGACAGTCTTGATTCCAGCTTGTGCTTCATCCAGCCCAGCATTTTTCATGATGTACTCTGCATATAAGTTAAATAAACAGGGTGACAATATACATCCTTGATGTACTCCTTTCTTGGTTTGGAACCAGTCTGTTGTTCCGTGTCCAGTTCTAACTGTAGCTTCTTGACCTGCATACCAGTTTCTCAGGAGGCAGGTCAGGTGCTCTGGTATTCCCATCTATTGAAGAATTTTCCACAGTTTATTGTAATCCACACAATCAAAGACTTTGGCATAGCCAGTAAAGCAGACACAGATGTTTTTCTGGATCTGTCTTGCTTTTTTGATGATCCAGCAGATGTTGGCAATTTGATCTCTGGTTCCTGTGCCTTTTCTAATCCAGTTTGAACATCTGGAAGTTCACAGTTCATGTATTGTTGAAGCCTGGCTTGGAGAATTATTTTGAGCATTACTTTGCTAGCATGTGAAATGAATGCAATTGTGAGCATTTTTGAGCATTCTTTGGCATTGCCTTTCTTTGGGATAGGAATGAAAACTGACCTTTTCCAGTTCTGTGGCCACTACTGAGTTTTCCAAATTTGTTGGCATATTGAGTGCAGCACTTTCACATTGAGTTTCACACTGAATTTTCTTATTGAGTTTCAGCACACTAAGGATGTGAAAATTTGGGGACTTTGATACATTGCCAAGCAGGATGTCAACTGATAAATCCACTTTGGAAATTATTCTGGTATTATCTAATAGTTAACTTTGCATTTTCTTTCATCAGTATATGCTAGAGAAACTACTACATGTGTACCATGAGACATATATAAGTGTACTCATAGTCTTCTTATTGGTAACTGTCCAAAACTGTAGAATTGCTAAATTATGGTATATCACAATAGAATAGTATAATACAAAGAATACAGTATGAAGTGAAAATAAACAGCTACCTTGATATGAATAACTCTCATAAGTATTCAAAATGACCCAGTTTATATAAAGTTCCAAAACAGACAAACGTTAAATATATTGTTTAGGGGTACAGAAATAAAGGTTGTAAGACACTATAATATACTTTTCCATATATACTATGTAAATGTTCAATAAATATTTCATAAATAAATGAATCAGTTTTATCTCTGAAGCAAAAATGGTGAATATCAATTTAAAAAGTCTAATAGAGAATGGACTGTGATTGCCATGATGAAGGGATGGATTGGAAGTTTGGGATTAGCAGATGCAATCTATTATATACAGAATGGTTAAACACAAGTTCATATTGTAGAGCACAGAGAACGATATTCAGTATCCTGTAATAAAGCATAATGGAAAAGAATATGTAACTGAATCACTTTGCTGTATAGCGGAAACTAACATTGTAAATTAACTATACTTTAATAAAATAAATTTTTAAAAATAAAAGTCTAGTAGATTTTATTATTCATTGTAGGGAATAAGGATGGAAATAATAATAATAGCTTGTGTTTATAAAGTTTCTTCTTACTGGACAGGTGACCCCATTTCAGGCATTTATATTGAATATCAATAGCTGAATATAGATATTAAACGAACATACCTTAAACCAGCATGTGTGTGTGTGTGTGTGTGTGTGTGAGAGAGAGAGAATTCCAAAAGAAATACTTATAACCCAAGGAGTTCTGGAATTATTTATTTATACTGAACTCATCTTTCTGAATGATTCTGGTAAGAATCCATTGGCATGCTCCTGTCTTCGGAAAGTAGTATAAAATCGTTTATCAATGTTCTTTGAAATAAACTATTGACTTTGTTACTATATCTGACATTTTTTTAATTGCCAACGTGTATTTTTTGAAATTCCCATTTTGATACTAGGGGCTTCCCAGGTGGCTCATCGGTAAAGAATCTGCTTGCTAACGCTGATGAGATTCAGTCTCTGGGTCAGGAAGATCTCCTGGAAAAGGAAATAGCAAAAAAAAAAAAAAAAGGAAATGGCAACCCACTCCAGAGCCTGGAAGGCTACAGACCAAAGGGTTGCAAAGAGTCAAACACAACTTAGTGACTAAATAGCAGCAGCAGTAGCATTCTAATATTAGCTTGTGGCTATTAGGATGGATGACTTAATAAAGTCCTTTATATAATTTGTCAGCTTTTATATTTAAAATAATGTTTGAAAACTGCTCAACTTTAAGTCATCTAAATTCCAAGGAAGGAAACAATTTTTTGCCTGATAAATCCTTTTTGTGGTGAAAGGCTTCAGGTGGAAGTGAGAAACTCAAATGCTTGTAGTGGCCACAGAGGTGATAAATGAGAGAAGAAGGATGGAAACTTTGCCAAGTCTAGAGCACATAGTCCTCCCTCACTGAACAGGGCAGCTCCTACTCAGCTCTGTAGCCATGAAGGTATATGGGTTATGGTGCCAAATCTAATTTATCAAAATATGTATTTGGCAGTTAATTGAGGAATTCTAAGTATTGTGCAAGTGATCCAAAAAAAGTCTGTGGGCAGAATCTAGCCACCAGGGTGTTAGCTTGCAAATAACTATAAAAGGATATACAATTTTGGTGAAATAATTTGTTTTTGTTGTGTTTTACATGTAGTCGGCAGAGGTATGTTCTTGGAGACACAGCAATGCAGAAGATGGCCAAGTCTCATGTTTTCTTAAGTGGTATGGGTGGTCTTGGTTTGGAAATTGGTAAGTAGTATTTTTGTTCATAATTTTATATGATGCTTTTGAGCAACATAATTTAAATAATTTAATTCCTCTCCCATGTATTATTTTCTGTAAAAGAAGTTAGATCCAAAATCTTGATCCGATTCAGTTTTTATTTGTTTATTTATTTTTTTGGCAAGACTGTTTCACGTTCTTGCATGAGAAACCAGTTATGACTCTCTTGCTTCTCTTTTGATGTTGTTAATAGCTGTTAATGATCTTTCTCTGTATCTATTAATTCATTATGGTAGAGAGCACACACATATTCATAACAGCATGTCTGGAAGTATACACTGAAATTTTAAAGAGTGATTATCTCAGTGTGGTTTGATTATGGAAATCAAATTTTATTTTTATTCCTTTTTCTTCATCTCTATTTTCTAAGAAACTGAAATTTTTAAAGTAGTAAAACAGTTAAAATTAGTCAGAGATATGAACAGACTCCATGAAGACATATCTAATATACAATTCCTAATATTAAGCTATTCCTTTTTTTTCCTTCATTTTAGCAAAGAATCTTGTCCTTGCAGGGATTAAGGTAAGCGGGTAAATGTTCTTGATAAGAAGAATTGCTTATGAACTCTTCTTTTTTTTCCCTCATCGGTAGTGATAATATTATTTACACTTTGGCTTAATTATTGCTTCTTCATTTAGTAGAAAAATTGTCTTAATTCTCTATTTTCCTTTTTTAATAATACTTTTTATTATAGAAAATTTCAAAATTATACTAAAAAAAAGAGAATAGTTTTAGCTAACCCTATGTACACATCTCGTATATGCAGTTATCAGCTCATAGAGAAATTTGTTTCATGTATCTCGTTCCCCACTGCCCCCTAACTGCCCAGTTATTTTGATATAAATCTCAGAAATCTTATGTTATTCTTAAATTACTTTAGTATATAGCTCAAAAATATAAGGGTGTTTTTTTAAAACAACCACAATATTACTTTCACACCTAAAAATGTTAACAGTTTTTAAATATCATTGTTATCTTCAAACAAAACTTAGCAATTTGAACTACAGCATTTATATCACTTTCTTTGGGTCAGGAATTAGATGTACTTTTGCTAATACCTCTGGTTGAGCGTCTCCCACAAAGCTCCAGTCAACATATTGGCAGGGCCTGTAGTCATCTTGATGCTGGGGAAAGGGTCTGCTTCCCAAGCTCGCTCACATAGTTATTGGCAGGATTCAGTGACAAGGATGTGCCAGTTCACATTCCCACCTCAGTTCCTTGCTGGCTATTAGGTCACCATCAGTTCCTTGCCATGTGGCCCTCGCCATAGGGCAGCTCACAGTATGGCAGCTTGTTTCATCAGAGTAAGCAAGCAAAAGATAAGAAGAGAAATGTGCCAGGTCTTTTGTAACCTAATCTCAGAAGTGACATTCCATCACCTATGCTATAGTCATCAAAAGCAAGTCACTTAGGAGATGGGATAGCACAAAGGCCTGAATATCAAGAGGTATGAATCATTGGGGCTATCATAGAAGACTACCATAATTATTAAGTATCTAGTTAGAGTTCATATTTTCCTTTCTTTTATTTGATTTGTTCTAATCCGCATCCAGGTAAAGCCCATATACTGAACTTGGTTTCTTTTAATCAGTAGATCTTCCTACCCTGATTTTTTTTCCTTCCTTGCAATTTACTGGTTAAAAAATCAGGTCATTTATCACATCTACCTCCATATTTATATATTTGTGTGTCTTCTCTTACTATAACAATTTGAGTCTTAATGACATGAACCTGATTACTTATTTGCTTTACCCTATATTATATTCTGGGCTTCCCTTGTGGCTCAGCTGGTAAAGAATCCGCCTGCAATCCAGCAGACCTGGGTTTGATCCCAGGGTTGGGAAGACCCCCTGGAGAAGGGAAAGGCTAACCACTCCAGTATTCTGGCCTGGAGAATTCCATGGATTGCATAGTCTCTGGGGTTGCAAAGAGTCAGACAAGACTGAGAGAATTTCACTTTCATATTATATTCTGCTTGTCTGTGACATAGCTATAGAATAACAATTCCAGCATTATTAATATCAATGTGATTATTGAAAACAGTTTAAGGTGAGTTTTTTTTTTTATCCCTAGTATCCCATCTGGATTTGACAGACAGATTAATTGCTTTCTTAAGTCATGTTAATTCTTTTGTGTAGTTATGCAACAAATTCAAATAGATAGTTTTGCCCATTTATTCATCTTTCTTGGGATCTTTAGGGATTGCTTTTTTAGTTTGATTTAGTTTACTATTATATGAGAAATAATGCAAAGTCAATTTATAAAGCAAAGTATGTTCAAGTAAGTCTATCTTCTCTCTACCCTATTTTGTCCTTTGTGTATTAGGTCACCTTCTTTTTAATCTCTTTTTAAATATAAGCAAATGCATGTACATAGACATGCAAATCTGTACATGTGTGTTTGCACATTTATCCTCACCTGCCTTTCATAGATAAAGTACCGTACTTACTTCTACCTACCTTTTTACCACATATCAGCATATCCTGGTTTTACTCCATAGTGATTTTTTTTCATTATTTTTTAATAACTATGGATATACATTGTGTAGATGTATCATACATAATTATACATAGTTCTTCATTGGTAGACATTTTTATCATTTCCAGTCTTTTGCTATTACAAATAGTGCTACAGCTACCGCTCTTGTGTGTGTGTGTGTGTGTGTGTGTGTATTTATATGTATATATATATATCTTTGTATTTTTTTCCAGTGTGTCTTTGTGATAGATTCTTTTTTTGTGTGTGTGATAGATTCTTAACAGTAGGATTGCTATATCAAAAGAGAAATGCCCTTGTCATTATGCTAAAGATTGCCAGATTTTTTTCATTGAGGTTTTGTGCTACTTCACATTCCCACCAGTAATGCCTGATTCACTTCACTCCCACCCGTAGAGTATATTGTCAAACTTTTAGATTTATGCCATGCTGATGAATGAGAAAAGGTGTTTCATTCTTGAGCAAGGTTGAACATGCTTAAATATTTTGATGGCTCCTACATATTTCTATTTTGGGATACCCTGTGTCCATATTTGTGGCTTATAATATAAGTTTAAAATATCTTTTTTCCAGTTAGTATCTTTCTTACTTTAAACATGACCATTTGGAAAAGTTTATTTATGTGATTTTAAAGTCAACTAAGGTTCAGTACTATCTGTAAAATACATACATACACACCCAACAGCAAACATATAGTAAGTTTATATGGAATTACAATATGACCATCATGTTAATTATTATTGACTTAATTGAGAATTGTTATTGATAAATGTCATAGTGGAAAGTATTGTTAATTCTTATTGTCATTAGTATACAGCTATTAATAGCTAAAGAATATGGTTATATAAATGTCTTTGTAACTTGGAATTACAGTTTTACTATTTTAAGTAATCAAAACCCTGCTTTTAAGATTTATCTTAAAAAAAAAAAGATTTATCTTAGCTCATTTCACAGTTGAATAATGAAGGTATATTCAAGTTAATATAACATTGATCTCTGCAAAAAAATAATATACTGGCATTAAAATAATATGTTGTGTTTATAAAAGAAATAATAGTAATAAAATAGTTTTTCCATGATCTTTTCTGGATTTGTAGATGTCTATAGTCATATTATCTGACTGTAGACATGAATGGATCTAACTGGATTTTAATTACTTTCTCTGGTCTAATTACATAGGCTAATAGTTCCAATCCAGTATAAATAATATTGGAGATAGTGAGCATCCTTGATTTACTCCTGACTTTAACAGATATTTTTCTCCTTTTTGAAGGCACTTACAATTCATGATACAGAAAAATGCCAAGCATGGGATCTAGGAACCAACTTCTTTCTCTGTGAAGATGATGTTGTTAATATAAGAAACAGGTGAAAATAGATATTTTGATGTGTTATCATAGGATTTTTTTTTAATGTTGCAGTTACTTAGAACATTTTCTGAATCTAGAATACCAATTCAGTCTTAGCTATTTAACTCATCACCATAAATTCACTCTACCATAGACAAATAAGTACTGACATGTAAATATTTATGTTTGTCAAAATTTTAATATTGTCACATTGCTACTTAGGAATGAATTTCTTTGAGATTGTTAAAGTAAGTCCTTATTATTGCTCAGTCATTAAGAGACTGAAGGAGCATTGGCCTATAAGAGTATGTACATTTTGAGATTGTGTGACTTCCTCTGGAATATGACAGTGTGCTACATCTTAAGATTATATAGTATAATTAACCCTTAGCTTCTTTCTTCCTCTCCAGTTTAAAATTCCCATTGAAATTTTGTAACATTTAGGTTTCTCTAATGTCTTCAAAGTGTCCAAATTTGAAAAATTGAATGTGTTTATTGAACAAAAGAGTAGTAAAATTCTTTTTTCTTTTTTGTGTGTATGTGTTTTGTTTTTTTTAGGGCTGAAGCTGTACTTCAACATATTGCAGAATTAAATCCATATGTTCATGTCACATCATCTTCTATTCCTTTAAATGAAACCACAGATCTCTCCTTCTTAGATAAATACCAGGTTAGTACTCCATGTTATATTATGGATGTTATTGACAGATTCCAAGGTTAAAGGTTGGCTTAAAGCTCAACATTCAGAAAACCAAGATCATGCCATCTGGTCCCATCACTTCATGGGAAATAGATGGTGAACCAGTGGAAACAGTGAGAGATTTTATTTTGGGGGGCTCCAAAATCACTATTGGTGGTGACTGCAGCCATGAAATTAAAAGACGCTTACTCCTTGAAGGAAAGTTATGACCAACTAGACAGCATATTAAAAAGCAGAGACATTACTTTGCCAACAAAGGTCCGTCTAGTCAAGGCTATGGTTTTTCCAGTAGTCATGTATGGATGTGAGAGTTGCACTATAAAGAAAGCCGAGCGCAGAAGAATTGACACTTTTCAGCTGTGGTGTTGGAGAAGACTCTTAATGAGTCCCTTGGACTGCAAGGAGATCCAACAAGTCCATCCTAAAGGAGATCAGTCCTGAGTATTCATTGGAAGGACTGATGTTGAAGCTGAAACTCCAATACTTTGGCCACCTGATGTGAAGAACTGACTCATTTGAAAAGACTCTGATGCTGGGAAAGATTGAAGTCAGGAGGAGAAGCAGGCAACAGAGGATGAGATGGTTGGATGGCATCACCGACTCAGTGGACATGAGTTTGCGTAAACTCCAGGAGTTGGTGATGGACAGGGAGGCCTGGCGTGCTGCAGTCCATGGGGTCGCAAAGAGGCGGACACAACTGAGCAACTGAACTGAACTGAAGGCAAATCATTAAGTATTAATAAAGTACTGATTTAATATAGTCTATTAAGTAGATCAAAAAATTCAGGTTAAAAGACTTAGAATAATACCTTTAAAGTGCTTTGTTTTAGGGCAATGACCTAAAAATTACAAAGCAATTATATCAGTCAGCTATTTTTGCAGTAACGTGCATGAGAAACCACAAATTCAGTGGTTTATAGCAGCATGCATTTCTTTCTCATGCTTCTGATGTCAGTTGGAATTCAGCTGTTCTAGCTATACTTGAACTCCTCCACAGTCTGAGTCCTGGTCCATGAACCTCTCTTCGGGGACCAGGAGGCTACCTGAGACATGGTCTCATACCAGTAGCAGAAATACAAAGGAGCAAGTGCCACTTTCCAAGCACATTTCAAACCTCTGTTTGTGTTGCTTCCATTAATATTTCATTGACAGAGCAGGTCACATGGTCAAGTCCAAAGTAAAGGAGCAGGAAAGCACTCTCTACTCTTCCTAAGGCCATAGGCAAAGAGTAATATATAGCCCAGGTACCTAGAAGTAAATAATATGGATCAACAGTTCAGTCTTCGTTAGGTAACAAATAAAAACAAAAATTCTCAACACCTGGGATGTTCTGAAAGTGACTGCATTTTTTCCTGTGATATTATGATACCCATTGTCTAAGAAAAAGCACTCCTGTGTTTCTTAAGATCTCAAAACTTCTGACACTTGTGTGACTATATATTTATGCGTTTTCTCCACACACCAGGCAATTTTCCAACTCTGGACACCTAGCTTGGTGTCCTTCAGTTCAATTCAGTCCTGACACTCTGTCTGGAGAAGATAGTGTCAGATCCCACAGGTTAAGGACTCAGTCCTATAAGAACCCACATCCTCAAGCCCTTTTCTGATGCCAGTTGCAAGTTCAGGTTGTTACATGTGCTTCTCAGAGCTGGCTATGAATCAGATGTTTTCACAATCCCCTCCTTAGGTTCAGTTAGTTTACTAAAGCAGCACACAAACTCAGAAAAACAGTTTACTTACTAGATTACGAGTTTATTGTATTATAAAAGACGGTGACTCAGGAACAGCCAGGTAGAAGAGATGCATAGGTTAGGGGATGGGGGGTGGGTACAAGGGGTGCCATGTTTCCATGGCCTCTCCAGTATGCCACCTTCCCAGTACCTCCACGTGTTGAATCCCCTGGTTCAAGGATTTTTATGGAGGCTTTATTATGTAAGCAAAAATGATTAATAGTATACATTGGCCATTGGTGATTAAGTCAGTTTCCAGCACAAGAGGTCTGGGAGATAGGACTAAAGGTTCTAAACCTCACAGCCTAAGGTTGGTTCCCCTAACAACCAGCCCCCATCCTTAGGGGCTTCCCAAAAGTCAACTCATTAACATAAACTCAGGTGTGTCTGAAAGGGCTTGTTACGAGAAACAAGACATTTACTTCACCTTTTTCACTGTGAAGATGTGTCCCAAAGGACAAAACTAAATATTATAACGAAAGATGCCCCTGAGCTCTTATATAGGAAATCACAAGAGTAGTAGCAACTATGTGCTAGAAACCTTGAATGAAGACAAAATATGTATTTCTTATTATAATGACAGTATCACACCCACTTAAAGATCATTGTAGATGTCCATTCTTGGTTGGAAAACATGAAATCCATCCTGCTACAGAGATATTTAATAGACTGTCTACAGTAGAATTACTTAATAGACTTCTTTTTCAGTGATTACATGAGGTCAAAATTGTATAAGGGAAATGCTCAGAGACCAAAATTGAATAGGTAATTAAAAGGAAACCAGTTAACTGTGGCTGTGTTCACTTTCTGGACAGAGTTTGCTTGTCTCAGTTACCACGTTTCTTGGGGATTGGGAATGGTCACACAGAAACTAGATAAAAATTTGTCTGTATGAGATACGATATATAATTGAGCCGTACCACCTCTTTCTAACTCTCTGGAACCTCAGAAAGCTAAACCCTTAATGAAAAGGTGTATGAGAACAATCTTTGACCATCAGAATAGGAAATTTGTCCATTTTCTCTTATTGGTGTTTAGTCACTAGGTCATGCCAACTCTTTAAAACTCCATGGACTGCAGCATGCCAGGTTCCTCTTGTCTTCTACTATGTCCCAGGGTTTTCTCGAATTCATGTTCATTGAGTCAGTGATAGTATCTAACCAACTCATCCTCTGCTGCCACCACCTTCTTTTGCTTTCAATCTTTCCCAGCATCAATGTCTTTCCCACTGAGTTGGCTCTTTGCATCAGGTGGCCAAAGTATTGGAGCTTCAGCTTCAGCATCAGTCCTTCCAATGAATATTCAAGTTTGATTTCCTTTAGGATTGACTGGTTTGATCTCCTTGCTGTCCAAGGGACTTTCAAGACTCCTCTCCAACACCATAGTTTGAAAGCAACAGTTCTTTGGCACTCAGCCTTCTTTATGGTCCAGCTCTCACATCCATACATGACTACTGCAAAAACCATAGCTTTGATTATAAGGATCTTTGTGATACCTCTGCTTTTTAATACGCTGTCTAGGCTTGTCATAGCATTCCTTCCAAGGAGTAAGTATCTTAATTTCATGGCTGCAGTCACCATCTGCAGTGATTTTGGAGCCCAAGAAGAGAAAAATCTGTCACTGCTTCTACTTTTTCCCCTTCTGTTTGCCATGAAATGATGGGACCAGATGCCATGATCTTAGTTTTTTGAATGTTGAGTTTCATGCCAGTTTTTTCACTCTGCTCTTTGACCCTTGTCAAGAAGCTGTTTAGTTACTCTACACTTTTTGCCATTAGGGCAGAATAATCTGCATATATGAGGTTGTTGATATTTTCCCTGGCAGTCTTGATACCAGCTTGTGATTCATCCAGCCCAACATTTCACTTAATGTACTCTATATATGGGTTTCCCAAGTGGTGGTGGTGCTGCTGCTGCAGCTAAGTCACTTCAGTTGTGTCCAACTCTGTGCAACCCCAGAGATGACAGCCCATCAGGCTCCCCCATCCCTGGGATTCTCCAGGGAAGAACACTGGAGTGGGTTGTCATTTCCTTCTCCAATGCGTGAAAGTGAAGTCACTCAGTCGTGTCTGACTCCTAGTGACCCCATGAACTGCAGCCTACCAGGCTTCTCCGTCCATGGAATTTTCCAGGCAAGAGTACTGGAGTGGGTTGCCATTGCCTTCTCCCCCAAGTGGTGCAGTGGTAAAGAATTCTCCTAGCAATGCAGAGGATACCAGAGATGCAGATTTGATCCCTGGGTCAGGAAGATTCCCTTGGAGTAGGAAATGACAACCCACTCTAGTATTTTTGCCTGGAAAATTCCATGGACAGAGGATCCTGACAGGCTACAGTCCATGAGGTCTTAAAGAGTCAGACACAACTCAGCACATGAGCACAGCACATACTCTGCATATAAGTTAAATAAATAAGGTGACAGTATACAGCCTTGTCATACACCTTTCACGGTTTGGAACCAGTCAGTTTTTCCATTCCAATTCAAACTGTTGCATCTTGACCCACGTTCAGGTTTCTCAGAAGACAGGGAAGGTGGTCTGAAGCTCCCACCTCTTTAAGAATTTCCACGGTTTGTTGTGATTCACACAGAGCTCTCTGGAGCTCTCGATTAAAAAAAAAAAAAAAAAGATCTTCTCTGGGAGTTCTTAACCATAGGCATGCCCTCACATAAGTTTGATATGAACTTAAATTTCCCAAGCTGAGAACTTAATGTTAAAATGTAGTACTGAGCTGGTGATACACTGGAATGCCAGAAACAAAACTCAAAGATGTATCCTTTGAGTTATATGTGCTCAACCATATATCCTCAGGCATATATCCTCAACCAGGCCACAGTTTATTCTAATATGTAAAGCCCCTATGAGGCTATGTTCATAATACAAAATAATAAGACAGGAAAAAGTTCAGCGTGATCAAGAGTCAGTGACAATAGAGCTAAACCTCCAAGAATTTCAGATAATAGAATTATTGGATGGGGACTATAAAATGTTGAAATTAAATCTTATAAGAAGAGATTAAAAATACAATATGAAAATAAGATAGCAGTGAAAGCAGTTAGGCAGATACAACAAATAAAACTTTTTGAAATGGAAAAAATAGTCCTAAAAGTTAAAACATTTAATGAGTAGATTAAACAGTGCATATAAGAATTAATGGACTGAAGGATAGAGCTGAGGATATTTTTGAGACTACAGCACACTGAAAGAATATATGAAAGAGAAATATATCATTTTAAAGAGAAATATATCATTTAAAGAGAATATATCATTTCTAAAAATGATAGCTTGAGTAAAAAGCTCTAATTCATGGGGTTGGACTTCTGGAGAAAGGCTTATTCAAATAAACGGTGCTTGGGAATTTTCCAGCATTGGTGAAACACAGACCAGGCTCAGTAAGTACTGTTAGACTTAGTAAGTACTGAGTCTAATAAGATTTGATTTTACTGTATTTGAAAGCTAATAAGTTAGCCTGTTACAGTTTCATGGATGTTAGCAGAAAACATGAGATTCCTGGGTCAGAGACTAAGGACTTAATTACACCTGAGCTGGTAAGTGTGAGCATGACATTTGCCTTGTTTCCTCCTGCCTTCCTCCAGATCTCCCCTGTGATGTGCAGAGGGCTCAGTGCATGCCTGCACATGTGGTGGGTTCCTTTAGAAGAAAGAAACATTAAGCTAGGGGAACCTGCCTTTATAGCAAGCAATGAATAAGCTTGCTCTTTGTCCCAGAGGGAGACATTATCTCATTTTTCAAGTTTGCACCAGGCGAATGCAATCCTGAGAAACAACCCATGTAAAGAATGGTTAGAGCCTTGCATTCATGGCAATACCAAGTGGGAGAGCTATGAAGAATTACCTCTCTGTAGGAAGCATGTTGTATTCTAAGCTAGATAAAACTAAATCCATACCCAGATAGATATTGGTAGTGAAAGTGAGTTATTCATTTCCTGGAACAAGCATCAAGGAAAGCTCCAGACTGCGAGATTTGACCTGCTTAGGCCATTTTTGATAGATGATTGATGGTAATAAAATATTTTGGCCTTTCATGAGTTTTTCAGATATGATAAAATCTGATTATAAAACTTTCTTTGCTTATCTCACTGGGTGATGATAAAAAAGTAAGCATTGAAAATGATAATTTGCTGTCTTAAATAACAGGACTTGGTTGTTTCACTAGTAACACTGTCGTAAAACAAAAGATGTGTTGTAAGTCTGTGAATCTCTGAATAAAAGAAAGCTAAGCCAACTAATCTGCCTCTTGAGAAACCTATATGCAGGTCAAGAAGCAACAGTTAGAACTGGACATGGAACAACAGACTGGTTCCAATTGGAAAAGGAGTACATCAAGGCTGTATGTCACCTTGCTTATTTAACTTATATGCAGAGTACATCATGAGAAACGCTGGGCTGGAAGAAGCACAAGCTGGAATCAAGATTGCCGTGAAAAATATCAATAACCTCAGATATTCAGATGACACCACCCTTATGGCAGAAAGTGAAGAGGAACTAAAAAGCCTCTTGATGAAAGTGAAAGAGGAGAGTGAAATAGTTGGCTTAAAGCTCAACATTCAGAAAACAGTGAAAGAGGAGAGTGAAATAGTTGGCTTAAAGCTCAACATTCAGAAAACGAAGATCATGGCATCTGGTCCCATCACTTCATGGAAAATAGATGGGGAAACAGTATAAGACTTAATTTTTTTGGGTTCCAAAATCACTGCAGATGGTGATTGCAGCCATGAAATTAAAAGACGCTTACTCCTTGGAAGGAAAGTTATGACCAACCTAGATAGTATATTGAAGAGCAGAGACATTACTTTGCCAACAAAGGTGCGTCTAGTCAAGGCTATGGTTTTTCCAGTGGTCATGTATGGATGTGAGAGTTGGACTGTGAAGAAAGCTGAGTGCCGAAGAATTGATGCTTTTGAACTGTGGTGTTGGAGAAGACTCTTGAAAGTCCCTTGAACTGCAGGGAGATCCAACCAGTCCATTCTGAAGGAGATCAGCTCTGGGTGTTCTTTGGAAGGAATGATGCTAAAGCTGAAACTCCAATACTTTGGCCACCTCTTGTGAAGAGTTGACTCATTGGAAAAGACTCTGATGCTGGGAGAGATTGGGGGCAGGAAGAGAAGGGGACGACAGAGGATGAGATGGCTGGATGGCATCACCAACTCGATGGAAGTGAGTTTGAGTGAACTCCGGGAGTTGGTGATGGACAGGGAGGCCTGGCGTGCTGCAATTCATGGGGTTACAAAGAGTCGGACACGACTGAGCAACTGAACTGAACTGAAGCCAACTAATGTATCTTTTTAAAAACGTAACTGTTATCCGTTTAAACTAGCATTTAATTTATACTCTGATGAGTAGCTTAGCAGCTTCATGGCAGTAACAGATAAAGGAAAATCTCTAGATGCATATATACCATAGAGAATGCTAAGGTTTGCTTCTAATTATGAAGTCTGTACTGGTAATTGAATTCAGTGTGGGCAGGTTTTTCCCTGTATGTACTATGCCATTTTATGTAAGGGACTTGAATGTCTGCAGGTTTTGGTTCTGGAACCAGTCCCTCTGTAGGTACCTAAAGATGGCGGTATATGTTACATTCACTTTTGCTGTTCTATATCTCTGAAGGTGTTAACCTTAAAATGGAATACAGTAGATTAGTATTTTTTACAAAGAAAACAATGTATTTTTAGCAGAGTGCAAACTGGGATGTTTCTGAGTTAGAAGTTGTACGCTACCAAAATAATTGTTTATTTTCTAATCTTTAATTTCTTGTATCCTTCTCAACAGTGTGTAGTATTGACGGAGATGAAACTTTCATTGCAGAAGAAGATCAATGACTTCTGCCGCTCTCAGTGCCCTCCAATTAAGGTGATAATATCACTTAATAATGACACAGTTTACCAAAGGAAATGCACTTTCACTATTAGAATTTATAACTTTTCAGTGAATTGCATAAGAAACTTTTTACATGAGTAATATTTTTAATTTTGATTTTCAAAGTGTGGTCCAAGGACACTAAGGGTCCCTGAGACCCTTTCTCAGGGTCTGCAAAGTCAAACTATTCTCTTATGGGGTGCAGTAGAGTTTCCAGAGTCTACTTGATGGTGATATCATGGCTCTGACAGCTGAAGGAACGTGTGTTTATGTTGGCTTTTCTTTCTAACACAGTGATTATCAGTAGATATAACCCACATAAACAAAAGCTCATTGGATCGTCCATAATTTTTAAGAGCATGAAGGGATCATGAGACCAAAAAGAAAGAGAACTGTTAAATTGTTAAAGTAGAATAGAGGTGGCCAGACCTGTTAAGGGCTAATACAGTAAGTAGTCCAAGTGAGAGATGCTGGTGCCTTTTTCAAAAGAGATGAAAATAGAGATTGTGAGAAGTTGTTGAATTTGAAGCATCTTTTGTAAAAAAGACTAATGGATTGAGCCTGAATAAATGAGAGTTGTGAAGGAAAGAATGATCAAGAATGACTCTGAGATTTTTATCCAAAATAATTAGATAAGTAGTGATGACACTCAGAAGACTTGAAGGAGGTCTAGATGGGTCAAATCATAATCCATCCCCTGCAACTGAATACATACTACTAACTGCACTTCTTTGTTGGAGTCCTTTATTCCTTTGGAAAAAGGAAAATGCTATTTGTTCCTTTGAGATAGGCACTGAACTATCACCATACTGTATCAGATAGATGTGAAAATTTTTGGACTGTGGTATTTACATAGCATATATATGCACCTTATAGAACATTTGTGCCATGGTTCATAAATTATTAAGATGAATAAGATATACAGTAGTCATTAAACTTCGAACAGGACAGAGAAGTTTTATAAAGTAATTATCCTGCTGCTAAGTCACTTCAGTTGTATCCAACTCTGTGTGACCCCATAGATAGCATCCCACCAGGCTCCCTCGTCCCTGGGTGACCCCATGAACTGTAGCCCACCAGGCTCCTCTGTCCATGGGATTTTCCAGGCAAGAGTACTGGAGTGGGGTGCCATTGCCTTCTCCAATTATACTAGTTTACAAACTAAAATTTTTGTTTGTGTGATTGACACATTTATTCATAAAGTTTTTTTTGCAAAGAAAGAAATTGTTCTTGAGTTTGCCAACTTAAAAAAAAGTTTCTAGCTTTCTTCTGTTTCATGACTCATAAAGAATGCTGTAAATAGCTATTTCAGTAGTAAAGGCAGTGCATGATCAAGTAGAAGGTAATCTGTAAACCGTTTTATGACATTATCTGATAGGGAGTGTAAGTCATTTTAATGAGCTACATTCTTATGCCCAAATATAAATAGGCTAGTTTTTCTTGGAAAAATATCAGTTTATACAGTATCATGTGTGTTACAGATTAAGAATTTTTCTTTATTATCGGTATCTAAAAATAACTAAGCACAAGAACAATTTCTTTATATTTTCTTAGAACAGAGTGTGTGTGTGTGTGTGTGTGTATATATATAAAAATCACTTTCAAGAACACATTTATGACTGTGTTTAAGAATTTGGTTTTAACCTTTCCTGACTTTGATATGCTCTGTTCCTCAGTCCCTTTTCAGCTGATTCACTCTTAGCTTTTAGCTCTCTTTTGTTTTCCTCTAACTGTACCGCTTTTGGTGAATGGACACTCCATTCTGCTTTTCTAAAATGAAAAGCAAGAATTCACTGCTAGACTATTAAACCACAGTATCTCTTTCTTATATTCTGTGCTTGATTTTTAGGATAAGGCAGGAGTTTTTGTTATTTAAAAATTACAGAATGTCCAGTGATGTGCTGATGTTGCTTCTAGTTTTGTGACACTAATATCCAGTCCTAAATACGTAAACTCTTGATTCTGAAACCACTTTACAAATAATTTATCATATTTGTGATCACTTTATATCTCAAAGAATACGCTTAATTATAAATAAAATTGTCACCAGGGGGTCCAAAGATAGTTCAGTTTTTTTTTTCTTTATATAAATGAAATAAGCTTGAACTTATTTTTTCATTTCACAGTTCATCAGTGCAGATGTACATGGAATTTGGTCACGGTTGTTTTGTGATTTTGGTGATGAGTTTGAAGTTTTAGATACAACAGGAGAAGAACCAAAAGAAATTTTCATTTCAGATATAACGCAAGTATGATTATATATGTGTATTATTGTTTATGATTGATTTTAAGTTGATGTTTTAAAAAGGTAATATTAGCAAAATATTGTAATACACAGTCTTTGATTAAAATTGAAATTGGAATATTAAGAAAGTATTCTGGTTTCCATCTAACATTTAATAATTGGTAGATCAGCATTTGCTGATGTCATTAATTTTAATTTTGTTCTATGTCATGTTCCTATGGGACATTAATTGTGAGTCAGTGTTTACTGAACAGTTTATTGTGTCAGATAATAGATGTATTACATGTGCCATAAGTCACTTGGCCCAACACTCTTGACTCCAGGAAGATGGACACTTAAGTCATCACAGACAAAAGCTTTTCTAATTTGAAATATTTCTAAAACATTATTTGGAGGAGGATGAAACCTTAAGAGTTAATTAACTGTCAAATCAAAAGGTCTGAATTTTCTGTGTTCTCTTAATGTCATGCAAGCTTAATTTTTTATTACCTAAAAGAATTGGAGAAACTATTATGATCCACTTTTACTACTGTTTCCTTTTAGCCTAAATCCTAACTTTATTTGCACTCTTTATAATCAATTTATATTAAAGCTCAAAAGAAGCCAAGTACAAAGGAGTGAAAATATACTTTGAATAGTATTTGTGCTTCTGTCTTTATGCTTTATTTTTAAACCCAGTGTTAATGTTGGTATTCTCACCACTTTTTAAGGCAAATTCATTAAAAAGTCATTTTTTGTATCTGTTTGCTTACAGAATGGTTTGTTGTTCAGCCTTTTACCTTCTCTAGTTATTGTTAGTTTGTCCCTGAGAATATTATAAAGTTAGAATAAACTCCAAGGAATCTTGTATTGCACTGATATTTTCTTTTATTAAACAGTGCAGGAAATATGGAAACTAGCCATGAAAAATCTGAAAAATATCTTATAGTCTTCATTTAACTTATCTGCAAGTCATTTCTCCTTCTTAAGGTCCTTATGAATTCTATTATTCTTGTCTTATTCTTAACATGTCTATTATTCTATTATTAATAGTAAACCCACATTACCTTAATTTTTTCTACATGTTTGTGGTCTTAATTGTGTTTCTCAAATCATTAAACAGCAAGAGAATTTCTAGAATCTACACAATTATGACAGAGACAATAATAATTCCATTAGGTTTTATGTAAATTAAATCACTGTCACCTTATTTAAGCAATAGTTGGATTATATGCAGTTAGGAAATTTCTAGTTGTCTGCTGTATCTCATGCACCCTCTTAGATGAGATAAGCTAATTTCTTCTATTTTTACCTTATATTCAGGGCTATATACTATTTCTTTGATTTAAAGTGTTGTAGCTTTATACTGTTAATACCACTTTCCTAGCACTAAATTTCCATCCTTCATTCTTAGATTTCTTTTATTTTTAAAGTTAGACTCATCTTTTATGTACACAGTCTTTCATGTTGTTGTTATTGTTGTTCAGTCTGTAAGTCATGTCTGACTCTTCATGACCCCATGGACTGCAGCACACCAGGCCTCCTTCTCCTTCAGTGTTACCCAGAGTTTGGCCAAGTTCACATCCACTGAATCAGTGATACTGTCCAACCATCTCAGCCTCTGCTGCTCTCTTCTCCTCTTGCCCTCAATCTTTCCTAGCCTCAAGGTCTTTTCCAGTGAGTTGGCTTATTTTGTATCAAGTGGCCAAAGTACTGGAGCTTCAGCTTCAGCATCAGTCCTTCTGATGAGTTTTCAGGATTGATTTTCTTTATGACTGACTGGTCTGATCTCCTCAGTGTCCAAGGAACTCTCAAGGGTCTTCTGTAGCACCACAGTTTGAAAACATCAGTTCTTTGGTGCTCAGCCTTCTCTGCGGTTCAACTCTCACATCTGCCCATGGGAGACCATAGTTTTGATTGTACATCCCTTTGTTGGCAAAGTGATGTGTTTGATTTTGAATATACTGTCTAGGTTTGTCATGGCTTTCCTTCTGAGAAGCCAGTGTCTTCTAATTTCATGGCTGCAGTCACCATTCACCGTGATTTTGGAGCTCAAGAAGAGAAAATCTGTCACTGCTTCTACTTTTCCCCCTTCTATTTGCCATGAAGTGATGAGTCTTTAATAAATGACTTTAAAACATTCAGTCACTTTGAGTATTTTTTATATATCACAGGAATCCTTGAGTTTGTGAAATATTTGAACTGCTTGTGATATTTATTTCTGCTCAACATAGAAATTATAAACATTCATAATAAAATGATACGGTTGTCACTGTTTTGTGACAGTTCTTTAAATATTTGTGTTTATGATGGAAGGAGAAGAATGGCTTACAATTTTAGTTGTTTTGAGAATTTTATGATAACATGGTCCTTTTTATGTGAGATTTGGAATTTGTATAAAAAAGGACTATGTGAACTTGTTTTCACTCTTTATTTCTAGGCTAATCCTGGCATTGTCACTTGCCTTGAAAATCGTCCTCACAAACTTGAAACAGGACAGTTCCTAACATTTCGAGAAATTAATGGAATGACAGGCTTAAATGGATCCACACAACAAATAACTGGTAAGTTTATGTTTATTAATTTGTTTATACTTATTCATTATTCAGTGCATTTATAGTTCAGACACTCTACTTTTTGAGAACACACAATCAACTCAAAAGGGGTGATCCAGTTCTTCACCTCAAGACATTCAATCCAACTTGTTGTTCACTCGCTCAGTCATGTCCGACTCTTTGCAACCCCATGAACTGCAGCAACTGGGCTTCCCTGTTCTTCATCATCTCCTTGAGCTTGCTCAAACTTACGTCCATTGAGTCAGTGATGCCATCCAACCATCTCGTCCTCTGTCAACCCCTTCTCCTCCTGCCTTCAATCTTTCCCAGCATCAGGGTCTTTTCAAATGAGTCAGTGCTTCACATCAGGTGGCCAAGTATTAGAGCTTCAGCTTCAGCGTCAGTTCTTCCAATGAATATTCAAGGTTGATTTCATTTTGGATTGACTGGTTTGATCTCCTTGCAGTCCAAAGGACTGTCAAGAGTCTTGTCCGACACGTCAGTTCAAAAGCCTCAATTCTTTGGCATTCAGCTTTCTTTACAGTCCAACTCTCACATGCATACATGACTACTGGAAAAAACCTAACTTTGACTATATGGACCATTGTCAGCAAAGTAATGTTTGCTTTTTAACATGTCTAGGTCTGTCATGACTTTTCTTCCAAGGAGTCAGTTCAGTTCAGTTCAGTTCAGTCGCTCAGTCGTGTCCAACTCTTTGCGACCCCATGAATCGCAGCACGCCAGGCCTCCCTGTCCATCACCAACTCCCGGAGTTCACTCAGACTTAAACGTCCATTAAGTCAGTGATGCCATCCAGCCATCTCATCCTCTGTCATCCCCTTCTCCTGCCCCCAATCCCTCCCAGCATCAGTCTTGTCCAATGAGTCAGCTCTTCGCATGAGGTGGCCAAAGTACTGGAGTTTCAGCTTTAGCATCATTCCTTCCAAAGAACACCCAGAGCTGATCTCCTTCAGAATGGACTGGTTGGATCTCCTTGCAGTCCAAGGGACTCTCAAGAGTCTTCTCCAACACCACAGTTCAAAAGCATCAATTCTTCGGCACTCAGCTTTCTTCACAGTCCAACTCTCACATCCATACATGACCACTGGAAAAACCATAGCCTTGACTAGATGGACCTTTGTTGGCAAAGTAATGTCTCTGCTTTTCAATATGCTTTCTTGGTTGGTCATAACTTTCCTTCCAAGGAGTAAGCGTCTTTTAATTTCATGGCTGCAATCACCATCTGCAGTGATATTAGAGCCAAAAAAATAAAGTCTGACACTGTTTTCACTGTTTCCCCATCTATTTCCCATGAAGTGATGGGACCAGATGCCATGATCTTCATTTTCTGAATGTTGAGCTTTAAGCCAACTTTTTCGCTCTCCACTTTCACTTTCATCAAGAGGCTTTTTCACTTTCTGTCTTAAGGGTGGTGTCATCTGCATATCTGAGGTTATTGATATTTCTCCCGTAAGCATCTTTTAATATCATGGCTTCATTCACCATCTGCAGTGATTTTGGAGCCCAAGAAAACAACGTCTGTCACTGTTTCCATTGTTTCTCCATCTATTTGCCATGAAGTAATGGGACTATATGCCATGATCTTAGTTTTTTGGATGTTGAAGTTTTTTTTCTTAAATTAATGATTCTGATTGGAGGATAGTTAGTTTACAGTATTGTGATGATTTTGCCATACATTGACATGGATCAGCCACAGGTAGACATCCACAGGTGCACATGTATCCCCTCATCCCAAACCCCCCACCCCATCCCTCTGGGTTGTCCCAGAGCACCAGCTTTGAGTGCCCTACTTCATGCATCAAACTTGCACTGGACGTCTATTTTACGTATGGTAATATACATGTTTCAGTGCTATTCTCTCAAATCTTCCCACCCTCACCTTCCCCCACAGAGTTCAAAAGTCTGTTCTTTATTATATCTGTGTCTCATTTGCTGCCTTGCATATAGGATCGTTATTACTGTCTTTCTAAATTCCATGTATATGCGTTAACATACAGTATTCGTTTTTGTCTTCCTGACTTACTTCACTCTGTATAATAGGTTCCAGTTTTATCCACCTCATTAGAACTGACTCAGATTCATTCCTTCTTATAGCTGTGTAATACTTCATTGTGTATATGTACCACAACTTTGTTATCCATTCATCTGCCGGTGGACATTTAGGGAATGTTGAGTTTTAAGCCAGCTTTTTCTCCCTCCTCTTTCACTTTCATCAAGAGGCTCTTTAATTCCTCTTTACTCTCTGCCGTAAGGGTGGTGTCATCTGCATATCTGAGGTTATTGATATTTCTCCTGGCAGTCTTGATTCCAGATTGTGCTTCATCCAACCCAGCATTTTACACGATGTAGTCTGCATATAAGTTAAATAAGCAGGGTGATGACATACAACCTTGATGTACTCCTTTCCCTATTTGTAACCAGTCCATTGTTCCATGTCTGGTTCTAACTATTGCTTCTTGACCTGCATACAGATTTCTCAGGAGGCAGGTAAGGTGGTCTGGTATTCCCATTCTTTAAGAATTTTCCGCAATTTATTATGATCCACGCGAAGTAAGGAGATACTAACATTAGGCAGTGGTGTTACAGAGAAAAGGCATTCTGGGAACTCTTACCTTAGCAAGGATCCCTGCTCAGTTTTGGTAGCAGCAGTAGGGTTGGGGTATCTTGATTATAACCAGTTGCATTGGCTTAGAAAGATGGTGATGAGAGTATTCTGTGCAGAAGCAAACAATAAGAAACAAGACAGAATGCAAGGAACTTAAAGACATAGCAGCTCTACAGTTGGAGTTGAGATAGCAAGAAACATACTGCTATCTCATGGTAGACAAGTGAACATTCTGACAGCTTATTTATTCACACATTAGGAAGTGCAAAAAAGGGAGCAAATTTTGGAGAGAAGATGAGTATAGTCTAGGCTGTTTAGGTGAGGTGACAGTGAAGTATTCAAGTGAAGATACTTTTTTGTTCAGTGACTTGGAAAAAAAGGATGAATGAATGTTAAGTGCAGGCAGATTTGTGGGCTTATTGGCAGGAAACTGAAGGAGTCTGTTTTGTTAGTAGACTAAGGTGAAATCATGACCCAAAGGAGAGATAAGGTGCCAAGGCCAGAGATCTGAAGAGAATAAACAGTTTTAAAAATCAAAAAGTTACCCAGTTTCATTTAAGGCCATTTGAAAGTGAAGAGAATGCATTTATGGCATCATTAGGCTTCATAGTTTATGATTTTCCTCCAGCCATGTGTAAAAGTGTTAAAGACATTGCTTTACATTGTGTAACTCACAGACAGCATGTTTACACCTGTTCAGCTGAGAGTGACTCAGTTTTATCTTTAGGGCATCGGAACATGTAATTATGTAATCAGTGTATAGACTGGTGGTAAACTGATTACCTTTTTTTTTTTTTTAATGACTACAAAAATGGATCCTTAGAAGAGAAAAAAAGACAATCCCTGTTACGGGCTCTTTATAGCAAAACAATTTAAAATCTGTTTTTAAGAAGCTTGGGTAATCTATTGTATTTTGTTTCCAAGATTGTATCTAAATTTATAAAATATAGGTTCAGATCATTGATATTAAAAATTTTGTGTCTATTTTTACATAAATTGACCGAGTTATTTAAGATTATCCTTTTTTGTCTTGGGGTCCATTCAGTGGTGGACTGTGGTGCTGGATCCAAATCTTGGGGCTATATTTATGAAAGGAGAAGCCACTGGATAACAAGAAATGAAAATTTAAAAACCCACATTTTGCATGAAAAATTCTTTGAGCAGAGAAAGAATATTTAAGTAGAGTAGCAATTGATAAGTCTTTTTGTCCCCTGATATTTATTAATTGATAATTTACTGCTTTAAAATAATTTTCCTGTTACTTGAAAACCATTTTTAAGTGACTAAAATAGTATATGCTTATTCTTGATATAAATTGCTAACATCCAATGAATCATCGAAAAAGCAAGAGAGTTCCAGAAAAACATCTCTTTCTGCTTTATCGACTGTGCCAAAGCCTTTGACTGCATGGATCACAATAAACTGTGGGAAATTCTGAAAGAGATGGAAATACCAGACCACCTGACCTGCCTCTTAAGAAACCTATATGCAGGTCAGGAAGCAGCACTTAGAACTAGACATGATTAACAGACTGGTTCCAAATAGGAAAAGGAGTACGTCAAGGCTGTATATTGTCACCCTGCTTATTTAACTTCTATGCAGAGTACATCATGAGAAATGCTGGGCTGGAGGAAGCACAAGCTGAAATCAAGATTGCCGGGAGAAATATCAATAACCTCAGATATGCAGATGACACCACCCTTAAGACAGAAAGTGAAGAAGAACTAAAAGCCTCTTGATGAAAGTGAAACAGGAGAGTGAAAAAATTGGCTTAAAGCTGAACATTCAGAAAACTAAGATCCTGGCATCCGGTCCCATCACTTCATAGCAAATAGATGGGGAAACAGTGTTAGACTTATTTTTTTGGCCTCCAAAATCACTGCAGATGGTGATTGCAGCCATGAAATTAAAAGACGCTTACTCCTTGGAAGGAAAGTGATGACCAACCTAGACAGCATATTCAAAAGCAGAGACATTACTTTGCCAACAAATGTCCGTCTATTCAAGGCTATGGTTTTTTCCGGTGGTCATGTATGGATGTGAGAGTTGGACTGTGAAGAAAGCTGAGTACCAAAGAATTGATGCTTTTGAAATGTGGTGTTGGAGAGGCTCTTAAAAGTCCCTTGGACTGCAAGGAGATCCAACCAGTCCATCCTAAAGGAGATCAGTCCTGGGTGTTCATTGGAAGGACTGATGTTGAAGCTGAAACTCCAATACTTTGGCCACCTGATGGCAAAGAGCTGACTCATTTGAAAAGACCCTGATGGCCGGGAAAGATTGAGAGCAGGAGGAGAAGCGGACGACAGAGGATGAAATGGCTGGATGGCATCACCGAGTCAATGGACATGGGTTTGGGTGGACTCCAGTAGTTCCTTGTAAACAGGGAGGCTTGCCATGCTGTGGTTCATAGGGTCGCAAAGAGTCAGAAACGACTGAGCGACTGAACTGAACTGATTCTTGATATATGAATATATATATATGTTTAAATAAGAGTTAAAAATGAGTACTGTTTCAGACCTCGCCCCTCTACTCCAGAATTAACGACAACTAAGTTCAATGTTTACTCTTTTGGTCTTTTCTATCTAGTTAATATATAAGGCTTGTTTATTTAATTGATTTTTTTTAATAAGCAAATCATTAAAAAAAAAAATAGAAGGCAGATGTTTACAATGAAAACTTTAATGCCCACTTTTGTCTCCCTCTCATTCTTACCTGTTCATTTCTCTTAGTTTATTAGTTGCCCTTCCTGGCTTTCCTTAGGCATTTTTAGATGCAAGGTAGCATCTTATGAATAGAAACCCTTTGTGTTTCTATTAAACTAAACACCTCGATGGTCTTTTCACATCATTAATGTAGAATAGTCTCCTCCTTTCCCCTTTATGGCTCATAGTATTTCATGGTCTCTTGAATATGGTATAGTATAATTTTGATGTGCATTTTATATATTATGAATGAGGTTAAGTATCTTTTCTTAAGCTTTAGAACTATTTCATTTTCCTTTAATGTGAGTCATCTATCCTTTACCCATTTTCTTAATGAGTGTTATTGATCATTTCCCCCCAGACTCCTAATATATGGGGCATATTTGCTAAAGGTTGTTTTTTTTTTAATGTGAGTCACAACAATTTTTTTGTAATGTGGCATTTGACTTTGTGATGGCTTTTACTGTATGTATATGATGTCAAAGTTTTCCATTTTTTCTTGGATGCTTTTGAGTCATAATTAGAAATGCCTTCCTTAGTGCAAAGTTTTAAAGAAATTTTTATCCCATACTCTTATCTAATAATCTTTTTGACATTTAAAACTTCTGTCCATTTGAAGTACTTCCCCATGTGACATTTTTCCCCCAAAATTTATTGAGTGGTCTTTTCTTTACTGGTTTGTGGTACCACCTTAATTTTGTCTTTTGCAGGTCTTTTACTGAATAATAAATCTTTCTGCCTTTCTATTCATGAGCCAGTATCACAGTTGTATTATTATCAACTATGTGTATAACACATACCAGTATATTAATTATTGAGGCTTCATAAAGTATTTTAATACCTAATAATAAGCACCTCTCATTCCCTTTTTTCCTTCCAAGTTTTCATGGGTGTTTTTGCATTTAAGTCCTTATATTCATATTGGAAAGATAATCTGTCTAGCTCCCCAACTTCCACCTACCCACACATCCCCCAAAATAGAAAAGATTTATACTGAAATTTTCTTAATTTTTTTAAATTAGGAAAAATTAACATCTTTTTTATCATAAACTTTCAAATTAAATACTCATATCAGTAGATAATGGTTTTCTTTTTTCCCTTCTTTTAGTGGTATCACCATTTTCTTTTAGCATTGGTGATACTACAGAACTGGAACCTTATTTACATGGAGGCATAGCTATTCAAGTTAAGACTTCTAAAACATTCTGCTTTGTAAGTATTTTTTTTCTCTTAAATATATTTCTTTACAGAAGAATGGCAGGAGAGAAAAAGACAATAAAATTACTCGTTGAAAAGATTTTGTTTTTTAATTTGTACCCACTTTGAGGAAAATGAAATCAATGAAAATAAACCGACATTAACAAAAAAAATTTAGAGTTGATCATGCTTCTTATAATTACTTCCTAAGACAGAAGATGCAACTAATGTGTATTTGAAAAATTTAACAAGCATTGATTCAGTATATATTTTATTATTCAGTTACATTTTTAAAGCAAAAGAAATATTTCTTTTATTTATCATATTTGTTATTCCAGGTTTTTAGATTTTAATTTTTTTGGATTTCAAGAAGGTGTATGTTAGATATGTTAAATAATTCCTATAAACTGGCATTGAAAGGAAATGTATGTATCTGTTTAAAGAGAATGTAGAGGCTACTTTTATCAAGGAATTATGAAGCCTCTTGCTGCTTAAATCCTTAGGCCACTTTTATTATAAGTAGTCTAATATATCTCTTTTTTCTTGAAAGTTCTCAAGGTTTTGACTTGAATAAGTTCTTTTCCAGAACAATTATTAACTGAAGTCATCCACAAGGTTTTGTTCAGCCCAGAGTTAGAGCAAAGCAACAGAATAAAATACTTCATCCTGTCAAATCTGCCCCAGCATTGCTTCCTCTTCCTGTTGTCCCTAGTTTTGAATTACGCTTCAACTTAGGCCTCAATAAATTTAAGATTGGGTTTCGTGAGTGTTTTTCAGAGGGGGTGGTTTATTGTCTTGTTTGTTGAGTTTTTTTGGCCTTCGTGTGTTCCTTGCTCCACACAAAAAATTTTAGCTGGATATTTATTCAATCTTGTCAGGTATAACAAGTCCTGAAACTTGGTATCAGAAAAAATATGATAGCTCTTTGATGAAGATAATAGATTTTTTTCGAGTACACACACACATGTTTAAGTTTCCCAGATTTATTATGTGGAGCAGGTTGTCCAGTTGTATTTAACATTAAAAGTATAAAGTGAGATAGTAAGAAAATAAGTAACCAGGGAATGGTAGCTACTATACATTTCAGTTAAAATGTATTAGCCCAACCTTACTTATCTCAGACCTTTTAGAAGGAGCCATTGCTTTTAGTGCTCTGTGTCATTTATCAAGTAGTCACTTGCTTGCTCTGAAGTCATAGTGGATTTTTTTTCTATTGTTTTTTTTTTTTTTCTATTAGGAATCATTAGAGATGCAACTAAAACATCCAAAGTACCTTATTGTGGATTTTAGCAAACCTGAGGTAAATAAACACTGTAGATTTGAGAGAGGCAGTGCAGTGGGGGGTGGGAATGATAAGCAATTATAAATTTAAAACAGACCAACTATATATATATGTATATATAAATATATATAGTGCAACTATATATATATATCTGTAGTGCAACTGTATATATATATATAGTGCAACTGTATATATAGAGAAAGCAACTATATATATATTTATAGTGTGTGTGTATGTGTGTATATATATATATATATATATATATATACTTTTCTGTCAGACCATTAGCTTCTTTAAAAATAAAGGTTGTATTCATGTATCAGGCTGACTCCTAGATTAAAAATAGGATTTTATATAGTGGAAAATGTTTAAATAATAGGGAAAATGTTTTCTTTTATGATATGCCAGGTTTGATAGTTAAAAGGTGGTTTCATTAATTTATGCAAAGGTAATCTTATTAAGAGATTTTCTGAACCATGTAGAGTTTTATATAATACATATTTCTTCCCTAAAAATCTTGGAAGCATTTATTTTGCTTTTTGAAGTCACTGGATCAGTTTTATACTGGTGAATGTATTTGTGATAAGTAAAGAATTATAACAACAGTTTTGAAATTTATAAATAATTGATAAGAAAAGAAAAAGGAATTCTCATACCAACACTTTGTTTCCTTTGTTTAGTTGATACTACTTTGTTTCATATGGATAACCTAATGAAAATTAGGCATACAGCTTGGGATTAGAACTTGGATCTGTTACTTAACTATAGCTTGAAGTCAGTCAAGTCCTTTAACTTTTCAAGCCTCAGCTTCCTCATCTGTTAAAGATAACAGTAATAAGCTAATTCATTTATTAAGTTAAATTATGTCTTAAAGGTATTAGCACAGTGCCTGACACATATTATACACTCACTAAATACTGACCAATTTTTAATGTTCTCAATAGGCACCTTTAGAGATTCACTCAGCCATGCTTGCCTTGGACCAGTTTCAGGAGAACTATAGTCGCAAGCCAAATATTGGGTAATGTTCTTTCTCTGAAACAACCTTTTTTCTTATTGAAATACTACTAGATACACCAAATTGTGTAAACACTTCTGACCCAGCCTATTTTTCTCATAGAAGTGGAAAGATCAATTTATAAAAATGGAGTTATACTAAATAAAATTTTTCCTATTTTGAAGTTTTCAAAAGCTACAACTTAAAAAAATCTGAGAACTATTAAATTATAAATCCATTATATAATTTTTACCTTCTATGTATTGTTGCAAAAAGTTTTTCCTTTGTACATTTAAAACTAAATTCTTACTTACAAACTGTTCTTAAGTGAGCATGATTTTGAAGGAATGTATTTATAAACCAGCTGTCTTTAAAGTCAGTAAACACTTCATGTTACATGGTTGGCAAAAGTCCAGTTTTTTAACATATTTCTTAAATTTCAACTAGCTATTGAGAAAATTGACATTGAGGAGCTTTATTTTGAATTCTAGGTGCCAACAAGATTCAGAAGAACTGTTGAAACTGGCAACATCTATAAGTGAAACCTTGGAAGAGAAGGTGAATATTCAGTTTGAGTGTCAAAAATTATATAACATAAAAATTTTCTACATATTAATGTTCTCTTAGCCTTTAAATTCCAGTTTTGCTACTTATTGACTCTGTGACAGTAGGCAAGTTATTTGACATTAAATTCAACCTGAGTTTTTGAAACCTTTGCCTCTTTTAATTAGATCATTTTCTTCTTATTGATTAAGAAGAAATCATATAGAAATCAGTTCTTTACATATAGAAAACACATTTTACAGATATTCTCTTCCAGTCTGTGGGTTGTCTTTTCATGTTATTACAACGTCTTTTAAGGAACAGAAGCTTTTAATTTTGATAAAGTTTAATTCATCAGTTTTTTCTTTTTTATGGTTTGTGCCTTTTTTAGGCCAAAATCACAAATCTTTTCTCCCTTATTTTCTTCTAGATATATTGTGTTGTGAGTTTATATTTATAGACCTTGCACAGTGTACATCATTATACATTTTTAAGTCATTGTGTACAGTTTTGTACATTTATGAATTCATCTTTTTCTCCTTTGTTAGGCATAGAACTAAGTTAATTTTTTGTATCAGAATATTTTGTATCAGTAATTCTAGCCTATTTATTGAAAAGACAGTTTTTTCTTCATTTGTTTTTGTTTTTTGTTTTGTTTTGTTCTTTGTTTTTTTGGCTTCTTTGTCAGAAATTCATTGACCACATATGTGTACGGCTCTTTCTGAATTCAGTATAGTCTTCCATTGGTTGTTTCTGTCTTTCTACTAGTACCATCCTTTCTTGACTGCTGTAGCTTTAAAATAAGACTTGAAATCACATGTGCTCTCTGGTGCATTTCTCAGAAAGAAAGTGAAAGTGTTAGTCACTCTGTCATGTCCAATTCTTTGCAACCCTGTGGAGTGTAGCCTGTCTGATTTCTCTGTCCATGGATTCTCCAGGCAAGAATAATGGAGTGGGTAGCCATTCCCTTCTCCAGGGGATCTTCTCGATTCAGGGATTGAACCCAGGTCTCCTGCATCTGCAGATCTGAACCACCAGGGAAGCATTTCTCAGAAGGAGCTTAGAATTAACAGTATTCCCCCCTAAATACACAATTTCACATAGAATTTCAAGAGATTAATTGATCCCTACTTGAATCTTAAGATCACAGTTACTGATACTGAAAGAACAGGAAGAGAAAGAGAAGCCAGAGCTCATGAAGAGATCTTTGTGACAAATAAGAATTGTGCTAAAATAATAGCTCTAACATCCAGTTCTCCATTTTTTCCTTAAAAATACTAATAAATTATATTTTGAAAAACATCGTCTTTAAGTATGATAATGAGAACTTTGTGATGAGTGGCCCTTAGATTAGTATATAAAAGTGCCATTACTCTCTTGATTTTTTTTTCTAAACTGCCTTTTCTTTTAAGATTTTTTTGTTTTTAGAATTCTGTTTATTTATTTATTTTTGAGTGTGCTGGGTCTTCTTTGCTGTGTGGGTTTTTCTCTAGTTACATCACGTGGGGGCTACTCTGTAGTTGCAGTATGCAGGCTTCTGATCTTGGTAGCTTCTCTTGTTGCAGAGCACGAACTATTGAGGGTACACAGGCTTTAGCAGCTCCAACACGTGGCCTCAGTAGTTGCAACTCCCAGGCTCTAGAGTACCAGTTCAATAGTTGTGATACATGGGCTTAGTTGCTTATGTAAACTGCCTTTTCTAACAATACATAGTCTCATTATTTTACTGTTTTACTTTTTATGTACCACTTAACGTAAAATGATGGCTCCTTATCCTTTCTTATCCTTGGATCATTTTATTTTTATTTATCTGGTTCAAGGTTTTACCATGTTTTTCATTAAAATGTATCTTTAAAAATTTTGGCTAATTAACATCACAGAACTGTTCTCTAACAAGAACTATAAGTGGTTGATAATCTAGGTAATTCTAAGTTGTTCCCTAGTGTAACATGGAGAGTCAAAAAACAAAAATGCATGGGTTCTGGTCAAGAAAAATACTGCCTACTGTTAACTGTAGTTGGATCTTTTGTTATGAGATTGGGACTTTTTTTAGGATTTAAAAACTATTCTGGAAATTGAGTAGCTCTTTTAAAAGTTAAACTATAGTTATTCTCACATCAAGTCATTGCAGTTTTGCATATACCATAAAAATACTATTAAGATTATTGTCTTTTGTGGCTTGTGTTTCAGCCTGAAGTAAATTATGACATCGTGCGTTGGCTTTCTTGGACTGCCCAAGGCTTTTTACCCCCACTTGCTGCAGCAGTAGGAGGTGTTGCCAGCCAAGAAGTACTGAAAGCTGTAACTGGAAAGTTTTCTCCTTTGTGCCAGTGGGTTAGTTCTCTATTTTAATATTTTTTATACTTAAGGCTGAATTAGTTACCCATACAACAAATTCTAAGGTACAACATAGTATTGATCAATATGAAAGCAAAATTATATTTTTCATGCATAAATTGGGTGTGATGTGCCACCAAAATTTAATTCTGTAATAGAAACTGGCAAGATCATTTGTTGAAGATATGGGATTTAACCCAGAGTTGCATTCTAGGATGTATTTCTCTCATTTGTGAGAGTGAGGGAGTGCATTTTCTATCCTTTTATTTGGTTTCCACTACTGTTAGCTTAGCAGTCATGCACTTTCAGGATTCTTGAACTGTTCCATGGAGTTACATTGGCATCATGAATCTTCAGATTCCCTAGCATCTAAGTATAAATTTCTAAAGGTAGAAAGCATAGGAATGATAAAAGTTTGAGCACTATATAGGGTAAAAGCATCACAGGATGGAAAACCTTTGGTTTCTGTTATCAAAAAGAATAATTGGCAAGAGTGTATAAAAGGACACTTTTCAGGCCCTTTATTTTTTGAAAAACTTTGAACATATTGTTTTTAAAAGTTTTAAATTTAGTTTTAATAATTAAAATTTGTAAATTTATAATTTAAATTTGACAGATGCTATTAAGTAATGCTATTTTGCTGGTGAATTCAGTGGTAAGAGTGGTTTAGGTATAATTCTTAGCAGCATATGGAATGTAAATTGGGTTATTACCGTAGAGTTTATCTTTAAATAAATAATCATTTATTTGTGTTCATGATCATGTTCAAATTTAGCCATCAGTTCAGTTCAGTTCAGTTGCTCAGTCGTGTCTGACTCTTTGCGACCCCATTAATCACAGCATGCCAGGCCTTCCTGTCCATCACCAGCTCACAGAGTTTACTCAGACTCATGTCCATCTAGTCATTGATGCCATCCAGCCATCTCATCCTCTGTCATCCCCTTTTCCTCCTGCCTCCAATCCCTCCCAGCATTAGAGTCTTTTCCAATAAGTCAGCTCTTCGCATGAGGTAGCCAAAGTACTGGAGTTTCAGTTTTAGCATCTTCCTTCCAAAGAACCCTCAGGACTGATCTCCATTAGAATGGACTGGTTGGATCTCCTTGCAGTCCAAGGGACTCTCAAGACCCTTCTCCAACACTACAGTTCAAAAGCATCAGTTCTTCGGCACTCAGCTTTCTTCACAGTCCAACTCTCACATCCATACATCACTACTGGAAAAACCATAGCCTTGACCTGATGGACCTTTGTTGGCAAAGTAATGTCTCTGCTTTTGAATATACTATCTAGGTTGGTCATAACTTTCCTTCTAAGGAGTAAGCGTCTTTTAATTTCATGGCTGCAGTCACCATCTGCAGTAATTTTGGAGCCCCCAAAAATAAAGTCTGACACTGTTTCCCCATCTATTTCCCATGAAGTGATGGGACCAGATGCCATGATCTTAGTTTTCTGAATGTTGAGCTTTAAGCCAACTTTTTCACTCTCCTCTTTCACTTTCATCAAGAGGCTTTTTAATTCCTCTTCACTTTCTGCCATAAGGGTGGTGTCATCTGCATATCTGAGGTTATTGATATTTCTCCCAGCAGTCTTGATTCCAGCTTGTGCTTCTTCCAGCCCAGCGTTTCTCATGATGTACTCTGCATAGAAGTTAAATAAGCAGGATGACAATATACAGCCTTGACGTACTCCTTTTCCTATTTGGAACCAGTCTGTTGTTCCATGTCCAGTTCTAACTGTTGTTTCCTGACGTGCATATAGGTTTCTCAAGAGGCAGGTCAGGTGGTCTGGTATTCCCATCTCTTTCAGAATTTTCCATAGTTTATTGTGATCCATGCAGTCAAAGGCTTTGGCATAGTCAATAAAGCAGAAAGAGATGTTTTTCTGGAACTCTCTTGCTTTTTCGATGATCCAGCAGATGTTGGCAATTTGATCTCTGGTTCCTCTGCCTTTTCTAAAACCAGCTTGAATATCAGGAAGTTCATGGTTCACATATTGCTGAAGCCTGGCTTGGAGAATTTTGAGCATTACTTTACTAGCTTGTGAGATGAGTACAATTGTGCAGCACTTGGAGCATTCTTTGGCATTTCCTTTCTTTGGGATTGGAATGAAAACTGACCTTTTCCAGTCCTGTGGCCACTGCTGAGTTTTCCAAATTTGCTGCCATATTGAGTGCAGCACTTTCACAGCATCATCTTTCAGGCTGAAGTAGCTCAAGTGGAATTCCATCACCTCCACTAGCTTTGTTCGTAGTGATGCTTTCTAAGGCCCACTTGACTTCGCATTCCAGGATGTCTGACTCTACGGGAGTGATCATACCATTGTGATTATCTGGGTCGTGAAGCTCTTTTTTGTACAGTTCTTCTGTGTATTCTTGCCACCTCTTCTTAATATTTTCTGCTTGTGTTAGGTTCATACAATTTCTGTCCTTTATTGAGCCCATCTTTGCATGAAATGTTCCCTTGGTATCTCCAATTTTCTTGAAGAGATCTCTAGTCTTTCCCACTCTGTTGTTTTCCTCTATTTCTTTGCATTGACTGCTGAGGAAGGCTTTCTTATCTCTCCTTGCTATTCTTTGGAACTCTGCATTTAGATGCTTATATCTTTCCTTTTCTCCTTTGCTTTTGGCTTCTCTTTTCACAGCTATTTGTAAGCCTCCTCAGACAGCCATTTTGCTTTTTTGCATTTCTTTTCCATGGGGATGGTCTTGACCCCTGTCTCCTGTACAGTGTTACGATCCTCCATCCATTTCATCAGGCACTCTATCTATCAGATCTAGTCCCTTAATCTATTTCTCACTTCCACTGTATAATCATAAGGGATTTGATTTAGGTCATACCTGAATGGTCTAGTGGTTTTCCCTACTTTCTTCAATTTAAGTCTGAATTTGGCAATAAGGAGTTCATGATCTGAGCCACAATCAGCTTCTGGTCTTGTTTTTGCTGACTGTATAGAGCTTTTCCATCTTTGGCTACAAAGAATATAATCAATCTGATTTCAGTGTTGACCATCTTGTCAAGTTTTTTTCATTAACTTAAACTAATTCTGTCTGATGTTATTTTATATGCTTAGATTGTGGCTCTATAGACAACTTCCTCCTAGTATGTATCTAGTAATTATAAGAGATATATAATATACCTAAGTTCGAAAATAATACAGGATAGGTACTTTCTATCTAAGTAATCAAATTATTTATTCAAATGTAATTGAAATTGAATGATGCTTCCTGAGTTTATGTAGTAATAGTAAATACATTTGGAGGTGAAATTTCCTTTTGTTTAAGATTTAGATATATCATCTATAAGATGGCTAAAATGACCTGAATCAAATATCATCTTTTTATAATTCCTCAGATTTAACCATACTACAGAAGATAATTACTTTTTCTAGCAGTTTAATTTTCCACATAATAAGCTGTGTTTTTATATTCTACTTTAAGTTATACATTGAAGCAGCAGATCTTGTCGAATCCCTCAGCAAACCTGAACGAGAAGAATTTCTCCCACGGTAATACTGACATTTTTTTGCTTTTTCCTTAGTTGTGTATTTATAAGCAGCACCAAAATTAAAGAATTTTTGTATAAACATGGGTTTTTTAAAAATGTATTTTCTCCTAATTCACTCCTGCAGTCTTTTCTCCTCTACATGTATAGATTGTGTCATAATAATGCAGTATCTTGTAAACATTTTATTAATATTGAATATAAAGTTTTAAATTGTGTATAATGAGAGTGGTGAAGTTTCAAAACACCATTCTGATTTTATATGAAAACTGTTGATACCTGCATCTCTTATTTATGTCAGTCATTCTTCACTTATTTGGGTTACAGATCTCTTTGAGAATCTAATCAAAGCTTATTAATTCTTTCTGCAAAAAATACATGTAACCCAAAGTTCTGCTTTCAATTTAAGTGGGTTAACAGCTTCAAAGCCCATCCATAGTCTTCTCTATAAACTTTTGTAAAATCCCTGCCTTAAAAATGTTTTTCTAGATAAACTAAAGTTACCTTCATTCAAGTCATTTGGAGTTATATTAGTCAAATGAAAAAAAGAATAACCTGATTTTCTATGAGGTTTTTTTCGCTTTCAAATAAAATTAATTATGTTTTAGTTTAGAAGAAACTCCTAAAGAGTATTCTATTTAAATAAAGCATTAAATTGGTACCAGTAGTAATGAAACTAACCTTAATTTTTTTATGCCTTTCTATTTTTTTGGTTTGTGTTGTTTTCTGCAGAGGAGATAGATATGATGCCTTACGAGCCTGCATTGGAGACACTTTATGTCAGAAGCTACAAAATTTGAATATCTTTTTAGTAAGTGGGAATAATGATGAGAATAAATAGTACAATCAAATTGCTATCATGCTTCAAATTAATTTGTTAAGGGAGTACCATTTCTAAATAATACAGTAGATATTCAGGAAATGTTTTAAACAGGAATTTTTTAAACTGTGGCTTGCAGGCCAGATCCATCCTACTGCCTGTTTTTATCAAGTTTCATGAGAACACAGCTAAGTCATAGGTTGTCTGTGGCTTCTTTTATACTTTAATAGTGGCAGTTGTGTAGTTATAACAAAGACCATATGGCCTACAAAGCTAAAAACGTTCACTGTCTGGCCCTTTATAGAAAGAGTTTGCCAACCCATCACCTAAAGAATTAATACATGTAAAATTAAAATATAATAGTTTTGAACATTAAATGATTTTCTAGAAATACATTAAAAATTGTGTGTGGTTGGAGGTTCTTTGTTTTTTCTTGTCAAATGTTAAGAATATGTAGGTGGATCTTTCTTAAGTGTCTTACTGCATTGGGCAGGGAAGCTCCTCAGTAGCATAAAACTTCTTTTCCTGCCATAACTGTTATAATCGGTTCTAAAAATACTGCTGATTTTTAATATTCCTTTTTTAAGTAACATTTTGAAAGTCAGCAGTTATTGCTGAGCTTTTATTTACGTGTAGAACTATTGTTAGTTTTCATTTAAAAGTCTGGGAATAGTTATATTCATCAAATGAATTTAGAAAAATTTCTGCAAACAAGTAATCTTTTTAATTAGAATTTTACAGTCTTTCATGCTGGCTGTTTCCATCTTATATAAAAAAATGAGTTCAATATTTGGCTTTTGTTTGGAATATTAAAATGTCTTCTGTTTGAAAGAATTTTTAATACTATGCTTTTCCTTCTATGATTTATACATTTTTTTCTTTAGCTGAAACACTCATGATACCATAAACCACTAAATATTTTAAAATAAAATAATTTTAACATTGTTTTTAATATTCACATTATTTTTAAAAGTATGTTATTATAATAGCATTTGAAGAAAATTAAGATGAAATTGCTCTTTAGTAAGTAGAAGTTTTAATATTATTTAATCAGTTATATTTTTTTCTTCTCCACAGGTAGGATGTGGAGCCATAGGCTGTGAAATGTTAAAAAATTTTGCTTTGCTTGGTGTTGGCACAGGCAAAGAGAAAGGAATGGTAAGATATAAATCCTTGAGACTTAAAAAGTTATATTTCTCTGGCTGCCCGTTTTTGAACCACATTAGACTGCTTGGATCCAAAGCATTGATTTTTGAGGGTAGGGTATTAGGCTACAAATTGGATGATTCTACCCTGACCATATTTCAAAATTCATGTAACTTTGTGGCAAATCACTTGAGTTTTCTGCTCCTCACTTTCTTTCTTAATTTACTGTGAAACAGTTATTGTACTACTTGCCTCATAATCATGAAGATCAAATATGAATGGGCTTTTCCAATAAAAAAGCACATTAATATTGTTATTTCATTAGATACTACTTCTTATTAAATAAATATTTAAGATGAGAGAAGTTAACATTAGAAAGTTGCAGAGTACTCAGATATTGTTTCAATTAGTGATCAAAGAAGAATGAGTAATAACAACATTGGTATATAATATAAATTAAGATGATATATGTGAGTTAATTGGAAAACCATGTCATATATTTAAATAAAATATATTTCACTGATGCTGCTTGCCTTTAAAATGTAGTAGTACTTACAGTAGTGATATTATAGATTTACCATGATGCTTAATAGTAATTAAATGACTAAAATTTGTGGAATCGTTCATGTTTTATAGTTTATTAAGCTTGCTATTACAGTCATAGGCAGATCTCCTACAGTTACGTTATTCTTGATCAGTTCAGTTCAGTCGCTCAGTCACGTCTGACTCTTTGCAACCCCGTGGACTACAGCCTACCAGGCTTCCCTGTCCATCACCAACTCTGGAGCTTACTCAAACTTACGTCCATTGAGTTGGTGATGCCATCTAACCATCTCATCTTCTGTCATCCCTTTCTCCTCCCGCCTTCAATCTTTCCCATCATCAGGGTCTTTTCAAATGAGTCAGTTCTTTGCATCAGATGGCCAAAGTATTGGGAGTTTCAGCTCCAGCATCAGTCCTTCCAATGAATATTCAGGACTGATTTCCTTTAGGATGGACTGGTTGGATCTCCTTGCAGTCCAAAGGACTCTCAAGAGTCTTCTCCAACACCACAGTTCTAAAGCATCAATTCTTCTGCTCTCCGCTTTCTTTATAGTCTGTCCATACATGACTACTGGAAAAACCATATCCTTGACTAGATGGACCTTTTTTGGCAAAGTAATGTCTCTGCTTTTTAATATGCAGTCTAGGTTGGTCATAACTTTTCTTTGAAGGAGCAAGTGTCTTTTAATTTCATGGCTGCAGTCAGCATCTGCAGTGATTTTGGAGCCCAAAACAATTAAGTCTGTCACTGTTTCCATTGTTTCCCCATCTATTTGCCATAAAGTGATTAGACTGGATGCTATGATCTTAGTTTTCTGAATGTTGAGCTTTAAGCCAACTTTTTCACTCTCCTCTTTCACTTTTATCAAGAAGCTCTTTAGTTCTTCCCTTTCTGTCATGAGGGTGGTGTCATCTGCATATCTGAGGTTATTGATATTTTTCTTGACAATATTGATTCCAGCTTATATCTCATCTAGCCCAGCGTTTCTCATGATACACTGTGCATATAAGTTAAACAAGCAGGTGACAGTATACAGCCTTGACGTACTCCTTTCTTGATTTGGAACCAGTCTGTTGTTCCATGTCCATTTCTAACTGTTGCTTCTTGATCTGCACACAGATTTCTCAGGAGATAGGTCAGGTGGTCTGGTATTCCCATCTCTTTAAGATTTTTCCACAGTTTGTTGTGATCCACACAGCATTCTTGCTCAACATTTCCTAAATTGTTTTCCACAAACCACTATTAGTTCTGCTGACTGTTAAAATATTTATAAAAAAGAAAAGAAAGTCCTTCGTGGTGTTAAGTTTGAATAACACCTACTTTACTCCTTAGAAATTCATAATAACATATCAGCATATAAAAAGTCAGGAAAAGAGCTATAGTAAATAAACCAACTTACTTCAAGTAACAAAACAAGATAAGTTAATTGGGCAGTCTTTAACCTACTGCAAATACTATATAAATTATTCTTACTGTATAAAGTATTCTTTTATAAAATATTTACATGTGTATCCAAACTTAACTAGAAGGAAGTAAAGAGAAATCCCCAGGTTCCAGGAAACAAGAGGGAAATTAGTCCCTGACCTAAAAGCTATGGTAATTCACAAGTGTCCTGGTACATTAACTATTAATAGAAAGGGAAGTCATTTGTGAGAAATTGCAACTCATCATGCACCATGCTGGTGTATGTGTCCAAAATTTTATCATATCAAAATTTCAAGCAGATAAAAGAATATAACATATTTGGGGGTGTTGAAACCTCTAGATTAAACAATGGCAAAACTGCGTTATGGTGATACACACTGAGCATACATAGGACTATACAGCAAAATCAACATCCATTCAAGACAGTCCACAATGGAAAATGACAAATCTCTAGAAAAAAGTACCACCTGAAAAGTGAAAGTCACTCAATTGTGTCCTACTCTGTGACCCATGGACTACATAGTCCATGGAATTCTCCAGGCCGGAATACTGAGTGGGTAGCCTTCCCTTCTCCAGGGGATCTTCCCAACCCAGTGATCAAACTCAGGTCTCCTGCATTGCAGGCAGATTCTTTCCCAGCTGAGCCACAAGGGAAGCCCACCACCTAAAAGAATCAGCCAATGAAAATAGAAGAATTAGCTCTCCAAGAAATACAGAAAATAGAAGTGCTACAAATAATGTAACAAACAGACTGTAAAGTTAAAAATAACCAAAGACAGAGTAATGAAAACATGAGGTGGGGAAGGAAATTTTTACCAAAAGCCCAGAAAGAATTTCTGTATAGTCAGTGAACTTAAAATTCAAATGTAGCTGAAGTGAGAACTGATGACTAAGAGATAAATATTAATACCTAGAATGTAGTGTAGAGAGAGTCTTTTTCCTTGTTAATTAAAGAGGATACATTTGCATGGTCTAACATAAATGTAGAATTTCCAGAGAGAGTAAAGATAGGGAAGATATAAGGATAATGACAGAAGTTTCCAGAATTGAAGAGACAAGTGTGTTCCGATTAAAAACCTAAATTAATCCCAAACAAATCAAATGCAGAAATGAAAAAGATTACAAAAAATGATTACTTGGTAGACTTAACCAGCAATAAGTATACACCTGAAGACAAGGAAGCATATCTTCATAGTACACGTGACTTATCAACCTAGATTTCTATACCCAACTAAATCATCTTTTGAGAGAAATAAAGATAACTGACAAGTAAAATGATGAAAGATTATCACTAGCTAGTTCTCAGTGAATGAACTATGGGATTAATACAGGCAGTGTGTGAAGCCAAGGGTAAGTAGAAGCATTTGACAACAGTCTTAGGTTTAGATAAGCATTGATTTTTAAAACTTTTAATTAAGATGTTGACATTTTGGAATGAGATGGTTAAAAATAAGTAAAATGTTCCTTGATATCACAGAAAATAGGAGGGAGAGTTCAAATATCCTCCATTGTTCTAGAGTTTCATTTTAGATCTTAAGTCACATGTACATGTTAAAATTTTGAATATCACTGCGTAAAAACAGAGATTTAACTTCCATACCAGTTCATGAGTCATACCATTATGACTACTTTTAAAATTATCTTGGCTCTGTTTACTTTCATCTTGCATCCTTTAAAATGCAGGTATGCAAATTTTTTCTTAACCAGACTGTAACTGTTCTAGGTTTGTGGATGTTAAGTTTATCATAGCTACTGAGCTCTGCCATTGCAGTATAAAAACAGCCATAACCAATACTTAAACAAATGGTGTGACAGTGTTCCAGTAAAAATTATTTACAAAAACAGCTGTTTGCACTGTAGTTTGTATACCTCTGCTTTAGCAAGAGTTCCTTTCAAATTGAAACATGTAAGTGTTCTTTTCAGTCGAGATTGAGAATAAACATGTATAGAAAAAAAGAGCCAAATCTTCTATGACTAACCCATTACGTGTTTCTAAAATGTGATAGTGATATTTAGCCTCTATTTTGTTATGAAGAAAAATGTTTTGATCAGGATCTTCGATTGGTTTTAGCTATTTTGTTTGACATGTTCCTATGCTAAATATTCTTTAAATATAAGTAAAAAAAAAGTAGTATTGGTAACCAGTTTTGAGTATTTTTTATTATAACTTTCACCAGCCAAGATGATTTATAACTTGTGGGAGTTAGTCATTCAGAGGAAAGCGAAGACAATTTAAACTTATCTCTTATGTAATTTCAGGCATTTTTTTTCTTTGATATTAGGTTACAGTAACAGATCCTGACTTGATAGAAAAATCCAACTTGAATAGACAGTTCCTATTTCGTCCTCATCACATACAGGTGTGTTGTTATACTAATTCAAATTTAAATCCTCTGTTGTGTTATAGAAAAATAGAAAATGGTGCTTGAACAAGTGTAGTATCTTTATTTTATTAGAATCTCTCAAATTATCGACAGGGAAAATACATAATTTTATTTTAATATAAAATTTATTTTTGTATTGATTCTGGGTGTTAAAATCTGAGTTGTGAATCATGGGCAATATTTTTGTCATTTTATAATCAAGATGTATCATATATTCAATTTTAGAAACATCTAAGGATATAAAAACTGGTTCCCTAATTTAAAGTTTTTTATAGGTGACAGATTTAACACTTTCTTTTAAGTTTTATTATAAAACAGATAAAGTTTTTGCTCTTTTGATCTTGTTTGATTATTTAACAATCTGTTTTGATTGTAAACCAATGCTTATTTTCTGTCTTTTTTTATGGAGGTCAAAATATTTGTCAGGAAAAGAAACAGTCAAGTAACTTTGCTCTGACTTTAGAAATGTTTTTTCACTTTATTGTTTTACAGCTCATTGAGAATCTTAGTAAATTAGCTTAGAAATACCATAAACAGAAAGATAAAGCATACTTTTATATAGTTGTATAAGTGGCATAGTTAACCAAATGACTCACCTATCTAAATATAAAGAACTAAGTAACAGGGTCTTTAATGAACTAAAATTTATGTCATAATATTCATTCACTGAACTGTGCATTTTACTTATAGAAGAACTATTAAGGCCTGTTTGCTTTAAACTTCTAATGTTTACAGTTTGTAACACTTGAAATGACAATAGTGATTTTAAAAAATTATAACTGAAACAAATAATTTCTTAAATATGTCCATCCAGAAGTGTTAAATTTTTTAAAAAGGTTTTAGATTTTAAAATGTTAAATTACCATACCTCTGAGCTCACTTTCTGCAGAACTTACATTTCTGATATTTTGCTGAGTGTGTTCTAAACTTTTTTAGGCATAATAATGTGTGAATTATTAATTCTAATATGCAGTATTGGGATTTAGCATGACCACAACGAATATAATTTTCACAAACTAAAAATGAAAACCAGTCTCATTACATTATTCTTCATATGTAAATTGTATATGTTCAATCTTAGTCTATTTTTCCTGTTAACATTTATTTCCTCTGTTTTTATATATTGTTTAGAAGCCTAAAAGCTATACTGCTGCTGATGCAATCCTGAAAATAAATCCTCAGTTAAAGATAGATGCACATTTGAACAAAGTATGTTCAGCCACTGAGGCAATTTACAATGATGAGTTCTATACTAAGCAGGATATAATTATTACAGCATTAGATAATGTGGAAGCCAGGAGATATGTAGACAGGTATGTTCTTAAAATTCAGGTTCATAGAAATTGTCTTTGTTTTGTTTTTACTTCATTTTTTATACCTATTTATTGAACAATTACTGAATTTTCTGATTATTCTTTACATTCCTATTATATTTCTTGAACCCAGAACTTCTGATGATTTCCACTATAGATAGAATAAAATTTTAAATCTTTAAAATGACCTAAATTTTTTTCATAGAGTATCTGCCACCTATCCGTGACTCCAGCTTAAAATTTGCTATTTTTCCCTGGCTCTCCTTATTCTAGCTACACATTCTTTCCTTCTGTTCTTACAGGGGAACATCTAACACATTTCACCTCAGGGACTTGCACATACTCTCCTTCAGTCTCTAGAAATTGTGTTTATATTCTAAAAGTCAATCCCAAATCTACCTACTTATTCTTCACTTCCTTTAGTTTATTCCCCTCATCCTTTTAGTTTCAGCCTGAATGTCTTTATTGAAAAAGACTTTCTTTAACCCCCAAATTCTTAATTAGATCCTTCTCTGATAATCTTTCATAATACTGTTTTCTTCTTTTATAGCACTTATTTTTATTGACATGCATATTTATTTAATGTTTGTCTCCTCACTAAATCATTTATTCAGTTTTTATTTATTTTCCCATCACTCTATCTTCAGTGCTGAATACATGATGTCATTCAGTAAATATTTTTTAAATAAGTAGATGAATAAATGACTGTGATGTACATACTTTAATGTTAGAGTGCTAGAGCAGATTTATTAGCAGGAATATTTATCAGTTGAGAGTATAATGGAAAGTTTGTAATCTTGGCCAGCAAAAAACAAAAATAAACTTTAACAAATGAAAGTATATAGAATATAGATATTGTAACTCTTTAGAAAGAAGGTTTGGGATAAAGAAAATGTTGAAAAGATATAGTAAGGTGTGTTTGTGCTCAGTCACTTCAGTTGTGTCCCAACTCTTTGTGACACTACAGACTGTAGCCTGCCAGGCTCCTCTGTCTATGGTATTTTCCAGACAAGAGTACTGGAGTGGGTTACCATGCCCTTCTCTAGGGGATCTTCCTGACCCAGGGATAGAACCTGTGGCTCCTGCATTGCAAGCAGATTCTTTACCACTGAGCCACCAGGGAAGCCTATAGTAAGGTAGATATATACAGAGAGAGTTTTATATATACATACATATATATATATATATATATATAGTCATATAGAGAGAGAGTCAGAAAATACAGAAAATAACCAAAGAAGAAATAGAAAGCAAGAGAAGAAAGAGTAATACATTAATTAAGAGTTAACCCAGAAGGAAAAAAGCCCACAATTTTGTAGGCTTACAACAAGATAAATATAGTGTATCTTATTCTAAAACTACTCAATTTTGGTAATGGAAGGTGGAGGCAAAAGTTGCTACATTGAGCAACAAAGTTTATGGGAGAAAGGGGATGGAAATAATAAATGGGTTTTTGGTGGTAATGTATCTATTTCCTAAAATATTATATCCAAGAAGTGATCAACATGTATAATGAATGGTCAGTAAACATTGGTAGAATGTCCTCTGCTTAACGTTGTTATTGCTAACATCTATGTTTGTTACCTATCTTCTTTTTGCTTAGCCGATGCTTAGCAAATCTACGGCCCCTCTTAGATTCTGGAACGATGGGCACTAAGGGACACACTGAAGTTATTGTACCTCATTTAACTGAATCCTATAATAGTCATGTAAGTGAACCAGTTTTTTTAAGTAAATCTTTCTTTTTTATATCTTATCATTTTTCTATCTCATGATTTGTTTCTCTTTATCAGTCAGCACATTTGGTTAAGCATCCTTAATCAGTTCTGATTTTGATCTGCCAATAATGTTTGTGTATATATGTGTAGACGTTATTTTAAATATAGTTAAACTTAGTTTCTTGTTGTTGTTTTATTTGCCAAGTCATGTCTGACTCTGTTACTTACCCCATGGACTGTAGCCCACCAGGCTCCTCTGTCCAGGCAAGAATACTGGAGTGAGTTGCCATTTCCTACTGCAGATGATCTTCCCGGCTCAGGGATTGAACCTGTGCCTCCTGCATTGGGAGATGGGTTCTTTACCACTGAGACACCTGGAAGCCCTAAATGTATTTTTTTTAAATCATCAGAATTTTGTTTCTGGTCTTTCTGGAATATTATTCTTATGAGTTTACTGTTTCTTATTGCTGCTTGATTAGTTTCCTAACAACCTTAGTGACCCACCCAAAATCTTACTGAAGACTCAGTTTCTCTATATGAGGAACCAAGTCATTTATAGCTGTGTATTTTATATAAATGATATAGAGGTAACTTTTTATTAACCTTTACAAGTGATATTGAGATACTACTAAATTTAAAAATCACTAGTCTAGGAAATAATTGTAGGCTTTAAAAAGAATTTTTAAAAGGTCAGCCCTGTTTGTAAAATTAAAAGAATATTATTTTATAAACATAAACATTCCCTTTATTTAATGGCTATATATGGTTTAGTAAAATTATTAAATTTTAATAAAATTTGTTTCCCCCTCTACTCTCATGAAATCAGAAGTTTATATAATAAAGACATGATAAGAGACATAGTTGATAAGTTTGCTTTGAAGTAAATTAGATGAAGAAACTCATGATATGCCGGGGTCATTCTGGAAGATTTTCAAAATAGGGATGTTGCAAATTTCTGAAAGTCTTGATTCTCTCATACTACCACATCTTTCCCAAACCTTCTCCTATATATTTATAGACTGTGCCTTCATATTCAGGAAAACTAGAATTAAATGTTCCTTCTGACTTTCCTCTTGGCTTATAAAATATTTCGTGGTATTTTATAGATCAACAAAGGAAAATACAAATCTCTAAGTAAGGACTTCCCTGGTGGTCCAGTGGTTAACAGTCCACCTGCCAGGGCAGAGAACATGGGTTTGATCTCTGGTCCGGGAAGATTCCACACGCCGTGGGGCAGCAGAGCCTGTGTGCCACAACTCCTGGGCCTGTTCTCTAGAGCCCACGAGCCACAGCTACTGAACCTGTACTCTGCTACTACTGAAGCCTGTGTACCCTAGAGCCTATGCTGCATAACAAGAGAAGCCTGCACACAGCAACTAGAGAGTGGCCCCCTCCTGCTATAAGTAGAAAAAGCCTGCACACTGAACCCAGCGCCGCCATGAAATAAAAAATTAAAAAATAATAAGCGCAAATCTTTACAATAACAACAAAAAAAATTTCTAAGTAAAAAGAGACAAAGTGAGTTGTTTTAGATTGGGTAAGCCAGTAAGACTAAACGTACAAAAGTACCTGTAATAAATATAGATTTCTTCATTTTCACATGACACAACAAAGACATCTGTCATTTATTTAATGACATGCTTTCTGTAAGAGACCATACCAAGCATCAAGAGCACATATTCCTATTGGCAAATATTGTTTCTCCCTGGAGAAAGAAACTCATGGTATGCTGAGCACTGTATCAGGAATTCTCTAATTGCTTTTCAAAATAAACAGTGTTATAAAGTTTTAAATATTACCTTTATGCTTTGAGAAAAATAATATAATTATATTTGGTAGTCTGTTATGGTACTACATGATACCAGAGGAGTTTGTTGTTACCTTGCCATATAAACAAGTCTGTTACAGAGTGTCAAAAGAATCAACGTTTCCTCTTAATGCCTAGGAAAAAGATTTTTTTAAAGTTGGATTTATTTCATTTTTGAATTTTATTTTTTAATGGTCTTAAAACACTCAAGTAAATTTAATCCATTAAAAATTGTCATTGCTGCTAACTGTTGTCATATTTTATAAATTAGCGGGATCCCCCAGAAGAAGAAATACCATTTTGTACCCTAAAATCCTTTCCAGCTGCTATTGAACACACTATACAATGGGCAAGAGATAAGGTAACAAAGATATTGTATAAGAAATTTTTCTCTGAAGTAGAAAAGATGGTATTTCTATCTTTTAAATAGACTGCTATTTATAATATTTTTTTCCTCTTTTCTGTTATAGTTTGAAAGTTCCTTTTCCTACAAGCCTTCATTGTTTAACAAATTTTGGCAAACATATCCATCTGCAGAAGAAGTCTTACAGGTAAAAATCAATACACTTTATTTTGAAGTATAGTTAATTTATAGTATAGTGTTAATTTCTGCAGTATAGTAAGATGCTTCCATTTTCTATATATACAAATATATACACACACACATTGTTTTTCATATTCTTTTCCATTATGGTTTATCACAGGATATTGAATGTAGTTCCCTGTTTTGTACAATAGGACCTTGTTGTTTATCCATTCCATATATAATAGTTTGTATCTGCTAACCCGAACATTTTGTTATTGTAATCTTACTTTCAAGTTGCCTATAAATCATTTATTTTACATTCTTAAACAGTTATGCATTATTATTTACATAGTAATTAAGTATTTGAGGAATCTTGAAGTTAGCAGGTCACAAATAACCCTTCTTTTTTTAGTTTGGTCAAACTATATGGAATTGCCACTATTTTACCATATTTGACTCACAGAGCAGCAGTTCATATGGTTCAGCCTAATACAGGTATATAATAATAATGATGAGATAGCTACAAATAATAAAACAAGATTGTTAAGCTCTTTGGAAAAAACTGAGGTAAGTTCTAGTGAAAATTTCAGAAATAGGCCAAGGTTTCAGATTTTATTAGTCTCCTGGTGAGGACAGCATCAAAGCTGCTTTCTTACTTTCCTTCAATTCTGCACTAAAAAGGCCAACTTTTTAGTGTAAAATATTATTCATAGCACTTCTCATAATAAGTGCATTTATAGTATTAACTTGCAGCTAGCCAGACATGAGGATGACTTGTGAGATAAGAAACAGTTTGAGAGTTAAAATTTTACATGCGATCTTTACCTATTCCCCCTCCAAAAAAGAAAAGAAAGAGGGAAAGGAGACAGACAGAGACAGGGAGCTTCATATGAGAATAATAAATTAAGGCACATGAGCTAGCACTTCAAAAGTTGCCTAACAATTCCTGGGAAATGCATGTATATGTTTGTGTGATTAATTGGACATGTGTTTGTTTTGTTTTTTCCTCATTCTAGAAGATACAAACCGGACACAGTTTAGAAGGCTGTTTTCAAGTGATTAAGTTACTTAGCAGAAGACCTAGAAGTTGGTCCCAGTGTGTAGAATTAGCAAGATTAAAGTTTGAAAAATATTTTAACCATAAGGTATGTGTATACTGTAAAACATTTAGAAAAAGTCTAAACTTGACTCATTTAATTATTATAACATTCATTTAATTGACCTGAAGTGTCTACTCTTTCTTTCTGGAACCTTTTCAAAAATGAATAGGTTAACTGAGAACAAGTGATGGACACACAACCCATTTCTTTCTGAATGTCACTGATTCAAGTGTGAAAGTGTTAGTCACTAAGTCATTCCAGCTCTTTGTAATTCCATGGACTGTAGCCTCCAGACTCCTCTGTCCATGGCATTCTCCAGGCAAGAATACTGAAGTGGGTACCATTCTCTTTTCCAGGAGATCCTCCCGACCCAGGGATCAAACCCTAGTCTCCTGCATTGCAGGCAGATTCTTTACCATCTGAGTTACTAGGTAGAATGTGTTTCAACTCCACTCGTTGTCTTGTCAGTTGTGCATTTAAGTAATTCTTGTTCCTTCTAGAGAAGGAATACATTTAATCAGTCTTAAAAGAAGGGTTTTTTTCAAATTAAAACAAGAGCTCGAGAAAATAGAGATTCCATCAGAAATTTGTTGGAATTTTGCCTTCTCCATCTAAATCTAACAATCACATTTTGTCTGTTTCCTCATTGTAAAAAGGGGGTTATAAATTGGTACCTGACTCATAGTATAGTGGTGAGGATTAAGTGAGTTAATACATGCAAAGTATTTAGCATAGAACCTGGCCCATAAATAAATGTCCATAAATATTTAGTGAAATGTTAGATGTTATTCTTTCTCCAGTTACATACGGTTCCTGAAATGTGTCCATCACTGTCTTTCATCTCTCCCTCTTTTTAGGCTCTTACCTATTGAAATATAAAATAAGTTCATCTGTTTTCAAACATTTTTTAATTATACTTAACCCTACTTTTCACTTCCTTTTTTTGCTCTGCTTATTGGAAAAGTGGTCTGTACTCACTGTTGCCATATCTCTACCCAATATGTGTCTTCTTTCCCTACGGCCATTGAAATTATTCTTAACATGACTATCAGTGACCTCGTGTTTCAAAATCTAAAGAACTCTTTTTTTAATTTTATCTTTATTGTCTGTGGGTTTTTTAACTTTTTTTCTTATGGAAAAATTCAACCACAGAAATAATAGAGGAAGTAGCATGTAGTGAATCTCCATGTACTCCTCATATATTCTTCACCCAGATTTAACAATTACCAACTCATAGAACCCCAGGTGACTCAGTGGTAAAGAATCTGCCTACCAGTGCAGGAGACTCAGGAGATGTGAGTTCTATTCCTGGGTTGGGAAGATCCCCTGGAGGAAGAAATGGCAACCTACTCCAGTATTCTTGGCTGGAAAATCCCATGAACAGAGGAGCTTGGCAGGCTACATACAGTCCATGGTCACAAAGAGTCAGACATGACTGGGCATGCATGCACAGAATCACAGAACTCACAGAAATCCTGTTTCATATATATCCCGCCTAGTGTACCCTTCCCCTAGATGGTTTTGAAGCAAGTCTCAAACATCGTATCATTTCAAAATAAAAAATGTAATGTATTTTCACTGGATTTTTTGGTTGGTTTGTTTAAGAATTAGCTCTTCAAAAGGAGCAGTTTGCTGTTTAGTTGTACAGTCATGTCTGACTCTTTGCAGTCCCGTGGACAGTAGCCCACCAGGCTCTTCTGTCCACGGGATTATCCAGGCAAGAATACTGGAGTGGATTGCCATTTCCTTCTCCAAGAGGGGCAGAATGAGATGTAAAGTATGCCACCATTTGTGTAAAAGGGATAAAATAATCTATATTCATGTTTGTCATAGATGCAAAAAAAATATGTTAAGTGCTGATAAAAAAATAGCTAGAGATTATTCCAAGTGAGGATCAGGGTCAGTGACAGGAGAATAGACAGGTAATGTACAGGGTGACTGGGAGACTTTACTGTATATCTTTTTATTTTTTTTTTTTTTACTTCAGTTAATAATGAGTAGTGATTGTTTTTAATTCAGTTTTTTTCTTTAGGCTCTTCAGCTGCTTCACTGTTTCCCTCTGGACACACGATTAAAAGATGGCAGTAAGTACTGAGAAGAAAGTTTAATGTGGTTTATTATTGACTGCTGAAATTGAAAATAATGTATTTTTTCATTTTGTTAGGTTTGTTTTGGCAGTCACCAAAGAGACCCCCTTCTCCATTAAAATTTGATCTAAATGAACCTTTGTAAGTATATATATCCAGTTTTATATATATCCTTCATTGTAAACCTCTTAACTGTTTAGGTTTACATTGCAGGGTAAAAACTTCATTTTAATGTTAAAATATTGCATCCATCATAATCTAAGAATTATCATAGCATTTTGGCCAAGAAAGCAAGCCACAGTTCTTCTCTCCCCACATAGATAAATCTGTTTATTTACATGGTAAATAGCTTCATTATTTTTATCTTTTCTAAAGTGCAACCAAAGTGTCATCTCTTTGACTTTATTCATAGAAAATGTAAAATGAAAACAAATGTTCTCCTATTTAATGAACTCAGTATATAAGAAACTTTGATTATATGGGGGAGAATGATTATTACTAAATAACTCCCTAAATATTCTCAGATTAATTTTCAGAAGAGTTGGTCTTTGAGTAAATACCTGTATATCCTATCTGTATTAGATACAGATTTATAAACACACACTCACTTTTATGTACACAGTTTAATTAAGCACTTAGCTTAATTAAGCACTTCCAACAAGTAACTCTGTGCTTTGTTTTTTCCTCTGAAGCTTATTCTAGTCACCTTATCCTACTGCTGCTTCTGTAAAACTTGACTTTTTTGTTTTTAAACACTCATTTGCTTAGTTTGATCTCATTATACACGTTTTACAACCAAATTTGCAATATTTTCTTATGAATTAAAATGAATTTTCTTTCAATACTTTAATTTTCTACTTCTGGCCACTTCTCTCCCCAGAGTAGTCTTGATCACTACCTGAATAATAGTCCTTATGAAAATAAACATCTGATGTTTTCTTTTCTTTTTTTTTTTTTTTTAGTTTTTTATTTTTTAAATTTTAAAATCTTTAATTCTTACATGCGTTACCAAACATGAACCCCTTTCCCACCTCCCTCCCCACAACATCTCTCTGGGTCATCCCCATGCACCAGCCCCAAGCATGCTGTATCCTGTGTCAGACATAGACTGGCGATTCAATTCTTACATGATAGTATACATGTTAGAATGCCATTCTCCCAAATCATCCCACCCTCTCCCTCTCCCTCTGAGTCCAAAAGTCCATTATACATATCTGTGTCTTTTTTCCTGTCTTGCATACAGGGTCGTCATTGCCATCTTCCTAAATTCCATATATATGTGTTAGTATACTGTATTGGTGTTTTTCTTTCTGGCTTACTTCACTCTGTATAATCGGCTCCAGTTTCCTCCATCTCATCAGAACTGATTCAAATGAATTCTTTTTAACGGCTGAGTAATACTCCATTGTGTATATGTACCACAGCTTTCTTATCCATTCATCTGCCGATGGACATCTAGGTTGTTTCCATGTCCTGGCTGTTATAAACAGTGCTACGATGAACATTGGGGTACATGTGTCTCTTTCCATTCTGGTTTCCTCAGTGTGTATGCCCAGCAGCGGGATTGCTGGGTCATAAGGTAGTTCTATTTGCAATTTTTTAAGGAATCTCCACACTGTTCTCCATAGTGGCTGTACTAGTTTGCATTCCCACCAACAGTGTAGGAGGGTTCCCTTTTCTCCACACCCTCTCCAGCATTTATTGCTTGCAGATTTTTGGATCGCAGACATTCTGACTGGTATGAAGTGGTACCTCATTGTGGTTTTGATTTGCATTTCTCTAATAATGAGTGATGTTGAGCATCTTTTCATGTGTTTGTTAGCCATTCGTATGTCTTCTTTGGAGAAATGTCTATTTAGCTCTTTGGCCCATTTTTTGATTGGGTCGTTTATTTTTCTGGAATTGAGCTGCAGAAGCTGCTTGTATATTTCTGAGATTAGTTGTTTGTCAGTTGCTTCATTTGCTATTATTTTCTCCCATTCAGAAGGCTGTCTTTTCACCTTGCTTATATTTTCCTTTGTTGTGCAGAAGCTTTTAATTTTGATTAGATCCCATTTGTTTATTTTTGCTTTTATTTCCAGAATTCTGGGAGGTGGATCATAGAGGATCCTGCTGTGATTTATGTCTGAGTGTGTTTTGCCTATGTTCTCCTCTAGGAGTTTTATAGTTTCTGATCTTACATTTAGATCTTTAATCCATTTTGAGTTTATTTTTGTGTGCGGTGTTAGAAAGTGATCTAGTTTCATTCTTTTACAAGTGGTTGACCAGTTTTCCCAGCACCACTTGTTAAAGAGATTGTCTTTACTCCATTGTATATTCTTGCCTCCTTTGTCAAAGATAAGGTGTCCATATGTGTGTGGATTTATCTCTGGGCTTTCTATTTTGTTCCATTGATCTATATGTCTGTCTTTGTGCCAGTACCATACTGTCTTGATGACTGTGGCTTTGTAGTAGAGCCTGAAGTCAGGCAAGTTGATTCCTCCAGTTCCATTCTTCTTTCTCAAGATTGCTTTGGCTATTCGAGGTTTTTTGTATTTCCATACAAATCTTGAAATTATTTGTTCTAGTTCTGTGAAAAATGTGGCTGGTAGCTTGATAGGGATTGCATTGAATTTGTAAATTGCTTTGGGTAGTATACTCATTTTCACTATATTGATTCTTCCGATCCATGAACATTGGTGTATTTCTCCATCTATTAGTGTCCTCTTTGATTTCTTTCATCAGTGTTTTATAGTTTTCTATATATAGGTCTTTAGTTTCTTTAGGTAGATATATTCCTAAGTATTTTATTCTTTTCATTGCAATGGTGAATGGAATTGTTTCCTTAATTTCTTTTTCTACTTTCTCATTATTCATGTATAGGAATGCAAGGGATTTCTGTGTGTTGATTTTATATCCTGCAACTTTACTATATTCATTGATGAGCTCTAGTAATTTTCTGGTGGAGTCTTTAGGGTTTTCCATGTAGAGGATCATGTCATCTGCAAACAGGGAGAGTTTTACTTCTTCTTTTCCAATTTGGATTCCTTTTATTTCTTTTTCTGCTCTGATTGCTGTGGCCAAAACTTCCAGAACTATGTTGAATAGTAGCGGTGAAAGTGGACACCCTTGTCTTGTTCCTGACTTTAGGGGAAATGCTTTCAATTTTTCCCCATTGAGGATACTGTTTGCTGTGGGTTTGTCATATATAGCTTTTATTATGTTGAGGTATGTTCCTTCTATTCCTGCTTTCTGGAGAGTTTTTATCATAAATGGATGTTGAATTTTGTCAAAGGCCTTCTCTGCATCTATTGAGATAATCATATGGTTTTTATTTTTCAATTTGCTAATGTGGTGAATTACATTGATTGATTTGCGGATATTGAAGAATCCCTGCATCCCTGGGATAAAGCCCACTTGGTCATGGTGGATGATCTTTTTAATGTGTTGTTGGATTCTGATTGCTGGAATTTTGTTGAGGATTTTTGCATCTATGTTCATCAGTGATATTGGCCTGTAGTTTTCTTTTTTTGTGACATCTTTGTCAGGTTTTGGTATTAGGGTAATGGTGGCCTCATAGAATGAGTTTGGAAGTTTACCTTCCTCTGCAATTTTCTGGAAGAGTTTGAGGAGGATAGGTGTTAGCTCTTCTCGAAATTTTTGGTAGAATTCAGCTGTGAAGCCGTCTGGACCTGGGCTTTTGTTTGCTGGAAGGTTTCTGATTACAGTTTCAATTTCCATGCTTGTGATGGGTCTGTTAAGATTTTCTATTTCCTCCTGGTTCAGTTTTGGAAAATTGTACTTTTCTAAGAATTTGTCCATTTCTTCCACGTTGTCCATTTTATTGGCATACAACTGCTGATAGTATTCTCTTATGATGCTTTGTATTTCTGTGTTTTCTGTTGTGATCTCTCCATTTTCATTTCTAATTTTATTGATTTGATTTTTCTCTCTTTGCTTCTTGATGAGTCTGGCTAATGGTTTGTCAATTTTATTTATCCTTTCAAAGAACCAGCTTTTGGCTTGTTGATTTTTGCTATGGTCTCTTTTGTTTCTTTTGCATTTATTTCTGCCCTAATTTTTAAGATTTCTTTCCTTCTACTAACTCTGGGGTTCTCCAATTCTTCCTTTTCTAGTTGCTTTAGTTGTAGAGTTAGGTTATTTATTTGACTTTTTTCTTATTTCTTGAGGTATGCCTGTATTGCTATGAACTTTCCTCTTAGCACTGCTTTTATAGTGTCCCACAGGTTTTGGGTTGTTGTGTTTTCATTTGCATTAGTTTCTATGCATATTTTGATTTCTTTTTTGATTTCTTCTGTGATTTGTTGGTTATTCAGAAGTGTGTTGTTCAACCTCCATATGTTGGAATTTTTAATAGGTTTTCTCCTGTAATTGAGATCTAATCTTAATGCATTATGGTCAGAAAAGATGCTTGGAATAATTTTGATTTTTTTGAATTTATCAAGTTTAGATTTATGGCCCAGGATGTGATCTATCCTGGAGAAGGTTCCATGAGCATTTGAAAAAAAGGTGAAATTCATTGTTTTGGGGTGAAATGTCCTATAGATATCAATTAGGTCTAACTGATCTAATGTATCATTTAAAGTTTGCGTTTCTTTGTTAATTTTCTGTTTAGTTGATCTGTCCATAGGTGTGAGTGGGGTATTAAAGTCTCCCACTATTATTGTGTTATTGTTGATTTCCCCTTTCATACTTGTTAGCATTTGTCTTACATATTGCGGTGCTCCTATATTGGGTGCATATATATTTATAATTGTTATATCTTCTTCTTGGATTGTTCCTTTGATCATTATGTAGTGGCCTTCTTTGTCTCTTTTCACAGCCTTTGTTTTAAAGTCTATTTTATCGGATATGAGTATTGCCACTCCTGCTTTCTTTTGGTCTCTATTTGCATGGTATATCTTTTTCCAGCCCTTCACTTTCAGTCTGTATGAGTTCCTTGTTTTGAGGTGGGTCTCTTCTAAGCAGCAAATAGAGGGGTCTTGTTTTTGTATCCATTCTGCCAGTCTTTGTCTTTTGGTTGGGGCGTTCAACCCATTTGCGTTTAAGGTAATTATTGATAAGTATGATCCCGTTACCATTTACTTTATTGTTTTGGGTTCGGGTTTATACACCCTTTTCGTGTTTCCTGTCTAGAGAATATCCTTTAGAATTTGTTGGAGTGCTGGTTTGGTGGTGCTGAATTCTCTCAGCTTTTGCTTGTCTGTAAAGCTTTTGATTTCTCCTTCGTATTTGAATGAGATCCTTGCTGGGTACAGTAATCTGGGCTGTAGGTTATTGTCTTTCATCACTTTAAGTATGTCTTGCCATTCCCTCCTGGCCTGAAGAGTTTCTATTGAAAGATCAGCTGTTATCCTTATGGGAATCCCCTTGTGTGTTATTTGTTGTTTTTCCCTTGCTGCTTTTAATATTTGTTCTTTGTGTTTGATCTTTGTTAATTTGATTAATATGTGTCTTGGGGTGTTTCGCCTTGGGTTTATCCTATTTGGAACTCTCTGTGTTTCTTGGACTTGGGTGATTATTTCCTTCCCCATTTTAGGGAAGTTTTCAACTATTATCTCCTCAAGGATTTTCTCATGATCTTTCTTTCTGTCTTCTTCTTCTGGGATTCCTATAATTCGAATGTTGGAGCGTTTCATATTGTCCTGGAGGTCTCTGAGATTGTTCTCGTTTCTTTTAATTCGTTTTTCTTGTTTCCTCTCTGATTCATTTATTTCTACCATTCTATCTTCTATTTCACTAATCCTATCTTCTGCCTCCGTTATTCTACTATTTGTTGCCTCCAGAGTGTTTCTGATCTCATTTATTGCATTATTCATTATATATTGACTCTTTTTTATTTCTTCTAGGTCCTTGTTAAACCTTTCTTGCATCTTCTCAATCCTTGTCTCTAGGCTATTTATCTGTGATTCCATTTTGATTTCAAGATTTTGGATCATTTTCACTATCAATATTCGGAATTCCTTCTCTGGTAGATTCCCTACTTCTTCCTCTTTTGTTTGTTTTGGTGGGCAACTCTCCTGTTCCTTTACCTGCTGAGTATTCCTCTGTCTCTTCATCTTGGTTATATTGCTGCATTTGGGGTGGCCTTTTTATATTCTGGTAATTTGTGGAGTTCTCTTTATTATGGAGCTTCCTCACTTTGGGTGGGGTTCTATCAGTGGCTTGTCAAGGTTTCCTGGTTAGGGAGGCTTGTGTTGGAGTTTTGGTGGGTGGAGCTGTGTTTCTTCTCTCTGGAGTGCAGTGGAGTGACCCGTAATGGGTTATGAGACATCAAAGGTTTTGGGATAATTTTGAGCTGCCTGTATATTGAAGCTCAGGGGAGTGTTCCTGTGTTGCTGGAGAACTTGCGTGGTATGTCTTGTTTTGGAACTTGTTGGCCCTTGGGTGGAGCTTGGTTTCGGTGTACGTATGAAGGCCTTTGATGAGCTCCTATTGTTTAATGTTCCCTGAATTCAAGAGTACTCTAATGTTTTCAGGCTTTGGATTTAAGCCTCCTGCTTCTGGTTTTCAGTTTTATTTTTACAGTAGCCTCTAGACTTCTCCATCTATACAGCACCGATGATAATACTTCTAGGTTAAAGATGAAAAGTTTCTCCACATTGAGGGATACTCAGAGAGGTTCACTGAGTTATAAGGAGAAGAGAAGATGGAGGGGGTAGTTAGAGGTAACTGGAATGAGATGCGGTGAGATCAACAGAGGAGAGAGCAAGCTAGCCAGTAGTCACTTCCTTATGTGTTCTCTATAGTCTGGACCGCTCAGAGGTATTTACAGAGTTATACGGGGCAGAGGAGAGGGAGGAAGTAGACAGAGGTGACCAGGAGGATAAGAGAGAGGAATGAGTAGGAGAGAGACAAATCCTGCCAGTAACCAGTTCCTTAGGTGTTCTCCACCATCTGGAACACACAGAGATTCACAGAGTTGGATAGAGAAGAGATGGGGGAGAAAAGAGACAGAGGCCACCTGGTGGAGAAAAAGGAGAGTCCAGAGGAGGAGAGAGTGGTCAAGCCAGTAATCTTGCTCTCAGGTAAACTTGGGTAGTGAAGTTTGGGTTTTTAAATGTACAAAATTGACAACAAAAACCTAAGAGCAAAGATTAAAAATCTGTTTTTGAAGACAATGGTCTGCTTTTCTGGTTGCCTGATATCCTCTGCCAGCCTACAGAAGTTGTTTTGTGGAGTTTGCTCGGCGTTGAAATGTTCTTTTGAGGAATTTGTGAGGGAGAAAGTGGTCTTCCCGTCCTATTCCTCCGCCATCTTTCCCTCCCTCCCCTCTGATGTTTTCTTTTTTATAGCTTTGGCAATGCCTTGGTCTAGACCAGAATTTCATTGCTTAATTTAAAAAAATAATAATAATACTGAACATTACTTGTCTTCAACATTTTAAAGGCTATAGTTTCTGATGAATTAAACATCTTTGAAATTGTACACTCACACTTTATTTTTTTAATTTCAAAAGGCACTTCAGTTTTCTTCTAAGCGCTGCAAAATTATACGCTACAATCTATTGCATTCCATTTACAGAAGAGGTAAGATATTCTTCAAACCCCAAGAAGACCTAGCTTAATTGCATCATCAGAACGTGTTTTATAGGAATCATTCTTTGATATAAACTTTTAATTTTGTTGTAGTGTTGCCCTTTCTAATATAGCAGAAGCTAAACACCTCATTGCAGCGTTACTAAGTAGAAGAAAGTTGAATTTTTCTTTCTAAACAAATATTTGGAAGAGAAATCTTATCTTTGTTTTTAAAATGTTTATGACCTACAAACTTTAACTATTATAATTACTTTGAAAACCCAAAGTGACCTATATCATAACATATTTTAAATATTCCTTAGTGGTTCTCTTTATTAACATTTGTTTGGCTTATTTTGTGAAATTAACCTATGTGCATCGCAGGAGACCTGAAAATGATCTCCCATATTAATATTTTGTAACTTTTATCATTTATACATTTTTTCTTAGACATTGCCTTCATTGACTAATATATAAAGGATCTAATGCAGTTTTATTTGAAAGGGAGGTCTGCATTAGTGAATCATCATCCTCAAATGCATAATAGAGCTAAATAAATGGTTATACTTTTAGGTACTAGGCTGAATGGGAGAACATAGCCAGATTCATAACTAGCACTGGCTCTTTTGAATCTACATAAAAATGTAGATTAATCCCTTTTGGGGTTAAAGCACAGTAAAATATACCATAAATATCTGGTAAAGATAGTGGTATCTAGTTAGTTATTCTTCTTGTGAAAAAAGTGGTAATTTGTGATAAGAGTTGTAGGTGACCTCAAAAGCGCTATGTCTCAGTTTTTCCTAAGCAGATTATTAATAATAAAAATGTATATAGCTTTAAATTCATTTAAGTTTATCTTGAACCATGTAAATATTTTCCAGCTTCTGAAGATATGAATCCCATTTACTTATTTATTCATTTATTTATTGAGTCAGCATATATTGAATAAAACTTTCTGCAGGGAACTTTGTAAAACATTGAAGAGATAGTTGCTCATCTCAGGGCACTCTGTGTGAGACTCACAAGCAGTCCTAAAACTAACTTTTTAAGAATTTGGAAGACTAAGATTTTGGTCAACTAATACGTTGACTATTAAGTACTTTTTTACATGCACCGCCCCCACCTCCCAGCCATTACGGATGATATTTCTATAGAAATAAAAGTAAATGTCACAAACAGATGTGGTCTAAACAGTTATAAATTACTCAAATATTTTAGCATGTTAAAGTACCATTTTTTGGTTGTGTTTAGCTTTAGAATTCAGAATTTTAAGAATATGGTGATAAAAATTACTGTTTTAAAAATCAGGACTTATCAGCAGATATCCTGTTGAATATTCTTTCTGAAGTAAAGATTCAAGAATTCAAACCGTCTGACAAGGTATGTGTACAAGTTCATTCATTCAGCAAATAGTCATTGAACTACTTCTTGTGTCAAGTTTCATTCTAAACCTGGAAAAGCCCATAATGAACAAAATTCTTGTTCTTGTAGGAGTTATATTCTAAGGGACCAAAGACAGACTATTTTTTAAAAAGTGCCAATAATTATGTAATATTGCATTATGGGCAGAAGAGCTGATAAGAAAAGGCAAAGCAGGGAAAACAAAGGTGATGTAGCTGGTGACATTTTATGTGAGCTGAAAGAGGACAGCTTCTCTGATATGGTTATGTCTGAACAGAAGCCTGAAGGAAATGAGGAATGAGCCATGCTATTATCTGGTTGAAAAAACAGTGCAAACAGCAGAGAAAGAAGACGAGAGAATTTTTCTTGAGGAGACTATGGTAGAAGAGTGATAGACAGTGAGATTGCAGAGGTGGTGAGGGTTATGATAAGTACTTTATGTTTTATTATAGAATAAGGCAGTTGAAGATTTAAAACACAGGGTACAATCTGACATATTTAAAAGGAAGACCTTGGCAATTGTGTTAAGAAGGATTATATGAGACATGAGAGAGGAAGCAAAATAAGTTATTAGGATATTATAGGCAAGAGATGATGGTGATTTGAATGAAGTAGGGGAAGTTTTAAGAGGTTGAATTTTGTGTATATTTTGCTGTAGCCCTGACAGTATTTAAGGAATTGCTCTGAGTATGAGAGGGGGGAAAAAAAGATTGTTGTTTTCTTAGTTGAAGAAAAGAAACATTAATAGCTCTGAGTGATGGGGAAAAGATTGAGGATGTTTGAGCAGAGCAAAAAAAGAAAGATATGAATAATTGCCATGGGCTAAGTGAGAAATTAGAAAATGTATAATTTTGAGACAATACTTAGGATCAACTTAATGTTAATTCCAATAATGTATTCCACCAAATGAGTCTAGAGAAAAGGCAGTTTAGCTGCTTGGATGCTGTTGTAGAATAGCTGGGAATAGGATTTTAATAAGGGTTGGAATTTTGCCAGGCAAATATGTTGGAAGGAGAGAGAGACAGGGAGTATTAATAAAGGTGGAACATGAAATGTACGCAGGGTAAATAGGAAAGTCTGAAATACTACATATTTTTTTCAATTCATCATACCCCTTTTTGTATGCACTCTAAAAAAAATAAGCCACAAAACCCTTAACAGTAACAATAAACTGTAAACCCTTAACAATAAACAGAACCCTTCTGTTCCCCTTATCCTTTAACTATACTGGAAAATGTGGAGTAATGACTGCCGCCATGCAAAATTCAAGTCGGAAATGGTTTTGCAGTCTTCCACTCTGCATTTTTATTTCAGAGAAAAGGAAACTTGTAGGTAGTTCATTTTGTACAAGTAAATGGACTTTCTGAATGAGATATTCATGACTTGTAGTCACAAAAGTACAGAAAGGATAAACAAAATTCCGTTATAAACATTCCTAGCCCATGTTTTAATGCACAAAACTGCTAGACAGCCACCAAGGAAATATGCATCAATAACTTTGCAGGTCTTTACTGCTCTTCAGTGTTTTCTAACTTGAATTGCTTCTTTCTGTATTGAAGTTTAGGGGTAATATATTATCCTAAGCAAATAAGCCACAATTTTAACAGGACTAATTAGCTTAAAACTCCCTGAAGCAGCTTCCCCAAAGCTTCAGGGTCTGGCACTCCTAGTTAACAGATGGCCACAGACAAAAATACCAACTGCACATTCTGGCAAATAAAAATTACTGCTTCCTTGACTCCTTTTGAATTATGGGTCTGCAGCCGCACCAGGCTCCTCCATCCCTGGGATTTTCCAGGCAATAGTCCTGGAGTGGATTGCCATTTCCTTCTCCAGGGGATCTTCCCAACCCAGGGATCAAACCCAGGTCTCCGGCATTGTAGAGAGACGCTTTACCATCTGAGCCACCAGGGAAGTCCCCAAATACTTATAATAATACTTAGTATGTAAAATGTGAGTTGGATGTGTTTTTTTAAAAAAGAAGTAATTTAGTAATGATGTAGCTGGTTTCTTGGTTTGAGAATATCAGATTACCAACATCTGCTGGATCATCGAAAAAGCAAGACAGTTCTAGAAAAACATGTACATTCGTTTTATTGACTACGCCAAAGCCTTTGACTGTGTGGATCACAACAAACTGTGGAAAAATCTTAGAGAGATGGGAATACTAGGCCACTTGACCTGCCTCCTGAGAAGCGTATGCAGGTCAAGAAGCAACAGTTAGAACTAGACATGGAACAACAGACTGGTTCCAAATCGGGAAAGGGGTACATAAAGGCTGTATATTGTCACCCTGCTTATTTAACTTATATGCAGAGTACATCATGAGAAACCTGGGCTGGATGAAGGACAAGCTGGAATCAAGATTGCCAGGAGAAATATCATAACCTCAGATATGCAGATGATACCACCCTTTCGGTGGAAAGTGAAGAACTAAAGAGCCATTTGATGAAAGAGAAGAGTGAAAAAGTTGGCTTAAAGCTCAACATTCAAAAAAGTAAGATCATGGCATCTGGTCCCATCACTTCATGGCAAGTAGATGGGGAAACAATGGAAACAATGACAAAAGTTTATTTGGCGGGGCTCCAAAATCACTGCAGATGGTGACTGCAGCTATGAAATTAAAAGACGCTTGCTTCTTGGAAGAAAAGTTGTGGCCAACCGAGACAGCATATTAAAAAGCAGAGACATTACTTTTCCAACAGAGGTCCGTCTAGTCAAGGCTATGGTTTTTCCAGTACTCGTGTATGAATATGAGAGTTGGACTATAAAGAAAGCTGAGCGCCAAAGACTTGAAGCTTTTGAACTGTGGTATTGGAGAAAACTCTTGAGAGTCCTTTGGACTGCAGAACAGTCCAACCTGTCAGTCCTAAAGGAAATCAGTCCTGAATATTCATTGGAAGGACTGATGCTGAAACTCCAATACTTTGGCCACCTGATGCGAAGAACTGACTGATTGGAAAAGACCCTGATGCTGGGAAAGATCGAAGGCAGGAGAAGGGGACAACAGAGGTTGAGAAGGTTGGATGGCATCACGAACTTGATGGACATGAGTTTGAGTAGGCCCCACGGGATCATAAAGAGTCAGACATGATTGAGTTACTGAACTGAACTGATGTGAACTTCTCTGACCTTGTGTTTAATAAGTAATTTCTTAAAGATAAATTACTTTTATGTGCTGTCCTAAGCATGCAGCTGTAAGAAGGAACACATGTTCTTTGAGATAGAACTTCATGTCAGCATTCAATAAATATTTTACATGCCCATATTATATGATTTGTGGATTTCTTCAATTTCTTTGAGACACAAAAGAACTTTGCACTAGTTAGAGGTACATAATTTGTTTTGAAGTTGATTTTTCAGAATTGCAAGCTATTGATTAATATTAACTATATTTTAGTGTGGAATTTTAAAAGAAATTTGTATGAATTCAGATCTTATAAAGTATTCAGTAAGTATTTTTAACTTAGGCAGGTTTATTTTAGATATATTGAGATTCCCTCAGATAAAAACTACTGTTCTCATAGAGTTTATGTCAGTGTGAGGTAGTAGATAATAAATATGTAATTAATAATATTTACCAGTATAAGGTATAAAATACTTTGGACCATAATGGTTAATAATCTAATTAAAACTAGATAGAATGTTTCCTCTTTATGACTTGTTTGATAAAAGCAGATATGTTAATTAAGCTTATGTGTAAGAGGTGATATTGTTAATGAATATGTATACATATATTTAAAGGTTGTTCAAACAGATGAAACTGCAAGGAAACCGGACCATGTTCCTGTGAGCAGTGAAGATGAGAGGAATGCTATTTTCCAACTAGAAAAGGCCATTTCATCTAATGAAGCTACCACAAGTAAGGGAAAATCCTTATAAAACTATTTTGAGCTAAAAATATTTTATTTTCACTAAGCTCTACACTCACAGGTGAGGTGAGGTGAGGTGAAGTCGCTTAGTCATGTACGACTCTTTGCGACCCTGTGGACTGTAACCTACTAGGCTTCTCCATCCATGGGATTCTCCAGGCAAGAATACTGGAGTGGATTGCCATTTCCTTCTCCAGGGGATCTTCCCGACCCAGGGATCGAACCTGGGTCTCCCATATTGGAGGCAGATGCTTTAACAGGTTGTGAAATTAAATCAGTAATAATGATATTACTTGATTTCATGATCATATGAAAGTCACTGTTCATCTTGAACTATAATTAAATTCACCAGTTTTCTCTACCATTTCCTTATCCTTAAAGGCTGATATGTAAGTCTGCTTTGTTTTTGTTGTTCTGATTCTTTAAATCCTTGAGATTCTGTTATGTCATTGCTTTATAACTTACTGCTAGCATAATGAATGAAAAATGGAGTCCTTGTGGAGACTAACCTTGTGTGTGTGCTTGCATGCTTAGTTGCTCAGTCATGTCCAACTCCTTGTAGTTCATGGACTGCAGCCTACCATGGACTGCAGCCTACCATGCTCCTCTGTCCACGGGGATTCTCCAGACAAGAATACTGGAGTGGGTTGCCATGCCCTCCTGCAGGGGATGTCCTAACCCAGGGATTGGACCCAGCTCTCTTGCAGTGTAGGCAGATGCTTTACCGGCTGAGATACCAGAGAAGCCGGACTAAACCTGAGACCCAGTTAAATCACTTTAGGATAAAAAAATTATAGACAGATTTCTTCTTGGCTTCCATAATTATACACAGGTAATATAAATTTGACCTTTGTACACCCTTACTAAATGATCTTAAATATAGAAAACTGAATTTTGATTACTGAAAAACAGATCTGTACTAGCTTATGTTTTGAGACCTCCTCAGCATCCTTTAATTACATAAATCAGCGGTTTCCAAACTTTGGGGATTTTACATAAAGACCAGTAAAATTCAAGAAAAAAGCCTGGATTAGCCAACTATTTAGGGCATCCCTGATGGGCTCAGACAGTAAAAGAATCTCCCTGCAATGCGGGAGACCCAGGTTCAATCCCTGTGTTGGGAAGTTACCCTGGAGAAGAGAATGGCAACACACTTCAGTGTTCTTGTTTAAAGAATCCCATGGACAGAGTCTGCGAGCTACAGTTCATGGTGTCGCAAAGAGTCGGACACAACTGTGTGATTTACAGCCAACTATTTATTTTGCAAGTAAACAGTTGATATCCTAAGTTAATAATTAGAATTCTAGAAAAAGCTTATTACCATTTCTTACTTCATCACAGATCAAGCTACACCTGTCTGCAGAATGATTTGGGGAACTACAAATTAGTCTAAAAAACTTCCCCCAAAATACTTGTTTTTATTTGACCAGTTGAGTCTATTCTTAGTTATCAGAGGTAAAATATTTCAGAGTATTACTTAGGGAATCGGTTTTTGAACAGTACCCAGTGTTGACTTTTTAATTGTAAACTGCTTAATAGTAAATGTACATGGCTTTTTTTTTTTCCACTTTATTTATTTTTTTGGAGGCTAATTACTATACAATATTGTATTGGTTTCATCATACATCGACATGAATCTGCCACAACTTTATTTTTACATTTTTTAGAAAAGTTTTTTAATATCAGAATTTCTCTAATTTAGTGGTATTAAAGCCATCATTTTCCTGTCCTTCAATAATTTAAGTTCTCTGACTTTTCTTTCTTTTTTCTTTTTTTCTTTTTTGGTATTTTTCAGTTACTTACAAAGCTAAACAAAAGAAAAGTTTCTTCAACAGCAGTGAGCCCACATTGCTTTTTACTTAGTAAAGCCTTTATTACTTACTAGCAAACTTTGTTTTTCTGGTTATCATCAGGTGACCTTCAGATGGCAGTGCTTTCATTTGAAAAAGATGATGATCATAATGGACACATAGATTTCATCACAGCTGCATCAAATCTTCGTGCCAAAATGTATAGTATTGAACCCGCTGACCGTTTAAAAACAAAGCGCATAGCAGGTAGAATTATACCTGCTATAGCAACATCTACTGCTGCAGTTTCTGGCTTGGTGAGATTATCATTATTCTGTGAAAATGTTACTATATCATTGCTTCTTTCCTGTCTTCCCTATTATACCACTCAGAGATCTTAGAGAAGGAAGGATACTTATTGACCTTATAATTTAAAATTGTAAGGTATTTCTGAAAATACAGTAATCTTATATTTTGAACTTTTACAGATAATGCAAACATTTTAAAATAAGTTCCACTGAGTTAGAGTATAATTTTTCTTATAAGCAGTAATCCTCTTAATCATCATTGTATCCTCCATACAATCCATGTGCTTTATTTTTCTTGAATAAAATGAACTATCCTAGACTTTGCACTTTGATAATATTAGATTTTAGTTCTTTGCCTTAAAAACTGTTCTCAATAGTGATTTGGGTTTCTTTCGATTTAGTCTTTCCTTAACAACTCCTTAACAATTTAGAATCTTTAGGACCACGCTAGTTATTATACTATACTGTAGTGTTACTCATAGAAGCTATGTAGTTACTGTTCCTATTATTAAATGATTTCAGACAGCTGTATTTCTTGAGTGCTGCTGGTGTCTGCTTTCAAAGTAGGAAGATTACATGGTCAGATTATTTAGACTTACAGAAATCTTTATTGTTCTAGTCTAATAACTACTTTTATACTCTACGCAGAATTGCTTAAGAAGAATTCAGGAAAATTATATAAGTGCAATTAAAGCCATAGTTAGTTTTAGGCTATTTATATAATCAGATCACCTTCTTTTACCTAGGTTGCATTGGAGATGATCAAAGTAGCTGGTGACTATCCATTTGAAGCTTACAAAAATTGTTTCCTTAACTTAGCCATTCCGATCATAGTGTTTACAGAGACATCTGAAGTAAGAAAAACTGAAATCAGGTATGCATGAAGGTCTGCTTCTCTTGCATAATGAGAATGAAATAGTTTTTTTTTACTTTTTAAAAGGGAAAAATAATAGCTTTATCTCTCCTTTTCCTCTTTACATATTCGTATCTTTTCTGTCACTTAAAGACAAGATCATAACCCCATCTTCATGTAGCATTTTTTTCCTTTTCTTTTTTTAATTATATAATTGACTTGCAACATTAGTTTACTTTCAGGTGTTCAACACAATGATTTGACACCTGTATATGTTGTGAAATGATTACCACAATAAGTTCAGTCACCATCCATTATCAAACATAGTTGCAGAATTTTTCTTATGAGAAAGAACATTCAGGATTTACTCACCCAGCAATTTTCAAATATGCAATATAATATTATTTATTATCTATAGTCACTGTGCTGCACATTATATATATCCATGACTTACCTTACAACCAGAAATTTGTACCTTTTGATTCCCTTTATCCATTTCATTCATCCTCACCACCTGCCTTTGTTTCTGTGAACTTGTCGGTTTTTTGTTTTTTTTTCTAGTTAGTTGATTGAGTTTTCTGGGGAAGAGAGATGGTTTGTTTGTTTTAAATTCCACATATACATAAGATGATAAGGTATCCGTCTTTCTCTGTCAGACTTATTTAGTATAATGTCTTCAAGGTCCATCTCTGTTGTTGCAAATGGCAGGATTTCATTCTTTTTACGGCTGAATAATACTTCACTGTATATGACACCACAATTTTTTATCCATTCCTCCAAAATGGACACTTAGATTAATTCCATGTCTTAGCTATTGTATAAACAATGCTTCAGTGAACATGCGAGTACAGATACCTTTTCAAGTTAGTGTTGGCATCTTCTTTGGATAAATACCCAGAAGTGGTATTTCAATTTTTGTTGTTTTTGAAGAACCTAAATACTGCATTCCATAGTGGCTGTATCATTTTACATTCCCTCTAGAAATGTACAAGAGGTTGAAGTGCTTCACATCCTTGCCAGCATTTGTTACCTTTTGTATTTTTGATGATAACCATCCTAACAGGTGTGTGATGATACCTCGATGTGGCTTTGATTTGTATTTCTCTGATAGTAATATGAGCGTCTTTTTATCTACCTATTGGCCATCTGTATGTTTGCTCTGGAAAATTGTTCAGGTCATTTGCCCATTTTGTTATTGGATTGTATGCATTTTTTTTTTTTTTTTGCTGCTGAGTTGTCTGAGTTTGCTATATATTTTGTGTATTAAATCTTTATCAGATATATGATTTACAAATATTTTCTCCCATTTAGTAGGTTGCCTTTTCATTTTGTTGATTTTTTTTTCCTGTGTGGATTTTGAGTTTGATACAGTCCCGCTTGTTTATTTTTTATTTTGTTGCTTTTACTTTTGCTGTCAAATTTAAAAAATCATCACCAAAACCTAGTATCAAGGAGCTTACCACCTAAGAGGTTTCTTCTAGGAATTTTATGGTTTTAGGTCTTAATTCAGGTGTTCGATTCATTCTGATAATTTTTGTGTATGGTGAAAGATAGGAATCCAGTTTCATTCTTATGCATCTGACATGAAGCATTGCTGACTAAACTAGCCATAGTATCGTCAGCACACTATTAATCTGCCACACTATTCAGCATTGTACTTTCTTATGGTTTCATCTATGTTTGCCTAACTCAGATGAATTACAAGCCACCCCTAGTGTCTGACTAATGGATAATGAGAATAAGCATCTAGTTCCAAAAGCTGTATGACAAAGCAGAACAAATCCCTGGGACTTTCATTTTTTACAGTTTAAACTGGTAAGAGCAAAAAATTTGAAAATTACCATCTTGGCAAGAGTGTGAGAAAGCTTTACTCTCACACATTATTGATGAGAATATAAAATAATATAACCCATACTAAAACATATACAGCACTATATTTCAAACTTGCATAAACGGTTTCACTCATTTCAAATGCTACATGTATAGGATGTTCATTCTGGCATTGTTTATCATAGCCAAAGATTAGAACAACCCAAGTGTCCAATGATAGGAGACTGAAACATTCGCACAGTGAAACTCATACAGCTATTGAGAAACTGAACTCTCTTGCTAAGACATACTGGCTTATAATGAGACATTGGAAAGATAACAAAGTACTGATAAAAATGGTTACCTGTGTAGTGTACAGGGGAAGTAAGATTTTGGAATATTTTAAGTTATATTTTCCTTTTTTTTTACTCACATTAATATCTAGTTAAATCACAAATAGTAGATTTCTGGGTTTTTTTTTATTATTACTCAAGGGAAGAAAATGTAAATGTTTTTGTTCTGAATATTTTTCTACAACAGAAATGGAATATCATTTACAATTTGGGACAGATGGACTATACATGGAAAAGAAGATTTCACCCTCTTGGATTTCATAAATGCAGTCAAAGTGAGACAATTATTCATTAGTTGCTTTGAGTCTGTTAGTTTTCCTACATGATCTCATTGGCGTTCAGTCATGTCTAACTCTTAGAGGTTTTTATAAATACTATTTATCAGAAATTTGCTCTCTTTTTACTGGTTGTAAAACATTGTCACATACCATTTTCTATTTGGATGGAGCTTTGATTGTTTCTCTTTTCGGTATTCATTTTTAGGAGAAGTATGGAATTGAGCCAACAATGGTGGTACAGGGAGTCAAAATGCTCTATGTTCCTATAATGCCTGGTCATGCAAAAAGATTGAAGTTAACGTAAGTATCAAACATTCGTATGCAAGAGATTCTCGGAAATTGAAATATAATTTGGGTGTACACTAGAAAATTAAGTATAGAGATTATTGAAGTTCAGATGAAAATACATGATTTTATCTAATGATAGAAATAAAGACAGTGAACGTACCAAGCTCCATAGGCTACCATCCAAGTGAGATTTATAGGATTACAATATTCTTGTGAATTTATTATAGTTCTGAGTCAGCTTTGAAACTAATGGGTTTAGAAACCTGATTTGATCAATATACTAAGTAAAAGCAGATCCACCTCTTAAGTGCAAGCACTGAGGATTAGGCTGGTGAGACTGAAGTATTAAAAGAAAAAGCCAATTGTTATTGTCATTCATTTATTCAACACATTTTTTCGAAGAGTGCCTGCTATATCCCAGGTACTTTTGTGAGCATTAGGGATACAGCAGTGAGTGAAGCAAAGTCCCTACCCTTCTTGAGGAGGGACATGAATATCAGATGGTGGTAATTGCTATGGAAAAATAAAGCAGAATAAAGGTGTGTTAAATTGCTACAGTATATTGGTATGTTGGATAATCTTGGTAATCCCTCTGCCTGTCATATTTGGATTTGATAAACTGACATTTGAGCAGAGATAAAAAGGAAGAGAGGGAGCAAAATCAGCCAGTCTTTATAGTGGTCTGCAAGGCCCTTAAAGTATCTGGTTCCCACTTACTCCTCTGATTTCCTTTCATACTTCTCTGTCCTGCTCACAATATTCTAGTTATAAGGAACTCCTTACTTTTCCTTTAACATTCCATTCTCCAGCATAGGACCTTTGCTCTAGTTTTTCTCTTTGCTTACAATTCTTTCTGAGATGGCCATCTGACTAACTCTCACCTCTGGTCTTTGCACTTCCTAAAGAGGCTACTCTGAACCCCATCTAATACTATATCCTGTCCGCTCTCCCAGCCTAGCACTCCTAATCCCCTTTATTCTGCTCTACTTGTTCCCTTTCTCATAACATTTGTCACTAATAGTCACTATATTATCATCTCCCCCCCACTAATAATATAAACTTCATTCACAAGAGCAGGAATCTGTATTTCCCATCTATATATTCATTTTTTAAAAGCATTGCTTTCATTTTGGGGTTTTTTGCTATGAGGTTTTTTTTGGGGGGTGGTGTTTTTTAATAAATGATCTATATTCTTTATTATTACCAACAGAGGTAAAAATTGTTAGGTAAATTATTCATTTCCTTAATTATACGAAAGCAGATGAATTACTACATTTAAAAGTAAATTTAAACAAGATCAGATTCTTTGAATCACTCTTTCATTTTACAGACTTTACCAAATTATTTGTCCTTGCTTATTTTTCTTAGAATGCATAAACTTGTGAAACCTTCTGCTGAAAAGAAATATGTGGATCTTACTGTGTCGTTTGCTCCAGATGCTGATGGAGACGAAGATTTACCTGGACCTCCAGTAAGATACTACTTTAGTCATGACACTGATGAACAGAAGTTGTCTTAAATTTAAGACTACTTGATTTTGGAAAGAATGCACTTAATTCAGGAACTAAAAAAGTCAGCTCAAAATGCTATGGATTTCTCTCTTTGATAAAGGCTTAATTTAAGGGAACCATCAGTAAAAAAAGAAAGTACAGTGAAGAATTGTAAAGGATTTTGAAGCATAGTATATACACTCGTGTTGTGCTTCATATGTGGATGTGATCACAAGCAACTTTGAACTGGAATGCCATTTTATAATGCTTACCAAAAAATTGTGTATTAACTTCTTTGGATGAAACGAAGGAAAAATTACGTATCCAAGACTAGAAGAGATAAAACAAGAAATTGAAAGTTACAAATGTAATTATCCAAAACGTTTAATCTCATTTTATAAATTGTTGTTGTTGTTGTTGTTTAGTATTTGAGGCCCATTTTTCTCTTCAAATAGTACCTCTCAAGATGAGGCTTTGAATTTAACATCAACAGGGGGGGATAGTAGCAGTGGATAAAGAGTAGACATTTGGAACTGTACAAATGTTATGTCTGCTCATTTTACCAGAGTTTGCTATATCACTGTCTCTCCAAAATCAGGATCTTTGTTGACAGCATCAGTGTCGTAAGTCATGATGGCAGGTGTTAACCAGAACTAAATGTTAACAATACTGTGTGAACTCTTGACAGCCCTTTTAGAGAATCCACAAATGCGAACAGATAAATATGGTTGGTCATTTGATTCATCAGTATGCCTTCTAATGTGGCTATTTTATTTATTTGGAACTCTAAATCTAACTGTCATAGTATATAAGACTAAAAGGTTTTGTAAATGGAGTGTCCTTAGAAGTAGATGAAAAGTAGAAATTAAAAAATTATCACTAGTTGAGTCTTGATTTTTTTTTCTTCCAGCAAACAAATGGACAGAAAAACAATTTTTTTATTTTAAAGGGAAATGTATTATTTAATTCCACATTCCCAGAAAGGGAGTTGACAAAGATAAAAATTTATTTTTTTAGATCTTTATTGATAGAAACTTTCTGTTTTCTGCTAGGAGCTATTGCAGGTATTCATAGAAATGCTTTCATTAAAATAACGTAAAGTATACTCAACACTGTAAACTCAGTGAAAACAGCAAGTGTTTGTTTTACTTGCAGTGATATCATGCGTCCTAAAGCAATTGGCATTTCGTAACCACAAAATGTCATTTCCTTCTAGCTGCTTTTCTTCTATTTTTCTGTTCAGACCATTAATAAATACTTTGATAAATTAAATACTGATTCAAATCAGTATTAATCCAATTTTATATCTTTTTCTATTCCCGCCTTAACTTCCCTTTTATTCCACCTGTATATAGTTTAGTCAACTAGGTATATTATTTGATTCTTTTGTAAAAGCATCATCCCATTGGGAAAATAAATTGGAATGGAGGTTGAGTTTGTATGATTAAAGGGTAATCTGCATTGGAGGCAAGAATAAGTGGACAGGATGAGTCTAAAGGAACTGACTACCTTTGAAATAAGCAATTAATTTTGGTTCATCATATCCTTCTCTCTCACTTCATGTATATTGCAAACACAGTGCTTAAAATTAATATTACTTAAAATTGAATTTAGGAATATCAAAGTTCTGTGGCTTGGAACATTAGAGGCTAGCACTAATAAAAGAACTTTCCTATAAGAAGTTTGTTCCACTTTTTTGTTTTGTACTCTACGACAGCAACTGATACTTTCTCAGTAGCCATTCAATAATTCTCAACTATGATATAGTATCTTACTTACTCTATATAAATCTCTACATCTCTTCAGAAGTAAATTTAGAACAGAACCTGGCTATCAATTCTTATTTCTGGAGATCAGTGCTTTAGCAGATATAATCAACAAAGATTAAGTTCATTTTATGATTAAATGTGAAACCATTTTATCATTGCTTTTTTTTTCCTATGGGTAACAGTATTGCCGGTTATTTCTTCTATTCAGTTCTGCTAAACTGGAAAGCCAGCATGAATTTAATGACAGTTTTTTTTTTTCATTGTTTTACTTCTGTACCATGAGATCACTGCTGGTGATTGAAATACTAGGTGCAAAAATTAATGATTTTATTTTGTAAAGTGCCGCTGAATGGTTTTTTACTTACTAAAAATAAATCAAGAAATTTGACATTATCTTTGTAAATCCTGTTCTGCAATTGACTCTGGAGATTCCTGTTTTACTATTCATTTTATGAGTAGTATTGCTTTGGTGTTTCCTAGTTTTCAAGTTGTGCAGTCATGGAGATACAGCACTCACTGGATGTGGAGGGACATTACTTCCAAGTGCTTTTGGCTCCTGGAAATTCTGTTAATTGAGGGGGAAGATCTGGTAAATCCCAGACTGTTGGTCAGGGATTTCTAAAGCCCATTCATTACTTTATAGAGTTCAGAGCAGTATGTTACTAATGTATAAGTTCCTCTAAATTGTCCCAAAGGTAGAAGTTGGATATAGATGTGTATTTTTATTTTTTGTGTAATATGATACTCCCTGATGGCGCCAGTGCTAAGGCATAAAAAAACATAAGCAGTGTTTAGAGTTCACTAGTTTGTAATTGTAAAGTGAGATCTTGAGGGGGGAGAAAAATCTCTTTACGTGATACCTTTCAACTGCAGTGAATATTATCAGAAATTTCATTATGATTGTAAATACATAACCATTTAGTATACAGTCATTAGGTATTGCTTTAACTATTTTACTTCTAACAAATTCAAAACATAAATCAGGAAGTTGCAGTCTTGGATGTCCCAAAACCAGTCGATAATTTGTTTTTCTTGCCATGTCTTAGCTTTCTTTATTTAAGAAATTTATATGTATTCATATATATATACATTTGTGTGTATATACATATTCAAAAGAGTACATAAGATACAAATACACAATTTTGGGAATAATTTTAAAGTAACTAGTTGTATAGCAAGCTCTCAAGTCAATACAACATTGACATCAGCCCAGAAACTCCCCTTATAGTCCCTTCCCATTCACAACCAGCTTCCCCACACATACCCTGTAGCAATTAGCACTATGCTACCTTTTGTGATAACTGTGTCTTTGTTTTTATTTATAATGTTACCTCCTATGTTTGTACCTAAACAATACTGTTTACTTTTGATGGTCTTTTAATTTTATGTAAATAGAATTAGTATATATTTTCCTTCAAGATGGGATTCTTCTTTCATTCAACATAGGATTCATCCATGTTGTTGCTTGTAACAACTTCTTTCATCATCATGATGTATAATTTACCTTTGCATTAATGTAACACTTTATTCATTCTGTTGACTGTGGACAGTGGGTTTTGGGGAAAGGAGGATCACAGTTGCACAGTGAACATTATTTTATGTGTCAAAGTCTCTCAGTCATGTCCGACTCTTTGTGACCCCATGGACTATAGCCCGCCAGGCTCCTCTGTCCTTGGAATTACCCAGGCAAGAATACTGGAGTGGGTAGTCATTCCCTTCTCCAGGGTATCTTCCCAACCCAGGGTTCAAACCTAGGTTTCCTGCCTTGTAGGCAGATTCTTTACCATCTGAGCCACTAGGGAAGCCCAAGAATACTGGAGTGGGTAGTCTATCCCTTTGCCTAGTGCAACTAAGCTATGTATGCCTAGGAATGATCCTTGATCTTAGGATATTTACATCTTAAATTTTATGAGATTAAAACAAAACTTTTCCTGAGCGTGTCATGCTTTTCCACTTTGCTCAACTCCGGTGTTAACAGGTTTTTGTTTTGTTCTGTTTTGTTTTAATTTTGCCAATATTTTGGATGTGCAGTTATATCTCATTGAAGTTTTACTCTGCATTTCCTTAGTTGCTTGTGAAATTGAGTACATTTTTATATGTTTGCTGGCCACGCTTTCTTTTTTGTGAAGTGACTTTTAAATTCTTTTGCCCATTTTTTTGCTGTGTTGGAAGATTTTTTCTTCTTTGATTCATTAAAGAGCATTATAAATCCTGTTCTTAGTTGGCTCAGTTCAGTTCAGTTGCTCAGTCATGTCCGACTTTGCAACCCCATGGACTACAGCACGCCAAGCCTCCCTGTCTATCACCAACTCCCAGAGTTTACCCAGACTCATGTCCATTGAGTTGGTGATGCCATCCAACCATTTCATCCTCTGCTGTCCCCTTCTCCTCCCACCTTCAATTTTTCCTGCCATCAAGGTCTTTTTCAGAGTCAGTTCTTCATATCAGATGGCCAAAGTATTGGAGTTTCAGCTTCAGCATCAGTCCTTCCAATGAAAGCTCAGGACTGATCTCCTTTAGGATGGACTGGTTGGATCTTCTTGCAGTCCAAGGGACTCTCAGAAGTCTCCAACACCACAGTTCAAAAGCATCAATTCTGTGCTCAGTTTTCTTTATAGTGCAGCTCCCACATCCATACATGACTACTGCAAAAACCATAGCCTTGACTAGATGGACCTTTGTTGGCAAAGTAATGTCTCTGCTTTTTAATATGCTGTGTAGGTTGGCCATAACTTTTCTTCCAAGGAGCAAGCATCTTTTAATTTCATGGCTGCAATCATCATCTGCAGTCATTCTGGAGCCCAAAAAATAGTCTGCCTCTTTCTCCATCTGTTTGCCATGAAGTGATGGAACCACATGCCATGATCTTAGTTTTCTGAATGTTGAGCTCTAAGCCAACTTTTTCACTCTCCTCATTCACTTTCATCAAGAGGCTCTTTAGTTCTTCACTTTCTGCCATAAAGGTGTGTCATCTGCATGTCTGAGGTTATTGATATTTCTCCCAGCAGTCTTGATTCCAGCTTGTGCTTCATCCAGCCTGGTATTTCGCATGATGTACTCTGCATATAAGTTAAATAAGCAGGGTGACAATATACACCCTTGACGTACTTCTTTCCCTATTTGGAACCAGTCTGTTGTTCCATGTCCAGTTCTAACTGTTGCTTTCTGACCTGGATACAGATTTCTCAAAAGATAGGTCAGGTGGTCTGGTATTCCCATCTCTTAGTTGGCTATATAACTGCAAATATTTTTTTCCCACTCTGGCTTGCCTTTCCCTCTCTTATGATGTTCTTTGATATAAAGAATTTTTTAATGGTTATTTACTGAAAAGTATCCAATTTTTTGTTTAAGGCTAGAGTTTTTTGTGAATTTTTAAAAGTTGTTCTCTGAAGCCGCAAAGTCAAAAGGTACTCATCTGTATTATCTTCTAAAGCTTTCATTTTGACTTCCATACTTTAAGTTTTTAATGTATGAGAAATTACTTTTCTATATCCTAGGAAGTGCTTCATCACCATTTACTGAAGTCTGTTCTTTTCTGCAGTGCCGCCAAAGTCATGTGTCATATCCGTATATATCTTGCTGTATTTTTTGTTCATTTTCTATCCCTGTTCTGATATACTGTCTTCATCACTATAGCTGATATATTATTTTTGATACTTGGTGGAACAAATCTTCCTGACTTATGTTTTGTAATGCATCTTGCTTATTTTTAGCCCTTTGTATTTTTAGTTCTCAAATTTCTAATTTCAAATATGCGTACCCAACACATCACAGTTTCTAATTGTCCTGCTGCAATTTTATATCTTTCATCTAACTGGACATGGAAAGCATTATTATTTAATAGTCTGTGTTTCAGTTCAGTTCAGTCGCTCAGTCATGTCCAACTCTTTGCGACCCCATGAATCGCAGCATGCCAGGCCTCCTTGTCCATCACCAACTCCCGGAGTTCACTCAGACTCACGTCCATCAAGTCAGTCATGCCATCCAGCCATCTCATCCTCTGTCGTCTCCTTCTCCTCCTGCCCCCAATCCCTCCCAGCATCAGTCTTTTCCAGCGAGTCAGCTCTTCGCATGAAGTGGCCAAAGTATTGGAGTTTCAGCTTCAGCATCATTCCTTCCAAAGAAATCCCAGGGCTGATCTCCTTCAGTCTGTGTTTAATAATTCCTAAATAGGAAGCTCTCCTGGGTGCTCTATGCTTGTTTCTGCTAATTCTCATTATCTTGTGTTTTTGTATGTGTGGTTATCTTTACATTTATGTGAAGTGAGAGTGAAGTCGCTCAGTTGTGTCTGACTCTTTGTGACCCCACGGACGGTAGCCTATCAGGCTCCTCTGTCCATGGGATTTTCCAGGCAAGAGTGCTGGAGTGGATTGCCATTTCCTTCTCCAGGAGATCTTCCTGACCCAGGAATCAAACCCGGGTCTCCCTCATTGCAGGCAGACGCTTTATCGTCTGAGCCACCAGGGCCAATATTATATTTGAAGACCTGCTTGTAGGTCTTGAATGACACAGTTTGAACTGAATGGGCCCACTTACGTGCAGATTTTTTTCACTAAATATATCTTGTTGTTGTTTAGTCACTAAGTCATGTCTGGCTCTTTGCAACCCCATAGACTGCAGCGTGGGCTTCTCTAGTGGCTTCAATGGTAAAGAATCCACCTACAACGCAGGAGACCCTGGGTCAGGAAGATCTCCTGGAGAAGGGCATGGCAACCCACTCCATTATTCTTGCCTGAAGAATCCCATGGACAGAGGAGCCTGATGGGCTAAGTCCATAGGGTTGCACAGAGTCAGACATAACTGAAGCAACTTAGCATGCAGACTGCGGCATACCAGACTTCCCTGTCCTTCACTGTCTCACGGAGTTTGCTCAAACTTGGATCCATTGAGTCGGTGATGCCATCCAGCCAACTCATCCTCTGTTGCCCCATCTCCACCTGCCCTCAATCTTTCCCAGCATCAGTCTTTTCCAGTGAGTCGTCTCTTCGCATCAGGTGGCCAAAGTGTTGAAGCTTCAGCAGCAGTCCTTCCCATGAATATTCATGGTTGATTTCCTTTAGGATTGACTGGTTTGATTTCCTTGCTGCCCAAGGGACTCTCAAGATCTTCTCCAGCACCACAATTCGAAAGCATCAATTCTTCAGCACTCAGCCTTCGTGATCCAACTCGCGCATCCATACATGACTATTAGAAAAGCCATAGCTTTAACTATACAGATCTTTATTGGCAAAGTGATGTTTCTGTCTTTTAATACACTGTCTAGATTGTTCATAGCTTTTCTTCCAAGGAGCAAACGTCTTTTAATTTCATGGCTGCTGGTACTACATTCTACCTTTGAATCCTTTGAATGTTTTAGCTTTACTCAGCTTCTCAGTGACCTTTAAAAAGTCTATGAAAGCTCCCCGGGTACAAGTGCTCACAGATGAAGAATGTTAATCCAAATCACTATCCACAGTGATTTTGGTCCCAAGAAAATAAAACATTTTCCCCATTTCCACTTTTTCCCCATCTATTTGCCATGAAGTGATGGAACTGGGTGCTATGATCTTAGTTTTCTGAATGTTGACTTTTAAGCCAGCTTTTTCACTCTCCTCTTTCATCCTTATCAAGAGGCTCTTTAGTCCCTCCACAAAATACATACTACAGTATCTTACGATCCATGGAAATGGAACCTCAGTTATAGAGGACAGACTGTAAACTCATAGGCAGATTTTCAGCTGTGCAGTGGGTTGGTGCCTAATTCCCATGTTGTTCAAAGATCAACTGCAGTTTGATTCCTAACATGATACATTCATCTTCCATAAGACTTTTCATATACTTTGGTAAGCACTTGCTGCTGCTGCTGCTGCTGCTAAGTCGATTCAGTTGTGTCCGCCTCTGTGCAACCCCATAGATGGCAGCCCACTAGGCTCCTCTGTCCCTGGGATTCTCCAGGCAAGAATATTGGAATGGGTTGCCATTTCCTTCTCCAATGCATGAAAGTGAAAAGTGAAAGTGAAGTCGCTCGAGTCATGCCTGACTCTTAGCGACCCCATGGACTGCAGCCTACCAGGCTCCTCCATTCATGGGGTTTTCCAGGCAAGAGTACTGGAGTGGGTTGCCATTGCCTTCTCCATGATAAGCACTTAGGCACTAGTAATTCAGGATCTTTTTGACACAATTTCAGGAACTGAGATTTTTCTGAATCATATCCATGTGACTCAGAGCTGAGCTGACTGTACTAGTACCCTTACTTCCTGTTAATCCTTAGTTCAAAAATTCTTCAAACTTGCTATTGTGGACTGGGGTTACCAGAGCCAGAGCCCCCATCTCTTTGCTGGTACTACATTCTACCTTTGAATCCTTTGAATGTTTTAGCTTTGCTCAACTTCTCAGTGACCTTTAAAAAATCTATGAAAGCTCCCAGGGTACAAGTGCTCACAGATGAAGAATTCATTTCCTTTATGAATTTCTATTTTCTCCCAGATAATAGCCTGATAATTATTCACTGACTTAGCTTTCTGATATCCAATACTTTTTCAAATACAATTTGTCCAACTTTCCTAAATATTTTCAAGTGAGAATGTTAATCCAAATTACTCAGCCCACTTTATTTCAAAATTTTCATTAGGGGTTGTTCCTCTTCAACTCTTAGGTTTTTTAGGAGAGTGTTTATTTCCAGCATAAAGTGTGGGTAATCCAACTTGATATTCTTTGTCTTTAAAGTGGAACACTATGGGCTACTTACATTTAATATAATGACTAATTTATTTCTGACATTTTATTTTGGGGGGATTTATTTTTTGTCTGGCTTGTTCTATGGTTTTTCTCTATTGCTTTTTAAAATTTGTTTACTGTTAAAATTTCTGTGTATGCCAGGTATTATTAAACGGTTTTCTCTCAATTCTAGATATCCTTCTGTATTCTAGAACTTTGTAAACCCTATTTGTCCTTCATCATCTTGCTTCCCTTAGGTTCTATAAATAGGGGACACTAGCAGGAGGCTGGAAAGCTGAGAAAGGAAGAAGAGACTTTGACTATTGGCATTTGGTTCCTGGTCATCAGTTTATCACCTCAGTAATGGCTTTTCTTCCAGTAGTTGTGGTTGGTTCCCAGGCTCTACCTTTTTTCTGCCTCTCTTTAGGGTATCTCTTCTAGATTTCCAGGTTCTAATAATCCTGTCATCTTCCCCTTAGTAGTTGTGTCCATTGCTGACATTTTTAATTCTCATAAAACCTATTTAACCAATTCCTTCCCTTAAATTCTTTCTTAATATAAATAATATGGTTTTTCTTTTCATGAATTATACATATTTTTTTCTTTACTAATTTAGTAAATTTTATCTTTTAATGATTAACTCTGTATTGCAACATGTGTATTCAGATTAAGTCTGACTAAAGTTGATCATCATATTTACATTTTGGAAGATGATAATTTCCAAAGATGGCCACAGTGATATTTGCATGCTCATGTGATTTTCTCTTAGAAGCTTGCAACCAACCATCAAGAGACAGAATATGATCAGTTACTTTGAAACAAGAATTTATGACTGGCTCAAGTAATACTACAGAAGGCAGCATATGTAACTGTACAACTTCCAAGGTTAGTTGGAAGGAAAACAGTCTATAATTTTAAGCTAGGCAAAAATGTGTCAGATATAACACAAAAAAGTGCAATCCACAGAAGCAAAAGTTGATGGGCTTCTGCTCTGCAAAAGATGATTTTAAAGGAATGAAAAACAAAATGAAATATTTGCATATCATTTATCTAACAAGGGGCTTGTATTCAGAATATGAACAGAGCTGTCAAAACAAACAAATAACCCAATAAAAATATGGTCAAAATAATTAAGTGTATATTTTGCTGAATTAGATTACATGAATGGCAAATAGCACATGAAAAAATACTACATCATTAATCATTAGGGAAATGCATATTATAACCACAGAGATACCAGTACAAATTTAAAGATAAGATGAAGTGCTGGCAAGGATGCAACCAGAGCTCTCAGACATTGATGGTAGAGGTGTAAAAAGGTAGGACCACCTGTGAAAAGAGTTTTACAGTTTCTTATAAAGTTAGACATACATGTGTCATTTGACCCAGTAATTTCATTCCTAGATATTTTTTTCAAAGTGAAATAAAGACTTATATTCACACAAAAATCTGTGTACAAATATTTATGTAGCTTAATAATTGCCCAGAAGTGGAAATGACCCTAATATATTTAAGTTGGTTAATGGATGAACAAACTGGTACCTCCCTACAGTGACATTTCCCCTATATTTATATACTATTCTATATAAATATGATAGTATATAAATAAAGCAGAGAATTATAATACACAACACTTGTGTGAATCTAGACATTATAATGAGTGAAAGAAGTCCTAGAAGATTCTGGACTGTGGTACCATTTATATGACATTCTGGAAAAATGCTGAACTATAGGAATGGAAAACAGATCGGTAGTTGCCAGGGATTGTGTCTGAGAAGAATTGACTAAAAAGAAAGGACATAGGGCATTTTTTGAGGTGATGGAACTTTCTATATCTTGATCATGGTGATGATAGTCAGAATTCACAGAACTATACACCAAAAAATTAATTTTATTGCATGCAAATTAAATTTTTTAAAGGAAGAAAAATAATCCCTGTATATAAGATATACTTTGGATTATTTATTCAATTCAAAGTTTCTCCTATAATGAAAGCTCCAAGAGAGCCATACTTAATTCTCATCACTAAGAATTCCTAGCCCAAGGACATGCAGCTATCCTTCTCTCTTTAAATGCTCTGAGTTCTCACATGAGAGAACGTGGGCTAACCTTCAGGATTAGAGACCACATGAAGAGAATGGTTCAGCCAGGCCCAGCTGACCACCAGCACCAGATGGGTGAATGAAGCCAATTTAGACCATCCAGCTCCAGTCAAGCCACCAGCTGGTTATAGTCCTACAAATGACATCAAGATGCTAGCAGAAGAACTGCCCAACTGAATCGAATCCAAGTTGCTGATGTGCAGAATTGTGAGTAAATAAAATGGTCATTGATATAATCACCATGTTTTAGGGGTGGTTTGTTATATAGCATGAGATAGCTGACACAATATCATCCATGGAGAAAAAAAAAAATGTTTGGATTCCCCAGCCTCCCCCCCCCTTTTAAAAAATTATTTTAAAGATGTCACAGGAAATCCTTTCGTCTCTGGAGGAAAAAAAGAAAAGAAAAACACATTAATAGCACATTCCCAGAGATTTCTGCTAGGTGGTATTTTCTTATATAGAGTCCAGGTAATGTATTATGCCATCATATCTATAATAACATGTTCTTCATTTGTGGTTATATTGCAAGATAGAGAAGGGCAAAGATTAGGGGAGAGAGCTAACGGGACCAATAATTTATAGAGGATAGAGGGATACTGGGATGGGTTTTTTAAAACCACGTGTCGTTTTAAAGTAAAAAGTGAGGTTAATATGTATAAATAAAAGGGAGAATGTTTCAGACTTAATAGTCAGAAAAAATGCTCTAAAATGAGAGCTAACCAAAAGTGAACTATGCTGCCTCAAAAATCAGTGAGACGGCTATCATTAGGAATTTGCAAACAAGTTAAATGGTGACATCTTAGAAATGTTTTTTGTATTGATTGCTATATAGAATGAGACACTACTGGGTAATTTTCTAAAGTTCCTTCAGACTCTGAGTTTGTTAAAACTATTTGTCATCACAAGAATCATGCCCATGTTTTAAAACTTGGACTTTTAAACTTGGCTGTCTTTTTAATTAGTAGACTTTCCAGATGTGCCCTGATGCAGGTAACCAAACCAAGTTGTTTTGCCTCATAATCTGTAGAAACAGGAGTTTATTTTGATAACTGAATCCAAACGAGCTGTGTTTTTCTCTGCTGCTTACGGCTTGTCAAGTGATTATGTGTACCAGGAATCGTTTAAAAGGATGGAAAGAAACTGTCATATCCAGCCTGCCCTGCTTTGCCAAAAACTGGACTACAAACAGGGCCAGCCTTGTGTGAACTGTGCACTGGCGCTGGGTCCCATGCTTGGTTTAACAGTCTGCTGCCACTGCTTTGAAATTCTTAATAACTTATCAGCAAGTGGCCCCACAAATTCTGTAGCTGATCCTAACTACAATCTTTATCTCTAGTTCCTTGCCACCCACTCAATCCTTGTTATCTTGCACTCTGCCTTCTGCCTTTACAGTAGAACAAGACTTCTCTCAAGTCATGTATGTCTAATGACCAATCCCAAGTTCCCGCTTAATAATCATTCGTTTTCATCTGTCTCAAGCATCTGACACTGTTGACAGACCATACCTTTAAATTCCATTCAGTTTCCATGACTGTATGGTTTTCTTCTTATCGAACTTATTTGATAAAGCTGAGTAGAATGATGGAGTGAAGCTAGTAGGTACCATACATGCCTCAGGGTTTTTTTCTCCAGAGTGGGCCTATACTCTATCCACCAGGATATAATAGACCATAGACTTTAATCCTATAGTGTTACAGGATTAATACTATATTATTGATACTATACTACAGTAGACTATAATCCTACCTGGTGGCTATTATAAATCATATATAGGTTTTTTGTTATTTTTGTTTTCCTTTTTTTAATACAACAGTGAAGTGAAGAACATACCAAGGGTTTCATCAGCTGAATATATAAATGGTCGTAAATTTCCTCGCGTCTCCTTCACAAAATAATCAATGACACTGAAAAGATTTGGGAGTGTTACCTGTATAAAGAGAGAAAGAAGTCTCAATGTTGCCTGTGTTAATGATAGAGTAAAAGAAAGCTCAAATGAAATTTAGTGGAGATTACTATGTATTTCCTATCTTCCAGGAAATCATGTCAGTTCCTCACTTCAGTGGCTTACCGAATGTTCAAGATTTTACCTATTCATGAATTTTATTTCTCCTTAACAACCATATCTTCTTCCCTATTAAGAAGTTACCACTTTCCTGTTGTATACAGTTGGGTGGCCAATAATTGGATACTCTGATCCTTCCCAGTTTGTTGCATGAGAGTGTGACTGAAGTTAGGCCCAAAAAGCTTCTCTCCTGCAATTTGAACTTGAGTAGAAGAACAAGAAAGCAGATTCCTAATCAGATGATGCTTAATACAAGTAACTGCTTCCTAGTCCCTAAGGGTTTCCTAGCCTTCTGGTCATGCTATGAGTTTTCTATATTCTCTCTCTCTCTCTCTCTCTTTTTTTTTTTTTTTTGCTTAAGTTACTCTTAAGAAAATTGGTTTCTTCTGCTTGAAACTAAAGACCCCTTTGAAGCCAGAATACTTAGTATTTTAATATCTCATTGTAACAGGGTAATTCCCACCATTGCAGCCTAACATCAGAGATACTCTGTTTCCCCAGCATCCTAGACTGCAGGCCACATTACTTCATTCTCATTGGCTGAAACCAGTGTAGATACCAGTTTTTCCACCTGTATAATAGGTGTTGACTCAGGGTAGTGATCAAACTTAAATTAGGTGTTGTGGGTAGAGTATTTGGTTCTGTGCCTAACATAGTACTGAATGGTGATAATACTATGTGTCAGTTGGGGTAGAAGAGAACAATCCTTTCTTCACTACTTGTTACTTTTAAAAGGGGAATTTCTGAACTTCTGCATGATAGCTATTAAAGGACCAGACACAAAGATTTTTCTTTTCCCATTATAAATAAGCATATTGGAATACTATATACTTCTAATTGGAGAATGTAAAATAGATGGTAAAAAATGTTTTTGTCTCCTTGAGACAACTGTATCGAAAACGATTTTTAGAGAAAGAAAGAAATGGCAAGAATTGATAGAAGATGGTCTTCTACATTGCCTCTTCCACCTCCTCTTGCATCTCGCTTCTCACCCTGGATGTGTGCCACCTTTAGGGCCTCTTAACATGGCTGTTTTTTGCAGCACTGTTCTCCTAGGCAGAGAGTCTGCTTTTCCACCTTACTTTGAATTCTATAAGGTAGGTGTTTGGGAGGGAGCAGAAGAAAATCAACAACAAGGAAATTGCTACTTACAGGCTTTTCCAATTCAATAGTGTAGTTTTTCCCTATATTCATCACTTTGTAGTGCTTGATTCTTGGCAGGCTGAAAAACCAAAAGAAGTTCATCTCCATTTGAGTGCAAAACAGGGTCAAATCAAACTAAAGTGAGTATAAAATATCACCTGTACAGTAAAAATCTATGTTCCCATGATTCTAGTTTGGCCAAAAAGGGGTGGGGGGTTTACTCATCATTTCCTGTGTCTCTTTTTTAGGGTGTTATACACTAGTGTTCTGTGTGTTAAGCCGATTCAGTTATGTCTGACTTTTTGCAACCCTATGGACTGTAGCCCACGAAGCTCTGCTATCCATGGGATTCTCCAGGCAAGAATACTGGAGTGGGTTGCCATGCCCCCTTCCAGGAGATCTTCTCAACCTGGGGATTGAACCCACATCTTTTATGTCTCCTACATTGGCAGCCAAGTTCTTACCACTAGCGCCACCTGGGAAGCCCATTTATACACTTGGATAAAGGAAACCTGGGTCATTGAGTGGATGAATGAGAAAGAATAACAGATGAAAAAAGGAATCAAGAGCTGAAAATCTTTCAGGCTTTTTAATGCTAGTAATTTACAAAGTAAAAAACATAAAATCCTATGTAGGCATACACATATCAAATATATATTCTCTATATTAAAAGGGATATTCAATTCATTTTTGTACTCTAGCATTAGGCACATAATAAATATTTATAAAACTGAATTTTAAAGCATTAGTAACACATATAATAGTGCTATTTGCTAGAACTAATTTCCACTGAAAGCAGAAGTCAGTATGTTTCCCTTGATTCATATGTCAGTAGTGTCAGAACGAAGACTTCTCATTGTTGAAAAGTTAATAGCATTTATTACACCTCTATTTGTTTGAAAGACAAACTAATTCAACATCTGTCCAGTTTACAGAAGCTGCACAAGCAAAGTTATCCCTCAGATTGTTTGTCTACAGAGCCTCCCATGTTCTTTTACATCATTCCTCTCTCCATTTCCAGATCACATTCCTCTAGAACTAATCTATCTATAATTCTATTTAAGAAACTATCCTTTCATCTACTGTAATATCCAGATCTTCTCTTAATTGAGTATCATGTTAGAAAACAGCTAACAATTGTTTCCAATGGCTTATTCTAAAGATTTATTCTGAAAACATATGATAAAACCTAACCCTCTTCCCTCCTAAGGGGGGAAAAATGTATTCCCTAGTGCTGAACCTTCAGGAGGAATAAGTCAGAGGCTGGTGAAGGAAGCTTCTCGACAGAGGAGATCCTACAAATACCATCTTTTAGGGTGTCTGACTCTGGCTTTATCTTTATCCCTACATGAAAGATCTTTTTAATCATACTTCTGAAAACCCTTACCAATTCCAGTTGCAATTCCTTTATTCCTATGAAATAAGTGATTATTATTTCTTGGAAGACTGATAGAAATCTTGAGGGGCATGGCCTTATCTAGATTCAAATTCTGGTTCAATTGTGTGACCTCTTTGAGTCTCATTTCTTCATCTATATAATGGAAATGGTAATGCCTTTCTTCACAGTGCTGTTATGAATTAATGTTTGAAAAATCCTTAGTACAGTGTCTGTCACAGTAAACACTCAGTAAATTATAGCTGTTTTTAAAATTTTTTTTATTGCTTTTTAAAATGCATTGTTTTAACTTAGTTTCTGTCAGTCTCAGCTTCTTTGCTTGTAAAACATGGAAAATACTGTCTCGGTTTTTATTGTGCTTGAAGGAAGTTTTTGTCAAACACTCAACACCCACAAATGTACCCGATAAGTTGGGATAGCAATTGTTGCTGTTAATAATAACCATCATAGCATCATCACCATCATCATTATCATCCCCAGTAAAGTTGTGGGAGGAAAAGCAGCAAAAGTTAAGAGCCTCTTGGCACTTTAAACTAGTAAGACCAAGTTCTAAGGCCAAAAATGGCTTCAGCAATACATGAACCGTGAACTCTGATGTTCAGGCTGGTTTTAGAAAGGGCAGAGGAACCAGATATCAAATTGCCAACATCTGCTGGATCATGGAAAAAGCAGGAGAGTTCCAGAAAAACCTATTTCTGCTTTATTGACTATGCCAAAGCCTTTGACTGTGTGGATCACAATAAACTCTGGAAAATTCTGAAAGAGATGGGAATACCAGACCACCTAACCTGCCTCTTGAGAAATCTGTATGCGGATCAAGAAGCAACAGTTAGAACAGGACATGGAACAACAGACTGGTTCCAAATAGGAAAAGGAGTATGTCAAGGCTGTATATTGTTACCCTGCTTATTTAACTTCTATGCAGAGTACATCATGAGAAACACTGGACTGGAAGAAACACAAGCTGGAATCAAGATTGCCAGGAGAAATATCAATAACCTCCGATATGCAGATGACACCACCCTTATGGCAGAAAGTGAAGAGGAACTAAAAAGTCTCTTGATGAAAGTGAAAGAGGAGAGCGAAAAAGTTGGCTTAAAGCTCAACATTCAGAAAATGAAGATCATGGCATCCGGTCCCATCACTTCATGGGAAATAGATGGGGAAACAGTGGAAACAGTGTCAGACTTTATTTTTTGGGGCCCCAGAATCACTGCAGATGGTGATTGCAGCCATGAAATTAAAAGATGCTTACTCCTTGGAAGAAAAGTGATGACCAACCGAGATAGCATATTCAAAAGAAGAGACATTACTTTTCCAACTAAGGTCCATCTAGTCAAGGCTCTGGTTTTTCCTGTGGTCATGTATGGATGTGAGAGTTGGACTCTGAAGAAGGCTGAGCGCCGAAGAATTGATGCTTTTGAAGTGTGGTGTTGGAGAAGACTCTTCAGGGTCCCTTGGACTGCAAGGAGATCCAACCAGTCCATTCTGAATGAGATCAACCCTGGGATTTCTTTGGAAGGAATGATGCTAAAGCTGAAACTCCAGTACTTTGGCCACCTCATGTGAAGAGTTGACTCATTGGAAAAGACTCTGATGCTGGGAGGGATTGGGGGCAGGAGGAGAAGAGGACGACCGAGGATGAGATGGCTGGATGGCATCACTGACTCGATGGACGTGAGTCTGAGTGAACTCCAGGAGATGGTGATGAACAGGGAGACCTGGCGTGCTGCAATTCATGGGGTCGCAGAGAGTTGGACACGACTGAGCAACTGAACTGAACTGAACTGAAGTCACTTGAGTTTTTACTTATTTCAGACCTGTGCTTTGCTTGCATATTTTGTTTTTCCAAAGGAATAAAGGGATAGGAAGAAAAAAAAAAAAAACTAGATTGTTAAATTTACTCTACTGAGGTGTCCTGATTTTAACCTCATAAAAGAAGTAACTGTCTTTTAAAAAAGAATGTGTGGCCTTAAGTGTGGCTATAAAATCTTAGCTTCTGACCCCAAATTTTGCAGAGGAATGAATTTGGGGTAAATATTTTCTATTGCTTTCTTGCTAATGGCTTCCAAAAGAGTTTATACTTCTAACTTGCCATGTACTCATAACAGTTCTGAGAAACCAAAACCAAATTGTGATGCTTGTAAGAATAGCTTTGTCTTATGAATTCACGCATCACTGGGCTGAGTGAAGGTGGATGATATCTTAAGTCAAGAGAGGAGTCACCTCATAAGTTACCATTGAATGACTTTTGTTTCTTCCTGAGAACTATTATCTTTCCCCCCATAGTTGGCTTATTTACAGATAGATACAATTTTACTTTCAAGTATGGCTTTGTAAACCAACTTGTCCTTTTCAGCTAGCGTTTTATCAGACACAGGGGGTCTAAACTTGCATGGCTGAAAGAACATTTCTCCTACAACTTGCAAGAGAGTAAATTGGTTTTGTGGGTAACACAGGTGCTTCCTAATAGTCTAGATTTCTGCCAAAGTCTTTACATTAAGTGCTACAGTCTAACAGGCTTAACTTCTATTGCTTTCCTTTAAAATTAGATGACCTGTTAAACAAGATACTAAATCCAGGCATCCTAAAAGACTTATTTTGAGACATTAGAGAACACATATATTACATCATAGATATATCTGGCTCTTAAGGAATACTTGTGCAAAAACAGTTAAAATTTTTCATAGGCACTTTCATCAAGTATAAACTATTCCCAAAGCCTAAATACCACATACTGATTCTTATGTTAAAATACTCTGCTTTGACTATTCTACCTTACTCCTTGTTTTCTAGATAGCAACTTTTCTTGAGAGTAGAGAGAAAATCAGTTTTATGAAATGTTATAAGTTCTTATGACCATCAGCTATACCAGCGTGAATTTCTGTATGAATTTAAATTAGAAGTATGTTTACTAAAATTAAACTTAGGTAATTTTGATATGAACTCCTTTGCCAGACTTTTTCTAACGAGGTTAAATGTAACTTAAATATGATATGAATGAAAACTCACATTAAATCCATATCCTAAGAATAGAAACTCATTGCATTTGGTTACAACCCATATTTACAACAGAAAACTCTGTTCTTTCTCATAGCTCACTCATCTGGAAAATGCAAATTGAAAGTTGGACTAATTTAGACCACTCTAAAAAAGATCTTGCTACAGTCTTTGAAGAGCCATTAGATCTCAGGATTTTGTTCCTTTCATGCAGAATGGCAGCACAGGGTTCATATGTAAATGAATCAAACACTCAACCTAACCAAGAGTATGAAAGAAAAAAATTAATCACTTACGTGATCTAATTTAACTTTCAAATAGTTAGGTTATATTTCTCTTTTAAAAAGTCTGTGAGATAAAGTTTTTGCTAAATAAGAATTATATTTTTCAAATTCTTAATATTTTATTTAGAAAACCTTAAGATGACTCAGAATAAAATCCAACAGTAAATATGCAGTACTGTATTAAAAATTTATAAAATATTATTGAAGAGCATTAAAGATGAGTTAAATATTGACCTACAAGAGGACAAAATCTCCAAGTAACAATATGGACTAATCCAAAAGTATGTCCTCAGGGTAAACATGAAGCTGTAGGTTGGTGAGAATCATACATCATTTCTTTAAAACTTAAAAACATAAAACAATGCTGTGTGATAATTGAGGGACAAACACATGGAGAAAGAGAGAGTAACTCAGAGTGTGCACCTTCCAAGGACTGGTTGAGGGTGGGGAGTGCATTTGGAGAGAGGTGGACAGATATGGAGTGTTTGGTCACAGCTAGGATCTGAAATATTTCAATCGCCGCTTCAGATTCTATGCTAACAATTCTAAGTTCTATGCCAAGTTCATGAACTGCTGGAGAAGGGCCAGGACCTGCCTCTACTTTCTCCCACACCCCCAACCTGAGAGTTGGCTCCTAGGTAAGAGTGGCTCCATCCAGTCACTGGCTTGATCAGATGCTACACAGGTAAGAGTCTCAAGAGCTACCACGCCATGGACCTGGGTTCAGCTTTGTGACTTAGGGCATCCCTTAAACCAGGGATTTTGTTCACTGCTGTATCCTCAGTATCTCGAGTATCACTTGGCTTATAGTTGCTCAATATTTCTTGAAATGAGTGAGTGAATGAATAATAGAACTATATCCAGGACCAAAGTAATTTGTTCACTGTTCTTCCCTACTACAAATACTAGTTTTGACTAGCATTGTTTATATAATATTCCCTCCCTATTCTTGTGTTCACATGTTTATCCCCAGTGAAGCACACAGCAGATGCAGATCTGAACTTGTATGACTGCTTTCTAAAGTGATAATCATGTTTTTAACAATTCCATACATTTTAAAATTAAACATACTCTATCTCCTGCCGGATGGTGATGGAGTAATTTCTGCTGTCACTGCCAGGCCTCAGGATCATATTTCCCATGGAAGGGTTCTTCTCGAGCATCTCAGTTGCTTCTTTCCGGGACACTGAGTAAAAACATCTACAGAGGTGAGATTTAAAAAAATGTTTTTAACTGATGAAGATCATTACTTGAAAAGATGCTACTAAAATTACTCTTAAGAACTACAGTTATTAACTTTTATTACCATTTCCAGTTTTATTATTACAGTTAATGTGATATAATTACTGTTATTACAAGCCTGTGCCACTGGGAGTATGTGGATATAATACTTAAGGCACTGCTTCCTTCATTCCTCCAAAGCCTTTATTTTTAAACAATGAAGACCTGAAGAGTTATCTACTGATCAGTATATATTTACCGTTACCAATTGAAAGTCTAAGATAACAATATATTCCCAGTTTCAGTTTATAATAAGCTCTTAGATAAATAATAATTGTTGGTGGTTTCTTTACAGGGATACAAAACATACATATAGTATAGCATAGGAAGTCTGCTATAGTGCTACATCTGCTGAGGACAGCCTGGATGGGAGGGGAGTCTGAGGGAGAATGAATACATGTATATGTATGGCTGAGTCCCTTTGCTGTCAACCTAAAACTATCACAATGTTGTTAGTCAGCTGTACACCAATACAAAATTCAAAGTTATAAGAAGAAAAAATATATATATATACACATATAATTGTTTTGTTGTATGATCTCTTTTAAATAACGTAATTAAGGGTTTGTCTGAATTCACTCCTTTGGTATAATATGGGTTTTAATGGCATTGGTAGCATTTTTATGTGTAAAATTTTGTAGAAAGCACTTGAATTCTTTTGGACTTATAGTAAAGATTGTAGTCACTGAAAAGTCTGATTTTTCAACAGAAAAAAAATTTAATTCATAAGCAATACACCAAGATATTGAAAAAGTGTTTCTGAGAGGTGGGACAAGGAGTGAGTTTAATCTTCTTTTTATTTATTTGTAATAAACATGTATTATTTGTTTCATTGAGCAAAAAAAATAAAAGAAAAAGAAGCAGTCTATGTGACTTTTAACCTATTAATCCTGGTTTCAGCTAAGAGAATGGCTAGCAGTTTTCAGTGGTTGTAGTACAGTTGGAATACATGTCAGAACCTGATGTCAAAGATGGTACCAGGACAAGTTTCATTGACAAGAAAACCCAAACTCCAGAGTTCACAGTCTTAGTCACACTTTCAACAATATAAGAAGTTAAAAAACTAATGTAGACTGTTACTGATGTTAGGATGTTCTGTGCCTTTTCATCTCCAATAACACTTTGCCCATTTCACATGGTGTCTTCCTCAAAGTACAAGCTCTAGACTAGTCACTGATTGACCCATTGAGGAAAATGTTCAGGTAGCTTGAATCTTTGGTCCAATTTCCTGATAGAAACTCAGTCAATCATAGAGTTTCATAGTGAAAAAACATCTCTTCCTTCCTTCTACATAGAATTTTTATTTAGGTTTGTTCTTTGGAAAAAAAATATCTATTTAGTCTAAAGGTGTGGGTGGAAGGGGATTTCCTCTGTGGTAAGAAACTTAGTTCAGGTCTGCATTTGTTGATACAACATAGAAGAGGAAATGTGGCTTGAACGCAAGAGCTCAGAGATATACTGTATATCCATAAGACAGTTATTGTTCCTGGTTTAATGAGTCCAATGACTAGCTGTCCTTCATAACTAGAAACTTTTAACAACCTAATAAGCAAACTGGAGTTCATGGTGCACTTACGCTGGCATAGGGTTCAGTACATCCTCATAATCTTCAAATGGTTGCTTCCCTTTTTCTGGAGATGAGCTTGGTGTCCGCTCTGTCTCAATCCTCCTTTTCTTTTCTTTCTCTAGGACTTCATGCAGTCTAATTACTTGCCCAGGAAGGAGTGACACATGTAGGGGAACTGACAGCTGAAACCAATTAAAGGAGTAGGCAAACATGAAAGGCAGCCAAGTAACTAACTGGTTTTAGCAAAGATGAGCCTGTTCTGGTCCTAAGAAGCTTCAGTTACCTAACAGAGATGGAAGGAGAGGATCATGAATAGCGGATCTTAGTGTCTTAGAACCGCCTCTAAACCAACTAGTTTCTTCTTCCAAGAAACATTCCTTTTGGTCTAGTCCAAAATAAAGTGTACCTGGCACTACAAGCTGATTCAAGTTAAAACAAATCTCTCATTTTTTTATTCTGAGCTCACTGGATCTCGCTGCCAGGGAAGTCCCAGAGCACATGCAAGTTGCCCAGCTGTCCCAAAGGTAACCTGGAAAGGTAACCCCAGCCATATGGCAAACAGGGTTGAGAGAAATATTTGTTAAATGACTGAGAATCAGCAATCAGAGATCCATATTTTTGATGTATTTGTGTTTATATTTTGAATTTTTACTCATGCATTAGAATTATGATACTGCTCTACCTACTAAGGTTTTTTAATAACTTGTTTTTAATAGCTTTTCTAGAATGTGTTTGGATTGAGTCATCTATATTCACCTTAGCTATATGCATACCCCTGATTTAGACTTCATTATGACCAGCTATGTACTCTTGGAAGTTATCATCTAAATGGTAGAATGTTTTTCTTTATGTGAAACTACCTAGCCTAAATAGTCAGCTGTGTCTGATTATCATTTTGAGCTCCAGAATAGGGTACACACTTTCCAGGGGGTGTATAAGAAAGTTCTTTGGAGTGTGGGAAGAAAACACTAGAACTTAATTTTCTGTTTACACATTATCTAATGAATCTTAGAGAGTATTCTTCTGAATAACTAACTCATAATCAGTAAGTCATTCCCTTATATATCAATCCAGAAAAAAGAATGAGGAAAAACTGATGAAATGGCTGTCCCTTATTAATTGCCTGTTATGCCCCAAGCATCATGCTATTGTAAATCCTCACAGCAATGCTACAAGATAGACATTGCTATTCCTACTTTACAAATTAAAGGAAAAAAAAAAGGTTCAGAAAGATTAAATAACTAGTCCAGGGTCACATAGCTAGAAAGTTGAGGAGCCAGGATTCAAACTCCAGTTTAATTAATTCAAAAGCAATGTCTCTGCACTTTCAACTATAGACTATGTTCCTGAAACTTTTACTAAAGTTGCCCTAACGACAGTATGGTATGAATGTACACACAGAGTGACCTGGGAACATTGTGCACAACTGGTGGCTCAGTGGTAAAGAATCCGCTTGCAATACAGGAGGAGACGTAGGTTTGATCCCTGGGTTGGGAAGATCTGGAGGAGGAAATGGCAACCCACTCCAGTATTCTTGCTTGGAAAATCCCATGGAGAGAAGAGCCTGGAGGGCTACAGTCCATGGGGTCACAAGAGTCAGACATGACTTAGCAACTAAACCACTACCATAGAGCACAACATTTGAGGCAAACTGTCACCTTTTGAAAGTTCACATGAATTTTATTTTAATTCTGCACATTTTAATTTAAAAAAATGCTTTTTATCCTTCCAGTCCAGTCCAGTTCAGTCGCTCGGTTGTGTCCGACTCTTGGCGACCCCATGAATCGCAGCACATCAAGCCTCCCTGTCCATCAGGGAGTTCACTCAGACTCATGTCCATCGAGTCAGTGATGCCATCCAGCCATCTCTTCCTCTGTTGTCCCCTTCTCCTCCTGCCCCCAATCCCTCCCAGCATCAGAGTCTTTTCCAATGAGTCAACTCTTCGCCTTTTTATCCTTACCCCAGGGGAAAAACTAAAAAAAAATATTTTGTGCCAAAACGTCAAATATAGTATTCTAGGAAAAATGTAACCCAAGTTTTTTCCTAGTAGTTTTATATTCCTTGATGCCTAACCACATACCTTTGGGATATTGTACTCCAGTATAAGAAGTGCCAGACCACACACACAATAGTGACTTTCCACAACAGAGGGAAGGGATGCAGTTCCCCAAAGAGTTTCTACCCTCCCCTCAAGTCAATACTCCTATTACATCTCTAACAATCCTACTCTTCTAGCTTTCTGTGACTTTCCTATGTGGTAGTTGAACCTCCAACTTTTATTTGTTTTTGGCTGAAAGTGCAGTGCTTATTTCATGTGAATGTAAAGCCTTTACTTAGAAACTAACTTTGGATAAAGTCTGTCTTTATCTGACCCTAACACACATGGGAAGTTTTCACGTCCTCTAAGAGTGTTAGAAAACATGGTGCCCTTTAGGTAATTGGTTTTCAAAGTACCTCATATTTCTTAGTGGATTTATTTAAAATAATGGTATTTATCTTGCTGCAACAGTTGACTATAACTGTTCATAGGTAGATCTTACTGTTTGTCTCAGATAAGATGCCACAGAGTTGAACAGATAAGCTTCCCTTTGTCTTAAGACTCACTAAAAAAATGTTGAAAGGTCACTTTTCATTTTGATAATCTGTCCCTGTCATCAGTTCAGTCCAGTCGCTCAGTCGTGTCCGACTCTTTGCGACCCCATGAATCGCAATGCGCCAGGCCTCCCTGTCCATCACCAACTCCCGGAGTTCACTCAGACTCACGTCCATCGAGTACGTGATGCCATCCAGCCATCTCATCCTCAGTCGTCCCCTTCTCCTCCTGCCCCCAATCCCTCCCAGCATCAGAGTCTTTTCCAATGAGTCAACTCTTCCCATGAAGTAGCCAAAGTACTGGAGTTTCAGCTTTAGCATCATTCCTTCCAAAGAAATCCCTGTCATATTGCCTATGTTATTCATAAAATCTGGGTCTTCCCAGTGGTAAAGAATCTGCCTGACAATGCAGGAGACAACAGAGACACGGGTTCCATCTCTAGATTGGGAAGACTCCCTGGAATAGGAAATGGTACCCCACTCTAGTATTCTTGCCTGGAAAATTCCGTGAACAAAGGAACCTGGCAGGCTACAGTCCACAGGGCTGCAAAAAGTCAGATGTAGCTGAGCAACTGAGCACAGCACATAAATAAAATCCATCTCTGCATTTTATAAATATGTATTAAATGAATAAAAAGGAGATGGAAAATACTTTAGAAGATGCCATGTAGCTCTGAATATCAGAATACACAAAGGACCACTGTGTCCAGAGGATAAAACTGAAAAGTAGATCTCCCTGACCACCTATTATTCACCAGCTAGAATCATTGCCCTGTTGATTTTCTTCATAAAGGTTATCACAATTTTAAATTTTCTTGTTTGTTTTCTTGCTTATTTTCTCCTTTTCATTCACCCACTAAAAATAAAAATTTCATAAGTAAGTGTAAAGTTTTATATCTGTACTTTTCAATTACTATAACACCAATCCCTTCAGTCATCATGGCTCATAGTAAGTGTTCAGTCAGTAAATATTTGTAGAATGAGTGAGTCAATCAAAAATATCCTTCCTACCTCTGTTACTGTAAGAATGAAGCCTCTCCATTCTTCCCCACTTTCTGTATTCTCTGTCTAAAGATGAAGACAAAAACAGGTAAGGACAAAGAGGGAAAGACATGAATAACTATGAACATTAATACTTTTGTTAACTTAGAATAATGGTAGAATTTCACATGACTGTTTTATAAGACCCCAAATATGTAAGCCCTCAAAACCCAGCAAGATTGACAAAATGCATAGTCTTCTATTGAAGCACAAAGTTTTAAAAAGTCAAGTATCTTTTAAACCACTTAAAATCAGTTAAGCAATAATTCAATTTCCTTTTTGCTTAGAACCATTATTGTGTATTTGTTATGAAATATTTCCATGCCATTTTCTTTTGTCAGAAGACAGAAGTACATAGCTTTAATTTGCTTGCTTACTAAACAAGTAAAATTGCACATATTTATTTAATTTGAAAAAATGTCAGTGTTAGCACACTTATTTCTGCAGTTGTCAGTTCACAGTTACTCCCCCTACTGATATTTAACACTGATTGGCTTTAAGTTTGAGGCACCCAAGTAGTAAGTTACCTTAAAAGCTTCCAGTTCTTAGCTCTAAATATTATTGATACAGCCAACATTTATTAAGTGCTTATTATTAAGTGTCAGCTACTGTTCTAAGCATTTCAGCTATATTAACTGATTGAGTCATGGCAATTGTGCAAAAAAAATGACTTTTTAAAAAATTTTCATTTTACAGATTTATTCATTTAACAGATACTCATTGAGTGTCTTTAAGTGCTAGGCACTTTTATATACTAGTTTACACCTAAGACTAAAACAAAACTCCTTATTCTCAGAAAGTTTAGGGTCTAGTAAGGAATAAATAATAAACATAATTGTGAGTAAATGTTTTAACTTCAAGTGGAAATAAGAAAATAAAAAGTAGAGCAAGTTTAAGAGAGATTGGGAACGCCATTAGTGGTGAGGGGAGAGGGAAAACAGCAATTTTAATAAAGTGGTCCAGGTAGGACTCAGTAAGAGGGTTACATCTGAGTTAAGACTTACTTCTGGATGAAGAAACCAAGGCAATAAAGAGGTTAAATAAGTTGCCTATAATTACACACTAACAAATAAAACAACTAGAGTTCAAATCTGGGCATCTGACTCCAAGGTTATTCTCTAAATGCCACATCAGAATTATCCAGGGAGCTTGCTTAAAATGCAGATTCAGAGGCTTGGGAATGCAACCTCACATTTCCTGAGTACAAGTGATTTCTGGTACACTGAAGCTAAAGGACCAGCGCTTTGAAGATTAAATCCAACTGCATCTTATTCAATTGCAAGTTAATTCTCTATGTTGCAGTTGTCGGTTGACTTTTCACTGGCTCACTTTCAATGCCAATTCAAGAATAAAAACCTTTTCCTATATAGGTACTGTTATACAGTGGTAAGTTTAACAAACATCTCTGCCTTTGTAGAGTTTAGAGTTTTACAAGATTAAGTCCATATTTCACAAATTGAGTATATATAACAATTCTCATTCATTTTTCTAATGGTTCTTTATAGCTTTTGTTTTCTGATCCAGTATCACACTTTGCATTTAGTTGTTCTGACTTCATAGTCTTCATAAATGTGAACAGGTGTCCAGTATTTCTCTGGCTTTTCTTACACTGGTATTCTTGATTAACATAGGCCATTTATGTAGCAGAATGTCTCTCAGTTTGTGAAATATGAGTTTGTCTACTTCAGTGGTTCCAAACATATATCATGTTGGACATGTCTCAGAATCATCTGGGAACTCAGTGAATGCTGAGTTCTTAGATGCCAATTCAAGAACAACTATCTAAAAACACCAGGTGAGATGGATTTCTGACTTTGCCAGAGGACAGAAGTATATGGTTTCAGTGTGCTTGTATACTAAACAGGGAATGTGCCCTTTCAAATCCTTATTTAGAAAACTGTGGTTCTTGGCAAAAGACAAGAAATGTTAACAAAATATAGGACTTGATGTGCCTCACATAATTCCTCTTTAATTCCTTTTAACATTTTGAAGAAGTGAATGCAGTTTATCACTATGACTTGTTTAAGTCTAATTTCTTCTCACTCACCTTCAATTGTACGTCCTCTTTTGGCAAAACAAGGGTGAATTTTACGCAGTTCTTTTCAGTTGGATTCTGATCAGTAAGGCATGTAAGGTCTGTTATATCTAACTTGTCAACATACTGCAAGATAAAGGGAAATCTGATTAAATTACTTCATAAGTAATATATGTTGATATTAATTCTAGCAGGAAGAAAAATAAATAATATCTTCATTTCAACTTGTTTGTACTTGCCATGGTATCCTGGCTTTCAGCTGTGCGTGGCACCCCTTCCCAACCCAGAGGCATCGGAAAATGTATTATGTGGTGGTGAACTCATACTTGCGAAAGCCAGTTGAGAAATGTTGAGGAATTTTGCAAGCCAATTGTTAAGCATAGCCATTATTAAAAATTAAATTGTATAAACATAAAATTAAATTAGTCATATTAGCAACAAAGGTAATTAAAATTCAAAACTCCTGTTTTCCTAGTTATATTACTGTCCAGTGGGCCAAAATATTTGTTCAAGTTTTTCATGTTTACAGAAAAATGTGAAAGAACTTTTTTGGCCAACCCTAATATATAGCAGGAGAAGGCAATGGCACCCCACTCCAGTACTCTTGCCTGGGAAATCCCATGGACGGGGGAGCCTGGTAGGCTTCAGTCCATGGGGTCGTGAACAGTTGGACACGACTGAGCAGCTTCACTTTCACTTTTCACTTTCATGCATTGGAGAAGGAAATGGCAACCCACTCCAGTGCTTTTGCCTGGAGAATCCCAGGGACGGGGGAGCCTGTGGGCTGCCATCTCTGGGGTCACACAGAGTCGGACACAACTGAAGCGATGCAGCATCAGCAATATATAGCATTCTCTGTACTCTTGTATTTATTTATATCTTTATTTCTATGTAGTGAAAATGCTATAAACGTACTGTGACGATGTGCTGCTGAACCTTTCTTTCCAACCCCATGTACAGTGAAATAATATTGATAGGGTGAAATTAGTCATGGTGGGAGTTTTTACACCTTGAAAATTGGCAAACCTTACTGGTGGCTCAGCAGTAAAGAATCTGCCTGCAGTGCCGGAGACTCAGGTTCAATCCTGGGTTGGGAAGATCCCCTGGAGAAGGAAATGGCAGCCCACTATAGTATTCTTGCCTGGAAAATCCCATGGACAGAGGAAACTGGTGGGATACAGTCCATGGTGTTTCAAAAGAGTCAGACATAACTGAGCGACTAAACAACAACAAATTAAAGTTTGATTTAGGTTTTATTTTGTTAATTGTCCAAGGGGCCCACAAACTTTTTCTACGAAGGCTAAGTAGGATATGTTTTAGGCTTTGTGGTCCATATACTTTTGTTGCAAATGCTTGTTTTTTTAAACAACACTTTAAAAATGTGAAAAATATTCTTAGCTCATAGACTATACAAAAACAGGCCATAGGCTAAATTTAGCTCAAAGACCACAGTTTGCTGATCTAAACTTCAGAAAATGAAGGGGAGAATGTCAGCACTGCAGATGAAATTTTAAAGTTTGCTGTCTCTCAAGCTTTTTAATTGTAAACAGAACAAAAAATGACAAAATATTCTTCCATAATTCTAAAATCATTATCTCACTCAACAAAGATGTTGCTCACATCATTGACAAATGGGTGACATTCTTACATACATAATTATTGCTTTGCTTGCCTCCTACTCATTAATGTAAACATAAACATTGGCCAACATTCATGTCAAATATAATATTTAGTGACAATAAAAATATTAGGGAAACAGCAGATTGGAAAACAACTCCATTTGTCAAATCATAATTAAATAATAATTGGCTACAGATACAGGTTCAAAAAAATTAGTAAAAGTATTCTGTGAGAATTAATTGCCTATATGGAAGTTAGTAAAGAGTATGTATTTTACTTTTTAACTATGAATTACACATTCTCTGTATCGGTAATACTCTAATAAATATATATGTTCATATATAATTTTTCCTGTTAAGCCATTGTTCAGCATTTACCAAATGCTGCTGGTTCAGTTCAGTCACTCAGTTGTGTTAAGACTCTTTGCAACCCCATGGACTACAGCATGCCAGGCTTCCCTGTCCTTCACTGTCTTCCAGAGTTTTCTCAAACTCATGTCCACTGAATCAGTAATGCCACTGAACCATCTCATCCTTTGTCACTCCTCTCCCTGCCCTCAATCTTTCCCAGTATCAGGATCTTTTCCAGTGAGTCACTCTTTGTATCAGGTGGCCAAAGTGTTAGAGCTTCAGCTTCAGCATCAGTCTTCAAATGAATATTCAGGATTGACATGCTGCTGGTTATAAGGATCCTATTAAGACATTTCTATCTTATTCTAGTATAATAAAAACATTCCTTCTGAGCAGTTGGTCTATGTGGCCTGGTCTGAATCCGGCTGACGAGATGTGCTCTGCAATGTCTGAAAGATTACTACCATCTCTAATCTTATTAGGTATTATTATATTAGTTATAATTTTTGCTAAATCTCCCTCATTCTTGACTTCTTTTTATTTCCTTTACTTTCCTCTCTGTTGTGCCCAATATAACTTATTTTATTATATTCTTGTAAGTATACTTATTCTTGTTTTCTGACTAAGGTAAGGCATAAAAATAAGGAAATGAATTTTTTTCCAGAGTTATTCCTGTATTGATATGGTTGAGGGTAAGTCTGGGTTGATCTATTTATCTTCAGTGAACAAAAAAACAATTAAAAATAGAAGCGGAGGTATAAGGGAAGGGGGACAAAATTTTTAAATTACACAGAATCTTTTTCTGGTAAATTATCTAAAGCTAAAGGAGGAAGCAACAGAGGAAGAAATGGTGCAGTTAGATAAAGTATCATAAGCTTATCTACTGATTAGAAGAAAGGAGTCTATCTTTTGTTTTTAATTGTAGTATTGAAAGACCCTTAGTGGCCATCTGTCTAATCTAGCTGCCCTCTGATGCTTGAATCTCCCCCAGCGTATTCCTCCATGCAGCCATCCAGCCTGTGTTGGAACATCTTGAACAACATGAAACTTACATCCTCCACAGCTCTGCCTGTGGCAAGGTTTTTCTTGTATTAAGCGTTTTTCCCTAGACAGCTTCCATCCATGGGAACTAGTCCCTCTTCCCTGGAATAACACTAAACAGATTCAGTGACTCTTTCACATGATGCCTGACAGTCTTTCAAATATTTAAAGGCAGCTTTAAATTCTTCCCTTCTTCTTGTTCAATCACTCAGTTGTGTCTGACTCTGTGACCCCATGCACAAGCCAGGCTTCCCTTTCCTTCACCATTTCCTAAAGTTTGCTCAAACTCATGTCAGTTGAGTCGATGATGCCATCCAACTATCTCATCCTCTGTTGCCCGCTTCTCCTCCTGCCTTTAACCTTTCCCAGCATCAGGATGTTTTCTACTGAGTCAGCTCTTCCCATCAGGTGGCCAAAGTATTGGAGCTTCAGCTTCAGCATTAGTCCTTCCAATGAATATTCAGGACTGATTTCCTTTAGGATTGACTAGTTTATCTGCTTGCTGTCCAAAGGACTCTCCAGAGTCTTCTCCAACATCACAGTTTGAAGGCATCAGTTATTCAGCACTCAGCCTTTTTTATTGTTCAACTCGCATCTGTACATGACTACTGGAAAAACCATAGTGTTCACTATATGGACCTTTGTCAGCAAAATAATGTCTCTGCTTTTTAATACGCTTTCTAGATTTGTCATTGCTTTTATTCCCTTCTTACAGGCTAAGTATCTACAGATCTCATTTGTTCTATCTCTATGCTTTCTCCTAAACTATCACTGAAAAAATTCCCCAAAAGTCTGCATCCTCTTTTAACAAGCAATTCCACAGAATTTCATTATTCCACAGTCTCTTCATGGGTCATGGTTAAGAATGCTGGCTCAAGAACAAGATCTGGTTATACTCCTTGCATTAGCTTTCTGATCATGTATAAGTTTTTTAATCTTAAATGTGACAGTTCTCATCTAGAAAGTTGGGATTACAATAGTACCCACTCTTTAGGGTGGTTGTGAAAATTAAATGAGATAATACATGTAAAATGCTTAAATGCTTACTATATGCCAGCTACTCTCAAGTCTTTAGACTCTCTTTAGTCCGTTTATTTACTATTGCCTTTAACTTGGGTGGGGGTGGGGGGACTTTATGAGATGGGCTACTGTTTCCATCCTAATTTTGATTTGAAACTGATTATGTTGGAGATCTTTCGTTTGCTCCTCTAGAGTCACTTTTATTCCTTCACCATCTAACACTGTGCACCAGGAGCAGGAGCTGTCTGGACAGGATGAAGGGCTTCCTTCACCTCTGACTTCTGTTGGGCTGGAACACTGGTGAACACTGATGGACACTGGCAGGAGATCAAAGCAACAAGGAGAGTGAGATCGGGTGTTTATTACTCTGTACAATTGCTTCCTCTGTCAAAGATCACATTCTCTTCAAGGCAGTCTTCCGCTCTCTCAGTACTCTCCTCTTTCCTCTCCTCATGGGTGTGGTAATGGGGCACTGTTACAGAGCCTCAGGTTCTGTACTATCCTTTGTGGTTTTCCTACTTCCTCTCCACTACTTTGAATGTAGTATCTTCATTAAACTGTCTTTGAATTACCTAATTTGTTTCCTGCCAGTACCCTATCTGATACACTGAGACACAGAGGGATTAGGTAAATAGCCCAAGATCCCAAAATGGCACTATGAACAGGAGCAGGGCTGGGACACAACCCCGGCAGTCTACCTAAAGACCATATCCCAATCACTAAGTTGTACCTCTGTTGCCATGGAGTAAGTAAATAGTAACTATTAACTCTCTCACATACGTGTATTGTACAAGGTTTAGGCCAAGGTCTTTTATTTTCACTGACATCAGTGGGAATTTGGAGACAAGACAGAGAAATTTTGTTAAAATTTATTTTATGGTATTTAAAAACACTTATATAAATCTTATCTCCAGAAATCTGGTGAAAGATGACCATTTTAAGTTTGTTTTCTGTTTGTTTGCTTACTATTATTAATGGTGCTGAAATGCCTGCAGGTAAGATACATCACACAGACACTTTTTCTGTATCTTTCATTCAATCTAGTCATGTGATAACCATGTTCTAGAAGTGTGGGCTACTGTATCCATGGTCTAAAATATTTATATTGTTATTGGATTATAAAATCTCATAGGCATAGCATTCCAAGGTAGGCATGCATTTGCTACTAAATGCTACATTTTATTTGTGGAAAAAAATGAAATGCGCCATTTTCAATTTTTTGTGGATAAATTGAAATAGAAATCAATTATTTAGAATTAATACAAATAAATAATCTCAGAATTTCTTTATTGTTATCCTCATGATTGAGCTCTTCAAAGTCCTGTCTTATGAGGTTTGTTTGTGTCTTTCTAGAAAATTTAAATTGTGACATACTCTATGTTAACAGGCTTTGGGATCATCTAGTTCCCTTCAGATTATAAATACATGCTACAGCAAGACCAAAAGTAGGGGAAATTAAAGCCATCACTTGGTAGTAGGCAATTTGAATCCAGATGTTTAGCTAAAATTATCACTTCTCAACTAAGTTTTTGTTATCAGGCTCAGAAAGAAAAGAATGCAAAGTTAAAAACATGAGTTAATACCTTCTGAGTTGCCCAGGAAATTTTTACCACGGATCACAGATATAAATGTTCTTATTTCAATTGGTTATATTAGCACGTCTTTACTTTCAGAAGGCAGAAAATGAATAACAGACAAGAATGAATAATAGAATACTATATGGCAAGTATTTATTGGAAAAAAAATTGAATCAGCTGAATATGTCTACTTACTGTTGTACTTTTTTTGTCTGTGTAAAAGAAAAGTGTAGTTCCTCTCAACTCTGTCCAGTAATGCTTATACTCCTGGAGGAAAGAAATTGTAACCATTATTTCATTATGTATACTCAACTATTTTCCTGTTGATATTTCCCTGTATAACTTTCTTAATTTCTGTGTGATATATGGTTCTTCTTTATCCTGAGATAAATAACCTGCTTTTATGGCTTAATTTTACATTTAATTCCTCCAGTAAATCCTTCACAAATTTTAGTATGCGGCATGTAGTAGGAATGTAATTTGATTTGTATTTAAATATGTTATTTTCCAAAACTTTCCTCATTGATTCAAGACTCAACTTTCTGTGCAGTTTCAATGAAAGCTTGCACCTGTAATCAAGGGATCAGGTTAGAACAAAGCATTTTATGTCTACCTTCCAAGACAGTTGAAAGGATTGAATGAATTAAAACACATAGATCACTTAGCATAGTACATGGCTCATAGTTTAGGTTCAATAAATATATAGATCAAGGAAATACAAGCAATTGATAATGATAAAAATAACACAATCAAAGCTGAAATTTGAATTCACATTCATGTGCTTAACATTTCATAATTAACATATTCACTTTATTGTGAGTTCTATAGAAAAACAATTTTTTTTTAGTTTAAAATATTTAAGTAGTCTAGTAAGGCTCTAGACCAAGTGAAAGGCTATTTAGATAAGAACTTAACATTCTATGAAAAGTGGCTGTATTACAAAAGAATGGAAAGCGTGGTAGTTGGGGGGGAGTGGTTAAAGAATTTAAAAAAAAAAATCCTAAACACTTACCTTTACACCCAGCTCTTTGCAAAAATATGTTTTGAAAAATACCAGTTAGTTTTATGAACATGTTGATCTTTCCTTGCTTTAGGGTTTACTAAGCTGGGTTTTCAGATGTTAGATTATCTTGACTTATATGGAGGATCAATGTAACAAAATCAAATGAGGAATATTTTTCTTTTGCTTATAAATGTGAAGACACTCTTACGTGTTATGGTATTTTGTAGCTCGTTAATAATGACATAGCATTTGCCTTTTTCTGATCAGCAAAACGTTGGTCACTTCTTCAGAATTTATATACTTAATTTTCTCAAATAATGGGGACACTATAACCCATCTTGCTTTAATTTTCCTTGGCTCTCAGAAAGCTCAAGATTAAATTGATTCTGAATTACAGCAACCACCTTTCTCATGGTCTTAACAGAACTATTTTCTCACTTTGTCTTTATGGCTGATAAGGTGCTATATTAGCTTTTCCTGTATATCAAGCCACCCTAAAACTTAGTGGACTAAAACAGCAAGCATTTTCTATCTCTCCTCATCCTTTGACTGACTGATGATACTTTGGGTCCAGGTATACTTGGCTATGACTTAATGGTCTAGGATGCCCTCATTCACTTGCTTGGGGTCTTGGCTGGGACTGTAAAATGACTGAGTGTGTTAGTATAAGAAATATATTTAGTCTTTGTTCCCGAGTTCCTGGTATAGAGATCCTAAAACACTTGGAATTTCCTAATAGAAGTGTTTTTGTTACTCCTAGTGAACCCCTTTACATCGTATCAGAATTTTTACTAATGTGGTAGTTTAAGATGGGACCCCTAGATAGGTTCAGGATGGGTCTAGTCACCAAAAGAACAAATAATTAGAGGGTTGGAGCTTTAAGCCCTACCTACCAACCTCCAAGAAGGAAGAGGTTAAGCTTTATAAAAACTCTTGAATGACGAGATTTAATAAGCTTCCATATGCCAGAGGGGTAGTATACCTCATCTCCACAGAGACCGTAACACGCATGCTTTGGATCCTTCCAGACCTCGACCTCTTCATCTAGATGTTCATTTGTTTCCCTTTTCAGTAAATGTAAGCAGTGTTTTCCTGAATTCTGTGAGCCATTCTAGTAAATTGTCAAATCTTGGGAAAGGGTCCTGGGAACCCTGATTTATAGCCAGTCAGTGAGAAGGACAGGAGATCTGGGACTTGGGGCTAGTGGTTGAAGTAGGAGGTAGTTTCGTGGGACTCAGCTGTTAATTAAGCTATAGGGTCTTCGCTAAATTTGAGTAGGTAATTAGTATCAGAATTGAACTGAATTGTTGAACACCCAGTTGATATCCAAGAGAATCAGAGAATTGGTTTTGGGGGCTAGAAACCACCCCACTGAAACAACTGGAATCACACTCCATGCAGTCTCACCTTCCAGTCAGCAAGCAGCCTAGACGTGTTCCCGTGCTGGCAGAAGGAATGCCCAGGGACAAGAGAGGGCAAAACCCAAAGTGCAAGTACTGCCTGATTCTCCGCTTTTGTCACATTTATCAAAGCATGACCCAATCTAGATTCAAGGGGCAGGAAAATAGACTCAGTGTCTTTATGGAAGGAGCAGAAAAGTCATATTTCCAAAGGGAGTGTATACAGTGAGGAATGAACAAACTGATGGTAGTCCTGCAGCAACCTACATCAGGGGCAGAGATAGAACTTGGAGCACAGTTTCTCTGTCCAAGTCTTGTGCTCTTTCTTCTTCCTCCTACCTCTCAACACAGAGTGGGCTATAACATAATGTAACGAACTTGCTGGTGCTTCCTGAACCAATAACTGAAGACCAAAGAAAAGAACAATTCCAAAGGGCATAGGATTGATGTTATCAGCCAATAGATGGTCCCCAAAGGAGCAACTGTAAAACTGCGCAGGGATTTTTCCTCTTGTCTGAAATCCAGATGCCAATATATACCTGACACATCTTGGAGTCAAGCAGTTTAATAAGGCAACAGAATAAACCTTAATTTCAGCCCCCATCAGAAGTTTTTTATTTCCTTATTTTCACATAGGATTAAAAAAAAAAAGGCATTGAAGTAACCCTTTGCCTGCTGTCTCTGCTGCTTTCATTCGCCCTCCAGTCTATCCTGAATGGTACTGCTAGAATTACTCCTCTGCAGAGAGTAGGACTGAGTATCTAAGAGGTAAGTCTGGGAGACAGGGTCCTCAGCTCAGTCCCTTGCCGTCTTAACTCAGCGTACCACACAGAGAGGATGTTCTGCTCTGTTCCTGCTATGTGGCAGAGGGTCTCCAAGAGGGATAGGCAGAGGTTCATTCCGTGGTGGGGGAACTAATAGCTCATATGCAGCAACTAAGAGTTTGTACGCTTCAACTAAAAAAAAATCCTGTATTCCGAAGGAAGATTGAGGATCCCATGTGCTGCAACTAAGACCCAAGACAGCCAAATCAATTAAAAAAAAATCCTAAAGACTACTTAAATCTGGGGTAAAGTGTCAACACAGTTTTAGTCTTGAGTCTAATCCATATATTGATAGAATTTATTAATAAGAGTAACATTCTTTCCACATGGTAATTGGCATGAGTGTGTAACAGTGGTGGCATCTAAAAATCTCTAAAATAGATCTCTTTCAATGGGATTCTGTACAAGAAGAAATTTTGTAAACTAGAATAATGAAATTCATTGTAATTCCTATATGAAATCATGCTTTCATACGGTCTTAAGTAAAGAGAGAGAAAACTGCATTGAGAAATTTGGTTTCAAAACTTGCTAACCTATACTGTCTGCGATCAGCCCAGTGTTCTGTAAACACTGTGAAAGTATATTGTCACTCTGTTGAAAGAGTACTTGAATTTTCTCAGAATTGACTTGAGATTAAATAATAAAACAATTCCGTTTTATTGTGGAGCTTTAAAAAAAATCATATCTCTCTTTTTAAGGCTTTTACATTCTGCTCTAATAGGAAGTCTCTTAATGCAAGGAGCAAGTCAAGGATACATGATATTTTGGAACTATGATGGCGGTGAGGAAGTGGGGAGGAGTTGGAACATAGGCATATTGGTTAGAGAATTGAATCACAGATTGTGTAGTTTTACTGAAGTATGGCATCTAAGATCAAGGCCAAACCCGATTTTATGATTCCTGGAGGAAAAGAAAACAAGAGAAAAGCCTGTATGAAAGTCTACCACTCTGTTAATCTTCTTAATTAGCCTCATCAGTATTAACCTACCATAGATAGAAAAACTAAAATCAGTAACAGCAGTCAAAGTTTATTGCATTCTCTCATATATATGCATACATGCATCTATGCTTCTGAGAAAAATTATAGAGGTGTTCAGGCATGAGAGAATGGTATGAATTGCAGAGTTAATGAAAGAAACATGGGAGCATTACTGATAAATAAACATAGATTTTTAGAAAGGATAAAGGAGGGTTTATTAAATGAGGGAAGAAGCAAGAACAAAGGACACTGAGTTGAGAAAAAGGCAGCCAGGAGGAAAAGGAAGATTATAAATATCAGTGGGCTCTGTGAACACCAACCATAGCCACAAACCTAAGAATACTTCTAATTTACATTTGGTATGCAGAGAACTGCAGGTCATAGTCTTGATTTAGTTTCTGAGAAGTGCTCCTGGAAACTAGTATAATTTAAGTCATCTATAAATATCAATTGTAATGACCAACATATAGGTATATATTTATATCTACAGAGATAACATAAATATTTTAAAAATTAAATTTGAAGGACCTGTTTTTGAATTAAATACATTTAATACAAGATGTCTTATTTTTAAGCAGTCACTTGTGTCCTTGCTGAAGTAAAAAATACTGAAATGGGCCTTTTGAATTTATCACTAGCTTCATTATCATTAGATGACCTTGTATTTAGAGTCTAATGTGACTATTATTTTCATTCATTAAGCAGTGTTTTTGAAAGTCTACTGAGCTTACTGTTGAGCTCAGTGTGATGAAGAATCTAGTGATTAGACATCCCCAATCTTGAAAAACCCAATAAATGGATTTTTTTTTTTTGAAAGGCAGCATGATGTCAAGTGCTTTGCAATAAAATCCCAGCTGGGCTCTTTATGGTGAGGCACTTTGAACACAAACTCTGTGAGCAACAATTCACCCATCTTGAAGTGGATAAAATTATTTCTACCCAGAAAAATTATTATAAGGACCAGAGAGACAAGATATTAAGAGCCTAACATATCTCCCATGTCAACACCTCAAGAAAATATACTCATATAGTCCATTTGATCATCACAGCAACCCATTCAGTTATACAAGAGAGTAACTGTCCATTTTACAAAACAGGAAACAGATGAAAAGATATGAGGGATTGCCTAAGTTCTACAGGAGGACTGATACATCTCCTGGCACCCAGGACTCTTTTCTCATTGATGTAACTACTAAAATAGGTGACAGTGCAAATCCAGTAAAGTTCCTCTCTATCCCCTGTCCCCAATAAAAAGTTCCTTCCTTTTTTTCTCTTGTGAGTGAATAAAGGTTCTTTGCTTAAGGAAGACCGTTGTATAGTAGTCTACAAAGCGTGGCACTAAACCCCGGAAGCATGTAAGATGATCTCATTGGGGAAGAAACTTTTAGAATATCTCTATTTCATTTATTTCATCTTTCTTAATTCTTTTCTTGCATATAGTCAGTCATTTTTTGGACTTAGTACAGGAGCACACCATAATTTCTAAACTAATATTCTTATGTTAGAGATCTACGTTCAAAATATTTTCTTGAAAGGAGTGTGTTACTTTAAAAATTTGGAAAGCACTAGCACAGAGAACTTTTTGAGAGCACAGCCAAGTCCTAAAATTTTTCTAAATGAATTAGTGGCAGTTGGAGGACTAGTGAGAGAAATGTTACTTTGAAGCTATTTTAATGGTCATATTCTATGTTCAGGCTAATAAAACATATTACATATCATTGTTTTAATTTGAACACATCACAGTTTGAAGAAACTGTGAGATGTTACCCAAATTCTCTCTTATTTTCAAATAGTTCCCCCAAAATAAGAATTTTGTACATTTCTAAAAGCTGTAATGCCATGGATATCTCATTGTAGCACCTAATGGCTTTTATTCGGAGAAGGCAATGGCAACCCACTCCAGTACTCTTGCCTGGAAAATCCCATGGACAGAGGAGCCTGGTAGGCTGCAGTCCATGGGGTTGCTGGGAGTCGGACACGACTGAGTGACTTCACTTTCACTTTTCACTTTCATGCATTGGAGAAGGAAATGGCAATCCACTCCAGTGTTCTTGCCTGGAGGATCCCAGGGATGGGGGAGCCTGGTGGGCTGCCATCTATGGGGTCGCACAGAGTTAGACACGACTAAAGCGACTTAGCAGCAGCAGCAGCAGCAGCAATGACTTTTATTATCTAATATATCTAATCATCCAGAATTCTAGTGTTGTGGGTTAAGTAAATTTTCCCACATTTTCACCATAAAAATTATGTACTTTTATGGGTTCCTGACCTCGGATCCATGGAACTCTTGGAATTGTGGTTAAAATGGTATATGTTGGCACATTTTCTTAAGGGCAAATCTCCTTAATTCTTAAAAGTGCCCCTGTCAAAGAAGACCTTCTATATACCTTTGGTTCACCTCCCTTTCAAAAATTCTTTGGCACTATGCTGCCACTTGTTTAGAAATCCCAGTATTCTCCTTAACTTTCTCTCCATGCTTCTGTTTTCAAGCAATCTAATTATCACCATGGCCCTCCTTTGAGCGGGATTAAAAACTGATTTTCATATGTTAATAAGAATGTGATAGATAATAAAATAGAAGGAGAATGAATCTAATCTCTAGTATGAGGCAGGTGTTTTATATTTGTTATCCCTTTAGTCCTTGAAACCACCTTGTTAGTAGACATTACTGTCGTTCTCTTGCTCTCTTCTCTCTGATGTATAAGTAAAAGATACTTTACTATGAATTCAAGTGGAAGCATAAGTTAATTTCCTCCAAAACATTTGCACCTATAGTTTATTCTTTCCATTTCAAAGTATGCTTTCTAAGAAAAGTTAGACTGGCATTCGGGTAAGTGAAGTGAGTCATCACTTCTGACTAACCTAACCCTCACGAAGGTAGGGGTTTGTATTTTATTCATATTCTCTGAAACTGAGTGTGATGTTTGGTGCATAGGAAACACAAAATAAACACCACTTAAATGAATGAATTGATTAAGCACTGACTGTATCCCAGGCATTATACCTTGAGAGGTAAGTCATATTCTCTCCATTTTACAGTTGAGGAAATTTAGTCTCAAGGAAATTAAGTAACGTGTATAAAATCACAGAATATAAGTGGCAAAACCATTAGGTAAAGACATGTTTTACTGACACTCTAAAATCTTTGTTTTTTTCTACTATCCAGACCAATGGAATGCCCTTTTTAAACACTAAAGGGAACCCAGTACCAGAAACAGTCATTACAAAGTCTTTGGAAAAATTTCAATAAATAGACAAGTTTAAATTATAGTCTAAACATTTCTTTTTCCCAACTCCCCTTTCCTGGCATGTAACTGACAGATATTACTAATTCATGTTAATACCCATAACAGAATACAAATTACCATGTCTTTCCTCTCCAATATTAAATGATCTGATTATATATACAAGAAATATGATTGTGCTGCTACAGATATTTTTACATACACAAATTTTCTGTAAGCATTAATAAATCCTCAGAAAATATATTTTTGTTATTAAACATTTCTTAAGGCATTTCTCAAAAACCTAATGTTTTTCTAGCTTCAGTTAATGTTAACATTTCATAAATTTTGACCCAAGTTAATTATTTCTTTTTTCTTTAGTCACATAAACACACTTCTGTGTTTATGTCTTATTCATTTCAAATTATCCACAATTAGTATTTCAAAAGCACTGATTTTAATTAATTATGTTTTCATTTTTACATTTAAAAAAATACAGAGTGCTTTGTGAATTTTCTTAGGGTGAATGTATTTATGTAGCTTAGTGTACACCTACCCATAGAGCACCCTAAGTATCATCTTTTAAAATCACTATCTTGAAAGTGTCTTAGAACATATAACTAACTATACAGAATCTTAAACATTGTCAAGTTTATCATTGTCTCAATTTTTTCAAAAGTTTATCATAAAAAATAATTTGATCATTATTTAAAAACTTCAATCAAACAGAATAGGAGCAGAAGTTTTAATTTCAGGAATAGTATAATTTTATCTTAATAGTACATGTCATCATGGAAGCATAGTAGTACATGCAGAGAAAATATATACCAAACATTTTATCTTCTAAGCTAAACTTTTCTGTGATGTTTAAATACATTTTTTGGAAATTTAGGAATTTTTTTTACATTAGTGACTTAACATTAGAATCTTATATTATTATACATAATACTCATATATATGCACATGTGAGTTCAAGCCATATGTTGTATTTAAATTATGCAAATTGGGATCATATTTCTTACCTCAGGAAAGAAGGTTCAATTTTAGCAGAAACAAGAAGGCCCTTGTTTCATCATGTCACCATAAAATAAATTTTACATTAAGACAGAAGCTTCTAGTTTAATATGATCATCTGTGGACTTACCTGGTATTCTGACCGCTTAACTAATAAAAAACCTTCAAAGTACAAGGGTAGAGCAGTAATCTTTGACCTTTCTTGGAAGATCCTGCGTGGGGCTGGTTTCGGGGGCTTCTTAGCCATCATACCCTCTCGTTGGTGTGTGGCTAGTTTCAACTTTATCCAGTTTCAGACAAAATGAGATCTCCCTTGTGTGAGAGGAAAGGGCAACTGTTCAAAGAGGAAGTCCCAGCTAAGAGTTTAAACCACCAATAGGACACATATGCGCACTTTTTTTTCTTTACTTTTTGTGAGGTAAGAAAGAACAGGCGTAGACCAACTTTGATAGGGTAATCTCTTAGGAACCTACATGTGTTTAGACTTACAATAGCAAAATAAACAGAAAAGTAATATCACCAGAGGATGAAGAGAACAGATGTGGAGATTATGGACTTTCAAGGAGACATCAAGGTCATGTTTGTTTTCTCCCACCTTTTTTGTTTGTTGCTGCCCGTTTTTGTCCTGAGAAGACATGACTTGAATTAGTTCCACTTCATTAAAAATTACTTAATAGGATAACTATATTAATACTATTTCTGTTTTAGGTACAGCTGGTCTTCTATCTAGATTCTACATGGATTGAATTGACTATACATAGAAAATTTTAGAAAAAAAAAATTCAGAAACTTCCAAAAGGCAAAACTTGAATTTCCCATGTTTTGAAAACTTTTCATATATTGTATTAAGTATAATAAATAACTGAGATGATATAAAGTATACAAGAGGATTTTGTAGGTTATATGCAAATGCTCTGCTATTTTATATAAGAAACTTGAGCATTCAAGGATTTTGGTATCTGTGGGGGTCCTGGAACTGATCACCTACTGATAGCAAGGGAGGACTGCATTTCAGCATTGAACTTTGTTTAAATTTTTAGAAAAATGGTGCTATTTATCCCATGCCCATTTTGATGGTTCACTAAATGTAAACTGCAGTTATGGGAATGTGATATTTTTTACTTCTTTGTTAATCAATATTTTGAGTTGGTCATTTACCAGTGGATATTTGGCAAAATATGTCTGGAAGAGAAAGCTGTAAATTTTCAAGCTTATATTTTGTTCCTTTTTCTTTCTAAGCAGAGGATCACTGGTGCTATGATGCATAGATGAGGTATGGCTACCTAGTAAGATTTATAGAGCTACACTGAGGCCCAAATGCATTAATTATTTGTTTGTGGAAAATGCTCCTTGAGAGACTGGATTTGGTACAGCACTGTGCAAAGAATGATGGGAGAGAGGAACACAGGAAGGAAATCTGGTTTGTTTTGCAGGGGTCTTGAAAGGTTCCACCATTTGCTATTTCACGCTTAGCATTATTACAGAGTTGCTTGAGGTCTAGAATGCAGCCCTCAGCATTCTTCCCTGTTAGACTAGCCTATTCTCATCAGTCAAAGCAATACAGGAATCTACAATCTGAGCCTCCTTTCCTAATGGAAAGACCATGTGGTTTTCCCCACCAGTATGGTTCTATTGGATCTTCAGCTGTAGGTGTGAGGAACCAGACTGTCTACAAAATGAGGTATGATGAAATAAAATTCCTATTTTATAGCCAGACAAGAAAAATTTAAACATAAAATGTTTCTCTTCCCACTTGGGCCTCTTCTCTCCCCTTCAGTGTGTTCAGTATTGTGTATCTGCATTAATCAGGCCTCCCTGGGAGATAACCTTCCTTCTCAATCTGGTAAGGAGGTGTGATGACCCACCACTTGCTTTGTAGTGGCATGTGTAAACTGTCAATATGTTTTTGACCTAAAACTCTTTGTCTCAAAAACTTTTATGATGGTGTTTTGATCTCTAATAAGCAGAACAATCCTTAGAACTATCTGAAAGGTTGTTCCCAAGGTTATAATCCTCAGGTTGGCTTGAATAAAGTTTTCCATTTCTTTCTTAGATGTACTATTGATTAACTTTTTCATTCACATGCATGATGTAGTTGGCAACATACAAGCGATAACCCACAAGAAGATGCCTGGAATCTTCCCTGACTGGCACTCCACATGAGTATGAGTCCACTGAGCCCCACTGGCTTCTTAGTACTCCTCAGAACAGTGAGTTCTCCTGTTATCTGGATCTCATTGCTTTTAAGTCATAAGCCTGAAAATTTTATTTGAGCTATTTTTATTCAAGACTCGGAGTCTTAGGGGCACTAGTGCATTTCCTAAGGTCGAGATCTAGGGGAATCTGGGGAGGAGGCCCAAGGAAATATGAGTGGTTGGATTTCCGTTAAATTTGGCTTAAGTTAAAAAAAAAAACTTGATATATAGTCTGAATAAAATATTTCTAGTGAAATGAGAAACTGAATTATTCAGCTTCAAAGAAAAAAGGACATTTGTTCCTTTGGGCCACAAAGTATTCTCAGGTGACTGAGCACCTAGAGGAAATGTCTGAAGATTAATTGTGACAGAAGTTCTATGGAGAAAGGAATTCTATAGAGAAACTCATTGCAATTGCATAGAATTACAAATAAGTTCTTCTCAGGCGGAGCAATACAGACTGATTATCAGTAAACTAAAGAGTGTTCAGATACATTATGAAAATGAAAACAGCTTTGTCAGGAAGCATTTAACAGGAGGCTTCCTGTGTGCTGTTTTGGATCTGTCAGGAATTCTCTGTTCCTTATTAATTACTGAATACTCAGGAATCAAGAGGAGAGGCAAGCCTCTCCCAGGGGCTGAGGAGTCCAGGCATTTCTTTCATTACTTTTTCTATATAGGGATATGTACCCTCTTCCTTCTTGTGAACCATACGGTAAAAGTGATTGTTTACAACTCTCTCTCTATATATATATGGATCGCCTATGTTTTGTAAGTCTGGAATTTTAATCTTTATCTTTGCTGAGAATAACTACCTTGTAAGACAGTATATATGCCCAGACCATGTTGATTAAAACGCCTTTGCTCCATCAGAGCTCTGGTCCCCGTGTCTTTCTTTCTCTCTCTCTCTCTCCCTCTCTCTCTTTTTCAGGCTGATCCCCTGGAGCACAGAGGCTCTCTGAGTTCACTTTCCTGCCTGGGCTTCTAAGACCCTCTCAAGAAGGCGCTCTGTGCCTTCACCCCATGGAGAGAGTGCCTGAGGCTTTCGTGAATAGAGCAAGCCCCGTGCAGGTGCTTTATTGGCTTTCTGCGTAAACCAAGGAATATCAGCCTCTTTCTCTCTCCTTTACTTTCTTATCGGTAGACTCCAGACCACCAAGTTCCGGTCCATTAAAGGACCTCAATACAGCTTGAAACTGAAATTGGGAGATGAAGATTCAGAATTACTGCCTTGCCTTTATATTGAGACCTATTTCTTGCTACCCCAAACTTTAAATGATAAAATATAAGTCCAAGTACATTTTTTGAGACAAAGCCATAATTAATTTTTAGTTTCAGTATACTAAGGAAGTGATTTGAGTGGTAATCATCAATGGTTGGAATAGAAGAAAAGTAGTACTGAAGAAACCAGTTCAACAGCTTCTGTAAGTTTCTTTGATTTGCCAGCTTGCAAGTAAAATTGATCCTTAATATAACAATGCTCAAATTATATCCCCCAAAACTGACAAAATGCAAAAATCCTGTTGAAATATTATTATCCAGTTGGACCTGTCCATGACTTTCAACATCATTATACCACTGCACCATTACAATAGAAATCCTCTTACAGATATTGCAAGTTTTAGGTGGTGAATAATAAATTTGTAGGTAAGAAAAAGTGTTGAAGCAGAGGGAGAGAAGCCAGTTTTGCTGCTAACCAGCTCCAGACCTTGAACAAACCAGTTCACTTCTCTGGGATAACAGCTTCCTCATTTCTTGCCTTAAGAGCTGCAACAGGCTGCTTTCTGCATGCATGCCAAGTCGCTTCAGTTGCGTCCGACTCTGTACAACCCCATAGACTATAGCCGACCAGGTTCTTGCCATGCCCTTCTCCAGGGGATCTTCCTGACCCAGGGATGGAACCCGCATCTCTTAAGTTCCTGCATAGCCAATCAGATTCTTTACCACTACTGCCACCTGGGAAGCCCCGGCTTCTTTCTGCTGCTGCTGCTGCTGCTGCTGCTGCTGCTGCTGCTAGGTCGCTTCAGTTGTGTCCGACTCTGTGCGACCCCATAGACAGTAGCCCTCCAGGCTCCCCCATCGCTGGGATTCTCTAGGCAAGAACACTGTAGTGGGTTGCCATTTCCTTCTCCAATGCATGAAAGTGAAAAGTGAAAGTGAAGTCACTCAGTCGTGTCTGACTTTTAGTGACCCCATGGACTGCAGCCTACCAGGCTCCTCCATCCATGGGATTTGCCAGGCAAGAGTACTGGAGTGGGTTGGCTTCTTTCTAGCATCCTCCTGTTTTCCACTCTTTGCCTCTCTGATCCATTTAAAATGCAGTATAAGCCAGTCATTTCCCTGCTTCAAACATTTTATGAATTCTCAGTCCTTCAGATTCATTCTTTTATCTTTTTCATCAGCAGTAAATATTAATTGAGCACCAACAAAATGTTCAAACATCACAAGGTCATTCCTAACCCTTTTAAATCTACTCCTTAAAAATACTCTCTCTTCTAGTAACTTTGCTTACTCTCAGTTGTCTTAATACTCATGGTCTTTCCCCTCTCCTCATACCTTTCCAATCACTGTACACTTTGCTTTGGTGCCCTTCTGCCCTCTTGTTAATACAACTCCCTACTTGTCCTTGAAGACCCATATTGAGTATATCTTTGTTGTGAAGATCTTCTGAATCCTTCCGCATCCTCAAAAGGAACATTTGTCTCTCTCATCCTGCATTCCCATAGCATTTTATGAATTTTTTATTATAGTATTTGTTCCATTATATTTTAGTTACTTATATAGCCTCTGTATGAACAGGACACTGAGTTTTTCAAATACAGGGATTGTTTTGAAGTCAAGGCCAATAAGAAGTATTATAGATTGTGGTAACCATAACTATTTATTAAATTTTTCCAGCTGAAAAAAATGTTGTGATTCTAGTTCTTAGCCCCCACTATGACAGGAATTTCTTTTTTTTTCTGATATGTGTGAACATTGGTTGTTGTATGATTGTTTTGTTGCCTTGTATAACAATCATGGACTTCCCAGGTGGCAGAGTTGGTAAAGAATCCGCCTGCCAATGCAGGAGATGCAAGAGACACAGGTTCAATCCCTGAGTTGGGAAGATCCCCTGGAGTAAGAAATGGCAACCCACTCTAGTATTCTTGCCTGGAAAATTCCATGGAGCCTGGCAGGCTACAGTCAGTGGGGTCACAAAGAGTTGAACACAACTGATCAACTAAGCACATGCACAAACATAACAATTATATTATTATAAAATTCTTGAAAATATTCAAAATCCAACTTGTATAGTCATCATCAGCATCTTCATCACAGGAATTTGTTTTAGATCAGGATATATGAAAAATATAACTCAACAGCTTTGAGTGAACTTTATGAATTAACTCAAATAAAACCAATATTTTAATATTCTTTGTTATCTATAAGTCATCTATGTTATAATACAATTAAAGTGAATGGATGCACATTTTTACAATATTTAAGGGTCTCTAAAATACTTTATTATCCAATTTATTGAAATTGATTCAGTCGGTAAATCTGAATAGAAGTTTCCAATCCCTCTCTGCTGCTGCTGCTAAGTCACTTCAGTCGTGTCCAACTCTGTGCGACCCCATAGACAGCAGCCCACCAGGCTCCCCCATCCCTGGGATTCTCCAGGCAAGAACACTGCAGTGGGTTGCCATTTCCTTCTCCAGTGCGTGAAAGTGAAAAGTGAAAGTGAAGTTGCTCAGTTGTGTCCGACTCTTCGTACTTCCTAATTTCTGACCCTTGTTTTAATTAATGTTTATTGACAATTTATTGCCATTTGTATCACAGTGTATTGCAGTAAATCTTGAAGATATGTGAACTGAATACATTAATGTTTCACAGCTTTAATTCTAACTGAAAACAGTCTTAATTTTAATGATTAGGTGAAAACTTTATGCCATAGTAAGTCATGTGAAGAGTTGACTCATTGGAAAAGACTTTGATGCTGGGAGGGATTGGAGGCAGGAGGAGAAGGGGAAGACAGAGGATGAGATGGCTGGATGGCATCACTGACTCGGTGGGCATGAATCTGAGTGAACTCCGGGAGTTGGTGATGGACAGGGAGGCCTGGCGTGCTGCGATTCATGGGGTCACAAAGAGTCGGACACGACTGAGTGACTGAAATGAACTGAACTGAACTGAAGTCATTTTTATTCAGAAAATGTTTCTACTAGATCTTCTGTGACAGAAAGGAAAACAAAATGTAAGGAATCACTGTTACGGAAGTGACATTAGTTGCTCTGTCAGAGTGGTTTAATTCAATAACCTTGTTAACCATAGGTTGGTGCTTTACATCCATTCCAACCCCTGCTAGTGTGCCATTCTTTACTGCAGAGGCTTAAAAGTTAAAAACTACATTTCTCAGTCTTCTTTGTAGCTAGAGAGGGCCTGCATTCAATATTGGCAAGGAGGAGGGGAGATAGAACTCATTCTTTCTCAGTCCTTTGGTTTTTCTGTAGGTGAGCATGGTTTATAGGCATCTGATTTTTCTGTGGCAATGTTATCAGAAGTCTCAGTGTGTGATCACCAGTTTCATGAGTGTTGATAGTCAAGGCATGGAACACTGGTTTTCTGATAACAATCAGGGCAGGTACAATGGGCTTCTGAAGCCAGAAGCAGTTAGGATGTTTCCTGCTCATGGAGACTTCTTGGTTTTGGTGGCTTCCTTGACATGGCAGTTTGGTAATTATGGTGACTTTCTCATTATGCAGCATCAGTATGGTTCTGGAAACTAAGCATTAAAATCGACTTCCCAGTTTTTCACTTTGCTTCATGCAACTGGCTCTTCATGGTTCAGTTCTGTAGTGTATGTTTGGGAATCATTTCTAAAAGCCCAAAATACATTATTTTTCCATCCCTTCCAACCATACTGTAAGCTGACAAATGCCTAAATTAACTAGCATGAATTTATGTAACTTATCCCAGATCAATACAGTTTTCCAAGGTCTATAGGAATAAAGGAAAAGTTATCCTAACATTGGAGTTGCTCTATAATCTAGTTCTATTTTGCAAATATGAACAGTTTTTCAGTGTCTGACAGATTTATCAACAGCACATCGTTTCTGCCTCACAACTTTGCTTGTAGTTTATCTTTCTATTTCTTTCAGCTTGTAAATCTCTTACTGTTAGGTATTGTCAGCAAGCTACAATTTTGGCATTTTGTGTGTTTAAACTTTCTTTAGGCACTTGAGTTTATAATATATATCACTTCCTATACATATTTAAAATAATTTATTTTTTCTAATTATAAGTAAACTTACATGAGTCTTAGACAAAAGCGAAAGGCACAAAGACAATGAAAATTACATGTTATTCTATTATCTATACCATTAGCATTGTTTGGATGGGTATCATAACTTTTTGGCACTTTTTCTCTATTTGTGTATATTTATACAGTCAGGTAAATTCTGTACTGCTATTTGATAAACTATGTTTTTCGAATAATGTATCTATTCAAAGTGAAAGTGAAAGTTGCTCAGTGGTGCCTACTCTTTGCTACCCCATGGATTGTAACTCACCAGGCTCCTCTGTCTATGGAATTTTCCAGGCAAGAATAGGAGTGGGTTGCCATTTCCTTCTCCAGGAGATCTTCCCAACCCAGGGATTGAACCTTTGTCTCCTAGAGTTGCAGGCAGAGTCTTTCTTTACCTTTCAAGCCACCAGGGAAGCCCATGATCTATTCAAATAATGTATCTAGAGCACGTTTATGTCAATAATGCTTAGTCGCTCAGTCCTGTCCCACTCTTTGTGACCCCATGGACTGTAGCCCACCAGGCCCCTCTGTGCATGGGGATTCTCCAGGCAGGAATATTGGAGTGGGTTGCCATGCCCTCCTCCAGGGAATCTTCCTAACCCAGGGTTTGAACCCAGGTTTCCAGAATTGCAAGCAGATTCTTTATTGTCTGAGCCATCAAGGAAGCCCAAGTATGAATGTACATTGTTTAAATTTTTGCCTAGTACCATCAAAGTAATTTGTCTTTGCAAGGTTAAACTTATAATGCACAACTGTATTAAATTTTTGAAAATCTAAGTGTGTTTTAAATTACAAAAGCTCTGTTTTTGAGAAAAGAGTTATATTGTCTAAAAGTAAACTAGAGGCAACAGAAATGGAGACTAGAGAATAGAGATTTGTTATGTTCTTGTTAAGAGAAGCAATGTATTATATAATGAAGTATAATTGCAACTAAGAATCGAATGGTTGGTGCCAAAATAACATAGGAAACTTAATGCTGGATCAGTTTATACAGCACTCTAAAATTACCAGCTCAATGCAGGACTTTAAGACATAGTGCTTAACATTATTTTTTTTTTTAATTTTTTTTTTTTTTTTTGGTGAACGTTGCTGCCATCTATCTGCATATTGCAAGCACACTTTATTAACTTGGCAGTCACAGTCTGGTAGAATCTTTGAATCTGAAAACAATTTCGTCAGAAAAAGCTAAGTGAATATACTTAACAAACGAGGTAAGGACATTCTCTTATATTAACAATAGCATTATAATATCTAAGAAAATTTACAATTCTCGGTCATACAGTGGTCAATATTTTACTTTTCCACTGTTGGTTAATGCTCTAATATAGCTTCTTTGATCCGAAGACTCTGATCAAAGCTCACACATTGCATTTGGTTTGTATGTCTCTCTCTCTCATGTTCTTAATTTTTCAAGTTAAGTTTCAGTTCAGTTCAGTTCAGTTCAGTTCAGTTGCTCAGTCGTGTCCGACTCTTTGCGACCCCACGAATCGCAGCACGCCAGGCCTCCCTGTCCATCACCATCTCCCGGAGTTCACTCAGACTCACTCAGACTCCATCGAGTCCATGAGGCCATCCAGCCATCTCATCCTCTGTCATTCCCTTCTCCTCGTGCCCCCAATCCCTCCGAGCATCAGAGTCTTTTCCAATGAGTCAACTCTTCGCATGAGGTGTCCAAAGTACTAGAGCTTCAGCTTTAGCATCATTCCTTCCAAAGAAATCCCAGGGTTGATCTCCTTCAGAATGGACTGGTTGGATCTCCTTGCAGTCCAAGGGACTCTCAAGAGTCTTCTCCAACACCACACTTCAAAAGCATCAATTGTTTGACACTCAGCCTTTTTCACAGTCCAACTCTCACATCCATACATGACCACTGGAAAAACCATAGCCTTGACTAGACGGACCTTAGTTGGCAAAGTAATGTCTCTGCTTTTGAATATACTATCTAGGTTGGCCATAATTTTTCTTCCAGGAGTAAGCGTCTTTTAATTTCATGGCTGCAATCACCATCTGCAGTGATTTTGGAGCCCAAAACAATAAAGTCTGACACTGTTTCCACTGTTTCCCCATCTATTTCCCATGCGTGATGGGACCAGATGCCATGATCTTTGTTTTCTGAATGTTGAGCTTTAAGCCAGCTTTTTCGCTCTCCTCTTTCACTTTTCATCAAGAGGCTTTTTAGCTCCTCTTCACTTTCTGCCATAAGGGTGGTGTAATCTGCATATCTGAGGTTATTGATATTTCTCCCAGCAATCTTGATTCCAGCTTGTGTTTCTTCCAGTCCAGTGTTTCTCATGATGTACTCTGCATAGAAGTTAAATAAGCAGGGTGACAATATACAGCCTTGATGTACCACTTTTCCTATTTGGAACCAGTCTGTTGTTCTGAGGTATTATTTAGTCGCTAAGTTGTGTCCCAATCTTTTGCGACTGTAGCCTGTCAGGCTCCTCTGTCCATGAGATTTCCCAGGCAAGAATACTGGAGTGAGTTGCCATTTCCTTCTCCAGGGGAGACTGCAGACAGATTCTTTACCACTGAGTGACCAGAGAAACCCCTGCTGCTGCTGTTGCTGCTAAGTCACTTCAGTTGCCTCCGACTCTGTGTGACCCCTATTGAGATATAATTTACAACAAAGTTCATCCTTTTAAAAATGAGCACAGTTTTAAGAGGTCATATATGTATTTTTACATATAACCACCACTATAATCAAGACATAAATTATTATTTCCACCATTGCAAAAATTTACCTCCTGATTCTCTGTAGTCAGTGTCTTCCTCCCCCATGACATCATCCTCTGGTAACCTCTGATCTCATTTCTGTTCACATAATTTTACATAGTTATGCACATGGGTTCATGCCCAGCTCTGCTGTTTAATGGTAGTGTGATCTTGGGCAGTTACTTAAAGACAGTTCCATTTCTGTTGACTATAAAATGTCAATATTAGTTGTCTTTTCTCATAGGAATATTCTAAGAATTAAAAAAGTTATTGCATGGAGAACATTTAGGATAGAACTTGCCATACAGTATGCACTCAGTAAATAATTGTATGTGTTACTATTTCAAGTGTGAGACCAAATTATATAATATAGTCTGGTTGGCAAAAGTTCTGCTAGACCAAGTCTAAAAAGCACCATAATAATACCAGTAGCATCATTTATTGAATTCTTGCCATGTTTTAGGCATTTCAACTAGATCTCAAAACAAATTAATCCAGATTTCAACAACTTTAACATTATTCCTATTTTACCGACAGGAGAATTGAGAAACTTACAGTTTAACTTGTTCATTATGGCAGAATTAGTGAAGTAGAGTGAAACTCAGACTTGTCTGATTTTTCAGTGCTTCTTTCCTACAAAAAAAAAAAAAGTCTTTTCTGGTAACAACATTTGTTAAAACATTACAAATTAAAAAAAAATTTGTTCAACTCTTGATTAATGAATTTATTCAATAAATAATATATTTTATTAGTTATTGACTATATTCCCTACACTATATATTTCATATCTGTGACTCATCTATTTTGAAAGTAGAAGTTTGTACCTCTTAATCTTCCTCACCTATTTCTTGCCTCCCCCATCCCCCCCATAACCACCTGTTTGTTCTCTGTATCTATACACTCAGTCAGTTCAGTCACTCAGTCGTGTCCAACTCCCCTTGACCCCATGAACCGCAGCACACCAGGCTTCCCTGTCCATCACCAACTCCCAGAGTTCACCCAAACTCATGTCCATCGAGTCAGTGATGCCATCCAGCCCTCTCATCCTCTGTCGTCCCCTTCTCCTGCCCCCAATCCCTCCCAGCATCAGAGTCTTTTCCAATGAGTCAACTCTGCATGAGGTGTCCAAAGTTCTGGAGTTTCAGCTTTAGCATCATTCCTTCCAAAGAACACTCAGGACTGATCTTTAGAATGGACTGGTTGGATCTGCTTAGAAAATGTCTATTCAGCTCCTCTGCTCACTCTTAATTGGGTTCTTTAGCTTTTTGATGTTAAATTATATGAATGCTTTGTATATTTTGGGTATTTACTCCTTATTGTATGTACAACTTGCAAATAGCTTCTCCCCTTTGATAGGTGGCCTTTTCATTTTGTTGATAATCTCCTCCAACATGCAAAATATTTTTAGCTTGATAAAGCCCCATTTATTCATTTTTGCTTTTGTTTCCCTTGCCTAAGGGAAGGTCATCCATTTTCTGATTTGAATTCCCTGATACATTTTTTTATTAAATCATAAAAAAAGGTCATAGACTCATAAAATGGTCAGGTCTAGTCAGTCTTGGAGAAGGCAATGGCAACCCACTCCAGTATTCATGCCTGGAGAATCCCATGGATGGAGGAGCCTGGTAGGCTATAGTCCATGGGGTCGCTAAGAGTCGGACATGACTGAGCGACTTCACTTTCACTTTTCACTTTCATGCATTGGAGAAGGAAATGGCAACCCACTCCAGTGTTCTTGCCTGGAGAATCCCAGGGACAGAGGAGCCTGTTGAGCTGCCGTCTATGAGGTCGCACAGAGTCGGACACGACTGACGCGACTTAGCAGCAGCAGCAGTCAGTCTTCAGAGCATCTAACTTAACTTTACCTTTATGTAAATAAGGAACCTGCTAAAATGGTGCCAGAGCTTGTCATACATGACATAACTAGTCCACTGAGCAGGTTTCAAGACTTCTGATTTAGGATTCTTTTCAGGACATCACACTTAAGTGGTACGTACTTACATAGATCATTTTGTTGCCACTGCCTCACAGAAATAGTAATCCCCCCCCACCCCCCGCCGTGTAATAGCGGAGGGGGGGAGCGGAATACATCATCCATCACTATTATTAATATACCATTATTCCTTTCAGAGATGATGCATATGTGGGCTAGGGTGTGGCTAGCACAGTTAAACCTGCACAGTAAAACATTACTCTTTAACTGTTTTCAGCAGTTTTTTCACCTTGTATCCTTCCAAATATTACTGTTTACTTTGTAATGTAACCATCAAGAAGTTTTACACCTCCTCCGCGTGGGATAGAGGGAGAGTGAGCCAGAAAGGGACAAGGAAGCTGTGGGAGCAAGAGAGGTTAAGTCTTTGGGAGGATGGGGTCGCGCTGCTTGGTGGGGCGGGCGGGGCTACTGCGGGTGGGTGGGGCTACGAAAAGGCGGCGAGGGGAGTACAAGTGAGGGGGCGGGCACACAACGTCTCTTCCTTTGGAGTCGGCAAGCCCATTTTGCGCATGTGCAGTCCGTTTTAAATTGCGTAGGACGCGGCGCGCTTGTGGGCGCGCTTGCTCGGTAGCCTGGGGACTCTTGGAGCCCGCCCTCTGCCTCCCTTTGTTTCTCGCCTAAGGGCGCTGCTGGGTTTCCTTCTGGCTGGTTTTGGGGTGACTGAGTCCTCGCTGGGCTGCCCAGAGCTTTGACCCGGGTAGACTTACGCCCTAAAACCCTGCCCGGTCGGAGCGGGGCCGGAACATGGCTGCATGGGGGCTGGTAAGTGCAGGCCTGGGACCGGGTGAAACGGGGAGAATGAAGCTTCGGGCCGGTGTTGTCGCTTCTGGAGGATTTCGATGGAAAGCAGCGCGAATTTTTTGAGTTGGGAAGTGAGCGGATGCCACTATTCAGAGTTACTTTACTTGCAGTGTTTCTTCAGGCTTTTTGTAGTCCAGTTGTGACGGGTAGCTTTCTCTTCTGAGAATCTTGTGATTTCTACTTTTGAGCCTAACTTCAGTTCTAGGAATTCAGCAAGTGGCTCAGTGGTAAAGAATCTGCCTGCCAATGCAAGGAGATGTCAGAGAGGAGGGTTCGATCCGTGGGTGGGGAAGATTCCCTGAAGGAAGAAATGGCAACACACTACAGTGTTCTTGCCTGGAGAATCCCCTGGACAGAGGGTACTGGCGGACTACAGTCCATGAGGTCGCAAAGAATCGGATACCACTGAGCGACTGAGCTTTCAGTTCGTAGTCCTCCCAATAATTTTCTGTCCTTGGTAGTGTTGGGAAGCCTTGAAATTGACAGTTTCTTTCAGAATTGCTGGTGTAAAGAGGCAGGTTTCTGACAGGTTTCTGAGAGGCAGCACCTGGTTAAAAGTGTAAACGGTGAATGACTGAGGGGGCAGAAACTCATTTTTATTGGACAGTTTCTGGACTCCTTGGTATTCCCTTTTCTGTACTTTAGATTTACGGTTTTGTTAATTTAGCTGCTGAGTCTCGTATCCGACTATTGGCGACCCCATAGCCTGTTATGGTTATTATACGTTATACAACCTTAGCAGTCCCTATCTTAAACTCCTACTTTCTCCTTTATCTCCCCTTTTAAGATCTTGTTGTATATATATGCTTGTATGCATAAAGTAGGACTTCCCTGGTGGCTCAGACGGTAAAGTGTCTGTCCACAATGCGGAAGACCTGGGTTCGATCCCTGGGTCGGGAAGATTTCCTGGAGAAGGAAATGGCAACCCTTTCCAGTACTCTTGCCTGGAAAATCCCATGGACGGAGGAGCTTGGTGCAGGCCACTCACTGTCCATGGGGTCGCAAAGAGTCGGGCACGACTGAGCGACTTCACTTTCATGCATAAAGTTTATTGTGGACAAAAATTATTGCCCTCCACTTAAGTAAACAGAATGTAGCCCACCTTCAGGCCACCCGAAACTGCAGCTGCGTCTAAGTGTGCCTGAGGGGACTTAAGGATGTAGGAAACAGGCTACTGGCCCTAGATAGTTAAAGAGACTTATGTGAGTCTGGACTCTAGCGTCTTCGCATTTAGAGAGAAGTACTAAAATTATTAGCTTGAGGTGTCTTTTTTCGTGATTAGCAGTAGTTTTGATACTTGATTTCTTTTTCCCCGCAGCCCAAACTCCTGTATATCCTAGGTCCTCCCTTACCTCTTCGGGGTAGTTCTGAGAGTCTGTCTCCTGAGCTATGGTCCTAAGTAAGGTCACCAAATAGAAATTATAAATTTTAAGTTGTGCATTTTTTTCAGCTGACAATTATATATAATGTAAATAACACATGTGCTCATGGTAAAAAGTACTGTCTATACCAACACTTTAATACTGTTGACTAAAGAAAAATGCACTGTTGCTGGGTCATTTGGTAAGAGTATGTTTACTTTTGTAAGAAACCACCAAAAAGTGGCTGTACCGTTTTGCCTTCCAAAATGAGAGTTTGCATTGTTCCACAATTGGCATTGTCATTTTTCCAGATTTTGGACACACAGATATATAGTAGTATCTGGCTTTAGTTTGCATTTCCCATTTACGTATGATGTAGAGCATCTTTTCACAAGCTTACTTGCCATCTGTATATCTTCTTAGGTATCTTTTAAGGTCTTCGGACCATTTGTTTTTTAATTGAGATAAAAAACTATTTTATTCATTTTTATTTGTTGATGGTGCTGGGAGGCATGTGGGATTTTAGTTCCCTGACCAGGGATTGAACCTGCACCTTCTGCATTGGAAACTGGAGCCTTAACCACTGGACCTCCAGGGGAGTCCCCTTTTTTTTTATTGCGTTTTAAGTGCTCTTTGTATATTTTGGATAGCAGCCCTTATCAGATGTGCCTTTTGCAAATATTTTCTCCTCATCTGTGGCTTATCTTCTCATTCGTTCTCTCTTTTTAAAAATCATGATCAGTGTTTTATTTATATTGATGTTGGGATGTGTTTAAAATCTATGATCAATAATATCAATGATATTATTAATAAGCAACTTCTTTTCTCCCTATGATCTCACCTTATAAGTTTCTCCTAGTTTTAGGATGATGCCCTTCAGAATATGGAAAGCTTAGACTGGTTGAAGCTTTTCTTAGTTCTCACATTGACTGCTTTTCCTGCTGCCTGCTTTTTCTGTCAGTCTTCTGTAAACATTGCCCTTGTGTCTCCTTTCAAAGTTCTCTTTCCTTCTCTTTGTAATGGTCCTCCCCATTGACTGCACTTGGCTTCTCAGATTAAGGAGGAGAGAGAGAGACAACACTGAAACTGGAAGAGCAGCTGCTGGTTTTCTGTGTTTTTATTCTTTTGATCGCAGTTCACTTTTAGTTTTCAACAAAAAGTCTCGTGTTTATTACTGAGCCAAAGCACTAATGCAGAAACACTGACACGACAAAAATCATAAATCATTTTCCTAGTAAAACACATCCAGCTATTCATATAGTATTGATTTTTCAGAGTGATATGATAAGATGCAGGTGCTCTTGGCACAGTATGAATATGTGTGCCACCTCATGTGCAGGACGCCTTATAGATCCAGTTTGGTTCTTCTCCAGTGTCATCTTTTGTGTTTGCACCTGATTTTATTACCAGTTTTATTCAAATTCACTGGGGAATGGGACGATTCTACTTTTGTTTTTTGTCCAGGAATCACTTGATCATGAAAGTTTGTTGAGAAGATTTGGCTTGAAGCAAATGCCACAGTTCACTCCACCTCCACACCTTAGCTGTGCCATGTGGCATGTGGGATCTTAGTTTCCTGACAAGGGACCGAATCCACTACCCGACCTCTGCATTGGAAGCCTGAAGTCATAATCACTGGACTACTGGGAAAGTCCCCCCAAAGTCAGAATTGTTTTGACCCTTTTAGTTCTAATATCTGACTTTGCATCATAACTCATTTAAAAGACAAAAGGAGAAAGGAGTTGAGAGATTATCCTCAGTCATTCCTGTACTTTAGTGATTTCAGACTGGGTGTAATTTTGCCCTGCAAGAGGTGTTTGGTGTTGCCTGGGAAAATTTCTGGTTGTCTTAAAAAGGTGTGGATGAGGGGTATAAGTGCATCCAATGGATGGAGGTCAGGGATGCTGCAAGTATCCTACCAATGCACGGGACAGGCCCTCATGAGTCATTCAGCCCAAAATGTCATCAATGCTAGATTTGAGAAACTCTGCTGTGACGTATCAGAGAAGGCAATGGCAACCCACTCCAGTACTCTTGCCTGGAAAATCCCATGGGCGCAGGAGCCTGGTAGGCTGCAGTCCATGGGGTCGCTAAGAGTCGGACACGACTGAGCGACTTCACTTTCACTTTTCAGTTTCATGCGTTGGAGAAGGAAATGGCAACCCACTCCAGTGTTCTTGCCTGGAGAATCCCAGGGACGGGGTAGCCTGATGGGCTGCCGTCTATGGGTTCGCACAGAGCTGGACACGACTGACGCGACTTAGCAGCAGCCAGCAGCAGCTGTGATGTATATTATTTTCTTTGAGAAACAAAATCTCATAGTGAATGAAAGAATCTGAAATTGAATGAAGATGAGTTGAATGTGAAAGTTGTTAAATGTGTTTGAAAATTAATAATTTTTGTATTCTAACTTTTAATTTAAAATTAAAAGACCTTGTCTGTCTTGTTTTCTACTGTGCCAAAATAGCATTTGGCCTCTAGTAGGTGCTTGATTCATATTTGCTGAAGGCATGTATTGTCTTAGCCTTAAATTTTTGCTATTTAAAAGAGTAACAGAGTACTTTACAGGTGTTATTTATTTATTTATTTTAACTTTTTATTTTTACTTTATTTTACTTTATAATACTGTATACAGGTGTTATTTAACATTCAGAAACATTCAGTGTGAAAATATGACTTTTTCATTTTATTGTGTTAAATTAGAAGTATGACCTTAAATTAGACCTCGGAAGGGAGTTAACTAACATTAATTATCAAGGATTTGCTTAAGTGTTTCAAATGGTGAGTGCTGATGAGAGACCTAAGTGCTTGCATTAATTTTGTATCTTGTGATAAAATTCAGACTCGTTAGATGTCTTTGTTCCTTAGTTTGCTATCTGTAAAATAGATTTAATCTTTTGCTCCTTCGGTACCTCCTGAAATTAATAGGGTATGTGAAACACTAATTTTCTTTAAAGAAAAACACTTTTATCTCATAAATTTTAGTCTTATTTGTTTGACATGTCAAAATAACAAAACATGTTTTTGTGGTATACAACACTGGCAAAGTTCTGGGAAGAATATAAGCTAGCTTAAGACAAAGTCTCTACTCTGAGGTTTCTTAAACTCTAAGAGATGTCTTCATCTTTCTGAACAATTCAGTTCAAAAGTGAAGCAAGGTAGCAGTCCCTGTGAGTAGAAACTACAGTGGCTTAGAGCTGTGCATAAAGAGCATTAGGAGAGTCAGAATGTCAGAGCGTGAGTAGGGTAAAGAGAGTGTTCACATGAAGTGGGATTATTTATATCCCATAGGGCCAAGGAAGAGTACAGCTTACTGAACATTTTATATTGATAATAATTTATTTATTTTTAAAAGCATACTATTTATCCTATTACTATCCAATTTTCAACCTGAAAAGTTAACTTTATAGATTTTATACTAAAAAGATAGGACCCAGATTATCACAAATGTGTTTTCCACTTCCAGTTTCAACATGTCCATGTGTTATATTTTTTTCTGTCATTTCCATTGATAGGGGCTTCTTCTTTGTTCCTAAGTCATTTCAGTCATGTCTGACCCTTTGTGACCTTATGGACTGTAGCCCGCCAGGCTTCTCTATCCATGGAATTTTCCAGGCAAGAATATTGGAGTGGGTTCCCATACCCTCCTCTAGGGGATCTTCCCAACTTTGGGATTGAACCTGCATTTCTTATGTCTCCTGTATTGGCAGGCTGGTTCTTTACCACTAGCACCATGTGAGAAACCCCTCTTCTTTGTTGGGGTTACCTAACTTCTCATTTGGAGACATTCTAGCACTTTTTAATCTTCAGTTTTTCTGATATTTCACTCTTAGTTTCCTAGGTATGAATCTTCTTGCATTTTCATTATGTTGGTCATTTACTCCTCATCCAGGACAATATCCTCTGAGCTTAAAAGTTAGGCTGTTTCTGCTTTTTTTCTGTTTCATCAATTATCATGTTTCATTTGTTTCCATCTTTCAGAAATTTGTTGTATGTGTTTGTCCACAGATGGTCCTCTGTTCCATTCTCTTTTTCATTGTAATTTTATGGCAGTCTATTCTTTACTGTTATTTAGAGGGATTGATCTACAAGAAAAGAAGATAGATAGATACTGTTAATGGACTAACTTGAGTTACTGGAAGCCCAGATAGTATGATTTTGATTACGGAAGAGGTGTAGGGGGAGATAGAGGAGTGGGAAGAGGAAGAAGACGATAAAAAAATCCAGGGTAAGGAAATAATGTAAAAAAGGTTTGGAAACAGAGGATGTGAGCCAAGTTGTTTTTCACTTGATCCAGAAGAATTACTCTTTATAGTATTATAGTAGGCAGTCAGCAGATACTTGCTGAATGGATAAATGAAGAACTTAACTTTTTACCAAACTGATGATTTACTTTTCTTTCAGGATCATCTCAAAAATGACTATAGAAGAAGATTTTGCCGACCTTCCAGGTGATCTGTATACTTAAGCTTTTAAGATGATTTTTATTCCCATCTTGAGAAAGTGGAATTTTTAAATGCAGAAAGGAAAAACTATTAACCTCTGACTAAAATAATGATTTATATGCTCATTGGTTAAGTATAATCATCTTAGTTATTTTATATTAACAGAGAAATATTAGTGCAAACAGTGCATTGGCTAAATGGCAGTCATAAAAGAAATTCGCCTGATGAGTGATGGATCAGGAAGCGGCAGTTTCAGTTTTGACTGAATGACAGCTACGGATAAAGCACTCTAGGCTTTGAATGGTACTAGCAGAGAGGTGCAGTTTATTCTGTGGGGCTGAGAAAGGGACAAGGTGGGTGTGACCCTAATGGGCGATAGAAGGGCCTTCGTGGTGGCAGAACTGTTCAGCACCTTGGCTCTTGTGGGCATAACTGAATCTTCAGATATGATAAATTGCATAGAACTTAGTACATACACGAACATAAACATGCAAATGAGCACATGTAGAACTGGAAAAATCTGAATAAAATTGGTGATTTTGTCAATATCCGTATCATGGTTTTGATAATATATTCTATTAGGTGAACTGTTCCTATTGAAGGAAACTGGATAAAGTGAACAGGAGATCTCTTTTATATTATTTTTATAACTGCATGTGAATCTAAAATTATATCAATATAATTTTTAATTAAAAAATTATATTGATTCATTAGTTCCTTCAGATTAAGGGTATTGAATCAAAAGTGCATTTGAAATGTAGGGAAGACTATGTTACTTGGAGCTGTTAGCACTTGTGACTATAGAGTCTTTATTAAAGAAGCATTTCAGGAATGATTAGTTCTTAGTTCAGTCGCTCAGTCATGTCCGACTCTTTGCGACCCCATGAGTCGCAGCACGCCAGGCCTCCCTGTCCTGTCACCAACTCCCGGAGTTTACTCAGACTCAACGTCCATCGAGTCAGTGATGCCATCCAGCCATCTCGTCCTCGGTTGTCCTCTTCTCCTCCTGCCCCCAATCCCTCCCAGCATCAGAGTCTTTTCCAATGAGTCAACTCTTTGCATGAGGTGGCCAAAGTACTGGAGTTTCAGCTTTAGCATCATTCCTTCCAAAGAAATCCCAGGACTGATCTCCTTTAGAATGGACTGGTTGGATCTTCTTGCAGTCCAAGGGACTCTCAAGAGTCTTCTCCAACACCACAGTTCAAAAGCATCAATTCTTCGGCGTTCAGCCTTCTTCACAGTCCAACTCTCACATCCATACATGACCACAGGAAAAACCATAGCCTTTGTTCAAAAAAGTTTTATGTTCTTTGTTAGGTACAGCAGTAGTCTAAAACAGCTTTAGACATGGCTATTCAATCAGGGAATATAATTGTTAATGTAGACAATAAATACTGCTTCGTATACTTTTTGGGAACTCTTGGTCTCTCAAATACTTGTTTTATCCTCAGATTTTAATGGTGATATTTTTCTCATTAAGTAAAAATGAGTATTTTGTAATAAGGAGATATGGAATTTTCAAGATAGATGTTAATAATTAGCAAATACCTTTTAGAAATGATACATTAACATTTTCTGTTCTTTGTTTCTTACTAGGGCACCTGACATTAATACAGAGCAAGGCCAGAATATACTGGAAGTCTTACTAGACTGTTTTGAAGAAAAAAGTAAGGTTTCACTTTGTGGATTGGGATGGCTGAAATATAAATTTGTCCATTGACATCAAATTCAGCAAATATGTTCTAGCATTTCAGTATATATTCTCCCAGGAATTTTGAGTACATGTGCAGTCCTTCATGTACCTTCTGGTATACTGAAGATGTGTGTTAGTTGTTCAGTCATATCCAGCTGTTTGCGACCTCATGGCTTATAGCCCGCCAGGCTCCTCCATCCATGGGGTTTTCCCGGCAGGAATACTGGAGTGGGTTGCCATTTCCTTCTCCATAATGAAGATAGTACTGGCAAAAATGAGAATAATTTGTTATTCCCTTTAGTTCACACTAGATTCCTATAGTCTGGAATTCTGTAAATAATTATTATACACTAGAGGATGTATCTTATTAATGGAAATAATGTGCAGAATTCTTGAGATCTCTGAAGAGCTTGTAATAACATTTGGTGATTTGCACCCCTTCCTAAAGAAAAGATATATTATGGCAAGTTTTAGGAAACTTTTCTAAGTGCTGATTAATATCAGAAGGGATTGGAATAAAAGCCAACCAAAACAAACAAAGCAAAACAAAAAAAAGCCAACCAAAGAAAAGCACACATAGTGGAAAGGTATCTCTTCTTTTTAAGTTCTGAAAGATGAATTGGCACATACTTCTTCAGAAATCTTGTCTGTCTTTTTCAGTTCCTGATGCCTTCTGGGTACATTTGAATATTGAATTGATGTCTGTACTTCAGTTAAACTAATTGTGCTTAAAAGAATCAAAAGAATTCTTCATGTATAATATAGGGCTTCTTTTAATTTTAACCAAAAATTTTTATATGTTTAAATTTTTTTTGACTTTTTAGGTCTTGCCAGTGATGTTAGTAAAAATGCCACAAAATCAGTGCTTTATTCAACACCTAAAACAAAAGATATTTGTGTTCAGTCATCAAGCAAAGAGGTAGGTCTAAAAGGAGAGCTTCATGAGTAAAGCTCAATACACAAAATTAGATACATTTTAGTTGTTTGTAAGTCTTATTCTTTAAAAGGAACCCTATATTTCCATTGAGTTTACATGAAATTTAGAGATATTTTATGAAAATTTTGGTCCTACATTTCCTGTGGTTGAAATTGGAGGTCTGGGAATTAGAATCATCAAATTATAACACAATTATTTTTCACTCTTAGTGAAGGTAGTTTATTGCTAAACAGGGAAATCAGTCTTTCATTCATTATATATCTTAACGGGATACATTGGCCTAACTCTACAAAACAGCCGCCTTTGAAATAGAGATTTTGAAGCTAATGATTGAAGACAAATTATTCAAAAGCACAGTAGTAATTGAAGAGAAAAATTGTATATAGACATACATTGTAGATTGTGCTTTGCCTGTTGCCCTTCACAGATAGTTTACAAATTGAAGGTTTTTGGTAACCCTGTGTCAAGCAAGTCTCTCTGCTGTTTTTTTCTGACAGCATTTGTTTGCTTCATGTCTCTATGTCATGTTTTGGTAATTTCTCACTATATTTCAAACATTTTTATTATTATTATATTTGTCATGATCTATGTATGATCAGAGACCTTTGAAGTTACTGTTGCAAAAAAATTATGACTTCTAGAAGGCTCAGACAATGGTTAACATTTTTTAGCAATAAATATTTTTTAAGGTATGCAAATTTTTTTAGACATAATGCTGTTGCACACTTACTCTACTACATTGACATTGAAGTCACTCAGTCGTGTCCAACTCTTTGAGACCCCATGGACTGTAGCCTGCCAGGCTCCTCCCTCCATGGAATTTTCCAGGCAAGAATACTGGAGTGGGTTGCCATTTCCTTCTCCAAACTATACTACAGTTTAGTGGAAACAGTTTTTATGTACACTGGGAAATCAAAAAATTGATGTGCCTTGCTTTGTTGTAGTACTCTCTTTATTGGGGTGGTCTGAAATGGAATTTGCAGTATCTGAGAGGAAGACCTGTAATGCTAGAAATAACATTCACTAGAAACTTGTATAAACAAATAGTTAACCACATATAGCCTTTTGGTTCTAAGGAATGAAGACATCCATTGTTGTCATAATTGAGAGACTTTTTTTAATGTGATAAATTATATTAATTTTTGACAGTTAAATCAACTAAGTTTCCTGGGATAATCTTGGCTTGGTCATGAAGTATTAACTTGTTCTGATTTGGTTTGCTAATATTTTAAGATGATTGCATCTGTGTTCATGAACAATATTTTATTTTTCTTTTCTCAAAATGTTCTTGTGGGGCTTTGATATCAAGGGTAGAGGTTCTACTTTCAGGTAGGATGTAACAGATTGCAGTAGGTCAATGCTTCTGCTGCAACAGCTAGTTTAAAAAAAGAATAAAATGCAAAAGAACTGATGTTTTTTAGAGACATGGGAGTTGTGGAAGCAACAAGGACTAGATGAACTAAAAAAGAAAGTGAAATCCTTAGAACAGGAGTTGATGATTGTTAGTCATTTTCTTCCCTGAGAGTATTTGCTGATTTGGGGCAAAAACTGAAGATTTTAGGTTGGCCCAAACAGAGTGAGTCCACTGAGGGAAAGCAGAGCTTTTGACACTTGTGCAGGGATGGCATGACATATTGGAATCCTGGAGGTTCCCCAAAAGGATAACTTTGTTGTTGTTCAGTCACTAAGCCATGTCTGACACTTTGCAACCCCATGGACTGTAGCCCACTATACTCCTTTGTCCATGGGGTTCTGGCAAGAATACTGGGGTGGGTTGCCATTTCCTTCTCCAGGGGATCTTTCCAGACCAAGGATCAAACCTGCATCTCCTGCATTGGCAGATGGGTTCTTTACCACTGTACCACCTGATAAGCCCTAGCTTGGAGAGAGAATTTAATTTTTTTTTTTGGAGAGGTAATTTTAATTTAACATTGTCCATTGTGTGTGCTAGTCACTCAGTTGGGTCCTACTCTTTGCAACTCCATGGACTGTATCCCTCCAGACCCCTCTGTCCATGGAATTCTCTGTCCATGGGTAATATTTGCCTCGGTATATTTTAAAAGGTAAAAATGCTTAAGGTAGCACATGTGTTGTCTTGGTGGGACAAGGTCAAGAGTGGTAGCCAAGAATACTGGAGTGGGTAGCCATTCCCTTCTTTAGGGGATCTTCCTGATTCAGGGATTGAACTCGGGTCTCCTGCATTGCAGGCAGATTCTTTACCATCTCAGTCAAATGCTTATACTAGGACCTTTGTCAAATGTTCCAGTGGTCCTTATTGGTCTCCTCACATTTAGGAGTGTAAAACTAAAATGGTAATTGGAAACTCTGCATACTTAAGAGTTGTACATTTTTAGATTTTGCTGTAGTGTGACCTGTATGTCCACATCATTGTGAAAAGCTTCTTGTTAATATCTGCAGGCTTTCTTCTCTTGACTTGATAAGTTTTTCTGACAAATCTCTCCTGCTTGGGTGTCTGATTTTAACAGTGAGTGTTCTCAGCCTAGTAGGGGCAAGGAGGAAGATGGATTTTGAATACTTCTACTTAATGTCTCTATTTTCAGTGTATTATTCTTACCTTCAGTTTCTGATCTTCATGTCTCTGATCTCACAGTCTTCTGCACCTTGCTTTTTGTTTTGTTTTGTTTTACATAATCATTCATGTTGCTGTACTTTATTCATTTCTCTTGTATTTGTGATGTTAAATGCCTATATGGCAATTTATTTGTCTAATCTTCTTTAGGTTTTTAAAAGCTATTCATTGTTTCTATGATAGGTTATATGAATTTGGTTTCTACAGTGTTATTTATGTATGCAACTTTACCAGCCCGTTTCATGTTTTACAATTTTTTTTCAATTTTAAAACAAATATGTTTAATCACAATTGGTAATTAAATAGAGTAGATCTAATGCTGTATCTCTTTTAGACTCAGAGCCCAAAGTCACATCCAAAGTCAGGTCCAGTTTCTTCAAGGAAGAAAGAAGCCCCTCTGCAGTTAACTGTAGAACTAAATGAAGCTGTCAGCAAATCAGGTTGGTAGCATCCCCATGGGTAATACTTGCCTTGGTATATTTTAAAAGGTAAAAGTACTTTAGGTAGCACATATGTTGTCTTGGTGGGACAAGGTCAGGGTCAGCCTAGACAGAATTGTGAAATAGATGAAGTTGTTTTTGAGTCTCTCTCAAGTCCATTGTTGGTGTGTGTGTGTGTGTGTGTGTGTGTTTAACGTGAATAAGTTTTAAAATTTTTATTGAAATATAGTTGATTTACAATGTTGCCAGGGTCCAGCCCCGGTGGATCCAGGGAATTTGAAGGGTGGACGGCGTTGGCGTGGAAAGACTTGTTTATTTATTAATATAAGATTAGATTAAGAAACTATAGTGTAGTAGGAAGACTAAGTGGAGGAAGAGGGCTGAATAGATTGGGTTACGCGGAAGACCAATAAAATTCCAGACAAGGAATTTGCGCCATCTACGTTGGGCCACTGGCGCTCGCTTGAATATCTAAGGGTGCCTCGCCTTAAGCTCCCTTTCGTGTGGGTCTTAACAGCCAGGGCAAGTAAGTAGACCTGGCGAGCCTCCGCGCCCCAGATGGAAATTCAGCCTGAAATTAAAGTAAAGAGCAGAGAGAGGGAAAGGGAGAGAAGAGAGAGAGAGACACGGGGGGAGCCAGATTCTCAAGAAACCAGGCCGAGAGACTAGTCCGAGAAACTGGTCCAATCCTTTATTGTTCAGAAGGCCTTTTATACTTTTGATAAAACACGGAGATCAATGGGTAACGCAAAATTACGTAGCATTCTCAACCCAGACTCTTTCTGTAAATCATTTTGTATACAAAAGGTCTCAGGTGATTTACATTATCTTCTGGCCAAGAGGCTTGTTAACACTTTTTGGCTCTCTTCCTTAATGAATGTTAATTTTGTTTCCCCTGAAGTGTTTTTCTTTAATCTACATCTCCTTAAAGCGCTAAAGTTACATCTCTATAGAACAAAGGTGCAGTGGGTTATAACAAAGAAGGTACTTAACTCAAAGATCTAATGTTGCTAATACAAGGTCTACTACTTGTTTTTCTATATACCAACTATACCTAAAAATAAAGGATATGAAAATTTGGTAGCAAGCATTGACTCAACAAATGAAACTTTTAATCAGTCCTATTCTAAAGATTTTGACTCCTCGGAAGCTCCTACATTCCTAGGATGTTTTAAGCTTCCTGTGCCTCCTGCGGTCAGGAGGCCTCAAACAATCACACGTGCAGCTGTACCAGTCCTGCAGGCAGGCTAGAAAGCCATCAGAGGGGTTTTTGGATTGAAACACTCTTTCAAATGCAGAAGACTAAAGCCCTGAATTGACTTTTTCCAGAGAATGTCAGAAGGGTGGAAAAGCAGAGCACAAAAACCGGCAGATTTTTGTTGGGGAACATGCTTAGGAATTTCCAGAGGGGCCCCTGAAGTCTGAGCACGCCTTGCGTATGTCAGCTTCCTTCCTCATGACCTTGTCACGGGCGGGATTCCTCACACTGGCTTCCGGCACAATGTTGTGTTTAATTTGTGCTGTATAGCAAAGTGACTCAGTTATACATATATATATTCTTTTTAATATTCTTTTCCATTATGGTTTATCACAGGATAGACAGGATAGTTCCTTGTGCTCTACAGTAAGACCGTTATTCATCCATCCTGTATACAATAGTGTGCGTCTGCTAATCCCAAGATCCCTATCCTTCCCTTCCCAACCTCCCTCCCCCTTGGCAACTGCAAGTCTGTTCTCTATGAATCTGTTTCTGTTTCATAGATATATTCATTTATGTCATATTTTAAATTCCACATATAAGTGATATCACATAGTATTTGCCTTTCTCTTTCTGATTTACTTTGCTAAGATGGACCTTAATCTCTAGGTCCATCCATTTACTACAAATGGAATTCTTTTTAATGGTTAAGTGATATTCCAGTGCACATGCACGTGTGCATGCGTGTGCACGTGTGTGTGTGTGTGCAGATTGACTATATGTGGTTAGTATTCATTTTCTGTCTCCTCCTTTTGTTCCATTTCTTTTAGTCAGTTATATGTGGTGCTGCTTTTTAAAGTGTTGTTTATATTTTTCAAGTTAGAAAAGTTCTTCATTTAAGGTAAGAGTCAAAGATTTAAAAGAAAAAACTAATCCTCATTTCCCTCATCTTGCTGAGGTAACCTTGAATCCTTCCGTATCTTCATTGGTGCTCCTTAATGAATACATATAGAAATGTGTGTGTTTATGTGTGCATGTGTATGCACACTTGTGAAAGAGACTTTCACAATTTACTTTTTACCAGGAATGTAAGAATGTACCTTTCACCTGATAGATTTTTATTCTACTTTTTTTGCCAGTTTGATCAGTATTAAGTAATCTGTTATTTTAGTGTATTTCTGTGATTACCACGGAGTTTGAACACCTTTTTATAAGTTTACTAGCTGTTTGAATTTCTTTTTATCTTAGTTGTTTGTCCATATGCTTTGCCCATTTGTTTCTCTGGTTTATCAGAAGTCTTTAAAATGAATATATGTAATTAAATATCTGTAATCTGTGTGGCAGGTATTTTTCCAAATGATCCCTTAACTATTACAGATTTTGGTTATAGTATCTTATATGGTAAGTAACATTTCTTATTTGACTTGTCAAATGTTGGATTTCTTTTTCCCATTTCCTATTTGTTAAAAGATTTGTTTTATCCTGAAAGTATATATAATACTTAGATTTTCATCTTAGCATCTTTATTCTTAAACTTTTAATCCGTCTGGATGTGTTTTGGTATATAATGTGACATAATGTTAAAATTTTATTAAATACTTTCTTCATGATGGTCATTTGTGCTAGGTGCATTCATTAGTTACTTGATCCATTCTCATCTCAATGGGCTACTTTTATCATATATTATTTAATAAGCTTTAAAAAATAATTTTTATTTATTATTTTTGGCTATACTGGGTCCTCATTACTAAGTGCATGCTTTCTTTAGTTACACTAAGTAGGGGCTACTCTTCACTGTGGTGTGCAGACTGCTCCTTGCAGTGTCTTCTCTTGTTGCAGGGCACAGGCTCTACTGTGGTGCACTGGCTTAATTGCTCCATGGCATGTGGGTGTGTCCCCTGCATTGGCAGGTGGATTCTTACCACTATACCACCAGGGAGGTCCCTCAATGTGCTTTTGAATTTTGGTTCATTTGTTTATTCTTAATGTCAATACTGCTTTAATAATAGTATTTTTACAGCAATATGGTGATATAAAGGTGTTTATAGTCACTATTTTGCCACTCTTAGAAGTTTTTACTTTCTATGAACTTTATTTATTGTTTACAGTAAAATTTTGTTATGATTTTCACTGAGGTTGGATTGATTTGTATAGGAATTTTGTGAAAATTCTAATTTTTCTATCATTTAGCTTTTCTATATACAAACATATGTATTTATGTCGTTCAAGCTACTATCACTAATGAACATAGATGCAAGAATCCTCAACAAAACTCTAGCAAACAGAATTCAACAACACATTAAAAAGCTCATATATGATGATTAAGTTGGGTTTATTCCAGGGATGCAAGGATGCTTCATTATATGCAAATCAATCAGTGTGATAAACCATATTAACAAATTGAAAGAAAACACTGCATGATCCTCTCAATAGATGCAGAAAAAGCCTATGACAGAATTCATCACCCATTTATGATTAAAACTCTTCAAAAAATGGGCATAGAAGGAACCTCCCTCAACATCAGTTGAGTTAGTTCAGTCGCTCATTCGTGTCCTGCTCCTTGAAACCCCATGAATCACAGCACGCCAGGCCTCCCTGTCCATCGCCAACTCCCGGAGTTCACCCAAATTCATGTGCATCGAGTCGGTGGTGCCATCCAGCCATCTCATCCTCTGTCGTTCCCTTCTCCTCCTGCCTCCAAGCCCGCCCAGCATCAGGGTCTTTTCCAGTGAGTCATGAGGTGGCCAAACTATTGCAAGGAGGCTGGTTGGATCTCCTTGCAGTCCAAGGGACTCTCAAGTGTCTTCTCCAACACCACACTTCAAAAGCATCAATTCTTCAGTGCTCAGCTTTCTTTATAGTCCAACTCTCACATCCATACATGACCACTGGAGAAACCATAGCTTTGACTAGACGGACCTTTGTTGGCAAACTAATATCTCTGCTTTTCAATATGCTATCTAGGTTGGTCATAACTTTACTTCCAAGGAGTAAGCGTCCTTTAATTTCATGGCTGAAATCACCATCTGCAGTGATTTTGGAGCCCCCCAGAATAAAGTCTGACACTGTTTCCACTGTTTCCCCATCTATTTCCCATGAAGTGATGGGACCAGATGCTGTGTTCTTAGTTTTCTGAATGTTGAGTTTTAAGTCAACTTTTTCACTCTCTTTTTTCACTTTAATCAAGAGGCTTTTTAGTTCCTCTTCACTTTCTACCATGTGGGTGGTGTCATCTGCATATCGGAGGTTACTAATATTTCTCCCAGCATTCTTGATTCCAGCTTGTGCTTTTTCTAACCCAGCGTTTCTCATGATGTACTTTGCATAGAAGTTGAATAAGCAGGGTGACATACAGCCTTGACGTACTCCTTTTCCTATTTGGAACCAGTCTGTTTTTCCATGTCCAGTTCTAACTATTGCTTCCTGACCTGCATATAGGTTTCTCAAGAGGCAGGTCAGGTGGTCTGGTATTCCCATCTCTTTCAGAATTTTCCACAGTTTATTGTGATCCACACAGTCAAAGGCTTTGGCATAGTCAGTAAAGCAGAAATAGATGTTTTTCTGGAACTCTTGCTTTTTTGATGATTCAGCAGATGTTGGCAATTTGATCTCTAGTTCCTCTGCCTTTTCTAAAACCAGCTTGAACATCTGGAAGTTCACGGTTCACATATTACTGAAGCCTGGCTTGGAGAATTTTGAGCATTACTTTACTAGCATGTGAGATGAGTGCAATTGTGTGGTAGCTTGAGCATTCTTTGGCATTGCCTTTCTTTAGGATTGGAATGAAAACTGACCTTTTCCAGTCCTGTGGCAACTGCTGAGTGTTCCAAATTTGCTGGCTTATTGAGTGCAGCACTTTCACAGCATCATCTTCCAGGATTTGAAATAGCTCAACTGGAATTCCATCACCTCCACTAGCTTTGTTCATAGTGATGCTTTCTAAGGCCCACTTGACTGCACATTCCAAGATGTCTGGCTCTAAATGAGTGATCACATCATCATGATTATCTGGGTCGTGAAGATCTTTTTTGTACAGTTCTTCCATGTATTCTTGCCACCTCTTCTTAATATCTTCTGTTTCTGTTTAGATCCGTACTATTTCTGTCCTTTATCGAGCCCATCTTTGCATGAAATGTCCCCTTGGTGTCTCTAATTTTGTTGAAGAGATCTCTAGTCTTTCCCATTCTGTTGTTTTCCTGTATTTCTTTGCATTGATTGCTGAGGAAGCCTTTCTTATCTGTCTCTCCTTGCTATTGTTTGGAACTCTTCATCTGAATACCTCAACATAGTAAAGGCCATATATGATAAGCCCACAGCAAACATTATTCTCAATGGTGAGAAACTGAAAGCATTCCTTCTGTGATCAGGAGCAAGACAAGGGTGTCCACTCTCACCACTGTTTTTCAACATAGTTTTGGAAGACATAGCTATGGCATTCAGAGAAGTAAAAGAAATAAAATAGTTCAAATTGGAAAAGAAGTAAAGCTCCTACTGTTTCCAGACGGTATGAATCTATACACAGAAAACTCTAAAGATACTGTTAGAAAGTTACTAGAGCTAATCACTGAACTTAGCAAAATTGTGGGATACAAAATCAGTACACAGAAATCACTTGCATTCCTATATACTAATAATGAAAAATCTCAGAAATTAAGGAATAAATCACTTTCACCATTGCAACAAAAAGAATAAAATATCTAGGAATAAACCTACCTAAGGGGACAAAAGAACTGTATACAGAAAATTTTAAGACACGGATGAAGAAATCAGATGACATAAACAGAGATATTCCATGTTCCTCGGTAGGAAGAATCAATATTGTGAAAGTGACTATACTACCAAATGCAATCTACAGATTGAATGTGATACCTATCAAATTACCAATGGCATTTTTCACAGAACTAGAACAAAAAATTTAACAATTCATATCGAGACACAAAAGACCCTGAATAGCCAGTACAGTCTTCAGAAAGAAGAATGGAGCTGAAGGAGGCAAATTTTCTGACTTCAGATTATACTACAAAGCTACAGTGATCAAGATAGTATGGTTCAGTTCAGTCGCTCAGTCGCGTCCGACTCTTCGCGACCCCATGAATCGCAGCACACCAGGCCTCCCTGTCCATCACCAACTCTCGGAGTTCGCTCAGACTTAAATGTCCGAGTCCGTGATGCCATCCAGCCATCTCATCCTCTGTCGTCCCTTTCTCCTCCTGCCCCCAATCCCTCCCAGCATCAGAGTCTTTTCCAATGAGTCAACTCTTCACATGAGGTGGCCAAAGTACTGGAGTTTCAGCTTTAGCATCATGCCTTCCAAAGAACACCCAGGACTGATCTCCTTTAGAATGGACTGGTTGGATCTCCTGGCAGTCCAAGGGACTCTCAAGAGTCTTCTCCAACACCACACTTCAAAAGCGTCAATTCTTCGGCGCTCAGCCTTCTTCACATTCTGACTCTCACATCCATACATGACCACAGGAGAAACCATAGCCTTGACTAGACGGACCTTAGTCAGCAAAGTAATGTCTCTGCTTTTGAATATGCTATCTAGGTTGGTCATAACTTTTCTTCCAAGGAGTAAGCATCTTTTAATTTCATGGCTGCAATCACCATCTGCAGTGATTTTGGATGCCAAAAAAATTAAGTCTGACACTGTTTCCCCATCTATTTTCCATGAAGTGATGGGACTGGATGCCATCCATGATCCTCGTTTTCTGAATGTTGAGCTTTAAGCCAACTTTTTCACTCTCCTCTTTCACTTTCATCAAGAGGCTTTTTAGTTCCTCTTCACTTTCTGCCATAAGGGTGGTGTCATCTGCATATCTGAGGTTATATATTTTTCCTGGCAATCTTCATTCCAGCTTGTGTTTCTTCCAGTCCAGCGTTTCTCATGATGTACTTTGCAATAAGTTAAATAAGCAGGATGACAATATACAGCTTTGACGTACTCCTTTTCCTATTTGGAACCAGTCTGTTGTTCCATGTCCAGTTTTTACTGTTGCTTCCTGACCTGCATACAGATTTCTCAAGAGGCAGGTCAGGTGGTCTGGTATTCCCATCTCTTTCAGAATTTTCCACAGTTTATTGTGATCCACATAGTCAAAGGCTTTGGCATAGTCAGTAAAGCTGAAATAGATGTTTTTCTGGAACTCTCTTGCTTTTTCAATGGTCCAGCGGATGTTGGCAATTTGATCTCTGGTTCCTGTGTCTTTTCTAAAACCAGCTTGAACATCAGGAAGTTCATAGTTCACGTATTGCTGAAGCCTGGCTTGGAGAATTTTGAGCATTACTTTACTAGCATGTGAGATGAGTGCAATTGTGCGGTAGTTTCAGCATTCTTTGGCATTGCCTTTCTTTGGGATTGGAATGAAAGTACCTTTTCCAGTTCCATGGTCACTGCTGAGTTTTCCAAATTTGCTGGCTTATTGAGTGCAGCACTTTCACAGCATCATCTTTCAGGATTTGAAATAGCTCAACTGGAATTCCATCACCTCCACTAGCTTTGTTCGTAGTGATGCTTTCTAAGGCCCACTTAACTTCACATTCCAGGATGTCTGGCTCTAGGTGAGTGATCATACCATTGTGATTATCTGGGTCGTGAAGCTCTTTTTTGTACAGTTCTTCTGTGTATTCTTGCCACCTCTTCTTAATATCTTCTGCTTCTGTTAGGTCCATACCATTTCTGTCCTTTATCGAGCCCATCTTTGCATGAAATGTTCCCTTGGTGTCTCTAATTTTCTTGAAGAGATCTCTAGTCTTTCCCATTCTGTTGTTTCCCTCTATTTCTTTGCATTGATCGCTGAAGAAGGCTTTCTTATCTCTTCTTGCTATTCTTTGGAACTCTGCATTCCGATGCTTATATCTTTCCTTTTCTCCTTTGTTTTTCATCTCTTCTTTTCATAGCTATTTGTAAGGGCTCCCCAGACAGCCATTTTACTTTTTTGCATTTCTTTTCCATGGGGATGCTCTTGATCCCTGTCTTCTGTACAGTGTCATGAACCTCCTTCCATAGTTCATCAGGCACTCTATCTATCAGATCTAGGCCCTTGAATCCATTTGTCACTTCCACTGTATAATCATAAGGGATTTGATTTAGGTTATACCTGAATGGTCTAGTTGTTTTCCCTACTTTCTTCAATTTCAGTCTGTCTTTGGTAATAAGGAGTTCATGATCTCAGCCACAGTCAGCTCCTGGTCTTGTTTTTGTTGACTGTATAGAGCTTCTCCATCTTTGGCTGCAAAGAATATAATCCGTCTGATTTTGGTGTTGACCATCTGGTGGTGTCCATGTGTGGAGTCTTCTCTTGTGTTGTTGGAAGAGGGTGTTTGCTATTACCAGTGCATTTTCTTGGCAAAACTCTATTAGTCTTTGTCCTGCTTCATTCTGTATTCCAAGGCCAACTTTGCCTGTTACTCCTGGTGTTTCTTGACTTCCTACTTTGGCATTCCAGTCCCCTATAATGAAAAGGACATCTTTTTGAGTGTTAGTTCTGAATTGTCTTGAAGGTCTTCATAGAACCGTTCAGCTTCTTCAGTGTTACTAGTTGGGGCATAGACTTGGATTTCTGTGCATAGGAACCTGGAATGTGAGGTCCATGAATCAAGGCAAATTGGAAGTGATCATACAAGAGATGGCAAGAGTGATCGTCAAGATTCTAGGAATCAGCAAACTAGACTGGAATGGGTGAATTTAACTCAGATAACCATTATATCTACTACTGTGGGCAGGAATCCCTCAGAAGAAATGGAGTAGCCATCATGGTCAACAAAAGAGTCTGAAATGTAGTACTTGGATGCAATCTCAAAAATGACAGAATTATCTCTGTTCGTTTCCAAGGCAAACCATTCAGTATCATAGTAATCCAAGTCTGTGCCCCAACCAGTAACGCTGAAGAAGCTGAAGTTGTACGTTTCTATGAAGACCTATGCAGACAGTATGGTACTGGCACAAAAACAGAAAATATAGACCAATGGAACAAGATAGAAAGCCCACAAATAAACCCACACATCTGTGGGTACCTTCTTTTTGACAGAGAAGTCAAGACTATACAGTGGGGCAAAGGTAGCCTCTTGAATAAGTGGTGCTGGGAAAACTGGACAGCTACGTGTAAAAGAATGAAGTTACAACACTTCGTAGTACCATGTGGGCTTCCCTTTTGTCTCAGCTTGTAAAGAATGTGCCTGCAATGCAGGAGACCTGGGTTTGATCCCTAGGTTGGGAAGATCCCCTGGAGAAGGGAAAGGCTTCCCACTACAGTATTGTGGACTGGAGAATTCCATGGACTGTATATAGACCATGGGGTTGCAAAAGAGTTGGACATAATTGATGCCATACACAAAGATAAACTCAAAATGGATTAAGGACCTAAATGTAAGACAGAAAACTATATAAAACTTAGAGGAAAACATAGGCTGAACACTTGATGACATAAAACAAGATCCTCTATGATCCACTTCCTAGAGTAAAGGAAATAAAAACAAAAACAAGTGGGAACTAATTAAACTTAAATGCTTTGCACAGCAAAGGAAACTCTAAACAAGGTGAAAAGACAACCTCAGAATGGGAGAAAATAATAGAAAGGAAACAACTGACAAAGGATTAATTTCCAAAATACACAAGTAGCTCATATAAGTCAATATCAGAAAAACAAACAATCCAATCAAAAAGTGGGAAAAAGACCTAAACAAACATTTCTCCAAAAAGACATGTAGATGGCTCATAAACACATGAAAGGATGTTTAACGTCACTCATTATGAGATATTATTTTTATTATTTTTATAGCAAATCAAAGCTGTGATGAGATAATATCTCCCACTGGTTAAGTACATTCTTAAATTGGTTTTTTAATTTTTTTTTAAATTTATACATTCTTAGATTTTGAAGTCCTAAGTGTCATCTCTTTAAATACATATATATATATACACACATACATATTAATATTCTCTATATAGACATGTATATTATATATATATCTGTTCCGTATGTCCATATGTATACATATGTGCAAAAGTGTGCTCATTTAGTTGCCCTAAGTTACTCAACTTTTAACCTGAAGATTGAATCTCATAATTTCTCTAGGATTACCTAATACTTATTTTAGCTATGTGTGGTAATGTTTAGTCACTAAGTAGTGTCTGACTCTTCCAACTCCCATTTGCCAGGCTCCTCTATCCATGGGGTTTCCTAGGCAAGAATACTGGAGTGGGCTGCCATTTCCTTCTCCAGGGCATCTTCCCAACCGAGGGATCAAACCCAGGTCTCTTGCTGGTCAGGCAGATTCATTACCACTGAGTCACCTGGGAAGCCCTTAGCTATGATTAGATTTATTCAAATCTTTAAAACATTTTTTATTTTGTTGTGGTAAAAATGTTTTAAGTGAGATCTCTCTCAACAGATTTTTAAGTGTACAGTAGAGTATTGTTACCTATAGACACAATGTTGTACACTAGATATCTAATTTATCTTATACAACTGAAACTTTGCATCTGTTAATCAACATCTCTGAATTTCTCCCTCCTCCCAGTCCCTGCCATCTACTTTTCTAATCTCTCCTTCTATGAGTTTGACTGTATTCAAATCTTGAATAAATTTAATGTATCAATAGAACTGTGAATTTTCTATGTTTGAAGGTTTTACTCATTTCAGAACTGTGGAGCATGGACCAAATACATCTTTCAGTTTATTAATTTCATAACTTAGAATTTTTAAAATACTTGCATATTTTATTCCTAGATCTTTGATTATAAACTTGAAGATTTGTGAGTCTCCTGAAAACTTTCTAATTAAATTGTTGCTGAACTTCAGAAAGCACATTTTGTTCTAATATTATTTAAAGAGTTTTTAATATCTTCATATAATTTTTTTTCCAGTTCAGGACCATGAGGTTCATCAGAAAATTTTGGCAACTGATGTTCATTCTAAAAATACATCTGACTTGAGAAAAATGTCAAGTAAAAAACTAAAAGATAATCACAGTGAAGCTGATGAGGATTGTTACTTATCTGTTGGCTCACCTTCTGACCTGGACATTAAAGCATCTTCATTGCAAAAGGGTAGTCCATCTGTTGCCCAAAAGAGAGAGACCCACACTTCCAAAAATTCAGTAAATATGCTGTCTTCAAGTACAGAGATTTCTCATAAAACCAGAAAAAGGTGAAGTTTTATTTATTTATGAAATATTAATCTTTCTGTAACAATTTCATTTTTTATGTTAAAAATGGGTAATTTAGTGTTTTATGTATTTTACAGTAAGTATTGAATATTTACATGTTATGAGAAAAGTAGACATGTGTTGGGTATATATTCAATTTATATTTATTATGGAAGGCCTTAAAGTGTACTTCTGAAAAGTCTGGGGGTAAATTTTTCTGTGGTCTATGGAAAAGCATACTTTTTTTCTTTTTTCTTTAAGATCTAAAAAAAATACTAATGACATAGAAAATAACACAGTAGGCACTCATATATTCAAATCTGACATGTTTATATTTTGTTATATTCAGATACTTTTTAAAAAACATTTTTTGAGTGTCATATAGTTGAATTAAAAATATTAATTGCTGCTGTATAGCAAATTGTTATGCATATATGTATGTATATATACACATTCTTTTTAATATTCTTTTTCATTATGGTTTATCACAGGATATTTTTTTTCCTCATAATAAATTTTCTATAGCTTCCTAAGAGAAATAATTTGTATTTTCCATATGTTATTTTTAATTACCAGGGTAAGTATATATCAGGTCACTTTGAGGGGTAGCAAACAATAAGTATTGTTGAAGATAGTTGTGGTAAACCCCCATCCATTTCCTGGGGCTTTCTTTCCCGTTGGTCTTTAAGAAGCACAATTGATTGTTCAAGGTCCTTTGCTATTGGAAAACCTCTGCCATAAGTATAATATCTGTATAGGGTCTTTTGTGTTGATTCTTGGAGCTGAGGAGTTAAGTACCCTCTTAAGATTTTACAGTCCAAAGTGTGATCTGCAGCTCAGGATCAAGAGAAATGGTATGATCTGGAAGCCTGTTAGAAATTCATAATCTCAAACTCTATGCTAGACCTATTGAATCAAAATCTACATTTTAATAAGATTCCCCAGAGGATTCAGATTCATATGAAATGTTTGAGAACTAGTATTTTAAGCTACAATTTGCCTTGATGTATGATTTAACCATCCTTTCTCTCTTTTTTTTCTATCAGCAAATACAAAATTTAATTTTTCTGAACAATTCATCTTGTGTAATTTGTGTGAGAGAAACACATCAGCATTTATAAAGTTTAAATAAAGGCCCATTGAAAAATTTTGTAAGTGGTGGTATTACCACTGTAGGGAAGTTCAAGAAAACTTATAACTCAGCAAATGATGGAAATATTCAGCTTGTTGTCCTTCTAACCTTTTAGGTTAAGCTTTGAAGATAAAGATGTTTTAAAGAAAGTAGAAATAACGAATGAAGTATCAGAAATAGAGGATAAAGTATCAGAAGGACTACAAGACAGGAAACAGTCAAGAACATCTCAAAAAAGAATACAAGATTCAGAATATGAAAACCAACCGCAAGCTAGAAAGAGTTTTTCAACGTTGTTTTTAGAAACTGTAAAAAGAAAAAGTGAATCCAGGTAAGTTATTAAGAAATGGTCCACGTTTTCCTTTTAGATTCTTTGAATAGTACCTAAGGATTCTTAATGACATTTAACCAAAAGTTAATCTTAATTAACATAATTTTTAATTGAAATTATGTTTAACCCATAGAGTGTATTTCTTACCAGTAAACTGACCACAAAGCCATCATTTAATGGTTTCTAAATTAAATGTGAAAGAAAATAAGTTTCTTCAGCTTTTATTACTTCTGTTCATCAACACTTTCTAGTATGTATGATATCAAAAACTAAAGGCGATATTTAGAAGTAAAATTGTCAAGGTGCCTAGGTGTCATTGTTAGGTGTCTTAAATATTTTTTTCTGCTTCTTTTGATTGTGTTAGTAAAATGGTAGTCCTAAAATAAGTTTTAATCTGTTCTTGCCTACTTAAAAACCTTCAGTAGTTCCACAGTGTCCATTCAGTGATTTTTAACTGGCTGCACATAGAGTTAACTGGAATTAACAGCTAGGGTTGAGAACCACTGGTCTATAGAATAAATTTCAGAGTTGTCAGTGGTCTACAGAATAAGTTTCAGAGTTATCAACTGGTATTTGGGGTTTCCCTGGTGACTCAGACAGTAAAGAATTTGCTTGCAGTATAGGAACTCGAGTTCAATTGCTGAGTCTGAAAGATCCCCTGGAGAAGGGAATGGCAGCCCACTCCAGTATTGTTCCCTGGAGAATTCCACGGACAGAAGAGCCTGATGAGCTATGGTCCGTGGGCTTGCAGGGAGTCGGACATGATTGAGTGACTATCACTTTCACTTTATAGCTGATATTTAAGGCTTTCACTCTCACTAGTGAACTGTTTCTGTCATATGTATTTGCAGTTGTCCTAGATCTTCCCTGTAGCTCAGATGGTAAAGAATCTGCCTGCAACGCAGGAGACCTGGGTTCAATCCCTGGGTCAGGAAGATCCTCTGGAGAAGGGACTGGCAATCCACTCCAGTATTCTTGCCTGGAGAATCCCATGGAGAGAGGAGCCTGATGGGCTACAGTTCTTGGGGTCGCAAAGAGTCGGACATGACTAGGCGACTAACCCACCCACATGGCTTTGGCACACCGTTTCCCCTTGACATATGCCAATTTATATTTTCTTCTAAAAGTTTCACTCCAGTGTTTTTTTTAAAATAATTTCTTACCTTGTATTACACTTTAACTATTTTATGTATGTCTTTCTTATGTAGGTGAAGACATAAGCCCATCTTTCTGGGAGTTTAGTTTCTTTTGTATTTTCTATGAGATCTGTCAGAGTGCTTGCAAATCTATTAGGAAGGTTTTATAAAAACATCGAATGAGTGAAATTCCTCTTTGGTTCAGTCTCTGTTCCATAGTTGACTCCTTCCTCCCTCCACCTCCATAGTCTTGCTCCTTCTCTCCCATCTCTCTTTCTCTTTCTCTTTCTGTATGTGTGTGTGTGTGTGTGTGTGTGTGTGTGTGTGTGTGTGTACACATAGGTACATATGGCATTTTTACCCCTGTATGCATATTGCCCTGCTATCTGATACAAATATGTTACATTTATGGGCTAATTATATCTGTGTCTAAAAGAGTAATTATTTTTTAATGTGTCAGTTTTTTGATAAACTACTGAGTATAGTTTAATTGCTATAACCAGGTGTAAATGTTCACTATTCCTCATGTTTTCTTGCTTCTTTGTTTTGCTTATGCTTTTCCTTTTGATTCTTTCTTACATGTCCTCATGGCCAAATCATATCCATTCTTCAAGATCCAACTCAAATGGCATTTTTCCACTGAGCCAGAAGTCATCTTTCTGTATTCTGAATTTTAGTATTTAATTAAAATTTTATTTTTAATTTGGGCTGCTAAATAGACCAGCATAGTCTGGATGGCTTATAAGCAACAGAAATTTATTTCACAATGCTGGAGGCTGAGAAGTCCAAGATCAAGGCTCAAGTAGTTTCAGTGTCTGGTGAGACCTGCTTCCTGGTTCATGATGGCTATCTTATTGCTATAACCTCAAATGATGAAAGGTAGTGAGGGAGTTTTCTGGGGTTTCTCTTATAAAGGTGCTAATTCCATTCATGAGCCATTACACCCTAATTACCTAATCACTACCTAAAGACTCCACCCTAAAATACCATCATATTGGGGATTAGGTTTCAATTTATTAATTTCAGAAGGATGTAAACATTTGATCTGTGTAGTAAGTGTGAAGGTTATTTCCTAAGGATATCTTTGGTTTGAATAACCTTAAAGTTATGAAAGTCTCTTGAAATAGAATAAAGGAGGGATATAGAGAGTTCTTATTAGCTGGTTTGGGAAAACTTTTATCTTTAAATACATAGCTTTATTTTTTGTTTTTCTGGCTGCCTGGCATGTGGGATCCTAGTTCTCTGTCCAGGGATTGAACCTGTGTCCCCTGCAGAGGGAGTGCAGAGTTCTAACCACTGGACCTCCAAGAAGTCCCTAGGATTACTTCTTTAATGTGTGGAATTAATAGATATTACAGGAAATATTTATTGTTCTTTAGTCCCTAAGTTGTGTCCACTCTTTTGTGACCCCAAAACCTATAGCCCACCAGACTCCTTTGTCCACATAATTTCCCTGGCAAGAATGCTGGAGTAGATTGCCATTTTCTTCTCCAGGGGATCATACCCTCTCCTGCATTGGCAGACAGAGTCTTTACCACTGAACCACCTGGGAAGCCCTACAGATAATACACAATAAAGCAAATTAAACATATTTCTATCAGATTGGATAATTAAGTGCTGAAAAATAATATTTGTTTAAACATAATCTTCTATTTATATATTATATAGTCTCCTATTTATACTTTGTTTTTTATTAGATTGTCTAGATTTTTCTGATTATATAAACTTGTAAGACTCTGCCTATTAGAAGATATATTGCTTAGCATATATATGTATATGTTTTTTATATTGGAAGATTTATGAGGTGTTTGAGATTAGAGAAGTATAGAAGGCATTTTCATCTCATAATCTTTTTATAAAGGGAAAAAATATAGACATGATAATCGTTTTTCCATCCTACGTTTTCCTCTACTGTGTATGAAAATGGTTAAGCATCCTTACTCAAGTGAAAAAGGCAGAAAAAGGAGTACATGTACTGCCTTCAGAATTTGGATGTTTGCCCTATTTATTTTTGCATTGAAGGATATGGTTTGCTCAAGGCTGTTGTCATAAAGAGGAAGGAAATGCAAAATTATTCCATCAGAGTAAACATGTATGACAATGTGTGTGAACTTTCAAACTTGGAATGAATTTTTATATAATTTAGTCTATAATTTAGTAGTGTTTTCTTAAATTGTTAAACTAGAAGGTGTCTCAGAAATAATCTTGTTTTGGATGGTAAGAAATTCATGCCCATGAGACATCTATAAAAACAAAATTTAATTTAACATTATAATAATGGCATGTTTTTTGAGTATATCTGGGCAGTATTTATACATCTCTGGATTTCATTTGTTTAATATTTCTAATGAATGGGGAACCAGAAATTAGTTGATGAAGTCTATAGAGATGCTTCCAGCTTTAAATTTCTGTGCTCCCATCTATGTTATAAATGAGTATTCTCAGATATTATAGAAATGTAAAAGGAGGGAAAGATTTTAAAGTGTAAGGAAAAATTGAAGAGACATGTCAACTGCTCTTTAAAGCAAAGATATAAACTTTATTTTCTTGAGCTATTGTTTATTGTAACACTGTTTTAGTTCTGTTGTTAGGCATATAGCAACTGTTCCAGCTCATTTATCTCCTGCAAATAATACGAAGTTATTGGAAGATGAATTTATAATTGATGAATCAGATAAAAGTTTTGTCAGTCAACCTTGGATTACTATACCAAGAAAGACTGGGCCTCTGAAGCAGCACACAGCATCCCCTGCTGAGAGCACTGTCCTTCAGAGGAAGAAGTCAAGAGAAAGACATGACAGTGTATCATCTGTGGCTTTGACAAGTAACAAGCATCCTGGCAAAGCTCACCCAGTAGAGAAATCTCAGCCCTCTGAACCAAAAATACCGGGTGGGAGTTGTGCTTTGTCAGATGATGTAGAAAATAACTGTAAATCTACAAAATATGAAATATATTCTGAGAATGCAAAAAAATCATCTGGAGACAAAAGGACTATAAAACAAAAACAGAGAACAAAATCTGAGGCCAATGTACCTGAAGAAGAAGTTAATGTGAGGCAATCTAAAGATAAAAATATAAATATATCACATACTGTCCAAGACAAGTTACAAAGAAATTCAGACAAAAATATGGAAGAGGATGAAGAGATAAGCGTTAGCATTTCCAAGAATCAGTTGCTTTCTGTGGGTAAGTGTTTATATTAAATGTAACTATGGATATTAATCTACCACTTTGCTCTTTATAATATTCCTATTTAGCTTTAGGAAGTAGGCATTAAATCTATACAAAGCCTTGAAAGCCTGTAAGCTGTTTTCTAGAGTCTCTTTATTTTACATTGTACTTCATCTTCAGGTCACTTGATTTTGGGGTAACGTCTAAGATTACAGCATATGTAAAGGGCAAAGTAAAAGGCAAATGCTTAGTAAACCAGGTAGTTGACACAAATAAGATGGCATCATATATTCTTGAGGCTTATTAAAATATAAATTTGGATAAGAAATCAGCTAGTGGGGCTAGTTCTTGCAGATAAAAATTAATAACTCCTCTGTTAAATTATTTACTCATTTATCTAAAAATTGAATGTCAGAGATTGTATTAGGCTCTGAACTTACAAAGATTGCTAATAAATAATTTTCATTATTAAAAAAGATCCATCTGGTAATGTCTGTAGACTAACAGATAAATATACATACATCCACAGGATGATATTGGAAGCAAAGAGAATAATCAACTAACTAATAATCTCAAAAAACTTTTTATTTTAGGACAGTATATCATTTATTATACAAACTGGGACACATAAAAATGGGAGAGGATGTCATGACAGTAAGCATTAACTCGTATTGTCCCAGTGAAACCTGAAATATAACCACTCTCTTTATGTTATCTCTCTGTATAGTAATTGAGGTTTATAATGGTGACAGTATCATGAAGAAAAGATCAACTTGTGCTTTTTTGTATCACTTTTTAAAATTGAAGTATAGTTGACTTACAGTGTTGTGTTTTAGGTGTATGGTAAACTGAATGAGTTACACATAGACACACACACACACACACACACACACACATTCTTCTTCAAGTTCTTTTCTCTTACAGGTTATTACAGAATACTCCGTATAGTTCCTTGTGCAGTATAGAAGGTCTTTATTGGTTGTCTGTTTCATTTATAGTAGTGTGTATATGTTAATCCTAATTCCTAATTTACCTCCATCCCCTGTTTGTATCTTTTTTATTTTTTCTGTAGGTTCCACAATAAGGGATATCATATGATGCTTGTTTTTCTCTCTCTGGCTTACATCACTAAGTATGCTAATCTCTAAATCCATCCATGTTGCTGCAAATGACCTAATTTCATTATTTTTTATGGCTGAGTATTATTCCATATTGTGTGTGTGTGTGTGTGTATTGTGTTTGTATGTATGTATGTATATAATTACCACACCTTCTTTATCTGTTCATCTGTGGATGGACATTTCGTTTACTTCCACGTCTTGGCTATAGTAAGTAGTGCTGGCAATGAACATTGAGGGGCATGTATCTTTTTGAATTATGGTTTTCTCTAGATCCATGCCCAGGAGTGGGTTTACAGATCATATGGTAATGCTATTGTTAGGTTTTTTTGTGTTTTTTTTTTTTTTAATTTTTTAATTGAAGGAAAGTTATTTTACAGAATTTTGTGTTTTTTTGTCACATATCAACAGGAATCAGCCATAGGTACACCCATGTACCCTCCCTTGTGAACCTCCCTCCTATCTCCCTCCGCATCCCACCTTTCACATCCCAGCCTGTCACAGAGCCCCTGTTTGAATTCCCTGAGTCATACAGCAAATTCCCATTGGCTGTCTATTTTACATAGGGTATTTTAAATTTCCATGTTACTCTTTCCATACATCTCCCCTTCTCCCTTCTCCTGTCCCCCCATGTCCATAGGTCTGTTCTCTGTGTCTGTTTCTCCATTGCTGCCCTGAAAATAAATTCATCAGTGCCATCTTTTTAGATGCCAAATGTGTGTGTCAGTATACGATGTTAATATTTCTCTTCCTGACTTAACTGCTCTCTGTATAATGGGCTCTAGGTTCGTCTCCCTCATTAGAACTGACTCAAATGTGTTCCTTTTATGGCCGAGTATACGTACCACAACTTTATCCATTCGTCTGTCAATGGACGTCTAGGTTGCTTCCATGTTCTAGCTACTGTAAATGGTGCTGCAGTGAACATTGGGTTGCATGTGTCTTTTTCAGTTTTTGTTTCCTCAGGTTGTATGCCTAGGAGTGGGATTGCTGGGTCATATGGTAGTTTTATTCCTAGCTTTTTAAGGAATCTCCATACCATCTTCTGTAGTGGCTGTATCAGTTTACATTCCTACCAGCAATGCAAGAGTGTTCCCTTTTCTCCACACCCTCTCCAGCATTTATTGTTTGTAGACTTTTTGATGATGGCCACTGGTCTGAAGCGGTATCTCATTGTAGTTTTGATTTGCATATCTCTAATAATCGAGTGATGTTGAACATCTTTTCATGTGCTTGTTGGCCATCTATCTGTATGTCGTCTTTGGAGAAATGTCTCTTCAAGTCCCTTTCCCACTTTTTGATTGGGTTGTTTGTTTTTCTGGTATTGAATTGTATGAGCTGCTTGTATATTTTGGAAATTAATTCTTTGTGAGTTTTTCTCTTTGCTATTGTTTTCTCCCACTCTGAGGGTTGCTTTTCACTTTGCTTATAGTTTCCTGTGCTGTGTAAAAGCTTTAAAGTTTAATTAGGTCCTACTTGTTTATTTTTGTTTTTATTTCCATTACTCTAGGAGGTGGAGCTTCCCTTGTGTCTCAGCTGGTAAAGAATCCACCTGCAGTGTGGGAGACCTGGGTTTGAGCCCTGGGTTGGGAAGCTCCCCTGGAGAAGGGAAAGGCTACGCACTCCAGTATTTTAGTCTGGAGAATTCCATGGACTGTATAGGCCATGGGGTTGCAAAGAGTTGGACACACTGAGCGACTTGCACTGCGCTGCACTAGGCAATGGGTCATAGAAGATCTTGCTTTAATTTATGTTATCGAGTGTTTTACCTGTTTTCTTCTAAGAATTTTACAGTTTCTGGTCTTACATTTAGGTCTTTAAGCCATTTTGAGTTTGTCTTTGTGTATGGCATCAGGTAGTTTTCTAATTTTTCATTCGTTTGCATGTAGCTGTCCAGTTGTCCCAGCACCACTATTCAAGAGGCTATCTTTGCCCCAAAGTATATTCTTGTCTCCTTTGTCAAAAAGAAGATACCCATAGGTGTGTGGGTTAATCTCTGATTTCTCTATCTTGTTCCATTGGTCTATATTTCTGTTTTTGTGCAAGTACCATACTGTCTTGATGGCTATAGCTTTGTTGTGTAATCTGAAGTCAGGAAGGTTGCCTCCTCCAGCTCCATTCTTTTTCTCAAGACTGCTTTGGCTCTTTGGGGTCTTTTGTGTTTTCATATGAATTGTGAATTTTTTTGTTCTAGTTCTGTGAAAAATGCCATTGGTAATTTGACGGGGATTGCATTGCATCTGTAGATTGCATTTAGTAGTATAGTCATTTTCACAATATTGATTCTTCCTGTGCAGGAGCATGGAATATCTCTTCATCTGTTAGGATGTCTTTGATTTACTCATCAGTGTCATAATTTTCCGTATATAGGTTTTGCCTCTTTACGTACGTTTATTCCTATTTTATTCTTTTTGTTGCAATGGTAAATGGGATTGATTCCTTACTTTCTCTTTCTGATTTTTCATTGTTAATGTATAAGAATGCAAGTAATTTCTGTGCTTTGACCTTGTATCCCATGACTTTGCTGAATTCACTGATTAGCTCTAGTAATTTTCTGATTTTAAGCAGTTTCTTTTGGGTTTTCTATGTATAGTATCATGTTATCTCTAAACAGTGAGAGTTTTACTTCTTTTCCAGTCTGTACTCCTTTTGTTTCTTTTTCTTCTCTGATTGCCATGGTTATGACTTCCAAAACGATGCTGAATAATAGTGGTGGGAGTGGACACCCTTGTTATGTTCCTAATCTTAAGTTTTTCACCATTGAGAATAATGTTTGCTGTGGGCTTTTCTTATGTGGCCTTTACTACGTTTAGGTAGGTTCCTTCTATGCCCATTTTTTGAAGCGTTTTTATCATAAATGGATGCTGAGTTTTGTTGAAGGCTTTTTCTGCATCTATTGAGATGATCATATGGTTTTTATCTTTCAGTTTGTTAATATGGTGTATAATGATTGATTTGCATATAATGAAGAATCCTTGCATCCCTGGAATAAACCCAACTTGGTCATAGAATATGAGCTTTTTAATGTGTTGTTGAATTCTGTTTGCTTGAATTTTGTTGAGGATTTTTGCGTCTATCTTCATCAATTATATTGGCCTGTAATTTTCTTTTTTCATGTTGTCTTTGCCTGGTTTTGGTATCAGGGTGATTGTGGTCTTGTTGAATGTGTTTGGAGATGTTCTAAGAGTTTGAGAAGAATAAGCATTAGCTATTCTCTAAATGTTTGATAGAATTCCCCTGTGAAGCCATCTGGTTTTTGGGAGATTTTTGATCACTGTTTCGATTTCAGTGTTTGTAACTGTTGTTTATCATTTCTGTTTCTTCCTGGTTCAGTCCTGGGAGATTGATCTTTCCTAAGAATCTGTCCATTTCCTCTAGGTTGTCTATTTTATTAGCATATAGTTACTCATAATATTCTCTTATGATTCTTTGTATTTCTGTGTTATCTGTTGTAACCTCTCCTTTTTCATTTCTAATTTTGTTGATTTGATTTTTCTCCCTTTTTTGCTTGGTGAGTCTAGCTAGTGGTTTGTCAGTTTTGTTTATCTTCTCAAAGAACCAGCTCTTAGTTTTATTGATCTTTGCTATTGTTTCCTTCATTTCTTTTTCATTTATTTCTGCTCACATCTTTATGATCCCTTTCCTTATGTTGACTTTTGGGGGTTTTTTGTTTTTCTTTTTCCAGCTGCTTTAGAAGTACAGTTAGGTTGCCTATTCAGTGCTTTTGTTGTTTTTTGAGGTATGATTATATCGCTATAAACTTCCCTCTTAGAACTGCTTTTGTTGAATCCCATAGGTTTTGGGTTGTCATGTTTTCAGTGTCATTTGTTTCTAGTAATCTTTTGATTCCCTTTCTTATTTTCAGTAACCTCTTCATTATTTATTAATGTCTCATTTAATCTCCATGAGTTTGTGTTTTTTGCAGTGTTTTTCCTGTAGTTGTTATCTAGTCTCATACCTTTGTGGTCAGAGAAGATACTTGGTACAATTTCAGTTTTCTTAAATTTACTGAGGCTTGATTTGTGGCCCAATATGTGATCTGTCCTGGAGAATGTTCCATGTGCACTTGAAAAGTGTATTATTCTGCATTAGGATGGAAAGTCCTGAAGATATCAATGAGGTCCATTTGGTCTAATGTTTCATTTAAGGTTTGTGTTTCCTTCTCGATTCTCTGTTTTGATGATCTGTCTGTTGGTGTAAGTGGGTTTTTAAAGTCCCCTACTATTGTGTTATTGTCAATTTCTCCTTTTATGCCTGTTAGTGTTTGCCTTATGTATTGAGGTGTTCCTGTGTTGGGTGCATAAATATTTACAATTGTTATATCTTCTTCTTGGATTGATCCCTTGATCATTATGTAGTGTCCTTCTTTGTCTCTGATAATATTCTTTAAAGTCTTATTTTGTCTGATAAGGATTGCCACTCCGGCTTTCTTTTGGTTTCTATTTGCATGGAATATCTTTCTCCATCCTTTTATTTTCATTCTGTATGTTTCTCTAGGTCTGAAATGATCTCCTGTAGGCAGCATATATATATATGATCCATATATATATATATGGATCTTTTTTTTTATGTCCAGTCAGTCTGTGTCTTTGGGATGGTAAATTTAATCCATTTACATTTAAGGTAATTAGTGATACATATGTTCCGATTGGCATTTTCTTGATTGTTTTGGGTTTGTTTTGTAAGTCTTTCCATTCTCTTGTGTTTAGTGGCTATGCAAGTCCCTTTAGTATTTGTTGCAAGGCTGGTTTGGTGGTACTGAATTCTCTTAACTTCTGCTTGTCTGTGAAGCTTTTGATTTCTCTATCAATTTTGAATGAGATCTTTGTGGGATATAGTAATCTTGGTTATAGATTTTTCTCTTTCATTACTTTAAATATATACTGCCATTACCTGTAGAGTTTCTGTTGAAAGATCCGCTGTTAATTGTATGGGTTTTCTCTTGTATGTTACCTGTTACTTTTCCCTTGGTGCTTTTAATATTCTTTCTTTGTACTTAATCTCAGTTAGCTTGATTAATATGTCTCATTGTGTTTCTGCTGTAAGGGACTCTCTATACTTCTTGGACTGATTGACTATTTCCTTTCCCATACTGGAAAAGTTTTCAGCTCTCAGTTCAGTTGCTCAGTCGTGTCTGACTCTTTTTGACCTGGGGCTGCAGCTTGCCAGGCTTCCCTGTCCATTACCAACTCCCGGAGCCTGCTCAAACTCACGACCATCAAGTTGGTGATGTCATCCAACCATCTCATCCTCTGTTGTCCCCTTCTCCTCTGCCTTCAATCTTTCCCAGCATCAGGATCTTTTCTAGTGAGTCATTTCTTCACATCCTGTGGCAAAAGTAGTGGAGCTTCAGCTTCAGCATCAGTCCTTCCAACGAACACCCAGGACTGATCTCCTTTAGGATGGACTGGTTGGATCTTCTCACAGTCCAAGGAACTCTCAAGAGTCTTCTCCAGCACCACAATTCAAAAGCATCAATTCTTTGTGCTCAGCTTTCTTTATTTTCTCACATCCATACATGACCACTGGAAAAACCATGGCTTTGACTAGATGGACCTTTGTCAGCAAAGTAATATCTCTGCTTTTTAATATGCTGTTTAGGTTGGTCATAGCTTTTCTTCCAAGGAGCAAGCATCTTTTAATTTTGTGGCTGCAGTTACCACCTGCAGTGATTTTGGAGCCCAAGAAAAGAAAAGTCTGTCACTGTTTCCATTGTTTCCCTGTCTATTTTCCATGAAGTGATGGGACCAGATGCCATGATCTTCATTTTTTTGAATGTTGAGTTTTAAGTCAGCTTTTTCACTCTCTTCTTTCACTTTCATCAAGAGGCTCCTAAGTTCATCTTTGCTTTCTGTTTAAATAAGCTAAGCAGGGTGACAATATACAGCTTTGACGTACTTCTTTACCAAATTGGAGCCAGTCCATTGGGCCATGTCTTATTTTACTTCTTAACTGCATACTATACTGTTCTGTAGTTATACTACTACTTATATAACTTTACTATAACTTAAGTTTTGCTACTTAACTGTTACTTCTTAACCTGCATACTATAATTTTTTAAAAAATTTTCTCAGTGCCTTCTTTTTCTTCTTCTTCTTCTGTGACCCCTGTAACTCGAAAATTGGTGTATTTACTATTGTCCCGAAGGTCTCTGATGATATCCTCAATTCTTTTCATGCCTTTCCCTTTATTCTGCACTTCATCAGTTATTTGCACCATTCTATCCTCCAGCTCACTTATCTGTTCCTCTGCCCCAGTTATTCTGCTGTTGGTTCCTTCTAGAGGAAGGTATTTTTAATTTCAGTAATTGTGTTATTCATCTGTTCGCTTATTCTTGATTTCTTCTATGTCTTGGGTGATTGTATTAACTGTGTTAGATGTTTCTTGTATTTTCTCCATTCTATTTTCAAGTCTTCAGAGCATCTTTGCTATCATTATTTTGAATTCTCTTTCAAGGAGATTGCTTATTTCTTCTTTATTTGGTGTTAATGCGTTTCTACCTTGCTGTTTCATTTGTGCTGCATTCTCTGTCTTTTTGTCATTTTGTTTTTCTAGCTTGCTTCATTGAGGTCTCCTTTTCCCAGGGTTTAGGGTTGTATTACTTCTTCCTTTTGTTTTTTGTCCTTGGAGGGAAATGTTGGTTGGGGTTTTGTGTTGATTTCTTGTTAGGTGTGACCTGTACCTGTGTTCTAGTTGGAGGAGATCAAGTGGATCAAGCAGGTAATTACAGAGATAATGGGACGTATACACATACTTCCACACATACAGTTATAACCAAAGTGTTCTAAAGAAAAGAGTACAGTAGATTGACTTCGTGAACAAGGAAAGTCAAAAGTGATATCAACCAATTAAAAGTAGAACTAGGTAATGCTCAATCTGGAAAACTATATGAGTAGAGGGCCAACTGGGGAATATAACGAAGAGAGCTCAGCTATTTAACCTACTTGGTGAGAAAAGAAAGAGTGAAGGAAAACAGGGAGAAGGAGAAAAGACAAAAAAAGAGAAGGGAGGCAAAAGAGAAAAGGAGGGGGTGGAAAAGAAGTTAAAAAAAAGAGCGATAGAGAAAATAGAAAAGCAAAGATCAATAGACATGTGGAGAAGATTTATATGTATAGTTAGAAATAGATAATAACCAGTAAAGAACTATAGGGAAAGCAGTTGAATATATAAAAAACAAAATGGAAAAACTCATTAAAAAAGAGGGTGAAAAAGAGAAAAAAAAATCTTAAAATGATTTTTTTTTTTTTTTGGACTGGAAAAGTAAAGAGCAAAGTTCCATAGCACCACAGAAGGCTAATGTGAAGATGGAAATATGTAGGGAGAATAAACAGTGTGATTTATAAGGAGAAAAAGGGTTTTCAAGGTCATAGTTCTCTTTGGTTGTGGAGTCTACCCCTGTGCATGGGATTGGGTTAGTGTCCTGTGATGTTTTCCTGGTTAGGGGAGCTTGTGCCTGTGTTCTGGTTTATGGAACTAGATCTCATCTCTGAAGGGCAGTGCAGTGTAGATTAGTAGGTTTTGGAGTGTCTGTGGGTTCAGTATGCCTTTGGGCAGTCCTTCTGGCTTTGGCAGTGTTGTGTGTGTGTTAGTTGCTCAGTCATGCCTGACTCTTTGCAACTCCATGGACTGCAGCCCACCAGGCTCCTCTGTTTATGGGATTTTCCAGGCAAGGATACTGGAATGGGTTGCCATTTCCTTCTCCAGGGAGAAGGATAGAACCCAGGTCTGTTGCACTGCTGGCAGATTCTTTACCAACTGAGCTATGAGGGAAGTGTTAGATGTGTCTATTTCTGCAGGCTCTCTCAGGATATCTTCAGTGCCACCAGACTCCTGCTTATCCCTGGGATCATCCTCCTGTCCTGCCCTGCACTGCTGGCCAAAGCTTGCTAGGTAGGGGCTTGCGTGGATCTTTTCTTGTGCCTTCTGCATCATAGAGACTTGTGTGGGCTTCCCTCAGCCCCCTGAGCCCAACCTCTGTGTCACAGGGCTTATGTGCACTTGTCTTGGTTCCCAAGGCCCTCCCTCTGTGTTGCAGGGCTTGTGTGCACCTGTTTTGGCTCTCCTGGTGTGCCCTTTGCTTCACGGGGCTTGTGTGCCCTTATCTTGGCTCCACGGTCTGCCCTCTGCATTGAAGGGTGTGTGTGCACTTCTCTCGGCTTCCGGGGTCCTCGTGCTGCATTGCAGGGCTAGTGTGGACTTGTTCTGGCTCCCCCTGCCCATTCTCTGCATTGTGGGGTTTGTGTGCAGTTGTTTCATCTCACTGCCTGCCCTCTTTGTTGCAGGGCTTATCCTATTGTTAGTTTTTTAAGGAACTACCATATTGTACTCTACAGTGGGTGCACCAGTTTACATTCCCAGCAACAGTGTAGGAGGGTTCTTTTTCCTTTACTTCCTCTCCATCATTTATTATTTGTAGACCTTTGATGATGGCCCTTCTGACCAGTATGAGGTGATACTTGTAGTTTCGATTTGCATTTCTCAAATAATTAGCAATATTGAACATCTTCTCGTGTGCCTATTGGCCATCTGTATGTCCTCTTGGAGAAATGTCTATTTAGATCTTATGCCCATTTTTCTTTTGGGTATTTTTGTTTTTTTCTTATGTTGATCTGTATGAGCTATATGTATATTTTGGAAATGAATCTCTTATCAGTCACTTCATTTGCAAATATTTCCTTCCCTTCTGTGAGTTGTCTTTTTCATTTTGTATATGTATTCCCTTTTACTGTGCAAAATCATTTAAGTTTAATTAGGTCATGTTTGTTTATTGTTGTTTTTATTTTCATTATCCTAGGAGGTGAATCCAGAAAGATACTGCTGTAATTTTTGTGAAAGCGGATGCTGCCTATATTTTCCTCTAGCAGTTTTATAGTATCTGGTCTTACATTTAGATCTGTAATCTGTTTTAAGTTTATTTTTGTGTGTAGTGTTAGAGAATGTTCTAATTTCATTCTTTTACATGTGGCTATCCAGTTTTCCCAGCACCACTTATTCAAGAGAGTGTCTTTTTTTTTTTTTTTTTTGTATATTCTTGTCTCCTTTGTTGTACATTAATTGACCATAGGTGCATGGGTTTATTTCTAGAATTTCTATCCTGATCCATTCGTCTGTATGTCTGTTTTTGTTTCAGTACCATACTGTTTTGATTGCTGTAGCTTTGTAGTATAGTCTGAAGTCAGGGTAACTGATTCTTCCAGCTCCGTTTTTCTTTTTCAAGATTGTTTTGCCTAGTCACAGTCTTCTGTGTTTCCATGCAAATTTAAAGTGTTTTTGTTATAGTTCTGCAAAAAAATGCCATGGTGATTTAATAGGGATTGTATTGAATCTGTAGATTGCTTGGGTAGGGTAGTCATTGTGAGAAATCTGATTTTTCCATTTCAAGAGCATGATATATCTTTCCATCTGTTTATGTCATCTTTGATTTCTTTTGTCAGCATCTTATAGTTTTGGAGTACAGCTTTTCTGCCTCCTTAAGTGGTTTAAGTATTTTATATTTGATGCCGTGGTGAATGGGATTGTCCTTAACTTCTCTTTCTAGTCTTTTGTTGTTAGTGTATAGAAATGTAGTAGATTTGTGTGTTAATTTTGTATCCTGTAAATTTTGTTTTTCACTGAAGACTTCTCATAATTTTCCAGTAGCATCTTTAGGATGTTCTATGTGTATTGCTGCTGCTAAGTTGGTTCAGTCATGTCCGACTCTGCAACCCCATAGACGGCAGCCCACGAGGCTCCCCCGTCTCTGGGATTCTCCAGGCAAGAACATTGGAGTGGATTGCCATTTCCTTCTCCAATGCATGAAAGTGAAAAGTGAAAGTGAAGTTGCTCAGTCGTGCCCGACTCCCAGCGACCCCATGGACTGGAGCCTACCAGGCTCCTCCGTCCGTGGGATTTTCCAGACAAGAGTACTGGAGTGGGGTGCCATTGCCTTCTGCATTCTATGTGTATTAGTTTGGTGCAAACATAATTGCAGTTTTGGACTGTTTTGAACTTTTAAATCATTACAACAAGCCTGAAATACATCTTTATTAATGAAAATATGAATCATTATAGTCAATACGTTTTTGTCAGTGAGTAATGTTTTATTCCTGTAGCTTAAAAATCCATGATATTTTTAGGCTACAGGAATATATTATGGTATATTTTATGATAAAACTGTTGTGTAGTGCATGCTTTGGCAAGAGGCTTTGTTGCCTGGATGAATATAGGATGTGTTTCAGACCTGAGATGTTTGGTTCAAAGAGCATGATTTTCATTGAGGATTTCTCTGGTGATTTTTCCAGTTATCCCTGATAATTCTGTGTATTGGTGTTTTTTTTTTTTTTTGGACGGGGGTTGGGGGGAAATGAGATGTGTCCAGTTTTTAAACCTAACATCTACTTTTGGGGACTTGCCTGCATCTCTGGGATTTGAATGAGGGTTGTGTCCTGTTTTACTCTCTTTTAAGTTTACATTTAACATGTTTCTCTTCTCTGCTCTCCTTGCCCACTGGGGACTCCTCTTTGGCTACTTAAAATTTGCTGCTTAGAGTGAAAGTTCAGTGGTAGTTGATCATGCTGCAAGTTCTTTCCGGACCTCTGGCAAAGGGAGTGATCAATGAAGGCCACTGCTCTCTTGGGATCTGTAAGACTGAGTGTGTTTGGTATCTGCAGTCCACAGCCCTCTTCTTTTATCAGAATACTTTGCCAGTGCACTAATCTCTTTGGAGATAAGAATGTTAGCATGTTACCAAATGTTAATTTATTTTGCAGAAAATATAGTACCACATCTGAATTATTTATTAATATTTAAAACATTTTATTCCTTAACTCCCTCATTTACTTTGCTCACAGCTGACTCAGTTCCTTTATTTGGCAGAATTCTACAAATTTGTGTCACCCACTGCTGAGATCATTTAGCCCCTGATGTATTTGTATTGATTTGTTTCTGGTGGTAGCTTGTCCTGAAATGTGTGTAGCAAGCAGGTATTTTATGATAAAACTGTTGTGTAGTGAAGGAAAACTCAGATTCAGTGAATAACAATGCCATAAAATGCAAGTAACTAGCCATTTTTCAAATAACAGCAGTGCTGTTTCTCTTTCGTGGCCTTTTAGACTTTCGTTGTCCTAAAATTCCATTTTATTGGGAAACCATTTTCCACCTGGTCTTTCTTGACAGGGGTTTTTCTACTTTAAACAGTTTCCAAATAAAATTCTGTGTTTCAAGAAAAAAAAAGTCAGTGCTTCAGGATTTGATGAACTCTTGGCAAGCATTTTCTGCCTCCTGCTGATTGGGGAAGCTTTTTCCCTGCAAAAAGTTGTCAAGGTGCTTGAAGAAGTGATAGTTGGTTGGCAAGAGATCAGGTGAATATGGCAGATGAGGCAAAACTTTGTAGCCTAATTCATTCAACTTTTAAATTGTTACTTGTGCAACATGAGGTGAGGTGTTGTTGTAGAGAAGCACTGGACTCTTTCTGTTAACTAATGCCAGCAGTAGGCATTGCAGTTTTCCATGCATCTCATCGATTTGTCGAGTATACTTCTCAGGTGTATCGATGTTGTCAGGCTTCAGAAAGCTGTAGTGGATCAGACGGACGGCAGACTACCAAATATGTACCATGATCTGTTTTTTGGTACAAGTTTCACTTTGGGAAGTGCTTTGGAGCTTCTTCTTGGTCCAGCCACTGAGCTCTTTGTTGCTGGTTGTTGTAGAAAATCTACTTTTCATCACATGTCACAATCTGATCAGGAAGGTTCATTATTGTGTAGAATAGGAGACGACGATGCTTCAAAGCATGATTTTTTTTTTTTTTTAAATTTTCAGTCAGCTTATGAGGCACCCATTTATTGAGCTTTTGCACTTTTTCAATTTGCTTCGAATGTCAAATGATCATAGAGTGGTCGACATTGAGTTCTTTGGCAACTTCTCATGTACTTGTAAGAGAATCAGCTTTGATGATGGCTCTCAGTTGGTCATTGTCAGCTTCTGATGTCTGGCCACTGCATTCCTCATCTTCAGGACTCTCATCTCCTTTGCCAAACTTCTTGAAGCACCATCACACTGTATGTTCCTTAGCAGTTCCTGGGCCAGATATGTTGAGGATGTTGCGAGTAGTCTCTGCTGCTTTGCAACTCATTTTGAACTTGAATAAGAAAATTGCTTGAATTTGCTTTTTGTCTAACATCATTTCCATAGTCTATTTAAATACTATAATCAGCAACTAGTAATAAGTCATTAGCAAAAAAACGTAGAAATGTGCATTAAAATAGTACATAACATAAATATGTTTATTTAAGACTATATTCCAATATCAAATAGCAAATTTTAACAATGCAAAAACTGCAGTTACTTTTGCACCAACCTAATAGTATCTTGTCATCTGCAGACAGTGACAGTTTTATATCTTCTTTTCCAGTTTGGACTTCTTTTGTTTCTTTTCCTTCCCTGATTGCTGTGGCTAAGACTTCTAAAACTGTTGAATAAAAGTGGTGAGAGTTGGTCTTAGAGTTGGTTTTCAGCTTTTCACTGCTGAGTATGATGTTACTGTGGCTTTGTCATATGTGTCATATATGGCCTTTATTTTGCTGAGATATGTTCCCTTTATGCCCATGTATTTGAAGAGTTTTGACTGTAAATGGATGAAGTGTATCACTTTTTCCATAATAGAGAGAAAAGGTATTTCTTACAGAAAGAACTTTCTCCAGAATAGTTAATGGACTAGAAAACACTTACCAGGTTTATTTATACTTTATATGTGTGAAATATAGCTTAATCCTTGACAATCCTATCCAATAAGAGATAACACTCAAAAGAAGTTAAGTATTAGTCTTAAGATCTGTCTCAACCTAGAGCCCATATTTTGTTACATCAAAAAGTTTTGAAAAGGTCAAAGTTTTTAATGCTTAAGTGGAATTGTTTTTGTGCCTGAATTTTCTGTACTCTATTGCTAGCATAGAGGAAAGAGAGAAAATATTAAAAGCTCAATGTTTATGCTAATCTTTTTTTTAATCCTCTTTAATATAGTTATTACTGGTGGCTCAATGGTAAAGACTCGGCCTGGCATTGCAGGAGACAAGGGTTCCATCCCTGGGCCAGGAAGATCCCCTGGAGGAGGGCATGACAAACCACTCCACTATTCTTACCTGGGAAATCCCATGGACAGAGAAGCCTGGCAGGCTACAGTCCATGGGGTTGCAAAGAGTTGGACACGACTAAGCTCATGCATACACCCAGTTATTTTAACTTTCTTTTTATATTGTCTATAACATAGACTTTATATCACATGAAATAATAGTTGTCAGACTTCAGTTTTGCCTATATATGCCTTTGCATATTTGACAAGTTCTGCTTACAGTAGAAGGAAAATGACCTATTTAATGGATCTCTTATAAATGTTAGACATGTACCATATGCCTTTTATTGGAATTATTCTTTATTTTTTTGTTTCCTTCAGTTTCTAATCAGCATTTGGTCATTTTAAGAAAACGCTATGTGGAGAATCTGACTAAACTGAGGGTGATAGTTAACATTACAAGAACGCATATTTCTTAAAACTAGTAGAATATGAATTCACAAAATTTGAAAGGTGCATATTTATAATTTCTTAGTAAAAAACATTGCATCATGAAAGTATACTTGCATGATACTCTTAAGTTATTAATGTTAAACCTGTATTGAGTACCTGCTATATTTTGTACACTAGTTTTAGTGTATATAAAACTTGTATTTATCCAGATTGCTTAATTAATGTAGCATTCTGGATTAATTTTATTTTGCTCTCATAACAACTTACTACATACTTAGTGGTTTAAAACAGCACACATTATCTTCCCATTCTGTGAGTCAGGAATCTGAAATGGATTTTACTGGATCAAAATCCAGGTGTTTACAGGTTTTTGTTCCTTTTTTGGTTGTTCTAGAAGAGGATCTGTTTCCTTGCCTTTTCTGCCTTCCTGAAATGGCCTGTATTCCTTAAATTATGGCTGTCTGCTTACAGTCTCAAAACCAGCAATGCCAGCCTTCTCATTGTAATTGGATTCAGCCAACTGGGATAATTCAGGATATCTCCTTATTTTAAAGTTTATTACCTTAATCATGTCTCTAAACTTTCTTGCCATGTAATGTAACATTTTCACAGATTTTGTGATTAGGGCAGGTGAATCTTTAGGAACTCATTATTCGACCAACCATATTATTTTCAAAGACTAAAAATGTGGAGATAATTCTAATTCTGAAAATAATTTTCTTTTGAGTCACAAGGCACTTGACATAATTGTATTGCCTAAACTGATGACTTGGATTGAGCAGATTAACTTTTCTACTTTTGTTGTCCCACAGGCTTCTCAAACTCAACATATTGAGAACTAAATTCCTTCCAACTTCTTCCTCTGCCAGTTTTCAATATCTTCATAAACAGAGTCATAATAAGAAGGAAATCTGATTCATCTTTAGCTCCTGTTTTCTTTACCTGGCATACTATATAAAGTCAGTAAGTCTTTTGACTTCTTCCTTCAGTTCAGTTCAGTTCAGTCACTCAGTCATGTCCGACTCTTTGCTACCCCATGAATCGCAGCATGCCAGGCCTCCCTGTCCATCACCAACTCCCGAAGTTCACTCAGACTCATGTCCATTGAGTCAGTGATGCCATCCAGCCATCTCATCCTCTGTCGTCCCATTCTCCTCCTGACCCCAATCCCTCCCAGCATCAGAGTCTTTTCCAGTGAGTCAACTCTTCTCGTGAGGTGGCCAAAGTACTGGAGTTTCAGCTTTAGCATCATTCCTTCCAAAGAAATCCCAGGGCTGATCTCCTTCAGAATGGACTGGTTGGATCTCCTTGAAGTCCAAGGGACTCTCAAGAGTCTTCTCCAACACCACACTTCAAAAGCATCAATTCTTTGGTGCTCAGCCTTCTTCACAGTTCAACTTTCACATCCGTACATGACCACAGGAAAAACCATAGCCTTGACTAGACGGACCGTAGTCGGCAAAGTAATGCTTTTGAATATGCTATCTAGGTTGGTCATAACTTTTCCTCCAAGGAGTGAGCATCTTTTAATTTCATGGCTGCAATCACCATCTGCAGTGATTTTGGAGCCCCAAAATATATAGCTTTCAAATCTATTATTTCCCTCCATTGCTACTGCTACTCGCGTTGGCCAAGTTACATTAATCTATTAGATTATTTTAGCATTTTATGCACATACCCTTGCTTTTCTTTCCTCTCTAGATTTGTCTCCTGGGCTGGTTTATAATGAGTTTTTTCCAGGATGAACAAGAAACAACAGACCACTTTCTCAGCTGTTGGCCTTTTTGTATTCTCTTCCTTTTACTTAGAAAATAAAATATACTCTGGGTTCCCTACCAAGCTGTGTATTAAGTTTAAATACTACTTTGTTTGACTATTATCACTCACCCTGTATGTTCCTACATCTGCTCCAAAGCACTTTTCATTTTCAAACATAATAAGGAAATGCTGAATTTGTCTTCTACTCTGGAGTCTGTACTGAAAACTCCAGAAGAATAGGAACTATATCTTTCCTGTTCCTAAAACCACTTTGCTGTAGCATTTCTATGGCTCACTGGATTATATTATCAGCAGTGACAGAAATATTTCTCTGTTTTGTATGAATACTCTTGCTACGTTTATATGAACATGCCCCATCTTCATTCTTTCTGGAGTTATTTCTCCACTGATCTCCAGTAGCATACTGAGCACCTACCAACCTGGGGAGTTCCTCTTTAAGTATCCTATCATTTTGCCTTTTCATACTGTTCATAGGGTTCTCAAGGCAAGAATACTGAAGTGGTTACCTTCTCCAGTGGACCACATTCTGTCAGACCTCTCCACCATGACCTGCCCATCTTGGGTGGGCCCACATGGCATGGCTTAGTTTCATTGAGTTAGACAAGGCTGTGGTCTGTGTAACTAGATTGACTAGTTTTCTGTGATTATGGTTTCAGTGTGTCTGTCCTCTGATGCCCTCTCGCAACACCTACCATCTTACTTGGGTTTCTCTTAACCTTGGACGTGGAGTATCTCTTCACGGCTGCTCCAGCAGAGCACAGCTGCTGCTCCTTACCTTGGAAGAGGGGGGTATCCTCACCGCCGCCCCTCCTGACTTTGAACATGGAGCTTCTCTTAGTCCTCCTGCGCCCGCACAGCCACTGCTTCTTGGATGTGGGGTTGCTCCTCTTGGCCACGACCCCTGACTTCGGGCATGGGGTAGCTCCTCCTGGCTGCTGCCCCTGGCCTTGGGCGTGGGGGTAGCTCTTCCCGGCCGCTGCCCCTGACCTCGGATGTGGGTAGCTCCTTCCGGCCGCTGCCTCTGACCTCTGACGTGGGGTAGCTTCTCTTGGCTGCTCTTGCACAGTCACAGCCTGGCACTCTTGGCCGCCGCCCCTGACCTCAGACATTGGATAGCTCATCCCGGCGCCTCCCCTAACATCAGATGTGGGGTAGCTCCTCTTGGCCTGCGCCATCGCAGCCTGGTGGAATGTTAGGTCCATAAATCAAGGCAAATTGGAAGTGGACAAACGAGATGGCAAGAGTGAACGTTGACATTCTAGGAATCAGCGAACTAAAATGGACTGGAATGGGTGAATTTAACTCAGATGACCATTGTATGTACTACTTCAGGCAGGAATCCCTTAGAAGAAATGGAGTAGACATCACGTTCAACAAAAGAGTCCAAAACGCAGTACTTGGATGCAATCTCAAAACCAACAGAATAATCTCTGTTCGTTTCCAAGGCAAACTGTTCGGTATCACAGTAATCCAACCCTATGCCCCAACCAGTAACACTGAAGAAGTTGAAGTTGAACGGTTCTATGAAGATCTACAAGACCTTTTAGAACTAACACCCAAAAAGATGTCCTTTTCATTATAGGGGACTGGAATGCAAAAGTAGGAAGTCAAGAAACACCTGGAGTAACAGGCAGATTTGGCCTGGGAATACGGAATGAAGCAGGGCAAAGGTTAATAGAGTTTTGCCAAGAGAATGCGCTGGTCATAGCAAACACACTCTTCCAACAACAAAAGAGAAGACTCTACACACGGACATCACCAGAGGTCAACACCAAAATCAGATTGGTTATATTCTTTGCAGCCATCGGTGGAGAAGCTCTATACAGTCAACAAAAACAAGACCGGGAGCTGACTGTGGCTCAGATCATGAACTCATATATTGCCAAATTCAGACTTAAATTGAAGAAAGTAGGGAAAACCACTAGACCATTCAGGTATGACCTAAATCAAATCCCTTATGATTATATAGTGCAAGTGAGAAATAGATTTAAGGAACTAGATCTGATAGATAGAGCGCCTGATGAACTATGGACGGAGGTTCATGACGTTTTACAGGAGACAGGGATGAAAACTATCCCCATGAAAAAGAAATGCAAAAAAGCAAACTGGCTATCTGGGGAGGCCTTACAAATAGCTGTGAAAAGAAGAGAAGCGAAAAGGAAAGATATAAGCATCTGAATGCAGAGTTCCAAAGAATAGCAAGAAGAGATAAGAAAGCCTTCCTCAGCAGTCAATGCAAAGAAATAGAGGAAAACAACAGAATAGGAAAGACTAGAGATCTCTTCAAGAAAATTAGATACCAAGGGAACATTTCATGCAAAGATGGGCTCAATAAAGGGCAGAAATGGTATGGACCTAACAGAAGCAGAAGATTTTAAGAAGAGGTGGCAAGAATACACAGAAGAACCGTACAAAAAAGATCTTCATGACCCAGATAATCATGATGGTGTGATAACTCACCTAGAGCCAGACATCCTGGAATGTAAAGTCAAGTGGGCCTTAGAAAGTATCAGTGCAAACAAAGCTAGTGGAGGTGATGGAATTCCAGTTGAGCTATTTCAAATCCTGAAAGATGATGCTGTGAAAGTGCTGTACTCAGTATGCCAGCAAATTTGGAAACTCAGCAGTGGCCACAGGAATGGAAAGGTCAGTTTTCATTCCAATCCTAAAGAAAGGCAATGCCAAAGAATGCTCATACTATCACACAATTGCACTCATCTCTCACGCTAGTAAAGTAATGCTCCAAATTCTCCATACCAAGCCTCAGCAATACATGAACCATGAACTTCCAGATGTTCAAGCTGGTTTTAGAAAAGGCAGAGGAACCAGAGATCATTTTTCCAACATCAGCTGGATCATGGAAAAAGCAAGAGAATTGCAGGAAAACATCTCTTTCTGCTTTGTTGACTATGCTGAAGTGAAGTCATTCAGTCGTGTCCGACTCTGTGACCTCTTGGACTGTAGCCTAACAGGCTTCTCTGTCCATGGGATTCTCCAGGCAAGAATACTGGAGTGGGTTACCATTTCCTTCTCCAGGGGATCTTCCCAATCCAGGGATCGAACCCGGGTCTCCTGCATTGAAGGCAGACGCCTTAACCTCTGAGCCACCAGGGAAGCCCAAGAGATGGGAATACTAAACCACCTGACTTGCCTCTTGAGAAACTTATATGCACGTCAGGAAGCAACAGTTAGAGCTGGACATGAAACAACAGACTGGTTCTAAATCGGAAAAGGATTACGTCAAGTTTGTTTATTGTCACCCTGCTTTTTTAACTTCTATGGAGAGTACATCATGAGAAACGCTGGGATGGAAGAAGCACAAGCTGGAATCTATGCAGATGACACCACCCTTACGGCAGAAAGTGAAGAGGAACTAAAAAGCCTCTTGATGAAAGTGAAAGAGGAGAGCGAAAAAGTTGGCTTAAAGCTCAACATTCAGAAAACAAAGATCATGGCATTCGGTCCCATCACTTCATGGGAAATAGATGGGGAAACAGTGGAAATAGTGTCAGACTTTATTTTTCTGGGCTCCAAAATCACTGCAGATGGTGACTGCAGCCATGAAATTAAAAGACGTTTACTCCTTGAAAGAAAAGTTATGACCAACCTAGATAGCATATTCAAAAGCAGAGACATTACTTTGCCGACTAAGGTCCATCTACTCAAGGCTATGGTTTTTCCAGTAGTCATGTATGGATGTGAGAGTTAGACTGTGAAGAAGGCTGAGTGCCGAAGAATTGATGTTTTTGAACTGTGGTGTTGGAGAAGACTCTTGAGAGTCCCTTGGACTGCAAGGAGATCCAACAAGTGCATTCTAAAGGAGCTCAGTCCTGACATTTCTTTGGAAGGAATGATGCTAAAGGTGAAACTCCAGTACTTTGGCCACCTGATGAGAAGAGTTGACTCAATGGAAAATAGTCTGATGCTGGGAGGGATTGGGGGCAGGAGGAGAATGGGACGACAGAGGATGAGATGGCTGGATGGCATCACGGACTCGCTGGACGTGAGTCTGGGTGAACTCCAGGAGTTGGTGATGGACCAGGAGGCCTGGCGTGCTGTAATTCATGGGGTCACAAAAAGTCAGACATGACTGAGTGACTGAACTGAACTGCCCCATCTTTCAGCATCCTATTCCTGTAGATCTAAATATACAAAATTTTCTACAGTAGTTACTTTTTTCCCCTTACAATTGCTGTACTTAGAACTTGTGTCCCCAGAGTGCTAAGTCACCTGTTTTCATATTATCATATGATTTATATATCAGCTTAATGGTCTGTATATGTTCCTTTTTATGTCATTCATTGTTTAATCTTTCTTGATCTGGAGCTGGAATCCAAAATGGTGTTCTTAATTTGTTTCTTTTTACTTTGTGTGATTTTTCTTTTTTTTTTTTTGTATCATTGTCTGAATAGATCTTTGATGGTAGCATTTTCTTCTTCATATTCTTTTGCTTCAAATCATTGTTCACATTCGTGTTGTTTTTGCCTTTTTTGAATCAATTCAGTGAAATTGGACAGTAATCTCTGTCATATTGAGTACCTCTCATTTATTGAAGCAGTTCCTGAGGATATTTTTGAGAAGCAGAAGGGAAAAACAAGAAGGAAAGACATAAATAAAAGGAATTAAAGAAGAGCGATGTGGATGGAAATCTTGGGGGCTGGAAAATGATGCTCATCAGTGAAAATTCTTGCTATTGTGCAAATACTGTTTCAAACTAATAGTGGCAACTGTGTTGAAAGTTCTCATTCTTGCTTTGGTGTTTTGTAAATTGACTCTTTATTATTTTCTATATGTAGTTCCTAAAATATGTTATTCATTTACAAGTTTTTCTTTGTGGTAGCTTGTAGTGTTTTCTGTTCTCATCATCTTGAAAGTATAGGTTGATACTCTTATTAAGCATAATATTGGTACAGTAGATTATTTCTTTTTTTTTTAATAAAAATTTTTGTGCCTGATCCAGTATAATTACAGAACAGTGTAAATACAGAAGTGAAGCACCAAACATAAGGAGAAGAGATTAAGAAGAGGTGGCAAGAATGCACAGAAGTGTAGAAAAAAAGTCTTAATTACCCAGAAAACCATGATGGTGTGGTCACTCACCTAGAGCCAGACATCTTGGAGTATGGAGTCAAGTGAAGTCAAGTGGGCCTGAGGAAGCATTATGAACAAAGCTAGTGGAGGTGATGGAATTCCAGCTGAGCTATTTTGGTTGCTTAAAGATGATGATGATAAAGTGCTGCACTCAGTATGCCGTCAAATTTGGAATATCAGCAATGGCCACAGGACTGGAAGAGATCAGATTTCATTGCAATCTCAAAGAAAGGCAATGCCAGAGAAAGTTCACACTGTTATAGAATTGTGCTCATTTCACATGCTAGCAAGGTAATGCTCAAAATCCTTCAAGCTAGGTTTCAATAGTATGTGATCCGAGACCTTCTTGTTGTTCAAGCTGGATTTAGTAAAGGCAGAAGAACCAGAGGTTGCCAACATCCGGGTCATATAATGAAAGCTGTGGTTTTTCTAGTAGTCATGTTTAGGTGTGAGAGATGAACAATAAAAAAGGCTGAACACTGAAGAATTGATACCTTCAAACTGTGGTTATGGAGAAGACTCTTTGAGAGTCCCTTGGACTGCCAGGAGATCAAATTAGTCAATCCTAAGGAAATAACCCTGAGTATTCATTGGAAAGACTCATGCTGAAGCTGATGCTCCAGTACTTTGGCCACCTGATGAGAAGAGCCAACTCATTGAAAAAGACTGATGCTGGGAAAGATTGAAGGCAGGAGGAGGAAAGGATGATAGAGGACGAGATGGTTGGATGGCATCACTGACTCAGTGGACATAAGTTTGAGCAAGCTCCAGGAGATGGTGAAAGACTGGGAAGCCTGGTGTGCTGTAGTCCATGGGGTCGCAAAGAGTCAGATAACTGAGCGACTGTACAACAAATTGGAACATAGAAAAGCAAGGGAGTTCCAGAAAAACATCTATTTCTGTTTCATTGACTACACTAAAGCCTTGGTGTGGATCACAGCAAAATGGAAAATTCTTAAAGAGATGGGAATACCAGACCATCTTACTTGCTACCTGAGAAACTTGTATGCAGGTCAAGAAACAATAGTTAGAACCGCATCTGGAGCCTTGGACTGGTTCCAAATTGGGAAAGGTGTGCGTCAGGATTGTATACTGTCAGTGTACTTTTTAAACTTATGTGCACAGTACATCATGCAAAATGCCAAGCTAGATGAATCCCAAGCTGGAATCAATATTGCTGGGAGAAATAACAACCACCTCAGATATGCAGATAATACCGCTCTAATGGCAAAAAGTGAAGAGGAACTAAAGAAACTCTTGATGAGGGTGAAAGAGGAGAGTGAAAAACCTGGCTTAAAACTCAGCATTCAAAAAACTAAAATCATGGCATCCAGTGCCATCACTTTCATGGCAAATAGATGGGGCAAAAGTGGAAATAGTGGCAGATTTTATTTTCTTGGACTCCCAAATCACTGTGGAGCCACAAAATTAAAAGTTGCTTGCACCGTGAAAGAAAAGCTATGACAAATTTTAATCGTAATTTAAGTGTATTGTAAAGCAGAGACATCACTTTGCTGACAGTGTTCCATCTAGTCAAATCTATGGTTTTTCCTGTAGTCATGTATGGATGTGAGTTGGACCATAAAGAAGCTAAGCGCCAAAGAATTGATGCTTTTCAACTCTGGTGCTGTAAAAAACTCTTAGAGAGTCCCTTGGACAGCAAGGAGATTGAACCAGTCAGTCTTAAAGGAAATCAGCCCTGAATATTCATTGGATGGACTGATTCTGAAACTGAAGCTCCAAAACTTTGGCTGCCTGATGCCAGTAGCCAGCTCATTGTAAAAGACCCTGATGCCGGCAAAGATTAAGGGCAGGAGGAGAGGCAGAGGATGAGATAGTTGAATGGCATCACTGACTCAGTGGACATGAGTTTGAGCAAACTCCAGGAGATAGCGAAGGACAGGGAAGCCTGGCGTGCTGCAGCCCATGAGGTCCCAAAGTGGTGGACATGACTTAGCAACTGAACAGCAACAGTATAATTAAGGCAAATAGTCTTCTTTTACTCCTTTATAAGCACAAATCAGTTCTCTTTATCACTATCAATCAGTTCTCTTCATTCCAAATTTAAAGTATTGCCAAATCCTATAACTTTCTGAAAATAGAATCAGAGAGTGATGTTCCTAAGGTTTCATGACAGAATTTCACTCATTTTTTCCTCTATCCCTCTACTTCCTAATCACATTTAACTGGGAGAATGACTAAAGCACCTAGAATAGCGTTTTTCATATTTGCATGTGTATTTGAATTCACTGAGGGTCTTGTTAAAATATTGACTAATAAACTGATTTAGTGGGTCTGGGGTGGGACCCAAGATTCTGTTGTTCTAAACAGTCTATCCCAGGTGATGCTAGTGTAGTTGATGTGAGCCACATTTTAAGTATCAAAATTTAGGTAGTATCTAAAATTGCTCATGCTTGGTAGCAGTTTAATCAGTATCATTGCCTAGTGAAATATAGGCTTTAAGCTGAAGTTGTTATTTTGTTGTCTGTTGAAATATGTATACAGGTCAGGAAGCAACAGTTAGAACTGGACATGGCACAACAGACTGGTTCCAAATAGGAAAAGGAGTCCGTCAAGTCATCCTGCTTATTAACTTCTATGCAGAGTACATCATGGAAACGCTGGACTGAAAGAAACACAAGCTGGAATCAAGATTGCCGGGAGAAATATCAATAACCTCAGATATGCAGATGACACCACCCTTATGGCAGAAAGTGAAGAGGAACTAAAAAGCTTCTTGATGAAAGTGAAAGAGGAGAGTGAAAAAGTTGGCTTAAAGGTCAACATTCAGAAAACAAAGATCATGGCATCTGGTCCCATCACGCATGGGAAATAGATGGGGAAACAGTAGAAACAGTGTCAGACTTTATTTATTTGGGCTCCCAAATAAATGCAGATGGTGACTGCAGCCATGAAATTAAAAGACGCTTACTCCTTGGAAGAAAAGTTATGACCAACTTAGATAGCATATTGAAAAGCAGAGACATTACTTTGCCGACTAAGGTCCAGACGGACCTTAGGCTATGGTTTTTCCAGTGGTCATGTATGGATGTGAGAGTTGGACTGTGAAGAAGACTGCTGCTGCTGCTGCTAAGTCGCTTCAGTCATGTCCGACTCTGTGCGACCCCATAGACGGCAGCCCACCAGGCTCCTCCATCCCTGGGATTCTCCAGGCAAGAACACTGGAGTGGGTTGCCATTTCCTTCTCCAATGCATGATAGTGAAAAGTGAAAGTGAAGTCACTCGGTCATGTTTGACTCTCAGCGACCCCATGGACTGCAGCCTACCAGGCTCCTCCATCCATGGGATTTTCCAGGCAAGAGTACTGGAGTGGGTTGCCTGAAGAATTGATGCTTTTGAACTGTGGTGTTGGAGAAGACTCTTGAGAGTCCCTTAGACTGCAAGGAAATCCAACCAGTCCGTTCTGAAGGAGATCAGCCCTGGGATTTCTTTGGAAGGAATGAGGCTAAAGCTGAAACTCCAGTACTTTGGCCACCTCATGTGAAGAGTTGACTCATTGGAAAAGACTCTGATGCTGGGAGGGATTGGGGGCAGGAGGAGAAGGGGATGACAGAGGATAAGTTGGCTGGATGGCATCACTGACTTGATGGATGTGAGTTTGAGTGAATTCTGGGAGTTGGTGATGGACAGGGAGGCTTGGCGTACTGTGATTTATGGGGTTGCAAAGAGTCGGGCACAACTGAGCAACTGAACTGATACCAAACAGTGTTATATGCTATAGGTAATAAAGATGACTTAAAGTGCTGGTAGAAAGGCTGTACCCTACTCAATTCTTTGCCCTTGTATAGTGTGGAAGCTGCTGCTGCTGGTTGGCTTAGCCAGGTCCTGGGGTGGTTGGTTGTGGTGCCTGGGGTTTGGGAGCTAATGTTGGCCTGCTGGTGGGCAGGGCGGTGGGCTGGGGCTGATGTTGCCTGCTTGTGGGCAGGACCTGTTCCTTACACCAGTGACTGTGAGGTCCAGGGTGTTTTGGAGCTGGTGTAAATTCACGGGTGGGCAGAGCTGGATCCTGGGATTTCTGGCTACTAAGGCCCTGGGATTCCTGGAGCTGGTGTCAGACTGATGGTGGGTAGGACTGAGTCCTGATAGTGGGGTTCCAGAGGTCCAGAGGCTAATGCTGTCCCACTGATAAGTAGGGCTGGGTCCCAAATAGGTTGGCTTCTTGGCCTGGGTTGTCCCAGGACTGATGCTGACCTACTGGTGGGTGGAGGGGGTTCTGGCATGAGTAAGCTAGATGTTTTATTAATAGTTGCTATGTCATACCTGACTGTTTTGTGAGCCTATGGACTATAGCCCTTCAGGCTCCTCTGCCCATGGGATTTCCCAGGCAAGAATACTGGAGTTGCCAATACTGGTTACCATTTTGTTTTCCAGGGGATCTTTCTGGATCAAACCCACATCTCCTGCATTGGCAAGTGGGTTCTTTACCACTGACCACTGGGAAGCTCTAGTAAGCTAGATAGAAGATTCCAAAAATCCAAATTTGTGGTTGCCGACAGCAGTGTCCTTGTGGTAGAACAATGACTGCAACCAGCATCTGGGTCCCCAGTGAGCTCCACTTACTACCTGCCTCTCTGGGAGGTTCTCCAAGATCAGCAAATGGTTCTGACCCAGGCTTCTTCCAAACTACTGCTTCTGCCTTGGGCTTTGGAGTGTTTGAGATTTTGCCATTTTAATTACAATGTGTTTGCCTGTTAAGAGTGGTGTCTATTATATAGCTCTCAGATTCTCCTGAAAGTAAGCCTCACTAGCCTTCAAAGTCAAAGTTTAGGGGGGCTTATTCCTGGTGCAGGAACCCTAAGCAGGGGAGCCCAGTGTGGGGCTCAGACCTGTGTGGCTCCCTGAGGAGAACCATGCAATTGTAATTATTCTTCTGTGTATAGGTTTCCCACCCTGGGTCTTGATTGTCTCTTGTCTCTGCCTTTCCTACCTGTCTTGTGGCTCTTTATGTCTTTAGTTGTAGACAGTCTTTTTGCTAGCCTTCAAATTATTCTCATCAATATTTGCTCTGTAAATAGTAGTTGTAATTTTAGTATGCCTGTGGGAGGAGGTAAGCTCAGGATCTTCCAGTTTATTTACCATATGAGTTTCCTACTTGATAATGATTTTAATTTCTTTGGATCTCATAGAAATATTTGTGTCAGAAACTTAAAAATGCAGGTTTCTTGATTGACTTGGTGACCAAGAAAATTTTTCATTATATAACATCTAATGTTTTAATCTCTCTGAAAAAAAATTTTTCCATTGTTAAACTCATGTTGGTGGTTATACACATTTTATTGTAGATGCAATGTTTGTATTAAAATAGCCTGTATTTCTGATTTCCCCTTCTTCCTGGTTGTCAGTCTCAAAAATGAAACTAGAATTCATCTTTCCTTTTTGTTAGATCTTTTCTTCTCTACCTGCTTTTGTAGTAAAATGAAACTACTATTGACACCTTTAACTTTTTGTTGCTTTCCATATTCATTCTTGTTTTAAATTCTTTTTCCTCTTTAAATTCTATTCAAAGAAATGTTCTTTTTTCCTTCAGATAGGAAATACATCTTTGTTGAAAACTTTCTTTAAGTATTCTCTTCCATAAATTAGCTTGACTAAAGTCATGAGTTATTTTAAAACAGAAAAGCAGTGGTTAACCTTTTCTTACGTGGGACTTTCTTAAGTAGTGGAAGGAGTCATATATTGCATTTTTCCTTTACATACTATGCTTTTCTTTTTGACTCAGGAGTATATGTTGCTTATCAAACAATGTGCAGTTTGCATTTAGCTGAGAGGAAGTTGTAGATTTCGAGAATGTGTGACTTTTAAAAAATAGAAGAAAAAAGAAGTCCATAGGATAAATTTAAGAAGTTTCTATAATTGAGAGGTCTTTTTTGTTTGTTTTTCAATTGGCTGTGGTTTTCTGAATATTCTTTGGTTCAGTAGATTTTTATTTTTATTGTTTATTTTAGGAAGCAAGAAAGGTAGCACCAATGTTCCTCATAAAAAGAATCAGAAAAAAGATAAGGAATGCAAAAAGAAGCATTTTTCAAGTGGGTCCAAGAACAACAAAATTGAACCTGAAGAATTAACTTCAACTATCAGAAGAAGTCAAAGAATTTCTAGATGCCCATCTGATTGGTGGGTGGTAAAATCAGAGCAGAGTAAGTATTTTTATTTAAATCATATTCATTCTATGAGAGGCTCTGTGTTTGATTTATATTCCTGTTCCCTTGAGACAAATCTCATGAGGAAAAAATTAAATTGGATCGCCAACAGAAATATTAATTAATTATAAAGATATTCATGAAGCTTTATCATATATAGTATTTTAGGTATAGGGATATAACTGTAGAAAAATAAAACCAAAAATGAAAAATTGTTGCTGTTATATGACTTACATTCTACAGAAGGAAGACCAGCAGTATAGATATATTGGATGAGGTGAGGAACTATCCCTGGTGGCTGAGAGGTTAAAGCATCTGCCTCCAATGTGGGAGACCTGGGTTTGATCCCTGGGTCGGGAAGATCCCCTGGAGAAGGAAATGGTAACCCACTCCAGTATTCTTGCCTGGAGAATCCCATGGATGGAGAAGCCTGGTAGGCTACAGTTCATGGGTTCGCAAAGAGTTGGACACGACTGAGTGACTTCACTTTGACTTCACTTTCATGATGTGAATTAGATGAGAGCTAAGAATTGACAGTGTGATTTTGACAACATGGAGGTTGTTATCACCTTGATAAAATTGATTTTTGTAGAATGATGAGACCAAACGTCTCTGATTGAGGTGGGTTCAAGGGAGTTTGGAAGTGAGACCAAAGAGACAGTAAAATAAAGGGATGTGGCAGATGTGGGGTCAAGAGGTCTCTCTCTCTTTTTTAATATGCTTACTCTTTTTTAATATTAAATCAGCTCATCTGCTCTTTAAAATGACTGTGTAGAAAGGTACAGGATCACAGTCCTTGTGTAAGCAAGGAATTGGTGTGGGCTTCCCTAGAATAAAAGGGTTAGCTTTAGATTGAATCAGGGACATTAAATGTGAAAAGGTAAAGGCAGAGTACGTGGCAACACTTAGAAGTAGGTTGGTGGGATTGATGGGAGGATAAATGTTGAAGGTAAACTTTGAGTAGATTACTTTGTTTAGTTTATTACTCTTTAAAATGTGACTACCATTACTTCTATCTCATTAAGTTATACATAGTAAATGGCATATATTTACTATTAAAAGGTTAAATACTACTGTTACTGCTTTCGAGAACTCATCTTTTTGTCCCATGTTGCTGGAAACTGTACTATGGTAAATGAAGATGTAATTATATGCATTAATAAAATTCTTACAAAGCTGGGATAAGCATTCTTGAGCTCCATAATTTACCAAAAAAAACTTGAAACATGTATTAGTCCTGAGACATGTTGGGGTCAAGTAGGCAGTCACAAAAGTGGAGGAATGCTTATAGATCGCCTGGTCCAAACTCCTTCATCTGATGGAAGAAGAAACTAAGTCTGAAGCATAGAAAAGCAGCCTAAGTTCTCCTTAAGGTCAGAGACCTTTGTGCTAGAATTGAAACAACAGAACCCTTATTTCTTTACTCTTGATCAGCCTGTAGTACATGCAAGAAACATTTATTGTGTGCCCATGGTGAGGTAGGAATAGTGATAGGCTGGGCCAGGCAAATGAGCAACCTAGAATGGGAAATTTAAGAAGACACTTGATCTTAGGGCTGTGTGACTGACTTAGAATAAAGTGAAGTGAAAGTTGCGCAGTTGTGTCGGACTCTTTGCGACCCCGTGAACTATACAGTCTATGGAATTCTCCAGGCCAGAATACTGGAGTGGGTAGCCTTTCCCTTCTCCAGGGGATCTTCCCAACCCAGGGAATGAACCCAGGTATCCCGTATTGCAGGCAGATTCTTTACCAACTGAGCTATCATGTAAGCCCTACTTGGAGTAAGCACCTTCTTAAATTTTACACCCTAATTAGAATTTTTAGTTTTTTTCTTTATGAGAACTTTTAAGATGTACTCTCTGATAATTATTTTGCAATATATACTATATAAGATTATTGTGTTTTGCACCTTAAACTTGCATAGTCAGTTATGATATATGTCAGTTATATATTGATATAACTGGTATCTGTTAGTTGTATATTGATAAAACTGGGAAAAATTATTTACTACCCTAGGCTACTCTTGCTTTATAACAATCCTGCCCCTGCTGTTAGACATTAGGAATATAAAGATAGGTCTTGGTCTAAATGATTGGCAGTCTGCTGGAAGAGAGTGGTAAGTAAACATGAGCTGTATGTTGTTGTTCAGTCGCTCATTCATGTCTGACTCATTGTGACTCCGGGGATTGCAGCACACCGGGCTTCCCTGTCCTTCCCTGTCTCCCAGAGTTTGCTCAGACTTCTGTCCATTGAGTTGATGATGCTTTCCAACCATTTCATCCTCTGCCCGCTTCTCCTCCTGCCCTCTTTCGCAGCATCAGGGTCTTTTCCAGTGAGTTGGCTCTTCACATGTATCAAGATGTATGATAAACATCACAGGACTGAGTGAAGTGAAGTCGCTCAGTTGTGTCCGACTCTTTGCGACCCCATGGACTGTAGCCCACCAGGCTTCTCTGCCCATGGGATTCTCCAGGCAGGAATACTGGAGTGGGTTGCCATTTCCTTCTCCAGGGGATCTTCCAGACCCAGGGAAAAGGACTGAGAGGAGCTGCTTAATTTAGCCTTGGGGTGTAGAGAAGGCTTCCTGAAAATGGGATGATTAGGAGCAAGCTAAGTGATTGGCTGTGGTGAGGAAAGAATGTTTGAAGCAGAAGTATCATGTATAGAGATCTGGTGCTGAGAGTTTAACCTTTTAAAATTGTTTTGTTAAAATTATCTGGGGGAGTTGTTAAAACATAAATTACAGGATCTTACTCTGAAAATTTTAGTAGGTCTGAGCTAAGGCCTGAGAATTTGCATTTCAAACAGATTCCCAGGTAATGCTGGACTACTATTTAAGATCAGTGCTTTGGAAAAATGAAAATAGTTCAGTACTGCTGCCTATTTTGATTTGTCTATTAGGAGAAGAGTGTTGAGTTACGCTTAATGAAAAAGCACTTCAGTTCAGTTCAGTTCAGTCACTTAGTCGTGTCTGACTCTTTGCGACCCCATGAATCCCAGCACGCCAGGCCTCCCTGTCCATCACCAACTCCCAGAGTTCACTTAGACTCACATCCATCGAGTCAGTGATGCCATCCAGCCATCTCATCCTCTGTCATCCCCTTCTCCTCCTGCCCCCAATCCCTCCCAGCATCAGAGTCTTTTCCAGTGAGTCAACTGTTCGCATGAGGTGGCCAAAGTACTGGAGTTTCAGCTTTAGCCTCATTCCTTCCAAAGAAATCCCAGGGCTGATCTCCTTCAGAATGGACTGGTTGGATTTCCTTGCAGTCCAAGGGACTCTCAAGAGTCTTCTCCCAACACCACACTTCAAAAGCATCAATTCTTCGGCACTCAGCCTTCTTCACAGTCCAATTCTGTAATAAATTGGAATTAAACTTATTTGGAGATTCCCTGGTGGCTCAGACAGTAAAGCATCTGCCTGCAATGCGGGAGACCTGGGTTCGGTCCCCAGGTCGAGATGATACCGTGGAGAAGGAAATGGCAAACCATTCCAGTACTCTTGCCTAGAAAATTTCATGGATGGAGAAGCCTGGTGGGCTACAGTCCACATAGGGTCGCAAAGAGTTGGATATGACTGAGTGACTTTTCACTCACTTTCAGTCAAACATATTTGAACTTAATCCTTAAGCTATGGGTAATCACTAAAAAATGTTAACCAGATTGTAGTGATTCCATTTGTGTTTTCTAAGGATGATTCTTAAAACAGCGTAAAGGATGGATCGAAGAATGGCATGGATTGAGAAAGGATATCAGTTTAGAGGCTGTTTTAAGGAAAGAAATGATAAAGGTCTCTGCTAATGACAGGCAGCAGTGCTTAAAAGAAGAGGATCTGAGAAGCATTCTTCCCTTATGGCCCAGTGGTAAAGAATCTGCCTTCAATGCTGGAAACCTAGGTTGAATCCCTGGCTTGGGAAGATCCCCTGGAGAAGGAAATGGCAAGCCACTCCAGTATTCTTGCCTGGAAAATCCCATGGATGAAAGAACCTGGCGGGCTATAGTCCATGGGGTCACAAGAGTTGGACATGACTGAGCGACTTCAATTCTGAAGAAAGTAGAGTGACAGGATTTAGGATTGCTTGTGGTTGGGGGCAGGAGTCTCAGATGACTCATATATCTGAGATAGTGAAACTTTTCATTAAGATAGGAAATAAAACGAGTGACAGATTTGGGGGAGAGTGGTAGGTCAATATTATAGATATCAGCATGTAGATAATAATTATATCAGAATATAGATAGTAATTAAAGTTCTGTATAGATAGATCCTTCAAAGAAAGTACACAGAGAGTGAGAAGATGAAACTGGGACCTTGGGGAAATTCCAGGATGTTAAGAAGAATAGTAGGCAGAGCCAGAGAGGATGGTTTTGAAAACTTATGATCAATTTAACAGATTTGGTGCATGTATCTGTAAATTGCAAGCAGATCAAGCCAGTCAGTTTTAAAGGAAATCAACCTCGAATATTCATTGATGCTAAAGTTGAAGCTCTAGTACTTTGGCCACCTGATGCAGAGAGCCAACTCATTGGAAAAGACCCTAATCTTGGGAAGGAGTCAGACATGACTTAGAGACTAACAACAACAACAATCTATAAAGTGAAGAGCTGAATAGTTTATGAATTTAACTTGAAAACAAATGTAGATTACTATGAGATTGGGTGCATGTATATGTTTACATGAAAAATATAAACAATATTGATATTTTAGTGAGCCAGATAATCAAATGTATACTTACTTTATGTTATCATTTAATCCTGTAGGTTCTTTTTCTAGCAGTTCTTCAGTAAGAAATGAACTGTCAGTGTATCATAACAGTAGACAAAAACCACCTGCTGAAAAAACAAACCAGTCATCTAAGAATATTGGAAAAAAAGCTGCTCCATTTAAAAAGCAGAAGAGAGCTAACAAAGGCAGCTCAGGAGCACAGGTTTTATATGCTAAAGATTCTGGTGGTGCCCAGAATGAGTCATTGGGAAGCAATGAAGCAGACCTGGCTAAGAAGAAAAATCCTAATCCTTCTGGGTAATGTCTCTTATATATACAAAGTAATTATTTTTGTTTGACACTTAATAAATGTCTCTGTTATTCAGTCATTTATAGAAAGCAATATTAGCATAAAGGAGTCTATAGTCTGACAGACCTGGTAGTAAATCCATGGTGTGTCGTTAGTTGCGTGACCCCTCAGGCTAAATAGTACTCTGAATTTGTTTACTCATATTAAAATGGGGAATAATATATAGCACATGAGGTATGATGATAAATTTAATAAGGTAGGTGTTATTGTCACCTAACAATCCCTTTTTTAAATTGTGATATAAACATAAAATTTATCATCTTAATCATTAAACTTAAAAAAATTAATTTATTTGACTGCATTGGGTCTTAGTTGTGGCACAGGAGATGTTTGGTCATATCTTCTTTGCATCAAAGTTGTGGTGTACAGACTTTCTAGGTGTGGCATGTGGGCTCAGTAGTTATGGTGCTTTGAGTTACTCTGCAAGATGTGGGATATTAGTGCTGCAACTAAGGATTAAACCCATGTCCCCTGCATTGCAAGTTGGATTCTTAACCACTGGACCACCAGGGAAGTCCCCATCTTGTTTTTAAGCGTATCGTTTGAGTTGCTTTCTTTTTTATTTTTTTTAATTAATTAATTAATTTTTGGCTGTGGTGGGTCTTTAGTTCTGTGTATGGGCTTTTTCTAGTTGCGGCAAACAGGGACAACCACTCTCTAGTTGCCATGCACAGATGTCTCATTGTGGTGGCTTCTCTTATTGCAGAGCACCTCATCTAGGGTGAGCAGGCTTCAGTAGTTGTGGCTTTTGGGTTCTACAATGCAGGCTCAGTAGTTCTGGTGCAAGGTCTTCATTGTCCTGCGTCATGTGAGATCTTGCCAGATCAGGGATTTGGCAGACTGATTCTTTGGCAGACTGATTCTTAATCACTGGACCGCTAGGGAAGTCCAAGTTGCTTTCTTTTAAGTGAGATTAATATAATTTTAGTAATTGGGAATGCATTATTTTTTTTTCCAATAAGATGATAATATTTAACATTTTAAGTGCTTTTTATTATCAAGTGTTCGCTAGATGCTTTCAATGAATTCTCATCAGTCCTGACAACCTAGTAAATACTGCTCTTAACGCATTTTTGCTTTTTGATATAGCATTTGCTTATTCATTCATTCAAAAAATACTTAATGCATATTATGTATGAGAAATTGCAGGTGCTGGGGATGTAGTGAATACATGATTAGAATACTCTAAAATACATTACTCTATGGCATTATGGTGCATACTATCTATAAATAGTTCACTGAATTGTACGTTTACCCCCAGTGATTTGCAGTGCTCCCTCTGTCTTATGTCAGACTTCCATATTTATAGTAACTTATTCTTTATATCAGGAGAAGACAATGGCAACACACTCCAGTACTCTTGCCTGGAAAATCCCATGGACAGAGGAGCCTGGTGGGCTGCAGTCCATGGGGTCGCTAGGAGTCGGACACTACTGAGCGACTTCACTTTCACTTCTTATTTTCATGCATTGGAGAAGGAAATGGCAACCCACTCCAGTGTTCTTACCTGGAGGATCCCAGGGATGGGGGAGCCTGGTGGGCTGCCATCTGTGGGGTCACACAGAGTTGGACACGACTGAAGCGACTTAGTAGCAGCAGCATTCTTTATATCATTTGGTTTTTATAAAGAATCTTGAGAGGTTGAGAGGATATGTATTAGCTCTATTTTTACATGTAAGTAAGGTACACTTAAGATAAATAAGTGTACCTAGGTCTTTTATTAACCTAATTGTTTTTACTTGAATGTGTTAATAATAATAAATCACTGTCTTATTAAACAAAGCAGATAAGCCTTAGTTATGGGTTGAGAGAAATACTAAGGTGTAAAAATAAAGTTTTTATGTTGAGTTTCTGAATTTGATCTAGTATCCCTATCTTACACATAATGGAACTATTTAGAAACATCCAAAGTTGATAGTTATTACAGTATCTGCTTAGGAAACCTGTTGGGCATCTGGATTCATAGAAAGGAAGATCTTTGAGACATTTGTATAGTCTACTTAATACATGTAGAAGATCAAACACGTAATTGTCTTGATATTTTACTTGTCATAAGGTGGAAAATCCTGTGGACAGAGGAGCCTGGCGGGCTATAATTCACAGAGTCACAAAAGAGTCAGACATGACTTAGCAACTAAACAACAATAAGCATACATCTCAGCAGTTTCACTTGTACACAGATGTTTTTATCAGCATTATTCATAATAGTCAAAAGGTAGTTTCCCAGATGGCCAGCAATGGATGAATGGATAATCAAAATATAACAGAATGTGCTTCAAAGAACACCATCAAGAAAGCAAGAATACCAGAGTGAGTTGTCATTTCCTTCTCCAGGGGATTTTCCCAACCCAGGGATTGAACTCACGTCTCCTGCATTACAGGCATATTCTTTACCACTGAGCCATTAGAGAAGCTGGAGTCACATGATAACTTTACATTAATCCTTTGAGGAACTGCAGGATCATTTTCCAAAGCATCTGCACTATTTCATATTCTTATCAGCAGTTGACTTCAGTGACTCCACATCCTTGTCAACATTTGTTGGCTTTTTGATTCTAGCCATCCTAATTGGTATGAAGTTGTAGCTCATTGTGATTTTTATTTTCATTCTGTGAAGACTAAGACTGTTTGTGGATTTTTAATTGGATTGTCTTTTTTTTTAAATTGAATTGTGTTGAGAGGTTTTTATTTATTCCAGATATAAGTCTCTTTTCAAATAAGTGATATTTGATAATCTGTCATTCTTTGGGTTGTCTCATTTTCTTGATGGTGTTCTTTGAAGCATGAAAGTTTTTTTTTTCTTTTTAATTTTAATTTTTTAATTTATGGAAGTATGCTAACACATTTACAGAAAACTTAGAAAATATAGAGCAAGGTTACATACAGTTCCACTATATATTACATTTTTTTAAGTAGATAAATTAAGATTTTTAGTTGGCATTTCAATAAAAACTCAAAAATTAATAGAATGAGTATATAGAGAAGTAGGATATAGTAGACCTGAAAACTGCTGTGAACCAATTCAACATAATTAAGATTTATACAATTTTCACACAACAGCAGGATACAAATTCTATTCAAATTCCTATAGGCTGTAATCTAGGAGACACAGAAACATATCCAGGAATGTAAAACAAAGTGCAAAAATTTCATGGTCTAAAGTTATTGAAATCATGCAGTCTGTTCTTTTATTCCTGTGGAATTATGTTAGAAATCAGTATCAAAAGATACTTGAAAATAACCCACATATCTTCAAGTATGATGTCACAAGTACAGGGAGACATTTACCAAAATAGATCTTCAACTTAGCCATTGAAAGCCTCAATAAAGTTAGACTGAAAAAAAAAACACAGAGGATGATTGCAGAGAAGAAAGCATTTAAATGGGAAATTAGTATAAAAATAAGAAATTAATGTTAAAGATACTTTAAAACTTCCCTTCTCTTGTGGGCTTCCCATGTGGCTCAGCTGGTAAAGAATCCCGCCTGCAGTGCAGGAGACCTGGGTTTGATCCCTCGGTTGGGAAGATCCCCTGGAGAAGGGAAAGGCTACCTACTCCAGTATTCTGGCTTGGAAAATTCCGTGGACTGTATAGTCCGTGGGGTCGCAAAAAGTCGGACACAACTGAGCGACTTTCATTCATTCATACTTTAGACAGAATCCCATGTATTTGGAAATTAAATGTCCACTTTTAAATGATGAGTGTATCTAAAAGGCCATAACAAGGAAAATTAGGAAATATTTGCAATGGAATAAAAATGAAAACAGATTTTACCAGAATTTGTTGCATATAGCTGAAGCTACTCAGTGCAATTAAATACAGTGTGGAGCCTTGAATAAGGTATGAAAACAAATACTGGGCAGTAGCATAAAGTTTTGTGAATTTGAACAAAATCTGTACTTTAGTTAATAATACTGTATCACTTGTTAATTTTCTGTTTTGTTTAAATAACAGTATTCAGAATTGGATTAGAAGTTTCGATCCTCATTCAAATTTTTTTTTTTTAATCACTAAGATAATAAATTTTGTAGAATTTTAGCAATAATACTAGATGCCAAAATACATGGAACTATATCAAAGTTTTGAGTGAATACAGATTTGAAATTTAGCATTCTATTCATACTAAGTCAAACAAGTGGAATCAAAATGTCATAAATTTTTTTGGTTTGGCAAAAATTTATTAATTTTCTAAAATATTATACATATTGTATATATATACACACACACAAAAGCTTTCTTACTACCAGAAGCACAAAAGTTTTTAATTTTGATAAAATCCCATCTATCTATTTTGTCTTGTCATTGCTTTTGTTGCTGTTGGTATTTTGGTGTCATATCTATGAATTCTTTGTCCAATTCAAGTTCATGAAGATTTACCCCTGTGTTTTTTTCTTAGAGTTTTGTAGTTTTAGCTCTTAAATTTAATTCTTTGATTCAGTTTGAGTTAAGTTTTCTATATGCTGTAAAGAGTCCAACCCTGTTCAGTTGTCCCATAACTGTTTGTTGAAAAGACATTTTTTTCCCCCATTGAATAGTCTTAGAACCCTTTTTGTAGATCAACTGACCATAGATGTATGGGCTTATTTCTGAATTTTCAGTTTTATTCTGTTGTTTACATATCAGTTGTTCTAGAACCACACTGTCTTGATAATCATTGGTTAGAGGTAAGTTTTGAAATCAGGAAGTGTGAGTTTTCTTTTTTTAGGAATATTTTGGCTATTCTGAATCTTGCAATTCCATGTAAGTTTTAGAATCAGCATGTCAATTTCTGCAAAGATGTCAGAATTCTGATATGGACTGCTTTGAATCTGTTGGTTTAAGGAATCTTGCTGTCTTAACAGTGTCTATTGATCCACGAACAGGGTTGTTTTTCCTATTAGTTAGGTCTTTTTAAATGTCTCTGAACAGTGTTTTTGTAATATAAGTTTTATATTTCCTGTTGTTAATTTTACTCCTAAGTATCCCTTTTGATGCTGTTGTGAATGGAATTGCATTTTAAATATTACTTTTGGATCAATCAGTGCAAATGTATAGAAATGCATTTGATATTTTTATGTTGATCTTTATCCTGCAATCTTGCTGAACTCTTGTATTAGTTCTGATAGCTTTACAAATAGATTTTATAGGACTTTCTAAGTAAAAGGTCTTGAATGTCATTTGTGAATAGTGATAGTTTTACTTGTGTTTTACTATCCAGATGCTTTTTCTTGCATTATAGCCCTGGCTAAAGTCTTTAACACTGGGCTCAGTAAGAGTGGCATGGTAGACTTCTTTGTCTTGTTCTTAATCTTAACAGGAACACATCCAGTCTTTCGCCATTCAATATGTTTTTAGCTGTGGGGTTTTTGTAGATGTCCTTTTATCAGGTTGAGGAAGTTCCTTTTTATTCCTAGTTTGTTGAGTGTTTTTTATAGTGAAAAAATGTGTTTTGTCAGATACCTTTTTTTTTACATCAGTATATTGAGGTGACCATGTGATACTTCTTTATTATTATTGATAAAATGTACTACATTAATTGGTTTTTGGCTTAAACCAAACATGCATCTCTGGTATAAATCCTATGTGATCATGACACATAATTCTGTTTTTATGTTGCTAGCATTTTGTTGAGGGGTTTTGTTTTCTTTTGGTCTTTAGTTTTCTTGTGATTTTTTTTTTTTGTGCAGTTTTGGTGTCTGGATAACACTGACCTCATAAAATGAGTTGGGAAGTGCTTTTCTATTTGGAAGAGTTTGTGAAGAAGTCCTGTTAAGTGTTTGAATGGTGGTAGAATTCAGTGGTGAAATCATCTGGGCAGTTTTCTTTCTACTGATTTATTCTCTAATTAAGTCTTTTGAAATTGATTATTTTTTTCTTGAATCAGTGTTGGCAATTCTTGTGTTTCTAGGAATTTGTCCATTCCACTCTAGTTATCTAATTTGTTGGTATGCAGTTGTTTATAGTATTCTCTAACAGTCCTTTTGTTTTGTTTTGACTGATGGTAGGACCTAGAGGGAGACTAGAAACTCCAAAAATAAATGATCAAAGAATACTCAGAAGTTTGCATGCTCTTTAGTTATGTTGCAGTTTTATCCCCACAAATAATAAGAATAAGCTGGTAGACTGAGTTAAGAAACTCATATATTTGCAGTATTTGCAGTAAGCTAACTAGTTGGCAGATACCAAAGAGGTGAGCCTATGTTCCTCTGAACAGTACTGTTTGTCAGGAGGCTGGGTAGAGATATCAAAGAAAACAATTTCAATTCTTAAAGGGTTTTCAACAAAAGCTGTGATAGATTAACTACCTGATAGCTCAGTTGGTAAAGAATCTACCTGCAATGCATGAGACCCCAGTTCCATTCCTGGCCTGGGAAGATCTGCTGGAGAAGGGATAGACTACCCACCTCAGTTTTCTTGGGCTTCCCTTGTGGCTCACCTAGTGAAGAATCCACCTGCAGTGTGAGAGACCAGTTTTGATCCCTGGGTTGGGAGGATCCCTTGGAGAAGGAAAAGGCTACCTACTCCAGTATTCTGGCCTAGAGAATTCCATGGACATGGGGTTGCAAACAGTTGGACACCCCTGAGCGACTTTCACTTTCCTACATCATAAGCCGCCTGTAGGTAATTACTCCCAGTTAGTCACTTCTATCTTAGTTAGGTCAGGTCTTTATCATTTCCTATGTCAGATTTTTTTAAATTAAAACTTTTAGTAGATTCTAAAATCAGATTTCCTTCCTGGACTAGTTGTTAAGTTTTAGAACCTGAACAAGATTATCTGATATTTGTGAGCATTGTATTGTCTACCCACCTGTGTTATGTTTATGGAAGAACTAATTTTTGAAGAAATGTGAACAGTTACATACTTTTCATTTTCGTAGAGATAGAGGAAGCTCAAAGAATCAAGATAGTATGGCTGCACAAAATGTTCATCAAAAGTCTCAAATGAGTGTATATACATGCACAACACCAACAAAGTCAAACTTGGATTCTGGAGAGCCTAGGACTTCAGTTTTGGAAGGAAGGTATGCATGTGTCCTAAGGATAATAGGATTTACTCACTATATTCGTTACCCATTGAGTATAACAAAGTACTCCCAAAGGTTCGTTTTAATTTTGTTAGTGCCTTGCAAACATTGTTTCACAGTTTCTGTGGTAGAAATCTGAGAGTGACTTAGCTGGCTAGTTCTGGCTCAGGGATTCTTACGAGGTACAGCAATCAAGATATCTATCTAGTTTGCAGTCCTTTGCCTGGTTAGAGCATAGAGGATCCACTTATCAGGTGGCTTGCTCACAGTTTATTAGCTGGAGGCCAGAGTTTCTTTGTCATGTGGCTGTCTCCATTGAGGTATTCAATAAGGCAGCTGGCTTCTCACAAAGCAGATGATCCAAGTGAAAGTGTGACTGTGACAGAGGTCATAGTCTTATAATGACCTAGTCTTTGAAGTCTTGGATTTTATTCTGTTTGGAAACAAGTCACTCAGTCTATATCATATTCAGAAGGGAGTTATTTTTATTGAAATTATTTGATTTACAATGTTGGATTAGTTTCAGGTGTACAGCAAAGTGATTCATACATATGTATATATTATTTTTATATTCTTGAAAGAAACGTTATCTAAGAATTTGTCTATGTATGTTTAAAGAGAGCATACTTAGTGAGTAAACCAAATTACCCTACCCTCATAATAACTGAAGTCATAAACCCTTTTTCAAATGAAGGAATGGTAAATAATAGCAAATTTTCAGACTTTAAAGGGATAACTAAGATTTCTTTACTGTTAGAGAGCCCTTGACTACTAGGCCTGTCCTGGGCTCATAATAGGAGGATGAGGATCTAGGACTGGGATAAACCAAGTCATCTCTGAACAATTTTAAATTACTTGTTTTTGCCAGTAGTTTAAAAAAAAATTAAAATAAGCTGATTTATTTCTAATTTTTATTTCTAATGATTTGATTTTTATCAAAGTGTGTTATTGAGTTAACTTGAATGTGTAACTCTGACTCATGAGTTAGTTTAAAGGTTATAAAATTCAGTGTTACTTTGTTTAAATCAAATGTTGGATTAAATTGTAGATTTTTAGACTTTTTGTTTTATGAATCAAGTAGGTATATTCTTAATGTCCTAAAGCATCATTACTGGTTTTATAAGAAAAAAAATCTTTTGCAGTTTTAGGAGAAAAATGACCATAAAGATAGCTATATTAAATACATATATTACAAGCACAAATTTTGTGGTTTCCTTTTTTTTCTTAAGTGGACCTGTTCGGCTCAAGAATTATTTAACGTCTGGAAAGAACAATTCAGATGTGGATGATAATGTAGTTCAAGAAAATTTGAGTAAGTTATGATTTATCTTCTACTGTCTTGATTTTTATAGCATTATGGATATGGAGTAAGGTGTGCTGTATTTTTTTTTAAATATCTTTTATTTTATTTATTTATTTGGCTGAACCGGGTCTTAGTTGCAGCATGTGAACACTTAGTTGCAGCATGTGGGGTCTAGTTCCTGACCAGGGATTGAAGCTGGGCCCCTTGCATTGGAAGCTGGACTCTTAGCCACTAACAACCAGGGAAATCCCTGTGCTGTGTTTCATTTAAATTATCACCATTGACATTTTTATGGAAAAAATATATTGAGTACCTACCCTTAAGAGCCTTATTTTATGGTTAGAGATTTGTAAAACCTTACCAACTGGGTGCAAGAGGGAGGGAGGGAAAGATAAAGAGAAAGAGTAAGATGAGTGACAGTCCTTTCTTTGAAGTAGAACATAATATAATTGGCATTTAAGGTGCCTACTCCAGTATTTTAAAATGTCAGGCTGATAAGGGTATAAATGAAGAAAGATTCGCCATATATTGATGATTACTGAAGCTAAATGTTGAAGTTTTAAAAAATGCCTCTTTATAGAGAGTTTTATAATTTTTTATACCCCTAAAGAATGTGCTTGACATATGATATTTTATATGTTTTTTCTTTCCTAATTCACTAACTCTTTTTCCTATTAAGTAGTTTTTTCTCCCTCTATTTAGATTAACTTTTATTATTTTTCTCTACTAAGTGGAATGCTTTTTATTTATTTATTTATTTTTTGAAATGCTTTTTATATTTATTTTTCTACTTTTAATTTGGTAAAGAGTTTGAATTTTCTGGAGTATAGTTTTAGTTAAAAAAAATTTTTTTTAATAGAGTGTTTTTACTGTTGTATACTCTAAATTTCAGTGGTGATTTTTCTTTGACCCAAATGTATTTTAAAAGAGTACATTAATCAAGAGCTTGGTCTCCATAGTCAGGAACCTAGAAGTGAGTCTAGCTTTACCCTTAGCTATGTTATCTTGAGTAAGATTTTTAAGTGTTCTTAGCTTCAGCTTCCTTATTTATAAAATGATGATACCAATTCTCATCATATGAATTGATCCAAAGATGAATATACATTCTTTGCTTAGTTTCTTTTTTTAATATACTATTTTATTTGGCTTTGTCGAGCCTTAGTTGTGGCACGTTGGATCTTCATTGAGTCATGGGCGATCTTTTGTTGTGGCACATGATCTCTAGTTGTGGCCCCCGGGCTCAGTAGTTGGGGTGTGCAGGTTTGTTGCTTCGCAGTTTATGGGATCTTAGATCTCTGACCAGGACTTGAAACTGCATTTGCTGCCTAGGAAGGCAGATTCTGAACCACTGGGTCACCAGGGAAGTCCTCTGCTTAGTTTTAATACTGGTGTATGTTAAACATGCAGTGTTCACTGTTATCCTAAGAAGTTGTGTTTTGTTTTGTTTCTTTGTTTATAGTTTCTAGTTTTGATTCATTGTTCTAGATAACTTTGGCCTATATTATTAATTCTTTGAATATGCTTAGAACACATAACTCATGGAAGAATTTCATAATTCTTCTGTGGATGCTTAAAAAAATACTACTACTTTTTGTGTATATGCATGTGTGCTAAGTGTTTTCAGTTGTGTCTGACTCTTAGTGACTCTTCGGACTGTAGCCCACCAGCCTTCTCTGTCTATGAATTCTCCAGGCAAGAATACTGGAGTGGGTTGCCATGCCCTTTCCCACGGCATCTTCCCAACCCAGCGGTTGAACCCGCATCTGTTATGTCTCCTGCATTGGCAGGAGGTTTCTTTACCACTAGCGCCACCTGGGAAGCCCCTTTTTGTGTACAGATGTGGATGAAAATATGTATATACACTCATTATTAATGTAAGTGAATATATATTTTAGTATACTTTGAATATTAAATATTTAAATTCTTAAATATTTATGGAATATTACGGAATACTTACTGTACATTCTTCTACAGGAAAAAGATCAAAATTTGTGGTTTGTTGGGATATTGAGAGTAAGAAAATAAAGTACAGATTTTTGGGGTAGAAAATAGGAGCTAGATTTTTAAGTAGATGGGCAGAAAAAGTCTTACTGAAGAAGTGATAATTTGAGCAGAGATATGAGAGAGGTGAGAAATCAATTGATGCAGCTGTATGGGAAAATAGTGCTCCATGCAGACAGAAGATAAGGACAAAGGTTTTGATATGGTAAAGACTCAGTTCTGATTGAAAAACACCAGGGAGGCTGGGAAGGAGGGGGAGGAGGAAGAGAATGAAAGTAGAAAATAGTAGGAGATGATGTCACAGAGGGAACAAGAATGAAAGATCTTATACAATGTTGAAGACTACTTTAAGGGTTTGTGCTTTACCAAGGGGTATGGGAAGCCCCTGGAGGATTTTGAGCAGAGGAGAGACGTGACTAACCTATAAACAATCATTGTGGCTGCTGTAGACTGCATGTTAGGGGTGGACTAATGAGTTCAAGGAGTCAGGTCTAAGGTTGGAAGCAGGAGGACCAGTTGGTGAAACTTGTAATTCCTTTCTTTTTTTTAAATTTTTGTATAATTTAATAAACAACTTTTAACACATTACTGCTTATGTTTGGCTTTCTTGTGTCTGTGTTTCTGCCCTTCTGAGTCGGTGGTCTTTTTGTTCCTGTTCCGGTTTTTCACGTCATGTGTTTCATAGTAGTGTACGCTGACTTTTCTAGATCGCTGCTGCCATGCTTCTCGCCTCCTCTCCTTAGATGTAAGTGTCCTGCGAGTTTTGTCTGGCTGCTCCTCTTCCCTCTGTGCCTTCCTCTTCTTTTCCCTTTTGGGGGGGTGTTGTGTCATCTACATCTTCTTCAGCTTTTCTTTTTAATTCCTGTGTGAGATGGTAGCTTGGACTAGGGTGGTAACAGTGGAAGGTGGAGAGACCAGAAGTGGGATTTTAGGTATTTTTGGTGGTAGAGTCAACATGATTTCCTGATGGATGGGACATAGGGTGTAAAAAAAGTGAGGGGTCAGTGATAAAGAACTTTAAATTTTGGGGCCTGGACCCCTGAAAAAATGACATCATTTCTTGATTTGGAGACCACTAGAGAAGGAGCAGATTAGGGTGGAAAACAACAGGATCTTAAATATGGACATTCTGTGTTTTATATTACTCTGATTCTTTGTATCCTTACCACTTGTGAGGTCCATTAAGGACTACCAGAATTAAAATCTTTCCTTTGCAGTGGTCTGTCTGTCTCTGGTATTTCCTGCAGTCATTGCTATGTGCGTTTCAGTGCTATTACTGAGCATATAAATTTGCATCTGGAATGTACCTATTTTACTCAAATTTGCCTTCTTGATGATGTTTTTTACTTTGTAGTCTTTTTGTTTTTTAATATTAACATTGTGACTCCCTACTTTCTTTTGGTTTCTTTCTTAGATTTTCATTCTTCCTTTTACTTTTTTTCTGTCAGTATTTTTTTCTTTTAATAAATGTTTAATGAATACGCTTTGTTACTTCTTTGTAAAGTTGGTAGACAGTCTCATGTGCTAGCAAGCAAGCACTCAAAAATTTTGTTTTTTAAATACAAGAAACAACTAGTCAAATAGTGAAAGTCTTGAGTCAGTCTTTTTTCCTTTAAGCTATTTGGCTGTTGCTCTTTTCCCCTCATGATAGCTAATGCTTATGAGTAGATATTTTAAACCAGCCTTACTTCTTTTTTCCTTTGTAGATAACCTGTTTCTTTCATTTTCATGCTTATTAGGCTTTGTTAGTCTTTGAAATTCTGGAATTATCTCTCTCTCTTTTTTTTTCCTCTTATATTTTTTTGGAAATAATTTCAGATCTACTCAAATACCATATCGTCTTCATCCAGATTCCACAGTTGTCAACATTTAATAATATTTGTTTCATCTTCCTCTCTGTCACCTCTACATAAATGTTTATATATGTTTATTAGTCTTTTTCTGGATTGTTTGGGAGCAAGACCCATACATATTATTATTATGTAGGAGTGTGCAGACATGGTACAAGACAAGAACATAATCACTCTTCAGTGATCCAAGTCAGAAAATCACCGTTAATAGGACACTAGTCTTCCTTCATTGAGTCCATACAGATTTCATCAGGAGTTCAATCAGTATTCCTTTTTCTCTCTGGTTCAGGATCCATTCTAGGATCATGGGTTGTTTAGTTTTGATGTCCCTTTGGTTTCCTTAAGCGATAGTTCTTTAGGCTTCTTCTTTCCTGACCTTGACGCTTTTTAAAGAGTACAAGCTTTTAATTCTTTAGCATGACCTTCAACCTGCTGCAGCTAAGTCGCTTCAGTCGTGTCTGACTCTGTGCGACCCCATAGACGGCAGGCTACCAGGCTACCCCGTCCCTGGGATTCTCCAGGCAAGAACACTGGAGTGGGTTGCCATTTCCTTCTCCAATGCATGAAAGTGAAAAGTATAAGTGAAGTCGCTCAGTCGTGTCCGACTCTTAGCAACCCCATGGACTGCAGCCCATCAGGCTCCTCTGCCCATGGGATTTTCCAGGCAAGAGTACAGGAGTGGGTTGCCATTGCCTTCTCCGACCTTCAGCCTGAGTCTAATACTCCTTCACGATCAGATGTGAGCCATGCATATTTGACAGAAATGCTACAGAAATGATGCTTTTGTGCATCATGTTAGGAAGTATATAGTAATGACCCCAGAGAAGGCAATGGCAGCCTATTCCAGTACTCTTTTGCCTGTAAAATCCCATGGGCGAAGGAGCCTGGCAGGCTGCAGTCCATGGGGTCGCTAAGAGTCGGACGCGACTGAGCAACTTCACTTTCAACTTTTCACTTTCATGCATTGGAGAAGGAAATGGCAACCCACTCCAGTGTTCTTGCCTGGAGGATCCCAGGGGCGGGGGAGCCTGATGGGCTGCCGTCTGTGGAGTTGCACAGAGTTGGACATGACCGAAGCAACTTAGCAGCAGCAGCAGCAGTGCTGACTTATCTCTTCTACTGGTGATTTTAATCTTCATCACCTGTTCAAGATACTGTCTTCCAGGTTTCTCCACTCAGATAGGGTTTTTCTCTTTGGTAATTTGTGAGTATTTTGTGGAATGATATTGTGATACTATTTTAATAACTTGTCCTTTTCAAACTTACCAATATTCATATCTTTTGAAAAATCCCACCTGAATTCACTAATGATGGTACCAGATTACTATTTTATATTTTCCTGATTCTTTCTCTATTAATTAGTTTGCATGTTAAACATTTATTCATTATTCATTTATTTATATTATTACAGACTATTACTAGGTTCCTATTTTATTCAGTGTGTTGTAATCTTTATCATTTGTTCTGGTACTCAAATTGTGCCAGATTTGGCTAGGAGGAAGCATCTCTTCAGCTGGCCCTTGTGATCTTTTGTCATGTTTCTTTTTTTTTTTAATGTTTTTATTTTTTAGCATAAGATGTTCCAAACTCTTTTCCCTGTCTCTACTCTGGAATCAGTTATTTCTCCAAAAGAACCTGTTGGAGGGATGACATTTAGAAACTTAGATCTGGGTACTAGGTGTGCTCATTGTTACTGGGATATTACTGCTTCTAGGCTCTCAGGGGACTGAGGCAATAGATACACACATATATGTACATTGTACATACATAAGCATCTATATCTATTTTTGTATTTATTCAGGCAGTCCCTGGCTCTACTGCTCTTTGTTTCATTGTGCTTCACAGATTTTGCATTTTTTACAAAATAAAGTTTTATGGCAACTCCATATCAAACAAGTCTATTGGCACCATTTTTCCGGTGGCATTTGCTCAATTATTATATCTGTGTCACGTTTTGATAATTCATGTGATATTTCATTATTATTATGGTGACCCATGATCAGTGGTCTTTGTTACTATTGTAAAAAATTCTGACTTACAGAGGACTCGGGATGATGTTTAGCATTTTTTAGCAATAAGGTATTTAAAAATACATTGACTTTTTTTAGACATGACGCTTTTACAGACTTAACAGACTACATTATAGTGTAAACATAATGTATTGGGAAACAAAAAATTCATGTGACTCGCTTTATTCATGTGACTCGCTTTATTGCCAAATTTGTTTTATTGTAGTGGCTCAGTAGTACAGAACTCGCATGCCAATGCAGAAGATGCAAGAGATGAGTGTCCAATCCCTTGGTCGAGAAGATCCCCTGGAGAAGGAAATGGCAACCCACTCCAGTACTCTTGCCTGGAGAATTCCATGGACGGAGGAGCCTGATGGGCTACAGTCCATGGAGTCTCAGAGTTGGACAGGACTGAGTGACTAAGCATGCATGCACTGGAAGCACACTCTCAATATCTCTGAGGTGTGTCTGTATTTAAAAACCATGCATGCACATCAGTACCTCCAACCCCGGTTCAACACATTTGAAAGACTTTTCCTTGTCCATTTTAATAAACCCTTTCTCTAAGATACTGAGAAGCCTGACTCCCATCATCTTCAGTATATTTGCTCATTTGCTTTGCTCCTTCTCTGGCCCCAACAGCTGCCTCCAAGGCAAACTGCTTTAGTAAATTTCCAAGAATTACTAGCTCTCTACTTGTTCTAGTGGGAATTACATGGGAGACTGGATTTTTCTTTTTTCTTTTTGGTAATAGCTTTATTAAGATAGGGTCCCTTATTAAGATATATTTCACATACCATACAGTTAATCCATTTATAGTATATGTAATTCAGTAATTTATAACTATCACTACAGTAGATTTGGACTCCCCTGATGGGTCAGTGGTAAAGAATCTGCTTGTGGATGTAGGAGATGCAGGATATGCAAGTTTGATCCCTGGGTCAGGAATTTCCCCTAGAGAAGGAAATGGCAACCCATTCCAGTATTCTTGCCTGGGAAATCCCATGGACAGAGGAGCCTGATGAGCTACAGTCCATAGGATTGTAAAGAGGTGGGCATGACTGAGCACACATGCAAAAAAAAAAAAAAAAACACCAGTAAATATTAGAACATTTTCATGATCCCCATTCTACTCTTTAGCTGGGAATAAAATGAAAGCTTAGACCTGCTTTTCAGGAAATGTATGCTGTATAAAAATTGTATTGAAAATCTCAGGTAGTTCATTGTATGTTCACTGTTAATAGTTTCAGATTGCTGCAGAACTTACTATCCAAATCTTAGTGCCTTAGTTTAACGGTTTATCTCTCATAGTTCTGTGGGGTGACTTAGCTGGGCAATTCTCATTTTGGCTCTTTCATACTTTTATAGTTAGATGCAAGCCACTGGGGCTGGAGTCATTTGAAAGGTCAGCTGGGCTGGAAGTCCACAGTGACGTATTTACTTATATATTTGATACTCAGCTAGGGTGGCTGAAATAACTGAGGGTTGGCCAAGCATCTCTTTTCCTTCACTTGGCCTTTCCACATGGTTGTTTTGGGTTTCCTCACAGCACAGCAGTCTTGGGATAGTCAATCTTCATAATTGTGACTGTCTTTCCCCAGACTGAAGTTCCAAGAGATCTAGGCGGAACCTGAATGTCACCTGAGGAATTAGCCTTCAAAGCCCCAGAATGTCACTTCTGCTGCATTTCATTAGTCAAGCAACTCACTGAGGCCAGTGGAGTTTGAAGAAGACAATTAAACTTTGTTGATAAAGGAAAAGAATTAATGACTGCTATGTTTAGATGCTGTTTGCCACACTAAAGTTATGAACCCTTGACCTAATTGTCACCCTGCCAACTAAATTCAGTACACTTGTGCTGTTTTAGAACTTTAAGAATCATAGATTGCATTATTAACTCAGCAGTTGTTCATAATCACACCCAGCATTTTTATTCACCCAGTGGCTTATTTTACTTGAAGTCCACAAGCAATTTAAAACCTGTTTGTTTTTGTTACTTGTAACTGTTTTCCTCTTAAGATATATTCATTGTAACAAAACCTTTAGACATGTTATTGTGGTTTTATTAGCTTTTCATCCTCAGCAGTGGAAAGCAAAGAGAGTAATAAAATGTATTATTGGGTTGAATTTTTTTTTTTAAATATTTATTCTGAAGTTGACCTAGTACATACTTTAACTCAACATGAAATTAGGAGCCATTACTCATGATATTTCTTTTGCAATTTACAGATGATTCAAGAGGAGAAATATCTGATTCAACACCAGAGAGCAAGATGCATCACAAATTAGGTAAGATTATTTTCCCTTAATATTTTCATATTATTATAAAATCTCTGTTTCTAAATATAGTTTAATTTTTTCTTAAGTGGGGGAAATATTATTTGGATTAATTGTCAAGTAATGTAAAACTTCATATTTCGTTTCATTAATTCATGGTAAATCATCACATGCCACAGAGTTTCTTTATTGTCCATTTATAAATCTTATAATCCACTCACTCATTGCCCAGTAGTAGGGAGCTGATCTTACCTAATGTAAGAAAGCAATGGTAGAGAATTCTGTAAAATGTAACTTCTGGGTAGATGGCATCCATGACAACTTCTCTCATTTTTTCCAGCTCACACCTAAACAAAACAGTAACTAGGATAAGTAAGCCAGGAGCTAAGGAACCCATGGAGAGGCCCACTTGGGGATTAAGATTCATGCGACCTCTCATGTTTGCAGAATTGGAGTGGCTTTTTGTTTTTCTCCCTATACTTAAGGCTTCTGCATTTTTACTTGATGAGAACCTATAGGGATGAAGCTTTCTCTAATTGCTTCCACTAGAACCTCACATCTTGTCAGTTAGTATTTTGTGGGTCCATGTGAAGAGAGACTGCTGTACTTCTCAATGTTTAATGCTTAGCTTCCTAGGTGATGCAGTGGTGAAGAATCCACCTGCCAATGCAGATGATGCAAAAGATGCAGCTTCTCTCTCCCGGTCGGGAAGATCCCCTGGAGTAGGAAATGTCAACCCACTCCAGTATTCTTGCCTGGAAAATGTCATGGACAGAGGAGCCTGGTGGGCTGCAGTCCATGAGGTCGCAAAGAGTCAGATACAACTAAGTGCATGCGTGCATACACACACACTTGCTTGACTTGGAGTGGAATATGCTGTGAGTCAGAGTAGGCAAAGAGAAATAAAATTGTCCCTGAGAGGGTCTGCAACCACACAAGAGAGGAAAATCAGCAGTACACAAATTATAGTAAGCCAGAACCTTTGTAGATAAATAACAGTTTTAACAATGAAGGAAATATGAGTATTTTCAGAAATTTAGTTATATCACAGAAGGCTTTCTGGTTGGTAAAGCATAATTTTTCAGTTTAAAAAATCAGCACATCAACTGATAAATAAAGATGAATACTGTTGAGTGCTAAATTAGTAGCTGGTGTTGACATGGAAGAAATTTATTGGAACAGAAATACAAAAGAGATTGAAACCATGAGGGAAAAATAGGCAATGGAAATAACATGGAGACAACATATAAAAAGTGCAAATAATAGAATTTTCAGAAAAGAGAAAAATTAAAATACTACTTAAAACTTTCCTGGAATAAAGATAGGCTTGATCTGCAATTTGAGAGAGTTTATCAGCTGCCAGTAAAAAGTAATGAAGAATATACACCTCTAGACAGAATTGAATAAAATTCCTAAATTTCAAGGATAGAGGAAAGCTTCCAGATAGAAGTTACATACAAAGGAGGAAAAAAAAAAAGACTAGCATTATTCATCAGTGTAACTCTGGAAAAATAAAATAGCCTACTTTCAGAAATGTATTACAATCCATGTTATAACTAGATATAACAAGATATCTTCTGATAACTGAATCTATTTTGCACATAATGCAAAATTATCATCCTCCATGGAAAATAGCATGTGAGGTTATTTTACCAAGTAGAATATAAATCAGTACTGCGTGCAAAGAGAGGAGAGAATTAGGAATGATTCTCAACATATGGTTAAATTTAAATAATGTAAACATTTTCTGTTGCCATGTGCCAAATTACTACAGATTTAGTGGTTCAGACATGTTTGTTATCCTGTGGTTTCCATGGGACAGAAGTTCAGATATAAATTAGCTGGGTTCTCTGTTAAAGGGTTTCACAGGCTTCAGTCAAGTGTCATCCTGGACCATGGTCTTATCTGAGCTCAAGATCCTCTTTCAAGCTCATGTGGTTGTTAGGAGAATTCAGGTCCTTGGAATTGTAGGGCTGAGATACCTGTTTTCTTGGTGTCTGTGAGCCATGGGCCTCTACTCTTAATTTCTAGAGGTCACCTGCAGTTCCTTGCCACATGACCCTTTTCATAGACTCTTTTCTCAGTGTGGCAGCTTGCTTCTTCAAAGTGAGCAAGGAATAATTTTTCTCTGCTTCTGCTAGATAGTGTCTTATGTGTAGAATGATGACATAGTCACAGGAGTGATTTCCCATTGCTTTTGCCATATTCAGTTGAGTATATCATAGGTTCCACATGTATCCTAGGGAAGGGGTGTCTCATTGCTCACACCCAAGGGTGTGTCTACTGCTTAATGCTAATATGATTGAGGATTTATAAGTACTAAGTAAGAATTTTTACAATGATAGTTTGAAATCTGCACTATCTTAATAAAACTTGGTATAATGAGGAGGAGAGCAGGAGTGGCAGAAGGGTGATAAAAGTAGTCTAAAAGTTCTGTTTTACTAAATGAGAGAAGAAAGATGATATCTTGGTAAGGAATATAGTTTTTAATATAATCATAGAGAAGTGAATATGATTTGAATGTCAGGAATAGGAAGGTAAATTAGGCTGAAAAAGCACAGTAAAACTTTGAAATGACCAAGGTTTGGAGTACGGGGAAAGAAATGGTATTCTGCCCAAACCAATGAAAAGGAGGGGGAAAAAAAATCATTGATGTAAAATAACAAGTAAATATAAAGTAAAATGGAAGGAATAAAAAGAACCATATATGTTATACTAAATAAGCATGAATGGATTGAATTCCTCTAGTAAGATAGAGACTAACAGATTTGGTTAAACAATACAAACTGACTTATATATTTATAAGAAACACTTGAAACAGGTTTTAAAATAAAAGATTATCAAAGAATTAAGTAGAGTAATATAAACAGAAGGAAGTAGTGGGGCATTTTTAATATTAGGTAAAGTGAAATTTAAAGTTACAAATGTGAACAGAATAAAGGACTTGTAATAATAAAATAAGCAATTTATGAAGAAAATAGAAAAATCATAAACTACTATGTACCAAACAGCCTAGCAGCTAAAATGTATAAAGAAAAAAAAAAAAACCTGAGGAAAAGCAAGGAGATTTTAAGCAATACAGTTAGAGATTTTGATAAACCACTTTCAGAATTGGAGAAATCCAGCAAACCAGAAATAAGAAAGAACATAGGAAGTTGATTATATAGCCAGCAAACTTAGCATATAGAACTTTGCATTGGTCAGATAAAATGAGTAGATATGTGTGTATACACAGAAACACATGCGTATATGACTACCCCTGATTAACACATTTCCTATTGGGAACATTTAGATGGTTTTCAATTTGACATCTGTTTTCGGTTCCTATGATAAACAGTACTACTGTGAATGTTTTTATACCTAGATCTTTGCCTATTTTTATGAATATTTTACAAATTCATTTTCTAAAAATGAAATTGCCACCTCAGAGTATTACAATTATAGATATTATCAGATTGTCTTTAGCTTATATTTCTATCATAAATATATGAGAATTTCAGTGTACCTTTAATATCGTTAACCATGAATGTTACCAAATTTTTAAATCTTTCCAATCTAGTAGTTTATTTTTTCATTGGCATTTCTTTAGTAGCCCAAATATGTCTTAAAATTTGTTTGTCTAGAAGCATTCCTGTTCTAGAAAGTAATAATATCAGTCTTTTCACTGCAGAGTTTTGTCCAACTCAACATATGTGTATATTTTTGTCTGATGTCTTTTACAGTATTGCCCTCCTATACACCAAATGTTCGCAGAACTATGAGAACACGATCAAAACCTTTGGAATACTGGCGAGGGGAACGAATAGATTATCAGGCAAGGCCATCAGGTAAAATTTATGTTCTAATGTCTCAAAATAAAAAATAATAATGATAATTGCTATAATTTATTTAGGTACGTGTTGTGCCAAGAAAGTGAAACTTGCTCAGTTGTGTCTAACTCTTTGTGACCCCATGGACTGTAGCCCACCAGGGGATCTTCTTGACCTGAGGATCGAACCCAGGTCTCCCACATTGCAGGCAGAACCACCAGGGAAGCCAAGTACTGTCTTACATATTTATAACATTACCTTATTTAATCATCATCCTCCAACAGTGTGACAAGAATAGGTTCAAGTCCAGGTTTCTCTGATTACTATAGAGATGCTGATTTTTTTTCTCTTTGCTAGCAATTTGAAGTGATTGTGTAGTTTTATAGAGTGTTCCCAGGTGGCTTTCCTAGTGGCTCCGATGGTAAAAAATTTGCCTGCCATGCAAGAGACCCAGTTTCTATCCCTGGGAGAAGGAAATGGCAATCCACTCCAGTATTCTTGCTTGGAGAATTCAGTGGACAGAGGCGCCTGGTGGGCTGCAGTCCGTGGGGTCACAAAGAGTTGGACACAACTGCGTGACTAACACTTAACCCCGATGGCCCAGTGGTAAAGAATCTGCCCGCCAAAGCAGGAAGCCCAAGAGATGCAGCAGGTTCAATCTCTGATTCAAGAAGATCTCTTGGAGAAGGAAGTGGTAACCCACTCCAGTATTCTTGCCTGGAAAATTCCATGGACAGAGGAGCCTAGCAAGCCACAGTCCATGGGGTAGCAAAGAGTCAGATATGATTGAGCATGGAGCACATTATTTTTATACAATCCAATAACATTTCTAATTGCATAAAATGAAACCTTAGATCAGAACATGAGAAAATTTTAACTGGCAAAGATTAAATATTCCCCATTATTATTCTCATTCCATTTTCTTGTCATATTTCTCTACAAAAATTATAGAAGATGGGAAAGAAAATAGAGTTGTATTAAAATTACTTCCTTTTTTTAAATTAATATTTCTGAGACAAGGACTAAACTGACATGTGGATTACTATAAATGGTTCTTTGCTAATCTTTGTGTCTTTCATTTTTTATGCCTCCACTGATGACTATGTTTCAAGCAGTAGAGATCATTCAGTGATGTTTCATCAGTGTGTCTAGATTTAGGATAGTGGTGATGGTTTAGTTGCTAAGTTGTGGTTGACTCTTGGTGATCCCATGGATTGTAGCCCACTAGGATCCTAGATTACTAGAGTGGGTTGCCATTTCCTTCTCCAGGGGATCTTCCTGACCCAGGAATTGAACCGGGGTCTCCTGCATTGCAGGTAGATTTTTTACCGACTGAGCCACCAGATTTAGGATAGTAAAGAGACTTAAGTGAAATTGCTTGCTATTTGTGTTACTTGAATTAGCTGTAGAGTAGTAATTATAATGTATTCTGTGCTTTGAAAAGAAGTGTGCTGTATTAATGTAATGAATTTTGTTTCAAGATTTTCACTTTGCTAGGTATGATAATTTACCTTTTTTGGGGTTAAATTTCAGGAGGATTTGTGATTGGTGGAATACTGTCCCCAGACACAGTATCATCTAAAAGGAAAGCAAAAGGAAACTTGGGAAGAATCATTACAACAGCTAATAGGAAAAGAATCTGTCTTGAAAATGAAGAAAGAAGTATGAACTTTTCCCTTATTTTAAATAACAGTGTTTTGAAAAATAGCTCTTTGCAGATTTTGAAATATACCTCTAAAGGCTTCGGAATATAATAGTACTTAAGGGTCAATTCTCTTTTTAATGTCAACTTTTCTTCAGATTTTGAAAGTAAACTAATTTTATTCTTAAAAAAAAATCATTAATATCATAGTGTAAAACATTTCCACATGGGTAAATTGTACTGTCAAATGAAACTTATCTCTTCCATGCATCAAAGTGGTCATTGATAAACAGGAAGAAATATGCCTCTTCCATTTTCCTTTTCAACTTGTCCTTAGCTCTGTTTCATACTAGATTTTTTTTTTTAATGGAAAACAGTTTTAAATAAATAGTATTTCAGTGGTATCTCTTTTGCAGAGAATAAATTCATGGTAAATCTGAATATACCTCTGGGAGATCCTCTGCAGCCAACAAGGGTGAAGGACCCAGAAACACAAGAGACTGTTCTTATGGGTAAGCTCAGGGTTGATTCTGAGAATGCTTTATTTAACATCTCGTAAGGACAAACTCGGAGAAGGCGATGGCACCCCACCCCAGTACTCTTGCCTGGAAAATCCCATGGGCGCAGGAGCCTGATGGGCTGCAGTCCATGGGGTCGCAAAGAGTTGGACACGACTGAGTGATTTCACTTTCACTTTTCACTTTCCTGCATTGGAGAAGGAAATGGCAACCCTCTCCAGTGTTCTTGCCTGGAGAATTCCAGGGATGGGGGAGCCTGGAGGGCTGCCATTTATGGGGTCGCACAGAGTCGGACATGACTGAAGCGACTTAGCAGCAGCAGCAACAAGGACAAACTGTTTGCTTGAAGGCTGGCTTTTCTACTTTTCCTTTCTCTCCCCAGATCTTTCAGAGCCAAAGTCCAATAGCTAGTCTGATTCAAATAAGTAGCCTGTATGAGGACTACTGTGAGGGAATTGATGGTAGACAACCTCCAGGGACATAGTACCATGCATTTGTCGTAGACAACCTCCAAAGACATATAGTACCATGTATTTGTCCTCTATGATACAAGTGCTACCATCAGGAATGTTGCCTCCTCCAGTAGGATCCAGGCCTTCTTTGATCAGGAGGACACTTGGGGACAAGAGCTGTTGAGGGGGAAAGTGAAAGTTGCTCAGTTGTGTCCAACTGTCTGCAACTCCATGGACTGTAGTCCATGGAATTCTTCAGGCCAGAATACTGGAGTGGATAGACTTTCCCTTCTCCAGCGGATTTTCCCAAGCCGGGAATTGAACTGGGGTCTCCTGCCTTGCAGGCAGATTCTTTACCAACTGAGTTATCAGGAAGCCTGTTCAGGGGGAATTGTAGCAAATTAACTGGCAGACTCCTGGATACACTCTTATTATGAGATCAGGTAGGGATTGTGGCTGGGTTTAGACAGCCTTTGGTGCTGTGGAGCAAGGACATCAGTCAGACAAATGTCATGTTTAAGGCTGGCATAGGGTCCTATAAGCCTCCTCCTACACTTAACAGGTATTAAAATTTTAGTTTCTAGGATACCATTGGAGGTCCCAAGAGATGGGTTATAGTGTGGTGGAGTTAAGTAGTGGACACTCAGCCATTTCCCAACAAGGCAATATTTACATACAGGAAATATTTAAGTGTTTTAAAAACTGTCATGACTGTACTAGTGAGTACTGAGGACTGTTTAGCCTAAATCAAAAGATAAATATGTCAAAGCAGAGAGACAGTGTTTACACTTAAAATTTTGACTGTGGAATAGGCTCCACTGATAAGTAACAGAGATATTCTATATTCAGTTGTTGATTTGGCTATAGAGGGAAAAGTACAGAGAATATTTTTTTTAGCAAAGTGTCTGATCTGAAAACGTTGCTGTACTGTATTAGTAAAAAAGGTGTGTTATCAAGAATTCATCACTTTTTGTTTCCTGGGCATATGTATTGTCTATATCCTGTTGTCTGTGGGAGTATAGTCAGAAGCTGATGATAAAATGTATTAATTACAGGTCTGGAAAAGTTTGTAAGTAAAAGGGAAATTTAAAAAATGATATAGTAATTTGGGAGCTATAGTTAGAGCTGGTTATTTAGAGCCTCTACCTGATAAATAAAAAGTATTATTACTTAATCAGTCACAAAGGTATTTACTGGCATGATGATGATACATTTGTAGTGTGGCTGTGTTATATTGAACTTTTTAAGGATAAGGAATCTTTTCTTGTCTCTTAGCTGATTTTGTTTTCCATCTGAGTTATTAGAGGGGAAATAATAATACTGCCATGTTACTAATAAATAATAAAATAATACTATTAACAAAGCTTACTGAATGCTTACTTTGTACCAGTGTTTTAAATACTTTATACACATTAACTCATTTGATATTCCCAACTCTAACAAACTATTGCTATCACATTTTATAGAAAAGAAAATGAGATGGAGGATAAGCAACTTGGCTAAGGTCATTCAGCTTGGAAGACAAAGACTTGATGTGACCTTTCTAAGTCCAGAGTCAGTGCTCTTAATCATATCTATCTTTCTAGGACAGGTTTATGTTTTTATTTATGAATGTGTATAAGAGGCTCAGGATTGATCCCTGGTTTGAGAAGATCCCCTGGAGAAGGGAATGGCAACTCACTCCAGTATTATTGCCTGGAGAATCCCGTGGACCGAAGAGCCTGGTGGGCTACTACAGTCCACAAGGTCGCAAAAAGTTGGTTGACTGAAGTGACTTAGAATGCACTCACTTGTGTGTATATGCTATATCAATGAGCAATGTCATTGCTATTACTTTATACTTACATTAATTTTTTCCCTTTAGATCTTATAAGGCCACGAGATACATACCAATTTTGTGTTGAACATGATGAGTTGAAAGTATATAAAACATTGGATACACCGTTTTTTTCTAGTGGAAAATTGATAATAGGACCACTTCAAGAAAAGGGAAAGCAGCATGTAGGCCTAGATACATTGGTGAGTATATTTCTCCATATATTGATGTATATGTTTTGATCTTGGCACAACTCTGAGTTATTGGACTTGATGAAGCATTAAAAATTTATTTTCTCAGAAATGATATTCTGTTACTATAGTACATAGGTAATTTTTTAGTTTTTTTCATCTGTTTAAAGTCAGTCAACCGAAGGCTATTTAAAAGTACTTATTCTGTGCATAGCAGTGTAGCCTTGAGATTCAGAAGTTTAGGGAATGTCTTAAAAGTATCTTCAAAATTAGATTTGCAAATAAGTCATTAGAATTTTAGAGCTGGAGAGGATTATTGAGATTAAGTCTAAATCTCATTTCTCTAATCATGAAGTTTAGAAATAAAGAATTTAAAAGACTTCAAAATCATGTAACTGATTAACAGCAGATTGACAACTGGGAGCTAGTTACAACTATTACTTGGGGCTTCCCTGGTACCTCAGCTAGTAAAGAATACGCCTGCAATGCAGCAGACCCCTGTTGGCTTCCTGGGTTGGGAAGATCCACTAGAGGAGGGATAGGCTACCCACTCCACTATTCTTGGATTTCCCTGGTGGCTCAGACAGTAGAGAATCTGCCTGCAATGTGGAGACTTGAGTTCTATCCCTGGGTTAGGAAGATCCCCTTGAGAATGGAATGGCTGCCCATTCCAGTATTCTGGCCTGGAGAATTCCATGGACAGAGGAGCCTGGCAGGCTACAGTCCATGGAGTTGCAAAGAGTGGACATAACTGAGTGACTTTCACTTTCAGTGTATTACTGTGTATAGCAATGTTGGGCTTCCCTGGTGGCTCAGTGATAAAGAATTGCTTGCAGTGCAGGAGATTGCCTGCAGTACAAGAGACATGAATTCGATCCCTGGGTCAGGAAGATCCCCTGGAGAAGGAAATGGCAACCCGCTCCTGTATTCTTGCCTGGGAAATCCCATGGACAAAGGAGCCTAGTGGGCTACAGTCCACCAGGTCACAAGAGTTGGACACAACTTAGCAACTAAACCACCACCACCACCGCCACATAGTATGTAGAATCCAGATCTAAAGTATTTAAAAGTTTTCTTTAATCCAGTCCTAAAATGTTGTAGATCTCCAGGTCGTATTAAAAGAGTAAAAGTAACATATTAAACTAACTGAAGTAATAGATAATCCCTGTGTAGTAATTAAGAAACAGTTAATAATGAAAATAAGCATTATGAAATGTTATCATTAAACTAATAGTATTAATACTATTACTAGTATTAATAAGATAGAATGTTGTTATTCCTTTAGGAGGAAGGAATATTGAATATCTAGTAAATATTTGAAAATGTTTAACCTAACATTCAAAGTAATCCATATTAAAAATAAGGCATACTTTATAATTACTGAGTTAGTAGAAATTATTGATTTATAATTTGTAGACTTATAACTATAACCTATAACTGATTTGTAGACTTTCACTTATGAATATCATTTCAGATTTTTTTCCTAGGAAAATAAAAGCTAGGGAACCCTGAACATAGGTAGTTACTTATTTTAACATTGAGAGTAATTTCTGAAATTGGAAACCACTGAAATGTGCTGTGGGAAGAAAATGCTTATATTTATCTTTTGACTTAGTAATGAAATAAACCATTATATATAATAATCTGGAGGAGGAAATGGCAACCCACTCCAATATTCATGCCAGGAGAATCCCCTGGACAGAGGAGCCTGGTGAGCTACAGTCTATGGGGTCTCAAAGAGTCAGACATGACTGAGACAGCTTAGCACACACACATATAATAATCAGTTATATAACACTTACATATTCCAGGTATTGTATGAAACATTTTGAAGAATAGCTGTATTGGAAGGATTTTCTGTCTACAGTTTGGTTAAATGTTTATCCTTAAATGTTAATCTTACAAATTGCAAGATAGAAAATCATTTTTGTTTTTTTCTAAAATAAAAAGTGAAAATGACAGAAATTTGAAGGAACTATAGAAAAATAACATGTTAGTAAGTGATTATAGTTTATTTTTATTTCTTCTAAATATTGACTTTAACTTTTTATAATGAAAATCAGAATTAAATTTTTTAGTAACGGGAGTATTTTTACATTTTTGAAAGAATGAAGTACACTTTTAAATACACACTTTTGAGAAGCAAAAGGGCAAGATGGAGAACCACTAATAAGGGATAAAGTAGCAGTGTTAGATTTATTAAAATCAAACCACAGAGACATTAACAAATTAACTGTGGGAGTTTGTTGTGGAGCTTTCCTAGAAGACAAGGGGATATTAAGAAATGGAAAATATTAAAGTTAGATAATATGGAAGAACAGATAAAAACAGAATCGAGAAGAAACCCAAATGAGCAAAAGGGAGAAATATTTGAAGAAGTAGGCAATAATTGTTTCAGAACTAAAAAACAAAAAGGGGGACACCACATGCTTAAAGGAACCAGAGTTCCTCAAGAAATGTCTGATCCCAGGCCTGGGACTAAGCTTGGAATATTTTATCATACCCAATAGCAAACTATCAAAAACCATTAGAATTGCTTTCTCTGGACAAAGATGTGAAAACTTGAGTATCAATAAGAATAACTTCATTGGGTTGATAGATATCAATTATATCTAAATCCATGAATTTGTAAGACTACTACAAAAAGGAAAACTTATTTCATTGCTGTTGGCAAATACTGTGATACCAACTCGCTTTAACAACAAATATGGCAAATAAAGGGAAATAATTAAACATTTATTCTGCTGTTCTCATATAAACTGTATTACTAGGTAACCAAATAATAGAGGAAGGAAAGTTTACCCTTTTAGAAATATTCCAGTTAATAAAAGAAGGAGTGTTAGGATGGAGTCTTGCCATTTTACAACACCCAATAAACTGTTGGATGTAGCATCATCATACACTAACATCTAAAAAGAACACAGCCATACATTATGTGCCTCCTATGGAAGAATACAACACTGCATAAGAAGTAGTCATGTCTTCCCCACCTCCTTTAAAAAACAAAACAAAACCTGCACATAACACCACCTGAAGTTAAGTCCTTGGATCTAACAACCAATTTATAGAAAATAAAGAATAGCAGACTTTACAAATGACACCCTGGGCCCAGCAAAATCCAGCTGTGTAAAGATTTTTAAAACAAATTTTGCTGCTTGATTTACTTACTAAATAAGATGCAAGGAATAAAAAAGACAACCAAGTGGAATGTACAGAGATCAGAGTTCTCAACCATGGCACTATTGTTTGTTATCCTGTGTCTTGTAAGATGTTTACAAGCATCTCAGGCCTCTCTGCACTAGATTCCAGTAATACTCTAGTTGTGACAATTAAAAATGTCCACAGACAGTGCCAATTGTCCCCTTAGGGGCAAAATCACCCCCAAATTGAGAACCATGCCATAGACTGAGTGTTTTAAAAGATAGATCAAGCACTGACAATAGATCAAGCACTGACTCTTAGTTATCCCAATTGAGACAAACCCTTCTTTTTTTTTAAACAAATGAAAAAGAAGATATTAATTTAATCAAATAAAATTAATAGCTCTTATTCAAAAGACTACAAAAAAAGCTTAAGCAAAGAAAGCTTAAGCTAAAACTAGGACAAAATACTTGCTATAAAGATAACCAACAAGTGTTTAGTATCCAGAATGTAAATGTTTTAAAATTTCAAAGAAAATGATAACTCAGTAGGAAAGAAGATATGTTATTGAAAAAAAAAAATTTTACAGAAGCAAAAACATAAGAAGCAAATAAACATGTACTAAAAATGCCCATACTCTGAGTGAAAAACAAATCAAGGTGTTATACATTCAATCTATTTCATTTATATAAATTCAGAAATATACAAAATTAAAGTTATTTTTTAAAGATCCATTTTTGCCTGGTAAGAACTGTAATGAAAACAATAGAAAAATAAATATAAAATTCAGGACAGTGTTTATCTCCATGGACATTTACAGAAATGGGAGAGGTATGCTTAGAGAGCCAAATTGAATAGATAAGCAAACAACATTTAGAAATGTATACTTGACCTGGAGTACAGTATGTTACCTTTTTTTTTTAAAGGCTATTCTTGGTATATAATAAAAATATTTCCTTTATTAAATTATAAAAGTACCTTTAGAACTACTTTAAGAACTTTTTTTTTCCTTTGAGGGAGTATATTGTAGTGACTAAGAACATGGATTCTGGAGTCAAAGTACCTGAGTTCAAATGCCTGCTGTTCCATTTACATTGTGACCTTGGAAATTTACACTGTTCCATGCCTCATCATCTTCATCTGTGAAAAGCTCTTAATATAGTGCTGTCTCACTGATAGATGCATACATTAAATGAATAAAAATGAAGTGCTTAGAATAGTGGTTTGCATAGTATGGGTACTATATAAGCTCTAGCTGCTCTTTTCCTGGTATTTTAGGCTCATTTTACAAAAGTGGTAAGAAAAGGAGGAGCAGGAGGCATAATTCTCTGAAGCAAATATTCTTGATGGCTTTATCTCAGAATTTGAATATCAAAGGTTGAGGGCCCTACATTTTGTATTTAGTTGTCAAAATAAAACATTATTGTCAAGTGGTATCTCTGTAAAATGTAAAATTTGCCCTGCTTGACTATGGAAGCCTGTACAATTGAGCACTACATTTATCCTCTTTTGCTTTCTTAATGTTGATGCTTTAAATGTACTTTTTTTAAAAAACAATTTTGTTCTCTTAGATTCCTCAGATTGTTACATATAGCAAGCATGTAACCTTTATAGAGGTATACATAAAACCTAGCTACTCTTCTAATATAGCAAAGTGATGTTCTTTACAATAGTTTTGAATTAAAAAAACAGTTCAGTTCAGTCGCTCAGTCGTATCCGACTCTTTGCGACCCCATGAATTGAAGCAGGCCTCCTGTCACATTGCCAGGCTTCCCTGTCCATCACCAACTCCCAGAGTTCACTCAAACTCACATCCATCGAGTCAGTGATGGCATCTAGCCATCTCATCCTCTGTCGTCCCCTTCTCCTCCTGCCCCCAATCCCTCCCAGCATCAGAGTCTTTTCCAGTGAGTCAACTCTTCGCATGAGGTGGCCAAAGTACTGGCGTTTCAGCTTCAGCATCATTCCTTCCAAAGAACACCCAGGGCTGATCTCCTTTAGAATGCACTGGTTGGATCTCCTTGCAGTCCAAGGGACTCTCAAGAGTCTTCTCCAACACCACAGTTCAAAAGCATCAATTCTTTGGTGCTCAGCCTTCTTCACAGTCCAACTCTCACATCCATACATAACCACTGGAAAAACCATAGCCTTGACTAGACGGACCTTTGTTGGCAAAGTAATGTCTCTGCTTTTCAATATGCTATCTAGGTTGGTCATAACTTTCCTTCCAAAAAAACAGTAAATAATAACAAAAGAAATTTCTTGTATTAGTTTTCTGTATTACTGCTTTACTTAATTGCTACATAATTTAAACAACATTCATGTATTATCTCACAGTTGTAAAAGTTAGAAATTGAGTGAGCTTGACTGAGGTCCCTGCTTAGAGTATCACTAGGCTAGAATCAAGATCTGAATTCCTCTCTGAATGCCCTTAGAATGAATCTGCTTTCAAATTGATTCAGTTTGTTGGCAGAATTCAGTTACTTGTCATTGTAAGACTGAGGTTCCTGTTTCTTTACTGGCTGTTGGCCAGGGTGTCTAGAAATAGCTTACACTCCTTGGTTCATGGTTGTCTTATCTTCAGCACTAGCAACAGTGAAAGTACTTTTCATGCTTCAGATTTCTCTGACTTCTCCTCTGCTTCATCCTCCCCCTCTACTTCTAGCAGGAAAGTTATCCACTTTCACGTAAGGTTTATGTGATTAGACTGGACCGTTATTCTGCCTTCAGTGTGTACTTCAAGTTTTTTGGAGTACAGATGTTGTGGTATTACAATTTGAAAATGAGATTTTAATTTTTAATTTTACAGGTTTTTTATGTTAATCTTGGTTACCTTTTATGTACCTTACATGAAACACCTTATATAGTAACAACTGGGGATTCATTCTATGTTCCTTCAGGTAAGAGTAATTAAAAACTTTTTCTTTCACATAGTTAAATACTTGTATAGTTGCTCATGAACACCATGAAAATGGAAACCACAATGGTCAAAATGAAGCATGATGCAACTGATGTCAAACATTTTGGTGCATACTGTAATTTTTTTGTTTAGATAAATGTTGGTATATTAGTATTTTGATACATGAAAATTGAATGAGTTGCTAATTGCTGAATATAAAAATACTTAGGAGATATGTTGTATCCAGCATGGAAGTAAAATTATTTCCCCTATGTTATTGCAAAGACATTATGTAATCAAACAGTTTTTAGTTGGTTATTTTAAACATACAGAATAGTGTCCTTCATCAGCTATTGAAGAGCAAAAGTCTTTGAAGGTAGGAATTTTAATCTGTTCATTCAATAAATGTGATTAAGAGTCTACCAAATAGTGCTTTGAAAATGGGATACATAAATGAACAAACAGGCAAAAATCCCTGCCCTTATGTAGTTTACATTCTAATGAAAAAACAAAGCTATAATAATAGCTAAGTTTATATAGTCCTTTATGTGTGCCAACACTGTTGTGAACAGTTTAAACTCATTAACTAAGTTAATCCTAATATGTATGAATTTCTAATAAGTCTAATAAAAGTCACAGGATTGTACACAGCACTATAAATGTGCCTTATGTGCAGCTGTCCATGTGTATTTTGCATTTGCTGTTACTTATTATTTAATTCATTTGAGTTACATTTGCTGCCTTTTAACTTTGAAATTTTATTTTATATTTATACTTTTTTACTTATCTTTTATAAGTATCTTTTATACTTATTTATATATTGTCTATATCTTGTATAGAGGAATCCATAGTGGTTTCAAAGACCTAATAATTGTGTTCAGTAAGTTAGACAGACAAAGATAGGTACCGTTTGTTTTCATTTATATGTGGAATCTAAAAAATAAACGAATAAAACAAAGCAAGAGCAAGAGTCATAGAGAACAAACTAGTGGTTACCAGCAGAGAGAGGGATAAAGGGAAGGGACAAGACAGATGAACAGTAATGAGGTACGCACTACTAGGAAAAAATAAAAAGATACTAGGATGTAATGTACAGCACAAGGAATATAGAAAATATTTTATAATTTTATATGGAGTATAGTCTACAAAAATAATTGAATCACTGTTGTATGCTTGAAACTAATATAACATTGGAAGTCACCTAAATCACCTATACTTCAATTAAAAAAAACAACAACCCTAAAACATGATTGGGCTCAGGAGATTTTTTTTTCCTTCCTACACCTTTGTCTAATTTGTTTTTATATTCATTATTAGAATGATAGGAAGTTTGTGTTTTTTGAAGCTTTATCTAGATCATAGGTGGTGGTTAACTATTAGATTTTTCAGTTTGTACAATTAGATAAGAGTTATTTGAGGTTAGATGAGTTAATTTTTTTGACACTATATATCGTAACTGACATAATGATGACTAAATATTTAATCAAAAGGAAATGATTCCTATGGAAGTAATTTTTAATTTTCTTATTTTATTTCTAGGTAATTATTACAACATCAAAAATCTCCTGAATGAGGAAAGTGTTCTTCTTTTTACTCAGATAAAAAGTTGAAAGATGAAGCAAAGTTTAAGTACATGTGTATATATATAAACATACATACATATAAAACACATTGTGCAGTTGAGATGTATATATTTGTAATTGTTAAGTTTTAAAGTTTCTGTGTTGTATATTTGTTTCCATAAACATCAAACTTCCATGTGTATCTTCTAATTTTTCCACAAATATGCATATAACCTGTAGTGATGCCCATATTCAGTTTTTAATAACATGAAAGGAATACCAAACACTGCTCTTGGGGATATACAGACAAACCTCGGAAATGTCATGGGTTTGATTCCAGACCACCACAATAAAGCAGATATTGTAATAAAGTGAGTCATGAATTTTCTGATTTCCCAGTGTATATAAAAGTTATGTTTACATTATGCTATCATCTGTTAGCTGTGCAATAGTTTTATGTCTAAAAATTAATGCATATACCTTAAGGAAGCTAACCATTATTGATTCCTTCAGTGAGTCGTCATCATTTTTCTGGTGGTGGGTCTTGGCTTGATGTTGATGGCTGCTGACTGATCAAGGTAGTGGTTGCTGGAGTTTGGAGTGGCTGTGGCAGTTTTTAAAAATAAGACAGCAGCTTTTTTCTAGTTACTGTGGCATGAGGCATCATGAGCAGTGAAGTCTCCTGTGACACCCTGTATGAGACAGTGCAGGAAGTCCTACATGGGAATCAACACAAGTGCCAAAATGTTCTGGAAATGGTGGATCTTCAGATCAGCCTGAAGAACTGTGACCTCAAAAGGACAAACACTTCTCAGTACTGTCAGGCTTAAGTTCATTCCCCTTACCAAGTTCTCCATATATGTTCTGAGAGACCAGCAGCACTGTGATGAGGCTAAGGCTGTGGATAAATCTCCCACATGAATATCAAGGCACTGAAGAAACCTAAGAATAGAAAACGGGTCAAGAAGCTAGCTAACAGTATGACTTTTTGGCTCCAGAATCTCTGTTTAAGCAGGTCCCACAAATCCTGGGCCATCGCCTGAATAACATTGGCGAATTCCCTTCCTTGCTAACCCACAATGAGAACATGATGGCCAGGGTTGATGACGTTAAATCCATGATCAAGTTTCAGATGAAGAAGATGCTGTATCTGTCAGTGGCTGTTGGCCATGTGAAGATGATGGATGATGAGCTTGTGTACAACATCCACTTAGCTCTTAACTTTCTGATGTCGTTGCACAAGAAAAACTAGCAGAATGTCCAGTCTTTGTACATTAAGAGCACTGTAGGCAAGCCCCAGCATCTGTACTAAGGCACAGCTTAAGGATACTGCCACCATTAAAAAAACAAAGACAACAGTGATGAATTGCTGCATCTATTAACTTCCTTTCACAAGTGATTTCTCTGTAACATGCCAGTATTTTTTGATAGTTTTCCATATAGAAGAACTCACAAAATTGTACTCAGTCCTCTCAAATCTTGCTGTTGCTTTATTGGTGATAAAACTCTAAATTCTTTGTTGTCATTTTAAACAGTCCTGTCATTTTGACAGTCTTTCTGACATTTCACCTGGAATAAATTCCATGTCAAGAAACAACCTTCTGTTCTCATCCTTAAGCAGCCTTGATCTTAGGATATCTTAGGATATTGTAGCAATCGTCACATTGCTTCAGACTCCACTTTTGATTCTAGTTCTCTTGCTGTTTCCACCACATCTTCAGTTCTTTCCTCCACTAAACTCTTGAACCATTCAGTGATCCATGAGGGTTGTGATCAACTTCTTTCAGACTTCTGTGTTCAGGTTGATATTTTGACCTCTTACCATGAATCACAAATGTTCTTAATGGCATCCTTTCCAGAAGGTTTTCAAATTGTTTTGCTCAGATCCATTGGAGAATTCACTATGGCAGCTGTTGTTCAGTAGCTAAGTTGTGTCCAATTCTTTGCGACCCTATGGACTGCAGCCCACCAGGCTTCCCTGTCCTTCATTTTCTTCTGGAATTTGATCAAACTCATGTCCATTGAGTCAGTGATTCCATCCAGCCATCTCATCCTCTGCTGCCTCCTCCTCCTCCTGCCCTCAATCTTGCCCAACATCAGGGTCTTTTCCAGTGAGTTGGCTCTTTGCATCAGGTGGCCAAAGTATTAGAGCTTCACCATCAGTCCTTCCAATGAATATTCATGGTTGATTTCCTTGCTGTCCAAGGGACTCAAGAGTCTTCTCCACCACCACAGTTTGAAAGCATCAGTTCTTCAGCACTCAGCCTGCGTTATGGTCCAGCTCTCACATCCATACATGACTACTGGAAAAACCATAGCTTTGACTAGATGGACCTTTGTTGGCAAAGTGATGTCTCTGCTTTTCAATACACTGTTTAGCATCTTGATACACAGTGTTCAGTTCAGTTCAGTCGCTCAGTTGTGTCCGACTCTGCGACCCCATGAACTGCAGCACGCCAGGCCTCTCTGTCCATCATCAACTCCCGGAATTTATCCAGACACATGTCCATTGAGGCAGTGATGCCATCTAACCATCTCATCCTCTTTCGTCCCCTTCTCTTCTTGCCTTCAATCTTCCTCAACATCAGGGTGTTTTCAAGTGAGTCAGCTTTTTGCATCAGGTGGCCAAAATACTGGAATTCCAGCTTCAATGTCAGTCCTTCCAATGAACCCTAGGACTGATTTCCTTTCTAATGGACTGGTTGGATCTCCTTGCAGTCCAAGGGACTCTCAAGAGTCTTCTCCAACACCACAGTTCAAAGGCATCAATTCTTCAGTACTCAGCTCTCTTTATAGTGCAACTCTCACATCCATACGTGACTACTGGAAAAACCATAGCTCTGACTAGACGGACCTTTGTTGACAAAGTAATGTCTCTGCTTTTAATATGCTGTCTAGGTTGGTCATAACTTTCCTTCCAAGGAGTAAGTGTCTTTTAATTTCCTGGCTGCAATCGTCATCTGCAGTGATTTTGAAGCCCCCCAAAATAAAGTCAGCCACTGTTTCCATTGTTTCCCCATCTATTTGCCATGAAGTGATGGGACCAGATGCCATGATCTTAGTTTTCTGAATGTTAAGCTTTAAGCCAACTTTTTCAGTCTCCTCATTAACTTCCATCAAGAGGCTCTTTAGTTCTTCACTTTCTGCGATAAGGGTGGTGGTATTTGCATATCTGAGGTTATTGATATTTCTCCCGGCAATCTCGATTCCAGCTTGCGCTTCCTCAAGCCTAGTGTTTCTCATGATGTACTCTGCATGTAAGTTAAATAAGCAGGGTGACAATATACAGCCTTGACATACTCCTTTTCCTATTTGGAACCAGTCTGTTGTTCCATGTCCAGTTCTAACTGATGCTTCCTAACCTCCATACAGGTTTCTCAAGAGGGAGGTCAGGTGGTCTGATATTCCCATCTCTTGAAGAATTTTCCACAGTTTATCGTGATCCACACAGTCAAAGGCTTTGGCATAGTCAATAAAGCAGAAATAGATGTTTTTCTGAAACTCTCTTGCTTTTTTGATGATCCAGCGGATGTTGGCAATTTGACCTCTGGTTTCTCTGCCTTTTCTAAAACCAGCTTGAACATCTGGAAGTTCGTGGTTCACGTATTGCTGAAGCCTGGCTTGGAGAATTGTGAGCATTACTTTGATACACAGTGTAGAGTTGCTATAATAAATTAATTAAAATGTCCAGTTGTCAACCACAAATTGAAAGAAACAGAAAGTGTGAATCGTACTAAGAGAAAGAGGCGGCAATTAATGGAAACAGACTGTATGGGCCTAGATGATAGATTAGAAAATATTTCAATAAAGGATTAATAGATAAGCTCAAAGAAAAGTAAAAATTTAAAAGTGAGTCAACAAAAAAATACATAAATAACATAATCCATAGAGAAATATAGACTAAATAGTAATCAGATTTAAATTATAGAGTTAAGCATGGCTAAATTAAAAATTATGGGCTCAACAGCAAATAGCGGAGATATTTTGAGATAGCAGAAATCATTTCTATGAAGGTATATCAACAGAAAGTATACAAAGAATTTAAACAGATTGAAAAAATGAACAGAACCCTGAACACCCATGATAAAATTACAAGCATTCCCACAAGTGTAATGGGAGTTGGAGAAAGAGAGGAAAGGGGACACATTTTTTATATTTTAATTTAATGTCTTCTGTCAGTAGTGATTTTTGGAGCTCAGGAAAATAAAATCTGTCACTGTTTTACACTCCTATTTGTCATGAAGTGATAGGACTGGATGCCATAATCTTACTTTTTTGAATTTTGGGTTTCAAGTGAGCTTTTTCACTTTCCTCTTTCACCCTCACCAAGAGGCTCTTCATTTTCTGTCATTAGACTGGTATCATCTGCATGTCTGAGGTTGTTGGTCTTTCTCCTGGCAACCTTGGTTCCAGATTGTGTTTCATCCACACTTTCATTTTGCATGATATACTCTGCATGGAAGTTAAGTAGGCAGGGTAACAGTATACCTGGTGCTGCACTCAGTGTGTCAGTAAATTTGGAAAACTAGTGACCACAGGACTGGAAAAGGTCAATTTTCATTCAAGTCTAAAGAAGGGCAATGCCAAAGAATGTTCAGACTAACGGACAATTGCTCTCATTTCACATGCTTACAATCAGTCAGAAATGGAATAAAGCATTGCACTTGTCATAGTTTTCTTAGCTGTGGAAATTTAAGCATGAATGAAAGTTAAAGCCCATCTGGCTGTTACCAAAGTTCAACTTATTTGTCTAAATTCACTGAGAACACTTTCTCCTCTGAATTCCAAAACCTTCAATTCTTTGGTGCTCAATCTTCTTTATGGTCCTACTCTCACTTCTATACATGGCTGCTGGAAAAATCATAGCTTTGACTTCATCAGAAAATTGATGGCTCTGCTTCTTAATATGCTGTGTACATTGGTCATAGCTTTCCATAAAAGAAGCAAGTGTCTTTTAATTTCATGGTTCCTTTCACTGTTGGCAGTGATTTTGTACCCCACGAAAATAAAATCTCACTGCTTCCACTTTTTACCCTTTTGTTTGTCATGAAGTGATGAGATTGGATGCCATGATCTTAGTTTTCTGAATGTTGTGTTTCAAACCAACTTTTTCAGTCTCCTCTTTCACCCTCATCAAGAGGATCTTTCGTTCATCTTCATTTCCTGCTGTTAGAGTGGTATTATCTGAATTTGTTCATGTTTCGCCTGGCAGCCTTGATTCTAGCTTGTGATTCATCTACCCTTTCATTTCTCATGATGTACTTGACATAAAAGTTAAATAAGCAGGGTGGCAATCTACAGCCTTGTACTCTTTCTCAATTTTGAACCACTCAATTGTTCTATGTCCAGTTCTAATTGTTGCTTCTTACAGGTTTCTCAGGAAACAGTTAAGGTAGTCTAATATTCCCATCTCTTCAAAAATTTTCCATAGATTGTTGTAATCCACATGGTCAAAGACTTTTGCATAGTCAGTGAAGCAGAAGTAGTTTTTTCTGTAACTCCTTTGCTTTCTCCATGATCTCACAAATGTTGGCAATTTGAACTCTGATTTCTCTACCTCTTTGAAACCCAGCTTGTACATCTGGAAGTTCTTGGTTTGCATATTGCTGAAGCCTAGCTTGAAGGATATTGAGCATAACCTTGCTAGTGTGTAAAATAAGTGCATTGTACAGTACTTTGAACATTCTTTGTTATTATAACCTTGCTAGTGTGTAAAATAAGTGCATTGTACAGTACTTTGAACATTCTTTGTTATTGCCCTTCTTTGGGACTGAAATACAAACTGACCTTTTCCAGTCCTGTGACCACTGATGAGTTTTCCAAATTTACTGACACACTGAGTGCAGCACTTTAACAGCATCATCTTAGGATTTTAAATAACTCAGCTGGAATTCCATCACCTCCACTAGCTTTATTCATAGTGGTGTTTCCTAAGGCCTACTTGACTTCAGATTCCAGAATGTCAGACTAGGTGAGTGACCACACCATCATGGTTATTCAGGTCATTAACACCTTGTATAGTTCTGTGTATTCTTGCCACCTCTTCGTAGTTTCTTCTGCTTTTAGTAGGTCCTTACTGTTTCTGTCCTGTGTCATGCCCATTCTTACACAAAATGTTCCCTTGATATCTCCAATTTTCTTGAAGATATCTCTAGTCTTCCCCATTCTATTGTTTTCTTCTGTTTCTTTGTATTTTTCATCTCAAAAGGCCTTCTTAACTCTCCTTGCTATTCTCTCTGCTATTCTCTGCATTCAGTTGGTTATATCTTTCCCTATCTCTCTTGCCTTTTGCTTCTCTTCTTCCCTCAACTATTTGTAAAGACTCCTCAGACAACCACTTTGCCTTCTAGCATTTCTGTTTCTTTGGGATGGTTTAAGTCAGTGCCTCCTCTACAGTGTTACAAACCTTTGTTGATAGTTCTTCAGATGCTCCCTCTACCAGACTTAATCCCTTGATTCTATTAATACTCATCACCTCCACTATATAGTTATCAGGGATTTGATTTAGGTCATACCTGAATGGCCTTGCTCAAACTCATGAGTTTGAGCAAGCTCTGGGAATTGGTGATGGATGGGAGGCCTGGCATGCTGCAGTCCATGGGGTTGCAAAGAGTTGGGCATGAATGAGTGACTGAACTGAAATGAATGGCCTAGTGGTTTTCTCTACTTTTTTCAATTTAAGCCTGAACTTTGCAATAAGGAGCTGATGATCTGAGCCACAGTTAGCTCCATGCCTTGTTTTTGCTGACTGTATAGAACTCCATCTTTATCTGCAAAGCACATAATGAATCTAACTTAGGTATTCATCATCTAATGATGTCCATGTATAGAATTGTCTCTTGGGTTGTTGGAAAAGGATGTTTGCTATGACCAGTGTGTTCTCTTGACAAAACCCTGTTAGCCTTTGCCCTGCTTCTTTTTTCACTCCAAGGCCAAACTGGCTTGTTTTTTCAGGTATCTCTTGATTTCCTACTTTTGCATTATAGTCTCCTGTGATGAAAAGAACTTCTTGTTTTTCTGTTAATTCTAGAAGGTGTTATAGGTCTTTACAAAACTGGTAATAACTTCAGCTGCTTTGGCATCAGTTGTTGAGTCATAGACTTGAATTACTGTCTTATTGAATGGTTTGCCTCGTAAACAAACTGAGAACATTCTGTCATTTTTGAGGTTGCACCAAATACTGCATTTTGGACTCTTGTTGACTATGAATGCTATTCCATTTCTTCTAAGGGATTCCTGTGCACAGTTGTAAATATAATGGTCATCTGAATTAAATTCACTCATTCCTGTCCATTTTAGTTCACTGATTCCAAAAACATTGATGTTCACTCTTACTATTTCCTGCTTGACCACATCCAGTTTACCTTGATCATTGACCTAACATTCCAGATTCTTGTGTGATATTGTTCTTTAAAGCATCAGACTTTACTTTCACCACCAGATCCTTCCACAACTGAGTGTCATTTCCGCTTTGGCCCAGCCACTTCATTTTTCCTGGAGCTATTAGTGATTGCCCTCCATTTCTCGAGTAGCATATTGGACACCTTCCAACTGGAGGCCTTATCTTCCAGCATTGTATCTTTTTGCCTCTTTACACTGTCCATGGGGTTCTTGGAGAAGGCAATGGCACCCCACTCCAGTACTCTTGCCTGGAAAATCCCCTGGACAGAGGAGCCTGGTAGGCTGCAGTCCATGGGGTCGCTAAGAGTTGGACACGACTGAGCAACTTCACTTTCACTTTTTACTTTCATGCATTGGAGAAGGAAATGGCAACCCACTCCAGTGTTCTTGCCTGGAGAATCCCAGGGATGGGGGAGCCTGATGGTCTGCTGTCTATGGGGTCGCACAGAGTCGGACGCGACTGAAGTGACTTAGCAGCATGGAGTTCTTGAGGCAAGAATACTGGAGTGGTTTGCCATTTCCTCCTTGAGTGGACCATGTTTTGTCAGAAGTCTTCATTATGACCTGTCCATCTTGGGTAACCCTGTAAAGAATGGCACGTAGCTTCATTGAGTATGCAAGCACCTTTGCCAGGCCAAGGTTGTGATCCATGAAGGAGTAGTCAACTATAACATGATGCTTATGTACCATTCTTTTGCCTTTAGTCTAATAGACTCCACTCATTTCCAGAGTTAGTTGGGTCAGCACCCGTGTCTCTCTCACCCCTTCAGTGAAATTGTTTGATACACTTCTAATACAGTTAGATTGTTTTGTCACATCTGCATTCTATCTGGAGATATTCTGACCTAAATCTGTAAACATTTGCATATTTTTATTTAACTTTGTACTGTAAATTCCTATGGGTTTTGATAAATGCATAGTGTCATGTATCCACCATTACAGAATCATGCAGAATAGCTTCAGTGACCTAAAAATCCCCTGTGTTGTGCCTCTTTAACCACCTTCTCCTTTGCCTGAACCCTAGCAAAAAGTGATCTTCTTATAGTGTCTATAGTTCTGTATTTTTCAGAATGTCATGTACTTGGAATCATATAGTATATAGCCTTTTAATAATGGTCATTTCACTTAGCAATATGCATTTAAGATTCCTACATGCCTTTTGGGGGCTTGATGGATAATTTTCTTTTTTTAATTTGTAAACAGAATTCCATGGTATGGATCCATCAGTGTTTGTTTATCCATTCACCTACTGAAGGACATGTGGTTGCTGCCAGTTTGGGGCAGTTATGAATAAAGCTACTATAAACATTTGAGAGTAGGTTTTGTGTGAATATAAGTTTTCAACTCAGTTGGTCAGCTACCTAGAAATGTGATGCATGGGTTGTATGGTATGATTATGCTCAATTTGTAAAACTGCCAAATGTTGTTTTATAAAACTTTGCCTTAGGATACTTTATAATCTGAAAACAGCTTATCCTTGTTTTTCCATCTATCTTCTCAACCCTTGCATTAATGTTGCTTTCACCATTGGCAACACATACAACATATATTCTCCTTTGACTCTTGCCGGGGTCCAGCCCCAGTGGATCCAGGGTGAGTCGAAGGTGGGGGGACGGCGTCGGCATCTTTGGAAAAATACATATTTAATTACAGATATATAGAGAGATTAGAAATGGATAGTGTAGTAGGAGATAGTGTGGTGGAGAAAAGGAGGCTGAATCCAGATGGGAATATCAGCCAGGGAAATGGGAGCAAGAAAGAAGCAATATAGGGGAATCAGTCTTTCTGGAAGCTGATCCGATTTCTTTATTTGGGGGTTTGCTTATATACCTTTTGTTACATATAGGGATGAATACAGAGTCACGCGGGGGTCAGCAGTCCTAACCTTTATCAAAATCAGGTGCTTCACATAAATGTATAAAAAAAAGGTCTTAGGGATTTTACATCATCTTCTGGCCATGAGTGAGACCTGCTGACATTTTATGATCCTTTCTTTCTGATAACCAAAAAATTTATTTTTCCCAAGGCACCACCCTCCAAAAAAAGTTACATTCCTATAGGGTGAGGGTGTAGTGAGTTACAATCAAGAAAGGAATCTATTTAACCCAAGGTTAACATGATTAATCTTAAAGGTTAATACTTATTTCTCCTATATGCTTAAAGGTTAATGCTTATTTCTCCTATATGCTAGTTATATTCATTATAAGGGCAGGGAACATGGAGATTTAGCAGCAAACATCAGCCCAACAAATGAAAATCCTTTCACCAATGTTCCCCGTAAGATCTATTTAGTCTTAAGATAGTGATAAAGTTACATTTTTACATAGCAAGGACACAGTGATTTATAAGAAAGTACAGTAATCTATTACAAAAGAGAAAATTCATTAACTCAAAAAGTCTAGTAATGCTAATGTCAAAAACTACTGTATTTCCTTTTCTATATTCCAAATACATTGATTAATATATTCCCAGGTGCCTAAGGATATGGAGGCCTGGCGGCAATGGTTGACTCAACAAGAAGAAAAAGCCCTATGCTAATTAAGACTCTCAAAATACTCCAAAACTCTCTGTGCTGTTTCTGGTTAAGAGGTAGTAAACAATCATGTGGCAGGAGTATGGATAATCCTGTCACACAAGCTAGTCTGTCAGCAGAGAGGTGTCCCACCCAGAGCAGGGAATTAGCAGCAATTATTGACACAACAAATGAAAAACCCTTCACCAATATAATTCCTAACCAACCCACTATACTAATAATTTCTAACTCCCCAAAAGAATTTGCCTTTAGTAAGTCTAAAACATCTCGTGCCTCTCAGATTGGGAGGCTGTAAACAATCACGTGGCCGGATGAACCTGTGCAGGCAGGCTAGATAACCTTCAGAGGAGTCGGTAAGCTGAAACACTCTTGTCACGCCCAGGAACTTTTATTGCCTTGGAGCTGCACATTTACTCCTCCGAGAGAAACGGTTATGGGCGAGAGCCCCCCGTAAAGTCAGAGGTGTAGGTGAGAGCATAAAACAGACTCTGGTTTGGGGTTAGATGCTCGGGAACAGGGGGTTTCCTGAGGCTTGATCATGCGTTTGCATATGCCAAGCTTCCTTCCTCATGACCTTTGCCATGGGCGGAGTTCCTCACGCTGGCCCCCAGTAGACTCTGTCTTTTATAACCATTACAGCCTTTTACATTTATTATTTTATTTTTCCTCAATATTTTTTTTCTGCCACCTGTTAATAGTTTAGATAAATTCATTTATCTGAGCCTTTTAAAAATACCTATGACTTATCAGCTATTGCAGTGCCTTGCCTCTTTAGTTTCAACCACCCTAGGTTAATAAGACACTCCAGGTTAATTGGATGACAGGAGAATCTTTTTCACTTTTTAAAAAAATTTTATCAAGTTGTAATAGCATCATCTTTTAAGATTTTAAAAAGCTCTGCTGGAACTCCAAAACCTCCACTAGCTTTACTGACAACAGTGCTTCCTAAAGCCCACTTCACATTCCAGAATGTCTGGACTTCACACTCCAGAATGCCTGGCTCTGAGAGATTACACTGTCATGGTTATCCATGTTAAGCCTTTGACTGTATGGATCATGAAAAACTGGAAAACTTAAAGAGATGGGAGTACCAGACCATCTTACCTGTCACCTGAGAACCTGGGATGCAGGTCAAGAAGCAACAGTTAGAACCCCATATGGAACAACTGACTGGTTCAGGATTGAGCAAGGAGTACAACAAGGCTGTTGTTGTCAGCTTGTTTATTTATATGCAAAGCACATCATGCAAAATGGCAGGCTGGGTGAATTACAAGCTGGAATCAAGGTTGCTGGGAGAAATATCAACAACTTGAGATATGCAAATGTTACCACTCTAAAGGCAGAAAGCAAAGAGCCTCTTGAGGGTGAAGAGAGTGAAAAAGCCAACTTAAAACTCAATATTAAAAAAATTAAGATCATGTCATCCAGTCCCATCACTTCATGGCAAATAGAAGGGGAAAAGTTGGAAACAGTGACAGATTTCCTCTTGTTGGGCTCTAAAGTCACTGGTTCCCTGGTGGCTCGGATGGTAAAGAATCTGCCTGCAATGTGGGAGACCTGGGTTCGAGCCCTGGGTCTGGAAGAGCCCCTGGAGAAGGAAATGGCTACCCACTCCAGTATTCTTGCCTGGAGAATTCCATGGACAGAGGAGCCTGGCAGGCTACAGTCCATGGAGTCGTAAAGAGTCAGATACGACTGAGCAACTAACACTTTCAAAGTCACTGCAGATGGTGACTGTAGCCATGAAATTAGAAGATGATAGCTTCTTGGCAGGAAAGCTATGACAAACCTAGACAGTATTATAAAGCAAAGACATCAGTTCCCTGACAAAATTCTGTATGGTCAAGGCTATGGTCTTCCCACTAGTCATGTATGGATGTGAGAGCTGAACAATAAAAAAGGCAGAGTGCCGAAGAATTGACGCTTTTGAACTGTGGTGCTAGAGAAGACTCTTTAGAGTTCCTTGGAAAGTAAGGAGGTCAAACCAGTGCATCTTAAAGGAAATCAACCCTGAATACTCTTTGAAAGGACTGATGCTGAACCTGAAGCTCTAATACTTAGTCACCTGATGCAAACAGCCAACTCATTGGAAAAGAGCCTGGTGCTGGGAAAGACTGAGGGCAGGAGGAGAAGGGGGTGACAGAGGATGAGATGGTTGGGTGATATTCCCGATTCAATGGACATTAACTTAGGCAAACTTGGGAAGATGGTGAGGGACAGGGAAGCCTGGTGTGCTGCAGTCCATGGGGTCATGAAGAGTCAGACATGACTTGGTGACTGAACAATAACAACAACAACAACATTGAGTTGTAATATTAAAAGACTACACATATTTAATGTATACAGTTGATGAGTTTGGACACAATATGCATGCCCATAAATTCACAATAATCAAGGTAATAAACATATCCATCACCCCCAAAAGTTTCCTTATGCCCATTTGTTTTGTGTGGTAAGAACATTTAACATGATATCTACCCTCTTAACAAAATGTTAAGTGCACAGTATAATTTTGTTGACATATTAATAACATGTTGTACAGTATATCTCCACATGTTTATCTTGTATAAGTGAAACTTTATATTCATTGAACAGCAACTCCCTGTTTCACCTCTAAGATCGTGACAAAATCCACTATTACTTCAGATGTCTAATGAGTGGAGTCATGTAGTATTTGTCCTTTTGTGACTGGCTTATCTCACTTAGCATAATGTCTTCTAGATTCATTTGCATTGCTGCATATGGAAGGATTTCCTTCTTTTTAAAGACTAAATAGTATTCCATTTTAATGTATATACTATATATTCCTTATCCACTCATCACTGATGGCTGTTTGTTTCCATATCTGGGCTATTGTAAATAATTCTTCAAGGAACATAATTCTTCAAGGAGGGCAGATATCTCTTTGAGATCCTACTTTCATTTCCTTAAGATATATACAAATAAGTGCTGGATCATATGGTAGTTCTGTTTATTATTTTTTCAGGAATTTTATATTGCTTTCCATAGCAACTGCACCATATTATATTCCTGCCAGCAGTGTACAAGGGTTCCAATTTGTCCTCATTGTTGTAAGGCTTGTTGTCTTTTGTTTTTTGATAAAAACAATTCTAAGAGGTGAGAGGTGATACTTCATTGTGGTTTTGATTTATATTTTCTTGATGATTGGTGATACTGAACATCTTTTCATATACTCATTGGCCATTTGCCTTCTTGAGTCTTTTGTCCATTTTTTTGTTATTGAGTTATATGAGTTCTTTATGTATTTTGAATATTAACCTCTTATCAGGCATACATTTTGAAAATATTTTCTCCCATTCTGTTGATTACTCTTTCATTCTGTTGATTCCTTTATCATATAGAAGATTTTTAGTTTGAAATAATCCCACTTGTTTATTGCTTTTATTATGTATGCTTTTGGTGTCATATCCAAGAAATCATGGCCAATGCAGTGTCAAAAAAGCCATAGATTCTTTTTCTCTACTTATTTTGATTTGAATTTGTACATTATAAATTGCAATCCAAATGTTCTTTCAATTTACTTTCTTTCCTAATGAGTAGTTTTAATTAGTTTAAATTTTAAATGTTTTGTGATTATTTGCAGTTGATTCAAAACTAATGAAAGCCACTCTAAGGATTTGTAGGAGATACCATATCTAGTGAAAAACTGTACACACAGGTGCTTGCTAGTGGTTTACTGCCTAATGCTTAGAACTATGAAACAAATGATATAGAAGACCCAGTAACTGCTTATAAGAAGCTTACATCTTTTTAGGAAAATAACCTGTATATGTGCCAACATAAGGACAATTCTGCGTAGTTCTTTGTATCTTCTGGTAATGTTCATTTTATGCCTGGGCATCTAGTAAGTGTACAATAGCAACTTTCTCAGTAAAATTATCTTTGGTTTGACCTAGACACCCACTCTTTTGGCTTAAGTTGGTACTTATCAGTCCTCTTGACCCAAAGGACTTAATGATTTACCAACTATTATTGTGTTAGGCAATACATTAGAATGTGTAAGCTCAAGAACACATTATTATTATATTATTATAGTATTGTTATATTTATTATAAATATAAATTCAGTATATAAATTATCTATTTTCAAAGCACATATATCTGTATAGTTAATATATTTATGATATAATATGGATATAACCTCTATGTATATATTATATATAATTCATTATGTATTGAAAGGTCTGAATCAAGGAGGACATGATGAATATAAGCAAAGCAGGGAATAATTAAGCTCGAGTGTTTTGTTACTGAATTTAAGTAAATAGAAGATTGTGAAAGTCAGTTTGGTCTTAGGTACTATATTATTTGGAGCTTCCTCGGTGATTCAGCAGTAAAGAATCTGCCTGCCAATGCAGGAGATGCAGAAGTTGTGGGTTCAATCCCTGGGTTGGGAAGATCCCCTGGAGAAGGAAATGGCAACCCATTCCAGTATTCTTGTCTGTAAAATCCCATGGACAGAGGAGTCTGGAGGGCTACAGTCCATGAAGTCGCAAAGAGTTGAACGTGACCAAACACACACATTATATTATTTAGGATAAGCTATCTGCTATAACAAAAACCACAAAAATATCAATAACAATATAGTAAAATTTTATTTTTTGCTCATGCAAAGTCCCAAGGTGATCTTTTTCGGAATGCCTCTTTTTGGCAACTCTTTCCCAAGAGGCAAGAATTCTCTAAATATTCATCCTGCAGGACACAGGGTCAGAGTCTCAAGAGAGGCAGTTAATAGCATAGCCAGTGGCTTTGCTTCTATGTTAGTAATATTTTAAAATAGTATGTATTATCTATTGTCATCATAGCACTGTTGTAACAACTGCAAAACTTCAGTGACATTTATCTTATACATATTCATGGATTGGCTAATTGGGACCTGACTTGAATGGTCTTGACTGAGTTTTCGTATTTGTCTGTGGTTAGTTGTTGGTTGGTTAGCTAAATTTGCTAACCACCAGGGCTTCCCTGGTGGCTCAGATGGTAAAGCGCCTGTCTACAATGCTGGAGACTGGGGTTTGATCCCTGGGTCGGGAAGATCTCCTGGAGAAGGAAATGGCAACCCACTCCAGTACTATTGCCTGAAAAATCCCATGGACAGAGGAGCCTGGTAGGCTACAGTCCATGGGGTCACAAAGAGTCAGACACTACTGAGCAACTTTAGGTAAATTTGCTAGTCTTGGCTGGGCCACTTGCATCTGAACTGGGATGTCCCTGAATGTTATCTGATCTAGGATGACTTTGCCTGGGTGATCAGTACAACTTGGCCATTCTGTACATATTTCTTCTTCTAGCAGGGTAGATAGCTGTCCCAGGTATGTTCTTTTGGCAGTGGTAAAGGGAAAAGAGCAAGCAAGAACAAATATTTAGTTTCTAAAACTCCTAGACTTATTTTTTTGGCCAAAGCAAGTCACCAAGGGCAGTCCAGATTTTATGAGGGGAAATACAGTGCTTCCACCTCTTTGGTAAGAGGAGCTGTGAAGTCACATGGCAAACAGCATGGATACAGGAAGGTTAAATAATTGGAGCCTTATTAGCAGTTTACCATTTGATACTTAATTTTGTTTTTTGTTGTTGCTTTTATTAAGAGATTATTTTTATGTGAAGTAAAATAAAACTGACAGACAAATATTACAAGATCTTACTTTTATGTAGAATCTAAAAAGTCAGACTCATAGAGAACAGACTGGTGGTTGCTAAAGGCAGGGTGGAGGATGAGGGAAGGTGGAGAGGGGAAAGTGAAGGCTTAACAAAATGGGTGAGGGCAATCAAAAGTACAGATTTCTGGTTATAAGATAAACAAGTTCTGAGGATATAATATATAGCATGGTGACTATAGTTAATAATAGTTTATTATATATATTTACAAGTTGCTAAGAAGGTAGATCTTAAAAGTTCTTATTACAAGAAAAAAATGTGTAACTGTGTGAGGTGCTGGGTATTAAATCATTAAGTTGTAAAATTGAATGCAACTCAATAAAGCTGGAAAAAAAACCACTACTTTTTCTCATAAAATATTTTAATGCTATTGCTTAGATAGTAGAGAATAATTGATTTCCCATAATTAATATCTAATCACTTTCTTGAACTTGTTAATTCTGATAAACTTTCAGCTGCTTTTCTTAGACTTATATAGTAAATATACATTCAGTCTATAAATTACTTGCAAAGAATATTTATATACATGTATATATATGTGTGTGTGTGTGTCTGTATGTGTGCATATCTGTGTATTTTTTCTCTTTTATAAAAAAGTTATGCATTTATTTAGGTTTTCTATTTCAATGCTTTGGCCAGAAGCTTCGGAGCAAAGTTTTGGTCCTGATTTCAAAAGTTAAGTGTCTAGTTTTACATTGTTAAGGGGGATGCTGATTTAAGATTAAATATTCATCATATTCTTTACAATGTTAAGGAAATAGTCTTCTGTTCTCAATTTTAAAGGATTTGTTTGGGAAGTGGGTCTAAATACTATGTCATAGTTCTTGGTTTATATTAAGTTTAATAAGTAAAAAATCACTGTGTAAAGCATTAGGACAGTAGTTGGCATGTGAAGTTGACAAACTCATTTCACGCCTACCAAATTGTTTTATGTTTCTTTGCCAAGTTTATGATAGAGGAGACACAATTTTAATTCTTCAATCTTTCCAGCCTTCTGATATTATTATTATTATGATATTCCTTGCCCTTCTGGACTCATAGGTAGTTATTTTTTCAGGCATCCTGATTACTCTGTAATCAAGTCAACACGTGGAACATAAGTGGAAAGAAAATTGATAGTTTCCTTATTTGACTATTCATAGGAAAGTAAATTGATGTAGGCACTATGGAAAGCAGTGTGAAGACTCCTCAAAAAGTTAAAAATAAAACTACATATGATTCAGAAATTCTGCTTCTGAATATTTATCTGAGGAAACAAAACACCAGCTCAAAGAGATATCTGCACTCCAATGTTCATTGCAGCATAATTTACAAGGTTCAAGCTATAGAGTCAAACTCAGTATCTATTGGTGGATGAATAAAGATGATGTGATCTGTGTGTGTGTGTGTGTTAGTCATTCAGTTGTATCCACCTCTTGACTACCCTGTGGCCTATAGTTAGCCAGACTCCTCTGTCCATGGACTTTTCCAGGCAGAATACTAGAGGGGGTTCAGTTCAGTTCAGTTGTTCAGTCATGTCCGACTCTTTGCGACCTCATGAATTGCAGCATGCCAGGCCTCCCTGTCCATCACCAACTCCTGGAGTTCACCCAAACTCATGTCCACTGAGTCGGTGATGCCATCCAGCCATCTCATCCTCTGTCGGCCCCTTCTCCTCCTGCCCCCAATCCCTCCCAGCATCAAAGTCTTTTTCAATGAGTTAACTCTTCGCATAAGGTGGTAGCCATTCCCTTTACCAGGGAATCTTTCGAACCCAGGGATTAAACACATGTCTCCTGCATTGCAGGCAGATTCTTTACTGAGTTACTAAAGAAGATGTGAGAGGTATACACACACACACACAAACACACACACAGACACACACACACATATATATATACATGCACCTACATATAAAATGGAATATTATTCAGACATAGAAAAGAAGGAAATCTTGCTGTGACAACATGGACCTTGAGGGCATTATTCTAAATAAAATAAGTTTGGTAGAGAAAGATGAATACAGTGTGATTTCACTTATATGTAGAATCTAAAGCAAAAATAAAACCATTGATAAGAAATTGGTAGTTGCCAGAGGTAGGGGATGGCCGATGAGTGAAGAGAGTCAAAGGTAAAAATTTCCAGTTATAAATAAGTCCTGGGAATATAATGTACCGAATGGTGACTATAGTTAATAATACTGTATTGCATGTTTGAAATTTTCTGAGTAAATCTTATGTTCTCAACATAAGAAAATTTTAAGTGTATAGTGACAGATGTTTCCTAGACTTACTAAGATGATCATTTTCCAATATATACAAATATAGCCTCTTGATGACAGTAAAAGAGGAGAGTGAAAAATCTAGCTTAAAACTCAACATTCAAAAAAATAAGATCATGGCATCTGGTCCTATTCAGTTCAGTTCAGTTCAGTTCAGTTGCTCAGTCATGTCCGATTCTTTGAGACCCCATGAATCGCAGCACGCCAGGCCTCCCTGTCCATCACCAACTCCCGGAGTTCACTCAGACTCATGTCCATCGAGTCAGTGATGCCATCCAGCCATCTCATCCTCTGTCGTCCCCTTCTCCTCCTGCCCCCAATCCCTCCCAGCATCAGAGTCTTTTCCAATGAGTCAACTCTTCGCATGAGCTGGCCAAAGTACTGGAGTTTCAGCTTCAGCATCATTTCCTCCAAAGAAATCCCAGGGCTGATCTCCTTCAGAATGGACTGGTTGGATCTCCTTGCAGTCCAAGGGATTCTCAAGAGTCTTCTCCAACACCACAGTTGAAAAGCATCAATTCTTTGGCACTCAGTTTTCTTCACAGTCCAACTCTCACATCCATACATGACCACTGGAAAAACCATAGCTTTGACTAGACGGACCTTTGTTGGCAAAGTAATGTCTCTGCTTTTGAATATGCTATCTAGGTTGGTCATAACTTTTTTTCCAAGGAGTAAGCTTCCTGGCTAATAGATGGGGAAACAATGGAAACAGTGACAGACTTTATTTTCTTGGGCTCCAAAATCATTGCAGATGGTGACTGCAGCCATGAAATTAAAAGATGCTTGCTCCTTGGAAGAAAAGCTATGTCAACCTAGACTGCATATTAAAAAGCAGAGACTTTACTTTGCCGACAAAGGTCTGTCTAGTCAAAGCTATGGTTTTTCCAGTAGTCATGTATGGATGTGAGAGTTGGACCATAAAGAAAGCTGAGCCCTGAAGAATTGATGCTTTTGAATTGTGGTGGTGGAGAATACTCTAGAGAGTCTCTTGGACTGCAAAGAGATCAAACCCATCAATTCTAAAGGAAATCAGTCCTGGATATTCATTGGAAGGACTGATGCTGAAGCTGAAACTCCAGTCCTTTGGCCACCTGATGCAAAGAACTGACTCATTGGAAAAGACCATGATGCTGGGAAAGATGAAGGCAGGAGGGGACAGTAGAGGATGAGATGGTTGGTTGTCATCACCGACTTGATGGACATGAGTTTGAGCAATCTCAGGGAGTTGGTGATGGGTAAGGAAGCCTGGCATGCTGCAGTCCATGGGGTCACAAAGAGTCAGAGATGACTGAGCAACTGAACTGAACTGAACTGAACCAATATCAAATCATTATATTATACACTTCAAACTAATATAATGTTCTGTGTCAAACATAGACAATAACTGCTCAATAAAAATGCAAGGTAATAAATAGTTCATCAATGATAACAAATACACCACACAAGACATTAATAATAGAGGAAACTGGTATATATATCAGGAGGGGAACAGGCATATGGAAATTCTCTGTACTTTACACTCTTTTCTGTAAACCTAAAGCTACTTTAAAAAATTGTCATAATAATAATCAGCTAGGTAATTTTGGTATTTCTGTTACATACCAGGCAGAATATCTCAGTATCATGAAATCAGTTCTTGAACAGGTTCCTGGTTTGGGTATTTTACCCTGAGAAAGATGTAGAACAGAGCTTAAGTCTTCAAAAATAGATTTGAGGAGATAGAAGGATAGACAGCTGCATCCATGGGTACAAAATTCTAAAATACTTTATGTCCTTATTTTGTCAAATGGCAGCCCTGTTGGCCTGCTGGCTGTTCCCAGAGTATCCACCCCCCAGAGAAGCCTGCCTAATAATAAATGCCATGCCCTTACGTGACACCTACCTTCCTCTTCAAATGAATGGATTTTTAGGGAGGATAGACAGCCAAACTGCAGAATAAACCCATCTAAGGAGGAAAAAATACAGCCCGAAAAAGAAAGATCAAGATGAACTGATCCAACAACCATCTTGGAAGAGACAGAAACAACCTATTAGACAAGAGAAGAAAACACAAAAAAAGTAAAAATAAATTCAGCTGATGTCTTCAGAATTATGAAAGAAGAAATTTGATCCATAAAACAAGCATGGCTATTGGTGGGGGAAAAAAAGAAAGAAGCAATTGGGAAAAGTCAGTTTTTAGAAATTTAAACATTCAGTAGGTATAGTAAATACTAGAACATAGTCAAAAAAGTAATTGGCATTCTGAAAGATAGAGATAAATAAAAAGATGTTAAGTATGATAGACAAGCTAAGGGACAGAGAAGATAGATTCAGTGGGTACAGCATTAATAGAAATTCTGTAAGGAAGGAACAGATAGTGGAAAGGAGAAAAGCAACAACAGGAGACAATTTTCTTGAGCTGAAGAAAGTCTTCAAATTGCAAGAATCCTCTAAGAGGCAAGGAGAAAAAAAGATATATCTAGAAAGATTTTGATAACACTTTCTGAACTCTTAAGGATAAAAAGGAAATTCTAAAAGCTTTCAGAGACAAATAAAAGATCCTTACAAAGGAAGAAGAATCAGCTTCAGACAGCTCATCGGCAATACTTTGCAGTGTAAGACCAAGGAAATTCCTTCCAAGTCTGAGATAAAAGGATTTTTGAACTTAGAATCTATCTCAGTCACACAGTCAAGTGAAGATAAGATAGACTGTTAGAGTGAAAACTGTCAAAAAGTTTATGACCAATAGACATCATGTGAAGAAAACAGTTTCTTCATCATGTGAAGAAACATGTGAAGTACTATTTAAAAAAAAATGCAAAGATGAACACAGAAGATATCAGAAATAGTATAGATCAGTATGTCTTCATACAGTTCTCTGGTTGTTATTCTTGGTTCTATACTGCAAATTATGATATTTATTACAATTATTTTCTAAGGGATGATTGTTGTTGGTTTTAAAATAAATCTATGTAAAAATCCCAGAGATGTAATTTTAGTTACAGATTATAATGTAAACTATCATAAACGTAACAATGCAAAAAGTGATATTATTAGTAATAAAATTTCAATTTCTAACTTCTAAATTTTCATTAAATTCACTGGTAAAAGTGTTATTGCTCAGTTGGGTCTGACTTTGCAACCCCATGGACTGTAGCCCGCCAGGCTCCTCTGTCCGTGGGATTTCCCAGCAAGAATACTGGAGTCTGTTGCCATTTCCTACTCCAAGGGATCTTCCTGACCCAAGGATCAGACCCACATCTGCGTCTTCTGTATTGGCAGGTGGATTCTTTACCACTGTGTCACCTGGAACTGTTGTGATCAGTCAACAGTTATTCGTTAATTGAATGAAGAGTAAACTGATTTGGAGACCTCAGTTTTGTTTTATGTTTGCTCTTCTTATATACAAAGAGTTTTATGAAACAAACCAAGCCAGATTGAGCCCAAAGCCCTAAAACAGTCAAGTCAAACTTTTGCTCAGTCTGCTCATTTTCCAGGTGCTCCAAGTGAAAGTGTAAGTCCTTCCAGTGGCCTTCCAACATTTCCCTACACCAGCTCTCACCTTTCTCTTACATTTCTCCTCTCTGCTCATTCCATTCCAGCCACCCTGGCTTCTTTGCAGGTCCTGGAAGACATGTGGCATAGTCTGCTTTCAACATCTTTCCCTAGAGGGCCAGCCACAGAAACCACCCCAACTCCCACTACTTAGTCTTTGTTCAGATGCCACCTTCTTGAAACCTTCCAGTCTTGACTTCCCAGTTAAAATCTTGAGTCTATCCAGTCCCACCCAGGAACCCCTTTCCTGCTTTATGTATCCCCATACAACCTAATTAATTAGTTAATTAGGTTGTGTCACACAGCTTGTGGGATCTTAGTTCCCAGAGCAGAGACTGAGCCCAGGCCCTCAGCAGTGAAAGTGTGGAGTCCTAACCACTAGACTGCCAGAGAATTCCCAATCCCCATAGCACTTTCTAATTCACATGTGAATTTTACAAATTTGTACTAAAATGCTCCATGAGGACAAAGAAACATGTTTTAAATTTTTTCTTTTACTGCAAGAATATTTCTTGGCATAAAGTAGGCTCTTAACACACACTTGTTGAATTTATTGAATAGAGTAGTATTGGTTCTTTCCTGGAATTTTATTTCTAGAAACTTCTCTGAATGGCTTCTTTCCTGGCACACAACCTGGGTAGGGGTAGAGGAAGAGGATAGCTATATAGTGCTCTGTTTTCCTATTCTGACTTTCAAACCTTTTCTAATCACCAATCCCTATTCAAGGAGGTTAATCAGCCGTTCAAAGGGTTTATTTAGCAGTCTTACTGACTTTCTTCATTTTTACTCTCATCTATTTTCTGAGAAGACTATTTCCTTCATGTTGCTCTCATTCTTCACTCTTCCTACCCTGCCTACACTGCCCAGCCCTGCCCCCCTCCCTCACCCACACTGTTGCCATTGGCAGCCTGTCTTTCTGTAATCTGTCTGACAACTTTCACTCACTACCAATATTAGCATATTGAATCCTCCCATTTATGTTTCAACCACTCTTAGCTCAACTGGATTTTTCTTTTTTTTTCTTTCTTTTTTTAAAAACAATGTTTATTTTACTTTACAATATTGTATTGGTTTTGCCATACGTTGACTTGAATCCGCCATGAGAGTATATATGTTCCCCATCCTGAACCCCCCTCCCACCTCCTTCCCCACTCCATCCCTCTGGGTCATCGCAGTGCACCAGCCCTGAGCACCCTGTATCATGCATTAAACCTGGACTGGTGATTTATTTCACATATGATATTTTATATGTTTCAATGCCATTCTCCCATATCATCCTGCCCTCACCCTCTCCCACAGAGTCCAAAAGACTGTTTAATACATCTGTGTCTCTTTTGCTGTCTTGCATACAGGGTAAAAATCATTACCTTCATTCTAAATTCCATATATATGCATTAGTATACTGTATTGGTATTTTTCTTTCTGACTTATTTCACTCTGTATAATAGGCTCCAGTTTCATCCACCTCATTAGAACTAATTCAAATGTATTATTTTTAATGGCTGAGTAATATTCCATTGTGTATGCATACATATTTTTGGAAAGTTTTTTCCAGAATAGGTGGGAAATCGGGGCAGTGGGAGGGTTGGGAAAGATGGGGATTACACATAGTTATTATATGATGAAATCAGGATCTTCCACAGTCAGCATATACTTTTTTGTTTGTTTGTTTGTTTAAGATTTGGTGGGGATTTTTGAGATGCATTTTTAAAAAATTTACAGAAATGAGTAAACAGTTCAGTTCAGTCACTCAGTCATGTCCAACTCTTTATGACCCCATGAATCACAGCACGCCAGGCCTCCCTGTCTGTTACCATCTCCCAGAGTTCACTCAGACTCACGTCCATTGAGTCAGTGATGCCATCCAGCCATCTCATCCTCTGTCGTCCCCTTCTCCTCCTGCCCCCAATCCCTCCCAGCATCAGAGTCTTTTCCAATGAGTCAACTCTTCGCATCAGGTGGCCAAAGTACTGGAGTTTCAGCTTTAGCATCATTCCTTCCAAAGAACACTCAGGGCTGATCTCCTTTAGAATAGACTGGTTGGATCTCAAGAGTCTTCTCTAACACCACAATTCAAAAACATCAATTCTTCGGCGCTGTTTTCTTCACAGTCCAACTCTCACATCCATACGTGACCAGTGGAAAAACCGTAGCCTTGACTAGATGGACCTTTGTTGGCAAAGTAATGTCTCTGCTTTTCAATATGCTATCTAGGTTGGTCATAACTTCATGAGCAAGTGCTGCCCCTCAAATATGAGGTTCTTTCCTAAGGTCACCAACAAATAAGTGGTAGAGCTGGTAACAGAGCCCAGGTGCTCTTTCAGTTCTATCAGGCTACCTCCCAGTGAGTATTTCAGGAAAATCATTTGCCTTATTCCTCTCTAGCACCATCTCTACCCCTCCTCTCTTCAGCACTTTCTTTTATTTTGTTTCAATGGAATTTATGAATTCAGATAATTACATTGTCCTTAGGTTTTGTCATGAAGACACAGTCTTAGGCAGTCATAAGTGGCTTGATCATTTACTTTAGTAGCTAAGTAATGACCATTTACTTTAGTTCAGGTTAGGAAGTCTTTTCTAGTGAATTCATTTGTAACATTGTCTATGAGATAAAGCAAGTCATTATTTAAGGATAGATGTGCCTGTAATCCAATGTGCATTTAGAGTTTTGGTGGAATTATAGATTTGCTTGTTTTAGCTGTGGGTTCTATTTTAGCTTCAAAGCTTATCTCTGGTAGTCCTTTTATGAAGTCATGGAAACAGGAGAATTTTGTTTTATATGTGCTATGTAAATAAGAGGATGTTTCAAGTCTCAGGTAGAAATAAAAGTGAACCACTATTTAGACAATCTAATGTTTTTCTTGACCTTCCAGTGATGCCCTGAGGCTGTGTCTTCTGAGTTAATGCAGAGGTCTCTGTAGACAAGGGTAGCTTCCTGTTTCTCTCCTTGTTAACAGAAAGAAGCGAGGGATGTGAAGGAAGTGAGGCCATCATGGGGTGAGAATGGAAAGTTAATAGCAGTAACACAACAAGAATACTTTGTCCACGAGTTAAATAGTCTGAATTGTGTTCACTGTGTTTTCCAAGGATATCCTTAATTGTCCTGATAAAAACTAGAAATGACACACTTGCAGAGGATGTAGGTTATTAGTAAGATGTCCACAGAACTGAGCACCTTTCAGTCTTTCTTTGTGAACTGAGCTATTCTTCACATCATCTTGTCTCATTTATTACCAACTGTATATGAAAACATTCTCTCCTTCAGAGGGATATTAATGGTGAACATTTGAGTATCTTACATGTTTAGAAAAAGGACCAAATGCAACCATCTAGCAGTTTTAAATGGCAGCTTTAGATACTATTTTGTTGTTGTTGTTCAGCTGGTAAGTCATGTCCGACAACTCTGTGACTCCATGGACTTCAACACGCCAGGCTCCACTGTCTCCCAGGGTTTCTTCAAATTCATGTCCATTGACTTGGTGATGCCATTTAACCATCTCATCCTCTGTTGCCCTCTTCTCCTCCTGCCCTCAAGGTTACATCAGGGTCTTTTCCAGTGAGTCATCTCTTTGCATTAGGTGGCCAAAGTATTGGAGCTTCAGCTTCAAGCATCAGTCCTTCCAATGAATATTCAGGGTTGTTTTCCTTTGGGATTGACTGGTTTGATCTCCTCACAGTCTGAGGGACTCTCAAAAGAGTTTTCTCCAGCACCACAATCTCAAGGAACTCTCAAGACTTTTCTCCAGCACCACAATCCAAAAGCATCAATTTTTTGGTTCTCATCCTTATGGCTCAAATCTCACATCCCTACATGACTACTGGAGAAACCATATCTCTGACTCTATGGACCTTTGTTGGCAAAGTGATGTCTCTGCTTTTCCAATATGCTGTCTAGGTTTGTCATGGCTTTCCTTCCAAGGAGCAAACATCTTTGAATTTCATGGCTGCAGTCACTGTCCACAGTGATTTTGAAGCCCTCCCCCCGACCACCAAATCTGTCACTGTTTCCACTTTTTCTATTTGCCATGAAGTCATGGGCCTGGCTGCCATGATCTTAACTTTTTGAGTGTTGAGTTTCAAGCCTGCTTTTTCACTCTCCACTTTCTTTCTCATCAAGAGGCTCTTTTACCATGAGGAGACACAATAATTATATAGATGAACAATGTATCATCTAGCTTTTACAGAGATCTATTTACCAGAGTGAAACCACTAGATGGCGAAAGAATGATTGTAATCTCCAACGCTTTTTTCCTTCTCCAAACTAAATTATTTATCTGTTTGAGCTAATTAACCCTGTCATTAGTTCAATGGAAAGGTTAATTAGTTAAAGCAAGGGATAACAGTTACAGTTTCCAAAGATATTTTAACCTTTGAAAAATCTCCAGTTTGTTTGTGTTCAGGGAACACCAAGGAATGAAGATTTGGCTTGCTGAGAATAAATCCACATCTCTCTTTGGTTTAAAGAGAATTTGACATTCTTATGTTAGAATCTAACATTTAAAGTTGATTACAGTGAGTAGACACAGAGCTCAAACATGCTAAGATCTCCCTGAAATTCAAATGAAGTTAATTGTCTTACATTCTAGCCCCAAATTCATATATAGGGAGAAGAGATCAAGGGAAAGGGAATAACTCTTTCTTAAGTGGATTTGAAAGAAAAGATTCAAGAGTAAGTTAGGTTTAACTTTCCACTTCAAATTATTGCTGAACCAGGCCAGGTTATTATTACCAGGAGTATTATTACCATCCTCATTTTGCTGTTGAAGAAACTGGGGCTCAAGTGTTTAATTAGCCAGAGATTACCTAGTTCAGTAAGTAAAAGAAAAATTTTAAACCCAGATAGTGTCCAGAGTACTTGCTTTTAGCTATTCTACTCTTCCACTCCTGAACACAAGCTAAAAATAGCATACCCACAGTTTTTGTACTTTTATAAGAAAATTTGTTTCATACATAGCATAACATATGAACAATATACTGACACAACCTAACGTATGCATTATATACAGTAAAATTGACTGCAATTTTATTAAAATATGTTTTTTTAACACAGTTGACTTCTTTTACAAGGCAGAAAGGACAAGTTGAAAGCCAGGGAATCTATGCTATTTCCTGGGACATTTAGCAGTATTTTCCCAGGAGTAGAAGCTTATTTTTGGAAGTTGAAATGGTGCTGCATCTTAATAGCTGGTCAGCTGTTTTATGCACCTCCAGGAACAAACTTGGAAGCTTTCCCATATTCCAGGCTTTTGAATTGGTCTCTGTATATTTGTGTATATGTGAAAGTGTGAAAATGTGTTGCTAAATGAAGATGGTCATACTGAGAAGGAAAGGAGACTCAGCCTTCCTGTATCAAATGAAGTAGGGACCACAGTCACCTCTGCCATTACAGGGACTCTTGTTAATCTTAGAAGGTCTGATGGTCTTAATCAACTTGGCTGAATAAATGCATTCAGTCCCTCTTATTGAAGGTGGCAAACGCTGACTGAAATTGCAAATTAAAATGAGGAGTTTGTATTAAAAAACCACAAAACTTAATAGGGGTGAATAAAATTTAAATAGTTAAACCCTTAAATGATGTATTTTGGAAGTTGGTAGCATTTATAATTTTGGAATTAGTTAAGCTTAAAACAACTGTAAGAGGTCTTGCATCATTCTCTATTGCTCCTTGAATTGGTCTCTCCCTTGTTTTTCATAAGGACGTTGACTCCTGCTGATGGTCTTGTCTTCCTGCTGCTATCAACATCCACTGGACAACATAGCCAACACCCAGTCTTGTGGTACCTGTAATCCTGTGACATTTACCTTTATTCACATTTGTGACATTGTCATCCTCTGGACGCTCTGGGATGAACCACTGACCATCATCTTCCATCCTTCTGGAACTTTCTCTTCCCTATTTACAGTTTACCTTTTCTTTCACTTCATTATGATCTCTGGTCTCTTGTCTTTTCATCTTTTCCCCAAGTCTAGGTTTTAGTTTTTCCCCATCAGGCTATATCCATTGTATGATGTCATTGATCCTCTTACCAGTACCTTCTTCTCTTTCTCCAACTAACCGCAGATCTTATCTTGCAGGACTAGGGATCAATGTGAGTAAATTCCTCATTCTACTTTCACTTCTCAACCTTCAGCAAGTTTGCTTCCTTTGTCAGCATGCTGTGTCACCTTGTTTCATCCAGAACAATTTTTTATGGATTAGAAACCTGAGGCTCAGTGATGTTAAAAACTCATACATCATTTCCTGGCTAGAAATTGGTAGAGCTGGGTTTTCTAACTCTGAGTTCAGTTTTTTTTTTTTTTTCCTTAGAAGGTTTTGAATGATCTCAGGAAAAGGATGAACACATTTTTGTGTTCATTAATTATTTTTGTTCTGGAGTTAAATTGTATTGTTTTGATTTTTGGTAATAGAAATCTAACCAGAGGACAGGTTTCCTGCTGTTGAAAAGTTGAGTGTTCCTTTGAAACCCTTTTAAGCTGAAATGGCATAAAATGAAGCAACAGTTACCTTAAGACACATCTTGCTAACAGACACACGAAATAAACCCACATGAAGCACAGATGCTTGCAGACACAGTCCACAGCTACGGGGGGGGGGCGCGTAATTCCCAGGGAAGGAGCTTGATGGAACCACTCTCCCTACTCGGGGTACCAGCTGCCTCCACAAGTGCTCACTGCAGAACGAACAACGCAATTTTTGCTTTTCACCTTCTTTCATGAAAGTAAAAATCCTTCTTGGATTTCTTTCCATTAGCAACAGATACTAATGTAGGTCTTTCATAAAAGTGGAATGGTATAAAGCAAACGTTCTTTTTCTGGGATATTTAAAAATACTGAAATACAGTTAACTTTTCAATTATACATACATACATACATACATACATATATATGTATATATATATGTATTCTTTTTCAGCTTCTTTTCCATCATAGGTTATTATAAAATGTTGAATATAGTTAGTTTCCTATGCTATACTTAAAGTAAGTCCTTGTTGTTATTTAGTTGATAAGTCATGTCCAACTCTTTTGCGACCCTGTGGACTGTAGCCCACCAGGCTCCTCTATCCATGGGATTTTCCAAGCAAGAATACTGAAGTGGGTTGCCATTTCCTTCTCTAGGAGATCTTCCTGACCCAGGGATTGAACCAGCATCTCCCACATTGGAAGGTGGATTCTTTATCACTGAGCCACTTGTGAAGCCCTCTTGTCGTTTGTCAGTTATATATAGTAGTGTATATCTGTTAATCCCAACCTCTTAATTTATCTCCCCCTCCCAACATTTGGTAATCATATTTGTTTTCTATGTCTGTGAGTATATTTCTGTTTTGTAAATATTTGTATCATTTTCTTTATTCCATAAACAAGTGATATATGATATTTATCTTTCTCCGCAAATATATGATATTTATCTTTCAAAAAACTGGGGAGACATGCACTAGCTATCAAGGAAATGTGTGTGAATTTACATATTACACCAGCAGGTGGCGCTCTGATCCTGCAATCTAAACAACTCAATTTTGGATTAAAAGTTTAACTTTGTTGAAGAAAAAGACATAGCACACCATCTAATTTATAGTACTTCTAGTGATTATACTCAGTTGTCACATGCAGCTACTGTAAGGGCATATCATAATGATTTAATGTTTAAAACCAAGGCTCTGGAGGAAGAATTGGGGTATTTGGCTTCATTTTGGATGTCCCTTAATGCATAAGCTTTCCACAAACTATCTAATTATTTAGTGCAGTGAATTTAAATTCCTGACTTTATGGCACATCAGGAGGTCTCCAATTACTTTAAAATGTGTCACAAAATCTTATAAAATTATTATAATTTTCGTTAACTCTACAAATATGGATTGCAGTGCTTTTAGGAAAGAGACGAAGCAGCAGCTTAGATAAATGATAGATTTAAGAACTGAAAGAGTCATTACCTTTTTCATCTAATATATCTCCCTCACTGATTTGCAGTAGTGTTCAAAATTATAATTTTTTTCCTCTTCCTTACAGGTAAATCTTTGAAGAAACCAGTAAATTACAAATATGTTATCTGGATAGGCTAAACCATTATTACAGCACTCATTAATACCATCAGCACCACAGGAGTTACATTAGCTCCAGGCCTCTAATCACCTGGCAGTGATTTGAAGGCAAAGGACCAAGTCCAGAGAATCAGGTGGAGGAGAGGATTAGGAAAGATCATAGCTCAGAGTGAGGATGTCTAGTTCCCTGAAAAGGTTGCTTTTGATAATTTTATCCAGTTTTACATCTTCTGTTCTCTCCTCTCCTCTTCTGCTTTCTCTCTCTCACTCTCCTTCTTCACTTCCTTCCCTTCCCTTCCCTTTCTTTTTGTGGAGAGGAATCACCACGTCACATTGCCACAACGGTGTGAAAGAATCCTCCTTGACAAGTGGGTAACTAGCAGTAGCTTGGCCTGAGCCATCTTGCCAATACTTTCCCCTCATCTGTCTAAAAGGTTGCTTGCTAAGTGACGGAACTGCAGGAACAAAGACCTGAGGGATAGGCAATCAGAAGTGGGGGCTCAGGGTTATTGGGGGAAGTTGAGCTGGACTGGATCTCCCACATCAAAGGACTCTGCAGTGTAGAGGCCTTGGCAGAACCCCCCACACCCCACCTTCCCCTCACACACACACACATACATATGCACGCACGCACGCACGCACGCACACACACACACAGAGCATGCACAACACATGTCACTTGCCAGCAGAGCCAGCATTTAGACACTTGCCACCAGAGGGCATCCATGTATTAGAGAGACTACAGCAGCAGCCGCAAATAAAAAGAAGGCATTTTCCTTGACTTCTTTTTTCTTGTTCAAAAATGCCAAGAGCTTGAAACAGAAAAGGAGAGGAGGACTTAACACATAGAGAGAATAAAAAGCAAGACTATTTAATGTTTACACACTATTGAAACAGACTATTCAAAAAATAAGACAAAGAATAAATATATTTTACACCTATTTAATGGTATCACCAGAGAAGCTAGCCAAGGTATAACCGAGTGCCTACAATTCAGTGATTGAATCTGGAGCACTCATCTCACTCATTCACTTATTCATTCATTTGCTGAGCTCCTACTAAGTGGCAGCTACTCGAGGGTATAATGGAAATAAAAATCAAATGTGATCCTTGTTATCAAAAACTTACTGTTTAGTGGAAGCTATAGATATTAATAAATAATGCTAATGACCATAAACTGAAAACTGTTTCGAGGAGAGAAACCTGATTCTTTAAGACCATATAAAAAAGCAATCTCACCTATAATCTCCAATTAGCATATTCTGGGGAGAAATTCATGCAATTATTTTATGTACTGAGCCTGAAATAAAGAAATGAGAAGGTATGCTATATTGGGATCAATGGTAAATATGATTCTCAGAGTCTCCTTTCCTCCCTTCTTTATCCCTCTATCAGTCTCATTCTCCTGTTTATTTTCAGTTGCTGCCTCACCCTCACCTCACCAGGTATTCCCTCTGTACTTGAATTAGTATACAACATCAGCTCATGGGAGTGGTAACTGTCTTTCTTAGTGAACTGAAGGGACTGATTTGCACAATCTATTGTAGATTACCATGGAGGTGAACCTTGATCAATAAAAAAATAGGAGCCTGCAGTGGTAAAGAATCCGCCTGCCAATGCAGGAGACACAAGTTTGATTCCTGGTCCAGGATGATCCCACATGCTGCAGAGCAACTAAGACTACTGAGCCAGTGGACTAGAGCCCCTGAGCCACAGCTGCTGAAACCTGCTTGCCCCAGAGCCTGTGTTCTACAGGAGAAGCCACTGCAATGAGAAACCCACACATCACAGCTAGAGAGCACCCCTTGCTCTCTGCAAGGAGAGAAAAGCCTGAGCAGCAACGAAGATCCAGCACCGCCAAACATAAGTATATAAAATTATATAAAAAAGGGGAGCCTGGCACATAAGCTCCCCCACTTTTCTCTCTTCCAGGAACCACTCTGGGGAGTAGCTCCTTCTGAGACGTTTCTCTGAGCCTTTCCAGAGACATTCCCAAGTAGAATAAACACACGTGTTAATTGAACAAGGAGGCCATTAGACTGATACCTTAGCAGCCCATGTAAGTGACCCCAAAGCTTAGACTACAGTGCCTCCAGGTTAAGAAGTCAAAACCTAAGGGTAACCAATGACAAACAACCAACTAAAAAACTGCTTGTGACATAGCCAAGGAAATAATTTCCTTGTTTTGCTTCCACTTCTTCTCTGTAAAACTTTTTCCTCTAGCTCCTGTAAGAGGGACATTCTTAACCACTTCCAGTTTGATGCTGCTCAAGTTGAGTCAATTTTCGCTCAGATAAATTCTTAAAATCCTAAAGATGCTTCAGTTGACCTTTTGACAACTGCTGGAAAAGGCGCTGGCTCCTGTGAAGGGAGAGCCCCCCTTGTGGTGTGTGAAGGTCTTACATCACATCTCCTCTTGCTTCTCTTCCCCTTGCCCTTTTACTCTCTGCCTTGGCCTTTCAACGCGCAACCGGACTATTACCATGTTGATCTTTGTCAAGCTTCGCATTTTAGATAAGATATTATCTTTGGCAGTGATGCAACATGTTTTTGGTAACGACACACATATTTTTAGAAATTTCTGGGCATTTGCAAACCATCAAATGGAGAATTAGAACATCTTCCTAGTTAAGTTTCTTTTCCATCGAGGGTTGTGGGCAACCTGAGCACAAGGGTTAGTATTTTTGTCTTTGAATTCCCAATCTCTAGAGACTCCTGGCACACAAGAGGTGCTCAGTTCAGTTCAATTCAGTTCAGTCACTCAGTCGTGTCCGACTCTTTGCGACCCCATGAATTGCAGCCCGCCAGGCCTCCCTGTCCATCACCAACTCCCAGGGTTCACTCAAACTCATGTCCATCCAGTCAGTGATGCCATCCAGCCATCTCATCCTAGGTCGTCCCCTTCTCCTCCTGCCCCCAATCCCTCCCAGCATCAGAGTCTTTTCCAATGAGTCAACTCTTCGCATCAGGTGGCCAAAGTACTGGAGTTTCAGCTTTAGCATCATTCCTTCCAAAGAACACCCAGGACTGATCTCCATTAGAATGGACTGGTTGGATCTCCTTGCAGTCCAAGGGACTCTCAAGAGTCTTCTCCAACACCACAGTTCAAAAGCACCAATTCATTGGCACTCAGCTTTCTTCACAGTCCAACTCTCATATCCATACATGACTACTGGAAAAACCATAGCCTTGACTAGACAGACCTTTGTTGGCAGAGTAATGTCTCTGCTTTTGAATATACTATCTAGGTTGGTCATAACTTTCCTTCCAAGGAGTAAGCATCTTTTAATTTCACGGCTGCAGTCACCATCTGCAGTGATTTTGGAGCCCCCCAAAATAAAGTCTGACACTGTTTCCACTGTTTCCCCATCTATGGGGACCAGGAAATGCTAAAGCTTATTTAAACGAAGCAACTGAAATATCTAAATGTCTTATATGTGCTTTCTGTTTGAATAGAAGCTTCTACTTACAATGTAAATTGATTGATGCAGTTAGGAGAAATTATTTGCATCATAAAATAACATCTTTGGGGAATTGTGTTAAATATGAAAAACTCCTTATAAAATATAGTTTGCCATAAAGTTGGTTTGTACAAATATTTCCAGGATAGGTTTATCTCTGAAAGAAGCATATGTACCTGCTAGAGTCATTTGCAACCAAAGATTATTTGTGACAACGCTGAAATGTTCTAAAAAATGTGGACCTTTCTTAACTTACAATAGGGTATCTAAACAGATTATGAAAATATTCACATTAATACTCACAATTAAGGTTGCTGTTCAAAAACTTAAACCCCTTAAATGTGGCCTGTTCCCCATAGTGTATGGATTAGTAACAAATATGTTTTGTCCACTAATGTGAAGTGCTCCTGATTTCCCTCACTTCTGTTCTCTCAAAGGCTAATCATCTAAGTTAGGGCAGAGGGCTTCTACCCAGAGGCAGCAGGGAGACTCAGTGTTTCTGATGAGCTGGGAAGATGGCCTGTGGCAACCAGCTAAGGTGAGATAAGCTCTGCTCCAATTCCAGGCTCATCTGCTTTCACATCCTGGCTTTGAAGTTTTAAAGCTATAACTTAACCCTGATTCAGTCTCCTCCTTTGTAAACTGATGATTAGAGCACCATCCTGATCTGCTCCAGAGTTGTTGCATGGATCAAAAGGGATAACACATGCGAAAGTGCTTTGCAAAGAGGAAAGTGGTGGTTAAATGTGGTATCATTATTACTCAGAAAGAACACTTAGCTCATTGCTTAGTAATGAAGAGGCAAACAGTGTCACTAAATAAGACAATATAATGGTCTTAAGAAGCTCTAATTCAGTTTCTCCTTTTTATTCAAGCACACAATTGCATTCTAACACTTTACAGACAGCCCGAAATGGGCCCTGTGGAGGCTGATAAGGAAAATTAGAACAAGGAGCTATTTGCTCCCTCATTTTAATCACTGAGTCAAGGAGCAGGCATTTTAATACAGGAAAGAAGGGACACTTTCTCTTAAGGCTGAGCAAGATAATGACTCCATCACCAAGTAGGCCTTCCACAATAAAGGATGAAAGCTGTGTTCCAAGGGAGCTTTCCCTGCATTTGAAGACAGAGAAAGACACCACCCCCCTCCAAACACAGTGCCCTCAGTGTGTAAAACCAGACCTGGATTTACCATTCACAGAAGATGGTAATTTTCATAGACCCTTAAAAAAAAATCACTGGAGATAAACGGCACTCAGGTTACACACATATCTTCTGGTTATCAGTGTTTTTCCATTAAAATCCCCTTTATTTGTATTTTGAAGGAGGAAAAAGTTTTTCTACATCTTCTTAGGCTCCCTGGCTGGGTCTAAAAATTAAACCAACAAAGACAAATTACCAAAAGTGTACAGATTTATGTAAGTTTTATGTGACATGAGAGACTTCATTGAGGAAATGAAGACCCTAAGAAACACACTTGAGTATTTATGCTAGGTTTGATGGAAAGCAGGCCTTCGCGTAGGCATGTGATGAGTCAGAGCATGAGGCAAGGGCAGTGAACTGGGGAAAACTCAGCAAGGCCTGCTGGTTCTGTATCGTCTTGGTGTTCATTTGTCTTTGGAGATGAGGATGCTCCTTTCCTCTGTGTATTGGGAGGGCACCTCCCACATGAAGGTTATATGATCTGTTTCGGGGAGAAGGTTGTACTTTCCTGCTTTTGCTGTTTTCTGAAATTCCTTCCACTTAAAATATTCAGTTTGCCATGTTTGGGGAGTAACCTGTCTGGAACCCTATCCATACATGTGTATTTGCTTCCATCATAATTCCTAGAGATGGATATAAAGTTTTATTGAATGTTAACAAGGCTGACTACAGAATCTGTGCCTTGTTTAGCGCACGTGGGAGAACCTGTGCCTATGTGAATGTACCTGCAGAGGGAAGCTTGTGTGCGGAGGCAGGTGTGGATCTCTTTCTGTTAATGCTGAATCTCAGAAGGTGGTGATCTGAGGAGTCTGAAATAATAACTCACTTCCAAGTGAGCCATTGAGACCACTCTCTGCCTGCCACACAGTGTCTGGAATATAATGGCATTCTGGAAATATTTTTGGGATAAAGGAGCAAATGAATGAATGGCAGAATATTCTATAATCACAATGTTAAAAAACAAAATTCACCTGAGTACATTTTAAAGATCTTACTGGCTTTATGCAACGATTCAGGAATTGGGTAGTATCCTGTTACCAGAGAGAAAGGAGCTTCCAGGAGCTGTACAAAATGAAGGATTTTTATAGTCAGGAGTGAGCGGGAATGAGGACATTATACTAGACAAAGAGAGGTTGGTTTTGTCAAAATCACTTTCCTTTAGGGGATTGTAGGGGTTTATCAGAGAAGGCAATGGCACCCCACTCCAGTACTCTTGCCTGGAGAATCCCATGGAAGGAGGAGCCTGTCCATGGGGTCGCAAAGAGTCAGACATGACTGAAGCAACTTAGCAGCAGCAGCAGCAGCAGCAGCAGCAGGGGTTTATCAAGCAGATTACCTAACTGGTGCTGATTACATTATCTTGACTTACTGGTTTAAGATTCCATTTCTGGGAAAGTCAAAATTGATCTTAACTTTGGTTTGGTGCCATGGGGCTTAGCGTTTAAGTGACTCCATTTTGGGTCTGTTGTCTTGTTTTTAAGGAAAATAAAAGTAGATCTGCTATAATACTTAGTTCTTAAACTTACGCAGTTTTATTTTTTAAAGAAAAAATAGAATGACTTTTATTTATTTTTAATTTATTTAAAAATTTTATCTTTAACTAGGGGATAATTTCTTTACAATGTTTTGTTGATTTCTGCTATACAACAACATAAATCAGATATAAGTATACACTTATCATCTTCCTCTTGAGTCTCCCCTCAAGCCCCCATCCCACCCCTCCACATTGTCACAGAGCACTGTAATTTATGGCTTTAGATTGATTGCATAAGAAGGTGATTGCCATTCTTGTTTTTCAATGTTTTTATTGACAGTATTCCTTCCCTTTCCATTTAGCTTCAAAACTGTAAGCTAATATAGGATTCTGAAGTCTGCAGGTAAGTGCTGGAAGAACCTTGGGAATCATGGGTTATAATGTCCGCTGAGGATTCTTTCCGTTCCCATGTAGAGTGTGTGTGCACATGGGCTTCTGAGTTCCTGTGGTTGAAAGTTTGAGAGCAGCTGGGTGCCTGGCTTTTGTTTGGATACTGGTTTGATTCTTTCCTGGCTGTGTGGTCTAGGCAAACTATTTAACCTTCCTGGGCCTCACTGAACATTTTGACAATGGTAGTACCTTCCTTATAAGATTGTTGTGGAAGTGTAGGCAGCCAGTGTATAAAGAGTATCTTTATTTTTCATCCAGTACTAAGTGGTCAGTGTTGTGCAGTACTTCAAAAAGGTAAGGTTAACATATAGCCTCTTTTGTGTCACCAGGTGACCATCTTTTTCTTTTTTGGTCACATCACATGGCATACAGGATCTTAGTTCCCTGACCAGGGATTGAACCTTGGCACCCTGTATTAGGAGTACAGAGTCTTAACTACTGGACCACTAGGGAGGTCCCTAGGTGACCGTCTTTAAAGACCTGTTCATTCCCTGCCTAGTCCCTGAGAGTGAGTCTAGCATAGACTCCTTTGCTAATAAGGATGGACTCACCTTAAAAAAGGACATCTTAAAAGGGTAACAGCAAGTACTATAACTTTTAAATATCCTATAGTAAACAAACAAGTGGAAACTCCTATGAATTCTTAGGGCATGTTAGCTTTAAAGTTATTTTCTTGGGGGCATACTAGAGAATCTGATTTTACCAATCAACTTTCCAGAATCTTACACTGCTCTGTTATTACATGATGAATATATATATATATATATATATATATATATATTTTAAATTATAAAAGTTAATTATAAGTAATTTCAGGAGTAGAAATGTGAAAAGGAAAAATTAAAATGGCCTATAATCTCCCAATCCAGAGATATTGGAGTCTATTTTTCCATAATTTCTCTTATTTATTTCTGTATATTGACTGCTGCTGCTGCTGCTAAGTCGCTTCATATGTGATTAAAATCTACATACTATTTTGTGACATTTTTCATTGAATACATCATGAATATATTTCCATCATTAAATACTATGGTGACACCTTTATGTGTGTTAATTTGCATCCTCCTCAGAACAATCTATTTATGGTAGCGTTACTACTATACCCATTTTACAAATAAGGGAAATAAGGGTCAGAGAAGCTAAACTACTTGCCCTAGGTCACTCAGCTAGTATGTGGCAAAGCCAGGATTTAAACACAACTCAATTCTCCTTTTTATTCTCCCCTACACATGATCTCATACTTTCTTTGTCTTCAAACCACCAACACTCTTAAGAATTCCCCATTGCTTTCCCACATATCTTTAGTCACAGGATCCTCATCTTCATTTCCAGCCACCTGTACTCAGCATGTCACTGTCTCTGTCATCAACTGCTCTTCTGGACGCTACTTTCTTCTGTTAGTTTCTACAGTTTCTCCCTCAACTTGGGCCTCCAGGAAGCAGACACCACTTTTCCATTTGTTTCTCACTCCCAGACCTTTCCCTTCATGTCTCACAGTGTAAACCCAGCTGCCTCCCGGAGCAAGATTTTGCTGAATATCCTGGAATAATTCTAATATCATGGAACCTTTAGTCTAACACAGGGATTAATGTAAGGTGGCAGCTAAGGCTACTCTGGAAGCTTATGTACCCTCAGTGTCCTGCAGGGGGCTCCCTCCCTGTCTCCTGCGGCCTCTTGCACTGGACAGGCATCCCCTTCATGAAATGTCCCCGTCTTTGAGTTCAGGTCCTTGTCTCAGTCTAAGCAAAGTTCCTAATTCTTACTTTCCATCCTAAGAGGCATTTCCCCAGCATGACTGGAGAGAAAATACCTGCTTCATTTAGAGGAAACCCTATCCCATCCAGAGTGGTGTAAAAACTACTGCAAGAAAGTTACATTAGAAGGGCTAGTCTGGGGTGATTTAATATTAATTAACATTACATAAAGGACATAAAAAGTTCAGTTGTTTTAATTTCTGTTTTCTTGCATCAAATATTATTCATATATATCTCTTGGGCAGTCCCGTGATTCTCATCCTACACCACTTATATGAAATTGAATAAGGACATACATCCTTACAAAAGCAGCTAGTAATTTACAGTATCTAGTTATGTATACCAGGGAAGTCAATGGCACCCCACTCCAGTACTCTTGCCTGGAAAATCCCATGGACGGAGGAGCCTGATAGGCTGCAGACCATGGGGTCGCTAAGAGTCGAACACGACTGAGCGACTTCACTTTCACTTTTCACTTTCATGCATCGGAGAAGGGAATGGCAACTCACTCCAGTGTTCTTGCCTGGAGAATCCCAGGGACGGGGGAGCCTTGTAGGCTGCTGTCTATGGGGTCGCACAGAGTCGGACATGACTGAAGCGACGCAGCAGCAGCAGCAGCAGCAGTTATGTATACAGAGATAAGACATAAGCTATACAGGGATAAATATTTTTCCTTCCCTTCCTGTATAAACACAATAGAGACAGAGACAGTTGTTCAACCATAGACACTAAAAAACAAAACAAAAGAAAACAAAACAAAACCAAGTAAAAATCAGCTGAATGCAGATAATGTCACAGGGTTACAGTTTTCTTCAAGGTTATTCAAGTGAATACTTTCTTTACATTTATGTAACTAATGATCATGTTCAACTTAAAAAAAAAAAACAACACATTTAATCCAAAGGTATATTGAATTACCAGTCCTGGGGAGGCAGAACACTATTGTATCTTTAAAAGACCATTTTACTAGATTATATTGTTATGGTTTTATTACAGAAAAAAAAAAACAACCAACAATAGCAAAACAAAAACAAGTCCCCCAAATCAGCAATCAAAAGCCCACCATCCCATCCCATTAACTAAACTTACATATAATTGAAAATATTTTAAACAGTATTTTTATTGACTGCCTAATATTCTCTTATATAGATGAATCACATTTATGGAACGTTTTCTCTATGGTTGCACATTTAGATGACTTGTAATTTTCCATTATTTTAACCCAGTATGGTGCTTAATCTCAAAATGTTATACAGGAACAGGCACAGTGATTATCTCTGGGTAACAGATTTGGAGTAACTTATTTTTAGTTATCTACTTCTCTATGGATGCATTTTACAGAACATCTAAGGAAGAAATAATAGTAATTCTACACAAGCTCATGCAGAAAATTGAGAAGATAGTACTTCCTAACTCATCTATGAGGTCATAACTAGTGTACCAAAACAAGACAAGGACATTATAAGAAAATTATAGGCTAATATCCCTCATTAATATAGATGCAAAAATTCTAAACAAAACAAACTAAATGGAAAAATATAACATAAGCATCTACATCATGATCAAGTGAGATTGTCCTAGTAATGCAAATGTTTTAACATCCCCAAATCAATCAATTAAGTTGTCATATTAACAAAATTGAAAAGTAAATCCATATGATTATCTCAATAGATGCAAAAATTATTTGATAAAATTTAACATCTCTGCTGAGTAAAACAGAAATAAATAAAGATCTTCTTAATCTGATAAAAGGTGCTACCAAAAAACTCACATCTAACATCAAACATAACAGTGACTTTTTTCTCCCCTACTTCAGCAGCAAGACAAGGAATCGTGCTCTCATCACTTCTGTTCAACATTATAGTAGAGTAAAGCCAGTGCAGTAAAGCAAAGGGGGAGAAAGGCGTACTGATTGCAATAAAGAAATAAAACTCTTTTTTTTTTTTTTGCTGAGAGTAAAAACTTTAATGAAAGTTTAAAAAGCCCCAAAAGTAGAAGTATTAAGTAACTTTACTACATATGCAAGATACAAGATTAATATACAAAAATCAGTTGTATTTCTATATACTTTGACAACAATTGAAAATTGAGATTAAGTAGCATTATTTATGATAGCATCACACATAAGATGCCTAGGAATAAATCTGTTATTATAAAAGATAAGCAATATGAATATACTGAGATCTGAAAATTAATGAAAGAAGACCTATTTAAATATACTGTATGGGTTGGGAGGCTCACTACTTTTTTCTACACTTCTTTATGGCTGCATTGGGTCTTCGTTGTGCTATGTGTGCTCTTCATTGCCAAGTGCAGACTCCAGAGGGTGTAGGCTCAAAAGCTATGGTGCTGGAACTTAATTGCTCCATGACCTACGGGATCTTAGTTCCCTGACCAGGAATCAAACTCAAGTCACTTGCATTGCAAGGCAGATTCTTAACCTACTGGACCACCAGGGAAGTCCCAAGACTCACTATTGTTAGGAGGTAAAGCTTTCCAAAACTGATCAACAGATTTAATGAAATCCAATGAAAGTACAGCAAGATTTGTATAGCTTATGTCTTATCTCTGTATACATAACTGCAGCTGCTGCTGCTGCTGCGTCGCTTCAGTCATATCCGACTCTGTGCGACCCCATAGACAGCAGCCTACAAGGCTGCAAAATCTACAACTATAAAACTCCTAGGAGAAAAAACTTTGCATAAAACTTTATGACCTTGAGTTGAGCAAAATTTCTTAAATACGACACCAAAAGTATGGTTCATAAAAGACAAAATTGATCAATTGGACTTCAGCAAAGTTAAAACTTCTCTTTGAAAGACACTTTTAAAAGAATGAAAGACAAGCCACAGATTCAGAGAAGAACATGTACGCGTTCATTTAACATTTACGTGTTAAGAACATGTAAAGAACTCTCAGAACTCAATTAGAAAAAAAAATCATATGTAAAGCAGGCAGAGGAGTTGAACAAATACATGACTAAAGAAGAAACATGGGGATAAATAAAGTACAAGAAAAGGTACCATGAGGCACCACTACACACCTATTAAAATGGCTAAAATTAAAAACATTGACAATATCAAACGTTGGTGAGGGTGTGAATGAAATCAACTTTCATACATTGCTTACAAGACTGAAAATTGTTACAAATAATTTGCAAAACATTCTGGCAGTTCCTTAAATGAACATACACACAGAGCATAATCCATCTATTTTACTATTTAATACTAGGTATTTTCACAAGAGAAATGAAAATGTATATGTTCAAAAGGACTTTTACATGAATGTTAACTGCTGCTCTACTCATAATAGCTCTAAGCTGGAAACAGTTCAAATAGCCAAATAATAGGTGAACAGATAAATTGTGGAATATGCATAAATAGAATCCATGATCACAATAAAGAGAAATCAACTTTTGATACAAACTAGAATGTGGATAATTCTCAGAATAATTATGCTGAGTGAAAGAAGCCACGCATAAGGGAATATATTATATGAATCCATTTACATGAAGTTATAGAAAAATCAAACTAATCTGTAGTGATTGAAGGCTGATCAGATTGCCTGGGGAGGAGAGGCAAGGTAGCCTAGGAAGGAGGAATTGCAGAGGGGCACCAGACAAATCTTTGGGAGGGTGATGGATATATTTATCACCTTGGTTGTGGTAATGGCTTCCTAGGCATATACACATTTCAAATCTGATGAAATTATATATTTTAGATGTGCAGTTTAATGTGTATCAATTATACATTAAAGACGGAGAAGGCAATGGGGCCCCACTCTAGTACTCTTGCCTGGAAAATCCCATGGATGGAGGAGCCTGGAAGGCTGCAGGAGCCTGGAAGGCTGCAGTCTGTGGGGTCGCGAAGAGTCCGACACGACTGAGCGACTTCACTTTCCCTTTTCACTTTCATGCATTGGAGAAGGAAATGGCAACCCACTCCAGTGTTCTTGCCTGGAGAATCCCAGGGGCGGAGCCTGGTAGGCTACCGTCTATGGGGTTGCACAGAGTTGGGCACGACTGAAGTGACTTAGCAGCAGCAGCAGCAGCAGCATACATTAAAGAGTTGTTAAAAAGTAACACCCCCTCATTAATAAAGTAATAATCTTGCTTTTCAGCTTTAGTTTTCTTCTGTCATCAGTAAATATTTCATTCCATTCTCCTCTTGCTTGCATGATTTCTGAGAAGTCTGCTAGAACACTTATCCTTGATCCTCTGTAGGCAAGATTTTTTCCTTTTGGGTTCTTTTAAGACTTTGTCTTTAGTGTTTTGTAGATTTAATATGATATTCTCAGTGTAAAGTTTTTTGGTATTTATCCTGATTGATGTGCTCTGAGCTGCCAGGATGTGTGGTTGGGTGTCAGTCATTAATTTTGAAAAATTGTTAGCCATTAGTTCTTCAAATTAGAGAAGGGAATGGCACCCCACTTCAGTACTCTTGCCTGGAAAATCCCATGGAAGGAGGAGCCTGGTAAACTGCAGTCCATGGGGACACGACTGGGTGGCTTCACTTTCACTTTTCACTTTCATGCATTGGAGAAGAAAATGGCAACCCACTCCAGTGTTCTTGCCTGGAGAATCCCAGGGATGGGGGAGTCTGGTGGGCTGCCATCTGTGGGGTCGCACAGAGTCGGACATGACTGCAGCGACTTAGCAGCAGCAGCAGCAGTTCTTCAAATATTTCTTTTGCTCTGCTCTCTTTTTCTTCTCCTTCTGGCATTGTAATTACACATATGTCATATCTTTTGAAATTATAGTTCTTGGGTGTTCTGTTTGTTCTTTTAAATTCATTTTTCTCATTATATTTGTTTGTGACCTTTAAGCTCAATGATTCTTTCTTGTCTGTGACCTGTCTATTGGTGAGCTCATCAAAACCATTTTCCACTTCTGTAGTGTTTATGATTTTTAATGTATTCTTTTGTTACTTTCTTAGCGTTTCCATCTCTCTGTTTACATCACCCATCTGATCTGGCGTATTGTATGGCATATCTGGCATCTACTTCTTACCTTAGCGCTTTTAACATAGTAATCATGGATATTTTAAATTCCGTTTTTGACAGATTTCAAAGTCTGTATCAGATCTGACTCTGGTCTTAATGTTCATAAGCCCTTAAAGTTGATTTTTCATGCTTTTTGGCATGTTTTGTAATTTTTTGTTGAAAATTTTAAGTTGTATGAAGTTTTGGAAACTGAGGTAAATAGGCCTTTAGTGGGAAGTTTAGGTTTATTTTTCTTTTTTAATATGGCTGGGAGATGGACTGTTTAATGCCTACTGTAGCTGTATGTGTCAGTCTTCAGATTTCTTGAATGTCCTTGTCTTACAACCCCCTGTTGTCTTTGATGTTCCCTAAGTACTCCTTACATGAGTTTTCATCTCACAGCCGTCTTAGCTGTAATCCATTACTGTTTTACTGTCGATGTGGTGCTAAGGGATAGGCAAGGAAAGTGTTTTACAATCTTAAAATAAGTTTTAATCTTTTTGTGGGCCTGGGCTACGATTTTCAGAAGTGTTTTCCATTTTTACTCCAGTTTTACTTTTACCCCTTATGTGACACAACAAGGCTAGAGGGTGTTGGAGTCAGGAAAAAGGCCTTCCCTAGTGTGATAGTCTCAAGTCTTTCCCCTTAGAAATTTTGTAGGTCTTTGTAAGGAGAATGCTCTGGGTATTTCACTATGGTTACAGTTACTTTCTTCTTGTCCCTGCCAAAGCCACAAGAGGGTCTTTTCTTGGCTTTTACCAGGAGAACCTGGCAGATTCCTAGAGATAAAACCCACAAAGGTGTGCGGGTCCTTTAAGACTGCAGCTCACAGGAGTTTATGCCAATTACCCTAGTCCACACTCAGCCTCCAACAATTCATCAAAATTGCCTTTTTAGTGTTCCCTCTGGTTCATGGCTCTGGTGGCTTCTACTCCAGGTAAGCAGATCTTAGTTGTAACTCTCTGGTTTCACCTGTCTCTCCAGACTTTGGGATGGCAGTTTTCTCTGCAATCTCAGTTCTCTGGTGGGTTCAAGTAAGGTAATTGATTTTCAGCTTGCTTTCTCCTTGCTGTAAGGATAATTAGAGCAACAACTTCTAAACTCTTTATGCGTTGAAGCTGAAATCCCCTTTTCCAGATTTGGACAATTTTCCTAAAATTCATCTATGTTTCAAGCCAGACCGTAGGAGATGAGAAATGGTTCCTGACTTCTCTCCCACCTTTACCAATGGAAACACTTTTCCTGCTTTCTTGGAGCTCAGGCTAATGCACGAGAGGCCATTTAAGTACAGAAGGAGGGGTGGTTAATAGAAGCCAGGAAGGCCGTGGGAGCAGAGAGGGCTATATTTTAGACTGGAGGCACGAGACAGCATCTGAAGAGGGCAGGTAAGCATTCAGGAAAGAGGTTTGATTCGTAAGTTGGGTCTTTGAGGAGTTAATGTGTTGGAGAGATGAGAAAGGAAAGGTGGTCACGTTGTAGGGAATGGCAAATGCAGTAATCCAGATGAAAGGAAAAACATCTTAGACATCATTTAGTGTTCTTGAGTGCTTTGCCTGTTTTAAGCAATATTTTATTATCTTTATTATTATTATTATTATTATTATTTTGTCTGTGCTGGGTCTTCGTTGTTGCTCGGGCTTTTCTCTAGTTGTGGTGAGCAGGGGCTTCTCTTGTTGTGGAGCATGGGCTCTAGAGCACAGGCTTAATAGTTGTGACCAGGGGCTTAGTTGCCCTGCGGCACATGGGACCTTCCTGGACCAGGGATGGGACCTTCCTGGACCAGGGATCGAACCCATGTCTCCTGCATTGGTAGGTGGATTCTTTACCACTGAGCCACCAGGGAAGCCCTACTCCTATTATCTTTGTGCTACTTCGTTCTTTCGTTCAAAACACTCTCTGCATCATGAGGGAGTGTTTGTGGATGGCTTTTGCACCTCCAGCCTCTTTGCAGTTACCCTAACTCAGTATGTAGTTGTGGCCTCCCCTGCTGACCCCAAGGTATGATGGCCCCTCCTCCCTCCCTGGCACTGCCCTCATGCTCTGTCGGGGCAGCGGCCACTCTGCCACACCTCTCTGCTCAATGTTGCACCTAACCCACCAGGCTGGTCACCCACTGCACAGGCTGGCAGGTGGGAGCTCTGCTCTAGGGGTGCCAGCTGCCATATCAACCTAACCCCTCAAGAGCTGTCTGGGATGGGGCCAGCGGCAGGCTGAGCCCAGGGCGCCTGCCGCCTCAGACAGTGATCCCTGTGCCTGCATGCCTCGCTCCATCCAGGGCTGGAGGATCACGATGCTGGAGCAGCCAGGTACTACTTTGGACCCTGCTGCTTTCTGGAGTCACACCTTTCTGCTCGTGGTGCATTGGTAGCCAGGCAGGCACCAACTATAGAAGCCCCGCGCAGCTTCTGTAGTGATCCCACAGCGAGCCCTCCCCCAAGCAAGTGACCGTTGATGAGCAAGGGTCAACCCGTGACCGTTAGTGGTTCAGCTCCGCTATTGGTCAGTATCACAGTGGGTCCCTCCCCCTCCCCCATATACTAAAGGAGCCTGAATTTGGACTGAGGGAAGATAGTTTTTGAGAAGCTGCTCTGCCATCTCCCTTGGCTAGCTTTCTGATTAAAGTCGTTATTCCTTATTCCAACAACTCCTCTCCTGATTTGTTAGCCTGTTGGGCGGTGAGCAGAATGAGCTTGGGCTCGGTAACAAATACAGCTGGTGGCTTTACTTGCTACTGAGTTGTAAGTAAAGGTGTGATACATTCATTTCCATTATAATTTGTTTTTAACATCTTAATTATTGAGATTATAAAAGAAGAGGAGGAAACTCCTTAATTTTCATGTGTTTGAGAATTTGTGTGTGAGAAATGCTTTGAACTAATTAATGAGGCTAACAACAGAAACTTCTAAGTTGCAAGGTGTTCAATTAACCACAGCTGCCCATGGGGAGTGTTCCCTGGACTTACGGATCCATTGCAAGTTTTTGAGAACCTAAGGCAGAGCTTTGAGTCTAACACAGGAGAGGATTGTCTAATTAGAACAGCAGACTGGGAGTTGGTTACCTTGAGCTGTATTTTTGCTTTCATAAGTTTTTCTGTCTAACCTTGGGCAAGTTGCATAATCTTTAGGGGTTTTCTTATCTTTCAAATGCTGATAATACTTGCTTGATTTTAGGTCTTTTTAAGGTCTTGGATGAAAGCTGTTTTATAAGCTTGTTGCATTATCAGGAAATGCCAGATTTAGAAGTTATTATTAACTATGGGAGGCGTGTGAACACACATCTGCCCCTCTTCCAAGACTGGAAAAAAGAAAAAAGAACTTCACCATCAGAGTTCAACTGCTGGGTTGCCATGGGCACGGTATTCTTTTCCTGTCATTTGTAGAGCAGTTAACAGTCAGTAGTGACTAGTGGGGAGAAGTTGGGCTTTCACAATTCTTTTCAGGTCAACATTATTTATTTATTGACTGCAGGCCTCATTATATTCCACTGGGTGGCTTTACAAGTGTCACCACAATGAACATCTGACATTGGTTCTTATAACATAAAGGAAATGACCTGACAAAAATGTGGAATCCCACAAGGTAAATAAATGAACATGCTTTAAAAACACAACTCCAGAATTATAGAAGAGGGAAAATAATCAGTTTTCAGTGGATAGCTTATAACAGATATACTGTACCACACTTCCCTGACCGTAAGCAGGCACCCATTCATCATGGTTTCTATAAAGTTTAACCAGACTGGTAAATATTGATTCTAGTAGAAACAACATCCTCTTTATTTCACCTCATTTACATTCTATGAAAGTATCATGCTTCTTTTTAATGATATTATTCATTGATGCTTAAAAAAAAAAAAAGAGAGAATTTGTTATGAATCACACTGCCAAATGCTTGAGGCAAATGTTTCCAAAACATAGTGAGCGATTTGTTCCTGAACTGTCGCATCGCCTGTTCCTTTTTATGTTATTTGCTTTTTTTGTGTGTGGAGCTAGAAAACAGGTTAAGTGTAAGGCAAGATGACTTCCTGACAAGCAATCGTGAAGCCCTGCTCTGAAAGTTGCTTTCATGGGGATGGATCCTGATATATGGGCTCCTCCTGGAATCAGAGACACAGGGGAAGGCTCACCATGACACCAAACTTCCTCAATCACTCAAATGTAAATAGCTCCAGTGAAGTTACATGGTGTACTGATTTATTCACTTAAATAGTAGTGTCAACTATCTACAATATGCTGGATACCATGGAAGGCACTGAGATAAAGATTAATAAAATGAAATCCATAATTTCTAGAGATTTACAATATAGTGGAAGAAACAAATATCAAACTATGTAATTTAAATATGTCTAGGTCTTACCAGTCTATTGATAAAATTATGTAACTTAAATTCCTCTGGTTCATAGTTCTACCAGATAGTGTAGAACCTGGTCTCTAAAAAATCCCTCCTGGTTATTTGTGGGGACTCTTGGGGGTGATTCATGTGCCTTTAAGAATAGTCTTAAAGTCCACATGTCTCCACAAGACAGTCATTTTGACCTGGTCACTGTTGATGGTGTCTCATAAGAAAGGTGACAACACTGTCCAAGGCAGTGTTGCCTTGGACATCTAAAGACAGGGTATATCTAAAGACATATCTAAAGACAGGGTATTGCCTACAATTAACCTCAGATCCATGATTTTGGAAACTGGGGAACTAGTGATAGCATTAATCAAAGAGGAGAAGGAATAAAAGTTGGGAGGGGGGATTAAAGGTGAATATTGTATATTTTGACTTAAAGGTGTCTTTCAGACACCAAATGGAGATGATAAATGAGCCGAGTTACCATTCCATTCTTCAGGAAAGAACTGTGTGAATTTGGAATGTATCAGCATGTTGAGGGTATTGAAGCTGTTTTTGTTGAGCTTGCCCTGGATGAGTGTTTACAGCGTGGAGAGGAGAGAGAAAGAGTTCAGGCTTGTTGTTAAAGCCATGTTTTGGTAGGTGAGATACTGGGAAAATATGATGATAAATAGCATCTTAAAGTAAGAGACTGAGAGGGTCAGTATTAGGGAAAATGGGCATAAGCTTAGGAGATTTATTAGCCCAAGACAGACTCCAACAGTGTCCCAGGCTTGGCAATGGCTGCCCCTTCTGTAGAGGAGTCAAGTTTGCAAACTAAAATTTGGAGGAATTAGTTCCCTTGATAAGATTCTATAGCTCAGAGTCTCCTTCTTCAAATACCATCTTCATCTTCCTAGAGTCAGACCAAACCAATATGAAGTTTGGGGGCAGGGACACAAATATTCAGTCCACTGAAATTACCAGTAACCATATTTACCTGTGTGTTCTCTCCTATCTACTGTCTCATCTCCCCAGGTAAATAATACTGATTTTTGTGATCATATTCTTGCTTAAAAACATAATTACCTGTGTGCCTAGATAATATATTTTTCTTTGCTTATTTTTTAATTAAAATTTTTTTCAATGGGAAAATTTTTTATTATTTTAAAATAACAAAATTTATTGTTTTTATTGGCATATAATTGCTTGCAGTGTATTATCTCTGCTGTACAAGGAAGTGAACCAGCTATATATGTACATATATCCCCTCACTCTTAGGTCTTTCTCCCTCCATCCCACCCATCTAAGTAATTCACAGAGCACCAAGCTGAGCTTCCTGTGCTGTAAGCAGGTTCCCACTATCTATTTTACACATGCAATGGCTCCCCACTCCAGTACTCTTGCCTGGAAAATCCCATGGGCAGAGGAGCCTGGTAGGCTGCAGTCCATGGGGTCGCTAGAGTCGGACACGACTGAGCGACTTCACTTTCACTTTTCACTTTCATGCATTGGAGAAGGAAATGCCAGCCCACTCCAGTATTCTTGCCTGGAGAATCCTAGGGACAGGGGAGCCTGATGGACTGCTGTCTATGGGGTTGCACAGAGTCGGACACGACTGAAGTGATGTAGCAGCAGAGTATATAAAGGGCACTAAACCAAATATGCAGTCTTCTAGGAGTTGCTTTTTTCACTTCACATTATGTTGTTAAAATGTATACATAATGTTGCATGTAGCAATATCTTTTATGGCTGTATAATATTCTACTATGAAATATACTGTGTTTCTTCCTTAATCCATCATATTTGTCAGCAGGCATTTGAGTTGCATGAACATTTTTAGTAGACTTTTCTGGCAGTCCAATGGTTAGGACTTTGCCTTCCAATAGGGGCAGGGGATATGGGTGTGGTCCCTAGTAGGGCGACTGGGATCCCACATGCCTCAGGGCCAGGAACATAGAGTAGAAGAAGCTTTATAGCAGATTCAATACAGACTTTAAAAAATGGTCCACATCCAAAAAATCTCTGAAAAAAAAGGTAATTGCTCTGATTATCCTGTACCTGTGTGAATGCTTCTTTTGAGAATTATACTATGTCAGACAGGATGAGCAGATAATGCTGTGATAACAAATTAACCCTTAGACATAGATGGCTTCATACAACAAAGGCTGATTTCTTGGTGGCAGAGTCTCAGGGACCGAGGCTACACCATCATTTTATATATATGTGCATGGTCAGTTGTGTCTGACTCTTTGCGACTCTATGGACAGTAGCCCACCAGACTCCTCATTGGCTGTGTCTTAAAGAACTTCAGTTCCTAGGAGGTGAAAAGGGACACAATGGAACTGCCCAGGGCTTTATGGTGCCTTATCTCAGAAGTGCCAGGTGATTTTCTCTACAATTCCTTTACCTGAAGTAGCCATATGACCAAACCTAATGCAAGAGAGGAATAGTGAAAACCATAGGGAGCAGATGGAATATTTGTTTCTGCCATTTAGAAGTGAAATTTCCGGGTTGTAGGGTTTATGAATATTTAGTTTTACAAGACAATGCCAAATTTTTTTCCAAAGTGTTAATGCAAATTTATATTATCAATAGATATGTACAAGAGGTGTATTTTATTCCCTAAAATTATTTTTTTTTGAGCCATTTTTTTTTGGTGTTTTATTTTTATGCTCCCATGTAAAGTGAATGGAGACATTCTTATGCCTATTTTTCAGATCAAATAAGTTATTGGTTTAAATAAGTGCAAATTAAAGGTGTATTTGTCTGTCCATCCTATCCTTACTTTGCATCTGATAATAGCATCTGATCTTTCATGTCTGGGACCACATTTCCCAATTGCATATGGCCAAGTAGGAAGTCAAGAAACACCTGGAGTAACAGGCAAATTTGGCCTTGGAGTACAGATGGAAGCAGGGCAAAGGCTAATAGCGTTTTGCCGAGAGAATGCACTGGTCATAGTAAATACCCTCTTCCAACAACACAAGAGAAGACTCTACACATGGGCGTCACCAGACGGTCAACACCAAAATCAGATTGATTATATTCTTTGCAGCCAAAGATGGAGAAGCTCTATGCAGTCAGCAGAAACAAGACTGGGAGCTGACTGTGGCTCAGATCATGAACTCCTTATTGCCAAATTCAGACTCAAATTGAAGAAAGTAGGGAAAACCACTAGACCATTCAGGTATGACCTAAATCAAATCCATTATGATTATACAGTGGAAGTGAGAAATAGATTTAAGAGACTAGATCTGATAGAGTGCCTGAGGAACAATGGACGGAGGTTTGTGACATTGCACAGGAGACAGTGATCAAGACCATCCCCATGGAAAAGAAATGCAAAAAAGCAAAATGGCTGTCTGGGAAAGCCTTACAAATAGCTGTGAAAAGAAGAGAAGCCAAAAGCAAAGGAGAAAAGGAAAGATATAAGCATCTAAATGCAGAGTTCCAAAGAATAGCAAGAAGAGATAAGAAAGCCTTCCTCAGCGATCAATGCAAAGAAATAGAGGAAAACAACAGAATAGGAAAGACTAGAGATCTCTTCAAGAAAATTAGAGATACCAAGGGAACATTTCATACAAAGATGGGCACGATAAAGGACAGAAATGGTATGGACCTAACAGAAACAAAAGATATTAAGAGGTGGCAAGAATACACAGAAGAACTGTACAAAAAAGATCTTCACGACCAAGATAATCACAATGGTGTGATCATTCACCTAGAGCCAGACATCCTGGAATGTGTAGTCAAGTGGGTCTTAGGAAGCATCACTATGAACAAAGCTAGTGGAGGTGATGGCATTCCAGTCGAGCTATTTCAAATCCTGAAAGATGATGCTGTGAAAGTGCTGCACTCCATATGCCAGCAAATTTGGAAAACTCAGCAGTGGCCACAGGACTGGAAAGGGTCAGTTTTCATTCCAATTCCAAAGAAAGGCAATGCCAAAGAATGCTCAAATTACCGCACAATTGCACTCAGCTCACTGCTAGTAAAATAATGCTAAAAATTCTCCAAGACAGGCTTCAGCAATATGTGGACCGTGAACTTCCTGATGTTCAAGCTGGTTTTAGAAAAAACAGAGGAACCAGAGATCAAATTGCTAACATCTGCTGGATCATGTAAAAGCAAGAGAGTTCCAGAAAAACATCTATTTCTGCTTTGTTGACTATGCCAAAGCCTTTGGCTGTGTGGATCACCATAAACTGTGGAAAATTCTGAAAGAGATGGGAATACCAGACCACCTGACCTGCCTCTTGAGAAATCTGTATGCAGGTCAGGAAGCAACAGTTAGAACTGAACATGGAACAACAGACTAGTTCCAAATAGGAAAAGGAATACGTCAATGCTGTATATTGTTATCCTGCTTATTTAACTTCTATGCAGAGTACATCATGAGAAACGTTGGACTGGAAGAAACACAAGCTGGAATCAAGATTGGCAGGAGAAATCTCAATAACCTCAGATATGCAGATGACACTGCCCATATGGCAGAGAGTGAAGAGGAACTAAAAAGCCTCTTGATGAAAGTGAAAGAGGAGATTGAAAAAAATTGGCTTAAGGCTCAACATTCAGAAAACAAAGATCATGGCATCTGGTCCCATCACGCATGGGAAATAGATGGGGGAACAGTGGAAACAGTGTCAGACTTTAGTTTTTTGAGCTTCAAAATCACTGCAGATGGTGATTGCAGCCATGAAATTAAAAGATGCTTACTCCTTGGAAAGAAAGTTATGACCATCCTAGATAGCACATTCAAAAGCAGAGACATTACTTTGCCCACAAAGGTCCGTGTAGTCAAGGCTATGATTTTTCCTGTGGTCACGTATGGATGTGAGAGTTAGACTGTGAAGAAAGCTGAGCACCGAAGAATTGATGCTTATGAAGTGTGATGTTGGAGAAGACTCTTGAGAGTCCCTTGGACTGCAAGGAGATCCAACCAGTCCACCCTAAAGGAGATCAGTCCTGAGTGTTCATTGGAAGGAATGATGCTAAAGCTGAAACTCTAATACTTTGGTTCCCTGAAGCGAAGAGTTGACTCATTGGAAAAGAGTCTGATTCTGGGAGGGACTGGGGGCAGGAGGAGAAGGGGACGACGAAGGATGGGATGGCTGGATGGCATCACCGACTCGATGGACATGAGTTTGAGTAAACTGTGGGAGTTCGTGATGGACAGGGAGGCCTGGTGTGCTGAAATTCATGGGGTCGCAAAGAGTTGGACACCACTGAGCGACTGAATTGAACTGATGAAATTTTATGAAATTTCAATCCCCTCTGTCTTATCATAGGAAAGGATATAAGGCATAGCCTGTAGGACTCCAATTATTTTATCCTAGGGCTTCCCTGGTAGCTCAGTGGTAAAGAATACCTGCAATGCAGGAAATTTGTAGGAGGTGAGGGTTTGACCCCTGGGGTGGGGAGACCCCCCCCCCCAGAGAAAGAGATAGCAACCCCTTCCCATAATCTTGTCTATAAATTCCCATGGACAGAGGAGCCTGGCAAGCTATAGTCCATGGAGTCCACTGACTCCAAAGAGTCAGACCAAACTGAACAATAACACTTCCACTTTTTTTCTTTTTTTGCTACAGTCATTGATTCAGGGGTGGGTGTATGACCCAAATGATATAGTCAGAGACTAATGTAAAGATTTACTTATGGATGTTCAAAGAGAGAAGCACTCTCTTCTCATGGGACTGACAGTTCTAAGACTTGCTACATGTGGAACTGCCATGGACTGTCTGCCCTAGCTATCTCTGACACTGTCTGCAGAATAAAGCTAGAAACAAAAGTAAGAGAGGCTAAGTACAGGGCATACCCCGAGCTTTGTCAACATGATTCAACCTCGCTGAGTCACATGGGTCTAAAGACTAGTCCTTCGACTTTTTAGTTACATGAGCTAAAATATTCCCTGCTGCTGCTCCTGCTGCTGCTGCTAAGCCACTTCAGTTGTGTCCTACTCTGTGCGACCCCATAGACAGCAGCCCACCAGGCTTCCCCGTCCCTGGGATTCTCCAGGCAAGAACACTGGAGTGGGTTGCCATTTCCTTCTCCAATGCATGAAAGTGAAAAGTGAAAGTGAAGTCGCTCAGTCGTGTCCGACTCTAGCGACCCCATGGACTGCAGCCTACCAGGCTCCTCCATCCATGGGGTTTTCCAGGCAAAAGTACTGGAGTTGGGTGCCATTGCCTTCTCTGAAAATATTCCCTATTTCCCTATTTTACTTTTAAACTCAGTTTAGTTGGTTGTCTGAGGTTCCTCATCAGCCAGTTACTGGCAGTAATAAGGTCTGAATTTAGGCTTTTAACCTATTGGTTGAACTCTCTTCCCCCAAATCTTATGACTCAACTCAGCTCTGCTGGGCTAAATACTACCAGCTTCAGTTTTCACATTGATTCCTGGAGGTAGAAACCTAAGAAAACTTCATTGGTGGGGGCTTTAAGATTTTGAGAAACCATTTGGAAGGTTACATCATGAGTAATGTGTCACAGCACAAATTAATACATTAGACAATTTTGTCATCGTTCCCAAGTCTAGAAATTGATTCTTGAGTTTCCTGGTCTATGGCACCATAAAAAGATGCACATCCATCACCTTACATAGGATGGTGAGATTTTATCTTTGGAGTTACTTCAAAGTGACAAATAGTTAATTAGGTACATAAAGCACTTTTTAAACATAGATAGTTTTGAGCTTTAAGTTTTGTTGCTGATAGAGGCATCCAAGAGAGTGCAAGGATCTGAACACTAAATAAACCTAGAACCCTCTCCACTGTCTCAATACATGCTGAGTCAGCTTTGAGACTAATTAATCAAAACAAATTTACAGCTTAGCCCACTAATTACTGTGCTTGGCAGGGGAGGGGAGGAATGTGCTGAAAAGGGAAACCCGAAAGTGAGAAAGGAGAGTGATCGTGTCATTTTCCTGTTAAGGGCAGAGGTGCAGGGCAGTCATGTAGGAAGTGCTGGTTCTGTTTTCGTTCAGGCAAAGCGGCCTTGTCAAGATGACAGCTGGAGATGCAGGTCCCTGCCCCTTTGGTAAATGCAGGGCATCTGTTACCTGTCCTCCGGAATAAGGTCAACTGTGGACTGAATGTGCCCCCCCACCCCAAAACTCATGTATTGAAGCCTAACCCTCCATTTGATGATATTTGGAATTGGGGCCTGTGGGTGATATCAGCTTATAAGGGTGGAGCCCTCATGATGGAATTAGTGCCCTCTTAGCAAGAGAAATGAGACAGCTTGCTTCTCTCTCTGCTCTCTACCATGTGAGGAAGGACATGGCAACAAAATGGCCTTCTATAACCAGGAAGAGGGTTTTCTCAGAACCCAACCATGTTGGCACCCTGATCTCATACTTACAGCCTTCAGAAATGTGAGAAAGGAGTGTTTGTTGTTTAAGCCACCTAGTCTATGGGTATCTTGTTATAACAGCTCAAACTGGTTAAGATAAGGCCTTTCCCTTACAGAAAAGCACGATCTTTATAGAATCTGTCCCTTGATCTGTAGGATATAAGGAATCCAGGAGACTAAGGCTCTGGAGGATCCATATGACTCCCCATCATATCTAGTGCAGGTTTTACGGCTCTGGTTACTTGCATTACTGACAAATTCCTGCCTCTAAATTCCTAAATCTGCACGTTGAGTCACATGATTGTCAAGAAGCATTTAACAGGAGGCTTCCTGTGTGCTGTTTTGGATCTGTCAGGAATCCTCTGTTTCTTATTAATTCCTGAATATTCAGGAATTAAGAGGAGAGGCAAGCCTCTGTGGAACTGAGGAATCCAGGCATTTCCTTCATTAGTTTTTCAATAGGGTTATAAGTGCCCTCTTCCTTCTTGTGAACCATAGGGTGAAAGTGGTTGTTTACAACGCACTCTCTCTCTTTAATATGAATCACCTATGTTTTGTAAGTCTGGAATTTTAATCTTTATTTTTTGCTGAAAATAACTACCTTGTAAGATAGTATATATGCCCACACCATGTCGATTACAATACCTTTGCTCAATCAGAGCTTTGGTTCCCATGTCTTTCCTTCTTTCTTTCTCGCTCTCCCTATCTCTATTTTTGGCTGATTTCCTGGAATGCAAAAGCCAGCTGTGTAACCCAGGAAATATTAGCTTCTTTTCTTCTTTCACTTTCTCATCGTCGACTCCAGACCACCAGGTTCTGGTCCACTAAAGGACCTCAACACATGATCTCACATGAAACCCAGCCTATCTCAGTTTCTAGAATATGATAGACTTGAAGCAGGTATAACTTGAATAGCTACCTTTGCTGCCATTGATTTGGTGTTGACATTTGAGCTATGATGTCAGCCATTGTCTTTGGGCCTGTAGAACTTTTGCCTTGTATTTAATTCTGGTCCCTTATTTTGGATTTTGGTTTCTTCTGCCTTATTGTTTCCTTTCCTCCTTAGCCTCTGTGACTCTTAGCATCTTGTTCCCAAACCATGGCTGTAATTGTTGGATAATAGCTGTCTGCCTAATTCTTAATGCTGTTTACTCAACAGATATGGTCTGACTTGTTAAGTGAGAGCATGACTAGGAGTTCCCCTTTTCCTGCTGGGGACATAGTTGTATTACATTTTCTAGTAGGGGATGAGCCCATACATCTGAGTTCTGGTCAATATAATGTGAAGGGATGTGATGAGTCACTTCTAGACCTGGCTCCTGTAATCTTTCTGGAAATTCTTATTGGATTCCTTTTTCTTTTTTTTCAAAAAGATATATATATATATATATATATATATATATATATATATATATATATATATATCTTATATATATACATTTTATTGTTGGTTGATCTGGGTCTTCGCTGCTCCATGTGGGCTTTTTCTGGTTGTGGCAAGCGGGGCTACCCTCTAGTCATAGTGTGTGGGCTTCTCATTGTGGTGATTTCTCTTGTTGCAGAGCGTGGACTCTAGAACATGCAGGCTTCAGTAGTTGCTGTACCGTAGTTGTGGGCTTGCAGGCTCCAGAGCACAACTTCAGTAGTTGTGGCACACATGGTTAGTTGTCCTGAGGCATGCGGATTCTAGGACCAGGGATCAAACCGGTGTCCCCTACAATGCAAAGTGGATTCTTAATCACCGGACCACCAGGGAAGTCCTCCTCTTTCTTTAATTACTGGTTGGATATAGAAGATTCAGTGGGGGATTTGGAGGTCCTGGAGGAAGTGAAATGCTAGATGAAAAGATCCCACTTTTGGAATGATTCTGCAGAGCACATTTCCATGCTGACTCACTTTCAGCTGTGGATATATGAAAAAATACATATTTATTGGCCTAAGACACTGGGATGTTGACATTGTTTGATACAGCAGTTAGCTTGTCTTGGTGAGTATATTTTACATTCATCCATTCAGGTAATAGATATTTACTGAGTACCAACAAGTAATCAATTCTGTGTTAGATACTGGGGTAAAATGGTGAAAACAATACAGATCTGGCTTCACAGCTCTTATAATCCACCAGTGACTAATGGCATGAGGACTGAGAGTTGATAGGAGATGAATCCAAAGAAGCATGATCAGTACTTTTGAGGAACTGATGTCTATGGAATCAGATATGATGAAGTTAGATAAGAAAGATATTCTAAGATTATGGATCTTGCATTATCAAAGTAGAGTAGTATGTGAAAGAATAGGTAGTTTATGTGGAGTAAACAGGCTCTTTTGGATGAAAATTAAGTACAAAAATGTACCTCATGGGAAAAAAAATTAGGAATTTCTTGAGTCCTTGCTAGATCTTAGCCAGTAGGCAGATACTCCTGTTTCATTCTCCGCTCATCAGGAAGTAGGTGTTATCCCCATTTTCTCTTGCAAAGACTAAGGCTCAAGGACACTATGTTACTTGGCTGAGGTTACACAACTAATGAGCTAATAAAAGTGGCATTCTAACCCAAGCCTGTTTGGCTCTTTCCTTGGCACTATGCTTTGGTCGGGTCAGTGTTAATGTTCTCAGAATCACATGACCAGAGACCATCTCCCTGCCCGTCAGCCCACCTGGCAGCCTTCAGTCTTGGGAATAAAAGGAAGCACTGCGTCCCTCTCTCCCTGGAGAAATAAACACTCCATTAGTTTTTCATTTGCCAAGAGCATGGGTTTTTTAATATTTTCTCTCTCCTTTTATCTCAGGGGAATATCAATCTGTACAGATTTATTATTAATTCCCTAGTAACATGCTTAGCTGCTCAAAATTTTTTACTGTTGCTTGTAAAAGAAGGCCTGCCTGTTCTTGAAATTTCAGGGACTTCGATCACTCTGGGATGAAATATCACCTTGAGAGACATTATAATGAGAAGGAAAGTATAGGAAAAAGTAACTCCTTCTGCCTCCCACCCCATTTGCCTTTTCTCTGGAACAAGCAACAGCTACTTATTAGAGACTTTTTTCCCCATCAGACTGATCTTATGCTATTTTCCACAGTCCTCTCCTTCCAAGGAATATCACACTGAAAACAACATTCCCAGAGGAAAAGACACCTCTGGCAGATGGTTCTCTCTCCTTTCTCTCTCTTTTTTTCCCCAAAATGTTTTCATGCCTCAAAGTCTCATTTTTTAATGGACTCATCTGATAATTAGGATATCTTTCATATGCAAATACAACAAGGCACATTTTGGGAGGTTATTCTGAGCTGTTGAGAACTTTAAAATGAAAATTCAAGAGTTATCTTCTGTAGACTCTATTTATTTAAAAGATATTGATGTCAGACTTTATTTTTTGGGGCTCCAAAATCACTGCAGATGGTAATTGAAGCCATGAAATTAAAAGACACTTACTCCTTGGAAGGAAAGTTATGACCAATCTAGATAGCATATTTGAAAGCAGAGACATTACTTTGCCAACAACAGAGGATGAGATGGCTGGATGGCATCACCGACTCGATGGACATGGGTTTGGGTAGACTCCGGGTGTTGGTGATGGACAGGGAGACCTGGTGTGCTGCAGTTCATGGGGTTACAAAGAGTTGGACATGACTGAGTGAATGAACTGAACTCAACTATTGTGAGAAGTGCTGTGTGCAAGTGCTGGGTTGCTATTGGGAAAGTAACCTCTGCCCCCATAAAACTTGTAGTCTAGAGAGAAATATGCACATTAAGCAAATAAACACACTGATAATTTTATAAAGCTATATAATTATCCCATCAGTTAATTAAAATGTGTGAATTTGGCAGGGTACAAGTATGAAACAGTTTTGCTTTTCTCTAGTTAGTAACCTCCCCTAGATGGTTGATTCTCCATTTTCCACTCCTTATTGACTTTTAGGGGGGGATTCCATAACTTTCCAGCCACTTGAAGGTATCAAAGATTCGGTGTAGAGTAATTTAGAAATCCACTCTCTTGTTTGACTCACTGTTTCCCTCTTAGCTCTGGTCTGACCTCTGATGGCACTTACATTGGGGTAGGAGCATGATCTATTTTTGCTTCCTCCCCCCACCCAGGGTGTGTCACTTTACCATTTCAGTGTTTTGTGGGGCTGGGAGAGTGCTAGGGATGGGGGGTGGGGGGAGATGGGAATGGGGATGAATTACAGAAAAGGGACCAGAGATTATTTCAGTCAACTAGTGCTGTATGCGGTCCTCTTGTGACCCTTGGTTGTCACTGTGGCAGCTCCCCTTCAGTTCCCACTCTCCCTTCATTGGTGCTCCTGATAATCGTTTCCCGTGAACAACCCCTTAGCTGCAAGGCTGTTCACTCTCTAGGGAAAGACGTTAGGGAAAGACACAACAGCCGCTTCAAGCTAGGTTATCTTTCATGGTATCTACTCCACCCATGGAAAATGCACATCCTTCCTTGCTGCTTTCCTTTCTTTCCTCTTACAGACATTGATTTGGGGTTGGGGAAGGTGGGAAAAAAGCCTGAAAACAATCTTGAGATCTTTGAAGAAGGGTAATAGACTTTCAGATGTCTTAGAATCATTTAAAGTAACCTCATCAGTTGTTAAGTAAACAAAGACCTTCAAGTTTAGACATCAAGACTATGGGTTTTGAATGAAATGGACCCAGGTCCTATCTTGTTCCAATAACTTGTAAGTTTTGTGATCTCATGAATGTTATCTAACTTCTTTAATAATATCAAGCATCTCTCAAGTGGGTATTACGTGTCGGTGTGTGCGCCCAATTTCTCAGTCCTGTCTGACACTTTGTGACCCTATGACTGTAGCTCTTCTGTCCATGGAATTTACTGGGCAAGAATACTGGAATGGGTTGCCATTTTCTTCTCTAATTATGTGCCTATGCTCAACTAATTATTTCACTATTTTATCTTTTTATGTAATTTTATCTTTAATGACAACATTCTGTTCAGTTCGGTCATTCAGTCATGTCTGACTGCGACCCCATGGATCACAGCATGCCAGGCTTCCCTATCCATCACCAACTGCCGGAGTCTACCCAAACCCATGTCCATCGAGTCGGTGATGCCATCCAACCATCTCATCCTCCATCATCCCCTTCTCCTCCTGCCCTCAACCTTTCCCAGCATCAGGGTCTTTTCAAGTGAGTCAGCTCTTGCATCAGGTGGCCAAAGTATTGGAGTTTCAGCTTCAATATCAGCCCTTCCAATGAACACCCAGGACTAATTTCCTTTAGGCTGGACTGGCTGGATCTCCTTGCAGTCCAAGGGACTCTCAAGAGTCTTCTCCAACACCACACTTCAAAAGCATTAATTCTTCACTCAGCTTTCTTTATAGTCTAACTTTCACATCCATACATGACCACAGGAAAAACCATAGCTTTGACTAGACAGACTTTTGTTTGTAAAGTAATGTCTCTGCTTTTTAATATGCTGTTGAGGCTGGTCATAACTTTGCTTCCAAAGAGTAAGCATCTTTTAATTTCATGGCTGCAGTCACCATCTGCAGTAATTTTGGAGCCCCCCAAAATAAAGTCTGACACTGTTTCCACTGTTTCCCCATCTATTCTCCATGAAGTGATGGGACCGGATGCCATGATCTTAGTTTTCTGAATGTTGAGGTTTAAGCCAACTTTTTCACTCTCCTCTTTCACTTTCATCAGGAAGCTCTTTAGTTCTTCTCCACTTTCTGCCCTAAAGGTGGTATCATCTGCATATCTGAGGTTATTGACATTTTTCCTGGCAATCTTGATTCCAGCTTGTGTTTCTTCCAGTCCAGCGTTTCTCATGATGTACTCTGCATAGAAGTTAAATAAGCAGGGTGACAATATACAGCCTTGACATTCTCCTTTTCCTATTTGGAACCAGTCTGTTGTTCCATGTTCAGTTCTAACTGTTGCTTCCTGACCTGCATACAGATTTTTCAAGAGGCAGGTCAGGTGGTCTGATATTCCCATCTCTTTCAGAATTTTCCACAGTTTATTGTGATCCACACAGTCAAAAGCATAGTCAATATGCTTTGGCATAGTCAATAAAGCAGAAATAGATGTTTTTCTGGAACTCTCTTGCTTTTTCAATGATCTAGCGGATGTTGGCAATTCGATTTGATTTCTGGTTCCTCTGCCTTTCCTAAAACCAGCTGAACATCTGGAAGTTCATGGTTCACGTATTGCTGAAGCCTGGCTTGGAGAATTTTGAACATTGCTTTGCTAGCATGTGAGATGTTCTGAGGCAGTTACAAATATTACCTTATTTTACCAATGAGAAATGTAGAGTGCAGAGAGGATAATAACTTGCTTAAGATGGCACAGTTATAAGTAGTGGAGCCATAGTTTAAACTGAAATACTCTGACTCAAGCACTTAAAGTATAATCTTTACACAATACTGCCTCAGTTTTCTTGCTGCTGCTACTGCTAAGTCACATCAGTCGTGTCCGACTCTGTGCGACCCCACAGATGGCAGCCCACCAGGCTCCTCTGTCCCTGGGATTCTCCAGGCAAGAATACTGGAGTGGGTTGCTATTTCCTTCTCCAATACACGCATGCTAAGTTGCTTCAATTATGTCTGACTCTGTGCGACACCATGGGCAGCAGTCCACCAGGCTCCCCTGTCCACAGGATTCTTCAGGCAAGAATACTGAAGTTGGTTGCCATTTCCTTCTCCATTGTCTGAAAGGTAACCAAAGGTAATTAAATCGAGAAGCTGAGAAAAAAACAAACCCTAAAAAACCCAGAACTACTTCAATTACTCCTTTTTGAGCTAGTATTCCCACGCTTCAGTTTTCTTACCTGGAAAAATAAAGAAAATGGTATTTATATAGTCGTTGTTCAGTCCCTAAGTTGTGTCTGACTCTTTTGTGACCCCATGGACTGTAGCCTGGCAGGCTCCTCTGTCCATGGGATTTTCCAGGTTCCATGGGATTTTCCAATTTTCCAATATTTCAAGAATATTGGACTGGGTTGCCATTTCCTTCTTCAGGGGATCTTCCTGACCCAAGGATCGAACTTGCGTCTCCTGCATCGGCAGGCAGATTGTTTATCCCTGAGCCACCAGGGAAGCACATTTATATCATAGAGCTATGAGAATTAAATAAAAGGCAATGCACATAAAATGTGCGGCACAAAGAAAGCACTGGGGAAATTTTAGCTAAAGTTATTTAAAATTGTTTTTCATGTTGGCTGCTTTTAAATATGGAACTACACTTAGCTCATCACTGCACTTAAGTAATTGCTTAAATGCCTTGGCTTCTCCCACAATGATTTTATCATCATTTAGTGTTCTAACTGCAATTTGCTACTTATAAAACCATTTATGAATTTTTATAATTATTAACACACCATTATGGTAGTTGTAATGTGTTTTCCTTCTGAAAGTTAGTTGTTACAACTTTATATACATCTAGTATTAATCACTTGAGAGCCTCAAAGCCAAATGCAACAAAATATTTTTCTAGATATATATTAGAGTAATATAATTTGGCAAGTTTTTGTCCTATGTGTATATATGTGATGAATGGGTCATACGTAGAAAATACACACATACTCTGTGTGTGTGTGTTACATACCTACTTGACAGTATAATGTAGTGAGTTATTTGTCATTCTTCTGCTGCAATTTGGAAAATACTATTTATTACATTAGGTTAATTTATAAAGTCAACACATATATTATAAATTATAGTAGAAATAAGCAAAGTCAACTGAAGTCAAAATGTGTCCCAGGCTCCTAAAATTGATTGTGGCATAATAAAATGAACACACGTATATAAAGAATATGCCACAGATAAGGGGAGGTAGGTCCCATGGAAGCATAGAGGAGGGGAATATCAATCAGCAGGGGCTGGTGATCTTCACCTGAGCACTGACCACAGAAAAAGAGGCTTCGGTCACACAGAATCACCTCCAACCCTTTGGAGGCAAATACAATAGGCAGTCCAGTTTCATGTTGCTAATATCATGTTCATAATTTGTTCTTCCGGGTAGGTCTTCCTTAGAGGGAGAATATGCTAGGATTTTGAGGGGAATAACAGTTGTATTTTATGAGGTAAATCAATGAATGGGATTCCTATCTCCTGCATCCTGCTCCTGAGATGGTTCTCTCTGGTTCCCTTTAGGATCAACCAAGTTTGAACTTCAACTTTCATGAAGTCACTGAGCCCTGGATCTCATTAAACTTATCGGTTTTGCTATACTGTGAGGCATCTTGGAGACACTTTCTGTATTTCCAAGTACACCAGACAACTTTTAAAATCAAATTTCTATTTCAAAATTTATGTTGCTTAAAGCATGTGGTTATGACATTTAGTTTTACGCTATGTGAAGGGAAGCCCTTCCCTCTGAAAAGGGGCTACAGTTATGACATCTGACAGTGATTCACATGAATTGTTACTAGATGACTTTCATTCATCCTCTAATTCATTCATGTGAGAAACATCTATTGAATACCTTAGGTACCAGATATTCTGAAAAGCACTGGTTATGTAGCAGAGGTCTGTAATTTTTTTTCTGTGAAGGGCTAGGGGCAAATATTAGGCTGAGAGTCATTAGCTCTCTGGTTATAATTGCTCAGCTCTGCTGTTATATCATTATATCAGCCATGCATGAGAGATAAACAAATCAGTGTGGCTGATAAACTTTATTTATAGACACTAAAATTTGAGTTTCATGTATTAAATAATTTTTAGTTGTTCATGAAATAGTATTCTTTTGACTTTTTTCCCAACCATTTAAAGATGTAAAAGCCTTTTTAGCTCATGGATGGTACAAAAACAGGCTGCAGGCTGGATTTGGCCTGTGGGATATATTTTGCTAATCCTTGGTATATAGCAGCGAGTGAAACAGATACGATATTTGCCTTTTGGGTCTTCAAGTCTAGCTTATAGCCTCTTGGACTAGGCTGTGGAAATCCTATAGTTAACTGGAAATGTGCGTGTGACAGCCATTCCTCTGGCATGGCTACCTCTCCCCTACTCAGGGGGCATGTCCCTAATTACATCTGCGGGAGCCAGAAACAAAAGACATGGAGGCCCATACACTATAAATCTAAATAGTTAAAAGTTATAAATTACTTGGCAAAAGGATAAATAAAATATATTCTATCATGTTACTTTTCCCCTAACTTTATTGACATACAACATTGTGTAAATTTAATGTGTACAGTGTGATGATTTGATACATGCATATTACAAAATATTGCTACAATAAAGTTAGTTAACACATTCTTCAACTCACATAGTTACCATTTTGTTGTTCTTGTTCTTATGAGAATATTTAAGATCTACTCTCTTGGTAACTTTCAAGTATACAATATAGTATTGTTGACTACAGTCACCATGTGCATTAGATCTCTACCGTTTAATCTTCTTATCACTGGAAGTTTATACCCTTTGACTGGCATCTCCCCATCTCCCCCAGCCTAGTTCCTGACAAGTACCAATCTTATCTCTGCTTCTAAGAGTTTGGCTTTTTATTTGTCTTTCTGAGTCTGGTTTATTTTACTTAGCATAATGTCCTCAAGGTTCGACCATGTTGTCACAAATGGCAGATTTCTTTCTTTTTTAGTGGATGAAATATATTAATATATATAATGTAAATATATTCTATATATTATGTTTCTATGTTATGTATTCATTATTTTACAGAGTAAATATGAATTGTTTTAGAGAAAGGATTGCGTTAGTTGCTCAGTCGTATCCAACTCTTTGTGACCCCCATGGACTGAAGCCGGACAGCTTCCTCTGTCCATGGGATTTCCCAGGCAAGAATACTGGAGTGGATTTCCATTCCCTTCTCCAAAATATGAATTAATGGTTGCTAATTCACAAACACTGCTAAACTAGGAGAGAAAATACCAACTGAAACAAACATAAAGGAATAAAACATCTATATATTTAGCTATAGAAACCTTAGTTCTTCGAATGTGTCAGGGACCACTGTAAGCATTAACATGTGTTGACTTATTTAATCTATTTCAACCCCATGAGATAGACAATATACTTGCATCAATTTTACAAATAAATTGAAGCAGAGAGAAGCTGAGTGAATTTCCTGAGATCACAACAGCTAGGAAGTGTCAGAGTCAGGATTCAAATTCAGGCAAATGGTTCTGACTTTACTTTGGTGTTAAAGACTATTAGTATGTATTTGATGGAGAAAGGTCAAAAGTTGTCACATCAGTTTGACTGCTCATCTTCAGGGATTAGCTATAACTGCAGAAGCAGAATTTGGTCAATTTTTTTTAGTGGCCCTTCTGGATTTTCTTAGAAACTCCCCTTGTAATAAGGCAAGGATATTTCCCTTGACTTTCCTATGACTGGAGTTTGTTCAGTTAGACTATGCTTACTCTATTTCTAGCACTTCCCATATCTAGCTCTTTCTCTTTCCTTAGGAACTTGCCAATTTTTCCTTAGTACCTATTTGTAAGACTTGTGCATTGTAAAGAACTTTACATGCAAAGTCAAAGAAGCTGAGAATGGCAAAGACTTAGTTGTCTTGTTCAGCCTTTTTTTTTTTTTTTTTTTTAAGGGATAATTCTTCCAATTGTAAACATAGTTTAAACACATCAGACAAATAGAAACAACTTTTTAAAAACACAGTTTAAACATGTAAACAACTTTTAATAAACAATAGGAGGTTTTTTAATCTACAGGCATATTTGGAGTAGAACAACTGTTTAGCCATTGTTTAGTTTTGAAAATACGTGGGTGTGACTACTTGATGAAGTATCAAGTACCTTCTTCTTTAAGGTTTTCCAAAGTAAGTATAGATCTTTGAGTTTTGTCAGTCTAACTGATTATACATGTACTTTGTTTTTTAAGTAACTAATTTACCTAGGTTTCTCACCAGTTATCAAATGATTCAAATGTACACAGTGATGACTTATAAAAAATTTCAATGCATTAAGAGAAAAAGAATCTTACCTTATGACTTGGTATTGACAGGGAGACTGTGGACACTAAATTCATTTAAACATAAGCTTTTGCTTATGTGCCAAATAAGTGTTTTTCCACAAATGGATTATAAAATGGTGCATTTATTGAAATTTATGTGTAGATACAGTTTAATATCCTACATCAAGTCTGTTTCTTGATGTGTGACTTTTTTGGCTTAAAACGTCAGTTAGCACACATGAGCTATGATATTGTTGACACAGACATACATCAAGAGTAGTAGGAACTTCATCTTCATCAGTGATATATCACAGAAGTTTCTTGGGCTCCCCCATCATCAGCACTAAAGCATGTACTATAATACTCATTTTGGGATATTTTTAAAATTAAAACGTTTTTAATGCTCACTTTTAAGATGCTATTATCTGATGAACCATCAATTTAAAGTGAGCTTTTCAGAAAAATAAGACATATAAGCTTGTGAAATATACATATTGTATATATATGTATGTTTTTAGTTAATTTTTGTTATGATATAGTTGCTTTACAATATTGTGTTAATTTCTGCTTTACAGGAAAGTGAATCAGCTATGTGTTTCCATATATCTTTTTGTTTGTTTGTTTTGTTTCTTTTTCATTTAGATTGCCATAGAGCATTGAGTAGAGTTCCCTGTGCTACACAGTAGGTTTTCATTAATTATCTGTTTTATACATAGTATCAATATCTCCTAATTCATCACCCCCTGCTTCGTATGCATATGTTTGTCCTATACATCTGTGTCTCTGTTTCTGCTTTGCAAATAAGATCATCTAAAAGATGCTTACTCCTTGGAAGAAAAGTTATGACCAACCTAGAAAGCATATTGAAAAGCAGAGACATTACTTTGCCAAACCAGTGGTCATGTATGGATATGAGAGTTGGACTGTGAACAAAGCTGAGCGCTGAAGAATTGAGGCTGTGGTGTTGGAGAAGACTCTTGAGAGTCCCTTGGACTGCAAGGAGATCCAGCCAGTCCATCCTAAAGGATATCAGTCCTGGGTGTTCATTGGTAAGACTGATTTTGAAGCTGAAACACCAATAGTTTGGCTACCTCATGCGAAGAGTTGACTCATTGGAAAAGAGTCTGATGCTGGGAGGGATTGCAGGCAGGAGGAGAAGGGGATGACAGAGGATGAGATGGCTAGATGCCATCACTGACTCGATGGACGTGAGTCTGAGTGAACTCCGGGAGTTGGTGATGGACAGGGAGGCCTGGCGTGCTGCGATTCATGGGGTCGCAAAGAGTCGGACACGACTGAGTGAACTGAACTGAACTGAAAGGGGTTAATACATCAAGAATATATAACTATTGTAAATATATATACTTCCAGCATCTATGCTCTAAAATATAATGAGTAATCAATAAAAGATCTTAAAGGATAAATAGAATACCATACAGTAATTTTAGGTGACTTCAATATTCCACTGTCAGCAATGGCTCTATTGTCCAGACAAAATCAACAAGGGAACTTTGCAACTGAACATGTTTTGAACATTGAACCACATTTTAGGACAAATAGACTTAATAGACACATTCAGAACATTTCATTCAATATCACAGAATATACATTCTTTTCAAGTGGACCTGGAATACCCTCTAGTACAGATCATATGATAGGTCAAAAATCAAATCTCAGCAAATTTAAGAAGACTGAAATCATACCAAATATCTTTCCTAACCACAGTGCTGTGAAACTAGAGATCAACGAGAGGAAAGTGAGAAGGTTGACAAACACATGAAAACTAAGCAACATACTTTATTCAATAATTGGGTCAAAGGAGAAATCAAAAGGGAAATAATAAAATAAAAATAATAAAATAAAAAATTATTTCAAAACAGATGAAAATGAAAGCACAACACATCAAGTATTGTGAGATGCAGCAAAAACAGTTGTGAGAGGAAAGTTTATAGGAATGAACATAATATAGTCAGAAATTAAGATGATCTCAGAAAACCTAAATTTACACCTCAAAGAACTAGAAATACAAGAGCAAACTTAGCCTTAAGTTAGCAGGAGGAAGGAAATAATAAAATTAGGAGCAGACATGAATAGAGACTGGAAGACCATTAGAAAGGATCCACAAAACTTAGGGCTAATTGTTCAAAAAGTTACACAAAATTGACAAAATTTTAGCTGTACAAAGAAATAAAGAAAACTCAAAATTAGAAATGAAAGAGGAAATATTACAACTGATACTACAGAAAAACATGGAATCAGTAGTATGGTAATTCTTAACAAACAATGTAATGAAAGTAACCAAAGTGGTTAAACAATCCACTCAAACCTGTTTCTAAATTTTAATAATAACATTAATGACATGGATAGTATCATTTGAGAGCCTTCAGTTTGACAGACATTGCCAGCATCAATCATGGATGATCACATTTAACCCTCATGTTAGTTCTTTCAGGTGGGTACTGCTAGTACCCCTGTTTCAGAGACACCAACATTGTTCTTAGGTTTAGAAACATGAATCATTAGGACCAGTGCTTACCTGTAAAATACATCCATAATGGCCAAACATTCATTCATTATGTCACTACAATTCACATCTATCATTAACCTACTGACAAGACATACAAAGAGAAAGGATGGGAGTTTTTGATAAACCTTTGTGGGTTCTTAATTTTTGAAGAGGCAATAAAAATGAAATTTTATGCCAACTTGTGGTTAGGTTCCCACAAAGATACATTTGAAATAGAGGTATGGACTTGTGATTTAGTCTCATAGATAAGAATGAATGTAAAGAGAATAATAGAATCTTGTGATTGACCAAGAGCCTTTTGCTACAAGTATTTTGCTGTGGAGGGGAAAGAGAACATGGGATTTCCCAAAGCTGGGAGATTCATGTACTTCAGTTTAGATTTCTTTCAAAAGCAAAATACATTGCCTTTGAAGGAAGTCTTCAAAAGCAAATCCCAAGACAAGGTTCTGGTATATGTATTTTATTTGGGGGAAGATCTTAGGAAATATGGGTTTCCCTGGTGGCTGAGATGGTAAAGAATCAGTGTACAATGCAGTTTGATCCCTGGGTTAGGAAGATCCCCTGAAGGAGGGCATGGCAACCCACTCCAGTGTTCTTGCCTGTAGAGTCCCCACGGACAGAGGTGCCTGGTAGGCTATAGTCCACGGGGTTGCAAAGAGTCGAACATGACTGAGGAATATGGTAAGGGACCAGGGAAACGAGACAGGAAAAGGAGGAAAGCCAAACAAGATTGCATTAATGTGTAGGTTACTATTTTGGGCACAAGTAAGTTTCAGTTCTACAGGGAACTTTTTAGGAAACTGGAACACACACAGAATTGTCTTACCGAGGGAAAAGCAGTTAGTATAGCTACATATGATATTCTGTCCATTGGCTGACAGTTGCTCCTGAGCATCTTACCTCTGTGGTATTTTCTGGCTGAGAGTGCTCTTCTAACGAGAAAACCACAGACAGAAGCCCAGGAGCTTGAGGTGGGGGGAGAGGGGGGGCTCAGTCATTGGTATATGGAAACCAGCCAGCAAAGTTGCAGGTGACTGAGGGGATATGGGAAAAGCACCACCAATGTCTGCATAATATCCTTAAAATTGGCAACTGGAGTTTCAGTGAATCAGGGTCAGTGGTTTTAAATGATGTCTCTTATCATATAGGCTGTGTTCACAGTATTACAATAGCCCTCCCAATAAAAAGTGATGGAGTTTGGAACAATCCAGGATATCTGGCTGCAGAGGTTATGTGTAGGACCTGCCAGTGTTCTCTCTAACTTGGATAAATCACCTTTATTCCCGCTCAAGCTTCCACTCAAATAGTTTCAGGTTTCATCTTTTCAGGTTTAAAATAATTGCTAGAGTGAGTGCATTCATGTCAATCTTCAACCAAATTCATACTTTACTTAGATTAAGTGTCATCCATCAAAATTGTAGTTTACTGGCAAACGTTACCTCTTTCTCAACATTCCGTTGTTACCCTTAGCATTTGGATTTCTCTTCAGGGTCAGATCTGGTATAAACTACATTCCCCTATCTCCCATTAAGTTGTTATCTTTTTTTTTTTTAAAGTATTTTGTGAGAGTCGCTCTAGTGGGAGAATAAAAAAAAGAACATCAAGGTTGAAAAATAACAAATGTCAAGTGGGCAGGTAAATTCACCAGTTCTGTGATTTATTTCAATCTATTAGACTTGCAACAGGGGAGGGGTGATGTGACTCAAATTCAGTCTCAGCAAAATTAAAAATTACTGTAAATCATGGAACTTTGTGATTGCTGAAGAGTATATGAATCACAAACATTGACTGTTCAATTGGCCAAAGGTTTTCAGCAGTAGCTGTGTTAGGTCATTGCTGGCCCTCACTGTGGACTGTGATAGAGTTTGCCAATTTTTAACATTAGGTGTTTTAAACATTCTATTTTATGATATATAGTCTATGTTTGACTTTATCTGTGAGATAAGAAATAGAAATAAAATGTCTAAAGTAATTTCAACCTGTCTTATACAATATGAGTTATTCCTTTGATTCTTAGCTTTAAAGAATAAACTTGTAAGGCTGTTTTATCTTTACTGACTTGGTGATTTGTTTCTGGAATTAGGATCTTACTTCGTTTATCGATGCATGGCAACATCCTTTATTTATACCATGAAAGTGACAAGCATAAATGGGTTATGATTAGCACCTGCCCTCCAAGTCTCCCCAACACAAAAACTTTTCGTTAGAGCGCATCACTCCTTCTTGTTTAATCAAACTAGATTCCATGTTCCTGTTTCAAGTTTTATTTATGAATCAGTTGCCTGTGAAATATGCATAGGCATTCAAAATTAGTAATAATGAGTAGAATATATACATATTTTTAGAAATACATGGATCATTTCCTGTCTTTTCTTGTGGTTAAGGCAGACTGGAGGAGCAGCAGCCTCCTACAGCTGCCATTATCATTCTACATTTCTCTTTTATTACCCATCAAACATGTATAGATTTAATGACCTGGAGAGGGATCAGTGAAATTCTTCACAGCACTGCATGTTTATTAATGGGCCTCCTGTTCATTGTGATGTGTTAGTGTCAGGATTATGCCAGCGGTATTGCAAGAGGCAATTAAGGGTTTCTTTATTCCTGATAAAAAGGAAATTAGCCACTGATCATCAACACAGAGCAACTCAACATCTTGGCACGTGCATGGGGAAAGAGAAGAGCAATGGCTACAGAGAGGTTAGGAGATGGGGAGATGTTTGATAAGCTTGCTCTATTGTAGGACATGACAAGGAGGAATAGCAGTAGGGGCTGTGGAAGAGGAAAGAATGGAAAATAAATGGAAGCAAAAATGAACTGGAGCATGGATAGGAATGAGGGTCTTTGTAATGGCTCTTAGTTTTTTCCTCTGGCATGGAGAACATTCAGTTGATGCAATTAAATTTATTAAATTTATTTCAATTCCATTTAAGAGGGATTTCTTGATCAACTATTTATATGAGTCAATGGAATTTCTCTACAGGCATTTAAAAATAATTAGGATTTGATCCCTACCCTTAACAGTAACAAGAAACAAAACAAATTAGAGAAGAGTTTATCAAAGGTTGGGGAAGGAGGGCCATTATCTAATTCATTTGACAAGCTGAAACGAAGAAGGGTTGCTCTATATGACTCCAGCACTATACCCTTTCATTACACAGTTAGCTTTTTTATGGGCTGAATTGTGTCTCATCTCCTCAAACTGATGTTCTAACCTGAGGTTTCTCAGAATGTGACTGTATTTGGAGAGAGTTTTTAAAGAAGTAATTATGGCTAAATGAGGTCATTAGGGTGGGCTCTAATCCAATATGACTGGTAACCTTATGAAAGAGGAGATTAAGACTCAGACCTACTCAGAGGGATGGTCATGTGAAAACACAGGGAGACAGTGACCATCTACAAGTCATGGAGAGAGGGCTTAAAAGAAACCAACACTGTCGATACCTTGATCTTGGACCTCCAGAATTGTGAGAAAATTAGTTTCCATTGTTTAATCCACTCAGTCTGGTGGTACTTTGTTTTGACAACCTTAACAAGTTAATACAGCTCTGAAAGGAGAAACTATAATCTCACTTTAAGATGAAATTGAGGTTCAGAATGTTATGGAATTAATCTGGCTTTTCAAAACTGGCTTTTAGAACTTGAGCATTCAGAACTTGGATTAAAGAAATCCCCATGGTTACTGAAAACACCAGTGTTAAGGACAGGAGCACCAGAATTACTAAAAGGATCTTAGAATTTAATCAACAGTTAAACTTTGTATGTAAATGATTAAAAATTGTCAATTCAAGCCAAGTCAGGGTTTTTAGAAATCTGTGACACACAATGACAGTACAGTGTCTTCCTTTATTTTTCTTTAGAGAGTCACATTCAGATCATAGTATCATACTTAAAAAAAATACAGAAACATTAGAACTTTTTTTAAAGAGACTGAGTCAGAGATGGCTGAAGGATTCAATAACACGCATGTCAGAAATGGCCCAAAGGAGGAGGTATGTCTTTCTAAGGATAGGTGTCTTCATTTGAAGAGGAAAGAGGGAACAGACTTGTTTTGAATCTGAGTCTGCAGGGAAAAATAGTATATTCTTGTTCTGCTCACCATTATTGCTGATGCAATTGTTCTGCTCATCATTATCATGAAGCATGTATGAATTTCTAGCTTTCAATGATCAATGCCAGGTCTTGGAAGGCAGTGCTGGCTTTGTAACCCCAAATTCCATCTGTGTTCAATACCAAGGAGGGAAACTCACTTTGAATTTCACCTGGTCTGGCCATAGGCCAAGAGTCAGTCTACACCTGATGGTCTCCAATCATCTCTGGGGCCAAGTCTTTTTCTCCTAAATAATTCCATAATAAGAAGTAGGAGAAATAGCCCCTCAGGTGCAAGATTGGAAAAGTCTTTTCATAAGGGTGTGTGGATGCAGTGTCCTTACATGGTCTTTGATTTGTCCAGTGTTTGGTGCCAGAAACAGTTTTTGATAGAGATTCTAGCAGATATCTCCAAATAAAGTTCAGTGTGAACTGGTTCTCCTGTTGTACTATAAATATTAATTATTGTCCTATTAAAATGTATGACTTTTCCGTTGGATCAAGATAGGCACATAGAGCTATTTTAGAGCTGAAAAATCTTTGTGATTTTAAGAATTTTTCCTTTAATTTCAATAGGTTGCAAGAAAATGTTCACTATGTATAGAGTCCGAATGTGTCATTATCCTGGGCAAGGCAGTGTCTGACTTTAGAAGCTCTAAGCAAAGTAAAGTTTTGAGGCTATGCCCCCTTTTCACCCTTTTGTACTGAAATTAATAAACAATATTTGAACTGCAGAATAATAATTGCTAGCTTGCACAGCATTGAGAGTCAAACACTCTGCTAAGTGCCCCTCATACATTAATTCATTCCACTTCTCATGGCAAACCTATGACGCAGGCACTATTTTTATGCTCATTTTATAGTTCATGGTAGAGCTGGGATGCAGCCCTAGGTGGGCTGACTCTAGAGTTCATTCTCTTAACAATTATACTATGTTGCTAATAATAATGATAACTTCTGGTCCTTATTTTGAAATATCACATATTAAATTCTCTGTGAATTCATAAATCTTTCTCTCCTGTTGGTGCTCATGTTTTGCTTGGACTTTAAGCACATTCTTAGTTTATTGGCTAATCCAACAGTGGCCCTGTGAGAAGACTTGGGTTATCTGTACTGAGCTTAAATATAACAAAATGTAATAGGAGGGTCTATTGGGGTGGACTATATTCTTTGCCTCTAAAGCCAAAAGGAAGCAATGACTTGTGAATCTCTTGATTTCTTTTGTAGGACTTTGAATTCACATTTTTTTTCTTAATCAGTCAGAGAAGTCTCTTTCCTTTTAAGCCATTCACCAAACTGCCTTCCTTTCAACATAATGAGCCATAATTACTCAATGATCTGTCAAAGGGTGAGTATCTCTGGGACCTAAGATCTTCATAAAGGCTTTTTCAGGTTTAACTTGCTAATACCCTTAGTTAAAATGCAGTTCTTCCTTTCAGAGCTGCAACCATAATGGGTTTTTAAATAATGAGCTAAAAACGTTATACCTATATAAAGGTTGTCTGATTATCTATTTGGGAGCATTGATCTATGCTTTGTGTCTACCTGCTGTTATATCACTGAAAGTGGGAGCAGGGCAATGCTTGACCTCAGACAGACAAAAATTTACTGTCAGGTTTTCTACTGAATGGCAAAATCCCTGGGGCAAAACTCTACTATGTTCTGATGTAATTTCTGATGTACCCACAGCACACCCCTTCTTTCCTATGTCAAGGATTTGTTGAGCTATAATTAGACTGCTGAGGGGAAACTACTTTCTAGGCTGAGACCATTTGGAGATTACCCAGTGTGGGCAGCTGTGCCCGCACACAGAGCGCGCCTGAGAGGAGCTATCCCACATCCGAGGTCAGGGGCAGCAGCTGAGAGGAGCTACCCCATGTCTGAGGTCAGGGGCGGTGGCCGAGAGTGGCAGGCTGCCACAGCACAGGAGCAGCTGAGAGGAGCTACCCCATGTCCGAGGCCAGGGCAGCAGCTGGGAGGAGCTAACCATGCCGGAAGCCTCGGCGGGGAGGAGCAACCCCACGTCCAAGGATGCTGGGAGGAGCAACCCCACGTCCAAGGAGCGGTGGCTGTGCAGGCACAGGAGGGCCTAGAGGAGCTATTCCACGTTCAAGGTCAGGAGGAGTGGCTGTGAGGAGATACCCCTTGTCCAAGGTAAGAGAAACCCAAGTAAGATGGTAGGTGTTGCAAGAGGGCATCAGAGGGCAGACACACTGAAACCATACTCACAGAAAACTACTCGATCTACTCACACTAGGACCACAGCCTTGTCTAACTCAATGAAACTAAGCCATGCCAGTGGGGCCACCCAAGATGGGAGGGCCATGGTGGAGAGGTCTGACAGAATGTGGCCCACTGGAGAAGGCAGTGGCAAACCACTTCAGTATTCTTGCCTTGAGGCCCCATGAACAGTATGAAAAGGCAAAATGATAGGATACTGAAAGAGGAAATCTCCAGGTCAGTAGGTGCCCAACATGCTACTGGAGATCAGTGGAGAAATAACTCAAGAAAGAATGAAGAGATGGAGCCAAAGCAAAAACAATACCCAGTTGTGGATGTGACTGGTGATAGAAGCAAGGTCCAATGCTGTAAAGAGCAATATTGCCATTGGAACCTGGAATGTCAAGTCCATGAATCAAGGCAAATTGGAAGTGGTCAAACAAGAGATAGCAAGAGTGAACGTCGACATTCTAGGAATCAGCGAATAAAAATGGACTGGAATGGGTGAATTTAACTCAGATGACCATTATATCTACTATTGTGGGCAGGTATCCCTCAGAAGAAATGGAGTAACCATCATGGTCAACAAGAGTCCGAAATGCAGTACTTGGACGCAATCTCAGAAATGAAAGAATGCTCTCTGCTCATTTTGAAGGCAAACCATTCAACATCACAGTAATCCAAGTCTATGTACCAACCAGTAATGCTGAAGAAGCTGAAGTTGAACAGTTCTATGAAGACATATAAGACCTTTTAGAACTAACACCCAAAAAAGATGTCCTTTTCATTATAGGGGACTGGAATGCAAAAGTAGGAAGTCAAGAAACACCTGAGTAACAGGCAAATTTGGCCTTGGAATACAGAATGAAGCAGGGCAAAGACTAAAAGAGTTTTGCCAAGAAAATGCACTGGTCATAGCAAACACCCTCTTCCAACAACACAAGAGGACTCTACACATGGACATCACCAGATGGTGAACACTGAAAACATTAATTATATTCTTTGCAGCCAAGGATGGAGAAGCTCTATACAGTCAACAAAAATAAGACCGGGAACTGACTGTGGCTCAGATCATGAACTTCTTATTGCCCAATTCAGACTGAAATTGAAGAAAGTAGGGAAAACCACTAGACCATTCAGGTATGACCTAAATCAAATACCATATGATTATACAGTGGAAGTGAGAAATAGATTTAAGGGACTAGATCTGATAGACAGAGTGCCTCATGAACAATGGACAGAGGTTTGTGACATTGTACAGGAGACAGGGATCAAGATCATCCCCATGGAAAAGAAATGTAAAAAAGCAAAATGGCTGTCTGGGGAGGCCTTACAAATAGCTGTGAAAAGAAGAGAAGTGAAAAGAAAAGGAGAAAAAGAAAGATATAAGCATCTGAATACAGAGTTCCAAAGAATAGCAAGGAGAGATAAGAAAGCCTTCTTCAGCGATCAATGCAAAGAAATAGAGGAAAACTACAAAATGGGAAAGACTAGAGATCTCTTCAAGAAAATTAGAGATACCAAGGGAACACTTCATGCAAAGATGGGCTTGATAAAGGACAGAAATGGCATGGACCTAACAGAAACAGAAGATATTAAGAAGAGGTGGCAGGAATACACAGAAGAACTGTACAAAAGAGATCTTCACGACCCAGATAATCATGATGGTGTGATCACTCACCTAGAGCCAGACATCCTGCAATGTGAAATCAAGTAGGCCTTAGAAAGCATCACTACGTACAAAGCTAGTGGAGGTGATGAATTCCAGTTGAGCTATTTCAAATCCTGGAAGATGATGCTGTGAAAGTGCTGCACTCAATATGTCAGCAAATTTGGAAAACTCAGCAGTGGCCACAGGACTGGAAAAGTTCAGTTTTCACTCCAATCTCAAAGATAGACAATGCCAAAGAATGCTCCAACTACTGCACAGTCGCACTCATCTCACATGCTAGTAAAGTAATGCTCAAAATTCTCCAAGCCAGGCTTCAGCAGTATGTGAACCGTGAACTTCCAGATGTTCAAGCTGGTTTTAGAAAAGGCACAGGAACCAGAGATCAAATTGCCAACATCTGCTGGATCATGGAAAAAACAAGAGAGTTCCAGAAAAACATCTCTTTCTGCTTTATTGACTATGCCAAAGCCTTTGACTGTGTGGATCACATAAACTGTGGAAAATTCTGAAAGAGATGGGCATACCAGACCACCTGACTTGCCTCTTGAGAAACCTATATGCAAGTCAGGAAGCAACAGTTAGAACTGGACATGGAACAACAGACTAGTTCCAAATGGGAAAAGGAGTATGTCAAGGCTGAATATTGTCACCCTGCTTATTTAACATCTATGCAGAGTACATCATGAGAAACGCTGGACTAGAAGAAACAAGCTGGAATCAAGATTGCCAGGAGAAATATCAATCACCTCAGATATGCAGATGACACCACCCTTATGGCAGAAAGTGAAGAGGAACTAAAAAGCCTCTTGATGAAAGTGAAAGAGGAGAGTGAAAAAGTTGGCTTAAAGCTCAACATTCAGAAAACGAAGATCATGGCATCTGATTTCATCACTTCATGGAAAATAGATTGGGAAACAGTGGAAACAGTGTTAGACTTTATTTTTTGGGGCTCCAAAATCACTGCAGATGGTGATTGCAGCCATGAAATTAATAGACGCTTACTCCTTGGAAGGTAAGTTATGACCAACCTAAATAGCATATTGAAAAGCAGAGACATTACTTTGCCAACAAAGGTCAGTCTAGTCAAGGCTATGGTTTTTCCAGTGGTCATGTATGGGTGTGAGAGTTGGACTGTGAACAAAGCTGAGTGCTGAAGAATTGATGCTTTTGAACTGTGGTGTTGGAGAAGACTCTTGAGAGTCCCTTGGACTGCACGGAGATCCAACCGGTCCATTCTGAAGATCAGCCCTGGGATTTCTTTGGAAGGAATGATGCTAAAACTGAAACTCCAGTACTTTGGCCACCTCATGCGAAGAGTTGACTCATTTGAAAAGACTCTTATGCTGGGAGGGATTGGGGGCAGGAGGAGAAGGGGCCGACAGAGGATGAGATGGCTGGACCACTAGATCACTGACTTGATGGACGTGAGTCTGAGTGAACCCCGGGAGTTGGTGATGGACAGGGAAGCCTGGCGTGCTGCGATTCATGGGGTCGCAAAGAGTCGGACACGACTGAGTGACTGAACTGAACTGAGACTGAACTATGCTCAAAGTACCAGCCAGATGCGAGGAAGGGATATATTTATACATGTGCTGTGCTGTGCTTAGTCACTAAGTTGTGACATGAACTAGGGTCTTGATATTACCTGGTACCCATTGGTCTGACAAGTAGTCTCAGTCTATCACTATAGATTTATTTTTCTAGCCTTTGCTTGACCTGAGTTCTGTGATTCCTACATATGCTGCATTTTTCTTTGCCTCAATTTAAAATAGTTACTGTATTATCATTATTTTAAGGGTCCTATCTATTTTCAGGTCGTGCAAAGTTGTAACACTGGGGTCTTTATCATAGTCTTGTCTCAGCTTCCAATCTGTTGAGTGGTGAGCAGCCCGCGCATTAACATTTAGAATACCCTCGCTGACACAATGACCCAGCGCTTTGCCGTACAAATCTAATCAAATCTATTAATGCCTTACTAGATCAAGTTTATTTCTTCTTTATGGAAAGCAGTTCAGGAGAAATGGTACTGAGGAACAAAGGAGCTGGTGTCTGGTGGGTATAGATGAGGGAGTTTTCCCCTTTCAATTGCCTCACAAATCACACGGAGCATTTTTTGTTTGTTTGTTTAGCAATAAACTCTTGAGCTGAAAGTTGGGCTGAATGTAATTTTCTTTCAGGCAAGATAAGGATGGGTAGGAAAATTAGTTGTTTGGAAAGGAAGATGTATATAAAAAACTTTTTTTTTTAAAAAAATACAATTTCTAGCTGAAACCCCATGGGATTCTCTGCTCTAATAATTAGCATTAAGAGCCACTGTGTTGTGTAAGATAATTCTGAAATCAGGCCTATGTGGAAAAAGTTTCTTATTTATACTTCCATGTGTGGAGGGTTTTTTCCTACATCGTGATCTTGCATTGGATCCAAGTTTGTGCCAACAGTTATATAAAAAGAGAGGGGAAAAAATAAGTATCTGAGCAGAGGAAAGGAACACAGGTGAAGGAATTCACTGAATACAATTCAGAGGATTATGATCTTGGGTATTGTTTTTGGTTTTCAATGCCATAGCAGCACATGCCCACTAGAGGGCAGTAAAAGGCAAGTGCATGTGTGAGTTTCAGCGGGAAGTTTCCCACAGGCCTGCGTGGGTTTCTTAGATGTAACATATTTATTTCAAAATACTTTCTTTTAAAGATGACTAAAAAGTTGTATTCATTGTTTAGTGGGAGAGGGGGCAAAACAAAGAACTTAACTTCCAAAAAATGAAACTGAAAAAAAAAAAAAATGCTTGAAGTTGTTTCACAACAAAAACCCCTTTCTTTAGCTATTGTTAGCTAAGAGTGGTCATGTTTGGGTGTGAGAGTTGGACTGTGAAGAAAGCTGAGTGCCGAAGAAGAATTGATGCTTTTGAGCTGTGGTGTTGGAGAAGACTCTTGAGAGTCCCTTGGACTGTAAGGAGATCCAATCAGTCCATTCTAAAGGAGATCAGCCCTGGGTGTTCTTTGGAAGGAATGATGCTAAAGCTGAGGTACTTTGGCCACCTCATGCGAAGAGTTGACTCATTGGAAAAGACTCTGATCCTGGGAGGGATTGGGGCAGGAGGAGAAGGGGACGACAGAGGATGAGATGGCTGGATGGCATCACCTACTCGATGGACGTGAGTTTGAGTGAACTCCGGGAGTTGGTGATGGACAGGGAGGCCTGGCGTACTGCAATTCATGGGGTCGCAAAGAGTTGGACACGACTGAGCGACTGAACTGAACTGAACTGAACCCGGAGAAAGCAATGGCAACCTACTGCAGTACTCTTGCCTGCAAAACGCCATGGACGGAGGAGCCTGGTAGGCTGCAGTCCATGGGGTCGCTAAGAGTTGGACATGACTTCACTTTCATTTTTCACTTTCATGCATTGGAGAAGGAAATGGCAACCCACTCCAGTGTTCTTGCCTGGAGAATCCCAGTGACGGGGGAGCCTGGTGGGCTTCTGTCTATGGGGTTGCAGAGTCGGACACAACTGAAGTGACTTAGCAGCAGCAGCAGCAGCTAAGAATAAACAGGTACATTTACCTTCACTGATCTTTTAGGCGTGGGTTTCAATAGGTGCAGCGAAGCTGCTGCACACCTCCCCTTTCCTTCTGCAGTGTTCGCAGGTGACTCGTTCCTCTGACTCCAACAGCACACTGCTTGATTACCTTGATGGTATTTATTGCATTGTTTACTACTTTTAGTGTACATATTTTTCTCTTGTACTACTTTGCAAGCTTCATGATAGGAATTTGATCTCAGACATTTAAAATCCTCGAATCTTGGGACATTGCTTGACTAGAATATAGTATGTTACCAAAAATTGTGTGGATAATATATGAATCAGTGCATGGTCTTGTTAGTACTCATAAAGTACAATAGTATTTTTATGTGTTTCACTCTTTAGAGAATTTAAAATAGATAAACACCACATGCTATTTCTCCTCTTATAAATTAGTTAAAATTATTATGTCTCAGTGTTATCTGTTTGCTTTTGAATTTCTGGTCAAATTCAGAGCTAAAAACTAATATTCTCAGATTCATGATGTAGGAGAAAAAAAAGACCACTGTCACTTTAACCATGACCAGTTTTCTTGCATAAAGTCAAGAAGGATTTCAGAGTTTTTCAAATTGATGGGTGTTAGCCTGGCAAGCAGTGAATTCTGGCCTTCAATTCTCAAGTTGTCAGACTGTTTCACAGACGTGCTGCATGATGGAAGGCTATTGAATATTACTCAGACATCGACCACAATTTTATTTTCTCCTGGCGTGCACCAAACATTTTCCCTTTAAGATGGGCTTCTGTGGTTTCCCCTGCCTCTGCGTGTTCAGAAGTCCTAAAGAGGAAGTGGGTACCCAGTCTGAAATCCAGAGCATGCTCAGCTTTGGCATCCTCATCTTTCATGGTAGGTGGCTCAATGTGGTGCCTCTGAATACACGGCCCCAGTGGGAGACTTATTATCTGCTAAATATTTCTGGAAACGTTTATACAGAACATGGAGCACAGCAGGCTACCCCCACCCCTCCACTGACAGCTAAGCCTTTGAAATGGCAAATGCATGGACCTCCTGAGCGCCTCCACTTGGCCCCTGCTGTTGACATTTTCAAAGTTAACATATAAAATGATTCCATTGAAATAATATTTTTGAAGATCTTACTGCCCAAACTTTATCAAGGTTCACAAATTAGCTCTAGGATGACATTTGACTTAGGTAGAGATTTTGAGTTTCAATTGAAACCCTGTTAGATTGTTTTCAAATGGACCCCGTTTTCACATCCCGAACATAATGTTAAGCCTCCCAACACTCAGTTGAGGCTGGTTTCTGACTTTCTGGTGTCACTTTCAGACAGATAACTGTCATATATGTTAGAGCTGGAAGGCTCCTCTGAAGACTAGGTACAACAACACCTTCATTTTCAGTTCAGTTCAGTTCAGTTGCTCCGTCGTGTCTGACTCTTTGCGACCCCATGAATCGCAGCACGCCAGGCCTCCCTGTCATCACCAACTCCCGGAGTTCACTCAGACTCACGTCCATCGAGTCAGGGATGCCATCCAGCCATCTCATCCTCTGTCGTCCCCTTCTCCTCCTGCCCCCAATTCCTCCCAGCATCAGAGTCTTTTCCCATGAGTCAACTCTTCATTTTAGAGGTAAAGAAATCAAAACTCTTGGAGGACATCTGACATAACCCCAGAGATCAGACACCTAAACTTTTGGGGGCAACTTTTTCCTGAACAGTTTGATTAATTCAGTCTAGGTGTGATATTGGAGAATGGGATGGATGATGTGTGATTCTAACACAGAATCATACCATGAGATTAACGGAGCACGCTTGATGGGTAGAGTCAAGCAGCACCATTTCTGATTTAAGCCACCCTTCTTTATCTACCTTTTTTTCCCTCTCAAGTCTTGAAAGAGGATGAATGTGGGGAAAGGAACAAAGTATATATAAAAGGAAAGAAACTCTGATTCCAGGGTCCAGTTAAGTTGGGAGATGGTCTAATGAGTAAGGGCACACTCCTGGACAAAGTCTCCTTCTTCAAAACTTTTCCCAGAAAGTATGTAAAAAGATTGGGATTAACAGATATAAACTACTATACATAAAATAGATAACCAATAAGAATCTACTGTGTGGTGCAGGGAACTCTATGCAATGTCTTATAATAACTTGTAATGGAAAAGAATCTGAAAAATACATCTATCTATCTGAATCACTTTTTTATATCTATCTGTATACCTGAAATTAACACAATACTGTAAACACACAGTAAACCAACTGTATTCAATAAATATTAAAAAGGTTGTGGTGGACTAGCTCAGCAAAGTTCTTTGGTAAAAGTGTAAAAGAGGTTATTTTCTGTTCAATGGAGAGATCTTACCCAAGAATATAATGCACTGTGTCAGTGCCATCAGTTCAGGTCAGTTCAGTCGCTCAGTCATGTCTGACTCTTTGCGACCCCATGGACTGCAGTACACCATGCCTCCCTGTCCATCACCAACTCCTGGAGTTCACTAAAACTCATGTCCATTGAATCGGTGATGCCAACCAACCATCTCGTCCTCTGTCATCCCCTTCTCTTGCCGTCAATCTTTCCCAGCATCAGGGTGTTTCCCAATTAGTCAGTTCTTCAGGTGGCCAAAGTATTGGAGTTTCAGCTTCAGCATCAGTCCTTCCAATGAATATTCAGGACTGATCTCTTTAGGACTGACTGGTTTATTCTCCTTGCAGTACAAGGGACACTCAAGAGTCTTCTCCAACAACACAGTTCAAAAGCATCAATTCTTTGGCACTCAGCCTTCTTTATAGTCCAACTCTCACATCTATACATGATTACTGGAAAAACCATAGCCTTGATTAGACGGACCTTTGTTGACAAGTAATGTCTCTGCTTTTTAATATGCTGTCTAGGTTGGTCATAACTTCCCTTCCAAGGAGTAAGCATCTTTTAATTTCATGGCTGCAATCACCATCTGCAGTGGTTGTGAAGCCCAAAACAAAGTCTGACACTGTTTCCACTGTTTTGCTATCTATTTCCCATGAAGTGATGGAACCAGATCCTATGATCTTCGTTTTCTGAATGTTGAGCTTTAAGCCAACTTTTTCACTCTCTTCTTTCACTTTCATCAAGAGGCTTTTTAGTTCCTCTTCACTTTCTGCCATAAGGGTGGTGTCATCTCCATGTCTGAGGTTATTAATATTTCCCCTGGCAATCTTGATTCCAGTTTGTACTTCTTCCAGCCCAGCGTTTTTCATGATGTACTCTGCATAGAAGTTAAATAAGCAGGGTGACAATATACAGCCTTGATGTACTCCTTTTCCTATTTAGAACCAGTCTGTTGTTCCATGTCCAGTTCTAACTGTTGCTTCCTGACTTGCATATAGGTTTCTCAAGAGGCAAGTCAGGTGGTCTGGTATCCCCACCTCTTTCAGAATTTTCCACAGTTTATGTGATCCACACAGTCAAAGGCTTTGGCATAGTCAATAAAGCAGAAAGAGATGTTTTTCTGGAACTCTCTTGTTTTTTCCATGATCCAGCAGATGTTGGCAATTTGATCTCTGGTTCCTGTGCCTTTTCTAAAACCAGCTTGAACATCTGGAAGTTCATGGTTTATGTACTGCTGAAGCCTGGCTTGGAGAATTTTGAGCATTACTCTACTAGCGTGTGAGACGAGTGCAATTGTGTGGTAGTTGGAGCATTCTTTGGCATTGCCTTTCTTTGGGATTGAAATGAAAACTGGCCTTTTCCAGTCCTGTGGCCACTGCTGAGTTTTCCACATTTGCTGACATATTGAGTGTAGCACTTTCACAGCATCATCTTTCAGAATTTGAAAGAGCTCAACTGGAATTTCATCACCTCCACTAGCTTTGTTCACAGTGATGCTTTCTAAGGCCACTTGACTTCGCATTCCAAGATGTCTGCCTCTACATGAGTGATCACACCATTGTGATTATCTTGGTCGTGAAGATCTCTTTTGTACAGTTCTTCTCTGTATTCTTGCCACCTCTTCTTAATATCTTCTGTTTCTGTTAGGTCCATAACATTTCTGTCCTTTATTGAGCCCATCTTTGCATGAAATGCTCCCTCTATTTCTAATTTTCTTGAAGTCTTGCTAGTCTTTCTTGCTAGTCTTTCCCATTCTGTTGTTTCCCTATATTTCTTTGATTACTGAAGAAGGCTTTCTTATCTCTCCTTGCTATTCTTTGAAACTCTGCATTCAGATGCTTGTATCTTTCCTTTTCTCCTTTGCTTTTCACTTCTCTTCTTCTCACAGCTATTTGTAAGGCCTCCTCATATAGTCATTTTGCCTTTTTGCATTTCTCTTCCATGGGGATGGTCTTGATCCCTGTCTCCTGTATAATGTCACAAACCTCTATCCATAGTTCATCAGGCACTCTGTCTATCAGATCTAGTCCCTTAAATCTATTTCTCACTTCCACTGTATAATCATAAGGGATTTGATTTAGGTCATACCTGAATGGTCTAGTAGTTTTCACCACTTTCCTCAATTTAAGTCTGAATTTGGCAATAAGGAGTTCATGATCTGAGCCACAGTCAGCTCCCGGTCTTGTTTTTAGGTCATACCGAATGGTCTAGTTGTTTTCCCCACTTTCTTTAATATAAGTCTGCATTTGGCAATAAGGAATTCATGATCTGAGCCACAGTCAGCTCCCAGTCTTGTTTTTGCTGACTGCATAGTTTCTCCATCTTTGGCTGTAAAGAATATAATCAATCTGATTTTGGTGTTGACCATCTTGTGATGTCCATGTGTAGAGTCTTCTCTTGCGTTGTTGGAAGAGGGTGTTTGCTGTGACCAGTGCGTTCTCTTGGCAAAATTCTATGAGCCTTTGCCCTGCTTCATTTTGTACTCCAAGGCCAAATTTGCCTGTTACTCCAGGTGTTTCTTGACTTCCTACTTTTTCATTCCATCCCCTATAATGAAAAGGTGTTAGTTCTAAAAGGTCTTGTAGATCTTCATAGAACCATTAAAGTTCAGCTTCTTCAGCATTACTGGTTGGGTCATAGGCTTGGATATGCACCTGAGGGGAGCTACCCCATGCCCGAGGTCAGGGGAGGCAGCTGAGAGGAGCAACCCCATGTCCAAGGAGCTGCGGCTACACAGGCACAGGAGGGCTGAGAGGAGCTACTCCACATTCAAGGTCAAGAGGGGCGGCCCTGAGGAGATACCCCTCGTCCAAGGTAAGGAACAGCAGCTGCACTTTGCTGGAGCAGCCTGAAGAGATACCCCACGTCCAAGGTAAGAGAAACCCAAGTAAGATGATAGGTTTTGCAAAAGGCCACAGAGGGCAGACACACTGAAACCATAATCACAGAAAACTAGCCAATCTGATCACATGGACCACAGCCTTGTCTAACTCAGTGAAACTAAGCCATGCCATGTGGGGCCACCCAAGATGGGAGGGTCATGGTGGAGAGGTCCGACTGAATGTGGCCCACTGGAGAAGGGGATGGCAAACCACTTTAGTATTCTTGCCTTGAGAACCACATGAACAGTATGAAAAGGCAAAAAGGTAGGACCCTGAAAGATGAACTCCTCAGGTCGGTAGATGCCCAATATGCTACTGGAGATGAGTGGAGAAATACTCCAGAAAGAATGAAGGGATGGAACCAAAGCAAAAACAACACCCAGTTGTGGATGGGACTGGTGATAGAAGCAAGATTCAATGCTGTAAAGAGCAATATTGCATAGGAACCTGGAATGTCAGGTCCATAAATCAAGGCAAATTGGAAGTGGTCAAACAGGAGATGGCAAGAGTGAATGTCAACTAAAATGGACTGGAATGGGTGAATTTAACTCAGATGACCTACTACTGTGGGCAGGAATCCCTTAGAAGAAATGGAGTAGCCGTCATAGGCAATAAAACAGTCTGAAATGCAGTATTTGGATGCAATCTCAAAAACGACAGAATGATCTCTGTTCGTTTCTAAGGCAAACCATTCAATATCATTGTAATCCAAGGCCTCCTCAGACAACCATTTTGCCTTTTTGCATTTCTTTTTCTTGGGAATGGTCTTGATTACCTCCTCCTGTACAGTGTCACAAACCTCCATCCATAGTTCTTCAGGCACTCTGTCTGTCAGATCTAATCCCTATTTATCACTTCCACTGTATAATCATAAGGGGTTTGATTTAGGTCATACCTGAAGAGTCTAGTGGTTTTCCCTACTTTCTTCAATTTAAGTCTGAATTTGGCAATAAGGAGTTCATGATCTGAGCCACAGTCAGCTCCCCGTCTTGTTTTTGCTGACTCTATAAAGCTTCTCCATCTTTGGCTGCAAAGAATATAATCAGTCTGACTTTGGTATTGACCACCTGGTGATGTCCATCTGGAGTCATCTTTTGTGTTGTTTGAACTGGATGTTTGCTATAACCAGTACATTCTCTTGGAAAACTCTGTGAGCCTTTGCCCTGCTTCATTTTGTACTCCAAGGCCAAATTTGCCTGTTACTCCAGATATCTCTTAACTTCCTACTTTTGCATTCCAGTCCCCTATGATTAAAAGGACATATTTTTGGCGTTAGTTCTAGAAAGTCTTGTAGGTCATCATGGAACTGTTCGACTTCAGCTTCTTTGGCATTAGTGGTCAATGCCTTAGGTAATGTGTTTTGTGTTAATTTCAACTAGAAACACTTATCTAAGTATCTACAATGTTTAACGCATTGGCTCTACAGCAGTGGACAAAACAGTCTCTGTTCTTATGGATTTGCAGAGTGATGGCAGGGGAGGGGTGACATTTTATCATGGATGGATGTCCTGGGTACTACTACAAGGACTTCAAAAGGTGCCCAAGCAGCTGCTAAATTGCTTAGGCTTTCCTCTGGAGAGTAGTCTGTTATTGCAGATAGGAAATTGGGTCTCTGTCTCCACTGTGGTCCATTCTATCAGCTTCTACCAGCCAAGATTTTAGTCAAGATCCCAGACTGTGGCCTCCATCAGTCAGCCTCCTCTCACCTTCTGCCCCATCCTGAAGTGAACTCATGGGGTTCTTGCTGCAGCTTATGTTCCTGATGCAGCATCAGCTGTACTGGCCTCGTTTTGCTCTTTTTTATGAGTCAAACTGAAGAGATTGCTGTTACAACTGTTTCTGGCAAATGAGGCTCAGACAGTGTTTGAACTGGGTTGAGAACCTGGAACAACAAAGAATACAGGAAACAAATCCATGGCTATATTGGCTGTATTATTGAAGAGCTGTTCTTGAGAATTTTCAGACACTGGGAGAGCCTGCTGCTTGCCCAGAAGATTCTATCTATAGGATGTTGATTTATTATTCTTTCAGTAGATCTACTCATTCCATAAGCATTTATTCAATAAATAGTCTACTATAGCAATTGCTTTTGGAGGGTTCTACTCCTTCCTAAAATGTAGGACAGCTGGAAGTTGTGAGATATTAATTGTTACCAATTGTTCATCCTTATCTGACTAAGCTTCAGCTTTTTGTCTGTGACAGTGTTTGATAAGGGAGATGGAGAGGAGAAGAGAACTTGAGTTTATAGAGCAACAGAAGGTTCAATGAGAAGGGCCATCTGGAATGCAGAACAAGAGACAAATTCTCATTTTTGATGAATGCAAGAGTGTTTCTTTGATATTCACTGTCTTAGTATTTTAGCTTATGTTTCTGTACAAGTGTGATCTTCACAGTATTTAATAGCTGATATCGCCCTGAATCCAGCTAATCAACTTAGACTGTGAACACCCAGGACTAGTGGACCAGAGGGGAGCTGCTGATGTCAGTGAGCCTCCATTCAACTTTTATTTCTTGGTTATGAAATAAGTTGAGAGGGGTAAAGAAGGAATGACTCTTCCATAAGCAAATGAAACTGAAGCAAACATAATGAGCTAAATAATGGGGTTCATCCTCCCTAGCCTTAGCCCTGAAGTCAGTTTTGCTAGCCACTTTTGCCTCTGTGGTAGTTTTCTTTCTCTTACATCATGTTTATTATTTTTAGATTTGTGACTGTCTTGAAAAAAAATACAGTGACTATTTAACAATAATTTTACTGGTGTTCTTAGTATAGGTAATGACTTTCATTGGTCATAAAATTTTCCATCTCAAGGATCTTTAAAAGCTTACTTCATACGTGAAGTTTTATATTTGATTTATAGTGAGAAGTGAAGATTATTCCCAGCACCAAAGTGGATGTTCAGTAAACATTTATTGAATGAACATTTATGAATGAATGAATGAAAGCAGGTCTCAGATCAATCAAATCCTCCTTTACGTATTCCCTGACAACTGAGCTGGATGTGATTTCCCTCTCCTCTGATTTTCCATTCTCTTCTTGTTTGTATTTATTGTCTCACACAGTTTGTTTTCTTGTGAATGCATGATGCCATCTTGAATTAGAAGATTCAATTACAAGATTGCATGAATTACAAGATTGCAAGGTGTCTTGTACTTTATACCCCCTACTCTCTTGGGAAGTGAGAAGTTGAACTAGGAAGAGGGAATGGGATATATAGAGAGACTTGTGAAGGGGAAATAAAAGAAGTATAGAAATAGAAGAGTCAGACTTACTAACTGTTATGGGAAGGTGGCCAGAGGGGAGGGTGAGAGCTAACTTATGATTCTGAGTCTTTTGAATGTTAGGATTCTTGAACCTAATCTCTTCCTCAAACTCTGATATGAAGCCAAGGCTGTCTTACTTATGGGGTATGAACTGAAACAGAGAGTTTAGCTACTGCTTTTAGCCTGGCCTTGGTTCAGCCAAGGTCACACAGCTAGTAAGTGACTGAGCAGGGATTATGAACTTGGGGCTCCAGGGCATACACTCTGGCTGCAGTACCATGCAGCCTTTTATATTAAATGAGATAAAGCATATGAAAGCACCTTATGTGAAGATTTTAAAGCTGCATACAAGTATTAATTCAAATGAATGTTATGGAAATGTTGTGTTTTTGGAACCAAAACTCAAAGTGTGAGGTACAATCAGTAGCAAAGAAGGGGATTACAAGCTATCTAAGGGCAGGTGGCTCCACAAAGACATGATGAGTAGCCTCCACTGTGGAAGAGTGAAGGAGGATGTGACCCTTAAACAGCCTGACCAAACCCTTTCCCAGGCATCTCAGGGATGCTGAAAGGCTGAGAAGGGCCTTTAGGCTTAGAAATTTGACCCCAAGTTTTCTATACACTTTGGAGCTGAGAGAGGGGGATAATCACTTTCATATAAGAAGTAAGAAACTTTAAGCTGTACTGAGCTTTAACAAAGAATCAGCAATTAGATAATAAACATTTTGGGAAGAAAAACTTTCTTTCTACACCTCAAATATAATACAAGGTGTGTATTGATGGGTCTTTTTCACCTACGAACTGAAGACTGACTTTTGTCCTTAGACCTCACTGAGGTTGCTCGTTCCTATAGATCAATTGTCACTCATTATTAATAGAACAGGGATACAGCAAAAGCAGTGAATACAGCAAAGGCAGCTGAAGGTAAGAAAAGTACATCTTGATCACTGCTTGAATGAATTACTTCTGCCACTGTGAACTTCCCTTCCCATTTTATGATGGTAAATTGCAACACTGTACTTTCTAACCAGAGGTCATTTATCTGACATCCTCAGTTACCCAGAACAAAGCAGAGAAAATATTTGAACATTAAAATAAATGTCACAATGTTCATTCATTAAATCTCTTGTACTTTTCTTTCAGGAGAATTTCTCAGACTTCCCTTTCTCTCCTGTTTCACACACAGTCTACAGAGGCTGGACTGTCTGGAGTGGAGCAGCAGAGCAGCAGGTGGGCTAGGAAGCAAGCGGGAGGCAGGTGTGCAGAGGGCACGAGTGATACACGAGAAAGAGTCGGTAAGGAAGACGACAAAACAGTAAGTGTGATGCAGTAGGAATGGAAACTTCTGGTGCTTAGCATTTGAGATTCCATCTCATATTCTTTAGTAATATCTGAGGTTACCCTCAATACACATATCTGAAAGGAATTCATAATCATCATGGTTCTGGAGTTGCAAAACTATAGGCTTGTTATCAATGAAAATGAGTCTTCAGTTCAGTTCAGTTCAGTCACTCAGTCGTGTCCGACTCTTTGCGACCCCATGAATTGCAGCACGCCAGGCCTCCCTGTCCATCATCAACTCCCGGAGTTCACTCAGATTCATGTCCATCGAGTCAGTGATGCCATCCAGCCATCTCATCCTCTGTCGTCCCCTTCTCCTCCTGTCCCCAATCCCTCCCAGCATCAAAGTCTTAAATGAGTCTTCAAACACCTTAAAAGAGTATAAGATTCATAGTAAGTCTCTTTTCCACTTAAAATGAGTTTTCATCATAAGACCAGAAGATGGCTAAATTATATGACTTATAGTATGCTTTGTGGCCTGGAGACAGTGGGTTATTCAGAGAAGAAAGGAAAAATATTTTCTCTCTTTCCATGATGAGACAAACTTTTCAAACAGATAAAATTTGTTGGTCACCCTCCTATTTCTTTTTCTTACCTCAATTTAACACGTTTCGATCTCTCATGAATTCCCATTATAGACTCTGTTGCCTTCATTCTGTCCTAAGTCCTGCACTGTGGCTCGCTAACCCCACCCCCCACATGGCCACCCTTAGTCACTAAGGTCTCCAGTGCCTCGAACAAGGCCTGGCACCTAGAAGCATTCAGCATGTCTGAATGAAGGAATAAGTAGATAAGCAAATGAAAAAAAATGTTTTCAATGTCCCTAAATTGCCTTCATATTTTCTCCAGAATAAAAGTTTTAAATAAAGTATCTCATTAAAGGATAGTTGATTTACAATATCAAATTAGTATCAGGTATATGACAGAGTGATTAAATACTTTATAGATTATACTCCATTTTTTAAAGAAAATTTTTTATTGTATTGGGGGTAAATAATCCTCCTGCCAATGCAGGAGATATGAGTTCCATCCATGGGTCAGGAAGGTCCTCTGGAGAAGGAAATGGCAACTCACTTCAGTATTCTTGCCTGAGAAATCCCATGGGCAGAGAAGCCTTGGAGGCTACAGTACATGGCATTGCAAAGAGCTGGACATGACTTAGTAGCTAAACAATAATAGCTGATTAACTGTGATAGTTTCAAGTGGACAGTGAAGGGACTCAACCATACTAGATTATAAGCCATTTAAAATTATTATAAAGTATTGATCATAATCTCTGCATTTTATAATATATCTTGGTAGCTTAACCATTATATACATAGTAGTTTGTACCTCCTAATTGACCATCCCTATCATGCCCCTCCCCTTTTCCCTTTCCCACTGGTGACCACAGTTTATTCTCTATATCTGTAAGTCTGTTTGTTTTGTTATATTTGTTTTGCTTTTTAGATTCCACATATAAATGATAGCATAAAAATATTTGTCTTTCTCTGTTCAACTTATCTCACTTATTATAATATCTCCCGCATCCATCCATGTTACTGCGAGGGGCAATATCTCATTTTATTTTATGGCTGAGTAATGTCCCATTGTATCTGTGTGCATAAGTATATATATACACACTGTATCTTATTTATTCATTCATTTATTGATGGACAACTTAGGTTGCTTACACAGCTTGGCAATTATAGGAAATGTTGCTATGAATATTTGGATATGTGTATTTCTTTGGGTTGCTGTTTTTGCAGAACTCTTTAAATGCTTTCCAGGAACTCAAAAGAAGGCAATCTGATTGAGTTCAAAATGAACATGTTTATGATCAAAATTCTATTAACTTTTTGGGAAGAATTTGCATTGCTAAGGAGAATGTTTAATAACCCAAATTATTATCTAATTTATAGACTCTTAGGCAAAAGAATAAGTTGAGACAACATACAAACAGGCAGGTTTAATAATATCAGGCAGAAGATGGCTGGCTAGGCAAGATTAAATTTCTTGGGAATCTGTTCCCAGGATGAGAGTCATTAAAATTCCCTCTACCTTTATATAACTTCTTTCCACTCTCTGTTCTAAACTAATAGTTTCTCTACGAGCTCACAAGTGTTTTCTGGACTGCTTTTATGTTTCAGTAAAATAGAGCACAGGACAAGAGTGATGACAGCCATTTGTGTGAATGGGCCATTGCTAAGTCAGGGACTGTTTGATGAAGAGATAGACTTGGGTTTTTGTTGCAGAGGAAGCTAGCTTTGGCAGAGTGATTCAGATTCAACTGTAGAAACTTGAACAGCTTGTGTGAGCATGGGTCACTCACTCAAGATCAGTCTCTGAATGAGTCCTATAAATTTAAGACTAGACTCTGGATCAATGTGTGTGTGTGCGCGCGCGTGTGTGTATGAGTGGGAAGGGTAAGGCTGGAAAAGGTGGAGTGTGGAACGAACAAGAAGGGCTGAGATTGGCCATGAGTCATCTTCTGTCTCTGGAGAATAGGAGTCAGCCTTTCTTTTCTTCCTTCCTCTCTCCCACCTCCTGTACCTTCTTCTCTGTCTGCCTCTTTCCTGTCCTTCATGTAACAGTATTTATTGATCATCTTTCATATGCCTGGCCTCTTTCCTACAGTTTTGTTGCATTTGGATGTTGATTTTGTTCTGAGCCACACGAGGTTATAAGTCAGTAACATCCTGGTTTTACTTGATTTTCTGGAACCAACCAACCAATGCCTAGGGGTCGGTGATTGTTTTGCAATCCTGGGATGTTTAAGGGATGACTCCTTTGTAAAAGCCTAGGAGCTTTCACTCCTTTTATGCCTTATCAATTTCTTCTACTCAGGGTATCAAAGCAATGAAACAGTTGATGAAAGTTTTTCACAGAGGATTTCTCAATGAGAGGAATAGATCAAGGAGAGGTGGCTCAACAGTGCCTAAATAAGACTTGAACACAAATTTGACTAATTACCTACTGACTCATATGTATTCCCTTAACTTTTTCTGGTAGCTTAGCTGGTAAAGAAACTACCTACAATGCAGGAGCTCCCAGTTTGATTCCTGTGTTGGGAAGATCCCCTGGAGGAGGGATAGGCTACCCACTCCAGTGTTCTTGGGCTTCCCTTGTGACTCAGCTGGTAAAGAATCTGCCTGCAGTGTGGGTCACGGGTTCTATCATTGGGTTGGAATGACCCCCTGGAGAAAGGAAAGGCTACCTACTCCAGTATTCTGGCCTGGAGAATTCCACAGACAGTCCATGGGGTCTCAAAGAGTCAGACACAACTGAGCAACTTTCACTTTCAGGATTGAGTTTGGCATTCATATGAATATTTATTTTTGATATATCTCTCTCCAATTCTGGAGTAACTTTTAGATTACAATAATGACTAACATTTATTGTGCTCTTAGAAGGCACTGGGAATTGCACTAAGCACCTCACAATAACCCCATGAGATAGGTACTGTTATCTACACTCTGCAGACAGGGAAATGAAGTCGAGAAAGGTCAAGTCCTTTGCCCACAGTCATATAGATAGTAGGTAATGAAACCTGTTTTAAGAGTCCAGAGCCCCAGTTTCCATGCATACACCTTATCTCTGATTGGAGGAATATAGACATTTAGAATGAGAGTTATGGCTATGCCATTATGATTAACAGTTATACTTATATCTATGTATTTTTCATTGAACACATTATGTGTGCATTTTTCAAGATTTTGTTAAATTACCTTTGGGCATGAATGAAATTGGTGAAAGGACTAAAATACATTCTGCCTTAAACTGAAAATTTCTGTATCAGAAAGAAGAGACTGGCAAAAAACTGTTCTGGTATTTTCTTCTCTTTTTCTATTGCTATTCTGAGCAAGAGAAAGATGGGTTTCTGACCTCTTTTTCTTGCCTTCTACTTAAATAGTATACTCTGACAGCCACATAGAGATTAGTCAGTGTAAGGAAAATCAAAGCTATTCCCTATTTGAAAAGGTTACTGAGGTAAATTATTTTTTTCTCCTCTGAAGATCTTTAAATAAACTAACATGGGCACACACACACACACACCCCTGCAAATGTTCATTTCAGAAAAATTAGAAACCTCTGGGGAACTTTAAGGTCAGAATAGATTCCTTTACCTGTCTGAGTGTGGAAAGGAAAGCAGATAATCTTTGTTCTTTGTAACTCTGATATTTTTCTTCTGTAGAGGTTACTGCCTGGTTCTGTGGACAATGCATAGAATCACAATAAAAGACTTTAGTTTCTGTCCTAAGACCTTTGATTACATGGCAGAGCAATGATTTTAGTCATGCCTTTGACTTTTGAAAAACAGAAGTTAAGGTTTTCTGGCTTAAGGCTGCACATTTTAAGAACCATAGAAAGATGTGTTCTTTCTATGGTTCATGTTATTTCTTTGTGAATAAGTTAAGCTTTTTGTGGAAGACAGTTAAATATTTGAAATGACTGAAAAGTAGGAAGCTTTGCCCTTTCTAAAGAACATAATGATACAGTTTGCTCAAAGGAATCTTATTTTTTTCTTAAATAATATAATGATTCACCAAGATTCTTTCACCAGTTTTCCTTGTCATTATGTCAGGTACAATAATGATTCCCTAAAGAAGTTCATATTTCAATTCCCAGAACTGTGAATATGTTAGTTCATGTGGTAAAAAGAATTTTTGCTGATATGATTAAGGATTTTGAGATAGGGAAATTATTCTGGATTATTTAGTCCCAAATAATCATGAGAGTCTTTACAAGTGAAGAAGTGAAGTCACTCAGTAGTGTCCGACTCTTTGCGACCCCATGGACAGTAGCCTACCAGGCTCCGCCGTCTGTGGGATTCTCCAGGCAAGAGTACTGGAGTGGGGTGCCATTTGCTTCTCCAGGAAATCATTAGAGTCTTTACAAGTGAAATAAAGAGGCAGGAGAGGGAGGTTAAAGAGAGATTTGAAGATGCTACACTGCTGGATTTAAAGATAGAGAAGGGGGCCATGAGAAGGGGGCTTCTAGATATTGGAGATAACCTCTAGAAGCTGGAAAAGCCAAGAAAATGGATTTCCTCCTACTGCCTTCAAAAAGAATGTAGTCCTGCTGATATGCTTGAGTTGAGCTCACTTCCATGCTCTGAATGTTTGTGTCCCCCCAGAATTCATATGTTGAAACCTTAAGGCCCAGTATGATTGTATTAGGAAGTAGGGCCTTTGGGAGATAATTAGGTCATGAGAATGAAGTCCTCATGTGAGAGAATAGAAAAAATTATCCTGGTACAGAGCTCCTAAAAGCTCTTTTAATTTCATAAATAATAAGAGCACCAGGACCATCTTTTGTTCTATTATTTGTTTTACTTTTGTTCAGCTCTTTGACTCTGGCTTCTGACACAGAGTTCCTATATCTCTAGGGGTTTCCTGGGTAATAGTAATGTCTTTTGTTCTGATTCCTGGGTCACTCCTAGATGGAGACTGGTCACCAGAAAGAACAGGCTTGGAATTTTCATTCTCCAGAGAGGGACAGTGGGCTGGAAATGGAGTTAATAACTGATCATACCTACATGATGAAGCCTCTGTAAAAATCTCAAAAGAATGGGTTTGGATAGCCTCCAGTTTGGTGGACAGGTGGAGGTACTGGGAGTTTGGTGTGTCCAGAGAGGGCATGGAGCTCCCACATAATTTGCCATATATATCACCTTCATCTGGGTGTTCATCTATATCCTTTATCATGTCCTTTTTTTTTTTAGTTTTTTATTTTTTAAATTTTAAAATCTTTAATTCTTACATGCATTCCCAAACATGAACCCCATCATGTCCTTTTATAATAAACCGGTAAATAGTGAGTGAACTGTTTTCCTGAGTTCTGTGAGCCAGTCTAGCAAATTAACTGAACCCAAGGAAGCATATAGTCTGATGTACACTTGATTGGTCAGAAACAGAGGTGACAACCCAGATTTGTGATTGACATCTAAAGTGGGGGAAGGAGGCAGTCTTGTGGGATGGAATGCTTAACCTCTGGGATCTGATGCCATCTCCAGGTAGGCAGTGTCAGAACTGAGTTAAATTGTAGGATACCCAGCTGGCATGACAGAGAATTGCTGGTTGTGGGGAAAGACCCCACATATCTAGTATCAGAAGTGTTGCAAGTAGGGCAGTAGTGTGAAAGTAAAAGAGAAAAACTAGAGGAAAACTGAGCTTTTCCTTGAAATACCTACAAATATTACTGATCCTTATAATGATGTTTCCGAGGAACTGTGGTATATTGACATACTTTCTTGTCATCAATAAGAGGTAAAATGATCTCTTAGTGCATTTTACTGACTATCTGAGGGTTTCCCAGATGATGCCAGTGGTAAGGAATCCTCCTACCAATGCAGGAGACACAAGAGACTCAGGTTTGATCCCTGGGTTGGGAAGATCCCCTGGAGTAGGAAATGGCAATCCACTCCAGTATTCTTGCCTGGCTGGTATCCCAGAGAATTGTTTGTTGTGGGGAAAGACCCCACATATCTGGCATCAGAAGTGGGGCAATAGTGTGATGGTAAAAGAGAAAAACTAGAGGAAAACTGAGGTTTTCTTTGATATGCTTACAAGTGTTACTGATCCTTATAATGATGTTTCTGAGTAACTTTGATATATTAACTGTGATATATATAGTAACTGTGATATATTATACTTTCCTGTCATCAGTAAGAGGTAAAATTATCACTCAGTGCATTTTATTGATTATATGAATATTGGCAATCCACAGGAGCCAAATATATTAGTTGCTGTTGTGATATTATTAGGGAACTGAGATCTTGGTATCACAAACCCTGAGTTCTAATCTGTGTAGTTCTCATAGGCTCATAGAATTTTGAGAGTGAAAAACTCAGCTACATCTCTTTCATCTCACAGATGGGACAGCCCCTTTGCATCTGCCTTTCTATCTGTAAAATGGGATTATGTAATATTACCTTTCTAATAACTTCAGGAGACTTGACAGCCTTCTGGGGCTTAATATGTCATATTGTATATAAAATATTTTGCCAGCTTAGTCCACTAGAGACGTGTAAGTTTTTATTAGCAGTTAGGATACTTACTAGGAGAAAGCACTCGCAACCCATTCCAGTACTCTTGCCTGGAAAATCCCATGGACGGAGGAGCCTGGCAAGCTGCAGTCCACGGGGTCGTGAAGAGTCGGTCACGACTGAGCGACTTCACTTTCACTTTTCACTTTCGTGCATTGGAGAAGGAAATGGCAAGCCACTCCAGTGTTCTTGCCTGGAGAATTCCAGGGATGGTAGAGCCTGGTGGGTGGCTGTCTATGGGGTCGCACAGAGTCGGACACGACTGAAGTGACTTAGCAGTGGCAGCAGCAGTATACTTAATAAGCTGGAAGGCACTATTCTTTCCAGTGCTGGATAATAGAGAAATGGCCATGTAAGTAACAGTACAAGACCTTGAAAGTGCACTTCTGCTGGCTTTGGTAGGTGAAGATGAGAGTGAGTCTCTTTTTTCTGTTCTCCATTTAGCCCCACTTTGCCTTTCATTGATAGGCCTGCCAGTTTCTTTCTTTCTTTCTTTCTTTTTTAATCTAGAGAGCACAAAGCTGTACACTATGACCAATGATATCCTTTTCTCCTTCTTGTTTCATTTCTCATTCCCTTAGATGGAGGGGATACTTGTCTCTGGAGGGCAGTTCTATCTTATGTCTGGGGCCTGGTTTTTTTCAATAGTAAGTACAAGTAAATGAGAAAAATAACATTTAAATATCAGACTCTTGCTTTAAAGACAACTGTCAATAATGGATCCTATTTTTATTGAGATATATCAGTAAAACTTTGTTTCCACTCTGTGCTAAGCATTCCAATTTGACAACTATTGTTTATTACTTTTAATGTTCTCATTAACCAAGCACTTTTGAATGAGCCTTTGAGGTATATTATTTCAGCATCTGAAAGTCAAGATTGAAGAAGCATGCTGTTCCAGAATATTCTGCCAGCTTAAAGGAGCTAATGTAGTTTCCAAAAGTGCCTATTTAGAAGCAGTTAAATGACCACAGACATCAGGTATAAGCAAGTGTGTAATACAAAACTGTGTGGTGCTGGAGCAGTGGCTGCGTGGTGCTGAAGCAACTTTGAGGAGATACCACATGTCCAAGGGCAAGGAGAAACCCCAGCAAAATGGTAGGAGAGGTGAAATTGCATTTAGAATCAAATCCCATACCTGCCAGAGACACTCAGTGGGCTCAAACATACCTTGTGCACACCAGGACCCAGAGACCCCACAGAAACTGAGACAGAACTGTGTTTGAGTGTCTCTTGAGAGATACAGGTCAGCAGTGGACTGCTTCAGGAGCAGAGGTTCTGGGTGCAGTAGACCTGGCTATGGCATAAGCCCTCTTGGAGGAGGTCACCATTAACCCCACCATAGAGCTGCCAGAACTTACACAGTCTGGGGAAACAGACTCTTGGAGGGCACAAACAGAAACTTTTGTGCACCAGGACCCAGGAGAAAGGAGCAGTGACCTCACAAGAGACTGACCCAGACTTCCCGTGTGTCCAGGAGTCTCTGGTTGGAGGTGTGGTTGGGTGGTGGCCTGCTGCAGGGTTGGAGGCACTGAGTGCAGCAGTGTGTGCATGCAACCTTTTGAAGGAGGTTGCCATTATCTTCATTAACTTCACCATAGTTGGGCCTCAGGTCAAATAACAGGGAGGGAACACAGCTCCACCCTTAAACAGAAAATTGGATTAAAGATTTACTGAGCATGCCCCCACCAATCAGAATAAGACTCAGTTTCTCCTTCAGTCATTCTCTCCCATCATGAACCTGAGTGGCCAAAAGGAGATATCCCATGTCCAAGGTCAGGAGTGGTGGCCATGAGGAGATAACCCAAGTCCAAGGTAAGAGAAACCCAAGTAAGAGGGTAGGAGCTAAGAGAGGGCATCAGAGGGCAGACAGATTGAAACCACAATCACAGAAACCTAGCCAAGCTGATAACATGGACTATAGCCTTGTTTAACTCAATGAAACTAAGCCATGCAGTGTGGGATCACCCAAGACAGATGGGTCAGGGTGGAGAGGTCTGACAGAATATGGCCCACTGGAGAAGGGAATGGCAAACCACTTCAATATTCTTGCCTTGAGAACCTCATGAACAATATGAAAAGGCAAAAAGATAGAACGCTGAAAAATGAACTCCCCAGGAGGGTAGGTGCCCAATACGCTACTGGAGATCAGTGGAGAAATAACTCCATAAAGAATGAAGGGATGGATCCAAAGCAAAAACAACACCCAGTTGTGGGTGTGACTGGGGATAGAAGCAAGGTCTGATGCTATAAAGAGCAATATTGCATAGGAACCTGGAATGTTAGGTCCATGAATCAAGGCAAATTGGAAGTGGTCAAACAGGAAATGATAAGAGAGGACATCGACATTCTAAGAATCAGAGACCTAAAATGGACTGGAATGGGTGAATTTAACTCAGATGACCATTATATCTACTACTGTGAGCAAAAATCTCTTAGAAGAAATGGAGTAGCCATCACAGTCAACAAAAGAGTCTGAAATGCAGTACTTGGATGCAATCTCTGAATGAGAGAATGATCTCTGTTTGTTTCCAAGGCAAACCATTCAATATCGTGGTAATCCAAGTCTATGCCCTGACCAGTAACACTGAAGAAGCTGAACTGGAATGGTTCTATGAATGTCTATAAGACCTTTTAGGACTAACACCCACAGAATATGTCTTTCCAATAAGGGGACTGGAATGCAAAAGTATGAAGTCAAGAAATACCTGGAGTAAAAGGCAAATTTGGCCTTGGAGTACAGAATGAAGCAGGGCAAAGGCTAACAGAGTTATGCCAAGAGAATAACACCTTCTTCCAACAACACAAGATATTGTGGCTCAGATCATGAACTCCTTATTGCCAAATTCAGACTTAAATTGAAGAAAGTAGGGAAAACCACTAGACTATTCAGGTATGACCTAAATCAAATCCCTTATGATTATACAGTAGAAGTGAGAAATAGATTTAAGGAACTAGATCTGATAGACAGAGTGCCTGATGAACTGTGGATGGAATTCATGATATTGTACAGGAGGCAGGGATCAAGACCATCCAAAGAAAAAGAGAAGCAAAAAAGCAAAATGGCTGTCTGAGGAGGCCTTACAAAGAGCTGTGAAAAGAACAGAAGCTAAAGGAGAGGAGAAAAGGAAAGATAAACCCATTTGAATGCAGAGTTCCAAAGAATAGCAAGGAGAGATAAGAAAGCCTTCCTCAGTGATCAATGCAAAGAAATAGAGGAAAAGAATAGAATGGGAAAGAATAGAGATCTCTTCAAGAAACTTAGAGATACCAAGGGAAATTTTCAGCAAAGATGGGCTTGATAAAGGACAGAAATCTCATGGACCTAACAGAAGCAAAAGCTATTAAGAAGAGGTGGCAAAAATACACAGAAAAAGTGTACTAAAAAGATCTTCATGACCCAGATAATCATGATGGTGTTATCAATCACCTAGAGCCAGAAATCCTGGAATGTGAAGTCAAGTGGGCCTTATGAAGACTATGGACCAAGCTAGTGGAGGTGATGGAATTCCAGTTTAATTATTGCAAATCCTAAAAGCTGATGCTGCTAAAGTGCTGCACTCAATATGTCAGCAAATTTGGAAAACTCAGCAATGGCCAGAGGACTGGAAAGGGTCAGTTTTCATTCCAATCCCAAAGAAAGGCAATGCCAAAGAATGTTCAAACTACTGCACAATTGCACTCATCTCACACGCTCAAAAGTAAAGTAATGCTCAAAATTCCACAGGCCAGACTTCAGCAATACGTGAACCATGAACTTCCAGATGTTCAAGCTGATTTTAGAAAAGGCATAGGAATGAGAGAACAAATTGCCAACATCCACTGGATCATGGAAAAAGCAAGAGAGTTCCAGAAAAACATCTATTTCTGCTTTATTGACTATGCCAAAGCCTTTGACTGTGTGGATCACAATAAACTGTGGAAAATTCTGAAAGAGATGGGAATACCAGACCACCTGACCTGCCTCTTGAGAAACCTATATGCAGGTCAGGAAGTAACAGTTAGAACTGGACATGGAACAACAGACTGGTTCTAAATAGGAAAAGGAGTATGTCAAGGCTGAATATTGTCACCCTGCTTATTTAACTTCTATGCAGAGTACATCAGGAGAAACGCTGGGCTGGAAGAAGCAAAAGCTGGAATCAAGATTGCTGGGAGAAATACCAATAACCTCAGATATGCAGATGACACTATCATTATGGCAGAAAGTGAAGAAAAACTAATGGGCCTCTTGATGAAAGTGAAAGAGTAGAGTGAAAAAGTTGGTTTAAAGCTCAACATTCAGAAAACTAAGATCATGGCATCCGGTTCCATCACTTCATGGCAAATAGATGGGGAAACTGTGGAAACAGTGTCAGACTTTATTTTTTTTGGCTCCCAAATCACTGCAGATGGTGACTGCACCCATGAAATTAAAAGATGCTTACTCCTTGGAAGGAAAGTTATGACCAACCTAGATAGCATATTCAAAAGCAGAGACATTACTTTACCAACAAAGGTCTGTCTAGTCAAGGCTATGGTTTTTCTAGTAGTCATGTATGTATGTGAGTGTTCGACTATAAAGAAAGCTGAGTGCCAAAGAATTAATGTTTTTGAACTGTGTTGTTGGAGAAGACTCTTGAGAGTCCCTTGGACTGCAAAGAGATCCAACCAGTACATCCGAAAGGAGATCAGTCCTGGGTGTTCGTTGGAAGGATTGATGCTGAAGGTGAACCTCCAATACTTTGGCCACCTGATGCAAAGTGCTGACTCATTTGAAAAGACCTTAATGCTCGGAAAGATTGAGGTCAGGAGGACAAAGGCATGACAGAGGTTGAAATGGTTGGATGGTATCACCGACTCGATGGACATGAATTTGAGTAAACTCCTAGAGTTGGTGATGGACAGGGACGCCTGGAGTGCTGTGGTTCATGGGGTTGCAAAGAGTGGGACACAACTGGACGACTGAACTGAATTGAACTGAACTGGAGCCCAAAAATAAAGTCAGGCACTGTTTCTTTGTTTCCCCATTTATTTCTCATGAATTGATGGGGTCTGATGCCATGATCTTAGTTTTCTGATGTTGAGCTTTAAACCAACGTTTTTGCTCTCCTCTTTCACTTTCATCACGATGCTCTTTAGTTCGTTTTCACTTTCTGCCATAAGGGTGGTGTCATCTGCTTATCTGAGGTTATTGATATTTCTCCCAGCAATCTTGATTCCAGTTTGTGCTTCTTCCAGCCCAGCATTTCTCATGATGTACTCTGCATAGAAGTTAAATAAACAGGGTGACAATATACAGCCTTGACATAGTCCTTTTCCTATTTGGAACCAGTCTATTGTTCCATGTCCAGTTCTAACTCTTGCTTCTTGACCTGCATACAAATTTCTGAAGAGGCAGGTCAAGTGATCTGATATTCCCATCTCTTTCTGAATTTTCCATGGTTTACTGTGATCCACGCAGTCAAAGGGTTTGGCATAATCAATAAAGCAGAAACAGATGTTTCTCTGGAACTCCCTTGCCTGTTATAATAATCCAGCAGATGTTGGCAATTTGTTCTCTCATTCCTATTCCTTTTCTAAAACCTGCTTTAACATTTGGAAGTTCACAGTTCACGTATTGCTGAAGCCGAGCCTGTAGAATTTTGAGCATTCCTTTTCTAGAGTGTGAAATGAGTGCAATTGTGTGGTAGTTTGAGCATTCTTTGTCATTGCCTTTCTTTGGGATTGGAATGAAAGCTGACATTTTCCAGTCCTATGGCCACTGCTGAGTTTTCCAAATTTGCTGACATGTTGAGTGCAGCACTTTCAGAGCATCATCCTTTGAAATAGCTCAACTGGAATTCCATCAACTCCGCTAGCTTTGTTCATAGTGAGGCTTCATAAGGCTCACTTGACTTTGCATTCTAGCATATCTGGCTCTAGGTAAGTGATCATACCATCATGGTTATCTGGGTCATGAAGATTTTTTTTTTGGGGGGGGGTATAGTTCTGTGTATTTTTGCCACTCTTCTTAATATCTTCTGCTTCTGTTTGGTCCATAACATTTCTGTCCTTTATTGAGCCCATCTTTGCGTGAAATGTTCTCTTGGTATCTCTGATTTTCATGGAGAAAGCTCTATTGTTTCCCATTCTATTCTTTCTCTCTCTTTTTTTGCAGTGATCACTGAAGAAGGCTTTCTTATCTCTCCTTACTATTCTTTGAAACTCTTTCAGTTGGGTATATCTTTCCTTTTCTCCTTTGCCTTTAGCTTCTCTTCCTTTCACAGCTATTTTCAAGGCCTCCTCATACAGTCATTTTGCTTTTTTGCATTTCTTTTCCGTGGGGATGGTCTTGATCCCTGTCTTCTGTACAATGTCACAAACCTCTGTCCATAGTTCATCAGGCACTCTGTCTATCAGATCTAGTCCCTTAAATCTATTTCTCACTTCCACTGTATAATCATAAGGGATTTACTTTAGGTCATACCTGAATAGTCTAGTGGTTTTCCCTACTTTCTTCAATTTAAGTCTGAATTTGGCAATAAAGAGTTCATGATCTGAGCCACAATCAGCTCCCAGTCTTGTTTTTGCTAACTGTTTAGAGCTTCTCCATCTTTGGCTACAAAGAATAAAATCAATCTTATTTCGCTGTTGGCCATCTTGTGATGTCCATGTGTAGAGTCTTCTCTTGTGTTGTTGGAAGATGGTATTTGCTATGACATGTACATTCTCTTGGCAAAACTCTATTAGCCTTTGCCCTGCTTCATTCTGTACTCCTAAGCTAAATTTGCTGTTTCTTGTCTTCCTACTTTTGCATTCCAGTCCTCTATAACAAAAAGGACATATTTTGTGGGTGTTAGTCCTAAACGGTCTTGTAAGTCTTCATAGAACCATTCCAGTCCAGCTTTTTCGGTGTTACTGGTCAGGACATAGACTTGGATTACCATGATATTGAATGGCTTGCCTTGGAAAGGAACAGAGATCATTGGAACAGAGATCATTCTGTCACTTTTGAGATTGTGTTCATGTACTGCATTTCAGACTCTTGTTGACTATGATGGCCACTCATTTCTTCTAAGGGATTCCTGCCCACGGTAGTAGATAGAATGGTCATTTGAGTTTAATTCAACCATTCCTGTTCATTTTAATTCACCAATTCCAAAATGTTGACATTCACTCTTGTCATCTCCTGTTTGACCACTTCGAATTTGCCTTGATTCATGGACCTAACATTCCAGATTCCTATGCAATATTGCTCTTTACAGCATTAGATCTTACTTTTATCACCAGTCACATCCACAACCGAGTATTGTTTTTGCTTTGGCTCAGTCTCTTCATCCTTTATGGATTTGTTTATCCACTGGTCTCCAGTAGCACTGACCTTGGGTGTTCATCTTTCAGTGTCTTATCTTTTTGTTTTTTCATACAGTTCATGGGATTCTCAAGCTGATTCAGGTATGACTAAGTCAAGTCCCTTATAATTGTACAAGTGAAAGTGAGAAATAAATTCAAGGGATTAGATCTGATAGAGTGCCTGAAGAACTATGGATGGAGGTTTAGACATTGTACAGGAGGTGGTAATGAAGACTATCCTGGAGAAAAAGAAATGCAAAAAGTCAAAATGGTTGTCTGAGGAGCCCTTACAAATAGCTAAGAAAAGAAGAGAAGCTAAAGGTGTAGGGAACTAGGTTTAAAGAAGGTTGAGAAGTGCTTGCAAACGAGACTCTCAACCAGGGCTGAACATTCTTGCAAACGAGATGTTCTGCCCAGTGTAGGGAACTAGGTTTAAAGAAGGTTGAGAAGTGCTTGCAAACAAGACTCTCAACCAGGGCTGGACATTCTTGCAAACGAGATGTTCTGCCCAGTGTAGGGAACTAGGTTTAAGGAAGATTGAGAAGTGCTTGCTAACGAGACTGTCAACCAGGGCTGAGCATTCTTGCAAACGAGATGTTCAGCTAAAAATCCTGTTTGTTCCCATGGGAAAAGAACATTGCTTGCACACAAGGATGTTTCTCTGATTCCTCAAAAGGAACAGACCTTGGGACAAAACGGATTCTAAGTTGATAAGGAAGTTCCCCAAAACAAAGTCTTAGCTGCAGTAAATAAGCCAAGGTAAAGGTTATCTCGCCCTGCGCCTGCGCACTGTATAGTCTCTGAATCATAGTGCTTGGCAGCTTGCCCTGTAGGGGGTTGTGCAAAAGATATAAAATAAAGCAGCTGTAAGTAGAAAGTGTTAGAATATAAAGATTTAAACCACTCTGCAGTGTTGGTGTTTCATTCTGTCGCCGGCATAAAGGCAAAGCTGAAAAGGAAAGATATACCCATTTAAAAGCAGAGTTCCAAAGAATGGCAAGGAGAGATAGAAAGCCTTCCTCAGTGATCACTGCAAAGAAATAGAGGAAAACAATAGAATGGGAGAGACTAGGGATCACATCAAGAAAATCAGAGATACCAGGGGAACATTTCATGCAAAAATGGGTACAATAAAGGACAGAAATTGTATGGACCTAACAGAATCAAAAGATATTAAGAAGAGGTGGAAAGAATACACAGAAGAACTATACAAAAGCTATCTTCATGACCCTGATAATCTCCATAGTGTGATTACTCTCCTAGAGCCAGACATCCTGGAATGAGAAGTCAAGTGGGCCTTAGGAAGCATCACTACCAACAAAGCTAGTGGAGGTGATGGAATTCCAGTTGAGCTATTTCAAATCCTGAAAGATGATGCTGTGAAAGTACTGTGCTCAATATGCCAGCAAATTTGGAAAACTCAGCAGTGGCCACAGGACTGGAAAAGGTCAGTTTTCATTCCAATCCCAAAGAAAGGCAATACCAAAGAATGCTCAAACTACCGTACAATTGCACTCATCTCACATGCTAGTAAAGTAATGCTCAAAATTCCCCAAGCCACGCTTCAATAGTATGTGAACTGTGACATTCCAGTTGTTCAATCTGGATTTAGAAAATGCAAAAGAACCAGAGGTCCAATTGCCAACATCCGCTGGATCATAAAAAAAGCAAGAGAGTTCCAGAAAAACATCTACTTCTGCCCTATTTACTATGCCAAATCCTTTGATTGTGTGGATCACAACAAACTGTGGAAAATTCTGAAAGATACAGGAATACCAGACCACCTGAGATACCTCCTGAGAAATCTGTATGCAGGTCAAGGAACAACAGACCTGGATATGGAAGAACAGACTGGGTCCAAATAGAAAAGGAGCACATCAAGGCTGTATACTGTCACCCTGCTTATTTAACTTCTATGCGGAGTTCATCATGAGAAATGCTGGACTGAAAGAAACACAAACTGGAATCAGGATTTCTGGGAGAAATATCAATAACCTCAGATATGAAAATGACAGCACACTTATGGCAGAAAGTGAAGAAAACTAGAGCTTCTTGATAAAAGTGAAAGAGGAGAATGAAAAAGCTGGCTTAAAACTCAACATTCGTGGTATCTGGTCCCATCACTTCATGGGAAATAGATGGGGAAACAGTGGAAACCATGACAAACTTTACTTTTTTGAGCTCCAAAATCACTGCTGATGGTGACTGCAGCCAGGAAATTAAAAGACACTTACTCCTTGGAATGAAAGTTATGATCAACCTAGACAGCATATTAAAAAGCAGAGACATTTCTTTGCCAACAAAGGTCTGTCTAGTGAAAGCTATGGTTCTTCTAGTAGTCATTATGGATACCAGAGTTGAACTATAAAGAAAAGTTGAGCGCCAAAGAATTGAAACTATTGAACTGTGGTGTTGGAGAAGACTCTTGAGAGTACCCTGGACAGCAAGGAGATCTAACCAGTCTATCCTAAAGGAGATGAATCCTGAATATTCATTGGTAGGACTGATGCTGAAGCTGACACTGCACTACTTTGGCCACTTGATGTGAAGAAGTGACTCGTTTGAAAAGGCCCTGATGCTGGGAAAGATTGAGTGTAGGAGGAGAAGGGGACAACAGTGCATGAGATGGTTGGATGACATCACTGACTCAATGGACATGCATTTGAGTAAACTCCGGGAGTTGGTGATCCCTGGTGTGCTTCAGTCCATGGGACTGCAAAGAGTTGGACATGACTGAGGGACTGAACTGAACTCAATCCACACTGTTCCTGGGAATTTGAATAAAGAATTAAAAAATCCTCAGAAACATCAGTATACTGAGATTCTACTGTTGAAGTCTTAATGAGTCATTATCTGTGGGAAAGGTACTTCCTTCCCGGGGTTCTTCCTCTCCTTCTACTATTTTCCCATTTTAATCTCTTTCCTTTGGCTGTCCCTTAAGTCATTCCCGTGGGCTCTTTACTTTATGATATTTCAATTTTTCAATTTCTTCTTTATTCTTACCCATGCTCATGAGGTGACAGAGATTATTCCTTGTTGAATCAATGTCCACTCATACCTTTTCCTTGGTATCAGAACCCTTATTTTATACAGGGCATTAATGGACTCAGCTAAAAGATTACATTTCCTGTCTTCCATCATATGTAGGTGGGGCCATATATCTGAGGTTTGGCTAAGTAGCTACAAACAGGATTGGTGTGTGAGATTTCACGGAAGGCTCCAAAAGAATGCTGGAAACTGCCCTCTCCTGCCCTCCCTGCCTTTGTTCAGCTGCCTGGAATGCAGGCATGATGGGCAGAGCTTGTGCAACCTTGCAGGACCAGGTGTGAAATTAGGATGGAAACCATGCACTGAGGATAATGATGCAGACACTGGAAGCCTCGACCTGAGACCACTTATATCGGCCCTGAATCCCACAGTTCAGGATCTAGGGACACTGAGCTTTATCTGTTAAAACTATGTTATATCTGAGAAAACATAACCTTAACTGATAAACATAAGCTTTTGTGCTGATGCCAACCACATCTGTATCTCTAAACTTGTCATCCTGAGTCTCCAGTTTATCAGTTCAGTTCAGTCACTCAGTCATGTCCAACTTTGTCACCCCATGGACTGCAGCACACCAGGCTTCCCTGTTCATCACCAGCTCCCGGAGCTTGCTCAGACTCATGTCCATCAAGTCGGTGATGCCATCCAACCATATCATCCTCTCTCGTCCCCTTGTCCTACTGCCTTCAATCTTTCCCAGTGTCAGGGTCTTTTCCAATGAGTCGGTTCTTTGCATCAGGTGGCCAAAGTATTAGAGTTTCAGCTTCAGCATCAGTCCTTCCCATGAATATACAGGACTGATTTTCGTTATATGTTGAAATAATTACTGGACATTTCCTTACTGATGTCTCATAAGCACCTCAATTTTGTCTTCTCTTGACTGAACTCATAGCTGACTCTCCACTTTCCTTCTTAACCTGCTCTCAGAGTGTTTGGAATTTTATCACCAGTCTTGTTATCCAAGGAATACCCATGTGGTGGTGCTGGATCTTTCCTCTTCCTCACCCATCATATTTGTTCAGTCATCAGATCCTCTATTGTTTTTGCCCTCATAAATTTTCACCAAGTTTGTCTTATAACTCTTCGCCTCTCTCACACAACCTCTCTCACCACTAAATCCCAGTTTAGTTTCTCATTGTCTCCAGTCTGAGAATTAATTCTGCCTTCAATTCTGTCCTCCTCTCAAGTAGTTTTTACATGATGTCTAGAGGGAATTATTTAAAAAGCAAGTGGACCACATCGATCTCCTGCTTAAAACATTTAGAGTTCTGCAGCAATAGGTGCTTGATCTTGGGACACTGGCCATGGTCTACTCATACTTATTTTGTAACTCTCATCACTGCTGCTCCTTGTCCTGTATTTCACACCCCAGTAACACTACAGTTTGTGGTGTCTGTAACATGCATGGATTTTCATGCTTCTCTGTGCCTTTAATCATTTCATTCCCTTTGCTTGGAAATCTCCTCTACTCCTCTTTCTCTTTCTTGGCTTTCTTCTGTATAATGCTTATTCTTCCTGACTTAGTTTGGTCTCATTTCCTCTGGGAAGCTTTCCTGGATTGCTATCCCCACCTGGCTGGATTGGGTAGTCCCCTTGCCAAACCAGTTTTCAGAGGAAAGAGCTGAGGGGGATGAGGGAAGGAAGGGGGGTGGGGCAGGGGGTAATGTGATTGCCAGATTTAGCATATCTTGTATAATACAAGATGCCACGTTAAATGTGAATTTCATAAAAATAAATACATACAAATTTTTGGGGAATATAAATATATATCATGCAATATTTGGGACACATACTAAAAAATGTGTAATTTACTTAAAATTTAAACTCATCTGGGCATCCGTTATTTTATCTGGCAATCCCATACTGAAGACACATTAGCATACTTCTTGTTTTTGCCTGAGTGTCTTTGTGGCTTCACTTATGAAAATATTAATGGTAAAGAATTGATTAGTTTTAAGCATCATTAGTGTCTGCCTTGCTCCTTGGTGCCAATGGAGGGAGAGAAAGAGAAAAAGAAAGAGAACAAAAAGAGAAAGAGAGATCTTCTAAGAGAAGGAGCAAAGCTTGTAAGAGCCTTGGCTTCCTTTCCCCTAACTGAAGTGTTATTCCGAACCACTACAACCTGGTTTATCATTCTATTCTAAGAGTAAGAGAATACTTTAGTAGCTCCCCAGAGCCTCAGGAAGGCCCTCAGAAGGCAGCAGGGGCCAGGGGTATGGCACCAGGTGTGGTTTCTCTTAATGAGGAAATTGCTAAGCAACCTTGTCAATGGAGTACAGATGAGCTCAACCAGGCCTGGCTGCTCTCTTCAAGGGCAGAAAGGAAGCTCACATTTCTGGCACATCTACCATATGACACATTACACCTGCCATTTCCTTAAGTTCTGAAAACATATTAAGAAATTTGGTGTGTGCATCTGGTACCTTTCTGTTGGGAATTAGGTCATAAGCATTTGGATTCAGGATCCGTTTTTATAAGATAGGGCACTATATAATAAATCTATTTATAACAATGAATTTGTCAGTAAATTAAACTGGACATTATGCTGTTGTACAAATACAACACAAATACAGAGTTTTAAAAGAATGAACACTGAACATTTAAAATCTGAGTGATTAACATTGGGATGGCATTTTGCCTGGTTATTTTAGGTGGGTCTAACTGTGTCCATTTTGAGTTACACATTTTCTTTTTCCCTGTGAGAGAACTATTGCTACCCACAGTGTCTCTGCATTAGGTCTGCTGAGAACTTGTTATTCTTCTTCCTCACAGCTGGGATTCTGGCAGATGGGATTATTGAATGCAGAGTAAGAGATGAAATTAACACAGGTAATGAGCAGTAGTTTTACTGATAGAGGAATTTCAGTTCATTTGGGAAAATTCCAGACTCTAAAGACCTTCAGTAAGATAAATCAAAACCTAGTTTGGGAAAACAGAAGAGGTATATCTGCAATTTAACTTTTATGTAGAGCCAGCATTGAGCTTAACACAGCCTGAAGTCGAGGGGCAGCTTGAGTATCGGCTTGTGCTCCTAGTTTGTTGCCCAAGATAAAAGCTTTTGGAACAATTTCATATTTTAATTGGTTCATATGGGCATTTAAAAAGTGCAGTTAGTTAAGAGGATGCCACTTGTTCTTTATAGGTCGATGGTTTCTATTTATCTAGGTCTACTTGGTCCATAGTTTACCAGGACTTCCCAAGTGACTCAGTGGTAAAGAATCCACCTGCCAATGCAAGAAACTTGGCTTCAATCTGTGATAATGATTCCCTGGAAAAGGAAATGGCAATCCACTCCAGCATTCTTGCCTGGAAAATCCCATGGACAGAGGAGTCTGGCAGGCTATAGTCCATGGGGTTGCAAAGAGTCAGACATGACTGAGTGACTGAGCACACGCATGAATGCACTTGGGAAGCAATGGGGTAGGCTCACGCCACCCATGATTTAAATGTCAAGAGGGAGCTAGTTGCTGTTTCCACTTTGAGAGGGGAACGTGTGCTTTAACGATCTCAATCCTTACTGCTCTATGTTCTTTCCTTCCATCTCTCCTTCTTTTCCTCCTTCCTTCCTCTCTGTTACCTTCTACAGCATTTACTGGGTGTTGACTATCATTTTTGGTGTTAGAGATATAACAGTGAAACGAAAGAGACAAAAATCTGTCCATTTGGAATATCCTAAATGGAATTGAACAGATATAGTATGTTAGATGGGCTTCCCTAGTAGTTCAGCTAGTAAAGAATCCGCCTGCAATGTGGGAGACCTGGATTCGATCTCTGGGTTGGGAGGATCCCCTGGAGAAGGGAATGGCAACCCACTCCAGTATTCTTGCCTGGAAAATCTCATGGACAGAGGAGCCTGGTGGGCTGCAGTCCATGGTTCCAAAAAGAGTCAACACGACTCAACATCTAAGCACAGCACAGCAGGAATATGTTAGATAGTGACAAACAGTAAGGAGAAAACTAAACTGGAGGAGGAAGCACGTGTGTATGGTTGTGAATTTCAGACTGAGTGCTTAGGAAGCCCTCTCTCTAAGAAGATGGCATTCGAGGGAAAATCTGAGTAAGTGAAGAAACAAGTCATGAAGATCTCTGTGGGAAGAGCATTTTAGGAAGAATGACCAGCAAGGGCAAAGGCCCTGAGGTAGGAAGGTGCCTGATGTCTTTGAGGAATGTGAATAAGTAGGCCAGTGTTAGGAAGGTAGAGTGCAGGGAAACGATGCCAGAGAAGTGCTGGGGGGCTGAGTTGTGTACTAAGGTCTCTGTAAGGACTTTGGACTTTGCTCTAGGTAAGATGGGAAATTGAGGGTTTTGAGCAGAGGAGTGACATAAACTGACATTTTTTTTTTTTTACCATTGCAAAGTAATTTTATTTTATTATTATTATTTTTTTATTAAATTTTTATTTTTACTTTATTTTACTTTACAATACTGTATTGGTTTTGCCATACATTGACATGAATCCACTATGGGTGTACATGCGATCCCAAACATGAACCCCCCTCCCACCTCCCTCCCCACAACATCCCTCTGGGTCATCCCCGTGCACCAGCCCCAGGCATGCTGTATCCTGCATCCGACATAGACTGGTGATTTAAACAGATCACTGTAGCTGCAGTTTTGACAATAGACAAAGACAATCAAGGGCAACAGCAGGACTTCGAGCTTGGAAACTGTGTCAACCGTCTAAGCAAGACGGTTGCATGGAGCAGTGCGGCAACCGAGGTGGTTGTAAGAATTATTTGGATTCTGCATCTATTTTGATAGTAGTGCTAATAAGATCTGCTAGTGAATTGTGTGTGTAAAGTGAGAAAGAGAAGTCAAAGATGACTTCAAGGTTTTGGACCTGATACTGAGATGGGGAATATTTTGGGGCAAGCAGATTTTGAACACAAGTAGCAAAAGATTGGTTTTGGTTGTGTTCCCTTTGAGATGTTTGTTAGACACAAAAGTGTGTGTGTGCTCAGTTGCTTCAGTCATGTCCAACTCTGTGATCCCATGGACTGTAGCCCGCCAGGCTCCTCTGTCCATGGGATTCTTCAGGAAAGAATACTGGAGTGGGTTGCCATTTCCTTCTCCAGGGGATCTTCCTGACCCAGGGTTTGAACCCATGGTTTTTATGTCTCCTGCATTGGCAGGCAGGTTCTTTACCTCTAGTGGCACCTGGGAAGCCCTAGGCCCAAAGAGGAGACGTCAAATAGGCATTTGAATATATGAGACTAGTGTTGAGGGGGGCAGTCTTGGATAGAGACAGAGATATGGTAGTTATTAGCACACATTGCCACATGGCATGTGCAGCAATGGGCCAGATGGAATTGTAAGATAGGAAAGCAAAAACTAAGCTACTGGAAATTTCAAATTTGAAAGTTGGAGAAATGATGAGAAAGTAGCAAAGGAAATTGACAGAAAGCAACCTGAGAGGTGGGGCTTCCCAGTGGTAAAGACCCCAGCTACGAATGGAGGAGACATTAGAAACCTGGGTTCAGTCCCTGAGTCAGGAAGATCCCCTGGAGGAGGGCATGGCCACCCACTCCAGTATTTTTGCCTGGAGACTGTCATGGGCAGAGGAACTGGGTGGGCTAGAGTTCATAGAGTTGCAAAGAGTCAGACATGACTAAAGCAACTTAGCACACACACATACACATCCTGAGAGGAAAGAGGGAAACCAGGGAACTGGCTCAGAAGCGGAGAGAAGAAAGTGTTGTAAAGCAGAGACAGTGACCAGCAGTATCCAGTGTTGTGAGATCTGAGATCTGAGAATTGTTCATGTGGAGGGTCTTGCTGGTCTTAACAAAAGCAGTATCAGTGGCATGATGGAGATATTTGGAAGAAGAGAAGAAGAGAGGAAGGAAGGAAAGGATTGAAAATAAGTGAGTACAGAGAACTCTCTCAAGGAATTTTACTGTAAAGAGAAGGACAGTTTTTGTTGTTCGGTTGCTCAGTCGTGTCCGACTCTTGCGACCCCGTGGACTGCAGCACACCAGACTTCCCTGTCCTTCACCATCTCCTGGAGCTTGCTCAAACTCATGTCCATTGAGTCAGTGATGCCATCCAACCATCTCATCCTCTGTTGTCCCCTTCTCCTCTTGCCTTCAGTCTTTCCCAGCATCAGGGTTTTTTCCAGTGAGTCAGCTCTTCCCATCAGGTGGCCAAAGTATTGGAGCTTCAGCTTCAGCATCAGTTCTTCCAAAGAATATTCATGGCTGATTTCGTTTAGGATTGACTGGTTTGATCTCCTTGCTGTCCAAGGGACTCTCAAGATCTTCTCTAAGGACAGTAGCCAGAGGGAAAAGCTGGGTCGAGTTTCCTTCCTTCTTCTCCCTGCTTCTCTCCTCCCTTCCTTTCTTTTTATTTTTCTTTTCTTCTTATTTTCTGATAAGATATTAAAGGAAAAATAAGTTTAAGCCCTCTAGAATTCTTACAGCTTATAAATGTTAAAAAAGATATCATTAAACAACAGAAAGGAAGAAAGATATAGAGATAGGTGGGAGAAAGGAAGGAGGGAGAGAGAGGAGGAAGGGAGTTCAGGAGAAACATTTCAGAACTTAGGCACATTGGGTTCAGTTCCAGCTCTACTACTTCATTGTTGTGTTACCTCAGACATGATATTTATCATTTCTATATCTAAGGAACCTCATCTGTAAAACAAGAATAATTTCTGCCTCCTAGGATTACTATGGGAACGTTCTTCATAAAGTACAAAATACCATGAGGAATGATAAAATCACCTAGGTGGGAATTGAAAAAGTATCTTGGAAACAAAGTGTAAATTATAACAGACATTGACCTACTTTTTAAATTGAAAAAAGATTACCATGTTCTGTGTTAGGTTTAACTAACATAGGTTATACTTTCTTTGACTAGTCAAGAATAAATCATGTTTTAATAGAGCTAGTATATGTATAGTTCTATGCTATGAGTCTTATTCCGATGCTCTAGGACCTTTTATTGGGAAAACAAAACCTAAATACACAAAGATTTAAAATGAAAAGGAAGTGTGAAAATTTGTTTTGAGGAATATGATAAGATAAATTTTTTCTATTACCACTTTGCAAAATGCAATGCAGGCAAAAATGTAATACCAATTTCTTCCAGAATTACACATTGCCGGTGTAATATGTTAATAAGAAATCATTAAATAGCCATTAGCATTGTCTCATTTACCATGCACTTAGGTGGAGAAAGTCAATTGTTTTCCTAATTCTGGAATCTAGGCCTGAGATACACAGTCCCATTTCTCCTGGATGGGTTGGGATGAATTAGGGCTACAGGGGCAATATAATTTCTAGGAACTTCTTGTGTCCTGGAAATAGAAAGATTATCAGTGACAAGAGAATCATGCTTCTTTGAATAATTTCTGCTTCTGCCAACAAACCTGCATACTTAACTAAAATCTCCTTCATAAAGTATCAGTATAGAAAGATGGAAAGCAGAAGGTATGGGCCACACTGATGAAGTCCTTGTAGCTTTAAGAAGAGTATGGCCATGTGATCAACGCATGGAAGACCCACTTGACCACTGAGAAAGTCCAGTTTTACCTTAACTTTGGTAGCTTAGTAATTTTTTTTTTATACAGCAAGGTACTCTGTGTATTACTTTCATTACTTTTTAAAGCAGAGGTTGACAACAACATTTAAGATGAATTATTTAATATCAGGATCAGCAGTTAGCAAGCTGTAGAAATTAGTTCTTTGCAACTCAAGATGCCCACTTTTCTATCAAGCACCCTCATTATCCTCTCTTGTTTCATCACTCCCATCAGGGCATATATATATTTTTTATTTTTTATTTAGAAAAATTAAAAAATTTTTTATTGACATACAGTTGATTTACAGTGTTGTGTTAGTTTCAGATGTAGAGCAAAGTGGTCCAGTTATATAGAAACATATAATCTTTTCAGATTTTTTCCCATACAGGTTGCTACAAAATATTGAGTATAGTTCCCTGTGCTATATGGTAGGTTCTTGTTGTTTATTTTATATATAGTAGTATATATACTGACTCGATAGACATGAGTTTGAGTAAGCTCTGGGAGTTGGTGATGGACAGGGAAGCCTGACATGCTGCAGTCCATGGGGTCGCAGAGTCAGGCACGACTGAGTGACTGAACTGAACTGAACTGATGTATAATACATGTTTCCCTCAAATTGCTAATTATCAGTCCTCTCCCATACCCTCTTTGGTAATCACAAGTTTGCTTATGTCTGTGGTCTATTTCTGTTTTGTAAATAAGTTTATTTGTGTTTATTTATGTTTTTAGATTTCAGATAACTTCTTTTGCCTATCTACTCCTGTCACTCTTTTTCATTCTCCCAGACAGATGTTTTTTAAAGCTTCAGTGATGAAGAATAGCTTCTGCATTTGAAGCGTTGCATTGCAACTTGTTTTTAGCTGTTTTCTAAGTGCCTTGAACTTACACTGCAGGTGCTCAATAGGCACTTATTGAGTCACATAAAGGACAACTAAATGTAGCAGAGCCAGTGATCCTGATCCTCCCTTGGGGAGACTAAATTGGCAATGACTTAGAACTTAGAGGAGCTCTGCATATGCAGCTAATGGACGCTCACACGAATATTCTCACCAGTGCTGCCCACAGAAACACTTTAGTAGAGTTATCGTGGTAAGTAGGCTTTTCAAATTTACAGCTCTAAAACAAAGTTCTTCAAAAATAGGAGAGCTGCTATGGACTGAATTGTGTTCCCCTCTCCTCAAATCAATCCTGCCTGACAGCTGCTGATATCATATTCCTCCACTCCCATGTCCCTGAGCTCCAAATTCACAGTGACTGCCTGGATGGTTCCAGCTGAGAGCTACTGAGACATCATTTTGTTCTTCCAATTTTTTCCTTTTCTATTATTCTACATTTTCTGTTAGCAAAACACAATATAAAAGAGAAAGACACACATACACATCAGATCAGTTCAGTTCAGTCACTCAGTCATGTCCAACTCTTTGCTACCCCATGAATCGCAGCATGCCAGGCCTCCCTGTCCATCACCAACTCCTGGAGTTCACTCAGACTCATGTCCGTCGAGTCAGTGATGCAATCCAACCATCTCATCCTCTGTCTGCTCCTTCTCCTCCTGCCCTCAATCCCTCCCAGCATCACAGTCTTTTCCAATGAGTTAACTCTTCACATGAGGTGGCCAAAATACTGGAGTTTCAGCTTCAGCATCATTTCTTCTAAAGAAATCACAGGGCTGATTTCCTGCAGAATGGACTGGTTGGATCTCCTTGCAGTCCAAGAGACCCTCAAGAGTCTTCTCCAACACCACAGTTCAAAAGCATCAATTCTTCGGCGCTCAGCTTTCTTCACAGTCCAACCCTCACATCCATATATGACCACTGGAAAAACCATAGCCTTGACTAGATGGACATTTGTTGGCAAAGTAATGTCTCTGCTTTTGAATATGCTATCTAGGTCGGTCATAACTTTCCTTCCAAGGAGTAAGCGTCTTTTAATTTCATGGCTGCAGTCACCATCTGCAGTGATTTTGGAGTCCCCCAAAATAAAGTCTTACACTGTTTCCACTGTTTCCCTATCTATTTGCCATGAAGTGATGGGACCAGATGCTATGATCTTTGTTGTCTGAATGTTGAGCTTTAAGCCAACTTTTTCACTCTCCTCTTTCACTTTCATCAAGAGGCTTTTTAGTTCCTCTTCACTTTGTGCCATGAGGGTGGTGTCATCTGCATATCTGAGGTGATTGATATTTCTTCCGGCAATCTTGATTCCAGCTTGTGCTTCTTCCAGCCCAGCATTTCTCATAATGTACTCTACATAGAAGTTAAATAAGCAGGGTGACAATATACAGCCTTGACGTACTCCTTTTCCTATTTGGAACCAGTCTGTTGTTCCATGTCCATTTCTAACTGTTGCTTCCTGACCTGCATATACGTTTCTCAAGAGGCAGGTTAGGTGGTCTGGTATTCCCATCTCTTTCAGAATTTTCTGCAGTTTATTGTGATCCACACAGTCAAAGGCTTTGGCATAGTCAATAAAGTAGAAAGAGATGTTTTTCTGGAACTCTCTTGCTTTTTCCATGATCCAGCGGATGTTGGCAATTTGATCTCTGGTTCCTCTGCCTTTTCTAAAACCAGCTTGAACATCTGGAAGTTCACGGTTCATGTACTGCTGAAGCCTGGCTTGGAGAATTTTGAGCATTTCTTTACTAGCGTGTGAGATAAGTGCAATTGTGCAGTAATTGGAGCATTCTTTGGCATTGCCTTTCTTTGGGATTGGAATGAAAACTGACCTTTTCCAGTCCTGTGGCCACTGCTGAGTTTTCCACATTTGTTGGCATATTGAGTGCAGCACTTTCACAGCATCATCTTTCAGGATTTGAAAGAGCTCAACTGGAATTCCATTCCCTCCACTAGCTTTGTTCATAGTGATGCTTTCTAAGGCCCACTTGACTTCACATTCCAGGATGTCTGGCTCTAGATGAGTGATCACACCATCGTGATTATCTTGGTCGTGAAGATCTCTTTTGTACAATTCTGTGTATTCTTGCCACCTCTCCTTAAATCTTCTGTTTCTGTTAGGTCCATACCATTTCTGTCCCTTTTCGAGCCCATCTTTGCATGAAATGTTCCCTTGGTATCTCTAATTTTCTTTAAGAGATCTCTAGTCTTTCCCATTCTGTTGTTTTCCTCTATTTCTTTGCATTGATCGCTGAGGAAGGCTTTCTTATCTCTTCTTGCTGTTCTTTGGAACTCTGCATTCAGATGCTTATGTCTTTTCTTTTCTCCTTTGCTTTTCATTTCCCTTCTTTTCACAGCTATTTGTAAGGCCTCCTCAGAGAGCCATTTTGCTTTTTTGCATTTCTTTTCCGTGGGGATGGTCTTGATCCCTGTGTCCTGTACAATGTCATGAACTTTCGTCCATAGTTCATCAGGCACTCTATCTATCAGATCTAGTCCCTTAAATCTATTTCTCACTTCCACTGTGTAATCATAAGGGATTTAATTTAGGTCGTACCTGAATGGTCTAGTGGTTTTCCTTACTTTCTTCAATTTAAGTCTGAATTTGACAATAAGTAGTTCATGATCTGAGCCACAAACTGCCCCAGCCCTAAACCTCTGAACAGTTCTACTGATGTATTTCCATTGAAATTCTAATGGAATTGTCAAAAGTGCTCCTTCATAATTGAATACGACTCAAACAGGACTTTTGCTGTGTCTCATAAAGTCTTGTTTGGAAGATTGTACCTAATTATTGACCCATGGGAAGGTCTGAGAAGATCACTTAAAACTTTTAGGGATTTTTGCCAGCTCTACACATAAGTCAGAGAATGCATGAAAAACCTGTATTACAGGCAGCCTATATAGTCTACCACTGCTTACACCCTGGTTCAGTAGAATGACCGCAAGGTTTATTGAACTCTGGATTGTACAATGTAGCTTGCAAATCTGTAATTTTCAAATGGAAAAAGAAGGTGAAAAATTAGCCTCTGTGACTCATACTGCTTTTACTTCTCTGCATTTGCTTTTAAGGAGGGCCAGACTCTCCTGAGGACTTCACAGTTTGATCCCATTTTATCTTTCAAAGCTTCCCCCTTCCATTAATTTTCATTTCAATAGATTCATGAGAAATCGTGGCAGCTCTAATAACATGAACATTAAAAAAGTCCCATAACATCAAGGTTGCGTATTTCCCACTGATTAGCAGTTTTCTCTTGATTAAGTTATGCATTTTTAATTCAAGTCCTTCATTTCTCAACAGTAACACATGGCAGAAGCATCCCTTGGCATAGACCAAATGCATTTATGGCTCCCTGGCTGGGCATATATGAAACTGCTTTGAACTCCAGGCTCTGTGTATGAAAGAAATTCAAAATTCTTAATAAATGCTTCTGTTATAGCCTCTCAGGTGAGCTCTGAGAGGAAGCGTAATCTTCTCATTGTTATGTTAGTGAAAGAAAATGAGACATTGAAGGTGGATAGTTTGTTCAAGGTCATTAAAGTCTTACCATCAGACTAGCCAAGTAGTCTGGAGATCTCAATCCCAGACTGGAGTTGTCTTCAAATATATGCTGTTTCCAGCAAACACCCAAACATATTGGTCGTTTATACTGGCTTCTATGTACCTTCATCTTAGTAACTTATTTATGTTTCATGTGATGCTTAGGGACAGCTCGGCTAGATATTTGAACAATTTATGGACAGGTGCACAGTGAATGGTACCTGAGGGCTTTCTTCCCTCTGGTTCTTCTATTCATTTCAGAATGCTAACATGTTCAGAGTAAGTGCTGCACAAAAGAAGGGATTTTCAGAGTAATTTAAGGCAAGTTGTCATGTGCACCTTTTCTACTAGCACAGGTTTTCTTATCCTAACAAGACTTTCTTTCTTTTTTTTTTTTTAATTTGCATGAGTACAAGAGTTTGTCAGGGAATCTTTGCAGTGAAGATGGAGGAAGACTGGGCCCAAGAAAGTCTCATTTGTCATGCTGGGATTACCCAGTGCTTGGTATCCTGAAGTTTAGTTGGAAAGAGATAAATTAGGCCAATATGGGAGACAGTCCACTGACTCCAAATTATTGGGGTAGTCTTTGTCTCCTTGTATCCAACCTTGGACCCAGTAAATTCTACCTCCTAGCCAATGTGATGCTTCTAAAATGCAAGTCTTTTAAAGTGATTCTCCAGATGAAATTTTCTTGCATTGCACCCTTACTTAGTCAGGTTAATGCCATGTTAGGCTATGATAACAAATTAGCTGCAGACCTTAGTGGCTTCACAAAGCAAAGGTTTAAGTCTTATTCATTCTGCATGTCCCCTAGGTTAGGAAAGATGGGGTTCATGCTCTGCCTTACAGCTGCTTGAGGATCCAGGCTGGTGGAGGCCCTGCCATCTAGATATTGCTTCTGGCTGCAGCAAGCGTAGAAGGTGCGTGGAGTGCCACACTGCTTTCCCAGGCTTTGGACTAGAAGTGATGTATATCACTCTGTCGCAGCCCATTGATCAGAACTAGTTATAAAGATACCTCTGCCATCCCTTTAGCCCAAAGAGGTGGGAAGTATGGTCTTCCTTGTGCTCAGAAGAGAGGAGAATGAATATTGGTGAATACTGGTTAAGTTTACCACCTTCTTCATTGCCCTTGTCATGTAAGTTTCTCATAATTTGGACCTTGCTTTAGCAATAACTACCTCTGACCTCTCCCTACCTCCTGCCTCCTGCCATCCCCACTTATCCTTTTAATCTAGTCATACTGAACTTCTTGTAGTTCACAGGATGTGCTGAGCTATTGCTCACAATTTGTATCTGTATATACTGTTTCCTTTGTCTGAAACACCTTTGTGAACTCTTTTGTACTCTTTATAATTCAGTTCTAGAATTGCTTTCTTTGGGTACAAAGATTTTTCTGATCACCCCACTTGCAACTTGGGTTATTTAGCTGTTCTCTTGATTTGATATCACCCTATATTTAACATTTGTGTAGCATTTATAGAATGGCCCTCTAATTGTGTATTGACTCACTTATTCATCCTCCTAGACTGTCACAAGGTGTCTTGGGAGCAGAGACCATGCTTTACTTAAACTTGAATCCCAAGATCCAATACTTAGCACTTAGTAGGTGGTCAATAAATACTTGTTGAGTGAATACATGAATCACAGACTCTGTACCTTTTTTAGTACACTAAGGTTAGATTTTCTTCTGGAATGCTCTTGCTTTTTTTGAGGGCTTCCCTGGTGGCTCAGAGGTTAAAGCATCTGCCTGGAATGCAGGAGACCTGGGTTCGATCCCTGGTTTGGGAATATCCCCTGGAGAAGGAAATGGCAATCCACTCCAGTACTCTTGCCTGGAGAATCCCAGGGAGGGAGGAGCCTGGTAGGCTAGTCCACGGGATCACAAAGAGTTGGACACGACTGATGATCCAGTGGATGTTGGCAATTTGATCTCTGGTTCCTCTGTCTTTTCTAAAACCAGCCTGATTCAAATGAATTCTTTTTAACGGCTGAGTAATACTCCATTGTGTATATGTACCACAGCTTTCTTATCCATTCATCTGCTGCCGTTAAAAAGAATTCATTTGAATCAGTTCTGATGAGATGGATGAAACTGGAGTCAATTATACAGAGTGAAGTAAGCCAGAAAGAAAAACACCAATACAGTATACTAACACATATGTATGGAATTTAGGAAGATGGCAATGACGACCCTGTATGCAAGACAGGAAAAAAGACACAGATGTGTATAACGGACTTTTGGACTCAGAGGGAGAGGGAGAGGGTGGGATGATTTGGGAGAATGGGAATTCTAACATGTATACTATCATGTAAGAATTGAATCGCCGGTCTATGTCTGACGCAGGATACAGCATGCTTGGGGCTGGTGCATGGGGATGACCCAGAGAGATGTTGTGGGAGATGTTGTGGGGAGGGAGGTGGGAGGGGGGTTCATGTTTGGGAATGCATGTAAGAATTAAAGATTTTAAAATTTTAAAAATAAAAAACTAAAATAAAATAAAATAAAATAAAACCAGCCTGAACATCTGGAAGTTAACGGTTCACACCTTTGACTGTGTGGATCACAATAAACTGTGGAAAATTCTGAAAGAGATGGGAATACCAGACCACCTAACCTGCCTCTTGAGAAACGTATATGCAGGTCAGGAAGCAGCAGTTAGGACTGGACATGGAACAACAGACTGGTTCCGAATAGGAAAAGGAGTATGTCAAGGCTGTATACTGTCACCCTGCTTATTTAACTTATATGTAGGGTAAATCATGAGAAATGCTGGGCTGGAAGAAGCACAAGCTGGAATCAAGGTTGCCAGGAGAAATATCAATAATCTCAGATATGCAGATGACACCACCCTTATGGCAGAAAGTGAAGAGGAACTAAAATGCTTCTGGATGAAAGTGAAAGGGGAGAATGAAAAAGTTGGTTTAAAGCTCAACATTCAGAAAATGAAGCTCATGGCATCCGGTCCCATTACTTCATGGGAAATAGATGGGGAAACAGTGGAAGTGGTGTCAGACTTTAGTTTTTTGGGCTCCAAAACCACTGCAGATGGTGACTGCAGCCATGAAATTAAAAGATGCCTACTCCTTGGAAGGAAAGTTATGGCCGACCTAGATAGCATGTTGAAAAGCAGAGACATTACTTTGCCAACAAAGGTCCGTCTAATTAAGGCAATGGTTTTTTTCCAGTGGTCATGTATGGATGTGAGAGTTGGACTGTGAAGAAAGCTGAACACTGAAGAACTGATGCTTTTGAACTGTGGTGTTGGAGAAGACTCTTGAGAGTCCCTTGGACTGAAAGGAGATCCAACCAGTCCATTCTGAAGGAGATCAGCCCTGGGTGTTCTTTGGAAAGAATGATGCTAAAGCTGAAACCCCAGTACTTTGGTCACCTCATGCGAAGAGTTGACTCATTGGAAAAGACTCTGATGCTGGGAGGAATTGGGGGCAGGAGGAAAAGGGGATGACAGGGATTGGGGGCAGGAGGAAAAGGGATTGAGGTCAGGAGGAAAAGGGGAAAAGACTCTGATGCTGGGAGGGATTAGGGGCAGGAGGAAAAGGGGACCACAGCCATTGAGATGGCTGGATGACATCACCGACTCGATGGACGTGAATTTGAGTGAACTCTGGGAATTGGTGATGGACTGGGAGGCCTGGCCTGCTGCAATTCATGGGGTTGCAAAGTGTCAGACATGACTGAGAGACTGAAGTGAACTGAACTGAAGGTTAGATTTGGAAGCTAGGAATTTATAGAGAAGATCTGTGCAAAAATAAAATAATTAAAATCTTATTTTTTTTGGAAGTCCATATTTCCACAATTGATCAATCTCTTTTTAGAGAAATTTTTTATATTTATCTTAAATGAAATTAGGGGTGTGAGAAGGGTTACATAATCTAGATAAGAATTTCTTTTTTTCCTTAGGACTGATCTCTTTTTAAGTCAGTTCACAATTTTGTCATCTTGTACACCTGTGTTTTATTTATATAACTGCATATATAAATGTAGGTTACTCAAGCCCATGATCACACTTGAAGTCTGACATATCATCAGTTGCCATTTTTCTTGAAATTCTCAGGGAGCATTCATGCTAATTATTTTGACTCTCTGTGAGACTTATGTTTTGTCTCTGTAATGAGTTGAACTGTGTCTGCTACCCCTTGGCATCTGTGAATATGACCTTACCTGAAAATAGGGTCTTTGCAGATGTTATTAGAGCTGTAAGATGACGTCATACTGTTTAGAGTAGGCCTTTATAAGAAGAGATATGCTGGCTCATGGGGGGAGTGCTGTGTGATGACAGAAACAGAGATTGGAGTGGTGAAGCCGAGTCAACAGGTACCAAGGACTGGTGGCCGCAAGAAGCTTGCAGAAGGCAAAGACTGATTCCACTCAGTGCCTCAAAGATTATCATGACACTGCTGGCATCCAGATTTTGGACTTCTAGCTTCCAGAGCTGTGAGAGAGTCCATTTCTGTTGCTTTAAGACATCCATTTTTTGGTGCTTTGTTGTGGCAGCCTCTTTCTAATTTTTTTTCCCTCTAATACACAAAATCAGTCTTAGTACTCAAGTCCAGGCTTGCAAGCTAGCATATAAAACAAAGCAATTTTGTGAGCCAGTGAAGGGTTGACTGTATTCTTTTTTTCAAAAGAGGCTTTTAAAGTAGGCTGGGAAAGAGATGTTTGAAAACTTAAAAAGAGTTAAAAAACCAGTGATCCCCTAACTTATAAGAAACCCTCACATCTAAGACTGTTGTTCTTGTCAGGGTAGCCCTGGTTAAGATGATGCTGTGGAGAAGGCAGCAGCTATCTTGCTGGGTTGAAGAGAACTTCTGGATGACCAGGAAAACTAAGTGGTTGAAATTCTGCTGGGTTTAGTCAATTGTGACTCAGGTGTCCTGCTCATTCTTATGTGCCTTCCTGAATTACACAGTTTGGAAAATTAGAAATACACTTTTGAAAGAATCTATTGCAGGCTGTGGTACTGGAAGAAAATTATGCTGTGGCAGCAGCATAAGAGAAATTTGGAAATTTGAGAAATTTGAAATTTGGAAGGTGGAAGTGAGGCAGAGATCATATTCCTGGTGCCATTTTAGCTGGCAAGCAAGATCATGGAGATGTGAGTGTAGGAAGGCAGCTATAGTGCTTGGATCAGCGTTTCAGAGTCAGCTATATCTTCCTATGTGGGTGTCAAAAGAGAGTTGTGGAAGTAGTAGTGGCAATTTTTTGATTCGTGAATGGAGCTTCAGTGTTCGTAACTTCAAAATCTCCAGTGATATCACCCTGACTTCTGATACTTCAGTTTTTATCAGAGCTTTGTAAACATCTGATTTTCTATATGAAGTTCCAATCGGTTAAAAATATTATTAGGTTTGTGCAAAGGTAATTGTGATTTCTGAATGTTGAGCTTTAAGCCAACTTTTTCACTCTCTTCTTTCACTTTCATCAAGAGGCTTTTTTAGCTCCTCTTCACTTTCTGCCATAAGGGTGGTGTCATCTGCATATCGGAGGTTATTGATACTTGTTCCAGCAATCTTCATTCCAGCTTGTGTTTCTTCCAGTCCAGCGTTTCTCATGATGTAGTCTGCATATAAGTTAAATAAGCAGGGTGACAATATACAGCCTTGATGTACTCCTTTTCCTATTTGGAACCAGGCTGTTGTTTCATGTCCAGTTCTAACTGTTGCTTCCTGACCTGCATACAGATTTCTCAAGAGGCAGGTCAGGTGGTCTGGTATTCCCATCTCTTTCAGAATTTCCCACAGTTTATTGTGATCCACACAGTCAAAGGCTTTGGCATAGTCAATAAAGTAGAAAGAGATGTTTTTCTGGAACTGTCTTGCTTTCTCCATGATCCAGCGGATGTTGGCAATTTGATCTCTGGTTCCTCTGCCTTTTCTAAAACCAGCTTGAACATCAGGGAGTTCATGGTTCATGTATTGCTGAAGTCTGGCTTGGAGAATTTTGAGCATTACTTTACTAGCAGGTGAGATGAGTGCAGTTCTGTGGTAGTTTGAGCATTCTTTGGCATTGCGTTTCTTTGGAATTGGAATGAAAACTGACCTTTTCCAGTCCTGTGGCCACTGCTGAGTTTTCCACATTTGCTGGCATATTGAGTGCAGCACTTTCACAGCATCATCTTTCAGGATTTGAAACAGCTCAACTGGAATTTCATCACCTCCACTAGCTTTGTTGGTAGTGATGCTTTCTAAGGCCCACTTGACTTCACATTCCAAGATGTCTGGCTCTAGATTAGTGATCACATCATCATGATTATCTGGGTCGTGAAGATCTTTTTTGTACAGTTCTTCCGTGTATTCTTGCCACCTCTTCTTAATATCTTCTGCTTCTGTAGAAGCAAAAGCCCATCTTTGCATGACGTGTTCCCTTGGTATGTCTAATTTTCTTTTAGAGATCTTTAGTCTTTCCCATTCTGTTGTTTTCCTCTATTTCTTTGCATTGATCGCTGAAGAAGGCTTTCTTATCTCTCCTTGCTATTCTTTGGAACTCTGCATTCAGATGCTTATATCTTTTCTTTTCTCCTTTGCTTTTCACTTCTCTTCTTTTCAGAGCTATTTGTAAGGCCTCCCCAGACAGCCATTTTGCTTTTTTGCATTTCTTTTCCATGGGGATGCTCTTGATCCCTGTCTCCTGTACAATGTCATGAACCTCCTTCCATAGTTCATCAGGCACTCTATCTATCAGATCTAGGCCCTTAAATCTATTTCTCACTTCCACTGTATAATCATAAGGGATTTGATTGAGGTCATACCTGAATGGTCTAGCGGTTTTCCCTACTTTCTTCAATTTAAGTCTGAATTTGGCAAGAAGGAGTTCATGATCTGAGCCACAGTCAGTTCCTGGTCTTGTTTTTGTTGACTGTATAGAGCTTCTCCATCTTTGGCTGCAAAGAATATAATCAGTCTGATTTCGGTATTGACCATCTGGTGGTGTCCATGTGTAGAGTCTTCTCTTGTGTTGTTGGAAGAGGGTGTTTGCTATGACCAGTGCATTTTCTTGGCAAAACTCTATTAGTCTTGGTCCTGCTTCATTCCGCCTTCCAAGGCAAAATTTGCCTGTTACTCCAGGAGTTTCTTGACTTCTCTACTTTTGCATTCCAGTCCCCTATATATGAAAAGGACATCTTTTTTGGGTGTTAGTTCTAAAAGATCTTGTAGGTCTTCATAAAAGTGTTCAACTTCAGTTTTTCAGTGTTATTGCTTGGGGCATAGACTTGGGTAACTGTGATATTGAACGGTTTGCCTTGGAGACGAACAGAGATCATTCTCTTGTTTTTGAGATTGCATCCAAGTACTGCATTTCGGACTCTTTTGTTGACCGTAATGGCTACTCCATTTCATCTGAGGGATTCCTGCCTGCAGTAGTAGATGTAATGGTCATCTGAGTTAAATTCACCCATTCCAGTCCATTTTAGTTCGCTGATTCCTAGAATGTCTACGTTTACCCTTGCCATCTCTTGTTTGACCACTTCCAATTTGCCTTGATTCATGGACCTGACATTCCGGGTTCCTATGGCAATATTGCTCTTTACAGCATCAGATCTTGCTCCTATCACCAGTCACATCCACAACTGGATATTGTTTTTGCTTTGACTGCATCCCTTCATTCTTTCTGGAGTTATTTCTCCACTGATCTCCAGTAGCATATTGGGCACCTAATGACCTGGGGAGTTCCTCTTTTGGTATCCTAGCATTTTGCCTTTTCCTACTGTTCATGGGGTTCTCAAGACAAGAATACTTGCCATTCCCTTCTCCAGTGGACCACAAATAGATGGGGAAACAGTAGAAACAGTGTCAGACTTTATTTTTTTGGGCTCCAAAATCACTACAGATGGTGACTGCAGCCATGAAATTAAAAGACACTTACTCCTTGGAAGAAAAGTTATGACCAACCTAGATAGTATATTCAAAAGCAGAGACATTACTTTGCCGACTAAGGTCCATCTAGTCAAGGCTCTGGTTTTTCCAGTGGTCATGTATGGATGTGAGAGTTGGACTGTGAAGAAGGCTGAGCACCTAAGAATTGATGCTTTTGAACTGTGGTGTTGGAGAAGACTCTTGAGAGTCCCTTGGGCTGCAAGGAGATCCAACCAGTCCATTCTGAAGGAGATCAGCCCTGGGATTTCTTTGGAAGGAATGATGCTAAAGCTGAAGCTCCAGTACTTTGGACACCTCATGCCAAGAGTTGACTCATTGGAAAAGAGTCTGATGCTGGGAGGGATTGAGGGCAGGAGAAGAAGGGGACGACCGAGGATGAGATGGCTGGATCACATCACGGACTCAATGAATGTGAGTCTGAGTGAACTCCGGGAGTTGGTGATGGACAGGGAGGCCTGGCGTGCTGCGATTCATGGGGTCGCAAAGAGTCGGACATGACTGAGTGACTGAACTGACTGAATTGTGATTTTGGATCATGAATTTTAAATCATTATAACTAAGGATCAAACATATTTTTAAATTAATCAAAATAGGAATCATTATAATCAATACATTTTTGACAATGAGAAGTTTGTTTATTCCTGTGGCATAAAACTCCATGATTCAGAATTTGACAGACATGTGGAAAGCATTTTCTGCCTCCTGCTCATTGTGGGAGGGTTCTCCCTGAAAAAGTTGTCAAGATGCTTGAATAAGTAGTAGTCAGTTGGCAAAAGGTCAAGCGAATATGGCAGATGAGGCAATACTTCGTAATCCAATTTGTTTAAGTTTTGAAGTGTTGGCTGTGTGACGTGTGGTTGGGTATTGTCACAGAGGATTGGGCCCTTTCTGATGACTGATGCTGGTTCTGGGCATTTCAGTTTTTAGAGCATCTTGTCAACTTGCTGGGAATACTTCTCAGATCTCTTTGCAGGGTTTCAGAAAGTTGTACTGGATCAGACTGGCCAGCAGTAGACCAACAAAGAGTGACCATGATTTTCTTTGGTGCAATTTTGGCTTTTGGAAGTGTTTTAGAGCTTCTTATTGGCCCAACCACTGAACTGGGTCATTGCATGTTGTATAAAATCCATTTTTCATCACACGTCACAATCCAATTGAGAAATTGTTCATTGTTGTAAAGAATAAGAGAAGACAACACTTCAAAACAATTTTTTTTCATAGTTTTTGCTCAGCTCATGAGGCACCCACTTATTGAGTTTTTCACCTTTCCAATTTGCTTCAAATGCTGAACAAACATAGAATGGTTGACGTTGAGTTTTTCAGCGACTTCTCTTGTAGGTGGAAGAGGATCAGCTTTGATGATTGCTCTCAATTGGTTATTGTCAACTTCCAATGGCCAGTTACTACATATCATCTTCAAGGTGCTTGTCTCCTTTACAAAACTTCTTGAACCACGACTGCACAGTAAGTTCATTAGCAGTTCCTGGGCCAAATGCCTTGTTGTCTCTGCAAGTTGTCTCTGCTGTTTTATGACCCATTTTGAACTTGAATAAAAATATTGCTCAAATATGCCTTTTGTCTAACATCATTTCCATAGTCTAAAATATATGTACCATCAGTAGCAAGCAGTAAGTAATTATTTAAAAAATTAAGCAAGAAATGCACATCAAAATGACATTTAACATAACCACATTTAACAATTTTCCAATATCTAATGGCAAATTTGACAATGCAAAAACTGAAATTATGTTTGCATCAACATAATAGTTGGTATTTGGTTTAAGTCTGGTTTTTGGCTTAAATTCTGACTGATGAGAATTTGGATTGATTATTTGACTTGGTCGGATTTAAAGGCAGTGATATTTCTGGCATTGCCAGATGATTGTATCCTGGTAGTCAGTAGCATGCAGTGGCAAGAGTTCTTGAACTTTGGGTCCCCAGGGAAAAAGTGCCCATGGAATGCAGGCTCTGGAAGACTGAAGGATTTCCACTAGAGACTTCTATGATAGGAACAAGAAATGCAAAGACTGGGGTGGTGTGGCTGTGATCAGGAATTTTCTGTGGCTCCTCTAAAAATATTTATTAATGTTGTAGGCTGATAATACTGCAATCTGCTCTTTTGACTTGCTAAATTATAGCAAAAGTTGAATTCACAGCCTTTCCAAGTCTTCTTTTTTCAGGGTCAGGACTGGTGATAGCTTACAGTAAATGGTGTCAGATTCATGATCTCTGAAGAAGATTTAGCATCAGGACCAGAGACTAGGCTTGATCAGTCAAGAGTTTTGTGTAGCAGAGTTTTATTAAAGTGAAAAAGGATAGAGAAAGCTTCTGACATAGACATCAGAAGGGGGATGGTGAGTGCCCCCACTTGCTAGTTTTAGCAAGATGTTTTATGTCTGTTAGAAAGCTATTAATCAGGTAAGATAGACACCTCGAGGCTGATGGAGTTTCACCAGGCCCTTCTCCCACAGTATGCATTTTTGAGATAGGATGGCATGAGGTGTGTCATCCCCTAGGCATAAAACAATTGTTATGAGTGCTGGTTTGTTGAACTATTATTAGCCCAAGGTTTGAGAAAAGAAAAAAAAAGTTAGTCTTAGGTGGAACCATTTTGAAGAAAGGCAAATTCTGAAGCAAATATATAGTTTCATTAACATAGCTTAAGAAAAACAACAAAAAATATGCATTGGTTAGCTCAAGATTTGAGAAAAGTTAAGTTCAGGTGGAACCAGGTGTCGTCATAGAAACACAGAATTTTAAGAGACACTTGAAGCCTATTTGCTCTGTTTAGAGACCCCTGGCCTTTCTGCCTGTTACCCTCTCACTGGGACACTAAGAATTGGGATGGGGGACATTTGAGTAGACTTGAGTGAATCTGAGTAGTCTGAGCACCCAAACTCCTGAGTCTCCCTTCCCCTTTGATGCAGCCTCTCTTTCCTACCTCTGGGACTGGTCCTGTATCCGGTGGACAACTTAATTGTCTCTCATGAAGGCAATTGCCTTAAGAGGGCATGCCAACTCTCCTCAGAAAGCATCCCAATCATTCCTCATCACCTTGATATGCCAGTCTTAGCATATCTCAGGAGCATTACAATGTCTGATCCAAAGGAAAAGGCTTACACATGGGGTTGAAAAGAGTCGACATGACTGAGTGACTAACACTTTTACTTTCACATACTAAATTGGTAATCTAGTGAGTAAAATATTTCTAAATTCTATGAGCCAATCTAGCAAATTAATTGAACCCTAGCAGGGGTAGTTGGAATCTTAGATCTATACCTAGTTGATCAGAACCCAGGTGACAACCTGAACTTTTGAATAGCTTCTGAAGTGTGTGTGTATGTGTCGGGGAGGAAATCTTGGAGGACCAAGCTCTTAACCTGTGGAATCTCATGCTATCTCTGGATGGATGGTGTCATAATTGAGTTTGAATTTTAGGATACCTGTCTAGCAGTGGAGAATTGCTTGGTAATCATGGGGGAAAACCCCACATGTTGGATTTGGGTTCAGCATTGTTAATATGCAACCCTGGTGTCTCTGGTTAAAGAACACTAGTCAGATTGTTTAAGTAAGTGAAGTCGCTCAGTCGTGTCTGACTCTTTGTGACCCCATGGACTATAGCCTACCAGGCTCCTCTGTCCATGGGATTTTCCAGGCAATAGTACTGGAGTGGATTGCCATTTCCTTCTCCAGCGGATCTTCCCGACCCAGGGATCGAACCCGGGTCTCCCACATTGTAGACAGACGCTTTACCATCTGAGCCACCAGGGAAGCCAGATTGTTTAGGGTCCAACTTAATGGCCTCATTTTAATTTAATGACCTCTTAAAGGCCCTATCTCCAAATATAGTCACATCTTGAGATACTGAGAGTTAGGGCTTCAATGTAAACATTTTGGAGAGGGGAGCACAATTCAACTAGTTCAGTAGGCAGCAGAGTAAGGATAATTATCAGAATTATTTGACTGGCTGGGACCTTTGTGGTGACTAACAATTACGTTTTCCATGTTAAATCAATGGGCAAACTGTAGGGATCCTGTTTATCTTTATAGCTCAAACATCTAAAATAAAATCTTTATATCTAGTGAATGGAAACTGGTTTGAGTTGACAAGATGTAGAGACAAGAACCCCTCTTCAAATCTCAGACTGGAGAGAGTTTATACACCCACAGCTTCTTGACTCATGGTTCCTTTTGAAAGTGTACCTGCAATGCTTTTGTTACTGCGTTCAATAAATCTTTTTCTTAGACTTTCCCAAGTGATTTGCCATTTTCATGACACTTGAACACTGGAAAAAAATGTTATTTTAAGGATCATTGATTAATGACTCTAAAATATTGATAATCCTTAGAGATCTAGAAAACACTATGGTCCTCAGGTTAAAATAAACTTATTGAGGATCAGATGATAAGTATAATAAGGGCTCTTTTGGTATTAAAGGCCATGTGAAAACTATTGGAACTGCCCCTGCTTTTCAAAGTAGTAAATCAAAAGCATTTCTGTATCTCTGGGGGAAAGACTCACAGAGATTGGTGCTACCACCAGAGATAGAATGGATATAGACTGGCTTTAGAGGATAAAAGCTTATTATTTTAATCAAGTGATGATTCCAATTAGTTTCTTTGCTAGAGCGAATCAACAGTCTTTGGCATGCATCTGTAATTATGGTGAATACTTTTTCTCCTTTTCTCCCCAAGCAGGGGGCATCAGAAGCTCTTTGTTCTTAACTTGATAAGAGCATTGTTTATGCATCTAACTTCAGGGCTAGGTCATCCCTCCCATTCTCTGTCACAAGATGGCAATATCTCAGTCTTTGTTTTTCCTTTGGCTGAATAATATTACATTGCACACGTATACCACAATTTCTTTATCCATTCATTCATCTGTGGACAATTAGGTTGTTTCCATATCTAGGCTATCATAAATAATGCTGTGATAAACAATACAGGTGCATGTATATTTTCAATTTGCTGTTTTTGTTTTCTTGATATAAATATTCAGAAGTGAAATTTCTGGATTGTATGAAAGCTCCATTTTTATTTTTCTGAGGGCTCTCCATACTGTTTTCTATAGTGGCTGTACCAATTTACATTCCTACCAATAGTGTGCGAGGGTTTCCTTTTCTCCATATCCTTGCCAATACTTGTTATTTGTTGTCTTTTGGTAATAGCCATTCTAACAGGTGTGAGGTGATATTTCATTGTTTTGATTTGCATTTCCCTAATGATTAGTGATGTTGAGCATCTTTTCATATGCCTGTTGGCCATCTGTGTCTTCTTTGAAAAAATGTCTGATCAGGTTTCCTGCCCATTTTAATTGGATTGTTTTTTGATGTTGAGTGATGATAGCTAAATTTATAGCTGGGTCCTTAGGTAACAGAATATCAAAGGCAGACTGTGACTGAACTAAAAGAAAAAGAAACATCATCCAAAGATAGAGAGCCAACGGCTGAAATCTTTGGATTCTTCTTTTGTGGAAAGGATGAACTATTTAATGTTTCTATATGCAATGTTTATGTTCTATTAGGTTGGAAAAATATAGTTTTTACTATTGTTATTTAGAATTTATTTTATATCAAATGATATATACAGGTGTGGAGAAGCCAAAGAGAGGGGCTATGCTGGGTATCACTTTCTAACTCTTTCCAACTACCTGTGAGGGCCTGAAAACCTTAAAATCACATCTCCCAGCTCCCTTTGCTCTTAGGATTCTTCATGCAAGTAAGGTTCCACTAATTTGAGCTGTGGAAATGAGACAGATGCATACTTCCTGGTGCTGTTTGTGGAGACAGACAATATTGTGGAGTCATGAGGCAGTTGTGGCAGTCAGACTCAGGGTTCTAATTGCCATCTGCTAACTCAGGGGTGTCTAGAGGAAGAGGCAGGGTGTCTGGATATAGATTTCAGGACTTAGTCAGCAGCTTCCTGAGTGTCATCAGATAGTTCTCACAGAAGCAGCAGCAGTTTCCTGGTTCTTGATTGCAGCCCTAGAAATAAGCTCTTGAATTCAATCATTCTTATACTCACATGCCTCCCCCTTTTAAAGATTTTGTGTGTCTGAGTCCTTACATGAAGTTACCTTCTTCTTAAAATACCTAGGCTAGTAATATTTTATGTACAGAAGTCTGTCTATGAATCTATAGTGCTGTCTACATCTTAAGCTTTCAGAGATTCCAAGAAGGTTTTTAGCTCTGTGCCTCTTGAAACCCACAAAAAGAATATAAAAAGAGGCCCAAACTAACCACCTTTATTCTGTTTGATGATGCTATAAAAGTGACGATTTTCACTATATTAAGGCTTCATTTTTTTGTAGAAATTGACATTAAGCCTGAGATAGCAAAGTATAGAAGGATTGATAATTGCTGTAAAGCCAAACACTTAGTGAGTACTTAACATATTCCAGGCATTATACTAAGCATGACATATACATTAGTTAATAATCCCAGCAGTCCAATAAGGTAAAGTCTTGAATTATTCTCATGTGTATAGGTGAAGAAACTGAACTAAGAGATACTGAGTGACTGGCTCGGGATTGCACAGCTATTTGAATGTTGCCAGGGCTCATATCTAGAGTCCAGTTCCAGAACACACAATCTAACCGCAATATTGTGCTGCTTTAAAACCAGAAAAATGGGGGCTCCATTCTTACTTTTAACATTTAGCAGGTTACTCATACACCCTTTGCTAGGTCTCTCATTTGTACAGCAGAGAGGCTAATAACCCCATGAGTTGTAATGATTCAAAGACCTAAGGTATGAGTGAAAGCAGCCTGTATGTCAGTGAAGTTTTAATGATGTTAAAAGTGTTGTTATTGCTAACAAGCTTATAAGATGCCCCTCAACCCCCGCAACAAGCAAGAAGGGTGGAGATAGTTGAAGACATTGAGAGACTTGTAGGAGGAAGTGATCAATTTCTTAAAAGAGCGACTTGGTCTTTGAATAGGAGGCTTAGGATAGTAAAGGCTTCTTTAATCTTGACGATTTTGGCTCTTGCTGTCCCTGAAGGTTTATAAAGTGTGAGATAACTGGGCCAATAGTATCTTCCCTTTCTGTACTCCTTCTGTTCTCTGGGAAGGGGTTCAGCTGATAGATCAACATAGAATTAGCAATACCTTGAAACAGGTTTTAGTTGGTACCAAGTGACTAAGCCTTTATAGACTTTCCTGAGAGATATAGGATACTAAAAGAGGAACTCCCCAGGTCAGTAAGTGTCCAATGTGCTACTGGAGATCAGTGGAGAAATAACTCCAGAAAGAATGAAGGGATGGAGCCAAAGCAAAACAATACCCAGTTGTGGACATGACTGGTGATAAAAGCAAGGTCCGATGCTGTAAAGAGCAATATTGCATAGGAACCTGGAATGTTAGGTCCATGAATCAAGGCAAATTGGAAGTAGTCAAACAGGAGATGGCAAGAGTGAACGCCCACATTCTAGGAATCAGCCAACTAAAATGGAATGGAATGGATGAATTTAACTCAGATGACCATTATAGCTACTACTGGGGGCAGAAATCCCATAGGAGAAAGGAGTAGCCATCATGGTCAACAAAAGAGTCTGAAATGCAGTACTTGGATGCAATCTCAAAAACGACAGAATGATCTCTGTTTGTTTCCAAGGCAGACTGTTCAATATCACAGTAATCCAAGCCTATGCCCCAACCAGTAACACTGAAAAGCTGAAGTTGAACGGTTCTATGAAGACCTACAAGACCTTTTAGAACTAACACCCCAAAAAGATGTCCTTTTCATTATAGGGGACTGGAATGCAAAGGTAGGAAGTCAAGAAACATCTGGAAACAGGCAAATTTGGCCTTGGAGTACAGAAGGAAGCAGGGCAAAGGCTAATAGAGCTTTGCCAAGAGAATGCACTGGTCAGAGCAAACACCCTCTTCCAACAACACAAGAGAAGACTCTACACATGGACATCACCAGATGGTTAAAACCTAAATCAGACTGATTATATTCTTTGCAGCCAAAGATGGAGAAGCTCTATACAGTCAGCAAAAGACTGGGAGCTGACTGTGGCTCAGATCATGAACTCCTTCTTGCCAAATTCAGACTCAAATTGAAGAAAGTAGGGAAGACCACTAGACCATGCAGGTATAATATAAACCAATCCCTTATGATTATACAGTGAAAGTGAGAAATAGTTTTAAGGGACTAGATCTGATAGACAGAGTGCCTGATGAATTATGGACAGAGGTTTGTGACATTGTACAGGAGACAGGGATCAAGACCATCCCCATGGAAAAGAAATGCAAAAAAGCAAAATGGCTGTCTGGGGAGGCCTTACAAATAGCTGTGAAAAGAAGAGAAGCGAACAGCAAAGAAGAAAAGAAAAGATATAAACATCTGAATGCAGAGTTCCAAAGAATAGCAAGGAGAGATAAGAATGCCTTCCTCAGCAGTCAATGCAAAGAAATAGAGGAAAACAACAGAATGGGAAAGACTAAAGATCTCTTCAAGAAAATTAGAGATACCAAGGGAACATTTCATGCAAAAATGGGCTCGATAAAGGACAGAAATGGTATGAACCTAACAGAAGCAGAAGATATTAAGAAGAGGTGGCAAGAATACCCAGAAGAACTGTACAAAAAAGATCTTCATGGCCCAGATAATCACAATGGTGTGATCACTCCCCTAGAGCCAGACATCCTGGAATGTGAAGTCAAGTGGGCCTTAGAAAGCATCACCACAAACAAAGCTAGTGGAGGGGATGGCATCCCAGTTGACCCATTTCAAATCCTAAAAGATGATGCTGTGAAAATGCTGCACTCAATATGCCAGCAAATGTGGAAAACTCAGCAGTGGCCACAGGACTGGAAAAGGTCAGTTTTCACTCCAATCCCAAAGAAAGGCAATAACAAAAAATGCTCAAACTACCACAAAATTGCACTCATCTCACCTGCTAGTAAAGTAATGCTCAAAATTCTCCAAGACAGGCTTCAGCAATATGTGAACCGTGAACTTCCAGATGTTCAAGCTGGTTTTAGAAAAGGCAGAGGAACCAGAGATCAAATTGCCAACATCCGCTGGATCATCAAAAAAGCAAGTGAGTTCCAGAAAAACATCTATTTCTGCTTTATTGACTATGCCAAAGCCTTTGACTGTGTGGATCACAATAAACTGTGGGAAATTCTGAAAGAGATGGGAATACCAGACCACCTGACCTTCCTCTTGAAAAACTTATATGCAGGTCAGGAAATAACAGTTAGAACAGGACATGGAACAACAGACTGGTTCCAAATAGGAAAAGGAGTACATCAAAGCTGTATATTGTCACCCTGCTTATTTAACTTATATGCAGAGCACAGCATGAGAAACGTTGGACTGGAAGAAACACAAGCTGGGATCAAGATTGACAGGAAAAATATCAATAACCTGAGATATGCAAATGAAGAGGAACTAAAAAGCCTCTTGTTGAAAGTGAAAGAAGAGAGTGAAAAAGTTGGCTTAAAGCTCAACATTCAGAAAATGAAGATCATGGCATCTGGTCCCATCACTTCATGGGAAATAGATGGGGAAACAGTGGAAACAGTGTCAGACTTTATTTTTTGGGGTTCCAAAATAACTGCAGATGGTGATTGCAGCCATGGAATTAAAAGATGCTTACTCCTTGGAAGAAAAGTTATGACCAACCTAGATAGCATATTCAAAAGCAGAGACATTACTTTGCCAACAAAGGTCCATCTAGTCAAGGCGATGGTTTTTCCATTGGTCATGTATGGATGTGAGAGTTGAACTGTGAACAAAGCTGAGTGCTGAAGAATTGATGCTTTTGAACTGTGGTGTTGGAGAAGACTCTTGAGAGTCCCTTGGCCTGCAAGGAGATCCAACCAGTCCATCCTAAAGGAGATCAGTCCTGGGTGTTCATTGGAAGTACTGATGCTGAAGTTGATACTCCAATACTTTGGCCACCTGATGCGAAGAGTTGACTCATTGGAAAAGACTGATGCTGGGAGGGATTCGGGGCAGGAGGAGAAGGGGAAAACAGAGGATGAGATGGCTGGATGGCATCACCGACTAGATGGACATGAGCTTGAGTAAACTCCGGGAGCTGATGATGGACAGGGAGGCCTGGCGTGCTGCGATTCATGGGGTCACAAAGAGTCAGACACGACTGAGTGACTGAAGTGAACAGAACTGAGGCATTTCACTATGTTCTGTCCACACACCTTTATTCTGCCTACTCACACAGCCTCTGATCCTCTTTTCTTCTCTCATATTTTGGTTTGCTATATCTCCTTAAAGAGAAAAATCTTTTCTTCACCTTCAGTTCAGTTCAGTCTCTCAGACATGTCCAACACTTTGAGACCCCTTGCAGCACGCCAGGCTTCCTGTCCATCACCAACTCTTGGAGTTTACTCAAACTCATGTCCATCGAGTCTGTGATGCCATTCAACCATCTCATCCTCTGTCATTCCCTTCTTCTCTCACCTTCAATATTTTCCAGCAATAGGGTCTTTCCAATGAGTCAACTCTTCGCATGAGGTGGCCAAAGTATTGGAGTTTCAGTTTCAGCATCAGTCCTTCCAATGAATATTCAGGACTGATTTCCTTTGGACTGACGGTTGAATCTCCTTATAGCCCAAGTGACTCTCAAGAGTCTTCTCCAACACCATAGTTTAAAAGCATCGATTCTTTGGTGCTCAGCTTTCTTTATAGTCCAACTCTCACATCCAACATAATTACTGGAAAAACCGTAGCTTTGACTAGATGGACTTTTGTTGGCAAAGTAATATCTCTGCTTTTCAATATGCTGTCTAGGTTGATGACAGCCTTTCTTCCAAGTAGCAAGTGTCTTTTAATTTCATGGCTGCAGTTACCATCTGCAGTGATTTTGGAGCCAAAAAACAAAGTCTCTCATTGTTTCCATTATTTTCCCATCTATTTTTCCATGAAGTGATGGGATGTGATGGCATGATTTTAGTTTTCTGAATGTTGATTTAAGCCAACTTTTTCACTCTCCTCTTTCACCTTCATCAAGAGGCTCTTTAGTTATTCACTTTTTGCCATGAGGCTGGTATCCTCTGCATATTGATATTTTATATGATATTGAATATTGATATTGAATTGTATATTTCAGTATTGATATTGAATATTGATACTGAGGTTATTGATATTTCTCCTGGCAATCTTAATTTCAGCTTGTGCTTCTTCCAGCCCAGCGTTGCTCATGATGTACTCTGCATAGAAGTTAAATAAGCAGGGTGACAATATACAGCCTTGACGTACTCCTTTCCCTATACGGAACCAGTCTGTTGTTCCATGTCCAGTCTAACTATTGCTTCTTGACCTGCAGACAGATTTCTCAAGAGGCAAGTCAGGTGGTGTGGTATTCCCATCTCTTGAAGAGTTTTCCACAGTTTGTTGTGATCCACACAGTCAAAGAATTTGGTGTAGTCAATAAAGCAGAAGTAGATGTTTTTCTCGAACTTTCATCCTTTTTCTATGATCCAACGGTTGTTGGCAATTTGATCTCTGATTCCTCTGCCTTTTTAAAATGCAGTTTGAACATCTGGAATTCATGGTTCACATACTGTTGAACCTGGCTTGGAGAATTTTGAGCATTACATTGTCAGTGTGTGAGATGAGTGCAATTGTGGGGTAGCTTGAACATTCTTTGGCATTGCCTTTCTTTGGGATTGGAATGAGAACTGACTTTTTACAGTCCTGTGGCTACTTTTCAGTTTTCAAAATTTATTGGCATATTGAGTGCATTTCTACAGCATCATCTTTTACAATATGAAATAGCTCAACTGGGATTCCATCACCTGTACTAGCTTTGTCGTAGTGATGCTTCCTAAGGCCCACTTGACTCGCAACCCAGAATGTCTGGCTCTAGGTGAGTAATCACACCATTGTGGTTATCTGCATCATGAAGATCTTTTCTGTATATTTTTTCTGTGTATTCTTGCCACTTCTTCTTAACATCTTCTGCTTCTGTTAGTTCCATACCATTTCTGTCATTTATCAAGCCCATCTTTGCATGAAATGTTCCCTTGATATCTCTAATTTTCTCAAAGAGATCTCCAGTCTGTCCCATTCTATAGTTTTCCTCTATTTCTTTGCATTGATTACTTTGGAAGGCTTTCTATATCTCCTTGCTATTCTTTGGAACTCTGCATTTAAATGGGTATACCTTTCCTTTCTCCTTTGCCTTCAGCTTCTCTTCTTTTCTCAGATATTTGTAAGGCCTCCTCAGACAACCATTTTGCCTTTTTGCATTTCTTCTTCTTGGGTATGGTCTTGATCACTGCCTCCTGTACAATATCACAAACCTCCATCCGTAGTTCTTTAGCATTCCACCTAACAGATCTAATCCCTTGAATCTATTTGTCACTTCCACTGTATAATTGTAAGGGATTTGATTGAGGTCATACCTGAATGATCTAGTGGTTTTCCCTGCTTTATTCAATTTAAATCTGAATTTGGCAACAAGGAGTTAATGATCTGAGACACAGTCAGCTCCTGGTCTTGTTCTTCCTGACTATATAGAGCTTCTTCATTTTTGGCTGCAAAGAATGTAATCAATCCGATTTCAGTGTTGACCATCTGGTGATGTCCATGTGTAGAGTCTTATGTTGTTGGAAGAGGGTGTTTGCTATGACCAGTGCATTCTCTTGGCAAAACTATTAGCCTTTGCTCTGCTTCATTATGTACTCCAAGGCCAAATTTGTTTGTCACTCCAGGTGTCTCTTGACTTCCTACTTTTGCGTTCCAGTCCCGTATAATGAAAAGGATATCTTTTTTTTCGTGTTAGTTCTAGAAGGTCTTTTAAGTCTCCATAGAACTGTTCAACTTCAGCTTCTTCAGCATTACTGGCTGGGGCATAGACTTGGATTACCGTGATATTGAATGGTTTGCCTTGGAAACGAACAGAGATCATTGTGTCATTTTTGAGACTGCATCTAAGTACTGCATTTTGGACTCTTGTTGACCATGATGGCTACTCCATTTCTTTTAAGGGATTCTTGCCCACAGTAGTAGATATAATGGTCTTCTGAGTTAAATTAACTCATTATACAATTTTTGTTTGTCAATTTAATTTCCAAAAATAATTTTAATTAACCTATAGGCTCAGAGTACAGGTCAAAGATAAAAGCTTTTAAAAAATATTTTTGTTTTTAAGTTAATCTACCCCTGAAATTCTTAAAGTAAATGTAAAAATAGTAATAGTGATTTTAGAAAAATTCTTTTGGTCTCCTTTGCATTAAATGCTGTTAAATTATTTTGAACCCTTGACAAAATGAGTTGTGTGGACACGTCTGTTATAGAATGTTAAATATTTTTATGTTCTGGTATATGCTTTTTTCAGTGAATTGTGGTATTTGTGTTTCCAGAATGGTTAGTGGATCAAATTCATGGCTTTTGAGCTTATACTCGAGAATGGCTCAGTTCATGTCATGTCATATGAAAGCTGCTCAGTGTCTCTTTGAGACCCCATGGACTGTAGTCCACCAGACTCCTCTGTCCATGAAATTCTCCAGGCAGGAATATGAGAGTGGGTTGCCATTCCCTTCTCCAAGGTTTATTCCTAACTCAGCGATGGAACCCAGGTCTCCTGCACTGAAGGTAGATTTTTTACTGTCTAAGCCACAAGGGAAGCCTGGCTCAATTCATAGGTTTCTGGAAAAACAGAAGTTTCTGAAGCTTCAATTGTCTAACATGACCATCTGTGTGATGCCAAAATTCAGTTCTGAAAGGTTTCTGGCAGTTCTGTTCTGCAGTTGTATCACTGGTTTGGCAATTGAAATCATGAGATCTGAAAATGATAAACCCAAACCCTCAAAATAACAAGAAAAACCCGCATGTCACCTTAATCTGTGTTTCTGGCACTCATATCTGATTTATAATTGTTTTAATGGAGTTGCCATTCTCACTGATTTTCCAATTTAGTACTTTAATACAAACTGGTTGAAGTAAAATTTTGTCAGAAGTGTTTTTATTTGATTCCTTCTTGGCTTGACAGTGTGCAAAATAAAACCAAAAAGGTGAAAAGAATGTGTTTTACTTGAGCTGGTTACTTACCTTTGAATTTTGGGGGAACTTCTATCGCTTTTCTGAGTGTTACTCTCTGAAGTTATAGACAAGGGTAAGTAACTGAAATGAAGAAAGAATAGATAAGGTACTTCTTACAGTTTTTCTTTAAGATGTGATTGAATCTAACTGGAACTAATGATTCAATGCATGTGTACTTAGTTGTGGCATACAACTCTTTGTGATCCTTTTGACTGTAGCCCACCAAGCTCCTCTGCCCATGGGATTTTTCAGGCAAGAATACTGGAGTGGGTTGCCATTTCCTTCTCCAGGGGATCTCCCAACCCAGGGAGAGAACCCGTGTCTCCTGAATTTCAGGCAGATTCTTTACCCACTGAGCCATTTAGGAAGCCCCCTATGATCCAGTGAAGAAGTTGATATGGAATCAGAGCCATTTTCATATTTTGTGTTGTGAAATGAAATATATCCTGCCATAATAGTGGGCAAAAAATGTCACAACCATCAGTGATTTTGGGCCTCCAAATGTGAATGAGCGCCCTCAAAAGGGAACACAATGCCTGTGATCCAACAGATGCCACCACCCTGCATGGTGATTGCTGGAGCTTGGGGGGATGCAAGAAGCAGCCATCTTCCACACTTGGCACCCCTTGCAGTGAACAAAGACTTAAGGATGTAAACAATCAACAAACTGGATTTGGCCCCAGATAGTTGAGGTGCAAATTAAAGGAATGAATTCAGTGAGCCCAGAGGCTTACATCTTCCCATACATAGAAGGATATTAAATTCTTTAACTTGATATCAGGTTTTCCTTACTTTAACAAAAATCTTTGATGTCCAGACTGTCCACTTTTTTGCAAGCTTGTATATAGCCTGAATTCCACTTCTACCTCCTTTGGGCAGTTTTCTCAGGGCTACTGAGATGCTGTCTCCCTCTCTCAGAGCCCTTAACATTCACACCAAATACAATAACTCTCTATTTTCAGGTTGTGACTAATTTTTTTAGTCTACAGTATGAAGAAAAACACATAACTTTCAATGGAAAAGATCATTTGTATTATTAGAAACCTTCATAAAACCACTTCATGAATGTAAATTATATACTTGAGCTTTTAAATGATGGAAAATAAGTTTAATCTTTATTGGATGGGCAGACAAAATGGAAGCATATAGGATGAAAGAAAAGAATTTTTCCTGTTTATATGAAATACCTTGAGACATGGGAGTGGTAGAAGAGGTGGAGCATGGAATTAAATTTGAGTAAGTGAACTGAAAGTAGATAAACAGGAGAATAGGATAGATCAAGATCAATTGATGGACAAAGATGGAAATAGAGCAGTAGTGAAATTACTAGAATGCTTTAAGAATATTCTCTCTTTGTAAAACAGGGGTAGCTAATTCCTGTAGCACCTCATGTCTGGGTTACTACAGTGGTTTTTGCCCTAACATTTCCCAGAGATGTGTCAAACACCAAACCCGGTGTCTTTTGAACTTTTGTTGTTGTTCAGTTACTTGGTTGGGCTTGACTCTTTGCAACCCCATGGACTGCAGCATGCCAGGCTTCCCTGTCCTTCACTATCTCCTAGAGTTTGCACAAACTCATGTCCATTGAATTGATGATACTATCCAACCATTTCATCATCTGTCTCTGCCTTCTCCTTCTGCCCTCAGTCTTTCCCAGCATCAGGGTCTTTTCCATTGAGTCAGCTCTTTGCACCAGGTGGCCAAAGTATTAGAGTTTGTTTCAGCATTGGTCCTTCCAATGAATATTCAGCATTGATTTCCTTAGGATTGATTGGTTTGATCTTCTTGATGTCTAAGGTACTCTCAAGAGCCTTCTCCAGCAACACAGTTTGAAAGCATCACTTCTTTGGCACTCAGCCTTCTTTATGGTCCATCTCTCACATCCATACATGACTACTGGAAAAACCATAACTTTTACTATATGGACACTTTTTGACAAAGTGATGTCTCTGCTTTTTAATATGCTGTCTAGGTTTATCATAGCTTTCCTTCCAAGGAACAAGCTTCTTTTAATTTCATGGCTGCAGTCACCGTCTGCAGTGATTTTGGAGTCCAAGAAAATAAAGTCTGTCACTGTTTGGGGGATAAATATCCAGTTCTTTAATAGGTGCCCAAAGTCCTTCCTCCATTTCCACATGAGGATGGGGGATAATGGAGAGAAAAGCCATAGAATTAAAAAAAAATTCAGTGTATTTAAACAAAAACAAATGCAAATGTGGTTCACTCATTTCTCCCACACCTCCTCTCACACCCACCTCTGGCATCCACTAGTCTATTTTCTATATCTGTGAGCTTGGTTGGTTTATTGATTTTCACATAAAAGAGATTATACAATGTTTATCTTTCTTTGTCTGACATTTCATTTAGTGTAATGCCCTCAAGGTCCATCAATGTCAAAAAAGGCACAATGTCATTCTTTTTCAAAGGCTGAGTAATATTCTGTTGTATATGTATAACTCATAATATCTTTATCCATTCCTTCACTAATAGATACTTAGGTTATTTTCATATCCTGGCTATTGTAAATAATGCTGCAGTGAACATGGTGGTGCATAGGATTTACCTTTGTTTTCCAGGGAAATGGCCTTCTTTTTTCCTACTTTAACTTGAGTTCTTTTTTATACATTTTAGGAGGTCAAGGTGGTAAGATTTGCAAAATTATTTTTCAACTATTAGTATCTCAGGCTTCCCTGGTGGCTCAGCTGGTAGAGAATCCACCTGCAATGCAGGAGACCCTGGTTCAATTCCGGGGTTAGGAAGATCTGCTGGAGAAGGGATAGGCTACCCACATCAGTATTTTTGGGCTTCCCTTGTGGCTCAGCTGGTAAAGAATCTGCTTGCAATGTAGGAGGCCTGGTTTCTATCCCTGGGATGGAAAGATTTTCTGGAGAAGGGAGCTACCCACTTCAATATTCTATTTTACTAGTATCTCTTGTAATTTTCATGTAGTTGGCTTACCACTTGATTTGAAATGTGGGAGTACTTGCCATCTTAGTCTGTTCTGAATCTTTTGAGTCTCAGATAAAATGGAGATAGAAAAATGCCCATTTTAACGTCCAGTTTTACTAGTACTTACATTTCTTTGGAATATACTTGAAGGACTTCCCTGGTGGCTCAGATGGTAAAGTACCTGTATACAATGCAGGAGACCCAGGTTCTATCGCTGTGTCAGGAAGATCCCCTGGAGAAGGAAATGGCAATCCACTCCAGTACTATTAGCTGGAAAATCCCATGGACAGAGGAGCCTGGTAGGCTACAGTCCATGGGGTCACAAAGAGTCGGACACAACTAAGTGACTTCACTTTACATTTCTTTGACACTTTTTTCCTAGTGGTTTTAAGGATTTTTTTCTTACCTGAAAGTCAGTTATAATTATTAAAAACAAGTACCATATTGTTATTTTCTTTTATAACCCAAACCATTCCTCTTAACCCATTTCACCTTTCATTCTGAATTGTCACTTAATTCTAAATAACTTGTTGTTGATTAATTTTTTAAATTTAATTTAATTTTATTTTTTTTAAGAAAATTATTATTTTTACTTTACAGTACTGTATTGGTTTTGCCATACATTGACATGAATCCACCACGAGTGTACATGAATTCCCAAACATGAACCCCCTTTCCACCTCCTACCCCATATCATCTCTCTGGATCATCCCCAGGCACCAGCCCCAAGTATCCTGTATTCTGCATCAAACATAGACTGGCGATTCGTTACTTACATGATAGTACACATGTTTCAATGACATTCTCCCAAATCATCCCAACCTCTCCCTCTCCCTCAGAGTCCAAAAGTCCACTCTACACATCTGTGCCTCTTTTGCTGTCTCACATACAGGGCCATCATTACCATCTTTCTAAATTCCATATATATGTGTTAGTACACTGTATTGGTGTTTTTCTTTCTGGCTTACTACACTCTGTATAATCGGCTCCAGTTTCATTCATCTCATTAGAACGGATTCAAATGTATTCTTTTTCATGGCTGAGTAATACTCCATTGTGTATATGTACCACTGCTTTCTTATCCGTTCATCTGCTGATCAGTTGACAACCTCTGACTCTAGTTATTATAATGATATATAGAAAAGGAATTAATGACTATTTGTCTAGTTAGAGTGGTAACAATGATTAATTTGGCAATAGATAAAATAAAAATGCAAAAATGAGTGAGGATAGAAGCAAATTAGGCTTCAAATTTGACATCTTTTGGTTCTCTTTTCAGATGCTATATTTTTATGGTTTCTTTCCCTTCTTTTTGAAAATTTCAAATACTCAAGTCCAGATTTGTTCTTTGTTAAGCCTTTGTTAAGAGTCCTTTTTCAGCTGACTTTGCTTTGTTTTTCTACTTAAATTAATTCTGGGTTATTTGGGTCAGATTATTTCTTTATTATTTGTAACAAAATTCTCTTTGCTGATAATTGTACTCATTTCTATATACAGAGTGAGCTTAGGATTTAAGACCAATTGAACAGGTTTCAGCTGATAGTCTCAGAAGTGCTTAGCATTTGTTTTATCAGTTTTTTCACAGTATCTAGTTTTCATGATTTGTTTTGGGTAAACTTTCTATGTTTGGACAGTCTCAACATTCTGTTTTAATAAAACATTTTATTATTATAAAACAATACATGATTATTGTAGAGAATATAGGAAATTCAAAGGTGAAAGTAAAATCAGCTGTCATTTGATCACACAGAGATAACTAATCTTCTTTTTGGTGTGTTTTCCTCCAGCCATTTTTATGTGTACATTTAACAGTAGTATTCATAGTGTATTCATAGTATTGCATAGGAACCTGGAATGTCAGGGCAACGAATTAAGGCAAATTGGACGTGGTCAAACAGGAGATGGCAAGAATGAACGTCGACATTCTAGGAATCAGTGAACTAAAATGGACTGGAATGGGTGAATTTAACTCAGATGACCATTATAGCTACTACTGGGGGCAGGAATCCCTCAGAAGTGGAGTAGCCATCATGTTCAACAAAAGAGTCCGAAATGCAGTACTTAGATGCAATCTCAGAAACGACAGAATGATCTCTGTTCGTTTACAAGGCAAACAATTCAATATCACAGTAATCCAAATCTATGCCCCAACGAGTAACGCTGAAGAAGCTGAAGCTGAACGGTTCTATGAAGACCTACAAGACCTTTTAGAACTAATACCCCCAAAAGATGTCCTTTTCATTATAGGGGATTGGAATGCAAAAGTAGGAAGTCAAGAAACACCTGGAGTAACAGGCAAATTTGGCCTTGAAATACAGAATGAAGCAGGGCAAAGGCTAATAGAGTTTTGCCAAGAGAATGCACTGGTCATAGCAAACACCCTCTTCCAACAACACAAGAGAAGACTCTACACATGGACATCACAAGATGGTCAACACTGAGATCGTATTGATTATGTTCTTTGCAGCCAAAGATGGAGAATCTCTATACAGTCAACAAAAACAACACCAGGAGCTGATTGTGTCTCAGATCATGAACTCCTTATTGCCAAACTCAGACTTAAATTGAAGAAAGTAGGGAAGACCACTAGACCATGCAGGTATGACCTCAATCAAATCCCTTATGATTATACAGTGAAAGTGAAAAATAGATTTAAGGGACTAGATCTGATAGATAGAGTGCCTGATGAACTATGGACTGAGGTTCATGACATTGTACAGGAGAGAGGGATCAAGACCATCCCCAACGACCCAGAGAGATGTTGTGGGGAGGGAGGTGGGAGGGGGGGTCATGTTTGGGAACGCATGTAAGAATTAAAGATTTTAAAATTTAAAAAAAAAAAAAAGAAAAAAAAAAAAAAAAAAGACCATCCCCAAGAAAAAGAAATGCAAAAAAGCAAAATGGCTGTCTGAGGAGGCCTTACAAATAGCTGTGAAAAGAAGAAAAGTGAAAAGCAAAGGAGAAAAGGAGATAGAAGCATCTGAATGCAGAGTTCCAAAGAATAGCAAGAAGAAATAAGAAAGCCTTCCTCAGCAGTCAATGCAAAGAAATAGAGGAAAACAACAGAATGGGAAAGACTAGGGATCTCTTCAAGAAAATTAGGGATACCAAGGGAATATTTCATGCAAAGATGGGCTCAATAAAGGACAGAAATGGTATGGACCTAACAGAAACAGAAGATATTAAGAAGAGGTGGCAAGAATACACAGAAGAACTGTACAAAAAAGACCTTCACGACCCAGATAATCATGATGGTATGATCACTCACCTAGAGCCAGACATCCTGGAATGTGAAGTCAAGTGGGCCTTAGAAAGAATCACTATCACTACAAACAAAGCTAGTGTAGGTGGTGGAATTCCAGTTGAGCTGTTTCAAATCCTGAAAGATGATGCTGTGAAAATGCTGCACTCAATATGTCAGCAAATTTGGAAAATTCAGCAGTGGCCACAGGACTGGAAAAGGTCAGTTTTCATTCCAATTCCAAAGAAAGGCAATGCCAAAGAATGCTCAAACTACTCCACAATTGCACTCATCTCATACGCTGGTAAAGTAATGCTCAAAATTCTCCAAGCCAGGCTTCAGCAACACATGAACCGTGAACTTCAAGATGTTCAAGCTGATTTTACAAAAGGCAGAGGAACCAGAGATCAAATTGGCAACATCCGCAGGATCATGGGAAAAGCAAGAGAGTTCCAGAAAAACATCTCTTTCTACTTTATTGACTATGCCAAAGCCTTTTACTGTGTGGATCACAATAAACTGTGGAAAATTCTGAAAGAGATGGAAATACCAGACCACCTGACCTGCCTCTTGAGAAACCTATATGCAGGTCAGGAAGCAATAGTTAGAACTGGACATGGAACAACAGACTGGTTCCAAATAGGAAAAGGAGTATGTCAAGGCTGTATACTGTCCCTGCTTATTTAACTTATATTCGGAGTACATAATGAGAAACACTGGGCTGGAAGAAGCACAAGCTGGAATGAAGATTGCTGGAAGAAATATCAGTAACCTCAGATATGCAGATGACACCACCCTCATGGCAGAAAGTGAAGAGGAACTAAAAGTCCTCTTGATGAAAGTGAAAGAGGAGAGTGAAAAAGTTAGTTTAAAGCTCAACATTCTGATAATGATGATCATGGCATCTGGTCCCATCACTTCATGGGAAATAGATGGGAAACAGTGGGAACAGTGTCAGACTTTATTTTTTTGGGCTCCAAAGTCACTGCAGATTGTGACTGCAGCCATGAAATTAAAAGACTGTTACTCCTGGGAAGGAAAGTTATGACCGACCTAGATAGCATATTCAAAAGCAGAGACATTACTTTGTTAACAAAGGTCCCTCTAGTCAAGGCTATGGTTTTCCCAGTAGTCATGTATGGATGTGAGAGTTGTACTGTGAAGAAAGCTGAGCACCAAAGAATTGATGCTTTTGAACTGTGGTGTTGGAGAAGACTTTTGAGAGTCCCTTGGACTGCAAGGAGATCCAACCAGTCCATTCTGAAGAAGATCAAGATCAGCCCTGGGATTTCTTTGGAAGGAATGATGCTAAAGCTGAAACTCCAGTACTTTGGCCACCTCATGCAAAGACTTGACTCATTGGGAAAGACTTCTGATGCTGAGAGGCATTAGGGGCAGGAGGAGAAAGGGCCGACAGAGGATTAGATGGCTGGATGGTATCACTGACTCGATGGTCGTGAGACTAAGTGAACTCCCGGAGTTGGTGATGGACAGGGAGGCCTGGTGTGCTGCGATTCATGGGGTCGCAAAGCATCAGACATGACTGAGCAACTGTTCTGAACTGACTGATTCATAGTGTATGACCTGACTCATTTTTGTTTTGTTTTAGTTTGTAGACCACAGATTTAGAATACTGGTAAATGTGATGAATATAGGCAGCTTTGTTTGGCTTTGTGGTTTAAAAGGAACGCCTTTCCCCTAGTGCTAAGCAGAATATTAATAGATAATACTTTTGATGTTGTTCACTCCCTCAATTGTGTCCAACTCTTTGTGACCCCATGGACTGCAGGATGTCATGCTTTCTTTTCTTTCACCATCTCTCGGAATTGCTCTAACTCACGTTTATTGAGTCAGTGATGCCATCCAACCATCTCGTCCTCTGTTGCCCTCTTCTCCTGCCCTCAATCTTTTTCAGCATGAGGATCTTTTCCAATGAGTAGGCTCTTAGCATCAGGTGGCCAAAGTATTGGAGCTTCAGCTTCAGCATCAGTCCTTCCAATGAATATTCAAGATTGATTTCCTTTAGTATTAACTGGTTTGATCTCCTCGCAGTCCGAGGGACTCTTAAGTGTTCTCCAACACCACAGCTTAAAAGCATCAATTCTTCAGCATTCAACCTTTTGCTTTACATTTTGGACCAGTGTTACAGATGACACTTTGGACCAGTGTTAAAGATGATACTTTGGACCAGTGTTTTGTGACTGAGTAACTTAGAGAAACACAAAGTTAACAAAGTTTATTTTTCTTTAACTTCAGGGATTCCCAGGACAAGTATGCCCATATATTGTGACACAGGGAAGGAGGGTTTACAGTATTCAGGTTCTCCATATTTACATTAGTGCAGAATCTTTGATCTTTTTCAAAAACAATCTTATATGATAAAAACTTCAGGAAATGCTTCTCTTGGGTTTCACTTTTAAGTATGATGTTGCCCTTGGCTTTACATAGATAACATATTCTAGTTAATAATGCTAAAAATACTATTTCTAATTCATGAAATTGCTTTAAAATTTTAAAAGGAATGAATACTGAATTTTACCAAGTGCGCTTTTTGGACATCTATTGCAATGATTATGTACATGGTTTTCCTACTTTGGTCTAGAAAATGTGTTAATTGATTCCCACAATAAATTCAATATCATTTTACAAAGTTATGCTTTCTAAGCCTCAGTTTCAGTGTATATAAACTAAAGATAGTAGTGATACCTCCCTTAATGAGATATTAAAATTAAATAAGAATATGCATGTAATGTGCTTAGCAGCCATTTATGGAAAATAGTAAGCTTTTATTATGATGAAAATAGCTTTGGCTATAACCCATAAGCATTGGTTAATAGTTCTCCTATTTTATTTTTTTTTCTACAGGATGTATAATTGTTATTTTAATTTGCTCTTTAAGTTAATAACTCTATAGGTGGATGTTTAACATTTTCATTTTGATTAGCTGAAATAAATTATTAATTTCCTGCTCTATGGCACTGTGACCACTGGCTGTGTTTTGAATAGCATTTGCTTTGAGAATTTGAGTTTTCTCTATTATGGGACTGGTATAATTTCAGTTTTTTTTTTTTTTAAAATCACTATTCTAAATACATTTGGGATTATACTATTTCCTTTTGTAAGCTACAGAGTTTATCTATATCTGTAGACTCATAATTATTAGATGAGGCTGGATCAAGATGGTGGAGTAGGAGGATATGGAACTCACCACCCCACATGAATATATAAAATCCATTTACACATGGAATAATTCACACTGAAAACTAAGTGGGAACTGGCAGAAAGACTTTCATACAACCAAGGCTACAGGAAAGACTTACATGTAATTGGATAGGGAGGGACTCTAAGTGATTGTGCCCCTGGGAGGGGACTCAGAGGAAACAGGAGAATACACAACTAGAGGCCCAGCAGGGGGAGTGAGTGCTTAGAACCATGGAGTGAATGCCCCAGTCCTGGGGACCTACACAGCGAAGACAAGCCCCTTTGACTGGTGGGAGGACTGTTGGGACTAACAGGAGGGCCGTAAAGAGCCTGGACTCTTCCTGTGAGAAGTGTGTACACACCGGCTTACATGGAAAAGGTGAATTGAAACCATGGAGCTGGCTAACTTGTTTCCCATGACTGCATTAGTGCATGCCCCATCTGTGCCCCATCCTTAGTTGTGTGAATGCTGCAAGTCTCTTTACTTCACATTACAGCTCCACATGGCACTAGACCTAGGGCTGAACCTTTTACCAGTGAGCAGATTTGGCTATGGGACACAGGGGTGACCTGGTCCTGAGTGGAGCCTGAGGGGGCAGTTGTGGCCACTGTTGGTGCTTACTCAAGCAGTGCCTCAGAAGCAACACAGAACTCTGGTGGTAGCCACTCTACCACTGCTCATGCCCCAGTATATGCCAAAAGTCCAGGCAGGCTCTGCCTGCCCTGAGATATGGTTCTACAACAGAGTGGGCATGGCAGAGTCTGTGCAGAGTGATAGGCTGGATGGGACAAAGGTGAGAGAGTGAGAGAAACAATTTCTGGCGCCTGCTTAGGCAGTGCATTGGATATAGCTTGGACCTATATGGCCAACACGAGCTGAAAACTCTCACAGGATCCTGCTTGGTTCAGTGCCCCTTCCCCCACTCAAGGGTGAGGGTATCAGTGCTAGGAGAGAGGAAACTACACCCTTAATGAAAACAGAGGCAACTTGGGCATGACCTTCAGAGCTTTGGCTCTAGTAACCTGGGATTAGACACAGGCAGTGAAGGCCAGACAGCAGAGGGGAGGTCCCACCTCATACCCAGCTCCTACTCTAGCTCCTTCATCTCCAGTGTCACCTCCACTAAGGTGATAGCTGTCAGCACACCCCGAGGAAAGATGTGACTTGCATATATGTCAAATCCAGCTGTGCTACCAAAGGCATTGAGCACAGGCAGTCTATATAGAAATGCCTCACACAAAAGAACACCCCTTCAAGCCTGCAATAGTTAACTGTTTCACGTAGATTCATAGAGGCAGAAAAAATCAAGCTAAATGAAAAGGGGGAGGAACTGATCTTAGCTGAAAGGACAAGAGAAACCCCTTGGGGGAAAAAAACCCCAATAAAATAGAAATAAGTAATTTACCAGGTAAAGAATTCAAGGCATTGGTAATAAGAATGTTAACTGAATTAGGAAAAAAGAATAGATGAACACAGTGAAAATTTTAACAAAGAAATAGAAAATATAAAAAGATCCAACTAAAAGTGAAGAATTCATTAACTATAGTAAAAAATAATAGAGTGAATAGCAAACTAAGTTATAGAATGCATAAGTGATCTGGAAAATAGAATAATGAAAATCATTGACTGAGAACAACAAAAAGAAAACAAATGAACAAAAATGAAAACAGTTTAAGAGAGTCCTGGGATAATAGTAAGCAGACCAACATTCATATTATAGGAGTCCCAGAAGGAGAAGTAGAGAAGGGGATAGAAAATGTATTTGAGGAAATTAATGAGGATTTCCAAAACCAGAAGAAGAAAACAGGTATCCAGGCATGGGAATTATTTGGCATTTATTTGGCACTCAAGCTCCCAAATAAAATGAACCCAATCAGACCCACACTAAGACATAACAAAGTGGCAAAAGTTAGATAAATAGATTCAAGGGATTAGATTTGATAGACAGAGTGCCTGAAGAACTGTGGATGGAGGTTCATAAAATTGTTCAGGAGGTGGTGATTAAAACCATCTCCTTGGTTTTAATTTTAAAAGTAGCAAGTACTACTTTTTCATTTTAAAAGTAGCAAAAGAAAAACAAAGAGTCATACACAAAAGAATCTCCATAAGACCATCAACTGAACTTTCCACAGAAACTTTGCAGGTCAGAAGGAAGTGACATGATGTATTCATAATCCTGAAAGGGAAACATCTGTAATTTAGGATACTCTACTCAGTGGGGTTATCATTTAGAATCAAAGGAGAGAAAAAGAAATCAACAAGCAAAAGCTAGGGGTTCCTCAATATTAAACCTACTCTAAAAGAAACTTTCAAGAGTCTTCTCTAAATGGAAAAGAAATAAAAATCTGTAAGAAAGGGAAAATCACAATAAGACAGGCAAATACAGAATAAGGACCAAAGATCAACCACTTAATAAGCCAGTATGAAGGTTAAAAGAAAAAAAATTGTAAAAACATCTATAACTACAATAAAATATCAGATAAACATGAAGATGTAAAATATGACATTGAAAGCACAATATGAGAGGGAGGAGAGCAAAAAATGTAGATTTTTTAGAATATGCATAAACTTAAGTGACTATCAGTCAGTCATTCAAATAAAATAGAGACTGAAAAAACCTCCCCCCAAACCAACTGAAAAGATCAATGAGACCAAGAGCTGTTTTGCTGTGTGTTTTTTTTTTATGAAGATAAACAAAATTGATAAGCGTTTAGCTAGGTTCACCAGAAGAAAAGAGAAAGGACCCAAATAAATAAAATAAGAAATGGAAGAGAAGAAATAACAACTGACACTATAGTGATACAAAAATTTATGACAATATTATGAACAGTTATATTCCAACAAATTGGACAACTTAGAAAAAATGGACAAATTTCTAGAAAGATACAACCTACCAAGGCTGAACCAAGAAGAAACAGAAAATTTGAACAGAATGATCAGTAAAAGTGAAACCGAATTTGTAATAAAAAAAACTCTCAGAAAAATATTCCAGGGCTGGATGGATTCATAAGAGAATTCTACCAAATATATAAACAATAACTAATACCTATCTTTATCAAATTATTACTATTAGTCCTTATTGCAAAATTCAGACAAAAAAAGTAGGGAAAACCACTAGGCCATTCAGGTATGACCTAAATCAAATCCCTTATGATTATACAGTGGAAGTAAGAAATAGATTCAAGGGATTAGATTTGATAGACAGAGTGCCTGAAGAACTATGAACGGAGGTTCATAACATTGTACAGGAGGCAGTGATCAAAACCATCACCATGGGAAAAAAAAATGCCAAAAGGCAAAATAGTTCTCTGAGGAGACCTTACAAATAGGTAAGAAAAGAAGAGAAGTGAAAGGCAAAGGTGAAAAGGAAAGATATAGTCATCTGAATGCAGAGTTCCAGAGAATAGCAAGGAAAGATAAGAAAGCCTTTTTAAGTGAACAATGCAAAGAAATAGAGGAAAACAATAGACGAAAGATTAGCGATCTCTTCAAGAAAATTAGAGATACCAATGGAATATTTCATGCAAAGATGGGTTCAATAAAGGACAGAAATGGTATGGACCTAAAAGAAGTGGAAGATATTAAGAAGAGGTGGCAAGTATACGCAGAAGAACTATACAAAAAAGATCTTAATGACCTGGATAACCATGATGGTATGATTAATCACCTAGAACCAGACATTCTGGATTGTGAAGTCAAGTGGTCCTTAGGAAGCATCGCTATGAACAAAGCAAGTGGAGATGATGGGATTCCAGCTGAACTACTTGAAATCCTAAAAGATGATGCTGTTAAAGTGCTGCATTCAATATGCCAGCAAATTTGGAAAGCTCATCAGTGGCAACAGGGCTGCAAGATGTCAGTTTTCATTCCAATCTCAAAGAAGGGCAATGCCAATAAATGTTCTAACTTCCACACAATTACACTCATTTCACATTCTAGCAAGGTAATGCTCAGAATCCTTCAAGCTAGGTTTCAACAAGAACCAAGGACTTTCAGATGTACAGGTTGGATTTAGAAAAGGCAGAGGAACCAGAGATCAAATTGCCAACATCTGTTAAATCATAGAAAAAGAAAGAAAATTTCAGAAAAAAAATCTGCTTCATCAACTACTCTAAAGTGACTGTGTGGATCACAACAAACTGTGGAAAATTCTTGAAGATGGGAATACCATACCGCCTTACCTGTCTCCTGAGAAATCTGTATGTGGATCAAGAAGCAATACTTAGAATTAGACAGAGAACAGACTGGTTCCAAATTGGGAAAGGAGTATGTCAAGGCTGTATACTTTCACCTTGTTTATTTAGCTTATATACAGAGTACATCATGTGACTTGCCAGGCTGGAAGAGTCCCTAGAATCAAGTTTGCCAGGAGAAATATCAACAACCTCGGGTATGCAGATGATAGCACTCTAATGGCAGAAAGTGAACAGGAATTAAAGAGCCTCTTGATGAGGGAGAAAGAGGAGAGTGGAAAAAGCTGATTTAAAGCTCAATATTCAAAAATCTAAGATTATGGCCTCTGGTCCCATCACTTCATGGCAAATAGATGTGAAAAAAGTGGAAGCAGTCACAGATTTTATTTTCTTGGGCTTCAAAATCACTCTGGATAGTAACCGCAGGCATGAAATTAAAGTACACTTGTTCCTTGGAAAGAAAGTTATGACAAACCTAGACAGAGTATTAAAAAGCAGAGACATCATTTTGCTGACAAAAGTCCATATAGTCAAAGCTATGGTTTTTCCAATATTCATGTGTGGATGTAGGAGTTGGACCATAAAGAAGGATGGATGCTGAAGAACTGATGCATTCAAATAGTGGTGCTGGAGAAGACAGTTGAGAATCCCTTGAACTTTAAGGAGATCAAGCCAGAAATTCCTAAAGGAAATCAACCCTGAATATTCATTGGAAGGACTTATGCTAAAACTGAGACTCCAATATTTTGGCCATTTGATGTGAAGGGCTGACTCATTGAAAAAGACGGTGATGCTGAGAAAGATTGAAGACAAAAGGAGAAGAATGAGGCAGAGGATGAGATGGTAAGATAGCATCACAGACTCATTAGACATGAATCTGAGCAAACTCTGGGAAATGGTAAAGGAGAACAAAAGCTGGCGTGCTGCAGTTCAGGCAGTTGCAGAGTTGGACATGACTTAGTGACTGAATAACAGCAACAATAGAACTATCAGAAAGAGAAATTAAGAAAATTATCATTAAAAATGTATCAGAAAGCATAAAATCTTTAGGAATAAACTTAACCAAGGAAGTAAAAGACCTGTATCTATGAAATATAAAACACTGATAGAGGAAGTTGAAGATGATACTAATACATGGAAAGATATCTGTGTTCCTAATTTGGAAGAATTAATATTGTTAAAGTGGCTGTACTATCCAAAGCAATCTACAGATTTAGTACAATCCTTATGAAAATACCCAAAACATTTTTTCACAGAAATAGAACAGATTTACTTGGAAATCATAAAAGACCCCAAATAGCCAATGAAAATTTGAGAAAAGGCAGCAAAGTTGGAGGTATCATGCTCCAAACTTCAAACCATAATAGAAAGCTACAATAATCAAAAGAGCATGGTACTGGCACAAAACAGGCACATAGATCAATGGAACAGAATAGAGAGGCCTGAAATAAACCTGTGCATTTATGGTCAATTAATTTATGACAAAGGAGGCAAGAATACGGTAAAGACAGTCTCTTCATAAGCGGCACTTGGAAAACTGGATGGCTACCTGTAAAAGGAGATTATAATGTCTCCTTATACTATGTAGAAAAACGAACTCAATGGTTTAAAGAACTAAATATAATTCTCAGAATCATACAATTTGTAGAAGACAACATAGGCAGAACACTCTGACATAAACTACAGTAAATTTTGGGGGTCATTTTCCTAAAATGAAAGAAATAAAAGCACAAATAAACTTAAAGTTTTGTACAACAAAAGAAACCATTGATAAAACATAGAATGAATGCAAATGATGTGACTCACAAGGGGTTTATATTCAAAATATACAAACAGCCCATGAAACTCAGTATCAAAAAAACAAACAATCCAATTAAAAATGAACAGAAGACCTGAATAGATATTTTCCCAGAGAAGACATACAGATGGTCAATAGGATAAAAAAATGCTTACAGCTAATTATTAGAGAAATGCAAATCAAAGCCATGAAGAGATATTGTTAACTACTCAGTTCAGTTCAGGCGCTCAGTTGTGTCTGGCTCTTTGTGACTCCATGGACTGCAGCAGGCCAGGCCTCCCTGTCCATCACCAACTCCCAGAGTTCACTCAAACTCATGTCCATTGAGTCGATGATGCTATCCAACTATCTCATCCTCTGTTGTCCCCTTCTCATCCTACTTTCAATCTTTCCCAGCATCAGGGTTTTTTTTTTCCAGTGGGTCAGTTCTTCTCATCAGGTGGCCAAAGTATTGAGTTTCAGCTTCAACATCAGTCCTCCCAATGAATATTCAGAACTAATTTTCCTTAGGATAAACTGGTTAGACCTCCTTGCAGCCCAAGGGACTCTCCAGAGGCTTCTCCAACACTACAGTTCAAAAGCATCAATTCTTCAGCTCTCAGCTTTCTTTATAGTCCAAATCTCACATCCATACATGACTACTGGAAAAACCATAGCCTTGATTAGTTAGACCTTTGTTGACAAAGTAAAGTCTCTGCTTTTTAATAAGCTGTCTAGTTTGGTCATAACTTTCCTTCCAAAGAGTTAGTGTCTTTTAAATGGCTGCAATCACCATCTGCAGTGATTTTGGAGCCAAAAAAAATAAAGTCTGCTACTGTTTCCACTGTTTCCCGATCTATTTGCCATGAAGTGATGGGACTGGACACCATGATCTTAGTTTTCTGAATGTTGAGCTTTAAGCCAACTTTTTCACTCTACTCTTTCACTTTCATCAAGAAGCTCTTTAGTTCTTCATTTTCTGCCTTAAGGGTGGTGTCATTTGCATATCTGAGGTTATTGATATTTCCACTGGAAATCTTGATTCCAGCCTGTGCTTCATCCAACCCAGCATTTCTCATGATGTACTCTGCATATAAGCTAAATAAGCAGGGTGACAATATACAGCCTTGACGTACTCCTTTCCCAATTTGGAGCCAGTCTGTTGTTCCATGTCCAGTTCTAACTGTTGCTTCTTGACCTGCATACAGATCTCAAGAGGCAGGTCAGGTGGTCTGATATTCCCATCTCTTTCAGAATTTTCCACAGTTTATTGTGATCCACACAGTCAAAGGCTTTGGCATAGTCAATAAAGCGGAAATAGATATTTTTCTCAAACTCTCTTGCTTTTTCGATAATCCAGTGGATGTTGGCAATTGGATATCTGGTTACTAATTACTAGAGAAATGCAAATCAAAGCCACCATGAGATATTACCTCACACCTGTCACAACAGCTACTATCAAAAATTCTACAAAGCAAATATTGGCAAAGATATGGAAAGTAGGTACACTTGTACACTATTGATGGGAATGTGAATTGGTACAGCCACTATGGAAAAGTAATATGGAGCTTCCTGAAAAAACTAAGAACTATCAGCAATTCAATTTCTGCATATATATGTGAAAATATAAGAGTACTAATTTGAAAAGATATGTGCACCCCAATGTTCAAAGCAGCTCTATTTAAAATAGCCAAGATATGGAAGCAACTCAAGTGTCCATCAACAGAGGAACTGATTAAGAAGTAAAATATATATACAATACAATTTCACTCAGCTATAAAAAAGAATGAAATTCTGCCATTTGCAGCCTTGCAGATTCAGAATCTATGCTTAGTGAAATAAGTCAGATAGAAAAAGACAAATACTATATGATCAGTATTTGATAATACTGTACAGCAACAGACTCACAGATAAAGAGAACAAGCTAGTGGTTTCTAGTGGGGAGAAAGAAGTAGAGAGGGGCAAGATAAGAATATGGGATTAAGGGATATAAACTACTATGTGTAAAATAGAGAAGCAACCAGGATTAATTGTACAGCACAGGAAATTATAACCATTATTTTATAATAACTTTAAATGGAGTATAATCTGTATAAAAACTAGTAGTGTAAATCAACTAGACCTTCATTAAAAACATAAAGAAATGATTCTTTTAAATAATTATTAGTTAATTATTTTAATCATCAGTAGGAAATGCCAGGGACGGGGGTGCCTGGTGGGCTTCCGTCTATGGGGTTACACAGAGTCAGACATGACTGAAGCGACTTAGCAGCAGCAGCAGCAGCAGCAGCAGCAGCAGCAGCAGCAGCAGCAGCGGCAGGAAATGCTACTTATCAGTTTATTATCATTATTTCTTGGCCTCAGTTCAGTTCAGCCACTCAGTCATGTCCAACTCTTTGTGACCCCATGAATCGCAGCACACCAGGCCTCCCTGTCCATCACCAACTCCCAGAGTTCACCCAAACTCATGTCCATCGAATTGGTGATGCCATCCAGCCATCTCATCCTCTGTCATCCCCTTCTCCTCCTGCCCCCAATCCCTCCCAGCATCAGAGTCTGTTCCAGTAAGTAAACTCTTTGCATAAGATGGCCAAAGTATTAAGAGTTTCAGCTTTAGCATCATTCCTTCCAAAGAAATCCCAGGGTTGATCTCCTTCAGAATGGACTGGTCCAATCTCCTTGCAGTCCAAGGGACTCTCAAGTGTCTTCTTCAACACCACAGTTCAAAAGCATCAATTCTTCGGCGCTCAGCTTTCTTCACAGTCCAACTCTCACATTGATACATGATCACTGGAAAAACCATAGCCTTGTCTAGACAGACTTTGTTGGCAAAGAAATGTCTCTGCTTTTGGAAATGCTATCTAGGTTGTTCATAACTTTCCTTCCAAGGAGTAAGCGTCTTTTAATTTCATGGCTGCAATCACCATCTGCAGTGACTTTGGAGCCCCCCAAAATAAAGTCTGACACTGTTTCCACTGTTTCTCCATCTATTTCCCATGAAGTGATGGAACCAGATGCCATGATCTTAGTTTTCTGAATATTGAGCTTTAAACCGACTTTTTCACTCTCCTCTTTCAGTTTCATCAAGAGGCTTTTTAGTTTCTCTTCACTTTCTGCCATAAGGGTGGTGTCATCTGCATATCTGAGGTTACTGATATTTCTCCCGGCAATCTTGATTCCAGTGTGTGCTTCTTCCAGTCCAGCATTTCTCATGATGTACTCTGCATATAAGTTAAATAAGCAGGGTGACAATATGCAGCCTTTTCGTATTTGGAACCAGTCTGTTGTTTAGCTGAATCATTGATTTTTGCCTGTAATTATCATTCTGACTTTTCAGTTTTCATTTGTCTGCCATTTGTCTTCTTTCTTGACCACTTGATTTATCAAAAATTCTCCCTGTGCAGAAACTATTTTGTTTCAATTTCTTCATTTAATGGTCTGAACTTTATTTATATTTGACAATTTGTTATTTAGCTCTTAAAGGTTTGTGACTGTTATGTACAGTGTTGTGAATAATATCTTTTTATCAACATAAAATAACACCAAACTTTTTAAAATTATCATTTAGTTTAACTGATAATTGGTGTTAACCCTTTGAGACCAATTCAGAAAATAACACTCAAATGATATTGTTCAATTGAAGATGAGTTTATTACTTAATGGCAATAAAATAGAAAGCACCTATGGGTGAATTCAGAAAACGAAGATCATGGCATCCGGTCCCATTACTTCATGGAACATAGATGGGGAAACAGTGGAAACAGTGTCAGACTTTATTTTTTTGAGCTCCAAAATCACTGCAGATGGTGATTGCAGCCATGAAATCAAAAGACGCTTACTCCTTGGAAGAAAAGTTATGAGCAACCTAGATAGCATATTCAAAAGCAGAGACATTACTTTGCCGACTAAGGTCCGTCTAGTCAAGGCTATAGTCTTTCCTGTGGTCATGTATGGATGTGAGAGTTGGAGTGTGAAGAAGGCTGAGCGCTGAAGAACTGATGCTTTTGAAGTGTGGTGTTGGAGAAGACTCTTGAGAGTCCCTTGGACTGCAAAGAGATCGGACCAATCCATTCTGAAGGAGATCAGCCCTGGGATTTCTTTGGAAGGAATGATGCTAAAGCTGAAATTCCAGTACTTTGGTCACCTCATGCGAAGAGCTGACTCATTGCAAAAGACTCTGATGCTGGGAGGGATTGAGGGCAGGAGGAAAAGGCGACGACAGAGGATGAGATGGCTGGATGGCATCACTGACTCGATGGACGTGAGTCTGAGTGAACTCCGGGAGTTGGTGATGGACAGACAAGGAGGCCTGGCGTGCTGTGATTCATGGGGTTGCGAAGAGTCGGACATGACTGAGAGACTGAACTGAACTGAACTGATAGGTGAATATTTAAGGCGTTTTTTGATTTGGTTAAGGTGCATATTGAATGAAGGAATCTGAATATATTTGTGCTGAGTTTTGATAATATAATTTAGGATTGGTGGACACAGCAAGATGAGAGTTTTGAAGGAAGTCTTAATAAGTAAACAGTTGTTTGATAACAGAGAATTTGCCTACTTAACTCTTTTCTTAAGAAGGGATCTGTGCTCAAAGAAGAGGCAGGTTGAGCTGTCTTTTGTTTGGATAAATGGATTTTAATGAGTTCATAAAATAAACAGTAATGTTATTTTGAAACTTTATTTTTCTGAGTAAAAATTTACTGGAATAGTAAAATCCTGTTAATGTAGGACAATCAATTCTTGATTCTATTAAATTTTAGTTACAGGCAGTTTGTTCTCATTTTGATAAATCTTTGCCTATCTTTTAAAAACATTTTAGTGCCATTTTATTTTAGGTATGACTCTTGGAAACAGCATATATTTAGATTATGTTTTTTAATTCAGTTTGAGAATCTTTGTATTGTAATGGAGAACTATAAACTTTTTGTACTACACTCAAATATTTATCTTGAGTCCTTCATCTTTTAAAAAATATTTCCTTAGTCTTATGAAATGTGGTTGTTTGCTTTAGTTTTATCTTCTCTAGTAATGCAAATGGAGAAGGAAAAGGCAACCCACTCCAGTATTTTTGCCTAGAGAATTTGATGGACAGAGGAGCCTGGTGGGCTGCTATCCATGGGGTCACACAAAGTTGGACATGACTGAAGTGACTTAGCAGCAGCAGCAGTAATGGAAAGCGGCAGTCCTCCTCAATGTTATAATCTGAAATTCAGCCATTCTTAATGGAATAGATGCTACCTTCAATATCTCTTCTTTTGATCATGATTTCTGACATTTTTGTTCAACTTTATACTCCAGTGCTTTTGAACTGTGGTGTTGGAGAAGCCTCTTGAAAGTCCCTTGGACTGGAAGGAGATCCAACCAGTCCATCCTAAAGGAAATCAGTCCTGAATATTCATTGGAAGGACTGATGCTGAAGCTGAAGCTCCAGTACTTTGGTACCTGATGCAAAGAACTGACTCATTGGAAAGGACCCTGATGCTGGGAAAGACTGAGGGCAGGAGGAGAAGGGGACAATAGAGGATGAGATGGTTGGATGGCATCACTGACTCGCTGGACATGAATTTGATGAACTCCGGGAGTTGGTGATGGACAGGGAGGCCTGGTGTGCTGTGGTTCATGGGGTCACAAAAAGTCAGACACAACTGAACTGAACTGATGCTCAGATTAACAATAGTTATAGTTATTTACACTTAACTTTGTTAAATTTTTCTCACAGTGAAATTTATGTCTTTATATCCTAGATTTCAACTATTTTAATGTCTTTAGGGCTTCCCTGGTGGTCCATATGGTAAAGAATCTGCCTTCAATGCTGGAGACTGGGTTTGATTAGTGGGTTGAAAAGATCCCCAGAGGAGGGCATGCAATCCACTTCTTGCTTGGAGAATCCCCTTGGACAGAGGAGCCTGGTGGGCTACAGTCCACAGTCCATGGGGTCACAAAGAGTCAGACACAACTGAGCTACTAAGCACATCACACAGGAAATTTTCAAGGGCAGAGATTGTGTTTTTGACCTCTTGTACTTCTGAAAGTCTCTCTGTTGTTTTAAAAAATGAAAGACATTACATTGGGCCTAATTATTATAGTTCTATTTCTCTGAAAATTATATATATATTTATCACTTCATTGTTTTTCTGTTATGTAATTTTAGATCTATCTGAGTCCTTCTGGTTTTTTATTCATTAGTGGTTAATCTTTTTAGTTTCCTCTGCCTTTCCACAGAATTTTTTCCTTGATTGTGTTACTTAAAAAAATTTCCCAAAAAGTTCTAAAAAAATGGTCTCTTTGTATTTATTTATTTATTTTGGTTTCCCTTATTTTTTCAATAATGTCTTGGTTGTTTCTTTGATTACGGATGTTCTTATTTCTTGAAAATATTCATAAATGTTGGTTTGATTCTAATTCTCCATCTTCACATCCTATGCTCCCTCACATTGTTTTCATTTTGTTTCTTCATTGTTAGTCTCCTTAAAAAATATTAATGCAGATTTTTTGTTTAGTTATTATAATTCAGATTTCTTTGAAACATCTTTTGATTATATTTATCTCCTTTTACATCTTACTTTGTTGTCTTTGTGTCTCTTCATTTAACTGTCCTTTTATTTTATTGTCTTTTTTTCCTTTGATTCCATGGCTTTGCTGGCCACTTTTTATTGCATTTCAATTTCTTTCTTAAATTTTTTTTTAAATTTTATATTAGAGCATGGTTGATTAACAATGTTGTGTTAGCTTCAGGTGTACATCAAAGTGGTTCACCTATACATATACATGCATCCTTTTTCAAATCATTTTCCCATTTAGGTTATTACAGAATATTGAACAGTATTCCCTGTGTAATAGCATAGGTCCTTGTTGATTAGCTATTTTAAATATAGCAGTGTGTACACGTCAATCCCAAACTCCCAATCTGTCTCTCCCCCCAACACTTGCTCTCTGGTAATCATAAGTTCAGAAAGAACATTCGATTTCTTTGGAATAAAAAATATTGAAACCTTAGCAGCCAACTTGTATGTAGCTTATGTTGGCTTCACTGTCTATTTGGGTGACTGTTGAGAATGCTTCTCAAAACTACTGATTTTCGCCTCTTTCCTACTTTAAATCTTGGTTCTCTGAAACATTGAAATAATGGAGTTTCTCAGTGTTTCTCAGCAGCAGTGATAGGATCAATTACAGAACCTTAAAAAGCATATCTTTCTGGACTTGGACTTGGAAATTCTGTGCATATATGAATGTATTTGAAAGAATAATGGAGCAGGGCTTGGAAACTTGTATTATAAAAACAAGGTTTAATCTGACAGACTTGGGGCAGTTACTATTTGCTGTTAAGGTTTCCACTAAAGACACAAGAAAGAAAGCATCCTCCTGCTTTCTGTCCATCTGATTGGTCAACCAAGATGAATGGGGGGCGGGGAGGTCAGGGAATACAGGAGAAAAACATGATAAAACAGAGAGAAACACAGCGAGAACATTTTTTCAGCTCCAAAATAGACTTGCAAGCAGAGAAGAGTTGGTTTTATTTATTCCAAAAAGAATCTAAATTTGAATTAAAAATAAACAACAACAGCTTTGAATACTGGCAAGTACTTCAATTAGTACTATATTTTTGTCAACTCCCACCAGCTGGTTTTACTGTTGGAGATTACTCCTTCTAAGGAACACTGGCAGGCAAGCAGCCTCTGTGTTTGCACAGGACCCTGTGCTCAAAGGGCCCCATGCTTGGCTTAATTTTCTCTCATCACTGTCTTGAAATTCTTAATTTATTTTTGAACTTGTAGTGAGCTTGCAGTGGGATGATGGGGTATGTGCATGAACAGAGGAGATACATACAATACACCTGTCTGCCATTCCTCACAGCACCATTTGTATATTGCTTTTGTGGTGAGCATAGAATTCTGGTGGGTCCACCATGTGTGGGATTTTGAAAGACTCAAGGTGAGTCCCTTGGAATTTAGTGTGTTAATTTCTTATTGCTGCTCTAATTACCACAGACTTAGTGGCTTGAAAAATACACATTTTCTTACAGATATAGAAGTCAGAAGTCTGAAATGTGTCTTACAAGGTTAAAATCAGAGTTTTTTTTTTTTTTCCTGGAAGCCATAGGGCAGAATCTGTTTCTTTATGTTTAGCAGCTTCAAGAGGCTGCCTGCATACTTTGTCTCATGGCTGCATCCCCTGCTATCATTAAAACCATAGTATAATATTTTCCAGTTCCTTCTCTGCTAGCATTGTCACATTGCATTCTCTGATCCTCTTATCCTCTGTCTTCCTCTTAAAAGAATTATCTTGAGTTTACCTGGATAACTCAGGATAATCTCCCCATCACAAGATCCTTAATTAAATCACTTCTACAAAGTCCCTTTTGCCATGTGCAGGAACATATTCACGGGTTTCTTGATTAGGTGATAGACACCTTTGCGGGTCAGGGGGATCATTATATAGCCTACCACACTATGCGAGGATACCACACTTTCCATTTGAATCAGAATTTGCTTCAAACACAGAAAAAGGCAATAGGGTTTCTAAGAAACACAGGTGACCAAACAATTTATCATTTCTTGCCTGTGGTTCTTACCTGTGTTAGCCTACGACATGTTCTCTAAACAATGCCACAGAAGAAAAGGGTAAGAAGGTCCCCTTCAGTTTCTTTCACTTTCGGTGTTTTCCTTAGAAAGAAAGAAAGAAAGACAGAAAGAAAGTGAAGTCATGTCCGACTCTGCGACCACATGGACTGTAGCCTACCAGGTTTCCTCCTTCCATGGGATTTTCTGGGCAAGAATACTGGAGTGAGTTGCCATTTCCTTCTCTGAGTGTCTTTTTCTTACTCATTAATAAACTAAGAGGATTGGTAGAATGTGTATGCATCAAGAATTGAAATAAAAATAGTGGTGGCATTTCCACTATTCTGGGGAACAAAAACTAACATGTGTATGAGCTGTGAAAAAAAATATTTTGGTGACTCCCAATATTATGTATAAATTTCAAACTGACAGTGGGAGGTGGGTCATGGAGGATTCTGCTATGATTTATGTCAGAGAGTGTTTTGCCTATGTTTCCCTCTAGGAGTTTTATAGTTTCTGGTCTTACGTTTAGATCTTTAATCCATTTTGAGTATATTTTTGTGTATGGTGTTAGAAAGGGTTCTAGTTTCATTCTTTTACAAGTGGTTGACCAGTTTTCCCAGCACCACTTGTTAAAGAGATTGTCTTTTCTCCATTGAATATTCTTGCCTCCTTTGTCAAAGATAAGGTGTTCATAGGTGCATGGCTTTGTCTCTGGGCTTTCTATTTTGTTCCATTGATCTATATTTCTGTCTTAGTATACTCCAAATACAGTATGCTGCTGCTGCTGCTGTTAAGTCACATATATATGGAATTTAGAAAGATGATAACAAGGTGGGATGATTTGAGAGAAAAGTATTGAAACATGTATATTATCATATGTGAAATGAATCACCAGTCCAGGTTTGATGCACAAGACAGGATGCTTGGGGCTGGTGCACAGGGATGGCCCAGAGGTATGGGATGGGAAGGGAGGTGGGAGGGGCTTTCAGGATGGGGAACACATGTACATCCGTGGCAGATTCACGTCAATGTATGGCAAAACCACTACAATATAAAAAAAAAAGAAAAAAATGTATTGAGGATGACAGTGAGCTTTGTGTTTACGTGTTTTATTTATTGATGTTTACCATAATGAGAAATGGAAACTAAAAAAATTTTGAAGTGAAGTGAAAGTCACTCAGTCATGTCCAACTCTTTGCGACCTCATGGACATACAGGTCATGGAATTCTCCAAGCCAGAATACTGGAGTGGGTAGCCTTTCCTTTCTCCAGGGGATCTTCCCAATCCAGGGATCGAACCCAGGTATCCCACAGTGTTGGCGGATTCTTTTCCAGCTGAGCCACAAGGGAATAATTCCTTTTAAAAATAACAATAACGTCTATTGTATGTTAATTGTCTTTTAATAAACATTAACTATATTGTTCCAAACTAACAAAAAAAAAGACTGGTAAGAAGAGTGGCTTTGATTTCCATTTTTGCAGATTTCTTTAGTAGCTTGCTTAATAAAAGATTGCTAGATCCTCATTAGCTTCTGCATTAACTGTGTTGCAATATCACACATTATGCTGCTACTAGAAAATTTACAGCACATCCATGAAAGAATTATAGTGGAACATGGAAGTAAAATCTTATATTATCATGAAAATACTTTTAAATATTTTCCTGGAGATTTCTGACCACACTGGGAGAACTGTAGCCTTATATCCATGATTTCTCTTGCCACAGGGCCTCTGCATATACTCTCACCTCTGATTAGGACAGTGCTTTTCTTGTCTACCAATTCTTCTTTCTTTTTCATCTTGAGGATCATTTTCCTAAGGAGAGCCTCTCTCATTTCCTTCAAAAAGTCATGCTTTGTGATTTTAGGCTTTTGTAACATTGGGTACTTCCTGTCTGAAATCATTTGTCACAGTTCTACATATATCTGTATGGTTATATTTCAAGATAATAAGGCTGTGTCTCACCATTGCATCCTATGTATGTAACATAGTATCTGGTTCATATAGCTACTGAATAATTATTGAATAAACAAATATATTTATTGATCTCAAAAATGGTAGAATTATTACCTAGAATAAATTTCTAAACATTATCAGTGATAATCAATAGGACCACTATTTTTCTCAAGACCAAGACATGGAAAGTTATAAACATTATTCTTGCTATATCACAACAAAACAAGAACAATGAAGGTGATGAAGTTAAAACATAAGGGATTTGAATTGAAAGAATTTCTTGATATTCAGTTTCTACTTTAAACTAGAATTTTGAGATGACAAATTAGGAGTAGATAAGTTATTCAAATACTTTGGTGGTTGGATGCCTAGCATTTGGCTACCTCTAACTATATAAAAACTACCAGATAACAGTAGATTGTAACACTGACACCAGTTGGTTTATTGGAGCATGACTTCAACATCTGCATCTTACAGTGCTGAGTAGAACCAAGATTTAGATGGAAGAATCAGTAAAGATACTACATTGGGGTTTTTTTTTTGCTAACAATTTTAGAGAAATCATTTCAGGAATTAAAACAAATTTTTGAATTATTACAGGTGTATGAAAATATCATTCTTTTTTAATACTTGAGAAAAGATCATATGCATAGTCAAAGGACTGCTCAAATTCTTGAATTCAGGACAAAATTTTGTATCGATTTTAGGGGATAGGTGAATTTCTGGTTTCTTGAGCTGTGACAGATTCTATGGCTAATTTGATATCAAGGTCTAGGACTACCTTATTCCTATCCCTGTTCCTACTTCAGTCAGTGCTTGTATGAATGAAGGTGTTTAATAAGAATGAATAAGTTGATACTTCATGCAAACTTCTTTTCTTCACCAAACTCTCTAGAAACTGAATTGAGCTAAATTATTTATTGTATAGAGTAATAGTGGCTTGAGTAAACTTGGTAGTTTAATATATAGTTTCTGATTAATTTAATTTATAGGATTGTATTGATAATCCTGTTCTCATTTTCTACTAGAGATGGAGGGAAACAAGTCATTTTTGTGGCTGATAGAAGTTATTAACATTGTCTATTGAAGATTTCAAGGGCATTTTCATTTTTATGTCCCCCTGTTATTATACCAATCCAGCAGGCAGTCATCTTCTTTGCCTCTTCAGGTATGAAATGGCAGCTGCTATAGAGACACAGCTTGGTTACTGTTCACACAGTGGAGCAGAAGTTAATCACCGTTTTAAAACAATTGGCTGACATTAGACCAGAGAGTTAATTAAAGGGAAAATGTTGAGACAAGAATTGTAGTCATTTAAAAAAAAGTTTGTCTGTATAACAGTTGAAATCACTGAGAATAAGAACTGAAAGTTGGGCTCCTAAATTCTAATAAATTTGGTTTACTTAACTTTTAGATTGGTTTAATCTGAATTTACTTTGTTCCCCTCTGTTTTTAATGCACTCTGCTTGGAAAATAATATTATACTGTTCAATGTCATCTGTCTTTTTACAGCTGTAAGAGTACATTTTTTCCCTTTAGGTTTAGCTTCTCACACTTCTTCAGAATGAATTTTGTCTTTCTCTCAAGGCCTGCTAGCCAAAGTCACTGGATAAAAGACCCTATAAAAATCTCCAGGCTTTAAGTCTTTGTAATTTTAAATCCATTGACTAATTCAGTGCCATTGAATTCTCAATCTTCAGAGGGACTTCTTTTCATTTAATGATCTTGCTTTTATTGAGATAAGGATATCTATTTTTGAAACACCTTTAATCCAAATGAAATTGAAATTATTAATTGAATTGTTCTGTATTTCCCCTTACAAAGGGTTTTCTAATTCTATGCTCTGTCATTTGCATGCATAGAAAGGATCGGAAAGGAGGTTAGTGGGAATGATCTGCATTTTGGAATTAATGCAAAATATTTCTTTTTAGAAATATAGAATCTATCATTTCAAGGTCAGCCTAAGGAGAAATAATACTTAATAATATTTTTCTTGTGCATAACACTGCATGTTTTCTCAATATTGTTATTTCATAGATTTTGAATAGAGACAGTCTGGTGCAACATAGTGTAACAGATCTTCATCTCCAGGGTTGGACTTCTTGAGTTCAAATCTTGACACCATTCTTAGATCCTATGGGGCCTCTTTCCTTATGTCTAATAGGCTGATGTTTTAAGGTTGCAGAGAACTAAGAATTAAGTAAATTTCTTAGAATAAGGCCTGGTTTAGAGTTAGAAGTATTATCATCATCACCTTAATTACTCAAGGATCCAGCTTGAAATATGACCACAGTTATACTCCCTGAGGGCTTCCCAGATGGCTCAGTGGGTAAAGAATCCACCTGCAATGCAGGAGACTTAGGAGACATGGATTTGATCCCTGGGTCAAGAAGATCCCCTGGAGGAGGGCATGGCAACCCATTCCAGTATTCTTGTCTGGAGAATCCCATGGACAGAGGAGCCTGGTGGGCTACAGTCCATAGGGTCACAAGGAGGCAGACATGACTGAACAGCCTGAGCGTACATGCATGCACACACTCCCTGAACCTCAAATCCCTGTAGATTTGGGAAAAAACACTATTTATCATTCACTCCAATGTTAGTTTCCTCTTCTTCCTTGCCAACAGAATGCTGTTAGCAAAGTACCCAGTCATGGATATAAATTGTGAGATGTAAGCTTGTCATAGCTCTAGCATTTCTAGCCAGTGAAATGGAAAAGGGAATTTCCTGAGGTAACCATTTTCTTTTGTAAGTAACAGAGCTCATTTGTACCCTTCTCTTTTTTCCTTCTGTAGATTTTGTGACCTGAGGATATAATACCCAGTAGTGTGGCAGTCATCTGATTACCCTGAGGTTACAAGCCAGGGGCAAATTTTATATTGGAGGGACAGGTAGGAGGAGAAAAAGAGACTTGGTCTTTGTTGATGGCATTTTTGAAAATGGGACCACTTCTAGAGTTATAAATGATCAATATTCTTAAAGTTTAGGATATTATTAGTAAATTTTTCTTACTTGCAGCTGAAAACATCTTCACTGATACTTTATTATTTTGTTTGCAAGTGACAGGGCCAACTCAAACTAGGGAATTTATTCAGGCACTGAGAACAGTTCATACAAATAAATTGCTACAAGAACCATAGTAGTTTTATAACCCTCAGAGATGGAAACTCGGGTTTACAGAGATGGAAACCACTGTAATTTCCCTCTCCATCCCTCCTCTCTGCTACTCTCTGTGCCAATCTCACTTATTCCTACTGCAGATAAACTCTTTTTCTAGTGGCATGGGTGCATGCGTGCCAAGATGCTTCAGTCGCGTCAGACTCTTTGCAACTACATGGACTGTAGCTGGCCAGGCTCCTCTGTTCACGGAGCTTCTCCAGGGAAGAATACTGGAGTGGGTTGCCATACTCTCCTCCAGGGTATCTTCCTAACCCAGGGATTGAATCTGTGTCTCTTATGTCGTCTCCACTGGATTCTTTACCAGTGGCATGAGTATTCAATTAGAAAAACAAAACAGTAAAAACACAATAATTTCTCTTAGCTTCTGTTGGAAAAATAACTAGAAAAGGGTTCCAATTTGATTCTTGCACCGATTGCTATAGCCAGGGGAGGAGGTTAGATCAGTCCATTGCTTTGACCAGGGGAGTGAGGTCTTTTTCTGGTAGACTAATTGGGACAATACACACATGTTGGGTAGAGAATGACGATGGGGTGAGTAGCCATCCCTATTTATTTCTTGTATAAAAATTAAGTAAATGTGAAAAAGATTTTCCCTGGGGCCATTCAGGTCATGGCTTAAATCAGTTTTGATGTGTTCTGTGCTAGGGTCATTTCTCATCTTCCTAGACAGTTTGACCCTGTGTGTATGTGACCAGGAGAAATTCAAAACCTGGAGAATTGTGAGGGAGTGTTTTCCTGTGAGATTCACTAATGTGTCTTGTATTCTTAGTTCGCAGAGGCTGTTTGCTCTGTGGACTAGACTACACTGAGACTGAAATAGAATCAAACACTGGGACTTGAAATGTGGGGCAGTAAGATTATGTGTTAAACATTCTTGAGTTCTTTCCAGAGCCTACTACTAGTGGCTGGTTCTGAGCCCCCGTATAGAGAACTCTGCCTCTTTACCTCAGGCGTTTCTGGAAGGTCTCTCATCAGTGCTCACACAGAGCCGCCTAGTGTGCCTTGAGCGCTGCTCCACAGTGAACACGGCTGCTGGTGCCACACTGCCTGCTAGGGTGCTGTCACCCTTGGGCATGCTGCCTCTCAAACACTGCTTTTTTCCACTCTGAGCTCTGTTGCCCTATTTGGCCAAACTTTATGGTTACCTCTTGCTTATGGAAGCTCCTTCTCTGCCTCCCATCAAGCTGCCACTGCCACAGGTGTGACAACAGCTCTGTGGCACCCAAGTTACCCTGTAGCCCATGGAACAGTGAGGGGAATGCCTCTGCCCTGTTTACATGCTACGTGCTAAAGGTGTGTCTAAACCTGTTTCTTATGGGGTTTTAATGAAGAGTTTGGGTCTAATTTCTTATGTTATAGCCTGCCCCCTTTCCCTTGCCTCTTATAACCTCACTGCATAACACCTGGGCTTAAAGATCATGCTTGGGGCTGTGCCATGACTAGATGAACGCCGAGGGCATCCTCCACCATTTTCTGCAAGGATTTGCTGCTTAGCCAAGCTTGTCCTCTTGACATTTTTTTTTTCCTTGTGGGCTAAGTTATTTCCTAGGAGTTTCTTTAGGTTTGAATAAAAGTAGATTTGTGGCAGGCTTGTTGTACTTATCATTTATTTTATCCTGAATGTGCAAACTTGTCTAATCTGAGAAGTGGGTACCACTAGGACCATGGTTTTCAGTCTTGGGTTTAAAAGATCAGCAATATTTCAGGAAAATACTTCTACAGGAGTTCCAATGCTATTTTGTCTAGTACAGTGTTGAAAAAAGTAACACAAAATACCCTCACTACTATGACTTACTATCTCCATTATTTTATAAATGAAAGATAAAAAACTCAAGAACGATAAAAAATGACATAGTTTTAGTAAAGAGTATTCTGTTTCAAAAATATGCAACTGAAAATATACCTATAGACACATTCAGCAGTACCTGAACCTGACTGCACCTTATAATATACATATATACGTTTACACAGTTTCTAGACTTCATCCCTAGAAATGTTGATTTAAGACTGGTGATCTATATATTTAAAGACCTCCCTGGGTGATTCTAATGCACCTGGTCAGATTAGCATGGGAACTATTTTTTTCTTTTCTTTTTTTCTGCCATGAACTGGTGAAAAATCAATTGCAGATCAACAGTGGTCTATAGACTGGCTCTTGGGACTCAGCTGGCTCAAATAAAATATGGAACATTGATTATCTAGTATTTCCCTGAGATGCCCATCTGCTTTCTTTCCTAACTGAAAGAAAAAGGTACTAAATGATAAAATGTTAGAAAGGAAAACTATGTGACTCAGTTTAGGTCAAGCATGACAAGTGAGTGTTAAGTGATAATGAAGCTCCCGTTAGTTGGCAGTGACTCTGCTAGAATGTCATGCTGAAGAGGATGCTACTGCTCATCCCAAGCTTAGAAGAAATGCAATGATGGATTAGCACTCTCTCCTGTAGGGTAGAAGAGAAGTGTGTGGCTTGTGTGGCATTATTTGCTATTTTTAGTCTGGCTCCTTATAGGTGCATAATGTTTGAGCAGATGTTAGTGGTTTTATCTGCTCTAGCATTCTCCTCACTTATTATGGTACAGAAGTCACTCATTTGAAACTATAGTAAAATAATTCCTGTAAGCCTCTCGTCTTAGAAGTCTTCATGCATTAGGAAGTCATTTAATCTAGAGTCAAGTTTCAACTACTGTATTTAAATTGAAGCCATACTACTGTGTTACATCTATGTGGCCACTAAGATACCTTATAGTTTATTGAATGAACATTTATTGGTGGTTTGCTACACATCAATTCTAGGCGATGAAAATAGGTCCCAAGAATGGAGAATCCTTGAACTTCCCCAGTGGCTCAGACGGTAAAGAATCCGCCTGCAATGCAGACAACTCAGGTTTGATCCTTGGGTCAGGAAGATCCCTGGAGAAGGGAATGGCTACCTTCTCCAGTATTCTTGCCTGGAGAATCCCATGGACAGAGGATCCTGGCAGCTGTCCATGGGTTCTCAGAGTCAGGTATGACTGAGTGACTAACTACTTTCCCTTTCATGGAGAATCCTTATCTCCAGGGGAATTTTTTCTCATCAGGGGGAGTAGATCTCTAAATGAATAATAATAATTTAAAATATATAAACTAGTCCAAAAACAGAGAAAGAATTAACTCTGGATTTTCAATGAAGAAGAAAGAAATAAAACATTTCAGTTGAAATAGTGATAAAAGTTAGCCAAGTAAGTTGTTCCAAAGAAAATGTGTTGCTGATGTGGTTATTGAGTCTTTAGCCTACAAAGATGTTTACTTCTTTGAGACAACATATACTTCATTTATAATCTCTGATGATGTTTAGTTTACCACCATATTTATCTAGAAACATCTCCCTCAATAGATTGTAAGCTGGTCTATCCAAATAGGACAATCCATCAAAATATGATATAGGAAGACAGAGTGAGAATGCCTAGACATTAATTTTAGAACTCTTATTTGTTAACTGTGTGAACTTGGGTAAGGAATCCTTTTTTTAAGTAATTAAAAAGCCATTTACTTAAAAAAATATTTATTTTAATTAGAGGTTAATTACTTAACAATATTGTATTGGTTTTGCCATATATCAACATGTAAAAATTCTTTATAATTACTCATGTGCAAAGTGAGGATAATAACAACTACCACATTAATTTTTTGTGAACATTAAACAAAGTAATATATATAAAGGTTCTCATCACAGCACTTGACACTTAGTGCTCAGTAAATGTTAACCATTATCAATAGTATTATGTGTCCTTGAGCTCTAAATCTGTACCTATGTTACCATGTGCACTCATTAAATATTTGTTGTTTGTGTTGAGATTAAGGACCCTTCCTTGACTTTTCTGAGTTTCTTCTCCATCTTTCCATCTATCTGTACACCTACACTCCATCCATCCATCTGGCTATCCATCCATCCAGCTTATCTGCTATGTGCCTAACACTGCTCAAGATTCATGCCCATTTGCCACAAAAACCTCACAATCTTGGCTTCTGAGTCTTCTCCAATCACTCTTTAACTTGTCTTTCTGACACCTTTCTCCAAGTATTTTAGACAGAATTCTGTGTAAAGCTTTACCAGAATAACTTAATCCTGTTTTGATTTCTAGGAAAGAACAGTGATGGTGAATTTATTGAGGAGACAAATGGCACAAGCAATATTTATATTAAGTGAGACTGTGTACCTCTGAGTTTTATGAGATAGAGCATAATGTCACACTCAGAGGTACATCAGTTCAGTTCAGTCGCTCAGTTGTGTCTGACTCTTTGCGACCCCATGAATCGCAGCATGCCAGGCCTCCCTGTCCATCACCAACTCCCAGAGTTCACTCAGACTCACATCCATCGAGTCAGTGATGCCATCCAGCCATCTCATCCTCTGTCGTCCCCTTCTCCTCCTGCCCCCAATCCCTCCCAGCATCAGAGTCTTTTCCAATGAGTCAACTCTTCCCATGAGGTGGCCAAAGTACTGGAGTTTCAGCTTTAGCATCATTCCTTCCAAAGAAATCCCAGGGCTGATCTCCTTCAGAATGGACTGGTTGGATCTCCTTGCAGTCCAAGGGACTCTCAAGAGTCTTCTCCAACACCACAGTTCAAAAGCCTCAATTCTTCAGTGCTCAGCCTTCTTCACAGTCCAACTCTCACATCCATACATGACTACTGGAAAAACCATAGCCTTAGTCTCAGTTTATACAAATATTGTTTGTGCCATTTGTGTTCCCAATAAATTTGCCATTACTATTCCTTCCTAGAAATTGAAACAGCAAAGTGAATCAGCTATATGTGTACACATATCCCCTCTTTCTGTAAGTTTTCTTGAATGAATGCTTTTCCATTCTCTGTATGCTTTAAATGAAACTTGGTTTGGCTTTTTAATCATTTTCATCAGTTAAATTGTTATTTGCTAAGGAACAAGACTACCAAACTTCTTACTCTACTTTTCTAGAAGTCCCTGAGCTTTTAGCATAAACTTTAAAAAATCTATCTGATGATTATAATGTCACTCTGAGTGACTCTTAAAGCAATATCAAGTAACGTTGCTTTTTACTCATCTCCTGAATTTGTACTCTAAGAAAATGAAATACTCGCATCAGTTTCATTCTTCATTTTATTGGTAATGTCTAGCAAATTGATTTCTGCTTAATAAGTACTCAATACATATTTATTAAGGGAAAAAGTAAATGAATTATGAAACTGACATTATAGCTTTGTATTTTTTGGAAGGGCATAGGTGTACTAAAGTAATATGAATCAATGTCCTTGTTTGGATGTTTGCCTTTTCAATTAGTTAATTAATTATTCTTAAGGTAGGAGTGTGTATGCATGATTTAATATGTGTGTGTATGTGTGAGAAAGGGTTGGGTGTGATCCAGTGATCACTTTATATTGAACAACTCTGGTTTTCTTGAAGGGCTACAATTTCACAACTGGAAATATGGTTAGGCCAAAATCTCATTTAAAAACTCTTAGTGTTTATTCAATATAATTTTGAGTTAAGTCCAAGTAACATATAAAGCATCAAGTTAAATCAAATTACTGCCATATATTCTTGGAGTCCCACATCTTATTTAGATATATATTCCAATGATTTCAGCATTTGATACTCCTTTTTGCTATCTACTTTGAGTGCTATTTGACTTCATTTATATTAGTGTGTTAGATAAAACTTAAATAAAGGAGAAATTATAAATAAGGTATTATTCATATCACACATTGTGGCACCATTATTTTTAACTAAATCTTGGGAGTCAAAATTCTTATGGGAAAGATATCTTAGCTTTTCAAATTATATTATATCCATAAATGGAACTAATGTCTCAAATAGCATTTATCTCAAACTCTGAGTTATAGCTTGCTTCATTGCTCCCTAAACACCACATTTTCCACTGTAGATGTAGGACATATGCTCCTTCAGCTCAGTATTCTGTGGAGCTCAAGTGTGGCACATTTACATTGATAGCTCCTTGGGAAGAAAAAAATCACATAGGGAACACTGAAATCTTACAGTATGGGAGGTTCAAAATACAAATGTTGAAGCACTAAGCTTTCAGAAAGTAATAATTTTCCTGAATTTTATTAGAAAGAGTACATACGAACACAGCAATGAATGGTAAATCAGTATCTCTCTCTCTTTACCAGCTTTTATGATCTGCATTAATGGTGGCAACTGTCACAAAGATTATGGCTGTTTTATTTCAAGGGAGTCTAAGAGGCAGAGTGTAGTATGAGTGTTTTATAAACATCTATTTTTAAAGTCAGCCATTTGGATTTTTCAAGTATAACAAATGATTCCTAGGAGGGCTTAAATAGGGAGAGGGATGGAGTGAAGGAGGGAGAGAAGTGGGGAAAATAGTATCATTTATTTGATATAGAAATTTGGATGTTAGTTATTGTGTACATTTCTGTTAGCCATTTTATTCCAGCCTAAGTGGTGCAAAAATTATTTTATTTGTCAACTATCCTGGGACTGAAAAAGCCACATTCTGACTGGAGCCATGTGACTTTTACTTCCCATTACAAATCAGTATGGGCCTCCAGAGTGTAGTTGGTTTAACTGTGTTTGTGACTATTTTGAGAAAGATAAAATCCCCTATCTGTCACTTTCCAGACCTTCAAGCCCTTATGGGAGGTTTACAAAGTCGTAGGAAGGAGACAATCTCTACCATCTTTCTTCTAGTGTATTCTATGTGCTTGATAAGGAGAGCTAATGTATATGGCTATGGTACAAAGGGTTCCCTAAGCAAACTCTGTTCCTATTGAATAGCAACAGTACCAGTAGCAATAAAGAAAGCTTTCAGGCAGTGTCTGACTTAGAAATATTTTGTAGTGGATCAGATGTAAAAACAAAAATCAACATTTCTGCCCTTTTCTCATTGCCCTGTTAGAGCTGCAGCACAGAAGCCATTGAAGGTTTTAGAAATGTGTTGGAGCAAAAATGGAGGCAAGAAACGCCTACATAGAGGACCTGAACTTCAGTCTATATAGCTGTTTCTCTAGTAAACTCTGACATTTCAAACCTCTTTTTCTCCCTTCACTCCCAAGTTGTCAGAATATTTTTTGGCTCAATTATTCATTCATTAGCAAGTGGTTATTTAGGATTTAATGTGTGCCAGGCACTCTACTGACATTGTTTCCACTGTTTCCCCATCTATTTCCTATGAAGTGATGGGACCAGATGCCATGATCTTCGTTTTCTGAATGTCGAGCTTTAAGCCAATTTTTTCACTCTTTCCTTTCATTTTCATCAAGAGGCTTTTTAGTTCCTCTTCACTCTCTGCCATAAGGGTGGTGTCATCTGCATATCTGAGGTTATTGATATTTCTCCTGACAATCTTGATTCCAGCTTGTGCTTCTTCCAGCCCAGCGTTTCTCATGATGTACTCTGAATATAAGTTAAATAAGCAGGGTGACAATATACAGCCTTGACGTACTCCTTTTCCTATTTGGAACCAGTCTGTTGTTCCATGTCCAGTTCTAACTGTTACTTCCTGACCTGCGTATAGGTTTCTCAAGAGGCAGGTCAGGTGGTCTGGTATTCCCATCTCTCTCAGAATTATCCACAGTTTATTGTGATCTACACAGTCAAAGGCTTTGGCGTAGTCAATAAAGCAGAAATTTTTTTCTGGAACTCTCTTGCTTTTTCCATGATCCAGCGGATGTTGGCAATTTGATCTCTGGTTCCTCTGCCTTTTCTAAATCCAGCTTGAACATCTGGAAGTTCACTGTTCATGTATTGCTAAAGCCTGACTTGGAGAATTTTGAGCATTACTCTACTAGCGTGTGAGATGGTTGCAATTGTGGAGTAGTTTGAGCATTCTTTGGCATCGCCTTTCTTTGGAATTGGAATGAAAACTGACCTTTTCCAGTACTGTGGCCACTGCTGAGTTTTCCAAATTTGCTGTCATATTGAGTGTAGCACTTTCACAGCATCAACTTTCAGGATTTGAAATAGCTCAACTGGAATTCCATCACCTCCACTAGCTTTGTTCGTAGTGATGCTTCCTAAGGCCCACATGACTTCACATTCCAGGATGTCTGGTTCTAGGTGAGTGATCACACCATCATGATTATCTGGGTCATGAAGATCTTTTCTATACAGTTCTTCTGTGTATTCTTGCCATCTCTTCTTAGTATCTTTTACAGGTGGTGTTTGCAGCCATGAAATTAAAAGACGCTTACTCCTTGGAAGAAAAGTTATGACCAACCTAGACAGCTATTAAAAAGCAGAGACATTACTTTGCCAACAAAGGTCCGTCTAGTCAAGGCTATGGTTTTTCCAGTGGTCATGTATGGATATGAGAGTTGGACTGTGAAGAAAGCTGAGTGCCAAAGAATTGATGCTTTTGAATTGTGGTGTTGGAGAAGACTCTTGAGAGTCACTTGGACTGCAAGGAGATCCAACCAGTTCATCCTAAAGGAGATCAGTCCTGGGTGTTCATTGGCAGGACTGATGTTGAAGCTGAAACTCCAAACTTTGGCCACCTCATGTGAAGAGTTGACTCACTGGGAAAGACCTTGATGGTGGGAGGGATTGAGGGCAAGAAGAGAAGGGGACGACAGAGGATGAGATGGCTGGATGGCATCACCGACTCAATGGATGTGAGTTTGGGTAAACTCTGGGAGTTGGTCATGGACAGGGTGGCCTGACGTGCTGTGATTCATGGTGTCACAAAGGGTCAGACATGACTGAGCGACTGATCTGAACTGAACTGAGGCACTCTCCTAGGCTCTGAGTATATCCTGGTGAGTGAGATAGAAACAGTTTTTGTCCCCAGAGAACTCAGATGGAGGGGACTCAGTTAGACAAGGAAGCTAAGTGCTGGAGAGTCACACAGCAGAGCCTCCTGGTTTGGTCTGTAGAGATCAGGAAGGGCTTCCCAGATGAAGCAGAGTCCAAACTAATAAGTAAAGGATGAATTAGGGACTTCCTAGGTGGCACTAGCTAGTGGTAAAGAATCTGCCTGCTAATTCAGGAGACACAAGGAATGCAGGTTCAATATGTGGATTGGGAAGATCCCCCAGAGAAGAATATGTCAACCCCCTCCAGTATTCTTTGCCTGGGAAATCACATGGACAGAGAAGCCTGGTGGGCAATAGTCCATGAGGTCACAGAGTCAGACACGGCTGAGTGACTAACACTGTCACTTTCACTTTCAAAGTATGAATAGAAGTAAAATTTCACATTGGCTGTTTTCAGAAGCATAGTGTATAAATATATGAAATAACTTATAAATTGTGAAGCATTAGATAGAGATTACATTTTACTATTCAGTTCAGTTCAGTTCAGTAGCTCAGTTGTGTCTGACTCTTTGTTATCCCATGGACTGCAGCACGCCAGGCCTCCCTGTCAATTGCCAACTCTCGGAGTTCATTCAAACTCATGTCCATTGAGTTGGTGATGCCATCTAATCATCTCACCCTCTGTTATCTCCTTCTCCTTCTGCCTCCAATCTTTCCTAGCATCAGGGTCTTTTTAAATGAGTCAGCTCTTTGCATCAGGTGGCCAAAGTATTGGAATTTCAACTTCAACATCAGTCCTTCCAATGAACATTCAGGACTGATTTCCTTTAGGATGGATTGGGTGGATCTCCTTGCAGTCCAAGAGACTCTCAAGAGTCTTCTCCAACACCATAGTTCAAAAGTATCATTGCTTCAGCACTCAGCTGTCTTTATAGTCCAACTCTCAATCCATACATGACTACTGGAAAAACCATAGCCTTGACTAGACAGATGTTTGTTGGCAAAGTAATGTCTCTGCTTTTTAATATGCTGTCTAGTTTGGTCATAACTTTCCTTCCAAGGAGTAAGCATCTTTTAATTTCATGGCGGCAGTCACCATCTGCAGTGATTTTGGAGCCCAAAAAATAAAGTCTGACACTGTTTTTACTGTTTCTCCATCTGTTTGCCATGAAGTGATGGGACTGGATGCCATGATCTTAGTTTTCTGAATGTTGAGCTTTAAGCCAACTTTTTCACTCTCTTCTTTCACTTTCACCAAGAGGCTCTTTAGTTCTTCTTCACTTTCTGCCATAAGGGAGGTGTCATCTTCGTATCTGAGGTTATTGATATTTCTCCTGGCAATCTTGATTACAGTTTGCACTTCATCAAGCTGAATATTTCTCATGATGTTCTCTGGATATAAGTTAAATAAGCAGGATGACAACATACAGCCTTGACATACTCCTTTTCCTATTTGGAACCAGTCTGTTGTTCCATGTCCAGCTCTACTGTTGCTTCCTCACATGTATACAGGTTTCTCAAGAGGCAGGTCAGGTGGTCTGGTATTCCCATCTCTTTCAGAATTTTCCACAGTTTACTGTGGTCTATACAGTCAAAATTTTGGCATAGTCAATAAAGCAGAAGTAGATGTTTTTCTGGAACTCTCTTGACTTTTCGATGATCCAGCGGATGTTGGCAATTTGATCTCTGGTTCCTCTGTCTTTTCTAAATCCAGCTTGAACATCTGGCAGTTATCAGTTCACATACTCTTGGAGTCTCACTTGAAGAATTCTGAGCCTTAATTTGCTAGCTTGTGAGGTGAGTGCAATTGTGTGGTAGTTTGAGCATTCTTTGGCATTGCCTTTCTTAGGAATTGAAATGAAAACTGACCTTTTCCAGTCCTGTGGCCACTGCTGAGTTTTTCAAATTTGCTGGCATATTGAGTGCAGCACTTTCACAGCATCATCTTTTAGGATTTGAAATGGCTCAAGTGGGATTCCATCACCTCCACTAGCTTTGTTCATAGTGATGCTTCCTAAGGCCCACTTGACTTCACTTTCCAAGATGTCTGGCTCTAGGTGAGTGATCACACCATCATGATTATCTGGGTCATGAAGATCTTTTTTGTACAGTTCTTCTGTATATTCTTGACACCTCTTCTTAATATCTTCTGCTTCTGTTAGGCCCATACCATGTCTGCCCTTTATTGAGCCCATCTTTGCATGAAATGTTCTCTCGGTATCTCTAATTTTCTTGAAGAGATCTCTAGTCTTTCCTGTTCTATTGTTTTCCTCTATCTCTTTGCAGTGACCACTGAAGAAGGCTTTCTTATCTCTCCTTGCTATTCTTTGGAACTCTACATTCAAATGTATACATCTTTCCTTTTCTCCTTTGCATTTTGCTTCTCTTCACAGCTATTTGTGAGGCCTCCTCAGACAGCCATTTTGCTTTTTGGCATTTCTTTTTCTTGAGGATGGTCTTGATCCCTGTCTCCTGTACAGTGTCACAAATCTCCATCCATAGTTCATTAGGCACTCTTGTCTATCAGATCTAGTCTCTTAAATCTTTTTCTCACTTACACTGTATTAACAGTCTTCTTAAAATGAGGTAATCTTTAAATATTAGATACCTCAAAATATTTAAATATATTTTGATATATGTTGTGATAGTATTATTGTTATTGGAGGTAGGAATCAGCTTATCATTCATAGGAGTGTTGTTTTCCATAATCACATAAAGTATATCATTTTCTAGAACTAGTGTTCTGCATGCTTGTATGTTCAGTCCCTTCAGTTGTATCTGACTCTTTGTGACTCTATAGACTGTAGCCTGCTAGGCTCCTCTGTCCATGGGGTTCTCCAGGCAAGAATACTGGAGTGGGTTGCCATGTCTCCTCCAGGGGATCTTCCTGACCCAGGGATTGAACTTATATCTCCTGCATTGCAAGCAAATTCTTTACCACTGAATCACCAGCAAAGCCTAACTGCTGCTGCTGCTAAGTCACTTCAGTCATGTCTGACTCTGTGCGACCCCTGAGACGGCAGCCCATGAGGCTCCCCTGTCCCTGGGATTCTCCAGGCAAGAACACTGGAGTGGGTTGCCATTTCCTTTAATGCAGGAAAGTGAAAAGTGAAAGTGAAGTTGCTCAGTCGTGTCTGATTCTTAGCGACCCCATGGACTGCAGCCTTCCAGGCTCCTCTACCCATGGGATTTTCCAGGCAAGAGTACTGGAGTGGGGTGCCATTGCCTTCTCCGAAAGCCTAACTAGTGCCTTATAATCATCTAAATACTTGGTGTACTTTAATTTAAGTGCTCAGTTAGCTAAGGACTTTCCCATTAGGAGGGGCTGGAAGGATAAACAACTTCTGTTCTGGAGTGGAGCCAGGGGGTTAAGACTATTCATTGCTTGCTTAACTCATGTGTGGATGGTTGTAGTATATGGGGAGTCAAAAAATTTGGGTTCTTGTTCTGGTATAACAATTAAATAGGCAAATGACCCATGAAAATTTACTTCATTTCATTTGGTCTCATTTCCTCATCTATAAAATGGTGACTTGTTAAAGACAGTCTCTGATAAACTTTCTAGTACTGTTTCTTGCTTTTAAGTATTAATACTAATGCTATCGCAAATCATTTATTGTTGCCTTCTTTTCTCAATTTGCTATTGAGAAACTCAGTAGAGCTTAAGTCGCTTGCTGATTTCCTTACTCTATGCAGGAGTTTGCTTTGCTCTTAATTCAAAAGGGAGGAGATGCAAGTTGCACGTACATCTAAGTATATTCACATGTATATGTGCATAGTTAGGTATAGGTGCCAACTGTCAAATTGCTAAGTCAAAAATATCCTCAGAATGAAAAATGTCCAGAAAAATGTCAACACACCATTTTATTCCCCTAACTTATTTACTTGAACTCCTTTCTTCTACCCCAGATTCACAAAAGATCATTTGTAGAAGGGATTAATAGGTAGCATATGTGGGGGCTTAACTGAATTGAGGCTTACATAATACAGTAGTGCAAAATCTGATGTGCAGTAATTTTGGTGTATGTCAGAGACTAAAATAAGGCTGCAGATATTTTGTACAGTGGAAAACAATGGTAGATAATTTTTGTGGGATATTTTAGCTAATCACTGAGACTGTTCAAAGGTCTATCCCAACAACTCAGAGCTTTCCCTTTAGACTACTGGCTTAACTTTTCACATATTAAAGTGAAAAATTTTTACCATCTCAAATAAGGCAGCCACACAGAGAGTAAGTACAGTTTATGCCTTAAATCTGTTGCTCGTGTTGTGTTAACTGCAGATATCTTTGCATATGTAAAACAGTAACTTTGACAATAATTCTTTCTCTGAATTTATAGTGTGGCCTTTACTCAGTGACATATCCCCTGCCTCTCACCCAGCTAACACACACACACACACACACACACACACACACACACACACACACACTGCTTATGTGACCACCGGTCATCACTTTATGTTTGTAAGACAGAGAAACATGCAAGGGACACATCAAGACAGATGCCTAACAAATGAGCCAACATGAAGATTTGAGTAGCATTTTCCTGATGAAAACTGACTTCTAGGCTATCTGCCTTGGCAAACAGAATCAGAATCCTGGATGACATTTATTTTTATTAAAATTGAGCAAACAATGGTCTTAAGTTGATACATAAGCTGTTGATTCTTTCATGTAAAACAAATAAATAGCAAATCAGAGAACAGAATGTAAAAGCAACAGCAAAAATCTTTCATGGTTCTTACTCTCCCGTGGCAATCAGACAGCAAGCTGATGCCAACCCTTGTCTCTCTGGATTTATGAAAATCCCAAGGGAAGGAAACAAATCACACACTTCTGCTCTTCACTTACTCTTATACTAGTACTGTCAAAATTGTTTTCTTCTGTTTTTATATTATTGATATTACTTATATTACTTTTTATAATTGGTAAAGAATAGTCGCTCAATCAAGTATGTCCAACTCGGCGACCACATGGACTGTAGCTCATCAGGCTTCTCAGTCTATGGGGATTCTCCAGGCAACTGGAGTGGGTAGCCATTTCTTTCTCCAGAGGATCTTCCTGGTCCAGGGATCAAAGTCAGGTCTCCTGAATTGCAGGCAGATTCTTTACTATCTGAGCCCCAAAGAATATATAGGTAACAGAAATTAAAAGAGTACTTAGGTATTGTTTTGATGATATGAAATTTCTCTTTTCTCGTTCTTTTTCTAGTGGAAGAAAAAAGTTTTCCTGGTTATTGATTATAGATGGTGAGTCAGTACTTTAACACATGCATACACATACAGATGTGCACATATGCACACATACACACTTGAAAGCAGAACATTTATTTGGGTTCAGGATACCAGAGTTCCAGGTCCCCAAAAGTCTCTCAGAAGATGTGTGCTGGAGGTAGGGGCTCCACTGCGTTAACCAGATCCCCTGTTCCCTGGAGACTGATGGCTAACAACTGCATCCCCATCTGCAGACAGAACTTTTCTTGTCTAGGCCAGTCAGTGGCAGTGCAAAGGAAGGCCCTTTATAGAGTGGTGATTGACCTGCCCTTGAATCAGGTTCTGGTCAATCTTGATTTTATATTTCTTCCCCAAATATTATCTCTTTTTTTCTTTCTAAATTCTCTCACTCCAAAAATGTTGAACTCTGCTCCATTTCCTCTGTGAAGTTTTCTGTGGCAAGGCCAGCACACATTGATTTCTTACTTTATCTTATTTCTATAATGTCTAAACCTTTACACGTGCCTAAATGCTTTCTAATTGACAAATTATCTTCACATATCTTCCCTTATTTGATCATCAGGGATGGTACGGGAAGGAGGTGGGAGGTGGGTTCAGGATGGAGAACACATGTACGCCAGTGGCTGATTCATGTTGATGTGTGGAAGAACCAATACAATATTGTAAAGTAATTAGCCTCCAAATAAAATAAATAAATTTAAATTAAAAAAAAAACTGCTCCATGATTTTGTGAAAATAAGTATCATCGTTCCCACTTCACAGTACAGAAGGCCAAAGGTAACAGTTGATGAGTGATTTGCTTTTTAGGTCACAGTACTGGCATTTCATGAGCTGGGATTTAAATCTGTGTGGTAAGTCCATACTTGGTGATGATCTTGCCACTTACACATGCTGCCTTCAGAATGCACTCAGTGCTGTGTCTTTTAGTTAAATTGTGTGCATGGAAGTTTTGATTTGGGCTTCATACATGCTGTGGTAGATATTATGTCTTCTCTATCCCAAGGATGTAGGCAGGCCTTCAAGTTCCTTTCTTAGGGTTCTGCTGATAGCATTGGTGTTTCAGGCTTGGAAGGAAAATTTGTTGGGTCTCCAGAAGATACCTTCATTCAGGTTTTCAAAAGCATGGGACCTCTGTATAAGGACTGGGTCAAAGGAGAATTGGTTCCAAATATCAGGAGAATCAGAAGTGGATGAAGTTGGAGAGGTGAGAGACCTTGAGAGTTTTAGCTAAGACTTAGAAGGAATCTTCCAAGTTCATCAATAGTGAGGACTAGTTTTTTCTCCTGTGGGGCTTCCTGTGGTAAAGGCTGGAGTTCAGTGGCAAATGTTAATACCCTGCATCCAGGGAAGCTGAATAGTTTCTTTGTCCAAGTTTTACCCGGAATCACTGGTGGCACAGGAATGAAGCCTCTTTGAGGCTTGTTCAGTGTACATGTCAGTGGTGACCAGCATGGGCTGAACATGCAAGAACTCTTTTTTGAATATCTTTGGTTGCAAAAGACTCAAAATTTTTGTGTAATTATGAGAAGGGGTGATTCCTTCCCCCATTAATGATATTTTAATTTCCTACTGTATAAGCAGATATGAGTTTGAAATAGATTTTTATAATTGAGAAAAGGTGAAGTACTGTGACACTTCTTATACCTGATCTTTGTGGAGTGGTGGCCTCATACTCACCTCATATGCAAACCATTATTATTAGTTTTATTAATTGATCATCTTTTGGATGAGACTGCAGTTTCTCTTGGATGGAGGTTGTCCTTGGATTAGTTTAGGTAGCCTGAATCATTAAAACTGTGTAGTAGAAGTAGTAGAAACTCATTAAAAAACAATACAACCAAACCGAATGTTCAGATATAGACTTAATTTAAAGAACCAACTAATTTGAGTGCTGAATATTCTGTTGAAGTAAAAAATACTTTTTTTTTCCTTTTCTTGATTTTTCTGAGGCAGTATGGCCACACTTTTGAAGGTTTCTTCCCCAGTCATAACCAGAATTGAAGGCTTCAGCATGCACACAACTCCAGACTCTGCTCCTCTTTTCATTTTAAACCCTTTGTTCTGCTTTGTGTTTCTGGTCTTGCCTTTTGTTCTTTCTTTCATAGATTCTGCTACTTTGCCTAACCTCTTGAGATGAGTGACCCAATTTGTGGCTTACTTTGGCTTTGTTTTATCCCCTGGACATTGCCTCTGGATCATCTTTATCTCCATACTCTGTAGAATTTGGGCCATTCTGGCCTTACTCATAACTCCCAAGGTCCCATTCTGAGTTCTGTGTCTGGGAAGGGATATCATAGTAGATGATCTGGTAAATTAAACTAATGGTCAGTTAGAGTACATGAAGTAGATGACACATATACAAGTTACTATATTGCACAGGTATGGCTTAGTTTTATACAAACCTACTAAATATTGGTACAATGTATATGATAAGGTCTACCAAGGAAAGTCTATTGAATTGTAATTTATTTGGTCAGATGGAATTTCAAGATTAACTAAGAGAATGTAAACAAAAATAAAACAACAGTAGCAAAAGCTCTACTTTGGAATTTGATACTGATAGAGAGGTGTTTTGTCCCTAGTTAATTTTATGTATTGGGTTGACTGTAATAGCTTATAGAAAAACCCAAATGAACTTTTTGGCCAAATGGATATATCTCTGAATAAAGAAGTTCTCTGTTCTTGACCACAATTTCCTTTAGTTTACAAATGGATTTCATTTTGTGCCTGGCCCAATGAATGTATTTGTGAATGCTTATACCCATTAATGGAGATTCTAAGGATTTAATAAACTCTCACTTTTTGAGGTAACTCTAGGTTAGAGAAGCTCTATGTACTTGATTAATTCTCACAGTAATCTGGCATGACATGTATTGTTACCTCCATTTTAAAGGTAAAGGTGAAATACCTTGGCTAAAGTATAAAGCCAGTAAGTGACTGAGCTTAGATTTGAGTTGAAGCCTTTTGACTCTGAATTCTGCCCTTGTCCCTTTGAACCAGTGGGAAGTGACAATTCACTCAGTCCACACTAAACCTAAATCTCAGTTAGTATTTCTCAAAATATGATGAATTTATGAGAATGAGTAGGACCACCTGCATCAGAAGCACCTGGAAATGTTTATTAAAAATGCAAACACTCCTGCCTCACCTCTGACTTATTGCACCAGAATCTCAAACTCATTACAGGCAATTCCTTTCTCCCTTCCTCTATCTCTCTATCCCTTTCTCTTTCATTCTCCCTCCCTCCCTCCCCTTTTCTCTTTCTTTTGTTCTTTTGGCCTGCACACATCCATAGCCCCTTCCATTATCGACACCATCAGAGTGGTACATTTGTTATAATTTGTGAACCTACATTGACACATTATTGTCACTCAACTCCATAGATTATGTTAAATTTCATTCTTAGTGTTGTATATGGGTTTGGAAAAATGTTTAAGGCCATGTATCCATTATTATAGAATCATCAAAGTATTTTCATGGCTCTAATAATCTTCTGTGCTTTGCCTACTCATCCTCCACCTACCATCCCCTGGCAACAACCATTGATATTTTTGCTTTCTCTATCGATTTACCTTTTTCAGAATGATATTTGATTGAAAGTATACAGTATAAATCCTTCTCAGATTGGCTCCTTTTCATGGCTTAAGATCTCAGTTTTTGGTACTGAGTAATATATTCAAAAGCAGAGACATTACTTTGCCGACTAAGGTCTGTCTAGTCAAGGCTATGGTTTTTCCAGTGGTCATGTATGGATGTGAGAGTTGGACTGTGAAGAAGGCTGAGTGCCGAAGAATCGATGCTTTTGAACTGTGGTGTTGGAGAAGACTCTTGAGAGTCCCTTGGACTGCAAGGAGATCCAAACAGTCCATTCTGAAGGAGATCAACCCTGGGATTTCTTTGGAAGGACTGATGGTAAAGCTGAAGCTCCAGTACTTTGGCCACCTCATGCGAAGAGTTGACTCATTGGAAAAGACTCTGATGCTGGGAGGGATTGGGAGCAGGAGGAGAAGGGGATGACAGAGGATGAGATGGCTGGATGGCATCACGGACTCGATGAGGGAACTCCGGGAGATGGTGAGGGACAGGGAGGCCTGGCGTGCTGCGATTCCTGGAGTCGCAAAGAGTCGGACACGACTGAGTGACTGAACTGAACTGAATATTCCACTATCTGGCTATATCAGTTCAGTTCAGTCGCTCAGTCTTGTCTGACTCTTTGCAACCCCATGAATTGCAGCACGCCAGGCCTCCCTGTCCATCACCAACTCCCGGGGTTCACTCAGATTCACATCATTGAATCAATGATGCCATCCAGCCATCTCATCCTCTGTCGGCCCCTTCTCCTCCTGCCCCCAATCCCTCCCAGCATTATAGTCTCTTCCAATGAGTCAACTCTTCGCATCAGGTAGCCAAAGTACTGGAGTTTCAGCTTTAGCATCAGTCCTTCCAAAGAAATCCCAGGGCTGATCTCCTTCAGAATGGACTGGTTGGATCTCCTTGCAGGCCAAGGGACTCTCAGGAGTCTTCTCCAACACCACAGTTCAAAAGCATCGATTCTTTGGCACTCAGCCTTCTTCACAGTCCAACTTTCACATCCATACAGGACCACTGGAAAAACCAGAGCCTTGACTAGATGGACCTTAGTCGGCAAATTAATGTCTCTGCTTTTGAATATGCTATCTAGGTTGCTCATAACTTTTCTTCCAAGGAGTAAGCGTCTTTTAATTTCATGGCTGCAATTACCATTTGCAGTGATTTTGGAGCCAGAAAAATAAAGTCTGAAACTGTTTCCACTGTTTTCCCATCTATTTGCCATGATGGGACCAGATGCCATGATCTTTGTTTTCTGAATGCTGAGCTTTAAGCCAACTTTTTCACTCTCCTCTTTCACTTACATCAAGAGGCTTTTTAGTTGCTCTTCACTTTCTGCCATAAGGGTGGTATCATCTGCATATCTGAGGTTCTTGATATTTCTCCCGGCAATCTTGATTCCAACTTGTGTTTCTTCCAGTCCAGCGTTTCTCATGATGTACTATGCATATAAGTTAAATAAGCAGGGTGACAATATACAGCCTTGACATACTCCTTTTTCTATTTGGAACCAGTCTGTTGTTCCATGTCCAGTTCTAACTGTTGCTTCCTGACCTGCATACAGATTTCTCAAGAGGCAGGTCAGATGGTCTGGTATTCTCATCTTTCTCAGAATTTTCCACAGTTTATTGTGATCCACACAGTCAAAGGCTTTGGCAGAGTCAATAAAGCAGAAATAGATGTTTTTCTGGGACTTGCTTTTTCCATGATCCAGCAGATGTTGGCAATTTGATCTCTGGTTCCTCTGCCTTTTCTAAAACCAGCTTGAACATCTGGAAGTTCACGGTTCACATATTGCTGAAGCCTGGCTTGGAGAATTTTGAGCATTACCTTACTAGCATGTGAGATGAGTGCAATTGTGTGGTAGTTTGAGCATTCTTTGGCATTGCCTTTCTTTGGGATTGGAATGAAAACTGACCTTTTCCAGTCCTGTGGCCACTAATGAGTTTTCCAAATTTGCTGGCATACTGATTGTAGCACTTTCACAGCATCATCTTTCAGGATTTGAAATAGCTCAATTGGAATTCCATCGCCTCCACTGGCTTTGTTTGTAGTGATGCTTTCTAAGGCCCTCTTGACTTCACATTCCAGGATATCTGGCTCTAGATGAGTGTACATACCATTGTGATTATCCAGGTCATGAAGATCTTTTTTGTACAGTTCTCCTGTGTATTCTTGCCACCTCTTCTTAATGTCTTCTGCTTCTGTTAGGTCCATACAATTTCTGTCCTTTATCGAGCCCATCTTTTCATGAAATATTCCCTTGATATCTCTAATTTCTTGAAGAGATCCCTAGTGTTTCCCATTCTCTTCTTTTCCTCTATTTCTTTGCATTGATCACTGACGAAGGCTTTCTTATCTCTTCTTGCTATATACACCAGTTTATTTATTCATTCACATACTGTGGAAAGCTATGGTTTTTCCAGTAGTCATGTACAAATGTGAGAGTTGGACCATAAAGAAGGTTAAGCACCAAAGAATTGATGCTTTTGAATTGTGGTGCTGGAGAAGACTCTTGAGAATCCCTTGGACTGCACGGAGATCAAACCAGTCAATCCTAAAGGAAATCAGCCCTGAATACTCATTGGAAGGACTGACGCTGAAACTCCAATACTTTGGCCACCTGATGCGGAGAACCGATTCATTGGAAAATACCCTGATGCTGGGAAAGATTGAAGGCAAAAGGAGAAGAGGATGGCAGAGGATGAGATGGTTAAATAGCATCACCAACCCAGTGGATGGGAATTTGAGCAAACTCCAGGAGACAGTGAAGGACAGAGGAACCTGGTGTGCTTCAGTCCATAGGGTGGCAAAGTATCGAGCGCAACTGAGCGACTAAACAACAACAACAACAACAAATACTGAAGAACATCTTGGTTGCTTCCAAGTTTTGGCAATTATAAATAAAGGTGCTATAAATAATTTTCTGCATTTTTGTGTTGATGTAACCTTCCAAATCCTTTGAGTAAATACCAGAGCATTACATTTCTGGGTGGTATGAGTTGTTCATTTTGTAAGAAACTGCCCGCCTGTCTTCCAAAGTAGCTGTACCACATTGTATTCCTATCAGCAATGAATGAAACTTCTGGCTGCTCCTGATTTTCCCAACATTTTGTGTTGTCAGTATTCTGGATTTTAATCATTCTATTGTGTGTGCAGTGATATCTCATGGTTGTTTTTAATTTTTATTTCCCCGATGATACATGGTGTAGAGCATCTTTTCTTTTTTTTACGATACATACATTTTATTTTATTTATTTATTTTTTTCATTTTTTAAAAAATTTAAATTTATTTATTTTAATTGGAGGCTAATTACTTTACAATATCTTTTCATATACTCGTCGCTTCTTTGGTGAGGTAGCTGTTAAGGTCTTTAGCCCATTTTAAAATTGCATTATTTGTTTTCCGATTGTTGAGTTTAAAAGTGTTTTTTTGCATATTTTGGATAACAGTCTTTCATCAGATGTGTCTTTTGCAAACATGTTCTATCAGTCTGCAGTTTGTCTTTTCATTCTCTTGACAGTATATTTTAATAAAATCAAGCTTATTAATTTTTTCCTTCATGGATTATGCCTTATTATTATATCTAAAAAGTAATTAACAAACTCAAAGTCATCTATATTTCCTCTTTTGTTATCTTTTACAAGTTTTATAATGTTGCATTTTACATTTAGCTCTCTGATTCTTTTTTGAGTTAAGTTTTGTAAGGGTGTTGAGAGTCCCTTGGACTGCAAGGAGATCCAACCAGTCCATCCTAAAGGAGATCAGTCCTGGGTGTTCATTGGAAGGACTGATGTTGAAGCTGAAACTCCAGTACTTTGGCCACCTGATCGAAAGAGCTGACTCATTGGAAAAGACCCTGATGATGGGAAAGATTGAAGGCAGGAGGAGAAGGGGATGACAGAGGATAAGATAGCTGGATGGCATCACCAACTCAATGGACATGAGTCTGAGCAAGCTCCAGGAGTTGGTGATGAACAGGAAAGTCTGGTGTGCTGCAGTCCATGGGGTTTCAAAGAGTAGGACACAACTGAGCGTCTGAGCTGAACTGAAAGTCTGTGTTTAGATTCTATTTTTTTTTTTTTGCATGTGTATGTCCAGTTCTAACACTTATTTGTTGAGAAGACTATCTTTTCTTCTGCCTTTGCTCTTTTATCAAAGATCCTATGACTATATATGGATCTATTTCTAGACTCTCTATGCTGTTCCACTGATGTATTTTACCTATTCTTTCACCAGTACAACACTGTCATGATTACTGAAGCTTAATAGTAATCTTGAAGTTGGGTAGTGTCAGTTCTCCAACTTTGTTTTACCTCAGTATTGTGTTGGTTATTTTGAGCCATTTTTCTTTCCATTTAAACTTAAGAATATGTTTGATAATCTGTACAAAAACATTTGCTGGGGTTTTGATTGAGATTACATTGAATATATAGATGGAGTTGAGAAAAACTGACATTTTGATATATTGGGTCTTCCTATACATGAATGTGAAATATGTCTCCCTTTAATCCTTCTTTGATTTCATTAATCAGGATTTTGTAGTTTTCCTCATATTGATCTTGCATATATTTTGTTAGATTTACACCTAACCATTTTATTTTGGGGATGCTAATGTAAATCATATTGTGTTTTAAATTTCATGTCCAACTTATTTATTGCTGCTATCAATATATAAGAAAGTGATTGATTTTTTTGACTTTTGTACATTAATCTCTTATCCTGTGACTTTTTGTAATCACTTATTAATTCCACATTTTTCTATATATTGCCAAACTGTTACCTTAATGGTTTATCCCATTTGCATTCCACAAAAATTTATGAAAGTTCCTATTCCTAACATTTTCCCTAAAAGATTTTATTGTAAAACTTTTAGATTTTGAAAATCTGATGTAAGTAATGTATTCTCTTTACAGTTTTATTTTGAATTTCTTTTATTAAGTGAGATTGGTCATTATTTCTTGTCTTTGAGGGTCATAAATTCTAGCTCTGTAAAATACCTGTTCAAATCCTTTACTCATATATCTATTAGGTTGTTGGTCTTTTTAATTGGGGATTTTAGGAGCTCTTTTTTATATCTATTTATGCTGGTCTTTCCCCACTGTGATATCAGTTATAAATAATTTCTCCAAGGTTTAATGTACATTTTGACTTTGTTTATAGTGTTTCTGCTGTGCACTATACTTTTAAATTATTAATCAATCATTTTAAAATTGTTTTTTCTTGAATCGCTACTGAATATTGAGATAGGAAGTTTCTTCTGATTGCAGGTTGAAAAGGCATTCATCTATGTCTTCTTCTATATAAAACAAATTCATATAAAATTTTTTTTACTGTATATATGTGATCTTTCTGAAGTTTATCCTGGTGCATGATGTGAGTTGCAGATACAATTTTATCTTTACCCAAAAAGCTTTCCAGTTTTTCTGAAGTTCATTATTAAAAAGCTTGCCAGGTAGTTTCTAGTCACACTAGGTTTTGAGGATACAGGTAATAAGACCAAAGTCTTTTTTAGAAGAAAAATGAAATATATATATGTATTCCTTCCAGATATAAAAATACATATAGAACAGGTGTGTATATATACACATATGTATATCCTTTCCAGATATAGAAAATAAATTAGCATATAAAACTTTATAAAAGTAATGATTTTGAGATAAGCATTAGAGCATGTTTAACTAAAGCCCCAATTCATTCTTTCATATCTTTTTAACTTTCCCCTACACATCTAATTCCAAGTTTATCAATTCAAAGTTTTCTGGCAAATAGGAGTCTCTCAGTCTTGTTAAAGAAAAATAAATTCAAAAGTTGGTTTGTCAAAATACAAGCCCTTAATTTTATACATATCCTGTTACAAACTTTTCAATAAATGAAGATTGAATATTAAAGTTATAAGCTTTCAATAAATATCTGGATATGTTCCAAGCTAAAAGCTGAGAAAAACAAGTTTTTTTTTAAGATAATAATTTAAACTAGATGTGATACTGTTATAGAGTCTCACTATGGCAAATAGATGGAGAAACTGGAAAGTGTCTGACTTTACTTTTTTGGGCTCCCAAGTCACTGCAGATGGTGATTGCAGCCATGAAATTTAAAGAAATTTATTCCTTGAAAGGAAAGTTATGACCAACCTAGACAGCATATTAAAAAACAGAGACATTACTTTACCAACAAAGGTCCGTCTAGTCAAGGCTATGGTTTTTCCAGTAGTCATGTATGGATGTGAGAGTTGGGCTATAAAGAAAGCTGCACACCAAAGAATTGATGCTTTTGAACTGTGGTGTTGCAGAAGACTCTTGAGAGTCCCTTGGACTGCAAGAGATCCAACCAGTCCATCCTAAAGGAGATCAGTCCTGGGTGTTCATTGGAAGGACTGATGTTGAAGCTGAAACTCCAATAGTTTGGCCACCTGATGTGAAAAGCTGACTCACTTGAAAAGATCCTGATGCTGGGAAAGATTGAGGGCAGGAGGAAAAGGGGATGACAGAGGATGAGATGGTTGGATGGCATCACCGACTCAATGGACACGGGTTTGGGTGAACTCCGGATGTTGGTGATGGACACGGAGGCCTGGCATGCTGTGGTTCATGGGGTCACAAAGAGTCAGACATGACTGAGCAACTGAACTGAACTGAACTGAATTGAATGTTGTTTGGAGCAAAATTGGCTTCATTTGATTACTCTGAAAATCAGCATGACTGCTGGCAGTTAGAGTCAAATAGTGTCAGAAATTTTGTCCAATTCCTCTGTTTTCTGAGGCTAAAATTATTACCTCTACTGACGCCCTCCAGCTATAGACCATCAGGAACACACCTGTAGTTGGAAGATTTCTATTTATGCTCACTGTAGTGAAGGATGGAAGATTTCTATTTATGCTCACTGTAGTGAAGGATGGAGGGAGACCAAACACATGGCCTTGAGAAACTGCTGGGCATCCCAGTAAGAGTGCTAGAAAAGGCTTGTAGAGTAGAATTTTGGTGTCAGTTAGGGAAAGTTTTAGAAATCTTATATCCTTGTTCTGAAGTTTTGCTCTGGATTGGATACTCAAGTCAATAATCCTGTAATTAGGTATACTAGTAAATCTTAACTGAAAAGAGGGACAATTAGAATGAGGATTACGCTATAGCAGCATTCACTCACAACAGGAAGCTGTTTGGTGATTTTTCTGATTTGGGCAATGTTTACATTTTCCTCTGTGTTCAGACCTGTTTATACAGTAGTCTTGTTTCTTCTCGATTTCGTGGTCTGTGAGATCTTTGATGTAGATTTTTTCAGTGAAAAAGTGTTCATGATATTTTCCAGGTGTCAGGAGCTGCTTCTTTCTTTGGCGTTTCAAATAATGCAGAACTTTCCCCCATTTGTCCAACTCGAGCACAATAAAATATACCTCAGTTAGTCAGGACAACAAGTTCCTGCTGCTGTAGTAAACAATTCCCAAGTCTCAGTTGCCTAACCCAGTAATAGTTTCTCATGCACACAAAATCTAATATAGACATTTCTTGTCGGGCCATTCTTCAAGCTTTACCCATCTTGTGCACAATATGTGGCCATCCTCCATAAGTGGCCTCCAGATTAGCCACAGGGGAGGAGAAAGTGGAGAAATCACACCAAATAATTACATATCTGTTTGCATAAGTGTCACACTTCATTTTCCTTTTGTCCTGTTGGCTAGAGTTAATCATATGGCCTTATGCAGATTTCAGGAGTTTATTAGATAGGGTTCTCCAGGGAAACAGAATCAATAGGCTATGAGTATGTATGTATGTTTTGTAAGAATTTGGCTCACATGACTATGAAGGCTGGCAACTCCAAAACCTGCAGGGTGGGCCAACAGGCTGGGCACCCAGAGAACAGCTGATGCTGCAGTTGAAGTCTGAAGGCTGTCTGCTGGTAGGATTCCTTCCTTCTCAGGGGAGGTCAGTCTTTGTTTTATTCATAACTTCGGTTGATTAGATGGGACTCACCCATATTATAAATGACAATCTTCTTTACCCAAAGTCCACTGACATAAATATGGCTGCTGCTGCTAAGTCGCTTCAGTCATGTCTGACTCTGTGCGACCCCATAGACGGCAGCCCACCAGGCTCCCCCATCCCTGGGATTCTCCAGGCAAAAACACTGGAGTGGCTTGCCATTTCCTCTTCCAATGCATGAAAGTGAAAAGTGAAAGTGAATTCACCCAGTCATGTCCGACTCGTAGGGACCCCATGGACTGCAGCCCACCAGGCTTCTCAGTCCATGGGATTTTCTAGGCAGGAGTACTGGAGTGGCTTGCCATTGCCTTCTCCAGACATAAATGTTGATCTCATCCAAAAAACACCTTCACAGAAATGTTTGATGAAATATCTGAACACCATGATTCAGCCAAGATGACACATAAAATTAATCATCAAGGGAGGTACGTGATTTCTACCTGGACTATTGCCCAAACTGCCTGACATTGGTAGTAAGGACCATGAATCAACAAAAATGCATATTTAAAAAAATGTGCATTTACATACATTTTTGTTCAAAGCAAATAATTTACATTTATTTAGAACTTATAATTTTATTTTTAGTGTAATAGATAGGACAGGAATTGTTATTTCCATTTTACAGGTAAAAATTTAAACTATAATAGGTGACTTATGCAGGGTTCCATAAGAAAGTGAAAGACTCAAGTCTAAAAGCCCAATCTTCACTTCTATTATCCATCACAAACACAAACAAAATAAACCAAGTGAACCAAAGAAATCATTCCTGGAATTTGATATATAGAGGGAAAGTTTCAGATTTCTATCATCTGCTAATTGGGAAAAATGTCTTTAGCTGTGCATATTTTAAAAAAATGAAAATAAAAAATTGGCATAATTCAGTTCATGCCATAAATCTGATTGCAATATCATGGAATATTCAGACTTTCAGTACTCTGTCTTTAGGAAGAATGGTTAGTCCAAGAGGTGACAAGGTGGCATGATATGAATTAATTACATTTAGGGCTTTTCATAATAATTGAGCTCACTAGTGTGAGACCCATATGAAGTACACAGTGGTGAGCAAACCCAGTGGAGTTGCCAGGTTTTCTAAAGTAAGCGCTAGCCAACTGCCCACTTGAGCTTAAGAGCCAGCAGCAGACTCACCCTGGTGATTTTCGCATTACTTCTAAGAGACTGCCAAGGCATCGTGCAGCCAGCTGAAACCAGTCTCAGGAAAATCACTATATTCACAGTGGTTTCAAACATACATATTATATAAGTAACAACACAGTCTGAATTCATGGTGATAACTCTTTTTAATTCCCTTAAAGATGGCATATCTCTGGCATACAGGAGGTAATGCTAGTGAGTCATAAACATGCCAGCAGGAGAGGATTTTGTTCAGAATGACCCTCTAGGATATTTTGGGGAAAAGCATATTTAATAATGATGACAGAAATTGAAAACAGCCACTTCTCATTGTACCAGTCTTCTCTGTCGTATCCACCTTTTTCAGCAAGGCCAAAGAATAGGCAATTAATAAAAGATTTCTATGATTTTAGTAGGAAACAGATGTTGAACTATTAACCCTACCTTTTCTGGCATCTGAACTAACACTCAGTTTATGGGAGGGAAATGAAACAGAGAAACCATGGGGGTGACTAGGAGAGTGAAGCAAGTGCCAGCTGCTTAGAGTGGTGGAGGATACCACGCTTGTTGGATCACTGTGTGTGTGCAAACCATAATACATCAAAAATTTTCCTAAATGGTTCTCTCTCTCCCCAGTCTCTTTCTATTGATTCATGTTTATTATGTTTTTATATCTGCTGTTAAGAATGACACAGGAAGAAAAGGGAATGTAGGTAAAGTCAGTCCTTGGGATTAAAAAAACATTATTTTCTTGGTTGTCAAGTTTCACTGATTCAGAACAATTTGTGGTTTCTTTTTCTATGGCTTTAATTATGTTTGCTGTCAGCGACATAAGCTGTAGAAAAGGACAAGACAGCAACTTTAGTTTAAACTGAACTGAGAATCACTAAATCTCCCCAATTCCTGCCAGCTCTGGAATTATAGTTCTTTCTAGAGATACTATATACTTAAAGTTTTTGAAATTTAACTTTTGAGTTGTAACCATTTTAATTTTAAAATGCTCATCAGAATAGGGAGAGAAGTATAATAATTAAGAAGCACTTTAGAAATATACTCAAAGAGGGTTTACTGTTGTGGTAGAAAATCCACAGATTTAAAACTACCAAGCATGTGTGAAAAGCTAAATATGTGTTAAAAATTTTATTCACACATAGCATGAAGTAGACTTTAAGAAACTTCTGTTAATACTGAAATCAGAAGGTAATCATCTCCCTCTGCTTCGCATTGTACTTCAAAATATTTACTTAAATAGATAATGTATAATAGATATATTAAAAATGTCTAATTTTCTTTGTAAAATTGTTTTAAAATGGAAGATAATTACTTTACAATGTGTTGGTTCCTAATTTTCTGATGTAAGATTAAGATGAATGTCCATATTTTCTAGTCAACATTTTACTGTTTACTAAACAAAAGATTTAACAATATTATTGTTAGATTTGGATATTTAATAACTTTTCTAAAAATGTTAAACCACTTTTTAATTTAAGTTGGATTATATTAGCTAATTGACCAGATGTAAATTTGCAGGATACAGAAATCTGTTGCTTTTCTATATGTGAATAATGTGAATATGTGCATAATGAACTGCTATTAATAGAAAGAGGAAACAAGAAAATAATCCTGTTTACAATTGCATAAGAAGAATAAAATACTTAAGAGTAAACTTAGCCAAAGTGCTAAAAGGCCTATACTCTGAAACTATACAATGTTGATAAAAGAAATTAAAGAAGATACAAAGAAATGAGATTTTCTTGGAAAAATTTTGTTAAAATGCCTATATTACACAAAGCAATCTATAGATATAATGCAATCCTTATCAAAATATTTAGGATATTTTTCACAGAATAGGGCAACATAGTTTAAAATTTGTATTAAAACACAAAGCATACCAAATTGCCAAAGAAATCTAGAGAAAAAAAAAGAACAAAGCTGAAGGTATCACATTCCCTGAACTTCCGACTATGCTACAAAGTTACAATAAAATAGCATGGCACTGGCACAAAAACAGACACATAGATGAATGGAACAAAATAGAGAGCCCAGAAATACACCCATATACCTATGGTCAATCAATATATGATAAAAAGAGGCAAGAATATGCAATGGAGAAAAGATAGTCTCTTCAATACGGGTGCTGGGAAAATTGGATAGCTACAAATGAAAGAATGAGATTAGAACAATTCTTCATGCCATATATAAAAATAATCTCAAAATGGTTTAAAGACCTAAATGTAAAACCTTAAGCCATAAAACTCATAGAAGAGAACATAGGCATAATATTCTTTTATGTAAATTGTAGAAATATTTTCTTAGATCAGTCTTCTGAGGCAAAAGAAATAAAAGTAAAAATAAACAAAGGAAACCTAATTAAACTTAAACATTTTTGCACAGCAAAGGAAACTATGGACAAATTGAAAAGACAACCTACTGAATGAGAGAAAATATTTGAAAATGTTATGATTGACGTTTTTTATATCTAAAAATCTATCAACAATTCACACAACTCAATGTCAAAAAGCAAACAGCCCTATCAAAAAATGGGCAGAAGAGCTACACAGACATTTTTGCAGAGGATATACATATGGTGAACAGGCACATGAAAGCATGCGCAGCATCACTAATCATTAGAGAAATGCAAATCAAAAGCATAATGAAATAGCACCTCACACCTTTCAGAATGCCTATCATCAAAATGTCTGCAAATAACAAATGCTGGCAATGATATGGAGAAAAGGGAACAGTTGTACACTATTGGTGGGAGGCTTCTCAAAACAACTAAAAATAGAACTGCCATCAGTCAGTCAGTCAGCGACTAGTCAACGTGTTTGACTCTTTGCGACCCCATGAACCACAGCACGCCAGGCCTCCCTGTCCATCACCAACTCCTGGAGTTCACCCAAACCCGTGTCCATTGAGTCAGTGATGCCATCCAACCATCTCATCCTCTGTTGTCCCCTTTTCCTCCTGCCCTCAATCTTTCCCAGCATCAGGGTCTTTTCAAATGAGTCAGCTCTTCGCATCAGGTCGCCAAAGTATTAGAGCTTCAGCTTCAACATCAGTCCTTCCAGTGAACACCCAGGACTGATCTCCTTTAGGAGGGACTGGTTGAATATCTTGCAGTCCAAGGGACTTTCAAGAGTCTTCTCCAACACCACAGTTCAAAAGTATTAATTCTTCAGCTCTCAGCTTTCTCCACAGTCCAACTTTCACATCCATACATGACCACTGGAAAAACCATAGCCTTGACTAGACGGACCTTTGTTGACAAAGTAATGGCTCTGCTTTTCAATATGCTGTCTAGGTTGGTCATAACTTTCCTTCCAAGGAGTAAGTGTCTTTTAATTTCATGGCTGCAATCACCATCTGCAGTGATTTTGGAGCCCAGAACTACTATATAATCAGTCAATTCCACTACTGGATGTATATACAGAAACAGTGAAAACATTACTTTGAAAAGATACATGCACCCCAGCATTCACAGCAGTATTATTTACAGTAGCCAAGAAATGAAAGTAACCATGTGTTCATGAACACATGAGCTAATAAAGAAGATAAAGATATTGGAAGTTATAGAGTATTACTTAGTTATACAGTATACTCAGCCATACAAAGAATGAAATCCTGCCATTTACAACAATGTGGATGGACCTGGAAAGTATTATGTTTAATGAAATAAGTCAGACAGAGAAAGACTGGATGTTATCATTTACATGTGGAATACAAAAAATAAAATAAATGAGTGTATATAACAAAATAGAAACAGACTCACATTGAGAACAAACTAGTGATTATCAGTGAGGAAAGAGAAAGGAAGAAGGGGCAAGATAGGGCTAGAGGATTAAGAGATGCAAATTACCATGTGCACTATGCTTCATTAAAAAATAAAGATTTCTTGTTTCAGCAACTTTCAAATATGCAATGGAGTATTATTAACTATAGTTGTCATGCTGCACTTTATGATGAATGAATGGAAGTTGCTAAGTCGTGTCCGACTCTTGTGACCCCATGGACTGTAGCCTGCCAGACTCCTTTGTTCATGGAGTCCCTTCACCATGCATTTCACCCACTCTCCAGTCACTGCCCCAGGCAACCACCAATCTGTTCTGTGTATTTATGAGCTTAATTATTATTATTATTATTATTATTATTTTTTTTTTTTTTAATTTTTAGTTTTTTATTTTTTAATTTTAAAATCTTTAATTCTTACATGCATTCCCAAACATGAACCCCCCTCCCACCTCCCTCCCCAGAACATCTTTCTGGGTCATCCCCATGCACCAGCCCCAAGCATGCTGCATCCTGCGTCAGACATAGACTGGCGATTCAATTCACATGATAGTATACATGTTAGAATGGCATTCTCCCAAATCATCCCACCCTCTCCCTCTCCCTCTGAGTCCAAAAGTCCGTTATACACATCTGTGTCTCTTTCCCTGTCTTGCATACAGGGTCGTCATTGCCATCTTCCTAAATTCCATATATATGTGTTAGTATACTGTATTGGTGTTTTTCTTTCTGGCTTACTTCACTCTGTATAATCGGCTCCAGTTTCATCCATCTCATCAGAACTGATTCAAATGAATTCTTTTTAACGGCTGAGTAATACTCCATTGTGTATATGTACCACAGCTTTCTTATCCATTCATCTGCTGATGGACATCTAGGTTGTTTCCATGTCCTGGCTATTATAAACAGTGCTGCAATGAACATTGGGGTACATGTGTCTCTTTCAATTCTGGTTTCCTCGGTGTGTATGCCCAGCAGTGGGATTGCTGGGTCATAAGGTAGTTCTATTTGCAATTTTTTAAGGAATCTCCACACTGTTCTCCATAGTGGCTGTACTAGTTTGCATTCCCACCAACAGTGTAGGAGGGTTCCCTTTTCTCTACACCCTCTCCAGCATTTATTGCTTGCAGATTTTTGGATCGCAGCCATTCTGACTGGTGTGAAGTGGTACCTCATTGTGGTTTTGATTTGCATTTCTCTAATAATGAGTGATGTTGAGCATCTTTTCATGTGTTTGTTAGCCATCCGTATGTCTTCTTTGGAGAAATGTCTATTTAGTTCTTTGGCCCATTTTTTCAAGCTACCAGCCACATTTTTCACAGAACTAGAACAAATAATTTCAAGCTTTGTATGGAAATACAAAAAACCTCGAATAGCCAAAGCAATCTTGAGAAAGAAGAATGGAACTGGAGGAATCAACTTGCCTGACTTCAGGCTCTACTACAAAGCCACAGTCATCAAGACAGTATGGTACTGGCACAAAGACAGACATATAGATCAATGGAACAAAATAGAAAGCCCAGAGATAAATCCACACACATATGGACACCTTATCTTTGACAAAGGAGGCAAGAATATACAATGGAGTAAAGACAATCTCTTTAACAAGTGGTGCTGGGAAAACTGGTCAACCACTTGTAAAAGAATGAAACTAGATCACTTTCTAACACCGCACACAAAAATAAACTCAAAATGGATTAAAGATCTAAATGTAAGATCAGAAACTATAAAACTCCTAGAGGAGAACATAGGCAAAACACTCTCAGACATAAATCACAGCAGGATCCTCTATGATCCACCTCCCAGAATGCTGGAAATAAAAGCAAAAATAAACAAATGGGATCTAATTAAAATTAAAAGCTTCTGCACAACAAAGGAAAATATAAGCAAGGTGAAAAGACAGCCATCTGAATGGGAGAAAATAATAGCAAATGAAGCAACTGACAAACAACTAATCTCAAAAATATACAAGCAACTTATGCAGCTCAACTCCAGAAAAATAAACGACCCAATCAAAAAATGGGCCAAAGAACTATTATTATTTTTTAGATTCTACATATAAGTGAGATCGTATGATATTTTTCCTTTCTCTGACTTGGTGGTGGTGATTTAGTCAAGTCGTGTCTGACTCTTGCAATCCCATGGATTGTAGCCCACCAGACTCTTCTGTTCATGAAATTATCCAAGCAAGAAGACTGGAGTGGATTGCCATATCCTTCTTCAGGGGATCTTCCTGACCTAGGGATTGAACTTGTGTCTCCTGCATTGCAGGCGAATTCTTCACCACTGAGCCACCAGGGAAGCTTGTCTGACTTATTCTAGTGTAATTTCCCCAAGGGTTGCAAATGGCAGGATTTGTTTCTTTTTTATGGATGAATTATGTTCTACTGTCAATATCATTACTTTTATAAGCCAAGTAATTGTGCATTATATGGCCAACTAATTATCCTGCATGACATCAAAGTATATCTTTAGAACTTTCACAATAAAAAGATCATTTCAGCTCTAAAAGACCACCATGCTTCCTTATAATATCTCTGTTCGTAAAATAGTTAGATGAGTATATGGGTAACAGGACTGACTCAGATGATGTGGTCTCTGTGTCTTTCACTAGTTCTATCTTCTCCGTTCTGGGACTTTTACATAATCAGGCAAGTAGGTTTCAGATAAGATCCTGTTAGCATTTTATTATTCTTTCTCTGAAAGATTCAAGGGTTTCCCAGGTGGCACTAATTGTAAAGAAGCCACCTGCCAATGCAGGAGACTTAAGAGACTCAGGTTCAATCCCTGGGTTGGGAAGTTCCCCTGGAGGAGTGCACGACAACCCACTTTGGTATTACTGCATGGAGAATCCTATGGATGGAGGAGCCTGGTGGGCTACAGCCCATAGCGACACACAGAGTTGAACATCACTGAAGCAACTTAGTATGCACATGGAAGATACAGACTAAGGGAAAATAGCTTCCTATTTATCTCAAAATTTCCAATCTAATACTGAACTTGGCTGAAGATGGAAACAAATTTAGAGGTATTAGAGTCTTTTCCTCTGTATTCTTAGATGAATCTTATATTCAAGGAGCTAAAACAGAAATTAAAATAGAAATGTGATAGGTCTTTGATATTTAATTGCAGATTAAAGTGGAGTTCTGAATCTCTGAATTGGTTAATTTTCATTTCTGTACTCCAATTTTAACTTTCAGTGGAGGAAAGGTGACACATTATATGGCTTGAACTATGTGTTCTCTTCTGGGCTTTCCTCCAGATAATGAAGAACAGCAAATAGCTCATCTGATCTCACACTCTGATAGAGATGATACACACTGCCTCGTAGTCTAAACATTGATATGCAGAGCTGTAATCACATCTGACGGGTAGGCAGACCAGTTGTCTTTGTCTTCAGTCTCTCCTGCTGTATTGCTGTGAAGTGCTGTCACAATGACTGATAGAAGGATTGAAGTTGTAAATTCAGGCCAATAATTCAGTTATACAAGCAGAAATGGTATCTTACTTGTAAAGCAATCCCTATGTGTAAGTAGAATAGAAAACCCACACATATGAATGGTTCCAGGGTGTGAAGGAAGACAGCTTCAGTGCCTTCCGGAATATCTTTCTTATTCTCTTCAGGATTCCCAAAATTACACAGATGAAACTACAGTCTTTCACTCAAGCCTAAGTAATGATGCAGACAACTTGAATGGGTACCATGTTAAGGTCAAAGGGCCATGAAGGGGGTTTTGAGATAGTAGAGAAGAATACTGACCTGTCAGACACTTGCAATAGGGAAAATGAAATTATCAGAGTAAGTGAAAAAGGGAACTGAAGAAGAAAAAAGTTCCTCCATCATAATTTAGTCTTGGATTGATGGTACGGTTTTTGTCCAAGTAGCTGGGTGCCCTATGAGTTTAGCTGTCTATATGCATCTGTGGTTTTATGTTGTTGCTTTCTTTAAATTGTATAACATGTAACCAATAGAAAAAACATTAGAAAATTTTACTACATTTTCAATTTTGTCTATTACCACCAGTTTATTTGTTTCTAGAATGTTTTCTATTAAGGAGGAGTCCTACTAAATATAATAAAGTAGCATAACTTGCCAACATTTGACAAAATTGCTACCTGTCTAGTTCTGGCTGTCTTTCTAAAGCTCTTGCATTGTCATGACGGAATAAAAACATGGGATCATAGAATCATATGTCTTTTAGAAGATAAAGTAAATTCATTGAGCTTTTTATCCAGACAGAGATACTTTTTACTCCACCACAGAGGTAGCTTGAATTGATGAAACCAGTTGGTTGGGAAACATGTTTTATTTCCTGCTGCACAATCTTTATTTCTACATTTAAGCTGTTTTACCTTAATTGAAAAATGGAAATAATATCAGCTATTCCTCAAGTAAAAATGATGTTATAATCATTAGGATGATTTAAAAAAATATGAAATAATTGTAAGGATTTCTAGAATGGCAGAGTAAGGAGCTTGTAGTCTCTTTCCTTAGCAAACAGCAGTTTAACTGATCAAAATGATTAAAAAATGAAAGTTCTTTTAAGATGTGTAGAGAATGGAAAAACATTAAAATCTACAAAAGAGGGGATATATGTATATGGATAGCTGATTCACTTTGCTGTACAGCAGAAACTAGCAAAACACTGTATTAACAAAGCAACTATATGCCAATAAAAGTTAAAAAGAGAAAATCTACTTACTAGATCTTAGGAAGAATAGAATTGTGGCATTGAAGTCATGTCTTGTTCCCTGACACAGCTGTCCACCTACACTCTAGCCATGTTATAAAAACTCTATCCCAGCTGTGCACAGTCAAGAAGACTCTTTCCTTCCAGCCCCCAGCTTTGGCTAAAGTTTAACCCCTGAAGGAACAGGCTGCCACTTATCATACTTCACAGCTTCAGTTGTAGGCACACGGAGAGATTTGGTTCTCTCTTTTTTCCATCTAGCTACTGCTCAAAGAGAAGAGCCCTACTCTCACCTGATCCCAACATTCTTATAAAAATGCAAGAGACCCAGAATAGCCAAAACAATTTTGTAAAGGAATTCTAGAGCATTAACAGTTCACGATTTTAAAACTTACCACAAAACTACAATAATCAAGGCAATGTGGTTCTGGCATATGGATAGATATATGGACCAATGGAATAGAACTGAGAGTTCAGAAATAAAGTCTTATATTTATAGGCAACTGATTTTTGACAAGGTTGCTAAGACAATTCAATCAGAGAAAGAATAATTTTGAACAAATAGTGCTGAGAAACTGGATTTCCACATGCAGAAAAATGAAGTTGGGCCCCTATTTCATACCATACACAAAAATAACGCAAAATGGATTGTAGACCTGAATATACACATTTAAACTATAAAACTCTTAGAAGAAGTTATAGGAGGAAATTTTCATGACCTTGGGTTAGGGAATGGTTTCTTTTCTAGAACACTAAAAGCACAAATGACAAACGAAAAAACAGATAAGCTGGACTACATCAAAATTTAATTTTTTTATGTGCTGAAAATAATGCCATGAAGATAGTGAAAATACAATCTACAGGATGGGAGAAAATTTCTGCAAATCAATTATGTAATATGAAACTTATATCCAGTATACATAGAACTCATAATTTAATCATAGAAGGCTTAGTAAGCCAATTAAAAAATGGACACAGCATCTGAATAGTCATTTATCCAAAGAAGATTCATGGCCAGTAAGCATCACTTGAAGTGATGCTCAGTAGCATTAGTCACTAGAGAAATGCAAATCAAAACCCCAGTGAGATAAGACTTCATGGTTAAAGGATGACTATAATAAAAAGACAACTGCAAATCTTGGTGAGAATGTGAAGAAACTGGAACCCTCATATGTTGCTAGTGGGAATGTAAAAAAGTGTAGCTCTTTGGAAAAGACTGGCATATCCTCAAAATATTAAGCACAGGGTTCTTGTATTACTTAGCAATTCCTTTTTTTCTTTTAAATTATGGACCCAAAGTCTTTCCAGGTGGTGCTAGTGGTAAAGAACCCGCCTGCCATTGCAGGAAATGAAGAAATGTGGGTTGGATCCCTGGGTCTGGAAGATCTCTTGGAGGAGACAATGGCAACCCATTACAGTATTCTTGCCTAGAGAATCCCATGGACAGGGGAGCCTGGCTGGCTATAGTCCATGGGGTCGCAGAGAGTCAGACATGACTGAAGTGACTTAGCATGCATGCACATGGACCCAAATTAAATGAAAACATATGTTCACATAAAAAAAAGCCTGTACATGAATTTCAGAACAGCATTATTCATAGTAGCCAAAAAATAGAAATTCAAACATTATTCACTGATGAAAGGGAAAATAAAATGTGCACAGCCATATATCAGAATATTATTCGGCAGTAAAAAGAAATAAAACACTAATATATGATGCAAAATGGATGAAACCTGAAAACATGCTAAGAGAAAAAAATAGTCACAAAATACCACATATTATATGATCCCATTCCTATGAAATATCCAGAATAGGCAAATCTGTGGAGGTTGGAAATGGATTTGTGGTTATCTGAGTCTGAGAGTGGAGTGAGTGGAAAATAGTGAGGATAAGATAGGCTTTTTTTTTTTTTCCAGCGGGAGAAAAATGTTTTAAAATTATGATGATGGTTGTATAATACTATGACTGTAAACATTGAATTGAAAACTTTAAATGGATAAATTATATATTTGGTAATTATATCTCAGGAAAACTTCTTAAGTAAAAATTGTTAACATTTAAAAAACATTTATATAAAACACTTAAGCTTTTCATATTAGTGTGCTTTTTGATAATTATGTTTATCTTACCTCAAGGAGAAAAGGCAAAGCCATTTTTCTTTCAAAAACAATTTTTGTTTCCATAAAGTAACTTTAAGTGACTAAATAATTATCTTAAAGAAGTCATTTAAAACCTGACAGTTTCCCTCCTTTGGAAGATTTCATATTTTAATGAGAGAATCAGTTCAGTTCAGTCGCTCAGTTGTGTCCGACTCTTTGGGGGCCCCATGAATCGCAGCACGCCAGGCCTCCCTGTCCATCACCAACTCCCAGAGTTCACTCAGACTCACATCCATCGAGTCAGTGATGCCATCCAGCCATCTCATCCTCTGTCGTCCCCTTCTCCTCCTGCCCCCAATCCCTCTCAGCATCAGAGTCTCTTCCAATGAGTCAACCCTTCGCATGAGGTGGCCAAAGTACTGGAGTTTCAGCTTTAGCATCATTCCTTCCAAAGAAATCCCAGGGCTGATCTCCTTCAGAATGGACTGGTTGGATCTCCTTGCAGTCCAAGAGACTCTCAAGAGTCTTCTCCAACAACACAGTTCAAAAGCAACAATTCGTCTGCGCTCAGCCTTCTTCACAGTCCAGCTCTAACATCCATACATGACTACTGTAAAAATGATAGCCTTGACTAGACAGACCTTTGTTGGCAAAGTGATGTCCCGCTTTCTAATATACTCTCTAGGTTGGTCATAACTTTTCTTTCAAGGAGTAAGCGTCTTTTAATTTCATGACTGCAATCACCATCTGCAGTGATTTTGGAGCCCCCCAAAATAAAGTCTGACACTGTTTCCACTGTTTCCCCATCTATTTCCCATGAAGTGATGGGACTGGATGTCATGATCTTCATTTCCTGAATGTTGAGCTTTAAGTCAACTTTTTTTTACTGCTTTCAAGATGTTTTATTCTTATTTTCTATGATGAAAGTATACATTTACAATATGATTAATATCTAGAAATCAGCTTTCCCTGATTTATCTTTAGATTGACCTAAAATTTTATTTCATTATTATTTTTTTTGCTCTTTATTATTTATTTATTTATTTATTTTACTTTATAATACTGTATTGGTTTTGCCATACATTGACATGAATCTGCCATGGGTGTACATGAGTTCTCAATCCTGCACCCCCTCTCCCACCACCCTCCCCATATCATCTCTCTGGGTTATCCCAGTGCACCAGCCCCAAGCATCCTGTATCTTGTATTGAACCTAGACTGGTGATTCATTTCTTACATGATAGTATACACGTTTCAATGCCATTCTCCCAAATCATCCCACCTTCTCCCTCTCTCACAGAGTCCAAAAGTCTGTTCTATACATCTGTGTCTCTTTTGCTGTCTCACATACAGGGTTATCATTACCATCTTTCTAAATTCCATATATATATGTGTTAGTATACTGTATTGGTGTTTTTCTTTCTGGCTTACTTCACTCTGTATAATTGGCTCCAGTTTCTTCCACCTCATTAGAACTGATTCAAATGTATTCTTTTTAATGGCTGAGTAATACTCCATTGTGTATATGTACCACAGCTTTCTTATCTAAGCCAACTTTTTCACTCTCTACTTTCACTTTCATCAAGAGGCTTTTTAGTTCCTCTTCATTTTCTGCCATAAGGATGGTGTCATCTGCATATCTGAGATTATTGATATTTCTCCCAGCAATCTTGATTCATAAGTCTGTGGTAAATGGGAGGGACTGGGGGCAGGAGGAAAAGGGGACGACAGAGGATGAGATGGCTGGATGGCAACCCCGACTTGATGGACATGAGTTTGAGTGAATTCCGGGAGTTGATGATGGACAGGGAGGCCTGGCGTGCTGCGATTCATGGGGTCACAAAGAGTCAGACATGACTGAGCGACTGAACTGAACTGAACTGAAATGTATGAAAAAGAAACAAATCCATTTTTATTTTATAGAATTTTTTTTTCTAAAAAGCATCTACATCTGTGCAACTTGGTAGAACACAGATTTTATTACCTATGACATTTCAGTGAACAGACGTCTCAACTTTTTTTGAGAATATGAGTAACTTTCATCCTGTAACAGATTTATAATTTTAAATTCCAAGGTTACATTTTTACAATAGCTCAAATTGGCTAAAAAGTTAAAAACAAAATGTAAATTATAATTCTGTTGAATTTACAAAGTTAATTCTTATAAATTTTGCCTCTCATTTCCATTCTAAGATCAAATACCTCTTTTGAAGAAAGATGATCAAAAATAAGAGTTTGGGCTTCCCTGGTGGCTCAGATGGTGAAAAATCTGCCTGCAACGTAGGAGACATGAGTTCGATCCCTGGGTCAGGAAAATCTCCTGGAGAAGCGAATAGAAACCCACTCCAGTATTCTTGTCTGGAGAATTCCATGGACAGAGGAGCCTGGCAGACTACAGTCCAAGAGGTCACAAAGAGTTAGACATGACTGAGCACCTTCCACTTTGGTATTAAAATATAACTGTATAGCACAGGGAACTCTACTCAGCATCTTGTAATAACCTATAATGGAAGAGAAATAAAGAATATGTTTATATATATTTGTGTAACTTACTTTTCTGTACACCTGAAACTAAGACATTGTAAATCAACTATACTTCAATAAAAATAAAGAAAACCCCTAAAGATTACCTAAAATAAAATAATAAAATCTATAGGTACTTTTAATGTGCACTGTTTTACTCCATCTAACTCTGATGTCTCCTCAATCTAAAGAGAGTTCATTGAAATTTTCACTATTAAAGAGGTTTGGTTGTAGATTGTAGGCCTGTTCAGAGCTTCTCTTTGCCTCATTATGCTGTGTCCTGCTGGTCAAGATAGCTTTTAGAGTAACAGTTGGCAAACTTTTTCTGTAAAGGATCAGATAGTAAATTTTTTAGCTTTGTGGGCCATAAGGTCTTTGTGACAGCTACTCAGTGTGGCTTTGTAGTGTAGAAGCAGCTGTGGACAATCTATAAGTGAATGGGAATGGCTGTGTTCTAATAAAACCTAATTTACAAGAACAGACAAGAAATGGCTATGTTATAATAAAACCTAATTTACAAGAACTCTCAATTCTATTCCATTGGTCCATTGTTTGGCAACGTGCTTTAGAGTTTAATTTGCTTGGAACTCAATAATACCTCCTTGTTTTAATTGTTCTTGGCTAGAAATTTAGATGTATTTTATCAGGAAGATGATTGATTCCTTTGAATATGGAATAGGGGGATGTCCTTATGATATTCATCAGTTAGGAACATCTGAGGATGAAACCTAAATATATACTGACAAGGAACTGAAGGTAGAATAAAGATTCTTTAAATTAGGCAGAGATAACCATAGGAGGGTTATTATGGAAAAATCAAGAAAGTGTGGGGACAACTGAAACCAACATATGAGCCAGTAATCCCACTCTTAGACATATACCTGGAGAAAACCATTATTCCAAAAGATACATGCCACCCCAATGTTTGTTTCAACATTATTTTAAGTAGTCAAGACATGGAAGCATCCTAAATGTCCACTGACAGAGGAATGGATAAAGATGTGGTAGCTACTTATATCTATATCTGTATCTATATCTGTATCTATATCTGTATCTATATCTATATCTGTGCAATGGAATGGGTTTTCCTGGTGGCTCAGATGCCAAGGAATCTGCCTGTAATGCAGGAGACCTGGGTTTAATCTCTGGGTCAGAAAAATTTCCTGGAGGTGGAAATGGAAACCCCCTCCAGTACACTTGCCTGGAGAATCCCATGGACAGAGGAGCCTGGTTGGCTACAATCTATAGGGTCACAGAGTCGGACACAACTGAGTGACTAAGCACACATACAATGGAATATTTCTTGGGCATAAAAAAAGAATGAAATAATGCCATCTGCAGTGACATGGACAGATCTAGAGATTATTGTGCTAAGTGAAGTAAGTCAGACAGAGAAAGACAAAATATATGTTATAGCTTAAATGTAGAATTAAAAAAAAAGATACAAATGAACTTATATATAAAACATAAATAGACCCACAGACATAGAAAACAAATTTATGGTCACCAAAGGAGAAGGGTTGGGGGGTGGTAAATTAGTAGTTTGGGATTAACATATACACATTTGTACCCAGTTGTGTACATTTGTGTATATACATCTGTGGGCCTATTTATGTTTTTTTATATAAGTACATTTGTATCACTTTGTATTCTTTTCCAGCCAAGCCACCAGGGAAGCCCAGGAATACTGGAGTGGGTAGCCTATCCCTTCTCCAGTGGATCTTTCCCACTCAAGATTCGAACTGGGGTGTCCTGCATTACTGGTGGATTCTTTACCAACTGAACTATCAGGGAAACCCTACTCTATATAAACTCGATAACAGAGACCTATCATATAGCACAGAGAACATCACTCAATATTTTGTAATATTGAGCTTCCTTGATAGCTCAGTTGGTAAAGAATCCACCTGCAATGCAGGAGACCCTGGTTTGAATCCTGAGTGGGGAAGATTCGCTGGTGAAGGGATAGGCTACCCACTCCAGTATTCTTGGGCTTCCCTTGTAGCTCAGCTGATACAGAATCCGCCTGCAACGTGGGGGACCTGGGCTTGATCCCTGGGTTGAGAAGATTCCCTGGAGAAGGGAACAGCTACTGACTTCGGTATTCTGGCCTGGAGAATTTCATGGACTGTATAGTCGATGGGGTTGCAAAGAGTTGGACATGACTGAGCAACTTTCACTTTCACTTTATAAAGGAAAGAATCTTAAAATCACTGAATCAATTTTCTGTATACTTGAAACTAACACAGCATTGTAAATCAACTAAACTTCAATTAAAATAAAAGAAATGTTGATGAGCATTAGTAATACCTACTTCAAGTGGTATAAAAAATTTTAAATTAAAACATAATAAAAGGAAATTATATTAAACAGGTGAAAGATTTTGGAAAGTTTGTTATAGAATTCAAGTTCCAGGGTACACAGTAGATGAGATTGAAGAAGAGCAGTGAAAGAGTATGTTAGAGAAGATAAGTGCCTATCAGACTTGGGATGATGCATGGGGAATATGAATAGCTGAAAGGGCCTAGATTAGAATGTTGATTTAGAAATATAGGAATTATATTCAAGAAAGGATCAACTGGTCATCAGCTTGCCAAATATCAAATATCCTTGCTTCTCAAATTTGTGTACTGAGGTTGGTAATGCTTCAAAGGATGAACAGATCCATTGCAAATGTTGTAAGGCATAGTAGTGGGGTGGAATATTTTCAATATGGTTCATAGTAATTATACAACAGATAGCTCAGGAGTGCTTTGTTCTTATAATCTTTTCAACATATTTATTTGTATTCTGTATTTCTAATTCACATCTGCATATATTTTAACTGCTTTCACATCTGCATTCACTTATTTTAACTCTATTGTTTTAAAATTCAGCCTTTTAGTTTAATAATTTTTATTCCTACATTAATTTTTCTATATTATTCTATGTTTTGAACTTTCCTTTATTGAGTTTCTTAGTACCAATAATCATACTTCCTAGAAGAACTTATTTTCTCCCCTTTTCAATGACTCTGGAGAAATTCCCTTTCAAGAAACCATGAAGAGTGAAGTATATTATATTTTGGCTAATCTCACTTTGAAGGGGTATACAGACATAAGGAAAATAAAGAAATTGAATCATAAAGGATGGCTAACTTCTAAAGAATTAGAATATAATTATTTTAAACCAATCTAGCCTCAAATGTAAGCATTTTGGTTTGGAAATACACTTCATGAGAAGTTCAGACTTTAAGAAAAGTAATGATACTGTCATCTAAGTCCTTGAGAACCAATCCTGTCCTACAATGCCAAAGATAATTGTATGTGGCCTACCCCACACTTAATTTAGTAGTTTAGAGTTTCTAAAGTGATTTTCAACTGTGACAATGTGCCATTTTGAGACTTTCATATTGTTAAATGTTAAAATATAGAGTATGTGAAAATCAAATGGCTTCTAAACTGTGTGCATTTTCAATATGCCTTGATAAAAAATAATTTCATTGTTTTAAAATCCATTAGAATAATGGATATAAATGACTTATGACATTAATTTTTTTCTATATCCACTTTATTCTACAACTCTATAACCCATATCAGTAACCCTAAAGGTTCAACATATTAAAAAGTCTTGTTGATTGGGGATAACATTATGGCTAGCAGTGAACAATGAAGCTGAGAAGGATGTAGGGCATATTAGTGAAGTCGCTCAGTCGTGTCCGACTCTTTGCAACCCCGTGGACTGTAGCCTACCAGGTTCCTCTGTCCATGGGATTTAGTAAAGTACATAACAGAAGTATGAAACTACTCAAGAGACTGAAGTCTGTGAATTTAGAAAGTTTCCTAAATTACAAGAGGAAAATGGTGGAAATCAGCTGGACAGGTAGAAATACTTCAGTTGTTTTTTATATTTGAAACCAACTCAATATGACTGCCTAATGGAAACAGAATTTGGTGTCTTGTCTTCTGATACCACAGAAACTTGATGAGAAGTTCTTGGAAAAGATTTAGATAGCATTTAATACATAAACTTTCACCTAAGTATTTAGTAGGTAGGATGCTTGGAATGCAGCTCTAGCTCTGCCACTTTGTATATCTCACTAGGGAATTGGGTGATAACAGGTACAGCCTTTCCTTCAACACTCTGCGCTTTTACTCCATTTATTGGATAAGTAAACTGTGATAGGCATTGTGCTACCTAGGAATACTGCATTCATTTCTAAAGCAACAAAACATATCTTTGAACACATGGCACCAGTCACTTTCAGTTAAAAGGACTTTATAAGGTAGATGGTACCCCATATCCCTCCCTTCCTTCCTCCCTCTCTCTTTCTCTCTCTCTCACACACATACACAGAAACAGAGTTATAGGCAGAGCTATGCTATTTTTCCCATGCAAGCCTGAATGGTTTATAGGAAAATATTATAATGAGACATTGTTGCTCAGTCTTCAAGGCATAAGAATTTATGTAGTATTGGCTTTGTATTTTGTACTTTTAAAAATGGGAAAGGATATCATCAGTCATCCTATCTTCATTTGAATAGTCATTAAAGATTCTATCTAAGGTGTCTGCCACAATTACAAGTGCAGAGTGGGCCTACTGACTATACTTAAACAATATTACTACTTTGCTTGTATCTACACACTGTGTTGCTCTGACAGCAGCTGCAATATACCCTGTTCATATATGTGGTGATTCATCATTATTTTTGATGTCATGCCAGCTTGGCTGTGATGTGCATCACATTTGTCCCAGTAAGCTTATTTATGAATCATAATCTTGTGCTTTTACATTAGGTTCATTTTGACTTGAAGGAATTCTAGAAACTTCTTGTGTTATTTATGTTTGATCCTAAATGAGAAGCAGTGTTTTAGTTTGGGTTTGGTTTGGGATAAATTGATGCTCCTGATTTGCATCTTAATAATGTTTTTACCGCTTTTTATTTTTACCTCTTTTTAACAGTTTTATTCATTCTTCTTTTTGTCCCGGAGAAGAGTTTAGGGACAATGTTTTGCATTGTGTTTTAATAAAAGGTTTTGTGGACAATTTCCTCAATATGTTCTGGCATTAATGCATAGTTGGTAGTTGTAGTAGTACTGTATGAAAGTGAAAGTGACATTGCTCAGTTGTGTCTGACTCTTTGCGACACCATGGATGGTACCCTACCAGGCCCCATGGTCCATGGGATTTTCCAGGCAAGAATACTGGAGTGGGCTGCCATTTCCTTCTGCAGGGGATCTTCCCAACCCAGGGATCAAACCTGGGTCTCCTGCATTGCAGTCAGAAGCTTTACCGTACTGTATAGAACTCTGCAAAAACTCTCCATGATTAACTGCACACTGTATGCTCATTTTCATGCACCTGGCCAAGGTCCTAGAGGCGTGGCTTCATGGTTTTGGCTATCATCCTCTGCCTACTGACTTGGAAAATGGAGGAGATGAAAAAGTTCGGGGAGTTTTCTTTTGGGACCCATTGGGTCAGGCCCTGTCCTCCCTCTCCACTGCTCTCTGGTCCCACTTGAAGAGCCTCTAGGATATACAAGTTTGGGAGAGATGTGATGGTGCTTTTCCAAATTGCTCATGATATGAATATGGCCATGGAGTAGGACTTGCTTCAGTGCAAACAATCCTTGGTGCTGAGAATTTGCCAACAAGTCTGTGAATAGTAATAAAAATGACACTGATGATAATGGCATTTCTTGAATGATTATTTCTATGTGTTGCTTTGTATGTATTAATTTAACACATATCACACATAAACAAACGTTATGACAAATGTAGTATCTTGATCTCCATTTTGCAGATGAGAAACTGGAAGCACTTGCTTTTTAAAGAACTTGTTTATAATCACCATGTAGTAAGTGCCTGCACAGGGATTAGAACAGAGGCAGCCAGGGAAAGCGGCAGCAGGATACAAGTTTATTCAGAGGTACCCAAGGATCCCTTCCATGATCTTTGCTTCCTGCCTTCCGCAGTCCTGCTGCTCTAAGCCCAGTTTGTGAGCTGGCGCCTGATTTGCCTGCTTCTCTGGTTGTAGGTTCTTCTCCTGCCCCTTACTTTTTGGGTCATGTCATCTTTCTAGGTCTAGCCTCAGGTCTAGGGCCACCACTTGCCCATTTAATGCCTTTGTTGAATTATAAGAGATTTTCTTGCTTAAGTAAAATTTCTTTCTATGATTGTACAACCTGGGGAGCCCGTATGAGGCAGCAGTGTTGGCTGTGTACACACCACTCTCATGCCCACATACACCCCTGTAATGTCAGTGTATACACCATTAATAATGCACACATTCTTGATACACCCACCATCCCCTTCCCAGCACCCTTTGAAGGTTAGAAATTGGGTTCTGAGACTCAGGGCAGGTGAGGGCTGGCCAGGGCTCAGTTATGTGCATGCTTATATGTATGTGAAAGTGTTAGTCATTCAGTTGTGTCTGACTGTTTGTGACCCAATGGACTGTAACCTACCAGGCTCTTCTGTCCATGGAATGCTCCAAGAAAGAATACTTGAGTGGTAGCCATTCTCTTCTCCAGGGGATCTTCTTACCCAGGGACAGAACCCAGATCTCTCACATTGCAGACAGATTCTTTACTCTCTAAGCCACCAGGGAAGCCCATTTATATGTATAGGAATATGCACACACAAATTCACACACATGTTTGTGTATGAGTAGGTGTATATGTGTGAGAACTCCAGTGTACACAGCTTTAAGAGCCAGTGCTCATGTAGGAAAGCTTGCTTTTCACCTTCCTAGATGTATCTGGAAACCTTACGATCCCTGCTTCTGCTCTAACACACTCATGCAAGTTAACAGAAATCTAAGATGAAAGGGAGGCAGTGCCTTTGACTAAGGCACTACCTGAATGCTTATCTACCAGACTCTGCACTGCCCTAACTCTGGGGAACATTCCCTTGTGCAGCCTAGAAATAGAGTCTGTGGCCTACTGGTTACATAGTTATTCTTAAAATATAATTTGTCACTATCACTATTATTATCATAAATAATTCAATTTATGTAGCAACTAGTCAAACTTAGACAGCCTATTAAAAATCAGAGGCGTCACTTTGCTGACAAAGGTCCATGTAGTCAAAGCTATGGTTATTTCAACAGTTGTGTATGGATGTGAGAGTTGGATCATAAGCTGAACACCAAATAATTGATGCTTTCAAATTGTGGTGCTGGAGAAGACTTTTGAGAGTCCCTTGGACAGCAAGGAGAGCAAACCAGTCAATCCTAAGGGAAATCAACCCTGAATATTCATTGGAAGGGCTAATGCTAAAGCTGAAGCTCCAATACTTTGGCCACCATATGTGAAGAACTGACTCATTGAAAAAGATCCTGATGCTGGGAAAGATTGAAGGCAGGAGAAGAAGGAGGTGACAGAGGATGAGATGGTTGGATGGCAACACTAACTCAATGGACATGAGTTTAAGCAAACTTAAGGAGACAGTGAAGGGCAGGGAAGCCTAGTGTGCTGCAGTCCATGGGGTTGCAGAGTCAGACATGACTTAGTGACTGAACAACAACAATTATACATATATCACATCACTTAATTTCCAAAATAGTCCTGTGGCATAGGTGTTATCCTCATATTATAGATGAGAAAATTGAGACCCAGGGAGGTGCTATGACTCCTCCAAAGTTGCACAGTTAGGGAATAGTGGAGCACTGGTTGGGGTTGAGGTTATTTTGACACCAAAACCTGTGGTTTTAAAAACTATACAAAGCTGCCTCTCAATAGGATTGTCACAATAATGTACACAAATCCTTGTCTAACTTCCATTTAAATTCTCTTTGCACAAATTCCCAGGAAGATTTTTGTTTGTTTTATTGCATTTTTGGGGTCAATCTAAGAGATAGAATGACTAGTTTTCCATTTTCCAAAACAAGTCAGTACAAATACAGGATGAAGGTAATCAATATCTATTTATATGATTTCAAATAAAAAATATCAACTATTGTGCTCTGAATATTAACTCTTTTAAAACAACAAAGCAATTTTGTTTTGTTAATAAGTAAAGACATTTATTGGGTAAGAAAAATTTTAACTTCTTGTATCTCCTTCAGACAGACAGTGTAACCATGCCTGGATAACAAATTTTAACTGCATATATTACTTCTAGTGGCTTCCCTGGTAGCTCAGCTGATAAAGAATCCACCTGCAATGCAGGAGACCTTGGTTTGATTCCTAGGTTGGGAAATTCCTCTAGAGAAGGGAATGGCTCCCCACTCTATTATACTGGCTTGGAGAGCTCCATGGACAGAGGAGCCTGGCAGGCTACAGTTCATGGGGTCATAAAGAGTAGGACATGACTGAGTGACTTTCACTTTTACATTATCTCATAACAGTCCCCCCTTTTCTAATTTATTTTTGCCCACAGTCTCATTACATTACCTTATCACTCTGCTCATCACCTTTAACCACTTTAGTTCACATTTTACACATATGTGCAAGCTAAATTTTTAAATTTATTATGATTTTACTTGCACAAGTTACAGATCTTTTCCCAGACTCACCTCCATATAAGCTTTGTCTTGAGGTGCTTTTCCTCTCATCTTTTAATTTTTACCTCCTATTTACCTATTCAAGTTTCCCCCACTAACAAATTTGCTGCTAATTTACTTCATCAACTAATTCCTGAGCCACTCATGTCTGAAACTAAAACCCATTTAAAACTCAGGCATTCATTTACAATCTAAAGTTACTGAAATAATCATAAAGAAAAGGATAAGCCCAATTTAATCCAATGGATATTTCTTGAGTTCCGTACGGAAATAGTAGAAGCTAAATACTATCTGAGAAAGAATAAACAAATGATCAAGGGGCTGAGGTCAGGTGGGGAACTGCTGACTTCAGTGATTAAGCTTTACAAGGAGCCATAAATCATGGAGATGATCAGATGTTCCTAGAAGTGGGAGTGTGGGTTGGATTATGTGATTAATGACATCAAGCAATTCTATGTTGTTAGGACTCAGAAAATTAGAAGTATAACCTATGCAAAGTAATTTCTAGAGGTGAAACTGTAAAGAGTTAAGAGAGGGGGTCAGCTGAGAAAGACATATGATGTAACAACCATAGGAAACACAGTGAAGCTAATAAAGGCAGAGAAGCTGCTGGCTAAGCATTTCCACTTCTCTTTCTGGTGCAGGTGCTGTGTTTGGTGGCAGGAGTCACCATATATGACGGATACAGACTCTGGAGAAAGGGACTATAAAACAACATAGCCTGATAAAACAAATGGAAGTTTATTGAGAAACTGATTTTATCTTCCAAAAGTGATGCTTTCATTATAAATATATTTTTCTAGATATCTCTATGAGTCATGCAAACAAATATTTCAAAAACTAGTTAAGCTTGGATAAAATGACTGATAACTTCCAACTCTATAGAATTGGAAGTTAGAAGGGGAAGACTGCTTTACCCATTCTTACTAGAAAAAGATTTGGATAAAGGTATCTATTTTGATAAAGGTAGTTGACAGCTCTTGTCTACTGGGAAATTGACATGCTCTGCCCATAGTTTCTAACTGAAAAATATGGCCAACCCAAGAAATTTATGCTATAGTTTAGTTTTAAAGCGAGCATTATTTTCTTATCATATGACAGTGTATTTTTTCCCCTTTGATAAACATGAGAAATGTGCTATGATACTGTGGTTTAGTCTTGGTATTGAAATTATAAAGTCAATAGACTGCTAGTCTGACCACTTTTTGTCCGAAGTGTACTAAAAATATTGAAGTGCAAAGAGCTTTATATGACTGACTGCAGGCTCTCCCCAGAAAAATTTAAGAAGCTGCCACAAAGGAAGAAACAGTTCCCCTCATTGGTTAACAAATACCAATGCCATTATAAATATACATGCGTATTGACCTTTCAGCTTGTTTCCTGGAGTACAAATTCAGTGGGGCCCTCATACTGTTTCACATGCTGTGAAGGTATTTTGGGGTCATTGGAACTCAAATGGGGATATCAATCTACCCAGTTCATTTCGGAACCCCTGTATGGAGCCCGTTTTTGGCTTCTCTGTGGTGCCAGAACAGAGTTCCTGCCAGTCAGCAGGTCTGGGGCTTAAAGATTTCTTCATACTGCAGCTCTGCAAGCCTAAATGAAGAGCAGATTATAGAGTCTTAGACAAATGAAAGGAATACTGAGTGGTTATAAAATCTTCCTTTTTGACTTGAAAAACAAATATGCCTGCATTGTCAGGCTGTGTGTACATTGATGCAGGCTTGCATAATACAGCTGCTAAGCTAAAATAACAAAGCAAAAACAAAACCCCAATTATTTTTTTCCATAGAGAGAAAAGACTAATTTTCATTTGTGTTATTTTGAAGGACTTAGTTAAATATGGCACTGCCAGTCAAAGCACAAATTGAGAGACAGAATAACACTTCCATTTAGAAAAGTATTTTCAGATTCCTTGTACTAAATTTTACTCTGTATGTTCAGCAGTGGCTGCATAATTATTGCTTCCATGTACTGACATGCCAGAGTTACACACTGTGCTACTGTGTTTATACTTTGTATATATTATTTATAATCCTACAACAACGCTTCAAGGAAGACGTTACTTTCCCAATTTTAACAGAGGAAGCAAAATCTAGAAAATATAAATTCCAGGTTCAAATTCTTATTCCCCACATACTCTTGGTATAATCTTTAGGGGGCTTGTTCACCTCTTTGGGCCTCGATTTCTTCATCTCTAAATGTGGGCAAAGATGTTATCTATTCATAGTTTTATTTTGGAGATTAAATTCATTAATGATATGAATAGGTGATATATGTAAGGGTATATGGTGAGCATTACATGATGTTTTCTATTATTATTATAGCAGCACTAATATTTGACTATTTCCTGAACATCTAAAAATTTTTCAGTTTTTCACATTGTTTTGCTTTAGCTTCTGAGATAGCAGAGAATAAAGTGAAATTAAAGATGCTTGACCTCATGAAGCTTTCATCCTAATAGGGATGGACAATTAAGAAAGAATATCAGTAGAATACATAGCATGCTATATGGTAAAAGTGCAAAAGGGAACAGAGTAGTGAAAGAGGACACGGGTTTGTAGTTGGGGTTTCTATTTTTAAATATAGTGATCAGAGGAAACCTTTTTGAGAAGAATGTGCCTAAGTGAAGACTACACGTAAAAAGATGAAGGACTGAGTCACATGGCTATATGGGGGCAGAGCATGCCAGGCCAGGAGGACAGCAAATGCAGAAACTCTGATGTAAAACAGACCTGCCAAGTCTGAGGAGGAACACGATCCCAGCAAGGTGGGAACATAGGGCCAGTGAGATGACAGGAGATGAGAGTTAGCAAGGAGCTACATTTCAGAGGAACTTGGAGGCCATTGTAAAAACGCTGGCTCTTTAATCTGAGTGGGTTATTAGAGACTTCTCAGCAGAAGAGTGATATGATCTGACTTATAAATTTTCCTAGGATTCCTATGGCTATAGTGTTGGGAATTCAAAGAAAGAAGCAGAGAGACCCCTTCAGAGGCCATTGCACTTTTCTAAGCAGGACGTGATGGTGGCGTGGTCCAGAATAGTAGCAGTGGAGCTAGTAAAACATGGTTGGACTCTGGAAATATTTTGAAGATAGAATTGGTAGGATTTGGTGCTGGAAAGGATGGCATGTAAGTGTATATGTGTGTAAGAGAGGGGGCCAAGATGAACTTCAATTTTGGCCTGAGCAACTTGGAAGAATGAAATTGTTTTTCACTAAGAAAGGCTGTGGTAGAGGTTTAGGGAGAAAGACCAATCTGGGAGTTCAGCTGGGGCATTCTATCCTTGAGATGTCCGTTAGACATACATGTGGTGATGCTGAGTGGCAGTTTGAGGTTGAAAGATGAGACCCTGGCTAGAGACTAAATTTGGGAGGCTTCAACAGAGAGACAGTACTTAAAGCCTTGGATGAAGTCACCAAGGAGCAGGCAGAGAAGGAAAACAGATGAGGCTCAGGGAACAGGCCTGGGTTATTCCATTCCTGAAGCTGGTGAGCTGTGGGGAAACTAGCATGCACACTTAAGAAGTACCTATAAGAAAGTCATGGGAGTGTGGAGTTTTAGAAACCATGTCCAGGAAGGGCAAAGGGGTCAAATGCTCCTGTTAGGTGAAGCATGATGTGGGTTGAGAGTTGACTCCTGGATTCAAAAATTATGAAGTCATGTTGACAATGATAAGAGTTAGAGGACTTTTTGTGGAGCCATGGTGGCAAAAATTTTCTTGGAATAAATTTAAAGAAAATGGAGAAAAATTGGAGACTCTTGGCACAGGAACTTCTTTCTAAGTGTTTACTGTAATGTGAAGGAGGGAAAAGGGTCTGTAGTTGGCAGGGCAGGTGAAATCAAGAAACAGTTTTTGTTTATTTTTTATGGGAGAAATAATACCAGACCTGTGTGATGATGGAAGAGAGGCACAGGAAAAAAATAACTTAATACGCAAGAGAGAGAAAAAAATCAGTTGGACCAGTATTCAAACAGGCAAGAGGTGGTGGTATCTATTGCAAAGAAAAGTAAACCTTAGCTAGGAAAATGGACAATTAATTCAGGGCAATGAGAGAGAAGGAGAACAGAGGTGGAGAGAAGGGTGGGTATGGTAGTAAAATGTGTTCAAGTCATCTGATTATTTTATTTTTCTCAGGAAAAATAAGAAAAAGTTCATGAAGGATGACCAGCATGTCCTGGTTTCCTATGATGAAGACATGAAGAGTAATAAAAGGCATCATGAAATTAGTCCTGATGGTCCCAAGGCCAACCTGTACATCAGTGTTGAAGCAGAATGAAAATTTGCCAGTCTTACCGGGAGTGGCAAAGTTTCAGCATTTTCATTTGACACTAGGTGATGAGGTTCTGAAGGACCGTGGGATGGGCTTACTGCTAGCACTTGGAAATCCCTCCGAACCCTGTCGATGAAAAGCTGGAGTAGGGAAGAGGGCAATTTTACTTTGATTATGCAGATGTCCTTGTGTGAGGCTTTCTCTTGGCCCCTGTTGATGGAGAGAATTCTCTCCCAGATCATTGCCCCAAAGTTCCTCAATACTTTGTCTTTAAAAACAAAAGCTATAGATCTGAATAAAACTTAAAGGGATTCAAGGAGTAAAGTAACGCTACAATGGTAATATTGAGGAGCCAACATCCAAGGGCTAGTGAAGTGTGCAGATCCAGGAAGCTTCTGTTTGGGATTAGCTTCTCATTTGTCCTTATTTGAGTCATAGCACGGGGTCAGTCCTTTTCTATTTCAGTCAAATTGATTTCCATCATTTAGAGATTATCCAAACAGGAGAGATAATTTCAAAGACCTTGGGAAATCATTAATGAGAAACTGCAAATTATTCATTGCAAGTAGAAAGGTTTGATTTCACAAGGTAAAGCAGTATTCAAACAATCCATTATTTTAAAGTAAATATAATCAGACTGGTTTTCTTAGGCTCAGCCAGTGTCATTATGTTATAGTCATAGATCTTATAAAATATATTCATTTTATAAAACAGCAAATGTTTTTGTGGGTTTCCATATGGAAATGAATATAATTTGCTTTTTAAAATGAAATTAATCACTACATTCTCAGAGACATGGAAATAGTAATAATAGTGCTCATTTGCACAGGTGCTATATGCTGAATATGTTGTCTTATTCATTCTTTAGAATAATTCTTGGACCTAGTATTATTAATCCAGTTTTACAGATGAGAAAACATAAGATCAGATGGATTAGTAGACTGGTCAAAATCAAACAGCTAGTGAAAAGGAGAGCAGGTACTTAACCCCAAGTCAGCTTCCTTTCAAAGTTGTGCTAATATGGCACCCTTTTCCATTCCTTTTACCTTTAACTTCTCATGATAGATAAATCAGTCAGGATAGCTTTATGAGTAAGCAAGGTAGGTGATTTGTTTTTGTCTAGTCACTAAGTATGTCCTACTCTTTTGAGACCTAATCTGGGTTCTTCTATCCATGGGATTTCCCAGGCAAGAATACAGGAGTAGGTTGCCATTTCCTTCTCCAGGGGATCTTCCTGACCCAGGGATCAAACCCACATCTCCTGCATTGTCAGGTGGATTCTCTACCACTGAGCCACCGGGGGAGACTGGGTAGATGATCGCATATGCTCAAAAAATAAGTCTACTTCCCCTCAGTTCATCGCTATAAGTCCATCTTTCGGGTCATGATATTTTAGTCTTTGAGAATCCATTCATGTTTAAAATGCTATTACTTGTGGGCAGGGTCATTCATTCAGCCATTGTCAGCTAACACCTTTATTACTAGTCAACTATGAAGCATTAATTACCAGATGACTTGACTGCCTGAGGAGTAAAAATGTTAACACAGGATATAAATATCTGAAAGTTGAAGACAATTTGGGGAAATGTGTCAAGAGGAGGGAAATGTAATTTGATAGGGAGTTGTAGGCCAGAAATTTATCTTCTTGACAATTTGGTCAAGTATCCTCTCTAGGTCACAGTGGAGAATTTTACAGCTGGAGTTTGGCCCTTAAAAATCAAGCATTTCAATACTCTCATTTTGCAGATTACAAAGCTTAGCCCCAAGATCACACAGCAGGATGGAAGTAGAGATAGGATTACAAGGCACAGACTAGAGCTCTTCCCATTATAAGCCACTATATTAGTTTGTTGTCAAGTGAAAACCTTTCAATACTAATATACTAGCCCTTCTTTGGAGTTTGAGCCATGCACCTGTCTTTCCTCACTTCCTTCAGGATTTCTTTAATATAAGAATCGTTGCCCTTTATTTCCCAATCCCTCCCACCTCTTTGTCAGTCCTCAAATTCAAGGCCACTAATACATAATACATAGATTTTTTACCCCAAGAACTATGCAAAAGAGAGTTAATAATTTCCACACTATAGATTTAGAAAAAAAAAGAGGATGCAACTATAAACTGCATAATCTTGTTTGAAACATTCTTATTGTCATTATTAGGTATACTACTAACAGTAAAAAAAAATGCATAAGCAGCAATTCCAGAAATGTTCAGAGGCAATTAGCTCACAATCAGCCATCTCAAATTCATTGGTTTCCAATATAGAACTCAAAATCTTCTTTGTCCTTATTTTCTGGCAAGGTTCTGATTTTGGAGTATGAATGGAAAACAATGGTACTTAATGTACAGAGAATCAGCTTTTGCTTTAGAAGCTATTTATGAGAGCCTATGAAATCTTTAACCTTGTAGTTTTAACCATCTGCCATGGCCAAAAGAAACCTCTGAAGACTCTAAATTCCCACACATGATTCTATTAATTTCTAAACTTAATGTGTTGTCCAGATTCTACCAAGCAATGAATAAATTGAGTCTTATAACCAATCACCATTCATCAAATCAAGTTTCTAAATCCTTTTTCATCTACTGTGGGTACTAAGCAAGATAAATGAATAGATTTAATGTCCTTTGAGGTTCTGTGGAAATTGAATTTATTAATGGCAATTTACTTATGAGATAGTCAGTAGGTCATTTGTGTGGGGGAGGTTGTGCCGGACAGATATTAACCTTTGCGTTTATATCTGATCCTCAGTTTTTTTTTTTTTTTAATATCATACATTCATGTTACATTTATTTTTTGTTTGTTTGTTTTTTTAATTTTAAAATCTTTAATTCTTACATGCGTTCCCAAACATGACCCCCCCTCCCACCTCCCTCCCCACAACATCTCTCTGGGTCATCCCCATGCACCAGCCCCAAGCATGCTGCATCCTACGTCAGACATGGACTGGCGATTCAATTCTTACAGGATAGTATACATGTTAGAATTCCCATTCTCCCAAATCATCCCACCCTCTCCCTCTCCCTCTGAGTCCAAAAGTCCGTTATACACATCTGTGTCTTTTTTCCTGTCTTGTATACAGGGTCGTCATTGCCATTCAGCAGATGAATGGATAAGAAAGCTGTGGTACATATACACAATGGAGTATTACTCAGCCGTTAAAAAGAATTCATTTGAATCAGTTCTGATGAGATGGATGAAACTGGAGCCAATTATACAGAGTGAAGTAAGCCAGAAAGAAAAACACCAATACAGTATACTAACACATATATATGGAATTTAGGAAGATGGTCCTCAGTTTTGAATCCAGCTCAAAATCATACTCGGACTTTCCTGGTGGCTCAGACGGTATAGGCGTCTGCTTACAATGTGGGAGGTCCGGGTTTGATCCCTGGATCAGGAAGATCCCTGGAGAAGGAAATGGCAACCCACTCCAGTCTCTTGCTTGGAAAATCCCATGGATGGATGGAGGAGCCTGGTAGGCTACAATCCATGGGGTTGTAAAGAGTTGGGCATGACTGAGCAACTTCATTTTCACTTTATTTCACTTTCAAAATCATACTGACCAAATTGACAAGGGAGACTAGCATTCCATGGAATTTTGTGTAGGTGATTTGCCTGTATAGAGGTTGTTGTTGTTCATTCGCTATATTGTGTCTTACTCTTTGTGACCCCATGAACTGCAGTATGTGAGGCTTCTTTGTCATGCACTATCTCCCTGAGTTTGCTCACACTCATGTCAATTGAGTCAGTGATGCCATTCAACCATCTTATCCTCCGTCACCCTCTGTTCCTCCTGCCTTCAATCTTTCTCAGCATCAGGGTCTTTTCCAGTAGGTTGGCTTTTTGCATCAGGTGGCCAAAGTGTTGGAGTTTAGCTACAGCATCAGTCCTTCTAATGAATATTTAGGATTGACTGGTTGGATCTTCTTGTTGTCTAAGAACAAGAATCTTCTCCAACACCACAGCTTGAAAGCATCTTCTTCAGTGCTCAGCCTTCTTTGTGGTCCAACTTTCACATCTGTACATGATTACTGGAAAAGCCATAGCTTTGACTATATGGACCTTTATCGGCAAAGTGACGTCTCTGCCTTTTAATACACTGTCTAGGTTTTTCATAGCTTTTCTTCCAAGGAGCAAGTGTCTTTTAATTTCACGGCTGCAGTCACCATCTGCAGTGATTTTGGAGCCCAAGAAAATAGAATCTGTCACTGTTTCCACTTCTTCCCTATCTATTTGCTGTGAAGTGATAGGAGTGCTCAAGGGATGGATCTGGTTGTACTGTAGGCAGCATGACTTTAAGAAGAAAACCATCAAAGAGAAGAATGTCAATAATGTGTTTAAAAGTGAATTAAATACCAATTCAACTCAGATGGTGACTGAGAGGAAAGTCAACCAATTAGATTCAGGTGTGTCTTGTTTGGTCAAACTGAATCCAATTATGACCAAACAATTTGGTAAAAATGCAAAATTTATTTTAAAAATTATTGCAACAAAAGGAGAACATGCTTTTGAAGCAGCAAGTATTGATATATTTCTCAGAGGCTTATGAAAATAATAAACGCATTAAACAGCCTGGAGACTTTGTCTCCTTCTAATTTGTTCTAACATATAGTCTGCATCTTAGAGCTGTTATAAAATCAGAAAATGAATCTGACATTCAAGTGGAGTTTACTACTCATAGAGAGTGACGTGTCTAAAACCAGTGTATGTCACAGAGGTGGTTATGTCAGAATATTGCTGGTTTATATTTATGATTTGTCCTTTTTAAAAAATTTTATTTAGCTCTTGCTTTACATCTGTATCCATACCCACAATAACAATAATGATTTATTGTTTACAAATTATTTCCAACTATAGGTGTTATTCTTGAAAACTGGAGAGTAAGAAATATGATACACTAAGTTGAATGATTCAGCTACTTAGTATAATTGCCTGGGAATTTAGACATACCTTTTTTAACATTAGAATTGTATCTTTAAATGTTAATTATATTTTAATTACTGTGCTGATGTGAATAAGCTTTGTTTTAATTACAGTCTACTTAGCCTTTTCTAAGACTTCCTTCTTCCTCTGTAAAATTATCAACTGAATTTAAGAAATTACCATCAACTTTTAAATATCTAGGGTATTCTTAAAGATTCTTAGGCATGAATTAATAATTAAAAAATGAAAAGAAAGAATAAATGATAAATGATAAATTATTGGGATGAATTAAAAGAAACTTGACTTTGGTCATTTTTCATATCCTTAAACCTGAATTCACTTCTCTAGACTGAATGAAAGAAACACACCTAGAATAGAAGGTAGACAGTTCTTAAGACTCAAATATAATTTGTGAAAGGTTTCTGTATTTCTCTTTGTGCATGCCAAGTCACTCCAGTCGTGTCAGACTCTGCCACTCTATAGCCCACTATGCTCCTCTGTCCATGGGATTCTCTAGGCAAGAATACTGGAGTGCCCTGGTATACTGGTTGTGACGCCTTTCTCCAGGGGAATCTTCCCAGCCCAGGGATTGAACCTGAGTCTTTTAAGTCTTAAGCATTAGCAGGCAGGTTCTTTACTGCTAGAGCCACCTGGGAAGCACCATTTCTCTTTGTAGATGGATGTAATTGATTTAGCAGTTGGGGAGTAATGGTAAATAGGAAGAAAACCTCTGTTCAAAATGGATTTTTAAAAGTAAAATAAACCCCACAGTGAGTCTGCTATCACAGTTGGGAGTGATGGGAATAACACTTAGGAGTAGTGTATCCAGCAGCCATCTGTGCTCACAGACGTGCAACCCACCCTCAACAACCAGCTGACATCTAATACTTAAATACCAAGTGATATTTCCATTTTGGGTGTGTTCATTAGAACTCAGTAGGTAGTGAAACCAGAAATTAAGGAAGAAAGCCATCTCTCTGGAGAGGGTGTCACGGGTCTCTCAGGTACCCCTCCCAGGTGGGGTGATGTCACTGCTGACAAGTATGGCAAAATGAGAACAGTGAGTGGAGAAGTTAATGAATTCATCTAACTGTTGAAAATACAGCTTTTTGTCTTATGTTTGTGTGAACAGGAATGAATTTTCTGCTGAGACACCCCCTATAACATGTATATCAGAACAGCCTCAATGACTAGGTAACAGAGGACATTTCTGGTTTTGTGCAAGTGGATAAAGGAAACTATATCAATATGTGTTGCCAAGAAGAAAGGGGAAAGGTAATCATGTTTTTAGAAAAGTAAAGGAAACTAAGGAGACCAGGCTATTTTGGAAATAAGGAGTGCATAGATTGAACTACTATTAGGTAGCTGCCGCTGCTGCTAAGTTGCTTCAGTTGTGTCCGACTCTGTGCAAACCCATGGACTGTAGCATGCCAGGCTCCTCTGTCCATGGGATTTTCCAGGCAAGAGTACTGGAGTAGGTTGCCATTTCCTTCTCCACTATTAGGTAGAAAGAGAGAAAATATACATTAGAGAATGGATTTTTGACAGTCCACATTGTTTATAAACAAGACATTTAATTTTATCACATAGTTTGCTTTTTTTAAACCTTTTTCTCTTCCCTCTTTTCCCCTCTTTTCTCTCCCTCTCTCTGTGAAGTCGGGGTGAGACAGGCATTGAAACACTGTTGTTGAGATTTAAAAAAAAGAGGACTGATATAAACTTTTTTCCCTGCTTCATTTTCTTTGACAGAAAAGAAGAACAGGGAGTAAGGGAAGTTAATAATTATTGACCCTCAGTATTAACTCTGTTCTCTTGGGTAGGCACATAATTAGGTTGTTCTTTAAAATGCATATTATGTAGTTGGCAGCAGATTGGTTCAGATAGGATAACTCCTTATGCAGGCAGCTCTTAAAATGCATATCAGGTACCAAAGGAACTTTTCTGGTCTATTGGGTAAATATGTATTAAAGTAATTTTTAAAATACTTATATACTCAATAGGCTGGAAATGGTCAATGGTTTAATGAATTGTCATGCATTTTTAAATGTGTGTTATTATTTATTCACTGACCCAAGTGAGAAAGTCTTTTAAAAATGGCATATTCCTGATGACTGTGTAATTTTGCAGTAAAATCTTAAAAGTACTTCAGGAGAACAGGAGCCAACTTTAAAATTACATTATCTCAATGTTCCTTCGCCTCATTTTTCCTGCCTGCTCTTCCTCTTATGGGATGTATTCTAATAGGTTCATTTACGGCTTCCCTGCTGGCCTAATTTCATTTTCATAGATTAAAGGTGATTTACACTTGAATTGAAATTTTAGTGTAGAATTTATCCTTTTTTGATTTATAGGCTTGGCACATAGTAGGCACTTAGTCAATACCTGTTTTCTAATTTGTGTCGTTCTTACAAGCAAACATTAACCTTTTGTCTACTATATGCTCAGCAGTGTTGTGTAACAGTCAATCTAGGACAAAAGTAAAACACCCGCAGGTCATACATGTATCCAAGGTCCACTTCCAGCATTGTCGTCCACTTAACAGCTGCCTTTCCTTGGACAAAACAGCTCCATCTCTCATCAGTTTTCTCAGAACAGTAGCATCAACCTAGTGGATATCTTATAGGGACAAGTTGAAATGTTATATGTAAGGGGCCATCCATGGTGTTCCAGTGGTTGGAATTCTGTGCTTCCACTGCAGGGGGCGCTGGTTTGATTTCTAGTAGGGGAACTAGGACCCCGCTCTCTGCAGGACCAAAATAATAATAATAATAATAATAATAATAATAGTAAAAAGAAATGTTATGTGTAAAATACCTTGCACAATATCTGATATCGAGTGACCTGTCAAGCAATGCTTTCTCCCTCTTGATTTGAGTTTCTATTCTGAAACATGACAAATATTCATTTCTAAATAGCAGAATCTTTCCAACTAGATAGTGCCCTAATCAAAAATATCAAGACAAAAACTTTTATAACCCAAAGAACAAGCACCATCCTCTGGTGCCAGGAATGAGAGCATTCAGAAATTCCCCAAGTCCTATTTGCACATGGGGGCCTCCGATGGGTACTGATCACTGCATCAACTTTAGTCTGAGGATCCTAGAATCCTATGTGCTAGCCTTACCTTCTCCTCCCATGGTGGCTCCACCCCAACTTTTGAATTCTTTCCCTCCTGTGAGAGCACAGGAAGGCAGGCCTCAGTTACTTCTGCATTACAGAAAATTCCACAAGCAACTTTCTGAAAAGCTAGATTTTCAGAGCACAAGCAGGGGTAATGATATCTCCAGCAGCACAACACAGTAAATAGGGTCTGGAGAATAAGCATTATTAACATGCTCAATGAGCTGCCTCAAATCCTATTTGGAGGGAGGCATGGTATAAATAAATAAACATGCTCCCTGGATCTTTACAGTCTGAAGTTTAGTGGAAAGGCATTAAAATCTCTGGTACATAATTGGATTTGCTTTGCTCTTACGTGCAGATCTCTAACTTTTTCTGTGTATGTCATGTTCACCAATGAGGAGCAGTCTTACCTAGATGGAAACCCTATCAGTAATGGGACTCTGGGGATCATGTGAAGGATAGAGAAGGAGAACGAGTGGATGAACACTCTTTTGTTCCCTCTTATTCTCGCTGTGTGCCTGCTCTTTCAGCAGAATCTGGGTAAATGAACTAGTTAGAAGTTCAAGTGCTCATTGCTATGGTCTTGGACCAGAAAGCTTTGTCTTGTTATGTGACATAATTTATAATGGAGATTTTATATTATTTACTTTTACCTATTGGAAGATTATTTTTATATATTTAATATAGTCCTAAAACTGTTCTAAAATTTTGTATTTGGTCATATATGACTGTTTTTAATAAGAGATTTTTATTTTTTAAGCCACTAGCGGTAATAAGCATCTTTCCCTTCCTAGTAAAAGTGGAGAAATAGAAGAGCTGGAAATCTTTCCAAATGACCCTATGAAGTAAAAAATAGAAAATATTTTGGAAAAGATGACATTGCATTGGGAGGATCCCTTTAGAGACAAACTTGGGTCCCATCAAAACTTTGGGACACATATAAGCTTTGAGACAAAGAGAGCAAATCCAAAGGCCTAAGGGTTTTTTTTTTTTTTTTTTTTTTTTTTTTTGAGATCAGCTGGGTTTATAGGAAAACAGTGATTAGAAGTTTAGAAGGAAGCCTCAAGTTCAGGCCCCAATCAAGGGAGCACAATTTAATTAGTGGAAATATAGTTCACTTCAGAGAGAGCCTGGAGGACGCAGCTGGTCCTGTTTAAGAGAACAGCGTATCACTTTCAGGGTAGCTGAGAGAACAGATACCAATGGGTTAGGTGAAGATGCGTTACTGCAGCCATAGACACTGATAACACAGAAACTTTTCTCAGTGTGATTTTTCAGCCTCTGGCTTCAGGATAAGAAAGGGGCTTTCACCTTTCTTTCAAAGAGTGCTCATTGAAAGGGAGAGGTGGTTAACATGCAAGGCACAAATGTGTTTAAAAATGGGGGCATGTAAAAGGGACCTAAGAGAAGGTGCAGGAAAGATTGTTTTACAAGGAAAGCAGGTGCATGCCAGAGGCAAGGATATTATAGGATAAGCAGGATGACCTAGAAGCACTCAAAATCTATAATCTCAGATAAGAAAGGTGGTTCTGGAATCAAGACCAAGAGGTCGCAGATGGCCCTAGGAGACTGAGATTCTTAAGATAAATGTGAGCAAAATAGCAAAAATGTGGAGACATGTCTGTTAGTAGAAACCTGATAGGAATGCTTCAACATAACTTGGAGAGTTTTTAGGGAAAAGCAAAACCTGAATGCACAATTGAATCACACATTGAATGAATCATACCTCGAACATCCTCCTTGGACATCTTGGATATGTTTGTCTCCCACTCTTTCTATTCGTTTGGAGCATCATATTCACTAGGCAGTGGTTTTTTTTTTTTTTTTTTTCCCGCTTGGCTTTTGCCTGGCTGTGGAAAGATTAAGTTATAATCTTAGATTTGATTTACTTCTTTCCTTCCAATTCATGTGGTTTTACCAAATCCAAAATTAATAATATCTACCACTTGTCAGTTATAAGAAAACGTTTATTACTTTTTTAAGCCAAAGGAAAAACATGTACTGATTTTCTGTCTTTGTGTGGGTTCAGTGGATAGCCAGATGTATCTGAACCATCCCTTACCTCTGCTCCCAGACAGGAAAGAGGCCTGGGCTATTGGGAGAAACTTCTAGCTTATTTTAGCTGGCCCAGATCCTTCCACTAGTCTTGCTTTTATAGTTTCTTAAGACTGGATGACTGACACCTAAATAGTCACTGGTCCACTTATTTTTTTAAACGAATAAATCTAAGAAGGTTAAAAAAGTCTTTTCTAATTCCTGGAAGGTAAGGGTACTAGGTAGTGAAGTCATCTATTAAGTAAACTCTGGGACTGACAGCCTTTACTGCTTCCTTCAATGGCATCCTATTGATTGAATTGAGAAGGCCTGAACTAGCCAAAGCCAAGGTCAAGGTCTAACTGACTGCCTCTGTCATCTTCGCCTGTTCCTTCTTTTCATTATGGGAGAAGCCTGTGCAAAGGGTGATAAAAGGGGAAAAGTGAAAGGGGAAAGGGGAAAAGTAACTTCTGATTCTTCTAATGACTAGTTCTGTGACAATAACAAAGATACCACCTCTTAATAATTTTAAGTTTCATATTAAAATTGATTGCTGCTGCTGCTGCTGTTGCTGCTGCTAAGTCGCTTCAGTCGTGTCTGACTCTGTGCGACCCCACAGACGGCAGCCCGCCAGGCTCCCCCATCCCTGGGATTCTCCAGGCAAGAACACTGGAGTGGGTTGCCATTTCCTTCTCCAATGCATGAAAGTGAAAAGTGAAAGTGAAGTCGCTCAGTCGTGTCCGACTCTTCAAGACCCCATGGACTGCAGCCTTCCAGGCTCCTCCGTCCAGGGGATTTTCCAGGCAAGAGTCCTGGAGTGGGTTCCGCTGCCTTCTCCGAATTGATTGCTATTTTAGGTCAAAATTTGCACACCATGAGTAAACGTCAGAATTACCTAGGAGGTCTTTTCAAAATATTTTGAAGTTTGAGGTTGGAATATGTCTATGTTTATACTTCCTTAATGATTCGAATATGTAGTTACTGTGGGTCAGAAGTCCAGGCATGGCTTAGCTGAGTCATCGCTGAGACTTAAGGGATGAACCAGTTTGATCTCATAAGAGGCTTGACTGGAGAGGGATTTTCTTCCAAGCTCCTGTGATTTTGGCAGCATTTAGTTCTTTGTGGTTGTTGGACTGAGGACCTTAGTGTCTTGCTGAGTGTTGGTCTGGAGCTGCCCTCAGTTCTTTGCCATATGGGTCTTCTCCACCTGGCTTCTTACTTCCTCACAACCACCAAGGAGGAAAGAGTTCCCCCACAAGATGGGCATTACAGTTTTATGTAGTATATTTGTGTGCTAGTAAACAAACACATCCTGTCACCTTTGCTGTATTCAGTTGGTTAGAAGAAAGACACCGGTCCTACTCACACTTAGAAGAAAGGGAATAATGAAAAGTGTAAATAACAGAAGGCAGAAATCATGAAGACTATCTTAGAGTCTGTCCACCATGCCTGTGGGCTAAAATCCTTTCACTGCCTCTAATTTTAATAGATTACATGAGCAAAGGGTTTCACTTATTTATTCAAGCAATATTTCATATTACATATGCCAGTCGCCATCCTTAGATATATCTCTTGCCTTCAGCGGCAGAGATAGGAATACCCCATGTCCAAGGTAGGAGAAACCCCAGTAAGACAGTAGGCGCTGAGAGAGTGCATCAGAGGGCACACAGACTGAAATCACAATCACAGAAAACTAACAATCTAATTACATGGACCACAGCCTTGTCTAACTCAGTGAAACTAAGCCATGCCGTGTAGGGCCACTCACGATGGACGGGTCTTGGTGGAGAGTTCTGACAAACTGTGGTCCACTGGAGAAGGGAATGGCAGACCACTTCAGTATTCTTGTCTTGAGAACCCCATGAACAGTACAAAAAGGTGGAAAGATAGGACACTGAAAGATGAACTCCCCAGGTTGCTAGGTGCCCAGTATGCTACTGGAGATCAGTGGAGAAATAACTCCAGAAAGAATGAAGAGATGGAGCAAAAGCAAAAACAACACACATTTGTGGATGTCACCGGTGATAGAAGCAAAGTCCGATGCTGTAAAAGGCAATATTGCATAGGAACCTGGAATGTCAGGTCCATGAATCAAGGCAAATTGGAAGTGGTCAAACAGGAGAAGGCAAGAGTGAATGTTGACATTTTAGGAATCAGCAAACTAAAATGAACTGGAATGGGTAAATTTAACTCAACAACCATAATATCTACTACTGAGGGCAAGAATCATTTGGAAGAAATGGAGTAGCCATCATAGTCAACAAAAGAGTCTGAAATGCAGTACTTGGATGCAATCTCAAAAACAACAGGATGATCTCTGTCCATTTCCAAGGCAAACTATTCAATATTATGGTAATCCAAGTCTATGCCCTAATCTGTAATGCTGAAGAAGCTGAAGTAGAACAGTTCTATGAAGACCTACAAGACCTTTTAGAACTACCACTCAAAAAAAATGTCTTTTTATTATAGGGAACAGGAATGCAAAAGTAGGAAGTCAGGAAATACCTGGGGTAACAGGCAAATTTGGCCTTGGAGTACAGAATGAAGCAGGGCAGAGTTTTGCCAAGAGAACGCACTGGTAATAGCAAACACTCTCTTCTAACAACACAAGAGAAGACTCTACACATGGACATCACCAGATGGTCAACACCGAAAACAGACTGATCATATATTTTGTAGTCAAAGCTGGAGAAGCTCTCTACTGTCAGCAGAAACAAGACTGGGAGCTGACTGTGACTCAGAGCATGAACTCCATATTGCCAAATTTAGATTTAAATTGAAGAAAGTGGGAAAACCACTAGACCATTCAGGTATGACCTAAATCAAATCCCTTATGATTATACAATGGAAGTGAGAAATAGATTTAAGGGACTAGATCTGATAGGTAGAGTGCCTGATGAACTATGAACGGAGGTTCATGACATTGTACATGACATTGTACAGGGGTCAAGACCACCCCAAAGAAAAAGAAATGCAAAAAAGCAAAATGGCTCTCTGAGGAAGCCTTACAAATAGCTGTAAAGAAAAGAGAAAGGTGAAGGAGAAAGGGAAAGATATACCTATTTGAATGCAAAGTTTAAAGAACAGCAAGGAGAGCTAAGCAAAGCTTCCTCAATGATCAATGCAAAGAAATAGAGGAAAACAATAGAATGGGAAAGACTAGAGATCTCTTGAAGAAATTTAGAGATACCAAGGGAACATTTCATGAAAAGATGGGCTCAATATAGGGCAGACATGGTATGGACCTAACAGAAGCAGAAGATATTAAGAAGAGGTGGCAAGAATACACAGAAGAACTGTACAAAAAAGGTCTTCACGACCAAGATAATCACAATGGTGTGATCACTCACCTAGAGCCAGACATCCTGGAATGTGAAGTCAAGTGGGCCTTAGGAAGAAACACTATGAACAAAGCTAGTGGAAGTGATGGAATTCCAGATGAGCTATTTCAAATCCTAAAAGATGATGCTGTGAAAGTGCTGCACTCAATATGCCAGCAAATTTGGAAAAGTCAGCAGTGGCCACAGGACTGGAAAAGGTCAGTTTTCATTCCAATTCCAAAGAAAGACAATACAAAAGAATGCACAAACTGCCTCACAATTGCACTCATCTCACAGGCTAGTAAAGTAATGCTCAAAATTCTCCAAGCCAGTCTTCAGCAATATGTGAACTGTGAACTTCCAGATGTTCAAGCTAGTTTTAGAAAAGGCAGAGGATCCAGAGATCAAATTGCCAACATCCGCTGGATCATGGGAAAAGCAAGAGAGTTCCAGAAAAACATCTATTTCTGCTTTATTGACTATGCCAAAGCCTTTGACTGTGTGGATCACAATAAACTGTGGAAAATTCTGAAAGAGATGGGAATACCAGACCACCTGACCTGCCTCTTGAGATATCTGTACACAGGTCAGGAAGCAACAGTTAGAACTGGACATGGAACAACAGACTGGTTCCAAATAGGAAAAGGAGTATGTCAAGGCTGTATATTGTCACCCTGCTTATTTAACTTATACACAGAGTACATCATGAGAAAGGCTGGGATGCAAGAAGCACAAGCTAGAATCAAGATTGCTGGGAGAAATATCAGTAACTTGAGATATGCAGATAACACCAGCCGTATGGCAGAAAGTGAAGAAGAACTAAAATGCCTCTTGATGTAAGTGAAAGAGGAGAGTGAAAATGTTGGCTTAAGTTCAACATTCAGAAAATGAAGATCATGGCATCTAGTCCCATCACTTCATGGAAAATAGATGGGGAAACAGTGGAAACAGTGGCTGGCTTTTTTTGGGGGGGTCCTCCAAAATCACTGCAGATGGTGATTGCAGCCATAAAATTAAAAGACACTTACTCCTTGGATGGAAAGTTATGACCAACCTAGAGAGCATATTAAAAAGCAGACATTACTTTGCCAACAAAGGTCCATCTAGTCAAGGCTATGGTTTTTCCAGTAGTCATGTATGGATGTGAGAGTTGGACTATAAAGAAAGCTGAGTGCTGAAGAATTGACGCTTTTGAGCTGTGGTGTTAGAGGAGACTCTTGAGAGTCCCTTGGACTGCAAGGAGACCCAACCAGTCCAGCCTAAAGGAGATCAGTCCTGGGTGTTCATTGGAAGGACTGATGTTGAAGCTGAAACTCCAATACTTTGGCCACCTGATGGGAAGTGCTGACTCACTTGAAAAGACACAGATGCTGGGAAAGATTGAGGGCAGGAGGAGAAGTGGACAACAGAGGATGAGATGGTTGGGTGACATCACTGACTCAATGGACATGGGTTGGGTAGACTCTGACAGTTGATGATGGACAGGGAGGCCTGGTGTGTTGTGGTTTATGGGGTCACAAAGATTTGGACACAACTGAGTGACTAAACTGACCTGAACCGATTCATTAAGGTCCAACATCTTTATTGAGAGAAATCCAGTTTTGATCTCCTGGGTTCTGAGAAGATTTCACATGAAGAAGTTCATCTGTTCCAGTGGTGCCTAAAGAGGAGATGTAGACAAACTGTAACATGTTCAGAGGGCAAGAACAGAACTGGTGAGAGGGAGTGGAAACTTTCCCACATAGGAAAAGACTGAAGGTTTTTGGACCTCGGAATGGGTGTTTCAGAAGGGAAAATTTTGAAAGAGAATCTTGTGTGGAGTGAATTAAGACTTGTTTTAAATACCTTCACATGGGGCCAATTTCTGGAAATTGCCATGAGAATGATTTTGGAGAAGTTTCTTGTAGCTTTAGCTGTCTAAAGTTGGAATAGATTGCTCTGGAAATGTGTTCACTGTCACTAAAGGGGCTCAGTAATATGCTGGAACACTTGACAGATTGTCATTGATTAGTTCAAGAATTGAATATGTAGTTGGGCTGGAGAATGGCACATAAGACTCCATCACACACTATGGTTAACAGTGTCATATCACTATCATATATGGGGATTTAAAACTCCAGCCATATTGTTTAACAAGAATTATTCTATACATGATTATTATAGAATTTATGTTTATAGTCTGAAAAAGTTCCATAGGTAAATTTACAGGGCAATCAGAGTTGGCTGGAGAAGGGTACAAAGAAGCATTTAAAAAACATCTTGCACTTTCTTTACTCTTACATAGTTCTGAAATACACATGCCATTAACAGTTTTATTCCTTTACTTACTTTGGTGGTTAACACTGTGGAGTCATGTACTGACTCCAGTTCTCCCCAACAGAAGACTTTAATGGAACACACATCTAAACAAAGAGACTTGAATTGAGAAGAAAAGTATCAACTAGTCAATCTGTTTAAGAGGAAGGAAAAAGGAATTCATAAGGTTATAGATGGAAAGGATATCTTGAAGACAAACTTCCTTTCCCCATAAAGTGTTTCTCTAGGAAGCCCTTAGAACCATGTGCTTAATTATGTAAAATGGAGCTGTGCTCATCTTCTGGATTCTACAGTTCAAGAACCCATCTAGTGTTTTTCCACTGGCTCCCCTGTGCCATTGGGGCACAGAAAAGACACTGCACTTTATTTTTTCTAATTTGTGTCTTCTCTCTGCTTTCTCCTTCCATAAAGATGACTGACTTAATTAAAATGTTGATATGTGAAAGAGGAAAAAATTATTTAAAATAATAACCCATAAAGAATCAAAGCAATTAAGAAATGTAAAAATTAATAGGAACAGCTTTTATGTACTAAGAAAGCATATGTAAATTATAATTTACTTAATTTAAATTATAAAGCAAAACTTCTGCCATTTAGAAATTTTATAAAATCTGAAAACTTTATAAATTACTATCAATCAAATTATCATATTGTTGTTAAAGTGTAACATAGAAATCATCACCAGTGATCATGCTGATTTTTTTCCCCCACTGGAAACCTTTTTGTGATGGAGTAAGAATTTTCTGGTACAAGGTCCCTTATTCCCCGTGTCACTGCCAGCTACTTTGACTAGCACTGATCTAGTCAATAACCTTTGTTTTATAAAAGAGAAAGGAGACTGAGATGGGTCTTAATATCCTCCAAGTAAATTATTCAAATACCTTTGTAAAAGCTAACAGGGCCATTTTGTCATTATCCAAGGATTTTTGTAGGTGGAAGTAGGGTATTATTTCTTATTTCTATTTGGGGAAAAAGAAAGTTAAACGTTCTTGAATAAGAAAGCTTAATATTGTGAAGATGTCAGTTCTTAAATTAATCTATAAGCATAATGAAACTTTATTCAAAATTCCAGTGTGATATTTTTGAGTAATAAACAAAGTAATACTAAAATTTATGGAGGACTAAATGTCAATGATAGCTAAGGCAACAGCAAAAGTAAAGAGAGAGGACTTACCGACCAGATAATAAGTATTGCTCTACCAGACAATCAGATAATCAGATGTGAATATGCATGAAGCACTCATATATATGTATATATTTATGCATGCACAGAAGTGGTGACTTCCAACTAAGTGCAAAAATGACTATTTAATAATTGCTATTAGGAAACAGACTTCATTCTTGAACCTATAAAAAATTAAAATCAGATTTATTAAAAACCCAAACATGAAAGGTCTTATACAACTATTAGAACAAAATTCAGAATATTGTTCAATCTTGGATGTAGAGGAGATTTCTTGAACAAATTACAAATGGATTAACCACAAATAGAAGAAAATTAATATATTTGACTATAGTAACATTAAAGACTTCTGCTTAACAATGGGTACCATATATAAACATTAAAAATAAACTGGAAGAATATGTTTTAAGAATGTATAAATAAAGGAGGATTAAAATTTAAAAGTGTGAAGAATCTCTGCAAATCAAGAAGAAATTGTTAGGCAACCCTATAGAGAAGTGAATAAAGGGTATGAATGGACAATTCACAGGGAGAAACCTTGAATGGCTAATAATTTTGTGGAAAAGTGCTTTCTTTTTTAGTAATCATAGAATTAAAAATTATAATGAGACATGATTTTGTGTATTTAACAGAAGAATAAAACTTAAAAAATTCAGACAATGTCCAGTGCTAGTGATGATATGAAGGTATAGAAACACTCATTCACTATTTGAAGGAAGAATATTGGAGTAACCATTCAGGAAATTAGCTTGAGTATTGAATGGAATTAACTACACATAATCCACTCACTGCCGAGAAGTACTACTCCTTGATTGTGTGTCTTCGAGAAACTCTTGACTAGGTACCCAAATAAGCCTAGATGGGTGTATTACCAAAATGCTGTGAAAAAATGGAAATGACCAATTAATGTTCAACTAGACTACATTGCTATATATGCAAAAATAGAATAATGCATCACAGTTAAAAAGGATGGGCAAAATGTACGGATATCAGTATGCATTGATACAACATGAATAATATTTTTGGAAAAAGTGAGCAGTTAGTCATATAGTACAATATTATTTGGGTAAATTTTTGATACTCAAGTTCAAGTACTTAGAGTGGGAAAAAGAATAGGATGGGATATTATGAAGATGTAAAGGATAAAAACATTAAAAATATGAGGAAATTATTTGATTATTAAAGATAATATTCCATAAACTGACAATTTATAAATCTGAGGCCTGAAAAAAAGAATGCAAAAAATCTTACAGCGGCTGCTCTCTGAGATAATGTTATAGACTCTAGACCTTCATTTTATGAAGAAATCTTATTTCTTTTCCTTAGCCCCGTGACCAGGCAAGGGTACTTCATGGTTTCAAAGTTCACATGTGTCTTGAATCAAAGAAATAGAATAATACATCTTAGATTTGATTTTGCTGGACTTTACCTTGGAATAGGATATGTAGAGTGAGGGTTTAGAAAATATCTACATTAGGTAGAATAAGAGCAAGAAACAAAATTTAAGAAGGGAAAATAATATTCCAGGGCCAAATTACAATAAGTTTTTGGATCCAGGAACCTTTAAAAATTTATATTAAATCAAACCTAAATGACCGGGTCAAGATAGATGCAGATGGAGATGTTTAGGTGATGAAATAAAGACACTCTAAATGAGGGAAACTACAAATAGGAATAGGGACTGGCTGGATTATGGATGGAATAGTTTCAGGAGTTGGAGGGAGAAAGGAATATCTGCCTGAATCAAAGGGGGTGAATTTGGAAGGGAAGGGAAAAGTCATGTAAAGAATAGACCCTGTAAAAGTGGATAATCTATTTTTATAAACCAAAACTCAAGCCAGTTTGAGTGGGGCTTCTTTTGTTTCTGGCTGGATTATTGATTTAGGAAACTCTAATTATAGAATTTTAAGGAATCTCCTTTTAAATTCTATAACCTGTAGATGCAAGGTGACCTGTTATAAGGGTTACTGCCTCTTCTTGACAGAATCTGTTCTTGACCCAGGGGGCCTGGGTGGCTCAGACAGTAAAGAATCTCCTTGCAATGCAGAAGACCTGGGTTCGATCATTGTGTCAGGAAGATCCCCTGAAGAAGGGAATGGCTACCCACTCCAGTAGTCTTGCCTAGAGAATCCAAAGGACAGAGAGTCCTGGCAGGCTACAGTCCATAGAGCCATGAAGTGTTGGACATGACTAAGTGACTAACACTTTCACTTTCTCTACTTGACGTAACTGCAGGCAGATGACCCTGAGCCTTCTTTTGGACCAGGCCCTGTTGTTGGGCCCTCTCTTCAGTTCGTTGAGTCCAGTTTTCACTATACTACTAAGTCAGTTTAGTGAAAAACCTTCCCCCTTCCTTCCAACTTGATACTTTTAGCAAGAATTCCCCTACCCTTGATGTCTCTTCGTAGTAATTTTCCATCTACTGACACCCCTCATTCTACTCATTGGCTATAAATCCCCAGCTCTCTCTGTTGAATTCCGAGTTGAGGACAAGTCTCTTTCCCCTATTTTAATCATCTTGGCATTGATCACAAATAGTCTTGAATAAAGTCTTCCTCAGTGTTTTAATGGGGCTTCCCAGGTTGCTAGTTGTAAAGAACCTGCCTGCCAGTGTGGGAGACGTAAGAGACATGGGTTTGATCCCTAGGTTGGGAAGATCCCCTGGAGGAGAGTTTGGCAGCCCACTCCATATTTTTGCCTGAAGAATCCCATGGATGGAGGAGCCTGGTGGGCTACAGACCATAGGGTTGCAGAGAGTTGGACATGACTGAAGTGACTGAGCATGCACTCGCTGTTTTAACAAGTGTTGGGACAGTTTTTCTTTAACATCCTGGAATAAAAAGTTTTCATGATGAATAGTAATCATGGGAAGTAAAGGTATGATGGCTTGGGATTATAGGGCATAAGCTTTACTGTTCACTATTTGCAAGAGTTCTAACAAGTCCTGGGGAGATCCCCTCTTTAAGATGTGTCAGTGTTAGATACATATGCCATAACTGTAAGGAAATGTACATCACCTCAAACATGGGTAAATTTGTACCCTTTCTGACCTCTGGAGGAAGACACTGTGATTGGTGATGGAAGACATTGATACCTTGTTCCTTCTGTATCAAGATCATTTGCTATCAATAGTTAATCTCTGATTGCCTTGATTTTTGTCTCCAGATTCACAGTGATAGTAGCCTCTTAAAAGGAAGCAGTTTTTTAAATATAAATTTATTTATTTTAATTGGAGGTTAATTACTTTACAATATTGTATTGGTTTTGCCATACATCAACATGAATTTGAGGCAGATATGAGGAAGTTCTGCCACTGTAGTAATCTCCAGAGGCATCCTTTGACTTTTCCTGTAGTGCTGTGGCATATTGACAAGGAGCCTGAAAACAAGAGGATGGCAGTGAAAGATTCTGCTTCTCATCATCCCCTCTGTTTCACAACAGTCTGTCACTCCCAGATTTCTTTTTCTGGAGCTTTACTGGCAGATGGGAAGGACTTTGGCTCTTCACAAGGGCTACCTGCTTTCTGGCCAGATGTAAGCCCCTGTCTGTACCGTCCTCCTTCTGCAGGTGAAGAGAAAGGTAAACACTTCTGCCCACTGAGTCTGATTTACGTGATTGATGCTGGGACTTCCAATTTCCAGGACAAATGATCCATTAGTGGAAATGGGCACACAGGAAACCTCAGTGCCAATAAGTTAAGTACCCATCGCAGTACTCAGTGAACAGTCTGCTGATCTCAATTGTCGGCAATTAACAGTGATTAGCAAGTGCGAGCTTGGTGGGTGGCACAATGAGATTCTTCTTACTGATGAGACAAACTCACAAACAACCCTGAGAGATACTGCCATGAAAATGAAACAAAAACTCAATCTCTGTGCAAGGGGGTCTGACCAAAGGAGGACTCTTGTGGAATGCTTTAATTTCTCCTCTTAAACCTCTCATTAACTCTCAAACAATCCAGTAATATGTGAGGAGGGCCGGATACTCATTTAGAATCAGATACTCTCTATGCATCCTGAGTTAGAGAAATTAGAATAAGAGAAAAGAAATCCTAACAAAATCATGCAATCCTGGGAGTCCATATTTCTTACTTATGCTGATATATATATATATTTTTTGCCAACCTAGCACACTGCCTTGAATCTTGGGAATCTCAGCAAAGGCTGGTGAGAGTGAATTAAAATCAGGTTTCTTTGCCCTAGCTACTTATAATTACATTTGCCTTTTCTTGTCTTCCATTATTTAATTTGTTTTTGCTTTTCTCTTTCCTGTATTAAAAATATCATTGACTATATTTAAATGTGTTTTTATATTAGCTTCATGTTTGAGAAATTTGTAAAGTAGAAATTAAATATAAAATTTTATTTTCCTGTTGATTTTACTATAATTTTATAGTATTAATACCATTCTCATCAAAATATTTGAGCTCAAGTCATAGGTGAAGAACTAATATACATTTCAAATAACTTTCTGCTACTGGCAATATACAATCAGTGGGCAATTATTCTCCCATATAGCAAGAAAATAATCAAACGGGCAGTTAATTTACATTTTCTTTAAACACTCACATATAACATCACATTCCCATTTCCTTGGGAATTCTTACTGACTTTATGAGTCTTACATATGTAACTTACCACATGATTTAAACCAGGTGTTCAGAGAAATTTTCTCATTAGAAGAACCTCATAGCAACAATTAAAAAAAAATGCAGGCTATCTCATTCTACTATTAGGTGCAGAAGGCTCTATGCAGGCAAGGAATACTTCATGTTTACTGTAAAATCCCCAGTGCCTAGCATAGTGTTTGACATGTAGCAGAGCTGAAAGAATAAAGTACCTAATTACTCAACAAGAGTAAAACAGGAATATTGTCTCATAAAAATCAAATTATATCTTTTTATTATTCCTTTTAAGAAATTAAGTAATTACTACTTTAAAGTCTCATTTAAGTCTGTTTATAACCACATAGTAGAAAACAATACATTATATTAATATCATCAAAACATTGGAAATCATGCTTCAACTAGGAACACTTTGTTGCTTAAAGGATACTATTACTCAAAATTATTTTAAATTAACTTTTATTGGAGTTTATTTGATTTACAAGGTGGTATTGGTTTCTGCTGTACAGCAAAGTAGGTAGGTTATACATAAATGTATATCCACTCGTTTTTATATTCTATTCCCGTATAGGTCATTGCAGAGCACTGAGTAGAGATCCCCACGATATACAGTTATTATTAGTTATCTATTTTATATAGAATAGTGTGTATATGTCAATCTGAATCTCCCAGTTTATCCACTTCCTTCCCCCTTGGTAACCATAAGTTAGTTTTCTACATCTATGATTCTACTTCTGTTCATTTGAACCATTTTTTTTTTAGATTCCACACATAAGTGATTTCATGTGACATTTGTCTTTCTCTGACTTACTTCATTTAGTATGACAATCTCTATGTCCATCCATGTTGCTGTAAATAGCATTATTTTGTTCTTTTTATGGCTGAGCAATATTCCATTAAATATATATGTGTGTATCTCTCATATATATATATATATGCATGTATATAATCTCACATCTTCTTTTGCTCAATGTATAATTTAAATAGGTGATGATGTGACCTGTAAGTTAAATATGCATCTTGATATCTAGGGTCAAGTTGAGAAAGTGACTGTAACTAAAGGTAGCAAGAATCTGTGCTTAATGGATGAAACTAATTATAACTTGATTCTCTTTATAATATGGGTCAAATTATCCTTACTTTAATGAAACACAATCCTGCCTTTGTTCTCACTGTATTTTCACCAAGCAGTCATCTGATTTTTAACACAGTTCTCTTCTTATTTAAACTATTTTAATTACTTTATTGAAGTATAATTGACATACACAAAGCTGTAGATATTGAATGTATACAACTTAACCTGTTTGCAGGTAAGTATATACTCTTGAAATCATCATCACTGTCAATGCCACAAACTTATCCATCACCTCCAGAGTTTCTTTCTTCATCCTTTGTTTTTTGTTGTTGTTGTCTGCTTCCTTTTGTGATAAGGATACTTAATATAAGATCTACCCTCTTAGCAAATTCTTAAGTACACATTACAATCATAGCCCCTATATTGTCTACATAACTGCAAAGAGTCGGACACGACTGAGCAACTGAACCAAACTGAACTGAACTTAACTGAAACTTTGTACCCTTGATCAACACCTCATTTCCCTTTCCTCCCAGTCACTGGCACCACAATTCTACTCTCTACTTCTATGTGTTTGACTATTTTAGGTTCTACATATAAGTGAGATCATGCACTATGTATCTTTGTGTGTCTGGCTTATTTCACTTAGCATAGCATTCTCTAGATCCATGCAAGTTGTTGCAAATGGCAGGGTGCCCTTTGTTAAGGGTAAATAATATTTCATTGTATGCATACATCAAATTTTCTTTGAGCTTAGGTCCATTGATGAGCCTTTAGGTTTTTTCCGTGTCTTTACTATTGTGAGTAATTCTCCAATGAACACAGGAGTGCAGATATGCAGATATTTACTTACGATCTTGGTTTCAATTCATGATATATACCCATAAATAAGATTACTGGACCAAATGGTAATTCTGCTTTTAATTTTTAGAAGGAATATGCATGTGGTTTTTCCTAGTAGCTGCATCGATTTATATTTCCCCCAACAGTATACAAGAGTTTCCTTTTCTTCACATCCTGGCCAGGGATTACTAACATTTGTTTTTAAATAATAGTTACCCTAACACATATGAGGTGATATCTCACTCCAGTTTTGATTTGCATTTTCTTTATGATTATTAACTTTGAGTGTGTTTTCATGTGCATACTGGTCATTTGCAAGTTTAAGGAAAAAGGTCTATTCAGATCCTTTCCCCATTTTTACATTAAGTTCTTTGTTTTTTTGCTATTGAGTTGTACGAGTTCTATGTTTTGGATAGTAACCCCTTATCAGATAGTTTCTCAAATATATATCAGATATATTTCAAATATTTTGAAAATCTTATTGTAAATATAAATCTTAGCATTATGTTTTGTACATTAGCTGATTTTGAATATACTTAGCATTAACCCGTTTTTTAGACATCAGGTCACCCCTGAGTGAAGTGATTAAAATATGTTTTTTTTAGTATACACAAAATTGAAGAATAAACAATAACAAGACACAACTATTTATCATTCTATCCCCAAATTATCCAGAATGGACTACATTCTTGCCTTTTAAAAATTAACGATCTTAAACATATTAAAAAACCCTTGTTCACCATTAATACAAACTCATTCATGCATAGACAGTGTCAAAATCCAGGTTTCCCCGGACTTCCACAAAACCCTGATTTCAAATAACCTGAGACTAGATTAATGAGGATTAATTGTGTGCCTTCCTTGATGTTCTTTTGACCTTTTCATATGAGTGAATTACTTTAGCCTTCAGCTCTTCTGACTGCTTTTTTATTAGAAGTGTGCAAATACCTAGTAATGAGGTGCTTGAAATTGAACAAAGAGTGTTCAGGGCTCTTCTTATCGGGGGCAATTAACATTTCCCATCATTATCACTTTAATATCATTTAAATATGAGTAGACCAAAGATTTATTTTTATGTGCTTTGGAGCTACCTATTTGTCTGCTGGGCTTAATAAAAATTGTCAGTGATAATAAAGTATTTCTCCATTTGCTCCAAACAAATTTTATATCACAAAGTGATAGCAAAACTAGTAAATAAAACAAACATGTCATTATCATTAGAGATATGTTTTTTAAGTTAAATTTTGTTTTTTCCAGTTTTACTGAGATATAATTGACATATAGCACTGTATAACTTTAAGGTGTTCTGACATACATATATTGTGAAATGATTATCACAATAAGTTTAGTTACCATTTATCTCATATAGATAAAAATTTTTTTTCCTTGTAATGAGAGCTCTTAGGAGTCACTCTCTTAGCAAATTTCATACATATTAATAGCAGTGCTAACTATAGCTGTCATGTTGTATGTTAATTATCCATAGTACTTATTTATCTTATAACTAGTACTTATTTATCTTATATCTTATACCTTTTGACCAGTTTCCCCTCCCCACACTAGTTCCTTTACCTCTGATAATCACAAATCTTTTATTCTATGAGTTTTTTCTTTCTTCTACATTTTTTAAGACCCTACTTATTGTGGTATAATACAGTATCTGTCTTTGTCTGACTTACTTCACTTAAGATAAAGCCCTCAAGGTCCTTTCATTTTGTCACAAATGGTAGGATTTCCTTGTTTTGTAAATGGCTGAATAATACTCCATTGTATATATATCACAACTTTTTTTATCCATTCATTCATCGATGGACACTTAGATTGTTTCCCTGTCTTGATCATTGTAAATAATGATGCTATGAACATGAGCGTGCAGATATCTCTGCATCATAGTGTTTTCATTTCCTTCAACTATATATCCAGAAGTAGAATTGCTGGATCATATGGTAGTTTTATTTTTAATTTTTTGAGGAACATCTATATTGTTTTCCTTAGTGGCTTCAATTTACAATCCAGTCCTACTGAGTGAACAAGGGTTCCCTCTTCTCTACATCCTTTGCCAGCATTTGTTATCTCTTGTCTTTTTTATGATAGCCATTTTAACAGGCATGAAGTGACATCTCATTGTGGTTTTGATTTGTATTTCCCTAATTATCTATGGTGTTGAACTCCTTTCCTTGTACCTATTGGTCATCTGTGTATCATCTTAGGAAAGAATGTCTATTCAGGTCCTTTGCCAGTTTTTTAATTGGACTGTTTGCTATTGAGTTGTATGTATTACTATATATTTTAGATACTATCCCCTTATCAGATATATGGTTTGCAAATATTTTTTCCCATTCCATGGTTGTCCTTTCATTTTGTTAATCATTTCTTTGCTGTGCAAAAGCTTTTTAGTTTGAGGTAGTCCCATGTGTTTCCTTTTGACTTTATTGCTTGTGCTTTAGGTGTCATAACCAAAAAAATCATTGCCAAGACTCATGTCAAAGAGCTTTCTTCCTATAAGATGTTTATTTTAATTTCACTAATTTATTGTTGCATATTTCTATTTTATGTAAATCTTATATGGTTGTTGGGCTTCCCCTGTGGCTCATCTGGTAAAGAAGCCACCTGCAATGCCAGAGACGTGGATTTGATCCCTGGGTTGGGAAGATCCCCTGGAGAAGGGAAAGGCTATCCTCTCCAGTATTCTGGCTTGGAGAATTCTGGGTCACAAAGAGTCAGACATGCCAGAGTGACTTTCACTTCACTATATGGCTGTTAATGCATTTAAATAAAGTCTAATTTTTTTTGCTACTTTGCCATGTTTAAATGTTGAGTCATTATGTGTTGTTTGGATATGTTGTGCAAAGTACACTTTTCTTTGTGTGTAATCAGTACTATGCTGTTCATATTTTCTAACCTATTCATACTAAAAAAATCAAGTTAATTCCCATCTTTAATGATGTTGATTTAAGTTAGTAAAATTTAGGCTTATATTTCTTTTCAGAAAAGAAGATCAAAAATGTTTATTTTCTAGTCTAGGAGGCTGGTTATCCTCTTCTAAATATATAATATAAAAAATGAGTATCAGCCTTATCTAGATATAATTTGAACCCAATAGATTTGTTCATAACATGTATACAGTTTGGTGAGTCTTGACAAATCTAATACAGCTACGTAAGTACTACTACAATCCAGATAAGAGTATTTCTATCATTCTGCAAAGTTCCATGTTCTTTTTTACATTAAATCCCATACCTTTCCAACTCTGCCTCCCTTCTACATACCCTCTGTCACTATAGCATTATAGTTCTTTGTTTTATAGAATTTCATATTAATAGAATTATAGAGCGTATAGTCTTATCTAGCTTTCTTCTTTAGCCATAATGCTTTTGAGGTTCATGCTATTGTTGCATTTATCAGAAGCTGTTTCTTTTCTTTTTTTTTTTAATTGCTGAAATATACTCTATCGTGTGGATATACCACAATCTCTTTATTCTTTCCCTGATTGATGGGCATTTGAGTTGTTTTTTGCTTTAGGTATTGTGCTGTGCTGTGTGCCTCAGTTCAGTTCAATTCAGTTCAGTTGCTTGAGTCCAACTCTTTGCAACCCCGTGAACTGTAGCCCACCAGGCTCCTCTGTCCATGAGGATTCTCCAGGCAAGAATACTGTCATGGGTTGCCATGCCCTCCTCCAGGGGATCTTCCCAGCCCAGGGATCGAACCCAGGTCTCCCTCATTGCAGGCGGATTCTTTACCTCCTGAGCCACTGTTATGATATGATGGAATATATATGATCTCTGTCCACAGTTTCTGAAACAGAGATTAAAAAAATTAAACCTTTTTTTTTTTTGGACATGTGTTAGGAATTTCTTTTGTGTTAGGAATGTCTTTGTATGTTAATGAGATGACTCATGCTGGGGGAACCCAAGATAGATAGCATCAATGTGGGGACTGCTCACCAGAAAAGACTATGTGATCAGTTGCTGTTCAATCACTCAGTCATGTCTGACTTTTTCGTTCCCATGGACTACAGCACACCAGGCTTCCCTGTCCTTCACCATCTCCCAGAACTTGCTCAAATTCACGTCCATTGAATCAGTGATGCCATCCAACCATCTCATCCTCTGTCATCCCCTTCTCCTCCTGCCTTCAATGTGATCAGTGGGTTGGGCATTTCAGCAGCTTAACCTTCAAGGATGAAACTGGCTCCAGAGATTGAGTTCAGTCATGTGGCAAGTATTTAATCAGTCATGCCAACATAATGAAATCTTGATGAAAACTCTGGACAGGAGGTTTGGTTTAGATTCCTGGTTGGTGATAACATTGATTATGTGCTGGGAAGGTGATGCTCCCTGACTCCACAGGCAGAGGGCATGGAACGTCCTTGTCCTAGACTCTCCCAGACCTTGCCCTAAGTATCTCTTATGTTTAAATATTCTGAAAGTTATCTTTTATGATAAAACTGAACTCATAAGCAAAGCACTATCCAGGAATTCCATGAGCTGTTCTCATGAATTAGAGCACCTGAAGACATCATAGGATCCTCTGAATTTACAGCTAGATTGTCATAAGTGTGGATAGCCGTGAAATTTGCAGCTGGTATTTGAAGTCAGGGCAGTCTTATGGAGGACTAAACCCTTAACCCTGTGCAGTCTGATTCTAACTTCAGGTATTCACTTGGGACAGAAATGAAACAAATATTATGAAGGAAACTGCTATAAATATTCATATACAAGTCTTTGTGTGGACATAGTTTTTATTTCTAAGAGTGGGATTACTAGGGTTTATGGTAACTTTTATAAGAAACTGCCATACTGTTTTCCAAGTGACTGTATTATTTTGCATTCTCCCCAGCATTTTATGAGAATTCTAGTTACTCAAAATTCTTGCCAACATTTGGTATTATTTGTCTTTTGAATTTTAGCTATTCACACAGATGTCTGGTAGTATATCATTGTAGTTTTAAATTCATAGTGGAAAGTGAAAGTTGCTCAGTCATGTCCAACTCTTTGTGACCCCATGGACTATACAGTCCATGGAATTCTCCAGGCCGGGATACTGGAGTGGGTAGCCTTTCCCTTTTCCAGTGGATCTTTCCAACCCAGGGATTGAACCCAGGTCTCCCATGTTGAAGGTAGATTCTTTACCAGCTGAGCCACAAGGGAAGCCCAAGAATACTGGAGTGGGTAACCTATCCCTTCTCCAGCAAGTCTTCCTGACCCAGAAATTGAACCAGGGTCTCCTGCATTGCAGGCGGATACTTTACCAACTGAACTATCAGAAACAATGCATAAACTGGAGCGGATAACCCAAGCTCATCCAGGATTTGAACCCAGGACCCTCGCATCTGAAGCTAGAATCATGAGCCACCCCTTTTAAATTCATATTTCCCTAATTATACCAAATAAAACTTTAAAATCCACTCTATCAGTAATAGTTCCATATGCTATTTAATTTTTAACCCACTGTACTTGTATAGATATAGATACATATTTATGTCCTAAATTTGTAGATAGTTGCTATAAAACCATATTTTTTCACATTTTTGCATTGAAGATATACTTTAAGGGTATTTCCTTCTTTTAGTTATTTAAAATTCTTTGGTAATTCTTTCAGCTTGTTAATTGTAAGTCCTCAATATTTTCTAAAGTGATCTAATTTCCCTACCATTGGAATATATTACTTCACTCCTTAAAAAATTGTTTTTTTCTCCTCTTTCTCCCCCCACCCCCGCCCCGGTCCTCTAGACTTTAGCAGATAATGCTATGTTTTTTAGTCCTGTCTTGTGTTTGTTTTCACATTTTTCTTTAATATTTGTTAAGTGAAAGTAGTTACTTCTTGTTTTTAATTTTCTATAATTTAAAAAAAAAAGCATTTCTATATGGCAGAAACCAACACAATATTGTAAAGCAATCATCCTGCAATTAAAAATAAATAAATTTAAAACAAAATTTTAAAAGGCATTTCTAAGCCAGTTTGACCTAAATTAGTTGGTGAATCTGATTTACTGCTCTTGATATCCTAAAGAAAATGCAGGGTAATTTAAACTTACATGAATATCATAAACATGAAGAAAGAGTACTACTAATCTGCTAAGAATAATTCCTAGTTTCTTTAAAATAATGCTTAGTTTGCCCCTGATTATGTCTATGGAATTTTTTCCCCCTTTTTTATGAATTGTTAGATGATATTTGAGAAATGATGGTAGATGCATGGTTCTGCAGTTTTAAAATTGTCCCCAAGTCATTCCGAGAGCCAGCCCCTTCCATAAGAATCAAAGCAGTAGTTGTAGTAACTGGTGCAAGCCAACTGCTGTAGGAATGTGGGAGGGTGTGTGCTGGTGGACAGGGAAATGGTAAAAAAAACTTTTTTAAGTTAATTAATTAATTTTAATTGTAGGATAATTGCTTTATAATATTGTGGTGGTTTTTGCCATACATCAACATTTATCAGCCACAGGTGTACATGTGTCCTCCCATCTTCAACCCCCCTTCCATACCCTCCCCATCCCATCCCTCTGGGTTGTCCCAGAGCACCGGCTTTGAGTGTCCAGCTTCATGCATCAAACTTGCACTGGCCATCTATTTTACGTATGGTAATATACATGTTTCAATGTTATTCTCTCAAATCATCCCTCCCTCTCCTTCTCCCACATAGTCCAAAAGTCTGTTCTTTACATTTGTGTCTCTTTTGCTGTCTTGGATATAAGGTCATCGTTACCATCTTTATAAATTCCATATATATGCATTAATATACTGTATTGGTGTTTCTCTTTCTGACTTGCTTCATTCTGTATAACAGGTTCCAGTTTCATCCACCTATTAGAACTGACTCAAATGTGTTCTTTTTTACAGTTTAGTAATATTCTATTGTGTATATGTAACAAAACTTCCTTATCCATTCATCTGTAGATGGACATCTAGGTTGCTTCCATGTCCTAGCTATTGTAAACAGTGCTGCAATGAACAGTGGGTACGTGTGTCTCTTTCAATTCTAGTTTCCTTGATGTATATGCCCAGCAGTGGGATTGCTGGGTCATATGGCAGTTCTATTTCCAGTTTTTTAAGGAATCTCCACGCTGTTCTCCATAGTTTTCCTTAGAAGGGAAGAATTTTAATTTTTCAGATACTAAATAAATGTTTAATGAAAGATTTCTTAGAGGTGGAAGTAGAAGAAAGGGGCAACCAGAAGTAGAATTGGGTAGGCATGAAAATGTTATTTTGTTAACTTATAGAGAATTCAAGTTAGTAATTCAATGAATTCAAGATTTTATTAAATATGCTATTTTCATTTTAACTTACTTTTACTAAATAAAATTAATACCTTATAATGAGTCGATTGTATGGATTATGCTGCAGTTCAGATTTTGGAGAGGAGAGTTTTTTTCCTTGGGCTCCAAAATCACTGAAGATGGTGACTGCAACCATGGAATTAAAAGATGCTTGCTCCTGGGAAGAAAAGCCATAACCAACCTATACAGCATATTAAAAAGCAGAGACATTACTTTGTCAACAAAGGTCCATCTAGTCAAAGCTATGTCTTTTCCAATAGTCATGTATGGATGTGAGAGTTGGACCATAAAGAAAGCTGAGTGCTGAAGAATTGATGCTTTTGCACTGTGGTGTTGAAGACTCTTGAGAGTCCCTTGGGCTGTAGGGAGATCAAAACAGCCAATCCTAGAGAAAATCAGTCCTAAATATTCATTGGAAGGACTGATACTGAAGTTCCAATACTTTTCCCACCTGATGGGAAGAACTGACTCATTGGAAAAGACCCTAATGCTGGGAAAGACTGAAGGTGGGAGGAGAAGGGGATGACAGAGAATGAGATGGTTGGATGGTATCACTGCCTAGATGGACATGAGTCTGAGCAAGCTCCAGGAGTTGGTGAAGGACAGGGAGGCCTGGCATGTTGTGGTCCATGGGTTCGCAGAGTTGGACAAGACTGAGCAACTGAACTGAACTGCAAGTATTAAGCAGTACATTAGAAAGGTCAAAATCCTTGAGGTAGAGCCTCTCAAGCAGGTGCAAGAAAACTGTAGGCAAAGTACCAGTTGAAACTTCTCTTTGATGCTAACTTGGAGTCTTCATTTTATCCCATCAATGTGCGTCTAACAGTGTGACAGACATGAGGTGGTACTAGAAAGAAGGCAGGGAACAATTCTGAGAGAGTTCCAGTTGGATGTTGTCATTATCCTGTGGTATAAACTTGGGTAAAGTCAGTTTTCTCATCTGTAAGAAGGTTAAAAGATAGTGATAAATTTATGATAAAGACTGGATATATATATGATATGGTGTAGGCTTAGATTTATGTTCAAGTGCTTGAAAAGAATCTAGAACATTGTTTAACTTTCTGTGGATAATTTTCTTCACATTTATTATATATATTTTGCAAACATACACATACACACAAACACACACATACATCTAAAAAACCTGGATGTCATATTATAGATGCTTTGTGCATTCATTTAAAAATTTACAAAAGTTATATATGTTTATTTAAAATAATCTACAAATCTACAAAATTTACAAATGTTTTTTGAAAACAGAAAAAAAGTAAAGAAGAGAATACAAATTAATGATAGTTTTCCTACCTAGAGACAACTGTTAATATGTAGTTGTATATGTTTCCAGTCTGTCCTCTATGCAAGTAAATGCATAAATGTTTTGTTTCACAAACTGCAGTCACATCATATATTCTGTTTAGAATATATACTGTTTCATTCACTTAATGCTACAAAACGAGCATTTGGATAACTTCTGTTGCTGTTTCATGATTGTGGAAGCCTCTTGGAGCTGTCATGGGGCCAGGGAGTTGACACTTGTCTGAAGACACTGTGAGAAGACTATGCTTATGCTAACTTAAACTGTAAGAGATACTGGGAAAATTGGCCAATTTTGAGCTTCCTGTTAGGTCACTTTTTTAAACTAGGGAAAGTTTTTCAAACCAAACTGTGAACTGATGGATCTGACCTGGATCCCAGTGTTTGGCCTCACTGTAATTTATTGTTGACATTTCTGAAGTTATTGCTGCCTGTGACAGCAACAGTTCCAAAAATATGACTAGGAATGCCTGTTAAGAAAGTGAGATTCTTTGGTCAATGTTTCTTGAATGTCATATCTGGGAAAAAAACAATTAAAGCAGCCTCATTGATTTCTGCTTGCCCAAGCGAAAGATGTGTATTGTGAAATTTAGGGTCCACTCAAATCGAGTGCCTACCACGTGCAAGTTACTGTGTACCCCAGGAATACAGAACGTTAAGTTCTTTTCCTGAAAAACTCACAGTCTACTGTGTGTGATGAAATCCTGACAGATAATTACAGTGGAAGGTGATACCTTACATTTCTGTTGTTCACCAGGAAATAACATCAAAAGGAAACCAGGATTTGTGAGTGGTTTTGACAATATTTTAAATATTTTTCTGGGCTTGAATGAAAAGAGAGTATTGTGAACTTAAAATATTAGTTTCATTAAAAAATCAGACAGATTCTATTATTTTATTAAAATGTCCATTGTCTGGTTTATTTTAATGAATCCAGATGTTTAAGTAGAAATTTCATTGTGAAACAGAGTCTTTACTTATGATGAGATTTTAGGGAAGTGGAAAGTGGCCAGTGAACACTAATTAATGATTAAATTATTGTAATGACACAAAGACAGATCGTCCTGACACTTTAAAATAATTATAAAGCCAACTCATCACTGTACTGAAAACTGAGCCTAAGTACTCACCCATCATTTTGTTTTAATTAGATTTTATTTATTTCCAATATCTTTTGAAGAGACTGAGAGAAGATCACAAACATCTATTATGCAGCCACATCATTTGGACTTTTATGGCAGAAATCCACATGACATCAGGCTTTCCTCAGTAAACTCATAAACAAATGGCAGCAATAACATCTTTAAATCACTTTCTCAAATGCATCTCAGCTGCCGCTCCTACAAATACAAGTTATACCACCAAGTGTGTAGTAACTGGGGAAAGTATTTCCAGGAAACAGAACAGGATCATCAAAATCCAATTCAGAAAAATACAAAACAAAAAGAAAGTCCACGAACTTCAATCAATGTGGAATCAAACAACAACTTTTAGAAAAGACTGTGAGTTGGTGATGGACAGGGAAGCCTGGCATGCTTCAGTCCATGGGGTCACAAAGGGTCAGACACCACTGAGTGACTGAACTGAACTGAACTGAACTGACCTGATATACTGATTTAATTAAGGCTATGTACTGTTTATCCTATTAAAAAATATGACCAAAAATCAACAGATACTCTTTCTAGTCCTTGGCTTAGAAGAATAAATTAGTTTAGTGTCCATTGTTGCCTAATATAGCATTAATTGAAAGTCCTTCACTGAGACCCTTATTTAAATGTACTGGAAATTTAGATGCTTAAATAAAGCCTTGAATTGGAAAACAGTGAAATGTGTGAATGTCAAAATTTTAAAAACCATTTGTTGTGGAGATGAACCAATTAGAAAAGATGCTGCCTGTTAACCAATGAATATGGTACTACTTGTGCCTACCAGCTCTTCTAGGTGTTAGTGAAATTTTGCCTGAGGGAGTATTTACTCTGGAGAATTAGAAGAGATTAGATTAATAGGAGGCAAGTGAAAGCTTTTGCACAAAGAGGAACAGTATGTCAGAGGCTCTGGTGATTACATCTTTGCATGTATACAAAGGATCAGCTTGGAAATAATTTTATTTACTTAGTAAATACTTATTAAATGTCTGTTGGGTGAACCTGGGAGTTATCTATTAAACTTTTCCCATTATGTTCTCAAATTTATTTAAAATAAATGATAAAGCTGGAAGAAATTTCAGGGTCATTTGACACCTTTTTTTTTTTTTCCCAAATGAAAAACTGATGCCCAGACTGATTAAGTAACATTTTTTTTTTTAAGCTATTTCTCATGTGCCAAGCATTTGTCTAGGTGCTGAGGATGTAAAAACATGAGGACTCTTCTTTTAGGCACTGCATATTTAAGAGCAAAGAGAGAGAAAATAAGTAACTAAGGAAGCAAGCTGCTTTCAGTAGTGATGAGAGGCAAGGAAATGAAGAAACAGTGGGATGTGAAAGAGGGACTGTGACTGAGAATTGGCCACTTTTGCATTGGTGTTTCAGGAACTCTGCTTGAGGAGGTATCATTCAGCTGTTACCTGAATGAAAAGGAGAGGCCAGGCTTACAAAGATCTGAGGCAGCCTTTTAAAGCAGAGGAACAAGTATAAAGACAGATTTGCCACAGGGGAAGTATAGAAGGCCTGTGCCGCTTAGTTTGCAAACTAGCCCCTATACACGGAGGGCAATGAGAGACCAAACAAAGAGGCAGAACTCTCCAGACTGGTAGATGACTGGTTTAATCAGCAAGAAATTTACATTTGGGTGGCAGCAGGACAAGCAGATTTCCACACCTACCAGAATCTTATAAGTTATATAGGAGCCTTAATTATGTTTAGTTACATTTCCTATCCAGATGGTTACAGCAACACATTGCTCTCTCCAAGCTGTGTCCTTGGAACAGCTCCCACTGTGGGAATGGTGGGTGGACCGTACATTCCAAGGATAGGGGAGGAGGCAATGAGCTTCTGATTGCCCAGGTCCAGCTTGAGTGTCAACCAGTGGAGATCTCATCTCCTTGATGACCTGCTTCAACAGTCTTTGGAATGCAGGGAGGAAGTGGGAGGGGGCTAGATCACAGAGGGCTTTCTAGTCTTGGTGAGAAGTTTGTTTTATATTCTAAGTTTTAAGTAGATATATTTATACTCATAATTACTGTATACTATGTATAGCGGGTACACATACATGACATGGGTGTTAAGATATGATTTATATTTTTTGAAAGATCATTCTGGCAGAAGGAGGATCACTTTAGGAGGCTATTTTACTCATGTAAAAGGTAATGACACTGTAAGCTATAGTAGTAGATGTGAGTTTGAACGAACAGAATGGTTATAGGACTTATTTTGAACATCAAGGATGAAGCAAAGGGATCACAGGTGCCTCTTAGTTTTATCTAAGTTGATAGTGATGCTGGTAAACCGAGATGGATACACTGGGGGAGGACGAGGTGGTCTACATGTAGAAGAAATCAGTAATTCTGTTCTGGACTCGTGAACTATGAGATATTTGTAGGCTACCTTTTGGAGATGTCTGGTGGGCTACTGGACTGTTGGATTATGAATTGGGAGCTGAATGAGGAGGTCAGCTCTAGAGACAGAAACTGGAAATGATCTGCATACTGATGGTATTTAAAGACAAACTTCAAGATAAGATCTCTTATGGAGGGAGAACATACAGACAGAGACGAGAACTGAAGTCTAAATCCTGAGGCCCACCAAAATTAAGATCTTGAGCACCGGGAATACTTAAGAATAAAGGTTGAGAAGCAATGGCCTTTACAAAGGAAAAAAAAAAAAAGATGAGGTGATGTCAAAGAAGTCAGGAGGTCCTCAAGTGACACTAAATCCCAGGTTACTCAACTCGTAGACAAGTACTATTTATAATGCTGTGTGCATGCCTTCCTACTTCTGTTTATGTCTCATATATTACTGTAGAATAAAAAAAGGAAAGTTGTGTCAAACACTGGCTAAATCTTAACTTAATATCCTGCCTGTCATTGCCTGATAGGCCTGTTTGATTTGTTTTGATCATACTTTGGTCATATTTTTCTCGTGTATTTGAAACTGTGCTGTGCTTAGTAGCTCTGTCATGTCTGACTCTTTGTAACCCCATGGACTATAGTCCACCAGGCTCCTCTGTCCATGGGGATTATCCAGGCAAGAATACTGGAGTGGGTTGCCATGCCCTGCTCCAGGGGATCTTCCCAACCCAGGGATTGAACCCAAGTCTCAAGCATTGCAGGCAGATTCTTTACCATCTGAGCCACCAGGGAAGATTTCTTGAATTTAGAATGCCTCTGGTCTATTCAGTCCTAATGATGGTCAAACTGGCTGATGTTTGGAACCAGGGTGAGATGTTATTATTATTATTATTTTTCTTTTTGCACATGCCCTTCCTTCCCACAGTAATTATCTCCTTAATGGTACTTCAAAGAAGGCAGCAGCTTTGTGTTTCAGTCTTTCTGGCATCCAAACCCCAAACCTCAGGAAGAGCTTTATATATCTCTGCCCTTTACTTGAATCAATTGCCAAATCTTGCTGCTTCACTTTATATTTGCAGCTTATCCCCTCTCCCTCCACTGCTGCTCTTGTCTTTACCTGAATGATTCTTGTCATTGAAATACTTTGCCTATAAGTAGTCCATCTGTTCCATTTCTGCCTACTGCTTCTTTTCAAATGATCCTTTCTGTGGTTCTGGCATTTCCATTCTTACTCTTAAACCTAACATGGGCTTCCCATTCCCTCAAGACTCAAGTTCACAATCCTTGACCACATGATGTGTTTGAGTGATTTCATTTTTCTCATCCCATCCACCATGTCTAGCTTTTTTTTTTCCTAGGCTTTCACAATTCTTTTTGTAATTATTTCAAATTTTCCTTTGAGCAGACCCAGTCTTTTTAAAGGCTATTCAAAATACAAGAAAAACAAGACAGTTTTTTTTTTTTTTGGTCATTTCTTGCTGAAGGATATTTCAATTACTCATGATACAAGTTTAGCATATTAAATGTTTATCTAATAAAGTTAATATGCAACACACATCGAGTTATTTTATCTTGCAGCCCCTCTAAAATGTGCCTATTCCAAGCCAAAAAGGCACTGACAGAAAATGATCTAATGATGCCCTTCAGGCAGGTACAAAGGAAAACCTTGCAAAAGTGTGGGGCTCTGCAATGAGCCAATACAGTGAATGAAAAAATGTTCTTGATTACAAAGTGCCTATTTTTACTCTGACCTTTGATTTTGTTATACTGCATGAATATATAGGCGGCAGGATGCTCAAACTAAAAAGGGGAATAGTTAGTAAGCACCAGTTGCCATGTGAGCAGAGACTTGTCACAGATCTTGGCAAAGATCAAACCGGAGATCAAAGGCTTTGATAAAATATGACTGAGCTTAGTGGCTCATCACCTCTTCCCACAAGCGGTAGGGAGTAGTAGTTTGTGACTGTCTGCTGCCTGAGGTGTGTGTCTAACAGGGAGTCCACATGAGAGCTCCTGGCTGGGACTAAGGTCAACCTGGATGGTAATGATGTTGATCAGAGCTGATAGAAGAGCTGAGATGCCAGGTTCCAGCAGGAGTTAACATAACAGGTATGAAGGTATTAAAGCAGCCAAGCTTACTGTGATCTCAGACAGATGTGACAACAGCTGGAGAAAGCTGCAGGAGCAAAACAAGCAGCAGTGGCTTCAAAGAGAGCTGAAAGATTGCAGCTTTAGGTCAGTGATATTTGGGAAACTCTCAGAGAGGAGACTTTGGGGGCATCTACTTTTCTGTCTCTGCCATTATTTTCAAAAGGCTTAAAGTTAACCAACTCTGCCTATTCCTTATGCTGATACATACTACCTAAATACACATCTAAAAGGTATGCATTTACATGGGTCTAGTATAGTCTCTAGAACACGACTGAATGACTTCACTTTCACTTTTCACTTTCATGCATTGGAGAAGGAAATGGCAACCCACTCCAGTGTTCTTGCCTGGAGAATTCCAGGGACAGGGAAGCCTGGTGGGCTGCCATCTCTGGGGTCGCACAGAGTCGGACACGACTGAAGTGACTTAGTAGCAGCAGCAGCAGTATAGGCAACAAATATTTGGCCTTCTTCATAAATATTTATCAAAGGAAGGAGAGAAGGAAAAATGGGAGGGAAAATTGGTTGGAGGGTAACACTTTCATGAACGTTTCTAACTAAGAGGTACTCATAAGAGCAAGACTGGTATTGTAAGTAGGTAGCAGGCAAGCAACATTTGAGGAAATAGATCTATCTCCTTATTTTCTCCCCAATACCTGTCTGTGAAATTTATACTGTTATTTATTCATTTCCAAGTGTCACGAATCTTTTCAGGCTTGAAGAGCTACTTATCAAAATGCAAATAACTCTTGTGAAGGAATGAATCTTAACTATATGTTTGATATACTTTAATTGACAATTAGTTAAATACATGGCCATTTTGGAAAGGGGCACAGACTAGTTACCTAGGTGGGTTTCTCTACTCCAAATTTCAGGAGGAAAATCAGTTTTAATGCACTTGAAAGAGTTAGGAGCCCCTCCTTTCTTCTATTACAATTCTGGATAGTGCTAACACTGACAAAAATAATCTGGTCTCCCTAGTGTCACTGTATAAAGTGACTTGGAATCTGATTTCAAATGGTACACCTGATTCATCCCATGGAGATATTTTGATCCTAAAGTAAAGTGCAACACATTCAAACAAAGGTATATATATATAAGCAATGGTATACAGACAAATCAGAGAAGGCAATGGCAACCTACTCCAGTACCCTTGCCTGGCAAATCCCATGGATGGAGGAGCCTGATAGGCTGCTGTCCATGGGGTCACTAGGAGTCAGACACGACTGAGCAACTTCACTTTTACTTTTCACTTTCATGCATTGGAGAAGGAAATGGCAACCCACTCCAGTGTTCTTGCCTGGAGAATCCCAGGGACGGGGGAGCCTGGTGGGCTGCCGTCTCTGAGGTCGCACAGAGTCGGACATGACTGAAGCGACTTAGCAGCAGCATACACACAAATGAGTGTGTGTTTGTGCATATTTGTAGTTGGGAAAGAGTTAAATTCAGAGGCATTTCTTTGAGCTTGTTAGTGCTGATCAAAAATTCACACAGCTCAGATAGAGTTTCAGACACATATTTACTCAGGAAAGTAACCTGGAGAATCAGCACCTTTAATGACACACTGAACTCTATAGCTAAACTCATTTTTCAGTCTTACCCTTACCTTTTAATAGTTGTAGAAAAAAATATTTAGATTTACAAAATGGGTGACAGAATAATTCCATTTCTAGAAGCAGCATCAGGGAATATGGTTGGATTTCACTGTCCCTATTCTTTTCTAAAGACAGCTGAGAGCCTGGTAAGGTGCAGAAATTAATGTGCAGTGAGTATAAATGCAAATTTCAAATAATTAGCCTCCTGCGGAACAATTCTTCACCTTCAATAAATATCCCAGTACTCTTCCTGTTCTTCTGATGAAGGCCAATTGGCCAAGAGTTTGAATTGCTTGGAAAAATTCCATCAGGAAGGAAATGAAGAAACTGTGAGAAATGAATCATTTTTACTCATTGTTTTGGTACATGTTAGTGACATAGTGCTTCAGGAAATATTTAAACTTATGCCTATTTGAGTTTTGGTTGCTGTGACCCTGTCAGTTGTTTCTCATTGTTTTGCCATTATCATACTTCAGGTGAGTCCAATTTGGATTCTGTTTTGGAAATGACTGAGAATTTGCCCACTTTCTGTCTGAATTTTCCCAATGTTTGTAATTGGCTTAGGTGGTTTAGGCTGTATTAAAAAAATAAACTTCTGAGCATATTTGGTCAATACATCTATAATTCAGTGAAGGTAAATGTCTCAGTGAGTCAATTATTCAGTATAGGCTCTGATGGGTGTCAGATCTCAGGATGATTCCCAGCTCTATCGCTTATAAGCTGTGGATGCTGACAAATCATTTAATCCTACTACACTTCAGTTTCATCATCTATAAAATGGATAGTACCTCAAGAATCTGTGGTAAGCATGAAAGGAAATGCTGTATATAGCATTCTTAGCTATTATTTAACACTTTGCAATATATAAGCTAGGTGATGGACTGTGACAGCTGTGTCCAATATAAGTATAACACAAGCCACATTGTTGTGCAGTTATTCAGTTGTGTCTGACTCTTTGCGACCCCCATGGACTGCAGCATGCCAGGCTACCCTGTCCTTCACTATCTCGTGGAGTTGGCTCAAACTCATGTCCATTGAGTTGATGATGCCATACAACCATTTTGTCCTCTGTTAATCCCTTCTCCTTCTGCCTCCAATCTTTCCCAGCATCAGGGTCTTTTCCAATGAGTCAGCTCTTCACATCAGTTGGTCAAAGTATTGGAGCTTCAGCATCAGTCCTTCCAATGAGTATTCAGGGTTGAATTCTTTTAGGATTGACTGGTTTGATCTCCTTACTATCCAAGAAACCCTCAAAAGTCTTCTCCAGCACCACAGTTCAAAGGCATCAATTCCTCTGAAGCTCAGCCATTTTTATTGCCCAGCTCTCACATCCATACTTAACTATTGGAAAAACCATGGCTTTGACTATACAGATCTTTGTCAGCAAAGCAATGTCATAGCCTTTCTTCCAAGGAACAAACATCTTTCAATTTCATATCTAATTTAAAATTTTCCAGTAGCTCCATTAAAAAAGTGAAAAAGATGAAATTAATTTTGACAATATATTTTATGTACTACACTATGTCCAAACATCACTTCAACATTTAGTCTATAAGGAAATTATCAAAAAGCTATTTTATGTCTTTTCCCTCATTACCATGTTCAATCCAGTGTGTGTTTTATACTTCAAGGACACTTTGATTTGGATGATAAATTTTCAGCAGATAATATAAAGAGTAGTTTTGGCAAACCAGTGAAGTTGTGTTTAGCCAAAACCTATTTTACTGCTTTGGTTTATAAGTTAAAATGAATTAAAATTTGCATTTCTCTGATAATGAGTGATATTGAGCATCTTTTCGTGTGTTTGTTAGCCATCTGTGTGTCTTCTTTGGAGAAATGTCTGTTTAGTTCTTAGGCCCATTTTTTGATTGTGTTGCTTATCTTTCTGGAATTGAGCTACAGGAGTTGCTTGTATATTGTTGAGATTAAAATTCTTTGTTGGTTGCTTCATTTGGTATTATTTTCTCCCATTCTGAAGTCTGTCTTTTCACCTTGCTTAAAAGCTTTTAAGTTTAGGTCCCATTTGTTTATTTTTGCTTTATAGCATTGAAACATGTATATTATCATATGTGAAATAGATTGCCAGTCCAGGTTCGATGCATGAGACAGGGGGCTCAGGGCTGGTGCACTGGGATGACCCTGAGGGATGGGATGTAGAGGGAAGTGGGAGGGAGGGTCAGGATGGAGAACACATGTACACCATTGGCTGACTCATGTGAATGTATGGCAAAAACCACCACAGTATTGTAAAGTAATTAGCCTCCAATTAAATTAAAAAAAAAGACTAAGAAAAAAGGAATTAAATTAAATAAAATTACAAGTTCAATTTTTTAGTCTCACAAGCCACATTTCCACTGTTTATTGGCCACGCATGCCTAGCGGATAATGGTATTGGACTTCCCAAGACTAGAAAGACATAATATAAGGAAGTAAGTGTCCAGAGCACAGGAGCTTGAACCTTCATCTGCCTGGTCTTATTAAAAGCCTTAGCTTCCCACTTGTTTCTGCTCTATTTTTCCTACTCTTGGGCCTAAAAAAGAGGACAATAAGCTATTGCTTCTTGACAACCATCTGGGTCAATCATATATTGGAAGAGACGGCAAGGAAAGTTGAATTTTATGTTAATATTTGTTGCTCAGAGCAGACTTCTTGCTTTGAGAGGACCTCCCCAGAGGGCGGAAGGAGGGATATTAACAATGGGCACCACCATAATAATCATGTGTAATCCTATAATCTTCACTGTGTTTGGAGGGCTACAATTCAGGCAGGGCCATCATAAATGAAATCAGTCTAGGAATGAACCCACGAGAGAATATTATTGTGACTGATTTTTGCTCTTGGGAGGTCAGGTTCAGCTGCAATGGGTGGTGACTGTGAAGCTGGAGTCTTTGCAAAGCAGGGCAGATTTATAGCAGTGTCCTGATTGCAGCAGCAGTGAAATAGATATATCTGTGTAAGGGAGCCTTCTCTAAATCTGTGACAAAGGAAATGTAAACATGTCAAAAGTACAGTCCCTGTATCTTCTATTTGTGGGTAGTCTAGTTGAGGAGATAAGACACAAGAAGAGGGAGGTTTTAATTATATATGAGATAAAAGTGCACAACAGTATCAGAAAAATGATTAACTAGAAAATGATGAATTACCAAATTAATGATATTAGTAGTAAGGGATGTTGGAGGTCACATGAAAGGAGATTGTTATGAACTGGGTTCATCTGAGAAGACAGTCAAACCTGAATTCTTTCTTGAAGGGTTTTTTTTTTTTTCCCCCAGAGTAAGAGTATAGATTGAATAGAAGTACTAGGTCAGAAAAATGTAGGATTTGTTTGCTAGTATGGAGAATTCAGAAGTGAATTGTTGGAGCCAAAAATGTGAATAGGTCTGTTCAAGATGCTTTTTTCTCTAGACAATGGACAGCTTTTGAATATTTGAATGACAGTATCAAAAAAGTTGATTTTATAGGAATGCAAGTGTTAGAATGACACACTGGTAACAGAATTTTATAGTTTCCTGAGGTATTTGAATTTATTATTTAACAAAATCCTCATTAATAACTGTAAGAAAATCAGGCACGTGTAATTATCTTCTTTTTACACAAAAAGATGCTATGAATCACAATTAAGTTACTTGCTCAAAGTCACATGGCTTTTGAGCGGTAGAGGGGACTAGAATCCAGGTATCTTCACACTCAGTCTAGGGTTCAATATCTAATATATGTCAGTATATCTTTTAGAGGTGTGTGCCTGCTAAGTCATTTCAGTTGTGTTTGACTCTTCGCACCCCTATGGACTGTAGCCCAGCAGGCTCCTCTGTCCATGGGATTCTCCAAGCAATGCCTTTCTCTAGGGGATCTTCCCAACCTAGGAATCAAACCCATGTCTCTTACATCTCCTGCATTGACAGGTGGGTTCTTTACCACTAGTGCTACCTGGTAATCCCATCTTTTAGAGGTAGAGCTTCTTAAAAATGATGAAATGTCCCTGGAGATTCATGTACTTTTTGATCTACCGAGTAGGTCTATTGAGAGGGATTGCTTGATTTGGACTATCCCCAGGCAATATTATCAATAAGTGAAGCTGGCCATCGGTGTTTTCAGTTCCTTCAATTTTTCAACCACACTAAACCCAAATTCGTCCTGTCTCAATAATATAACCAGAGTGGTTAGGACCTCCTATTGCTGGGGCAAAACTCCTACCTCCTGACCATTTTGTGGACTTAAAATGTATCTATTTTATGTCTCATTTTTTCTGGAAGTGCCCAGAAGTTTCTAGCAAAGGGTGGTTAACAGCTAATTGGTATTAACTTCTGCTAGTAGTTTAATGAACTCATTTATTGCTTTCCTTTATAATAATGCTAAAACTCTTCAAATGCTAAGGGGAGGCTTTTATCATTTCACAAAGTTTTGAGGTATGAGTCAGCAGAAATATTTTTATCCCTCTGTTCCTGTTCAGGGCGGTCTCCTTTCTTTGCCACAAGTACCCCGTTTTATACCACTTAGGAAAGTGAAAGTGGAAGTCACTCGGTCGTGTCCAACTCTTTGTGACCCCATGGACTATACACTCCATGAAATTCTCTAGGCCAGAATACTGGAGTGGGTAGCTTTTCCCTTCTCCAGGGGATCTTCTCAACCCAGGAATCAAACCCAGGTCTCCCACATTGCAGGTGGATTCTTTACCATCTGAGCCACAAGGGAAGTTTCATACCACTTATGAGTTCTGATCAAATGCCAGTCTGTGTCCAGGCTCCATTCAAGAAGCTTTTCACCCATTAGCTTCCCACCTCTAACTACCCTGCATGTTAGCTATGAACATCTGGTATTCATCTGGATTCAAAGTTCAGTGAATTTTCCAAGTGACAGCTGCTCCAGGATCTTCTCAGCCTAATTGTTTAAATTTAGAGGGCTACAATCCAGTTTTCAATTCTTTTTATTTTTGGCTGTGCTGGGTCTTTGTTTCCTTGCATGGGCTTTCTCTAGTTGCAGAGAGTGGTGGCTACTCTAGTTTTATGCAAGCTTCTCATTTCATTTCAGTGGCTTCTTTTGTTGTGGAACACGGGCTCTAGAGTACTTGGGTTTCAATAGTTGCTGCACATAGGCACAGTGATTGCGACTTGTTGGTTCTAGGGGGCATAGGCTTCAGTAGTTACCAGACAGGGACTCATTAGTTGTGGCTCTCGGGCCCTAGAGTGGGCAGGCTTCAGTAGCTGTGGCTCACAGGCTCTAGAGCGGGGCTCAGTAGTTGTGTCACACAGACTCAGTTGCTTCTTGGCATGTGGAATCTTCCCAGACTGGGATCAAACCCATGCACCCTGTATTTGCAGGCAGATTCTTATCTACTGTGCCACTAGAGATGTCCCAGTTTTCAATTCTTACTACCAGTTTCTACGACTATATCCAAAGCTTCCCTCGTATTTCAGACTGTAAGGAATCTGCTTGCAATTCTGCTTGCAATTATTTGATTGAAACCCTGGATTCAATCCTGGGTTTGGAAGATCCCTTGAAACGGGAAATGGCTGCTCACTCCAGTATTCTTACCTGGAGAATTCCATGGACAGAGGGGCTGGTAGGCTCCATCCTTGGGGTTGTAAAGAGTTGGACACGACTGAGCGACTAACACTTTCACTTCACTTTTTCATATCCAAAGCAGCCATATCCTCATGTGGCCTGATCTGCTGCTCTTGAAGTTTTTTTTCTTTCTCATGGACAATATCCTTTCTTGATAGATACAATGTCTTCCAACTAAAAAAATTACTACCAGTATTCATTATTCTTCAGCATCATTGCTGGTGAACTGGCATTTTCTGCTAAAAGCTAAGTTCATCCATGTCAATACTTCTTGACTAGTAAAGTTGGCCACCATCTGAGATCTCATCAGTGGTTTTGCTTTTACTGAAGGTTTACCATCAAAGCTCCCTGTTTCTCCTCTTTTCTTTTTGTCTCATTCCATTGGTGGTGGATACAAGTCAATATGCAAGGTTCTTGCTTGAAGGTTATAATTCTACCAAGACAATCAAGAATAGATTGATACTTGGAAGAATAAATTCTTTTTATTTCAGAAGTAGCAGAATATTATTCCAGATGTGTTTTGTTTGAAACACAAGGCATTATTTATTTAAAAAATTAGCCAACACTAAAGACATTAGGTGAATTCACATAACCCTATAGATTTTTCCTCTTAAAAAAGTTTGTATATTTGGCTACATTGGGCTCACATTCCCACATGGTAACATTTGACCAGAATTGAGTATTAGTTATCCTCTTTCTCTGATTTACCAAAGCTTCCATTACACATACAATATATGCATTGCCAGTTATATGTGGTCTACTTTACCCATTAGTATTTCTGTGACTTCTCTGTTCCTTATTAGCAGGGAGTCTTGGAAATTATTTTACTTTTTGTAATTCAGTTAGGATCTCTAATACAATGCCTGGCATGTAGAAAGTATTTGTTACTTGATAAGTGGTTTTACTAACCCCACCACTCTAGCTATTGTTACTGTTTGTGTGATATCACTATTTCTATTCTCTACATCCTCCAGATCCTCAATAGAGGAGTGTTACCCTATAATCCTCAACGCTCTCAGTTCCTGAGGGGAGGGGAAAAATCAGATTATTAAATCTTGCTGAGCCAGCAGAGTTATTAGCCTGATCATCTTTGAAGCTGTAGTTAATGCCCTGTGCTGACCTTTAGATGCTTAGCCTTACCTTGAAGTGGTCACTTAAAACTATAGTGTCTCATCTTACTTGGTGCAAAGATTGTCTTTGATCTTGTGGGGGGCCATATATTGTACCCTGATCCTCCTTCAGGACTGAAGGACTTTTTCTTCAGCTTTTGGGAGTGCTGCTTTCTGATAGGTCTCTGCTGGGAATGGTCCTCAGCTAAAGAGAGTTGCCTTGATCAAATAAATGATGCCCCTTCACAGGGGCAACTTATATCCACATTAAGTTCTAGAAAGAGCAAAGGCCTCACTCCCTCTCCCCACTGGGGATGATTTCTAAGGGCCATCTTAGTTTTAGACCTTCCATGAGGTCTTGGTTGAGAATGTACTGTAACCCAGGCTCTTCCTTTCCTTCCCCTCCAAGTGTTAATATCTAGAGCACTCTCAGCAAATCCTGTCTTGGAGCCTACTGTCCAGGAAACCCAAGCAACTGGAACTGTTTACACTTAGGAGTCCTAATTAAATGTGTGGATTACTCTAGATTTTGCACCTTCTGAGTGTGCATGTAATCTAGAGAGTTGAACAATATTCTGTGGTTGAAATAATTCCATGGTGATTGTAGGAAGAAGACAGAACACTAACATGTATATGAGATGACTCAAACTAGAGCCATAAATGAGGTTATAATATAGTATTTTTTACAGAACAAGTACATCTATGAAGTAGTTCTGTGTTGAATTTATTTTGGTTTGTGTGTTTATAAAATTCTATTATTATAATAATAAAAGAGTAGTAACTTTTAAAACATAAATTGAACTTTTCATGTGTGTATTTGAATCTTTTATTAACACTTACAGGGAATTCTGTCCTGGGTATTTTGCTCCCTGACATTTACACTGAATATGTTTTCCAGAAAATACAGTGATAAAAAGAAATGAAAAAAAGCTTGCTCTCTTTCCCTCTCCTTGCTGTATTAGAACACAGTGAAATGTTTTTCACCATATTGAAATCTTTCATTGCCAACTTACTTTCTATGAAGGAATTGCTTTTTGTGTGAAAAATTAGAACTTTTAAAATTCAAAATGGAAACCAAATGATTTAATAGGGTTTTAGTTACTTAATAAAAAAGAAGGTATTAGATGCAACAATATCTCTCTTAATAGGAGATAATGAGCAACATGGTGGACTTTGTTAGCAAAATTTCATTAGTGTAGTAGTATTAGTTTTGTGAGAAGGGAATACTCCACTTATTTGAATAACACCAAGGTTGTATTTCCTGGAAATCTGGGCTTTATTACAAATGACATTATTTGAAATAATTAGCCATACAAAAATGTTGCAAATGGGAATTAAGTTCCAAGAGAACCTCATTTTTATTATATTATAAAATAAAATTTTACTTTTTTATTTGTTGTGGTAATGACCTCACCCTCACTCTCTCTTCAAACCTCAAATTCCATCTCCTCTTCTTTTATTCAGAAAGAAAACTAACCTATTTCTTCTCCAACAAATTTCCAAAACATACCTGGATGTGAACCCACACCTTGACATTCCTCATGTTGGGTTCAATGGCTTCTCTCTGTCGTTGTATGTGGGCAATCTTTCTGGCCAGGCACAGCATTTCATCAGCTTCTGCCTACTCAAGGGCTCTGCTCTGGTGGTTATTCTCCCTCTCTCTCCTTAACCAGTTATCCCTCTCCTGAATAATTCTAATCAGCATACAAATTTGTGGTTATCTTCCCTTGACCCATTGTCCTTCAACTGTTGCCGTATTGCTCTGATCTCTTTGAAAGCAAGGCTCAAATAATTCTCTACTTGCTTTATTTTTTTCCATTTCCAACTCTCTCTTTAACCCATTCCAACTAGTCTCTACTGAAACTCCACTAAAAATGAATATAACAGTCATTTCCATCTGGTCAAGTCAGTGATCTATTTTCTATCCTTTTCCTACTTAAAATATGTTTCTTTTATTGAATACACAGAGCCAAACTCTCCTGGTTTTGTTTGTTTGTTTGTTTTTTTTTTTTTTTCCCTGCAGCTCTGCCAGCCTTTCCTCAATCTCCTCATTAACTGTTCATCCTGGTGCTAGTCTCTAAATATGCAATGGCAGAGTTTAGTTTTTGCTCTCTTCTTTCTCCAGACCTTCTTCTAGGTGAGCTCATTCAGTTGTGTGCATGCATTGCTAAGTCTCTTCAGTCGTGTTGGACTCTTTTAGACCCTATGGACCATAGCCCACCAGACTCCTCTGTCCATAGGATTCTCCAGGCAAGAATATTGGAGTGGGTTGCCATGCTTTCCTCCAGGGGATCTTCCTGACCCAGGGATCAAACCCTGGTCTCAGGTGTCTCCTGCAGTGGCAGGCAGATTCTTTACCACTGTGAGACCTGGGAAGACCAATTATAATGCATACAGAATTATTAACAGTTGAACAAATTCTGAGTTCTCATTATCTGCACATCAAATTTCTACAAACATATGTGTTCAATTGTTAATATTTCTACTTAAATTATTATGATCATATTTAATGGTTCTATATAGTAGTTCTATAACTATGTAAAAGTAGACCATATTTTTTTAATCAAACTATTTTAATTAAACAATTTATCTCTTTAAGTTCTATATGATTGTGAAATCTGTGTATTTTTCAAGTACTTTTTAGGGCTGTGCGTATTAAATCATTTTGGTCATGTCTGTCTCTTTGTGATCCCGTGGACTATAGACTGCCAGGCTCCTCTCTCCATTGGATTTTGCAGACAAGAATACTGGAGTGGGTTGCTGTCCTCTCCTCCAGGGGATCTTCCTGACTCAGGAACTTCTCGTGACTCCTGTGGCTTCCGCATTGCAGGTGGATTCATTATGGCTGAGCCATCAGGGAAGCCCAAGTACTTCATTAGTAAGATGCAAATATTTTGAAGTGTGCATTTGGAATTGCTTGCATATGTTATATTAGGCAAACTAAAGGTCAAATATTCTGTGTTGAGTTTAGGTATGGAGCTTACCTGTGTTTTGTTCAAACATTTTTGCCTTTGGCTTTTCAAAAACCATTTCTGAAAGAGTGGTCCAATGACAGTAATTTAAAACAAAACAAAAGACAAACATCCCTCATTCACTATCTCAGATCTTCCTTCTTCCTAAGTCTGTGGTCCTTTTCTATGCATTCATTGAAGTGACTTAAAAAAAAAAAAGTTATTTGGTTTACTAGCCTCCTCTGGATTTCAGATGTAAAAAGCAGTTACATTTTCTGGACACTTATCTGCAGACAGGAGGAGGTGTGAAGAGTTTCAGTGATGTTCTAATGGTCATGGAGGCAAATGCATATCATTTATCTGGGGATAAATGTCATCATCTTTGTTCTCTAAGATCATATTCACTGTGCAAAATCTTGATTTTTAAAAGGAATGGAGGAGATAGAAAGTGAACTCCTTTTTTGAGAGTTATGTCTTTATGAAATTTCATGTCACTTGTTTTCCCAATTATTACTATTAGGCGCTCAGAAGTGACATTCAAATAACATCCCAAACTGTATTTGCATGGTGATAGCAGAAACAAAAGCCCAACATTTAACTAATAATTGTCTCATTAAAGGTCGTATACTTTGATTGAAATGTACCTGAAATGGACAGTGCAGGGACTCCAGGATTTCTGAGTTTCAAAACTAAAATACTCTTTTAAAAGAAGAATCACCTACTAGCCCTGTGCTGTGTATGCTAAGTCACTTCAGTCATGTCCGACTCTTTTTGACCCTATGGACTGGCCACCTGGCTTCTCTGCCCATAGGATTCACCAAGTGAGAATATTGAAGTGGGTTGCCATGCCCTGCTCCAGGGGATCTTCCCAACACAGGGATTGAACCTGAGTCTCCTGCATTGCAGGTGGATTCTTTACTGCTGAGCCACCAGGGAAGCCCCACTAGCTCTATGTTAGATATGTTTTCTGTTACAGAAGAATGCCTATTTTCTATTAATTCCATATTTTCTTCAAGATTCTTTTTCAGGAACAGAGGCCGCAAACAAAGTTAAATTGTGGTTCATCTGGCTTTTGGACTATGAACAAAATCCTCTTTCTGAACTCCAACCTAATTCTGCTGTTGCTGCTTATTTTATGGCATTGTTTGAGAGATGTACTGGCTTCCCTGGTGGCTCAGATGGTGAAGATTCTGCCTGCAGTGCAGGAGATCTGGGCTCAATCTCTGGGTTGAGAAGATCCTCTGGAGAAGGGAATGACTCAGTTCAGTTGCTCAGTCGTGTCTGACTCTTTGCGACCCCATGAATCGCAGCACGCCAGGCCTCTCTGTCAATTACCATCTCCCGGAGTTCACTCAGACTTACGTTCATCGAGTCCGTGATGCCATCCAGCCATCTCATCCTCTGTCGTCCCCTTCTCCTCCTGCCCCAATCCTTCCCAGCATCAGAGTCTTTTCCAGCGAGTCAACTCTTCACATGAGGTGGCCAAAGTACTGGAGCTTCAGCTTTAGCATCATTCCTTCCAAAGAAATCCCAGGGCTGATCTCCTTCAGAATGGACTGATTGGATCTCCTTGCAGTCCAAGGGACCCTCAAGAGTCTTCTCCAACACCACAGTTCAAAAGCATCAATTCTTCGGCGCTCAGCCTTCCTCACAGTCCAACTCTTACATCCATACATGACCACAGGAAAAACCATAGCCTTGACTAGCCGGACCTTAGTCGGCAAAGTAATGTCTCTGCTTTTGAATATACTATCTAGGTTGGTCATAACTTTTCTTCCAAGGAGTAAGCGTCTTTTAATTTCATGGCTGCAGTCACCATCTGCAGTGATTTTGGAGCCCCCCCAAATAAAGTCTGACACTGTTTCCACTGTTTCCCCATCTATTTCCCATGAAGTGATGGGACTGGATGCCATGATGTTCATTTTCTGAATGTTGAGCTTTCAGCCAACTTTTTCACTTTCCTCTTTCACTTTCATCAAGAGGCTTTTTAGTTCCTCTTCACTTTCTGCCATAAGGGTAGTTTAGTGTCATCTGCATATCTGAGGTTATTGATATTTCTCCTGGCAATCTTGATTCCAGCTTGTGTTTCTTCTTCAATCTCACATTGAAGGTCAGGAACAGCAGTAAGGAGATACCCCTCATCCAAGGTAAGGAGCAGTGGCTGTGTTTTGCTGGAGCAGCCATGAAGAGATACCCTATGCCCAAGGTAAGAGAAACCCAAGTAAGATGGTAGGTGTTGCAAGAGGGCATCAGAGGGCAGACACTCTGAAATCATACTCACAGAAAACTAGTCAATCTAATCACACTAGGATCACAGCCTTGTCTAACTCAATGAAGCCAAGCCATGCCTGTGGGGCAACCCAAGGTGGGCAGGTCATAGTGGAGAGGTCTGACAGAATGTGGTCCACTGGAGAAGGGAAAGGCAAACCACTTCAGTATTCTTGCCTTGAGAACCCCATGAACAGTATGAAAAAGCAAAATGATAGGATACCAAAAGAGGAACTCCCCAGGTCATTAGGTGCCCAATATGCTACTGGAGGTCAGTGGAGAAATAACTCCAGAAAGAATGAAGGGATGGAGTCAAAGTAAAAACAATACCCAGTTGTGGATGTGACTGGTGATAGAAGCAAGATCCAATGCTGTAAAGAGCAATATTGCATAGGAACCTGGAATGTCGAGTCCATGAATCAAGGCAAATTGGAAGTGGTCAAACAAGAGATGGTAAGGGTGAACATTGACATTCTAGGAATCAGCGAACTAAACTGGACTGGAATGGGTGAATTGAACTCAGATGACCATTATATCTACTACTGCGGGCAGGAATCCCTCAGAAGAAAGGGAGTAGCCTTCATGGTCAACAAAAGAGTCCAAAATGCAGTACTTGGATGCAACCTCAAAAATGACAGAATGATCTCTGTTCGTCACCAAGGCAAACCATTCAATATTAGAGTTGTCTAAGTCTATGCCCCAACCAGTAATGCTGAAGAAGCTGAAGTTGAACGGTTTTATGAAGACCTACAAGACCTTTTAGAACTAACACCCAAAAAAGATGTCCTTTTCATTATAGGGACTGGAATGCAAAAGTAGGAAGTCAAGAAACACCTGGAGTAACAGGCAAATTCGGCCTTGGAGTATGGAATGAAGCAGGGCAAAGACTAATAGAGTTTTGCCAAGAGAATGCACTGGTCATAGCAAACACTCTCTTCCAACAACCCAAGAGAAGACTCTACACATGGTCATCACCAGATGGTCAACACCGAAATCAGATTGATTATATTCTATGCAGCCAAAGATGGAGAAACACTATACAGTCAACAAAAACAAGACCAGGAGCTGACTGTGGCTCAGATCATGAACTCCTTATTACCAAATTCAGACTTAAATTGAAGAAAGTAGGGAAAACCACTAGACCATTCAGGTATGACCTAAATCAAATCCCTTATGATTATACAGTGGAAGTGAGAAATAGATTTACGGGCCTAGATCTGGTAAATAGAGTGCCTGATGAACTATGGACTGAGGTTCATGACATTGTACAGGAGACAGGGATCAAGACCATCCCCATGGAAAAGAAATGCAAAAGAGCAAAATGGCTGTCTGGGGAGGCCTTACAAATAGCTGTGAAAAGAAGAGAGGTGAAAAGCCAAGAATGCAGAGTTCCAAAGAATAGCAAGAAGAGATGAGAAAGCCTTCTTCAGTGATCAATGCAAAGAAATAGAGAAAAACAACAGAATGGGAAAGACTAGAGATCACTTCAAGAAAATTAGAGCTACCAAGGGAACATTTCATGCAAAGATGGGCTTGATAAAGGACAGAAATGGTATGGACCTAACAGAAGCAGAAGATATTAAGAAGAGGTGGCAAGAATACACAGAAGAACTGTACAAAAAAGATCTTCACGACCCAGATAATCATGATGATGTGATCACTAAGCTAGAGCCAGACATCGTGGAATGTGAAGTCAAGTGGGCCTTAAAAAGCATCACTACAAACAAAGCTAGTGGAGGTGATGGAATTCCAGTTGAGCTATTTCAAATCCTGAAAGATGATGTTGTGAAAGTGCTGCACTCAATATGCCAGCAAATTTGGAAAACTTAGCAGTGGCCACAGAACTGGAAAAGGTCCCAAAGAAGGGCAATGTCAAAGAATGTTCAAACTACTGCACAATTGCACTCATCTCACATGCTAGTAAAGTAATGCTCAAAATTCTCCAAGCCAGGCTTTAGCAATATGTGAACCATGAACCTCCTGATGTTCAAGCTGGATTTAGAAAAGGCAGAGGAACCAGAGTTTAAATTGCCAACATCTGCTGGATCATGGAAAAAGCAAGAGAGTTCCAGAAAAACATCTATTTCTGCTTTATTGACTATGCCAAAGCCTTTGACTGTGTAGATCACAGTAAACTGTGGAAAATTCTGAAAGAGATAGGAATACCAGACCACCTAACCTGCCTCTTGAGAAATCTGTATGCAGGTCAGGAAGCAACAGTTAGAACTGGACATGGAACAACAGACTGGTTCCAAATAAGAAAAGGAGTATGTCAAGGGAATGACTACCCCTTCAGTATTCTGCCCTGGAGAATTCCATGGAGAGAGGAGTCTAGCAGGCTACAGTCCATGGGGTCACAAAGAGTCTGACAGAATTGAGTAACTTTCACTTGCTATACAAAGCTAAAAACTGAAATATCCTCATTGCTGCAAAAAGAGAGAACAAATAGCTCCAGAAAAATATGCATAGGTTTCTTATTTGCAATTGGGTCAAATCTAACTGCTTTGAAGGCTGTCAGAATCATGTTACCATTCAGTTGACTAGCTCCAGTGGTGATTACTGATTGATCAATTGACCCTATAAGGCTGAAGAAAGGTTGATGACACTTTCTGTATCTGATTCTCAGAGCTAAATATGTGTGATAATCTTTTCTTAAGCTGAGATTAAAAAAAAAAAAATCTAAGCTTCGGGTAGCATCTCCCAGATTGTTTTGTTTATTATGATAATATTTTAATAATATGGAAAAATCATTGTTTTATTCCCTGTAGTTTTATATTTTACAAAGACATTTTATTTTTAGCTTTGCTGGGTCTTTGGTGCTGTGCACAGCTATTCTCTACTTACAGCAAGCAGGATCTATTCTTCCTTGCAGTGCAAGAGCTTCTCATTGCAGTGACTTCTGGTAGAATTCAGGCTCCAGGCACATGGGCTTCAGTAGTTGTGAGCCATGGGCTCAGTTGTCTGAGGCAAGTGGAATCTTCCTAGACCATGTTCCCTGCACTGGCAGGCAGATTCTTACCTCTAGACCACTGGCTAGCCTCTCCATGTAGTTTTAAAGTGATAAAATCCTGAGGCATAAAGAACAAGCATGAAACAAGTCATAGGATGTATAGATTTATCTGCCATCTTTCAATTCTTTGGGATGATGTTCAAAAGTTTTCATAAGTTATTGCCCCATTTCTCCCTTTGAATTCAGTTGGAAGTTGGTCTAAAAACAATGGTCAGCTTATGTGGATAAAAAGGAATTTATGGATCATTTGAGGATATAATACTTCCCCTTTTCCCATTATCTTGTTTATTAGTTGACTCTAATTGATTAATGCTCCCTGAGCAATCTCATGCAATTACCAGGTAGTAATATTTCACAGTTATATATATATAGTTCTTACCAGAAGCCTTAGAATTGCAACAATTTCTATTTTAATCACAGGATTGCCTTAAGAGATAAGAATTCTCGGCTGTATTATTTTCTCCACTAAGCTTACTTAGTGATACCAGGCTAGTCACTTTGGCTCCATTTTCTTCATTTGTAAACCAGGGATAATGCCACATGCCTACTCACCAAGCATGTGGTGAGGATTAATTAGATAAGTATCAGCAGAGCTCTCTGAACTCCTTAGGACTGAGGTATTTATTCATCCGAGGTATTATTATCATTATCATTATCACTTGGGTCATAAATAAAACCCATAGCTGTTAAAGATGGAAAAGGTTTTGTTGGCTTGCCAAATCCCACCCTACAACCTCTCTTAAGTGGCAGGGCAAGATGGAGTGAGTCCCTTGACAGACAAGGTATAATGGATTAAACTGATACTTCACTTGATCATAGCCAAAAGGTTTGTGTTAATAAGCTTAATAGTATTTACTGGGTGGGTGTCCAGAACAGCTGTCCTTTTTTTATTGCAGGTGCAAGAGCCAAAGCCAAAGCCAGTCTGGATTTAGCAAATCCAATTACTTCTCAGGATTTGCTCCCTTCCGAGACAGCACTTATAATCATTAGTTGATAATAGACACCCTGTTAAGTTGATACTAGCTCCCCGTAACCAGATTCAAGGATCCATTTTCTTTCTTAAAAACACTATTTTAACTTCATGTAATAAGGCTTATCAGACATGTTTTACATGTAGAGTGAGAGTTTGGCTTTGATTATGATAACACCAAACAACTCATTTCAGATTTTCTTGATTTGATAACACCCCTGTTAGAATTGCATTTTAATTGTTTCTGAGCTCACAGAGATATTTCTTGATTAAATTTTTTTGTCTGTAGGAGCAAAAAGGGAATTCAGAGGACATCCTAATTAAAAATGAAAATGGATCATCACACAAGTAGCTTATTATGAGATGTAAAACCCCATGAAAAATGAATATAATCCTTCTCAAGCAGTGTAAGCTGTGCGTGTATTTTAATAATCCAGAACACCTGGATATTTCACAGCCAACTAGAAAGCAGAGATGTAAGGTGAAAGTGACCTTGTAATAAGGAAGAATTCACGTATGGAAGGAGGATGCCTGAATGAGCAGACTAACTGGTGACTGAAATTAGAAAACGCTTCCAATCAGTGCAAGGTAAAAAAAGCATATATTGGTAGCATGACTGAAATGACATTGATGGCCAGTAGCTCTTAGAATGCTCACACACAGAGGCAAGCTGATTAAGGCAACTCTTTTAAATAATTTATTTCCTAATTGTTTATTTTTTTGCAGGGAACAAAGCAGGAAGAGAAAGTGTATTGTTTTGGGAACGTGCAAATACCATTTTATGCCCTGTTTTAGCTCTTTTACATTTTCTGTCATTAGCCACATTCTTTTCTTCTTTAGGTGACATAGCCTTGCTTTAGTGAATTTGCCTGACTAGGCAAACATTTTATCCATAAAAATACATTAGTGTTCCTAGTTAAAAATCTCCTTGCCCATTTGTTATAGTTTGCTAATTGACTTGGCTTATTGTAATTTTCACAAGGCATTTTCAGTACATTATTATTTCATTGTACATATTCAGTACATTAGAAGACTTTCCATATCTAAATCTTGATGTTCCAAAACTTTATATTTAAAATAATACCATTTTCCTAGGCAGTCTGACTCTTGAATTTCCTTTTTTCTTTTCCTTCTCCTTGTCTTGACCTCTAACTCTGTAATTTCCATGGTTATAGAGATTGTATATCCCAGACTTTCAAGAGCTGTCCCAATTTTTCCTTGCAGTTTCATGAGTCACTGAAATGTCCTAAGCATCCAAATAACATTTGCTGTACTGCCTGTGCCATCACAAAGCTGTACAAAATTCATGAATCAAGTGCATTCTGATTTGGTTTACAAGCAAAATGTAGTCTGCCTGTGTAAGGCATGAGTTTGAAAACTTAAGAAAATTCACCTACTTGTAGGTTGTGAATGTCTTACTTCAGCCAGTGAGTATGTTTTAAGCAATATAAAATGAATTTTATATCATGTAAAAAACCATAATGGAATACAACATAAAGAAGAACGTATATAACTGAATCACTTTGCTATACAGCAGAAATTAACACAGCATTGTAAATCAACTGTACTTCAATTTAAAAAAATTGAAAAAAGCTAATAAAAGAATAAGTTTTGTATATAACTATCTTGAATTAGGCCTTTAAAATGCTACATGTTGGTGTGATCCAGTTTTCCATTCTTCCAGTAATTAATTCTGCTAATTTTTATTGTATTTGCAGACTATGATTCCTTTCTTGGCCACAGAGTCAGTTCCAAGTTCCTAGAATAAAGAGGTTAAAATATGAGCTGAACAGTCTATGACTTGATAGTCCGTATTTTAACAGTCATCTCAAAAATTATTTTACAAAAAAAAAAAAAAAAACCAAACAAAAAAACAAACCAGTAAGAAAATTTTGAAAGAGGTTAAGTATTATTCAGTTTACATTCTCTCTCCCCCCGACCCCCCCCTTTTTTTTTACAGAGTCAGAGTCATTAAAAAACCCATATTCAGCATTTTTATATAAATTTTTATATGAAGTCTAATAATAATCATGCTTATTGTTCCTCATTTCATCTGATTTTTAATCTGACATCAAGAGAGAGAATTATTTAGTCAATGAAGTGCAAATATCAAAAAGTCTAAGCATAGAGGAAACTCTTTCTCAGTGGAATTTACTAAGAAGGTAGAAAAGTGTAGAGATTAGTGTGGTTTGGGGAATAGGGATCTTTATCCTTCTACTCATTTCTGCCTCCCACCCCTGCCCTGACTTTGTTCTCCATTTAGCAAACAGGGTTTTATTTTTAGGACTCCAGGTAAATGGAAGACACACTGTTAACAGATGAGAGCTTGGCCAACTTTGATCTTATATCATTAATAAACTATTGTTGAATTGCTTCCATGTGCCAGTAGCTGTGTTCTTTTTGAGGACAATTTGTGAAGAAGACTACTTCCAAGATGATAGAAATGTTCTACATTTTTTAATGCCTGGCAGCTGAGACTGGAAAATTAGCATATTTTTTCCAGTCCTGTCTATGATATTCTTTTCTGTGTAGTGATATTTTGACTACATGTTACACTGCATTCTTTTGTGAATTAATTTACTTAAACCTAGACAGTCTCTCCCTGGTGGCTCAGACAGTAAAGCGTCTGCCTGCACTGTGGGAGACCTGGGTTTGATCCCTGGGTTGGGAAGATCCCCTGGAGAAGGAAACAGCAACCCACTCCAGTACTTTTGCCTGCAAAATTCCATGGACCGAGGAGCTTGGTAGGCTACAGTCCATGGGGTCGCAAAGAGTCAGACAGGACTGAGCGACTTCACTTTCACTTTCAGACAGTTGCTCCAGAGCCACACAGCTGCCGCTCCAGCAGCATGCAGCTGCTGCTGGACTCACTGGAGCGACTGAGAGGGGATACCCAATGTCCAAGGACAGAGAAGCCCCAGCAAGATGGTAGGCACTGATGGTCAGCAAGATGGCAAGATAGTCAGACAGGATGGTCAGCAGTGGACAGCCACAGGGACAGGGGCTCTGAATGCAGCAGACTTGGGTATGGCATAAGCCCTCTTGGAGGAGGTTGCCATTAACCCCACTATAGAGCTGCCAGAACTTACATAGGACTGGGGAGATAGACTCTTGGAGGGCACAAACAAAACTTTGTGTGCACCAGGACCCAGGAGAAAGGAGCAGTAGCCCCACAAGAGACTGACCCAGACTTGCCCATGAGAGTCCAGGGATCTCTGGCAGAGGCATGGGTCAGCAGTGGCCTGCTGCAGGGCTGGGAGGACTGAGTGCAGAAGGATGCAGGGGACCTTTTGAAGGAGGTCGCCATTATCTTCATTACCTCCACCAGAGTTTGGCCTCAGGTCAAACAATAGGGAGGAAACACAGCCCCTCCCGTCATCAGAAAATTGGATTAAAGATCCAGTCCCATCACTCCATGGGAAATAGATGGGGAAACAGTGGAAACAGTGTCAGACTTTATTTTTTGGGGCTCCAAAATCACTGCAGATGGTGATGGCAGCCATGAAATTAAAAGATGCTTACTTCTTGGAAGAAAAGTTATGACCAACCTAGATAGTATATTCAAAAGCAGAGACATTACTTTGCTGTCTAAGGTCCATCTAGTCAAGGCTATGGTTTTTCCTGTGGTCATGTATGGATGTGAGAGTTGAACTGTGAGGAAGGCTGAGCGCTGAAGAATTGATGCTTTTGAACTGTGGTGTTGGAGAAGACTCTTGAGAGTCCCTTGGACTGCAAGGAGATCCACCAGTCCATTCTAAAGGAGATCTACCCTGGGATTTCTTTGGAAGGACTGATGCTAAAGCTGAAACTCCAGTACTTTGGCCACCTCATGCGAAGAGTTGACTCATTGGAGAAGACTTTGATGCTGGGAGGGATTGGGGGCAGGAGGAGAAGGGGACGACCTAGGATGCGATGGCTGGATGGCATCATTGACTCGATGGATGCAACTCTGAGTGAACTCTGGGAGTTGGTGATGGACAGGGAGGCCTGGCATGCTGCGATTCCTGGGGTCACAAAGAGTCGGACACGACTGAGCAACTGAACTGAACTGAACTGAACTGAACATGGCCCCACCTATCAGAACAAGATCCAGTTTCCTCCTCAGTCAGTCTCTCCCATCAGGAAGTTTCCATAAGCCTCTTTTCCTTCTCCATCAGAGGACAGACAGACTGAAAACCATTTTCTCAGAAAACTAATCAATCTGGTCACATGGACCATAGCCTTGTCTAACTCAAATGAAACTATGAGCCATATTGTATCCCAAGATGGACAGGTCCTGGTGGAGAGTTCTGACAAAACGTGATCCACTGGAGAAGGAAATGTCAAACCACTTCAGTATTCTTGCCTTGAGAACCCCCTGATTAGTATGAAAAAGCAAAAAGATAGGACACTGAAAGATGAACTCCCCAGGTCGGTAGGTGCCCAATATGCTACTGGAGATCAATGGAGAAATAACTCCAGAAAGAATGAAGGGATGGAGCCAAAGCAAAAACAACACCCAGTCATGGATGTGACCGGTGATGGAAATAAAGTCTGATGCTGTAAAGAGCAATAATGCATAGGAACCTAGAATGTTAGGTCCATGAATCAAGGCAAATTGGAAGTGATCAAACAGGAGATGGCAAGAGTGAATGTTGATATTTTAGGAATCAGTGAACTAAAATGGACTGGAATGGGTGAATATAGTTCAGATGACCATAATATCTACTACTGTGGGCAAGAATCCCTTAGAAGAAATGGAGCAGCCATCATAGCAAACAAAAGAGTGCAAAACGCAATACTTGGATGCAATCTCAAAAACGACTGAATGATCTCTGTTCATTTTCAAGGCAAACCATTCAATATCAGAGTAATCCAAATCTATGCCCTGACCAGTAATGCTGAAGAAGCTGAAGTTGAATGGTTCTATGAAGACCTACAAGACCTTCTATACCTAACACCCAAAAAAGAGCCTTTTTCATTATAGGGGACTGGAATGCAAAAGTAGGAAGTCAAGTGATACCTGGAGTAACAAGCAAATTTGGCCTTGGAGTACAGAATGAAGCAGGGCAGAGTTTTGCCAAGAGAACACACTGGTCATAGCAAACACCATCTTCCAACCACACAAGAGAAGACTCTACACATGGACATCACCAGACGGTCAACACTGAAAACAGATTGATCATATTTTTTGCAGCCAAAGATGGAGAAGCTCTCTACAATCAGCAAAAACAAGACTGGGAGCTGACTGTGGCTCAGATCATTAGCTCCTTATTGCCAAATTCAGACTTAAATTGAAAGTGGGGAAAACCACGAGACCATTCAGGTATGACCTAAATCAAATCCCTTATGATTTTACAGAAGAAGTCACAAATACATTCAAGGGATTAGACCTGATAGATGGAGTGCTTAAAGAACTATGGATTAGGTTCATGATATTGTACAGGAGGCAGGTATCAAGACCATCCCTAAGAAAAAGAAAGGCAAAAAGGCAAAATGGTTTCCTGAGGGAGCCTTACAAATAGCTGTGAAAAGAAGAGAGGTGAAAGGCAAATGAGAAAAGATATATCCATTTGAATGCAGAGTTTCAAAGAATAGAAAGAAGAGATAAGAAAGCCTTCTTCAATAATCAATGAAAAGAAATAGAGGAAAACAATAGAATGGGAAAGACTAGAGATCTCTTCAAGAAAATTAGAGATACCAAGGGAACATTTCATGCAAAGATGGGCTCAATAAAGGGCAGAAATGTATGGACCTAACAGAAGCAGAAGATATTAAGAAGAGGTGGCAAGAATACACAGAAGAACTACACAAAAAAGATCTTCATGACCCAGATTATCACAGTGGTATAATCATTCCCCTAAAGCCAAACATCCTGGAATGTGAAGTCAAGTGGGCCTTAGGAAGCACCACTACAGTCAAAGCTAGTGGAAGTGATGGAATTCCAGTTGAGCTATTTCAAATCCTGAAAGATGATGCTGTGAAAGTGCTGCACTCAGTATGCCAGCAAATTTGGAATACTCAACAGTGGCCACAGACTGGAAAAGGTCAGTTTTCATTCTAATCCCAAAGAAAGGCAATGGCAAAGAATGCTCAAACTACTGCACAATTGCACTCATCTCACACACTAGGAAAGTAATGCTCAAAATTCTCCAAGCCAGGCCTCAACAATACGCAAACTTTGGACTACCAGATGTTCAAGCTGGTTTTAGAAAATGCAGAGGAATCAGAGAACAAGTTGCCAACATCTGCTGGATCATCGAAAAAGCAAGAGAGTTCCAAAAAATATCTACTTCTGCTTTATCGACGACAAAGCCTTTGACTGTGTGGATCACAATAAACTGTGGAAAATTCTGAAAGATAGGGGAATACCAGAGCACCTGACCTCCCTCTAGAGAAATCTGTATGCAGGTCACGAAGCAATGGTTAGAAATGGACATGGAACAAGACATTGGTTCCAAATAGGGAAAGGAGAATGTCAAGGCTGATTATTGTCACCTTGCTTATTTAAATTATATGCAGAGTACATCATGAGAAGCACTGTGCTGGAAGAAGTACAAGCTGGAATCAAGATTGCCAGGAGAAATATCAATAACTTCAGATATGCAGAGGACACCACCCTTATGGCAGAAAGTGAAGAAGAACTAAAAAGCCTCTTGAAAGTGAAAGAGGAGAGTGAAAAAGTTGGCTTAAAACTTCACATTCAGAAAACTAACATCATGGCATCTGTTAACCATTACCTCATGTCAAATAGATGGAGAAACAATGGAAACAGTGAGAGACTTTATTTTTTGGCGCTCCAAAATCACTGCAGATGGTGACTCCAGCCATGAAATTTAAAGACACTTGCTCCTTGGAAGAAAAGTTATGATCAACCTAGACAATATATTAAAAAGCAGAGACAGTACTTTGCCAACAAAGAGTCATCTAGTCAAAGCTATGGTTTTTCCAGTGGTCATGTATGGATGTGAGAGTTGTACTATAAAGAAAGCTGAGCGCTGAAGAATTGATGCTTTTGAACTATGGTGTTGGAGAAGACTCTTGAGAGTCCCTTGGACTTCAAGGAGATCCAACCAGTCCATCCTAAAGGACATCAGTCCTGAATATTCATTGGAAAGACTGATGCTGAAGCTGAAACTGCAATACTTTGGCCACCTGATGTTAAGAAATGACTCATTTGAATAGACCCTGATGCTGGGAAAATTGAAGGTGGGAGGAGAAGGGGATGACAGAGGATGAGATGGTTGGATGGCATCACCAACTCAATGGACATGAGCTTGAATAAGCCCCGGGAGTTGGTGATGGACAGGGAGGTCTGGTTTGCTGCATTCTGTGGGGTCGCAAAGAGTCAGACATGAATGTGGGACTGAACTGAATGGAACTGAACTGAAACCTAGGCAGTGTGTTAAAAAGCAGGGACATCACTTTGCTGACAAAGATCTGTCTAGTCAAAGGTATGGTTTTTCCACTTGTCATGGATAAATGTGAAAGTTGGACCACAAAGACTGAGTGCTGAAGAGTTGATGCTTTCAAATTGTGGTGCTGGAGAAGACTCTTGAGAATCCCTTGGACAGCAAGGAGATCAAACCCTTCTATCCTAAAGGAGATCAACCCTGAATATCAATTGGAAGGACTGATGCTGAAGCTGAAGCTCCAATACTTTGGGCCCCTGATCTGAAGAGCTGACTCATTGGAAAAGACCCTGATGGTGGTAAAGACTGAGAGCAGGAGGGGAAAGGGGTGATAGTGAATGAGAAGGTTGGATGGTATCACTGATTCAATGGACTTGAGTTTGAGAAAACTCTGGAAGATAGTGAAGGACAGGGAAACTTGGCATGCTGCAGTACGGGGTTGCAAAGAGTTGGAAATGACCGAGTGACTGAACAACAAATGACTTATGATGTTTACCCTAGCATATCCTCTTGTTGGCTTTCCTGATAGCTCAGTTGGTAAAGAATCCGCCTGCAATGCAGGAGACCCTGGTTCGATTCCTGGGTTGGAAAGATCCGCTGGATCATGGATGGGCCACCCACTCCAGTATTCCCGGACTTCCCTTGTGGCTCAGCTGGTAAAGATCCGCCTGCAATGCAGGAGACCTGCATTCGATCACTGAGTTGGGTAGATCCCCTGAAGAAGGATAAGGCTACCCACTCCAGTATTCTGGCCTGGAGAATTCCATGTGGGGTCACAAAGAATCAGACACGACTGAGCAACTTTCACTTTCATTCTCTTGTTGCCACCCCACCTGGACTGCCTGGTACATTCCCTGAATATATTTGACTTTTTGATAGCAGTTATAGAGTTTAGCAGCCTACTGGTGATGATGTAAAACAGATTTAATTTCTGGTGAAGTATTTCTGGATATAATTAGTTACCCCTAGTGTTGCATATTATTCTTTAAAAAAAATGCAATACCTTTTAAAAAACTGAAGTAAGTATAGTTGATTTATAGTGTTATATTAGTTTCTAGTGTACAGCAGAGTGATTCATATATATATATATATACACACATATATGATTTTTCATACTCTTTTCAATTGTAGTTTTCCTCAGGATATTAAATATTGATAAATATTAATATTTAAATATTAAATTCTGTGCTATACCATAGGGCCTTGTTGTTTATTCATTCTGTATATACTAGTTGCATCTGCTAATCCCAAACTCCCAATCCATCCCTCACCCACCACCCAACCCCATGGCAACCACAAACCTGTTCTCAATGTCTGTGAATCTGTTTCTGTTTTGTAAATAAGTTTATTTGTGTCATGTTCTAGATTCTACATATAAGTGATATCATAAGGTACTTGTCTTTCTCTTTCTGACTTACTTCACTTAGTATGATAATCTCTAGGTCCATTCATGCAGCTGAAAATACCATTATTTCTTATGTCTGAGTAATATTCCATTGTGTATATGAACCAAATCTTCTTTACCTGTCCATCTATTGATGGACATTTAGGTTGTTTCCATGTCTTGGCTATCATAAGTAGTGCTGCTATGAACATAGGGGTGTATGCATCTTTTTGAATTAAGAGTTTTGTGTGGATATATGCTCAGGAGTGTGACTTCCCTGGTAGCTCAGGTTGTAAAGAATCTGCCTGAAATGCAGGAGACCCTGGTTTGAATTCTGAGTTGGGAAGATCCCCTGGAGGAGGGATAGGCTACTCACTCCAGTGTTTCTGGGCTTCCCTAGTGGCTCAGATGGTAAAGAATCCACCTGTAATATGGGATACCTGGTTTCACTCCCAGGTTGGGAAAATCCCCTGGATGAGGGCATGGCAACCCATTCCAGTATTCTTGCCTGGAGACTCCTCATGGACAGAGAAGCCTGGCAGACTGCAGCCATGGGGTTGCAAAGAGTTGAAAAAGAACTGAGCAACTAAGCACAGCACAGCACATGCCCAGGAATACTTATACTTTTAGTTTTTGGAGGAACCTCCATACTGTTTTCCATAGTGGCTCCAACTTATATTCCCACCAATAGTATAGGAGGGTTTCCTTTTCTTCACACCCTCTTACGCATTTGTTATTTGTAGACTTTTTGATGATGGCCATTCTAAGTGGTATGAGGTGGTACCTCATTATAGTTTTGATTTGAAAAATGCCGTAACATTTTAAACTTCGTGTTATGATAGTGGAGGAACCTGGTAGGCTGCAGTTCATGGGGTCGCTAAGAGTCAGACACGACTGAGCGACTTCACTTTCACTTTCATGCATTGGAGAAGGAAATGGCAACCCACTCCAGTGTTCTTGCCTGGAGAATCCCAGGGATGGAGGAGTCTGGTGGGCTGCTGTCTATGGGGTCGCACAGAGTTGGACACGACTGAAGCAACTTAGCAGCAGCAGCAGCATTGCCAGAGAAGAAGCAAATAATTTCAACTCTGGGGAGGAATAATCAACTGTCCAACACTGGATATATGGTGTCATTTAAAGTAATGGTGAACTGGACCCTAAAAGAACACAGTCTTAGGAGCAATTGTGTTGGAATTTAAGGGGCCTATAGGACTCAGATCATGGAATTTTCTTATTATTTCATCATTTTCCAATTTCTACCCAAATCCTCACAACTACATTCAAGGTCAACTATCAAGAAAACAAGACCACATTTTTAAGAAACCATGTTTTTATACTTTTAAGTCCATTTTATGTTCTGTGAAATTCAGTATTCACCTCCCACATTGGAGAAATCCAAAGTTGGGGAGAATCAGTGATTAGTATAATTTCATGATTCATAACTTTAAAAAGTTAATACCCTTCTTCTGTGGACTCTATCTCTCAAAGTATCTTTATTAAGTAATCATTAATTTGTAGTCTTCGTAGTTTTGTCATCAATAAAATATCAAACTGCCAATGAAAGCATAATATTGATCAAAAGATCAATATTAATAGTCAGATTGAGTAATTTGATTGTAACATGTATATGTATATACATGTATATAACATTGTCCATAACATGTAATATAAGGGTTAAGAAAGTATAGTCCTGGCCTTCAAGGGGTTTATAGTCTAGCAGGGAAGATATAATGTACACTGAGTTCATATAATCCAAAAACAAAACCAATTTACGTTTTAAGCTGTTTTATAACCTTTTATTCAGTTCAGTTCAGTTCAGTCACTCAGTCGTATCTGACTATTTGTGACCCCGTGAATGGCAGCACGCCTGGCCTCCTTGTCCATCACCAACTCCTGGAGTTCACTCAGACTCACGTCCATTGAGTCCGTGGTGCCATCCAGCCATCTCATCCTCGATTGTCCCCTTCTCCTCCTGCCCTCAATCCCTCCCAGCATCAGTCTTTTCCAATGAGTCAACTCTTCGCATGCAGTGGCCAAAGTACTGGAGTTTCAGCTTTAGCATCATTCCTTCCAAAGAAATCCCAGGGCTGATCTCCCTCAGAATGGACTGGTCCGATCTCCTTGCAGTCCAAGGGACTCTCAAGAGTCTTCTCCAACACCACAGTTCAAAAGCATCAATTCTTCAGTGCTCAGCCTTCTTCACAGTCCAACTCTCACATCCATACATGGCCACTGGAAAAACTATATCCTTGACTAGATGGATCTTAGTCGGCAAAGTAATGTCTCTGCTTTTGAATATGCAATCTAGGTTGCTCATAACTTTCCTTCCAAGGAGTAAGCGTCTTTTAATTTCATGGCTGCCATCACCATCTGCAGTGATTCTGGAGCCCCCCCAAATAAAGTCTGACACTGTTTCCACTGTTTCCCCATCTATTTCCCATGGAGTGATGGGACCAGATGCCACAATCTTTCTGAATGTTGGGCTTTAAGCCAACTTTTTCACTCTCCACTTTCACTTTCATCAAGAGGCTTTTTAGTTCCTCTTCACTTTCTGCCATAAGGGTAAACTTTTTATTAGATAAATATGATTTTTATTAATCTTTTTGAAATTAGGTCAATAATCTTCATATCTGCTTCTAAGTGGGCTATTACTAGCACACACTGATGGTGAAAAGCCTTGATCCTGTTAGAATTAGATTTCAAAACAATAATTCTATCAAAAGGACTTTGTCATATAAGTGGTTCATGTGTATACACACACACACACACACACACACATATAGTTGAACTAGCATTAAATGAAGTAGATTTGCATTATACAGAATATCTTGGCAAAAGTGGTTTTATTTGGTTTTTATAGTATTTCACACAGTAGTGATACAGTTGAAATGTTAGATTCACTCCCAAACTGTCAAATGTACCCAAACCACAAGAGGGAAAAATGACTGTTTTGCGAGAGGAATTCTCAAAGCAGTCTCTTTTCTAAATGCCAGTTGGCATTTTTGACCTAGGCAGAGCCTCAGGGGAGATTATTCTCTAGTGAGCAATGTGGCATGGATGAACTGTGAAAATCTGGGATTTATTATGCTCATAAAGAATATAACCTTATGCATTCTAGGCTCTTATTTCTTCTACTGGCTGATTTCAGAAGTTTAGGAGGAAGAAGCATATTGTGTCTCACTTCACAGCCTCTAATAATATACATGATTTGTCTCTTTCCCTCACATAAACGCACGTAAACACTCATACTTAAACACACACACATTTATACACAAAGCCTCAAGTGATTTGGACAATGCTATTTATGGAAGAGGTAGGCTCTGGTTCCTAATTCCTGCAGTAATTACTTTATTTCTTGAAGCATGATATTGATTACCCGTACGTTATTATGCATACTGCATAGCATTTTTGACTTTCACTTCATGAAGCTCTTCTTAAGACAGAAGTCATACAATTTAGCTCAGGAAGACTGATGTTTTACATCAACAGAGCAAGTTAATGAAGAGCTTTGTGAAGAAATGTATAGCCTTTAAAAAACTCTGCTGCAGAGGCTGGACAAACCAGTCTTTACTAAGGGCAAGTGTTACAAAGAAGTCTGGAGGTTTGAAAAAGTGAGCAAATTTGAAGAATGAAGCAGTTAGCTACTAATTACACACTACATGATGAAATGCAATTTTTATAACTTGAGTAAAGGTTGAACCCCAAACAATGAAAGTGGAATGAATATAGGCTAATTGATTTCCTTTACTCAATAATCACAGCTAGTGTATTGGTAAAAATATTTCACCATTATGAGGTCCTCCTAGGAAATCTGTTTGTATTCTGGAAATATGAGGCATAATAAAAGTGACCACAAAGCAAGGGGAAGGGATGGTTTAGATTTGGGTTAGAAAATCTGATTTCCCGCATGGAGGAAAAGTAAAGCTGATCCCTGTTTTAGCAATCCATTAGTAGATTTGCTGCATTTGCTACATTACTCAGTTCAGTTCAGTTCAGTCACTCAGTCGTGTCTGACTATTTGCGACCCCATGAATCGCAGCACGCCAGGCCTCCCTGTCCATCACCATCTCCTGGAGTTCACTCAGACTCATGTCCATTGAGTCAGTGATGCCATTCATCTCATCCTGTGTTGTCCCCTTCTCCTCCTGCCCCCAATCCCTCCCAGCATCAGAGTCTTTTCCAATGAGTCAATTCTTCATATAAGGTGGCCAAAGTACTGGAGTTCAGATTTAGCATCATTCCTTCCAATGAACACCCAGGACTGATATCCTCCAGAATGGACTGGTTGGATCTCCTTGCAGTCCAAGGGACTCTCAAGAGTCTTCTCCAACACCACAGTTCAAAAGCATCAATTCTTCGGTACTCGGCTTTCTTCACAGTCCAACTCTTACATCCATAGTGACCACAGGAAAAACCATAGCCTTGACTAGACAGAACTTTGTGGGCAAAGTAATGTCTCTGCTTTTGAATATGCTATCTAGGTTGGTCATAACTTTTCTTCCAAGGATTAAGCGTCTTTTAATTTCATGGCTGCAGTCACCATCTGCAGTGATTTTGGAGCCCCAAAAAATAAAGTCTGACACTGTTTCCACTGTTTCCCCATCTATTTGCCATGAAGTGATGGGACCGGATGCCATGATCTTTGTTTTCTGAATGTTGAGCTTTAAGCCAACTTTTTCACTCTCCACATTCACTTTCATCAAGAGGCTTTTTAGTTCCTCTTCACTTTCTGCCATAAGGGTGGTGTCATCTGCATATTTGAGATTACTGATATTTCTTCTGGCAATCTTGATTCCAGCTTGTGCTTTTTCCAGCCTAGCATTTCTCATGATGTACTCTGTATAGAAGTTAAAGAAGCAGGGTGACAATACACAGCCTTGACATGCTCCTTTTCCTATTTGGAACCAGTCTGTTGTTCCATGTCCAGTTCTAACTGTTGCTTCCTGACCCGCATACAGATTTCTCAAGAGGCAGTTCAGGTGGTCTCGTATTCCCATCTCTTGAAGAATTTTCCACAGTTTATTGTGATCCACACAGTCAAAGGCTTCGGCATAGTCAAGAAAGCAGAAATAGATGTTTTTCTGGAACTCTCTTGCTTTTTCCATGATCCAGCAGATGTTGGCAATTTGATCTCTGGTTCCTCTGCCTTTTTGAAAACCAGCTTGAACATCAGGAAGTTCACAGTTCACATATTGCTGTAACCTGGCTTGGAGAATTTTGAGCATTACTTCACTAGCATGTGAGATGAGTGCAATTGTGCGGTAGTTTGAGCATTCTTTGGTATTGCCTTTCTTTGGGATTGGAATGAAAACTGACCTTTTCCAGTCCTGTGGCCACTGCTGAGTTTTCCAAATTTGCTGGCATATTGAGTGCAGCACTTTCACAACATCATCTTTCAGGATTTGAAATAGCTCAACTGGAATTCTGTCACTTCTGATAGCTTTGTTCATAGTGATGCTTTCTAAGGCCCACTTGGCTTCACGTTTCAGGATGTCTGGCTCTAGACGAGTGATCACACCATCGTGATTATCTGGGTCATGAATATCTTTTTTGTACAATTCTTCTGTGTATTCTTGCCTCCTCTTCTTAATATCTTCTCCTTCTGTTAGGTCCATACAATTTCTGGACTTTATGGAGCCCATCTTTGCATGAAATGTTCCCTTGGTATCTCTAATTTTCCTGAAGTGATCTCTAGTCTTTTCCATTCTATTCTTTTCCTCTATTTCTTTGCACTGATCACTGAGGAAGGCTTTTTTAATCTCTTCTTGCTATTCTTTGGAACTTTGCATTCAGATGCTCATATCTTTCATTTTCTCCTTGGCTTTTCACTTCTCTTTTTTTCACAGCTATTTGTAAGGCCTCCCCAGACAGCCATTTTGCTTTTTTGCATTTATTTTTCATGGGGATGGTCTTGATCCCTGTCTCCTGTACAATGTCATGAACCTCAGTCCATAGTTCATCAGGTACTCTATCTATCAGATCTAGGCCCTTAAATCTATTTCTCACTTCCACTGTATAATCATAAGGGATCTGATTTAGGTCATACCTCAATGGTCTCGTGGTTTTCCCTACTTTCTTCAATTTAAGTCTGAATTTGGCAATAAGGAGTTCATGATCTGAGCTGCAGTCAGTTCCTGGTCTTGTTTTGTTGACTGTATAGAGCTTCTCCATCTTTGGCTGCAAAGAATATAATCAATCTGATTTTGGTGTTGACCATCTGGTGATGTCCATGTGTAGAGTCTTCTCTTGTGCTGTTGGAAGAGGGTGTTTGCTATGACCGGTGCATTTTATTGGCAAAACTCTATTAGGCTTTGCCCTGCTTCATTCCGTACTCCAAGGCCAAATTTGCCTGTTACTCCAGGTGTTTCTTGACTTCCTACTTTGGCATTCCAGCCCCCTATATTGAAAAGGACATCTTTTTTGGGTGTTAGTTCTAAAAGGTCTTGTAGGTCTTCATAGAACTGCTCAACTTCAGCTTCTTCAGCGTTACTGGTTGGGGCATAGACTTGGATTATTGTGATATTGAATGGTTTACCTTGGTGACGAACAGAGATCATTCTGTCATTTTTGAGATTGCATCCAAGTATTTCATTTTGGACTCTTTTATTGACCATGATGGCTACTCCATTTCTTCTAAGGGATTCTTGCCCACAGTAGTAGATATAATGGTCATCTGAGTTAAATTCACCCATTCCAGTCCATTTTAGTTTGCTGATTCCTAGAACATCGATGTTCACCCTTGTCATCTCTTGTTTGACCACTTCCAATTTGCCTTGATTCATGGACTTGACATTCCAGGTTCCTATGCAATATTGCTCTTTATAGCATTGGACCTTGCTTCTATCACCAGTCACATCCACAGCTGGGTATTATTTTTGCTTTGGCTCCATCCCTTCATTATTTCTGGAGTTATTTCTCCACTGATCTCCAGTAGCATATCGGGCACCTACTGACCTGGGGAGTTCCTCTTTCCTTATCCTATCATTTTGCTTTTTCATACTGTTCATGGGGTTCTCAAGGCAAGAATACTGAAGTGGTTTGCCTTTCCCTTCTCCAGTGGGCCACATTCTGTCAGACATCTCCACCACGACCCTCCCATTTTGGGTGACCCCAAGGGCATGGATTAATTTCATTGATTTAGACAAGTCTGTGGTCCTAGTGTGATTAGATTGACTAGTTTTCTGTGATTATGGTTTCAGTGTGTCTGCCCTCTGATGCCCTCTTGAAACACCTACCATCTTATTTGGGTTTCTTTTAACTTGGCCGTGGGGTATCTCTTCATAGCTGCTCCAACAAAGCACAGCTGCTGCTCCTTATCTTTGACGAGGGGTATCTCCTCACCGCCGCCCCTCCTGCCCTTGAACATGGAATAGCTCCTCTAGGTCCTCCTGTGCCCATGCAGCCACCACTCCTTGGACGTAGGGTAGCTCTTCTCGGCTGCTGCCCCTGACCTCGGATGTGGGGTAGCTAGCTCCTCTTGGCCGCACTAAGTGAGCGGTCGCAGCCACCCTCACTAAGTGAAGACATTACTATGAAAGGTTAAATAAGACTGATAGAAAAAAAAGGATAATGTGTTGTAACTTAAGGGAGAAGGTAAACTTTATTTTTATTTATTTATTAATTTTTTTAAGGCTCGATGCTCTAGGGACATCTAGCTTGATTTAGTGCACTTTGTTGTTGTTTTTTTTTAAATTTTAAAATCTTTAATTCTTACATGCGTTCCCAAACATGACCCCCCCTCCCACCTCCCCCCCCCACAACAACTCTCTGGGTCATCCCCATGCACCAGCCCCAAGCATGCTGCACCCTATGTCAGACATGGACTGGCGATTCAATTCTTACATGATAGTTTACATGTTAGAATTCCCATTCTCCCAAATCATCCCACCCTCTCCCTCTCCCTCTGAGTCCAAAAGTCCGTTATACACATCTGTGTCTTTTTTCCTGTCTTGCATACAGGGTCGTCATTGCCATCTTCCTAAATTCCATATATATGTGTTAGTATACTGTATTGGTGTTTTTCTTTCTGGCTTACTTCACTCTGTATAATTGGCTCCAGTTTCATCCATCTCATCAGAACTGATTCAAATGAATTCTTTTTAACAGCTGAGTAATACTCCATTGTGTATATGTACCACTGCTTTCTTATCCATTCATCTGCTGATGGACATCTAGGTTGTTTCCATGTCCTGGCTATTATAAACAGTGCTGCGATGAACATTGGGGTACATGTGTCTCTTTCAATTCTGGTTTCCTCGGTGTGTATGCCCAGAAGTGGGATTGCTGGGTCATAAGGGAGTTCTATTTGCAATTTTTTAAGGAATCTCCACACTGTTCTCCATAGTGGCTGTACTAGTTTGCATTCCCACCAACAATGTAGGAGGGTTCCCTTTTCTCCACACCCTCTCCAGCATTTATTGCTTGCAGATTTTTGGATCGCAGCCATTCTGACTGGTGTGAAGTGGTACCTCATTGTGAAAGGTAAACTTTAAATGAGGGTCCAAAAGCTCACTAGAAGGATGGAATGGGGAGAGAGATGGGAGGGAATTTCAAGAGGGAGGGGACATATGTATACCTATGGCTGATTCTTGTTGCTCTTTGACAGAAAACAACCAAATTCTGTAAAGCAGTTATCCTTCAGCTAAAAAATAAATTAAAAATAAAGGCTACATTCAATTATAAAAACAAACAACAGCAACAAAAACCCACAAAATCTCAAATTCTAAAATGGTACATGGCTAGATGTGGAGTTACATTGAAATGATCGGTTTTTGCTCAATAAAGGATGCTTAAGATAAATAAGGTGATAAATGACTGTTAGAGACAATATTTGAATTTTGTAAAATCAAGAAGTGGTTAATTTCTAGGATTAAAAACAAGAAAAATGTCGAAAATCAAATGGATAAATGGACAAAAGATATGGGTTGATAATTTAGATGGGGAAGTCTAGTTTGCCGTTGTAAAGTAGTAATTCAGGAAATGGAAATGAATTTACATCTGAAATATGATTTTATATTAATCAGATTAGTCATGATTACAAAGAAGCATTCTACTAAGTGAAAGGTTGTGGGTGGCTCTAATGTTCATGCTCTGTGAGAATATAAATGGTACATTTTTCTTTTCTAGGAGTCAGTCTTTAGTGAGAGTAATACTATGCCAGCTTTATGACCTTCCACCCCCATGGACATATATGCCAGGCAGTCCTTTTTCTCTTGCTTGCTTCTTCTTATCATATTTTATATCACTTTTCATGTTCAGATTTTCACATTCATCTGCTTTGAGGAATTCATTGCTTTTTAATCATAACCGAATGATCAGGATATACTTCTACCAACTATACAGATTAGACATTAGGTATACATGATAACTTGCCATCAGCCAGGAAATTTTTTCACAGTCACTAAGGAAACATTTTTAGGGTTTATATCAGCCATTGTGGGAAAGGGGAAATGAGGGCAGAGTAGGTTTCTATCATTAGGAGAGTGCAAAGTACGCTGTGGAGATTGCATAGTAAGGAAAAATCACAACTAGAAACAGTGGACTAGATATAAATACAAGTCTCAAACACAATATTGATACAGCAAAGATAAATTTTATATATTTTAAATAAAATGTTTATTTCTATTACATTTATATATATATGTTTGATTCAGACTAATAATTTTTTTCAGCTAAGAGAATGGAAATGAAACACAGGGTGAAGGTTAGTCAGTTAGCATATGCAGAGATACTCCTTCATTATCCAGGATTCTCTATGTTGCCAAGCATGGATAGCATGTAATTCACTGTGCTTCTGTTGCCCCCAGGCCACTGAAGGAGCTAGTCCTAAATTCTAAGAAGAATGGTCACAGCATAATGCCATTTATGTGAATTAGTGCATGAGATACAAACCCATTTGAGATATTATGCATGCATGCAAGCTAAGTCGCCTCAGTCGTGTCTGACTCTGTATGACCCTATAGGAAATATGTACATGGTCTTTGTCTTCAGCTCCTGGCCAGTTTCCAAAATCTTTGCAATTTCCTAAAGTAATACAAGTGATGGGAACATCTTTTGTTTGAATATTTGATCTTTGACCCTGGTTCCTCACACAGGGTGTCTAAATCTCTTAGAAGTTCCTAGGTGATAGGAGTGTCTTTTGTTCTAATGGGGTTACTCTTGATGGGCTCCTTTATGGCTTCAGGTTGGAGGCTGATCACCAGAAAAACCAAACCATAATTAGAAGCTTGAAACTTTAAATCCCCATACCTGATCCTCTGGGGAGGAAAGAAAGGTTGGAGATTGAGTCAATAATTCGTCATCCCTGTGTAATGAACCCTCCATAAAGACCTCTGAACTATAGGATTTGGAGAACTTCTAGGTGGGTGAGCATTTTATCCATGTTGGGATATATGTAGGGAGGGAGGTGGTGCACCCCAACTCCACAGAAACACAAGCTCCTGCTCTGGACCTTGCCTTATGCCTCTCATTATCTGGCTACTTGTCTATATCCTTTATCATGTTCTTTATTATATTGTAAAACCTGTAAATGTAAATAAGTGATCCCTTGAGTTCAGTGAAACATCCTAGCAAATTACTGAAGTAGGGGAGGGGGTCATGGGCTATAAAACAATTTATAGTCAGTCAATCAAAAGTACAGGTGACAACCTAGACTTATGATTGGCCTCTAAGGTAGAGACAGTTTTATGGGAAGAGGCATCAGTTATCTACTGAATTGTAGGACACTGAGCTGGTATAAGAAAACTAGTCAGTGTGGGACAAAAGCCCTATGCATTTGGTGGCCAGAAGTATCATGAGTAGTAGAGGAGAAACATTAGCGTTTTTCATTATTTACATGCTAATTTGAAGAAATTATTATTTTATATGTTGATATTATATAATTAATGTCGCAAAGAGTCGGACAAGACTGAGTGACTGAACTGAACTAAATATATAGTATTAATATAATATTAAATAGTATAACATTATTTAATATAATAATAATTTCTTCAAATTAGCATGTATGTTTATAAAATGGCATACTGAAAAATGCTTATGTTTCTCCACCTGATGCCAAGAATTGACTCATTGGAAAAGACCCTGATTCTAGGATAGATTGAAGGTGGGAGGAGAAGGGGACGACGGAGGATGAGGTGGTTGGATGGCATCACCAACTCAATGGACATGAGTTTGAGTAAGCTCCGGAAGTTGGTGATGGACAGGGAAGCCTGACATGCTGCAGTCCATGGGGTTGCAAAGAGTCGGACACAGCTGAACAACTGTACTGAACTGAACTGAACTGAAGTCTATATAATTGAAAAATATATAACTAAAAGATGACACCACCCTTATGGCAGAAAGTGAAGAGGAACTAAAAAGCCTCTTGATGAAAGTGAAAGAGGAGAGTGAAAAAGTTGGCTTAAAGCTCAACATTCAGAAAACAAAGATCATGGCATCCGGTCCCATCACTCCATGGGAAACAGATGGGGAAACAGTGGAAACAGTGTCAGACTTTATTTTTTTGGGTTCCAAAATCACTGCAGATGGTGACTGCAGCCATGAAATTAAAAGACGCTTACTTCTTGGAAGAAAAGTTATGACCAACCTAGAGAGTATATTCAAAAGCAGAGACATTACTTTGCTGACTATGGTCCGTCTAGTCAAGGCTATGGTTTTTCCTGTGGTCATGGATGGATGTGAGAGTTGGACTGTGAAGAAGGCTGAGCACTGAAGAATTGATGTTTTTGAACTGTGGTGTGGAAGACTCTTGAGAGTCCCTTGGATTGCAAGGAGATCCAACCAGTCCATTCTGAAGGAGATCAACCCTCGGATTTCTTTGGAAGGAGTGATGCTAAAGCTGAAACTCCAGTACTTTGGCCACCTCACGAGAAGAGTTGACTCATTGGAAAAGACTCTGATGCTGGGAGGGATTGAGGGCAGGAGAAGAAGGGGATGACACAGGATGAGATGGCTGGATGGCAGCACTGACTCGATGGACGTGAGTCTGAGTGAACTCCGGGAGTTGGTGATGGACAGGGAGGGCTGGCGTGCTGCGATTCATGGGGTCACAAAGAGTCGTGCACGACTGAGAGACTGAACTGAACTGAAAAGATGTACAATAGAGTGATTCACAATTTTTAAAGGTTATATTCCATTTATAGTTACTATAAAATATTGGCTATATATCCTTATAACTTATTTTATGCCTAAAAATTTGTACCTCTAATGGCTTTGTTGCCCCCTCCTCTCTCTCCCCACTAATAACCACTAGTTTGTTCTCTATATGTGAGTCTGCTTCTGGTTTGTTATATTGACTAGTTTGTTGGGTGTTTTAGGTTCCACATTTCAGTGATATCATATAGTATTTATTATTTAAGTCTGATTTATTTCAATAAATGCCAGTGTAATGCCTTCCAAGTCCATGTATACTGCTGAAAATGGCAAAATTTCACTCTTTTTATGACTAATATTCCATTGCATATACATACTACATCTTCTTTATCCATTTATCTGTTGTTGGATGTTTATGTTGCTTCCACATCTTGACTATTGTAAATAATGCTACTATGAACATTTCAGTGAATGTATCTTTTTGTATTAGTGTTTTTAATTTTGCATATATACCCAGGGGTGGAATTGCTGGTTCTAATTTAAAGATATATATTGAAACAGAGCAGGTAGTGGAGGGAAGGGGGCGTGAGTGATGGGAACTGGAGTGGAGAGTAAGGATAAAGGGGAAAACATATAACAACCAATAGAGAATTCCACATTTCTTTCCAGAATTTCTCAAACAAAAGTAGACTTTAAAGATTTGTTTCATTTTAATGTTTTATTGGCATTTATCTTGGAAATAGTAATGAAACGAGTATAGGACCCAGATTAGAAAACAGTTTTGTTTTGACCATTCTGACTAGATGAGCCATCACTGCCTCCATGCTCATAATCCTTAGCTACAAAATAATGATACTACTGATCTTTTTACTTTTTGAGATCAATCAAATGAGTTCTAACATGTAATAGTGCTTTGTAACTCAAATATTTTCTAATGTTAATTTAACTCCCTTTGTAGCAAGTTGTCACACATAGAAACTTTGTGTCCTTTTAGTAAACCAAGTTAGAAACTGAAAAGGAAGTCTCTCTTACTCTCACATGGTTCTCCATTCATCTGAAAACAAATGTTAATCATAATTTTTTTGTTCAATTAGGAACAGTTTAGTGCAGTAGTTTAGAGCTGGCCTCAGACTGGATTAGCAATGAGCCCCCACTTGCTGTCAGTGACATGGGGAAACTGACTTAAATGTATTTTATTTTATTGAAGTATAATTGACTTATAATATTATGTTAGTTTCAGGTGTGCAGCACAGAGATTCAGTCATATATTCCTTTTGAGATTCTAAGTTATTAAAAAATATTGAATATATTTCCCTGTGCTGTACAGTAGGTCCTTGCTGGTTATGACTTAAGCTTTTTAAGTTTGGGTTTTCTTACCTGTAAGGTGAGGGTGGTCATACCTACCTCTAGGTAGGGTTAAGAGAATAATATGAGGTAATGAATATAATGTGCTTAAAACAGTCCCTGTCACAGAGCATTTAGCAAATGTCAGTTGTTGTTATTATTATTTATCATTTAATTAAGGTAAAACTCAGTGATTGACTCTGGCTACTCTCTTTACTCATGCTTTTTACAGTAAATAATCCAAGTTGATTCCAAAAAATATCAAGGAAAACAAAAACAAATAAAACTAATAGGAGGAAAGCTCTTCTGAAGTATTAAGAGCATGTAAGATAAATATGTTTTACTTACCAACATGGCTAACATCCATACAGTCTTTTGGCCGAATTCTAGTCTACTTAGGCATTCCAACTCTGGAAGACATTTAGTCTAGTCCTCTCTCTTTTTTCTTTCTTTTAATTCTGTCTTGTCTCTAGTTCAGAGAGAATTTAGAGCTATGATTGGGTTATGGTCCCCTCAGCTATTTCATCTTTAATATCAATATTTTTTGACATTTAAATTAAAAATAGCATTCATAAGCCTGTTCTGATTTTAAAAGTAATAATATGTTTGTGCTGGGAATTTTGGAAAATATAGAAAAAGATAAGGGTAAACTTGAAATCACTTATATTCACATTATCTAAAGAATGAAGGTTGATATTTTAAAGTAAAAACACTGTTTAACTACTTATATTTGACAGAAGAAAGAGTACTAAAATGTAACTGAAGGGGATACTAAATTTAGTTCATTTTAAAAATATGAAATCATTGCTGGAAGAAGTTCCTATCAAAGTTAAAATAAAAAATTAAGAAAAAAATGAAAAGATTTCAGATATGCTTTATTGTTGTGACTATTGTTACTATGACTGAAACTGCAGATTTCTTAGAGAGCGTAGAGTTGAGTTTCCAGATGGTAAAAGTTAGGTACTATCTCATAAAAATCAGTTCACTTTTCATTAACTTCAAAACTATTTGAAGTTCAAGCCCACTTTTAGAAACTACTCTCTAAGAGAAATTAATATGGAAAGACTTATCTGTAAGCACAGTGTATGGTAAATGACAAATTACACTTTTAGAAAACACACATACTATGAATTAGGAGTACTAGTTAGTCTGATTTGTCCTTCTGAATTATATAACTAAATGTTTGGCTTTGTTGTTTCACAAAGCTTTATTATTTTCATGTGCTCAAAATTACTTCATATATGGCTTTGTTTTTAGATTATAACTTTATTTTTTTCTATTAGAAACTATTTTATTGAAGTATAGTTGATTTACAATGTTGTGTTATTTTCTGCAGTACAGCAAAGCAATTCAGTTATACATATATATATATGCATTCCTTTTTATATTCTTTTCCATTATGATATATCACAGGCTATTGAATATACTTCCCTGTGCTATATACAGCAGAATCTCATTGTTTATCCGTTCTGTACATACTAGTTTAAATCTGCTTACCCCAAACTTTTACTCCAAGTGTCTCCCTACCCTCCTTCCCCTTGGCAACCACAAGTCTGTTCTTCATGCCTGTGAATCTCTTTCTATAGGAACTTAATTTCTTGTTGGTAAGAAGAGGAATATTGTCTTATTAGCAGCATTTTATAATTTTACATTCTTACTTGTAAAATTTCATAATAATATTTAATCTAAATTTTAAGACATTTTCCGACAAAGTTCTCAGACTTCCAGTTCTAATATGAAGCAGTAGTTTTTTTAACCGATGGCACAGCTTTCATATTGATATTTGTCTTAATTGTTAGTGCTTTGCACTGAATCATGTCCTTCCAAAATTCTATGTTGAAGCCCTAATTCTCAAATATGACTTTTTGGGATACAGTCTTAAGGAGATGTAATTATGGTTAAATGGGGTCTTAAGGGTGGAGCCTTAATCTGATAGGATTAGTGTCCTTGTGAGAGACAAAAAAAAGTGCTCACTTTTTCTGTCTCCATGTGTGCATGAAGAAGTAGTCACACGAACACACTGTAACATAGCAGCTGTCTACAAGGCAGGAAGGGAAAACTTATCAGAAACCAACCATGCTGGTGTCCTAATCTTAGCTTTCCAGCCCCCAAACTGTGAGAAAATATGTTTCTGTTGTTTAAGGCACCCATTCTATGGTATTTTGTTCTGGCAGCCAAAGCAGACCGATTTCACCATTTCTTGAGTCCCGCGTTGTCTTTTGAATTTTTTCTTTACTGGAGTTTGTCTAAGAAAACATTTCTTTTTAGAATGAGTGTATGAATGATGGACTTCTGGTTTCTTGAATATCTGAAAATGTTATTTTGAATTAAGCTATAATGTACTGTATTTATTCATATATGTTTTATTTATAAGGCCAAATTATATCAAAATTTGAAATTGCAGGCATTGGTATGCACAATACAATTAAAATAACAAAGCATGATAAATCTGCAAACTACCTGAGTAAGTTATGATATAGAGCTAAGTTGATGTAAATCTCAGCAATGTATTGAAGATATTTGTTTGTTTGATGATCCCCTCAGCTAGTTTTATGTAACAGTGTCACTATACATTTAAGTTATGGTATAAATTTGTATCAAAATTGTCATCTAAAGTCACTGAGCTTCTCTAGGAGCACTTGAACTGCTTACATGAATGCTACTTGTTATGTAATATAATAAAAGATATTTATCACTTAGCCTGCTGTTAAGTGAGTGTGCCTAAATGAAAACTAAATGATATATCACAGATTTAACCATATATTTTCAGACTATATTTTTCTTCAACCATCATAATGAATGTGTGGGTCACTGGCCCCAGGCTTTTTTCAATTCATGATTGCAATCTTCATCTTTGTAATGCACTTGTAATTACACTTTGTAATTATCTATTAGCTCATGTCTATTAATAGTAATCTCAAGGTTTCCTGTTTTATTAACCTTGCAAGCTTTAATTTTTTTCTTAGTTGAATTGCATGTTGCAACTATTTAGTTTCTCTTGAATATCAACTAGTAAGTCTTGTTAAATAGCTGTAATGGTTAGAATAATAATCCTTCATTGCACATGGATTAATCACAGCAATCTCTTCTATTCTCTAGAAGTTCTATCATATATTCTGAGATTTGGCACATGACAGGCAAGCTTATGGTCTTAAAATTACTTTTTATTTCAATGCCTTAGAACATTTTATATAATATGCTTGCATTTTATAAGACAGAGAATGACAAACTCCTCTTTTATAGCTATATGAGTATATATTTTGTGTATGTGTGTATATATTAATATATATATTGATACTATGAAATAACTGTTCTTCTATCAACTTTGTCTAGGGCCAAACTGCAAGTCACATCTCCATCTATCTTCCATACAGAAGCAGTAGGATTACTAGTTCAAAGTTTCCACTGGTACAATTACTAATGACCCACAATCAGTTTGCACCTTCTGTATGAGACTCTGTGAAGTCGATGTGGAATTCTGTCAGACGGAATAGTGCTTAGTTTCTCCTGATCTTTTCTGTGTCTTTGGCTTATATTTTCTGGGTATTTATTTCTCCATTTGGCTGATGCCATGCACTCTGTCTTTCTTTTCCAATAAGTTCTCATAATTTCTTGTCTGGGTAATCATTTTTTTAAGACCATAAATCCATAGGTATTAATTTTTGTTACGTTTGCTGCCATTTCAGTGGGATTTGTGTGTATGGAGGGGAAGAAGCCAATTCATTTAGTCTTTACTTCTTGAACTAGGTGTCTCTTTTTCTTCTATGGGTCCCCCGGTTAGTAGAGTATGAACTTTAGGGACTCCACAAAGTCATTAGATTTTTTCTTGTTCCTCAGAACAAGCAACCTCAAAATTACCATCCATGAGGCCATCCATTTTCCTACCACCTTTCTATTGATTATCTGTGGGGGGGGAATCTGTGTTTACTGCTCGCAAATTATCACACTCTTCACCTCCAATATTACAGAGGCTTTTACTTTTTTTTTTTTGCATTTAAAACATTATTCCTTTTAAGGAAAGTACCCTACCCTCTGTCTACTTCAGATCCCATATATCACAAATACATTCTTTAGAAGTAAACTTTCCTTTTAATTTGGGCCACAGAGCACCAAGATAAGAAGTCAAATAAAGGAAAGGAAGTGAATAAAAATCCTTTGAGTAAATAATAAGAAATCCTAACTTAGAATAATGAAACACTTTGAGGACATCAAACTGAGCCACCTCCTTTTATGGATAAGGTAGTTAAAATAAACTTTTAATTTCTATTCAAATACAACCCCTTTCAGTGACTGAAAGAAAATGCCAATGTTAAATATGCAAGGTAGACTTTCTGTGCAAACCCTTATGGCAATGAAAAGAGAGTTTCTTAAGGGAAGTGCTGTAACATTAATGACTTTTGAGTGACTGCAATAATGCTATTGTCATGAGCCACTCTGGACAAGCCCAGGAGACTAAAACTTCCCTTTTCACATCAATCATTACTGGAGTATTGAATGGGTGACTAATGGTGTTGTTGGCCTGTAGTTATGTTCACGACTCCTTTTTGGAGAATAATAATCTTCACATTTCTGCTTGTGGCCCTGGCAGAACTGGCAAGGAGAATACAATTTTCTATTTTCTATCCAAAGGATGGAAATGCTGCCCCAGAGGCTGCCCATGGTGAAAGCTAGAACTACTGTTCATTCTCAAATGGTGCTCTCCTACTCACCAATAACTCCATGGTTTCTAAAGTTCTGGTGGATTCCCTTTTCTCCACACCCTCTCCAGCATTTATTGCTTGCAGATTTTTGGATCGCAGCCATTCTGACTGGTGTGAAGTGGTACCTCATTGTGGTTTTGATTTGCATTTCTCTAATAATGAGTGATGTTGAGCATCTTTTCATGTGTTTGTTAGCCATCCGTATGTCTTCTTTGGAGAAATGTCTATTTAGTTCTTTGGCCCATTTTTTGATTGGGTCATTTATTTTTCTGGAATTGAGCTACATAAGTTGCTTGTATATTTTTGAGATGAGTTGTTTGTCAGTTGCTTCATTTGCTATTATTTTCTCCCATTCAGAAGGCTGTCTTTTCACCTTGCTTATATTTTCCTTTGTTGTGCAGAAGCTTTTAATTTTAATTAGATCCCATTTGTTTATTTTTGCTTTTATTTCCGGAATTCTGGGAGGTGGATCATAGAGGATCCTGCTGTGATTTATGTCTGAGAGTGTTTTGCCTATGTTCTCCTCTAGGAGTTTTATAGTTTCTGATCTTACATTTAGATCTTTAATCCATTTTGAGTTTATTTTTGTGTACGGTGTTAGAAAGTGATCTAGTTTCATTCTTTTACAAGTGGTTGACCAGTTTTCCCTCCTACACTGTTGGTGGGAATGCAAACTAGTACAGCCACTATGGAGAACAGTGTGGAGATTCCTTAAAAAATTGCAAATAGAACTACCTTATGACCCAGCAATCCCACTTCTGGGCATACACACTGAGGAAACCAGAATTGAAAGAGACACATGTACCCCAATGTTCATCGCAGCACTGTTTATAGTAGCCAGGACATGGAAACAACCTAGATGTCCATCAGCAGATGAATGGATAAGAAAGCAGTGGTACATATACACAATGGAGTATTACTCAGCTGTTAAAAAGAATTCATTTGAATCAGTTCTGATGAGATGGATGAAACTGGAGCCAATTATACAGAGTGAAGTAAGCCAGAAAGAAAAACACCAATACAGTATACTAACACATATATATGGAATTTAGGAAGATGGCAATGACGACCCTGTATGCAAGACAGGAAAAAAGACACAGATGTGTATAACGGACTTTTGGACTCAGAGGGACAGGGAGAGGGTGGGATGATTTGGGAGAATGGGAATTCTAACATCTATACTATCATGTAAGAATTGAATCGCCAGTCCATGTCTGACGTAGGGTGCAGCATGCTTGGGGCTGGTGCATGGGGATGACCCAGAGAGATGTTGTGGGGAGGGAGGTGGGAGGGGGGGGTCATGTTTGGGAACGTAAGAATTAAAGATTTTAAAATTTAAAAAAAAAAAGTTCTGGTGGAAAGTTGAAAAATAACATCACATGTTACTATTCATCCTGACCTGGATCACTTAACAATTACATGATTAATTGACTAATTATTGCTAACACTGGTAATATAATTCATACTACCAAAACAAGTCCACCAGAATGACATCAAAGCTGTGGATTATAATACAACTGTGGTGGTGCTGTCTGATGTAGAAAAGACCATGCTGATTTCAGGCTCTGTGTTGAAAAACCACTCAAGTGATGATAGGTTGAGTATAAGCAAGGCAGCCAATGAGGTCAAACCATTTACATTAGAGGTAGAAAAAACTAGGTATTCTAGTGTAGATGTGTTATTCCCATAATTTATAGTCTTTACCTCTAAAGTGACCTACTTCTATCTTTTGTCCCCATCCAATATTATATTACCATATTTTTCACATCATTCAGTACATACACTTCCATACTTGATATTGTATTATCTGCTTTTGTTGTCAAGAAGAGTACGACAAAGACTTTATTCTTCTGATCTTATTCTTAGCATGTATCTAAACTGCACAGAACATTTGCTATTTCAATTTCTCATTTTCTGTCCATTTACTAACTGTGTTATTGGGCAAGTTATTTAATTTCTCTGAACATGATGGGTACTTTGCATGTGTGAGGCTATTTTGGACATTCTACAGATTACATTAAAAAGACAATCTTCTCTGTTCTTTCTTTCATCTTCTAGCACAATGTCTTATGCATAACAAACTTACTGTGAGTTGATGAAATTAACTAAACTAACACACAGCACTCACCCTCAGTAAAGTTTCAGTCAGTTCAGTTCAGTCGCTCAGTCGTGTCTGACTTTGTGAAACCCTGGACTGCACCATGCCAGGCTTCCCTGTCAATCAACAACTCCCAGAGCTCATTTAAACTACTGTCCATGGAATCAGTGATGCCATCCAACCATCTCATCCTGTCATCCTCTCTCCTCCTACCTTTAATCTTTCCCAGCATCAAGGTCCATTCAAATGAGTCAGTTCTTTGCATCAGGTGGCCAAAATATTGGAGTTTCAGCTTTAGCATCAGTCCTTCCAATGAATATTCAGGACTGATGTCCTTTAGGATGGACTGGTTGGATCTCCTTGCAGTCCAAGGGACTCTCAAGAGTCTTCTCCAACACCACAGTTCAAAAGCATCAGTTCTTCAGCATTCAGCTTTCTTTAGAGTCGAACTCTCACATCCATACACGACTATTGGAAAAACCATAGATTTGACTAGATGGATCTTTGTTGGCAAAGTAATGTCTCTGCTTTTTAATATGTTGTCTGTTGCTGCTGCCATTGCTAAGTTGCCTCAGTCGTGTCTGACTCTGTGCGACCCCAGAGATGGTAGCCCACCAGGCTCCCCTGTCCCTGGGATTCTCCAGGCAAGAACACTGCAGTGGGTTGCCATTTCCTTCTCCACTGCATGAAAGTGAAAAGTGAAAGTGAAGTCATTCAGTCGTGTCCAACTCTTAGTGATTCCCTGGACTGCAGCGTACCAGGCTCCTCAGTCCATGGGATTTTCCAGGCAAGAGTACTGGAGTGGGTCACCAGTGCCTTCTCTGAATATGCTGTCTAGGTTGGTGATAACTTTTCTTCCAAGGAGCAAGGGTACAATTAGACTGACAATAGTGTAACTAAGTATCATATGTGCATACCTCATGCTCTATTCCACTCTCTGCTCTAAAAGCAACTCTATTCCACTCTGACACCCCAGAGAAATTCTAAACATGAATACAAAGATAGAGGCACAAACATGCTCTTTGTAGCATTGTTTGTAATAGCAAAGAATTAAAAGCATCTTTAAATATCTAAGTAAAGAGAGAAATAAAATGCTGTATTCAGTTCAGTTCAGTTCAGTCACTCAGTTGTGTCTAACTCTTTGTGACCCCATGAATCGCAGCACCCCAGGCCTCCCTGTCCATCACCAACTCCTGGAGTTCACTCAGACTCACGTCAATTGAGTCAGTGATGCCATCCAGCCATCTCATCCTCGGTCGTCCCCTTTTCCTCCTGCCCTCAATCCCTCCCAGCATCAGAGTCTTTTCCAATGAGTCAACTCTTCGCATGAGGTGGCCAAAGTACTCGAGCTTCAGCTTTAGCATCATTCCTTCCAAAGAAATCCCAGGGCTGATCTCTTTTAGGATGGACTGGTTGGATCTCCTTGCAGTCCAAGGGACTCTCAAGAGTCTTCTCCAACACCACAGTTCAAAAGTATCAATTATTTGGTGCTCAGCTTTCTTCACCGTCCAACTCTCATATCCATACATGACTACTGGAAAAACCATAGCCTTGACTAGACAGATCTTTGTTGGCAAAGTAATGTCTCTGCTTTTGAATATGCTATTTAGGTTGGTCATAACTTTCCTTCCAAGGAGTTCAGTTCAGTCACTCTTTTTTATGGGGATGGTCTTAATCCCTGTATCCTGTACAATGTAATGAACCTCAGTCCATAGATCATCAGGCACTCTATCTATCAGATCTAGTCCCTTAAATCTATTTCTCACTTCCACTGTATAAGCATAAGGGATTCAACTTAGGTCATACCTTAATGGTCTACTGGTTTTCCCTACTTTCTTCAATTTAAGTCTGAATTTGGCAATAAGAAGGTCATGATCTGAGCCACAGCCAGCTCCTGGTCTTGTTTTTGCTGACTGTATAGAGCTTCTCCATCTTTGGCTGCAAAAAATGTAATCAATCTGATTTCAGTGTTGACCGTCTGGTGATGTCCATGTTTAGAGTCTTCTCTTGTGTTGTTGGAAGAGAGTGTTTGCCATGACCAGTGTGTTCTCTTGGCAAAACGCTATTAGCTTTTCCCCTGCTTCATTCCATATTCCAAGGCCAAATTTGCTTGTTACTCCAGGTGTTTCTTGACTTCCTACTTTTGCATTCCAGTCCTCTATAATAAAAAGGGTAATACAGGGCTATAGCAACTCACAATGGACCTCTCACTTAACATTGATAGTGATCAACCTTTTATTGATCAACCCATGAAAGACTGACCCAGACTTGCCTGTGAATGTCCAGGAGTCTCCAGCAGAGGCATGGGTTGGCAGTGGCCTGGTGCAGGGTTGGGGGCACTGAGGGCAGAAGGACCTGCATGGGACATTTTGAAGGAGATCACCATTAATTCGTTACCTCCACCATACTTTGGCTTCAGTTCAAACAATAGGGAAGGAACACAGTCCCACCCATCATCAGAAAATTGAATTAAAGATTTACTGAGCCCATCAGAAGAAGACCTCCTCAGTCAGTCTCTCCCATCAGGAAGTTTCCATAAGCCTCTTATCCCTCTTCATCAGAGGGCAGACAGATTGAAAACCACAATCACAGAAAACTAACCAATCTGATCACATGGACCACAGCCTTGTGTAACTCAATGAAACTATGTGCCATGCCATGTAGGGCCACCCAAAATGGACAAGTCATGGTGGAAAGTTCTGTCAAAATGAACTAGAGAAGGAAATGGCAAACCACTTCAATCTTGCCTTGAGAACCCCATGATTAGTATGAAAAGGCAAAAAGATAGGACACTGAAAGATGAACTCCCCAGGTCAGTAGGTGCCCAATATGCTACTGGAGATCAGTGGAGAAATAACTCCAGAAAGAATAAAGAGATGGAGCCAAAGCAAAACAACACCCAGTTGTGGATGTGACTGGTGATGGAAGTAAAGTCTGATGCTGTAAAGAGCAATAATGCATAGGAACCTGGAATGTTAGGTCCATGAATCAAGGCAAATTGGAAGTGGTCAAACAGGAGATGGCAAGAGTTGAAATGTTGACATTTTAGGGATCAGCGAACTAAAATGGACTGGAATGGGTGAACTTAGTTCAGATGACCATAATATCTGCTACTGTGGGCAAGAATCCCTTAGAAGAAATGGAGCAGCCGTCATAGTCCAAAATGCAATATTGGATGCAATCTCAAGTTTGACCAAATGATCTCTGTTCATTTCCAAGGCAAACTATTCAATATCAGAGTAATTCAAGTCTATGCCCTGACCAGTAATGCTAAGGAAGCTGAAGTTGAACAGTTCTATGAATACCTAAAAGGCCTTCTAGAACTAACACCAAAAAAAAGATCTCCTTTTCATTATAGGGGACTGGAATGCAAAAGTAGGAAGTCAAAAGATACCTGGAGTAACAGGCAAATTTGGCCTTGGAGTACAGAATGAAGCAGGGCAGAGTTTTGCCAAGGAAATGCATTGGTGGTAACAAATACTCTCTTCCCACCAAAAAAGAGAAGACTCTACATATGGGCATCACCAGATGTTCAATACCAAAGTTAGAGTGATTATATTATTTGCAGCCAAAGATGGAGAAGCTCTATATAGTCAGCAAAAACAAGACTGTGGCTCAGATCATGAACTCCCTATTGCCAATTTCAGACTTGAATTGAAGAAAGTAGGGAAAAACCACTAGACCACTCAGGGATGATCTAAATCAAATCCCTTATGATTATACAGTGGAAGTGACAAATATATTCAAGGGATTATATCTGATAGAGTGCCTGAAGAAAAATGGACAGAGGTTCGTGACACTGTACAGGAAGCAGATATCAAGACCATCCCCATGAAAAAGAAGTGCAAAAAGGCAAAATGGTTGTCTGAGGAGGACTTACAAATAGCTGAGAAAAGAAAAGATGCAAAATGCAAAGCAGAAAAGGAAAGATATACCAGTTTGAATGCACCGTTCCAAGGAATAGTAAGGAAAGTTAAGAAAGTCTTCCTCAGTGATCAATGCAAAGAAACAGAGGAAATTAATAGAATAGGAAAGACTAGAGAGTGCTTCAAGAAAATTAGAGATACCAAAGGAACATATCATGCAAAGATGGGCTCAATAAAGGACAGAAATGGTATGGACCTAACAGAAGCAGAAGATATTAAGAAGAGATGGCAAGAATACACAGAACTATACAAAAAAATCTTCATGACCCAGATAACCACGTTGGTGTGATCACTTACCTAGAGCCAGACATCCTGGAATGTGAAGTCAAGTGGGCCTTAGAAAGCATCACTACAAACAAAACTAGTGTAAGTGATGGAATTCCAGTTGAGCTATTTCAAATCCTGAAAGATGATGCTGTGAAAGTGCCGCACTCAATATGCTAGCAAATGTGGAAAACTCAGCATTGGCCACAGGACTTGAAACGGTCAGTTTTCATTCCAATCCTAAAGAAAGGCAATGCCAAAGAATGCTCAAAGTACCACACAATTGCACTCATCTCACACACTAGTAAAGTAATGCTCAAAGTTCTCCAAGCCAGACTTCAACAGTATGTGAACTGTGAACTTCCAGATGTTCAAGCTGGTTTTAGAAAAGGCAGAGGAACGAGAGAACAAGTAGCCAACATCTGTTGGATCATCAAAAAAGCAGGGGAGTTTCAAAAAAACATCTACTTCTGCTTTATTGACTATGCCAAAGCCTTTGACTGTGTGGATCACAACAAACTGTGGAAAATTCTGAAAGAGATGGGAATACCAGACCACCTGACCTGCCTCCTGAGAAATCTGTATGCAGGTCAAGAAGCAACAGTTAGAACTGGACATGGAACAACAGACTGGTTCAAAACTGGGAAAGGAGTATGTCAAGGCTGTATATTGTCACCCTGCTTATTTAACTTATATGCAGAGTTCATCATGAAAAATGCTCTGCTATTGAAGTACAAGCTGGAATCAAGATTGCCTGAGAAATATCAATAACCTCAGATATGCAGATGACACCAACCTTATGGCAGAAAGTAAAGAAAAACTAAAGGGCTTCTTGAAGACAGTGAAAGAGGAGAATAAAAATTTTCGCTTAAAACTCAACATTCACAAAACTAAGACCATGCCATCTACTCCCATCTCTTCATAGTAGATAGATGGCAATGGACAAGCAGGCCTGGTTGTTGCAGTCCATGGGGTCGCAAAGAGTAAGACACGACTGAGCGACTGAACTGAAATGAACTGAACTGAACTGAATTGTAACCCAAAATGCCTCCATTGATTCATAATCGTACAATCTTTTCCAATATTTCATGTTGTCTGAATTATTGTATTTGTCAGTCACCTTGGTATAAAGTGAATATGTTATATATAATGAATCTCTGAGCATATGTGAATCTGTTTTTTGATCTGGCTTTTTTTCTGTTATTATGACACTGCCTTAATTACTATAGCCTTGTAAAATATCCTAATAACTTGTTAGATTAAGTTCTATTTGCTCTGCTTTTTCTGGATTACCATAGTTATTTTAAAACTTATATTCTTCTGTATTAATTTTAAAATTTGCAAATTAGAATTGTCCCACTGCACAAATCCAAAGGGCACCATTCATGTAAAATATAAACTGCAACAATGTATTCTTGTGATAAGTTCCTTTAAACTCTTAACATATTTTTACTGCAACTACCATCGAATGTGTAAGCTAATTTGGCAGATATTGGCATATTTATAATGTTGTCACAAGCTTTGTGTAATCACATACTTATGTATACTCTATAAGGATATGAAGTTAGTTTGCTTTCTTTATCACTGCTCTAACCCTATAACTTAGGTGAGAGTTTGACACAACAGGAATTCAATAAATTGCTAAATGAATAATATTTTCTACATGTCCACTCATTTATTCATATGTATAGAGTATTTCTTGAAGAAGGAAGTGGCAACCCACTCCAGTATTCTTGCCTGGAGAATTCCATGGACAGAGGAACCTGGTGGGCTACTGTTCATGGGGTCACAAAGAGTCAGACATGACTGAATGTCTAAGCACACAGAGTATTTCTTTACCCATTTTGGTATATTTGTGTGTCATACTAAATGTCATTTAATGATATTTACATGTTTTTCAGAATGATTTTGTAAAGATTTTGTTAGGTTATTTCCTAGATACTCTACAGATGTTATTTAAAAGATAATTACTGGTATTGCTACAATGGAATTAATTTTAGACATTTATATACTGTTTTTTTTTTTCTGTGCACATGGTCATATATTTTTCAAATCACATTTTAACTCTTTATTTGAATATTTAAGTCTTTTGGTTATTTTGTTTTGCTGCATTGAGCAGAACCTCCATGAAGTATGCATGATATTTATAGTATGTTTTTGCTGGTCATTTACTATATCATAAAGGCCTCCTTGGTGGCTCAGACTGGAAAGAATCTGCGTGCAATGCTGGAGACCCAGGTTTGATACCTGGGTTGGGAAGATCTCTTCAAAAGGGCATGGCAACCCACTACAGTATTCTTGCCTGGAGAATTCCATGAGCAAAGGAGCCTGGTGGGCTATAGTCCATGGGATTGCAAGGAGTAGAACACAATTGAGCAACTAACACAACACTACTATGTAATATAGGCTTCTCTGGTGGCTCAAATGATAAAGAATCTGCCTGCAATGAGGGAACCCCAGGTGTGATCTCTGGGTCAGGAAGATACCCTGGAGAAGGGAAGGGCTACTCACTCCAGTTTTCTTGCCTGGAGAATTCCATGGACAGAGAAGCCTAGTGGGCTATAGTCCATGGGGTTGCAAAGAGGTGGGCACAATAGAATCACTAACACTTTCACTACTATATAATACATTCATATAAGATTCCCTCTGTCTACTTTGCTAAGGGTTTAGGAAAAAGTAAGTAGAAGTTAAATTTTATTGAATGCTTTTATTTTTATATGATTTATAATGACATAGTGTTTCCCTTTTAATCAATTAGCGTAGTTAGGTTAATTAATGAGTTACCTAATTTTGAAACTTCTTTCAATTTGGAAAATTAATACAATTTGCAAGAACAATACAACTTAGATGTTTCTACAAATTATCATTGGGCTTATTTAGTTAATCTTCACTTAGAATTTTTATGATTACATTCACAAATGAGAATGACTTATAATGTTAATTTCTTGTCATAAATGTCATATTTAGTATTATAAAAATTAGCAGCAGCTTTGTCTCTATTTCGGTTTTCAAGGACAAACTATAGAAGCTGTAGGTTATTATATGTTCCTTGAAACTGCTTAAGTAGACTATCTGGGTGGTGACTTCTTTTAGAGAAAAGTTTTCATCTATCATCTGATTATTTTTAATGGTTATTGAGCTAGTCCCATTTTCTATTTCTTACTGGCTAATTTTAGTAATCAAAAGATTCAGTTACAATTCTAAGAATCACTGCTCTTTAAGTCGTGGCTTTCTCTCTTTTACTCTGAATTTTGCTTATTTATTTTGAATTTTTTTCTCAATGGATCTTACTGGAGAATTGCCTATATTAGTTGTCTTTTAAACATAGATTGAGTTTTGTTAATGTTCTACTTCTTTTTCTATTTCACTGATTTTTCCTCATGTTAATTATTGCTTTCTTACATAGTTTTTTAGAAAAGTATTTCATTTAAAAATTTTTCTCATTTTCCTAGATTTTCTAATTTTTGAGTTGTAGCCTCAACTAATTTGCTTCCAATCATCCTCATTTTCGGTTGCTTCTACATCTATAAATTTGACTATGTTTATCAATTTACCTCCAAAATTATGATGTGCAGTACTTTCATGATCTTCTAACTGTATTTCATAATTTGAGCCTTTGACTCATTGATTTTTGGACATAGGATAATGGGTTTTCAATTATATGGTATTTTTAAAAATCCTTTTGATTTCTAATTTTTCATATTGTGGTAGCTATTGGAGGCATTAGGCAGGTGAGTCCTTAGAGGCAAATGGTGTTTGCAGGGCAGTCTCCTCAGATGTGCAGAAAGAGGAGAAAGATAAGGATGGCTAGAGACTGGCAGTAGAAGGCAGCCAAATTTGACAGCACCAGGTAGTATCCAGTGAGCTCTCCTTCAGTTCAAGTCCTCTGCTAGTCTGACAACGTTATTTTCTGATTTCAGATTGAAACTGTGCAGTTCAGGTTCCTGTGGCCTTAGATCTTGGCAGAGGTGGTAGTGGGGTTCCAGGGTTGGCGGCCAGAACCCTGAATTTCTGTTTGGGGTCTTCGGTTTCCTGGAAGGCGAGAGAGGCTTGCTCCTCAAGTTCACTCCTGCAGTCTGACCTGTGACAGCCCTGCACCTGCAGAGCCTTTGGGCAGAAGTTTCCTCCCTGGCTGGGCCCCTGGGGAGGGGCAGTACCTCACTGTGACCCTGAGTAGGTTATCCTAGAGACATCGTGAGGATTGCGGTGTGCTTGATAAATGGCAAGTGTGAGACTCCTTAAGAATGAGCCTGGGATGTCTCCAGCACCTGGGGCACTCAGGTGTTTCTCATCCAGCATTCCCCTGCTGTTTTCTACAGAAATCTCCAGAAACCCTGTGACATCACGCTTCCTCAGAATACTGGTCGCTGCAACCCTTCGGCCTGGTTCCACTGCCCTTTGAGCTATCCCAGATTCTCAGAACCTCCGAGCTCGTCTTCTCCCTGCGCCTCCATCAGGACCTGCACTTACCTCCCCTCACCCACCGAAAGCCACAAAAGCGCACCCTGAGGCCTCCAATTGCACCAGTTTGCCTTCCTGGAAAACTCCATACTCCACCTACGCAGATCAGGCCCCATGCCCCAGCCTGCCTCTACCTGTGGGTGGTTTGCGTGGATGTGGAGACAAGCGGTGTCTGGAGTGCTCGGGGCTCAGCTCTGCAGGAAGACGCGAAGGAGGAGGACCACCGGAGACTGGTAATGGAAGGCAGTCACAGCTAACAGCACCGGATATTATCAGGTGAGCTCCCTCTCAGGCCCTCTGCTGGCCTGACACACCTTATTCTCTGGTTTTGGAATGGAACTGTGCATTTGAGTTGCTGTAGACTTTGGATCTTGGCAGATGTGGGATTCCCGGGTTCCGTGTAAGAAACCCGAGTTGCTATTCTGGGCCAGTGGTTTCCCGAAAGACTTGCTGCCAAGGATGCACAGTTCACCCTTCATCCCCAGTTTTGACCTTGGGCTGTCCTGTCCCTGCACAGCCTTTGGGCTGAGAGCTTGGTCCCCCACACCGGGCTGGGCCACTGTGACTCGGAATAGGGAATCCTGGTGTTGTCAATGAGGACTGGGACCTCAGGGTTCACCAAAGGGGTAACATTTGTAGAATTTACTAGAACTGATGAACCTACATGGATACATAATTATCACCCAAGGTCTGCAGTTTACCGCTATGATTCACTCTTGGTTTTATAATTACTGTGGATTTGGACAAAGGTATAAGGACATATATCCATCATCCAGAGTATTTTCACTTCCCTAAAATTCTCTGTGCTGTGCCTACTCACCCCTCACACCATCAACCCCTGGAAACCACTGGCCTTTTCACTGTGTTCAGTTTTGTCTTTTCAGAATGGTCAGATGGTTGAATCATACAGCATGTTGAGGCTGACTTTTTCACTAAGTAATGTTTCATGAAAAGATGGGCACTATAAAGAACAGAAATGGTATGGACCTAACAGAAGCAGAAGATATTAAGAAAAGGTAGCAAGAATACCCAGAAGAACAATACAAAGAGATCTTCATGACCCAGATAACCATGAAGGTGTGATCACTCACCTAGAGCCAGACATTCTGGAATGTGAAGTCAAGTGGACCTTAGGAAGCATCAAAGCAAACAAAGCTAGTGGAGGTGATGGAATTCCAGTTGAGCTATTTCAAATCCTGAAAGATGATGCTGTGAAAGTGATGCACTCAATATTCCAGCAAATTTGGAAAACTCAGCAGTGGCCACAGGACTGGAAAAGGTCAGTTTTCATTCCAATCTCAAAGAAAGCCAATGCCAAAGAACGCTCAAAGTACCGCACAGTTGCACTCATCTCACACGCTAGTAAAGTAATGCTCAAAATACTCCAAGCCAGGCCTCAGCAGTATGTGAACCGTGAACTTCCAGATGTTCAAGCTGGATTCAGAAAAGGCAGAGGAACCAGAGATCAAATTGCCAACATCCACTGGATCAGTGAAAAAACAAGAGGGTTTCAGAAAAACATCTATTTCTGCTTTATTGACTATGCCAAAGCCATTGACTGTGTGGGTCACAATAAACTGTGGAAAATTCTGAAAGAGATAGGAATAGCAGACCACTTGACCTGCCTCTTGAGAAACCTATATGCAGGTCAGGAAGCAACAGTTAAAACTGGACATGGAAGAATAGACTGGGTCCAAAAGGAGTATGTCAAGGCTGTATATTGTCACCCTGCTTATTTAACTTATATGCAGCGTACATCATGAGAAATGCTGGGCTGGATGAAGCAAAAGCTGGAATCAAGACTGCCGGGAGAAATATCAATAACCTCAGATATGCAGATGACACCACCCTATGGCAGAAAGTGAAGAAGAACTAAAGAGCCTCTTGATATAAGTGAAAGTGGAGAGTGAAAAAGTTGGCTTAAAAGTCAACATTCAGAAAACTAAGATCATGGCATCTGGTCCCATCACTTCATGGCAAATAGAAAGGGGATGCAATGGAAACAGTGACAGACTTTATTTTTTGGGGCTTCAAAATCACTGCAGATGGTGACTGTAACCATGAAATTAAAAGACACTTGCTCCTTGAAAGAAAAGTTATGACCAACCTAGACAGCATATTAAAAGAAGAGATATTACTTTACCAACAAAGGTCCATCTAGTCAAAGCTAGTAGTCATGTATGAATGTGAGAGTTGGACGATAAAGAAAGCTGAGCACCGAAGAATTGATGTTTTTGTATTGTGGTGTTGGAGAAGACTCTTGAGAGTCCCTTGGACTGCAAAATGACCCAACCAGTCCATCCTAAATGAAATCAGTCCTGAATATTCATTGGAAGGACTGATGATGGAGCTGAAACTCCAATACTTTGGCCACCTGATGCAAAGAACTGACTCATTTGAAAAGACCCGGATGCTGGGAAAGATCAAAGGTGGGATGAGAAGGGGATGACAGAAGGTGAGATGGTTGGTTGGCATCACCAACTCAATGGAGATGAGCTTGAGTAAACTCCAGGAGTTGGTGATGGACAAGGAGGCCTGCATGCTGCAGTCTATGAGGTCACAGAGTTGAACATGACTGAGCGACTGAACTGAACTAAGTGTGCATTAATCTTTCTTCATGTGTTTCCATGGCTTGGTAGCTCATTTCTCTTTAGTGTTGAATAATATGCCACAGTTTATCTGTTCATCTACTGAAGAACATCTTGGTTGCTTCTCAGTTTTGGCAATTATGAATACGGCTACTCAGATATTCATAAGCATGTTTTCAAGTATACATAAATTTTGGGTTAATAGCAAAGGGCAAAATTGCCAGAAGGTCATATGGTTAAAGTGTGTTTGGTGTTTTAAGAAAGAGCCTAACAGCCTTGCACAGTGAGTGTGTCGTTTTGCATTCCCACCAGCAGTGATTGAGAATTCTCGTTGCTCTGCATTCTCACCAGTGCTTGGTATTATCTGTGTTTCAGATTTTGGCCATTCTAATAAGTGTGCAGTGGCATTTTGTTTTAATTTGCATTTTCCTGATGACATATGTAAAGCTTATTTTTATATGCTCATTTGCCATCTGTATATCTTCTTTGGTGAGATGTCAAAGTGTTTGATCCATTGTAAAACTGAACTATAAAATTGGATTGTTAATTTTCTTATTGTTGAGTTTTAAGAGTTCTTTGTGTATTTGGATAACAGTCCTTTGTCAGATGTGTCTTGCAAATATTTTCTTTTAGTCTGTGGTTTGTCTTTTCCTTCTCTTTACAGTGTCCTTAACAGAACTGAAGCTTTTAATTTAAATGAAGTATAGTTTATGAATTTTTTTTTCATGGACTATCCCTTTGATGTCATATTCTAGAATAGATAATTTAATTTATTCTGTAGAGTGGGATTATAGGAATGGGTAACAGTTCATAATCTGCAGACTGTTGTCATTAGTCGGTTTTTTTTCTGCCTCTACCCTCTCCCTTTCCACTGCTCACTCTTTCAGTCCTAGATATTCTTCAGAAGCTCCAAAGACTTCTCTACTGTGCAGTGATATACCTCCTTACTCTTGAACCTTTACTTCGGCTAACAATACTCAGTTTCTTGGTAGAAGACCCTCCATTCTTATCACAAATCAGTGAAACTTTCCCAAAGCAAACCTTTTTAAGAGGATCCAAGGTACACATGGGAAAATAATGGAATGGTCTTATTTTCATTATACATGTGAATTTTGATGTGCAATGAGGAGGAGGACAATTAGAGAAGAAAGTCTATAAGTATTAGTATCAGGGATAAATGGAATGTTGGAATAAACAGAGTTCTTACAAGTTGATGATTTTTTTTTCTTTAACAATGAAAAATTCTTCTGTATGCAATTTGTTTTAACTAAAATTTATTCTATAGAAGAAGTGATGATGCATATTTGACATGTACCATTAATGCCTAGACAGAGAAAAGACTCTTCATGAGATAGTTTCCTGTCTATGGCATATTGCAAATAAGCAATTTTGGGGAAAAAGAGTGGTTAAAGCAGAAGGAAGCAGCAGTGGGTATTTAGTTTATAGTTGTGGGTCTCACATAGGTAACTTGCATTCTATATTTCTGTATAATAGGACTTGAAAGCTCATGCTGAACTTGATTCTCAAAAGTTTCCAAACCTTCAACTGATAGTAGGAAATGGTGGGGTGGTTACTTGCTGGTAAAGTGCTTTGAGATCCTTAAATAAAAGGTGTTCAGTGTGTGGGTGTAGAGTTTTAAAGAAAGAGACTTTTGGTTGTAGATTTATCCATTTTTTTCCATATTATAATTTTTTTCAGAAACATCAGTGTCCTTTTGTGGATTGCTTCTATCTTTATGGAATTCTGACTTTTAGCTAGCACGAAGGCAGCTTTTGGAAACAAAGCGATAACAAAAGAAACATGCAGTCACTTCTTTGTTGTGTGGGTTTTTTATTTAACATTTTTTTTACACCCTCTAGCCTTTTATCTTTACATGTTCCTTTTTGTCTGACATTTCTGAATTCATCACCGCATGTCTGGTTGCAATAAGGCTATTATAAGATGGATGGATGAGGAGATGACAGGAATACAGGCAATTCAAGTTTTTCATTTCCTTTGTAGCTGGAGTTTTAATAGTTCTCTAAATCTGTATTTATGTTCTTATCAAGACCTCCTTTTAGAAAAAGTAGATAATAGTTTTTCTTCCTGTCTCATTCCCAAAATGTTTTCCATGATTCCTATTTTTACAATATTAATAAATCTCTTTATTACAGAGATAAAGAGAAATTCACTTACATTCAATGAAACTAACTAACTTAGTACCTGCTCAAAAGCCTCAGAATCTCCTTCCCTGGAAGTCAAGGTAATTGTACTCCTAGGCTTCCTTTTTCTAACTCAATAAGCAGTAGCTTGTGTGTGGAACAAGTATTCAAAAAAAAAAAATTTCTGATGAGGGGTTTTATCATTTCCAAATCATGAGTGTCCTGCTATAGAGTTGTAAATTGGACTTGAAGCAGAATTTTTAAGTAGGTAAAAGTTTAAGAGACAGTTAATGCTGATTTACATAAGAATGACTTTTGATAGGTTATATATTTTTAAAAAATCCTGTTATACTGAATTTTTTTTCCAGAGTTAATGTAAAAAATGATGTTGTAGCACAAAGCATTGTAAGCTAATGTAAAATGAATTTCTATGAGTAAATAGTATTTCAGTTCTGTTCCTTCCTTGGTAACCTGTTTTTCATCTCTGAGGGAAGCGCTTTCAAATTATTTGGCTGTGACACAGTATGCAGCACGGAGTCATAATTAGGTAGCATACATTCAGCAGTTATTTTACCATAGCATAAGATGTCTAGGTGAAGGCTCAGCCTATTATCTGGCTACTAGTCAACTTTATACTATATGGAAACCTATGACTTGAACTAATGAACATTTCAGATTTATTCTATGTGCTTATTGAGGTAGAATAAATATATGGATAGCCAAAAATTTCCTTGGCATACAGTTAGTGGTTTTTTTTTTTTTTTTTACCTTGTTAACTAGTTCTGCTTTTCCTAGCCTTCGGAGGTCCTGATGTTTTTGACTTACAGACTTGGTGTTGTCACTTCCTGCATCAGTCCTCTACCACTGATGGCAGTCAGACTTCAGGAAGCCCATGGTCAGCCTCAGGTGGAAGTTCTTATTTGCCATGCTGTTCTAAGCCTGGTGTTCATAGCATACGAAGTCAATCCTGGGCTCCAAAGTTACTTGAGAGGCAGACCTTTGAAATTCTCATGTGTTTTCCAAATTTGTGTGACTAGGTATTTGGTTTGACTTCCTTATTATTATTTTTTTAGTTCTCCTAGTGGGAACTCATTATTCTAGTTTAGGGCTATGACACAATATAGATATCCCTTGCCACCATTTGTTCCTTTTCCATGGTGCCTGGGTCCTTTTATCACTATTAACATCAAATCCAGATTAAATTGAGAATTACCTGCCTAACCTTAAGTATTGCCATGTTTTGAAAATCTGGGCTTCTCACTCATTATACTGGATGTACTGAATTGTTCTAATTTGCACCTCTTCTGAAGTTCAGTCCTTCATGCATATCAGTTGTCTTGTATTAGTCCCATCCATTTCTGGCTTCCTTACCTTTTTCTACCATCTTGTTGCTAAGATTCCAGTATCTCTTAGAACTGAATACATTTAAGTTAGGACATTGCTATTTAATCCTTGATTCTCAAACTATTCCAAGGAATGATCTTCAGTTCAGTCACTCAGTCGTGTCCAACTCTTAGAGACCCCATGAATTGCAGCATGCCAGGCCTCCCTGTCCATCACCAACTCCCAGAGTTCACTCAAACTCATGTCCATCAAGTCGGTGATGCCATCCAGCCATCTCATCCTCTGTCGTCCCCTTCTCCTCCTGCCCCCAATCCCTCCCAGCATCAGAGTCTTTTCCAATGAGTCAACTCTTCGCATGAGGTAGCCAAAGTATTGGAGCTTCAGCTTTAGCATCACTCCTTCCAATGAACACCCAGGACTGATCTCCTTTAGGATGGACTGGTTGGATCTCCTTGCAGTCCAAGGGACTCTCAAGAGTCTTCTCCAACACTACAGTTCAGAAGCATCAATTCTTTGGCACTCAGCTTTCTTTACAGTCCAACTCTCACATCCATACATGACCACTGGAAAAACTGTAGCCTTGACTAGACAGACCTTTGCTGGCAAAGTAATGTCTCTGCTCTTTAGTATGCTATCTAAGTTGATCATAACTCTTCTTCCAAGGAGTAAGCGTCTTTTAATTTCATGGCTGCAGTCACCTGCAGTGATTTTGGAGCCCCCCAAAATAAAGTCTGACACTGTTTCCACTGTTTCCCCATCTATTTCCCATGAAGTGATGGGACTGGATGCCATGATCTTCGTTTTCTGAATGTTGAGCTTTAAGCCAACTTTTTCACTCTCCACTTTCACTTTCATCAAGAGGCTTTTTAGTTCCTCTTCACTTTCTGCCATAAGGGTGGTGTCATCTGCATATCTGCAATTATTGATATTTCTCCCAGCAATCTTGATTCCAGCTTGCGCTTCTTCCAGTCCAGCGTTTCTCATGATGTACTCTGCATATAAGTTAAATAAGCAGGGTGACAATATACAGCCTTGACGTGCTCCTTTTCCTATTTGGAACCAGTCTGTTGTTCCATGTCCAGTTCTAACTGTTGCTTCCTGGCCTGCATACAGATTTCTCAAGAGGCAAGTCTAAACCCTGCTAAATCAGGGTTTAGATGTTTCAACACAATGCCAGGTGGTCTGGTATTCCCATCTTTTTCAGAATTGTCCATAGTTTATTGTGATCCACACAGTCAAAGGCTTCGGCATAGTCAATAAAGCAGAAATAGATGTTTTTCTGGAACTCTCTTGCTTTTCCATGATCTAGCAGATGTTGGCAATTTGATCTCTGGTTCCTCTGCCTTTTCTAAAACCAGCTTGAACATCTGGAAATTCATGGTTCACGTATTGCTGAAGCCTGGCTTGGAGAATTTTGAGCATTACTTTACTAGTATGTGAGATGAGTGCAATTGTGTGGTAGTTTGAGCATTCTTTGGCATTGCCTTTCTTTGGAATTGGAATGAAAACTGACCTTTTCCAGTCCTGTGGCCACTGCTGAGTTTTCCAAATTTGCTGGAAGATTGAGTGCAGCACTTTCACAGCATCATCTTTCAGTATTTGAAATAGCTCAACTGGAATTCCATCACCTCCACCAGCTTTGTTCATACTGATGCTTTCTAAGGCCCACTTGACTTCACATTCCAGGATGTCTGGGTCTGGATGAATGATCTAGCAATGTATAAAAGTGTGGCACTGAAGGCATGTGTAATTAATGTATGTTTCATCAGCCTCAAGGTCCCATTTCAGTATCCCTTTATTATTTTGGTAAATAGAGATCCAAAGCAGACATTTCTTTTTTTTAAATTTTTATTTTTTAATTTAAATTTTATTTTATTTTTTTTTTTACTTTACAATACTGTATTGGTTTTGCCATACATTGACATGAATCCACCACAGGTTTACATGAGTTCCCAACCCTGAACCCCCCTCCCACCACCCTCCCCATATCATCTCTCTGGGTCAAGGCAGACATTTCAAGCTAAACAGTTCTACAGTTGCACTATATGCAGTGAAAGGCATTGTTTTCAGCCATGTTGACTTCTAAATATAAAATGGATGCTTGCATCATGTAAAAGTTGAACATATCATACTCACCTCTAGGCCATACCTATCTACTTTCTGTTCTCTTAGTATCCATGCTGGCTCTCATTTCTTTTTTGTGTGCTTATATTGCCTCTGCCTGGGATATCCTTCTCTAACCACTTCATAGGACTAACTGTTCTTTTGCAGTTTGACCATCAATGCCAGGCAACATTAGATGATCTCCTTGGTGCTTTCAGAGATCTCTATGCTTAATGCTATCCTAAAACATACAGTGCTAATACTAAGGCTAATAAAACAGTGCTGATACTAATATATGGTAAAACAGTGAGTAATAGCTGTTTTACAATGGCCTCTGAACTCAAGGAGGACCACTTTGTACAACCATTACCCAACACATGGAAATACTCAATGTATCTACTGAATGCCTGGAACAGATGTTCTCCTAAGGAGGTAGATGCTAAATCAGAGTTTAGATGTTTCAAAACAAGAAATTTCTTTAACTCTTATCTAGTTCAAGGTCTTTTTTAAAAAAATAAGATTTTTTTTCTAAATGTATAGTTTATAATTAGTTTATGTATAGTTTTCTTTAACAACAACTTTTGAATAATGAAATGAATTAGAAATACTCTTGATAATACTAGGAATTTCAGGTATCAGTGTACTTGGTTTTATTCAAAGGTTTTTTTCTTTTGGTGTCTTCTTAATGGTATATGTACATGGACATTATTTTTCAAGTTTATTGTCATGTAATTGACAAAATTGTAAGATATTTATAAAGTTTCCACCATAGTGATTTGATATTTGTATTCATTGTGAAAAGATTTCCACCATCTAGTTCATTAACACTTCTATCGCCTCACATATTCATCATTTTTTGAGTGAGAATATTTAAGTTCTACTATCTTAGCAAATTTCACGGTTATAAGTGTTATCAACTACAGTCGCCATATTTTACATTATATCCTCAGACTTCATTAATCTTATAGCTGAAAGTCTGTACCCATTTACCAAAGTATCTGTTTCTCTCTCCTACTAGCCCTTGACAACTGCTGTTCTAAAAGTGTGACTTTTTTTTGTTTTAAGATTCTACATGTAAGTGATACCATGTATTATTTGGCTATCTCTATCTGGCTTATTTCAGTGAAAATATGCCCTTTAGTCTATCCATGTTGTCATAGATGGCAGTATTTCTTCTTTTCTCATGTCTGGGTAGTAATCCATTGTATATATTGACACATCACACTATCTATTCATCCATTGATAGACACTTAGGTTGTTGCCATTATCATGTCTATTGTGAATAATGCTTCAATGATCATGGGAGTGCAGATATCCCTTAGAGATCTTGTTTTCACTTCCTTTCAGCATATATCCAGAAGTGGAAGATCTATTTTTAATTTTTTGAGGAACCTCCATACTGGGTTTCATAGTGGTTGCGCTAATTTACATGCCAATCAGCAGTTTACCAGAGTTTCCTTTTCTCCACATCCTTGTCAACACTTGTTATCTATTATCTTTTTTGATGTTAATCATTCTCACAGGTGTGAGGTGATATCTCATTGTGGTTTTGATTTCATTTCTGTGTTGATTAGTGATGTTAAGCACCTTTTGCCATATCTGTTGGCTGTTTGTCTCCTTTGAAAAAATGTCTGCCTAGTTCTTCTGCCCAAATAATGCATACCTGAACATTTTAATAGCAATTTTGTAGAGATTGGGCCCTTGAAATAAAAATATAAAATACTAGACAATTATTATTTTACAAATATTTCCATTTCCCTAAATTTACAAATTCATATACATTAATATTCCATGTGTATGTAAAAATACAATACATGATACACAGGGAAGGACAGATTGTTTAATGGATGGTATAGGGATAGCTTTCTCAATAAATGCAGAAAAATAAAACTGAATGCCTACCTGGCACCATGAATATAGTCTTTCAAAATATGTAATTATTTTCATATGCTTTAATAGAGTTTTAATTGATTTATAATATTATTTGACAATTCTTAGGTTATTTAAATTTTGTGCTACTATTTTGGATGATATATCAGATTGCACAAAATTTTCCAATTAATCATTACTGGTATAGATGAATAGTACTCATTTTTTAAGTTGAACTTTTACCTTGCAATATTGTTAAGTATTCATATTATTTTGTTAACAGTTGCATATTGATGTATCTCATTGTCTATGTAAATAATTATAACATCTGCCAATAATGAAAGTTTAATTTATCCCCTTTCAATACTTAAAACTCTTTCACCTTTTTGTCATATTAAAGAATTTGCAAGGCCCTCCACTATTACATTAAGTTGTAATGGTATTTGTGGGCATATGGTGATTTCTTGATCTTAATAGGAAGGCATCTAATTTTTATATTAAGAATATAAATTGTTCTGGTAAGAAAACTGGGCAAAGACGTAACAAGGAAAAAACCTACAGGTTACTATCTCTCTTGAAAATAAATGCAAAAATGCTCCACAAAATCCTAGGACGTGTAACTGGTAGCATAGAAAAAGAATTATACACCAAGACCAAATGAGATTTGTCCCAGGAAAACAAAATTGGTTTAACACTAGAATATATCCATCTGCAATGAGGGAGACCTGGGTTCAATCTCTGGGTTGGGAAGATCCCCTGGAAAAGGCAAAGGTTACCCACTCCTTTATTCTTGCCTGGAGAATTCCATGGACTGTAAAGTCTATGGGTCACAAAGAGTCAGACACGACTGAGCGACTTTCACTCATAGTGTACCATATCAATAGATAAAGAATAATTTAAAAAAAGATCATTTCAATAGATGCAGAAAAAGCATTTAATGAAGTTCAACACCATTTCATGGTAAGAACATTTGACAGACTAGGAGGATAAGGTAGCTTCCTCAGGCTGATAAAGGCTATCTATGAAAAACCCACAGCTAACATAATACCGAATGACACAAAATGGAATACATTCCCCCTAAAAACAGGAAAAAGTTTCTTTTCAATGTATTACTAGAAGTTTTAACCAGGAAAATTTTAGGCAAGAAAATGAAATGACAGGCACTCAAAAAGGAAAAAAACCAAAATTACCTCTGTTCATAAATGACATGATCTTGCATATAAAGAACCCATTAAAAACTTTTAGAACTAATTCATCAAGATAATAAGATACAAGATCAATATACAAAAACCAACTGTTTCTCTACACTAGCATACCCAATCAAAAAATGAAATTAAGAAAACAATTTCATTTAAAATAGGATACAAAAGAGTTAAATAATTATAAATTAATAGATAAATGAAACTTTATTCTCTGAAGGTGATAAGATATTGCTGAATGAAATGAAAGAAGATCTAAACAAATGGAAAAACATATCATGTTCATAGATTGGAAGAGTTATCTTCTTAAGATGAAAATATTCCTGAAATTGATCTATAGATTTAATGCAATTGTGATCAGAAACTGACAAATTGATCTTAAAATTCATTTGGAAACTCAGGGGTTCTAGAAAAGAAAAAATATTCTTAACGTGATATTATTCGGAAGTAGGGTGTTTGCATATGTAGTCAAGTTAAAATGATGTCATTGGAGTGGGTGATTAATGTAGTATGACTGGTGTTTTTATAAGAAGAGGGAACTTTGGATACTAACTTAGATGCAGACACAGAGCAAAGATGACCATATGAAGGCAGAAGCAGAGATTTAAGTTATGCTGCCTGAAGTCAGAGAATTCCTGGGGCTACCAGAAGCTGGAAGAGACAAGGAGCTCTGGAGGAGGTATGGCCCTGCCAATATATTGATTTTGGACTTCTGGCCTCCAGAACTTTTGGAGAATAAATTTCTTATGTTTCAAGCCACCCAGTTTGTCACAATGTTTTTTTTTTTTTTTTTTTTTTTTTTTTTATAGCAGCTCTAGGAAACTAATATTCAGTAATGAGAAACCTTCCCTCTTCTGAAGTTAATTAATATAGGAAAGGAATATTTGCTCATTTCTGCCTGTTTATGCCATTGATTTCTTCTTTCCCATGTTCTTAATTCTAATACCTGGTATCTTCCAAAGGTGACAAGTGAGGTTGTTTTTATTTTGTTTCATACTAAATATTTTATACAAATATTAATAGATTTAAATATATTTTATATCTTTAAATGCACTATAATTATTTTTCTTGTTGTTCATATTGCTCTATCTTTGGCCTCTTCAGTTAATTCTTAAGTGCTTTCAGCTCGCTCTCAAGAAGTGTGTAATAATGTCCTTGTTTAATGATTGATACAGCAAGATATTTCAAGTTCATTTTTTTATATACTTATTAGTCCAGATCTCATGTCATATATTTCTTTAACGAGCTATGGTTCCTTTCAATAAAAAATGGTATTTAGAGACCACAGAATGGGCACCAAGGGAGCCTGTGGTTGGTCTTTATTAGAGCTAGGAAATACATACATATATTTTTAGGATCAAATATATTATGAATTCATATTGGTACTCCCAATTCAAATTTAGGACTATAAGATTTTTACTTTAACTCATCCATTTATATTGATTTCTTCTTTTCCCGTGTTCCTAATTCCAGGATCTCTATATTAAGGCAATTTTTTATTTGCTTTATTCTAAAATACTGCTGCCATAGTCATAGGAGTATCAATACTACCACCTATCCTATGATTACTAAAAATTGTTTTCTTTTGTTTTCTATTCTTTTTGCCCTTAGGATACATTACTCCAAGGATGTATTGCCAATTTTCTTTGTCCTAAGTCATTAGGAAGGATAATTCATGCTGATTATGCACAAACTAAATATATCTTTAGGTTCATCCATTTAATTTTGCTTTAAAATTGTTAGATTGCTTTTTTATTTATTTAGTTTTGTTTTATAATTATGTACATCATGTCAAAATTAATCTATACAATAAAATATGTTTTGCTCTACTTTCTATCCACGATCACTTCACCGTTTCCTCCTTCTCCCATAGGTAACTTTTCCTACCTGTAGTTTTACTTTGCTCTTTTTTTGAAGAACACTTTCTGTTACTTCAAGTTAACCTTATTTATTAAATCTTTAAAATATGATTATGCTTATTTTATATTTTTCATATATACTACATTTATATTTACTTTGATCTCAGGTTAAATTGCTCAGTTTGTTGTTTTTGTGTGAAGGCACCCATCCTTCTCCTGTGGTAGTCAGCCACCATCCACCACAGACTATTTTTCTCTCAGCAACATGTTGCAACAACCTTTTATCTCCTCAATGATTCCTCAGGATCTTTGGTTTTTCAGATCTTCATGCTTTCCTTTACCTATGTGGCATACTCAGGTATTTTGCTAAGCGAGGGAGGTGGTAACCCAGCAGCAAATCTGTCATCAACGGTTAGGGGTCTCAATGAGTTCTTATAAAATGTAAGAACCACTAACAAGGACTGTGGGCTCCCTGGTGACTCAGGGAATCTGCCTACAATTCGAGAGACCCAGGTTTGATCCCTGGGTCAGGAAGATCCCCTGGAGAAGGGACTGGCAACCCACTCCCTTATTTTAGCCTGGAGAATTCCGGGGAGAGAGGAGACTGGTTGATTCCATGGGTTGCAAAAAGTCAGACACGGCTGAGCAACTAATACTTTCACTTACTTTCAACAAGGACTGTTTGACCATTATCAATCAGCTCTTGAAAGGGAATGGATTTTATTTATTTGAAGATAAATGACAGATATTGTTTCCAATTACCCAACTTCAGTATTTTCACAAATAGGAAAAAGAAGCAATTATATTCCCAGTGAATAGCTGGCTTTATTCTATTACTATTTTGTGTAAAGAATATATTTTCCCTTTTCATTTCATATTATATTTTCTTGCTCTTTAAAGTGTGTTGCATGTTTAGTTATCAGCACAAGCATGGACTTTGGAGTAAGATGGACTTGAATTAAATCCCTGTTCTATACGAGCAAGCTCTGTGACTTTGGGTCAGTTACAATAAAAATAATCTCTAATTTATAGAAATTTTGTAAACGTTCTTGTCACTTAGAAAATGTTCAATAAATATTGGCTTTTTTTTGATGATGGTGATGATTAATGATGTCTATGGTGATAGAGATGACTGATTACGTGAGGCTACACTTTTCTTTTCCATGCATCTTCAGTTGTAAAGAAAGATAAGTAAAGGTGACTAGTGAATATATATAAAATATCAGAATTATGCCTATTCAATAAAATTAGAGAGAAACTTTATAGTATATATTCTTTTATTTGAAATAAACAGTTTAGGCCTAAAAATATCATAATTTAAACTAGCCACTTTCTTATAATGCATACTGATTTAGATTTTAAATAAGACAGTAATAAGTTTTTTAAAATTTTGTCTTTTGATTAAAAATGTTAATATGAAAAAGTCACTTCATTTTAATTTAATTTTCACTTTATAGATAAATTTTTATTTAAAATGTGAGCTCTAGTAATTTTCTGGTGGAGTCTTTAGGGTTTTCTATGTAGAGGATCATGTCATCTGCAAACAGTGAGAGTTTTACTTCTTCTTTTCCTATTTGGATTCCTTTTATTTCTTTTTCTGCTCTTATTACTGTGGCCAAAACTTCCAGAACTATGTTGAATAGTAGCAGTGAAAGTGGACACCCTTGTCTTGTCCCTGACTTTAGGGGAAATGCTTTCAATTTTTCACCATTGAGGATAATGTTTGCTGTGGGTTTGTCATATATAGCTTTTATTATGTTGAGGTATGTTCCTTCTATTCCTGCTTTCTGGAGAGTTTTTATCATAAATGGATGTTGAATTTTGTCAAAGGCCTTCTCTGCATCTATTGAGATAATCATATGGTTTTTATTTTTCAGTTTGTTAATGTGGTGAATTATATTGATTGATTTGCGGATATTGAAGAATCCTTGCATCCCTGGGATAAAGCCCACTTGGTCATGGTGTATGATCTTTTTAATGTGTTGTTGGATTCTGATTGCTAGAATTTTGTTGAGGATTTTTGCATCTATGTTCATCAGTGATATTGGCCTTTAGTTTTCCTTTTTTGTGACATCTTTGTCAGGTTTTGGTATTAGGGTGATGGTGGCCTCATAGAATGAGTTTGGAAGTTTACCTTCCTCTGCAATTTTCTGGAAGAGTTTGAGTAGGATAGGTGTTAGCTCTTCTCGAAATTTTTGGTAGAATTCAGCTGTGAAGCCGTCTGGACCTGGGCTTTTGTTTGCTGGAAGAGTTCTGATTACAGTTTCAATTTCCATGCTTGTGATGGGTCTGTTAAGATTTTCTATTTCTTCCTGGTTCAGTTAAAGACTCCACCAGAAAATTACTAGAGCTCATCAATGAATATAGTAAAGTTGCAGGATATAAAATCAACACACAGAAATCCCTTGCATTCCTATACACTAATAATGAGAAAGTAGAAAAAGAAATTAAGGAAACAATTCCATTCAATATTGCAATGAAAAGAATAAAATACTTAGGAATATATCTACCTAAAAAAAGTAAAGACCTATATACAGAAAACTATAAAACACTGATGAAAGAAATCAAAGAGGACACTAATAGATGGAGAAATATACCATGTTCATGGATCGGAAGAATCAATATAGTGAACATGAGTATACTACCCAAAGCAATTTATAAATTCAATGCAATCCCTATCAAGCTACCAGCCATATTTTTCACAGAACTAGAACAAATAATTTCAAGATTTGTATGGAAATACAAAAAACCTTGAATTGCCAAAGCAATCTTGAGAAAGAAGAATGGAACTGGAGGAATCAACTTGCCTGACTTCAGGCTCTACTGCAAAGCCACAGTCATCAAAACAGTGGTACTGGCACAAAGACAGACATATAGATCAATGGGACAAAATAGAAAGCCCAGAGATAAATCCACACACATATGGACACCTTATCTTTGACAAAGGAGGCAAGAATATACAATGGAGTAAAGACAATCTCTTTAACAAGTGGTGCTGGGAAAACTGGTCAACCACTTGTAAAAGAATGAAACTAGATCACTTTCTAACACCGCACACAAAAATAAACTCAAAATGGATTAAAGATCTAAATGTAAGACCAGAAACTATAAAACTCCTAGAGGAGAACATAGGCAAAACACTCTCTGACATAAATCACAGCAGGATCCTCTATGATCCACCTCCCAGAATTCTGGAAATAAAAGCAAAAATAAACAAATGGGATCTAATTAAAATTAAAAGCTTCTGCACAACAAAGGAAACTATAAGCAAGGTGAAAAGACAGCCTTCTGAATGGGAGAAAATAATAGCAAATGAAGCAACTGACAAACAACTAATCTCAAAAATATACAAGCAACTTATGCAGCTCAATTCCAGAAAAATAAACGACCCAATCAAAAAATGGGCCAAAGAACTAAATAGACATTTCTCCAAAGAAGACATACGGATGGCCAACAAACACATGAAAAGATGCTCAACATCACTCATTATCAGAGAAATGCAAATCAAAACCACAATGAGGTACCACTTCACACCAGTCAGAATGGCTGCGATCCAAAAATCTACAAGCAATAAGTGCTGGAGAGCGTGTGGAGAAAAGGGAACCCTCCTACACTGTTGGTGGGAATGCAAACTAGTACAGCCACTATGGAGAACAGTGTGGAGATTCCTTAAAAAATTGCAAATAGAACTACCGTATGACCCAGCAATCCCACTGCTGGGCATACACACCGAGGAAACCAGAATTGAAAGAGACACATGTACCCCAATGTTCATCGCAGCACTGTTTATAATAGCCAGGACATGGAAACAACCTAGATGTCCATCAGCAGATGAATGGATAAGAAAGCAGTGGTACATATACACAATGGAGTATTACTCAGCCGTTAAAAAGAATTCATTTGAATCAGTTCTGATGAGATGGATGAAACTGGAGCCGATTATACAGAGTGAAGTAAGCCAGAAAGAAAAACACCAATACAGTATACTAACACATATATATGGAATTTAGGAAGATGGCAATGACGACCCTGTATGCAAGACAGGAAAAAAAGACATAGATGTGTATAACGGACTTTTGGACTCAGAGGGAGAGGGAGAGGGTGGGATGATTTGGGAGAATGGCATTCTAACATGTATACTATCATGTAAGAATTGAATCGCCAGTCTATGTCTGATGCAGGATACAGCATGCTTGGGGCTGGTGCATGGGGATGACCCACAGAGATGTTATGGGGAGGGAGGTGGGAGGGGGCTTCATGTTTGGGAACACATGTAAGAATTAAAGATTTTAAAATTAAAAAAATAAAAAACTAAAAAAAATAAAATAAAATAAAATGTGAGCTATGTTTCAGACTTAATTTGGAATTCTTTGTAAGTTTCCTGCTTACATATTTTGCTCATTTATATCTGGTGAATATTTATATTTGTATACTGCAGAGATTAGGAAGGAATCAGGTATCCTGAATTTTACTGGAATGAAATCCCTCCCATCTTGTTAAAAGGCTTTCAACTGCTATTTAACCCAATTCGTGTTTCCCGGGATTTACAATTTTCTTAATCCCTAGTCCAGTGACTTCTCTAAATTTTTCAGCCTGTGCTTGACTGTTTGTGTTCATTTGGCCCTGTTCATTTAAACAAGGTGAGGGAGAACAGACAGAGTAGGACAGACAGCTGGCAGTGGAGGTGATGCTCTAAATGCTGCTCTCTGGGTCCGCCTGTGGTCTTTCCTGCTCCCTAGGCTGCAATTTGTGGAAATGAACTACCGGAAAGATGGAATTTAAAAAATGTGATTTTGATTCAGATTTAAAATTTCTGTTAGCAAGAGTTGATTACTGTGCTTTGAAAGGAGATAAATACTGCTGTATAGAAGACTAGTATACTTCTCTTGAAAACTAACTTCCCTAAATAGTTCAGATATTTGGATTTAATATCATATGCTGCAGTTGTGCTAGATTTATATGATAGTTATATTATAACACAATGTGCCTCCTCTCTTCCCCCCATGATATTGAACAGAAGTGATAATTTTTTTTTTACTCATTTACTTAACATGCACTTATTAAGTGCTTACTGTGTACAGATAAATGCACTTGAAGATCAGAATTCACTGAAGACAATGTAAAATCAGTCTTTCAGAGGTATCAAATGGATCTCTTTCTATTTAGTATAGTAAGATCCTTCAACCTACATAACACACAAAGCTGCTGCCTGTGGAGACCGGTTATTTAGTATTGCCTTTTTCTTTTTTCCTCTCTCCCAAGGATAACTACAAGTTTGAACTATTTCATCCAAACAATTTATGAACAGGAATAAGAATTTCCTTGGCTAGCTATAGGGGTGAAAGTCATGGCGATAGGATAGGACAAAGGCAATTGCTCTTAGGACTGTATTCCAGCCACCTGAGCTGCACAATCTCAGACTTTGGAAAGAAGATGCTTCTTGATTAGAAGAGGAACAGACTCAACAGATTTCATAAATTTCAATGGATTATACAGATTTTAACAATCCAACATTTCAAGGTCAACCAGGAAACAACTCTTTGTTTTTTAGCTGTTACTCTGAGCCTGGACTTAGAAGGCTGTTTTATGTTGACTTTGAAATAAACCATCATCACTGATGATAAATATGCACTTGGACCTGACCTGACTGTACAAATAAAGTGCACTCTCCATAGTGATCAGGAGCAGCAGTGTCTGACTGTGCAAGGTGGTCAGCTGCATTCGCAGACTGTACAATCTAATTCCTTCTTCTGCAAATGTTGATTAAACTGAAAGAGGATCCTTTGCAATGCTAATTCAATAGCGCAGTCTCCTCTCCAGAAAGACTGGAGGATGAGCTCACTGTCGAGGCCATTAGCTTCCCCTGCAGCAAAACTTGCCAACTGGCCTGGACTCTGCTGATTGGCTGGGAGCTTTTCTAGCAACCTTACTCATTTGGTGCTGAGTGTGAGAGGTAGAAGCTGGAAGAGGGCAGCTGGACAGCATCTGACTGCTGCTATCTCTTGGGGGAGCCAGGTGAACTGTAAACTCTGCCTGGTAGCAGCAGGACATGCTCGGCGTTAATTGTCTGCTGTCCTGCATTAGTCTCAGATGAGTTGGTCACTTATGTCACATGGCATGGTGGAGAGATTAAAAAAAACAAAACAACTCTTCTTTATAAAGCTGTAATCTTTGACTTTTAATCCTGTCATTAGACAGATAATCTAGTCACTGAAGCATTACTTTTATTAGCAATGGATGAAGCATCTTTGGAACAACAGCCAGCCTAAGCCTTGAATTGAATCTAAGCTTACTCTGTTAATGCTCTCTGTCAGTGCTGACAGTACTCCCTATTTTTAGTATCTCTTGACAGAGTTAGAATTCTGGCTGAATTGTTGGGAATAGGGGGCAAAATTGAGTATTGTGTTGCCTTTGTTGAACTGCACTCAGGGTTAATTGCTATTAATTATGCAGCTGCTTTTGGGTTGGGGGGAGCAGTTCTATCTGGTTCTCTAACTGAACACTGGGGAAGGGATACATAGGGAGGCTCTGGAAAAGTAAGACTCCAACAAAACAGCTAATCATAGCTCAAATGTAAGACTGAAAATTTGTTCTTTCTTTTGCCTTTATTTTATATATTTTTAAAAAAGATTCTGGTTCTTAACAAAATGAGTTAGTAAAAGCAGCAACAATGTTCAGTTGTCAACATCTGAAAGAAGTTGATATGATTACTTTGAGTAGAATGTCTAAGAATTACTTCTCTAGCAAATAGATGTGAAAGAAAAGACAAGAATAAAGAGGCTAGAAAAAGGACTTCTCAACTGGTTCTGAGTGGTGTTAAAAAGACCCTGTTGGCAAATCAGGGACTCAATATCATGTGTTCAGCAATTTAGGTTTTGAATGCCACATGGTAGTTTAACTTAATTTATTTGACAGAAGTAGTAAGTCTTGCTTGTTTGGTAATATGATAAATGTTCCTCTTTTTTGGATTGTTTATTCACTCGACTCTGCATGTCAAGTACAGGAGAAATAGTTTATGCAAAATTAAGTATCATTAATTAGTGAATTGAACTTCCCTGGTGGCTCAAATGGTAAAGCGTCTGCCTACAGTGTGGAAGACCCGGGTTCAATCCCTGAGTTGGGAAGATCTCTTGGAGAAGGAGATGGCAACCCATTCCAGTGTTCTTGCCTGGAAAATCCCATGGACAGAGGAATCTGGTAGGCTATAGTCCATGGGATTGCAAAGAGTCAGACATGACTGAGCAACTTCAATTCACTTCACTTCACTGTAATTGAGTCAGTCTTAACATGTACCTAAAAGTGGATTTTCAAAACATTAAATTTATAGGAAATGAGAAAAACTTGTGAGTAGAGACATCAACATGCTTTACATAGATAGGGGGAAGGCAGTCTAAATCGGCAGAATCCTTCCACTTTCTTTACTCTCTTTTCCTTCTAACCTCACTCCAACGTGGCCTCAGGTTCTGTATCCAGACTGTGGTGAGATGGAATCAATTCAGTCTTGTTTTTCCCTCAACCGAACCAGGTAATGTGGTCACGTAGAGGTTTACCCAAATGACAGCCATTACTTAGATCTTCCTATTTACAACTCCAGGACAGGTAAAAGTCAGCAAAAATTCAGCATTGCTTGTGGCCTAGGTAGGGCAGGTGCAAATGCTGAATTGATGGACCTCACAGATAGATGTATCAGCAAATGGAGAAAAGTACAGAAATGCCAACAGAGTACCTGATGAATAATGGAATGTGATGTAGAAGAGAGTCTTGGATGCTGAATCAAGGAATGCTGGTTGAGGATAGTTTCAGGAAAGGAGTAAAAATTTTTTAACATCCTTTTAAAACATTCTTTTCCATTTTGGCTTATCACAGGCTATTGAATATAGTTCCCTGTGCTATACATTAGGAGCTTGTGGTTTATCCATTCTAAATGTAATAGTTTGCATCTACCAACCCCAAACTCCCAGTCTATTCCCACCCTCTGCCCGAGCAACCACAAGCCTGTTTTCTATGTCTATGAGTCTGAGGAAAGGAGTAAGTTTTAAATTGGACTTCATAGGAAGGTTGCTAATCCTAAGTAGGGAAAAAAAGAAAAGTTTTTCTATAAATGAATATATAAGCATCTCTTGAGTGACAGCTACATGTTAAGCATTAGGAAAATTTTCTACTCACAAACTCTTTTAATCTTTGTAGTAGCTCTATCAGATAAGGGTTATTCGCCTCCTTTTACAGAGGAGGAAATTGAGTCTCAGATAATTCAGTATCTGGGGTAAATGTCTGGAAATGGTTGAACGTTGGAAGCCAGGTGTTGGTCCTTGTCCTGTTCCACCTCCATTGCACCCCAGGGGCCTGTCCTTGTAACACGCAACAGGAATAGGGCCAACGCTGGAGAAGTGGAAAGCTAAGACCTTTCTCCTGATCCCAGAGCACCTGAAACCTTTCACAGTGCTTGCTGTCATCCCTACTATTTCCTGCCCACTCTACCTGTGCTGGTCACAGAGGAAGCCATAGGTGTTCTCGTATCTGTGGATTCCCCCGTGCACTCACTGACAGAGCTTGATAAGTTGCTCTGGAGCTCTCAGCGGCTCTCTTATTCTCAACTCTCACCTTCAATGGTCTGCACAGCATGCCCGTGGCAGCTCTGCTAATCTGCTGTCAGACAAAGAAGGAGGAAAAAAGCAGGATGCTGACACAGTACTCATATTAGGTAAATCTTTCCCAGCTAGTGCGTTCTATCCTGGGATTATTTTGTGAACACAGATTTTGTTAGAACGATTGAGCTAAACATCTGGGGCTCATGAACTGACATTAGCCCCTTCTAATTGTTATGATGTGGTTTCATTCTGATTTCATGCAAGCAGTACAATCTTTACGCACAAACTATTGATTAGTTATACATTTCAGGGATTTGAGAGCATCAGCCAAGTGCATTTGTGGTTCCTGAGGATTTTCTTCTATATTTTCTCTGCCTGAACTTTTCCTTGTTCCTTCACCATCCCATCACCTATTGCCATTCCAAATAGTATCTAAGGTAGTCATTTAATAAATAGAAACTCAGCATTGTGCTTTACCATTTATCTGCTAACTTACACTGGAATTTGGAAGAGGGGCTAGTGTGAAAGATGATTCCAAAGAACATTATTTTTTTTTCTTACTGAATACTCTCATTGAAACGCTTTCAGATATGAGGACGGTGTTTATAAACACCCACAGCCGGTTGGGTTAGCAGATTGTTTACACAAGGGCACGTGTGTGTAGCTTGTTACTGCAGGGCTGTGCATTCCTCCAGGAGAGGTTCTGTTGTTATGTGTGTTACAAAATTTCAAATAAGGGGAGAACAACAGCTGTAATGGGCCCCATCCAATGATGGCAAAAGGTGAATAAAATTACTCCCTCTGGGAAGTAAAATGCTCATTTAGTGGAGGGAAATTATCATTTCCAAGTAGAACATTTGGCTTCCTGAGAGTGCAAGTGGCTGCACAGCTTGATAATAACACCTCGGGCTATAATAGTACCTTTTCCCTTCTGAGAGCTAGGCTCTTTGCTCTTAAATTTATCTTTACAACATCTTTGCAAAGTGGGTAGGCTCAGGTTTTATTGGTGGTCTTTTATGGATGAAGAAACTGAGAGACTGAAACATTCAGTAATTTTTCCTCAGAAGCCCAGAAGTCAATCTCCAAATCAGGGTTTCTCAGCCTTGTCACTTTAGACATTTTTGACTAGATAATGCTTTGCTGTGGAAACTGTCCTGGGCTTTGCAGAATTTAAGCATCATTTCTGGTCTCTCTCTCCACTAGATGCCAGAATCCCTTCCCAGTTGTGACAACTGAAATTGTCTCCAGATGTTGTCAGTTGCCCCCTAGGGATCAGAATTGCCTCCAGCTGAGACCTCTGATTACTTGGTCAGTCTGGACATTCTCCTGTAGCTTGTAGAAAACCTTAGGCAAAATTGGAAATAATCAAAATTTGCTTTAACATTCATAGTTTCTTCCATCTATATTAACAATACTTCTGTATGATTCATCATTATAAGGACTTTGTTATATTAATTTATTCCATTCTCATAGCAATCCCATTTTAATCTTTTTACATGCAAGGAAACTGAACCATTACAGAGGTTTGCTGCCCATGTTTACACAGCTAGGCAGTGGTTGGGTTGGTTTCATAAGTGTATGACCTGTGCAGTTACACAGGGTCCATGTCTAGAAGGGCCTTATGCTTGGTTTAATGGTCTGCTGTTGCCATTGAAATTCTTAGTCATCTTTGAACATGGGGCCTCACATTTTTATTTTGCTCTGGGCTCCATAACTTATGTAGCTAGTTCTGCTAAGAGGTGAAAGAGCTTGTACTTGAATCCAAGCTGTCTAAAGACTCCATGTTTAACGTTTTCACGATACTCCATCTTACTCTCTTACTTGTTCATACACTCACTTATTCATTCAGTACTATGAGTTGATTATGAACCAGGAGCTAGCCTTGACAGTGAGGGAGCAATCAAGACACAACAGATGGTGTTCCTTTCTTGAAGCTCAAAATCTCAAGAGAAATATAGATCAATTAAATAGGCATTTGCAGTTTAGCATGGTGTGTTATGATAGGGAAGGCCCAGGTGCTATGGAGCATATAGGAGGGTATTTAACATAGTCTAGGAGGATCAGAAAAGGTTTACTGGCTGAGGCATAAGGACCAAATGAAATACACAGTCAAAAAATGGAGAACAAGTATAACTAAGCAAAAGAAAATGATAATACAAATGCCAAGAAGTGTGGGAAAGTGTAACATAATCAGGGACTTAAAAGTAGCTTAGTGTGGATGAAGTGTTGACTTACTCAGTTTTCACAATTATGGTATAGTAACAACCCAACCATCTCAGTTGGTTGTTACAACAAAGTTTAATTGGTCACACTTGTTTGCAGATGATCTGCTATTGAGTTGTGGTGCTACTCACTGAGTTCACTTCAGGACCACGTCTGGAGGGACAGTTCCTAATTGGACATGACATACTCATGATCGAGGGAAAAGATAGGAATGATGAAGTCACACTCCCATCGACTCATATTCCATGAATTAAGCTAACATTTGGCCAAGCTGATATGTAGAGGAGCAGGGAAGTATTCGCCTCTCCTAGGGAGTACTGCAAGTCCCATGGCAATGGACAGAGGTGTTATATTCCTCTTAATGGAAGGGCAGAGACTAATTGGGAACAATAATATATTCTACCATATAAAGTGAGAGGAAGGGAATAGCAGAAGAAGTTTTGGAAATAAGCATAAGCTAGGTTATGTAAAGTCTTAGAAATCATATTAAAGAGTTTAGACTCAACTTGTTAGCCTTTTCTCTACTTTTATTAGATCCTAAGTACCTTGCTCAAAATTTACTTTTAGATTCAACAGAAATCAACAATAGTAGCAATAAATGAAACTAAAAACAAGTATGATAAACTTATTACACATTAATGTACACATTAAAGTAAATGATTGGTATCAGGTACTTATGTATTTAGAGAAACAAAGAAAAGAATCGCTAATTATGGAATGCCAGGCAATAAAGTACAGGTGAAGGGTGAATTTTTATTTATCTGTGGAGAAGGGAATTTCTTGGTGTCTTGGAAATGTTACCTTTCTATTGCTGACTTCCAAGTATGATTCTACTGGTGAAGACCAGTCTATAATTATTTATTGAGTACATTATACACTTTAAAAACTTGTAATTGCTGAATATACATCTTCAAAGTGCAGTTGAGACTGATAAGAGGGGAGCCTGGCACAGAGAAAATAGTGTGACTCTTGTTTTCTGCGAGGCTTGCACTTGACTCTTGATTCATTCAGTTAATATCTGTAAATTTGAACACATTACTGAACACCTTTGAGCTTTGGTTTTCTCATCCACAAAAGGGGATTTTAATGCTTCCTTTCTAACCACACATCTAACAGTAATAACAGCTAACTATTATTGTGCATTTCTGTGCCAGGCGCAGGGCTAATAACTTTGTATTTTGATACTTAAACTTTATCACAACCCTATGAAGTGAACACTATGATTGTATAGAGGAAGAAACTGAGAATTAAAGTGCTTAAGCCAGTTGTCCAAGGTAAAACACTACGCAAAGCTTGGAATCCAAATGTGAATCCAGTTATATGACTAAAGGTCAACTCTTTACTGCCATGTAATAACAGTAGTGATGATAACAGCAACAGTAAGCCAGGTAAAATTCCAAACTCTTTTAAAAATTGTCATTTAATTCTCACAAATACCCTTTCAGAAACTGAAAGTGATATACAATCTCAGTTTTAATATTATGTGTTGGAGAAGACTCTTGAGGGTCCCTTGGACTGCAAGGAGATCCAACCAATCCATTCTGAAGGAGATCAACCCTGGGATTTCTTTGGAAGGAATGATGCTAAAGCTGAAGCTCCAGTACTTTGGCCACCTCATGCGAAGAGTTGACTCATTGGAAGACTCTGATGCTGGGAGAGATTGGGGGCAGGAGGAGAAGGGGACAACCAAGGATGAGATGGCTGGATGGCATCACGAACTCGATGGATGTGAGTCGAGTGAACTCCGGGAGTTGGTGATGGACAGGGAGGCCTGGCGTGCTGCGATTCATGGGGTCGCAAATAGTCAGACACGACTGAGTGACTGAACTGAACTGAACTGAACTGAAACCATGTGTGCATATATCTTTATTTGTGTATATCTCTTTATTCATTCAGCATCTTTCTAGTCTTGGTCTGTGATTGTAAGTAGATGAGGTGCATTAAGCTGTCCAATTTATTAGACAGAATATTTTCAATGGAAAATGCTGATCTGCAAGTTTGAGAAAACCTAATAGATAGCTTGTTGGATTGTCCCTAAAATTACAGTAAATAAGCTTTGAGTCAGGATGTAAGGTCCTCACTCTCAAATAAAAACCATAAATGATACCAGTTGACTCTATCAGGTACTTTGACATTCAGAGACTTCTTTTCACTACTCTGGGTCTGTGACTCTATTTGGGATATTTGAAATATTAGGTTAAATGAGAAGTTTGTTACTAATGGAGAAGTTAGTTACTAATATAAGTTATTTTCACAGCATTTTCCTTGATCTATTTCTGTGATTTTCCCCAAGTTTCAAGTGTAGCACACTTCTTTTCTTTTGTCTCTCTCTTAGATTATCATGCACAGTAGAAAGTCATTCAGTTCAGCTCAGTCGCTCAGTCGTGTCCGATTCTTTGAGAGCCCATGAATCGCAGCACGCCAGGCCTCCCTGTCCATCACCATCTCCCGGAGTTCACCCAGACTCACGTCCATCGAGTTGGTGATGCCATCCAGCCATCTCATCCTTGGTCGTCCCCTTCTCCTCCTGCCTCCAATCCCTCCCAGCATCAGGGTCTTTTCCAATGAGTCAACTCTTCGCATGAGGTGGCCAAAGTACTGGAGTTTCAGCTTTAGCATCATTCCTTCCAAAGAAATCCCAGGGCTGATCTCCTTCAGAATGGACTGGTTGGATCTCCTTGCAGTCCAAGGGAATCTCAAGAGTCTTCTCCAACACCACAGTTCAAAAGCATCAATTCTTCAGCACTCAGCTTTCTTCACAGTCCGTCTCTCACATCCATACATGACCACTAGAAAAACCATAGCCTTGACTAAGCGGAACTTTGTTGGCAAAGTAATGTCTCTACTTTTGAATATGCTATCTAGGTTGGTCATAACTTTTCTTCCAAGGAGTAAGCGCCTTTTAATTTCAATGCTGCAGTCACCATCTGCAGTGATTTTGGACCCCAAAAAGATAAAGTCTGACACTGTTTCCACTGTTTCCCCATCTATTTCCCATGAAGTGATGGGACTAGATGCCATGATCTTCGTTTTCTGAATGTTGAGGTTTAAGCCAACTTTTTCACTCTCCTCTTTCACTTTCATCAAGAGGCTTTTTAGTTCCTCTTCACTTTCTGCCATAAGGGTGGTGTCATCTGCATATCTGAAGTTATTGATATTTCTCCTGGCAATCTTGATTCCAGCTTGTGCTTCTTCCAGCCCAGCATTTCTCAGGATGTACTCTGCATATAAGTTAAATAAGCAGGGTGACAATATTCAGCCTTGACGTACTCCTTTTCCTATTTGGAACCAGTCTGTCGTTCCATGTCCAGGTCTAACTGTTTCTTCCTGACCTGAATATAGGTTTCTCAAAAGGCAGGTCAGTTGGCCTGATATTACCAAAGTCATTGACTTTGTCCTATTCCCAGGCCCATCAAACAAATTGAGTAATGTCTTAGATTTTGCCTGGTATTGTTTTTGTTCTGTGAATCATGGTTTCTCTTTTATGTGTCTTTTTTCCCCAGATCAAATTAAGAGAAATTACAAGTTGGAAACAATCTTTTCTAAATGGAAATGCTACTTACCTTTCAGCATAGTATTTGACTGGCATCTTCTAATTAAAACATGTCTTCAGAAAGAATCCTCTGAAGCCTTCAGCTCATTGGCTCTCATGAGCTTATTTTATAGTATTATAATAAAACCTGAGGTTGAATAACTAAAGTTTTAAGATTTAGTATGAGGCCAGATGAAATATTTATTCTACCCTCAAGCAGCTCTGCTGTCTTTAAAAAGGAGCATTGTATTTTACAACCCACAACCGTTAAATGCACATTAATGACTTATTTTAAAGAAGGCAATGGCACTGCACTCCACTACTCTTGCCTGGAAAATCCATGGACAGAGGAGCCTGGTAAGCTACAGTCCATGGGGTCACTAAGAGTCAGACACGACTGAGTGATTTCACTTTCACTTTTTACTTTCATGCATTGGAGAAGGAAATGGCAATCCATTCCAGTCTTCTTGCCTGGAGAATCCCAGGGACGGGGAAGCCTGGTGGGCTCCATCTATGGGGTTGCACAAAATCGGACACGACTGAAGCGACTTAGCAGCAGCAGCAATGACTTATTTTATGCATGCTAACAAAATGATTCACTGCAACTTAGTAGGTATTTACCTAGGACAGATAATGTCTTGGTCTCAGATCTTAAAGAGTCAATGATATGATATAGTCTATATTAACCCCAATTAAAATGCCTTTCAGGTGGTTCAAAAGTGTTTCATCATCATATGGCTGTGTTTCTCAGTGTGATCTGCTCACTACCTGTGCAGGGATCACCTTGAGGTGCTTGTTAAAAATCCACATTCTCAGGCTCTCCTCCATCCTACTATGTCAGTCTTGGAGATTTGGATTTTTAAAATTTTCCCCTTTAACTCTTTAATAAACTCCTCTGGAGATTCTTGCACATATTGATATTTGAGAAGCACTATTGGGAAATCCTTGCTTTCTAGTGGTTAGGAGTCAGCACAGTCACTGCTGAGGCCTGGATTATTTGATCCCTGGTCAGGAAACTAAAATGCTGCAAGATGTGTGGCAAAACAACAACAACAAACAAACAAACAAACAAAAAACACTCTTATGGAGAACAGGAAAAAAATTTTTTTTTGGTTAGAGATTTAGTAACTACTCTGCTTGTTTTGTTTCTTAGAGATTCTAGTTTTAAATTGTAAACCTTATATTTAATAAGGTTTTTAATAATAAAATTATTAAAAATAATTTTACTATGTGTTGTTAGAGTTAAAAAGGAGTCTGAAGTCTGAGTATTCAATGTATTGACTAGGTTAATCTAGAAAATTCAGCAAACCAATCACATAGGTCAAGGTGTACTAGTCATCTTGCAAAATAGCAGAAAAATTGCATCTGAAGTGTGGTCCACTGATCAGTGTATCAGTATCATCTAGGAGCTTACTAGAAATGCAGGTTCTCAGGTCCCATGCTCAAGGACTGAATTATAACAAGATACCCAGGTGATTCATGTACACATTAAGTGCCAGAAGCATTATTCCAAGAAATTATTGCTTGCTGGAAACTGTAGCTCATATACAGGCTGAGAATTGCTTACTTACATAGGAGGGCTTCTCTTGTGGCTAAGAAGTCAGAAAGTACAGTTATCAAAAATGGATGGTCCTTGAAATAGTTCAGGGGCAAACAATGAACCTATAAATTTTAAGATGGCTGGTCTTTAAAGACCTGAAGCATTCACTGTCTAAACAAGGAAAATATCGGAACAGAATTGACAACAGTTTCAGAGAATCATGAGGACAGTCACCTGAATGATTGTTTTTAAAATTAAAAAACAAAAAAAACAACAAAACTTTCTTTTCTACTGTGGACTATTCAGAAAGTAATGCATGCTTGTATAGGAAAATCTGAGATGATAGGAGTGTCTGTGTAGTTAAAAGCTTAGTAAAGGGTATAGAGTAAGTGCATAATGGAATCACAGCATTTATGTTGATGAAAGTGAAAGTATTAGTTGCTCAGTTGTATCTAACTCTTTGTGAGGCCATGGATCATAGCCTGCCAGCCTGCTCTGTCTATGGAGTTCTCCAGGCAAGAACGCTGGAGTGGATTGCCTTTCCAAACCTAGGGATCAAACTAGACCTTCTGCATTGCAGGCAGATTCTTTACCATCTGAGCCACCAGGGAAGTCCCCTTTATGTTGATAAAGGAGAGCTATTTTTATAGTTCATTTTCTTCTGCTATAATAGAGAAAAAAAATGAAGACTTTTGGAGACAATAAATCAAAAAAGTTTTGAAATATAATATGTAATGAGAATGAATAATGTGGTCTAGGGTATTTGTATCACCAAAGACAAAAATCTCTATTAACATTCAGATCTAAGAAAAATCAATGTCAGAGCCCCCAAGGGAAGTAGGAGAACTTGGAATTATTCAAATATGAACTGGAAAATCAGTTGCTTTGGATACCTTGGGGTGAACTAAATATATCCTGATATGGAAATTTTGTTCCATTTCCAAACTGCTCAGGTTGTATAAAGTAGGCAACACTATTATTGGTGACCATGCCACCAAATTACTTGGATTAAGCTTCAACTGAAATACTGATTGATTTGCCCTCTCTTGTGCTGGAAATGCCTATGTGAGAAATGAAATATAGGCTTTTAAAATCAGGCCTGTAATCACTAAGCCCAAACATTTTCATGGTCATCTGTATTGAATCTAATTCCACAATTTAGCAAGAAGGGGTGGAACACTGACCACTGTGCAAAATTCAGCAATAAATATTTAAAGCTATTTACAATTTGGTTTCATTTGTAGGTAATTTTGCTTTTTGTGGGAAATTCCCTGGTGGCTCAGATGTTAAAGCATCTGCCTACAATGCAAAAGACCCAGGTTCAATCCCTGGGTTGGGAAGATCCTCTGGAGAAGGAAATAGCAGCCCACTCCAGTACTCTTGCCTGGAAAATCCCAGGGACAGAGCATGGTAGGCTAACAGTCCATGGGGTCACAAAGAGTCTGACACGACTACACAACTTCACTTTCCTTTTGCTTTTTGTAAATTCCTTTTGTAAATGAAGGCCATTTTCAGCAGTGGCTATTAATCCAACAAATGTTTTAAAATATTGAAAAGTAAGCTAGACAGGTCATTAATAGGTAAAAACAAACTTTGTTTTTTATTTTTTTATTTTTTTTTTATTTTTTTTTATTTTTTTTTTATTTTTTAGTTTTTTATTTTTTAAATTTTAAAATCTTTAATTCTTACATGCATTCCCAAACATGAACCCCCCTCCCACCTCCCTCCCCAGAACATCTTTCTGGGTCATCCCCATGCACCAGCCCCAAGCATGCTGCATCCTGCGTCAGACATAGACTGGCGATTCAATTCACATGATAGTATACGTGTTAGAATGTCATTCTCCCAAATCATCCCACCCTCTCCCTCTCCCTCTGAGTCCAAAAGTCCGTTATAAGAAATCAGTCTGTTGAGTCACTGAGTCAGTTCCAACACTTTGTGACCTCATGGACTGCAGCATACCAGGATTCCCTGTCCATCACCAGCTCCGGGAGCTTGCTCAAACTTTTTTTGCTGACTATATAGAGTTTCTCCATCTTTAACTGCAAATAATATAATCAATCTGATTTCAATATTGACTATCTGGTGATGTCCATATGTAGAGTCGTCTCTTGTGTTGTTGGATGAGGGTGTTTGGTATGAGTAGTGCGTTCCCTTGGCTAAACTCTGTTAGCCTTTTCTCTGCTTCATTTTGTACTCCTAGGCCAAGCTGACCTGTTATTCCAGATATCTCTTGACTTCCTAGTTTTGCATTCCAGTCTCCTATGATGGAAAGAACATCTTTTTTGGGTGTTAGTTCTAGAAGATCTTGTAGGGCTTCAGAGAACTATTCAACTTCCTCTTCTTTGGCATTAGTGGCTGGGGCATGGACTTGAATTACTGTGATACTGAATTGTTAGCCTTGGAAATGAACAGAGATCATCTGTGATTTTTGAGATTGCACCCAAGTACTACATTTCTTAAGAAATATGTAAAGAAAAGTTTAGATTAAAAACAAAAGCAAAAATATTAGAGCTATTAGCCACTGTTACTTTTTCCTGGGAAAGATTGACCTAAGAGGAACTGATACAATGACACTGCAGAGTACAATATTCATCAAATAGTAGCAGTCTATAGTCCTATAAGCACCGATCAACATCTACTTACTCATGTAGACACTTAGACCTACATCACAAATATTTTGACACTATAGGTACCAGTTCATATTTTGTGATTTGACCATAGCAAGAGGGGACAATTTTAAATAGAGGATAAAGAGATACTCTCCCCTCTCTTCTGCTCTTTTCATGCTTTCTTGAGTAAGACCCGTCTTTTTAGAATATGTATTTAATAAAATGTAATAATGCACTTGCAACGTGGTAAAATAAACTAGGGAGAAGATCAGTCATCCCTGGGAGACTTTTAGACCAGAAAAGTAATTTCCTATGCTCCCCATAAGAAGAGACTTCACATTCCTTATCCCATAAAATGTCCTCTCGCTTTTTTTCTCTTTTTTATTATCCTCTCTGTCCAATAGGAAGAAGAAGAAGAAGAAAAAAAAAACTTGCAAAATCCTCTGAACTGTTTTTAGAAAAATAATTGTATTTTGTGGGACATGAGGTGAATAAAAGTTGGCATTTTTTGTTGTCGCTTTGGGTACAGAGGTCAAAGGTCGTTGTCTAACAGGCATCCAGATGGAATCAATCTCTTCTTCATAGATCCTGTCAGAGGCACCTGAGCCTCCTGGGGGTTCGTGCACAGCAGTTCATGGTCAAAGGCAGGAATAGATATCTGCACTCCAGGGGAGGCTATATTTTTCTGTCGATAGACAGAAGATTGCAGTGTCCTAGACAGGTAATCAGTTATCAAGCACAACGATCAGTTCACGTTTAAACATTAAACAGGTGGGGCAAGAGACAACTAACATTTATCATGTTTACTAGGTTTGCCAAAAACAACCAAAGAACTGCTTTGTCCTTTAAATCAGTTCTAATCTGGGTTTCTTGCTATCAGTTTTATGAAGAAATTGAATGATTTTGTTTTTCTTTTTCTTCCTGGAAATTACTTGGTAGATTCTTAAAGAGTCAAAAGTCTACATTTCTTTGTTACAAGCATATTTAAAAAATTCTCCCATTTTCCCCTTATCTTTCAATAACTGGATGTTAACACATTCATAATTCAGCCCTGATCCCCAGTGATGCCATTTCTACTTCAATTTGGTGAATGGTGAAAGAAAGAAAATGGAAAAGCCTAAAGCAAAGTTTCCTCTAAGATTAAATAGTGTGTGGTTTGTTAAGACTTCCTTCTGTCCCACCATTAAAAGTAAAGAATAGCTTTTCTTTTTGCTCCCTGATTAGACAGCTTCACTGGATTTGCGGCAAATAAATTGACAAGTGAGGGCACTGATGACAAGAGAGCGATAATTGATGGTGGCAGGTGGGGGTCTGGTGCACTGGCATGTCCCGTGGAGGGTGAACCAAGGACATCTATCAATCACATTGGTGACAGCAGCCAGGGAGACTTAATTGGAGATTCATTGAACCTTTAATGATGTGACAGAGAAAAATAAGGACGCTTAAAAGGCTCCTGGGCCATTTGTTTTCCTTCATTCCAATAATTCTCATAGAAAGAGTAGAAAGTGGACACTGCTCCAGTGTTGAACATTCATTGTTTCCATCAAAGTTAATCACATTGTTTGGCAGAGTAGTGAAAGTGTTTACCATTAGTCCAATGTAGAATTTAATCTATACCTGGAAATTTAGAGACTTGACTGGCCCACTACTTAAGTGTAATCACAAATGCTTAGCAAGTGCTAGGATACCATATGCTCAACACTGAGTTACAACTAGAGTGCAGGTATTATCTGCCAGAGTATGGGTTCCAAATACAGTGAGGAAAGAAGTTCTTTCTCTAAGTTAAATGATTTTTTCCCTCTCATTTTTCTAAAGAGTTCTCTGTATTATACAAATATTAAATTTTTTCTTTCTTTCTTTTTTTTTTTTTCCGGAAGGTTCAAAAGAATTTTCTCTCTCATTTGAGGAAGGAGTCCTGCAAAGGTGTTTTCCCTTTAGGAACAGGGATTTTTCTTACTGTTAGCAGTACAGGAAAGAAGCTCCAGTTTTAGACACTGTGTGTGGATACAGCATGTGTGAAAAAGATAAGTATGATAGTTTCTGCCATCTAAGATCTTATATTTTCATATTTAGGAGTTTGTACATTTGTGTATCCATTCTCAATTATAGTTTGGGGCACTTATTATGCAAAGTGGTTTGTCTAGGATCTATTGGGTCTGATTATTTCTTTCATGGATTTCAAAGTCTAGTGAGGGAAGACAGACATGTACGTTACAGTGTTACACTGTTGTAGCTCAGAATGACAGGTGTGGATGCTGGCCAGGAAAGAGGCACTGTAGATATAAGGCCACTTGAGTAGTGTTTTTCTTGTCTCTTGAAAATTAACTGTATTTATCAGAATACTTGTTGTAAAAAGTGAGGGAAGGAAGAAAATATCCTAGACTGGTTATGGCAGAAATGTTACACTTTGTTATTCAGTCATTCAGTCATGTCCGATTCTTTGTGATTCCATGGACTGCAGCACACCAGGCTTCCCTGTCCTTCACCATCTCCCAGAGCTTGCTCCAACTCATGTTCATTGAGTTGGTGATGCCATCCAACCATCTCATTCTCTGTTGTCCCCTTCTCCTCCTGCCTTCACTCTTTCCTAGCATCAGGGACTTTCTAATGAGTCGGCTCTCTGCTTCAGGTGGCCAAACTATTGGAGCTTCTGCTTCAGTATCAGTCCTTCCAGTGAACATTCAGGACTGACTTCCTTTAGGATTGACTGGTTGGATCTCCTTCCAGTCCAAGGGTCTTTCAAGTATCTTCTCCAGCACCAAAGTTTGAAAGCATCAGTCCTTCGGTGCTCAGCCTTCTTTATGGTACAATTCTCACATCCATATATAACTACTGGAAAAACTATAGCTTTGTCTAGGACCTTTGTTGGCAAAGTAATGTCTCTGCTTTTTAATATGCTGTTTAGGTTTGTCATAGATTTTCTTCCAAGGAGCAAGTGTTTTTTAATTTCATGGCAGCAGTCACCATTTGCTGTGATTTTGGAGCCTAAGAAAATAAAGTCTGTCACTGTTTCCGTCGTTTCCCCGTCTATTTGCCAAGAAGTGATGGGACTGGATGCCATTATCTTAGCTTTTTGAATGTTGTTTTAAGCCAGTTTTTTCACTCTCCTCTTTCACTATCATGAAGAGGCTCTTTAGTTCTTAACTTTCTGCCATAAGGGTGGTGTCATCTGAATATCTGAGGTTACTGATATCTCTACCAGGAATCTTGATACAAGATGAAGCTTGTGCTTCATCTAGCGCAGCATTTTGCATGGTGTACTGTGCATAGAAGTTAAATAATCAGGGTGAAATATATAGCCTTGACGCACTCCTTTCCCAATTTAAACCAGTCTGTGGTTCCATGTCTGATTCTAACTATTATTTCTTAACTTGTGTATAGGTTTCTCAGGAGGCAGGTAAAGCGGTCTGGTATTCCTATCTCTGTAAGAATTTTCCAGTTTGTTGTGGTCCATATAGTCAAAGGCTTTGTCATAGTCAATGAAACGGAAGTTGATGTTTTCCTGGAATTCTGTTGCTGTTTTATGATCCAACAGATGTTAGCAATTTGATCTCTGGTTCCTCTGCCTTTTCTAAATCCAACTTGAATATCTGGAAGTTCTCAGCTAACATACTATTGAAGCCTAGCTTGGAGAATTTTGAGCATTACTTTGCTAGAATGTGAAATGAGTTCAATTGTGGTATAGTTTCAACATTCTTTGTCATTGCATTTCTTTGGGATTTAGAATGAAAACTGACTTTTACCAGTCCTGGGGCCACTGGTGTGTCTTCCAAATTTGCTGGCATATTGAGTGCAGCACTTTCACAGCATCATCTTTTAGGATTTGAAATAGCTCAACTGGAATTCCATCACCCCCACTAGCATTGTTTGTTTTGATGGTTCCTGAGGCCCACTTGATTTCACATTCCAGAATGTCTGGCTCTAGGTGAGTGATCACACCATCATGATCATCTGGGTCATGAAGATCTTTTTTGTATAGTTCTGTGTATTCTTGCCACCTTTTCTTAATATCATCTGCTTCTATTAGGTCCATACCAATTCTGTCCTTTATGGTGGCCATCTTTGCATGAAATGGCCCCTTGGTATCTCTAATTTTCTTAAAGAGATCTCTAGTGTTTCCCATTCTATTGTTTTCCTCTATTTCTTTGCATTTATCACTGAGGAAGGCTTTCTTATCTTTCCTTGCTATTCTTAGGAACTCTGCATTCAGATGGGTATATCTTTATTTTTCTCCTTTGCCTTCCAATTCTTTTCTTTTATCAGCTATTTGTAAGGCCTACTCAGAAATCTATTTTGCCTTTTTGCATTTCTTTTTCTTGGGGATGGTTTTCTTTTACACCTCTTGAACAGTGTCACAAATCTCCATCCATAATTCTTCAGGCACTCTGTCTATCAGATCTAATTCCTTGAATATATTTGTCACTTCCACTGTATAATCATAAGAGGTTTGATTTAGGTCAAACCTGAATGGTCTAGTGGTTTTCCCTGCTTTCTTCAATTTAAGTCTGAATATGGCAATAAGGATTTAATGATCTGAGCCATAGTCAGCTCCCAGTGTTGTTGTTGCTGACTGTTTAGAGTGTCTCTATCTTCACCTGCAAAGAATACAATCAGTCTGATTTCAGTATTGACCACTTGGTAATGTCCATGTGTAGAGTCATCTCTTGTGTTGTTGGAAGAGGGTATTTGCTATGACCGGTGCATTCTCTTGGCAAAACTCTTGTTACCCTTTACCCTGGTTCATTTTGTACTCCAAGGCCAAACTTGCCTGTTACTCCAGGTATCTCTTGACTTCCTATTTTTGCATTCCAGTCCCCTATGATGAAAAGGACATCTTTTCTTTGGTGTTAGTTCTAGAAGGTCTTGTAGCGCTTCAGAGAACTGTTCAACATCCTCTTCTTTGGCATTAGTGGCTGGGGCATATAATTGAATTACTGTGATATTGAATGGTTGGCCTTTGAAATTAACAGAGATCATTCTGTCATTTTTGAGATTATACCCAAGTACTACATTTTGGGCTCTTCGGTTCCTTATGAGTACTACTCCATTTCTTCTAAGGGATTCTTGCCCACAGTAGTAGATATAATGTTCATCTGAATTAAAATTGCCCATTCAAGTCCATTTAGTTCACTGATTATTAAAATGTCGATGTCCAGTGTTGCCATCTCTTGACCACTACAAATTTACCTTGAATCATGGACCCAACATTACAGGTTCCTATGCAGTATTGATCTTTATAGCATTCTACTTTTCTTTCACCACCAGACACATCCACAACTGGGCATTGTTGCCTCTCTGGCTCAGCCTCTTCATTCCTTCTGCACCTATTTCTCTGCTCTTCTCCAGTATCATATTGGATGCCTACCAACCTGGGGAGTTCATCTTTAAGTGTCATATCTTTTTGCCTTTTCCTACTGTTCATGGGATTCTCAAGGCATGAATGCTGAAGTGGTTTGCCATTCCCTTCTCCAGTGGACCACATTTTCAAAACTCTCCACCATGACCCATCTGTCTTAGATGGCCCTACATGGCATGGCTGATAGTTTCACTGAGTTAGACAAGGCTGTGTTCCATGTGATCAGTTTGTTTAGTTTTCTGTGATTATGGTTTTCCTTCTTTCTGCCCTCTGATGGATGAGGATAAGAAGCTTGTGGAAGCTTCCTGATGGGAGGGACTGCCTATGGAGAAAACTGAGTCTTGCTCTGGTTGGCAGGGGCCATGCTCAGTGAATTTTAATCCAATACTCTGCTGATGGGAGGGGCTTTGTTCCCGCCCTGTAGTTTGGCCTGAGGCTAAACTATGGTAGGTGCCCTAGAACTTTTGTAACAGAACTTAAAAATCATGATATTCTCCAGATAAGAATACTGGAGTGGGTTGCCATGCCCTTCTCCAAGGACTATTCCCAATGCAGGGAATGAACTCAGGTCTCCTGCATTACAGGCAGATTCTATACCAGCTGAGCTACAGGGAAGTCCATATTACACTTAATAGTGTCCAAATTTAGGGAAATCAGACATGCATGATATTGTTCTTCTCTTTCCTCACACTTTTTAATTAATTGTCCTGCCAAAAGTTTTTTCCTTATAAATCAGTTACTACAAGGGCTTTCCTGGTGGCTCAGATGGTAGACAATCTGCCTACAAAACTGGAGACCTGAATTCATTCCCTGGGTTGGGCAGATTCCCTGAAGAAGGGAATGGCTGCTCACTTCAATATTCTTGCCTGGAGAATTCCATGGACAGAGGAGCCTGTTGGGCTATAGTCCATGGGATTGCAAAGAGTTGGACATGACTGGGTGATTAACACACACACACACAATGAGTACAAATATGACCCATTTGATACTCAGTGGAGAAATATGAATCTGTTGTTGAAAGTTTACAGAAGGTTAGCATCCTGTTCTCTCCAGGGACAACATGCTTTTCCCCCTGTGGAGATTTCAGTTCTACATTTATTTTCCACATTAACACACCAAGAATTATGGCTGTTTGAAGGTGCTCTTGGTGGCTGAACTGTACATGGATTGCACACCATTCAACAGTTGCCCCCTAGCTTAGTCTTCTTAGAGTTTTGTCTTTCCCTACATATTTATAGTTGATTATAGAAGACCAATCACAGAGACAAAAGGTACATAAGTCAGGAAACTACCACAGCAAAGAAATTCCCTAATTTTTCAGTTGGGAACAGCTGTCACTAGCCAATTCTATACTACACTTCCAAGGAAATAAAAAGTAGTTATAATAATTTGAGGCGTTTGTTTTATAGAAGGAAAACATATTAATTATTAAATTTGGAGGATATACTTTGAAAAAGAAGACTCTAGATTAAAATTTTGTGTTATATTTTATTGGCTATTTCACTAAACATTTTGATTATGAAAGAATTCTGTCATCTCTGTTTTTTTGCAGGTTGATAAAATATTGTCTAATTTTCTTTGATCCATTAATAACCCTGTTCCTAGATTGGAAAATTATCTAAGGAATGTAAGTTGTTTCCAAACCGTCAGTGTGGGCACTGAGCCATCTCAAGATCTTTTTAGAAATGGAAACATAAACTGTCTTTGTAAGTGTTTTGGCCATATCATCAAATTGGTATTTGAAAAGTGGAATTCTTTACAACATTCCCACCAAGTGGCCATCCATTCTAAGCTGCATACTTGCAGAAAGGCAGCCTCCACCTCCAAAGGTAACCCATTCCATCTTTCAGTGACTCTGTTCAACACTTTTTCTTAAACTGATAGAAATCAGTCTCCTTGTAGCATCCAGTCTCTGGACTGGACTTACCCTCTCTCTTTGTATATTTAGATTAGAGAGAACTATTGCCTATGAGAGTTCTCCAACTATTTGAAGACAGTTATCCTATTCCAGCTAGGTCTCTCTCTCTTTTTAAATAAACATTCTCACTTCTCTTACCTATCCTTCCTGTGTTATGACTATAAGTCCTTTTATCATAAATACTGTTTTGCTCTATGCTCATCTGATTATAGTCTATTGTCTCTAGATTTATAGAACCCCTTGCCAAGTGTTGAATGCAACTCCCAGGAAAGGTTTGAGCAGAGCAGAGGGATCTTTTCTCCTATGCAAGCTGCATCTTTTTAAAATTTTTGTTATATCAGTTGCAAATGACATCATATAAATTTTCTTATCTTGATTATACCATCTAATATATTGCCTCTTTATCACCAGCTTTGAATCATCTACAAATTTGACAGCAAAAACAGAATTGTGTGTATTCTTACAAGTGTATGAACAATGAACTTTCTTCATTTTAAAGACTATGAGGTTGACTTGCTAGAAATGGTTCCTTACCAAGAAGCTTCTACCAGTTATTGCTGATGGTGCTTAGAAAGTGAACAATAACACTGTGTCTCAGCTCTCTCCGGTTTCACACAAGGGTGTCTCAGACATTCTTCAATAGACTGGATTGCTGAGTACAATATATGTGTATTATTCGTTTCCAAGGCAAACCATTCAATTTCACAGTTATCTAACTCTATGCCCCAACCAGTAACGCTGAAGAAACTGAAGTTGAACGGTTTTATGAAGACCTACAAGACCGTTTAGAACTAAAACCCCCAAAAGATGTCCTTTTCATTATAGGGGACAGGAATGCCAAAGTAGGACGTCAAGAAACACCTGGAGTAACAGGCAAATTTGGCCGTGGAATGCGGAATGAAGCAGGGCAAACACTAATAAAGTTTTGCCAAGAAAATGCACTGGTCATAGAAAACACCCTCTTCCAACAACACAAGAGAAGACTCTACACATGGACATCACCAGATGGTCAACACCAAAATCAGATTGATTATATTCTTTGCAGCCAAAGATGGAGAAACTCTATACAGTCAACAAAAACAAGACCAGGAGCTGACTGTGGCTCAGATCATGAACTCCTTATTACCAAATTCAGACTCAAATTGAAGAAAGTAGGGAAAACTGCTAGACCATTCAGGTATGACCTAAATCAAATCCCTTATGATTATACAGGGGAAGTGAGAAATAGATTTAAGGGCCTAGATCTGATAGATAGAGTGCCTGATGAACTATGGACTGAGGTTCATGACATTGTACAGGAGACAGGGATCAAGACCATCCCCATGGAAAAGAAATGCAAAAAAGCAAAATGGCTGTCTCGGGAGGCCTTACAAATAGCTGTGAAAAGAAGAGAGGTGAAAAGCCAAGGAGAAAATGAAAGATATGAGCATCTGAATGCAGAGTTCCAAAGAACAGCAAGAAGAGATAAGAAAGCCTTCTTCAGCGATCAATGCAAAGGAATAGAGGAAAAGAACAGAATGGGAAAGACTAGAGATCTCTTCAAGAAAATTAGAGACACCAAAGGAACATTTCATGCAAAAATGGGCTTGATAAAGGACAGAAATTGTATGGACCTAACAAAAGCAGAAGATATTAAGAAGAGGTGGCCAGAATACACAGAAGAACTGTACAAAAAAGATCTTCACGACCCAGATAATCATGATGATGTGATCACTAATCTAGAGCCAGACATCTTGGAATGTGAAGTCAAGTGGGCCTTAGAAAGCATCACTACAAACAAAGCTAGTGGAGGTGATGGAATTCCAGTGGAGCTGTTTCAAATCCTGAAAGATGATGCTGTGAAAATGCTGCACTCAATATGCCAGCAAATTTGGAAAAGTCAGCAGTGGCCACAGGACTGGAAAAGGTCAGTTTTCATTCCAATTCCAAAGAAAGGCAATGCCAAAGAATGCTCAAACTACCACACAATTGCACTCATCTCACATGCTAGTAAAGTCATGCTCAAAATTCTCCAAGCCAGGCTTCAGCAATACATGAACCGTGAACTCCCTGATGTTCAAGCTGGTTTTAGAAAAGGCAGAGGAACCAGAGATCAAATTGCCAACATCTGCTGGATCATGGAAAAAGCAAGAGAGTTCCAGAAAAACATCTCTTTCTGCTTTATTGACTATACCAAAGCCTTTGACTGTGTGGATTACAATAAACTGGAAAATTCTGAAAGAGATGGGAATACCAGACCACCTGACCTGCCTCTTGAGAAATCTGTATGCAGGTCAGGAAGCAACAGTTAGAACTGGACATGGAACAACAGACTGGTTCCAAATAGGAAAAGGAGTATGTCAAGTCTGTATATTGTCACCCTGCTTATTTAACTTATATGCAGAGTACATCATGAGAAATGCTGGACTGGAAGAAACAGAAGCTAGAATCAAGATTGCCGGGAGAAATATCAGTAATCTCAAATATGCAGATGACACCACCCTTAAAAGTGAAGAGGAACTAAAAAGCCTCTTGATGAAAGTGAAGAGGAGAGCGAAAAAGTTGGCTTAAAGCTCAACATTCAGAAAAGTAATATCATGGCATCTGGTCCCATCACTTCATGGGAAATAGATGGGGAAACACTGGAAACTGTCAGACTTTATTTTTAGGGGCTCCAAAATCACTGCAGATGGTGACTGCAGCCATGAAATTAAAAGACGCTTACTCCTTGGAAGGAAAGTTATGACCAACCTAGATAGTATATTCAAAAGCAGAGACATTACTTTGCCAACAAAGTTCCGCTTAGTCAAGGCTATGGTTTTTCCTGTGGTCATGTATGGATGTGAGAGTTGGACTGTGAAGAAGGCTGAGCGTCGAAGAATTGATGCTTTTGAACAGTGGTGTTGGAGAACACTGTTGAGAGTCCCTGGACTGCAAGGAGATCCAACCAGTCCATTCTGAAGGAGATCAACCCTGGGATTTCTTTGGAAGGAATGATGCTAAAGCTGAAGCTCCAGTACTTTGGCCACCTCATGCGAAGAGTTGACTCATTGGAAACAACTCTGGTGCTAGGAGGGATTGGGGGCAGGAGGAAAAGGGGACAACAGGGGATGAGATGGCTGGATGACATCACAGACTCGATGGACGTGAGTCTGAGTGAACTCCAGGAGTTGGTGATGGACAGGGAGGCCTGGTGTGCTGCGATTCTCGGGGTCACAAAGAGTTGGACACGACTGAGCGACTGAACTGAACTGAATGAGAGTTGGCTTATTGTAACCCTCCATTTAAATATGATACTTTGATAGCCATGGATTATGATACACCTTTCGTAATTTTAACTATCTGTGAAACTGAGCTTCTCTTTCTCTTTCCTGTGACAATCTAGGAAAGTTCTGTTACTAATACTGAAGATATTTAGGAAGTAAATTGCACAGACCCAATGTAAAAATTGATAACTGACTGTCTAAACTGAAACTAAAAAATAAACCCACTGTCTAACGAAATTTTTATTATCACTTCAGTTCAGATCAGTTCAGTTCAGTCGCTCATTCGTGTCCGATTCTTTGTGACCCCATGAATTACAGCACGCCAGTCCTCCCTGTCCATCACCATCTCCCGGAGTTCACCCAGACTCACGTCCATTGAGTCCGTGATGCCGTCCAGCCATCTCATCCTCGGTCATCCCCTTCTCCTCCTGCCCCCAATCCCTCCCAGCATCAGGGTCTTTTCCAATGAGTCAACTCTTCGCATGAGGTGGCCAAAGTACTGGAGCTTCAGCTTTAGCATCATTCCTTCCAAAGAAATCCCAGGGTTGATCTCCTTCAGAATGGACTGGTTGGATCTCCTTGCAGTCCAAGGGACTCTCAAGAGTCTTCTCCAATACCACAGTTCAAAAGCATCAATTCTTCAGCGCTCAGCCTTCCTCACAGTCTAACTCTCACATCCATACATGACCACAGGAAAAACCATAGCCTTGACTAGACGGACCTTTGTTGGCAAAGTAATGTCTCTGCTTTTGAATATGCTGTCTAGCATAACTTTTCTTCCAAGGAGTAAGCGTCTTTTAACTTCAAGGCTGCAGTAACCATCTGCAGTGATTCTGGAGCCCCCAAAAATAAAGTCTGACACTGTTTCCATTGTTTCCCCATCTATTTCCCATGAAGTGATGGGACCAGATGCCATGATCTTCGTTTTCTGAATGTTGAGCTTTAGGCCAACTTTTTCACTCTCTTCTTTCACTTTCCTCAAGAGGCTTTTTAGCTCCTCTTCACTTTCTGCCATAAGGGTGGTGTCATCTGCATATCTGAGGTTATTGATATTTCTCCTGGCATTTTTGATTCCAGCTTGTGTTTCTTCCAGTCCAGCCTTTCTCATGATGTACTCTGCATATAAGTTAAATAAGCAGGGTGACAATATACAGCCTTGACGAACTCCTTTTCGTATTTGGAACCAGTCTTTTGTTCCATGTCCAGTTCTAATTGTTGCTTCCTGACCTGCATGCAGATTTCTTATTATAATAAGCAATAATGAAACATCTTCGATTTTATTTTTATAATCCTATTAAAATTAGAAGTCCTAACCTAATGCTTACCTATAATTAAGTTTTTGGGAAGCATGTAAGAATTAAAGATTTTAAAATTTAAAAAATAAATAAATAAATACATAAAAGCAAAAAAAAAAAGTGAATATTAAGCAAGAAAAAAATAAATAAAAGGGGCATGGATGAAATAAGAGAAACAATCTTAGCTATCAATAGCAATTTTTATTATAAATATTTCTTGAGTAGTTTGCATAAGTTAATATTTTAAATTTATATTTTAAATATTTAAATATTTTTGTTTTATATAGGAGTATAATTGATTAACAATGCTATGTTAGTTTCAGGTGTACAGCAAAGTGATTCAGCTATATATATACATGTTATCTATTCTTTTTCAATTTTTTTCCCATTTAGTTAATACAGAATATTAGACAGAGCTCCTTGTGCTGTGCAACAGTTCCTTTCTGGTTATTAAAAAAAAATAGCAGTGTGTACATGCCAACCCTCTGGGAAAAGAAACGGCAATCCACTCCAGTATTCTTGCCTGGAGAATCCCATGGATATAGGAACCTTGTAGTGTACACTCCATGGGGTCGCAATGAGTCAGACACTACTGAGCAGCTTCGCTTCGCTTTACATGTCAACCCTACAGTCCCAATCTATTCCGTCCCATTGATGCCATAAGTTCATCCTCTAAGTTTGTGAGTCTCTTTTTCTTTTGTAAATAAGTTCATTTACATTTTTTAAAGATTCTGCATGTAAGTGATATCATACAATATTTATCTTTCTCTGACTTCACATAGTGTGGTAACCTTCATGTCAATCCATGTTGCTATAAATGGCATTGTTGTATTCTTTTTTATGGCTGAGTAATATTCCATTGTATATATGTACCAATTCTTCTGTATCTATTCATTGCATTGATGGACATTTAGGTTGCTTGCATGTCTTGGCTGTTGTAAATAGTGCTGCAGTGAGCATTTGGGGTACATGTATCCTTTCAGATTATGGTTTTCTCCAGATATATGCCCAGGAGTGGAGTTTCTGGATCATATGGTAGCTCTATTTTTAGTTTTTAAAGTAATCTCCATAATGTTCTGCATGGTGACTATACCAATTTACATTCTCACCAACAGTGTAGAAGGTTCTCTTTTTTCCTTACCCTCTCCAGCATTTATTGTTTGTAAATTTTTTGAAGATGGACATTTTGACTGGTGTGAGGTAAAATCTCATTGTAGTTTTTATTTGCATTTCTCTCATAATGAGTGTCGTTGAACATCTTTTCATGCCTCTGGGCCATCTGCCTGTCTTCTTTGGAGAAATGCCTATTTAGGTCTTCTGCTCATTTTTTGATTGGGTTTTTCACTTTTTGATACTGGACTGCATGAGCTGTTTGTAAATTTTGGAGACTAACCCTGTGTTGGTTGCATCATTTGCAAATAATGGGGTCGCATTTTCATTTTGTTTATGGTTTCCTTTGCTGTGCAAAGGCTTTCCAATTTAGTTAGGGTCCATTTGTTTGTTTTTATTTTCATTACTTTTTAGGAGATGGTTTGAAAAAGATATTGCTGGGATTTATGTCAGAGAGAGTTTTGCCTGTGTTTTCCTCTAAGAGTTTTACATTTAGGTCTTTAATTCATTTTGAGTTTATTTTTGTGAATGGTGTTAAAGAATGTTCTAATTTCATTTTTTTTACATGTAGCTGTCCAGTTTTCTCAGCACCATTTATTGAAAAGATGTTTTTTCCTCTCTTGTATAGTCTTGACTCCTTTTTTATAGATTGATTGATTATTGGTGCATATGTTTATTTCTGTGCTTTCTATCCTGTTGTATTGATCTATATTTCTGTTTTGGTGCCAGTACTGTATTATTTTGATGACTGTAACTTTGCAGTATAATCTGAAGTCAAGGAGCCTGGTTCCTCCCATTCTGTTTTTCTTTCTCCAGATTGCTTTGGCTATTTGGGGTTTTATGTGTCTCCATGGCTCAGCTGGTAAAGAATCTGTCCATTGTGTGGGAGACCTGGGTTCAATCCTGGATTGGGAAATCCCTTGGAGAGGGAATGGCTACCCACTCCAGAATTCTTGTCTGGAGAATTAAATAGACTATAGCCCATGGGGTTGCAATGAGTTGGACATGACTGAGCAACTTTCACTTTCATACAAATTTTAAGATTTTTTTTAAATTTTATTTTTTTGAAAAATACCTTTGGTAATTTGGTAATGATTGCATTGAATCTGTAGATAACCTTAGGTAATTTAGTCATTTTGACAATATTGTTTCTTCTGGTCTAAGAACATGGTATGTATCTTTCCCTCTGTTTGTGTTGTCTTATACTTTTCTTGCTACATCTTTAGGATATGCATAGTATTGGGCTTCCCTTGTGGCTTGTCTGGTAAAGAATCTGCCTGCAATATCAGAGACCTGGTTTCGATCCCTGGGTTGGGAAGATCCCCTGGAGAAGGAAAGGTTATGTTATCTGCAAAGAGTGATAATTTAACTTCTTTACTAATTTGAATTCCTTTTATTTCTTTTTCTTCTCTGATTGTCATGGCTAGGACTTCCAAAACTATGTTGAATAAACGTGGTGAGAGTGAACATCCTTATCTTGTTCCTGATCTTAAAGAAAATGCTTTTAGCTTTTCACAATTAAACATGATGTTTGCTGTAGGTTTGTCATAAATGGCTTTTAAGATCAACATTTCATGACATGTTCAAATTATATGAAATTAAAATTTCCATAAATAAAGTATTTTGGGAACATAGCTACATTCATTCATTTTTTAAAATCTCAGGCTAATTTTATGCTGCAATGGAAGAATTGAGTATTTGCAATAGAGACCAGATAGTACGTAAGGGCCAAATATTTGCTATCTGGCTCTTTACAGAAAATAGTTTGCCAATCACTGCTATAGCTGATTAAAATGAGGCTTCACATTTTGAAGTGATTTCTTCAGAAACATTAGGTTCATTAAAATGATAATTTCACTGGGAACTGATTTTTTTACATTCTCAATAATTTTCTAATGAAATATCAGTTAAATATTAACATATGTAGAGAGATGGTTGGTTATATGAAAACTGTTTACTTTTTAAACAAATTTTAACCATTAGAATTTATAAGTATTGTATGTGTGTATGTGAGGGTATGTGTCTATGCAAGTAAAAAGAATTATATATTGACAGAAAGAGAAGCATCTGGAGTATGTAAGAAATAAAGTGGAAATGGAATGGACAGATGTGGTCTCTTAAATCCGTAACTCCTCACTAAGATTTCATGGTTAGTTACTCTGTGCAATAGGAAGGTTTCTTGTCCTGTTCTGGATTTATGTGTTCCTATTTCTGAACCTCAGTGATTTAACTTCCACAGCATGGCACTGAAAATGTCATTTGAGAGGGAACATATTGGAATTCTTAGGAATGAATGGCTCTGTGTTAGTAAAATAGAGATCTGAATTAAATAAGATAATCATACGAAGTGCCTGTCAGAAACCCTAGAAGAAAATGTGGCTATCACCATAGCTTTTGAAAATCATAGTTGGAATATCTGTAATCATCAGGATATTCCCAGAAACCTAGACATTTTGGAGCAGTCTTTCAGATCTTTAACATGTCTTGTTGCATATTATCTTATACTAGAGGATTCAAGATGAGTAAAACGAAGGAGAAATTACTTCATTTTATTGGAAAACACTAATCAGATATAGTTTTCCCTTCATAAAAACTACCAACAATTAGAAAGTAGACATAAACATGCTCCCTCTTTCTACCCTATTCTCTGGAGCCAGAAAGGATTAAAAGAGAATCCATCTCTTAGTTTGGCAGTCATACAGAAACCAGGAGTTGGAAGGGACCCTTCTTATCATTGGACACAATTTCTTCGCCTTAGGGATGAGGAAACTGACACAGATAAGTAAGATAATCTGCCTAAAACAGAGTCAGAGGTATCATGGGACTGTGGATTCTTCCATTACACCACTATGCATGCTCTTCTAAATTCTCCTTATGAAGGATGAAACTCACTTATCCCCTTTCTCTGGAATAACCCTGAAAATGTATTTCTTATTTGCATAGGTATGTCCTTTTAGAACTTCCAAGTCACAACTTTGTGCATTTCAAATTCTTTTACACCAAAATATCTATCTTCTACCATAATATCTATCTCAGAGCTTCTCCTGGGATTTAAGGTTCTTGATGATAAAATCTAACTTTGGAGCAATAATAGAGAAGGATTTATTTGTCCTGGAGAATGCAAACTCAAATGCCAAGAGGTTCCAGATAAGTAATAACTTTATAAGTTAGTAAAGGAGTAGAAATGAAAGACAAGGCTGGGGTGGGCATGTGCTCAACTGGAAAAGAAATGGCTCACAAAAGGGGCAGCTGTTACTGAGCTGGTCTGATTGTTACTGTGCAGGAATGCCATTCTGAATTTGTTAAATCCTCTGATAATTCAAAGACTTTTATATGTGGAAATGTCTTGATTTCCTTGTTACTGTGTAGTTTAAGCAAAACATGTCTGCGACCTAGTTTGGATCTTTAGCAATGAAAGTCTGTGATAGGATCAGAAAAAAAATTAAAGTTTTACATCCAGTTTTGGTTGGAGGGTTTACAGTTTAATATTTTGTGATTTCCCCCTCTTCTTTTTCATTCTGGGAACAAGAGTATGCTACGATTAGCCTGCAGATTCAGTGTGGCTTTTGTAGCTGAAACGGTAGATTGCATCAAACGGCTCTGCTTTTGTTTTCTGCTTGAAAAAACTGACACTTGTTATGGTTACGCTCACTGTGTGAGCCATCCCCTGTTGACTTCTGGGCAATCACTATAAATCTCTATTATTCTGCTGTTATTGTCTTGTTATACTATCGCTGTTGAGGCATCTTCTCAAGGGAAGTGAGCCCAGGTGTGTACATACAGAACAAGCAATGCTCTCCTTTAAACACATAAATAGCTATTTTATTTGGCATGACACACATAAATGTTAGTGTAGCCAAAGGAATCTTGAACAGTTATTTGCATTGCAAATATTTCAGAAAATGGAGCAAAGGTATCAGAGCTCAATCTGCTAGCCATTTGAGTTTTGTTAGATCAGAGAGTAATCCATCTTTTATTTTTTCCCCAGTAATACGAGTTGAAATGCAGTCCCTTGCAATTGGACTCCAAGGTATAAGAATTTCCCATAAAAAAGAATATATTCTTGTTCCTCCATGAAATTCAATTATATAGACCTCCTTTTATGGGCACTCTTTCTTTATGGCCTTGTTGAGATCAAATGTGCAGAGTTAAGCTCTTTTTGTGCTATACATTTCATTGTTTTGGGATCAAACTGATGGAAGACTAGAACAGTACTTACTCATTTATCTAGATATGATGCCTTGAGGATCCTGAAGAAAAGTTGTACTAACTCTTTCAACTGAATGTGTGAGTAGAGCTTTCCTTGTTTCTGGTACTTGTCAGTTAATGAAGTGGCAAAACATTTATAACAAACATGAATTCAGATAGGAGATTGTATTTTAGAGACATGAATAGAATTTGGGAAATGTTTAATAAAAGCTGGAAACTCAGTATCATAAAACAAATATGTATTCCTAAGAATAGAGTAAGAAAGAAAGCAGAGATTTTTTTCAGTAACAAATTTTATATTTATTTATTTTTAAAGTAATGAATCAAAGTTTGCTTAATGAAATCCTTGGTGAATGTCTCACTTTTTTCCCTGTCTTATTATTTTCTAAATTTACTAAAACAAAAAAGGTAGTGAAATTACCTTATATGCCTACAACTTTTGGGGAGAAATTATAACAAGCTGAAATCTCTCCTCTCCACCATTATAATGCTATATTCAAGCTCCTTTATATAAATGTGAATGAAAATGTACATCCAAATATGAAAAGATTTATTTTTAATGAAAAACAGTATCATCCTTTTAAAATTATTATGCTCTATTCAACATTTAATATTTTCAAATTATTATGTTTTATTTAACATGTGAAATAGACAGTGTTCTAAGTTAATATGTATAGATATGCCTCATTAATGATATTTTATTTTTTAATATAATTGTGGCAAAATAGGGAGCCATGACCCAGGCAGGTTGGTGACATGAACTTCTAAGCATTCTCTTCACACTCTGAGTCAAAATAAGTGATAAAAGTCAGTAATCATATGACTTAAAAGACTGTCTGAAATGCCAGGGCAAAGGAAATTTGGACACACTTGCTCTTTTCTGCAAGGAATAAAGAGAATCTACTGGGAACTTCCTGTATTTTGAGAAGAGGGTGTGAAAGTATATAGAACAGAAACTTTAGCAAGCATATCAGTAGGATAATTTTAGTTAGTGTTATGAAAAATGTAAGCAGGGTAGAGTTATAGAGGGTGAAGGGGGTTTCTTTTAAGATTGCTTGGAAAAGGAAGATCTAGTAGAGAAAACTACACTTATGTTGAATTCTGACTGACAAGAATAAACCAGTCAAGGGCATTGCAGATAACTCCATGTGAAGGGTAAAGCAAGTGAAAATCCGAGTATGAAGCAAAAGTCCTACATATATTATTTGGAAATAGTATCCAACAATGTACTATTAGAATCATGGCATGCAGGGTTATTCCAGCAATGCATTGATTTCATTAGGAAATTTTTGAATGTAACTCATGAACAATCGGAGAAGGCAATGTCACCCCACTCCAGTACTCTTGCCTGGAAAATCCCATGGATGGAGGAGCCTGGTAGGCTGCAGTCCATGGGGTCGCTCAGATTTGGACATGACTGAGTGACTTCACTTTTACTTTTCACTTTCATGCATTGGAGAAGGAAATGGCACCCCACTCCAGTGTTCTTGCCTAGAGAATCCCAGGGACGGGGGAGCCTGGTGGGCTGTCGTCTATGGGGTCACACAGAGTTGGACACGACTGAAGTGACTTAGCAGCAGCAGCAGCAGCATGAACAATAGTCATTTCTTAAAAGCATCCAGGGCAAAATAACTTCATTATATACAATAGAATGGCAGCTTAAATGACAGAGTTGTCAATAATAGCAATGGAAATCAGATGATAGTAGAAATGTATAATCCAAATAGGCAGGGATATATCTGTTAATCTAGGATTCTGTACTAAGCAAACTCTTATTTTTGTAAGCCAAGAGTGAAATTACTTTTTCAGGCAAACAAAAACTGAGATTTTGCTAGCAATACATTTTAACTAAAAAGATGTTTAAAAGATCTTCAAGAGGAAAAATGATCATTGGGGAAAGATATGAAACTCAAGAATATTTAGTAGACAAAACAATGGCAAATACATGGGAAAATCTAACAATGGTTTGTGATGGTAAAGATCTCAGACAGAAATAAAATATTACCCAATTATTTATTTATAAACAAGGAAAGAATGTAGTTATCAGGGTCAAGCATTCTAAAGTCATTGCATTACTTAGAAGGAAAATAAAGATATTATATATTTGGAATAGATGAGGTTAAATAAGCAAGCTAAAATTTCTGGAGAAACAACTAAAAGAATAAAATTATAATAATACAATTTAAATAGAGATAAAAAATCAAATGGTGATGAAACCAGATCAATCTGGAAAAAAGGAAGAATGAAAACAAATAGAAAAATAGAGTAAGAGTTAGGGTATAGAATACAAAATAAGATGGTAGCAATAAATCCAAATTTATAATCCATGTGAATGGAATAAACTTCACCTAAAGACTGATGATCAGACTGAATTAAAAAACAAAATATAGTTACATTCTGTTTATAAGGCATACATCTGAAAAACAACACTTAAATAACTCTGAACATGTCATTCCATTTTTTAGAACCCTGAGATGCCTCTCTAGAGAGTTAATGCCGACACTTAACAGTGGCTTACAAAGTCTTTTGTGACCTGACCCTTCACTTCTAAATTCTTTCTTTTGCTTACTTTGCTCCAAATCCAGGGGCCACTTTGCTGTTTCTGGGACTCATCAAGCATACGACAGCCTTAAAGGTTTTGCTCTTTTCCCCTCTATTTTGGATGATCTATCCCTAGACATCTACCTAGCTAACATTTCGCCTTCTTTGGGTCTTTGATCAGATTTTACATTTTGAATGAGGCCGACCAGAATCACTCTATTCTTGTAACTAACTCTATTTTACTCACTTCCTACTTTCTTATCCTGTTGTAATAATTATTGGCACCTATCAACTTCTAACATGCTGTATAATTTAAAAACTGATTGTTTATTGTTTTTCCCCTTTAGAATATAAACTTCAGGAGGGAAGGAATATTTTTCTACTTTATTCACAGATGCCTAGAATAGTTGCTGGCTCATAATAGGTGTTTGGGAGAGGGCAATGGCACCCTTCTCCAGTACTCTTGCCTGGAAAATCCCATGGACGGAAGAGCCTGGTGTGTTGCAGTCCATGGGGTCACTAAGAGTCAGACACGACTGAGCGACTTCACGTTCACTTTTCACTTTCATGCATTGGAGAAGGAAATGGCAACCCACTCCAGTGTTCTTGCCTGGAGAATCCCAGGGACGCGGGAGCCTGGTGGGCTGCCCTCTATGGGGTCGCACAGAGTCGGACACGACTGAAGAGATAGCAGCAGCAGCAGTAGGTGTTTGATAAATATTTACTAAAGGAACACATTAATGCTATTTTTATCCTGACTTTATAGCATACCATCTGACACTGATGAACACTCAATAAATCTTCATTGAATAAAGTAATAACTGACTACAAAGCAAATAGAAAAAAATCATTTTCTGCCCTTTGTTTCATATTTTATATTATGTTGAGGACATGAAGTTGGAAGGAAGGAATGGGAAGAAGACAGAAGTAGATGAATCTTTCTTGCTTTCTGCCAGGTGAGATGGCTGAACTGCAGGTCCCATGCCCTAGCACTAATGAATTCTCTCATCTCCTCTCCTTAAAGTAGGATCTATGCTAACCCTTTCAGCAATCAACAGGTACATATAATAAATGATGGTTTGGAGAACTGTGACCTAACTAATGATGTAAGGACCATAAGTTTTCAAGTCCTAATAGGAAAATTTGACATTGAGAATTAGCCTTTTCTAGTTTAGCGCTATCCCCCATACACAGCAGTTTCCAACTGTCCCTGGTAAAACAAGCACACCCTGGACTCATCTGTAGTGATAGGATATTGAACAGGAAAAATAATGGAGATAGGAAATTTTATAGTTCATAAGGCAATTAGTGATGTAATACCCTAGAGAATTTTGTAGCTAAATTTTTACTTAGCATTTCATCAAGAATGTGTAAAGGCATTAAAAAATGCTTTAAATACTTTGAACTCTCTAAGTTTATCTGTTCTGTGTTTCAGGGTCATTTACTTATAAAATTGATACTTTTCAGACTTTTAAACACTTACTTACTCTTGGGAAAAATTATTTAAGTAGTTCAGTTTTGCATTTACATTCCAGTCACATTAAATAATTCCAAACCAAATTCTGCTGACACCAGGTACACATCAAAAAATCAAGAATATGTGAAAAAAGGTATTATAGAAAATAGTTTTACAAAGTTATTTATATTTTAATTAAAAGATTTATATTTTCATAATTCTTCAGGCTATTTTCCACAGGATATCCTAGGTGCTGCATAAAGCTATGCCTGCAAAATTTTACATTCAGTTACATATGCTCAGGTGAATCTTTCTTGATCAAATTTTTGTTTTTTTTCCTACTATATTGTGATTAGTCAATTCTGCATAGAGAGAGTCATAGAAGTTTTTGTAGCCACTGCACACTGTATAGTTCAAACTTACCTTATGTTGGAGAGGTTTGTAAAGATTTAAGTTTTTGGCTTTCACTATTTTTCAGTATTTCTGCTGTAGATCAAATTGTATCCCTGCCCCAAATTCATGTGATAAAGCTCCAACCCCCAATATGACTGTGTTTGGAGATAGATCCTGTAAAGAAATGACAAAGGTAAAATGAGGTCATAATGATAAGGCTCTAAAATGGTATGATTAGAATCCTTTTGAAAAGTGATACCAGAGAGACACTTCCTGCCCCCATCCCACCTCTACCAAATGAGGGCACAGCAGAATGCAGCTGTCTACAAGCCAAGAAGAAACCTCTCACTAGGAACTGAAATAGCTGGCATCTTGATCTTGAACTTGTAGCATCTAGAACCATGAGAATATAGATTTCTATTGTTGAAGTCACCCAGTCTGTGATATTTTTTATGACAGCCTGCATAAACTAATACAGTTTCCCTGTCCTTTTGGCCATTTTTCAGATGAGATACATTTTCTTCATGAACCCATATCATATAGAATAAAACTGAAAATAAAAACAAGGAACACACAAATATATATGAGCAACTCAGATTCTAAGTTCCATGGGTTCCTTCCTTAAACTGAAAAACATAATTTATCCCAGAGTAATATTTTTAAGGAAAAAATAAAGCAAAGTGAAAGCCGTGCTTTTAAATTGGAGAGATAAAAATAAAAACATTTCTCCCCATAGGTCAAAAAATTCCAAAAAAAGATCATATAATATAAGCAGTATTTTTTTTTTTCAAATGTGTTTCTCAGCACTATGTGTAATTAAATTCTAATCAGACATGTAGTGGGAATATAAAATACAAGAGTTATTAAGAGCTTTTGATATATTTAACCCTGATCATGTTGTATCTGTAGGGAAATCTAAAAGCTTCTTAAGGACATTCAAGTAAGAAGAGTGTGAGAGTGTGGTAGTTTGTTGTAGAAATGTCCTCAGTAATTCACATCTCTGTATTGCAAGCTTGGAATTAGTCCTTCACACTCTTACTCTGGAGGAGGGAATGGCACCCCACTCCAGTACTCTTGCCTGGAAAATCCCATGGAAGGTAGGCTGCAGTCCATGGGATCGCTAAGAGTGGGGCACGACTGAGCGACTTCACTTTCACTTTTCACTTTCATGCATTGGAGAAGGAAATGGCAATCCACTCCAATGTTCTTGCCTGGAGAATCCCAGGGACGGGGGAACCTGGTGGGCTGCCGTCTATGAAGTAGCACAGAGTCAGACACAACTAAAGTGACTTAGCAGCAGCAGCAACTCTTACTCTGGGCTTGATGATGTGACTTGCTTTGATCAAAAAGGTCATAGCACATGTGACAGAAGCTGACTTGAAAGTCCCTGGGCTTTCCCTCCCTTGCTACTCTTGGGACTCCTGTGACTACAGCATGTGTGCACACCTGAACTAGTCTTATAGGTGATGAGACACATAAGTAGATCACTTTCGTGGCTTCTATTGACATCAAACCAATTACTTGACAAGAGAGAGGTCATCCTAAACCATCCTACTCCAGCTGGAATGACCAAGGCTAGAAGTACAGCTAGCTGACCTATAGAATTGTGACAAATAATAGTTAATTATTTAAGTTGCAAATAATAGAGTTAGTTTGTTGTGAAGCCAATACTAATTGATAAAAAGGGATGGAAAATGAAATCAAAATAGAGCAAACATCAAGTGAAAACAGAGGACCACAAAATAATTGTAGATATTCATTTCATTTCAGTTCAGTGGCTCAGTTGTGTCCAACTCTTTGTGACCCCATGGACTGCAGCACCCATGGACCACACAGAAGCGTAGCTGAGAGGAGTCACCCCACGTCCAAGGTAAGGAGCGGTGACTGCACTTTGCTAGAGTAGCCGTGAAGAGATACGCCACGTCCAAGGTAAGAGAAACCCAAATAGATGGTAGGCACCTAGAGAGGGCATCAGAGGGCAGAGGGAAACCACAATCACAGACAACTAGTCAATCTGATCACACAGACCACAGCTTTGTCTAACTCAATGAAACTAAGCCATGCCATGTGGGGCCACCCAAGATGGACGGGTTATGGTGGAGAGGTCTGATAGAATGTGGTACACTGGAGAAGGGAATGGCAAACCACTTCAGTATTCTTGACTTGAGAACCCCATGAGCAGCATGAAAAGGCAAAAAGATAAGACACTGGAAGATGAACTCCCCAGGTCGGTAGGTGCCCAATATGCTACTGGCGATCAGTGGAGAAATAACTCCAGAAAGAATGAAGGGATGGAGCCAAAGCAAAAACAACACCCAGTTGTGGATGGGGCTGGTGATAGAAGCGAGGTTTGATGCTGTAAGGAGCAATATTACATAGGAACCTAGAATGTTAGGTCCGTGAATCAAGGCAAACTGGAAGTGGTCAAACAGGAGATGGCAAGAGTGAATATCACCATTCTAGGAATCAGCGAACTAAGATGGACTGGAATGGGTAAATTTAACTAAGATGACCATTATATCTACTACTGTGGGCAGGAATCATTTAGAAGAAGTGGAGTAGCCATCATAGTCAACAAAAGAGTCAGAAATGTAGTACTTGGATGCAGTCTCAAAAATGGCAGAATGATCTGTTTATTTCCAAGGTGAACTATCCAATATCACAGTAATCCAAGTCTATGCCCTGACTAGTAATGCTGAAGAAGCTGAAGTTGAACAGTTCTATAAAGACCTACAAGACCTTCTAAAACTAACACCCAAAAGAGATGTCCTTTTCATTATAGGGGACTGGAATGCAAAAGTAGGAAGTCAAGATACATCTCGAGTAACAGGCAGATTTTGCCTTGGAGTACAGAATGAAGCAGGGAAAATCTAATAGAGTTCTGCCAAGAGAACACACTGGTCATCGGAAACACCCTCTTCCAACAACACAAGAGAACTCTGCACGTGGACATCACCAGATCATCAACACAGAAATCAGATTGATTGTATTCTTTGCAGCCAAAGACGGAGAAGCTCTATACAGTCAGCAAAAACAAGACTGGGAGCTGACTGTGGCTCAGATCATGAACTCCTTATTGCCAAATTCAGACTGAAACTGAAGAAAGTGGAGAAAACCACTACACCATTCAGGTATGATCTAAATAAATCCCTATGACTACACAGTGGACGAGAGAAACAGATTTAAGGGACTAGATCTGACACACTGAGTGCCTGATGAACTATGGATGGAGGTTCGTGACATTGTGCAGGAGACAGGAATCAAGACTATCCCCAAGAAAAAGAAATGCAAAAAAGCAAAATGGCTGTCTGAGGAGGCCTTACAAATAGCTGTGAAAAGAAGGGAAGCGAAAGCAAAAGAAAGAAGGAAAGATATACCCATTTGAATGCAAAGTTCCAAAGAATATCAAGGAGAGATAAGAAAGCCTTCCTCAGTGATCAGTACAAAGAAATAGAGAAAAACAACAGAATGGTAAAGACTAGAGATACTTCAAGAAAATTAGAGATACCAAGGGACAATTTAATTCAAAGATGGGCTCAATAAAGGCCAGAAATTGTATGGACCTAAGAGAAGCAGAAGATATTAAGAAGAGGTGGCAAGAATACACAGAAGAACTGTACAAAAAAGATCTTCACGACCCAGATAATCACGATGGTGTGATCATTAATCTAGAGCCAGACATCTTGGAATGTGAAGTCAAGTGGGCCTTAGAAAGCATCACTATGAGCAAAGCTAGTGGAGGTGATGGCATTCCAGTTGAGCTATTTCAAATCCTGGAAGATGATGCTGTGAAAGTGCTGCACTCAATATGCCAGCAAATTTGGAAAAGTCAGCAGTGGCCACAGGACTGGAAAAGGTCAGTTTTCATTCCAATCCCAAAGAAAGGCAATGCCAAAGAATGCTCAGACTACCACACAATTATACTTATCTCACATGCTAGTAAAGTAATGCTCAAAATTCTCCAAGCCAGGCTTCAGCAATACGTGAACCGTGAACTCCCTGATGTTTAAGCTGGTTTTTGAAAAGGCAGAGGAACCAGAGATCAAATTGTCAACATCCGCTGGTCCATGGAAAAAGCAAGAGAGTTCCAGAAAAAACATCTATTTCTGCTTTATTGACTATGCCAAAGCCTTTGACTGTGTGGATCACAATAAACTGTGGAAAATTCTGAAAGAGATGGGAATACCAGACCACCTGACCTGCTTCTTGAGAAACCTGTATGCAGGTCAGGAAGCAACACTTAGAACTGGACATGGAACAACAGACTGTTTACAAATAGGAAAAGGAGTATGTCAAGTCTGTATATTGTCACCCTGCTTATTTAACTTCTATGCAGAGTACATCATGAAAAATGCTGGGCTGGAAAAAGTGCAAGCTGGAATCAAGATTGCTGGGATAAATATAAATAACCTCAGATATGCAGATGACACCACCCTTATGGCAGAAGGTGAAGAGGAACTAAAAAGCCTCTTGATGAAAGTGAAAGCGGAGAATTAAAAACAGGTGGCTTAATGCTCAGCCTTCAGAAAACTAAGATCATGGCATCTGGTCCCACCACTTCATGGGAAATAGATGGGGAAACAGTGAAAACAGTGTCAGACTTTATTTTTTGGGCTCCAAAATCACTGCCGATGGTGATTGCAGCAATGAAATTAAAAGACGCTTACTCCTTGGAAGGAAAATTATGACCAACCTAGACAGAATATTAAAAAGCAGAGACATTACTTTGCCAACAAAGGTCCATCTAGTCAAGGCTATGGTTTTTCCAGTGGTCATGTATGGATGTGAGATTTGGACTATAAAGAAAGCTGAGCTCTGAAGAATTGATGCTTTTGAACTGTTGTGTTGGAGAAGACTCTTGTGAGTCCCTTGGACTGCAACGAGATCCAACCAGTCCATCCTAAAGGAGATCAGTCCTGGGTTTTCATTGGTAGGATTTATTTTGAAGCTGAAACTCCAATACTTTGGGCACCTGATGCAAAGAGCTGAGTCATTTGGAAAGACCCTGATGCTGGGATAGATTGAGGGCAGGAGGAGAAGGGGACGACAGAGGATGAGATGGTTGGATGGCATCACCTACTCGATGAACATGGGTTTGGGTGAACTCTGGGAGTTTGTGATGGACAGGGGGGCCTGTTGTGCTGCGGTTCATGGGGTCAGCAAAGAGTCGGACAGGACTGAGCCAATGAATTGAACTGGACTGCAGCACGTAGGGCTTCCCTGTCTGTCACGACCTCCCGGAACTTGCTCAAACTCATGTCTATTGAGTTGGTGATGCCATCAAACCATCTCACCCTCTGTTGTCCCTTCTCCTTCTGCCTTCAATCTTTCCTAGCATTAGGGTCTTTTCCAATGAGTCAGTTCTTTGCATCAGGTGGCCAAAGTTGAAGCTTAAGTATCAGTCCTTCAAATGAACATTCAGGACGTATTTCTTTTAGGATTGACTGGTTTGATATCCTTGCAGTCCAAGGGACTCTCAAGAGTCTTTTTCAAAACCACAGTTCAAAAGCATGAATTCTCCACTGCTCAGCTTTCTTTATACTCCAACTCTCACATCCATACATGACTACTGGAAAAACCATAGCTTTGACTAGTTGGACCTTTGTTGACAAAAGTAATGTCTCTGTTTTCTAACATGCTGTCTAGTTTGTCATATCTTTTCTTCCAAGGAGCAAGCTTATTTTAATTTAGGAAATCAGTCCTGAATATTTATTGGAAGGACTGATATTGAAGCTCCAACTTTGGCTACCTGATGCAAAGAACTGACTCATTGGAAAAGACCCTGATGCTAGGAAAGATTGAAGGCATGAGGAGAAGGGGACAACAGAGCATGAGATGGTTGGATGGCACCACAAACTCAATGGACATGAGTTTGAGCAAGCTCCAGTAGTTGGTGACGGACAGCGAAGCCCGGCATGCTGCAGTCCATGGGGTTGCAAAGAGTGGGACACGACTGAGCCACTGAACTGAACTGAAATGAATATCTGCAATTATTTTGGTGTCCTCTGTTTTCGCTTGATGTTTGCTCTATTTTGATTTCATTTTCCATCCCTTTGTATCAACTAATATTGGCTTCACAACAAACTAACTCCATCATTCACAACTTAAATAATTGGCTGAAGTCACCATCTGCAGTGATTTTGGAGCCCCCCAAAATAAAATCTGTCACTGTTTCCATTGTTTCCCCATCTATTTGCCATGAAGTGATGGGACCAGATCAACACTTGAATAAAATAAAATATATCCTTTTATATTTTATTTATATAAAATATAAATACATTTTATAAATGAAAGATATTCATTTATACTTCTTGAATCCAAATTTGGCCCTATTAATTCAACATATTATAACATCTAAGATGAAGGAAAAAGACAAAAACCAAATCTTTGAATTCTAAACCTGTCTTAACTGAGATAAAATTTTATATGTGCTTGAAATAATAATGCTTATCATTTCTGAAATGTCTTCTATATGCCAAACTATTTATTTATGTTTTTATATATTTTATATCATTTAGCCCTCATGAGTGTTTTGCAAGGGTGTTGTTTATAAAGTCTTTGACAGATGTAGAATCTGAGGCTCAAAGAAGTTTAGAAACTTGCCCTAGGTCACTGAACTGTTGGCTGAAAAAGATGAAAGTACTGTCTTTTGAGAAAACACAGTCTGAAGACCGCAAGATTGTGAATGGCAAGTTGAAGAATTCAGGCATGATTATACGAATGATATCCATTCTAAGCATGGCTATGCTTTAATGCAATATGTATGACAGGTCTGCCAGAGACTTAAAAAAATCATCAATTAATAAATGGAAAGTCTCAATTTTGATGCAAAATATTTATAACTGGTTTAAGGAAATTCTATAAAATTAAGCATCAACTTTTTTTTTTAATTGGCAACTATCGATCTCTGACTATGACTGTCTATCTCATTAACACTTTTATTACCTTGTCAGTCAAAGCCTCAACTGTACCAATCAGGGACTGAAAGGATTTGCCATTATTAACAAGATTGTCTGGTGCCCAGGAGCAGAGAAATCCTGCTGAAAGTGCAAAGATAAATCAGCAGGGATTTAGATAGCTTTCTAGATGCAGAAAGCAATTCAGAAGTTAAAAAAAAAATAGGAGTATTCTAAAGTTATTTTAAGAAACAGATTTTCTTACTATTTTAAATATTTAGGATGTTATAATAGTAAAAAAGAATTATATTTCAAGCAACTTAGATCAAGCACTTGCATTATTTTAAAAGCTGTTTTGGGGGGCAGTTTTGATGAACACGTTTGCTGAACTGGACTGATTTTAGGGCAAAAGTAATATGTAGGCAATAAATGTTTCTAATGCATGTAGCTAATTTGATTATTTCCTCTAATAGTGGCCTATTAGAGCAGACAGATTGGCAGTTAATTGGTATCCAACAAAGAACTATTTAGGCCTTTGTTTGCTATTCTTCATTAGTGATCTTAATCAATACCAACACACAATCCTAGATTCCAGTGCTTGCTGTTACCTTGTATAAATGCTTCATTTTGATTCATTATGTCCTAGGTGTTCAACCAATTATACATAAATTCACTTCTCTGGAGCTTTCCCTACTTGCCTCAATATTCAGCTATCAATAATTTCATGGTGATTACTTTCACAATACATAGGCATTTTCAAAAGTGTAAGCAACTAATTTTGTTTGGGTCTCACATTAACTTTACAAATATTTGTTGAACAGATACCCTATACAAAATACCAATCTAGGCCTATTAAAAGATACTCAGATGAAGAGAAGATGACTTTGTTAAGGTATGCACAAGCAACCATAATACAAAAGAGATATGCTAAATGCCATGAAAATGGTGTGCGCGAAACATCACAGAATCTAGTGAAGTATTAAACTCAAGTGTTTAAAGGTTCAGGCAAGGTGTGTCATAGATCTTAATACATGAGTGGGATTGGCCATGATGAGATTATGGCAAAAAGATGAATGAAGAAAGGATGGGTGTGTGTCTTATATATATATGTATGTGTGGTGAGGTGAAGTTAAGGAAATAAAGATGAGTCCTTGTACAATGGAGGAGAACATATATATGGAAATGCCAGTCTCATAAATTTGAACTTAACTTTGTAGACAGTGAGAAACTCATAAAGATTTTGTTTCAGGGAATGGTATAATTGTAAGCTGTGTCAGGAAAATTAACTTGGCAATGACATATTGTAGTACATCTTAAGCTGAAATAATGAATGGAATATTTTTAAAGAAACTGCTGCAATTCTCTTGGATTACAAGTGTGGATTCAACCACCAAAGTCTGCTTAGTAAAAGCTATGGATTTTCCCAGTAGTCATGTATGGATGTGAGTGTTGAAACGTAAAGAAGGCTAAGGGCTGAAGAATTGATGTTTTTGAACTGTGGTGTTGGAGAAGACTCTTGAGAGTCCCTGGGACTGCAGGGAGATCAAACCAGTCAATCCTAAAGGAAATCATCTGAATATTCATTAGAAGGACTGATGTTGAAGCTGAAGCTCCAATACTTTGGCCATCTGATGTGAAGAGCTGACTCATTGGGAAAGACCCTGATGCTGGGAAAGACTGAGGGCATGAGGAGAAGGGGGTGATAGAGGATGAGACTGTTGGGTATGAGTTTGAGCAAACTCCAGGAGATAGTGAAGGACAGGGAAGCCTGGTGTGCTGCAGTCCAGGGTCATAGAGAGTTGGACACAGCTGAGCAACTGAACAGCAACATAAATATGTGCAACTATAAGTTCAAATCCCTATAAAATTATTACAAACAGTTAGATATCATCTAAACAGATATACTAAGATAATTCCAATTGTAACAGACTAATTAGACTTCAGGCTAAGATGACAACATAGGAAACTCCTGAATTTCCCTCTTCCTATGTTTACACCAAATGTATAGCTACACATTGTGCAGTTCCCTCTGAGAGAAATCTAAAAACAAGCTGAGTGGTTCCTTATACATTGAGTGAATGAGGAAGTACCCAAACTGAAACAGGTAGGAAAGACTGAGATATATCTTGCCATAAATCTCATCTTAACACAGGGCCAGATATTCAGGAGGGAATCCCAAAATCCCAATGTCTTCCTAAGAAGCAAAGAATTTGACCTGTACATTTAGGATCTCAAGTTTTAAGACTCCTACCTGAGTGATGGACCCCTAAAACATCTACTTCTAAAAGCCAATGAGACTTGTGCCCATGACACCATACCTATAGGAAAATAGAAGACAAAATGCAGTTCTTTATGGGTGCACTATCACTCACCATGGCTATCAGTGCAGAGGGAGCAGACAAAGTACCTATCTCTTTGGGTCTTTACCTTGAAGTTGTTTGACTGTGTAGTTTACAAGCCACTGCCTGAAAGTTGGATTTCCAGTTCGCCAGAATCTAGATGCTGAATGAAACTCTTTTCTTTGAGACCCTAATAGATATTGGCACAGTCTCAACTATTGGGAACCCACTGATTACAAAGACAGTGACTTGGATAATCACACAGAGAAGAAATCAGGAGCTTAGAAAACTGATTGATAAGGCTCATCTCCTACATAAGACCAGTCTGTCAAGACTGGGAAGGTGGCTGTTTTATTTAATGAGCAGAAACAAACACAGAGAAACAAGAACAATGAGGAAATAAGTAAATATGTTCCAAACAAAAGAACAAGATAAATCTTCAGAAACCAATCTTAAGGAAATAGAAATAAATGGTTTACTTGATAGAAAGATCCAAACATCAATCATAAAGATACCTACTGATATGAGAAAAGCAATAAATAAGCAAAGTGAGAATTTTCACAAAGAGATAGAAAACATAGATTTAAAAAGTACCAAACAGAAATCACAGAGTCAAAGAATACAATAATTGAACTGAAAAATTAGTAAAGAGATTCAACATCAGACTAGATTAAGTAGAAGAAAGGATTGAGGAACTCTAAGACAAATTGGTAGAATTCATTCAATCAGAGGAGCAAAAAGAAAAAAGAATGAAAAAGACTGAAGATCCCTTAAGGAACTTTAACTCTTCTTCAGCCATTTTCATGGTTGATTTTTCTGCATGTTCACTTGCATGATTCAGCTGCCTGGGGCCTACTAGCTATACTAGGGACATGGGACAGTGCTTCTCAAGAGGTTGTTAAAGATAAGATGCGACCCGGATGTGCAAGAAGTTAAGTGCTAGCGGGACAGCTTCAAATAAAGGAATACCGGAGATGGGCAGGACCTGTGAAGATTCATACTTTCTGTTATTTTTCTTCAGACTGTTCTGAGGCATATATATATATATATATATATATATATATATATATATAATTTTTTTCTTAAAACTTTCCAGAGATATTCTTTTTTAAAAAGAATATTATTCATTTATTTAAATTGGAGTATAATTACAATACTGTGATGGGTTTTGCCATACATCAATATGAATAGGCATACATGTGTTCTCTCCATCTCTCCCCATTCCCTTCCTCCATGTTGTCAGAGAGCACTGGCTTTGGGTGCCTGGTGTCATACATCAAACTCCTCTGGTCATCTTTTTTACATATGGTAAAGAATATGTTTCAATACTATTCTCTCAAATCACTCCACTCTCTCCTCCATAGGGATCTTAAAGTGAGCCCAGGCTAGTGGTCAGAAGCATTTTTTATTCCTTATCTTGCATATTGTTGGGGCAGCCCTTTATGCTCCCAGCTTTATTCAGAAGACCAAGTTCAATCCCCTCATTTTTCTTGGGCCTGAATTTTTATGTTTTGCCTCCCAGAGTATATTAAAACCAGCCTTGTTGGGTCCCTATCAGTTTTTCCATGTATGATTATTTGCTTTCAGCTCATCTTTCTGGTTTTGAGTTGTCTCTTTTTTTCTAGTATATAGAAGTTTCTCTTTCCTGTTTTCACTCAGTTTCAATTTCTTTTGTTATGATTGGTATTTATTTTTATTAGCATTTCTATTTGTTTGTAGTGGAATGGAGGTTTCCTCTGTGTCACCTCAGTCTACCATATTGATTGGAAGTTTCCCATGACTGAATATGTAATGTCTTTATTTTTTAAAATTAATTTATTTATTTTAATTGGGGGCTAATTTCTTTACAATATTGTAGTGGTTTTTGCCATACATTGACATGAATCAGCCATGGTGTACATGTGTTCCCCATCCTGAACCCCCACCCACCTCCCTCCCCATCCCATCCCTCAGGGTCATCCTAGTGCTCCGGCCCTGAGCACCCTGACTCATGCATCAAACCTGGACTGGTGATCTATTCCACCTATGATTATATACGTGTTTCAATGCTATTCTCTCAAATCATTCCACCCTCGTCTTCTCCCACAGAGTCCAAAAGTCTGTTCTTTATATCTGTGTCTCTTTTGCTGTCTCGCATATAGGGTCATCGTTACCATCTTTCTAAATTCCATATATATGTTAATATACTGTATTGCTGTTTTTCTTTCTGACTTACTTCACTCTGTATAATAGGCTCCAGTTTCATCTACCTCATTAGAACTGATTCAAATGCATTCTTTTTAGTGGCTGAGTAAGATTCCATTGTGTATATGTAGCACACCTTTCTTATCCATTGGTCTCCTGATGGACATCTAGGTTGCTTCCATGTCCTAGCTATTGTAAACAGTGCTGCCATGAACATTGGGGTATACGTGTCTCTTTCAGTTCTCCAGAGACATTCTTCATGCTGTGTGGATGCATCTGCTGAATGACCAGTTGTGTCAGTTCATATCTCCTCATGAAGCAGAGGCTAGCCCAGTAATCATCACTTGACATTGCTTGACATTTTTCATATTTAACTCCACCTTCCCTCATTCCCACTACCCTGTATTGCCATCCCACCCAATGAACCTGTCCTCAATTAAGCACTAATACTTAATGTTTTCTCCAATCTCTATTTTATAGATATTTTTGAATGAAGAAACATTTAAAGCTTTTAACTTTTGGTCTTTGTCTTTCTTAGAGTTATGCTTCATGGGCTACTTTATTGACTGGTAAGCATTCTGATGTCAAAAAAGTAACAAAAAATTAGAGTAATCACATTTGCTTAATAAGTTACACTTACCTAACTTTCAAATTTAAGTATCTTAAAGCTAAATTTTAATACATGCACTTCTATTAAAATTTAAGCATTCAATTCATTTTTAATATCTGAATGATTTAAAAATAAATTTAGGTAAGTTGATTTGCAGTATCTAGAGATTCTATTAATTTCCAAGAAACACTGTGAATAATTCTTTCTTTAGTTTTATGGTATTAGAAAAAAAAGAATCTTGGGGTCAAAAAACATGGATATAAATTCCAGTTTCATTATTTGTTAATTGTGTGACATTGATTTTCAGTTTTTTCCTATGTGTATTGCCTATATAAGTGTATGGTAGCAAAAAATAGAAAATATGAACCCATTGTGTGTAAGTTACTACGAAATTTCAACTGAACATTGAATGACATGGTTTTGAACTGCATGGATCCACTTATATGCAGGTTTTTTCAATAAATACATACGACAGTATTATATCATCTATGGTTTGGTTCAATCCATGGATATGAAGCAGTAGATAAAAAGGGACAACTGTAAAGTTATACATGGATTTTTCAACAGCTAGTAGCTTGGCACCCTCAGCCCCCATATTTTTCAAGAGTCAATTATAGCTTTGTTTATAGAATTTACATGATTCAAAATGTCCCAGGTTTTACCCTGTCTCCTCTCACCCCCAGTTTGTCACATTTTCTGTATTCTCTTAATCAGAAACCCTTACCTCTTCTTCACTTAAGTTTCAGAATCAGGTCATCATATTCAAATAAAGTGAACATTAATTTCTGAGTCTTCTGAGGTAAGTCCCTGAGCCTGTTTGCATCCTTGTTTCCTCAAGTGTAAAGTGCAAATGGGAACATTTTTTGTTTCCCTATTCTATAATGATTTTTGAAACATAACCAAAAGTCATTTTTTAAAATACTTTGGAGTAAGTGCATCATAGATAAAATTATTGTTATTCTTGTCTTTATTTTGCAACATTAAGAAAACAACAAAAATGAAGAAGAATACAATTACCTGACAAGGAGTGAGAAAGAAAAACTTTTTTTGCAACACTCTGTATCATCAATAGTGCAAAAATCTCATTTGTATTATCTCTTTACACAAAATCATATTACCGATTCTAAAAGAAGGATGATCACACATACAGTATAGGAAAAAAAACCTATTTAACATAATTTTAGCCCCCAAGGGCAAATTAGCATATGGATATGATTTGACTAATATGTTAACTGAAATGGGTATATCTTTCTAACAGACATCTTTATTGAGTACTTTTTATATAAAATTTTTAATATTAAAAAATAATGCTGTAAGAATAGACAAGTTGGTATTTGAAATTTAGCAAATGACTGAATTCACTAGTCTTTGATGCCTATTAAATAGCCAACTGTTTTTATGCTTTTTTTAAATTTTTATTTTTACTTTATTTTGCTTTACAATACTGTATTGGTTTTGCCATACATTGACATTATTTGTAAATGTTCTCTCTTGTCATTTCTCCCCTCCTCCCCAAGATGTTTTTGGGTCAGATAATTTATGCTCTGTTTAAGCATGAGAAACACTGGGCTGGAAGGAGCACAAGCTGGAATCAAGATTGCCAGGAGAAATATCAATAACCTCAGATATGCAGATGACACCACCCTTATGGAAGAAAGTAAAGAGGAACTAAAAAGCCTCTTGATGAAATTGAAAGAGAAGAGTGAAAAGTTGGCTTAAAGCTCAACATTCAGAAAACGAAGATCATGGCATCTGGTCCCATCACTTCATGGGAAATAGATGGGGAAACACTGGAAACAGTGTCAGACTTTATTTTTTTGGGCTCCAAAATCACTGCAGATGGTGATTGCAGCCATGAAATTAAAAGACACTTACTCCTTGGAAGAAAAGTTATGACCATCCTAGATAGCATATTCAAAAGCAGAGACATTACTTTGCCAAAAAAGGTCCGTCTAGTCAAGGCTATGGTTTTTCCAGTGGTCATGTATGGATGTGAGAATTGGACTGTGAAGAAATCTGAGCACTGAAGAATTGATGCTTTTGAACTGTGGTGTTGGAGAAGACTCTTGAGAGTCCCTTGGACTGCAAAGATGTCCAACCAGTCCATTCTAAAGATCAGTCCTAGGTGTTCATTGGAAGGACTGATGCTAAAGCTGAAACCAACACTTTGGCCACCTCATGCGAAGAGTTGACTCATTGGAAAAGACTCTGATGCTGGGAGGGATTAGGGGCAGGAGGAGAAGGGGATAACAGAGGATGAGATGGCTGGATGGCATCACCGACTCGATGGACATGAGTTTGAGTGAACTCCGGGAGTTGGTGATGGACAGGGAGGCCTGACGTGCTGCGATTCATGGGGTCACAAAGAGTCGGACACGACTGAGTGACTGAACTGAATGGAAACATGTATTTAAAATAAAAAGGTATATGGCAGAGTTTCCCGTTATCCAGGGAAGTAATTTAACAGTAATTATGAACAGAGACTGTGGGGGCAGGCTGGCTAGAGTGTGAGTCTCAGCACCACTCCTTAGCTGTGGCACTAAGCAGAATTGATTAACTTATTTATGCCCAAGGACATGTTGTCCTTGGAGATGAGGATAATGATAAAGGAGGATAATGATGACCTCTTTTCAATAGCCTGCTTTGAGAATTATTAGTTGAAGTAGGGAGAGGGCTTAGCACAATGCTGGGTACCAGTATAGAGCCATATCATATAGCCTGAGGCAAAAAGAGAGAACAGAGCTTGTCTTTACCTAAAATGTTAGTATTTTGTTCATCATGGATTTTCTGTATCAATTTTGATTTTTAAAAATATCATGTTAAAATAGCATAGATTTTAATTATATAATTTTTTGCACCCCCTTAAATTTTTTCTCAAGGTGAGTGCTTCACTACCTCACCTTTGTCCCCTCCTGGAGGCTACATAATAAGCAGTCAATAAATATTAGGCATAATTTAATATTAGATCAAACAGACGCAAGTTATTTCCGATAATGATGGGTTATGAGTCAGATTACAGGGAGCTCTGTGAACATAGAGAAGGGGCATTCTTACTTGGTATAATGATTCACAAGAGGTGTCCCAGAGGAAGTAAAACACTAGCCATGATCTGGAAGATATACAAAGTTTAACAGGTGAAGAAGTGGGAAAGATAAGGAGAGAAAAGTGTGTGAAAGTGATTAAGAGAGAGAAAAATCTGGGACACAGAAGTTGACATAATCTAGTATGGTGATGGCACAGAATGTCAGGGAAACTTGAATATAGGATTAAAAAGAATATTAAGGGCCAGATTAGTGGTATTTTACAAATAACATGCAGATTCAGAGATGGCTTCATGTTTGTGAGACTTGTGCTGTTGTAAAGGGCTTCTTGTTTAGAAGAATCCTATGCTTGTTTCCATGCTACATTTTCGCTGTTTGACATTCTTAATAAATTTTGAACAAAGAATCCCATGTTTTCTCTTCGTGCCGTGACCTAAAATTATTTAGCTGATCTTAGGTAGACTTTAGGGCCTCTCAAGTGAAGCAACAGGAACAGATTAAAGTTTACAAAGATAACTATTGTTGTTGGTCTGGGCCAACACTGAATGCACCATTACCACTTAGAGATAGTTGTAGTCCCCTCAGAGGGATATTTTGTGGCTTAATGTGAAAGAGTGCTGAAAGGGATAGAAAATATAGAAGGATATTTAAATTTTTTAGCGAAAAGATCTCCAGAGTATAGTGTAGGAAAAAAAAAAAGCTACCTTTTATGTAAGGGCAATATATTGTTTGCTTTTTTTCATATTTGCACATGGAAACACTGGGAAGGTATATAAGAAACTAATAAAAGTGATTACCTACTGTCAGGTGGTGGTTGGTGAATGGAATGAACAGGACATTGGTGAGAAGGAAACTTCTGGGTGTATGTTTTTAGTTTTGTAGTAGTTTTGTTTGTTGAACCATGTGAATGCTTTTAGGAGTCAAAAGATAAAATATAATATAAAAGAAAGGCATGCACACAAGATATTCTCAAACCACAGTCTATAGAACTTGGTGATTAAATGTGAGGGTGGTAAGGAAGACGAAGTAAAAGTGATAGTAGTGATAATTGTGGCTGAGCACCCACAATCAATTTCACCACAAACTGATCTAAACCTGTGGTCCTAATCCATTCTCTCTGCCAGTGATTTGCTTAGGAATGGACTTGTGACTCCATGCTGGAAATATGACCCACAGGAAAGTCTGCTTCAGGATTGTATTCATTTCCTAAGGCTGCTGTAACAAATTGCCACAAAAAGTGTGGCTTAAAACAGTAGGAATGTATTCCTTCACAGTCTAGAGGCTAGAGTATAAAATCAAAGTGTTCTCAGGGTTAGTTTCTTCTGGATGCTGCAAGGGAGGATCTGTTCCATGCCTCTGTCTTAGCTTCTGGTTGTTGCCCACAGCCCTTGGCTTGCAGCCAAATCACTCCTGTTTCTGCCTCTGTGTTCACATGACCTTCTCTACTGTGTGTCATCTCTGTTTCTTTGTGTGTTTACATAATGGTTTTATGAGAACACCAGTCATTAGATTTGGTCTTGTACTAATCAATAATATTGTCTTTAAAGAAAGTAATAGGCTGGCTTTAATTAAAATATTGATATTTTGTTCATCATGGATTGAACATGACACCAGTTTAACCAATTACATCTGCAAAGACCCCATTTACAAAAAGATCCCAGTTACAGGGAACGCAATTAAAAATACACCAAGGGGCCTCTGAAAAAATTTTCCCACTCCTCAGTAAGAGAAGCAGGACACATAGTCCCTTTTCCTTTCCTGGATATTGTCATGTATGGAAGTAATTCTTGAACTTGTTGCCACCACCTTTCTGTGAGTCTGGGGACGAAGCCAACACGTGAAGGAAGACAATTCCTAGAATGTTAGAGAAGAGGAGTTAGTGCCAAAGAGAGATGTTATGTGAAATACCTATATTGTGTAAGCCAGTTTTTTATTCAAGATTTCTATTAGTTTCAGCCAATATCATCTTAAGGAACATAATATTCAGATTTCTTATTAGTCAGTCTAATGCATTGTTATACTCTATGGAAGTACTGAACCAAAATAGCTTTGGCGGAAAAGATGTCACAATTATACTTTCTGGAATAGTGTTATCTTATAGAAAACATCTGACCAAATGACTGATTTATGGCTTAAAGTTATTTTAATTAATCCAAGAGTTTCTCTATAGGATATTTTATCTAGAACTAACTTAAATGTTAGTTTGTGATATTGCATGACACTTGAGGCATTTGACCAGCTTGTGGCTCTGTTGTTACTAAAACATCCACAGAAAAAGAAATTAGTTGTGTTACCTCTTAGACACTTGTAGGCAACCACTTGGTCCTAAGCTCTGAAAAATGAGGGTTTGGTAAGGAGGCTGCTGTGGTGGTCCCTGAGAGATTAGAGCTTGATATAAAACAGTGGACATGACAATAAAGAAGATGGAATATATTTTCGGAGGAGGACTGTAAAGGTCTTGGAAGTATGATTGGAAATTGAAAATAGACAAAAGAGGCAAAAGAGCCAAATCTGATGCCAAGTGTCTGAAGCCCTCAACAAGTCCTTTCTTTATACTCTGTCAAAACCAATCAGGCCTGCTAGGCATGTGAAATTGGTTTGAGGATACTTTGTTTAATGTCATATTGGAGTTCTTTGATTTAATTTCCTGGATAGTAAAAAAAAGAAAATCACTTTTATTTTTAGCTTTTATGATAATTTGTGTAATGCTAGATCCGGATGGAAAAAAACAATGGTTCTCTTTTGGTCTCCCCTTAACCTAGAATATCTTTAAAAAGTGTTGATCATGTGCAGCAGTTCGGCTTTCTTGATGGCTCAATGATTTGGATATGGTTTGATGGTGATATAAATTCTTTGGTAGGATTTTTTAAAATCATGAATAAAATATATTTTTATAGAAAACATACTGCATATTTAAATAAGCCACAGGGATACCACTAATGATTATTATAGTCATTAAGAATCATGCATAATATTATTTTGTATGGCAGTATTTCATTTAATGAAAATAAAATGGAAAACATCTTATTTTTGACATACCACGAGTTGTTTTAACCTCCATTTTTGCATTTGAACTGATTTCTGAGAACAGTTAAAAGGAACAAAGAGCAAATCACAGGGAACATGGATTGGGTACCATTCTAACCACTTTTAATTCTGTACTGTGCTAAAACTCATGTGCTTTCTTGCTGCTTCAGGAACATTGTTCTGTCAATAATTTCCTTGTTTTCTTATGTCTTCAATGTTTTACTTTCTTTTGTCTCTTTTTCATCAGTATATACACAGGTCTTCATATAGTCCATATTTATAAAATCCTTCCATGAACCTTTGCTTCCTAAATCTAATCTCTTTCTTTCTCTTGGACATCCATGCTTTCATTTAGTCTACAAATATTAATTCAGTACCTTTTATGTGACTGGCATGTTCTAGGTGCTGTAGATATTGTGGTTGATAAATAAGATACAAATCCCTGCTCAGACGAAGCTAATGGTAAAATGTGTGGAGATAAAAGGTAGACTAAGGAGTAAATTGGAAAAGGCAACGGCACCCCACTCCAGTACTCTTGCCTGGAAAATCCCATGGATGGAGGAGCCTGGTAGGCTGCAGTCCATGGGGTCACTAAGAGTCAGACACGACTGAGTGACTTCACTTTTTACTTTCATGAATTGGAGAAGGAAATGGCAGCCCACTCCAGTGTTCTTGCCTGGAGAATCCCAGGGATGGGGGAGCCTCGTGGGCTGCCTTCTGTGGGGTCACATGGAGTCGGACACGACTGAAGCGACTTAGCAGCAGTAGGAGCAGCAAGGAGTAAATAAAATAGGTAGTGTTATAATAAATGCTATCGAAAAAGAGAAAATCAGGGAAGACATATAGAGAGAGGTCTGGAGGAAGCGTTTACAATTTTATGACATGATAGACGCTTAGGGAAGATCTTACGGAGGAATACTATTGTGCAAAGACCTGAAGGAAAGGAAGAAATGTTACAGACATACCTGAAGGTGGCAGTATTTCAAGCAACAAAAACAGCATGCACAATAGCCTGGGGCAAGAAACAGTATCTGACTTATTTGAGGAACACAATGAGGCTAGTATGGCTGAAGCTGAGTGAGGGAATTGGGCAGTTGTAGAATCTGAGGGTAGTGAAGCGGTAGCAGTGGATAGATCATGTAGGTTCTGGTGACTATTCCAGGAGGCCCTAGACCTAAGTGTACTATTGCTGACTGAAAGGTGAGTTTTGATTGAGAAGTAATATTTTAATTAGAATATGCTTGCTGTTCTGTAGCATATAGACTCTAGAGAGACAAGAGTGCAAGTGAAATGGCCAGTTGGGAGGCTATACTAACTGTCCAGAAAAGAGTCAGTGGAGGCTTAGTTTAGAGAGATAGTACTAGAGAGGAGGAACAGTGGTAAATGTGGATATATTTTCAAGGGAGGACAAACATATGGTTTTTGATGGCTTTAGTGTGGAAGGTGCAAGGGCTATTTTCCTGAAAAAAGGTGGTTTATGTATGCTATATTTCCTTCTTACCTCTAATCACTTTCCCACTTGCTGCATTTTGAGGTTTGTTTCATTTCTGTTTTTTCCTCTTTTTCTTTTTTTTTGGCCTTACATTTCTCCTGAAATTGCTATAAAAATCTTGGAAGCCATCATGTGTTCCTCAGTCTTGACCTTGCATGATGACTTTGTAGCATTTATTACTGTACATCCTCCTTCCTCCCTCAAATTCTCTTCTCCCTTGACCTGTGTGGCTCTCAGTTTCTCTTGGAATGACAATCTCTGCTGGTCTGATTTCTCTTTTTTTAGGCTACTAAATGAGTTTCAGTTTTTCAGATATTTGTGCTAATGTTCCTCTTTCAGTGAGATCTTTGCTAGCTTGATACAAAAATCCCGAACTCCCTTTTCCCTGACAACTCTCTAAACCCAAGGGATTGCCAAAGTTGCACTTCTCGCTTTCATCTCAAACGTCACAAAATCATTCAATGATGTTAGGAGCAAGTGTCTATATTATAGAAAGATTATATTGACCTTATTTTTTAAATATAAATTTATTTATTTTAATTGGAGGTTAATTACAATATTTTTGAAATTGTAATTTCTTAGATTGCTACTGTCATTATTATTGCTCTTTCGTGCATGTGTACTAAGTTGCTTCAGTCATGTGTGACTCTTTGCAGCCCCATAGACTGAAGTGCGCCAGGCTCCTCTGTCCACAGGATTCTCCAGGCAAGAATACTGGACTGGATTGCCATGCCCTCCTCCAGGAGATCTTCCGGATCCAAGGATCAGACACGTGTCTCTTAGTCTTCTTCATTGGGAGCCAGGTTCTAGACCACTAGTGCCACATGGGAAGCTCCCTATTATTGCTTTTAGACTATTGCAATTGTTAATAAAATATATCACATATAGTATATATATATATGAGCTCTTCACAGTGAAGTCCTCAACTGGAGTCTTTTGACTGAGTTACATTTAACGTTAATGGTCCATGAATAGTGAGGCTAAACATGTCCCAGAAATTAAAGAGCTATCTTTACAGTAAATATTGGCTTCTCTTTGCAAGAAGCAGAGATTCACTTATTAATTGAAGAACTGTTGCTTGAGCAAGATACTTACATTTTATGCTTCATAATTTCAACTTTAATAGCTTTAAAATTGTTTACTGCACAATATTATTATACAAATTAAATGAATTGTCATATAAAATCTAGTTTTGACAAAAAGTTATTCAGTTACTTGAGATTCAAGTCCTGTTCTAGGTACTGGAGCTAACTATAGGATAGGATAGACCTGCAATCAATTCTGTACAATCTGATTGAGACAAGAATCATAAAACCAATGATTACTCAACTTTTTATGGGTACTCTGTTAAAAGTCAACAGAGGCACAAGAGGAGTGAATCAAATTCTCCCTTGAAGAGATGATGCTTCAGTTGAATCTTGGAGTCAAGGTGTTATTTTGATAAAGCCAGAGAAGGGAGCCCAAATTAAGAGAACATCATGCTCAAAAGCATGTAGGCATGAAACAATATGTCTCATTCATGTTATAAGAAGCTCAGTATCAAAATCAAGAAGGCATTTAATGAGGTTGCAAGACTAAGAATAAAGGTTTTGGTAGTGGCTTGTGTAGTAAACTAAGAAATCTGAGCCCAAAGTCAGTATTACTATAAAGCATTCTAAGTAGAGAATTGATATGGTTATATTAAACATGTTAAAAGTTACACTGGGAACAGTGAGGAGGATGGATTAGAAGAGGTTGAGCTAAGAGAACAGGGAGAATTCTAATGATGTAAGTTACAAACGAATGAGGAGGTCTCAAACAGCAATGATAGACCACTGCAGCATGTATAGGATGTAGAACTGACTGACCACAGTGACCAATTGAGTGTGGTAAAAGATGGAAGTTACTATGTTCCTGTTTTAGACTCTGGATAGATGACATTATTCATGAAAAGATAAATAAGGAAGGAGAAATCAGAGCCCAAGGGGAAGACAGTTTCTTTTTGCAACACGCTGCATTTGCAGTTTCACTGAATATCCAGGGAATTTTGGATAAAGGCAAAATTCTTTAATATGGCCCACAAGACTTCACAGTTTTGTCCCTCCCTTTCATTCCAGGCTTGTTCATGTGACTATCTCCCCTATTTCTCTCTGAAAGAACAGCATGAGATTTGTATTTGCCTCTTGCCTTCACCATCACCTCATTTTGAACATGATCTTTCCTTAGTCTGGATCACCCTTCTTTCTTTTCTTTACTTAGTTTTTTTTTTTCCTAGTCATATTTCATAGTTCAACTTCAGATTAGATTTCCTTAGCAAGATCCAATCCAATAAGCTCTGAGGCCCTCAAGAATATCTTCACTGTGAAAGAAGAAAATACTAGAAGAAAGACAAATGGACACAACAGATTTTCTTAGAATTTTTATCTTGTTTTATCTTCCTTGGGTCAGGAAGATCCCCAGGAGAAGGAAATGGCAACCCACTCTAGTACTCTTGCCTGGAAAATTCCATGGACAGAGGGGCCTGGCATGCTACTGTCCATGGGGTTGCAAAGAGTTGGACACAACTGAGCGACTTCACTTTTGTTCATCAATGTGTTGTCTGGTTTTCTGAGTACCAGGAATTCCTGGATCTAACCTGCTACTGTTGACTGTCACAAATTCAAAGGCAGAGCCTGGATCTGAGAAATATCCCAAGGGAAGCAATGATACAATTTGATGACTAAAAGGATCTAGATATTACGTCTGGATTTTTCTTGATGATTAGAAGGATGATTGTAATCTTGACAGAAATAGAGGAATCAGGAAAGTGAGTTCATTTTTCAGGGAAGATGGTTAAAAATAATGCTAATGTTGAGAAAATTATAAAGGGACTTTAAGCTGGCTATGAGATAGATAAATCTTAGCCATTAGACCTCTTCATTGAAATAATAAAAGCTTTATAGGTAGTTAATGATTCCTTTCTTCAGTAAGTTAGACAACTCTTGGAAAGCTTTTTTGTGTAATCAGTGTCTGCCTTGTAACTTCTAACCTCTTTTTATCAGACCTATTATAGAAAATATTAGTTGAAAGAAGTCACGTTAGGTAACAATTTTGTTTTTCTTTCTCTGTTGACAGCATTAATTAACCTATTAGGCAGGTTATTCTGATGCCAGTTATTAGGGTACATTAGGAGTTTTATTGCACTGAGATGTGCTTGGCAGACATGACCTCTTGCTCTACTTTTCCAAGCATCTATTCTTCAGAGTTTACCCATAATGTCATTACCTAATTAGACTCTAACAGTATGAAAGGTTTTTTGTTAAATATAAAGTGGTTGTGCTAAACTCTGACATAGGAAAACTAGAGACTTGACTTAAAGGAAATGAAAGCTTGTCTCCAAGTTTAAATATTTCATTAGTAGCAGATAATGCTACTTTTTGACCAAGCCTATTTCATTCAAGATTAAGGTTACTCACACAATTCATTTTTTTTAAAAGAGAAAAATAATAGAGAAAGGCCATAGGCAGGGCTATGACCTAGATTCTGTGGGATCCAGAAAGAGAGGGGGTCTGCAGGTTTCTAGTGATCTGCCATAGACCATTCTGATGCATCTCTCCATTATCTATTTAAGATGTAGTCACAGACATTCCCAAGTCTTTATTAGCATTTCATTCATATGTAGTGCTAATTTTCCCTGTTTTCCTACATTTTGGGGAATTATTATTTATATAAGCAGTCAATATAGTCATGATCAGACTGACTCTCATTTATTAAAATTTACCAGTTAATATTTGGAATAACATATTTATAGTTTTTTTAGTATGTGACGTAGTTTTTGTACTTCAGTAGTTTTGTGATAAATGTGGTTGTTATGGAAAATAATTCCAAAGGAATACAACCCCATAATTGGATTACCAAATATATAATCATTCAACAAATATCTGTTTTTTATTAGACAATAAAAAACATTGAATAGAATTTTGTATTTGGATTTTCTGTTTAGAAAAATAATTTTTACTAATAGTTTATGCAGCAAATCCTAAGGATTCAGGTTATCTTTGTGTATTTTTCCCACCAGTATTAGGTACCCCAGACCTAATAAAAACTTGAATTTAGACAATTTAATCCAGAATAAATGGATGTGTTCTTTAATATGTATAATCAGGATGATTTTTTATTAATAAGTAAGAAGTACTTCCCTGATAAAGAAGTACTTTATCCTGGTAAAGAGTTTACCTGCAATGCAGGAGACCCTGGTTTGATTCCTGGGATGGGAAGATCCTCTGGAGAAGGGAGTGGCTACCAACTCCAGTATTCTTGGGTTTCCCTTGTGGCTCAGCTGGTAAAGAGTTCACTTGCAATGCAGGAGACCTGGTTTGATCCCTCGGTTGGGAAGATTCCCTCTAGAATGGAAAGGCTACCCCATTCCAGTATTCTTGCCTGGAGAATTCTGTACAGTCCATGAGGTTGCAAATAGTCAGACATGACTGAGCAACTTTCACTTTCAGGAAGTTGTTTTTGGTTATTTATTCAGTTATTTATGAATTTTCATGTACTTCAAATACTTTATATCTATCTAAATCTATCTATATATTTCAATTTTAACAAAAGCTAGAATTCTCTCTGGATTCTCTCAGAAACGATCATCACATTATATTTTAAAACACAGTAAAAATCATTTGTGATCCCATTAACTGTTATATAGACTGTTGGCTATAAATATAGCTGTTGTATAAATATACTCTTATGAGAATATGTATTAAGTAAATACATAACAATAAATTAAGGTTTTTTTTTTTTTTACCATGATGTCTGGAGAGTGTTAGAAAAATTGATCTCAGGAATATTTGCCTAAACTATTTCCAACTTGCATTTGGATGAAGTGAGCAAGGTAAAAGAATAGCAAAGTTATTCAGACGTCTCAGCAGTTAAATGTCTCATAAAAAGGATTCTTTTCTATACATGTTCTTACTGGCTGCACATTGCACACAGATGATTCTAATCACAGTTGCTCAAATCACCTGGTACCTCAATTACCTTGTCTTCAATGAGCACATTCCAAACTCCAGAGCACCTATATACGTACTCTGATAATAGGCTGCCAATTAAGTTATCTTTCTCTGGAAACTTATTATGGCAGTTCAGTGAATATAATATCATTAGTGCCCTTATATCATCATAGCTTGGGCAGTTGCTGACACTACATGAATTTAACTGCTAAGCTATCAAAGTAGCTGTTCAACCACAGTAGCCTTGAAATTACACACACACACAAAACCTGGTAGCTCTGTGTTCTTGTTTACATATCTGAAGCAAGCATGGAAGTGTGGGTGTGTGTGTTTATGCATATGCAAACAAGTAAGTCTTTTGTATAAATATTTAGATGGAAAAAATGATTGTCATTCAAAAGGAAAGCACAAATACCTAGATATAAAATAAATTATTAGTAAAAATTGCTATAAAACTCGTGCAACTTTGCCACCAATAAAAATGACATCAGTTGTAGCTGTGGTCAGCATTTCTGCAACATTGAATACTCTCTGATTGAATTATATCTTGTAAAATTACCCTATATTTACATGACTGTATTTATATGGGGTCTGAGAGTGAAACTAACACTTAATTTTTTACTAAGAAAAAAGAATGTTTGAGAATTACCACATTCTTACTCCATAGTTACTAGACACATATTCTAGAAATTTAATATAAGGTTATACAGAAATTATGAACATTATTTACTGAGACTGCAGTGTAAGCTGGAATCATTAATTAAACTCACTCTTATTAAGAAGTTGGTGAAAACCATCAGGAGAATAATCTGCTTTACTGGACACTGTTTCTCTTTCAGTTCAGTTCAGTTCAGTCACTCAGTCGTGTCCGACTCTTTGCGACCCCATGAATTGCAGCACGCCAGGCCTCCTTGTCCATCACCAACTCCCGGAGTTCATCCAAACTCATGTCCATTGAGTCGGGGATGCCATCCAGCCATCTCATCCTCTGCTGTCCCCTTCTCCTCCTGCCCCTAATCCCTCCAAGCATCAGAGTCTTTTCCAATGAGTCAACTCTTCGCATGAGGTGGCCAAAGTATTGGAGTTTCAGCTTTAGCATCAGTCCTTCCAAAGAACACCTAGGACTGATCTCCTTTAGAATGGACTAGTTTCTCCTTAGATCAATGATAAAGAGCCTGATAACAGGAGTCATTCTAATTGGGTCAAAATCTTATTTTTATCACTTAGTTATCCTTGGCCTTCCCTGGTGGCTCAGTGGGTAAAGCATCTGCCTCCAATGTGGGAGACCTGGGTTCGATCCCTGGGTCAGGAAGATCCCCTGGAGAAGGAAATGGCAACCCACTCCAGTACTCTTGCCTGGAAAATCCCATGGACTGAGAAGCCTGGTAGGCTACAGTCCTTGGGGTTGCAAAGAGTCGGACACGACTGAGCCACTTCGCTTCACTTCACTTCACTTCTCTTATCCTTGGCAAATTCTTTGACATTCTAAACATCAGTTTCTTCTTTTATAAATTGGGCATTATATAAGCAGTTGCTCCTAGGTTTATTTTGTGGATTAAACCATGCAGTACATTTAAAATACTTAGTGTGGTGTCTTGAAAATGGTAAATACTCAATATATGATAACTTTTATTTCTTTATTTATGTTTTTAATTATTTAAAAAATTTCTAAGTTCCACTGACTTTTAAAATGGCTTTTATATAAAACTGGCCTGAGCTGATTAGTTACAGTTTATATCGCAACCATTACTACAGTTTCATCTACTTTTACATGTGCTCAGTGTTTCCCTTAAGGAGAATGGCTTTCCACAAAATTGCTGCTGTTTCACTATTTTAATTTGTTTGTGAATTCTCTTTTAGGCTTCAGCTCTGTTGTTTAAAGTAAGCTGCCTTATTATTGGCCTATATGTCCAGTTCCTTTGTTCTCTGCTGTGTTACAACAAAAAAGAAGGGTATTTAAAATAATTCTTGGGGGGAATGAGTAGCTTCCTAATTGAGGTTTTCATGTTAAAAAAAATTAAAAAAATTATCCTGCCACTTTCCCCCATAGAAGTTGGGACTCCATCATAACATTTCCAGGTTAAACCATTAATGTTACTCTCTTGGTTGCATCAATTCAGTGTATCCTTGGATCTTAAAGATAATGCATGATATGAATCATTAACATTTCATTTCCAATATTGTGTAGACTGTATTCAAATTTCCTGACATTAATATCATATGTAATAAAATATTTTAAAAGTTTCCAACCACAGAAGAGAAATCATATAATAAAAGAGAACATTTAAGATAAAAACAATTCTAAAAATTAATACAAATTCTTAAAAACTGAGATGTTTTTGTAGCATTTATATCCTTGGACTGCTAACTATACTCAAACTATTTAAGTGTTACATTTGGGAACACTCTGGTAGCCCTACTCAAGATAAAGAGGTTTTTCAAAATATTAGACTGAATATATTTAGGCACAGTAAGAGTACATTATTGCCAAATCTTTCATAAAATAAATGTCTTTACCATATGCCCTAAAGTGTAGCACAATCCAACAGAAATTCTTTTTATTATGGACAATAGAGTGACACATTGCAACACTACGTGGTGAAATGCCCTGATCTGTAGGAGAGCATTCTCTTTACTGTAATTAAAGACACTTATGATTAAGAGGTCCTCTTGCCAATCATCATCGCTGAACCTAGAATATGCTTAAGAAAACAATGACTGGTGCATGGATTTCTGCAAAACTATTAATATCATACTAGAAGCATGGCGTGTGATTCGTTATTCTGTGAAAGGAGCATCTTAAAAAAAGCTGTATATGTGGAAATCAACTGCCTATCAGAGAAATCAGGGAAAATGGTTTGGTGGAGGAATCAGAAGCTGTTTCCTCATCAGATTGGGCTTTTGGTCCTTGCCTTTGAGAGCTCTCATTATGGAAACTGTGCAGAACATGGAGAGACAGGAACAAAAATATAGATCCCACTGGGCAATTCCTTTTTATAACCATTTCATCAGTAATAATTCAGGGCTCTGTTCCGTTCAGTGTTCAGCGATCTGAATGTTTCAGGGCATAGCAATACTATTCATGGGGCTAGTGGAAACTTACTTTACCTAATCTTGATTTATGCTCCTTAATTTGGAAAGGACTGGCCTTCACTCTGCTGAAACCCCTCATGCTTTCTTTGGTGCTCATGCATGAAAGTCTGAATTCTAGCTAAATTCCCCCTGTGGCCATACAGTATATTGAACGTCTGGCTATTATTTTCAAAAATAGTGGAATACCAAAATAATAGGGAAGCAAGGTAGAATCTTTTTCTGAAAGTAGTATTAACTGTTGATAGCACAGGGAAAGATTGTTATTTTTTGAAGTCAGTTTAATTTCAGAGGACTGCTCTTTATGCTTGAATTATATTTTCAGATGATGTGGACCAGTGATGTTGGGATTCATTCCATCTTCCAAAAGATGAAGGTGAGGTATTGGAAGTCACTAAAAAGCACAGGAAGCAAGTGCAGGAGAAAGGCCAAATGCAAGCTTTATAACTAGATCATTAAAAAGTACTGAACTGAACTTTCCCTTGGAAGCTTCCTAAGGGTCAGAACTCAGCAAGGAAGCCCAAGATTCTGATAGGAACTTACTGTGAAACCTTGAGGAAAAAAGGCAGTATATATTGAATGAATCCTTGGGTAGAGACCTTTCTACTGCATATTATTGGAGTTCCAAAAGGGAAAAATTTCTGGCTTTGAACATCTTAATATCTAATTATAAAAAGTTAAACAAAAGGGACTTAGAAAGAGGGCATGTGTAATGATCCTGTGCGTATGTACACACACCATCTAAATCCCGTATGTACATCTACACAGGCAGTGACCTGCCTCTGCCAGAAATCTTGGAGTCACCTCTAATCACTCCTGAAGTTTTCTTGATTCTTTTCCTTCAGTAGTTGTAGAATTCATTTCTACATCTCTGTAGTCTTACTGACAGAGAAGGCAATGGCACCCCACTCCACTACTCTTGCCTGGAAAATCCCATGGATAGAGGAGCCTGGTGGGCTACAGTCCATGGGGTTGCTAAGAGTCGGACACAACTGAGCGACTTAACTTTCACTTTGCACTTTCATGCATTGGAGAAGGAAATGACAACCCACTGCAGTGTTCTTGCTTTGAGAATCTCAGGGACAAGGGAGCCTGGTGGGCTGCTGTCTATGGGGTCGCCCAGAATTGGACACGACTGAAGTGACTTAGCAGCAGCAGCAGCAGTTTTACTGAAGTTCTTTTAGATTGCAGTGCCAACTCTGCTTTCTGGGATCACTGTAATAATCTCCCCACTCCTGGTAACTAGCAACCCTTCCTCCAACCCCTTCTGCACATTGCATCTGGGGGGAGAAGTTTTTAAAATTTTTGTTGAAATATAGTTGATTTATAATGTGTTAGTTTCAGGCATACGGCAAAGTGATTCAGTCATACATATTTATGTATACACATATACTTTTTTTTTTTAACATTCTCTTCCATTACAAGATATTGAATATAGTTCCCTGGGCTATACAGTAGGTCCTTGTTGGTTATCTATTTTATATATGGTAGTGTGTACATTTTGGAGGAGCTTTTCTAAAGTGCACATTTGATCATGTCGCTTTTTCCCTTGAATCCTTTACAGTTTCTCTGTTGATCTCAGAATGAAATTCAATATCTTCATGTTCCAGTCTAACTCCTCTATTGTTTGACCTCTGCTTACCTCAAAGATTCATCTTTCCCAGTCTGGGGTTCACATTCACTGGTCCATGAACCACCATATTTTTTACCTCGTGGCCTTTTCATGGGAGCACCTTCTCCCTTCAAGAATTGCATCAAATCTTCCTTCAGTTGTCAAAAAAAGTGACTCTTCCTCTGAGCAATATCTTTCAGTCCTTCAAAACTGTGGGTCTCCTTCCTGAGTGTTCTGATAGCATCCTATGCTTATACATTTTGAAGCATACAACTACTGAAATGACCTGTGACCTCACTTGCTTTCTTCATTAGATTGTAAAATTCTTGACAAGATCTATGTCTTGTCAATTATTACGTCCTTCTACATGTTAGAGGTTATTTGTTGAAAGAATAAATTAAGTAATTTATTTATTACTGGTAATTAATTTATTAGTTTAATTAATTAATTTATCACTAGTAAGTAATTTATTTATTATGACAGAGGATGAGATGTTTGGATGGCATCACTGACTCAATAGACATGAGTTTGAGTAAATTCTGGGAATTGGTGATGGACAGGGTAGCCTGGTGTGTTGCAGTCCATGTGGCCGCAAAGAGTTGGACACGACTGAGCGACTGAACTGAACTGAATCACAATGTAGCTGATCATCAGTCAACAAACTTTCAGGGCCAGCACACAAAGTGTAAACCAGACTGAAATGCCCTGTGCTTTCATGGGTCTATGAGGAAGAAAAGAAAGAAAGACAAGAGTAAAGAGTATTGAAGAAAAAGGGAAATGCTGGGTGAAACAAGAGAGGATGGGGAAAGGCCCTCATGAAGTATAGGGGACACAGGCACATTCTTAGGAAAATTCCCTGAATGGATCTGAAAGAATAGGCAAAGCTGTAGTAATATTTTTCCTTCTTAAGAGGCTAAATAGACTGATGTACAACTATCATAATTTTATAATATTATGCATATTGCTGCAACCTATGGTAATTTACACTGAAAAGTAACATCTGCACTCTTCTGTTCTCTGTTTAAAGCCAATTTGCGTAAAATTTGCATTTAAAAAATTTATTGGAGTATAGTTGCTTTATTGTGTTAGTTTCTATTGTATAGCACAGTAAATCAGTTATATGTATATACAGGGATGTATACATATGTCCCTGTGATTTTGGATTTCCTTTTCATTTAGATCATCACATTGAATAGAGTTTCCTGTGCTATACAGTTGGTTCTTGATAGTTATCTGTTTTATGCATTTATTGTTGTTCAGTTGCCAAGTCATATCCTACTCTTTATGACCCCATGGACTGCAGCTTGCCAGGCTTCCCTGTCCCTCATCGTCTCCTAGAGTGCCGAGTTTCATGTCCATTGAGTCAGTGATGCCATCCAACCATCTCACCCTCTTCTTCTCCTTTTATACATAATAGTGTATATATGTTGATGCCAACTTCCCAGTTTTTCCCACCTCCACTCCCTTTCCCTCCTTGTATCCATACATTTTCTACATCTATGTCTCTGCTTCTGCTTTGTAAGTAAGATCATATATACCAGATTCTACATATATGCATTAATATGTAATATTTATTTTTTCTCTTTCTCACTTACCTCACTCTGTATGACAGTCTTTAGGTCCATCCATGTCTCTGCAAATGACCCAGTTAAAGCTTGTATAAAATCCTCCTTTCTTGCTTTTTATGATATGTATGACTTGAAAGAAACTTGTTCCTCTGAATCTCAAATAAGACCATGAACTTTTAAAATTAGATTTCAACTTTGGCTCATAATTTCTGCTCCAAGGAAAGTAATAATGTGGTCACAGTACCACTTGACCCTTTTTAGGAGTATTGTAACATGTACTTTTCAGGATGGGGAACCCTTCTGTGACACATCCTAAGAACCAGTGAATCACACCTACTGTGGGAACATATGAAACTGGATAATTAAAGACCCTCACTTTCAGATAGGAGGCTGTAAGCAACACAAATAGTTTTGAACTTAAAATTGTTTAACAGGAGTAAGAACCTAGGAAATCTGAGGAATCTTTATCTTTTAATATCCTGGAATTTCCATCTCACTGAAATAAAAATAATTGCTATATTTTCTTAGAAAGATGAGGTATCAATGGTGTGCCATTGGTTAAGAGCATGGGACCTGGATCAGGCTACTGTGATTTGAAGCTCAGCTCTTCAATTCCTAACAATGAGCCCTCCATTGAATTTTACATTAACTGCAGAGTCCTTATCTGTAAAATGGGACAATAATGGTATCTATTTCTTTAGACTGTTTTAAAGATGAATTGATAAATAGGTACAGAATGTTGAGAACAGAGTCTGCTGCACAGGAATATCCAATAAGTGTTATGTGGTGTTATTGTGGTTGTGGCTGCTATCATTGCTGTTGCTATTGCTATTTGTATTATTTCTCGAGCTGGCCATCCGACCATAAAGGCATCAGGAAAAGCTTTTCTGAGGAAATGAAGTTTAAGTTCAAAAGGAGAGGGAAAACTTTTCAGACAGAGCTCAGAGCAGATGGGAAATCTAGAGACAATAGAAACCAGTGGTATACTCAAGAAATGGAAAGAAACCCCATTTAGTTGGTACGTCTAGAGCAAGGAAGAAACTAGTGGGGAGTTGAGACTAAAGAATGAATTGGAAGCCAGATACAATTTATGGTATTGAAGATCATAATGAAGATTTGTCCTTTATTCTAAAATTAGTGGGCAGCTCTGAAAGGGATTTTTTACCCCTCATGTGTACAGCTTTATATTTTGACTTCTGTATACACTACAGTGTGCACGCTCCAAAAGTTAAGTTTCTGTTCATCATCATAGAGTTGAGCCCCTTTACCCCTTTCTCCCAACTCCCCCTTTCCCTCTGATAATCTCTACTCTGTTCTCTGCATCTGTGTGTTTCTTTTTGTTTGGTTCCTCCATTTTTTTTGTTTGTTTTGTTTGCTTGTTTTTTATATTCCACACATGAGTGAAATCATACAGTGTTTTTCTTTCTCCATCTGACTTAATTCACTTAGCTTGATACTTTCAAGGTGCAATCATATAGTTGCAGTTGGTAAAATTTCATCTTTTAATGGCCTAGGGCTGCTGTCTATGGGGTTGTACAAAGTTGGACATGACTAAAGCGACTTAGCAGCAGCAGCAGTATCTGTAGTAGTAGTAGTAAAACCTACTATGATATCTGTGTATCTATAGTGACAGGTTTTAAGTATTGTTAAATAGCAGAATAGTTAGAGATTGTGTAAAACCTATAGAAGATGAATCCTGTACCAAAGATCAAAGATGAGGGATGCGGTGTGATAGAATGAACAGGAATCTATAACTAAAATGTGAGTTGGTAGTGTGTCTGTAGTGGTACAACTTCAGACTTGAGGCTAGGCGTTACCTTTGAATTTTAGAGCCAATATAGAGCCACTTAAGTTGTCTGAGAAACAAACAACCTTAAGAGATGCCTAAGAAGTCTATTTCAATCAAAGATGGGCTTGATAAAGGACAGAAATGGTATGGACCTAACAGAAGCAGAAGATATTAAGAAGAGGTGGCAAGAATACACAGAACTGTATAGAAAAGATCTTCATGACCAAGATAATCACGATGGTGTGATCACTCACTAGACCCAGACATCCTGGAATGTGAAGTCAAGTGGGCCTTAGAAAGTATCACTATGAACAAAGCTAGTGGAGGTGACAGAATTCCAGATGAGCTATTTCAAATCCTAGAATATGATGCTGTGAAAGTGATGCACTCAATATACCAGCAAATTTGGAAAACTCAGCAGTGGCCATAGGACTGGAAAAGGTCAGTTATAATTCTAATCCCAAAGAAAGACAATGCCAAAGAATGCTCAAACTACCACACTATTGCACTCATCTCACATGCTAGTAAAGTAATGCTCAAAATTCTCCAAGACAGGCTTCAGCAATACATGAACTGTGAACTTCCAGATATTAAAGCTGGTTTTAGAAAAGGCAGAGGAACCAGAGATCAAATTGCCAATATCTGCTGGATCATCAAAAAAGCAAGAGAGTTCCAGAAAAACATCTATTTCTACTTTATTGACTATGCCAAAGCCTTTGAATGTGTGGATCACAATAAACTGTGGAAAATTCTGAAAGAGATGGGAATAGCAGACCACCTGACCTGGCTCTTGAGAAATCTGTATGCAGGCTAGGAAGCAACAATTAAAACTGGACATGGAACAACAGACTGATTCCAAATAGGAAAAGGAATACGTCAAGGCTGAATATTGTCACCCTGCTTATTTAAATTCTATGCAGAGTACATCATGAGAAATGGCGGGCTGGAAGAAGCACAAGCTGGAATCAAGATTGCCAGGAGAAATATCAATAACCTCAGATATGCAGATGACACCTCCTTTATGGCAGAAAGTGAAGAGGAACTAAAAAGTCTCTTGGTGAAAATGAAAGTGGAGAGTGAAAAAGTTGGCTTAAAGCTCAACATTCAGAAAATGAAGATCATAGCATCTGGTCCCATCACTTCATGGGAAATACATGGGGAAACGTGGAAACAGTGTCAGTGTCAGACTTTATTTTGGGGGGCTCCAAAATCACTGCAGATGATGACTGCAGCCATGAAATTAAAAGACGCTTACTCCTTGGAAGAAAAGTTATGACCAACCTAGATTGGTTGAGCAGCAGAGACATTATTTTGCCAACAAGGTCCGTCTAGTCAAGGCTATGATTTTCCCAGTGGTCATGTATGGATGTGAGAGTTGGACTGTGAAGAGTGCCAAGGAATTGATGCTTTTAACTGTGGTGTTGGAGAAGACTCTTGAGAGTTCCTTGGATTGCAAGGAGATCCAACTAGTCCATTCTGAAGGAGATCATCCCTGGGATTTCTTTGGAAGGAATGATGCTAAAGCTGAAACTCCAGTACTTTGGCCACCTCATGTGAAGAATTGACTCATTGGAAAAGACTCTGATGCTGGAAGGGATTGGGGGCAGGAGGAGAAGGGGACGACAGAGGATGAGATGGCTGCATGGCATCACTAACTCAATGGATGTGAATCTGAGTGAACTCTGGGAGTTGGTGATGGACAGGGAGGCCTAGAGTGCTGCGATTCATGGGGTCGCAAAGAGTCATATACGATTGAGCGACTGAACTGAACTGAAGGAATCTACTGATTGGGAAGTTCCACTACTTAAAATGTTGTAACTGATTTTCTATTAAAGGTGAGAATTAGGGGAAAAGGCAGGATGGGAAGTCAGTTAGGAAAACGCTTTAGATCTTCTGGTGTGGTCCTCCATTTACAACACAAAGCAAAGTAGTATTTTATATTTAGATGTAAAAACAACAAAAAAAATTATATATATGGATGGGTGTGCAGATAAATGTGTGTTTTCTCTTTAGGCAGAAAAAGCCATTCTGGTTACAGGCAGTCCAAATTTGAGCTGAGTAGTCTGGTTAGAAATAAGGATCTCCTTTTGAGTAGGGGTGTGGGTAGGGAAGGCCATGCTGGAAAAGTTGGCTGTTTGGGACTTTTTCCCTCACTACCTCTTCAGGGCTTCTCTGTGCCCTGGTCACCCTTTTGGGGAGGCTGACATTTGTTGGTTAATAGGTGGAAGCCCATGATAACAGCAGCCATCACCTGAGCCCCAGGGCTTTGGTTTAAAAGACACACACATACTTATACACACAGGGATTTGGAAATATGAGTTGACTGGTCAACTTGAGCATGTTACTGACAAGGGAGTAATGGGGTTATTTTTATTTTTTAAATTTTTATTTTATTTTTATTTTTTTATTTTTTTATTTTTTTTAATTTTAAAATCTTTAATTCTTACATGTGTTCCCAAACATGAACCCCCCGCTCCCACCTCCCTCCCCATAACATCTCTGTGGGTCATCCCCATGCACCAGCCCCAAGCATGCTGTATCTTGCGTCAGACATAGACTGGCGATTCAATTCTTACATGATAGTATACATGTTAGAATTCCCATTCTCCCAAATCATCCCACCCTCTCCCTCTCCCTCTGAGTCCAAAAGTCCATTATACACAGCTGTGTCTTTTTTTCCTGTCTTGCATACAGGGTTGTCATTGCCATCTTTCTAAATTCCATATATATGTGTTAGTATACTGTATTGGTGTTTTTCTTTCTGGCTTACTTCACTCTGTATAATTGGCTCCTAGCTCCACCAGAAAATAACCCCATGGCAAGGGAGTAATGGGGTTATTTTCTGGTGGAGCTAGCATGTCACTAAAGCAGGCCTTTTGATATACTAATATTTATTTTTTAAAAAAGCAAAACAGAAGTTTATATTTTAATCATATTTGTAGGGTTTCTAAGTCTTTGATTTACAAAATTGCTTGTTTCAGCTGTCTCCTCCCCATGTCTGCTCTGGAGGAGATGGGATAGGTGTGGAGTCCAAACAGTTGTAATTTTGTATCTTGGTGTCTGTTCTCTGACTGTGAAATATTCCCTTCTTTTGTTAAGATTCCTGAGGAGTTATTTTATTTTTTTCTTTTATAATAAAAACAAACCCCACCTTTGTCCTTACATTTCCCTTACTATTTATGTGTTGGTTGCAGAAAGTTGGCTGTGTATTTTTCTTACCATGACAACTTCTAATTGCCATGTATAGTATGTTCAGAGTTAGATAATTTTTCATTGTAAAAAAAAACAAAAGTGTGTTAACTGTTTCCAGAGCAACTGTTGTAAACTTTAGGTTGATTTATTAAAAAAAAAAAAAAGAATCTACCAATGGACATACTTAGAGAGGGTTGCACCTGTTGATGCTGCTGAATCCAAGTCAGTTGTTCTAAATACAGCACACCCTCCTGATAGGGAAGTGGAGAGCTGGTTACCTTGAAAAACTTAGACTTTATCACTTAAGGTGTAAGATATAGAGAGACTTATGCATTGTATAGCTTTGGGACTCTTTGAAATTTTTTCATTCCAACTGGTATAAATTGAATTTTACTAACAATATTTCACTTCTTGACAACTAACTTGTTTTGAATATCTGAGAGTTTAAGCTTAAGCTTAAACAAAATATCTAAAGGATACGTTTTTCAGTTTATGAATGATTTTAACAGAAAATATAATCACCACTCAAGTAATTCACTTCACCCACCCTCAAAATACACTCAGACATGCACCTGCAAACCAAAAAGCAAGCAAGATTTTCCCACCCTCAGTATGGAATCTGCCCACAGCTGAGGATTCTCAAAGTCAGTTTGTAGTCACCGTCTTGGCTTGGCTCTTTTTCTTTCTGTGGCTGTGGCCCCAGGCAAACTCTTTCTGTGAAACTTCCATCCTTGTCAAAGTGTGAGTCAGAAACAATATTTGAGGAAGATTTTGTAAGTGTTGGGGACTGAGGTCTTGGTGTGAGGCAAGTGTTGTCTGTCAAGGCTCCAAAAGGGTGTACCAACCAGCCCTCCTCCTCGGGCTGGTCCTGCCACCCTCCAACCTAGCTGTTGCTCCTGTGCCAGCCTTCATGTGCCTTGTGCCTCTGTTGGGTCTGGCCTCTGAGCTCTTGCTCCAATTTCTGACCCTGTTTATCAATTGTGTCTTCATTTATTGTAATGATCTATGTGTCTATCCCTCTACCACAAGCTAGACTGTAGCTAAAAGTATCAAAATGGGATAAACTGATTCTTCCCACTTTCTTCTTCTTCAAAATTATTTTAGTTATTTTAGTTTCTTTGCTTTTCTGTATAATTTTTGGAATGACCTTGTCTATACCTACAGAAAGCCTTGTGGGGATTTTGATAGGAATTGCTTTAAACCTATATATCAATAATCAACTGACACACAACTCTCTTCCAATTACAGAAATCCTTACTGCAGATAGAGCTACTCTTCAGGCATGACAAGAACCTGTATAGGATGTGAATAATTTTCTCCTTAGCTGTTTTATAAGAATTGGTATTCTAGAATAGTCTCCAAATTTAAATGGAAAGAAATAGGTAAGAAGAAAATGGAATTTTCTCTATAGTTTGCCAAGTTCCCAGAGCTGATCTCATTTCTGAAATGTCTACTTTACTGCCAATTTGTCAGATTCTCCCAGCTCCCAATCCAGTGTTGACAGGGACAGCATATTTGAGGGATAAAGCATTAATGTTTGCAAAGGGAGGCCTTGAAAAGACAGTGCTTCTTAGATTTTTTTTTTTCACAAGAACAACCTAATTACATCTCTTATTTAATTTTCTGTAACTCTAAATGTAAATTGGAGGGAGCTAGTAGATTTTATAAGGCAGTGTCCTTGCTTCAGTGATATAATGATGAACCATGCTGAAATAATGGGAGGTTACACTTCATTACACCATTGTTTGCCATTTTTAACATTCTGCAGAAAATATGTGGGACATATGACATTTGAAAGAATTCATGCATCCTTATCTGACTTCCAAAGACCCATTGAAACAATTGTGTAGTGGTCCTAACCATGAGTCCATTAAATGAATTTTAATTTTAATGGAAATCAATGAAGTTTTGATATTTTATTAGCTATTTAACACTGTCAAGAAAAACAAATGCTTTAATTAATCACTATTTGTATTTAGTATATAAATGCTTTGCTTTTATAGTCATAAAGTGTAATAAATGATAGTCAGTTATGTACAACAAATACCTTTTCAGATATAATGCTAATAAAAGCTAGGTGTGCATGCTTACTGTGGTTTGTAATCCATAATGGACTATGCACAATAAAATTATGAAATTAGATTACTTCATGGTTTTATTAACCAGCAGTTTTTTTTTTTAATTGGAAAAGTCATTTATATTCACGGAAAGAATTCAAGCAGTGCAAAGATGATGTAGTGAAACTACCTCTTCCCTTTCTAGACCCTTCCAGCACCCAGTTCTCTAGTGTGGAGGGATAGTTGTAGGTCCAAATACTGTTTATAATATTTATGTGATAAAGAATAGTTTAAAACCTCACTAACTCACAGTAACTGAAAGGAAGGTCACAACAACTGGGTGTAAAATCTGAATTATAGTATATTTCAGAAGAAATATAGCTTTACAACTTTGGGCTATAATGAATAACCGCTGACTGAGAAGGGGAGGATGGAACAGAGCATTCATATAGGTGTCTATTTTTGCTTTTCAATCAGATTTTACCTGTATTAATTCTTTTAATATAAAGCTATTGATACTGTGGTGCTTTAAAAGTTGTTTGCTGCCCTTCACAGTTAAGTATGCTAAGTATTTGCCATGTTTATAGTATTCTTTGCTTATCAAATTCAATTTTACAGAATGCACAAAAATAAATTCTAGCTTGGTCTGAATTGCATTCATGCCCATTCAAAGTTTAAACACTTCAATGTTTTGAACTTTAATAGATGCTTTATTATGTTTCTACTAAGGACTGCATATGTTACTTGTGAAAATACTCATGGAAACATGAAGGCCTCATGTGTAGTTCCTTTTAAAGATTATAGTGTTTTTTTTGAGCATATTATTTTATCTCAGCAACTCTGTGTTTCCTATAGTAAGCTTTGGAGGTGAATCTCTTAGGTAGTTATTCCTAGGAAATGTTACTGAGCAATTATCATTTGAAAAAGATATTGATAAAGAGGAATGAATCTTTTTTAAAAAGATTTTTTCATATTTATTTTTTTAATCAAAAAAATGTGTTTTATTGAAGTATAGTTGAAAGTGTTGGCTTCCCTGGTGGGTCAGATGGTAAAAAAAGTGAAAGTGTTAGTCACTCAGTTGTGTCTGACTCTTTGTGATCCCACGCACTGTAGCCCATCAGACTCCTCTGTTCATGGAATTCTCCAGGCAAGAATACTGGAGTGGGCTATCATTTGCTTCTCTAGAGGATCTTCCTGACCCAGGGATCAAACCCAGGCCTCCTGCTTTGCAGGAAGATTCTTTACCAACTGAACCATCAGGGAGTCCCAGGTGGCTTACTGAGCGGTTTTATTTAGCAGCAGCTTTTTAAAAAATTCCCTGGAGAAGGGAATGGCTACCCACTCCAGTATTCCTGCCTGGAGAATTCCATGGATAGAGGAGCCTGGTGGACTACAGCCCATGGGGTCTCTCTTTGAGACACAACTGAGCCACTAACACACACATACACATAGTTGAAAGTGTTAGTCACTCAATCGTGTCTGACTCTTTATAAGCCCATGAACTGGGTTTATAGCCCAACCTGGGTCTGCATTGTGGCCAGATTATTTACTGTCTGAGACACCAGGGAAGCCTATAGTTGATTTAAGATGTTGTGTTAGTTTCTGGTATACAGCAAAGTGATTCAATTATATATATATATGTGTGTGTGTGTGTGTGCATGTGCATACACATATACATATATATATGTCTGTGAGTCTGTTCTGTTTATATGTAAGTTCATTTGTGTCATTCTAGATTCTACATGTAAGTGATGTCATATGATATTTGTCTTTCACTTTCTGACTCCATTTAGTATGATAATCTCTAGGTCCATTCATGTTGCTGCAAATGACATTATTTTATTCTTTTTTTATGACTGAGTAATATTCCATTTTGTGTATACATGTATGTGCATGTGTGCATATGTGTATGTGTGTATGTCCATGTATATATATCTTCTTAATCCTTCCATCAATGGATATTTAGGCTGTTTTCATGTCTTGGCTATTGTAAATAGTGCTGCTGTGAACATAGGGGTGTGGGTATTTTTTCCAGTTATTATTTTATCTGGATATATGCATAGGAGTGGGATTTCTGGATCATAGGTATTTTTTTTTAGGTTTTTGAGAAATTTTTATACTGTTTTATTTAGTGGCTGCACCAATTTATATTTCCACCAACAGTGTAGAAGGGTTCCCTCTTCTCCACACCATCTCCAGGACTGTTATTTGTAGACTGTTTAATGAAGGCCATTCTGACCAGTGTGAGGTGGTGCTTCATTGTTTTGATTTGCATTTCTCTTAATTAGTGATGTTGAGCGTCTTTTCATGTGCCTATCGACCATATGTATATGTTCTTTAGAAAAATGTCTCTTTAGGTCCTTTGCTCATTTTCCGATTGGGTTTTTTTTTTTTTTTTTTTGTATTGAGCTGTTTGAACTGTTTGTACATTTTAGAAATTAATACCTTGTCAGTCACATTGTTTGCAGATATTGTAGCCCATTCTATAGGTTGCCTTTTTGTTTTGTTTATGGTTTCCTTTGCCATGCAAAAGCTCTTGAGTTTAATTAGGTCCCATTTTTAAATTTTTGTTAAGGCAGACTGACCTAAGAAAACATTGGTACAATTTTTTTCAGAGAATGTTTTGCCTATGTTCTCTTCTAGGAAGATTATAGCTTTATGTCTTATATTCAAGTCTTTAAGCCATTTTGAATTTATTTTTGTGTGTGATATGAGGGTGTGTTCTAACTTCATTGATTTACATGTGGCTGTCCAACATTCCCAACACCACTTGCTGAAGAGACTGTCTTTTCCCCATTGTATTTTCTTGCCTCCTTTGTCAGAGATTAAGTGACCATAGATGTGTAAGTTTATTTCTGGCTCTCTATTCTCTTCCACTGGTCCATATGTCTATTTTTGTACCAATACTGTGCTATGCCAATTATGGTAGCTTTGTAGTATAATCTGAAATCTGGGAGGGTTATGCCTCCTGCCTTGTTCTTTCCCCTCAGGGTTGCTTTGGAAATTTTGGGTCTTTTGTAATTCCATAAAATCTGAGGATTATTTGTTCTAGTTCTGTGAAAAATGCTATGAGTAATTTGACAGGGATCACATTAATCTGTAGATTACTTTGGGTAGTATGGACATTTTAACACTATTAATTCTTCCAATCCAAGAGAATGGGATATCTTTCAATTTTTTTGAATCATCTTCAATTAAAGAAATGAATCCTGATGGAGAGGTATAAGTACAGAAGGAGGAAGAGGTAAAATAAGTTACAGAAGCAAAATTTTACAACCCAGTGGCACAAAGGACTACGAGAGGGAGCAATGACAGTATACTGGGTTTTTGTGTTATTCAAAATGATACAGTATTATTTGAAAGTAGATTGGGATAAGTTTATGATTCACATGTACACCCTGGAGCAACCATTAAACATATAAAATAAAATGGTATAAATAATAATCAGCAGTGAAGATAAAATATATAAAGAAACCTCAAGTAATACAGTGAGCTACAGCTACAGCTAAGTCACTTCAGTCATGTCCGACTCTGTGCGACCCCATAGACGGCAGCCCACCAGGCTCCCTCGTCCTTGGAATTCTCCAGGCAAGAACACTGGAGTGGGTTGCCATCTCCTTCTCCAATGCAGGAAAGTAAAAAGTGAAAGTGAAGACGCTCAGTCGTGTCTGACCCTCAGTGACCCCATGGACTGCAGCCTTCTAGGCTCCTCCGTCCATGGGATTTTCCAGGTAAGAGTACTGGAGTCGGGTGCCATTGAAGGGAATGACAAAAAGGGAATAATGAACAGATAGCATTACCTGAAAACACAGGAAGATGGTGGACTTAAACTCAACTATACTGAAAATTGTATTAAACATAGTCTAAATACTCCATAAATCAGAGATGATCAAATTGGATTAAAAACCTATAAGTTGTGCTCTGGTAAGTTGCTTCAGTCATGTCTGACTCTTTGTGATCCCATGGACTGTAGCCTGTCAAGCTCCTCTGTTCATGGGATCCTCCAGACAAGGATACTGGAGAGGGTTGCCATGCCCTCCTCCAGGGAATCTTCCCAACCCAGGGATCAAACCTGAGTCTCTTATGTCTCCTACATTGGAGACAGGTTCTTTACCACTAGTAGCACCTGGGAAGTCTAAAAACACCCTATGCTTTTTACCAGAAAAAAATGCACTTTATATCACCTACACAGATAAGTCAAAGTAAATAATGGAAAAGTTATATTGTGAAAACCTTCATCATAAGAAAATTGAAATTTATATTAATAATAGATTAAATAGACTTTAAGCACAAAAGTATTTCTAATCTTATAGCAATGAAAATGTCAGTTTATCAGGAAGACAGGAAGATTTTAAGAATCTTAAAACTATATGCAGCTTATAGCAAAATTTTGAAATATATGAATCAAAAACTAAATGTGTGAAATAAGAAATAGACAAATTTTCAATTATAATTAGATATTTCAGTACTGTTCTATGAGTAATCAATAGAACAGGAAGAAAGAAAATTACTAAGGAGATAGAGTATTTGAACCATACTATCAAAAAACTCTACTAAATTGGCAATTATGAATTCTGCACCTTTGACAGAATACACTTTTTAAGGTGCACATGGAACATTTACTAAAATAATATACTAAGCATAATAGGAGTATTAACACACTTATATATGACATACATATATACATAGTGTTTTTGAGCACAAATAATGTAAAATTAAAATTCTTATATAATAATGAGAAGAAAATTTCTTTACGTATTTATAAAAACCCACAAATCAGAAAAAAACACAAGGAAAATTAAGGAATTTTTTAAAAAAGTTATTTATTAATTGAAGGATAATTGCTTTACAGAATTTTTTTGTTTTCTGTCAAACCTCAACATGAACCAGCCATAGATATGCATATATCCCCTCACTTTTGAACTTCCCTTCCATCTACCTCCCCATCCTACCCCTCTAGGTTGATACAGAGCCCCTGTTTGAGTTTCCTGAGACACAGAGCAAGTTCCCATTGGCTATCTATTTTATATATGGTAATGTAAGTTTCCATGTTACTCTTTCCATACATCTAACCCTTTCCTCCCCCCTCCCCATGCCCATAAGTCTATTCTCTATGTCTGTTTCTCCATTTCTGCCCTGCAAATAAATTCTTCAGTACCATTTTTCTATATTCTGTATATATGCATTCAGTTCAGTTCAGTCGCTCAGTCGTGTCCGACTCTTTGCGACCCCATGAATCGCAGCACGTCAGGCCTCCCTGTTCCTCACCATCTCCCGGAGTTCACTCAGACTCATGTCCATTGAGTCTGTGATGTCATCCAGCCATCCCATCCTCGGTCGTCCCCTTCTCCTACTGCTCCCAATCCCTCCCAGCATTATAGTCTTTTCCAATGAGTCAACTCTTGGCATGAGGTGGCCAAAGTGCTGGAGTTTCAGCTTCAGCATCATTCCCTCCAAAGAAATCCCAGGGTTGATCTCCTTCAGAATGGACTGGTTGGATTTCCTTGCAGTCCAAGGGACTCTCAAGAGTCTTCTCCAACACCACAGTTCAAAAGCATCAATTCTTCGGCGCTCAGCCTTCTTCACAGTCCAACTCTCACATCCATACATGACCACAGGAAAAACCATAGCCTTGACTAGATGGACCTTAGTCCACAAAGCAATGTCCCTGCTTTTGAATATGCTATCTAGGTTGGTCATAACTTTTCTTCCAAGGAGTAAGCATCTGTTAATTTCATAGCTGCAGTCACCATCTGCGGTGATTTTGGAGCCCCAAAAATAAATTCTGACACTGTTTCCACTGTTTCCCCATCTATTTCCCACAAAGTGATGGGACCAGATGCCATGATCTTCGTTTTCTAAATGTTGAGCTTTAAGCCAACCTTTTCACTCTCCTCTTTCACTTTCATCAAGAGGCTTTTTAGCTCCTCTTCACTTTCTGCCATAAGGGTGGTGTCATCTGCATATCTGAGGTTCTTGATATTTCTCCTGGCAATCTTGATTCCAGCTTGTGTTTCTTCCAGTCCAGCATTTCTCATGATGTACTCTGCATAAATTAAATAAGCAGGGTGACAATATACAGCCTTGACATACACCTTTTCCTATTTGGAACCAGTCTGTTGTTCCATGTCCAGTTCTAACTGTTGCTTCCTGACCTACATACAGACTTCTCAAGAGGCAGGTTAGGTGGTCTGGTATTCCCATCTCTTTCAATATTTTCCACAGTTTATTGTGATCCACACAAAGGTGTTGGCATATTCAATAAAGCAGAAATAGATGCTTTTCTGGAACTCTCTTGCTTTTTACATGATCCAGCAGATGTTGGCAATTTGATCTCTGGTTCCTCTGCCTTTTCTAAAACCAGCTTGAACATCAGGAAGTTCACAGTTCACGTATTGCTGAAGCCTGGCTTGGAGAATTTTGAGCATTACTTTACTAGCATGTGAGATGAGTGCATTATATATATATGCATTAGTATACAATATTTATTTTTCTCTTTCTGACTTACTTCACTGTGTATAATAGGTTCTAGGTTCATCCACCTCATTAGAACTGACTCAGATGCATTCCTTTTTATGGCTGAAAAATATTCCGTTGTGTATATATACCACAATTTCTTTATCCATTCATCTGTTGAAGGACATCTAGATTGCTTCCATGTTCTAGCTATTGTAAATAGTGCTGTAGTGAACAATGGGATATATATGTCTTTTTTAGTTTTGGTTTCCTCAGGGTATATGCCAAGAGTGGAATTGCTGGGTCATAGAGTTGACTCACTGGAAAAGACTTTGATGCTGGGAGGGATTGGGGGCAGGAGGAGAAGGGGACGACCAAGGATGAGATGGCTGGATGGCATCACTGACTCGATGGACGTGAGTCTGCGTGAACTCCAGGAGTTGGTGATGTACAGGGAGGCCTGGCGTGCTGCGATTCATGGGGTCGCAAAGGGTCAGACACGACTGAGTGACTGAACTGAACTGAACTGATGATGGTTTTATTCCTAGTTTTTAAAGGAATGTCCATACCATCTTCCATAGTTGCTGTATAAATTTACATTCCCACCAACAGTGCAAGAGTGTTCCCTTTTCTCCACACTCTCTCCAACATTTATTGTTTGTAGACTTTTTGATGATGGCCATTCTGACTGGTGTGATGTGATATCTCATTGTAATTTTGATTGACATTTCTCTAATAATGAGCAAAGTTGAGTATATTTTCATGTATTTGTTAGCCATCTGTATGTCTTCTTTGGAGAAATGTCTGTTTAGGTCTTTTTTCCACTTTTTGATTGGGTTGTTTGTTTTTCTGGTATTGAGTTGTATGAGTGCGTCTATATTTTGGAAATTAATCCTTTGTCAGTTGTTTCATTTGCTATTAGTTTCTCCCATTCTGAGGGATGTCGTTTCACCTTGCTTATAGTTTTCTTTGCTTTGCAAAAGCTTTTAAGTTTAATCAGGGCTTCCCTGGTGGCTCAGAGGTTAAAGTGTCTGCCTGCAATGCGGGAGACCCACGTTCAATCCCTGGATCGGGAAGATCCCCTGGAGAAGGAAATGGCAACCCACTTCAGTATTCTTGCCTGGAGAATCCCATGGACAGAGGAGCCTGGTAGGCTAGAGTCCATGGGGTCGCAAAAAGTTAGACACTACTGAGCAACTTCACTTTAATCAAGTCCCACCTGTTTACTTTTATTTCCATTACTTTGGGAGGTGGGTCATAGAGGATATTGCTTTGATTTATGTCATTGAGTGTTCTGCCTATGTTTTCCTCCAAGAGTTTTATAGTTTCTCATGTTACTTTTAGGTCTTTAATCCATTTTGAGTTTATCTTTGTGTATGGTGTTATGAAGTGTTCTAATTTCATTCTTTTACATGTAGCTGTCCAGTTTCCCTGGCACCATTTATTGAAAAAGCTGTCTTTGCCCTATTGTATGTTCTTGCCTCCTTTGTCAAAAATAAGGCACCCATAGGTGTGTGGGTTTGTTTATGGCCTTTCTATCTTGTTCCATTTGTCTATATTTCTGTTTTTGTGCCAGTACCATACTGTCTTGATGACTGTAGCTTTGTATTATAATCGGAATTCAGGAAGGTTGATTCCTCCAGCTCTGTTCTTCTTTCTCAAGACTGCTTTGACTATTTGGGGTCTTTTGTGTTTCCATATGAATTGTGAAATTTTTTGTTGTAGTTCTGTGAAAAATAACATTGGTAATTTGATATGGATCACATTGAATCTGTAGATTGCATTTGGTAGTATAGTCATTTTCACAATATTGATTCTTCCTATCCAGGAACATGGAATATCTCTCCATCTGTTTATGTCATCTTTGATTTCTTTCATCAATGTTTTATAATTTTATATGTACAGTTTTTTTTTGTCTCCTGAGGTAAGTTTATCCTGTATATTTAATTATTTTTGTTGCAATGATGAATGGGATTGTTCCTTAATTTTTCTTTCTGATTTTTCATGTTAGTATATAGAAATGCAAGTGGTTTCTGTGTACTGATTTTGTATCCTGTGACTTTGCTAAATTCACTGATTAGCTCTACTAATTTTCTGATAGTATCTTTAGGTTTTTCTATGTAAAGTATCATGTCATCTGCAAACAGTGAGAGCTTTATTTCTTCTTTTCTGATCTGGATTGCTTTTATTTCTTTTTCTTACATGATTGCTATAGCTAGGACTTGGAGAAGGCAATGGCACCCCACTCCAGTACTCTTGCCTGGAAAATCCCATGGACGGAGGAGTCTGGTGGGCTGCAGTCCATGGGGTTGCTAAGAGTTGGACATGACTGAGCAGTTTCACTTTCACTTTTCACTTTCATGCATTGGAGAAGAAAATGGCAACCCACTCCAATGTTCTTGCTTGGAGAATCCCAGGGACTGGGGAGCCTGGTGAGTTGCTGTCTATGGGGTCACACAGAATTGGACACGACTGAAGCAAATTAGCAGCATAGCTAAGACTTTCAAAACTATGTTGAATAATATTGGAGACCCTTGTCTTGTTTCTGATCATAGGTAGATCAGTTTTTTACCATTGATAATAATGTTTACTGTAGGCTTATCATCTATGGCATTTATTATGTTGAGGTAGGTTCCTGCTATGCCCATTTTTTGAAGAATTTTAATCGTAAATGTGTGCTGAATTTTGTGAAGGCTTTTTTCTGCATCTATTGGGATTATCATATGGTTTTTATCTTTCAACTCATTAATATGGTATATCACATTGATTGATTTGCATATATTGAAGAATTCTTGAATTCCTGGAATAAACCCAACTTGATCATTGTGTATGAGCTTTTTAATGTGTTGTTGAATTGTTTGCTAAAATTTTGTTGAGGATTTTTGCTTCTATGTTCATCAGTGATATTGGCCTGTAGTTTTCTTTTTGTGTGTGTTTTCTTTGTCTGGTTTTGATATCAGGGTGATGATGACTTGGTGGAATAAGTTTGGAAGTGTTACCTTCCTCTGCAATTTTTTGGAAGAGTTTTAGAAGGATAGGCATTAGCTCTTCTCTAAATATCTGATAGAATTTTCCTGTGAAGCCATCTGGTCTTGGGCTTTTGTTTTCTGGGAGATTTTTGATCACAGCTTCAATTTCAATGTTTGTAATTGGGTTGTTCATAATTTCTGTTTCTTCCTGATTCATTCTTGGAATATTGAACTTTTCTAAGAATCTGTCCATTTCTTCTCGGTTACCCATTTTATTGCCATCTAGTTGTTCATAACAGTTTCTTATAATCCTTTGTATTACTGCATTGTCTTTTGTAACCTCTCCTTTTTCACTTCTAATTTTGTTGATTTTATTCTTTTCTCTTTTTTTCTTGATGAGTCTGGCTAAAGGTTTGTCAATTTTATTTATCTTCTCAAAGAACCTAAAGCTTTTAATTTTATTAATCTTTGCTACTGTTTTTTAAATTTCTTTTTATTTCTGCTCTGATCTTTATGATTTCTTTCCTTCTGCTAATTTTTTTTGTGTGCTGTTGTTGATGGTCTTTTTCCAGTTGTTTTAGGTGTAAAGTTAGGTTGTCTATTTGATGTTTTTCTTGTTTCTTGAGGTAGGATTGTATTGCTATAGACTTTCTTCTTAGAACAGCTTTTGCTGAATCCCATAGGTTTTGAGTTGTGTTTTCATTGTCATTTGCTTCTAGAAATTTTTTGTAATCTCTTTTGATTTCTTCAGTAACTTGTTGGTTATTTAGAAATGTCTTGTTTAATCTCCATGTATTTGTGTGTGTGTGTGTGTGTTTGTTTCTTGTAATTCATATAAAGTCTCATATCATTGTGGTTGGAAAAGATATTTGATATGATTTCAATTTTCTTAAATTTACTGAGGCTTGATTTCTGTGACCCAAGATGTGATCCATCCTGGAGAACGTTTCATGTGCACTTGAAAAGGAGGTATATTCTTCTGTATTTGGATAGAATATCCTGAAGATATCAATGAGATCCATCTCATCAAATGCATCATTTAAGACTTGTGTTTTCTTATTAATTTTCTGTTTTGATCTGTATATTGGTGTAGTGGGGTGTTGAAGTCTACTATTATTGTGTTACTGTCAATTTCTCCTTTTATGTCTATTAGTGTTTGTTTTATGTATTGAGGTGCTCCTATGTTGGGTGCCAAAATCACTGCAGATGGTGATTGCAGCCATGAAATTAAAAGATGGTTACTCCTTGGAAGGAAGGTTATGACCAACCTAGATAGTATATTCAAAAGCAGAGACATTACTTTGCCGACTAAGGTCCATCTAGTCAAGGCTATGGTTTTTCCTGCGGCCATGTATGGATGTGAGATTTGGACTGTGAAGAAGGCTGAGGGCCAAAGAATTCATGCTTTCGAACTGCGGTGTTGGAGAAGACTCTTGAGAGTCCCTTGGACTGCAAGGAGATCCAACCAGTCCATTCTGAAGGAGATCAGCCCTGGGATTTCTTTGGAAGGAATGGTGCTAAAGCTGAAACTCCAGTACTTTGGCCACCTCATGCGAAGAGCTGACTCATTGGAAAAGACTTTGATGCTGGAAGGCATTAGGGGCAGGAGGAGAAGGGGATGACAGAGGATGAGATGGCTGGATGGCATCACTGACTCAATGGACATGAGTCTGAGTGAACTCTGGGAGTTGGTGATGGACAGGGAGGCCTGGTGTGCTGTGATTCATGAGGTTGCAAAGAGTCGGACACGACTGAGTGACTGAACTGAACTGATGTGGGTGCACAGATATTCACAATTGTTATGTCTTCCTTTTGGATTGATTCCCTTGATCATTATGTGTTGTCCTTCCTTATCTCTTGTAATCTTTTTTTTTTTTTTAATTTTAAGGTCTATTTTGTCCGATATGAGGATTGCTACTCCAGCTTTCATTTGCTTCCCATTTGCATAGAATATATTTTTCCATCCTCTCATTTTCAGTCTGTATGTGTCTTTAGGTCTGAAGTGGGTTTCTTGTAAATAGTATATATATGGATCTTGTTTTTGTATCCCTTCAGCCAATCTGTATCTTTTGTTTGGAGCATTTAATCTGTTTACATTTAAAGTAATTATTGATGTATATGTTCCATTGCCATTTTTTTAAATTGTTTGGGGTTTGGTTTTGTAGATCTTTTTCTTCTCTATATTCTTGACTATAAGATATTTGTTGTAAAGCTGGTTTGGTGGTACTGAATTCTCTTAACTTTTGCTTGTCTGCAAAGCTTTTGATTTCTCCATCAGTTTTGAATAAGATCCTTGGTGGGTATAGTAATCTTGGTTGTAGATTTTTCCCTTTCAGTACTTTTAAATATATCCTGCCATTCCCTTCTGGCCTGCAGAGTTTCTGCAGAAAGATCAGTTGTTAAATGTATGGGGTTTCCCTTGTATATTACTTGTTGCTTTTCCCTCGCTGCTTTTAATATTCTTTCTTTGTGTTTAGTCTTTGCTAGTTTGATTATTATGTTGTCTTGGCATATTTCTCCTTGGGTTTAACCTCTTTGTGCCTCTTAGACTTAACTGAGTTTTCCTTTTCCATGCTGGGGAAATTTTCAGCTATAATCTCTTCAAAAATTTATCATACAGTTTCTTTTCCCCTTCTTCTTCTGGGACCCCTATTATTCAAATATTGGTGCATTTGATATTGTCCCAGAGGTCTGTGAGACTATCTTCAGTTCTTTTCATTCTTTTTACTCTGTTCTGCTCTTCAGAAATTATTTCCACCATTTAATCTTCCAGCTCACTGATTCATTCTTCTGCTTCAGATATTCTGCTATTGATTCCTTCTAGAGTATCTTTAACTTCAGTTATTATGTTGTTTTTCTCCATATGTTTATTCTTTAATCCTTCTAGGTCTTTGTTAATTGATTCTTGTATTTTATCCATTCTGTTTTCAAGCTTTTTGATCATATTTACTATAATTATTCTGAATTATTTTTCAGGTATTTTGCCTATTTCCTTTTCAATTATTTGGACTTCTGTGTTTCTGGTTTGTTCTTTCATTTGTGCAGTATTTCTCTACCTTTTCATTATTTTTTTTCAACTTATTGTGTTTGAGGTCTCCTTTCCCCAGGCTTCAAGGTTGAATTCTTTCTTCCTTTTGGTTTCTATCCCCCTAAGTTTGGTCCAGTGGATTGTGTAAGCTTCATATAGAGTGAGATTTATGCTGAGTTTTTTTTTTTTTTTCTCCCTATGATGGGCAAGGCTAAGTGAGCTGGTAATCATTCTGTCTGTTGGTGACTGGGTTTTTTGTTTTGTTTGTTGTTTGGATGAGGTGTCCTGCACAGAGTAGGGAATCTTTTTAGCTGATTGATAATGAAAATGATACATTTCCCCCATTATGCCAAAGTAGTGCTTAGTGCAGTTTTAAGCTTTAAATTCGTATACTAAGCAAAATTTATAGTTTTTGTAACTGCTTTCAAGGATAGAAATCTGACAGGTTTGACTGGGTACTCTCCCTAGGCTCTCAGACTGCCAAAGTCAAGGTATCAGCTGGTCTGGGCCCTTGTCTCAAAGTTGGGGGATAGTCCATCTCCAGGGTCATTAGTTTGTTAACAAAATTCAATTCTGTGTGGTCATAGGACTGAAGTCCTCATTTCTTCATAGGTCTTTGGCCAGAGATCATTCTTGCTTTCTCATTAGGCTTCTTTATTCTGATCATTGCCTCTGACTCTTCAAAGCTGGCAACAGTGCATGGAGTCCTCACGCCTTGGGTCTCTCTGCCTTCTACTGAATTTTTCTCTCTTCCTCTTTTGACTCTGTTTTTAAGGACTCATGTGATTATATTAGGCTCAACTCCAAATTTGTATGCTGAGAAAGAAGAATGCCTAAGATTTTTGTCCCAAAGGAAAAAAATAATAGTGAGGAAGCAGTGAAATAGGAAAAAAAAAAACCCTATAAAACTGAAAGCTTATCTTTAAAATTGGTAATGAATTTCATGTGTGCTCAGTTGCTCGGATATGGCTGCCTTTGCAACCCCATGGACTTTAGCCTGTCAGGCTCCTCTGTCTATGAAACTTTCCAGGCAAAAACGCTGGAGTGGTTGCCAAAAATCTACCTAAATTTATCAGAGAAAAAAATTAGAGAACAAACAAATAGTCAACATCAGAAATGAAAAAAGAGACATCAATCTAAATCCTATAGACATTAAAACAAAAATTAGGAAATATTTTGAGCAATTGTTCATTCACTCAGTCCTGTCCAACTCTTTGTGACCCATGGACTGCAACACGTCAGGCTTCTCTGTCCTTCACTATGTCCTGGAGTTTCTCAAACTCATGTCCATTGAATCTGTGATGCCATCCAACCATCTCATCCTCTGTCATCCCCTTCTCCTCCTGTCTTCAATTTTTCCCAGCAACAGCATCTTTTCCAATGAGTTGGCTTGTCGCATCAGGTGGCCAAAGTATTGGAGCTTTAACATCAGTACTTCCAATGAATATTCAAGGTTGATTTCCTTTAGGATTGATCTGCTTGCAGTCCAAGGGACTCTCAAGAGTCTTCTCCAACAAAACAGTTCGAAAGCATCAATTCTTTGACACTCAGACTTCTTTATGGTCAAACTCTCACATCCATACATGACTACTGGAAAAACCATAGCTTTGACTATATGGACCTTTGTCAGCAAAGTGATGCCTCTGCTTTTTAATGCGCTGTCCAGGTTTGTCATAGCTTTTCTTCCAAGGAGCAAGTGTCTTTTAATTTTAAGATTTTTGGAGGTAGATTCACCAGAACTTGGTAATAGGTTGGATGTCAGGTGAAAGAGGGGCTTTCCTTGTGGCTCAGCTGGCAAAGAACCCTCCTGCAATGTGGGAGACCTGAGTTCGATCCCTGGGTTGGGAAGATCCCTTGAAGTAGGGAAAGGCTACCCACTCTACTATTCTAGCCTGGAGAATTCCATGGACTATATAATGCCTGGGTTTGCATAGAGTTGAACAGGACTGAGCAACTTTCACTTTCACTTTCATGTGAAAGAAAGGAAGCTATTAAGAGCAACTCCCAGGTTTCTGGCACAAACAATTAGATGGCTGAATATTCTGTTTACCATAATGATAAGACTGAAGAAGAAACAGGTTGGCAGGCGATCCAACTTGTCTTAGATCTTCCAAATGTGAGATGCTTGTGAGATATCTAAGTGAGTCTGTGTCTAAGAGATAGATAAGCCTGGAGTTTAGAAAAACTATAGGTATACATTTAAGAATTATAAATACATCAGTAATATTTTAAATCATGGAAGTGGATAAGAACATTTAAGAAGAGAGTATACAGTAATGAAAAGTCTTACACTAAACCCTGAGGAATTCCAAATCTCAGAGGTGAGATGAGAAAAGTACTCAACAAAAGGGGCTGAAAAGAAGAGCCAGAGGCAGTAAGAGGAATTTCTGGAAAGAACAGTGTCATAGAAGCCAAGTGTTGAGTGTTACACAAATGAATGAGTATTCAACTATGCAAAAATAGTTGACATGCCAAGTTGACATACTCTTCACCAATATTCACTGCCTCTCTCATGGTAATGGACTTGCTTTCACTAGAGGTGACTTGAATCACTTCCCACTAGCACATACTTCACCTACCCTTTTTCCTTTACCCATGGAGCAAATCAGTGTTCCAGATAGAGAATGCTCCACCAGCATTAGCCTGGATTTTAGGGTGAAGGCAAGGTGGAGATGCTGTGAAAGTGCTGCACTCAATATGCCAGCAAATTTGGAAAACTCAGTAGTGGCCACAGGACTGGAAAAGGTCAGTTTTCATTCCAATCCAAAAGAAAGGTAATGCCAAAGAATGCTCAAACTACTGCACAATTGCACTCATCTCACACACTAGTAAAGTAATGCTCAAAATTCTCCAAGCCAGGCTTCAAAATACGTGAACCATGAATATCCTGATGTTCAAGCTGGATTTAGAAAAGGCAGAGGAACCAGAGCTCAAATTGCTGACATCCACTGGATCACTGAAAAATCACGAGAGTTCCAGAAAAATATTCACTTCTGCTTTATTGACTATGCCAAAGCCTTTGACTGTGTGGGTCACAACAAACTGGAAAATTCTTCAAGAGATGGGGATATCAGACCACCTGACCTGCCTCTTGAGAAATCTGTATGCAGGTCAGGAAGCAACAATTAGAACTGGACATGGGATAACAGACTGGTTCCAAATTGGGAAAGTAATAAGTCAAGGCTGTATATTGTCACCCTACTTATTTAACTTATATGCAGAGTACATCATGAGAAATGCTGGGTTGGATGAAGCACAAGCTGGAATCAAGATTGCTGGGAGAAATATCAGTAACCTCAGATATGCAGGTGACACCACTCTTATGGCAGAAAGTGAAGAACTAAAGAGCCTCTTGATGAAAGTGAAAGAAGAGAGTGAAAAAGTTGGCTTAAAACTCAGCATTCAGAAAATGAAGATCATGGCATCTGGTCCCATCACTTCTTTGCAAATAGATGGGGAAACAATGGAAATAGTGACAGACTTTATTTTTTTGGGCTCCAAGATCACTGCAGATGGTGATTGCAGCCAAGAAGTTAAAAGATGCTTGCTCCTTGGAAGAAAAGTTATGACCAACCTAGAAGTGAAGTGAAGTGAAGTCACTCAGTCATGTTCGACTCTTTGAGACCCCATGGACTGTAGCCTATCAGGCCCCTCCCTCCATCGGATTCTCCAGGCAAGAGTACTGGAGTGGATTGCCATTTCCTTCTCCAGAGGATCTTCCCGACCAAGGGATTGAACCCCTGTCTCCTGCATTCCAGGCAGACGCTTTAACCTCTGAGCCACCAGGGGAGCCCATGACCAACCTAGACAGCATATTAAAAAGCAAAGACATTACTTTGCCAACAAGTGAAGTGAAGTGAAGTCGCTCAGTTGTGTCCAACTCTTTGCGACCCCATGGACTGTAGCCTAACAGGCTCCTCCCTCCATGGGATTCTCCAGGCAAGAGTACTGGAGTGGGTTGCCATTTCCTTCTCCAGGGGATCTTCCTGACCCAGGGATCGAACCCGGGTCTCCCGCATTCCAGGCAGACGCTTTAACCTCTGAGCCACCAGGGGAGCCCCTTGCCAACAAGGGACTATAGTTTTTCCAGTGGTCATGTATGGATGTGACAGTTGGTGACCATGAAGAAAGCTGAGCACTGAAGAACTGATGCTTTTGAACTGTGGTGTTGGAGAAGACTCTTGAGAGTCCCTTGGACTGCAAGGAGATACAACCAGTCCATCCTAAAGGAAATCAGTCCTGAATATTCAGTGGAAGGACTGATGCTGAAACTGAAACTCCAATACTTTGGCCATCTGATGACATTTGAGAAGAACCTGATGCTGGGAAAGATTGAAGGCAGGAGGAGAAAGGGACAACAGAGGATGAGATGATTGGATGGTATCACTGACTCAATGGACATGAGTGTGAGTAAAGTCCAGGAGTTGGTGATGGACAGGGAGACCTCGCATGCTGCAGTTCATGGTGTTGCAAAAAGTTCATTATGACTGAGTGACTGAACTGAACTGAACTGAAGGTGGAGCATAGCCATAGCTGATCTGTGATGGTCATCTAACTAAATGAAAATTCAGCCATTGTAATCATTGTTGTTGTTGTTTAAGTCTTCTGTCACCAAAGTGAAAATCTAGTCTATTTCAAATGATAAACCAGATGTTTCAAACAGAAAAGAGGACCTTCAGTTTAGCAATATATGTATTTGTAAAGATTCCATAGTATTATAAAAAATATGGTAGGAGTAGATACCAGTGTGAAATTAGGTGAAGAGGGAATGAGAAATGAGTATGTGGGAAATAATCTAAATGGTGAAGAATTTTATACTGTGATGCAAGGACAGTGTGGATACTCAGGGTGGGGGATATGAATTCAAGGTTTTGTTTTCTAAAGACACAGATGGAATTGAATCATATTAAAACATTGAAAGAGATGAGTCAGAGAGAAATAAGGCTAAAGATACAAGAGAGAGGGAATGGTTGGAGCATAGTCTTTGAGAAGGGGAAGGAGGAGAGAGACAGGGGGTATCTTAGAATCTGATAAGACCTGTACTTCAACAGGGAGAAGAAGCAGATGGGGTGCATGTCCAGGGCTAGGAGAATTTGCAATTCTAAACAAAGGTAACTGTCTTTTAAAAATATTCATATTTTGGAACCAATCTTCAGCTCAATTTTATAGCTCCATTTTAGAATATAAGGATTTCATACATTCTCATGTAAACCCTTAGTCTGAAAAACTAAATTTACTTAAAAAAAATTCCATTTGGTTTCCATCTGCTTCATTCAGATTTATAGGGTAATTCCATTCTACTTGAATTTATAAAATTATTTTCCTTTAAGATACCCAGGTCAAAATCTAGGTGGTTTTGGAAATTTGTCATTCTTGTGAGTCAGAGTGATTGATCCTTTAAGCAAAGCTTTACTAATGATATTCATTTATTCATGTCCTGCCCTGCTCTATACCTCTAAGCATCAGAGCCTCCTGATCTTTCCATCCAAAAGCATTTCCAGAATCTCCTTAACAGCTTACAGCACTCTTTGCTTGGAGGACAGATGGATAAGACATTGCAAGCTTTTGGGGAAAGTGTGGCTATAATTTATTTCCTAGGGAATATGTAGTATTGCACACATCACGATAAAAATGGATGAGCATTAAATTATTTATTTCCTCAAAGAATATAGGAATGTTTTATAAGATGCATGGTAATGGTTAGGATTTGTACCTGGACTGGTCTAATGTTGACAGGGACATAGCCAGTATGTCTGAAACATTTTCCACAGGGTTTACTGAATGGCAAATGCAATTCCTGGGGGGAAGCTTGATGTTCATAGTCTCTGAAGTACTTACTGTTGAAAGTCAGGGTAAAAGCTATTCTGTGGTTCTGACCATTTGGTGGATATATTCATGCCAAATAGTGTGGGTTCTTAATACTTGTATTTTCACTGTATAAATTATAATTTGATCTTGTTAATTTAAACTGAAGTTATATTTTTTGGGACCATTTCTCTCTTGAGAAACTCAAGTGAGATCTCTATATTCACAGTTGAGGGTACAGTAGCAGGAAGGATAAATAAGTGATCTTTCCTATTCCTTCTTCTTCTTTTCTACCTCTTATTCATCATCTTTCTCCTTTCCCCCCCCCCCCCCCCCCAGCTTTTTTTGGCTTCTTTCTCCTATTTGTTCTTTTCTGACTTACATGTTGAACTAAATTAAGTTATTTTTCAGTATAAATAATCTTTCAGACTCCATTACTCCATAAATTGATAAAATTACAGCATTATACATCCATTGATGTCAAACATTCAATCGCTTTCATCCATTCAGATAATATCCCTCTTTTCTTGTTCATATGAGTGAACATGTATTGCTGCTGCTGCTGCTGCTAAGTCGCTTCCGTCGTGTCCGATTCTGTGTGACCCCATAGACAGCAGCCCACCAGGCTCCCCCATCCCTGGGATTCTCCAGGCAAGAACACTGGAGTGGGTTGCCATTTCCTTCTCCAATGCATGAAAGTGAAAAGTGAAAGTGAAACTGCTCAGTCAGGCCGACTCTTAGTGACCCCATAGATTGCAGCCTACCAGGCTCCTCCATCCATGGGATTCTCCAGGCAAGAGTACTGGAGTGGGGTGCCACTGCCTTTTCTGGTGAACATGTACATAAGGTACTTAATAGCGGACTAATTCATTATAAAACTTTTTTAGAAATTATAAATGTCTAATAATCTCCTCTCATTTTATATAAACTGATCTTGGTCTCAAGTAATGTAAGGCCTAAAACTTCAAAGGCTGCTTGACATCTTGGATCCTCTCAGGGCCTGTGAGTTCCTCTGCTTTTGTCAAATACACTTTACCCTGGCAGGAAAGGCTCCTCACCCAGCTAGTTCCCCTGTCAACTGGACTAGCTTTGCTCTAGCTGGTCTTCAGCCTAATGGATTACACTTCCCTACAAGCCCATAAAATTGTACAACAAGCCAGTCACATCCTACAGCAGGAGCAAGGGGCACCTCACTGTCTTGTTACTACAGACTTTCCACCCACAGCCAGTGTTGGTTCACTGCTCCTGAAGGCAACTGCTGTGTTGTAAGGTGTGTAGCGGCCCCTTTCCCTGAGCTATATGTATATGTGACTAACAAATTCCTCTCAATATCACATGTCCAGTGAGGAGAAATAGCTTTTTCACCAGTGAGGTGAGTAAGAGGTAATAAAAATCATCTCATCTCTATCCTCATAGAATAAGAGTAAACACCATATGCTGCTGGATTTTAATCACGCTTAAAGTCCTTATCATTAACCTAATTTCACTTTTATTTTTCTAAACAAACTTGAAAGAGTGGCAATATTTTTGGCATGATTTAAAAATTTAGATAGATTTGTGCTATTACTTTTTCCCTTTTCAGTCATTTTCAATAGCTTATATACATATAGCTTCCCAGGTGGCGCTAGTGGTAAAGCACTCAACTGCCTATGCAGTAGACTTAAGAGACTGGGCTCGATCCCTGGGTCGGGAAGATCCCTGGGTCGGGAAGATCTCTGGGTCGGGAAGATCCCTGGGTCAGGAAGATCCCTGGAGGAGGGCATGACAACTCACTCCAGTATTCGTGCCTGGAGAATCCCACGGACAGAGGAGCCTGGCTGGCTGCAGTCCATAGCATTGTAGAGTTGGACACGACTGAAGTGACTTAGCACACATATACACATGTGTGTATTTTAAGCTTCTTTAGCTTTTTTCATGGTTTTGAACATAATTTTTATAAGTTGCCTTTACAACAATTTGACTGAAAAGAATATTAAAAAGAAAAAATATGTGATCAATTTATTACAAAATTATTGCATATCAAAGTGAGCATAATTATTATAAATTGTCTTTCCAACAGTTTGACTGAAAATAATACTAAAAATAAAAAAATACAAATGATCAACTTACTAAAAAATTATTGCCTGTCAAAGTGATTGTTCAACTCAAATCTGTCATTCAGGTTTGTGCATGTGTATCTGTGATCCTATTGCCTAGAAAAATTTGGTAATTCACTTTTAAATCTAAATGGAATAATGGCTAAGGTTTTCAATAGCATAAACAATCAGTGGAGATTACAACTACATTTCTTTACCCAAAGTACACTTTCTAAGTCAGTGAAGCCTTAAATTAATGAATTCATCATTGATTCAGCATGTACTTATTATGTTCCTATGTGTACTAAGTTGACTACTTTGGTGGATGAGGAGAGGATAATAAAAATTGCTTAGAACATAATATGAGGGTAAGAATTTAAGCCAGCTTATAAAATGGCAAAACTGTAGACTGGCAATGGCTTTAGTATTTCTAAATCAAGGCTCAGAGAGTCAGAGGGACTTACCAAAGATCATACAAACTCTGTTAGTCTGATAGGCTGCAATGTGTGTTATAAAAGAGATTCAGTGCATGGAAGTGGCATGAAAAGCAACTCTCTTTCAAGTATGAAAACCTGTGAAAAAAATAAAAGTTATAGGAGATAACAGAGATATAGGTAGGCAGTCCTTATACATGAGAACTCATGAAGAAAGGAGGTTTTTAGCTGAGCCCAGGAATGGCTTAATATAACTTTAACCTGCAAGGGGAAAGGCTAAGGACATTTTTATTAAAGGGGATTTTGGAAGCAAAAGTCTTTATGGTTTGGAATGTGCTAACTATATGCTTGGGTCCATAGAGTGACTGATTGAGTTAGTGATTAAATTACTTTTTAGAAATAAGAGTAGATTTAAAATAAAAAGTTAGAAAATATTAGTGTAGTAAGTTAGCTAGTAAAAATGTTAATAAATTTCTAATATTTCCATGGTTTTAAAGAGTTAATGGGGTTGCAGAATATTTCTAAAATAAAAGAGGAACAAGCTTAGGTACCTGAGAAATCAAGCTTAGCATATTTTGTTTTCTGCCTAGTGAGAAGTTTGACAGACTGATTTAATTTCTGTGGGTGTTAGAAAGTTTACTCCAACCAGCCTTATCATCCTTCATCCCACCTCACCAAAATTAATTCCTGCTAATGACCAGACATATTCAGTTGTTTGAGCTATTGTTATTATTATTTGTTGAATATGTACTGTGTGCTCATACACTGTGATACAAATGGCAATAAGTTTTTCTGGTATTGGAAAAAGTGGTATTGTGTTAGTATAGATATATGCTTCTCTCTTTTTGAGCTAGAAAATGAAAGTTATCCATCATTCATGCCTAGAGGGAGGAAGTGGGGTACACATTCTGTACCGGCATCTTGAGAGTAACTCACCTTGGAAATTGACTTATATTTGGGCTTTGAAGCTGTCATTTCCCCTATGAGAAGATAATTGTAATAGGTCCAGAACTGACAAGTGGTGTTTTGATGTAAACAATGGGCGAACCAACAGATCAATAAATGCTGAGCAAGGCATGCTTCACCTCAGATTATATTGACTTACTGCAGAAATAATGGAGTGACAAAATGAAAATGTGTGATGTTTTATCTGAGTTATGGTCATAGTGATATAGAAGGTAATAGATTAACTCAGATAAGACTTGCTGCAAAAGAAGCATCAAGAACAACTATACGAAAATCAATTTGCAAACACTTTCGTGAAAGCAAATTTCTAAGGAACAATCACCACACTTGACTAAAGTAAAAGACCTGTCATACTTACTTGTTCACTATCTGTAATAGAGGACCAGATTGGTCAAGAATTACATTTTTATTTTAGCTAAGGATTTGACCTTCAACAGAGGTTATTTTAGTAATGTTATTACTCATAGGCTTCAGTTCAATGTCCTAGAGTGTCCAGAATTCAAAGTTTTTGACAAGGTCTTGGAAGTAAAACTGTGACACAATGATACATACCTTTGGACTAGTTATAGGGAGTAGACAGCCTCTGGCTATTAACCCTTTCATTTCTACCTTAGCCTTTGAATCAAGATCCCATGCTTCTTAGGGTGGCCATAGTCAATGACTAATCCAGACTGTGCTCTGAAGAGCAGGTGCTTCCACCCAATGTGGGACTACTCTAATAGGCAAGTTTACATCAGAGCTTCTCACTGGCTGATAGCCATTTTGTCATAAGCTCTTGCTCAGTTCTCTTTTTCCTTTTTGCCTTTCATGGGTGTTGAATGCCAATAAAATTTCTGTACCTTAGCTCTGTGTCAGGATCTGCTTCCTGGAGAACTCAGTTGACACCGTGGTACTCCTTCATCTCCTTCAAGTACTGTGCTATGCTTAATTGTTCAGTCATATCCAACTCTTTGTGACCCCACGGACTGTAGCCTGCCAGGATCCTCTGTCTATGGGATTCTCCAGGAAAGAATACTGGAGTGGGTTGCCTTGCCTCCTTCAGGGGATCTCCTAACTCAGGGATTAAACCCAGGTCTCCTGCATTGCAGGCAGATTCTTTACCAACTGAGCCATCAGGGAAGCCCAAGAATACTTTAGTGGGTAGCCTATCCCTTCTCCATGGAATCTTTCTGACTCATGAATCCAACGGAGGTCTCCTGAAGGTGGGTTCTTTATCACCTGAGCTACCAGGGACAGTGGTACTGGCAGAGGTCTGATAAAATAGCCAGTAAGGTGGAATTTGTGATCTGGCCTTCTCACCATCTGGCTGGGAATGAGGATCCTACCCCAGGTTGTATTGCTGGCAAAATACCTTATTCTTGGCACGAGGCAGTGGCCTATGTTCTAATATTTTCACTGGTAGTGACTGGAGGCTTTTCTAAGAAAAGAGACATAGTGGGAAAGTACAAATTGCTGATGACTAAACTCAGGACTTAACAATTACCAAACTGCAAAGTTGATTGAAAGCACAGCCAAGACAGGAGTATTATGCCAAAGTCAGCACCCTGCTTGGAAAACTGGCACCCTGGCACAACTTGGAGGGTACTCTGCCAGCTTTTTGCTCTATAAATTTTTCTGACTCCTTGGGTCCCTCATCGTGAGCCTCCTCTGTTCTGGAAACACAAGCAGTTCCTTCTCACAGAAGCAGTTACTTATGCTGAATACTGTTTTTCCTTCCTGCAGAGGTTCAGGAAAAGTCATAATCCAAGGTTTAAAAAATGTTTGATCTTCTGAGATTTGAATCCCTACAATATGGCACGTTACCAGGGGCCCACTTAGTGAAGGAGGTGGGAAGATAGGCTCATGACCATAGAATTCATTGGCTGAACTATATACTGTACCATTCAGACCAGCCAAGCTAATAGATCACTGCAGTGGTCTACTGAAGGCACAGCTGAAGCACTAGAGCAAAAATAGTAGTTTGTGAGAATGAGGGACCTTACTCCAGGCTATAGTATACCCATTGAATTAAAGAACCTGTATGATTTTTTTGAGCCCAATAGGGACAATTAATTAGTCCAGGTACAAAGCGTTGGAAACAGGTTCAGTTCAGTTCAGTTGTCAGATGTGCCCGACTTTGCAATCCCATGGACTGCAGCATGCCAGGCTTCCCCGTCCATCAACAACTTCCAGAGCTTGCTCAAACTCGTGTGCATCGATTTTGGTGATGCCATCCAATCATCTCAGCCTCTGTCGTCCCCTTCTCTTCCTGCTTCAATCTTTCCCAGCATCAGGGTCTTTTCCAATGAATCAGTTTTTTCACATCAAGTGGCCAAAGTATTGGAGCTTCAGCTTCAGCATCAGTCCTTCCGATAAATATTCAGGACTGATTTCCTTTAGGATTGACTGGTTTAATCTCCTTGCAGTCCAAGGAACTCTCAAGAGTCTTCTCCAAGAAACAGGAATTCTTGGAAACAGGAATGCCTCCATTTACCATCATTCCTAGGGCCCACTGAGGAACTGTGTTTGCTGTCACTGCACCTCTGAGCTCTGTAAGTTAGAGGTAGTTGTTGTTGTTTAGTTGCTCAGCCAGGTCCAACTCTTTGTGACCCCCTGGAATATAGCCCTCCAGGCTTCTCTGTCCTTGCGATTTACCAGGCAAGAATACTGGAGTGGGTTGCCATTTCCTTCTCCAGGGGATCTTCTTGATCCAAGAATTGAACCTGAGTTACTTGTTTCTCCAGCATTGGCAGGCAGATTCTTTGCCACTGAGCTACTAGTGAAACCCACTGAGCCACCAGGGGTTGGTCCCCAAAGGAACTTCACTCTTGTCAGGGGATGTGACAAGGATTTATTTGAACTTTAAGCTGAAGTTACTATTAATACCTGAACACTTTGGATTCTTTAGGTCTAGGAATCAGGAGTCAAAAGGTGGAATCATGGTATTGGTAGGGATAATTGATCTGATCATTAGAGGAGGTAGGGGTGCTGTAACTACAGGGACAAAGAATAATAATACAATAATACATGTGAAACTCTGCACCTGCTTAGGTGCCTATTGGTAATCACTTGAGCAACAAAGATTGTAAATAGGCAAGTTCAGCAACACTTTTGTAAGACAGGTATTTTTATCAGGGCTCAGATCTCTGAGAAGTGATGATTTAGGTCAGATTTTCAAGTAAGCCATTGTAACCACCAAAGGTGAAAGCTGAAGGCAGGAAAATTTAGAGTGGAAGGGGAGGATGAAGATGATTTCAGCCTTTGAACCAAGCATGGTAACTTTTCTAAGTTTCCCCTTTGGAAGAGAGTTCAAAGTCCTAGAACTCACTGGGCGTATATGAAGTGGATCCCCAAGGTGCAGTGGGTAGACAGTGGCAGAGATAGTGTTACAGTACTCAGATTGCTCCCCAAGACAGGGGTCATTGCCCTGCTGTGAAAACTGTGCTTAGCCTGCAACCTCTAGAGGTTAAAATCTTCAAGTCCACTGCCAATTTTGAGTGAAGATAGCTATGCTTGCCTCCAGACAATGACTGGGAAAGACTCTAATACAAACATCTAGCCTTTTATGCCCAGTGCAGAACTCTGTTATAGACAGTCTTTCCTTTGGAACTCCTTTTGGCTTATACAAGATGTTGTCAAATCTGCAATTCAGACTAATTCCTCCCCTACTCAGTCCTGATTCCTGTCTTTTCACTTCACAAATCTTACTCCTCAGCAACACTTTATACTTTTAACTTCTCTAAAAACCCAAATGAGTCACAAACTAAAACATCTACTCTACATACATTAAAACTTTATGTGTGACATTTTAGCATTATTCCTTAAGAAAAAGCGAATCAGAACATGCTCCAGATTGGTAATTAGAAAAATCTAGGGTAAAAAGATTGTAAAGGGGTATATGAGAGCAGACAAGAAGGGTTAGGAGGTTGGAAGATAGGGATAGAAATAATAAATAAATAATAAATATTATTTATCTTACAATAAATAATATTGGAAGATAGGGATAGAAAAACAGTCTACAAAGCTGAACTGTTCACTATATTCTGGAAAACTAGAACTAGGAAGCTAATTCAAGGTATAATAAGATTAAATTTATGATTAGTAAAAACAAGTGTTCTTTATTATTATGAGTAACTATAGATTTAGATTGTTTGTTACTGCAAAAGAAGACTGAGGTTGGAATACAAGTTCAAAGTCAGTACAAGTTCAAAGTCAGTCAGTCAATTCAGTTGCTCAGTCCTGTCCAAATCTTTGTGACCCCATGACTGTAGCACACCAGGCTTCCCTGTCCATCACCAACTCTCAGAGCTTGTTCAAACTCATGTTCATTGATTTGGTGATGCCAAAGGTGTCCTAAATTTTATGATGGTAAATATAATCATTAAACAAATGTTGGTGATTATACATTTATGTTTGTTTTTGAAGTTGATTTGGGGAGGATATTCCCATTCTTTCTTACAGAGAATCTTTTGAATTTGCTGCCAGAGTCAGAACATTGTGTGAGAGGCCTGGGGCTTGGGGGATATTCAGATTTATGTGTTCTTAGAGATAGATGTTTTCTTTTTGACACAGATATTTCCTTTCTTGGGGATGGATATCTTAAATTTCATCCCATGTTAGAATATCAGATGTTTATTTTAGAAGAGAATATCCTAAGAAAAGCACAATGACTGCCTTTAAATTGTTAAAAAGTTGAAACTATGGTCAAGGGTAAATAGTAGAAGGAAGAAGATAATTAACCTAGTGCAGAAAAGACTTGCCCACAAAGGTATCTTCACTAGCTGTATGCCCCTCTGTCACTCAGAGTGTTCAAACAGAGGAATAGTCATATCAAGGAGGTCATGAAAGACACTTTGGGAGGTCATTTATGTAAGTGATGTTAAGGCTTTTTCCTATTCTAGTTTAAAACATTGGAATTAGAACCAACACTATATGAAGGCTTGTTCTCCAAAATATGTGTTACATGTTTATGGAATTCAAAAGAGAATAAAAGGGGCTAAGATGTAGAAGCTATAAGATATTTGGAGGATATAGGCTGGATATATAATAAATATATAAATCTAATAGAAAAAATGCTAAAGACATATTATATAGTTTTAAAATCTCTTTCTCTAGAAGACTTAAAATCTATATTAAATCCTCATCTGTTATCTATGATTACTTAATTCTAACCCATTCTGAGGAGGGTGTATACCAGATGTGAATTTGTTTAAGTGTTTTAGTATCTTGCCTAATCCCCAAATTTGATTCTTTGAATTTGTGCTGTCTTTGAACAAATATGTAGTTTATCAAGGAAGTTTTTAAGTTAGAACAACCCTGTTACAACTGTAGTGGAAAAGGTTGTCATCTTTAGTTTTGGCTTTTTATGATCTTAGGAGAATGTTTTATTATATATCAAATGTGCATAAGAAGAATAGTTCTGACATGGTAAAAACATATGGTGAGGTTTTATTTTATGTTAAGAAACAAAAATGATGATAAACCCATATTATGTTCATAAAACCAATACAAAATGAAATTATGGCTTTAGATGTACTTTCAAGCCTGTTTGAAAGCCTTAAAAGCCCAAAGAATAGTGATCAAAATAATTTACAACAGCTTGTCATTTGTTAGATTTTATTTTCATGTTTATAAGAAAATTTCAATTTATATTTACACTTCATGTAGATGCATTTAAGTGGATTAAAAACAACTTTGATTTGAATGACTGAATTCCAGAAGTTTTATGGCAGAGTGAATAGACAACATGAATTTAGAATGCACTCTGCTTTAGGGCATTAGTTGTAAAGTTAGAGAAGAAAATAAAAGGCATGAGTCTTTCAGTTGTGAAAATTGCTAGGTGGGAAAATGAATTAATTTCAATTCAACAAAAATGCGTTGTGATTCAGCAACTTGCTCTGCACTGTTAGCTATATCCTCTCAGGAATCACAAGTCTAGTGCTTCTAGTTTAGTTTAGTGTTTTAAGTATTTCTTTTAGTTTGGGAAGCAGTATAAATATTCAAGAAGAGAAAAAAACTGTTGTCAGAAATAACAAGGGTGCTGGAGTCTAATTTTGTTCAAAAACATATTGAGTAGAGTAGGTATGAGTTATTTCCATTTGGGTAGAACTGTGTTTATTGTGCGGAATCAAGTAGACTGAACATTTCTAACTTTAAGAAATTATGAAAATTTTTATCATGTTTAGGATTGATCAGTTGGCCAGTTACAGAAACATTTCTGGTTACAGTTTGGCGGACTTACAAAAGCAGATTAATTACCATACCTACAAACATTTAAGTATATATTGAAACAAAACAAAAAGGCATCTCAATGAATGTGTAAGGTCAATAGTTTGATGTTAATTGAGAAAAAAATAGCAGAAGTGTCTACAAGCATGCATTATGCATTTCCCTTTGTAACTCACTCCCACTTTTATTCTTGGTGATGGTTCATTAAATCTCTCAATTGAATAGTTTTTCTCCTTCCTTGAAGCACTAACCTCCATTTTAATCCACCTCTAGAAAACATCAGTATGAACTTAGTCACTAGAAGGCACGCCTTACCTCTGAGATCTAGACTCTGCCACTCCTCCTGTCTACAGTTTCCTTACCCATCTTCGTTCTTATTAATCTACATACTTCATGGTGGGCTCACTTTCTCTCTCCACTCTCAATACCCTTTTGGGAATGTTTTTCTTTGTCAAGGATATAATTAGAGGTGATTTTTGGGGTACATTGGTAACAGTCCCTTTTAAATATGATAATATTTCATTTGAGTATGCATTTCCTGAAAATGGTACATATCAAATCACACATTCAGTGATACATAATGAAAACATTAACTTGTTAAAAAGATGTTATTAATTATAACCATGTCAATCTGGGCCTCCTGGGTGGCATGGTGGTTCAGAATCCTCCTGCCAAGGCAGGAGACCCAAGAGAGGTGGGTTTGATTCCAGGTTGGAAAGATCCCCTGGAGTAGGAAATGGCAACCCATTTCAGTATTCTTGCCTGGAAAATTCCAAGGACTGAGGACCCTGGTGGGTTACAGTTGCAAAAAGGGGTTGCAAAGAGTTGCACATGATTGAGCACACACACATACACACTTATTGGTAATATGCAAAACAAAATTACTGTATCTATATTTAATCATTGTGTCATATATTCTTCATTCTTTTCTACCCTGCTTACACCCCAGGAAGTTGACAGTTGTGGTTTCCATCACCCTGATTTTTTTTTTGCTTTGTGACTGATTTCAGCTAATGGGAAGCACAAGTAGGAAATTAGATGGCAGGAGAAGAGAGTGGTCAGAGTCTTTATCCCCATTCCCCATCCTCCTCCCTGCCTTGCTGTGGTTCTGTCAGTGACCCGTCACAGTTACAGCTTCTGTCAAGTGCTGAAACTCCTCTTTCACAGATTAAGACCTCTCTGGGCTTCACTAATGCTTTTCCATCCCCTGGTTCCTTAAATTCCAGGAATTGCAATGGCTTTCTGTTGTTAGTTCCTGGATGTTCCATCATTGCTTGCTTAAGATTCCCTTACATTTACTTAAACCTCTGTAAATATCCCATTTACTCAAAAAATCCTCAGAATGTTTCTGGGTATAATTTTGAAAATTAACACCCTAATTTTCATTTATGTTATAGAGAGTTGAGAAAGGACTGGGGGAAAAAGATTTTGGAAATGAGAATTAGCCTCACATCATCTCAAGAAATACCAGCTTCACAGGACTGAAGTAGGCTTTTAGCATAACATGTATATGCAGAGTAATGAAGCCGGCTTGAGGACATTATGAGCCAAGAGATCATTCTGACTGCTTGATTAATCACAATGCTGTATGATATGGAATATAATTTGGTTAAATAATAATTCATACTGATTTTATTTGACTTGGGCAGAGTAGAATCAGCTTCACTGATGTAAAAGCATAGACTGAGTCTGCTACAGTTACATAATATTAATATTATGAATATATTGTTGATCTACTGAGGCAGTCTTCATAAATTTACCCATTGGAGTGAGACTTAGCTGACAATCATATCAGATGAGTGAATCCAATCTAGTTTCTACACTGCTTACATTCCTGTTGGGATGACTTGATAGATGGTTTCAGAGTCTATCAAATCACCATGTGTTTTCGTTCTAAAATATGTAAATCTGTAAATTTACATCATGTAAATCTGCAGCTTACAACTCTGATTATTTAAATTTTTTGAATTACTAATGTGCAGTGTTATGAGTTTGGCAAATCATAAGTCACATCAAGGTCATAGGTTGACTTAAATAGTGGCCTTTTGATGTGGGCTGCTGAGGGTGGCAAAATGAAAGTGCTGTTTGCTAAATTATCATCTATGTGGTGTTATGGCTAATAATGTTGCACGTACCCTTGCACCTCTTGAGATTTAATCCCCTTCTAGCTGGCATTTTTATGTTTGAATTGCTGTGACTACTTCAACCAGATTGTAAGAGTCCAGAGCAGAGACCGAGTCCTCTTCCAAGTCAATACAGAGCAGAGTATACTGTCAGTGTGCTGCAAAGGATTGAGTAAAACTTTGCAGTTTTGCATTACTGACATCAGCTAAATAATGAAGGGAGAAAGAAGCACAGAGACAGAAATAGAGTCTTGGTGTAAGGTTCTTAGTTTCTCTTGACTAATATTTAAATTATTTCTCCTTTTCTGTGTGTCTGGCCTGGATGTTTGGGCTACTGCAAAAGGGCTTCTCTTGGTCCTTTCTGCTTCTTGCCTGTAATTTTTTTTTCTCCCAGATTTATGCTGCTCAGCTTATGGCTCACAAACCCTCACTCTTCCAATTCAACATCTGTCCTGCTTTTATGATACCCTTTAGAGAACTGAGATTGAAAGGAAATATAATAATTTTAATAAATGGGTAACCTGTCTGAGACATGAAGATATTCCCCATGCATAAACTATATTTTAGAAATGAATGAGTTGGTCTAATTTGCAATTGTCCTTGAAAATTAATGGTATGCAATTAATAATATGCTAATTCATTTTATTCTGTGTTCCATATGGTATTGGCTTGAGTTTCATGCTGGGTTCACTGTTTTGAAAATGACTGAAAAATAATTTCTTAGCATTGAGAAATTTTTAAAAAGAGGCAGTATGATCTATTGATTAGAACACTGGGCTAAAAGTATAGAGATGAACTTTATGTATTTATTTCTGCCACATTAAAAATTATTTATTTAATTCTGGCTCTTCTGGGTCTTTGTTGCTGCATGTGGACTATCTCTATTTGTGGTGAGTGGGGGCTATTCTCTAGTTGCGTGTGTGGGCTTCTTATTCCACTGGTTTCTCTTGTTGCAGAAAGTGGGCACTAGTATGCACAGGCTTCAGTAGTTGCAGTACGGAACATAGGCTTAGTAGTTGTGGCACATGGGCTTAGTTGCCCTGTGGCATGTGGGATCTTCTCAGACCAGGGATTGAACCCACGACCCCTGCATTGACAGGTAGATTCTTAACCACTAGACCACCAGGGAAGTCCTCTGCCACATTCTCGGTGGGCACCATTATCTGAGAACTCCCAGAGATGACATCACATATAATATTGCTTTGGACCAAGAAACACATTTCTTTTTCTTTTTGTCAATGAAGGCATATGATCATGAAATTCACTGGTCCAACCATATATATCTCTTAATCTTAAAGTAGCTGGCCTAATGGAACTGTGGGATAGCCTTTTAAAATGAAGTGTAGCCCTGTAGAATTGTGGTATTAGCCTTTAAGGTGTGTTTTAATTTTCAGCCAATGGCAACTATATGTTGATGTATTTGTGACAGAACACATGGATCCAGGAACAGGGGCGAAGTTTGGAGAGACTTTTGTCACTATTCCCATGACCTTGGGGGAATTTTACTTCCTGTGTCCTCTGCTGGATTAGAGGTCCAATCTCTGAGGGAGAGATTGGACATTTCTACCATTGGACACAGTAGTGGTCCCATTAATAATAGCCATTGCCACATCAGTTGGAGTTCATTGTTCTATTAGATTCACAGGGAAGGAAGGGAGATACTGTACTGACAAGTAATTAATTCTCATGAAAACAAGGAGATGAGGTGGCTACTATAGGGAGGAGTATGTATGAAATCCATAAACTCTCCAGGAGTCTTCTTGAGGTTTTCATAACAACACAAAGATGTAACAAGTAGGCTTGAACTTCTCAGGGACAAGCAGAAGTACTGGCTAAGGTAGAGTGACTATAGTAAGTGGTATCAGGAGATGTACAATGTCAATTATAACCTATATGTCAGCTGTAATAGTGAGGACTGTAGCTTACCCCATTATATTTCCTGTGTTAAGTTCCCATTAACCTTCTCATTGTGAGTCTTATTTGTTTTTTAGAAGTTGTCATGACCATCGAGATGAGTGAACCTGTGCCTGGCAAGTGGCAGTCTTTAGCAAATGTTACTGGGACCCCAAGCATGCCCTCCTCAGAAGTCACTGTTGGAGTAGCACTCATTGTTCCTGTATAAGAATATGTTGATGGTGATTTGTTTAAAAATCTTACAGCTCTCTACCTGAGGGCTTTAAATTAGCCCTTGTCCAAGGCAAACTAGAAGTGCTAGGATAGCTGTTTCTAAGAATAGCTCTCAGCCAACGAGGAATGGGAATGTATGCATAGATACCTGTAGATTATAAGCCTATTAGATGCGACAACTCTGAAGCTCCTTTCATACTATCTTCCAGGGTTTCCAGCAGGACTGAACCCCAGGGTCTGCAGTAGCACCCTGGTCATTGGCTTTTCCCCCGCTTCCTTTTCTTAATTTTCTCCACCACTCTAATGCTGCTTCTTAGAATCAATTCCTAACCTCCAAGCTGCCGAGTTAAACAGTTAAAGAGGAGTCTTAAATGTTGTACTTCTCATATTTTGTTGTGCTCAAAGGCACTGTATATTAACAAGTAGAAGCTCTGAAGAACTTGCCAGCCTCTTTCAACCATAGCATCTTTTTCCTTTTCATATTTTGAAGAAATGAGGGTTCTTTAAAAAAGATTAGAGAATCATTTGGAAAAAAAGCACCTCCATGAGAGATTAAAATTTTCTAAACTAGTTCAAGCTTTCTGTAACTATCTTTAAAATTCATAGACATAGTTAGGTACCATCTATGTGAGGACCAGAACCTTCCTCTCCTGTGTTCAGTCTGGGCACTGAAAACTGAAATCATAATTTACCGTCTATATTAACATGACTTTACCATTCATTAGAACTTCTTTACTCTTCTAAGGCTGTCCTGCTTAAGAAGACTGTGTGATTGTTTTTATTATAGGAACTTCTCAAAGTACTCATCACCTGTTCAGTGCACAATATCAACAGACATTTTCTGCTTAAATAGTCTTTGAATCCCTCAAAATCCTAGCCTTTGATGGTTGTGTATGATTCCTACTCAGTCCTAATCATGACCCCAAATTTAAAGACTCACCTTAAGCTAGACTTCCAATTCTCAATAAATTCTGATGGTTCTTCTCTCTTTGAAATGCCATAAAAGCTTTGCAAAGTGATATCTTCCCTTGTATTTGGTAAACAATAACTCAGCTTTGTCTTATCAACAAGTAATGTTAATAATGTTTGGGGAGCCAGGTTTTGCCCTATGGTAAATTACTTCCTGTTACACTCCTTGGAAGAAAAGTTATGACCAACCTAGATGGTATATTCAAAAGCAGAGACATTACTTTGCCGACTAAGGTCCGTCTAGTCAAGGCTATGGTTTTTCCTGTGGTCATGTATGGATGTGAGCATTGGACTGTGAAGAAGGCTTAGCGCAGAAGAATTGATGGTGTTGGAGAAGACTCTTGAGAGTCCCTTGGACTGCACAGAGATCCAACCAGTCCATTCTGAAGGAGATCAACCCTCGGATTTCTTTGGAGGGAATGATGCTAAAGCTGAAGCTCCAGTACTTTGACCAACTCATGCAAAGAGTTGACTCATTGGAAAAGACTCTGATGCTGGGAGGGATTGGGGGCAGGAGGAGAAGGGGATGACCGAGGATGAGATGGCTGGATGGCATCACGGACTCGATGGATGTGAGTCTGAGTGAACTCCGGGAGTTGGTGATGGACAGGGAGGCCTGGCGTGCTGCGATTCATGGGGTCACAAAGAGTCGGACACGACTGAGCGACTGAACTGAACTGAACACTTAAGAAAGCTGACCTAAGAGTAAGTAGTTGTATATTACCTACTAAAAAAAGAAATGAGCTGAATTAAGGCTGAACCTCACTATGGGCCAAGTCATTTGCTAAGCACTTTACATGTGCTGTTTGATCATGAGAGACTGAATATATGAGTTGACATAGTCAAACCTGATATGACAATAAAGTTCTCTAACCCACATCCTCTGCAGCAATCACACTGGGAAACCAAATTTCTATCTCTGCAGTAATCAGCCCAGAAAGACCAGCATTTGATCAATGACATCTAGTTTCCCTATTCCATAACTTCATAACCTCCCAAACTTCCAACTCAAGACCAACAAAAGGAAGAAAATATGCTTCCCCAACAAATGGCAGCAGATGCTCTTCTTCTGGTCAATATGCCTCCAGCTTCCTCTTGCCAATGACCTAGAAATAGTACAAACAAATTTGCCACCAGTTCAGAAATAGCACAAAATTGAGGTTCTAGACCTGTGCTATTCAACAAAGTTGAACTTGACTACAGCCCTGTGATCCTGGATAACAGGGACAGTTGAAGAAATTGCCACCTTTTGTTTCCAGAAATTGATTTGCTGCAAAGAACTACCTTTCCTCATATGATTTCTGTTAAGACTCATGGATGTCCTTGTTTACCTATGCCAAGGCTAGACATATACCTTCCAGAGTCCCATTTCTTTGATGAGTTCAAGATGAGCTTGAACTGTTTTTCCCAATTGATCAATTAGAACAAAGTGCTTATTAACTGACTTGACCAAATTTAGTTAAACATCTGTCATTCCCCTGGGCCTCTGATCTCTGACTTGCCCTCAACCTGAAGCAATGGACAAGCCTTCCTCACCTACTTCTCCCTAGAGTCAGCTGAATGCAAGGAAATGCATTCAGTACTCAACTGGTTGATCATGCCACCCAGCTCCCCACACTCAACTGTTTCTGGTCTTGTTTACTTCTCTGCATAAAAGAAAATTCCTTTCTGCCTAACCCTTGAGATGTTTTCAGGTCTTGTGGTCAGAGCTTCCTCCCTGTTGCAATAGTTTCATTTGCCTTATTGCAATACTACTTTCCTTTTCTTTTATAATAGCGGTTCTTTCAAATAAATTCTCTTCTTATCCAAATCTGGATTTTTAGAAAACAGTTTGACATGTCCAGTCAAAATGTAATGCCAACCACATATGTAATTTAAAATTTTCTACTAGGACATGAAAACAGTAAAGTAAGCAGGTGAAATTAATTTTAATCATCCATTTTTTAACTCAATATATTCAAAATATTATTTCAACATGTAGGCAATATAAACTTATTTAACAGGCTATTTTATGTTCCTTTTTCATACTTATATTTTTTATATCTAGCAGTTTTATACTTACAGAACATCTCAGTTTGAGTTGTCACATTTTAAGTGCTTAATCCTTTGCTATTATATTGGAAAGAACAGTATTTTTGGTGCAGGCTCTCTTTGTCTGTCTCCCTGGAAGGTTTGATTTTTCACTTTCTCCTCTACATCTTCCTTCTCTTCTACTACTTTAGTCTCTCTTTTCCTTGACTACCTTAGACTTCCAAGTTTTTAATATTTAGATTTCACTGCATGAGACACAGTTCCTGTTTTTCCAGCTTGCATAAATATCTGAGATCTTTGACAACAGAAAAGATTAAGAATGCAACTTAACACTTATTCTCTTATCTCAGCGTAGGGAAAAAAGACATTCCTTGCTTATCTAAAAAATATCTATATCTATTTAATCCATAAGCACATAAATATTAAGTACAGTTAACCCAAAATGTCTCATAGTCAGGCACACTTAGTGGATTCACTTGGGTGTTCATAATTGAATATTGGAGGTGATAAGTTGTGGAGGGCTCAAAAAGGACAGGAAGAATATTGTACTTGACCAAAAAATCTTGATTTATGCCTTCTCCAAAGTGTCTGTCTTGTTCTCTTTTTAAAACATCATAAAAAAAGAAGAAAAAAAACCACCCAATGCTTCAGTATTCACCTTTGGGTCTGGATCATCTGAGCAAGTGAAACAATAGCTTAGTATCTCCTGCTGCTGCTTGAGTGATTCTCTGGAGATTGCTTTGAAATATCACTACATACTCAGCATTTGAGAAACTGAAATTGATTTGAGAAGCATTGCTGCTTCAGTGGTCCATGTTACTCAGCAAGTTTCCCCAAGCGCCTATCTACTGTCATCACTAATGTGGTGTCGTTCACCAACTGAACACACAGGAGTTCTTTGCTTGGCTCACCAGTCACAAAGATGATGGATGGGCCATGGTCCAGGCGTTCTTTCTCTATGGTGAGGTTTAGGAAACGTGTTCTTATTTACATTGTTTTATTTCCTCTTTTTCTTCCTCTCAGTTTCAGCTCTCATAAAGCAGTGATGAATTTCATATTACTTAAAAGAAACTTTAAAATTATCTAATTCCACCAAAATTCATTCATATTCTTGTATGAATTAGGCATTGTGTTAAACACTAGATATGCACAACTAAGTAAAATACTCAAGAGTCTGATACTTTAGAAGGGATTGCTATAGAATAACAAATATATAACTATAATAAAAATATAATTGGTGCCATGATAGAGTTGCTTTTAAGATGTTGGTGTATCAATCAGTGAGATTAATTTCATTAGACAGTGAAAGTATAGGGAAAAACCACAACATGGTGGTTAGGTTTGATCTGATGTTTAAAGGAGGTCATGCAGACCAGAAATGGAAAAATTCCCCAAGTAGAGGAACTAGCACCAGCAGGAGGCTTGATGTGTTCAAGGTGAGTTAAGTAGAGGCTAGGGCAGAGTGGAAGAACAGAATTGATGATCTTAAAGCTGTAAACTGTGGATAGACTATGTATCTGCTGTAAGCAATAGTTATGTATATGCTGGTAAGCCAGGGTAAGGAGTTTGCCATTTTTTGGTAGTCCATTGGGAACAAAAAGAGATTTGTGAAGATGATCTCATGATATGACCTGTGACTTAAAACTGTGATTTTGAAGAGTGTGAAGAACAGTTTGATGTAATATGTAGAAAATAGTTTAATTCGGACATTTTCAAATATGCCTTTTTAATTTTACCTTTTCAGCCTCTTGATGAAAGTGAAAGAGGGGAGTGAAAAGGTTGGCTTAAAGCTCAACATTCAGAAAACGAAGATCATGGCATCTGGTCCCATCACTTCATGGAAAATAGATGGGGAAACAGTGGAAACAGTGTCAGACTTTAATTTGGGGGACTCCAAAATCACTGCAGATGGTGATTGCAGCCATGAAATTAAAAGACGCTTACTCCTTGGAAGGAAAGTTATGACCAACCTAGATAGCATATTAAAAAGCAGAGACATTACTTTGCCAACAAAGGTCCATCTAGTCAAGCCTATGGTTTTCCAGTGGTCATGTATGGATGTGAGACTTGGACTGTGAAGAAAGCTGAGCACCGAAGAATTGATGCTTTTGAACTGTGGTGTTGGAGAAGACCCTTGAGAGTCCCTTGGACTGCAAGGAGATCCAACCAGTCCATTCTGAAGGAGATCAGCTGTGGGTGTTCATTGGAAGGACTGATGCTGAAGCTGAAACTCCAATACTTTGGCCACCTCATGCAAAGAGTTGACTCACTGGAAAAGACTGCGATGCTGGGAGGGATTGGGGGCAGGAAGAGAAGGGGACAACAGAGTATGAGATGGCTGGATGGCATCACCGACTCGATGGACATCAGTTTGAGTGAACTCCGGGGGTTGGTGATGGACAGGGAGGCCTGGTGTGCTGCAATTCATGGGGTCACAAAGAGTTGGACACGACTGAGTGACTGAACTGCACTGAACTAACATGTAGCTGTTATTTTAATTTTATAGTTCCCTGACCTGGTGATGTTGTGTTAATGGGCAGATCCTTTGTGTCCAGTAACATAAGACTGTCCATGAAAGATGGGATCTAGGTATGAGGGGTGATTCCTGTTCTAGGACTAACCAGTTTGGAGGATCTTCAGTTGTCCTTGATAGCCAATCAAAGTTTTCAGAAAAACCCCAAAAGAACCAATGGCTATTGAAGACAATCTCCCTCCAAGTACACTAAAGATAAATAAGTTGTTTGAATCTTTAGTGCATTGTATGTTTGTGTATATGCGTGTCTGTGCAAGATACACATACACTCAGATACATTCAGAAATGACGAGCCTAGCCAGTGTTTATTTAATAGAGATTTAAGGAAACACTACAAACATGTACAGAGAATGAGAGATAGACCTACAAAGACACCTACAGAGAGGAATACACACGTACTTGGATATATACAGTGGGAAATGCAAAGAACCTAGCTCAGTAATTGTTTAAAATGAAAAGCAATGAAGTATTGATGTATGCTAAAACATTGATAAACTTTGAAAATATCATGCTAAATGAAAGAAGCCAGACACAAAAGACCAGTTACTGTATGATTCCATTTATGTGAATGTCCAGAAGAGGCAAAATCACAGACACAGAAGATTAGCAGTCGCCACAAGCTTATGGGAGAGAAAAATGGGGAGTGCTTGCTGAATGGGTACTGTCTTTCTTTTTGGAATATTGAAAATGTTCTGGATTTAGTGATAATAGTTGCATAACATTGTGAGTATACTGAAAACCCCTGCATTAAAATGGTCAAAATGGCAAATTTTGTGCTATATAAATTTTTATCTCACAAAAAAAGAGAGAAAATGTTTTAACTCCACCCCCAACACACATACAAACATTATAAAGAAAAATTCATAAATAACTACATACAATAAACACAGAAGAAAAACTTATCTGTACAAACATGCAGAGAGAAAGAGAGACACGTAGTCATAGACAGATACACAGAGATGGAAAGAAAAAGATAAGCGTTAGAGTTGAAGTGGGAGTACATAGATTATATGGAAAAATCATGAAGATAAACAAGAACCTAAATTTGTAAATAAGTCACACAATTAGACTGGATTGACATGTCCCGAAAGGAGACTTAGCTTTATGAAAGGTGACCTTTTTTTAAGGTGATATTTATTAAGCTGTAGCAACGACAATAAGTAAAACACTATTTCAGTCACTTAAGCCATTTAATTATAGATTAAGAAAATGAATGAAAGAAAATAATTGGAATTTGGGACTTATGAGAATATCTATTATAGTCACACAGAGGTATTGCTCTTTAATATCTGTGACATTGCATTATGAGTAAATAATCAATGTATGAATGTGGTGTGGAAAGGAATAACATTCTTCAGGAATAAATTTCACTAATTTCCTGAATATAATATTTGGCCTTGATTTTCTTAGAGTAGAAAGTAGCTTTATTATCTCAGTTGATTTTATTTTCTTGATAAAGGACCATTCTTATATTGCCATGCCTTGCAGGCCTGCTATTAATTTTAATAAGAATTTAATAAGTGTGAAATCCTTCGGGAATTTGTGGCTGAAAGTTGCCAGATGTTCTGTGTGAGGACGATGTGGTTGAGGTTGTCACTGAAGGCTGTTGTGCTGTTCTCACCTTCTTAAAAGGAATTGGGTGTCCTGCTAATCTCAACCTAGTTTACAACCATGCTCCTTACTTAATTTCCTTCTGTTTTATTAAGATTGCATCCTTTCCTATTTTATAACAGAAATTTTGTGTTAGTTCAGAACATATGTTATCACTGGGTACTGCAAAACAGGGAGAAAAGTTTGTCTTGTACACTAGGGTTGGAGGAAAATAACTGTTTTCTGTAGCAGTTTGACTTCACCTTATCTTTCCAAGGCTATGCCCCTTACTACATTCTTGAAAGAATGCTTCCAGTGAAGTGCCTCCTTATTATGAATGAGGTCCTCTTATTGTTCACAGGAGTGCTAGAAGCCACCTTTTTTCAGCTTCACTTCTTTTATTATCCTCTTTTATCTTGCTCACTTTCATCTTATGCTTTCTCTTTGGCTTATAAAATGAGTAAGCTGTAAGAAAGGCGGGGTAAAGGCCATGACTCAGACAGTGGCCAGTGGAAGCTTCTATAAAGTCTCAGTCTTTTTGATGAAGGTTGCAAAGTGAAACATAAAGGTGCTGCCATTTCTATAGAAAAGATGAAAGGCTGTTTGAAGAACAATACGTAATATCCAATTAATGATTATTAAAATTAATGTTTGAAAATGAGATGTTTGTTGAGTTGCAGGTTGAACACACTGACAAAGAGAAATGGGCAAAAGCTCAATTAATCCTCGAGACCAAAAACTGTCAATGATAAAGGAAAAGGGTTTGGCTAGGAGCATCTATTTTATTGTTTATTTATTTATGGCTGTACTGGGTCTTCGTTGCTGCTCAGGCTTTTCTATAGTTGCAGTGAGTGGGGGCTACTCTAGTCGTGGTGCATAGGCCTCTCATTGTGGTGGCTTCTCTTGGTGCAGAGCACAGGCTGTAAAGCATAGCATCAATATTTGTGCTGTGTGGGCTTAGTTGCTCCATGGTATGTGGGATCTTCTTGGACCAGGAATTGAGCCAGTGTTTTTTGTAACAGGGTGGATTCTGAACCACTGGACCATCAGGGAAGCCCTTGATTTTCCTTCTTTACTCTCCTGATTCTCCTGACTCCTTGACTGTTGTTTCCACTCTTCTTAGGTTTCTTTTCCTGCATCTGATCCTTAAATGTGAATAGTATTTTGAATCTTGGTTTGGATCTTGATGCTACTCCTGTGTCCTGCCACATATTCTCCCTAGGAATTATTGTTTCCATGGATGCATATGTTTATGATCTCCAAATTTCAGGGATAGTACTCACTTATATTCATTGTTTTAATGGACATACATATATTTATGACCTCCAAATTTCTACTTGTAACTCATTTTTCTTATGAACTGCCTTAGCTTATTGAATATTCCATTGGGATGTCCCACAAACATAGTAAATGGTTAAGCTTAAATAAAGTATCTTCATAATAAAATAATTTAGCTTCATTTTCAATTTATTCCTGTTTTAGTTGACAAGGTATCAAAATATTTCTTTCTTAACCTGGAAACCTGGTAAACATCCCAAATTATCCACTCTCCCTTTTGCTCAAAATGACTTAAGCATTCTCTTGGTTCAATCTTTTTCCCATCTTTTATTTGTCTGCATATTGTCTCTTTGCATTTATTTATTTATTTTTTTTACCTTGAAGTCAGAGGCCCAACCCAAAAGAATGTCTTGTAATTTCTGAAATAGGCTGTCTTCCTCTTATGCTCTTCCCTTTAAAGTCTGCTTCAAGAGCCTTCTGTTATCCATATTTAAGATCTAGATTGAGCATCACCCTTATTTAATATCTTTCCTGCTCCCTCTCCCTCTTAGAATCATTCTTTTCTTTTTTACTGCAACAGTAATTGATAACTTATTTAATCTCTCCCATACTCCATTTTATGTTGCATTATGGATTCATTAAGTCAAAGAATCTTGTCATTTTAATAATAATAACAGTAATGGCAATATTATTAGTCCCACTGGAGAATTTTGAGGACTGAGTGACAGGATCTAACTGTAAATGATCACTCTGGAAACTGTGTGTGTGCCAAAATTTAAGATAAAAGACCAGCTTTTGTAATGATCCTTGTGAGATGTGATGTTGGTTTAAATCATCTCATCTCATTGTGGAAGAGGTTAGAGAAGTTAGTCGACAGAATCTACTGATAGGTTGGTGATGGATAAGTGCTGTGGATGTGAAAAAAAGATGTCACAGATTTTGGCCTGATTAAATATGTGGATAGAGTAGTCACTTATAAAGATTTTAAAATTATAGGACCAGTGAATTTTAAGGGTGAGTGGGAATCAGGAGTTGAATTTTGATATGTTAAGTTTCAGTTATCTATCAGACATCCAAGTGGATATGCTGATTTAGTAATTAAATATAGGTCTAAAATTCAGGGTAGAGTTTTAGGATGGTATAAGTTGGGGAATTTGTGTGTTTAAGGTACTTAAAATCAGGTAGGAGATAATCTAGAAATCAAAATGAATAAAGAAGAAAAGGCAAAGATTTGGAGACCTCAACATTTAGAAGTTATGGAGATGAGGAGAATTTAACAAAGGAGCATGGGAAAAAGTGAGCAGTAATGTAGATAAAGTACCCAAAGAGAGGAGAAAAAAAATTGTTCCAAGGAGGAAGTGATCAAATTGGTTAAATGCTGTTAATGTCATGATGAGAGCTGAGGCTTGATCATAATTTTTAAATGAAACCTCCTTCAGTCAGTCTAAGAGTGTGCTTGAGAAACTTGAGAAATACTGGCATAGAAGCTCTAAATCCAATTTGAGGAAAACATATATGGAACAGGAAATAAATGGGAACTCACAATCAATATCAGAATACATGTGTATTCAGGAATGTTCCTGCACTATGAGAGAAGTCTGATGTAAAAAGTGACATGAGTGGAGAGTGGAGGTCATGTCCATCCCTACAGTCGGTGGGAGAATTGACCAGCACATTTTCCGGAATTTTCTTTGGTAAAAAGGAAGAAAGCTACTATCTCAAACTTTTGCAGTATAGCTCTTTCCTGAACTCATAGTGGGAGTTTCTATAAGAAAAATTTTTGAGTGAGAAGCCAGAAGAGGTTTGTTTGATGTGATTTGGAATGGTAGAGTGGATTTGAGTAACATCTGATACTCACTGGAACTATGTGAACATGCATGCATAATGACATTTTTTTTTCAAAGGTTAATGCATGTATTATGTAAGCATGGCTTACTTTAAAGCTGTACAAATTTTCTCTCAGAAATAAAAAAGTCAGCCTCCATTCTATCAATATTGAATATAAAAATTCTAATACAAAGCAGTTGAAATACAAATAAAGTACATTAAAAATTTAAACTATGGAGAGTAGGATCATTCTTTGGAGAAAATCATCAGTTTTTGAGCTTATCGTACCTGATTAAAAATAATTACAAATAAGCAGTATATTAAAATTAAAATGATTAAAGTGGATTAAAATTAAACCGAGCAAAATGGGAAAACTTACTGTCCCATTCATTTCCCCCTAGCTGCTTAATTTTATTTTATCCTACCAAGAGGCAACCAAAATTGTTAGTTATAATTAAGCCTATTAAGTTCATATTCATATTACTTGTTGAGTGATTTCCACAAACAAGATGCCACATTAGATGTTGTGGTATCAGCCTTAAGGGAATTTGAAAAAAGTTCAAATCTGACTCTGAACAATCTGCTAACACTACCCAAAAGTAGATGGCTGTAGTACTACAATTCCACTCTGGGGTGGCTCTGAGGGACAATGAGTGAAAGGAAACCTCAGTCAGCAGAACTTTGAAGGAGAAATAGTGAGAGGACTGTTTCATCAGTGGCTGTTGGTTAGATTGGGTAGTAAGGAACTTAGGAGGAACACAGTTAGACAGTTGGTGACAAAGTGCTAGGGGTAGACATATCCTGATGCAATACTGATGGCTACAGAGTGGGAAGTCCTTTGTATCCTCTGTAAATACTCCCCAGAGAGCAACCTCAGCTGAGGAGGGTGAGCAACCTTAGCTGATTGAATTAGCAAATTCAATTTTACTAATAAGATTCACAAGATAATAGATTCTATCTCTAACTTTTGTTGTCCTTGCTTGACGGGCTCACAAATTCTCTATGATGGTGACAATGGAAGTTATATATAGACTCAACAAATGGACTTCCAGTAACCAAGAATGATTGACTATAGCCACTGCTGAGTGCCTAGTCTGTCAGAATGGAGACCAGCACTCTGCCCCCAATATGGTGCTATACTCCATAGTGATCATGCAGCCAGCTGTGGCAGCTTGACTATATTGGATCCCTTCCCTCACAAGAGAGGGCCACAATTTGTTCTTGTTGGAATAGATATTACTCTTTGTGTGGATTTGCCTTCCCTCTCCTTGATTGTTCTTCTAAATCCACCAGATGTGGACCCATGGATGACTTAGTCACTGTTTTGGCATTCCCAGTGGGTTTTTTTTGTGTGTGTGTGTGAGCAAGGGGCTAATCAAACAAAATATGGCAATGGTCTTATGACTGTGAAATTCTCTGGTCTCACCCTGCTCTCTATTGCCATGGGAAATCTGATTTGGTAGATGTGTAGAATGGTATTTTGAAGACTCAGTTTGGGCAACACATTGTAAGCTGGGATAATGGCTAGAATGGTGTGATATTTATTCGAAATTAGCCATCATTATGTGGTGGTGTTTTTCCATGGCAGGATTCATGAGCACAGGAATCAGGTGTGGAAATGAATGAGTTCCCATTATATTACTTCCAGTGATCTGTTAGTGAAATTTTTCTTTTGCTCCCCTTAATTTTGGGCCCTGTGGTCTACAGAATCTAGTTCTCAAAAGAGAAATGCTTCTGCCAGGCACACAGGAATGGTTCTCTTAAACTGGAAGTTGATACTGACCCCCAGGCTTCTCATACCAGTGTACCAACAGGAAAGTAAGAGTTACTGTACTGGATATCCAATCACAATTGGTCTGTTGTTTGTTGCTAGGCTGTGTCTGACTTTTTATGACCCCATGGACTGTAGCATGTCAGTCTTCCCAGTCCTCCACTATCTCCTGGAGTTTGCCAAAGTTCATGACCATTGAGTCAGTGATGCTATCTAACCATCTCATCCTCTGCTGCCTTTTTCTCCTTTTGCCTTCAATCTTTCCCAGCATCAGGGTCTTTTGTAATGAGTAGGCTCTTTGCATTAGGTGGCCAAAGTATTGGAGCTTCAGCTTTAACATCAGTCCTTCCAATGAATATTCAGAGGTGTAGTATTGACTGGTTTGATCTTCTTGCAGTCCAAGGGGCTCTCAAAGTCTTCTCCAGCATCAAGAGTTGAAATCATCAAGTCTTTCGCACTAAACTTTTTTTATGGTCTAACTCTCACATCCATACATGAGTATTGGAAAAATCATAGCTTTGACTAGACGGACCTTTGTCAGCAAAGTAATGTCTCTGCTTTTTAATATGCTGTCTAGGTTTGTGGTAGCTTTCCTTCCAAGAAGCAATTGTCTTCTAATTTTATGGCTTCAGTCACCATCTGCAGTGATTTTGGAGCCCAAGAAAAGAAAATCTGTCACTGCTTTTACTTTTTCCCCTTCTTTTGCCATGAAGTGATGGGACTAGATCCATGATCTTAGGGTTTTTTTTTTTTATGTTGAGTTTTAAGCCAGCTTTTTCACTCCCATTGGTCTACTACTGCCTGCTAGATTAAGAAGGAGTCTCTCTAGAATGTAGCAGATTTTCTAGAACACTTATTAATGCTGTTGGTTTCCTTGATTAAATTCAGTGCGATACAATACAACTATCACATACAGACAGGATGACTAATGGCCCTGACCCTCTAGGAATGAATATCTGGATTACTGTGCACCATGGTGCCTGCTATGGGCAAAGCATGGAATGAGTACTGAATGATATTATGAATACTAGCTCCCATCATGTACCCAGGTGCAGAAATGAGGACTATAGTAATCACAAATCTTTATCCCTTATTTTGATATAAGTGTATATATTTTAACTCTTCTTCTTCCTCATCTCATTCTCCTATTATCTAACATAATGTGATAATAATAGCTAACCAAATATCTTAGTGTTGAAGTTACAGGATATCAAGGAGAAGCATGACTTAGATGATAGGTGAACATTATCCAAAGATGACTACAGTGACTTAGCATACTATCTTGGGAAGAGGACTAGCAAAAATTTGGTTATACAATGAATAGTGGCTTCATGTTAAGTGAATACATGGTTTGGATATTGATTTTATTTGAAAAATAAGAAAGATTAAAAGAGATGTGTATGATGCCAAGTTAATTACAGGTGGATCATGATGACTTTCTAATGTGTCTACTTGACTAATACAGGAACTGCTCCAGAATTCTTTTCCCTCCGTGGTTCTGAACTGTGGTTGTCCACAAGAGAAATTTATTTGAGAGCTGGAAAGCAGAAGAGAATCAGCAACCATGCTTACACTGAGAAGGTTGGCATAGGCATATTTCGTTTGCACCTCAGAGCATTGCTATGGACCTGCAGGCTTAACCCCAGGTCTTTCTATATCTCCTCCTTTAACTTCTTCAAATACTGATAAAGCTTCCTACACAGCTCTGTGGTGAAGTGCACTAGGTCTGTAGGAAACCTGCATCACTAAAGTTGGGGACTAGAAACTTGGAGGAGGTATAGTACCAGGCAGATTCTGGTGAGAGATAGATGTGGGTTTGTTATCCTTATGGTTAAAGCGCATCCTCATGGACTCCTTTGTTCTCTCTGTGCCCCATTCATATTTATATTCCCTTACTGATCATTGGTCCAGTGTATTTGAGGCCAGACACTATGTGGAGGGGAAACATATGGACCTGAAATGAATAAATCTCTAAATAAACCCTTATGGAGTTCCACTACTCTGATGGAAGAAGACTGATAGATACTCTATTCAGAAAGATACAAAACATAGATGTATATAAGAGATACTATAAGATAGTATACACAGATATAACACATAGCATGTATGAGATTAGAAACACAGGAAAGTGTGTGCATGTGGAACTGTGGCGGGAAGAGGGGGCAGGAGGAGAGAGAGAGAGCAGGGGAGCAGGAGGGAGAAGGGATACATAGGGATTGGAAAAGACTTCACGTAGGATGTGGCATTTTATTCTATGAATCTTGAAGAAGAGGTGCAAAATTTCTACTGTCGTAATAAGGTAACTAAAGTAGAGATGAGAAAGTTCCTTAGTGCATCTTTAACAATGGCCAGACCCTGGTACCATGGGAAATAAGACAGGCACAACTCCTGATGCTTTGGAATTTATAGGCTAGCAGAGATGATTCACACTGAAAATGCAATGCACTTCATTTAGCGAAGGATTCTAATTATATGCTGCATAGTTTGCTCTGTGACTAAATGACCCCTGAATGACTAGCTTAATCTTGAAAGCTCTAATATTTTCCCAGTATGGATAACTTTTGCAAGATACTGTTAACAAGGTGTAAGGAAAAAGTCTCTGAGCTTTTGGTTTCCTTCCCTTGTTTCCCATTCTCACTCCTTCCTCCAGCTGCTTTCTGCCATCTGTCTTCACTATCCTACTGAAACAGCTGTTGCACAGGCCACCAGTGCTCTAATTGCTAAATCTCATAGACACATGTTGGTCCTTATTTTATTTGACATTACTTTGCCATTTGCCATTGTGGTCATTCCCTCTTTCTTTAAATTCTCTCAGCCCCAGACACTACTATCTTCTTATTTTCCTTCTGTTTCTCAGCTTCTTCTTAATCTGCTTTATTTTTTTATATTTAATATTTGGTCAGTGGCAACTGACAGTGCCAAAAATGACCTGAAAATCAATTTATCACCACTTTTTCCATCACTCTGTACATATTATTGATGATTAACTCCTGAGCAAATAAATTGTTAAATTTCTTTCTTTCTTTTTTTTTTTGATTTATGCTCTCTTACTCAGTTTGATCCTCCTTGTTTCCTTTTAACCCAAATGACTTATTCCTTGGCCGCAATGAGAGCTTCCTTTTTTCTACTTGCTCTATTTGTTTCTTCTCCCAATCCATTTTTCATGTGACAACTAGGAACATATTTCTAAAGTAAAAATGTGGTTGTATAACTACTCTTGCTTTTCAGAGTCCACAGAATAAGGACCAAATTTCTTTAAACAGTGTTTAAAAAAAAATCCCTGCATGATTTAACATCTGACTGCCTCTCAATATTCAAATTCTGATATATACTCCCATCCCTCCTCTTTAGTTCAGTTTAGTCCCTCAGCTGTGTCTGACTCTGTGACCCAATGGACTGACTCACATGAAGCTTCCCTGTTCTTCACCAACTCCTGGAGCATCCTCAAACTCATGTCCATCCAACCATCTCATCCTCTGTTGTCTCCTTCTCTTCCTGCTTTTAATCTTTCTCAGTATTAGAGTCTTTTCTAACGAATGAATTCTTCCCTTCAGGTGGCCAAAGCATTGGAGGTTCAGCTTCAGCATTAGTCCTTCCAATAAATATTTAGGACTGCCTTCCTTTAGGATTGACTGGTTTGATCTCCCTGAAGTCCAAGGGACTCTCAAGAGTCTTCTCCAACACCACAGTTCAAAAGCATCAGTTCTTCAGTGCTCAGCTTTATTTATAGTCCAAATCTCACATCCATATATGACTACTGGGAAAACCATAGCTTTGACTAGATGGACCTTTGTTGTCAAAGTAATATCTCTGCTTTTTAATACGTTTGACATTTAGTTCCAAGGAGCAAGTGTCTTTAATTTCATGGCTGCAGTTACCATCTGCAGTGATTTTGGAGCCCAAGAAAATAAAATCTGTCACTGTTTCCATTGTTTCCCCATCTATTTGCCATGAAGTGATGGGGCCAGATGCCATGATCTTAGTTTTTTGAATGTTGAGTTTTAAGCCAGCTTTTTCACTCTCTTCTTTCATCTTCATCAAGAGGATATTTAGTTCCTCTTTGCTATCTGCCATAAGGGTGGTGTCATCTGCATATACAAGGTTATTGATTTTTCTCCCTGCGATCTTAATTCCAACTTGTGCTTCATCCAGCCTGGCACTTTGCCTGATGTGCTCTGCATATAAATTAATAAACAGGGTGACAATATACAGCCTTGACTTACTTCTTTGCCAATTTGGAAGCAGTTTGTTGTTCCATGTCTGGTTCTAATGGTTAGTTCTTGACCTGGATACAGATTTCTCAGGAGGCAGGTGAGGTGCTCTTATATTCCCATCTCTTGAAGAATTTTCCAGAGTTTGTTGTGATCCACACAGTCAAAGGCTTTGGCATAGTCAATAAAGCAGAAATAGATGTTTTTCTGGAATTATCTTGCTTTTTCTATGATCCAATCCAACGGATGTTGGCAATTTGATCTCTGGTTCCTCTGGCTTTTCTAAATTCAGCTTAAACATTTGAAAGTTCTCGGTCTGTGTACTACTGAAGCCTGGCTTGGAGAATTTTCAGCGTTACTTTGCTAATGTGTGAGATGAGTGCAATTGTGTGATGGTTTGAACAATTTTTTTTTTTTAGCACTGTCATTCTTTGTAATGAAAACTGACCTTTTCAAGTCCTGGGGCCGCCGATAAATTTTCCAAATTTGTTGGGTTAAGTGCAGCCCTTTCACAGAGTCATCTTTTAGGATTTGAAATAGATCCTCTGGAATTCCATCACCTCCACTAGCTTTGTTTGCAGTGATGTTTCTTAAGTTCCACTTGACTTTGCATTCCAGGATATCTGGCTCTGGTGAGTGATCACACCATTTTGGTGATCTGGGTCATTAAGATCTTTTTTGTACAGTTCTTCTGTGTATTCTTGTCACCTTCTTAGTATCTTCTGCTTCTGTTAGGTCCATACCATTTCTGTCCTTTATTGTGCCCATATTTTGCATGAAATATTCCATTGGTATCTCTAATTTTCTTAAAGAGATCTCTAGTCTTTCCCATTCTACTGTTTTCCTCTATTTCTTTGCATTGATCACTTAGTAAGAGTTTCTTACCTCACCTTGCTATTCTTTGGACCTCTGCATTCAGATGGATATATCTTTCCCTTTCTCCTTTACCTTTAGCTTCTCTATTTTCTCAGCTATTTGTAAGCCCTCCTCAGACAGTCGTTTTGCCTTTTTACATTTCTTTTTCTTGAGGGTAGTCTTGTTCACCACTTTCTTTACAGTGTCACAAACCTCTCCATAGTTCTTTAGGCATGTTGTCTATCAAAATTAATCCCTCGAATCTATTTGTCACTTCTAAGGGATTTGAGTTAGGTCATACCTGAATGGTCTAGTGGCTTTCCCTACTCTTTCTTCAATTTAAGTCTGAATTAGGCAATAAGGAGTTCATGATCTGAGCCACAGTCAGCTCCCAGTCATATTTTTGCTGACTGTATAGAGTTTCTCCGTCTTCATCTGCAAAGAATATAATTTTGGTATTGACCATCTAATGACATCCATGCATAGTCATCTCTTATACTTTTGGAGTAGGGTATTTGCTATGATCAGCCCATTCTCTTGGCAAAACTCTGTGAGCCTTTGACTTGCTTCTTTTTGTACTCCTAGGCCAAAGTTGCCTGTTACTCCAGGTATCTCTTGACTTCCTATTTTTGCATTCCAGTCCTCTGTGCTGAAGAGCACATCTTTTTTTTGGTGTTAGTTGTGGAAGGTTTTGTAGGTCATCATAGAACCATTTAACTTCAGCTTCTTCAGCATTACTGATTGGGCCATAGACTTGGATTACTGTGATATTCAATGGTTTGCCTTGGAAATGAACAGAGATCATTCTGTCATTTTTTTGAGATTGCACCCAAATACTGCATTCCAGGTGGCTCAGACAGGAAAGAGTCTGCCTGCAGTACGGGAGACTGGGGTTCAATCCCTGTGACAGGAAGATCCTCTGGAGAAGGAAATGGCAACCCACTTCAGTATTCTTGCCTGAAGATGTATTCAGACCCCATGTCTTCCCATGGACATGGTGTCGCAAAGAGTTGGACACACTGAGTGACTTCACGTTCACTGCATTCCGGACTCTTTTGTTGACTATGGGGGCTACTCCATTTCTTCTAAGGGATTCGTGCCCACAGTAGTAGATATAATGGTCATCTGAGTTAAATTCACCCATTCCAGTCCATTTCAGTTCACTGATTCCTAAAATGTTGATGTTCATTCTTGCCATCTCCTGTTTGACTACTTCCAATTTGCCTTGAGATATGCAGATGACACCACCATTATGGCAGAAAATGAAGAGGAACTAAAAAGCCTCTTGATGAAAGTGAAAGAGGAGAGTGAAAAATTTGGCTTAAAGCTCAACATTCAGAAAACGAAGATCATGGCATCTGGTCCCATCACTTCATAGCAAATAGATGGGGGAAACAGTGGAAAAAGTGTCAAACTTTATTTTTTTGGGCTCCAAAATCACTGCAGATGGTGATTGCAGCCATGAAATTGAAAGACGCTTACTCCTAGGAAGAAAAGTTATGACCAACCTAGATAGCATATTAAAAAGCAGAAACATTACTTTGTCAACAAAGGTCCATCTAATCAAGGCTATGGTTTTTCCTGTGTTCATGTATGGATGTGAGAGTTGGACTGTGAAGAAAGCTGAGTGACAAAGAATTGATGCTTTTGAACTGTGGTGTTGGAGAAGACTCTTGAGAGCCCCTTGGATTGCAAGGAGATCCAACCAGTCCATTGTAAAGGAAATCAGCCCTCGGTGTTCATTGGAAGGACTGATGCTAAAGCTGAAACTCCAATGCTTTGGCCACCTCATGTGAAGAGTTGACTCTTTGGAAATGACTCTGATGCTGGTAGGGATTGGGGGCAGGAGGAGAAGGGGATGACAGAAGATGAGATGGCTGGATGGCAAGAATACTGAAGTGGTTTGCTATTCCTTTCTCCAGTGGACCATGTTTCCAGGAGATTTCATAATCTCTTTATCGCTCTAAAAATAACCTTTTGTCTCTGTATCTACTTGGCTCAAGCAACTCACTTTTCAGTAATAAGTTCTAGGGTTATTACTAACTCATTTCATCTTTAAACTGAAATTGACTGACCACCTCTGATGGGCCAGATACTGTTATATCTCCTTCATGGAGCTTTCTCTATCTAGTTGTTCATTTTTCCTTGGCTTCCATTTTGCTTTTTACCCTAACTGTTCACCAACTCGATCTGGATATTCACTGCCACTCACTGAAATTTGGATTTGAGTCATCTCCCCTGTAATTAAAATCCTATGCACGTAAGTATCATTGCAATTAACTGTACCATAACTTGTGTTTAGTTGCCTCCCCAATTAAACTGTGAGCTTATTGATGGCAGGAGTTGTGTCTTTGTGTTTTTGTGTGTGAGCACCAATTGGTTAGTAAGATTTCTTTCTGCTTTAGTATTTCTTAATGCATTTTTATGAAAGAAGATGACTTAGAATCTGAAAACCTGATGGAAGGAATCATCTGTGTCCTATCTATAAAATGAAGTTTAATAAAAGAGAGTATTAGTTGCTCTGAACATTACATGGACTTTTGGAGAATTTAGATGAGACTAGGATAAAATATTTCTTTTTTTTTTTTTTTCTGCGCCCTACGTCAGACATGGACTGGCGATTCAATTCTTACATGATAGTATACATGTTAGAATTCCCATTCTCCCAAATAATCCCACCCTCTCCCTCTCCCTCTGAGTCCAAAAGTCCGTTATACACATCTGTGTCTTTTTCCCTGTCTTGCATACAGGGTCGTCATTGCCATCTTCCTAAATTCCATATATATGTGTTAGTATACTGTATTGGTCTTTTTCTTTCTGGCTTACTTCACTCTGTATAATTGGCTCTAGTTTCATCCATCTCATCAGAACTGATTCAAATGAATTCTTTTTAACGGCTGAGTAATACTCCATTGTGTATATGTACCACAGCTTTCTTATCCATTCATCTGCTGATGGACACCTAGGTTGTTTCCATGTCCTGGCTATTATAAAATATTTTTTAAATAAATTTATTTATTTTAATTGGAGGTTAATTTCTTTACAATATTGTGTTGGTTTTCCCATACATCACCATGTATCGACCACAGGTATACACGTGTTCCCCATCCTGAACCCCCCTCCTTCCTCCCTCCCCATACCATCCCTCTGGATCATCCCAATGCACCAGCCCCAAGCATCCAGTATCATGCATTGAACCTGGGCTGGCGACTTGTTTCATATATGATATTATACATATTTCAATGCCATTATCCCAAATCATCCCACCCTCTCCCTCTCCCACAGAGTCCAAAAGACTGTTCTATACATCTGTGTCTCTTTTCCTGTCTCACATACAGAGTTATCGTTACCATCTTTCTAAATTCCATATATATGCGTTAGTATACTGTATTGGTGTTTTTCTTTCTGGCTTACTTCACTCTGTATAATAGCAAAGTATTGTTTTCTGTTCAGTTCAGTCACTCAGTCGTGTCCGACTCTTTGCGACCCCATGAATCACAGCACGCCAGGTATCCTTGTCCATCACCAACTCCCGGAGTCCACCCAAACTCATGTCCATCAAGTTGGTGATGCCATCCAGCCATCTCATCCTCTGTTGCCCCCTTCTCTTCCTGCCCCCAATCCCTACCAGAATCAGGGTCTATATTCCAGTGAGTCAACTCTTCACATGAGGTGGCCAAAGTATTGGAGTTTCAGCTTCAGCATCAGTCCTTCCAATGAACACCCAGGACTGATCTCCTTTAGAATGGACTGGTTGGATCTCCTTGCAGTCCAAGGGACTCTCAAGAGTCTACTCCAACACCACAGTTCAAAAGCATCAATTCTTTGCTGCTCAGCTTTCTTTATAGGCCAACTCTCACATCCATGCATGACAACTGGAAAAACCATAGCCTTGACTAGACAGACGTTTGTTGGCAAAGTAATGTCTCTGCTTTTTAATATGCTATCTAGGTTGGTCATAACTTTTCTTCCAAGGAGTCAGCGTCTTTTAATTTCATGGCTGCAATCACCATCTGCAGTGATTTTGGAGCCCCCCAAAATAAAGTCTGACACTGTTTCCACTGCTTCTCCATCTATTTGCCATGAACTGATGGGACCAGATGCCATGATCTTCGTTTTCTGAATGTTGAGCTTTAAGCCAAATTTTTCACTCTCCTCTTTCACCTTCATCAAGAGGCTTTTGAGTTCCTCTTCACTTTCTGCCATAAGAATGTTGTCATCTGCATATCTGAAGGGTTATTACTGTTTGAGTTCATTTCAATTTACAAGGAATAGGGATATTCAGGTAACTTCAAAGAATAGCGTAACAAAAATGTCGCTTGTCTAGAAATCATGTTTACTATGTTTCAGGAATCTTTCCAAAGTTTATATTTTTATTTCTATTTACAGAACTTTTTCTTAAGGAAATAAATAGATGTTCACAGAACTTTCTGTGCAAAGACATTTGTTGCTATATTGATTTACAATAATGAAAAATTGGAAGCATTCATGATTTTAAATTACTGGAAACTGTTACCAAGGATTTCATTTTGTCAACTGCTCAATTTTGAGTGCTCAGAGTACTTGTTGAATGCACGTATGTTGAATCCTTATTATGGACAAATGGAGAATTATTAACAATAGTACAATACAAAATGTTTATTGACATGTGGAAAAACAGATTTTATATTATCAGGTGTTAAATTAGAATCTCTCTTTTTTCTCTGTCTCTCAGAAGGAACACAATCTAAATTTATTTTATGAGGTAGAATTACAGGTGATCTTTTTTATTATATTGATTTTTCTGTACTTCCTTTTTAAAATTCTTAAAATTCATTTTTTATTTTTAGCCAAAATGTATAGTATATTTTCTGGTACTTTTTTTCTGATTTTTTTTTCTGATTTATCCTGAAGGGAAGGGAAAGAAATTACTCTGTGTTGAGTTCCTACTGTATTATAGGTCTAATTTTAAGGCTTTATAAATATTTTCCTAGAGTCTTCATAATTTTAGAGAGTAAGAAATATCCCAAGCAGTAAAGTTACTTGCTCAAGATCATGAATTATATAGTAGGGATTTGAGCACAATCCATTCTAATTCCAGAATGTTTCCTTAATCAGTAGTCCACTAACTTTGACTGACCTTCCTTCAGCCAGTCCCTACTGGTTTCCCTTCACTTAAATGACGTATTCATTTGGTTCTTACATGAATTATTTGATCATTACTGATTGCTTTTCATGTATTCTTAGGTTTGTAGTCTTGACTAAAAAAAGGAGTTGTTTAAGGCAAGGGCAGTATTTTATGCTCCTTTCCAATTTTCCTAGCATCCAGCACACTTATAATAAGTACAGTAAATATTTGAGATTCATAATTATTATCTTCAATGAATCTATACAAAATAAGAAAAAATTAAATGTTATGAATGTATGTAACTTTTTGCATTGTAAAGGCCCACTATTGCCAAAGTGTCTGTGAACTGTAAGTATAATATCTTAAGGGTTTTAAATTTTATTCCTGCCATTGTATATTGATTAAGGGTTTCAAATATTAAGTTCTTCATATAATACAGAAATGTGAAATCTCATTGCTTTCTTTGCTTGCTTTCTAAGATATTCCATAGTTGGAACTTAATCATTCTAACCCCGCTTTCCATTTCTTCTACTTTTTTTTTTGTTATTTCTCACACGCTCTGCTCAAGTCCAGGTAAACTCTTTCCTGAGTGCTCTAAGCTCCTTTCTTCCATGTTGTTGTGTGTGCTCTTCCGTTGGCCTGGGTCAGTCTTGTAAATGATGTCCAAATGTCCAAATCCTACCTATCTTTCAAGGCTTGTCACTTATTCAATCCCTACATCCAAGCTTTTCCTGATAACTTTGGCTCATAATAGTCTTTTCCTCCTCTAAATTTGGGTATCATCTATTTGCTATTTCATTTGACCCTTTTAATCTATTTTTTTTTTTTACTGTGTTTAAAAAAGCAAGGTAACATGAAATCTGTCCTCAACACATTTTTAAGTGTTCAATATTGTTTATTATATGTACTTTGCTATATATTAGGTCTTGAAAACTTTTTCATTTTGCATGACTTCATCTCTATTCCCATTAAATAACAAATTGCCATCTCCCTCTACCCCTAGGTTCTTACAACTATCTTTCTGCTTTCTACTTTCATGCATTTGGCTTTAGAGACCTCATATAATTGGAATCATACAATATTTGTCCTTCTGTGATTGGCTTATTTCACTTAGTGTAACATCCTCAAGGTTCATCTATGTTGTTGCATATGACAAGATTTCCTTTTTTCTTAAGGCTGAATACAATTCCAGCGTATGTGTGTATGAGGGGGCACACACATGTGTATGGGAACATTTTTCTTTATCCCTTCATCTATTGATGAACGTTTAGGTTGTTTCCACTTCTTAGCTATTGTGAATGATGCTGCAGTGAATGTGGGAGTGCAAATATCTCTTTGAGATTTTTATTTCAGTTCTTTTAAATAAATTCCTAGAAGTGGCATTACTGAATAACATGGTGAAAGTGAAAGTGTTAGTCACTTAGTCGTGTCCAACTCTATGTGACCCCATGGATTGTAGCCCTCCAGGCTCCTCTATCCATGGGATTCTGCAGGCAAGAAGAGTAATATGATACTTTTATTTTTAAGTTTTTGAGGAAAATCCATACTATTTTCCATAGCTGCAGTACTTGATAGTCCCACTAACAGTGTACATCCTGGTCAGTACTTGGCATTCTGTTTTTTTTTGTTTTGTTTTGTTTTGTTTTCACTGCTTTTTGTTTTTGTTTTCATTGCTGTTATTTTTGTTTGGGTTTTTGTTGTTTTGATGATGTATATTCTATCCTAACAGGGATGAGGTGATATCTCATCATGGTTTTGATTTGTGTTTCCCTGATCAATAGTGATGTTGAGCATATATTCATACATCTGTGATGTACTTGCATGTCCTTTTTGGAAAAATGTCTGCTCAAATCTTTTACACATTTTTCCAGCAGTTTCTTTCTTTCTTTCTTTCTTTTTTTTTTTTGCTATTGAACTGTATGAATTTCTTATATGTATTGAACATGAACTTCTTTCCAGATTATGATTTGCAAATATTTGCTCTCATTCTGTAGGTTACCTTTTTACTCTGTTGACTGCTTTCTTTGCTGTGCAGATTTTTAGTTAGATACAATCCAGTTGTTTGTTTGTTTTGTGTTTTTACTTTTGTTGCCTACTTTTGGTGTCATAGCCAATAAATCATTATGAAGGCCAATGTTATGAAGTTTTCTCCTAGGAATTTTACAGTTTCAGGTCCTATGTTTCAGTTTTTAATCCATTAGAGTGGACTATTTGTGTATAGTACATGATGAAGTTCCAACTGGGTTCTTTAGCATGTAGATATCCAATTTTCTAAGTACTATTTGTTGAAAAGACTATTGTTTTACTATTGTGTAGTCTTCGCAACCTTATAGAAGATCATTTAACTGTATCTGTGTGGGTTATTTCTAAATTCTCTATTCTATTTTATAGGCCTATATATCTGCCTTTATGCCAGGATAGCTCTTAGAATTTTTAACTTCATGTTAAAATTAGCTAATGGGAAATTTAAGCATGGTGGATAGTTCCTCCAATTGATAGTAAGTTTTTAAAGGCTGCCACATTAGAATCTATTATTGAACCCTTCTCAATCATTTTCACAATTGTTAATGTTCAATATGTTATTGAATGAACAAATTAATTGATATAGCCTTAATTCTGTTATTCTGGAACTGAAGAGATGAATTTTAAAAAGCACACACAAAAATCATTATTTCCCTCTCCTGCTCTCCCTTTTTCTTTGCAGCTATTCTTATGGCTAAATTTTGGGTTATTTTCTATTTCTCTTTTTATTTAATATGACCACTTTTGATAAACAATCATTTTATATTAATCCAAGTTACAGTACAACCATCAAAATTTTTGAAAATGTTTAAGAAACATTGGTGATAATTTTATTATATATTTGCATTATAAAAAATGAATATAATTACAAAAACTCAGAAATTAGATTTTAAATGGAAAATCAAAATGCTGAATTTAATGCTGTTGGTGCTTAGACAGTAAGCTAAGCTTAGATATATAACTCACTATGTGAATTTCCAAAGGAGAAAAGTAAAAAGAAAACAGAAAGAGAAAAATAAAACTACAGAGTTTTCTTTGCAATACAGAAATGTTTTGTTTCATCTTTATCCCATGTTATTAGCAATCATATACATATGATGTGTATATGTGTGTATATATTTTAAGTATTATAATGTTTTATATGAATTATGAAATATAAATTGGGGCTTATTAAAATTTTAGGAGTTTACTTGAGCAAAAATCAGTTTGAATTTGGCAGCACCAAATCAAAGTTGCTGGGAGTGAACCACCAGAAGGAGCTTGGAGAGAAACTTTTACAGAGAAAGGACTGAGGCAAAGTAAAGAAATTAGTGATTGGATACAACTTAAAGTGTAGATGACTATTATTGGCTGTCCTTAGGTTGTAGATTTGTAACTTTGAGCCATTTATGGACTTGTTTGGTTTACTTACATAGGCTACCACAGTTTAGAACCACCTTGGTCTAATGGTCTCCTTGTTTAATTAGTTTAACAATACAGATATAATTTCTTTTATCATGTCATGTTTTATCATATATCATTCTGCTTGAATTACCTTTCCCCTCCTTGTTTGGTTGAAAGGATCCAGAATCTCTAATAAAAGAATGTTAATTTTCTGGTTTCTGAAAATTAACAAAATTTTCTCACATAAAATTCTGGCACAGTTGACAAGAAGTCTTTTAAGAAGGCAACAATAAGCCCTTCCAGGGGTAAGTCTTCCTGGAAATTCATACTGACTGTTCATGATTAGTTTAATTCAGTGTCATTCTATATCTCTCAGTTTAAACTCTTGAGAGACAGAAGAGAGAGGATAATTAGCCCAGCTTTGATCAGATATTTTTTTCTCTTCCAATATCCTATAGACAGAAAGGCTTTCCTGTCTATTCAGTCCTTTGAGTCACTCAGTCATGTCTGACTCTTTGTGACCCCATGGACTGTAGCACACCAGGCCTCGCTGTCCATCGCCAACTTCTGGAGCTTGCTCAAACTCATGTCCATCGAGTCAGTGATGCCATGTAACCATCTCATCCTCTGTTGTCCCCTTCTCTTCCCACCTTCAATCTTTCCCAGCATCAGAGTCTTTTCTAAGATGTCAGTTCTTCACATCAAGTGGCCAAAGTATTGGAGTTTCAGCTTCAGCATCAGTCCTTTCTGTCTAGTAAGCAGGGGAAAAATTAAAGACATTTCTAATAATCTTTTTTTATATGTTTATTTATTTTAATTGGAGGCTAATTACTTTGCATAATTGTATTGGTTTTGCCATACATCAACATGTATCCACCACAGGTATACATGTGTTCCCCATCTTGAACCCCTCTCCCACCCCCCTCCCCATACCATCCTTCTGGTTCATCCCAGTGCACCAGCCCTAAGCATCCTGTATGCTGCATTGAACCTAGACTGGCGATTCATTTCTTGCATGATATTATACGTTTCAATGCCATTCTCCCAAATCATCCCACCCTCTCCCTCTCCCACAGAGTCCAACAGTCTGTTCTATACATCTGTGTCTCTTTTGCTGTCTCCCATACAGGGTTATCATTATCATCTTTCTAGATTCCATATATATATGTGTTAGTATACTGTATTGGTATTTTTCTTTCTGGCTTACTTCACTCTGTATAATCGGCTCCAGTTTCATCCACCTCATTAGAACTGATTCAAATGTATTCTTTTTAATGGCTGAGTAATACTCCATTGTGTATATGCACCACAGCTTTCTGATAATCTTATAAAGTCATCTTGTGTTCTTAAAGATCTGTCCAACATGACATTTCTATGACCCCTTGTACTTTTCTTTGCCTTTGTTTACATCTTCCTTGGATTTCTATAATTTCTGCACAGATTTCTACCATATGCTTCATATGTTTCATTTTATTTGCTGGCATATGAACTTCTTCAGAATAAGGAATCATTTTGTCCATGTTTACATTTTCAGTGCATAGTAAAGTGTTTGTCATATGGCAGTTAAGAACTAAATATGTAATAAATGAATAAATACTGCTGGATGATAATAAATGGCCATTGCCCAGTAAGCTAGCATTGTACTCCATATATACTTCATATAGCTGAGCATTTTGTGTGAGTAGAGATAATTTTTTAAAAGGAAAAATTGGATAAACTTATAGCACACTGATTCTACACTTGTCTTCATAACTGTTCTCTCCATAGTTCATGCTAATATGATACTTGGTCTTCTGGTAATTTACCTTACATTTTTTGGACACAGAATTTAAAAGTGATCTGATCTTCGCTATCAGATCCAATTCTTACTCATAGCAGGATTGATGTGGGTTTTTTTTTTTTTGCCCCTTTGTAAGAAACTATTGATTTTTCCCTTTGCTCTTATACACAGAACTTCTCAAATAATTTAAGTAGATGTTATATCTAGGTTAAACTGTAGATATCAATTCCAGCAGAAATGTTAAAACATTCATATTCTATTCAATAAGTTTGATTAGCTAAAGTCATATTTTTGTTTGAAATTAATTTAAAATATTTAGTTCTAGAGATATGTGTCTATTTCTTGTGTGCATGTACATGTATATGTATACATGCACATGTTTAAGATATATGTTTATAGTAAGTATTATATACATATACTCCAGTAACCTTGCCTAGAGAATCCCATGGATGGAGGAGCCTGGAGGGTTGTAGTCCATGGGGTTGCAAAGAGTCAGACATGACTGAGTGACTTCACATCATACATACACATGTATATGTACATATGTGAGACAACATGGGTGAACCTGAAAATATTTTATTAATATTAAGTAAAATGGTCTGGACAAAGATGGCAAATGTTGTGTGATATCACTTACATATGAAATCTAAAATGAGAAACAAATAACAAAGCTTAACTTACAAAAACAGACTAGAAGGTTGATTATAAGAGTCTGGGGCTTTTGGAAAAGAGGAGATTAAAAATATATATATATAAAGCAGAATGGTGGTTGCCAAGGGGAAAAGGGTCATGGTGAGTGATTATTTAATGGGTACAGAATTTCAGTTTTGCAAGATGAAAGAGTTCTGGAGATGGATGTTGATGATGGTTACACAACAATCAGTTCAATTCAGTTGCTCAGTCGTGTCTGACTCTGTGACCCCATGGACTGTTGCATGCCAGGCTTCCCTGTTCATCACCAACTCCCAAAGCTTGTCCAAACTTATGTCCATATGAATGTATTTAAAACTGAGTGCTGAAGAATTGATGCTTTTGAACTATGATGTTGGAGAAGACTCTTGAGAGTCCCTTGGACTGCAAGGAGATCCAACCAGTCCATCCTAAAAGAGATTAGTCCTGGGCGTTCATTGGAAGGACTGATGTTGAAGCTGAAACTCCAATACTTTGACCACATGATGTGAAGAGCTGACTCATTTGAAAAGACCCTCATGCTGGAAAAGACTGAGGGCAGGAGGAGAAGGTGACGACAGAGGATGAGATAGTTGGATGGCATCACCAACTCAATGGACATGAGTTTGGTGGACTCGGGAGTTGGTGATGGACAGGGAGGCCTGGTGTGCTTCAGTTCATGGGGTTGCAGAGTCGGACATGACTGAGTGACTGAACTGATGCTGAATACCACTGAACTGTACACATGAAATTGATTAACACCGTGTAGGGAAAGAAAACTTGCCACCCCCAAATGTTTCCTTGGCGTATCATTTTTTTGACCTGAAAACAGTCAAGGCCCAAAAGATTCAGGAAGAAATTTTGACCTTTCCTTCAACTGCCTGAAGAATGTTGCTAGTAGACCTGTTTCAGGAAGAGAGCTGTCACCACAAATAATCATAGTACTGAGAATTTGTTAAAATGTCTGTCTGTGTCCCATTGTCTCTGCACACCCAGCAAACATTTATCAAACATTTGCTTTTCCATCTCCATGTCAATTGCCTTCCTCCCCTTTGAGGTCCCAAACTACTACTTCCAACATCTTCTTTTGGATGTTGAAGATGTTATTTAAGGTAACAGTTTCATTTGGTGGATTACTCAGTTTTTCTGGGTCTTTGCCTTGTATACGTTATTAAATGTTTGATTTTCTCCTGTTATTCTGTTTCATGTCAACTTAATTCTTAGACCAACCAGAAGAAGGGTAAAGGAAAATTTCTTTCTCCCTAGCAATAGCAAATTTTATGCCATATATATTTGTCACATAAAAAGGTGAGGGAAAAATGAAGTGACTTAAAAGGGTCATGGATGTCCCTCCTCTAAACGCTTCTGAATTGCTTTTACCAATGCCCTTGCAGCATTTTCTGCTGGCTTTCCTTCCAGATCCTATTGTTCTTAGCAAATCCCTGGTGGCTTAGATGGTAAAGAATCTGACTGCAATGCAGGAAACCTGGGTTCGATCTCTGGGTCAGGAAGATCTCCTGGAGAAAGAAATGACAACCCAATCCAGTATTCTTGCTGGGAAAATCCCATGTACAGTGATGCCTGGCAGGCTATAGACCACGAGGTTGCAAAAATTTGGACACGATTGAACGACTAACACACATAGGTGATGATGGATGATGATCGATAATAAGGACTAAAATTATGATGGTGATGATGATAATAATGAGAAATATGACAAATAATTTAATAAATTTTAGATAAAAAGAAAAAAGTGAAAAGGAAGAGGATGAGAATAAAGAGATTGAGAAAAGAGGAGAAACTTCTCTGGTGGTCCAGTGGTTAAGAACCCACCTGCCAATGCAGGGGACACAGGTTTAATTTTTGATCTGGGAAGATTCCACAAGCCACAGAGGAGCTAAAGCCATGAGCCACAACTACTGAGCTTGCATGTCGCAGCTACTGAAACCCATGCACCCTAGAGCCTGTGCTCTGCAGCAAGAGAATCCACTGCAGAAACCTGTGCACAGAAACTCGAGTAGCCCCAGTTCAGTTAGTTGCTCAGTCGTGTCCGACTCTTTGCAACCCCATGAATTGCAGCATGCCATGAAATTAGAGAGAAGCCCACATGAAGCAACAAAGACCCAGCACAGCCATAAATAGATAAAATTTAAAAATAATAAAAGGAGAACAAGAATGACTATGTAATTCTCTAGCTGTGCTAGTTGCTTTGTCCTTTCTTTCAATGACTACTTGTGGCATAAATAGTAAGAGAGACAAAGTGGAAAGCCTCATGTTAAGGTCAATAATATCATTTTTTGAATAGATTTTTATAGATCTGAGCATTCCAATATTTGATACATATTAGAGCATTTTGAATTTTCTGAAGGATTTATGAATGTAAGATAAACGTTTGCTAATTTTTCTTTCACTAAAGTCTTTCCAGTCTAGATTAAAATCTAAAAGAGACTAAAGGCCAAGTGTATTCATTTTTTTTTTTGTCCCAAGCATATACCAACATGTCTGATATTCATTAAAAATTTAAATGTTTATTGAATTTAACTGAATAAAGTGTCATTATATTATAATGATCTATTATGGGAACATAGAAAAGATAAAGTGATAATATTAATTGGCAGAAAACAATTTCTAGTTAATTGTAATGATAAGAGGAAAGAGAGTAGTAATATGAGGTTTAGATGTAACTGATAATTAAGTAGGCAAAGGTAGGGTTGTTTTGTAAAATAAAAGTTTGCTTTGGGGGTCTGTGGATAATGTGAACTGATAAAGTCAGTAAACAGTTTTTTTTTAGATTAAGGTCTTAAGAATCATTTTCATTTTGCTGTGCTTAATTGTGTGGAATTGTTTAACTATCCCTAAAACTATATAACCATTAGTTCAGTTCAGTTCAGTTCAGTTCAGTCACTCAGTCATGTCTGAACCTTTGTGACCCCATGGACTGTAGCACGCCACACTTCCCTGTCCACCACCAACTCCAGAGCTTACTCAAACTCATGTCCATTGTGTTGGTGATGCCATCCAACCATCTCATCCTCTGTCATCCCCTTCTCCTCCCACCTTCAATCTTTCCCAGCATCAGGGTCTTTTCCAATGAGTCAACTCTTCACATCAGGTGGCCAAAATATTGGAGTTTCAGCTTCAGCATCAGTCCTTTCAATGAATTTTCAGGACGCGTATCCTTTAGGATTGACTGGTTGGATCTCCTTGCAGTCTAAGAGACTCTCAAGAGTCTTCTCCAATGCCACAGTTCAAAAGCATCAATTCTTCGGCACTCAGCTTTCTTTATTGTCCAACTCTCTTTCTTTATTGTCCAACATCCGTACATGACTACTGCAAAAACCATAGCTTTGATTTAACAGGCCTCTGTTGGTAAAGTAATGTCTCTGCTTTTTAATATCCTGTCTAGGTTGGTCATAGCTTTTCTTCCAAGGAGGAAGCATCTTTTAATTTCATGGTCGCAAGTCACCATCTACAGTGATCTTGGAGCCCAAGAATATAGCATCTCTCATTGTTTCCATTATTTCCCCATCTATTTGCCATGAAGTGGCTGGACCAGATGCCATAATTTTTCTGAATGTTGAGTTTTAAGCCAACTTTTTCACTCTGCTCTTTCACTTTCATCAAGAGGCTCTTTAGTTCTTCTTTGCTTTCTGCCATAAGGGTGGTGTCATCAGCATATCTGAGGTTATTAATATTTCTCCCAGCAATCTTGATTCCAGCTTGTGCTTCATCCAGCCCAGCATTTCACATGATATACTCTGCATATAAGTTAAATAAGCAGAGTGTCAATAAACAGCCTTCATGTACTCCTTTCCTGATTTGGAACCAGACTGTTGTTCCATGTTGGAACAATTCTAGCTGTTGCTTCTTGACCTGCATACAGATTTCTCAGGAGGCAGATCAGGTGGTCTGCTAGTCCCATCTCTTGAGGAATTTTCCACAGTTTGTTGTGACCTACACAGTCAAAGGCTTTGGTGTTGTCAATAAAGCATAAGTAGATGTTTTTGTGGAACTAATATTGCCATATTAGTCTGTTATTCTCTTAAAAGCAAGTCCTTAACTTGAGTACTTCTCCAATATGAGAGTAAAGCTATATTTTATTTTATTTTTACCTAATCCCTCAGAAACTTCCTGTGGTTTCACAATCTTTTGTAAACAAACAGATAGTCTTTACACTGTGGTGTTCACTGTTCTAAGCTTTTAATACATTTTAATTCTTTTCATTTCCATAACAATTCTTTGATATAGATACTATAATTATCCCCACTTTACAAACAAGGTATTTGAAACATCAAGGAGAGATTAAAAGAATCAATTAGCAAGCAGAAAAGCCAGGATTTGGACTCAGTTAGTCTGGTTCAGGAGCCTTACCTCTTAACCTCAGCTCTGCTACCTGTTGTTCAGTTGCTAAGTCATGCCTGACTCTTTGTGAACCCATGAACTATAGCATGCCAGGCTTCCCTGTCATTCACTATCTCCCTATCACTATCTTTCACTTTGCTCAAACTCATGTCCATTGAGTCAGTGAGGTTATCCAACCATCTCATCCTCTGTTGTCCCCTTCTCCTCTTGCTCTCAATCTTTTCCAGCTTCAGGAGCTTTTCCAGTGAGTCTTCCTCTTCACATCAGGTGGTCAAAGCATTGGAGCTTCAGCTTCAACATCAGTCCTTCCAATGAATATTCAGGGTGGATTTCCTTGTCATGCTACAGCAGCCTTTCCCAGGGGTCATTCCTCAAAATATTCTATCATGGGGCACTGTGACAAAACCTCTGTATCCAAAGTAGTTTAGCATGTATTTAAGACCATATAAACTTTGTATTATTTCCTGTTGCTGCTGTAACGGTTGCCTCCAACTTAGTGATTAAAAGGCTTCCCAGGTGGCTCAGTGGTGGTAGAGAATCCACCTGCAGTGCAGGAGATGCGAGTTTGATCCCTGGATTGGGAAGATCCCCTGGAGAGGGAAATGGCAACCCACTCCAGTATTCTTGCCTGGAAATCCCATGGACAGAGGAACCTGGGAATCTACAGTCCACAGGGTTACAAAAAATTTAGACATGATTTAGCAATTAAGCAACAACAACAGTAGTGATTAAAACATGCAAATTTATTTTCTTAAAGTTCTTCTGATTAGAAGTCCTCAAATCAAGGTATGGGTAGGACTGTATTCTTTCTAGAGGCTGAAGCAAGAATCTGTTTTCTTGCCTTTGTCAGTTCTAGAGGCCTCCTACATTCATTGGGTCCTGGACTCTTCATCCCTGTAGTTTAGCATCCAGATCCACCCAGATAATTCAGGACGAAGTTCTTATTTCAGGCTCTTTAACCACACTTACATAATCCTTTTTGCCATGGAAAGTAATATTTTAACAGGTTCTGGAGATTAAAACACAGATATCATTGGGGAACATTATTCTGTTTATCATACACATTTAGGACCTTCAAAGTATATGGAAAACTATGAGAATTTTTCAGTAAAGAAGCTTTTGTTTCTTTAAAACACATATGCAAACAAGACCAGCTTAGCCTAATGTTAAACCTGGACAAAGACACCTCACAAAAAGAAAATTGCAGCCCAGTATCTTTGATGAATATAGATACAAAAGTCCTTAACAAAATATTAGCAAATCAAATTCAACTGTATATGAAAAGGATCACACATCATTATCAAGTGAGATTTATTCCAGAGATGCAAAGATGGTTCAATATTCACAAACCAACCAATGCAATGCATTACATTAACAAAAGGAAGAATAAAAATCACACGATCATCTCAATTGATGTGCAAAAAAAATCTGACAAAATTAAGCATCCATTTATAAAAATAAGTTCATCAAAGTTGATATAGAGGGAACATATCCCAACATAATAAATGACATTTATGACAAATCTACAGCTAACATTATCTCAGTGGTGAAAATCTAAAATATTTTCTCTAAAATCAGGAATAAGACACAGTTGTCCTCCCGTTTAACATATTATTTAAAGTCCTAGCCATAGCAACCAGACAAGAAAGAAAGAAAGAAAGAAAGAAAGAAAGAAAGAAAGAAAGAGGCATCAAAATTGAAGGAAAGAAGTAAAATAGTCTCTATTTGCAGAAGACATGGTACTATATATAGAACTCTAATATTAATCTATCCCTTGCCATATATCTTATTCCATGATGGAATGGATGAATTTAACTCAGATGACCATTATATCTACTACTGTGGGCAGGAATCCCTCAGAAGAAATGGAGTAGCCATCATGGTCAACGAAAGAGTCCAAAATGCAGTACTTAGATGCAATCTCAAAAACGACAAAATGATCTCTGCTCGTCTCCAAGGCAAACCATTTAATATCACAGTAATCCAAGTCTATGCCCCAACCAGTAATGCTGAAGAAGCTGAAGTTGAACGGTTCTATGAAGACCTACAAGACCTTTTAGAACTAAAACCCCCAAAAGATGTCCTTTTCATTATAGGGGACTGGAATGCAAAAGTAGGAAGTCAAGAAACACCTGGATTAACAGGCAAATTTGGCCTTGGAATGCAGAATGAAGCAGGGCAAAGACTAATAGAGTTTTGCCAAGAAAATGCACTGGTCATAGCAAACACCCTCTTCCAACAACACAAGAGAAGACTCTACACATGGACATCACCAGATGGTCAACACCAAAATCAGATTGATTATATTCTTTATAGCCAAAGATGGAGAAGCTCTATACAGTCAACAAAAACAAGACCAGGAGCTGACTGTGGCTTAGATCATGAACTCCTTATTGCCAAATTCAGACTTAAATTGAAGAAGGTAGGGAAAACCGCTAGACCATTCAGGTATGACCTAAATCAAATCCCTTATGATCATACAGGGGAAGCGAGAAATAGATTTAAGGGCCTAGATCTGATAGATAGAGTGTCTGATGAACTATGGAATGAGGTTCATGACATTGTATAGGAGACAGGGATCAAGACCATTCCATGGAAAAGAAATGCAAAAAAGCAAAATGGCTGTCTGAGATGGTCTTACAAATAGCTGTGAAAAGAAGAGAAGTGAAAAGCCAAGGAGAAAAGGGAAGATATAAGCATCTGAATGCTGAGTTCCGGAGAATAGCAAGAAGAGATAAGAAAGCCTTCCCTAGCGATCAATGAAAAGAAATAGAGGAAAACAACAGAATGGGAAAGACTAGAGATCCCTTCAATAAAATCAGAGATACCAATGGAATATTTCCTGCAAAGATGGGCTCAATAAAGGACAGACATGGTATGGGCCTAACAGAAGCAGAAGAGATTAAGAAGAGGTGGCAAGAATGCACAGAAGAACTGTACAAAAACGATCTTCAAGACTGAGCGACTAAGCTGAACTGAACTGAACTGAACTGCCATGCTTGGTCACTCAGTCATGTCTGACTCTTTGTGACCCTTTGGTCTGTAACTCACCAGGCTCCCGAGTCCATGGGATTTTTCAGGCAAGAATACTGTAATGGGTTGCCATTTTCCTTCTTCAGGGGATCTTTCTAATGCAAGGATTGAGTCCCTGTCTCCTGTGTTGCCAGCAGATTCTTCACCCAATGAGATATTGGGTATATGTTTATATATCTATCTATAGAAAATGAGATGGTCAATACAAGAATCAGATTGATTATATTCTTTTCAGCCAAAGATGTAGAAGCTCTATATAGTCAGCAAAAATAAGACCAGAAGTTGACTGTGGCTCAGATCATGAACTCCTTATTGCAAAATTAAGACTTAAATTGAAGAAAGCAGAGAAAACCACTAGATTATTCAGTTCAGTTCAGTCGTTCAGTCATGCAGATTCTTTGCGACCCCATGAACTGCAGCATGCCAGGTCTCCCTGTCCATCACCTACTCCCGGAGTCAACCCAAACCCATGTCCATTGAGTCAGTGATGCCATCCAACCATCTCATCCTCTGTCATCCCCTTCTCCTCCTGCCCTCAATCTTTCCCAGCATCAGGGTCTTTTCCAATGAGTCAGCTCTTTGCATCAGGTGGCAAAGTTTTGGTGTTTCAGCTTCAGCATCAGACCTTCCAATGAATTTTCAGGATTGTCTCCTTTAGGATGGACTGGTTGGCTCTCCTTGCAGTCCAAGGGACTCACAAGAGTCTTCTCTAACATTACAGCATCAATTGTACAGCATACAAAAGCATCAATTCTTTGGCTCTCAGCTTTCTTCACAGTCCAACTCTCACATCCATACATGACCACTGGAAAAACCATAGCCTTGATTAGATGGACCTTTGTTAACAAAGTAATGTCTCTCTTTTTTAATATGCTATCTAGGTTGGTCATAACTTTCTTTCCAAGGAGTAAGCGTCTTTTAGTTTCATGGCTGCAGTCACCATCTGCAGTGATTTTGGAGCCCCCCAAAATAAAGTCAGCCTCTGTTTCCAGTGTTTCCCCATCTATTTGCCATGAAGTGATGGGACCAGATGCCATGATCTTAGTTTTCTGAATGTTGAGCTTTAAGCCAAGTTTTTCACTCTCCTCTTTCACTTTCATCAAGAGGTTCTTTAGTTCTTCTTTACTTTCTGCCATAAGGATGGTATCATCTGCATATCTGAGGTTATTCAGGTATGACCTAAATCATTGACCTAATCTTTGCTGCACTCAAAGATCATTCAAGTATTACCTAAATCAAATCCCTTATGATTATACAGTGGAAGTGACAAGGAATTAGATTCAAGGGATTCGCTCTGATAGACGGAGTGCCTTAAGAAGTATGAATGGAGGTGAGTAACATTGTGTAGGAGGTGGTGATCAAAGCTATCCCCAAGAAAAAGAAATGCAAATAGGCAAAATGGTTGTCGGAGGATACCTTACAAATAGCTGAGAAAAGAAGAGAAGTGAAAAGCAGAAAAGAAAAGGAAGGATATACCCCCCCCCCCCCGAATGCAGATTTCCAAAGAATAACAAGGAGAGATACGAAAGACTTCCTAAGAGATCAATGCAAGAAATAGAGGAAAACAATAGAATGGGAAAGACTAGTGATCTCTACAAGAAAATTAGAGATACCAAGGCTATATTTCATATGAAGATGGGCACAATAAAGGACAGAAATGGTATGGACCTAACAGAAGCAGAAGATATTAAGAAGAGGTGGCAAGAATACACAGAAGAACTATACAAAAAATATCTTCATGAACCAGATAACTGCCATGGTGTGATCACTCACCTAGAGCCAGACATCCTGGAATGAGAAGTCAAGTGGGCCTTAGGAAGCATCACTATGAACAGAGCTAGTGGAGGTGATGGAATTCCAGTTGAACTATTTCAAATCCTAAAAGATGATGCTGTGAAAGTGCTGCACTCACAATGCCAGCAAGTCTGGAAAACTCAGCAGTGGCCACAGGACTGGAAAAGGTCAGTTTTCATCTCAATTCCAAAGAAGGGCAATGCCAAAGAATGGTGTATACTGAACAGTTGCATTCTTTTCACATGCTAGCAAGGTAATGATCAAAATTCTTTAAGCTAGGCTTCAACAGTACTTGAACCGAGAAATTCCAGGTGTACAAGCTGGTCTTAGAAAAGGCAGAGGAACCAGAGATCAATTGCCAACATCCATTGAATCATAGAAAAAGCAAGAGAATTCCAGAAAAACATTTACTTCTGCTTCATTGATTACACTGAAGCCTTTGATTGTACGGATCACAACAAACTGTGGAAGATCATTTAAGAGATAGGAATACCAGACTGTATGGAGATTTCTTGTACAACTAAAAATAAAACTACCATATGATCCAGCAATTCCACTCTGAGTATATACCCCAAAATGAAAACAGTAACTCAAAGAGATACTTTTATCCCAATGTTCATATCAGCATTACTTATAATAGCCAAATTATGGAAGTAAACTGTGTCCATCATCAGGCTGAATGGATAAAAAATATGTTTTTTATATATATATATATATATTTAAAACCTCTAGGTTATATAACATACATGTTGTTGTTTAGCAGCTAAGTCATATCTGACTTTTTGTGACCCCATGGACTGTAATCCACCAAGTTCCTCTGGTCTTGGTATTTTTCAGTCAAGAATCACTTCAGTTCAGTCACTCAGTTCTGTCCAACTCCTTGAGACCCCGTGAACCACAGCATGCCAGGCCTCCCTGTCCATCACCAACTCCCAGAGTCCACCCAAACCCATGTCCATTGAGTCAGTGATGCCATCCAACCATCTCATCCTCTGTTGTCCCCTTCTCCTCCTGCCTTCAATCTTTCCCAGAATCAGGGTCTTTTCCAATGAGTCAGCTCTTCACATCAGGTGGCCAAAGTATTGGAGTTTCAGCTTCAACATCAGTCCTTCCAACGAACACCCAGGACTGATCTCCTTTAGGATGGACTGATTGGACCTCCTTGCAGTCCAAGGGACTCTCAAGAGTCTTCTCCAACACCACCGTTCAAAAGCATCAATTCATCCATGCTCAGCTGTCTTTTATTGTCCAACTCTCACATCCATATATGACTTTTTGAAAACCCATAACCTTGACTAGATAGGTTGTTGATAAATAATGTCTCTGCCTTTTAACATGCTGTCTAGGTTGGTCATAACTTTCCTTCCAAGGAGTAAGCATCTTTTAATTTCATGGCTGAAATCACTATCTGCAGTGATTTTGGAGCCCCCAAAAGAAAGTCAGCTGCTGTTTCCCCATCTTTTGCCATGAGGTGATGGGACCGGATGCCATGATCTTAGTTTTCTGAAAGTTGAGCTTTAAGCCAACTTTTCACTCTCCTCTTTCCCTTTCATCAAGAGGCTCTTTAGTTCTTCTTCACTTTCTGCCATAAGAGTAGTGTCATCTGCATATCTGAGGTTATTATTTCTCCCAGCAATCTTGATTCCAGATTGTGCTTCATCCAGACCAGTGTTTCTCATGATGTACTCTGCATAAGAATACTGGAATGGATTAGCATTTTTTTCTCCAGGGAATCTTCCTGAACTAGGGATCTAACCTACTTCTCCTACTGTGTCTCCTGCATTGTAGTTGGATTCTTTACTGCTGAGTCAGCAGGGAAGCCCATATCTATGTCTGTGTGTGTATATATACATATATATACACATACATATATGCATATATGTATATAACTCTGTATGTTATATAATGTATATATATAATTGAATATTAACCATAATAAAGAATTAAATTCTGCCATTTGCACCAATGTGGATGGACCTAGAGAGTGTTATATTCAGTGAAATAAGTCAGAGAAAGGCAAATCCTCTCTTTTATCACTTATGGATGAAACATAAAACATAGATGGATGTTTGTAAAAAGACAGAATGGACTAACAGATATAGAGAACAAGCTAGTGGTTACTATTAAGAGGGGAGGCGTGAGATGCAGGTATGAGATTAAGAAGCACAAATTACTATATATAAGATAAGTAAGCAACAAGGATATATTACAGAGCACAGGGAAATATAGCAATCATTTCATAATAACTTTAAATGGGAGTTTAATCTATAGAAATATTGGATCAGTATGTTGTATACCTGAAACCAATATTGTAAATCAACTCTATTGCAATAAAAAATAAAATGCATATGCAAGATGTATAATTTATTGCACTGAAAAAGAAAAAAAAACCTACTAATTCAGTTGTGATATGACAGTTTCCAACTAATTTTATTTTTTGTATATTTTAATTCCGTTTTATTTTTAGACATACATTTTATCATATGACACTCATGTATATAAATGAAATAAAGTGAGAAAGTGAGTTAAAGTATTCTTAGAAGTTCAGATTTAGAGTCTCATTCTTCTAAATCACTTCTAATTCATGTTTATTGACGTCTGTGCTGTTTTAAAACAGTGCTGTTCTTTGTGCAATATAAAGTATTGGTGACACAGTATTGAAAAAAATCTAAAATACAATAAAACAATCAAAGCAGAATATTCAATAAAAATGAAAACATGTAGCCTTAATTGACCTTGAAATTTTGTAGATCTAATGTTTGAAAAGCTGTTAAATACCTCTGATTCACCACTTGCTTCAGCCAGTCCCACAATGGTTTGTCTTATAGAGGTTAAAGAACGCTTAATTATTGATTCTGGCATTTTCTTTCAACATATTGGCACTGATTGTGCAAGATTTAATAGTGATATTTTTGTAGTTATAGTACAGATATGCAATGACATAATTTATTACATGTCTAATAGCAATGTTAGAAGTTAAGAGATTTCTAAATTTAGAAAAAAAAAAAAACTTAAAATTCACAAAATATACCATTGGATTTTACTGAGAGGTTGGTGAAATGGTCACTTAGTATAATGGGAAGGCAAAAGTACCAGCGATATATGCATACATCAAATGATCATATTGTTCTCCTGAAACTGATATAATGTAATATGTCTTTTGTATCTCAGTTAAAACTGTTCAGAGATGTCCATCAGTGTGAGGTGGAGAGGTCAGAGTATAGGGCTGCCTATTCCTCCAAGTGGTGAGATGAAGACCATCTGTCAGATCTTATAAAAATGGCTTTGTATTAGATGAGACATGAGTCAGATGACCTCTCTTATTATGTATCTGTCTACTAGCAAGTCTGTGAGGCCGAGCTAGCTTCACAAGGTATAAGGAAGAAGGCATCTTAAAAGAGATAAATGTCTCAGAATGCTATGGGATGTTAATGTGCACTTCCGCTTTCCATACAAAATTTCCCAAAGATCCCTCTGTACTTTTCCCATGGCCTTCTCCAAAGAGTAAAGTAAAATATCTGACCATAATTTGTCAAAGTGTCCAAATTTGACTCTGTACCCCTATTTCTTGAATGATTTTACAGCTAGAAACTCAAAGACTTAAAGAGGGAACTGGAGAAAATCTGCACCACATAAACTTTCTGAAAAGGAGACTCCTGTACACAACATTATAATGTGAGGGCAAATTATAATAGCTAGAATCACAGCAACAGTGATGGTGAGTTATACTGCTGTGTGTGTACATGAGAAGATGTAATTAGTGGTGCCAATCTCAGTTATGGAGGCAGAGATAACCAAAAAGAGGAAGCCTGTCTGAGGTCAAAGCCTCTATTGTTTCTTTCCCCCTGATCCCTACTCTACTCTGCCAGTGTAACTCTGCAGTTTTTTTTCCTTAGCTTTGTTTTTTCCACTTGCAGATTGTGTTGCAAGTCACTTCTACAAACCAATTTTGTCCAGAGGAGAGGACTCTGCAAAAGGATCAGGGTCTAAATGGGGATCTGAGTAGAATGCTAATAAAGTGAGGCTTGTCTTCCTCAAACAGATGATTGCTTTTTGACTTTATTTCCCCTCTGAAATGAGGTTCTGATGTTTCGGTAGACTGAATTATTAGCCCTGATTCCTCATACCTCCTTTCATCCACACCATGCTATGGTCTCATCCTGGCCAGTGTGCATTTACTTCTCAAACTTGAGCTTTGCCACACGACTTGTTTTCACCAATAAGAATGAGGTGGAAGTGACACATTATTAGTTTCCACCCTAGACCTTCAGATGCTTTGTGTGTTTTGCTTGTTCTGCCTCTGCCATGACCATGAAAAGAACCCTGTCTGAATGTGTTTCCCCTGTACCAGTGAAATTTATGTGATGCCAAAGCAACCCACACCACCTCAGACCTGCAAAAGGAAGCAGAGCCTCTTGCCTATCAAAGCCTGAGGAAGGGCTGTCCTGGCTGATGGGCCTGCAGTCAGTCAGGATCAATACATACCATGGCATGTCATTGAGATTGTGTGCTTGTTTGCTTTATATCAGGAGCTAGTTGATATAATATTTTCACAATTCCAAGCTGTTATGTTTTTCAGAGTTTTCTTGAAGAAAGTCTTTAAAAGTATGGAACAATTTTTCTTCAAATTCCCTGTCATTATATGAGGTGAGTACACCTAGAATTTCAACCTTTTAAACAGAATTGAGAAAAAAGAAATGTAAAAATGTGCATCAAGCTTGGGTACTGAAAGGCTGGTTACATTCTATAGCCGTTACCTTAAATATAACATTGTAACTATTCCCTTCTCCAAGGGATCTTCCTAGCCCAGGGATCACACTTGGGTCTCCTGTATTTCAGGCAGATTCTTTACTGTCTGAGCCACTAGGGAAGCCCAAAATATAACATCATCTATATTTCTGAGTTTTCATGATAAAATGCATGAAATTGTACTTTTTAATAAGAATTATTATGTATTTTTATAGAAGTATATGGTTTATGATGTATTTTAATGAAGCTAAATGTTAGAATTAGTGAATCATTGCTTAGGAATTAGAGTGGCATATGACAAAGTTCCTTTTAACAGAGTAAGAGCTAATAGACTTCTTAATAAGAGCAAAGAAACCTTTGTTCTTTAAACTATGTTGTATGACTTATGTGTTTATTCTCCTATAAGCCTTATAAGAGCTTAATAGGTATTTTATATGTTTATTCATATTCATTTTAAAAATGAAAAACTAATATTTAGAGTTTTTATGTGAGTTGTCCAAAGTTGCATAGCAGCTAAGCCAAAGAGGTAAGATTTGAATTACAGTCAATGCTATTAATTACTCTCTGCACTGCAGTTTGTAAACTATTTTAGTAAAGAGCTCAGATTCTGGAGCCAAACCATTTTATTTCGAGTTCTGTCTTATTGTTATGCTTACTAGTTTGGTGTATTTTTTTCCTCCTTATAAAGTGAGGAAAACAATAAAATATATCTTATAGACTTATTTCAATGGTTAAATCTCATAATTCATATTTAAAACAGAGAAGAGAGCCTGGTAGGCAGAAGACATTCAAAAAATGTCAGCCACTATCATCATCATCACTGCCACTTAGTAGAATTAGGTATTTGTGTGAGCAATCCAACCAATGTGAAAGAGGAAGGATATTTGTAACAGAACAAAAGAGTTGGTAATAAAGAGCACCTGGTGTTATTTTTCTCCTACTGGCCTGAAATTTCATCTTACAAATAGTTGGTGATAAGAGATTTCAAACTCTGTCTTCCAGTAAATGTGGCGATTGTAATAAAATTGTTTAGAAGTTGTCTTTTTATGCTCTTCTCTCTGTAATGCTGATTTAATCATCAGCATGTATTTCCTATTGGCAGGGTTCCCATGTGTACTTATAAGTGGAAGGTTATGTGCTCATGGATGCTCATTGCATAATGGGAGCAGGGGGATATTTATTTCTTATGGCAGAACTTGTTACTCAGATTATTGGTTCCTGTTTGTAGTCAGTTTTTGCATATTTTACCTGATCATGTGAAGGCTAAGTAGAATATATGCAAACATACGAAACCTGGAACGTTCGTGACTTACATACTTGTAAGCATGTGTGGCTCATGATTGAATCGTGTGTCCTTGAGACCAATCTGAGGGGGCAGGGGGGAAGCCACGAGGCTCTGAGTGAGCCTCCTTACCCTCTCTGTTTCACTGTCAGTGTGACTCTGTTGTTCTTAGCTTGTCATCAGGTATGCAGAAGCCCTCATTAGAGGTCTGAAGGGGTTATTTAAATGCGTTATTACATTTAATAGATTTATGTGAGAAAGTATATGCTATAGTGACATTTACACATTTGGGAATTTTCAAAGGTCTTTTGACATATCCCTTGTGCATGTGATATGTCTAAGGAATATGTTAGATTAAACTGACTGTGGCTTGGCCTCCCCCTATTAAAAGATGATCTCAAAGGGTACTAGTTTTAAAATAGAGTTCTGGGGAATTGGTGATTGGCAAATTCAGACTTTTTGTCCTGTCTAGGTACCAAAATGAAGATCAAATTTTCAGTTCAACTATATCCAGATGTTTCTCTTAAAATCCTGAAAGGAATTCACAACTTGAAATGTTGGAAGATAAGGCATTAAGAAGAAACAACAGTGCTATGTGTGACCAGTTTGGAATATATTTGTACAACAGGTAGGCAGAAACTAGATGAAAACTATCATGAGCTTCTACTTTATGTCAGACATTGTACTTAAGGCTTTCACAGATTATCTCACTGAATTCTTAAAATCATCTTTAAAAAACAAGGTTAGTATAGATTGCAGGGCTGTTTTAAGGGTATGCCTGCATAATCAATTAGGCAAGAAGAGTTATTACATGCTGGGGACCCCACATCTAAATGTAGAATTTTAATTAATTGAACTGTAATTCACTGAGACTTCATTTCTAAGCTCTAAAACCAATTTACTTGTATACCCAATGTTCTTTTTTATTTCTACTTCAAACTTTATACCAATCTTTCTTCTCAACATTTGGATGTGGTTAAAAGTTGCATATATAGTGCTCAACTGTATACACTTTAACAATTATACACTCTCTTTCCCCATTTCCACATGTTGTTGTTCACTCACTAAATCATGTCCAACTTTTTGTGACCCCATCGACTGCAGCACACCAGGGTTCCCTGTCCTTCACTATTGCCCTGAGTTTGCTCAGATTCATGTCCATTGAGACAGTGATGCTATCTAACCATCTCAACTCTGCCTCCCTCTTCTCCATTTTCCTTCAATCTCTACTTCCATGGGGACAGTGTAATTTCTCTACCTTGATTCTGGGTATAGCCAAATAACTTCTTTGTCCAATAGGATGTTGACAGATTTGACCCAAGTAAGGCCCTGAGTATAATTAGGTGTGCTGTCTTGAGCTTTCACCTTTGCTATGAGATGAACAAGGCAGGGCCCACCTGCTTGCTCCAAGGGGAGGGTTACATGGAACAGAGCAGATCAGTCACAGCCCATGTAGAACTCCACCCAGGATCCCCCAGGTATGGAATACAACCAGGTGAAAGCATCAGGGTTTTGAGCCAGACCTACATCAGCATCAGTCTGCTCATAGATCTGTGAGGATAGAAGATTCTTGTTTCAAGTCACTGTTTATAGAGGAGAGTTACAACACAGCAATTTTTGGCAGCAGCTGACACAGACACAATTAAGAAGCAAAAGAAGATATAAGAGATACAGAAGCAATTTGGCAAATTCTTTTTTTCTTTTTAAAAATCCTGTGTTATGGAGTAAATTGTGTCCCCTTCAAATTCCTATGTTGAAATGCTAACCTAAACTAAGATCATGGCATCTGGTCCCATCACTTCATGGGAAATAGATGGGGAAACAGTGGAAACAGTGGCTGACTTTATTTTTCTGGGCTCTAAAATCACTGTAGATGGTGATTGCAGCCATGAAATTAAAAGACGCAGGATACAGGATGCTTGGGGCTGGTGCACTGGGATGACCCAGAGAGATGGTATGGGGAGGGAGATGGGAGGAGGGTTCAGGATTGGGAACACGTGTACACCCGTGGCAGATTCATGTTGATGTATGGCAAAACCAATACAGTATTGTAAAATAAAGTAAAAAAAAAAATGAATAAAAGACACTTACTCCTTGGAAGAAAAGTTATGACCAACCTAGATAGCATATTAAAAAGCAGAGATATTACTTTGCCAACAAATGTCCTTCTAGTCAAGGCTATGGTTTTTCCAGTGGTCATGTATGGATGTGAGAGTTGGACTGTGAAGAAAGCTGAGCACCGAAGAATTGATGCTTTTGACCTGTGTTGTTGGAGAAGACTCTTGAGCGTCCCTTGGACTGCAAGGAGATCCAACCAGTCCATTCTAAAGGAGATCAGTCCTGGGTATTCATTGGAAGGAATGATGCTAAAGCTGAAACTCCAATACTTTGGCCACCTCATGTGAGGAGTTGACTCATTGGAAAACCCTCTTATGCTGGGAGGGATTGGAGGCAAGAGGAGAAGGGGACGACAGAGGATGAGATGGCTGGATGGCAACACCGACTCTATGGACATGAATTTGAGTAAATTCCGGGAGTTGGTGATGGACAGGGAGGCCTGGCGTGCTGCAATTCATGGGGTCGCAAAGAGTGGGACATGACTGAGCAATTGAACTGAACTGTGTTTAGAGAAGGAAATGGCAACCCACTCCAGTGTTCTTGCCTGGAGAATCCCAGGCATGGGGAGCCTGGTGGGCTGCCGTCTATGGGGTCGCATAGAGTCAGACATGACTGAAGTGACTGAGCAGCATGTTTAGAGAAAGGGCCTTTAAAAAGATAAATGAGTCAAATGAGGTCATGACGGTGGGGCCCTAATCCTGGTGTCTCTGTAAGCAAAAGATTTTTGTCTGTGCACACACACACACACACACACACAGAGAAGAGACCATGAGAGGACACAGCAAGAAGGAAGCCATCTATAATCTAAGAGGAGAGGTCTCACCTGAAAGCTCATCTTAACAAGGCCTTGGTCTTGGACTTCTAGCCTCCAGAACTGTAAGAAAATAAATTTCTGTTTAAGCAACTCAGTCTATGCTCTTTTGTTATGACAGACTGAGAAAATTAATATACCTTGTTACAAATTTCTACCCTACTAGTAAATTTGACGTGAATGTTGTCCTCAAACTTAGATAAACTGATAACAACATAGCATTGATGGTGAATTAAAATACTACTTAGATTTTGACATATACTTGGGGAAGAACAAGGGAGTGAATAAGTAGAAAGGGGAAAAGATATTTTATTTCAAATTTCTCTTCTGAGAGAGGCCAGTACCATTTGATTAAAGGCCCAAGAAATTGTTACCAAATTTATTTCCAGAGTCCTTGCACTTTACACTGAAAATAGGCCAACTCCTTCTATCAGATTGTGCTAAACGTGAGGTAGAGGGCAGAGGTATGGAAAGAATAAAAATATGCGTGCCATAACATGTATATTGAATGTGAATCTCATATAGTTATAGCCTTCCCAAGTGAGGCGTAACTCTAGCCACTTAGAGGTCAAATGGTTAGGGTGGATCCTGTTTTATAGATTATTATCTTTTTTGGATTCTCAATTATTTTCTCTGGAATGATACTTGGATACAGCTTCTCTAGAAGCATTCTAATCCTTCAGATGCCTCAGGCTCTTTTACCAAATTCTAAAACTAATTTAGAAACCATTTCTGTTAATTTAAAAAATTTCGCTAAACTGCTTTAATATCTTCTTTTATTCATCCATTTCCATCTTCACCATTGTGAGCAGGAAGTACTTTTATCCTTTTATAGCTCCTGTTCTTTATGTTTGTAAGGTTGTGTTCATTTTTCTTGGGCTCTATTTTCCTGTAACATGCATTGCTGAGCTGAGCTGAGCTAACTGGCATTTCATTTGTGTGTCTGTGTTGCTCTTTTTCAGTTCAGTTCAGTTGCTGGGTCGTGTTCGACTCTTTCCGACCCCATGAACTGCAGCATGCCAGGCCTCCCTGTCCATCACCAACTCCTGGAGTCCACCTAAACACATGTCCATTGAGTCAGTGATGCTATCCAACCATCTAGTTCTCTGTCATCCCCTTCTCCTCCCACCCTCAATCTTTCCCAGCATCAGGGTCTTTTCCAATGACTCAGCTCTTTGCATCAGGTGACCCAAGTACTGGAGTTTCAGCTTCAACATCAGTCCTTCCAATGACCACCCAGGACTGATCTCCTTTAGGATGGACTGGTTGGATCTCCTTGCAGTCCAAGGGACTCACAAGAGTCTTCTCCAACACCACAGTTCAAAAGCATCAATTCTTCTGTGCTCGGCTTTCTTTATAGTCCAACTCTCACATCCATACAGGACCACTGGAAAAACTATAGCCTTGACTAGATGGACCTTTGTTGGCAAAGTAATGTCTCTGTTTTTTTAATATGCTGTCTAAGTTGGTCATAACTTTTCTTCCAAGGAGTAAGCGTCTTTTAATTTCATGGCTGCAATCACCATCTGCAGTGATTTTGGAGCCCAGAAAAATAAAGTCAGCCACTGTTTCCACGGTTTCCCCATCTATTTGCTATGAAGTGATGTTGCTCTTTTTATCTCCTTTTTAATCTCTGAGTTATCTTCTGACAAATGCACCTTGAAGAAAGAACTCAGGGCTCCTTTTTTATTTTTCGAGAGATCCCTATGTCTTTGGAAGGACAGATTTTTATCACTGCTGTTTTGCCTATACTCAGCACTCTAGCTGCAGTGTTTGCTATGATCTCTTTGATTGTCATACTTCTCCATTTCTTCTTCATTTTTGTTTTTGGCATGATCCTTCATTATCATACTGTATGAAATTTTAAATCATGGTCTTATGACTTCTGTAGGACAGAATAACTCCTCAAAAATAGCCTGTTCCCTCAGATTTTCAAATGGCACTTACACGTGTTCTCCTGTCTTAGATGTCGTCTCACTTCCTCAGGCAGGCCTTCCTTACCTATCCTATCCAAGTATTTTCCTCCCTGCTCAAGGATTCCCTCTCACTTTTCTTCATCCTATTAGCCCATTTTTATTATCTTCAAAATACTCTGTTGCAATGATCTGTTTTTTTTTTCTTTATTGTTCATTTTAGTTGTATGAATGCAAAATTAATAGAACATTAGTCTTCCTCATTTCTTTACCAGTGTACCCTTTGGAGGTGAAATAATTCCTCACTCAGTCTTATTTGCCAGTATTTACTTGTTGACTGAATAAATGTATAGACAGAAAGACTGTCCTTCAGTGAAATAATAGAATGAATCCTCTGTGGATATTTTTCCAGTTGGTTATTTCTAAAATAACCTTTTACATTTGTGCACTAAATATATAAAAACCTGGCCTTAGATTGAAACTCATGTTATTCTATCAGAGAATTTCACTAGTAAATTCTTAAGCATATACTGTCTTATTTATGCATTCTATTAGAATATTGCAGTGTTTGGAAATGATGGTTTTTCATTCATCATGTCTGACATTCCAATAATTTCTTGGTTCATTATCTGCTTTACATATCATAAAGGGTTTTTTTTTTTCTTGATTTGGGGTTAAATGATATCAGATGATTGATTTTTTTTTTTTTGAGGACTAATGAGAGCCTTTCACTGGATATTTTTTTGAAACAACATATTAGAAGGGAAAATGCATTAGTTGCCCAAAGTAAGTTCTGAAAACATAGAAAACAGGAATGATATTTATTACCAGTAACAATGCACTTTTTTGTGTATTATTTTATGGTTCCATTTTTAGGTCTACTGTTTTATCTTCTTAATGCTCTTATGATGTGGCTAATGAAAGATGATCTCCATTTCCTGAGAATGAAATGAAGGCACTGGAGTTAACAGAGGTCACAACTGTTTTTAAGAGTCCCCAACTTTTTGTACAGGATATTTCCATTCCTATCATCAAGTATTAAATATTTGACATATAACTTGATTTAGCATAATGTAGTCCATTTTCTAGATGCAAGCTACATTTTTGTCTCAGGAAAGGTCTTTAATATTTAGAATGGTGGAGTAGAGAGTATCCTGGACTAGGAATCAGAAAACCAGTAACTTCTAGTACATTACTAATTAGTTGATTTTCCTTGAGAAAAGCAATTTATTTTTTAGCCTCAAATTTGTCCTGTGTATAATCCTCTAGATTGTGTTAGCATTTTTTCCTAAACCTTCTTTAGTAAAACCATTTGATAGGTGTACTGTTAGGGGGAAAAAAAAAATCTGGTCACAAAAGCTTGGAAAATAAAGTATTCAGTTTTTTCTTCTTTGAAATTTACAATATACTCTAGCATATTAAAGATTCCAAGATATGCTGAAGTTTAAACAATAAAGAGAAAAACAGACAAAAAGAAAAATGTTGCTGAACTTTACTTAACCAAATGATTTCCAAGCTTGGTTAGTTATGGAATTTCTTCTTGGGAGAAATGCATCCTAGAAATAATTCTCTGACCAGTCAAGTTAGGGAAGACTGAGGATTGTTTGGTTCTCAAAGGCTATATATCTTTTATGAACTATAATTTAATAAACTTGCTGGATCTATTTTATACAAAAGATTGATTTGTTAAGAAATATTGTATGCATCCTTATGAAAAGGTTAATTATTTTTAAAAAATGTATTTGAGTATAGTATAAAATAACCAACACCATACTAAATTTCCTACCTCTGCAGGGGACACTCAAACACTCAATGGCAGGTCTGACTCAGTCTCTTTGGGGTCTCCTGGTGTGCATACCATTTTGTTTGCGCGCTCCAAGTGTCTCTAGTGGGTATTGGGTTTGATTCTAAATGTGATTTTGCCCCTCCTACTGTCTTGCTGGGGCTTCTCCTTTGCCCTTGGATGTGAGGTATCTTTTTTTTGGTGGACTCCTACATTCTCCTGTTGATGGTTGTTCAACAGCATGTTGTAATTCTGGAGTTCTCGCAGGAGATGAGGGCACGTCCTACTCTGCCATCTTGAGATTAACCTACTGCTTGAGATTAACCTACCAGGATGGCGTGGTCACTCACCTAGAGCCAGATATCCTGGAATGCAAAGTCCAGTGGGCCTTAGGAAACATCACTATGAACAAAGCTAGTGGAGGTGATGGCATTCCAGTTGAGGTATTTCGAATCCTGAAAGATGATGCTGTGAAAGCGCAGCACTCAATATGCCAGTGAATTTGGAAAACTCAAGAGTGGCCTCAGGACTGGAAAACGTCAGTTTTCATTCCAATCTCAAAGAAATGCAATGCCAAAGAATGCTCAAACTACTGTACAATTGCACAAAGCCGGGCTTCAACAGTACATAAATTGTGAACTTCCAAATGTTCAAGCTGACTCTAGAAAAGGCAGAGGAACCAGAGATCTAATTGCCAACATAGAAAAAGCAAGAGAGTTCCAGGAAAACAACTATTTCTGCTTTATTGACAGTGGCAAAGCCTTTGACTGTGTGGATCACAACAAACTGTGGAAAATTCTGAAAGAGATGGGAATACCAGACCACCTGACCTGCATCCTGAGAAATCTGTATGCAGGTCAGAAGCAACAGTTAGAACTGGACATGGATCAACAGACTAGTTCCAAATAGGAAAAGGAGTACATCAAGGCTGTATATTGTCACCCTACTTATTTAACTTATATGCAGAGTACATCATGAGAAACACTGGGCTGGATAAAGCACAAGCTGGAATCAAGATTGCCGGGAGAAATATCAATAACCTCAGACATGCAGATGACACTACACTTATGGTAGAAACAGAGGAGGAACTAAAACCTCTTGATGAAAGTGGAAGAGGAGAATAAAAATAGTCTTAGAACTCAACATTCAGAAAACAAAGATCATGGTATCCGGTCCCATCACTTCATGGAAAATAGATGGGAAATAATGCTAACAGAGACTTTATTTTTGGGGGCTCTAAAATCACTGCAGATGTCGACTACAGCCATGAAATTAAAAGATGCTTGCTCCTTGGAAGAAAAGCTAGGACCAACCTAGAGAGCATATTAAGAAGCAGAGATATTACTTTGCCAACAAAAGTCCATCTAGACAAAGCTATGGTCATATATCGATGTGAGAGTTGAACTATAAAGAAAGCTGAGCACCAAAGAATTGATGCTTTTGAACTGTGGTGTTGGAGAAGACTCTTGAGAGTCTCTTAGACTGCAAGGAGATCCAACCAGTCAATCCTAAAGGAAACCAGTTCTAAATATTCATTGGAAGGACTGATGCTGAAGCAGAAACTCCAATACTTTGGCCACCTGATGCAAAGATCCAACTCATTGGAAAAGACCCTGATGCTGGGAAAGATTGAAGGTGGGAGAAGAAGGGGACAACAGAGGATGAGATGGTTGGATAGCATCACTGATGTGATGGACATGAGTTTGAGTAGGCTCCAAGAGTTGGTGATGGACAGGGAAGCCTGGCTTGCTGTAGTCCATGGGGTTGCAAAAAGCCAGACATGACTGAGTGACTGAACTGAACTAAGTCAAAGCTATGGTTTTTCCTTAGTCATGTATGGATGTGAGATTTGGACTGTAAAGAAAGCTGAGTGCTGAAGAATTGACGCTTTTGAACTGTGGTGGAGAAGACTGTTGAGAGTCCCTTGGATTGCAAGGAGATCCAACCAGTCCATTCTAAAGGAGAGTCCTCAGTGTTCACTGGAAGGTCTGATGTTCAAGCTGAAACTCCAATACTTTGGCCACCTGATGCAAAGAACTGACTCATTGGAAAAGACCAAGAGGCTGGGAAAGACTGAAGGCAGGAGGAGAAGGGGATGACTGAGAATGAGATGGTTAGATGGCATCACCTGCTCTATAGACATGAATTTGAGCAAGCTCTGGGATTTGGTGATAGACAAGGAAGCCTGGCATGTTGCAGTCCATGGGGCTGCAAAAAATCGAACATGACTGAGAAACTGAACTGAATTGACTGATACTAAATTTCAACATTTTTGAGACTGTTAGAATAATTTCTTGCTCTGTTGAAGGCTGTGCCCTTGGCCTAGCTTCAGGCCACTACATGATCCCATTTCCCTTGACCCATCATAAAATCCTCTTTTCTTTTTATTTTCACTATTCAAATTTTGCGGCAACTTTGGGGCTTCAGTCAATTGACAGGCTGTAAAATATTGTTGCCCTAGGGCAAGTCACAGGTTCTTATTGTGGTTTTCCCATTAGTGACTATAATAAAAGGGAATCTTTCAATGTGAGTATGTTCTGGATGTTTGACACACTTTTGGAACTGAATAAACATTTTTTCTTTTCATTCCCCTAGCTATAAAAACTGTTCATTGATAACTAAGACAAAAGGAAGGAAGGGAGGGAAGAAGGAGAGAGGAAAGGAAAGAGGGAGGGATAAATATGTCTTAACAAATAATCCTTTAGCAATTTATTGTGAGAGATGAAGGTAAGGTTTTGTAGGATGAGTTGGATTTCTGGGACCAGACTTCAGTTCTGCCACTTAAATTGTTGCCAATAGAAAAAAAATAAGTTATTGGGGGCTGAAAAAGTAAATGTGAAGAATGAAGTAAAATCCTCTGATCAATGTTGTGTGGCATCGGGATGGGAGGGGAGTTTAGAGGAGAATGGATACATGTATATATATGTCTGAATCCCTTCACTGTTCAATTGAAACTATCACAACATTGTTAATTGGCTATATGTCAATAAAACCTAAAAAGTTTAAAATTAAGAAAAAGAATGAAATAAAAATTTAGTAATTAATCTTCTTATTAACTATGTGATTTTGGGAAAATAGCCTTGATACTTTACCTTTCATGGGGTTCTTGTGGCAAGAATACTGAAGTGATTTGCAATTGCCTACTCCAATGGACCGCATTTTGTCAGAACTCTCCACCATGAACTGTCCATTTTGGGTGGCCCTACATGGCATGGCTCATAGTTTCATTGAGTTAGACAAGGCTGGGGTCCATGTGATCAGATTGATTAGTTTTCTTTGATTGTGGTTTTCATTCCATCTACCCTCTGATGGAGAAGGATAAGAGGCTTATGGATACCTTCTGATGGGAGAGACTGACTGAGGGGGAAACTGGGTCTTATACTGATGGGCAGGGCCATCAGTTCAGTTCAGTGGCTCAGTCGTGTCTGACTCTTTGTGACCCCATGAATCGCAGCATGCCAGGCCTCCCTGTTCATCACCATCTCCCGGAGTTCACTCAGACTCACGTCCATTGAGTCCGTGATGCCATCCAGCCATCTCATCCTCGGTCGTCCCCTTCCCCTCCTGCCCCCAATCACCCCCAGCATCAGAGTCTTTTCCAATGAGTCAACTCTTTGCATGAGGTGGCCAAAGTACTGGAGTTTCAGCTTTAGCATCATTCCTTCCAAAGAAATCCCAGGGCTGATCTCCTTCAGAATGGACTGGTTGGATCTCCTTGCAGTCCAAGGGACTCTCAAGAGTCTTCTCAAACACCACAGTTCAAAAGCATCAATTCTTCGGCACTCAGCCTTTTTCACAGTCCAACTCTCACATCCATACATGACCACAGGAAAAACCATAGCCTTGACTAGACGGACCTTAGTCGGCAAAGTAATGTCTCTGCTTTTGAATATACTATTTAGGTTGGTCATAACTTTTCTTCCAAGGGGTAAGTGTCTTTTAATTTCATGGCTGCAATCACCATCTGCAGTGATTTTGGAGCCCCAAAAAATAAAGGCTGACGCTGTTTCCACTGTTTCCCCATCTATTTCCCATGAACTGATGGGACCGGATGCCGTGTCTTAGTTTTCTGAATGTTGAGCTTTAAGCCAACTTTTTCACTCTCCTCTTTTACTTTCATCAAGAAGCTTTTTAGTTCCTCTTCACTTTCTGCCATAAGGGTGGTGTCATCTGCATATCTGCGGTTATTGATATTTCTCCTGGCAATCTTGATTCCAGCTTGTGTTTCTTCCAGTTCTCATGATGTACTCTGCATATATGTTAAATAAGCAGGGTGACAATATACAGCCTTGACGTACTCCTTTTCCTATTTGGAACCAGTCTGTTCCATGTCCAGTTCTAACTGTTGCTTCCTGACCTGCATACAGATTTCTCAAGAGGCAGGTTAGGTGTCCTGGTATTCCCATCTCTTTTAGAATGTTCCACAGTTTATTGTGATCCATATAGTCAAAGGCTTTGGCATAGTCAATAAAACAGAAATAGATGTTTTTCTAGAACTCTGTTGCTTTTTTGACAATCCAACGGATGTTGGCAATTTGATCTCTGGTTCCTCTGCCTTTTCTAAAACCAGCTTGAACATCAGGGAGTTCACGGTTCATGCATTGCTGAAGCCTGGCTTGGAGAATTTTGAGCATTACTTTACTAGCATGTGAGATGAGTCCAATTGTGCGGTAGTTTCAGCATTCTTTGGAATTGTCTTTCTTTGGAATTTGAATAAAAACTGACCTTTTCCAGTCGTGTGGCCACTGCTGAGTTTTCCAAATTTGCTGGTGTATTGAGTGCAGCACTTTCACAGCATCATCTTTCAGGATTTGAAACGCTCAACTGGAATTCCATCACCTCCACTAGCTTTGTTCATAGTGATGCTTTCTAAGGCCCACTTGACTTCACATTCCAAGATGTCTGGCTCTAGATTAGTGATCACATCATCACGAGTATCTGGGTCGTGAAGATCTTTTTTGTACAGTTCTTCTGTGTATTCTTGCCACCTCTTCTTAATATCTTCTGCTTCTGTTAGGTCCATACCATTTCTGTCCTTTATTGAGTGCATCCTTGCATGAAATGTACCCTTGGTATCTCTAGTTTTCTTGAAGAGATCTCTAGTCTTTCCCTTTCTGTAGTTTTCCTCTATTTCTTTTCATTGATCGCTGAAGAAGGCTCTCTTATCTCTTCTTTCTATTCTTTGGAACTGTACATTCAGATGCTTATATCTTTCCTTTTCTCCTTTGCTTTTCGCCTCTCTTCTTTTCACAGCTATTTGTAAGGCTTTCTCAGACAGCCATTTTGCTGTTTTGCATTTCTTTTCCATGGGGATGGTCTTGATCCCTGTCTCCTGTACAATGTCATGAACCTCATTCCATAGTTCCATAGTCAGTAAAACTTTAATCCAATTTTCTTTTGAAGGGCAGTACTATGCTCCCTCCCTGTTGTTTGACCTGAGGCCAAAGTATGGTGGAGATAATGAGGATAGTGGCAATCCTTTTGAAAAGGTCCTATGGATGCACTGCTTCGTGCTGCAAACCCTGCAGCAGGCCACCATTGACTCATGCCTCCACCAGAGACCCCTGGACACTGACAAGCAAGTCTGGGTCAGTCTCTTGTGGGGTCACTGCTTTCTTCTCCTGGATCCTGGCACACACATGGTTTTGTTTGTATCCTTCAAAAGTCTTCTTTCCCAGTCTGTGTAAGTTCTGGCAGCTCTATGATGGAGTTAATGGCAACCTCCTCCGAGAGGGCTTATGCAATACCCAGGTCTACTGCACCCAAAGCTTCTGCCCCTGCAGCAGTCCACTGCTGACCCATACTTCTGCAGCAGACACTCAAACATAATTCTGTCTCAGTCTCTGTGGGGTCTCTGGGTCCTGGTGTGCACAAGGCTTGTTTGAGCCCTCTCAGCATCTCTGGAGGGTGTGGGGTTTGATTTTATTTTTTTTATTTTTATTTATTTATTTATTTATTTTTTTAATTTTAAAATCTTTAATTCTTAATTTTGCCCCTCCTATCATCTTGCTAGGGCTTCTCCTTTGCCCTTGGAGGTTTTTGATGGGATCCAACATTCTCCTGTCAATGGTTGTTGAGCAGTGAGGTGTCATTTTGGAGTTCTCAAGGGGAAGATGAGTGCATGTCCTTCTATTCTGCCATCTTAGGGTGGAAAACCACTTAACTACCCTTGCCATGAACCACCCCAAGAACAGTATGGAAAGGCAAAAAGATAGGACACTGACGATGAACACCTCAGGTGAGTCGGTGCCTAATATGCTACTAGAGATCAGTTTAGAAGTAACTCCAGAAAGAATGAAGAGATAGAGCCAAAGCAAAAACAACACCCAGTTGTGGATATGACTGGTGATGGAAGTAAAGTCTGATGTTGCAAAGAGCAATATTGCATAGGAACCTGGAATGTTAGGTCCACGAATCAGGGCAAATTGGAAGTGGTCAAACAGCAGAAGGCAAGAGTGAATGTCAACATCTAGGGATCAGTGAACCGAAATGGACTGGAATGGGTGAATTTAACTCAGATGACCATTATATCTACTACTGCGGGCAGGAATCCCTTAGAAGAAATGGAGTAGCCATCATAGTAAACAAAGGAGTCCAAAATGCATTACTTGGATGCAATCTCAAAAATGGCAGAATGATTTCTATTCGTTTCCAAGGCAAACCATTCAATATCACAGTAATCCAAGTCTATCCCCCCACCAGTAACACTGAAGAAGCTGAAGTTGAATGATTCTATGAAGACCTACAAGACCTTCTAGAAGTAACACCCCCAAAAGGTGTCCTTTTCATTTCCCCCCATTCCAGAGGACTGGAATAAAAAAAAAATAGGAAGTCAAGAGATACCCAGAGTAACAGGCAAATTTGGCCTTGGAGTACAAAACAAAGCAGATCAAAGGCTAACAGAGTTTTGCCAAGAGAACACACTGGTCATAGCAAACACCTGCTTCCAACAACACACAAGACGACTCTACACATGGACATCACCAGATGGTCAATACCAAAATCAGATTGAGTATATTCTTTGCAGCCAAAGATGGAGAAGGTTTATACAGTCAGCAAGAACAAGACCTGGAGCTGATTGTGGTTCAGATCATGAACTCTTTATTGCCAGATTCAGACTTAAATTGAAGAAAGTATGGAAAACCACTAGACCATTCAGGTATGACCTAAATCAAATCCCTTACAATTACACAGTGGAAGTGACAAAAAGATTCAATGGATTAGATATGATAGAGAGCCTAAAGAACTATGGATGGAGGTTCATGATGTTATACAGGAGGTGGTAATCAAGACCATCCCCAAGAAAAAGACATGCAAAAAGGCAAAATAGTTGTCTGAGGAGTCCTTACAAATAGTTGTGAAAAGAAAGGATTCAAAAGGCCAAGGAGAAAAGGAAAGATATACCAATTTGAATGCAGAGTTCCAAAGAATAGCAAGGAGATATAAGAAAGCCTTCCTCAGTGAACAATGCAAAGAAATAGAGGAAAACAACAGAATGGGAAAGACTAGAGACCTCTTCAAGAAAATTATATACCAAGGGAAAATTTCATGCAAAGATGGGCATTATAAAGGACAGAAATGGCATGGATCTAACAGAAGCAGAAGATATTAAGAAGAGGTGGCAAAAATACACAGAAGAACTGTACAAAGAAGATCTTCATGACTCAGATAACTATGATGGTGTGATCACTCACCTAGAGTCAGACATCCTGGAACATGAAGTCAAGTGAGCCTTAGGAAGCATCACTATGAACAAAACTAGTGGAGGCGATAGAATTCCAGTTGAGCTATTAAATCCTAAAAGATGATGCTGTGAAAGTGCTGCACTCAATATGCCAGCAAATTTGGAAAACTCAGCAGTAGCCACAGGACTGGAAAAGGTCAGTTTAAAGGTCAGTTTAAAGGTCAGTTTTCTTTCCAGTCCCAAAGAAAGGGAATGCAAAAGAATGTTCGAACTACCGCACAATTGCAGTAATCTCACACACTAGGTAAGTAATGCTCAAAATTCTCCAAGCCAGGCTTCAATACTACGTGAACCATGAACTTCCAGATGTTCCGGCTGGATTTAGAATAGGCAACCAGAGATCAAATTGCCAACATCTGCTCGATCATTAAAAAAGCAAGAGTTCCAGAAAAACATCTATTTCTGCTTTATTGACTATGCCAAAGCCTTTGACTGTGTGGATCACAATAAACTGTGGAAAATTCTTCAAGAGATGGGAATACTAGACCACCTGACATGCCTCCTGAGAAATCTGTTTGCATGTCAAGAAGCAGAGGTTAGAACTGGACATGGAACAACAGACTTTTCCAAATCAGGAAAGAAGTACATCAAGGCTGTATATTGTCACCTTGTTTATTTAACTCTTATGCAGAGTACATCATGTGAAATGGATGAACATATCATCTGCATACGATTTAGCTGATGGCCTGTGTGCTGGAGTCCATGGGGTGCTGTGTGCTGTGTCCATGGGGTTGCAAAGAGTCGAGCATGACTGAGCAACTGAAATGACTTTACCTTTCTATTTATAAATATGTTTTAATAGTTTTTAAATTTTTGTTTATTTTTGTCAGTGCTGGATGAAGCACAAGCTGGAATCAAGATTGCTTGGAGAAATATCAATAATGTCAGATATGCAGATGATACCACCCTTATGGCAGAAAGAGAAGAACTAAAGAGCCTCTAGATGAAAGTGAAAGATGAGAGTGAAAAAGTTGGCTTAAAACTCAACATTCAGAAAACTAATATTATGGCATCTGGTTCCATCACTTCATGGGAAATAGATGGGGAAATAATGGAAACATAGACTTTATTTTTGGGGGCTCTGAAATCACTGCAGATGTCAACTCCAGCCATGAAATTAAAAGATGCTTGCTCCTTGGAAGAAAAGCTATGACCAACATAGACAGTATATTAAAAAGCAGAGATATTACTTTACCAAGAGAGGTCCATCCAGTCAAAGCTATGGTTTTTCCAGTAGTCATGTATGGATGTGAGAGTTGGACTATAAAGAAAGCTGAGTGCTAAAGAATGATGCTTTTGAACTGTGGTGTTGGAGAAGACTCTTGAGAGTCCCTTGGACTGCAATGAGATCCAACCAATCCATCCTAAAGGAAATCAGTCCTGAATATTTATTGGAAGGACTGATGCTGAAGCTGAAACTCCAATACTTTGGCTGCTTGACACAAAGAACCAACTCATTGGAAAAGATCCTGATGCTTGGAAAGATTAAATGCAGGAGGAGAAGGGGACGACAGAAGATGAGATGGTTGGATGTCATCATTGACTCAATCCATATGAGTTTGAGTAAGCCCTGGAAGTTGATGATTGACAGGGCAGCCTGGCGTGCTGCAGTCCAAAGGTATAGCAAAGAGTCGACATGACTGAATGACTTTACCTTTCTCTTTAGAAATGTACTTTTATATTTTTTTAAATTTTTATTTATTTATTTTTGGCAGTGCTGTGTCTTTATTGCTGTGTTGGCTTTTCTCTATTTGGGGCAAGTGGGGGCTACTCTTTAGTTGCGATGTGCATGTTTCTAATTGTGGTAGCTTCTCTTGTTGCAGATTATGGGCCTCAGGGCACACAGACTTCAATAGTTGTGGTTCCCAGGGTCTGGAGTACAAGCTCAATTATTGTGTCACAAGGGTTTAGTTGCTCTGCAGCAGGAGGGATATTTCCCCATCAGGGATAGAACATGTGTTTCTTGCACAGACCTGTGGATTCTTTACCTCTGAACCACCAGGGAAGTCCAAGACTTTACCTTTAAAATGATAATTATGCAATTAATAATCTGTTGAATAGGGCCTATATTAAGTGCTTTAAAAAACATCATCTTAATATATGTATACAACAGATAGCTAAGTTCTACAGAGATTAGAAGTATTACACAGCTACTCAAATCCCAACTCAATAGTGAATTTTACCCACAATCCATACTGCTTCTGTGTCAAAAATACATTGCATGCATTTGTTTCAAGAGACAAAATTTTAATTCTTAAGAACATTTGGACATTTGTTTTATCATAATATCTGAGAACACAAGTTGGTATCTAACCAGCTGGAGATATTGATTTTAATGCTTATGATTTAGTTGATGGCCTTAACTAGCTTCAACTCTTTGAAAGAAAATGGCAATTGTGCAGTTATCTATTTTCTATACATCAGTTCGGTTCAGTCACTCAGTCATGTCTGACTCTTTGCAACCCCATGAATCGCAGCACGCCAGGCCTCCCTGTCCATCACCAACTCCCGGAGTTCACTCAGATTCATGTCCATCGAGTCAGTGATGCCATCCAGCCATCTCATCCTCTGTCATCCCCTTCTCCTCCTGCCCCCAATCCCTCCCAGCATCAGAGTCTTTTCCAATGAGTCAACCCTTCGCATCAGGTGGCCAAAGTATTGGAGTTTCAGCTTTAGCATCAGTCCTACCAATGAACACCCAGGACTGATCTCCTTTAGGATGGACTGGTTGGATCTCTTTGCAGTCCAAGGGACTCTCAAGAGTCTTCTCCAATACCACAGTTCAAAAGCATCAATTCTTCGGCACTCAGCTTTCTTCATAGTCCACCTTTCACATCCATATGACTACGGGAAAAAACATAGCCTTGACTAGACAGACTTTTGTTGGCAAAGTAATATCTCTGCTTTTTAATATGCTATCTAGGTTGGTCATAACTTTCCTTCTAAGAAGTAAGCGTCTTTTAATTTCATGGCTGCAATCACCATCTGCAGTGATTTTGAAGCCCTCCAAAATAAAGTCTGACACTGTTCCCACTGTTTCCCCATCTATTTCCCATGAAGTGATGGGACTGGATGCCATGATCTTAGTTTTCTGAATACTGAGCTTTAAGCCAACTTTTTCATTCTCCTTTTTCACTTTCATCAAGAGGCTTTTGAGTTCCTCTTCACTTTCTGCCATAAGGGTGGTGTCATCTGCATATCTGAGGTTATTGACATTTCTCCCCGCAATCTTGATTCCAGCTTGTGCTTCTTCCAGCCCAGCGTTTCTCTTGATGTACTCTGCCTAGAAATTAAATAAGCAGGGTGACAATATATAGCCTTGACAGACTCCTTTTCCTATTTGGAACCAGTCTGTTGTTCCATGTCCACTTTTAACTGTTGCTTCCTGACTTGCATATAGGTTTCTCAAGAGGCAGGTCAGGTGGTCTGGTATTCCCATCTCAATGGGAATGCAAATGCACAGTCCAAGTATCCATGATGGCTTTACTTCTCTGTATGTAACATTTAAGTAAGTTTTCTTGATTTAAAGAGCAATAATAGTAATCAGTTAAATGATACTAATGTGTACATAAATTCAAATACAAATATTAAATTTATGGATGTCTTATTATTTTCTAGACAGGATTTTAAGTATGTTATACTTAATGTCTTTTATAATTTCATGTATTTTTATGAGGTAGGTGCTATTATTATGAACATTTTATTGCTAAGGAAATGAGGCTTTTAGAGAACTAAGGTGTATGTTCCAGGCATATGCTATTACCATCTTTAGGTAATGTAGTTCTGTCTGAGTATTCAGTTAGATAAACCTATGGTGTTAATCTAACTTCTTCCTCACTTTGCTTTGTGTACCTTTGAAAGTCCTTTCTAGTAGGTAGAAGCAGCATTGCCTGGGCTCTGAAGACATTTGAAAATGAATACAATGTGAGCTTCAAGAACTCTTCAGTTTCTTCCCAGTTGAGAATTTCTCCAATTTGTGAAATAGGTTAAAAGAAGGTAACGTTTTCTATCAGGTTTGCAGAAATCTGACATTTTTAGGTATTTTCCTATTAAAACAAGCAGAAGTAGCCAAATTAGTTCACACACATAAATATAGATGTGGATATTTTAAATCTTTCATTTTTTCTTTTATTAACTCTATCTCTGGTGGTATAAAGAGATCTGTCTAAATTCACATCTTGAATATGACATTCAGTCTTCTCTTTCCTCCTTTTTATATTGATATTCTGTAAGAAAGGAATTTTTCCCAGAGATAGATTTCTATTTCTATAGAAATGATCCTCAGGGCAAATGTTAGTTTAGCCAGAAGCATCTTGTAGGACCCACAAGTATTGAAGTACTTTGAAAGTGGAAGGATGGAGTTGTGTCAAAGAGACAGGGGAGACTACCCAAAGTATCATCTAATGGCCAAAGCTGTAGCACTTTGAGTAGTACTGGATCAAAATCTAAAGAAAAATATAAATACAACTAAATTTATCAGTTCAGTTCAGTCGCTTAGTAGTGTCCGACTCTTTGCGACCTCATGAATTGCAGCACGCTAAGCCTCCCTGTCCATCACCAACTCCCGGAGTTCACTCAGACTCACGTCCATCGAGTCCGTGATGCCATCCAGCCATCTCATCCTCTGTTGTCCCCTTCTCCTCCTGCCCCCAATCCCTCCCAGCATCAGAGTCTTTTCCAATGAGTCAACTCTTCGCATGAGGTGGCCAAAGTACTGGAGTTTCAGCTTTAGCATATTTATAGGCTGATATAAATTATTAAATAAGTAAATAAGTGTGAGAGAAGTGAAACATTGTCTTTATAGAAAAATTCAAATAATATATGTAAATATTACCCCCTTCAGGAGATGAAGTTTAACTTTGGTTTAATGATGAGAAGAACATAAGAGAAATCCAGATGCCTGACTAGCACTCCTCAAAACTGTCACACAAAAAACAAAGTCAGAAAAACGGTCAAAATTATGCAGAGACTAGGGAGGCAAAATGCTTCCATGCAGTGTGGTAGCCTGGACTGGATCCTGGATGAGCTAGGAGATACTAAAAGAAAAATTGGTGGAATCTAGTAAAGTCTTGATTTCATTTTTTTTTTTTTTAAAGAACTAATGTCACTTTCTTAGTTTTGGCAAATATACCATTGCAACTTGAGATATTAACCATGGGGAAACTAAGTGAGAAATATACAGGAAATCTATGTACTATGTTGGCAAACTTTTCTGTCAATTCAAAATTATTCCTAAATATAATATAAAGTTAATTTTAAAAAATGGTCTCACTGAGGATAGACATATTAGGCAATCTACGAGTAGCTTTTTCCTTTCATTTAGAGACATTTTTCTGGTGCCCTTCATGTCTCTGGCCCAATGGAAGCTGCTTGCTGTCTTGATCTTTCCTAGAGTCTTAAACATGGCATTTCCCTCCTCCTATCATCCTGGGGATTCCCTTTACTCTCCATAAGATATAATAATTATTTTCTGCTTTTCATGTCCTTTTTCATATGCTTCCAACCACCATTTTTGGAATAGTTTAGCACAAAGCATTTCCCTGGTGGCTCAGATGGTAAAGTGTCTGCCTGTAATACGAGAGACCCCAGTTTGATCCCTGGGTTGGGAAGATCCCCTGGAGAAGGAAATGGCAAGCCACTCCAGTACTCTTGCTTGGAAAATCCCATGGACAGAGGAGCCTGTAGGCTACAGTCCCTGGGGTTGCAAAGAGTCGGACACGACTGAGTGACTTCACTTTCACTTCAGAGGTAAAGAATCTGTGTGCAATACCTGACACAGGTTTGATCCTTGGGTCAGAAAGAGCCACTGGAAGAGGAAATGGTAACCCACCCTAGTATTCTTGCCTGGAAAATCCCATGGACAGAGGAGCCTGGTGGGCTACAGTCCATGGGGTCACAGAATTGGACATGACTGTACCACAAAATAACAATGTTAAAATGGAGAACTTCTGAGAAAATCAATACCAACCTTAGTCCTATATCTTTCTTGAAACTTTATCTTTTTCTCCCTTGTCCTTATTCTCCTTTCTTCCTCCTCTCAGCATCATTATCCCTGGAAGCTTTTAGGGTATCTTTATCTCTAGAGCTCAGAAACCTAAAGTTGATGTGCTCTGATGCAAGTCATTTTTCATTAGTTATGGTGATAACTAACACACGTGTTTCAGTTTAGAGAAATGCCATTTTATTATTTTTTATTATATCCACATTGATTGTATATAGAAATTCTCAAAGATTTTGTTGTGAGAATTAATTGACATAACACATGTACGGTATTTATTTATTTGTTGCCTGTGTCAAGTCTTAGTTGTGGCACATGTATCTTCCTTCCAATGCACAGAACCTCTAGTTGTGGTGTATAGGCTTAGTTGCTCCATAGCACGTGGGATCTTAGTTCCCAAATAACAGATGGAACCCATGTCCCCTGCATTGCAAGGCAGATTCCTTAACCACTGGAACTCCAGAGAAATCCCTATTTAATGTTTATAACAAATTTCTGTTTCATTTTAGTTTTACCTTTTCTCCCTGGAATCTTTCTTGATCAGCAGTTGAACTTCCTAGATTGTCTAATTATCTGTCTTTAATTTTTTTCTTCCATACTAGTTTTTGAAAGATTTCTTCAACTTTGTCTTCCAAAATTTCAATGGAAGTTTTAACTATTGTATGTATATATCTAAAAGGTCTCTTTTTTTCTATAATTATAAAAAGTAACATTCTGTCCTTTTTTCACAGAGAAATATCTTTGAGGATATTAACTATATAAACACATTTTGATATTGATTCTTGTACTATGCCCGTTTCTCTGCATTAGTTTTCTGTTTTTAAAAAAATTTTCTAACAGTTATTTTGAAAGCTTTCCTCAGTTTTATGATCTTTGACAATCTGTTCATATTTAAAATTGAAGCCCTAAAAACTGGAGTCTCTAGTGTTTGAGAAGAACATGTTGGCTGTTGGACTTCACTGTAAGATGATCTGGCAGAATCATCAATTTGTTGAGGATGTCCAAATTTCATTTTCAGTATGTATTTCCTTTGGGGATGAGTTAGTTATTTGTCCAAGAAAAATCCTTTGGTTGCAGCTCTGGGGAGTATAATCTGGCTGCCAGAGTCCTAAATTGTATAGGAGAAATCATAAACTTGCATTTATAAAGAGTCTTCTATTCTTCATCATTAAATTATGTCCTAGCCCCAGCTGTTAGGGTGGTATTTATCCTTGGGTCCAGAGCCTAATTTTTTTTAAGTTCTCCAAATATTATACCAAATTTGAGAGGAGTAGTCTTGTGAACGATTAGAGTTAGGAAGGAAACTGAGAGATCTAACTGCTCCTTTAAACTGATTTTCAAATATTCCTTTTATTTTTAGTCTTACCATGAACTCTACATTCTGACATATCTGGTGTTTCCAATTTCTAAGTCTTTCTGGGTTTCTAATGCATAAATTGGCAAATTCCTATGGACAGTCTCTCTTGCATTTTCTCTTTTCCTATTTTTTTTTCTGTTTTAATAATTACTTACCTTTCATCCACCTGGTTTTCGTCTTTCCAAAAATTGTTGATATCTTTTGGCTATTGTATGTATAACTGCCTCTGTTCCTTAGTCCTCTTGGAGTTATTCCTTTTTTTTTCTTCTACCCTTTTCTCCCTGTCATTAAAAAAAAATTATTTATTTATTTTCATTTTAATAGGCTTAAAGGAGCACTTAATGTATAATTTTATCTGGAAACCTTTACAAACTCAATTCTAATAGAGAATATGCTAATGACAAAGTGTTGACAAATATAATTAATTTGGGGCTTGTTCTTACTTTTTTGACTGTCTGAATCATGAAAGAACAAAAAACAGTATTTCAGCTATTTTATTACTATAAACAAATGTTTTAATGAAAATATCAAAGTTTAGTTTGTTCCCAGTTTTCAAGGAAGAGTATTTATACCAGATTACTGGGTTTTTGAGAGAAGACTGTGCTGAAAATGAATTTGACAAGGCTGAGTGTGTGATTTGTACTGACATTTCTGAGATGTTCAGATTCTTGCATGTGAAATATAAAATGAGCCTCAGCAGGGGTGTGAGACTAACAAATTTGAGCCAACTAGTTTGTTTCCAAAAAGAAATCTGTGGATTAAAAAAAATTGGATAGCTCCAATGCCAACTGAATTAAGTTGTCATTGTCTTAAATCTGAAACTCTGAAGCATCCTATAATAAGAAATGTTACACTACTACTTGAGCTTGCCCAAATAGTCTTATGAAAATGGAAATTAGAATACACAGTGCTTTTGGAGGCTCAGTGGAATCAAACTATGGCATAGTACTGTTAAGAAATGACTGAATAGATCCTGGGTCTTCCCTGGTGACTCAGATGGTAAGGATCTGTCTGCAATGCAGGGAAACAGGGTTCGATCCCTAGCTCAGGAAGATCCTCTGATGAAGGGAATGGCTATCCACTCTAGTACTGTTGCCTGGAGAACCATGGACAGAGGAGCCTGGCAGGCTACAGTCCATGAGGTCACAAAGAGTGAGACTAGACTGAGTGACTAACAGTTTCACTTTCTTTTTTTTTTTTACTTCCTGTAGAGTATACGCTAAGTAAAAATGGATAGAGTACTGAGCACATGATGGCTTTGAAATTGCAGGCAGGCCCATCAAGCTTTGTTTCCATCTTTAAAGCATTGCACACATGTACTTTTGGTTTTGGGGGAATGAAGACACAGTCTTTGTATCTTTGAAAGGAGTTCTCTTCCTTTTATTTGGCCCTTCTCTTCCTGTGTCAGGTAGGATCTGGCCATGGAGACTTCCATGTTTTCTAGGAGATAAAGAGAATGCATAAACCTGGGCTGCTTCTTTAAAGCTCTTCACTTGGAGTTTCTACTGTGTTCAGAGAGAAAAGATGGAAGTGAGTGAAGAAGACTTCATTTATTTGTAATTTTTATAAAGTGGTAAATGACAGTTTCCCATTGTCACAGTGGCATTTGGATTTATAATTTTTCTAACTTAACCAATTTCTTAGTACATGTTATCACCAAATATCACACTCCATTCAGCGAATTTAGCTGCATGCAATGGGAGAAGACTCTTGAGAGTCTCTTGGACTGCAAGGAGATCCAACCATTCCATTCTAAAGGAGATCGGTCCTGGGTGTTCTTTGGAAGGAATGATGCTAAAGCTGAAACTCCAGTACTTTGGCCACCTCATACGAAGAGCTGACTCATTGGAAAAGAGTCTGATGCTGGGAGGGATTGGGGGCAGGAGGAGAAGGGGACGACAGAGGATGAGATGGCTGGATGGCATCACTGACTCAATGGATGTGAGTTTGAGTGAACTTTGGGAGTTGGTGATGTAGAGGGAGGCCTGCATGCTGTGATTCATGGGGTCGCAAAGTCGGACACGACTGAGCGATTGAACTGAACTGAATGGAAATAATATTGAAGAAATTTTATAAGTACTATAGCTTTCTAACTATTTAATGCTTATACATTTTATAAGTATTATCAGACAAATACTGGCATGATATAATTTCATCTAAAGATTAGACTTGCATCAGTCAGTTCAGTCAGTCGCTCAGCCATGTCCGACTCTTTGTGACCCCATGAATCCCAGCACTCCAGGCCTCCCTGTCCATCACCAACTCCCGGAGTTCACCCAAACTCATGTACATCAAGTCGGTGATGCCATCAAGCCATCTCATCCTCTGTCGTCCCCTTCTCCTCCTGCCCCCAATCCCTCCCAGCATCAGACTCTTTTCCAATGAGTCAACTCTTCGCGTGAGGTGGCCAAAGTACTGGAGGTTCAGCCTCAGCATCAGTCCTTCTAATAAACACCCAGGACTGGTCTCCTTTAGGATGGACTGGTTGGATCTCCTTGCAGTCCCAGGGACTCTCAAGAGTCTACTCCAACACCACAGTTCAAAAGTATCAATTCTTCGGCACTCAGCTTTCTTCACAGTCCAACTCTCACATCCATATGACCACGGGAAAAACTATAACCTTGACTAAATGGACCTTTGTTGGCAAAATAATGTCTCTGCTTTTGAATATGCTATCTAGGCTGGTCATAACTTTCCTTCCAAGGAGTAGGTGTCTTTTAATTTCATGGCTGCAATCACTATCTGCAGTGATTTTGGAGCCCCCAAAAATAAAGTCTGACACTGTTTCCACTGTTTCCCCATCTATTTCCCATGAAGTGATGGGACCAGATGCCATGATCTTAGTTTTCTGAATGTTGAGCTTTAAGCCAGCTTTTTCACTCTCCTCTTTCACTTTCATCAAGAGGCTTTTTAGCTCCTCTTCACTTTCTGCCATAAGGGTGGTGTCATCTGCATATCTGAGGTTATTGATATTTCTCCAAGCAATCTTGATTCCAGCTTGTGTTTCTTCCAGCCCAGCATTTCTCATGATGTACTCTGCATATAAGTTAAATAAACAGGGTGACAATACACAGCCTTGACGTACTCCATTTCCTATTTGGAACCAGTCAGTTGTTCAATGTCCAGTTCTAACTGTTGCTTCCAGACCTGCATATAGGTTTCTCAAGAGGCAGGTCAGGTGGTCTGGTATTCCCATCTCTTGAATAGTTTTCCACAGTTTATTGTGATCCACAGTCAAACAGTTTGGCATAGTCAATAAAGCAGAAAGAGATTTTTTCTAGAACTCTCTTGCTTTTTCCATGACCCAGCAGACGTTGGCAATTTATTCTCTGGTTCCTCTGCCTTTCCTAAAACCAGCTTGAACATCTGGAAGTTCATGGTCCATGTATTGCTGAAGCCTGTCTTGGAGAATTTTGAGCATTACTTTACTAGCATGTGAGATGAGTGCAATTGTGCGGTAGTTTGAGCATTCTTTGGCATTGCCTTTCTTTGGGGTTGGAATGGAAACTGACCTTTTCCGGTCCTGTGGCCACTGCTGAGTTATCCAAATTTGCTGGCATATTGAGTGTTGCACTTTCACAGCATCATCTTTCAGGATGACTTGCATAATACATGCTAATTCGAGTACTTTAATGAGAATACAGTGTATATCTTTTAGTGGAGTTAGTAGTGTTTTCCATATGATAAAAAATATGCAAATATTATTTTACTCTGTCTATGGTTCAAATTGTGCTGTTATTGTTCAGTCAAAGTCTTGTCTGACTCTTTGCAACTAGGCCTCCCTGTCCTTCAGTATCTCCTGGAGTTTGCCCAACTTTATGTCCATTGAATTGGTGATGGTATCCAACCCTCTCTGCTGCTCTCTTCTTCTCTTGCCCTCAATCTTTCCTAGTATCACAGTCTTTTCCAATGAGTCGGCTCTTTTCATCAGGTGGCAAAAGTACAGGAACTTCAGCATTAGTCCTTCCAATGAATGTTCAGGATTAAGGCCTCAGATAATATGTTTGAATAACAATTCCCAAATGACAATACTTAAAGCTATGATAAATTCAGTGATTCTTCTGTGGCCAAATGTAGCTTATCACTATTAATAGACTTTACCTGCATCAAAAATAAAATATACATTTAAAAAACCCCTTTAACATCTAGTTTGAGACTCACAAAAGTATTTTCTTCCATTTCACTTTAGGACTACTAAGAATAATCACAAGAATACAATAGAATAATAATAATAGTGATGTATCTCAAACAAACTAAAAATAGAAAGGAAAAGAATTTCAGATAGGAAAAATATTTAGCACATTTGCTACTTAGATATACATTTTTATTTTTTATGCCTCACAGTAAAATTTTCTCTAACTTTAGAGCTGAAATGATAGCTAGATATGTGAAGAATATCAATCTTTCCTTATTAATGCTGTATTGATACAGTTTATTCTGAATTTGGTGGTATTCTTTATGTCAACCTGAATTCATAGCAGTTTTTCATCAGCACATTATATTACAGCCTGAGTATCATGGTGACCTCATTGATAGTATCATACCAGAATATTGAGATGGAAAGAGTAGCCGAGGAAGTGCAGTCATTACCAACGTCATTCAGTTTGGGGATAAATGTCCTTTATATGGCTTAAGGGAATCTCAGGCCAAAGCCTTTTTTGAAAGTGCTATTGTTTATTTTTCTCCAGGGCACAAAATCAATGTGCTATTTCTCCATTTCAGAACTGCTACATTAAAATGTCATGACATATGTGTTTAAAATGTAAAATCTATAAAAAGGAAAAAAATCCACTTAATGCTAATGGTATTTTACTTTTACCCTTTCTTCATGGTACAAAAGTTGTCCTTTTTTTTAAATTCATGACCAAGTTTATATGCCATTTATTTACAGATGTGTGTGGAGAACTCCCTGCTTTCTACTTGAAGGGAGAAGAGAGAGGTTATTCCTTTAGCAGACAGTCTTGGTTCCAGGTTTGAAAAGTTGATTTTTCTTCCTCTAGCTCTTGTTGAAAGGTGGCTTGATCATTTGGTTTTTAGCTATCCTGATGCTTGTGGTCCTCTGTATACAGGAATATAAGGAATCTACATGATATATATTATATAATATATATTAATATTCTCCATAAAAATCTATAAATAATAAGGAATATATATATATACATTGTTTGTAATGAATTTGGAAGGGTTGAAACTTGTAAAAAACAGGTATTTTTTACCCAGATTCTTATTAATTTGAAAGTATCTTGAAAGAAGGGTAGAAATTCATTTTTATATTTATTTTATAGTTTCTACAATGTCTGCTGCTGCTGCTGCTAAGTCGCTTCAGTCGTGTCTGACTCTGTGCAACCCTATAGATGGCAGCCCACCAGGCTCCACCATCCCTGGGATTCTCCAGGCAAGAACACTGGAGTGGGTTGCCATTTCCTTCTCCAATGCATGAAAGTGAAAAGTGAAAGTGAAGTTGCTCAGTCATGTCTGACTCTTAGCGACCCCATGGACTGCAGCCTACCAGGCTCCTCCTTCCATGGGATTTTCCAGGTAAGAGTACTGGAGTGGGGTGCCCTTGTCTTCTTTGCTACAAGGTATACAATATAATAATTTTCTTATTTTGAAAACAACCATTCAGAATGACTGGGAAAAATCATCATTTACTAATGGATATTATGTGCGTGCTCAGTCACTCAGTTATATCCAAGTCTTTGTGATCCCATGGGCTGTAGGCCTCCTGGATCTTCTGTCCATGGAATTTTTCAGGCAAGAATACTGGAGTGGATTGCCGTCTCCTCCACTAGGGAGTCTTCCTGATCCAGGTATTGAACCCACATCTCCTGTGTCTCCTGCTTTGGCAGATGGATTCTTTACCACTGTGCCACCTGGGAAGCCAATGAATATCAACCTGTTTTAAAATAATCAGACTTAGAGATGGTGATATTGTTAAATGAAAGATTCAGATAGATATATAACAGCCAGACTGAAATTAATATTTAATTTCTGTTTTGCAGCTGGTGTTAGTCAAATGAAATGAGTTAGTTAATTTGAATAATATATATCTTTGAACATAAATGTGCGACCATGATGGTTAACAGACAATTTGTAGTTTTCATGTCTTTTATATCTTCTCAATATTTCTTTTGTTTTGGTAGGCAAAGTTTCAGTTTAATATCCTTAACTGAGAAGATTTAGTTCTCTTCTTCAAGTGCACAGGATGAATAACTGGAATGACATCATACACTGAAATTTAAATCATTAAATCTAGGCTGGAGCAGGTCTGATGTCTAGAAGTAGATTTTGGTTAATCGAACTTTCCAGAGTTCTGAGTCTGAAAATATATGTCTGTAGGTTTAACTAGAATGTTGTTAACATGAAACTTCGATTTTTAGGCTAAGATGTTCTTATAGACCTGGACTCCTAGAAGATAATGTCATATTTGCAAATATGACATACAACTTGAGGGTTCAAAACTATACTTTGTTGCCAAGATTACTTTAAGAAATTTGCTGAATCCAAGGAGGAATTGCTTACAGAGAAGTTCCAGGATAAGTGAACTTGAGGTTAGCCTTGGCAATAATGTCAGTTGCCACAGTTTTGTTCATTAGATCCATCAGCTGACCAATAGAAGTGGTCCACAGAGAGGTCATCTAGGCTTCCTCTTGTCCCAGCTCAGGGAAGTCAGTCCTAGATCGCTGACTCAGAAGAACTCAGTATACAACAATACTGACCACCTACCATTTGCATATTTGTTCAACACCAAAGAGATGTGTTCAAAATGTCCCATTTTGTTTTCATACCAATAAGCGCCTTAAATTTATTAAATATCCAGTCAGTGTCACTAGTAAACTTGAAGAGTTTGTTATTAAGATATTGAGCCAAATAATCAGATCAAAATGAAGTCAGTGATAGACTGCTAGGGTCAGGGAAAAAGGGGAAAAAATGAGTTTTAAGGTGAGCTCAGCATGGAAACCATAAAAGCTGTCCCAAGGTAGGTTCAAAATACAGAGAAGATTAAAAAATACCTGTGGGTGAGGGTGGGTTTCTCTCAGCACCGAAATACAAAATAGAATTGTATAGGAAATGGAAAAGAGGGGAGATTGAAAGGAATAGATATAAGCTAGTCGTCAAGAAATGCAGGCACACAATAAGAGAGGTAAGAAAGCAAAGTGAAATAATGTAGGTAGGGGACTCAGAGCAAATAAGAAAAGTTTCTATAAATACATCCAAGAGAAAGAACAAAACAGAGAGGAAAACACTGTAAAGTAGAAATGTTGAGCAGGCGAAGACCCAAGAAATGTTTATAAGCGTATCTCATCTTTTGTTCTTCTCAGTTGTCAGTGAAATCTGGATAAAAAAGAATAAAAAAGGAAATGGAGTTTTATTTATTTTTTTTGCATGTGTATGAAAATGGAGGAAGCTATTAATGCCTATAATAGGCAAAGCTATTGTTGAGGAAAAATGGCGGTTGTAAATAAAATTTTGTGATGTACTCCTGCAGGTTAAAGCTAAATGCTTTTGAACATTTTGAAAGAATTGCAGAGAGTATTATAATTCCTAAAAGCTTACAGTAATATATATATATATGTACATATATACATATACATATTTAAGAAGAAGAGAAAAGTAATGCCATTTTACCTGAATTCCCTCTCTAGGAACAATAAGAATGAAATCAAGGAAAATGTGTATTATCAATTAAATTTTTCTTCCCAGAATTTATGATGCACTTGGAACTATCAGTTAAGTGTGTTTTGCATCACAGTTATGTTTTGTTTCATTCCAAGGCTTGTTAAGAATTTTTAGGATTCAGATTTTGTTAGTGTAAGGATATGAAAATTTATTTTGTAAATGCGTGTGCGTATGTGTGTGTGTGTGTATGTGTGTATGTGTGTGGAGAGGTGATGTTTGTAAATTGAAATAGTGTGGTTGAGGAATATATAGACACAGTGAGATATAATTCAGTTTAAAACACAAAGAAGATATCTCTAGCATTATGATCTAGCATTAAATTTGAAATTAATGAATTTTCCTTTTTGTACCATGTTGCTTCTGAGTGTGTTCAGTTACTCTCATGGATCACACAGGGAACCATTCCCTATGTGTGGGCCCTCTACAACCACTTGAATATGTCTCACTCCACCCCTGAGTATGTTCTTTGCCTCACTATCCTTCCATCATGCCTACCCTAGATTTTATTCTTTCCCTTTAAGGTTAGCTTTTCCTACCAGTGGTTACATGGGTAAATCATTAGAATGTAGAACAAGCATTCCTACAGGCCTTGAAAATAGCTGCTTATGTGGTATTATGCTGTCAGTTTCCTAGCACTAGAGGGACTAATTGGCAATGCTATATTAACAAACTGAATCTGCAGGCTTCCCTGATATCTGGAGGTGCCTGTTCCATTATTGGCAATGGAGAAAGAGATAAGGCTAACACAGATGGGGTTAATAATTATATCAGAAATAAATCTAGTTGCAACACAGGTAACTTCAAACCAGATAATTTAGAAATAGTTTGGATAATTACTAATTAGATCTACTGACAGCAGAATTTGAATTATTCATGAAAATCTGAAAGCAGAGGATAATTCATTCCTGAATACCTCTAAAACTAATTGGAAAGTTGTTTATTATATTTTCACTGGGTGATGTGCTGCTATTTATTTCATGCTTTATTTTTGACAATTTTATTTTAGAAATATATTCTAGTGACAAACAGAAATGTTGTTAGGAATGATCTTACTGCCTCAAAATTAGCTCAAAATCCTAAATAAAAATCAACTTTTAGTTGATTATTAAGATCAGATTTATGACCTTTCTGAATTCTCTTTACAAAATATTAGGGAGATTTCTTTGGCAAGTACTTTTTCCTCTAATTTATTTTATGGTATTTATTATTACTGTTTAAAATATTGCTGTTAGTTTATTTGATATTTACTATTCACAGTGCTACTTGATTCATTTTCCTTTTTTTTTTCCCAAGGAGAGAGATATTCAATATTAGCCTTTAGAACGATGCCTTATATCCACAGGTTATACGTTTTAATTTCATTTTAAACAATAATTTGCTTGAGAAAATTTTCAGGAATAGAAAGGAACAGTTTCAGTGATTCTGAGTTTTCAGATAATAGAGCCATTAAAACATATATCGATATAATCATTCAACCATTGGTTTTAATTTTTTTGGAGCAGCTGATATGTAGCATTACGACCTTGCAAAGCAGTGAAAACACATGGTACCTTCTTTCACAACTCAAACTCTTGTGAGGATATGTGGTGAATATGGTAGCTAGGAGTTGTTCATCCCAAATTTATGTTCTCTTTCCATAGTATGAAGGAATACTGGGACAACTAGATTTTTGACTATGAAACATGAACAGAAGTGATGATTATTAGTTTCTGTCTGGGAGATGTAAGAAGTATAGTTCCATTTTCCTCATCTGCTCACTGATCCTTGAGGATGGCAGGGCAGGGCCATTAAAGGAAGGAGCCTAAATTCTGAGGTCACCAACTACTAGAAGAAAAGTCACCAACTACTAGAAAAACTTTACTTGGACTGAAAACCTTCCTGCCATGGTGACCACCCCACTGAGGACCATGGTAAGAGTACCACCACAAAGAAGCACCCCATCAACCTCTACTTGTTACTAGGTGTGGCCAGACACAAAACCCCATCAGGTTTAACACTGAATAACCATTTCTCTTTTGAAATACTCAAGAACTACTCTTTTTCCCCTCCAGCCAACCATAGGGTGCCAAATATATCTGGAGACCAATTAGAGATGCTCCCCTATTTCCAAAGAAGTGATTTTAATAGAATGCTTGCCAATCAGATTTTCTCAGTGTTCTTATGCTGTTTAAAACTTACTTTTCTTTCTAACACCTTTGGTCCTCTAAAGAAATGAAAATAACAGCACATGGTTTCACTTGTCAGATTTATGAATAAACAGTCATTGTTAACTTTGTCCTATATTTTGTCTTTGACAGAAATTTTATGAGTAAAAAATAAACCTTTATTGTGTTAAAATTATGAGCTAGTTTGTCTTGGCAACTAGCATTACCTTACTGATATCAAATGACAGGCAAGTAAATCATAATTGTGCTAATTGGAGTACAAAGGATCTATGCTATGAAGAGAAGGAAACTGTGGAAACACTGGAGTGCCACCTAAGGTAGCTGAGGGTGTTGGGGATAAGTGGCAGATAACAGAAAATGATGCGAGAAAACAGAAAGCATAGACGCTACCATGTAAAGGCACAAAGATGGATGAAAGCACTGGGTATCACTCAACATCAGTTCAGGTGAAGCATAAGGAGCATATACTAGTAGGCTTTTTATATTATACTATTTTGAATTTTAAAATTGTCACTCTACTAACCAATAGGGCAAGTTGATTAGGAGTTCAGGCATGACTACAGGCAAAGAGGCCAGTTAGAAGTCTGTGGCAAGAATCCAGGTGAGAAATACTGAAAGCCTGACTCTAGCCACTTCAGTAGGGATACAGACAAATGAACACATTTAGGAGCTGTTGTGGAGGTAGAATTGAAAACACAGAATGTTTGAAGTTCTAGCAGGAGTAAAGGAGTGGGTGGCAGCATGGATTAGGAATTAGTAAGCATAAATTAAAGGCACAGGACATACCTGAGAGAGGAGAAGAGAGAAGATGCATCGTTTAGTTTCAGAGGTTTTCATGAGGAGGCATCAGTAACCACTTGAGACCTTTGTTGAAATTCAGGAGAGAGGTCCGAATTAACACATAAACTTTGAAGTTGTCCTGGAACATGCAGTAACTGAAGTCATGGAAGCAAAGGATACTACATAGTAGGAGACTACAGAGTAACAAGGTCAGGAGAGTAAAATAAGTAATAGGACTTGGTCCAAAAAGGACTATTAAAAAAGAGACTTTTTTGTACTGAGATGGGAAGGATGAGGCAAATTTGAAGGAGAAAAAGCATTAAAGTAGAATATAACTGAAATTATGGGAGAAGCACATTTTAAAAAGTGGGTTATTTGTAGCAAAGTATATAAAAAGTGAAGAGTTTTAATTGGATAGTAAAAATAATTCAGCAAATATTTGGTGAGCCTCTGCTGGTCCACATATAGCTCTGCAGCAAAGCAGAGCAGCAAAGTACCTGCTCTTCTTGGATGTAAAATTCTGGTAGGGAACCAGACTACCAGGTAGCGAAAGTGGAGTGAAAGTCATTCAGTTGTGCCCGACTGTTTGTGACCCAATGGACTCTAAAGTTGGAATTCTCCAGGCCAGTATACTGGAGTTGTAGCCTTTCCCTTCTCCAGGGGATCATCCCAACCCAGGGATCAAACCCAGGTTTCCTGCATTGCAAACTGATTCTCTAGCAGCCAAGCCACAAGGGAAGCCCAAGTAACCAATTGTATAATTTTGGGGGAAAGATGGTCTTTGAGGAAGATTTAACTAGCATAGTTACTGTCTATAAATATTCACTGGAAGGACTGATGCTGAAGCTGAAGCCCCAGTACTTTGGCCACCTGATGTGAAGAGCCAACTCATTGGAAAAGACTGATAAAGATTGAGGGCAAGAAGGGAAGGAGATGGTAGAGAATGAGATGGTTGGATGACATCACTGACTAAATGGACATGAGTTCGAGCAAACTCCGAGAGATAATGAAGGACAGGGAAGTCTGTCTTGCTGCAGTTCACAAAGAGTCGGACACAACTCAGTGACTGACAACAATGACTAAGTAGTATAAGGGAACAAAGTGAATAAAACAAAGGAGGCCTCTGTAAGGAGGTTATTTCAAGCAGAGACTGAATGAAGTAAGGTAAGTGAGAACTAATGGAAGGAACTGAGATTACTGCGTCTTTGCCAAGAACAGTTTCTTTGGAAGCAAATGAAAAAGTCACAGTGCAGCAAATGCAGGGCTAAATGGAAGTGAGCATTACTTTTAAAAATGCTTCCCTGAGGAAGGAAGAATAGGAACTAGACAATCGGGAGAGGGGGACCCAGACAAGATTTAACTTTATTTTGTTTTATAAATAAAATTAGAGAGCTGAATGCCTTAAAATGCTGGAGGGAAATGAGGGTGGAATTAATAGTGAATGGTTGATAGGAAAATGCTAATAATTTTGCTGGCAGCAAATAGGAAGCTGATGCTTCAGCTACATTTTTCTTTCTGAATAAGAAAAGAAAGATTAATTATCAGATGACTTGAAGAATCACCCTAGGAAGCAAAGGATGATTCATATGCTTCATAGGTTTAATATCAATATGTCCCTTAATTACATTAATTCCCTTAAGTTTTTCAGAACTTTCTACAGTGGTTTCTCTAGCAAAAGTTGCTTCTTTGAATTTCTGTGGTCATTATATTGGATCCACACAAAACAGCACATGTTGTTGCTGATTGTTTGGTACATGTACATTAATGGAAGAAGAGAATTTTGGTGAAAATTTTAAAGGATGAATAAAATCAGAAGTCATAAATATTCTCTTTAGTATGAAGTTATAGAATTCAGTATTTTTTTAACCTTATAATATGTTCTTCTCTTACATATTTGTAGACAATTTTTGAAAGTTCAATGGCCTTTCTGTTTTTCATTTATTCTTCTTAACCCTTTGAAGATTTTTGTAATAATAAAGTCCCCATCCCATTCAAAGTAGCTGCATCTTTTCATGGTTTCTTCAACAGCCATGTTCTCATTGTGATTTCTAAGAGTTCCTCTCCATATGTTCATTCTATGCTATTCCTCCATAATCTTCAAAATCCATCTTCTTTCTCTGCCTGTTTCAGTGACATTTTGAGCTAAGATTATTTCCTTCTTAAGACTGTACAGTTCTTTTGTATAACAGGTATTTTGGCCTTTAATTGCATTCTCTTTTATTTTGTATGTAAATTCTGTCTTCCCCATAAGATAGCAAGAGTCCTGAAGGTGTCCCTTCCTTTTTACCGGTAACGTAGCCTACGACTCCCTTTGTAAACCATTCCTCTTCCTCTGGATAGCCTTTCAATTTCATGACTCTGTCTTCCTAAGCTTGCATATTTGAAGCTAGCAATGCCAGATCTTGCCCTCATGTTACATCTCTCTGACCCCCTTTTCAACGCTAATTTCTCTCTGATTCTAATTGAGAAAAGTTTTATGATAGTAATATATGTGACTACAATTGGCCCATCTGGATAATCTCCCCATCTCAAGGTCCTGTTAACTGCAAGCATATCGGTAAACCTTGTTTTTTTTTTTTTTTCTTTTTGGCCAAGTCAGGAAATATATTCACAGATCATGAGGACCAGGGTAAGAATATATGTGGAAGTAATTATTCTGCCTGTCACATCATCAGATAAGAAAGTTCATCTAAGAGAGAGAGATTGATCATTCATTTTCTCAATAAGTATTTGTTGAGCATTTACTATATGACAAACACTGATATAAGAGCTTGGGATACATCATTAAACAAAACAGACAAATATCCCTGATTTTGTTGAGCATGCCTTCTAGTGCTGTGTGTTGAAGACAAGATCAAATCTTACTTCAACCCAGTTCTAGTCTTTCCAATTTTGTGTTGATAAATTCTAAATTTTGATTAAATGAGTTTATGTTGAGTTTTACCATTTGGGCTTCTCTGTTGGCTCAGTTGGTAACGAATCCACCTGCAATGCAGGAGACCTTGGTTCAATCCCTGGGTTGGGAAGATCCAGTGCAGAAGGAAATGGCAACCCACTCAAGAATTCTTGCCTAGGAAATTCCATGGGCAGAGGAGCCTGCTGAGCTACAGCCCAGGGGATTGCCATGAGTCAGACATGACTGAGCAACTAAAACCATTAACATTTGGACCTAAAATGATCCTGCCTAACACAAACAGTTCAGTTCAGTTCAATTCAGTCCAGTTACTCAGTCATGTCTGACTCTTTGGAACCCCATGAATCAGCACACCAGGCCTCCCTGTCCATCACCAACTCCCGGGTTTCACTCAAAATCACATCCATTGAGTCAGTGATGCCATCCAGCCATCTCATCCTCTGTTGTCCCCTTTCCCTCCTGCCCCCAATCCCTCCCAGCATCAGAGTCTTTTCCAATGAGTCAACTCTTCACATGAGGTGGCCAAAGTATTGGAGTTTCGGCCTCAGCGTCAGTCCTTTGAATGAACACCCAGGACTGGTCTCCTTTAGTATGAACTGGTTGGTTCTCCCTGCAGTCCAAGGGACTCTCAAGAGTCTTCTCTAACACCACAGTTCAAACGTATCAATTCTTTGGTGCTCAGCTTTCTTCACAGTCCAACTCTCACATCCATACATGACCACTGGAAAAACCATAGCCTTGACGAGATGGACCTTTGTTGGCAAAATAATGTCTCTGCTTTTGAATATGCTATCTAGGTTGGTCATAACTTTCCTTCCAAGGAGTAAGCATCTTTTAATTTCATGGCTGTAATCATCATCTGCAGTGATTTTGGAGGCCCCAAAAATAAAGTCTGACACTGTTTCCCCATCTATTTCCCATGAAGTGATGGGACCAGATGCCATGATCTTCGTTTTCTGAATGTTGAGCTTTAAGCCAGCTTTTTCACTCTCCTCTTTCACTTTCATCAAGAGGCTTTTTAGTTCCTCTTCATTTTCTGCCATAAGGGTGGTGTCATCTGCATGTTTAAGGTTATTAATATTTCTCCTGGCAATCTTGATTCCAGCTTGTGCTTCTTCCAGCCCAGCGTTTCTCATAATGTACTCTGCATATAAATTAAATAAGCAGGGTGACAATATACAGCCTTGACGTACTCCTTTTCCTATTTGGAACCAATCTGTTGTTCGATGTCCAGTGAGAACTGTTGCTTCCTGACCTGCATATAGGTTTCTCAAGAGGCAGGTCAGGTGGTCTGGTATTCCCATCTCTTTCAGAATTTTCCACAATTTATTGTGATCCACACAGTCAAAGGCTTTGGCATAGTCAATAAAGCAGAAACAGATGTTTTTCTGGAACTCTCTTGCTTTTTCCATGATCCAGCAGATGTTGGCAATTTGATCTCTGGTTCCTCTGCCTTTTCTAAAATCAGCTTGAACATCTGGAAGTTCACAGTTCATGTATTGCTGAAGCCTGGCTTGGAGAATTTTGAGCATTACTTTACTAGCATGTGAGATGAGTGCAATTGTGTGGTAGTTTGAGCATTCTTTGCCATTGCCTTTCTTTGTGATTGGTTTGAAAACTGACCTTTTCCAGGTCAAATTTAATCCCTATCATACTATGGGGTTCATATTTTAAAACATAAAATGTTTTAAGACACTAACTCTCATATTGCAGATATATTTGTATGTTTCACAAATTGTGAGTCAAAAGCAATTCTTATTTTATGTCTACTTACTTTACCTTTTTACTACTTTTCAGAGTTATATAATCAAATACTTCTATCCTAGACACAGATACATAACAGTGTTAACAAAAAATAAAAATAAAAAGAATAAAAACAAAAATGCTTGTAAAATACCATTTTCAATAACTAAGTTAATTTGAACTGCATAATTAATCAAGATTGTATAATAGAACTAGCACTGGATTAAGAAATTAGGAAACCCAAATTTTAATCTCCTCTTTGCCCATGTAACCCAACTTACCTGTGTTTCATCATATCATTTATAGAGTTAACTTCTAAGTTTTCTTACCACCCAAATATTTTTTTATAGTATATGCTATTTAATTCACAAAAATACTCAAGCGTATTAAGAGAGAAGTTCTCTTAATGTTGAGGGAATATTTGCTATCTTGGCAAAGAACAGTGATAACATTGCAATACAATTGAATCAGTTATTTAATAGTAAACACTCCTTGTTGGATTCATTAATTATCACGTGGACTGAGCCAAGGAAGATTAGGTATCCCTGGAATATCAAGAAATGTATATTCCAGGGCTTTTAAAACAGAGCCTTTGAAGTGCCTTGAACTTGACAACAGTGGAGGATTTATAAGGTCACTCAGAATTTCTGAAGCCAAATTAAAACTCTGAACTTCTCTTAGGCATTTGTTTTCTATCATTCAAATAGCACTTCCCTTGGCAACAGACTGGTTCCAAATAGGGAAAGGAGTACATCAAGGCTGTATATTGTTACCTGCTTATTTAACTTCTATGCAGAGCACATCATGAGAAACATTGGGCTGGATGAAGCACAAGCTGGAATCAAGACTGCTGGGAGAAATATCAATAACCTCAGATATGCAGATGACACCACCCTTATGGCAAAAAGCAAAGAAGAGCTAAAGAGCCTCTTGATGAAAGTGGAAGAGGAGAGTGAAAAAGTTGGCTTAAAACTCAACATTCAGAAAACTAAGATCATGAAATCTGGTCCCATCACTAGTGGGACCAGTGACAGACTATTTTTTGGGGCTCCAAAATTACTGCAGATGGTGACTGCAGCCTTAAAGTTAAAAGACAATTGCTCCTTGGAAGAAAAGTTATGACCAACCTAGACAGTATATTAAAAGCAGGGACATTACTTTGCCAACAAGGTCTGTCTAGTCAAAGCTATGGTTTTTCCACTAGTCATGTATGGATGTGAGAGTTGGGCTTTAAATAAAGCTGTGTGCCGAAGAGTTGATTCTTTTGAACTGTGGTGTTGGAGAAGACTCTTGAGAGTCCCTTGGACTGCAAGGAGATCCAACTAGTCCATCCTAAAGGAAATCAGTCCTGAATGTTCATTGGAAGGGATGATGCTGAAGCTAAAGCTGCAATACTTTGGCCACCTGATGCGAAGAGCTGACTCATTGGAAAAGACCCTGTTGCTGGGAAAGATTGAAGGCGGGAGGAGAAGGGGACAATAGAGGATGAGATGGTTGGATGGTATCACTGACTCAATTGACATGAGTTTGAGTAAACTCTGGAAGCTGGTGATGGACAGGGAGGGCTGGTATACTGCAGTCCATGGGGTCGCAAAGAGTTGGACACGACTGAGCGACTCAGCTGAATTGAACTGAACTGGCTTGTTTAGCATTATTGTTTTAGAATGTTTTACTTTTCTTGACAGTAAGTTCTCTGAGTTTAAAAATATCTGTAATATGAACATATACACTATATATGTGTGTGTGTTTGTATACAAATAAAATATATCTTAAAGGACTCGAAACTTACTGAAATATTTATTTAAATATTTGAAGGACACAGATAATCTTACTATGTCATGTGGTTTCTTTTCCTGAAAAAGTGACAAAATAATAATGGAGTCATAACAATGATGACATAGAGGAGCAAGAATCCAGGTATCCACTTAGTTATCCATTTTATATGTATTTTTGGTAACATTTTCCAGTTGCAAGAGAGTAGGCCTGTCCCCTGATTCCTCCATGGGAGTAGTTGTTAGGAGGGCTACAAGCTCTTTTTTGAGAAACACACATCTCTCTCTCTCTCTCTCTCTCTCTCTCTCTCTCTCTATATATATATATATATATATATATATATATATACACACATATATATATATATATATATATATATAATCTTATTAGTGTCACTCATCACAACCAGGATAACATGATATCTCTGTGTTTGATAAAAAGTGATACTCAGTGGTAGGCAAAACAAAAAGACCTTTTGGTTTTATTATGGTTATTTGTCCAAATTAAACATTACATTCCTCACATAAAAAGGCCTATGAAGTCTCATGGATGCATGGTAAATGTTACCCAGCACTCTCTAGGCTATTTTTTAATATGGGGTGAATTTTCTTTTGCAAGGCAATAGTGGTATCTGATCTTACACATTGGATCTGCCCCTTACTCTATAGCTGTGGTGTTCTGGGAGAGGGTAACTGAGGTAGAAATGATGAATAGTGCCATGACAGCTCACATGCGCTCTTCACGCAGACAGGGAGCTCACTAAGCTTTTCTGTTCTGAGAGTCTCACACCACCTCTACAGGCTTATTCCCTAGATAGTGCAAAGGGTCCCTGTTCTGTGAACTTCCCTTAGTTATCACACACATTTAGAGGACTGACTCAAAGCAAAGGTTGTGTGCTTGGTCTCTTTGTAAATACAAATGATGCAGGTACTAACCTACTGTTTCTACACATAAATCTCATCTGTTCCATAAATAATTCTTTACCATGATAGGGTAGAACAAACTGTGCAATTACCTTTGGTGAGGTGAACCTTCAGGACACATCTCTAACCTGTTGCTTTACTAGTCCGTGGCCTAAGCTTAGAATTATCTCTATGAGGTTCTAAGGTGCTAAGGTTCTCCCATGGCTACATCATGACTTACTGTTAAAGTGGATAGCAAGGGACAAGGGTTGAAAAGATGGTCCTTCATATCAGCAAAAAAAGGGAAATTTAACTCTGCTGTTTACTACCTCGGTGATTTTAAGCAAGTTTCTTAATATCTTAGTGCCTTAATTTCTTTACCTTTAAACTATGAATACCTCCATAGAGGTGTCATGAGGATGAAAATGAGAGTGCCTGTGAAATGCTTTCCATAGTGCCTGATACCCCATGAGTACTTAATAAATAATAGCTACAATTGTGATTGCTGTCATTCTTAGCTGGACATTTTCAGTTTCTGAGTATAGTAATTATTTAAACCAGTATAATGCCCTTCTCATTTTTTTGTTTGTAAGTCTTCATCCAAATTTAGAACATCTTTCTTACACATATAAGTCTCATTTTGTTTACTGTCTATATTTGAGAATCACCTGTAGGTCTCCAGATTTTATTCACTCTTTTCCAACTTTGTTTAGGATACTAATTAATTATGTGTTATTAAGGAATTCCCCCCAAAAGTAGGGGGAAATTGAAAGGCTTGGAAAAGACCCTGATGCTGGGAAAGATTGAGGGCAAGAGGAGAAGGGGACGACAGAGGATAAGATGGGTGGATGGCATCACTGACTCAATGGACATGGGTTTGGGTGGACTCCGGGTGTTAGTGATGCATAGGGAGGCCTGGTGTGCTGCGGTTCATGGGGTCACAAAGGGTCAGACATGACTGAGCAACTGAACTGAACTGAAAATTGTTCATTCAAGATTATTTCATGTGAAATTTGAAACTGAAAGAACATTTAGGGACATAAAATCTTAAATCAATTAGTAATGTGTTTTGAATAATGTCTCTTCATTTTACTGTCTTGCTTCCCTCTTTCTTGAACACATTTAATACCATATGGCTTTAGGATGTTTTTTAGGCTGTCAAACAGCCTGGACCACAGTCTGTTTCTGGAGGGCTGTTACTCACATTGTAGGTGGTTCATGAAACAGAAGAGTAGAGTAATACATTGTGGTAAAACAATTTTATATTCAAGGGAAAAAACCTGTCTTAATTTACTTGAGTTCATTAAATTAGCATTTTTCTAAGGTGACACATTTCAGTTGAAGGATTGGGCTGTGGATCTTGTCAATGTTTCTTCCTATGCACACTCAGACTCCTCTAGAAATGCTTCCATTTTGGTGAAATAGAGGAAGAGAGAATTAGCAGTGCTTGCATTCAGTGCAAGCATTTCATGTAGACTATTGCATATTTTTATAGGTGGAAAGCTCAAATATATTGTATATATCGAACTGACTATTCTCACTATCTTAAGGGAAAAAAAGGCAATTATTTTAAAAGTCACAGTTCCATGTAAAATATTGCTTCAAGAAGTTCTTTGGCTTTGAAGTGGTGTCTAAACCTTTGCATCTTTATGAGGTCATATTTTTCAAACTGAGTTTTAAAATATATCTAATATATGTATGTACACATGTCAAGGCAGAGGGATGCTTTGTATATGAATTTAATTAAGCAATAGGCCACTTTGGGACTTGTTTTATAGGGCCATTTGTTTCATGTGAGTTCAACTGCCCAAGCTACTGTGCAATAATGGTCTCATAAAATTATTCTCTGGAGGGTCTTATTTCTACTATAATGTGCTTTTACTTAAAATTCAGCTTAATAGCAACATTTTTCCTTATATATCAATTGTATACAAGTAAAACCATCAGAAAATTTAATGGTTAAAGAGTTCGTGGCTTTCTATGTTTACTATTGGGAACTGTTCATTCAAAAAAGAAAAAAAATGAGGAAAAAGAGAAAAATGTATATATTTCATGAGTAACCATTGCATTTGCTATTTGTATCTGATTATCTTTTGAAATTCTCTCATTTAAATCCCTTGGGGGCATTTTGGTCCTCAGCTTACCCATTGCATACATATGCTTAATCCGAGTTTAACCTTCTGAGAAACAATGAACCATTTACAGCAGTGTTTCCTAGTATGTATCAGAAGATAGGCTCATTTTTAAGACCACAGTAATCAATTGAGATCTAATTCCAGTTTTTAGTGAGCTTCCAATTTAGTAAGAAAGCATATTTGTCAATAAAGGTTTATAAAGTCTGTGAAATTTATAGCAGTATGTACTGGACATATTTTCAGGCCATGAATTTTGGTATGCACAAAATATATCTCTCCTCATTTTCTACAGCTGAACTTCATTTCTATTTTGGGCAAGACTGCCTGGGATCCAGGCCAGGGCAGCTCTTGCTCAGAGCCCTGTACTTCAGAACTTAAATATCTTAAATACATGTACTCCCTAGTTTTAAAGAATGTATAGGTTTTTCTATCATGTGGAGTCTAGCACTCAGTGCTTACATACCTATAATCCCAAACATCAGCTCTCCTGGTGAATATCACTGTCATCCCAAAGTACTATTTTTCTTCGTCTCACAAAGGCAATTGTGTCCAAATGCTGCGAAAGCTATGGGCTGTGCTACTGGTGACATTGGAGACTGGTGTTGCTTCCGAGTAAAGGGAGGATCAGAACAGGAAACGGTTTTAGATAAAAGATAGATTAATTGAACTGTCAGATACTATTTCTCAAATAGCATGAACACAATAGATTTTTGAAAAATATATAGTATTATTTCTCAGTAGTGCTGAGCATCTCTTTTCTTGTATGCAGCATTCTTCATGTTCCAAATTGTTTTTCCAAAGATACTTACAAATAGCAGATATTTACAATACGTACAGAACTTAAAATATTTTGTAACACTAAATGATTCATATTTCTTTAAAATTTGTATTTACCTGGGTTTAGATATAATTCTCATGAAGCATGATGCTGATGCTTTGGCAACTAGACAGATATTAAATGTAAGATTGTGATGAGTTATAGTTTTATAAAATATTTAGTAAGGTTTAATTAACTTTTTAATACTCAAAAATTCAGATTTATTTAAATATATTACTTTAAAATTGATATTACTTTTTAATAGTTGAATTTACTTTTTAATAGTTCATCTTAAATATTAAAAATATCTTTGGGGATAACACATGAAAACTAATACTTTTTATATTTTATATTGATTAAAAATATATTTATATTTTATATACTTTGAATTTAGTTACCGTTTATTTTTTAACAATGTTAAGTAATTGAGAATGAATAAAAATTGAGATGGGACTACCCAAGTGGCTCAGTGGTAAAGAATCTGCCTGCCAATGCAAGAGACATGGGTTCAATCCTGGTTAGGGAAGATCCCCTGGAGAAGGAAATGGCAACCCATGCCAGTATTCTTGCCTAGGAAATTCCATAGACAGAGAACCCTGGCAAGCTAGAGTCCATGGGGTCTCAAAGAGTCGGACACAACTTAGCAACTGAGCACATACAATTGAGATTGTGATAGAAAATATGATAATAGTGCTCAGAAAAATCTAAAAAGCAAAAAATGGAAAAGACATTTTAAGAGTTCCCCAAAGAGATGAGATGATCTGCTTGCTTAAGTTGTTTATGCCTAGTCATTTGATAAAAAGTCAGCAATTGATTGCCCCTTTTGATTATCGTAAACTTTATTAGTAAGTCAAAGTCATAATAGGAAATACCTTTGTATGACTCTGGACAGTACACTTGAACTTGTTGTGACTAAAATTTTCTTCTATAAAATGAGGATAATGAAAATGCTTATCTATAGGGTTGTTGTGAGGATTATGTGAGTTAACACATGTAAAGTTCTCAGAACCATGCCCAACACAGAGAGTACAAACATTAATATCTTGGGAAGGGTAGATGTGATGTGTAGAGTTAAATGACAGATGAAAGAAAATAGGGATACATAGGAGGTGTTCTGTTGATTTATTGTTATTTATGCCTCAATGCTTGGCTCTATTTTGGCTAATATATATAAGAAGGAACCATTAGTTCCCATTAGAATGAAAAACATTGCCCATACAGAAAATTTTGATAATAGTTGGAGCAAAATTCTGTACTGAGCAAAGGAGAAAAGAATGTCTTGGAAAATAGAGGCAGTGTTCTTGCCTCTGAATTGGAGATGAAGATGATAGGTTGGTAAGGAAGCAGATGAAGTCCTTCACTCCTCTCTGTCATATGAGGTTGAAATTGAGTCAGACAGAGTCTAGTTCATGTCTTAACGAGAAAAGATAAGAATAAAGGGAGCTAATCTGATCCATTTAGAAAGACTGATGCTTGTAGCATCATCAGTCCATATAATTGTCCTATTTACATGGCTAGGGCTTCAGAAGTCTGGCTGGATGAGAAGATCCAGATGTTTGGATTTATTTTTAGTGATCATTTTCTAGGATGTTGAACCTGAAACATTCAAATGTAGAGAAATTGAGGGTACTGGTGAGAGGATCATTAAATTGATACTGACAGACTTAGAGTGGACAGGTAAGGAGATGAGATTGGAAATAAGCTGATGAGTAGGGCAAAAAAGAAGAGTGAAGGAAATCAAGATATTTTGAGGTCAAAGAACATGTTTAGTGGGACTGAGAGAAAGAATTGGTTTGCCAGACATGGGATGCTTGGGTGCAACAATTTTTCATATGCTGTTTTCTGGAGTTTTTAGATAACTGTGAAAAGGAGTCAGGGTACTAGATAGGAATCCTGTCCTCTAAATTTAAACAAAAGATAGTAATTAATTCTTAACTAGTCATACCTATTAGTAAAAACTTAATTTTTTTGACTAGGTGCTTATATCGAATAAGGTTTAAAGAAAGGAATAATGGAAAACACACTGCCAAAGTCCCAAAGAGGGCCTACATTAATTAGTGGGAGAGTTGTTCTTTGCTTGGCTTGAATCTCTCATCCAGAAGTTGGGTGAAGTGCTTTCCACATAGCAGTATAACAGCCCTCATTTGCAAACAAGTGCTTAAATGAAACAGAAAATGCAGAATTTGAAGCCAAGACCTCACAAAGCAGACTACTTTCCTTACCAAATTCTCTGTCTCAGTTTGTAAAATAAAGACAATAATACTATGAACCTTATGAGAGTATGTTGTTGTTGTTCAGTTGCCCAGTCATTTCTGACTCATTGCAACCTTGTGGGCTGCAGCACACCATGCCTCCCTGTCCCTCATCATCTTCTGAAGTTTCCCAAGTACATGTCCATTGATTTGGTGATACCATACAGCCATCTCATTCTCTGATGCCCTCTTCCCCTTCTAGTGAAGATTAAATGAATTAATATTTGTAAATTACTTAGCACAGTGTCAGGCACCTGATGAGACTGTGCAAATAGTATCAGATAAAGAAGTTTAAAGATGACAGTAATAATAATAGTAGTAACAATAACAACATTAGAAATGTCAGCAGAAATACTGTAGTAACTACAGGTCTTACACATAGTTCTCTCATCTCTCAAAGTCCTATAATGTTTCACACAACATTTGACTGCCCCCAAAGAATATGGGGCCTGGCATGCTGCAGTCCATGGGGTCTCAAAGAATTGGACACAACTGGGCGACTGAACAAAAACAAAGAATGTGAAGTTACTTTGGGTTGCGAGAGGATATTTTCCCAGCCGAGAACCCTGAAAGCCCTAATGCTGTCCTCTGCCAGTGGATTTAACTTATTGTTCCTTCTGGCCATGACTCCACAGTGTGCTTGTATTTGCTTGGCCAGCACTGACTAATAGGGTCAGTTCAGTTTGCTGGTCACTGCTGTGCATTCTCTGCTCACCTTGTGGTAACTTGCTTTAAATCACTTCCTTGACTTCCACATCCTTTCAGCTACTGCTGCATTTCTCTGCTCATTTGAACATCCAATTTTTTGACAGGCATCTTCCGTATAAGGTATCTTTACTCTCCTTGCCTAATCACTCACTAGTTCAGTTCAGTTCACTTCAATCACTCAGTTGTGTCTAATTATTTGTGACTCCATGAACTGCAGCACACCAGGCCTCCCTGTCCATCACCAACTCCCGGAGCCTACCCAAACTCATGTCCATTGAGTCAGTGATGCCATCCAATCATCTCATCCTCTGTCGTCCCCTTCTCCTCCTGCCCTCAATCTTTCCCGGCATCAGGGTCTTTTCCAATGAGTCAGCTCTTTGCATGAGGTGGCCAAAATATTGGAGTTTCAGCTTCAACATCAGTCCTTCCAATGTACACCAAGGACTGATCTCCATTAGGGTGGACTGGTTGGATCTCCTTGCAGTCCAAGGGACTCTCAAGAGTTTTCTCCAACACCAGAGTTCAAAAGCATCAATTCTTCTGTGCTCAGCTTTCTTTATGGTCCAACTCTCACAACCATACATGACTACTGGAAAAACCATAGCCTTGACTAGACAGATCTTTGTTGGCAAAATAATGTCTCTGCTTTTAATATGCTGTCTAGGTTGGTCATAACTTTTCTTCCAAGGAGTGTCTTTTAATTTTATGGCTGCAATCACCATCTGCAGTGATTTTGGAGCCCCCCAAAATAGACAGCTGCTGTATCCACTGTTTCCCCATCTATTTCCCATGAAGTGATGGGACCAGATGCCATGATCTTAGTTTGCTGAATGTTGAGCTTTAAGCCAACTTTTTCACTCTCCTGTTTCACTTTCATCAAGAGGTTTTTAGTTCCTCTTCACTTTCTGCCATAAGGGTGGTGTCATCTGCATGTCTGAGGTTATTGATATTTCTCCCGGCAATTTTGATTCCAGCTTGTGCTTCCTCCAGTCCAGCGTTTCTCATGATGTAGTCTGCACATAAGTTAAATAAGCAGGGTGACAATATACAGCTTGATGTACTCCTTTTCCTATTTGGAACCAGTCTGTTGTTCCATGTCCAGTTCTAACTGTTGCTTCCTGACCTGCATATAGGTTTCTCAAGAGGCAGGTCAGGTGGTCTGGTATTCCCATCACTTTCAGAATTTTCCACAGTTTATTGTGATCCACACAGTCAAAGGCTTTGACATAGTCAATAAAGCAGAAACATATGTTTTCTAGAGCTCTCTTGTTTTTTCAAGCCATTGTAATCCCTACCCACCCCCACCATGTTACTAACTCTGTATGTTCCATGATCTCTAAAATTGCCAGACAATTCTATCCTTTTATCTAATCTCTCAGCAAAATTGATATAAAGGCCTACTTCCTCTTTATTAAAAAATACCAGCTCCTCTTAGTATCCATCACAGTATTCTGATTTTCATTTTATCTTCAACTTTTCCTTCTCAGTCTAACAGAATTCTTTTTTTACCCAGATCCCATGTACCATGAAGCCCAGATGTCTCCTTTATGCACATCCTTTCTAGGTGACTGATTTCTTCCCATGGCTGTAAATGCTTTCTTTGAGCTCATACTTTTCAAATTCATTTCTCAAGCCCAAACCAATTTTTTGGAACCTCAGACAGCTTGCAGCTGGCAATTCGAGGGTTAGAGGGAAAAGATTGGAGATTGAAAACTTTCTACTTTGTAACTAATGAACAGACCCTCATCTGCCTAATTGTGGCTGCCCTATGCATTTTCATCATTTTCCCTCTATATAAGAAGGGGCAATGCAAATTTCTTAGTGGGCATTGAAGGCTATTTGACATAGGGGAGGCAATAAATATGAATTTCATGACAGTCTTTTGGTTTCAGGCCAGAATTCCTGCTAGGACATCACGTCTTGTCAAAGGAGGGATGAGGACTAAGTCATGGAGAACTGCTTCACATTTGAATTCATTTACAAGTTCTACATAAGACTGTATTGAATTCTTGTTGTATTGGGTTCTAGAATCTTCAAATAAGGGCAGCCTGAAAAATCCTAAAACTTAGAGATTTTACACTTCATTCCTTGTAAGTTGCTTGGCAGAGAGTCGGGTGCCTACAAAGTTTTTCGAGGCCGTGGTTACTTTTACAGAGGAGAATAATGAAGCAAGTTTCCATGGATGGAAAGAGTCTTTTTATATTATTATTTTAATTTTAATCGGAGGCTAATTACTTTACAATATTGTAGTGGTTTTTGCCATATATTGACATGAATCAGCCATGAGTGTACATGAGTTCCCCATCCTGAACACCACTCCCTCCACCTCCCTCCCCATCCCAGCCCTCAGGGTCATCCCAGTGCATCAGCTCTGAGCACCCTGTCTCATGCATCAAACCTGGACTGGCTATCTGTTTCACATTTTGCTCTAGTTTTTCCCATTTTGATCTTGAACACCACAGTCCAAATTATCCCAAAATTCCTCTCCTTCACTTAATACATGCGAATAATTGGTAAGTCTCATCATTTCTACTTCAGTTTAGTTCAGTTCAGTTCAGTCACTCAGTCGTGGCTAACTCTTTGCAACCCCATGAATTGCAGCATACCAGGCCTCCCTGTCCATCACCAACTCCCACAGTTCACCCAAACTCATGTCCATCGAGTTGGTGATGCCATCCAGCCATCTCATCCTCTGTCGTCCCCTTCTCCTCCTGCCCCCAATCCCTCCCAGCATCAGAGTCTTTTCCAATGAGTAAACTCTTTGCATGAGGTGGCCAAAGTATTGGAGTTTCAGCTTTAGCATCATTCCTTCCAAAGAACACCCAGGACTGATCTCTTTTAGAATGGACTGGTTGGATCTCCTTGCAGTCCAAGGGACTCTCAAGAGTCTTCTCCAATACCATAGTTCAAAAGCATCAATTCTTCTGTGCTCAACTTTCTTCACAGTCCAAGTCTCACATCCATACATGACCACTGGGAAAACCATAGCCTTGACTAGACGGATCTTTGTTGGCAAAGTAATGTCTCTGCTTTTGAATATGTTGTCTAGATTGGTCATAATTTTCCTTCCAAGGAGTAAGTGTCTTTTAATTTCATGGCTGCAATCAACATCTGCAGTGATTTTGGAGCCCCCCAGAATAAAGTCTGACACTGTTTCCACTGTTTCCCCATATCTATTTCCCATGAAGTGATGGGACCAGATGCCATGATCTTAGTTTTCTACTTACGAAATATTAATATATTCCAAATTTATCTTTACTTTTCAACTGTCACCATTCTTGTCCAAGAGACATCCTGTCTTACCCAAACACTGGCAATGGCATTATTGATAGCCTCTCTTCTTCTCTTGGCTCTATTTTATATTATATTTTACTCAATAGATCAAATAAAATTTTGGGAGAAAAAAGAACATATTACTCCTTTGCTTAAACCTTTTAATGACTTAGCAGTTCCTTTAAAAAAACATAAAAAATTCTTCAACTGTCATTCAAGTTCTAGGGTGATCAGCCTGCACTTAACTCATCATTGTCATCCCAAGGCCTTTTCTTCTTGTTCATTTGGCCTTGCCTCCTTGGACTTCTATCAGGTTTAAATATGTCCTGTTTTCCTTAATCACTTTGGTTGAGATCATTTATGACCATATTTACTATTGTCTCATTATTCATTTTTTATCTTTTAATTCACTTATTCAACAAATGCTATGTTAGTTCATACTGTGTGTCAGGAAGTTTTGTGACTGCTAGAGATAATAGCAGTTAACAACAACAACAAAAAATTGCTGGTAAGGATCTTACATTTCAGGTGTAGGGTTGTGAGGAAGAAAAAGTGAACATGTGTAGAGTGTGTCAGGTGTTGGTAAGTGCTACTGGAGAACACTAAGCCTGGCTGAAAGAGTAGGAGGTGGTACCCATTTTATAGCATGAAATGTTTAAAGTTCTCTAATAAGGCTATGTTTGAGGATTTACTCCAAGAAAACACCATAGTGATCTGTGAGACTATCTGGTAAAAGAGTGTACAAACAAAGAGAACAGCAAATAGAAATGCTGTTAGGTCAGAGAGGTCTTGAGATGTTTGTGTAACAGCATGGAGGCAAGTGTGGCTAAAACAGGTTGAGAGAGTGAGTGATTATGAGTGACTGAAACCATACTCACAGAAAACTAGTCAATCTAATCACACTAGGAGCACAGCCTTGTCTAACTCAATGAGACCAAGCCATGCCTGTGGGGCAACCCAAGACTGGCGGGTCATGGTAGAGAGGTCTGACACAGCGTGGTCCACTGGAGAAGGGAATGGCAAGCCACTTCAGTATTCTTGCCTTGAGAACCCCATGAACAGTATGAAAAAGCGAAATGATAGGATACCAAAAGAGGAACTCCCCAGGTCAATAGGTGCCCAATATGCTACTGGAGATCAGTGGGGAAATAACTCCAGAAAGAATGAAGGAATGGAGCCAAAGCAAAAATAATACCCAGTTGTGGATGTGACTGGTGATAGAAGCAAGATCCGATGCTATAAAGAGCAATATTGCATAGGAACCTGGAATGTCAGGTCCATGAAGCAAGGCAAATTGGAAGTGGTCAAACAAGAGATAGTAAGGGTGAACATCGACATTCTAGGAATCAGTGAACTAAAATGGACTGGAATGGGTGAATTTAACTCAGATGACCATTATATCTACTACTGTGGGCAGGGATCCCTCAGAAGAAATGGAGTAGCCATCATGGTCAACAAAAGAGTCTGAAATGTAGTACTTAGATGCAATCTCAAAAACGACAGAATGATCTCTGTTCGTCTCCAAGGCAAACCATTCAATATCACAGTAATCCAAGTCTATGCCCCAACCAGTAACACTGAAGAAGCTGAAGTTGAACGGTTCTATGAAGACCTACAAGACCTTTTAGAACTAACACCCAAAAAAGATGTCCTTTTCATTATAGGGGACTGGAATGCAAAAGTAGGAAGTCAAGAAACACCTGGAGTAACAGGCAAATTTGGCCTTGGAATGCAGAATGAAGCAGGGCAAAACTAATAGAGTTGTGCCAAGAAAATGCACTCGTCATAGCAAACATCCTCTTCCAACAACACAAGAGAAGACTCTACACATGGACATCACCAGATGGTCAACACCAAAATCAGATTGATTATATTCTATGCAGTCAAAGATGGAGAAGCTCTATACAGTCAACAAAAGCAAGACTGGGAGCTGACTGTGGCTCAGATCATGAACTCCTGATTGCCAGATTCAGACTTAAATTGAAGAAAGTAGGGAAAACCACTAGACCATTCAGGTATGACCTAAATCAAATCCCTTATGATTATACAGTGGAAGTGAGAAATAGATTTAAGGGCCTAGATCTGATAGATAGAGTGCCTGATGAACTATGGAATGAGGTTCGTGACATTGTACAAGAGACAAGAATCAAGACCATCCCCATTGAAAAAAAATGCAAAAAAGCAAAATGGCTGTCTGGGGAGGCCTTACAAATAGCTGTGAAAAGAAGAGAGGCAAAAAGCAAAGGAGAAAAGGAAAGATATAAGCATCTGAATGCAGAATTCCAAAGAATAGCAAGAAGAGATAAGAAAGCCTTCTTCAGCAGTCAATGCAAAGAAATAGAGGAAAACAACAGAATGGGAAAGACTAAAGATCTCTTCAAGAAAATTAGAGATACCAAGGGAATATTTCATGCAAAGATGGGCTCGAAAAAGGACAGAAATGGTATGGACCTAACAGAAGCAGAGGATATTAAGAAGAGGTGGCAAGAATACATGGAAGAACTGTACAAAAAAGATCTTCATGACTCAGATAATCATGATGATGTGATCACTAATCTAGAGCCAGACATCTTGGAATGTGAAGTCAAGTGGGCCTTAGAAAGCATCACTACAAACAAAGCTAGTGGAGGTGATGGAAATCCAGTTGAGCTGTTTCAAATCCTGAAAGATGATGCTGTGAAAGTGCAGCACTCAATATGCCAGCAAATTTGGAAGACTCAGTAGTGGCTACAGGACTGGAAAAGGTCAGTTATAATTCCAATCCCAAAGAAAGGCAATACCAAAGAATACTGAAACTACTGCACAATTGCACTCATCTCGCATGCTAGTAAAGTAATGCTCAAAATTCTCCAAGCCAGGCTTCAGCAATATGTGAACCGTGAACTCCCTGATGTTCAAGCTGGTTTTTGAAAAGGCAGAAGAACCAGAGATCAAATTGCCAACATCTGCTGCATCATGGGCAAAGCAAGAGAGTTCCCGAAAAGCATCTATTTCTGATTTATTGACTATGCCAAAGCCTTTGACTGTGTGGATCACAAGAAACTGTCAAAAATTCTGAAAGAGATGGGAATACCAGACCACCTGACCTGCCTCTTGAGAAATCTGTATGCATGTCAGGAAGCAACAGTTAGAACTGAACATGGAACAACAGACTGGTTCCAAATACGAAAAGGAGTACATCAAGGCTGTATTCGTCACCCTACTTATTTAATGTATATGCAGAGTACATCATGAGAAACGCTGGACTGGAGGAAACACAAGCTGGAATCAAGATTGCCGGGAGAAATATCAATAACCTCAGATATGCAGATGACACCACCCTTATGGCAGAAAGTGAACAGGAGCTAAAAAGCCTCTTGATGAAAGTGAAAGAGGAGAGTGAAAAAGTTGGCTTAAAGCTCAACATTCAGAAAAGGAAGATCATGGCATCCAGTCCCATCAGTTCATGGGAAATAGATGTGGAAACAGTGGAAAGAGTGTCAGACTTTATTTTTTGGGGCTCCCAAATCACTGCAGATGGTGACTGCAGCCATGAAATTAAAAGACACTTACTCCTTAGAAGAAAGGTTATGACCAACCTAGACAGCGTATTGAAAGGCAGAGGCATTACTTTGCCAACTAAGGTCGGTCTAGTCAAGGCTATGGTTTTTCCTGTGGTCATTTATGGATGTGAGCATTGGACTGTGAAGAAGGCTGAGTGCCGAAGTACCAATGCTTTTGAACTGTGGTGTTGGAGAAGCCTCTTGAGAGTCCCTTGGACTGCAAGGAGATCCAACCAGTCCATTCTGAAGGAGATCAGCCCTGGGATTTCTTTGGAAGGAATGATGCTAAAGCTGAAACTCCAGTACTTTGGCCACCTCATGAGAAGAGTTGACTCATTGGAAAAGACTCTGATACTGGGAGGGGTTGGGGGCAGGAGGAGAAGGGCGACTGAGGATGAGATGGCTGGATGGGATCACCGACTCGATGGACGTGCATCTGAGTGAATTCCGGGTAATGGTGATGGACAGGGGGTCCTGGCATGCTGCAAATCATGGGGTCGCAAAGAGTCTGACACGACTGAACGACTGAACTGAACTGAACTGAGTGAGAGAGATAATCGGCTGGAGATGTAAAGAGAGAGAGAAATCTATGTGTATGAATTCAGAGAAACAAATAAGGTTGGAGTTTTTTAACTTTCATGGATTTGTAGAATTTTTAGCAAAAGTATGACATGATCTGATTATGTGTTAAGTCATCACTCTGAATGCTTTATAGAACATAGGGGCTGACCTGAAATATTACTGCACCAGAGAGGGGGCTACAAGAATAATCCAGGATTGAGATGCTAGGAACCTGAATCAGGTGGGCAGCAGTGGAAATAGTGAAATAGTTGGATTCTGAAAAGAGTTAGGAGCCAGTATGTTAGTCATTCAGTTGTGTCCTACTCTTTGTGACCCCATGTGTGGTAGGCCACTAGACTCCTCCATCCATGGGATTCTCCAGGCAAGGATACAGGAGTGTGTTGCAATACCCTTCTCCAGAACTGAGATAATTTTCTGACCGGTTGGATGATAGATATAAAAGTATTCAGGAAATCCCAGAGATTTTGTGCTAAGCTCTGAAGGATGAGAAAAATGTGGGATAAGAAAAATCAGTAGTATAGTGATATGGGATCAGGAACTTATTTTTGGACAGATTTTAAGGAAATGTTAATTAGAAATCAAGTAATGATTTGCAAAAGCAATTTATTCTGATGCTGGAGTTAAGAAGAGGCATCCTGACTGGAGATATAAATTGAAGGGTCATTATTTGTATACAGATGATATTTAATGTCATATGTTAGACACTGAAAAAAATAAATTATTCTCAAAATGAGTTGAAAGTTAAAGAGGCACCCTTTGTTCTGTGGATAAACAAAAAACAAGCAACACAACTAATACTGGTGGATATTCTAACTTCTTTGGATATATTAATAGAATATTAATAATAATAAACTAATATTTTTTGATATGTAGGACACAAGTATAAATTATTAAAAAAGAAAAGTGAGAAGCAATAGATGATTTGGGGAACAAAAGAAGAAGGGAAAGATATTTTTAGTTAATAGATTTGATACTGTGTTTCAATCTGTAAAACAAGAATAGAATGTTCTAAAAAAAGGAGCTAGAGATGATATATGAGCTGAAGTCTTGCTGAAGTGTACAGTGAGATGAGTAAAAAGAATCATAGGACACTGTTATTTTAGAAAACTGAGAGTAAAGGAATGATCTTAAAAGCTTGTGTAGATAAAGAAAAAAACAGGTTAAAATGAAACAGGAATTATTCTGGTACCAGGAAATGCTCAAAAACCTGAAGAAAAATTATTTTATCCTAGAATTTTGTATCAGCAAAATTTTTACTATTGGAATTCAAGGACTCAGAAAATAAACTTCTCCTTCACCTTTTATTAGAGTGTTACTTAAAGTTATAATCTGGTGGAAGGTAGTGAAAAATGGGATTCCAAAGATTTGATATTTTTCTTAAAATTCTAGAACAATTTAAGGAGGTGGTAAAGACAATTAATGTATATACAAATAAAATGGCATTTGATAACCCTAGAAAAAAGTAGGATTGCAAAAACATCTATATGAGAGAAAAACATAACCCAGTACAATGAACAAAACCTCTAGCACTAATCACTCTTTATTGATTTTCAGACTTAGAACAATGTAGAAGTGATTTAATTGAGAACAAACTGTAAATAGTATCAACTTGAGGCAGATAAAAGTAGAGGCTATCAAAATTAGAAGCTGGAAGGTAGGAAAGGATAAGTTAAGGGTAGGGTAGAGACACATAATTTTGTGCAAAAGAAGTCTCTATTTTTTGGAATATGAAATAAGGTTATAAATAAGGTTACAAGTGGATTGTGTGTGTGTGCTAAGTCGCTCAGTCATGTCTGACTCTTTGCCACCCCATGGACTGTAGCCTGCCAGGTTTCTCTCTCCATGGAATTCTCCAGGCAAAAATACTTGAGTGGGTTGCCATGCCTCCTCCAGGAGATCTTCCTGATGCAGGGATCAAACTAGTGTCTCCAGTGTCTCCTGCATTGGCAGGTGTGTTCTTTACCACTCGCACCACCTGGTAAGCCCTATAAGCAGATTATTTCCAGCTGAAGAGTAGAACTAATAATATTGCCATATTAGGGAGGGAAAGGTAAGAGGTAATGAGCAAGATATAAATGACTTATGTATGAGTTATAGCATGGTCAAAGTTATAGTTTTTCCAGTAGTCATGTAAGGATGTAAGTTGGATCATAAGGAAGGCTGAGCACCGAAAAATTGATGCTTTCAAGTTGTGGTACTGGAGAAGACTCTTGAGAGTCCCTTTGATTACAAGGAGATCAAACAAGTCAATCCTAAGTGGCATTAACCCTAAATATTTATTGGAAGGACTGATGATGAAGCTGGAGCTCCAATAATTTGGCCTCCTGTTGTGAAGAGCCAGCTCATTGGGAAAGACCTTGATGCTGGGAAAGATTGAAGGCAATAGGAGTAGGGAGTGGCAGAGGATGAGATAGTTAGATAGCACCACCGACTTAATGGATATGAATTTGAGCAAACTCTGGGAGATAGTGGAGGATAGAGGAGCCTGGTGTGCTGCATGGGGTTGCAAAGATTTGGACATGACTTAGCAACTGAACAACAACAATGAGTTATGAATAGGAAGGTAATGAATAAAGTCTAAATCTGATAAGTCAAAAAAAATCAAACAGTTGCATGGGTGTGTTATTTATTAATATAAATCATATGAAGAACAGAAGCCAGTAATAATGAACATTGTTAAAATTGCTATGAGCAGTAAAATTAAGCTTAGGATAGGAGAAGGAAGGAAAGAAGAAAATCATTTTAATCACAGGTCCTTTAACATAGTTTGATTTTTATCTGTGTGTGTGTAGGAACTTAATTGTTTTTGTTTGTTTTAGATTAGAAATAAAACCAAAAGTTAAAAGTATCATAATGCTTTTATTAAACAACAACTTTTGAAATGAGTTGCTTTTAGATATATCTGATTGAGATTTTTTAACACGGAACTTGTGTATTTGTATAATATGTACAAGCTTTCTGGTTTTTCTGTTTTTTACTGCCTATATGTGTTTGTCCTTTCTCTAGAACATTGTTGAGAGGTTTTGGTATGCTTGTGTGAATGGTATAAAAGGTATGCAAATAGAATACCTTTCTGTTCTTGCTCTTCCTTCCTCTGAATTGTGAAGCTCATCATCTGTAGTTCCCTTTTATGTTAGGGTGGGTTTATTATTGAAAACACTGAAAGATTGCCTTTCCCACAGCCCATAATGTGTGCTTCCTGGGAAATAATGAACACATGTAGCGGCACAATACATATTTTAGATTAGAATTAGCCTCAAAATACCAGACTACTACTAGGTTTTGCACACAGTTATGCAGAGCCCCTTTTTGTTCAGAAGGGCTAATGTCTTCGAATACACCGGAAGGAAAGGGGAAAAAAACCTCAGACCTGCAGCAAATGTGGCTTGTGGTATTGTCTATCAGGCTTGCCAGTTTTATTCCAGCCAAGATGTCACTGTGAAAAAGAGAATGCTTCAAGAGGGAATGGTTCTCAAGGTTACTATTCTATGCTAACTCCCTCTCCATTTTTCATGTTATGTTCAGGTTGGAGCAATTTTATCCCTAGTGATGAGAAAGTAAAAGTCTCATTCCCCACACCCACCCCCCACCCTATGTGTCTGGCAAAAGACCATGAACACTTCTCTTTGCTGCTTTTGTTCTTTGGATTTCTGTCTATCTGAGATTTGTGAGAGTGTATTTGAAAGACTTTCTGTATTTCTAGTACTTAGGTGTGTAGATATTCCCTTAAAAATATCACTGGCATATCTTTGTGCAGGATATGATTAAGATATAATTTGACTGTCAGTACCCTAAAGAGGAAATGAGTTCTGTTTGTATTTTATTAGGCAGGGCCATTGGTTAGGCACTTTCCTGAACCAAGATAATGATAGGTATATGTGCTCTTATTAATTAATATACAAGCAAAACAAGATTACCAAGAGAAAAATTCACAGAGCCTTACGTGAAGTTCTCACAAGTAATTGTGAACAATACTTACCTGTTTCACTTGAACTTCTAGTTGCAATTCCTCTCTGGGATAACCTGGAATCCTTGGCTTGAAGAACTCAAATACATTAAATATTTAAATATTATTCTTTTAAGGGTATAAAGAAGGACCCAAGGCTGATACCTGAAAGATCTTTGACAATTTTAACATATAATCTTTGTGATCTCATGAATCTCCTATGATTTCAATTCTACTTGCATATTCTAGTCACCTGGGAGGTGGTTAATAAACCCTAGTAAGGTAAAGTAAAGTGAAGTCGCTCAGTCGTGTCTGACTCTTTGAGACCCCATGGACTGTAGCTTACTGCGTTCCTTCATCCATGGGATTTTCCAGGCAAGAGTACTGGAGTGGGTTGCCCTACTTGTTATCAAAGTTCTCTGTGGGAGCTTCCTTTTGGCTTAGCTGGGCTGGGTTTTCACTCATTCAGGATGTTATAACAAATTCCATAAGCTTACAAATAACAGAACTTTATTTCTCACAGTTCTAGATACAGAGCAGTCTAAGATCAAGGACCAGCAGATTTGATGTCTGGGGAGAACCTATTTCCTGATACATAGACTTCTGTCTTCTTGCTGTGACCTAACATAGGAGAGAGAGGGAGAGGGAGATAGCACAAGAGCAAGCAAGCACTCATCTTAAAAGGACACTCATCTATTATGGGAACCACATCCTTATGGCATCATCTAAACCTGATTATTTCCTACATGCCCCACCTACAAATACCATCACATTATGGGGTTAGGGCTTCAACATATGAATTTTAGGGGGATTCAAACTTTCAATCTGTAGAATGTTACTCCTGACCCCCCAGATTAATTTCTTCTCACATGTAAAAATTATCACATCCATCCCAGCAGCCCCCAAGGTCTTAACTTGTTCCAGCATCAACTCCAAAGTCTCATTTAAATATCACTAAATCAGATGCAGATGAGACTAGAGATATGCTTCAACCAGATAAGCTATGTGCTTTCCTAATTTCTGGTGGGTTAGATATGGGACAGATATCCTCATTCCAAAAGGGACAATTAGGAAAGAAGAAAGGGGAGATGTGTCCTGATCAAGTTCAAAACAGGGAAAATACCATTAGATACTAAGCCTTGAGAATGATCCTTGTTGGTTTGATGCTTTGCTCTCCCACTGCACAGCAATCCCACGTTAACCCATTGGGGTAGTGGCATCAACCCCATGACTTAGTGGGGCACCCCATCTCTGACCTAGTGGAGCCCTGCCCATGTGGACCTGCTGAGATGGCTCTGCTGGGTAGCACTCCTATCCTTTGAGACAAAGGTGGATACAGTCTTGCTCCCTGGAGGAATAGTAGCCCTAATAATCTCTGAATCACCTTTGGAGTCCTTTTCTGGAAGGATAGAAAATGTTTGTAGCATTTCTTCATTCCATTATATTTTTTGTTTCCTGTAATCCTAGCAGCTGGTATTAATGTTGTTATAATCTTATCCCAATTCCTTGCTTCTTTGTGTTGGCTGTTTAAATCCATGGTTCACACTCACATTAATTTCTCTGTCAAATGATCTGTCAGCCACACCTTTGTTATTCTCTTCTGAACATACTTCTTCATTCTGTGCAACATGGACAGGCTGAGAATTTTCCAAATCTTTAAGTTCTTGTTCCTTTTGTTTAATAACTCCTTATTCATTTCTCTCTTCTTAAATTTTACCATAAACCGACAGGAGAAACCAAGTCATTCTGTTAACACTTTGCTTAGAAATCTCTTCAGCAAAATATCCAGTTGTAGAGAAGAAGTTGTTGAGTCAACCATGAAAGCTTCTATACCAGCCTTGACTGTAAGCTTCTTTACAATACTATGCCTGTTTTGGAAAAGTTGCTATTATACCAATAGCTGTAGAAAACCAAGAATATTTTAAAAGAGCCTTGTAAATACATCAACTTAATAATAACTATTAAGTTTTCTCAGGACTATTTTAGGATGGTTGCAACATTCATTATCCTTTCTTTGAAAGCATCAAGCTCTGAAACAAGAGCATCATGGTTTAACAAAGATTTATTCAAGATTAAGTGGTGAGGGCTTTTCTCCCCTTGAGCATGTTCGGAAATTATTCCTTCATAGCTTGTAACTATGTGTCCATATTGATATATCATACAAATCAAAGAAAAATTCATTTTTTTACTAAAGAAATAGTGGTAACAAATCACTGTATTTATATGTACCATCAAACAAAAGAGGGTAGTATTTGGGTATATATTTGCATTTTATGTGACTTTTTCATCCCAAATCACCAAATGTGTTATGAAAAAATTAAAATTTCACCATTTGAATAATTGTTTTTGATGAAGTAATGACATTAACATTTTGCTTAACATAGTAATTTAGAGAAAGTAAAAAATCTAATCCCCAAAAGCAAACAACAATGTGCATGTAATAGGCATAGGGATTTAGAATGTTTTTGATTTCCTGCATAGGCAAATCCTATGCCATATGCAATATGATTGTCCTAAATTTATTGTGCCACCTTTCTAAGGGCAATGAACTCTTTTACATATACTTCTTTGTCTTTGACCTTGATGCTTTGCTGTAAAGGCATTCAGTAATGGCTCCTACGTGACAGAAAAACATCTGATTTGGCAAGTATGTACTTTATGAAATGTGATATGGTATCAATCATCATTAACCCAAATATCCCCGTCACATGCAGTGCCTGACCTCATCACATCTGGTTTCCTGTTTGAAAATTCTTCACTTTGTGGAAATTTTGCTGATAACAATGCTCAGGATGATCTCTAGGCAATGGAAACTGACAAAAGATGAATTATCTGTCACTCAAGAGGATGCCCTGACCATGGAAACAATCAAGTACAACTGTCCATTATTATTATTTTTTCCCCTTGGCTTTCTTTATTTCTTAGATTAGTTTCCAGCTCAGCATCTGCTTTAAAAGCCTACTAAGAACCTCAAGAGAAAATATGAAGTAGAGGACTTCTAGTGAAATTATTCTTGGTTATTAGCAAATACCATCCTTTCCTCTGTGTTTGACCAAATTATATTTTGAATCATAACACATTAATTTTGCCAAAAGGGCACTTAAAAGTACACATATACCATGTGTGGATATCATAAGATGTTTCAACAGCTATTAAATGTCTGGGCAGATTGTAAGTTTGTGACTAGGAATCTCTGGATTTATTCTCCTTCTAAAATGTCTTAGATAATTAGTAATGTGATATCAGTAACAGAATGTGACTATATATTAGATGAAAAATATTTTATCATTTAAAATTGACCAGAAGAGTTATTTTAATATATATTTTTTCTCAGCAAGCACTAATTCTAGGCTGTTTTACAAAGGAACTGCGGTATATGAAACCACTTCCTCTTTGCCAAAGATATACAAAACAGCATCACAGCAGGCAGGTAACAGAAAATCATACTTTTCTTTTTGGCAGTTCAAGATATTTCAGGGACGCGAGTTGGTGATGGGTAAGAGGGTCAAATCAGTAAGTGACTATTGTAACTTTGTGTGAGCACGAGAACTATCTGAAAATTTAATTACCAGGTGAGGAGTTAAATGGTTTGGGAAAGCCCAGTGGATTTTGAAGTGTTAAGAGAATTGTACGAGGAAAGATTTCTTTAAGATTTATGTCTAGATTATGGTGTCAAACTCAATTGCCACCACTAGGTGCATAGGGTATAGACAAGTTTGGTTACACCTTAAAATGCAGCAGCAGAATTATAACTTCATGTAACCATAAGACTGAATCTCACAAACATTTAAGCAAAAGAAAACATGTATAAGGCAGTATATAAGCATGTATTTTAAATGATTCTCTTTCCATAAAGTTAAAAAAGACGAAGCAATTCTGAGGCATGAGAAGTTAAGATGGTAGTTTCCTTGGGGCAATAATGATAGGAAGGAGGCACAAGGGAGCTCCTGGGGTGTTGATAATACTGCCTATATAGATTAATTCAATTTATAAATGTTCATTGAGCTGTATACTTATGATTTGTGTCTTTTTCAGTCTATATATTCTACTATAATACAAAGTTTTAAAAATATGTCCCAACAAGTTTTCAAATTTGCAAAAATGTTTGTCAGTTTTTTTTTTTTTTTAAACTTGTGGTTAAATGTGTAACTTTCTTATTCTGGCATTTGATAGAGGCATGAGTACAGAAAACAGTTTTCTTGCCATCAGTTCAGTTCAGTTCAGTTCAGTCGTTCAGTCGTGTCCGACTCTTTGCAACCCCATGAATCACAGCACGCCAGGCCTCCCTGTCCATCACCATCTCCCGGAGCTCACTCAGACTCACATCCATCGAGTCCATGATGCCATACAGCCATCTCATCCTGGGTGATCCCCTTCTCCTCCTGCCCCCAATCCCTCCCAGCATCAGAGTCTTTTCCAATGAGTCAACTCTTCGCATGAGGTGTCCAAAGTACTGGAGCTTCTGACCATAAGTGGTGACTGGTACTTGGCCTCCGTATCAAGAGGAATTAATGGGAGATAAGGACCCTGAGAACTATAGGGGCCTTGCCTTTCTACAGGGGGCATATGTTTTAATATTTCTGTTTGGTGCCATGTGGGTATGTGTGCTGAGGGCTACCAGGTTTTATAATTATAATTAAATTCAACCAGGAGTCTTGGTTTTATTTGAAAACTTCCAGTTTTCAGTTTTGGGTAATTTTATGCACTGTGACACTAGAGGAAGTTCTAGGTCAGGTCTGACCTCCAGTTTGACCCCTTTGGTGTAGAAGGGTGGATTGTCTGGTCGGGTCTCTGGGGCTATCTCTGGACAGGTGTTAAATAGTTGAAGAGAGGAACATGAAGATAAATAGAGGCAGGAAGGAACATACATACTCTTTTTAAATTAAATTTTATATGTGATTTGTGCTTGTGTTAAGGATAGTTTCTTCATTTTAACCTTTGGGAGTTTAGAAAATGTAACATACTGTGGTGCTGGAGAAGACTCTTGAGAGTCTCTTGGACTGCATGGAGATCAAACCAGTCAACCCTAAAGGAAATCAACCTTGAATATTCTTTGGAAGGACTGATGCTGAAGCTGAAGCTACAATACTTTGGCCCTGATGTGAAGAGCTGACTCATTGGAAAAGGCCTTGATGTTGGGAAAAATTGCAGGCAGGAGGAGAAAGGGGTGACAGAGGATGAGATGGTTGCATGGTATCATTGACTCGTGGACATGAATTTGAGTAAACTCCAGGAGATAGTGAAGGACAGGGAAGCCTGGCATGTTGCAATCCATGGGGTCACAAAGAGTTGGACATGACTGAGTGAATGAACAACAGCAACAAATAGCATCTCAAATTTGAAGAATAGTGATATTGCTGGCCATCATTTCTCAAGTACTTTGAACATGTTTTCTCTTTGTGTGTGTGTGTGTGTGTTAGTTGCTCAGTCATATCTGATTCTTTGCAACCCCATGGACTATATAGCTCACTAGGCTTCTCTGTTCCTGGGATTTTCCAGGCAAAAATACTGGAGTGGGTTACCATTCCCTTCTCCATGGGATCTTCTCTGCCCAGGGATCAAACCTGAGTCTCCTGCATTACAGGAAGATTCTTTATCATCTGAACCACCAGGGAAGCCCATATTTTCTCCTTGATTCTCCCCAAATGCATATTTATTGGTTGTTCAGATGGTAAAAGCATCTGTCTACAATGTGGGAGACCCGGGTTCAATCCCTGTGTTGGGAAGATTCCCTGGAGAAGGAAATGGAAATCCACTCCAGTACTATTGCCTGGAAAATCCCACAGACAGATGAGGCTGGTAGGCTACAGTCCATGGAGTTGCAAAGGGTCGGACACGACTAAGCGACTTCACTCACTTCACTATATTGTTCTCAGCACTGTGCTAAGCATTCAAGATTCATCTTCTCACTTAACACCCAGATACAGTGATGGCCAACAATTTGTGGGTGAGCAAAACTGAAGTTTGCCTACATTTATAACATGTTAGTGATAATTGGGATTCAGATTGAGTCCATAGAGCTTGAACTCTTAACCACTAACCAATAACTAACTACTCAATAACCTTATTACTGTATTTAGAGATATGTGAGTCAAGAATTTTCAAACATATATTACACATAAATAAGGGAAGCATGAATCCTTAAATGACATGACAGAAGTGACATGGCTATTTTGTGAGAGAGTTTTGATATAGGCCTCTTGATCTTAGAATTTCTCTCCTGTATCCTGAAGGTCAAGGTCATCCAGAGAGTTAATTTCATCTTAGTAGATTTCCCTAAGAATGGATTCTTTCCTATCAAATAGCAGTACCATTATCCTTTATTTGTGGGTATAATAAAAATAAAATCAACTTTATCTTAGGTGATAAGATATACCTCAAACAAGAAGCTAACTGGTGTCTGATGTGCGTACTGAATTATCATTCTTGATGCTGAGGATAACAAGTCATGGTGCTTCTTCTCTCAGCTAGTGAATTTGAAAGCCAGGCGTTCATCCAAGTACACAGATGTTTAGCCTTGTGTAGACAAAACCTCTGAATGACTGATACAGTTTTCACTTTAAATTGCATTCTTTGGTACCCAACAGTGGCAGAGTATCAGGGAAATAAATGTGTCACTTTAAAATGAATTTTTTTAATCTTGACCAATAGCAGAGACAGTTGATGGAGAAAATTTAAGTTTTATGGTTCAATGTATTAATCTTATATTGTGTTTACTTAAATTTTAATTGGTCCTTTTGGATTTTCCACTTTTCTTCCACTGACCAGTGATTAAAGTTCACAGTGCTGTTTACTAGATGGAATTTAAGCAATCTCAACAATTAAAATAAAACTTAGCAAAATAAAACTTAGTTTTACCCATTCTTTCTTTTCCTACTTAGTCTAGTCAGGAATTCATAAAATATTTAATGCCACACATGAAACTTAAGAGTCGGAGAACTGTCTCTTGAAATAGGCTGGAATGTATCAAACAAAGCATTTTATTTGTTTTCTTGTTTCCTAAATGTTTACAGTAAAAGGAAATGGGGTTACTGTATTTTTGCTAAATTCACTAGACCTTCTATTCAGTCTGTTAATTGTCTGCTCCTATCATGTGGTCTTAATGAAAAGAATCCATTTTTATCCAGCACCCTCCATTGTAGCCCTGACGTTACCATGGAAATGAAATAGCTTGTCCTGGCATTGTCTGCTGCACATATTTACAGCACATTAGGTAACACCCGGGCATTAAAATCTCACAGTGCAACAGGTTTTTATTTTTAAAGATCACCAGCAATACCATTTCCCTTTACATTAGTTTCTTGACATTTGTAGTCTATGGTGGATGACCATGCAAGCAATAATTATCAGCCTGGTCTTAGGTGGGCAGTTAGATGAGATTTTTCACTAACTTATATAACGTTATATAATATATACATATAACAATGCATATTATATTGTTATATGTGTTATGTATTGCTATATGTATTATACTATATAACGCATATAATATGGAATCTTCATAACATAAAAACAGAAAAGCTTGTCTTAGTCTATTTTAAAGTCTAAACATACATTATTCTTCTAGAAGTTGTCTCAAATATGTACAGTTATATTGTTATACAATATTTGTGCATAATCATTAGTTTTTAGGGCTTCCCACGAGGCTCAGTGATAAAGAATCCACCTGCCAATGCAGGAGATGTGGGTTCAGTCCCTGGGTGAAGAAGATCACCTGGAGAAGGAAATGGCAACCCACTCCAGTATTCCTGCCTGGGATATCCCATGAACAGTAGAACCTGGAAAGCTATAGTCGCAAAAGAGTTGGACACGACTTAGTGACTTAACAACAACAACAATTAGTTGTTAATTTAAAACACACACATACAGCATAAAAACTGAGTTGTTTATTCAGTGTCTTACTGAAGACTATAGCCCAGGAGACAGCCTCTCAGCTTGCTCTGAGAAACTGTTCTGAATAGATACGGATGGAGATCACTTTTTATATGATTTTGGTGAAGTGGGGACATGCAACCAAGCACACATCTCAGTAGAAGGTTACTGCTAGTTATAAGGAATAGATATCTTCAGTTCAAATGCTCAGTCATGTCCAACTCTTTGTGACCCCAGGGACTGCAGCACACCAGGCTTCCCTATCCATCACCAACTCATGGAGCTTACTCAAAGTCATGTCCATAGAGTCGGTGATGTCATCCAACCATCTCATCCTCTGTCGTCCCCTTCTCCTCCAGCCCTCAATCTTTCCCAGAATTAGGGTCTTTTCCAATGAGTCAGTTCTTTGCATCAGGTGGCCAAAGTATTGGAGTTTCAGCTTCAGCATCAGTCCTTCCCATGAATATTCAGGGTTGATTTCCTTTAGGATGGAATGGTTGAATCTCCTTGCAGTTCAAGGGACTCTCAAGAGTCTTCTCCAACACCGCAGTTCAAAAGCATCAATTCTTTGGTACTCAGCTTTCTTTATAACCCACTCCAGTGTTCTTGCCTGGAGAATCCAGGAATGGGGGAGCCTGGTGGGCTGCTGTCTATGGGGTCACACAGAGTTAGACACGACTGAAGCGACTTAGCTGCAGCAGCAACTTTCTTTATAGTCCAACTCTCACTTCCATATATAAATACTGGAAAAAACATACTTACCTTAGTTAATAGATTTAGTGCTTTTCTAAGTAAGGGAGGATGCAATACTCTGAGTTCATTAAAAATTTGTCCTGAAAATCTCTCTCTCTCTCTGAATCTGTGTTCTTTTTTCTTTATCAGATCCCACAATAGTTCCTAGACAGTTATTTAATATTTCAAATTTATATTCAATTCCCACACAGTGGTAGGCATTACTGACCACTGCTTTTCTAAGATTGATTCTCAGTTAGAGATCTCAGTTCTTAATGTTAACATTTCCACACATTTTAAACTACTTACTTATTTCCTCCATTAGAAATAGAAATAACTTTCCTATTCAAGGCTGTTATTCTCCACCCATGGTCTTGACTCTGTCCTTTCTAAACCCCTTTAGGCCCTGAATCTCTACTTGGCTGTTCTAAGATTGCCCCTCAAACTATCACCATGCCACTTATAGCAGGACTTAAGGGAATTGCAAAGAAACCCTTGTGTTTCTGGTAAGACTTTGATTCTTACCATGTGTTTGATTCAACGCTGGCCAGACCATGATTTTATGAAGCCCCAAAGTGCCGCATGCTTTGGGGAAGACTCACCCTCTATCCCCATCACCTGCCACACCTCCTTTCTTAGTGTTACATGGTGTTGAGGAGACCAGTCCCAAGAAATAGCAAGTTGATTCCTCACATTCTTTGAGAAACCAGCAGGATTAATTTCATCATGACCCACCTTGGGCACAAATGCAAGTCCAAGCCATCATGATTTTGGCTCCATGGGGCTCTGTCTGACCCCTAATCTGAAAGAATCTTTCTCCCTTCCCCATTTGTCCACACTGTTCCACTTCACCCTCTACCAAATTCCTTACATCTTTTGTTCTTACCAATTCATCACCTTTTCATTTAAATGAAGTCCAGATATCCTCTTAGAAAACAGCTCTCTGAATGGTGCCATCTTTTTCATCCATGTTCCATGGGAGTGAGGTGGAACAGATGTTCTCATTTCTCATTATCTCTTTCAGACCCCTGCCCACCTCTTTTTTGTCAAAACCGTCAGTTTGTTTTAAGCATATGACTAGCATCCTCTACACTTTGTGAACATTCATCTGTAAAAGTATCAGTTATACCTTCTCATCTGTAGAGCTTTTAGTAATTGATTTCACTTTGTCATTTTTCTTTGTATCTTAAACATCCAGATAAGCACTGTGTATAACACCGTGAACTCTCAGTTCCTTGACTGCTTTATCTTCAACTCCCGGAGCTTACTCAAACTCATGTCCATAGAGTTAGTGATGCCATCCAACCATCTCATCCAGTGATTGCATCTTCCGCTTATCCTCAACCACCCTCTCTTCGTCATATTCCAAACATGTCATTACAAAACACTTCAATTTCCACAAAATCTTGATTTTAGGAATTCCACTCCATGGCAGTCAGAAATTTCCAGCTTACTTATTCATCATGCCTCCTGCAGTTATTTTTACTCTGTAAGTACTTCTAAAATGCCAGCTTTTAAATCTGTCAGTATAACCTCACGCATCTCCACTTCTCTTCTTATCCAGATTACATTGCCACTGTTTATATTTATCATCACAGGAGTCTCTTGAATTCAGTTCAACTTTCTTGTCTCTCATTTTTTTACATTGCCTGGTAGATGCCAACACTCGGTAACTCCCTTTTTCAGGCATACATGTACAATAGTAGCCAAACATAGGAGGAAAAATAGACTCATTATTTCATTTTAAAATCATAATAACAAGCCTGTGTGTTTTCTTAGGAACACTTAGCTCTCATACTCCATTTCTTTTTTTTTTTAATCTTTAATTCTTACATGCGTTCCCAAACATGAAACCCCCTCCCACCTCCCTCCCCATAACATCTCTGGGTCATCCCCATGCACCAGCCCCAAGCATGCTGTATCCTGCTTCAGACATAGACTGGCGATTCAATTCTTACATGATAGTATACATGTTAGAATGCCATTCTTCCAAATCATCCCACCCTCTCCCTCTCCCTCTGAGTCCAAAAGTCCGTTATACACATCTGTGTCTTTTTTGCTGTCTTGCATACAGGGTCGTCATTGTCATCTTTCTAAATTCCATATATATGTGTTAGTATACTGTATTGGTGTTTTTCTTTCTGGCTTACTTCACTCTGTATGATCGGCTCCAGTTTCATCCATCTCATCAGAACTGATTCAAATGAATTCTTTTTAACGGCTGAGTAATACTCCATTGTGTATATGTACCACTGCTTTCTTATCCATTCATCTGCTGATGGACATCTAGGTTGTTTCCATGTCCTGGCTATTATAAACAGTGCTGCGATGAACATTGGGGTACATGTGTCCCTTTCAATTCTGGTTTCCTCGGTGTGTATGCCCAGCGGTGGGATTGCTGGGTCATACGGTAGTTCTATTTGCAATTTTTTAAGGAATCTCCACACTGTTCTCCATAGTGGCTGTACTAGTTTGCATCCCCACCAACAGTGTAGGAGGGTTCCCTTTTCTCCACACCCTCTCCAGCATTTATTGCTTGCAGATTTTTGGATTGCAGCCATTCTGACTGGTGTGAAGTGGTACCTCATTGTGGTTTTGATTTGCATTTCTCTAATAATGAGTGATGTTGAGCATCTTTTCACGTGTTTGTTAGCCATCCATATGTCTTCTTCAGAGAAATGTCTATTTAGTTCTTTGGCCCATTTTCTGATTGGGTCGTTTATTTTTCTGGAATTGAGCTGCATAAGTTGCTTGTATATTTTTGAGATTAGTTGTTTGTCAGTTGCTTCATTTGCTATTATTTTCTCCCATTCAGAAGGCTGTCTTTTCACCTTGCTTATAGTTTCCTTTGTTGTGCAGAAGCTTTTAATTTTAATTAGATCCCATTTGTTTATTTTTGCTTTTATTTCCAGAATTCTGGGAGGTGGATCATAGAGGATCCTGCTGTGATTTATGTCTGAGAGTGTTTTGCCTATGTTCTCCTCTAGGAGTTTTATGGTTTCTGATCTTACATTTAGATCTTTAATCCATTTTGAGTTTATTTTTGTGTGCGGTGTTAGAAAGTGATCTAGTTTCATTCTTTTACAAGTGGTTGACCAGTTTTCCCAGCACCACTTGTTAAAGAGATTGTCTTTACTCCATTGTATATTCTTGCCTCCTTTGTCAAAGATAAGGTGTCCATATGTGTGTGGATTTATCTCTGGGCTTTCTATTTTGTTCCATTGATCTATATGTCTGTCTTTGTGCCAGTACCATACTGTCTTGATGACTGTGGCTTTGTAGTAGAGCCTGAAGTCAGGCAAGTTGATTCCTCCAGTTCCATTCTTCTTTCTCAAGATTGCTTTGGCTATTCGAGGTTTTTTGTATTTCCATACAGATCTTGAAATTATTTGTTCTAGTTCTGTGAAAAATGTGGCTGGTAGCTTGATAGGGATTGCATTGAATTTGTAAATTGCTTTGGGTAGTATACTCATTTTCACTATATTGATTCTTCCGATCCATGAACATGGTATATTTCTCCATCTATTACTGTCCTCTTTGATTTCTTTCATCAGTGTTTTATAGTTTTCTATATATAGGTCTTTAGTTTCTTTAGGTAGATATATTCCTAAGTATTTTATACTTTCCGTTGCAATGGTGAATGGAATTGTTTCCTTAATTTCTTTTTCTACTTTCTCATTATTCATGTATAGGAATGCAAGGGATTTCTGTGTGTTGATTTTATATCCTGCAACTTTACTATATTCATTGATGAGCTCTAGTAATTTTCTGGTGGAGTCTTTAGGGTTTTCCATGTAGAGGATCATGTCATCTGCAAACAGTGAGAGTTTTACTTCTTCTTTTCCAATTTGGATTCCTTTTATTTCTTTTTCTGCTCTGATTGCTGTGGCCAAAACTTCCAGAACTATGTTGAATAGTAGCGGTGAAAGTGAGCACCCTTGTCTTGTTCCTGACTTTAGGGGAAATGCTTTCAATTTTTCACCATTGAGGATAATGTTTGCTGTGGGTTTGTCATATATAGCTTTTATTATGTTGAGGTATGTTCCTTCTATTCCTGCTTTCTGGAGAGTTTTTATCATAAATGGATGTTGAATTTTGTCAAAGGCCTTCTCTGCATCTATTGAGATAATCATATGGTTTTTATTTTTCAATTTGTGAATGTGGTGAATTACATTGATCGATTTGCAGATATTGAAGAATCCTTGCATTCCTGGGATAAAGCCCACTTGGTCATGGTGTATGATCTTTTTAATGTGTTGTTGGATTCTGATTGCTAGAATTTTGTTGAGGATTTTTGCATCTATGTTCATCAGTGATATTGGCCTGTAGTTTTCTTTTTTTGTGACATCTTTGTCAGGTTTTGGTATTAGGGTGATGGTGGCCTCGTAGAATGAGTTTGGAAGTTTACCTTCCTCTGCAATTTTCTGGGAGAGTTTGAGGAGGATAGGTGTTAGCTCTTCTTGAAATTTTTGGTAGAATTCAGCTGTGAAGCCATCTGGACCTGGGCTTTTGTTTGCTGGAAGATTTCTGATTACAGTTTCAATTTCTGTGCTTGTGATGGGTCTGTTAAGATTTTCTATTTCTTCCTGGTTCAATTTTGGAAAGTTGTTCTTTTCTAAGAATTTGTCCATTTCTTCCACGTTGTCCATTTTATTGGCATACAACTGCTGATAGTAGTCTCTTATGATCCTTTGTATTTCTGTGTTGTCTGTTGTGATCTCTCCATTTTCATTTCTAATTTTATTGATTTGATTTTTCTCTCTTTGCTTCTTGATGAGTCTGGCTAGTGGTTTGTCAATTTTATTTATCCTTTCAAAGAACCAGCTTTTGTCTTTGTTGAATTTTGCTATGGTCTCTTTTGTTTCTTTTGCATTTATTTCTGCCCTAATTTTTAAGATTTTTCCTTCTACTAACTCTGGGGTTCGCCAATTCTTCCTTTTCTAGTTGCTTTAGGTGTAGAGTTAGGTTATTTATTTGACTTTTTTCTTATTTCTTGAGGTATGCCTGTATTGCTATGAACTTTCCTCTTAGCACTGCTTTTATAGTGTCCCACAGGTTTTGGGTTGTTGTGTTTTCATTTTCATTAGTTTCTATGCATATTTTGACTTCTTTTTTGATTTCTTCTGTGATTTGTTGGTCATTCAGAAGTGTGTTGTTCAACCTCCATATGTTGGAATTTTTAATAGTTTTTCTCCTGTAATTGAGATCTAATCTTAATGCATTATGGTCAGAAAAGATGCTTGGAATGATTTCGATTTTTTTGAATTTATCAAGTATAGATTTATGGCCCAGGATGTGATCTATCCTGGAGAAGGTTCCATGAGCACTTGGACAAAAGGTGAAATTCATTGTTTTGGGGTGAAATGTCCTATAGATATCAATTAGGTCTAACTGGTCTAATGTATCATTTAAAGTTTGCGTTTCTTTGTTAATTTTCTGTTTAGTTGATCTGTCCGTAGGTGTGAGTGGGGTATTAAATTCTCCCACTATTATTGTGTTATTGTTGATTTCCCCTTTCATACTTGTTAGCATTTGTCTTACATATTGTGGTGCTCCTATATTGGGTGCATATATATTTATAATTGTTTTATCTTCTTCTTGGCTTGATCCTTTGATCATTATGTAGTGGCCTTCTTTGTCTCTTTTCACAGCCTTTGTTTTAAAGTCTATTTTATCGGATATGAGTATTGCCACTCCTGCTTTCTTTTGGTCTCTATTTGCGTGGTATATCTTTTTCCAGCCCTTCACTTTCAGTCTGTATGTGTCCCTTGTTTTGAGGTGGGTCTCTTGTAAGCAGCATATACAGGGGTCTTGTTTTTGTATCCATTCAGCCAGTCTTTGCCTTTGGGTTGCGGCATTCAACCCATTTATGTTTAAGGTAATTATTGATAAGTATGATCCCGTTACCATTTACTTTATTGTTTTGGGTTCGGGTTTATACACCCTTTTTGTGTTTCCTGTCTAGAGAATATCCTTTAGAATTTGTTGGAGAGCTGGTTTGGTGGTGCTGAATTCTCTCAACTTTTGCTTGTGTGTAAAGCTTTTGATTTCTCCTTTGTATTTGAATGAGATCCTTGCTGGGTACAGTAATCTGGGCTGTAGGTTATTGTCTTTCATCACTTTAAGTATGTCTTGCCATTCCCTCCTGGCCTGAAGAGTTTCTATTGAAAGATCAGCTGTTATCCTTATGGGAATCCCCTTGTGTGTTATTTGTTGTTTTTCCCTTGCTGCTTTTAATATTTGTTCTTTGTGTTTGATCTTTGTTAATTTGATTAATATGTTTCTTGGGGTGTTTTGCCTTGGGTTTATCCTATTTGGAACTCTCTGTGTTTCTTGGACTTGGGTGATTATTTCCTTCTCCATTTTAGGGAAGTTTTCAACTATTATCTTGACATACTTGATACAATTAAGTCATAATTTTCTCCTTTCCTTTTCTCTTTTAAATACTGTTGGTGTGTAACAAATCACTTCATACTGTCTTAAAAAAGAAGCATTTTGTGAACTCTTACTGGTTGTGGATGAGGTTTCAGTAATTGATGAGCTGGGCAGTTTTGGCCAAGGGTCCCTCATGGGTCTGTAGTCAGATCATGGCAGGAACTAGCGCAGATCGGGCAGGGGGTCTGGGGCAGCTGAGGATTGACCACGTATTTCGTTTTATTTTTACTTTTTAGAACTTCTCTATGATGTATCTGCCTAGATTTCTTTGAATTTCCTTAGCCTAGTAGCTTTGGAGCAATCAAAACCCTTACCTGGCAGTTTAGGGCTATGGTGGGAGTGTTTTGCTGGTTGAGGAATACTTTTCATTTCCTTTTCTGTCTTAGCCTTAGAACAGCAAGATGTGTCACACATCAACTATTCTGCTGATCCTTTTGATTTTAGTGAAGTGAAAATGAAGTTGCTCAGTCGTGTCTGACTCTTTGCGACCCCATGGACTGTAGCCTATCAGGCTCCTCGGTCCATGGAATTCTCCAGGTAAGAATACTGGAGTGGGTTGCCATTTCCTTTGGATTTTAAACCAGACATAAAATATAGATTTGAGAAACAGGGACATAAACCCACTTTTTGATAAGAGGTGTGTTAAGCTCACATTGCAGAATTGTTGTGGGATGGGGAATACTGTTGTAGTCATTTTGGAAGATATATCTGCCTCATAGGTTAGTGAATAATTTCTTTGCTACTTAAGCATTACCATCCACATACATATGTATGGCAAAACCATCCATTAAAGAGAAAGAAGAAATCCTTATGTCCCTATGCCCCCCACCTAAACACCTTTACTCTCTTCTATTGTAAGATTTTTCAAAAATTTTCCATTGCCTATCGTTCCATTTGCTCCTTCACTAGAATCAGATTTTATCTCTACTTCCTAACTAAAATATTCTTGACTAAGTTTCAAATCTAGTGGTTAATTCTCATTTGATGCATTTGACTACTCCCTCCTCTTCTTGGAATACTTGTTTTTTATGTTTTCGTAAGTTTTACTGTTTCTGAGTTTTCTGATGCTTCCCATTTTTCTCCCATTTTTCTGATGGTTCCTATTCCTCTCCTTTGCTTTCCTGCTGTTTCACTGTTGGGGTGCACCTATTCCTAGGTGCCATAGCACCTAGGGATAATAGGTGAGGGCTATTATTGCTCTTCTGGTTCTCATCTATACCCACAGCTTAGATTATCTTCTCCAGTCCCCTGACTTCAAATTACATCTCTCAGTGATGACCTTCCAATTTTCAGTCCCAGATTTAAACTCTCTTTGTGCTGTAGACTTACATGTTTGATTTCCTCCTTGGCATCTTCACTTGGTCATCAAATAAGCACATCAACTTCAGTATATTCAAAATAAAATTATATCACTGCTTTCCTCACCATCCCCACTCTCACATGCTATTTTCTCAGATTTCTGCATTTTAAGAAATAGAACCATTGTTTACTCAGAGGAAAATATTTAGGAAACTTCCTTGAGTTCTCTTTTCTCATCCTCCATTGCCTATTCATCCAAAATCCTTTCAGATAAACTTTTAAAATATATCCAGATTTGTTACACTCTATCTTTATTGTTATTCTCCTAACAAATACATGTTCAGCTAACAGTAATTTATGAAGTGGACAACATATTTTATCTACTCCACTTATTTCTACCAATAACAAAACTTATCTTTAAAAATTGTAATTAAAACAAATTTTTTGCTTATGTTCTTTAAATGACTTATCAACATATTCAGAATAAATGCAGTGTCTTCATTATAACTGACATGTTTATTCCTACATATACTGGTCCCTATTCACCTTTGCTCCCTCATTTTTTGCTGTTCTCATTCTTGCTCACATCTTTCTAGCTCCTATGGCCTTTTTGCTGTTCTTTGATGATGAAAAACTCCTTCTTTCCTCTGGACCTTTGAATTTAATTTTTCTGCCTTGAACATCTCTATTCATTTCCAGTTTTTTAACACCTTCACTGTTTTCAAGAGTCTTCAAAGATCACAGAGAGGTTTTTTTTTTTTTTTCCCTTCAGTCTCTAGGGGCTATAGTCATTTAGTTTATGAGACTTGGTTTCTTTCGGGAGTACTTCCATCTTGCTGCACACTAAAATCATTCATGGAATTAAAAAAAATATGTAAAATTCTAGACTCTACCTTGTGTTGTTGTACCTGCTCAGTCACTAAGTCATGCCTGACTCTTTGCAACTCCATGGATTGCTTCACTATCTCCCGAGTTTGCTCAAACTCATGTCCATCAAGTCAGTGATGCCATCCAACCATCTCATCCTCTGTTGCTCCCTTCTCCTCCTGACTTCAATCTATCCCAGCATCAGAGTCTTTTCCAATGAGTTGGCTTTTCACATCAGGAGGCCAAAGTATTGGAGCTTCAGCTTTAGCATCAGTCCTTCCAATGAATATTCAGGTCTGATTTCCTTTAGGATTGGCTGGTTTGATTTCTTTGCTGATCAAGGGACTCTCAAGAGTCTCTCTAGCACCACAGTTCATAAGCATCAATTCTTTAGCACTCAGCCTTCTTTATGATCCAACTCTCACATCCATACATGACTACTAGAAAATCCAGAGTTTTTACTATAGAGATCTTTGTTGACAAAGTGATATCTCTTCTTCTTCTTCTTCTTCTTCTTCTTTTTTTCACTGTACTGTCTAGTATTGTCATAGCTTTTCTTCCAAGGAGTGTCTTTTAATTTCAAGGCTGCAGTCACTGTCCCCAGTGATTTTGGAGCCTAAGAAAATAAAATCTGCCACTGTTTCCATTTTTATCCCATGTATTTGCCATGAAGTGATGGGACTGGACGCCATGATCTTTCTTTATGGAATGTTGAGTTTTAAGCCAACTTTGTCACTCTTCTCTTTTATGTTCATCAAAAGGCTATTTAGTTCCTCTCCACTTTCTGCCATTAGGGTAGTATTATCTGCATATCTGAGGTTGTTCATACTTCTCCCGGCAGTCTTGATTCTAGCTTGTGTTTTATCCAGCTTAGCATTTCTCATGATGAACTCTGCATATAAGTTAAATTAGCAACTGTGCTCATTTCACATACTAGCAAGGTAATACTCAAAATCCTTCAAACTAAGCTTCAAGAGTACATGAACTGAGAACTTCAAGATGTGCAAGCTGGATTTAGAAAAGAAAAAGGAACCAGAGATCAAATTGCCAATTATCTTGGATCATAGGTAAAGCAAGAGAATTCCAGAAAAACATCTACTTCTTCTTCATTGATTACATTCAAGCCTTTGACTGCATGGATCAGAACAAACTGTGGAACTTTCTTAAAGAGATGGTAATACCACATCACCTTACCTGCCTCCTGAGAAATGTGTGCAGTTCAAGGAACAACAGTTAGAACTGGACATGGAACAACAAACTTGTCAAAATTGTGAAAGTCTCTACCTTAGGCCCACTGATTCATTATCTTCAAAGGTAGGTCCTTGAAGCAAAACTTAAACTTTTCCTCAAGGATGTGTTTCTTCTTCAGCCAGTTTGTAGGCTAGCAATGTTTTAGGGAGTCTAAAACATTCTCTTATGATGGCATCACATGCTTTGCTTTTAAGTCCCTCTTACCATTGTTTTTCTTATACTCCTATTTCAACAAGTATTCTCCTCAAAGTTAAAAAAAAGGCAATAAAATAGAATGTAAGTAGCTTTTAATATTTGTTAACAGTAAGCTATTCATTAATCAGCAAACACCTCCTCTTTTATAGTAGCATGTGAACTGAAAAATATTGGTCATAATACCAATATTCAAAATTCAAAAATGTCAGCTTTTATGATTTTTAAATACCAGATGTGACACATCATTTGTGTGCATGAAATTTACATATTTTATACATTACTCTTAAACATTTAAGTTTGAACCCTGAATAGCCAAACAATCTTGAGAAAGAAAAATGGAGCTGGAGGAATCAGGCTTCTTGATTTCAGACTATGTTACAAAGCTACAGTAATTAAAGCACAGTATGATACTGGCACAAAAGACAGAAATATAGACCAATGGAAAAAAAGCCCAGAGATAAACACACATATCTATGGCTACCTAATCTATGACAAAGTAGGCAAGAATATACAATGGAAAAAGACAGTCTCTTCAATAACTGGTGCTTGGACATCTACACATAAAAGAATAAAATCGAATACTCCCTAACACCATACACAAAAGTAAACTCAAAGCAGATTAAATACCTAAATGTAAGAGAAGACACTATAAAACTCTCAGAGGAAAATATAGGCAGCATGCTTTTTGACATAAATTGCCACAATATCATTTTGAACCCATCTCCAAGAATAATGAGAATAAAAACAAAAATGAGCAAAAGGGACTTAATTAAACTTAAAACCTTCTGCGCAACAAATGAAATCATAAAGAAGATGAAAAGATAACCCTCTTTTGAATGGAGACAATATTTGCAAATGAAGCAACTGACAAAGGATTAATCTCCAAAATATACAAACAGCTTATGCAGCTCAATATCAAACAAACAGTCCAACCAAAAAATGGGCAGAAGAGCTAAGTAGACATTTCTCTAAAGAAGACATATACATGGCCAACCAACACATGAAAAGATGTTCAACATCATTAATCATTGCTTGTGCTCAGTTACATGGGACTCTTTGCAACCCCATGGACTGTAACCCACCAGGGTCCCCCATCCATGGAATTTTCCAGGCAAGAATACTGGAATGGCTTGCCATTTCCTGCTCCAGGGGATCTTCCTGACCCAGGGGCTGAACCTGAATCTCTTGCATCTCTTGCATTGCAAGTAGAATATTTTTACCACTGTGCCACTTGAGAAGACTCCCTCCCCCCCACCAACTAATCATTAGATAAATTCAAATCAATAATACACTGAAGTATGATCCTCACAGTGGTCAGAATGGCTATTACCAAAAAATCTAAAAACAATAAGTGCTGGAGAGGGTGTGAATAAAAGGAACTCTTCCTACACTGTTTTTGGGATTTAAATTAGTACAGATAATATGGAGAACAATATGGAGGTTTCTTAAAAAACTAAAAACAGAACTACCATATGACCCAGCAATCCCACTCCTGATCACATATTAACACCTGTAGAAAACCATAATTCCAAAAGATACATGCACCCCAATATTCATTGCAGCACTATTTACAATAGCTAGGAAATGAAACCAACCTAAATGTCCAATGATAGAAGAATGGATAAAGAAGATGTAATACATATATATAATGGAATGCTACTCAGCCATAAACAGGAACAAAATTGTGCCACTTGCGGAGGTATGGATGAACCTAGAGTCTGTCATACAGAATGAAGTAAGTCAGAAAGAGAAAAAACAACATTGTATAATATTGCTTATATGTGGAGTCAAGAAAAAATGGTACAGATGAACTGATTTGCAAAATAGAAATAGAGACACAGATAGAGACACAGATGGAGAATAAGCATATACATATTACTGACATATATGGAGACTGGAACTGACATACACATATTACTATATATAAAATAGATAATAAGCACAAGCTGGTCAAGATTACATGGAGAAATATCAATAACCTCAGATATGCAGATGACATCACTCTTATGACGGAAAGGAAAGAGGAACTGAAAAGCCTCTTGATGTAAGTGAAAGAGGAGAGTGAAAAAGCTGGATTAAAACTCAACATTCAAAAGACCAAGATCATGGCATCCAGTCCCATCACTTCATGGCAAATGGATGGGGGAACAATGGAAAGACTGAAATATTTTATTTTGGGGGGCTCCAAAGTCACTGCAGATGGTGATTGCAGCCATGAAATTAAAGACACTTACTCCTTGGAAGAAAATCTATGACAAACCTAGACAGCATAGTAAAAAAGCAGAGACATTACTTTGCCAACAAAGGCCATCTAGTCAAAGCTATGGTTTTTCCAGTACTAATGTATGGATGTGAGAGTTGGTCCATTAAAAAAACTGACCACTGAAGAATTGATGCTTTTGTACTGTGGGGTTGGAGAAGACTCTTGGAAGTCTCTTGGACTGCAATGAGATCAAACCAGTCAATCCTAAAGGAAGTTAGTCCTGAATATTCATCAGAAGGGCTAATGCTGAAGCTGAAACTCCAATACTTTGGCCACCTGACGTGAAGAACTGACTCATTCGAAAAGACCCTGATGTTGGGAAAGATTGAAGGCAGGAGGAGGAGGGGACAACAGAGGATGAGATGGTTGGATGGCATCTCTGACTCGATGGACATGAGTTTGAGCAAGTTCCAGGATTTAGTGATGGACAGGGAAGCCTGGAGTGCTGCAGTTCATGGCGTTGCATGGAGTCTGACATAAATGAGTGAACTGAATTGAGCTTATAAGAACCTACTGTATAGCCTACTCAGTACTATAACCTACCCGGTACTCTGTGGTCACCTAAATGGGAAGGAAATTAATACAGGGGGCAAATATTTATGCATATAGCTACTTCATTTTGCTGTACAGCAGAAACTAACATAGCATTGTAAAGCAACTATACTCTAACAAAAGTTAATTAAAAATTTTAAGTTTGAATGTTTCCATGTTTTGCTACATGTTTTTTCAGATAATTGTGTTTCTTCTTTTTGGCCTCACCAATTTGGTTTGGTTTGCATAGTTCAGTTCAGTTCAGTCGCTCAGCGACCCCATTAACTGCAGCACACCAGGCTTCTCTGTCCATCACCAACTCCCAGAGTTTACCCAAACTCATGTCCATTGAATAGGTGATGTCATCCTACCATCTCATCCTCTGTTGTCGCCTTCTCCTCTTGCATTGTTAGTTTTGGTCTTATATGTCCCCTAATTCTCTAACACTTTAGAATGTCAGGCCATAAGAACATGCTTGCTGCTTTGATTTTTTTTTTTTTCAAAATCTTTTTGCCTCAATTGAGGAAAATGTTTTAAACTGTTCTGCATTTAGGAATCTCTTTATGTTATCATCATACTTAATACACTTCATGTTGCAATAGTTATATTTTTATTATCTGTTGGTTGAGAAAATCCAAATATATATGCCTTCATGGTTCCAATCACTGTGTGTCCATCAGAGACATACTTAATACACTTCATGTTGTAATGGTTATATTTTTATTATCTGTTGGTTGAGAAAATCCGAATATATATGCCTTCATGGTTCCAGTCACTGCGTGTCCATCAGAGGTTTCTTAGAAACAAGGATATGAGAGACATTGCTGGTATTAAAGAGAGAACACATAAAAATAATTGAACGTTGCTCAGTTCCCTTTGCTGTTCATAGATTTTTACAAAATTATAAAATGAAAATGGAAATACCACTTTCTGTATATGATTTAGTACCTGTTGTTTCCAGTCAAATGTTGGTGAAGAGAAAAAGAACCATGTTCAAGTTTAAGGGATTTCTTCTAGCATCCCTGATCCTCTTTAATGGAATTTTAAAACTGGTTCTCTATGGCTATCTAGGTGGAAGAAATAAGGTAAAGATGGGCCAGCTGGTAGGACATGCCAAAGGGCAGGTCTTAAGTTTGCTTACCTATATAACTACACCAAATAAAGGAAGTAGAAATAGGAGAGGCATCAACCATGGGTTGAACTAGAGGAGGCTGTTCCTGGCTAAGTCTGCTTATCATGTAGATGTAGGAGTCAAAAATTAGTATGGGCTTTAAAAGTCATAATTAGTATGATTTTAAAACATGAAAATACTGCCCACAAATATTTGCAGTGCAAGAAATGTCCCACACAATGACTTACTAGCTTACTAAATATGTCTGCCACATTTTCTGGCCAACACAATCCACTTCTTTCTAGCTTCTTCCATAAAGAAATAGCCTTATGACTCTATTTTTATTTATTTATTTATTTTTTCCTCTAGTGGGATGAAAGTGGCTGTCAGCTGAGTGGAGTTCCCTGGAATGCTTTTAAATTTCTGATAAAATATTCAGCTGGCATACCTCTTTACCTCTGGTTCTTTCACCTCTTCCTCTCTGAAACTTAAATATGTGAAGTTTAGCAGTCACCTAGCAACTATGAGGCTCCAAACCAGTGAGCTAAGGATGAAAGAGCAAAAAATAGGAAGCTTTTGGGTTTTGGCTGAAAAGAGGAACCAGTGGCAGCTATTTTTAACCTCCAGACTTCTAGTAATATACAATTAATGAATCTCTATTAGTTTAAACTACTCTGTTGGATTTTCTGTTACTTGGAGAACATACAACTAAAGGACGCAGTCCTCTCCCATAGAATTGCTGGAGTCAGGAAGGAAGGAGATGGGAACAGAGTCTGGTAAAAGTCAGTCTGCCTCTAGAGAAACTCTGGCCCACAGTTTGGGAATGAAGTTGTGTTTGTAATTTATTTTTCCAAACTAAATTTTTAAGAATGAAAATAATCACTATATCTTTGTTTTTGTTCCCTGTAGCACATAGTAAAGTGTTCTAAAGGACTCTCCCTTTCTCTTTGTTCTTCCTGTCTAGATTAGAAAAAAATTATTGATAATGGATTCTGCATGTCAGGTATTATAATAGAGATATAAAGATGATAAAAGTAACCCCCGCCTCAGGAAATTTCACAGCTTAGTAGGAAAATCAAACTAAAGGGTAAATATTCATTATATGTTATTATACACGTGTACACAAATATGGAGAATAAAGGAGCTATATCTAACGATGACTGAGCAAGGGAAGAGGGGTATAATGATTTCCAGGTTTCTGGGGGTTTTTTTTTTGCAATGTTAGAAGACTAAGAAAAATTCTTTTGGTAAAGTATGTATAAGATTATTTTTTGGTGTAATACATCTTCATGAATCTGGAGAAACTACTAAAAACTCAAGGTTAGAATCAAATCTATTTGACAAAAGGACAAAATGTACATAAGTCTTGTTAATATTTTTTCTGAAGCATTGTAATTTTTTTTGTATGTGTATATACATGTTACAAAATTCATATCATACTGTCATATAGTATGAATTATTCTGTAAATTGCCTTTTCATAAGCCATTTCTCATAAACATAATTTCATAATGAAGCATAGATATCTACCTAATATAATTGACTGTAGACTATTCCATAATATAAAGAAATGATAAATTTACTTAAAGAAACTTCAGTTGTCATATAATTAGATTGTTTATGATTATTTGAATGAAACATATTTGTATCTAAAAAATACACTTTTACCCAATTGTTTCAACCGAAGTTTGGGAAGCTAAGGATTTACAGCAGTACTGTGACCAATTCACTTTTTCCTGGAGATATTCAGGGAGAGAGAATATCTGCATTAATTTTCCTGGTAAACATGCTAATGACCTCCTGGCAAATACACTAATGACCTTCTGGTAAACATACAAATGACCTGAAAAACCCACTAATGCTGTTAACTAGCAAAAGGATAATGATAACTTCTTTCTGCTGCTGCGTCACTTCAGTCTTGTCCAACTCTGTGTGACCCATAGATGGCAGCCCACCAGGCTCCACCACCCCTGGGATTCTCCAGGCAAGAACACTGGAGTGGGTTGCCATTTCCTTCTCCAATGCATGAAAGTGAAAAGTGAAAGTGAAGTTGCTGACTCTTAATGATCCCATGGACTGCAGCCTACCAGGTTCCTCCATCCATGGGATTTTCCAGACAAGAGTACTGGAGTGGGTTGCCATTGCCTTCTTGGAACTTCTTATCTATAAATAGGAAAATAAAATTATCCTGTTGAAATTGCTTATTGTAAATACACTTGTAATTTATAGATTCATGGGAAATTGCTGGCTGGAAAAGGTCACATAAACTGTGTAATTAATATAAGATAGCCCACAGAGCTTCTTATGTGTAAGTGACTTGTCTGCATATATTGCTCAAATGCTTCTCTCTTAACCTGGAGGCAAATGATACCTTATTGTGGGAGAAGAAAGTCCTTTTTTATTAAAAACTGTATCAGAGATTCTCAGACTCACTCAAGGGAAGGAATTCTTTGCGTGTATTGCTTAAATAATTGGTGAAGCTTGATATTGGGTAAAATCTATTACTTATGTAGTTGGATTTGACAATACAATACTTTGTTTTCAGCACAGATAAATTCCAGAAGTGGAATTTCTGTATGAAGGGGAATGTACTATTTTAGGAACTGTGGAACATATAGCTAGTCTATGGAACAGTCTGAACTTGTAGGGACAAATTACCTTTCTCTCTGTTCTCTCAGATTTCCTTTTTCCATTCCTTAGCGGTATCTTGGACAATTCCCTTAGCTTTCTTGTTACATTCAGCTATTTATAAATAAAGACTGCATTCAAGTCCAGTTTAACAATCACAGTCCGATTTACTGCATATCTTCCTCTTCCTAGTGCTGTGGGCTTGGGGGACTTGAAGTAGAGTTGGAACAAAGTCTGCTCCTAAGGTAGCCTTGCCTCTTCTATTTTCCCTGTTATGCCTCTTGACTGTTCCAACTAATAGAATAGGAAGGTATGAAAATATTTTTCTTAAAGAAAAGTGTTTCTTAAAACTTTCTGTTTGGGTCATCTCTTGTATCTGCTGGCTTGTGCTTCTCCAGAGACAGGTTGGTTCTCTTGGGGGTGGTTATGTGATCCTAGTAGGTGATCTCCTCAGTGTATAGTTGCTTTGACATGGAAGATTTGCACCATTGATAGCTCTGTCAAACATGGTATTTCAAGCTTTGTTACTTTCCATAATGTCCACTTTCTCCAAGACAAAAATGGTTGGCTTATGCTGCTCCATCCTGCCAGTCATTCTGCCCTACTTTCTCTCTCAACTTTTCATTTCCTCTCCTACTTCTATATGAATGAGATAATTTAATTTGCTGCATACTAAGTTCCCCAGCTAATGAATCAGGAGACAATTTCTTTAATTGATTGTCTCAGATCTTCATTATTTGGCTTTAGGGGAGGAGCAGGACCTAGCTTTATACACAGACTAAACACTCAAGATACCATCTCTTTCTCTGGTTGCTGTACAGTGTTTATCAACCAGGAAGAGAGTGAGGCTTATATGAAGGATAATATTTCCTTATTCTTCTTTTAAAATTTTTTATTGGAGGATAGTTGAAATACAATGTTATGTTAGTTACAGGTATATAGAAAATTAAATCCTATATATACATATACATATAAACATATATATAAAACTATATATATATATTTATCTTCATTCTTTTATAGATTCTTTTCTCATATAGGTTATTACAGAATATGAATACTAGAATTGTTTTGTATTTGATACTTATTGCTCACAATTTTGTGTTCCACTCCAATTCTTCAGATATCAGAGTAATCTCATTTAAAGTCCTATTATATACCAATGAATAAACTATCTTTTCAAAAGGTACTACCAATTTATACATATAATACAATAGTATGAGGAAGAGTAGAGTCCTCTACAAGGATGGACATGGTTAAGGACAGAAACAGTGAGGACCTAACAGAAGCAGAAGAGATTAAGAAGATGTGGCAAGAATACACAGAAGAATTATACAGAAAAGATCTTATTGACCCAGATAAACACAATGGTGTTGTCGACCACCTAGAGCCAGACATCCTAGAGTGTGAGGTCAACTGGGACTTAGGAAGTATTACTATGAACAAAGCTAGTGGACATGATGGAATTCCAGCTAAGCTATTTAAAATCCTAAAGAAAATGCTGCTAAAGTGCTGCACTCAATATGTCAGCAAATTTAGAAAAGTCACCAGTGGCAACAGGATTAGAAAAGCTGTTTTCATTCTATTTCCAAAGAAGGGAAATGCCAAAGAATGTGCCAGCTCCCATACAATTGCAGCTCCCATACAACTGCACTCATTTCACATATTAGCAAGTGAAGTGAACGTCGCTCAGTCATGTCAGACTCTTTGCGACCCCATGGACTATACAGCCCATGGAATTCTCTAGGCCAGAATACTGGAGTAGGTAGCCAGCCAGCCTTTCCTTTCTCCAGGGGATCTTCCCAACCTAGGGATCGAACCCAGGTCTCCCACATTGCAGGCAGATTCTTTACCAACTGAGCCTCAGAGGAAGCACAATACTAGCAATGTTATGGTCAAAATCCTTCAAACTAGGCTTCAGCAGTACATGAACCAAGAACTTTCAGATATACAAGCTGGGTTTAGAATAGGTAGAAGAACCAGGAATCAAATTGCCAATTTTTGTGGATCATGGACAAAGCAAGGGGATTCAAAAAAAAATCTACTTCTGCTTCATTGACTACACTAAAGTCTTTGATTATGTGGATCACAACAAATTGTGGAAAGTTCTTTAAGAAATGGGAATACCAGATCACCTTACCTGTCTCCTGTGGAACCTTTATGCAGGTCAAGAAGCAGCAGTTAGAACGAGGCATGGAACAACGATTTGGTTCAAAATTGGGAAAGGAGTACAACAAAGCTCTATATTGTCACCTTGTATATTTAACTTTCACGCAGAATACATTATGCAAAATGCCATGCTGGAATAATCATAAACTGGAATCAAGGTTGCTGGCAGAAATATCAACAAACTCAGATATGCAGATGATACCATTCTAATGGCAGAAAGTGAAGAGGAACTGAAGAGCCTTTTGATGAGGGTGAAAGAAGAGAGTGAAAAAATTGGCTTAAAATTCAACATTGACAAAACTAAGATCATGGCAGCTGATCCCATAACTTCATGGCAAATAGAAGGGGAAAAAAGTGGAAGCAGTGACAGATTTTCTTTTTTTGTGCTCCAAAATCACTGTGGACAGTAACTGAAGTCATGAAATTTAAAGACACTTGTTCCTTGGAAGAAAAGCTATGACAAATATAGGCAGTATATTAAAAAGTAGAAATTCCTTTGCTGACAAATGTCCATATAGTCAAAGCCATGGTTTTTCCAGGAATCAGGTACAGATGTGAGAGTTGGACTATAGAGAAGGCTGAGCACCAAAGAACTTATGCTTTCAAACTGTGGTGCTGGAAAAGACTCTTGAGAGTCTCTTGGACTGCAAGGAGATCAAACCAGCCAATCCTAAAGTAAATCAACCTTGAATATTTATTGGAAGGACTGATGCTTCTAATATTTTGGGCCCTAATGTGAAAAGCTGGCTCATTGGGAAAGGACCCTGATGCTGGGAAGGATTAAAGGCAGAAGGAGAAGGGGGTGGCAGAGGATGAGATGATTAGATAGCATTGCTGACTCAATGGACATGAATGTGAGCAAACTCAGGGAGAGAGTGGACAGAGGAGCCTGGTGTGCTGTTGTCCATGGGGTTGCAATGAGTTAACATGACTTAGTGACTGAATAACAACAAACCATATTTCTAAAAGACTCTACCAAGTTACACATCTAACAGTCTTTATAAGAGTTTCAGAACAATAGTAAATATTATCATTTATGTAAATTTTCTCATCATATGTTTAGAGCTTCCTTTATTACTGTTTCAATTAGAATTTCTTCATAGTTAAGCTGAATTTTTTAAAAAAGTATTTATTGATCTTTTATATTCTTATGTAAACAGAATATGCACGGAATTTTTCTTATTTTTCTAATGGCTTTTGATTACTGACTTGAATATATTTACTTATATTGAAGCTATTGAACATTTAATTGCTGTATAGGTTGTGTATTTTCTTTCAATGTTTGTTGCTTGCCTTTATTCATTACTTATTAATTAATACTAATTAATCATGTTATTAGTAATATTTTTGCTTTACTCATACCTTAAATTTTATATGAAAAAACTATCACTTTATGCTTTATTTTTTGAAATAATTAAATAGCATTTTTATTCTCATACATTTTTGATTTCCTTTTATCAAATATTTATTACATTTTGAATTTATTTTGGAATGAAGTGTGATATGAGAATCTACAATTATATTTTTCAGTGGTCTCTAAAACATTTATTATTTTAAATTTGCCTTTCCTCATGACATAAGGAATTATTTTATACATTTGTTTGCTTCATTTATATAGTTCTTTATGTATGTTTTAATATATCATATGATATGGTTCTTGTGTTATTTTTACCTTCAAAGATTATGTTAACTATTCTCAAGCATTCTGATTTCAGGATGAATGGTTTAATACTTTTCTAATTTTCTCCTTCCAAAAAATTTCTTCTCTCCCTGTCATCCATTTTTTGCTTCTCTCACTCCTTCTCCATGTCTCCCTCCCTACTCCTTCATTCTCTCTTTTTTACTTATGAACCCTATAACTCTGTTTTATTGATGTAGTCATATAATTAATTCTAGGGTCGTGTTTCTTGAGTTGTTAATTTCTAATCTTTAATAAATAATCTTTCTTTACTTTTCATATGATTGTCACACTGTTCTTTTCCTAACACTCTATATTAAATTCTTAACTCAATTGTTTTTATTCTTTTCTTCTTTAAGTACAAAGCATGCAACAGAAGCTTTTTCTGTAGTTTTAGTGAATAATCATTCTATTGTTATTAATTTCTCAGTAGCCTACATTTTGCCTTTATTTTTTCTTTACCAAAGTATATGAAAATTTTAACTCCCTGGTCTTTAAAAAATTATTCATCTGATATTAGTATCACTTTGTGTTCAGAGTATGGCCTGTAATATGAGTCTTGTTAGAGATTTTATTTTTTTCAGCACCAGTTCTGCTTGATATTTTTTTCTGTTATGGTGGTTTATATTCTTTAATCACATATTTAACCTCCTTACAATCTTTTTATATTTCATCCATTTCCATTTTATCCTCATTTTATTGCCTTGCCAATTGAGCAAATTCTTTTCTCATGATTTTCTCTCTGACATATAGTTAGTTATATCTTGCAAAATCAGAAATTAGTTTTAGGAATTTTCTTCTAGTATATAGTAGCTTTCTCAAAGTTACGTCTTTCTTCTAGGTTTTTAAAATACTGACTTTAAATATAGAGTTTAAATGCCTAGTTACTGGTTAGTTCAGGACTTGGATTTCATGGTCAGTGGTAAGTTGCTGTAATAGTAATAAATATTTTTCTACTCTCCCTCAGATCGTCTGTTTTATTTAGGAAACTGTAGTGTTCAGTAAATTGAAGAAGAATTTCTTTTATCAGATACACATACTCTAAAATCAATAATGATCCTACCTATAGTTTGTTATTAGTTATCTGAGAGTCTTAAGTTGTTGAGAAAATTTGTGTTTTCTTGCTAGGTAAGCATAAGGATGAAATACTACTAGTGAAAAGTTTGACAACTTCCATAACTATTATTATTATTAGTCTGACACAAAGACTATCATGTTTTCATTTTAGCAACTTGCAAAGTGCTCAAGATATAACATATTCTTAGTAAACATTTAATGAATAAACCATCCTTAATTACAAAGAAATAAGTAAAAGGTAAGTGGTATGTTAAATCGATTTGGTGAACTAAGAGTTTAATATTTTAAAATTATACTGCAGGTGATTTAAGAAATTAATCAGATGGTCAAGAAGCAATTATACTTAGATATTTCTTTTTCAGGTGCCAGAATTACCCAAGGAAATAAAATTTCCAGTAATATTAATAATTTTACTTATTCCTAATTTAGTATTTGTGCTGCTGACTTCAAGATTTTTAGAGCTTGAATACAGTATTTCTCACTTCTTTCTAGCATTTCTTTGTATCATGGACTATTTATAATTCAGTAATAAACAGTGACATAGTTTTAAAAAAAACAGTTAAATGAAACATATTTTTTTTCACAAAAAATTAAAAAATCTCCCTGCCCTCTTCAATTACTTTGTCCATTTCTGCTAAGGTACTAAATGAGGGTTGATCTGGGTAGAGATTATGGCTCAGAATAAGGACAATGAGATCAGGGGCCAAGTCTCAAGCAGAAGTACCCATTAGATAAAGACCAAAGCTGCTAGTGGTAAAGAACCCACTTGCCAAAACAGGAGACATGAGACATGGGTTTGATCCTTTGGTCAGGAGGATTCCCCTGGCTTAGGAAAAGCACCCTACTCTGGTATTCTTGCCTGGAAAATTCCATGGGCAAAGGAGCCTGGTGGGCTACAGTCCATGAGGCCACAAAGTGTTGGACATGACAGAGTGACTGAACACAAAAGATCTAAAAAAGGAATCAATAATTCAGACAAAGCTAACTACTATGGAAGTAGAAGGAGTAGGATATTTTAAGTACATGGTCTATTTATTCCTTGGCCGGTTCTGGGCTTGAGGCTGAGCATTTCTTTAGTCAGATAGTACTTTGCTTGTTGTCCTAAGAAAACATTATGTACCATACACTGTTCTGGGTACCATGGATTTCTGAAATGCAAACATTAGCCTTGACTGGGAGACTCAGTTAATGAATTGGAGAGTGAAAATTTGTTGTCATGAAATTCTCATAAAGTATTGCAAAACTAACCAGAAGGATGAAACCATCATTATTTAGGACTCTGAATTCTTTTCACTCTTCTCATTAGTGGTACTTTCACAGCTTCTGCTGAGTACCTGAGTATGTGGAGGATTGACCGGAGTTTGAGGAAAGGAGTTATAAAAAATATTTACTTCCCTTTATTTTTACTTTTCCCTTTCCTGGGAGAGCAGAAGATAGAAAAAAGAGAAGTGGGAAGAAAAAATAAGAAAGGGGGATGGTCAAGTATCACATAAAAATGACAACATGGACTTTTAAAGATCAACACTATATAATACTAAATTTTAATAATTATTTTATATTTATTCTATGTAAATACCCTTTATCTCTCAATACCTTTGTACATATGCTAGGTGCATGAAAGTTTTCTTTGAGATGTTTTGTAGAAACACAATAAAAGCATAGTGTTTCAAGTTTAGGTCAATACTGGATAGAGATCAAAGAGAGTGAAAGAGCAGAGAACAAAAGTTCAGCACAAAAGTCAAAGACAAAAAAAGAAAATCAAAACTGACCTGGAGTTTATGAACCTGACAAATTGACAGAAATTTTATGGACAGCACTGTGCTTCCTGCAGCTCACAGAAGGTAAAATCTTATCTAGAGCTTAAATTAGAAAGAAAACCACAGCTGATATCTAGATTATACAACAGGAAAGGGAACAAATTGTGTGGCACACAAATCAACTGAGAAAATAAAATGGACAAATAATTGGAAGTTTATGTAATGAAAGTGATGGGACCTTAGCTGGGGCTTAAATGAGGGGTTGGGAAATAGTAGGCAACATAAAATTGCACTCAAAATGTGAACAACATGAGGGCACCTCTAATTCTTATAGAAAATGTCACAATTCAGACAAGTGATATGGGGTTGTCTTTTTGGCTAACCCAATATATCAGATGTGAAATATATAGTAAAATGAAGACTTGATTTATAGGTATTTAAAGTCAGTTGCCTAATTTGTTGTTGTTGCTGTTCAATTACTAAGTTGTGTCCAGCTCTTGTGACCCCATGGACTGCAGCACTCCAGGCTCCTCTGTCCTCCACCATCCCCCAGAACTTGCTAAAATTCATGTCCATTGAGTCAATGATGCTATCTCACCAACTCATCCTCTACTGCCCTGTTCCCGTTTTGTCTTCGACCTTTCCCAGCATCAGGGTCTTTTCCTATGAGTTGGTTGTTCACATCAACTAGCCAAAGTATTAGAGCTTCAGTATCAGTCCTTCCAATGAACATTCAGGGTTGATTTCCCTTAGGATTGACTGGTTTAATCTCTTTGCAGTCCAAGGGACTCTCAGGAGTCTTCATTAGCACCACAATTCAAAAGCATTAATTCTTTGGTTCTCAGCCTTCTTTATGGTTCTACTCTCACATCCATACATGATAACTGGAAAAACCATAGTTTTGATTATATGCATTCTGTTGTCATAGTAATATCTCTGTAATGTCTCAGCATTTTTAATATGCTGTCTAGGTTTGTCATAGATTTCCTTCCAAGGAGCAAGCATCACTTAATTTCATACCTAGGGAATATGATTTGAAGAGTGTCATATCATTCTTGTCTTCCCATCATGGAGAAGTCAGATTTTAGTTAGAGATAAAAATTATTATCAGATCATTAAATGACATCTCTATCCCATCTTTATAACCTACTGAGAAATGGATTTAAGAGTTAGAGAGAGGAAGAGCAGAGTAGGTCTTATTGATATAATTGTGGCCTAGTATTGTTACCAAGTCGAAGCTCATACTGCTTGTCATAAAACAGGCAGGTAAATCAGAGATGTATTGTTGTGGCAAGGAATAGTGACTTTATTCAGAAACCCAGCAGGACAACAAGATGGTGGACTAGAGTCCCCCAAGCCACCTTTCCAGAGTTAGCATTCAAGTTTCTTTTATACTAAAAGGGGAAGGAGAAAAGTCAAGCATTTCCTGGTTCTGGTCAGCAGCTGCAGGGGCTGTTTTAATTCCTTCCTTCTTGTAGTTATTCATAGTTGGGCCTGATCAGGATATTTCCTGTGAGCCAAACAAAGATGTTTTAGCTCAGTGCTCATTACTTGGGGTCAAGGTTCCCAGACATGGGCCATTATGTGTAATTTAAGCTTTTGGCAACATTCTTTCAGTGATTAGCTTATACTAGAATACAGAGATTCTCCCCTATTACAGTATGAGGTAAATAGGCCTGTTATTACTCCTCATCTTCTTGTTCTAAGACTTTGAAGAAAACTTTGGGTTTGCAGAACAAGGACAGGTCACCCTTCCACTTGTCTAGAGAGATGAGGGCAGAACATGCCTGAAATCCTTGTGTTTAGGGCTTGTGACAGATTAGCTTAACTCAGTGGAGAAAAGTGAAATGATCCCTATGACCAGTTCCCCAGATGTCCTATTCTACCCCATGCAGAGGAGTTGGGGGCAGGCAAGAAGTCAGGAGTATAGATATCTATATTCTTTTCTAAAGGATTTAGATAAAATCCTTTCTAATGGAACAATAAAAAAAAATTAGATGCCAAATAAATCCTCCAACTTCCTCCCAGATTACTTTCTTCCTTTTGAACTCTATGTAACACTTGCAGGTATAAAACATGCTCAGTCAACACTAGTATCAATTGTCATAGCTCAATAAACATTGGTACCAATTACTTTATTAGTTCTTTCCCATTGTGGTTCCTGATTGTGCCCAGAATACACATTGTGGCCTTTGTTGCCCTATGGCCTGTCTGCACCAGGAAAGGGATACCCTTCTCTGCTTGGTTCTAAAAAGGGCTCTCCTCTTGCTCCAGGGACCTCCTTATGCCCTGCTGCATTCCATTCTTACTCCTGCAGTGGTGCTGCCCATGCAAGAAAGGAGGAGGTGAAATCCTCCCATCCAGTTTATATAACAGCTAAGAAAAGCTTTGGTAATTAAAGGGCAGAGAGAACATGAGGCCACTGGAGATAGAATTTCTGACATGAAAAAGGCATTGACAGGAAAAATAGGAAAGAAACTGAAAGATCAGATGAGAGAGAGAGTCTGCTGAGAGCTCTTACTTAATTATTTTGCTTCAGGGCCAATTTTTACGATGTTTAATTATTTTTATTTGAAATCTATATAGATAGGAACCCCGTGGAAAACATTAAGAGGTAGAGTGATAAGAACAATATGAATGTTTTACACTATATATCAATTATTGTGAATGACAGTCAAAAATGTGAAAAAAGTAGTATAAAAATGTGGATTAATGTGCATGTGTGCTCATTCATGTCTGACTCTTTGCGAACCAATGGACTATAGTTGTCCAGGCTCCTCTGTCCGTGTGATTCTCTAGGCAAGAATACTGCAGTGGTTTGCCATTTCCTCCTCTATCGGATCTTCCTGACCCAGGGATGGAACCCAATTGTCTTGCATTGGCAGGCAGATTCTTTACCATTGAGCCACCAGGGAAGCCCTAGTGCATATTTATATAGCCAATCAAAGCAGATAATTATATTTGTGTGTGTCTGTTTTTTCTTTTTTTAAGATCTAAGTAGGCTGAAAAGAGCCAGGAGCCCATTTATTTAACAAAGAATTCTGGAACAGTATGCTTTTCAATTTTTTCTTCCTTCTAATGTCATTAAAACTATTATACTATAATGTGTTTGTGTTCTATGGTGTTCTTACTAACTTACTCTCTCAAAGAAAGGCAATGCCAAAGAAAGCTCAAACTACTGCACAATTGCACTCATCTCACATGCCAGTAAAGTAATGCTCACAATTCTTCAAGCCAGACTTCAACAATACACAAACCGTGAACTTCCAGATGTTCAAGCTGGTTTTAGAAAAGGCAGAGAAACCAGAGATCACATTGTCAACATCCGCTGGATCATTGAAAAAGCAAGAGAGTTCCAGAAAAACATCTATTTCTGCTTTATTGGCTATGCCAAACCCTTTGACTGTGCAGATCACAATAAACTGTGGAAAATTCTGAAAGAGATGGGAATACCAGACCACCTGACCTGCCTCTTGAGAAACCTGTATGCAGGTCAGGAAGCAACAGTTAGAACTGGACATGGAACAACAGACTGGTTCCAAATCGGAAAAGGAGTACATCAAGGCTGTATATTGTCACCCTGCTTATTTAACTTCTATGCAGAGTACATCATGAGAAATGCTGGGCTAAAAGAAGCACAAGCTGGAATCAAGATTGCTGGGAGAAATATCAGTAACCTCAGATATGTAGATGACACCACCCTTATGGCAGAAAGTGAAGAGGAAATAAAAAGCTTCTTGATGAAAGTGGAGAGTGAAAAAGTTGGCTTAAAACTCAACATTCAGAAAAGTAAGATCATGGCATCCGGTCCCATCACTTCATGGGAAATAGATGGGGAAACAGTGGAAACAGTGTCAGACTTTATTTTTTTGGGCTCCAAAATCACTGCAGATGGTGACTGTAGCTGTGAAATTAAAAGACGCTTACTGCTTGGAAGAAAAGTTATGACCAACCTAGATAGCATACTGAAAAGCTGAGACATTACTTTGCCAACAAAGGTCCAACTAGTCAAGGCTATGGTTTTTCCTGTGGTCATGGATGGATGTGAGAGTTAGACTGTGAAGAAAGCTGAGCACCGAAGAATTGATGCTTTTGAGCTGTGGTGTTAGAGAAGCCTCTTGAGAGTCCCTTGGACTGCAAGGAGATCCAACCAGTCCATTCTGAAGGAGATCAGCCCTGGGATTTCTTTGGAAGGAATGATGCTAAAGCTGAAACTCCAGTACTTTGGCCAGCTCATGCCGAGAGTTGACTCATTGGAAAAGACTATAATGCTGGGAGGGATTGGGGACAGGAGCAGAAAGGGTCGACAGAGGATGAGATGGCTGCATGGTGTCACTGACTCGATGAACGTGAGTCTGAATGAACTCTGGGAGATGGTGCTGAACAGGGAGGCCTGGCGTGCTGCGATTCATGGGGTCGGAAAGAGTCAGACACGACTGAGCGACTGAACTGAGCTGAACTGAACTTACTGACTTGAGCGATAAGTCATCTATATCAATAAGGGAATGCATTTTATGTAAGAAAGAGAGTTGGGGAAGGGGAAGATATTTCGGGAATCTGCTCGTTTTTGAAGCCATTTGAACTGAAAAGTGTTTCTTATGTCTGGTGCAGCCCTCTCTTTACCATGCACACATGCAGGCTGTCCTACATTTGAGCATAATCTCCCATTGGAGGACGGCTGGTATCTTTGTGAAGGCAGCCATTTCATTTTAGCTGGGCATTAGCTTGAGCCATCTGCTGCATGGATTTTCCAGTTGTCTACAGCCATAAGACTGTTTGAAGTTATGCTTCAGGGTATCTTTAAAAACATTTTGCTTCTAATCTTCCTGTTTGTAGGTACTCTACTTAGTTTCTCTTCTAAAAGCTGCTTGCATATCCTGTACATATCCATCCTCCCACCTATCTAACTCAGTAGATCAGCAAAACAGTCCATATTTATTGAGCTCTGCCAATTATGTCCAGGACACACAGAGGTGGTTATATTTGATCAAGTTTCACTGCAGGTTGACTGGCTGCATTCCAGAGTCCTCTTGCTAGTAATTCCCACTTACCATTCAATGATAAGTAGAACTTTCAGGTGTTGCTGATGAATAGTTCAAATACCTGAATGGTTCATCTAGAAGTGATAGATGAAAATAAAAGAAAATAATTAAATATACAATTTCATTTTCTGGAAAAAAAAACAGGAGGGTGTTTTAATGAGAGTCAGAATTACCAAATCTATTATGGTAAAGAGTAGAACCATAGTTTTTTAGGCAAAAACATCCAGAAGCTCTTCAGGATGAGCTCGGAACTTTTGATTAAGTGCCATAAGCTTGGCTTTTGGATTTTTGCATTGTGAAATATGATAAAGTACTTTAGTCCACTCACATTTCAAAATTCTCAAAATTATGTGAAAACTGGAGAGTTATGAGGCTTATGATTAAATATGTAAAAAGCATCATGATTATGATTTGAGATATGAAGATAAATAACAAGCATATTAATTATATTTAAGTACTCTACCATCAAGACGTTTTCTCAAGATTTTGTATGAGTTAATCCTCTGGGACATACAGACATCATTGATTAAACACGTTTTGATATCATTTATTCATCTCTTATTTCATCTATATGGTGTAGAATTGAGATAGTCATCAGCATGATACCTAAGAATCAACCTTGTTCAGTACTCTGATAGTATGCTTATTGTAGGCACTCTTAAACTTCCTAACCTCATCTGTAAAATGTGGATGATGACACCATCACCTCATTCAGTTACTTTGATGATTGTATCAGATCAATGCTTAATACAGTTCCTGACATATCATGTTGGGTGGTATTCCTATTGTTATTATTCTTAATTTTGTTTAAAAAATCACCATAAAATAAAAGAAATATTAACATATCATTCCAACTAGTCAAAGCAAATATATATTAAAATATAAATATTATTTATGATAAAATGACTGATAATCTTAAGATGAGAAGTTGGGTAATGCCTGAAGTTAATAGTGACCATGAGAGTGGTGGTAAAGAGGATAGACTCCATGCTCTGTGACTTTGGAAAGATTATTAAGCCTGGATTGCCTCAATTTCTCATGTGATACTATAATTATAGTCTCTACCTTATAGACTTATATATGAGAATTCGGTGAGTTAATACATGTAAATCAGTTATAGGAAGCACAGTGTTCGGCACTGTTTTCAAGCATGCTAATTATTTTTGTTATTATCATCAGTGTCACACCAGCATTATTATCACTATGCTAAATCTTGGGAACTAAGCAGCTGTTTCTGGATTCATTTTAAACTATTTGGTAGGACACTATGATGGAGGTGTTTGAGGTGTCACTCATACTTCTATGTTTGCTTACGTGTTTAGTCGCTTCAGTTGTGTCCGACTCTTTGCAACTCTATGGACCATAACCAGCCAGGCTCATCTCTCAATGGGCTTCCAATTGGAGCATAGCCATAGAAAAGGACAAAAACAAAAGTTTCAAAACTAATCAAGCTGAGTTAGAGGAGCCTGCTTAAACCTGCAACCAAAATCAGGATTCTTGCTCTTTCCCCAGCTGAATCCATCTCCTCACCATAAACTCCGGGTCTTTATCTTTCATAGGCAGAGCCTACCCTCACAGAATTATCACTTGGAGCGGAGGAGGGTGTTTGTATTTAGAGGGAGGTTAGTTGGGAGAGTGCACCCAGAGGGGTTTGAGCTGCACCTCCCCAGAGCTTTTCCCTCAATCTCATCTCTAAAATGAGCCATTCTTCTTCTCTAGGGAAAGAATGAATGAGAGGATGGAGAGGAGAGAGTTATCAGCTGTATTTACTTCAATACAACTCCCTCCTGGGGAGGGTAGTGTAAGTTCCCTCCCTCCATGAGATTGTGCAACGTAAAAGGATAAAGTCATATCTATCAATCTGGATAGACACTTTAGATCCAGCAAGTCCCACTCCTTCCCCCCTTTTTCTGTGGATCATTAAGTGAAACTTAAAATTCTTACACTTGAGAATTTACTACCTGGAAAATGGGGTTTCGATGGACAGCACTTCTCTATCTTGCAGCAATGGTTTGGAGGTTAAAGATGATCACTGCCTTGGAGATGCTCCAAAAGCCTCACATAATAGAGGCCATTATGTTCAGGTATCATGGGCTAGATTATGGGTTTTATAGAGTGTTAGCAATTTTAATCACTAGTTTGTTTTTCTTTAGCCATGATTCCTTCTGATATTCTCCACTTTTAATCAGGCAGAAGTTACTTCCAATTTCCTTTGTTTGTTAGAACTTTGTTCTCTCCAAAAAAGTTGAGGCATCTTTCAAGATGAGAAAAATATAGTCTTTAAGTTTTCCTTGACATTTATACCAAAATAGCAATGTAACTGAAATCAAGTGGGAACATTTACAAAGCTAGAATGATAATTGGAAAAAAAGGAAGGAGTGAAGCAATTTTCAGTGCTTTTGTTAAAGAGTTTATACTTGTCATACTATGCAATGTCTTATTTTTGAAATACATTGAAAATTGTCTCCAGTTTGATTTCTCAGATAGTGTGGCTGCCAATTTCTTCCCTAGCACTCTGCCACTTGGATTGCTTCCAGTGATGCCATGTGCGGTTTTCCCTTGCCTCCTCCCTTTTCTAAACAGAGAGGAAAACAAGTCCACTCTGTCATTAGCTTGCAAGCAGTACAAGTTGAATTAAAATTCAAGACATGAAAATCTTTAACTCAGAGGTCCAACTACATTCACTATTCCTCAAGTTTCCATTTCAAAGAAGGTAACTTTAATGTTAAACATGATAATCTCCAAATTTGTAGAAGAATGTAATCTGAGTTCAAGCCAAAATTGGAGTAATTTTCCTTTATCAATTTTGGGCTTATTTTATTCTCTCATAGATGTATTGAAAGGGAGATGTTATTGTACTTCTCACTAACTATTAATTAATCAAGTTTCCTTTCTTTTTCAAAATATATTATCCACTTACCAGATGATCTTTATCTAGTATGTTTTATAACAGTTATTTCCTATTATGTTAAATTTAGAGAAAGAACTCAAATTTGCTTGCCTAGGTAGCATCCATATAAATCTTTCCTCTAGTGAACAAAGCATCAATTACTTGTATTAGGAAACAATAGTATTTTGTATCTTTTTCTTCTAATCTTGTCATTTATTCTTTTTGTTAGTGGGGAATCCATTCAATCTATCTATGTGTCAATAGCCATATCCACATGTTGTGGGTAAGGTTATCAATCACCTGCTAACTCCTAGGGAAAATTAACATGCCCTTCTTTCACAGATTCTCCCTTCTAAGGAACTTGAATTGGTCTATACATACATCATTGGTTCTTCCCAAACCTTGAGGGGAGAGTTGGCAGATGTCTTTATGTTACAGATGGTTACGCATGAGGCTTCCGTCTCTGCTCACCACCTGGAAAGCTTGTAGTGGACACAGTGTATCTGTCACCAAGACAGGTGGCAGTTTCTGTAAACCTCCCAGGGGCAGGGATGGTGGTGAGTGCTATATGCAAAGTATGGACGTGTTTCCTCAGGTTTTTGCAGCCTCTTTGTGACATCTGCTCTTATTTAATGAATTATACCCATTGATACCCTCACTAATACTCTTTACAGGGATAATTTCTATTTACTCAGTGCCTTAGGAAGGGGAGGAAGGACACAGGTGGAACTGTTTCTAGCTTCTCTTCTCTCATTTCTTATTTACCTCCCCACAGAGGTAAAGGCAAAGTGGGTGAGCAAAGTAATTCGACATCTGGTCTTGAGCATCATAGAACTGTAGAATGGGAATGAATAGGGTAAAAGTCTAGATCTGTGAGAAGTTAAAACCCTTTTCCTATCAATGCTTTCTCTATATTGAGCCTAGTATAAATTCATATATTACTTGCTTTGTTCTTAAGTGCAGTCAGTCAGAGTGCGTACCACATCTCCTTGAGCATAAAGATGTCACATTTCAGTCCTTAGCAGCTGATCTAACAGGTAGATGATCCATAAGCATTTTAGCCAAGAAGACTCATCCTATACCGGTTTATATCAACGACTGGACACTCCGGCTACTACTTGCTGAGTAAGTTTATGGATGTCTTGGCTCTAGATTTTTGAAAACGAACCTCTCTGGATGCCAGAATAGCTGGTCTGCCCCTGCATCTTACAGGTAGGAGACAGGCTGTCTGTAGATGTAAGTGAATTTGAGAAGCAGTGAAGTGGAAGGGACTCAAGGACTACACCAGCTTGCTGCTTGGAAACTCTCCAGCACAGTGTCAAAACAGTAGGCCCTCTCCATGCACCTGCCGAAGCTGCACATAAAATTAATGATTATTTGTGAGAACAGACAAGGAGGAAAATATACTGTGTTTCCAAGTCTGTGGTGTGGATTAGCTTCATCGGTATCAAATGGCTGACTGCCACTGAGCTGATCTTTTTTTGTACTTTCTGGCTCTTTCCACAGGATGCCAGAAGCTCTTTGTTTAGCTAGTGCTTTATCTAATTCTGGCACAATCAATTTCACCTCATTCTCTCTCAGCACAGTTGGCAGGATTCTGTCATTTATAGGGAAGGTATTTTCCCTCTAATTTAATACCTAGAATCTTCCTATGTTACTTCCATTAAAAACATCTTCTTTTGTCCCTTTCCTACATTCTTCTCTCTTCTTTCCTCCTTCAAGCTGTATAAAAACCTATCATGTAACTAGATTCCCAACTTCTATTGTTCTTTACTTTTGGTGTCTGTCTTTTAACTTACTTTTCAAAGTAAACATTTTTAAATGCTTCATTTCAGTGTATTTCTTTTGCTTTAAAATGTACCAGCAAAACACTGATTTATGCATAAGCAGATTTATGCATACAGTTTGTTCATTGTTTAGCAATAAATGTCCATATTATATAATGAGGCTGGTGCATAGAATGTTTTAGTGGTGCAAATTAAAAGCCCCATAGTAAGTACCAAGTTATCTATTATAATGTCCTATAAACATATTTTTATTACAAGTCCAATGGGAGCCCTGCTCATTTTTGTCATCTTAATCCCTGTGTTTATCTTTAGGAGTACCTACATGATAAAGAAGACCAGATAATTATCTCTCTCAGTAGCCTTTGGGGCAATGGTCTCCAAAAGCCTTAGCTTACAGTCTCCCATCAGGTTTTGAAAGTGTACCTCTTTATGTATATATTTAAATTTATAAATTATATACTATATATATATGCAATATATTGTTACAACTGTAACATAGGGCACATTATGATGAATTATTGAAAACACATTTAAAAATCTGCAGTGGAATCAATAGAAATAGAAGTTCTAATATTTTTCCTTGCATTCCTTTAGATAGTATTCCTCATACCTAGAGGCACATACTTTAGAGCTTAGTGATTCCGATATCTGATTGATCATTAGAATAATCTGGAGAAATTTTAAAAAATTATATGGCCTGTCCCTCTCTCCATAATTACTTAATTAGAATCTCTAAATTGATGTACTCTGCATGTAAGTTAAATAAGCAGGGTGACAATATACAGCCTTGACATACTCCTTTTCCTATTTGGAACCAGTCTGTTGTTCCATATCCAGTTCGAACTATCGCTTCCTGACCTGCATACAGGTTTCTCAAGAGGCAGGTCAGGTGGTCTGGTATTCTCATCTCTTTCAGAATTTTCCACAGTTTATTGTGATCCACACAGTCAAAGGCTTTGGCCACCCTGTTTATTTAACTTATATGCAGAGTACATCATGAGAAATGCTGGGCTGGAAGAAGCACAAGATGAAGTCAAGATTGCCAGGAGACATATTAATAACCTCAGATATGCAGATGACACCACCCTTGTGGCAGAAAGTGAAGAGGAACTAAAAAGCCTCTTGATGAGAATGGAAGAGGAGAGTGAAAAAGTTGGCTTAAAGCTCAACATTCAGAAAACTAAGATCATGGCATCTGGTCCCATTACTTCATGGGAAATAAATGGGAAAATAGTGGAAACAGTATTAGACTTTATTTATTTGGGCTCCAAAATCACTGCAGATGGTGACCGCAGCCATGAAATTAAAAGATGCTTACTCCTTGGAAGAAAAGTTGTGATCAACCTAGATAGCATATTCAAAAGCAGAGACATTACTCTGCCAACAAAGGTCCATCTAGTCAAGGCTATGGTTTTTCCAGTGGTCATGTATGGATGCGAGAGTTGGACTTTGAAGAAAACTGAGCTCTAAAGAACTGTTGCTTTTAAACTGTGGTGTTAGCATTTGTCTTACATATTGCGGTGCTCCTATATTGGGTGCATATATATTTATAATTGTTATATCTTCTTCTTGGATTGATCCTTTGATCATTATGTAGTGTCCTTCTTTGTCTCTTTTCACAGCCTTTGTTTTAAAGTCTATTTTATTGGATATGAGTATTGCCACTCCTGCTTTCTTTTGGTCTCTATTATGCAAGACAGCAAAAAAGACACAGATGGGTATAACGGACTTTTGGACTCAGAGGGAGAGGGAGAGGGTGGGATGATTTGGGAGAATGGCGTAACAGGTATACTATCACGTAAGATTCGAATCGCCAGTCTATGTCCAATGCAGGATACAGCATGCTTGGGGCTGGTGCACAGTGATGACCCAGAGAGATGTTATGGGGAGGGAGGTGGGAGGGGGGTTCATGTTTGGGAACGCACGTACACCTGTGGTGGATTCATGTCAATGTATGGCAAAACCAATACAGTATTGTAAAGTAAAATAAAGTAAAAATAAAAATTAAAAAAAATAAATAAACTGTGGTGTTGGAGAAGACTCTTGAGAGTCCCTGAACTGCAAGGAGATCCAACCAGTCCATTCTGAAGGAGATCAGCCCTGGGTGTTCTTTGGAAGGAATGATGCTAAAGCTGAAACTCCAGTACTCTGGCCACCTGATGCGAAGAGTTGACTCACTAGAATAGACTCTGATGTCTACTTGACATCAGAGGGAGGGATGGGGCAGAAGGAAAGGGGATGACAGAGGATGAAATGGCTGGATGGTATCACTGACTTGATGGACATGAGTTTGAGTGAACTCTGGGAGTTGGTGATGGACAGGGAGGCCTGGTTGTGCTATGATTCATGGGGTCGCAAAGAGTTGGACACGACTGAGTGACTGAAATGAACTGAACTGAACTGAACTGATCTGAGGTTGGAAGCTTCTGGTACATGTATTTTGTAAACACTTCTCAGGGATTCTGATAATCTGCTATGTGTGGGATTCACAATTCTAGGGCAGATGCATTCTATTATTTTAATTTATTTAAAAAATTATGTATTTTCAGTTGGAGGATGATTGCTTTGCACTTTTGTGTTGGTTTCTGCCGTACATCAATAAGAATCATCCATAGGTATACACATGTCCCTTTCCTTTTAAACCTCCCTCCCACTTCCCAACCCATCGCACCCCCCTAAGTTGTCACAGAGCACAGGTTTGAGGTTACTGCATCATACAGCAAATTCCCACTGGGATATTTTATATAGGTAATAAATATGTTTCCATGCTACTCTCTCAATTTGTCCCATCCTCACCTTCTCCTGCTGTGTCCACAAATATGTTCTCTATGCCTGTGTCTTCATTGCTGTAGGACAGATATAGTTTAGAGGAGCCCATGCCTGAAGAATCCCCGTGAACAGAGGAGCCTGGCAGGCTGCCATCCATGGGGTCGCAAAGAGTTGGACATAACTGAATAACTAAGCACGTGGTTTAGAGTATTAACATAAGATCCAGCTAGATGCAGTGACTAGAATGTTAGGGTTCTTAAGAGTCTTCTGACACTAACAAGATGTTATGGAATGAATTGGGTTGCCCCAAAAGGTACTAGATCCCCAATATCTGTGAATATGACTTTATTTAGAAATGCAGTCTTCACAGATGTTCAAGTTAAGGTGAGGTCATCAGTGTTGGCCCTAATAAAATATGACTGATGTCTTCTTAAAGGGAAATTAGGACATAGAAAGAGATATGTACACTGTTAGAATACCCTGTGAAGATTAGAGTTATGCTGTTACAATCCTGGTCACTACCAGAAAGTAGGAAAGAGGCCTGGAACATATCCTTTTCCAGTGCCTTCATAAAGAACGTGCCCTGCTGTCACTTAAGATCTTGACCTTTAGCATCTAGAACTGTGAGACAAGAAAATTCTGTTCTTAAAACACCCAGTTTGTATTATTTTGTTGTGGGAGCACAGGGGAACTAATGCACTGGGGAAAGAGCCATGAACAGCCAAATCATTGGAATGGTGAAAAACAAACCAAGCCCAAAACACCAAACCTCCTCACCCCTGCTTTTTTCTCTTCTTTTATATTTCTTTTCAATCGCCTATGAGAGAGTATCTACTTTTAGAACATATAGTTCAGGTATAAGATTTTCTAATAAAATTGTGCTTTAAAAGAACAGTTTAATTTATATCCCAATATTATAAGTAAACATGTACATTTTAAAAAACTTCAGACATAAAATGAAAAAAAAATATGAACAACTATACCAATACAGCAAGTTTTGACATTTGGTATATTCCATGTATTCTTTTTTCCCTCTGTATGTTTTAAAAATATATTTCAGTTCAGTTCAGTTCAGTCGCTCAGTCATGTCTGACTCTTTGCGACCCAATAAAGCGCAGCACGCCGGGCCTCCCTGTCCATCAGCAACTCCAGGAGTTTACTCAAACTCATGTCCATCGAGTCGGTGATGCCATCCAGCCATTTCATCCTCTGTTGTCCCCTTCTCCTCCTGTCCCCAATCCCTCCCAGAACTTATTAAACAGCATATTTTATATGGGTGAATAAATTAAAAATTGTGTTTATAGTCCTATACTTTTAAAACATAACCATAGACCTCTGGTTAAATAACATATTTATCTATGCTCCCTGAGAGTAATAGAGATAAAATAAATCCATATGAGCAAAGTGAATGAGAGAAAAGAGATGCCAACAAAATTACAGAAGAGAGAAAGCAAAGAACAAATGGCAACTGACCTAATGGATCAGAGAAAGGAGAAACCTGACTACCTGCAGTGGAGGATTACAACACAATGGAATGAGTCATTTCCTTCTGAAAACACCTTGAAATACTCAGGAATTGGAGCCAGCAGGTACATCTAAAATTGGAGGAGGAACTGAAAACAGAGCTGTTGAAAATTCTTGTGAGTTCCTTTCAGATCCCACATAAGGGGTATGCTTCTTTCATTTTTTTGCAAGGCTCTAAAAAATTGACTTAACTAAGACAATTTATAATCAGGGCAATTAAATGTCTTAGAAAATGCTGTAACTGTTTCTGATCCTAGTTCTGTTTGCTTTTGAAGATTCAATTTTTTTCTTCATCTGGTGTAACATTACTATTTCAAAAAATGATTTGATAAAAAATATTTTTCATTAATTAAAGGGAGGAATGCAGAAACTAAAATTTCATTTTACTAGAGTTTTACAGTATATAAAATAATAAAAAAAATATAGGATAAGGCATGCCTCAAAAACACTGAAATGTTTTTAGAATGATGAATGCAAAGTGAGATGTGAACTTATGTGAACTGAGTGTGTGTGTGTGTGTGTGTGTGTGTGTGTGTGTGTGTTTCACATCCAACTCTTTGGCCCTAAGGTCTGTAGCCCCACCAGGCTCCACTGTCCATGGAATTTTCCTGGTGAAAATACTGGAGTTGTTGTTATTTTCTTCTCCAGGGGACCTTCTTGCCCCAGGGATGAAAACCGTGTCTCTTGCATTGACAAGCAGATTCTTGACCACTGTGCCACCTTCGATAAAATCAATTCTGTCCTAAAAATAGCATCATTTCTGTTACTTTTTTTAGAATAATGATTTTAGGTTAATAATGAACCATTAAACAAAGGATGCTCATATGTGCATAGTTATCTTAATGTCAGTGTTTGCCAATAATTCAAATACAGATAATATTTAATTGGTTTTTGTCAGACTTTATCATAAAGATTCTTTGGGAGAGGAGTATTTTGGTTAATACTTTTTCTTTTTTTAAAATTTATTTTTGTTAAAATATGAATTATACATATATATTCTTTTCCATTGAGGTTTATTACAGGATTTTGAATATAGTTCCCTGTGCTGTGCAGTAGGATCTTGTTTATCCATTCTATATATAATAGCTTGCATTTGCTAATCCCAAACTCACAATCCATCCCTCCCCCACTCCCCCGTCCCCTTTGGAAACCACAAGTCTGTTCTCTATGTCTGTGAATCTATTTCTGTTTCATAGATATGTTCATTTGTGTCACTATTTCAGATTCCACATATAAATGATAACATAATGTTTGTGTTTCTTTGTCTACTCATTTCGTTTAGTATGATAATCTCTAAAGTCCATCCATGTTGCCGCAAATTGCATTATTTCATTTTTCCTTATGGCTGAGTAATATTCCACTGTATATATGTACCACATCTTCTTTATCCATTCAACTATTGATGGACATTTAGGTTGCTTCCATATCTTGGCTATTGTAAATAGTGCTGCTATGAAAAGTGGGGTGCATGTATCCTTTTGAATTAGAGTTTTCCCCAGATATATGTCCGGGAGTGGGGTTGCTAGATCACATGACAATTCTGTTTTTAGGTTTATGAGGAACCTCCACACTGTTTTGCATAGTGACCATATCAGTTTACATTCTCACTACCAGTATAGGGTTCCTTTCACTGCACACCCTCTCCAGCATTTGTAGTTCATAGATTTTTTATTGCTGGCCATTCTGATCTGTGTGAGGTGACACCTCATTGTAGTTTTGATTTGCATTTCTCAAATAATTAGCAGTTTTCAACATCTTTTCATGTGCCTATTGTTCATCGATATGTCTTCTTTGGATAAATGTCTCTTTAGGTCTTTGGATCATATTTTGACTGGGTTTTTTGTTGTTGTTGTTGTTGAGTTGTGTGAGCTGTTTGTATGTTTTGTAAATTGACCTTGTTCGTTGCATCACTTGCAAATATTTTCTCCCAATCCATAGATTGTCTTTTTATTTTATTTGTGGTTTAGTTTACTATGCTAAAGCTTATAAGTTTGATTAGGTTCTTGGTCATTATGATTTTAATTATGTCTTACAATAATTAATTCATAGGTTACTTGGGATGAAACTATTATGTACCACCTGATACTACAGTGATGAGGTTGTAGCACTGGCCATTGTACAGAAGGATATAGCTAGTACCATTATAATGATTATTTAAATTATAAAAAAGTTTGGATAGAGATTTTTAAAAAGTGAACGTACATGATGTAGCATATTTAATTACTTCTTAAATATAACTAGAAACTCTGTAAATTCTGAATTTAACAAATATTTTTAGCATCAAGTATTCAGTGTTTTTTTAACTTTGGGGCATCGAAGAATCCCAGGGATTGGGGAGCCTGGTGCCATCTATGGGGTTGCACAGAGTCAGACATGACTGAAGTGACTTAGCAGCAGCAGCAGCAGCAGCAGGAATGTACTATATAACTTATAATAACTATTAAGTGGTGAATTAAACCAAGTTACTTTCAAATAATTCAATGAAAAATAAATGATGATCTTAAAAATTTCCCTGTTATTCTTAATAATCTTTTAAAGCAGGACCATCTGAAGCTGCTGAACTTTTTGACTATTGAGTATGTGAGTTACAGGTAGAACTTGAAATAGAAAAAGATGATGAAGCATAGATTACTTCTATTATGGACTGTAGGGATATGGGTTCTTTAGATAATTAAAACTGTTGAGTTTTTACAAATGACATTGGAATCTACTAAGAGGAAATATGTTACAAAAAGTAGCCATTTATCTTTTTTTAAAATTAATTATTTTAGTTGGAGGCTAATTACATTACAATATTGTGGTGGTTTTTGCCATACATTGACATGAATTAGCCATGGGTGTATATGTGTTCCCCATCCTGAATGCCCCTCCTATTTGCCTCCCCATCTCATCCCTCAGGGTCATCCCAGTTTACCAGCCCTGAGCACCCTGTTTCATGCATTGAACCTGGACCGGTGATCTGTTTCACATATGATAATATACATGTTTCAGTGCTATTCTCTCAATCATCCCACCCTCACCTTCTCCCACAGAGTCTAAAAGACTGTTCTTTACATCTGTGTCTCTTTTGTTGTCTTGCATATAGGGTCATCGTTACTATCTTTCTAAATACCATATATATGCATTAGTATACTGAATTGGTGTTTTTCTTTCTGATTTACTTCACTCTGTATAATAGGCTCCAGTTTCATCCACCTCATTAGAACTGATTGAAGTGTATTCTTTTTAATGACTGAGTAATATTCCATTGTGTATATGCACCACAGTTTTCTTATCCATTCGTCTGCTGATGAACATCTAGGTTGCTTCCATGTCCTGGCTATTGTAAAGAGTGCTGTGGTGAACACTGGGGTACATGTGTCTCTTTCAATTCTGGTTTCCCAGGAATGGCATTGCTGGGTCATTGCTGATAATGAGTGATGTTGAGCATTGTTTCATGTGTTTGTTAGCCATCTGTATGTCTTCTTTGGAGAAGTGTCTGTTTAGTTCTTTGGCCCATTTTTTGAAGGGTCATTTATTTTTCTGGAATTGAGCTGTAGGAGTTGCTTGTATATTTTTGAGATTAATTCTCTGTCAGTTTCTTTGTTTGCTATTATTTTCTCCCATTCTGAAGGTTGTCTTTTCACCTTGCTTATTGTTTCCTTCATTGTGCAAATGCTTTTAAGTTTAATTAGGTCCCATTTGTTTATTTTTCCTTTTATTTCCATTACTCTGGGAGGTGGGCCATAGAGGATCCTGCTATGATTTATGTCAGAGAGCATTTTGCCTATGTTTTCCTTTAGGAGTTTTATAGTTTCTGGTGTTACATTTAGATCTTTAATCCATTTTGAGTTTATTTTTGTGTATGGTGTTAGAAAGTGTTCTAGTTTCATTCTTTTATAAGTGGTTGACCAGTTTTCCCAGCACCACTTGTTAAAGAGATTGTCTTTTCTCTATTGTATATTCTTGCCTCCTTTGTCAACCATTCATAGGTGCGTGGATGTATCTCTGGGCTTTCTATTTTGTTCCACTGATCTATATTTCTGTCTTTGTGCCAGTACCATACTGTCTTGATGACTGTGGCTTTGTAGTCTGAAGTTAGGCAGGTTGATGCCTCCAGTTCCATTCTTCTTTCTCAAGATTGCTTTGGCTATTCAAGGATTTTTGTATTTCCATACAAATTGTGAAATTATTTGTTCTGCTTCTCTGAAAAATACTGTTGCTAGCTTGATAGGGATTGTGTTGAATCTATAGATTGCTTTGAGTAGTATACCCATTTTCACTATATTGATTCTTCCAAACCATGAACATGGTATATTTCTCCATTTATGCGTGTAATCTTTGATTTCTTTCATCAGTGCTTTATAGTTTTCTATTTTATAGGTCTTTTGTTTCTTTAGGTAGATTTACTCCTAAGTATTTTATTCTTTTCATCACAATGGTGAATTGAATTGTTTCTTTAGTTTCTCTTTCTGTTTTCTCATTGTTAGTGTATAGGAATGCAAGAGATTTCTGTGTGTTGATTTTATATCCTGCAACTTTACTATATTCATTGATTAGCTCTAGTAATTTTCTGGTGGAATCTTTAGGGTTTTCTATGTAGAGGATCATGTCGTCTACAAACAATGAGAGTTTTACTTCTTTTCCCATCTGGATTCTTTTTATTTATTTTTCTTCTCTGATTGCTGTGGCTAAAACTTCCAAAACTATATTGAATAGTAGTGGTGAGAGTTGGCACCCTTGTCTTGTTCCTGATTTTAAGGGAAATGCTTTCAATTAGCAATTCATCTTTTCCTTGGAATTACTGGTTCCTTTTTCTTTTCCTTTTTCTCATATTTTTGTTTACCTAAAAATGATCAAGTAAGTTTTTTGGATTAATTCTGCATTGCTATGCTTTCTTTTTACATCTTTGATGCAGCACAGGGTCTTTTAGTGGGTAGCTAATTCCTAACAAAAGTCACTGATGCGCTGAAACTTATAATTTCCCTTCCTCTCTTTTATTTCCTGCCACTAAGCTAGATAAAATGTGTGTTTTATTTTGTTAGAACTCCATCAGGTTTGTAGGTTTTTAGTATGGAGAAGAGCATGAAAACCCACTCCATATCCTTGCCTGGAAAATCTCATGGACAGAGGAGACTGACAGGGTATGTATGGTTCATAGAGTCCCAAAGAGTCAGCATGCATGCACATTGATATAGATCCTATTTTATTTAAAAAAGCAAACTAATTTTTTTAATGTAAAATGTATCTCTTTACAATTTTATCTGTAAAGAGAATGCACTAAAGAACATAGCCTCAGTTATTATATTCTTAAGATATTTTAAGTGGGTTACTTGACAAACAGGATATAAGAAAAACTAACTATTGGTCAGATATAAGAACCAGGCTTTATATTTGAGTGTAATTTGTACATATTTGATAATTTCAGTGAACTGCATTTATTGGAAGAAGAATAAATGATTTAAAGGAGCTATTTAAACCTCCTCAAAGCCAATTGCCCTGAACTTTTTCACCAAGTACATTATTCATCAGTCATACTGAGTGAATAGAAGGGTAGAAAATAATGTTGGTGACAGAAGATTTTTCTGAAGAAAATAAAATAAATTATTTAGCAATGAAAATATAAGATGACAGGTTAATACATAAACACATGCAAACAAAGGGAGAGAATAGGTTTCTGAATATTTAAAATTAATTTTAAAATAATTTATTTGATACTCTAGGACTATTAATTCTACTGTGATTCTTACAACACCATGCCGATCCCTCTGTTACATCTCAGTGTAATGGCAGAGTCAAGAAATAGCCAACACTTAGTTGTGTTATTGTTCTGTGTCCTATTTCTATTTAGTTGATTGCAATTAGAAGTAGAATTCATCCCAAACAGTTCAAATGAAGATGATTTTAGTGAGCAGATTATTTCAAGGAATACACATTAGTGGTGAGACACACAGATCTGCAATGAAAGGAGCCAATTGCTACCCGTGGCATTCCTGCGACAAGAAGATGGAGTGATATTCTAGCCCAGAGAGTTGTTGAGAAGGAGAACTGCTCAAGCAAAAGGGCTTGTTAATGGAATGCTGAATTATTGGCAGGGACCTTGCAATGAAACAGAAGGGAAACCAGGAAAGAAATAGACCTACCTATCTCATTTAATCCTCTGATACCTGCATCTCTCATTGATCAAACCTAAGCAGAGGCAAAGTACCATCATGACATAGTCTGCAGAGTTCAGCCACTCAGATTAATTCAGATAAAGAGAGAGAAAATTAGAAAAAGGATTTGAGTGGCTCCCGGTTTCCAGTACAGCATGTAAATTATCACTCCACCCAAGCAACAGGTAAAAAGTTGCACAAACTGAAAATTAATAGCTCTTCATTGATCCATCAGAGAATTCAGATCACAAGGCAAACCACTGCTCCTAACATGGGAAAGACAGGCACATATAAGTACAATAACAATTTCTTAGAGCAGAAACCTCAGTGGGAACTACTACTAAAGTACAAAAACCCAAACCCCAACTGACAAATTGCTGGAGGCTCATTGTAGACAAGTCATAGTTAAATACTCCAGTGGGCATCAAGTTTGAGAAAGGCAGATATTTCCATATTTCCTTGAGTTTTACCTCCAGGATCTGCCAGGTTATAACCATAAAGGTTGGAGAAAAAGTTTTATGGGCTTCCAGCAGGAGGAGGGGAAAAGTAACCATCTGAAACATATTAGAGAATGCTATAGTTAATAAAGCCTGCCTTTGAGAGAAATTATTTTACTAGAGCCTAAACTGTTGGGATTTGATGAGAGCCTAACTAACCTGAGGAAGAGAAATACTCAACTCTAGTGCCCTGTAGCCATCTTTCCCTAATTTAAGGAGGGGGTGGGGTACTGAGAAGCACTATGAAGTTCACAGTTCAAGGGCACAGGCTCACTAAAAGGCTGAGACTTAATCAAGGACTACAGAATGCTCCCCTCTCCCCACAACTTGCTGCCACATTACCAAACACCTATTTATTATAGTTCCTTTCACCTAGTTTTCAATAACATATTATAATGCATATTAAAAGGAAAAAACGTACTTTGACAAGAAAGAGCAAGCTACAGAACCAGACTCATATACGGAAGGAAAGTTAAGATGATTACACTAGGAATTTAAAAGAACTATAATTTGTATGATAAGGATTCTAATGGAAAAAGTAGGCAACATGCAAGAAGAGGTGGGTAATATACATGGTGAGATGGAGAGTTTTAAGAAATAATAAAAAAGAGATGCTAGAGATAAAAATATTGTGACAGAAATAAATGATGCTCAGTCATGTGTTAGTTGCTCAGTCGTGTCTGACTCTTTGTGACCCTGTGGACTGTAGCCCACCAGACTCTTCTGTCCATGGAGTTGTCTTGGCAAGAATACTTGAGTGAACAACTATTTCCTTCTCTAGGGAATCTTCCTGACCAGAGGATCAAATCTCGGCCTCCTGCATTGCAGGTAGATTCTTTACCATCTGAGCCACCAGGGAAGCCCTTGTTTATTAGATCAGACATACCTGAGAAAAGAATGTCTGAGTTTGAGGATGTTTCAACAGAAACTACCGAAACTGAAAACCAAGGAGATAAAGGACTGAAAGTAAAAACAGAAAGGAATATTTAAGAACTATGAGACAACTGTGAAATATATAATGTACATATAATGGGACTAACAAAAGAAGAAAAAAAGGATCAGAAGGAGTATTCATAAAAAGGATTTGTGACTGGGGATGACAAATTATATATAGCCAGAATACCGGTTTATTTTACTCCTGTTTCTTGGTAGGGGAAAAATATCAGCAAAAGTCTATTCTGTTGTTTGTCTTCTTGTGGCTTGGGAAAAAAAAAAAAAAAAAGGAAATCAGTACAAATTATACAGAAAATCAGTATAAGATAAAGTAGAGAGTTTATTTGCTATATTGGTGATATTTGGGCCAAGGAGAGAAAGAGGAAAGGGAATAGAATAAATAAAACAGTGAAAGACTATTGCATTGTCCTGGGCTTCCCACGTGGTCCAGTGGTAAAGAATCTACCTGCCAATGCAGGACATGCAAGAGACCCAGGTTCTGAGTTGGAGAGATCCCCCAGAGTAGAAAATGGTAACCCATTTCAGAATTCTTGTCTAGGAAATTCCATGGACAGTGGAGCCTGGCGAGTTACAGACCATGCATGGGTCTGCAGAGTCAGAAATGACTGAGCACACAGTATACATGCATTGCTATGTCCTTTCTTACTTTTTGCTGCATCCCAAGTCGTTAATAAAGTACGAAATTTCTGAAATTGTGGGTGTTAGGGGATCATTTCCAGGTAACTATGATAAGATTAAGGTTTGCAACTAGGTTATCACTAGGTGAACACAGTTTGTAGATGCAGATACTGAGATAAATATAACCATAAGAAACTTAGGTGTGGGGAAGAGACTGGAATCATGATTTGGGTTCTGGAGTCTTACATGTTGACAGATTGCAGGATAGAATTTCACTTCCCCTAATGCACAGTCTGACACTACTGAAGTGACTTAGCAGCAGCAGCAACAGCAGCAAAATGATTCCAGGTAACTTATGTTACAGTTTTTCAAGATACCATTGTCCTCTGTAGATTGAGTCTTACAAACCACATTTGTTTGTTTACTATAAAGTTAGGAGATAAGAATCTCTTGGGCATTAGGAAATCAAATAAGGTATTCAGGCCATATTCTCAATGGGAAACAATGTAAGTCAGTGAAAAAAACCTAACAGACTTGTTGAAACTGATTATTATGGACATTTTGTGTCTTTATTAGTAGATTCTAAAACCATTGGTTAAACTTTGTCTAGAACAATGTTTATTTTTCTAATGCTTTTGTCCTTTCCTTCTGGCTTGTATTAGGGTGAGGTGAGAAGAATATTTTTCTGTTGACTTTTGTCCATTGCATCTTGTAGGTTTTATCCCCTGCTTCCCAAATGTGTGTATTAATTCTATGGCCTGAAATAGAACATTAATTCTTTTTTTGGCAATGAGTACAAACAACCTATTCATGGTATCAACCATCTGTATTCATTATATATTTGTGTCATGTTATTAGCTTCTTATGGGCAATGCTGGAGCTCAATACTCATTCATTTAACTCTTCTTTCCACAATATTTAAGTCTCTACTATGTCTGAGGCACAATTCTCAGTGACATATTGCTGTGGTCTTGTATGTCATATTTGTGCCTATATCATAATGCAAAATTAAAATGAAATACTGAAGACAAGGCAGTAAAAGAGGTGGGGGGGGGATAGATTAATGAATTTCACATCCATTTTCCTATGAAGTTGACTCCTAAAGGTATTTTCCAAATTGTGTTTGTGATTAATTCATTTTTTTATTTACAGTGAGGTTATTGATGACTTGCATTTATCTAACTAAATTGTGGTTTTTAATATTAATGGCTATATTTATTTTTTCTCATCTACATAAAATAATACTTTCATTATGGGAAGATACAAAAATTAAGAAAAAACATAAATCAAATGCAACAGTTCACATATTCTCTCTTTGCAGATTTAACATTTAGCTAAATGGAATTTTAATAATACATCAGTTAGCAACACAGAGAATATTTGAGTTAAATTACTGTGGGATAGTTTTATTGTTAGCATTTTTCTTTTCAGTCTTTTTTTTTTTTTTTTCCCCTGTGATAGTTATGGTGTTGCTGATGTCTAATTCTTCAAGCATGTTTGTTTATGCTACTGGATGCCAGCTTTTCTATTGAGAGGAGGCTTGACTTTCCTTATAGAAAATTATTTGTCTACTATGTTAAAAATTTCATTGAGTAGTTCAAGACTGAATATAACCTAGATTTTTTAACCTCCTTTAAGGCTTTTACTGCTAGTGTTTGGCATTATAATCCATGATAGTAATGCTCAATTCATGTCTAGCTGGCAAATTAATACATCAACTAATTACACCAGGGCTTTGGGCTGCAGCTTGTGTTGGCAAATTTATACAGAGCCTTATTAACTCAAAGGGGAAGATTCGGACAGAGACGATTGAGGGCACTAAGGTCAACTCCTATTTGATGATTGGAAACATGAGGAATTATGGTTCCAGTTCTATCAGTTGATTTCTCCAGAGTACTTTACCCACACAAATTTTTCTTTACTAACCATTCCTTCCACTAGAGTTTGAAGAGATTGTCTTTTTTTTTTAAAGCATTTCCTAATTTTTCATAATGCAGTGCTATGTTTGTTTAATGTTCTATTATTTTCTTGTTTTAAAAGTTCAATAAATATAAAACAGGAAATGAATTTCTATCCTTAAAACAATTCACATACTTGTAATTCTTATCTATGTTGCAAGCACTCCTCAGTATTCAATAATTTAGGACTATTAATATTTTTCTTCAGTTGAAAATCATTTATTTTTCTAAATGCCCCTCTCTTTATTTCTAGGCAGGATGTTATAAATAAATAGCTTATATTTTACATGAATAATTACTGAGGATACTTAAATTTCAAGTTATAATTCCAAAATCATTTTGTGAAAAATCAGCTTTGAAAATTCTGGATTTTTTTGTTAGAAATCTTGATATTTTGTACTTTTCAGTGAATTTTTTTCACACCTCACTTCAAATATATTTCTTCAATTTGTATTCTAGACTGTATGTTAGACTGTGTATTCTGTGAAAGCAGGGACTATATTTTATTTTCATATTTTCCCCAATATTTTACTCAGCATCTTGCACATGGCACAATATGAGCAAACAGAAAGCACACCTAAGCCAGTCTTTGGATTTGAATTGAATCAGAAAAGATGTCATCAAGCAGGTCAGAGTAGAATTGAGCCTTAATTAATGAGTTAGCTTTAAGAAACAGTGTGGTCTCTGAGTCTCTCTTATTTTAGTATAAATTCTTCGAAATCATTGGGGTAAAGGACAGCATGGAATCTTTTGAGAATTGTACAGTATTCAGTGTAGCTATGTGTCAAGTGGATGGACTGAAATTTTTGTTCAGGAAAGACTGTAGATAACTGGTATACCGTGCTCATGGAACTTGAATTTTAACCTGAAATCAATTTCCAATCATTGTTTGGTTTTAAGCAGATTGATAATAAGATTTCTTTCATCTCTCTTTTTATTCTCCCTTCTTTCTTTCCTCATTCCCTTTCTTCCTTTTCTCCTTCCCTTCCTTCTGTCCTAAAGATCAGTGTCATGTTATAGTGTGTATACTGGGGCACTGGGGCTGCCATAAAATTGAAGGAATTAGGATATTGATAAATGGATCTTCTATAAAGAAGACCAATTGATTCAGTTCATCAATATTGGTTAGAACCTGAACTAAGGTATAGGTCACACTAATGCAGAAAATGGGCAGATTTGAGAGATAGTGGAAAGTTAGAATTGAAAGGTTTTGGTGACAGGAATTGGAGGATAAAGAAAAGAGTAGAATCTAAAATGATACTCAGTGTTGTCTATCAATGTGAATGTTGGCACTGTTTATTGATATCTAAAATATTCAGTCCAGATATCCAGAGATGAGTTTGGCTTTGTACATTTTGAAAATTAGCTGCCTATGGGACATCTAGATATATGGGCCTTGGCTTTGTATACAAATAGTTTATATGGGAATTAATCTCAGGAAACACTGAGAGGAGTGGAGAAGTGAGCATGGAAAGAGAAATAAGTTAATAAACAGAATGCTATTAGCCAGTTACCTGTGCAGCATAATCAGGGTTTTGTCCCACTTGGGTGAGTCTGATGACAGACTGTAGAACATGCCTCAGAGTGGTTCCTCCTGAACGGCAAGGCTGCTGGGGTATTTATCCACTACCTGCTCTGTACTTGGTTGAGACTTCATCCTTGAACTTTGCTCATCACACTTGTGGCATAACCTTCCTGCAAGACTCTAGCATGCTTCTGCCAACAAACTCTGCCCTCAGGCAGAGAGTCACATATCCTGGCAGGAAGAAGAAGAAAATAAGCAAGGGTATATAGGTGTTGGAAGCACTGATAAACTTTCCTTAATGTGAGGTAGATCTTATCTGGAGAGATGGTTCTGAAAGTCATTGGCATTTAAGATAATGATAATACAATATAATGAAATAATCCAGAGGAGAAGGTATAGAATGCCACAATTTAAATGACAATATAAGGAACAAGAAATCCGTGCAAAATAATGTCTGTTATCTTTATGTGATTAATATATCTAGGAGACATGCCTTAAATATTTTAAAATATAGCAAGGTAATTAAGGATTTCCAGGTTCTTCCCCTGGAGGGAACATGGGTTCCATCCCTAATCGAGGAACTATTAATAAGATCCCACAAGCTTCACAGTGAGGCAAAAACAAAAAACAAAAAACAAAAAACCAGGAGACCAAAAGTTAATGGATTCACCATTTATCCACTGTTTTTATTTTTTTGATTGATACACCCACAGATATATTTGCTTCATAGTAGCTATGGCCACATTTGATTAATCAGTGAATCTTTAGTACCTTAGATGGTACTTGACATAGAACATATACCCATGTTTTTTCTTTTAAATGAGTTATTTAGAATTACTGAATTTACATAATGCACATTTTTTTAAATTTAGAAAACAGAGTTTAGAAAGTATAAATATTATCAAAGCATAAATATTTTATATAAAATATTTTATCTTCAGACTTTTTTCTGATGCTTCTTTTTTCCATGTATTCCCCTTTAAATTAATGTTTTATTTCTTAGAGATGTTTTACTGAAACATACAGGCAGTTCCCATATATCCCCTGTCACCACACATGTACAAACTCTCCTTCTATGGACATCATGTACCACAGTGGTACATTTGCTATGATCAATGAACTTGAATCAGGACATTATTGTAATGCAAATTCGTAGTTTACCTTAGAGTTCACCCATTGGGTTGCACATTCTATTGGTTTGGTTAAGTATATATAATAGTACGTATCCACCATTGCAATACAACACAGAATAGTTACATTGCCCTCAAAATCCTCTGTGATCTGCCTCATTGTCCCTCCCTGCCCTCTTCAATTACTTTAAAGACAGAAACTGATGAAAAGAGGTTAATAGGAATTCATTCACTTATTTCTCTTCCACTGATTTATTTCAGAGTCTTGAGATTTTCTTCCAGGTTAAGAGCACAAAAATGAACACAGGAGATAAAGAAAAAAAAATGTTTAACCTGTAACAAAGTATTATTTTCCTCATATTTAATACATATTAAATATATATTTAATAGTTGGTTCAAGTTATTTCTCTAAGCCAACACATGAAGTCAAAAAACTGAAGAATGTTTCCAAATATTTCTGGCACAACTGACTATGGCTTGTCTATCAAAATATTTCTTTTCCTTAGGTGTACATCTTCTGCAACAGTTCACCTGAATTTTATTTCTGCATTCTACTCCAAGTCATGATCTGTATTTAGGCATCAGGTTGTTCTGTGATTTGTTTAGTAAGAGTTGGTGAGTAGGGAAACCATAACGATGATTTCTGTTGTTATTGTTATTGAGAATGACTCAGGAAGGAAAAAATATATATTGATGCTGACATGACTTAAATGAATTATCTTTTGCAGAGCTTCCCAGCATTATATTCATTGTTATATCAGCACACTTGAACATCTACTGCATCCAAGGGGCAATTATTTGTGGACTACCAAGAAATGTATCATGGGCAGAAAATATATAACAGAATTGCCTTTTTGAAAGAGATTATGTCCTAACTTTTACTGAGAGGTAAGTCAAAAGTGATATTGATGGGTTAGAGTAAAAATTATTATTGAATGTTGGTGGCATTTTTAGATGCGATGGACATTCAGTGTACATATTTTTCTCTATTTCAAGTGAATGTTGTTTCATAAATGAAGCCTTACATGTTTTCTTTATATACTTTTTCTAAGGAAAAGTTAAACTGTACCTACTATGCTTATCTAATAATTTTAAAAATGATATGATTTAAAAGTCTTTTGAATTTTTCCTTTTACTTACAAATTTGGTTTGTATTCTTAGTTAACTTTTTCCCCTTTCACTGAGAATAAAGATGATCTATTAAGCAAGTCTTACTACTACTGGCTTCTAATTTTTATAGATTATATTAGTTTGATTCTTAATTTCAGTAGGATCCTTAACAATGGGATATCACTGAATTAAGCTGACACTTGATTACAAAAATTTAACAGGCCAGAAAAGTCCTGAGAAAGTATTTATATCAGTGGATGCTTCTGCTTTCCTATTTTGTAGAGATTTGAAGTTTTCTGTCAATTTTTTCCCCTGAAAATTAATGAAACATAGAATAAGAAAAACATCAGTATTTTTAGAAAAGTGAAATGGGGTTTTAAAATTTATTTTAACCTGTATGAGATTGACTTTACTTGTTGTTAAATTGAAATAACAATAGCTATGTTGCAAGATGATTGTAAAACCAAAAATATATGTAAAGTCTCTCATGCAATATCTAGTTCACATAAGGTTGTCATTAATACAGGATGATCTTCTTTTCCTCTTTCTCCTTTCTCCTTCATTTTATTCTTCCATTTTATTGTTCTTCCATGAGTCTTTAATCTAGCTCAGTGGTTCTCAAACTTTAAATCAAAATCATTTAACAGGCTTGATAAAATACAGATCCTGGTGCTCTGCCCCAGAGCTACTGACTCAGTAGGTCTGAAGTGGGCTTGACGCTGCCTGTTTCTAAAAAGTTGATGGTTCAAGTCAAGAGACAACACTTTGAGAATCACCAAGTATAAAAATAATGTAAAGGTAAGGAAGTAGAACCTGTGGCTACCAATACTTTTGTCTGTTCCGTTCCGTTTAGTCACTCAGTCATGTCCGACTCTTTGCGACCCCATGAATCGCAGCAAGCCAGGCCTCCCTGTCCATCACCAACTCCCAGGGTTCACTCAGACTCACATCCATCGAGTCAGTGATGCCATCCAGCCATCTCATCCTCGGTCGTCCCCTTCTCCTCCTGCCCCCAATCCCTCCCAGCATCAGAGTGTTTTCCAATGAGTCAACTCTTCACATGAGGTGGCCAAAGTACTGGAGCTTCAGCTTTAGCATCATTCCTTCCAAAAAATCCCAGGGCTGATCTTCAGAATGGACTGGTTGGATCTCCTTGCAGTCCAAGGAACTCCCAAGAGTCTTCTCCAACACCACAGTTCAAAAGCATCAATTCTTCGGCGCTCAGCTTTCTTCAGAGTCTAACTCTCACATCCATATATGACCACTGAAAAACCATAGCCTTGACTAGATGGACCTTTGTTAGCAAAGTAATGTCTCTGCTTTTGAATATGCTATCTAGGTTGGTCATAACTTTTCTTCCAAGGAGTAAGTGTCTTTTAATTTCATGGCTGCAGTCACCATCTGCCATGATTTTGGAGCCCCCCAAAATAAAGGCTGACACTGTTTCCACTGTTTCCCCATGTACAGACTTTGGTCTGTAGTCATATCTAATAAATAGCATTTGGATTCCATGTCAAAAATTAGTACCTGTATACTTTAAAACTTTTATTTATTTACTTCTAAGTAAGTCTCCAGTTACTTAGACAATAGTGTGAATTTTGCTTTTCTGAAATTATACACTACTTTTATAGATTTTAAAATTCAAGTCAAATGAATTTAAAAAAAATAGAGGTTTTTCCTTAGTTGAATATATTTGAAGCAAATGACAGTGATGGAGTTTGTTAGCTTTGCCTTTTCAACTGACTGAGAACAGGAAGACTGCTTGAAACTTGAAAAATCTGTTTTCTGTATTCACTCTGATGTACATAAAGTTGGCCATGATAGTAGGTATTGCTATTGTGCTTGTATATAACTGAGAAACTGTTTATATTTAAATTGAATGATACTTCCATTTTCATTTTATCTGCCAAATTTATTTATCTTGCCCAGTGGCCTATTATGTCATTGGTAATGAAAACCTGAAATACACAATTATTAGTCCAGACTAGCAGAAAGGAAAAAAAAAAAAAAAACACAAAACTCCTCTTAAGAAATCACATTAAATCAGAAATATCCTAATGAGTCATAAGTTAGCAAAAACCTTCACTCTTGATATTCATCCAGCAGCGCTGCCAAGTGTTCAAAACTCTAAATACAGTGCATGGTTATGGTTTAGTGGCTAAGTCCTATCGCTAAGTCACTTAGTCACTTAGAAACTCTTGTGACCCCATGGGCTCCTCTGTCCATGGGATTCTCCAGACAAGAATACTGGAGTGGGTTACCATTTCCTTCTCCAGGGTATCTTCCTAACCCAGGAATTGAACCCCGGTCTCATGCACTGCAGGCAGATTCTTTACCGACTGAGCTACCAGGGAAGCCCCAAATAGAAACCTAAAGTGTTATGTGTCAGCTTGTTTCTTTGGTATCTTATGAGCCAACTTGAAAGCATTGCTAGTGCAATCTCAAAGCTGTAAAATACTGTTAATGGCCACAAAATAACATATGAAAAACTCTCACAATGTGTCTGGACTCCTGTAAACATCAGTGGCAGATCCTTAGAATTCCTCTTTTCTCTGTACTCACTGTAGGTGTTCTTATAGTTTTTTTGTTCTTTTTTAATACAGGTTACATGCTAAATTCATATGTGGAGTTTGGATTACATCTGAGTCCTTAATGGTAGCTACTTTATTTAAACCAGTGAGTTACAAACAATGATCCCACTTTGACTCCTGTGTTTTTCTTATTGCCTTTATACACAAGCAAATATTGTCAGCTCTGCTTTGAGTGTACAACCAGAATCTGACTATGTTTCACTCATCCATTATCATTACCCAAGTCCAAGGCCCATCATCTCTCACCCAGATTATTCAGTAACCTCCCTACTTATGTGTCCGTATATATCATCTTACACCATAGTATATTCACTCAAGACTGTAGAATAAATGTTTTAAACCATGCACTTTTTTCCAACTGCCAAAGTGGATCCCCATCTTTCTTAGAGTAAAAATTACCATTTTTGTGGGGTACCACAAAATGCAGGAGCTCGTGTCCCACTATCAGCTTCAAGCTGCTGTGCTGTTCTTGAAGTCCTGTTACCAAAATCATATAAAGGCTTTAAAAAGAAAGGTAACTGGTGGACAAATAAACCTCAGGACACAGATGTAACTATTCTAAACAGAATATTAGGAAATAAAGTTCAATAATATATGAAAGGATATTAACTAATGACTGATGCTAAAGCTGAAACTCCAGTACTTTGGCCACCTCATGAGAAAAGTTGACTCATTGGAAAAGACTCTGATGCTGGGAGGGATTGGGGGCAGGAGGAAAAGGGGATGACAGAGGATGAGATGCCTGGATGGCATCACCAACTAGATGGATGTGAGTTTGAGTGAACTCTGGGAGTTAGTGATGGACAAGGAGGCCTGGCGTGCTGCAATTCATGGGGTCACAAAGAGTCGGACACGACTGAGCAACTGAACTGAACTGAACTAATGTATACTTGGAATTTATCTCTAGAATACAAGGTCAGTGTAATTTTTAACATAACCAATCAATATAACTTAAATCAGTAAAAGAGAGATACCATATTGTCACTCCAGTCAATGCAGAAAAAAATTTAGCAAGCTATAACATCCATTCCTGACAGAAGCCTACAGTAAACTAGCAGTGGAAAGAAATCTCTTACACCTGATAAAAGGCAGAAATGAAAACCTACAATTAAAATCACACTTAATGGTAAAAGATTGAGTGCTTTCCCCCAATATTAAGAAAGTATTTCTGATCTACCATTGCTATTCTTCATTATACTAGAAGCTCAAGTCAGTTCAGTGATTCAAGTCAAAGAATAAGAGGCATCTGGAAAGAAAGAAATAAAACTTATCTTTATTTGTAGATTATATGATTGCATATATTTTTAAAAAACTATTGAAATTTACAAAGAAGCTAGAAATAATAATTGTTTTTAAGAATTTTGCAAGATGTGAGATTAATATACAAAATCAATTGCATTTATGTATACTACCAATGAACAATTAGAAATTGTAAAATAATACCATTTACCATAGCATCAAAATAAGAAACAGGTATAAATATGACAAAATATGTAAAATACATATGCAATGAAAACTATAAGATATTGCTGAGAAAAATCAATAAAGACCTAAATAAAAGGAGATACATACTCTGTTCATGGGTTAAATTGATCTTTAGATTTAATACAATCACAATAAAAATTCCAGAAGACATTTTTGAGGGGTTGAAAATTGATGTTGATTCTAAAAGCATACAATAATGCAAAGGATATAGAATACCAAAACAACTTTGAAATCAGATCTCAAAACTGGGGGAATAATACTTCCTGATTTCAAGTCACATTTTTAAATTATAAGGCTGTATTAATTAAGACAGTGTGAGACTGGCATAAAGACAGGTGGATGATTAATAGAAGAGAGAAGAGACCCCAAAATTGTCTATACATATATGGACAACTGATTATTGACAACAATAAAAAAGCAATTCAGTGGATAAGTATTAGTGTTTTCAAAAATGATACTGAAACACTTCCATATATATGCAGAACCAAAACATTTCACTTCATATCTCATACTGTATATAAAAATTGACTGAGATTGGATTACACACTGTAATGTGGAACCTAAAACTAAAATGTTCTGGGAGAAAACCTAGGAGAAAAATTTATGTGATCTTTGTTTAGTCAAAGATTTCTTAGCTACCACGTAACAATACATAGCAGTAAAATTGATAAATTGAACTTTATCAAAATTGAAAATGTTTGCTCTTAAAAGACAACATTAAGAGATTAAAAGGCAACCCATAGACTCAAAGGACATATTTTCAAGTCATATATCTGAAAAATGTATCCAGATTATATAGAGTTCCAAAACTTAATAATAATAAGATAGCAGCTCAACAAAAATATGAGTTAAGGGTTTGAATAAACACCTCATGGAAGAAGATAGATAGATGGTAAACATGCACAAGAAAAGACGTTTAACATCGTTAGAGAAATTCAGATTATGATCACCATGTGATACCTCCAAAAATTACTAAAATGGTTAAAATTACAAAGATACCAATTTTAGGAAAGAATGTGAAGACATAGTATCTCTCATATACTGTTGATGGAACATAAAATAATACAGACACTCAAAAATAGTCTGGCACGTTCCAAAAGTTAGACCTATCATATGATACAGTCCTATAATTCCTAGATATTTCCTCAAGATAAATGAAAGCATAAATCCATCCCAATACATGTACAAGAATGTTCACAGGAACGTCACTTGTAATAGCCTCAAATCTTGAAACAACCCAAATGTCTGTCAACAAATAAATGTTTAAATATATTGTGATATCTCCATACAGTGGGATACTACTCATCAATAAAAATGATAAATTTTTGCATGCATGCAAATAAATGAGTGAATCTCAAAATAATTATGCAGAATTTTAAAAGCCAGAAAAAACAGTATGTGCTGTATTATTTCATTTGTATAAAATTCTATAAAATGCAAACCAATCTGTAAAGGCATAAAGTAGGGCAGCAGTTGACTGGAAATGGGATGGCATCTGGAATGACAGGAGAGGAGACCTCAAAAAGGCACAAGAAACTTTTGAGAGTAGTGGATTCATTAATTCCTTTGAAAATGGTGATGAATTCACAGGTGTATATCTGGTCAAGCTGTAGACTTTAAATATGTAGTTTAATGTATGCAAAATGTATCTATTATATGCTGTTAAAAGAAATAGTATTTGTTGAATTTAAAATATTTTCCTTTGCTCTGGTGGTCAAATGTTGAAGATGAAAAATTATTTACCATTATGTATATTGTAACTGTTAACACTCTCAACTTCGCTGTCTTTTACATATATATATGTATACATTTATATATAAATATATATATTAAATGTATAAATATATATAGTATTCAAATGGCATTTATTTATTTTTTTGTTTGTTTTCTTTCTTTAAAAAATTTTATTGCAATATAGTTGATTTACAATTTTGTGTTAGTTTCAGGTGTACAGCAAAGTAATTTAATTACATTCAGTAATTCAGTTGAACTTCATTGTCTTTAATATTTTGGTTTTGAGGCACATTTTTCTCATAATAAAAAGTGCATCATAAGCAAAAGAATCTTGTATAATTTTCCTTTAAATATGTTCTTCCCCTGCAATGAAATTGAATTTTAACAAAAACAGTGTGTTTGTAGCAATAAATGAAGCATGCTGATAATATTATGTGGATAATAATATATCCCTAAAGCATAGGCATGTCCAAACCACCAGTTCAAGTGTCAGGGCACCAGCTTTTAGTTCAATATCATTGGTGACCAGTCACTCCAGTAACCATGTTACTTGAGGAGGGCCATTTTTCTCTCTATCTCTCAGTGTCCCTCAAGGTTTTATAGGGACAATGCTGTGTAATACTGGGAAACAAATGTGATAACAGATGAACTTTTGGCCATCTCTTTAAATAAGATGAACATAAAGGAGCCTATTGGATAATGGCTATTTCCTGGTGTGACTGTGGCTGAAATTCTTGTGGCTGTAAATTGGACTAATAATTTAAGTATCCTTGGAAGGAAAGTTATGACCAACCTAGACAGCATATTAAAAAGCAGAGACATTACTTTGCCAACAAAGGTCTGTCTAGTCAAGGCTATGGGTTTTTCCAGTAGTCATGTATGGATGTGAGAATTGGACTATAAAGAAAGCTGAGCATGAAAGAATTGATGCTTTTGAACTGTGGTGTTGGAGAAGACTCTTGAGAGTACCTTGGACTGCAAGGAGATCCAACCAGTGCATCCTAAAGGAGATCAGTCCTGGGTGTTCATTTGAAGGACTGATGTTGAAGCTGAAACTCCAATACTTTGGCCACCTGATGCAAAGAACTGAGTCATTTGAGAAGACCCTGATGTTGGAAAAGATTGAGGGCAGGAGGAGAAGGGGATGACAGAGAATGAGATGGTTAGATGGCATCACTGACTCTATGGACATGAGTTTGGGTAAACTGCAGGAGTTGGTGATGGGCAGGGAGGCCTGGCATGCTGCGGTTCATGGTGTTTCAAAGAGTCTGACATGACTGAGCGACTGAACTGAACTGAAGTATCCCTGATAATACTTATTCCAGATGTGAATATCTGCTTTCTTTGAGATAAAATGCATCTACTTACATTGAATATACTTAGTTTGTCCTAAATAACCTTTCTATGAAAATATTGTCATATAGATAATGGCTCTAAGAGATCCTTTGCAGCATAATAGGGAATAGTATTAGCAAAAGAATCCTATGAACAGAGGAGCCTGGTTGGCTACAGTCCATGAGGTCACAAAGAGTCAGACATGACTGAAGTGACTTAGCACACATTATCAAAAGAAAGTAAATTCTCTCAAAAAGAAAACAGTGGTTTCTAAATTGTTTTAATTTCTTTTATGATTTAGAATAATACATATGTGGTCAAATAATATAAGAAGAATAATCCTTTAACATGGACAATGTGACCCTTACTATCACAATAGTTTTACTAAGTGTTGACTGTGATATTTTATTTGTAATAGTCATAAGGCCACCATATTTCAGATGTCTTTTTTTTAACCTTTCTTCAATTTCTACCCCTTAACTTCCTCTCTTTTCATTCCAATCCCAAAGAAAGGCAGTTCCAAAGAATGCTCAAACTACCACACAATTGCACTCATCTCACATGCTAGTAAAGTAATGCTCAAAATTCTCCAGGCCAAGCTTCAGCAATATGTGAACCATGAACTTCCAGATGTTCAAGTTGGTTTTAGAAAAGGCAGAGGAACCAGAGATCAAATTGCCAACATCTTCTGGATCATCAAAAAAGCAAGAGAGTTCCAGAAAAACATCTATTTCTGCTTAACTATGCCAAAGCCTTTGACTGTGTGGATCACAATAAACTGTGGAAAATTCTGAAAGAGATGGGAATACCAGACCTCCTGACCTACCTCTTGAGAAACCTGTATGCAGGTCAGGAAGCAACAGTTAGAACTGGACATGGAACAACAGACTGGTTCCAAATCGGAAAAGGAGTACATCAAGGCTGTATATTGTCACCCTGCTTATTTAACTTATATGCAGAGTACATCATGAGAAACGCTGGTCTGGAAGAAGCACAAGCTGGATTCAAGATTTCCAGGAGAAATATCAATAACCTCAGATATTAGATGACACCACGCTTATGGCAGAAAGTGAAGAGGAACTAAGGAGCCTCCTGATGTGTCGGCGACGGAATGACACACCCACACTGCAGAGTGGTTTAAATCTTTATTTTTTAACACTTGCTTCTTACAGCTGCTTAATTTTTATATCTTTTGTACAACCCCCTACAGGGCAAGCTGCCAAGCACTATGATTCAGAGACTATACAGTGCGCAGGCGCAGGGCGAGATAACCTTTACCTTGGCTTATTTACTGCAGCTAAGACTTTGTTTTGGGGAACTTCCTTATCAACTTAGAATCCGTTTTGTCCCAAGGTCTGTTCCTTTTGAGGAATCAGAGAAACATCCTTGTGTGCAAGCAATGTTCTTTTCCCATGGGAACAAACAGGATTTTTAGCTGAACATCTCGTTTGCAAGAATGCTCAGCCCTGGTTGACAGTCTCGTTAGCAAGCACTTCTCAATCTTCCTTAAACCTAGTTCCCTACACTGGGCAGAACATCTCGTTTGCAAGAATGTCCAGCCCTGGTTGAGAGTCTCGTTTGCAAGCACTTCTCAACCTTCTTTAAACCTAGTTCCCTACACTGATGAAAGTGAAAGAGGAGAGTGAAAAAGTTGGCTTAAAGCTCAACATTCAGAACACGAAGATCATGGCATCTGGTCCCATCACTTCATAGGAAATAGATGGGGAAACAGTGCAAACAGTGTCAGACTTTATTTTGGGGGGCTCCAAAATCACTGCAGATGGTGACTGAAGCCATGAAATTTAAAGACGCTTACTGCTTGGAAGGAAAGTTATGAACAACCTAGATAGCATATTGAAAAGTAGAGACATTACTTTGCCAACAAAGGTCCATCTCATCAAGGTTATGGTTTTTCCAGTGGTCATGTATGGATGTGAGAGTTGGACTGTTGAAGAAAGCTAAGCTCTGAAGAACTGATGGTTTTGTACTGTGGTGTTGGAGAAGACTCTTGAGAGTCCCTTGGACTGCAAAGATGTCCAACCAGTACATTCTAAAGGAGCTCAGTCCTGGGTGTTCATTGGAAGGACTGATGCTAAAGCTGAAACTCCAATACTTGGCCACCTCATGTGAAGAGTTGACTCATTGGAAAAGACCCTGGGGTGGGAGGGATTGGGGGCAGGAGGAGAAGGGGACGATAGAGGATGAGATGGCTGGATGGCATCACTGACTCGATGGACATGAGTTTGAGTAAATTCTGTGAGTGGTGATGGACAGGGAGGCCTGGCATGCTGAGATTCATGGGGTCGCAAAGAGTCAGACACGACTGAGCGATTGAACTGAACTGAACTGAACTGAACTTCCTCTGTTCCTTCTCCTTCTGTTACCCTGTCATCTCTCTGGCCACATGCCTATCTCTGGCTCTGAATGTCCTAAATATTTTTTGCCTCTTCTTTCTCAAAGAATTTTTGCTCCTTCCTTCCCTCCCAGCCCTAAAAATGTATTTTTGTTAGTTTCCTAAACCTGGCTTCTACCTGTGTTATGAATACCTTTCTATCCTTCTTTCCAATAGGCCATATTCCATTGGTAATACTTTTTTTCTTTTTCTTTGAATAAAGATTAAGAGGAGGCAGATGATTGGTAATGGGCATGTTTCTCTTTGCTTTATATAGGTAGTATACTTTGGAAAATCTTTTCTACTACATGAACACAATTCTCCTTAAGTTCCATCTAACATGATTGCTAGTGCTTGTGCTTAGTTGTTAAGTCATATCCAACTCTTTGTGACACTTTGGAATGTAGCCCACTGGGCATATATTCTATGGGGTTATAAAAAGAGGTTATACTATCACCTTAAAAAGAACCCAGATTCAGTGTATCCACATTGATTATTCACACAGGTTAAATATCTCACAAAATCACTGTTATTAACTAAGTGTGAATATCAATAAAATCCAATATGGAATAACCAGGGACATAAGTACTAAAGATAATTTCAGAGAACTGTAAATACTGTAGGAAAATGTAAGACAGCAGTGGGATAAAGGAAGTTGTGGGAAAGAGCAGTGGGATAAAGTGAGGAAAGAAGCTTTTTTATGTTTTATGAAAATTAATGTATACATTTCTTTTAACCTCCCAAATACCAAATATATGACCTAAAATTTTATGTTCTATTTGATTTTGGTTCAGGAAAACAAATCTTTGCATATCAGCTATGCTTTAAGGTTGACAAATTGCAACATTGATAGATTTTCCTTTAAATTTACTCTTGGTAATGAATAAAGAATATTTTTAGCTGAAGAATCTATGAGAAAAAGATTAATCTTCATCACCAAGAAAAGCAAACTAGAACTAGTATAAATAAAAATGATACCACCCAGAAGAGGGACCAGAAAGATGAAATAAGTGAATGACTTATGATGGAGTACAAGTCTGGCAAAGTGGAGAGGTCAGGCTCTGTTTAAAGAGAGTTACATCTACTTATCTTGTTTATTTTTCTCTTGATAAAAAATCCAGATCCAGTGCTATGATAACGTCCACTTTTTCAAGTGAAAATGGAAAGTTTGATTTGTATATGAGCTTGCCCATTTTTTTTTTTTTTTAAAGATGCTCTTTCCCCAGGGTATGGCTTAGGGACTCTTGTCAAAAATAAATTGGATAAAAATGTAATGATAAAAAAAAATGATACCATCAAGTGTTTCTCAAATATTTAATGAGCAACCTTGTCAGAACTATCGATAAACAAGTCCAGGAATTTGAGAGTGGCATTTCATTTCTTTGTACATATATACTTTTAGTCTGAAGTTCTTCTATATAGTATATTTTTTGAGTTTTTTCCTATAGTTCCCGTTTGTTGCTCATCATTCACTTTGGCTTCCCTTGTAGCTCAGTTTGTAAAGAATCTGCATGCAATGCAGGAGACTCAGCTTTGACTTCTGAGTTGGGAAGATCCCCTGGAGAAGGAAGTGGGCACCCACTCCAGTATTCTTGCCTAGAGAATCCCCATGGACAGAGGAGGCTACAGTCCATGGGGTCACAAGAGTCAGACTTGACTTAGTGACTAAACCACCACCACATTCACTTTGGAATTTGATCAGAAAGAGACCACTGGTAAAATATTGAAACAAAAGTATATTCTATTAGTTGACATTTTTAAGCTTGAAAGCATTAGATCGATGTTGCTCATTGTGGCTGCATTAATTTTGAAAATGCCCTCATATGATTACACTTATTTCATAAGGTGTTAAATATGCATTGGAATAGTCACTCTCATGATAATGAAGGATCATTAATTCTTGTATAGTCAGGCTGTTCAGGCCAGTCAACAAAAATTCTTCCATTTTAACCTACATTTGAATTCCTATTTTCAAGCCCGGTCTACTGAAGACAGAATTAAAATCCAACCAGCTTTAGGCTAATGTGTTTTATGTTTGCAATTTTCAATGATAAGAAAGTGTGATTTGTTATATGGGTGTGTGTAATATTGGGCTACATGACTATTGCAGTATTTATAAGATCAGTTTGTAGTTTTGAAGAAGATTGCGGAATACAAGTGCAACAATGTTTTTGCTTTAAAAAAATTGATCAGACTTAATAGGTTTAGAAATTTAAGAAAATTCTTAAATTGAAACAGAGCTAATCCTGACTGTCAAAGATGTGCACACTGAAGCAAGTGCCTTTAGTGCCTTCATTTTGAGAATAATTTTCCATGCTAGTTGCTATTCTGTGCCCTGCATGAGTGACTCAGTGTGCACCAAAGGGCCATTTTAATGTGTGGCATCTGGATGGACACCTGGAAGCTCTGAAGCTTTGAACTAAGGAGCCATTAATGCTAAAAAAAAAATTAACATTAATGTTGATTATCCTCTTTAACTTGTTTCACCCACAACTGCTCAATCATTCTGCAACCAGATTACTGCCGGTTCCATATGTTTGTGTGTCACTTAGGCTTGACTAATTAAAATGTTCTGTTATAGGGTCCACATAAATTTTAAAACTCTGAGATATTTCTTCAGCCAGTTGAAAAGACTTTTTATGTTTTATTAAAATTAATGTATACATTTCTATTAACCTGAAAAACACCAGGCATATGACCTAAAATTTTATGTTCTATCTGATTTTGATTCAGGAAAACAAATTTATGCATATTAGCTATGCTTTCAGCTTTGCCAGATTGCAACACTGATAGATTTTCCTTAATATTTTCCTTTAAATTTACTCTTGGTAATGAATAAAGAATATTTTTAGCTGAAGAATCCATGAGAAAAAGATTAATTCTCATCACCAAGAAATGCAAACTAGAACATCAATCAAATGCCATTCCCTTCTTTCAAATTGTCACTGATATAGAAGTTAATAATCAGTGTTATCATTCTCAAACACTGCTAATGTGGGTGCAGATTGGCAAAACACTTCAAAGACAATTTGGCAGCATATATTGAGTGCCTTGATATCTTCATCTCTTTGATTCAATTCCATTCAAAAAATATTACAAGGAACTAATCAGATTAGTACAAGTATTCATGGAATAAGATTTATCATTATATTATTTAAAAGACCAGAACTTGGAAACATAAATGAGTAACAATACAAAAACTGTTCAATTAGTCAATTCTTTCATGTGATAGAAAAATGCAGTGTTTACAAACAGTGTTTTTGAAGTCTAATTAATGCCAAAGGAAACTTTCTTAATACTATGATGTTCAGGGAGATAAAAATGCAACAATCCAACCCATCACATATGTATTTATAGAATTACTGAACTGAAAGACAGTGTATTAACGTTTCTAATTTCCAGGCTAAGTCATATCTGACTCTTTTGCTACCCCAAGGACCACAGTAGCCCACCGGACTCTTCTGTTCATGGAATTCTCCAGTCAAGAATACTGGAGAGGAATTATTTCCAGTGCTATTTGCTTATTTATTTTCATGTATATATTTCAATAGTGACCATTTTTTAATAATCAGGAAAAGTTATCAAAAACAAATGATTATGAAAAAATATTTTTCATAATGTTTTTTGAATAGCATTAAGATTTATCTCTTATTGAGTGAATACTGAATATTTATATGCTCTTATTTAATTTTTAGAAATACCTAAAAATCTCATGTGAAAATCTAAATGTCTTGAGGTTGTTGCTGCTGTTGTTGTTTAGGTGCTAAGTGGTATCTGACTCTTGTGACCCCATAGACTGTAGCCCACCCGGCTTCTCTGTCCATGGAATTTCACAGGCAAGAATACTGGAGTCAGTTGCCATTTCCTTTTCCACTTAAGATTGAGCCTATGTCATTTAGCTCATTTTTATTCAGCATGGTATCTTTCAGAATCAGCTCTGTAGAGTTTTGTTAAAATATGTATGACAAAAGACCCCATTTCTAGAGATTCTCATTTAGTACATCTACTTTAGTGATTCTGTTGTAGACACAATCTCAGAATCAGGAGTTCACTTATTTAATCTATTGATAATGCTAATGAAAGACATTGGCCTACTTGTTATTACCTTACTAATGGCAGATATTTATTTGAACTTGATTCAAATAGGTTCATTTGGACACTCATTCAAATTGTAGTGATAAAGAGATCAATTAAAAAAACATTTGTCTCAGTTCCTTTGGGATATCTACAGGGTATAAATAGATACACAATGATAATAATTTTCCTCTATCATGAGTTTGGGAGAAGGAAATGGTAACCCACTCCAATATTCTTGTCTAGAGAATTCTGTGGACAGAGGAGCGGTGGGCTGCTGTCCATGGGGTCGCAAAGAGTTGAACGACTGAAGTGACTTAGCATGTGTGCAAGCATTGGAGTAGGTAATGGCAACCCACTCCAGTATTCTTGCCTGGAGAATCCCAGGGACAGAGGAGCCTGGTGGGCTGCCGTCTATGGGGTCGCACAGAGTCAGACACGACTGAAGCAACTTAGCAGCAGCACCAGCAGCAGCATCATGAGTTTAAATTCCAAGTCAGGAACATTGATGCAAGTTAAGTTGGGAAATAAAAGCATCAACGTTTAGGCAAGTCAGGTCATATATACAATTAGTTTAAGAACTTATACATCATTTTCACTTCCTGTTATAGAACAAAGCCACATATATCTGGATTTTTTTCCTTTGCATTCACTTCACCAAAGAAAGCAATGTTTTAGCCAGCTCTCTGATATGTCCTCAAAAAACAGGACAGCAAAAAAGATCAGCCCAGTAACACAAACACCAACTAATTCAGTTATGTAATCAATTGTTTAAAACCATACTCCCCAAACACAAACATGCACACACACATATATACACACACACATCTTACTGTAAGTATACTGTATTTCACTTTATTATGTTAACTTGATTTGTATAAGTAACCTTTGCCCACCCACAGTTTCTGAACAGTCAGGCCCTGCTTTGTGAAGGGTGAAAGTGCTCACTTGACTATAGTTTATGTGGCTGAAGGAGATTAATGAGGCGATTTCATCCCTATTTGAAGGAATGGGAATATAACCTTGTTAGTTCTAGTGCTCTTCATGTTTAGCTATGGAAATGAGCAAAGTGTATACAGTTAACATAAGGAAATGTGTAGCACAGGAAGCTAAGCTCAGTGCTCTGTGATGACCTAGAGGAGTGAACTGGGGATTTGGGAGGGAGACTTCAGAGGGAAGGGATATATGTATACATATGGCTGATCCACATTGTTGTACAGCAGAAACTGACATTGTAAAGGAATTATATAACAATAAAAAAAACAGAATGCTTAATTTATAAAAGGTAATTAATATGTAAAATCTTATTGCTAGTTCTATCTTAAATTCATTGCATTTAAATAATTGGTTTTTTTTAGCTTTAAGGGTATAAACTGTTAAAATAACTAAACAAGGAGGCCCAGAGACTGAGGTGGCCCTAATGCCTTGGCAGCCTACCTAAGCAAACCAGAACCTAAGCCAGAGTCAATAAACTTGAATCTGAGAAAATGGAACTTAATGGGGAGGGAGGTGGGAGGGGGGTTCATGTTTGGGAATGCATGTAAGAATTAAAGATTTTAAAATTTAAAAAATAAAAAACTAAAATTAAAAAAATAAATAAATAAATAAATAAAAATAAAAAAAAAAAATGAAACTTAAGAACAACCAGTCACAGCTAGCTAGGCTTACCCAAGTTACGCAACTGTTTAAGATATAGCAAATCAAATTGTTTTCTTGCTTTGCTTTTGTGTCTTTTCTATAAAATCCTCTCTCCTAACTCCTGTGGGTGGAATGACCCTAAGCATTTTCACTTTGGTGCTACTTGATTGCAACTGATTTATGCTCAAATAAATTCTTGAAAATTTTAGTATACCTCAGTTTATCTTTTAACAGCACTTAGTATCAGAAAAAATTTCTAAACATGATAACCCAGGTGCTGAGTTGGTCAATGCAAACTCACTGTTTAGCAAATAACAAATTTGGAGAAATGTTTCTTTTAACATTTATGGGGATATCTCTCATAAATTTCTTCATTAAAAAATATACTGCAGTTTTAAAATTCTTCCTTGACTCTATTTAAAAAGACTCCTGATTTGATTTATACTGTGTTAACCTCAAGTGTTTTGTTCCTGTGTAGTAAAAACCTATCTACTCACCATTTTTATGAGAAGGAAATTTTAGAATTTAAGTATCAAAGGAAATGTGAAATATTGCTAGAGAAGTTGTTCTCAAGAAATTCGATGGGAATAAATCTGACAGACAAATAGCCTTAGAAACTATTAATTCACACTATCACATGATGGTATCTAAGTTAGAACCCTTGGGTAGAGAAGAAAAAAATGCAAGAACCTATTTACTGTGTAGCAGGGAATCATAATCTTCATCAAAGGCTGCACCCTGAAATCTAGGAAAGCTTATTTAGCTGACCTCATCTGGTAAGATTCAGAACAAATACTAAGGATTCCTTCAGCAGAGGACCCTATTTCCATGTTAGTTCATAACTTTTTATTAGTTGTTTTTCTAGGCTTCCAAAACTAAGTTAGCTTTGTGTAGATGATATCAATGCTGAATTCAAATATCTACTTCTGAATATTATATACTTGAAAGATAACAGACAGTTCTCATCACAGTTCAGAACCATAAAAAGTGATTGCACAACCTAAAACTAAGAAAGTGATCCTAATAATCAATGGGAAAATCATGTTTATTCCATAACCTTTGATTTTCTTGCAAAAATCTTAAAACTTTCTTAATTAGTTATAAATTTATTTAGTGCACTATTTAGTGAATCATTTATTTGTTTAGTGCACGAAACATTTATTTAGTGTAAATTTATTATTTATTTAGTGGACTGTCATTTAAAAACTACAAAAATAGAAAATTTAAGTGTTCTGTTCCTTTATAAAAATCTTACTAAGAGTAGCTTGAACATTTCTTATCTTTTTGCTATGTAACTTATGATAAAGAGTGAGCATTTTTTTCCCCCTGCAGAGTGGTAAATTTCTAAGTTTGGATCAGCTTCTAACATAATATTCTTTGCATTTTCAATATTGTGAAATATCTTTGAGAGTTTCTTTTTTTAAAATATAAATTTATTTATTGTAATCAGAGGTTAATTACTTTACAATATTGTATTGGTTTTGCCATACATCAACATGAATCTGCCACAGCTATACACGTGTTCTCCATCCTGAACCCTCCTCCCTCCTTCCTCCCCATACCATCCCTCTGGGTCGTCTCAGTGCACCAGCCCCAAGCATCCAGTATAATGCATCGAGCCTGGACTGGCAATTCGTTTGATATTTAATGTGAGGTTGTTTTATTTTTGCATCACTTCCTCTGGGACACTTTTATCCTTTTCATCCAAGCACTTTCCACAGTTATGCCAGCAAGTTCACTTTTGCTAAGTCCCTCTGTTCTAATCTGCAGAGTCCCTCTGATGGCGTCAGTATGAACATTTCCACAGTCAGCTATTTCATCTTAAACTCCATTTATGTATGATTCAAATCCTGCCGCATTATTTGCACAGTGAAGTAAAAGTTTCCACTCTTCAGCACACATTTTACTTTTTGCTATGTTGCTTGCGTGTTCTCAGTTGCATAGTTTACATTATCTTTTTTTCCCAAACTCATCTGAAGAAATGGCATGATCTCCTGCTGTAGCATTGATAACCCATCCAAAAGCCCATCTAAGATAATAGGCATTAAGAGCTGAACTACTTTTTTTGGTCCAGGACTAGATTAACGATGTGTTGAATGGTAAAAAGCATATTTTCACTGAAGTGCCCAAGGAAATTAGAGTGATCTGGAGAATTATCCACCAGTTATACTGCTTTGAAAGTTAGATAATTGTTGCCTATAATATTTCTTTACCACTGGAAGATAAGGAGATACTGCAACTACGCATTTTGTTGTCTGTGCCTGAATAACAGATGTACATGACCAATCACTGACAGACTTGGAAATAAATGACATAATTTGTCACTGATCATGATGTGCACCTGCTATTTATGTAGTGATTTGTGGACTGAGGAGATGGTAGCAGACAGTTCTTTACACACTCACTCACAGCTAATATACACTGGGAACTAAAATTCAAACAGTGTTATTGGAGGGCTGGTGTTATTTAATTAAACCAGAATAACTGAAAAATGTGAGAAAAAGGACTACCTTGACTAAGTTCAACAAATTTGTCCAAGGCTTCTGTGTTTAATGTATCTCTTCCTGACAATGTGCTCAGCTACCCATTTTTAAAAATGATAGTAATAGGATTTAGAATGTAAGAAATAATTTTAACTTGGTGAACTTTAAAGTATAAACTATTACTTTAACTTCCTTATGCCAATAAGGCAGCTGGTGGGTGGAATATGGCTTCCCAAATTGATGTGCAACTCAGGAAAGGGGTGAGGAAAGAACAATTTCCATGTTCCCCCCCAGGTGGTCAAGGTGCCCTTGAAAACTGCATCTGTAGTGCTCTTGAATGGATAACAGAAGACTGGCACATTGGATCCGAAACAGATCTTCACCACATTAGCCTGCTCAGAGTGGAGTCTTAAAGAAGAAAATGTGGCACAATAACATGCATAGCATCCTGGAGAAACTGTGGACATTTGGGCAGGGTAAGTGACAGGCCTAGGGGAAAACCCTGTCTGGCCAGTCAACACAAAGCAAACTTTTTTCTTAGTTTCCAGTAACTTAAAAACATTTTTTAAAAACAGATTTGTTGAAGTATAATTTTTTGAATATAAAGTCTTACTCATTGTAATTGCACAGTTCAATGAATTTTAAAACAGGGAACCTCAATGAATTTGCATGCCATTCTTGTGCAAGGCCCTGATGACCTTTACCGAATTATACCAATATTTTCATTCCAATATGTGCAGCCAAGTGAAGCACTCTTGAAATTTTAATTTTTGTCAGAAAATTACCATCTAATGTTTTTCAGAACATAGTGGGAAGGATGCCTTTGTATTTCTTATTATGGTGAATTTGGAAGCATTTCAGTTCAGTTCAGTCACTCAGTTGTGTCTGACTCTTTGTGACCCCATGAATCGCAGCACACCAGGCCTCCCTGTCCATCACCAACTCCCGGAGTTCACTCAGACTCATGTCCATCAAGTCAGTGATGCCATCCAGCCATCTCATCCTCTATCATCCCTTTCTCCTTCTGCCCCCAATCCCTCCCAGCATCAGAGTCTTTCCCAATGAGTCAACTCTTCACATGAGGTGGCCAAAGTATTGGAGTTTCAGCTTTAGCATAAGTTTCCAATGAACACCCAGGACTTATCTCCTTTAGAATGGACTGATAGGATCTTCTTGCAGTCCAAGGGACTCTCAAGAGTCTTCTCCAACACCACAGTTCAAAAGCATTAATTCTTCAGCGCTAAGCTTTCTTCACAGTCCAACTTTCATATCCATAATATAGATAAATATCCAACTTCAACTAAAATTTACTGAATCATCAGAATAGTTTAAGGATACCATGGTTATACCTATTTTATAAGTGAAGGAAGAGTGTTTGCAAGGTTAAGGAACTTAACTGAGGGACAAACGTGAGTCCATTTTAGAGCTGGGATGTGGTCTTGCATCTTCTGACTCACGTCCCATTGGGACAGAAAATTTTTTATCTGGTGATGATCCATCAGCTGCAGTAATCACAGATAATACTCACTGCCGCCTCACTTAAGCCATTCTAGGCCCTCCACTGTGGTATTTCAAGTAGTCCTTAGAATAACTCTGTGAGGTTCATATTATTATCCTCAGTACTACATAGATAAGGAAATTGAGGTGCAATGACCTACACATCCTGCCCAAGGTTCTAAAAATGAAAGTGGCATTCTAGAAAGATGAGCTCTAGAATCGGAGCTCATCATTGTCTTTGCTTCATATTATCTCCCTTCATATTGACTTTCTGCAGGGAAAGAGGGTGTGATACACTAGAACTTTTTTCCTGAAGTAGAAGAGGGTAAGATTAAGAATGAGAAAGAGACATTTTCATGCTCGTTGGGCAGGTTTTTCTGTATATGTGACAGACCACCTTTTAATAAAAGGAATATTTTCTGATTAAAGATGCCTATTTCTAAACTTTATTTTTGCATTTGGAGTCTTGGTTTACTAATAGAGCCCAATTTTTAAAAGTTTGAAATAATTCTCTAGTAGGCTAAATGGAAACAGGAATACAGTCAAAGGCAAACATGCCCAGCACTGTGGTTTGGGTGTTTTTACCTCCACCCTCTGCCTGAGCTTGCTGTTTCCCTAGATACGACATGCTCACACCCTCACATCAGTTCTTTTCCAATGATCATCTTCCTGAAAGTTCCTTTTTGAAATAGTAACCCTCCCTTCATTTTTTATTGTGATCTTATTTTATTTTCCCCCTTTACACTGATGAGCCCCTAACTGAAATTCAGATTGATAATTCCAACTCAAATTCAAGAATACAAGGTTTTTTACTTAACCTCTTCTTTCTTGTCTCTGTATTTTCTTTATCATGGAGAATGGTGGTTCTCAAGGGCATGCAGAATAATGGAAGAATCCTCTAATTGTTTATTTTTTTCTGTCCAGTACTGCACGTACAGCAGTCTTAGGGTAGGAAAACTAATACAACCACTGATATGATTACTGAAACTGTTAGCCTTGTTTTCCTTTGTTTTTCCCCATTATCACCTATATATTGGGAAATAATATAAGATAATATACCATAGCAAATATATATTATAGTTGTTCTGTACTTATGTTCTGAGAACATAGTCATTTTATATCATGTTCCCTCCATCTTGACCCTCATTTAATCTTATTGCTCCAGGTAACTATATATCTATAGTGTCTTTCCGGTCATTTTGTTTGTCTCAAGGTTATTCTCTAGTAGATTTCTTAGTAAGGCCTCAAAGGAACAATGTTATTGGAATTGTTGCATGTTGATAAAAGCTTGTCTATGTCCTTTGAACTTGAAAAATCTATTTTCTCAAAAAAAATAATTCTTGGTTCAGACTTTCCTTTTTCTTGAGTATCTTAAATATGTTACTCATTTTCTTTTGGCATAAAGTGTTACTGTTGAAAGTTTTGATGATAATATATTTTTTCTCTTATAAATCATATGCTCTTTGCCCTTGATTCTCTAGATACCTGAAGGACATCTTCCTTTCCTCCCTCCCACCCTCCTTTCTTTCTTTCCTTATTCTTTCTTTCTCATGTAATTTTTCTGGAATATGTTGATATTCTTATGGATTATTTTCTTTGTGACACTGTTTGCCTTTTCATAAGCAGTGTTACTTTTTTTTTAATTTTAGGAAAATTATGGGATTTATCATTTACTCTGTTTCTTTATGTTGGGTTTTATATCCTTTCTTCTTCTACTGTCCTTATGCTTAGAATTTTACCTGTCTTCAATATTTTTAACTTTCCTTGAATTTTCTTTTCATTCTTTTTGATTTTTATAGTTTTCCTCTTTCACCTCTTATTTTACTTATTATCTATCGTGTTTATTTCTTATTGCTATATCTTTTTTGTTCCCTGCATTTTTGGACTTAATTTTTCTTTCATTTTCTAATTATTTCCTTTCTAGTTCTGATTTACATTGTTTCTTTTCTGTCTTATAGCATTTTCTTAATATTTCTTTGCTAGTTTTGAAGTAATAGGTTTGTTTTGTACACATAATTTTTGGCATACCTTTATTGTCTACAATCCATTATTATTCTTTTCCCCTCTTTTTTAATATTATGATAACTCCTCATGGGATATGACCTTGATACTTTTATGTTGCTCAGGTTTATAAAAAATGAATTTTCCTAAGGCAGGGTTTAGGGGAGTTTAGGTACTTTACAGAGCTCCCCCTTCTGTTGTTTTCATGTTTAAAAATGTGGTAATGTGCTTTCTGGGAATTGATCTGGACTTTTTTTTCCCTTTCTCTCTGTTATTTCTCTCTTGCTCAATTTTGACTTTCCTTCCAGCAGTTTCTCCTAAGTGTGGGTTCCTGTCACAGAAAGTGGAAGGAAGCCCCGCTGGATCAGCTGTGGGAGTTAATAGATGTTCCCTGCTCCAGGCTGTTCAGTCCTGTTTGTGGGAAGGAGCTGCACTCACAAATTCCTCACAGTTTCCACTGCTGTTCCTGCATTGGTTCTTGCTTTGCAAGGAATCCCTGTTGGCAGTTTTATTGTTCTGTTCTCAAACTCCTATGACGCTGCTCTGTTGCTTTCTTTCTCTTCTCTCTGCAGAAGAGATGCAGGTATCATGTAATTGTAAGGCTGTTGGTGGTTTGTCTCTATCCCATTTATTTCAGGGCTCATGGGGATAACTATTCATCTTGTTTTAAATGCTGCCCCTGGTTTATTGGTTTTGTTATCTAGATGTTCTGTTCTTTTATGTGGGAGTTTGATGAGATTAAAAAACTGCACAGCTGCCACTGCCATCTTCCCAGAATCCTCTCTCCTGTGCAGATTTTCAACATGTGATTTTAATGGAATAGTGGCTATTAACTACCCTCAGTTAATACTTTTTAATATTCAGTGGATCACATGCTATGTACACGTGTGCATGCTAAGTCGCTTCAGTTTTGTCTGACTGTTTGTGACCCTGTGAACTGTAGCTTCCAGGATCCTCTGTCCATGGGATTCTCCAGGCAATAATATTGGAGTGGGTCGTCATATCCTTCTCCAGTGGATCTTCCTGACCCAGGGATCTAACCTGTGTCTCTTACATTTCCTGCATTGGCAAGTGTGTTCTTTACCATTAGTGCTATCTGGGAAGCCTGACGTATATATAAAGCTCACAATCACTGATCAGTTAACTTGAAACTATAATGGTCTTCTACAGGTGGTGCTGTTCTGGGAGATCTGAGTCCATTTTGAAATAATTTGATATGAATGTTACCTCAGAGTAAGCACCAAATTCTTTTTCTTTTATGATGATAGAGCTTTTGAGTCATATTTCTCCCTGGTAGAAAATAATTTTGTTGGAAAAACTCCATCTAGACTGATTGAAAGCTCAAGTTTCCCTTCAAACAATCAAGTTTGAAGTGTTTTAAGGGCCAGTTTTACTCAGATGATAGGAATATAAAAAAGAATAATAATAATAAAAAAAAGCATTGCCCTTACTTGGAAGTAATCTTTTCTTAGAAGTAGGGTGTTTGTTGTAGGCTATGGGAGACTGGTAGCCTATTCATAACATTGGTGGCAGCCTTTCTTTGACAAGGGAAGGTTCACACAGGTAACTCTTAGAGTGTGGTAAAATGATCCAAATTGGAAGGCAGAGAAATGAAATGTGTGCTGCCGGAAAGACCGTACATTCATAAAAATGAGCTGTTATGGTGGTCTTTCATCCCAATCCCTGCAGATAAAAAAGCTGCCTCCACATGATTTGCTAAAGCCCTCTTACTTTGCTTTCACAGAATTAGGAATCATGATTGAAAACAGGGCAGGATTTTTGTCAAGGTGCCACGGTGAGATAGGAAGAAAAACAGTCTAAATTCTTATGAAATTTAAGTCTCTCTTTTATGGGCCCTTTCTTGATAAATGGCATGTATGCTTTTGTTTTGTTTTGTTTTTTTTTTTAAAGAAGAGGGCATAAGTGAATTCATATATCTAAGAGACTATCTCCCTTCCTCCATCGCTAGATTTCTAATGTAAACCTGACTTTCTTCTCTGACAATAATAAATGGTAGAAGGAATCTTCTTTATCCATTATATTATAAAGGTTTATATGATTTTGGTCTCACTCTGCAAAGTGTCTTTGTTAGCACAATCATAATGAAGAGAAATGTTCCCATATGCCACCAACTATTGTCATCCTAAGTATTCTCTGGTATTAATTGATTTTTCTTCTGACTAGATTTGGATTCCTTTGAGGTGAGAAAAAATAAATGAAATTTATTTATTTATTGTTCTTTGAGATACTTATGTAGATGTGAATGCAAGACATAAGGACAGGCTTGCTCATTGATTTTTTCTCCCCAATTCCATGCATACTGTTGGGGGGTGGGGGAAATGTTTCACTAAGTAATTGCTGTTCAGTTCAGTTCAGTTCATTTCAGTTGCTCAGTAGTGTCTGACTCTTTGCGACCCCATAAATTGCAGCATGCCAGGCCTCTCTGTCTATCACCATCTCCCAGAGTTCACTCAGACTCACGTCCATCCAGTTGGTATTGCCATCCAGCCATCTCATCCTCTCTCGTCCCCTTTTCCTCCTGCCCCCAATCCCTCCCAGCATCAGAGTTTTTCCCAATGAGTCAACTTTTCTCATGAGGTGGCCAAAGTACTGGAGTTTCAGCTTTAGCATCATTCCTTCCAAAGAACACCCAGGGCTGATCTCCTTTAGAATGGACTAGTTGGATCTAATTGCTGTTAGGCATAAGCAACAGAATTTTACATGAGGGATGAGACACGTAGTACATCTGAACTTTTCTCAGGCTAATGTTATTAATGAAAAAGAGACTGAAGGAAATAAAAATCTCCAGTGTTTAACTTTATGTGCAGATTGTTATTCAATGTAATCCTGGATGCATGTGTTTTGAATATTCAAGTCAAAACTTCCTTAAGACTGAGCAGGTTTATGATGAAACCATTTACTTTATATATTTACCCAAGATTTACCAAAAGATAAACACATTCACTTGCTCATTCATTCAGTAAGCTCTTATTGATTGTGTATGTTTCAGGTTTGTTGCAATATTGTTGAAATTTTGTTTATGGAGATATTTATTTATTTTTACTTAGAGCAGTTTCATTTTGGTTTTCATGTAATTATGTATGATACCTGGTTCTAGATCTGTGTTCTGCAGTAAAATTGCAGTATAATCTATCACCAGGTATTTAATCCATTTTTGTCTTATGTGGAAAAGGGAAAAAAACCTGCATTTCCTGGCTGCTGATTCTGGAAATGTGATTAGAAAAGATACAGGTTAGTCACAGCTTGGAAAGCATCCCGCATTTCCCAAATGAATGATGCTGAGAAGTGACAATTATATGAATCAGTATCTTTTTTATATTAAACAACAAAGTTGAGGAAAATTCCTATTTGATTTTATAAAATACATCTGACTTATTTGCGCAAGTACAAAAATTTACCTCAAAACAAAGGTAAGGTGCAGATCAACAAACTGAAGTTTTGCTGGGGATCAGAAAGAAGCTTGAGAGGCCTCTCTCATGTGAGCCTTAAAGCTTGCAATTCGCTTTACCCACAAACATAGTACTAGAACTAAGTGAGCATCCTTCCCTCCATCCTGCTCTCTTTTCTGCTCTACATCAGAGGAGACATCTGAGCAGAAAAGTGGGGTGCGCACAACTGATGGATGCACCTTATTACTGGCCAAGGGAGAAAGAAATGACAACCACCTCTTCTTGCCAGTGACATATTGCAAGGACATGAAGCAAAGTAATATCACAGGGAAGTGGATACTCTCTGGTTTAGTCAGAAAAAAGTTAAGGATTCTGTCTAAAATATGAATTAGTAGAGGAAAAACTATATGGGCACAGATACTTAATGATAACATTGAAATTATCCTTTAATAGGTAATTTTCTTGCTTATATATTTGCAGTGAGGTAGTAAAATATGAGCAATGTCCCTTCCTGGCATTGTAAATATGTTGATGTTATAATTAATTAAGGTGATATATTAAAACATTGGCGAAGTTGTGTGTTTTCAAATACATAAGTTGTGTGATTTCAGCCAGTGTTTTTGTTATTATCTAATCTTCTAACATATGCTTTTTAAGACTGTCATCTTTTTAGAATTTACAAAGGAAATAAAAACCAAGCTATTATCTGACTTTTGCTCCTGAGAAACTAATGAGCAAGAGTCATTACTCATAACAGAATAATTAATTGGGTTTCCACTCTGTGCCAGACAGTGAGCTGGGATCTGGGCTCACTTAGATAAGAAACAGTTCTCCTTTTCATGGCACTCACAGTGTAGGGAGAGACAGGTAAACAAATCATTGCCATATAAGTTGATAAATGCTGTAATAAAGGTATGAACAGATGCCACGAACATAGAGGAGGGAGGATTTAAGTGCCTCCAGCAGAAAACAAGGGTTATCAGAGTAGCTGTACATGACTTACATTGAGACTTCACAAAGCTAAAAGGAAGGGACAGGAAAAACAACTTAAAGGTATTTGCTTAGGCAAAGGTACACAAAGTTACGGACAGTACTGTCAGCTTGAACAATAGACTTTCCATGATACCAAAGAGTCTGAATTTTTCCCTGAAGAAAATAGGAAAGTATTCCAGGAGATAAATAGAATCAAAATAATTTGCTCAAATTTCAGTAAATATTCATTGTTCATCTATTACATGCCAGGATACCATGTGCTTTTTAATTGCCATGTAATATATTATAGTTGAAGGCAAAGGATTAAATGATTTTGAGACTTAAATGGGTGAGAATTAAAAAAAAACAAAAAACAAACCAGTAATAGAAATCTAAAGGTAAGTTAAGAAAAAAAAATTTTATTCCCACAGAACAAGGAAATCATCACATTGCTAATCACAGTATTGATTTAGAGGCTCATGTTATCATCAAGTACCAAAGATCTTTCCACATTTGATATTTAAGCTATTTCTTTATTGTCAAAAAATGACTCCCCAAACTTCCCTGGTGGTCCAATGGCTTAGATTCCATGCTCCCAATTCAGGGGACTTGGGTTCAATCCCTGGTCAGGGAACTAGATCTCACATGCTGCAACTAAGACCTGGTACAGCCAAATAAATAAATTAATTAAATAAAAAGAATTTTAAAAGTGGCTCCCAAGGCTGTTACTATTATTTTATATAGTAAGTCCACATATAGCAAGGAGTAAGAGACAGGATGAGAGTTTTACTCTTTCATCTTTTTATTTGTGAGGAAAGTTTTTCTAGAAAGATCCTTGGAAGAGTTTTCTACTTTCTTTTGGAGAGAACTGACCGTACAGACATCAACATTCTCAAAGGAATTTGGGAAAGAGTATCGTATTCATTTTGAGCTTTTGTTACATGCAATGGAATTTTCCAGTGAGGGATAGGGGATAGAAAATGGCTGTTTAACTAGCCATCAGTGGTGTTGGACTCCTCTTAAGTAAACTTACCCTTGAAAGGTTGGAAGAAAAAGGAGGCAGCGTTGAGGTAGATGTGGAGATAGGGAGAAACCAGAAGACAGTGGTGAACCTGACAAATAGAATGTCACTGTTGAGTCTTACTTCAGAAATTTCTGTGGGATTTACTGTCAGAAGCCACATTTCAGTGTGCTAGGAAGTGAGTAGGTGGTCAGAAAGTAGATGTAGAAACTGCTTTCTTAAAGAAGGTTCTAGTGAAGAGGATCTAAGCAAGCAGCACATGATACAAGGAGATTAAGGAAAAGTTTTTTATTGAGGGGATGGGAGTTAATTGATCATATTTACATGCTGTAGATGAGGGGGAAGCACATGGATAGGAAAATAATTCAGATACAAGAGGCAGATGTGATAACTGATAGTTTAGATTCCACAATAGATTAGATTGGATTATTTTTGAATTCAGGAAGAAGGAGGCTAGAATATGGAGTTAGGGGCAATTAGCCTATTGATGATCATTACATCTAGCTTAAGAACAGAAATCAACTCATGGGTGATTTTAGAAATTGAGGGAGCTGAGGATTTGCTGCATGATGGCCTCTGTATCTACTGAACATTTGGAGATAATGTCAGATACTGAAATTCTGCTTGTGCGTGAGAGGAGCTAGAAGAGTTTGAAGTAGTATACATTTGAAATAAAGTAAGAATTTAGAAATAATTTATTAGAAATCAATGGAAGAATTTTTGGAATGTGTTCAGTAAAATTTATTAGGAGTCAATGGAAGGACTGTTGGAATGTGTTCAGTACCAGGTAGTTCATTAAAACTTCCCTTTGAATATGCAGACTTGTAGGATTATGGTTTCTTATATAATACTCAACAAATAGCAGTAGATAAAGATATTACTTTGAATGACCCAGTATTACATATTATCAGGGAATAGAGAGCATGAATACAGTAGAGCAATCTAGATTATCACTGAAGAGCAACCAGGAAGTTGAGTATAAAATGAGAAAAATGAATCTATGAGTCTAGTAGTGACTAGACTGAAAAAATACAAGAGTCCTATGCTTTTGAACTGTGGTGTTAGAGAAGACTCTTGAGAGTCCCTTGGACTGCAAGGAGATCCAACCAGTCCATTCTGAAGGAGATCAACCCTGGGTGTTCCTTGGAAGGAATGATGCTAAAGCTGAAACTCCAGTACTTTGGCCACCTCATGAGAAGAGTTGACTCATTGGAAAAGACTCTGTATCTTTGGGAGTGACTGGGGGCAGGAGGAGAAGGGGACGACAGAGGATGAAACGGCTGGATGGCATCACCAACTCAATGGACATGAGTTTGAGTGAACTCCAGGAGATGGTGATGGACAGGGAGGCCTGGTGTGCTGTGATTCATGGGGTCACAAAGAGTCGGACATGGCTGAGCGACTGAAATGAACTGAACTGAACTGAATACTTTTATATCATGTCCTTCTTATTTACAAAACTTCTTTCTTTGGTACTTTGTAGCCATATTTATCTGACTATGTATTCTATTCCCAGTCATAGTTAATTGGCCTAGGAGTCAACCCTTCACGGTTTTTCACTGACCTACCAATCAACATCAGATTATTGAGAGGTAAGCTTTTTCTTCCACAAGTTGGAGTTCAGAAATAATCATTAAATCTGTGTTAGACTGGCACTGAGGTAAATTACTGTAGGAACTTTGTAGTAGGATTTTGCTACTACTGCTTGGCAAAGGAAAAAATGCCAGTGTCTCATAAGAAAAACACACAGAGAACAGGCAGAACACAAACACAAATACCAAATACTGCTTGGGATCCTGATACCTTTGCAGTTTTTGATTCTAATATCTTTTGATACTTAGCTCTATTCCTACTATTCATTTGATTCTATGAGATATGCCTGCATCATATATTAAAATTTTCTTTTATGGTTGAGCTAGTTTAAGTAGGCATTACTTGAATCCCAAAGGGTCTTATGAAGGACTAGCTCAAAGGACTGGAGGTCTTCACTAGTCAAAGAAGAGATTTATTGCTAATGGGTGTTCTGGAGGGGTAAAATAATAGAAAAGTTTATGGGAGAGTTGTTGTAAGGATGGCATGAAATTAAATGCTTTTCCATTTTGAGAATTTCGGAAATCAGTTAAGCAGGTATGGATGATGACAATCCAGCGTAGGGCAATAGAAGAATGTTGTTGAGAGAAGTGGAGGTCAAGTTATTTATGTAAAAAAATTCAATATTTACTAGGCTAGGCCTAATCTATTTAAATTTTGAAAACAATGAAGAGTTGTAGTGAAAAAAAAAGGATATAGATTAATTGACAAAAACTTCAAAGAATGTGGACTTGTGATCTAAAGGCTGGTAGACAATATAAAGATTGTAGAAAGGGTGAGTTAAGAGGATAGACACCTTGAAAGACAAAGACTTTTTTCAGTTCAGTTCAGTCGATCAGTTATGTCCGACTTTTGCGACCCCATGGACTGCAGCATGCCAGCCCTCCCTGTCCATCACCAACTCCAGGACTTAACTCACACTCATGTCCATTGAGTCAGTGATGCCACCCAGCAATCTCATCCTCTGTCATCCCCTTCTCCTGCTGCCTTTAATCTTTCCCAGAATCAGGGTCTTTTCCAATGAGTCAGTTCTTCACATCAGATGGTCAAAGTATTGGAGTTTCAGCTTTAGCATCAGTCCTTCCAATGAATATTCAGGACTGATTTCCTTTAGGATGGACTGGTTGGATGTTCTGGCAGTCCAAGGGATTCTCTCAAGAGTCTTCTCCAACACCACAGTTCCAAAGAATCAATTCTTCGGTGCTCAGCTTTCTTCATGGTCCAACTCTCACATCCATACATGACTATTGGAAAAACCATAGCTTTGACTAGATGGACTTTTGTTGGCAAAATAATATCTCTGCTTTTAAGTATGCTGTCTGGGTTGGTCATAACTTTTCTTCCAGAGCAAGCAACTTTTAATATCATGGCTGCAGTCACCATCTACCCTGATTTTGGAATCCCCAAAAACAAAGTCTGTCACTGTTTCCATTGTTTCCTCATCTATTTGCCATAAAGTGGTGGGATCAGATGCCATGACCTTAGTTTTCTGAAGTTTTAGTTTAAAAGTTTAAGTTTTAAGATGAAGTTTTAGTTTTAAGTTTTCTGATCTTTAGTTTTAAGCCAACTTTTTCACTTTCTTCTTTGACATTTATCAAGAGTCCCTTTAGTTCTTCTTTACTTTCTGCAATAAGGGTGGTGTCATTTGCATATCTGAGGTTACTGATAATTCTTCTGGAAATCTTGATTCCAGCTTTAGCTTCATCTGGCCTGGCATTTTGCATGATGTACTCTGCATATTAGTTAAATAATCAGGGTGACAAGATACAGCATCAATGTACTCCTTTCCGTATTTGGAACCAGTCTGTTGTTCCATGTCCAGTTCTAACTGTTGCTTTCTGACCTACATACAGATTTCTCAAGCAGCAGGTCAGGTGGTCTGGTATTCCCATCTCTTTCAGAATTTTCCACAGTTTATTGTGATCCGCACAGTCAAAGGCTTTGGCATAGTCAATAAAGCAGAAATGTTTTTTTCTGGAACTCTCTTGCTTTTTCAATGATCCAACAGATGTTGGCAATTTGATCTCTGGTTCCTCTGCCTTTTCTAGAGTCAGCTTGAACATCTGGAATTTCACAGTTCATGTACTGTTGAAGCCTGGCTTGGAGAATTTTGAGCATTACTTTACTAGCATGTGAGTTAAGTGCAATTGTGTGGTAGTTTGAGCATTCTTTGGCATTGCCCTTCTTTGGGATTGGAATGAAAACTGACCTTTTCCAGTCCTGTGGCCATTGCTGAGTTTTCCAAATTTGGTGGCATTTGAGTGCAACACTTTCACAATATCATCTTTTAGAATTTGAAATAGCTTATCTGGAATTCCATCACGTCCACAAGCTTTGTTCATAGTGACGCCAATCCACTTGACTTCACATTCCAGGGTGTTTGGCTCTAAGGTAGTAATCATACCATTGTGATTATCTGGGTCATGAAGATCTTATTTGTATAGTGCTGTGTATTCTTGCCACCTCTTTTTAATATCTTTTGCTTCTGTTAGGTCCATACCATTTCTGACCTTTATTGTGACCTTTTTCGCATGAACTGTTCCCTTTGTACCTCTAATTTTCTTGAAGAGATCTCTAGTCTTTCCCAGTCTGTTGTTTTCCTCTATTTCTTTGCATTAATCACTGAGGAAGGCTTTCTTATCTCTCCTTGCTATTCTTTGGAACTTTGCATTCAAATGGGTATATCTTTCCTTTTCTCTTTTGCTTTTCACTTCTCTTCTTTTCACAGCTATTTGTAAGGCCTCCTTTGACAGCCATTTTGCTTTTTTGCATTTATTTTTCTTGGGGATGGTCTTCATCCTTGCTTCCTTACAATGTCGTGAACCTCAGTCCATAGTTCTTCAGGTACTCTGTCTATCAGATCTAATGCCTTGAATGCTTTCCTGATTTCCACTGTATATCATAAATGATAGATGGTATTTATATATTACATTTAATTTTTTGATACCTTTTTGTTAAATCTGTAAATATCAATTACTAATGCCTTCTTTTTAAGGACAAAAAAATGGAATTGCAGACATTATTTGACTTTCCTAAAGTCAGGCACCTAGAAATGATAAAGATAGAAGCCTACTTTATATCTCCTTATTTTAAAAGTGGATTATTTTGTTGCTCTGCCCTGTTGGAGAAAGTTCCACAGTCTCCTCCAAAAAGTTTACTGAGGTTATAGCCAGTAGCAGTAATGTAGAAATAGTAGTAGCAGTAACAGCGCAAAAACTTCAATAGTATTAGGTGTTTATTAAATGCTTGCTATATGCTTAGAACTGCTCTATAGACTTGACATACATCAGCAGTGTAGGAATATAATGGGAAAGGGGGCAATCATATTTGAAGACCAGTGTTTAGTTGATCCAGGTGTGGGTTTTTTTTTTTTTTTATCAAAACACCTCTTTTATTCTTTTACCTTTCACAAATAGGGCACGTAGTCACATATGTAATTTCCAGGTATCACTGTCTTCTAGCCTCTTAAACATCTTTCACTCTTTTATTTAGTGTGAAAAAAGGAGCAGCATGTTTTTGTTCCATATGTATACTTGTTTGCAAGCTGTTTTCCAGAATCTGTTCTTAATAGTCAAGGACATAGATTTCATTTTCATGGCCATTATGCATCAATAATTTGAATCAGAAATATTATGTTTCATGGCTGCCTTGTGTTTCCTAAGCTGCCGTGTTAATGTTTTCTGCTTCAGACTGCTATGTGCTTATTACTGCCCAATGGTAACTGATTCCTGCTGAGCCAATGCATCTCTAACTAATTATCAAGGGTGTTAGTTACTGAGTTAACGATGAATGCTACTTTAAGCAGCAATGAAAGCTATAAAAAAATAACCATGTACACATTTAAGAGTGTTGTAAATTGTGCAAAATAGGAAAACTCAAAATTATATGAAGAATTACATGTTTCTACAGAAATTGATTTCCTTCTGCAATCCACCTTGAAATTACTTCAACACCAACATATGCCAAATAAAATCACTTTTTCCAGTTTCCTTACAATCTCATGTAATCCTGTTTTGCATATAAGATATGTCTCCAAGAGTCTACTTATCCATTTATCTAAAGGTGGCTAAGGTGGGGAGAGATGTGGAATGTCCAGAAATCTTAGAGATGGGTTGTAGACTTAAAGGAGAAAATTAATTCACCTGAATAGTTTGAATAAATCTGATTGAAAAGTGATCAAGAAAAACTGAAGTCACTGTGGGATGTAAATACAAATATAAATGCTAAAGGCCACATCTCCCCCATTTTATATTATATTGGAGTGGTGTGCTATTCTATTGCTTTCTGTTCATTAACATTTGTCAGTTTCCTGAACCTCAACAGAAACATTTGAAACAATGATATTTATGTTTAAAAATAAGTAATTTTTGACTTACATCCATTCTGGAATAATGTAGAGATATGAATCAGTAAACAGTAGTGATATGGGAAACACTATTTAAAAATAGAGTGCAGGTCTGTCTGTAGTTTTAACTTACTTCTATATGAACATCCTGTGATTATCATTAGTAATTAATTTTTCATAATACTATGCATATTTACTACACATTTCCCCTATCTAATTTTGTACAATTTCTTGCATATTCTCGCTATTCATAATATATGGAAGCTTCGCAAATCTGTGTTTCTATGTTCCTTGGTTTGACTATTTCTAGAGAATGGTATAGGGCTTCTGTGGTGGCTCAGATGGTAAAGAATCTGCCTGCAATGCAGGAGATCTGAATTCAAGTTTGGGAAGATCTCCTTAATAAGGGAATGGCTACCTACTCCCATATTCTTGCCTGGAGAATTCCATGGACTAAGGAAACTTGTACCTTATAGTTTATGGGTCTGCAAACAGCTGGACACAGCTGAGCAACTAACACTTCACAGAGAAAAACATTTATGGTATAAACATTCAGAAGGGCCTGTGTTCACCTAAAATAACTAAAAAAAAAAAAAAAAACAAACCTAAAGAAAGTAGGCCTGAACACAAACTTGAATAATTATGGATCCCAAAATTAATTTTTATTTATTTTTTATTTTTAAAAAAACATAAATTTATTTACTTTAATTGGAGGTTAATTACTTTACAATATTGTATTGGTTTTGCCATACATCAACATGAATCCACTACAGGTATACACGTGTTCGCCATCCTGGACCCCCCTCCTTCCTCCCTCCCCATACCATCCCTCTGGGTCGTCTCAGTGCACCAGACCCAAGCATCTAGTATCATGCATTGAACCTGGACTGGCTATTTGTTTCATATATGATATACATGTTTCAATGCCATTCTCCCAAGTCATCCCACCCTTGCCCTCTCCCACAGAGTCCAAAAGACTGTTCGATACATCTGTGTCTCTTTTGCTATCTCACATACAGGGTTATAGTTACCATCTTTCTAAATTCCATATATATGCATTAGTATACTGTATTGGTGTTTTTCTTTCTGGCTTGCTTCACTCTGTATAACAGGCTCCAGTTTCATCCACCTCATTAGAACTGATTCAAATGTATTCTTTTTAATGGCTGAGTAATACTCCATTGTGTATATGTACCACAGCTTTCTTATCCATTTGTCTGCTGATAGACATCTAGGTTGTTTCCATGTCCTGGCTATTATAAACAGTGCTGTGATGAACATTGGGGTACATGTGTCTCTTTCAATTCTGGTTTCCTCAGTGTGTATGCCCAGCAGTGGGATTGCTGGGTCATAAGGCAGTTCTATTTCCAGTTTTTTAAGGAATCTCCACACTGTTCTCCATAGTGGCTGTATTAGTTTGCATTCCCACCAACAGTGTAGGAGGGTTCCCTTTTCTCCACACCCTCTCCAGCATTGATTGCTTGCAGACTTTTGGATCGCAGCCATTCTGACTGGTGTGAAATTAAACTTAAAAGCTTCTGCACAACTATAAGCAAGGTGAAAAGACAGCCTTCAGAATGGGAGAATAATAGCAAATGAAGCAATTGACAAACAACTAATCTCAAAAATGTACAAGCAACTCCTGCAGCTCAATTCCAGAAAAATAAATGACCCAGTCAAAAAATGGGCCAAATAACTAAATGGACATTTATCCAAAGAAGACATACAGATGGCTAACAACCACATGAAAAGATGCTCAACATCACTCATTATCAGAGAAATGCAAATCAAAACCACAATGAGGTACAATTTCACGCCAGTCAGAATGGCTGCAATCCAAAAGTCCAAAATTAATTATTAAAAAGGAAGAATGTCTACACTTATCTCATCTTAGATATCAAAACTCTTCTATTTATTATAGGAATAATAGCCTACTATATTACCATTACAAAGCTTGTCAAGAACTTTCCTGTACATGATCTGAGTTAGTAGGCACTTAGTGACAAAGACCAACTAATTGGTAGAAGCATTCCTTCCACACTGATCATGTCAAACTTCATCATAAGAAGAAAAGGAAACTTTTGTCCATGGTGTCAAGGATGCAATTTCTCCGAAATAATCACTATTCTCTTATCATTTATTTCAAGGAATTGATAATACCTAATTATAATTTCCTATATGCAAATTCCTATAGTTTGTGTAGACTTGTGGTGGTCCATCTTTTAGTACTGTTTTTGTAAAGTATTCAGTAGACACAGGAAACATACAATGCATGGCAGCAGCAGTTTTGTTAGAACTTCTGAGTACTTTCATAGAGTCTTTTTGCCTTTTTCTGTATTTGTATAGTTGTGATGACAATTCTTATATATTTCATATGATTTTTTAAACTTTATATTATGACATTTTCCTTAATAATGGTATACCTTTCATAATAATTGAAAGTCCTGCATGATTTCAGTTCAGTTGCTCAGTCTTGTCCGACTCTTTGTGACCCCATGAATTACAGGCCTCCCTGTCCATCACCGACTCCCGGAGTTCACTCAGATTCACGTCCATCGAGTCAGTGATGCCATCCAGCCATCTCATCCTCTATAGTCCCCTTCTCCTCCTGCCCCCAATGCTTCCCAGCATCAAAGTCTTTTCCAATGAGTCAACTCTTCGCATGAGGTGGCCAAAGTACTGGAGTTTCAGCTTTAGCATCATTCCTTCCAAAGAAATCTCCAACACCACAGTTCAAAAGCATCAGTTCTTCGGTGTTCAGCCTTCTTCAAGTCCTTCATACAATCTATCTAATTAATGTACAACTATTTACATATCTGCTTCCATATGTAATGATGTAGATCTTTACATAAAAACAAAATCACTATTTTTTATTATTTTCTCAGTCTAGATTCTCAAAAATAGATCATTGAATTAGATTAACCGAATGTGTTTTTACTTGTGGTTTATAAATCCCAATACTTTTTGACAAATAGTTCTACTTTATTGTTCCTCAAGCAAAGTAGCAGTGGACATATTTTCTGTATTTTCACTATCATTAGGTATTAACATTTTAAATCAGCACTTCTTTCATAGATAAACATGATGTATTGTGATTATTTAGATTTACAATTTCTTTGAAGCTTCCCTGGTGGCTCAGGGGTTAAAGTGCCTGCCTGCAATGTGGGAGACCTGAGTTCAATCTCTATGTTGGGAAGATTCCCCTGGAGAAGGAAATGGCAACCCACTCCAGTGTTCTTGCCTGGAGAATCCCATGGAGAGAGGAGCCTTGTAGGCTACAGTCCATGGGGTCACAAAGAGTCGGACATGACTGAGCAACTTCACTTTTATTCTAATGCATGTAAATCTCAGCATTCAGAAAACTAAGATCATGGCATCCAGTCCCATCACTGCATGGCAAGTAGATGGGGAAACAGTGGAAACAGTGGCTGTCTTTATTTTTCTGGGCTCCAAAATCACTGTGGATGGTGATTGCAGTCATGAAATTAAAAGATGCTTGCTCCTTGGAAGGAAAGTTATGACCAACCTAAATAGCATATTAAAAAGCAGAGATAAAAAAAAAAAAAAGCAGAGATATTACTTTGCCAACAAAGGTCCGTCTAGTCAAGGCTATGGTTTTTCCAGTAGTCATTATGGATATGAGAGTTGGACTATAAAGAAAGCTGAGCACCGAAGAATTGATGCTTTTGAACTGTGGTGTTGGAGAAGACTCTTGAATCCCTTGGGCTGCAAAGACATCCAATCAGTCCACCCTAAAGGAGGTCAGTCCTGAGTGTTCATTGGAGGGACTGATGTTGAAGCTGAAACCTGAATACTTTGTCCACATGATGTGGACAGCTGACTCATTTGAAAGACCCTGATGCTGGGAAAGATTGAGGGCAGGAGGAGAAGGGGATGACAGAGGATGAGATAGTTGGATGGCATCGCCAACACAACGGATATGAGTTTGGGTGGACTCTGGGAGTTGGTGATGGACAGGGCTGCCTGGCGTACTGTGGTTCATGGGGTCGCAAAGAGTCAGACACGACTGAGCGACTGAACTGAACTGAACTGATGTATATTTACTCTTATGTTAATTGATGAGGAATGTTTTCATATCTGTGAATTGTCTATTTTCCTATTTCATCCATACATGGATTGGAGTATAGTGCTGTGAAAATAACACAAGCTTAGAAAGCTTGAATTTAATTTAATACCTCATTGCCTAGGTGGCCTCTTATAAATAACTTAGATTCTTTGATTATCTCTTTATCTGCAGGATGAAAGTCAATTCAGTTCAGTTCATTTCAGTTGCTCAGTCATGTCCAATTCTTTATGACCCCATGGACTGCAGCACACCAGACTCACCTGTCCATCACCAACTCTCAGAGCCTACTCAAACTCTTGTCCATCATATCTGTGATGCCATCCAACCATCTTATCCTCTGCTGTCCCCTTCTCCTCCTGCCTTCAATATTTCCCAGCATCAAGGTCTTTTATCCACTTTATAAGGATGTATTGAAAGTTAAGCACATAATACACAAATACCCAGCAAAACAACTAGCAGATACTCATTAAGTGTTAAGTCCTTTTCTCTGATAAAATTTCTCCTGGACTTTACTTTTGTGACTACTAAAGAAACTATAATAATAACCAACAGGTGACTTAACTATGCTAGGCGATTCGTAATTAAGTTTTATTTACCTCTGTTAATGGCTTTTTGGTCCTTTAGCATATTCTAAGTGTTAAAATACTCAACAGTTAGCCTTTCGGAAAAGAGTGAATAGACATATTTTATGACTTTTCTATGGTTAGCTAGTGTCATTTTAATATGTTAGTAGGCCTAATGGAAAAGTAGCAATAGCTAAATTTGCAAGAACTACAATGAAAGAGATAATATTAAGCAAGACACAGTTTACTAATTTGCCAGTCATTGATGGGCATTAGTGGGTTGATGGATTTTTTAATATTAATAGACACCAAGACCATGAAAGGTGATATCTTGTGAAAAAAACAGACAGTTTGGTGGAATTTATAAACTGGCTTCTTGCAGGCAGCTAGTTAACTGTAATCAAACTGAAGCTTTAAAATACTCAGGGTTAAAATGACAGGCACTAATTAATTTTCCAATTAGTTAAGGATTGATTCAGGATGTCATTCTTAAACTGCTCTGCCATTTAAAGAGCCAATCATTTATGTTGACAGAAGTTGCTTTGTGTTTAACATTTCCATTAGCCATGCAGTCTCACCCTATAGCTATCAATCATGGTAGTTTTGACCTAAGCCTGTCCTAAGTGAAGCAATGAATGGTTTGGTCAGCCTCCATATATGTGTCATTCTTTTGAAGGGCAGGTGGTTTATATCAACAGCAATTTTCATCAAGCTCTAATTACCAAGAAAATTTTAAAGGAATATAGTTTTTAGATATTTGTGGAGTATTGTGGGAAAGAATGCTTATTAAGATGGTCACCCAGCTTCTAGTGCGTAATTTTCAGAAAGAACTTCAAATCTCAAATTTTCTGTGTATATTTTTATCATCTAAATATGGAATATTAATATAGTATCTACTTTGATAGATCATTTATTTTAAAATGTATGATGTGTCATAAGTCTGCTCTTAGCTTAGTATCTGGCACATAGAAGTCTGTAATAGAATTACTGAATGAATGATTGATTCCTGAATTATTTCTTTAAACTTAGTTTTCTTTAGAAAGGAACTAGCACAAAATGTGTAAACTATATGATTCTTTCTCATTTGTTATGTAGACCTGTATCATGAAGTATCAACCATATCAAATTTTCTGTTTAAAGGCTGAGGTTACAATGTTTGTTTTATTTTGAGTTATTGATAATATATTACCTAAATATTATACAAATATACTTCAGGTGTTAGATTGCCTTTATAAAGCATTCTTTTAATTTGTGGGTGAGAGTAAAGGACTGACTGATGTTAATTCTGACTCCATTTTGCAAAAGATATGACTGAAATTTCAGAAAAATGTGGCCATCACTCTTAAAATAATTCCAGATATTATATCCATTTTCTGGGGCCAGTGGAAGTACTGCAGCACTAGTAAATCAATGTAATATTGAAACAATGTCTGCATAAAAGCCTGTGTCAGATACTTGACTTTCTAAATATGAATATTAATTCTTCTAGATAGCATGTTATGATGAGGACAGGATACTACATACAATTCCCTCACTCTTTTTCCCTCCACCCAGAGAGGTAGTGTCTTACAGAAGCTAAAAGCCCAGACCCTGGAGCCAGATTAGCTCAGTTAAAAATCCAAGATCTGCCACTTAGTTCCTGTGTTATTTGGTTAAATCACTTAAATTCCCTGTGTCTCAGTCTCTTCATTGATAAAATGGAAATAATAAAACTCATATTTCCTAGGTTCTGTGAACACTAAAGATTCATTATGAGCATTATAAGGCTTTCCATAGGGGACTTTAAGAACCTTACTTGAATGCTGAGGTAGACATTATTTGCAACGTCTGCCTGACTCACAAAAACCCATCTTCCCACTGGGCTTTTCTGGACAGTAATTTATGTGAGTTTCCCCACAACCTTCCGGCCTCCATATATATGCCCAATGGAGGTGGGAATTTTACTTAAGCTGATCCAATTGGAATCACTTTCTTAAAAATGTATGAACTGGTAGAGACAATGAAAGTGAGTAAATGTGGAGACGGGAGGAGGGAGAGAAATAGAGATGGGGAGAGGCAGGAAACACTACAAACAGATGAATTTTTCGTGGAATAAGACCTGCATCATGCAAATTTGTATCTGTGAGATAGGCATATTCTGTTTTCCACAGGTAGGCAAGATGAAGCAAGGTCATAGAAAGGAGCAGGAATAGGACAAAAAGGTAGCTTGACAAATTTAAATCTCTGGTTCCACACATACCTGAGATTTTTATTTCACATTTTCTTTTTCTGTTGATGCCAACAAGATTTTGCTTCTATTAAGAAAATTCTAACATAAATGCAATTACATGAAGAAAAGTAACTAAAAATCAGGACTATCTACAATGACAGATTGAATACAGGTTTAAAGTGAGCACATAGACATGCAATTCACTGTCTCAATGTAATCACTAAATTTGAGCCACAATTCAGTCTGAACTTCCTGGTTGCCAAAGGAACAAAAGGAAATCTGGTCAAATACATTGTTTATATTATATATTAAAAAACAGTGTGAATCACCTTTCTCATGTAAGTAACTGTTTTGATTTATGGGAAGTTTTTTTTTTTTTTAATGTAGGTAATAACTAGAATAATGTATTGAAGTGTCTTTAGTAAATCTTTAAAATAAATGAAATATTGTGCTTTGTTAAAATGTTTTAGACCTTTGCTATAACTTGAGTATATAGCAAAGTAAGTTAACTGAATGAAAGAATTTTAGGTTAATGCAGTTCAACACATACTAGCAGTTGGCCTAAAGAATAAAATCTAGGGTAAACAGGAAGTGAATGTCCTGCATATACTATGAAATATCTCCCACTAATATAAATTTTCTCAGACCAATATTCTAATAAAAGTGAAACATGAGACAATTTAATATTGTCCAGTGTAGTATGCCTGTTCTATATGGGAATATTGTACATCATACTGGTGACTAATTATCAAGCCTCACCAAGATTTTTACTGGCAGAATAACCATTTACAGTGGCAGGAAAATAAAAGTTCAAGGAAGAGATTTCTTTATGCAATTTTCACATAAACATCAATATACCTGTCATAAAACTGAGCATGATATTTTTTAAGTTTTATTAATGTATAATTTATCTACATGAAAATGACTTATGGTAAAAAATATAGTTCATTATTGTAAGTGGTCCTCACTCCCATACTTAGGTTTTGGCCATCATCATTTCTTATCTGTATCTTTGAGTGATCTTTCAGGTGACTTTCCTATCTGCAGTTTTGTCTTTCCCAATCTTACTTCCATACTGTAAATATTATCAGCCATATTTGTAAAAACAAGTCTTGTTATTCTAACTACCCATTGCACATTATAGACCACCCGCAAATTCAAGGCCTTAAATCAATAATTTACTTAGCTCATAAATCTGCAATTTTGTTAGGAACTGGAAGGAAGGACCCATCTCTACTTCACACAGTATCAGAGGGGCACTCAATTAAAGGCTTGAAAATAACTTCCAAAATGGCTCATTCACATTTGGTTATAGTTGCAAGCTCAGCTGAAGGTCAAGGGCTTTAATTCCTTTACACATGGGGTTTTCTGAACTGCTTGGAGTTCCTTAAAGATGGTGGCTGGTTTCTAAGAACATCTGTCCCCAGAGTCAAGAAGGAGACATTGCCTGGAAAGGCAAATACCTAGAAACTGGCACAGCCCCACTTATGCTATATTCTATTCTGGTGGTCATGCAGTCATAGAATAATGTCAAAGAATGTGGGGTCATATTTTAAAACTATCACAAGTAACATGTCACTTCTCTGTTTAAAATTCAGCAATATCCCTATATTATTTTCTTCAAGTATTTTGACCAAACAGGCAAGCACATTTCTTCATGATTTTTATACAATTTACCTCTGCAGCTTCATATCTTTCTGCTTCCATGTTTGACACTTGAGTTCTTTTTGATTCTTATAAATCTATATGTAGTGCCTGGCTTAGTGCATTTGTCATCCCTCTCAACTGTTGCATCGTGGCCTGTTTAACTCATACTCACTCTTCAGAGCTCAGCTCAGGTGTCTGTTCTTCTGGAAACATTTTCATAACCTTTATCTCCGCTCCCCCCTAACTCCTATGAAGTCTGAAATAGGTATCTCTCCTATGGAGCCTCTGTGCATAATTTCATAGCATCTTTTATGATATTTTACTTCTTTGCTTACTTATTTGACTTTATTACTAAATTGTGTACCTCATAAAATAGGTATCATGTCTCATTTGCATTGTTTTCTCAAGGTTTTTTGAATAAGTGGAAACATGATCAAATGTACACACCATAGGGTGCAGAAATTATTGATTTGCACATATATAAGACTGTTACATTTTATATTAGGCATGTACTTCTGAAGACCTTCCATAATCGAAAAAATAAATTATTCAAGACTAACTTTCAAATAAATATTTATACAAACCTGGGTTGATGTAGTCTCAGAGCACATAAATATACAGTTATGATAGCAAGTTTACTTAAATACTTTTTAAGTGTTCTCATCATTATCTCTAATATTTTATAAAGTGTTTTCCCCTAAGTGAGCAGCAAGGTTGTTGTTGTTTTTTTTTAATCTTGTGTTTTATCACATTTAACATCTAATACACTGTTATTGATTGTGGGATAGGTTTTTCACACTAGAATTAGCAAGAGCACTTCATAAATGCTTGAATGATATCATTATAGGATGTAAAAAGACTTTCAATTATCATATACATGACTGTTAAAAAAGCATAAAACCTACTAAAATCGCTTGTACAGGTCCAATGTTTACACAGTTGATCAACCTTATTCATGGATTCTGTATAAGAATTCCCTTGCTATTTATAACCCTAAAACCAATCATTGTAAGGATAGGTTTTCCTGGAACCTTTGTAGACATTTGTACATACAAAGTGGTGGAAAACTCCAGTCATCTTATGGTATGTATTCTACTGAAGTCACACAAGGTAATGATCTGCCTTCTTGCAGCTCATACTGCAAACAACTGTCTTTTATGGTCTGTTTAGTGCCATATTTTTTACCTTTTGTTTTTGTTGATGATTTTGCTGTTTCAAATGGAACCTGAGCATTGTTGAAATGTATTTAGTGTGAAGGCTGTTATGTGTCCTATGGAGAAAATAAATTTTGTCCAGGCATGAGTTAAAGTGCTGTTGGTCATGAATTCAAAGTTAATGAATCAACAATATATATTAAATAAAGTGTCATAACACAGAAATACTCATAAAACAAGGTTTTGTGTCGTTTGGTTGATGAAATGTTGTGACCAGCAGTTCACAGGAACCTAATCCCTTGTTTCCTCTGTGAGTAATGATCCTGATACTTGCTCATTCAGTGTTTGTGGTGACCATTATTGAATACTACTACAACAAATAGTAATTCACTGTATAACCAAAATATGCTTCTTGGGATGCTGGTAAAATTTGAGATTATTTCTCCTTAATCTATAAAATGCTTTGCCAAATTCCTGTAGCTAAAACACAACTAATCTATCCCTGGCCTACCAGTTTTAAAATTAATACTTGATAATTCTGTTTAGTTCACAATGATTCCCATTTTGTACATAAAACAAGAGGCTATTAATATTACATATGATATTTCAACAATACCACATGATTTCAAATATAGGAAATACGACTAACAAAGTTTTGTAAAGTTCAGACATTTGTATTAACTCAAATTATTTTTGTAGTTCCAAAGAAACCCTGATTTTCTCAATAAGGGCTACTTAAAGAAGGCTTTCTATATTATTTGATGTAAGCAAACATTTGCTAATGGAGTTAATAGTTGATGTGAGTTTTGAAATTTTAAATGCACCTTATTTCTTAAACTAGAATAATATATCTGCAATAATACAAACTAAAGTATTGAATTTGATAAAGTACTAAACCTGGTTTGTTATGAGTAAAAATGCTGGTATATTACATTTTGGGGTGTATTAATGCTACTAAAATGTTTTTAGGGTAATTTAGTCATGCAGGTGGAATTATGTGACCCTGAACAAAATGAAAATGAGTTCTACATAGGTGTGCTTGACTGACATAGGCTGTACTGATAGTACACCACAGTGATAGAGATATACAGTAATGTTGTGCGTGTTGTGTGTGCTAAGTCGATTCAGTTGTGTCTGACTCTGCGTGACCCCATGGACTAGAGCCCACCAGGCTCTTCTGACCATGAGATTATCCAGGCAAGAATACTGGAGTGGGTTGCCCTGCCCTCCTCCAGGGGATCTTCCTGACCCAGGGAATGAACCCTTGTCTCTTATGTCTAACGCCTTGGCAGGCGATTTATTTACCACTGCCACCACCTGGGAAAACTCAGTGTTATTATACATCACTAGATATTGATTCTTATAAATCATAATAAAATTTCTCATTGGGATTTCCTAAATTACAGAAAACTAGCCAGTCTGATCACAAAGACCACAGCCTGTCTAACTTAATTAAATGAAGCCATGCCATGTGGGGCCATTCAAAATGAACAGGTCATGGTGGGGAGGTCTGACAGAATGTGGTCCACTGGAGAAGGGAATGGCAAACCACTTCAGTATTCTTGCCTTGAGAACCCCATGAACAGTATGAAAAGGCAAAATAATAGGATACTAAAAGAGGAACTCCCCAGGTGAGTAGGTGCCCAATATGCTACTGGAGATCAGTTCAGTCGCTCAGTCATGTCCAAATCTTTGCGACCCCATGAATAGCAGCACGCCAGCCCTCCCTGTCCATCACCAACTCCCGGAATTCACCCACTCTGTCCATCGAGTCAGTGATGCCATCCAGCCATCTCATCCTCTGTCGTCCCCTTCTCCTCCTGCCCCCAATCCCTCCCAGCATGAGTGTCTTTTCCAATGAGTCAACTCTTCGCATGAGGTGGCCAAAGTACTGGAGTTACAGCTTTAGCATCATTCCTTCCAAAGATTCCCTGGGCTGATCTCCTTCAGAATGGACAGGTTGGATCTCCTTGCAGTCCAAGGGACTCTCAACAGTCTTCTCCAACACCACAGTTCAAAAGCATCAATTTTTCAGCTTTCAGCTTTCGTCACAGTCCAATACTCACATCCATACATGACCACTGGAAAAACCATAGCCTTGACTAGACGGACCTTTGTTGGAAAAGTAATGTCTCTGCTTTTCAATATGCTGTCTAGGTTGGTCATAACTTTTCTTCCAAGGAGTAAGCATCTTTTAATTTCATGGCTATAGTCACCATCTGCAGTGATTTTGGAGCCCCCCCAAAAATAAAATCTGATACTGTTTCCACTGTTTCCCCATATATTTCCCATGAAGTGATGGGACCAGATGCCATGATCTTTGTTTTAAGAATGTTGACCTTTAAGCCAACTTTTTCACTCTCCTCTTTACTTTCATCAAAAGGCTTTTGAGTTCCTCTTCACTTTCTGCCATAAGGGTGGTGTCATCTGCATATCTGAGGTTACTGATATTTCTCCCAGCAATCTTGATTCCAGCTTGTGCTCCTTCCAGCCCAGCATTTCTCATGATGTACTGTGCATATAAGTTAAATAATTAAAGTGACAATATACAGCCTTGATGTACTCCTTTTCCTATTTGGAACCAGTCTGTTGTTCCATGTCCAGTGCAAACTGTTGCTTCCTGACATACATACAGGTTTCTCAAGAGGCAGGTAAGGAAGTCTGGTATTGCCATCTCTTTCAGAATTTTCTACAATTTATTGTGATCCACACAGTGAAAGGCTTTGGCATAGTCAAAAAAGCAGAAAGAGATGTTTTTCTGGAACTTTCTTGCTTTTTTGATGATCCAGCAGATGTTGGTAATTTGATCTCTGGTTCCTCTGCCTTTTCTAAAACGAGCTTGAACATCTGGAAGTTCATGGTTCACGTATTGCTGAAGCCTGGTTTGGAGAATTTTGAGCATTACTTTACTAGCATGTGAGATGAGTGCAATTGAGCATTCTTTGGCATTGCCTTTCTTTGGGATTAGAATGAAAACTGAACTTTTCCAGTCCTGTGGCCACTGCTGAGTTTTCCAAATGTGCTGAAATATTGAGTGCAGCACTTTCACAGCATCATCTTTCAGGATTTGAAATAGCTTAATAGGAACTCCACCACCTCCACTAGCTTTGTTCATAGTCATGCTTTCTAAGGCCCACTTGACTTCACATTCCAGGATGTCTGGCTCTAGGTGAGTGATCACACCATCGTGATTATCTTGGTCTTGAAGATCTCTTTTTGTACAGTTCTTCTGTGTATTCTTGCCACCTCTTTTTAATATTTTCTGCTTCTGTTAGGTCCATACCATTTCTGTCCTTTATCGAGCCCATCTTTGCATGAAATGTTCCCTTGGTAGCTAATTTTCTTCAAGCTCAAATGTTCCCTTGGTAGCTCTAATTTTCTTTTCTTCTCTAGTTTTCCCATTCTGTTGTTTTCCTCTATTTCTTTGTATTGATTGCTGAGGAAGGCTTTCTTATCTCTTCTTGCTATTCTTTGGAACTCTGAATTCAAATGGGTATATCATTCCTTTTCTCCTTTGCTTTTCACGTCTCTTCTTTTCACAGCTATTTGTAAGGCCTCCCAAGACAGCCATTTTGCTTTTATGCATTTCTTTTCCATGGGGATGGTCTTGATCCCTGTCTCCTGTACAATGTCACGAACCTCCATCCATAGTTCATCAGGCACTCTATTTATCAGATCTAGTCCGTTAAATCTATTTCTCACTTCCACTGTATAATCATAAGGGATTTGATTTAGGTCATACCTGAATGGTCTAGTGGTTTTCTCTACTTTCTTCAATTTAAGTTTGAATTTGGCAATGAGGTGTTCATGTTATGAGCTGCAGTCAGCTCCTGGTCTTGTTTTTATTGACTGTATAGAGCTTCTCCATCTTTGACTGCAAAGAATATAATCAATCTGATTTTGGTGTTGACCATCTGGTGATGTCCATGTATAGAGTCTTCTCTTGTGTTGTTGGAAGAGGGTGTTTGCTATGACCAGTGCATTCTCTTGGCAAAACTCTATTAGCCTTTGCCCTGCTTCATTCCACATTCCATGGCCAAATTTGCCTGTTACTCCAGCTGTTTCTTGACTTCCTACTTTTGCATTCCAGTCCCCTATAATGAAAAGGACATCTTTTTTGGGTGTTAGTTCTAAAAAATCTTGTCTGTCTTCATAGAACCATTCAGCTTCAGCTTCTTCAGCATTACTGGTTGGGGCATAGACTTGGGTAACTCTGATATTGAATGGTTTGCCTTGGAGACGAACAGAGATCATTCTGTCATTTTTGAGACTGCATCCAAGTACTGCATTTCAGACTCTTGTTGACAATGATGGCTACTCCATTTCTTCTGAGGGATCCTGCCTGCAGTAGTAGATATAATGTTCATCTGAGTTAAATTCACCCATTCCAGTCCATTTTAGTCCACTGATTCCTAGAATGTTGACGTTCACTCTTACCATCTCTTGTTTGACCACTTCCAATTTGCCTTGATTCGTGGACCTGACATTCCAGGTTCCCATGCAATATTGCTCTTTACAGCATTGGACCTTGCTTCTATCACCAGTCACATCCACAACTGGGTATTGTTTTTGCTTTGGCTCCATTCCTTCATTCTTTCTGGAGTTATTTCTCCACTGATCTCCAGTAGCGTATTGGGCACCTACTGACCTGGGGAGTTCCTCTTTACTATCCTCTCATTTTGCCTTTTCATACTGTTCATGGGGTTCCCAAGGCAAGAATACTGAGGTGGTTTGCCATTCCCTTCTCCTGTGGACCACATTCTGTCAGATCTCTCCACCATGACCCACCCATTTTGGTGGCCCCATGGGCATGGCTTAGTGTCATTGAGTTAGACAAGGGTGCAATCATAGTATGACTAGATTGGCTAGTTTTCTGTGATAATGGTTTCAGTGTGCCTGCCCTACCATGCCTTTGGCCCTAGTCCCCAGTTAACTTCTGAGTACTCAGAGGGCTGATGATCATCAGCGGGCAGCTGAGACAGGTGCACATAGTGTGGGTGAGGAGCTACCCCATGTCCGAGGTCAGGGGCAGAAGCTGGGAGGACCCCATGCCCGAGGGACGGCGGCCAAGAGGAGTTACCCCACATCCGAGTTCAGGGATGGCGGCCGAGAGTGACAGGCTTCAACAGCGCAGGAGCAGCCGAGAGGAGTTACTCCACACCTCAGGCCAGGGGCTTTGGTTGGGAGGAGCAACCACACATCCAAGGAGTGGTGGCTGCGTGGGAACAGGAGGGCCTAGAGGAGCTATTCCATGTTCAAGGTCAGAAGGGGTGGCAGTGAGGAGATATCCCTCATCCAAGGTAAGGAGCAGAGGCTGCACTTTTCTGGAGCAGCCATGAAGAGATACCCCACGCCCAAGGTAAGAGAAACCCAAGTTAGATGGTAGGTGTTGCAAGAGGGCATCAGAGGGCAGACACACTGAAACCATAATCACTGGAGATCAGTGGAGAAACAACTCCAGAAAGAATGAAGGAATGGAGCCAAAACAAGACAATACCCAGTTGTGGATATGACTGGTGATAGAAGCAAGGTCCGATGCTGTAAAGAGCAATATTACATAGGAATCTGGAATGTTAGGTCCAAGAATCAAGGCAAACTAGAAGTGGTCAAACAGGATTTGGTAAGAGCGAACGTCGACATTCTAGGGATCAGTGAACTAAGATACACTGGAATGGGTGAATTTAACTCAGATGACCATTATTTCTACTACTGTGGCCAGGAATCCCTTAGAAGAAATGAAGTAGCCATCATAGTCAAAAAAAGAGTCTGAAATGCAGTCCTTGGGTGCAATCTCAAAAATGACAGGATGATCTCTGTTCGTTTCCAAGGCAAACCATTCAATATCACAGTAATCCAAGCCTATGCTTCAACCAGTAATGCTGAAGAAGCTGATATTGAATGGTTCTATGAAGACAGACAACATCTTTTAGAACTAACACCCAAAAAAGATGTCCTTTTCATTATAGGGGACTGGAATGCAAAAGTAGGAAGTCAAGAAACAATTGTAGTGACAGGCAAGTTTGGCTTTGGAGAACAGAATGAAGCAGGGCAAAGGCTAATAGAGTTTTGCCAAGAGAATGCACTGGTCATAGCAAACACCCTCTTCCAACAACACAAGAGAAGACTCTATACATGGACATCACCAGATGGTCAACACCAAAATCAGATTGATTATATTCTTTGCAGTCAAAGATGGAGAAGCTCTATACAGTCAACAAAAACAAGACCAGGAGCTGACTGTAGCTCAGATCATGAGCTCCTTATTGCCAAATTCAGACTTAAATTGAAAATGGTAGGGAAAACTACTAAACCATTCAGGTATGACCTAAATCAAATCCCTTATGATTATACAGTGGAAGTGAGAAATAGATTTAAGGGCCTAGATCTGATAAATAGAGTGCCTGATGAACTATGGATGGAGGTTCGTGACATTGTACAGGAGACAGGGATCAAGACCATCCCCATGGAAAAGAAATGCATAAAAGCAAAATGGCTGTCTTGGGAGGCCTTACAAATAGCTGTGAAAAGAAGAGACGTGAAAAGCAAAGGAGAAAAGGAATGATATACCCATTTGAATTCAGAGTTCCAAAGAATAGCAAGAAGAGATAAGAAAGCCTTCCTCAGCAATCAGTGCAAAGAAATAGAGGAAAACAACAGAATGGGAAAGATTAGAGATCTCTTGAAGAAAATTAGAGCTACCAAGGAAAGATTTCATGCAAAGATCGGCTCGATAAAGGACAGAAATGGTGTGGACCTAACAAAAGCTGAATATATTAAAAAGAGTTGGCAAGAAAACACAGAAAATTTGTACAAAAAATTCTTCACAACCCAGATAATCATGATGGTGTGATTACTCACCTAGACATCCTGGAATGTGAAGTCCAGTGGGCCTTAGAAAGCATTACTACAAACAAAGCTAGTGGAGGTGATGGAATTCCAGTTGAGCTATTTCAAATCCTGAAAGATGATGCTGTGAAAGTGCTGCCCTCAATATGCCAGCAAATTTGGAAAACTCAATGGTGGCCACAGAAGTGGAAAAAGTCATTTTTCATTCCAATCCCAAAGAAAGGCAATACCAAAGAATGCTCAAACTGCTGCACAATTGCACTTATCTCACACACTAGTAAAGTAATGCTTAAAATTCTTCAAACCAGGCTTCAGCAATATGTGAACCATGAACTTCCAGATGTTAAAGCTCATTTTAGAAAAGGCAGAGGAACCAGAGATCAAATTGCCAACATTCACTGGATCATGGAAAAAGCAAGAGAGTTCCAGAAAAACATCTCTTTCTGCTTTATTGACTATGCCAAAGCCTTTGACTGTGTGGATCACAATAAACTGCAGAAAATTCTGAAAGAGATGGGAATACCAGAGCATCTGACCTGCCTCTTGAGAAACCTATATGCAGGTCAGGAAGCAACAGTTAAAACTGGACATGGAACAACAGACCGGTTCCAAACTGAACCAGTATATTGTCGCCCTGCTTATTTAACTTATATGCAGAGTACATCATGAGAAACGCTGGACTGGAAGAAGCCCAAGCTGGAATCAAGATTGCCAGGAGAAATATCAATAACCTCAGATAGACAGATGATACCATCCTTATGGCAGAAAATGAAGAGGAACTCAAAAGCCTCTTGTGAAAGTGAAAGAGGAGAGTGAAAAAGTTGGCTTAAAGCTCAACATTCAGAACACTAAGATCATGGCATCTGGTCCCATAACCTCATGGGAAATAGATGGGGAAACAGTGGAAACAGTGTCAGACTTTAATTTTGGGGGCTCCAAAATCACTGCAGATGGTGACTGTAGCCATGAAATTAAAAGGTGCTTACTCCTAGGAAGGAAAGTTATGACCAACTAGATAGCATATTCAGAAGCAGAGACATTACTTTTCCAACAAAGGTCCATCTAGTCAAGGCTATGGTTTCTCAAGTGGTCATGTATTGATGTGAGAGTTGGACTGTGAAGAAAGCTGAGTGTGGAAGAATTGATGCTTTTGAACTGTGGTGCTGGAGAAGAGTCTTGAGATTCCATTGGAATTCAAGGAGATCCAACCAGTCCATCCTAAAGGAGATGAGTCCTGGGTGTTCATTGGAAAGACTGATGCTAAATCTGAAACTCCAGTACTTTGGCCACCTCATGCGAAGAGTTGACTCATTGGAAAAGACCCTGGTCCTGGGAGGGATTGGGGGAAGAAGGAGAAGGAGATGACAGAGGATGTGATGGCTGGATGCCATTACCAACTCTATGGACATGAATTTGAGTAGACTCTGGGATTTGTTGATGGACAAGGAGGCCTGGCATGCTGCGATTATTGGGTTTGCAAAGAGTTGGACATGACTGAGAGACTGAACTGAGTTAACTGACTGAAATGCCTTTGGGCATCCTTTGCTCTCATTTAAGAGAAACAATTATTCTCTCTCTACTCTGAGACTTAGACTAGAAATGGTCATGTAGATTTGATGGGAACTGAAGTGTACTGCCACTGCACTGCTGCAAAAGATACTTTTCTCTCCTTTTTATAATAATGTTACAGTGAATTCAGCATATGAGAACGGATACTTGATGGAAGTACTTAATTGAAATATTTAAAATCTCTTTGAGATATATTCCAGGCAGACATGATTACTTTTATCAAGCAGGGATCCTTAAGTTTGGACTGGGAAAACTTTGAAAAATACATTCCGGAGCTCCAAATATAAAACTATAACAACTGAAATTATTTAAAAATATTCTGTTTGGAATTCTTTCAAACTCTTTAAAACAGACTTATTTTGAAGAACTCTGATTATTTTTAGAGTCAATCAAATATGAGTAAGATTTCAAAATTATGGAGAATTGTTTCCTAATATATTTCATGGCATTTGGTCTAGTTTTATAAGTTCTAGTTTATCATGCGATGCTTCTATAGGGTGTGCCACTAAAGTTCCCTTTACACTAAACCATAATGATTATACCCCAATATTTCATCTCTGTTAAACCATGCACTCCATAGGAATTATATTAAAGCTATATACTGGCTTACTTAAATCCACCATTAAACAGAAATACAGAGATTTACCCAGGCCTGAGTCCCTTTTAATATATTAAAGTAATGAAAAGATTCCCTTACTTATGAAAAGAGGGCTAACTTCTCAGTGTATAGCAAAGGAAAACAACAAACTGAGAGAACATACTAGATATTTTTTATGGTCAATATAGTAGAATTTTATTTCAGTCAATATAAATACGTTAATTTGGAAGACATGTTATTGGTATCAGGTATAGGGAGACAAGATATGTGGTTTCTAGACATTGAAAATACTGTAAAGCATAAACTTGTGTTCCTGTGTCACTCTCCAACTTCTCAAGACTACAAACAAAGTTGTAAATCTACAATTTTTCCAGATAAAAGAAAATATCTACTAACTAGCTAATCACAATGAGTATAATACAATCATGGAATTAGTCTGGCTTTCATCTGATAAAATACTTCAGAAAGGCCAGTGATGCTTTTAATGAGTGGCCTTAAGCAATTCATTTAACATGTTTCAGCCTCCATTTTACTATTCTCTAATCTAAAAGATTAAGATGCATCTACTTCCCAGCAGTGTTGAGACTTAATTTCATTTGATTCAAAAGCCTCTGGGCTTTTTCCATGATCATCCGTGTTTGGTTTCAGAAAGTTCTGAACTGTCAAAATTCGTCATACAAAAGTGATGTCACAGAGTACATCCTTTGCTAAAAGCTCTGATTCCTATATTTTAATTCAAACTTTATGTTGTGATAGGTGCTTAAATATCTTTAGCAATATATACATATTTCACATATCTCTTTTGATATAGGCTACCCTAAGAAACTCTTCAGGATTAATATGGTCTTCTGCACTAGCTTGAATTGTAATTCAACCCACAATAAGAGAAACATCAATGATTTCAATTCCCTTTTGTCAAAGTCCTTGGGGATTACCTGTGAAGAACAAACTCTCAAATATACTTGACCACATATAAGAGAATATGTAATGTGCTGTGTCATTTCTGAACATAGCTTTCATTCAATCTCATTAGAGTGACTAAACATGACATGTATAATCAATATCATCAGACAACAGGGTGAAAAAAGCAATGTGGTACAGACATTATAGTTACAGAAAACTGTTAGACTGAGAAAAATCTGCATAACTCTTTTTAATCAGCAATGATCTATGCAAACAACAATGGATTACATATTAATTTACTTCAGTGAAGCTGAAAATATACTTTTGACTTCAGCACAAGCAGACTATAAATCCATTTCTCCTAAACTGCTATGCATTATGCAGTGCATGTTTGTTCCCCTTCCCTGCCCCCCTCGCTCGTCCCCTGCGGTGAGTCATATGTTGAAGTCCTAAACCTCCATGTAAGGGTAGTTCGAGCCAGGGCTTTTGAGAGATATTAATTAGAGTTAGCTGAGATCGTGTGCGTGAAGCACTCATGATGAGTTTAGAAGTCATATGAATGCACAGTGAAATGATAGCTGTCTATAAGCCAAGAGGAGAATTCAAAATGAAACCTACCTTACCAGTACCTTCCAAAGGAGTATAAAATAACAGAATTGAAGTAACTCTAGTTCTGCATTTTCCTCTTTACAATTACTTTGCTATCATTGTTTACTTAAAACTCGTGTGTAAATATAGGAATAGGTAGCATCACAAGAGTTGGAGTCACAGCCTACACCTGAATTGAACTCAATAATTTTAAATAATCAGGTAATAAGTCTCTAAATAAATACTTATAGCTGAGTCTGTGTGTTGGAGGCTGGCTATATAACTGGGAATTTGGAAAACTAATGTGACACAAAAGGAGTATTTCTAAAATAACAAATGATTTTTAAATTCTTAATTTGATGTCTATATCATTAAATTTTAGTGGTAATCATAGTAATTGTTGAGAACATAGTAGAGGAGCACTTTATAAGTGACATTTAGAATTCATGGAGTGGAGTGCACTGGTTTAAAAAAATATAATTTTAATGGATTTTATATTTTTTTAAAAATTTTCTACATGCACTACAGCCCTTTTATACTTACAGTTGGTTCTCAGTTTTTTAAAATTATAGTTAGGTAATATAAAGAAGTACATAGTATAATGCCAGATTCTTCTAATAAATGTCACTGGTCACTACTATATATTATTATTAAACTATTATTATTGATAAGAACTTTCTTGTACAAAACAGTTTCTACATGTGTAATTTTTTTTTGGTACATGAAATTTCCAATATGTAATAATGCTCCCAGAAAAAGCATATGAGCAGGAATAGTGGAAATTATCCTTGAAGAATCTTTGCTAAACATTGCAAGTGAAAACAGTCATTCATTTGATTTACTTTGTTTTTTCCTATTTGATTACTGGTGGGATTTTAAAAAATACATTTATTGACTTGTTATATTACTTATTTTGAAATTTTATTTTAGTGTCTTTTCCAGCTTTTCTGTTTGGATACTATTTTTTAATTTATTTTGTATAGTGATTAATCTGTAGTGATCTTTATTAGGACTAGTAACAACTTGCTTGTCTTTGGGGCAAGTTATGGAATTTTTAAAGAAAATTTTGCTCTTTGAGTCTGAACTGAAATGGTGAAAAATGAAATCGTGATTCAATTACAGGCTATGGTAAAACATTTACTTGTAATAATTGTACACATGTTATGAGACTTGCTAAGAAAATGGCCCCAGATAATTCTGTTAGCTAAAATTTGTCCCAAAGAGATAGCAGAATAGCATTTATTGGTAGTAGTATAGTAAAACGAAGATGAAAGTTTCTTAGGTGATGGTAAAGATTTTAGTTTTGTACTTGTTAAGATGAATCAACATAAAGAAGGACCTTGATCTAGTTGATATCTAGCATATTAACTCCAGAATAATAATGGTTAAGTGAGTGGAAAAACTTCTATAACAAGTCACATAGAGAATAGGCTCATAAAACCTCTGACATCTGGGCAAATTGTAGTATTTTTGTCATATCTCACTTTCTGCATTCAGTTGTAGTTGCTTGTTTTTATGTCTGTTTCTTCCTTCTCCCCAAGTTATTATGATCTGTTACACGTTCATGATTTGGAATTTCCCCAAGAGCTATAATAAAGTAATTGATCAATAATGTTGAAAAATTAAATAAGTAATCTAATTCCAGGTCCACTGCTCTTCCAAATGAACCTTGTTACTTTCTATGATTACAAGGGCATTGGCTGTCCTTTTGCTGATCTAGGGTTCAAAGGTGCTGGGAACAGCAAAGAAAAGTCACAGCAACATCAGTTTGGCCACAGATGCTGCCTAATGGTGTGTTAAAACTCTGCAGTGAAGAATAACTTGCTGACATGATGCCTCCTGAAGGGACACACAAATGCTGACTCCTTTGTTTTTTAATTGGTCAGTTGTGTCCTATAAAATTTGGCATGAGAAATACTCTGCCCTTTCAGGTTGCTCTGGACATAAAAATCCCTAACCAAGCAAAATGCTCATGTATGATTGAAAGCATCTCTTTCCTTTAGCGGAATAATGTACTTTGCCTTTTGAAGCGGTATTTAGTGTGCTGTTTGGTAAACATATACCAAGGTGATCCTTTGGTCAGCTAGACCAATGAGATTACTACTTTGCATATAGGAAAGTGAGCAGTCAGATAATCTGAGAAACACAGGGAATACGAAGAGAGGAGAAATCAACATTCTGTTGGCACATGAATTCTAAAAGAAATGTCTTATTTGGAGAAATTAAAATAAGAAGAGCCAACGTTAAAAATAAACTAAAGTGTACAGCCAACCAGCCTAGAGACAGGAAATTCTGAGTTTACGAAGACTATGGAAGCCCTTCTGATCTAAGGGGTAAGCTGTTAATGAAATTCAGCATAAATGTATTGTAATGACTGCAGTTTACATATATATTCACGTAACAAATACTAAGTCTACAGTGTCAAAGCATACTATAGATTATAAAATGGACTCCTAATGAAAACAAATGTTTTTTTCTAACATCAGGTTTTAGAACAAATCTAATATGTAAGGAAAAGAAAATAAATCATTTATTGATTGATTAACATATGGAATTTAAGGCTATAATGCAATTTCATCTATTTTAAAGATTTAGACAAACCTGTTATGTAATAAAGCTTCCAGGAGGTAGAAGACATGAAAGTTTAACCCTGGTATTAATTTTAGCTAATGGCCTTAACTGTGTTTCATTTCTTGTACCAGGATTTAAAACTAGTTCTCACCTCTGTCTCGTGGTAGAACAGCTGAGATAATTAACTGGAATACTAGAAAATATAGAAATTACTGTGACATAAGGAAAGCTATAATCAAGTCAACCATAAAAAAAGTTAGAAGGAGAGAGGGTTCCCTTTGGCCACGGCCTTATAACCAACATGAGATCTGAACAACTTTGGAAGATGGGTATAATTACAGTTGATAAAAATGGGGCAAAATTCTTTTTAGGCAGAAGGACAAACTGTAAAGGTAGAAATCCAAAGTATAGGACTTACCATTGAATGTCAGTAAATGCAGTTGTACTAGAAAAATGAGGAATGAAGTAGATAAAGTATGCAGAGCTTTGAATTCCTGCAGAGAAAGGCAAAAAGTTATTCTGTGCGTATTTGAAAATTTCTCACGTTGGGAATATCATACTCCGAAGACTTCCATAGGAAGATTAATTTGACAATAGAATGCAATGTAGATGAGAATTGGGAGATGCCAGAGGCAAAGTTACCAAACAGACATTCTTACAAGGACACCAGTTTGAAATATGCACAATAATATGAAAAACCCTATGGGAAAGAGAAAGTAATTAGAATTGAAAGCCTACTATGGACCAGCAGTCTACTGGGTATCCCAGATGATTAAATACATTATATCATTTACATGTCATTATCCCTCTATTATGGTGGGATTTCCTGGTGCTCAGACGGTAAAGAATTTGCCTGCAATACAGGAGACCTGGTTCGATTCCTGGGTCGGGAAGATCCCCTGGAGAAGGAAATGGCAACCCACTCTAGTATTCTTGCCTGGAAAATCCCATGGATGGAGGAGCCTGGAGGGCTACAGTCCATAGGGTCGTAAAGAGCCGGACATGACTCTGCTTTTAATTTCAAGGTGGTTTCAGTTGCAGCTGATGAAACTATTCTTAGAAATCTTGAATATGGGAAGTCAGTTTCTTTCTCTTAGGCACAGTGGCTGATTGTGATATGTGTCTAGTCAGAGATGTTGGGGTCAGGAAGGAGTTTCAATCAACGGTAAAATAATAGTGATGAAAATAATAGCACAGATGCTGTGTTGAATGCCTTAATCTCATATATGTCTCACTACAATCCTAAGAAATATGTATTATTTAAAAAATGTTTATACTTATTATTCAAACTAGAGAATAGACACCAGTTAGGCATTTTATCAGGAAGGGATTTGATAGATTATATACTTTAAAAACTTTGATCGAACGGGAGTAAAGTCCAGAGAAGACCACTGTTGGATATGAGGAAATCAGCAATTGTTAAAATGATAGGAAATTGCTAGCGATCTCTCTTGCCTGTAATGCCAAAGCAGGTGGTTTTTCAGGACCACTCCTGAAGCTACTGCAATCTTCCTAGATACCTTCTACCCTTGTGTGTACCTGTTACCATTAAAGCAAAATAATGGTTTCTCCTTCTTTTGTATCTTCCAGTTCTTGGACAAGTTTTGTGTCATTAACTGGAACGTGAACTTGACCTCTGATGGCAGGTGGGTGTGGGAAATGAATTTTCCAGTCTTCCAGTCTCTGAGGAGACAATCTAGATCTACATTGTCCCTATATAACGTGACCTAGACTTTTTCTATTTACTTCTAATTCTTTAAAAATAATATGTATTTCAAAATATAAAATAGAATTTTGTTTATCTAGGAAAAACTTTTTATCCTCATGAGTATGCCATTTGTTATAGTGCTCAAATTGCTAAGGATGTTGTTAAGCAAAACTGTATCTTGCCTTTTCTTGTTTAGATAAAATTCTTGTTTTTTTTTCTTTTTTCTCTTCAGTTTTCACAGTATTATTCTATCACAGATAAAATTACATTGACATGCTTTATATTTGAGAAACTTTAAAGTAGTATTTACTATACATTTTGCTGTAAAACATGCTAATAATTAATTCTGATTTATTTTTTCGCCTAACAAGTTCTGACTAGGTTAAAATGAGAAACCATTGAAAATGAAAGTAGGAAATCAGAGGTGGAAAATCTGAGTATTTTCTTTCTAAAAGTTATGTAGTTCTGGTAGGAACCAGTGTGGGGATTACACTTTTGATTTAAATCAGTGATGTTTGTGTGTGTGATATACATATCTCACATGTATCATATAATATATGTATGCATGCTATACAGATAGAAACAACTTTATATGTGTACATAAAATATACATATGTGTATGAAATATATATGTTTACTTGACATACACAAAACTCATCCATCATATTTTTTTTTATTAACCCATACTCTAACTTTAAGGATTTAGATGCTGTTAAGACTAAACATTCTAAGTTTCAAATGCCAAAATGTATACTTTTAAAAAATCAATTCTATGTAGTGATGATTTACCGTACACATATATTTTGACTGTCATGGAAGAAATGCATTTATATCCGAAACAGCCTTTTAATAACTACTAAAATTATACACATAGGCACAGGTAAGTATTGAAATAATGTTATGCTTGTTGCTAAAACTCCACACCCTGAGAATCCTTTGCTACCACAGGTGCCACCATCGCCCCACTCCCAACCCCTATATCTGGTGAACCTCAGCATAATCTACGAACTAAAGGACTCACTGACACCACTGAGCCTATAGAACTTTTCCCTAATGTGTTCTGATCAGATAATGTTTGGGCTATGCCAGTTGTTAACTGTAAAATCACCACTGATTGTTAGAATTAAAAAAAAGAACATTTAGAATAAATATGTGTACATTGCACATTTAGCAAAACATTTTAGAATACTTCCCAAAAGTCTGCAGAGGCTATTAGATGATTTAAAATTCCTTTGTAAATACTGTAATTCTCCCTGATGCCATCTGATTGTTTTATTTGAAATGACCACAAATGTTGGTCATTACTATGTTGTTTGTAGGCCAAACAACATAGTACACATCTGTCAAAACCACACTTTCTTAGCATATAAGGAATCAAGATTGCCGGGAGAAATATCAATAACTTCAGATGTGCAGATGATACCACCCTTATGGCAGAAAGTGCAGAGGAGCTAAAAAGCCTCTTGATGAAAGTGAAAGAGGAGAGTGAAAAAGCTGGCTTAAAGCTCAACATTCAGAAAACGAAGATCATGGCATCTGGTCCCATCACTTCATGGGAAATAGATGGGGAAACAATGGAAACAGTGTCAGGCTTTATTTTGGGGGGCTCCAAAATCACTGCAGATGGTGACTGCAGCCATGAAATTAAAAGACACTTACTCCTTGGAAGAAAAGTTATGACCAACCTAGATAGGATATTCAAAAGCAGAGACATTACTTTGCCGACTAAGGTCCATCTAGTCAAGGCTATGGTTTTTCCTGTGGTCATATATGGCTGTGAGAGTTGGACTGTGAAGAAGGCTGAGCACTGAAGAATTGATGCTTTTGAACTGTGGTGCTGGAGAAGACTCTTGAGAGTCCCTTGGACTGCAAGGAGATCCAACCAGTCCATTCTGAAGGAGATCAACCCTGGGATTTCTTTGGAAGAAATGATGCTGAAGCTGAAACTCCAATACTTTGGCCACCTCATGCAAAGAGTTAAGTCATTGGAAAAGACTCTGATGCTAGGAGGGATTGGGGGCAGGAGGAGAAGGGGACAACCGAGGATGAGGTGGCTGGATGGCATAACAGACTTGATGGGCGTGAGTCTGGGTGAACTCTGGGAGATGGTGATGAACAGGGAGGCCTGGTGTGCTGCGATTCATGGGGTCGCAAAGAGTCGGACACGACTGAGCGACTGAACTGAACTGAACTGAACTGAACTCTGTTTAGAAAACATCTTCAATCCTTTAGATTGTTCTCACTGCTTGCTTTATTTTATTCTTTTTCCTTTAATATGTTTATATTTTTTCAGTCATTTGTAGAAGTCAGGATGTTAGTGAATAGTCTTATCCCTCTGAGGCCCATTTTGCATTCTGAGTTTCATATTTTATTTTATTCTTCATTTCAATATAGCAAAGGTAAGTTAAAAGCAATACACTAATAATAAATATCTCTGATGAAAATAGTGTATTTATGAAATCAGGAATGAACTATGGGAAATTAAAGGGATGGATAGCCCCTCCATTATAGAAGTCCATGTTCTCTATGGTGAATTTCCCTTATTTGTTAGAATGATTGATTCAGATTTTAAATTATCTTCTAATGATTCTTTAAAAGTTTACCTTGATATTGTCATTGGGTACCTTAAGTGAAGGACAGAGGATTCTGGCATGCTGCAGTCCATGGGGTCACAAAGAGTTTGATACAACTTAGTGACTGAATGGCAACAACACATTAAGTATTCACTGAAAAATCATCTAACACATTAAGTGCTTGTATTGACATCTAAATGAATGATAAAATAAGACTCCTGGGATATTAAGCCTCCATGAGGTCTCTTTAGACTCCCAGTTATTTAAATAACTTAAAAACAAAGTGTGAAAAAGGGAAAGGACTACTTATGGTTTTATTGTATTCAAAAGTGATTCCAACTGTGTGACCACCTACACCCCATTGCTGCTTTCCCAGTCACCACCTCACACTATTATCCCTTCTTTTTCCCACTAGAAGTGGGATGTTCAATTATATTTGCCTGAGCTGAAAGAAAGGAATTTCATACATACAAAATGGCAGTGTTAGTAAGAACATTCCAAGAATAACTATGTACTTATTCATAGATCCCCCTCTCATGTCAAACTGCCCAGGTTTAAAGGTTTTCTGTTTATTAATTTTTAATGAAGTTTCAACCTTGGGGCAAGGTTAAGGTAAACAGAAAAAAAGTGGGATTACAGAAGAATTAGGAAAATAGACAAACTGTTAACCTTGACTATTTGCATACCTGAAAGGGGGTAGTAAATAATTATAAGGATGATAAAGCAGAATGAGTCCTTAAATTTGGAAAACAGGAAGAAATTTTCATAAAACTCTAGGGATATGACAAAAGGAAAAATTAGGCATAAAGTTTCCTTTTGTTGTAAATTATATAAAATAATTTCTGTATCATAAACAGTGAATAATGCAGGATGGTTGTTACTGAACTCAGGTTCAGCTGCTTGCTGCTCAAAAGCCAATGATCAAGGGCAAGTGTTGGTAGAAAGGTAGTTGCTTTCTTCAGAAAAGCCAGGAATCTGGGGAGAGAAGGTGGACTCATGTTCTGAGGCCAACTCCAAAGATTCTGCTTAACCACGACAGTTTTTAAAGGGGAAACAGGGAAAGAACTTCAGTGAATCATGGAGGCAGGAGGTTGGATTCTGCATCATTCTTCATTGCGTGTAGCTTGGCTACTTCTTTCTTCAGATTTTTTTGCCATATATTCTGCCTGCAGGATTGCTAAGAGGATTGCTGAGGGTAGGGAGCTAGTCATTCTTTAATTTTTAACTCTTCATTCTTACTTGTTTTAATCTAGGAAAAAAATCAACAGCTTATGCAGGGCATGGTGTGCATTCAGGAGAGTGTAAGTCAGGAGATAAATTACTTAGTGAACTCATTCATAAAATTAGGTTTTTTAAGGTTAGAGAACAGAAATGAGAAAACAGTTAAGGGGCAAAAGAGCTGCTTTCAGTTCCGCATGGTCAACCATCATTCCATTTCTACATGATTAAGAGTGAGGATCCATCACCTATAACTTCTTCATACTGACATATGGAGCCGTATTCTTAGCATAGAGGATGTTAACATGGGTCTGTAGCATCTCTTGCTGACAATTTTAGTTGCCCACTTACATATGAGTAGAGAAAGCTGAAATTATTTTGATGCCACAAAAATATAGATTATTGTCAGAAATAATGTTAAACTCATTCTCGTTAGTCCAGTTATAGGAATTGTTCTAATCACAGATTCAGGACTGCTCATGATGGAGCAGCTTATGTCATGGCTACAGGCTGGTCATCATGCAATTAGTTGTTCCCCTCTGGTAGCAGTTGCAGTCAGTCAGTCTTGTCTGACTCTTTGGGATCCTGTGAACTATAGCCTGCCAGGCTCCTTTACCCAAGGGATTCTCCAGGCAACAATAATGTAGTAATTAACCATTCCCTTCTCCAGGGAATCTTCTGACCCAGTGGTCAAACCTGAGTCTCTTGCATTGCAGGCAGATTCTTTACCATCTACTCAGGAGCCTACATTCGACCCTGAAAAATTTTGTGACTCAATTGTCCTAATCATGAACTTCTTGAGCCACTCTTTTGTGACTCAGGAAGGTCTGGGAGACTTTAACTTTTCCACAAACAAAAGGCAGGAGACATGGAGGAGCCTTTGTGTTTGGCGGGGGATACAGGGTTTTGCTCAATAAAAACAGAAAAATTCTACAGACTTCAGAACAATGATATAATGACATGAAAGAGATGGACAACTTAAAATAATGTGTAACTTACACCAACAGAAAAATTTACAACCCTGAAAAACAAGTTTATCTTAGAAGTATAACATTTAAATTCCATACAGATTAATTGCTCTTCTTGTTTCAAGTCACTTAAAAATGAACTATAGTGTGCAATAAAGAATTAGATTCAGAAAGGAAAATAGAAAAGAATTAATTTATGATAGGCTGACAAGATAAATTCATGAAAAAAGCTAAAACATATTTCAAAACTCTAAAAGACCAAATGCAACAGTGAAGGTTAAGGAAACTCAGTACAGTCAGAGGACAGTTGGAGATGGCAAGAAATATTATGTTTTTCCTATAGATTAATTATCAAAACCATCTGAAAGTTAAATATGAATATAAAATATGAACCAAGGGTTCAATTTATTGAATCTTTTATTGGAGAGACTCTGTTGATTAAACTGAATCAATTTAAGTAGAAGTGAATGCAGTATTTTTTGACATTTGTACTCTTTTGCCCTAATAAGTGTCACTAACAGATAAATATGCATACAAAATATAAACCATGGGTTCAATACTAAGCTTTTCATTGGAGAGAATCCTTTGACTAAACTGAATCAATTTCATAGAAGTGAATGAAAAATTGGTGGCATTTGATGCTAAAGCTGAAACTCCAGTACTTTGGCCACCTCATGCAAAGAGTTGACTCATTGGAAAAAAGACTCTGATGCTGGAAGGGATTGGGGGCAGGAGGAGAAGGGGACGACAGAGGATGAGATGGCTGGATGGCATCACTAACTCGATGGATGTGAGTCTGAGTGAACTCCGGAAGTTGGTGATGGACAGGGAGGCCTGGCTTGCTGCAAATCATGGGGTTGCAAAGAGTCGGACACGACTGAGAGACTGAACTGAGTGGATACTCTTTTGCCCTAATAAATGTCACCTCTATCAAGAACTAACCCTAACCCTTCAATTTTTAGATGAAGTTTTCCTATATTATGAATTTTGTGTTGCTGCCTCACTATTTTGGATAAAGAAAATGAAATGCTGTACTTTGATAACTTCTCTAGCTCTTTTATTTCTAGATTCTTTTTGTCAGTCTCCAGTAAGATTTCAATGAGAGTTGTTTCATATGTTTTAATAGATGTGTTTTTCTTTAATTTGTTTGTAGGCAGAGGTGAGTTCTGTGTTCTCCTATTCCATCATCTTGATCTAAATATTATGGTTTATTCCTTTCAAATATGAGGTAGTATATGAATGTATATATATATATATATATATATATATATATATATATATATGTCTATAGTATATGAGTGTTTAGAACTTGGGTACTCCAGCCATATAACCTGGGTTAGAATATAAGGTTTACAAATTTCTAAGAATATAGGTTGAACGAAGTTCTCATAAGATAGATTCATATCTTATAGAAAGGAAATAATAATATAATTTGTTTTGGTTAAAAATATTTAATGTAAAACACATAGGACAATGTCTATTACATAGTTCTTACTCATTATTTCTATTGTAATTATACACCTCAAATAAAATTATATCTTAATCAACTTAATGAAGTTGTTTAATATTATAATTATTTAAAAATACGTGGCTTTATCATACTCTAATTTTTATCATTGGCACTGTTAAAATACATTTAAAAATTTGATTTATAGTGGTAACTTAAATTTAGCTAAGAACAAAAAATGGTGTAATTTTTAGTTTTCAAGGTCTTTCTGAAAAAACAAAAGGTAAATATAGAAAGTAAGGTGTGTCAATGAAAGTATTTAGGCCTAAATACACACTGCTAACATATTATTAGGAAGTATAATTTTCCAGGACCACCACGAAAACATTTTCCATATTCAAGATGACTGAACATGCTATTTGAAAAACTCTAGGAAATATCTTAATCAATAAATAAATATATTGATTTATTATTGTAGAAAAGTATTTGTAGAAAATTAATTTCTTTAAAAAATTTTATAGTAGAGGATTGCTGCTAATTCCTGGTAGAGTATAAAAAAATAGGCAGACTATTAAAAAGTATATTTTATTCACCAAGATAGATCTTCTGGACCATAAGATATAGATCTTAAGAAATGTAAAAGAAGAGAAATCTTATTATATCTGTTCATAGACCACAGTGGAATTAAATTAAAAATCAGTAACAGAAAATAAAGAAAAGAGAAAGTCTCAAAATACATGAAGATTAAACAACACACTTCTAAGTACCATGTGAATTAAAGAAAAAACTTCAAGAAAAATTTAAAATTTTTTGAACTAAATGAAAACATATCAAAATTGTGTGATGAAGTTAAAGAATCCTTTAGAGGGAAATTTATAGCATCAAATGTATATATTATGAAAGAAAAACAAAAGATCTAAAATCAGTAATCTAGTTTTCCACCCTAGGAAACTAGAAAAAAAGATCAAATTAAACCCAGAAGCAGATGTTAAGAAAAAAAAAAAAGAATTAATGCATAAATCATTAATATTTAAAGCATAAAATCAATAGATAAAATAATGTAACCAAAAGCTGGTACTTTGAAAACATCAATAAAATTGGTAAGCCTCTAATCAAGCTTACTTAAAAAAAAAGAAAGAGAGAGACAGAATACAAATTACTAATCAGAAATAAAAATATCAGTACAGATCCCATGAACATTAAAAGAATAATAGTATAAGAATACTATGTATAGTTATGGGGGGCTTCCCTTGTGGCTCAGAGGGTAAAGCGTCTGCCCGCAATGCAGGAGATCTGGATTTGATCCCTGGGTCAGGAAGATCCCCTGGGAGAAGGAAAAGGCAACCCATTCTGATACTCTTGCCTGGAAAATCCCATGGACTGAGAAGCCTGGTAGGCTACAGTCCATAGCATCGCAAAGAGTTGGACATGACTGAGAGACTTCACTTTCACTTTCTTTCCTTTCATGAACATCTCTATGTGCATATATTTTATAACCTAGTTAAACAGACCAGTTATTTTAGAGATACATTGTGCTGAAACTCACACATGATGAAATATGACAATGTGAATAACCCTTTTGTCTATTAAGGTATTTAGTTGATAATTATAGACATTCTGAAACATAAAACATCAGGGCCAAAATCTCTTTCAGAGTAAAGGAGCAGAAATAATAATTTTCTACCCTGTTCTTAGAAGCCAGCATTACTCTATACCAAAACCACAAAAGGCATTCAAGACAGAAAGCTACAGACAAATAACTCTCAGAAAAAGAGATACAAAATCTGTAATAAAATATTAATAAATTGAATACAAGAATGTATAAAAATAATTATATACCAAGACCATGTGGAATTTATCCCAGGTATGCAAAGCTTATTCAACATTTGAAAATCACTGTATCGTATCACATCAACAGACTAAAAAAGAAAAATTTTGATCATATTGATAGACATAGAACAATAATTTTTTTTACTGATGTATAGTTGATTTTTAGTATCATGATAGTTTGAAGTGTACAGCACAGTGATAAAGTGGGGAAAAAAAGAAATATATATATATGCACATGCTGTTCTTGAACTTCCAGATGTTCAAGCTGCATTTAGAAAATGCAGAGGAACCAGAGATCAAATTGCCAACATCCACTGGGTCATAGAAAAAGCAAGAGAATTGCAGAAAAACATCTACTCTTGCTTCACTGACTACGCTACAGCCTTTTACTGTATGGATCACAACAAACTGTGGAAAATTCTTGAGGTGATGAGAATAGCATACCATCCTACCTGCCTCCTGAGAAATCTCTATGCAGGTCAGGAAGCAACAGTTAGAACTGGACGTGGAACAACAGACTGGTTCCAAATAGGAAAAGAAGCACATCAAGGCTGTATATTGTCACCCTGCTTACTTAGCTTCTGTGCAGATTACATCATGAGAAATGCTGGGCTGGAAGAAGCACAAGCTGGAATCAAGATTGCCAGGAGAAATATAAATAATTTCAGATATGCAGATGACACCACCCTTATAGCAGAAAGAGAAAGAGGAACTAAAGATCCTCTTGATGAAGGCGAAATAGGAGAGTGAAAAAGCTGGCTTAAAGCTCAACATTCAAAAAACTAATATCAAGGCAATGGGTTCCATCACTTCATGGCAAATAGAGGGGGAAACAACGGAAACTATGACAGACTTTAATTTCTTGGCCTCCAAAATCACTGAAGATGGTGACTTCAGCCATGAAATTAAAAGATGCTTGCTCCTTGGAGGAAAAGTTATGACCAACCTAGACAGCTTATTAGAAAGAAGACATTACTTTGTCAACAAAGGTCCATCTAGTCAAAGCTATGGTTTTTCCAGTAGTCATGTATGGATTTGAGAGTTGGACTATAAAGAAAGCTGAGTGCCTAAGAATTGATGTATTTGAATTGCGGTTTTGGAGAAGACTCTTGAGAGTCCCGTGGACTGCAAGGAGATCCAACCAGTCCATCCTAATGCAGATCAGTCCTGAATATTCACTGGAAGGACTGATGCTGAAGCTGAAACTCCAGTCCTTTTGCTACCTGATGTGGAGAACTGACTCATTTGAAAAGACCCTGATGCTGGGAAAGATTGAAGGCGGGAGGAGAAGGTGACGACAGAGGATGAGATGGTTGGATGGCATCACCGACTCAATGGACATGAGTTTGAGTAAACTCCGGGAGTTGGTGATGGACAGTGAAGCCTGGTGTGCTTCATTCCATGGGGTCGTGAAGAGTTGTATATGACTGAGTGACTGAACTGAACTGAGTATATATGATACCTTTCAATCCCCTACCCCTGTCTTTTCCCTCCTCTCGTCCCTCTCTTCACTAATTTCTTCTCTATGAGTCTGTTTCATTTTTCTTATATTTACCAGTGTGTTTTACTTTTTAGATTTCACATATAAATGAGGTAATACAGCATTTATCTTTGTCCGTCTGACTCGTTTCTCTTACAATAACACCCTCCAATTCCATCCATATTGCTGTAAATGGCAATATTTTATTATTTATGGGTTAGTAGTATGCTAGTGTGTGTGTGTTTGTGTACAAGTCACATCTCTTTTATTCATTTTATCTGTTGATGAACACTTAATTTACTTCCATATCTTTGCACTTATAAATAATGCTGCTCTGAGCATTGGGGTGCATACTTCTTTTTGAATTAGTTTTTTCATTTTAATTTTGGATATATACTTAGGAGTAGCACTGCCAGATCATACGGTAGTTCTATTTTTAGTTTTTAGAGAAACTACCATGCTGTTTTCCACAATGACTGCACCAACTTACATTCCTAACAGTGTCAGAATTTCCTTTTTCTCCATGTTCTTGCCAACATTCACTTGCGGTCTTTTTGATGATAGCCATTCTGACAGGTATGAGGTGATAGCTCATTGTGTTTTTAATTTGCATTTCTCTGATGATTAAAGATGTTGCCTGCTGCTTGTTATTATTAGCACCATTATCTACAGCAGTCAAGAACTAACATCGAAATTGTTAATTTTCCCTCTGTGTCTGATAATCTCTCCCATAATGTCTAACAAATATTGAGACCCATTGATTCTTCCTTTTGTAAAATGCTGTCATAGCTGCACTTTTATCACCACTCACACAAACACGCCCACACCTACCATCCTAGTCTCTCATCTCTTTTGGTGTCATTAGGCTCTTCCCTGATTATGACCCCCCTGGATTATTTGCAACAGTAATCTCACTTTCCAGCTGAGCTATTAGGTGCCAGAATGAACAAATATGCATGGTTCTATGATTAAGACATAGTTCCAATAATCTCACTCTCATAAATAAAACTTTCTTGTCTTTTGCTTACATTTTTTTACCAACTATCTTTCACTTCTGTGCTTCACTCACTTGTACTGTCATGTGGTCTCTTCCTTTCTCCTAATTCAGCACATTTTTTCTATTTTTTAATTAATTTTTTAATTGAAGGATAATTGCTTTACAGAATTTTGTTATTTTCTGTCAAACCTCAACATGAGTCAGCCATAGGTATACATATATTCCCTCCCTTTTGCATTTCCCTGCCATCTCCCTCCCCATCCCACCTCTCTAGGTTGATATAGAGCCCCTGTTTGAATTTCCATAGCCATACAGCAAATTTCCGTTGGCTATCTATTTTACATATTGTCATGTAAGTTTCCACGTTAGCATTTTTCTACATCATATTGTCATTTCATTTTTTTTCCTATAAAAGTCCTCACTGGTATTCAAAGGCATCCAGAAACATTTTTGATTATGCAGTTTTTAACACATGAAAACATTAAATTCAATCCCCTACACCAATCAAAATGATTCTTTACTTGTCTTGAATTTACTTGTCACTTAGCACCACTCTTCTAGAAATTATCATATTCTGTATCACTGTGGATTTTCATACAGACTTTTTCTTTCTTCTATAGACAAAATTAGTCTTAGGTTGAAGAGATCATTTCCAACTGATTTTAATATTTTGCATATCATCCAAAAGACCATCTTTCATACTTAGAGTAAATTAACTAACATTTTCTAGTGATACTGACAAGTTTCACACAGATATAAATTCCAAAAACCAAAATATTCAGCCAATTTAATTAAAATGGACAATTTAGCTAAATAGTAATACATACTAATATTTTGGAATTGTGTCAGAAAGCAGCCAGTTAATGGACTGGTTTCACTGTTCACATTGATTTGATGCTGTAAAAGGATAGAGAAGATGAGGAAAGTGCTATAACCTGTTAAATTTAGAATTTTTGCTGCTATGGTGCTTTATACATGCAATGGTGGCTTCAAGAAAACAGGCCACTTTTCCTAGATTACATCTAATACTGTTTGAAAATAAAGACCACATTTTTAAGTATCTTGGAAACATGATTTTAATTTTTGTTGCCAACATCCTGCTACCCCATTTGTTATCAGCATCTATTATTGTCTGTCATCTTAATAGATATGAAACATGTCAGAAGCAGCTCTAATAGCCGTAGTGAAATTGTCTAATTAGAAATGACTTTCATTAAAATACATTTATTTGCCTGAGTCAGCGGTGGCATTTTATATTGCCACCGGAATTTGAGGGTTGCAATTTTTTTTTCCCAGTTTTACAGTCAAAGTGTCACCTTATTTAACTCTTTTCTCGACCAATGACCAATTGTGTTACACTGGATCAGGTCAGTCATTTTCTTACTAGCCTGTAAAATAAGAGTCAGAAGTATAACTATATGTAAGGAATGAATAGTTTCATATATGTAAAATTTTCAAATGATTTTTGATACATAATAGGCATTCATTAAGCAACGGCATCTGGTCCCATCACTTCATGGGAAATAGATGGGGAAACAGTGGAAACAGTGTCAGACTTTATTTTGGGGGGCTCCGAAATCAATGCAGATGGTGATTACAGCCATGAAATTAAAAGACGCTTACTCCTTGGAAGGAAAATTATGACCAATCTAGATAGCATATTCAAAAACAGAGACATTACTTTGCCAACAAAAGTCTGTCTAGTCAAGGCTATGGTTTCTCCAGTGGTCATGTATGGATGTGAGAGTCGAACTGTGAAGAAAGCTGAGAGCTGAAGAATTGATGCTTTTGAACTGTGGTGTTGGAGAAGACTCTTGAGAGTCCCTTGGCCTGCAAGGAGATCCAACCAGTCCATTCTGAAGGAGATCAACCCTGGGTGTTCTTTAGAAGAACTGATGTTAAAGCTGAAACTCCAATACTTTGGCCACCTGATGCAAAGAGCTGACTCATTGGAAAAGACTCTGATGCTGAGAGGGATTGGGGGCAGGAGGAGAAGGGGACGACAGAGGATGAGATGGCTGGATGGCATTACCGACTCTATGGACATGAGTTTGAGTGAACTCGGGAGTTGGTAATGGACAGGGAGGCCTGGCGTGCTGCAATTCATGGGGTCGCAAAGAGTCGGACATGATTGAGCGACTGAACTCAACTGAATACTTAATACACAATAATTCTTATGTCAGTCATTATTCTGTTTAGATTTTGGCTATAGTCAGAAATGTGCACAATTTCTTAATTTGAATCATGATAATCAAAGATAAATTTCACAATAACTGCTACATTGTGTGGAATTTTCTCATTTCCAGGTCTGAGCTGCATGGTACTTTTTTATAACTAGAAAATAAAACATGTTTAAAAAATGTTTTAAAATCAACATTTGGCCATAAAGAAATATGTGACTTCATTTTCTTTACTTTTAGTATATTAGTTAACAACATTTTGACATCACATTTTATTTAATCCAAAATATTAGAATTCTTATATATGTCAGTTACAATTTTAATAACTTTGAATTCAATTTAATGTGTTCATGTTTTTGAATTTCATTCAGGAAGAGAAAGAAAAAACAAACAGAATAAAAATTAAAATGACATTATTCACATACATCTTAAGAAACTATGGCTATTTAGGACATTAATTTGGGATTTAGGAGGGATGTGTTCTAGTTTAGCACCTACGTTTAAGTAACATTGTGTTCTTGGGAAAGTAATTTAATATTTTTATTCTTTGTTTTTCTCATGTGAGAAGGTACAGTTGAACTATATTTTCTCCAGGCAACTTTTCCAAAAAGTTAAACTATAATTATTCACACTTGTCTTTCTAGAAAATTCTGAATGGCAACCTTTTAAACTGGATTAGCACCCATAAGAATCTTGTCTCATGGAACCTGGACTGGTAGTTATAACTGTCAAGAATATTCCCTTTGGAGAGGAATGCCCAGCAGTAGTTGGCATGTTTTTTTTCTTGTGTCTTTCTGAGTCTACTGGCACCAACTGCTGCTTATAGTGGTCATGTATGCATGAAAATTTAAGACTGCCTACAAAGACCAATCCCCACCCCCTAGTGGGTCATTCATCATAGGTTAGTAATGGGATAGAACTGAAGAACATGGAGAAGTACTCAGTCCTCTTAGCCTCCATGAAATGCACCTAAAACTCAATTAACTGTGTCTTTAGTATGTATAGATTTAAAACATCTATATTATGAACTCTTGACTTTGTTATCATGGATTCATCTACTCCCATGATGTTTTCAAGGACATAGGATATTTCTATACTTCTAATATCCCATACTTGGCATAGTAATACTTTGTCCTCCTGCAGATACTTTCGAGTGGCAGCATAGCTCCTTCAGATACAGTCTCCTGTCTATATTTGAGAAATAAAACAGTAGAGAGCTAGTACAACTAAGCCTACTGTGTATGCTTGCTTAGTCACTCAGTTGTGTCTGACTCTTTGCTATCCATGGACTATGGAGGAAGGCATGACAGCCTTGCATGGCGAATCCCGTGGACAGAAGAGCCTGGAGGGCTATGGCCCATCTGGTCACAATGAGTTGGACATGACTATAGTGACTGAGCATGGACTATAGCCCTCCAGGCTCTTCTGTTCATAGGATTCTTCAGGCAAGAATACTGGAGTGGGTAGCTATTCCTTTTTCCAGGAGGTCTAAGGTTTTTCAGATGGGAACAAACCCAGATTTCTTGTACTGCAGGTGGATTCTTAACCTTCTGAGCCACTAGGGAAGCCCACTAAGCTTATTAGAAGGAAGCATATCTTTCCCAGAAATTCTTGGTAAACTTCAGCCTATATTTCATTGCTCAGTGTGGTTGACAATAGACACTTCTAGTTGAAAAACTGGTTTGGAAAATGGAATTTTACCTTTTCTAATTTCTATGGTGGGAGGAGACAAGAAATACAGGGTTGTGAAGGGCTGCTCTTCTAGCCAACAAAAAGGAGTTGCCACTGTGGAAATGTGCAAGACATGTCACATGAGAAATGGCTGCAAATGCTTTGCATTGTTAAATGGGATATTTAGAAATGATATTAAAATGTTCTATGACTTATAAAATTTTGTTTTATGAAATAAAGATTATCCACATTTTCCATAGAAACTAGTTCTATATCAGAAAGGGCTTTATAGAAGAACTATTCCACATGAAATGGATTCTCTTATGAGGAAAAAAAACTCATATTTGAAAGTGTTTAAACAATATGCAATAGATATTGTTGAGGGAATTCTTATCTAGTTCAAGGAGAGGGCAAATTTAATGTTTTTCCAACATATGTATGATATGATTCTTATTTTCCTTATATCTCTTCACCCTATTGAAATATGTTTGTAGTCTCTGGAAAGAGTTGCTGTTCTGACATAGTAGCAAGTTTATGTTAGGCAGATTCTAAAATTACCATTAACAAGGGTTTTCATTTGGTTTTCAAAGGAAAGGCCTGTTGTTTATCTAGATTTAATCATTTTTAAAAAAATCTTTAATTCTTACATGCGTTCCCAAACATGAACCCCCCTCCCACCTCCCTCCCCATAACATCTCTCTGGGTCATCCCCATGCACCAGCCCCAAGCATGCTGTATCCTGCGTCAGACATAGACTGGCGATTCAATTCTTACATGATAGTATACATGTTAGAATGCCATTCTCCCAAATCATCCCACCCTCTCCCTCTCCCTCTGAGTCCAAAAGTCCTTTATACACATCTGTGTCTTTTTTCCTGTCTTGCATACAGGGTCGTCATTGCCATCTTCCTAAATTCCATATATATGTGTTAGTATACTGTATTGGTGTTTTTCTTAAGCGTTTTGGTTTATATAAATCCACCACATTTTGTAAATGTGTGAGGTTTTAAATAGGCAAAGGGACTTATTAGAAATATTTATTTTAGAAGACTTGCTAGTATAGTCTGACCATTGGATGTACTCCAGAGTTATACTGTTGGCCTCATAATTCATAGAATACAGTTTGTAATAACAATCATCTTCTCAAATTGGTCATTACCAAAGTTAATGACCTGTTTATTAGAACATCAACTTTGGCTTTGCCTCAGTCTCTTAATTAACACATCTGTCATTCACTACTAGTGGCTAAGAATTTCTGTGTAGAGGACAGCTCCAATAATGATGGCACCATTAAAGCGACATCTCTATATATTTGGATGGATCATCAAATTTGTATTGGCCTATCACAAACAGGATCCTGTGAGGCTTTAAATAGTTTTGGCAGCCCCAATTCGTGAAATCTAAACAGCAAATAGAGCAGCATTAGCCTCCTTCGTGGAGCATTTGCTCTGAAAATAATTTATTATCACTGTCGAAAGGATATTCCTACAAAACAATCTGCTGTACCTTCACGTGCAAAGAGCCATTTTTACCCACGCTGGTAAACAATCCACCCAAAGTACAATCCCTTCAAGGTACACATATTTTCCCCTGCCATCTGCATTCATTCACTCATTCAACAAATATTGTCACATTACATCTATGTGGATGCATTTAGCAAGTTAATAACATATTGACATTTCCAACTAAACATCTGTAATATGCACAGGCTTTCAAATGTTATCATTTTTAAAAGAAGAAATTAGTATATCATCATTTCCTAAAACAGGCTGAGGGGTACTCATTTTCTTAAATCTTCACTTGAAAATTAGACTGACAGATCACCACACATTACCAAACAGAACAAAACAAAAATAACAAGATGCAGTCTCCTATATTATTAATTTTTGTTTAAAATGTACTGACAATTAAATGCTTACTAAAATTTTGATATCAGGGGAAAAGTTAAACATTGATGTAGCATCTAGCCTTTCAATGCCATCAGGTCCCATCATTTCATGGCAAATAGATGGGGAAACTGGCTGATTTTATTTTTCTGGGCTCCAAACACTGCAGATGGTGACTGCAGCTATGAAATTAAAAGATGCTTACTCCTTGGAAGGAAAGTTATGACCAACCTAGACAGCATATTAAAAAGCAGAGACATTACTTTGTCAACAAAGGTCTGTCTAGTAAAGGCTATGGTTTTTCTAGTGGATGTGAAAGTTGGACTATAAAGAAGCTGAGCATGAAAGAACTGATGCTTTTGAACTACACTGTTGGGGAAAACTCTTGAGAGTCCCTTGGACTGCAAGAAGATCCAACCAGTCCATCCTAAAGGAGATCAGTCCTGGATGTTCATGGGACAGACTGATTTTGAAGCTGAAACTACAATACTTTGGCCACCCCATGTGAAGAGCTGACTCATTTGAAAAGACCGTGATGCTGGGAAGGATTGAGGGCAGGAGGAGAAGGGGACGACAGAGGACGAAATGGTTGGATGACATCACCGACTCAATGGACATGGATTTGGGTGGAGTCAGGGAGCTGGTGATGGACAGGGAGGCCTGGTGTACTGCGGTTCATGGAGTCACAAAGAGTCAGACATGACTGAGCAATAGAACCAGCCTTTCAAATAATCATGGAGGAAATATAAATCTCTGTAAGTTATGTTTTACCATCTTTTTTTAGGAATACATGCATTTTATTATTCTTCAGGATCCATTTTTAATTATCATGGAAAGCCTGATGCATAAAGTTGTTTTACAAGGTACAAGCCTCCTGGATTCATGTCTACCTGATGAATACCTCATATATGCCCATAATTCCTGGGGGTTTATAAAGGTACTGGCTCATAAAACAGTGTTGTAAGCTTTAAATGAGAGGTTTAAAATGAAAACAAGGGAGCTGAGCCACAGTAACCATTTATCTGTCCCTCTATATTTTTTTTGACTTGAACTCTGTATTGGAAAAATACATTTAAAAATTACCTGTTTTCTACTAATACATATTTGTTTGGGGAAATAATTTGTTATATTTAAAGGAATCACAGAATACAAATTTCATCTGTTAATGAATATGAAGGTAGTAGATATAAAGTGAAAGTGTAGTCTCTCAGTTGTGACGGACTCTTTGCTCCTCTATCCATGGAATTCTCCAGGCAAGAATACTGGAATGGGTAGCCATTCCCTTCTCTAGAGGATCTTCCTGACCTAGGGATCAAACCTGGGTCTCCACTGCATGCAGATTCTTTACCGTCTGAGCCACCAGGGAAACCTAGCAAATATAAAAGTTTTATATAATAGATATAAAACATATTTAAAACTCACTAAATTATAGACTCCTGGTTATGATTCTCTGACTTGTAGACTCATGATCAGCCGTATGTGACTTGGCCCCTGCTTGTCTCTCCAACCTCATCTTCCTCCACTCCCTTTGTCCCATTCAATCTATTAATACTTTTTGACTCTTGAAAATGCCGCATATGTTACAGTGTCCAGGAAACCCTTTCTCCTACTGTTTGGAATATTTGTCAGTATTTTCTTCATTAAGTTCTTCATTCAAATGTGACTTCTTTAGGGATTTTCCTTTCAGGATTAATTACTGTGTGTTATTATCTTATTTCTTATTTCCTTTGTGTTTATTTTCTCTTTTAACACACTGGAATATATTTTGAACAATATCCTTGACTCCAAGGTCCTCTGCTGTGTTTCCAGTGCCTAGAATAAAGCCTGGCACAGAAATTAAAACATGCATAGATCCCAGAATATATTTTAACAATTAACTGATATAAATATTTATAGGGCAATGGAAGTTACAAAAATGAGTCATAATCATAATTATACATAGTCAAGGCACAAGTCTTAATTATACCATTTGAAAGTTTGGCAAATTATATATTCATACATATATGATATATATGTGTATATAATATATACATAAAGTGTATGTATATATAATATATACACATGTAATCTTAAGTGAACCATTTGAAAGTTTGGTTAATTATGTATATATATTATATATAAGTATATAATATGCAATGATTTTATATATAATTATATATGTATAAACTATATACATACATGAAATCTCCAAGCAGCCAACACCAAAATTAACATGTGAAGTGAAATTTGCCCAATTGTGTCCAAGTCTTTGCTACCCCCTGGATTATACAACCCACGGATTCCTCCAGGCCAGAATACTGGAGTGGGTAGCCTTTCGTTCTCCAGGGGATTTTCCCAACCCTATGATTGAACCCAGGTCTCCTGCACTGCAGGTGGATCTTTACCAGCTGAGCTACCAGGGAAGCTCAAGAACACTGGAGTGGGTAGCCTTTCCTTCTCCAGCAGATCTTCCCAACCCAGGAATCAAAGCTGGGTCTCCTGCATTGCAGGTGGATTCTTTACCAACTGAGCAAACAGGGAAGCCCAGTTTGGGATACTTGTTAAAAATCCAAGCAAAAAATTTAAATTGATGATAAGTTGGAAAAGAAGAAAAAGAAAGGGGAAACCCTCATAAGATTAAGTTTATCCTTCCAAGTTATTACTTTGATTGCTTTTTGGGTGTGGTTGGAATGAATTATTGAAATTGTTGAAACCAGTGCTTATCAAAGTGGATTGCTGAGGTTTCAGAAGGTACACTAGATTCAAAGTTTTAACTAAAACTCTGAAACTTCTAATGGAACAAATTTCTAATGGTTGTCAACCTGTAAAGAAAAGGACCTTTTATGGTCCTTTCACATAGGTAATCATATATCCTGGTTGGCATGTAGGTGTTCCTATGTAACTGTTCCTGGGACTCCCTTTTATTCTAAAATGCGTCCTTGGAGGAAAAATTATATGGTCATCTGACTTTTGGAATCTTTTCCTTTTTTTTAGAGAGGGATTAGTACTGATCTGATACAATGGAGGTTTTCAGCTTTCTTGCTCTGTCTCTTTTAAACCTAGATTATAGATTTTGATTTAAAAAGCAGTTGTACTTTCAAGAAACAGGAGACAGCACAGCAGACATTGATTGCTGCCTTGACCTCATTATGTTGATAAGGGCATTTGTGAATATTGTCTAAGTTAAGGTAATAAACACTCCAGGTAGAAGGTTAATGACACATTTAGCAACAGTGGGGTGCCCGGCAGTTTTTCACAGAAAAACCAGTTCAAGCTGGTAAACCTTCTGTCTTGTCCATGTAGAACAAAACGTCTCATGTTTCTGTAAACTGAATATGATTCAAGTAGAGGCTAATAGCATGCAGAGAATTCAGCAATTGGCTGACTACATTGTTTTCCCAAAGAATAACAAACTTAAAATGTTGTCAAGTCATTTTTTAACAGCAATTTTCTGTAATCTTTTGGGCTTCCCTGCTAGGATTCTGCTAATCTGGACCTTACTGCTGGCTAACACTGAAGACAGCATTATAACAAATTTATGAACTGAGTCATTTTCCACATTCATTCAGCTAATGATAAAAACAAGTCATTATATTTTAAGCATGTTTATAACTCTCTTATTTAATACAAGAAGCACATACAAATGCTGTTAGGCTGCTTTCCCCTGAAATAACCATGCTAAGACTAACAGCATCTGTAGGCTAAAGATGCCTAGTATACTCAAAATTGAAAATAACTGATTCAAAATTCCTCAGTGATCGCTATTAAATCCTAATGTTTTGGCATTAGGACATACTACCATCATTATAAATTAGAATTCTAATGGTTTAAATCAAATAAATTGTCTTATGATGTGATGAATATAAGTATATGCTTTTACTTGCATGGACTTCTCATTAATTTGCCCAAAAACCACTGTGCATTCACTATAGGAGGGAATAGTGTGGAGATTACTTGATGGGACAACACAATAGAGGAGAGAAGTGTACTGAGAAATAGAAGAGAAAGCACATCAATGTAAAAGATAATGAAAAGTGAGACAGTGAAGAACAAGAAATGAATGAATGAAAATGGCAGGGCTTTTGGAGGAATATTCAGGGGAGAAAGTGTTCTCAGTAAATTTAGATAAAATGTAAGTTGAACTTTGGTAACAGCTAGATGAGCTTTAACTCTCATCTATGCTTGAATTTCCACAGCTAAGAAAAATATAAGTGCAATGCTTTATTCCATTTTTGACTGGTTGTGAGCCTTTTTTTTTTAACCAGATAAAAGTTGATGTAATAGTTTGGGAGGAAATATGGGGCATTTCAGTGTCAAAAAAGTAATTGGTGGCCCCAGCATGCTCCCTGTTAAATCAGTACTTGATTCTTAAATACGCTATTGATGCAAAGAAAGGGGAATTTTAAGAATTGTTATGAATAGTGTAAAAGACAATCAATAAGGGAAGATGGATACCTAGAATGATTGAAATTTCAGGTCTTGGCTATGATAGACCTTAAACTGGCAGTAAGGGAAATGATTTTATACTATCAAGTTCTAAGATTAGTCTTTGGTGGGGCAATATAACCAGTGATGCTTAACGAATAGTTATCCTAATTAATTTGTTATTCTTATTAACTCAGAAGGTAGTTAATACTTGCCAAAGATTTAAAATCTCCTTATATATGGATATTTTATATTGGTAATAAATTGAATGATTCAGTCATAAACATAATTTAATCTCATTTAAGACTTGGATTATAGTTTATCTGTACCAACATGATTTTTAGTAGATGAATAATGCTTGCCCACCCCCAACATCTACATACTAGTCTACAGAATCTGTGACTATGTTAATGTATATTGCATAATAGAATTTGCAATGTGATTAAATTAAGGATTTTGAACTAGAGAGCATCCTGGATTGATAGGTTGGGCCCAGTATAATCCTATGTTTTCTTTTTTTAAAACTTAATTTCTTTTTTAATTGAAGTGTATTGACTTACAATATCATGTTAGTTTCAGGTCTATAGCACACCAATTCACATATTTATATATGTGGTTTTTCATTCCCTGTTCTTACAGTAGGTCCTTGTTAGTTATCTATTTTATATATAGTAGTGTGTATATGTTACTTGCAATCTCCAACTGTCCTTTCTCCTTTGGTAATCATAAGTTTATTTTCCATGTCTATGAATCTCTTTCTGATTTGGAAATAAGTTCATTTGAATATTTTCTTTTCTTTCTTTCTTTCTTTTTTTTTGATTCCACATGTAAGTGATATTGTAATGATATTTGTCTTCCTCTTTCTGGCTTATTTCACTTGGTATGGTATTCTCTAGGTTCATCTTATTTTCCTGCAAATTACATTATTTTTATGGCTTAGTAATATTCCATGGTATAAATATACCACATTTTCTTTATCCATTCATCTGTTGATAGACATTTACATTGCTTCCATTTCTCAGCTATTGTAAATAGTGCTGCAGTGAGTAGTTGGATACATGTATCTTTTCAAATTATAATTTTCTCCAGATATATACCCAACCAGAGAAACTTTCCCAGTTGTAATCAGAAGAAGGAAATGTGACTAAAGGATAATGGTCAGAGAAATGTATAGCTGCTTGCTTTTAAGATGAAGAAGGAAAGCTGGAGACAAGAAAATCAGACAGAGGAGAAATACCATATGGCATCCCTTATATGTGAAATCTAAAAAGAAATGATACAAATGAACTTACTTACAAAACAGAAACAAACTCATAGTCTTAGAGAATGAATTTATAGTTACTGGGGGTAGGCTGGAGGAGAAGGGAAAGTTAAGGAGTTGGGATAGACATGAACACGCTGCTATATCTGAAATGCATAACCAAGAAGATCTTACTGTATAGCATGTGAAATTCTGCTCAATGTTATATAGCAGCCTGAATGGGAAGGCAGTTTGGGAGAGAATGGATACATGTATATATGGCTGAGTCCTTTCACTGTTCACCTAAAACTACCACAACATTATTAATCAGCTGTACCACAACATAAATTGTAAAAGTTTAAAAGATAAAAAGAATAGAAATAAGCAGCCCTGAGGGTCTAGAAAGGGCAATAAGATGGATTATCTCCAGAAACCTTGAGGAGAAATGGCAACCCTGACAACAACTGGTGTCAGCCTAGTAAGACCCATGTCAGACTTCTAACCTACAGAACTGCAAAATAATAGTTTGTGCTGTTATAAGACACTGAGATTTGTTTCAGTTTGTATGAAAGTGATAGAAAACTAATATGTCATTTTTTATGGAAGAAAATTTGTGGTAGGAAAAATTCTGAGAATGATGTCCTCCACGGAAAGACTCCCTTCCTTGATCTCTGGGGCTCTAAATACAATATTATAATGCTCTTGAATATGTCAGTGAGTACACAGCAAAAGAAACTCTACAGATGTGATTAAGGGTACTAACCAGTTAACCTTAAAGATGGAAAGATTATCCTGGATTGTTTGGATGGGCCTAATCCAATCAAGGCTGTATATTGTCACCCTGCTTATTTAACTTGTATGCAGAGTATATCATGAGAAATGCTGGGCTGGAAGAAGCAAAGCTGGAATCAAGATTGCTGGGAGAAATATCAGTAACCTCGGATACACAGATGACACCACCCTTATGGCAGAAAGTGAAGAAGAACTAAAGAGCCTCTTGATGAAAGTGAAAGAGAAGAGTAAAAAGTTGGCTTAAAGCTCAACATTCAGAAAACGAAGATCATGGCATCTGGTCCCATCACTTCATGGGAAATAGATGGAGAAAGAGTGGAAGCAGTGGCTGACTTTATTCTTTGGGGCTCCAAAATCACTGCAGATGGTGATTGCAGCCATGAAATTAAAAGATGCTTGCTCCTTGGAAGGAACGTTATGACCAACCTAGACAACATATTAAAAAGCAGAGACATTACTTTGTCAACAAAGGTCCATCTAGTCAAGGCTATGGTTTTTCCAGTAGTCATGTATGAACGTGAGAGTTGGACTATAAAGAAAGCTGAGCACTGAAGTATTGATGCTTTTGAGCTGTGGTGTTGGAGAAGACTCTTGAGAGTCCCTTGGACTGCAAGGAGATCCAACCAGTCCATCCTAAAGGAGATCAGTCCTGGATGTTCATGGGATAGACTGATGTTGAAGCTGAAACTCCAATACTTTGGCCACCTGATGCAAAGAGCTGACTCATTTGAAAAGACCCTGATGCTGGGAAAGATTGAGAGCAGGAGGAGAAGGGGAGGACAGAGGATGAGATGGTTGGATGACATCACCGACCCAATGGACATGAGTTTGGGTAAACCCCGGGAGTTTGTGATGGACAAGGAGGCCTGGTGTGCTGCGGTTCAGTCAGACATGACTGAGCAACTGAACTGAACTGAATCCAGTCACTCTAGGTTTTTAGAAGGAGAGAGCTTTTTCTGTTCAGTGACAGAAGAGAGGTTGGAAATATGAGAACTCAACTCCCTGTTGTTGGTTTGAAAACAGATGGGCCATGTGAGGAGAAATATGGGTCGTACTTAGACTCTAAGGACAGCCATAGAGGACAGCCAGCAAAGAACTGGGGGCTTAAGTCCTTGAGCTTCAGGGCATTGAATTCTGGCAGAACTATAATATGTGAACTTGGAAGCAGATTCTTTCCCAGAGCCTCTAGATAAGAGCTCATCCCAGCTGATACCTTGAAATATTTTGAGCATAGAACTTGATTGAGCCTATGCAAACTTCTGAGCTACAGGATGTGAGCTAATAAATGCCTGTTGTTTTAAGTTATTAATTTCATGGTAATTTGTTACACAGAACCCTAATGTTTGTTGACTACTTCTTAATACCAAGCACTGCATGGGGCCATCCATATATTATGGAATATAGTATAGCAAGAAGGACAGAGTGGGGCTTGAAATTAAACCCAGTTAGTCCCACTTCGCCAAATTATTGGGCCTTCCCTAGTGGTGCTAGTGGTAAAGAACCCACCTGCCAATGCAGGTAGAGATAAGAAATGCGGGCTGGATCCCTGGGTTGAGGAGATCCCCTGAAGGAGGGCGTGGCAATCCACTTCCAGTATTTTTGCCTGGAGAATCCCATGGACAGAAGAGCCTGGCAAGCTACAGTCCATAGATGTCGCACAGAGTCAGACACAATTGAAGTAACTTACCAAGTAAGCAAGCAATCTTGGGCAAGTTAGTTAACTTTGATAAGCCTTATTTCTGAATTTTAATAATTGGGCTACTTTAAGTTTGAGAAGCACTAGCAATAGGCTAGCACAACTGCCCTCTGAGGTTAGAGATTTGTGGTAATGTAGTGTTTATTGTGTTGTGCAATGAACTATTAAAGCCTAAAAAAAAAAAAAAGAAGAAGAAGCTAAATGTGTTTTTCTGCTAGGGTATATAGGAGGATAAAACAAGCCTCTGGAATGCATATGATAATGGCTGGAATAGTAGGTGATCAACAAGCAAAAATGGATAAAAGTGGGTATTTAAGGGGACTTCCAATTGATAGCACTCCTAAAACTTTTTTTAGGTTTAGGTTCATAAGTCAAGAAATGAAGCAAAAAATAAAGATAGAGGTCAATATAAGACACTGTCCCCTTATTGATGGAGCCCAGGTTGGAGCATGTGGTTTTTACATCTATTAGCCAGATGGACTTGCTAATACTAGACTCCAGAACTGGGGAGAATGAATCACCTAGTCACACACAGGGCAGAGAAACCCTTCACATGCCTGGTGCAGAGGAGAAGCAGCAATTGTGCTCCCTGCAGACTGTTTGATCTCAAGAGAAAGAAGGAGAGGGTTGAGTTGAAGGTGCAGATTATTCAGAGAGAAGGACAATGTGAAGAGACAGCAGCAAAAATTTCCTTAGAGAAAATCCCACTGCAAGGAAAACAGGGTTAGGTACAGAAATGGGCACCAAGATTTTTTAGTAACATTTCCATGTTTACCTAGTTAACATATCATAAAGCTAGGACTTGAATCCATGTCTGTCTGTCTGACTAAGGCTTTTGCAATATTGATCACAATCACTCTACTTACAGACACAGATATAGGAAGTAAGCAATAAGGCAGATTTTGAATAGAAGGTTTATTTAAATTAAATCTTTAAATGTAATTTTTCCTTCCAATTTTTATCTGTATTATAACCAAAAAATTCTGATTAAAAACATATTTCTATTATAACATTGAACACAAATTTTCCTGAAAGAAATAGGCAATTCTAAAATGAACTGAATCACCAAAGTAGCTCATAGGGAAAGATAAGTCTAATGATAATGATAAGCACCACATTTTAATCAGCTTTCAGATATTAATAATGAAAGTTACTAACTTATGACCTTTAATGGTATACAGAATTGAATTATGGCAGTTATTAAATGTACTTGGAAACAGATTTTGTTGTCAGGAGCTCACAATTAATAAATGATACTCATCTGTAATATATTAGTGACCTGGATTGGATCTTCATATTTCACTTGGGTTTCTCTGAAGTTAATTAACTCAACAAGGTATACTAGTTTGTACCAAAGTCACTAAAACAAATCTTAAATCAATTTACTCCAGAATGATGGCTAAGTTAAATCTTTATCTGTCAGATTTCACAAATTGCCAAAAGCCATATTAATTTTTAAAAACAAAATTAAATTTCTACAAATTCTACAGTTATAAACTTCTTTCTAATTTTGTTATGTTTCTTGTATATTTTTTATCATGTGCAGTGAAAACAGTTAACCACATAGGGATTGACTTAAAGATATTTCATTGGAATGTAAGAGATGTACATTTCTGCATAATAAAAGTTTTCAAGATTGATTTGTAACAAGTTGTGCATGACACTTTGTGATGTCTTAATGAATATTATTTTCTAATATTTCCAAGATAGTTATCAAGTCTTCCTATTCTTTTACTCTGAAATTCTTAATACATTGATAATACTTTATTAAGTCGGAGAAGGCAATGGCACCCCACTCCAGTACTCTTTCCTGGAAAATCCCATGGACGGAGGAGCCTGGTAGGCTCCAGTCCATGGGGTCGCTGGGAGTCGGGCACGACTGAGCGACTTCACTTTCACTTTTCACTTTCACGCATTGGAGAAGGAAATGGCAACTCACTCCAGCGTTCTTGCCTGGAGAATCCTGGGGACGGGGAGCCTGGTGGGCTGCCATTTATGGGGTTGCACAGAGTCGGACACGAATGAAGCGACTTAGCAGCAGCAGCAGCAGCAGACAACTCCTAAAATGATATTTTTTTCTTAATAAGACTGTCATATTTCATAGAAATAGCAAAGAAATCTAAATTTTTACAAGAGTTTCTCCTGGCCACATGGCTCAAAGCCTTCTGAATGATGTTTTTTCTAAGACATATTGCTCAGAAGCCCAACATTTCAGAGGTAATTCTTGGAGCAGGAAGAAACAGTCAACTGATATTATCTAATTCACCTTGGGACCAAAAGCAAAGGCCAACTTTAAATGCCTACTTTTACAATCCCCATTCCCAAGAAAAATAGTATATAACTAAGATTACCACTATAAAATGGTCTGTGCCCAGAATACCTTGTTTAGTGTCACAGTGACCTGTGAATGTTCAATAAACACTAATTGATATTAATAAATTTGTATGGGCTGTGAATACCATGAAAATTGAAGGAGTTTCAGAATGATTCCAGGATTCCAGATAAACCTGTCTCATGTATTTTTATGTTACTGGGTTACATATGGCTGGTATTAAATTAAATTAAATTAAATTTAAATTAAATTTAAAATTAAATTAAAATTCTTAAAATTTAAATTAAATTTAAAAATTCTTCCTCATCATGGCAAACAAATTTATCATATTTATTACAGGATTCATTTTGGCACACCATATGGCTATAATATTTATTTTCTCCTGATTTTAGTTTGGTTATACCTGTTGTAAATAGGTGCCTTTTACATGAATTCAAATGTCTCTCAGTTTACAAATCTTTTTGCTTGTCTGATCCTACATTATCAGTACATTTGCAATGATTGTGTTCTCAACAGCCTGAAGAAGTTCAAGTTAAGTATTAAGGGAAATATTTTAAAGGACTGATCACATTTTCTCTTATTTGCTGCATATACATATCAAATTTACTTCCTTTTAAAATAGTCTGTTTGTATGGTTACCCTTAATATTTAAAAATTCTTCTATAGTTGTTTTATATTATCTGGCCTTAAATAGAATAGTTTTCTCTTGGCAAGATTTAATCATTTTATATACATATAATGTACAAGAGATACCAAAGGAACATTTCATGCAAAGATGGGCTCAGTAAAGGACAGAAATGGTATGGACCTAACAGAAGCAGAAGATATTAAGAAGAGGTGGCAAGAATATACAGAAGAACTGTACAAAAAAGATTTTCATGACTCGGATAATCGTGATGGTGTGATCACTCATATAGAGCCAGACGTCCTGGAATGTGAAGTCAGTGGGGCTTAGAAAGCAGCACTACAAACAAAGCTAGTGGAGGTGATGGAATTCCAGTTGAGCTATTTCAAATCCTGAAAGATGATGCTGTGAAAGTGCTGCACTCAATATGCTAGGAAATTTGGAAAACTCAGCAGTGGCCACAAGACTGGAAAAGGTCAGTTTTCATTCCAATCCCCAAAAAAGGTAATGCCAAAGAATGCTCAAACTACCACACAATTGCACTCATCTCACACACTAGTAAAGTAATGCTCAAAATTCTCCAAGCCAGGCTTCAGCAATACGTGAACCATGAATTTCCTGATGTTCAGGCTGGTTTTAGAAAAGGCAGAGGAACCAGAGATCAAATTGCCAACATCCACTGGATCATGGTAAAGCAAGAGAGTTCCAGAAAAACATCTATTTCTGCTTTATTGACTATGCCAAAGCATTTGACTGTGTGGATCACAATAAATGGTGGAAAATTCTGAAAGAGATGGGAATACCAGACCACCTGACCTGCCTCTTGAGAAATCTTTTTGCAGGCCCGGTAGCAACAGTTAGAACTGGACATTGAACAACAGACTGGTTCCAAATAGGAAAAGGAGTACATCAAGGCTGTATATTGTCACCCTGCTTATTTAACTTATATGCAGAGTACGTCATGAGAAATGCTGGACTGGAAGAAACACAAGCTGGAATCAAGATTGCTGGGAGAAATATCAATAACCTCAGATATGCAGATGACACCACCCTTATGGCAGAAAGTGAAGAGGAACTTAAAAGCCTCTTGATGAAAGTAAAAGAGGAGAGTGAAAAAGTTGGCTTAAAGCTCAACATTCAGAAAACGAAGATCATGGCATCCGGTCCCATCACTCCACGGGAAATAGATGAGGAAACAGTGGAAACACTGTCAGACTTTAATTTTGGGGGCTCCAAAATCACTGCAGATGGTGATTGCAGCCATGAAATTAAAAGACGCTTACTCCTTGGAAGGAAAGTTATGACCAGACTAGATAGCATATTGAAAAGCAGAGACATTACTTTGCTGACTAAGGTCCGTCTAGTCAAGGCTATGGTTTTTCCAGTGGTCATATATGGATGTGAGAATTGGACTTTGAAGAAGGCTGAGCACTGAAGAATTGATGTGTTTGAACTGTGGTGTTGGAGAAGACTCTTGAGAGTCCCTTGGCCTGCAAGGAGATCCAACCAGTCCATTCTGAAGGAGATCAGCCCCGGAATTTCTTTGGAAGAAATGATGCTAAAGCTGAAACTCCAGTATTTTAGCCACCTCATGCGAAGAATTGACTCATTGGAAAAGACTCTGATGCTGGGAGGGATTGTGGGCAGGAGGAGAAGGGGACAACAGAGGATGAGATGGCTGGATGGCATCACTGACTCGATGCAAGTGAGTCTGAGTGAACTCCGGGAGTTGGTGATGGACAGGTAGGCCTGGCGTGCTGCAATTCATGGGGTCGCAAAGAGTCGGACATGACTGAGTGACTGAACTGAAGTGAATGTATAATGTATATATACATATATTTCTTTGATGAAAAGTGTACAAACGAATCCTTATGAGATGTGGTAGTTAGAGTATTATTTAGAGGGATACATGTATTCCAAATAAAATGTACAACTAATTGTTCAGAGATAGTATCTACTTTTCTTTATTTACATTGGTGGGCCCTGAGCAAGTTCAGCCAACCATTTGGAATTCAATAGCAGATTCTTATCAGCAAAATATATACTTAATGATTTCATTATATTTTTCACTCAGTTTTGCATCCATCAGATATTTATTGAACATCAACTGTATGTCAGCCATTTTGGTGGCAATAAAGCCAGGAATAATCCAGAGAAAGTTTGGCCCATTTTGGTTGGAACACATTTTTACTTCTCTTTTCCTGTTCTTTTTGAGTGTAACTCTTGTCAGAACCTCCCATTCTATCACATAGTTGTTACTACATTTATTACATTATTACCTACAGTATTACATAATACACATGATTATAGCAGGATTGCATGCTCAGTCTCTCAATCATGTCTGACTCTTTGTGACCCCATGGACTGTAGCTCTCCAGGCTCTTCTGTCCATGGGATTTTCCAGGCAAGAATACTGAAGTGGTAATTACAGCAATGCTCAGTTAATCATTAAAGGAACTAGGAGCAAAGAATCCAAAAATTTAGCATCTTGATAGCAAGCCTTCTATATATTCTTTGTCCTTAATTTAAATTCCTTTTTTCAACCAGCTCTGTCTCCACACACATGTACAAACTCCTCTGATTTCCTCCATTCCTTTATTTTGAGTGCAATTTACTGCTTTTTATACAGACCTTTCCCTTAGTTGCTTATAATTAAAAAATGTTACTTCCTTTCTCTAATTTCCTTCTTCTCTCCCTCCCTCCTTTCCTTTCCTATTCTTTCCTTTAATAAATATATTGGGTAACTCCTATGAACTAATAATTATATAAGATCTAGCAAGTACATAGTATTAAAGAGCTTTTTACTTAATTCATCTCATTTGACCACCACCTTTTTTGCAGTAGATGTTAACATCATTTTATAAACAGGAAATCCAAGACATTAAGACATTAAATGACTTGCTTAAGAATACATAATTGGCAAAAAACAAAATTCAACACAATTCTACAAAAATATCCTAGAAAAACATGCCACTTAATAGTTTTGATGCATGGAGTCATATTAATATTGAGATTCCTCAAAATTTTGATTGCATTATAAGAAATGTTATCTTGGAAATGTATTCCAGGGTGAGTTTTATTACTTTAACAAAAAATATTTTTATTAATAAATTTATTGCAGGTTTTATTACTAAAAATAATGTACTAATATGCTATTTAACCCAATTTTAGAAATAATTTGTGCCAGTATAATTTTTATTTGATCTGCAAGCTATTTATTGATAATTTTAAAGATTCTCACTTGGGTTAAACCACAGTAAAACCATCTATTTCTCTTTGTATTAGTTGACTATTATATAAATAATACCCAATAGGAAATAAATCCAAAATTAGAATGTTTCTCTTAAAACAAGAGAGAATAAAACAGAATGAAAAACTACTAATAGAATATAATATGTTTTTCAAAGTCAACTAATATTTCTCAGGCTTCTGTCAGATTTTTATTAGAAATTTATTTCAAGATATCATGATTATGTTTCTTATGATATATATTCATACATTTCCTAAAAGTGATTTCTAGAATTCAGACAGTCATTATTTCACAAAAATTCATAAAATTTATATTATAGTTCTCTTCCTAAGTATTTCTTTTTTAGTATTTTTATATGAATTTTTCCCTTTTTTCACTATTATGAGCAAGAGGTAAATTACTTTTTTTAATAATCTTGAGTTCAGTTAACTCTTGAGAGTACATTTGAATAATTGCATTTTTTAGGTTATTACAAAATTAATTATCGAAGTTAATTACAGGCATAAAATCTAGATTTCCTTGTAAATATTATTTTTATTAAAGACTGATAATTATAGTCTAAATAAGATTTTTAAAATATACTTTGACTATGCAAAATTCCACTTCAAAGAACCAATCTCCTATGATTATACAATAAAGCATTTGTCATTGTAGTTGGTGATAAATAAAAACTATTTTATAGAGAAGAGATCCCCCAGTACATTATTGCAAAAATACAAACACCAAAAATCTCGTCTTAGAGAGCAGTGGTCACAATGGGAATTTGTAGATTTTCAAAAACAGTATTTGTGGCAGACTTTGAAAGACTGAAATGATAAAGAATGATATCTGGATTAGTCAATGTGAAAAGGTAACTCTTGCTCTTTTAGGGGCATTTTCATTAAGGTTGTTTTTTTTTCTTTTAAAGGTTTAGGGGCTTGGGATTGTAGTAGTGATAATATCAGACCCATAGGCAGAGTTCTTTGTAGGAATAAAGTTTTCCTAATTGGTCAGCACTTTTTCCATAACTCATCAACCATCAGTTATTTATGGCTAAGTAGGGTGGAGGAGCCTGGTGGGCTGCAGTCCATGGGGTCGCTAAGAGTCGGGCATGATTGAGTGACTTCGCTTTCACTTTTCACTTTCATGCTTTGGAGAAGGAAAGGGCAACCCACTCCAGTATTCTTGCCTGGAGAATCTCAGGGACAGAGGAGCCTGGTGGGGTGCCGTCTATGGCGTCACACAGAGTCGGACACGACTGAAGTGACTTAGCAGCAGCAGCAGATAGAGAATAAGAAACTTCAAGTAGAACAACAAATATGTTTTCTGAGAAAATCTTAGATAAGTCACTATAACTTATACCACTGTTATCCACTTTTAATGTAGAGAATTGTAATGTCTATCTTGCACTTAAGTACCATTGAATGTCTCACTGATTTAATCCAAAGAACAAGAGATTAGTGGCAGAAAAAAGGTATTAAGTGAAAATAATCTTGAAAGTCCCATTTACCTCTAAAATTCTTTGGTTTACATACATTCTACTTCTAAAATTACTTTTAACGTTGGGACCCTCAGCCATTAATGCAGTGTTGTTCTTATAAGGCAGAGCTAAAAACTGAGTTAAATAAATCTAAATTATCTATTGCAGGTATTGCTTGAGAGTTACTGCAGCATGCAGGGCAATTTTTTAAAAAAATCAATCTGATCAAGAACAATGGAAAGTGAAGGTATGTTCCCTGGAAGGTGCCCTGATTCACAAGTGAACAGTAAGTTTTTGATATAGCTAGAATTTTATATTGACTGTTATAAAAGTAACACAGTACCCAGAATGTAGGAAACATTGAAGGAATTGTTACTTCTGTTATTAAATTCCCCTAGGGCAGAAGTCCCCAACTTCTGGGATCTAATGCTTGGTGATATGAGGTGGAGCTGATGTAATATTAATAGAAATAAAGTGCACAGTAAGTGTAATGCTCTTGAATCATCCCCAAACCATCCCCCTGCCTCCATGAAAAGATTGTCTTCCAGGAAACTGGTCCCTCATGCCAAAAAGGCTTGGGACCGCTGCCCTAAGGAATTCTAAGATGCATTGCCCAGGAATAAACTTCTCATCATAAGTATCACATGAAAAAAGTAGGTTTGGACACTTTGGAATAAAACACATTTGTATTGCCCAGTGGAGAAAGAAAATCACTCTCTTCCCGAATCAAGTGAAGTAAGAGAGAAGTTAAGGAATGAAATGGTAAATACTCATAAAGTGAAGAGGAGAGTTCTCTTAATTTTTATGCTACAGTAGCTACTGCTGGTCTACGACCTTCTAAAGGTAAGAAGTGAAAATTCTACAGGCCAACAAGTAGAAAAGGAATTTAATGCCCGTAAAAAGGGCCATGGTTTTTTGACTAGGGTAATTCTGAGATGTGATTTTGTGATATTCTCTGTATTAATTTACTAGTGTTCCTGTAAAAATCACCACAAACTAGGTGACTTCCAACAAGAGATATTCACTCTCTTGTAGTTCTGGAGGCAAAAGTCTGAAATCAAGTTGTCAGCAGAGCTGGTTCTTTCTGGAGGTGGGAAAGAAACTGTTTCTTGTCTCTCCCAGCTTGTGGTAGTTGCTGGAAATCCATGATATTTTTTGCCTTGTAACTGAGCTGCATCACTGCAATCTCTAACTCCATTGTTATATGGCCTTCTTCCATTTATTCTTCACATGGCATTCTCTCTGTGTATCTGTGTGTCCTTTCTTCTTATTAAGGACAACAGTAGTTGGATTTAGGATTCACCCTAATCTGCTATGATCTTATATTAAATTAACTAATTACATATGTAAAGTCTCTGTTTCTAAGTTAAGGTCAATTCTGAGGTTCCAGGTGGACATAAATAAATACCCCTTGCTCAGCACAAATCATAAAGTTGTTTGAAACAACATAAAATCAGTTGTATGCCTTCTAATCACATATGGGCATTTGAGATAAGGAATACATGTCAGTAGTTATGGAAATAAGTTTTGCAGCATGAGATTGTCCAAAATCTCAGTTTCTATTAAGAAGTTTGATCCCTTAACATTGATTTTATGTACTGTGTGGTGTGTTTGGAATAATTAAATGCCTATATGCTTATTCTGTATTTTAGAGATTTCCTGGAATGGTGAAAAAAGGATTTAATAAGGGTCTACAACTTTAATAATTTGGAAAAGTTAAGGAAAATTTTCATAGATATAATTTTTATACTTTCAACCTTTTTAGAGAATACTTTTATATCAGGACACTTTCCTGATAAAGCAAGAACAGAAGCAGCTTTTTATTTCACTTTGTTGAGCATACAGTATTTGGCAACAGAATAAAAACTTCACAACTCTTTTTTTTTTTAATCAGCCTTTGGGATCTCTTATATAGAGACATAGCTGAGAAGGCACCTTCCATTCAGCGATTGCATCTGTGTGGGACCACATGACTTGTTCTCTAATGTGTTTTAAAAGTGGATATGCCTTCTCCACACACTCTTTCCCTTCTCTTTGTCTTCATGTAGAAAATCATGGTGACCACTCAAGCCAGGTACTGAACGTAGAAGATGTATAAAATGGAGTGTGTCCAGCTCCCAGGATGACAATTTTGAAGAGAGCTGCCTATAAAGCAGAAGAATACTCCTTAGGCTTCACTTAATTAAGAGATAAAGTCTTATTGTGATTGAGGCATTATATGTACATACTAATTTTACTGAACAATATACCATGAAGATATATTCAGGAGGAGTGATCAATTAGTTTTATAACTTAATTAAGAGTTTTACAGTAAATAGAAAAATTCAATTCTTGTTGGAATACATATGTTTTTTAGATTTGTACAAAGCAATATGAAAGTGCCTCTAAAAATCTTTGGGAGATTTAAAAAATACTGTAAATCACTTTATTTGCAAAAATTTGAGCCATTCTGGAGCATCTACAGCAAATAATTCCTTATAATTCTAACTTCAAGGCTTGTTCTTTTATTATGAGAAGTGATTTATTTGTATCTACTGATGTCTTTCCTTATTTGTGATAGATTCAATTAATTGCTTTGCTGTTGAATCGGAATGAAGAATTGTACACTTGTTAGTGATTTCTGTTATTTCAAAACAGAGAAACTACAACCTGAGTTGATAGACTCAAAGGCAGCAGATACAATCTGGTACAGTGAGAGTCTGAGTACTCAGTCTCTGTGATAAGTCAATATAAAGTAAATGTAATTCAGTGGTGGAGTATATATAGTACCTTCCTGATCAAATGAGTATCACTGTATACTTCAGTTGGCAAAAAATTATTAAATTTATGAAACACTCAAATATAAAGCTAACTTTTATATGTATGTATATAATTTATATAATTATATATATAATTTATGTAATTATATATATGATTATATATATAAATCAAGAATGACTTCTGGTATTATTTTCCTGAGTTTTACTACTCAGGTGAGCTTCCTTGGTGGCTCAGATGATAAAGAATTTTCCTGCAACACAGGAGATCTGGGATCGATCCTGGGTTGGAAAGATCCCCTGGAGAAAGGAATGGCAATCCACTCTAGTATTCTTGTCTGGAGAATCCCATGGACAGAGGATCCTGGAGGACTATAGTCCATGGTGTCTGAAAGAGTCAGGCACAGCTGAGTGACTAATACACACACACACACTGAAAGTGTTAAGTCAAGCCTAGGGGTTATAAATTAATCTGGGATAGAAAGCTACAGGTTTTGACAGTTTCTTTGCTCAATAACCTTTAATATCAGTAAATTTTTTATCTTTCTATTTTGCTAGTTTGAAGTTATAATAATTATACACTACATTACTGAAGGGACCCTGTTTAGTATATTACACTCTCTATAGAATATTTTAGTATATTACAAAAACATCAGTGTAGTGAAAGCCTTATTGAATTTCAGCCAGCTGCTTTTCATCAATTTTAAAATATTGGTTTTAGAATTTGAAAACTGGAAAATGGTGTCATTAGTTAGTGTTGCATTAATGAGGAGACTCCTGGAATTTGCTCTTCAGACTTTTCACAAACAAATTTAACCATTGTCCACGTGCATGCATCTACTTGTCACTTAAGTTAACTGACCAGGTTTGATAAAAAATATGCAGCCTCCTTGTCCTGAGAGAAGCATGGAGGGAAGCTTTTTCAGCAACAGAGTCAAAGTTGTACAGGTTTGTTCTTGTAAACTAAATAACTTCCTATGTTCTATTTTATATGAATTCCTCCCTAAGGTTGATGGAAAAAAAAATAGGAGAGGAAGGCAAATAAGCAAAAACGATCACTGCTTGCATAAAGTAAGACATATATGCTCCTATGACTGAGGTTTAGGCTATTTATATGTGAAAGGCAACATGCTATTACAAGTCACAATCCCTTTGTATGTATTGTTATCAATAACATGTTTTTGTTAAGGGAGAGTAGTAAAAATTCAGTTTTGAGCATTTTATTGCTGCTTTTCAAAATGTAAAGGCATAGAATTTTAAAATTGGAAAAGTTCTTAGAGCCCCACTCCCTCATTTATTGGAACAAATATAATAACACCTGAAGTGACTTATCCAAGATCACACAATGGTTCAGTGGGAGAGTTGGGACCAGAGTCCAAATATCTTTCATTTATTTTTGTCTTCATTTTACTAATTGCTCTTTTCATATAGATCATTCAAATGAGCAGTTCCAATACAAATTGTGGTCTTTTTAAACAAATATTTATCATGGTACTGTTCATGCTTTCTCTTTCTTTCTCTCTCTCTCTCTTTTTTTTTTTGTGATGCATTTTGTTTAATTTTTATTGGAGTATAGTAGATTTACAGTGTTGTCTTAGTTTCTAGTATATCACAAAGTGAACTGGCTATACAGATACACATATCCCCTCTTTTTAAGACTTTTTTTTTTCCCCAAAATAGGCTACTACAGAGTATTGAGTAGAATTTTCTGTGCTATATAGTGTATCCTTGTTAGTTATCTCTTTTCTGTATAGTAGAGTGCATATGTCAATCCCAATCTCCCAATTTATCTCTCCCCTCTCTTCCCCTGGTTAACAATAAGTTTATTTTCTACATTTGTGACTCTGTTTCTGTTTTGTAATTAAGTTCATTTGTGCCAATATTTTTAGATTCCACATACAAGCGATATCATATGATATTTGTCTTTCTCTGACTTACTAGCACAATATCTAGATCCATCCATGTTGCTGCAAATGGCATTATTGTGTTCTTTTGTATGGCTGAGTAATATGTAGTTGATTCTATATAATACATCTTCTTTATCCATTACTCTGTCAGTGGACATTTGAGTTACTTCCATGTGATGGCTATTGTAAATAGTGCTGCAATGAACGTTGGAGTGCATGTATCTTTTTGAACGACAATTTTCTGCATATAAGCCCAGGAGTGGGATTGGTGGATCATATGGTGGCTCTGTTTTATAAGGAGCCTCCGTACTGTTCTCCATAGAGGCTGTACCGATTTACATTCCCACCAACAGCGTAGGAGGGTTCCCTTCTCTCCACACCCTCTCCAGCATTTCTTGTTTATAGCTTTTTTGATGGCCATTTTGACCAGTCTGAGATGGTACCTCATTGTAGTTTTTCATTTGCATTTTTCTAATAATTAGTGATATTGAAAATCTTTTCATGTGCCTCTTCGTTATCTGTATGTCTTCTTTGGAGAAATGTATGTTTAGATCTTCTGCCCATTTTTGATTAGGTTATTTATTTATTTACTTATTTTGATATTGAGATGCATGAGCTGTTTATATATTTTAAAGATTAATTCCTTGTTGATCCCTTCATTTGCAAAAGTTTTCTCCTCTTTAGTGGGTTGTCTTTTTCTTTTCTTTATGGTTTCCATTCCTGTGCAAAAGCTTTTAAGTTTCATTAGGTCCTATTTATTTATTTTTGTTTTTATTTTCATTACTCTAGGAGGTGTTCATGAGTTTGAGTAAACTCTGGAAGTTGGTGATGGACAGGGAGGCCAGGTGTGTTGCGATTCATGGGGTCGCAAAGAGTCAGACACGACTGAGCAACTGAATTGAACTGAACTGAACTGAGGAGATGTTCATGCTTTTTTAGTTGAGCACCCTTAGGAACCCTTCTCAGAATAAAGAGAAAGACAATATTTTGGTTTGTTATTGTGGTTTGAATTTCTATCTTTTATAATAGCTATTTATGATATCTAATGAAAATTGGTCTTTTTGCATATGAAAATAATCCATCTTTCAGATATTGAGATTGTCCCATTTGAAAATGTCAAAGACCACATGCAACTGTGCAGTACTTTGAGCATTCTTTGGCATTGCCTTTCTTTGGGATTGGAATGAAAACTGACCTTTTAAAGTCCTGTGGCCACTGCTGAGTTTTCCAAATTTGCTGGTATATTGAGTGCAGCACTTTCACAGCATCATCTTTCAGGATTTGAAATAGCTCAATTGGAATTCCATCACCTTCACTAGCTTTGTTCATAGTATGCTTTCTAAAGCCCACTTGACTTCACATTCCAGGATGTCTGGCTCTAGGTGAGTGATCACAACATTGTGATTGTCTGGGTCATGAGCTCTTTTTTTGTACAGTTCTCCTGTGTGTCCTTGCCTCCTCTTTTTAATATCTTCTGCTTCTGTTAGGTCCATACCTGTCTGCGGAGGCATTACAAATAGCTGTGAAAAGAAGAGAAGCGAAAAGCAAGGGAGAAAATAAAAGTTATAAACATCTGAGCGCAGGGTTCCAAAGAATAGCAAGGAGAGATAAGAAAGCCTTCCTCAGCGATCAATGCAAAGAAATAGAGGAAAACAACAGAATAGGAAAGACTAGAGATTTCTTCAAGAAAATTAGAGGTACCAAGGGAACATGCAAAGATGGGCTTGATAAAGGACAGGAATGGCATTGACCTAACAGAAGCAGAAGATATTAAGAAGAGGTGGCAAGAATACACAAAACTGTAAAAAAAAAAAAAAAGCATCATGATCCAGATAATCACAATAGTGTGATCAGTCAACTAGAGCCAGACATCCTAGAATGTGAAGTCAAGTGGGCCTTAGAAAGCATTGCTACGAACAAAGCCAGTGGAGGTGATGCAGTTCCAGTTGAGCTCTTTCAAATCCTGAAAGATGATGCTGGGAAAGTGCTGCACTCAATATGCCAGCAAATTTGGAAAACTCAGCAGTGGCCACAGGACTGGAAAAGGTCAGTTTTCATTCCAATCCCAAAGAAACTGAAACTGAAACTGAAGTCGCTCAGTTGTGTCCAACTCTTTGTGATCCCATGGACTGTAGCCTACCAGGCTCCTCAGTCCATGGAATATTCCAGGCAAGAGTATTGGAGTGGGTTGCCATTTCCTTCTCCAGGGGATCTTCCCAACCCAGGGATCAAACCTGTGTCTCCTGCACAGTAGGCAGACACTTTACTATCTGAGCCACCAGGTAAGACCTTAATCCCAAAGAAAGGCAATGCCAAAGAATTCTCAAACTATCGCACAGTTGCATTCACCTCACATGCTACTAAAGAAATGTTCAAAATTCTCCAAGCCAGGCTTCAGCAATACATAAACCGTGAACTTTCAGATGTTCAAGCTGGTTTTAGAAAAGGCAGAGGAACCAGAGATCAAATTGCCAACATGCGCTGGATCATGGAAGAAGGAAGAAAGTTCCAGAAAAACATCTATTTCTGCTCTATCGACTATGTGAAGCCTTTGACTGTGCAGATCACAATAAACTGTGGAAAATTCTGAAAGAGATGGGAATACTAGATCACCTAGCCTGCCTCTTGAGAAACCTATATGCAGGTCAGGAAGCAACAATTAGAACTGGACATGGAACAACAGACTGGTTCCAAATAGGGAAAGGAGTACGTCAAGGCTGTATATTGTCACCCTGCTTATTTAACTTGTATGCAGAGTACATCATGAGAAACTCTGGGCTGGAAGGAGCACCAGGTAGAATCAAGATTGCTGGGAGAAATATCAATAACCTCAGATATGCAGATGACAACACCCTATGGCAGAAAGTGAAGAGGAACTAAGAAGCCTCTTGATGAAAGTAAAAGAGGAGAGTGAAAAAGTTGGCTTAAAGCTCAACATTCAGAAAACAAAGATCATAGCATCTGGTCCCAACACTTCATGGGAAATAGACGGGGAAACAGGAAACAGTGTTAGACTTTATTTTTCTGGACTCCAAAATCACTGCAGATGGCGACTGCAGCCATGAAATTAAAAGATGCTTACTCCTTGGAAGGAAAGTTATGAGCAACCTAGATAGCATATTCAAAAGCAGAGACGTTACTTTGCCAACAAGGTCCGTCTAGTCAAGGCTATGTTTTTTCCAGTGGTCATGTATGGATGTGAGAGTTGGACTGTGAAGAAAGCTGAGCTCTGAAGAACTGATGCTTTTGAACTGTGGTGTTGGAGAAGACTCTTGAGAGTCCCTTGGACTGCAAGGAGATCCAACCAGTCCATCCTAAAGGAGATTTGTCATGGGTGTTCATTGGGAAGACTGATGCTAAAGCTGAAGCTCCAGTACTTTGGCCACCTCATGCGAAGAGTTGACTCATTGGAAAATACCCTGTTTCTGGGATGGACTGGGGGCAGGAGGAGAAGGAGATGACAGAGGATGAGATGGCTGGATGGCATCACCAACTCGATGGACGTGAGTTTGAGTAAACTCCGGGAGTTGGTGATGGACAGGGAGGCCTGGCATGCTGCAATTCATGCGGTCGCAAAGAGTCGGACACGACTGAGAGACTGAAATGAACTGAAGACCACTATCATGTGATTAAATAAAGCCATATTTTATATGCTAGCAAAACTTTAGCATTTTAAAGCTTACTTCATAAATAGGCAACAAAAAAGTCATTTAAAAATCTCTAATACAATAACCTTTTTTTTTTCCAGTTCTAAAATCTATATATAGCTCAAAATGCTTTATTCTTCTCTCTCTCTAAGCAAACATCTGAAGAAAGGATAGTAGCTTTAACATTGAATTCCTTGATCCTTGTCAGGCTGTCACAGTATTAATGTTATTTAAATGTAATGTTTTTTCCTATGAGTGTGAATTAAACATGGATTCTGTTTATTACCGGCACATGCCTAGTGGCCGTTTGTAAATTATATTTCTGCAGAGTTGAATTATTGTAAATAAGACTGTGCCAAATGTTAATTGATTTTTCTAGGGTAATGAGTATTTTTAAACAGGGGAATTTTCAGTTGTCTAGTAGCAGATTATATTTGTTCCATGGTTGTGGTACTAGATGATTTTTAAGAAAACATTTTAATATGAAAATGTTCTATCTTTTAGATTAATACAAGAGTGTGGATGAATAAAAGTTATTTTCTTCTTATTTGCAAAAGCCATTAGGCTGGTTATCTAAAATTATATGTAATCAGGGATGGTATAAATTGTTTTCCTTGTGATGAAAGTCTGATCCATCACTGGCTGTGTCACCTGTCAAAAATAAATGAATCAAGCCAACCACTGATCATTATACTTAATCATGTTTTTGTTATTTCAGTGAATAACTTTTTGTGAGTGAGAAGAAGTCCAGACTGTTAAAAAAGTAAAAAGTAACTGCCATTCTTTTAGAGTCTGAGGAAGGGTTGAAAAGTGCTATGAATTATAGTTTTAAAAACTTCTAACACTCTGAATGTCTCTGTGTTAAATTTCATCAAATATCTCTGCCCTGGAAATTATTATTTAAATTTCCAATTCTTATGCAAAGAATATGATAAATAAAAGATCTCTCACATATTATGTTTGTTGTCTAACCATCATTTTTCTATCTATGTTTCCATCCCTTTATCTGTCTTTCTTGCTGTATATTGAGGATGGCAGAAATTCTTTTCTGCTTGACCACATTATCTTTCAGAGGGACCTGAAAGGATTCAAACCCAGCTGTATAGTCTTCCTTAAAGATGTTACTTGGTAGCCTGATATAATAGCTTTCATAGAATCTGAAAACAAAAGTTTGTAAGTTACCATTTGCTTCTCAGTGCCAAGCTAATAGGAAACCAAGACATCATTTAGTTTTTATAAGCAGCATATAAAAATATCTAAAGTTGGCTAAGAAGAATAAGCATATACATAGGAAAATGCCACAGATATACTTACTTTACCCAGTGGTTCATATTCTTTGAGGCTCTTTACATAATTTTCAATGCCTTATTACCAGAACTTGAGTCCAGATGGGGAAATATATGAGTTCTGAAAAGTACAGCACGGTTTATAGTAATCATATGTTTAACGGCAATTGTTATGCTACTCTTTCAAAGCTTGCAAAATCCTGTATTTTGTGTACTCTCTTTATTTGCTGCTCTTTTGACACTAGGTACTTAAAAATTTTAACTCAAAGATGGAACAAAAATAGAAAGGAAACTTGAGTTAAGATTACAATAGGGAAGGGCTCCTTTTTATAGGTGAACAAATAAACTTAAATTCAAATACAATACATAGTCATGGCCCTTCTTATTCTTCCTCCTGCCAGCTACCAACTATAAACTAAAATGAAAAGTGATATCAGAAGATGTGTAAATATAAGATAAAAAGTATTTACAAACATATAACTACAGTTTTCTGTCTTTCCACAGTTTTCTTATGCCCTTTTTTTGTTCAAATGTAGAAAAGCTCCTATAAATTATATTTTTCTTTACTTCAAAGTAGATTACTGTACTAAGGATTAACATGTGCAAAGTGTCAAGGAAGCAAAGAATTAAAAAAAATTTTAAATATAAATTTATTTATTTTAATTGGAAGTTAATTACTTTATAATATTGTATTGGTTTTGCCATACATCAACATGAATCCACCACGAATGTACACATGTTCCCCATCCGGAACCCCCCTACCACCTCCCTCCCCATACCATCCCTCTGGGTCATCACAGTGCACCAGCCCTGAGCATCCAGTATCATGCATCAAACCTGGACAGGCGATTCATTTCACATATAATATTATATATGTTTCAATGCCATTCCCCCAAGTCATCCCACCCTTGCCCTTTCCCACAGAGTCCAAAAGACTATTCTATACATCTGTATCTCTTTTGCTATCTCGCATACAGGGTTATCATTACCATCTTTCTAAATTCTATATATATGTGTTACTATACTGTATTGGTGTTTTGCATTCTGGCTTACTTCACTCTGTATAATTGGCTCCAGTTTCATCCACCTCATTAGAACTGATTCAAATGTATTCTTTTTAATGGCTTAGTAATACTCCATTGTGTATATGTACCACAGCTTTCTTATCCATTCATCTGCTGATGGACATCTAGGTTGTTTCCATGTCCTGGCTATTATTAACAGTGCTGTGATGAACATTGGGGTACACATGTCTCTTTCAATTCTGGTTTCCTTGGTGTGTATGCTCAGCAGTGGGATTGCTGGGTCATAAGGCAGTTCTATTTCCAGTTTTTTAAGGAATCTCCACACTGTTCTCCATAGTGGCTGTACTAGTTTGCATTTCCACCAACAGTGTAAGAGGGTTCCCTTTTCTCCACACCCTCTCCAGCATTTATTTTTTGTAAACTTTTGGATCATAGCCATTCTGACTGGCGTGAAATGGTACCTCATTGTGGTTTTGATTTGCATTTCTCTGATGAGTGATGTTGAGCATCTTTTCATGTGTTTGTTAGCCATCAATATGTCTTCTTTGGAAGCAAAGAATTTGCAGTTGCATATATGGAACATTTCTCTTGTCCATGTAAAAATTAGCTCACCCACGTAACTAAGAAAAAGCCATTCCAATGTTGGGCCCAGGTAAAATGCCACTGGGGCTTTTTATATCCACTGTATATAGTGCAAAATATATTGTTCATAATTATATTGTATATCAGTAAAGTGTAGTATATGCTCAGTTTCTGCTTGAATCTTATAAAGTAAGTCTCAAAGATTTTAATTGTTCACTGGTTTTAAAGTTGAATTTCAATGACTATTTTTAAATTTATTGATATTTGATTATCTCTTCTTACTGGTAAAACAACACTCATGAGTATAGATCACTTGGGAAAAATGAAATTTCATAAATAAATTAAAATTAATCCTCATTCTACCACTTAATGATTACTACTATTAAGATTTTAATGTGTTTTCTTTCTACTTTTATTTCCTTTTTAGTGTATGCACATGTGTGCTTTAAGTACTTTTATATTTAAACTTATTCTTGCATTTTATAAATATTTCCTTGTGATATTAAATAATTTTGGATTGTTTGAATAGATTTTTACATCTTGCATGCTTTCTATCTTGTCAATATACTTTAGTGTAACTAAGTAGGTTTATTGTTATAAATAAGTTGCTTCTAATTAAGTTGCCTTGAGCACATATTTGAATGAATCATTTATTATTTTGTAAAGACTGGAGTAGGAAATGGCAACCCACTCCAGTATTCTTGCCTGGAGATTTCTATGGGCATAGGAGCCTGGCAGGCTATAGTCCATAGGATCACAAAGATTTGGACAACTGAGCAAATAACACTTTCACTTTCACAATTCCAAAACTATGTTCCATGGAACTCTATAAACAAAAGGGTTCTGTCATCTAAAAATTTGGAAAGTACTAAATAGTAGGTGGGCTTCCCTTGTGGCTCAGCTGGTAAAGAATCCGCCTGCAATGGGTTCAAACCTGGGTTTGATCTCTGGGTTGGGAAGATCCTCTGAAGAAGGGAATGGCTAACCACACCCGTATTCTGGCCTGGAGAATTCCATGGACTGTATAGCGCTCCTATATTAGGTTCTCCTTTTAGGTATTTAAAATGTGTATTAACATAATAAAGGCTAAGATAACCTACAGTAGTGAGTACTTTGGAACCAAATTAAACTCAGACTCACTAGAACACAGAATCCCATTTCTATGTAACATATCACAATTCAAATGTTTCACAGGATAAATGTTGGAATATGAAATCCTTACCTTGTCTATTTTATAAATAAACATAAATTATTGTTGAGGACTTTTGAGCTGTTTATTAGCTTCCTTTGATAAGGAGTCAGTTCTATGAGATGGGTGAAACTGGAGCCGATTATACAGAGTGAAGTAAGCCAGAAAGAAAAACACCAATACAGTATAGTAACACATATATATATATAGAATTTAGAAAAATGGTAACAATAACCCTGTATGTGAGATGGCAAAAGAGACCCAGATGTACAGAACAGACTTTATGACTCTGTGGGAGAGGGAGAGGGCGGGACGATTTGGGAGAATGGCATTGAAACATGTATAATATCATATAAGAAATGAATCGCCAGTCTAGATTCGACACAGGATACAGGATGCTTGGGGCTGGTGCACTGGGATAACCCAGAGGGCTGGTATGGGGAGGGAGGTGGGAGCGGGGTTCAGGAGTGGGAACTTTTGTACACTCATGGCAGATTCATGTTTATGTATGGCAAAAGCAATACAGTATTGTAAAGGAAAAAAAAATAATTTAATTTAATTTAAAAAAAAGAAAAAAAATGGTCCATCTTAAGTAATAAGAACCTAAAATGACAACTTGGCTTCTTGGCTATTGCATGCTTAGCTATTATATTTGACCATATATATATTGAGATAATTGTTTTTATTAATTCAAAGAAACTATGTAGTGGCATTTCTTCTTCTCAGTCAATTCAGTCGCTCAGTTGTGTCTGACTCTTTGTGACCCCATGGACTGTAGCACACCAGGCCTCCCTGTCCATCACCAACTCCCAGACCTTAATCAAACTCATGTCCATTGAGTCGGTGATGCATTCCAACCATCTTATCCTCTGATATCCCCTTCTGCTTTTGCCTTTAATCTTTTCCAGCATCAGAGTTTTTTCTAATGAGTCAGTTTTTTGCATCAGGTGACCAGAGTATTGGAGTTTCAGCTTCAGCTATAGTCTTTCCAATGAATATTCAGGACTGATTTCCTTTAGGGTGCTGCTAAGTCACTTCAGTCGTGTCGGACTCTGTGCGACCCCATAGACGGCAGTCCACCAGGCTCCCCCATCCCTGGGATTCTCCTGGCAAGAACTCCGGAGTGGGTTGCCATTTCCTTGTCCAATGCATGAAAGTGAAAAGTGAAAGTGAAGTCGCTCAGTCATGTCCGACCCTCAGCGACCCCATGGACTACAGCCTTCCAGGCTCCTCCGTCCATGGGATTTTCCAGGCAAGAGTATTGGAGTGGGGTGCCATTGCCTTCTCTGTCCTTTAGGGTGAACTGGATGTATCTCCTTGCAGTCCAAGCGACTCTCAAGAGTTTTCTCAAATACCTCAGTTCAAAAACATCAATTCTTTGGTGCTCAGCTTTGTTTATAGTCCAACTCTCACATCCATACATGGCTACCAGAAAAACCATAGCCTTAACTAGATGGACCTTTGTTGGAAAAGTAATCTCTCTGCTTTTTAATAAGCAGGTTGGTCAAAACTTTTGGTCTAGGTTGGTCAAAACTTTTCTTCCAAGGAGTAAGCATCTTTTAATTTCATGGCGGCAGTCATCATCTACAGTTATTTCGGAGCCTCCAAAAATAAAGTCTCTCATTGTTTCCATCATTTCCACATCTATTTGCCATGAGGTGATGGGATCTGATGCCATGATCTTAGTTTTTTGAATGTTGAGTTTAAGCCAACTTTTTCACTCTCCTCTTTCACTTTCATCAAGAGGCTCTTTAGTTCTTCTTTGCTTTCTGCATTAGTGGTTCTATATTTGCATATCTGAAGTTACTGATATTTCTTCCTGAAATCTTGATTCCAGCTTGTGATTCATCCAGTCCAGCATTTTGCATGATATACTCTGCATACAAGTTAAATAGGCAGGGCGACAATATTCAGCTTTGATGTACTCTTTTTCCTATTTGGAACCAGGCTGTTGTTCAATGTCCAGTTCTTACTGTTGCTTCCTAACCTGCAAATAGATTTCTCAAGAGGCAGGTCAGGTGGTCTGGTAGTCCCATCTCTTTCAGAATTTTCCAGTTTGTGGTGATGGACACTGTGAAAGGCTTTGGCAGAATCAATAAAGCAGAAATAGATGTTTTTCTGGAACTCTCTTGCCTTTTCAATGATCCAGTGAATATTGGCAATTTGATCTCTGGTTTTTCTGCCTTTTCTAAAACCAGCTTGAACATCTGGAAGTTCATGGTTCACATATTGCTGAAACCTGTCTTGGAGAATTTTGAGCATTACTTTGGTAGTGTGTGAGATGAGTGCAATTGTGAGTTAGTTTGAGCATTCTTTGGGATTGCCTTTCTTTGGGATTGGAATGAAAACTGACCTTTCCCAGTCCTGTGGCCACTGCTGAGTTTTCCAAACTTGCTGGCACTTTTATAGCATCATCCTGTAGGATTTGAAATAGCTCAACTGGAATTCTGTCACCTCCACTAGCTTTGTTCATAGTGATGCTTCCTAAGGCCCACTTCACATTCCAGGATGTCTGGCTCTAGGTGAGTGATCATACCATTGTGATTATCAGGGTCGTGACACTGGACTGGAAGATACACGAGCAGAATCAAGATTGCTGGGAGAAATATCAATAACCTCAGATATGCAGATGACACTACCCTTATGGCAGAAAGTGAAGAAGAACTAAAAAGCCTCTTGATGAAAGTGAAAGTGGAGAGTGAAAAAGTTGGCTTAAAGCTCAACATTCAGAAAATGAAGATCATGGAATCTGGTCCCATCAGTTCATGGGAAATAAATGGGGAAACAGTGAAAAGTGTCAGGCTTTATTTTTGGGGGCTCCAAAATCACTGCAGATGGTGATTGCAGCCATGAAATTAAAAGATGCTTTCTCCGTGGAAGAAAAGTTATGACCAACCTAGGTAGCATATTCAAAGGCAGAGACATTACTTTGCTGACTAAGGTCCATCTAGTCAAGGCTATGGTTTTTCCTGTAGTCATGTATGGATGTGACAGTTGGACTGTGAAGAAGGCTGAGCACCGAAGAATTGATGCGTTTCAACTGTGGTGTTGGAGAAGACTATTGAGAGTCCCTTGGACTGCAAGGAAGTCCAACCAGTTCATTCTGAAGGAGATCAGCCCTGGGATTTCTTTGGAAGGAATGATGCTAAAGCTGAAACTCCAGTACTTTGGCCACCTCATGTTAAGAGTTGACTCATTGGAAAAGACTCTGATGCTGGGAGGGATTGGGGGCAGGAGGAGAAGGGGACGGCAGAGGATGAGATGGCTGGATGGCATCACGGACTCGATGGACGTGAGTCTGAGTGAACTCCGGGAGTTGGTGATGGACAGGGAGGCCTGGCGTGCTGCGATTCATGGTGTAGCAAAAAGTTGGACACGACTGAGCGAGTGAACTGAACTGAACTGAACTGAACTGAAAATCTTTTTTGTGCTGTTCTTCTGTGTATTCTTGCCACCTCTTTTTCATATCTTCTGCTTCTGTTAGGCCCATACCATTTCTGTCTTTTATTGAGCCCATCTTTGCATGAAATATTACCTTGGTATCTCTAATTTTCTTGAAGATCTCTAGTCTTTCCTATTCTGTTTTTTTTTTTTTTCCTCTCTTTCTTTACACTGATCACTGAAGATGGCTTTCTTATCTCTCCTTGCTATTCTTTGGAACTCTACATTCAAACGGGTATATATTTCCTTTTCTCCTTTGCTTTTTGCTTCTCTTCTTTTCACATTTATTTGTAAGGCCTCCTCAGACAGCCATTTTGCTTTTTTGCATTTCTTTTTATTGGGGATCGTCTTGATCCCCATCTCCTGTACAATGTCACAAACTTCCATCCATAGTTTTTCAGGTCCTCTGTCTATCAAATCTAATCCCTTGGATCTATTTTTGACTTCCACTGTATAATCATGAGGGATTTGATTTAGCTCATACCTGAATGGTCTAGTGGTTTTCCCTACTTTCTTCAATTTAAGTCTGAAATTAAGTTCATCATCTGAGTCATCTCCTGGTCTTGTTTTTGCTAAGTGTATAGAGATTCTCCATCTTTGGATGCAAAGAATATAATCCATCTGATTTCAGGATTGACCATCTGGTGATGTCCATGTACTGAGTCTTCTCTTGTGTTGTTGGAACACACAATTCTTCTCAATTAGCTATTTTTGCTTTTTTAGGGAGAAAAGTCTGATTCTTTATTTTTTAATCCTTCAAAACTAGTTCAATAGCTCTTAAGACATATTTTATTTGAAATATTAGTAGCATATCAAATGGTGGTGAGAATGTCAGCAGCTGGAAATTTTAGACACTAATGTTAAGTATGTATATGTATATAGTCATGGTGGGAAACATTATGACACTTTCAGAAAAAGGTGAAAATATACACAGTGCTCAGCTAACAACTCTACTCCTTGCAATATACTCTGTGAAAGTCCTTGTTTATATACACAGCTTTGAGATATCATCACACGCACATACCAGGAAACTTACACATATTAAAGTATCTCTAACAGAAATGTTTATATGTATATAAAAATAAGAAAATGCCATGAACAGAAGACAGGACATACAAACTGGGTTATATTCATGTACAATGGAATACCACAGAGCAGCAAAGATAGTGATCATAGTGAATCTAGCAGCAAGGTAAGGGAAATCGTAAAATAGTTTCTGAAGAACATATATTTGACAATTATATAATAGTTAAAAACAGGCAAAACAAGCAGTCTTTTGGTGAAAAATATAAATACTTGTGGTAAAACTATTAAAAGAATAGCGAGTCTAGATCGGAAGTCCTCTGGGACACAGAAGTGAAACAGAATGAAATTTGGGAAGGGGATGTATGCAACTTTGAATGTTTTTCCAATAATCTACTTAAAAAAATTTATAGTTGGTTTACAATGTAATATTAATTTGAGGTGTGCAGAATAGTGATTCAGGTATACTTTGAGATATACATATGTATATACACACATACATGTTTGTATATTTACATGTATATATATATTCTTTTTCAGATTCTTTTTTCTTGTAAGTTAGAATAAAATACTGAGTATAGCTCTCTGTGCTATAAACTAGGTCCTTGTTGCTTATCTATTTTATGTATAGTAGTATGTACATGTTAATCCCAACCTCCAAAATTTTCCTTCCTCCTTACTTTCTCCTTTTGTAACCATAAGTTTGTTTTCTATGTCTGTGGGTCCATTTCTGTTTTGTAATAACTTATATAGAAATCAGTTATTCCTAATATAAAAAATATTATGTATATTATCTTGCCTTCATTGTTTGGGGGCAATTAAAATATCTACCTTTTTTTTTTTTTTTTTTTGCTAATTGAGTAACAATTTATGGGCATCCATTTTCTGCCAGATACTATCAAAGTGCAAGAAATACAAGATAAATAAACCAGCCTGAGCTTCTTTTTTGAGCACACTGAGATTGTGAATTTGAAATCTTTTAACATGATAAATTCATTTACATGTAACATACAGAGGGAGACAGAAGTGAAGAATTGTGAAAGTTGTTTCTGCTAGAGTTATTGTGCCATATTACTTCGTAAAGTGTTTTATGGATCATCATATTTCAATATTTGCTGTGGGAAATCTATGGAAAAGCAGGTCTTGTCAATTGCTGGTATTTATGATAAGCTTTAAGAAAGGAAAATAAGAGTGATCATGCCAGTTTAAAGAAGAGCACTACGTTTCTGAGCCTGTGCAGCAGTAATGATTTACACCAGTTGTTTTCTAAAGTCAAATGGCTACTAGAATCTTATACTGACTGACTGTCACCACTGAAGACAAGATAGAAACAAATGCCCAGATCAAATCATTAAGTGCTGTCAGAGACATCGAAGGTCTTTGACAGATCATGGTACATGACCTAAACACTCATATATTTAACTCCATTTAAGGTTTCATGGTGCCCATCAATAGATCATTTTGAAATATGAAATATTTAGCAAAGATATGAGATTTAAAAATGTTTTATACGTTTGAAAAATCTTTTTGAAATAACTGAAAATTTCTTATGCAGTCCATAGAATAAAGAAATAAATTAGAATTGGTTGGCTTGAAATGCACTGGAATAATTCAGGAGAATTGAGGCTTTTAGAACTGACATAAATCAATGAGCATACTTACTCAGGATTATCTACGGGCAGAAAACAATCAATGAGTTTGGTGAAATGCTTTCTGAAAGCACAGCACCTTTCTTAGTTTACAGCCTAATATTAGTTTCTTTGAAAAAGGAGATTTTTTAGACAAAGCATTTTTTTGCCTCATTCTTTTGGTCTAGCTGAGAGGAGAGAAAATAGCTTTTCCCAGGATGACTAGCAAATGCTTATTACATTTCTAGGCCCAAAATGTGTAAAGTGCAGAGAGGTTTCAATAAAATCCTTGTCAAGTCTTTCTCTCCTTTTCTTTAAGTCTTTCCTTGTTGGTTGATTTTTAACTGAGAATTGATTTTAACTGACCTAGCTGTGGGGTAGGGCACTGAAGGTGGGTCACTGGGGCTAAAGGATTCCCACAGAGGTAAGCAGAGTTTCTAAAATGACCCTTTGAGATAAAGCTCTGTAAATATCAGAATGAGTCCTATTTGACAGATCAGTGCTGACTACTAGGATTTTCCTCTCTTCATATTTCATTTTCACCTGCTATTTTTTTTCATGTTTTTAGTTTGCTTAATGTGTATGTGTGTGATGTTACTTTATTGGAATAATCTGATTTAGCATCTCATTAATCATTACATTATTTACATAAGACTCAATGTTTACAAACATCAACAACATTTGATACACATTTTAAAAATAGCCAATAGCATTGTTACTTTTGCTCTCTCTGGCTCTTCCAATTTTTTACTACTGTTCAACAATTTACCCCAAAACTTAGCACCTTAATATAGTAATTTTATTTTGACTACAATTTGAGGGGTCAGGGAACTGGAGAAGATTTAAGATGATCTGGGCCTGATCCTCATGGCATTAGCTGGGTGGCTTGGGCTCGAAGATTCACTTGCAAGGATGCTTCTTCACTCTCAAGTCTGGAGCCATGCTACTTTGTGGCCTTGCTGTTTCGTCACATTACATCTCATTCTGCAGGGTCTCTCCAGGTGATTTGGGGTTCTTGAAGCATGGTACTCTCAGGAGAGTCAAACTTTTTACACGATGGCTGGCTTCCCCCAGAGTGAGCTTTCCGAGGGACTTGGCAGAAGTTCCAAGACTTATAACCTAGCCTTGGAGGATATGCAGTATGAATTCTGTCACATCCCATTGGTTGAATGAAGTCACAGCACAGATTCCATGAGAAGGTAAAAAGTTGACTCCACATCTCTATGGGAAATGTAGCCAAGAATTCATGACATTCTTAATCTCCAGCACTGATGTTCAAATTCTTGATCTTCCATACAATCTTTTAACCAACTTTGAAGTAGGTTCTTCCCAGAAGTAACTTTTATTATAGTAGAAATAGTATATGCTTTAAAGCTAAATCCTAGCTTCATTTTGTGTAATTTTCATTATTTGAAATATCTGAGCCTCACATTTCTGGACTGTATGGAATTTTCCAGGCAACAATACTGGAGTGACTTGCCATTTCCTATTCCATTCTCATATGAAAATGTGCATGAAAACATTTTAGGAAAAGAAAGGAAATCACAGAATGTACCCAATGTGTGTAATGTAGTGCCTGGCATTAGAAAAAAACAATAAATTTCATTTCTCTAGCTCCTTCATTGTATGTTTTCTCCAGATGTGTGGTTTTCCTTCATAAAGATGACATCTATAGCTTGAAATCTCATTCTCTGATGTGTCCTAAATGTAACTTGCTATTGAAAAAAATCTTCCTAAAGTATTTCTTTAAATAGTTAGCTCTATTATGACAATGTATTGAAATCTAATAGAATGTAATCTATCTGGACAGACAAGACTCCCATAGTCTACCACCAATTGTCTTTCGTATAGGCTTAGATCCACATTTACCTGGTTTGAGCCAATTAATCTATACTGTAAACTGAGTCCTCAATCGAAAACCATTTCTCAAGCACTTGCTAAGTTCCTGGAACTATTAATATACATTCTGTAGATAAAAACATGAATAAGACATATCTTTCATTCTACTACATTTTTACCTCTTAAATTCTAAGATGAAATTCTGGCTACCTACTTAATCAAATGTGGCTACCATGCATATATCATGTTCACAAGTGGGTCTGGAAGCAGAACATCTTCCTTGCTCCTCCTGCCTCTCAATTATCTTGACAGTCAACATCTATGTGAATCCTTTTCTTATATCTTCAATTTCCATTTTGCCAACTTTCCTTGTAATTTTTTTTTTTACTACTATCAGTCATTTTTCCACCTCTATTTCCTAACAATACAACTGAAAACTAGCTGTGATTCTCAATTCTCCCAGAGGAAACTAGCCCTCCACTCACTTTGTCTTCTTGGACCATTCTGAGGATAATTCTTTAACCTTGTTCATTTCATTTTCAAGCGAAGAATTTATCTCGTATGTACCCAACAAATGCTTAAATCTATTTTTTTTATTCCCTGCTGCTGCTGCTGCTGCTAAGCGGCTTCAGTCATGGCCGACTCTGTGCGACCCCATAGACGGCAGCCCACCAGGCTCCCCTATCCCTGGGATTCTCTAGGCAAGAACACCGGAGTGGGTTGCCATTTCCTTCTCCAATGCATAAAAGTGAAAAGTGAAAGTGAAGTCGTTCAGTTGTGTCCGACTCTTAGCAACCCCATGGACTGCAGCCTACCAGGCTTCTCAGTCCATGGGATTTTCCAGGCAAAAGTACTGGAGTGGGGTGCCATTGCCGTCTCCCTAAATGACCAAAACTCAAAGTAATACCCACTTTCTCTGGAAACCACTAAAATTTTGGATCAGTCCCTTATATTTTAGTTATTTGTACATATATGTTATTTAATTTATATTCAAATCTAGCTTTTTGTGTATTTGAGTCCTTGTAGAAAAAGGAATATTAATATGGCTAATTAGAAAGATTTTTCATGCAAAGATGGGCTAAATAAAGGAAAGAAATGTAGGGACCTAACAGAAGTAGAAGATATTAAGAAGAGGTGACAAGAATACACAGAAGAACTGTACAAAAAAGATCTACACGGCCCAGATAATCATGATGGTGAGATCACTCACCTGGAGCCAGACATCCTGGAATGTGAAGTCAAGTGGCCTTAGGGAGCATCGGTAGGAACAAAGCTAGTGGATGTGATGGAGTTCCAGTTGAGCTGTTTCAAATCCTAAAAGATGATGCTGTGAAAGTGCTGCACTTGATATGCCAGCAAATTTGGAAAACTCAGCAGTGGCTACAGGACTAGAAAATGTCAGTTTTCATTCCAATATCGAAGAAAGGCAATGCCAAAGAATGTTCTAACTACCACACAGTTGTACTCATCTCACATTCTAGTAAAGCAATGCTCAAAATTCTCCAAGCCAGGCTTTCGCAATACATGAACTGTGAACTTCCAGATGTTCAATCTGGTTTTAGAAAAAGTAGAGGAACCAGAGATAAAATTGCCAAAATCTGCTGGATCATCAAGAAAGCAAGAAGTTCCAGAAAAACATCTATTTCTGCTTTATTGACTATGCGAAAGTCTTTGACTGTGTGGATCACAATAAACTGTGGAAAATTCTGAAAGAGGTGGGACTACCAGACCACCTGCTCTGCCTCTTGAGAAACCTTTATGCAGGTCAGGAAGCAACAGTTAGAACTGGACATGGAATGACAGACTGGTTCCAAATAGGAAAAGGAGTACATCAAGGCTGTATATTGTCACCCTGCTTATTTAACTTATATGCAGAGTACATCATGAGAAAAGCTGGGCTGGAGGAAGCAGTAGCTGGAATCAAGATTGCCAGGAGAAATATCAATAACCTCAGATATTCAGATGACACCACCCTTATGGCAGAAAGTGAAGAACTAAAGAGCCTCTTGATGAAAGCAAAAGAGGAGAGTGAAAAGTTGGCTTAAGCTCAACATTCAGAAAACGAAGATCATGGCATCTGGTCCCATCACTTCATGGCAAATAAATGGGGAAACAGTGGAAACAATGGCTGACTTTATTTTTCTGAGCTCCAAAATCACTGCAGATGGTGATTGCAGCCATGAAATTAAAAGATGCTTACTCCTCGGAAGGAAAGTTATGACCAACCTAGACAGCTTATTAAAAAGCAGAGACATTGCTTTGTCAACAAAGGTCTGTCTAGTCAAGGCTATGGTTTTTCCTGTGGTCATGTATGGATGTGAGAGTTGAACTATGAAGAAAGCTGAGTGCCGAAAAACTGATGATTTTGAACTGTGGTGTTGGAGAAGATTCTTGAGAGTCCTTTGGACTGCAAGGAGATCCAACCAGTCCATCCTAAAGGAGATCAGTCTTGGGTGTTCATTGAAAGGACTGATATTGAAGCTGAAACTCCAATAGTTTGGCCACCTCATGTGAAGAGTTGACTCATTGGAAAAGACCCTGATGCTGCGAAAGATTGAGGCCAGGAGGAGAAGGGGACAACAGAGGTTGAGATGGTTGGATGGCATCACCGACTCAATGGACATACGTTTGGGTGGACTCCGGGAGTTGGTGATGGACAGGGAGGTCTGGTGTGCCACAGTTCATGGAGTCACAAAGAATCTGACATGACTGAGTGACTGAACTGAACTGAATTAGAAACAGAATTAATAATCAGTTTTACCAGTATGAAATAAATAAGCAAATCGTTTAACAAATTATACTTCTCTATACGATTTTCAGTTTTTAGTGTTTGTATATAGATATGACTTCTAGAAAATTGAAAATGATTCCAATCATTTTATATGATAGAGCAATAGCCATGAATAGATTCAAAACAGTAATTAGAGGACATGTTTACCTTTTCTTTCCATTGACTTTCTCTGTAAAAGTACTGAAGAACTATTTTTTAAAATGATATATGAAAATAGTTTATATTATTTAAAATATATCATTGATCTTAAATCTTAATCACTAAATTTTTCCTTAGTAAAATGGTTCTATGTATTTGATGAGTTGTGCATGCATGCTCAGTTGCTTCAGCCTTTTCTGACTCTTTGTGACCCTATAAACTGTATAGCTCACCAGGCTCCTTTGTCCACAGGATTCTCCAGGCAAGAATACTGTAGTGAGTTCCGATCCAGGGATCAAACTCACAGCTCCTGCACTGCAGGAGGATTCTTTATCTCTGAGCCACCAGGGAAGCCCATTTGTTGAGTTAGTTCTTATCAACTTATTAATCACTTGTCTCTGTGCTTAAAATTTCTTACTATCCTAAATCTATATTGCACCCAAGAATGTTTTCATGTTTAAGGTTATCTCTGTGAAAGAGAAAATATCTAAGGCCATCACAAACTCAGTTTTCAACCTGAAATAGGATTAAGTATCCTTTTGTAACTGGTATGTGCTGTGTGTGTGTGTGTGTGTGTGTGTGTGTGTGTGTGTGTGTGTGTATGTATGTGTTTGATTTCTAGGGAAATCTTAAGTACCCAAATATAAGATTAGGGTTGAGTGGCTACATTACTCTTAAATGAGTGATGGGGTATTTCTCCCAAACATAGTTACATTTAAAAATTGGCATAGAGAAGGATGAATGATAATTCTTAGCAACTGCGGTCAATATATTTCAAGTACAGGTAGAGTTGGGAATAATTTTTCAGGGGGAAGTGCTCTGTGGCTCTCCAATCAGACCATATAGAAGACTTTGTATTCTGCTTCATAGATTTTGCCTTCACAGGTTTGTAATAAATATCCTGCAAAGTTGTACCTTGGAGGAAGTAGGGAATAATATGGTAGAATCACTGCAACACTATTCAATCAGTCTCATTGTACATTTCAAAAGAGAATGTAAGGCCTGGGAAATATGCAATCAGAGTTATCATTTAGTTCTTCCTTTACACAGTAACTGATTCGTTTGTTCTTTATGTATCCTTGAAAAACGTATTTTGTATGGAGTACTATGCTAATTCTTGTGAATACAGAAAAGTATATCCAAATTTTAAAAAGTTTATAGCCTCATAGTAAAACTTTCCATCTTATATGGTCTATATTTGTTTTGAATTGCTCTTGGCTGAGTTCCTGGTGGCTCAGAGGTAAAGTGTCTGCCTGCAATGTGGGAAACTAGGGTTCGATCCCTGGGTCGGGAAGATCCCCTAGCAAAGGAAATGGCAACCCATTCCAGTACTCTTGCCTGGAGAATTCCATGGACAGAGAAGCCTGGTAGGCTACAGTCCAAGGGATATCAAAGAGTCAGACATGACTGAGTGATTATCTATCTTGAACAATACAGTTTTGGACTGCATGGATCCACTTATATACCTATTTTAAAAAATAAATACATAATTGATCCTTCATATTGGTAGATTCTGGGTTCCACAACTGCAGTTTCAACCAACTGCTGATTACAAACTTAAACTTGAATCCTTAGACTTGGAGCCTGTGGACAGAGGGGAGACTAGGGAACTTCAACGTCTATGAGTTTTGGTATCCTCAGCGTGTGCTAAAACTAATTTCCTGCTGATTCTGAGGACAAACTGTATATGATATCTTAGTGTAATTCTACAAATTTTTATCATATTACCGATAACCTATGTTTATGCTTCATCAGTTCAGTCCAGTTCAGTTTCTCAGTTGTGTCCGACTCCTTGTGATCCCATGAATTGCAGCACGCCAGGCCTCCCTGTTCATCACCAACACCTGGAGTTCACTCAGACTCACATCCATCGAGTCAGTGATGGATCCATCCAGCCATCTTATTCTCTGTCGTCCTCTTCTCCTCCTGCTCCCAATCCCTCCCAGCATCAGAGTCTTTTCCAATGAGTCAACTCTTTCTTCACATGAGGTGGCCAAAGTACTGGAGTTTCAGCTACAGCATCATTCCCTCCAAAGAAATCCCAGGGCTGATCTCCTTCAGAATGGACTGGTTGGATCTCCTTGCAGTCCAAGGGACTCTATGCTTCATAGTCTAGCATAAATATATGTAGTGCACTCTTTTTTGTTTTTAAAAAATGTGCCTGTTTGAAGAATAACTTATATTGGTGGTTCTCAAAGGGAAAATCTCTGGGATGAGTGTGGGTACATGTTTTCTCAGGGTCAGCAAGAGGAAAATTGTTTTCATAATACATCATAAAATTCTTTATATTTTTTCATTCTAATTTTCTTACAAGTACAGTTTTCTAGAGACTACCTGATATGTGATATTACAGCAAAAGTATATCTGAGAATCTGTCTTTTCTTATCAAATATTAAAGAGATTATACCCATGTAAAACAAAGCCGTTTCTCTTAGTGGTTGTTTTATTTAGGAAAATATGTTACTATATATTGGATTTATTTTACTTATTTTTGAAATAGTTTATAAATAAATGTATATTTTCATTTTTAATGTCTAATATGGTGGGTATTTTTAAATATAACCCATGCAAAATAAGTCATTTGAGGCCCTCAATAATATTTAATAGTGTAAAAGTGTCTAATGTTGAACATTTTGAGAATGATGTTACCATAATATTTTTTTCCCTGTATCATTTCAATTAACAGTTTGGATTTACTTCATCTTATATCTTTGGAGTCATATAATTTTATTTTTCTCAACATGAACACATATCCTAATTCATTCATGTATTCAAGAAACACTCAGTGTGTTTTATTGTGCTGAAAACTGGGAATACTGAAGTAAATTAATTGAACTTTATTATATAAGAAGTACGTTTAGTCAAGTTACCACTAAAAAATGGAAAATTCACCTGTGCTCAGCTCAAAGGAAAGCTATATGGTTTATGTTTTCCTATAATATTTTGATTTGACCTCAGGGGCATGGACAGCAGCCCTTCTTGGAAGTTATGTCTGAGCTGAAATATAAAGGATTTATAAGCATTCCTAGGACTCTAAATGGAAAGGAAATCACAGAAAGAGGAAACAGTGTATGCAAATATGCCATGGAAAGAGAGAGCAGGAAGGAGCACAATGAGAAAGGAAAACTCAACAGAACAATCTGGCACACACAGAGTGATAAGAAGATAGATGGGGTCAGAATAGGTGATTCAGGTGAAGAGGGAGGCAGGGACCAAACAGTAAAAGGCTATATGTGCATGAGAAAGAATTTGTCCTAATCCTGAAAGGACTGTGAAGCCACCAGGAAGTTTAAACGAGGAAAATGGTCATCAAAGGTTTCCTTTTGGGTTCATGGTTTGATCTGTCAGTACACAGAAAAGCACAGCTCTGAGATGATGGAGTTTGAGCTTGTCTGATAATTTTCCAGATGAGGGGAATATTTAGGCGTAAAGGCAAAGTAGTTTTTCAATGAATAAAATATGGGGAGGAGTTGCAGGTTTATGAATGGGCTTTCTTTCATTAATTCATGCATTTAAGGAATTTAAAATTTAAAGAAATTGAAGGTACTCTCAAAGAAATTAGACATTTCTGGACTATAGAGCTGGCTAGATGGTGAAATTTTCAACTTGAGGGGTAGGAGGAAGTACTGGCCAGTAAAGGCCCAGTTTAGTTCAGTTCAGTCACTCAGTCGTGTCTAATTCTTTGTGACCCCATGGATCGCAGCACGCCAGGCCTCCCTGTCCATCACCAATTCTCAGAGTCCACCCAAACTCATGTCCATCGAGTCAGAGTCCACCCAAACCCATGTCCACTGAGTCAGCCATCCAAACATCTCATTCTGTTGTCCCCTTGTCCTCCTGCCCTCAATCTTTCCCAGTATCAGAGTCTTTTCCAGTGAGTCAGCTCTTAGCGTCAGGTGCCAAAGTATCGGAGTTTTAGCTTCAACATCAGTCCTTCCAATGAACACCCAGGAGTGATCTCCTTTAGGATGGACTGGTTGGAACTCCCTGCAGTCCAAGGTCCTCTCGAGAGTCTTCTCCAATACCACAGTTCAAAAGCATTCATTCTTCGGCGCTTAGCTTTCTTTATAGTCCAACTCTCACAACCATACATGACCAGTGGAAAAACCATAGCTTGACTAGACAGACCTTTGTTGGCAAAGTAATGTCTCTGCTTTTTTTTTTTTTTTCTTAGTTTTTTATTTTTTAAATTTTAAAATCTTTAATTCTTACATGCGTTCCCAAACATGAACCCCCCTCTCCCACCTCCCTCCCCATAACATCTCTCTGGGTCATCCCCATGCACCAGCCCCAAGCATGCTGTATCCTGCGTCAGACATAGACTGGCGATTCAATTCTTACATGATAGTATACATGTTAGAATGCCATTCTCCCAAATCATCCCACCCTCTCCCTCTCCCTCTGAGTCCAAAAGTCCATTATACACATCTGTGTCTTTTTTCCTGTCTTGCATACAGGGTCGTCATGGCCATCTTCCTAAATTCCATATATATGTGTTAGTATACTGTATTGGTGTTTTTCTTTCTGGCTTACTTCACTCTGTATAATTGGCTCCAGTTTCATCCATCTCATCAGAACTGATTCAAATGAATTCTTTTTAATGGCTGAGTAATACTCCATTGTGTATATGTACCACTGCTTTCTTATCCATTCATCTGCTGATGGACATCTAGGTTGTTTTCATGTCCTGGCTATTATAAACAGTGCTGCGATGAACATTGGGGTACATGTGTCTCTTTCCATTCTGGTTTCCTCAGTGTGTATGCCCAGCAGTGGGATTGCTGGGTCATACGGTAGTTCTATTTGCAATTTTTAAAGGAATCTCCACATTGTTGTCCATAGTGGCTGTACTAGTTTGCATCCCCACCAACAGTGTAGGAGGGTTCCCTTTTCTCCACACCCTCTCCAGCATTTATTGCTTGCAGATTTTTGGATTGCAGCCATTCTGACTGGTGTGAAGTGGTACCTCATTGTGGTTTTGATTTGCATTTCTCTAATAATGAGTGATGGTGAGCATCTTTTCATGTGTTTGTTAGCCATTCGTATGTCTTCTTTGGAGAAATGTCTATTTAGTTCTTTGGCCCATTATTTGATTGGGTCGTTTATTTTTCTGGAATTGAGCTTCATATGTTGCTTGCATATTTTTGAGATTAGTTGTTTGTCGGTTGCTTCATTTGCTATTATTTTCTCCCATTCAGAAGGCTGTCTTTTCACCTTGCTTATAGTTTCCTTTGTTGTGCAGAAGCTTTTAATTTTAATTAGATCCCATTTGTTTATTTTTGCTTTTATTTCCAGAATTCTGGGAGGTGGATCATAGACACAAGATCCTGCTGTGATTTATGTCTGAGAGTGTTTTGCCTATGTTCTCCTCTAGGAGTTTTATAGTTTCTGATCTTACATTTAGATCTTTAATCCATTTTGAGTTTATTTTTGTGTGCGGTGTTAGAAAGTGATCTAGTTTCATTCTTTTACAAGTGGTTGACCAGTTTTCCCAGCACCACTTGTTAAAGAGATTGTCTTTACTCCATTGTATATTCTTGCCTCCTTTGTCAAAGATAAGGTGTCCATATGTGTGTGGATTTATCTCTGGGCTTTCTATTTTGTTCCATTGATCTATATGTCTGTCTTTGTGCCAGTACCATACTGTCTTGATGACTGTGGCTTTGTAGTAGAGCCTGAAGTCAGGCAAGTTGATTCCTCCAGTTCCATTCTTCTTTCTCAAGATTGCTTTGGCTATTCGAGGTTTTTTTGTATTTCCATACAAATCTTGAAATTATTTGTTCTAGTTCTGTGAAAAATGTGGTTGGTAGCTTGATAGGGATTGCATTGAATTTGTAAATTGCTTTGGGTAGTATACTCATTTTCACTATATTGATTCTTCTGATCCATGAACATGGTATGTTTCTCCATCTATTAGTGTCCTCTTTGATTTCTTTCATCAGTGTTTTATAGTTTTCTATATATAGGTCTTTAGTTTCTTTAGGTAGATATATTCCTAAGTATTTTATTCTTTTCGTTGCAATGGTGAATGGAATTGTTTCCTTAATTTCTTTTTCTACTTTCTCATTATTCGTGTATAGGAATGCAAGGGATTTCTGTGTGTTGATTTTATATCCTGCAACTTTACTATATTCATTGATGAGCTCTAGTAATTTTCTGGTGGAGTCTTTAGGGTTTTCCATGTAGAGGATCATGTCATCTGCAAACAGTGAGTGTTTCACTTCTTCTTTTCCAATTTGGATTCCTTTTATTTCTTTTTCTGCTCTGATTGCTGTGGCCAAAACTTCCAGAACTATGTTGAATAGTAGCGGTGAAAGTGGACACCCTTGTCTTGTTCCTGACTTTAGGGGAAATGCTTTCAATTTTTCACCATTGAGGATAATGTTTGCTGTGGGTTTGTCATAGATAGCTTTTATTATGTTGAGGCATGTTCCTTCTATTCCTGCTTTCTGGAGAGTTTTTATCATAAATGGATGTTGAATTTTGTCAAAGGCCTTCTCTGCATCTATTGAGATAATCATATGGTTTTTATTTTTCAATTTGTTAATGTGGTGAATTACATTGATTGATTTGTGGATACTGAAGAATCCTTGCATCCCTGGGATAAAGCCCACTTGGTCATGGTGTATGATCTTTTTAATGTGTTGTTGGATTCTGATTGCTAGAATTTTGTTGAGGATTTTTGCATCTATGTTCATCAGTGATATTGGCCTGTAGTTTTCTTTTTTTGTGACATCTTTGTCAGGTTTTGGTATTAGGGTAATGGTGGCTTCATAGAATGAGTTTGGAAGTTTACCTTCCTCTGCAATTTTCTGGAAGAGTTTGAGGAGGATAGGTGTTAGCTCTTCTTGAAATTTTTTGTAGAATTCAGCTGTGAAGCCGTCTGGACCTGGGCTTTTGTTTGCTGGAAGATTTCTGATTACAGTTTCAATTTCCATGCTTGTGATGGGTCTGTTAAGATTTTCTATTTCTTCCTGGTTCAGTTTTGGAAAATTGTACTTTTCTAAGAATTTGTCCATTTCTTCCACGTTGTCCATTTTATTGGCATACAACTGCTGATAGTAGTCTCTTATGATCCTTTGTATTTCTGTGTTGTCTGTTGTGATCTCTCCATTTTCATTTCTAATTTTATTGATTTGATTTTTCTCTCTTTGCTTCTTGATGAGTCTGGCTAATGGTTTGTTAATTTTATTTATCCTTTCAAAGAACCAGCTTTTGGCTTTGTTGATTTTTGCTATGGTCTCTTTTGTTTCTTTTGCATTTATTTCTGCCCTAATTTTTAAGATTTTTCCTTCTACTAACTCTGGGGTTCGCCAATTCTTCCTTTTCTAGTTGATTTAGTTGTAGAGTTAGGTTATTTATTTGACTTTTTTCTTGTTTCTTGAGGTATGCCTGTATTGCTATGAACTTTCCTCTTAGCACTGCTTTTATAGTGTCCCACAGGTTTTGGGTTGTTGTCTTTTCATTTTCATTAGTTTCTATGCATATTTTGATTTCTTTTTTGAATTCTTCTGTGATTTGTTGGTCATTCAGAAGTGTGTCGTTCAACCTCCATATGTTGGAATTTTTAATAGTTTTTCTCCTGTAATTGAGATCTAATCTTAGTGCATTATGGTCAGAAAAGATGCTTGGAATGATTTCGAATTTTTTGAATTTATCAAGTTTAGATTTATGGCCCAGGATGTGATCTATCCTGGAGAAGGTTCCATGAGCACTTGAAAAAAAGGTGAAATTCATTGTTTTGGGGTGAAATGTCCTATAGATATCAATTAGGTCTAACTGATCTAATGTATCATTTAAAGTTTGAGTTCCTTTGTTAATTTTCTGTTTAGTTGATCTGTCCATAGGTGTGAATGGGGTAGTAAAGTCTCCCACTATTATTGTGTTATTGTTGATTTCCCCTTTCATACTTGTTAGCATTTGTCTTACATATTGTGGTGCTCCTATATTGGGTGCATATATATTTATAATTGTTATATCTTCTTCTTGGATTGTTCCTTTGATCATTACGTAGTGGCCTTCTTTGTCTCTTTTCACAGCCTTTGTTTTAAAGTCTATTTTATCGGATATGAGTATTGCCACTCCTGCTTTCTTTTGGTCTCTATTTGCGTGGTATATCTTTTTCCAGCCCTTCACTTTCAGTCTGTATGTGTCCCTTGTTTTGAGGTGGGTCTCTTGTAAGCAGCATATAGAGGGGTCTTGTTTTTGTATCCATTCAGCCAGTCTTTGCCTTTGGGTTGCGGCATTCAACCCATTTACGTTTAAGGTAATTATTGATAAGTATGATCCCGTTACCATTTACTTTATTGTTTTGGGTTCGGGTTTATACACCCTTTTTGTGTTTCCTGTCTAGAGAATATCCTTTAGAATTTGTTGGAGAGCTGGTTTGGTGGTGCTGAATTCTCTCAGCTTTTGCTTGTCTGTAAAGCTTTTGATTTCTCCTTCGTATTTGAATGAGATCCTTGCTGGGTACAGTAATCTGGGCTGTAGGTTATTGTCTTTCATCACTTTAAGTATGTCTTGCCATTCCCTCCTGGCCTGAAGAGTTTCTATTGAAAGATCAGCTGTTATCCTTATGGGAATCCCCTTGTGTGTTATTTGTTGTTTTTCCCTTGCTGCTTTTAATATTTGTTCTTTGTGTTTGATCTTTGTTAATTTGATTAATATGTGTCTTGGGGTGTTTCGCCTTGGGTTTATTCTATTTGGAACTCTCTGTGTTTCTTGGACTTGGGTGATTATTTCCTTCCCCATTTTAGGGAAGTTTTCAACTATTATCTCCTCAAGGATTTTCTCATGATCTTTCTTTCTGTCTTCTTCTGGGACTCCTATAATTCGAATGTTGGAGCGTTTCATATCGTCCTGGAGGTCTCTGAGATTGTCCTCATTTCTTTTAATTCGTTTTTCTTGTTTCCTCTCTGATTCATTTATTTCTACCATTCTATCTTCTATTTCACTAATCCTATCTTCTGCCTCCGTTATTCTACTATTTGTTGCCTCCAGAGTGTTTCTGATCTCATTTATTGCATTATTCATTATATTTTGACTCTTTTTTATTTCTTCTAGGTCCTTGTTAAACCTTTCTTGCATCTTCTCAATCCTTGTCTCTAGGCTGTTTGTCTGTGATTCCATTTTGATTTCAAGATTTTGGATCATTTTCACTATCAATATTCAGAATTCCTTCTCAGGTAGATTCCCTACTTCTTCCTCTTTTGTTTGGTTTGGTGGGCAAGTCTCCTGTTCCTTTACCTGCTGAGTATTCCTCTGTCTCTTCATCTTGGTTATATTGCTGCATTTGGGTGGCCTTTTTATATTCTGGTAATTTGTGGAGTTCTCTTTATTATGGAGCTTCCTCACTTTGGGTGGGGTTCTATCAGTGGCTTGTCAAGGTTTCCTGGTTAGGGAGGCTTGTGTTGGAGTTTTGGTGGGTGGAGCTGGGTTTCTTCTCTCTGGAGTGCAGTGGAGTGACCCATAATGGGTTATGAGACATCAAAGGTTTTGGGATAATTTTGAGCTGCCTGTATATCGAAGCTCAGGGGAGTGTTCCTGTGTTGCTGGAGAATTTGCGTGGTATGTCTTGTTTTGGAACGTGTTGGCCCTTGGGTGGAGCTTGGTTTCGGTGTAGGTATGAAGGCATTTGATGAGCTCCTATTGCTTAATGTTCCCTGAATTCAAGAGTTCTCTAATGTTTTCAGGCTTTGGATTTAAGCCTCCTGCTTCTGGTTTTCAGTTTTATTTTTACAGTAGCCTCTAGACGTCTCCATCTATACAGCACCGATGATATAACATCTAGGTTAAAGATGAAAAGTTTCTCCACATTGAGGGATACTCAGAGAGGTTCACTGAGTTACAAGGAGAAGAGAAGATGGAGGGGGTAGTTAGAAGTAACTGGGATGAGATGCGGTGAGATCAAAAGAGGAGAGAGCAAGCTAGCCAGTAGTCACTTCCTTATGTGTTCTCTATAGTCTGGACCGCTCAGAGGTATTTACAAAGTTATACGGGGCAGAGGAGAGGGAGGAAGTAGACAGAGGTGACCAGGAGGATAAGAGAGAGGAATGAGAAAGAGAGAGACAAATCCTGCCAGTAACAAGTTCCTTAGGTGTTCTCCACCGTCTGGAACACACAGAGATTCACAGAGTTGGGTAGAGAAGAGTTGGGGGAGAAAAGAGACAGAGGCCACCTGGTGGAGAAAAAGGAGAGTCCAGAGGAGGAGACAGTGATCAAGCCAGTAATCTTGCTCTCAGGTAAACTTAGGTAGTGAAGTTTGGGTTTTTAAATGTACAAACTTGACAACAAAAACCTAAGAGCAAAGATTAAAAATCTGGAGTAGAGGTTGGATTTTCAAAGATACAATATTAAAGAAAAGTGGAAGGAAAAAGGGAGAAAGAAAAAAAAAGAATTATTAAAAAAACAAACAAACAAACAAAAAAAAACACACCAACAACCATCCAAAGACTATATATGATGTTTGCCTTAAAAAAAAAGTCTTTTTTAAAAAATTAGTAATAATAGGTTATAGAAATAAAAATTAGAGGAGAAATAGAAGACTTAACAATTAAAAAAAGTGTGAAAAAAAAGAAAAAAGAAAAACAAAAAACAAAAAAGCAAAAAAAAAAAAGGAATGATTTTAAAAATAGTCAAAAATATATCTGGCCCTTCTCTGATGTTATGGGCCATGTGGGATCACTTCCAAGGTGGTCCCTCTGTTTAACTTCTTCTGTTTGCTGGTTTTTTAGGCTCACTAGTTCAGTCGCGCTGTGGGGAGGGGGGATGCTGAAAACAAATAGCACTGTCGTGTGCACACAGTGTCTCAGCCCCGCTTGACCTGTCCTTTCTCGCGGCGCACAAACCACTCTGGCTCTACGATGCTCAGCCGGGAACCATCTGGGGCCGGCCCTAGGCTGTGTGCACTTCCCTGGTCCAAGCTGCTCAGGTTCGGCGCTCAGGCAGCCCTCAGAGGCACAAATTTGGCTGGGACTGCGCTTTGTGCCCTTCCCAGGTCCGAGTAGCTCAGGAGTTTGGCGAGCACGATCGCTGCGGCTTGTCACCTTTTCTGCCGCTGCTGCTCAGCTTTCTGGGTGGACCGCTGGTGCCCCCCGTGAGGCAGATTGTGACTGTCCAGCACCCCCAGAAGTCTTAGCAAAGGAGCCTGCTTGCAGTTAGGTACGTAAAGTCTCTCCGGGTCTGCAATTGCCCCTTTCCAGTCCTTATGGCTCTGGCTGTCTGTCCCCGGCGGGGGATGGTCTGCAGCCGGCTTTTTCCGTTCTGTCCTTTGTTCTGTGCTCGGTCCTGGCGGTGTCTTATGTTCGAGCTTTTCACGTGGTAGCTATCCCACAGTCTGGTTTGCTAGCCCAAGTTAGATCGTTCTGGTTGCGCTTGGGGCGTTCCTGCCCGATTCTTACAAAGCACTGCAGCCCGCGGCTCCCGCGCATCCCTGCCCTGCCCCCACTTCCCAATGGCAGATGCTGGCGTCTGTGCTGCTTTTCCGCTGGGGGAGTTACTGGTGGGCTTGTAATCTGTTGGTTTTAATTATTTATCTATTTTTCTTTCCTGTTATGTTGCGCTCTGTGTTTCCAAGGCTCGCCACAGACTCGGCAGGGAGAGTGTTTCCTGGTGTTTGGAAACCTCTCTTCTTCAAATTCCCTTCCCGGGATGGGCTTCCCTTCCTGGGATGGAGCTCCCTCCCCACCTCCTTTGTCTCCTTTCTCATCTTTTATATTTTTTCCTACCTGTTTTTGATGACAATGGTCTGCTTTTCTGGTTGCCTGATGTCCTCTGCCAGCCTACAGAAGTTGTTTTGTGGAGTTTGCTTGGTGTTGAAATGTTCTTTTGAGGAATTTGTGAGGGAGAAAGTCAATGTCTCTGCTTTTTAATAAGCTGTCTAGGTTGGTCATAACTTTCCTTCTGAGGAGTAAGCATCTTTTAATTTCATGGCTGCAACCACCATCTGCAGTGATTTTGGAGCCCAGAAAAATAAAGTCAGCCATTGTTTCCACTGTTTCCCCATCTATTTGCCATGAAGTGATGGGACCAGATGTCATGATCTTCGTTTTCTGAATGTTGAGCTTTAAGCCAACTTTTTCACTCTCCTCTTTCACTTTCATCAAGAGGCTTCTTAGTTCCTCTTCACTTTCTACCATAAGGGTGGTGTCATCTGTATATCTGAGGTTATTAACATTTTTCCCGGCAATCTTGATTCCAGCTTCTACTTCCTCCAGCCCAGCTTTCCTCATGATGTACGCTGCATGTAAGTTAAATAAGCAGGGTGACAATATACAGGCTTGACGTACTCCTTTTCCTATTTGGAACCAGTCTGTTGTTCCATGTCCAGGTCTAACTGTTGCTTCCTGACCTGCATACAGGTTTCTCAAGAGGCAGAGCAGGTGGTCTGGTAGTCCCACCTCTTTCAGAATTTTCCACAGTTTATTGTGATCCACACAGTCAAAGAGTTTGGCATAGTCAATAAAGCAGAAATAGATGTTTTATGGAACTCTCTTGCTTTTTTGATGAGCCAGCAGATGTTAACAATTTGATCTCTGGTTCCTCTGCCTTTTCTAAATCCAGCTTAAACATCTGGAAGTTCATGGTTCATGTATTGCTAAAGCCTGGCTTGGAGAATTTTGAGCATTACTTTACTACCATGTGAGATGAGTGCAATTGTGCGGTAGTTTGAGCTTTCTTTAACATTGTCTTTCTTTGGGACTGGAATGAAAACTGACGTTTTCCAGTCCTTTGGCCACTGCTGAATTTTCCAAATTTGCTGACATGTTGAGTGCAGCATTTTCACAGCATCATCTTTCAGGGTTTGAAATAGCTCAACCGGAATCCCATTACCTCCACTAGTTTTGTTTGTAGTGATGCTTTCTAAGGCCCACTTGACTTCACTTTCCAGGATGTCTAGCTCTAGGTGAGTGATCACACCATCATGATTATCTGTGTCATGAAGCTCTTTTTTGTACAGTTCTTCTCTGTATTCTTGCCACCTCTTCTTAATATCTTCTGCTCCTGGTAGGTCCTATCATTTCTGTCCTTTATTGAGCCCATCTTTGCAGGACATTTTTCCCTTGGTATCCCTAATTTTCTTGAAGAGATCTCTAGTCTTTCCCATTCTATTGTTTTCCTCTGTTTCTTTGCATTGATTGCTTCTGAGCCTAGAGCTTCTGAGAAATGATTGTTCCTTGGAGCTGTTGCATGTAGGCCTCCAAGTCTACAATGAAGAATGAAAATGATGGACAGTAAACTTCAGGCTAAATAAGTCCAGCAGCCCAATAACATCACTCTCAATGAAAAGTGTTGTTTTATCCTCCTGAAATAGAAACATAAATCAAGCTCAAACTGGTTTTGACATCCATTGTTTTTATAGTCCTGGATTTCTTTATTTTTCATTTACTGTAGCCAGGCACACCAGGGATCAGAAGTTATAACTTTTCTTTTTCAAATCAGTTTTTGCTGTCTCTCACCTAGTCACCAAAAGTGTGCATCTAGAATGTATCACATTACCTGAGGATTCTTTATCATATTAAAACAATTTTTTTTCTTCCTGGTATACTGTTTATGTAGACTTAAAGCAGCAGCAGTAAATCTCCATCAGATATCCTTGAAGAGTTGTGTGACTATGGAGAAAGCCCAGTAACAGGCCAACTTGTTCAAATTTCTGGGGGAAAAAAAAAAAAAAAACAACAAACCTCAAATCTAGGAGGACATTTGGATCAACTGCTGGGCAACTCCTCTGTACACTAAAATTGGTGGAAACTGCAAAAGGCATTACAGTGGAATGAGTTCTGTGATTGTGGAGTCCTCAATGAGGAGGTTATTCACACTTGAGTCCTGGGAATAAAGAGGCCCTTGGAAGCTTCTGGAACTTACTTTCTTTAAGACTTAATGCCATTTCATGGGTTGAGTTATGGTGAACAGGATGTGAGAGAAGCAGCTGCTTTGCAATTGATTGGATTTTGTGACTGAGAAGTCAATTATGATTGACTTTCCAAGGATTCTTGGTTCAGAATTTGCCTCTTTGGTTTTCAGAGAAATTTTGCTTGTTTAACACTGTAATCACAAATTCCTTGATTGCCTTTGTCACATGTGTAATAGTCTAGTATTCCATCTTTCCATCTGTGAAGAGAGCTCATCCTGCTATCAGCTAGAATGATTGTTTTTGTGAGACAGTTTGTCTGTGGCCAGTGATATTTTAGACAATTTATTCATTTGTGTTAAGGATTTAATTGATTATGTGTTGATGGTTCTCAGAATATATATATATTGCTTCTTGTATGTATACTGTTTAACATTTACTTTATCCTCAGTCATTTCAACTGAATTTTTAATTTTTGAATAAAATTTTTGTACCTGTTTACCCCACTTTGAGTTTTACTATAATTCAGCAAAAACAGATTAAATTAAGCTATATGGAAATGGAGTGTAAATTGATTCAGATAATTATTGATTTAAAAGTATGAAATGATGAGGCTTTTATGTTTAAACACATTATGAATGATGTAAGCCTCCTGCAAATTAGATTCCTTAAAATTAACATACCTGTTTACTTGTTAACACTGATTTATGTCTTAGTTCTTGATGTGACCAATACTTGAGAGACATAATATCACTTGTCTTAGAAATGTTTCATAATTAGGACTATTTATTTAGTCATTCCATCAGTAGTTTCTCACCATTCTGAATATTTTTTGGTGTGTGTGTGTGTGTGTGTATGTGTGTGTATGTGCATGTGTGTGTGTGTGTATGTGTGTGTGTGTGCATGAGTTAAGTCATATCCTACTCCAAGTGATCCCATGGACTGTAGCCCACCCAGCTCCTCTGTCCATGGAATTTTCCAGGCAAGAGTACTGGAGTAGGATGCCATTTCCTCCTCCAGGAGATCTTCCTGACCCAGGGATCGAACTCGTGTTCATTGTGTCTCCTGCATTGGCAGGTGGATTCTTTATTGGCTTACATAGATGATTTTTTCCACTGGACTGGTGCCAGTTTTATTATCACAAAAGTGAAAGAGGTAAGTAAGTTAGCAAGATTATTAAAGTTTTTGAATCCACATTTCCTTCATTTCGTTGGAAGTATCTTCCACCTTATAGCCCCACAGCTGTTTTATTAGAAACATAAAATAGCTAATAGCAATATACCTAATTTAATAATATTCATTTTATAAATTTCAATAGGAAAGTTGGTAGGCTTGTATTATTCTTTTTATTCTTCTAGCATTTTATAAATAACTTAGCTTATAAGAAACAAAATACAAGCTGAAGATTATGTCTGCCATTTCTGTTTCTAACCCAAAATTGATGGAAGTGAGAGTGTTTTCAGGAAAAACACACATACAAACACAAAAGCAAAACAAAAACCAATTGCTAGTTGGCTTCTCTTCAGTAAACAAAGAAAAGCATTATTTTAAGGGAAAGAGGGAAGAGACGGCAGAGGCCATTTAGACTTGAACTCCTCTGCATGAAGGCCATCCACCCCAAGCCTATCAATCACACATGATGACCAGCCAATCTTTGCAGGCTGTCATTCCTCTAGCAAAAGATAAGGCAGTGCAACCATCCCCAGCTTTGATGAAACTTTTATGAAGGAAAATTTATACTAGTTGTACCTGATGCTCAGTTTGGAGCTGATTAAATGATTTATATTTTGCCTGATCAGAAAGCCAGGCAGATTAAAAATTGTGGCAGTCCCCTTTCAGAGTGCACATTGTTGTCTTCAGGTCACTGCTGAGAGAAATTGTCAGTGCTGTTCAAGGACAGCTCAGCACTTCGTCCTTTCTCAAGGCAAGTCATCACTTAAGTGGCTAGATGTATATTTCTAGGAGCAATGCCTTTGAAACCTGACTTTCCCCTGTAATTACAGTCCTGCCAAATAAGATGTTAATTTAGAGTTGTTTGCAGTTTCTAGAGGTATAAATCGAGTTTACTTAAATATCCTCCAGAGGTCTTATCTCTCAAGTTCAAGACACACATACTTCAAATTACAATTTTAAAGATGCTGGTAATTAATTTAGAAACTGGAGAGAAACTGAAGCATACTACCAGAGTTCAGTTCAGTTCAGTTGCTCAGTTGTGTCTGACTCTATGTGACTCCATGAATCGCAACATGCCAGGCCTCCCTGTCCATCACCAACTCCCGGAGCTTACTCAAACTCATGCCCATAGAGTTGGTTATGCCATCCAGCCATCTCATGCTCTGTCATCCCCTTTTCCTGCTGCCTCCAGTCCCTCCCAGAATCAGGGTCTTTTCCAATGAGTCAACTCTTCGCATGAGGTGGCCAAACTATTGGAGTTTCAGCTTTAGCATCAGTCTTTCCAAAGAAATCCCAGGGCTGATGTCCTTCAGAATGGACTGGTTGGGTCTCCTTGCAGTCCAAAGGACTCTCAAGAGTCTTCTCCAACACCACAGTTCAAACGCATCAATTCTTCGGCGCTCAGCCTTCTTCAGTCCACCTCTCACATCCATACATGACTACTGGAAAAACCATAGCCTTGACTAGACGGACCTTTGTTGGCAAAGTAATGTCTCTGCTTTTGAATATGCTATCTAGGTTGGTCATAACTTTTCTTCCAAGGAGTAAGCGCCTTTTAATTTCATGGCTGCAGTCACCATCTGCAGTGATTTTGGAACCCCCCAAAATAAAATCTGACACTGTTTCCACCATTTCCCCATCTATTTCCCATGAAATGATAGGACCAGATGCCATGATCTTCGTTTCCTGAATGTTTAGCTTTAAGCCAACTTTTGCACTCTCCTCTTTCACTTTCATCAAGAGGCTTTTTAGTTCCTGTTCACTTTCTGCCAGAGTAAATCTGGCCAAATGAAGGGAGCAGTGGGAAGCTTGTCTGGAAGAATCTGCTTCATATCATGCATGGGACAGGAAGGAAATGGCTGAGTCTAGAATGGTATAGATGCCTGAACAGTTCTTTCACATAGTGCGTATTTTATTTTATTCTAATACAGTGTTTAGCAGCACATTTAAATGTCTTTTAAATGAATATCAGTAAGAGTGAATATTTAGTAAACTACACTAGATTTAGAAATATGAGAAACTAAGTTATAATAGGCTTCAATTTTCTTTTTAGCAGTATTAGAGGATTTTATTATTATAGATAAATTTGGGAACCTGACATTAAAAGGAACAGAACAAAAAAAGTAGTTCTCAGGACTTCCTTGGTGGTACAGCAGATAAGAATCCACCTGCCAATGTAGAGACATGGGTTTGATCCCTGGTCCAGGAATATTCTACATGCTGTGGAGCAACTAAGCCTGTATGCCACAACTACTGAAATGGCAACCCACTCCAGTATTCTTGCCTGGAGAATCCCAGGAGCCTGGTGGGCTACAGTCCACGGAGTCACAAAGAGTCAGACACAACTGAGCGACTTCACTTCACCCACTCACTGAGCCCACACACTACAAATCCTGAAGCCCGCTCTTAGAGCCTGTTCTCTACAACAGGGGAAGCCACTGCAGTGAGAAGCCTGAAGACCACAACAAAGAGTGGCCCCCTCTCCCTGAAAATAGAGAAAGCTCACTGGCAGCAATGCGGACCTAGAATAGACCAAAATAAAATAAATAAATATCTTTTAAAAATTTTAAAAAGTAGTTCACACATGTTTCATTCCTCTCTTCATTGATCCTATAGGCATTATTCCCTGCATATATTTCTAAATTTACCCTTAGCTCTCTCCGTGATGATGATGGTGATGATGATGGTCACATCTCATCTTCAGTGAACTGACAGGTTTTATTTATTTCAGTAGAGTGTATACAACACTGTCTGTAATGAAGTAGATCTTTTGTAAATATTTGCTGTGTTGTTGAAACACCAAATAAAATAGGCAATTGAAGGTTCTGGTAATCAGAGGTCATGGATTTTCTGGGAATATGAATTCAAGAGGAGAAATAGACGGTTTGAATGAAACAAAGTAGGACTCCATCAAAGCACGTGTCTTATTTCAGCTACTGTAAGAGAATTGTATGGACCTGACTGTGTGGATCACAATAAACTGTGGAAGATTCTGAGAGAGATGGGAATACCAGACCACCTGACCTGTCTCTTGAGAAATCTGCATGCAGGTCAGGAAGCAACAGTTAGAACTGGACATGGAACAATAGACTGGTTCCAAATAGGAAAAGGAGTATGTCAAGCCTGTATATTGTCACCCTGCTTATTTAACATATGCAGAGTACATCATGAGAAACGCTGGACTGGAAGAAACACAAGCTGGAATCAAGATTGCTGGGAGAAATATCAATAACCTGAGATATGCAAATGACACCACCATTATGGCAGAGAGTGAAGAGGAACTAAAAAGCCTCTTGATGAAAGTGAAAGAGGAGAGGGAAAAAGTTGGCTTAAAGCTCAACACTCAGAAAATGAAGATCATGGCATCCAGTCCCATCACTTCATTGCAAAGATAGGGAAACAGTGGAAACAGTGTCAGACTTTATTTTTTGGGGCTCCCAAATCACTGCAGATGGTGACTTCAGCCATGAAATTAAAAGACGCTTACTTCTTGGAAGAAAAGTTATGACCAACCTAGGTAGCATATTCAAAAGCAGAGACATTACTGTGCCAACTAAGGTCCATCTAGTCAAGGCTATGATTTTTCCAGTAGTAATGTATGGATGTGAGAGTTGGACTGTGAAGAAAGCTGAGCGCTGAAGAATTGATGCATTTGAACTGTGGTGTTGGAGAAGACTCTGGAGACTCCCTTGGACTGCAAGGAGATCCAATCAGTCCATTCTGAAGGAGATCAGCCCTGGGATTTCTTTGCAAGGAATGATGCTAAAGCTGAAGCTCCAGTACTTTGGCCACCTCATGTTAAGAGTTGACTCATTGGAAAAGACTCTGATGCTGGGAGGGATTGGGGGCAGGAGGAGAAGGGGACAACAGAGGATGAGATGGCTGGATGGCATCACTGACTCGATGGAGGTGAGTCTGAGTGAACTCCAGGAGATGGAGATGGACAGGGAGGCCTGGCGTGCTGCGATTCGTGGGGTCACAAAGAGTCGGACACGACTGAGTGACTGAACTGAACTGAACAGAAGTAGTAGATATTAAGAAGACATAACAAGAATACAGAGAAGAACCTTGCAAAAACGATTTTCACAACCCAGATAATCATGATGGTGCGATCACTCACACTCACCTAGAGCTGGACCTCCTGGAATGTGAAGTCAAGTGGGCCTTAGGAAGCATCACTATGAACAGAGCTAGTGGAGGTGATGGGATTCCAGGATTCCAAATCCTGAAAGATGATGCTGTAAAAGTTTTGCATTCAATATGTCAGCAAATTTGGAAAATTCAGCAGTGGCCACAAGACAGGAAAAGGTCAGTTTTCATTCCAATCCCGAAGAAAGGCAATGTCAAAGAAAGCTCGATCTACCACACAGTTGCATTCATCTCACATGCGAGTAAAGTAATGCTCAAAATTCTCCAAGCCAGGCTTCAGCAATACGTAAACTATGAACTTCCAGATGTTCAAGTTGGGTTTAGAAAAGGCAGAGGAACCAGAGATCAAAATGCCAACATCCGTTGGATTGTCAAAAAAGCAAGGGAATTCTAGAAAGAGTTCTACTTCTGCTTTATTGACTATGCCAAACTCTTTGACTGTGTGGATCATAATAAACTGCGGAAAATTCTGAGAGAAATGGGACTACCAGAACACCTGACCTGCCTCTTGAGAAACCTGCATGCAGATCAGGAAGCAACAGTTAGAACTGGACATGGAACAAGAAACTGGTTCCAAATAGGAAAAGGAGTACATCAAGGCTGCTTTTGTCACCCTGCTTATTTAAATTATATGCAGAGTACACCATGAGAAATGCTGGGCTGGAAGAAGCACATGCTGAAATCAAGATTGCTGGGAAAAATATCAATAACCTCAATTATGCAGATAACACCACCCTTATGGCAGAAAGTGAAGAAGAACTAAAGGGCCTCTTGATGAAAGTGAAAGAGGAGAGTGAAAAAGTTGGCTTAAATCTCAACATTCAGAAAACTAAGATTAGGCATCCAGTCCTATCACTTCATGGAAAATAGATGGGGAACCAATGGAAACAATGGCTGACTTTATTTTGGAGGGCTCCAAAGTCACTGCAGATGGTGACTGCAGCCATGAAATTAAAGACCCTTACTCCTTGGAAGAAAAGTTATAACCAAACTAAACAGCATATTAAAAAGCAAATACATTACTTTGTCAACAAAGGTCTGTCTAGTCAAGGCTATGGTTTTTCCAATGGTCATGTGTGGATGTGAGAGTTGGACTGTGAAGAAAGCTGAGTGCAGAAGAATTGATGCTTTTGAACTGTGATGTTGGAGAAGACTTTGAGAGTCCATTGGACTGCAAGGAGATCCAACCAGTCTATCCTAAAGGAGATCAGTCCTGGGTGTTCTTTAGAAGGACTGATGCTAGAGCTGAAACTCCAATACTTTGGCCAGCAGATTCAAAGGTCTGACTCATATGGAAAGACCTTGATGCTGGGAAAGATTGAGGGCAGGAGGAGAAGGCGATGACAGAGGATGAGATGGCTGGATGGCATCACCTACTCAATGGACATGGGTTTGGGTGGACTCAGGGAGTTGGTGATGGACTGGGAGGCCTGGCATGCTGCAGTTCATAGGGTTGCAAAGAGTAGAACATGACTGAGTGACTGAACTGAAACTGAAAGATACTACCATAGAATTGGTGGCTTATGAAGAGCACATACTTGCTTCTCACATATTTGAAAGCTGGGAAGTCCAAGATCAGGGTGAATGCACATTCAGTGTCTGGTGAGAAGCTGCTTTCTGATTCACAGACATCTGCCTCCTCACTGTAACTTCACATGACAGAAGGGACAGGGGAGCTCTTTAGGGTCTCTTTGTTGTTTAGTCCCTAATTTATGTTGCATACTTTGTGACTCCATGGACTGTAGCATGCCAGTCTCCCCTTTCCTTCGCTATCTCCCAGGGTTTGCTCAAACTCATGTCCATTGAGTCAGTGATGTCATCCAACCATCTCATCCTCTATTGCCCCCTTCTTCTCCTGCCCTCAATCTTCCCCAACATTAGTGTCTTTTCCAGTGAGTTAGCTCTTCATATTAGGTAGCCTAGCTATTGGAGCTCCAGCTTAGCATCATTCCTTCCAATGAGTATTCCTGGTTTAATTTTCTTGCTGTCCAAGAAACTTTCAAGAGTCTTCTCCAGTACCACAATTCGAAAACATCCACTCTGGCTTTGAGCCTTTTTATTGTCCAGCTATCACATTCACAATGACTCCTGGAAAACCATAGCTTTAACTAGATGGACCTTTGTTGGCAAAGTGATGTCTCTACTTTTTAATATGCTGATTATATTGGTCATAGCTTTTCTTCTAAGGAGCAAACATCTTTTAATTTCATGACTGCAGTCACTGTCCTGGATGATTTTGGAGCCCAAGAAAATAAAATTTGTCACTGTTTTCAATTCTTCCCCATCTATTTGCCATGAAGTGATAGGCCCAGATACCATGATGTCAGTTTTTTTTTTTTTAAATTCTGAGTTTTAAGCCAGCTTCTTCACTCTTCTCTTTCACCCTCATCAAGAGGCTTTTTAGTTGCTCTTCACCTTCTGCCATTAGAGCGGTCACTTAGTCATGTCTGACTCTTTTTTACACCATGGACTATAGCCTACCAGGCTCCTCTGCCCATGAAATTCTCCAGGCAAGAATACTAAAGTGGGTTGCCATTTCCTTTTCCAGGGGATGTTCCCGACCCAGAGATTGAACCCATATTTCCCAAGTTGCAGACACTCTACTGACTGAGTCACCAGGGAAGCCATTAGAGTGGTATAATCTGCTATCTGAGGTTGCTGATATTTCTCTTGGAAATCTTGATTCCAGCTTGTGATTTATCCAGCCAAGCATTTTACATTATGTACTTGGCATATGAGTTTAATAAGCAGAGTGACAATATATAGGCTAGACATACTCTTTTTCCAGTTTTGAAACAGTCCATTGTTCCATGTCCAGTTCTAACTGTTGCTTCTTAACTTGCATATGGGTTTCTCAGGAGGCCCCTGAGGTAACTCTGAGAGACTACTCCAAAGAAACAGTGGTGGGAATTCAAAGTATAAGATTTTGGTGAAGGGGGGGTTCAATGCAATGAAGCCCTCATTTTACAAAAGGTTTTCTGTTAGTCACAAGGAACTGATGTCACCATGGAGGCATTTGGGATTTAGTGCTTTTCTAGATTTAAGGAGATATCTTACCTGTCTCCTGAGAAACCTGTATACAGGTCAAGAAGCAACAGTTAGAACCCAGTATGGAACAATTGATTGGTTCAAGATTGAGAAAGCAGTACTACAGGGCTGCCTGCTGTCACCCTGTTTGTTTAACTTAGATGAGTTACAAGCTGAAAGCAAGATAAGTGGGAGAAACATCAGCAGCCTCTGACATGCAGGTGATACCACTCTAATGGTCAAAAGCAAAGAGAAACTAAAGAGGCTCCTGATGAGGATGAAGGAATAGAGAGAAAGAGCTGGCTTAAGACTAAATATTAAAAAACAAACAAACAAACCCAAAAAACTAATATCATGGCATCCAGCCCCATAAATGCATGGCAGATAAAAGGGGAGAAGATGGAAGTAGTGACAGATTTCATGTTTTTGAACTCCAAAATCACTGTGGACAGTGATTGCAGCCATGAAATCAGAAAATTGCTTCTTGGCAGGAAAGTGATTACTTCCTGGCAAACTTAGTGTGTTGTAAAGCAGAGACATTACTCTGCTCACAAAGGTCCATATAGTCAAGGCTATGGTCTTCCCAGTGGTCATGTATAGTTGTGAAAGCTGGATTGTAAAGAAAGCAGAATGCCAAAGAATTGATGCCTTCAAACTATGGTGCTGGAGAAGCCTCCTGAAAGTCCCTCGGAGAGAAAGGAGATCAAACCAGTCAATCTTAAGGGAGATCAACCCTGAATATTCACTGGAAGGAATGATGCTGAAGCTGAAGCTCCAGTATTATGGTCATCTGATGTCAATAGATGACTCATTGGAAAACTCCCTAATACTGGGAAAGATCAAAGGCAGAAGGAGAAGAGTGTGTCAGAGGATGAGATGGATGTATGGCATCAACAATACAATGAACATGAGCTTGGGCAAACTCTGGGAGATGGTGAGGCTCAGGGAGGCCTGGAGTGCTGCAGTCAATGAGGTCACTAAAAGTTGGACATAACTGGGTGACTGAACAACAGCAAACAGGTATATGAAGATGCAAGGACTGGAATCATGAAATCAGTTCCTGAAAATATCTACCTATCTAAAGACACCTTCCACTTGTTTGCCTGGAGCACAGAGTGCCTCACTCTCCAATCTGAATTTCCTTCAAGGACTTTCAAAGGTCAGCAGCTGAACAGTGTTATTGTTCAATCACTGACAAATGCTCTTGTTAAGTGCCAATCTGTATTTGACAGGCGCTTGAATTTGCATTCTGTAACAAGCTGAGAATAAACTGTAATAATTTTGCTCACTTATAAAAAAGACCTTATATATTCCTGAAGTATATAGAAGAATATATCAATGTTCATATAAGTAAAATTAAAAGAAATTTTTTGTTTTGAAAAGGAGAAGTTTGTAAATGAGGTAACCTGATACAGGCTCCTGTTATCAAATGCAAAGTCCTATATTTTAAGCAAAGTGGGTTTAGAATCCCTTAGAAGAAATGGAGTAGCCATCATAGTAAACAAAGGAGTCCAAAATGCAGTACTTGGATGCAATGTCAAAAATGACAGAATGATTTCTGATCTTTTCCAAGGCAAACCAATCAATATCACAGTAATCCAAATCTATGCCCCGATCAGTAATGCTAAAGGAGCTGAAGTTGAATGGTTCTATGAAGACTTTCAAGATCTTCTAGAACTAACACCCAAAAAAGGTGTCCTTTTATTTTAGGGGACTAGAATGCAAAAGTAGGAAGTCAAGAGATACCTGGAGTAACAAGCAAATTTGGCCTTGGAGTACAAAATGAAGCAGGGCAAAAAGTTTTGTCAAGAGTATACACTGGTCATAGCAAACACCCTCTTCCAACATCACAAGAACATCTTCCATCTACACATGGACATAACCGGATGGTCAATACTGAAATCATATTGATTATATTCTTTGCAGCCAAGGATGGAGAAGCTCTATACAGTCAAAAACAAAACAAAACAAAACAAAACAAAAAAACAAAAAACAAACCAGGAGCTGACTGTGGCTCAGATCATGAATGCTTTATTGCCAAATGCAGAATTAAATGGAAGAAAGTAGGAAAAACCACTAGACCATTCAGGTATGTCCTAAAAAAATCCCTTATGATTATACAGTGGAAGTGTCAAATAGATTCAAGGGATTAGATCTGATAGACAAAGAGTACTTGAAGACCTATGGATGGAGGTTCATGACATTGTACAAGAGGCAGTGATCAAGACGACCCACAAGAAAAATAAATGCAAACAGGCAAAATGGCTGTCTGAGGAGACCTTACAAATAGCTGAGAAAAGAAGAGAAGCTAAAGGGAAAGGGGAAAAGGAAAGATTATACACATTTGAATGCAGAGTTCCAAAGAATAGCAAGGAGAGATAAGAAAGTGTTCCTCAGTGGTCAATGCAAAGAAATAGAGGTCAACAAAGAATGGGAAAGACTAGAGATCTCTTCAAGAAAATGAGAGATACCAAGGGAATATTTCATGCAAAGAAGGGCACAATAAAGGACAGAAATGATATGGGCCTAAGAGAAGCAAAAGATATTAAGAAGATGAAGCAAGAATACACAGAAGAACTATACAAAAAAGATCTTCATGAACCAAATAACCACGATGGTGTGATCACTCACCTAGAGCCAGACATCCTGGAAAGTAAAGTCAAGTGGGCCTTAGGAAGCATCACTACAAGCAAAGCTAGTGGACATGATGGGATTCCACTTGAGCTATTTCAAATCCTAAAAGGTGATGCTGTGAAAATGCTGCACTCAATATACCAGAAAATTTGGAAAATTCAGCAGTGGCCACAGGACTGGAAAGATCAGTTATCATTCCAATCCCCAAAAAAAGGCAATGCCAAAGAATGCTCAAACTACCACAAAATTGCACTCATCTCACTCCTTTAAGATGGACTGGTTGGATCTCCTTGGAGTCCAAGGGACTCTCAAGAGTCTTCTCCAACACCACAGTTCAAAAGCATAAATTCTTAGGCACTCAGCTTTCTTTATAGTCCAACTTTCACTTCCATACATGACTGCTGGAAAAACCAAAGCTTTGACTAGACAGACTTAGTTGGCAAAGTAATGTCTCTGCTTTTTAATATGTTGTGTAGGTTGATCACAGCTCTTCTTCCAAGGAGAAAGATTTGATTTCATTGTCTTTTGATTTCATCTCTGCAGTCAACAATTACAGTGATTTTGGAGCCCAGAAAAAAAAAAGTCTGTCACTGTTTCCATTATTTTCCCATCATTTGCCATGAAGTGATGGGACCTGATGCTATGAGCTTAGTTTTCTGAATGTTGAGTTTAAGCCAACTTTTTCACTCTCCTCTTGCACTCTCATCAGGAGGTTCTTTAGTTCTTCTTCTCTTTCTGCAATAAGGGTGGTATCATGTACATGTCTGAGGTTATTGATATTTCTCCCAGCAATCTTGATTCCAGCTTGTGCTTCATCCAGCCTGACATTTTCCATGATGTACTCTGCATACAAGTTAAATAAGCACAGTCAAAATATACAGCCTTGATGTATTCCCTTCCCAATTAGGAACCAGTCTGTTGTTCCACATTGGAACAACTCTAACTATTGCTTTTTGACCTGCATACAGATTTCTGTGAGTCAGATCAGGTGGTCTGGTATTCCCATCTCTTTAAGAATTTTCCACCGTTTGTAATGATGCACACAAACAAAGGCTTTTGAAGTCAAAAAAGCAGAATTAGATATTTTTCTGGCACTCTCTTGCTTTTTTGATGGTCGAATGGATTTGGCAATTTGATCTCTGGTTCCTCTGCCTTTTCTAAAATCAGATTGAACCTCTAGAAGTTTATTGTACCCATACTGTTGAAGTCTGTCTTGGAGAATTTTGAGCAAAGTAATGCTTTGCTCCTTGGAAGAAAAGCTATGATCAACCTATTCAGTTCAATCACTCAGTCGTGTCTATTTGCGACCCCATGAATCGCAGCATGCCAGGCCTCCCTGTCCATCACCATCTCCTGGAGTTCACTCAGACTCACGTCCATCGAGTCCGTGATGCCATCCAGCCATCTCATCTTCTGTCGTCCTCTTCTCCTCCTACCCCCAATCCCTCCCAGCATCGGAGTCTTTTCCAATGAGTCAACTCTTCATATGAGGTGGCTAAAGTATTGGAGTTTCAGCTTTAGCATCAGTCCTGCCAAAGAAATCCCAGGGCTGATCTCCTTCAGAATGGACTGATTGGATATCCTTGCTGTCCAAGGGACTCTCAAGAGTCTTCTCCAACACCACAGTTCAAAAGCATCAATTCCTCAGCGCTCAGCCTTCTTCACAGTCCAACTCTCACATCCATCCATTCATGACCACAGGAAAAACCATAGCCTTGACTAGACAGACCTTAGTCAGCAAACTAATGTCTCTGCCTTTGAATATGCTATCTAGGTTGGTCATAACTTTTCTTCCAAGGAGTAAGTGTCTTTTAATTTCATGGCTACAGTCACCATCTGCAGTGATTTTGGAGCCCCCAAAAATAAAGTCTGACACTGTTTCCACTGTTTCCCCATCTATTTCCCATGAAGTGATGGGACCGGATGCCATGATCTTCGTTTTCTGAATGTTGAGCTTTAAGCCAACGTTTTCACTCTCCACTTTCACTTTCATCAACAGGCTTTTTAGTTCCTCTTCACTTTCTGCCATAAGGGTGGTGTCATCTGCATATCTGAGGTTATTGATATTTCTCCCAGCTTGTGTTTCTTCCAGTCCAGCGTTTCTCATGATGTACTCTGCATATAAGTTAAATAAGCAGGATGACAATATACAGCCTTGACGTACTCCTTTTCCTATTTGAAACCAGTCTGTTGTTTCATGTCCAGTTCTAACTGTTGCTTCTTGAGCCGCATACAGATTTCTCAAGAGGCTGGTCAGGTGGTCTGGTATTCCATCTCTTTCATAATTTTCCACAGTTTATTGTGATCCACACAGTCAAAGGCTTTGGCATAGTCAATAAAGCAGAAATAGATGCTTTTCTGGAACTCTCTTGCTTTTTCCATGATTCAGCGGATGTTGGCAATTTGATATTTGGTTCCTCTGCCTTTTCTAAAACCAGCTTGAACATCTGGAAGTTCACGGTTCACGTACTGCTGAAGCCTGGCTTGGAGAATTTTGAGCATTACTTTACTAGCAGGTGAGATGAGTGCAATTGTGTGGTAGTTTGAACATTCTCTGGCATTGTCTTTCTTTGGGATTGGAATGAAAAGTGACCTTTTCCAGTCCTGTGGCCACTACTGAGTTTTCCAAATTTGCTGGCATATTGAGTGCAGCACTTTCACAGCATCATCTTTCAGGATTTGAAATAGCTCAATAGGAATTCCATCACCTCCACTAGCTTTGTTTGTAGTGATGCTTTCTAAGGCCTACTTGACTTCACATTCTAGGATGTCTGGCTCTACATGAGTGATCACACCATCGTGATTATCTGGGTCGTGAAGATCTTTTTTGTACAGTTCTTTTGTGTATTCTTGCCTGTTTCTTAACTCTATCTATCAGATCTAGGCCCTTAAATCTATTTCTCACTACCACTGTATAATCATAAGGGATTTGATTTAGGTCATACCTGAATGGTCTAGCAGTTTTCCCCACTTTCTTCAATTTAAGTCTGAATTTGGTAATAAGAAGTTCATGATCTGAGCCATAGTCAGCTCCTGGTCTTGTTTTTGTTGACTGTATAGAGCTTCTCCATCTTTGGTTGCAAAGAATATAATCAATCTGATTTCGGTGTTGACCATCTGGTGATGTCCATGTGTAGAGTCTTCTCTGTGTTGTTGGAAGAGGGTGTTTGCTATGATCAACCTATACAACATATTAAAAAGCAGAGACATTACTTTGCCAACAAAGTCTGTCTAGTAAAAATTTTGGTTTTTCTAGTATTCATGTATGGATGTGAGAGTTGCACTATAAAGAAAGCTGAATGCCTAAGAAATGATGCTTTTGAACTGTGGTGTTGGAGAAGACTCTTGAGAGTCCCTTGGACTCCAAGGAGATCCAACCAGTCCATCCTAAAGGAAATCTGTCCTGAATATTTATTGGAAGCATTGATGCTGAAGCTGAAACTCCAATACTTTGGCCACCTGATGCGAAGAACTGACTCATTGGAAAAGATCTTGATGCTGGGAAAGATTCAAGGCAGGAAGAGAAGAGGGTGGCAGAGGATGAGACAGTTGGATGGCATCTCCAACTCTATGGACATGAGTTTGTGTAAGCTCCGGGAGTTGGTGATGGACAGGGAAGGCTGGTGTGCTTCAGTCCATGGGGTCAAGTAAGGGAGAACATATGGCTTATGCCCCACTCCCCACCAAAAAAAAAAAAAGAAAGAAAGAAAACAAACTACCTGATGGTTTGTGGAGAGAACTTTTTATAGGTAAGATTTGGGGTGAGGGCTGCAGGTTTTGTGACTTTCATTTGATTGAATGGTTGTGAAGTAATAGGGTGGTATTCCAGGTATCTTATACTCTGCAGGAAGTTACATTCTCCACCTAAGTGTAGACCTTAGGTCCATCAGTAGAGTTCAAAAGTGTATTGTTATACATATTCCTTGAGAGCTTTGTGGAATATTGTCCTGCCCCAAGGCTGCACTATTATTTCTCATTTGTTTTTTCTTTGTTTCTCATTACTCCCTTTCCCTGATTAGGAACTGTTTGAATTTGCTGTTTGGAAATCAGGGAACTTTTAGGAGGCTAAGATCAGTTTTCTTCCCAACTCCAAAGAAGGGCAGTGCCAGAGAATGTTCAAATTACCTCAGAATTGCGCTCGTTTTACCCACTAGCAAAGTAATGCTCAAGATCCTCCAAACTGGGCTTCAACAGTATGTGAATTGAGAACTTCCAGATATGCAAGCTTGATTTAGAAAAGGCAGAGGCACCAGAGATCAAATTGGCACCCATTGGTGGCTCAGATGGTAAAGCATCTGCCTGCAATGTGGGAGACCCTGGTTCGATTCCTGGGTCGGGAAGATCCCCTGAAGAAGGAAATGGCAATCCACTCCAGCACTCTTGCCTGGAAAATGCCTCGGACAGAGGAGCCTGATAGGCTACAGTCCATGAGGTCGCAAAGAGTTGGACACGACTGAGCGACTTCACTAATGGATCATAGAAAAAACAAGAAAATTCAAGAAAAACATCTGCTTCCTTGACTACACTAAGGTCTTTGACTGTGCAGATCACAACAAACTGAAAAATTTTGAGAGATGGGAATACCAGATCACCTTACCTACCTCCTGAAAAACCTTTATGCAGGTCATGAAGCAGCAACAGTTAGAATGAGACTTAGAACAATGGACTTGTTAAAAATTGGGAAAGGAGTACATCAAGGCTGTACATTGTCACTCTGCTTATTTAACTCATATGCATAATACATCATGAAAAATGCTGGGCTGAATGAAGCACAGCTGGAATCAAGCTTGCTGGGAGATATATCAATAACCTCAGATATGCAGATGATACCACTCTTTAGACATCATTTTAAGTAACAGAGATACTACTTTGCCTACAGAAGTCCGGATAGTCAAGCTATGATTTTCTAGTAGTCACATACAGATGAGAAAGCTGGACAATAAAAAAGAATGAGTGCCAAAGAATTGATGCTTTTGAACTATGGTACTGGAGAAGACTCTTGGGAGTCCCATGGACTGCAAGGAGATCACACCAGTCAATCTTAAAGGAAATCAGTCCTGAATATTCTTTGGAAGGACTGATGCTAAAGCTGAAGCTCCAATACTTTGGCCACATGATGGTTAAGAGCCAAATCGTTGGAAAAGACTCTGATAATGGGAGAGATTGAGAGCAGGAGAAGAAGGGGATGACAGAGGATGAGATGGTTGTATGCATCACCAACTCAATGCACATGTGTTTGAGCAAGCTCCAGGAGGTAGTGATAGACAGGGAAGCCTGGCTTGCTGCAGTCCATGGGGTCACGAAGAATCGGACATGACTGAGCGAATAACAATACAATAAACAGCCTCCTTACTACAAATGAAAAATAGGGGCCACGGAAAGGATTTGTACCAGAGAGGGCCCCAAAGGGTCTTGTTTCATTTCTTCTGGCTCAGTTTGGCATGTTAACTTGGATAGTGGTGTAAGAGCTTCAGTTTAGGAGCATCTGAAAATGGGATGATAAGAGACCTGTTTAGATTCCTGATGTATCATACAAGTTCAACTGTATACTTGTATTCTTTTAAGGGGCACAATCATCATATTTAAACATAAAATTGAAATGATATAAACGTGCAAGAGTTCTAAAGGACACTATATTGAACTACCACATGAAAAATTTGTGTTTAAGATGCCCAAAGAAGTATCTTCTAATAAATAATGTTTGAGATCTTTTAGGATTTTTATACTTTTCACACCAAAATTATATTTGCAAATTCATATTTCACCTGAAAATGTGTCATGAGCAATATAACATTAATAAATATTACCTTATATCTCTTTTGCCATTCATAATATTTAGTAAATATATTGACAGTTAAAAAAAACACACAGACATAACATGAGAGCTGTGAATTCAGTTTAATTTGGGAACTTTCTGAAATAGTCATAGGGACAGAATGAAGGGACCAAATAGGTGATTGAATAGTTAATCCTACTAGGGGATTGTAAGTAGACCCTATAAGTTAATGATTACTTGAGAAAGCAGGTTTGCTTAGCCACAAAAGCATGCAACAGAAGCCTGAGATATGCCCCCAAACAATAAAACAGTGTTGGCATGAGACCTACATCCTGCCCAGTGAGCTCAGTATGTTAGTAACCTCCAAAACGTGTTATCTGGCCCCTAAGCCATTTTCTTTGCACAGTGCCCCTGAAACAATCAAACGATAGTAGAAAATCAGGCCTATAACCTTCCCAGTGGTGTCATCAAGTTAAAGACTCCCCAAACAAGCTCTGTGCACTTGAAAAACAATCATTTATGGAAAGATGCATTTTCAAAATGAAAGACCCTCATTATACTGAGACTTGAAAATATTTTTTCCAGAGTGCTATGACAGCCCTGGCCTAATGATATAGGGAGGGACAAGCATACTTTCCTGCCCTAAGTGAGGGAGGAACAGATGATGGAAACATGTCTATGCAAGAAAGACAAATAAGGTCTTCTCTATTGCTCCACTTTTCCTCTGATTATGAAATGAAGCTCTTGGGACACAATATTTCTCACCTGCCTGCTTTTAAACCTCACAAGTGTCCTATTCTAATAAATCACTTACCTACCACTCTGCTGTTGCTGAATTCTCTGCACTGAGACATTTCATGGTTTCAATAGCTCTGAGGAACTACTCTGAAGAGGTAAGAAGAGAGGCCAGAAGACATGTGATTTTGGTTGAGGAGTTACTTACAATTCTGAATACATCTCAATAGGAGGTTGGTGCTAGTCATAAAGAACAAATAACTTAGTTAATGATTTTAGTGTTTTTCTAAGTATGGGAAGCTGTAAGAATCCAGGTTCATAAAAAACTTTTTCTGCAATATACCTATTTAAGGCCCTGATTTGCCTGTTTTCCTACAGCATAGATTGCCTCATTCTGCTCTTTGCCTTGATGGCATCCTTCCAGAGTGTACAGTAGGTCAGGGACTGCAGTGGCTAAGGACTTAATCTATATAGAATTGGATGATGAACAACATCCCCTATTTCACAGTATAATGGAGAGACAACTGGAGAAAGAATCAGATGGAATATAAATTTTTATTTAAAAAAATATTCATTTACTTTTGTTGTAGCTGTTATGGTTTTGTTTTGAAAATATTGGGTTGGGCAAAAGCAGTATGTTTTCCAGATATACAGTGGAAATAAGTGACTCTGAATTTCAACATTTTCCATATTAATGAAAGCTGTTCATAGTTAACTACATTATCCCACTGCAACCGACTCCTTCACCATTCCTATCTCCCTCCATCCCTTTGGAAGTCTATAATATATTCAAAGTGATGTAAGTAGTACATGCCTTTTGTGATTTAAATGATAAACTTGGTTACATAGGCTGTTTTGAATTGTGCAATAGAAAATGTTTTACATTATAATATTCATGCATCAATTTTCAAAGAGCTATTAAAAGTAGCATTCAAACACTTCTCCCAGGACTTTAAAAACTTAAGAATTGATATTTTTTCTGGTTGTTTAGAAGTTGTTGAACCAATTAGTACCACTTATAACACTTTAAAACAAATAAGGGTACTCTAGAGACAATGTTTACAGTTTGAAATTTTTTTATTTGGTGTAAAATCAAAGACTTATGTAAGGACAGAATCTGGTTAAATATGACTTTGAATTTATTGAGCTGGTGATTAGCAACTTCCTTGCTCTTTTTTGGAAATATTTATGACTCAAATTTCAATCATCTCAGTTGGGCTACTGCTTGACCTCATGTCTGTGTTTATCTCTTTTGATTCTTTAGTTTAATTTTTATGCATAAAACAAACATGCATAATACATTTATGCATATACACTACTGTAATGAAAACTGACATAATGGATTTGTTTAAAATTAGATGATTCAAGAACTTAATATAACCATGCAGGTAAATAAACATGCCAATGATGCAGCAGAGAAAAGACAAGTTGTTCATGACTTAATTTATTTTGAGAAATAGGAAAATTGATCCAGCATCTTGGGAAGAAGTAATTATTTCTTCTATGTTTGGACACAGTGTTTTTTTAATATATAAAACTATAGATACAGCATTATTACCAATCTTATTCTTTCCACCTTTCATCCTCCTCATTTCCTACTACCTCTCTTTATCTTTTAGTGCTTTTTCTGTGAAAAATATTAAGGCTGTGTAAGATGCAATGATAAATCAACCATGAACCAAAGTTGCAATTCAGTATGAATACCTATGCAGCATTGAAATTCACAAATTAGCCATCTCATGAGTCCATGAAAATGACAATGGCAGTGATTTCTACTTAAGCATTTGTCGAGATGTTTTATTGCACACATGATAGAATAACTAGAGTGATAAGAGAAGTGAAAGAGCCATGTATGGTACATTTTTCACAAGCAACTTTGCCATAAACATATTTGCCTTTAACTTTTTTACCACATAAGTAATTGGCTGTAAGGCAATTTTGCTGTAAGAGACAAAATAATAAAAAATAGAAGAGGGGCATTTAAAAAGAGATAATAAAACATGAAAAAATGAGTAAAAAATTAAAAACTTCTATTATGAAATACAAAATATTTGAAGACATTTAAAATGTGTGTAGATTTGTGGCAATAGTGAAGAAATAACTGATTTTATTTTGTGGATTATACATAAGCTCTTGTCTTCCATGTGTTTTGTTCATAATATTTTATAATTTGTTATTGCTTCTCATCATTTGGCATCATGCTTTTTCTTATTCATTAACATTTCTTCCTTTTTTAAAAAAAAAGTTATTATTTTCCAAACAGTAGGATACATATTTGTAATTAAGCTTTGTACTGTGTTGTGAAAGTCTCTGTACTGTTGTTTGGTCTTGGCTAGTTTCACATGTCCATTAATGGATGTTTCAAAGTTCGCTGGGAAATACAAGTTCAACTCTGTGCCTTCTAGGACCTCAGCCTCTTTAACCTCTAGTGTGGTAGGTTTCAAAATAAGAAACCAACTCTTTTCAAATTATCATCATCTGTCAGGTCAATAAAACCATCAATGATATTGCTAACTGGAAAAAAAAATACTAAAAACATTTCAACTAGTTGAAACCAAACTATTGAACCAAAAATTGTCAACCAGTTATTTCCTTTCACAGCAAAATTGCCCTATGGCCAATTATTATATGGCAAAAATGCTTGTGGCAAAGCTGTTTACCTTGTAAAGACAAAGCTCACAGTGAAAACCTAGAACCTATAAGAGTAACCAGGTACTGGGTAATATATAAGAATTTGTGGGGACTCAGTTGAGGCTAACTTCCTGAGGTGTTCCAAGTGAGACTGGTTTGAGGGAGTAGTCTCTGCCTTTAGTGGCAGCCATTTCTTCAAGTTTCAAGGTGGAGACTCATTGTTTGTTTATTTTCTCCTTTTATAACTGGAAGAAGAGAAAAGGAAGAGAGAAAGGTAGGGAGGAGAGATAAAAGAAAGGTTGATTGAGGCCTGTCTCTAAGGCAGATTTTCCCCCACTTATAAAGTTTACATGAAACATTTATGTTAGATTCATAATTCAGTCCACCGAACTTTAGTGGCATATATATAGGGACCTATTGCTATCAGGGGCTATTCTAGACCTTTAATATATATCATTATAAAAAGTGTAACAGAGTTCAGAAGTCAGTAAAGTCATTTACTGCTCAGGGCCAGATGGTAAATATTTTGGCTTTGAAGGATACACAGTTTCTGTCTTAAGTCCTCACCTGTGCTTTTGTAATGCAAAAGCAGCCATAAACTGAAGAAGCTAGTGAGCATCAGTTCAGTTCAGTCGCTCAGTCGTGTCCGACTCTCTGCAACCCCATGAAGTGCAGCACGCCAGGCCTCCCTGTCCATCACCAACTCCCGGAGTTCACTCAAACTCACATCCATCGAGTCAGTGATGCCATCCTGCCATCTCATCCTCTGTCATCCTCTTCTCTTCCTGTCTCCAATCCCTCTCAGCATCAGAGTCTTTTCCAGTGAGTCAACTCTTCGCATTAAAGGATTTTCTTACACTTTTCAGTTCAGTTCAGTTCAGTTGCTCAGTCGTGTCCGACTCTTTGCGACCCCATGAATCGCAGCACGCTAGGCCTCCCTGTCCATTACCATCTCCCAGAGTATAGCCATGTTCAAATAAAACTTCATTTACAAAAACAAGTTCGGAAGGATTTATCCTATGGGATGTAATTTGCCAACTCCTCAATATTCTTATTGATAGTGATTCGAAAGATTGCCATGTCTCTGGACAAAAGATATAACATTACCTATGTTCAAATTGTTATCTCAAGTATGGGTTTTATTTGGAGAGGGGGTATAGGTTAGACTTTAATTATATGATACATAATGAATTTTATGACAAAGGGACTCCAAAATGATGAAATTCTGCCTTGGTCTATTCACTCATTTGTGATGTGACTCTTTGGGTTTATTATATACATAGAATAATACTAGTTAGGAGGCAGAACTTAATTACTTCAATGGAGAGCTATGTGAAACATGCCACAACCCACAAGAGATAAGAGTCTCTGCATCCCCTTAAGTCCAAATCCAAATGTCAAGATCTTTTATGTTCTCACTGGCCATATGATAAATGAAAGTGAAAGAGTAAGTTCATGTCCAGGTTTTACTACAACTAAGCAAACCTAGCTCTGTGAACTTGCCCAATAGTAGAGGTAGATGAGCGTTCCTTAACCTTACAATCAGCAAATCATTTTCCTTTTGGGAAAAACAAACAAGATTGGTAGAAGAAAGATGTTTTTGGTATACAGTGATAGCAAGAGCTGTCCTCCCTTCAAGGGCTTATAATTTGATTTACTTTTCTTTCTTTCTTTCCTTTCTTCTCTCCCTCTTTCTTTTTTTTTGGCTTAAGCTACAGATTTATCTTCTCACAATTCTAGAGACTGAAGTCCAGGATCAAGGTGACAGCAGGATTAGTTTTATTTGAAGCATCTTTTCCTGGCTTGCAGATGACTGTCCTCTTTCTGCCTGTTCACGTGGTTTTCCCTCTGCAACACAAGTGTCTCTTGCCATCCTAGATATATTAGAATATGGACCCACCCTAAACATCTCCATTTAACTTATTTATTGTTTTAAAGACCATATTTCCAAATAAAGTTACACATTCTAAAGCACTAGGAGTTGGGACTTCAGTAAATGAATTTCTAGGGGATACAATTCCGCCTCAAACACATTGAATAAGGGTAGACTGCCCTTCAATGGCAGAGGTCTCAGCTGTGTGTCCTCTTTAGGATTTTTAAAGGCATTGTTGAGACATAATTGATAAACATGTATATTTCAGGTATACAATGATTTCTTACGATAAAGAGAAAACCTGGATTCTGACAACTGACTACCAAATATTTTTATCAGAATTTAGTGGGAACTCAACCAAGGTAACATGAATGTAAAATGTTGAAGCCTAAGATATGGGAACAGAAGAACCCACAAGAAACTAGTGCAGAGCAGTATTATAAATTTGAATGCCATTTCATCTAGAGGATTAAAAAAAATAAACAAATGATTTCACATAGGGAAAATCTAACTTCAAAACGTGATACAGTGAAGTTTCCTTTGCAGAAAAGCAGAAGCATTGCTCAGATATGCTTGTGAGATACTAGATCTTGAAGCTCATGCCACTGACTAGTTGTATTAAAAATAACCAAAAGAAAATGAGTTCATTGATTGCCGCACTAATTGGCCATTGCTTGAATCTTGGCAGTGCCAAGCCTGGCTCCCTTCAGAAAAAAGAGACCAAGCACCAGCATAATAGGTTTACTATTCCCTTTGGGTTGTTATAAACAAAATCAATATGTACTAATGACTGCAGCAATAAATTTGGTCATACTTCATAGGGTAACATTCTGCACTTACCCAGTTGTTGGTTTGACATAGAGTAATAGAGTTTACCCTTTTTAAGTTGTAAATTATTATGAAAATGCTGAGCCTAACAGTAAAATGCATTTGGGATGTTTTTAAGCTTAGGAAATATTGGTAATACTTCCACTAAGCATACTATTAAAATAAATAAATAGTATTTATTGCTTGGTTCCCAGCTGCAGCCAGATGAAAAGCAGTAGGAAAGGAGAAATAAGACATCCATATTTATCAAATCCACAAGGCTCATGTTTACTTAATTCACTTCCAAAGAGTTGTTTACATCAGAGAACAAAAAGAGAGCTTTCTTTTTATTTCAGAGGCTCATTTCAGTGAAGATGATATGGATGATGGTACTGATAGTTTGCAATTGTGTTAACTGAAAAACTAATACTTATGAGTTTATTGATGACTTTTACCCATCATTATTTTTACTTTGATACGCTTTTTGACTTAAATTTTATCACAACTTCTAGATAATGTTTTGGTATCTAAGGTTAAATGAAGAACTAGTCTTTTTGTGTACAATAATACACTCACACATATACATAGAAATATATGGATAGGTACATATATGTCTACATATAAATTAGATTTATACGTGCGTGTAATATACAATGGTATGGCACCCCACTCCAGTACTGTTGCCTAGAAAATCCCATGGACGGAGGAGCCTGGTAGGCTGTAGTCCATGGAGTCATGCAGAGTTGGACACGACTGAGCAACTTCACTTTCACTTTTCACTTTCATGCACTGGAGAAGGAAATGGCAACCCACTCCAGTGTTCTTGCCTGGAGAATCCCAGGGACGGGGGAGCCTGGTGGGCTGCCATCTATGCGCACAGAGTTGAACACGACTGAAGTGACTTAGCAGCATTGCATTTGTGAGATTATATTCAGAGATACCATATAATAAAGTAATTTTCAGTCTATATTTCATTATAATTAAAAATTGTTCCTCTCTCACAAATACTTTTCAATAAATTTATGATTATCTTTGGTAAATAGACACATTGATTTGTATGGATTTAATATACTGTAGAAATGTTCACCCCGTCATACGTATGATTGTAGAAAGATGTGTGTGTATGTCTGTGTTATGTGTATACAAACCAATCTGTTATTTTTTTTTATATATAGCTCAGAGAAAGACTTTAAATCATTTACTTTCCTTGAATGCACACATAATATGGGTAGAAAAGCAAAGAAAGTTTGCATAGGAAATAGTAAAGGGAAGTCAATTTAGGAATAAAATTGAATTTCAGTGTTCTCCATCTCATCTCCCTCCTGAGTAATTTACATTGCACTTACTCTTTCTCTCACAAATTTGAAATGTGACCACATTTTTTTTCCTTGCATTATGTGATGGGCATATGTCTTTTTAAAATAATACTACGAGCTGCTTTTTGAAAGCCTAGAAAAAGTTCTACTTTTAACAAATTTCGCAAATACCTGGCACAGTTTTAGGCATATAAAACTGTTCAATAAATACTTGTTGAATTTAAAATTATATAGCACCCAGGAAATTGTTTGGATCTGGCTTTAGGCATAAGTAAAAGAGTTAAAGAGATGACAGAGGTCAGTTAAAATAAAAACAGTGGGATGTGCCTATTTGGCTTATCCTTAATAATCAACATTCTATGATCTTTTTACATTTTTGAGAGATATATTTATTTTAAATAATATTTTAATGTTTTATTGTATGTCATGAAATTAAAAGACGCCTACTCCTTGGAAGGAAAGTTTTGACCAACATAGACAGCATATTAAAAAGCAGAGACATTACTTTGCCAACAAAGGTCTGTCTAGTCAAAGCTATGGTTTTTCCAGTGGTCATGTATGGATATGAGAGTTGGACTGTAAAGAAAGCTGAGTGCCAAAGAATTGATGCTTTTGAACTGTGGTGTTGGAGAAGACTCTTGAGAGTCCCTTGGACTGCAAGGAGATCCAACCAGTCCATTCTAAAGGAGATCAGTCCTGGGTGTTTGTTAGAAGGACTGATGCTAAAGCTGAAACTCCAATGCTTTGGCCACCTCATGCAAAGAGTTGACTCATTGGAAAAGACTCTGATGCTGGGAGGGATTGGGGGCAGGAGGAGAAGGGGATGACAGAGGATGAGATGGCTGGATGGCATCACCGACTTGATGGACGTGAGTTTGATTGAGCTCTGGGAGACAGTGATGAACAGGGAGGCCTGGCATGCTCTAATTCATGGGGTCGCAAATAGTCAGACACGACTGAACAACTGAACTGAACTGAACCTTATGTTTGTTGATCAAAAAAGAATATCAATGTTGTATATTATATTATGCAGTAAGCTGCATATAAAATGCTGTGGAGGAAAAAAAAGAAAACTGAATTGTTTCCACCCTCAATGAACCTATTTTAAAACTTGATCCTGTTGCCTCTTTTTAAAATACAGCAGTTCCCATGAAATTCTAACCAGGCTATATGTTTTTATTAGGTACTAGAATACACTGTTAAGCATCTGGTTACTTTGAGATTATGGCTTAACTGGCCAGAACAAGTATTTTCTTCTATCCAATCCAGTGATTTTCTACAAAAGAATTATTTCATCATTCTGGTCACTGTGCATCCTAAGAGAGGTTTTGCATTCAAGTGTTGATACTTTCTCATTAATATGGAGTCATTGGAGACTGAAATTGCAGGTGGAGAGGTGTCCATATGTCGTCAAATGTTGACAGATAGTCTCCCAGTAATGGGAGAGTGGAGTGAAGACAGTGTGCTGCCAAGTGAATTGGAAATGCAGATGCTGAATCATTAATGGTTTAAAATGTAAAGCATCTGATCTGTATAATTTTAGGAAATGTATCAGACTCTCATATTCTTTGAAGACATTTCAGGTAAACTCTATGTCTTATAACACAAAACTGCTTAAGGTGTTAGTTTTTTGAGGGGAGAAATAGGGGTTGTCTTAACATTAGCAGCATTCTAAACAAGTACTAGTGGTAAATGCCTAAATGCATTAGCTAAATGTGTTCCCTTCCTCTCAGACCCTATACGTGTAAAAGAGATCTAGAATGCTCTAGCATAGATGTGTAGCCGAACTGTAAGCAGCTTAGTGTATATTTACAGAGGGTTGAACACAGCAACTCCATTAGTATTAAGGCCTGGTTTCTAAATTATTCTGAGCTATTGAGGGAAGTTTGCAATGGATTATTTTATGACAACACTATCCCTTTCTGCCACCACGGGATGAATACCAGAGACATTAGATATATTTCAAGTAAGTTCCAAGACTTAATGCCTTCTGTCATTGTTCCTACTATAGTTATTTGTATGTATATCTTACAGCTTAGATTTTAATATACTCCATACTCCATAATATAATTCATTTATCCTAACTCCATTCCATAATGCCTAGCACAGTGCCATGGAAATAATGTTGACACTGGAATCAAGATATGTGCATTTGAATTCTAGATTTATTAATTTCTGATTGTATAAACTTGAGACACATTTAACATTTCCTGTGCAGTTTTGTTATTTTAAATTTAAAATAATACTATGTATTTCACAAACATAAAAAAAATAAATAAGACAGGCTGTAGGGAAGAGTATCAGTATCATAAGTATAATATGCAGCACAAATTAAGGATACAAGGATGATTATTGACACATAGAGGACAATAACCACCTGATAAATTACAGGTGGCTCACAGGGGTCAGCAGAGTTCTACAGATCATACGTCTCCACTGACTTAACCATTTTCAATATTGAGGCTAAAATATGTAATGTCACTGCAACTTGATTATAGTGTTATATGGACCCTACTTATTTTGACACCCTTGTAAATGGCATTTCTGTTTAAACAGGTGGGGTGGGGGGAGAAACTGTCAGAGAACAAAGCCAGTTCCATGCCTACAGCAACTCCCGACAATGAATTAATGGTATATCTATGGTACTAGCACATAGTCTATTTAAAATGGATAGATGGCTGCTTTTCCTGAAACCCATCTGCAGCAGTCTATAAAGGAATGTAATTCAGCTGAATAACATAAATCTCCCTCTGCTGAGATCCTTTGTTCAAGTCAGTTGGTTTTTCTGCTTGAGGCTGGCTGTTAGACAACTCAATCTATCACTCATGTTTATTCATATTTTAATGCTATCTCTATGCTTACTTTAAAACCTCAGAGTGAAAATGGGACTTTGGTGCCATACATTTCTATAGTAAAACAAATAATTTATCTACCATGTTATACAGTGTAGAGAGACTTCTAGAAAAAAATTGCAAGGATTGTAGAGTTGTCAAAGGCAGCACCACTCAATTAACAGTAAACACACTTTTGGTTTCTTCATATGTTTTTAAATGAATACACAAGGTCCTAGCAAAAACACTTCCTACTTCCATCACACAAAGAAATCCAATGGTATACTTCTTCCAAAATGAATTTCTTATAACTATGTGGAGTAAGAAACTGCATATAAACTTACTCTATATTAAAAATCTACCTACTTTTTTCTTGGTTTATGACTTTCCATATTCAGAGTATCCATCCATGAAACAGGATAGCTGAGGAAGATTGCATAAGAGTATCATGATGTGGCAGAATAACGTAATTTCCAATCTCAGATAAGCTGCTCACTAGCTGTGGGCATCTTTTAAGCAACCCAATATTCCTGTTTCTCACTTTCTTCATCAATAAGCTAATGGGTACTGAAGCTTAAATGAACTGAAGCATGTTAATCATCTGGCACATAGTAGGTTAATAAAATTTATTTTTACAGAGTTAACCTTTGGATATCATTATGAAGGAAAACATTGGAAATGCTTTTAGATATCAGGGAGAAGGCAATTATTTTAAAAGCAAATAATATTACAGATGTTTAACAGACATGGAGGATGTAATTCTGTAAAGCAGAATTTGATCTATTTATTTTATATAGTATAAAAATCTTATTATTGAAGTCTAATATGTAAGCTTGCACCTTAATTTGATAAACTAAGAAACCAGCTTTATTTAACATTAGAATTATCAAAATGTGCTTTTTTTCTAACTTGAATTCACTAGATAATTGCCAGACTTTCCTTAATATGGTACCCCATATCTTGTAACCATGGTGGCTTATCAGCTGAGGGGTTTCTGTTGATACTCATAGATAAACTGGTTGAGTCATAAATCAAAAACATTTTTCTTCACATTTACAATTTATTTACAACTTTTATTCATGTCTGAAATATAAAAAGTATTCTTCTGTTATCTTTTGTTTTCTAAAAAGAGAGTTTATCAGCTCAAATGGGAAGGCTGATACAAACCAGAAAGCAATACACATTTAATGAGTATGCTGCATTTACCCAAGAGAAAAACAAAAAGAAGAGGTGATGGACAACTACCAAACTGGAAAGTTAGAGACTTCTGGAAAATTATTTAGCACTGAAATGGGACTATTTATAAAAGGCACTTAGGGATCACTAAGTGATTGTACTCAACTTAAATCTCTTTCTTGTCAAGGAGGTGATGTGAATCACCTACCAGTTTACTGCTAATTATTCTTAATTCAGTCTGTCCCTCAACTCCAATCATGTCTAAACCACAGAGGGTAGAAATAATTTATATTAGTCCTGCACTCAAAAGCATCATCTGTGGACTATTTTACTTCCATCTTTTCAAATTCTCGAGTTTTCTGGATTGTTTATATTTGCCTGGCCTAGTGAAGAGAAGTAAATTGAAACTGTTGGGAAAGATTTATCAGAAAGCACTCCAGGGATATAGATAGTTGACCAAGATCTTAATACAAGGAGCAAGGAATAACAGAACTGTCCTTTAATTGTGCAAGACAACATGATGAATTATGATGACAAGGTCCACATATAATTTTTTTTCTTCTTCTCCAACCCCTGTCCTCTGGAATATGCTGTTTAATATGAGCTTGCAGCACCTGCCATGTATCATATTAATACCTTTGCATTTCCAATGATTGTGTTGGCCAGACATCAGTTTCAAAACCAATTTTGTATTCATCACTCATCTCAATAGGAAACAACAGAGTACATCACTTCAATTTTAGTAACTGAAAGATTCAGGAGTAACAGGAATTGATTGGCATCCCTCTCACTTTCTTTCTTTCTTTTTTTCCTTTTAACATTGAATGATGTGAGGAAAAAAAGTTGGGAGAGAAAAAGAAAACAAATCAAGAGTTGTCCTTTGTTCAATGACCTGTTAGTGGTTTGTGTGCTATAAAAAGTCAAGATTCATAGTCACTAAAATAATTAAATTGCAAGTGACAATTCCATCAATGAAAGGCAATTTACTTCATAATATTTCTACATGTGAAAGCATATGACATGGGAAAATGAACCGGGTAGGGTTACAACAAATAAAAACTAGGCAAACTGAAAATCTGATTTTTCCTGGACTCCCAAGTTCACGAAGAAAAATGATACAATAAATATCTAAAGAGGCAGACATGTCCCTGAGATTTGCTTAGAAGGAGTAGAAGCCAGTAGAAGCTACAATAGGACCATGTCACCAGTAATTTGAGTGAATCACTGCTTGAGACTGAGCATGAATAGCAGTCAGAGTAAGAAACTACTATGGGTTGAAATCTTTGGGGTCTCCATGGTTTCATGGACTTTCTCTTCAGGAACCTTACCAGATTCTTAGAATGAGGATCTAAGAAAAATGCCCTCAAAGACCCAGCTAAGGGGGAGGGGAGGGTGGAGGAAGAGTAGCCAACGTGTAATCCTTCTAGATTCTTCTCCATAACACAGGCTCACTCTCCAGAGAGAAAGCCTTCCCACGGGGCAATGCTAGAACATTTCCCTATCTGAATTCCTCTAGTCTTGTCACACCTAAGGAATGAGGGGAGGGGAAACAAAAACCTCGTCACCAGAAGGTAGGGATTCAATGTAATAGACTGGGAACAACTATCCAGGTAAAGGAATAAATAATAATTTCTAGAAAAGAAACTCTGTGATGACTTAGAGGGGTGGGATAAGGGGGTGGGAAGTGGGAGGGAGGCTCAAGAGGGAGCCTCATGACTGATTCATGTTGTTGTGTAGCAGAAACAAACACAACATTTTAAAGCAATCATCTTCCAATTAAAAATTAAATTAATTTTTTTAAAAAGAAAGGGGAAAAACTATACTTGTGGAGAAGGGACAGAAACACCTGTAAGACACAGGCCTATGATGACTGAAACTTAATGGGAAGTATGAATGCTTTTTCTGCTCCACATCTTACCACCACACCAGTAAGTCTTTATCTTATAATGTGGATCACAGCTAGACCTCTTCAAGACATGGACTCTCTGACTTATTTGTTACTTGTTAGTTGCTCAGTTGTGTCGAACTCTTCGCAATCCCATAGACTGTAGCCCACCAGGTTCCTATGTCCATGGAATCCTCCAGGCAAGAATATAAAGGGTTGCCTTTCTCTTCTCCAGGGGACTTCCCAACCCAGGGATTGAACACTGTTCTCCCACACAGCAGGCAGATTCTTTACCACCTGAGCCACCAGGGACTTTCTGAAGAGTGATGCAAAAGGTAGTCCCAAAGCCAAGAGGAGAGATAAAAACAAGGACATTTGAAGAATTTGAAACCTCTGATACCTCCAATAAACATTAAACACAGTCCAACTCAAAATTCTTTTACTAAAGTCTGATTTACCTCAATATATTTTATATTCTACAGCATGTACTGCTTTCAAGAAAATGATAGAACAAATGTAAAAAACAAGAAAAAAAAAGCACAGTCTGAATAGACAAGAGCAATAAGAAATCAAACTCAGATGTGACACAAATGTTGAAATTATCAGATAAGTAAAATAACTATGACTACTGTGATAAAGGTTCTAGTGCAAAAAATGCAAACATGCAAAGCTAAAAGGCAAGGCCATCATATACATGGAAGTTATAAAAGAAAGAATCAGCAGGAAAATCTAGAAATGAAAGCCACATTAACAAAAATAAAACATGCCTTCAATGGCTCATTTGTAGACTCCACAAAGCCAAGGAAAAAATCAGTGAACTTGAAAACAGGTCAGTAGAAACTCCCTAAACTAAAGAGTAAAGAGAAAAATAAAAAAAGAACATCTGAAAACTGGAGAATATCAAAATGTGTAGCATGTTTTTAATTGGAATACCAGAGGAAAAGAGAGAATGGGACAAAATAAATATTTGAAGAAATACTCTGAGAACATTCTAGAAGTAATAACAGGCTTAAGATATTCAGGGACACCAAAAAAAGATAAAATACCAAGAAAACAAAACTAACAGATTTTTAAAAAACCCATACAGTTAGGCATATGACCAAAGACAATGAGAATATCAAGAAGGAAACCAAAGGAAATAAAACACCTTCTCTACAGCGGAACAGGGTAAAATTTCTGACTTTTTTCAGAAACCTTCAAAGCAGGAAGAATCCAGTAAATGGGATAGAGGAAGAGCCAATGCAAACAAAAATAAACCAACGCCTTATTTAAAGAAGTCACCTGTTGATATTTGTGGGTTCATTTAACTTCTAAAAGACTGATATAACACTGTAAGACAATCTTATGTAAAACTAAACATTTAGATATTTATAAGCTGAAAACTGTCAAGAAAATATTGATTTGCTTTTTTGTGACTTGAAATAAAATGTATATTTGCCTAGCATATTGTAAGATTTTTTTTTTCTCATATTTTATTTCATTAACCTGGAGAACACATATTAGGAAATGTAAGATTACCTTTGTCATTCTATCCTTTTGTTTGATGCTGAGTATGAAGCTGTCAGGATTTGAGACGATATAAAGGAATGAATACATTTTCTTTAATGTGCATGCATGCTAAGTCACTTTAGTCATGTCTGACTCTTTGCAACCCTATGGACTGTAGCCCGCCAACCTCCTCTGTCCATTGGATTCTTCAGGCAAGAATACTGGAGTGGATTGCTATGTCCTACTCCAGGGAATCTTCCTGACCCATGGATCAAATCTGCAGCTCCTGTGGCTCCTGCATTACAGGCAGATCCTTTACAGCTGAGCCACCAGGGAAGCCCAAAACCACATTAGAGATGTTAAATTTGATAATAGTTTTCAGTGATATACTTTTTAAGTGAAAAGTTAATATAAGAAGAAATAATAAAAATCAACACCAAAAAATCAAGGAATATTAAACTGGATCTTAAAATGTTTTGTTGTGCTACGCTTAGAATACATTTTTGTGGAGATAGAACGGAAAAAGTTAGACCAGATGACAATCATTTAATGGGAACCATAGAATAACTATAGATAAACAACAAGCCGCAGAACCACAATGCTGTTCTGGAAGAAATAATATATTCAAGTTAATACTTTCTGAGAAAATATAATGATAATGAGGATATTCAGAAAAAGTGACTTTGAAAATATCTAGGGATTGCAATTCATTAAAAACAAAGGCAGAGAATCACATTCAGCCACTTGCAGCCCTTCAAAGAACGATAACCCCAACAGTTGCCAATTTCCTAAGTTGCAGAGAAAGCCTTCTTATGAGGAAGGGATAGAATTGATAGGCTCCTCCTGTGCCTCAGCTAGTAAAGAATCCACCTGCAATGCAAGATGACCCAGGTTCAATCCCTGGGTTGGGAAAATCCCCTGGAGAAGGGAATGGCAACCCACTCCATATTCTTGCCTGGAGAATCCCATGGACAGAAGAGCCTGGTGTACTACAGTCCATGGAGTCGCAAAGAATAGGACATAACTGAGTGACTAACACTTTCACACTTTCACTTTTTGGCCAAGGAATAGAATCTGCCAAGTTTCTCAACACTCTTTTGTATACAGATCTAATATTTGCAAGTAGTTATTAGAATTTTCAGCCCACTCAGAAAAAAAATGAGTTGGCTCTATATATACATCAATGTCTTTCATGTTCAAATGTTTTTCTTCTGAATATAAAAATTAATATGTGAAAACATAAAAGGCTGTCTCTATTTTGTGACCAAATTCAGGATGATTTAGTAAACTAGGAAAAATATATGTCAAGTTAAAAAAAATAGTGTAGCCATAGGTAGTAAGGTTATATGGAGCTGAAATTATTAGCTGGATTTTATGTGGTAGGAAAGAAAGGACTCTTGGAATATATATTCTAAAAGGTAATAGAAAACATAATAATATTGTTGGAAAAGGTTTGAAGAAATTTATAGAAACAGTAGAAATACACTATAATTTTAGCTTTTATATAACTAAAGGGGCAGTGAGAACATATCACAAATCTCCTATCCAAAAGAACAGATTTTTTAAATTAAAAAACCTATTCTCATGATTTTTATGAATACACATAATTAACATTTGCATGATGCTAGATAGTTCACAAAGCATCTTTCTATATTCTATCTCATTTAATCCTTGTGGTCATTCCAAAAGGCAGAAATAAAGGATATCCTTGGCTCAGAGATGTTACTTAACCTCCTCAAGGTGACAGACCAGATGAAGGATGGGATTCAAACTTGAACTCATTTTCTTTTTTTTAAATTAATTAATTAATTTTAATTGGAGGCTGATTGCTTTATAATATTGCAGTGGTTTTTGCCATACGTATACATATGCACACATGAATCAGCCATGGGTGTGCATGTGTCCTGCATCCTGAACCCCAGCCCCCCCCACCTCTCTCCCCATCCCATCCCTCAGGGTCATCCCATTGCACTAGCCCTGAGTGCCCTGTCTCATGCACCAAACCTGGACTAGTGATCTGTTTCACATATGGTAATATACATGTTTCAATGCCATTCTCTCAAACCATCCTACCCTTGCCTTCTCCCACAGAGTCCAAAAGTCTGTTCTTTACATATGTGTCTCTTTTGCTATCTCACATATAGGGTCAAGTTTTTTGTTTGATACCAATTCTGCATCTTTTGGACTTCCCTGATAGCTCATATGATACAGAATCTGCCTGCAATGCAAAAGTACTAGTAAAAACTACTAGTCAGCTTTTCATGTTGAAACAACTACATTCAGATGTTTCCCAAGAACAGAGAGATATTTGGTCTGTATTTGCATAATCATATGATATACTGCTATACATGTCTGTTTTTATTTTTTCAGGACAAAAAGGACTCTATTGCCAAGGTAATTTCAATACTGAAGCATCTTAAGAAGCAAACATTAGTCACAGCTTTAAATGATAGTTGTATTTTTTTAGCCAGTTTGAGAAATCTTATCATCCATTCTTAATGTAAACAATGGATTTTAATTAGAATATGCTGAAAGAAACTGAGACAATTTTTCCATTTTTTTTTTGAAATCAATAGACCGTGAGTGATGTATACTGCCAAAGGAGTTAGAGAATAAAAAATAGATTGATTCATATCATGCACTATCTTCTACTATTATTAATAATACTGTTATAAACAGTGAAATTAAAAAAAAAAGCCTAACTGCATATATAAGTACAGGATAAAAGATATCACCTCTCTGTTTATGTGGAAATATAAATTAAAAACTATAATTTGTGTTAAATTAGGAACAAAATTATTTTAAGATTAATCTTTTTTCTTTGCCTCATAAAATTTTAGTTTTTAAAAAGGTAATTATTCAGCAACTTGTTTAGTCATTAGTAGTAAATTGTGATAGGCAATATATTTCTTTATTCTTTCCACATTTTAGAAGGTACTTAATTTTGTTATTTTACATTTTTTATTTTAGTAGAATGTTATTAACCAGAAGTCTGTGATGTATTTTATCATCATTTCATGACTTTTATTCTCTCCAAACACTGAAGGTATAATCATTTCTAGCTCTACTCACATAAGCACGTCTTTATGATCATTGCAGATGAGAGTTTATTTTAAGAATATTTCAGACCATGTGTCTGTGAATAATTCAGCATCAAATTCATAAATGTATGTTTGTACATATATAGATGAAATTAGTCAAATCTCATTGTGATAGTTATGTTCTATAAAGTTCCTTCAAACATGAAATTACCAAACACTAAACTGTTGCTTCTGGAGAAATTGTGTGTATATGTATTTGTGTGATTATCTCACAAAGTTTAAGATCTTAAATTCTAAAGTAATTTACCCTGGTAGAGTCTATTTTCTTTACTTTAAAAAGAAAAATTGAGGTTCCAAAGTAAGCGACCATATTACCTGAGACTGCTCCACTAACAGGCGCCAGAGCTGAGATTCAAATCCATCCAACTGGCCCCAGAGCCAGAACCTCTTGCACTCCACACACTGTCCCCACCATCGTTTCCTGTAGTCGTCTCAAGCATGAGAACAGAAACAAGGCAGAGGTCATCTTATTGGACCTGAGCTGGGAGCATTGCATGAGGTGGCTCAAATCTTTTGGCTTGAATGGGTTCAGCAATAACTGAAAATGCTGTCAACGTTGATTCTGTGTTTCATAATAAATTTTAGTAAGTTGACAAATTCACGAAACCAGAATCACAAATAGTGAATATTGACTATATATATGCAAATTTGATTTATTTAAATTATCAGTACAGTCAAGTGGATGTTTTTATGGAGACCCAATCTCAGTTGCTTCAGTTCTATATGGTCGTTTTATAATGAATGTTCATGTTGTTTTATGAAGCATGAAGAATCTATTTGATTGCATCACCTCTGCTTCCATAGACTTGATTTTCAGCTTTTCTTAATTACACTGTTAAAAGAACATTCACTTGTTAAATCTAGCATCCCAGAATATATACAAAGCACATTGAGTGAATTAGAATTTTAGTTATTTCTTCACCCTCTCATTAATTTGTAATATGGCATTTGATAGTTCTTATTAAGTTATGCTATTACTTATATAAATTACCAGAATAAAAATAATTGCAAAGTACTTAGAAACATATTAAATGTAAGTTCTTGCTTCATATGATAATTTTATTTCATAGCAAAAAAATAGATGTTTCAAATATTATTAAGTATCAGGAAAAGATATTAAAGCTTTGCGTTAGATTTCCTGTCATATGCCTGGTCTCAGGAATTTCAAAGTAAGAGGTGGATTTTCACTTTCTGTACATAATATAGCAATATGAGAAAATAGGCACAAATATGTATATATTTTATATGACCAATAATCCATTATTATTTCCATATGGGGGCTTACAATGTGGAATGACCAATATATTTTCTAAAAAATTTGCTATGACATTGCCATATTTCATGGAGAAATAAAAGTGAAAGATTGATATTTTTAATAGAACATTTCAACTATGTTCAAAATTAATTTGTGATATATCATTTTTCCAAAGCTGATTGTTGCTTTGGGTTATTGAGGCCTGAAGTAAGATTAGATTAATCCTATTTTAGGTATCCTTCATGTCTTTTGCCTTATATATTGTTTTTTGCAGGTCTTTTAATTAAACTTTAAAGATTGTCAGTACTGCAGAACAAAGGGCTAAACTGAGGATAAAATGAATGAAGTGGTACAAAATGCTATTTTGTCAGCTATTTTAGATGTGTCTAACAAAATTATCATGATATTATAAGTAGTATATATATAGATAACATTATAGGACATGCATAAACAATAAATTTCAATGAACTAATGACTTATACTGGCATTCTAATATTATTAGGTGTGACAGAGATTTTCTACTCTCCCGATAAATTGATTACAATAATTCATAAAGTACACAATGCACTGATAATTAACAGGAAAATAATGTCTACTTAGAAGTCAAATCCAAGTGAAAACAGAAACTCTTTAGGGATCATTTAGGTGATTAAAGGACTTCCCTAATAGCTCAGCTGGTAAAGAATCCACCTGCAATGCAGGAGTCCCTGGTTTGATTCCTGGATTGGGAAGGCTTGATTCCCTTCTGCTGGAGAAGGGATAGGCTACCCACTGCAGTATTCTTGGGCTTCCCTTGTGACTCAGCTGGTAAAGAATCTGCCTACAATGTGGGAGAACTAGGTTTGATCCCTGGGTTGGTAAGATGACCTGGAGAATGGAATGGTTGCCCACTCCAGGATTCTGGCCTGGAGAATTCCACTGACTGTATAGTCCATGGGGTCACAAACAGTATGAAATGACTGAGCAGCTTCACTTTCATGTGGCTATATATGTTGAACTTGAGGAGAGGTAAGTTAGTACAGAGGTGGGTGATTTGGGGCACTGAGCCATCTCATAATGTAGCTTGCTCACCTTCTCTTCTTCTTGATCTTTGACATACCTCTTTCATCTTACAGTGGATTGCTGCTGAGTCCACCCAAGTTCATGATTTGATGATGGATCTCACATAACCTACCTCATGGTGGATCACTCTAGGTGCTGGTTACTTGACAAGATATTTTATTTTTACCAGGTCAAGGAGCATGCAGGAGGTGTCATTTGAGTGCCATGTAGTTCTCCACTGCAGAAAACATGGCCTTGTTCTAGAACCTGAGATCTACATGGTGATTCTTTTGTCAAGCCTTACCATAAACTCCACTGGGTGTCTTTGTAATCACAGATACCTCTAGGATCTTAGCTTCTACTGTGTTGCTTGACCTTACTAAAAGAGTGGTATTCACCATAGTCTAGACATGCTGCAAAGTCTTTTCCTACTCTGGTTCCACTCAAACCTTCTGCTTTCCATGCCACTAGGTACATGGGTCACAGTAGTAGTCTCATGTGCGGAATACACTGCCTTCAACCCTCCCCAAAATATAACGAGGCTATTTCCTCTTTAATGTGTGTGTGTGTGTATGTGTGTGTGTGTGTTAGTTACTGTCATGTCTGACCCTTTGTCACCCCATGGACTGTAGCTCTCCAGGCTCCTCTGTCCATGGAATCCTCTAGGCAAGAATACTGGAGTGGTTTGCCATTCCCTCCACCAGGGGATGTTCCCAAACCAGGGATCAAACCCAGGTCTCACATGTTGCACACAGATTCTTTACCATCTGAGTACCAAGGAAGTGCCTTCTATTTTAATAGTAGAAAGTATAAGATGCAATGATGTGTCTTTTGGGGGCTTCCCTGGTGGCTCAGCAGTAAACACTCTGCCTGCAATTCAGGAGCCGCAGGAGATGTGAGTTCAATTGCCGAGTCAAGAAGATTCCCTGGAGTAGGAAATGACAACCCACTCCAATATTCTTGCCTGGAGAATCTATGGACAGGGGATCCTGGTGGGATACAGCTCATAGGGTCACAAAAAGTTTGACATGGCTGAAGCTACTTAACACGCAAGCACGTGTGATGTGTCTTGTGCTTTGTCAGGTATGTCCCAGCACGCCTCTTCCAACTGGACTCCTAAAAACTTTGATATGGTAGAACCCTAAATCTTCTTTGACTTTATGTCTTATCCTCTGGAGAACATATGTTTTACTATGATCTCCATATCTTGTTCATCTAGTCTGATCACAATGGATCAACATAGTAGACCAGAGTAGTAATCTTTGAAATAACCAATGGTATAAGTCTGTAGGGAGTACATTAAACAGAGGTGGAAGGGTTAAAATGGCCTGGGCCATTAACTACATGTATTTGTCCCTTGCAAATATGAACATTTTCTTATCCAACTTCTTTAGAGTAATGGAGAACAATGCCTTCAGGAGAGTGGTTACAGCTAAATACCGAAAGCTCCATAGAGACCCAAAAATGCTTTTCAAACTGAGAAGTAATTTGGTTGATTTTCATGTATTTTTATTATTTTATACCATTAATATACCATATAAATATCTGTGTATACTCAATATTTGATAAGAATAAAATAAAAGGGTGCTAGAAATCCCTTGGTTAATTGTTCATGCTTTATTAACAGTGTCATAATAATATGTTATTTATGCAGGACATAGTCAAAGATTTATCTTCTCAGTAATGTGTGAAATGAGAACTGTGACATTAGAGACATAGACTAATCTATTGCCATTTCTCCTCTCATTTAGAATTGAGACTATATCAGAAGATAAATTAGTTCTGTGGTCTCTTAGACTTGTGCCAGGTAGCATGAGTTTCTTTTACCAACACACTGTCAGTCACCATCCCGAGTTTAGATTCATGATGATGCTGTTTCCTCTGTAATAACAGCCCAGAGAAAGACAACAGAAATCTTAATGCTTAGCTTTAGCCGTATCTAATGGAAGAAAATTGCTGCTTTAACTTCTTACTAACTGAGATTGACTGGCAATTACTCACCTCTTTCCTATCAGTGTGTATACAGAGATTAATGTGAAACTAAATATTCTAAAGTATCAGTTTCTCGCTTTTTCTTTTTACTTCTAAGAAATCATTAAAATAAAATGTGGTTACTGCCAGAATTTTGGAAAACATATAATACAGGGAAACTGAAGAAAAAGCTAGAATAACAATATCATCATTTTGAGTGCAATTCTTTTAGTTTTCTCCACGTAAAAATACTGTCATAAAGAAAATTCTGTTCCACTCTGGTTTCTTTTTGTTTTTCCCACTTAGATTTCTCTCATGTCATTGTTATTCAAATACATGATTATAAATCACTGCATATTTCCTATATGAATGATTGGCAATTTACTTAATTTCTATCCTATTAAAAGACATAGAGTTTGAGTTCAATGTTTTGCTATTATTTAAATGCTGCAAGTGAATCTTTCATTGAAAACTGTCTTTGACAGTGTATTGATTGTCTTCTACATAAGAGTAAAATATTAACTTAGATGTATTTCTAAGTCTTACATCTACCCTTCTTATGAAAAGAAATTCCAGTTTTATTTCTTTGATTTATTGATTTATTTCTCTTGACCTGCTTTACACTCTGTCAAGTTTCTGATTTGCCTCATTTGTTCTGTCTTATTTTTTGGTATAGAATCGAGGAGCCATGGAGAAAATGTATAGGGATATCACAGAGTTGGACTAATCTAGTGGGAAAGGTTTTTGTTTTCACTGTTTTTTAATGTTATCTTGGAAGAGGGCAGGTTCACCAAGTGAGAGAGTAGATAGAGAAAAGGGAATTTTTAAGAATGGTTATTCTTATCTAAGATAAATAGTTCCACAGGAGTGTTATAAAAACAGAATAAATTGTTTTGCTTTAAATTTTATATTGGTTGATGATTTGGTGCCTTTTTTGACTGTAACATTATTTTAAACTGGAATGTGAAGATCATTGTTTCATTAATTATATACATCCATAAGGAAAGATCAAAGTACCAGCATACCTTGGATCATGGAGAAAGTAAGGGAGTTCCAAAAAAAACAGCTACTTCTGCTTCATTGACTCCACAAAGCCTTTAACTGTGTGGATCACAACAAACTATGGAAAATTGGTAAAGATATGGGAGGACGAGACCACCTTACATGTCAAGGAGCAACAATTAGAACTGGGAATGGAACAACTGGTTAAAAATTGGGAAGAGAGTAGTATATTACCACTCTGCTTATTTAACTTCTATGCAGATTACATCACGGGAAACAAAAGGATGGATGAATCACCAGCTAGAAACAAGATTGCTAGGAGAAACAACAACAACATCAGATAGGCAGATGATATCACTCTAATGGCAGAAAGTGAAGAACTAAAGAGCCCCTTGATGAAAGTAAGAGAGAAGAGTGAAAAAGCTGGCTTGAAACTCAACATTCAAAAAACTAAGATCATGGAATCCAGTCTCATCACTTCATGGCAAATAGAAGGGGGAAAAGTGGAAGTAGTGACAGATTTTATTTTCTTGGGCTCCAAAATCACTGCTGCGGGTGACTGCAGCCATGAAATTAAGGCATTTACTCCTTGGAAGGAAAACTATGTCCAATGTAGACATCATATTGAAAATCAGAGACATCACTTTGCAGACAAAGTCAAAGCTATGGTTTTTCAAGTAGTCACATATAGATCTGAGAGTTGGATGATAAATATGGCTGAGTACCGAAGAACTGATGGTTTTGAATTGTAATACTGGAGAAGACTCTTGAGAGTCCCTTGGACTGCAGGGAGATCAAACCAGTCAATCCTAATGGAGATTAACCCTGAATATTCAGGACCGGTCTTGAATCTCCAATTCTTTGGGCACCTGATGCAAAGAGCTGAATTATTGGAAAAGACCCTGAAGCTGTTAAGATTGAAGGAAAGAGAAGAAGGAGATGGCAGAAGATAAGATATTTTGGGAATATCACTGACTCAATGGATATGAATTTGAGCAAACTGGGGAGAGAGTTGAAGACAGAGGGGCCTAGCTGCAGTCTATGGGGTCGCAAAATCAGAAATGACTTAGCAACTGAAAAACAACAGTCTCAATATTCAGTGAATCAAAAATCCTAATGATCAAATCACTTTCAAATTAAATTTAAACTATGAAGGAAACTATGGCAAATACCTCGTATCAATACTGAAATTGTACAGAATGAAATAACCAGGTATCATTTTTCCAACTATCAACTTTACAAACAGTTTTGCACAATGAGAATATTCCAGTTTTGTGTGAAATAAGTACTATTGGCATTCTTAAATCAAACTACTGAAAAGGATATATTGACCTAATCTTTAGAGAAAGCAATTTTGGCATAATAAGAGAACAGTGATCTTTCCTTTTTATTGTTGTTCAGTCTCTAAGTCGTGTCTGGAGTTTGCTCACATATATGTCCATTGAGTTGGTGATGCTATTTAACCATATCATCCTCAGTCACCTCCTTCTTTTTCCTTCAGTCTTTCTCAGCATCAGGATCATTTCCAGTAAATCAGCTCTTTGCATCAGGTGGGCAAAATATTGGAGCTTCAGCTTCAGCAACAGTTCTTCCAATGAACATTCAGGGTTGATTTCCTTTAGGATTGACTGATTTGATACTGCAGTACAAGGGACTCTCAAGAGTTTTCTTAAACATCATAATTTAAAACCATCAATTCTTTGGTGCTCAGTCTTCTTTATGGTCCTACTCTCACTTCTATACATGGCTACTTGAAAAAAACACAGCTTTAACTTTGTCAAAAAATTTATGTCTCTGCCTTTTAATATGCTGTGTACATTGGTCATAGCTTTCCTTCCAAGAAGGAAAATTAGTCTTTTAATTTAATGGCTCCTCTTACTGTCAGCAGTGATTTTGTAGCCCAGGAAAATAAAATCTGTCACTGCTTCCACCTTTCCCCCTTCTATTTGCCATGAAGTGATGAGACTGGATTCCATGATCTTAGTTTTTTGAATGTTGTTTCAAACCAACTTTTTCGCTCTCCTTTTTCACCCTCATCAAGAGGCTTTTTAGTTCATCTGCATTTCCTGCCTTTGGAGTGGATTCATCTGCATATCTGAAGTTGTTCATGTTTTGCCTGGCAGTCTTGATTCTAGCTTGTGATTCATATACCCTTTCATTTATCATGATGAACTCTGCATAAAAGTTAAATAAGCAGAGTAGCCAATCTACAGCCTTTTTGTACTCTTTCCCCAATCTCGAACCACTCAATTGTTCTATGCCCAGTTTTAATTGTTGCTTCTTGACCCACACACAGGTTTCTCAGGAAACAGTTCAGGCAGTCTGATATTCCCATCTGTTTAAGAATTTTTCCATAAATTATTGTAATCCACATAGTCAAAGACTTTTGCATAGTCAATGAAGCAGAAGTAGCTTTTTATGGAATTCCTTTGCTTTCTCCATGATCCAACAAATGTTGGCAATTTGAACTCTGATTTCTCTGCCTCTTTGAAACTCAGCTTGTACATCCGGAAGTTCATCATTCACATACTGCTGAAGCCTAGGTTGAAGGATATTGAGCATAACCTTGCTAGCATGTAAAATAAGTTCATTGTCCAGTACTCAAACATTCTTTGTCATTGCCCTTCTTGGGATTGGAATAAAATCTGACCTTTCCCAGTCCTGTGGCCACTGCTAAGTTTTCCAAATATGCTGACATACTGAGTGCAGCATTTTAACATCATCATCTTTTAGGATTTTAAATAGCTCAACTGGAATTCCCATCACCTCTACTAGTCTTTTTCATAGTAATGCTTCCTAAGGCACTTGACTTCACACTCCAGAATGTATAGTTCTGTGTATTCTTGTCACCTCTTCTTAATTTCTGCTTCTGTTATGTTCTTATAGTTTCTCTCCTTTATTGTGCCCATCTTTGTGTGAAAATTTCCCTTGATATGTCCAATTTTCTTGAAGAAATCGCTTTTTTCCCATTCAATTCTTTTTTCTCTATTTCCTCAGCACTGCTCATTTTAAAAGGCCTTCTTACCTCTCCTTGATATTCTCTGGAACTGTGCATTCAGTTTGATATATGTTTCCCTTTCTCCATTGCCATTTGCTTTTCTTCCTTTTCTTGTAAAGCTTCCTCTGCCATCCACTTTGCCTCTTTGTTTTTCTTTGAGATTGTTTGGTCCCTGTTTGCTATTCAGTGTTAAGAGCTTCAGTCCACAGTTCTTTAGGCACTCTGACTAACAGATCTAATCCACTGAATCTATTCATCACCTCTACTGTATAAATATAACGGATTTGATTTAGGTCATACCTGAATGGCCTAATGATTTTCCCTACTTTCTTCAATTTAAGTCTGAATTTTGCAATAAGGGCTGATGATCTGAGCCACAGTCAGGTCTAGGTCTTGTTTTTGCTGACTGCAAAATATCTTTGCAGTCAGAGCTTTTCCATCTTTGGCTGCAAAGAACATAAACAATTTGATTTTTCTATTGATCATCTGGTGATTTCCATGTGTAGAATTGTCTCGTGGGTTGTTGGAAAATGGTGTTTACTATGACCAGTGTGTTCTCTTGACAAAATTCTGTTAGCTTTGTCCTGCTTCATTGTGTACATCAAGGCCAAACTTGCCTGTTATTCCAGGTATCTCCTTACTTCCTGCTTTTGCATTGCAACCCCCTCTGATGAAACGGACATTTTTTTTTGGGGGGGGGGGTGATGGTTCTAGAAGTTGTTGTAGGTCTTCATAGAATCTGTCTACTTCAGCTTATTTGGACTTAGTGGTTAGGTCATAGACTTGGATTACTGTGATACTGAATGGTTTGTCTTGGAAAGGGAACTGAAATAATTCTGCCATTTTTGAGGTTGTATCCAAGTACTGCATTTCAGACTCTTTTGTTGACTATGAAGTCTACTCCATTTCTTCTAAAGGATTCTTGCCCATGGTAGTAGATTTGATGATCATCTGAATTCACTTTACCCATTCCTGTCCATTTTAGTTCACTGATTCCTAAGATGTCAGTGTACAGTCTTGTCATCTCCTGTTTGACATGTTCTATTTACCTTGATTCACAGACCTAACATTCCAGGTTCCTATGCAATATTGTTCCTTACAACATCAGACTTTACTTTCGCCACCAGACATATCCGCAACTGAGCATTGTTTCTACATTGGCCCAGCCACTTCTTTCTTTCTGGAGTTCTTAGTAATTGCTCTCCACTCTTCTGCAATAGCATATTGGACACCCTCTGACCTGAGGGCTCATCTTCAGATATAGTATCTTTTTGCCTTTTCATACTGTCCATGGGGTTCTCCACGCAAGAATACTGGAATGATTTCATTTCTTCTGCCAGTGGACCACATTTTGTCAGAACTTCTCACTATGACCCATCTGTCTTGCATGGCCCAGCACCACATGGCTCATAGTACAGTGTTTATTTGCTCAGTCACGTCTGACTCTTTGCAACCCCAGGGACTGTAGCCCACCTGGCTCCTCTGTCCATGTGGATTCTTCAGGCAAAAATACTGGAGTGGGTTGCCATGCCCTCCTCCAGGGGATCTTCCCCACCCAGGAATTGAACCAGGCTCTCCTGAATGACAGGTGGATTCTCTACCTGCTGAGCTACCAGATCAACTTATGGTGACTGGGTAGCTTTCACCTATAAGGTTTAAGCTTATGGTGCATTGTGTTGGATTCCTGATCTATAAAGGAGAAGATTTAGCTTCCAGGTACCAGGCTTGATTACTCAGAGCTTTTGGGTGACAGAAGTTTCATTACAGTAAAAAAGGACAGAGAAAGCTTCTGACATCAGCATCAGAAGGGGGACAGAGTGCCCCCCACTGCTAGTCTTAGCAAGGAAGCTATATACTTTTTCAATTGGTTATTACAGTAAATCAAAAGAATGTATCAAGGTTGTAAAGGTCTTATTAGATCTACTGCCACAATTTACATTTTATGATAATGGGATTAGAACTAACAATAGAAAGATCTTACTAGACCCTCTCCCATAATATACATTTCATTTGATAAGGTTAGGCAGAAGGGTCTTAAGAAGGAGAAATATGTCTTCTAGCAGGGTACGTTGTTGTTTTATAATCATTGGTACAGAGTTTAAACTAAGTTTTTCTGTTGTATAATCATCAGCTCTGGGCTTAAAGAAAAAATGGTTTTATGTGACTAGGATGAAGGAATGTACAAAAAAATTTTGTCCTTTTCTCTTTCTGGAGAGCCCCAGGCCCCTTTCTCCTTCTTGGTGACCCCAGACTTCCTATCAACTTATGTAAGAATTGACTCTCTCAATAACTTCATTGCCTGATGCAAGTCTCTTCACAACAACAAGTCTGTGATCCATGAAGGGGGGGGTATGGAGATTTTATTTCTTTAATTGTATACCTCTGTGTTTGTTAGTTATATTCATCTATTAATTTCATATTTGTTGCAATTGTCTCCCTCATCTTTATCATTTGATTTTCATTGTATTTTAGTTTTAAATATAGATATTAGTCCATGGCCCTGGCTGAGTGCTGAGAAGATGGTCAAATTGTAGAGGAAATTGATGTGTTAACATTTTATGTAGTCAAATCAATTAACATTTTCCTTTATGATTTAATCTATTATTACATTCTCAGAAAATCCTTGCCCATTCTCTATGTTCAGAATATGCTTTTTAATGCTTATATTTATTACATTTGTCTTATCCAGTTGGACAAGAAGAAATAACCTAAGAAGAACTAAAGAGCCTTTTGATGAAAGTGAAAGAGTAGAGTAATAAAGTTGGCTTAAACTCAACATTCAGAAAATGAGGATCATGGCATCCAGTCCTATCACTTCATGGGAAATGGATGGGGAAACAATGGAAACAGTGAAAGACTTTATTTTCAGGGGTCTCCAAAATCACTGCAGATGATGATTTTAGCCATGAAATTAAAGGATGCTTGCTCCTTGGAAGAAAAGCTATGACCAACCTAGACAGCATATTAAAAAGCAGAGACATTACTTTGCCAACCAAGGTCCTTTTAGTCAAAGCTATGATTTTCCCAGTAGTCATGTATGTATATGAGAGTTGGACTATAAAGAAAGCAGAGTACCAAAGAATTGATGCTTTTGAATTGTGTGGTGTTGTAGAAGACTCTTGAGAGTCCCTTGGACTGCAAGGAGATACAATCAGTCCATCCTGAATGAAATCAATCCTGAATATTCATTAGAAGGACTGATGATGAAGCTGAAACTCTAATACTTTGACCACCTGATGCAAAGAACTGACTCATTGGAAAAGATCCTGATGCTGGGAAAGATTGAAGGCAGGAGGAGAAGGGAATGACAAAGGATGAGATGGTTGGGTGGTGTCACTGGCCCAATGGACATGAGCTTGAGTAAGCTCTGGAGTTGATGATGGACAGGGAAGCCTGGTGGGTTTCAGTCCATGGGGTAACAAAGAGTCGGACACAACTGAGTGACTGAACTTAACTGAACTGTCTAGTTGGAATTTGTATGAAAAAAAATTTACTTTTCCCTTACATGATTATCCAATTATTCCAACGTAATATGTTAAAAATATCAACTTTTTACTCTTATTAGTAAAATGATTTTTATTATATATAAAATTTTTAATATATTGCACTAATCTATGATATCTAATATCCAGAGTAACTTCTATGATAATTCCAAATTTATCTTGTACTTTAATATACAGGAATGCATCTCAGTAATCACCTTTTTAAAAAATGTCTCTGCTGTTCTTATTGTTATCTTTTACTGTAACATTCATAATTATTTTGACGTTATTTAAAAATCCCCATTGTAAAATTGATTAGAATTAGATTATTTTATTTTATTTTATTTTTTAATTTTTAGTTTTTTATTTTTTAAATTTTAAAATCTTTAATTCTTACATGCATTCCCAAACATGAACCCCCCTCCCACCTCCCTCCCCAGAACATCTTTCTGGGTCATCCCCATGCACCAGCCCCAAGCATGCTGCATCCTGCGTCAGAGATTTGAAAAATATTCTCTTTCCATTTATCAAGTATTTTACTGCTACCTCTGCCAAGACACTTCAGTCGTGTCCGATTCTGTGCCACCCCACAGATGGCAGCCCACCAGGCTCCCCCGTCCCTGGGATTCTCCAGGCAAGAACACTGGAGTGGGTTGCCATTTCCTTCTCCAATGCATGAAACTGAAAAGTGAAAGTGAAGTTACTCAGTCGTGTCCTACTCCTAGTGACCCCATGGACTACAGCCTACCAGGCTCCTCCATCCATGGGATTTTCCCGGCAAGAGTACTGGAGTGGGGTGCCATTGCCTTCTCCGATCAAGTATTTTAAAGACTTCATTAAAATATAGGGATTACTTCATTCATTCATTTTGTATACCTTTTTGTATCTTTTTGCTACCTGGCACCGTGAAGGGCACCTTGGATTTAACAATATACTAACAAGCCTCTGCATTCTAAACCCCTTTTATCAGACCTATTGTATTCATGTGATGATAGAAAAAGACAGAATATATATTCTTTACTGATGGTAATAGAAAATAAATCATGAATAATAAACTTGGTGGCAGTGAAACACATATGAAAGTTGCTCAGTCTCAGCAACTCTTTGCAATCCCATTGACTATACAGTCCATGGAATTCTCTAGGCCAGAATACTGGAATGGGTAGCTTTTCTTTTCTGCAGGGGATCTTCCCTACCCAGATCTCCCACATTGCAGGTGGATTCCTTACCAGCTGAGCCACAAGGGAAGCCCATGAATACTGGAGAGGGTAGCCATATAGTCAGGTTTAAATTTCAGATGGACAAACTCATAGAAACAATTTTGGAACAGCTCATATGTAATTGTTGACAACACATGTATATTATATATTGTATAATTGTATATTGACAATATAGGTTCTAATTAGTTACAAAGTACATGGAAATCTAAGAAAAGCTAGCATTTTCTTCTTTATGTGTCTTGAACATGGGGAGCTTTGTATGCATATTTTTATATTTGAAATGATTATAAGAAAATAATACATAAACTAATTTTTTTCATGCATATGAAATCACTTCCCTGCTAGTACACTATATATTTCATATAACTCCTTTATTCTATGAAAACTGTTTTTGCTGTTTTTCTGGAAAGAAGATAAATTAATAGAAAAGAAAAGGGAATCACTCACAAAGTAGTTTCCACTGTATCTTTTAGATACAATGATATTATTATCATGTCTAGAGATAATTATACCTTTTCATAGAATGTAATCTGTTGACAATGTAGCCACCAATTTAAATGTTTCTGATTACAATGTACATGTTTCTATGTAATTTCGTTATCTACTGTTATTTCTGTGAGTATACTCAAAGAACAATTTCTTTAAAGTTTTCATTTCTTTTGAGTTGCTAAGTTGATTTTTATAGATTTTTCAGTATCAGAAAGAAAATCGCAAACAATTGCTTACCTTTGCTGCTGAAATTATTTGTATCAGTAGTGTCATGGTATCCAGTTGCAGCTCTGTGTTTGTTGTTTGTTCCCAAAATAAAGTTTTCATCAGTACAAACTTTTGGTACTCTATTTTTGTTATGGGAAACGATAATTTACATTATCCTCTCTGAGTCACATGAAGCATATTTTCTATTCATTACTGGCCAAGAAATGAAAAACAGAGAAGTTTTTAATCATTGTTCTGAAACAGAACTTCAGCTGAGAATTCCCTGTTACTTTTCTCATTAATTAGGAAAAATCTCCTTTAATACCTGTAGTTTTCCTTTTCATTTTTTCCACATCTTTTCCCCTACAAAAATTATCACTGAATTTTTGGAAATTGTTTCTGCTGCTGCTGCTGCTACTAAGCTGCTTCAGTCGTATCCTACTCTGTGCGACCCCATAGACAGTAACCCACCAGGCTCCACCACGCCTGGGATTCTCTAGGCAAGGACACTGGAGTGGGCTGCCATTTCCTTCTCCAGTGCATGAAAGTAAAAAGTGAAAGTTAAGCCAGTCAGTTGTGTCTGACTCTTTGTGACCCCATGGACTGCAGCCTACCAGGCTCCTCCATCTGTAGGATTTTCCAGGCAAGCGTACTGGAGTGGGTTGCCTTTGCCTTCTCTGGTTTCTTTCGGAGAATGACAATAAGTCTTAATGATCATAAAAGTATTTAGAGTTCATAAAATGCTTTTTGCAAACAAGATTCCAGTTGTTTCTGTGAGGTGGGGAAAGGAGTGTTATGTTACTTCTTGAATGAGCAAAAATTAGGAAGTTATGTGGTCTCAGTAAATATTATTTTCCTTTTATGCTCAGGAAAACTAAAAAAGGAGTTTATTGAGTAAGCAAGAGTATACACGGGGCAAAACTGGAGAGCTAGTGATACACTATGCCAAAAAGAATACTCTATGATATAACATAGTTAAGATTGTTAAAGTAGTTTGAAATAAATGATACTCCTTCAGTTATATTATAGAGTGAATAATACCCTAAAACATCACTTGTTTTCTTGCAATTTATGATTTTAGCTTCAGTATTTTCCACTGCACACAATACCCAAAATGGTATATGAGTTCAATAAATGTGTTCTTCAAATCGATTTGCATTTTATGGAAGGATTTATAAATGATTAATTAATGAATGAAAAATTCATTTCCTTTGCTAATTCATTTTCCAATGAAAGATAATTGATGTGTATCATATTTTAAAGGAATAACTGCAAAAAAGTAATACATTTAATACAAGAAAAATACAAAAAATAATATAAAATATCAGTATTTTCACCATTATGAATTTAAAACCATTCATTTTTCCATGTTTACCTCATGTTTTGTTAGTAAGTATAAAAAGTATTTCAGCTAAAAGTTGAAATGACCGATAACCCAGTCATATTTTTTCCTTTTGTTCTTCCTCCTGCAAAGTAACTAAATTTTGGTAACCAAAATTTTGATGTATATAGAGTGGTATAGTATATAGCATTATTTCTTTATATGCATTAACATTAGGCATTTTTACTTCTTTAATATTGTGCATAATATCATCATTATGCATAATATTCTGTAATGCAGTTATTTTTTATTAAACAAATATTTGTTGAATCTGAATTATGTGATACACACTATTGGATGCGAATGAACAAGTGCAAATTCCTGCTCTTCAAGCACTTATATTATAGAAGGATGGAGGAAGAGAAAACAAATGAACATATTATATGTCAAAAAGTGATAGAAGTCATGACAAAAAATAAAGTAGAGTTAGGGAGTGGAATATATCAAGTGAAGCATGAAAGTAGTATTGCTATTACAAATAAAATGGTCCTTGACTGATAACTTGAAATTTTATCAAAAACCTGGAAAGAAATATAGACAAGGGATGTTTGGGTTCCAGGCAGAGGAAATTTAACATGCAACCAAAAATCTTTGAAATAAGAACATGCAGAGAATGATGCTAATCCTGAATAATCAGGGAGAATGGAACAAGATGAGAAAATAGATGCGGCAGGGATTGGATCTTGGCAAATAACTGTACATCACCCAATAGGACACTTTTAAGAGTGAGAGGGAACACTGTTAATAACTAAGTTGGAACAGCAAATCTAAAACAGGACTCTATTGGGCAAACTGAGATTTATAATCAGGCTACACTATAAGCCTTTAACTCAAGTTGAGATTGAAGAAGTGCTGGTGTTGTTCAGAACTGTTTAATATAACACCTGATTTAATGAGATCTCTGTAACAGTTGTATTGAGAGTAGAATGAAGAGGACATGAGTAAAACTGGTAGATGAGTTGAGAGGCTACTGCTATAATTCTGGATATAAAACTGGGATATTCTAGAGAGATAGTAATGGGACTGAGAGGAATTATTGAGTTTTGGATGCTAGATTTACTAACAGATATTTTTCTATGTTATTTTTTATTGCTTTGTGCATGTGTGCATGAATTGATTGGTCTTAACTACAGGCAATAATTTCTATGGAGTTCTGTAAATTTTTGTTTCTATGCATTTAAAAAAAATTCTGGATACTAATTATTTGTTATTTATAGGTTGATTTTTCCTAAAATTAAAATCAAGTATTCTAATGTCATTTATAGTTCCTTCATTTGTTCAATATATCTATGTAAATTTAATTCAATTTAGTCAAATTAATAATGATTTACTCTAAAGTTATGGGTTTTTGTTTTTGATATTTTTTCTAAAAAATGACTTCTGATGTTGGTTACCACGAGTGAAATGACACAGAACATACAAGACACACAAGAGACAGACAGGACACCACTCTGGCCAGAGGAATAGAACTGGGCAAACTAATTGCCATTTATTACTATAAAGCCCCCTAGGCAGAATTCCAGACTGTAAGAATAAGCCTTTTCAGTACAGTGCAGGTGCATACATGTTATCGTACAGCAAAGGGGAGTGAAATCTCTGTCTACTGCAGAGTCTGCACAAAGCCCTCATCTCCCTCTTATCTCAAGAAGGGAATGCTCCCTCGTTTGCAAGGGACTATTAAACTCAAGGCTGTATCCAGACTCTTTGGCAGAATGCCTCGTATGCAAGGACGCTCAGCATGAGCAGAGAGACCCGTCTGCAGGCACATCTCTGCTACCCTATTAACCCTTCATTCTGATCTCAAGATCATAGATATCTATCACTTATTTTAATACTTTTGCTTTTAAATCTTTACTCACTCAGGAGTTTATTTTTGTCTATGGCATAGTCAAGAATCATTCACCTGTTTTTGATCTACTTTTTTCTCTTTGATCTATTTGTCTCTTTCTGTGTCAATATGGTACTATCTTAATTTCACAATTTCATAATCAACCTTGAAATCTGGTAGGGTAATTTTCCCTACTTTATTCTTAGTTTTGAGAATTGTGTTGGTTATTCCTTGTGTCATGATTCAATTGTCTGCATTTTAATATCAATCTTTAATATTTTGTAAAAATTTTTCTAAGATTTATATTGATAGTAAGTGAAATTTATAGATTTACTGTGGGAAAATGGCATTTTTATTTTATTTATTTATTTATTTTATTACTTGATTTATAATGAAGTATATTTGATTTGCAATATCATATTAGTTTCAGAGGTACAGCACAACTCAGTGATTTTACATATATATTCTTCTTCAGATTCTCTTCCCTTGTAGGTTATTAAAAAGTATTGATTATAGTTCCCTGGGCTATACAATAGGCCCTTGTTGGTTATCTATTTTATATAAAGTAGTGTGTATATTAATCACAATCTCCTAATTTATCCCTCCCCCACAACCTTTCCTCTTTCATAACCATAAGTTTTCTATGTCTATGAATCTCTTTCTGTTTGGAAAATAAGTTCATTTGTAACTTTTTTCTTTTTTATTTTTAGATTCCACATATAAGTCATATTGTACAATATTTGTCTTTTTCTGTCTGGATTACTTCACGTGTATGATGAGCTCTAGGTCCATCCATGTTGCTGCAGATGGCGTTATTTCATTCTCTTTTATGGCTACTATACCATTGTGTGTGTGTATCACACCTTCTTTATCCATTCATCTGTCAATGGACATTTAGGTGTGTCCATGTCATGACTACTTTAAAGTAGTGCTGCAATGAGCATTGAGATGTATATATCTCTTCAATTTATAGCTTTCTGCCGATATGCCCAGGAGTGGGATTGCAGGATCATGTAGTAGCTATATTTTTAGATATTAAGGAACATCCATACTGTTCTCTGTAGTGGCTGTATCTATTTACATCCCTACAAACAGTTTAAAAGGATTCCCTTTTCTCCACACCCTCTCCAGCACTTATTGTTTGTAGAGTTTTTGATGATTGCCATTCTGACAAGTTGATATGATATCTCATTGCTGTTTTGATTTGGATTTCTCTAATGATTAAAGGTATTGAGCATCTTTTCATGTGCCTTTTGGATATCTGTATGTTTTCTTTGGAGAAATGTGTATTTAGATCTTCTGCCCAATTTTTGCATGGGTTGTTTGTTTTTTATTTTGGGCTGCATGAGCTGTTTGGATATTTTGGAGATTAACATCTTGTTTGCAAATATTTTATCTTTAATTTGTTTATGGTTTCTTTTGTTGTGTAATAGCTTTTAAGTTTAATTAGGTTCCATATCTATTTTGTTTTTATTTTCATTACTCTAGGATGTGGATCCAAAAATACATTGCTGTGATTTATATCAAAGAGTTATTCTATGTTTTCCTATAAGAGTTTTTTTTTTTAAGCCTGATTTTATTTTATTTTTTTTAAATTATTTATTTTAATTGGAGGCTGATTACTTTACAATATTGTAGTGGTTTTATTTTATAGCATCCAGCTTACATTCAGGTCTTTAATCCATTTTAAGATTATTTTTCTATGATGTTAGATGATGTTTTGATTTCATTCTTCCACATATAGCTTTCCAGTTTTTCCAGCAACAGTTATTGAAGTCTGTCTTTTCTCCATTGTATATTCTTGCCTCCTGTGTCATAGATTAATTGCCCATAGTAACTCAGTTGGTAAAGAATCTTCCTCCAATGCAGGAGACCCGAGTTTGATTCCTGGGTTGGGAAGATGCCCTGGAGAAGGAAATGGCAACCCACTCAAGTATTCTTACCTGAGAATTCCATGGACAGAGGAGCTCGGCAGGCTACAATCCACAGGGTCGCAAGAGTTGGGCACAACTTACTGACTAAACCATCAGTCAACCATAGGTGCATGGGCTCATTTCTGGCCTTTCTATCCTGTCCCATGGATTTATATTTCTCTTTTTGTGCCAATACCGTACTGTCTTGGTTGCTTTAGCTTTGTAGTATATGCAATCAAGACTATGGTCACTTTCTCATAATTCCCATTATAAAATTATTGTTGTGTACCTATGTTAAGCCCTACCTGGGCTTTCATGGTGGCTCAGAGATTAAAGTGTCTGCCTGCAATGCGGGAGACCTGGGTTCGATCCCTGGGTCGGGAAGTTCCCCTGGAGAAGGAAATGGCAACCCACTCCAGTATTCTTGCCTGGAGAATCCCAAGAACGGAGGAGCCTGGTAGGCTACAGTTCACGGGGTCGCAAAGAGTCGGACACGACTGAGCGACTTCACTTTCACTTCACTACATTAAGACATTATCTCTGCCACTGCCCTCATGAGAAAATTTTGATGAGCTTTCGTTTCTTCCAGGCCAAAATCTAAACCCCTTGTTTGGTGTCGTCCTGTTTACCCTGTTTCTACAATCTCATGTCATGACCTCCCTGTCTCCTTACTTCTCAACTCTTTTTTCTACTTTCCTAAGAGTCACTAAAATGTCATATGTCTTTGACCATCACACGTCTGAGATGACTCATCTTCACTTTTTCATCACCATTCAAGGACAATTTACCACCTAAACTACTCAACTAAGATAAATTATCTTTTATGACTTAGTTTATATGTAATATCTTATCAACTTTTCCCTTCTCTGGTCATAATTATTCAGTTCTTCCTCTGTATCCAATAAAATACCTCACATTATATATTGAATAAATATATGTATATATAGCTTTCCAACAGAAATTCAGAATCACCAGTTACTATGTAGGCCATTTATTTTAGGTTAATATTTTATAAATACTTAGTAGAATATGTTATTAATATTTTAAATCATTTACATGACATATATGTCTAACATAAATTAATTTACCTGAGATCTTCTCAAACTGATTGGTTATTTATGTATTGCTGACCTAGACACTAAGCCAGATTTTTATCTAATGAGTTGCTGGAAAATGGTGGAGTAGAAAGTTGTGTACGCATCTTCTCTGAGAACTCCAAAACTACAACTTGCTGCTGAACAACCAACAACTGGAGAATGTTCAGTTCAGTTCAGTTGCTCAGTGTCCGACTCTTTGCAACCCCATGAATTGCAGCACGCCAGGCCTCCCAGTCCATCACCAACTCCAGGAGTTCACTCAGAATCATGTCCATCGAGTCAGTGATGCCATCCATTTATTTTATTTATTTATTTTACTTTAATTTACAATGCTGTATTGGTTTCGCCATACATCAGCATGAATCCGCCACAGGTGTACGTGAGTTCCCAACCATCTCATCCTCTATCGTCCCCTTTTCCTCCTGCCCCAAATCCCTCCCAGCATCAGAGTCTTTTCCAATGAGTCAACCCTTCGCATGAGGTGGCCAAAGTATTGGAGTTTCAGCTTTACCATCATTCCTTCCAAAGAACACCCAGGGCTGATCTCCTTTAGAATGGACTTGTTGGATCTCCTTGCAGTCCAAGGGACTCTCAAGAGTGTTCTCCAACACCACAGTTCAAATGCATAAATTCTTTGGCACTAAGCTTTCTTCACAGTCCAATTCTCACATCTATACATGACCACTGGAAAAATCATAGCCTTGACTAGATGGACCTTTGTTGGCAGAGCAATGTCTCTGCTTTTGAATATGCTTTCTAGGTTGTTCATAACTTTTCTTCCAAAGAGTAAGCGTCTTTTAATTTCATGGCTGCACTCATCATCTGCAGTGATTTTGGAGCCCCCCCCAAAATTAAGTCTGACACTGTTTCCACTGTTTCCCCATCTATTTCCCATGAAGTGATGGGATAGATGCCATGATCTTTGTTTTCTGAATGTTGAGCTTTAAGGCAACTTTTTCACTCTCCTCTTTCACTTTCATCAAGAAGCTTTTTAGTTTCTCTTCACTTTCTGCCATAAGGGTGGTGTCATCTGCATATCTGAGATTATTGATATTTCTCCCAGCAATCTTGATTCCAGCTTGTGCTTCTTTCAGCACAGCATTTCTCATGATGTACTCTGCATAGTTGGTACCTACTAAAAAGTTACCCCATGTCCAAATGAAAAGGAGAGGCCCTAACCTGATGGTAGAAGGGGCAAAATCACGTTTAGAATCAAACCGCCTACCTGCCAGAGACATTCAGAGGGCTCAAATGAATCTTGAGTGCACCAGGACCCATTGACCCCAGACTGAAACACAACTGTGTTTGAGGCTCTCCTGCAAAGGTACAGCTCATCAGTGGCCTACCACAGGGGCAAGGACTCTAGGTGCAGCAGACCCGGATATAGCATAAGCCCTCTTGGAAGAGGTCTCCATTAATGCCACCATAGAGCCTCCAGAGCTTACACAAGAATGGGGAAACAGACTCTTAGAGGGCAAAAACAGAAATGTGTACACCAGGACCCAGGAGAAAGGAGCAGTGATCCCACAAGAGACTGGCCCAGACTTGCCCATGAGTGTCCAGGTGTCTCTAGGGGAGGCATGGGTCGATGGTGGCTGCAGGGTTGGGGGTACTGAGCTCAGTAATGCAAGGCTGGGACCTTTTGAAGGAGATTGCGTTATCTTCATTACTTCCACCATAGTTTGGCTTCAAGTAAAACAACAGGGAGGCAACACAGCCTCACCTATCAACAGAAAATTGGATTAAAGATTTACTGAGCATGGCTCTGCCTATCAGAACAAGACCCAGTTTCACCCTCAGTGAGATTCTCCCATCAGAAAGCTTCAATAAGCTGCTTATCCTTTCCCATCAAAGGGAGACAGAATGAAAACCACAATCACAGAAAACTAACCAAACTGATCACATGGACCACAGTCTTATCTAACTCAATGAAACTATGAGCTATGCCATGTAGGGAAACCCAAGATGGATGGGTCGTGGTGGAGAGTTCTGACAAAATGTGGTCCACTGGAGAAGGGAATGGAAAACCAATATTCATGCTTTGAGAACCCCATGAACAGCATGAAAAAGAAAAGAGATAGGACACTGAAAGATGAACTCCCCAGGTCATGAGGTGCCCAATATGTTACAGGAGATCAGTGGAGAAATAACTCCAGAAAGAATTAAGAGACAGAGCCAAAGCAAAAACAACACCCAGTTGTGGGTGTGTCTGGTGATAGAGATAAAGTCTGATGCTGTGAAGAGCAATATTGCATAGGAACCTGGAATGTTAGTTCCATGCTGCTGCTGCTAAGTCGCTTCAGTCGTGTCTGACTCTGTGTAACCCCATAGACAGCAGCCCACCAGGCTCCCCCATCCCTGTGATTCTCCAGGCAAGAACACAGGAGTGGGTTGCCATTTCCTCCTTCTTCAATGCATGAAAGTGAAAAGTGAAAGTGAAATTGCTCAGTTGTGTCCGACTCTTTGCGACCCCATGGACTGCAGCCCACCAGGCTCCTCCGTCCATGGGATTTTCCAGGCAAGAGTACTGGAGTGGGGTGCCATTGCCTTCTCCCTTACTTCCATGAAGCAAGGCAAATTGGAAGTGGTTAAACAGATGACAAGAATGAACATCGACAGTTCATTGAGCTAAATCACTGAGCTAAAATGGACTGGAAGATGTGAATTTAACTCAGATGACCATTGTATCTACTATTGTGGGCAAGAATCCCTTAGAAGAAAAGAAGCAGCCATTATAGTAAACGAAAGAGTCTGAAATGCTGTACTTGCATGCAATGTCAAAAGTGACAGAATAATCTCTGTTCATTTCCAAGGCAAACCATTCAATATCACAGTAATCCAAGTCTATGCCCCAACCACTAGTGCTGAAGAAGATGAAATTGAACGGTTCTATGAAGATTTACAAGACCTTCTAGAACTAACACCCCAAAAAAGGTGTCCTTTTCATTAAAAGGGACTGGAAAGCAAAAGAAGGAAGTCAAGAGATACATGGATTAACAGACAACTTTGGCCTTGGAGTACAAAATGAAGCACATCAAAGGATAACAGAGTTTTGCCAAGAGAACACACTGATCATAGCAAACACCCTCTTCCCACAACACAAGAGGGGACTCTACACATGGACATCACCAGATGGTCAACACTGAAATCAGATTGATTATATGCTTTGCAGCCACAGATGGAGAAACTCTATACAGTAAGCAAAAACAAGACCAGGAGCTGACTGTGGCTTTGATCAGGAATGCCTTATTGCCAAATTCAGACTTAAATTGAAGAAAGTAGGGAAAACCACTAGACCATTCAGGTATGACCTAAATCAAATCACTTACGATTATACAGTGAAAGTGACAAATAGATTCAAGGGATTAGATCTGATAGACAGAGTGCCTGAAGAACAATGGACAGAGGTTCATGACATTGTGCAGGAGACAGTGATCAAGACCATTCCCAAGAAAAAGAAATGCTAAAAGGCAAAATGGTTCTCTGAGGAGGCCTTACAAATAGTTGTTAAAAGAAAAGATGCAAAGGGTAAAGGAGGAAAGCAAAGATATATGCATTTGAATGCAGAGTTCCAAGGAATAGCAAGGAGAGATAAGAAAGCCTTCCTCAGTGATCCATGTAAAGAAAGAGGAAAACAATAGAATGGGAAAGACTAGAGATCTCTTCAAGAAAATTAGAGATACCAAGGAAACATTTCATGCAAAGATGGGCACAATAAAGGACAGAAATGGTATGGACCAAACAGAAGCATATTAGAAGATATTAAAAAGAGGTTGCAAGATTACATAGAAGAACTATACAAAAAATATCTTCATGACTCACATAACCGCAATGGTGTGATCACTCACCTAGAGCCAGACATCTGGGAATGGGAACTCAAGTGGGCCTTAGGAAGCATCACTATGAACAAAGCTAGTGGAGGTTATGGAATTCCAATTGAGTTATTTCAAATCCTAGAAGATGATGCTGTGATAGTGTTGCACTCAATATACCACTCAAGTATGGAAAACTCAGCTGTGGCCACAGGAATGTAAAAGGTCACTTTTCATTCCAATCCTACAGAAATTCAATGCTAAAGAATGCTCAAACTACAGCATAATTGCACTCATCTGACAAGCTAGCAAAGTTATGCTCAAAATCCTCCAAGCCAGGCTTTAATAGTATGTGAACAATGAACTTCTAGATGTTCAAGCTGGATTTAGAAAAGGCAGAGGAACCAGAGATCAAATTGCCAACATTCATTGGATAATAGAAAAAGCAAGAGGGTTCCAGAAAAACATCTACTTCTACTTTATTGAATACACCAAAGCCTTTGACTGTGTGGATCACAACAAACTGTGGAAAATTCATCAAGTGATGGGAACACCAGACACATGACCTGATGCAGATCAAGAAGCAACAGTTAGAACTAGACATGGAACAACGGACTGGTTCCAAATACGGAAAGGAGTATGTCAAGACTGTATATTGTCACCCTGCTTATTTAACTTATATGAAGAGTACATCATGCAAAATGCCGGGCTGAAAGAAGCACAAGCTGAAATCAAAATTGCAGGGAGAAATATCAATAACCTCAGATATACAGATGATACCACCCTTTTGGAAGAAAGCAAAGAGGGACTAAAGAGCCTCTTGATGAAAGTGAAAGAGGACAGTGAAAAAGTTGCCTTAAAACTCAACATTCAGAAAACTTAGAAAATGGATGGTCCCATCGTTTCATGGCAAATAGATGGAGAAATAATGGAAACAATGAGAGAATTTATTTTCTTGGCTCCAAAATCACTGCAGATTGTGACTGCAGCCATGAAATTAAAGGATGCTTGCTCCTTGGAAGAAAAGCTATGACCAATCTAGACAGTGTATTAAAAAGCAGAGACATTACTTTGCCAACAAAGGTCCATCTAGTCAAAGCTATGTTTTTTCCAGTAGTCGTGTATAGATGTGAGAGTTGGACTATAGAGAAAGCTGAGCACTGAAGAATTGATGCTCTTGAATTGTGGTTCTAGAGAAGACTCTTAAGAGTCCCTTCGACTGCAAGGAAATCCAACCAGTCCATCCTAAAGGAAATTAGTTCTGAATATTCATTGGAAGGACTGATGCTATAGCAGAACCTACAATCCTTTGGCCACCTGATGCAAAGAGCTGACTCATTTGAAAAGACCCTGATGCTGGGAGATTGAAGGTGGGAGGAGAAGGGGATGACAGATGATGAGATGGTTGGATGGCATCCCCAACTCTATGGACATGAGTTTGAGTAAGTTTTGGGAATAGGTGGTGGATAGGGAGGCCTGGCATGCTGTAGTCCATGTGGTCACAAATAGTCGGACACATCTGAGCAACAGACTGAGAGACTGAACTTAACTGTCTAATGTTTTAAACAGACCATAATCTTATCAAAATGCAAAATTTATCTGGTAATTTTGAATTTCTTGGATCCTCAAACTCTTGCCCCATTATTAATTTTACTATAATTGTTCATGTCTGTGTCAAAACTTTCCTTTATGATGAAGGTGCTTTGAACATATTGAAAATTTAAACAATGTATTTATGAATTGCAAGAAAAATTTAAGGCTTGTTTTTACAACTAATGACTCTTTTCACATTTTTTTTTTCCAGTTTCATCAGTAATGTTAAAATGTTGGGTCATGTCTATTAGACAACTCCTGAATTTGCTCTAGATTCAGCTTGAATCTAATCCTGGAAATAGGGTCAGTGGGTGTCCATGAGAACTTAACATTAGAAATAAGACTACAATAAACCAGGTTTCCTAGTTAGAGTTTCTGTGTCATCTGCTCTCATTGTTTTCAAGTCCATTCAGTATCTAAACACATTCCTTATGTGAAGGCATTTTTATGAGAAGGGGGAATTTTCTTTTTGAACAAAATCTAAAAGTTATTATAGTGAGCATGTAGGCAGAACCATAGATATCACTATCTTATAGGTTCTTTCACCTTTAATTATGAACTTCCTTTCATAAATAGTTCTTATTAAAAAAAACTTGATTTATTGTTAAAAAAAAAGTGTCCTTTTAAATGTCACCTTGAATAGGATTTTTACGAGTGCAACATTTCTTCTTTCTTGGAAAATATCTATTTCACTGTTTAGGTTTAAAGTAGCATACTTATTGGAGCTTGAGAAGGTAAATACAAAAATATTTATTTTTCACGTAAGTTCTTAACTGACAGATGAAGCAAAGACGGTTAGGTGGGGGGCAGGGAGGGAAAGCAGTTTTATTGCTTCATAAATGTTGAAGAATTGGTTTATGTATATGACCAAAATGTATTTCCAAGTGCAAAACCACATAGACTAATCCAAGGCAGAGCCTGACATCTCCCTGACCTCCCAAACAAAAGCAAAGCCTTTTCCACTGAACATTTGCTATAGATTGGAGCACCCAGAGAAAATGCTCTTCATGGACAGGAAGATACTCAGAAGACAAAAGAAGAGACAGGTTCAGCTTGGCACACCTACAGTGCATTCCTAAACTTACCCAAGTGGAAATGTACTTTTTTCAGAAGGACTGAATTTTGGGGTGGAAAAAATGAAAGGAAAGTTACCCTAACTGATGTTTCTTCAAGCCAAGACATAAAGTCAGGAGAAGGAAGTTCACTCCAACATTTATCTCATTCAGTTTGTAAGATGAATCAGGAGCAGTAAAATCTGTTGAATTAGTTAGGTTAAATTTTACTGTTCAGGCAGATTTAGACGGCCTTTGTCTCCTGGTACTTGCCTTCAAATATGGCATCCTTCAGGGTGGCCATGAAAACAAAAATGGATTCACTAATCTGACTGCTCCTCATGACTAGCAGATATCAATAGAAAATTTATTAAATTCTACTTTTGTCATAATTTGGTCAAATATTTTTTTGAAGCATCAGAGAACAAGATCATTAGTTTTACACATTTAAATGGCTCAGCAAAGTATGACATTTAAAACATCATCATACTGAATTCTTGTTTCCGAGAATTTCAGTGTCTAAGGAGTTTAACTGAACAGCTTACAATACATGAACATTAGGAAGATCATCCACTACATGTATTCAGCTGTTATTAAACTGATTTCACTCAGATCCCATGCTTTCCTCAGTAGCTATGCTCTCTGAACCTCCACTCATGTCTCTCAATACACAGATAGACAGACAAGTAGATAGATCATGAATATTCTAGCCATGTGTTGATGTTTTATTGTATATCCTTTTGGGGAAATTTTAGGAAGACCCAAAAGAATAACAATGTTACTAAACAGCCTATAATTGTATCTTCATTTTCTTTCTTAAAAGAAAAACAAAAGTTAAAATAAACATTGCCCTTCAAGGCCCCCTTAACTTTTCAGACAAATGTGAATTAGGGTGGGGAAAAAAATGCAGCATGAGTTGAGTAGCTCCATGAAGTCTCTAGGTGTCCTTTCTTTCAATGGCATGTTTTGCTGTGGTATTTATACCTTTTAAGCCCATTTTTCTTGATTTTTTGTTAGCAACACACTGGTGAAGATGTCATAGTGAAAATAATCACTGATAAACATTGTTTGAATGAGACATTTTAAGCACATTACTGTAGGGGAATAAAGGAGCCATAAAACACAAGAGGTTGCATGGTCTCTTCGAAGGATAGGTATGTAATGTGATTAGCTTTTACTGCTTGCTGGGCTCAGCATTGGGAAATATGCTGGAAATTCCACACCTCCAGATTTTGACAAATGAGGTCTGTTTGGCTTTTTTTTTTAATAGTATAGATGCCGAATTTGTGTTTCACATTTGTTGCTTTTGTTTGTTTGTTTGTTTACTGCTTCTTCAACATGATACACATAATTTTAAAAGCAGTGGAGATTAAATTTTATGTGGAGAGTAAAAGTCAGTATGGTTTTAAGACCAAAGGAGTTTTTCAAAGTATTTGCTTTTTCTTAGAAAGTAATTGCTCCATTAGCACACAGATTATTATTCTAAATCCAATTTATGAGAGTATTACCACGTGCCAGTTATAGAATTCTGCAGTACATTAAGTAATACTTAATATCACTGATGAATTGCTTAAATATCTTTGCACATTATGCAGTCTTACTATGGAACCACCCACTAACAAATAGCAGTTAAAATATATACATGGTTGCATAGAAAGTGAATAATGCAGCATCTCAATTTATGGTTTTAACTAGGATCTGATTTTCTCTCCTAAAGGTCCATTATTCAAGTTCATTGCTTGGTAGTTTGTTGTGTTGTTGTTGTTGTTGTTGTTGTTGTCGTTGTTTTTGCCTTCTTTGTCATGTTTTTCCCCCTTAAATAGATCATTTATAGTGACACATGAAGACTTACCACTGGTTTTTAATCTTTTGGAACGTATGGCTTTCAGGTTCTGGTGAAACTTAAAGTTTTATACAAAAATAAATGAAGTGGATTCTTTTTGAACTAATCTCAAAAATATACAAGCAACTCCTGCAGCTCAATTCCAGAAAAATAAGCGACACAATCAAAAAATGGGCCAAAGAACTAAACAGAGGTTTCTCCAAAGAAGACATACAGATGACTAAAAAACGCATGAAAAGTTGCTCAACATCACTCATTATCAGAGACATGCAAATCAAAACCACAATGTGGTACTATCTCACACCAGTCAGAATGGATGCTATCAAAAAGTCTACAAACAATAAATGCTGGACAGGTTGCAATGAAAAAGGAACCCTCTTATACTGTTGGTGGGAATGCAAACTAGTACAGCCACTATGGAGAACAGTGTGGAGATTCCTTAAAAAACTGTAAATAGAACTTCCATATGACCCAGAAATCCCACTTCTGGGCATACACACTAAGGAAACAGAATTTAAAGAGACACGTGTACCCCAATGTTCATCGCAGCACTGTTTATAATAGCCAGGACATGGAAGCAACCTAGATGTCCATTGGCAGATGAATGGAATATGTACCACAGAAAGGTGTGGCACATACACACAATGGAATATTACTCAGCCATTAAAAAGAATGCATTTGAATCAGTTTTAATGAGGTGGATGAAACTGGAGCCTATTATACAGAATGAAGTGAGTCAGAAAGAAAAACACCAATACAGCATATTAACGCATGTATATAGATTTAGAAAGATGGTAACAATGACCCTATATGCGAGACAACAAAAGAGACACAGATGTAAAGAACAGACTTTTGGACTCTGTGGGAGAAGACAAGGGTGGGATGATTTGCGAGCATAGCATGGAAACATGTATATTATCATATGTGAAATAGATCGCCAATCCAGGTTTGATGCATGAGACAGAGTGCTCACGGCTGGTGCACTGGGATGACCCTGAGAGATGGAATGGGGAGGGAGGTGGGAGGGAGGGTCAGAATGGGGAACACATGTATACCCACTGCTGGTTCACATGAATGTATGGCAAAAACACCACAATATTGTAAAGTGATTTCAGTTCAGTTCAGTCACTCAGTCGTGTCTGACTCTTTGCGACCCCATGAACTGCAGCTTGCCAGGCCTCCTTGTCCATTAACAACTCCCAGAGTCCACCCAAACCCATGTTCCTTGAGTCAGTGATGCCATCCAACCATCTCATCCTCTGTTGTCCCTTTCTCATCCTGCCTTCAATCTTTCCCAGCACCAGGGTCTTTTCCATTGAGTCAGAACTTTGCATCAGGTGTCCAAAGGATTGAAATTTCAGCTATAGCTTCAGTCCTTCCAATGAACACCCAGGACTGATCTCCTTTAGGATGGACTGGTTGGATCTCCTTACAGTCCAAGGGACTCTCAAGAGTCTTCTCCAACACCACAGTTCAAAAGCATCAATCCTTCAGTGCTCAGCTTTCTTTATAGTCCAACTCTCACATCCATAGATGATCACTGGAAAAACCATAGCCTTGACTAGATGGACATTTGTTGACAAAATAATGTCTCTGCTTTTCAACATGCTGTCTAGGTTGGTCATAACTTTCCTTCCAAGGAGTAAGCGTCTTTTAATTAGCCTCAATGAAAAAAAAAAATGTAGCATCACTTTCAATAATCACCCTTTTCAGTGGGTTGTGGTAATTGAAAACAGATTGTTTATTACGTTCCAATCTTAAATCTTTTCTCCCACTCTCTAAGACATATTAATTTATATGGACAAAAGCATGAATATAAGAGAAAATTTGGATAGCCATCACAGAAGCATTATTTTAAAAAATTTAAAAGATAAACAGGAAACATTAAAATTTTAGGGACAAACTTTGATCTACTTGAGTCAGATCCAATGAACTACTCATATCTTGTAAGGAAAGAACTTCCTCTAGAAAATGTTCATATCTAATTTCATTAAAGGTTGTTTAGATTTACTAATCTGATTGTTAATAATTTTTTAGTTAAGCAATCTTAGTTATGTCTTGTTATAGGAAATATTAGATAACATTTTAAAGAATTAGGATTGCATTTCCCCCATTCCTCTTTTTCTACTCAGTTTGTGTTGTTTTTAGGTGACAGGGCAGCTGGTGGAGTTGGATACAAACGGAGTTCTAGATATCTGCTCTTTATTAGCCAATCTGGGGAGACTCTCTGCTTGAACAGAGAGTATGGCTTTATCAGCAACACTTGTTGCATTTCAGTCCTGGTCCTGGCTCTCCAGTGCAATTCTTTCATTATTTATGAGGTTGAATGAAATTTATGAACCTTTGAATGATTTTGTGTGTGTGTGTGTGTGTGTGTGTGTGTGTGTCTGAGTTGCATGGTAATTTTCTTTGCTCCTTTTTATTTTTTGCTTATTCATTATGTCAGGTTGGATTATTTCTCTCCCTTGGTCCTTGTCTCCTTGCAACAAAAATTTGGAACTACAGAATAAAGGGTTTAAAATAATAGACAAGTTTTAGCTCAGTTGCAACTCAACTGGACAGATCTTTTATTAAACAGACACTACCAAAACATGGGAGCAAGCTGACCCTAAAGTAATTATCAAAATATCCCTCTTGGCTTCCCCATTTTTATGCTTCCCATCTCTGTCTCCTCCTTTTGGTTGTGCCCTGTGCAAATACAGCTTGTACATGCCACCAATCAAGAAAGGAAATGCAAATGGTCATATGGGCACATGCATATGCTCAGTTGTTCCAGTTTACACCGCAATAGGCTCTATTGCACAAGTCTTCTCATAATACATATAATCAGATGTACATATCTATAGAATATTTATGAACCATTTATGGACTCCTAGCTGCCTCAAGTTACTTGAGGAAACCCCTGTGGGTAGTTTGTATCCATTGTGCTTTGGATGCATGTGCAGGAGCTGGAAAAGTCTCTGGTTATTTTGTAGCCTATCTGTGACCTCCTCTGGGTTTGTCTGGGATGGAGTTTAGAGATCAGTTTGCATCCTTTTCTGCTAGGATTTTAATATTTTAAATGTTATTGTACTTAAATTTATCAATCTTTTGCCCTTTATGGTTTCTGCCTTTGATATCGTGTTAATAAAGTTTTTCCCATCACCAGAAAACAAAAAGACTTCCATGTGATGATATTTTAAGGAGAGGTTCTGTTCATTCTGTATTTACTACAGTAAGACAGTAGAAAACAACAGAAATCAGTTTAGACTAGGGAGTAGGGTTTTTTCCCTTGATTCTTTAATAGCACTCCTTATGAAACCCTCTTGAGAAATCAGTATGCAAGTCAGGAAGCAACAGTTAGAACTGGACATGGAAGAACAGACAGGTTCCAAATAGGAAAAGGAGTACATCAAGGCTGTATATTGTCACCCTGCTTATTTAACTTATATGCAGAGTACATCATGAGAAACACTGGACTGGAGGAAGCACAAGTTGGAATCAAGATTGCCAGAAGAAATATCAATAACCTCAGATATGCACATGACACCACTCTTACGGCAGAAAGTGAAGAACTAAAGAGCCTCTTGATAAAAGTGAAACAGGACAGTGAAAAAGTTGGCTTAAAGCTCAACATTCAGAAAATGAAGATTATGGCATCAGATCTCATCACTTCATGGCACACAGATGGGGAAACAGTGAAAACAGTGGCAGGTTTATTTTTTTTGGCTCAACTGCAGATGGTGGCTACAGCCATGAAATTAAAAGATGATTACTCTTTGGAAGGAAAGTTATGACCAACCTAGACAGCATATTGAAAAGCAGAGACATTACTTTGTCAACAAAGGTTCATCTAGTTAAGGCTATGGTTTTTCCAGTAGTCATGTATGGATGTGAGAGTTGGACTATAAAGAAAGCTGAGCACCGAAGAATTGATGCTTTTGAACTGTGGTGTTGGAGAAGACTCTTGAGAGTCCCTTGGACTGCAAGGAGATCCAACCAGTCCATCCTAAAGGAGATCAGTCCTGGGTGTTCATTGGAAGGACTAATGATGAAGCTGAAACTCCAATACTTTGGCCACCTTATGTGAAGAGCTGACATATTTGAAGAGACCCTGAAGCTGGGAAAGATTGAGCACAGGAGGAGAAGGGGATGACAGAGGATGAGATGGTTGGATGGCATCACGGACTCAATGGACATGAGTTTGGGTAAACTCTGGGAGTTGGTGATGGACAGGGAGGCCTGGCATGCTGTGGTCCACGGGGTAACAAAGAGTCAGACACAATTGAGTGACTGAACTGAACTGAACTGATGAGCGAGGTGCTCATACTCTGTGCACTTGGAAAGCAAAATTACCTGGTTCAAAGTAGAATACGCTTCTTCCCAGGTAAAATGCTCTGCTTCCCAGGTGGTGCTAGTGGTAAAGAACCCGCCTGCCAGTGCCGGAGACATAAGAGATGCGAGTTCAAACCCTGGATTGAGAAGATCCCCTAGAGAAGGGCAAGGCAACTCACCCCAGTATTCTTACCTGGAGAATCCCCATGGACAGAGTAGGCTGGCAGGCTATAATCCATAAGGTTCCAAAGGGTTGGACGTTACTGAAATGACTCAGCACACACACACACACACACACACACACACACACACACACACACACATACAGTGCTCTTGGTTTTTCTAACTCTATGGAACAGAAATGAAGATTTCACAAATTTCAGAACCCTTTCTTAAGTCAAATGTCTCTGAAAGATAAGTAGTCAGCTGTTTAAAACTGGATCCTTAGTTTCATGCATCTCTGAGGCACCTGGAAGATGTGGAATTTTAATGACAGTATCTTTTCATCCAAATTTCACAAGGTATTAGATCAGAATTTCTAAATTGGCGCTAAATGAGCATTTCTGAAATAGTCCATTTTGCAGAAAGTGCCTTATGTTTATATTACACTTGGTTGAAAAATTCCAATAGCTTCACATCAACTCTGTGTAAATAAAGAGAAAGTAGAATGACAATTTAATAGCTCTGGGTAGATTCAGTTAAAGATTTTGTGAAGTGCCTTAGAGAAGCACTTAAATTATTAATAAAAAATCTAGACTAGAGGTGATACATACAAACTGAACTCTGGAATCCAGAAAAAAAGCAGAGGAAAGTCAGAAGGCAGTTTTCTAGGTGAAAGCTAACTATAGGTAATTATTTGCTTCTCAATTCATTATATAAATTACATAATCACATTTATTTGATGACTGCATGGTTCTGACAAACCTATGTGGAGATTAGGTTTCTAATTTATGCCAAGTAAATCAGAATAGCTATTTAGTATAGGAATTGTTATATGTTTTATCAATTTTGCCTTTTGGGACTCTTTATTGGAAAGGCAATTTTGAAATATTATTTTTAATTAAATTTAAGATACTTTGTCCCTGAATCATTTCTAAAAGTAAGGACACTTTGGCTTTAATTTCCTAGTTTATATTACCAGGTTTTTTAAAAAAATTACTAGAGACATGATGAAGCAGATAAATGCACTAATATCTTTTGATTTTTTTTTTCTTTTTGTTCTATAGTTTGGGTTCTGCTGCTATTTGAGTGGACACCAATGGTTAGTATTCATTGTTAAGTAATAGGACATTTTTACTGAGTGGAAATTAAAGATTATGAATAACAGGGTTTCAGCAACAAACAGCAATATCAATAAAAATTCTACATCATTAAAATTTTGTAAGAAAGCCATATATAAATTTACAAGTTCTTCTAAATCTCAAATTAATGACCTAGATATATTTCATTCTATGATGATTTTTATGCTATGATTCTGAATCTATATGTCATTTATCATTTAGAAAACAAATCACGCTGCATATATTTATGTGTGTTTAACTGATTATTTAGTTGTATACGTATTTTATTTTCCTAAGTATATTGTAAAGTCATTGTCCACAACGGTATATTTGGCAACAAAGTACCATGATCCCTGAGAAAAGTAATACAAAGTGAGCCCTAAAATTGCTCTCCTTTCATTTTTGAAGAGTTTTCAAGTTGCAGCAGAGAGAAGTGAACAATTGATAATAAAGAAACAAGATTCTTACTGCTGTCTAGGTCATTTATTCACTATTTAGGAGAGTCTGAACAGTGACTTGATTTGAAATCTGATTGACTTGAAAATTAAACTTTTAATGATATAGAAAATTTACAGTTGTCATTGAAGTGAGCTTGCTCAGTCGTGTCTGACTCTTTGCGACCCCACGGACTGTAGCCCACCAGGCTCTTCCATCCATAGGATTCTCCAGGCAAGAATACTGGAGTGGGTTGCCATTTCCTTTTCCAGGGGAACTTCCTGACCTAGGGATTGAACCCCTGTCTCCCGCATTGTGGGCAGGTGCTTTACCCTCTGAGCCACCGGGGAAGCCTGTTTTATTGTTTTATTCCTGTAATAGTGTTTAAGAAACAGTTTTTAAAATTTTGTAGCATTAAATGTTTTAATTGGTGACCTACTGACTGATGCTTGAGGAAAATTGATATAAATATTAAACAGATGGCAGAACTAAAATGAATCTCAAACCCAAGGCTCCATCCTTTTGATGACTGTTATAAATTCTCAGATAATATTGAGATGTTGTTATTGAATGACATGTTTTTGGATATTGAATTATTTACTGACTACCTACTATATCAATAATCATTACGTGAGGTATGTTTTAGTACTTTCGTAAGGTTTCTCTATTCATTGTTTCTTTCTCCATCCTTAACCTAATGGTGGTTTGAGTCTATCCAAACTCTACCAATCTTTCAGGTCTGATTTAATCTGCATCTTCTCGATCAGGTCATCACTAATCATGAGGGCATTCTATGAAGTTCCAACTCTTAATGTCCCAACCTGTCTTTGAAAAATAATTATTATACAGTTATCTGATGCTTTTTCTTATAGTTAAATTTTGTTACACATACTTTAACTGTGTATAAATTCAGTTCTGTAAGGCAAGTTCTTCTGATTAGCATAGTACTCACTGCTCAAAGTGTTGAGTTAATAATTAATATCTTTTCCAGTGATGGTCTCTTGGACACATTCTACTCTGAAAACATTTTACAAAATGCATTGAAATGCATACTTGCTCTTATAGAATCTCTTGAACATTCTAAAAACTATAATAAATTCTTCTTTGAGTTTTTTTAAATTAAATATTCTAAAATATATACATTCTCTCTCCATTGTTCTCCTGGGTGGCTAAAATTGCAATGTATGTTATTTCACCATGACCAATGAAACCTACAAGTGATAACATGCCAGTCTTTTCCAATTTTGAATGCTATTTGCAATCTGGATAATTGCATGCCCTTTGGAAAGTACTTGATCAGATATCTAACTAAATTTCTCATAAAAGTTAAACTTTACCACCAAAAGAGAGATAATATGCCTCCAACTCTTTGAGGACTTGTCGTTAGCATGCCCTTTGTTAAGGCCTGTACTCAGAAGGAATATATATGAGGTGGATTGTTGCCTTTACCAGACTCCCAACACTTTTAATCCATAAAATACAGATAAAGTTTGTCTATATGAGAGAGACCCTAAAATTTCTGGGGTAGATGAGGTGCGTTCTCGGTTATAAACATCTCAGTGCACACATTTTCACTCTGTCCTTCATTCTGTCACCTAAGAAGCTTATCAATCCAGGAAGTTAGTTGGATGCATCAAATAGGATAACCTGGGATTTATTTAAATTCATTTAAAAAGTTATTTTTTTCAAAATTTGGTATCTGAATTCTTATTGGTAATACATTAGCTTTGTACATCTCATAACAGACCATGACATGTGGTGCTAGCAAAATTCCAGCCTTCGGCTACCACTCGGTAAATATTAGAGGGACTGAACCAACAAATCTAGGAGATAAAGTATTAGAGATTGATGGCCACCCTATAATTATGAATCCAGTCTGCATCTGGGGCTAAGAACTGGTAACATGCACTGGGCTTCCAAACTATATCCCTTTGGCACTCACTGCCTTGTTAATGAAAGTACCTAAAGGCTCCTTCTGACTGCAGAGGCCTGAAGTAGAACAGGCTGCAAGTGCTAAGGAGTTAACCACAAATAACCTCTAGTCAACAGCAGCCTGCAAACGACAAATGGGAACTGGCGAATAAATGCTCTGATTCTCCCTCTCCTCCCACCGTAAAACTTTAGGGTATATTTCTTACTGTCTATCAACTGTCCTGATCCAGATGGAATCCTAACTGTCCACAGTGTTAACCTGTGTTTGCAAAAGCCTGGACCAGCTTCCTTCCTTTCCTTGACTCACTTCCCTAATTTTCTAGGATTATCACCCCAATAAACTACTTGCACATAAAACCTAATTTCACAGTCAAGCTTTGGGAGAACCCAAGATAAGCCATTTACCAGAAATGATTATCTTGTCTTTGCATTAACTGCTCTCAAAGTTGGCTCACTTGAGATCTGGCATGGAAAAGATAAAAGAATAGCAAGAGTTATTATCCTCTCAGTGCATAGCTAAATTCTAAATCAAAATTGCTATCTTTCTCATGAGTCTGTTTTCAGTATGTTTCACTACAAAAATATGTTTTAAAAAATAGCAGAAAGAATTAGTATTCTGAAGCATTGTGTTACATGTTCTAAATGTATGACCTAATTGTTATCAATAGTTGTTTAACAGCATAATAATACATATTGTCAACCATAAGCATTTATGTCTTTCTACTTTGATTTTCATAGGGTTACTGCTCAAACTGACTGATATTTTTCACTGAGACTGTCAGTATAAACAAACTTCTTTTAAACTTAATATTTTATTTGATTCCCCTGAAGAAAGTTATATTGATATTTTAATCTAAGGTATTGCTTTTCACTTTGGAATAGTGAATTTATACTATTCAAGGTTTGTAAAATAAATTTAAGTTGATTTATTGTTCTTTCTGATGTAAGTGACACCATTTGGTTCTTTGAATAGACAAAAAAAAAAAATCACTTGAATTCCATTCTGGCTTTTTGCTGATTTATATATCTCAGTACAAACTATAATTAAGTTCTATATGTCTCAGTTTCTGTATATGACAAGTGGAGACTTAGAATTTCAGTTCAGTTGCTAAGTTGTGTCTAATTCTTCGCTACACCATGGACTGTAGCATGCCAGGCTTGCCTGTCCATCACCAACCCCTGGAGCATGCTCAAACTCAATGTCCATTGAGACGGAGATACTATCCAACCATCTCACCTCTGTTGTCTCCTTTCCTCCTACCTTCAGTCTTTTCCAGCATCAGGGTCTCTTCCATTGAGCTGGCTCTTCACATCAGGTGGCCAAAGCATTGGAGCTTCAGCTTCAGCAACAGTCCTTCCAGTAAATATTCAGGGTTGATTTCCTTTAGGGTTGACTGACTTGATCTCCTGGAAGTCCAAGGGACTCTCAAGAGGCTTATACAACACCACAGTTCAAAAACATCAGTTCTTCAGTGCTCAGCCTTCTTTATGGTGCAACACTCACATCTATATATGACTAATGGAAAAATCATAGCTTTAACTAGATGGACCTCTCTTGGTAAAGTAATGTCTCTGCTTTTGAATATACTGTCTAGGTTTGTCATAGGTTTTCTTCCAAGGACAGCTGTCTTAAAATTCATGGCTGCAGTCACTATCTGCAGTGATTTTGGAAATCAAGAAAAAAAGTCTGTCACTGGTTCCACTGTTTCCCCATCTATTTACCATGAAGTGATGGGACCAGTTGCCATGATCTTAGTTTTTTGAATGTTGAATTCTAAGCCAGCCTTTTCACTCTCCTCTTTCACTTTCATCAGGAGGTTCTTTAGTGCCTCTTTGCTTTCTGCCATAGGGTGGTGTCATCTACATATCTGAGGTTATTGATATATCTCCTGGCAACCCTGATTCCAGCTTGAGCTTCTTCCAGGCTGCATTTCACATGATGAACTCTGTATATAATTTAAATAAGCAGAGTGACAATATATAGTCTTGACTTACTTATTTCCGAATTTGGAACCAGTCCCTTGTTCCACGTCCAGTTCTAACTGTTGCTTCTTGACCAGCACACAGATTTCTCAGGAGGCAGGTAAGGTGGTCTGATATTCTTATCTCTTGAAGAATTTTACAGTTTGTTGTGATCCACACAGTCAAAGGCTCTGGTGTAGTCAATAAAGCACAAGGAGATGTTTTTCTGAAACTCTCTTGCTTTTTTGATGATCCAGTGGATGATGGCAATTTGATCTCTGGTTCCTCTGCCTTTTCTGAATCCAGCTTGAACATCTGGAAGTTCTCAGTTCACATACTTTTGAAGCTTGGCTTGGAAAAATTTGTGTATTACTTTGCTACCGTGTGAGATGAGTGCAATTGTGTGGTGGTTTGGACATTCTTTGGAAAAGGAAATGGCAACCCACTCCAGTATTCTTGCCTGGAGAATCCCATGGATGGAGGAGCTTGGTGGGCTACAGTCCACGGGTCACAAAGAGTCAGACATGACTGAGTGGCTTCACTTTCACTTTGAGCATTCTTTGGCATTGCCTTTCTTTGGGATTGGAATGAAAACTGACTGTTTCCATTCCTGTGGCCACTGCTGAGTTTTCCAAATTTGCTGGTGTATTGCTGGCTTTCTTCATAATGATGCTGCCTAAGGCCCACTTGACTTTGCATTCAGGATGTCTGGCTGTAGGTGAATGATTACACCACCTTGGTTATCTGGGTCTTTAAGATCTTTTTTGTACAGTTCTTCTGTGTATTCTTGCCACCATTTCTTAATCTCTTCTGCTTTTGTTAGATCCATAGTGTTTCTGTACTTTATTGTGCCTTTTTTCTTTATCCTGTAAAGATAAAGATAAAGGATAAAGATAAAAGGCACAATAATGCAGAGTACATCATGAGAAACACTGGACTGGAAGAAACACAAGCTGGAATCAAGATTACTGGGAGAAATATCAGTAATCTCAGATATGCAGATGACACCACCCTTATGGCAGAAAGTGAAGAGAAGCTAAAAAGCCTCTTGATGAAAGTGAAAGAGGAGAGTGAAAAAGTTGGCTTAAAGCTCAACATTCAGAAAACGAAGATCATGGCATCTGGTCCCATCACTTCATGGGAAATAGATGGGGAAACAGTAGAAACAGTGTCAGACTTTATTTTTTGGGGCTCCAAAATCACTGCAGATGGTGACTGCAGCCATGAAATTTAAAAGACGCTTACTCCTTGGAAGAAAAATTATGACCAACCTAGATAGTATATTCAAAAGCAGAGACATTACTTTGCCGACTAAGGTCCGTCTAGTCAAGGCTATGGTTTTTCCTGTGGTCATGTATGGCTGTGAGAGTTGGCCTGTGAAGAAGGCTGAGCACCGAAGAATTGACGCTTTTGAACTGTGATGTTGGAGAAGACTCTTGAGAGCCCCTTGGACTGCAAGGAGATCCAACCAGTCCATTCTGAAGGAAATCAACCCTGGGATTTCTTTGGAAGGAATGATACTAAAGCTGAAGCTCCAGTACTTTGGCCACCTCATGCGAAGAGTTGACTCATTGGAAAAGACTCTGATGCTGGGAGGGATTGGGGGCAGGACGAGAAGGGGATGACCCAGGTTGAGATGGCTGGATGGCATCACGGACTTGATGGTCGTCAGCCTGAGTGAACTCCGGGAGATGGTGATGGACAGGGAGGCCTGGTGTGCTGCGATTCATGGGGTCGCAAAGAGTCGGACACGACTGAGCGAATGAACTGAACCGACTGAACTTATCTTTATCCCGTACTTTATCTTTGCATGATATGTTCCCTTGGTATCTCTAATTTTCTTGAAGTGATCTCTAGTCTTTCTTATTCTATTGTTGTCCTCTATTTCTTTCCATTGCTCACTTAGGAAGGCTTTCTTATCTCTCCTTGCTATTCTTCGGAACTCTGCATTCAGATGGGTATATCTTTCCTTTGCCTTTCACTTCTATTCTTTTCTCAGTTATTTGTAAGGCCTCCTCAGACAACCATTTGTTTTTTTGCATTTCTTTTCCTCAGGGATGATTTTAATCATCCCCTCCTGTACAATGTCATGAATGTCTGTCTTTAGTTCCTCAGCCACACTGTCTATCAGATCTAATGTCTTGAATCTATTTGTCAATTCCACTGTATTATTGTAAGGGATTTGATTTAGGACATAGCTTTTATCCTCTATTTTTAATATCAATATATGACTGAAAAATCTTGAGATGATTTGTCAGAAAATAATATTGCAAATGATTTGTCTCCTCAACAAGTACGTTTAAGTAGTTAAAATTTTAATTTTGCTTGTAAATTTTCATCCCTAAATTCAAGTAAGAGAGATAGAAACAAATTATATTGAAGACATTATACCAGTTGGCTGTAGTGGGGTAGGGAGTTTTATGAAGTTTGACTTTATACCACTCTCTTTGCTTTTTTTTTTTCAAATTGGGTCATAGTTGCTTTACAATATTGTGTTAGTTTCTGCTGTACAGTGAAGTGAATCAGCTATATTTTTATATATATATCCCATCCCTCTTGGACCTCTCACCCTCTGCCCTCTTTCTACCATCTAGATTACCACAGAGCACTGAACTGAATTCCTTCTTCCATGCTGTGCTCCTTGTTACATGCTACATGCTAGGTTCCCACTAGCTATCTCTTTTACATGTGGCAGTGTGTATGTGTCAGTCCCAGTCTTCCAGTTCATCTGCCCCACCCTGCCATGTCCACTTGTCTGTCCTCTAGATCTGCCTCTCTGCTCCTGCCCTGCAAATAGGTTCTTCTAGATTCCACATATATGAATTAATATACAATACTTATTTTTCTCTTTCTGACTTCCTTCACTCTATATGACAGACTCTAGGTCCATCCATGTTTCTGCTAATGACCCAGTTTTGCTCCTTTTTATGACTGAGTAATATTCCATTGTGTATGTGTACCATATCTTCTTTATTCATTCATCTGTCAATATGAACAGCTCATACATCTCAATATAAAAAACAAACATCCCAATCAAAAAATGGGCAAAGATGTATATAGACATTTCTCTAAAGAAGACACACAGATGGCTAAGAGTCATGTGAAGAGATTCTCCTTCCTATTTGACATAAGATACCTAAAGGACTGGGATATGGTGTGTGTTGCTCTGATTGGCTACGTCCTCACCTGTTCCTTTTTTTTTAGGGCTCCTGTTTTCACCTTTGCTAACATTTTGATCACCAACAATAAAGTGACAGCTGCTTCTGTAGTACCTTGACAAGCAGAGACATTACTCAACTCCAAGGAGACATGCTTTTCTCATGGACAACAGTGTAGTCTACATGGCTGGGAACGTCTCCACTGGGGAACACTGTAGTGCAGAACATACAGCCTCTTTTCTAGGTGTTAGAGCTGCAGGCTCACCCACCACTCCTTCCACAGTCTATTTAGCCATTGTTTTGTCAGCTGATGATTAATAGTTCTAAAGGCTGTCAAAGATTCAGTATTTCCCATGTGCCAAGTGCTACCCACTCCTCCTGCATTATCTTATATATAATTTTCAAAACAATTCTGGGCAGTGTCGTGTTATTCCCATTTGAGAAATAAGGACACTGAAGCACATATCTGAAGCTTAATGTACATCTGCTCAGCCCTTAAGTTCCTTAGATTGAGAATGAGGTGGATGTAGTTTAAATTCTGTTTTTCCACATACCAGCCAGGTAGCTAAAAGCAAATTTCATAGTCACTGTGAACCTCATCTGCCAGTTCTGAAGCATGGTCTAACAGTAGCTACACTGCTTGGGTTAGGAAAGTTTGGTGCGGGCAAATGAACAAATCATAATGAGATGACACAGTTTGTAAAAAAGAAAGCACCACTCATAATAAACTGTAATTATATATACATGTAATTGTGAAGTCATATTTTTAAAAATTATTTATTGATTGGTTTTTGGTTGTGCTGCATCTTCATTGCTGCCCCGGAGCTTTCTCTAGTTGCAGTGAGCGGGGGCTGCTCTTCATTGTGGTGCACAGGTTTCTTTTCATTGAGGTACCTTCTCTTCTTGCAGAGCACGGACTCTGGAGCACATGGCCTCTAGCAGTTGTGGTGCAATGAGTTAATTGCCCTGAGGGATGTGGAATCTTCCTGGACCAGGAATCAAACCTGTGTCCTGTGAATTGGCAGGAGGATTCTTATCCACTGTACCACCAGGGAAGTCCTAATTTTATATTTATTATTCACACTTGTTTAGGTAAAGGAACATAGCATATTTCTTTCTCACTCAGAATCTCCATAGGTAGAAAATGTCAATGTATTATATCCATTGGCAATTTCAGTTTCAAGGATTGAAATAATTAAGAAATTCTCCTGCCTCATACTCTCTTTCTTCTACTTCTTCCACATGCACTATTCCAATTATGTTGACTTTTTAAACAACCAAGGCTAAAATATTAAATCTTACATTAACAAGGTCTTTGAAAATCCCCAATGTTATGAAAGCAAAACCATTTGCTTTCATTCAAGTTCATTCCCTAAAACTAAGAAGTTTGATGAGAAAGGTAATTTTGAATGTTAAAAGAAAACACTGGTGAGTTTTTTTGCTAGCTCAGAAGTTTTATTTTTTTGAGTAAAATGATATTTAAAGAATATCCCTGGGAAACATAGTTCATAAAGTTTAGTTTTTTGAACAGATCTTCACAGATGGGAGGCTTTTTCATGTAAATGAATATGAGATGTGCTTTGGAGGTTCATTTTACTTTTAAAAAGTTAAAGGAGGGTGATTATGTGTGATGATTAAATTATGTGTCTAATTGGTTAGGCCATGTAACCCATATATTTAGTCAAACACCAATTAGATATTACTATAAAGGTAAATAAAGGTTTGTTTGTTTTTTTTTTTTTTTTAAAGAATGTTAGTTGATCAGTCATATCTGACTCTGTGACCCCATGGACTGTAGCCCACCAAACTCCTCTGTCCATGGAATTCTCTAAGCAAGAATATTGGAGTGGGTAGTCACTTCCTTCTCTAGGGTGTCTTCCCAACCCAAGGATTGAACCTGGGTCTCCTACATTGCAGACAGATTCTTTACTATCTGAGCCAAGAGATTAACATTTGAATCAGTAGACTGAGGAAAGAGATTACCCTCTAAAGTATGAGTGGCCTCATTCAGTCAGTTGAAATCTTTGAGAGAGAAAAGAACAAGGTCTCCAGTGGAAGAGGGATTTCTACCTCTAGCCCACCTTCAGACTGGAGCTGTAATATCAACTGTTCTCTGGATCTCCAGCCTGTTGGGCCTATTCTGCAAATTCTGGATTTATCTGTCTCCCAGATCACATGATCCCATGCCTTAAAATAAATCTCTATGTATCTACATGTATATTGGTTCTGTTTCTCTGGACAACCCTGACAAATGTACTGTTTTGTCCATCCTTTATAGCTCTCAGTGGCACACAGTGGGCACTCAGCAAGGAAAAATGATGAGCAACAAGTGCTTTGGAGAAGACAATTTCACATAGAAGACGTCCAAGAAACACGTGTCGTCAGGAGTTCATACACAGTTTCAGCAGAAACTCCCCAACCTTTCCTAACTTTTCTCTGAATACCCTCTGATGCTTTCTTATCTAGATAATTTCAGTACTGAGCTTGATTTCATGACTTTTCAGTAAAGATAAGCATAACCTTTTTCAACCCTTGCCCTCCCTTCTTTCTTTTTCTCTTTACTTTCTAACCCCAAAGGGCATCTGATTTATTCCTGGCTGCACCTTCTAAAACCTCTGAACTATGAAATTACATAATTAATAGACAGTTGAATAAGGAAGTAGTAGAGTGCCAGAAAGTCCACACTCTACGCTCTTCTGTCCCCTCACCCCCAGCTTCCCCTTGGACAAACACATTTATGGCAGCAGATACAAAGGCAATTAGCTTTGAAAGCTCTGGCATACAAGAAGTCCCCATACAATAGCTTGGAATAAGGAGTGGGGTCTATTAAAAAGCTCTGTGAGTATTTACTACCATCTGCTCCTATCAGGATTGTCAGTTCTGCATCAGTCCTTCTCTCTCTGGTACTCTTCTCCTACACAGCATAGGGGTGTCCTGTGTTATCTTTGGAACAGCCATCATCTGGCAGCTTTTTTAACATATGTGTAGCAAGTTTCACTGCTTTAAGCAGCTCATCTACTCAGAAGCCCAGTAAAATGAGGAAAAAAATACTTTATTTTTACATATGGAATATTTGTAATACAATAAACCTTGCTATATTTCTTAAAATAAGAATATTCATTCTGTTAAGTTAAAGTCTACACCTTATTTCCTGCATGTGCTTGGGGCGTTGGTGCCTAGGGCATGAAAAATGATTTCAGCTGGGTTTAATCTTCATAGCCATACTCATTCAAAACTAACATTTTTCTTTTTAAATATAAAGGATTTACACAATTGCCTCAAAGATTACCTGGAGCTGAAAATATTTTAGAGTATCTACACAGTCAAATGGAAGCAGGAGGGAGAGATAGAGTGTTCAGCGGTTTCCTGAAGGATGGCAGAGGGATAAGAAAAGACACTGTGAGAAGAAATATAGGTCCCTACCTCATTTTCATATTTGAAGACTGTGTAAGAGCCAATTCTGTGGTAATTCTGGAACAAAAAATGAATGCTTAAACACGTATATATGACTGTATCTTTCAAAACAGTAAATAATTACCGGAGGTATATGCCTGAAATGAGAATTACTACACATAGTAAAATGAAGAGGTTCACTGATATGGATAGTTCTAAATGATATTAAAAAAAATGTGTGAGGGTGTTCTCCATATCACTCCAAGAATAGAAGTCTGATGGACATGATCTCTATCCTTTTTTTGCAGAAACCAAATATGAGCGATTCGGTTGTTTGGTAAGGTGTCAGAGTAAACTGTTATGATACAATGTGGAGGCCTCCTAACATGTTATCATTAGTTAGAAACAGAAAGTCTAAACAAAGGCCTTTTCACAGTGTTTGACATTTTATGCTTAAATTTCTACTTTTGATTTTCTAGTATTTCCTTTAATGAACAAGATGAGCTAGAAGAAATTTCTTAATGTGCTAATGAAAATTGGTTTTGGAATGAAAATGCCCAATTTTATTTCAATCAACATTGATTTAGTTACCTTGCTTTGTTAAAAGACAATATGCAAATGGGAAGGTAAAGAGAACATTTTACCCTATTGGTTCCATGTATCCATGTCTACTATGGTTGATAATGAGTAATGGCTAACTAAATAGTTCTATCTTCAGGAATCAATGTAAAGACTTATAGAATTGTCTATATTTAGTATAACTACATATTAAATTTCCATTTGGCTTGAAATTCCCTGGCCAAAAATATAAAGACAAAATTCCATAAAAGGAGACTTCATGAAATTTGTATGTGTAGATGATCTTACTTTTCAGTTAATCCCTTACAAATTGGGCATTAAGAAATTTGGTAAATAGCACTCCAAAGCTTGATTGACCTCAGTTCCTGAATTTTTCTATATCCTCTTGGTCCAGACTCTTTGCAGCTTCACTTTCTTCTGACAGCAGCTAGACACTGTTAGACTTTGCTAGTAAGGAACCTGAATTATTTAAAAAATCTGTGCAGATTATGGTGAGTTCCATCACTTCCTTGTTGTTGTTCAGTCTCTGTCATGTAAAAGTCTTTGCAACCTGATGGACTGCAGCATGCCAGGCTTCCCTGTCCTTCACCATCTCTGGAAGCTTGCTCAAACTCATATCCACTGAATTGGTGATGCCATCCAACCATCTCATCCTCTGTTATCCCCTTCTCCTCCGGCTTCAATCTTTCCCAGCATCAGGGTCTTTTTCAGTGAGTCGGCTCTTCGCACCAGGTGGACAAAATACGGGAGCTTCAGCTTCAACATCAGTCCTACCAGTGAATATTAAGTGTTGATTTCCTTTAGGATTGACTGGCTAGATCTGCTTGCAGTCCAAGGAACTCTCAAAAGTTTTCTCCAGCACCACAATTCAAAAGCATAATTCTTTGGTGCACAACCTTTTTTATGGTCCAACTCTCACATCTATACATGACTACTGGAAAAACCATAGGTTTAACTATAGAAACTTTTGTTGACAAAGTAATATCTCTGCTTTTTAATATGCTCTCTAGGTTTGTCATAGCTTTTCTTCCAAGGAGCAAATGTTTTTTAATTTCATGGCTGCAGTTACTGTCTGCATGATTTTGGAGCCCAAGAAAGTAAAGTCTGTCACTTCTTCCATTGTTTCCCCAACTATTTACCATGAAGTGATGGGACTGAATGTCATTATCTTAGTTTTTTAAATGTTGAACTTTAAGCCAGATTTTTTACTCTCTCTCACCCTCATCAAGAAGCTCTTTAGTTCCTCTTCACTTTCTGCCATAACAGTGGTGTCATCTGCATATCTGAGTTTACTGATATTTCTCACAGCAATCTTGATTCCAGCTTTGCTTCATCCAGTCTGGCATTTCACATAATGTACTCTGCATATAAGTTAGATAAGCATGATGACAATATACAGCCTTGACGTACTCCTTTCCTAATTTGGAACCATTCCATTATTCTATGTCTGGTTCTAATTGTAGCTTCTTGAGCTGCATACAGATTTCTTAGGAGTCAGGGAAGGTGCTCTGTTATTCCCATCTCTTTAAGAATTTTCCACAGTTTGTTGTGATCCACACAGTCAAAAGCTGTTGTGTAGTTAATAAAGCAGAAGTAAATGTTTTTTTTTTTTTTCTGGAATTGTCTAGCTTTTTCTATTATCCAACAGATGTTGGCAATTTGATCTCTGGTTCCTCTGCCTTTTCTAAATCCAGTTGTATATCTGAAAGTTCTTGGTTCATGTATTATTGAAGCCTTCCTTGTAGTGGTGGTTAATCTCTAAGTGATGTCCAACTCTGACAACACCATGGACTCCTCTGTCCATGGGATTCTCCAGGAAAGAATTGAAGAAGCCATTTCCTTCTCCAGGGGATCTTCTCAACTGAGGAATTGAACCCAGGTCTCCTGCATTACCAGCACATTCTTTACCAACTGAGCTATAAGGGAAGCCCTTCCTTAATTTCTGCTTAATAAAATCTAGGTTCAAGGAATTTGTATGTTCAGCATAACTTTAAAAAATCCCCAAATTCCTTTGTTGGGCTTCCCAGGTGGTGCTAGTGTTAAAGACTGTGCCTACCAATGCAGGATACATAGGAAAACATGTGTTTGATCCCTGGGTTGGGAAGATCACCTGGAGAAGGGCATGGCAACCTACTCCAGTCTTCTTGCTTAGAGGATCCCCATTGGCAGAGGAGCCTGGTGGGCTACAGTCCATAGGGTCACAAAGAATCAGACACAACTGAGTGACTTAGCATGGATGGCCATAGCATGAAATTCCTTTGATACAATGGCATAAATGAAAAATACATACAAACAGGCAAAAGTATGTGATTCTTCTGCAAGAAACAAGTTAGAGGTACAGATTCAAAATGAATGTGTGCTGTTTGAAGGTAACCAGAGAATAACTGCATAATTCTTTTATGGCAGGAGAGAGCAAAGACCAATTCAAAGGAATAGTTAAAGTTATAAGAATGAGAATAATGGGAGGAATCAGGCCCCTGAGAAACTTGAAAGTGGAATAAGCTTTGCTGATGAGGGAAATGGAAGTTTACTGAAAACAGGAGTATTTAGAGGAAGAATGTGGAGAAAGTCAAAGAAATTCTTGTGAAATATATGCTCCCCCCCCCCAGAAAGGAAGAGGATAAACTGTGAAGAACAAAGCAAAAAGAATATAAACAGTTTAAAGAATGAACAAATAGCTTCTGTCAGACATGAGAAAGACATGAGGAAAATGAGGAAGTCATGAGGAAAATGCAGCAATTTGTAAGAATTCTGAGGATGTGGCCAAGAAGAGACAAACATGGATTGCAGTGATTCCATCTAGACCAGATTTATGAGTCTCTTAATTACTTTGTTCAGTCTGGATAGGGAGTAAATGAGCAGATAGGGGAGGTAAAGAAAAAATAAGACAGCAGTTAGTGATATCTCACCAAGATCTAGCACTGATGGGCGACCTCACTGTTTCAGTCAATTGTGAAAGTACTGGATTTATTTATGGTTGAGGATTGGAACAATGATGATCCTCTGAAAGAATTTAGGGATGAGTGAATGATTAATGGGCTCTATCTAGGATGCACGGGGAACCAGTGGAACTCCTCACTAGGAGTAAACAGAGAGTCATGGAGCAAGAGGTCCTGATGAAGCTGGAAGAAGTGGTTGAAATGAGGCTATGTAAGAAAGGAAAAAACAAAGGATGTTACGATCAAGAGGGAGATTTAATCATAGAGCTGCAATATTTTACACTGATGAAGTAGCCTAGGACATTGTCCTGCTTGTGGAAAGTTAAAGTAGAGGGAAATATTAGACTTGAGAAAGTAAAGAAACTCTCACTTGACATCGACTATTTTTTAAATCTAAGAGATTTTTTTTTTGGTCAAATGAGTTTAATAAAATTTCAAAAATAGCTAAAATCCAAAGAAATTGCTAATTTGGTATGATTAAGAGTTTCCTGTGGTCTGTTTCCAAATCTCTTGCAAAGGACAGTGTTCTAAATTAATCTTGTGCTTAAAACTTAGTGTTATCACTCCAAATATAGATCCCAGTGTACACAGCCAAATTTATGATGAAATTGTTTAAATGGATATTGTAGCAATTCCTCTTCAATTTCTAAAGCCTGTGAAGAATAGGAGATTAGATGCATTTGCCCATTTCAAATTTTTTTTTTATTGAAGTATAGGTGATTTACAATATTTTAATTTCTGGTGTACAGCAAAGTGATTCACATATACATATATATATATATACATATTTTTTCATATTCTTTTCTATTATGGTTATCATAGGATATTGAATATAGTTATCTGTGCTATATAGTCAGCCCTTGTTGTTTATCCATTATATATATATATTATTTTGCATTTTCTAACCCCAAACTTCCACCATCCCTGCCCCAACCCACCCCTCCTTGGCAACCATGTCTGTTCTCTATGTCTGAGTCTATTTCTGTTTTGTAGATAGCTCACTACAAGTCTTTATTTGAATGTTCTGCAATATAACAAGTCTCAGTAATATGGACAAATGCATATTAAAATTAGAAGTAAAACAGAGGCAAAAAATCCATGAATTTCTTATTTCTTGTGAATTTTGCCATAGATTTTGTTTTCATCTGGGACCATTAAAGTGGTTTCACAAGAAAAGCTCTCATCTTTTCAATTACATCCTTGTTATTCTGCCTCTTTTCTTATCTTGTTCTCATATTCTTTTGTTTCACTTACATTATTTAGAATTGAGACCATCTTTTTTGTTGTTGTTGTTGTTTTTCAGTCACCCAGTCATGTCTGACTCTTTGTGACTGCAACACGCCAGACCACCCTGTCCCTCACATCTCCTGGAATTTGCCCAAATTCACGTTTATTACATTGTTGATGCCATCCAGCCATCTCATTCTCTGATGCCTTCTCTTCCTGCCCTCAATCTTTCCCAGGATCAGGGATTTTCCAATGAGTCAGATGTTCCCATCAGATGACCAAAATATTAGAGTTTCATCTTCAGAATCAGTCCTTCCAGTGAATGTTGAGGGTTGGTCTCCCTTCAGATTGACTGGTTTGATCTCCTTGCTATTCAAAGGACTTTTAGGAGTTTTCTCCAGCACCACAGTTTGAAGGCATTCATTCTTTGGCACTCTGCATTCTTTATGGTCCAACTCACAACCATACATGACCACTGGGAAGACCATAGCCTTGACTATATGGACCTTCATCGGCAGAGTAATGTCTCTGCTTTTCAACATACTGTCCTAGTTTGTCATCACTTTCTTGCCAAGAAGCTATCATCTTCTGATTTCATGGCTGCAGTCACCATCCGCAGTGATTTTGGAGCCCAAGAAGAGGAAATCTGTCACTACTTCCACCTTTTCCCATTCTATTTGCCATGGAATAATGGGGCCGCATTCCATAAGCTTAGTTTTTTTTTTTTTTTTATATTTAGTCTTACTAAATACTAAGAGAACATCTTACTAAAAGACTATCTCACTTTATACAAATAACCCACTGAAATATGAATTAGTAGGACTTGGCATATAATTATGATTTTTCTGGATTATTCATTTTTATATTATTATTTTCTTTGGAAACTCATGAGAAAAAAAAATCCCATAAAGGGCAGTGTAAGAATTCTTCAATATTTTAGCTGTGAGGTTTTATTTGATATTTTTAAGAATGTCTGTGCATAAAGACGTTAACACAAATTAGTTGAAAATAGCCTTCGAGATTTCCTGTTTCTAATCTTTTTCTTCTGAGTAAGGTATATTGGAGCTGGAGGTAATACACTTAGCAAGTTTATGGCCTCAGTAACATAAATGCTTTCAGAGGTCCATATTAAGGGCACATTTTGTTTAGCTTCCTCTGTCTTTAATCAGTTCAGCATGATTATCTGACTCACCCTGATGTAGCCTTATCATGAACGATCCCTTTTCTCCATCAGCAGACCTAATAAAACAATAGGGAAGGAAGTATCAGTAAGAAACGTGTCTTGAAGTAATGTCAGATGAAGGGAGATTTTGCTAAGTGAGGCCTGGATGAGAAGCAGTTTGTGGTGAAGTGGAGCTCCATCAATTGAATCTTACAGCAGTAGAATCTTAGTACTGGAATCTTAGTAGCATTAGCACCTGAAGTGGGTGTCATGTCCCGTCCATTCAAGAAAAGGGAAGTAGGGATGATGCTGCTTACAGTACAGGTGCAGAGCACAAAGATGAAAAATGAAAAGGAACCTGGGATAATATGCATACATATATACACACACACATATATATAAACATCGAAAACTTGTGGGTATGCCCATAAAATGCAAAAAGGGATTTTCTAATGTCCTACTATGATATTTCAGATCCCAGTAATTCTTTAATTAAAAATTGCATAAAATATTAAAAGGTTATTTTCCATTTACAGTTATTATAGAATATTGGTTATGTTCCCAATGGTGTACAATACATACTTGAGAATATCTTACATCCAACAGTGTGTGCCTTCCACTCCCCCAAACTGAAATTGCCCCTCATATTCCTCTTTCCTGTGGTAATCACTAGTTCGTTCTTTGTATCTGAGTCTGTTTCTTTTTTGTTATATTCATTAGTTTGCTGTGTTTTTCAGATTCAATGCATAAGTGATATGATATATTATTTGTCTTTCTCTGACTTATTTCACTCAGCATAATGTCCAAAGAATGCTCAAACTACCCCACAATTGCCCTCATCTCACACGCTAGCGAAGTAATGCTCAAAATTCTCCAAGCCAGGCTTCAACAGTACGTGAACCATGAACTTCCAGAAGTCCAAGCGGGATTTAGAAAAGGCAGAGGAACCAGAGATCAAATTGCCAACATCTGCTGGATCACTGAAAAAATGAGAGAGTTCCAGAAAAATATCTATTTCTGTATTATTGACTACGCCAAAGCCTTTGACTGTGTGGATCATAACAAATCGTGGAAAAGTCTTCAAGAGATGGAAATATTAGACCACATGACCTGCCTCCTGAGAAATTAGTATGCAGGTCAAGAAGCAACAGTTAGAACCAGACATGGAACAATTGACTGGTTTCACATTAGGAAAGGAGTACATTAAGGCTGTATATTGTCATCATGCTTATTTAACTTCTACGCAGAGTACATCATTAAAAATGCTGGACTGGATGAAGCACAAACTGGAATCAAGATTGCAGGGAGAAACATCAATAAAAGCAGAGACTTGATTTTGCCAAAAAGGAGCGTCTAGTCAAGGCTATGGTTTTTCCAGTAGTCATGTATGGATGTGAGAGTTGGACTATAAAGAAAGCTGAGTGCATAAGAATTGATGCTTTTGAACTGTGGTGTTGGAGGAGACTCTTGAGAGTCCCTTGGACTACAAAGAGATCCAACAAGTCTATCCTAAAGGAAAACAGTTCTGTATATTCATTGGAAGAACTGATGCTGAAGCTGACACTCCAATATTTTGGTGACCTGATGCGAGGAACTGACTCATTTGAAAAGACCCTGAGAAATGTCTATTTAGTTCTTTGGCCCATTTTTTGATTGGGTCATTTATTTTTCTGGAGTTGAGCTGCATAAGTTGCTTGTATATATTTGAGATTAGTTGTTTGTCAGTTGCTTCATTTGCTATTATTTTCTCCCATTCAGATGGCTGTCTTTTCACCTTGCTTATATTTTCCTTTGTTGTGCAGAAGCTTTTAATTTTAATTAGATCCCATTTGTTTATTTTTGCTTTTATTTCCAGCATTCTGGGAGGTGGATCATAGAGGATCCTGCTGTGATTTATGTCTGAGAGTGTTTTGCCTATGTTCTCCTCTAGGAGTTTTATAGTTTCTGATCTTACATTTAGATCTTTAATCCATTTTGAGTTTATTCCAGGACATGGAAACAACCTAGATGTCCATCAGCAGATGAATGGATAAGAAAGCTGTGGTACATATACACAATGGAGTATTACTCAGCCGTTAAAAAGAATTCATTTGAATTAGTTCTGATGAGATGGATGAAACTGGAGCCGATTATACAGAGTGAAGTAAGCCAGAAAGAAAAACACCAATACAGTATACTAACACATATATATGGAATTTAGGAAGATGGCAATGACGACCCTGTATGCAAGACAGGGAAAGAGACACAAATGTGTATAACGGACTTTTGGACTCAGAGGGAGAGGGAGAGGGTGGGATGATTTGGGAGAATGACATTCTAACATGTATACTATCATGTGAATTGAATCGCCAGTCTATGTCTGACGCAGGATGCAGCATGCTTGGGGCTGGTGCATGGGGATGACCCAGAAAGATGTTCTGGGGAGGGAGGTGGGAGGGGGGTTCATGTTTGGGAATGCATGTAAGAATTAAAGATTTTAAAATTTAAAAAATAAAAAACTAAAAATTAAAAAAAATATAAAAAAGAAAAAAAGAAGGAGAGACAAACTAAAAAAAAAAAAAAGAAAAGACCCTGATGCTGGGAAAGATTGAAGGCAGGAGGAGAAGAGGATGACAGAGGATGAGATGGTTGGATGGCATCACAGACTCAATGGACATGAGTTTGAGTAAACTCTAGGGGTTGGTGATGGACAGGGAAGCCTGGCATGCTACAGTCCATGGGGTCATGAACAGTTGGATACAGCTGAGCAACTGGATTGAATTGAACTGAATGCTCTTTAAGTCCATCCATATTGCTGCAGATCAGACCCCAGTTGATACTTCAAGTATGCTTGCAAAAAACAAAAAAATCTTCCTTTTTCATCCTCAGTCCATAAGAAATCAAGTTGTGTAGTTCTTGATAGTGTTTACAATCATAAAACAGATGCTAAAAAAGTATATATTAACATACCAGGATAAGTTACTTCATTGTTTTCAGCCTACATTTCTTTTTTTTAAAGCTCAAATTCTAGAAAGGACTGCTTTCTCCACTCGTGTACTTAATGTTTTTCTTTGAGTGGGTTTCCCTAAAGTATTCAAATATTTTGGTGCAGAGAATATTTTGTGCAGACCCAAGAAATGAAAGGGAGTGTTTTTTTTTTTTTTCAGTTTTATTTATTTATTTATTTTAACTTTACAATATTGTATTGGTTTTGCCATACATTGATGTGAATCTGCCATGGGTGTACATGTGTTCCCCATCCTGAACCCCCCTGCCACTTCCCTCCCCATCCCATCCCTCTTGGTCATCCCAGTGCACCAGCCCCGAGCACCCTGTATCATTGAACCTGGACTGGCGATTCGCTTCATATGTGATAATTTACATGTTTCAAGGGACTCTTTTAAAAGGAGAAGCAACAGAAGATTGTAAGTATGTTACCCACAGAATTTGTATGATCCAGTGAAAATGCAAACTATAATTCAATAGGTCTGGAGCTAGGCTCAAGGTTTAGCATTTCTAACAGCTTTCTAGGTGATGTTGAAACTGATCATTGCTAAGTAGATGCCACTCTCTTTTCTTGCTGCTTTTATTTATCTACTAGTGCCTCCTGAGGTATCAGATAAACTGAAAAACCAGAAACATTCCTGGATCCCCTATATTTACATGTATGTATCTGGAGAGTTTTCTAAAAGAGTGTTCTGTATGTAATGGGTAAATGTCCTTCAGGTCAGCAGTTTCTTGACTTTCGTTCTCTAGAGGCTAGTATTATAACTTTACTGTTATAGGCCACATAATAATAGCAGGATCAATGTTGAGAGGGTGTCAGAATGCTTGCATCATATTTTATACTCTGCATCTAACTGGTTATATTAGACTGATAATCTCTCAGTACCCTTTCAACTTGGTGATTAAAATTCAGTGAGCAGAAGATAGACCTATTTAGCCTAAGATGTCACTCCTTGGTATTTATTAGCCTTGAATAATAAATATAGCTCTGTGTCTCTCTGCTGAGGTTGCTTTTTCCTATGGGAAGATGCCTCTTCAAGATAACTTTAAAGTCTAAAGATTTTTAATTCCTCTTAAAACTACTTTTTTCTCCCTCACTTTTAATTCAGATCTATTTAAAAAGCAAAGACCACACCCACAGGCCCCTGATGATCAATTATTTCCTCTGCCTGAATTTTTGTTATGCAACCCAACTAGGTTGCACTACTACAGGGAGGATCACAAGATAAATTGCCTCCCTTTGGCTGTGTCATTTTCTTCAATTACACAAACAGCAGCCGGAGAATCTGGAGGAGATGAGAACTACTAGAATTCTGGGAGATGCTAATGATTAGCACTTGCATTATTGGTCTCTGGAGGTTATTAAAGCGCAGAGTCCCTCATGGCATTGTCAGAATAGCAAAGTGACACAGAAGCAGGCAGCAGTCAGGCGGCATCATTCAGCAGCCTAGGATAACACTCTCCTCTTGGACAGGGCCCTGTGCCCCCAGAGTCCCTCAATCCGCCCAGGAATCAACAGACCCTGCCTGGCCATGATGGGTTTAACTATATCTAATCAGTCTGGAGGGCTGATAGCTGTGAAAAACCTTGTTACCCTGGGAGGGAAGCCTATCTTTCTCTAATAAAACAGAATGGAGTTCCTGTACCACTGGTTTCCTAAAGCGCTCTCCTTTGTATTATGAATTTTTTGAAAGTGCAAGTTTGGGAAAGTCTTTAGAGATGCCAAGCTTATCAACTCTATTCATCTTCTGAGTGAATACATTTCTTTCTGAAAATAATGCTCTTGGAATGCTATTTTGTTTGTGGTTCTCCTAGGAGAGCATTTTCTATCTCTCTGCTATTCTGCTCCATTTGAGAGCGAAGCTTGTAATGATATGACTGTCAAAAGGAAAGAAAACATCCTAAGACATCATGGACTGAAGCACCCAGGAAGGGTAAACATTTGCCAGTAAAACCTTTAGTACTATGGTGCAGGCGCTACTTCAGCTTGCACTACCAGTGCTCTCTGAGCAACTGCTTGGAGGCACAGGATGGACTCCTAGAAAAGAGTGGAAGCTTACTGACAACATGCAGGTAAATAGCAGAGCAATCCACATACTAGGGGTTTTTGTGCATTTCAGGATAGGAAAGTGAGAGGCAGATGCTGGCGCAGCATACATAATGTAAAGCAGAATGCATGGGAAAGCTATGGGCTTGGGAGTTAGACTTTGCCATCAAACACAGATCTGCTTTGCAGCTTTGGGCATGTTCCTTTCTATTTCTGTTTTCCATTTTTCTTTTTACTTGTAAAATGGGGCTCATGATATCTTCTGCACATGGTTGTTGAAAGGATCAAATCAGATTGGTATATATTAGTTTCCTTGTATATACTACATGACCAGTAAATGTCAGCTTTTGCTAGTGTTCTTTCATAGACAGTGTTTGCTGCTTCTTCCTTCATTTCTATCTCTTTTATGGTTCTTAGGACATTTCATTGAAGTTATTTGTGTTCAAGTCTGTTTAGGTTTCAATTTTCTCTTGGACTGGAACAATGTCTTATGATATTAAGATTATTAAATATGGAGTCAGAATACTTTTAGCCAGTAAAAGTTTGTTCATTAGTAACTATAGGGATGGCAATACTTCTCAGAGTAGCCATGAAGATTAAATGGGAAACCACAGTAGGTACCCTCCAGTGACACAGTGCTTAGCACAGAGTAGTCTCTATGAAAATGTTAGGTCCATTCTTCCTTTCTGTCTTTTGTATATTTATGGCCTAGCAGACTTTAACACAGATTTTAAATGTATAATACCATTGCTTAATGAATGAGGGAAACTACAAACAATTAATGCATGAGTGAAATAGAGCATTGGAAAGAAAGTCAGATATTCTAATTCTGCCTTTGATTTTAGCTGTGTGACCTTGAGAATGCACTTCTGCTCTAGGCCCCAGTATCTGTCATTAGTTCAGTTCAGTTCAGTCGCTCAGTCGTGTCCGACTCTTTGCAACCCCATGAATCACAGCACACCAGGCCTCCCTGTCCATCACCAATTCCCGGAGTTCACTCAGACTCACGTCCATCAAGTCAGTGATACCATCCAGCCATCTCATCCTCGGTCATCCCCCTCTCCTCCTGCCCTCAATCCCTTCTAGCATCAGAGTCTTTTCCAATGAGTCAACTCTTCGCATGAGGTGGCCAAAGTACTGGAGTTTCAGCTTTAGCATCATTCCTTCCAAAGATATCCCAGGGCTGATCTTCAGAATGGACTGGTTGGATCTCCTTGCAGTCCAAGGGACTCTCAAGAGTCTTCTCCAACACCACCGTTCAAAAGCGTTAATTCTTTGGCTCTCAGTCTTCTTCACAGTCCAACCCTCACACCCATACATGACCACAGGAAAAAACATAGCCTTGACTAGATGGACCTTAGTCGGCAAAGGAATGTCTCTACTTTTGAATATACTGTCTAGGTTGGTCATAATTTTTCTTCCAAGGAGTAAGCGTCTTTAAATTTAATGGCTGCAATCTCCATCTGCAGTGATTTTGGAGCCCAAAAAAATAAAGTCTGACACTTTCCACTGTTTCCCTATCTATTTCCCATGAAGTGATGGGACCAGATGCCATGATCCTCATTTTCTGAATGTTGAGCTTTAAGCCAAATTTTTCACTCTCCACTTTCACTTTCATCAAGAGGCTTTTTAGTTCCTCTTCACTTTCTGCCATAAGGGTGGTGTCATCTGCGTATCTGAGGTTATTGATATTTCTCCCGGCAATCTTGATTCCAGCTTGTGTTTCTTCCAGTCCAGCGTTTATCATGATGTACTCTGCATAGAAGTTAAATAAGCAGGGTGACAATATACAGCCTTGATGTACTCCTTTTCTTAGTTGGAACCAGTCTGTTGTTTCATGTCCAGGTCTAACTGTTGCTTCCTGACCTGCAAAAAGATTTCTCAAGAGGCAGGTCAGGTGGTCTGGTATTCCCATCTCTTTCAGAATTTTCCACAGTTTATTGGGATCCACACAGTCAAAGGCTTTGGCATAGTCAATAAAGCAGAAATAGATATTTTTCTGGAACTCTCTTGCTTTTTCCATTATTCAGCAGATGTTGGCAATTTGATCTCTGGTTCCTCTGCCTTTTCTGAAACCAGCTTGAATATCAGGAAGTTCACGGTTCACGTATTGCTGAAGCCTGGCTTGGAGAATTTCGAGCATTACTTTACTAGCATGTGAGATGAGTGCAATTGTGCAGTAGTCTGAGCATTCTTTGGCATTGCCTTTCTTTGGAATTGGAATGAAAACTGACCTTTTCCAGTCCTGTGGCCACTGCTGAGTTTTCCAAATTTGCTGGCATATTGAGTGCAGCACTTTCAAGGCAACATCTTTCAGGATTTGAAATAGCTCAACTGGAATTCCATCACCTCCACTAGCTTTGTTCGTAGTGATGCTTTCTAAGGCCCACTTGACTTCACATTCCAGGATGTCCGGCTCTAGATTAGTGATCACACCGTCATGATTATCTGAGTCGTGAAGATCTTTTTTATACAGTTCTTCTGTGTATTCTTGCCACCTCTTCTTAGTACCTTCTGCTTCTGTTAGGTCCAGACCGTTTCCATCCTTTATCGAGCCCATCTTTGCATGAAATGTTCCCTTGGTATCTCTAATTTTCTTGAAGAGATCTCTAGTCTTTCCCATTCTGTTCTTTTCCTCTATTTCTTTGCATTGATCTCTGAAGAAGGCTTTCTTATCTCTTCTTGCTATTCTCTGGAAATCTGCATTCAGATGCTTATATCTTTCCTTTTCTCCTTTGCTTTTTGCTTCTCTTCTTTTCACAGCTATTAGTAAGGCCTCCCCAAACAGCCATTTTGCTTTTTTGCATTTTTTTCCCATGGGGATGGTCTTGATCCCTGTCTCCTGTACAATGTCACGAACCTCCGTCCATAGTTCATCAGGCACTCTATCAGATCTAGGCCCTTAAACCTATTTCTCACTTCCACTGTATAACTGAGAAGGCTGGATGGCATCACGGACTAGATGAGCATGAGTCTGAGTGAACTCCAGGAGATGGTGATGAACAGGGAGGCCTGGCGTGCTGCGATTCATGGGGTCGCAAAGAGTCGGACATGACTGAGCGACTGAATTGAACTGAACTGTATAATCATAATGGATTTGATTTAGGTCATTCCTGAATGGTCTAACGGTTTTCCCTACTTTCTTCAATTTAAGTCTGAATTTGGCAATAAGGAGTTCATGATCTGAGCCACAGTCAGCTCCTGGTCTTGTTTTTGTTGACTGTATAGAGCTTCTCCATCTTTGGCTGCAAAGAGTATAATCAATCTGATTTCGGTGTTGACCATCTGGTGATGTCCATGTGTAGAGTCTTCTCTTGTGTTGTTGGAAGAGGGTGTTTTCTATGACCAGTGCATTTTCTTGGCAAAACTCTATTAGTCTTTGCCCTGCTTCATTCTGCATTCCAAGGCCAAATTTGCCTGTTACTCCAGGTGTTTCTTGACTTCCTACTTTTGCATTCCAGTCCCCTATAATGAAGAAGACATCTTTTTCGGGTGTATGTTCTAAAAGGTCTTGTATGTCTTCATAAAACTGTTCAACTTCAGCTTCTTCAGCATTACTGGTTGGGGCATAGACTTGGATGACTGTGATATTGAATGGTTTGCCTTGGAAATGAACAGAGATCATTCTGTCATTTTTGAGATTGCCTCCAAGTACTGCATTTTAGCCTCTTTTGTTGACCATGATGGCTACTCCATTTCTTCTGAGGGATTCCTGCCCGCAGTAGTAGATATAATGGTCATCTGAGTTAAATTCACCCATTCAAGTGCATTTTAGTTCACTGATTTCTAGATTGTCGACATTCACTCTTGCCATGTCTTATTTGACCACTTCCAATTTGCCTTGATTCATGGACCTGACATTCCAGGTTCCTATACAATATTGCTCTTACAGCATTGGGCCTTGCTTCTATCACCAGTCACATCCACAGCTAGGTACTGTTTTTGCTTTGGCTTCATCCCTTCATTCTTTCTGGTCCCCACTGATCTCCAGTAGAATACTGGGCACCTACTGACCTAGGGAGTTCCTCTTTCAGTATCCTATCATTTTGCCTTTTCATACTGCTCATGGGATTCTCAAGGCAAGAATACTGAAGTAGTTTGCCATTCCCTTCTCCAGTGGACCACATTCTGTCAGACCTCTCCACCATGACCCGCCCGTCTTGGATTGCCCACTGGGCATGGCTTGGTTTCATTGAGTTAGACAAGGCTGTGGTCCTAGTGTGATTAGATTGACTAGTTTTCTGTGAGTACGGTTTCAGTGTCTGCCATTAGAAAGGAGGAATTGAGTTGAATGGACTTCATAATACAGTATGTTTTTTCCTAGGTCTAATCTACATGATACAAAAATCTGAGATTTTATAAAAATCTGTAGCTTTTGATTTATAAGAAAACATCTTTCAGAAACACAGGAATGCCATAGTAAATGATAGAACACATTTTTCTCTAACATGATAAGTATGGAAGGAGTGAATGCAAAAGAGTAAGAGGTCCTTGGAGATCCACAACAGTGGCTGCAATCACTTGTTTAATGACAGCGATTCATTTTGGATAATGGAGAATAAGACACCTCAGTATCAGTCTAACATTTCAAACTTACTAAAGGTCATATCTTACTATAAAGAATCTCTTCACAGTGAAGAAATACTGAGGCCTTAGAAGGAAAGATATGCCTTGGCTACTTCTGCAAAATGACACATAGATGCTGTAGTACATAGTGATTTTAAAATTGGTTCTGAGTGTGATCCCTAGCACAGAACTAGCAGCTTTAGCAACAACTGGAAATGTGTTAGAAAAAAAAAATCTCATGTCCCACCCTAGACGTTCTGAACCAGAAACTGAATGGGCAGGTCCAGAGATCCATGGTCCCTGTGATTCCTGCTTCATGCTGGTTTGAGGCTCAACTACTTTCAGGAAAATAAAGTCTTTAATGCTGACCAGTCTTCTGAAGCTAGGCTTCTTGGCTGTTCAGAATTTATCACAATGAAGTGTTTTCTCATACAGCAGAAAATGTTTCAGCATTTCAGTATATAATATATACTAATGCTCACATTAATTAATTAATGCCATCGCTTCATGGCAATTACTTAATTCCATCATGGCAATAATTAATGCCATCACTTCATGGTAAATAGATGGGGAAACAATGGAAAGTGACAGAATTTATTTTTTGGGGCTCCAAAATTACTGCAGATGGTGAATCCAGCCATGAAATTAAAAGATGCTTGCTCCTTGGAAGAAAAGTTATGAAAAACCAAGACAGCATATTAAAAAGCAGACACATTACTTTGCCAACAAATGTCCATCTAGTCAAAGTTATGGTTTTTCCAGTAGTCATGTATGGATGTGAGTGTTGGACTATAAAGAAAGCTGAGTACCAAAGAATTGATGCTTTTGAACTGTGGCATTGGAGAAGACTCTTGAGAGTCTCTTGGACTGCAAGGAGATGCAATAAGTCCATTCTAATGAAAATTAGTCCTGAATATGCATTGGAAGGACTGATGCTGAAGCTGAAACTCCAATACTTTGGCCACCTGATGTGAGGAACTGACTCATTGGAAAAGGCCCTGACGCTGGGAAAGATTGCAGGTGGGAGGAGAAGGGGACGACAGAGGATGAGATGGTTGGATGGCATCACTGACTTGATGGACATGAGTTTGAGCAAGCTCTGGGAGTTTGTGATGGACAGGGAAACCTGACATGTTGCAGTCCATGGAGTCACAAAGAGTCAGACACGACTGACTGAGTGAACTGAACTGAATGCTCACATAGTCAAAGACTACTCTATGTTCTTTCACTTTCTAATCATAACAATGATCGTACTCATTTGTTAGAGAACAGTGAAGCTCTGATTTGAAGAACAATAAGTCATTAATTTTACCTATTGTTAGTATAGATACAAGTATTCTTTTCTTTCCTCTCTTTTAGAACATATGCTCTCAAATCCTCAGGATAGAAAGGACTTCTGAAGAGTTTGGGATGAAATCACTTTGCTTCACACACCAAGGCCCCAGCAGGCATGTTGCTTCTGAGCTTAGAGTGTCCACAATGTCACCTGCTCATCACACTTCCTTTTGTCGAAGCAAAGAGAGAAATCAGCAGCCGTGGGTGCAGCTGACTCTCGTTTGCAAGTTTTCTTTGTGTTCCTATTCCACTTCTTTCAATCTCCTTTAGTTTCAGAAATAATGAGAAGAATTTCCCTCCTGTGTACTTTTTATCATAGTTAGAGGAAAGAGAAAAACCTCATTAAAATAATGAAGTGATTTCAGCATGATTAATTATGTCCCAAAGCCATTGATGTCCATTGGTAATGAAAACACTCAACTATCCTCAGCTCTGGTTGCAAGATAAAGTTATTTGCTCCTTTTCAGAAATGGTGGATGTGTAGAAGGGAGCAGGCTCTGGCAAAGCCGAACTTAGATGAATGATCTCTTTCATCTTGTGCTGCAGCTGGATCAATTTGGTCACCAGGAGTAGACAGATTTTATCCGAGCCTTCTGACAGAAATTCATTTGGCACCGAGAAATCATTGAGGAGTTTGCAATGTCTGTTGTCAATGAAATGAATTTAAGCATGGAAAAAGGAAAAATCCTTCAGTTAGACATAATGGAGAGGGAGAAAATGAAAGCTCACCAAACATTACAAGCTATTCTGTCAAAGAAATGTGTGTTACGGCTAATTGAGCAGTATAGTTGGATGATATGTGTGGTCACCTGCTTAGCTTGTCCAGTTCTTTGTTTCTAAAGCATTGATTTTAAAGACATAAACACAAATTAGTGATAAGTAATTGTTTTTGATTATAAAGGGAAAAATATATGAAATTCATTGGTTCTTGATGTCTGCTTAACTGATTTAGGGGAACTTATCCTGATCAGCATTCTTCACCAGAGGAAACAGTTGCATGTATTATTACTGCTGTTTTGAACAGAAAGTAGATCTGAAATCACATCAATCATCATGATAAGGTTTTATGAAGTTCTAAGTAAAACTAAAGGTAAAACAGCAGGTGTTTGGATTTTAGTTAACAGGGATAAGAGGCTTTCTTGTACCACAAAAGGAAGCTCCATAGTCCCTGGCAACAGATGAAGATATTTCGAAGCACATAACTTCTTCCAAAGTGAAACCCACAAATAAATAAATTATTAGAGAAGACCTAGAAATATGGATTGACTGTAAATGGAGTTTACAGCTTGATATATGTGAATTGAGCTCAATACCAATAACACAAATGCTCAGCCATAATAGAATTCCTAAGAAAGAGGGTGGTTATAGGCCTCAAAAACCGTTATAGCAATCCCCTCTCTCTATAATGGCTAATCTTTCTCCAGTCATGTTCTGTAGGTAATGCTGTAGATGGGATTTAGTCATTTAATTATGAGGGTAGGGGAAAAAGGGTCATAAACCAAAGCTCATGTTACCCATGTAGAAATAAAAACTGACTGTCTTAAATCCATCTCATTGTGGTAAAAGCAGAGGGTTGCTGGCAGACATGAAAGTACTTTTATTCTAAGATAAAAAGTAAGATTTTGTTATACACATTTTGAAATTAGACATTTTCTGTTTCTTAGTATTTTGCTGATAGTCTTCAGGACTACCATATAAGTTACAAGGATAATTATCTTGGGATATTTACAAACATCAGCTATTTCAGTGAAGATCTGTTTATTCAGCGCTAACTATGTAAGAGGTATTGTGCTTCCAAATACTTGTTTTCCTGTAACCCATATTAAATCTTTTGTATAAAGTTAATGGAGTCAGTTGATATTTGAATCTGTTTTCTTACAAGCCAGCTTCTACATTCACAGAACAACCATTTCTGCTATATACTACCTCCTACACAGATATTTATTAGCTTTTGAGAGCAATGGGTCTCAACACTGACCATAATATTAGAATCACCTGGGTACCTTTACAAACTACCAATACTTCTTTCCTCCTGCAGATCAGTTAAATTAGACTTGCTCACAGGTGAGTCTCAGGAAGTCATGTTATTTTAAATTCTCTAGGTGATTTTAATGTGATCCCCACAGCCATGATGGAGAGCCACTATTTTCCAATTTTGACTAAGAAGTCAATATGTATTTCATTTTTTTTTCATTTATTCACATTTTCCTCAGACTTAAAATAATTAAATGATGGCCAATTCTCTGCATCTTGTTTTATAGATTTAAATATTCTATTTATTGTAGTTCTCACTTTTGGCCAAATATATTTTCATTGATTGAAATATAGCTGAAACTAGTACAGAGTCTTAGAAAACACCAAAATCAAAGTTTTCTTTTTTAGGTTGAATTCTGTAATTAATTAGTTATTTCCTCTTATGTGAGAGTGATTTGGGAAAAAAAGGCAAAACTATTGACAAAAGTAGAGCATGATATCATTTTATTGGCATTCATTTTCATAATTAAAATTCTGCATGCTTTAGTTACTTGTTTACCTTCTGTCATCCTACCCCATTCTTTGTTGTTGACATTGGTCCTTAGTTTTATCTTTTAACTAGGAATATTCTTCTGACGAATGGTTCATTTTTGCCTATTAATATTTTAACATACTATGAAATATTTAAGACTTTGAAAATGGCATAAAGAAGAATGCAACAAATACCCATTTACCCAGCTTAAGAACTAAGACATCAATCCAACTGAAGCCCCCATGTAGCTCTTCCTTCCTCATTAAGATGCCAGATTTAGCAAAGATACAAGCCACCAGTAAAATGTGAATTTCAGATAAACCACCCCAAACTTTTTAGTTGTCCCAACTATTGCATGAGACATGGGTACTAAAAAAATTGCTGGTTTTTATCTGAAATTCAGCTATCACTGGGCATTCTCTGTTTTATTCAACAACCCTACTACCAACTCAACATGTATTTCTACTTTCACTATGTATGTAATGATTTAGCAGTTTGTAAAAATGGTACCATACCTTAATATATACTCACTGTATGTATATCTTTGAAACCTTTTTAATTAGCCTAGTTTAATGTTTGTGGGTCCCCTATTTCGTTCATACAACTTTACTTCATTTTCAACACTGAATAGTATTCTACTGACAGAGAAAGCAATGGCACCCCACTTCAGTCCTCTTTTGCCTGGAAAATCCCATGGACCGAGGAGCCTGGCAGGCTGCAGTCCATAGGGTCACTAAGAGTTGGACACGACTGAGCTACTTCACTTTCACTTTTCACTTTTCATGCATTGGAGAAGGAAATGGCAACCCACTCCAGTGTTCTTGCCTGAAGAATCCCAGGGACAGGGGAGCCTAGTGGGCTGCAGTCTATGGGGTCGCACAGAGTCGGACTCGACTGAAGTGACTTAGCAGTAGCAATATTCCATTGAAAGAAAATTTCACAAATTGCCTACACATTCTTCTGGTGGACATACATTTCTAAGTTTTTGCAATTACAAACAGTGCTTCTATGAACATTTTCTAGTCTCCTCATGTAAGTATTTATTTTGGATTTATGTCTAAGAATAAAATTTCTATGTTGTGCATTGTATATAACATATCTATTAATCATTAATTAGCCAATGCTTGAAAATGGGACAAAATTTGAAGCTTTTTAGATGGGTTGATTATGACAATGATACATTTATTGAAAATTTTACATTTTCATATTCTGGTCCTGGATGACTTATATATAACATCTTATTTTATGATCCCCAAGTGCTTTGACATATACACTGTAAAAATATGCTGATACAATGATGACTCTAGTTTTGACAACTGATGTGTTTTTAATTACTTGCTTATTTGATACACAGTACACTCCTGGCAGAGGTATTGTTAATTCCATTTCACAGATGAGGAAACAGGGTTAGGGAAGTTATATATTTATCTCAAATCCTTCAGAACATCAGTACATGGTAGACCCAGGACTGAAACTTTCATTTTCTAAATTCAAACTTCAGGTTTTCCTTTCTTTATTATAACTCCTAAATGCATTTAAATATTGATAAGATAATTATGGTATTTCAGAAGTATCTTCTTAATATTTTCTCATATCAACAGATTATTTAGGGAGCATATATTAATAGTCTAATTACTTTGAAAAATGTGGCAAAACATATACTGTACTTCTTAACTTGGAATATATTTTGTCTTAAAATAAGTGTCAAATTGCATTTAGCTGATAGCTCCAGATGTAGGCATGCTATCTCTTCACTGCATATCTCCAAGCCTGCTCAGTAAACTGTGTCCTCTCATAACTGACAGTAGTTTAAAAGAGAAAAGACTAATGGCAATAATCATGCAAATACTGTTATTCCTAATATTTGCAAACACTCACTCAACAAACCAGAATGTTATAAACAAAATTCCTGGGATTATATTCCACTTAAAAGTAATTTTTTATATTATAAAAACATATTTTATGCTTCTAATTATAGATAGAAAAATAGAAATTCCAAGAGATTAGGTAATTTACTCCAAATTTTATTAAGTCAATGAAGCAGAACCAAAGTCTAGACTTTTAATAAGAAAGAAAAGCTGTCAATGTTTTCTAATAATTTCATGAAAAGCTTAGATTCTGTAGTAGGGAGAATAATGGTCCTCAAAGATATCCTTGATGATCTTTGAAAGCTGTGAATATGTTATTTTCAAGGCAAAGGGGATTTTGCAGTTGGATTCAATTAAGGACCTTGAGTGGTAGAGAGTAGCCTGGATTGGCCAGGTGGGCCCTATCTAATCACACGAGTTCTTAAAAGTGGAGAACTTTCCCCATCTGAAGCCAAAGAGAGCACAAACAGGGAGGAATGATCAGAGGCAAGCTTGCCAACTCTGAGGTTAGGGATTAAAGCCGTGATCCTAGGAACATGGGCAACCTCTAGAGGCTGGAAAAGATAAGGAAATACTCTCTCATAGGTCATTTTGTAACCCTACCAAATCCTTGAGTTCATCCCAGTAAGACCTATTTTAAATTTCTATGAAATGCTTCTGGAAAACTTTGTGTTAAGCTATCAAGTTTGTGGTAATGTTTTACAGTGACAATAGAAAACTAAGGCATGGTAAAGTTTGACTATACAGCTATAATGTTTGTGTAGGTGATAGGTAAGCTCAGTAATTCAACATGTATTTCTTGATAATTATGATGATAGTTATAGTTAGGAGGAATAGTAACCTTTGAGATAGGAATCCTGGTACCTCATAATTTATGTGTGCAATAATCAGCTTGGCTTTTATTTATTTATTTTTTTTACTTTACAATATTGTATTGGTTTTGCCATACAACAACATGAATCCACCACAGGTATACACGTGTTCCCCATCCTGAACCCCCCTCCCTCCTCCCTCCCCGTACCATCACTCTGGGTCATCTCAGTGCACCAGCCCCAAGCATCCAGTATCATGCATTGAACCTGGACTGACAATTCGCTTCATATATGATATTATACATGTTTTTAAAATGCTGATTCAAGGTATCTAAAAAACTTCTACTTCAGAAGTTCTAGAGTAGGATCCTGATGGAGATGCAATATAGAACAGTCATTTTGGGAAATAGTTTAGTATTTAGAAACCCAAATGTATGTCTTCTGATAAGTAAATCAACTTTAGTACAACCATACAATGGATGTTTCTCAGAAACAAGTTATAAGCTACTAAGAAGTATGCTGATATGTATGAATATAAAAATTATTAATGTTTAACAATGTAGACACAAAAGACAACATTGGTTATGTTTCCATTTATATGAAATTCTGAAAAAGGAAAAACTGAGAAAAAAAAAAAGAGACAAATTAGATCAAAATTACCAGAGGCTGTGGGTTGAAGAATGGGATTGATTGCAAATGGGAATGAGGGAACTTTGTAGGATAATTAAAATGTTCTGTATGTCTATTATGGTAGCAATTATAAGACAGTGTGTCTTTGCCAAAATTCAGTGAAATTTTAGAGGGTGAATATTACTTTATGTATATTTTATTTTAGTACACTGGACTTTAAAAAGTAGTCTGTTTAACTATGTCTTGTAATGCACTTTTAAGTCAACATCTCACACAGTTTAGAAAACACTGAACTCATGAATCTCAGGTTAAGAACTAGAAACCATGTTCTTTCAGTTGATTCCTAACAAGTACTAATTAAGCCACAAAACCCCAGTGGAAATTATATAAAATAGAAATTCTCACTAGGCTCTGAAAGGACTCAGCTCTCATCCAATTTTATACATCTTAAGAGAGCCATGAATTTCAGGTCATTGTGTGCATAGAGATAAAAATCATCCTGCTCCAACTAACCTTCTCAAAGAGAAAACAGGAAATCCTAGACTTGTAAAGGAAACTCAGAATTCATCTTTTACTTCTGTGAATCCATCTGGTTTGTAGTATAAGTTCCTTCTCCAAGAAATCTTACAATTAAAATCTCTGTTAAAAGGGGAAAATGTTGGTAAAACAAAAGGTTTTAAAAGTAAAACATTTTAAAAACTATTAAAATTCATTTAGTGTAATGTATAAAGGGTTAAGGATTTTTTTCAGTGACTTGGGGTTTTAAAAAAAAAGCTTGAGCCGTTGCATGAAATATGTTGATATATTTCAAAATATCAATTTTACTTCTTCTCTGCTAATTTATACTTTATAGCAAGAAAACTTTCTGGCACTTAATAATCTGATAAGAGGTTGCCTGAAAGTCTATAACATTCTCCTGAGCCAGAGACTGAGAATCTAGGCAGAGTTTTCAGAATGAGTCTGGTTGATATTTACTGTTAGGCTGTGGTAGGAAGTGACTTAATAAACAGATTCCTGATTCCTTGAGTACAGTAAAATAAAGGAAGTTTCCAAAGGCATTCACAGGGACAGTGCATTTTTTAAATTGAGTTATAGCAATATCAAGATTGATAGCAGAGGATGATTAAATTTTTGAAAATGGATTTAACTATTGTCTAAGGGACTTGTTAACACAGTGCAGGTGGGTATTGTTAACTAGAGTGGTTGGAATGTATTGCAACAGGCCAGGTGGGTAATGCTGCAGTGTTGGTAAGAATAAATTCAAGAGGAGGTAAGGCTCAGAAACTTGGTGACTAATTAAATAGCTAGAATGAGTGAGAAGGAAAGTTTAGGAATGGTTTTAAAGATTACTAGATATTCAAGAAAATTATCTTAAACTGCTAGGTTCCAGAGCAGTGATTTTTAACACTGGCTTTATTGATGAGCATATTGATGTACCTCAAACCTTGTACAGGTGTACCACCAAACTCTGATCAACATAAAAATTCTACTTTTGTTCCACCTTAATATTCTGGGAGCTTCATTTTAGAAGACACCATTTTTCCAGGTTCTTTATTTCCATGAAATATTGTGCCCCTTTTTACTTTTTTATACAATTCAATTTTCTTGAGTGATTCAGTATATCTCTAAGAGTGACATTCTTATAGGATAAAGGCCATTAATCTTAATATCACTTTTTATCTGACTGGAAACTCCTTTCACTGAGTGATAGTCAATTCTGGCATGCCAAACCTCCACATGCTAAAATAGCTCTCTAAAGACGTTTTAACTAAAGTATGTCAGTGGGGGGGAAAAAAAGGGAAAAAAAATTCTGAAAAATAAAGCCCTACTGTTTGATTTCAGAACATTGCCCTTTTACCAAAGTCAAGGTCTGCAGAAAGTGTTGACAACTTGATCTATAATTAAAAGAAAAGGTACTTACAAGAACCTATCCCTATGCTTTAAGGTATCCCCCGAGGTCATTTAACTGACTAATTTGGACAGGCTAGAAAACAAACTGAGGGCCCAGACTCTTCTCCTTTTATAACTCTGCAAACATAATCCCAAATTGATTGGTCTCCAATACATGAAAAGCAAATGAAAAATTAATTAGATTGGCTATAACCCTGACATGAGCACTTTCCTACTTTGTTGCCTTGTTTATTTGATCCTGTTTCTTTTGATTTATCAATAAAGTAGCCCATGTGGAAAAAATAACAGAAGAAAGGTAAGGGCAAGCATCAAAAGAAACCAGACAACTGCAAAACTGAGCAGTCTCTGCAAAATGTCAAATACAGAGTTGATCTCTAAGTATTTAACAATAAACAATATACAATAACAATAAGCAACAACATAAACAATATGTTAACATGAAATCAGTATTTTTCTATTATTAAACTTACAGACTCTTCTGTATATTCTTTATACTTTTCTATCTTTACATTGGGAATAACAATTTCTGTTCATGTTTATCTCCTCATTTCATCTATACCTAAACATTCATTAAAAAACTGACTTGAAAACAATTATAGAAAATTAAACATTTCATGCAATGAAACCTTCTCACTTTTATGTGTGAAGGCACTCAAAGCCTTGGAGGCTAGTGGTGGTATTGAGGGATAAGAAATCATTTCCCTTGACTCCTATTCCTGTGCTCATTAACTTTATTTAGAGTTTCAGTAATCATAGTTAGCTCCATATCCTGCCAGTAGGAGAGTAAGTTTTCACGGGACTAAAATATCATCTCAAGGAGTTGAGACAATTGATTTTAAAATATCATAGCTAATGTCAAATGTGGTTATGGATATAATTATTTTATTCTTTTTTTTTAATTATTTTATTCTTGAATCTAGAACCCAAAACTAGATCTCTAGAAATCCACATGTAAAATATAAATAATAGAAATTGTTGTATTTATATTACAAAGTACATTGTAAGCATTTTAGTAAATAGGCATCATAATTTTCGTAAAATATTTGACTTTTTCACTTAGTTAGTATTCAATAGTAAATGAAACACAAATTCATCAGGTAATGCGTCATAAAATTTTTGACTTGATCTATGAGAAAAATATGAAAATTTCAGATCTTTGAAGGTGAATTCTTGAACTGAATTAGTTACTAAAATCACTAATTCAAAAGTTCTTTAGATTGAATTAACTCTTCAGATTAATGTTAAAAATTGGCCTATAGTAAAACACAAGTCATTTAATAAGTTTTGCTAGGGAGAATAATGTCCCCAAAGATGTCCACATCTTAACCTTAACATTATGAGTGTATTACCTCCTATGACAAAAGAGATTTTGGAGATGGAATTAAAGGATTTCATGATAGCTATATTATCCATGTGGAGCTAATGTAATCACATGGTCCTTTAAAAGTGGAAGAGGAAGGCAAAAGAGTTGCTCAGAAAGATGCAAGGATAAGAGAAAAAATAAGAAATGAGAGATTCAATTTCATTGCTGATTTTGAAAATTGGGGGAGGGGATGGGCAAAGGAACACAGGTGACTCCTAGAATCTGGAAACAGCTCTCTGCTGATAAGTAGCAAGGTAAAAGGGACCTCTGTCCTACCACATCAAGGAACTGAATTTTGTCGGCAACCTGAGTGAATAAGCAAGTGGATTCTCTCCAGAAAGAAACAGCCCTCGTGTCAACCTGATCTTTAACTCAGTAAGTCTCATCTCAGACTTCTGTCCTATAGAGTATAATAAGAAAGGTGTTTTAGCTACTACATTCGTGGTAATATTTTATTCCACCAGTAGAACATAATACACAAGCCATCAAAGTATCATGAAAAGAACCAGCTTTGTTAGTAACTTGTGAGCTAGTGAGTATTAATGGTAACAATATGCCAAGCTGAATTCTAAGCCATACTCTTGGGACCGTATACCAAATTTTCTTGTGTTCCTGTGAGTAAGGTATGCTGTTTATCTAGCCTTGTTTGTTTGCTTGGTTATATTTTTAATTAATATAGGAGATGGCTCTTGTGGAGCCAGTCAACTTTACAATTATCAACAGGGAAACTTTCTTCCATTGATTGAAGACTTGTGAGGAAAATAACTTAAGATCTTGCCTGCTCTGAGGCAAAATTATTAAGAAAAAAATTTGCCATCCTTTCATCTCAGCAGTAGCTACTTCAGTCAAGAAATAATCATATAAATATTCTAATTGATAATTCAGTCACTAAATCAATATGGACTGAGAACTTTCTGTCAATTACTCTCTTAGACAAAAATGATGTAGTAATAAGAAAACAAATGTGTATCTTCTTAAAGCCTGTAATCTATCAATAGAAGTAAATAGGTATAATAATTTGGGAAACTCATATTTAACATTCACCTTGGGAGGTAAGGTGCAAGGAACATAACTACTCAGTGAGTAGCTAAGAAGAAAAGTTGTTTCTGAAAAATCATTTTGAAGATGTTGGATCCATTTAAGCACATTGATTTAGTTGAGTGGACTACACAGTAATATACCATTTGTGCTAAATGCTCTATATGGAGAAAGAGATCTTTACTAGAATTTGAGCTTAAAAAAAAGAAATGTAGGTTGAAAATACCAAAGAAACCTATCCTGGGATGCCAATATGTACTCTTTTACCATCTCTTTTATGATTGTAAATGCTACCAAGAAAGACACACTGGCTTTATTATGGACTATGATGAAAAAGGAAGGAATTGGTCTTTTTACCAACTGATTTGAGACAGTCAGACAGTGTCATAACTGAATTGATAAGGAATAGTCAGAACCCAACTGAAATTCAAGGGATGACTTCCCTGGAAGTTAGCAGTTATACGAGTGTGTGGGCTTGTGGGAGAGATCGCATAGTGGGTATTTGACAGTGTTCCTGACAAAAGGATGTATACATGCAAAAAGTACGAAGAACAAGGTTTATCAAGAGAATTACATTAGGTCAAAATGACAAGAAAATGTGATGTAAGTTACATAATGTACATTTTAACATAATTTCTCAATATAATTACTTATATAGGATTATTAATTACTGAGATATTATGCCAAAATATTTGGGTCCAGGGAGCACTGATAGATATTTAGCAGAAACAACATTTCCAAATGATAAATCATGATCTGATCAAAAGGAACTTGTGGGTATAGAAGAGATTAAGCAGGTTTTAAACGCTTTGAAGAAGCAAAATTACTAGCACTTGATAACAGGACGTGAAGCTCTGCTGCTGCTAATTTGCTTCAGCCGTGTTCGACTCTGTGTGACCCCATAGATGGCAGCCTACCAGGTTACTCTGTCCCTGGGATTCTCCAAGCAAGAATACTGGAGTCGGTTGCCATTTCTGAGGTGAGGCTCAGAGGAAAGCAAATATAGTTGAAAATCCTCCCTTTCAAAATTTGGTAAAGGGTTCAGTTCAGTTCAGTTGCTCAGTCATGTCTGACTCTGTGATCCAATGAATCGCAGCACAACAGGCATCCCTGTCCATCATCAATTCCCGGAGTTCACTCAAACTCACATCCATCGAGTTGGTGATGTCATCCAGCCATCTCATCCTCTGTCATCCCCCTCTCCTCCAGCCCTCCATCCCTCCATCCCTCCCAGCATCAGAGTCTTTTCCAATGAGTCAACTCTTCGCATGAGTTGGCCGAAGTATTGGAGCTTCAGCTTCAGCATCATTCCTTCCAAAGAAATCCCAGGACTCCTCTAGAATGGACTGGTTGGATCTCCTTGCAGTCCAAGGGACTCTCAAGAGTCTTCTCCAACACCACAGTTCAAATGCATCAATTCTTCAGTGCTCAGCTTTCTTCACAGTCCAACTCTCACATCCATACATGACCACAGGAAAAACCATAGCCTTGACTAGACAGACCTTAGTCAGCAAAGCAATGTCTCCGCTTTTGAATATGCTATCTAGGTTGGTCATAACTTTTCTTCCAAGGAGTAAGCGTCTGTTAATTTCATGGCTGCAATCACCATCTGCAGTGATTTTGGAGCCCCCAAAAATAAAGTCTGACACTGTTTCCACTGTTTCCCCTTCTATTTCCCATGAAATGATGGGACCAGATGCCACGATCTTAGGTAAAGGGTTAGAGGCATGAAATTTAGAAAAAAAGGAAGAGAAGGTTTGATAGAGTGAGAAAGATGAGGAAGTCACATTTGGACATTTAATGTAGAGAGACTTTTGAGAAATTCCAGGTGTGAGTTTCTTAGGACCATGGATGTAAGGCTCTAGAATTGAAGTGAGTTTGCAGGAGATAAAACTTGGAGTAATTATTATCATGAGTGATGACCATGAATTTCATCATTTTCTGCCTCTTGAATTCAAGAGTAAAATGGGTGTTTATTGTCTTCTGGATAAAAGCCATGTAGCTCAATAGTTCTTACAAGATCCTGCTCATGTTTCCTGTTTCTATTTTACCCAAAATCTTTCCAAGCAGCAACTCCAACCTCAGCCCCACTTAAAAAAAAAAATTATTTTTGGCTGTGCTGGGTCTTTGTTGCTGCATAGACTTTTCTCTAGTTGTGGCAAGTGGGGGCTACTCTCTAGTTGTGGTACGTAGGCTTTTCATTGCATGGCTTCTCTTGTGGCAGAACATGAGCTCTAGAGCGTGAAGACTTCAGTAGTTGCAGCACATGGGTTTAGCAGTTCCAGCTTCCTGGCTCTAGAGCACAGGCTCAGTGGTTGTGGTGCATGGGCTTAGTTGTTCTGAGCCATGTGGCATCTTCTCTGACCAGAAATCTAACCCATGTCTCCTGCATTAACAGGTAGATTCTTTACCACTGAGCCACCAGGAAAGTTCTCAGTCCCACTTTTCATTCATAATCATATGAGGCTCTTTAGCCCTCTGAATGCTATTGTCTTTGAATGTTTTAGTCCAATATACTGTGTTCTCTCTCTCCTTTGAGGAGCCACACACAGTATTTTTTCAGGATACTGTCCTTTCCTTTCTTTAATTGACTAACAGTCACTCATCCTTTCAAGCTCCATTTAGATGTTACTTCACATGGCATAAATTACTTGACAACCTTCATCCTCCTACATTTATTTGTCTTAAGGAACCCTCTCATGTGCTCCCAAAATGCACAATATTTTTCCAATATCTTAGTTTAACAGTATGTTTACTTGTCTGTATCCACAAAAGGCTCTAAGTTATATAACTCTTAAGTTCTTTTATTCACCATCATGCTGAGAAACTAGCACTTTTTAGAATGCTAAAATACCTTTTAAGAAAGGTATGAGATTTCTTAATGAATAAACAAGTAAGAAGGAAGAACAAGAAGGGAAGCTTGGATAAAAACAAACTTTTATGCTATAGAAAAAATAATCTTAAAATCATATAGGAAATATCAGAGTGAAAGATTAAACCAGAGAAGAATTTCACAGTATCCAAAAAAGAGCTCCCCACAGAGAAAAAGATTAACAGGTTGAGCATTGTAGATTTCAAAAAGCAGTAATGTACTAGATTTTGAAGTTTGGAAGTTGATTTTGGAACCTATACTGATAGATGTGCCTTTGATTTCAGCATCAGATTATAATGGGTTTTCTTCTGAATGAATGAAAAAAAAGAGGTCTTCTCATTAACACACACACATGACATTTTGTCCCTTAACACCAAGGAGAAATGAGTACCCATAAATAATTTAGTCAGTGCTGGCTTAGAATTCTAAATTTTTAATACATACTAAAATGCCTAATTGTTGCACTAACATAGCCAAACATTAAAAGATATTTTACAGATAAGCTGGATATAAATACAATGTCAATATTATACCAAACTTCTATGCATATTATACAATATAAACAGTACATAATTTCTCCCAAAAGTTACAAAAAACTTTCCTCTGGCCCTAACATGATGGTAAATTTAATGTGTTGAAATTTTTATTTTTTTCATTGTAATACTGACATGTGGTCAGTCTGTACAGAACCAAAGAAATATTCTTATGGACCATTTCTGAAGGTAGAATTTTCTGTTTCACCTAGGATACCAGTTTTGAAAGATGAAGGATCATTAGTATCAATAACCTTTGTGAGAGGTTATTGTCTTATAAACTGTCTTTTTATTTTCATGAACTTCAATTTTAAAATTAATTTTTAATTGGAGGATAATTGCTTTACAATGTTGTGTTGGTTTCTGGCATCAGCTATAAGTATACATTTATCCCTTTCCTCTTGAACACCTTCCCACCACCCCATCTCACTCCTCTCAATCATCACAAAGCACTGAGCTGAGCTCCCTGTGTTTCACCTATAGTAATGTATATGTTTCAATGCTACTCCCCCAATTTGTCCCTTCCCTTCCCCGTCTGTGTACACAAGTCCATTCTCTATGTCTGCATCTCTATTCCTGCCCTGAAAATAGGTTCATCAGTATCATTTTTCTAGATTTCCATATATATGTGCATTAATATATGATATTTGCTTTCTTTCTGACTTACTTCACTCTGTATAATTCTGAGTTCATTCACTTCAGGTCAACTGACTCAAATTCATTCCTTAAATGAATTAATATTCCACTGTGTAAATGTACCACGATTTTTTGTCCATTCATCTGTCGATGTGAACTTCAATTTTGATTAGATAAAAAACTTAGCTCAATTTAAAAGTTCAGGAATAAATGTCCCTAGGCAGATCTTCCTTAAAAGGAAGAACTCTTTGACTTCTATGAAATATAAAATAAATATGACATATGTTTGAAAATATATTTACTGTTAATACATTCACAATATTCAGTGCTAGTTAAATAACTGGAACTTTATGTGCCATTCTTCTATGCAAAAATGTAGTTATTGGCCTTAAAAAAAAATTGACAACCAATCAATTACACCCTTCTCTCAGTATTGTAGCATTCTGGATATTTTGTTTGCATTGCTCTTCAGCTATGTGATGAGTCCTTGTGGCTCAGCTGGTAAAGCTGCATTGTGGGAGGCCTGGGTTTGATCCCCAGGTTGTAAGATCCCCTGGAGAAGGGAAAGGCTGTGCACTCCAGTATTCTGGCCTGGAGAATTCCATGGACTCTATAGTCCATGGAGTCGCAAAGAGTCAGATACCACTGAGCAACTTTCACTTTGACTTTTCAACTATGTGATACTAGCTGCTGAATCATGAGTTTGAGAAAACACCACCCTGTTTCCTTCTGTCTGCAGACATGCAATAGAATTTAAATAAAGCTTAGGAAAATATGTGTATAAACAAAGGCTATATAATTAAGGGGAAAGTTTGTGAGATTCTGCATGTTTTATAAGGAAAATCTAAAGAGTAAGAAGGGAATGGTATTATTATGAAACTAGGGGTCTACGATTTGATCTAAGATCTGTATTTACATAAACTTTTCAGGTCCTCATTTGTGGAATGTGGAGAACTTGTTATTTGTTAAATGATATTTGAAGATCCCTTCCAGCTTTATAAATTTTTAATTTGCCATTGCCACCCAGCAAGGCATTAGGCTATGGAATCCTTATCGCTGGGCACTTGGGTGAACATTTCTCTAAAGATCTGACTTTTCTGTGGTGTAATACTTCTCTCCAGTAACATCTGAGACCATTCCAACAAACTCCATAAAGCTGATTTTTGGTAAATTGAACATAAACTGTAAGATTATAATCATAATAATGATATGACATGAAACTAATGCTATTTTATGTATCTGATATCTCAGGTCATTAAACAACCATTCTGCACATATCATAGATTGCCTGATTTTTTTTTTTTCATTTGTAAGATTTTATGATTCCCATTTTATCTTAAAGGAGAGAGATTAAGGAGTAGGTAACTGCTCAGAGCTACACAGCAAGTAATTATGACACCAGGGTAACACCTCCAGTCTCTCTAGCTCCTAAGCACATGTTTATTATTATTATATTATGCCAATGGTAAAATAAAACTCAGTGTGGGTCCTAATTGGGCTGGGTATTTTTTTCAAAGTTTGTATGTATGGCTTCTCCTATTATTGTTGTTAGGAATGAGAATTTCCACACTCTTAGGGATTTTTTTTACTATCTGAGATATTATAATAAAACTTATTTACAGTTTTACTGAAACTGCAAACAAAGTTAAAAAAAGAAGGTGGATTTACTTCCCTCTGAAACACTAGATGGTTTATTGTTGAATTTTGATGTCAGTGAATTTTAAAGAAATCCCAATATTTAAAATGAACATAAAGCTGAAGATGATATATGTATAAGACGCCATTGCTTAGAACATCTTAATTATACTCATCTCTTATTAACCACACTAGCAATTACGCATATATATTATCTGTGTGAGCAAAAAGTAAAAAGAAGGAAGGAAAAAAGAAAGTGGAAGTAAGAAAATAACAGCAAATATTTAATTAGCTTCCAGGAATGCTTCTAAATGCTTTACATGAAAGAATTATTGTAACCCTTGCTAAGGAATTCATGTATATGTATGAATACAGTGGACATCTATCAAACTGGTCAATTTGACTACCTTTTTTTTTTAAACACTGACTTTCTATAATTGGGGAATTCACCATATTATGATAACACATTTAATGTAGAATTAAAAATTTAAATGTATGGCATGTTTTTCAGTAAAGATGCAAATATAATTTCAATGAGGCTTCCTTCTCTGTGCTGATGATGAGTACATGGGGCTTAGTTCTTTTTGCAGGTGAGCTCCCTTTGCTGGCAGCAGTAGCTGTAACAATAGTTGAATTTTTGGTGGTTGAAACTTGGTGATCTTAGTTACATTGGTGACAATTTCTTTACTGTCATCATTTCAAATAAGATGTGGGATGTTATATTTCTAGAAGCCTCCCTCAATATTTCTCTAGGCTTCAGTGATTCTGTGAAGTTAGGTAAATCACTTAATTTTGGTCTGGCTTAAATTAGCCGTAGTGATGATTTGCTATCATGACCACTAACCAATATTTCCTTTCCTTTCCTTCACACATATGTATGAACACATAGTCACATAGATGTATATACATTCATATGTATATTATATATGTGTGTATACACACACACAGATATATATATTAGTGACATTAAACTCCTTCAGTACAGTCAAAAGGTAACACTTAACTATGTGATGCTCGGTAGTCTGCTAGACCCATTGAGCGGGCATTGTAATAATACATTCTTGTAGCCCTGTAGGATAAGACAGTTGGCTGTCTTTCATTCCCACACCCTTCAAAATTACAAATGATTGAATATTTATTTGAATTTCTTTATCCACCTTGAAAATCCCAAGGAAGGAACCATGCTATATGCCTCTCAAAATGAAGAAAATAGCATTTTAGGGCATCCCAGTTTGTAACTGAGATAGAAAAGTTATGTATTAGACCTGCTGAATAGATATCAGCTGCTGTAACTATTATTCTGATGGTACAGGATAAGGGCACCTGTGTTCAGGTGCACACATTAGATCTATCCCAGGCATCTCATTTTAATACTGTGCTCCACATTTCCTTCCTTCCATGCTCATGATAGCACTCTACTTTCAGTTACTCAATCAGAAATGAGGGCCATCTAGAACTTGTTTCTTATTATCCACTATAGTTAATTAGCAATTGATTCTACTAATTATTTCTCCTAAATATTGCTCAAATCCATCAAAGGCTCTTCATTTACCTTGCCAGTTTCCTAAGTAGATTTAGCCTTCTGCATTTTCCTTTTCCTTTGGTTAACATCAATCTATTCTCTACAGAGAAGCCATGATGATATGTTAAACGTGTGTAAAGGATGCATATAGGATGAGGAAATCATCAATCATTTCACTGCACCTTTCAAATACAATTTCATATCTTTTCTGTAGACACAAACCTTGCATGATATGTTACCTATCTCTTTTATCTCACTTTACATCCCACCATGCTAATCTCTTCCCCTCCCCCCCCCATGATGTATTATGAATTTTATTTTCTAGTTCCTAAGGATGATTTTTTTTTCTTTCCTATGGGTTGTCTTATAACATGGATCATTCTGGTTAACTCCTCTATTACATTTAAATAAATACCATATCCTTAGGGAGTATTCCCCTGAACTCCCAGACCACATAAAGTCTCATAGAACCCTGGATATCCCCCTTTGTATCCATCATCAAACTCTATTTTCATTGTCAAAGCTTGGTTTCCTATGCTCTGACCTCTGCAGGGGCTGGAATGTATTTACTTTGATAATAGTAGTAATAATGGTAATAATGGTCATGTTCTTATCAGTTTATACAGTACATTGTTTTCCAAGTACATGTTGCATGCAGTTTTGAATAAGTTGTAGCGTGAAGCCAGACTAACAAGAGTAATCTGAAACTGAATCACCTGAGTGTTAACAACTATACATTCCTCCTGCTGGAGGCTAAACATATTCTGTAACTGTGGATGATCCTGAGTCTTAAGGGATACATCAACCTACTAATGAAATGTTGTGGGGCCAGAGATCTACTCTGGGGGTCTGCAATATTTATATTATATGTGTGTGTGCTCAGTTATGTCCAACCCTTTGTCACCCCTTGGGCTGTGGCCTACCAGGCTCCTCTTTGGTGGGACTTCTCTGGCAAGAGTACTGAAGTGGGTTGCCATCTCCTTCTCCAGGGGATCTTCCCAAATGAGGCACTGATCCCTCATCTCTTGCATCTCCTGCACTGTGCTGTGCTTAGTCACTCTTTGCGACCCCATAGACCATAGACCTCTAGGCTCCTCTGTCCGTGGGGATTCTCCAGGCAAGAATACTGAGTGGATTGCCATGACCTCCACCAGGGGATCTTTGGCATCCCAGGGATTGAACCCAGGTCTCTGGCATTGTAGGCAGATTCTTTATCACTGTGTCACCTGGGAAGCCCCGTCAACATTTAAGAGGTCTGTGAAATGGAGAGAGGTCTCTTCACTTGAAGTTGAGAGTTGAACTTAAGTCATCTTTAGTGAAGGAACAACTATTCTGTGTTAAGAAACTTTCCTGTGTTACTAAGCAAGTGGGGCCATTCTAGTGTGGCAGTCAGTCTAAACTTCACTGATCACCTTTGAGGTTCAAGTTAAATGTGGTAAACTCATGAGGTTGTTTATCAGAATCTTGTTTGCAGGAGGAATGAGGACACTGCTCTGAGCATTCTGGAAAAAAGCTCCCAAGTAATAGGCATTTCTAAAGTGAAATTACCAGGTAGTAGTCTGAGTGCTTTCTGCTTCAGCACATGATAGCATATTATTTCCACAGTGTTGACAATAATGGGGCTCCCACAAAGTGTTACTGTTCCGTCTGTTTCCCAAAGCCTGATATTTTTGGATATTTAAAATGTGATACTTTGGTACAGGTGGTGTGATTTATCATTTAATTGGCATTTATTTGACCTCTAAAAATGTTGAGTAGTTTTTTATACACTTATTGGCCATTTGGTTTCCTTTTCTTTGGTGAAGTTTCTTCATGGTTCTCCCTCACCCTCAGTTTTTCTACAGTTTTTAAACTGATTTGTAGAGGTTCTTTTTCCAGTTATGTTTAAATTACTTCAATTTGTGACTTGCAGTTCCTTTTTCATAGTATTGATGAGTATAAAGTATTTTTATTATACTTTGGGTAATCTTACACTATGTTCTTGTGTCTTGGAAGAAAGCTACCACCATCTCAAGGTTATAAGATATTCTTTATATTTTGTCACACAGTGTTAGCCTTTTATGTGTGTTTATATTTCATCTGGAATTTGTTTTTATATATTGTATGAGAAAGTGAAGTCGTTCAGCCGGGTCCGACTCTTTGTGAACCCGTGGGCACCAGGCTCCTTCGTCCTAGAAACTCCCATTGTATGAGGTATGGATCTAATTTCCTTTATTTACCATGGACTGCAGCCCACCAGGCTCCTCCGTCCATGGGATTTTCCAGGCTAGAGTACTGGAGTGAGGTGCCATTGCCCTCTCTGTTTATTTACCATAGGGATAATTAATTATGTTGACCATCATTAACTAAATGGCCATCCTTTCCCCAGTTTCTGCAGTATCATCTCAATCATATATGATTTCCCCATATGCATGTCTGCTTCATTTGTTAATTCTGTCTGCTTGTTTTACTTCTATTAGAAGAATGGGGATTTAAAATCCAAAATATGGAGCATGGGTTAGAAAACCGAATCTGCTACCTTGCACACATTGCTAAACATCCTTGTGTCTCAAACTCCTTATTTGTAAAAATAACTATATTAGTATCCTCATCATAAAGTTATTATGTATCTTGCACAAAGAGCCATATGTATAGGTTACATCATTTTTATTATTAGTTGTTCAGTCGGTCAGTCGTGTCCAACTCTGCAACCCCACAGACTGTAGCATGCCAGGCTTCTTTGTCCTTCACCATCTCCCAAAACTTGCTCAAACTCATGTCCTTTGAGTCAGTGGTACCATCTAAGCATCTCACCCTCTGTTATCCCCTTCTCCTTCTGCCTTCAATCTCTTCCAGCATCAGGCCTTTTCTAATGGCTTGGATCTTGATTATTAGTATTCCTGTGATAATACCATGCTGTTCTTACTAAAATATTTTCATAATAAGTTTAGGCATTTTTTGAATGGCCACCTCATGTGAAGAGTTGACTCATTGGAAAAGACTCTGATGCTGGGAGGGATTGGGGGCAGGAGGAGATGGGAACGACAGAGGATGAGATGGCTGGGTGGCATCACTGACTCAATGGGCGTAAGTCTGAGTGAACTCCGGGAGTTCGTGATGGACAGGGAGGCCTGGCATGCTGCAATTCATGGGGTCGCAAAGAGTCAGACACGACTGAGCGACTGAACTGAACTGAACTGAAGTCAGTTTACCTCAGTTTTAGTCTTCATTACTGGTTTGGCTACTTCAAAGCTTTTGCTCTTCCACACATATCTGAGAATAATGTCAATGGATCCATTGAATAGAAGCATTTTTAATTTGGAGTGTATATGATAAAGTTAGGAGAGTTACTGCTTTGTCATTGAGCCTTCTATTCATGATCTCAGTAATATCTCCATTTATTTATGTCTTTCAAACAATTTTATTTTCCATAGAAAGGTCATAACATCTTCTGCTAGCTATATTTTTAGCTCAAATTTTTGTTGCTATTAGAAAACACATTTTAAATGTCATTTTCTTAGCTATTTGTTTCTGTGTTTGACTCTACCTGACCTATTGTTGTAGGTTTATCTTCTCTCCTTTCTGCTGCATCTAATCTGGTTTTCATTTCTATGGGTACATTCATCTTTTTTTTCTGCTTTCCTCCAGCCCACATTCTCTCTAATTCCATTTTTTTTTAAACCAGACTTTCTCTGAATTAATCTTTCCCTTTTGAGCTGCTATTCTACAGAATTGGTTGTTTCCTTAAATTTACTGAAACCATCAGTGTCTTCAGGTATATATTTTTGCCTAAATTCTCTCCATATGCCTTTTGTATTTTCCTGTATCTTGTAGTCATTTTTTTTTTTTGCATTGTTTCTGGATAGCTCCTTGCCACTTCATTTTCAATCACTGCTCATATGCCATTTCCTCTCAGGTTATTGGATGTAGAAGGTGTTTGTCAGTGGATGTATAGGAGATGTTAGTGGATAGGGAAAGAACCAGGACACTACTACTAACTTGGAGGAATTATCCCTATTGCAAAATGTTGTCTGTGAGGGTGCGTTCCTATAGCATTTTCCCTCTCAGCTCCTGAGTTCAGCTTTGCACAGATGCTGATAATGCAGTCTCTCCCTCTCCTGCCTCCTGAGTCAACAGACTGCTTTCTGTAAATAGAGCTTGTCTGTGGCATTCCTCACTTCTTCACACAATCTGGTTTCAGGGGAAATTCTCACCCTCCTTTCACGCACATTGTTTCTGTTGTTCTAAAGAAGAAATTGCTAGGTTTTGCCCCTCTGAGATTTTGCCTTCCTATTGAGAGCTGCAAGCTTTGTCTAGAGCTGCAACCTTATCTTTTATTTCTACTCTATGTGTATTCACTCATTCATATGGCAAATATTTCCAAGTACAGTCTTTGTTCATTTCTAGGCAACATTTGATTACATGAAAAATTATGGACTATGACCTCAAAGCACTTTCATTCTAATGAAGAGAGTTCTGCTCATGAAAAAAATAACAATACAATAAATTAATTGCAATGATAGTTATGTCTGTGCTGCAGGACAAGGAGGATGCCTAAAGCTGTCTAACTGAAGAAAAGGATTGGTTAATTCATAAAACAGGAGATAGACCTGCTAGATGTAGTGTATCATGCTCTGTGAAGAAGCAACAATGACTAAAATAGACATAATTCTTGTCCTGATAAAGTTTATTAATTGATTAAGATCAGTGACTTTTAAGATGATGGATTAAGAATGGGCAGTTTTCCACAAGAATGAAGCATAATGTTCTAGTCAATAGAAAGCATGTTCAAAAGAAGAGAAACTTTAGAAAGTAAAACAAGTTTAGGAAATTATGCATAAGCCAGAACTAGATTGCAAAAATCAAGCAATGTTTGTGAAGAAGTTGGAGCTGCCAGGTAAAATGGGGCCATAGAGGAAAGTACGTTGTGTTCTATCACTTCAGTTCACGTTTTGTCCTAACGATATAGAGGTGGGATCACTAGAAAAGAAACTAACAAAGAATGCCCTCCTCAGATTAGTTAGTGATAATGCATCATAAATAGGAAAGATAGGTGAAAGACGATCCACACTTGAATCTGGACTTTGTGCAATATCCACATTGATAGACAAGGAAGAGGAAGTTCTAAGTGTGAGCAGTTGCAATAAGGTTGGAATGAGAGAGATAACAAAAATGGAACAAATTTTTAGATAATTAGCTCTGGAGGATAAGGGGAGCACTTCAATTCCTCTCAGATTTCTACTTGAAAAGGATAAATCTTGGTGTGTTTATCAAACCAGGAAATGTCACACTTGTGATACATATAGTACTTATAAAAGATTAGCCTGAAAATTTATAGTAAGACCAAGTTTTGAAAAGTAGTCTGAACACAAGGGAACTGGAAAGTAATCAGTCATGTCACCTTTTCATCTCTATCCCTTTCTTGGGCTAAATGAGTTTTCATTTACGTTTCTTTCTACAAATTTGTTATTATTCCCTCTGTGATGTGGCTTCTTCAAGGTTCATAGTTTTATTTTGTTTTCCTTTCTGTGACATCAGATTCTGCTTGATCTTAGTTTGGCATGAAATAAAATCTGGCCTCAATTTTACACTCTGGAACAAAGGACTCAGTGTCTGTCCTGTGTCCTATTCCAAATTCCTGATTATCAACCACTATCAATCACTAATAATACTATCAGTGTTACTGAATTTGGTCCTGTGGGCCCCACTTAGGTTCAGTCTCGCCAAGGTCTCCTGCCTGTGCAAGGAAAGCTCTTTTTCTTTTCTGGGTTCATGCAGCCAAAAACAAAACCAAACCTGAGATTGAAGCAGCACAGCTTTACTCAATGGCCAGAGAATGGAGAAGTGGAAATTTAGTTCACAGATCAACTCACCTTAATGTCAAGAGAGATGTGCTTTTAAGGAGTAAGGACAGTTGGAGAAGGAGTGAGATTAATGATGGAAAAGAGGCAGGATTTTCCTGGAAATAGGGTGCCATCCTTTTCTGTCTTTTTTTTTTTTTTGGGGGTGTCTGTGACATCTTGCCACACAGTAGGTGTGCTTTTTAGTATGCTAATACAGTAAAATTAGTGTGAAATGAAACTCAGGGTCTGTTGGTGGTCCCACTCATTGCAGTCTTGGTTTTAACTGTTTTTGTTTGTTTCTTCCTACAGCTTCCTTTTTGTCTAGACTCTGACCTAAAGATATGTTAGGGCTTCCCTGATAGTTCAGATGATAAAGAATCTGCCAGCAATGCAGGAGACCTGGGTTTAATCCCTGGTTTGGGAAGATCCTCTGGAATAGGAAATGGCAACCCACTCCACTATTCTTGCCTTGAAAATCTTCAACAGTGGAGCCTGTTGGGTTACAGATCATGGTGTTGCAAAAAGTCAGACATGGCTGAGCAACTAACACTTCACTTGGTTGGGTGTTAAGCAAGGGTCTGGTTCTACCTATGGTAACAAGAGAATAAAATGACCACTCCCAGTTGAGTCAGTGGTGGTTTCTGAAGTATATGGGCTTGCTCCTTTCAGACACTGGGTGCAGTGAAAAATGTATGGATGAAGAGGACTCCACTGGAATGTATAGTATAGTTGCACTCCCCAAAATCGTTAATGAGTAGTCATGCATGATTCAGAGAAGGCACTGACAACCCACTCCAGTACTCTTTTTTTTTTTTTGCCTTTGAAGTTTATTCTTTTTTTATATATAAATTTATTTATTTTAATTGGATGTTAATTACAATATTGTATTGGTTTTGCCATACATCAACATGAATCCACCACAGGTATACACGTGTTCCCCATCCTGAATCCCCCTCCCTCCTCCCTCCCCATATCATCCCTCTGGGTTGTCTCAGTGCACCAAACCCCAGGCATCCAGTATCATGCATAGAACCTGGACTGGCTATTCTTGCCTAGAAAATCCCATGGACTGAGGAACCTGGTAGGCTGCAGTCCATGGGGTCACGAAGAGTCAGACATGACTGAGCAACTTCACTTTCACTTTTCACTTTCATGCATTAGAGAAGGAAATGGCAACCCACCCCAGTGTTCTTGCCTGGAGAATCCCAGGGACTGGGGAGCCTGGTGGGCTGCCATCTATGGGTTCACACAGAGTCAGACACGACTAAAGTGACTTAGCAGCAGCAGCAGCATGCATGATTAGGGGAAATAGCTTAATTTTGAATATCTTGATGTTGAAAAGTGATTGTTATCTAAGGGTTAATAGAGAGTCTCAGTTCAGTTCAGTTGCTCAGTCTTGTACAACTCTTTGCAACCCCATGGACTGTAGCATACCAGGCTTCCCTGTCCATCACCAAATCCCGGAGGTTGTTCAAACTCATGTCCATCAAGTTGGTGATGTCATTCAACCATCTCTTCCTCTGTCATCCCCTTCTGCTCCTGCCTTCAATCTTTCCCAGCATCAAGGTCTTTTCCAATGAGTCAGTTCTTCGCATGATGTGGGCAAAGTATTGGAGCTCCTATAAGTATTGAACATCCTATAAGCCTTCTCTATTTTCAGCTGTCAATATCTACCTCTTTCTTCTCAGTAAATTTTCAAATGTTATCTTTTATTCATGGAATAATTTCTAAACATTTTAACAAAATGATATGCCTCTTAAACAAAAAGCTTTTCTTCATTCTCGTATAGCTTTTATTTTTTGACTTGTTTTAGAGTAAGGTCTTAATATTTTGTCATTTCTTATTCTGAGTTGAAAGCTTTCTAGGGCTTCCATGATATTTGCTGCTGAGTTATGCAAAATTCTTCCACATCTAGCAGGTACTTCATATATAATCATTGCAATGTGAGTAAGAGAGAACATTAGACAGGGATCTAGACTTGCAGGAAGTGTAGAGATCAGGAAGAGAAAAAGGTTGATGGTAACCAAACTGCCTTGCTGTTGTCTGTAATGAGGACATTTTGCTTATTGGGTTGATTTTACATAAGTAAAATATTAAAAAAAAAAAGAAAGAAAAAAAAAAACCTCCAGTAAAATTAGCCATGGTTTATGGATTTACAAGTTTCCAATTTAAGTAACTTGATTTTCATTGAAATGATCGGTTGCTCTTGAATGGGATAAATGGCTTATTTGTTTTGGCATCGGTAGATGGAGCCCCCTTTTGAGATGAAACTGTCAAGGTGTTTGATCATAATGTTTCTTAAATAGTTACAAGTCCCTAGGGACTGAATGAGAATTTCAAGCTAAATTTTAGATTCATTTAAAAAATGTTTCATTTCACTATTTGAATATATAATTTAAAATGTTCTAAAATAGAAGAGAGTTAAAATATCAGAAAAACTGGCAAAATGCCATAGGAAGTATGATTCTTTTTTTTTTTTTCTCCAAGTTTAGCAATTTGCAGATTTAGTGCTTGATTCTGGCTCTGGTTTTAGCTATTTAAGAGATTTTATTTTGAATTTAAATGACAAATCTTTCTGTCTAAATCTTCCAGGTAAACAACTTTATCAACAATATTATAAAAGTGTTTTAATAATAAAAATTAGATACTGAAACAAGTATACTTTAAAAATTCTACTTTGAAATACTTCCTCATTAGCAACACAGAAATACTTACAATTTTTAAATTTTTCAAATATTGTCTTAATTTGTTATGAAAGAAAGAATATTTTCAATTTTAGCTCTCTGTACTCAATGAGTCAAATTACCTGTTTCATGGTCCTGATTTTTCTGATCTATATAGGAAGAGTAATAATATCTTGGAGAAGGAAATGGCAACCCACTCCAGTATTTTTGCCTGGAGAATCCCATGGACGGAAGAGCCTGGTGGGGCACAGTCCACAGGGTCACAAAGAGTCGGACACGACTGAGTGACTTCACTAATAATAATATCTGGAACACTAGCATTTTAATGTAACAACCAATGTGAAAATACATGTAATATCCTAGATACATTAAATATTACTAAATTGAAATATGATTACTATTTAATGTTTGTAAAAGAAAACAATTATTGTGATATACTGTAAGTTAGAAAGTCTTTATATTCCTTCAGAAATGAAGTTACTGTGAAGGGAGTTTTCTAAACTTTGGGCTTAAATTGTTACATAAAATCAAGATATGATAAAACTACCAGAGAGACCGTTGCCTAAGAAAAATCATGAAAGAAGATAAAATTTTAGAAGTATTTTTGCTTTAAGGGCATAAATGAAAGACTGTGATAGATATGAAAGGTGAATCTAGCAAAGGGAAACTCTGAATTATATGGGAAGAATTGGAAGTGCTAAGATCAGGGCCATGTTTTAAACAGTCAAGACTCACTTAGAAACCAAATAATAGTGCCCAGAAAAGCTGTATTTTTTGTCAGATTCTGATTCAGATTTGGGGACAAAGAATCTACATTTTAAACAAATTTCTCAGGTAATTCTGCTCAAGGAGGTACATCCATCTATACTGTCAATACACATTACTGTAGACCTTTCCATGACATGTTCAATTCTAATTGTCTTTTTTTTTTTTCCCAAGAAATACTAAAATAAGAAAAGTGATAAAATGTTAATAGGTAATGAATTTAGGTTAATGACTTCACTAGTTAAAGTGAAGTGAAGTCATTCAGTCGTGTCCGACTCTTTGTGACCCCATGGACTATAGCCTACCGGGCTCCTCCATCCATGGGATTTTTCAGGCAAGAGTACTGGAGTGGGTTGCCATTTCCTTCTCCAGAGGATCTTCCCAACCCAGGGCTCGAACCTGGGTCTCCCACAGTGTAGGCAGATGCTTTACTGTCTGAGCCACAAGGGAAGCCCTAAGTTAAAAGCACATCATAAAAATACAGTTAGAAGCAACAAAAAGAAATATGTCTTCTTGTTTGAGAGTACTTTAATTTTGTTGTGTTCTATCTTATGAAGAGTAGAGATCAGTTTAGTTTGGATCCGTGTAATAGAATGACACATAAAAACTGAAGCTACTCGAGGACAAATAATGTAAATAATATGCAAATTCTTCATGATGGAATAAGAAGTCTATGTGCAGTTCTGAGTAAGTTGAGAGAGTCTGTGGGACTTTTCCAATGTTCATATGAATCACTAGAGGGCAACATATACTATACCTTCAAGATCCCATCACAGACAGTTGTCTGCATTTACAAAGAGTGAAGGCAGAACCCAAACTGGCTGAACTCAAAGATAAAATTGTAATGATAATTCTGCTAAAATGATCAGGTAATTTAGCCAATTGCATGGAAGCAATCAGTAGCAATTATTTAATAGGAAAACCTACTGAATGAACTATTAAAGTTTTTCTCAATTTTTGAAAAATAAGCAGGCATGGTCAATGTCCTCTAAAGTCATGCACAGAATCATGCAGAATATTTAACAGCCATGAAAAATGGACTCCTTTTCTATCTTTCAAACTTGCATAAATTACAGAAGGATGGTATAGTCACTTTATTCTGTACAGAGTACTGGCCTGTACAGAATGTGGGCTGGTTTTATTCTTTCTATTGCATTCAGTTCAGTTCAGTCGCTCAGTCGTGTCCAACTCTTCGTGACCCCATGAATTGCAGCACAGCAGGCCTCCCTGTCCATCACCAACTCCCACAGTTCACTCAAACTCACGTCCATTGACTCCGTGATGCCATCCAGCCATCTCATCCTCGGTCGTCCCCTTCTTCTCCTGCCCCCAATCCCTCCCAGCATCAGAGTCTTTTCCAATGAGTCAACTCTTCGCATGAGGTGGCCAAAGTACTGGAGTTTCAGCTTTAGCATCATTCCTTCCAAAGAAGTCCCAGGGCTGATCTCCTTCAGAATGGACTGGTTGGATCTCCTTGCAGTCCAAGGGCCTCTCAAGAGTCTTCTCCAACACCACAGTTCAAAAGCATCAGTTCTTCGGTGCTCAGCTTTCTTCACAGTCCAACTCTCACATACATACATGACCACTGGAAAAACCAGAACCTTGACTAGACGGACCTTTGTTGGCAAAGTAATATCTCTGCTTTTCAATATGCTATCTAGGTTGGTCATAACTTTTCTTCCAAGGAGTAAGCGTCTTTTAATTTCATGGCTGCAGTCACCATTTGCAGTGATTTTGGAGCCCCCAAAAATAAAGTCTGACACTGTTTCCACTGTTTCCCCATCTATTTCCCATGAAGTGATGGGACCAGATGCCATGATCTTCGTTTTCTAAATGTTGAGCTTTAAGCCAACTTTTTCACTCTCCTCTTTCACTTTCATCAAGAGGCTTTTTAGTTCCTCTTCACGTTCTGCCATAAGGGTGGTGTCATCTGCATGTCTGAGCTTATTGGTATTTCTCCTAGCAATCTTTATTCCAGCTTGTGCTCCTTCCAGTCCAGTGTTTCTCATGATGTACTCTGCATATAAGTTAAATAAGCAGGGTGACAATACACAGCCTTGATGTATTCCTTTTCTGATTTGGAACCAGTCTGTTGTTCCATGTCCAGTTCTAACTGTTTCTTCCTGACCTGCATATAGGTTTCGGGCTCATTTGATCATTGCTTTGGTTTAAAAGCTATGAAAGAAGCTGCCAACAGAGAAAGAGCTGGCAGCTGCCTATCTTTTCAACCAGAATCAAGGAAAAAGAAAATAACATCGTAGTAATCATAGTTCTGATTTTCATACTTCTCATATTTTTATATCTAGAAAACAATGTCTTTGTTGTATCCTATTTTAATGATATGACATTATAAGTCCACTTTGGAATCAAGTTGCTTACAAGAATGAATTAATTAAAAAAAATGAATTTAATGAGTTTCTGACTTCCAAAGGCTTAAAAAAAAACAACAACAGAAATGGGGAAAAATACAGATTACTGTGGTAGAAAAACTGAACATAGCTCTGAAAACAGAACTGCATGGTTTAAACATTACTTTCTTTAAGAAGTGAAGTTTATATTTTTCAAAATGATAGTCTAAATCTTACGTTTCAAATATAGCAAATTGATAGTTACCAGTTATTTTTTTAAACACTTTGTCTGTGCTGGGCAAAATAGTTTATATTATCTCAATTAATTGGAGATATCACCATATACACTTTTTTACATGGATACATTTATTTTTAGAGTTGAGTTTACTGATGAAGCTGAAGCAAAATTCGAGGCAAAGAATTCAAACCCTATTTTCTTAACTACTGTGTTTTTCTACTTTCCATGGTTAGATGCTATCTCAGGAGAAGAATAATAATGTCTTAGGCATGTTTGCCAGAAAGTGGGTATATAAATTTCATATTTATTCAAAGCTGCTAAGTCACCTCTATTTTACTAGTCAAAAGTCAATATGAAAACATTATTCTGGTTCACATGCTTGGAAAATATATGAAAGAGTTGAAACATTTAAATATATAATTAATTTGGCTTAATTAAACACAGTAAATCTTGGTTCAACCTCAATCTAAAAAGTATACTGGCCATTGGGAGTTGGAGAATATATGTTAAAGTCAATCTATTTCATGATTTTAGGGAAATACTAGGGGCCTCTAAGAAAAACTATGCATTTATTCATTAATATTTTTAAGCATCTTTTTTGAAGATATTAGGGGAAAATGAGGCACTATTCCAGCCTTAAATAAACTGAATGGCTTCTATTTCGGATTTGGTATCCTAAATTCCACTTCTCTAGTTGAGAGTTAAACCACTGTTCAGTGAAACGTTATTGAGGAGGAAAAATATCACTAACACCAAAAAGCTCTGAGATGCCTGTGACCTTTGGCAGTTTGTCTAATTTTGTGCTTCATTCCTTAATAGAACTTTATAGAAACTCAGAACTTATTAAAATCAAATATTCAATATACCATGTAAAAATTAAGTCTAAACTACTCTAATTAACTTTTTATTTTTTATTTTTTGAAGCTGTTTTTTTTTTTTTTAGTTTTGTTTATTTATTTATTTTTACTTTACAATATTGTATTGGTTTTACCATACATTGACATGAATCTGCCATGGGTGTACATGTGTTCCCCTAATTGACTTTTTAGAAAAGCAATCTTAAAAATAAAACCTCCTAGAAATTTAAAAGTTAGAGTTACAAAATGTTAGTTGTACCTTTCAAAGTACTTTGCAAAAATGTTAATCTCCTATATCAATCCAGAGAGCTTAGGCAGTCACCAGAGTATAGGCTATGCTGCAATAATAAATAGTCCCCAAATTTGAGTAGCTTAAAACCTAAAGTTTTACTTCTTGGTCCTGCTACCATTCCTTGATACATCAACTGAGAGTTCAGCTCCCATATAGCCATCATTCTGACTCTGGAACCAGCCTGCCTGAGGACCCACTATCTTGAACCTTGGTTCTGAACATGGCAAAAAGAAAAGGAAACTCCTGTCTTGCCTCAGGATTATGTACTTTGTTATACATTTTGGATTGGAAGTAGTTTATGACTCATGGCCCAGAATTACTCACATAGCCCTGCTCAAACACATGGAAACTCACTTTAAAAAAAAAAAAAAAAGACAATCCACTATAGTTCCAAAATGGAGGAAACCAGAAGCTGAGTGAATAGCAATAATGGCTACCACAATTCTCAAACAGCAACAACAAAATCCCTTTCCTTTTTACCCAAGTAGGATACCTAAATTTTACACATTGTTTACACAAACTGAGTTAAAAATGAAATTTTTGACAATATTAAAAAATATTGTAAGGTTAAAGGTTTTTTTTTTTTTTTAATTGTGGTATATAAGGGATTTACAATGTTGTGTTAGTTTCAAGTATACAGTAAAGTAAATTAATTTATATGCTCAGCCACTTAAGTTGTGTCTGACTATTCGCGACTCTATGAACTATAGGCTGTCAGACTCATCAGTACATGGGATTCTCCAGGAAAAAATATCGGAGTGGATTGTCACTTCCTTCTCCAGGAGGTCTTCCTAACCAGGTATTAAGTTAGTTATTCACATCCATATATGCACTCTTTTTCCCTTTTTAGATTATTTTCCCATATAGTCTACCACAGAGTATTGAGTAGAATTCCCTGTGCTATAAGGTAGGTTCTTAATAGTCTTTTATTTTTATATTTAATAGTGTATATATGTCAATCAGGGCTTCCCTGATATCTCAGTTGGTAAGGAATCCACCTGAAATGCAGGAGACCCAGCTTTGTTTCCTGGGATGGAAAGATCTGCTAGAGAAGGGATAGGCTACCCACTCCAGTATTCTTGGTCTTCCTTTGTGGCTCAGCTGGTAAAGAATCTCCCTGAAATGCAGGAGACCTTGGTTTGATCCCTGGGTTTGGAAGATCCCCTGGAGAAAGGAAAGGCTACCCACTCCAGTATTCTGGCCTGGAGAATTCCATGGTCTCTATAGCCCATGGGGTCGCAAAGAGTTGGACACAACTATGAAAGTTGCTTATGTCAATCTATAGCTCTCAATCCATAGCTCCCAGTTTACGCACTCCCCTCTCCAATCCCCTGGTAACCATACATTAGTTTGCTATATATGTGATTTGACTTCTGTTTTTCATTTGCTTTAGATTCTTTTCTCATGTAGGCCATTACAGAGCATTGAATAGAGTTCCCTGTGGTATATAGCATGTCATTATAATCTATTTTATAATGAGTAAAATTTAAGGCATTAACATCTAAGAGGTTTCTTGCTTCATTAGGATCATAAGAAAAAGGATAATAAAAATTCTGCTTTTCCTCTGTCTAGATTGACTTTGACAATAGAGGTTCTTATCCCAGTTTTACAGACTGACAGATGACTGTGTCTGTTTTTGTTTTTAAATTACGTATAAATTAAGTTTGCAGTTTCAAAAACTTAACCAGCTTTAAGACAGATTGATATTGCCTTTTTGTAATAGTTCAAGATATCTTAGTCCCCTCTGAACTTCTCTGCTTCTGAATGTATCATTTAATTGTATGTGTGTTAGTTGCTCAGTATTGTCTGACTCTTTGCGACCCCATGGACTGTAGTCCACCAGGCTGCTCTGTTCACAGAATTCTCCAGGCAAGCATACTGGAGTGGGTTGTTATTTCCTCCTCCAGGGGATCTTCCTGATCTAGGGATCAAAGATGTTGGATCTCCTGCATTGCAGGCAGATTCTTTACCATCTAAGCCACAAGGGAAGCCCTTTAATTGTATACATATGCTTGTTTTATGAGAAATGTTTATTTCTTATAAATTATCCCATTAGCTTTCCTAGTACCTTTTCTTGTCATTAAAAATGATTTCAGAATCTTATAAACTAAATAAATTATACTCAAAACAGCTGTTATTGTTGTTCAGTTGTTCAGTCATGTCTGACTCTTTATGACTGCATAAAGTCCCATGTACTGCAGCACACCAGGCCTCCCTGTCCTTCACTATCTCCTGGAGCATGCTAAAACTCATGTCTATTGAATTGGTGATGCCATCCAACCATCTCACCCTCTGTCATCCTCTTTTCCTTCTGCCTTCAGTCTTTTCCAGTATCAGGGTCTTTTTTAATGATTTGGTTGTTCACATCAGGTAGCCAAAGTATTGGACCTTCAGCTTCAGCAACAGTCCTTCCAGTTGAATATTTAGGGTTGATTTCCTTTAGGATTGACTGACTTGATCTCCTTGCAGTCCAAGGGACTCTCAAGAGTCTTCTCCAACACCGCAGTTCAAAAACATTAATTCTTTGGCACTCAGCTTTATTTATAGTCCAACTCTCACATCCATACATGACTACTGGAAAAACCATAGTTTTGACTAGATGGACCTTTCTCGGTAAAGTAATGTCTCTGCTTTTTAATATGCTGTCTAGGATTTTCATAGCTTTTCTTCCAAGGCACAGGCTCCTTTCAATTTCATGGCTGCAATCATCATCTGCAGTGATTTTGGAGCCCAAGAAAATAAAGTCTGCCACTGTTTTCATTGTTTCCCTGTCTATTTGCCATGAAGCAATGGGATCAGATGCCATGATCTTAGTTTTTGAATGTTGAATGTTTGTTTTTTTTTTATGTTTTAAGCCATTTTTTTCACTCTCCTTTACACCTTCATCAAGAGGCTCTTCCATTCCTGTTTGCTTTCTTTCATAAGGGTAGTATCATATGAATATCTGAGGTTATTAATGTTTCCTCCTGCAATCTTGATTCCAGCTTGTGCTTCATCCAGCCCAGCATTTCGCATGATGTACTATGCATGTAAGTTAAATAAGCATGGTGGCCATATATAGCTTTGACATACTCCTTCCCTAATTTTGAACTAGTCCATTGTTCCATGTCTCATTCTTATTGTTGCTTCTTGAACAGCATACAGGTTTTGCAGGAGGCAGGTAAAATGGTCTGGTATTCCAATCTCTTGAAGAATTTTCCAGTTAGTTGTGATCCATACAGTCAAAGGTTTAGCGTAGTCAGTGAAGCAGAAGTAGATTTTTTCTGGAATTCTCCTGCTTTTTTTCCTATGATCCAGTGGATGTTAGCAATTTGATCTATGGTTTTTCTGCCTTTTCTAAAACCAGCTTGAACATCTGGATGTTGATGTGATGTCAAAACCTAGCTTGGAGGATTTTGAGCATTACTTTCCTCACATGTGAAATGAGTGCAATTGTGCAGTAGTTTGAACATTCTTTAGTATTGCCTTTCTTTGGGATTGGAATAAAACTGACTTTTTCTAGTCATCTGCCCGGAGTTGAGTTTTCCAATACTGCTGACATATTGAGTGCAGCACATTCACAGCTTCATCTTTTGGGATTTGAAATGGCTCAACTGGAATTCCATGACATCCACTAGCTTTGTTCATAGTGATGCTTCCTAAGGCCCATTTGACTTTGCATTCCAGGATGTCTGGCTCTAGGTCAGTGACCACACCATCATAATTTTCTGTGTCATGAAGATCTTTTTTGTATAGTTAGTTCTTCTGTGTATTCTTACCATCTCTTCCTAATATCTATTGCTTCTGTTAAGTCCATACCATTTCTTTCCTTTATTGTGCCCATCTTTGCATGAAATTTTCCCTTGGTATCTCTAATTTTCTTGAAGAGAACTCTACTCTTTCCAATTCTATTGTTTTCCTCTATGTCTTTGCAGTGCTCATTTAGGAAGGCTTTCTTATCTCTCTTGCGATTCTTTGGAACTCTGCATTCAGATGGGTCTACCTTTTCTGTTCTCCTTTTGCCCTTCATTTCCCTTCTTTTCTCAGCTATTTGTAAGGCCTCTTCAGACAGCCATTTTGCTTTTTGCTTTTCTTTTTCTTGGGGACGGTTTTGATCACCTTCTCCTGTATAGTATCACAAACCTCCACCTGTAGTTCTTCATGCACTCTATTAGATCTAATCCTTTGAATCTGTTTGATTTGATTTAGGTCATACCTTAATGACCTCTTTGTTTTCCCTACTTTCTTCAATTTAAGTCTGAATTTGGCAATAAGAAGTTCATAATCTGAGCCACAGTCAGCTCCTGGTCTTATTTTTTTCTGACTGTATAGAGATTCTCCATCTTCAACTACAAAGAATATAATCAGTGATTTCAGTATTGACCATCTGGTGATGTCCATGTATAGAGTTATCTCTTGCGTTGCTGAAGGAAGGTGTTTGGCTAGTGCATTCTCTTGGTAAAAACCGATTTATTGGACACCATTCAGATTAAACAAATACAATTATTACTATTTTGTGATTAAAAAAATACCTAGAGATTTTTTCTTTGCTGTTCTTTCTCTTTAAAATCAAGCTTGAAATTGAATTTACTTTGTACACAAATGACTTTAAAATAAAAAAAGTAATTTTACAAAGATTGGAGTAAATGACATAGTCACAGCATAAGCCCTTAAGTGTCCCAGACTATTTTTGGCACAAACAGATGAAAATTATGATGCTCACTGTGAGAAAGGGTAGTATGCCTGTTTTCAAACATTTCAGTGTATAATATGGATCTGAGTCCTGTTCTTATTAAAATCTTGACTTTTTTTCCTTCATTGATTGTTTTTAATGATTAATCTGATGTTTGCAATTTACTGCATAAGTAGACATTTGAAAGGAATGGTAAATGGATGAAAGTGTGCAATAATATATTGAAACAAGGATGGGTTAACTATCTAAAAACTCAATATTTTTCACAAGATAACATTAATAGTGAAAAGAAATAGATGGAAAGGTAAAGGGAACAAGGAGAATCATGAATTAAATACAAGAAAGCATTTGTCATTAGAAGATGACAAACTAGGAAAATATTAATTCAAGAAATATATTTCAGAGAAGGTAACACGAATTAGTTTTTCTTCATCACTTAAAACTTTAAACTATAAATATTGTCATGTTCTGCTATTCAGACTCCACCATTTTTTTTTACTTTCTGAGAATGGAATAGTCCTTCAATATTTCTTATACCACTAGGGTACCATTCAGTAAATTGCTTTTTCATAAGCACTAAATTGCACACTAATGTCTTGAGAAAGAAAGCTCTCTACTCCCTAGGATTATAAATATTATCTCATTAGTTCTAAAAACACACCTATGAGGATGGAAAAGTAGAAACGGGAAGTATTTCTTCCATTTTAGAGGTTGGACCGTTGAGACATGGAACCCAGAATATCAGCATTCTCAATATTTCATATTCCAGAACTACTAATGTAAAAATCTAATGTTTAATAAATAAAGAATTTACCACTCTGCAGCTATTCATGTGTCAACCTTTGCAAAGCATGTGCTAGGTCCTATGAAAAATCTGCTTTATAAACCTTTGTTAAATTTATCATGGCAAGGATTCCTTGCCATACTAGTAATGGTGGACAAGTGAGAAAAATGGTAAATGAATAAAATGAGGTAGCAACATGTTTAAATAAAGTAGGTGAATGGATGAAACTAAGATTAATCCTGATATAAGGCATATGTGATAGAGGAAGGGGAAAAGGAAAAAAATTAACTTAGGACAAAAGTATCTTACAGAAATGACTTCCACATTTGTTCTTTAAATTTCCTTCTATAATATACCACTCTATGATTGTGTGAAATTTTAATTCTGAGTTATCTTAGGGCTTTTACACTTTTGCATGACTCAGTTGTTTTTATTGCTCATTTGCTGGTCTCTGCTAGGCAGGACACAGCCCAGGCAGGTAAGTCCTTGAGGGCATGAGTATTTGGACTCATGTATATGTCTGAGTATGAATACTCATGAGTATGTCTATAGTGCAGCTCCTCCATGATACTGTGGAAGCTGTGATTATACTCTGAGTTTTGCTGAAGCCCTTGAGTCCTTAATGGGCCACCTTATTCTGCTCACCCTGGTTCCTGTTGACATAGCTGCATTCTGTGTCAAGATTAGTACTTAGGTCTAAATTATCTAACACCATTTCCCTAAAGAGTTCTGACTCTTTAACATTCACAAACATACTCAGTCATCCCCAGACCTTTACTCTCTTCCTTCTCACAGTCGGATTCTTCTTCTCAGCAGTCAGGGCCCTTGGCCTTGCCAGTCCATTTGACACATCTGGAACTTCAGAAAGCAGGATCCTTGTCCTAATATTCTTTTAACTAGTGATTGATAAATCTCTATATAAGTATTTGAATTAAACAGAAGTGTCTAGGGAGGTTTTTATCTCCACTGACTAATAGCAACCAAGCCTAAAACTTTGAATAAATCCTCACTAAACCTACACCAGCCTGCTGCGTTTTGCAGAACTATGTGTGAGTGCTTCACAGAAGACTGAAGAGGACACATGGGACTGCCAGTTTAAAAGTATATCTCAGGCTTCTGGCTTTACATTTCAAATGTGTTATCATTTGTTCTCTGCAGTGTGCCTCACTGCAATTATGACTGTCCCAGAAGTCATTATGTCTTTACTGTTCCAGTGAACTGACTTTACTTATTTTGTAGATTACAAAAAAAAAAAAAAAAAAAAAAGAAAAGAAAAGAAAAAAGTATTGACGTTAGGGGGAAAAAAACCTATTTGGAGAAAGATCTATGGTCCATATTTTTGAAGGAATATAGACTCCCCATTTAAAAAGTTTTACTAATAGAATATTTCAAAGGGGAATTTCAACTGGTTAAATTAGGACAATGAGGAGACGTGCCCAGGGAGAAGACTTAATTTTGTCATAAAATAAATTTGAATGCTGGTTTCCTATTTTTTTTTCTTTGAGACCTGAAAATGAGTGATGAGGGTCAGATTAGCTGCAACACAGCTGCTGCTGCTGCTGCTGCTGCTGCTGCTGCTGCTGCTGCTGCTGCTGCTGCTGCTGCTGAGTCGCTTCAGTCGAGTCCGACTCTGTGTGACCCCGTAGATGGCAGCCCACCAGGCTCCACCGTCTCTGAGATTCTCCAGCCAAGAACTCTGGAGTGGGTTGCCATTTCCTTCTCCAATGCATGAAAGTGAAAAGTGAAAGTGAAGTCGCTCAGTCGTGTCCGACTCTTAGTGACCCCATGGACTGCAGCCCACCAGGCTTCTCCATCCATGGGATTTTCCAGGCAAGAGTACTGGAGTGGGGTGCCATTGCCTTCTCCACAACACAGCTACCCTTACCTAAAGGACCTATTTCAGTTATACCCAGTTAATGATGATCTTGTGCTGTTGAATTATCTTCAGTGATTGATGGGGCCAGAGATGCTGAAGTTTTCAGCACTATTTTTCACTCTCTGTGACTTGGTCTCTTTTTATTTATGTTTTTTAATTGACATGTCGTTGATTTGGCATGTCATAGAGGTTTTACATTTCATCAGATAAGGATCAAATGAAGAAACCTCATATGTGCTTAGTAGGAGAGCTTTTCCCCTTAACATTAATTCTTCTTTAAGGAAAAACCTTTTTCCTGAGATAATCAAGGACAATGACTTTGGATTTATTCCCTCTTCCTTCTACATACATGCTGAATAGTTTGAATCTGTACAAGTAATTCCCTTTCTATCTTGCCTTAGCTGGTAAATATCTATATAAACAAATATTTCAAAATTAAGTTATACACACATATATACACACATGTGGAACTTCCCTGGTAGCTCAGCTGATAAAAAGTCTGCTCACAATGTAGGAGACCTGGATTCAGTTCCTGGGTTGGGAAGATCCCCTAGAGGAAGGCATGGCAAACCGCTCAGTATTCTGGCCTGGAGAATCCCCATGGACAGAGGAGCCTGGTGAACTATAGTCCATGGGGTTGCAAAGGGTTGGACATGATTGAGTGACTAAGCACGGCACATAGTTGATTTACAGTATTGTGTTAGTTTCTGCTATTCAACAGTGATTCAGTTATACATACATATACACATTCTGTTTCTAAATATTCTTTTCCATAGGATATTAAATATAATTCATTTACCATAGGATACTGAATATAATTCCCTGTTTATTCATTATGTATATAAAAACCTAGTATGCTAATACCAAGCTCTCATGTCACACTTCCTCCAATCCCCTCCCCCTTGGCAACAACAAATCTGTTTTCTATGCCTGTGAGTCTATTTCTGTTTTATAAATATGTTCATTTGTGTAATAGTTTAGATTCCACATATAAGTGACATGGTATTTGTTTTTCTCTTACTGACTGACTTAGCATGGTAATCTCCAGTTGCATCCATGATGCTAAAAATGACATTATTTTTTCTTTTAATGGCTGAATAGTATTCCACTGTATACATATACCACTTCTGTATCCATTTATCTGGCAATGGACATTTAGTGTGTTTCCTTGTATTGGCTATTGTGAATAGTGCTGCTATGAACATGGCAGGTACATGTATCTTTTTACACTAGAGTCTTGACTTGGTCTCTTTGCAGTGCTTTGCCAATCCTCCCCTTTATTTCTTTTTTTTTTTATGATTTTATATTGAAGTTTCTTTTTTTTTTCTCTTATCTTTATTTATTTTTTTATTTTAGTTTTTTATTTTTTAAATTTTATTATTTTTTTTAATTTTAGTTTTTTATTTTTTAAATTTTAAAATCTTTAATTCTTACATGCATTCCCAAACATGAACCCCCCTCCCACCTCCCTCCCCATAACAACTTTCTGGGTCATCCCCATGCACCAGCCCCAAGCATGCTGCATCCTGCGTCAGACATAGACTGGCGATTCAATTCACATGATAGTATACATGTTAGAATGTCATTCTCCCAAATCATCCCACCCTCTCCCTCTCCCTCTGAGTCCAAAAGTCCGTTATACACATCTGTGTCTCTTTCCCTGTCTTGCATACAGGGTCGTCATTGCCATCTTCCTAAATTCCATATATATGTGTTAGTATACTGTATTGGTGTTTTTCTTTCTGGCTTACTTCACTCTGTATAATCCCACTGCTGGGCATACACACCGAGGAAACCAGAATTGAAAGAGACACATGTACCCCAATGTTCATTGCAGCACTGTTTATAATAGCCAGGACATGGAAACAACCTAGATGTCCATCAGCAGATGAATGGATAAGAAAGCTGTGGTACATATACACAATGGAGTATTACTCAGCCGTTAAAAAGAATTCATTTGAATCAGTTCTGATGAGATGGATGAAACTGGAGCCGATTATTTTTTAAATTTTAAAATCTTTAATTCTTACATGCATTCCCAAACATGAACCCCCCTCCCACCTCCCTCCCCATAACATATTTCTTTTCTGCAATCAACTGAAAGCAAGGTATTAGTCCCTGTCTTTATCTTACTCTGTTCAAGCTTCTGAATGGCTCTTGAACTTGGAATGTGTGAAAAGGGCTAAGATGACAGTTAAGTTTTCAGAACCCCAATTAAATACGTTGAAGTGACCAATTTGGGGAATAACATGGTACTAATCTTTAGCAGCCACCTCAGGAAAGGGGCTCTGAGGTGACCTTTACCCGATGATCATAACAGATGTCTGGCTTAGAAACTATTCCTGAAATCACAATTTCATTGACATCCAACCAGATTAAGACAATGTGAAGTTTTAATTTTCTCTTTAATAGCTGCTTCCTTTCTTCAAAAATAATTGCTGGAACTATATCGTAATATTACCTCCCTTGGAGGAAGGCATGATTGCATAATGGTGTATGGTCATTAATTTTAGGTACCAAGTGGACCCATGGAGTGAATGTCCACATAACTAGCTAAATTTTATTTCTGGATATTTCTAGAAGAGACCGGCATTTGTATCGGTGCACTGAATAGAGCAGATGGTCCTCCTCTATGTGGGTGGCATTATCTAATCTATTGAGAACCTGAATAGAACAAAAAGGCAGAGGAAAGCTGCCTATCTGTGAGCTGGAACATCAATCTTGTCTTGCCCTCCATACTTTTTCTTGGGTTTTTAGACATATATTGAAATCTACACCATTAGCTTTATGATTCTTAGGGCTTCAAATGATACCACCAACTCTCTTGTGTCCCCAGCTTAGAGAAAGCAGACAATAGAACTTCTCAGCCTCTGTAATTGTATGAGCCAATAGTTTATATTCAACCTCTCTTTCTTCTTCTGTCTCTTAAAAATATACATATTGTATACAAATATTTATGTGTAACCATTTATGTTCAAGAGTGTATCCATAAAGTCTTAGTCCGCAATAATGCATGGTAGAAATAAGACTTTGGAGTCAAATTTGAGCTCAATTTCCTATACTGACTTTTATGAGAGATACTGACAATGTGACTTTAAAATGATTATCCACTTATTCTTGGTATATTTTTTGTATCCCTATCCAGATGTGTTTCTATTCTCCTCACCAGTTCTGTTTCAGGAGGCTGGCCTATATAAGTTACATCACAGGGGCTCTTTATTGCTCCAGCTTCTGATTAGGGTCAACTAATGGAGGAAGTGGTAGATTAGAGAACAGAGAAATAAAGAGGTCACACTTATTGCCCATTTCCCTTCCTGATGACCTGTATTCTGCTACCTAAAGGGCAGAGCCCCTGTCCCATGATGGCCTTTTCCTTTGTTACCTCAGTTATAATACTCCAGGTGCCTGGTTATCTCTCCCTTCCCCTGAGATTGTGTGGAATTAGAAGTGATGAGGTTTCCATAGTCCCTAGCTCCAGGGCATCTCAATAGTTTTTTATTTTCCTTTAATCTGCCAGAAACATTTACAAATTGTCTCTTTTATTAAATTATCTTCAATTTCCTTTTTCTAGTATGCTCTGTTTTCTGCCAGGAGTATACCATGTCCTACAATTGTTTTCACATTTGAAAAAGGGTGTTGGTAATATTTTTATAATTATTATGAAAATTGAATAATACATGTAGAATGCTTAGGACAGTACCTACTTCATAGTAACTGAAATAAGTGGGAACCATATTGCTAATGCAATTATTCATAGTTTTCATAAAACTTTTGTTTCTGATGGTCCAAAGCAATTTAACCTTTAAGACAATTGTCACTATCTGTGTCAGTCTGGGAACTCCAAGAAGTGAAACAGGGATGGGGTTAAATGTGTAAAAGATTTGTGTCTGTGGGAACTTCTCTGAAAGATAAATGCACAAGGAGAGGCTTCAGACCACATTTCAGGGTTGATGCGTATGAGAGATGGGTGTGGGAAGGGAGGATAATCAAATAGGCAGTCTTAGATGGTAGCACTTTACCAAACGAAGTTTGGGTAAAGTCACTGGGAAATCCTTGAATGAAGACTGCTCATTAGAGAATTCCCTTATACTGGGAATGAGCCCACTCTAATACCCCCCAACCATAATTAATTATTGATTGAGAAGAACTATGGGGAAGTGAGGCATCAGTAGAAACATGGCAGTCAGTTGATGTTTCTTCCTGCCACAAGAGATTTGGTGGGTGTGTTTCCATGGCTCTAAATTATAATATTTTTTATGTGTAATATCAATAGTTAGGTTGGCTGAAAGTAAGCAAAGATGCTTTAAATACCTTATTGGTATTACCTATCATTGTATTTCTTCATATATCTACCTATTGGCTCTTTGTATTTCTTTTGAGAAATGTCTATTCAAGTCATTTGCCCAAATTTTAATCATATTACTTTAAAAATTGAGTTGTAGAAGTTCCTTATGTATTTTGATTACTAACTCCTTATCAGACATGTGGTTTACAAATATATTTTCTCATTCTGCCTGTTGCTTTTACACTGTTGAAGCATTTTTAGCATATTTTTAGCTTTTTTGTTTTGTTTTGTTTTGTTTAATGCAGTCTTATTTTGTTTTCAGTGCCTGTACCTTTGGTGTCATATTACCAAAGCCAGTGTTAAAGCTTTTCCCTTATGTTTTGCTCTAGTAGTTTTGTCATTTCAGGTCTTAAAAGTATTTCTCTTTAATCCATTTTGAGTTGAAGTTTTTTTTTTTTATGGTGTAAGATAAGGTCCTACTTTCACTTTTACAGTCCTTTCCCCATAGTGTGTTCTTAGCACCCTAAAGATCAGTTGACAGTAAATGTGAATTTAGTTCTGGCCTCTGTATTCTGTTTCATTGTTCTGTCTCTCTCTTTTTTAATGCCAATTTTGTACTGTGTTTATAACTATAGCTTTTGTAATACATTTGAAATCAAGAAGTATGAGCGCTCCAGATTTGTTTTTGAGCAAGATTGCTTCAACTCCTTGAGGTCTTCTGTTCTTATGAATTTTAGAATTTTTGTTTCTGCAGAAAAAAGCAGTTGGAATTTTGATAGGGATAGGATTTATTTGTGTAGATTATTTCAAGTAGCATGAATTTTTAAATTATATAATTCTAGAAGATGAACATGGGATGTCTGTCTGTTGTCCTTCATCAGTGTTTTATGTGTATAAGTCTTTAACCTTTTGGTTAAATTAATTTCTAAGTATTTTATTCTTACTGTTGTAAATGGGGTAATTTCCTTTATGGGTAATCTATTAGCATATAGAATGCTAGTAATTTTTTATGCTCTTTTCAAAGGTGTGGTTAAATCATCCCTGCAACACAAGGATAAATCCCACTTGGTCATGGCATCTAAATTTTCTTAAGTACTGTTGAATTGAGTTTGCTAGTATTTCGTGAAAGATTTTTTCACCTATGTTTCTTAGTTAGTGGCATATAGTTGCCTTGTCGTGTGATGGCATTGTCTGGCTTTGATATGAAGATATTGCTGGCACCATAAGATGAGTTTAGAAGTTTTCACTCCTATTCTTTTTTTTTTGTTTTAAGAGTTTGAGGAGGTTTCATATTAATTCCTTGCATGTTTGCAGAATTTCCCACAATGCCATCTGGCCCTGAGCATGTTTGTTTGGAGGTTTTTGTTTTACTGCTTCAGTCTTTGTATTGGTCTTTCTAGGCTTTTTATTTGTTTTTGATTCAGTCATGGCAGGTTGCATGTTTCTAGAAATTTATGCATTTATTCTATGTTATCCATGTGTATGTTGGTATATAATTGTTCATATGTCTTCATTACTTCTTTGACCTTTCCTTCCATTACCTTAAACCTTAGGTTGCTTTTTATTAATTCCTTGAGGTATAAAGTTAGGTTGTCTCTTTGAGGCCATATTTTAAATGTAAACATCTACTGCTATAAAATTCTCTCTTACTAATGCTTATGCTATTGTTGTTAGTCACTCAGTCATGTCCAGTTCTTTGCATCCTAGGGACTGAAGCCCATCAGGCTCCTCTGTCCATGGAATATTCCAGGTAAGAATACTGGAGTGGGTAGCCATTCCTTTCTACAGAGGATATTCCTGACCCAGGGATAGAACCCCAGTCTCCTGCATTGCATGTTTTGGTATATTGTGTCTTCATTTCTGTTTGCCTCTATATTCTAATTCCTTTCTGATTACATTTTTGAGCCAGTGATTGTTCAAAAATATTTTGTTTGCTGTTGCTAAGTCACGTCAGTCATGTCAGAGTTTGTGTGACCACATAGATGGCAGCCCACCAGGCTCCACCATCCCTGGAATTCTCCAGGTAAGAACACTGGAATGGTATCGGGGTCCAGCCCCAGTTGAATCCAGGGTAATTGAAGGGTGAACGGCGTTGGTGCCTAGAAAGAGACTAATTAGAGATCTAGAGAGCGATTAGGAAAGAATAGTGTAGTAGAGAAAATGGAGGAGAAAAGAGGCTGATATTCCATGGTTTACACAGAAAGCCAATAAAGTCTCAAGACAAGAGACTTGCACCATTTACGTAGGCTGCAGGTGCCCTCCCGGTCTCCTGAGGAAGTGAAGATGCAGGGTGCCTTCCCGTTCGGGTCTTAGAAGCCCAGGCAAATAAGTAAACACAGCAGACCTCTGTGCTCCAGATGGGAATTAGCCTGAAAAGGAGAGTAAGAAAGAAAGGATGACACGGGGGAACCAGACTTTCGAGGAACTGGTCCGTTTCTTTATTTTTCAGGGAAGCTTTTATACTTTAAGTCATACATAGATATAAATGGAAAATACAAAGTCATGCAGGGTCAGCAGTTCTGACCCTTATCGAGACCAGGAGCTTTTTATGCATGCATACAAAGGTTTTCGGTGGTTTTACATCATCTTCTGGCCAGGGGGGCCTGCTAACATCTTATGATCCTTTCCTTCTTATAATGGTCAGTCAACCAAAAAACTTACTTTCTCCAAGGGTGATTTTTCTCAAGTCAGGTGCCACTCTCCGAAGGCACCAGATAAAAATGCAGTGGGCTATAATCAAGAAAAGAATTTACTATCCTAAGGTCTAATGTGATTAATATCAAAAGTTATTACTTATTTTTTCCATATGCCAGCTATATCAATTAATGTATATAAAGGACAAGGGATATGGAGACTTAGTAGCAAATATTGGCTCAACAATGTAACCCTCCATCGGTATTATTCTAGCAATCCACTAATACTACACTAATAATTTCTAACTTCTCAAAAGGCTCTGTATTTAGAAAGCTTAGAGTGTCTCGTGCCTCTCATGTTTGGGAGGCTATGAACAATCACGTGTGGTTGTGAGAGTCCATATAAACTTGTTAGGCAGGCTAGAGCCATCAGAGGAGTTTTTAGACTGAAACACTCTTACTACGCCCAGGATACTTATTGACTAGAGCTCTAAGTTAACTTTTTCCAGAGAAAGATGGTGGGGGATAGCCCCCTGTTAATGTCAGAAGAGTTGGTGAAAGGCATAATACAATAAGGCAGACAGACTCTGGTTTTTTGGGGTAGATGCTCGAGCAGATCCAGGGGGTCCCTTGAGTCCTGACTCGCCTTTGCCTGTCAGGCCTCTTCCTCATGACCTTTGCCATGGACAGGATTCTCCACACTGGCTCCTGGCAGAGTGGGTTGCCATTTCCTTCTACAATGCATAAAAGTGAAAAGTGAAAGTGAAGTCACTCAGTCCTGTCCAACTCTTTGCGACCTCATGGACTGTAGTCTACCAGGCTCCTCCATCCATGGGATTTTCCAGACAAGAGTACTACAGTGGCTTGCCATTGCCTTCTCTGTTATTTTGTTTTGTTTCCCTGTATTTGTGATTTTTCTTGTTGTATTGATGTTACTGATTTCCAGTTTTATTTTATCATGGTCATAAAAGATACTTAGTATCATTCTGATCTTCTTGAATTTTTAAGACTGACTTTGTGACCTAACATGTGATTTATTTTGGATATGGCTGTTTGTGCACTTGAAGTGTGTGTGTTTATCAGCTGCTGAGTACAAAGTTCTGCTAGGTCAATTTTATCTATAGTATTGTTTAAGTCAGTTGTTTTTTTTTTTAATTTTTTTTCTGTATCTCTATATTTTATTCATTATTGAAGTGGGGTATTAAATCTAATATTATTGTATTGCTGTTAATTTCAGATATGTCAATATTTTATATACTTAAGTGCTCTCTGTTAGGTGCATATATCCTTAAAATTGCTTTATCTTCCGATTAATCTTTTTATCATTATATGAGATTCTTTGGCTCTAGAGAGTTTTTGATTTGATCTATTTTGTGTAAGTGTGGCAATTCCTGATTTTTAGAACAGCCTGCAGAGCCTTCAAACTTATCACTTGGTTCTCTGTAGACTCTAATGAGTTTGCAAAAGCCAAGCCCTGTCAACTCTGAGACATACAAATGAGAAGCCAAACCCTCAAGCATCAGAAATAAAAGTCAAAAGTTAAATGAGTAGTCCAACTCCTTCCAGGAGCAAGTTTAAGGGTTGGTCACTTTAGCTGGATTGAACTGGTGGTGAAGGAGCAGCTATAGGAAGGGCCCACATGCTCTTTCTAGCTCAGTGAAGAGGACACTTGTGTGCCACATCAGCTCTCCATGCAGCCTAATTAGAAACCAGACCTTCAATCAGCACTGGAAAAAGCCAGCATTCTAATCTTTTCCATGGAGAATCTAAGAGCTGGGCTTTGTTGCCTCTTTTCACCAAGCCAGGAATAAGAGCCAGGGGGAGTATTTCTGCACCTGGTTAAAATTGCCCCTTCCTTCTCAGAAACCCAAGGGACAGGGAAATGCCAGGTCTCATCAGTTTTGAGAGATGGATGAGTTGAAAGCCAGTCTCTTGGTTCAGTTCAGTCCAGTTCAGTTGCTCAGTCGTGTCCGATTCTTTGTGACCCCATGAATCGCCCTTCTCCTCCTGCCCCCAATCTCTCCCAGCATCAGTCTTTTCCAATGAGTCAACACTTTGCATGAGGTGGCCAAAGTACTGGAGCTTCAGCTTTAGCATCATTCTTTCCAAAGAAATCCCAGGGTTGATCTCCTTCAGAATGGACTGGTTGGATCTCCTTGCAGTCCAAGGGACCCTCAAGAGTCTTCTCCAACACCACAGTTCAAACGCATCAATTCTCCGGTGCTCAGCTTTCTTCACAGTCCAACTCTCACATCCATACGTGACCACAGGAAAAACCATAGCCTTGACTAGATGGACCTTAGTCGGCAAAGTAATGTCTCTGCTTTTGAATATACTATCTAGGTTGGTAATAACTTTTCTTCCAAGAAGTAAGCGTCTTTTAATTTCATGGCTGCAGTCACCTTCTGCAGTGATTTTGGAGCCCCCAAAAATAAAGTCTGACACTGTTTCTACTGTTTCCCCATCTATTTCCCATGAAGTGATGGGACCAGATGCCATGATCTTTGTTTTCTGAATGTTGAGCTTTAAGCAAACTTTTTCACTCTCTTCTTTCTAGAGGTCATGAAAACTGAGATAGTAGGCGAGTAGCCCAACTATTTTTTGCTCCTCAAAAAAAAAAAAAAAAAAAAAGCTGGAAGTTGAGGATTATCTCCTGATTATATGTCATTGGGGTGGGGTTTATGATGAGAGAGTCTCAGCTTTTCTTACTTACTTTAATCTTAGCTTTTCCTACATTCAATTTGGGTACTTTCTCACTTACTCATTGTACAGGACTATAACTACTTTCTGGATTTCTCTCAGATGGGAATTAATATATGTACAGCTGGTTACTCATAGTGTTCATGGGTGGAAGGTTGGAGACCTCTGCCATCTTGCTGACTCTACTTAGAGAAGATCATTTTTATTCAGTTTTTTTTTTTTTTTTTTTTTTTGTGGTGGACTCATCTGTTTGGAACAGCTCTTCAACTGATGTAGTTGTAAAGAATACTAAAAAATGGAGCTGACTCAAAAATTAACTGCAATTTCTACACTTGTTTAGGTTGAAAAAATGATCTCTTTAACACCAGAATTGAGAGCACCTAGTGCGCTTCTTTTCTTAATGAAGGGTATATAACTAAGGGAAACTGAGGGGATGGTTTAATGTAGAAATTTTGTTTCCTTTAATGGCAGCTTCTATTTTCATCTCAGTAGATGCAGAAAAAATCATTTGACACAATTTAGTATCCTTTCATGATAAAAATGTCAACAAAATGGTTATTGAGGGAATGTGCACCAACATAATAAAGACCATATATGACAGGTCCAAAGCTAACATTACACTCAACAGTGGAAACCTGAAAGCTTTTCTTCTAAGATCAGGAACAAGATATGAATGCCCACTCTTGCTACTATCATTTAAGATAAAATTGAAAGTTCTAAACATAGCATTTAGAAACCATGTGCTTAGCTGAAAGGGAAGAAAAGACATTATGAATATGACTATGAAAGATGTTTGGACTGGGGAGAGAATAGATTTTATTGAGGAGAGGGGATGGGATTAGTTTATAAAAGGGGTTTCCCAGGTGGCTCAGTGGTAGAAGAATCCACCTGCTAATGTAGGGTATGCAGGTTCAATATCTGGATCAGGAGGATTCCCCTAGAGGAGGAAATGGCAACCCACTCCAGTATTCTTACCTAGAAAATTTCATGAACAGAGGAGCCAGATGGGTTATAGTCCATGGGGTTGCAAAGGATCAGACATGACTGAGCACACACACACAGCTCATGAGATCCTATAAGTTGAGTCACTATATCATTGTCTAACAGAGAAAGTTATGAGTAAAAAGGAGGCCTATTGATAATGTCCAGATAATAAGCAAAAGTAAATCTGTTCTTACAAACTTTGAAATTTCTTTGGGAAACAAGGCTTTCAAATGGAAACTTTAGAACAAACTTGAAATATATCAAATTTGTACGTTTTGTCTTTTCTTAAAATTCAGAGAAAAAAATGTGCTTCAGTAAGATTTTTAAGTACCTTGATTTTAAAGGTACCTATTAGATTCCTCAGTCTTCAGCTTCAGCTCTTTACTTTGGTTGAAACAAACACAAAGAAATTTTATTAGTTCACTTGTGTATATAAACAGTTAGGAAAGAGGGAGATGTGGAAGTACAGGAGCTGAATGACTTGTTAATTCACAGTATTCTCATCCCAGGCTACTGTAGCATCTTATAGAAACTTTGCTTACTTATGTCACATATGCAAGAGATACATTTCAAAATACTCTTTTATCAGAGCAGTGCATTTATCCACATTTTCATTAATCGTATTTTGTTTTGTAATTCTATTATATGACCTAGCTTCATGATTTAAATTATATTCCAGTATTTATCAAAATGCTTCTATGGACTTTGTATGAGCTACACAATTTATTCTTCTAATGCATCTGTGAAAAATATAATAAAACGTTGGGGAGGTTTATGAGAAAGAAAGGCAGATAGCATGAATAATATCTCATTTTTCTGAAAAAGAATATAACAAGGATGGAAAGTGATACACTGTGAATGCTTTGCAGTGACAAAGATTGTAATGAGAATTGGTATGAACATAACTGACTGCATTCTCATTATATTCTCTGGATTGTAATCTTCTCATCCTCCTTGGAGGCTGCACCCATCCTCCACTGACTGATGAGTCTTCCACATAGCTCTACTTCAATTTGCTTTAAAAATATTTTTGATATAAATGGTCCATTAGGAAAAGCAAGTAATAAAAATTTCAAAATTGCTGGAGCTCTAATTCTAGTGACTGGTCAAGAAGAGATCTCTTATTTGCTAGTGTGAAAGATTATTAGTTAGTAGTTTAACAGAAGCATTATTTCAACCAAAAACTGTCACTTTTTACTGGGCAAGTAAAACCTATTGGTTGTGGTGTCCACAGCACAAGATTTAGGTGACTGGAAAAATCAAGAAAGAAATAAGTTTATTAACAGTAAGATTATAGGGATTTCTTTGGTGGTTCAAGTGCTAAGACTCTGCACTCCCAATGCAGGAGGTCTGGGTACAATCACTGATGAGAGAACTAGGTCTCACCTGTCTCATATAAGACCCAGCACAGCCAAATAAATAAATAAATATTTTTTAAAAGAGCAAAAGTCTAAGTAGTTTCTTTAGAACTGCATTGATATTTTATTATAATAATATATAAAGTTCTCTAATGATATTTCAAAAATTTAAATAAAGTTATAAATTTACAGCTGACAATTTTAAGTATTATTTAGCAATATATACCATAAGCCAAGTGTAGAATAAACTTAAAACTTGGTAAAGTGATTTCCTATAAAAAGGCATGTGGCACAAAGTTTATTACTGAATCCTAACAATTTTAAAATAGTGTTTTAAAAATTAAACAATAACTTCCTTAACTAATAATAATAAAATGTCCTGGAAAATATTATCAAATAACTATGAAAAAGTATAAGCATTACCAAGCTACAAACAATGCTTTTACCTGCTGCTGCTGCTGCTGCTGCTGCTGCTGCTGCTGCTGCTGCTGCTGCTGCTGCTGTTGCTAAGTCTCTTCAGTTGTGTCCAACTCTGTGCAACCCCATAGATGGCAGCCCACCAGGCTCTGCTGTCCCTGGGATTCTCCAGGCAAGAACACTGGAGTGGGTTGCCATTTCCTTCTCCAATATGCTTTTACCTGTTATCCCTTATTTTCTTGAGAGCCAAAATTAATGGGATGAGCCTAAACAAATAAATTAAGTAACTAGTACTGGAAATGTAGTCATAAAAATGACTTGAGTTTGAGTAAACTCTGGGAGATGGTGAAGGACAGGGAAGCCTGACGTGCTGCATTCCATGGGGTTGGAGATTCGGATGTAACTGAACAACAACAAGAAGTCACAAAAATAACATCAAGGCAATTTAAATTTTAATTCAGAAAATCTGTCCATCTTTTAAAGAAAGTTAACTGGAGTAGAAATAAGAGTTCAGAGATAGATATGTCCACATATAAACACAGTGCTAATGTTTTTCCTCAATCTTAACAAAAAATGGAATTCAGTCACTCAGGCGTGTCTGACTCTTTGTGACCCCATGGACTGTAGCAGGCCAGGCTTCCCTGTCCATCACCAATTCCTGAAGCTGTTCAAACTCATGTCCATCGAGTCGGTGATATGTTTCAACCATCTCATCCTCTGTCATCCCCTTCTCCGCTCACCTTCAGTCTTTCCCAGCACCAGGGTCTTTTCAAATGAGTCAGTTCTTGGCATCAGTTGCCCAAAGTATTGGAGTTTCAGTTTCAACACCAGTCTTTCCAATGAATATTCAGGACTGACTTCCTTTAGGGTGGACTGGTTGGATCTCCTTGCAGTTCAAGGGAATTTTAAAAGTCTTCTCCAACACCACAGTTCAAAACCATCAGTTCTTTGGTGCTCAGATTTCCAACTCTCACAACCATACATGACTACTGGAAAACCCATAGCCTTGACTAGATGGACCTTTGAAAGCAAAGTAATGTCTCTGCTTTTTAATATGCTGTCTAGGTTGGTCATAGCTTTTCTTCCAAGGAGCCAGCGTCTTTTAATTTCATGGCTGCAGTCACCATCTGCAGTGATTTTGAAGCCCCCCAAAACAAAATCTCTCACTGCTTTCACTGTTTCCTGAGACAATCAGATTATCTTTCCTGGAATTTTTAAAGTAGAATATGAATTTGATTACATATGGTAAGTGAACAAACATAGTAAAGACCTAGGTGCTAAGAACATTTTGAGGGGAAAATAAGGTAAGTTGAATTTGGGGTGGGGGTGGGGAGGAAACAGAGCAATAGGAACAGTAAAACTTAAAACTACACCATGTGGCTCGCAAAAATTAATTATGTTAAGCAAAGTTGCCCAGAATTCCAGTGATACTCCCTTCCAGATTCCTATCTTTCCTGAGTTTTCCAGTGTATTCCTGTGTCTGTTGAATCTATTAAGACTGGATTTTTGTTTATTGTAAGGCTGCTGCTGCTAAGTCTCTGCTGCTGCTGTTAAGTTGCTACTAAGATGTAAATGAAGTAAAGCAATTTAGGGTATACAAGTGAGTTCTCTGGGCCAGCTCTTTTCAGAGCTACTTAAATTCTCACTCCACTTACAAATGATTAATAATGACAACCTATGTGCAAAGAATTGAGTGAAAGTGGTAAACTCTGACCATGTCTTTCTTTTAAAAATGAGTCAGTAGATGGAAGATGTCACTGTAATTTTTTTTTTTTTTTTGGATAGCATTAAATACTAGTAATAAAAAACAAAGGTGTGAAGTTTCATTTGTTTCCATTTGAATGAGCTTCGATATAACAAAGTAATTATTAAACTAACATGAAGTAACATAAATCCCATAGATTTCGTTGGCAGGGAAGTACCTCAGTGAGGCTTGAATTCAACCTACATGGAGGAGTAGCTAGACTTTCAAAAAATCTAAATAGACCTGCTGCTGCTAAGCCACTTCAGTTGTGTCCAACTCTGTGCGACCCCATACATGGCAGCCCGCCAGGCTCTCCTGTCCCTGGGATTCTCCAGGCAAGAACACTGGAGTGGGTTGCCATTTCCTTATCCAATGCATGAAAGTGAAAAGTGAAAGTGAAGTCACTCAGTCGTGTCCGACTCTTAGCGACCCCATGGACTGCAGCCCACCAGGCTCTTCCGTCCATGGGATTTTCCAGGCAAGAGTGCTGGAGTGGGGTGCCATTGCCTTCTCCACTAAATAGAGCTAGGTATCAATAATTAAACTAATAAGAAATATGTCAAAATGAATAGTCTCCTTATCAGCTCTGTTTAAGGCTAGATTCAGAATTTTAAATATTCAAACTTGATTTCCTGCTTTTTCTTAAAGAAAAGCATTTAGTCCAGCTCTCCTGTCAGATAAGCAGCTGATGGGCTAAATGGATGCAGTGACTCCATCCATACCAGTAGCAGACACGGTGGTGAATTGATTTTATTTATTGGCATAAACAAAGTCTGTCTTGCATTAATGGTAGACAGATATTTCCAAGAAATAACTCTGTTTTTATCTCCTAACTACTGGCTTTCAGGCTCAGTGGTCAAGGATGAAATACACTTGGTAGAAGTCATAGGTTTAGTCTGAAAGATAAAGAAACTAATTCAACTTCATTAACATTTTTACTTTAAATGTGAACACACCTAATCTTGAAACTGTAATTATATGAAAGGAAGTGATTATTGATTTCATCGCATTCAAAAACTGTAAACACATTTTAAAAGGCTGTAGTCTGTATGATCACATTGCCACCTGAGCTTTGCACAGCTAATTAATATCTTAATTTATTTCATTACCAAGAATACAACAGCCCAGAGGAGCCTTTCATAGAAAAACTGCCACTAAGTTTCCCCAAAGACCTTTCTTACCTGTGAAGTAATTATATGCAACACAGGGAAACACTCTAATGTTTTGTTCAGGGTGTACCCTTTTTCATAGTCCTCATTAAATTTTAGGATCATGTATGGGACCTTTGGCAGAGAAGGCAATGGCATACCACTCCAGTACTTTTGCCTGGAAAATCCCATGGACGGAGGAGCGTGGTAGGCTGCAGTCCATGGGGTTGCTAAGAGTTGGATACAACTGAGAGACTTCACTTACATGCATTGGAGAAAGAAATGGCAACCCACTCCAGTGTTCTTGCCTGGAGAATCCCAGAGACAGGGGAGCCTGGTAGGCTGGTGTCTATGGGGTCGCACAGAGTCAGATACGACTGAAGTGACTTTGCAGTAGCAGCATAGGATCTTTTGAGGTAGGTCACCATTATCTTCTTTACCTCCACCATAGTTTGGTCCCAGGTAAACTGTAAGGAGGGAACACAGCTCCACCCATAAACAGAAAATTGAATTAAAGATTTACTGAGCATGGTCTTGCCCATCAGAATAAGACCCAGTATACCCCTTAGTCAGTTTATCCCATCAGGAAGCTTAATCAAGCCTCTTTTCCTTCTCCATCAGAGGGCAGAGAGAATGAAAAAACATAGTCACAGAAAACGAACCAATCTAATCTCATGGACCATAGCCTTGTCTGAATCAGTGAAACTATGAGCCATGCAAAGTAGGGCCACCCAAGAGGGATGGTCATGGTGGAGAGTTCTGACAAAATGTGGTCCACTGGAGAAGGGAATGGCAAAACACTTCAATATTTGTGCTTGAGAGCCCCATGAGTATGAAAAGGCAATAAGATAGGTCACTGAAAGATGAACTCCCCAGGTCAATATGTGCCCAATATGCTACTGGAGCTTAGTGGAGAAACAACTCCAGAAAGAATGAAGGGACAGAGCCAAAGCAAAATCAACACCCAGTTGTGATGTGACTAGTGATGGAAGCAAGGTCTGATGCTGTAAAGAGCAATACTGCATAGGAACCTGGAATGTAAGGTCCATGAATCAAGGCAAATTGAAAGGGGTCAAACAGGAGATGGCAAGAGTGAATGGTGACATTTTAGGAAGCAGGGAACTAAAATGGACTGGAATGGGTAAATTTAACTCAGATGACCACTATATCTACTACTGCGGGCAAGAATCCCTTAGAAGAAATGGAGTAGCCATCATAGTCAATGAAAGAGTCCAAAATGTAATACTTGGATGCAATCTCCAAAATAACAGAATGATATCTGTACATTTCCAAGGCAAACAATTCAATATCATGGCAACCCAAGTCTATGCCCCAACGAATAATGCTGAAGAAGCTGAAGTTGAATGGTTCTATGAAGACCTACAAGACCCCCTAGAATTAACACCCCCCAAAGATGTCCTTTTCATTACAGGGGACTGGAATGAAAAAGCAGGAAGTCAAGAAATACCTGGAGTGACAGGCAAATTTGGCCTTGGAGTACAGAATGAAGCAGGGCAAAAGCTAATAGAGTTCTGCCAAAATAATACATTGGTCATAGCAAACACTCTATTCCAACAATAAAAGAGAAGACTCTACACATGGACATCACAAGATGGTCAACATCAAATCAGATTGATTATATTCTGTGTAGCCAAAGATGGAGAAGCCCTTTACAGTGAGCAAGAATAAGACCAAGAGCTGGCTGGGCCTCAGATCATGAACTCCTTATTGCCAAACTCAGACTTAAATTGAAGACAGTAGGAGAAACCACTAGACCATTCAGGTATGACCAAAATCAAATCCCTTACGATTATACAGTGAAAGTGAGAAATAGATTTCAGTATAGTTCAGTTCAGTCGCTCAGTCGTGTCCAACTCTTTGCGACCCCATGTATCGCAGCAAGCTAGGCCTCCCTGTCCATCACCATCTCACGGAGTTCTCTCAGACTCACATCCATCGAGTCCGTGATGCCATCCAGCCATCTCATCCTCAGTCGTCTCCTTCTCCTCCTGCCCCCAATCTCTCCCAGCATCAGAGTCTTTCACAATGAGTCAACTCTTTGCATGAGGTGGCCAAAGTACTGGAGTTTCAGCTTTAGCATCATTCCTTCCAAAGAAATCCCAGGGTTGATCTCCTTCAGAATGGACTGGTTGGATGTCCTTGCAGTCCAAGGGACTCTCAAGAGTCTTCTCCAACACCACAGTTCAAACGCATAAATTCTTTGGCACTCAGCTTTGTTCACAATCCAACTCTCACATCCATATGTGACCACAGGAAAAACCATAGCCTTGACTAGACAGACCTTAGTGAGCAAACTAATGTCTCTGCTTTTCAATATATTATCTAGGTTGGTCATAATTTTCTTCCAAGAAGTAAGTGTCTTTTATTTTCATGGCTGCAGTCACCATCTGCAGTGATTTTGGAGCCCCCGAAAATAAAGTCTGACACTGTTTCCACTGTTTCCCCATCTATTTCCCATGAAGTGATGGGACCAGATAGCATGATCTTAGTTTTCTGAATGTTGAGCTTTAAGCCAACTTTTTCACTCTCCTCTTTCACTTTCATCAAGAGGCTTCTTAGTTCCTCTTCACTTTCTGCAATAAAGGTGGTGTCATCTGCATATCTGAGGTTAGTGATATATCTCCCAGCAATCTTGATTCCAGCTTGTCTTTCTTCCAGTCCAGAGTTTCTCATGATGTACTCTGCATATAAGTTAAATAAGCAGGGTGACAATATACAGCCTTGACGTACTCCTTTTCCCATTTGGAACCAGTCTGTTGTTTCATGTCCAGTTCTAACTGTTGCTTCCTGACCTGTATACAGATTTCTCAAGAGGCAGGTTAGCTGGTCTGGTATTCCCATCTCTTTCAGAGTTTTCCACAGTTTATTGTGATCCACACAGTCAAAGGCTTTGGCATAGTCAATAAAGCAGAAATAGATGTTTTTCTGGAACTCTCCTGCTTTTTCCATGGTCCAGCGGATGTTGGCAATTTGATCTCTGGTTCCTCTACCTTTTCTAAAACCAGCTTTAACATCAGGGAGTTCACGGTTCACGTATTACTGAAGCCTGTCTTGGAGAATTTTGGGCATTACTTTACTAGCATGTGAGATGAGTGCAATTGTGCAGGAGTCTGAGCATTCTTTGCATTGCCTTTCTTTGGGATTGGAAAGAAAACTGACCTTTTCTGGTCCTGTGGCCTCTGCTGAGTTTTCCAAATTTGTTGGCATGTTGAGTACAGCACTTTTACAGCAATATCTTTCAGGATTTGAAACAGCTCAACTGGAATTCCATCACCTCCACTAGCTTTGTTCGTAGTGATGCTTTCTAAGGCCCACTTGACTTCACATTCCAGGATGTCTGGCTCTAGATTAGTGCTCACATCATCATGATTATCTGGGTTGTGAAGATCTTTTTTGTACCATTCTTCCATGTATTCTTGCCACCTCTTCTTAATATCTTCTGCTTCTGTTAGGTCCATACCATTTCTGTCCTTTATCGAGCCCATCTTTGCATGAAATGTTCCCTTGGTATCTCTAATTTTCTTGAAGAGATCTCTAGTCTTTCCCATTCTGTTCTTTTCCTCTATTTCTTTGCATTGATCACTGAAGAAGGCTTTCTTATCTCTTCTTGCTATTCTCTGGAACTCTGCATTCAGATGCTCATATCATTTCTTTTTTCCCTTGCTTTTCACCTCTCTTCTTTTCACAGCTATTTGCTTTTTTTGCATTTCTTTTCCATGGGGATGATCTTTATCCCTGTCTCCTGTACAATGTGACAAACCTCATTCCATAGTTCATCAGGCACTCTATCTATCAGATCTAGGCCCTTAAATCTATTTCTCACTTCCACTGTATAATCATAAGGGATTTGATTTAGGTCATACCTGAATGGTCTAGCGGTTTTCCCTTCTTTCTTTAATTTAAGTTTGAATTTGGCAATAAGGAGTTCGTGATCTGAGCCACAGTCAGCTCCTGGTCTTGTTTTTGTCGACTGTATAGAGCTTCTCAATCTTTGGCTGCAAAGAATATAATCAATCTGATTTCGGTGTTGACCATCTGGTGATGTCCATGTGTAGTCTTCTCTTGTGTTATTGGAAGAGGGTGTTTGCTATGACCAGTGCATTCTCTTGGCAAAACTTTATTAGTCTTTGTCCTGCTTCATTCCGCATTTCAAGGCCAAATTTGCCTGTTACTCCAGATGTTCCTTGACTTCCTACTTTTGCCTTCCAGTCCCCTATAATGAAAAGGACATCTTTGTCAGGTGTTAGTTCTAAAAGGTCTTGTAGGTCTTCATAAAACCATTCAACTTCAGCTTCTTCAGCGTTACTGGTTGGGGCATAGACTTGGATGACTGTGATATTGAATGGTTTGCTTTGGAGACGAACAGAGATCATTCTGTCGTTTTTGAGATTGCATCCCAGTACTGCATTTTGAACTCTTTTGTTGATCATGATGGTTACTCCATTTCTTCTGAGAGATTCCTGCCCGCAGTAGTAGATATAATGGTCATCTGAGTTAAATTCATCCATTCCAGTCCATTTTAGTTCGCTGATTCCTAGAATGTCAATGTTCACCCTTGCCATGTCTTTTTTGACCACTTCCAATTTGCCTTGATTCATGGACCTGACATTCCAGGTTCCTATGCAATATTGCTCTTACAGCATTGGATCTTGCTTCTATCACCAGTCACATCCACAGCTAGGTATTGTTTTTGCTTTGGCTTCATCCCTTCATTCTTTCTGGAGTTATTTCTCCACTGATCTCCAGTAGCATATTGGGCACCTAATGACCTGGGGAGTTCCTCTTTTGATATCTTATCATTTTGCCTTTTCCTACTGTTCATGGGGTTCTCAAGGCAAAAATACTGAAGTGGCTTGCCATTCCCTTCTCCAGTGGATCGTATTCTGTCCGACCTCTCCACCATGACCCACCCGTCTTGGGTTGCCCACAGGCATGGCTTGATTTCATTGAGTTAGACAAGGCTGTGGTCCTAGTTTGATTAGATTTACTAGTTTTCTGTGAGTGAGTATGGTTTCATTGTGTCTGCCCTCTGATGCCCTTTGCAACACCTACCATCTTACTTGGGTTTGTCTTACCTTGGCGTGGTGTATCTCTTCACAGCTGCTCCAGCAAAGCACAGCCACTGCTCCTTACTTTGGACGAGGGGTATCTCCTTACCACCGCTGTTCTCACAGGCACAGGAGGGCCTAGAGGAGCTATCCCACGTTGAAATACATTTAAGGGAATATATATGATAGACAGAATGCCTAATGAACTATGCATGGAGGTTCGTTACATTGTATAGGAGACAGGGATCAAGACCATCTCCAAGAAAAAGATGGAAAAAAGCAAAATAGCTGTCTGAGGAGGACTTACAAATAGCTATGAAAAGAAAAGTGAAAAACAAAGGATAAAAGGAACGATATACCCATTTGAATGCAGAGTTCCAAGAATAGCCTTCCTCAGTGATCAATGCAAAGAAATAAGGGAAAACCATAGAATGGGAAAGACTAGAGATCTCTTCAAGAAAATTAGAGACACGAAGGGAATACTTCATGCAAAGATGGGCTCAATAAAGGACAGAAATATTATGGACCTAAGAGAAGTGGAATATATTAAGAAGAGGTGGCAGGAATACACAGAAGAAATTTACAAAAAAAAATATCTTCATGACCTAGATAATCATAATGGTGTAATCACTCACCTAGAGCCAAACATCCTGGAATGTAAAGTCAAGTGGGCCTTAGGAAGCATCACTACGAACAAAGCTAGTGGAGGTAATGGAATTCCAGTTGACCTATTTCAAATCCTAAAAGATGTCGCTGTGCAAGTGCTGTGCTCAATATGCCAGCAAATTTGGAAAACTTGGATGTGGCCATGGGCCTTGAAAATGTCAATTTTCATTTCAATCCTTAAGAAAGGCAATGCTAAAGAATGCTCAAACTTTTCCACAATTGCACTCATCTCATACTCTACTAAAGTAATGCTTAAATTCTCCAAACCAGGCTTCAGCAATACATGAACAGTTAACTTCCAGATGTTCAAGCTGGTTTTAGAAAAGGCAGAGGAACCAGAGATCAAATGGCCAACATCTGCTGGATCATCAAAAAAGCAAGAGGGTTCCAGAAAACATTTACTTCTGCCTTATTGACAATGAAATGGCAACCCACTCCAGTGTTCTTGACTGGAGAATCCCAGGGACAGGGGAGTCTGGTGGGCTTCCATCTATGGGGCTGCACACAGTTGGACACAACTGAAGCGACTTAACAGCAGCAGCATTGACTATGCCAAAGATTTGACTGTGTGGATCACAATAAACTGTGGAAAATTCTGAAAGAGATGGGAATAACAGACCACCTGAACTGCCTTTGAGAAATCTGTATTCAGGTCAGGAAGCATCAGTTAGAACTGGACATGGAACTACAGACTGGTTCCAAATAGAAAAGGTGTATGTCAAGGCTGTATATTGTCACCTTGCTATTTTAACTTATACACAGAATACATCATGAGAAACACTAGGCTGGATGAAGCACAAGCTGGAATCAAGATTGCTGGGAGAAATATCAATAAGCTCAGATATGCAGAAGCTCAGGAAGCTCAGGTTTCCCTGGTAGCTCAGAGGGTAAAATGTCTGCCTATAATGCAAGAGACCCGGGTTCGATCCCTGGGCCTGGAAGATCCCCTGGAGAAGGAAATGGCAACCCACTCCAGTGTTCTTGCCTGGAAAATCCCATGGACTGAGGAGCCTGGTAGGCTACAGTCCATGGGATTGCAAAGAGTCAGACATGACTGCACGACTTCACTTTCACTAAGCAGATGACACCACCCTTATGGCAGAAAGTGAAAAGGAACTAAAGAGCCTCTTGATGAAAGTGAAAGAGGAGAGTGAAAAAGTTGGCTTAAAGCTCAACATTTAGAACACTAAGATCATGGCATCTGGTCCCATCAGTTCAATTCCGTTCAGTCACTCAGTCGTGTCCAACTCTTTGCGACCCCATGAATCGCAGCACACCAGGCCTCCCTGTCCATCACCATCCCCTGGAGTTCACTCAGACTCACATCCATCGAGTCCGTGATGCCATCCAGCCATCTCATCCTCGTTCATCCCCTTCTCCTCCTGCCCCCAATGCCTCCCAGCATCAGAGTCTTTCCCAATGAGTCAACTCTTTGCATGAGGTGGCCAAAGTACTGGAGTTTCAGCTTTAGCATCATTCCTTCCAAAGAACACCCAGGACTGATCTTCTTCAGAATGGATTGGTCCTTGCAGTCCAAGGGACCCTCAAGAGTCTTCCCCAACACCACAACAAAAAGCATCAATTCTTCACTTCATGGCAAATAGATGGGGAAACATTGGAAACAGTGCCAGACTTTATCTTTTGTGGCTCCAAATCAATGCAGATGGTGATTGCAGCCATGAAATTAAAACACACTTACTTCTTGGAAGGAACATTATAACCAACCTAGACAGCGTATTAAAAAGCAGAGACATTACTTTGCTTTGAAAGGTTTGTCTAGTCAAGGTTATGGTTTTTCCAGTAGTCATGTATGGCTGGTCCATAAAGAAAGATGAGCACTAGTGAATTGATGCTTTTGAACTGTGGTGTTGGGGAAGACTCTTGAGAGTCCCTTGTACTGCTTGAGTTCCAACCAGTTCATTCTAAAGGAAGTCAGTCCTGAACATTCATTGGAAGGACTGATGTTGAAGCTGAAACTCTAATACTTTGGCCACCTGATGCAAAAAACTGACTCTTTTGTGAGAGGAGAGGGAGATGACAGAAGATGACATGGTTGAAAGGCATCACCGACTCAATGGACATGAGCTTGAGTAAATTCTGGGAGTTGGTGATGGACAGGGAGGCCTGTCATGCTGCAGCCCATGGGGTTGCAAAGATTTAGACAGTACTGAACAAGTGAACTGTACTGAATATATAATTTTATGGTGAGATTTTCAGTTGTGAACCATAGATTCAAATTATGAAACATTCTTTTAGAAGCCTCTTCCAAAAAATAAAATTATAAGATGTATCATGCATATGAATGTATATCACATTGTTTTATAAAGGTAACTTTAAAATCAGTGCTTAAACATTTTACAAGGTTTGTTGAAATCAGTCCTTTGGGTATATTTTCCATATTCATGAAAACATATCATGTAACATATAAAACTGCTACAAAAAAAATTTTACAGTAAAATACAGAAATTGTTTATTCTCTTCTATAATTTTGGAATTATTAATGTAAATTGAATATTTAGAGTATGATATGATATGGAATAAATATTTTAAAATTTATATTTGAGTGTGTATATATATATATATATATATATATATATGGCAAGATATTTAATGGTTTGTTTTTAGACTGTTAATGAGTGAAGAAGTTGACTAAGAGGCTTCCTTGGTGGCTCAGATGGTGAAGAATATGCCTACAGTACAGGAAACTGGGTCAAAGAATTTGACTAAACAGAAATATAGTGAATAAATATAAAATAAATTCATATTTTATGAAATAAGTATCTATGTATATCATTAAGGTTTATTACCTTTTAAATGATCAAAAGACCTTTAAAGCAAATTATAACCATTCATAAAAGAAGCACAATTGTAGCCAAAATGAAGGCATTCACTTTTGTTAAAAACAGCAAGATTGGAAACTCTAATATTAGACTACCTAAGTTTGAGAGCTGATTCTACAATTGACCAACACTAGGACTTTGGGAAATAAATGAAACCTTTTAAGGACCTTACAGATGAAAAAAGTAAGATGTGAATGATGACAATATTTTTCTAACACTAATTTAAAATTTTGCCTTTTTGCCTTCTGGTCAACCACTTTTAAAAGAATGAAACTAGAACACTTTTTAACACCATACACAAAAATAAACTCAAAATGGATTAAAAATCTAAATGTAAGACCAGAAATTATAAAACTCTTAGAGGAGAACATAGGCAAAACATTCTCCAACATAAATCACAGCAGGATCCTCTATGACCGACCTCCCAGAATATTGAAAATAAAAGCAAAAATAAACAAATGAGACCTAATTAAAATTAAAAGCTTTTGCACAACAAAAGAAACAATAAGCAACGTGAAAAGACAGCCTTCAGAATGGGAGAAAATAATAGCAAATGAAGCAACTGACAAACAACTAATCTCAAAAATATTCAAGCAACACTTGCAGCTCAATTCCAGAAAAATAAATGACTCAATCAAAAAATGGGCCAAAGAAGTAAATAGACATTTCTCCAGAGAAGACATACAGATGGCTAACAAACACATGAAAAGAGGCTCACCATCACTCATTATCAGAGAAATGCAAATCAAAACCACAATGAGGTGCCATTTCACGCCAGTCAGAATGGCTGCTATCCAAAAGTCTATAAGCAATAAATGCTAGAGAGGGTGTGGAGAAAAAGGAACCCTCTTACACTGTTGGTAGGAATGCAAACTAGTACAGCCACTATGGAGAACAGTATGGAGATTCCTTAAAAAACTGGAAATAGAACTGCCTTATGACCCAGCAATCCCAATTCTGGGCATACACACTGAGGAAACCAGAACTGAGAGACCCATGTACCCCAATGTTCATCTCAGCACTGTTTACAATAGCCAGGACATGGAAACAACCTAGATGTCCATCAGCAGATGAATGGATAAGAAAGCTGTGGTACATACACACAAAAGAGTATTCAGTTCAGTTCAGTTCAGTTGCTTAGTCGTGTCCAACTCTTTGCAACCCCATGAATCACAGCACGCCAAGCCTCCCTGTCCATCACCATCCCCCGGAGTTCACTCAGACTCACGTCCATCGAGTCGATGATGCCATCCAGCCATCTCAAACTCGGTCGTCCCCTTCTCCTCCTGCCCCCAATGCCTCCCAGCATTAGAGTCTTTTCCAATGAGTCAACCCTTCACATGAGGTGGCCAAAGTACTGGAGTTTCAGCTTTAGCATCATTCCTTCCAAAGTAATCCCAGGGCTGATCTCCTTCAGAATGGACTGGTTGGATCTCCTTGCTGTCTAAGTGACTCTCAAGAATCTTCTCCAATGCCACAGTTTAAAAGCATCAGTTCTTCGGCGCTCAGCTTTCTTCACAGTCCAACTCTCACATCGATACATGACTACTGGAAAAACCAGAGCCTTGACTAGACGGACCTTTGTTGTCAAAGTAATGTCTCTGCTTTTCAATATGCTATCTAGGTTGGTCATAACTTTTCTTCCAAGGAGTAAGCGTCTTTTAATTTCATGGCTGCAGTCACCATCTGCAGTGCTTTTGGAGCCCCCCAAAATAGTCTGACACTGTTTCCACTGTTTCCCCATCTATTTCCCATGAAGTGATGGGACCAGATACCATGTTCTTCGTTTTCTGAATGTTGAGCTTTAAGCCAAATTTTTCACTCTCCTCTTTCACTTTCATCAAAAGGCTTCTTAGTTCCTCTTCACTTTCTGCCATAAGGGTGGTGTCATCTGCATATCTGAGGTTATTGGTATTTCTCCTGGCAACCTTGATTCCAGCTTGTGCTTCTTCCAGCCCGGCGTTTCTCATGATGTAGTCTGCATATAAGTTAAATAAGCAGGGCGACAATATACAGCCTTGACGTACTCCTTTCCTAATTTGGAACCAGTCTGTTGTTTCATTTCCAATTCTAACTGTTGCTTCCTGACCTGCATATACGTTTCTCAAGAGTCAGGTCAGGTGGTCTGGTTTACTCAGCCATTAAAAAGAATACATTTGAATCAGTTCTAATGAGGTGGATGAAACTGGAGCTGATTATACAGAGTGAAGTAAGCCAGAAAGAAAAACACCAATACAGTATACTAACACATATATATGGAATTTAGAAAGATGGTAATGATAACCCTTTATGTGAGACAGCAAGAGACACAGATGTATAGAACAGTCTTTTGGACTCTGTGGGAGAGGGAGAGGGTGGGATGATTTGGGAGAATAACATTGCAACATGTATAAAGTCATATAAAAATGAATCCCCAGTCCAGGTTCCATGTGGGATACAGGATGCTTGGGGCTGGTGCACTGGGATGACCCAGAGGAATGGTATGGGAAGGGAAGTGGGAGGGAGGTTTAGAATGGGGAACACGTGTACACCCGTGGCAGATTCATGTTAATGTATGGCAAAAACCAATACGATATTTTAATTAGCCTCTAATTAAAACAGATAAATTTAAATTTGAAAAAGGACATTGTAAAAAAAAAATAAAATTTTGCCTTTTTGACTTTTAGAATCAAAGTAGTAACATGTAGATTACCTGAACTCTCGTCATTATTATTATTCTTGCAGTCTTTCTTAGAATATTTAACGAAATCATAAGATAATATTTTTGAAATTTTGTTAGTGTTCTTTAGCATGTTGATTATCATTTTCCATTTGTTTTTAAAAAGGGGGACTTCCCTAGTGGTCCGGTAGTTAACACTTACCCTTCCAGTGCAAGGGACTGTGAGTTCAATCCCTGGTTGGGGAGCTGAGATCCCACATGCCTTGTGGCAAAAAACAAACAAACAACAACAACAACAACAAAACAAACATAAAACAGAAGTAATATTGTAACAAATCTGATAAACACTGAAAAAATGGTCCACATTAGGAAAAACATCTTAAAGTTTAAGAAAAATAGGTCAAGGTATTTAGAGGCTATATGTATTTGGTTAACTTGTTCATTTATTAACAAGCTTATTGCCTACCATGTTGCGTACTTTGCCAGACACAGTTTTGCAACAGACATGCTTTCAAGGAGCTATTGATTCTAACAAAGGACACAGACAAATAAGAGCATTTTAAATACGATGACCCAGAGAGATGATATGGGGAGGGTGGAGGGAGGGGGGTTCAGGATTGGGAATTCATGTACACCCGTGGCGGATTCATGTCAATGTATGGCAAAACCAATACAGTGTTGTAAAGTAAAAAAATAAATAAAATAACCCCCCCCGGCAAAAAAATAAATACCAAGAAGATATTATTTTAGATAAGATTATTTTATACCAGAATATAAGACATAGTTTTATTCCTAAATAAGATTTCTGAGAAATTGCAATTAAACTTATACATAAAAGATGAGAAGAAATGTCACACCAGTAGAAAAACAAAGTTCTTGAGCAATAAGAAAATATACCTTATTTAGGATAGATCATTTGTTCTAAGGCATATCAGATGACTGTTATTCAAGAATATAATGTATTGGAGGACTGGGGCATGATATGATAGTTTTGTAAGAAGAACTAGAACTATAGCATTTAGAGATTTATAGGTTATGGAAATAATTTGCATTTGTTGTAGATACAAAGGTGAAAATTAAAGGCTTTAAGTGGTGTGCATAATGTGATCTTCTTTGTCATCCTTCTTACTGATAACTGGGTAGGAACAGGGCAAGAATGAAAAGATGGCAGTGACTTAGGAGTCACCCAGATACGGAGGTATAATGCTGGCTTAGACAAAGGCAGTGTGGAGAGTGGAGAAAAGTGGATGAATTAGGTATATCATTTGGAGGTAGAATAGAGAACATCTGATGGATTGATTGTAGTATATGAGAGAGAGAAATCAAGAAATGCCTTCTAGTAGCTGAGTGTCCTTTATCTATAATTTAAGTAGTGTTAACTTTTAGTAGAATTAAATGTGCACACAGCAGTTTGCATATGTTAAAAGCTGAATAACTATAGAAATGCCAAATTATTGCTGATACTAAAGGAATATCTGCTGAGAAGTATATTGCTTCCTTAGAAATCTAAAGAGAACAGTATCCTTCCATTTAAAAGATTCTTGAAATCAAGTGTTCATTTTTATTCCCTCTGAATGTTTCCATGATGTTTGGTTGGAAAAATTTTAGACATTATTGGCTTCAGATTCTTTTTCCAAAATGACATCATAGTCTGATACTTAACACCTTACAGAAATTTGTATTGTTGCTGAGGAGACTGTGATAGGAAGAACATGTGACAGGCAAGGTTGAGGCTTCAAATTAGGAGTGTTTTTAGGAGCAATTAAAGTATTTAATTTATTTCAGTAAGTTTATAAACATTGCATGCTCCTAAGTACTTGAAAACTGTAAAGGTTAGGAGGAAAAAAAAAAAAAAACACCTTTGCATCATTTTAGGAAAGTGCATACTTCCACTCATGATCCCCTTGTCACTTGAATAGCACTCAACGTACTCAAAATTATAGCTATTACAGAGGAAATTGTGAGTTAAATACAGGGAGGTGTATAAACTACACTTATCACCAACACAGTGCTAAGCACTACCCATCCCAGTATGATACCATCAGTGAAAAGACATAGAATCTGTGGCATCTGTGTCCGATTTTGTATTTCTTTCACTTTTTATGTCATGACCATAAATTTAATCTTTCAAGGAAATGTGAATTGTTTTTCTTCCCCTCAGTTTGCTAGGTACCTTCTAAATACTCTCTGTGATGAGTATTTTGTCGAGAGAGCACAGTACCCAATGTTGTCTAGTAATTCGAGATTGGTCTAGGTATACTAGTTGACAGTCTCCTTTATTAATAGTAGCTTATACAACTAAAAATTAGATCCTAATCTCCAATACTTTGGCCACCTGATGCAAAGAACAGACTCATTTGAAAAGACCATGATGCTGGAAAGATTGAAGGTGGGAGGAGAAGGGGAGGACAGAGGATGAGATGGTTGGATGGCATCATCGACTCAAAGGACATGAATTTGGGTAAACTCCGGAAGTTAGTGATGGACAGGGAAGCCTGGCGTGCTGCATTCAGTTCATGGGGTTGCAAAGAGAAGGACATGACTGAACAACTGAACTGAACTGACTTTTCATTTGATCTTTTTATTATCACAGAATAGAACCACATTATCCTTTTTCTTGGATAGAGAATGCAACCCTCCCTCCCCTACTTTATCCAATACTTTAATAGTGGCAAGAGAAATGAGGATAACATGGTTAAATACAATCTCTTAAAAGGAAAATGTTAATCCTCAAACTCTTTTTCAAGCAATATTTTAAATTCTCTTTCCCATCAGCATTTCACCAGAACTGTCAAAAAAGAAGACAACTTTGTTGATTGACCTTCAATTTCATTTTTGTTGTAGATAAATATTATCAGGAAAATGCCCTGAAGATAGGTGGTTGCAGAGTGAAGAATAAATTGGTCCTCAGGATATATAAATTGGGCCTTGCAGTGCCAGGGAATTCACTGAAACTTGAGCAGTTAGTGACAATAACAGCCATGCATACAAATGTACATGGTTCCAGGAAATGAAACTAGAGAATGTAGACACTTGCATTTTCCACTGATCTATAGATACCATGTTTTTAAATTCTATCTCAACCTATGCTATATTGAGAACGTGTCTGGATAGTAAATTTCATGAATGCCAAGATCCTTCCTACTTTGCTTAGTAATGTATTCTCAGTAAGTAATATGCCTCATATAAAATAAGTATTTTCTATTTAATCTCAGTCCATAACTGTAGCTTTATTGATTCTCGAATACATGATTATTGTAACTTAACGCTACAACATATAGTTGAATTATCACATTTATATTGTATCCTTGCCTTTCTCACTTCATGATGGAGCCTAAGAATTGAATTCATATTGATCCATTATAGAATATACCAGTTCAGAGTAAATTCTCAGGTATTAGAATATTTTATTAGCTATAGAACTTGTACATGTAGTTTATGCTTAAATTTCAGGTGTTTTATTTAAGAAGGTAATCATAATTTTACTTCCAGCATTCTCTATGCTAAGTATGAAATGAAGTGAAGTGGCTCAGTCATGTCCGATTCTTTGCGACCCCATGGACTGTAGCCTACCGGGCTTCTCTGTCCATGGGATTTTCCAGGCAAGAATACTGGAGTGGGTTGCCATTTCCTTCTCCAATGCTAAGTATAGATAAGGAAATTTCTATTTGAAAAACCTATCAAAGTGTCTGCTATCTTTTAAGCTCTCCGTGGATGACAGGTATCGTCAACAATGGCAATTTAGAATACAAAGAAATCTGGTCCTTAATTTTAGGATTCTTAATATTAAAGATTATGGCACTTTAAACTAGTCTCAACAATATGTTATTATTAAGTTCCTGCTGGGTACAGAACACACTTTTATATGACTATAGATTATCTAACAATTATGCCTGAGAGTCAGAGAATAGGACATAACATGACATTTTAGTCACAGAGAGAGGAGTGAAAAAGCAACTGCCACAATGGGATATTTGTATCTGCCTTTTCTGTAGTGCTTTAACAGATTAAATACCTCAGGCTGGAACACTCTTCTGAGACTCATGCCACTTCTCATGTTCTGAGAAAGCTCTTCAGAGAAAGTCACCTTGAGTGTTCTTACCAATAACCTACAAATTGCTGTGGTGCAGAGAATTATGTAGAAGGTTTTTGAATCAGATTTTACTGATGAGCTACCCTTTGTGACCGCATACTTTACATGTTACTGACTTGGTTAAAGTATAACTAAGCCTCTGCTTCAGTGCCCTCTGAGAAGAACACTGGGGCATGTTTTTCACAGAGATATTTGTGAGGCTAAATTTTACTGTTGACTTGGAAAAGAGCAATTTTCAATTTTGGTGGGTCCTCAACACACAAAAGATTCAATTTATATCACATGAAAAAGAAATATCATGCTGTTTTTGGTGTCTTCACATTATAAGAGATGATTTATAATAGTAAAAATGCAATTTTAAAGAATCATTTGTGGTAAAAAACCAATTTAACTGGGAACATTTACACAGAAATGTGAAATACAGTAGAAAATATTCAAGTGGTACATTTAACAATCAACCCTGTCTTCTGGTATACAATTCTAGAGTACTCTCCTGCCACCAAAAAGTTTAAAACTCACCTTAATAAGTTCACATTTGTTATATTTGTAATCATGTCAACTGATCTTGTTTATGGGACTGGTTTCATAAAAATAATAGTGTTTTCTTCTTTACTGGAAGATATTAATTTAGTAACATTTTTGGTATTTGAGCTATTATTAAGGATATTACATTGGGAATTTAATATGGTTTGTATTACCATCCTAAATCTTAGTAACATTTAATATTTGCCTTATACTTGAATTTAAATTATTAAAATGCCCAGCCATTGTAAATATGTGTTCCTTATAGAAACTGAAGGAGGATATATAAAAATCTAATGATAACTCAGAGAAGGTAAATTCAATTAAGAGAGCCCATTGAGCTCTAATCAAATAGAAGCACTTCTTATTTAATAGTTTGCACATAGATCTGGATCTCAGGAGTTATAAAATACAATATGATCTCTAATTTTGACTTTTAGTTGTAGGTAATTTTCTCATTCTTTATATCAAGTTGCAGATTCTTAATCTATCAGCTTTGAATTATTTTTATTAAATTAATTTGAGAAAGGAATAGGCATTTTAAATCGTAAGTGGTCATAAATCATTTACAATAAGATTTAAACCTAGTTTTATAATTTACATTTTAATATTCACTTATACATTTCTAAGTACTGAAACAATCTTATAATAAAGAGCTGAGAAATATTCTAATTTATTCCTCCTCTAAGTGTTCAATTCTGTGCTCCATATATTTAAATTTCTCCCAAGCAAAAACTAACTTTTGAAGATATTTTCTTCTCAAAACTTCCCTAAAAAAGTGAAATAGTACTGACAGCTAAATGTTCAGATTCAAAGAGAGCCCTTACACAGTTATAGGCTAAGTTGGGAATGAATAGATTGAGAGATGAGATTTCAAATTATGCCTTAGATACAGGGATTCCTCAAAATGAGCTTTTCTATTCATTGAACACATTTCTTTGATTACTCATTTCTTATATTTCCTTCAGTTTCAAATATTTTGATTAAAAATTTTTTCAGCACAACTAGTAATGTTTCAGTATTTTTCAGCAAGTTACCCAAAGAAAGAATAAAGATCGTTGTGTTGTAATAATAATAATAATAATAATAATAAACCGTTATTAGTTAGCCCTAAACCTAATAAACTACTAGATATACTTTTAAAATCTTCTAAATATTTACTAAACTCTCTCTTCTGTTTATATTTCAATATCATTTCATAATTTTGTCAATTTTCTTCTCTTGATCTTCAGTTGCTAAGTTGCATCCAACTCTTTGTGACCCCACGGACTGCAGCACACCTCTCTTCCCTGTCTCCTGGAGCTTGCTCAAGTTTATCTTTCTAGCAGCTCATTTTTCAATTGTAATTTTTGTTGAATGCATTTATTTTTTTATTTTTTTTATTTTTTTAATTTTAAAATCTTTAATTCTTACCTGCGTTCCCAAACATGACCCCCCCTCCCACCTCCCTCCCCACAACATCTCTCTGGGTCATCCCCATGCACCAGCCCCAAGCATGCTGCACCCTATGTCAGACATGGACTGGCGATTCAATTCTTACATGATAGTATACATGTTAGAATTCCCATTCTCCCAAATCATCCCACCCTCTCCCTCTCCCTCTGAGTCCAAAAGTCCGTTATACACATCTGTGTCTTTTTTCCTGACTTGCATACAGGGTCGTCATTGCCATCTTCCTAAATTCCATATATATGTGTTAGTATACTGTATTGGTGTTTTTCTTTCTGGCTTACTTCACTCTGTATAATTGGCTCCAGTTTCATCCATCTCATCAGAACTGAAGTATTTATTCATTAGTATGTTGAACACATTCACTGCTTGCAATGGGTTGTATCTGAGGTCTCTTCTCTGAGTAAAAGTTTACTTTGGTAACATCAATTTTGGGAAATGAGAAAACACAGTCATTTGCTATTCTTTTGACAAAGTAACCACATGGATACTTTTTACATTGGAAATGATATTTCTAGAATTTGATAATTAATAGTTCATGTAGTAATCCAGTAGTTGTCTAAGTAATTCTGAGGAACCTGCAAGACCATTTCAATAGCCCCAAACCATAGTTAGAATCACTGTATTCATTGCCACACACACATGGGGGAAAAAAAAAAATCAGTCCACTTAAGGATTTTGCCTTTCCATACCATTCATGGGGTTCTCGAGGCAAGAATACTTAAGTGGTTTGCCATTCCCTTCTCCAGTGGACCACATTCTGTCAGACATCTCCAGCATGACCTGTCTGTCTTGGGTAGCCCCACAGAGCATGGCTTAGTTTCACTGAGTTAGACAAGGCTGTGGTCCATGTGATCCAGACATCCAGGAATGTGAAGTCAAGTGGGCCTTAGGAAGCATCACTACAAACAAAGCTAGTGGGGGTGATGGAATTCCACTTGAGCTATTTCAAATCCTGAGAGATGATGCTGTGAAAGTGCTGCACTCAATATGCCAGCAAATTTGGAAAACCCAGCAGTGGCCACAAGACTGGAAAAGGTCAGTTTTCATTCCAATCCCAAAGAAAGGCAATGCCAAAGAATGCTCAAACTACTGCACAATTGCACTCATCTCACATGCTAGTAAAGTAATGCTCAAAATTTTCCAAGTCAGGCTTCAGCAATACATGAACCATGAACTTCCAGATGTTCAAGCTGGTTTTAGAAAAGGCAGAGGAAGCAAAGATCAAATTACCAACATCTGCTGGATCATCAAAAAAGCAAGAGAGTTCCAAAAAAACATCTATTTCTGCTTTATTGCCTATACAAAAGCGTTTGACTGTGGAGATCACCACAAACTGTGGAAAATTCTCAAACAGGTGGGAATACCAGACCACCTGTCCTGCCTCTTGAGAAACCTATATGCAGGTCAGGAAGCAACAGTTAGAATTGGCCACGGAACAACAGACTGGCTCCAAATTGGAAAAAGAGTACATCAAGGCTGTATATTGTCACCCTGCTTATTTAACTTATATGCAGAGTACATCATGAGAAACGCTGGGCTGGAAGAAGCACAAGCTGGAATCAGGATTGCTGGGAGAAATATCAATAACCTCACATATGCAGATGGCACCACCCTTATGGCAAAAGTGAAGAGGAACTAAAAAGCCTCTTGATGAAAGTGAAAGTGGAGAGTGAAAAAGTTGGCTTGAAGCTCAACATTCAGGAACTAAGATCATGGCATCCTGTCCCATCACTTCATGACAAATAGATAGGGAAACAGTGTCAGATTTTATTTTTGGGGGCTCCAAAATCACTGCAGATGATGATTGCAGCCATGAAATTATAAGACACTTACTGCTTGGAAGGAAATTTATAACCAACCTAGACAGCATATTTAAAAGCAGAGACATTACTTTGCCAACAAAGGTCCATCTAGTCAAGGCTATGGTTTTTCCAGTGGTCATGTATGGATGTGAGTTGGACTATAAAGAAAGCTGAGTGTAGAAGAATTGATGCATTTGAACTGTGGTGTTGGAGAAGACTCTTGAGAGTCCCTTGGACTGCAAGGAGATCCAACCAGTCCATCCTAAAGGAGATCAGTCTTGGTGTTCACTGGAAGGACTGATGCTGAAGCTGAAATTCCAATGCTTTTGCCACCTCATGTGAAGAGCTGACTTATGGAAAAGACCCTGATGCTGGGAAAGATTGAGGGCAGGAGGAGAAGGGGACAACAGAGGATGAGATGGATGGATGCATCACTGACTTAATGGACATGGGTTTGGGTGGACTCTGGGAGTTGGTGATGGATAGGGAGGCCTGGCGTGCTGCAGTTCATGGGGTCACAAAGAGTCAGACATGACCGAGTGACTGAACTGAACTAAGGGTTTTGGAGTACTAAAAATTTATTTTATTAAATCTCACCCTATAAATATTTTGTGTAATAAAATGGGAAGGACACAATGAAGCACTTCTGAGTAGCAAAGATAAGGGCTGTCTGGAGGAAAAGCATGGGTGCAAGCTGTTTAATCTGTAGACTGAACTAGTCATTAACCTGGCAGCTAATCTTGAACAAACTAATATCTGCACATTTTATCATACTATCAAAGATTTGCACAATTGTTTGAAATGATAGTGTTTTTCAACTTAATAGCTACATGGATTTTCTTTATATGCTTTAACAAGAACAAAACCTTAGCAGATTAGTTACAGAAGCAGGTATGAGAATTCAACTATCTTATATCATATGTTAAAGGGATTTAGTCTTCATAATAACATTTTGTATTGGAAGATATCCTTTTCTATAAAAATATTCTAATATTCAATGGGTTTATTTTTGTTTTAAATTTATTTTTAATTAAACATAATTGCTTTACAGTGTTGATGGTTTCTGCCATACAATGTGGATCAGTGATAAGTATACATGTATTCCCTACCTCTTCAACCTCCCTTCCACTTCCCACTCCATCCCACTCTAGGTTGTCACAGAGCACTATGTTGAGCTCCCTGCTGCAAATTCCCACTGGCTATCTACTTTACATATGGTAATGTATATGTTTCAATTTTTCTGTCTCAATTTGTCCCATCCCTTCCTTCCCCTGCTATGTCCACAAGTCTGTTCTCTGTGTCTGTGTCTCTATTATTGTCCCACCAATAGGTTCGTTAGTGGAATTTTTCTAGATTCCATATATACCTGTTGATATACAATAGCCTATTACACAGAGTGAAGTAAGTCAGAAAGAGAAAAGCAATGAGTTTATTTTTGTTTAAAATGAATAAATATCTTTTAGAGTTCTTAGCTTGAATTTCTAATAGATTAAATATTAAAAACTTTAACCCACAAAAATAAAAGCTCTTTTGGGCTCTGAATAGTTTTTAAGGATCTTAATGTGTCCTGATTATATCAAACAATTTCACTGATAGAAATATATCTCCTTTTTTTTCAGTCAACAAAATGTGATCCTGCCAGAGTTTTCCATTTTCCTATAAATTCTATCTTTAATTGATTAGTAAAGTAAAATCATACTCAGTTTTTAAAAAAATTCAGAAAATCATTTTATGAGTTGTTCGTTCATTCACCTATTAGATATTTGTCGCTTGCCTCCAGTGCGTCAGACCTGACACCACTGTTAATCTTGTATGACCTTCTTTCAGCTTTATCCAGATGTTCTTTGTTACATCACAGTCTGTATCCCTGTTTCCATGTCTGTTTCTCCATTTGACTCTTAATTCACTAGTGATCTTGACATCAGCACTGACTATAATATTTGGTACACAGTAATATGTATCCAATTTCTTGGAAAAGTATCCTAATTACTATAAGTTAGTCCCACTTTTCCACAAAGGTCTCATAATAAACTTTCATAAACAGTAATTCACATTAGATCTAGTAGGTTTGTTGAAACTAAGAAAAGCTGGTAACAGAAATATGAAATGATTTATCGCTACACTTAAATTAAGTTTAAAGCATGATATTTATATCTCTGGCTACAAAATAGTATATCTATTTGGATCTACAGTCATGTAGAAAGTTATATGTAACCACAGAAGCAGGGATTATGGTGATGGGACCAGAAGCAAGGAATGCTGGCAACCACCAGATGCTAGATGAAGCAAAGAAGATATTCTCCTCTAGAGACTATAGAAGGGATGTAGCCCTATGACACCTGGATTTCCACCCAGTGAAACTGATTGCAAACTCTAAGCTATAGAACCATAAAGGAATGCATTTCAAGCCATCAATTTTGATAATGTTATAGCAATCATAGTAAAATAATACAAATAAGAATAAATAAAATTCTATATACCATAAAGTGTACTTAAGAGGTGGTAACTTAAAGCTTACTCAGATATACTTTTATCTTTTTTTTTTTTTACTTTATTTTACTTTATAATAATGTATTGATTTTGCCATACATCTACATGAATCCACCACGGGTGCACTGGGATGATTTTTATCTGTTTTGAAGCTGCCTCTAATGCAAAATTATGAATTCTACTGAAAAATCCATACTTTTAAATACATTGAAAAACTTGTTTTACTCAAAAAGACTATAGGTTTCTTTAGAATTTTTAAAGTGAAAAAAATAGTACTACTTCAGAACTTTCTCTAGTTTCCGAATTTTAAAAGTATGTTTTCATGGAACTGAATATATTATTGATCATTCATTAAAAGGGCAATGTATCCATGGCAAGTGGTTAACAAGAGTTTTAATTCTTTTGTTTTCTCATTCTGCACTATAGTTACAATATTATATGACAAACCCCATGCCAAATTTTATTTTATAACTTCAGTCCTATATAAATGATCTGAAATCACATTAAGATACTACTTGAGACCCACTGGGATGACTAAAAGACTGACAGCTGTTGGAATCGTCACACATTGCTTGTGGAATTAGAAAATACTATAGGCATATTGGGAAAGACCATCACAGTTACTAAAAATGTTATATATAGTTATACTATGACACAATAATAATACTTCTAAGCATATACCCAAGATATCTGAAAATATATATCTGCTCCCTAAAACTGTATACAGATGTTCATAGCAGCATTATTCATAGTAGTCATGAGCTACAAACAAAGCAAATCTCCATCAACCAATGAGTGGATAAAATGTGTTTTATCCATACAATGGAATACTATTTGGCAATAAAAAGGAACAATGTTGATACAAGCACCAACATGCTCTAACCTTGAGAAACTATGCCAAGCAAAAAGGGCCAGTCCAAGAGGACATATTGTATGATTCCATTTATATGAAATATCCAGAATAGGCAAATCCGGAAACAAAAGGTAGGTTAGTGATTGCCAAGGACTGGAATGAACAAGATGGAATGACTTCTGACTGATAATAAGCATTGGGTTTCTTTTTGAAGTGATGAACATGTCCTTAAATTTGAAAATGTTGGTAGTTGTACAACTCAGCATACCAAAAGCCATAAAATTACACATTAAAAGAGTGAATTATATGATAGCTCAAAGCTATTACTTATAAAACAGGAATGATCTTACTGCAACTAAATACTTAACTTCGTTTGTCCTACTAAAAATGCAAGAAAGTTTTTTCAAAATATTTGTCATTCTCTTCTAGGGCCATCTCATCTTGATTCTGAGGTTGGGAAGATATCTGATATATTTGTCTGATTTGATAAGGCAGGCACAAATTCCACTGGATGCTGAGTCTATTAGGGAGGACAAAGTTCTAGTTTTATGGAGACAATTTGTTTTGTTTTAAAGGAAAGTGAATGGAAAAAACAAAAGGTAAAGTTGTCAGCATGACCAAGTCATTATTACCCTCCCCACATATAACAAATGAGAAAAGTGAAACTAAGAAGTTAAATATAGTAACTTTCTCAAAGAAGCATAGCTGGCAAATGATTAAACCAAGATTTCAATCTTGGATAGAAATTCTCAAATACTTAAATTATAAAATGCTAATGTTTTTGAATTATGAAGATGGTTATTATACTAGTTAATAAACAGATAATATTGTGTAGTTGCTAAGTCCTCTACAACTCTTTTGCCACCCCATAGACTATACTTTGTAGCTAAAGCTCTTGAAGAATTTCATGTTCATCCAGCCATTTGGTTCTCATAACACTAAGAGGTATAGATTCTACTATGTCTTTCTTTCTATTACTGGTGAGGAAATTACACCACAGAGACGATGAATAACTAGATTCAAATAACTGCTATGGAATGTATACCCAAACAATCTGACTACAGACCTTATGTTCCTCATCTCTATGTTCTATTTTTTCAGTTCAGTTCAGTTGCTCAGTCGTGTCTGACTCTTTGCGACCCCATGAATCACAGCATGCCAGGCCTCCCTGTCATCATTAACTCTCGGAGTTCACTCAGACTCGTGGCCATTGAGTCAGTGATGCCATCCAGCCATCTCATCCTCTGTCGTCCCCTTCTCCTCCTGCACCCAATCCCTCCAAGCATCAGAGTCTTCCCAATGAGTTAACTTTTCACATGAGGTGGCCAAAGCATTGGAGTTTCAGCTACAGCATCAGTTCTTCTAATGAACACCCAGGACTGATCTCCATTAGAATGGACTGGTTGGATCTCCTTGCAGTCCAAAGACTCTCAAGAGTCTTCTCCAACACCACAGTTCAAAAGCATCAATTCTTTGGCACTCAGCTTTCTTCCCAGTCCAACTCTCACATCCATACATGATCACTGGAAAAACCATAGCCTTGTCTAGATGGACGTTTGTTGGCAAAGTAGTATCTCTGCTTTTTAATATTCTATCTTCAGTTTAGTTCAGTTCAGTCGCTCAGTCATGTCCGACTCTTTGCGATCCTATGAATCGCGGCACGCCACGCCTCCCTGTCCATCACCAACTCCCACAGTTCACTCAGATTCACGTCCATTGACTCCGTGATGCCATCCAGCCATCTCATCCTCGGTCGTCCCCTTCTGCTCCTGCCCACAATCTCTCCCAGCATCAGAGTCTTTTGCAATGAGTCAGTTCTTCGCATGAGGTGTCCAAAGTACTGGAGCTTCAGCTTTAGCATTATTCCTTCCAAAGAAATTCCAGGCTTGATCTCCTTCAGAATGGACTGGTTGGATCTCCTTGCAGTCCAAGGGACCCTCAAGAGTCTTCTCCAACACCACAGTTCAAATGCATCAATTCTTCAGTGCTCAGCCTTCTTCACGGCCCAACTCTCACATCCATACATGACCACAGGAAAAACCATAGCCTTGACTAGACGGACCTTAGTCGGTAAAGTAATGTCTCTGCTTTTGAATATACTGTCTAGGTTGGTCATAACTCTTCTTCCAAGGAGTAAGTGTCTTTTAATCACATGGCTGCAGTCACCATCTGTAGTGATTTTGGAGCCCCCCCGCAAAAAAAAATCTGACACTGTTTCCACTGTTTCCCCATCTATTTCCCATGAAGTGATGGGACCAGATGCCATGATCTTCGTTTTCTGAATGTTGAGCTTTAAGCCAACTTTTTCACTCTCCTCTTTCACTTTCATCAAGAGGCTTTTTAGTTCTTCTTCACTTTCTGCCATAAGGGTCATCTGCATATCTGAGGTTATTGATATTTCTCCCAGCAATCCTGATTCCATCTTGTGTTTCTTCCAGTCCAGCGTTTCTCATGATGTACTCTGCATAGAAGTTAAATAAGCAGGGTGACAATATACAGCCTTGACGTACTCCTTTTCCCATTTGGAATAAGTCTGTTGTTCCATGTCCAGTTCTAACTGTTGCTTCCTGACCTACATACAGATTCCTCAAGAGGCAGGTTAGGTGGTCTGGTATTTCCATCTCTTTCAGAATTGTCCACAGTTTATTGTGATCCACACAGTCAAAGGCTTTGGCATAGTCAATAAAGCAGAAATAGATGTTTTTCTGGAACTCTCTTGCTTTTTTCGTGATCCAGCGGATGTTGGCAATTTGATCTCTGGTTCCTCTGCCTTTTCTAAAACCAGCTTGAACATCAGGGAGTTCACAGTTCACGTATTGCTGAAGCCTGGCTTGGAGAATTTTGAGCATTACTTTACTAGCAGGTGAGATGAGTGCAATTGTGCGGTAGTTTGAGCACTCTTTGGCATTGCCTTTGTTTGGGATTGGAATGAAAACTGACCTTTTCCAGTCCTGTGGCCACTGCTGAGTTTTCCAAATTTGCTGGCATATTGAGTGCAACACTTTCACAGCATCACCTTTCAGGATTTGAAACAGCTCCACTGGAATCCATCACCTCCACTAGCTTTGTTTGTAGTAATGCTTTCTAAGGCCCACTTGACTTCACTTTCCAAGATGTCTGGCTCTAGATTAGTGATCACATCATCATGATTATCTGGGTCATGAAGATCTTTTTTGTACAGTTCTTCCATGTATTCTTGCCACCTCTTCTTCATATCTTCTGCTTCTGTTAGGTCCATATCATTTTTGTTCTTTATCGAGCCCATCTTTGCATGAAATGTTCCCTTGATATCTCTAATTTTCTTGAAGAGATCTCTAGTTGTTCCCAATCTGTTGTTTTCCTCTATTTCTTTTCATTGATCTCCGAAAGCTTTCTTATCTCTTCTTGCTATTCTTTGGAACTCTGCATTTAGATGCCTATATCTTTCCTTTTCTCCCTTGCTTTTTGCCTGTCTTCTTTTCACAGCCATTTGTAATCTCAAAAATGACAGAATGATCTCTGTTCGTCTCCAAGGCAAACCATTCAATATCACAGTCATCCAAGTCTATGCCCCAACCAGTAATGCTGAAGAAACTGAAGTTGAACGGTTTTATGAAGACCTACAAGATCTTTTAGAAATAACACCCAAAAAAGATGTCCTTTTCATTATAGGAGACTGGAATGCAAAAGTAGGAATTCAAGAAACACCTGGAGTAACAGGCAAATTTGGCCTTGGAATGTGGAATGAAGCAGGGCAAAGACTAATAGAGTTTTGCCAAGAAAATGCGCTGGTCATAGCAAACACCCTCTTCCAACAACACAAGAGAGGACTCTACACATGGACATCACCAGATGGTCAACACCAAAATCAGATTGATTATATGCTTTGCAGCCAAATTTGGAGAAGCTGTATACAGTCAACAAAAACAAGACCAGGAGCTGACTGTGGCTCAGATCATGAACTCCTTATTGCCAAATTCAGAATTAAATTGAAGAAAGTAGGGAAAACCACTAGACCATTCAGGTATGACCTAAATCAAATCCCTTATGATTATACAGTGGAAGTGAGAAATAAATTTAATGGTCTAGATCTCATAGATAAAGTGCTTGATGAACTATGGAATGAGGTTCATCACATTGTACAGGAGACAGGGATAAAGATCATCCCCATGGAAAAGAAAAGCAATATGCTATCTAGGTTGGTCATAATTTTCCTTCCAAGGAGTAAGTGTCTTTTGATTTTATGGCTGCAATTAACATCTGCAGTGATTTGGGAGCCCAAAAACATAAATTTGAAACTGTTTCCACTGTTTCCCCATCTATTTCCCATAAAGTAATGGGACCAGATGCCATGATCTTTGTTTTCTGAATGTTAAGCTTTAGGCCAACTTTTTTACTCTCCACTTTCACTTTCATCAAGAGGCTTTTTAGCTCCTCTTCACTTTCTGCCATAAGGGTGGAGTCATCTGCATATGTGAGATTATTGATATTTCTCCCAGCAATCTTGATTCCAGCTTGTGCTTCTTCCAGCCCAGCATTTCTCATGATGTACTCTGCATAGAAGTTAAATAAGCAGGGTGACAATATACAGCCTTGACGTACTCCTTTTCCCATTTGGAACCAGTCTGTTGTTCCATGGCCAGTTCTAACTGTTGCTTCCTGACCTGCATATAGGTTTCTCAAGAGGCACGTCAGGTGATCTGGTATTCCCATCTCTTTCAGAATTTTCCACAGTTTACTGTGATCCACACAGTCAAGGCTTTGGTATAGTCAATGAAGAAGAAAGATTTTTTCTGGAACTCTCTTGCTTTTTTGATGATCCAGTGGAATTTGGCAATTTGATCTCTGGCTCCTCTGCCTTTTCTAAAACCAGCTTGAACATTTGGAAGTTCATGGTTCACGTATTGCTGAAGCCTGGCTTGGAGAATTTTGAGCATTACTCTACTAACATGTGAGATGAGTAATTTTCAGTTACTCAAATAGTCTATTTGAGTGATTGAATGCCCACATTATGACTCTCTTCTACTACTTACTTTATTGTAGAAACTAAATCTATTATAAAAAGTTAAAAATGTGTAGTTTCCTCTCTGCAAAGTGAAGTGAAAGTCACTCAGTCATGTCCAACTCTTTGTGACATGATGGACTATATTCTCCAGGCCAGGATACTGTAGTGGGTAGCCATTCCCTTTTCAAAGGGATCTTCCCAACCCAGGGATCCAACCCTAATCTCCCTCAGTGCAGGTGGATTCTTTAACAGCTGAGCCACCAGAGAAGCGCAACAATTCCTCTCTATGCATTTCCAAATTTATCCATTGCTCAAGTACCAAAACTAATGCACAAAACTTCTATAAACACTTTTATGATTTCTAAACCAAGTGTAAATTGCCCCTCTCTAAAGTCCTGTGTTAATTTAATTGTGATACCTACCCATTTCAAGACTGGATTTTATTTGTTTGGGTTCATACTTACCTTTCTTGATATATCCTTCCCTTAAGGAGGTTACAATCTATGTATAATTGAACCTTGTAGTGAACACTCAATACATATTGAGAAATAGTGTGTGAATGGACTTAATGACATTTCCACTCATGATATCACTGTGTAAATGAGTGTATTATTTTGCTACTTCCTCTTAACAAGAAAAGGAAATTTTCTAGTGTTAGTATTGTATTTTCTAGAACCAGCTTTAATCATAGTAGATTTATGCACTGAAGTTACTAGTAAATCCCTTTTAGTATTGATCCTGTTAGAATAGTGAGTGACTGGACAATTTCAATCTTGTAAGGTAGAACATTTAGCAGTGACATGTCAGAAAGACCTGTGCTCTATTAGAAGTAGCAGCAGATTTATTCCAGCATTTATCTAGTTTATGTAGAATTGCTAGTCTCTTTTGTCCTGTATATGACAGATTCATGCTTCTCTACATATTTATTTCTAGATGAAGGGAGTTTTGAGGTCAATTTTCAGATTGTTAGAGAAGCTGCTGAGTTAACCTGATGAATATTCGGGGTACTGTAACACTGTCTAAAATGCATTTTTTCTTCCATTAGCATATTTTAAAAAGAAATAAACCTTTAGAAATGGCAGGTTCAGAAGTAGCAGATTATGACTGGGCTAGTTACACAAATCCAATTCCCTTGTAAATAAATGGAATCTTGCTGATTATTATGTTCTAGATACTACCCTGGCTGGTTTAGCTCACTTAATTTTTGCAACATCCAGAAAGAAAGATAGAAGAATCATTTGGAAATCAGGAAAATAACTTTCAATATTGTGTGTGCTTACTTTCCCAAAGAGGTCAAAGTGAAAAGGCAGAATTCCAGCCAATATCATAACTAATTCTGTGCTTAATATGGCCGTTTCACTATCTCACAATGTTTTAAAATAATAACAGTTTGCTTACTTTTACCATAAATATAATTTTTTGAAGATTTACTTCGATGTAGAACCATTTTTTAAAGTGTTTATTGAATTTGTTACAAATTGCTTCTATTTTATGTTTTGGTTTTTTGACTACAAGGCATGTGGAGGCTTAGCTCCCTGACCAGAGATCATCTCATACCCCTCTATAGGAAGGTGAAGTCTTAACCACTGAATCACCAGGTGAGTCTCACCATAAACATAATTTTGAAACAGTTTTTGGTGGGAATTACAATACATAACTTTGATTGTATAATCCAGTCCTTGATTATATGTAATCTAATAATTTGTATTCTATTAAATACATTTTATTCTCAAGATTCTAGGTATGATAGAGCTGTAATTTCTTTTTACCATTACCTGTTTTCACTTTCAACACTTAAGGTTGGTTGACTCCAGGGACTGGCAATAACATTGTCTGCATAGACTTGACAACCAAGAAGAGCAAGATCACTCCATCTACAGTCAATGTTAATTCATTCAATAACTATTTATTGACAATCTAATGAGTGCTTATGTATCAAGCACTCTTTTTAGGGTCCATAATATTTGTATTCACATCCCAAGGGGCTCACAAACCTACTGGAGTTGGGTGCCATTGCCTTCTCCACAGAGAGAGAAAACAGATACTTATTAAATAATGAGTACTTACAGTATGTCAGGAGTTGCAAAGCTATGTCTTAACTATGTGATTCCAAGCAGGTTCTAGATTTTTAAAAATTTCAAGGGCTTTTAATATAAAAGATGGCAATAGAATTTGGTCTTAGTAGTTTCAATTTAGTTGTAGGATTTTATACAATTTATTTCATATTTATAAACCTCAGCTTTCCTATTAAATGATAATTAACTGAATTTATAAGCCTATTAGAATTAAATGAAGTAATGCTTGTGACTGAAACATGTTAATCAGTTGATAAAGGTTTGCAAACATGTTATTCTCTTTTTGGAGAATCAAAATGTACATTGTGATTTAAGAAGTGAATTCTGCAGTAACATAGCTGTATTTAAACTTGTCTAATCCAGACTCACTTAACTATGATACACTTTTTCATATAATATTTATAATAACATGTATAATTATTATTTAAGAGAGCACATTTTGAAAAATGCTGATGCAATGATATTCAAATGTCTCAATGTAAATTGAAAAAAGAATGTCTATATTACATAATATATGGATACATTTATAATAATTTTCATAATAACTTACACTCTTAAAAGGTCTTGACTTTTAATTTAGTGGTCAAGAAAAATAGTTGATGGCATATAATCTTGGGTTTAGTTTCTGGTGACACTATTTATTAATTGTGGGATTTTGAGAAATATTAGGTCTCTCTGAAGCCTCAGTTGTAAAACTGAGGAGATATAAGTACCTGTAGATGTGTAGACAAGTGAAATAATAGAAGAAATATGTATTGTATAATGCCTGACATAAAAGTTCCTCAAAAAATTTAGCTGCTGACATTACTAGAAATTTCATCACTGTTTTAATGACTACTTTTAGAGCATTGACATGACCTATTCAAAATATTGATACTTTCACAATTTATAGTATTGTCACTTCCTATTATATGTGTACTATATATATTATATAATTCTAACATTATATATTGATAGTTAAGTTAAATGGCCTAATAGAAATATCAGTATTATTCCATGGAACAGAACACAAATTATCAGTTCTCTAGCTCTTTTCTCTGTGTGCAGTTATGTAGATCATTCCCAGCTTTGTATTATTAGAGAGAAGTGACATTTTCCCAGGATTGTTTTCCATGACATGGTGCTAACTTCTGCTGACTCTTATAATCTGGTTTGGTACTGAAGAGACATTCTAATAAAAGCACAATTTTTTTTTTCCTTTTGTAATTATACAAATATCATCAACACTTTTAACCTAAATTTAAAATTCTATTCTTTCCTCCCCTAAAAGCAACCCATAGGAGTTTTTTGATTAATGTTAAATATGAAAAAATCCTAAGTGTTAACACCACTGACTTTCTGATGCAAGAATGGTATAAGGTATCATCAGTGGTGTGTAAATTGTAGATTACTTTTTTTTTCCAGTTTCATCCAGTGGTTTTGCACTGATCCAGCTGGAACATCCCTTCATTCATTTCCTTAGTTGACAAGGGCTGTGTGATGCAGATAGCTTACAAAGGATAAGGGTAATGAGTGCTCAGGGAACAGGACAAAGCAGGGAGAGATCAAGCCTTGACCACTGTATTCCTGGTACACTTCTTAACACTGGAGCTAACTGAGATCATTCTTAAGCGGCGGGGGGGAGGGGGGAGGAGGGGGGAGGGGGGGGCGGGGCATGCCTGCCAGCTGCTTCCAAATGGGAAGTCAGCAGCACCTGCTCTCCTACCAGTGAATCAGTTCTTTCAATTGGCTGCTGATTGAACACTTTATGAGACTTTTTTAAAAAAGAAATTAAGATGTTGGGAGGGACAAAAATCTTTCTGCATAAGAAAACAGTGAATAAGGGTTTATGTTTTGTATCTTTAAAACTACTGAATTTGAGTGGACTGAGGTAACTTCCCAGATCTGGGCAAATGTGTATAAGCATTTGGTAGGGTAATAGAATTTTCATTATATTCTGAAATTGCCTACATTTGTCCTACTAGAAGACAAAACAAAAATAATGTTGAGACCCCTTAGCTTCTATTCAAACCAAGAGAGTGAGGCCCACTATGCTGTTAATAAAGGCATTTTATTATGCAAATACTTCTCCCTCACCAAACATTTAAGTAAACATTTCTACAGAACATTGTTCCAAGTGTTGTTTGCTTTCCCACTGACTTTTAAGGATACTTGTAAAACACCATGTTGGTTTGCATTATTTTCTTTAGAAAAATATCTGAAATTCAATAGCTATTTTAGCATTGTGCTCTCCATTTATTGCATTCCTAAGTGTCATTCAAAAGCAGTACCTGGGACTCATTTGGCATTTAGAATACTCATGCTTGATCATGAAGTGACAATAAGTTGAGTGAATTTTTGTTTCCTTTCAAAGATGTTTTCAATAGTTTTTGAAAAAAGTTATCAGATTTAGTGAGAAAAATGCAGGAACTGTGGAAATATGAGGCCAGTAAAATGTTCAATAGTATTTTCCCCTAACATTTATTTATTGAAACATATTAAGGTAGGTTAGATGGGAATAAACATGAACAAGATGCAAACTTTACCCTCAAAATATATAGTATAGTAGGAAGGATAAAATGTTAATAATAACTATGTAAGATATTAAGCATTACAAAGAAGATGTAAATAAAATCTTATGAGAGCACAGAAAAGGGTGGGATTATTTTTCAGTAGTGAATAATGAGGCATGTGTCTTGTAGAAGGTGTGTGAATAAACAAACTGGTACATCCAGACAATGAAATATTATTCACCACTAAAGAAATGAGGTATCAAACTGTGAAATGACATGAAGGAAACTTAAAGGCATATTGCTAAGTGAAAGAAGCCAATCTGAAAGGGCTACATCCTGTATGATTCCAACCAGATGACAGTCTGAAAAGGTAAATCTATAGAGATGATCAGAGGTTGCCAAGGGTTAGGGACAGAGAGATGAATAGGTGCACAGAGGAGTTTTAGGACAGTGAGAATACTCTGTAGGAAAATATAATGATGGGTACATGTCATTATAAATTTGTCTAAAACTAAGAGAAATATAATACCAAGTGTGAATCGTAAGGCAGGCTGTTGTTTGTCTGACCACAATTTGCCAATGTAGGTTCATCATTTGTAACAATATTCCATCCTGGTGGGAGATATTGATTATAGGGAATGCTGTGCTTGTGTGGAGGGCTTCCCAGGTGGCTTGGTGGTAAATAGTCCATCTGCCAAGGCAGGAGATGCAGGTTTGAACCTGGAATCAGGAAGATTCCCTGGAGAAGGAAGTGCCAACCCACTCCAGTATTCTTGCCTGGGAAATCCCGTAGACAGAGAGGCCTGGCAGGCTATAGTTCATGGGGTTGCAAAGAGTTGGACACATCTTTGTGACTAATCAACAACAAATGCATGTGTGGAGGCAAGAGAAATATGGAGAATCTCTATATTTTTCTCTCAGTTTTTTCTGTGAACTTAAAACTGCTCTAAGTAATATTTTTAAAATAGTAAGTCATGCTTGGGAGGAGATAGAATTATTGCTTAGCCTGGAAGGAGCAATATTTTTTCTTAGAGGTTTAAGAGGCTCCTCAGAAGATCTCTCTAAAACAGAAAAAGTCTACCATAGAAAAATATTGTCATCTCATCAAAATTATTATTTTTTTCACTTAGTCAAAATGAGGAGAAGTCTATCACAGAATGATGGAAGAGGCCATGCTTAGGATGGATTTAAGAAGTACAAATGTACCTTGGAAATACAGTGATATTGGAATTTGGGACAGAATTAGTGCTATGCAGATAAATGTTTAATTGCTGTCTTTGGTGAAAGAAAACCGTTTCACAGTGATTGCCTTTTTTTTTTTTTTGGTGTAAATATTCCTACCTTGACAGCTATCAAGCTATCAGTGAAGATATTATATCACTGAACACGGCGGGAAAAAGACATGTACATAATTAGCTCTTCTGTGTGTATTGTGGTCTTCAAGATTCCACTGAACCAAACCCTGAGATTAGACTGTGGGCACACTTAAATTTCACTACTTTGTAGACTGAACTCTGTTCTATGCTTAATACAAACGCACTGAAATTTAAGGGCAGGTGAATAATATGACTTTTAATAGTGGTCAGGTTTTAAGTTGTGATTATGTGATTGGCCTGAAAAATACACAGGTATAAAAGGCCTAAGAATGATACACAGGAAAAAAAAAATAGCTAATTAGGTATGTATAGTGAGAAAAAGACATTAAAGACGAATATTCTAATGCTATTATTTAAGTATTCTTGTGTTAAACTGTCTATATATCCAGAATTCTTTTTTGTTTTCTGGTTCAGTCTGTTCCTGAAAACTGCTTTACATTTTTTCTCAATAACTGCTTCATAAGTCTGTATGACAGTTGGGATTGTGGAGTAGGTATATCAATTACTGTCACTGAATCTACATTTTTTAGAAACTAGTGAGAGCAGCCAGTGCTATCAAGAGACAGAATTAAGATTCATCTAGAAAAGGGGGGAAAACTGATATTGACACCATGTATGCTTGTGAGGAATTTATTAAGAATTGTATGGAAAAGCACTTTGTGTCTTACCATGCAAATATGAATAAGGTTGCAAGTATGAATAAGGTAAGTAATTATTAAGAGGCAAATAATGATAATTAGAAATATTTTCTTGGCTGTGTTGAATGAGCAGGGTGGTAAAAGTGGGATTTAATTTCATACTTTCATTCAATTTTATCACCTGAAGAATCTTTGCAGCATGGAAATTCCTCATCGCTACTGGAGAGCTAAAAAATCTGACTCATGGAGCAAAGTATGCCTTCTAAAGTCACATAAGTCAATACCAAAGCTTCAATCATAATTAGATTGGGTAACTTACATGTCCTATTTTGCTTTCCACTACAACTTTTTAAATAATAAATTAAGAGTGAAAGTGGTAAAATGTCTAAAATTTTTAAAAAGCTAAATAAATTAAAACTAATAGTCAAGAAGAGCAGCATGGGGTCACTCTTCTAAGCCATATCCTTACAATCTATTACCCCAAGAGCATCATGGTGCTTGCTTTGCACCTTCATTTCTACAATTCACCTGTCATAATTTGATAAGTTTCAGCTTATTTGAACAATTCCAACCTGATTAGTCTGTCTTGTGCCTTTTATAATTTCTGAATTATTTCATCTATTTTACAAAATTTCCCCTTTATACTCTGCAGGTAGAGGTTGCTGTAGCTGTCATATATTCACAGTTTAATATTCCTGTATTTTAATCTGCTGAACACATAATAGGTGCTCAATAAATACTTTTGATTAAATTGATTCAGAAAAATTCCTCCACCTTGCATTAATAAAATATCTCAGGTTATGACTAAGATCCAAAACACCCATGGTAACTATGAATTTATTGTAAATACTGATATGTTCTCAGGTTTTTTGTTTTGTTTTGTTTTGTTTTGTTTTGACTTGGCATTTCATTCTTGGTTTAATTCAAGTTTGAAAAAAAAAAAAACACCATTAATCTTTTTGTTAGTACTTGGGGCTGTAGGATTGGCTTAGATCTCAATTTATTGACTGACTGTGTAAATAAACCATTAAGTAAACAACTAATGTAATTGCTTTTTAAGTCAATCTTTTCCTGACTGTTCTAATATGAAAATTCCTCACTCAAGCAGACTTTTATAAAGTCTATATCACTTCAGCATGGTGGGGTAGAACACAGGTTCTGGATTCAGACAAATAGATCTGAAATTATTGTGAGTAGGACCCTAAAGAAACATTTTTAATTCATATGAAATATTCATAATAGTAACTTTTTCCTCAGGACCATTTATTTTAATCTTTTTCTTTATCCAAAGCATTGTACATATGTCAGTGAGCTCTTATAACTGGGTAAAAGATATAAATTCTCCAAAGAAGACATACGGATTGCTAACAAACACATGAAAAGATGCTCAACATCACTCATTATCAGAGAAATGCAAATCAAGACCACAATGAGGTACCATTTCACACCAGTCAGAATGGCTGAGATCCAAAAGTCTACAAGCAATAAATGCTGGAGAGGATGTGGAGAAAAGGGAACCCTCTTACACTGTTGGTGGGAATGCAAACTAGTACAGCCACTATGAAGAACAGTGTGGAGATTCCTTAAAAAATTGCAAATAGAGCTGCCTTATGACCCAGCAATCCCACTGCTGGGCATACACACTGAGGAAACCAGAATTGAAAGAGACACATGTACCCCAATGTTCATTGCAGCACTGTTTATAATAGCCAGGACATGGAAACAACCTAGATGTCCATCAGCAGACGAATGGATAAGAAAGCTGTGGTACATATACACAATGGAGTATTACTCAGCCATTAAAAAGAATACATTTGAATCAGTTCTAATGAGGTAGATGAAACTGGAGCCGATTATACAGAGTGAAGTAGGCCAGAAAGAAAAAAAAAAAACCAATACAGTATACTGACACATATACACGGAACTTAGAAAGATGATAATGATGACCCTGTATGCGAGACAGCAAAAGAGACACAGATGTATAGAACGGACTTTTGGACTCTGAGGGAGAGGGAGAGGGTGGGATGATTTGGGAGAATGGCATTGAAACATGAATACTATCATGTAAGAAACAAAGTGCCAGTCTATGTTGGATACAGGATACAGGATGCTTGGGGCTGGTGCATGGAGATGATCCAGAGAGATGATATGGGGTGGGAGGTGGGAGGGGGATTCAGAATTGGGAGCTTGTATACATCCGTGGCGGATTCATGTCAATGTATGGCAAAACCAATACAGTATTGTAAAGTAAAATAAAGTAAAAAAAAAAAAATTCTTTTACCTAATATATTTGATAACACTGGGCACCTTCTAAGCAATTTATACAAAAGTCAAATGACTTTGACTTTTTCACTTGAAACAACCTGAAGACATACAGTGAATGAAGCAATAATTCTTCCCTGATCAATGTAATTACAAAGATGGGAACTACTGGCATTCCTTTACTCATAAATACAGCAAACAACTTGTTAAGGAAAAAAAAAAACAACACTATTTCTGGCTTATGTTGGAGAAAGAAAGATACTCTAACTTATAATTCTAGCTTATCAATTTTTGTTTTTAGCTAATATAATAATTACACAAATTTTATATAAAGAAAAATAATAAGCATTGTACTTTAATAAATATTTTGGTGGATGAAGTGATGAAGTAAAAAAAAAAAGAACACAATTTTATATTCTCTTTTCCCAAAGTTAAAGCTTGTTGAAAGAGCAAAATTGATATAACATATATAAATATATATAACATAAATAAACTATATATATATATATGTTACATCTTATATATCCTGCAAAGAAAAAAAAATCCACGAGAATCATGTTCACTATATTGCTTTAAAAAATAAATATTAAGTTGGAAGCTCAAAAGCAAAATGTGGTTTTTAACATGGATGATCTTTTCTATATATGTATTATTTCACAATACTCTTTCATTAACAGTTCTGATAATCATTCCACATTCTTACCTGAGAAACATGCCAAGAACAAGAGAAAAAAGATAAGCCATTGTAGCCAAAAAGTGAGAACAACTAAGTGGATCGTAGGGGAATCCAGTCAACTAGGAGGGGGCATTAGCACCAACTTGAGTGCCAGTTGTTTCAGGACAACACTGAACTACAGTACCCACCTAGCATTAACCAAAAGGGAAATGTATTACTGTCAAGGATGTGACTGTAAAATATGAACTTGTAATTTGTGAAAGTTCCCATAATTCCCATTTTTGTCAACTGAAAGTTGTTGGTTTTGGTCTGCAACTGGATTGTGGTTTTTATCGAGATAGAATGCAGCAATGAACCCTAACAGCAGTGGACAGATAAAAGTAGCAGAACAATAATGAGGTGATTTACATGGTACTTTCCATCTGCATTCTCTACTCAAGCTCTGATTATTGGTGCCAGTAATGTCACCATATGTGAGGATTTAGGGGGAGCCTTGCAGATTCTTAATGAGCTAAGGGAAAAAACTGTTATTGAAAACAAAATATTTTCTTTGTCACTGACAGAATTAAAGAGTGGTATTTTTTTTAAACTGTTGGGGGTTGATATCTGTTTTTACTCATATATAACTATCTTAAAATAGAAAAATTTGCATTCACCTACCAAATACCTGGCTATGTTATACCTGAGTGAGGGAGTGGAATGGTGGTAGAGATAAGGGTATGCGTGTTGACACAAACTTTCCTAAACCATTAAGTATCACCTAAACCACAGTATTAAATTTAAAAAAAATTAAGGAAAATACTTGATTCATACCCATATCTAGATACTAGCAAGTTTCAAATGAGGTGTTGATAAATAACCACAGAGGTTGAAAATATAGTCATTAAGTTTTAGAAGATTATAGATTGTTGGGGTTTCCCAATGGCCTAGACAGTAAAGAATCTGCCTGCAAAGTAGGAGACCTGGGTTAGATCCCTGAGACTGGAAGATTCCCTGGAGAAAAGAATGGCTACTTACTCCAATATTCTTGCCTGGAGAATCCCTTGGACAGAGAAACCTGGTGGGCTACAATCCTGGGGTTGCAAAGAGCTGGACACAACTGAGTGAATAACACTTTGAAACTGTTGAAGAAGATGTTTTATGTGTTCGTTTCTTGACTGCATGAAATAAGTGAAGGGATGGTTGGAAAATGGGGTATTAAATAATTTTAAACATACTCTAATAAACATATTTTCCAGAAGCCCATTGAGAAGTTCTATAACTCTTCTAGAATCTAAGTGGATAAAGATATTTGAAAGAATCAGAATGTTAAAACATGCTACTGTAAACATGGTCATGATTCTGCTTATTTCCAAGTTTATATCTATTCTTTACCACTTAGGGTTTCATCCCCAAAGACCAGTTCTCTCTTGGTATTAAAGTTGTCCCCTGGCAGAAATGCAGTGTTTAGTGGAGCACATTAACATGTCTTTTCTTACTAGTCTAGGTCAGTGCTTTAGTGCATGTTTTGTGGAGCCAGGCTTCTTGGATTTGAATTTCAGCTTCACAGCTTAATAGCTGTGTGATTTAAGGCAAGTTACTTAAACTCAAAGCATTCATTTTCTCTTTGGGGGAAAATAATAGGAAAATACTTGCCTCTTCTATAAGGAATGTGGTGAAGGCTAAAGAATTCAGTTCACTACATGTCTCACAGTAAAAACTAAATAAGTACCATTATTATTATCAAAATACAAAAGTATACAGACAAACCTTGTGAGCAGTTGCTGACCAAGAATTAAATGGTTTTGTCCCATTTAAAAGACACATCATATCTCTAGGTCTGTTACGGTGCCTGCGAGCTATGGTTGTGACTCATTTGTCTTCTCATCTAGAATCTGATTCTGGTTTTGCCTTTTGCTGAATCATCCCCATCACTGTCTACAAATTTACTAAGCATATCATGGTTTGGGGAATTGTAGTGAAAACTTTAAAGGTCCTATAGAAGAATCGTGTTTAAAAATCCTGCTCACATTTTATCCAAGTCTCATCTTATCCCTCAAATTCTGCTCCAAGAAAGGGTTATAAAACCAGCATCATTCTCAATTTTGTCCTTTCCCAGGAAGTTACCCCCAGAAACCAGAATCTCCTCACCATCTTTATAATACTGAGAAATTAAGACTAAATCCATTGTCTACCTTTAAACTTCTATATACTTTACCAATCATTTGCTGCCCCCCCCCCCCCAGCAAAAGAAACTTGTAGTGGCAGAATTCTTTATTATTGACTAACAGCTATATATAAATTTTCTCCTCTTTTCCCCTCTCCCTCCCTTGTTCCATTTATTTTGATTTATATTCAATTATGTTAGGCAAGTATTTCCCGCAAAAAATCCTCCAACCTGTTACTCATAGACTTCTTATTTGTTAAAGAAACAAACATGAATCAAGACTGGAATTTGTTTTATGAAGAAATTGGGAATGGAGACTTCATTTCATTAAACCATATTTATGAATGTGACACATACTATTTCTGAAATAGAGGGCCCATCATTACTTAAGACAATATGTATCATTCAGTAGGTAATAAGTAGATTAGATTTCATAGATTTGAGCACTTAGCATTCACATCCTCAAAAGATCTACTTAACATATTCTTATAAGTTGTATTAGCATTAAAATTACCTTCTTAGATCAGTCTCTGTACATAAACCACCTTGTATTTAGTAAAAGGAAACAGTGATAATTAATCAATTGTCTTAAGTTACCAGGAACATTAATATATTTCCATACATACACACAAAAAATCAGTTCTTAATACTCTATGCCTTCAGGAAAGATGGATTTGTTAAGAGTTTGCAGATACAGTTGATCAGAATGTGGTTTTTGATTGCTAGGTACCAGAGATCAAACTGCCAACATCTGCTGGATTATCTAAAAAACAGAGTTTTGCAGAAAAACGTCTATTTCTGCTTTATTGACTATGTAAAAGCCTTTGACTGTGTGGATCACCACAAACTGTGGAAAATTCTTAAACACCAGAGCACTTGACCTACCTCTTGAGAAATCTGTATGCAAGTCAGGAAGTAACAGTTAGAACTAAACATGGAACAACAGACTGGTTCCAAATAGGGAAAGGAGTATGTCAAGGCTGTATACTGTCACTGTGCTTATTTAACTTATATGTAAAAAGTACATCATGAGAAACACTGGGATGGATGAAGCACAAGCTGGAATCAAGACTGCAGGGAGAAATATCAATAACCTCAGATACCCAGATGATACCACCCTTATGGCAGAAAGTGAAGAATAACTAAAGAGCCTCTCAATGGACGTGGAAGAGGAGAGTGAAAAAGTTGGCTTAAAGCTCAACATTCAGAAAAGTAAGATCATGGCTTCTGGTCCCATCACTTCATGGCAAATAGATGGGGAAACAGTGAAAACAGTGACAGACTTAATTTTGGGGGGGCTCCAAAATCACTGTAGATGGTGACTGCAGCTGTGAAAATAAAACATGCTTACTCCTTGGAAGGAAAGTTATGGCCCACCAAGACAGCATATTAAAAAGCAGAGACAACAAAGGTCCATCTAGTCAAGGCTATGCTTTTTCCAGTGGTCATGTATAGGTGTGAGAGTTGGACTATAAAGAAAGCTGAGCACTGAAGAATTGATGCTTTTGAACTGTGGTGTTGGAGAAGACTCTTAAGAGTCCCTTGGACTGCAAGGAAATCCAACCAGTCCATCGTATAGGAAATCAGTCCTGAATACTCATTGGAAGGACTGTTGCTGAAGCTGAAACTCCAATCTTTTGGCCACCTGATGCAAAGAGCTGACTTATTTGAAAAGACCCTTATGCTGGGAGATTGAAGGCGGGAGGAGAAGGGGATGACAGAGGATGAGATGATTGGATGGCATCACCGACTCAATGGACATGAGTTTGAGTGGGCTCCAGGAGTTGGTGATGGACAAGGAGGCCTGGCGTGCTGCAATCCATGGGGTCATAAAGAGTCAGATACGACTGAGAGACTGAACTGAACTGAACCAGAGTTATTATGATAACACCTTGAACCATAACATTAAATGACCTGAATCCATTAAAAGAGAATTCTGTTTCTAAGAATTAAGTAAGGCAATATGTATTTTGAATCTTATAAATACATTCATAAAATGATTCTTTGGAAGAATCAGCAGCAGGCTTTGCTAATGATGGATCATTTACTGTAGTTTGTGTAAGCAGTTTGAAATACCTATGCTGGTAAGCATTCAAAGTCAAAACACCTAAATTTTAAAAACTGAAGAAAGAATAACTATAAAGCACACATAGAAATAATGAGATGAATTATAACAAATTTACACTAGGCAGCAGCATGTGAAACAATCATACAAATAAGATGAAACTTTAGTTTCTCAGGAAAGAAAACCAATGTGGATTGAATAGTACACATTCTAAAAAATGCAAGAACAACCGGAAAGTCATCTGTGGTAAAGCCGCATTTAAAAGATTCATAAGGACTGGTTATGCTGCTTCTACTTTTATCTGTGACTTACAGAAGTAACTTTCTGATAGGGGTAGAGGATGCTCTGTGAGGTCTACCTGCCACAGACTGAGGTCAGCACTGTCCCACTATCAGGCTAAGAATGTTATTTTCCTTATTTTACTGCAGAGATTAATTATATTCACTATGCCTTGGTTAATTTGCTCTGAATTACTGTACTTGCTCTCTTTTCATCAAGCTCATTTGCCTTCCGAACTGAGTACAGCATATAGACAATAACACTACGGTCCCATTAGTTCAGATGGCAGGTGTGCTTTAGCATGGAATACAAATGTTAATAAGTAATATAATTGAAAAAGTTCAGTAAGGGCACAAGAAGAGAGGAAGAGGAAGAAGGAGAAACACATTCATCCTATTTAAAGGATGGGAAGCTTTGTGATTAAAGAGCAAAATAAGGTTTTTTTTTTTCTTATACAAATTTTATACATGTCATATTTCATGCCTAGAAATAATACAAACCAACTGAAAAATAGGGACACAGATTATTCTCTGACTCTTGGAAGAACTTGGTTTATATTCTTATGGAAAAATAAACTTCTGTTCCTGTGCAGTAATATTACCAGAAATGAGAAGAAATTAGTATGGAGATTATCAGCCCTTAGCATTAGGACTTGATTTGTGCAAAGGATAAACAAGAACTTTTTATCTTTGCTTAATGAGCAAACCGGCTCCAGAGAGATGCAAAACTATTTTGGCAATGTGCCTACAACTTATGTCACAGCTCGCAGGAACAAGGTGCTGTCCTAATGGTGCTTACATTAGGGACTTCACAGCTCATGCATTTCTGCTATGCTTCTTCCTCACCCAGGGTTACGTGGCCACAAGGGACAATGCACCCTTTGGATCCTTTGTGGCTTATGAATTGTAAATCCAAAGAGAGGGAGAGACAGCTTGACTAAACCCAAATTATGTTACAATAGATGGTAATGAATGTCCTGCTTTAGCAGGATAATAGAACCCCTGCTTATTGGCAGTCGTTCAGACTCTATCTCTCTCATCCATTTTCTCTCTTGGCCTTGACCCTAATCCAGCGATTGCACATCCCCAGCTGCTCTTTAAGCTGCCTCATTAGCAGCGCACCATTGGGCAGCTCCCATGACAGCCATCCAATGGGATGAAAGTGACATGGGGCCAAAGTCTGTTACTGATTGGCAAGCATTGCAATGAAATATGAGATAGGATTAGATGATATATTTGTAGAGGCTGAACTGTTAAGGAATCTTAGGCACATGTAAACTTCAAAGTGTTCAGCACTTTGGTTTTTTAAAACTTTAGAAAAAAAAATAGAACACCACAAAATTCTCCATATAGAACATTTATTTACTTGGTAAAATACATTTTATTTGGTACTGAAGATATTTTTAAATTAAAATGTAAAGTGTTTTTTTTTTCACTTAATAAAATGGATACTTTTGCCACAAAATAGCTTCAATCTCGTTGATACTTTCACAAATTCCTGTAGTCGAGAATAGTTTATAATTCAGAAACATGCTATTTTCAAAACCATTAAGAAATGCTGGGCATACACACTGAGGAAACCAGAATTGAAAGAGACACATGTACCCCAATGTTCATCACAGCACTGTTTATAATAGCCAGGACATGGAAACAACCTAGATGTCCATCAGCAGATGAATGAATAAGAAAGCTGTGGTACATATACACAATGGAGTATTACTCAGCCATTAAAAAGAATACATACGAATCAGTTCTAATGAGGTAGATGAAATTGGAGCCGATTATACAGAGTGAAGTAAGCCAGAAAGAAAAACACCAATACAGTATACTAACACATATATATGGAATTTAGAAAGATGCTAATGATGACCCCATATGTGAGACAGCAAAAGAGACACAGATGTGTAGAGCAGACTTTTGGACTCTGAGGGAGAGGGAAAGGGTGGGATGATTTGGGAGAATGGCATTGAAACATGTATACTAGCATGTAAGAAACGAATCGCCAGTCTATGTTTGATGCAGGATACAGGATGCTTGAGGCTGGTGCAAGGGGATGACCCAGAGAGATGTTATGGGGAGGGAGGTGGGAGGGCCATTCATGTTTGGGAACTCATGTACACCCATGGTGGATTCTTGTCAATGTATGGCAAAACCAATACAGTATTTTAAAGTAAAATAAAGTAAAAATAAAAATTAAAAAAAAATTAAAAAAAAGAAATGGGTGAAAGATACCTATATCATCTGAGAATCTAGTATCAGTTATCTATTCTTTTCCTGTCATAAATCTAGTTTACATTATAAATTCCAAAATAATGTTAATTGTAGTGATAACCTAGCATTTAGTTAAATACTACTCAAAATAACTTTGTACTCAAAGTACAACTAAAAATTTTTCATCATAATCTGTACACTATCACTGAATTTATTCCAGTTTTTTTTCAACAATTTATATAATACCTCACTTAATACTATTTAATGACCTCCATGATAAAATAATTTTTATCTATGTTGGTATTACTTTTAGTTCTTTCAAATCTAGATCAAAGTAATTCTGTCCAGTAAAGTCATAAATATCACTTTGTACATCTTAAAACTTCTCAACTTTCATATATTTAAATGCTTGAAGGCATGAAATGTGCCTCTGAACTAATTCTATAAAGGTAACAACTTATTAGCTAAGTGAAGTCAAGGAAAGGAGAAAGTATTTCAGACAGAGAGAAAGCCGCATACAAATACCCTCAGTTACCTCTAGTGCATGTTTTATTTTATTCTGGGAATGTAATAAACAGCCATCATAAACCCAGGCTAGGTTAAGGGGTCAAGGATATATATATATATATATATATATATATATATATATATATCTCCATATATATATACACACACCCATATATATATATATATATATATATATATATATATATATATATACCCATATATATATATACATGCACACACATGTACAGGGAAGTAAACTAAGTGCAACTTCAAGGACATCCAAGTTAAAGGAACCCTCACATGAGAAGATCTCGTTGTGAAAAAGAATTATCATTCACAACCCAAGTCAGTTCCAGAGATTCAGCACTAGAAATATGTGATGATTTAATTAGATACTGCATAGTCATCCAAGTCAACTACATTCTCTAGTTATTCTTTTATTTATACATATGGCCAATTCTTCTTTAAGACTTTCAAGAAACACAATTGTTTCAGTATAAACAGAAACAAGATGTACGTTTTTATAGCAATGCAAGTCATATGTTTGTGTTGCTGCTAAGTCACTTCAGTCGTGTCCGACTCTGTGCAACCCCATAGATGGCAACCCACTAGGCTCCCCCATCCCTGGGATTCTCCAGGCAAGAACACTGGAGTGGGTTGCCATTTCCTTCTCTAATGCATGAAAGTGAAAAGTGAAAGTGAAGTCGCTGAGCCGTATCCGCCTCTTAGTGACCCAATGGACAGCAGCCTTCCAGGCTCCTCCGTCCATAGTATTTTCCAGGCAAGAGTACTGGAGTGGGGTGCCATTGCCTACTCCGATGTTTGTGTTAGCTGCCTTGAATCATACGTTTTTCCTTGCTTGCACAAATTATAATTAGGGAGAGGGTAAGGGGATCCCCTGGTGGTTCAGTGGTAAAGAATCCACCTGTCAATACAGGAGACATGGGTTTGATCCCTGGGTCAAGAAGACCCCCTGGAGTTGGAAATAGTAACCCACTCCAGTATTCTTACCCAGAAAATCCCATGGACAGAGGAACCTGGAGAGCTACAGTCCATGGTGTCTCAAAAGTGTTGGTTAAGATTCAGTAACTAAACAAACTGCAAAAAAAAAAAATTACAAATGATATGAAGGCTCAGTGGATATGATTGAGAGTGGAGCGATTTAAGGCTACATATTGCAGCAGGGCTCTGGGAGAAGCAGTTTTCTTTTAAGACCAGTTATTGGCATGACAAGCAAGTTGAGGATGCAAAAATTCTTATAATATAGGCCATGGAAGACCTCTGTGATATGCAGACCATGTGAGATTTTTCTTAACAACAAAGTGAAATTAAACATTTTACATTACCAAAAGCTAAAATTCTATTAGTTACCTATATGATGTATTCTACTTCTCTAGAAGTAGGATGCATTAATTTTTCTTTGAATACACTGGACATTAGATGAATAAAATATTTTATGGTTCTATTCAAGGTAGCCCTTTCCTTTCCTAGTCTAAGTTATTCTTACCATTCTTTTTTTATCTCAGCTTTCACTCCATTATTGAAGTCTTTCTTTACTTCACATTGAATCCCTCTTCATACCTATAACTTTTCCAATGATTAAGTATGTAATCACTTATTTCATTTTACTTATTTTTTACGTTTATATATTTTTTCACTATTGTGAAGTCTGAAAAGCCAAGATTTAATTTTATACTTCATTCTATTACCTCTATAATGGATTACAATTTTTTTTTTCATAGTGTAGTGTGTGTTAGTCACTCAGTTGTGTCTGTTAGTGGGAATGTAATAAATACTACTTAATTGAAGTGATTGAGTCTAAGATAAAGAATTTGAGAACAATAAGACTGTTTCTTAATCTATCTGAAGTAAAGGATTAAACTAATTTTAGGGGGTCTTTTGGGAGAAGGCAATGACAACCCACTCCAGTACTCTTGCCTGGAAAATCCCATGGATGGAGGAGCCTGGTAGGCTACAGTCCATGGGGTTGTGAAGAGCTGGACACAACTGAGCGACTTCACTTTCTGTTTTCACTTCCATGCATTGGAGAAGGAAATGGCAACCTACTCCAGTATTGTTGCCTGGAGAATCCCAGGGATGGCAGAGCCTGGTGGGCTGCCGTCTATGGGGTCGCACAGTTGGACACGACTGAAGGCACTTAGCAGCAGCAGCAGCAGCAGCAGCAGCAGCAGCAGCAGCAGGGGGTCTTTCAGAAATGCATGATTTTATAAATCATAAACAGAAATGAGTCATTTTTATAGATTTCTTTTTATTTGACTTCTAAAATGATTTTGCTAAAAAATAATATATGACTTGAACTTTCTTAAAAAGAATGTCTCATTCAATGTAATGGCTGTTTTCAATAAAATGTGCTCACTAGTGACGACATTCATTCTTAGTACACTAGAACCATTTGCAATCAAGAGTCTCCTTCAGCTTATTTCTTCTGTAATAAGAAGGAGTACATTTGGGAACATATCTGCCGACTCAGAGTCTCCACAACATAGTGAACTGCCAATACTGATACAGTGACAGAGATTTGTGACAAAGCTCTGACTTGGTAGTGGAGATGTTAAACAGGGATCTATCTTATTCATAATGCTGCACTGTCTTAAAACAAGAAGCATCAGCCTTAGCCATTGTCCATCTACTTTAAGAAAAGTACTAGCTTATCTAAAGTAATAAAAAGCAATGATTTTTTCTCTTAAACTTTAATGACTCAGAATGAGCATCATGAATGGTCAGCGTGTAGTAATCTGTTGAACTACAAAGATCTGTAAGAGTTAAGAGCCTACTATTTAAAATATAATGTGTTCAAGTTTTTTGAGTTCTCATTTCAAAATATTCAACTATCATTACATTTTAGAGTCAAACACAATAAAATTACTTAATATTTTATATACATATTAAATAAATGATGTAAATATTCAATTTTCCCAATAAATATTTCTGACATGCTAGACTGAAGATGGTGAAGCCATCTTAATTGATGATGCAGCCATGAAATTAAAAGATGCTTACTCCTTGGAAGGAAATTTATGACCAACCTAGACAGCATATTGAAAAGCAGAGGTGTTACTTTTCCAAAAAAGATCCGTCTAGTTAAGGCTATTGTTTTCCCAGTGGACATGTATGGATGTGAGAGTTGGACTGTGAAGAAAGCTGAGCCCCAAAGAACTGATGCGTTTGAACTGTGATGTTGGGGAAGACTCTAGAGAGTCCTTTGGACTGCAAGGAGATTCAACCAGTCCATTCTAAATGAGATCAGCCCTGGGTGTTCTTTGGAAGGAATGATGCTGAAGCTGAAACTCCAGTACTTTGGCCACCTCATGTGAAGAACTGACTCATTGGAAAAGACTCTGATGCTGGGAGGGATTGGGGGCAGGAGGAGAAGGGGATGACAGATGAGATGCTAAAAAGGGAACTGTTTTATTCGTAATGCTGTGCAGTATTAAAACCAGAGGCATCAACCAATCCCACATTTCAGAGCGAACTGACCCATTTATTTCAAGGATGAGACTCAGTCTCAAGTTAAAAGCAAGTCTAAACAGAGTAAAGTTGTCTCTAGTGGGATCAAGACTGAATGAATTAGTTGGTGATGTGGAGCGATTTAGAAGAGGAAGACTGGATATTTGTGTTGAAAAGTGGATGGGAAATAAAACTGAAGATAGTACACCAACAACACTTATCTCCTTTTTATGAGAAAATAAGAAAAGTCTAGGGTATTAAATTTTAATGTGGCATTTTGCTTAGCAATCATCAATCAAGTTGCTTGGGACATATCCTGAATGAAGCCACAGTTCAGTTCAGTTCAGTTCAGTCACTCAGTCATATCCGACTCTGCGACCCCATGAATCACAGCACGCCAGGCCTCCCTGTTCATCACCATCTCCCAGAGTTCACTCAGACTCACATCCATCGAGTCGGTGATGCCATCCAGCCATCTCATCCTCGGTCGTCCCATTCTCCTCCTGCCCCAATTCCCTCCCAGCATCAGAGTCTTTTTCAATGAGTCAGTTCTTCACATGAGGTGGCCAAAGTACTGGAGTTTCAGCTTCTGCATCATTCCTTGCAAAGAACACCAAGGGCTGATCTCATTTAGAATGGACTGGTTGGATCTCATTGCAGTCCAGGGGACTCTAAAGAGTCTTCTCCAACATCCCAGTTCAAACGCATCAATTCTTCGGGGCTCAGCTTTCTTCACAGTCCAACTCTCACATCCATACATGTCCACTGGAAAACCATTGCCTTAACTAGACGGATCTTTGTTGGAAAAGAAACATCTCTGCTTTTCAATATGCTGTCTAGGTTGGTCCCCTTCTCCTCCTGCCCCCAATGCCTCCCAGCATCAGAGTCTTTTGCAATGAGTCAACTCTTCACATGAGGTGGCCAAAGTACTGGAGTTTCAGCTTTAGCATCAGTCCTTCCAAAGAAATCCCAGGGTTGATCTCCTTCAGAATGGACTGGTTGGATCTCCATGCAGTCCAAGGGACTTCCGAGAGTCTTCTCCAACGTCACAGTTCAAAAGCATCAATTCCTTGTCACTCAGCCTTCTTCACAGTCCAACCCTCACATCCATACATGACCACTGGAAAAACCAGAGCCTTGACGAGATGGACCTTAGTCGGCAAAGTAATGTCTCTGCTTTTGAATATACTACCCAGGTTGGTCATAACTCTTCTTCCAAGGAGTAAGTGTCTTTTAATTTCATGGCTGCAGTCACCATCTGCAGTGATTCTGGAGCGCAAAAAATAAAGTCTTACACTGTTTCCACTGTTTCCCCATCTATTTCCCATGAAGTGATGGGACCGGATGCCATGATCTTAGCTTTCTGAATGTTGAGCCTTAAGCCAACTTTTTTGCTTTCCACTTTAACTTTCATCAAGAGGCTTTTTAGCTCCTCTTCACTTTCTGCCATAAGGGTAGTATCATCTGCATTTCTGAGGTTATTGATATTTCTCCCGGAAATCTTGATTCCAGCTTGTGTTTCTTCCAGTCCAGCATTTCTCATGATGTATTCTGCATATAAGTTAAATAAGCAGGGTGACAATATACAGTCTTGATGTATTCCTTTTCCTATTTGGAACCACTCTGTTGTTCCACGTCCAGTTCTAACTGTTGCTTCCTGACCTGCAGAAAGATTTCTCAAGAGGCAGGTTAGGTGGTCTGGTATTCCCATCTCCTTCAGAATTTTCCACAGTTTATTGTGATCCACACAGTCAAAGGCTTTGGCATAGTCAATAAAGCAGAAATAGATGTTTTTCTGGAACTTTCTTGCTTTACCATGATCCAGCGGATGTTGGCAATTTGATCTCTGGTTCCTCTGGCTTTTCTAAAACCTGCTTGAACATCAGGGAGTTCACAGTTCACGTATTGCTGAAGCCTGGCTTGGAGAATTTTGAGCATTACTTTACTAGCAGGTGAGATAAGTGCAATTGTGCAGTAGTGTGAGCATTCTTTGGCATTGCCTTTCTTTGGGATTGGAATGAAAACTGACCTTTTCCAGTCCTGTGGCCACTGCTGAGTTTTCCAAATTTGCTGGCATATTGAGTGCAGCACTTTCACAGCATCATCTTTCAGGATTTGAAACAGCTCAACTGGAATTCCATCACCTCCACTAGCTTTGTTCGTAGTGATGCTTTCTAAGGCCCACTTGACTTCACTTTCCAAGATGTCTGGCTCTAGATTAGTGATCACATCATCATGATTATCTGGGTTGTGAAGATCTTTTTTGTACCATTCTTCCATGTATTCTTGCCACCTCTTCTTAATATCTTCTGCTTCTGTTAGGTCCATACCATTTCTGTCCTTTATTGAGCCCATCTTTGCATGAAATGTTCCCTTGGTATCTCTAATTTTCTTGAAGAGATCTCTAGTCTTTCCCAATCTGTTGTTTTCCTCTATTTCTTTGCATTGATCGCTGAAGAAGTCTTTCTTCTCTTCATGCTATTCTTTGGAACTCTGCATTCAGATGCTTATATCTTTCCTTTTCTCCTTTGCTTTTCACCTCTCTTCTTTTCACAGCTATTTGTAAGGCCTCCCCAGAAAGCCATTTTTCTTTTTTGCTTTTTTTTTTTTTTTCCATGCAGATGGTCTTGATCTCTGTCTCCTGGACAATGTCACAAACCTCATTCCATAGTTCATCAGGCACTCTATCTATCAGATCTAGACCCTTAAATCTATTTCTCACTTCCACTGTATAATCATAAGGGATTTGATTTAGGTCATACCTGAATGGTCTAGCGGTTTTCCCTTCTTTCTTCAATTTAAGTCTGAATTTGGCAATAAGGAGTTCATGATCTGAGCCACAGTCAGCTCCTGGTCTTGTTTTTGTTGACTGTATACAGCTTCTTCATCTTTGGCTGCAAAGAATATAATCAATTTGATTTCGGTGTTGACCATCTGGTGATGTCCATGTGTAGAATCTTCTCTTGTGTTGTTGGAAGAGGGTGTTTGCTATGACCAGTGCATTTTTCTTGGCAAAACTCTATTAGTCTTTTCCCTGCTTCATTCTGCATTCCAAGGCCACATTTGCCTGTTACTCCAGGTATTTCTTGACTTCCTACTTTTGCATTCCAGTCCCCTATAATGAAAAGGACATCTTTGTTGGGTGTTAGTTCTGAAAGGTCTTGTAGGTCTTCATAAATCCGTTCAACTTCAGCTTCTTCAGCATTACTGGTTGGGGCATAGACTTGGATAACTGTGATATTGAATGGTTTGCCTTGAAGATGAACAGAGATCATTCTGTCGTTTTTGAGATTGCATCCAAGTACTGCATTTCAGACTCTTTTGTTTACCATGATGGCTACTCCATTTCTTCTGAGGGATTCCTGCCTGTAGTAGTAGATATAATGGTCATCTGAGTTAAATTCACCCATTCCAGTCCATTTTAGTTTGCTGATTCCTAGAATGTCAACATTCACTCTTGTCATCTCTTGTTTAACCACTTCCAATTTGCCTTGATTCATGGACCTGACATTCCAGGTTCCTATGTAGTATTGCTCTTTACAGCATCGGATCGTGCTTCTATTACCAGTCACATCCACAGCTGGGTATTGCTTTTGCTTTGACTCCATCCCTTCATTCTTTCTGGAGTTATTTCTCCACTGATCTCCAGTAGCATATTAGGCACCTATGACCTGGGGAGTTCCTCCTTTGGTATTCTATCATTTTGCCTTTTCCTACTGTTCATGGGGTTCTCAAGGCAAGAATACTGAAGTGGCTTGCCATTTCTTTCTCCAGTGGGCCACACTCTGTCAGCGTGAAGCCACAGTTAGGAATAGTAATAATCATATTATCATTATGATTATTATTATCTTGTACTTATTGATTACTTTCTATATTTCAGGCTTTGGATCAAGTAAATTAGGAAATTATGTTATAGCATCACTAACACATTTTATCCCTGCTTTGATGATCTGGTGATTGAGGCTCAGAGAAGCTAAGCAGTTCACCCAATTGACCCAACTAATAAATAATGGATCCAAGATTTTATCACACACTGTATATTTTCACACTTTCAATTTCTTATAAAGAAGTTACATTTCTTATTTTGAGACAGAAAGAGAGCCAGGTAATATATGTAGGGGCAATGAAGATTATATCCCAAAAGTATAAATGTTATGAAGATCAAGTGTATTCCTAGGTGAAAAGTGAAAGTCATTCTATCATGTCTGACTCTTTGCTACCCCATGGATTGCAGCCTGCCAGGATCCTCTGTCCATGGAATTCCCCAGGCAAGAATACTAGAGTGCATAGCCATTCATTTCTCCAGGGAATCTTCACAACCCGGGGATAGAACCCAGGTCTCCCATTTTGCACGTGGATTCTTTACTCTCTGAGTCACCAGGAAAGCCCAAGAATACTAGAGTGGGTTGCCATTTCCTTCTTCAGGGGATCTTCTTGACCTAGGGATCAAACCTGTGTCTCTTGCATTGGCAGGTGGATTCTTTACCACTGAGTTACCAGAGAAGCCCCTGACTTTGGCATTTGTTGATGTTGTTTAGTCACTAAGTCTTGCCCCATTCTTTGCTACCCTATGGACTGCAGCATGCCAGGCTTCTCTATCCTCCAATGTCTCCCAGAGTTTGCTCAAACTCATGTCCACTGAGTTGTTGATGCCATCTAACCATCTCATTCTCTGTCTCCTTCCTCTCCTCATGCCCTCAATCATTCCCAGCATCAGGTCTTTTCTGATGAATCAGCTTTTCATATCGGCTGGGAGAGGGGAATGGTTTTCCACTTTGGTATTCTTGCCTGGAGAATTCCATGGATAGAGGAGCTTGGCAGGCTACAGTCCATGGGGTCGTAAAGAGTCAGATATGACTGAGTGACTTGGGCAATGGCTGCCTTCTATTAGAGAAGGCCAGAATAAGGGTTCAAATGTATGCATGGCACCAAATGATACTATTCAAATATAAACCAGCCCACTGTCTAGTAGGCTGCTTGTTGAAGAGAAATTGATCTCAAAACTTTAAAGATAAATTCATCCTTTAGTGGACTTAATGCAATAATTTTAATAACTGGGAGATTTGTATTTATCTTAAGCTCTGTTGTACATAGTACTGGTGGCTGGGTGAAGTAAAACATCAGTATTTATACCTCCATCTGCAACTGTGTCTCCATATTAAAAAGGTAGCTATGGAAAATTCTGAAAGAGATGGGAATACCAGACCACCTGACCTGCCTCTTGAGAAACCTATATGCAGGTCAGAAAGCAACAGTTAGAACTGGACATGGAACAACAGACTGGTTCCAAATAGGAAAAGGAGTACGTCAAGGCTGTATATTGTCACCCTGCTTATTTAACTTCTATGCAGAGTATATCATGAGAAACGCTGGACTGGAAGAAGCACAAGCTGGAATCAAGATTGCCGGGAGAAATATCAATGACCTCAGATATGCAGAGGATACCACCCTTATGGCAGAAAATGAAGAGGAACTAAAAAGTCTCTTGATGAAAGTGAAAGAGGAAAATGAAAAAGAAAAAGTTGGCTTAAATCTCAACATTCAGAAAACTAAGATTGTGGCATCTGGTCCCATCACTTTATGGGAAATAGATGGGGAAAAGGGAAACAGTGTCAGACTTTATTTTTTTCAGCTCCAAAATCACTGCAGATAGTGACTGCAGCCATGAAATTAAAAGACGCTTACTCCTTGGAAGAAAAATTATGACCAACCTAGATAGCATATTTAAAAGCAGAGACATTACTTTGCCAACAAAGGTCCGTCTAGTCAAGGTTCTGTTTTCTCCAGTAGTCATGTATGGATGTGAGAGTAGGACTGTGAAGAAAGCTGAGCACCAAAGAATTGATGCTTTTGAACTGTGGTGTTGGAGAAGACTGTTTTTTCCCCCCATTTATTTCACTTTTTATTTTAATTTTTAAAGTTTATTTTGTTTCTTTTTTATTATTTATTTATTATTATTATTTTTTTTACTTTACAATATTGTCTTGGTTTTGCCATGCTTCAACATGAATCTGCCTCCAACTAGTCCATTCTGAAGGAGATCGGCCCTGGGATTTCTTTGGAAGGAATGATGCTGAAGCTGAAACTCCTGTGCTTTGGCCACCTCCTGCGAAGAGTTGATTCACTGGAAAAGACTCTGATGCTGGGAGGGATTGAGGGTATCAGGAGAAGGGGACGACAGAGGATGACATGGCTGGATGGCATCACTGAGTCAATGGACGTGAGTCTGAGTGAACTCCGGGAGTTGGTGATGGACAGGGAGGCCTGGCTTGCTACGATTCATGGGGTTGCAAAGAGTCGGACGCGACTGAGCGACTGAACTGAACTGAACTGAACTGCGTGACATAGGGAAACCCTTGCTGATTGCAGATCCTGAGCCATGGAAAAGACATTTCCCAAGTGGAGCCACCACAGAAATGTATGAATCAGGCAAAACACTTAGGGAAAGGGAACTACCATAATTGTTGTCACTGTCAGCTCTAATGGACAAAGATAGTTTGGTCTACCTGTAGGACTGGTTGGTCCTGTAAAGAGGGTTGGGTCATTTACTTTGCAATATTAAAGGAGGAAATCAACTTCTATATTAGTCTGGAATAGTCCTAATGGTCTACATGTCTGATTAGATAAGTGAAGTGAAGTGAAGTCGCTCAGTCGTGTCCGACTCTTTGCGACCCCATGGACCATAGCCTACCAGGCTCCTCTGTCCATGGGATTTTCCAGGCAATAGTACTGGAGTGGATTGCCATTTCCTTCTCCAGGGGATCTTCCCGACCCGGGGATCAAACCCAGGTCTCCCGCATTGTAGACAGACGCTTTACTGTCTGAGCCACCAGAGAAGTCCTCGATTAGATAAGAGAACATAGTTAATATTTCTCTAAATTATTAAATATTTACCACACATATATGATATTCTGTTTAGAAATATTTGCTCCAATTATTGCAATATTCCCATGAGGTAGAACTTTTATTATACCTTTTTTAGTAAAATAGTTTAGAAAACAGGATCAAAGAAATATACATATCTGTATTAACAGTAGAGCCTATACTTGAAACTGATCAATTTACTTAGAATCTAGAGCTTTCAGTTACTATACTAAAGTAATAATCTCTAAGTAGCATCAGTAGTGATTACAAGGCAGATGGAGGCGAATAGTTCTAGGAACAAAGAAAGATGATTTAAATGCTTGTAACTGACTTGCAACTGAAGGAAGAGAGGTTAAATAGGATCAGGGCTCAACCTATCAGATCAGAGCTGAGAAGGGAGTTAACCATAAACACAAGAATTCCATGCAAGATCCCAGACATGAAGAAAAACTAGAGTGTAAATAGACAATTGAATGAGATTTAAGACAGGATTAATGAGAAATATTTTTCCTCAGGTTTTGTGAGATCTCATGGACACTAGATAGCGGGCTTATTGCTACATGATCACCTAGAAATGGCTTATTGGTAGCTATGGCCTTCTACTGCCCATTGATCAGGATTGCCTCAACACTGGTCTGTAATCAAAGCCTGTGAGTGACAGACCTTGATGACTGACAAATATAAACTGTTACTTTTAAGTTTACATCTCAAAGTTCTTGTGGCCCATGGAACCATGAACTACATATTTTATAAGATAATTTATGGCTTGCCTTTCAAATACAGAACTGTGTAAATATATCAGAGTCTCACGTCAATATATTATTTGTTACAGAAAAGCATTCAGTGTTGAGTAGGCCTGTTTTGGACACCATGCAAGACAATATTACTTCAGTTCAGTTCAGTTCAGTTCAGTCACTCAGTTGTGTCCGACTCTTTGTGACCCCATGAATCGCAGCACGCCAGGCCTCCCTGTCTATCACCAACACCCAGAGTTCACTCAGACTCATGTCCATTGAGTCGGTGATGCCATCCAGCCATCTCATCCTCTGTCATCCCCTTTTCCTCCTTCCCTCAATCCCTCCCAGCATCAGAATCTTTTCCAGTGAGTCAACATGAGGTGGCCAAAGTATTGGAGTTTCAGCTTTAGCATCATTCCTTCCAAAAACACCCAGGGCTGTTCTCCTTCAGAATGGACTGGTTGGATCTCCTTGCAGTCCAAGGAACTCTCAAGAGTCTTCTTCAACACAACAGTTCGAAAGTATCAATTCTTCAGCGCTCAGCTTTCTTCACAGTCCAACTCTCACATCCATACATGACTACTGGAAAAACCATAGCTTTGACTAGATGGACCTCTGTTGGCAAAGTAATGTCTCTGCTTTTGAATATGCTATCTAGGTTGGTCATAACTTTCCTTCCAAGGAGTAAGCGTCTTTTAATTTCATGGCTGCAGTCACCATCTGCAGTAATTTTAGAGACCCCCAAAATAAAATCTGTTACTGAAGCATAAAACAACTTATATGCCAATATCACTTAAAATTTAACATTAAAATCTCCAGTCTGTCAGCCCTTGAATATCATAACTTCATGAGTCCGCTTCTATGTGGGTTTTTTTTTTATCCCCAATAACAAATAGTGCAGTACTACAATCTATAGATGTACAGAAAACTCTGATGTAGATCACTTACTGTGAGTTATGCATGGATTTATGACTTTGGGGAGGTTCAGCACCTCTAATCTCTGAGTTTTTCAAGGGTCAACTGTATATAGAAACATCAACCTATTGAAAGAGGATAGATAGGTTTATATTTATCACCATTTCAAGTGCCCATTCAGATTTGTTTTCTAATTCATTGGGAAGATCAACATGTATTGATAAATAATAGGTGAAATTGATAATGTTCATCTATGAACTAAGAAAAAAGGCAGTTCCATGATCTTTCTGGTACATGCCCCTGAGTTTTCCAAAGTCGCATTTGTTTCTTTTTTTTTCCACGTTTCCATATGTGCTCAGTCGCTCAGTCATGTCTGACTCTTTGTAAACCCATGAACTGTAGCCCGCCAGGCTCCTCTGCCCATGGGATTTTCCAGGCAAGAATACTGGAGTAGGTTGCCATTTCCATATACTATCTATCAGTCTGTTTTGATCTCAAATGGATATCTGACACAAGGGTGAATAGATTAAAATTCCAAATGTTCTGAAATTGAAATGCATTCAGTATTTTTGTGCCAAGTTGAGGAAAAGTTTCAATACCAACCTTTTTCTTATTATCCTTTTCTTTCCTTGAATAGAGTTTCTACTGAATTGAAAAGAATCCCCACGCACCAAATGATACAGGGCTCAAAAAGGAGACTTGTGCTTAACGATCTATACAGACATATAATCAAGTAGTAATTGTAAACCTAGCTGATATGTGACTGGAGTACAGTGTTAATGAAATTTCACAGCGGTTCTGGTAAGATGGTGATGGTTATTAAAGCTGACCCCCTTCAGCAACGTAGATTGCCTTAGGTTTTAATTTTATTTTGACAGGATCCTTTATTACTTTTTCTGAAATCAATATTGACACACACAGCACACTGCAGAAACAGCTAAACAATGCAGACACTCAGCAGTGAAAATCTGAACAACAGGTGGTTTATATTTTTAGTTGCTACATATATCATCCACTGCAGAAAAATTATATATGACACATGGAAAAATGCTATGCATGCATTAATGCCATTGAATGCATTTAACGTAGGCTCCAACTTTATATCCAGTAAATATAAAAAGCAGTATGATCTGTCATCACTTTTGAAGGCTTCCTTAAAATGGATGGTTAAGAAAGGTTACTATAAGTTTATATACCAATTCTACTTTGAAGTACAAAGGCAACTTTGAATGTAGACCTTAATTTTTTGAGACTACTTAAAACAAAACTCAGACAGGCAATACAATTTGATATATACAATGGATCTTATAGACTATCATATTAATTAAGCTTTCACAAGTAGAAATCTTTAGTTAAGTGACCTCACAACAAGAACCAGTATCTTAGGTAAATATGTTTTCTCTGAAAAGTATCACCTTTGAAATTTATGATTAAACGTTTCAACAAGTAAAATGACTGAGGACTTTCAGCTATAGTTCAAATGAGAATTGTTGTAATAAAATATTACAACAGATTGTAATATTTTATTATATATTTATTATTGTATATCAAAATTCTCCAAGCCAGGCTTCAACAATATGTGAACTGTGAAATTCCAGGTGTTCAAGCTGGTTTTAGAAAAGGCAGAGGAACCAGAGATCAAATTGCCAAAACGTACTGGATCATCGAAAAAGCAAGAGAGTTCCAGAAAAACATCTATTTCTTCTTTATTGACTATGCCAAAGCTTTTGACTGTGTGGATCACAATAAACTATGGAAAATTCTGGAAGAGATGGAAATATGAGACCACCTGACTGGCCTCTTGAGAAACCTGTATGCAGGTCAGGAAGCACCAGTTAGAACTGGACATGGAACAACAGACTGGTTCCAAATAGGAAAGTGAGTACCTCAAGGCTGTATATTGTCACCCAGCTTATTTAATTTATATGCAGAGTACATGATGAGAAACGCTGGGCTGGAGGAAGCACAAGCTGAAATCAAGATTGCTGGGAGAAATATCAATCACCTCAGATATGCAGATGACACTACCCTTATGGCAGAAAGTGAAGAAGAAAGTGAAAGAGGAAAGCAAAAATGTTGACTTAAAGCTCAACATTCAGAAAACTAAGATCATGGCATCTGGTCCCATCACTTCATGGGAAATAGATGGGGAAACAGTGTCAGACTTTATTTTTTTCTGGTCTCCAAAATCACTGCAGATGGTGATTACAGCCATGAAATTAAAAGACACTTACTCCTTGGAAGGAAAGTTATGACCAACCTAGATAGCATATTGAAAAGCAGAGATATTACTTTGCCAACAAAGGTCTGTCTAGTCAAGGCTATTGTTTTTTTCCAGTAGTCATGTATGGATGTGAGAGTAGGACTGTGAAGAAAGCTGAGTGCCGAAGAATTGATGCTTTTAAACTGTGATGTTGGAGAGGACTCTTGAGAGTCCCTTGGACTTCAAGGAGATCCAACCAGTCCATCCTAAAGAAGATCAGTCCTGGGTGTTCATTGGAAGGACTGATGCTGAGGCTGAAACTCCAATACTTTGGCCACCTCATGCAAAGAGTTGACTCATTGGAAAAGACCCTGATGCTGGGAGGGATTGGGGGCAGGAGGAGAAGGAGGATGAGATGGCTGGATGGCATCACTGACTCAATGGATGTGAGTCTGAGTGAACTCCAGGAGCTGGAGAAGGACAGGGAGGCCTGGCGTGTTGTGATTCATGGGGTCACAAAGAGTCGGACACGACTGAGCAACTGAACTGAACTGATTTTCCTTTTACCACTGAGTGTCAAAAAAGACAAAAGCTTTCTGAAGAGCAGATACTTTCCCAATCTTTCTCACTTTGGTAGATACTGTTTTTCAATGCCTATAGTTGTCACAATCAGTCTGCCTGGAACTGTTCTTTCAGGTCTCCACTTGTCTACAATCATCATCTCTAAGATTCTCCCAACAGTGCCAATATTTTTTCTCTGAACGTCACTGAGTTGTATGCTCTTGTACCCAAACCTGAAATCTTAGGCACTCAGTTGTGTCCAGCTCTTTGCAACCCCATGAACTGTAGCCTGCCAGACTCCTCTGTCCATGGAATTCTCCAAGCAAGAATGTTGGAGTGGGTTGTCAGTCCCTAGAGAAGGACCTAGGGATTGAACCCTAGTCTCTGGCATTGCAGGCCAATTCTTTACCCTTTGAACCACCAGGGAAGCACAAAGCTCCCTCCAAAAGCTCACCATTAATTTGCACATGTTCAGTTCTCTGTACTCTGTTCTGTTTTAAACCTTTCTAAACTTTGCTTGTTGTGACCATCTTCCTTCCCTGAAGTCCTAACCCATAGAGTAGTATTAAACAATTTCTCTATATGTTTATCTCTGAATTCATTTACTTTAATGCTGTTGCTGCTGCTTCATAGCCTATAAACATGGCCCTTTCCTAAATATTTTGTCATTTCTTTTCTGCTTTCATGTTGTTTGTACCTTCTCTTTTCATGGTTTCATTTCTTAATCCTCCTGGTTCTCTATTGTTTGTATAGGCATTACTCTAAAAATTTTCTAATTTTTGCCTCATCTTTAATTAGGTACTAGTAAGTTTTTTTTTTTTTCAATAATTCCATTAAAAAAGCATTTGGAGTGAAAATACTCAGAATGGTTAAAAACAACCACCCAAGAATAAGCTTGCTTTTATGCTGGAGACTGTCCCCAAAACTATCAAAGGATCACTTGTGAGTAATTACATGGATTTCAATTAATATAACTCATATATTAAAATGAATTATAGAAAAAAGATTATGTAAGAATATGGAAAATAGGTTATATTATCAGAAGTTAAATTGATTAGCTTGATTTTTATGACAGGCAAATAAATAAATGGTGAATTATAATTCCTAAACTATATATAAATTTTTCTTCATTTTGCATAAAAAATGAGAAATACTCTTTGAAGTTGTGAAGCCTTGCCATTACATTTATGCTCACTAAGCAGTGTACCATAATTATTTAACTAGAGTTTCTATATTTTTGTGTATACAGCATCGCTGAGCCATTAGAAACCCTGTATTATTGTGTTTTTGTTTTTTTTTGCAATTACCTGAACATCCCCTGGGTCCAAGAAGATGAATAAGTTTTTCTAGAATGCTGACTCTCTTACCCTATTAGGAATGATTCTGCTTGTTGTTTCTACTGTATAAACCTAATTTTATTGGTGTTTATTTAACAACCTCAGATTTCTTTTGAAGTTAATTTTAAAAGCCTTTTAAAGACTATATAAATATAATGGGAAGGTAACTAATGTCTTCCTACTGAAGTTATTCACTCATATACAAAAATAATGCCACTATTATATAATTTTTTCTTATTTTATTCAAATAATTTTTTTTCCTTTGCAACACTGAGAGCACCGGTTTACTCACTCCACTGAGAATATGCAAAGAGCAAACACACAAGGAACAATTAAGTGTGTCCCCAAAATTGGAGTATGTGGGATTTAAGTTAGTAATAAATATAAAATGTCCTCACTGTAGATACTATCATACAATAAATATCATTTGAAGTTATTTGGTTGGATTATATATGTTACTATTACACACTCATTAGCTTTTAATTGACTTCAATCAGAAGGAAGAAATATAGACAAAATGACTCTCAATAGAATTCCTCCACAATACTATTCATCAATAGTATTCATCTTCAGTCAGTTGAACACAGACTGTGACAACTATGGGCATTGAAAAACAGGATGAATACTATTGACAACGATAGGCATTCTTTTTTTAAAAAAGTAAAACTTCTTTTCTAAGATTAAATTTTATTAGAATAGTTGATTTACAATGTTGTATTAGTTTCTGCCATACATTAAAGAGAATCAGTTATACATACACATATATCTGCTTCTTTTTAGATTATATTCCCATATATGTCATTACAGAGTATTGAATAGAATTTCCTGTGCTATATTAAGTTGGTGCAAATGTAACTGCAATTTCAGACAATGAATTTTTAATCACTATAACTAGGCTCAAACATATCTTTATTAATCAGTATAGGAACCATTACAATCAGCAGATTTTTGTCAATGCAAAATAAGTTTGTTTATTCCTATAGCATAAAAATCCACACTTCAGGATTCAGCAAATTTTGGAAAACATTTTCTGCTTCCTGTTGGTTGTAGACATATTTTCCCTGCAAAAAGATTTCCAGATACTTGAAGAAGTGGTAGTCAGTTGGCAAAAGGTCAGGTGAATATGGTAGATAAGGCAAAACTTCATAGCCCAATTTGTTCTATGTTTGAAGTGTTGGTTGTACAAAGTGCAATTGGGTGTTGTCATGGAGATGAATCAGACACTTTCTGTTGAACAATGGTGGCTGCAGGCATTGCAGTTTTTAATGCATCTCATCAATTTACTGAGCATACTTCTCAGATATAGTGGTTTCACAAGGATCATAAAGCTATAGTGGATCAGACCAGCAGCAGACCACCAAACAGTAGTCACGAGCTTTGTGTGTGTTTGTGTAAGTGTGACTTTGGGAAGTGCTATGGATCTTCTTGGTCCAACCACTGAGCTGGCTGTCACCTGTTGTCATATAAAATCACTTATTTTTCACACATCACAATCCAATCAAGAAATGGTTCATGTTGTATTAGAATCCATAGAATAAGAGAATAAGAATAAGAGAAGATAACACTTCAAAACAATAATTTATTTTTTATTTTATTTTTTAATTTTCAGTCAGCTTATGAGGAACCCATTTATTTTTTCACCTTCCCAGGTTGCTTCTGAAGCGACTTAGCTGCAGTAGCAGCAGCATTATCTGTTGTATACATCCATGGTCATGTTCAGTTATGTCTGACTCTTTGTGACCCTTTGTACTGTAGCCCACCAGGTTCCTCTTTCCATGGGATTTTCCAGGCAAGAATACTAGAATGGATTGGCATTTTTTCTTTGTATCTATAAGCCTTTTATTTTGACTGTTTTGTCTTTTAGATAAGTGAGGTCATGTGGTATTTGTCTTTTTCTTGCATCTTTCACTTTGCACAACACATTCTATATGCCAAATGATCATAGAATGGTTGATGTTGAGTTCTTTGGCAATTTCTCATGTAGTTGTAAGTACTCTTGCCTGGAAAATCCCATGGATGGAGGAGCCTGGTAGGCTACAGTCCATGGGGTCATGAAGAGCTGGACACAACTGAGCAACTTCACTTTCTCTTTTCACTTCCATACATTGGAGAAGGAAATGGCAACCCACTCCAGTATTCTTGCCTGGAGAATCCCAGGGACAGAGGAGCCTGGTGGGCTACCATCTATGGGGTCACACAGAGTTGGACACAACTGATGTGACTTAGCAGCAGCAGCAGCATGTAGTTGTAAGAGGATTGGCTTCAGTGATTGCTCTCAGTTGATCATTGTCAACTTCTGATAGCTGGCCATTACATTCATCTTCAAGGCTTGTATCTCCTTTGTATAACTTCTTGAACTACCACTGCCCTGTACATTTGTTAGCAGTTCCTGGGTCAAATGCATTGTTGATGTTGCACATTGCCTCTGATGTTTTGTGACACATTATGAACTCAAATAAGAAAATCACTGAAATTTGCATTTTGTCTAACATCATTTCTGTAGTCTAAAATAAATGTAAAGTAAAAAGCAAGTAATAAGTTATTAGCAAAAAATAAAAATAAAGCGAGAAATACACATTAAAATGATGTATAACATAACCACATCTATTTAAGAATGTATTCCAATATTAAATGGCAAAATTCAGCAATGCAAAACTGCAATTACTTTTGCACCTATCTAATAGTAGGTTCTTATTATCTATTGTCAGAGAAGGCAGTGGCACCCCACTCCAGTACTCTTGCCTGGAAAATCCCAAGGATAGAGAAGCTTGGTATGCTGCAGTCCATGGGTCGCTAAGAATTGGACATGACTGAGCGACTTCATTTTCACTTTTCACTTTCATGCATTGGAGAAGGAAATGGCAACTCACTCCACTATTCTTGCCTGGGAATCCCAGGGATGGCAGATCCTGGTGGGCTGCCGTGTATGGGGTCGCACAGAGTTGGACACTACTGAAGGGACTTAGCTGCAGTAGCAGCAGCATTATCTATTGTATACATCCATGGTCATGTTCAGTTATGTCTGACTCTTTGTGACCCTTTGTACTGTAGCCCACCAGGTTCCTCTCTCCATGGGGTTTTCCAGGCAAGAATACTAGAATGGACTGGCATTTTTTCTTTGTATCTATAAGCCTTTTATTTTGACTGTTTTGTCTTTTAGATAAGTGAGGTCATGTGGTATTTGTCTTTGTCTTGCATCTTTCACTTTGCATAACACGTTGTAGATCCATTTGTGATATTGAAAATGGCATGATTTCATTTCTTTATTGGCTGAGTAATATCTTACTGAAGATATATATATATATCTCTAAAATCCCAACATATATATATGTACACACACACACACACACACACACCCCACATCTTATTTATGGACACTTAGGCTACTTCAACCCACTCCAGTGTTCTTTCCTGGAGAATCCCAGGGATGGGGGAGCCTGGTGGGCTGTTGTCTATGGGGTTGCACAGAGTCAGACACGACTGAAGTGACTTAGCAACAGCAGCAGCAGCAAGCTACTTCGATATTTTGACTATTGCAAGTATGCTGTAATGAATCCATTATCAATGTGAATTCTATTTAGCTAGATAAGACATCAAATAATTGCACATCAGATAAGTTATAATGATAATTTTCAATTTAAATCATAAAGACAATTTGATAAAGACATAAAAACAATGTACCAAATAAATTATTTTGTCTCTGTAGATTAAATAATATATATAAATCTATGGCCTTACTATTTTAGACATACATAATACATACAAAAATAAATCTCTCCTAAGGCCACAAAAGTAAGATGTGTCATCAAACCATCTCAAATTTCCTAAAAGTTAGATTTATCTAGTTTACTTTTTCTCAGAATTCTCTTTGTTTTCTTGCAAAAATAGGAAAAATTTAAAAATCTACTTCAGGATATCATGTTGATCACATTAGATTGAGTTTATTCAAGTTTCTCAGAAGACTTTTTGAAAGTACACCCCCCATTCCCCAATACAATGTTTTATCTTTTAATACCAGATTACTTTATGTTATAACTCTGTTAACTCTACTTCCAAAACTTTCCTTGGTTGACAATGCTGGTATGGAAAATTTATTATAAAACAGATTACATGTGAGGCTTTTCTAGCAGTGCCTAACAACTAAAACAAAAAACAGAATGTTAGAGTTGATTTCATGGACATTTTTTCTTGAGTTCTCTTAATTCCTTTCAGAGTCTCTGCTTTACTTTTTTCATTTTCTCCAAAGAAACTTATTAGAATTCAGAACTGAGGGAATTGTCCCATAAATCCCTAAACATAGAAGCAAAAAAAGAAATTTGAAACTAAAAATATTCCTTTTTTTTTCTCTCAGTGAAGTCTCCTCTATCAAGTACTTCTGAAAATTGAATATCCCTTGCCTAATATATTTTCATATATTCATTTTCAAATAAGCTGGAGATCATTTTACAAATACTCATATTGGATTGTAGGTTTTCTACTTCAGCTAGCAAACAAAGGGCTTTGTATTGATCCTTTCATTTTCACATATATGTAGACTGAATATTATCTACCTCATATTATTGTTGGCTCATTTATATTTGCACTATAAAGTCAAAAGTTACAATAGGTAATCTAAAAGGTCAGTCCATCAAAGATTATCTAAGGCAAAGTTTAGCATATAGGAGTCAAAGGTCATGGAACCTGCATGCAGGACCCTCTGTCAAACCACGCTTACTGTCACCATAACGTTGTACTCAATAGAATGGCGTTAGAGACTGGAATAGATAGTAGAACTGGGAGTATAGATCAGTATCTAACATACCTATTGTGTATTCCCAGTAAACCGACAGGCCTGTTCAATACCACAATATAACTATAACACTAGGTCTTAATTTTGCATGGATTTTAAGTCTCTTTTCTTTGTTTTTAGGAAAATGTCTTTTTTACTAAATGGGTAAGCAAAACTGGATATTGTTTTACTTATTCTTATGATATTCTTATGAAGAAGGCAAATGTCAACGCTTATAATCTTTACCTTGTGAATAGGGCAGGTGTTAAAAGATGAAACTGTTTTTGTCAGTTTGAAAGCTGAAACTAGAATTCCTAAGAATACTCATTCATGGTCAGTGCTCTTTCCCTACAGTTGTCTTTTACTTTGGAAGAATGCAAAGATTATAGTCCACACATAATGTGTAATGTTTGACTCTGCATGTATCCAGTTTGTGTTTGCCTTCAGAATGATCTCCCTATCTACTGATACTAGTGCAATTAATGCTAATTATGGGCTTTCCAGGTGCCTCAGTGGTAAAGAATCCTCCTGCCAATGCAGGAGACATGGGTTTGATCTTGAGGTTGGGAAGATCCTCTGGAAAAGAAAATGGCAACCCTCTCCAATATTCTTGCCTGGGAAATCCCATAGACAGAGGAGCTTGGCAGGCTATAGTCCATGGGGTCTCAAAAGAGTCAGACACAACTTAGGGACTGAACAACAACAATGCTAAAAATTGTGTTTACCAGTTGACCTTCAAAAACATACATACCTTGACAAAATTTTTAAGAACAAATTTATAAGGAATATTTGTAATCATTTATAGATACTGGACTACTTAAACGTGTTTTAAAATTATATATTACATGTTATAGAATATGTAATTATATATTACAAAGTATAAAAGTCAATTGTTTCTAGAGCTGGTTTATATTGTCTCACAGAGCATATTATTAAATTTTCAGGACTTTCATAAGTACAAACTGGTTTTATATATACATAGCAAAAATAAAGTAAAAACAAAGGTAATACATACTAAAAACTTACTGTTTCCTAATTATGTTATGGCACTTTACTTTTCTCTCTGCTCTATACATCTTGTATGTGTATATTTGAAATACTATGTGACATTGTGCTGCCAAGGCTCTCTTTTCAAGTACTCTTTCAGTGAAGTCACTTTAGGAGCTTGAATTTGGCCACAGTGGGAGGGCTTACACCATTGAAGTTGGCAATTTTCATAGACCAGATCTTAATTTATTGTTTTATTCATTGTCTAAACTCGGCTCTGTAGATTAGCTGCTTGTTTTTATACAATAATTGTTATGGGAACCTAGGCATGCTGGTTGTTTTTGTACTTCAATAACAGAGTTGAGTAGTCATAACAAAAAGTCATGTGGCTAGCAAGCTTGAATCATATACTACCTGGCCCTTTAAGAAGTTTGCAAAAACCTTGTTCTGTACTCATGAAAGCAATGGAAAAATTGCTAATAATGCAGTTGAACTTTAAAAGTGTGTTGTGACTTTGGCTGTTATACTGTGAATAATACAGAATAATAAAAATTTATTATTGAAAAAATTATCCATTTCACCAAAGTCCCTAACATTACTGATAAGTGACATTTTAATGCATATCTTCTTTGTTTCACTTGCATCATGCTCATTAAGGTAAATAAAAATATCCACCAACATTTGTCAAAGTTATATTTATTAATGACTGGGCAAACATAGTGGCTATAGATACAAGCATTTATCAAAAGCCTATAAAAACATGTTGAGAAAATCAATTTCCTGTATGGAATTTAGAATAAAGAGTACTGCCTATTTTTTAATGGAGAGACAGGTTCATCCTTTATCAGAACACTACCACCTAAATCTGTGTGCTTTTACCTTCCTTAAATCTATTATACAGTTATATAATTTTATTATATAAATACAACTATACAATGGTATGTACTGTACATATACCTAATATAATATGCAGTTTATTGTATATTATTTTTGACTGTGTTAGTCACAAATAATTTGCAAATTGGATTTATTTGAAGAATTGGCAAAATTCATACACAGAAAGAGATGAATTATTATACTATGAAAAAGCTATTACACCCATTGCAACTTTATAGAAAAAAATCATATTACTAGTTTTATACAGCTATCAGTTTATTGATCCAACTGTTTCTAGAAAAGCAACCGTTTTAAATAGACTGCTTTTATCAAATTACCAAACACTTTTTCCACTTTTTATCTAATCATTAATAGGTAGAATTAGAGATACAAAAAGTCTGAACAATCAGTGTGCAGTGTATTGTCTTATGTAAAAAGTTAAAAAATAGAGAATCATCTTTCTCCACAATCAAGAAGTAAGGCTTTATTTTTTTCATTTTTCACAAAATAGCAAAAATTACCTCATTAATAGTTTTTCACTATCAAGACTGAATTACTTCCTCAACTTGTTAGAACTCCAAGAGGACTCAATAATTTCACATTTATTGAAAGAAATTGAAGGAGGCAGACTGTAATCTAGGGCTGTGTAATTCAGTATTTCAATGAATTTTATATTCAGCATGAACCAACAAAGCTTACATGATGAGTATTTCAGTTGTTGAATGACTCCCTTACAGTTCCATTGTGAGTAAGCTATTCTATAGTATATTTCAGAAATTAGGTTTTGAAGCTTCAGTGAAAGTAAATTTCAGTGTTCTCCACTCTAGCTATAGGATATATGAAGAGAAAAGATTGAAAACAACAAAAACTAAAAGTAACTTAGTAATATATTGTTTAAAGAAATGGAAACTAAAACAAATACAATTTATTCCAACTAATTGGTAAAATACATATCTGCGAATTAAAATAGAATGTTGATTGTAGTTGCTGGTTTTGATGGAGAAAATTGATGAAGGATAGAAGGAAACACCTGTGGAGATTGGACAATATAAAAGCAATTTATCAAATTAAGACGTATTTTTCTTTATATAGTACAGTAGAGGCTATGCTGCTGCTGCTGCTACAGCTATAGAACTGGGAAATTAAGGATTGTATCTACAGGGATGCATGGATATATTTGTCAAGTTTTGCTGAGGAACTGATTAAAGACTGGGCAAGGTGATGGCACCCCACTCCAGTACTCTTGCCTGGAAAATCCCATGGACGGAAGAGCCTGGTAGGCTGCAGTACGTGGGGTCGCGAAGAGTCGGACACGGCTGAGCGACTTCCCTTTCACTTTTCACTTTCATGCATTGGAGAAGGAAATGGCAACCCACTCCAGTGTTCTTGCCTGGAGAATCTCAGGGACGGGGGAGCCTGGTGGGCTGCCATCTATGGGGTCACACAGAGTCGGACATGACTGAAGTGACTTAGCAGCAGCAGCAGCAAGTATTCTTCAGATGAATTACAATAGGAGTTTCCTGGCGTGGTTCCAAGCCTGCAACACTGGTTGTTCATAACAGAGAACTAGCCTCTGTCTATTTTATTTTGTCTTGTTCATGTTTGGTGGGAACCTGCAGAATTTGATTGAAATACTACCTGGGAGGCAAGAGTCATATAGAAGGGAAGTGCCATAATAGAGATGAGGCTTTAAAAGAGATGATGCCACAAGAGATCGAATAACAAGGTCCAGATGCAGTAGTAATAGTAAATTGAAACAGATGAGCACATCTGGGCCACAAATATAAATAGTGTGCTAGAATTTGCTGGTGACTGATGCATGCGGCCTTTTAAACCCATGGAGAACTTTAAAAACTTTGATGCTCAGGCTATAGCTCAGAATAGTTAAGTTAGAGCCTCAGGACGTAGGACCCAAGCATTCTTTTTTTTTTTTTTTAAAGTTTCCCAGATCTTTCCAAAGTGCAACAAAGTTGACATCTGTCTTAAAATAATTTAAAGAACAGATTGCATGTTAGAATAACCTGGAAGGTTTGGTGCACCAATGCCTGATTCCCTCCCAAAGCTAATCAATTCAATCTCTGGGGATAAGGCCTCAGAGTGGAGATTAACTGTGTAATTTAGACACCAATTTATGTCTCATTTATTTTCACTAAAGTAATTCCAGTCTGGGACAATATGAAACCAAATGAATTGAAAAAACTACAAGGATGCCAAAAAATGAGTAATGGTTTACTTCATGAAAGCTATTATATGTTCTTCACACTTGAACTTTATTACGTTTTAATTTGATTACCCTGTGTATAAAAATATATTAAATGCAAGTTTAACATTTCAGGTATCATTATCATTTCACAGTATTGTAATTTTTATGAAAATACTATTTGATTTGAAATTTCTAATGCTGAAAACATTTGACTTTTAAGGAAATGGCAACCCACTCCAATATTCTTGCCTGGAGAATCCCAGGGACAGAGGAGCCTAGGGGGCTGCCGTCTGTGGGGTCGCACAGAGTTGGACAGGACTGAAACGACTTAGCAGCAGTGCTCTGTAGTTAAAGAACTAAAATAGAAACTCCCTAAAACCAATTCAACCAAGAGGATTCAATTCCTTCAGCCCCCATTTTGTAATTCTTCATTGTCATGAAAGTCAAAGCATGTGAGTAATACTGTTCTTCAACACTGTGAAGGGAAATTGTTACATCAATAATTAATGCTCTGAAAGGTTAAATTTAATTTGAAAGTAGGTGATTTTCTCTCACCAGAGTTATGGACATTGAAGGTGACAGACTTCCTTGTCATGGGAAAGCTAATGCTAATTGGGTAGCTTTTCTTACATTGTGCAGAGTTACCAATATAATTTCTGTTTATCAACTGTTGGAGAAAAAAGTTTTCTTTTACTTTAAAACCGAGGGAGCGAATTTAGAATGAAATTAGAATGAAATTTTAAATTTGACAAAAAGGAAAGTGCTGTCAGAGAGCATGCATCCTGAAAGTAAACTGAAACTTTAGGAATACATAATAGAAATAAATTTATTTTCTGAGACAAATGGAATTCTGATTTTCACTGTAAGATATTTTTATAATTTCCTTGTTTTAATTTACAACATTTTCTTGAAGATATATGGCTTTCATTACTACATTCAGAGAGAAATTCTATACAGTTGTAGATAAGCCTCTAGTTAAAAGAGCTACTTGAAGGAAGAAGAATGCAAATGAATAATTAGCTCTGTAGCAATATCTGATTTACTGGTCTAGTTAACTACACTAATTAAATCAAAGTGCATCACAATTTATTATTGGAAGGCATTTTATCCAAATGTTAAAAAAATTTTTATTCATGCACCATATAATGGTACAGTTTATTTTATTAATTTAAGTTGGATCAAGAATAGTCAAGTTTGACTTGTCAAGTGTTAACACATCAATCTAACTGATGTTGAAGAGTATGGCTTTACCTTTCTCAACTGAAAATGACTGTTACCTTAGTCTAGACAAATTTTTACGTGTAAACAGTGGTAGACACACACACACACACACACACACACACACACACACATACACACAGTCATTAGCTAGGCTCATAGCCAGAGGCTAGTCATTTTGTTGTGAGTCTCATGGAATGAAGAAAATGTTCCAGTGCCCTCCTCATAAAAGATTTTTTCAAGTACAAGTTTATTTTCAAACAAAAGAGGTACGTCTATGTATTATTTTCTATTGATTCTCTTAATTAAGTTACTTCATGATAATTTGCCAATAAAGCATTTAATTCATACCAATGAAAGATGTTCCTGAGTCTGAGAAGTGAAATTGAATATTTCTTGTCTTAGTAACACGTTTGGGTAAGACAAGTCCAGGGATATGCAGGGCTGAAGAGAAAGCTTTCACAGTTTATTCTTCATAAACAAATATTAAAGCCTAGAACACTAACATTTCTGAAGGTATATCAAGAATTATGGCCTGCACATCCATATAGAAAAACTTAAAGGAACCATGTGTATGTGTTGAAATAAGCACTTGCAGAGATGAGAAAATAATTGGGGGATCTCTCTACCACACTTTCTTTGTTAAAACAAAATTCTTCACTTATCTCCCACTAAGGGAAATCCATGTGTGATTTATGCTACACTATATTTAGTAGAAGATAGATGACTATTTGATGGAATAAATAGTAAATGGGCTTCATCATTAATCTATTACTTTATTTATATATGAACAACATGCTAAAGAAATGCCCCCATTCTATTCCATTCACATGTGAATTGGTGAAACTACAGAAGTTTGGATAGCTTACAATTTTAAAGCTTTTCTAAGGTCACTTAGAGAAATGGATGAGTTAGCAAACATCTATGATAGATAGCCTAAAGGGACATAACCTATTCACTAGTAAAGCTTGTGAGCTATGAAAATTGAGCAATTACCTGAGGAAATGCTTTGTGGAGCCATGACCCTTGTCCCTTGTTGTCTCCATGGAGACTACAGAAAAATGAATTGTGTATACTAGCTAAATAAATGTTGATATGCATTATGGGCAGAAAAGGACAATCATGATAAAATATAGCAAATATTTTTTTCTAAACCTTACCTATAAATCTTTGGTTGGTAGTTATCTACTTCATAGTCAAGAAAATTGAGGTCTACACCAGTTCCTCTTGATATGTGTAGAATCAAATGGCAAACTAAGAAATTATCAGATATTTTGAATTTATTGAAGTGATCTGTCCATTGAATTTTACCACCCTGATTGCTAGGGGTGGATATGCCAATAATGATGTATGTAAAAATGTAAAAAAAAATCATTTTCCCAAGATGTCTTCTTTCCCATTTTAATCATCTTCATTAAATTAATAAATGTGTGAGTGTCCAGGTCTTTTTCTTTCATCTCAAAAGTTTATCCACATCAACACATGGAATCTTCAGCCTTAGAAAAGATGAATTTAGAAGGAAAAAGAAACCCCTCCAGTCACCAGAGCAGGTGAATTACCAGGTGATAGTCATTAAGATAGCAAGTATTCAGCCAGATTTCTCTCTCATTTCTAATTTAAGAATTACTATATTAAGAAAGCAAGAGCAAAATTGTTTTTTGTTCCTCAAAAACAAAAACTGAACCTCTGTTGAAGGGAAAAATGGAAGAGAAAGGTAGTTTATTAAATTTCTTATTAAATCCACTGTCTCATTTTCATTTGATCAATCACCTTTACAAAGCTAAAACAAAACAGTGGTTTAGCAAGTGTTTAAAGTGTGTGCCTTTACAAATTGAGACAGCTTAGCTGAAGCAAGCATTTATGCATATGTGTTAACATTAGAGATATCTGTTCTTCAGTAATTTTGTGTTACTTTGTTTTCTCAGATCCTGCAAAGAAAACATGACCAATTGTTGTATAATGATGATGAATACAGAATAAAGTTGTTCCCTCTTATAAGGGGAATCTAAAGAAGTATTAAAAATTGACTATTTTCCTAATTACTCAGCTCTAATTCTTCATCCTATACTGAAGTGACCAAGGCAATACAACTTACTTTCTTCTTCTCTAGAGCACTTGTGGCTACATATATGACAGAAGTTCCTCTTCCATTATAATAGCAGTCATGGTGTTTAAAATTCAGAGATTCAGTTTAGGTTAAAAACAAACAAACAAATAAACAACTCTTAGAAAAGTAGCCCAAAATAAACATTTTTGTTAAAAATCTGCTTAATATAGCATGATATAAATCAGAATATTTTCAAGAACCATCATTCTAATTGTGTTCTAAAAATTGCAAGTTAAATGATTGAAAAATGAATTATTAGGGAAAATTTGTCTTCAGTCAAGCATTAACCTCTCTCTAAAGTAAGTGGTTCATTCTAAATAGTGGGAAAAAGTAGCACTTGGGTTTTTTTCTTTATTGTAAGTGACTTGATGACTGAACTTCAATGTAATTAATATGTTCAGTTCAGTTCAGTCACTCAGTCATGTCAGACTCTGTGACCCATGGATTGAAGCACACCAGGCTTTCTTGTCCATCACCAACTTCTGGAGTTCATTCAAACTCATGTCCATCAAGTCGGTGATGCAATCCAACCATCTCTTCCTTTGTCGTTTTCTTCTCTTCCTGCCCTCAATCTTTCCCAGCATCAGGGTCTTTTCAAATGAGTCAGTTCTTCATATCAGGTGACCAAAGTATTGGAGTTTCAGCTTCAGCATCAGTCCTTCCAATGAATTTTCAGGACTGATCTCCTTGAGGATGGACTGGTTGGATCTCCTTGCAGTCCAAGGGACTCTCAAGAGTCTTCTCCAACACCTCACTTCAAAAGCATCAATTCTTTGGTGCTCAGCTTTCTTTACAGTCCAACTCTCACATCCATACATGACCACAGGAAAAACCATAGCTTTGACTAGATGGACCTTTGTTGGCAAAGTAATATCTCTGCTTTTTAATAAGCTGTCTATGTTGGTCATAGCTTTTCTTCCAAGGAGCAAGCGTCTTTTAATTTCATGGCTGCAGTCACCATCTGCAGTAATTTTGGAGCCTCCAAAAGTAAAGTCTCTTACTATTTTCATTGTTTCCCCATCTATTTGGCATGAAGTGATGGGATCAGATGCCATGATCTTAGTTTTCTGAATGTTGAGTTTTAAGCCAACTTTTTCACTCCTCTTTCACTGTCATCAAGAGACTCTTTTTTTCCTCTCCATTTTCTGCCATAAGGGTGACGTCATCAGCATATCTGAAGTTATTGATTTTTCTTCTGGCAACCTTGATTCTAGCTTATGCTTCCTCCAGTCCAGCATTTCTCATGATATACTCTTCACAGAAGTTAAACAAACAAGGTGAAAATACCAGTCTGTTCTTCCATGTCCAGTTCTAATTAATCATTAGGATCACTTAAAATGCATTTTTGGCACAGAGATTATTAACAATAAAAATTTGTTTCAACCATCTACTCAGTGATTGTGTATTGAAGTTCAAGTGTTGTGAAATTCACAAATGAAAGCCCTATCAGAACTAAAAACTTAAGCTTCCATTCCTATCCTTTGCCTGAGGCATGCGTGTGTGCCTAGTCGTGTCCTACTTTTTGTGACCCCATAGACTGTAGCCTGCCAAGCTCCTCTGTCCATGGAATTTTCCAGGCCAGCCTACTGGAGTGAGTAGTCATTCCCTTCTCCAGGGGCTCTTCCCAACCCTGAGATTGAACCCAGGTTCCTGCATTACTGGCAGATTCTTTACCAGCTAATCATTAGGGAACCCCAAGAATACTGGAGTGGGTAGCCTGTTTCTTCTTTGGCAGATCTTCCTGACTCAGGATTTGAACTGGGGTCTCCTGCATTGCAGGTGAATTCTTTATTGGATGAGCTACCAGGGAATCCAGATATTGAGACATTTGAATTCAAATTTGTATTACTAAATACAAATTGTCGCCTTTAACAAAGTTTGCCAAATGCTAATGCTCAAACTACTGCACAGTTGCACTCATCTCACATGCTAGTAAAGTAATGCTCAAAATTCTCCAAGCCAGGCTTCAGTAATACGTGAACCGTGAACTCCCTGATGTTCAAAGTGGTTTTAGAAAAGGCAGAGGAACCAGAGATCAAATTGCCAACATCCGCTGGATCACGGAAAAAGCAAGAGAGTTCCAGAAAAAAACATCTATTTCTGCTTTATTGACTATGCCAAAGCCTTTGACTGTGTGGATCACAATAAACTTTGGAAAATTCTGAAAGAGATGGGAATACCAGACCACCTAACCTGCCTCTTGTGGAATCTGTATGCAGGTCAGGAAGCAACAGTTAGAACTGGACATGGAACAACAAACTGGTTCCAAATGGGAAAAGGAGTACATTAAGGTTGTATATTGTCACCCTGCTTATTTCACTTATATGCAGAGTACATCATGAGAAACACTGGACTGGAAGAAGCACAAGCTGGAATCAAGATTGCCAGGAGAAATATCAATAACCTCAGATATGCAGATGACACCACCTTTATGGCAGAAAGTGAAGAGGAACTAAAAAGCCTCTTGATGAAAGTGAAAGAGGAGAGTGAAAAAGTTGGCCTAAAGTTCAACATTCAGAAAACGAAGGTCACGGCACCTGGTTCCATCACTTCATGGGAAATAGATGGAGAAACAGTGGAAACAGTGTCAGACTTTATTATTTTGGGCTCCAAAATCACTGCAGATGGTGATTGTAGCCATGAAATTAAAAGACGCTTAATCCTTGGAAGAAAAGTTATGACCAACTTAGACAGTATATTCAAAAGCAGAGACATTACTTTGTCGACTAAAGTCCGTCTAGTCAAGGCTATGATTTTTCCAGTGGTCATGTATGGATGTGAGAGTTGGACTGTGAAGAAGGCTGAGCACCAAAGAATTGATGCTTTTGAACTGTGGTGTTGGAGAAGATTCTTGAGAGTCCCTTGGACTGCAAGGAGATCCAACCAGTCCATTCTGAAGGAGATCAGCCCTGGGATTTCTTTGGAAGGAATGATGCTGAAGCTGAAACTCCAATACTTTGGCCACCTCATGCGAAGAGTTGACTCATTGGAAAAGACTCTGATGCTAGGAGGGATTGGAGGCAGGAGGAGAAGGGACGACAGAGGATGAGATGGCTTGATGGCATCACGAACTCGATGGATGTTGAGTCTGAGTGAACTCCGGGAGTTGGTTATGGCCAGGGAGGCCTGGCTTGCTGCGATTCATGGGGTCACAAAGAGTCAGACACGACTGAGTGACTGAACTGAACTGAATGAAATGTGTTGGATATTTTTGTGTACATATTTTATATAATGTACATATGATATATTGGTTTTTGTACTTTTAGGTTTACTTTTTACTGGTAGTATTTTGAAAGAGGTAGAAAATTTAATTTTGTAGTAAGTTATGCTGCCATTAGACATCTGAACTACATTTCATCTGTGTGGAGGAACATAATTATACTGATTTTAGGAAAACCCTGAAACATACCTTTAGAAAAAATTTAGTTTGGGAAGTAGATGAACCAAGAGAATGGGTGAGATGATGTGGATAAAGAAAAGTGAGAAACAACGTAAACTAAGAATTATATGCTTAGAAACATCATACTTTAAGGGTGTATCTAAAAAAGCAGACCTAGCAAATGGAGTTAGTAGAAAGAGGATTCATATAGGAACAAGAGAGAAATGCTATCATGGGAAATAAGGGGATATTCTCAAGGAAAGGAAACAAAGTATTAACTGTAGTGGAAATATCAAATATGTGTAAGTATTGATCATTGGAACAAGCAACAAAGCCCATACTGGTGAGCTTCACAAGATGATTCAGAGAAGAGATGAGGCCAAGACTGCTCATTTGGAGGAAGGGATATAACAACGTGCATATTACTCTTGGTGACATTTCCTTCATGACTTTTATCAAAAATGAGAGAAACATAACAGAAGCTAGATGGGAACCTAGACAGACAATCTGCTTCTTTGTTGGTTTGGGTATAAGAAATGGGACAAGTTCTAGAAAAGATGGGAAGGACTGGAATCAGATAAAGTGGTGGGACTGGACGGTAAAGTGTCTGCCTGCAGTGCAGGAGACCCGGGTTCAATCCCTGGGTCGGAAAGATCCCCTGAGAAGGAAACGGCAACCTACTCCAATATTCTTGTCTAGAAAATTCCATGGACAGCGGAGTCTGGTGGGCTACAGTCCATGGAGTCACAAAGACTCGGATATGACTGAGCGACTTCACTTCACTTCACTTCAGGGGAAAAATGCAAGTGAGGGTGAGAGGAGATAGTATTAGGAGTTGCGGAGATAGGAAGTTGAATGATTTCATGCCTTATACATTGAATGGTCTCTGCAAAGCCAGAGATAAACTTCACAGTTGGAAAAGGGAGAGTGGCTTTGCAGATGCTTTAGAAATAGTGGTGGATGTCTGGAGTGTGTCCCATGAGGAATGGATTTTAGAATTCCAGAAGGAAAGCGCTTCTAGGAGGTTAGGCCTGAGTATGACTATGGAGTGGTTTGATAAAATGTCTTTTATATAACCAGTCTTGTTATCAACAAAGTAAAATAACTTTTAAGTTATTTTAAGTAGAATTAAATTTCCTAGTGTAGTTATTGAAGCCATCTATGTTAATAAGAATAGTTTATAATATCTGAATGCATAACATGTAGGTAGAGTTCCTACATGCACTTAAGGTTTTTCTTTGTTTTGCTACATGTTCTAAGGAAAAAAAAAAAGCACACCTTTAATAAATAATTTTGCTTTCAACCTAAGAACTAAGTCTTAGCTTATAGAACTTAATAGCATATTTTTTCTCATTTGTATCGACTGAAATGTTTCTGCCCCTGAAGCTAATATAACCTTTTAATGTTTTATTAGGTACAACTACTACTTATACAGCAGTCACTAAGTATCAGACACTGTATTAAACATCTTACAAATAATTCTCATGAAAAAATCAATCCTCATATAAAGCTTAATAGGTTAACAATTATCATTCTCCTTGAAAAAATGAAGAATTGGATTTTGGAGTGGTTAAGACTTTTTACCCAGGTAATATAGCTACTGAAAGTTGGAGCCAAGATCCAGACTCAGATTTATCAATTCAGAATGTGAGCTCTATAGCATTTTTTATGTGGTTAGAAGAGTTTCTGCTAAGAAGAGACCCTCAGGTTGCTTCTCTAGAAGAAGAGTTTCATGGGAAAGGCAACAAGGATATACTTCCCATGATATTGCCAAGATTAATTACATTAGGGAGTTCTTCAGAGATTTCCTACAGATACTATGAGCTTTTCAAAGGTATTTGAAAAGAGAATCTTTTTAAAGGAGAACTTAGAATAAACTCACAATATAAAGGTTTAGCCTGGAAATATTGAAATGACATGAAGTAAACACAAGCATTATATAAAGGAAAGGTGTAATGAATTAGTCTCACATAATATTCACAATAAGACACTGCCTGAAATCTTTTTTTTTTTTTTTCTCACTGTGAATAGTATTCCAGCTCACTAATTTCTGGAGAAAAAACAGAATATCTTGGGAATTAAAAGGGAAAGAGGAAATGGGGGAATAACTGAGATTGCCATGCTGACAATGATAAGTTAAATGGTTTGGGGATTGGTGATTTTATTACAATATGTTCTTATAATTTTTTCCAGTAATTTCACATTTTGATATTTTGATTTAAAATCTTTATTTTTATGTTCAGTTCTGAACTATTAAAATATTGAAAGGAAAATCTAGATGTTTTACAATTTCAGAGGTTTATGGAAATATAGCTCTGTATTCTGTTATTCTGTTAAAAGTACCCTTGGACTGCAAGGAGATCCAACCAGTCCATTCTAAAGAAGATCTGTCCTGGGTGTTCTTTGGAAGGAATGATGCTAAAGCTGAAACTCCAGTACTTTGGCCACCTCATGCAAAGAGCTGACTCATTGGAAAAGACTCTGATGCTGGGAGGGATTCGGGGTAGGAGGAAAAGGGGACGACAGAGGATGAGATGGCTGGATGACATCACCGACTCGATGGACGTGAGTTTGAGTGAACTCCGGGAGTTGGTGATGGACAGGGAGGCCTGGCATGCTGCGATTCATGGGGTTGCAAACAGTCGGACACGACTGAGAGATTGAACTGAACTGAAACCTCAGCCTAATGTTTTAAAATTTTATTCTTCTATGCTAGACCCTGCCACAAAGTATTAAAAATATAGCAAAGAATATATGTGTATATATATATATATATATATATATATATATATACACATGTATATATATAGGCAACTCCATCTATTTCTAGTGTTTACAGTGACAGACTGTAAAGATAAATAGCAGAATCCAGAAATGCTCTTGAACTCCCATGCAAGGCACAAAACTTGTTATTACATGAAAGTAGATGCTCTTTACATCTTAGCTAAGTCTTTATTTCACCTCTGAGAAATAGATTAACTAAAGCAGAAACATTTATCCTAACCAGACTGAGTTACAGTGTTAGCCCATTGACCATCAGCCTCCCCTGTAATCATGATTGTTGCCACAGAGTGATCCCTGCTAATTAATTTCCTAGTTAGGTCACAAGGGAACACTTAGGGAAGAGCTGTTATAGTTTTCTCCCTTCTACCCTGAACAGATAAATCAGTGATCATAGTTTATTTTTAAACCTTTGAATAATCATTTTCAGAAGTAATTTCACACTTAAGAAATATTTTATATTTCACTGTATTGCTAGGATTTTTTACTGAAAGTAAGACAAAGTGCAAAATTACATTTATTTCACTTTTGCAAAAACAGTACAAAATACAAACCTGCCATAGTCTGGTTTTGCTTTAGTCTTATCTTTGGGCTAAAAAAACTTTATAAGGAAAATACAATTTTCTTCTTCCCTAGAGATGAAGGCAGATGGTATCAAGTATGTTTAGCTCTTCCAGCAACAGTTTTCTATAGCATTAGCAGTAAATCTACCATTTGCAATCTATTGTATATTTAAATCTATTTAATTTACATTTAACAAGACACCTCTTATTCTTCTGAGTTAATTAAAGGGTTAGTGACTATTAAAAAGATACTTATTGAAATGCAATAAATAAGATAACTGAGTTGGTGTGTAATTAACCAAATTTACATAAGTAATAAACATCGTTTTGCAGTCTTCTGGAATGGCCTTGAACTAACGCTGATAGTCCAATCTTATACAAGAACAAGTGTCTAGGCATTTAATTAGCATAAAACTGAATTGCGGTGGAAAATTAATTGTATATAAATTTTTAAAGTAACTGCCAAAGAATAATGTAATGGTGCTTTATGTGGTCTTTTAACATTCTAGGGATGCTTATTAAATTTTCAATGTGTCTTTTCAGGATGAGAAATATTTCAGATAGAATGCAAACCAAGTTCTCCCCTACCTAGGACTTGTGTTTCTCTACAGCCACCACAGATACTTTTCGTGGCCCTAGTTTACCTTGATGGAGAAGGCAATGGCAAGCCACTCCAGGATTCTAGCCTAGAAAATCCCATGGACGGAGGAGCCTGGTAGGCGGCAATCCATGGGGTTGCTACAAGTCGGACATGACTGAGCGACTTCACTTTCACTTTTCACTTTCATGCATTGGAGAAGGAAATGGCAACCCACTCCAGTGTTCTTGCCTGGAGAATCCCAGGGACGGGGGAGCCTGGTGGGTTTGCCATCTATGGGGTCGCACAGAGTCGGACACGACTAAAGCGACTTAGCAGCAGCAGCAGCAGCAGTTTACCTTGAGTATGTCCCTCAGTGCTGTCTCCTACATGTCATGATTCTCAATTTGAGAAATGAAACATTTCGATAGAACTTTCACAGGACAGTCCAAATTTTCTCAGAAAATTCAGGGTCCTTCCAACTTCCTAACTTATAATGGACCTATATGTTTAAGGTACAATTTAATAGAAAATACATAATTTATAATTCTTAATATTACAAAAGTAATTTTGTATTTTTTCAATGTGTGTGAATCTGTCTATAGAATACATTAATGCATCATTTAATGGAGGCCTAAAATCTCCATTCTGTGTTACTTGGTGATACAGCATTGCTGGTTCAAGTAAATGGTCATCATATGTTCTAAAACTGAGGACAAATGGAAAAGGGACAGAAAGCCAGCAGTAAATCCAAGGACTTTAGTGTTTAGAGTGTAGTTATGGAAAAATATTTTCTGCTCTGATATTATGTATAGCGATGGTTTTCACATATATTAGTATGTCTGTGATAAGCAGGTTAAACATATTCTCTGAATATGTTGCCTTTAGAATGTTGTTTTTTGGTAGCTTTTGAGAAGATCAGTCTTGGGTGTTTTTTGGAAGGAATGATGCTAAAGCTGAAATTCCAGTACTTTGGCCACCTCATGCGAAGAGTTGACTCATTGGAAAAGACTTCGATGCTGGGAGGGATTGGGGGCAGGAGGAGTAGGGGACGACCCAGGATGAGATGGCTGGATGGCATCACTGACTCGATGGACGTGAGTTTGAGTGAACTCTGGGAGTTGGTGATGGACAGGAAGGCCTGGCACGCTGCAATTCATGGGGTTGCAAAGAGTCAGACACGACTGATCAACTGAACTGAACTGAACTGAACTGACCCATATACATGTTTTTTCCATTTAAATTGTTTGAGTACCTTTGTTTGCTTTATTTGAAAGAAATATGATTTTTTTTCTCTGTAAGATAAGCTTTTCATATAATACTCATACAGATACAAGACTATGTTGTAATTAATAGAGCACTTGTGTCCAAATTCACAAAGTATTTCTGATTTAATTCTTAGCTTTTTGCTTTTGTGGACTGCTTATTCAATCTCTACACTCACTGAAAGTTAAAAAAAAATGGATTAAAAGCCAGAGAAAAATAATATCCAAGCAGGATGGATTTAGATAAAACAAAATAGAAACAAACACTGTTGTATTTTCACTGGAAAGTGTCTATTAAATAGCTTAGCCACTGACTATATTGATGGTTTTAACAGCGAAGGTAATTCATCAGAAGTGAATCAGCTAAGATATTTATTTCTAAAGAATTTACAATGTTTCACAAGAACTACTTAAGCAATACTGTATCATATAGTGAATATGTGTTTTCAAGTCAGGTTTACACCTGCCAAAATGATCTGTTACTATCACTGAAACTATAAATTACTCTGTGTTCACCTGAGATATAATGATGTAACTGAGAGAATTATCCACATCCCTAATATAATACACTAAGTCTTCATACAATAATGAAAAGTGGTAGTTGCTCGTTGCAACCCCATGGACCATAGCCTGCCAGGCTCCTCTGTTCATGGAATTTTCCAGGCGAGAATATTAAAGTGGGTTGCCATGCCCTCCTCCAGGGGATCTTCCTGACCCATTGTGGGCAGATGCTTTACAGATGTATTTGATGGCTACAATAGTTTTTAGAGCTTTTTGCCCAATGTGAGAATAATATGATTATTTTTGGAACTATTTTCTCTTCTTGTTTGGTTTCTCATCAGCATATTCTGTGAGGACATTTCTTGCAATGGATAATTATGTGGCAGGAAGCTCTCTTTTCATATGATTGATAAAGGTTGCTTGTACATTTGGATAGTACAAATACATATAAATTTAGAGGTGTGAAAAATTAGTCAACATTATTAAAATAATCAGTTGAAAAATTTGAAAGCATGCATGTTATATCTATATATATTTCTTTTTATATAAATATGTTAACTACTGCATCAATAAACGTGATGGACTCCAGGTAGTTGAACATTCTCTCTTCATAATCCATAAACCAAACATCCAAACTATTCTAACTCTCTTCACTGCTCTCCCTCATTAGGAAGCTTGTTTGTATTAAGCCATGATGTCTCAAACTATGCTTCTGTTGCACATAGATGTTCTATTAAATTCACATAAGGACGATTTTTACAAATTCACTAAGAAGAAAATAAGAGCTAATATTTTCTGAAGTTTAAGTTTTATTAACCCTTTGGCATTTGCAAGGAGAGCTTGCAGTTATTTACATAATAAATGAAAGCATAACAAATGCTAACAGAAAAACTGTGAGCCTTTTTAGAACTATAGAGCCTTTTTTTTTTTTTTTAAACCAAGTGAGATTTCTATTTTCCTTTCTGGGATATAGGCACTTGCTGCTGGTAAAAGTGATTTATATTTCAAATGATAAAATCCAGTATGTCAATATTTCCTAGAGTTCTGGGAAGAATGGTCAGCCCATGAACACTGAGAATGCTGGCACTAAGCTTTTAATTTACTATTCTTCAGTTTCATCACTTGACTCACATTTCCTTGCCTCTTCCAGAATGCTGATTTGTATTCTTGCTGAAGTAGAGTAACTAGCTATTTTTTTCTGTAGTTGACTCTAACATAACTGTTCTGCCTAAGGAAAAATATTGTCAGCTTTTCTCCTCACACTCATTTCTCCAGAAAGAAGACTGTCTGAGGATCAGATCTCTGTTCCTGTTGTCCTCTTGCAACACAGAAGACATCTGAGTGTGGGTTGTCTGGGACAGACTGAGTCAAAGACTTCTTTGCAGAAGGGGTCTGAGGGATACCTCAGGAATAGCATCTGTGAGAAGCATCAGAAGGAAGCAGGATTGTAGACAGGGAAGGGAATTGCAATACAGTTCCAACCATGGCATTAGTATATCCCACAGGGATCTCTGGAGTTGGGATGACCCATTAGAAATGTTTCAGGTTGAGGCAGGACCTGGGGCTTTTCTTTTTCACGTTGCCTTAAAAAAATTAATTGGAGGATAACTGTTTTACTGTATTCATTAAAAATGTACAGTTTTACAATACTGTAAATATTATGAAACATATTTCTGCCATATGTCAACATGAATCAGCCATAGGTATACATATGTCTGTTTCCGAACCGTACTCCCACCTTCTATCGTATCCAACCACTCTAGGTTCCTTTCATTTCTGGTGGTCATTGGGTGAATGTTATCCCAAGAGATGTGTGTGAACTTGAGCAAGGTAGTTCCCTTTCACTCTCCAAGGCAATTCCGTGGTAAATACTAAACTGTAACTGGCCAATATCCAGCATTCCAGTTGGTGTAGGCACAAATGACTTAGTCTCAAAGGCGAGTATATGGTTGATGCGCCAAAGTATTCAATTGAGTCTGTTGACTAACACAGTCAGGAAATTTTGCTGATCTTTCATTAAACTAATTGCCACATTACAGCTATCTGTGGAAAGACAGTACCACACAATGGAGTATTACTCAGCTGTTAAAAAGAATTCATTTGAATCAGTTCTGATGAGATGGATGAATCTGGAGCCGATTATACAGAGTGAAGTAAGCCAGAAAGAAAAACACCAATACAGTATACTAACACATATATATGGAATTTAGGAAGATGGCAATGACGACCCTGTATGCAAGACAGGGAAAGAGACACAGATGTGTATAACGGACTTTTGGACTCAGAGGGAGAGGGAGAGGGTGGGATGATTTGGGAGAATGACATTCTAACATGTATACTATCATGTGAATTGAATCGCCAGTCTATGTCTGACCCAGGATGCAGCATGCTTGGGGCTGGTGCATGGGGATGACCCAGAAAGATGTTATGGGGAGGGAGGTGGGAGGGGGGTTCATGTTTGGGAATGCATGTAAGAATTAAAGATTTTAAAATTTAAAAAATAAAAAACTAAAAATTAAAAAAAATAAATAAAGTAGGTCAGACTCTGGAAAAAAAATAAATAAACTAAATTGGGGCAAAGAAGTTAATCTGAAACAATAAATATGTGATTTCACATATACTCTAAAAAAGAAGAGCAATAAAAGGAGGCCAGGGTACTGGATGAGAAAGCAAATCATAAATTAGAACAATTAAGCAATGTCATTAACACATTAAAACGTTAAACATTAAATTTAAACATAAAATTAAACATTAAAACATTAGTCCAGAAATAAACCCAAATATACAGAGGTATTCAGTATCCCGGGAAAGACTGAAGGCAAAAGCAGAAGGGGGAAGCAGAGGATGAGACGGTTAGACAGCAGCACTGACTCAATGGCCATGAATTGGAGCAAACTCAGGGAGACAGTAGAAGACAGAGGAGCCCGATGTGCTACAGTCTGCGGGGCTGCAGAGAGTCAGACACCGCTTAGCAAGTGAACGATACCAACAACAGACACAGGTCGGGGGTGTGTGTGTGTGTGTGTTTTCTGTAACAGTAAAAACAAAAAAAAAACAACCCTTAAATGCCCATTTAGTGGGAACTGGATAAACAATGATAAGCCTATACAATGGAATACTGTACAATGATTTTAAAAAATAAAGTTAAATACCTTATTGACATTGAAAAATCAAATATATGTTTACATGCAAAAAGGCAAGCTGCAAAACAATAATATAACCTTATTTTGTTAAACACATAAAAAGCACACACCAAACAAGGGTTAACAAGGGTTAACCCAATGGATTAACCATTAAGCTATGGGGAAAATTTTACACAGCATAAAATCTATTTCTGTAATGTTTAAAATTTTTATAACAAGCATGTTCTATTGTAATAAAACTATACACAAATATTTCAATAAATTTAGCCACTAAAATCACAAAAAAAAAAAAAACAGCCATTGAAATCTTTTGAGAGAGAAAATAGTTCTCTTAGGGTGTTTAATAAACTAACCTCAACCATGTGTATGCAAGTAAACAGATAAGGATAGAAGAAATGTAGGTATTTTTATGAAATTAATGTTGACATTTTTAAAGAAATTCCTAAATTCAGATTATAGCTAATAACCAATTGACATTGAATTGAATCATTCATAAAAAATAATGATCTTAAATCATAGATTTTTTGTTGTCCTTGAATATTACCTAGATCAACTATATAAAAGTTATGTTTTCTCAACTTGATGCATAGGAAATGCAAAATCTAAGGTAAGAGAATTTCAAATATTATAGATAATCTCACTATTATATTGAATTATAAGTATCATATTTAAATAACAAGAATTATTGTTTTCTACATAAGAAATGCTTAATTAGAAGCAGAACTGGGCAAAGCTATTTTAGTGTTACAGTTATTTTTCAATTGCTCAGTTGTGTTTGACACTTTGCAACCCCATGGACTGCAGCATACCAGGCTCCCCTGTGCTTCACCATCTCCTAGAGCTTGCTCAAACTCATGTCCATTGAATCAGTGATATCATCCAACCATCTTGTCCTCTGACATCCCCTTCTCCTCCTGTTTTCAATCTTTCCCAGAAGTAGGGTCTTTTCTAACCAGTCAGCTGTTTGCATCAGGTGGCCAAAGTATTGGATTTTCTGCTTCAAAATCAGTCCTTCCAAAGAATATTCAGGACTTATTTCTTTTAGGATTGACTTATTTGATCTCCTTGCTGTCCAAGGGACTCTCAAGAGTCTTCTGCAACAATACAGTTCAAAAGCATCATTTCTTCAATGCACAGCCTTCTCAGTAGGATTTGTAAATAATTGAATTTGATCCTGGGGATTTTATAAGGCCTATTATATAAATCAAATGGTATTATGGTTTTAATTTAAATTTGTTTTTACTATACTCTAGTTAGCTAGAATCTACCATTAGTGTTTCTTTTAAGATGTATTATTATAAAGTGAGGGCTTCCCAGGTGGCTCAGTGGTAAAGAATCCACCTGACAAGCAGTAGACATGAGTTTAGTCTATGGGTCAGGAAGATCCTCTGGAGAAAGAAATGCAACCCACTCCAGTATTCTTGCCTGGGAAACCCCAGGCAAGATGAGGAGATCCCATGGTTAGAGGAGCTTGGTGGGCTACTGTCTATGGGGTTGCAAGGAGTTGGACATGGCTTAACTAAACAATTTTGAAGTGGGGAAATCTTAGGATATGACCATATAGTTTTTTGAGCATAACTGATTTTTACTATATTAATTTCCTCTTCTTGCACCCTGTAATGAAGTAAGATTTGTACATCAAGAAGAGAATAGCAGATTCCATCATTTGTAATAAAATAAACCTGGTGTAGATTAGTTACTGAAGTGAGTATAAACCCTAAAGATCCATGTGCTTTAATTTCTGCATTTACTCACTCATAAACATATATCACTTGCCTTCTTAAACAAAAATATATATTATTCACCTTCTTACTACACATATAGCACTTGGCTTTAGCTGATCAGCCCCTTGAAAATCTGCTTAACAATTACATTTTGCAGAAAAGTCAGTGGAAATTATGATTAGCAGGTTCATTGTTAAAGACTCAACTTAGACATTGTTATATAGACAGTACATAAATTTCACAAGTTATATATACTTCTGTAACTAAGTAGCAAATAACTTATATTAATATTTGGCTGTTAAAAACACTGTATATCTAGAAACATTGATGAATAAATGAGTGTACTGATTTGTGATAGCATCTCATTAATATCCTTGTCCTGGACAAATGGTACTACAAACAAACGTAAACAATTTCAGACAAATGTTAGCAAATTTACAATTTTAAAATTTCCCCCCAAATCAAAACTACTGATACCTCAGGCTGTTCATTATAATAGGAAGTTGAACAGTTCCATGTTTTCTAGTCATTTTGAATCAGTAACTGAGCAATTTACTGGTGAATACTGAACTATAACTCCTGATAGTACCGGTTCTACTGAGCTGTATATTTAATAACTGGAAAAGCCTGATTCCTTCCAAGTAAAAAATGCTTCTATGTGACATTTATAATACATTAGCACTGGCTCTTTGGAGAAGGCAATGGCACCCCACTCCAGTACTCTTGCCTGGAAACTCCTGTGGATAGAGGAGCCTGGTGGGCTGCGGTCCGTGGGGTCGCTAAGAGTTGGACACAACTGAGCAACTTCACTTTCACTTTTCACTTTCATGCATTGTAGAAGGAACTGGCAACCCACTCCAGTATTCTTGCCTGGAGAATCCCAGGGATGGGGGAGACTGATGGGCTGCTGGCTATGGGGTTGCACAGAGTTGGACATGACCGAAGTGACTTAGCAGCAGCACTGGTGTTTATGGAATTTAGGAAATTTTATTTTATCATACAATTTATACAGGTTTGTCATCCCCTTGTTTCTTTTTATGTGTAACATCAGCTTAGGTGGTACCATATATTTAAGTGCATTTTTAATTATACAGTGATTGTTACTCTAGTGTTAAGAAAAGGAAAACACAGACAATATATCTTTTATTAAAAAATAGATCATTATAGAGTGTCTCTTATATTTTAGAAGACATTATGAGTTATTTACCTGCCACGAATATCATCTACAAGTGCTCTATTTAACATAAGTGTACTCTGCAGTGGGAACATTTGCACATTCATGAGTTATACATGAGTCTCCTATGAAATATTGAGACTGCCTGTTTCGTCTTCCAGAAGAGGGTGCAACTAGTTTACTCTCCTAGTCACCATCAGGTCTGGAATAACGAGAAGGCCTTTGACAAAATTCAACATCCATTTATGATAAAAACTCTCCAGAAAGCAGGAATAGCAGGAACATACCTCAATATAATAAAAGCTATCTATGACAAACCCACAGCAAACATTATCCTCAATGGTGAAAAATTGAAAGCATTTCCCCTAAAGTCAGGAACAAGACAAGGGTGTCCACTTTCACCGCTATTATTCAACATAGTTCTGGAAGTTTTGGCCACAGCAATCAGAGCAGAAAAAGAAATAAAAGGAATCCAAATTGGAAAAGAAGAAGTAAAACTCTCACTGTTTGCAGATGACATGATCCTCTACATGGAAAACCCTAAAGACTCCACCAGAAAATTACTAGAGCTAATCAATGAATATAGTAAAGTTGCAGGATATAAAATCAACACACAGAAATCCCTTGCATTCCTATACACGAATAATGAGAAAGTAGAAAAAGAAATTAAGGAAACAATTCCATTCACCATTGCAACGAAAAGAATAAAATACTTAGGAATATATCTACCTAAAGAAACTAAAGACCTGTATATAGAAAACTATAAAACACTGATGAAAGAAATCAAAGAGGACACTAATAGATGGAGAAATATACCATGTTCATGGATTGGAAGAATCAATATAGTGAAAATGAGGATACTACCCAAAGCAATTTACAAATTCAATGCAATCCCTATCAAGCTACCAGCCACATTTTTCACAGAACTAGAACAAATAATTTCAAGATTTGTATGGAAATACAAAAAACCTCGAATAGCCAAAGCAATCTTGAGAAAGAAGATTGGAACTGGAGGAATCAACTTGCCTGACTTCAGGCTCTACTACAAAGCCACAGTCATCAAGACAGTATGGTACTGGCACAAAGACAGACATATAGATCAATGGAACAAAATAGAAAGCCCAGAGATAAATCCACACACATATGGACACCTTATCTTTGACAAAGGAGGCAAGAATATACAATGGAGTAAAGACAATCTCTTTAACAAGTGGTGCTGGGAAAACTGGTCAACCACTTGTAAAAGAATGAAACTAGATCACTTTCTAACACCGCACACAAAAATAAACTCAAAATGGATTAAAGATCTAAATGTAAGATCAGAAACTATAAAACTCCTAGAGGAGAACATAGGCAAAACACTCTCAGACATAAATCACAGCAGGATCCTCTATGATCCACCTCCCAGAATTCTGGAAATAAAAGCAAAAATAAACAAATGGGATCTAATTAAAATTAAAAGCTTCTGCACAACAAAGGAAACTATAAGCAAGGTGAAAAGACAGCCTTCTGAATGGGAGAAAATAATAGCAAATGAAGCAACTGACAAACAACTAATCTCAAAAATATACAAGCAACTTATGCAGCTCAATTCCAGAAAAATAAACGACCCAATCAAAAAATGGGCCAAAGAACTAAATAGACATTTCTCCAAAGAAGACATACGGATGGCTAACAAACACATGAAAAGATGCTCAACATCACTCATTATTAGAGAAATGCAAATCAAAACCACAATGAGGTACCACTTCACACCAGTCAGAATGGCTGCGATCCAAAAATCTGCAAGCAATAAATGCTGGAGAGGGTGTGGAGAAAAGGGAACCCTCCTACACTGTTGGTGGGAATGCAAACTAGTACAGCCACTATGGAGAACGGTGTGGAGATTCCTTAAAAAATTGCAAATAGAACTACCTTATGACCCAGCAATCCCACTTCTGGGCATACACACCGAGGAAACCAGAATTGAAAGAGACACATGTACCCCAATGTTCATTGCAGCACTGTTTATAATAGCCAGGACATGGAAACAACCTAGATGTCCATCAGCAGATGAATGGATAAGAAAGCTGTGGTACATATACACAATGGAGTATTACTCAGCCATTAAAAAGAATTCATTTGAATCAGTTCTGATGAGTTGGATGAAACTGGAGCCGATTATACAGAGTGAAGTAAGCCAGAAAGAAAAACACCAATACAGTATACTAACACATATATATGGAATTTAGGAAGATAGCAATGACGACCCTGTATGCAAGACAGGGAAAGAGACACAGATGTGTATAACGGACTTTTGGACTCAGAGGGAGAGGGAGAGGGTGGGATGATTTGGGAGAATGACATTCTAACATGTATACTAGCATGTGAATTGAATCGCCAGTCTATGTCTGACGCAGGATGCAGCATGCTTGGGGCTGGTGCATGGGGATGACCCAGAAAGTTGTTATGGGAAGGGAGGTGGGAGGGGGGCTCATGTTTGGGAATGCATGTAAGAATTAAAGATTTTAAAATTAAAAAATAAATAAATAAATAAAAATAAAAATTTTCAAAAAAATATATAAATAAAATGTATTGTTAATCTCCAAAAAAAAAAATAAAAAATAAAATATAAATTTATTTATTTAAAAAAAAAAACAAATGGAAAGTATTTTTTCCTTTCAACGGACTATAACTGCAAAACAACTAATTGGAATTTCAATGAATAAAAAGGACAATTGGTTAAGAAAATATAGTAGAGAAGAAAATATTTATTCCAAACATTACATATTACATATACCATATAAAAAGTACGCATAGACAAATTAAGAGATGTTAATAAAAATTACTCATGGATATGCTTTGTCAGTTTACGTTAGCCAAATGTGTCATATCTGAGTTAAGCACTTGGTCATTTAGAGAACCTTGAATCCAAGCTTACCTTAGGGTTCTATACCCGTAAAAGTGAAAGTGAAAGTTGCTCAGTCGTGTCCAACTCTTTGCAACCCCATGGACTATACAGTCCATGGAATTCTCCAGGTCAGAATACTGGAGTGGGTAGCCTTTCCCTTCTCCAGGGGATCTTCCCAACCCAGGTATTGAACCCAGGTCTCCCACATTGCGGGCAGATTCTTTACCAGCTGAGTCACAAGGGAAGCCCCTATGCTCATGAGTAATTTTGTGGAGTATTTATCACAACTGGTAATTATACACATACCCAGTGATTCTAGTAAAATAGAACCATTATACAAAACCTCTAATTGTATAATTATAGTGTGCTGTGTCATCATACGGAATATGGTTCTTTTAGACAAAACATTGTTCAAAGTACATAAAAGTTCTTCTGAGTTTGAGCTCAACTCCAGTATTCTTGCCTGGAAAATCCCATGGACGGAGGAGCCTGGAGGACTACAGTCCATAGGATTGCAAAGAATTGGATATGACTAAAGCAATTTAGCACAAGAAGAATAATTACAACTGTAAGGCATCAGTTCAGTTCAGTTGCTCAGTCGTGTCCAACTCTTCAACCCCATGTCCTACAGCATGCCAGGCATAGGTGAGTAGAATCATAACCTTCTGAGTTTTGCTTAATCTCCTTAAAATTACTATCAGTTAGTCTTGGCCAATCTTTCACCAATAAAAAAAAAAAAGAGGAAAATACATGCTCAAAAACTGAAAAACATTGTACATTACAAAAAAAAAAAAGATACACATATTTGACTGACTTTTTCCCTAGGTTTGGATTTGAAATAGTTTTGGCATGCTTCACTTGAACAGATTTAGATGCTTTGTAGAGGCAAAATAAAAGATGACCGGTTAATTAAACATTGGAGATGTGCCAAAGCACAGACCCCTCCTCATCACAGGGTTCAGCAGGTGCTTCCATCCCAAGTGTGATATCTCAGTTGTAGGTAAGTTCACAAGCTAATTAGGATCCTGCTGGATGATTGGCTATTCAGTCAGTTCAGTCGGTCAGTCTTGTCTGACTCTTTACGACCCCATGAAGTGTAGCACTCCAGGTCTCCCTGTCCATCACCAGCTCCCGGAGTTCACTCAAATTTATGTCCATTGAGTTGGTGATACCATCCAACCATCTCATCATCTGTCATCTCCTTCTCCTCCTGCCTTCAGTCTTTCCCACCATCAGGGTCTTTTTCAATGAGTCGGTTCTTAACATCAGGGGGCCAAAGTATTGGAGTTTCAGCTTCAGTATCAGTCTTTCTAATAAATATTCAGGACTGATTTCCTTTAGGATGGACTGTCTGGATCTCCTTGCAGTCCAAGGGACTCAAGAGTATTCTCCAACACCACAGTTCAAAAGCATTAATTCTTCAGTGCTCAGCTTTCTTTATAGGCCAACTCTCATATCCTTACATGACTACTGGAAAAACCATAGCTTTGACTTGATGGGCATTTAACTTCCTTGAATAATTTGGTATTCAGTGTTTAGGAAAATTAGCATGAGATCACTAGAGTAGTATGCAAATATTTATTAATAAAGTTAGTATTAATCCACATAAGCACTATGTTTCTTTCAAAATTTCACTTAAATGAACAGAAGTAGAACATAGGGAAAACAAAGATGCAAAAACCTATCCAACAAGAAACAACCCAAAGTTAAAGAAACCATGATATCCTACCTAAGCTTCTAATGATGTAATTAAAAGGTTTATATGTCATGTAATTAGCTATGTCTGCTGCTACTGCTGCTGCTAAATTGATTCAGTCGTGTTCGATTTTGTGCAACCCCATAGATGACAGTCCACCAGGCTCCCCCGTCCCTGAGATTCTCCAGGCAAGAACACTGGAGTGGGTTGCCATTTCTTCCAATGCATGAAAGTGAAAAGTGAAAGTGAAGTCGCTCAGTCGTGTCCGACCCTCAGCGAGCCCATAGACTGCAGCCTACCAGGCTCCTCCATCCATGGGATTTTCCAGGCAAGAGTACTGGAGTGGGGTGCCATTGCCTTCTCCATAACTATGTCTAAATATCATTAATCCCTTGGTGATAGATTTTTTCATAGATGGGATAATCTGAGTTCATGCTTACACTAGAATCTCAGAATTCTAGGAACTCCTATAATTCCCTAGTAGTTACTGATTTGCATTCCCTAGGTTGGATTCTAATCTCTGTTACCATTGTCTTTTTCATCTGCTCCTGCAGTCCCAGGTTTCTATTGGACTAAAATCTCCTTGAGGGCTGCTGTCTTTTATGTTAATGCCTATCACTAGAAACTAGAATCAAAACAATTATAGAAAAATCTCCTTATATATTTAAGAAAAATTAGTAACATATTATTTCAGATTATATACTCAATTTATTTTTATTTATAATTTATAACTAGTAATAGATTAAATAAATTGAATTTTAAGTACACAATTTACTTTTGTGTCTAGCTCAACTTCATGGCAAATACATGGGGAAACAGTAGAAACAGTGATGAACTTCAGTTTTTGGGCTCCAAAATCACCGCAGATGGTGACTGAAGCCATAAAATTAAAAGAGGCCTGCTCCTTGGAAGAAACCTAGACAGCTCATTAAAAAGCAGAGACATTACTTTGCTTTCAAAGGTCCGTCTAGTTAAGGCTATGGTTTTTCCAGTAGTCATGTATGGATGTGAGAGTTGGACTATAAAGAAAGCTGAGAGCCGAAGAATTGATGCTTTTGAAGTGAGGTGTTGTAGAAGACTTTTGAGAGTCCCTTGGACTGCAAAGAGATCCAACCAGTCCATCCTAAAGGAAATCAGTCCTGAATATTCATTGGAAGCTGAAACTCCAATACTTTGGCCACGTGGTGTGAGGAACTGACTCATTGGAAAAGACCCTGATGGTCGGAAAGATTGAAGGCAGGAGGAGAAGGGGACAACAGAGAATGAGATGGTTGGATGGCATCACGACTCAATGGACATGAGTTTGTGTAAACTCTGGGAGTTGTTGATGGACAGGGAGACCTGGCATGCTGCAGTTCATGAGGTTGCAAAGAGTCAGACACAACTGAGAGACTGAACTGAACAATATCCTTAAGGGCTTCCAACATACCTTTATTCCTTATACAGAATCTCTTGTATATTCTATATTTCTATGTATTTTCAGGGATCACACAAAAGCATACTCTAAACACTGATTATATTTTCTATAATGTTTTTCTCTTTATTCTGAAGTACACTGATGTCTCATTTCTGTGGACCCAACCCACATGCATATTCGTAATAAAGAATCTGTATTAATAGAGCATGTTAAAAGAATAATAAAAATAAAAAATAAATCACCCAAAAGTCATTTATACTTACTGTTTCAATTCTCTCCACTCTAAAGCATATGTATTTCATAACAAAACTAACCACACCCAATTTCAAAGAGAGAATTATGACTCTGCTTGGCCCTATGTTACTAGACAAATATGCCAGGTCTGGGTCCCAAGATGGTGAAATGTCTTCAAGACAACCTGAGAGAAATAACAATTTGGAAAAATGTGTGCTTGGCTTTCATTTGTCCACCTCTGAGTATGCTATTAATTTTGTGGTTAAAGAGCTATTACAAAAAAGAACAGAATAAAGTAATATTTAGCAGGTGCAAGGCAATATGTGCACACTATCAGCATCAGGGAGCCACCTGGGTTCCATCTAACTCTATCCAAATCAATCTTTTATCCAATAACACAAGATGATTCAGACACAGAGGAAAACAGTGCACAGTATTGCAAGTTACTTACTCCTAAGGCAGTGATATACATTAGCTGTTTGGTCTTGGTCTGTCTGTTTTTCTCTGTGTGTGTGTGTGTATTAACTATCCATTCACCCAGATATATTTATATGTATTTCCATCTATATGGAAATATATATTTATATATATAGAGAGAGTTCTACATGTCCTCTTCAAAAGTTGAGATTTCCTAAAAAGATGAATGAAGCCCTTTTATTTTACTATTAAGGAAAAATATGTATTGTTCTCTAAGCACAAGCAATCTATAAATATTTATGGCATGCTCATTAATATTTTTGAGCATTATAAACAGTGGCTAAAACTATGTACTTGGTATCAGATTGTCATGACTTTATTTGTTCAACAAATATTCAGAGATTTTAAGCTCTATCCAAGATAGTTAGTACTGTGTAGTATATGAACTTCAACTAACTGTGTCTCAGTTTCCTCTCATTCATAATTAAAAAACAATAATAGCTCTACTAAACAATGTTGTTTATAGGATGAAAGTAAAAGTGGCTCAGTTGTGTCTGATTCTTTGTGACCCCATGGACTAAACAGTCTGTGGAATTCTCCAAGCCAGAATAATGGAGTGAGTAGCCTTTCCCTTCTCCAGAGTATTGTCCCAACCCAAGGATCAAACCCAGGTCTCCTGCATTGCAGGGAGATTCTTTACCAGCTGAGCCACTAGGGAAACCCAAGAATACTGGAGTGGGTAGCCTATCCCTTCTCCAGGGATCTTCCTTACCCAGGTATCCAACCAGGGTCTCCTCCATTGCATGCAGATTCTTTAACAGCTGAGCTACCAGGGAAGGATGAGATGAGCTAATACAAAGAATGTCCCTAGGAAAGGGTTTGCCACTTATTAAACACTGAGTTTCTGTTAAATTATAGATCCATCCTAAAAAAATTTTATGTGATTACAGAGATCAGGTCCAAATAAATCCTCTTACACCCCAGTCTAACATTCTGTCCATACTACATTAGTTTATTAGATACTATTTGAAAGGAAAAGAGTATTACTTGGGACTAGGATACTTTTATATGAAAAAATATTACTTTGATAGTCATTGACTATTATCTTTGTCAGGGAGGCATGCTTTGCAGTAGGAAAGATAAGCATGAGAATTTGGAAGATTATCGCTTTGCTAATCTTTTTTTTTTTTTTTTTTTTTTTTTACTTTTCTACTGTCAATAGTGCCTTTATAGCTCAGACCTAGAAAAGGTGCCACTCATCTTCAATATTAACCTCACAGGTGACATTACTGTTTGTAAATTAAAGGATCTGTGAAAAATGGTTGACTACTAATATAATTTGCCTAAGTTATACATGAGAAAACATAAGGACACAGATTCTATTTACAGTTTCCCAATGAGTACTTTCATCCTTGATAAGAAGTAAGAGATTGGAGTATTTTTTTTTAATTTTACTTTCTTTTAATCTGTTACTTTCTATTAATTTTTATTTTATATTGGAGTGGCTTCCCAAATGGCTCAGATGATAAAGGCCCACACTGGTGGAGACCCCAGTTTGATCCCTGGGTTAGGAAGATCTCCTGGAGAAGAGATTGTCAACTCAGTTCAGTATTCTGGCCTGGAGAGTCCTATGGGCAGAGGAGCCTGGCAGGCTATAGTCTACAGGGTTGCAAAGAGTTGGACATGACTGACCAGCTAACACACTCACACATAGTTGATTTACAGATGTTTTAGTTTCAGGTGTATATCAGTGTGATTCAGTTACACATGTGTATATATTATATACACATATGTATGTATGGATGGATATACACACATACATATGTATGTATACTGCTAAATCACTTCAGTCATGTCCGACTCTGTGCGACCCCACAGACATCAGCCCACCAGGCACCCCCTCTCCTGGGATTCTCCAGGCAAGAACACTGGAGTGGGTTGCCATTTCCTTCTCCAATATGTATGTATATATATATATATATATATATATCCATTCTTTTGCATATTCTTTTCTTATATAGGGTATTGCAGAATATTGAGTTGATTTCCCTGTGCTATATAGTTGGTTCTCATTATTTATCTATTTTATATATATATATATATATATATATATATATATATATATATATATATAATTGTGTAAATGTTAATCCCATTCTCCTAACATCCCTCCCACTAACCTTTCTTATTTGATAAACATAAGACTGTTTACAAAGTCTATAGATATATTTCTATTTTATGAACAAGTTCATTTGTACTTTATCTTTTTATATTACACATATAGGTGGTATCATGTGACAATTTGTCTTTCTCTGGCTGATTTATGTCACTTAGTATGAAAATCTTAGGTCCATCAATATTGCTGCAAATGACATTATTTCATTCTTTTTGTGGCTGAATAATACTCCATTGTGTATATATATGTCCTGCATCTTTATCTATTCCTCTGTCAATAGGCATTTAGATTGCTTCATGTCCTGGATATTGTAAATAGTGCTGCAATAAATGTTGAGGGTATATGTCTTTTGGAATTGTGGTTTCCTTCAGGAGTAGGGTTGCAGGTTATTTTGTAGGTATACTTTCAGCCTTTTTACAAACCTCAATACTGTTCTCCATAGTAGCTCTACCAATTTACATTCCAACCAATAATGTAGCGGGGGGGCTTCCTTTCTCTCCACATCCTCTCCAGCATTGTTTTTAGATTTTTTGATGATGGTCATTCTGACTGATGTGAGGTGATCCTTCATTGTAGTTTTGATTTGCATTTCTATTAGTGATGTTTAGCAACTTTTCATGTGCTTTTTGGCAATCTGTATGCTGTTTTTGGAGACACTTCTATCTTTTGGAGATCTTCCAACTATTTTTTGCCTGGGTCCTTTAATTTTTACATAGAGTTGCATGAGCTGCTTGTGTATTTTTGAGTTTAATCCTTTGTCATTCCCTTTGCAAATATTTTCTCCCATTCTGTGGGTTGTCTTTTCATTTGGTTTATGGTTTTCTTTGCTGTGCAAGAGCACTTGAGTTTAATTAGGTCACATTTGTGTTTTGTTTGTTTGTTTGTTTCCTTTTCATTACTCTAGGATATAGAACAAAAAGACCTTGCTGCGATTTGTGCCAGAGGGTGTTCTGCCTATGTTTTCCTCTGAGCGTTTTATATTAACTGGCCTTAAATTTAGGTCTTTAATTCATTTTGAATTCTTCTTTGTGTATGGTATTAGAGTGTGCCCTGATTTCATTCTTTTCAATGTGGCTGTCCAGTTTTCCCAGCACCACGTGTTGGAGAGAGTTTTTTTCCACTGTATATCCTTGTCTTTTTTGTCATAGATTAGGTAACTCTGGATGCTTAGATTTATCTGTGAACTTGGTGTCCTGTTCCATTGATCTGTACTTCTGTTTGGGGTCTAGTACCACAATGTTTTGATGACTGTATTTTATAGTATAGTCTGAAGTCAGGGAGCCTGATTCCTCTAGCTCAGCTCTTCATTCTTAAGACTGCTTTGGCTATTCATGGTCTTTTGTGTTTCCATACAAATTGTAAATTTTTTATTTTAATTCTGTAAAAGTTTCCAGGTTCCTACATAGGCTGCTTTATGCTGTGTTCTAGTGCATGTGAGACCTTGTGTGCACCCTCAAAAAATGAAGTCTCTGTTACCCCCAACCCTTTGTAGCTCCAGCATTCAAGCTCTGCTGGCCTTCAGGGCTGAGTTTTTGCAGCCATGCTTTATCCTGATACCAAACTCTAAGACTTTTTTGGCAGCTATTTTTATGTGGGAACATCCCTGTGTAGTCTGTGTGGGTTTAATTTTTTGTGTGGGGTGTGTGTGTGTGTGTGTGTGTGTGTGTGTGTGTGCATGTGCACACACTAGGGCTGTATTTGGTGTGAATGTCTACCACCTCTTTCTGCACTGTATGCTGGCTGTTATCTCATTGATAGGGTGTTTGAATGGTGTTGTGATGACCAGAGCCTGCCCTGATTATTGAGCAGGGCCTCCCCTTTGCTCTGTGGTTGCCACTGCCTTATCAGGAGCTGCATTTGTTCTTTCGCTGTTGATGTAGAAGTCCCCACATCTCTTTCTTATCTGTGCTTCTGATCTGTGGTGTGAGGTATGCAGTACTGGAGCATCCCCACCAGAAGAGAAGCCACTGAGTATTCCTTTCTGGAGCTGTCGTGCATGCATGGTCTGCATGCACATGTTCTGCATGCTCTGTTGTATTGCTTTTCACTCATTGTTTTGAGATCACTAGTTACTCTCTTGTTGGCACTTCTCTCAGTCCAACCTTAACTAGGGTATGCTGGCAATTGGGCCTGGTGGTGTTTTCACTAAGCAGTGTAGGTCCACTGATGTCAGTTCCTAGGATTGCAGGAATTATGGATCTGGACCCACTGTGGGTGGTATGGGGACAGCTTAGACTCTGACCTAGCCCAACCCCAATATGTGCATATCCTCAGAGTTCACAGCTGCTAAAGCTATGAACTTTAGCAGGTGTCCTGGTCTCAGTTGCAGGAGCACTCACCTATCCAGATGTTTCACAAGTGCTGAGTTTACTAAGACAGTCGCAGGGCTTTAATCTGTGGTTTGTACAGCAGCAAGGAGATATTTCAGCTCTTCTTCCTCAGTTGCACAGCCCCTGGAGCTCAGCTTTGGTATCAGCTCCACCTCTGTTTGTGAGCCACCCACAAGAATCTGCTCCTAGACCAAGTGAGAAGGGGCAGAGGCAGTGGCTGACTCTGGTGTGAGGGGCACCCACTCCAGCAGTGCTTAAAGATAGAGAGGCTCTGCCCTTCACACATTACTCAACAATGCTGTTTTGCTTCTCTAGTGATCTGGACTTCCTTCAGGAGTATTCCTGGTTGTAGAGATCCTCACTCCTGCTTCCTCATGCTGTCTCTGCAGGTCCTCTCCCCAGGTCTCCTCTCCAAATCCCATCTTCTAGTACCCAGCTCCCGTCCACACTAAGAGACACTTATCTCAGGCTGGAGAGTGCAGGGTTGTGGCATGGAACATCTGTGTAGACCTCACTCTGGCCTGCTTGCCACAGACCTTAGTCGTATCACTTTCCTCTGATAGTCCCCGAACCTCCCCCTTTGTCCCAACTGTCCTCTTCACCTATGAGGGAGCTTCCCCAGGTGTGGGGACCTTGCCTCTCCTTCAGTTCCTCCAGGGGCATAGGTACCATCCCATTTTTTCCTTTATTTTTTCCCCCTTTATTTCTCTTTCATTCACTCAGTTACATGAGGATTTTTTCTTGTCCCTTAGGTGTCCAAGGTCCTCTGCTAGAGTTCAGCAGGTGCTCTGAAAGAACTGTTCAGCTTGTAGATGTACTCTTGGTGTCCCTGTGGGAAGAGATGAACTCCATATGCTCCTTCTCTTCTGTCCTGACCCAGTCTTTTTCTTTCACACTTTACTTCTGTAGTTGTGGAGTGACAACAAGCATTATCATTTTTTTCTGTCTGTTTGTAGACAACCCTTATATCGAATTAAAAAGAAAAATAAGCAAGACATGTTCTAAATATTTTACAGTTATTTCACTATTACAAACATCTTAAGGGAAGTTGGAGATAAACATTTCTGTTACTATTCAACTGTTGGAAAGAAAGGTTTAGTTCTTTGGTATATTAGTCTAAGTTTTCTGTGCTCATTATTCTAAGAAAAGCTAAATATTTTCTTTTTAAGAAAAGTGTCAATAAAAATCCCAATCTTAAAGTGGTTGGATTATTGAAGCATTTGATTCAGATAATAGAACAAAGTTTTGTTTTCTGTTTCATCTTTAGATCTCTATCATCAATGAAAATTGATAAATGGTTAATTATAGATGTTGTCTGAGCATATTGCAGCTCCTTTCTTCATTGTACAAACTAAATTATAGAACATAAATTGAAAGAAACATGTTGAAAATTTAAGAATTTTACCAGAGTAAGAATAAAGCTTTTATTTTATTAATAGCCTAAACTTTCACATCAGTGAGCTTTTAAACTAATTTTATTACACATTGTGCTAAAACAGTGAAAATGTTTTAAGCTATACTCATCCTTTTTTAGAGGAAACATTTTTTTTTAAGTCTCATTTACAATTTAATTCTAACCCATTTGAATTGACAAGCTAAATGTGAGAATGTAAATAGAAAACCTGAAGGGAAGAGGAAAAATCTCTTCAGAGACAGGCTATTTTTCTTGCCACTCTGTTAATATGTCAAGAAGAGGGTCTGAGCAATTTGGGGGCTAGAGTGATTTATAGTGACTCATTCATTTTAATTATCCTTCTAAAGTTTTAAATAAACACCACACAAGCTCTTTTTGTTTTTCGCTTTTGGTTAATGTACCTCTTCTAAGAACATCTTACTGTAATTAAATGATCAAATTCTGGCTGCGACTATAGAAAAAGCTATAAACCTCTTTTAGTTTTCAGGAAGTACAAAATGATTTCACTTCCTCTGACACCATAACTTTTACTCTTTGATTGATGTTTCCTCAAACTTTCTATCTAGTTTCTAACATCACCTTAATGTTGAAGAAACAGAAATTGTTGAAAACTGGAGACAATGGAAAAATAGATAAGATGATTTCTTGTTAGGTAATAAGAATCAACTGAGATATTTAAAAAAAAATGTTTGGCCATGGAGAAGAGGACAATAAAGAAAAACTAAAAAAAAAAATCATTTATTTTAGCACTACAGAAATTTCTAAATTCAATTTTATTGCTTAAGATGAGCATCTAAATGACAAGTCATTTATTTTTTAGAAGTTATCCAGTGTTGAATCTAATGCTGCCTTTATGAGCTTCAAAATATCTTACTTACCTCAAGCAATCATGCTGAATAGAAAAGCACACTGTCATCTGAAACACTTACCTCTTTTACTGAGCTTCCCAAGTATGTACTCATATTTTCCAAAGTAAGTTTAAAAATAATTTATAAAAACAATTTTGTGTTCTATACTACTGTAGTTTCTCTTAGGTATATATGAAATATATATAAATATGTATATGTTATATATTACATTTCCTCAGTACCTCTCATATTTCCAGATTTTATTTCAAAGAGTACACAAATTAATAAAAATACCAACTTTTAAAAAGATTCATTTGTATTATTCTTTATTATCTCATATGAGCACAATACTTGGCAAAAATTAGAAGCCTTCTTAGACCTGTATTAAATTTTGCCAACGGTGTGAATGCATGCATGCTCAGTAACTTCAGTCACATCAGACTATTTGTAACTCTATGGATTGCAGCCTGCCATGCCCTTCTGTTCATGGGATTTTCCAGGCAAGGATACTGGAGTGGGTTGCTATGTGCTCCCATCAGAGGATCTTCCTGACCCAGGCATCAAAACTGTCTCCTGTATTGCAGGCAGATTCTTTACCCACTGAGCTGCAGCTTTGCCAATGATAGCATTATACATATTGTTAATATCAACTGTTTAAATTTGGACAAACTCTTTAAAATGTAAATCCTAATAAGGTTGAAGGTCTTCAAAAAGTAATAAGCACCTTATATTGCATGGAAATTCTATTTCTGTATTTTTAAGGGTTGAATGAAATATCCTTTACCTTGTGGCTCAGCTGATAAAGAATCCGCCTGCAATGTGGGAGACCTGGGTTTGACCCCTGGGTTGAGAAGAACCCCTGGAAAAGGGAAAAGCTACCCACTCCAGTATTCTGGCCTGGAGAATTCCATGGACAAGTCCATGGGGTCGCAAAGAGTCGGACATGACTGAGCAACTTTCACTCACTTACCAAGCTAGGTTTAAAGTCCAGGAAAGTAACAACAATTTAACAATCAATGTCCAAATTGGAGAATAGTAGCAAAAGGCCTCCAAAGACAGAGGCTACGGGGAAAAGAGAAGGAAAATATGAAAAATTAAAATTGCATCTCAACCATCTATTTGACTTTCAGATATTGTACATTGAAATGTGCCATTGCAAACAACAAGGGATATTTATAAGGGTTATGTTATGTTACGATAAAGAGGTCTTAAACTCAGTATGACTGGCAACAAGGCAGATGATGAAAAAGAAGTAATAATGACTATACATTGCAAGATTTATTGAAGAGACTTTGTGGTTAATTTACACATCTTGTTTCCAGGTTTCTGTTTGTCCAAATTGGCTCTAATATGCTGTGCTCAACCAAGCACTAGTTTTCTTACCCTTCCTCACCCATATTTTGTGAATCCATTTGAATATTTCATATTCAATCAAATTTAAACTGCATGGATATTTGTCATTCTGCAGCCCATGATTTGAATTGTTTAATTATTTTCAAGCCTCTTTTTTTTTTTTTTTTCACTTTCAACTCACCAGTATTGATGTTGGGACTCCCATGTGTGTATCCTATAATAAAACTAAAAAGAGCTGCTTATTGAGTATTATGCTGCTGAGAAAATTATTTAAGTTACTACAACAAAGTGACTACTGATAATAATATGACTTCCATGTAGCGTAACTAGAACATGAAGATCTACTGCTTGATCTGACATAAGTTCTGAATTTCAGGTCTTATGACAACTTTATTTCTCACTTTAATTAATAAAATTGCAATCTGTTTTTTTTCTTCAGTCTCACAGTTTAGTTAGCATTAGGCAGTCCCTCAGGGACTGATTATCCCTGAAAATGGAAAGAAGAGCATCCCTGAGCTTCCAAAGCAGAAAGCCAGATACAGCCAGTCTTCCCTTTGATCATTTTATTATAACTTACATCTTTATCCATTCTAATGATTTCTAAAATGAGGATATAGATGTACTTATTTCCAAGCAAACCTTTTAAATACACCAGTTGAACAACCTCTGCTTTTCTTAGAAAATGTTAATTTAGTTTCAAATCAAGTATTATATTGAGTTCATCTTGATCGGAAGAAAATTTGTCAAACTGGTCTTTAGAAATATGTAAATTTGTTTGTAAATATAAGTTGAATAAAATTAAAGTTTTTAAATGTATGTATGGAATTCAGCATCTGAGTTTTATTAACCCTCTAAAAATGTCCTAGCATGATTCCTGGAAGCTGTGTATTGTTATTTCATATGGCAAAAGAGTCAAAGGGTCTTTGCAGATGTGAGTAGGGATATGGGAAATTGCCCTGGGTTATCCAGTTGGCTGAATCTAATCACAACTCCTTTAATTAAAAAAAAAAAAAAATCTTTCCTGGCTGATGTTAGAGCTAGATATGACAATGGACGGAAAGTTCAAGAAATGTGATATTGCTGGCTTTGAAGATGAGGAAAGGAGAAGACAACCTAAGGGATGTTGGTGATCTCTAGAAGTTGGAAAAGGCAAGGAGACACTTCTCACCTAGAACATTCAGGAAAGAACAGCCCTGCAGACATCCTAATATCTGACCAACAGAAATGCAAGAATATAAATTTGTTTAACCTGATGAGCTTGTGGTAATTTGTTATGGTGGCAGTAGAAAACTAATACAGTGAATACTTTATATGAGATTTATCAAGTATAAGAAGAAGATACCTGTGAAAATATCTTGTAATCGTGACGATGAAGGATAAGAATGAAACAAGAATTCTTGGAAACTCAACTGCACAAATAGAGCATGCTACTGAGTTTGTTAGGAGGATTCCACTGCTTAAGAATGCCCTCTAAATGATCTATCATTTATGTACAGAGAATGCTCCTAACAGGACAAAGATCTTAAAACTTCAACTCTGGGAAAAAGGATTGACAATGAAGGATCTTAGAATATGCACCGAATGTGAATAAAAAATCAAAGTAGGTTACCAACCTGTTTTTTCTTTCAGTGATATTCTTATAGTGACAGTAAACAAAATGTCCCTTATTCCAATTAAAAGGAAACTAGAAGAAGTGGATTGGAGCTCATTGTGATTTTGCTTTTTACAAATTGGGTTTTTGGAACTTGTGAGACACTTGCCCCAGCTTTTTCAAACTCTTCTTTGCTGCCCATGATGAAAGTGTAGCACAGTCAAAGGGAAGAAGATAGAACAATCAGAAATTGCTTGGTTATGCTTTTTCTTTGGTTAATCCAGGTTTATTGAGATATAATTGACACATACTATTGTGTAAGTGTAAGTCTAAAATGTGGTGACTGGATATATATATATATATATATATATATATATATATACTGCAAAATGCTTACCACAATAAAGTTAGTTAACACATCCTTCATCTCAGAAAAAAATCATTCTGTTGTTTCGAAAAGAACATTACAGCTTTACTTTCATAGTAATTTTCAAACTATACAGTACTTTTAACTGTAGTCACCATGCTGTCCCTTAAATGATTGGAACTTATTCATCTTATAACTAAAAGTTTGTATTCTGACTGATGAATTCCCAGTTCACTCACTCCTCAGCCCCTCCCTCATAACCACCATTCTATTCTGTTTCTATGAATTAAAAGATTTTAGAATCCATATTCACTTGGGATCACACAGTATTTTTCACTTGCTGCTTGACATATTTCACTTAATATAATGACTCCATGTTGTTGCAAATGACAGTATTTCCTCTTTTTTTTTTTTTTTTTGCATGTGGCTGAATACTACTCTATTGTTATATAGACCTCATTTCTTTATCATTCATTCGTTGAAGGACACTTAGGTTTTCATGCCTTCATTACTTTGAATAATGCTGCAGTAAACATGGGAATACAGATATCTCTTCAAGATAGTGATTTCATTTCCGCTGAAAATGTACCTCAGTTTAGTTCAGTTCAGTCCCTCAGTCGTATCCAACTCCTTGCAACCCCATGAATTGCAGCATGCCAGGCCTCCCTGTCCATCACCAACTCCCGGAGTTCACACAAACTCATATCCATTGAGTCAGTGATGTCATCCAGCCCTCTCATCCTCTGTTGACCCCTTCTCCTCCTGCCCCCAATCCTTCCCAGCATCAGAATATTTTCCAATGAGTCAGCTCTTCGTATGAGGTGGCCAAAGTACTGGAGTTTCAGCTTGAGCATCATTCCTTCCAAAGAAATCCCAGGGCTGATCTCCCTTATAATGGACTGGTTGGATCTCTGTGCAGTGCAAGGAACTCTCAAGAGTCTTCTCTAACACCACAGTTCAAAAGCATCAATTCTTCGACACTCAGCTTTCTTCACGGTCCAACTCTCACATCCATACATGACCACAGGAAAAACCATACCTTGACTAGATGAACCTTTGTTGGCAAAGTAATGTCTTCTGCTTTTGAATATGCTATCTAGGTTGGTCATAACTTTCCTTCCAAGGAGTAAGTGTCTTTTAATTTCATGGCTGCAATCACCATCTGCCGTGATTTTGGAGACCAAATATATAAAGTCTGACACTGTTTCCACTGTTTCCGCATTTATTTGCCATGAAGTGATGGACCCAGATGCCATGATCTTTGTTTTCTAAATTTTGAGCTTTAAAGTCAACTTTTTCACTCTTCTCTTTCACTTTCATCAAGCAGCTTTTTAGTTCCTCTGCACTTTGGTAAAGCATCTGCCTACAATGCGGGAGACCCGGGTTCGATCCCTGTGTCAGGAAGATCCCCTGGAGAAGGAAATGACAATCCACTCCAGCACTCTTGCCTGGAAAATCCCATGGTCGGAGGAGCCTGATAGGCTACAATCCATGGGGTCGCAAAGAGTCGGACACGACTGAGCGACTCCACTCACTCAATTTCTGCCATAATGGTGGTGTCATCTGCATATCTGAAGTTATTGATATTTCTCCTGGCAATCTTGATTCCAGCTTGTGCTTCTTCCAGCCCAGCGTTTCTCATGATTACTCTGCATATAAATTAAATAAGCAGGGCACAATATACAGCCTTGACATACTCCTTTTCCTATTTGGAACCAGTCTGTTGTTCCATGGCCAGTTCTAACTGTTGCTTCCTGACCTGCGTACAGTTTCTCAAGAGGCAAGTCAGGTGGACTGGTATTCCCATCTCTCTCAGAATTTTCCATAGTTTATGGTGATCCACACAGTCAAAGGCTTTGGTGTAGTCAATAAAGCACAAATAGATGTTTTCTGGAACTCTCTTGCTTTTTCAATGATCCAGCGGATATTGGCAATTTGATCTCTGGTTCCTCTGCCTTTTCTAAATCCAGCTTGAACATCTGGAAGTTCAAGGTTCATGTGTTGCTGAAGCCTGGCTTGGAGAATTTTGAGCATTACTTTACTAGTGTGTGAGATGAGTGCAATCGTGCAGTAGTTTGTGCATTCTTGGCATTGCCTTTCTTTGGGATTGGAATGAAAACTGACCTTTTCCAGTCCTGTGGCCACTAATGAGTTTTCCAGTTTTGCTGGCATATAGAGTACAGCACTTTCACAGCATCATCTTTCAGGATTTGAAATAGCTCAACTGGAATTCCATCAGCTCCACTAGCTTTGTTAGTAGTGATGCTTTCTAAGGCCCACTTAACTTCACATTCCAGGATGTCTGGCTCTGGGTGAGTGATCACACCACCATGATTATCTGTGTCATGAAGCTCTTTTTTGTACAGTTCTTCTGTGTATTCTTGCCACCTCTTCTTTTATTTTTTTAAATTTAAATTTATTTATTTTAATTGGAGACTAATTACTTTACAATATTGTATCAGTTTTGCCATACATCAACATGAATCTGCCATGGGTGTACATGTTTTCCCCATAATGAAACCCCCTCCCACCTCCCTCCCTGTACCATCCCTCTGGGTCATCCCAGTGCACCAGCCCCAAGCATCCTGTATCCCACATTGAACCTGGACTGGCGATTCATTTCTTACATGATATTATACATGTTTCAATGTCATTCTCCCAAATCATCCTACCCTCTCCCTCTCCCACAGAGTCCAAAAGACTGTTCGATACATCTGTGTCTCTTTTGCTGTCTCACATACAGGGTTATCATTACCATCTTTTTAAATTTCATGTATATGTGGTAGTATACTGTATTGGTGTTTTTCTTTCTGGCTTACTTCACTCTGTATAATCGGCTTCAGTTTCATCCACCTCATTAGAACTGATTCAAATGTATTCCTTTTAATGGCTGAGTAATACACTATTGTGTATATGTACCACAGCTTTCTTATCCATTCACCTGCTGATGGACATCTAGGTGGCTTCCATGTCCTGGCTGTTATAAACAATGCTGGGATGAACATTGAGGTACACGTGTCTCTTTCAGTTCTGGTTTCCTTGTTGTGTATGCCCAGCAGTGGGATTGCTGGGTCATAAGGCAGTTCTATTTCCAGTTTTCTAGGGAATCTCCACACTGTTCTCCATAGTGGCTGTACTAGTTTGCATTCGCATCAACAGTGTAAGAGGGTTCCCTTTTCTCCACACCCTCTGCAGCATTTATTGCTTGTAGACTTTTGGATCGCAGCCATTCTGACTGGTGTGAAATGGTACCTCATTGTGGTTTTGATTTGCATTTCTCTAATCATTAGTGATGTTGAGTATCTTTCCATGTTTTTGTTAGCCATCTGTATGTCTTCTTTGGAGAAATGTCTGTTTAGTTCTTTGGCCCATTTTTTGATTGGGTCATTTATTTTTCTGGAATTGAGCTACATGAGTTGCTTGTATATTTTTGAGATGAGTTCTTTGTCAGTTGCTTTATTTTCTCCCATTCAGAAGGCTGTCTTTTCACCTTGCTTATAGTTTCCCTTGTTGTGTGGAAACTTTTAATTTTAATTAGATTTAATTTTATTTTTTAATTTTAATTTATTTTTGCTTTTATTTCCAATATTCTGGGAGGTGGGTCATACAGGATCTTTCTGTTATTTATGTTGGAGAGTATTTTGCCTATGTTCTCCTCTAAGAGTTTTATAGTTTTAATGGCTGAGTAATACTCCATTGTGTATACGTACCACAGCTTTCTTATCCATTCACCTGCTGATGGACATCTAGGTTGTTTCCATGTCCTGGCTATTATAAACAGTGCTGCAATGAACATTGGGGTACACGTGTCTCTTTCAATTCTGGTTTCCTCGGTGTGTATACCCTGAAGTGGGATTGCTGGATCATAAGGCAGTTCTATTTCCAGTTTTTTAAGGAATCTTAAAAAGATTAGGTCTTATGTTTAGATCTTATGTTTAAATCTTAGGTCTTATGTTTAGATCTTTAATCCATTTTGATTTTATTTTTGTGTATGGTTGCCACCTCTTCTTAATATTTTCTGCTTCTGTTAGGTCCATACCATTTCTGTCCTTTATTGAGCCCATCTTTGAATGAAATGTTCCCTTGGTATCTCTAATTTTCTTGAAGAGATCTCTAATTTTCTTGAAGAGATCTCTAGTCTTTCCCATTCCATTGTTTTCGTCTATTTCTTTGCATTGATCGCTCAGGAAGGCTTTCTTCTCTCCTTGCTATTCTTTGGAACTCTGCATTAGGATGGTTATATGTTTCATTTTTTCCTTTGCCTTTTGCTTCTCTTCTTTTCACAGATATTTGTAAGGCATCCTCAGACAGCCATTTTTCTTTTTTGCATTTTTTTCCATGGGAATTGTCTTGATCCCTGTCTCCTGTACAATGTCACGAACCTCCGTCCATAGTTCATCAGGCTTAGGTGTCATTATTATGCTATCCACATAAAATAGCTTGAATGTGTTCTCTCATTTTCAAATTCCTAGCATAAATTCTTCTTTAATATTTGATAGAATTCACCAGTGAAACCATCTAGTCCTGACATTTTCTTTGTTGGGACCGTTTTGATTGCTGATTTTGTCTCATTGATTGTTATCGGTCTGCTCAGGTTTCTATTTCTTCATGATCTAGTTGTGATAGGTTGCATGTTAGTAAGAATTTATCCATTTCTTCTAGGTTTCCCCATTTGTTGGCATGTAATTATTTATAGCAGTCTCTTTTGTTGTTGTTGTTTAGTCCTTAACTCATGTCAGACTTTTTGTGACCTCATGGACTGTAGCAATGCCAGGCTCTTCTGTCCTGCACTGTCTCCCAGAGTTTGATCAAATTCATGTCCATTGAATTGGTGATGCTATCTACCCATCTAATTATCTGCTGCCCCATCTCCTTTTGCCTTCAATATATCCCAGAATCAGAGTTTTTTCCAACAGGTCAGCTCTTCACATCAGGTGACCAAAGTATAGGAGCTTCAGCATCAGTCTTTCTAATGGATATTTAGGATGATTTCCTTTAGAATTAACTAGTTTGATCTCCTTGAAGTCTGAGGGACTCTCAAGAGTCTTTCCAGTACCAGAAATCAAACCAATCAGTCTTAAGCACTTAGCTTTCTTTATGGTCCAACTCTCACATCTGTACATTACTACTGGAAATGACTATATGGACCTTTGTCAGCAAAGTGATACATCTGCTTTTTACTATGCTGTCTGGGCTTGTCCTAGTTTTTCTTTCAAGGAGCAAGTGTCTTTTAATTTCATGGCTGCAGTCACCATCCTCTGGAGTTCAAGAAAAGAAAATCTATCACTGTTTCCAATTTTTTCCCCTTCTCTTTGCCATGAAGTGATGGGACTGGACGCCATGATCTTAGTGTTTTGAATGTTGAGTTTCAAGCCAGCTTTTTCACTCTTCTCATTCACCCTCATGAAGAGGCTCTTTAGTTCCTCTTTACTTTCTGCAATTAATGGCAGAAAGTCTCTTTTGAGCCTATGTATTTTTAAGGTATCAGTTGCAATATCTTTCATTTTTAATTTTACTAGAGTACTGTTTTTATGCTGTCTAGTTAAATATCCATTTTTATTTACATTTTAAAAAAGAGATCTTACTTTCATTGATCATTTCTAGTGTTTTTAATTCTGTTTCATTTATTTTCTGCTCTTACCATTGCTATCTTCTTCCTTCTATTAAATTTGGGCTAAGTGTAATCTTATTTTTTTAAGTATGTTATTAAACATAGCTATTTAAAGATTTTTTTTTCTAATTTAAATATTAATTTATTGACTATGCCAAAGCCTTTGACTGTGTGGATCACCATAAACTGTGGAAAATTCTGAAAGAGATGGGAATACCAGACCACCTGGCTTCTTGTGAAACCTGTATCAGGTCACGAAGCAATTGTTAGAACTGGACATGGAACAACAGACTGGTTCCAAATAGGAAAAGGAGTACATCAAGACTGTATATTGTCACTGTGCTTATTTAACTTCTATGAACTTCTATGAATCATGAGAAACGCTGGGCTGGAAGAAGCACAAGCTGTAATTAAGATTGCTGGGAAAAATATCAATAACCTCAGATATGCAGATGACACCACCCTTATGGCAGAAAGTGAAGAACTAAAGAGCCTCTTGATGAAAGTGAAAGTGGAGAGTGAAAACGTTGGCTTAAATCTCAACATTCAGAAAAAGAAGATCATGGCATCTGGTCCCATCACTTCATGGGAAATAGATGGGGAAACAGTGGCTGACTTTTATTTTTCTGGGCTCCAAAATCACTGCAGATGGTGATTGAAGCCATGAAATTAAAAGACCTTTACTCCTTGGAAGGAAAGTTGTGATCAAACTAAACAGCATATTAAAAATCAGAGACATTACTTTGTCAACAAAGGTCCATCTAGTCAAGGCTATGGTTTTCCAGTAGTCATATATGGATGTGAGAGTTGGACTATAAGGAAAGCTGAGCGGCAAAGAATTGATGTTTTTTACCTGTGGTGCTGGAGAAGACTCTTGAGAGTCCTTTGGATGGCAAGGAGATCCAACCAGTCCATCCTAAAGGAGATCAACCTGGGTGTTCATTGGAAGGACTAAAGCTAAAGCTGAAACTCCAATACTTTTGCCACCTTATGCAAAGAGCTGACTCATTTGAAAAGACCCTGTCTGGGAAAGATTGAGGGCAGGAGGAGAAGGGGATAACAGAGGAGGAGATGGTTGGATGGCATCACTGACTCAATGGACATGAGTTTGGGTGAACTCTGTCTGGTAATGGACAGGGAGGCCTGGCATGCTGCGGTTCATGGTGTGGCAAAGAGTTGGACACAACTGCAACTGAACTGAACTGAACTGAAGTATTAATTGCTATAAACTATCTTAGGACCACTTCTTCCTGTTATGAATTTCTAATTTTGTACCATTTCAGTCAGAAAAGATATTTGGGATGATATTAGAGTTTTCTTAAAATTGCTCAGTGAGACTTGTTTTGCTTCCTAACATATGATTTATCTTGGAGAATGTCCAGTATTCCAATGTGCCCTTGAGAAGAATGTGTATTTGCTTCTATTGGATGGAATGCTCTGTATATGTCAGATGGGTATTTTGGTGTAAATCATGGATCAAATAAAAAGTTTCATTGTTGATCTTCTATCTGAATGATCTATTTATTGTTGAAATGTTATTGAAGTGTTTTATTATTGTACTGTTGTCTGTTACTCCTTTAATATCTGTTAGTGTTTATCTAATTAATTTAGATGCTGGGTGCACATGTATTTTAATTGTTATATTCTTTTGATGACTCCTCTCTCATGTTTTTCTCTTGTTACAGTTTTTAGTTTAATTCTATTTCAACTAATAAAATATAGGTACTTTTCTCTTTTGGTTTCCATTTACTGAAATATCTTTTTTCATTCCTTCACCTTGAGCCTGTGTGTTCTTGTAGCTGAAGTGAGTATCTGATAGGCAGAGTACACTTATGTCTTGTTATTTATTTATTCCTTAATTAATACAGAATTTTATACCTTTAGAGAAAGTAATGGAATTCCAGAAAAATATCTACTTCTGCTTCCTTGACTATCCTAAAGCCTTTGACTGTGTGGATCACGACAAACTGTGGAAAACTCTAAAGAGATGGAAATACCAGACCATCTTACCCATCTCCTGAGAATACTATATAAAGGTAAGAAGCAGTAGTTTGAATTGGACATCAAACAAGGGATTGGTGCAGAATTGGGAAAGGAGTATGTCAAGGCTGTATATTGTCACTCTACTTATTTAACTTTTAGGCAGAGTGCATCATGAAAAATGATGGGTTGAATGAATCATATGCTGGAATGAAGAATGCCCCGAGAAATAATAACAACCTCAGATATGTAAATGACACCACCCTAATGGTGTAAAGTGAAGAGGACCTAAAGAGCCTATTGATGAAAGTCAAATAAGAGAGTGAAAAAGCTTCCTTAAAACTTAACATTCAAAAAGCTAAGATCATGGCATCTAGTCCTATCAGTTTAAGGCAAATAGATGGGGACAAAGGGAAAGTAATGGCATATTTATCTTCTCGGGATCCAAAATCACTGTGGACAATGACTGCAGCAATGACATTAAAAGATGATTGCTCCTTGGAAGAAAAGCTAAGACAAACCCATCAGTTCAGTTCAGTTCAATCTCTCAGTCGTGTCTGACTCTTTAGCACCCCATGGAGTGCAGCACGCCAGGCTTTCTTGTCCATCACCAATTCCTGGAGCATACGCAAACTCATGCCAGTGGAGTCGATAATGCCATCCAACCATCTCATCCTCTGTTGTCCCCGTCTCCTGCCTTCAATCCTTCCAGGAATCAGGGTCTTTTCCAGTGAGTCAGTACTTCGCATCAGGTGGCCAAAGTATTGGAGCTTCAGCTCGATAGTCAGTCCTTGCAGTCAGTCCAATTCAGGACTGGTTTCTTTTAGGATGGACTGGTTGGATCTCCTTGCAGTCCAAGGGCTTCTCAAGAGTCTTTTCCAACACCACAGTTCAAAAGCATCAGTTCTTCTGTGCTCAGCTTTCTATATAGTCCAACTGTCATATTCACACATGACTAACGGAAAAACCATAGATTTGACTAGACAGACCTTTGATGACAAAGTAATGTCTCTGCTTTTTAATATGCTGGCTAGACTGGTCATAGCTTTTCTTCCAATGAGCAAGCCTCTTTTAATATCATGGCTTCAGTCAGCCTCTGAAGTGATTTTAGAGTCCAAGAAAATAAAGTCTGTCACTGTTTCCATTGTTTCCTCATCTATTTCCCATGAAGTGATGGGACCAGATGCCATGATTTTAGTTTTCTGAACGTTGAGTTTTCAGCCAGCTTTTCCCACACTTCTCTTTCAGTTTCATTGAGGCTCTTTAATTCTTGTTCATTTTGTGCCATAAAGGTGGTGTCATCTGCATACCTGAGTTTATTAATATTTCTCCCAGAAACCTTGATTCCAGTATGTGTTTCATCCTACCCAGCATTTCACATGATGTACTCTGCATATAAGTTAAATAAGCAGGGTGATGACATACAGCTTTGACGTCCTCCTTTCCCAGTTAAGAAGCAGTCTATTGCTCCATGTCCAGTTCTAACTGTTGCTTCTGGAAGTGCATACACATTTCTCAGAAGGCAGGTCAGGTGGTCTGGTATTCCCATATCTTTCAGAATTTTCCACAGTTTATTGTGACCCACAGAGTCAAAGGCTTTGGTGTAGTCAATAAAGCAGAAGTAGATATTTTCTCAAACTCGCTTGCTTTCTCAATGATTCAACAGATGTTGGCAATTTGATCTCTGGTTCCTCTGCCTTTTCTAAATCAAGCTTGAACATCTGGAAGTTCCTAGTTCATGTACTGTTGAAACCTGGCTTGGAGAATTTGAGCATTACTTTGCTAGCATATGAGATGAGTGCAATGTTTTGGTAGTTTGATCATTTTATGGCACTGCCTTTCTTTGGGATTTGAGTGAAAACTGACCTTTTCCAGTCCTGTGGCCACTGCTGAGTTTTCCAAATTTGCTGGCATATTGAGTGCAGCACTTTCACATCATCATCTTTTAAGATTTGAAATAGCTCAACTGGGATTCCATAATTTCCACTAGCTTTTTTTGTAATAATGCTTCCTAAGGCCCACTTGACTTCACATTCCAGGATGTCTGGCTCTAGGCAAGTGATTATATCACTGTGGTTATCTAGGTCCAGAAGATCTTTTTTGTATATCTCTTCTGTGTATTCTTGGCACCTCTTCTAAACATCTTTTGCTTCTGTTAGGTCCATACCATTTCTGTCCTTTATTGTGTCCATCTTTGCATGAAATATTGCCTTGGTATCTCTGCTTTTCTTGAAGAGATCTCTAGTCTTTTCCATTCTATTATTTTCCTCTATTTATTTGCATTGGTCACTGAGGAAGGCTTTCTTATCTCTCCTTGCTATTCTTTTGAATTCTGCATTCAAATCGGTATATCTTTCTTTCTCTCCTTTGCCTTTTTCTTTTCTTCTTCTTTTTTTTTTTTTTTTTTCAGCTAATTTTAAGTCCTCCTCAGACAACCATTTGGCCTTTTTGCAGATTTTTTTTTTTTTTCACTTGGAGATGGTCTTGATCCCTGCCTCCCATACAATGTCATGAACCTCCATCCATAGTTCTTCAGGCTCTTTGTCTATCATATCTATTCCCTTGAATCTGTTTGTAACTTCCACTGTATACCATAAGGGATTTGATTTAGCTCATACCTGAATGGTCTAGTGGTTTTCCCTACTTTCTTCAACTTAAGTCTGAATTTGGCAGTAAGGCATTCATGATCTGAGGCACAGTCAGCTCCCGGTCTTGTTTTTGCTGACCGTGTAAAGCTTCTCCATCTTTGGCAGCAAAAATATAACCTTCCGATCTCAGTATTGACCATCTGGTGATGTCCATTTGTAGAATCTTCTCTTATTTTGTTGGACAAAGGTGTTTACTATGCCCAGTGCATTGTCTTGGCACAATTCTGTTAGTCTTTCACCTGCCTCATTTTGTACTCCAAGGCCAAATTTGCCTGTTACTCCAGGTGGACATGAGTTTGAGTTAACTCCAGGAGTTGATAATGGACAGGGATGTCTGGCAGACTGCAATCCTTGGGGAAGCAATGAGTCAGACATGATTGAGCAAGTGAACTGAACTGAACAGAACCAGGTGTCTCTTGACTTCCTACTTTTGAATTCTAGTCCTCTATAATGAAAAGGACATCTTCTGTTGGTGTTAGGTCTAGAAGGTCTTATAGGTCTTCATAGAACCATTCAACTTCAGCTTCTTCAGCATTACTTGTCAGGGCATAGACTTGGATTACTCTGATATTGAGTGATTTTCCTTGGAAACAAACAGAGATCATTCTGTCACTTTTGAGATTCCATCCAAGTACTGCATTTTGGACTCTTTTGTTGGCTATGATAGCTACTACATTTCTTCTAAGTGACTCTTCCTCAGAGTAATAGATATAATGGTCATCTGAGTTAAATTCACCCATTCCAGTCCATTTTAGTTCACTGATCCCTAAAATGTTGATGTTCACTCTTGCCATCTCCTGTTGACCCCTTCCAATTTGCCTTGATCCATGGAGCTAACGTTCCAGGTTCCTATGCAATATTGCTCTTTACAGCATCAGACCTTGCTTCCATCATCAGTCACATCCCCAACTGGGTGTCGTTTTTGCTTTGGCTCTAGCTCTTCATTTTTTTCTGGAATTATTTCTCCACTGATCTCCAGTAGCATCTTGGACATCTATCGAACTGGGAAGTTCAGCTTCCAATGTCCTATCCTTTTGCCTTTTCATACTGTTCATGGGGTTCTCAGGGCAAGAATACTGAAGTGGTTTGCAATTCCTTTCCCCCAGGGGACCACATTTTGTCAGAACTCTCCACCATGACCATCTATACAGCATATTAACAAGCAGAAACCATCAGTGTGCTGACTAAGGTCCATTTAGTGAAAGCTATGGTTTTTCCAGTAGTCATGTAGAGGTATGAGAGTTCACCATAAAGCAGGCTGAGCTCCAAAGAATTTATGCTTTCTAACTGTGGGGCTAGAGAAGATTCTTGAGAGTCCCTTGGATAGCAACTAGATCAAACCAGTCAATCCTAAAAGAAATCAATCCTGAATATTCATTGGAAGGACTGATGCTGAAGCACCAATACTTTGACCACCTGATGCAGAGAGCTGACTCATTGGAAAAGACCTCGATGGTGGGAAAGATTGAGGGCAGGAGCAGAAGGGGATAACAGAGGATGAGATGGTTGGATCCCATCACCCATTTAATGGACATGAGTTTGAACAAACTCCAGGAGATAGAAGCCTGGCGTTCTGCAGTCCATGGGGTCACAAAAGACAGATACGACTTACTGACTATGCAACAATAACTTCTTTCTCCTTTTCTTCCTTACTGTCTTCCTTTGTGAACTGATGATTTTCTTTGATCCTCTTTTCCTTATCTTCTGTGCATTTACTAGAGGCTTTTGTTTCTGGTTACTCTCAGGCTTACTTAAAAACCTGTTATGGGGGGGGGGGCAGGGCAGGGACGCGCGGGAGGCGCGGGCTGCAATGCTTTGCAAGAATCGGGCAGGAATGCCCCACGTGCAACCAGAACGATCTAACTTGGGCTAGCAAACCAGACTGTGGGATAGCTACCACGCGAAAAGCTCAAACATAAGACACCGCCAGGACCGAGCACAGAACAAAGGACGGAGCGGAAAAAGCCGGCTGCAGACCATTCCCCGCCGGGGACAGGCAACCAGAGCCGTAAGGACTGGAAAGGGGCAATTGCAGACCCGGAGAGACTTGACTTATCTAACTGCAAGCAGGCTCCTTTGCTAAGACTTCTGGGGGTGCTGGACAGTCACAGTCTGCCTCACGGGGTGCACCAGCGGTCCACCCAGAGAGCTGAGCGGCAGCGGCGGAAAAGGTGACAAGCCGCGGCGATCGCACTCGCCAAACTCCTGAGCTACTCGAACCTGGGAAGGGCACAAAGCGCAGTCCCAGCCGCATTTGTGCCTCTGAGGGCTGCCTGAGCGCTGAACCTGAGCAGCTTGGACCGGGGAAGTGCACGCAGCCTAGGGCCGGCCCCAGACGGTTCCGGTAGAGCCGGAGTGGTTTGTGCGCCGCGAGAAAGGACAGGTCAAGCGGAGCAGAGATACTGTGTGCACGTGACAGTGCTATTTGCTTGCAGCATCCCCCCTCCCCACAGCGCGACTGAACTAGTGAGCCTAAAAAACCAGCAAACAGAAGAAGTTAAACAGAGGGAACCACCTTGGAAGTGAGCCCACATGGCCCATAACATCAGAGAAGGGCTAGATATATTTTTAATATTTTAAAAATCATTCCTTTTTTTTTCTTTTTTTTTTTGCTTTTTGCTTTTTTGTTTTTTTTTCTTTTTTTCTAGCTTTTTTAAAATTGTTAAGTCTTCTAGTTTTCCTCTAATTTTTATTTCTATAACCTATTATTACTATTTTTTTTAAAGACTTTTTTTTTTTTAAGGCAAACACCATATATACTCTTTGGATGGTTGTTGGTGGGTTTTTTTGTTTTTGTTTTTGTTTTTAAATAATTCTTTTTTTTTCTTTCTTTCTTCCTTTTTCCTTCTGCTTTTCTTTAATATTGTATCTTTGAAAATCCAACCTCTACTCTAGATTTTTAATCTTTGCTCTTAGGTTTTTGTTGTCAATTTTGTACATTTAAAAACCCAAACTTCACTACCCAAGTTTACCTGAGAGCGAGATTACTGGCTTGACCACTCTCTCCTCCTCTGGACTCTCCTTTTTCTCCACCAGGTGGCCTCTGTCTCTTTTCTCCCCCATCTCTTCTCTATCCAACTCTGTGAATCTCTGTGTGTTCCAGACGGTAGAGAACACCTAAGGAACTGGTTACTGGCAGGATTTGTCTCTCTCCTCCTCATTCCTCTCTCTTATCCTCCTGGTCACCTCTGTCTACTTCTTCCCTCTCCTCTTCCCCGTATAACTCTGTAAATACCTCTGAGCGGTCCAGACTATAGAGCGAACATAAGGAAGTGACTGCTGGCTAGCTTGCTCTCTCCTCTTTTGATCTCACCGCATCTCATTCCAGTTACTTCTAACTACCCCCTCCATCTTCTCTTCTCCTTGTAACTCAGTGAACCTCTCTGAGTGTCCCTCAATGTGGAGAAACTTTTCATCCTTAACCTAGATGTTTTATCATCGGTGCTGTATAGACGGAGAAGTCTAGAGGCTACTGTAAAAATAAAACTGAAAACCAGAAGCAGGAAGCTTAAATCCAAAGCCTGAAAACATTAGAGAACTCTTGAATTCAGGGAACATTAAGCAATAGGAGCTCATCAAATGTCTTCATGCCTACACCGAAACCAAGCTCCACCCAAGGGCCAACAAGTTCCAAAACAAGACATACCATGCAAATTCTCCAGCAACACAGGAACACTCCCCTGAGCTTCAATATACAGGCAGCTCAAAATTATCCTAAAACCTTTGATGTCTCATAACCCATTACGGGTCACTCCACTGCACTCCAGAGAGAAGAAACCTAGCTCCACCCACCAAAACTCCAACACAAGCCTCCCTAACCACAAAACCTTGACAAGCCACTGATAGAACCCCACCCAAAGTGAGGAAGCACCATAATAAAGAGAACTCCACAAATTACCAGAATATAAAAAAGGCCACCCCAAACGCAGCAATATAACCAAAATGAAGAGACAGAGGAATACTCAGCAGGCAAAGGAACAGGAGAGTTGCCCACCAAACCAAACAAAAGAGGAAGAAGTAGGGAATCTACCAGAGAAGGAATTCCGAATATTGCTAGTGAAAATGATCCAAAATCTTGAAATCAAAATGGAAACACAGATAAATAGCCTAGAGAAAAGGATTGACAAGATACAAGAAACGTTTAACAAGGACCTAGAAGAAATAAAAAAGAGTCAAAATATAATGAATAACGCAATAAATGAGATCAGAAACACTCTGGAGGCAACAAATAGTAGAATAACGGAGGCAGAAGATAGGATTAGTGAAATAGAAGATAGAATGCGAGAAATAAATGAATCAGAGAGGAAACAAGAAAAACGAATTAAAAGAAATGAGGACAATCTCAGAGACCTCCAGGACAATATGAAACGCTCCAACATTCGAATTATAGGAGTCCCAGAAGAAGAAGACAGAAAGAAAGATCATGAGAAAATCCTTGAGGAGATAATAGTTGAAAACTTCCCTAAAATGGGGAAGGAAATAATCACCCAAGTCCAAGAAACACAGAGAGTTCCAAATAGAATAAACCCAAGGCAAAACACCCCAAGACACATATTAATCAAATTAACAAAGATCAAACACAAAGAACAAATATTAAAAGCAGCAAGGGAAAAACAACAAATAACACACAAGGGGATTCCCATAAGGATAACAGCTGATCTTTCAATAGAAACTCTTCAGGCCAGGAGGGAATGGCAAGACATACTTAAAGTGATGAAAGAAAATAACCTACAGCCCAGAATACTGTACCCAGCAAGGATCTCATTCAAATACGAAGGAGAAATCAAAAGCTTTACAGACAAGCAAAAGCTGACAGAATTCAGCACCACCAAACCAGCTCTCCAACAAATTCTAAAGGATATCATCTAGACAGGAAACACGAAAAGGGTGTATAAACCCGAACCCAAAACAATAAAGTAAATGGTAACGGGATCATACTTATCAATAATTACCCTAAATGTAAATGGGTTGAATGCCCCAACCAAAAGACAAAGACTGGCTGAATGGATACAAAAACAAGACCCCTCTATATGCTGCTTACAAGAGACCCACCTCAAAACAAGGGACACATACAGACCGAAAGTGAAGGGCTGGAAAAAGATATACCACGCAAATAGAGACCAAAAGAAAGCAGGAGTGGCAATACTCATATCCAATAAAACAGACTTTAAAACAAAGGCTGTAAAAAGAGACAAAGAAGGCCACTACATAATGATCAAAGGAACAATCCAAGAAGAAGACATAACAATTATAAATATATATGCACCCAATATAGGAGCACCACAATATGTAAGACAAATGCTAACAAGTATGAAAGGGGAAATCAACAATAACACAATAATATTGGGAGACTTTAATACCCCACTCACACCTATGGACAGATCAACTAAACAGAAAATTAACAAAGAAACGCAAACTTTAAATGATACATTAGATCAGTTAGACCTAATTGATATCTATAGGACATTTCACCCCAAAACAATGAATTTCACCTTTTTTTCAAGTGCTCATGGAACCTTCTCCAGGATAGATCACATCCTGGGCCATAAATCTAAACTTGATAAATTCAAAAAAATCGAAATCATTCCAAGCATCTTTTCTGACCATAATGCCTTAAGATTAGATCTCAATTACAGGAGAAAAACTATTAAAAATTCCAACATATGGAGGATGAACAACACACTTCTGAATAACCAACAAATCACAGAAGAAATCAAAAAAGAAATCAAAATATGCATAGAAACGAATGAAAATGAAAACACAACAACCCAAAACCTGTGGGACAGTATAAAAGCAATGCTAAGAGGAAAGTTCATAGCAATACAGGCATACCTCAAGAAACAAGAAAAAAGTCAAATAAATAACCTAACTCTACAACTAAAGCAACTAGAAAAGGAAGAGATGGAGAACCCCAGAGTTAGTAGAAGGAAAGAAATCTTAAAAATTAGGGCAGAAATAAATGCAAAAGAAACAAAAGAGACCATAGCAAAAATCAACAAAGCAAAAAGCTGGTTCTTTGAAAGGATAAATAAAATTGACAAACCATTAGCAAGACTCATCAAGAAGCAAAGAGAGAAAAATCAAATCAATAAAATTAGAAATGAAAATAGAGAGATCACAACAGACAACACAGAAATACAAAGGATCATAAGAGACTACTATCAGCAGTTGTATGCCAATAAAATGGACAACGTGGAAGAAATGGACAAATTCTTAGAAAAGTACAATTTTCCAAAACTGAACCAGGAAGAAATAGAAAATCTTAACAGACCCATCACAAGCACGGAAATTGAAACTGTAATCAGAAATCTTCCAGCAAACAAAAGCCCAGGTCCAGATGGCTTCACAGCTGAATTCTACCAAAAATTTCGAGAAGAGCTAACACCTATCCTCCTCAAACTCTTCCAGAAAATTGCAGAGGAAGGTAAACTTCCAAACTCATTCTATGAGGCCACCATCACCCTAATACCAAAACCTGACAAAGATGTCACAAAAAAAGAAAACTACAGGCCAATATCACTGATGAACATAGATGCAAAAATCCTCAACAAAATTCTAGCAATCAGAATCCAACAACACATTAAAAAGATCATACACCATGACCAAGTGGGCTTTATCCCAGGGATGCAAGGATTCTTCAATATCCGCAAATCAATCAATGTAATTCACCACATTAACAAATTGAAAAATAAAAACCATATGATTATCTCAATAGATGCAGAGAAGGCCTTTGACAAAATTCAACATCCATTTATGATAAAAACTCTCCAGAAAGCAGGAATAGAAGGAACATACCTCAACATAATAAAAGCTATCTATGACAAACCCACAGCAAACATTATCCTCAATGGTGAAAAATTGAAAGCATTTCCCTAAAGTCAGGAACAAGACAAGGGTGTCCACTTTCACCGCTACTATTCAACATAGTTCTGGAAGTTTTGGCCACAGCAATCAGAGCAGAAAAAGAAATAAAAGGAATCCAAATTGGAAAAGAAGAAGTAAAACTCTCACTGTTTGCAGATGACATGATCCTCTACATGGAAAACCCTAAAGACTCCACCAGAAAATTACTAGAGCTCATCAATGAATATAGTAAAGTTGCAGGATATAAAATCAACACACAGAAATCCCTTCCATTCCTATACACTAATAATGAGAAAGTAGAAAAAGAAATTAAGGAAACAGTTCCATTCACCATTGCAATGAAAAGAATAAAATACTTAGGAATATATCTACCTAAAGAAACTAAAGACCTATATATAGAAAACTATAAAACACTGATGAAAGAAATCAAAGAGGACACTAATAGATGGAGAAATATACCATGTTCATGGATCGGAAGAATCAATATAGTGAAAATGAGGATACTACCCAAAGCAATTTACAAATTCAATGCAATCCCTATCAAGCTACCAGCCACATTTTTCACAGAACTAGAACAAATAATTTCAAGATCTGTATGGAAATACAAAAAACCTCGAATAGCCAAAGCAATCTTGAGAAAGAAGAATGGAACTGGAGGAATCAACTTGCCTGACTTCAGGCTCTACTACAAAGCCACAGTCATCAAGACAGTATGGTACTGGCACAAAGACAGACATATAGATCAATGGAACAAAATAGAAAGCCCAGAGATAAATCCACACACATATGGACACCTTATCTTTGACAAAGGAGGCAAGAATATACAATGGAGTAAAGACAATCTCTTTAACAAGTGGTGCTGGGAAAACTGGTCAACCACTTGTAAAAGAATGGAACTAGATCACTTCCTAACACCGCACACAAAAAAAATTCAAAATGGATTAAAGATCTAAATGTAAGATCAGAAACTATAAAACTCCTAGAGGAGAACATAGGCAAAACACTCTCTGACATAAATCACAGCAGGATCCTCTATGATCCACCTCCCAGAATTCTGGAAATAAAAGCAAAAATAAACAAATGGGATCTAATTAAAATTAAAAGCTTCTGCACAACAAAGGAAACTATAAGCAACGTGAAAAGACAGCCTTCGGAATGGGAGAAAATAATAGCAAATGAAGCAACTGACAAACAACTAATCTCAAAAATATACAAGCAACTTATGCAGCTCAATTCCAGAAAAATAAACGACCCAATCAAAAAATGGGCCAAAGAACTAAACAGACATTTCTCTAAAGAAGACATACGGAAGGCTAACAAACACATGAAAAGATGCTCAACATCACTCATTATTAGAGAAATGCAAATCAAAACCACAATGAGGTACCACTTCACATCAGTCAGAATGGCTGCGATCCAAAAATCTGCAAGCAATAAATGCTGGAGAGGGTGTGGAGAAAAGGGAACCCTCCTACACTGTTGGTGGGAATGCAAACTAGTACAGCCACTATGGAGAACAGTGTGGAGATTCCTTAAAAAATTGAAAATAGCACTACCTTATGACCCAGCAATCCCTCTTCTGGGCATACACACCGAGGACACCAGAATGGAAAGAGACACATGTACCCCAATGTTCATCGCAGCACTGTTTATAATAGCCAGGACATGGAAACAACCTAGATGTCCATCAGCAGATGAATGGATAAGAAAGCAGTGGTACATATACACAATGGAGTATTACTCAGCCGTTAAAAAGAATTCATTTGAATCAGTTCTGATGAGATGGATGAAACTGGAGCCGATTATACAGAGTGAAGTAAGCCAGAAAGAAAAACACCAATACAGTATACTAACATATATATATATGGAATTTAGGAAGATGACAATGACGACCCTGTATGCAAGACAGGGAAAGAGACACAGATGTGTATAACGGACCTTTGGACTCAGAGGGAGAGGGAGAGGGTGGGATGATTTGGGAGAATGACATTCTAACATGTATACTATCATGTAAGAATTGAATCGCCAGTCTATGTCTGACGCAGGATACAGCATGCTTGGGGCTGGTGCATGGGGATGACCCAGAGAGATGTAATGGGGAGGGAGGTGGGAGGGGGTTTCATGTTTGGGAACGCATGTAAGAATTAAAGATATTAAAATTAAAAAAAAAAAACCTGTTATGGATATCCCAGTTTATTTTAGGCTGATAAATTAACAGATCACATATTAAAAAATATAACTTTTTACTCACTCTGAATTTTATATTATTGATGTAAAAATTATATCTTTTCATACTGTATATCCATTAAATATTTTATAGCTATAGCTCTTTTTAATACTTTTTGTCCTTAACTTTTATGCTATAGGTCATTGATTAACTCAGCACCTTATTTCAGTTACGTTATTCTGAATCTGACTATATACTTACTGTTACCAATGTGTTTTTTATTTTCATACATTTGTATGTTACAATTTAGTGTATTTTCTTTTAACTTTGAAGAACTCCTTTCTTGTAAGGCATGTCTACTGATGATGAACTCTGTGTTTGGAAAAGTCTTTATAGCACTTTCATTTCTGAATGACAGCTTTGCAGGGTAAATATTTCTAGGTTAGCATTTAAAAAATCTTTTTACAACACTTTCAATCAACCACCCTCTACCCCTCGCCTATAGTGTTTGAGAAATCTACTAATAGCTTTGTGGGGTTCATGAAGGCATATAGCTGGAGGGCCAAGCCACACATATGCCTAGTGGTACAGGTCAATGACTGAAAATAGAGTCAAATTCAGACCCACAGTAGCTGTGGAGGCCTTGCTTGTCTGCATGACCTCCATGGCTGCAGGATGTCACCACAGGTGTATATGGCAATAAAAGCTGGTGACAGAATTCAGACTAGCAGCTTATAAATGCACAACTGGAGGTCTAGTGCCAGGTGTGTGCATGCCATTGGGGCCAGCTCCTGGGGTCTAGGCTTTCATCTTGCACTCATGCAGTCTCAGAGGCTTGATTTGTTGAGCTGGCTGTCAGTATAGATCTCTGGCTCAGACAGGAGTTGAGGGAGAACCTGGAGGAGGACCTAGTAGTGTCTGCAATGTGAATACCAGTGAGGTTTAAACTGGTGAAATTTGCAGGGGCTTTTTGGTGGCTGTTCTGGCTGTCTTTTTTTTTTTTCTGTATAGCAGGTCACTGGGAACTGTGATCACTCCCACTGAATGGCTGATACTGGTAAACCCTTGCTCTTCTTGTTTACAGCCACCCTTATTCATCTCAGCTTTGCTGAGCTCTGGGTAAGGTGTAACGCAAGCAGACCCTTCCAGCTGTGCCCTGCAAGGCAAGGAAAGCTAGTGGCTCACCCTGCACTCCCTTTCCTAGTGAGGGACTCTCTTTTGAGCTGTGTATTCCTTCCTGGTGCTGAGAAGTGACAGCCAGGGGGATGGTACAGGAAAAACGAAGCTTTCTGCTTCCCCTTTGTGTGGTTATTCTCAGGCTTTTTATTCTACTGTGTTGATGAAGTTTCTTAAATGGAGTTCTGAGATCTCCCAGAGCTGTGTTTGTTGACATCTATCAGTGTTTTGATATTTGTAGGGCAACAGAGCCTAAAGTCTCCTAATTCACTTTCTTGGTGATGTCATGCTCCTCAGTTATGTTTTTTCTTCATAGAATATTTGTTCATTTGTGTGCCAGTGTTTCAAACTTAGTAGCTTTCTAATATGATATAATATTTAGTAAAATATTTGACCTTGATCATTATTTAGCTTTTTGGATTTTCTAGTTATTCTTATGTGTTAGTCTTCAAAATATATTTTAGATTCATTATTGTTATTATTATTTATGTTATTTTGACATTATCAAATAATTTAAAAAGTATATATATTTCCTCTTTGGATATTAAATATTCTTCAATTACCAAAACATACCCTATTTGTATTAATTGAGGGCTTATCCTAAATGTACAAAGTGACTTTAGAAATTAACTAATAATATATATTGATTAATTCATTCAACAGTTATTAATTAAGTCACTACTATATGTCACCCCCTGTTCTAAGCATTTGGATACAAAATAAGCCAAACTCCCTGCTTTCGTGGAACCAATGTTCTGTCAGAGAAAGAGATAAAACAGATGAACATATTCTATATATGTTAGTCAGCTATTGCCATAAGAGCAAGTTGCTATGAATTCTGTGGCTTAGAAAAATAAACATTTATCTTTCTTGCACCTTGGTCTGTGGGCGGACTCAGATGGTTGTGCTTCAGTTTGAGCCAAGCCTGGGCTTGGCTCATGGGTACAGAATGGTTTCTCTTTCATGGGGTTCCTCATTCTTTTTCAACCAGCAACTACTCAGACCTGTCCTTCTCACAGCAGATGTCCCAGGAACAAACAAAGCAAACCTCACAGACTTGTACAAACTTCTGCCTACATCATATCCATTCACATACTACTGGCCAGATCAAGACATGTGGCCAGGGAGTTACATTTTATCTTAAAATGAAAGGGGGAGGGAAGTGAATACTTTCTTGACAAGACTGTAATCCACTGCAGTGCGTTCAGTTCAGTTCAGTTCAGTTCAGTTGCTCAGTCATGTCCGACTCTGCAGTGTGTTAGAAGGTGACAAATTCTATGGGAAAAAAAGTGGAACAGGGGAAAGGTTGTTGAGAATTTGGGAGGATTGAGGTACAATAGGGTAAATATTAAATAGCATAGCCTAAGTGGTCCTCTCTGAGCTGACATTTAAGCACAGACATGAAGAAGCCAAGGGAGTTCTCCATGTGGATAACCTGAAAGAAGAGCAGTCTAGACAGAAGGAAGAGGCCATTGGATAGTCCTAAAATGTGAGGATGTCTAATCTCAAGGAACAACCAGCAGACAGTGTGATCAGAATGGAGACAAGGAGAGTGGAGTGAAGTATGAAAGGGATCTGAGAGGTAACTGGAGGCGAGATCATTGAGGCTGCATAGGCTGTTATAAGGGCTTTGGTTTCCATTGAGTGAATTGAACATGACAGAGGATCCAATAGAGAAAACTTTTAGGACATTAACACATTGACTAAGACAGCATAAAAGCTATTCCCTAGAGAGTTATCTAAACTGGGCTACAGTGATAGCTGTAGCTTCTCTTTGAATGTTAGAAAATACAGGTATTCAAAATGTTAGTTCATGAAGTTAATTAACAGAATATCATTCTGACATATAATCCTTTAAATGTCAATGACTTATCATTATATCTTTCTGGGTCAGTTAATTCAAATATAGGTGGAGGTAAAGCTTTTTATAGAAATATAATGTGATAGTCAAAAACTGTTTGTCTCATCCCAGGTTGAGAGAGTGAAGAGAATGCCATTCCACCTCTTATTCTGCTAGTAGGTAAATCAGTCTCTCCAAGATTTTAGAAGTTTTTGGATAGTGACCCATTTATTGTACCTTTTCATTTAAATATAGGACTTGTTAACTTGTCTCATTTTTGTATATTTCCTAGTTCTGAAAACATTGTTGAGGGTTTCTAACAATCTTATGCCCTGTTTTGGAGACTGGAAAACTGAAGTGTATATGAGATTTGCTTTCAGGGATCCTTGAGTCTGTTAAGATGGAAGAGGTATAGACATTGTTAAATTTGTATTAAAAATAATAAAAAAATAAAAATACAAATCAGTCAGAGTTACGTTTCATGAGAAATTTTAAAGATTCACAAGAGAAAGGATTAACACTCTAAACACTCTAACAAGCAACAAAAAGGGTCAGAATGTAAATGCCTATGAGAACAAACAGGTAAGGTAAAGTAGTCTAGGTGGAAAATAAGGGCATACACTGTATATAAAACACAGGCACTTTCTTTTATTTTTTTCTTAGAATAGCTAGATATTACCTTTATTTTTTTATAAAAACAGGTAAATATGCAAAATCTTTTTTCTTTCCTAAGGGAAATGTAGGCTGTTTATATTAATAATGGTCAATCTATCTTTGTGTATTGCTAAAGCACATTTGTCAAGGTTTTACCACCTAGTGAGAAACTTGAGGAACTTGTGATTTTTAGTTTCAATAACAATTTAAATCAAGATTGGCAATGAATTTGGGGCCCATAATCATCACTATTATTACTTAAATCCTTAACCATTACAATATATTTAAAATAAATGATTTTCTGTACAGAAAATGTAATTTTCTGTAATACAAAACATACTATTATAGAATGTTATTTATAATAAAAGTATTATATATATGCTTTTATTTAGTACATATTTAACTATTATTCTTTCCTATCTTATGTGTATTTATAAATAAGTATTAGAGATGTGGGTTTTGCAGGTGGTGCAGTGATAAAGAATCCACCTGCCAAGCAGGAGACACAAGAAAGTCAAGTTTGATCCCTGGGTCAGGAAAATCCCCCAGAGTAGGAAATGGCAACCTACTCCAGTATTTTTGCCTGGAAAATTCCATAGACAGAGGAACCTACTAGGCTCACAAAAAGTAGGACATGAATGAGCATTTACATGCACACACACACAAACACACATTATAGCTGTATCTTATATACATTATATATATGTATATTAATGTTTATAATGACTATGACTCTTCCAAATATTTCACTTTTTATATTGTTCCACTGAGATTTTCTTTTTACTAGATTGACTCTAATATCAAAAAAGAAAAAAAAAAAAGGAAAGGCACTTGAGAGGAGAAATTAGCAGTTAAATGTAGTCCCTCATTTAATGATTTGGGCTTCCTATTTGGTTTTAGGGTCCAGTTCCTCACTGCCATCACCACAGCCCTCATGTGAGATTTCCCACGAAGTGAGATACATAGCAAGGGGGCAATGTCATTTTGTTGTTGTCATTTTTTGGTCACCAAGTTGTGTCTGACTCTTTGCAACCCCACGGACTGCAGCACTCCAGGCCTCCCTGTCCCTTACCATCTCCGAGCTTTCCCAAGTTCATGTCCATTGAATCGGTGATACCATCCAGATATTTCATTCTCTGTCACCCTTTGCTCCTTCTCCCTTCAATATTTCCTAGTATCAGAATCTTTTCCAATGAGTCAGTTGTTCGAAATAGGTGGTCAAATTTAAGTCCAAGGGACTCTCAAGAGTCTTGTTCAACACCACAGTTCAAAAGCATCAATTTTTTGGCACTCAGGCTTCTTTATGGTCCAACTCTCACATCTATATATGACTACTGGGAAGAACATAGCCTTGACTATACGGACCTTTGTTGACAAAGTGACATCTTTGTGTTTTAATACACTGCCTGGGTTTGTCATAGCTTTCCTTCCAAGATGCAATCATCTTCTAATTTCATGGTTACAGTCACCATCTTCAGTGATTTTAGAGCTCCAAAGGAGGAAATCTGTCACTACTTTCACTTTTTCCCCTTCTGTTTGCCATCCCTTTTCCAGGAGATCTTCCCAACCCAGGGACCAAGCCTGCGTCTCCTGCTTTGCAGGTTGACTCTTTACTGTCTGAGTCACCAGAGAAGCCCTAATTTCATTTTAAGTACTTACTTATCTGACATGATTTTAAGTGATATTTACCCATGCACAAAAAGTTCTTCAGTTTTTAATTCTCTTTCAATCCTTCTTATTATATAAAAAAAAGTCTCAGAGAAGAGCTAACGTATACCTAGAACTGTCCTTTTCAACCAAGTGCGGGTAACCTTAGGCTGAAAGCTTTAGATGGCAAAGATACCTACCTAGCTAGGATTCAAGAATGTGATTCTGTTTCCTTGAATTCAGTTTCTATTTCTGACAAGTAATTCTATCATGCCATTTATAATGGTAGTAATTTAAGTTTCCTTTTAAAATGAGTCACTGAAGAGAAAAAAAAAAGTTAAGTAAATGCCAGTGTTTACTATGTGTACAACATCTATAAAAATGAGAGTTGATTATTCAAGTTTAGGGAGCATAACCCTACTTCACACCTTATTTTCCCTCATAGATTGCTGTAATAGCTTCTTAAGTGTTCTTCCTACCTTTTTTTTTTTCCTCTATACTGTGTTACAATTTCATCACCTTAAACATGAATGTAATAAAGACACCTTGCTTTAATGGTTGCCTCATTGCCAGTGGAAATATCTAAACTTTTTGGCATAGTATGTATACAAGGGTGTTCAATATCTGAGCCTTAGGTCTTGTCATCACTTTCTCCTGTGTACTCTATGTCTGCCATACCAAATCACCTGAAGTCCTTAATCATGATATCACAGGCACATTCTTCATGCTTGAAAATATGCATTCTTCTATTCCCTTGAATTATAAACTTCTCTAACTTTATACACATTTTCTAGTTTTTGATGGTGACAATGATACAGAGAAACATAATTTAAATATTTAAAAACAAGAGGCAAAGAATATTTGTCTTATGCTCATGAGCCCACAGGGAAGATGGAGGTAGTTGTGGTTTAGAGGTGGCTAGCCACAGGGTCCAATCGTGCTAACTGATAATGTGTACCAGATCCTGCCATATCTTCTGATATTCAAGAGAAGCTGCAACTCAGATACTGAATGTAAAACACATCAGTTTGTAAATGTTGGATCAGACACAGAGTACTATATATAAAACAGATAGCCAAGTCCCACTGTATTGCACAGGGAACTATATTTAATATCTTATAACAACCTATAAAAGAAAATAATCTGAAAAAAATATATATGTGTATAAAACTAAGTCATCTGACTGTATACCAGAAACTGACATGACATTGTAAATCCAACTTTACTTCAATTAAAAAAAGAAAGAAAGTGGGATCAAATTATTAAAAATTGAAGAAGAATATGTCTGGGCCATAAAAATGCATGTTGGCTGAATTCAGGTAGAGGAAGAAGTGATTTGCAAATGTTCCCTAAGGTAATATTTTTGTTACGGTTTGAAAGAATAGTAGGAATTTTTTACCTGAGTGACAATCATTTCTAACAGTCTATATTCAGCTTAGGTTCTCACTTAATACAATATATGACAAGAACCATCAAGATGACATGCACTTATATAATCTATTTCCACCTTAAAACTTTTCTTGCTATGGACATAAGAAAGAACAATGACATAGATGCCTTTGCAAAGGTGAAAACACATGCTTCTAAATTTGTGTTCTCATACCTTGACCAAAACATCAGCCCCTTCTACAGCAAATATTGTTAATCAGTTAGTGGGTACCATTGCCTCCCAGAAAGAATTTCTATGAGTTATTAGATATAAAATTTTACAGCTGCCAAAAGGTGATAAAACACTTTCTAAACCATGATGTTAGTTTTTTCACAATAAGCTGAAGCACATTGTGATCCAGAAGCATTAACTCTACTGTAAGTTGCATTGTTTCCTTAATAGACTCCTTTCCATAAGCCTTTGGTTAAAATCCTTCAAATAACTGAACAGCCAATCAACAATAAAGCCCAGGGGGTTTCCAATAATGGTTTTTGTTTTTGATTCTTATTATTTTCAAACGTTCTCTGATTGAAAAGATAAATTATTCCCATTAATTAAAGAAATCAAATTTTCTTAGTCTCGGGAAAGAAGCATGGAAATAAATGTAAACACAATTTTGAAATCATTGCCTGAGAATATATAATTGACAGAAGGAAAAATTCTCTTTTATAAAATGTCCTTTCTCTGGAGGCATTCTGTTATGAGTTCTTTTTATATAAAATGATTTTCTAAAGAATATTTTTATGAGAAATCATGGTAATACTGTTTCAGTGCTTCAGCATCATTTCAATTGCTGTCTGACTGATACAAAATGTAATCATGATTTTACTTAATTTTGCTGGATCTTGCTTATTCCATTTCCTAGAAGGAATTGTTTTTTCCTTCTTTCTTCCACCTCTTGTCTGCTGTCTCTGTCCCCTCCTTCTTTTTACTGAAGCACCCTTACCTTAATTTCAGTAAACCCTTGAACTTACTAGATTCTCCCAGCAACCTCCCCCTTTTACTTCTAGCTCTCTTGAGACTGTATTTCATGGCAAAACCCGATTAGCTTATTTTGATGTTTTTATCTTTCTGTGATTAGGAACCAGTCCATGCAGCCAAAACAGACAATTTTCTGAGGGCATTAAGTGGGTTTTCAGATCTCCTGTGAGGAGGGATGAGCTTCAATAAAACATTAGGGCATACCAAAGTTGACTGCCTTGAGTGATGTAACATCTTATGTGGTTCCTGCCTTTTACTGTAAGTTTACACTCCCATGAACATTAACTCTGCCTGTCTGCAGTGCCTTAAGTGAAGGTTTGCACGCAAATATGGCCTCCATGAAAGTTACCTCGGGCTAAAGTACTTCCATCATCGACAAAATTAAGCGTCACAGTAAGTCTCTGGTGGTTTAGTTGGCCTCAGATTCAGTTGCGGCTCATGTTTTATTAATGTGGTGAGATTGTCCTTTATTTTCAGCCTCCCACAGCAGGTGAGCTTGTCATATTCACTAAAAGAGAACGAGAGAAGATTGCCAACCACTTGCGCGAATTGTTTCCACTGTTCTTAATTTCTGCTGAGAGGCACGCAATATAAACAAAGTTTTACTTAACTGCTGGAACATTTGTCAAGGATTTGATACACGCAAACCTCCATTTCTATGCTATGCTATAAAAAAGAGTGCAGTGGGCTTCCCTGGGTAACCCTGTGCATGCCAAGCGCAATCTCAGAATGAAGACCTTTGGCTACTTCCTCTGGCTTTAGCCTAGTGGAAAGAAATCTACCTACCCAGAAAACTAGATGGGTGGCCTGAAAATAAGTTAAAAATTCACAGTCAGCTAGAGTAGAAAGGTTCTGAGCTCTACTCATGTTTAACTTTACCCCAGCTGAGTTTCCTATGGCGGACATTTTTTTTTTTCTTTTCAGTATAGAAAATGCTAAATCCCTTAAAGTTATACCAGGTGTTAAAAGCTAAGTCCTTGAAGTTCTAACATGCTAGAAAAACCTTAAACTTTATTCTATTCTCTGTACCCAATACACCATTTAATACAAAGAATATCTTTCTTTTGAATTATCAGAAATAAGAAATCATGTATATCACAGTAAAAAAGATAGCTCTTACTGTGTTTAATCTCTATTAATATAAACATTCATCTTTTTTAGAAAACAATTATTTGCTATAATTATAGATTGTCTTCTCTGAAATAAAACCTACAGATTAAAAGATCAGGGGAACAAACTCTATACTGCAAATAATGATACATAACATCCTGATAAATGGATTCTATATATTAATTATATTTCCTGAGTCTTGAGAAATGAGCAAACTTATATCATTGCTTTTTGTAGACTGTTTTTCAGTTGCTAAATTGTATCCAACACATTGCGACCCCATGAACTGCAGCATGCCAGGCTTCCATGTTTTTTACTATCTTCCAGAGTTTTCTCAACTCATGTTCATTGAGTCAGTGATGCCATCCAATTATCTCATCATCTATTGCCCCCTTCTCCTCTTGCCCTCAATGTTTCCCAGCATCAGGGTCTATTATGAATATGCATTCATAATCCATAATACAAATCAGGGAATGCTTTCTCCAGTATATTAATATATTCATTGAATAATAGGGAAAAATACACTATTAATGTCTTAAAAAATTTTGGTCTGAAATTATCTAGTTTGATCACATCTGCCAGTATGTTTGCAAATCTGATAGTTTGACTGTTAGTTAAATGTGCATGCCAAACATTCCTTCTTCTCAGTTTGTACTTTGGGGATACTTAACTGTGAAAATCATCATGCTGTTTTGATTTACTTATATCTAATCAAAATTTCTAGAATAAACACATGATATGTAGAAGCTGAAGTTCATAGTTGATGCTATTACAAACCTAAAATTGCTTTAAAATTTGCTTAATTAGCTTTGGTGATCTGTTAAAAATGTTGTCACTCCTTTACATCATTAAAATTTTTGCTTATCTAATTGTTACTAGATTATTTAAAAAAAATATGCCTTTTGGAGGGCTTTCCTGGTGGCTTGGTGGTAAGGACTCTGCCTGCAATGTGGGAGATGCAAGAGATGTGGGTTTCATCCCGGGATCAGGAAGATACCCTGGAGGAGGAAATGGCAACCCACTCCAGTATTCTTGCCTGGAGAATCCCATGGACAGAGGAATCTGGTGGGCTATAGTTCATAGGGTCACACAGAGTCAGACACAACTGTGCAACTGAGCACACACATGCCTTTTGGAGAATCACGATGTAATTCTAGTATTGGCAAACACATATTTTGTATTTTTTTTTTAAATTAAATACTTAGAAACATTTTATTTCTATATAAACGTAATATATTTTAAAATTTTCTTTTGAATGGAGAGTCGGTTTTTTTATCTAAGTAGAAAAAAGAATATTATATTTTTAAAAGGGTCAATGGTAATTTCAAATGCAATGCATTTCAATGTGGAAGACTAATATTTCCTGTTCCTGAGAGGAGTGGTTCAGGTACCTTATCTATAATCTGAACTCAAATCTGAACTTAAATTGCTTAATTAAGGTTAATTTGAGACTTCACAGGTGGCTCAGTGGCAAATAGTCTACCTGCAATGCAGTACACTCAGGAAATGCAGGTTCGATCCCTGAGTAAAAAGATCCTCTGGAGGAGGAAATGGAAACCCACTCCAGTATTCTTGCCTGCAGAATTCCATGGACAGAGGAGCTTGGCAGCCTACATACAGCTCATGGAGTGAAAGAGTCTGAGCACAAGGTTAATTTTGAATAACTACCTTAACTTCTGCTTATCTATGGATGACATTACCTGACATTTCAATGCATATCATTATATGAGGAGAATCATGTGGTCTGGAATCATGCAGACCCATTGAATTTCTCCACCTGTAACACAAAGATAATAATGGTCCTTGGACTTTCCTGGTGGCTCAGATGGTAAAGCATCTGCCTACAATGTGGGAGACCTGGGTTCTATCCTTGTGTTGGGAAGATCCTCTGGAGAAGAAATGGCAACCCACTCGAGGACTCTTGCCTGGAAAATCCCATGGACGGAGGAGTGTGGTAGGCTATAGTCCATGAGGTCGCAAAGAATCGGACATTACTGAGTGACTTCACTATCACTATCACTTACTTTCTAAAAGTATGATTAAGTTGCTGTATTTTTTTTAATGACAGCACATGCTGACATAATGTTTGAGCACTTCATGGTAGACAGTATTCTAAAAATGTTCCCCCACAATTCCTGCCCCTTGGCTAATAAACACTAACCTAGGTGCTACTGTGAAGGAACTTTGCAGCTGAAAACAAAACTACTAATCATCTAACCTTACAATAGGGAGATTATCTTAAATTGTCTGTGTAGACTCAGCCTAAATACTTGAGTCCTTAAAAGTTGAAACCCCATTCTCTATGTGGGGTCAAGAAATAGAACACATGAGGGGATCATAGGTGTCAAGAAAGGTGAAGATGAAGGGAGGGCAGAGATTCAGAGTGTGTGCATTAGACCTGCTGTTGCTAGAAAGGCTACTTGTAAACCATGAGGAGGAGTGGAGACAGCCACTAAGAGCAAAGCCAGGTCCCTGAACTGACAGTCAGCAGTGACACAGGTACCCTCTCCTCTAGCTGCAAGAACAAAATTTAGCCAACAAAATTTAACCAAGCTAAATGAGCTTGACAGCAGATCCACTCTCAGAGCCTTGAGAAAAGAAAGTAGCGCTGTTGACACCTTAACTTCAGCCTTGTGAGATGCTTAGCAGAGAACCAGCTGAATTGCACATTGCCTAGACTTCTGACCACATCCCCCCCCCTCTCCCCACAATGTGAGATAAACAGGTTTTGCCTTAAGCCACCAAGTTTGGAGTGGTTTGTTACAAAGCAGTAGAAAACTAATATAGACTTATTTTCTAAGCAGGAGTAATGGCAAGTGTGCAGTTACTGGGATGAAAGGATGCATTTATTGTTATGAATAACACACAGTAAAGAAATGAATGCATTATCAGATAATACACAAATATTAAAGAAACTAATGTAGTTGGAAAACGGGTAAACTCAGTTTCCAGAGAAAATGGGTAAATTCTTATCTTAAACCTGCAATGGTTACACAAACAAAAAACAGGAAGTGATGACAATGCAATTGTGCAGTCTATTTGATGTAGTGAAGAAGATTGCATTGAGGGCCTGGTTATGAAAGACAAGATGAGAGAGAAAGCCAGCTCAGAAAAGAAGTGAAGGGAATGATAAATGAGGATGAAGATGGCAAATTTTGTGCTGTATTGAATAAAGCTTTCAAGGATTTAATGACTCAAAAAAGAATTCTGCCAGACAGTGCTGCTTATGTAGCTTTAGCTGATTTTGACTTAACATAAAACTAGAATGAAAATGTTGCTGATTGTTCTCCCTAGTGATCCATGTGGTTCACTCTGTCACTTCCCCTTCGTTACTGTTCAAATATCACATTATCAATGGAACTTTTCTAACACTCTATAGAAATGGTAAAATAACTCCCACACCCCATTTGCGACCTCTCTTTGTAAGCTTCATTTTTCTCTGCAAAACTCATGAAGAAAGTGCTTACTTATTTATTTTTAATTATCTCTTTTCCCCACTTGATTCATGAGTACCAGAAGCATGTCTTTTCACTACTCTATTTCCAACACCTAGAAAGTTATATGAGATGCTCAATAGTTGTTCGCTAAATGGATGAAAGGAAAGCCCAAACATTTGACCCCTGTTTGGAACACTGTACTCCATGTTGCCCTTCCCCTCCATCTTTATTCTTCAAGCATTCCAAAATGTGAATGGAACTATTGAATTTGTGTCAGACAAACTGAAATCAAAGTTAGATTAAAATACTTTTTATTTTGAGAAATTCTAACAACCTAATCAGTGAGAATTTATCCATTAATCTTCTTTATGTTAGTAATTTTGGCTATTTATTTTGAGTGCTTTTCTTTATTTCATCTATTATAAATTGAAGTCTAAGAAAAGGATGAATGTGTATATCATAATACACTAAAGTCAAGCCTCACTTTATCATCAATGGCATTCCTAAGAATTTGTAACTTTCAGGATTTTTACCCAAATTCTAATCCAAATGAGGCATTGGTAACTCTGGATTAACACTTTAATTAAAAAAAAGAGTTTATTTAGAAACAACAGAGTTCAAAAACCTGCTTAGCATCATACAGTAGGATTAGTATTTAGTCCACCATTCTAAGGAAATAACAAGGCACCAATGTGTGCTGAGTAATGAGAAGGCAGATAGATTGAAGAAACTTCTCCTGAAAGAGCTGGCCCACAGATTCCATTTTTATCCTGTAGTATTGTTTTTTAGCACCTTGTAACGTTTCTGATTGCTATGTGGTCTCTTCCAGAATACCAAGCCAGAGAGAATTCAGATGCTGATGTGTCTATGTTCTTTGAAGGTTATTCCTGTCTCATTTTTTGAATCTTAATTTTGGTTTCCTTTTCTACATAGTTTCACATTTTCTTTGAAATATAAAGCTAAATGGCAGCAAGAATAATTTGTGTAAAATGAGTTCCCAACATGCAGTTTCATCCCATAAACAATGCCTATGGTTCAATAATGCAAGTGGAAAATCAGAATCACATTTTAAAATAACTGCAGAGTAACATAGACTAAAGTCAGTTCCTACTACTTAATTAGATTTATTTGTATGAGAAGATGTTCAGGATTATTTCACTGGAGATATTATTTTAGACTTTCTCCTACAGTGCAATAATTATTGACACTATTTTCAGCTAACCACAGCATTTTGACTGAGAAGTAATTCTACCATCACTTTTCTGTCACATGGTATAACTAATAGGCTAAATTTTTCCAGCAAAGTGCATTAGATATGTGAAAACAATTCAAAGCCAGTAAATGCAGTTACTTTGGAAACATTATGAGGAAATGTCACACCATAACATTTACCTACGATGTTTTATTCTTTAACCCTCGAGTGCTTTTGTTGTTTCCTGAGTCGAGATTAGTACCTTAAAAAGCTTTTATTAAACATGTACAATCTAAATGAAGCACTCAACCAACTGTAAATTCTTTCAATTAGACTTCCTGCAAATGACATATGAGTGTGAATGTTCAATAAACCTCTGAATACTAGTGATTTAGGGCTAAGCAGAGCTAGAGGATTTCTAGCAACAGATTGAATGCAATTGATTGTGTGGTAAAAGGTGAGCAAAGTATGTGGTTGTTCCTTGTTTGCCCTTTCATTTCCTTAAGTCAAGGGAGGATACTTGCAATGCAGAATTTATATTAATGTGCTTTGAGCAATAACTCAGGGCACAGAAAAGACACAACAACTCCAAGATTAACAATTGCATTATTTCAAGGCACCAGACCTCAGCTTCTTTTGAGCAATATAAGAATTACTTGCAGATAAGAAAAAAATTCACCCAGAGTGTCATTTATTTGCTTTTGTTTGTATGGAAGAACAATTTCTGTTATTTCCTTACAGACCATAATTGACTTGCTTTATACTCTCTGATGGAAGCTTAGTGTATGTAATGGAATTGCTTTGGGTCACATTAGCGATTTTAAAATCTGACGGTGACAGCCAAACATATCTACCTAAATAGGAGATTTGACATTTATATTTATTTTCTGGAGTTGTATATTTAATCTCCTATGGAGTAAATTTTAGGCCCTGTAAAATTTCTGGATTAATGATATGGTCATGAAAAGTAAACAGTATTTGCCTTTTAAATAGGAGGACCATAATATTAACTTTTAAACTTGTTATATTTTATTTGGTTATATATACAGGCATACCTCAGATTATTGGACTTTGCTTTATGGTGTTTGCATATACTGCATCTTTTACAAACTGTGGGATTATAGCAACCCTCCCTTGTCAGATGATGGCTAGGACTTTTAGCCATCATATGATAAGGGAGGGTTTAGAGTATTTTAGTGGAGAAGGCAATGGCACCCCACTCCAATACTCTTGCTTGGAAAATCCCATGGACAGAGGAGCCTGGTGGGCTATACAATCCATGGGGTCACTGAGGGTCAGACACGACTGAGTGACTTCACTTTCACTTTTCACTTTCATGCATTGGAGAAGGAAATGGCAACCCACTCCAGTTTTCTTGCCTGGAGAATCCCAGGGATGGGGGAGCCTGGTGGGCTGCTGTCTATGGGGTCACACAGAGTTGGACACGACTGAAGCGACTTAGCAGCAGCAGCAGCAGCAGCAGCAGAGTATTTTAGAGTAATTCTAGAGTATTTTTTAATTAAAGTATATACATTTTGTAGACATAATGCTATTGCACACTTAATAGACTACAGTGTAGTTTAAACAGCTCTTATATTCACTAGGAAATCAAAAAACTTCAAGTGCCTTGCTTTATTGTGTTATTTGTTTTATTTTGGTGATCTGGATCCAAACTCACAGTATCTCTGAGTTATGACTATGTTCATCTTTGAAATTAAATAAAGGCCTGGAAGTTAAATCTTGATCATTTATATATACACACATTGTGTCAAGGTATGTTGTGATAGGAAGCAATCCTATATCTATGTCACTAATCAAGTTTAATTCTATTAAAAAATAAACTGCTTCCCTTGGGATTCAGCTGGTAAAGAATCTGCCTGCAAGGCAGGAGATCTGGGTTTAATCCCTGGGTTGGGAAGATCCCCTGGAGAAGGGAAAGGCTACCCACTCCAGTATTCTGGCCTAGAGAAACCCATGGACTCAATAGTCCATGGGTTCACAGAGTCAGACATAACTGAGTGACTTTCACTTTTCATGAAAGATAAACTAAGGTACAGTAAAAATTTAAGAATCTGAGTAAAAATTGATTCTAGTCTAGCAGCACCAAACTGAAAGTTTTTAGTAGATTTCCACTGATAGGAACCAAGGGAAAGACTTTTGTAGAGAAGATGCTTAAGTAAAGCCAGGGAATTATTTGATTGGCAATAGTTTAAGCATTTGCTCTATTTGGAAAAATCTAGTTGGCTATCCAAAATCACTGCAGATGGTGACTGCAGCCATGAAATTAATCGACGCTTACTCCTTGGAAGAAAAGTTATGACCAACCTAGATAGCATATTCAAAAGCAGAGACATTACTTTGCCAACAAAGGTCCATCTAGTTAAGGCTATGGGTTTTCCAGTGGTCCTGTATGGATGTGAGAGTTGGACTATGAAGAAAGCTGATCACTGAAGAATTGATGCTTTGAACTGTGGTGTTGGAGAAGACTCTGGAGAGTCCCTTGGACTGCAAGGAGATTCAACCAGTCCATTCTGAAGGAGATCAGCCCTGGGATTTCTTTGGAAGGAATGATGCTCAAGCTGAAACTCCAGTACTTTGGCCACCTCATGCGAAGAGTTGACTCACTGGAGAAGACTCTAATGCTGGGAGGCATTGGGGGCAGAAGGAGAAGGGGAGGACAGAGGATGAGATAGCTGGATGGCATCACTGATTCAATGGATGTGAGTCTGAGTGAACTCCGGGAGTTGGTGATGGACAGGGAGGCCTGGCGTTCTCCAATTCATGTGGTCGCAAAGAGTCGGACATGACTGAGCGACTGAACTGAACTGAACTGAGTTGGCTATCTGTGATTGGTTAAGTATCAGTTTCTCAACCTTGAGGCATTTATGGGCTTAGGTTTTCGTTTGCTTCTGTGGGCTGCTATGGCACTAAATCCACCTCACTCTAACGGCCTCACTGTTTAGTTAATTTATCAGTTCTCATTCATGTTACTTGTCCATTATATGTTAGTTGCCCAGTCCTGTCCAATTCTTTGCAATCCCAGGACTATAGCCCTCCAGGCTTCTCTGTCCATGAATTTATCCAGGCAAGAATACTGGAGTGGTTACCATTTCCTACTCCAGGGGATCTTCCCAACCCAGGGATCGAACCTGGATCCTCCACTTTGCAGACAGATTCTTTAACATCTGAGCCACTAGGGAAGTTCTACTTGTCCATTAAGAGATCGCAATGGAGATATCAAACATTGTCACTTATGGAGTCAGGCCCACTGAGCTGTCACTACCTGACAAGTTGGTTATTACTTCAGAAGAAAGAAATAAACTTTGGTATTTCTCAGTGCACTGGTGGTACATGTTATGTTCACTTACAATTTACAAAGTAGCTAGCTTTATTTGCAGTTTCCAGAAAGCAAGTGAAAATGTTCTGGATGCCACCTGATTTTATAGTTCTTTCTTAGCACAATTTTAAAATAAATTACAATTGGTATGGCAGAGATAAAGGGTTGCCAAAATTGAATACAGGTCGCTGAGGATCGGACACGACTGAGCAACTTCACTTTCACTTTTCACTTTCATGCATTGGAGAAGGAAATGGCAACCCATTCCAGTTTTCTTGCCTGGAGAATCCCTGGGATGGGGGAGCCTGGTGGGCTGCCGTCTATGGGGTCACGCAGAGTTGGACATGACTGAAGCGACTTAGCAGCAGTAGCAGTTAATTATACACATGTAGGAAATGCAAGTTCCATCCTTGTGTGGTGAACATCCCCTGGAAAAGGGCATGGCATCAACTCCAGTATTCCTTTCTGGAGAATCCATGGACAGAGGAGCCTGGCTACAATCCACTGTTTGCAAAGAATCATGCACAACTTAACTGACTTTGCGTGTGTGCATGCATGCATGCTTATACAGTGACGGTGTTGGACCATTCCAGACTGAGGTTGTATCAGTTTGCTGCCACAAAAATAACACAAAGCTACAAAAATTTACCTCAATGGTATTTAAAAATAAAGAGCACGTTAATACAGGGGTCAGTAAACTACAGCTTGATGGTCCAATGAGATCTTCAACCTATTTTTGCACATCTCATGTGTTAAGAATAGTTTCTATAGTTTTAAATGGTTGATAGAAATTTAAATATTTTATGACACATGAAAATAATATGAAATTCAGATTTCAGTCTCCAGGAGTAAAGTTTCATTAGAACAAAACCATGACTATTGGTTTACTTTATCTACGGCTGCTTTTGTGGTACAGTGGGAGAGTTGATAACTGGTATAGAGACTATCTGGCTCCAAAGCTGAAAACATTTATTGTCTTTTCCTTTATGAAAAATGTTCTCTGGTACCTGAACTGAAACACTGACTGATTTAGCTTGAGTTTGCCTGGAATGGCTCTACTCATGTCTCATCTTTCCTTTGGAATTAGTGATCATAATCCTCCCCTGGCAATGATGACAAGCAAGAGGATGAGAGATGAATATTTGTATGGAGTGAAGATATTCTGGAATACCCATACAGCGAATATCTTGGCACCAGAAAAATCTGAAATCACTAATGCTTAATAGAATTTAAATCAAAGATGCCAAAAAGAAATCTCTTGAAATAGCTACAACAACTGGTGGAGGGCATAGCAACCCAGTCCAGTATTATGACCTGGACACTTACATGGACAGAGGAGCCTGGCAGGCTATAGTCCATAGGTCGCAAAGAGTCAGACACAACTGAAGCAGCTTAACACACATGTACACATGCATGTACATGCTTGAATGATTAATACATAACAGGCATCTTGAATATGTTTATTTTAATTCTAGGTATTACAATTTATCTTTTATAAATGAGAAAACTGAGATGCTAGATATATTAGATAATTTTCACAATTTTTTGTAACTAATAAAGTGATAAGGATTAGAGATTCAGATATATCTGCAGTAGGCATGACAATGTGTTTTGGTAGACATGAAGGGTTCTAGTTTTTGTGTATTGCCAGCCTAATGATCAATAATTCCTCTTTTCTCCTTAAAATTGTTTGGTTTAGATAATTAATTAGATGGTCACTATAGTCTGAAACAAACTCTTTCAACTGCATCTCTTTGAATTAAAGTAGTGTGTTGTGTGCTAAGTCACTTCAGTTGTGGCCAACTCTTTGTGACCCTATGGACTTGGCCCATCAGGCTCCTCTGTTCATGTGATTCTCCATGTAAGAATACTGGAGTGGGTTGCCATGCCCTCCTCCAAGGGAACTTTCTGACCCAGGGATTGAACCCAGTTAAAGTAGAACAGGAAACTAAATGTAAAAGCCCTGTATACCTACTAACCTGCCTTTGTCCTTAGTTAAAGTATATTTATAAAAGGCTAATATCTAGAAATGAAATATCTGCTGTTCAGGACTTAATCCCTTTATCTCCATTATTATAAGTGAGGAAAGTTTCACCACACTCATCTCAGCATTATGAGAATCATCTCTGAGTTTCCTAACATGTTGAAACATTTTTCCCACTTCCACTTTTTCTATATGATCAATCCTATATTTCTTGTATTCTGAAACACATTTTTTATATACCTTGTGTGTGTTTTGACATTTTAAGTTTATTACATGGCTTATATATATATATATATATATATATATATATATATATATATATACTCAGTAGTAGGAAATAATTTTGGGAGATTTTCATACTAAAGCCAATTATGACTGTTTCCTGCATTGTGAGAATTGCTCTCTTATTTCTCTAAATGAATCAAAAATGATATGTATAACTGGACAGATTTGTTATACCCAAATATTGTTAAATGGGAAGCTGTGAAAAATAAGGTTTTATTTACTTGACTTTTAGTATTATAAGGAGGGCTTCCCTGGTGGCTCAGACAGTAAAGCATCAGCCTGCAATACAGGAGACCCAGTTTCAGTCCCTGAAGCAGGAAGACTCCCTGAGGAGGGCATGGCTATCCATGCCAGTATTCTTGCCTGGAAAATCCCATGGAAAGAGGAGACCGATGGACTATAGTCCATGGGGTCACAAAGAGCCGGACACAACTGGGCAACTAACATTTTCACTTTCACAATAAGGTAGAGTTGAATTATTCACCAATTTAAAATCTTTGATTAATTAGTCCTTCAGTTTAACAGTTTACAATTAGAATAGCTGTAGAAATTTCTCCACTTAATTGTATTCTTGAATGTATTGTTAGTGTTAGTTTTTCTGGCCCTAAACCTTATCCTGTGCAGAGTCTGGTATTCAATTAGTGTTTATTGACTAACTGACTGACTGACTGATTGACTTAATGTACTAAATCAGTGCACTTAAAAGGTAAATTTGAGCTGTTTTATTTTATTAGAAGTCAGTGATAAATCTCTTTGTATATAACATTTGTTCCAACTGTTTGAGAAGGAAGTTTTACTAATAAAACCATAGTGATCATATGAATTAACTTAAGCAGAGAACATTGTCAGTGAATGCTGACAGTAATATTTCTTTATTAAAAAAAAATCTCTACTAGATGCTACACAGAAAAATACCAAACCCTATTATTTTTAATAATATACTTATATTTAAGAAAGTTTGGGGCTTAGTAATCATGGCTAATAAAGGATGAAAATTTGGGAACTTAGCCAAACATGACTTTGAGAAAACAATTTCCCCCTTCGAATTATGTATTAGAATAGCCACTTGACAATTATGGGACTCAGATGCTAAAAACTCCCATGGTTGGAAAATCTTCATTTGAAAATATTTTATGTTAAAAATAGGAGTGAGAATTAAGATAAACCTATGTACATGTATGCACTTTTCTTAAGACACACAGTAGAAAAGATAAGGGAGGAAAAGCTAGCTTTGTGTATTTATTAGATTGCTTTTTCATGACTACAGGACAGTGTGTTCTCCAATATCTTATATTTTTTCTTAACCATAGAGCAATGATGGGGAAGAATATATTAGGTTATTTTTGACGAAAGATATCAGAGGTGAAAACAGATTCTCATTGGGTGAAACATATATGTGATATAGTATATAACAAGCAGGATCCTGCTAACAGCCACATTCTAGTAGTGGCAGTTATTGGTGTTTATTTTTTTTATTTTTTATTTTTTGTGACTGTCATTTCATTTATTTATTTAAATTTTTATTTTTACTTTATTTTACTTTACAATACTGTATTGGTTTTTTTTTTTCTTTTTTTTTTATTTTTTATTTTTTAAAATTTTAAAATCTTTAATTCTTACATGCATTCCCAAACATGAACCCCCCTCCCACCTCCCTCCCCATAACATCTTCCTGGGTCATCCCCATGCACCAGCCCCAAGCATGCTGCATCCTGCGTCAGACATAGACTGGCGATTCAATTCACATGATAGTATACATGTTAGAATGTCATTCTCCCAAATCATCCCACCCTCTCCCTCTCCCTCTGAGTCCAAAAGTCCGTTATACACATCTGTGTCTCTTTCCCTGTCTTGCATACAGGGTCGTCATTGCCATCTTCCTAAATTCTATATATATGTGTTAGTATACTGTATTGGTGTTTTTCTTTCTGGCTTACTTCACTCTGTATAATCGGCTCCAGTTTCATCCATCTCATCAGAACTGATTCAAATGAATTCTTTTTAACGGCTGAGTAATACTCCATTGTGTATATGTACCACTGCTTTCTTATCCATTCATCTGCTGATGGACATCTAGGTTGTTTCCATGTCCTGGCTATTATAAACAGTGCTGCGATGAACATTGGGGTACATGTGTCTCTTTCAATTCTGGTTTCCTCAGTGTGTATGCCCAGAAGTGGGATTGCTGGGTCATAAGGTAGTTCTATTTGCAATTTTTTAAGGAATCTCCACACTGTTCTCCATAGTGGCTGTACTAGTTTGCATTCCCACCAACAGTGTAGGAGGGTTCCCTTTTCTCCACACCCTCTCCAGCATTTATTGCTTGCAGATTTTTGGATCGCAGCCATTCTGACTGGTGTGAAGTGGTACCTCATTGTGGTTTTGATTTGCATTTCTCTAATAATGAGTGATGTTGAGCATCTTTTCATGTGTTTGTTAGCCATCCGTATGTCTTCTTTGGAGAAATGTCTATTTAGTTCTTTGGCCCATTTTTTGATTGGGTCGTTTATTTTTCTGGAGTTGAGCTGCAGAAGTTGCTTGTATATTTTTGAGATTAGTTGTTTGTCAGTTGCTTCATTTGCTATTATTTTCTCCCATTCCGAAGGCTGTCTTTTCACCTTGCTTATATTTTCCTTTGTTGTGCAAAAGCTTTTAATTTTAATTAGATCCCATTTGTTTATTTTTGCTTTTATTTCCAGCATTCTGGGAGGTGGATCATAGAGGATCCTGCTGTGATTTATGTCTGAGAGTGTTTTGCCTATGTTCTCCTCTAGGAGTTTTATAGTTTCTGATCTTACATTTAGATCTTTAATCCATTTTGATTTTATTTTTGTGTGCGGTGTTAGAAAGTGATCTAGTTTCATTCTTTTACAAGTGGTTGACCAGTTTTCCCAGCACCACTTGTTAAAGAGATTGTCTTTACTCCATTGTATATTCTTGCCTCCTTTGTCAAAGATAAGGTGTCCATATGTGTGTGGATTTATCTCTGGGCTTTCTATTTTGTTCCATTGATCTATATGTCTGTCTTTGTGCCAGTACCATACTGTCTTGATGACTGTGGCTTTGTAGTAGAGCCTGAAGTCAGGCAAGTTGATTCCTCCAGTTCCATTCTTCTTTCTCAAGATTGCTTTGGCTATTCGAGATTTTTTTGTATTTCCATACAAATCTTGAAATTATTTGTTCTAGTTCTGTGAAAAATGTGGCTGGTAGCTTGATAGGGATTGCATTGAATTTGTAAATTGCTTTGGGTAGTATCCTCATTTTCACTATATTGATTCTTCCAATCCATGAACATGGTATATTTCTCCATCTATTAGTGTCCTCTTTGATTTCTTTCATCAGTGTTTTATAGTTTTCTATATATAGGTCTTTAGTTTCTTTAGGTAGATATATTCCTAAGTATTTTATTCTTTTCGTTGCAATGGTGAATGGAATTGTTTCCTTAATTTCTTTTTCTACTTTCTCATTATTCGTGTATAGGAATGCAAGGGATTTCTGTGTGTTGATTTTATATCCTGCAACTTTACTATATTCATTGATTAGCTCTAGTAATTTTCTGGTGGAGTCTTTAGGGTTTTCCATGTAGAGGATCATGTCATCTGCAAACAGTGAGAGTTTTACTTCTTCTTTTCCAATTTGGATTCCTTTTATTTCTTTTTCTGCTCTGATTGCTGTGGCCAAAACTTCCAGAACTATGTTGAATAGTAGCGGTGAAAGTGGACACCCTTGTCTTGTTCCTGACTTTAGGGGAAATGCTTTCAATTTTTCACCATTGAGGATAATGTTTGCTGTGGGTTTGTCATAGATAGCTTTTATTATGTTGAGATATGTTCCTTCTATTCCCGCTTTCTGGAGAGTTTTTATCATAAATGGATGTTGAATTTTGTCAAAGGCCTTCTCTGCATCTATTGAGATAATCATATGGTTTTTATTTTTCAATTTGTTAATGTGGTGAATTACATTGATTGATTTGCGGATATTGAAGAATCCTTGCATCCCTGGGATAAAGCCCACTTGGTCATGGTGTATGATCTTTTTAATGTGTTGTTGGATTCTGATTGCTAGAATTTTGTTGAGGATTTTTGCATCTATGTTCATCAGAGATATTGGCCTGTAGTTTTCTTTTTTTGTGACATCTTTGTCAGGTTTTGGTATTAGGGTGATGGTGGCCTCATAGAATGAGTTTGGAAGTTTACCTTCCTCTGCAATTTTCTGGAAGAGTTTGAGTAGGATAGGTGTTAGCTCTTCTCGAAATTTTTTGTAGAATTCAGCTGTGAAGCCATCTGGACCTGGGCTTTTGTTTGCTGGAAGATTTCTGATTACAGTATCAATTTCCGTGCTTGTGATGGGTCTGTTAAGATTTTCTATTTCTTCCTGGTTCAGTTTTGGAAAATTGTACTTTTCTAAGAATTTGTCCATTTCTTCCACGTTGTCCATTTTATTGGCATACAACTGCTGATAGTAGTCTCTTATGATCCTTTGTATTTCTGTGTTGTCTGCTGTGATCTCTCCATTTTCATTTCTAATTTTATTGATTTGATTTTTCTCTCTTTGCTTCTTGATGAGTCTGGCTAATGGTTTGTCAATTTTATTTATCCTTTCAAAGAACCAGCTTTTGGCTTTGTTGATTTTTGCTATGGTCTCTTTTGTTTCTTTTGCATTTATTTCTGCCCTAATTTTTAAGATTTCTTTCCTTCTACTCACTCTGGGGTTCTCCAACTCTTCCTTTTCTAGTTGCTTTAGTTGTAGAGTTAGGTTATTTATTTGACTTTTTTCTTGTTTCTTGAGGTATGCCTGTATTGCTATGAACTTTCCTCTTAGCACTGCTTTTATAGTGTCCCACAGGTTTTGGGTTGTTGTGTTTTCATTTTCATTCGTTTCTATGCATATTTTGATTTCTTTTTTGATTTCTTCTGTGATTTGTTGGTTATTCAGAAGTGTGTTGTTCAACCTCCATATGTTGGAATTTTTAATAGTTTTTCTCCTGTAATTGAGATCTAATCTTAATGCATTATGGTCAGAAAAGATGCTTGGAATGATTTCGATTTTTTTGAATTTATCAAGTTTAGATTTATGGCCCAGGATGTGATCTATCCTGGAGAAGGTTCCATGAGCACTTGAAAAAAAGGTGAAATTCGTTGTTTTGGGGTGAAATGTCCTATAGATATCAATTAGGTCTAACTGATCTAATGTATCATTTAAAGTTTGCGTTTCTTTGTTAATTTTCTGTTTATTTGATCTGTCCATAGGTGTGAGTGGGGTATTAAAGTCTCCTACTATTATTGTGTTATTGTTGATTTCCCCTTTCATACTTGTTAGCATTTGTCTTACATATTGTGGTGCTCCTATATTGGGTGCATATATATTTATAATTGTTATATCTTCTTCTTGGATTGTTCCTTTGATCATTATGTAGTGGCCTTCTTTGTCTCTTTTCACAGCCTTTGTTTTAAAGTCTATTTTATCGGATATGAGTATTGCCACTCCTGCTTTCTTTTGGTCTCTATTCACGTGGTATATCTTTTTCCAGCCCTTCACTTTCAGTCTGTATGTGTCCCTTGTTTTGAGGTGGGTCTCTTGTAAGCAGCATATAGAGGGGTCTTGTTTTTGTATCCATTCGGCCAGTCTTTGTCTTTTGGTTGGGGCGTTCAACCCATTTACGTTTAAGGTAATTATTGATAAGTATGATCCCGTTGCCATTTACTTTATTGTTTTGGGTTCGGGTTTATACACCCTTTTCGTGTTTCCTGTCTAGAGGATATCCTTTAGAATTTGTTGGAGAGCTGGTTTGGTGGTGCTGAATTCTGTCAGCTTTTGCTTGTCTGTAAAGCTTTTGATTTCTCCTTCGTATTTGAATGAGATCCTTGCTGGGTACAGTAATCTGGGCTGTAGGTTATTGTCTTTCATCACTTTAAGTATGTCTTGCCATTCCCTCCTGGCCTGAAGAGTTTCTATTGACAGATCAGCTGTTATCCTTATGGGAATCCCCTTGTGTGTTATTTGTTGTTTTTCCCTTGCTGCTTTTAATATTTGTTCTTTGTGTTTGATCTTTGTTAATTTGATTAATATGTGTCTTGGGGTGTTTCACCTTGGGTTTATCCTATTTGGGACTCTCTGTGTTTCTTGGACTTGGGTGATTATTTCCTTCCCCATTTTAGGGAAGTTTTCAACTATTATCTCCTCAAGGATTTTCTCATGATCTTTCTTTCTGTCTTCTTCTTCTGGGACTCCTATAATTCGAATGTTGGAGCGTTTCATATTGTCCTGGAGGTCTCTGAGATTGTCCTCGTTTCTTTTAATTCGTTTTTCTTGTTTCCTCTCTGATTCATTTATTTCTACCATTCTATCTTCTATTTCACTAATCCTATCTTCTGCCTCCGTTATTCTACTATTTGTTGCCTCCAGAGTGTTTCTGATCTCATTTATTGTGTTATTCATTATATTTTGACTCTTTTTTATTTCTTCTAGGTCCTTGTTAAACCTTTCTTGCATCTTCTCAATCCTTGTCTCTAGGCTATTTATCTGTGTTTCCATTTTGATTTCAAGATTTTGGATCATTTTCACTATCAATATTCGGAATTCCTTCTCCGGTAGATTCCCTACTTCTTCCTCTTTTGTTTGATTTGGTGGGCAACTCTCCTGTTCCTTTACCTGCTGAGTATTCCTCTGTCTCTTCATCTTGGTTATATTGCTGCGTTTGGGGTGGCCTTTTTATATTCTGATAATTTGTGGAGTTCTCTTTATTATGGAGCTTCCTCACTTTGGGTGGGGTTCTATCAGTGGCTTGTCAAGGTTTCCTGGTTAGGGAGGCTTGTGTTGGAGTTTTGGTGGGTGGAGCTGGGTTTCTTCTCTCTGGAGTGCAGTGGATTGACCTGTAATGGGTTAGGAGACATCAAAGGTTTTGGGATAATTTTGAGCTGCCTGTATATTGAGGCTCAGGGGAGTGTTCCTGTGTTGCTGGAGAATTTGCATGGTATGTCTTGTTTTGGAACTTGTTGGCCCTTGGGTGGAGCTTGGTTTCAGTGTAGGTATGAAGGCTTTTGATGAGCTCCTATTGCTTAATGTTCCCTGAATTCAAGAGTTCTCTAATGTTTTCAGGCTTTGGGTTTAAGCTTCCTGCTTCTGGTTTTCAGTTTTATTTTCACAGTAGCCTCTAGACTTCTCCATCTATACAGCACCGATGATAAAACATCTAGGTTAAAGATGAAAAGTTTCTCCACCTTGAGGGACACTCAGAGAGGTTCACTGAGTTACAAGGAGAAGAGAAGATGGAGGGGGTGGTTAGAGGTAACTGGAATGAGATGTGGTGAGATCAAGAGAGGAGAGAGCAAGCTAGCCAGTAGTCACTTCCTTATGTGCGCTCTATAGTCTGGACCGCTCAGAGGTATTTACAGAGTTATACGGGGAAGAGGAGAGGGAGGAAGTAGACAGAGGTGACCAGGAGGATAAGAGAGAGGAATGAGTAGGAGAGAGACAAATCCTGCCAGTAACCAGTTCCTTAGGTGTTCTCTACCGTCTGGAACACACAGAGATTCACAGAGTTGGATAGAGAAGAGATGGGGGAGAAAAGAGACAGAGGCCACCTGGTGGAGAAAAAGGAGAGTCCAGAGGAGGAGAGAGTGGACAAGCCAGTAATGTCTCTCTCAGGTAAACTTGGGTAGTGAAGTTTGGGTTTTTAAATGTACAAAATTGACAACAAAGATTAAAAATCTGGAGTAGAGGTTGGATTTTCAAAGATACAATATTAAAGAAAAGCAGAAGGAAAAAGGAAGAAAGAAAAAAAAAGAATTATTAAAAAACAAACAAACAAAAAAACAAAACAAAACAAAACACCAACAACCATCCAAAGAGTATATATGGTGTTTGCCTTAAAAAAAAAAAAAAAAAAGTCTTTTTTTTAAAAAAATAGTAATACTAGGTTATAGAAATACAAAGTAGAGGAGAAATAGAAGATTTAACAATTTAAAAAAAGCTCGGAAAAAAAAAGAAAAAAAAAGCAAAAGGCAAAAAAAAAAAAAAAAAAGAATGATTTTAAAAATATTAAAAAATTAAAAATATATCTGGCTCTTCTCTGATGTTATGGGCCGTGTGGGCTCACTTCCAAGGTGGTTCCCTCTGTTTAACTCCTTCTGTTTGCTGGTTTTTAGGCTCACTAGTTCAGTCGCGCTGTGGGGAGGGGGGATGCTGCAAACAAATAGCACTGTCGTGTGTACACAGTATCTCTGCCCCGCTTGACCTGTCCTTCCTCGCGGCGCACAAACCGCTCCGGCTCTACGATGCTCAGCTGGGAACCGTCTGGGGCCGGCCCTAGGCTGCGTGCACTTCCCCGGTCCAAGCCGCTCAGGTTCGGCCCTCAGGCAGCCCTCAGAGGCACAAATGCGGCTGGGACTGCGCTTTGTGCCCTTCCCAGGTCCGAGTAGCTCAGGAGTTTGGCGAGCGCGATCGCCGCGGCTTGTCACCTTTTCCGCCGCTGCCGCTCAGCTCTCTGGGTGGACCGCTGGCGCACCCCGTGAGGCAGACTGTGACTGTCCAGCACCCCCAGAAGTCTTAGCAAAGGAGCCTGCTTGCAGTTAGGTAAGTAAAGTCTCTCCGGGTCTGCAATTGCCCCTTTCCAGTCCTTACGGCTCTGGCTGCCTGTCCCCGGCGGGGAATGGTCTGCAGCCGGCTTTTTCCATTCCGTCCTTTGTTCTGTGCTGGGTCCTGGCGGTGTCTTATGTTCGAGCTTTTCGCGTGGTAGCTATCCCACAGTCTGGTTTGCTAGCCCAAGTTAGATCGTTCTGGTTGTGTGAGGGGCGTTCCTGCCCGATTCTTACAAAGCTCTGCAGCCCGCGCCTCCCGCGCGTCCCTGCCCTACCCCCACTTCCCAATGGCGGATGCAGGCGTCTGTGCTGCTTTTCCGCTGGGGGAGTTACTGTTGGGCTTGTAATCTCTTGGTTTTAATTATTTATCTATTTTTCCTTCCTGTTATGTTGCCCTCTGTGTTTCCAAGGCTCGCCACAGACTCGGCAGGGAGAGTGTTTCCTGGTGTTTGGAAACCTCTCTTCTTAAAATTCCCTTCCCGGGACGGGCTTCCCTTCCCGGGACGGAGCTCCCTCCCCACCTCCTTTGTCTCCTTTTTCGTCTTTTATATTTTTTCCTACCTGTTTTTATTTATTTATTTATTTATTTATTTATTTATTTTTTATTTTTAGTTTTTTATTTTTTACATTTTAAAATCTTTAATTCTTACATGCATTCCCAAACATGAACCCCCCCCCCCCCACCTCCCTACCTGTTTTTGAAGACAATGGTCTGCTTTTCTGGTTGCCTGATGTCCTCTGCCAGCCTACAGAAGTTGTTTTGTGGAGTTTGCTCGGCGTTGAAATGTTCTTTTGAGGAATTTGTGAGGGAGAACGTGATCTTCCCGTCCTATTCCTCCGCCATCTTTCCCTCCCTCCTTGGTTTTGCCATTCATTGACATGAATCCACCACGGGTGTACATGCGTTCCCAAACATGAACCTCCCTCCCACCTCCCTCCTCATAACATCTCTCTGGGTTATCCCTGTGCACCAGCCCCAAGCATGCTGTATCCTGCATTGGACATAGACTGGTGATTCGTTTCTTACATTGATAGTATACATGTTTCAATGCCATTCTCCCAAATCATCCCACCCTCTCCCTCTGAGTCCAAAAGTCCGCTTTACACATCTATGTCTCTTTTGCTGTCTTGCATACAGGGTCATCATTGCCATCTTTCTAAATTCCATATATATGTGTTAGTATACTGTATTGGTGTTTTTCTTTCTGGCTTACTTCACTCTGTATAATTGGCTCCAGTTTCATCCATCTCATTAGAACTGATTCAACTGTATCCTTGTTAGTGGCTGAGTAATACTCCATTGTGTATATGTACCCCAGCTTTCTTATCCATTCATCTGCTGATGGACATCTAGGTTGTTTCCACGTCCTGGCTATTATAAACAGTGCCACGATGAACATTGGTGTTTAGATTATAACCTTCAACATCATGTAGACAACAATTGGAAGACCTGTATACTGGGTCATTCAGAAAAGATAAAATCAATGCCCCTACTTACTGGAATGAGACTAGGACAGAGGTAATGGTCTTTATGGTTCATTGCTATCTTCAGGTTATTTTGTCTTTTCTTTTTTGAGCAGCTGGTAGAAATCAATTGTCAAAATAGCTACATATAAGGATACTCATATCCTTTAAAGGATTAATTTTATCATATTTTGCTGTGTGCCAGGCTTGGAGGCAGTACTTGTTTAAAGTTACCTTAGCAATCACAGTGTCAAAGCAGAGTGGTGAATCACTGGGTTAGAGCTCTGATGGAGAACATTATTTTCTTCAGACTATTACTTTCCTTCCCAACAGGATGATAGGACTAAATTTTAAATGAACGTCTTTGAGAGAGGTACAGTTAAGGGGAGAGTGATGACTGCATGGATGCCTACAGGCTTCCTGTCTTCTTGTCTTCTGTCTTCCACCTTTGATGCAGCTGTCTGATGGTTCCCTTTAGCAAAGATGTGACAGGGAAGAACACGTGAGTGAGGACACTTGAATCATGGCTTGCTTCCTGTGCAAGACCTGAGCCATGACAAGACGAGTTAGTGCCAGATAGAGAGGAAATGGGAAGAGCACAAATGAAGAGAAGTATTGAGAGGGAGGATATATTTTTGTTTTCCCAGTTCAGAAAGAATTGAACTAGAGAAAAAGAAAAACAGAATTTGAGGATACATGCTGCTGCTGCTGCTAAGTCACTTCAGTCATGTCCAATTCTTTGCGACCCCATAGATGGCAGCCCACCAGGCTCCATCCACAGGATTCTCCAGGCAAGGATACTGGAGTGGGTTGCCATTTCCTTCTCCATGAAGATACATGAGAGAAGTGTATTTTTTTTTAACTTACCCTGAAAAAGATGAAAGTGATATCAAATTAATTATATCTCTCATTAAATATGCATTTAGTGACTGTCACTAGGGTTGTGCAAACTAAAGACATGAATAGACACTTATGCTTTTGGGGAAGATATAAGGAATAAACAAATACCTTTAAGCCAGAAAGAAACAGTTTGTTATCAAAGGATTACTTATATTTTTCTGCTTTCTCTAAGTGCCATTAATATTTTCCTAATGATCTATTGTCATGGTCTTTACAGACCGGGACTAGGGACTGGAGTCGACAAAAAGAGGGATGCAGGGAACCCAAGCCTCTAGTGAAACAAAGGTACTTTATTTGTGGCAGCATGTGTTTATACATCTTTATACAAGGAAGCTTTAGGCAGCAAAAATAAAGTTGAGCAAAAACAGAAACAGGTGAATAACAATCATCACACAATCGTCACAGGGCCAGAAGACAATCCATATCCTGAGTAATAGGGATGTGACTGAGTAATTTATAATAAAGTAAAAGGTCACTGAAGGGAATCCACGCATGCGTTCTGTTCATGACTTCAGTCCTGAGAACTGCATGCAGCGCTGCTCTTTCCTGTTTTCCAGGAACTGATAAGGAACAGAGGGCCCTTGAGAAACAGCACACAAAGGAAGAAAACAACCTGTTGGATTCCTTAAAGTTGAACGTCCCCTGACGATCTATATTTGAAAACATGTAGACCTGTCCCAGCCATATTCTCCAATATCAATTTCAAACAAAAAGAGAACAGAAATAATAATATCAATTTTCTATAAAGAAATAACAGAAGAAAATCCTACCCCAACACTTTGATACCTGATATAAAAAAAGATGTATTTTGTGTCCTTCATAGAATAATCACAACAAAGGTCTGAAAAGCAAGTAAATTAATTGATAAGTAATTATTGTAATATTTAAATTGGCATCTCATTCTTGTCATATTCACTGAGCATAGTGTAGAGAATTAACATAAAGGAAATTATAATTTTCTAGAACTATAACCTTCCCCCCAAATTTAGAAAATATCTAGTCAAACTTTCATTTTTAATTTGCAGAAATTGAAACCCTGAGAAATTAACTTTAATGATATTAAAATTTCTGACACAGTACTAAAAGCACTGTGTTTTAACATTCAATTTTCTGTTTTGAAAGTTATTTCAAATAAACTATAAGAAAGGTCAACTAGATTATTATCTCAATATTTTTATATATTAATAACAAATATTAGAAACATGTTTCTCAAAATCTCAACATAAAAGTTGACATATATTCAAAAAAGTAAATGCACATAAAGTGAAATTCTAGAATGTGCAATAAGTATTTTTATAAAAGTTTCTCTAAAAGAAAGACTGAAATCCATTAATAATTTATTAGAGTTTAGGAATTTAGGAACAATCTGTTTAAATATTTTAACCATAAAGAACACTACTGTTATAATAGATTGGAAATATAGCACTGTGCCTCATAAAACCTTCATAGTAATAAATATAACTATATAAATAAGCATTTAAAAATTTTAACATATTTTTAGTTAATTTAAATCCTTGGGGAGTTTTTATAAGCATGTTTTATAAAATAAGAAAAAATAGTAGGTGATATCACAACCTACTACATTAATGGAAATAATATAGCAAGACAAAAATAGAAATTCCAAAAGATCACACACAAAAAAGCAAATCTCCTTAATAATATTAAGACTAAGTATATTTTGTGATAAAAATTGATTAGTTTTTAATATAGGTACTATGTGGATTAGTATAGTTTGAAATTTCCTGATTTCTGTGAGACACAACTTGGAAAAATGTTGATAAAGGTTTTTGGAGAGTCTGAGACAAAGCAAAATTAATCATTGCTTTTCAAGTCTAGCAGATGATACATTGAAAAATTATGTCCAAATTAACCTTCATAGATTTGTAGTAATTATAATATGCAGATTTTTATGTTTACTTGACTAAAAGTCTGTAGTAAGGTGAGATTAACATCGATTCTAGTACATATTATGTTTCTCAATTTGGAAAGATATATGAAAGAAGGGAAACTATTTCATAAAACAAAAAGACTTTTTCTATTTAGAAGTGAAGTAAAGTAAATTTATGTTGTGTCAAGTCATTTTAGACAAAATGTACTGGAGAAAGAAAGAAAGCAAAATGATTGCTTCACAGATGCCTACAGTTCACATGAAGTGCTAAGATTGTGTGAGAGGTAGACTGAAAATCACTCTGAGTTCTGTTAAATGCTTTTGCTGACATATTAAAAGAAAATAAAAACCTGTCAAAAATGCTTGAATTGATGTAGAACTTTGATAGTCACATTATTCCAGGCAAGAATACTGGAGTGGGGTGCCATTTCCTACTCCAGGGGATCTTCCCGACTAAGGGATTGAACGCCCCCCCCAACCCCCACCGTCTCTTGCATCTCCTGCATTGGCAGGTGGATTCATAGCCGCTAGCACCACCAGGGAGGCCCCTAACAGGCCTCCAGCTGAATTTAAATATCACTCTGTATTTCTGAGGTGTTCAGTTATTATATGAGCAGAACATAATAGAAATATACCATTTCTTCAACCATGTTTTACCCATAATATTATACTTTTTCATCTTAAAGAAAATAACATTTTAGGAGTAAAGACCACAGATTATTTCCAAATTAAGATAAATAAACATAATAGTATATCCATTATGTCTGTATTATCACAAAATACAAAATGACACCATATAAATATATAGGTTTTTCAAAAGTCCCTTTAATCCTTATTTTCAGGAAAAGAAAGCTTAATGTAATATATTTCTTGAAAAAATAAAATAAAATAACAGACTAAACCAGAACTCTAAAAAGCATTGAGAATAAATATTTAACTCTTTTGTTCCTTTCTGTGAATGAAAGAAAGGTCAAATGAATTGGTCACCATATAGGCCAGAATCTTTCTTTCTCCTTTCACTTCATCTCCATCAGTTTTTTTCTAAATTCAGTACTTGGCTTTCTGCTTCTCTTCATGGATCAGTTCAGTTCAGTTCAGTCGCTCAGTCATGTTCGATTCTTTGCAACCCAATGAACCGCAGCACTCCAGGCCTCCCTGTCCATCACCAACTCCCAAAGTCCACGTAAACCCATGTCCATTGAGGAGTGATGACATCCAGCCATCTCATCCTCTGTCATCCCCTTCTCCTCCTGCCCTCAATCTTTCCCAGCATCAGGGACTTTTCCAATGAGTCAGCTCTTCACATCAGGTGGCCAGAGTATTGGAGTTTCAGCTTCAACATCAGTCCCTCCAATGAACACCCAGGACTGATCTTTAGGATGGACTGGTTGGATCTCCTTGCAGTCCAAGGGACTCTCAAGAGTCTTCTCCAGCACCACAGTTCAAAAGCATCAATTCTTCAGTGCTCGGCTTTCTTTATAGTCCAACTTGCACATCCATACATGGTCACTGGAAAAATCATAGCCTTGACTAGATGGACCTTTGTTGACAAAGCAATGTCTCTGCTTTTTAACATGCTGTCTAGGTTGGTCATAACTTTCCTTCAAAGGAGTAGTGAAGTGAAAGTGAAGTCGCTCAGTCGTGTCCGACTCTGCGACCCCATGGACTGTAGCCCACCAGGCTCCTCTGTCCATGGGATTCTCCAGGCAAGAATACTGCAGTGAGTTGCCATTTCCTTCTCTAGGGGATCCTCGCAACCCAGGGATCGAACCCAGGTCTCCTGCATTGCAGGCAGACGCTTTAACCTCTGAGCCACCAGGGAAGCCCACTTCTCAAGGAGTAAGTGTCTTTTAATTTCATGGATGCAATCACCATCTGCCGTGATTTTGGAAACCAAAACAATAAAGTCAGCCACTCTTTCCCCTGTTTCCCCATTTATTTGCCGTGAAGTGATGGGACCAGATGCTATGATCTTAGTTTTCTGAATGTTGAGTTTTAAGCCAACTTTTTCACTCTCCACTTTCACTTTCATCAAGAGGCTCTTTAGTTCTTCTGCACTTTCTGCCATAATGGTGGTGTCATCTGTTATTGATATTTCTCCTGGCAATCTTGATTCTAGCTTGTGCTTCTTCCAGCCCAGTGTTTCTCATGATGTACTCTGCATATAAGTTAAATAAACAGGGTGACAATATAAAGTCTTGATGTACTCCTTTTCCTAGTTGGAACCAGTCTGTTGTTTCATGTCCAGTTCTAACTGTTGCTTACTGACCTGCATACATATTTCTCAAAAGGCAGGTCAGGTGGTTTGGTATTCCCATCTCTTTCAGAATTTTCCACAGTTTGTGGTGACCCACACAGTCAAAGGCTTTGGCATAGTCAATAAAGCAGAAATAAATGTTTTTCTGGAACCCTCTTGTTTTTTCAATGATCCAGCAGATGTTGGCAACTTGATCGCTAGTTCCTCTGCCTTTATTAAAACCAGCTTGAACACCTGGAAGTTCACAGTTCACGTATTGCTGAAGCCTGGCTTGGAGAATTTTAAGCATCACTTTACTAGCGTGTGAGATGAGTGGAATTGTCCAGAAGTTTGAGCATTCTTTGGCATTCCCTCTCTTTAGGATTGGAATGAAAACTGACCTTTTCCAGTCTTGTGGCCACTGCTGAGTTTTCCAAATTTGCTGGCATATAGAGTACAGCACTTTCACAGGATCATCTTTCAGGATTTCAAATAGCTCAGCTGGAATTCTATTGATCTCCACTAGCTTTGTTCATCAGAGAAGGCAATGGAACCCCACTCCAGTACTCTTGCCTGGAAAATCCCATGGACGGAGCAGCCTGGTAGGCTGCAGTCCATGGGATCGTGAAGAGTCAGACACAACTGAGCAACTTCACTTTCACTTTTCACTTTCATGCATTGGAGAAGGAAATGGCAATCCACTCCAGTGTTCTTGCCTGGAGAATCCCAGGGATGGGGGAGCCTGGTGGGCTGCTATCTATGAGGTCACACAGATTTGGACACGACTGAAGCGACTTAGCAGCAGCAGCAACAGCAGCAGCTTTGTTCGTAGTGATGCTTCCTAAGTCCCACTTGACTTCACATTCCAGGATGTCTGGCTAGAGATTAGTGATCACATCATCGTGACTATCTGGGTAGTGAAGATCTTTTTTGTATAATTCTATGAATTCTGGCCACCTCTTCTGAATATCTCTGTTTCTGTTTGGTCCCTACCATTTCTGTCCTTTATTGAGCCTATCTTTGCCTGAAATGTTCCCTTGGTATCTCTAATTTTCTTGAAGAGATCTCAAGTCTTTCCTATTGTATTGTTTTCCTCTATTTCTTTGCTTTGATCACTGAGGAAGGCTTTTTATCTCTCCTTGCTCTTCTTTGTAATGCTGCATTCAAATGGGTATATATTTCCTTTTCTCCTTAGCTTTTTGCTTCCCTTCTTTTCCCAGCTATTTGTAAGGCCTCCTCAGACATCCATTTTGTTTTTTTTTGCATTTCTTTTCCTTTGGAATTTTCTTGATCCCTGTCTCCTGTACAATGTCATGAACCTCCATCCATAGTTCATCAGGCACTCTATCTATCAGATCTAATCCTTAAATCTATTTCTCACTTCTACTGTGTAGTCATAAAGAATTTGATTTAGGTCATACCTGAATGGTCTAATGGTTTTCTCTACTTTCCTCAATTTCATCTGAATTTGGCAGTAAGGAGTTCATGATCCAAGCCACAGTCAACTCCCTGTCTTGTTTTTGCTGACATTATAGAATTTCTCCATCTTTGGCTGCAAAGAATATATCAATCTGATTTCGATGTTGACCATCTAGTGATGTCCATGTATAGAGTCTTCTCTTGTGTTGTTGGAAGATGGTATTTGCTATGACCAGTGTGCTCTCTTCACAGAACTCTACTAGCCTTTTCCCTGCTTCATCCTGTACTCCAAGGCCTAATTTGCCTGTTACTCCAGGTGTTTCTTGACTTCCTACTTTTGCATTCCAGTCCCCTATAATGAAAAGGACATCTTTTTGGCTGTTAGTTCTAGAAGGTCTTGTAGGTCTTCATAGAACTGTTCAACTTCAGCTTCTTCAGCATTACTGATCGGGGCATAGACTTGGGTTACTGTGATATTGAATGGTTTGCCTTGGAAATGAACAAAGATCATTCTGTCGTTTTTGAGATTGCATCCAAGTACTGCATTTCAGACTCTTTTTCTGCCTATGATGGCTACTCCATTTCTTCTAAGCGATTCCTGCCTGCAGTCATAGATATATTGGTTGTCTGAGTTAAATTCACCCATTCCAGTCCATCTTAGTTCACTGATTCCTAGAATGTTGATGTTCACTCTTGTCATCTTCTGTTTGACCATTTGCAATTTGCCTTGATTCATGGACCTAACATTCCAGGTTCCTATGCAATATTGCTCTTTACAGCATTGAACCTTGCTTCTATCACCAGTCCCATTCACAGCTGGGTATTGTTTTTGCTTTGGCTCCTTCCCTTCATTTTTTCTAGAGTTATTTCTCCATTAATCTCTAATAGCATATTGGGCTCCTACCGACCTGGGAAGTTCATCTTTCACTGTCCTATCTTTTTCCTTTTCATACTGTTCATGGGGTTCTCAAGGCAAGAATACTGAAGTGATTTGCCATTCCCTTCTCCAGTGGACCACATTCTGTCAGACCTCTCCAATATGACTTGCCCATCTTGGGTGGCCCCATACAGCATGGTTTAGTTTCCTTGAGTTAGACAAGGCTGTGCTCCATGTGATCAGACTGGCTAGTTGTCTGTGATTGTAGTTTCAGTTTGTCTGCCCTCTGATCCCCTCTCTCAGTGCCTACCATCTAACTTGGATTCTTCATGGATACGAGTTGCTTATTCTGAAAGGTGCTTACATTGTTTCTTTTGCAGATGAAGTTCATAAGAAAGGACACTTTTTTTTTTTTTTTCATTTTGTCAACAGCTTCCTGATCTTGTATTGCTATATCTGAAAAACCTAAGGTTTAAACTATGGACCATCAATTTGTAACTTGTGTATTTCTTGAATTTTAGTTTCCCCAGATAAAATATAATTGTGGATTCATTTGAAGCAAGGGATGCTGTAGAGAAAATGGTATTCCTTTGCATTTTATTTAATTTTTTATTGTGGTAAATATCACATAATATAAGATGACACATACACACACAGACAATGGTTATCATAATGCATTTTTAAGGTTAACTTAATATATGCCCTCAGTTCAGTTCAGTTCAGTTCAGTTGCTCAGTTGTGTCTGACTCTTTGCGATCCCATGAATCGCAGAACTCCAGGCCTCCCTGTCCATCACCAACTCCCGGAGTTCACTCAGACTCATGTCCATTGAGTCAGTATTGCCATCAAGCCATCTCATCCTCTGTCATCCCCTTCTCCTCCTGCCCCCAATCCCTCCCAGCATCAGAGTCTTTTCCAATGAGTCAACACCGCATGAGGTGGCCAAAGTGCTGGAGTTTCAGCTTGAGCATCATTCCTTCCAAAGAAATCCCAGGGCTGATCTCCTTCAGAATGGACTGGTTGGATCTCCTTGCAGTCCAAGGGACTCTCAAGAGTCTTCTCCAACATCACAGTTCAAAAGCATAAATTCTTTGGTGCTCAGCCTTCTTCACAGTCCAGCTCTCACATCCATACATGACCACAGGAAAAACCATAGCCTTGACTAGATGGACCTTAGTCGGCAAAGTAATGTCTCTGCTGTTGAATATGCTATCTAGGTTGATCATAACTTCCCTTCCATGGAGTAAGTGTTGATTAATTTCATGGCTGCAGTCACCATCTGCACTGATTTTGGAGCCCCCAAAAATAAAGTCTGACACTGTTTCCACTGTTTCCCCATCTATTTGCCATGAAGTGATGGGACCAGATGCCGTGATCTTCGTTTTCTGAATGTTGAGCTCTAGGCCAACTTTTTCACCCTCCTCTTTCACTTTCATCAAGAGGCGCTTTAGTTCCTCTTCACTTTCTGCCACAAGGGTGGTGTCATCTGCATATCTGAGGTTATTGATATTTCTCCTGGCAATCTTGATTTCAGCCCTACAAACAGATTGTAACTTTTCCCCCCCTGTGCTATACAGTAGCTTCTCATTAGTTATCTGTTTTATACACAGTAGTTAATATATTTCAATCCCAATCTCCAACTTTTTCCTCTCCCCCTCAGTCCCCAAATGTCCATGCATTTGTTCTCTACATCTGTGTCTCTATTTCTGCTTTGCTAATAGGTTTATCTGTACTGTTTTGCTAGATTCCACATATGTGTTAATATATGATATTTGTTTTTCTAACTTCACTCTGTGTGGTACTCTCTGGGTTCGTCCAGGTCTCTGCAAATGGCACAACTCCATTCCACTTTTATAGCTGACTAATATTCCACTGCATATATGTTCTATGTCTTGTTTATGCATTCCTCTGTTGATGGACATTTAGGTTGTGTCCATGTTGTGACTATTGTAAATAGTGCTGCGGTGAACACTGGGAGGCATATATCTCTTTGAATTATGGGTTTCTGCAGGTGTGCCCATGAAGGGGATTGCAGATCATATGGTAGCTCTTTTTTAGGTATTCAGGAACCTCTATATTGTTCTATATAGTGGCTGTATCAGTTTACAATCCCATCAGCAGTGTATAAGGGTTCTTCTTTCTCCACATCCTTGACAGCATTTATTGTTTGTAGATAATTTTGATGATGGCCATTGTGACTGGTGTGAGGTGATACTTCACTGTAATTTTGATTTGCATTTCTCTAATGATTAGTGATGTTGAGCATCTTTTCATGGGCTTCTTGGCCCTATGTATGTGTTCTTTGGAGAACTGTTGACTTAGATCTTCTGCACATCCTATTATTCAATTGTTAGTTTTTGGGTATTGAGTTGCATGAGTTGTTTGTATATTTTGTAGAGTAATCACCTGTCAGTTGCTTCATTTGCAATATTTTTTCCTATTCTGAAAGTCTTCTTTTCGTCTTGTTTATGGTTTCCTTTGCTGTGCAAAAGTTTTTGAGTTTAATTAGGTCCCAGTTGTTTATTTTTGTTTTTATTTATTCCTTTGACAGGAATCATGGCATAATAAAATATTTACGTGATCCCACTTACCATGTGGGTTCAACCCCATGAATTGGACTTCACCTTTCTGTTCTCCTCATCATTTATCATGATGGTACTTTATAGACAAATTTCTCTTAGTTTATGTGTTAGTCAGGGCTCTCCAGAGAAGTAGCATCAATAGGGGAGAGATCTGAAAGAGACTTATTATGAGGAATTGGCTCATGCTTTTATGGAGGCTGAGAAGTTCCATGATCTGTCATCGGTAAGACATAGACCGAGGAAAGCCAGCAGTATAATTTCAGTCCAGTTCCAAAGGCCTAAAAGCAGGGAGCTGATGGTGTAAATCTCACTCCAAGGGCAGAAGACTGATATCCCAGCTCTCACAAGAAGACAGCAAAAGGGGTGAATTTCTTCTCCATTTACCCTTTTATTTTATTCACACCCTCCAAGATTGGAAGATGCCCACACACATTGAGAAGGGTGGCCTATTTTACTCATTCCACTCATTTAAATGCTAATCTTGTCCCTGCTTATTTAACTTATATGCAGAGTACATCATGAGAAATGCTGAGCTAGAGGAAGCACAAAATGGAATCAAGATTGCTCGGAGAAATATCAATAACCTCAGATATGCAGATGACACCAGCCTTATGGCATAAAGTGAAGAAGAACTAAAGAGCCTCTTGATGAAAGTGAAAGAAGAGAGTGAAAAAGTTGGCTTAAAGCTCAACATTCAGAAAACTAAGATCATGGCATCCGGTCCCATCACTTCATGGGAAAGAGATGGGGAAACAGTGGAAATAGCAGCTGACTTTATTTTTCTGGGCTCCAAAATCACTGCAGATGGTGATTGCAGCCATGAAATTAAGAGACACTTACTCCTTGGAAGGAAAGTTATGACCAACCTAGATAGCATATTGAAAAGCAGAAACATTACTTTGTCAACAAAGGTCCATCTAGTCAAGGCTCTGGTTTTTCCAGTGATCATGTATGGATGTGAGATTTGGACTACAAAAAAGCTGAGCACTGAAGAATTGATGCTTTTGAACTGTGGTGTTGGAGAAGACTCTTGAGAGTCCCTTGGACTGCAAGGAGATCCAACCAGTCCATCCTAAAGATCAGTCCTGGGTGTTCATTGGAGGGACTGATGTTGAAGCTGAAACTCCAATCCTTTAGCCACCTGATGTGAAGAGCAGACTCATTTGAGAAGACCCTGATGCTGGGAAAAATTGAAGACAGGAGGAGAAGGCGATGGCAGAGAATGAGATGGTTGGATGGCATCACCCCTCAATGGACATGGGTTTGCGTGGACTTTGGGAGTTGGTGATGGACAGCGAGGCCTGGCATGCTAAGGTTCATGGGGTTGCAAAAAGTAGACATGACTGAGCAACTGAATTGAACTGAAGTGAACTTGTCCAGAAACACTTTCTCAAACATAGTCAGAAATATCACTTAATCTGGCCACCCCTTTGTTCAATCAAGTTGACACATAAAATTAATTATTTCAATTTGTCAGCTTCCCCACTGAAAACTCCACATCATGAATTGTTGTTCAGTCACTCAGTCATGTCCAGCTCTTTTCAATTCCATGGACTGCAGCATGCCATGCTCCCATGTCCTCCACAATTTCCCAGAGTTTGCTCAAATTCATATCTGTTAAGTTGGTGATGCTTGAATGCAGAGAACATATTCAGTAGGTTCCTAGTTTCATCCCTAGCACCTAGCCACACTGCCCCAGCCATTCTTTTTCATACAGTGAGCTCCTTCCCACTCAAATTCAGCTGCTTTCTCAGGAGTGAGGAGTGGTTTCATATACAAACTCTTTAAGAAGAGGAGTGAACATATGCCAGGGTCCAGCCCCGGTGGATCCAGGGTGATTTGAAGGTGGGGGGATGGAGACAGCGTCTGTGGAAAAATATATATTTAATCATAGATATAGAGAGATTAGAAATGGATAGTGTAGTAGGAAGATTAGTGGAGAAAAAGAGGCTGAATAACTTGGATTACGTGGAATAGCATCCATGCTCCAGATGGGAATTCAGCCAGAAAAATGGGAGCAAGAAAGAAGCAACATGGGGGAATCAGTCTTTCCGGAAACTGATCCATTTTCTTTATTTTTAGGTTTGCTTATATACCTTTTGTTACACATAGGGATGAATACAGAGTCACGGGGCGGGGGGTGGGGTCAGCAGTCCTGACCTTTATCAAAATCAGGTGCTTCACATAAAAAGGTCTTAGGGATTTTATGATCCTTTCTTTCTGATACCCAAAAAACTTATTTTTTCCAAGGGTGTTTTTTCTTAAACCAGGCACCACCCTCCAAATAAAGTTACTTTCCTATAGGGTGAGGGTGTAGTGAGTTACAATCAAGAAAGGAATTTATTTAATCCAAGGTTAACATGATTAGTCTTAAAGGTTAATACTTATTTCTCCTATATGCTTAAAGGTTAATACTTATTTCTCCTATATGTTAGTTATATTCATTATAAGGGTAGGGAACATGGAGATTTAGCAGCAAACATCAGCCCAACAAATGAAAATCCTTTCACCAGTGTTCCCCTTAAGATCTATTTGGTCTTAGGATGGTGATAAAGTTACATTTTTTTTACATAACTAGGACACAGTGATTTATAACAAAGCACAGTGATCTATTACAGAAGAGAAAATCCATTAACTCAAAAAGTCTAGTATTGCTAACATCAAAAACTACTATATTTCCTTTTCTATAGTCCAAATATATTGATTAATATATTCCCAGGTGCCTAAGGATATGGAGGCCTGGCGGCAATCATTGACTCAACAAGACCAAAAAGCCCTATGCTAATTAAGACTCTCAAAATACTCCAAAACTCTCTGTGCTGTTTATGGTTAAGAGGTAGTAAACAATCATGTGGCAGGAGTATGGATAATCCTGTCACACAAGCTAGTCTGTCAGCAGAGAGGTTTGACCTGAGACATCCTTGTCCCACCCAGAGCAAGGAATTAGCAGCAATTATTGACACAACAAATGAAGAACCCTTCACCAATATAATTCCTAACCAACCCACTATACTAATAATTTCTAATTCCCCAAAAGAATTGCCTTTAATAAGTCTAAAAAATCTCGTGCCTCTCAGATTGGGAGGCTGTAAACAATCACATGTGGCCGGACGAACCTATACAGGTGGGCTAGATAACCTTCAGAGGAGTCCATAAGCTGAAACACTCTTGTCACGCCCAAGAATTTTTATTGCCTTGGAGCTGCACGTTTACTCCTTCTCCGAGAGAAACAGTTATGGGGGAGAGCCCCCCATAAAGTCAGAGGCATAGGTGAGAGCATAAAACAGACTCTGGTTTTGGGGTTAGATGCTCGGGAACAGGGGGTTTCCTGAGGCTTGATCACGCCTTTGCGTATGCCAAGCCTCCTTCCTCATGACCTTTGCCATGGGCGGAGTTCCTCACGCTGGCTCCCGGCAAACGTAGATGAGGTGAACTTTACAGCAAAAATACAAGAGAAAATGTTACTTACAAATGCAGCTTTTTATCTAACACATCCACATACTCTTGGCAACATGGGTGTTCAGTCACGTCCAACTCTTTGGTATCCCATGGACTGTAGCCTGCCAGGCTCCTCTGTCTCTGGAACTTTCCAAGCAAGAATAATGGAGTTAGTTGCCATTTCATTCTCCAGGGGATCTTCCTGACTCAGGGATCAAACCTGTGTCTCTTGTGTCTCTTGCATTAGCAGGTGGATTCTGTACTACTGTGCCACCTGGGAAGCTCCCTCTTGACAACAACTTGCTATTATAAAACTTCCTCAGCTCATTTCTCTTCTACAAACCTGTTCCCTTCCTCAGTTTTTAAACTTTTAGGTAATAGAATCATGAATTTCTCAAACTACAGACATAGAAACCTGCATTCAGTGTTTTACAAAGTGATATCCAATTTCAGGTTTATTTCTTCAATTCAGTCATTTTTTTTTTTCTAATGTATGCTTGCTTCCCCTGACTTAGCCAACACCTATTGTCTTTTGCCTGATTGCTTTCAACAGCGTTTTTTTTTTTTTTTCCAATCTCCCTATAGTTGGCCTTTCATTTTATTATTTTCTCCACCTTAAAGAAGTTTGAATTTTTTGTATAAATGATATCTTTCATATTATTATTTGGTTTAAAAAATATGGTTTTTAACATATAGGATTCTGTCTAATATCTCTAATTTGGAAATACAATCATTCAGAATTTTTCTATACCTACCTATTAATTTATTTTCTATTTTGTGACCTATGTTGCAGAGTTAGTAAAATTTCTTTTATATATGGTGTTCTTACATGATTCTTTGCCGCTCAATATACACTTCTATTTAAAAAACCCTATCTTCCTCTCTGCCTGAAAGACACCTACTTATTTTCAAAGCAAAGATAAATGATCATATTTCATTTAGATAATGTCAGATTCTCCAGAGAATTAGTTGCTTCATTTTCTCTAACAATGATATCAACAAGAATAATCACAGACTTTTATGTGCCATTTACTTCCCATCATGTCATGATTCTCTTTCAGGTGATAAAGCTGAGGTTCTGACTATTTAATTCAACCAAGATAATATAAGCTGAGGCCTTACTCCTTAATCAGTCCTTTGAAAAGCTCTTTGAATGAATGAGTCCTTGAGTGAGTAGATTTGCAAAGAATTCTTTCATACTTAGATGCGCATACTCACTGTACAGTGTTCATTTAGCCCTTCTGTTTCTTATGCATTTGCTTATCCCGCTATTGATTTAAAAGTACATTTTCACTATTAATACATATTTTTATCCTAATTTCACCCAGATTTCTCTGAGGTATCTTGAAAAGAAGTTGACTTTCTAAAATTCTCTGTTTCATATTCTTCTTACCCATACCCCAAATATGCTGTATCCATAAGCAATGTGTAGCTTCCAGTCTCTGGTACTCATTGATACTTTAATTTCGCTACCAAATTTTTAATCTTTTACTTGCCATCTACTTCTTTTGGCTTCCAGGATCTCAATTTTGATCTTTTGCTTTAAGTTACGTCCCCTCTGTCTCTCTTGATTTCTTTACTACTATATTAGTTAGCATAATGGCTATGTATGGTTATGTATATAGTAACAATGGACATTCAGTGGCTGAAATAGATAAGTTAGATGATGCTTGCCTATCTTTTGCATACACCTAAGACTTTGTTGGGAGAAGGCAGTGGCACCCCACTCCAGTACTCTTGCCTGGAAAATCCCATGTACGGAGGAGCCTGGTTGGCTGCAGTCCATGGGATCGCGAAGAGTCGGACACGACTGAGTGACTTCACTTTGACTTTTCACTTTCATGCATTGGAGAAGGAAATGGCAACCCACTCCAGTATTCTTGCCTGGAGGATCCCAGGGATGGGTGAGCCTGGTGGGCTGCCGTCTATGGGGTCGCACAGAGTCAGACGTGACTGGAGCGACTTAGCAGCAGCAAGACTTTGTTGGCTTAACTCTAGGGCATTATTCATGAATTAAAACCTCTTAAAAATCTGCCATTCCTAAGGTTGTCCTGGTCTGAATGGTCCAAGATAAAGTACTAACAGGTCTGTGTTCTAACCTTTTGTTTGGGAGGAAACAGAGTGCAATGAAATGAGATGTTAAAAGTTGCACCTCCCACCTCTGTTCACATCCCATTGGTATGGATACAGTCATAAGACCTTACCAAACTGCAAGCAAAATTGTGAAATCAAGTCACTAACTAGAACTTTTGAAGGGGAGAAAGAGAATAGAAACTAATATAAGTAGAAGTGCTCATTATAATTACTGATTATTCCAAAACCATGCTAATTTATCCTATATTAATAGTTATCCAGTTATTTAGTAGGAAATTCCCCACTTGAACTAGAAAGTTTTGAGCCATTTAAAAACATTGGATGTTGGATATGAAATTTTCTGAACCTCAGTTTTCAAACTGAAACTTGAATTTGTGGAAATGCTATCAATGTATACCTTGAGTAATTTGAAGTAGTAACCATTGTATATTTCAGGAACATCATGCATGATGACAGGAAAACTTGTTTTATATGTTTTAAGAGCATATGTTTTATGCTGTTTCATTTAACCAACTCATTTTTGTTATAGAGATCCCTATGACCAAAGGGCAGTGATTTGAAATATTGTGCAATATTCTATTACTAAAAGAAAAAGAGAGAGGATGAATATTGGGCTAATGAATATTTAAAGAAAAAAATTAAAATTACCAGTATTCTCATGACTTTTTTCCCCATATTTTTATATAATTTTATTTTACATATATACTCTTTCATACACTTTTGTGTTTGAAATTTTTCCCACAAAATTGTATGTCTTTGCAGTTTAAACATCATTAAATCTTTTTAATGAAAGGAATATAAATTCTATACTTATGAAAATATTTGCAAATTAGACACACTAGATTTTCATAGTTGCTTTATATGTTACCAACTAGTTTATAATCTGTGACATCAGAGATATAGTTTTTTTAAAATTTTTTTACTTTACAATATTGTATTGGTTTTGCCATACATTGACTTTTTAATATCTACCATAGGTTTTTTTTTTTTTTTCACAATCTTAAGCATTCTATTGTCTCTTGGCCTCAACTTTATTTTTTACTAACTGAGATGGTTAGGCGAGATGATCCCTAAGTGTATTCCCTTATCTAATGTTTCTATTGCCTCATTAAAAAATTTATTAAAAGTTTCATTAAAGAATGGCATTCTTATTGCATGGCCATTTGCTGTATATAGCTTTAAGTCTGATTGAACAAAACAGACTTAAACTAATATAATATTGTAAGTCAACTATACTTCAATAAAAAACAAAAACATGACCAAGAATCCTCTGTTAAGGAGCTTACCTTTTAATGAGAAGCTTGGTAATGATAATTAGGGAAAAATAATAATTAGGTAATTAATACTTGAAGACATCAAAGTCACACTTAGAAGAAAAGAGAAGTTAATATTTACATGAATCTGTGAGTTTCAATAACATAAAGTATTACATTATGTATGTGGTTTCTTAAACATTTAGGTCTTTGAAAAATGTATCCCTACTGGGTTTACTCATATGTTCTTCCGTATCCCATCTCTATCCCTCCCCCACCTATAAAAAATAAAACACAGCATATAAATGCATATAGAATGCTGTCAAAGAAGAACTCACTTATAATATTCTGTACCTTCCTCTGGAAGGTTTTCTGTTAAGAGTGTGCAGTGATACTAGACAGCTGTTACATTGAAGTCTACCAATGATTCATTATTAATAAGTCTCTCATACTGAATGACACTAGAAATAAAAGAATTATTTTTTATTTAATCCAAATACTGCCATAAAATATTCTATTTGTGGTAACACTTTGCCTCAAATAATCATTATAGGACATTAGTAAAACGTGCCAATAAAAACATTATAGCACAATAAATTTTAAATATACATATTAAGTATAATTTGACATGGCTCAGTATTTTAAAATATGCATTCATTATATTTTTATTCAAAGGCACTTATCTAATTTTGAGTTACTGACAAATTGAATGCATGAAAATTTATTAACTACTATTTAGTCCTTTTCAATTACTCCACATTAGCTTTCTTTTTTTAAATTTTCATTTTATATTGGAGTACAGTTGATTAACAATGTTGTGTTAGTTTCAGATGTACAGCAAAGTGATTCAATTATGCATATATAAGTATCTATTCTTTTTCAAATTATTTTCCCTTTTAGGCTGTTACAGAATATTGAGCAGAGTTCCCTGTGCTATACAATAGGCCCTTGTTGATTATCTATTTTAAATATGGTAATGGGTACATGTAAATCCCAAACTTCAAATCTAAAGCCCATTGAGAGGAACCTGGGTATACATTCTTTATCATTTCACCTTAGTATCATCTCTAAATTAGCAATATCATAATAAAAACTAATCTTTATGGAGCTTTATGCTAGTGATAACACTGAATTATTTCTTAATACACATCTAACCCAATGAGTTAGATTCTATTAATATTATCATGCTTACTCTACATATGATGGAAGTGAAACTTGCACAGATTATGAAACTTTCCCAAATAATTTTCAGTTCAGTTCAGTCACTAGTCGTGTCTGACTCTTTGCGACCCCATGAATCACAGCATGCCAGGCCTCACTGTCCATCACCAACTCCAAGAGTTCACTCAAAATCACATCCATCGAGTCAGTGATGCCATCCAGCCATCTCATCCTCTGTCGTCCCCTTCTCCTCCTGCCCCCAATCCCTCCTAGCATCAGAGTCTTTTCCAATGAGTCAACTCTTCACATGAGGTGGCCAAAGTACTAGAGTTTCAGCTTTAGCATCATTCCTTCCAAAGAAATCCCAGGGCTGATCTTCTTTAGAATGGACTGGTTGGATCTCCTTGCAGTCCAAGGGACTCTCAAGAGTCTTCTCCAACACCACAGTTCAAAAGCATCAATTATTCAGTGCTCAGCTTTCTTCACAGTCCAGCTCTCACATCTTACATAGGTACAACGTCAGATACTCTAGATCCTGAACCTTAACCACAATAAGCCCCTTCTTAGGGACTGTAACTGAGAAGTTTATACAAGTCTCTGTTTATAACTATCTGACTATGTCTTGTTGTTTACTTTCCAAGTTGTAACTAACTCTTTTGTGACCCTATGGACCGTAGCACATCAGGCTCCTCTGTCCATGGGATTTCCCAAGCAAGAATACTGTGATAGGTTATCATATCTTTCTCCAATGATGATGTCTAAGCCTATTTAAAAAAGATGCTAAAATCTAGACTTTCTCTCAGAGAAATGATGCTAATACTATGTTGATTGAAAAAAATAATTTTAGAGGATTTTTCCTAACTTGATAATGTTACTATATTAACGTTTCCCCAATTCTGTGATACGTATACATGAATAGAAGAGACAACCACTCACTTAAAATCAATATACTATGCTTGTTATTAATATATAGAAAATATTTTATAGTGAAGTCTAAAGAAATTCTTAGACACTTAAGTATCTAAAAGTTAAGACTATCAGCTTTTTTACAATAAAATATTAGTTCAATTCTGTCCAATTTTATATTTGCTTTTTTCTCTTTTAAAATTTCTCTTTCTATTATCTGTGTGTATATATATATGTATATATATATGTATATATATATATATAATTTTGAAACTCAGAATACAAAAAATGATCTCATTATATAAGATGTTGACTAAGTTCTTTAACTGAAAACAGATAGCAGTGACTTAAAAGAAGATAATATAATACTCTTCTGTTTTCAAAATGCTGCCATATGACATAGAGGGAAGAGGTATTTTCTATATTGTGGCTTTACCATTCCTAAGGCTGTTGACCTTAAAATGACACATTTGAATCAGATTGAATGCCTGAAAGCAGACTTGAGTAGTGAGCAGTTTTCTTTTACAGGAGTGATTATAAAGTTGCATTCATCATTCCTGCTCCATCTTATTGTACATAAGTCAGATTTATGACAATTCTGAGTTTCAAAGTAGTCTTGCTAGTTTCTGGAGAAGAAAAGGGCAACCCACTCCAGTATTACCAGGAAAACACTATGGACAGAGGAACCTGGTGGGCTGCAGTCCACAGGGTCATAGAGTAGGACATGACTGAGCATACACACTCATCACCATCTTGCTAGCATAGTCTCTAATTGGGTGCTTGTTTGCCCAGTCGAAATTATCAATGCTCTGTGAGTAAAAGAAAAAGAGAAGGGGTTATTGACATAAATAATCATTAAAGAAAATAATTTATTTCTGAAATCTTTAATGTTAATTTCTATCTAGTATGTAGTATTGAAATAAATATGTGGAATACACTAATCATTCCTCAGGTTTGATGATATCTTAAGAAAGAATTCAGAAATGTAAATTCAAGTTAATCCACATAGCAAGCAAACATAAAAATAGAAACAGCACCCAAATACATTCTTTAAAATAGTTCAATTTATACTTGAATATAATTTATGCTTGAAACAATTATATATTCCAGGATATATTTAACACTTTAAAAATGCTATAGGTAAAATTATTTCAAAGTGGACACTTGTTCCTTTTTAATTATTATACTTTCCTAAATTAACTGGCCAATTTGTATTATTCTCCACACTGTGTCTTAATATATCTTCCCATTTTATGTGAAATTTAATGTTTCATACTAATGTATATGAATTTCACATATATCTTGGATAGTAATGTTTTACTAATTATATTTTTTTGGAGGCTAATTGCTTTACAATATCGTATTGGTTTTGTCATACATTGACATGAATCCACCATGGGTGTTCATGTGTTCCCCATCCTGAACCCCCTCTCCCACCTGCCTCTCCATCCCATCCCTCTGGGTCATCCCAGTGCACCAACCACAAGCATCTTGTATCATACATCAAATCTGGACCTGCGTTTTGTTTCACATATGATAATAAACATGTTTCAATGTCATTCTCCCAAATCATCCCACCCTTGCCCCCTCCCACAGAGTCCAAAAGACTGTTCTATACATCTGTGTCACTTTTGCTGTCTCACATACAGGGTTATCATTATCATCTTTCTAAATTCCTTATATATGTGTTAGTATATTGTATTGGTGTTTTTCTTTCTGGCTTACTTCACTCTGTATAATAGGTTCCAGTTTCATCCACCTCATTAGAACTGATTCAAATGTATTCTTTTTGATGGCTGAGCAATACTCCATTGTGTATATGTACCACAGCTTTCTTATCCATTCGTCTGCTGATGGACATCTAGGTGGCTTCCATGTCCTGGCTATTATAAACAGTGCTGCAGTGAACATTGGGGTACACATGTCTGTTTCAATTCTGATTTCCTCAGTGTGTATGCCCTGCAGTGGTGTTGCTGGGTCATATGGCAGTTCTATTTCCAGTTTTTTAAGGAATCTCCACACTGTTCTCCATAGTGGCATACAAGTTTACATTCCCATCAACAGTGTAAGAGGGTTCCCTTTTCTCCACACCCTCTCCAGCATTTATTGCTTGTAGACTTTTGGATAGCAGCCACTCTGACTGGAGTGAAATGGTACCTCATTGTGATTTGAGTGATGTTGAATATCTTTCCATGTTTTTGTTAGCCATCTGTATGTCTTCTTTGAAGAAATGTCTGTATAGTTCTTTGGCCCATTTTTTGAATGGGTCATTTATTTTTCTGGAATTGAGCTGCATAAGTTGTTTGTATATTTTTGAGATTAATTCTTTATCCATTGCTTTGTTTGCTATTATGTTTTCCCATTCTGAATGAAGGCTGTCTTTTCACCTTGCTTATAGTTTCTTTGGTTGTGCAAAACCTCTTAATTTTAATTAGGTCCCATTTGTTTATTTTTGCTTTTATTTCCAATATTCTGAAAGGTGGGTCATAGAGGATCCCCCTGTGATTTATGTTGGAGAGTGTTTTGCCTATGTTTTCCTCTAGGAGTTTTATGGATTCTGGTCTTAAGTTTAGATCTTTAACCCATTTTGAGTTTATTTGTGTGTATGGTGTTAGAATGGAGAAGGAAATGGAAGCCCACTCCAGTACTCTTGATGGGAGAATCCCATGGGGGAGAAGCCTGGTGGGCTACAATCCATGGGGTCACAAAGAGTGGGATACGACTGAGCGACATCACTCACTCACTCACTCGTGGTGTTAGAAAGTGTTCTAGTTTCTTTTTTTACAAGTCGTTGACCAGTTTTCCCAGCACCAATTGTTAAAAAGATTGTCTTTTCTCCATTGTATATTCTTGCCTCCTTTGTCAAAGATAAGGTGTCCATAGGTGTGTGGATTTATATCTAGGCTTTCTCCTTTGTTCCATTGATCTATGTTTGTGTCTTTGTGCCAGTACCATACTGTGCTGATGACTGTGGCTTTGTAGTAGTGCCCGAAGTTAGGCAGGTTGATTCCTCCAGTTCCATTCTTCCTTCTCAAAATTGCTTTGGCTATTCAAGGTTTCCTGTATTTCCACACAAACTATGAAATTATTTGTTCTAGTTCTGTGAAAAATACCACTGGTAGCTTGATAGGGATTGCATTGAATCTATAGATTGCTTTGGGGAGTATCCTCATTTTCACTATATTGATTCTTCTGACTCATGAACACAGTATATTTCTCCATCTATTTGTGTCCTCTTTGATTTCTTTCACCAGTGTTTTATAGTTTTCTATACATAGGTCTTTTGTTTCTTTAGGTAAGTATATTTCTAAGTATTTTATTTTTCTCATTGCAATGGTGAATGGAATTGTTTCCTGAATTTCTCTTTCTGTTTTCTCATTGTTAGTGTATAAGAGTGCAAGGGATATGTGTGTTGATTTTATATCCTGCAACTTTACTATATTCATTAATTAGCTCTAGTAATTTTCTGGTGGTGTCTTTAGGGTTTTCTATGTATAGGTTCATGTCATCTGCAAACAGGGAGAACTTTAATTCTTCTTCTCCAATCTGGATTCCATTTATTTCTTTTTCTGCTCTGATTGCTATGACCAAAACTTCCAAAACTATGTTGAATAGTAGTGGTGAGAGTGGGCACCCTTACCTTGTTCCTGGCTTTAAGGGAAATGCTTTCAAATTTTCACCTGTGAGGATACTGTTTGCTGTGGGTTTGTCATATATAGCTTTTATTATGTTGAGGTATGTTCTTTCTATTCCTGCTTTCTGGAGGGTTTTTATCATAAATGGATGTTGAATTTTGTCAAAGGCTTTCTCTGCATCTATTGAGATAATCATATGATTATTATTTTCCAATTTGTTAATGTAGTGTATTACATTAGTTGATTTGTGGATATTGAAGAATCCTTGTATCCCTGGGATAAAGCCCACTTGGTCATGATGTATGACCTTTTTAATATGTTGTTGGATTCTGTTTGTTACAATTTTGTTAAGGATTTTTTACATCTATGTTCATCAGTGATATTGGCCTGTAGTTTTCTTTCTTTCTTTCTTTCTTTTTTTTTTTTTTTTGTGTGGCATCTTTGTCAGGTTTTGGTATTAGTGTGATGGTGGCCTCATAGGATGAGTCTGCAATTTTCTGGAAGAGTTTGAGTAGGATAGGTGTTAGCTCCTCTCTAAATTTTTTGTAGAATTCAGCTGTGAAGCCATCTGGTCCTGGGCTTTTGTTTGCTGGAAGATTTCTGATTACAGTTTCTTTCCGTGCTTGTGATGGGTCTGTTAAGATTTTCCATTTCTTCCTGGTTCAGTTTTGGAAAGTTGTACTTTTCTAAGAATTTGTGCATTTCTTCCAAGTTGTCCATTTTATTTGCATATAGTTGCTGATAATAGTCTCTTATGATCCTTTGTATTTCTGAGTTGTCTGTTGTGATCTCTCCATTTTCATTTCTAATTTTGTTGATTTGATTTTTCTCCCTTTTTTTCTTGATGAGTCTGGCTAATGGTTATTCTTAACGGTCATTTCCTAGTTTGAGTTCTGCTTCTTATTTATCAACTTACTGCTTTTCTGTGATACTTTAGAACTTTGAAAGCTTTCTGTTTTTGGTAGTCAGGTCCACCAATAATATTCCTTCAGAGTGGCCACAGGACTGGAAAAGGTCAGTTTTCATTCCAATTCCAAAGAAAGGCAATGCCAAAGAATGCTCAAACTACCACATAATTACACTCATCTCACATGCTAGTAAAGTAATACTCAAAATTCTCCAAGCCAGGCTTCAGCAATACGTGAAACGTGAACTTCCTGATGTTTAAGCTGGTTTTAGAAAAGGCAGAGGAACCAGAGGTCAAATTGCCAACATCCACTGGATCATGGAAAAAGCAAGAGAGTTCCAGAAAAATATCTATTTCTGCTTTAATGATTATGCCAAAGCATTTTTCTGTGTGGATCAAAATAAACTGTGGAAAATTCTGAAAGAGATGGGAATACCAGACCACCTGACCTTACTCTTGAGAAATCTGTATGCAGGTCAGAAAGCAACAGTTAGAACTGGACATGGAAGAACAGACTGGTTCCAAATAGGAAAAGGAGTACATCAAGGCTGTGTATTGTCACCCCCCTGCTTATTTAACTTATATGCAGAGTACATCATGAGAAACGCTGGACTGGAAGAAACACAAGCTGGAATCAAGATTGCCGGGAAAAATATCAATAACCTCAGATATGCAGATGATGCCACCCTTATGGCAGAAAGTGAAAAGGAACCAAAAAGCCTCTTGATGAAAGTGAAAGAGGAGAGTGAAAACGTTGGCTTAAAGATCAACATTCAGAAAATGAAGATCATGGCATCTCGTCCCATCAGTTCATGGGAAATAGATGGGGAAACAGTGGAAACAGTTTCAGACTTTATTTTCCTGGGCTCCGAAATCACTGCAGATGGTGACTGCAGCCATGAAATTAAAAGACGCTTACTCCTTGGAAGAAAATTTATGACCAACCTTGATAGTATATTCAAAAGCAGAGACATTACTTTGCTGACTAAGGTCCATCTAGTCAAGGCTATGGTTTTTCCAGTGGTCATTTATGGATGTGAGAGTTGGACTGTGAATAAGGCTGATTGCCGAAGAATTGATGCTTTTGAACTGTGGTGTTGGAGAAGACTCTTGAGATCTCTTGGACTGCAAGGAGATCCAACAAGTCCATTCTGAAGGAGATCAACCCTGGGATTTCCTTCGAAGGAATGATGCTAAAGCTGAAGCTCCAGTACTTTGGCCACCTCATGTGAAGAGTTGACTCATTGGAAAAGACTCTGATGCTGGGAGGGATTGGGGGCAGGAGGAGAAGGGGATGACAGAAGATGAGATGGCTGGATGGCATCATGGACTCTATGGACGTGAGTCTGAGTGAACTCCAGAAGTTGGTGATGGACAGGGAGGACTGGTCTGCTGCGATTCATGAAGTCGCAAAGAGTCGGACACGACTGAGCGACTGAAGTGAACTGAACTGAATTTACATACAACACAGAATAGTTTTGATATGTACAACACAATTATTCGACTTGCATTCATTATGATATGATTACCACAATAATCTATTTAATGTATCATCCAGTATATATACAACAACCACAAACTCCTTCTGATGAGAACTCCTAGGATTTATTCCTTTAGCAATTTCATATATGTCCCACAGCAGTACTAATAGTTCTCATGTTGTACATGATATGTCTAGTGCTTACTTATAACTGGGAATTTGTACAGTTTGAGCCCTTCATCCAATTGCCTATCTTTCTACCTACTCCTTACCTGTGATAATCACAAAATTGCTTCTTTTACTATGAGTTTCTTTAAAAAACAACAACGACAACAACAACAACAACAAAACCAACTTTCTAAGTGAGATTATACAGTATTTGTCTATCTCTTTCTGACTTATTTCACTTAGCATAATGCCCTCAAAGTCCACTGATAGTGTCACAAATGACATGATTTTCTCCTTTTTGTGGTTGAAACATACTTCATATATACATACATATGCTGGCAACTTCTTTATCCACTTAACCATCATTGCATACTTAGGTTGTTTCCAAGTCTTGGTTATTGTAAATAATGCTGGAATGAACATATGAGAAGAAGATATCCCTTTGACATATTTATTTTCCTTCAGATACATACTAGACCCTTGAACAACACAAGTCTGAGCTATGGGTGCCTACTTATGTGTGGATTTTTTTCAATAATTACCTTCGGAACTAGGTCTGTGGTTGGTTTTGGTTGAATCTGCAGATATAGAATGACAGATACAGAACTACAGATGCAGAAGTCCTAATATGGGACCTGAGCATCCCCAAACTTTGTTATCCCTAGTGGTTCCTGGACCCCTCTTTCTACCAATGGTATCTTCTTTATACTTCTGGGTATATAGAAGTATAATTGCTAGCTCATATGCTATCTCTATTTTTAATTTTTTGAGGAGTTTTGAGTGTCTTTTAATGTTCTTTTTGGCCAAATATTACTTCTCCTTTAAAGATTAGTAGCATTCATCCATATAATCATTTTTTTTCATATGTGGGCTTTTTGTTATGAAATAATACATGGGAATGATTAGGAAGAAAAAAGATGCAGATTAGCTCAATATAAAAAAAGTATGACAATCATCACTTCATCTTGTCATCTATAAAAATTAAGCTGCTTGTTATTTCCTGTTTTTTTAAAGATGAATAGAGAACATTTTATAAGATTTTTAATACAAATGATATGTTACAAGAATTAATGTAGCAATTGTGCACCATCTATTTTTAAAGGTATCTTTACATTACATGCTCTGGGAGTTGGTGATGGACTGGGAGGTGTTCTGTGGTCCATGGAGTTGCAAACAGACAGACATGACTGAGATACTGAATTGAACTGAACTTACATTGCTTGGAGATTTGGGTTGAATACTTTTTGAAATGGAGATAACTGGCTGAGTTTTTATAAGGCCCTATAGTGATTGGATTTTTATAGGAATTTTACTTAAAGATCTCTGTACTAGACTAGATATTCATAAGTCAAAGAGAAACTAGCTGTATTTTTATAATGGCTAACTTACTGCAGAGCATAAGTGAGGAGGTAATACTCTGCTTAATGCCTCATCCTTCCTATGTACCTGGTCAGGGCTCAAGCTGACCACTGTATATGGTTCCCTGAAATTTGTCAGAGGAGTAAAGACAGACAAAGTATCAAAATTTCCTTGAAAGTGGGCTTTGAATCTTACTCCCATATGTTCAAGAGCTTTTATGTTATGAAAAGTGAAAGTGTTAGTTGCTCAGTCATGTCCGACTCTTTTTGACACCATGGATAGCCCAAAAGATTTCTCTGTCCATGGATTTTTCAGGCCAGAATACTGGAGTGGGTAACCTTGCCCTTCTCCAGGGAATCTTCCTGGCCCAGGAATTGAACCCAGGTCTCCTTCACTGCTGGCAGATCCCTTACCATCTGATCCAGCAGGGAAAGCTGGTACTTTTTTATGTTACAGTGACACATTTTATTGGATAGTGAATTGTGCATATTGATATAGCCAAATAGATTTATTTGCTGTCTTCTTTTTTCTAATTTTATTTCTTAATTATATTTAACTTAGAAAGCAGTAATTGATGAATGACCTTTACTACTTTAGAGAACTAATTACTTCAACTCACAGATTATACAAATTTTATCAAGCAGAACAGTACCTTTGTTATCAACTCAAAAACTGTTTCTTAACTCTCAGATATACTATCTAATGGAAACATCTAGGAGAGTTTTACAAATTTTTATTTCACTTAAAAATCTAGGCCTTTATGAATCTACTAAGAAATCTAACTAAAAGAAAAGTATATAAATCCAATATCAGTATCTTAACTTAGGCTGCTGTAACAGATAACCAAAGATTTGGTGGCTTAAACAATAGCCATTTGTTTTTCATTATTCTGAATGAAAATTTTAAACCAGGATGCCAGTTTTGTGTGATCAAATTATGGTTAGGACTCTGCTTGTGGCTTACAGATGGCTGTTTTCTTGCTTTACCCTCAAATGGTGGAGAGAGGTGAGTAGGGAGCAGGTGAGGAGAACAGGCTCTCTACTCTCTTCTTATGAGGGCACTAATCTCACCCTGAGGATCACACCCTCATGACCTCTTCTAACCCTAGTTATTCTCCAAAGGCCCTTCCTTTAAATACCATTACATTGGGATTTATGTCTTCAACATATGAATTTTGGTGGGACACAAACATTTGATCATTAACTATTAGGAATTGTGTTCATGATATAATTCCTCCAAAGATTACATATAAAGTATTATGAATAAAAATTTAAATGGCTTTTGTTTTCATAAAACACACAGACATTACTGTAGGTCTTACTGTAGAAGCATCTTTATTACTGCCTAAGTGATTTACAGTGTTGTGATTGAACTTCTACTGCTTCAGTAAACAAAAGAAAGCAATTTCAAATTCAATTATTAAAATGCTAACATTAGTTTGGTATGGAACCAAACAGAAAATCACTTTGTCCATGGCTTAAAAAGTAACATTATCCACAGTGTGAAGTAACTTGAAACCATTATGGAGCCAAATGCAATGATATTGAATAACTTTATTTTTCTTGATGTATTCCAAGAGCTATATTTTATTAAATTCAAAACTAAACTAGTCTCACCTGGGACTTTTCCAGGAAGACTCCTCTTGTAAGCATTTATCTCAAAAATGAGAGGATGAAACATTTGTTCACTTCTATTTTGTTGAACATCTCTTGCACTCTTCAAACATATGTATATTTTGCCTTTTTCATTTCTGTTTCTCTTCCATCTTTTTGTCTTTTTCTTCCATAAAGTGAACAGAGGTTTAAAACATATGTAATTATACAAAAATGCTAAGGTGCATTTTTTCACATTAATGTATCCTAATTGAGATGCACAATAGATTTGATGATAAGTCACAGCTTAGATGTTTCTTGATGTTTCTTTCTTAGTGGTTCACTAATAATGGTGAATCTTATAATAAGTGTTCTCTTAGTGTGAAATATAGTTTAATAAAACACTTAGCATAAGTACTTAGCTGTGGACATGTGCAAGGTGGCTATTGTTTGTTCTGTACTACTAATCACAGAGCAAGAAAAAACAAATGAAGCAAAATGATCTTTCCCTAAGGGCTGATAATATAGCATCAGTTCAGTTGCTCAGTCATGTCTGACTGTGACCCCATGAACAGCAGCACACCAGGCTTCCCTGTCCATTACCAACTCCCAGAGTCCACCCAAACCCATGTCCATTGAGTCGGTGATGCCATCGAACCATCTCATCCTCTGTTGTGCCCTTCTCCTCCCATCTTCAATTTTTACCAGCATCAGCTTATTTTCAGATGAGTCAGCTCTTCACATCAGGTGGCCAAAGTATTGGAGTTTCAGCTTCAACATCAGTCCTAGCCATGAACACCCAGGACTGATTTCCTTTACGATGGATTGGTTGGATCTCCTTGCAGTCCAAGGGACTCTCAAAAGTCTTCTCCAACATCACAATTCAAAAGCATCAGTTTTTTTGGCGCTCAGCTTTATAGTTCCAATTCTTCGGCACTCAACTTTATAGTTCCAAAGAATAGCAAGGAGAGATAAGAAAGACTTCCTCGACAATCAAGGCAAAGAAATAGAGGAAAACAACAGAATGGGAAAGACTAGAGATCTCTTAAAAGAAAAAAAAGAGAGAGATACCAAGGGAATATTTCATGAAAAGATGAGCACAATAAAGAACAGAAATGGTAGGGACCTAACAGAAGCATAAGATATTAAGAAGAGATGGCAAGAATACACAGAAAAACTGTACAAAAAAATATTTATGACCCAGATAATCACAATGGTGTGATCATTCACCTAGAGCCAGCCATTCTGTAATGTGAAGTCAAGTGGTCCTTAGAAAGCATCACTACGAACAAAGCTAGTAGAGATCAACGGAATTCCAGTCGAGCTATTTCAAATCCTGAAAGATGATGCTGTGAAAGTGTTGCACTCAATATGCCAGCAAATTTGGAAAACTCAGCAGTGGCCACAGGACTGGAAAAGGTCAGTTTTCATTCCAATCCCAAAGCAAGGCAATGCCGAAGAATGCTCAAACTACTGCACAATTACAGTCATCTCACACGCTAGTAATTTAATCCTCAAAATTTTCCAAGCCAAGCTTCAGCAATACATGAACCATGATCTTGCAGATGTGTAAGCTGGTTTTAGAAAAGGCAGAGGAACCAGAGATCAAATTGCCAACATCCGCTGGGTCATGGGAAAAGCAAGAGAGTTTCGGAAAAAACATCAATTTCTGCTTTATTGACTATGCCAAAGCCTTGACTGTGTGGATCACAATAAACTGTGGAAAATTCTGAAAGAGATGGGAATACCAGACCACCTGACCTGCCTCTTGGGAAAGCTGTATGAAGGTCAGGCAGCAACAGTTCTCACTGGACATGGAACAACAGACTGGTTCCAAATAGGAAAGGGAGTACGTCAAGGCTGTATATTGTCACCCTGCTTATTTAACTTCTATGCAGAGTACATCATGAAAAAGGCTGGGCTGGAGGTAGCACAAGCTGGAATCAAGATTGCCAGGAGAAATATCAATAACCTCAGATATGCAGATGACACCATTCTCATGGCTGAAAGTGAAGAAGTACTAAAGAGCCTCTTGATGAAAGTGAAAGAGGAGAGTGGAAAAGTTAGCTTAAAGTTCAACATTCAGAAAACTAAGATCATGGCCTCTGGTCCCATCACTTCATGGGAAATAGATGGGGAAACAGTGGAAACAGTGACTGACTTTATTTTTCTGGGCTCCAAAATCACTGCAGATGGTAACTGCAGCCATGAAACTAAAAGACGCTTACTCCTTGGAAGGAATGTTTTGACCAACTCAGACAGCATATTGAAAAACAGAGACATTACTTTGTCACCAAAAGTACGTGTAGTTAAGGCTGTGGTTTTTCCAGTGGTCATGTATGGGTAATATAGCATGGCAAAAGAGTACATAATAAATCTGAGCTCACTATCTCAATAACATCTATTTTAATGTTTTCAATTGTCTCTAATCTTTTCCCTCTTAATTTCTGCCTCCCTGTTACTGTGTCCTTGGGCACCAACTTCAAAGAAAAGCAAAAAGAAAAGTTCTACCACTAATGTACTATCAAAATTATAGAAAAGTCACTGTTATTTAGTTGCTAAGTCACATCCGACTCTTGCTAAGACCCCATGGACTATAGCCGACCAGGCTCCTCTGTCTGTGGGTTTTTCCAGGCAAGAATACTGAAGTGTCTTGCCATTTCCTTCTCCAGGAGATCTTCTTGACCCAGGAATCAAACCTGCATCCCCTGCATTCGCAGAGAGATTATTTACCACTGAGCCAGTAGACAAGTAAAGTAAAATAAAATAATTTTATTTAAAAAATGATTCAAATAACAGTTCATTTTCTATTAAAAAGTGTTGAAGTAGATCTAAAGCCTTAGGTCTACTTATCATGTGTTTTTCTAAGTATATGTGACCCTTAGGGGAATATTTGGTAGTCTCAAGACTTTTGTATTTTCTACACACTGAGAACTACCAAATGAAAACACTATCCTCCTTCTCTTCTCTGAAATTTAGGATAGCTATGTCTAACTCCCTAGATAGTGTATCTCTATGAATTTTAACAGATACTTCAAACCCAAAATGTGTGAAAGTTCTTTGGGTATTTGCACTCATTCTCATCACAGAAACAGGTAAAAGCTTGTTTCTCCTTTAGCGATCATGGCACCTTTATCATTCTAAGTAAACAAGGAAAAAGTCCTATAGTAATTTTTGCCTTGTCTTCATCTCTCATATCCAGTTCATGAACAAATCATGTAAACTCTCCCTTTAAAATGAATCCAGAGACTTTTGCTTCTGACCATGATAGGATACTGGACTAGGATTAGCCTTCCCTTTGAAAATAACACTGGGAAACTGGGTAAATCTATAACTATTTTTTTTAGATATTGGAAAAAAGAGTCTTAGAAATGTGGTTCTTATGAAAAAAGAAGCAAATGAGCCTTATGTTTGCACAGGATCTTGATATGAAGGAAATTTCTAGAACACAGTGCACCAAAGAGAAATACAAGGAGGATATATGAGTCTTATTGATGTGAGGAAATGGCAATGAGTTTGGGAAGGCTGAGGCAGCTAACATTTTCAAGAAGCAGTACTGGATAAGAGGGAGCTGCTTAGTGTGCCTGGAGCTTTTTGGCTGTAAAAGTGTGCAATCTGTAAGGACAGACAACCAACAACTACTAGGGAAATAAAATCTCAAAAACTTGAGGAACTCAAACAGGCTAAAAGATGTTAGAATTCCAACCACCCAGAATGAAGAGATGTCAGTGAGTACTCAAGCCAGTCAGGTGAAACCCAGAAAGTTTCTTCCTTAGATAGAGCATGACAATAGCCCTAGAATAATTTTTTTTTTTTTTACCAGACCTGCCATAACAAAGGTGAAACCATCACTAACTATGGATCAAGATGGTTTTCAGATAAAATAATTGCTGGTATGAACAAAAATGTTTTAAGGAAAACAAAATAAAATATAGATACTATGTGTTATTCACAGTATTTATCATTCAGTGAAAATTACAAGTGATATGAAGAGCTGAATAATATGGACAAAGGGTATAAAATATGCTCAAGGTTAAGAGAGGAAAATTTGATCGACTAAAAGTAGGTATACACACTCAATGAAAACTGAAAATACATGAATGCTCAAAAAGTTTGAAAGAATGTCTTTTATGTTGATTTTCTAACATATAATTTTTATTCAAATACCTATGATTCAAATATTTTCCAAGACTTAAGTTCTAGGTGTTCAATTTATCTTCCAAATATGTTTTTCCCAAATGTATCTTCAGCACTTTCCAAATTATTTCTACAGCTTTAAAATAAGATTGCTGCTAAGTCGCTTCAGTCGTGTCTGACTCTGTGCGACCCCATAGACCGCAGCCCACCAGGCTACCCTGTCCCTGGGATTCTCCAGGCAAGAACACTGGAGTGGGTTGACATTTCCTTCTCCAATGCATAAAAGTGAAAATCTAAAGTGAAGTCGCTCAGTCATGTCCAACTCTTAGCGACCCCATGGACTGCAGCTTACCAGGCTCCCCTGCCCATGAGATTTTCCAGGCAAGAGTACTGGAGTGGATTGTCATTGCCTTCCCCAAAATAAGATTAATAACAGATTTAATTTAAATACTTCCAGGCATACCTGAGAAAGCTGTATGCAAGTCAAGAAGCAACAGTTAGAACCAGGCATGGAATAATGGGCTCGTTCTAAATTGGCAAAGAAGTGTGTCAAGGCTGTATATTGTCATCCTGCTTAGGTAACTTACATGCAGTGTACATCATATTAAATGCCAATCTGGATGAATCACAAGCTGGAATCAAGATTGCCAGGAGAAATTTCAACAACTGCAAATATGCAGATGATACCACTCTAATGGCAAAATAGCAAAGAGGAACTAAAAACCTCTTGATGAGGGTGAAAGAGGAGACAAAGAATGTTGGCTTAAAACTCATCATTCACAAAACTAAGTTCATGGCATCTGGTCCCATCACTTCATGGCAAATAGATGGGGAAAAAGTGGAAACAGAGACAGAATTTATTTTCTTGGGCTCCAAAATCATTACTGGCACTGACTTCAGCCATTAAATTCAAAGACTCTTGCTTCTTGGAAGAAAGCCTATGACCAAATTAACATATTAAAAAGCATAGACATAAGTCTGCTGACAAAGGTCTGTATAGTCAAAGCTATGGTTTTTCTGGTAGTCATGTACAGATGTGAGAATTGGACCATAAAGAAGGCTAAGCACTGAAGAATCAATGCTTTCTAACTGTGGTGCTGAGGAGATTCTCGACAGTCCCTTGGACAGCAAGAAGATTAAACCAGTCAGTCCTAAAGGAGATCAATCCTGAATATTCACTGGAAGGACTGATGCTGAAGCTGAAACTCCAATACTCTGGCTAAGTGATGTGAAGAAAAATTCATTGGCAAAAACACTGATGCTGTGAAAGATTGAGGGTGACAGGAAAAGGGGGAGACAGAGGATGAGATAGTTGAATGGCATCACTGACTCAAAGGACATGAGTTTGAGCAAGCTTTAGGAGATGTTGAAGGACAGGGAAGCCTGGCATGCTGCAGTCCATGGAGTTGCAGTGTCAGACATGACTTAGCTACTGAACAACAAGACACACTTTAATAAAATGTTTGTTACATTAAACAATAATGTGGCTATAAACTGCTAAAGCATGCCATCAGTAATATCTGCACTATTTAAGATGGCACCAGGCACTGATAGACTCCTGTTGAACGGGTATTTAGAGTATGGTGTAAACTTAGTGGAAGAACTTTGTAAGCATCATCAGGTCAACTATTATTGCTACATACTTTTTTTGCTAAAGTAGAGTCAGCTACCTCTATCTGGAATTAGCTGTCACCTATGTTATCCTTTCCCTGTTCTCTGTTCTCATAGGTGTGTTATCCTTACATGCATTTGTATTTATCACTTGACAATATAATTGTAATTTATTATGTATTTACCACAAAGTTATGCATGGTTAGTAAATAAGAACCATCATATAGTTACCTCTATAATCTTGCAGCTAGGCCAATAATAAATCACCATAAAATTTCACTGAGCAAACAAATAATATACAAGATTTCAGGAGTAACTTGGCTCTGTGAGAAAGGGCCTTCCCTGTCCTGTTGCTTGAAGGTAGAACTTCTATGAGCACTTTAAACTTCTATTCTAAAACTTAGATATCTGTTGAAATGCAAAAAAAAAAAAAAAAAAAAAAACAGTTAGATATGTTAATATGCAGGTAGCACAGAACTTGAAACAAAATTCCCATTTTTAATTAAAATTTTATAGGGAGAAAATGTAGACTTCCATGCAGTTCTAAGAAATAACATAGATGCCAATTACCCTTTTCCTAGTTACTCCCAATTCTAACGTCTTGGAATACTACAATATGATTTTCCTGTTGGTGTTTGGTTGAAATAGGGCAAGTATTGACAAACACGTTCTGTTGTTAGATTTCCCTGTTCTGTTTATTTGTTCGTATGTGTTGTTGTTGTTTAGTGTTTTTTTTTTTTAATAAAATAGGCTTTTCTCTGATCTTTTTTGGTTTGTATGTGTTTTTTTTTCCCATTTTTTTTTTTTTAATGTGGGGATTTTTCATAGGGATAATAGACTTTTCTTTGAACTTTTCTGTTGTGTATCTGTTGATCTAGGTGGTGGTCTCTGCAGTGCCTTGTCTGGAACATATGAAGCAAAGGAAACACAGGAGACTCATCATTATGTCTGTGAAGTCTCTAGTCAGTCTTCTTTCTTCTTTCCATCTTTCAGAGTGTTCATATGCTTCTTTGTTTTATGATATCCAGGGTTTTTAGGTTGTAAGAATGAGGACTGGGAGGAATGACATTTGTGCATATCGGTGAGCCAGATATGTTTTCAAAATATATCAATAGAATGGGTTTGTAATTTATGGGAATGGAAAACAGTTACAAATGAGATTTACCTAGATTAAGCAAAGAAACTGTAGGCTGTATGCTTTAAATAGCAGAAGAGGAACCACAAATGGGAAAGAAAATAATATGAGAAATATGGCAATACAAAAGACACATTTTGATTGCTATGCCATCCTTTTCCTAAGAGATGGCTCAAGATGACAATATTTCTAAACACAGAGAGATTGTCAAAGCACTGACTATAAAGAAGGAGGAAATTGTGTCCAACTATAGAAACAGAATTTAATTTGAGTGAACTGAAGAAACATCAAACCTATCATATTATACCTAGGCCTTCTTCCAGATAAAAGTGAGATTATAATTTAGATATCTGCAAAAAACAAACATTTGCATTAAATGTGTTTGTAGAATACAATGCTACAGAGAGGGAGGGAAGAAAAAGACAAGGAAAATAAAATTTGTTACAGATTTCAGATTATTGAGCCCTGATGTACAATTTCCTTGTCATGTTAACAATTTGTTGTTCAGTTGCTCAGTTTTGTCTAACTCTCTGCGACCCCATGGGCTGCAGATGCCAGGGTTCTCTGTCCTTCACAATCTCCTGAAGCTTGCTCAAACTCATGTCGATTGAGTTGGTGATGCCATTCAACCATCTCGTCATCTGTCATCCCCTTCTCCTCCAGCCTTCAGTCTTTCCCAGTAGCAGGGTCTTTTCCAATGAGTCGACTCTGTGCATTGTTAGTCACAGGAAGTCATGAACAGGTAAATCAAATAGAAAACTGTACTTGTTATTTGAGGCAATTAAAGAGGCATGACTATGGAAATAATCAGATTGGCACATCCACATTAAGGAAGATCACCCATCTGTCTGATCAGGGACTTAACTACTGTATCTAAAAGTGCTAAGGGATCTGATGTTTGCATGCTGCTTAATGAAACAACAATCCTGACAAATTTTTAAATTTTTAGAGTAAAAGCTTGTTTAAGCGTTGTTATAATGCTGTTCAAGTCTCATCAACTGGGAGTATAAGACCAAAATTCCCCACTGAGGATGGAGATGATTTGGTATTTATGGTCGTTCAATCAAGTTGCTTTATTTAGCAATAGTAGAAAATGCAGCTGATTTATCAGCAGTGGCTGTATGATATAATCATTCCACACTCCAGAATTCTGTAACTGGTAGGATGTTATAATTTTGTCTACAGGGAAAGATTTGGATCTTTGATTCATAAAAACTCTTCTTTAATAACAAAATTTAGAAGGAAAGTGTTCATAAAAATAGTAACAGAGCCAAACTTCAGTATTCTCAAATAAGGCATAGTATTCTAATGAATAAACCAGTGTTATAAAGAGAGAGGAAAATAAATTTGTTTATAGATCATATGAGTAGCTGTTTCATTGACATAATTATAGATAGGAAAAATCAGTTTTCTATATAACTATAATTATCTCCTTGAAACTAGAAAAAATGAGAATGATTTTTTTTTCAAATGTGAAAATATAGGGGATATACCTAGTGCTGATTGTAATTTTTCTGGCTAGTGAATAAATTTTGGGACCAGATGGGACCAGATTCCGTTATCCTAGTTCTTTGGATGTTAAGTTTTAAGCCAGCTTTTTCACTCTCCTGTTTCACTTTCATCAAAGGCTCCTTAGTTCCTCTTCACTTTCTGCCATGAGGGTGGTGTCATCTGCATATCTGAGGTTATTGATATTTCTCCCGCAATCTTGATTCAAGCTTGTGCTTCATCCAGCCCCATATTTTGCATGATGTACTCTTCATATAAGTTAAATAAGCAGGGGGACAATATACAGTCTTGACAAACTGCTTTCCCAATTTGCAACTAGTCTGTTGTTTCATGTCCGGTTCTAACTCTTGCTTCTTGACCTGCATACTAATTTCTCAGAAGGCAGGTCAGGTGGTCTGGTATTTCCATCTCTTGAAGAATTTTCCTGTTTGTTTTTATGCACATAGTTAAAGGCTTTGGTGTAATCAATAAAGCAGAAGTTGATGTTTTTTTCTGGAATTCTCTTTCTTTTTCTAGGATCCAACAGATGTTGGCAATCTGAACTCTGGTTCCTCTACCTTTTCTAAATCCAGCATGAACATCTGAAATTTCATGGTTCATGTACTGTTGAAGCCTGGCTTGGAGAATTTTGAATATTGCTTTGCTAATGTGTGAGGTGAGCACAATTTTGTGATAGTTTGAACATTCTTTGGTGTTTCCCTTCTTTGGGATTGGAATGAAAACTGACCTTTTCCAGTCCTGTGACCACTGCTGAGTTTTGTAAATGTGCTGGTGTATGAGTGCAGCACTTTCACAGCATCAGATGTTTTTAGGATTTTAAATAGCTCAACTGGGATTCCATGACCTCCACTAAGTTTGTTCATAGTGATGCTTCCTAAGGCCCACTTGACTTTGCATTCCAGGATGTTTCACTCTAGGTGAGTGGTCACGCCATTGTGGTTATCTGGGTCATGAAGATCTTTTTTGTATAGTTCTTCTGTGTATTCTTGCTTCCTCTTCATAATATATTTTGCTTCTGTTGGTTTTATACCATTTCTGTCCTTTATTGTGCCCTTCTTTGCATGAAATGTTCCCTTGGTAATCTCTAATTTTCTTGAAGAGATCTCTAGTCTTTCCCATTCTATTGTTTTCATCTTTCCTTTGCACTGATCTCTGAGTAAGGCTTTCTTCTCTCTCCTTGCTATTCTTTGGAACTCTGCATTCAGGTGAGTATGTTTCCTTTTCTCCTTTGCCTTTAGCTTCTCTTCTTTTCTCACCTATTTGCAAGGCCTCTTCAGAGAACCATTTGGCCTTTTTGCATTTCTTTTTCTTGGGTATGGTCTTGACCCCTGCCTTCTGTACAATGTCACAAACCTCTGTCCATAGTCCATAAGGCATTTTGTCTATCAGATCTAATCCCTTGAATCTGTCACTTTCACTGTATACTCATAAGGGATTTGATTTGGGTCATACCTGAATGGTCTAGTGGTTTTCCTTATTTTTTCAACTTAAGTCTGAATTTTGTAATAAGGAGTTCGTGATCTGAGCCACAGTCTGCTCCTGGTAATTTTTTTTTTTCCCTGACTGTATGGAGCTTCTTCATTTTTGGCTGCAAAGAATGTAATCCATCTGATTTCAGTATTGAGTATCTGGTGATGCTCATTTGTAGAATCTTCTCTTGTGTTGTTGAAAGAGGGTGTTTGTTATGACCGGTTTTCTTTGCCAAACTCTGTTAGCCTTTGCCCTTTTTCATTTTGTACACCAAGGTCAAGTTTTCCTGGTACTCCAGTTATCTCTTGACTTCCTACTTTTGCTTTCCAGTCCCCTATGATGTAAAGGACATCTTTTGTGTGTGTGTGTGTGTGTGTTTGTTTGTTCTAGGAGGTCTTATAGGTCTTCATCAAACCATTCAATTTCAGCTTCTTTAACATTACTGATTGGGACATTGACTTGGATTACTGTGATATTAAATGGTTTGCCTTTAATGATATCAATGATATCTCTTGTGTTACTGAAGAAAAGTCACTTAATAGTTGATGCCTCAGTTTCCTATCTGTGACATGATGATAATAATTAAGCAATAAATCTACCTACCTTGTCGGTTTGCTGAAGGATTGAAATAAGAGAAGTAGTTACAAAGAGCTTAGAACAGTACCTCCTATGTACCGCGTTATATAGGAGTTTTTCCTTAATCTCTCCATGGTTGCACTTTTTAAAAATGATTGTCAACAAAGGCCAACTGTTGCTAAATATGCATGCCAGACTTGTATGAGTAGGAATAATATTGTTTTCTTCTTTAGATGGAAATTATAAAAGTGAAATAGAAAATGTATTCCAAGGAACTAGTTATACTTTTAATGAGACAAAGTAAATGCCCATTGCATTGGAAGCTGGAGAAGACGATGTATTCTTCATGAAATGTTCAGTTCCAACTCTTATGTTGTCTTTGTTCTCCCAAATCTTCAAGGGTAGCAGTTTTATATAGCACCAAGCAGCTTCACCTAAATAAAGGAATGTCCATGTATTTTTATAAGTGAAAAAGAAGTCACTTGAACAATCACAGTTAAAAATCTTCAAGGTATAGAAAGTACAAATTATAGTTTAAATATCATAATAACTAAAATAGCTTTTTTTGTATTTGGATAATTCATATATCCTCCTCAGAGTTTAAAATCTATAATTTAAAATTCATAAACTTTTGTTTCTAGAAAAAAGACCTAATACTCTGTTTGTTCCCAACTGTAGAGCTTTTGAATATTGTAGACCTTTAAAAAATAGATTAATGATGAATTAGAAATCAGATTTTACTAGAAATATCTGTTTATTGATTATAATGGTAACAGTGAGAGAAATGAAATATTATTTATTGAATTATATAGTAAACAATAAGGTCACTGGAAAGCACAAAGTTCAGAAATGAAGTATAAGCTTAGTGGTCTTTGTTCTCCTAAAAATATTAAAATAGTTTATAGTAGCATATGTTTACATTTTTTGCTGCTCTATCTACTATAATTGAGTATGTGCCATAGATCCATAATATGTTTTCAAATGTGTTATGACTGTTTCCTCTTGGCCTTTGACTAAGATCAAGTGTTATGTGTTGTCTCAAGGGACTCTAGCCTGCAAAAGCCAAGAAACAGATTGTTATCTAATAAGCATTTTAACTAAAATGATGGTAACCAATATTACACTATGTGTTTGATTATTTATGAGTAATCCATTGCTCAGTAAAGATGTTCAAAGCATTAGCCATAATGAATCTTCATCATTGTCAACCATGTCAGACAGTAATCACACTCCATATTTTTTTCTGTTCTTTTAACTCTTTTTCTTTTGCCACTTGATTTGTTAAACAAAAAATAAGCTAAGTATAGCTTAAAGTCATAAACCTTATTGGTTTAAAAGTATTTGACTTTTTCTTTTCTACTCTCAAGATATTAATGGAGCACCTATTTTATTCACTGTAGTTTTACAGACTCCTTAAGAGAGAGGTAATTATGTAATGTATGGATATTAGATTGTGTGTGTGTGTGTGTGTGTGTGTGTGTGTGTGTGTGTCCCTACAGAGTCCCAGAGAAAATTGGGAGGAACTTCACTTTTTTTAGATTCCCATGTTTCAGCAAATAGTTTCCTTGCCTCCATTCAACTGTCAACACTCAGGTGTAACCAATTAAGATGTATCACTGTGTGATGGGGAAATCACTCATTTCTTACCCATTACTTGTATTTCTCATTCTTTGCTCAGATAAATCATATATTATTGGAACAAAGAGGAAATCTACTAAGCTCAAAAAATACATCTGCTGTCCTCCTTTGTAGTTAAGATTACTATTTGACCTTACCTTATAACCTGTCACTGGGGCTTCTGGGGAAGTACTTAAAAAATACACACACACTCCTGACCACTTTGACTATTGGCTACTTGTATATCTACTTCCTTCCACAGTCATGGCTGTCACTGTGTGATTGCCTGGTTTTCCCTGAGGATGGCAAAGTGGAAAGGCAAAAAGATATTGGGGGGTTACTAGACCTCAGCAGCCCTGGATTGTCTCCAGATTTATCATTAAGTGACAGATTCCTCATTAATTTTGTCTGAGTCAGTCCCTTCTAGAAATCTTATATTCACAGTGAAATCCAATCCTTAGCATCTTCATAAGCCATGTATATTTTAGAAAGTACTTTGTAAGAACATAATGCCTTAAGTATCTGAAGAAAGTGATTGATCAAATCTTAGATTCTGAAGTTGAAACTTCAGTTTTTATGACACATGAAACAAGATATTTTATAGCTACACTTAGTTGCCCTTATTAGAAGTACATGGTAATATTGAAAAATATTATGCTTTAAGCATGGACTATTCTCATTTGGGAATTAATCAAGTCCTAAATTACTAACCTTGACAGACTGTACAATCCAGGAAAGGAGGAAACATTTTTATCCTGCCCAAATATCCTCAGGGCCTAGCAAATGATTTAAAACATGGAAGATTCTAAATCAATACTTTGAAATAGTTGAGTCAATTAATGAAAAGATGGACAAACACAGGTTGTGCCCAAACGAACAAAACTCATAAAATGTGGATCATTCTTCTTTGATGTTAAAAGACTTTTGTGAATGATTTCTGCCCTTGAATAGGCTCAACAAACAGTGCCCTGCAGTCCACACAAAGGCTTTTGTTTTCTGAGGTGTCTTTTTCTCTTCTCTTCCTCCCTTCTCCTGGTAACCTCCCCGTCTTATCCCCTTCTCATTCCTTCCTTTTTCCCTATCCTACCTCCTCTCCCCTTCCCTCCCTTCTTTTCCCTTTTCTCTTTCTTTCTTTTGTTGTCTCTCACCAGCCCATTTGCTTAGTGCCCCCAGTCTCCATCTTTTCAGCAAGACTCTGTGATCAATAATCTGACTTTTTGAACCAAAGAGATACTGAGAGTGAACCGATATGTGTGTGCCTTCTTTTCATGAGAAAAAGAAATCCACTGAATGCCTTTTTTTTTCTTTATCTCTTAACCCCGGTTTTCTTTTCTATGTAAGCAGAAAAAAATTTTTTCCTGATTAGTTTACATGGCCTAGACCTCATATAAGCTTTAGAAGCAGAATCAAAATATCATTTCTTCCTAGAATATTACATTTTAAACCCGCTTAAAACATAACAACATGTAGAGATAGAAAGTGATTTTACTACAGCATCCAAATATTAGATTGCACATCTCACCAAAATTGATTTTCAATATCTAAGTACAGGAAAAGTGGATAAAAATATTGCAGCCTGTTTTAAAAATAAATTGACCAAGTTTACTGATTCTAGATAAATTTCAACTACTACTCCTCATATCTTTAGTTTGATCTTGAACTTAATATCATACTGACCCCTGACTCTGTCTCTGGTCAGCTAGATAAAGTCCTGGAACTAGGGTTTGTATAATTTTATGCTGTATTTGTTAGTGTCTCTTAGATGAAAGTACAGCCAATATTGGGAAATAAAAGACTTTCTGTTCTCTGGATTCACTGGAAATCTTTGCTTATAAAAACACTTTTGAGATTCAACTTAGAAACTGACCTTAGTTTATCATTGAAATAGACACCTAAAAAGTGTTCAGGAGGAGTCTCTGGACTTAAAAAAATTTCCAAGTATCAGCCTTTGGCCTAACAATATTCTAGAGTCACATCACAGGTTGTAGGTTCATTTCTGTATTGATGTTTAAAAGCATATATGATATATATGTTTCAGGAGGTGATTTAATATTATATCCATTACAAAACTCTGAGTCACTCACAAAGTGGAGAATATTGTACTGAATTGCATGGCATCAACTGTGATATTATCACCTCTGACATCAACGTAACCTTCTCTGAGAGGCCAATTTCCAGAAAAACTGCCAGAGCCCAGGCTTGAGGAGAAAGTGGATACAAAATATATTAATTTAGAGGCATTAAAGCTGTTTCCCCAGTTTCCATGGGTGTTGAACATAAAATGGCTATCACTGTTTTATTTTGATGTTAAACCTTTTTAAATTTTTCAAGTGTATAAAGTTGAATAAGATTTGAATAGTAAGACATGGTACTATAAAATTCCATGTTGATTGTGTTTATATACATAAATATACAACATATTTGGAGGAATACGAAGTATTATTGAAAGTAAACCTCAGGAGAAAAGAGTTTAGTAGTCAAGAGTTTAGTGTCATTGGAAGTTTTTGCTCTTTTTCTTATATTGAGATCTATATATTTATATCAATTGTAACTTTACAAATAAAATATTAAAACATAATATAATAATATCATATCTCAGAATTGGAAAGGTGCCTTAAAGTATTTTAGCATATTGGTGACAGAAAATTCTCAGTTTTGATAGATAATAATAGAGTTCAATCTAGAATTAAGACCATCTTTGCTAATCTCTCTGCTTTAAAAATTAAACAAATTGACATTCTGTCTATCACTACAAATTAGATTTTGTTTATCACTATAAATTTTAAAAACTCAAATATCTGTTTAAAAACAGTTTACTAATACAGTAATTACTTAAATCTAGAGTTTTTATAATATATCAATGAGAAAAATATTTAAATAGAAATAAAATAACTAGATTCTAATATTGCCCAAATGTTTCCTTTTTAAAATAATCTTTAAATTTATCATTAAAAATATATTCTTACACCACTTCCCACATTTCTAGTGTTAAAAATGAATTTATAAATTCTGTCCACATTGTCACATACATCTTATTATTCAACAAAATAATATATGATAAATGTATTTAAAATTATAGTTTAAGTGGATAGAAAATATGCATAGCAGATTATATAAGCATATATGTGCATGCTTTTTATTTTTATATTTATTTTAGCAGAACAAACCAGAATCCAGGAAAATTTAAGTGACAGGAGCAAATATTATGGCTTAGAATTTATACATCATTTGGCAGTAACTTATCCAAACTGTCCATAGAGAGACACAAGCAACTTTCTGCTTGCTGAGAACTACATTTCTCAAACTAATAAGTTTGAGAATCTTGAAAAATTTTTGGAAATAAATTAGAGTAAATAGGTGAGAAGAGAGTGATGTACAGTATGTCATGTGACAGCTGGAAATTAACAGAAAAGGGAGCCTTTTTATGGAAACCTGAAAAAAATAATCATCAACATTTATGATGAGGGAAGCATTTGGTCTCATATATCTATGACTACACTTTTTTGGCATCATACTGGCAGATGTATACATATAATTTGCTAATTATAGTAGAAAATAAAATAAGTAAAATTACTTAGGAGATTGACTTCCAAAAAACAAACACATGCATTTTTAAAATGCTTTTTGAGAGGGGAGAAAGCAAAACAAAAAAGTACGTTAGTGGTGGTGGTTTAATCACCAAGTCATATCCAACTCTTTGCAGCCCCATGGACAGAAGTCTGTGAAGCTCCTTTGTCAATGGGGTTCTCCAGGCAAGAATACTGGAGTGGGTTGCCATTTCTTCTCCAGGGTATCTTGCCCACAGACCCAGGGATTGACCCACCTCACCTGCATTGCAGATGGATTCTTTTACTGCTGAGCCACCAGGGAAGGCCCCATGTTTTATAGATTCACTCACTTGGAAAACATAAGCCACTTATGATCCTTTGTATTTCTGTGTTGTCTGTTGTGATCTCTCCAGTTTCATTTCTAATTTTATTGATTTGATTTTTCTCTCTTTGCTTCTTGATGAGTCTGGCTAATGGTTTGTCAATTTTATTTATCCTTTCAAATTTATTTTCAATTTTATTTATCCTTTTGGCTTTGTTGATTTTTGCTATGGTCTCTTTTGTTTCTTTTGCATTTATTTCTGCCCTAATTTTTAAGATTTCTTTCCTTCTATTAACTCTGGGGTTCTCCAATTCTTCCTTTTCTAGTTGCTTTAGTTGTAGAGTTAAACCTAACTTTATTTGACTTTTTTCTTGTTTCTTGAGGTATGCCTGTATTGCTATGAACTTTCCTCTTAGCACTGCTTTTATAGTGTCCCACAGGTTTTGGGTTGTTGTGCTTTCATTTTCATTCGTTTCTATGCATATTTTGATTTCTTTTTTGATTTCTTCTGGGATTTGTTGGCTATTCAGAAGTGTGTTGTTCAACCTCCATATGTTGGAATTTTTAATAGTTTTTCTCCTGTAATTGAGATCTAATCTTAGTGCATTATGGTCAGAAAAGATGCTTGGAATGATTTCAATTTTTTTTGAATTTATCAAGTTTAGATTTATGGCCCAGGATGTGATCTATCCTGGAGAAGGTTCCATGAGCACTTGAAAAAAAGGTGAAATTCATTGTTTTGGGGTGAAATGTCCTATAGATATCAATTAGTTCTAACTGATCTAATGTATCATTTAAAGTTTGCGTTTCTTTGTTAATTTTCTGTTTAGTTGATCTGTCCATAGGTGTGAGTGGGGTATTAAAGTCTCCCACTATTATTGTGTTATTGTTGATTTCCCCTTTCATACTTGTTAGCATTTGTCTTACATATTGCGGTGCTCCTATATTGGGTGCATATATATTTATAATTGTTATATCTTCTTCTTGGATTGTTCCTTTGATCATTATGTAGTGGCTTTCTTTGTCTCTTTTCACAGCCTTTGTTTTAAAGTCTATTTTATCGGATATGAGTATTGCCACTCCTGCTTTCTTTTGGTCTCTATTTGCATGGTATATCTTTTTCCAGCCCTTCACTTTCAGTCTGTATGTGTCCCTTGTTTTGAGGTGGGTCTCTTGTAAGCAGCATATAGAGCGGTCTTGTTTTTGTATCCATTCTGCCAGTCTTTGTCTTTTGGTTGGGGCGTTCAACCCATTTATGGTTAAGGTAATTATTGATAAGTATGATCCCGTTACCATTTACTTTATTGTTTTGGGTTCGGGTTTATACACCCTTTTGTGTTTCCTGTCTAGAGAATATCCTTTAGAATTTGTTGGAGAGCTGGTTTGGTGGTGCTGAATTCTCTCAGCTTTTGCTTGTCTGTAAAGCTTTTGATTTCTCCTTCATATTTGAATGAGATCCTTGCTGGGTACAGTAATCTGGGCTGTAGGTTATTGTCTTTCATCACTTTAAGTATGTCTTGCCATTCCCTCCTGGCCTGAAGAGTTTCTATTGAAAGATCAGCTGTTATCCTTATGGGAATCCCCTTGTGTGTTATTTGTTGTTTTTCCCTTGCTGCTTTTAATATTTGTTCTTTGTGTTTGATCTTTGTTAATTTGATTAATATGTGTCTTGGGGTGTTTCACCTTGGGTTTATCCTATTTGGAACTCTCTGTGTTTCTTGGACTTGGGTGATTATTTCCTTCCCCATTTTAGGGAAGTTTTCAACTATTATCTCCTCAAGGATTTTCTCATGATCTTTCTTTCTGTCTTCTTCTTCTGGGACTCCTATAATTCGATTGTTGGAGCATTTCATATTGTCCTGGAGGTCTCTGAGATTGTCCTCATTTCTTTTAATTCGTTTTTCTTGTTTCCTCTCTGATTCATTTACTTCTCGCATTCTATCTTCTATTTCACTAATCCTATCCTCTGCCTCCGTTATTCTACTATTTGTTGCCTCCAGAGTGTTTCTGATCTCATTTATTGTGTTATTCATTATATATTGACTCTTTTTTATTTCTTCTAGGTCCTTGTTAAACCTTTCTTGCATCTTCTCAATCCTTGTCTCTAGGCTATTTATCTGTGATTCCATTTTGATTTCAAGATACTATCAGCAGCTGTATGCCAATAAAATGGACAATGTGGAAGAAATGGACAAATTCTTAGAAAAGTACAAATTTTCCAAAACTGAACCAGGAAGAAATAGAAAATCTTAACAGACCCATCACAAGCATGGAAATTAAAACTGTAATCAGAAATCTTCCAGTAAACAAAAGCCCAGGTCCAGACGGCTTCACAGCTGAATTCTACCAAAAATTTCGAGAAGAGCTAACACCTATCCTCCTCAAACTCTTCCAGAAAATTGCAGAGGAAGGTAAACTTCCAAACTCATTCTATGAGGCCACCATCACCCTAATACCAAAACCTGACAAAGATGTCACAAAAAAAGAAAACTACAGGCCAATATCACTGATGAACATAGATGCAAAAATCCTCAACAAAATTCTAGCAATCAGAATCCAGCAACACATTAAAAAGATCATACACCATGACCAAGTGGGCTTTATCCCAGGGATGCAAGGATTCTTCAATATCCGCAAATCAATCAATGTAATTCACCACATTAACAAATTAAAAAATAAAAACCATATGATTATCTCAATAGATGCAGAGAAGGCCTTTGACAAATTTCAACATCCATTTATGATAAAAACTCTCCAGAAAGCAGGAATAGAAGGAACACACCTCAACATAATAAAAGCTATATATGACAAACCCACAGCAAACATTATCCTCAATGGTGAAAAATTGAAAGCATTTCCCCTAAAGTCAGGAACAAGACAAGGATGTCCACTTTCACCGCTACTATTCAACATAGTTCTGGAAGTTTTGGCCACAGCAATCAGAACAGAAAAAGAAATAAAAGGAATTCAAATTGGAAAAGAAGAAGTAAAACTCTCACTGTTTGCAGATGACATGATCCTCTACATAGAAAACCCTAAAGACTCCACCAGAAAATTACTAGAGCTAATCAATGAATATAGTAAAGTTGCAGGATATAAAATCAACACACAGAAATCCCTTGCATTCCTATACACGAATAATGAGAAAGTAGAAAAAGAAATTAAGGAAACAATTCCATTCACCATTGCAACGAAAAGTATAAAATACTTAGGAATATATCTACCTAAAGAAACTAAAGACCTATATATAGAAAACTATAAAACCCTGATGAAAGAAATCAAAGAGGACACTAATAGATGGAGAAATATACCATGTTCATGGATCGGAAGAATCAATATAGTGAAAATGAGTATACTACCCAAAGCAATTTACAAATCCAATGCAATCCCTATCAAGCTACCGGCCATATTTTTCACAGAACTAGAACAAATAATTTCAAGATTTGTATGGAAATACAAAAAACCTCGAACTGCCAAAGCAATCTTGAGAAAGAAGAATGGAACTGGAGGAATCAACTTGCCTGACTTCAGGCTCTACTACAAAGCCACAGTCATCAAGACAGTATGGTACTGGCACAAAGACAGACATATAGATCAATGGAACAAAATAGAAAGCCCAGAGATAAAGCTACACATATGGACACCTTATCTTTGACAAAGGAGGCAAGAATATACAATGGAGTAAAGACAATCTCTTTAACAAGTGGTGCTGGGAAAACTGGTCAACCACTTGTAAAAGAATGAAACTAGATCACTTTCTAACACCCCACACAAAAATAAACTCAAAATGGATTAAAGATCTAAATGTGAGACCAGATACTATAAAACTCCTAGAGGAGAACATAGGCAAAACACTCTCTGACATAAATCACAGCAGGATCCTCTATGATCCACCTCCCAGAATTCTGGAAATAAAAGCAAAAATAAGCAAATGGGATCTAATTAAAATTAAAAGCTTCTGCACAACAAAGGAAAATATAAGCAAGGTGAAAAGACAACCTTCTGAATGGGAGAAAATAATAGCAAATGAAGCAAGTGACAAACAACTAATCTCAAAAATATACAAGCAACTTATGCAGCTCAATTCCAGAAAAATAAACGACCCAATCAAAAAATGGGCCAAAGAACTAAATAGACATTTTTCCAAAGAAGACATACGGATGGCTAACAAACACATGAAAAGATGCTCAACATCACTCATTATTAGAGAAATGCAAATCAAAACCACAAAGAGGTACCACTTCACACCAGTCAGAGTGGCTGCGATCCAAACATCTGCAAGCAATAAATGCTGGAGAGGGTGTGGAGAAAAGGGAACCCTCCTACACTGTTGGTGGGAATGCAAACTAGTACAGCCACTATGGAGAACAGTGTGGAGATTCCTTAAAAAATTGCAAATAGAATTACCGTATGACCCAGCAATCCCACTACTGGGCATACACACCGAGGAAACCAGAATTGAAAGAGACACATGTACCCCAATGTTCATCGCAGCACTGTTTATAATAGCCAGGACATGGAAACAACCTAGATGTCCATCAGCAGATGAATGGATAAGAAAGCTGTGGTACATATACACAATGGAGTATTACTCAGCCATTAAAAAGAATTCATTTGAATCAGTTCTGATGAGATGGATGAAACTGGAGCCGATTATACAGAGTGAAGTAAGCCAGAAAGAAAAACACCAATATAGTATACTAACACATATATATGGAATTTAGAAGATGGCAATGACGACCCTGTATGCAAGACAGGAAAAAAGACACAGCTGTGTATAACGGACCTTTGGACTCAGAGGGAGAGGGAGAGGGTGGGATGATTTGGGAGAATGGCATTCTAACATGTATACTATCATGTAAGAATTGAATCGCCAGTCTATGTCTGACGCAGGATACAGCATGCTTGGGGGTGGTGCATGGGGATGACCCAGAGAGTTGTTATGGGGAGGGAGGTGGGAGGGGAGTTCATGTTTGGGAACTCATGTAAGAATTAAAGATTTTAAAATTAAAAAAAAAAAAAACTAAAAAAAAAAAAAGAAAACATAAGCCACTTGAAAGAAACAATTCTGATTTGAGGAGGAAAAAAAAAAAAAGAAACCTGTGGAAAATAACAATTCAGCTAGAAAAGCTACATTTCTTTTTTCTCCTTAACTTTAGAATGCATCTTTGTTGCAAAATATTGTAATATCAATTAATTTCAGGGCCAAGTTAGAAGAAAACTAGAGGCAGAGCATCTGTTCCCAGGTTTTACCTGCTGGTTGCCTCCCTCCTGCAATTTCAGAACAATAAAACCTATGCCATTGGATAATTTCCAGAGTAGGCTGGTTATTTCTTTGGTGGTGCAGCAATCAGTCTAAAGGGCTCTGCTCACAAGTTTTGGAGCCGTGAGATTTGTTGAGAACTGAGATTTTGCTGTGCAGTGTGTTTGTGTGCCAGTGTGTAAGAGTATAGGTATAATGAGACTGGTTTTTTCACTGTTAGAATGTTTGTTTGTTATGAAAGCCTCTTTGTGTTTTTATTTTTTCCTGGGTGTATTGCATGTGCAAATTCTTTATACAGTTGTTTTTGTTTGTTTTACCGGTTTTGTGTGTCTTGATTTTTTTAGAAGCCATAGCAGCATTGAGACATGTTTATATTTCCTTGACTGTTCATCTGATCCATAATCAATGAACCACATGGATAGTAAGAAACAATATCTGCCCTGGGGCTAGAATGTAAGTTTCTTATTTATTCCCTGTAGTTTGAGTTGCCTCAATGTGTAAAATTCTAAAAACTTCATACCTTCCTGGACTTTACAGTTAATTCTTGGGGTATGTCTGGAAATATAAGTTCTATTGAAACACTCCTAGCACTTAGTCAAGGTTGAGTTGCAGCTAAAATTTTTCTCGTTCTAATTTTTCTCTAATTGTGGACACTAATTATGTTCTTTAAAAAATAATAAAACAGTATTTATATTCTGTTACATATGCTCTCAGAATTGGTACATGTAGAATATTCCAGTTATAATATAAGTTATATACTGTATAATATTAGATTGACAATCATATTAGTACATGTATATAATGTTGCTTATTTGTTTATATATTACTTATGTGGATAGATTGTTTAATAATTTTTAAGGTAAATAATTTTAGGAAAGTTTACATTTAATTTACAGAAATAATTCAAGTGTTTATCATATTTTCTACAATATAAACAAATATATTGTTTATATGCCTTGTAATTACTTTCAAATTCCAATTTTCTTTGACTGATTTGCTCCAAGAATTTACTACTATCACTGAATAATAAAATATATATATATTATTGGTTATTTGCATCTATAAGAAATGAAATTATCCTCTGTACAATTATTCTTCTTAAAACAGAATATTGAAGAGCATAGCTGAGTGAATATAATCAATATTTATTGCAATTTCTAGAAAATTAGCAAAGTTTAAAAATCTATATGTACCCTGTATTACCATTTATATGTAAAAATAAGACAATATATATTAAATGAATCTTTGCAGGAATCTCTCTTGATTTTGTAATCCTCTTCTCTGTCACCTAAGTCCTATGGCTTTACTGTAAACTTGTAATATATAGCAAGTTGTTATCCTTGAAATAGATTTCCCATATATGTCACAAGTATTAAAAGGGCTTCCCTGGTGGCTCAGTGGTAAAGAATCCACCTACCAATTCAGGAAATACAGGTTCGATCCCTGGGTCTGGAAGATAGCATGGAGGAGGAAATGGCAACCCGCTGCAATATTCTTGCCTGGGAAATCCCATGGACAGAGGATCCTGGCAGGCTACAGTCCATGGGATCACAAAAGAGTAGAATATAACTTAGTGACTAACAACAAAAAACAGACATGAAGTTCTAGTTTCCATAAGGCATTTTATTCTGAATTTATACCAAATAAGTCAATTAATCAAGACCCTCTATAAGATGAAATTCACTATCCTTGAGGAGGCAGGATCCCAGAATCTCAACAAAACCCAAGTGGCAAAGCTAAGCTACCAGAGTAGTCCCACCACTGAAGGGTCTCTTCATATCACAGGATATGCTTACTGTTGCTCCTTTAACATGCTAATCTGCAGATGGTAAAGAATCTGCCTGCAATGCAGGAGACCAAGGTTCAATCCCTGGGCTGGGAAGATCCCTTGGAGAAGGGAATGGCACTCATTCTAGTATTCTTGCTTGCAGAATTCCATGAACAATGGAGCCTGGTGGGCTATACGTTCCATGGGGCTGCAAAGAATCAGATACAACTGAGCAGCTAACATTGTCACTTTATTTTCACCAGGTAGAACATTTGCCAATGTTCATGATTGCTTACTCATACTGTCAGCGTTTGGTGATCATGCTGGCATTTTTTCCTTTTGGGTTTTAAAGTACTGATGTATAATGCTTTGATGGAGAGTGAAGTGAAGTGAAGTGAAATGAAGTTGCTCAGTTGTGTCTGACTCTTTGCGACCCCATGGACTGTAGCCTACTGGGCTCCTCCATCCATGGGAGTTTCCAGGCAAGAGTACTGGAATGGGTTGCCATTGCCTTATCCAGAGGATCCTCCCCACCTACAGATCAAACCTGGGTCTCACACATTATAGGCAGACGCTTTACCATCTGAACCACAAGGGAAGCACGTTTTTGGAGAGTAACATGGATAAAAGTTAATATCTCATTTCTAAGATGTTATCTTTGCAGCCTCTGATGGATGAGGTAAAAGTGTTATTAAAAGCACTGCACTCAATATGCCAGCAAAATTGGAAAACTCAGCAGTAGCCATAGGACTGGAAAAGGTCAGTTTTCATTCCAATCCTTGCCTATTTAATTTATATGCAGAGTACATCATGTGAAATGCTGGGCTAGATGAAGCACATGCTGGAATCAAAATTACCAGGAGAAATATCAATAATCTCAGATATGCAGATGACACCACCCTTATGGCAGAAAGTGAAGAGGGACTAAAGAGCCTCTTAATGAAAGTGAAAAGGGAGAGAGAAAAAGCTGGCTTAGAACTCAACATTCAAAACTAAGATCATGGCATCTGGTCCCATCACTTCATGGGAAAAAATGGGGAAACAGTGGAAACAGTGACAGACTTTATTTTGGAGGGGGCTCCAGAATCACTGCAGATGGTAACTGCAGCCATGACATTAAAAATCTCTTGCTCCTTGGAAGAAAAGCTATTTCCAACCTAGACAGCAAATTAAAAAGGAGAGGCATTACTTACCAACATAGTCCATTTAGTCAAAGCCATGATTTTTCCAGTCATTATGTTTAGATGTGAGAGTTGGATCATAAAGAAAGCTGAGAGCCAAAGAATTGATGCTTATGAACTGTGGTGCTGGAGAAGATGCTTGAGAGTCCCTTGGACTGCAAGGAAATCAAACCAGTCAGTCCTAAAGGAAATCAATCCTGAATATTCATCAGAAAGTCTGATGCTGAAGCTCTAAAAATTGGGCCACTTGATTGGAAGAACTGATTCATTGGAAAAGACCCTGATCCTGGGAAAGAAAGAAGACAGGAGGAGAAAGGGGCAACAGAGGATAAGATGGTTGGATGGCATCACCAAATAGATGGGCATGAGTTTGAGCAAGCTCCAGGAATTGATGATGGACATGAAGCCTGGTGTGCTGCAATCCATGGGGTCTCAAAGAGCCGGACACAACTGAGCAACTAAAAACTTTAATGAATATGGATAAAAGTTAAGAAATATTTCTCATTTCTGAGATGATATTTTTGCAACTGTAATATTTATTAGATTATTTAAGTGGTGTTCAATAAATATAAGTCCCCTTTTAGATGACTTTGGAATAACTGTATGATCTGGCTCCAATAGACCTTTCTATTAAACCCTCACTAAGAGTTTGGGTGAACTCCGGGAGTTGGTGACGGGCAGAGAGGCCTGGCGTGCTGCAGTTCATGGGATCACAAAGAGTCGGACATGACTGAGTGACTGAACTGAACTGAACTGAATTGCCTTAAAGAAGCATCTAAACAACAAACAATAAAGACAGCTGACAATCTGTAGTTATATTAGGATCTATAAACTTTTCTTTTTCCTATTATTCATAACTTTAACTTGAATGATCAATTTTCATGATTATTTACCCAGTCCCCCAATCAGCATTAATATTAAACCCAATAGGCTATCTCTTATTATAGTATATTATAATATCTGTTGCCCTGAGTTATATCCACCTGTGAATCTTCTATGCTATATGAGCTGATTGTACATTTTGTCCTCTGTCTCACTTCCATCCCCTTATTCTGGTACCTGACATGGTAACTTATAAATAGTAGATGTTTCCTAAAGAAATGTGATTGTGTCAAGTGTGTCATTGGAAACATCTCAAGGAGATTGACCAAACTGGGTAGTATCTTCGGTTTCTTATTAAATTTGTTACTCTTGTAAAAGTGTAGATTAAATATTACAAAAATGGGGATGACCCAGAGAGATGTTATGGGGAGGGAGGTGGGAGGGGGGTTCATGTTTGGGAACGCATGTAAGAATTAAAGATTTTAAAATTTAAAAAATAAAAAACTAAAAAAAAAAATAAAAAATAAAAAATTAAAAAAAAAATCAACTGCTTGGCAAATGTCAAGACATATACTTTATCCATCTATGAAATAAAGTGAAAACGTAAGTCAAAAAAAAAATAAAATCATTCCATATACATCTTTATTTACATAAATATCATTCAGGCTCCTCTCAAACAAGGCACCAATGGACCTCATTACTAAGTTAAAGAAAAATATAATTTCAGCATAATCTCTCAGGGTAATGAAATCAAAGAGAAAGCATGGGGTCTGAACCCTGAGATTATGATTATGGCTCTGACATAAGTGATCTTTGTGAACTTCACCAGGTCACTAACCTTCTCTTGGTCTGTGTTTCTTCTTTACTAAAATTATGATAGTGCATGAGGCCACTTGCCTAGTCTTTTCATGTTTTAAGTTGGCAATTTTAATTATGAGTTCAGTTCAATTACTCAGTCCTGTCTGACTCTTTGCAACCCCCTGGACTGCAGCACACCAGGCCTCCCTGTCCATCACCAACTCTCTGAGTTCACCCAAACTCATGTCCATTGAGTCAGTGATGCCATCCAATCATCTCATCCTCTGTCGGCCCCTTCGCCTCTCACCTTCAATCTTTCCCAGCATCAGGGTCCTTTCAAATGAAGCAACTCTTCGCATCAGGTGGCCAAAGTATTGGAGTTTCAGCTTCAACATCAGTCCTTCTAATGAACATTCAGGACTGATTTCCTTTATGATCGACTGGTTGGATCTCCTTGCAGTCCAAGGGACTCTCAAGAGTCTTCTCCAACACCACAATTCAGAAGCATCATTTCTTATGCACTCAGCTTTCTTTATAGTCCAACTCTCACATCCATACATGACTACTGGAAACACCATCACCTTGATTCAATGGACTTTTGTTGACAAAGTAATGTCTCTGCTTTTTAATATGCCATCTAGGTTGGTCATAGCTTTTCTTCTAAAGAGCAAGCATCTTCTAAAGAGCAAGCATCTTTTTATTTCATGGCTGCAGTTACCATCTACAGTGATTTTGGAGCCCCCCCAAAATAAAGTCTGCCACTGTTTCCACTGTTTCTCTATTTGCCATAAAGTGATAGGACTGGATGCCATGATCTTAGTTTTCTGAATGCTGAGTTTTAAGACAACTTTTTCACTCTCCTCTTTCACTTTCATCAAGGGGCTCTTTAGTTTGCCTTCACTTTCTGCCATAAGGGTGGTGTCATCTGCATAACTGAGGTTATTGATATTTCCCCCAGCAATCTTGATTCCAGCTTGTGATTCCAGCTTCATCCAGCACAGCGTTTCTCATGATGTACTCTGCATATAAGTTAAAAAAGCAGGGTGGCAATATACAGCCTTGATGTACTCCTTTTCCTATTTGGAACCAGGCTATTGTTCCATGTCCAGTTCAAAGTGTTGCTTCCTGACCTGCATATGGGTTTCTCATGAGGCAGGTCAGGTGGTCTGGTATGTCCATCTCTTTCAGAATTTTCCACAGTTTATGGTGATCCACACAATCAAAGGCTTTGGCATAGTCAATAAAGCAGAAATAGATGTTTTTCTGGAACTCTCTTACTTTTTCCATGATCTAGCAGATGTTGGCAATTTATTTTCTGGTTCCTCTGCCTTTTCTAAGTGGCTCAGAGGTTAAAGCATCTGCCTGGAATGCAGGAGACCCAGGTTTGATCCCTGGGTTGGGAAGATCCCCTGGAGAAGGAAATGGCAACCCACTCCAGTACTCTTGCCTGGAGAATCCCATGGAGGGAGGAGCCTGGTAGGCTAAAGTCCATGGGGTCGCAAAGAGTCGGACACGACTGAGCGACTCACACACACACACACTGCCTTTTCTAAACCCAGCTTGAACATCTGGAAGTTCATGGTTCACATATTGCTGAAGCCTGGCTTGGAGAATTTCGAGCATTACTTTACTAGCAGGTGAGATGAGTGCAATTGTGCATTTGAGCACAATTGAGCATTCTTTGGCATTGCCTTTCTTTGGGATTGGAAGGAAAGCTGCCCTTTCCCAGTCCTGTGACCATTGCTGAGTTTTCCAAATTTGCTGGCATATTAAGTGCAGTGCTTTCACAGCATCATCTTTTAGGATTCGAAATAGCTCAACTGGAATTCCATGATTTCCACTAGCTTTGTTCATAGTGATGCTTCCTAAGGCCCACTTTACTTCACATTCCAGGATTTCTGGCTTAGGTGAGTGATCACACCATTGTGATTATGTGGATTGTGAAGATCTGTTTTGTACAGTTTCTGTGTATTCTTGCCACCTCTTTTTAATATATTCTGCTTCTTAGGTCCATACCATTTCTGTCCTTCATTGAGTAAAGGACCAAAAACATTATAAGTAAAAAGTACCAAAAACATTTGAATTTTATATTTTTATTGAAGCATATTTGATTTATAATATTTTGTTATTTTCATGTATACAGCAAAGTGATTCTCTTTACATGTTATACATATATATGTGCATATATGTTTTTTAGATTCTTTCCATTTTGTTCTTACAAGACATTGAATATACACACTGCTATATATTAAATAGATGAACAAGGATGACCTATTGTATAGAATAGGGGACTATACTCATAAAAACCTGAATTGTAGCACATTAAAAAAGCCTCAAGTCAAAAACCCTAGCAACTGAAAATTCTGTGGAAATATACCAAATTAAATGACCACATATTGCATTCTCTCTCTATCTCTTTTTGAATAAATCCTCACTAGTACTTCTCTCCTGGTGTTCCATATGGTTTAGCATTTTACCTGGGTTTTTTTTTTTTTTTTAATGAGATATATTAGTAAGAGAGAAGTCAGAATGGCTGTGGTAGATCTCCATTACAGCATCTGCCATGGTCTCATCTGGTAGTGTGTGTGATGCCTGTGCTCTGTACGAAGATTTTACTTTTATCTCATGAGTAAACATGAAAGAGAACCAACAATAATCTTTTAACCCAAGAGTCCCAGAGGCAAGGTAATTGAAGTCTCTCTATCAAGACAAACAGTGCAGGGTCTCACCTTTAAAATAAGCACTTTCCCATCTCTTTAAGAATTTTCCACACTTTGTTGTGATCCACCCAGTCAAAGTTGGTATAGTCAATAAAGCAGAAGTAGATGCTAAAAAAAAAAAAAATGAAGATCATGGCTTCCGGTCCCATCACTTCATAGCAAATAGATGGGGAAACAATGGAAACAGTGACAGACTTTATTTATTTATTTATTTATTTTGATCTCCAAAATCACTGCAGATGGTGAAAAAAATAAAATAAAATAAAATAAAATAAGCACTTTCTGATTAATGTGGCCAGTATTGGCCAGCAGTAGGACACCACAGCCCCTGTCAGCCTCTTATAGTAAAAACTGGCTGTGCTATCTACTAAGGCCTGCAAGATATGCAAGCCACTTGGCTACTTCTTGGCAGGGTCACTGGAAACACAGACAACTATATTAGCTGTATAAAATATCTGAGTGAAACAGAGGCTAAGCAGTCTTGCCTCAGAATGTACATTCTGAATGCTTTTGTTACAGTGCTTTTACCAATTTTTATGTGGTGAAAATCTCAATTCTGTCCATTTTCTTGTTTGATGGCACTATATTGTTGACTTTATTTTAATTTTAAACTTTATTTTAGGGTAGATTTAGGTCTACAGAAAACTTACAAATGTAGTTTAGATAGTTTGCAGATGCACAAACCTGATTCCCTCTATTAGCACTATTATTAACATCTTCATCTCGCATTCACAGGAGACATTTGTCACAATTGATGAGCCAATATTGACATGTTATTTTTGACTAATATCCATACTTTCAGGTTTTCTTAGTTTTAAAATGATGCTTTTTTTTTTTTTCCTGTTCCAAGATTCTATCAAGGATACCATAATACATTTAATCATCTTAGCTTCTTAGACTTTCCTTAGCTGGAACATTTTCTAAGACGCTTTCTCTGTGATGGTCTAGTAAGCTTTACAGGAGAGCATGTGTGTGTTCAGTCATGTCTGACTCTTTGGGACCCTGTGAACCATAGCCCACCAAGCTCCTCTATCCATGGAATTTTCCAGGCAACGATACTGGAGTGGGTTGCCATTACTTACTCCAGGGGATCTTCCCAACCCAGGGATCAAACCCTCATTTCTTGCATCTCCTGTGCTGGCAGGTGGATTCTTTGCCACTCTAATAATGATACTCTGTATTATGTTCCTTAAGTAGGAGTTGTATGACTTTTTCTCATGATTAGGTTGGGCATGTGGGTTTGTGAGAGGAAGACTATAAAGTGCCATTTTCATAGCATACCAAAAGTGCATACTATCAACATGACTCTCCTCTTTAAAGTTAATTATGATCATGAAAGAGCTGATACCAGGTTTTTCCACTGCAAATTTTTGTAGAATTTTTAAGGTTTTTTACATAGATCATCATGTTATTTACAAATAAAGACAGTATTATTTTTTCTTTCCAATTTATATAGCATTCACTTTCTTTCCTTGTTGCAATATGAAAGGACTTCTGATATGATATTGAAAGAAAGTAGTAGAAGAGGACATCCTTGGCTTGTTCTCAATCCAAGAGAAAAAGTAAGTCTCTCATTATTTTTATAAATAGTCATTTTGGTTTTATATTTATTAATTTATTTGCTGTCAGGTCTTATTTGTGGCACAGAGGCTTTTCTCCAGTTGTGATGCTTGGGCTCAGTAGTTGTGACGTGGGTTTAGTTGCCCTATCCAAGACTGAGGATCAAACTGGTGCCCTCCTGCATAGCAGCTGGATTATTAACTACTGGACCACCAGGGAAGTCCCTGAGTCTATCATTATTAAGTACGACTTTATCTGAAGATCTTGCGGTGGTGTTCTTTAGCAAGCTGAAAAAGTACTCTTTAATTTCTGGTTTGATGAATTTTTTATCATAAAAAGGAGAGTGTTGTTAAATGCTTTTTCCTCTATCAATTGATGTGATCATGTATTTTTGTTTTTTGGGAAAATCTCACTTGGTACTTGATCATAGTGTATATAATTCCTTTTACACATTGCTTGATTTGCTTTGCTAATATTTGTTGAGGATTTTTATGTCTGTGTTCATGAGAATTATCAGTCTGTAGTTTTTCTTTCCTGTAACATATTTATCTGACTTTTAAAATGATTATTTTAATTAATTTATCTTTTTGGCTACACCAGGTTTTAGTTGTGTTATGTGAACTCTTAGTTGTGGCATGTGGGATCTAGTTCCTGACCAGGGATGGAACCCAGGCCCCCTGCATTGGGAACACAGAGTCTTAACCACTGGACCACCAGGGAAGTCTTATATTTATCTGATTTTGATATTGGGGTAATGCTTCATAAAAAAGTTAGGAAGTTTTTCTTTTACTTCTGTTTCTAGGAAAAAAATTACAGAATTGGATTTTTTTTTTTTTTTTTTTAAGTTTGGTAGAAATCACCAGCAAAGACATTCAGGCTCATTTTTTTTTTTTAAGTTATTAACTATTGTTTCCATTTTTAAAATAGATATAGGCATGCTTAAATACTCCTTTTCAGGGAGCATTCTTGTCTTGCTACTCTTTCAGCTGTAACCTTAACTGTTACTAGTCTTACTGGGGTGTTGGTCAAGTATAAAGAAGATAGTGTTCTATATTCTTCTGATTAAATCTCAGTGTTTTCTTGGGCTTAAATACCTTGGCTGTGGCCATCAGTAGTGTTTCCCTCCATCTCTTTGGTGGAATAAGAAGACACAAGGGGATGGGAACTAACTCCCCAGAGCTCTACTTGGAGTTTGTGTATTGGATGGGGGAAAAAAATAGAACAGTTATTAACTAAATTTGTATTTCAAGGCACTGATCAACTGATGTAGAACCGCTATCATGCAAAAATCTGTGTTGTTTTTTATCTGCTAATGGAGTCACTAAATTAACACTTACTATATCATTTGAAATAAAAATATGTGAAATTAATTGCGACATTTACAATCTAAATAAAAATAATTTATCCAATGATATAAAAACATAATTTTTACAGTGGTAATATTAAATAGCTTTTATTAAGTCAAAATCTTATAAATTAAGATGACCTATGATTTTGCAGCACCTAATGATGATTTAATACTAATTGTACCATAAACAAAGATAAGTTTGTGGAGATTTTCATTCATAAATTTATATATCAAAGGAATGTATCGAGTGGAGACAGAATACAGTATGTGCATTAATATATGAGATTAAATATTTAAATATATTTGCTTAAAGTTAATTAGGCTTAGAAAAATCCTTCATTTAGCTTAGTTTGCTTTGAGCTTATCTGGTATGTTAGCTCTTAGAAAAGCAATATTTTTCAATTAAATATGTTGTGATCTACAGAGAAGTGTTAATTGAAGATATGAACTTTGGATTACCCATTAAATTGCAACTTTGAAGTAGATTGTAGTCATGCATGTTTGAAAAAGACCATAAAAACGTATTTACGCAAAACCCCATATATTTTTCAGAAACATTTTTTTTTCTTCTGAAACTGACATTTTATTAGTGACAACTGTGACTAAGAAACTGATTGCAGCATGTGACTATGTAATCATAATATTCTGGGTCTATATTATTTTTAAATGTTCTAAAAGTTACAAAAAAAGATTTTAAACATGTTTCTTTAATGTGCATGGACTTATCTTTAGAAGGAATTTTAATTTTGAAATTAGATTTTGAATAGTGCTATTCAAGAGATTACCAATATGATCAATTAATCAAGTAAATAGATATTTAGAAAATGGATGCAATTTTTGCTCTTTGTGTTGCTCTTCCTTCTGTTAAAAGTTCAGGGAAAAAATAAGTCAAACCAAAGAACCACTGAAATAGCAAGCACAAGTTTATTGTGAACACATCAAAAATAGTTCTCCAAACCAAAGCGCTCAAACCAAACATGGAATGAAGCCCAGAGATATTTTGTTATACAGCAGTTTGTGTAGTATGGAAGCAGTGACTATTCTTCACAGTGATTGCATATCATGCTAGAATTTCCTTAAATGCAAGGACATTGGTTAGTGGTTATCTCATATCAACCTTGAGGGATAATTTAAGTCCACTTATAATTTTCAGAGTCATAACAAGAAGTCACCTAGGTCAACTTAGCCTTACTTGTCTTTCAAAATAAGCTAAATTAAGCTTTGCTTGTATGACTAAACTAGTTTTGTCTTAGGAAATTTTCAAGTCTAGTTTCCATTTGTGTTTGATTTTAACACCACTATCTGAAGCGTTTGTACAATAAATTATGCTATTACCCTATTTATTGAATACATAAAAAAGAAGTTTTAAAAGTGGTATCTAAAATGTATTTAAAATCGTTCTGTTGGGATCTAATATTTAAGATATAAAGCTATTAGAAAAAAAAGATTGCATGGTAAGTTTTGTCTAATTAAAATTAGACCTCCCAGTATTCAATGCACATCCTCTTCAGCTTAATACAGTTTTCTTTATAAGCTTTCTAGGCCACCAAATGCAAAAGCTATTACTGTCTTCTCTCTAAATTTGTCTGTATCAACAAAGTCTGCAACAGTGAACCAAGATTCAGGTCTTTGTAGCAAAAGTAAAAATAAAACAGAAAGCACCATATGTTTAAAATAACCAATACTTATTTCACAATCTGAGCTCTATTCTAGATACAAATTATGATCACATTGTAAGAATAACTTGCACTTCAATTATTGGAAATAAGTGTTTTATATAAACAAACAAAGTAATTCATTGGACTTTTAAAACTCTATTCACCTGAAAGATTTAAAACTCTGTCTTTAAAAAATACAATTTTCCACACAAAAGAGATTAATATTATTACAGGGTTGGTGATTCAACATTAAACTACAAAGAGTTTAAACTAGCCTATCTTTGTACTCATCAACCAAAAGAAGAGACACAAATTTAGACAGACTGTTCTGCTGCACCCTGCTTGTTTGTAAAGCCAGACATTCAAACATCCAAACTTTTGGGTGCCTCTTAAATATTAAAGTGGAAGAATTATTGGCAGAGAGGCCAAAGGCACTGAAGATGGGAAAACTGAAGTGCACCATCCATTTGAAATGCAATGAATAATGTGCAGCGTGCTGATAGTGATGGATGGTGATGGTTCCTCAGTCAGCACTAGCCACTTGGCTGAAAGGCAAATTGGGAATGCGAGGCAAACTCAAAGCTGGGCAGGCCATCAAAATAAATAAGTAAAAAGAAAGGACACTAAAAGGCAATGGATTGTTAGGATGAAGGCTTGTAATAAATGATGATGTCAGTGACGAATTAAAGTTGCTTATGTCATGGTTAGAATTTTGGGGAGGAAAACAGATCGGAAAACTTAGCATTATCAGCTACTAGAAACTAGCTGTCAGACTGCTGAGTTTTAAAATGTAACTTTCTGTCAGAAATGCAAAGTTAAGATTTAGGTGATACCAGAGGATATAGATCAATATCTATTTTCATTTATTCTTCACATACCTGAGGAAGTTGATTACAAAAAGAAAGATAAATATTGAAGAGAATTAGGATGGGCATGGGAAATGGATGACATATGTGAAGGGGATTAAGAGGAACATAATTCCAGCTATAAAATAAACAGGTCATAGGGAAATAATGTACACATAGGAATTTTTTAATTTTTTTTAATTTTAAAATCTTTAATTCTTACATGCGTTCCCAAACATGAACCCCCCTCCCACCTCCTTCCCCATAACATCTCTCTGGGTCATCCCCATGCACCAGCCCCAAGCATGCTGTATCCTGCGTCAGACATAGACTGGCGATTCAATTCTTACATGATAGTATACATGTTAGAATGCCATTCTCCCAAATCATCCCACCCTCTCCCTCTCCCTCTGAGTCCAAAAGTCCATTATACACATCTGTGTCTTTTTTCCTGTGTTGCATACAGGGTCGTCATGGCCATCTTTCTAAATTCCATATATATGTGTTAGTATACTGTATTGGTGTTTTTCTTTCTGGCTTACTTCACTCTGTATAATCGGCTCCAGTTTCATCCATCTCATCAGAACTGATTCAAATGAATCCTTTTTAACGGCTGAGTAATACTCCATTGTGTATATGTACCACAGCTTTGTAATCCATTCATCTGCTGATGGACATCTAGGTTGTTTCCATGTCCTGGCTATTATAAACAGTGCTGCGATGAACATTGGGGTACATGTGTCTCTTTCAATTCTGGTTTCCTCGGTGTGTATGCCCAGCAGTGGGATTGCTGGGTCATAAGGTAGTTCTATTTGCAATTTTTTAAGGAATCTCCACACTGTTCTCCATAGTGGCTGTACTAGTTTGCATTCCCACCAACAGTTACACATAGGAGTTATAGTCAATAATATTGTAAAAACTGTGTGGTGGCAAGTGGTAACTGGACTTCCATATAATGCATGTGTACTCATATATAGAATCACTATGTTTTACACCTGAACTAATATGTCATATTTATAGCTCAAAATATCAAAAATGCATTTTGAACTTCCTCTAGAGAAGTTTAATGGCACATGTATTACAGTTACAAAACTTATTTGGCTCAATCTCATCCTAAACTAGGTTTCTGATCCCCCAGAGGGTATTTGGTTCCGTTTATTCATTTATATGCAGATTACATCATGAGAAACACTGGGCTGGAGGAAGCAGAAGCTGGAATCAAGATTGCCAGGAGAAATATCAATAACCTCAGATATGCAGATGATATTACCCTTCTGGCAGAAAGTGAAGAGGAACTAAAGCCCCTTGATGAAAGTGAAAGAGGAGAGTGAAAAAGTTGATTTAAAGCTCAACATTCAGAAAACTAAGATCATGGCATGTGGTCCCATCACTTCATGGCAAAGAGATGGGGAAACAGTGGAAACAGTGTCAGACTTTATTTTTGGGGGGCTTCAAAATCACTGCAGATGGTGACCACAGCCATAAAATTAAAAGACGCTGACTCCTTGGAAGGAAAGTTATGACCAACCTAGACAGAATATTAAAAAGCAGAGATATTACTTTGCCAACAGAGATCTGTCTATTCAAGGCTATTGTTTTTCCAGTGGTCATGTATGGATGTGAGAGTTGGACTATTAAAAAAAGCTGAGTGCTGAAGAATTTATTCTTTTGAGCTGTGGTGTTGGAGAAGACTCTTGAGAGTCCCTTGGACTGCAAGGAGATCCAAGCAATCCATCCTAAAGGAAATCAGTCCTGGGTGTTCACTGGAAGGACTGATGTTGAAGCTGAAACTCCAATACTTTGGCCACCTGATGCGAAGAGTGGACTCATTTGAAAAATTCCTGATTCTGGGAAAGATTGAGGGCAGGACGAGAAGGGGATGACAGAGGATGAGATGGTTGAATGGCATCACCAACTCGATTGACATGGGTTTTTGTGGACACTGGGAGCTGGCGATGCACAGGGAGGCCTGGCGTGCTGAGATTCATGGGGTTGCAAAGAGTCAGACACGACTGAGTGACTGAACTGAACATTCATTTACATGGGTCAGTAGGTCAATTAATGAGTCTACTACTTGCTAAACGCTGCATGTGTGTAGCTGTGGACTTGGCTTTGTGTTAGGTGCTGGCGAAAAAATCAAAGTCCTTGCCTTAAAGCTTTCTAGCAAATGGGGTGAAAAAAGTTTTTATTTCATATTTCAACAATGAACTTTACAGCGTTTTACCGAAATTCAACTAATGTGACTTCAATAACAGAGAAGGCAATGGTAACCCACTCCAGTCCTCTTTCCTGGAAAATCCCATGGATGGAGGAGCCTGGTAGGCTACAGTCCATGGGGTCGCTGAGGGTCGGACACGACTGAGCAACTTCACTTTCACTTTTCACTTTCATGCATTGGAGAAGGAAATGTCAACCCACTCCAATATTCTTGCCTGGAGAATCCCAGGGATGGAGGAGCCTGGTGGGTTGCTGTCTATGGGGTTGCACAGAGTCAGACACGATTGAAGCGACTTAGCAGCAGCACATGGTGATTTTTGTGTTTGAAATGCCTTCCTAGACAAATAGGTACCTGGAAGCCAATATCTGAATGGGAGTAGGGGAACTGAAAACACTGGGTCTGTTACTTGGGCAGTATTTAAAAATCCTCAGTTTGAACATCCTCGAGAAAAACTCAAAGACAAGGTCATACAAATCAAAGCTAAACAAAAAATCTAAGGGAAATCACATATGAGGAAGAAAACAATGAGAACAAAGCAGCAGGAAAAAAAAAAAAAGAAACACCAGAACAGAACAAATTTGGTATAGGGTAGAAGGCAGAGTCTAGGCCAAAAACTTTTAAGGAGCTAGAACATAACAATGAAGTCTTGTCTTATGCTTACAGCCTCACCAATAGGTGTGAAAAGATCTTTGAAGGGTACCAAGTAGGCTCAGATGAGTATATTATATATCTCATCTATATAATAGGTGAGAATCTATGAGATAAGATTTAAATAAATTTATTTAAATTCATAAATTTCTTAGATAAAATAATCAAGCCTAAAAGTATTCAGCATTGAGAATATTTTGTTGCATCAGAGTTAACAGGAATAAAATATGATAAATGTATTGATTTATACTTAAAATTTTTCTTTTTATCTTGAATTAATTTTCTATCTAACATGTTCTTTGTCCAGCCCTGTTCATCCTTTTATCTGCGTGTTCATTTTGGACCAATAAAAGGACCAAACCTACTCTATATTAACAAATCTCTGCTGTTTAGATGCAGCCTGGTATGTTTCTGCTACTGAACGATCCAGTGTCCCTGAGGCAAAGCCCTATTGTGTGTGAGCATCATGCTTTAGGCATCCTCTAGTCTCCACTACATTCACTGTGATTTTTCTCTCATTCAAATTCCCTGCTACAGTGACCTCAGTCTCAGGTTACTTGACTGGTATCACTGAGGTGATGCTCAGCTGTAGGTGGGGAGAGCAACTTTATTCCCCACCAACTTTGTTCCTTGATCCACCTTGGCTTTCACTAAATCACAACAGTTTTTCCAATACAAAAACATATTGTTTAAAAAGTACTCTAATACCCCTTTCCAACCACATGTGGACACTTTTCCTACTCATTCCAGCTTCCCAGTAGAAGTTGAATACTATTTTCTATTCTGAAACTATAATAATTCTGCATTGAGCTTTCACTGTTGCTTGATATCTGGATGTGTGCTGCTCTGTCACATCCGAAAATGTCTCTGAGTTTTCTTGCTATGATGGCCAAGTTTAAGCCCAAGTTGCTCTTTCCCTCTGAAACCTTAGAATTCATGGAACAATTATAACTCAGAGGGAGGACACCCTACAACTTGGTATTCTCCCCAGGTCCTTTTCTCTCTGGCCTCTCCATTTGTTTTTCTGGGCTTTCCTATCTCCATTGCATCTCAGAACTGAGTTTCCCCAATTCCACCACAAGTCTGCCTTAAAAAGTGTGAAGCATAATCTCAACAAACTAATTTTTATTAGGTATTTTAGTTCTATTTAACACATTATAAATAAGTGCATGCTTTTATATTTTGAACTGTGTTGATTAACAAAATTTATTCCTGAGTTGAGGGTCCTCCAAAAAAAAACTGGTGCTTCTGTCAAATACAAGTCAGTTTGCTCTTTTGAAAGTCATTTTTTTAAATTTATAAACAATGTTATAAATGTAATGTTTTGTGGAGATGCAAAACAAGAACAACATCATAGCAAATATAAATACGAAAGCAGAAAGCATCTTCATTCAAAGCATGCGTTTTTGACCTAGAAATAATGCAGAAGTGTGTTTGTATCTAAAGACACTTTTTATGCAATAGAATTTTTTCAGTGAAACATTGAACGTGTCTCAGTGCTAGCACTTTAAACCTCACAAAACCTTGTGATAAGATGCTGTGTGTGAGTGTAACAATGTGTGTGCCTAATCTCTCTCTCTTGCTATCCTCTGTTTGCTCCTGTTAGTTTATTAACTCCTGGAAAAGAAAAAATATATATATTTTTCATTTCTCGCTCGTGATTCCCCTTTCTAATTATTCATACCCCAGAATACATGAAAATTCATAGGACTCTTTTGATATCACTGTTTAGAAGACAGTTTTTGGCTACATTGGTTAACTGAAAAAATAATACTAGAATCTCATTCTGTTTATTCATCTCCCAGTATTATGGCACTTTTTCTCTTAGCTTCATACTCCCAGACTTAAAATGAGTATTAAAAAAGTAGATAGGTATTGAGCACAGAAATGGAAATAATACTGTAAAGCCAAAATAAGTATATGGAGAATGAGAAAAAAATCAAATGAGGAATAGAAATTAATAGTTTCTTTCATTAATGTATGAAGTATGCCTATCAGTTTGTAACAGCTTCACTTGATCAGAATAATATCACTAAGAAAGTAGCTCACATCTGGAGAAGAGAACAAAGGCCTTGAAATGTTAAGTAATATTCCCTCATTTGCTAAAGTGGACAGGAGGCAAAACTTGAACCTAGTACAGTCTGTTTCCAAAGATACCCCTTCCATTATATACCTGTCCCTGAGTTCAGTCATGCCCTTGTTCTATATTGTATTTTCTCAAATGCATTTCCCCATTCTCTAAGTATCCTGAATTCAATCAGTCCTTCAAATACAGCCCCAAACTTGTTCCTTCAAGAAACTTCGTTGATTACTGTACATTAGCTTTCAAAGAGTCACTAATCCTCTAAATTTTATTTCCTCTTTATAACCCCCTGCTTATTTAACTTATATGCAGAGTACATCATGAGAAACACTAGGCTGGATGAAATACAAGCTGGAATCAAGATTGCCAGGAGAAATATCAATAACCTCAGATATGCAGATGATACTACCTTTATAGCAGAAAATGAAGAGGAACTAAAGAGCCTCTTGATGAAAGTGAAAGTGGAGAGTGAAAAAGTTGGCTTAAAGCTCAACATTCAGAAAACGAAGATCATGGCATCTGGTCCCATCACTTCATGGGAAATAGATGGAGAAACAGTGGAAACAGTGTCAGACTTCATTTTTTTGGGCTCCGAAATCACTGCAGATGGTGATTGCAGCCATGAAATTAAAAGATGCTGACTCCTTGGAAGGAAAGATATGACCAATCTACATAGCATATTGAAAAGCAGAGACATTACTTTGCTAACAAAGGTCCATCTAGTCAAGGCTATGGTTTTTCCAGTGATCATGTATGGATGTGAGAGTTGGACTGTGAAGAAAGCTGAGCACTGAAGAATTGATGCTTTTGAACTGTGGTGTTTGGAGAAGACTCTTGAGAGTCCCTTGGACTGCAAGGAGATCCAAGCAGTCCATTCTAAAGGAGACCAGTCCTGGATGTTCACTGGAAGAACTGATGTTGAAACTGAAACTCCAATACTTTGGCCACCTCATGCGAAGAGTTAACTCATTGGAAAAGACCCTGATGCTGGGGGGGATTGAGGGCAGGAGGAGAAGGGGACGACAGAGGATGAGATGGCTGGATGGCATCACTGACTCGATGGACATGAGTTTGGGTAAACTTCGGGGGTTGGTGATAGACAGGGAGGCCTGGCATGTTGTGATTCATGGGGTCGCAAAGACATGACTGAGTGACTGAACTGACCTCCTGTAACATCTATCACACAAAAAACATTTGTCCAATCATATTGTGCCCTGCATTATTATAATTTTTCATATAGACTTTTAAATCTTCACTAAGATTGTAAATTCCCTCGGTTTAAAGCTGAGAATCCATAAGTCAACAGATTTACCATGACTGAGACATTGTGTGAGGTGAAATGGTGTATAAAACAATTTGAACAGTAAATAAGCCAAAGTCTTAGAAGACAGTAGGTGTCTTGATATACTAATGGCACAATAAGTCTTAATAGCATGCCATCACAACACTCATGGCTCATGAAAGTTAAGGGTCTATTCTCACCCTCACTGTGTGTTGATTGACTGTACTGAGGCTGTTTTCTGGCCCAGATTTGTTCCAGCTATGGTCAGGGCTTCACTGATGGTTCAGATGTTAAAGAATCTGCCTGCAATGAGGGAGACCTGGGCTTGATTCCTGAGTTGGGAAGATCCCCTGAAAGAAGGCATGGAAAGCCACTCCAGTATTCTTTCCTAGAGGATCCCCATGGACAAAGGAGCCTGGTGGACTACAGTTCTTGAGGTTTCAAAGAGTCATATATGACTGAGTGACTAAGCACACACACGTGGTCAGTTCCATAGATGCCTCATTCTGGGGCATAGGCTCAGGGAACTCTGTGTAGGTAATTCTTGTCCTTAGGAATTTGAACTACCATGTTTGACATCCCCAAAGGATCCTTTATTAATATACTTCTTAAATGACAATATTTTTTAGCAATGATATGAAAGAATCATGTATTCATCAGTAATTATCTGTATTTTTCCTACACATTAAATTGTATAATATTGAATTCAGTGAAACATTTTATATTAAAACTCAAATTTACCTTTGTAAAGAAAAATACTTACCCTTCAAAGTTTTCTTTAAACTTAACAATTTTGCATGTAAATACAAACTCTAAGTGGTCACATGCAATGACATTAGTAACTCAAGTTGTGTCTACATTTTTATAATTACTGTGAAACTGTTACTTAAAAATATCTCTTGGTTGAAGCAGGGATAAATAATGCTAGAGGGCTTGAAGGCTCAAACTTCTTTTGAAGTGAAGTTGAGTGATCTGACCAATTATCAATTTACTCAAAATGAATCCAAATAACTTAGTCTACTATGCTAATGGCTGAATATAACTTCAGTAACTATTCGGAAACAGGCCAACAAACTTATTTTTTTGTTTTCTGTTGAATAAGTATTTCATCCTTTGTAAAACTCTCTCTGTTTCTGCAGTACATACATAGGATTCCCGGACTTCAAGAAGTTAAACTCAGTCACACAATCTCAATTCAACTCTCTGTTCATATCATGTCTACTAAATTCCCATTAGTCAAACAGGTCACATGGTTAGGCCTAAAGTCAAGAAGTAGGTATGGAAGTATACTTTCCCATGATAGGGTCATGGCATGGATGTGAGGAGTTAGAATTGAGATGAATATTTCAATCTACTCTAGTAAATAATAAAATCAGTAAAATATATTATGATTAAGGAATAAGTAACTTGAAGACAAAAAGGAAATTCTGGTTACAAAAGATAAAAAGGAAATTCTGGTTACAAAAGATAAAAAGGAAATTCTGGTTATAAAAGGATTTGTTAGTTCAAGAAAATACTCACAGTCATGTGTAACTGGCATCTTTGAACAATTTCTAATCATGCATTTGCAAGAGTACCTTTTATGCACTATATACAGGATTTATAAAATCATATATTAGCTACATACAGTAAATTATTCTTCTTTCTGCAGATCTCTTTTGCTCAGCCACAAACCCTGCAATAAACCTTGGCATAGTACATAAAAGTATAAAAGTAGATTCAGGAAGCTATTTTGTATTTAAAGTATATAGAGCAATGCTGATTCATTCCTAGTAATAGAAATCATAAAGATCTTTTGACAAAGGCCTTTTTCCAATTTTTTTTTTTTATGGCCAACTTCTATGTATGTTTTAATTAACAATGAAATAAACTGAAAATAAAATGTAAAGTTGCATGGTTTCTTTAACAAACAGAAAATTTTAAAAACCAATAGATACACATTTGGGAATGATAAAATGTCAGATGCTTCATTGTTGATGTACTTAAAGTATTTGTAGTTCGTTATAAAAGGTCCGTCTAGTCAAGGCTATGGTTTTTCCAGTAGTCATGTATGGATATAAGAATTGGACTATAAAGAAAGCTGAGCGCTGAAGAATTGATGCTTTTGAGCTCTGGTGCTGGAGAAGACTCTTGAGAGTCCCTTGGACTCCAAGGAGAGCCAACCAGTCCATCCTAAAGGAGATCAGTCCTGAGTATTCATTGGAAGGACTGATATTGAAGCTGAAACTCCAATACTTTGGCACCTGATGCAAAGAGCTGACTCATTTGAAAAAACCCTGATGCTGGGAAAGATTGAGGGCAGGCAGAGAAGGGGAAGACAGAGGATGAGATGGTTGGATGGCATCACCGACTCAATGGACATGAGTTTTCATGGACTCTGGGAGTTGGTGAGGGACAGGGAGGCCTGGTGTGCTGCGGTTCATGGGGTCGCAAAGAGTAGGACACAACTGAGTGACTGAACTGATCTGATAAAACTTAAAGACTGTATTATAAGGAATATTTGTCTTATACTTGTGAAAATGCATGTATTTATAACTCCATTTTTTATTATAATAGTGGCCATAGAATAAGTGATTGAAATATACAAACACTTGCAAATTAAATCCTTTATTATTGTAGTTCTAGACATTTCTACATCACTTCGGTATGTCCCCTGCCTGGCTCACTCATACTTGCTCTATCCAAAGAAACTTATCTTTGTCTCTGAGCTTTGTCACCAAGTTTCAGGAATATTCATTCAGTTTACAATTGATTACTTACCAACAGATGGCTCAGTCAATAAAGAATCTGACTGCAATGCCTGAGACCCAGGTTCAGTCCCTGGTTTGGGAAGATCCCCTGGAGAAGGGAACAGCAACTCACTCCAACATTCTTGCCTGGAGAATTCCATGGACAGAGGAGCTTGGTGGCCTACAACTCATGGATTCACAAAGAGTTGGACATGACTGAGCAACTAACATTTTCAGTTCACAGTTGATTGAAGTTCATATTTATAATGTCTCCCTTCACTGGTGGTATTTGCAAAGAGAAGTTTTTACTTTTCTATTTCTACTGAAGTTTCTACAGAATGTCCAGTCTTTTCATGATGGTCACTTTTCCACTTCGCTCATTTCTTGACACATCTTGACTTCTCTCTGACTTACACTATGGTTGCTAAATGGTTTTCCATCTCTGAATATTTGGATGGGAATGGGGTTTGGCAATCAGTATTCCTTTGAGCTGGAGAAGGAAATGGCAACCCACTCCAGAGTTCTTGCCTGGAAAATCCCATGGACAGAGAAGCCTGGTAGGCTACAGTCCATGGGGTTGCTAAGAGTGGGACACAACTGAGCAACTTCACTTTTGCTTTTCACTTTCATGCATTGGAGAAGGAAGTGGCAATCCACTCCAATATTCTTGCCTGGAGAATCCCATGAACAGAGGAGCCTGGTGGGCTGCCATCTATGGGGTTGCACAGAGTCAGACACGACTGAAGTGATTTAGTAGCAGCAGCAGCAGCAGCAGTTCCTTTGAGTCATGCCTGAAAAAAATCACCTTCTTCACAGAAGTCATGAGATCCAAGTTACATCCAGTTCAGCTTCCAGATGGCTGAATAAGCTCTTAGTTGTTTCATTTATTATGTAGACTTCAAAAGCTCTCCAACTTCATTTCCCAAACCAGGAGCCCTCACTGAACTTAGCATTATTAATTTTGCACATTCAGAGCTCTTTTTTTACTTGATTCTTCTTCAAAAGATTTTCAAAATTCTTCTCTGGAATATCAGTGGGACTTTCTAGAAAAAGATATAAAATATGCATTATAGATTTACTTAGGCCTAATTATATTAAACTAAGCAGTATGTTGCTACCAAACTGTGTAGCTTTAATACTTTATTGTAATACTATAAGTGTAGTTAATACTTTTATAACTAAAGACAATTTCTCTGTGCTCATCACACAAGGACCATTTCAGAAAATTGTTTCTGTAGCTTTGTTTTTCTCTACCACTTGTAAATTGCTTATCACCATCAAAGCAGCAAAGAAAAAGTGAATACTGTTTGCTCTTCAGAATATGGTAACTGCCTTAGGAGTGTCCTGTGCTCTGGGACCTATAATTGCAAAGGAGAAAATTGGTTTAGTTAGATTCATTGTAACACTGTGAATCAAGCTAAATGCTGTTTTCAGTGTAGTCTCTACAATGCTAATAAGACAGGCAAAATAACCATTTATTCATTCAACATGTGTTTACTGACCAATGATGATTTTGGAACCAAAGAAAGGATCAGAGGACAAGGAGAGAATTCAATAGAGTAGATCCTTGTTAAATTTAAAAAAAATTAAAGAAAATCTAAATTAGGAATGATCACCATATCTAATAATTTTAGTAAAATATAGGCAATGTTCAATGCCACATTTTAAAAGATAAAATTTAAATAACGATGCCAGACATTTGACTTCTAATTAAGCTTTTCTTCACCTATCTTATAATATATGGTATTTAAATTTCTATTCCCCAAACTTGTAGATTACTAACCATCTTTTTTTTACTTGAACATAAACTCCTTGGAGGTAGACACTGTCTTGTTCGCCAGTAATGTTACAAATTATGATACATAGGAAGCACTCAACAAATACTTGTTGAATTAACAAATTTATGAACGTTAATGGGATCAGAAAACAAAGATCATGGCATCCGGTTCCATCACTTCATGGGAAAGAGAGGGGGAAACAGTGGAAACAGTGTCAGACTTTATTTTTTCGGGCTCCAAAATCACTGCAGATGGTGACTGCAGCCATGAAATTAAAAGATGCTGACTCCTTGGAAGAAAAGTTATGACCAACCTTGATAGCATATTCAAAAACAGAGACATTACTTTGCTGACTAAGGTCTGTCTAGTCAAGGCTATGGTTTTTCCAGTAGTCATGTATGGATGTGAGAGTTGGACTGTGAAGCAGGCTGAGTGCCGAAGAATTGATGCTTTTGAACTGTGGTGTTGGAGAAGACTCTTGAGAGTCCCTTGGACTGCAAGGAGACCCAACCAGTCCATCCTGAAGGAGATCAACCCTGGGATATCTTTGGAAGGAATGATGCTAAAGCTGACACTCCAATACTTTGGCCACCTCGTGCAAAGAGTTGACTCACTGGAAAAGACTTTGATCCTGGGAGGGATTGGGGCAGGAGGAGAAGGGGATTACAGAGGATGAGATGGCTGGATGGCATCACTGACTCGATGGACATGAGTCTGAGTGAACTGCGGGGGTTGGTGATGGATAGGGAGGCCTGGCATGCTGCGATTCATGGGGTCACAAAGAGTCAGATATGACTGAGCAACTGAAATGAACTGAACTGAACAAGATGATAAAGTCAATCTAAACCAGGAAAGCTAAAATCACAAACAACAAAGGTCCTCTGTGTAAACTTGTAAGAGAAATCCAATATGTGGATATCCAAAGAAACTTCAGGTAAAATCAAAATAAAGAAAGTGATAATAACAGTACTTCCATAGTGTTTTCTTGTGCCCAGGGAATCCTCTAAACATTTTACATATATTCACTCATTGAGTCTTCACAATAACCCTTTGAGGTAAATAATATCATTATTTGTATTGTTTCACATGAAAAAATTGAAGGATAGAGAGATTAAGAAACTTGCTGAAGATTATACAGCTAAATCTTGGTTAGTCTGGGATTTTAATCCAGTTTGGTTTCAGAGTTTACTCATAAGACATAAAGTTCCTTGAGACTTCATGTGGAGAGAAGTGAATGCTGGCAGGGGTACAAGTAAAAACCTTTCAGATAATTTATGTTAGATTTTATCTCATGGGAATAACTGGATCTGCAGAAAAGTGATCACCTAAACAGTTACTTAAAAAATTTTAGAAAAATTATGTTGGTTTTGATGGAAATGGATGACAGACTAGTTCTGTATCTGCTCTACTTCTGGGATGATTCACAGGTAGTAGGATATTAACAATTGAAGGATATTAACAATTACTTAATGCAGTATATACTGTGTGCTGTTATTGTTCAGTTGCTCAGTCATGTCTGAATCATTGCAACTCCGTGGACTGCAGCACACAAGGATTCCCTGTCCTATACTGTGTAATCAATTATTTTTCACTGCTAAAAGTACAGCAGTGCAGTGGAAAGAAGACTGGATTTTAAATTAAAAAATAATAATAATTCAAACTTTAATTTCTATAATCTACCATCTCTGTTTTTCTAAAACCTGAGTAAGATCCTTGAATTGGGATGTGGAATAGAAAGCCAACTGATTATCCCTCTTCTCAAAATCTGAAGCAACTGAGAGATGGATACCCACATAGGGCACAAATGTGATATATGGTGCTTGCCATCACAAGGAAGTGAGAAGAAAGCATTCAATATACAGGCCATTAAGTCCAAAACTGATCAAAGGCCATGAAAACACAGGATCTTTTCTTCTCTTAGGGCTTCACAGGTGGTGCTAGTGGTAAAGAATCTGCCTGTCAATGTAGGAGATGCAAGAGAGGCAGGTTTGATCCTTGGGTTGAGAAAATCCCCCAAAGTAGGAAATGAAACTCCAGTATTCTTGCTTGGAAAATTCCATGGGCAGAGGAGCCTGGCAGGCTCCTTGGATTCACAAAGAGTTGGACACAACTGATCACTTGAGCACTGACATTGGTCACCCCAAGATATAGCAGTTTCCCAAGTCACTTCTTATTGCACATACCCTAATCTTCAGATACAACCTATGTCAAGAATAGTAACTAACAAACTCCATCCCACTTTCTAAAACTCTCCCACTTTGTCCTCTGGAATACATAGTTATCTCTTTAAGGTTCCTTTCACTTTCTCCCGTTAAGTGAAATCTGATTATTTTCTACTCCTCTTACATTTCTTTCAGGAGATGGTTGTTTTTTCTCCCATCCTTCAGAACCACTTGGCCTGGATTGAGTCTGGGTATGACTTCTTTCAGTCCCAGATTAGTCTCCCTTTCTCCACTATAACTGCACTCATTCTGAACAGCATGTCATCAGATTCTAAAACCTACACCATTCCTTGCTACAGACATTTCCCAGCCCTTTAAAGCATTCTTCTTGCCTTCCATGTATATAGCATTGGCATCACTGTCACTTTAACACTGATCGTGACCCAATTTTACTGATTTCAGTATCTGTATGATGATATGTCTAATATCGCATCCTCTCAATTTCATGACCAGATCCTCTCCTACAAATATCTTGTCCTTTGTCCTTCCTCAGAAGCTCACATGAAGGATAATTTGTCTGTCTCACACCCCAGTGTGTGATTTATGAAGTTGAATACCATCTTGCTCACAGTTGAATCATTAATGCCTGAACAGAGCCAGCAAATAGGAGCCATTCAATACTCATTTACTGAATGAATAAGTGTTTTAAAAGATATCAGCAAATATTTATTGAATAAGTCAATGCTGTCGGTGTCAACAGGATGCCAGTCTAACCCAGTTTTCCAGCATCCACAACCTACACACTTAAATGTAATTAGGAGGAATCTCTGAATAAGTTTATGGTGAAAGCTTATGTACCATATAGAGGCAGTAAGAGCCAAACACCCTTATCACACTGCATTATCAGACAGGGTAAAAACAAATATTTCTGAGAGTATAACTTAAATAAAATACATAACCAGATAATCGATCTGGTGTTCCACGCATAGCTATTTCTGGAGGTTTTCTTATTTTAGTATTTTAACATCCCTTTCACTTTTAATTTATTTTGCTTGGGAGAATTTTCTTCCTAAATGATGATACCACCATGATCCATGATCTTTTGTTAACTGTTATCCTACAATTAAAGCAGGTATCCCTCAAATTAAATGTGTTCATTCACAGCTTCATCCTTGCATTTTTCCTAGTCTCTATGACTTTTTCAGTTTTCAGTGAAATTTAGCACTACACCATGAAGACTGGAACTGACTGCATTCTTTTACTCTAAAAGCTCCACATCCAGTGGAAGGGCTTTTTGTTTTGTTTTGTTTTGTTTTGTTTTAAGTCCCAAGCTTGTCTCCAATGAAGATTTAATTCACCTGACCCTGTAAAAAAAGCTTATATAGTATATATCTTTTCTTATTAACGTAAAATTTATCTATTTATAAGATGTTTAGTCTGTGAAATGCATTTCATGAAGGTGTGTGAGGAACTAATAAATTTTAAAATTCTGCTAAATTACTATGAATGACTGTTTTAACTTTGCCTGTGGAAAATTATATTAAATTTGTACAAACTTATGTGGAAATACACAGAAAGAATACTGAGTTTATATATCATATATAATTTCATTATTTTTATATATGAGACTAAGTTGATAACCAGAACATGTTGAAGTATGTACAACACTATAAAGCTCACAAATTTTAGTGATTATCATTTATACCCACCTACTTCTGCACCATATAGTGTACTTTGGGAAAAAACAAAAAACAAAAAACGGTCTGTCAAGTAAGTTATTTTTATGTAATATCTTTTCTTTCTTCTTCTTCTTCTTCTTTTTTTTCTTTTTTTTCGTATAAGGTAATTGGCTTCCAAACAGGAGAGGTTGCACTGTTCATAAGAGGCTGCTGCTGCTAAGTCGCTTCAATCATGTCTGACTCTGTGCAACCCTATAGATGGCAGCCCACCAGGCTCCTCTGTCCCTGGGATTCTCCAAGCAAGAGTACTGGAGTGGGTTGCCATTTCCTTCTCCAATGCATGCATGCATGCGTGCTAAGTCACTTTAGTCATGTCCAACTCTGCGTGACCCTATGGACACCAGCCCTCTAGGCTCCTCTATCCATAGGATTCTCCAGGCAACAATACTGGAGTAGGTTGCCACTTCCTTCTCCTTAGTAAGAGGCAGGGCTTGAATTTGATCTTAGCTCTGTTTGATTGCACAGAACATGGTCTGTGATGTAATTTTGTTTTTGTTTTTGTTTTTTTTTTTTTTTAATTTATTTATTTATTTAGTTTTTTTATTTTTTAAATTTTACAATCTTTAATTCTTACATGCGTTCCCAAACATGAACCCCCCTCCTACCTCCCTCCCCATAACATCTCTCTGGGTCATCCCCATGCACCAGCCCCAAGCATGAAATATACCATGCCCATGGATTGGAAGAATCAATATAGTGAAAATGAGTATACTACCCAAAGCAATTTACAAATTCAATGCAATCCCTATCAAGCTATCAGCCACATTTTTCACAGAACTAGAACAAATAATTTCAAGATTTGTATGGAAATACAAAAAACCTCGAATAGCCAAAGCAATCTTGAGAAAGAAGAATGGAACTGGAGGAATCAACTTGCCTGACTTCAGGCTCTACTACAAAGCCACAGTCATCAAGGCAGTATGGTACTGGCACAAAGACAGACATATAGATCAATGGAACAAAATAGAAAGCCCAGAGATAAATCCACACACATATGGACACCTTATCTTTGACAAAGGAGGCAAGAATATACAATGGAGTAAAGACAATCTCTTTAACAAGTGGTGCTGGGAAAACTGGTCAACCACTTGTAAAAGAATGAAACTAGATCACTTCCTAACACCGCACACAAAAATAAACTCAAAATGGATTAAAGATCTAAATGTAAGATCAGAAACTATAAAACTCCTAGAGGAGACCATAGGCAAAACACTCTCAGACATAAATCACAGCAGGATCCTCTATGATCCACCTCCCAGAATTCTGGAAATAAAAGCAAAAATAAACAAATGGGATCTAATTAAAATTAAAAGCTTCTGCACAACAAAGGAAAATATAAGCAAGGTGAAAAGACAGCCTTCGGAATGGGAGAAAATAATAGCAAATGAAGCAAGTGACAAACAACTAATCTCAAAAATATACAAGCAACTTATGCAGCTCAATTCCAGAAAAATAAACGACCCAATCAAAAAATGGGCCAAAGAACTAAATAGACATTTTTCCAAAGAAGACATACGGATGGCTAACAAACACAAGGAAAGATGTGATGTAATTTTGAATTCTTTGGAGATGCTAACAATATATTCAGTGTCCTAAAGTTTAAGATTATTGAATATGAAAGAAACACTATTTGTTAACTGATAATTATTTTTCATTAGGTAATTAGACTAAATTTTATCTTAATCTCTTTGTGTGTGCACATGTATATAAGTGATCACTAAATGTGTCTTGAAAGGAATGGCTCTTTTTCTTACCCACCGTTTTGAGTATATATTTGAATGAATATAATTCCCTTATATAGATACTCCCTCTAGAAATCTATTTTAAATTTAATGTGTCAAATTCATTCGATCCATTTTTTAATTTTAAATTTCAACACATCATCCTTTTTTTAATTCTGATTCTGATAATGACTTTTCCCCATGCTTTTCTTTTTTTTCCTTTTTACTACAGCACTCATTCTTCTATCATATTCTTGTGTTCAATCCTTTTTGGACTCTTTATTATAGATTTCCTAATTTCATGAAGAAAACTCACCACATAAAATATGTAGACTCTTTTTATCTCACTTTAAAAGGAAAGTAAACTTTCTTATTGTGTTTTACAGATAGGAAGATGTTGTACCAAAATAGTGATCTCATTTTGCCTTAATTATAGTGAATGATTTCCCCAGAAAAGAGAACCAGTAAAAATTATATCTTCTAAGAATTCCTCTTTGTCATCAGAGTACACTAAAGGATATTTACAATATATGTTTTAAAATTTAAAACAAGGACTTAAATGTTTAACTTTTGTCATTCTAAATGATGTAGAATCATTGTCAAATAGTAATTCCATCTCCAGGTAGTAGTGATTCTCTTTAGCTCAGTTCAGTCCCTCAGTCGTGTCCGACTCTTTGTGACTCCATGAATCACAGCACGCCAGTCCTCCCTGTACATCACCAACTTTCGGGGTACACTCAGACTCACGTCCATCGAGTCAGTGATGCCATCCAGCCATCTCATCCTCTGTCATCCCCTTCTCCTCCTGCTCCCAATCTCTCAGAGCATCAGAGTCTTTTCCAATGAGTCAACTCTTCACATGAGGTGGCCAAAGTACTGGAGTTTCAGCTTTAGCATCATTCCTTCCAAAGAAATCCCAGGGCTGATCTCCATCAGAATGGACAGGTTGGATCTCCTTGCAGTCCAAGGGACTCTCAAGAGTCTTCTCCAACACCACAGTTCAAAAGCATCAATTCTTCAGCGCTCAGCCTTCTTCACAGTCCAACTCTCATATCCATACATGACCACAGGAAAAACCATAGCCTTGACTAGACTGACTTTAGTCAGCAAAGTAATGTCTTTGCTTTTCAATATGCTATCTAGGTTGCTTATAACTTTTCTTCCAAGGAGTAAGCGTCTCTTAATTTCATGGCTGCAGTCATCATTTGCAGTGATTTTGGAGTCCAAAATAATAAAGTCTGACACTGTTTCCACTGTTTCCCCATCGATTTCCCATGAAGTGATGGGATGAGATGCCATGATCTTCGTTTTCTGAATGTTGAGCTTTAAGCCAATTTTTTTCACTCTCCACTTTCACTTTCATCAAGAGGCTTTTTAGTTCCTCTTCACTTTCTGCCGTAAGGGTGGTGTCATCTGCATATCTGAGGTTATGGATATTCTCCCAGCAATCTTGATTCCAGCTTGTGTTTCTTCCAGTCCAGAGTTTCTCATGATGTACTCTGCATAGAAGTTAAATAAGCAGGGTGACAATATACAGCCTTGACGTACTACTTTTCCTATTTGGAACCAGTCTGTTCCATGTCCAGTTCTAACTGTTGCTTCCTGACCTGCATACAGATTTCATAAGAGGCAGGTGAGGAGGTCTGGTATTCCCATCTCTTTCAGAATTTTCCACAGTTTATTGTGATCTACACAGTCAAAGGCTTTCACATAGTCAATAAAGCAGAAATAGATATTTTTCTGGAACTCTCTTGCTTTTTCCATGATCCAGTGGATGTTGGCAATTTGATCTCTAGTTCCTCTGCCTTGTCTAAAACCAGCTTGAACATCTGGAAGTTTATGGTTCACGTATTGCTGAAGCCTGGCTTGGAGAATTTTGAGCATTACTTTACTAGCATGTGAGATGAATTCAATTGTGTGGTAGTTTGACATTCTTTGGCATTTTCTTTCTTTGGGATTCAAATGAAAACTGACCTTTTCCAGTCCTGTGGCCACTGCTGAGTTTTCCAATTTTGCTGGCATATTGAGTGCAGTACTTTCACAGCATCATCTTTCAGGGTTTGAAACAGCTCAACTGGAATTCCATCACCTCCACTAGCTTTGTTCATAGTGATGCTTTTTAAGGCCCACTTGACTTCACATTCCAGGATGTCTAGCTCTAGAAGAGTGATCACATCATCGTGATTATCACAGAAATAGTGATAATGACACATTGTGATATCACAGATAATCATACATGGTGATTATCACAGAAAACTAATCAGTCTAATCACACTAGGACCACAGCCTTGTCTGACTCAATAAAATGAAGCCGTGACCGCAGAGCAACCCAAGACGGGCGGGTCATGGTGGAGAGGTCTGACAGAATGTGGTCCACTGGAGATGGGAATGGCAAACCACTTCATTATTCTTGCCTTGAGAACAACATGAACAGTATTAAAAGGCAAAATGATAGGATACCAAAAGAGGAACTCCCCAGGTCATTAGGTGCCCAATATGCTACTGGAGATCAGTGGAGAAATAATTACAGAAAGAACGAAGGGATGGAGCCAAGCAAAAATAATACCCAGCTGTGGATGTGACTGGTGATAGAAGCAAGATCCAATGCTGTAAAGAGCAATATTGCATAGGAACCTGAAATGTCAGGTCCATGAATCAAGGCAAATTGGAAGTGGTCAAACAAGAGATGGCAAGAGTGAACGTCGACATTCTAGAAATCAGCAAACTAAAATGGACTGGAATGGGTGAATTGAACTCAGATGACCATTATATCTACTACTGCGGGCAGGAATCCCTCAGAAGAAATGGAGTAGCCATCATGGTCAACAGAAGAGTCCAAAATGCAGTACTTGGATGCAATCTCAAAAACGACAGAATAATCTCTGTTCGTTTCCAAGGCAAACCATTCAATATCACAGTAATCCAAGTCTATGCCCCAACCAGTAACGCTGAAGAAGCTGAAGTTGAACGGCTCTATGAAGACCTACAAGACATTTTAGAACTAACACCCCAAAAAGATGTCCTTTTCATTATAGGGGACTGGAGTGCAAATGTAGGAAGTCAAGAAACACCTGGAGTAACAGGCAAATTTGGCCTTGGAATGTGGAATGAAGCAGGGCAAAGACTAATCGAGTTTTGCCAAGAAAAATGCACTGGTCATAGCAAACACCCTCTTTCAACAACACAAGAGAAGACTCTACACATGGACATCACCAGATGGTCAACATGGAAATCAGATTGATTATATTCTTTGCAGCCAAAGATGGAGAAGCTCTATACAGTCAACAAAAACAAGACCAGGAGCTGACTGTGGCTCATATCATGAACTCCTTATTACCAAATTCAGACTCAAATTGAAGAAAGTAGGGAAAACTGCTAGACCATTCAGGTATGACCTAAATCAAATCCCTTATGATTATACAGTGAAAGTGAGAAATAGATTTAAGGGCCTAGATCTGATAGACAGAGTGCCTGATGAACTATGGAATGAAGTTCGTGACATTGTACAGGAGACAGGGATCAAGACCATCCCCGTGGAAAAGAAATGCAAAAAACCAAAATGGCTGTCTGAGGACGCCTTACAAATAGCTGTCATTCTGTTACAGATATATAAGTCATCTAAAGATGGTAATTTTGATTTTGGTGAAAAATCATATTTATACAGCAAGATTATTTTTTCCCCAATCAGGTACTGCCCACTGCAAGAAGCATATGATGTATTAGACCGGTTGTGATGCAGAAGGAAATGACAACCCACTCCAGTGTTCTTGCCTGGAGAATCCCATGGGCAGAGGAGCCTGGTAGGCTACAGTCCATGGGGTCGTTAAGAGTCTGACACGACAGAACGACTTCACTTTCACTTTTCACTTTCCTACATTGGAGAAGGAAATGGCCACCTACTCCAGTATTCTTGCCTGGAAAATCCCAGGGACAGAGGAGCCTGGTGGGTTGCCTTCTGTGGGGTCACACAGACTTGGACAACACTGAAGCGACAGCAGCAGCAGCAGCAGACCTGTTGTGAAAGTACTTGATAAAGATTTAGAAGTTGATTTTGCTTTAATGTTCTGAGAATGAGTTAGAGAAACTATTTATTTATTAAGTAGCTACAAATGGAACAAAGTCCTTAGGACAAATTTGTGGAAGATTTGCCCCATCATTCTAAGCTCATCCAGCAGCTGAGACACCGAGATTCACTCTAAGCATGAGTGGAAAATCATTACAAAAGCCCATAGTAACGTCACTGAATTCCATGAGTTGCCTGGCTTATCTTCTCCAGAGCAATGCCACGTGCTAAGTTCCAGGCTCTCAAGTATTTATTTTCCAGCAGATGCACTCCTGAATCATGTTTGTGCCAAGTTTTGCATAATGTTTTATGTTCTTTATCAGTACAACAATATTAAAATTTAATAGGAAGTTATCACTGTGGCCAATATAAAAGATTAAGTAGGCTTGTCAGTCTCTTTTCTCGAAAAGAAACCATGGTATTCAGAGAGAATAAAAAAAAGAGAATCAGACAACCAGATGAGGATTCAAATCAATATTATATTCTTCATTTTCTATATCATAAACTGTTTTTCTATCATTCTTAACCACAATGAGACTATAAGAAACTCAATGAATTTATATGTATAAAGATAAAATGTTTTATTTTTTTTCAAAAATAGGGAAAAAGACTTGCCAAAAGTAAACACACAAAAAGTAGGAAACATATTGGAAGTTAGGACTTGATGATGAAATAATTTAAGAAAATATATTTTACAATCTTAGGACTTAAAATATGATATTTAAATGTGAAGGTATGAAGCTAATAGAATTAAATGAAACAGAAATAACTTGAAAATGTATTAAGCCTATAGGTTTATGAAAATAACAATAATAGATGTTACACATTTCATCAGAAAATAATGAAAGTTACAAATATGGTTCTCATTTTTCTTTTCTTTCCATACCTTGTCTCTACAAGGCAGTGATAAACTGCATCAGAAAGCAATTCATCACTAAGATAGTGACTTATCAGAGCACCTGGAGTTGTTTGTACTTGTTCATTGCATTTTGGAAAGTAACAGCCTCCTATCCTTTCTAGGCAAACTGGCTAATTCTTTGAGATTATTCCTTTTCAGTATTTGAGGTGGTCATTCAGTCCTACTGTGCTCAGGTTTAATATGTAAAGCAAGATGTAGCAGATAGCCTATATTACATTAACTGAATTACTTTATTTTTGTTGACTTCACTGCAGTTCCCTCATAGTTCAGTTGCTAAAGAATCTGCCTGCAATGCAGGAGACACTGGTTCAGTTCCTGAGTCAGGAAGGTCCCCTTGAGAAGGGATAGGCTCCCCACTCCAGTATTTTTGAGCTTCCCTTATGGCTCAACAGGTAAAGAATCTGCCTGTAATGTGGGAGACCTGGGTTTGATCCCTGGGATGGGAAGATCCCTGGAGAAAGGAAAGGCTACTCAGTTCATCATTCTGGCCTGGAGAATTCCATGGACTCTATAGCCCATGGGGTCACAAAGAGTCAGACACGACTGAGTGACTTTCACTTCAACTTCACCACATCTTTCTCAGCACACCCTAGCCTCTGACCCTTCTTTAAAGCAGCATGTAAAGCCATAATTATTCACTAAAACCATCAAGAGATTGATCATGTGCTGTTAATTCTATTTTTGTCTCAAGTCCTTCTCTACTCCACCCTGTAGTTTTGTTGCCATGGCAAATTATTTTACCTCAAATTATTTATGGTGCTCATTCCTTTTTGTGAGAATTGAACAAAATCTTGGTGTATTTCTCTAGATTTTCTGTATAAATTACCCTCAATAAGAAAATAAATCTCAGGAAAAAAAAAAAAAAAAAACAAAGCAAAGTGAATCCTAGTTGACTCATGAACCTTGAGTCTCGCTTCATGAAAAATTAGAATGCCAAAGAGGTAATTCTTTGAAAATAAACATATGTTTTGGATGGGTTGAGCTTTAATCAGACTAAGGGCCAAAAGAGAGTTACGTGAAAAGAAAATAAAGCTGTACTGAAAAGTCATTTCAGAAGACTGTTTAAAGGAAGGAGAGAATGAGGCTTAGAGAATAAATAAAGGGCATATTTTTGGAGAGGAAGGGTCTTCACATATTTAAAGAGATATTCCCTCTCCTTTTTTTTTTTTTTTTGTTACTGATGGACAAATAAGACTAAGGGGGTAAAAAATTCTTAATAATTATGCCTCCTCACATATTATTGAATTACTCAAACATAATTTTTTAAACAGTGATTTTTGAAAATAATTTTATTTATTTAGCTGTGCTAGGTCTTCATTGCCGAGCAGGCTTTCCTCTAGTTTTCATGAGCAGGGTCTACTCTAGTTGTGGTGTGTGGGCTTCACTTGTTGATGAGCACAAGCTCTAGAGAGTTCTGACTTCAGTAGTTGCCACTGTGGGCCCAGTAGTTGCAACTCCTGGGCTCTAGAGCATAATCTCAGTAGTTGTGGCACATAGGCTTAGTTGTGGGATGTGGGATCTTCCCAGGCCAGTGATTGAACCCATGTCTCCTGCATTTGCAGGTGGATTCTTTACCACTGAGCCACCAGGGAAACCCTAAAGCATAACACCGGGGAGTCTGGTGGCCTGCCCTCTATGGGGTCTCACAGAGTCGCACACGACTGAAGTGACTTAGCAGCAGCAGCAGCAGCAAAAGGAAGAGTGCATTGGGTGAAATCTAACTAGACAGGTTTTGATTTTGTATTTCATTTGGCTTCTGACTCAGAACCGCCTATTCTAAGTTCCTTAGGGACAAGGTCACATCTGTTTATGCTTGAAAGTGTTTTGAGCCTTAGCTTATAAATAACTCTTTAAAAAGGTAAATAGATTGTAAACTATCTACTACTTTTTGTTTGCCCATGGCGACTATTTCAGCGTGTTGAATATATCAGAGATTCAATAAATACTTTATGGACTAATTGGCACATGAAATTTTGAAAAGCATGTTCTTAGAAATGCAGCCAATAGGACTTCACAGCATACTCAACTTTGTCTCTGCAGATGTTTGGACTTAAACTAATGTGATCTGTCGAATTTGGCACCTTGGCTTAGAAAGGCTTTTTCTACTCCAGGTGGCAATGCCTTGAAGTAATCACAAATGACTGTTTCCCAGCAACGAGGAGAAGAGCCTCCTGCTGCACAGTAATTTCCTCAGTTCTTCTTAACACAAATGGAAAAAAAAAAAAAAAAGGAGATTAACCCTGTTTATTGAGTTTATCGTTTCTATCTTTTGCCCTTCCTGATAGTCTATCATCAATTAAGAATGTATGGAGGAAAATCTGTTTCAATAAAAACTTTGTTATACATATATATATATATATATATATATATATATATAGTATACAAATGTGTATGAATATATACTAGAATGATTGTGAGTAATAGCAAAATCTCACTCAAATTAGATGAAGGAGAAAAGATTGATCCAAAATTGGATTCAAATATGTTTGAATTTTATATGTATTTATGATGTACATATTTTATTATATAATATATATTGTGTGATGTTCATATTTATATATTTTATGATATACATTTTTTGATGTACATATTTCTATCTAACACAAAAGTTTTTATTAGTGGTTAAAACATAGTTTGATTTTCTGAATAACATCATAATATCTCAGCCTACAAAGTGCCAATCTTAAAAATGTGTACATTTAAAAATATAACGCATTCCTGCTCTAATGATTCTTCTATGTATGCAGTCAAGTTACAGAATCTCCATCTGTAACTCAGTGAAACTGATCAGTTTATGATTTTTCACATGGAGGCATCACTGAGAATGCTAGGAAAGGCATTAGCTATTAGCTACATGACAGCATAAGAGGAAGAGACAGAAGGATCCAGTATAACACAATGGCCAGGATCCCAAGCTCTAGAGACAGACTGAATTTGCATCTCAGGTTCAACCACTTATTACATGTATGATTTGAGGCAAATTATTTAGCAATTCTGTAGCTTAATTTCCTCATCTGTAAGTGATAATGGTGACTTTGATGATAGTCTCTACATTTTAATATTTATTTTAATGAATTGATATGTTAATATGACTTAGAATGGAAACTTGGTAAAATAAGCTTCAGATTATTCTAAGCACTTCAGTTATACATACAATTTACATGTATGTGTATGCTCAGTTGTTCGGTCATGCCCGACTCTTTGTTACCCTATGGACTATAGCCTGCCAGACTCCTCTGTCCATGGAAATTTCCAGGCAAGAAAACTGGAGTTGTTTCTGTGCACTGCAATATGCTCCTGGGATGCCCTTACATTTACATACCTATAGGTAAATTAATAGTTGCCTCAATCAAATGTTAGTCAGAAGAATAATGGAACATTTCTATCATCTGAGTTAAATACCTAGTCAACACTTTCTTCCTTATGTTCCATTTAATAGTTAATAACTGATATTGAAAAAATTATGATAATTGTGCAATGTATTTGCATTGTGAATTAATAATGCATATTTTATAATGTACTTTATAATGTAATTGTACTAATAGGTTCAATACCAATATGAGGTCTTAAGTTTATATTTTTGCATATCCTTAAAGAGCAACTCTCTACAAAAAAAAAAAAAAATTAAATAGCATAATGGAAACAGGATATGCAACTTCAAAAGCAGAGGCAGACAGATATCCTACTTTTGATTTGCACAACTAATGTTGAACCAATGAAGATGAAAATAAAAAGAGAGTTTATAACCGAAGGGAATCATAGTCCTCTGCATTTGTATGAAAAGATACGAAGTGCTAAAATTCATTCAGCCTACTAGACCATCTTCTGAAGCTTCACATCACAGAGCTCTTGGATTAGACCATACCTATAGGAAACAAAAGGGTTTCTTTCTTCCAGTTACTGTGGTAAAACTACTGAAAACTCCTGAAATTAACCCCCCTACTAGTCTTTTCTGTCTGCCAAGAAAGACTATACTGGACAAAGAGCAAAACATTGTGATGGCTGTGTAGGACTAAATAAATCTTTCCTTCAGAAAGGAAATTTGGATAACAGAGGACTTAAAAAAAAAAAAAAGCTTCAACAAGTATAGCTGAAACTTTTGCATTGTTTATCAATCTTTGTCACTAATTCTATGTGTTTTCTTATGCTATTGGAGGAAGGGATCTAGCTACAACAGGTAAAGAATTTCAAAAGGTGTGAAAATGTGGGTCATTTGGATGCCAATTAGAAATTAAACTGGTCAAACTCAACCCCTGTCAGTTTCACTGCTTTTGTAAGCTTTCTATATTAAATTTCATAACTTGAAAGGACGAAGAGTGGATGTGCTGTTTTTCAAAAACTTTTTATGATAGAGGGGAAAGGGAGAGGAGAGAATAAAGAAACTTCAAACTAAATGAATCTTTATATATTCAAATGATTGGAAAGTTAGAATTGTACTTTGTGAAGAATATTTTAAGTGCTGTGAGTACATATGGAATATGAAAATAAGATTAATTTAAATAAGCAAATATTAGTTGATCATGTATTACATATCTGGACTTCCAATAGGTGCTTTACATTATGGTAAATATAAGTTGAATTATACATGCCCTCTGATCTTGGAACATAAACATCAAAGATGAACAAAAATAATAAGGTAGGGAGTGATATATGCTATTGAACAAGGTTTTCAAACTATGTATTATTTTTCATGTGAAAAAGAGGAAGAATAGTTTACCCAAGGCTGGAGGAACCACAGAGAATTTCTTTCAGGAGGCAGAATTTGAGATAGAGTTTGCAAAATGGGTAGACCTTAGTTGATACATATGGTAGGGAGTAATAGTCCATATAGAGAAATGTGTGATTAAAAATATAAAGACAAATTTTGATCTGTGTTTCTGGATCTTTGTAAAGTATATATAAGTCAAATGCATATAAAATGGAGGAGTGGGAAAGAAACCATATTAAAAAAAAGTTTAAGTCAAAATTATAGAAGTCCTATTTTGATAAGAAACAGGAAAAAATAAAGTTTTTACATTTTCTAGGCATAGAAACCATTGAAAACTAAATTAGAGTGCCATGAAAAGAGGTATGTCTAGGGGGAGGATATACCTAGTAGTTACTGCAATGGTTATGCCATGCATAACAATATTTTATTAATCAAGACTACAAAATATCTTATATTGAAAATGGTTAGTTCTGAAATCCATAAAGATGTATTTTGAATTATTTTACTTAAATGTCAAAGCATACATGGTTTTGCTACCTTTTTGGTTTATGTTGTTCCTCACTATCAATCACATTGATATACATATATATATATGTTTGTATATATATATATATCCTATATAGTATATCTATAACTATATGTTTTGCAACTCTTAGTAGCACTAGTTGTTAAGAATCCATCTGCCAATGCAAGAGACACAAGAGATGCAGATTCAATCTCTGGGTAGGGAAGAACCCCCAGAGTAGGAAATGGCAATCCACTCCAATATTTTTGCCTCGAAGATTCCATGAGCAGAGGAACCTGGTGGGCTACTCCATGCAGAGTCAGACATGACTGAGCACCTGAGCATGTACATACACCCATCTATGATATAAGTATAGATATACAGATCTTTATTCACCTTTAACCCAGTCACAGTGTTTTGAGGAAACTCTAACCACATGGAGATGACATGTGTATTTTCTCTCTGACAGCTACAGCTAGATCCCTTGATAACATCAACTTTAAGATTTATAGGTCAATGAGCATCCAGATCATTTAATCACCCAGGTTTTAGATTTCTCAGGTGAGGCCTCAAACACATTGGAGCAGAAAGAAACCATCTCTGATGTACCCCTGTCTGAAATTCTTACTGACACTGAGTATGGTGTTCTAGTTTGGCTAAAAGGGGATGACAGAGGATGAGATGGCTGGATGGCATCACTGACTCGATGGACGTGAGTCTGGGTGAACTCCAGGAGTTGGTGATGGACAGGGAGGCCTGGTGTGCTGCAATTCATGGGGTCGCAAAGAGTCGGACACGACAGAGCGACTGAACTGAACTGAACTGAACTGATTCATTGGCTTGTTTAAGAATTATTTATGTTTATTGAAATTTTTCCTGCCTAATCCATCATATTTTAAGAAAGATTTATTTTTAAATCTCTCAGTATTATGTGGATTTTACTACTTATACTTGTGGTTGTAAGAGACCTGTGTATGTGGAAAATTTGTTACTGAGGATTTATGTTATAGAAATTATCATGTCTTCTGATGAAATAAGCCACTATCATTAGATAACTGCCCTCTTTATCTCTGGTAATGTTGTATAACATTTTGTCTGAAATTAATGTGACCATTCCAGCATGCTTTCTATTATAATTGCTTGTTTTTTTTTTCCCACTCTTTCACTCCTTCAGTTTACTTACATTTTAATTCAGTTGTTTGTAAGCAATATCTAGCTGCATTTAATATTTCATCCAATGTAACATTTTCTTTGGATTATATTCCTTATTTTCATTTATCATTACTACTGATATACTTGGATTAATTTCTAAAACCTTATTTGGTTATGCTTATCTTACCCTTTTCCCTTTTTTTTTTTAATTTTTGAATAGATACTTACTTTTATTTCATTTTTCCCTTCAACTAATTTTTAATATGTTTACTAGTTTTGTTATTTCCTCTTGCACCACTGAATTTCGATCTGGGATAGTTATTCTTCTACTTATTTTAGGAATTTTCCTAGAGACAATTTATTACTTAAAAACTGCTTTCTATATTTGGAAGTTGTTTTATTTTTTTTAATATTACTCTTATTCTTGAAATATTTTCTCAGGATGTGTACTTGATGGGACACATTATTCTGTTCTCAATACTGTGAAGATAATTCCCACTGTCCTCAGGCTTCTGTTGCTGTTGAAAAATTATTGGAAAGTCAGGGATTGAATAATGCTTGGTCTTTTGAAAATAGCCTACCTACTTTTTCTCATCAGCTAAGTCAAACAAAGTCACCTTGCTATCTCTGATATCCTGATGAACCATCATACCAATAGTACACTCAGTCATTTTTTTTTATGAGACAAATACAACTGAATAATTTGAAAATACTCTAATAGAACTCTTGTTATTTGAAGGCTAAAAGTTTTAATTTGAAAATGTATGTTGTTGTTCAGTCACTCAGTTGTGTCTGACTCTTTGTGACCCCATGGACAGCAAGCACACCAGGATTCCCTGTCCTTCACCATTTCCCAGAGCTTGCTCAAACTCATGTCCATTCAGTCGGTGATGCCACCCAACCATCTTATCTTCTGTCATCCACTTCTCTTCCTGCCTTCAATCTTTCCCAGCATCGGGGTCTTTCCTTATAAGTAGTCTCTTTGCATCAGGTGGCCAGAGAATTAGACCTTCAGCTTTAACATCAGTCCTTACAATGTATATTCAGGATTGATTTCCTTTAAGATTGCCTAACAATGTATATATAGTGTTTTAGAATTCAAGTGAATTTTTTCATATGAAAGATTTGAGTGAATGACATTGGCTCTGTCTTTTAAGCTCCTCCCTAAAATAATGGAGAAATCTTTGGCAATTTTTTATACTTGGGATGTTTTAAGTGTATGACTTGTTTGAGGACTGGATTTTACAGTCTAATTTTTATTTTACAAGTAAGATTTACTTTACCTCTTTATAGTGAAAAGATGATATTTTTCTATTTATGAAGTACCATTTACAGTCACTTTCCAGCTACAGGAATATCCACTGTCAACATTGCATTTAAAAAAATGCAAGAACTTCAACAATCTTCACATAGAGCTCTCTGATGAAATATTAACTGCTGTTTGTATAGTGCTAATAAATATTTTTGTATAAGTCATTTTGTTTGATCCTTTAGGAAAACCTATGCTTTGTGTATTACTCTTGCCATCACTTTTTCCATAGCACAGGAAAAGATTAGTAAGATTAAATGCTTTCTTAAAGTGGATAAAAATAGTACAAAATTGACACAATCCTTCTAACTTCAAAACTGATGCTTTTATCAGCACATTTTAACATTATTCTCCTAAAAATGTGGAAGCAAATTTCTCCCTGTATTTGATACTTGTGAATACTTTGGGAACCTACAAATTATCCTGAGATACCCTTATTTGAGATTACACTTGACAGAAAGCCACAGTGACATGAATGGGTATTGTTGTCATTTGAATAATAAACATTTAATATAAAATGGTATGTCTTGGTGAAGGGGTTAATGGCTTAATATTTTGAAACTATTTTTCTACCTGCAAAAATCCATAATTTGTGCATTATTTCTTCCGTGAAAAGATAAATCTCTCTCTACATATATTTAATTAATCAATATCCCATCATCCAGGCATAGAGATTCATCCAAGTAACAAGTGTTTATTGAGTATATGTTATGTGCTAAAAACAGGAGGCATAGCAATAAACAAGACAGATGTCATGCAATTATTTTGTAGGTTAGAAAGTTTTAAAAAGTCAATAACATTTCAAATGATAATAAGGATATTAATGGCTACTGGTCTGCCCCACTCTGTTAAGTTTCACAGAAAAAGTTTTATTTTCATGAATGTTTTTGGCACCTTACCTTGATTGTCACTACTCCATGTGAAGGTGGAAAGTATCACAGTCTCTTATTCTTATCTACTTTAGGAATTAACCTACTTCCTAAAATATGTGCCTTATGTTGTCTTCTAAGTAGGCTAAATTTTACATGAGATATTTCAATATTCACTTGTGATGGGTGAATATTTTGCCTTTAATTTTCTTCCCCTTCAAAAGGATTTGTTAAAGTCCTTACCTCAGTACGTCAGAATGTAACATTATTTGGAAATGGGGTTTTTGTAAAGAAAATCAAGTTAAAATGCTGTCATTATGGTGGGCTCCACTACCATATGACTGGTGTCATTAATAAAAGGAGACATGTGGTTACTGAGACAGACACACATATAGGAAAGGCAACGTAAAGACCCAGGGAAAATACCAAGTGAAGATGGAAGGTTGGAGGGCTACATCTTCAAGGCAAGAACACCTGGTGGTGCAAGAGCTAGGACAGAGGCAGGGAACTGATCATTCCCAAGAGCTTTCAGAGAGCCTGAAGTTCTGCCAACACGTTGCTCTCAAGACTTCTGGCCTCTTGAACCAGTCAGTTTGTGGGACTTCGTTATGGTAGCCCTAGGAAACTAATCTAGTGAGTAAACTGTCCACATTATGAAATTCAGAAAAAAAAAAAAAGAGAGAGAGAGAGAGAGATTCAAAAAAATAAAAAAAGAAATACACTTACTTTCAAATAAAAGGTGAGATTTCCAGGATACTAGAAGGGAAAGAAAAGTATCACAAATAGCACATGATGCTCTTTAATCAAGTGGGAGAAATGCCTCATCATTGGGTTGTGGCTTTCTCTTATACATGTTTGGCTAAAACTGGAAAGCTAGTGGGACTGAAAAACCACAGAGTGGCCTTAAAAATGATTTATTTATTTTACTGGCTAGGCCTGAATTTCAGAGTCATCAAGAGACTTCTATAACTAAGACTGAACAAACAGAGTAACATATGAGGAGGATAAATTCCAGTGTTTTTTTTTTTTTTTTTTTTTTTTAACTTTAATGGAGAAGATTTAAAGGATGTTGTTTAGACTTTATGTCCTTTGGGACTTTATTTCCCTAGGAAATTCATAGTAAAAAGGAGTTTTTATTCAAATTTTTGGAAATTATATATTAAGTTTTATGATCGAATTGCCTTTATGATTTTATTTGTGATTCACAATTATACTCCTGCAGTAAGTGATGCCAACTGAAGACTAAATAGCATACAACATTCATGCTTAAAATAATGATGGTAAATAATGCCCTTCATATATTTTCTTTAAAAATATATTTTACTAAATTTTTAATAAGTTATTTTTACTAAATATTGAGACTATTTTTCCCTATTTTTTTTGCCATTATTTTTATTCACTACACTAATTATTCTTATTTTATATTTGAAAACACTTGGTATGTGAATACAAAAGCATTTTTACTTGAGTGTGATGAGAAAAGGAATGAGCAAGCTGGGAGCTTAAAAGTAAATATTCTGGTGTTTCTCAAATTGTTTTCCTTAAACAGTAGACTGTTGTGAGGTGATAGTCTTCAATGATCTGATTTAATAATGCAAGTTTCCAAATTTAATGAAAAACTTTATGTGATGTAAGCTAAGGCTCGGTCTATCCAGTATTATGAAGTCTTGTAATGATTAACAGCACTGACAAAAGGAAAGGAAAGGTAGCACAGTCGTGTCTGACTCTTTGTGATCTCATGGCCTGTAACCTGCCAGGTCTTCTGTTCATGGAATTCTCCAGGCAAGAGTACTGGAGTGGGTTGCTATCCCCTCTCAATGGGGTCTTCCCAACACAAGCATCAAACCTGGTTCTCCTGCATTGCAGGCAGATTCTTTACCAACTGAGCTTCTAGGGAAGCCCCAAACAACACTGAAATATCCACTAGATCAAAATATCCAATGAAAAATAAATCATTTTGTTAGTATGACTCATCCTCTCTCCACTGTTGATTCCTCTTCCTCAGTAAGATACCTTTCAATGAAAGACAAAAAAGATAAGGAAAATGCTAGAAAGGCAAAATAAGTTTTCAGGTTTTATGTAGTGGTAAAAAGATACTATATTACAAATATTTAGTGATTTTGAACTATGAAAGCGACAATAATGTACACCTCTAATTTAAAAGCATTTCCTTTTCTTGAATACTTACTAGTATATCCAGTCCTATGCCAGAAACATTGCATAGATTGTTACATTTGTGAAAGAAAGTGAAGTCGCTCAGTCCTGTCCAACTCTTTGCAACCCCATGGACTGTAGCCCACCAGGCTCGTTGTGTCCAACTCTTTGCAACTCCATGGATTGTAGCCCACCAGGCTTCTCCATCCATGGAATTTTCTAGGCAAGAGTACTGGAGTGGGTTGCCATTTCCTTCTCCAGGGGATCTTACAGACCCAGGGATCAAACCTGGGTCTCCCGCATTGCAGGCAGACGCTTTACTGTCTGAGCCACCAGGGAATCCCTATATTTCTTCAATACTTTCTAGTATATCCAGACCTATGCCAGAAACATTGCATAGATTGTTACATTTAATTAAAAAGAAATCCACATTAGTATTTCTTTCTTAACATTTTCCTTCTCTGAAATGCGGAAGGAAAAGTTACTAAAGGATGATTATATATAATGTCTACAATAGATGATTTTAAAGCTAAAATTTGAACCCCTTTCATTGTTTCTAAAGCTTATATTCTTATCATATAGTTATCCTGACTTTATTATGTAAAATCTCAATGATTTTAATAACTGATTATGCCAATTTGGTGTGTTACACAAGCTTTATTTCTCTCTGGTACTAACTATTCAGTTCACAGCTCATTAGTACCTTAACTTAAAATGTAGAAAGGGAACTAGAGCACTAGGCAACAGATGAAATTTGCATTTGTAGAAGATTTAGTATGAATGAACATGAAAACTAATTGCTAACCTAAGACCTCTTTTTTTAACTAATGTTTTATTTGAATTTTTGGGTTATAGGTGCAGCTCAACTTTCTATTCTATTTCTTTCTCTTATAACCATACAGAATAACTGAATTATTGGGGTTAGACTTTTCCAACAATTATCAGTTATCTGGCTATCTATCAATTTCACAAACATATACCCACAAACAGCAAATAATAGACAATGTTTTTCTTTCAATATGCTAGCTTGTAATGTGTCATATTTTACTCTTAAATGTCAAAATATAATGTATTTCTTTAAATTCTTACAATTAATTTTTGGCATTTATGAATGAAATGAAGTGAAAGATTTTCATTTCAACAACAAACATGCAAGTTTTTTTGAAATTTCCAGCTTCATATTTCTTTTTATGAATGCAATATTCTGTAACATGTAATACCTCTAAGATCACTGTTCTAGTTTATAAAAATCCATATTACACTCTTAGGCTTCATATAAATGCAATAATCACTTCATTTCTACTTTAGAGATTAAGAGCTTTAGATTTATGATTTTCCCACTGCAAGAATGATCAAGGACTTTATTTTACTTTATTTTCTATGCATGGGGTAAATTAAGCAAGCTCATGTTGTAACCAATATGTTATTTTCAGTTACAAATAGAGCTAGGCAAACATTTGAAAAAAGTTAGAAATTTTGACTGTGCTTTGAGGACTATTGCTTCAAATTATTTCCAAACTCAATTTACTTCACTCTTTTTTGTTCCCTTATAAAAGAGCCTTATAATTACAAACATGCAGAGAAAATTTAAAATTCAGTTTTATATTGTTAGAACTATCATTATGATAATAGCATTTCTCAGAGTTGGACTGCATCTTAAGACAGCCATACCAAGATTTCAATAATAACCAAATTCCATTTGTTTCCTAAAATTACTTGAAATCTCTTTCACAATATTATTATTTCACAATATTATTGCTGTATTGAACATGTTAATAACAATGTAGATATCTTCACAACACTGTATATAATTATAGATAATCCTATAGGACAGACCTAATACAATTTGTCACCTATTTACATAGTGTTGTTAAATCAAATGTTGATTCAGTACATACATGTATATATTAGGTGGCCATTTAAATTTTTACTTGTATTTAATGTTCTAAAATAACTGCCTTTGAGATTTTGCCTTAACTGGTAAAAATTATCCATCTTGTTATGGAATGTTACCTTCAAATTCATCAGGAGAGAGGAGATAATGAAAGTAATGAAGGAGAGACATTTGAAGGAATAAGTCAATAAGGCTTGGGGAAGGAAGAGAAGAAAAAGGAAACTAGAGAAAATGAGAGAGGAAGAAAAGAGATACTGGGAGAAATATTTTCAATCTATTGTGTTGATAAGAATATACTCATAAGGATTTTGCTAAGACTTTTAATAATTTTACATGAAAGTAAATAATATGTCCCCCAATACTAGAAATATCAGTATTAGATGGCTTACAGCAATATTTGATAACATCAAATTAAGTTGAGAATAATGGATGATAATTTGCAAACCTCAGGAACTTTCTAGGTGTTATCTAAAACTGGCACCCATATGCAAAGGGCAGCAAGAAGCCAAGGAAAGAGGCAAACCCCTACAGATTGGTTGGGGTCAGGTTTAATAAGTAGCAGAACTTACCTATGAGGATTGTCTTATGAGAGACCCCAAGAGGTATAGATTTCTGCATCTGCCTGGAAACCTTGAAAGTTTATATAGAGTTATAATTGGGTTCAGTCATGTATGCTATCCAGATGATCTCAGCATCCCATTTCTATCTCAGTGCTGTACCCGTGGGGCAACTTCTGGGAACTGGGAAGGCAAGCAAAGCACATATTCCAAAGACAGGTGAACGGGTGGGAAGCCTCCAACTGCCACGGTCCAACTCAAGGTCAACCAATGAGTCATGTCTTTTCAATGACCGGCCCCAAAAATAGATTTTATTAGAATTAAGGGTTTATTTTATGAGCAAAGGCTTATTTACTATTGTGCTATTAGAACATTTTCAGCAAAAATAATTATCTTATCATTTTAGTTATATTTGAAAGTGAAAAAAAAATCAACATAATGGTAATCAGTGAATTGTAAAGTACTTAGTAAATCCTGCAAGGTGAAAATATTGATTGATCAAGATCATAACTAGTATGTAGGAAAATTCTTACACTCAAGTGAGCCTATGTTTATTATCTATGAACATATAAAAGTGTAGGTTAAGTAAGCTTGCATATTTAAAGTTATTTTATGTTTTGTTTGAAGTAGAATACAAATGAATTGCAGGAATAGAGTGGCAGAGGTAGAGAATTGCCGGGGTCCAGCGCCGGTGGATCCAGGGTAATTTGAAGCTGTGGACGGAATCGGCGTCCTGGAAAAAACTTATTTAATTACAGATATAGAGGGAGATTAGAAACAGATAGTGTAGTAGGAAAATTAATGGAGAAAAAGAGGCTGAATAACTGGTTTACGTGGAATACTAATCACCACCTACGAAGGTCACAGGCGTCTTTCCGTTCTCCCGAGGGAAAGGAGGCACTGAGGCCTCTCCGGTCCAATCTTAGAAGCCCCGGCAAAGTTAGTAGGCTTGGTGCGTACCTTCGTACAGGAATTCAGCCAGGAAAACGGGAGTGAGAAAGAAACGACACGAGGGAATCAGTCTTTCCAGAAACTGATCCGATTTCTTTATTTTTCAGGTTTGTTTATATACCTTTTTGTTATACATAGGGATGAATACAGAGTCACGCAGGGGTCAGCAGACCTGACCCTTGTCACAATCAGGTGCTTCATATAAAATTATACAAAGGTCTTATGGGTTTTTACATCATCTTCTAGCCATGAGGTCTGCTGACATTTTATGGCCCTTTCTGATACTGGTCAGTTAACTAGAAAACTTATTTTTCCAGGGGTGATTTTTTCTTAAATCAGGCACCACCCTCCAAATAAAGTTGCATTCCTATAGGATGAGGGTGTAGTGAGTTACAATCAAGAAAAGAATTTACTTAACCTAAGGTTTAACATGATTAATCTTAAAGGGTTAATACTTATTTCTCCTATATGCTAGTTATATTCATTATAATGGCAGGAATATGGAGATTTAGCAGCAAATATTGGCTCAACAAATGTAAACCCTTCATCAATGTTCCCCTTAAGATCTATTTTGTCTTAAGATAGTGATAAAGTTACATTTTTACATAGCATAGTGATTTATAACAAAGTACAGTGATCTATAACAAAAGAGAAAATTCATTAACTCAAAAAGTCTAGTATCACTAACATCAAAAAACTCTCTATTTCCTTTTCTATATTCCAAATACATTGATTAATATATTCCCAGGTGCCTAAGGATATGGAGGCCTGATGGCAATCATTGACTCATCAATGAAAAAAGCCCTACGCTAATACTCCAAACTCTCTGTGCTGTTTATGGTTGAGAGGTTGTCACACGAGCTAGTCTGTCAGCAGAGAGGTTTGACCTGAGACATCCTTGTCACACCCAGGGCAGGGAATTAGCAGTAATTATTGGCAGGACAAATGAAAAAACCCTTCACCAATATAATTCCTAATCAACCTACTAATACTATACTAATGATCTTCTAACTTCTCAAAAGAGTCTGTATTTAGAAAGTTTTAAAACATCCCGTGCCTCTCACAGTTGGGAGGCTGTAAACAATCACATGCGGCTGGATGAGCCTGATCAGGCAGGCCAGAGAACCTTCAGAGTTCATAAGTTGAAACACTCTTGTCACGCCCAGGAATTTTTATTAACTTGGAGCTGCAAGTTAACTCCTTCTCCAAGAGAAATGGTTATGGGGGAGAGCCCCCCATAAAGTACTCTGGTTTTGGGGGTAGATGCTCGGGAACAGGGGGTTTCCTGAGGCTTGATCACGCCTTTGCGTATGCCAAGCTTCCTTCCTCATTACCTTTGCCATGGGCGGAGTTCCTCATGCTGGCCCCCGGCAGAGAATGGACTTGTGGACACAGTGGCAGAAGGCAAGGAGGGGGTGGATTGAGAGAGTAGCATTGACATATATGCACTACTCTGTATCAAATAGCTAGTGAGAAGCTGCCGTATAGCACAGGAAGCTTAGCGCGCTGCTCTGTGAAGATACAGAGAGATGGAATGGGGGTGAGGGATGGGAGGAAGGCTTAAGAGGGAAGGGATATATGTATGCTTATAGCTGATTCATGTTGTACAGCAGAAGGTAATACAACATTGTAAAGCAGTTTTTCTCCGATTAAAAACAAAGAATATGTACCACAGCTTTCTTATCCATTCATCTGCTGATGGACATCTAGGTTGATTCCATGCCCTGGCTATTATAAACAGTGCTGTGATGAACATTGGGTGATACTGGATGCTTGGGGCTGGTGCACTGGGACTACCCAGAGGGATGGTACGGGGAGGGAGGAGGGAGGGGGGTTCAGGAAAGGGAACACGTGTATACCTGTGACGGATTCATGTTGATGTATGGCAAAACCAATACAATATTGTAAAGTAATTGACCTCCAATTAAAATAAATAAATTTATATTAAAAAAACAAAGAATACAAGTGAATCTTTTGAGTACTTATAGATAATTTTAACAAAAACTTAGCAGCTGCTAACTGTATAAAGACAAGACAGACCAAGGAATAACATGTAACATAATGGCTTAAATTATTCTGTGAAAGTGACATTAATATGTAGACCTTTATTTCCTGCTGGAGATTTTATTCTACAAATGTACCATTGCTTTGGAGATTAAGCTAATGTAAACTTTCCTTATAAATACAATGACGACTTTCAAAAAGAAAATACTTTTCTAATAACTTCACTATATAAGAGAAATCTGAATTATATAATTTTAATGATCATCCCAATCAAATTTAATTAATTTCCATTACCTTGGTTATTAGGTGAAACTAATAAAATTATATTTCATGTAAACTAGCATTTTCCATAAGCAAAAAGCCTGGATAATATGAGAGATACTTATTATACTGGTTATGTTTCTAATCAACTTCCAACAGGGAGTCCTTTTAGTGTAGGTAATTTTCCTTGTAGAAACATCAGTTAACTCTCTCTGATAAATCTACCTAGAAGTGGTGAGCCACTTTAAATCTCCAACTTCTTAAAGAGTTTGTGATATGGCCATTAATCATTATCAGCTAACAGATGTATTAAAATTTATCACTCTTCTAAAACTCTCCTGTCGATTTGGACCCAGGCCAGGGTGGGCCCTTTTCACATAAAATGGAATAAAACAGACATGCACATAGACTCATTTCAATTCGGCCTGTCTCACCGCAATGACTTGAAAAATGTATTCAATAAATTGTGTTCACAGATTTATGACCACCGGATCTTTCCCCTTTTGTCTAGAACTAAAAGCAGATATTTAACCGAACTAGATTCTTGTGCTGCTTTCAGTGCTCCATCTAAAGCAATATTTGAAGGATGCAATCACAGAAGAAAAAAAAAAAAAGTAAAATAGGAAAGAATACCAAGTATGTTTGATGTGCCCTTCATACACATTTTTTTTCCCCACAATGTCATGACTGCCAACTGCATTATCAATGGCTTCAGGAAATGACTAAAAGGTGAAGGGAATAAAAAATTCAGTTTAAAAGGGACAAAATTAACTCATCTCAAGTGTTTTTGATGCTTCTTTGCTATTTTATGGTCATATAATTGATAGTGTCTCAATCTCTGTGATCTCTAGATCCAGGTTTTGCTTTTCTCAGTTTCTTTAGAAAAGAAAGAAATGCTGTCTATTTTTCATGCATAAAGAGCTTTATAGCTTGTGTGTAAATATTTGTATCTCTTTACCCAATGTAAACCATAGTTAAAGCTTTTCTTGTGTTTCTTTGTACATTCTCAGATGCAGTGTTTGAGAGTCATAGTCTCACATCACTGAAATTCTTCAGCTCCAGAATAATGGGTAGCAATTTTGTTTAATATCTAGAGAAATTATTTTTTTATCCTTGCAGAGATTTAATACATATACATACAAAGGAAATGTATAATTTTTCTCCCCTCTTTAATTCAAATGGTAGCATGTTCTTTTCCTTGTTACATTTACATAAAATATACATGTTGAAAAATTTTCCATATGGCTACATGGAGTGCTCTCCCCTTTTCTGTGGTAGAAAACACATAACATAAAATATTTCTTCTTGACTATTTTTAAGCATGCAACAGATCTCTAGAATTTTTTTTTTTTCAAAACAGAAACTCTGTATTTATTGAACAGCAACTCCCCTTTGCCCAGCCCATGACAACCACAATTCTAATGTCTAAGAATAGGTAACTATGCTGTTGCTGCTTCTAAGTCACGTCAGTCGTGTCTGACTCTGTGCGACACCATAGATGACCTCCTACCAGGCTCCTCTGTCCCTGGGATTCTCCAGGCAAGAACACTGGAGTGCGTTGCCATTTCCTTCTCCAATGCATGAAAGTGAAAGTGAAGTCGCTCAGTTGTGTGTGACCCTCAGCGACCCCATGGACTGTCGCTTACCAGGCTCCTCCGTCCATGGGATTTTCCAGGCAAGCGTACTGGAGTGGGTGCCATTGCTTTCTCCGTAGGTAACTATAGACACCTATAGATACCTCTAATATGTGAAATCATGCAGTATTTGTCTTTTTTGTGGTTGGCTTATTTCATTTAACCATATATAGTCCAGTTTCATCCATGTTGTATCATATGACAAGATTCCTTTCTTTTTAAGGCTAAATAATATGTACTGCATGTATGTATTAACACCACAATTTCTTTATCCATTCCTCAGTCAAAGAACATTTAGTTGGCTTCCATATCTTGGCTATTGTGACTAATGCTGAAATAAACGTGGGAGCACACATTTGTCTTTAAAATCCCGAATTCAGTTTCTTTGAATATATAACAGAAATGAGATTGGTAGATAACACTGTAGTTTTAATTTTTTGAGAAAATTCCACATGATTTTCCATGGTGGCTGCACCATCTTACATGCCTACCAACTGAAGCCAACAGTTCCAGTTTTCTCACATTGCTGCCAACACTTGTATTTCCTATTTTTGTGATTCAGTTCAGTTCAGTTCAGTCACTCAGTCATGTCCGACTCTTCACGACCCCATGAATCACAGCTCACCAGGCCTCCCTGTCCATCACCAACTCCCGGAGTTCACACAAACTCATGTCCATCAAGTCAGTGATGCCATCCAGCCATCTCATCCTCTGTCCTCCCCTTCTCCTCCTGCCCCCAATCCCTCCCAGCATCAGGGTCTTTTCCAATGAGTCAACTCTTTGCATGAGGTGGCCAAAGTATTAGAGTTTCAGTTTCAGCATCAGTCCTTCCAATGAACACCCAAGACTAATCTCTTTTAGGATGGACTGGTTGGATCTCCTTGCAGTCCAAGGGACTCTCAAGAGTCTTCTCCAACACCACAGTCCAAAAGCATCAATTCTTCGGCACTCAGCTTTCTTCACAGTCCAACTCTCACATCCATACATGACCACTGGAAAAACCATAGCCTTGACTAGACGGACCTTTGTTGGCAAAGTAATATCTCTGTTTTTGAATATGCTATCTAGGTTGATCATAACTTTCCTTCCAAGGAGTAAGTGTCTTTTAATTTCATGGCTGAAATCACCATCTGCAGTGATTTTGGAGCCCCCCAAAATAAAGTCTGACACTGTTTCCACTGTTTCCCCATCTATTTGCCATGAAGTGATGGGACCAGATGCCATAATCTTCATTTTCTGAATGTTGAGCTTTAAGCCAACTTTTCCATTCTCCTTTTCACTTTCATCAGGAAAGTGCCAGGCTGCATCGGCACAGGAGCGGCCAAGAGGAGCTACCCCATGCCCAAGGTCAGGGCAGCAGCTGAGACGAGCTACCACACACCTGAGGTCAGGGGAGGCAGCCAAGAGGAGCAACCCCACATCCAAGGAGCAGCCACTGCATGGGCGCAGAGGGGCCAAGAGGAGCTACTCCACTTTCAAGGTCAGGAGAGGCAGCCGTGAAGATATACCCCTCATCCAAGGTAAGGAGCAGCAGCTGTGCTTTCCTGGAGCAGCCGTAAAGAGATACCCCACATCCCAGAACAACAGAATGATCTCTGTTCGTTTCCAAGGCAAACCATTCAATATCACAGTAATCCAAGCCTATGCCCCAACCAGCAACGCTGAAGAAGCTGAAGTTGAATGGTTCTGTGAAGACCTACAAAACCTTTTAGAACTAACACCCAAAAAAGATGTCCTTCTTCTTATAGGGGACTGGAATGAAAAAGTAGGAAATCAAGAAACACCTGGAGTAACAGGCAAATTTGGCATTGGAGAATGGAATGAAGCAGGGCAAAGGCTAATAGAGTTTTGCCAAGAACACACTGGTCATAGCAAACACCTTCTTCCAAGAACAGAAGAGAAGACTCTACACGTGGACATCACCAGATGGTCAGCACCCAAATCAGATTAATCATATTCTTTGCAGCCAAAGATAGAGAAGCTCTATACAGTCAGCAAAAACAAGACCAGGAGATGACTATGGCTCAGATCATGAACTCCTTATTGCCAAATTCAAACTTAAATTGAAGAAAGTGGGAAAACCACTAGACCATTCAGGTATGACCTGAATCAGATCCCTTATGATTATACAGTGAAAGTGAGAAATAGATTTAAGGGACTAGATCTGATAGAGTGCCTGATGAACTATGGATGGAAGTCCATGACATTGTACAGGAGACAGGGATCAAGACCATCCCCATGGAAAAGAAATTTTTGTGATAGTGGCCATCAAACAGGTATGAGGTGACACCCCATTGTGGTTTTAATTTGCATTCCCCGGATACTTAGCTATGTTAAAGAACTTTCATGTGCTTTTGGGATATTCATTCTTTTCTCCATGTCTATTCAACTCCTTTGGCCATTCTACAGTGAAGTTTATGTTGTTGTTTATGTAATTATTATGCATTTATGTTGTTCTTGAGTTATAGAAATTTATATATTCTGGATATTAAATTCTTATCAGATACATGGTTTGCAAATAATTTCTGCCATTCCATAGATTGCCTTTGTTCATTCTTTTCTTTGCTTCACAGAAGTTTTTAAGATTGATGTAGTCCCACTAGTGTATTATTGATTTTGTTGCTTGTGTTATTGTGATATCCTATAAAGGTTTGCCAAATCCAGTGTCATAGAGCTTTTCCCCTATGTTTTTTCTAGGAAAATTTATCTTCAAGTTTTAGGCCTTTAATGTATTTGTAATTTCTCATATATGATGTAACCTAGGGTTCACCTTCATTCTATTGCATATGAATATCCAGTTTTCCCAACGCCATTTGTTCCAAACAATATCCTTTGCCCATTTTGGCAAACTTGTCAAAGGTCATTTATGAAGTGATGACATTTTTCTGTGCTTTCTATTTGTTTTCCTCTTTCTGTATATCTGTTTTTTATACCAGTACCACAATATTTAAATTACTGTAGGTTTGTACTAGGTTTTGAAATCAGAAAGTGTAATTTTTGAATCTGTGTTTTCTTTCTCAAGGTTGTTTTTGATATTTGATATCCTTTGAGATTCCATATCAATTTTAGAATTTTATTTCTATTTCTGCAAAAAAAAAAAAAATTCCATTGAGACTTTGATAGGGATTCCCTTGAATCTGTAGATCACTTCGGGTAGTATGAATATTTTAACAATATTTTTTCTAATCTATGAACATTTAATGTCTTTCCATTTATTGGTGTCTTCATTAATTTCTGTTAGCAATATTTTGTAATTTTCACAAGTCGTTTGCCTTGTGATTTTTTTTTCTTTTGTTGTTAAATTAGTGTATGTTAAAAAGAGTCTTGGAATCTTGAGTGGAGAGTGATGGTTCAAAAAAGACCACAAAGGAAGGTGAAATAGGGGTTTAATATTCACAGGTCCTGAAGAAGGTACACAGCATGCCTTGAGGGGCATTGCAAGGAGGTCCAGGCAAAGTACAGGCAGACAGTGAGCCACAGGACCTGGGAAACATTCCTTTATTAGGGTTTGCAGATAGAATGCTTTGTGGTTCTGGGCTAAGCCTGAATTTATCAATTCAGAACAGAACAGAAATGTTCTGGTAATATTCCAGGGGCTATTATTTAAGGGATACACAAGGGAAAGAGCTAGAAGACAGAAGAGACTGTTTATTACAAGGGGCATTGAGGAAATCATATCAGGAACTTATATTTACCTGTGACTCAGTGAGATGTTATCTAAGGCATGTCCTTGAAAGGGAAAGAATGACATGTCAAGCCCCCTGCAGGCTACTTAGCTTCACAAAACGAACACAATATTATAGTGAAAGTGAAGTTCGCTCAGTCTTTTCTGACTATGGAATTCTCCAGGCCAGAATACTGGGGTGGGTAGCCTATCCTTTCTCCAGCCTATCTTACCCACTCAGGAATTGAACTGAGATCTCTTGTATTGCAGGTGGATTCTTTACCAACTGAGCTAAAGGGAAGTCCTTATGGGGTAGTTTAAATTCTCAACATGCCTGTTCATTAAGTTTATCCCTAAGTGTTGTGTTTCTTTTTCTTTTTCTTTTTTTTTTTTTATTCTGTTCTAAATGGGATTGTGGTCTTAACTTGCTTTTCAGATAGCCCATTGTTAATGTATAGAATTATAAATACTTTGTTGTGTATATGTGTAGGCTGTTAGTTTGTTGACTTTGTGGACTAGTCCTCCTAACTTTGTGTGTGTGTGGAATATATAGTTTTCTACATCTTCAGTTCAGTTCAGTCACTCAGTAGTGTCTGACTCTTTGCGACCCCATGAATTGCAGCACACCAGGCCTCCCTGTTCATTACCAACTCCTGGAGTTCACTAAGACTCACGCCCATTGAGTCAGTGATGCCAACCAACAATCTCATCCTTGGTCGTCCCCTTCTCCGCCTGCCGCCAATCACTCCCAGCATCAGAGTCTTTTCCAATGAGTCAACTCTTCTCACGAGGTGGCCAAAGTACTGGAGTTTCAGCTTTAGCATCATTCCTTCCAAAGAAATCCCAGGATTGATCTTCAGGATGGACTGGTTGGATCTCCTTGCAGTCCAAGGGACTTTCAAGAGTCTTCTCCAACACCACAGTTCAAAACCATCAATTCTTCGGTGCTCAGCTTTCTTCACAGTCCAACTCTCACATCCATACATGACCACAGGAAAAACCATAGCCTTGACTAGACGGACCTTAGTCGGCAAAGTAATGTCTCTGCTTTTGAATATGCTATCTAAGTTCGTCATAACTTTTATTCCGAGGAGTAACCCGTCTTTTAATTTCATGGCTGCAGTCACCACCTGCAGTGAGTTTGGAGTCCAAAAAAATAAAGTCTGACATTGTTTCCATTCTTTCCCCATCTATTTGCCATGAAGTGATGGGACAGGATGCCATGACCTTCGTTTTCTGAATGTTGAGCTTTAAGCCAACTTTTTCACTCTCTACTTTCAATTTCATCAAGAGGCTTCTTAGTTCCTCTTTACTTTTTGCCATAAGGGTGGTGTCATCTGCATATCTGAGGCTATTGATATTTCTCCCAGCAGTCTTGATTCCAGCTTGTACTCCTTCGAGCCCAGCGTTTCTCAGGATGTACTCTGCATATAAGTTAAATAAGCAAGGTGACAATATACAGCCTTGATGTACGCCTTTTCCTATTTGGAACCAGTCTGTTGTTCCATGTCCAGTTCTAACTGTTGCTTCCTGACCTGCATATAGGTTTCTCATGAGGCAGGTCAGGTGGTCTGGTATTCCCATCTCTTTCAGAATTTTACACAGTTTATTGTGATCCACACAGTCAAGGCTTTGGCATAGTCAATAAAGCAGAAATAGATGTTTTTCTGGAACTCTCTTGCTTTTTTGATGATCCAGCGGATGTTGGCAATTTGATCTCTGGTTCCTCTGCCTTTTCTAAAACCAGCTTGAACATCTGGAAGTTCACAGTTCACATAGTGCTAAAGCCTCTCTTGGAGAATTTTGAGCATTACTTTACTAGGGTGTGAGATGAGTGCAATTGTGCGGTAGTTTGAGCATTCTTTGGCATTGCCTTTCTTTGGGATTGGAATGAAAACTGACCTTTTCCAGTCTTGTGGCCACTGCTGAGTTTTCCAAATTTGCTGGCATATTGAGTGCAGCACTTTCACAGCATCATCTTTCAGGATTTTAAATAGCTCAACTGGAATTCCTTCACCTCCACTAGCTTTGTTCATAGTGATGCTTTCTATGGCCCATTTGACTTCACATTCCAAGAAGTCTGGCTCTAGATGAGTGATCACACTACTGTGATTATCTTGGTCTTAAAGATCTCTTCTGTACAGTTCTTCTGTGTATTCTTGCCACCTCTTCTTAATATCTTCTGCTTCTGTTATGTCCATACCATTTCTATCCTTTCTCGAGCCCATCTTTGCATGAAATGTTCCCTTGGTATCTCTAATTTTCTTGAAGAGATCTCTAGTCTTTCCCATTCTATTGTTTTCCTCTGTTTCTTTGCATTGATCACTGAGGAAGGCTTTCTTATCTCTCCTTGCTATTCTTTGGAATTCTGCATTCAGATGCTTATATCTTTCCTTTTCTCCTTTGCTTTTTGCTTCTGTTCTTTTCACAGCTATTTGTAAGGCCTTTTCAGACAGCCATTTTGCTTTTTTGCATTTCTTTTTCCTTGGGATGATCTTGATTCCTGTCTCCTGTACAATGTCACGAACCTCTGTCCATAGTTCATCAGGCGCTCTATCTATCAGATCTCATCCCTTTAATCTATGTCTTACTTCCATTGTATAATCATAAAAGTGAAGTCGCTCAGTCGTGCCCAACTCTTTGGGACCCCATAGTGCCCTGCACCAAGCTCCACCGTCCATGGGATTTTCCAGGCAAGAGCACTGGAGTGGGTTGCCATTTCCTTCACAAGGGAATCTTCCTGACCCAGGGATTGAACCCAGGTCTCCCGCATTGTATACAGACGCTTTACCATCTGAGCCACCATGTCATACCTGAATGGTCTAGTGTTTTTCCCCATTTTCTTCAATTTAAATCTGAATTTGGCAATAAGGAGTTTATGATCTGAGCCACAGTCAGCTCCTGGTCTTGTTTTTGTTGACTGTATAGAGCTTTTCCATCTTTGGCTGCAAAGAATATAATCAATCTGATTTTGGTATTGGCCATCTGGTGATGTCCATGTGTAGTCTTTTCTTGTGTTGTTGGAAGAGGGTGTTTGCTATTTTCTTGGCAAATCTCTATTAGCCTTTGCCCTGGTTCATTCTGCATTCCAAGGCCAAATTTGCCTGTTACTCCAGGTGTTTCTTGACTTCCTACTTTTGCATTCCATTCCCCTGTAATGAGAAGGACGTCTTTTTTGAGTGTCAGTTCTAAAAGGTTTTGTAGGTCTTCATAGAACCGTTCAACTTCAGCTTCTTCAGCATTACTGGTTGGGGTATAGAGTTGGATAACTGTGATATTGAATGGTTTGCCTTGGAAATGAACAGAGATCATTCTGTCGTTTTTTAGATTGCATCCAAGTATTGGATTTCGGACTCTTTTGTTGACCATGATGTCTGTGGGCAGAGACAATTTTACTTCTTTCCTCCCAAGCCATATGTCTTTTGTATTTTCTTTTTTTCTTGTCCAACTTCTCTGGGTAGAACTTTCACTACTATGTTGAATAGAAATGTGAGAGAGGTCAGTCTTGCCTTTCTCCTAATTTTAGAAAGGCAGCTTCTCAATGATGAATGTCATGTGGACATACATGAAAAGCTGTGGACTCTTCATATATGCTTTGACTATGTTGAGATAATTTCCTTTTACTCTAGTTTTATCATGAAAGTATATTGAATTTTGTCAAAGCACTTTCTGAATCAAATAATCTTCTGGGTTTTGTTTTTTATTCTGTTATTGTAGTACACCACATTGATTGATTTTTACATGTTGAATCATCTTTGCATTCCAGATCATTGGAATGTGTTGTTAGATCAATTTGCTAATATTTTGTTGAGGAGTTTAGCATCAATATCCACAGGGGGTGGTCTATATTTTTTTTTGCAGTGCTCTTATCTGCCTTTGGTATCAAGGTAATATGGACCTTGCAAATTAGTTTATAACCATTCCATCTTATTCAAGTTTTTGGAAAGGTGAGAAAGATTGAATGATTTTCCTGATTCTGTCAAACTGTTTATCTGTGCTCCCTTGTAGCTTTCTGATCTAACTCAGGACAATTATTTTAGGTTTTTGTCAGGAAATTTGTGAATCTTCATTTCTTTGGAGTCAGCTACTAGAAGCTTATTATACTCCATTGGTGGTGTCATGTTTCCTGTGTTCTTGTGATCCCTGTAGCCCTGTGTAAGTATTTACACATTAAAGAAAGTAGTTACCTCTTCCAGATTCATGGAATGGCTTCACTAGAGACATTCACTTGTGGTGGAATACACTGGAGCTTCTGTGGCCTTGGGTCTAGTGGTATAGAACACCAGTTGCAGGGACTATGTGATGGCTCCCAATTTGTTGGAGCATGGTGCCTTAGCTCAGACAGATGGCTCCATCACATTGACAACATTGCAGTTCTTGATGTTGAGAGCCAAGGAGTGTCCATCATGGTTGCCAGGGTTATCAAGATCCTCAGCAGTGCTGCTAGTTGCAGTGGCGAGGACAGGTGATAGTGGTGGCTACAGCTAGTGGTTTGCCCCTGCTAGTGGCATGAATTTTATACAGGTATGCACATAGTTTTAAGGGCCAGGACCAGGGCCTGTTGTGACATGTAAGACAGTTATGAGGGTTCAGGCTGTAATTATGTACTTATTCAGCTTTAGAGACTGACTACAGATTCCCACATGGTAATTGTTGCTTTTTACAGCAGAATTGGCAAAGTGCAGGTGTGTGGCTGTGGTTGTGTAAAGCAATGCAGGCTAGTGACAGGAGTTGAGGCCATCTCTTGGTGCCCAAGCAACTGTTAGAGCCTCAGCTTTTTATGTGCATTCACATACTGTAGGGACTAACTGGGAACATATGCATGGCAATAAGGCCAGCTGTGGAGAAATGGGCTGGTGTAATCCACAGATGCTGCCACAGGGCCTGAGGCCAGCTTCAGATGGGGTAGCCACAATGAATCCTGGGGCCTGAGGTATTCACAGCAGCACCGAATGGGGCTGCTACAGTGGGAGTGGGTTAGGGGAACAATCAGACAGCTGGAGTCTGTGGGGCTCTTCATGGCAAAAGCTAGAGGGGACTTTTGCTGGCCAGTGATTTCCTCAGTGGCAAATGCCACTGGGGTCCTCTTGGAGTAGTGTACTAAGGTCCATGACAAAATCCTTTGTGTTAAAACCTGCAGATGTTCTGCCATGTCCACAAAGTCTGTAGAGGTCCTCAGAAGTTAGTGCTGCTTGATCCTCTGCAGATCAGGCTGTTGGGAACCCTGGTCACTTCTTCCATGTGGCTGATACTTACAGCTCTTCCCCTTTGTCTTTATTCTTAGTCATCACTATGCATCTTTGCTATCCCAATCTTTGGGTGTGGTGAAACTGAATTGGAGTCTTCATACAGTACTCTGAAAGAAGGGGGAGGCTGATCATTTAACTGACTGTGCCTTTCCCAGTGAGAGGAACACTCTGGGGCTGAGGAATTGCATTTTGGTACAGAGTTGTGCTGGTCTAGGGGTGAGATGATGTATACAAAATAGAGTAGGTCTCCTACTCTATTATCTTGCTAATAAAGCTCTCCCATAACAATGTATTTGAAACTGATAACTAAAATTGTATTAAAAAAAAAAACTCTTCAACCCCTGGATTTTATGTTATCATTGTCACAAATTCTAGATTTTTATATTTTGCATTTGTTAACATAGTCTTATAGTAATTTATATAATATTGATGCTTTTATTTTCAAATCTACACCATATTTGAAAGGGATTTATGTATCATAATTAGAATATTATAGGATTTTGTACTTGTCTATTTATTTATCTTTAATAGAAAGCCTTATATTTTCATATGTCAATTTGCTGTCTAGCATCCTTTGATGTGAAGTAGGAATTTCTTTAATGATTCTTATAAAGCCAAGAAAGTATACATTTCTCCTTCACTTTTAAGAATAGTTTTGCCAGGTACAGAATTCTTGTTTGGCAATATTTCTTTTCTTTCACCACTTTGAATATAATGCCACATGCCATTATGGTCTGAAAGGTTTCTGCTTAGAAAAAAGAACTAATAGTCCTATGAGAACTCATTTATATCTGATAAGTTGCCTTTTTTTTTTTTTTTTCCTGGCTAGTTTCAGAATTCTGTCTTTGTCTTACATTTTCGATAGTTTGATTTTAATGTGTCTCAATATCGCCTTTGGGTTTATTGTTGTTGTTTGAATTTCTGGCTTTGAAGGTTCATCTTCTTCCTCATGTTGAGAATTTGTGGGCCACTATTTTTTTTTTAGTTTTTTATTTTTTAAATTTTAAAATCTTTAATTCTTACATGCATTCCCAAACATGAACCCCCCTCCCACCTCCCTCCCCACAACATCTCTCTGGGTCATGCCCATGCACCAGCCCCAAGCATGCTGCACCCTGGGCCACTATTTCTTCAGAAAAATTCCCTAAACTTTTCTCTTTTTTCTCCTTCTGAACCCTAATAATGTGACTTCTTGATGTATAGTAATTTGACTTCTTGATGGTATACCATAAGTGCCTTAGGCTTTTGTCACTTTTCTTCTTCATCTTTTTCTTTTTGTTTCTCTGATTGGATAACTTCAGATGACCCATCTTTAAACATCCTTATTGTGTCTTTTGATTGATCAAGTCTGCTATCAAACCCCTCTGGTAAATTTTTCAATTTATTGTATTCTTCAGCTCTAAAATTTTTATTTTTTTCTTGGTATACTTTCTATCTATTATTATTATCATTTTGTTCATATATCATTTTCTCAATTTAATTTATTTGCCTGTATTCTGTTGTAATACACTAAGCCTCTTAATGTCTATTATTTCAAATTCTCCATAAGGTAGTTCATAGAACACCTTTATTTATGGTCAGTTTCTGGAGATTTATTTTTATTATTTGATTGGGCCATATTTTCTGCCTCTTCATATACCTTGTTATTTTTTGATAGGATATATGCATTTGAAAAAACAGTTACCACTCCAGACTGTCTTTGTACAGGAGACGACAATCAACCCAGCTAAAGATACTCTACTACTACTACTAAGTCGCTTCAGTCATGTCCAACCCCGTGCAACCCCATAGGCGGCAGCCCATCAGGCTCCCCCGTCCCTGGGATTCTCCAGGCAAGAACACTGGAGTGGGTTGCCATTTCCTTCTCCAGTTTTCCTTTAAAATTGGAGGAAGTTACAGTTCAGTACACACAGGCAAAGTCATATCTGACTCTTTGTGACCCACATGGACTGTAGCCCACCAGGCTCCTCTCTCCATGGAATTCTCTAGGCAAGAATACTGGAGTAGGTTGCCATTCCCTTCTCCAGGGAATCTTCCCGATCCAGGGATCAAACCCAGGATCTCCTGCATTGCAAGCAGATTCTTTACTACCTGAGCCACCAAGAAAGCCCTTTCACACACAGGCAACGGAGCCACAGTGGACTCCTAAAACCTGTAAAGTCACCCTCCTGTTCCTTTAATGCAAGATATAAAGACGTTTCCTATCTAACATCTCTTTTCTGTTGAAAGAAATCTGATAGATTTTTCCATCAAAACCTATTATTCTTTCTTAATTTCAAGCTGGTTGGCTCCCCATTAAGTATAAAAGTGATTTGTTTAGACAAAAATGAAGCTAAGGTGGCTATGAGCTCAGATGTCAGATATACATTTGTTTACCTAGCTCTGTTAAAGCATATTTTAAAGCATTCTGCATACTCAGAGACCCTCAAACCCTTTGCAGGGATATGTCTTTTTTGAGCCTGTACATATAACTTCCTAATTAGAGAGGTTTACTTGTGTCTTTTTAGAAGAGTTTACAGTCTTCTAAGTGAGGGAGGTCAGTGGGATTCTTCCAAGGTTATCCATTTTTGTCTTCTGTGTAATCTGGTTTAGATTTCCTCTTTTCATTGTGTTTTATCTTACACAGAAGCATTTTTCCATAAGTTATAACATAATGTCTTATTATTCATCATTAACATCAGGTAATGGTATATAATAGGATTAAGTTGAAATACATAAATGTGCTTTTTTGTTTGGCCATCCCAAGAACAAAAATTCTTTGCCATTGTTTACTCCTTCTGCCTGAGAGATTACTTTGAGTGCTGTGTTTAATTTAGACTGTAGTGGTAGAAAATGGAAGAGAAAGTTTAGAAAGGTAAATCTTAAACTTCATGAGGAATAATTATAGCTTAGACAAGTCTCTGAATATAGGTCATATATAGTTTATATTTTGGTAATAAGTGATTTCTGATTCTGTTGTAAAATATAACAAATGTGAGAAATTTCATTATTTTGCATTTCTATTTAGAGCTTTATTTAAATAAATAATCACAGATTTTGTCACATGATTCCTTCATGTATTTTATACACAATGACATTTTAAATAAGGTTCAGAAAACCTGTTTGTGTCTCTGCATGTGTGCTCATTTGCTTCAGTCATGTCTAGTTTTTTTTTTTTTTTTTGCAGATGCATTTTTTTTATTTTTTTTAATTTTAGTTTTTTATTTTTTAAATTTTAAAATCTTTAATTCTTACATGCATTCCCAAACATGAACCTCCCTCCCACCTCCCTCCCCATAACAACTTTCTGGGTCATCCCCATGCACCAGCCCCAAGCATGCTGCATCCTGCGTCAGACATAGACTGGCGATTCAATTCTTACATGATAGTATACATGTTAGAATGTCATTCTCCCAAATCATCCCACCCTCTCCCTCTCCCTCTGAGTCCAAAAGTCCGTTATACACATCTGTGTCTCTTTCCCTGTCTTGCATACAGGGTCGTCATTGCCATCTTCCTAAATTCCATATATATGTGTTAGTATACTGTATTGGTGTTTTTCTTTCTGGCTTACTTCACTCTGTATAATCGGCTCCAGTTTCATTCATCTCATCAGAACTGATTCAAATGAATTCTTTTTAACGGCTGAGTAATACTCCATTGTGTATATGTACCACTGCTTTCTTATCCATTCATCTGCTGATGGACATCTAGGTTGTTTCCATGTCTTGGCTATTATAAACAGTGCTGCAATGAACATTGGGGTACATGTGTCTCTTTCAATTCTGGTTTCCTCGGTGTGTATGCCCAGAAGTGGGATTGCTGGGTCATAAGGCAGTTCTATTTGCAATTTTTTAAGGAATCTCCACACCGTTCTCCATAGTGGCTGTACTAGTTTGCATTCCCACCAACAGTGTAGGAGGGTTCCCTTTTCTCCACACCCTCTCCAGCATTTATTGCTTGCAGATTTTTGGATCACAGCCATTCTGACTGGTGTGAAGTGGTACCTCATTGTGGTTTTGATTTGCATTTCTCTAATAATGAGTGATGTTGAGCATCTTTTCATGTGTTTGTTAGCCATCTGTATGTCTTCTTTGGAGAAATGTCTATTTAGTTCTTTGGCCCATTTTTTGATTGGGTCGTTTATTTTTCTGGAGTTGAGCTGCATAAGTTGCTTGTATATTTTTGAGATTAGTTGTTTGTCAGTTGCTTCATTTGCTATTATTTTCTCCCATTCTGAAGGCTGTCTTTTCACCTTGCTTATAGTTTCCTTTGTTGTGCAGAAGCTTTTAATTTTAATTAGATCCCATTTGTTTATTTTTGCTTTTATTTCCAGAATTCTGGGAGGTGGATCATAGAGGATCCTGCTGTGATTTATGTCTGAGAGTGTTTTGCCTATGTTCTCCTCTAGGAGTTTTATAGTTTCTGATCTTACATTTAGATCTTTAATCCATTTTGAGTTTATTTTTGTGTGCGGTGTTAGAAAGTGATCTAGTTTCATTCTTTTACAAGTGGTTGACCAGTTTTCCCAGCACCACTTGTTAAAGAGATTGTCTTTACTCCATTGTATATTCTTGCCTCCTTTGTCAAAGATAAGGTGTCCATATGTGTGTGGATTTATCTCTGGGCTTTCTATTTTGTTCCATTGATCTATATGTCTGTCTTTGTGCCAGTACCATACTGTCTTGATGACTGTGGCTTTGTAGTAGAGCCTGAAGTCAGGCAAGTTGATTCCTCCAGTTCCATTCTTCTTTCTCAAGATTGCTTTGGCTATTCGAGGTTTTTTGTATTTCCATACAAATCTTGAAATTATTTGTTCTAGTTCTGTGAAAAATGTGGCTGGTAGCTTGATAGGGATTGCATTGAATTTGTAAATTGCTTTGGGTAGTATACTCATTTTCACTATATTGATTCTTCCAATCCATGAACATGGTATATTTCTCCATCTATTAGTGTCCTCTTTGATTTCTTTCAACAGTGTTTTATAGTTTTCTATATACAGGTCTTTAGTTTCTTTAGGTAGATATATTCCTAAGTATTTTATTCTTTTCGTTGCAATGGTGAATGGAATTGTTTCCTTAATTTCTTTTTCTACTTTCTCATTATTCGTGTATAGGAATGCAAGGGATTTCTGTGTGTTGATTTTATATCCTGCAACTTTACTATATTCATTGATTAGCTCTAGTAATTTCCTGGTGGAGTCTTTAGGGTTTTCCATGTAGAGGATCATGTCATCTGCAAACAGTGAGAGTTTTACTTCTTCTTTTCCAATTTGGATTCCTTTTATTTCTTTTTCTGCTCTGATTGCTGTGGCCAAAACTTCCAGAACTATGTTGAATAGTAGCGGTGAAAGTGGACACCCTTGTCTTGTTCCTGACTTTAGGGGAAATGCTTTCAATTTTTCACCATTGAGGATAATGTTTGCTGTGGGTTTGTCATAGATAGCTTTTATTATGTTGAGGTATGTTCCTTCTATTCCTGCTTTCTGGAGAGTTTTTATCATAAATGGATGTTGAATTTTGTCAAAGGCCTTCTCTGCATCTATTGAGATAATCATATGGTTTTTATTTTTCAATTTGTTAATGTGGTGAATTACATTGATTGATTTGCGGATATTGAAGAATCCTTGCATCCCTGGGATAAAGCCCACTTGGTCATGGTGTATGATCTTTTTAATGTGTTGTTGGATTCTGATTGCTAGAATTTTGTTGAGGATTTTTGCATCTATGTTCATCAGAGATATTGGCCTGTAGTTTTCCTTTTTTGTGACATCTTTGTCAGGTTTTGGTATTAGGGTGATGGTGGCCTCATAGAATGAGTTTGGAAGTTTACCTTCCTCTGCAATTTTCTGGAAGAGTTTGAGGAGGATAGGTGTTAGCTCTTCTCGAAATTTTTGGTAGAATTCAGCTGTGAAGCCATCTGGACCTGGGCTTTTGTTTGCTGGAAGATTTCTGATTACAGTATCAATTTCCGTGCTTGTGATGGGTCTGTTAAGATTTTCTATTTCTTCCTGGTTCAGTTTTGGAAAATTGTACTTTTCTAAGAATTTGTCCATTTCTTCCACGTTGTCCATTTTATTGGCATACAACTGCTGATAGTAGTCTCTTATGATCCTTTGTATTTCTGTGTTGTCTGTTGTGATCTCTCCATTTTCATTTCTAATTTTATTGATTTGATTTTTCTCTCTTTGCTTCTTGATGAGTCTGGCTAGTGGTTTGTCAATTTTATTTATCCTTTCAAAGAACCAGCTTTTTGCTTTGTTGATTTTTGCTATGGTCTCTTTTGTTTCTTTTGCATTTATTTCTGCCCTAATTTTTAAGATTTCTTTCCTTCTACTAACTCTGGGGTTCTCCAACTCTTCCTTTTCTAGTTGCTTTAGTTGTAGAGTTAGGTTATTTATTTGACTTTTTTCTTGTTTCTTGAGGTATGCCTGTATTGCTATGAACTTTCCTCTTAGCACTGCTTTTATACTGTCCCACAGGTTTTGGGTTGTTGTGTTTTCATTTTCATTCATTTCTATGCATATTTTGATTTCTTTTTTGATTTCTTCTGTGATTTGTTGGTTATTCAGAAGTGTGTTGTTCAACCTCCATATGTTGGAATTTTTAATAGTTTTTCTCCTGTAATTGAGATCTAATCTTAATGCATTATGGTCAGAAAAGATGCTTGGAATGATTTCGATTTTCTTGAATTTATCAAGTTTAGATTTATGGCCCAGGATGTGATCTATCCTGGAGAAGGTTCCATGAGCACTTGAAAAAAAGGTGAAATTCGTTGTTTTGGGGTGAAATGTCCTATAGATATCAATTAGGTCTAACTGATCTAATGTATCATTTAAAGTTTGAGTTTCTTTGTTAATTTTCTGTTTAGTTGATCTGTCCATAGGTGTGAGTGGGGTATTAAAGTCTCCCACTATTATTGTGTTATTGTTGATTTCCCCTTTCATACTTGTTAGCATTTGTCTTACATATTGTGGTGCTCCTATATTGGGTGCATATATATTTATAATTGTTATATCTTCTTCTTGGATTGTTCCTTTGATCATTATGTAGTGGCCTTCTTTGTCTCTTTTCACAGCCTTTGTTTTAAAGTCTATTTTATCGGATATGAGTATTGCCACTCCTGCTTTCTTTTGGTCTCTATTCGCGTGGTATATCTTTTTCCAGCCCTTCACTTTCAGTCTGTATGTGTCCCTTGTTTTGAGGTGGGTCTCTTGTAAGCAGCATATAGAGGGGTCTTGTTTTTGTATCCATTCTGCCAGTCTTTGTCTTTTGGTTGGGGCGTTCAACCCATTTACGTTTAAGGTAATTATTGATAAGTATGATCCCGTTGCCATTTACTTTATTGTTTTGGGTTCGGGTTTATACACCCTTTTCGTGTTTCCTGTCTAGAGGATATCCTTTAGAATTTGTTGGAGAGCTGGTTTGGTGGTGCTGAATTCTCTCAGCTTTTGCTTGTCTGTAAAGCTTTTGATTTCTCCTTCGTATTTGAATGAGATCCTTGCTGGGTACAGTAATCTGGGCTGTAGGTTATTGTCTTTCATCACTTTAAGTATGTCTTGCCATTCCCTTCTGGCCTGAAGAGTTTCTATTGACAGATCAGCTGTTATCCTTATGGGAATCCCCTTGTGTGTTATTTGTTGTTTTTCCCTTGCTGCTTTTAATATTTGTTCTTTGTGTTTGATCTTTGTTAATTTGATTAATATGTGTCTTGGGGTGTTTCGCCTTGGGTTTATCCTATTTGGGACTCTCTGTGTTTCTTGGACTTGGGTGATTATTTCCTTCCCCATTTTAGGGAAGTTTTCAACTATTATCTCCTCAAGGATTTTCTCATGGTCTTTCTTTCTGTCTTCTTCTTCTGGGACTCCTATAATTCAAATGTTGGAGCGTTTCATATTGTCCTGGAGGTCTCTGAGATTGTCCTCGTTTCTTTTAATTCGTTTTTCTTGTTTCCTCTCTGATTCATTTATTTCTACCATTCTATCTTCTATTTCACTAATCCTATCTTCTGCCTCCGTTATTCTACTATTTGTTGCCTCCAGAGAGTTTCTGATCTCATTTATTGTGTTATTCATTATATTTTGACTCTTTTTTATTTCTTCTAGGTCCTTGTTAAACCTTTCTTGTATCTTCTCAATCCTTGTCTCTAGGCTATTTATCTGTGTTTCCATTTTGATTTCAAGATTTTGGATCATTTTCACTATCAATATTCGGAATTCCTTCTCCGGTAGATTCCCTACTTCTTCCTCTTTTGTTTGGTTTGGTGGGCAACTTTCCTGTTCCTTTACCTGCTGAGTATTCCTCTGTCTCTTCATCTTGGTTATATTGCTGTGTTTGGGGTGGCCTTTTTATATTCTGATAATTTGTGGAGTTCTCTTTATTATGGTGCTTCCTCACTTTGGGTGGGGTTCTATCAGTGGCTTGTCAAGGTTTTGTGGTTAGGGAGGCTTGTGTTGGAGTTTTGGTGGGTGGAGCTGGGTTTCTTCTCTCTGGAGTGCAGTGGAGTGACCCGTAATGGGTTATGAGACATCAAAGGTTTTGGGATAATTTTGAGCTGCCTGTATATTGAGGCTCAGGGGAGTGTTCCTGTGTTGCTGGAGAATTTGGGTGGTATGTCTTGTTTTGAAACTTGTTGGCCCTTGGGTGGAGCTTGGTTTCAGTGTAGGTATGAAGGCATTTGATGAGCTCCTATTGCTTAATGTTCCCTGAATTCAAGAGTTCTCTAATGTTTTCAGGCTTTGGGTTTAAGCTTCCTGCTTCTGGTTTTCAGTTTTATTTTTACAGTAGCCTCTAGACTTCTCCATCTATACAGCACCAATGATAAAACATCTAGGTTAAAGATGAAAAGTTTCTCCACATTGAAGGACACTCAGAGAGGTTCACTGAGTTACAAGGAGAAGAGAAGATGGAGGGGGTAGTTAGAGGTAACTGGAATGAGATGCGGTGAGATCAAGAGAGGAGAGAGCAAGCTAGCCAGTAGTCACTTCCTTATGTGCGCTCTATAGTCTGGACCGCTCAGAGGTATTTACAGAGTTATACGGGGAAGAGGAGAGGGAGGAAGTAGACAGAGGTGACCAGGAGGATAAGAGAGAGGAATGAGTAGGAGAGAGACAAATCCTGCCAGTAACCAGTTCCTTAGGTGTTCTCTACCGTCTGGAACACACAGAGATTCACAGAGTTGGATAGAGAAGAGATGGGGGAGAAAAGAGACAGAGGCCACCTGGTGGAGAAAAAGGAGAGTCCAGAGGAGGAGAGAGTGGTCAAGCCAGTAATCTCGCTCTCAGGTAAACTTGGGTAGTGAAGTTTGGGTTTTTAAATGTACAAAATTGAGTCATGTCTAGTTCTTTGTGACCCTGTGGACTGTAGCTCACCAGGCTCCTCTGTCTTTAGGATTCTCCAGACAAGAGTACTGGCGTGGGTTGCTATGCCCCCCTCCAGGGGATCTTCCTGACTCAGGAATTAAACCTACATCTCCTCCATTGCAGAGAGACTCTTTACCATCTGAGCCACCCAGGAAGACCAATCATTGTTGTAATTACTTACAGTCTCCCAAGGTATTCATAGAGTTACCTACTTCTAGATATTTAATGCTTTCAACATATTATTAGCATTATCAATCACTTTTTCAATGACTTGTGCTGGACCTAAATTTATTAAACTCTTCAATTAAGCCCATTAAGATGAACAATGGCCATGTATATTTCACGCAAGTGTTTTGGTGGTCCCAAGTGATGTCTAAAGAGCACTTTTCATATCATAAACAACACTTCTTAAGGTATAAGTTCCTCCCAGTTGCCACTACTGTATTCTGAAAATTTCAGTAAATTTTACATATACAGCAGTTAGTATGTACTTTCCAAATAATATCGCATTCACCACATCATCCTCTTACATTTATTTTTAATTAAGCCATTATCTGTATGAGTGTTAATATACTTTTCAATCACAGGGTTATCTCATCTTTAAAAACTGGTGGAATCATATCTGATGTCTGTGCTCTGAAGTTAATTATCAATAACCTGATCTTAAGTCAGTTTCACTGTTTGAAGCCGAGTCTTTTAATATTAAAATTAGTTTCTTATGTAAGACCTGTTAGATGTTCTCAAGTAGGAAGTCAAGAAACACCTGGAGTAACAGGCAAATTTGGCCTTGGAGTACAGAATAAAGCAGGGCAAGGCTAATAGAGTTTTGCCAAGAGAATGCACTGATCAAAGCAAACACCCTCTGTCAACAATGTAAGAGAAGACTGTATACATGGATATCACCAGATGGTCAACATCAAAATCAGACTGATTATATTCTTTGCAGCCAATGTTGGAGAAGCACTATATAGTCATCAAAAACAAGACTGGGAGCTGACTATGGATCAGATAATGAACTCCTTACTGCCAAACTCAGACTTAAATTGAAGAAAGTAAGAAAAACCAATAGACTACTCAGGTATGACCTAAATCAAATCCCATACAATTATACAGTGGAAGTGAGAAATAGATCCAAGGGATTAATGATAGACAGAGTGCCTGATGAACTATGGATGGAGGTTCATGTCATTGTACAGGAAACAGGGATCAAGACTATCCAAAGAAAAAAATTCAAAAAAGCAAACTGGCTGTCTGAGGAAGCCTTACAAATAGCTGTGAAAAGAATAGAAGCAAAAAGAAAAGGAGAAAAGGAAACATATAAGCATCTGAATGCAGAGTTCCAAAGAATATCAAAAAGATAAGAAAGCCTTCCCCAGTGATCAATGCAAAGAAATAGAGGAAAACAATAGACTGGGAAAGACTATAGATCTCTTCAAGAAAATTAGAGATACCGAGGGAACAGTTCATACAAAGATGGGCTCAATACAAGACAGTAATGGTATGGACCTAACAGAAGCAGAAGATATTAAGAAGAGGTGGCAAGAATACACAGATTAAGTATACAAAAAAGAACTTCACAACCCAGATAATCACAATGGTATGATCACTTATCTAGAGCCAGACATCCTGGGTGAAGTCAAGTGGGCCTTAGAAAGCATCCCTACGAACAAAGCTAGTGGAGGTGATGGGATTCCAGTTGAGCTATTTCAAATCATAAAAGATGACGCTATGAAAGTGCTGCAATCAATATGCCAGCAAATTTGGAAAACTTAGCAGTGGCCACAGGCCTGGAAAAGGTCAGTTTTCATTCCAAACCCAAAGAAAGGCAATGCCAAAGAATGTTCATACTACCATACAATTGCAGTCATCTCACATGCTGGTACAGAGAAGGCAATGGCACCCCACTCCAGTACTCTTGCCTGGAAAATCCCATGGGTGGAGGAGCCTGGTGGGCTGCAGTCCATGAGGTCGCTAAGAGTTGGCACAGCTGAGAGACTTCACTTTAGCTTTTCACTTTCATGTATTGGAGAAGGAAATGGCAACCCATTCCAGTGTTCTTGCCTGGAGAATCCCAGGGACGGGGGAGCCTGGTGGGCTGCTGTCTATGGGGTCGCACAGAGTCAGACACGACTGAGGCAACTTAGCAGCAGCAGTAGCAGCAGCAGCAGCAGCACATGCTGGTAAAGTAATGCACAAAATTCTCCAAGCCTGGCTTCAACAGTATGTGAACAGTGAACTTCCAGATGTTCAAGCTGTTTTTAGAAAAGGCAGAGGAACCAGAGATCAAATTGAAACATCATTGGATTATCAAAAAAGCAAGAGGATTCCAGAAAAATATCTGTTTCTGCTCTATTGACTATGCCAAAGCCTTTGACTGTATGGATCAGCACAAACTGTGGAAAATTCTGAAAGAGATGGAAATACAAGACCACCTGACCCCTCCTGAGAAATCTGTGCGCAGGTCAGGAAACAACAGTTAAAACTGAACATGGAACGACAGACTGATTCCAAGTAGGGAAAGGAGTACGTCAAGGCTCTATATTGTCACCCTGCTTATTTAACTTATATGCAAAGTACACCATGAGAAATGCTGGGCAGGGTGAAGCACAAGCTGGAATCAAGATTACTGGGAGAAATATCAATAACCTCAGATATGCAGATGACACCACCCTTACGGCAGAAAGCGAAGAAGGACTAAAGAGCTTGTTGATGAAAGTGGAAGAGGAGAGTGAAAAAGTTGGCTTAAAGCTCAACATTCAGAAAACGAAGACCATGGCATCCGGTCCCATCACTTCATGGCAAATAGAAGGGGAAACAGTGGAAACAGTGGCTGACTTTATTTTTTTGGGCTCCAAAATCACTGCAGATGGTGACTGCACCCATGAAATTAAAAGAGCTTTACTCCCTGGAATAAAAGTTATGACCAACCCAGACAGCATATAAAAAGCAGAGTCATTACTTTCCTAGTCAAGGCTATGGTTTTTCCAGTAGTCATGTATGGGTGTGAGAGTTGGACTATAAAGAAAGCTGAGCACTGAATCATTGATGGTATTGAACTGTGATTTGGATAAGACTCTTGAGAGTCCCTTGGACTTCAAGGAAATCCAACCAGTCCATCCTAAAAGAAATCAGTCCTGAATATTAATTGGAAGGATTGATGTTGAAGCTGCAACTCCAGTACATTGGCTGACTCATTGGAAAAGGCCCTGATGCTGGGAAAGATTGAAGGCAGGAGGAGATTGAGACGACAGAGGATGACATGGTTGGATGGCATCACCAACTCAATGCACATGAGTTTGAGTAAACTCCGGGTGTTGGTGATGGCCAAGGATGCCTGGCGTGCTGCAGTCCATGGAATCAGAAAGAATTGGACATGACTGAGTGATTGAACTTAACTGAACTGTACTGAGATGTACTCATAACTTAACTTTTATACTTTAAAAAGAGGAATCTGCAAATGATAGGATAAATCCTTCCTGTTGTTTGTTTTTGCACATTCCATGAGCATAGAATGACTTTTCTATTTATAATTTTTGAAAAAAAAATATCAAAAGAGTAATAATACGTTGTGGCATGTGAAAACTGCATGAAATTCAAACATCAGTGGTCAAAAGTCCTATTTTAACCCAGTGATCACTCATTTATGTACCATCTGTGGTTGTTTTCGCTACTACATGGGCAATGCTGGATGGGCACTTGTGATAAAAGCCATATAGCTACAAAGAGCTACAAAGTCAACACTACTTACTCTCTGATAGTTTAAAAAGTTTTCCAACCACATTCTAATGGTGAGAGCTTAGAGCTTCTGTGTATCACATTAGTCCCTTTTCTAGGACCAATATTCACTTTAGGCAGGAAGTATCTAAAATACTAAAACCCAACCTTGCAATTCAATAGTAAGGCTCCTTTATGTCCAGTCTGACTTCTGACCATACTCCTCAGAAGTCATTATCAGCTACCAAATGAGTTTCTCCCAAGCTTCTGCCACCAGTTAGGTCTCCCTATTGCTTTGACATGTGCTCCAACCACAGTGGGTAGCTTCAGGTCCCAGGAACTTGTCTACTTCATGACATTTCAGCTAAAAGAGCATACTTTATTTTTGATAATACGTACTAGGATCCTTCTAGGACAGCGTTTTCCACAGTGTGTTTCATGAAACGTTAGTTTCCCAGGATGCTCCAGTGTGTTGCTAAATGGATTCATATTTAAAATAAGTTAGTGAATCTCTTGACTGAATAAATTTAAACACTTTCTCTTCAGAATGACTTCTTTGTCATCTGATTTAACATGCAGAATTCCTCAAACTTACTTGACAGTCAAACATCTTTTTATGTGAAGCATGTCACGGGACTTCAGTTTTCTCTAAGGTGTCTTAAGTGTTTAGAAATTCAAAATTAAAAAGCAAGCTAATAATATGCCAATATTAAAAGGGAGGAGATTTTTCACCTTTAATCTATATAGTAGTTTTCCACTTCTAAATTTCTCAAATGGATCCATTGTCTATTTTTATTTGGTGACCAACACATAAATAACACTCTGTGTCAGACATTGTTCTAGACACTTTTCATATACTGATTAATTTAAAAGTTGCATAACAACCCTATGACTAAAGTGAATTATTATCCATGCTTTACAAATGAGAAAACTAATGCAACAAAAATATAAGGTGATTTTACCAAGGTCATTTGTTAAAAGGTGGTAGAGCTCGAGTTCAAATCCAGACAGATTGCTCTCAGAGTCTATCTCTTTAATCCATAAACCATACTGGCTCTCCTGAACCAGTCACAAAATTTCTCCAAATGCAGAAGTATACTCATCTATGACATATCTATTTTTGACAAAGGAACTTTCTAATCAAACTATATGGTCTGCTCTGCATCTGATTTCCCATATATAGAAGGAGACTGTAAACAAAAATAATAGTAACAATAGCAACAATAACAAAGAAAAAAAGAGAGACAACAAACCTTTCATTATCTCTCTGCATTAGTTTGGGCTGTCATAATAAAATATCAATAGCACAAACAGGGTGGCTAAACAACAGAAATTTCTCATTATTCTGAAGGCTGAAAGTCAGAGGTTAAAGTGCTGGCAAGCTAGGTTTCATTCTGAAGCCTCTTCTTTTGGCTTGTAGACACCCATCATGGCACTGAATACCTACATATTCTCTTCTTTTTATACACATAGAGACATAGAGATGGGGAGAGTGAGATCTCTTTGTCTCTTCTTATAAAGATACCAATTCTTCTGAATCAAAGCACCATTCTTATGACTGCATTTCACCTTAATTGCTTCCTATAGATTCTATCTCCAAATACCTTTACTCTGGGAGTTAGCCCTTCAACATACGAATTTGTGGGAGGACAGTGATTCAGTCCATAGCAGTCCACTATGGACATCTTCAGAGGTACCTTTACAGTTAGGTAGGAGTCAGTTGACTGGTTCTTTTCAATAAACTGAAAACAGAAGTATTGTATAGGCCAATGTAACTAGGAACTACTCTTTCCAACTCCTTCCTGATGTGGTAACCTCAAATGCTACATAATTCAAATGATGCATTTCACGTTGTAGGAGAGGAGTGGGTATGTGTCACGTACAGTAGAACAGAGTGTAAAAGAAAAACGTAACACTATTCCCAAATTAGTTTCACTATAAAATCTAGAAGCCATAATTTTTTCATCTTTTTGAATCTATTTAAAACTTAACTCAGTTTTTTCCTGGAAATACAAGTGTTTAAGAAAGCACCTGTAAGGAATATGTACTGGACATAATAGACTGGTTATAATCTCTTATTTGTCAAGACTTAACTCTGACCTTTAACAAATCATTTAACTTATCTGGACCTTGGTGTCCTCTTATAAAAATATTGGCCAGATGGACTGGATATCTCTAAAACTATTTCAAATCTGTCTTAAAACATAACATAAAATCAGAGAAAATATACTTTCACCAGGATAAAAATACTCTAAGAATATTGCTTTTTTTCTTTTTCTCACATTATTTTTATTTGAAAGACACATAGCCCCTCAATACCAAGAGTATTAAACTCATTAATAAGAACAAATAATTTGTATTGTGTCAACAAAATTTGAAACTTTAAATTTGTTTCCATAGAGTCTTTAAAATACTTTAACAATAAAACTGTAAAAATATGTGAAACATTCCTTGATGCTGGGAAAGATTGAAGATAAAAGGAGAAGAGGGTGGCAGAGGATGACATGGCTGAATAGTACCATTGATTCAATGGACATAAGCTTGGGCAAACTGCAGGAGATAGTAAGAAAGAGGGAGGCCTGATATGCTTCAGTTCATGTGGTCAGAAAGAATGGTACATGACTTAGCTACTGAACAACAACAATGTGTAATATTGCAAAGTCATTTTATTGTCTGATTTAGTTCAGTTTCTCATAACAGAATACCACAGATTGGGTAGTTTAAACAAAAAATTTATCTTCTCCAAGTTCTGAGCCTCAAAGCCCAAGCCCAGTGTGCTGGCAGGGTTGGTTTCTGGTGAGATTCCCCCTTCCTGGTTTATGCATGACAACTTTTTGCTGTGTCGTCAAATGCCTTTTCATTTCTTATATGAACACTGTTCCTACTGGATTAAGGCCCTACTCTTACGACTTCATTTAACCATGATGACTTTAAGGATCTAGCTCCAAATACAGTCATAGTAGGAGTTAAGGCTTCAACATAAGAATTTTGGGTAGAAAAAATTCAGTTTATAACATTGCCACTTAAAACCTTTTACTTTTCAATAAACTTCATTGTTATAAATATAATGAAATATGCCTAATTCCTTAATTACAGATTAAGATATCTGTATAGCAGTGCAAGTCAAGTTTTGAAATTCAGTATCATATATTTCACCTGAAATTATTTTCAGATAAATTATTATAAGAAAAAGTTATTCCATTTTGAAGACTGTGTTTTTCTCCCTTAAGCATCTCTAAGCCTCATTTTTTCATTTACAAAATGGGAATAAAATGTCTGTATCATAGAGTTTTGTCTCATTAGATTTAAATTTGTAGTAGCTCTTTACAAGTGATGAACATACTAAATGTAAAAAAAAAAAGTATTATCTTTATTCTGCAGATTAAATTATGTGTCAGTTTGAATTTAAACCATTTATAGTAGACCAAAATGCTTTCCTCAATCAACTAAATAGTAGGATAAGAGCTTAAACTTTCGAAAAAATGTATCAAAATTTTCAATTTCAAAAGAAACACAGTTTGAAGATGCATTATTCTGCTTGCAGTATGAAATTTGAACCTGTAAATTTATGATGACAGTAAAATAAATTATTATTTACATTTTTTTCTCCATACTCTATGGAAGACTTGCATGCGTGGTTGTCATCAGTGAAGATCAGTAGCAGCCTTTGAAGGCATCAGTGGAAGCCAATATTCATGATAGATATGATGGAGGAAGCAATGTCGGTAGTGATGTAATCAACATGAGATACATGAAATTAGGGTACTTCAGAGTGAAGAAGAGCTATACTGTTCCATTACAAATAGATTCCAAAGAGCATTTCACTGTGAAAAACAGCATTGCTACATTTTTTAAAAAATGACAGATGTAAAATTATCCAGGAACAGCATATTTGACAAGGAAGAGTACAAATCCCATCAATTTCTTTCTTTCTTTCTTTTTTTTTTTTTTTTTGCCAAGTAACCTGTATGTCCTAAGGGTGGCCCTAATGTTGGACTTCCCACAAGACTTGGGAAGGAAACTGGAATTATTTAATATTAAGAGAAAAAATAATCCCAATAGTTTAGATGCATTGGCTACTTCTGGTTTATGCTAATAGTTTATTTTCACCCTATTAACCTAATCTTCTCAGCAAGCATTTTAATTCCTTGCTATCAATTAATATTTGATAAATATGCATCCCACTGTCAAAAAAACAAGTAAGTAGAAAATAGTTCGTAGAACTCAGGTATTTTGATTTTTTTTTTTTTTTACTTTTGTGCTCTTTACACTGAAATAAGTGATGACTTGTTGGGAAGTTTAGCTTTGTCAACATCAACAAATAGTCTTACAAATCCTACTTATTTTTCTCTATCCTGAGCATAGATCATGTGGCCATAGGGTTATCTGACTTGTGCAATTCAACAAGATAGAGAGATACTTTAAAAAAGGTAATAAAGATAAACTCCTCACCCTGAGCTCACATGCACTATGCTTTCCAAACTGTCTACAGGATTATTAGCTGCTCTATTTTGACAGGCCTCAGTGAGATTCATAGATCCTTGACTAGAACACTGCTTTACAATTTAATAGCAGCTCTTCCTACATCAGCCTTGCATTAAATAAGGACACAGCAAGATTGGATAGCAGCTGGACTGGCTTCACAATAATCACTGAAATACCAAACCCAGAAGCACATATCTCAATGTCTGGGATTTTTTAATAATAATCCCAGATTCTCTATTTTTTATAAGACAACTTTTACATACTTTTCTGAATATTAGTGAATTATTCAGAAATGCATATGAAGTGCATAGTAAATATGCTGTATGCTATGTGTGGTCCCAAGAGATTTACTTTTTAGAAACAAATGCAAAATCAGGGGATTCCCTAAACGTACATAGAAAGGAAGAAGGGTAATTGAAAATGAAAGGCAATTTTTATTGGTAATCATTGAGACCAGCTCAATCTGCAGATACAATGCATTGTATTTCTCCAAAAGATCAGACATACTATAAATCTAACAAAGAATAACTAAGGTAAATAACATAATACTGAATCTTTACTTCTGAACTTCTTTATGGCTCCATTATTCTTGGTACACATACAGAATGCTTTTTAAAGAAATTTAGTTTTCAAACTCAATGCTTGTGTGTTGGGGATATAGATTTTAAAAATATTATAGAAATTGTTCCACAAAATTGGAAGAAGTAGAAAAATTTGGATTACATTTTTAAAAAAGTTAAATTGGATTGTAGAATTGTAAAGACAAACAAAAATCAAAGGAAGGCTTATTTTATCAGCACAGTGATTATCATGGAGTTATATGTTAAATAAAAGGTGAACCAACAACAAATAAGAATAAATAAATGGTTCAGGAGAATAAGAGTGAACACTCAGACAATATAAATAAATGGATATCTGGAGTATTTTAACTTTCCCATGACAAATAAAAAAGTCAATGACTGTTCTACATGCATATAATAATTCAAACTGCATATAATTCAGAAATGCTTGCATTATTTTAGTTCTCTTAGACTTTTCTGCTGAAATTTACAGACTTGCTAATATGTCACCAAAGTTATAATGATATTTGCATTACTAATAACACACTCTGGAGTGGCTATAAAATATTTTAAAACTATCTAAAATTACATTTATGTATAAAGTATCTATCATGGCGGTTTGCAAAATTTTTTCTCATTTCTAATAGAAAAACACAGGAAGGGATGGCTTCATGATCATTAGGATATTGGTTATTTATATCTGACTGTGCAGTTCAGTTAAGTTCACTTGCTCAGTCATGTCTGACTCTTTGCAACCCCATGAATCGCAGCACACCAGGCCTCCCTGCCCATCACCAATTCCTGGAGTTCACCCAAACTCATGTCCATCGAGTTGGTGATGCCATCCAGCCATCTCATCCTCTACCGTCCCCTTCTTCTCCTGCTTCCAATCCCTTCTAGAATCAAGGTCTTTTCCAATGAGTCAACTCTTCACATCAGGTGGCCAAAGTACTGGAGTTTCAGCTTCAGCATCAGTCCTTCCAAAGAACACCCAGGACTGATCTCCTTCAGGATGGACTGGTTGGATCTCCTTGCAGTCCAAGGGACTCTCAAGAGTCTTCTCCAACACCACAGTTCAGAACCATCAATTCTTCAGCGCTCAGTCCAACTCTCACATCCATACATGACCACAGGAAAAACCATAGCCTTGACTAGACAGACCTTTGTTGGCAAAGTAATGTCTCTGCTTTTGAATATGCTATCTAGGATGGTCATAACGTTCCTTCCAAGGAGTAAGCGTCTTTTAATTTCATGGCTTCAATCACCATCTGCAGTGACTTTGGAGACCCAAAAAATAAAGTCTGACACTGTTTCCACTGTTTCCCCATCTATTTGCCACGAAGTGATGGGACCAGATGCCATGATCTTCGTTTTCTGAATGTTGAGCTTTAAGCCAAATTTTTCACTCTCCTCTTTCACTTTCATCAAGAGGCTTTTAGTCTCTCTTCATTTTCTCCGTAAGTGTGGTGTCATCTGCATATCTGAGGTTATTGGTATGTAACCCCCCAAATAATGACAGATATTGGGCAACCATAAGGAAAAAGGGCTTAGTGACAGGTGGCTCAATTGGTAAAGAATCTTCTTGCAATTCAGGAGGGCTGGGTTTGATCCCTGGGATGGGAAGGTCCCTGGAGAAGGGAACGGCTACCCACTCCAGTATTCTTGCCTGGGGAATTCCATGGATAGACGAGCCTGGTGGGCTTGAGTTCATGGGGTCACAAAAAGTCAGACATGACTCGGTGACTAACACTTCCACTTTTTTCAAGGGAAAACAATCTTAGAAAGGAAAAAGCTAATGATGAGAACATTATAAACTAAAGATGAAAAGGATTTACATCGTTGACATAATTGAATTGCTAATCAAATTATCTGAGGGTCCATACTAAATTTGAGAACTTTAGGAGAGAAAATGAATTTTTTGGTTTTTTAGCTGTTTTGAAGTAGGATTTTCAGATTATACCTATTTAAAGAATTATGCTATATATAGCCAAGTTTTAAGTATAAAATCTGCCAACTCCTTCCTTACTTATAAAGACAATTAGGAAGACCTAAATTTAAATATATATATACAGGTATACTTACATATAGTTATATATGTAAAACACAACATTTACATAACCATTATTTTATTTTAATCTGATTATTTGGTACATTGCTTTTGAGAGGTATTTCTCAAAAATATAATAGCAAAGATGATCCTACCTAAAATTGCCTCTTCTCCTTGGATGTTTCTGCCTCCTGATCGATCAAACTTTTTTTTTTTAAGAGTGAAAATTGTATGCTTGTTTGTTAATCCTTTTGTTGACAATGTCTGTATCCACACTCAAGCCTATTTCTCAACCATTTCAATTGGTATTCATTCCTTCTACCCCGCTGCTGTCCTTGCAGATAAATAGCTTTGTATAAGAGACAATCAGGTCAGTTCAGTCACTCAGTCGTGTCCGATTCTTTGCGACCCCATGAATCACAGCATGCCAGCCCTCCCTGTTCATCACCAACTCCTGGAGTTCACTCAGACTCACGTCCATCGAGTCTGTGATGCCATCCAGCCATCTCATCCTCTACTGTCCCCTTCTCCTCCTGCCCCCAATCCCTCCCAGCATCAGTCTTTTCCAATGAGTCAACTCTTCACATGGTGGCCAAAGTACTGGAGTTTCAGCTCCAGCATCATTCCTTCCAAAGAAATCCCAGGGCTGATCTCCTTCAGAATGGACTGGTTGGATCTCCTTGCAGTCCAATGGACTAAAAGTGTCAATTCTTTGGCACTCAGCTTTCTTCAGATTTCCTTAAATCCAGATAGGTTACCTCTAGTATAGTGTCCATTTCACTGCTTGTTTATTGTGGGGAAAATGCATAACAAGTTTATCCTCTGAGCTTTGCTTGATTATATTTTAGTGCTCAAATAAGACTACTTATCACAGCGAACATTCTCCTTTAATTTAATCAATTTTAGGGAATTGATGATCAATCTTTATAGGGGAAGAGGGATATCTGTCACAACAGTACATTTTCTAAGAGGTCTCAGGATGATTCTGTGAAGATGAGCACATTATTCCATTTATTTACCTTTTCAATTTCTTCATGGTACATAACAAGGATAGGGTTGTTTGGGGAGATATAAAATATGAGAAAGTACTTTAAAAGGCTTTTTGTTGTTCTAGATAATGGCCCTAATAACTTTAGTTACAACTTTTCTTATCCAAGCGATTGGGAAATGGGGACTATTAGAGTTTTTGTTAACATCATGCTATATTTTTATTACACTTTATTTTAATCTATTATCCTTAATCTATTGTAAATAAAAAAAGTCTTTTTCTTCATGTAAAATGGGCTATACATCTGCAGTTTTGTATATATCAGAATTAAGTTTGATGGCAATTTAAGAATAAAAACAAACTAAGAAACTAAATACCTATATATCATTAAACCAAAAACAATGATAAAATAAAACAACAAAATGAATACCTACCAAAACAGGACAAGAATCTGGAACTAATGCATTGTTTCGGCCGAGAGGAGCTACCCTGCATCCGAGGTCAGGGGCAGCAGCCGAGAGGAGCTACCCCACGTCCGAGGTCAGTGGCGGCTGGGAGGAGCTACCCCGCGTCCAAGGTCAGGGGTGCCGGCCTGGAGGAGACACTCCACGTCCGAGGTCAGGGGTGGCAGCCAAGAGGAGCTACCCCGCGTCTGAGGTCAGTGGCAGCCAGGAGGAGACACCCTGCCTCCGAGGTCAGGGGCAGCCTGGAGAAGCCACCTTACACCTGAGGCCAAGGGCAGTGACCCTGAGGAACCACCCCGAGCCCAAGGCCAGGGGCAGCAGCTGGGAGGAGCCACTCATGCCTGAGGCCAGGACCTGCAGCTTGGAGGAGCATCTCAAGGAATGGTGGCTGCTCAGGCGCAGGGGGGCCTAGAGGACCCATGTTGAAGGTCAGGAACAGTGGTGGTAAGGAGATACCCCTCATCCAAGGTAAGGAGCAGAGGCTGTGCTTTGCTGGAGCATCCGTGAAGAGATACCCCATGCCCAAGGTAAGAGAAACCCAAGTAAGATGGTAGGTGTTGAAAGAGGGCATCAGAGGGCAGACACACTGAAACCATACTCACAGAAAACTATGAATCTAATCACACTAGGACCACAGCCTTGTCTAAGTCAATGAAACCAAGCCATGCCTGCTGGGCAACCCAAGACAGGCGGGTCATGGTGGAGAGGTCTGACAGAGGTCCACTGGAGAAGGGAATGGCAAGCCACTTCAGTATTCTTGCCTTGAGAACCCCATGAACAGTATGAAAAGGCAAAATGATAGGATAACAAAGGAGGAAATCACCAGGTCGTTAGGTGCCCAATATGCTACTGGAGATCAGTGGAGAAATAACTCCAGAAAGAATGAAGGGATGGAGCCAAAGCAAAAACAATACCCAGTTGTGGATGTGACTGGTGATAGAAGCAAGATTCGATGCTTTAAAGAGCAATATTGCATAGGAACCTGGAATGTCAGGTCCATGAATCAAGGCAAATTGGAAGTGGTCAAACAAGAGATGGCAAGGGTGACCATTGATATTCTAGGAATCAGCGAACTAAAATGGACTAGAATGGGTGAATTGAACTCAGATGACCATTATATCTACTACTGCGGGCAGGAATCCCTCAGAAGAAATGGAGTAGCAATCATGGTCAACAGAAGAGTCCAAAATGCAGTACTTGGATGCAATCTCAAAAACGACAGAATGATCTCTGTTGGTCTCCAAGGCAAACCATTCAATATCACAGTTATCCAAGTCTATGCCCCAAGCAGTAATGCTTAAGAAGCTGAAGTCGAATGGTTTCATGAAGACCTACAAGACCTTTTAGAACTAACACCCAAAAAAGATGTCATTTTCATTATAGGGGACTGGAATGCAAAAGTAGGAAGTCAAGAAACACCTGGAGTAACAGGCAAATTTGGCCTTGGAATGTGGAATGAAGCAGGGCAAAGACTAATAGGGTTTTGCCAAGAAAATGCACTGGTCATAGCAAACACCCTCTTCTAACAACCCAAGAGAAGACTCTACACATGGACATCACCAGATGGTCAACACTGAAATCAGATTGATTATATTATTTGCAGCCAAAGATTGAGAAGTTCTATACAGTCAACAACAAAAAAAAAAGACCAGGAGCTGACTGTGGCTCAGATCATGAACTCCTTATTGCCAAATTCAGACTTAAATTGAAGAAAGTAGGGAACACCACTAGACCATTCAGGTATGACCTAAATCAAATCCCTTATGATTATACAGTGGAAGTGAGAAATAGATTTAAGGGCCTGGATTTGATAGATAGAGTGCCTGATGAACTATGGAGTGACATTTGTGACATTGTACAGGAGACAGGGATCAAGACCATCCCCCATGGGAAAGAAATGCAAAAAAGCAAAATGGCAGTCTGGGGAGGCCCTATAAATAGCTGTGATAAGAAGAGAGGCGAAAAGCAAAGGAGACAAGGAAAGATATAAGCATCTGAATGCAGACTTCCAAATAGCAAGAAGAGATAAGAAAGCCTTCCTCAAGGCTCAATGCAAAGAAATAGAGGAAAACAACAGAATGGGAAAGACTAGAGATCTCTTCAAGAAAATTAGAAATACCAAGGGAACATTTCATGCAAAGATGGGCTCAATAAAGGACAGAAATGGTATGGACCTAACAGAAGCAGGAGATATTAAGAAGAGGTGGAAAGAATACACGGAAGAACTGTACAAAAAAGATCTTCACGACCCAGATAATCATGATGGTGTGATCACTAGTCTAGAGCCAGACATCTTGGAAAGTGAAGTCAGGTGAGCCTTGGAAAGCATCACTACAAACAAAGCTAGTGGAGGTGATGGAATTCCAGTTGATATGTTTCAAATCCTGAAAGATGATGCTGTGAAAGTGCTGCACTCAATATGCCAACAAATTTGGAAAACTCAGCAGTGGCCACAAGACTGGAAAAGGTCAGTTTTCATTCCGATCCCAAAGAAAGGCAATGCCAAAGAATGCTCAAACTACCGCACAATTGCACTTATCTCACATGCTAGTAAAATAATGCTCAAAATTCTCCAATCCAGGCTTCAGCAATACATAAACTGTGAACTCCCTGATGTTCAAGCTGGTCTTTGAAAAGGCAGATGAACCAGAGATCAAATTGCAAACATCCACTAGATCATGGAAAAAGCAAGAGAGTTCCAGAAAAGCATCTATTTCTGCTTTATTGACTATGCCAAAGCCTTGGACTGTGTGGATCATAATAAACTGTGGAAAATTCTGAAAGAGATGGGAATACCAGACCACCTAACCAGCCTCTTGAGAAATCTGTATGCAGGTCAGAAAGCAACAGTTAGAACTGGACATGGAACAACAGACTGGTTCCAAATAGGAAAAGGAGTGTGTCAAGGCTGTATATTGTTACCCTGCTTATTTAACTTCTATGCAGAGTACATCATGAGAAACGCTGGACTGGAAGAAACACAAGCTGGAATCAAGATTCCCGGGAGAAATCTCAATAACCTCAGATATGCAGATGACACCACCCTTATGACAGAAAGTGAAGAGGAGCTAAAAAAACCTCTTGATGAAAGTGAAAGAGGAGCGCGAAAAAGTTGGCTTAAAGCTCAACATTCAGAAAACGAAGATCATGGTATCCGGTCCCATCACTTCATGGGAAATAGAAGGGGAAACAGTGGAAACAGTGTCAGACTTTATCTTTTGGGGCTCCAGAATCACTGCAGATGGTGATTGCAGCCATGAAATTTAAAGACAGTTACTCCTTGGAAGAAAAGTTATTAGCAACCTAAATAGCATATTAAAAAGCAGAGACAGTACTTTGCCGACTAAGGTCCATCTAGTCAAGGCTATGGTTTATCCTGTATCATGTATGGATGTGAGAGTTGGACTGTGAAGAAGGCTGAGCACTGAAGAATTGATGCTTTTGAACTGTGGTGTTGGAGAAGACTCTTGAGAGTCCCTTGGACTGCAAGGAGATCCAACCAGTCCATTCTGAAGGAGATCAACCCTGGGATTTCTTTGGAAGGACTGATGCTAAAGCTGAAACTCCAGTACTTTGGCCACCTCATGAGAAGTGTTGACTCATTGGAAAAGACTCTGATGCTGGGAGGGATTGGGGGCAGGAGGAGAAGGGGACGACAGAGGATGAGATGGCTGGATGGCATCACACACTTGATGGACGTGAGTCTGAGTGAACCCCGGGATTTGGTGATGGACAGGGAGGCCTGCCGTGCTGTGATTCATGGGCTCGCAAGTAGTTGGACACGACTGAGCCACTAAACTGAACTGAACTGAACTGATGCAATAAATGGAACAAAATTTAACTTCTAAGCTAAATGAAATAATTTTTATGTGTTTTTACATGCTCAATCGTACCTGACTGTGACACCATGGATTAGAAGCCACCAGGCTCCTCTGTCCATGGGATTTCCCAGGCAAGAATACTGGAGCAGATTGCCATTTCCTATGCCAGGAGATCTTTCTGACCCAGAGGTGAGACTCTGTCTCCTAAATTGGCAGGTGTATTCTTTATCACTGCACCACTTGGGAAGCACAAAGTTTACCTACTCAGTCCAACTTGTGTGGCCCCATTCTGTGAATATAATTGAGCACTTTTGGATAACCAGTAATATATAGAAATTAGTTTTAGTACATGTCTGAAATCCTTTCAAAACACACAAAGTAAAATGTACTTCAAAATTCCATCTTCTAACAGATAAGATGGTGCATATATTTATTATGTAACACTCCCATCAGAATCTGGGGCAGCACTTCATAATTTTCATACTAATGCAGTAGAAGCTATGAATATTCACAATATGTGGGACAATGTGCTCTGCTGTGCTTAGTCACTCAGTCATGTCTGACTCTTCGTAACCCCATGGACTCTAGCCCTCCAGGCACCTCTGGACATGGGGATTCTCCAGGCAAGAATAATAGAGTGGCTTGCTATGCCCTCCTCCAGGGGATCTTCCCAAACCAGGGATAGTCTCCTGCACTGCAGGCAAATTCTTTTGTTTGTTTGTTTGTTTGTAAATAAAGTTTTATTGAGACACAGTCATACCTATTTGTTTACCATCTGAACCACCAGGAAAGCTCATAAAGTGCATAGCCTATCCTTTGTCCCGGAGAACTTCTAGACCCAGTAATTGAACCAGGGTCTCCTACCTTGCAGGAGGATTCTTTACCAGCTGAGCTACCAGGGAAGCCCAAGTGGGACTATAAATAACCTCTTTTCACTTCATATCAACATTTGGCATCAAAATGTTTGTTGTAAGTACAGGGGAAAAATCTTACCATTTTCAGAGAGATTTTGGTAATGGGATTGTGGATAAGGGATTGAATATCTGTATTTAGTTTAGTGTATATCTCATAATCCTATGCTGCGCTTAGTTGCTCAGTCATGTTCCAACTGCTTGTAACCCATGGAAGATAGCCCACCAGGCTCCTTTGTCTATTGGCATTCTCCAAGCAACAATACTGGAGTCAGTAGCCTATCCCTTCCCCAGGGGATCTTCCCAACTCAGGAATTGATCCAGGGTCCCTGCATTGCAGACAGATTCTTTAGCAGCTGAGCTACTAGGGAAATCTTTATATCATAATAGATAATATAATAAATATTTGCTAAATATATCTGTAATAGAAACTGATTAAGAGCATATTTAGTTCAGTTCAGTTCAGTTGCTCAGTCGTGTCCAACTCCTTGCAACCCAATGAACCATAGCATGCCAGGCCTCCCTGTCTATCACCAACTCCCAGAGTTCACCCAAACCACTGTCCATCGAGTTGGTGATGCCATCCAGCCATTTCACCCTCTGTCATCCCCTTCTCCTCCTGCCCTCAATGTTTCCCAGCATCAGAGTCTTTTCAAATGAGCCAGCTCTTTGAATCAGGTGGCCAAAGTATTGGAGTTTCAGCTTCAACATCAGTCCTTCCAATGAACACCTAGGACTGATCTTCTTTACAGTCCAACTCTTTCATCCATACATGACCACTGGAAAAACCATAGCTTAGACTAGATGGACCTTTGTTGGCAAAGTAATGTCTCTGTTTTTTAATATGCTGTCTAGGTTGGTCATAGCTTTCCTTCCAAGAAGTAAGCGTCTTTAAATTTCACGGCTGCAATCATCATCTACAGTGATTTTGGAGCCCAGAAAAATAAAGTCAGCCACTGTTTTCACTGTTTCCCAATATATTTCCCATGAAGTGATGGGAACAGATGCCATAATCTTCGTTTTCTGAATGTTGAGCTTTAAGCCAACTTTTTCACTCTCCTCTTTCACTTTCATCAAGAGGCTTTTTAGCTCCTCTTCACTTTCTGTCATAAGGGTGGTGTCATCTGCATATCTGAGGTTATTGAGATTTCTCCCGGGAATCTTGATTCCAGCTTGTGTTTCTTCCAGTCCAGCATTTCTCATGCATCTGCGTATCTGAGGTTATTGATATTTCTCCCAGCATATTTAGTATTGTTGTTCAGTTGCTAAGTCACATCAGATTCTTTGCAACCCCATGGGCTGCAGCACACCAGGCTTCGTTATTATAATAAGGAAAACATGGGACATGAAATTATAATATTGTTATTCTAGTCTTATGTTTATTACTTAAGCTCTCTGGATGTTGTAAGTCATATTTATTTGTCCTTTGAATTAATATAATTTTGACAATGAGATGAGAAATACCAGAATTTGGCACACTTCTGTTCTAGATTTAATGTACATAAATGCTGTAGAATCTGGTAATTCTGAAAATGAATTGTGTTTCTACCAAAATACAGACAAACTTCAGATGATAACCTTGACTCTTTGGAAACTATTACACTGATTAAGAATTTTTAATGAAATCTAAGGAAAATAAAATAGGCAATTTGCAAGAAATTGTTTTCCTATTTTTTGAAATCTCATAACATTTAAATAGAATTCCTGTGACTACTAAATTTCTTTCAGGAGTTCTGTATTAGGTTTTATGTTTATCTATTCCTTCCAAAAAAAAAAAAAGTTTCAAACTAGGAAATTTATTTTTTTGCTCAGAAAATATAAAAAAGTATTATATACATCCTAGGAACAGCTAGAACTTGACATAGAAAAACAGACTGGTTCCAAATAGGAAAAAGAGTACATCAAGGCTGTATATTGTCACCTGCTTATTTAACTTATATGCAGAGTACATCATGAGAAACAGTGGGCTAGAAGAAGCACAAGCTAGAATCAAGATTGCTGGGAGAAATATCAATAATCTCAGATATGCAAATGACAGAAGAGGAATTTATGGCAGAAAGTGAAGAGGAACTAAAAAGCCTCTTGATGAAAGTGAAAGAGGAGAGTGCAAAAGTTAGCTTTAAGCTCAACATTCAGAAAACGAAGATCGTGGCATCTGGTCCCATCACTTCATGGCAAATAGAAGGGGAAACAGTGGAAACAGTGTCAGACTTTATTTTTGGGGGGCTCCAAAATCACTGCAGATGGTGATTGCAATCATGAAATTAAAGGATGCTTACTGCTTAGAAGGAAAGTTATGATCAAACTAGATAACATATTAAAATCAGAGACATTAGTTTGCCAACAAAGGTCTGTCTAGTCAAGGCTATGGTTTTTCCAGTGGTCATGAATGGATGTGAGAGTTGGACTGAGCACTGAAGAATTGATGCTTTTGAATTGTGGTTTTGGGGAATAGTCTTGAGAGTCCCTTGGACTGCAAGGAGATCCAACCAGTCCGTTCTAAAGGAGATCAGTCCTGGGTGTTCTTTGGAAGGACTGATGCCCTAAGATGAAAGTCCAATACTTTGGCCACCTCATGCAGAGAGTTGACTCATTGGAAAAGACTCTGATGCTGAGAGGGATTGGAGGCAGGAGGAGAAGAGGACAACAGAAGATGAGATGGCTGAATGTCATCACCAAGTTGATGGACATGAGTTTCAGTAAACTCTGGGAGTTAGTGATGGACATGGAGGCCTGGTGTGCTGCAATTCATGGGGTTGCAAAGAGTCTGACATGACTGAGCGACTGAACTGAACTGACTGATAGCCATCTTAGTCAGTATTGAAGAATGAGAATTAGAAACATTTAAAAAAGTCATTTCTTAAGAATAAAAGTAATCAAAGATTTGTCAAAAATTTGAAGAGAACCTAGAATGAAAAAAAAAATTGTTTATTTTGCTTTAACTACTCTGATATTTGGGCTTGAAAGCTCATTTCAAAGTGTGTGTCTTCTTCTGCGATCTTTGACAATTTATATTTATCTCAGTGGGATTTGAAATATGTCATTTTTTTATTGTGGTAAAATATTCATAAAAACACATGCCATTGATAGCTTATGGTGAACGGTGTCAAATTCCTGATCTCCAAAGAAGTTTTAACTTCATGACCAGGGACCAGGTTTGATCACTCAAGAGGTTTTGTATAGCAAAGTTTTATTAAAGTATAAAAACGGACAGAGAAAGCTTCTGACATAGACAACAGAAGGGGTATGGAGAGTGCCCCCCTTGTGCTGGCAAGGGAGTTATATAATTTTAATTATTACAATAAATCAAAAGAATGTCTCAAGGTTGTAAAGATCTTACTAGACCCATTCCCATAGTTTACATTTTAAGATAACAGGATTATCCAGAAGGTTTTCAGGTAGGAGAAATTGTCCTCAAACAGGATACATTTTTGTTGTATAATCCTTAGTACAGAGTTCAAACTGATTTGTTTGTCCTGTAATCATCTCTTCTGGGCCTAAAGAAAAAACCTTTTATGTGACTAACTCTAAGGAAAGTAAAGAAAAAAAAAGATGTTTGTCCTTTCTTCCTCCTTGAGAACTCCAGATCCCTATCTCCTTAAGAGCACCAGACCCCCTTCTTCTTCTCCTCCTGCTCCTGCTCCTCGGGGACCCTGGACTTCTTATCAACTGGCCTAGGAATTAACTTTCACATCAAGGTGTTGCATTCGATAGGTCAGCAAATCTGGAAAACCCAGCAGTGGCTACAGGACTAGAAATGGTCAATCTTCATCCCAATTCCAAAGAAGGATAGCACTAAGGAATGTGCTAACCATTGGACAGTTGCACTCATCTCCCATGCTAGTAAGGATATGTTTAAAATCTTGCAAGCTAGTCTTTCAGTTCAGTCGCTGAGTCGTGTCTGACTCTTTGAGAGCCCATGAAATGCAGCACATCAGGCCTCCCTGTCCATCACCAACTCCCGGAGTTCACCCAAACTCATGTCCATCCAATCGGTGATGCCATCCAGCCATCTCATCCTCTGTTGTCCCCTTCTCCTCCTGCCCCCAATCCCTCCCAGCATCAGAGTCTTTTCCGATGACTCAGCTCTTTGCATGAGGTGGCCAAAATATTGGAGCTTCAACTTTAGCATAAGTCTTCCCAAAGAAGGACTGATCTCCTTTAGAATGGGCTGCTTGGATCTCCTTGCAGTCCAAAGGACTCTCAAGAATCTTCTCCAACACCCAGTTCAAAAGCATCAATTCTTGGGCACTCAGGTTTCTTCACAGACCAACTCTCAAATCCAAACATGACCACTGGAAAAATCATAGCCTTGACTAGACAGACCTTTGTTGGCAAAGTAATGTCTCTGCTTTTTAACATGTTACCTAGTTTGGTCATACCTTTCCTTCAAAGCAGTAAGCATCTTTTAATTTCATGGCTGCAATCACCCATCTACAGTGATTTGGAACTCCCCAAAATAAAGTCTGACACTTTCCACTGTTTCCTCATCTATTTGCCATGAAGTGATGGGACTGGATGCCATGATCTTAGTTTTCTGAATATTGAGCTTTAAGCCAACTTTTTCACTCTCCTCTTTCACTTTCATGAAGAGGCTTTTTAATTCCTCTTCACTTTCTGCCATAAGGGTGGTGTCATCTGCATATCTGAGGCTATTGATATTTCTCCTGGCAATCTTGATTCTAGCTTGCGCTTCTTTCAGCCCAGTTTCTCATGATGTACTCCACATAGAAGTTAAATAAGCAGGGTGACAATCTGCATCCTTGACGTACTCCTTTTCCTATTTGGAACCAGTATGTTCTTCCATGTCCAGTTCCAACTGTTTCTTCCTGACCTGCATATAGGTTTCTCAAGAGGCAGGTCAGGTGGTCTGGTATTCCCATCTCTTTCAGAATTTTCCACAGTTTATTGTGATCCACACAGTCAAAGGTTTAGGCATAGTCAAGAAAGCAGAAATAGATGTTTTTCTGGACCTCTTTTGCTTTTTTGATGATCCAGCAGATGTTGGCAATTTGATCTTTGGTTCCTCTGCCTTTTGTAAAACCAGCTAGAACTACTAGAAATTCATAGTTCATGTATTGCTGAAGCCTGGCTTGGAGAATTTTGAGTGTTATTTTACTAGCATGTGAGAAGAGTGCAATTGTGCAGTAGTTTGAGTATTCTTTGGCATTGCTTTTCTTTGGGATTGGAATGAAAACTGACCTTTTCCAGTCCTGTGGCCACTGCTGAGTTTTCCAAATTAGCTGGCATATTGAGTGCAGCACTTTCACAGCATCATCTTTCAGGATTTGAAACAGCTCGACTGGAATTCCATCACCTCCACTAGCTTTGTTCACAGTGATGCTTTCTAAGGCCCACTTGACTTCACATTCCAGGATGTCTGGCTTTAGGTGAGTGATCACACCATTGTGATTATCTGGGTCTTGAAGATCTTTTTTGTACAGTTCTTCTGTGTATTCTTGCCACCTCTTCTTCATATCTTCTGCTTCTGTTAGGCCCATACCATTTCTCTCCTTTATCAAGCCCATCTTTGAATGATATATTCCCTTGATATCTCTAATTTTCTTGAAGAGATCTCTAGTCTTTCCCATTCTATTGTTTTCCTCAATTTCTTTGCATTGAGCCTTGAGGAAGGCTTTCTTATCTTTCCTTGCTATTCTTTGGAACTCTGCACTCAGATGCTTATATCTTTCCTTTTCTCCTTTGCTTTTTGCCTCTCTTCTTTTCACAGCTATTTGTAAGGCCTCCTCAGATAGCCATTTTGTTTTTTTGCATTTCTTATTCCTCAGGATGATCTTGATCTTTGTCTCCTGTACAATGTCAGGAACCTCTGTCTATAGTTCATCAGGAACTCTATCAGATCTAGTCTCTTAAATCTATTTCTCACTTCCACTGTATAAACATAATGAATTTGATTTAGTTCATACTTGAATGGTCTAGTGGTTTTCCCTACTCTCTTCCATTTAAGTCTGGATTTGGCAATAAGTAGTTCATGATCTGAGCCACATTCAGCTCCCAGTCTTGTTTTTGCTGACTGTATAGAGCTTCTCCACCTTTGACTGCAAAGAATATAATCTATCTGATTTTTGTGTTGACCATCTGGTGATGTCCACGTGTAGTCTTCTCTTGTGTTGTTGGAAGAGGGTGTTTGCTATGACCAGTGCGTTCTCTCGGCAAAACTCTATTAGCATTTGCCCTGCTTCATTCCGTATTCCAAGGTCAAATTTGCCTGTTACCCAAGGTGTTTCTTGACTTCCTACTTTTGCATTCCAGTCCCCTATAATGAAAAGGACATCTTTTTTGGGTGTTAGTTCTAAAAGGTCTTGTGGATCTTCATTGAACCATTAAACTTCAGCTTTTTCAGCATTACTGCCTGGGGCATAGACTTGGATTAATGTGTTATTGAATGGTTTGCCTTGGAAACAAACAGAGATCATAGTGTTGCTTTTGCGATTGCATCCAAGTACTCCATTTTGGACTCTGTTGACCATGATGGCTACTCCATTTCTTCTAAGGGATTCCTGCTCACAGTAGTAGATATAAGGGTCATCTGAGCTCAATTCACCCATTCCAGTCCATTTTAGTTTGCTGATTCTTAGAATGTCGACGTTCACCCTTGCCATCTCTTGTTTGATCACTTCCAATTTGCATTGATTTATGAACCTAACATTCCAGGTTCCTATGCAATATTGCTCTTTACATCATTGAACCTTGCTTCTATCACCAGTTACATCCACATCTGTGTATTGTGTTTGCTTTGGCTCTATCCCTTCATTTCTTCTTGAGTTATTTCTCCACTGATCTCCTGTAGCACATTTGGCACCTACCAACCTGGGGAGTTTCTCTTTCAGTATCCTATCATTTTTCCTTTTCATACTGTTTATGGGGTCCTCAAGGCAAGAACACTGAAATGGTTTGCCATTCCCTTTTCCAGTGGACCACATTCTGTCAGACCTCTCCACCATGACCCACCCATCTTGGGTGGCCCCCACGGTATGGCTTAATTTCATGGGCACAGGAGGGCTGAGAGGAGCTACTCCACATTCAAGGTAAGGAGTGGTGGCTATGAGGAGATACCCCTCGTCCAAGGCAAGGAGCAGTGGCTACACTTTGTTGGAGCAAATGTGAGGAGATACCCTACATCCAAGGTAAGAGAAACCCAGGTAAGATAGTAGGTGTTGTGAGAGGCATCAGAGGGCAGACACACAAACCATAATCACAGAAAACTAGTCAGTCTAATCACATGGATTACAGCCTTGTCTAACTCAATGAAACTAAGCCATGCTAGTCTTTAGCATTATGCAAACCAAGAACTTCTAGATGTCCATGCTGAGTTTAGAAAAGGAAGAGGAACCAGAGATCAAATTGTCAACATTCACTGGATCACAGAAAAGCTAGGGAGTCCCACCCCAATCCCCGCCTCCAAAAAAAACAAAAAACAAAAAACTACCTCTGTTTCATCTACTGAGCCAAAACCTTTGACACTGGATCATAATTAACTGTGGAAAGCTCTTAAAGAGATGGGAATACCAGACCATCTTACCTGTCTCCTGAGATACCTATATGCGGGCCAAGAAGCATCAGTTTGAACCTTGTATGGAACACTGATAGGTTCAAGATTGAGAAAGGAGACAGGGCTGTCTGCTGTCACCTTGTTTGTTTATGCTCAGCACATCATGAGAAAGGCTGGATGAGTTACAACCTGGGATCAAGACAGTCAGGAGAAACATCAACAACTTCAGATATGCAGATGACACCACTCTGATAGCAGAAAGGGAAGAGGAACTTCAGAACCTCTTGATGAGGGTGAAGGAGGAGAATGAAAGAGATGGCTTAAGACTAAATATTAAAACAAAGGGACAAACTAAGATTGTGGCATCCAGCCCCATTACTTCATGGCAAATCTAGGGGGAAAAGGTGGAAGTAATGACAGATTTCTTCTTCTTGGGTTCTAAAATTACTGTGGACAGTGACTGCAGCCATGAAATTAGAGGAAGATTGCTTCTTGACAGGAAAAGAATGAAAAATCTATACAGTGTGTTGAAAAGCAGAGGCATTACTCTGACAAACAAGTAATAGTAATAGTATAGTCAAGTAATAGTATAGTCAAGTCAAGTCAGTCGTATAGTCAAGGCTATGGTCTTCCTGGTTGTCACATACAGTTGTGAGAGCTGGACTATCACAAAGGCAGAGCACCAAAGGATTGATGACGCCTTCAAAATGTGGTGCTGGAGAAGACTCCCGAGAGACCCTTGGACAGCAAAACCTTGGAGATCAAACCAGTCAATCTTAGGGGAAGTCAACCCTGAATACTCTTTGGAAGGACTTATACTGAAGCTCCAGTATTTTGGTCACCTGATGCGAACAACCAACTTATTGGAAAAGTGCCTGATGCTGGAAAGATTAAGGACAGAAGGAGAAGAGGGCATCAGAGGATGAGATGGATGGATGGCATGACTGATGCAATGGGCATGACCTTGGGCAAGCTTCAGGAGATGGTGAGGTCCAGGAAGGCCTGGTGTGCTGCAGTCCTTGGGGTCACAAAAAGTCTGACCTGATTGGGTGACTGAACAACAATATACATAAAAATTTATTATTTTAACTGTTTGGGAGATACTTGTATTTGTCCTCAATTACACTCAACATGCTGTGTATCTATCACCACGCATTTTCAGAATTTTTTTTTATCTACTCACACTGAAACTCTGTATCCATTAAACAGTAATTCCTTTTCTTCCCAGCCCCTGGCAACCACCATTTCACATTTTGTCTCTATGAATATGACTAATCTATGTAGGTCATAGTAGCTCAGTCGGTAAAGAATCTGCCTGCAATACAGGAGACCTGGGTTCAATCCAGGGTTGGAAAGATCCCCTGGAATAGGAAATGGCAACCCACTCCAGTATTCTTGCCTGGAAAATCCTATGGACACAGGAGCCTGGCAGGCTACCATAGAATTTCAAGAGTTGGATACAACTTAGTGACTAACACCACCACATTTGTCATAGAGTCAGAATCATGCAGCTTTTGTCCTTTTATACCTACCTTATTTCCCTTAACATAATGTCTTAAAATTTATCTGTGTTGTAGCATATGTCAGACCTTTATTCATTTTTAAGACAAAATGATAGATACTTCATTATACGGAGTATGTTCTTTGTGTAAATAACCTATCTTTATGTTTTTATTTTGTGCTTATGGTAGTAAATAGCCTTTTGTGATGCAGTCTTGTTAATGCATGAATGATGTGCTTTCAAGGTCATGAAAATCAATATGACAGTATTTACTATTCTCCAGGTGGGATATATCCATCCTAGTGAGGACTAGAAAAAAATGGTAAGATTCAAAAATAAGAAAACATTTTTTTGGAAATTATCCACTTTGTTTTCCTTTAAATTAAAAAAAAAAAAACCAAAAACTTGTTAGCAGTTGTAATAATTTTCAAAGAGTCAGGATTATTAACCAAAGTATTTTTGAAATGTTATGTAACTTTTTTTTTTTTTTTGGTGTAAGTTTGTTACAATCTCTTGTTGATTTTTATTACCAGCTGTCAAAAACTGTGGTGTTTTTATTATTAACCAAAGTATTTGGGAGATATTATTTGACTTTTTTGGTACAAGATTATGAAAATTTCCTGCTGATTTTATTATTAACCATCAAAAACTATGCTGTTTTGTTGTAATAGACGTGTTCTTGTTCATATATTTATCTCTCTTTATTCAGTTGATACCCTGGGTGAAAGTCACTAAGTAACGCAAAAATTTTGTCTGCATATTAAATTTTATATCTTCATGGATTTCCTCTACTTTTCAGCCAAGTGAATAGGTTTCATATTCCTCAAAGTTATGTTTTAAGTCTGCATGCTGTACAACTACAGTGGTCAAAGAATGTCAATATCAAGTACATTGCATTGACAGCTTTTGATCAAACTAAGCTGCTTGTAGGAACTGCATTTTCAAATCTTCTGTATCTGCTACATAATTATGTTCAAAAGACCTTTGATCATATTTTATAGGCATTTTATTTACACCCTTAAATCAATAGTGAAAATACTTAGAGAACCAAATTTAAATTCCTAAGTTGAGTACAGACATAAAGGGTTAAAAATTGGTATGTGCTCCAATTTGAAGTAATTAATTTAGTAATTGTCAGGGATGAATAAGTAGAGCATGAGAAAGAATATTCATTATGTGCATAAAGGAAGACTCCGGATTCCCAATTAACATTATAGCAGAATCAGCATAAAATGAGCATTAATATTCCACAGGATAATTGGCAACCTTTGTGGTATTATTGTTTTGTTTATTTGCTCTTTTCCCTGCTTTAGCTATTCTCAAAAAGGTGCCAATATTCCTAAGGGGGATCAGAATTTATTATATATTCTACTCCTATTCTTACTGATAGTTAAAGGCTTTTGTTACATACTTAATACAAACCATGCTGAAAACCTTCTATGAATTATCTTGTTTAATCTTTACCATAGCCCTATGATGTAGTATTTTTATATTCATTTTATGAACAGGATATGCTATGGCTTTTGTAAGGTCATTGGACAAGTGGCTGTGCTTCCATGTTTTATTTCTGTGTTACAAACTCTTACTCATATTTTAAGTCACATTTTACCGTTTTCTAAACATTTTTATGTATATTGTTTCAACATCAACAAACCAACCCTATGTAATAGTAATTATCCGGGTTTTGGAGATAAACAAGGTAAACCAAGACTCAGAAAAATTAAGTTGCCACAATGACAAAATTAAGAAGTAATTCACCTCCCAAGTAAACTCACTTCTCTATTACTTAATGCCTCAAATATTAGCTGGGTTTTTTTTTTTTTTTTTTTTTTTTTTTGAGAGACACAAAGTAAAGCATATTTGTGTAGGTTAATGATTGGTTGTAGCCCTTATGTGTTTTTCTCACTTTGAAATGATTCAGTTTAGTTCAGTCACTCAGTCATGTCCGACTCTTTGCGACTCCATGAATTGCAGCACGCCAGGCCTCCCTGTCCATCATCAACTCCCGGAGTTCACTCAGACTCACGTCCATCGAGTCAGTGATGCCATCCAGCCATCTCATCTTCTGTAGTCCCCTTCTCCTCCTACCCCCAATTCCTCCCAGCATCAGAGTCTTTTCCAATGAGTCAACGCGTTGCATGAGGTGGCCAAAGTACTGGAGTTTCAGCTTTAGCATCATTCCTTCCAAAGAAATCCCAGGGCTGATCTTCAGAATGGACGGGTTGAATCTCCTTGAAGTCCAAGGGACTCTCAAGAGTCTTCTCCAACACCACAGTTCAAAAGCATCAATTCTTCAGTGCTCAGCTTTCTTCACAGTCCAACTCTCAAATCCATACATGACCACTGAAAAAACCATGGCCTTGACTAGACAGACCTTTGTTGGCAAAGTAATGTTTCTGCTTTTGAATATGCTATCTAGGTTGGTCATAACTTTCCTTCCAAGGAGTAAGCGTCTTTTAATTTCATGGCTGCAGTCACCATCTACAGTGATTTTGGAGCCCCTCCAAAATAAAGTCTGACACTGTTTCTACTGTTTCCCCATCTATTTGCCATGAAGTGATGGCACCAGATGCCATGATCTTAGTTTTCTGACTGTTGAGCTTTAAGTCAACTTTTTCACCCTCCTCTTTGACTTTAGATAAAATTGAGATGAAAAATAAAAGTCCATATTCCAGTTTATTTATAAAAATTAAGAAATCTAGCCATGTAGTAGCAAGCAGATGGGACTGAACAGGGCTGCCTTCACAGAAAGGGTATGAGCTATTGAGTTCAGAGTTTCCATCACCTGATTTGTTTTACATTAAGCTACTTCACTTATTAACTAGCCTGTGTCTGAGTTTATTTGAACCTTATATAGCTGAATCTTTGTGTCAGAAGAAACACTCTTTACTCTAGATTGCACACTGTTTATAAATCTGGAACATGAATCTCTATACCCTTCCATTTATGAAAGTTCTACTAAACTATTAAGACACAAGCCAATCCTTTCTATATGCAGATATTTTCCTAGTTTGGGCACATTGTGATGCCTTCTGTCTTCAAATCCCCTACAAAAGCAAAAATCAGACTGAACAGTGTTATACAGAGAAGGGAGACATTATTCAAGATGACTGCAATGGAATAAATAGAACAGAATACAGCCTGAGCTCAACTCCCTTAGACAAACAACAGAGGTTGAGCTAGTGTAACAGTACTGGAGAGTTATAGGAGTTAGAAAGATCAATGGGACATGTGGATCCCACTGAATTAGTTCAGAGTTTACAAATGTTTCTCTTTGTGATGAGGCTATCTGTGTTTGTTCACAGCACTGGCCCATTGAAGGCCTCTGTCCTTTCCTAGAGCCTGGAAGTTAGGGATCTATCTTCCCTGAAGATTATATTTTAACAGGATGGTTCCTACATTCTTGAGAAAGATATTTTTTACTTGTAGATCAGGCAAGAGACTTTTAAAGAGGTTTATATCTAAAGGGAAAGAGAAAGAATTTACAGTTATACAATTTCTAAAGTAATTGCTCTAAGAAAAGCAGTATTAGGTGCATAGAGCTAGGGAGACTGTTTAAAGGTTAGTGAAGCTGAAGAGAAAGTTAAGGTCATCTTCGTCACCCTATATAACCACTGTGCAGAGACCGACAGTTATTGGCCAATATCCATTGCTCCATTTTTCCTTCAGTAATTAGAATTCAAAGTTTGATGCTAGGCGCAGAACTGAGCTGACAGACACAACATATCCCAGTCCAACTGCTAGTAAGTAATCTGTCTGACTAAATCTTGGACAATAAGAAGTGAGTGGACCTAAAGTATGTTACCCCCAAAGAGAACAGAGGCTTACCCTCTTCTTTGCCTTCTCCAAGTTCTGTGAAAAGGAATGTAGACAAGATAGCAGGAGCTAGAACACACATTTTACATTTTGACAAGGAAAATGTATGCTGTGGATGGCAGCAACATGGCAATGAGTGAGATGACAGGGGAATTTGCTGTTGTTCAGTTGCTCAGTCATGTCCAACTCTTTATTTCCCCATGGACTGCAGCACACCAGGCTTCCCTGTCCTTCACAATCTCCCAGAGCTAGCTTAAACTCATATCCGTTGAGTCAGTGATACCATCCAACCATCTCATCCTCTGTTGTCCCCTTCTCCTCCTTCCTTCAATCTTTCCCAGCATCAAGGTCTTTTGCAATGAGTTGACTTTTTGAATCAGTTAGCCGAAGTATTGGGGCTTCAGCATCAGTCCTTCCAATAAGTATTTAGGATTGATTTCCTTTAGGATTGACTGGTTTGATCTCCTTGCTGTCCAATGGATTCTCAAGAGTCTTCTCCAATACCACAGTTCAAAAGCATCAGTTCTTCAGTTCTCAGCCTTCTTTATGGTCAAACTCTCACATACATGTATGACTACAGGAAAAACCACAGCTTTGAGTATATGGACCTTTGTCACTAAAGTAGTGTCTCTACTTTTTAATATGTTGTCTAGGTTGGTCATACCTTTTCTTCCAAGAAGTGTCTTTTAATTTCATGGCTGTAGTCACCATCTGCAGTGATTTTGGAGTACAAGAAAGTAAAGTCTGTCACTCTTTCTATTGTTTCCCCATCTGCATGCCATGAAGTGATTTGACCAGATGCCATCTTTTATTTTTTTGAATGTTGAGTTTTAATAGAGCTCCTTCACTCTCCTCTTTCACCTTCATCAGGAGGCTCTTTAGTTTTTTAAAAGATAACATGTTTAAATGAAGTGACTCTCTTACAGGTATCAAAATTAACATATATTTAACATTTTATTTAAATCATTAATGAAAAAATGGTAAGGGTTAATAATCAATTCAAAAAAGAATTTGAAGCATAGAGCATTTATAAATATGAGTGTTATAGACAATAAGAAAATAAGGGCAAATGTAGGAAAATATAGTTTGTCTATTTACACCTAATTAATTTATCAACGTATAGAGAAGAATAATTTTACACTGGCACCAATTATCTAGAATTAATAGAGTTATAAAATACACCCCATAGAATCAGTATCAAATCACTTTGAAGGATATACTTTAGGCAATGTGTTTTCTGTTGAGCACTTCCCCTCTACTGTTCCCCACAACCTGCTATTTTTCCTTACAGTTCCCAATACTGTGCAGCTCCCACATCATTATTGGGATGCTTACACTTATGCTGTCATGTGAGAGAAATGTAAACTTATTTGTAAGCAGCTGTATTTTTTGTTTTGTTTCTTACATATTCATGGCCAGACCTTAAGTTAAATACTATTCCTTGGTTGTTAAACAAACACTGTTTTGAAATATCTCATTACAGTCTTAAAAAATAAATCATGAATACAGGTAAAATATCGTATACCTTTTTGACTCTCACTCCAATCACTTGACACATCCATAGAGGTATTCTTCAGATATTAATAGATTGATTACTGGCAACTTAATTTGATGTTATTCTAGAAAAAAAATGTGAGCACAGAGATTGGGATATTTAATTCTACCTTCTGTGAAACAAGGTTATAAAGGGAATCTAGGCTATTCAATTATTTAAAAATGGAAGATGTCATCATGACTGGTCTCCATCCAATGCTAATATTAACTGCATTAGTGCTTTGAGCCTTGGAAATTTTCCATGAAAGAGGAAGATTTTAGATTACCTCTTCATAGAAAAACATTTGGGAACAGAGTTGAAAGATGACCTCAATGATAAGTTACCACTGCTTATTCCAAGTCTTGAATTATATAGTAAAATTTAAGTGCTAATGTTTTCCAGAAACCTAATATACCATTATGACTTTCATTTATTGTAATTGAATACAATGTACATATAGGTAATTAAACTGTATTTAACCCAAAGTATTATTTTTGCCACTAAATTCAGCCTATTTCACCAAAACTTTTACTTGAGAAGCTAGTAAGAAGTCTAATTAATTAATTTATATATCCCAACCTTTAATACACAACAACTAATCCTATGATTAGTGTGAATGCACAAAAAGATCTTAAGACATATTTCTCATTTTCCAGAAGTAACTTAGAAATTATCTAACATGTATTATTTATAATACTACTACTTATAGTAGCACTATTAAAACTAACTTACCACTTAGGTACTCTGATATAAGCCTTACCAATATGTTCATGTATTTCCAAAATTGTTCTTTTCTACATGTCCAGGCAGTATTTGGTCATTAGTAGTACAGAATAAACCAATCTGAGAGTTTCTGAGCAGTGGAAACTGGAGCTAGGTTGGCTGTCCCCATGTCATGTTACTTTTGTCATTGAACTTCTGTTTGCTATGTGAAGGTTGATGTGAGAGTGCAGCAAGAACATACTTGAAAGAGGTCCATGCAATATGCATATTTCCTTTCTGCATGATTCACACATACCATTCTTGAAGCCATATGACCACAGAATTCTTGTGGATCATTGAATGACAAGAGTTCAGTAGGCCTCAAAGCAAGTATTAGGAAAAGAATTTATAGAGGCCACTAACCACCTATGCACTAAACAATGACAGAGAAGGAAGGGGAAGATTCTGAAAACAATAGTTCCTTTTCCTTGCTTACTCTTCAGTTGGCCAAAGACAGAGGGTATTGGTAGAATGTACATGTATCAAGAAGTCAAATAAACAGAGTAGAATTGTGTAGTATTTCCACCAGTTGGGATAGAATGATATGTGTGAATAATTTGGTTTCTTTATTGCTGTTCTTTTTCTTTTTTTTTCCCCCGTGAGTTAAATACTCTTATGTTTCATTTAATCTGTCATTGCAAAATGAAAAAAAAAAAAAAAAAGAGCTGTAAAATCCATGCTAATACATTAAAGGGAAGTAGTTACTTACAATTACATTAGGTAGCAAATAAAAACAGTATAAGTTGAAAGAGAGATCACAGACAAAAAAGAACTTTGTTTTTATAGTTGTATTTGAGCAAGAAGCCTCACACTTTCATTTTTTCCTGAGCTCCATAAATTCTCTAACTTCCCCCGTTTGGAATTTACATTCTCATGAGGAAACAGTAAGAAAACCCATTAGAATGACAGATATGGGAGTGTTGTAACATGGGAAGGGAATAGATAGTGGGGAAGGGAATAGATAGTGAGGAAGGGAAAGGGCTTTCAGATAGGATTTCAGGAAAGAGGTTCCACGTTTTTGAGAAGGTGACTTTATAATGGAGACCTGAGAGATGAGAAGAAACTGAGCATGATAATACCTGTGGATATCTTGGAAGGAGGGAACAGCATAAGGAATAGTTTAGGTATTGGACATGGCTTCATGAGTTCCCAAAATGGGAAAAACAAAAGGCCTTTGTGGCTTGAGCAGAGTGACTAGAAGACTAGTAGAGAAGAGAGAAGAGGGGAGAGAGCCACTTCAAGGGTCATGATGCCCTAAAGATGGGTTTTAGGCTTTCACTAAGCAGAATGGGAGCATCCAGGTTTTTGAGTAGGACAGTGATGTAACTGTATAAAGTTTTATTTGTGTTAAAATGGAGATTTAGAGGTTTAGGGAGTTATTTTAATCTCTTCTCTAATGGTACACAGCTAATGATAAGAACCAGAACTAAAAACTAATTAATCTTACTCTAGGATCCATGTATCTACCCATGGTGCTATACTCTGAAAATAGACACTGCCTGCTGTGAAAAACTACATGAACTGAACAATTATACAGATTTCCTTCTAGCAGCTGCAGTAGGGAGAACATTCATTACTGAGGAAGTCTCAGAGTAAAGGAAAAAGGACTGGTGTCTTATAGAGGTAGGGAAAGCAGGGAGCTCTGGGGAAGAATGGAGGCAATTTCCATGTTGGAAAATGCAAGGGCAGGGTAGTCTTTTGACATCAGCCTGTTTCTTAGAAGACAAAATGGTATGGGAATTTCTCAACTCTTCTTGTTTTCAAGGAGCATAAGGCTCAGGGGCAATTCAACATTGTCACTCACAGGGGCAATTCAACATTGTCACTCCCTGGCACAACTTTGGTCATAGCTTCTCAAACTGCCACCATTTCAGTTGAACTTGGTAGGTCGTTGGTACTGTTTGTTTAAATTTCCTTTATACACGATAAACATAACATAGACAATAAACATCAGACTAGAAAGTTACTTTATTCCTAGAAATGCACAGAAACAGAATAATCAACTACAAATTGGCACCTGCTTGTCAACTGAAAACTGGCATTTGCCAAGAGCATTTGCCAGCAACTGAACAAGTGCCTTTGCCATCTGCCTCTGTGGAGACTGAACCCTGCCTGCTGCATCTGCTGGCCTTCAACACTCCCTAAAGGAAATTCAGTGTAGAGAATGAGGCACTCTGTGCCCCAGGGAATCTGGTGGGATAGGTCTTTAGATAGATATTTTCAGGAACTGATTTCATGATCCCAGTCTTTGCATCTCTCCATACCTAAAAAAACACCAAATCCCTACATGATGACATCAGGTTCTCGTGACTAACAGAAACTCTCTTGTTAAGTAAGTGCTTGATTGCACTGAACTCCCGCTTCACCAAAATTGTACGTATTGACCTTCCCCCACTACCTTTTTAAAACAATTTCTCAGAGCTATCTGCGGTGCTGTCTCTTGGGATGCAGTCTTCATCTTGCCTCAAATAAAACTGAACTTGCAACTCTCACATTGTGCATTTTTTAGTCAATAAGAACAGTCTGTGAAAAATAAATTGTGAAGCAAATATTAACCATTTGAAAAATGACACAAATCCTAATTTCCTTGGAAGCCTTGACCAAATGCATTACACCTTTTCTACTCACTTGTCCCAGGTAGCTGGAAGTATTTGTTTGAAACACAGTCTTGGCTTCATTCCAGATCTACTAAACCAAAATTTACTTTTAAAGTAAGTAAGATCCTTGGGTAATTTGTAATGCTTAAAGTTTGAGAATCACTGATTTGAGGCTGTATAATTTCTTATTCCTAAAATCCATAAAAAAAGATTCCTATCATGGATAAAGAAATGCTACTAAAGGCAAAAGAAACTGTGAAATACCTTAAATATTTGAAAGACATTTCAAAGTAATAATAGATTTGTGGGATTGATTAAAATGTTTTCCAATACTTTTAGTGACATGTAGTCTAATAATTTAACTGGCTGCTTTTTTATCTGTGTTACATATGATGTCTTGTAATAATAGTATATTCAATTAAATATACAATATTGAAATACAATATTGCCCCCAATTTGTAAGAGGAAACATACAGAGAAAGTTAATAGGTGAATGCATTTTCTCTATACTACAAATTCTGTAGTCATAAGATAGTGAAATAAGAGAGAAGGGAAATGCTACAGGATAGTAGTTTCATTCTTAGTTTTGCCCCTATTTGAGAAATTCCTGTTTCTGTCCATAAAAGATGTACAATAACCCTTTCTTATGGAAACATACATACATTGTACAGAGTATTCAGAAGGACAATACTACACAGGATACCAAGCTACAGGAGATAAGAGCCAAATGAAATGTAATCGGATATCAATCAGGAGAAAATTTTTTGACTACACGAGGGAAGCAAACTCTCATAATATTCAAATAATAGCTACTATGCAATTAAATAGACTTTAAACATGGATATATCCAAGTGCCAAGTGGATCTACAAACAGTAAACTTGTAGACAGGCAAACATCTCTGCACAGCCTAGAATGATGAACAGCATTAAGAAATCTGTAACATAAGGTTTCCACATGATTCCACATCTATTTAGAAAATGGAGATTTCTCTAAATGGACTTTGTAAAATCTTTAGTGTTCGTGTTGAGAGTGAATGAACTTATAATCCAACGAATTTCATACAGTTTGCTATGCATAATTATATAAAATGATCAGAAGATATATTGAAATACTTACATAATTTCGACTTTGTTATCACTCAAACATTGGTTATAAAGCTTAAAGACTAGGTGGTCTTTGTGAGTCATCTGTTTCTGAGCAATTTGGAAGTGGAATCCTTTCATGTTTTGTGAGCCTCAATTTTACCAATGCTGGAAGAGTTGCCTGTGTAATTTCTTGCATCAGGGTTCTTGAGATTTCTGCCATTTTTAAAAATTGTCCAAAGATTAATCTTTTAGAATTGGCTTATAAAATTAATTTCTATGGGAAGAATTGCTTTCCTCAAAATTTTTCTGCAAAATTCTGATTGCTTTCTTTATTAACCAATGAACTGGTTTCTTTAGTAGTTTCAATAGAGCGGAAAAATTTGTCCAAAAATTATGTCATCAATTTAGATTTCCTCCTATTTAAAATCTTCTACACACATTATAAGAAAAGCCCTTGAGATGTTTATATAATTTTTTTTTTTACCTTATTTACTTTTTTTTTTTAATTTTAAAATCTTTAATTCTTACATGCATTCCCAAACATGAACCTCCCTCCCATCTCCCTCCCCATAACATCTTTCTGGGTCATCCCCATGCACCAGCCCCAAGCATACTGCATCCTGCGTCAGACATAGACTGGCGATTCAATTCACATGATAGTATACATGTTAGAATGTCATTCTCCCAAATCATCCCACCCTCTCCCTCTCCCTCTGAGTCCAAAAGTCCATTATACACATTTGTGTCTCTTTCCCTGTCTTGCATACAGGGTCGTCATTGCCATCTTCCTAAATTCCATATATATGTGTTAGTATACTGTATTGGTGTTTTTCTTTCTGGCTTACTTCACTCTGTATAATTTTAATTAAAGTGAACAAGTTTAGTTGAAAATTAAAATGTGAATACATTTGGAATCCACACATATGCATTTGATAAGTTCATAGAATATGTTACTATTATGAATTAAGAAAATAGCATCATGCATTGATTAAAAGTAGTAGTTTACTTGGTTTTCAGGAAAGAAATGCAAACTTTCATTTTATTCTTGATGTAATGTGTTCAATTGTAATATGTTGAAGAGGAAAGAGGGTAATATGTTCAAATGTAAAGTAAATCTATATAGACTTCTTTCTTCTGACTTTCAGAGTATGTATGAGTGAAAAGGGTTAGTTGCTCAGCCGTGTCCAACTCTTTGCAACCCCATGGTCTATAGTCTGCCAGGTTCCTCCATCCATGGCATTCTCTAGGCAAGAATACAGGAGTGGGTTGTTGGTCCCTTCTCCAGAGGATCTTCCTGACCCGAGGATTAAACCCAGGTCTTCTGCATCACAGACAAATCCTCTACTGTATGAGCCATGAGGGAAACCTACATGAATGAGTAGCCAGGTCCAGGGCTGCTCGTCAGAACCCACTGATAACAAGAAGGAACTTTCCATACATATGTAATTTACAGAGTTGAGCTGGTAAATAATGGCTTTGAAAATATTATTATCAGGTGCCAAGTTGATAATTATTCCACATAGAGAAGTTGAATAAGTGCCTTAAAAATTTCTAATTATGTTAGTCATTGACTGGTTTAAAGGTAGTTATCTCCTCTATATATGTTAAAAAATAAAAATAAAAAAGTGAATCCTTTAAACGTTAGAGATGACTTTTGTCCTGAAACTGTTTTCTGTTTTGGGAGGATATAGTAGTTGCAAGTAGATAAAAAAAAAATGCAGATAACTAACTCTTAGATAACCAGACATTGCTTAAAAACCACATGGCTAAATAAATAACAATTAGTAAGTAATAATTTTCTTTCCAAATTGCATTCATTTGAAAATATAGTTAAGGGAAAATATTCTTATGAACTAGACCAAAAATTGTCCAGGATTATCAAAAAACACAATATTTAGAAAATATTTTAAGAACAGTTGGACAAAGATATTTAATGAGTGTCAAATTTTACACGTATTATTTAACCCATACAACATCCTTTAACATTTTGTATCTAGAGAAACAGAGAGCAAGCCCTTAACTTCACCTAAATGGTAAAGAAGATAATAGATTTTGAAATAAAAGCTTCAGTTGCCAAATTTGACGATTTTTCTGTATATAGAAGACAGATAACTCTAACATAAGAAAAACTTTTAATTTCCTTTTGTCCTTAACTAATGATTTATCATGCACCTTGTAAGAATGGCAACCCACTCCAGTATTCCTGCCTGGAGAATACCAGAGACGGAGGAGCCTGGTAGGCTACAGTCCATGGGGTCACAAAGAGTCAGACACAACAGAGTGACTTCACTTCACTTCTTCACTTCTTCAAACTGGTGAAAGTGAAATCACTCAGTCCTGTTACTTTTTGCGACCTTGTGGACTGTGTCCATGGGATTTTCCAGGCAAAAGTACTAGAGTGGGTCGCCATTTCCTTTTCCAGGGGTTCTTCCTGACCCAGAGATCAAACCCAGGTCTCCTGCCTTGTAGGCAGAGGCTTTACCATTTGAGCCACCTATCTAAACTGGTGAATTGATGGCTATCCTCTTGGAAGAAATGTACAGGTTAAGCCAGAGAGGAAAAAGGGAATCTGGAAAGGGAGAAGGAGAGTATTTATAGGTTGACTCACATTTTGGTTTCTGTTGTTCAGTGTCATGATTAAGTCACTCTTTTTAAAATTTTATTTTATATTGGTGTTCCTTGATTCCTTTTATGCTTGCTTGCTACTCTAACATCTGTGAACTGAATGACCTATGGATTAGCAATGTCAGTATCACCTAGGAGCTTGCTTAGAAATGCAGACTCTTAAACTTCACCCCAGGCTCACCTGAAGCAGGACATATAATTTTACAAGACCCTGAGTTAACTCAGAGTCTTGATATTTGAGAAAACCTTCTCTATAGTGTGTTGCTTTCCAAAGTATGAATATGCAAATTTCCAACCACAGGTGAGATAGACTATCCGTTCCAAAATGTCCTTGAAGCAAGTGTAAACAAGGGCAATAACTCAAATTGTTTTATAGGGATGGGTCAGTCCATGCTCTGTGTCATATCCAATTTATGGAGTTACTGAACAGTTTTTGAAAACAAATATTCCATCATTCTCCAGATGGATATCTTCTTCTAGATTTGTTTCTTGAAGGCTGTTTGGAATATACTGCCAGTGTCCCACTTATAGCTCTACTAGGCAGCTATCAGTCACCATTGATTCCTGTGGTAGTGATGTGACTGAAATCAATGGCTTAAATCTCAAAATCTGTATGCTGCTGCTGCTAAGTCACTTCAATCGTGTCCGACTCTGTGAGACCCCATAGACGGCAGCCCACCAGGCTTCCCCGTCCCTGGGATTCTCCAGGCAAGAACACTGGAGTGGGTTGCCGTTTCCTTCTCCAATGCATGAAAGTGAAAAGTGAAAGTGAGGTCGCTCAGTCGTGCCCGACTCTTACCGACCCCATGGACTGCAGCCTACCAGCTCCTCCGTCCATGGGATTTACCAGGCAAGAGTACTGGAGTGGGGTGCCATTGCCTTCTCCACAAAACCTGTATAATTTATCCTTAAACCATTCATATACTCTCTGAACAACAGTGGTTTTAACAATGCTCAGTTTTTCACTACAATGCTTTCTAACTCCCATATAAAGAATTCTGATTATTTGGATATTTTGTGTTAATGGAGATCGTTTACATAAAATAAAATTATATGAAATTTAAAAATTCAAATATATTAAACCGTAAGCACAGATTAAAAATGGATTTTACTTCGCATTCCTGAGGTGAATATGTTTCAGCCAGAAAAATTCTAACCATTTGAATTGACTCTCTTTACTTACTAGTATGCAAGAAAATATCTATATAGACATTGATTTATAGTGAAATAGGCAGAACTTGAAATAAAGCTCCTAAACATATCTCAGTCATTAATAATATATGTTTTCCTTTATTCTAATAGCAAATGGAATAAATTCTCCCAACCTAGATAGAAAAAGCAAAAGGAACTTGAGAACAAAAATTGCTAGTTTGAAAAATAATCATTCTATCATTTTGGACATAAGAAATAATTGGATTTCCAAAACGAGCCAGTAAAATTTGGAAAAAAATTACAGAATTTAATAACAGAAAATGGAAGTTGATTTGGAGAAAGCAAATATTGTAGTGCTTAATTATTACTAAAGTTGGTAGAATATATATTTTTTTAAATGGTGGCAACAAGAAATATTATTTGATTAAAGAGAAATGAACAAACAAGCAAATGATATAATTGAACTATTGTACATATTTCAAAAATATAACCTTTACTTTGACAAGTTGAATCATGGAGGTAATAACTCATGGTACCATACAGATAAAATATTAATATAATGTTAATTATTCATATATGTTATCTAATTAGCATTTTTAATGAAATCAGAATAACTCTTAGATTTTCTGTTAAATTAAAATTGCTTAAAATTTGGTTTCAAAGAAAAGAAAGAGGAAAGGAAATTAACAAATGACATTCTATACAAGATTATTGAAATGTGCCTCAATTAACCTCATTAACTCTTTTCAGTGAGAACTGTTATAAAACTTAATAGAAAACAAAACAGAAATTCAGAGAGGCAGATCTGTTGGAACAACCCAGTTGGCAGAGGAGTTTCAAATTTCAACTGGAAACATGATTTTAAAACATATTCTTTGTCCTGTAAGACATTCCAATTGTCAACTACAAATTGGCACTTATGAAGAGCATTGCCAAAGACTGAACAGAAAAGGCATTTGCCATCTGCCTCTACAGAGACTTAATCCCATGCTACTATAGCTGTTGACATTCAACAATCCCTGAGGGAGCACTAAATCCCTTCATGGTGACATCAGATCCTCATGACTAACAAAAAACTTCTGTAAAATGAGTGCTTCATGGCACTGAACTCCCTCTCTACCAAAACCTTATATATTGACTTTTCCCCACTGCCACTTTGGAGTAGTCTTTCAGAGCTATCTGAGATGCTGACTCCCAGGCTGCAGTCCTCATTTTTCCCCAAATAAAATCTAACTCACCACTCTCAAGTTGTACATCTTTTTCAGTTAACACAATCAATCAGTTCAGTCACTAAGTTGTGTCCAACTCTTTGCAACCCCATGGACTGCAGCATGGCAGGCTTCCTTGTCCACCACCAACTCCCAGAGCCTACTCAAACTCATGTCCATTGCATTGGTGATGCCATCCAACCATCTCATCCTTTGTTGTCCCCTTCTCTTCCTGCCTTCAATCTTTCCCAGCATCAAGGTCTTTTCCAGTGAGTTGGTTCTTCACGTCAGGTGGCCAAATGGAGTTTCAGCTTCAGCATCAGTCCTTCCAGTGAATATTCAGAACTGATTTATTTTAGGATGGACTGGTTGGATTTTCTTGCAGTCCAAGGGACTCTCAAGAGTCTTCTTCAACACCACAGTTCAAAAGCATCAATTCTTTGGCACTCAGCTTTCTTTATAGTCCAACTCTCACATCCATACATGACAACCGGAAAAAACATAGCTTGAATTAGAAGGACATGTACTCTTGTGCACACCAGGACCCAGCAGAAAGGAGCTGTGACCCCACAGGAAACTGACCCAGACATTCCCATGACTGTCCAGAAGTCTCCAGCAGAGGCGTGAGTTGGCAGTGGCCTGCTGCAGGCTTGGAGGCACTGAGTGCAGCAGGGTATGCATGGGACCTTTTGAAGGAGGTCAACATTATCTTCATTACCTCCACCATAGTTTGGCCTCAGGTCAAGCAACTGGGAGGGAACACAGCTTTGCCCATCAACAGAAAATTGGATTAAAGATTTATAAACATGCCTCTTCCCATCAGAACTAGACCCAGTTTCCCCTCAGTGGGTCTCTCCCATCAAGAAGCTTCTGTAAGCCTCTTATCCTTATCCATTAGAGGGGAGGCAGGATGAAAACCACAATCACAGAAAACTAACCAAACTGATCACATGGACCACAGTCTTGTCTAGCTCAATGAAGCTATGAGCCATGCCATGTAAGGCCACTCAAGACAGATGGGGCATGGTGCAGAGTTCTGACAAAACGTGCTCCACTGGAGAAGGAAATGGCAAACCACTTCAGTATTCTTGCTTTGAGAACCCCATGAACAGTGTGAAAAGGCAATAAATCAAGATATCAGTTCAGTTCAGTCACTCAGTCGAGTCTGACTCTTTGCCACCTCATGAACTGCAGCATGCCAGGCATCCCTGTCCATCACCAGCTCCCAGAGATTACCCAAACTCATGTCCATCGAGTTGGTGATGCCATCCAGCCATCTCATACTCTGTCGTCCCCTTCTCCTCCTGCCCCCATCCCTACCCAGCATCAGGGTCTTTTCCAATGAGTCAGATCTTCACATAGATGGTGAAAGTATTGGAGTTTCAGCTTCAACCTCAATCCTTCCAATGAACATCCAGGACTATCTCCTTTAGGATGGACTAGTTGGATCTCCTTGCAGTCCAAGGGACTCTCAAGAGTCTTCTCCAACACCACAGTTCAAAAGCTTCAATTCTTCGGTGCTCAGCTTTCTTCACAGTCCAACTTTCACATCCATACATGACTACTGGAAAAACCATAGCCTTGACTAGACGGACCTTTGTTGGCAAAGTAATGTCTCTGCTTTTGAATATGCTATCTAGGTTGGCTATAACCTTCCTTCAAGGAGTAAGCATCTTTTAATTTCATGGTGGCAATCACCATCTGTAATAATTTTGGAGCCCGCCAAAATGAAATCTGACACTGTTTCCACTCTTTCCCCATCATTTCCCATGAAGTGATGGGACCAGATGCCATGATCTTCTTTTTCTGAATTTTGAGCTTTAAGCCAACTTTTTCACTGTTCTATTTCACTTTCATCAAGAGGCTTTTTAGTTCCTCTTCACTTTCTGGCAAAGGATGGTGTCATCTACATATCTGAGGTTATTGATATTTCTCCTGGCAATCTTGGTTGCAGTTGTGCTTCTTCCAGCCCAGCATTTCTTATGATGCATTCTGCATATAAGTTAAATAAGCAGGGTGACAATATACAGCCTTGACATCCTCCTTTTCCTATTTGGAACCAGTCTGTTGTTCCATGTCCAGCTCTAACTGTTGTTTCCTGACCTGCATATAGGTTTCTCAAGAGGCCTGTCAGGTGGTCTGGTATTCCCAACTCTTTCAGAATTTTTCATAATTTATGGTGATCCACACAGTCAAAGGCTTTGGTATAATCAATAAAGCTAAAATAGATGTTTTTCTGGAACTCTCTTGCTTTCTCTGTGATCCAGTGGATGTTGGCATTTTGATCTCTGGTTCCTATGCCTTTTTTAAAACCAGCTTGAACATCCGGAAGTTCATGATTCACCTATTGCTGAAGCCTGGCTTGGAGAATTTGAGCATTACTTTACTAGCATGTGAGATTAGTGCAATTGTGCAGTATTTTGAGCATTCTTTGCCATTGTTTTCTTTGCAATTGGAATGAAAACTGACCTTTTCCAGTCCTGTGGCCACTGCTGAGTTTTCCAAATTTGCTGGCATATTGAGTGCAGTACTTTCTCAGCATCATCTTTCAGGATTCAAAATAGCTCAACTGGAATGCCATCACCTCCACTAGCTTTGTTTGTAGTGATGCTTTCTACAGCCCACTTAACTTCACATTCCAGGATGTCTGGCTCTAGATGAGTGATCACACCATGGTGATTATCTGGGTCGTCAAGATCTTTTTTGTACAGTTCTTCTGTGTATTCTTGCCACCTCTTTTTAATATCTTCTGCTTCTGTTAGGTCTAGACCATTTCTGTCCTTTATCGAGGCCATATTTGCATGAAATATTCCCTTGATATCTCTAATTTTCTTGAAGAGATCTCTAGTCTTTCCCATTCTTTTGTTTTCCTCTACTTCTTTGCATTGATTGCTGAAGAAGGCTTTCTTATCTCTCCTTGCTATTCTTTGAAACTCTGCGTTCAGATGCTTATATCTTTCCTTTTCTCCTTTGCTTTTTGCTTCTCTTCTTTTCACAACTATTTGTAAGTCCTCCTCAGACAACCATTCTGCTCTTTTGCATTACTTTTCCTTTGTGTTGGTCTTGATCCCTGTCTCCGTACAATGTTATGAACCTCCGTCCATAGTTCATTAGGCACTCTATCTATCAGATCTAGTCCCTTAAATCTATTTCTCACTTCCACTGTATAATCATAAGGGAATTTCTTTAGGTCATACCTGAATGGTCTAGTGGTTTTCCCTGCTTTCTTCAACTTTGAATTTGGCAATAAGGAGTCCATGATCTGAGCCACAGTCAGCTCCCAGCCTTGTTTTATCTGATTGTATAGAACTTTTCCATCTTTGGCTGCAAAGAATATAATCAATCTGATTTCAGTGTTGACCATATTTTGATGTCCATGTGTAGAGTCTTCTTGTGTGGTGTTAGAAGAAGGTGTTTGCTCTGACCAGTGCGTTCTCTTGGCAAAACTCTATTAGTCTTTGCCCTGCTTCTTTCCATATCCCAAGGCAAAATTTGCCTGTTACTCCAGGTGTTTCTTGACTTCCTAGTTTTGCATTCCAGTCCCCTATGATGAAAAGGACATTTTTTTGGGGGGTGGGGGGTATTAGTTCTGAAATGTCTTGTAGGCCTTCATAGAACTCTTCAAATTCAGCTTCTTCAGTGTTACTGATTGGGGCACAGGCTTGGATCACTGTGATATTGAATGGTTTGCCTTGGAAACGAAAAAAGATCATTCTGTCATTTTTGAGATTGCATCTAAGTACTGCATTTTGGACTCTTTTTTTGACCGTGATAGCTACTCCATTTCTTCTCAGGGATTCCTACCCACAGTAGTAGATATAATGGTCATCTGAGTTCAGTTCACCTTTTTCCAGTCTATTTTAGTTTGCTGATTCCTAGAATGTCGATATTCACTCTTGCCATATCCTTTTGACCACATCCTATTTGTTTTGATTCATGGACTTAATATTGCAGGTTCCTATGTAATATTGTTCTTTACAGCATTGGACCTTGCTTCTATGACCAGTCACATCCACAACTGGGTATTATATTTGCTTTGGTTCCATCCCTTCATTCTTTCTGGAGTTATTTCTCCACTGATCTCGGTAGCATATTGGGCACCTAAATAGAGGAAAAGAACAGAATGGGAAAGACTAGAGATTTCTTCAAGAAAATTAGAGACACCAAGGGAACATTTCATGCAAAGATGGGCTCGATAAAGGACAGATAGTATGGACCAAACAGAAGCAGAAAATATTAAGAAGAGGTGGCAAGAATACATGGAAGAACTGTACAAAAAAGATCTTCATGACCCAGATAATCATGATGGTGTGATCACTAATCTAGAGCCAGACATCTTGGAATGTGAAGTCAAGTGGGCCTTAGAAAGCATCAGTACGAACAAAGCTAGTGATGGAATTCCAGTGGAGCTGTTTCAAATCCTGAAAGATGATGCTGAGAAAGTGCTACACTCAATATGCCAGCAAGTTTGGAAAACTCAGCAGTGGCCACAGGACTGGAAAAGGTCAGTTTTCATTCCAATCCCAAAGAAAGGCAATGCAAAAGAATGCTCAAACTAGTGCACAATTGCACTCGTCTCATGCGCTAGTAAAGTAATGCTCAAAATTTTCCAAGCCAGACTACAGCAATACGTGAACCGATAACTCCCTGATGTTCAAACTGGTTTTAGAAAAGGCAGAGGAACCAGAGATCAAATTGCCAAAATCTGCTGGATCATGGAAAAAGCAAGAGAGTTCCAGAAAAATATCTATTTCTGCTTTATTGACTATGCCAAAGACTTGACTGTGTGGATCACAGTAAACTGTGGAGAATTCTGAAAGAGATGGGAATACCATACCACCTAACTGGCCTCTTGAGAAATCTGTATACAGGTCCGGAAGCAACAGTTAGAACTGGACATGGAACAACAGACTGGTTCCAAATAGGAAAAGGAGGACGTCAAAGCTGTATATTGTCACCCTGCTTATTTAACTTCTATGCAGAGTACATCATGAGAAACGCTGGACTGAAAGTAGCACAAGCTGGAATCAAGATTGCCGGGAGAAATATCAATAACCTCAGATATGCGGATGACACCACCGTTATAGCAGAAAGTGCAGAAGAGCTAAAAAGTAACTTGATGAAAGTGAAAGAGGAGAGCGAAAAAGTTGGCTTAAAGCTCAACATTCAGAAAACGAAGATCATGGCATCTGGTCCCATCACTTCATGGGAAATAGATGGAGAAACAGTAGTAACAGTTTCAAACTTTATTTTTTTGAGCTCCAAAATCACTGCAGATGGTGACTGCAGCCATGAAATTAAAAGACGCTTACTCCTTGGAAGAAAAGTTATGACGAACCTAGATAGCATATTCAAAAGCAGAGACATTACTCTGCTGACTAAGGTCCATTTAGTCAAGGCTATGGTTTTTCCAGTGGTCATGTATGGATGTGAGAGTTGGACTGTGAAGAAGGCTGAGCACCAAATAATTGATGCTTTTGAACTGTGGTGTTGGAGGAGACTCTTGAGAGTCCCTTGGCCTGCAAGGAAATCCAACCAGTCCATTCTGAAGGAGATCAGCCCTGGGATTTCTTTGGAAGGAATAATGCTAAAGCTGAAGCTCCAGTACTTTGGTCACCTCATGTGAAGAGTTGACTTACTGGAAAAGACTCTGATGCTGGGAGGGATTGGGGGCAGGAGGAGAAGGGGACAACCCAGGATGAGATGGCTGGATGGCATCACTGACTCAATAGACGTGAGTCTGAGTGAACTCTGGGAGATGGTGATGGACAGGGAGGCCTGGCGTGCTGCGATTCATGGGGTCGCAAAGAGTCGGACACGGCTGAGCGACTGAACTCAACTGAGCTGACTGACCTGGGAAGTTCCTCTTTCAGTATCCTATCATTTTGCCTTTTCATACCGTTTCATACCATTCTCAAAGCGAGAATATTGAAGTGTTTTGCCATTTCCTTCTCTAGTGGACCACATTCTGTGAGACGTCTCCACCGTGACCCGCCCATCTTGGGTGGCCCCACAATGCATGTCTGTTTCATTGATTTAGACAAGGCTGTGCTCTGTGTGATCAGATCGCCTAGATTTCTGTGATTATGGTTTCAGTGTGTCTACCCTCTGATGACCTCTTGCAACATCTACCATCTTCTTTGGGTTTCTCTTACCTTGGACGTGGGGTATTGCTCCACGGCTGCTCCAGCAAAGTGCTTCTGCTGCTCCTTACCTTGAACGAGTTGCCCTTCCTAACCTTGAAGGTGGAGTAGCTGCTCTCTGCCCTCTTGTGCCTGCGCAGCCACCGCTGCTTGGATGTGGGTTTGCTCTTTTTGGCCACCACCCCTGACCTCAGACATGGTGTCGCTCCTCTCGACCGTGCTTCTGTGCAGTCTGCTGCAGGTGCCGTGCTTCAAGATATGAACAAATGCTAGTCTTCAAATGTTGTAGTTGTAAGATTAGCTGATAAATAATTATATCAAGAGTAAATAATTTTACAATCTAAACTTCAACTTACTGTCTGAATATGATCCTATTGCATAATTTATTATTTTCTTTAAAAATTTGCTTCCAAATTTCAAATTTAACCTTGGCTCCCTTTCTTCTCCTTTATCTGTCAGTCCATTTTGCAACTTACCTCTTTTTTATTTTTAGGAAACAGAAATAAGAAAAATCACCATGCATATTCATTATGTTGCTGCTGCTACTGCTAAGTCACTTCAGTCATGTCTGACTCTGTGCGACGCCATATACAGCAGCCCACCAAGCTCCCCAATCCCTGCGATTCTCCAGGCAAGCACCTTGGAGTGAGTTGCCATAGTTATCATAAAATTGATGCCCTTCTCTGTTGCTAAAAACGAAGTTCAAAGTTAATGAAAGTAGATTAAATATTTCTAAAATGGACATATAAACAGACATATGCAATAGAGCTAAAAATAAATCACCAAAGCTAGTGTAATCCAACAGAATGTCACCAATGCTTCTGGAAAACTCTGAAGCAGCTGTCATTCTCTAGGAATGGATATCATGAGTTATTTATTTATTTATTTATTTCTTACTGTACTCATCTAAGATTCAAATATCTTGGGTAAATGCAGCTGATTAGTGGAGCCTGGTTCTTTCATCTCAACCTAGCAACGTGGGAGCCTGGAAAAGGTATCTGACTTCTGATATGATTTCTATATTTCACCAAGATTCCTAAAATGAAATAAAGTTCAATTATATGAAAGGATTTCAATGTGCTTGTTACCAAACAATTGTTTATATTATCTTTTACATAATGAAATTATGTAGAACATGAAGTTATTTTTTTGTTGGATATTTACAAACTAATTTCAATGAAAAAACCTATAAAACTATAAGGTACATAGTTTTGATCTATTTTGAAATGGCAACCCAGTCCAGTATTCTTGCTGGAGAATCCCATGGACAGAAGAGCTTGGTGGGCTACAGTCCACGGGTCCCAAAGAGTCGGACACGACTGAGCAACTTCACTTTCATACCTAAAATGTATCTTCAATTTCTTCTTGTAGCATTTAAAATACATTATTCCCATTTTCACAACCTAGGCTTCAAAAGCAATACAGCAGGTATAAATTTTATCATTTTTATAAGAATACCTTATATTATGAAATGAAGTGCTAATAATAAATAGAGCAGTAGCTTGCAATCTAGGATGTTCTGGACAGCTGGTATCTGAAGTCACCCTAAGTGTGCAGGGACACTATCTAGTGGCTCATATTGGAAAGTCTGATTGTCTAGAGAGCTTCAAACTCTTATATGATTAGTACAAAAGAAGAAGAAGAAAAAGAATTGGGCAATATTGAACAATGCAGTTCAAGAACATAAGCAGTGATGTGGTGATCTGCAGTTGTGAACACAAGTTCAGGAATCTAGGATTAGGAAACTTTTCTGCTGTCCCAAATATCTCTCAACAAACATGCATATTTGGTCAGTGACTGTGTTAACACACAATCTGGCCACCATCTCTGCTGAAACTTCTCCCCAGCACTAGCTATTGACTGCTGACAGTCCCCAAACTTCACAACCTTGCTTGCCAGCAGAAAACAGACACAAGTAGCCAGAAAACAGCCTTTGTCTCTCCCAGGCATAGATTTATTCTAGATTCAGTTGTGCCTCTGAAACTAGATCTGAGGGCATCTGGAAAATGTAGTTTTAAACATTTCAGCCCAATCCATTTGGCTCCCAAGAAGAAAGATGATAAAAACATCTGTCAAGCCCATTTACCATACCAATCCCAATGTTCCACTCACTCTCTTTGTCCTCACTCTGTCTCATTCACATACAAAGCTCCAGCTCTGTTTAAACTCAACTCTTTAACAGCATCTATGCTGCTGTAGACAGATGGACATCAACTCACTCTGACTGTTCTCACTTAAAGATCATGATCATGAACCTCAAGTTGGAGTGTGACATTGCCACTGTTCTACCATATTTTGCCCTTCCATACACTCTTTTGTTCTCCTAGAGGAATAATGCATACTGCATTTCCTGTTGAATTCATCCCTCACTTCCTTTGTCTCCTTACTCTCAGTAACCTTACCTTCTATTTTCCTGAGAGATAAAAGAATCAAAAGATAAATTCCACAAAATACACTACCACCTACTCACTAACATTCCTACATACCATACTCTGCTTTCCTCCTAGATGAACAGTTCATGCTCTCAAGGCTGAGTTCTTTCCTTTTTAAAAATTAATTTAATCACTTCTGACATACTTATGCATACTGTGCCAACAGTTAGACAAGGTCTCCTATAAAATTAATATAAATTTTTCTATGGAATCATTCCCATCATGTATAAATGTTTATAATTGTCCTTTATAAAAAAATCCCCATGACATCACCTTTTTTTTTTTTTTTCCCCACAGCAAAACTTTTGAAAAGCTTTGCTATGCTTGTCTCCAATATTTAAAAATCTATACAAATGAAGCTTTGGTGTTATCACTTCATTGGAACTACTTTTGTCAATGTGTCTAATGATCTTTTTACATTAATGCACACAGTATAAAATTCTCATCCTCCCTCTTTTGTTAGGACTCTCATTGTTGGACAAGTTTATTGCTTCTTCCTTGAAACATATTCTTTTCTTGGCTTCAAGTAAATAACAGTTTTCTTCTATTCTGCATGCTGCTCTGTAATCTTTCTTGTTTCTCTCATCTTCCCAACTTCTGAACACTGGAATAACTTGGAATCCTTTCCTTCTCTATCTTAACACTCTATATTAACTCCCTTAATAACTAAAGATATTTCTACTATTTAAATAACATTTATATATGAATTTCTTATTTATAGCTCTAGTTTTTATTAAAATCCTGATTAATATGTCCCAAGTACAAATTTATTAACTCTCTTAAAAATCTAACAAGTATTTCAAATTTCAAGGTTGAATATAAAACTTGTTAGAAAATCTCCCTTCTGAAATCTACTCCTACAATTTTCTTCTTCACAGAAAATGGAAAACCTATCATTCCTAGTTGCTGAAATTAAGAATTTTGAAGTCATATTTAACTGTTTGTATGCTTTCCCATTTCCACATTTCATTTTTTCATTAAATCTCCTTTGCTTTGTCTTCAAAATTACACACAGAATTATAACACTTCTTTCTACCTCCATTACTACCAACCTCAAGTTAAAAACACTATCATCATCTACCAATTTCCTACTAACTCTTCTACATTTCCTTCCCACCGTCTCTACTCTACACACAAGCTAATTAATTATATAGTTAGTTAGGTATCTCACGTCACTTTTTGGCTTAATTACATTTGCTTCTCTGGTATCCAGAACTATGTTTTGCACCTAATGGGTACTTAGATGTTTGCTACTGTCATTAAATGACTGAATGCAGATGCTCCATGGATGTTCAAGTTGACTCATTGACTAAAATAACTACTATTACTGTAATCACCATATCCATGTTCCAGGCTTGAAGAAGAAAAAAGGAATGACATAAAGTTCTTTGCCTAGTAACTTTGTCTTTATTTAATGGAACTTTCCAAAATTTTCACAGAAATTATTCACTTTCATATCTTTGGTTATTCTTACTACAAATAAACAATGTAGATGTTTCCTCCTCTTGAATCTGGATAGGTTTGTGATTATAGCAGAATTCACACAGTACAAGTTCCAAATCTAGCTCATCCAATGCACTACAGTGAGTTTCTGGTCTTCAGTCCGTTTGCTCTTGTAACCCAGATACTGTAATGTAAGTAAGCCCAGTACGCACTGAAAGGCCATGTATTCTAGCAATAGATCTTACTAGTATCTCAAAAAACAGCCAGTATTAAGCATGTGAGTGAAACTTGGAACATATAATAACAATGTCTAGCTTTAGGGTCTTCCTAGCTGAGGCCCAGATGGAATGCACAGAATAGAGACAAAGCCCCCTCAGTGACGCCACAGCAAAAATTTGAAGTGATGGACAGACCACTTTTATAGCTCAGTTTTATTGGCAAGCAAAGGAAAATACATCCTGGAGGCGTCAGGAAAGGCCAACCCAAAAGACTGGAAGAGAAGATAAGCCTCAATTCTTTTAAGCTTCCTCCTTAGACTTTTGTCTCCTCCCCCATGAGCCTGCTCTATGTAAATTGGGCTAGCCAGAAGGGCAGTTTGTTTTTAACCTGAGGTCCTCACTCCAATCCTCAGACCTACCTTTGTTCTATTTTCACTGGCTTTTCCGTTCATTGTCTTTTCAGTTCAGTTCAGTCTCTCAGTTGTGTCCAACTCTGCAATCCCATGAATCGCAGCATGCCAGGTCTCCCCATCACCAACTCCCGGAGTTCACTCAAACTCATGTCCATTGAATCGGTGATGCCATCCAGCCATCTCATCCTCTGTCATCCCCTTCACCTCCTGCCTCCAATCCTTCCCAGCATTGGGTCTTTTCCAATGAGTCAACTCTTTGCATGAGGTGGCCAAAATATTGGAGTTTCAGCTTCCATATTAGTCCTTTGAATGAACACCCAAGACTGATCTCCTTTAGGATGGTCTGGTTGGATCTCCTCGCAGTCCAAGGGACTCTCAAGATTCTTCTCCAACACCACAGTTCAAAAGCATCAATTCTTCGGTGCTCAGCTTTCTTCACAGTCCAACTCTCACATCCATACATGACCACGGGAAAAACCATAGCCTTGACTAGATGGACGTTTATTGGCAAGGTAATATCTCTGCTTTTGAATATGCTATCTAGGTTGGTCATAACTTTTCTTCCAAGGAGTAAGTGTCTTTTAATTTCATGGCTGCAATCACCATCTTCAGTGATTTTGGAGCCCCAAAAAATAAAGTCTGACACTGTTTCCCTGTAAATTTGCCATGAAGTGATGAAACCAGATGCCATGATCTTTGTTTTCTGAATGTTGAGCTTTAAGCCAACTTTTTCACTCTCCTCTTTTAGCCACCACCATTTTAGACTCCTTTTTCCTATTCTAACTATCTAACAATGTAATGGTTGCTTTATGCCACTAAGTTTTGGAGTGATTCATTAAGAAGCAGTAGCCAACTGGAATGTGTGAATTAGTGTTTTGGGTTTTAAATATAATCAAGGTTTTATTATTAACTGCTCAACTAATATTCTGCCACAATTTCTTTTATATTATTGTACTTACTAAAACAAGGATGTAGTTTTAGCTTTTAATAATAGGTATAGGAATGGTAAAAGTATTAAGACCTTCCATGCTAGAAATATAATTATCTTATTCCCATATTTTTTTGACTGGGCATAGAATTATTTCTTGAAAATTATCTATTGGCAGTATTCAAGTGTTTTGCTCTCTGATAGTCATTATTATTGCAGCTCAGGAGTCTAATACCATCTCATTCTCAGTATTTTGATGAAGCTTGGATTTTTTGTCCTCATCTGGAAGATTTTTGCAATTTTTTTTAATATATCCTTGGTGGTACACATTTCATCATAGTTCATCTCAGCATGAGACTTTTTAATTCATTAAACTGAACACTCAGCACATACTATTAACATTGAAAATATTATTTTTAAATCTTGTGGAATAATGTTGCAATTTCTCTCCCACAATTTTGTTTTCTCTTTATGAGCTTCTCATTAAAATGTTGAGCTGCTTAGATTAATCCTCTGGTTTTCATGAATTTTTCTTGCTTTTGTATCATTTTGTGAAACGTGTTCTTAATTTTATTTCTCAAACGTATTTTTTTTCCTCTTCTGTTCTTTGCATTTTCCTATTTTTTAAAACATATGTATATATTTTCTTTTGTTCTTTATGCAGTTCTCTTCTTTCATGATTGTTTCTTCTTTGAATGAGTCATAATTTTGTTAATGTTTTCATATGTACGGTTTAGGGAATTAGAGTAAAATGACAGAATTACAAAATGATAGAATGATCTCTGTTTCCAAGGCAAACCATCCAGTATCACAATAATCCAAGTCTATGCCCCAACCACTAACACTGAAGAAGCTGAATTTGAATGGTTCTAGGATAATCTACAAGACCTTCTAGAATTAACACCAAAAAAGATGTTCTTTACATCACAAGATGGAATGAAATGTAGGAAACCAAGTGATACCTGGAGTAACAGGCAAGTTTTGCCTTGGAGTACAAAATGAAGCAGGGCATAGCCTAACAAAGAGTTTTACCAAGAGAATGCCCTGGTCATAGCAAACACCCTCTTCCAATAACAAAAGAGAAGACTCTACATATGGGCATCATCAGATAGTCGATACTGAAATCAGACTGATTGTATTCTTTGCAGGCAAAGATGGAGAAGCTCTATACAGTCAACAAAAACAATACCAGGAGCTGACTGTGGCTCAGATCATGAACTCCTTATTGCAAAATTCAGAATTGAAGTAAGGAAAAGTAGACCATTCAGGTATGATCTAAATCAAATCCTTTACAATTATACAGTGGAAGTGACAAATAGATTCAAGGGATTAAGTCTGTTAAAGAGAGTGCCTGAAGACATATGGATAGAGGTTCATGGCATTGTACAGGAGGTGTGATCAAGGCCATCCCCAAGAAAAAGAAATGTAAAAAGGCAAAATGAGGCCTTACAAATAGCTGAGAAAACAAGAGAAGCTAAAGACAAAGGAGAAAAGGAAACATATACCCATCTGAGTGGACAGTTCCAAAGAATAGCAAGGAGAGATAAGAAAGCCTTCCTCAGTAATCAATGCAAAGAAACAGAGGAAAACAAAGAATGGGAAAGACTAGAGATCTCTTCAAGAAAATTAGAGATATCAAGGGAACATTTCATGCAAAGAGGGGCACAACAAAGGAAAGAAATAGTATGGACCTAACAGGGGCAGTAGATATTAAGAAGAGGTGGCAAAAATACACAGAAGAATTATACAAAAAAGATCTTAATGATCCAGATAACCACAATGATATTGTCACTCACCTTGAGCCAGACATCCTGGAATGTGAAGTTAAGTGGGCCTTAGGAAGCATCACTATGAACAAAGCTAGTGGAGGTCATGGAATTCCAGTTGAGCTACTTCATATCCTAAAAGCTGATGCTGTAAAAGTGCTGCACTCAATATGCCAGCAAATTTGAAAACTCAGCAGTGGCCACATGACTGGAAAAGGTCAGTTTTCATTCTAATCCCGAAGAAAGGCAATGCCAAAGAATGTTCAGACTACCACAAAATTGCACTCATCTCACACACTAGCAAAATAATGCTCCTAAGTCTCCAAGCTAGGCTTCAACAGTACGTGAACCAAGAACTTTCTGATGTTCAAGCTGAATTTAGAAAAGTCAGAGGAACCAGAGATCAAATTGCCAACATCTGTTGAATCATAAAAAAGGCCAAAGAGTTCCAGAAAGACATCTATTTTTGTTTTATTGATGACGTCAAAGCCTTTGAATGTGTGGATCACAATAAGCTTGGAAAATTCTTCCAGAGATGGGAATATCAGACCACCTTACCTGCCTCCTGAGAAATCAATATGCAAGTTAAGAAGCAGCAGTTAGAACTGGACATGAAAAAATGGGCTGGTTTCAAACTGGGAAAGGAATACGTCAAGGCTGTATATCGTCACCCTGCTTATTTAACTTATATACAGACTGAAGTGAAGTCGCTCAGTCGTGTCAGACTCTTTGAGGCCCCGTGGAATGTGGCCCAACAGGCTCTCCATCCATGGGATTCTCCAGGCAAGAATCCTGAAGTGTGTTGCCATTTCCTTCTCCAGGGGAATCTTCCCAAACCAGGGATCGAACCCAGGTCTCCTGTATTGCAGGCAGATGCTTTAACCTCTGAGCCACCAGGGAAGCCCATGTATATACAGACCATATCATGTGAAATGCTGGGCTGGATGAAGCACAAACTGGAATCAAGATTGTGGGAGAAATGCTAATTAACTTCAGATATGCAGATGACACCACCCTTACGGCAGATAGCAAAGAGGAACTAAAGAGCCTCTTGATGAAGGTGAAATGGAAGAGCGAAAAAGCTGGCTTAAAACTCAGCATTCAAAAAACTAAGATCATGGCGTCCTGTCTCATCACATCATGGCAAATAGGTGGGGGAAACAGTGGAAACAGTGACAGACTTTCTTTTCTTGAGCTCCAAAATCACTGATGGTGACCACAGCCATGAAATTAAAAGATGCTTGGTTCTTGGAAGAAAAGCTATGACCACCCTAGGCAACATATTAGAAAAAACATAGACATTACTTTGCCAGCAAAGGTCTGTCTAGTCAAAGCTATCTTTTTTTTCCAGTAGTCAGGTATGGATGTGAAAGTCGGATTGTACACAAAACTGAGTGCCAAGGAATTTATGCTATTGAACTACGGTGTTGGAGAAGACTGTCAAGACTCCCTTTGATAACAAGGAGTTCAAACCAGTCAATCCTAAAGGAAATCAGTCCTGAATATTCATTGGACTCTGAAGCTGAAACTCCTGTATTTTGGCCACCTAATGAGAAGAACTGACTGATTGGAAAACACCTTGATGTTAGGAAAGATTGAAGACAGGAGGAAAAGGTGATGACAGAGAATGATAGTTGAATGTCATGACCAACTCAATGGACATGAGTTTGAGCATGTTCTGGGAGCTGGTGATGGACAGGGAAGCCTGATGTGCTTCAGTCCATGGGGTCTCAAAGAGTTTTACACTACTGATCAACTGAAATGAACTGCATTAGAGTAAAAGCACCTACTACACAGTGTAAATGAGTTTTCTAGGATAGATTTCCATTTTTATGGAATTGCAAATAGCTTTTGATGTAGTCCTAAAAATGCAAGATTCTTATGACTTCTTTGGAATACGTCTAAATCCTCTCCTCTCCTTAATTATGACACCTGTAAAACAAAAATGTATTCTCTGAATTGTTTCAAATTTACTGTAAGGAAACCATCAGAGTTGCCAGTTTTTTGCAGGTATGGAATATAAAGGGGGCACAATGAAGGGCACACTTTTCTAAAAAGAAAAATGTCTTTTTAGCTACCCCTCAATTATTCACACAGATCTTGTTCCACTTCCCCTTTCAACATTGGGATCCAACAGATTCTGTGTTAGAATTCTCTCCAAAATTTCTCTCAGAAAATGATGCTGGTTGTACTACTGCCTTTTCCCCCATGCATTCTATTATTTTCAGATTACCCATCAAGACAATCTCATCTCTCTCTCTCTTCCTCAGTTTTTCAAAGTACATTATCTACTATCATCTTCACATCCTCAGAACTCTTAAATGGCATTCATGGAGTTTACAGGGTAAAAGCCAGGCTGTCCCTTGTTCACCTCCCTCCTTGGTAAGAAGCTACATGGTTTGTTAGGTTTGCTTGTTTATTCTAGCTTAATAAGCAGCAGATGTTCATAATAACAAAAGACTATAAATTGATAACAGAAGTATAGTTACTTCTCCCAGTAGTTTCTTTAAATGGTTTGACATGGAAATGACCTTTATTATTTTAGTTTTCTTTCTTTTCAGTCTTTCTCTTCTTCTAAGAGCATAAGATATTTCTATTGAGATCTTATTTCTATCTGTGTTTAAAGATAGTGTAGAAATGACTGTATGCTTAAACTCACTGAAAGATGAACCATCCTTTGACTGGCAGATAAGGCTTATAAAAGAATGAATATAAAAAGAGATTGACTGACAAAATGCTTTGGAATACCGACATTCTAAGTATGAGTGGCTAAGTCAAAGATGAGAAACTAAGTCCATCTGAGGATTATAGAAAAAGGCATTAATGTGAAGACAACACTTGTGAGGGAGAAGCAAGATTTGGTATGTGTAGAAGGGAAAGTAAGTAGAGAATTTTCTGGAAAAGAAAAGGAGAACAATAAAGAAGTCAGAGAAGTTGAGAAGTAGAAAATATTCAAGAATATTGTGAATAATGAAGTTTATTTAGAGAAAAAGACTTGACTAGTATAAGGAAATGACCAAAAACTGTGACCATAGCATAGGATGTATGCTTTATTCTGAATCCTGTAGGCAATAGGTTAAGTATACAAAATACATATGTAACAAATGACAAGAGAATGTTTATGTTTTACATAGATAATTTTAGGAACTCTGAACAAAATTCGAGAAATTTTTACAGTAAGAGTAGCCATTGTCAGAAAGGATTGATGATAAAATTGCAACTGATATTCAGGGAATCAGATTGAAAGACCCTATCAGATTGCTGAACATAGCAACTAAAAAAAGGAACATATTAAGGTTTTGAGCCAGGAATTTGGAAAAGAGTTTTACAGATGGGTATGAAAATAAAAATAATAAATTATTTTTTTGATATGTTACATTTATGAATTTGGAGGGATGTGTATATTGAGACGTAAAGCAAGCTATAGATGAAATGCATGAATAGAATGTTTAAAATATGACTTGGGCTATTGGTATATATTATGAAATACCTATTAAACATGTATAGTCAGCGCTTTTAGAAATAAAAATACTTCTAAGGCCATATAAATCCTCTGGAGGAGGAAATGGCAACCCATGCCAGTATCCTTGTCTGGAAAATCCCATGGACAGAGGATCCTGGAAGACTACAGTCCATGGGGTCATGAAGAGTCAGATATAACTTAGTGACTAAAAACAAAGAAAGAAAAAGGCAATATTGATAGTTAGAGGTGAGAATGAAATATATTAATAAAACACACACAAGAGATTCATTGAGTTTTAATGGAGAAGACAGAAGCTTCAGAGGAGACAGGCAGCAGCTCCCTAAGTTGCAAGAGAAGAGCTAGCAGGTAAGAGGATCCTCGAGGTCAAGAGAAGAGAGAGTTTCAAGAATCAAAAACAATAGTGACCAGATCATTGAAGGGGGAACCAGAGATGAATAAGTTCAAAGAGAAGGTCTTTGGATTTCAGTCAATCCTAAAGGAAATCAATCCAGAATATTCATTAGAAGAACTGATACTGAAGCTGAAACTCCAATACTGTGACCACCTGATAGGAAGAGCTGACTCATTAGAAAAGACCCTGGTGCTGGGAAAGATTGAAGGCAGGAGGACAAATGGTCGACAGAGGATAGGATGGTTGGATGATGGCACTGCTGACTCAATGGGCATGAGTTTGAGCAAATTCTGGGAGATGGTGAAGGACAGGGAAGCCTGGCATGCTGTAGTCCATGGGTTTGCAGAGTCTGACATGATGGAGTGAGTGAACAAGAAATGTAAGATGAAGTTGAACAAAGTCTAAACAAAACTCTTTTCTTTTACTATTTAAATATCAATCCTATAAAACAGGAGCCACATTATACATTGTATGTAGGAGACAACAAGAACAATAAAAAAGTGATGCAAGTTATGAGAAGCAGTTTTTTGAAAACTTGTTTTACATGTTTACAGATTGAGTGAAACCTGAAAATACTGCCTTAGGAGGTACCTCTCAGGAGAGACACGATGACTAGAGTTTGTAGAGTGATTCAAGCATGATTTGATTCTGTAGTCAGATAAATTACTTGATTTTTATAATTGAGCACTAAAATGGTGTGTCAGTTGAATTTGCCTTCTTCAGAGTGGTAATAACAAAGGTCTGTGGAGGATCATGGTCCAGAACACCCTGCTCTCTATTGCCTGGCCTCACATTAGAAGAGCCATCGTCATGTCAAAGGGTGTATCACTTTTGACATCACTCCCTTCACTTGCATTTTACTATTTATGCAGCTACTGACCTTTTTCCATTAAAATCATTGTTGTCCTAATCACAATCTATTCTGTTCAGCACTTTCATAATGTCTGTCACTTAGGAAATTAACACAGTCATAAAATTAGCATAGTCTGATGACTTGAAAGATATCATGAAACTCTGTAAACTGCTAAAGCTTATAGATATCTCATGAGTTCTTGTTGTTGTGTTACTGAGTATATCAGAAATGGGAAAAATTATAGCCTAATAGCTTTTAATACAAATATTTGTTTGTAAGATTTTATTAATACTGAAAATTAGACTTTCAGTTCAGTTCAGTCACTTAGTCATGTCCGACTCTTTGCGACCCCATGAATCACAGCACGCCAGGCCTCCTTGTCCATCACCAACTCCCGGAGTTCACTCAGACTCACATCCATCGAGTCCGTGATGCCATCCAGCCATCTCATCCTCTGTCATCCCCTTCTCCTCCTGCCCCCAATCCCTCCCAGCATCAGAGTCTTTTCCAATGAGTCAACTCTTTGCATGAGGTGGCCAAAGTACTGGAGTTTCAGCTTTAGCATCATTCCTTCCAAAGAAATCCCAGGGCTGATCTCCTTCAGAATGGATTGGTTGGATCTCCTTGCAGTCCAAGGGACTCTCAAGAGTCTTCTCCAACACCAAAGTTCAAAAGCATCAATTCTTTGGTGCTTATCCTTCTTCACAGTCCAACTCTCACATCCATACATGACCACTGGAAAAACCATAGCCTTGGCTAGATGGACCTTTGTTGACAAAGTAATGTCTCTGCTTCTGAATATGCTATCTAGGTTGGTCATAACTTTTTTTCCCAAGGAGTAAGTGTCTTTTAATTTCATGGCTGCAGTCACCATCTGCAGTGATTTTGGAGCCCCCCAAAATAAACTCTGACACTGTTTCCACTGTTTCCCCATCTATTTCCCATGAAGTGATGGGACCAGATGCCAGGATCTTCATTTTCTGAATGTTGAACTTTAAGCCAACTTTTTCACTCTCTCTTTCACTTTCATCAAGAGGCTTTTCAGTTCCTCTTCACTTTCTGCCATAAGGGTGGTATCATCTGCATATCTGAGGTTATTGACATTTCTTCCGGCAATCTTGATTTTAGCTTGTGCTTCTTCCAGCCCAGTGTTTCTCATGATGTACTCTGCATATAAGCTAAATAAGCAGGGTGACAATATACAGCCTTGACGTCCTCCTTTTCCTATTTGGAACCAGTCTGTTGTTCCATGTCCAGTTCTAAGTGTAGACTTTAAAGACTAGCAAATAAGTATCTATTACTCAGGCTGGCTTAATTATAAAAGAATAAGGCTAGCTTAAGTATATGAAGAGAATATTCATGTTTGGCTGCAAAATGGGATTTAAAGCCATTTGACAGGTTGCCCCTAAATATCACTTTTTAAAGTCCTAGACATTCAATGAAATATCATCAGTTTAGGTAAACTACTATATTTACAAACCAAAAAGTCTTCCAATACTTTATGAGTCTCTCCTGTACTTGTGAAATGAAGATAGTGATATTGTCTGCTATTTATTTCACAGGAGAATAAGGATTAAATGAGATAATTCTTATGGAAGTTTTTTAATAAACATTAATATATTATATGATGTAACAATGTATAAACTTTGTGAAAGTATATAGCCCTTGGAGACACACTTAGCTGTTAAGAACTATCAGTATCTTAGTGTGAAGCTGGTTCATGTTTATAGAATATTAAGAGAGCCTGACTTGAGGAGAGCAGGGTTAATAGGATCTAGGCTGCTGCCTAGGAAGGGTGATTGCAGAGATCCAAAGAAAATCTCGGCAGCCAAGATCACAGGAGGGAGCTGGTGCCTGAGAGAAATTTACAAAACTCAAAGGGAATAAACCAAAGAGGACTTTAGAAGTTTTCCCAGAAAAACATTGGTTATCAAGCTTGTAGTGGTCCTTGTAAAAAAGATTATTTTTTAAAAGATGATAGAATAAGTTTCCTTAAAATGAAATGAGATGATATTTGTTTACTTTGCAAGAGGAGTATAGTCCCTATATATTGTTTTCTATTAATAATACGTTGTTCATTTCTGTTTTGTCTGTTTTATCATGATATAATTTAAATAGCATACAATTCACCCTTTTTAGTTGTACACTTTGAAAAGTTTTTATAATTCTTTATAGTACTGAGCCCATCACCACCCAAAATTATGACAGAATATTTCTATCACCCCCCAAAATTTCCTTTGTACCTTTTTACAGTCAATCCCCACCACAACCTCTGCTCTGGGGACAACTATCTGTTTCTGTCTATATAGTTTTGTCTTTTGCAGACTGTCATATAAAATAAATAATAAATACATCATCTTTTCTGTCTATTTTTTTTCACTTAACCTAATGTTTTTGAAATTCATCCATAGTTTGCCTCTATTGCTGATTTGTTTCCTTTTGTGGCTGAGTAGTACTTCATTGTACAAATATACCTAATTTTGTTCATCCATTCACCAGCTGAGAGACATTAGAGTTACTTTTAGGTTTGAGTTACAGTGAATAAAGTTGCTTTTAATTTTTAGTTACAAATCTTTAAATAAGGGTATGTTTTCATTTCTCATGATTAAATATGTAGGATTGGAATTATTGAATAACTATTGTAAGTATTTGTCAACTTTGTAAAACACTGCTGAACTGTTGTCCAAAGTAGCTGTATCATTTTGCATTTCGAAGAGCAATATCTGGGGTTTTTTTTTTTTTTTTTTTTTTTACTCCTCAACCTTGCCAACACTTCATATCCTCAGTTCTTATTGATTTTAGTCATTCCAATGTGCATGCAGGGATATCTTTGTGACATTGTAATTTGCATTTCTATAATGCCAAATGATGATGAGCATCTTTAAATGTGCTTCTTTGATAAAAGGTCTAAGTCTTTTGCATATGTTTAAATTGTATTGAGTGTATCTTTATTTTTGACTTATATAGTTCTTAACATATCCTGTATGAACAATTTTTTGTGTCTTGAATTTTCATTTTAAGAATATTTTTGAAGGAATGGAGTTTACAGTTTTGATAGAGTCCAAATTATCCTTACTGGTTATTTTAATTCACATTTTTCATGACCTAAGAACTATTTACCTAACCCAAAGTAATAAAAACTTTTAAATTATTTCTTCTAGAATTTTTATATAGTTTAAGCACTTATTTTTATGTCTGTAAGAGTTTTCATGTTCATTTTTATGTATGGTATTAAGGTTTAGATCCCTTTTAGATGTATACACAGCCAACATTTCAGTATTATTTATTGAAAATGTTATTGATCCCTTATTGAAAGAATCAATACTGTTAAAATTCTTATTATACTAACCAAGGTAGTCTACAGAGTCAATGCAATCTCTATCAAATTACCAATGGCATTTTTCATAGAACTGGAACAAAAATTCCTTAAATTTATATGGAAACAGAATATCATAAATAGCAAAAACTGCCTTGAGAAAGAAGAACAAAAGTGGGTAAACCATCCTACCTTCAGACTATAATACAAAGCTACAGTAATCAAAACATGTACAGTAGTGACACAAAAACAGATCAGTGGAACACAAGTCAGTGGAATAGGATAGAGGACCCAGAATTAAACCCATGCATTTATGGTCAATTAATCTATAATGAAGGAGGTAAGAATATACAATGGAGAAAAGGCAGTCTCTTCAATAAGTGATGGTAGGAAAACTGGACAGCTCTATGTAAAAGAATGAAATTAGAAATTATCTAAAACTATGTACAAAATAAACTCAAAATGGATTAAACACTTAAATGTAAGACTGGATACTATAAAACTCCTAGGGGAAAATATAGGCATAACAGTCTCTGAGATAAATTGCAGCAATATATTTTTGGATCCAACTCCTAAAATAAAGGGGAAAAAAGTAAGTAAAGGGGATATAATTAAATTTCAAAGATTTTACAGCAAAGAAGTCCATTAATAAAACAAAAAGTAACCTACTGAATGGGAGAAAATATTTTCAAATGGTGTGATCTGTAAGGGATTAATAGCCAGCTTATGTAAACAATTCAATATCAAAAGCTAAGCAACCTAATCAAAAAATGAGCAGAAGAGCTGAATAGACATTTCTCCAAAGACAAATGACAAACAGGCACATGAAAAGTGGCTCAACATTACCTATCATCAGGAAAATAAAAATCAAAACCACAGTGAGATATCACTTCTCATTTGTCAGAATGCTATCATCAAACAGAACACAAATAACAAATTTTGACTGGCAAAGACGTGGAGAAAAGAAGCCTTGTACACTGTTGGTGGGAATGTAAATTGTTACAGCTGCTGTGCAAAACAGTATGTAGGTTTTCAATAAATGAAAAATAGAATTAACACATTACCCAGCCATTCCACTCCTGGGTATACAACATCTCAAAAATTAGAAAAGATATATACCACCCCAATGTTCACAGCAGTGATTACTTACAGTTGGCAAGGTATGGAAGCAATCTAAGTATCTAAAATAGATGAATGGATAAAGAAGGTGTGATATATTCATATACGATGAAATACTATTTAGCCATTAAAAAGAACAAAATGTTTGCCATTTGTAGCAACATGGATGGACTTTGAGGGCATTATTCTAAGTGAAATAAGTCAGTCAGAAAAAGACAGTATTGCCAGATATCACCTTTATATGGAATCTGAAAAATACAACAAACTAGTAAATATGTAAAAAAAAGCCCATTCAGATTGTTTTTGTTCAGTCACTCAGTCATATCCGACTTTGTGATCCCATCAACTGAAGTATACCAGGCTTCCCTGTCCTTCACTAACTTCTGGAATTTGCTCAAACTCATGTCCGTTGAGTCAGTGAAGCCATACAACCATTTCATCCTCTCTCACCCACTTTCTGTCACCCCGTCTTCTGTCCCTCCTCTCGCCCTCAATCGTTCCCAGCTCATAGACACAGAGAACAAACCAGTGGTTTTTAGTGGAGCGATGGAAGTGGGAGAGGGGCAATATAGGAGTAGGGGACTAAGAGGTACAAACTATTAGGTATAAAATACAAAATAAGTTACAAATGTTCTACAAGGTAGAAAATGAGGGATATAACCAATATTTCTAATAAATATAAATGGAGTATACCCTTTAAAAAGTAACTTATTGAATTACTTTGGCATGATTGTCAAAAGCACATTGCCAATATATGTGTGGTTCTGTTTCTATATAATCTCTTCTGTTTTGTTGGTGAACCTGTTTATGTTAATACCAATAGTTGCTTGATTTCTGTAACTATGTCCTAAGTGTTGGAAACAGTTTGTGTAATTCCTCCCAATTTTTTTTTTTTAATTTCACTTGTTATTTCATATAATTTTAAATTTCCATATACATTTTAGAAACAATTTGTCAATCTTTACCACAACTTTGTTGGATTTTGATTAGGATTGGTTGCCTTTATAGGTCAGTTTAATAACAACTTATTTTATTTTATGTATTTTTTGGCCACACTGTGAGGCATGTGTATCTTAGTTCCTCAACAGAATCAAATCTGTGTCCCTTAAAGTGGAAGCACAGACTCTTAACCACTGGACCACCAGGGAAGTCCCAAGAATTTATATCTGTTTTATATTATATCTTCTGATCATGATCATAGCATCTCTTCCTTTATTTAGGACTTCCTTAGTTTATTTCCATGATGTTTTTTAGCATACATGTTTTATATATCCTTCACTAAATCAATCTCTCGTTTCATTTTATACTATTGTAAATGATACTTAAATTTTCTAATTATGCACTGCCACCATGTAGAAATATAATTGATTTTTTATAATGACCTTGCATTCTGTGACCTTACTCTGTTGCTGTGCTTTATCACTCAGCGTCAGTTGTGTCCTACTGTTACTGACCCCATGGACTATAGCCTGCCAAGCTCCTCTGTCCATGGGGATTCTCCAGACAAGAATACTGGAATGGGTTGCCATGCCCTCCTCCATGGGATATTCCCAACCCAGTAATCAGACCCATGTCTCCCGCATTTCAGGCTGATTCTTTACCGTCTGAACCACCAGGGACATCAAGAATACTGGAGTGGGTAGCCTATCCCTTCTCCACGGGATCTTAACAAACCAGGAATCTAACCAGAGTCTCCTGGATGGCAAGAGGATTCTTTATCAGTTGAGCTACCAAGGAAATCCTGACCTTACTCTACTCACATTTTAGTTCCATAGCTATCTTAGTGGGCTTAATAATTTCTACAAATGTTAGCATGTGGTCTAAAAATAGTCATTATTGCTTCTTGCTTTCTAGATTGTAGGCTTGTTTTTATTTTGCTTGCCTTGTTACACTGATTTTGATCTTTTGTTTAGTATTCATTGTAATATTTAAGGTAAGAATGCAAACATTAAGTGTGAGGAAGAAAGCACCTAGATTTTTCTCTGTGAGGTATGTTGCTTGCTCTAGGCATTTCTTATGTCCCCTTCATCAGACTGAAGAAATTTAATTCTGTACTTAGTTTTGTGAGAAGTATTATAATAATGTGTACTAAGTTTCATCAACCACTTTTTTCCTACATCTACAGAAATTACCAAAAGTTTTTTTGTTTGTCTCTGTCTTTCAGTATAGTAAAATACTTTGATTAATTATGAGCTATTAAGCCAAAACTGTCTGGACTGAAATAAACAGTTCTTCTCATGAAGTAATATACTTTTTATATATTTTTTGGAATTTTCATACTGCTTATATATATATGGGTTCGTTTTACTAAATTTTATTTCATTATAATTTAGTGTTCAGTGACTTGCTAAAGAATTAAAAAAATAAGGACAAGGCATTGTCTCTTATGGTTAAATAAATTTAATATAAATGACTATTTTTAAATTTGTAGATTATATGCTTTCTGGTTTTTTTCTGTATGTGCTTTGTTCTTCAACATTCTATGTTTTCATATGTAAACTTAAATTCAAAATTTTAAAAATCAATATTTCATATAATCTTTTCTATTATACTTGGGTTATGAGAGAGAAGACTTAGGGATAGTAGTTTCACTTTCTGAAGCAAGAATTTTTTTTTTTTTTAATGCACTTCCCATGTGCAAAGTCAGAACTTTTATATAATGTCCAATGTTATCTTTTCAAATGTTTAATATAAATGTTTAATAATAATGTTTTCAGGAAATCAATCTCTTTCTCATCTGTCTATGTACCATCTATCTAAAAATATAATGTATCCTGAAAGTAACAGAATTAGAGTTTATATATGCAATTCACTTATCCTTCACATAAGTTAACAAACATAAAAGACATCCACAAATTTCTGAACAAGGAACTACAGAATGGAAAATAGACTACATGTCATTTGTGCTTAAGATATTGAGACACATATATTAGCTACATCCTAAACTGAGGCCAGTATATTAAGAGATATCATTCTATAAAAGAGTTTGTGATGTGTACTTTGAAAGACTACAACATCTTCTTTATTAAAGCAGCTTTTTGAAACATATTTTTTGTCTAAAATGTGACAGTGAGTAATACATACATTCCATAAAATGGACACTCAAAATTTATTTAATGAATGAATGAAATTAAACATTGATTTCCTGAAGGTGATGCATGATAAGATCTAGGTGAATCAGCTTTCAACTCTACAGAAAATTATCTGCTGATACTGATTAACAACTTAGTTTAGTATAAACAACTGCAATTTAAGTTAATAGAATATCAGGAGATAAACATTTGTATTGAAGTGTAGCCTTTGCACTTTTATAGGCTCTTAACAAAGAAAATTTTAGAGTACAAACACATTCAAGTGCCCTAGGGTATTATCAGTTAAAATATTGAGTCCTCTTAAAGCAGCCTCACTACTGAAGTCTAGGATCTTGTCTACATTTTGAAAGAAATCTAGATTAAACTTCCTGGAGCCAGAAACATCAAACTACCTAAACTTTAATGGAGTTGAAAAGGGGACTCTAACCATCTGCCTTTGTATTTAGCATTTCCAGACACACACACACATATATGTATGTGTATGTAAATATAACAGAAATAAGTACCAAAATTATACTGAGAGAATACATTTGAGATATAATATATTAGAATTCAGAGTCTCAGGTCACTAAATGATACAGTTTTTTCCCTCTATTTGAAGGCAAAATTGTCCTTCTGTTTTGCTATCAGTGCTGTGTATATATGTATATTTAACTGCTATCCAGATAAGAGTACTTCTGTGCAACTCAGTAAGGTATTACAATTAGTTGTATTAGCTTTTCTTGATGTATTCCTATATGCTACACTCTTTAAGAGCATGTAAAGTCATGTTGAAATATCAATAGAAAAAATAATATAGTCTGAATCAGAGCAAATAAAATAAACAAAACTAAAGAACACCTGTGGAATAATACTATGTTTTTATAATAATGCCTATAACTCTGGCATTTTTAAGTCATAAGGTGGTGCACACACTGTTTTCTTTTTCATTCAATGCTGTCAAAAGTGGCTTTGCCCAAAAGCATGTGAGAGAACTCAGTTGCTTTTAAACTCATGAAATTCATTCCTCTTTGATTTTCTGCCATCTGTCTCACTTTTATCCATTTCATTGCTCCATTCTCACACTTTCAGTAACTATAAGCATGTCTAAGGATAGGAAGAGTGTACATGAATCAACAGGCAGAAAGAATTGGAGAAGTACTCATCAGTATAGTTGTATAGCAACTATCCTTCAATTAAGGAAAGTTGATTTCAAGAACAGTGAGGGGAAAAAGATGTTAATGTGTTTGGATTACATTAAATTTTTAAGACTGACTAAAAGAAAGGAAGGGAAAAAGTGCTAATGGCAAGAGCACACGGAAGAGGCATTATTATATTACTGTTAATGTACATAAAACATTGCCTATTAAAATAGGATGGCAGTTTTACATCCTATTAAATATATCAAAGCTGTGCTTCAATTACAAATCCTTTTATATTCATGTTTTAACAAATATGTCTTTGATAATGGAATGTAGCTGCAATTTCTTAAATGCTAAACATGAACTATACTATATAATACAGTGCCAAAGAAAAAAAATTTCCACTAGGAGGTAACCATGTTTTGAGATCTCCAATGTTATATATATATGTACCTTATGAATTTTCAAGTGGGCAGCTGGGTAGCAACTCAATTTAAGAGCCTGAGCCTCTGGGCTTGTGGTGGTTAACAGCTATGTTGTGTTATTATTTTCACGTGGTTATTTGTGGAAATAAATTACATCCTTGAGACGGTATATGAACTGAAAGCACTTGATCATGTTTGTATATGATCTTATTTGTGAAATAACTGTAACAACTCTATTAGAAATTTAGATGGTAAAATTAACCAACTTTTCATCTTGAAAGGCATAGGCATTAGTTTTACAGAAATTCCAAATGCATCAGTGTTTAAATTTAGCCCACATCCTCTAGACTGTATAATTAAGACTTTCTTATCTGATTAAAAATGGCTGGACAAAACTATAAGCAGTGATATTTTTATTAATTGGATGCTAATAGAGAGTGAAAGCTGCATAAGTAACAAGTATGTTAAGAAAATGCTGATTTTGAGTGATTGCTTATCATATGTATGAATAGAAAATATATTGGACATTAAAAAAAGACTGCTTATTAGCAAAATCCAATCTTCCTTTTATTCATGATTTAAACTATGAACACTTTTTTTTCTTAAAAATTATCTATGCATAGAAATGTGGGGTTTTTTTTCTAGTTGAATTTGAAAACAATCTATTACATCAAATTGCTTTGTTTTCAGCCAAATTAGTTACTCAATTAGCTTATCTTTTGTGAATGAGATTCTTTTATCCCTCTCCTCTTATTCCTACTTTTCCTTAATTTCTGACCTTTCCAGGCTTTGAGTTTGAAGGAGAGGGAAACAACTAAAGAGGCATAGAAGCTCTTTTTGTCTTATGCTTTCAGGAGCCCATGCTCTACTTCTGGTCTTGGAAGTTATTGTGAATCAGCTTTTTCCCTGGAGGGAAATTTTTATAAATTCTCCTAAGATAGCACCTTTTTCACCACTACTTGTGGTAGGTGATGCATTCTCCTTCATGGGTTGTTAAGATTTTTCTTTTGGTTTCTAGTTCTTGGAGTTCATCAACTGAAAATATTACACAACTAAGTTAAGCAATTAAGCACTTTTCAGTGTATGGGAAGATGCAAGTGTCTGGGCTCACTGAAATCATTCCTTTGATATGCATCTCAGCATCTGGAGCCAGTAACCTTTGTTTTTGCATCCTGATTTTTCTCAAGCAGTTTCACTGGGATAACTATAGTCTGATGACTGCTAGACTGCTAGATTACAATCCTTTGTTTCCTTCCTGAACCCTCTTAGGTCTTACCTTTGGGGTGGCTGTAATGCTGTGGCTACAGATGATGACTGCAGCCATGAAATTAAAAGATACTTGCTCCTTGGAAGAAAAGCTATGACCAACCTAGACAGCTTATTGAAAAAATAGAGACATTACTTTGCCAACAAAGATCTGTCTAGTCAAAGCTATGGTTTTTCCAGTAGTCATGTATGGAGGTGAGAGCTGGACCATAAAGAAATCTGAGCTCCGAAGAATTGATGTTTTTGAACTGTGGTGTTGGAGAAGACTCTTGAGAGTCTCTTGGACTGCAAAGAGATCCAACCAGTCAATCCTAAAGAAAATCAGTCCTGAATATTCATTGGAAGGACTGATGTTGAAGCTGAAAATACTTTGGCCACCTGATGCATAGAGCTGACTCATTGGAAAAGACCCTGATACTGGGAAAGATGGAAGGCGGGAGGAGAAGGGGATGATAGAGAATGAGATGGTTGGATGGCATCACCGACCGACTTGATGGACATGAGTTTGAGTAAACTTCAGGTGTTGGTGATGAAGAGGTTGGCCTGGCATGCTGCAGTCCATGGGGTCACAAAGAGTCAGACACAACTGAGTGACTGAACTGAACAGAACTGAATGTGGTGGCTAGATCCACTGTTTGCTGATATTGCAGGCAATGTTTTATTTCCCAGTTTCAATCACAAATGCTTTCTCCCTTATTTTACAGATCTCATCAGTCAGCCATCTGGTATGTCAAGTCCTCATTTTATCTACATACAATTCTTCTCCATTCTTGGCCCTAAAACTCTGTATGGGCTGGTTAAAAAATAGCAAAGTTCCTTCATCTTCCTTTTTGAGTTGCTTGTCCTTTAGTTTAGCATTTTTGTTTTTACTTTCTTTTTATTTTATTTATTTATTTATTTTACTTTACAATATTGTATTGGTTTTGCCATATATCAACATGAATCCGCCACAGGTATACACGTGTTCCCTGTCCCGAATCCCCCCTCCCTTCTCCCTCCCTGTACCATCCCTCTGGGTCGTCCCAGTGCACCAGCCCCAAGCATCAAGTATCATGCATCAAACCTGGACTGGCGATTCATTTCATATATGATATTATACATGTTTCAATGCCGTTCTCCCAAATCATCCCACCCTCGCCCTCTCCCATAGAGTCCAAAAGACTGTTCTATACATCTGTGTCTCTTTTGCTGTCTCGCATACTGGGTTATCATTACCATTTTTCTAAATTCCATATGTATGTGTTATAATAGCCAGGACATGGAAGCAACCTAGATGTCCATCAGCAGATGAATGGATAAGAAAGCTGTGGTACATATACACAATGGAGTATTACTCAGCCATTAAAAAGAATACATTTGAATCAGTTCCAATGAGGTGGATGAAACTGGAGCCTATTATACAGAGTGAAGTAAACCAGAAAGAAAAACACCAATACAGTCCTTTAGACTTTTTCAGAGGAGTCTACAACAGTCTGCTGAGCCTCCAAGATTTTGAGAGAAACGAATTCCTTATCAAATACCTTGCTTGATTTAAGCTGAAGAAGTAACACATACCTACTTCTTGAATCTTTTGTCTTAGTGTAAACTAGTAAAAATGTAATTGTGCTGTATTTTGATAATTTCACATTGGAGAAGGAAATAGCAACCCACTTCAGTACTCTTGTCTGGAAAATTTCATGGATGGAGGAGCCTGATAGGCTACAGTCCATGGGGTTGCAGAGTCGGATACGGCTGAGTGACTTCACTTTCTTTCTTTGAAAATTTCTTCTCCATCTGGTTTACAACCATTTTGCATTCCACTGAACTGTACTAGAGTCTCTGAATCCCCACAGCCTCACAAATAGGTGTTTATTAAAATAGTGAATTTTTATAAATCTAATAGATGAGAGATGGTGTTTGAGTGTATTTTTAATTTGTACCCCTCATTCTATGATGGTTTTTGAGTGCCTTATTAAGTGGTCATTTTAATTTAAATGCTAACCTTGTGGCTTGTTTGTTCATATATTTCCTTTATTTTTATTTAATATTTTGGGACATTTTTATCTTAATTTTTCATAGACTTTTATGTTAGTAATATTTCATTTCAAGAAGTATAGCTTGTAAATATTATTTTCTATTTTGTTAGATCATTTTGATTTAGTTTATGGCACTTATATTTTGTTTCATTTTGTTTTGCCTTGTCAAAAAAATCTAATAGATCTTTTCTTCTAAAGAATAGTTAATTACTACTACATGATCTGTGTTTTCATTAATGATTTGAGATGCCATCTTTATTCAATACTAATCTTCTATAAATCTTGAATACCTTTTACAGACTTTTTATTCTATTATCTTTTCCATCTTTCTATCAACAAATTCTATGTGGACTTAATAATATAAGCTTTATACCATCCCTTTCAGTTTCTGGTATACCTACTCCTCCATTATTGTTTCTTCCACAGTTTTTCTGATTAATGCATATTCTTGAATTTTACTCAAAGTTTATGCTATCTTAATTTGTTTCAGATGAAGAAACAAAAGTGACAATTATTAATGTAATCATAGAAAATTTATAAACTAAAAGGAGAAAATAAAATCTTTAAGATATAAGATATCTTGTCCAAGAATGTAGTATCTCTTTCACTTGTTTATCTCTTTCTTGTGTACCTTAAGAGTGTATTTAAGCTTAACTTCACATATTCATTGAGATTTTGCCTATTTGTTGTTAAATATTTGCCTAGATATTTCAAAAATTGTGTTGTCATTGCAAATAGAATCTTCACTTCTGTTATATAATCTAAATGTTTATTATTTTTACATATGATACCTATTGATCTTACATGTTTATTTTTGTGAATTACAATAGGCATATTTTCACTGGTTAAACTGTCTTGCTTGTAATATGTTTTGCAGTTGGTTCTTTTTTATTTTCTATATATATAATATCCAAATGTATTACATGCATAAGTACATATAACACATTTATTAATTAAGCTATCAGATAAGTTCAGTTCAGTTCAGTCACTCAGTCATGTCCAACTCTTTGTGACCTCATGGACTGCAGCATGCCAGGCCAACATGTTTATCACCAACTCCCGAAGTTTACTCAAACTCATGTCTGTCAAGTCAGTGATGCCATCCAACCATCTCATCCTCTATCATCCCCTTCTCCTCCCGCCTTCAATCTTTCCCAGTATCAGGGTCTTTTCCAATGAGTCAGCTCTATGCATCAGGTGGCCAAAGTATTTTCAGCTTCAACATCAGTCCTTCCAATGAATATTCAGGACTGATTTTCTTTAGGATTGACTGGTTGGATCTCTTTGCAGTCCAAGAGACTTTCAAGAGTCTTCTCCAACACCACAGTTCAAAAACATCAATTTTTCGGAGCTCAGCTTTCTTTATGGTCCAGCTCTCACCTCCATACATGACTATTGGGAAAACCATAGCATTTACTAGATGGACCTTTGTTGACAAAGTAATGTCTCTGCCTTTTAATAAGCTGTCTAGGTTGGTCATAGCTTTTCTTCAAGGAGCAAACATCTTTTAGTTTCATGGTTGCCATCACCATCTGCAGAGATTTTGGAGTCCAAAAAAATAAATTTTGCAATAACTCCATTCTTTTCCCGTCAATTTGCCATGAAGTAATGGGACTGGATGCCATGATCATAGTTTTCTGAATGTTGAGTTTTAAGCCAACTTTTTCAGTCTCCTCTTTCACTTTCATTAAGAAACTCTTTAGTTCTTCTTTTTCTGCCAAAGGGTGGTGTCATCTGCATATCTGAGGTTATTGATATTTCTCCCGGCAATTTTGATTCCAGCTTGAGCTTCTTCTAGCCCAGTATTTCTCATGATGTTCTCTGTATATAAGTTAAATAAGCATGGTGACAATATACAGCCTTGATGTACTCCTTTCCTTATTTGAAACCAGCCTATTGTTCCATGTCCAGTTCTAACTGTTGCTTCCTGACCTGCATACAGATTTCTCAGGAAGCAGGTCAGGTGGTCTGGTATTCCCATCTTTGGGATAATTTTCCACAGTTTTTTTGTGATCCACATAGTCAAAGACCTTGGCAAAGTCAGTAAAGCAGAAATAGATGTTTTTCTGGAATTTTATGCTTTTTCAATAATCTAGCCTATGTTGGAAATTTGATCTCTGGTTCCTCTGCCTTTTCTAAATCCAGCTTGAACATCTGGAAGTTCATGGTTCATGTACTGTTGAAGCCTGGCTTGGAGAACTTTGAGCATTTCTTTACTAGTGTGTGAGATGAGTGCAATTGTGAAGTAAGTTGAACATTCCTTGCCATTGTCTTTCTTTGGGATTGGAATGAAAACTGATCTTTTCCAGTCCTGTGGCCACTTCTGAGTTTTCCAAATTTGCTGTCATTTTGAGTGCAACACTTTCACAGCATCATCTTTTAGGATTTGAAATCGCTCAATTGGAATTCCATCAAATGATCCTTCTTAAGGCCAACTTCACTTCACATTCCAGGATGACTGGTGAGTGATCATTCCATTGTGATTATCTGGGTTGTGAAGACTTTTTTTTTTTTTTTTTTAATATAGTCCTTCTGTGTGTTCTTTTGACATCTTCTTAACATCTTCTGCTTCTTTTAAGTCTACACCATTTCTGTCTTTTATTGAGCCGATCTTTGCATGAAATGTTCTCTTGGTATATCTAATTTTCTTGAAGAGATCTCTAGTCTTTCCCATTCTATTGTTTTCCTCTATTTCTTTGCACTGATCACTGAAGAAGGCTCTCTTATCTCTCCTTGCTATTCTTTGGAACTCTGCATTCAGATGGGTATCATTTCTTTTCTCCTTTGCTTTTTCCATCTCTTCTTTTCACAGCTATTTGTAAGGCCTTTTCAGACAGCCATTTTGCTTTTTTACATTGCTTTTTCTTGGGGATGGTCTTGATCTCTGTCTCCTGTACAATGTCACAAACCCCTGTCCATAGTTCATCAGGCACTCTGTCTATCACAGCTAATTCCCTGAATCTATTTCTCACTTCCACTACATAATCATATGGGATTTGACTTGGGTCATACCTGAGTGGTCTAGTGGTTTTCCCTACTTTCTTCAATTTACATCTGAATTTTGCAATAAGCAGTTCATGATATGAGCCACAGTCAGATCCTGGTCTTTTTTTTTTTTTTTCTTGCTGACTGTGTAGAGCTTCTCCATCTTTGGCTGCAAAGAAAATAATCAATCTGATTTCTATGTCAAACATCTAGTGTTGTCCATGTATACAGCATTCTCTTGTGTTGTTGGAAGAGGGTATTTCCTATGACCAGTGTGTTCTCTTGGCAAACTCTATTAGCCTTTGCCCTGCTTCATTCTGTATTTCAAGGCCATACATTTTATCAAATGTTTTTATAATGAATGGGTCTTAGTGTTTATTAAAAGCAGTTTTAGCTTCTGTAGAAATTATTACATGTTTTTATTTTTATAATATTTAATACTTTCATTGAGAAAGTAAGCTAGTAATTCTATTAGATTCAATATTATAAACTCTGCCTATCAAATATATAGCTTGATTTACTTTCTGAGTAACTAAGTAGTATTACTTAGTTAGTTACTTAGTTTATTTTTTTGGACTCCAAAATCACCGCAGATGGTGACTGAAGCCATGAAATTAAAATACGCTTACTCCTTGGAAGAAAAGTTATGACCAACCTAGATAGTATATTCAACAGCAGAGACATTACTTTGCGGACTAACGTCCGTCTAGTCAAGGCTATGGTTTTTCCTGTGGTCATGGAAGGATGTGAGAGTTGGACTGTGAAGAAGGCTGAGCGCTGCAGAATTGATGCTTTTGAACTGTGGTATTGGAGAAGACTCTTGAGAGTCCCTTGGACTGCAAGGAGATCCAACCAGTCCATTCTGAAGGAGATCAGCCCTAGGATTTCTTTGGAAGGAATGATGCTAAAGCTGAAGCTCCAGTACTTTGGCCACCTCATGCGAAGAGTTGACTCATTGGAAAAGAGTCTGATGCTGGGAGGGATTGAGGGCAGGTGAATAAGGGGACGACCGAGGATGAGATGGCTGTATGGCATCACAGACTCTATGGACGTTAGCCTGAGTGAACTCCAGGAGAAGGTGATGGACAGGGAGGCCTGGTGTGCCCCGATTCATGGGGTCGCAAAGAGTTGGACACGACTGAGTGACTGAACTAAGTAGTATCAAAATTTCTATAATAAAGGAAGAGGCTTTTATCCCCCCTGTCAATAATCTCTGCCATTTCCACATATGCTATACATTTTTTTGAATTTTTTAATTTTACTCCACTAAATTATTTGTTTATTCCTTTGCTAATACCATTTGCTTTGAAGAATGTAGCTTTGCATTACATTCGATCAAACAGTGCAAATTCTCTCTTTACTTTTTTTCCCTTATTTTCAAATATATCTTAGACATCTTTGTACATCAGTAATTTCATATTAATGTTGAATTCATTAGACAAATGCCCTAAACACTGTGAGAATTTTTTAAATTGATATTTTGTTGAATTTGTTAATACAGATAGAATAGATGCTTAAAATTATATAATCTCTCTCCTCCATAAACATTTTTTTTCATTTATTCAGAATTCTGTTTGCAAACTTTAGTAAATCGTTATGTTTTCTCCCTAAAAATCTTCTGTGATCTACCCCAACCTACATCTCCAAGCTCTTTGTTTTTTGCTATTTACCCTCTAGCAACTATAGACTGCTTCTTCTTGACCTTGCCAAGCTTTTCACCATAATAGAGCAATTTTACCCTATTCCATCTGCCTGGGATTTCTTTCCCCTATATTCACATTTTTAGCTCCTTTTTGTTTTTCAGGTCTCCAAGTTATAGGCCACCTGTTTAGAGAATCTTCTCTTATATAACTCTTTGGTGTAGCTTCCTGGTCAGTGTATAGTAACCTATTTTATTCTCTGAAATGTTCTTATCTTTATTTGATATTTTTTATTGTGACAATATTTACTACTCTTTTTACTATCTGCCTTCTTGTATTGGAAAATTTTTACAGAGAGCAAAAGCAAAATGTCTATTTTATTCACAGCTAATACTCTATCCTCTAAAAATTAAAAAATCCTGAGGGTGTAGGCACTAAAATTTTTAATGAAGAAAGACTCATATATGAGAAAACAACACTTTAATTTTATGTATAAGCCCTAAAAATACACCCTTTTTGTTTTGACCTAAAATAAATATACTGCCAGACATGTTTTCAGCAAACATGGGTTTATTCAGGATCAGTGGAAAGTTACAGTTTGGGCTTGGTCACCATGACAGGACTTACACACATACAGATTTTACAGAGGGAAAAGCTGCAAGCTTTTCATTGGCTGAGTTCTTGCCAAGATAGAAGTCTTTCTCTTCCTTTTGAGATCTGCTGTCATAGCAGGGTGAGATAGCCCCCATTTCTGGTCTCCCAACTCTGTTTAATTGAGGTTTTAGTTTACTAATTTTTCACATTTGTCACAAAGAATTGAAAAATCAGATACATAATTTTCACAATAAAATCCTTGTTTTATCTCCCAATAAAAAACCTTTCTTATCTCCTTTCTTTGTCTCCTTCTATATACATTTCTATTCTCAGCTATCTCCTAGAATCTTCACATGTTAAGTATTCCAGCAGAAAGTCTATATGCCCTCTATCATTAAAATGTACTTTATGTTCTTTAACATTGTAAAGGAGACAAGAACTAGGAGACTGGCATTATTAAATATGTTCTGAATTCCTTCCAAGAAAAAAACTGCTATTACTAATAAGTGTAGATATTAGGACTGTATGGGATATATTACAGAGAAGGCGATGGCACCCCACTCCAGTACTCTTGCCTGGAGAAGCCTGGTAGGCTGCAGTCCATGGGGTCTCTAAGAGTCGGACACGACTGAGTGATTTCATTTTCACTTTTCACTTTCTTGCATTGGAGAAGGAAATGGAAACCCACTCCAGTGTTCTTGCCTAGAGAATCTCAGGGACAGGGGAGCCTGGTGGGCTGCCATCTACAGGGTCGCACAGAGTCGGACACTGCTGAAGAGACTTAGCAGCAGCAGCAGGATATATTAACATATTGATAAGAATGCCATCGAAAAATGAAAAACATGGGGTATGATAGGCCAAATATAGAGTTAGGGTTTTAATTCTTATGAGAAAATTTTAATAACATTATTCTTATCTTCATGAATTCCATAGAAAGCAGATTATTTTAATGGTCATAAACATTTATGTTAATTAGTTTCCTTTCTAGCTGAACCTTTGGCATAATAATATTTTCAAAGCAGCTTGACATTTATCCACAAATATTGTTTTAAGAAATAAAAAACTTGTATAAGACAATATACCAGTGTTTTTGCTATTAAGCAAAATGTGCTCCTAACATTTCACAGATATTAATGAAAACCAGAATAATAACCATTAAAAATAAGACCTGCATTCAGACATTAAAGATATAAATGATATAAAGAGAAGACTAGAGATACTTAATTATAATAACAAGTATCTCTTAAGTATCTGAAGAATAACAACATAATTTAAGAGATAAAAATCAATTAATATGTACATGTCAGAAAAAATAGAAAATATAAGAAATATCCATTCTGTCAAAAATCAGCACAGAGTCATAATGCACATGTGATTTATTTTCAGTTTATTTGGCTATATTTCCTATTAACAAAATTGTATGACTTTTTTCTCGTTACCTAAAATTTCTGATTTATTTGGATAAATTATCATAATATATGGGTGGAAGACAAAAAAAGTCACAGATTTTTGCAATACTCTAGTATAGTGAGAGTACTTTATCTTTCAGTGTTCACTTTCTATAGCCAAGAGCTTTTAAAAAGTCAGAAGGCAAAAACCTGGCAAAATCTCTAAAGTTACAGAAAAATAATAAGATTGAATATTAATAATTCCACTTGTAGATGACAGTTAGCCAGCACGTATTTCCCAGTCCAACCAGTGCCAGAAGCTTCAATATGTTTAATATCAGATGTATTTTTAATTAGGTTATTTATGATATTCAAAAATATTTTCCAATCCATACAGTTTGTGTTTTTATGATTCTTCAAAAGATATCACATGAATATCACTGTTATTGACACTATGTCCTTAATATGATACATAGAGTCCATATATAGTTTTCAGCTCAGTTCAGTTCAGTCGCTCAGTCATGTCCGACTCTTTGCAACCCCATGAATCGCAGCACACCAGGCCTCTCTGTCTTATAACATAGTTTTAAAAGAATCAGTCTGTCAGTTCAGTCACTCAGTTGTGTTTGACTGTTTGTGACTCCATAGACTGCAGCATGCCAGGCTTTCCTGTCCATCACCAACTCCTAGCGCTTACTCAAACTCATGTCCATCGAATCAGTGATGCCATATAATCATCTCATCCTCTTTCGTCCCCTTCTCCTCCTGTCTTCAATCTTTCCCAGTATCAAGGTCTTTTCTAATGAGTCAATTCTTCTCATCAGGTGGCCAAAGTATTGGAGTTTCAGCTTCAATATCAGTCTTTCCAATGAATATTCAGGACTGGCTTCCTTTAGGATTAACTGGTTTGATCTCCTTTCAGTTTAAGGGACTCTCAAGAGTCTTCTCCAACACCACAGCTCAAAACCATTGATTCTTCAGTACTCAGCTCTTTTTATGGTCCAACTCTCACTTCCGTACATGACTACTAGATAAACCATAGATTTGACTAGATGGACATTTGTTGGCAAAATAATGTCTCTGCTTTTTAATATGCTGTCTAGGTTGGTCATAGCTTTTCTTCCAAGAGCAAGAGTTTTTAAATTTCATGGCTGCAGTCACCATCTGCAGTGATTTTGGAGACCCAGAAAAGAAAATCTCTTACTTGTTCCATTGTTTCCCCATCTATTTGCCATGAAGTGATGAGACCTAATGCCATGATCTTAGTTTTCTGAATGTTGAGTTTTAAGTCAACATTTTCACTCTCCTCTTTCACTTTCATCAAGAGGTTCTTTAGTTCCTCTTTATTTTCTGCCATAAGAGTAGTGTCATCTGCTTATCTGAGGTTCTATCTCCTGGCAACCTTGATTCTGGCTTGTGTTTCATCCAGCCCAGGATTTCACATGATGTACCCTGCATATAAGTTAAATAAGTAGGGTGACAATCTATTGCCTTGACACACTTCTTTCCCAATTTTGAACCAGTCCATTTTTCCATGTTCAGTTCTAACTATTGCTTCTTGTCCTACACACAGGTTTCTCAGGAGGCAGGTAAGGTGATCTGGTATTCCCATTTCTTTAAGAATATTGCACAGTGTGTTTTGATCCACACAGTCAAAAGCTTTAGAGTAGTCAATGAAGCAGATGTTTTTGGAGTCTAAAGACAATTTATGGTATGAAAATAATAACTGTTCTGTTTTGGTCATATTCTCTATTTCTATCCTTGTCTGAAATAGCTTTCCTAATGAATCTACTTTTCGCTTTTGCTTAGTAAGGCTTTGTCTCATACTCAGTTTCTGTTGATATTTTGACTTTCCACTAGTATTGTTACATCAGTTTCATTCACATAACTTCTTTCTACGTTATCTGTGTGGGTGTGTATATGCATAGATACGGGCAAATATCTGAACTAGACCTGTTTACTATTTTAAAAACCCCAAACAACTAGAGTTTTCCTCTTCCTTTAAAATAACTTCATTTAATATGTTAGATTTTAATTTATAAACATGAACTGAATTCAGTTGGGTCAGATCTCAGTTCACTTTCCTAAACTCTAAATTTAGAGAAAATGTGACATGCAGACCTTTTAAATAGAGAACATCTTAATATTTACAGATTTGTGTAACAAACAAAACAAAAATCAAAACAAGCAATCCATATTCCTTTAGCTGTGGCTTTCAGGAAAATAATTGACTTTTATTTGAAATAAAGGATCGCAAAGAGTCAGACACAATTGAAGTGACTTAGTATGCACACATTATCAATTTTATTTCTGTTTCAGAAATAATTAGAAAAACATATAATTACAATGTGCAGTAGAATAAAACAGCAAAATAGGTACATATTACCAAAATGTGCAACAATATCATACTAATAATTTCAGAATGCAAGAAGAAAAAAATTACAGAGCACTTAAATGGATAGATGTACCATGTGTAGAGCTTTTGGAGAGCTCAATATTATTAAAATGCAAATTGTCATATCTGCAAATCTGATGGAATTGCAATTGAAATTTCAACAGGCCTTTTGTATATATACCAAGATTATTCTATATTTGTGTAAAATTTCAAATGATCTATAATAGTCAAAGCAACCTCAAATTTGTCTTATTAACTGAGAATTAGGCTGGCATTATACAATTTATATTTGCATCTGTATTTTAGTTGTTGAATTTATTGGTCAGCTTAAAATAATTTATATTATTGATTATTTATTATTCTATGTCCTGTAATTCCATCTATCACATATGTATTTATAATTAAAACTGTTTTTTGGTCATTTTTCTAAGTATAGTATCTAATTCATCAATGAATGTGCTTCCATTGATTTATCTGTTCTTTGATTATGTATTATATTTTTTAGTTATTTGTATGATTCATATGCTTAGGGCTTCCCTGGTGGCTCAGATGGTAAAGTGTCTGGCTGCAATGCAGGAGACCCGGGTTTGATTCCTGGGTTGGGAAGGTCCCTGGAGAAGGAAACGGCAATCTACTCCAGCACTCTTGCCTGGAAAATCCAATGGACGGAGGAGCCTGATAGACTACCATCCATGGGGTCACAAAGAGCGACTGAGCGACTTCACTTTCATAAATATATGAATTTAACATAATATACATATCATCTGGATTATTTATATAGTATACAATAATGCATTTAATTATAAAAATATATGTGTATATAAAATCTAAATGGAATGTAAGTTATATTTCGCTTTGTTTTGTCTTTTTCCCAAAGAATGTACATCCTTCCTCCTGTGTAGAAGTTTAAGGTAAGGGATTCAAGGATTTAACTCATGACCACTTTTAGACAATTCAGCTCTCAATTCTTGTACTGCTATTTAAAAAAACTGAGGTTCTTACCCATTTACTCATTGAGCAAAGAGGAAATTTAGTTTCAGGTATCATCATCTTTTTCTTGCAGAATCAGAAAAAAAAAATCACTGTAAGAACTTCAAAGTTTTATGATTTCTCTACTTTTAACAACTCATTTCTTCTTACTCAGTAAATTTTTGATAAGTGTTTTATAAAACTAAGTAATTTTTCAGTTTAGGCTATTCATAATTCTAGTCTATCCTTTTACTTACACTCTTCTAATCAAAGGTTTTCCTGTTTCTTCCTGACCCTCTAAAAATCTAGTGAGTTCAACTAACTCCTCTGCTTTCAACAAAATCTAGCTATGGATATTACTTTGACTTCATGCTCAGTTTTGATGTGCTTTTTCTGTTTGGAATCTGTTTCTTTCTTTCTTTTATTTTCTTTGTATCCCTGCTTTTCAGACTTTTACTTTCCTGTTTATTATATAATCCATATCAAGACATTCCAAAGTACCCCATTTTATCTACCTTCTAATGCTATCCCAACTCTGTAACATCACATCACTTCATCACCCTAGAATAGCAACTATCCTATTTATGTGACAACCACAGTAGACTGTGAACAACTATTCTTATATTCAGCATTATCCTGTGATTTCTATTTGTTACAGATAAATATAGGATCATGTAACGTCTTTATCTAAATGCTAAGCTAAATCTTCTAGCACATCCAGAAAATAAAATCACCAAGATCCAAAATTGTTACAGTGGTATACTTGAATGATCTAGACCCTAGCCACCTTTTCAAATTCATGACTAATTTCCACTATCTTTAATATATTCCAAAAATAAAAATACATTTTAAAGATGTGGAGGGGGTGTCATTTTCTCTGCTCAGGGAATTAATTTATATTTGCATTTCCCTGGGCTTAGAAAGTTCGTTCACGTATTCACATGATTCATCTTTCACTTCATTTATGTAATTTTGTCAAAATAGCCTTTCCTAATCACTCTATATAAAATAGCAGATCATAGCCACTCATCACATCATTAGCTAACAAATCATCCACTTTAAAAAATTCCTTTCATTGTGCTTTTTATTATCTACCTGACATTTTATTTCAATCTGTTTATTCACTGGACTCTTACAATGACATTTTCACACTATCTTATAGTACTTTCTGTTTTACTTTTCTTTAAATAGAAAGTAAATACTTTATATGCTTGGCAATGTTTTATTTCTTTTGCAATTTCAATGGCATAACTAGCTCCGTGTTAAAAAATTCTCTCTCTTGTTCTTTACTTAAATTTTGACAATTGAAAACTATGTTCTACTTAACAAAACTTCATTGAATATTTTCTTAATTGATTCTTCACACCTCATAGGAATTCAATGAGTACTTGCTAAATTAAGGTGCATTGAAGTTTACCATGCAGAGTACATATGAGGAACACTGGGCTGGAGGAAGCACAAGCTGGAATCAAGATGCTCGGGAGAAATATCAATAACCTCAGATATGCAGATGACATCACGCTTAGGGCAGAAAGTGAAGAAGAACTAAAGAGTCTCTTAATGAAAGTGAAAGAGGAGAATGAAGAAGTTGGCCTAAAGCTCAACATTCAGAAAATGAAGATCATGGCATCTGGTCCCATCATTTCATGGCAAATAGATGGAGAAACATTGAAAACAGTGTCAGACTTTATTTTGGGGGGCTCCAAAAGCATTGCAGATGGTGATTGGAGCCATGAAATTAAAAGACGCTTACTCCCTGGAAAGAAAGTTATGACCTAACTAGACGGAATATTCAAAAGCAAATAAAGGTCCATCTAGTCAAAGCTATGGTTTTTCCAGTAGTCATGGATGGATGTGAGAGTTGGAGTGTGAAGAAACCTGAGCATTGAATAATTGATGCTTTTGAACTGTGGTGTTGGAGAAGACTCTTGAGAGTCCCTTGGACTGCAAGGAGATCCAACCAGTCCATTCTGAAGGAGATCAGCCCTGGGATTTCTTTGGAAGGAATGATGCTAAAGCTGAAACTCCAGTACTTTGGCCACTTTATGCGAAGAGTTGACTCATTGGAAAAGGCTTGATGCTGGGAGAGATTGGGGGCAGGAGGAGCAGGGGACAACAGAGGATGAGATGGCTGGGTAGCATTACTGACTCGATGGACGTGAATCTGAGTGAACTCCGGGAGTTGGTCATGGACAGGGAGGCCTAGCATGCTGCAATTCATGGGGTCACAAAGAGTCAGACATGACTGAGCGACTAAACTGAACTGAACTGAGCGACTGAACTAAACTGAACTGAAGTTTCCCAATATTTAATCATGCCATCAAGAAGTTTTTAAGAGAGCTATATGTGTTCAGAAGGTAATTCTGTTACTTGTCGCAGTCTTTTTTTTTTTTTTTTTTTTTTGGAAAAGAGTGTCAAAACATTATTGTGGAGCATTGATTCTTATTCATTCATATCAAAGTTATTTTCATTCTTAGCTTTTAGCCTAAGAAAATGACCAGGGGAAATTAAGCAATTAGAATGCAGTTCAGTTCAGTTGAGTTGCTCAGTCATGTCCAACTCTTTGTGACCCCATGAATTGCAGCACGCCAGGCCTTCCTGTCCATCACCAACTCCCAGAATTCATTTAGACTCAGGCCCATCAAGTCAGTGATGCCATCCAGCCATCTCATCCTCCGTCATCCTCTTCTCCTCCTGCCCCCAATCCCTTCCAGCATCAGAGTCTTTTTCAATGAGTCAACCCTTCACATGAGGTGGCCAAAGTGCTGGAGTTTCAGCTTTAGCATCATTCCTTCCAAAGAAATCCCAGGGTTGATCTCCTTCAGAATGGACTGGTTGGATCTCCTTGCAGTCCCAGGGAATCTCAAGAGTCTTCTCCAACACCACCATTCAAAAGCATCAATTCTTTAGCACTGAGGTTTCTTCACAGTCCAACTCTCACATCCATACATGACCACAGGAAAAACCATAGCCTTGACTAGACAACCTTAGTCAGCAAAGTAATGTCTCTGCTTTTGAATATGCTATCTAGGTTGGTCATAACTTTTCTTCTAAGGAGTAAGCGTCTTTTAATTTCATGGCTGCAGTCACCATCTGCAGTGATTTTGGAGCCCCCCAAAAATAAAGTTTGACACTGTTTCTACTGTTTCTCCATCTATTTCCCATGAAGTGGTGGAACCGGATGCCATGATCTTCATTTTCTGAATGTTGAGCTTTAAGCCAACTTTTTCACTCTCCTCTTTCACTTTCATCAAGAGGCTTTTTAGTTCCTCTTCACTTTCTGCCATAAGGGTGGTGTCATCTGCATATCTGAGGTTATTGATATTTCTCCCAGCAATCTTTATTTCAGCTTGTGTTTCTTCTAGTCCAGCATTTCCCATGATGTACTCTACATAGAAGTTAAATAAGCAGGGTGACAATATACAGCCTTATTGCACTTCTTTTCCTATTTGGAACCAGTCTGTTGTTCCATGTCCAGTTCTAACTGTTGCTTCCTGACCTGCATACAGATTTCTCAAGAGGCAGGTCAGGTGGTTTGGTATCCCCATCTCTTTCAGAATTGTCCACAGTTTATTGTGATCCACACAGTCAAAGGCTTTGGCATAGTCAATAAAGCAGAAATAGATGTTTTTCTGGAACTCTCTTGCTTTTTCCATGATCCAGCTGATGTTTGGCAATTTGATCTCTGGTTCCTCTGCTTTTGTAAAACCAGCTTGAACATCTGGAAGTTTATGGTTCACGTATTATTTAAGCCTGGCTTGGAGAATTTTGAGCATTACTTTACTAGCGTGTGAGATGAGTGGAATTGTGTGATAGTCTGAGCATTCTTTGGCATTGCCTTTCTTTGGAATTGGAATGAAAACTGACCTTTTCCAGGCTTGTGGCCACTGCTGAGTTTTCCACACTTGCTGGCATGCTGAGTGCCACACTTTCACAGCATCATCTTTCAGGATTTGAAATAGCTTAACTGGAATTCCATCACCTCTGCTAGCTTTGTTCGTATTGATGCTTTCTAAGGCCCACTTGACTTTACATTCCAGGATGTCTGGCTCTAGATGAGTGATCACACCTTTGTAATTGTCTGGGTCGTGAAGATCTATTTTGTACAGTTATTCTGTGTATTCTTGCAGCTCTTAATAGCTTCTGCTTCTGTTAGGTCCATGCCATTTCTGTCCTTTATTGAGGCCATCTTTGCATGAAATGTTCCCTTGGTATCTCTAATTTTCTTGAAGAGATCTCTAGTCTTTCCCATTCTGTTCTTTTCCTCTATTTCTTTGCATTGATCTCTGTAGAAGGCTTTATCTTTTCTTGCTATTCTTTGGAACTCTGCATTCAGATGCTTATATGTTTCCCTTTCTCCTTTCCTTTTCACTTCTCTTCTTTTCTCAGCTATTTGTAAGGCCTCCCCAGAAAGCCATTTTGCTTTTTTGCATTTCTTTTCCATGGGGATGGTCTTGGTCCCTGTCTCCTGTACAACGTCACGAACCTCATTCCATTGTTCATCAGGCACTCTATCTATCAGATCTAGGCCCTTAAATCTATTTCTCACTTCCACTGTATAATAATAAGCTATTTGATTAGGTCACACCTGAATGGTCTAGCGGTTTTCCCTAACTTTCTTCAATTAAAGTCTGAATTTGGTTATAAAGAATTCATGATCTGAGCCACAGTCAGCTCCTGGTCTCATTTTTGTTGACTGTATAGAGTTTCTCCATCTTTGGCTGCAAAGAATATAATCAATCTGATTTCTGTGTTGATCATCTGGTGATGTCCTTGTGTAGAGTCTTCTCTTGTGTTGTTGGAATAGGGTGTTTTCTATGACCAGTGCATTTTCTTGGCAAAACTCTATTAGTCTTTACCCTGCTTCATTCCACATTCCAAGGCCAGATTTGCCTGTTACTCCAGGTGTTTCTTGACTTCCTACTTTTGCATTCTAGTCCCCTGTAATGAAAAGGACATCTTTTTTGGGTGTTAGTTCTAAAAGGTCTTGTAGGTCTTTATGGAATTGTTCAACTTCAGCTTCTTCAGCATTACTGGTTGGGGCATGGACTTGGATTACTGTGATATTGAATGCTTTGCCTTGTAAATGAACAGAGATCATTCTACCTTTTTTGAGATTGCATCCAAGTACTGCATTTTGGGCTCTTTTGTTAACCATGATGACTACTCCACTTCTTCTGGGGGATTCTTTCCCACAGTAGTAGATATAATGGTCATCTGAGTTCGGTTCACCCATTCCAGTCCATTTTAGTTCCCTGATTCCTAGAATGTTGACATTCACTCTTGCCATCTCTTGTTGACCACTTCCAATTTGCCTTGATTCATGGACCTGACATTCCAGGTTCCTATGGAATATTGCTCTTTATAATATCGGACCTTTCTCCTATCACCAGTCACATCCACAGCTGGGTATTGTTTTTGCTTTGGCTCCATCCCTTCATTCTTTCTGGAGTTATTTCTCCACTGATCTCCAGCAGTGTGTTTGGCACCTACTGAAATGGGGAGTTCCTGTTTCAGTATCATATTATTTTGCCTTTTCATACTGTTCATGTTGTTCTCAAGGGAAGAATACTGCAGTGGTTTACCATTCCCTTCTCCAGTGGACTACATTCTGTTAGACCTCTCTGCCATGACCTGCCCATCTTGGGTTGCCCTCGGGCATGGCTTAGTTTCGTTGAGTTAGACAAGGCTGTGGTCCTAGTGTGATTAGATTGACTAGTTTTCTGTGAGTATGGTTTCAGTGTGTCTGTCCTCTGATGCCCTCCTGCAACACCTACCATCTTATTTGGGTTTCTCTTACCTTGGGCATGGGGTATCTCTTCCGAGCCTCATGAGGATCGGTGTAAATAACCCATCTCAGAGATGTACAAACTGAGACTTGGAGACTTTATTCACTTGCCCTGGGTCCCAAAGCAAGCAAGGGGTAAAACCAGGATTTGAACCCAGCCTGCAGAACTTCGGAGCCTGTGCTCCAAAACCCAACTCCCACCGCAGGCTTACTAAGAGGAAGCAAGAGAGCTGTGAAGGCAGACTGACCCCTCAAACACCTGACTGCACCAAGGTTTCCACAAAGAGGGAGGGATTACGCTGGGTCCTAGCTCCGCTTCAAAGCGGGAGAACTTCCTGAGAATCGCGCCTCAGACTGGCGAGGAGGGGAACGTGGATCTGAGGGTGCATGACATCCTCGTCTGGTCACTACAATATAGAATGCAGTAGCCACTAACCACGTGTCTACTGAGACTTGAAATGTGGGTTCAGTTCAGTTCAGTCGCTTAGTCGTGTCTGACTCTTTGCGACCCCATGAATCGCAGCACGCCAGGCCTCCCTGTCCATCACCAACTCCCGGAGTTCACTCATATTCACGTTCATCGAGTCAGTGATACCGTCCAGCCATCTCATCCTCTCTCATCCCCTTCTCCTCCTGCCCCCAATCCCTCCCAGCATCAAAGTCTTTTCCAATAAGTCAACTCTTTGCATGAGATAGCCAAAGTACTGGAGTTTCAGCTTTAGCATCATTCCTTCCAAAGAAATCTAGGGCTGATCTCCTTCAGAATGGACTGGTTGGATCTCCTTGCAGTCCAAGGGACTCTCAAGAGTCTTCTCCAGCACCACAGTTCAAAAGCATCAATTCTTTGATGCTCAGCCTTCTTCACAGTCCAACTCTCACATCCATCCATGACTACTGGAAAAACCATAGCCTTGACTGGATGGACCTTTGTCTGCATAGTAATGTCTCTGCTTTTGAATATGCTATCTAGGTTGGTCATAACTTTTCCTCCAAGGGTAGTTAGTCGTAATTGATATGTTCAGTAAGTTCAAAATACATATTAGATTTTGAAAGCTTATTTAGAAGAAAATAGAAGAAAATAGAAGAAAATAATTCTTTCCTTTTATACTGATTAAACATTGAAAATATAAAATTTTGGGTAATTGAGATAATAGAATATAGGGTTATATTTTATCTTATCTTTTCTTTTTATTTTTTAAAATATGGCTACTAGGAAGTTTGAAATTACACACAAGACTCCTGTCTGTGACTTGCATTGTGTTTCTTTCATAGAGCATTGGATTAAATACAGATAAAGCAGGAGGGCAGATGAAGGACTGGTTAACATTTTCTTAAGAAAATCTGCTCACATGCTACTTTCTTAGCATTTCAAACTCTGTATAATACATAATAGGCATATCTACTGCTTGTAGGATTACTGGCTCTATCATTTATGAACTATTCTATATATATCTGGAATATAGAAATTGTCCTCTATGAAAAGCTTTGATAGGCAAACATATATCCAATCTTAGAGAATCCTAGATTCTTTGTCTTTAAAATCCATGTCTTTATACATGGCCCATCAACAAAATGTTAACGTGTGTTGTCAAGTACTGAAACGAAAAACATTGGTTAGTGGCATCAATAATTGCTGAGAAATTTGAGACTTTCTTTTCTCCAGTCAGTTTAATAAATTCATGTGGTGGATAGTGTTGGGAGAATGGATAATTATACACGAGGTACACAACTCCCTTGTTTAGATGATGAATAAAGAAATGTTAGATACATTGCTATCAAAGATTATGCCATATGGAAAACTATCAAGTGGAGTGGTTTACCTAAAATTGTCTTCAATGATGCTGCTACATTTTTTATTAACATCTTTCAAATAGGGAAAATATACTGTAGTTACAATGTCCAAAGAAAAGCTTTGAAAGTTAGGACATTCTGATTTGGATGTGACCATGTTATTGCATAAGTACTGCTTAAGTATGGTATCTCTTTCTTGTGAATAGCAGCCAAATAATTTATGTTACTATCAATGCTAAATGTATGGGACATAAAAGTTTGTTCCTCTTGTGAATTTCATGATTATACATAAGAACAATCAACTTAATATGGTCATTAAGGGTTTTAAAAGGGCTGACAGTTCTGGGACCTCTTGCCTGTAGTATCTTGTTAATTCCAGAAATTTTCTTAACTTATGGCTCTGGAATGGTTTCTGTTAACTTCAATAGTTTCACTATATAATGCTCAAACTTTTGAAATAAAGCATGTCTTGAGATAGTACTCTTTGGTAAAACTAGATATCTCACATAGAAGCTTGAGAAGAGGGGGTTAAATTAATTTTCATGAAATCCATTTACCACTATGGCCTGTAGAAAACACCACCTCAAGGGGGAAAACAGGAAGCCAAGTTATCAGGTTTAATTTTCTCATTAACTGGACCTCAGAATTAATAAAATTAGAGCCATTTTCTAGGAGAAAGAGACTTTATTTCTAAAATGTCCTCAGCAGGATGTTCCTGGCTAACATTACTTATAGTATTGTCCCTACTTAAGAATTCCTTGGAGAAAATCGAATCCTACAAGGTTTAGCTGTGTGAAGAATTGCATAAGCTCTACAACTCAGTTTATTAAATGGAAGATGTTTTCATACTTTAAATGCTCATATTCTGAAGTGAAGAACCCCACAAACATAACTTAGACCCATCAATATTTCTTTGCTGGGAAATACATGTCCAATATGGAAAGACCTAGAGAGCTCCCTAGCCTTCCCCGGTGGCTCAGAAGGTAAAGTGTCTGCCTACAATGCGGGAGACCCAGGTTCAATCCCTGGGTCGGGAAGATCTGGAGAAGGAAATGGCAACCCACTCCAGTATTCTTGCCTGGAAAATCCCATGGACGGAGGAACTTGGTAGGCTACAGTCCATGGGGTCGCAAAGAGTTGGACACCACTGAACGACTTCACTTCAGAAAGCTCACTCAATACCATAGATCTATGTCTCAACTTTATCAGAATCTGTTGCTTGACTTGTTTTTGGATTAATTTTTAGCATTTGATAAAGAGTAAAATACCTGAGCCATCTAAGGCTAATGTGACAATAACATCTTATGTCCTAAGTAATATTCTTATAAATCTGTTTATCTAAGAATTAATAAACAAGGAAAGACATTTGCAAGTGCTTTTGGGCCAGGAGGGAAAAAAAAAAAAAGTTCATGTGCTTATCATATCTAAGTATCACATGAGAATTCTATGGGAATTTCATTATGTTTTTGTTGACTAACCAGGCCATAAAAATAATTTTTTTGTTTTTCTAAATGGCAGCATCTTAGTAAATATCTGAAACTTTATACTCCAAATATACTGTTGACTTTCCCAGGTGATACAAACAAGCCTCTACTATCTAAAAAAACTAAGTAAAGTTCTGTTATAACATAAAATTTACTAGAAGGAATTATGGTGGAGAGGATACTTTTGATGAGTACTTCAGAAAATTATATGAATATTAATTTTAAAAACATCCTGAAATTCTATTGAAATCTATATCTTCTACTTTTGACTCTATGTAAACTACTTGGAAGGAAAGTTATGACTAACATAGATAGCATATTCAAAAGCAGAGACTTTACTTTGCCAACAAAGGTCTGTCTAGTCAAGGCTATAGTTTTTCCAGTAGTCATGTATGGATGTGAGAGTTGGAGTGTGCCAAAGAATTGATGCTTTTGAACTGTGGTGTTGGAGAAGACTCTTAAGAGTCTCTTGAACTGCAAGGAGATCCAACCAGTCTATTCTAAAGGAGATCAGTCCTAGGTGTTCTTTGGAAGGAATGATGCTAAAGCTGAAACTCCAGTACTTTGCGAAGAGCTGACTCATTGGAAAAGACTCTGATGCTGGGAGGGAGTGAGGCCAGGACGAAAAGGGGACGACAGAGGATGAGATGGCTGGATGGCATCACCAACTCAATGAACGTGAGTTTGAGTGAATTCCAGGAACTGGTGATGGACAGGGGGCCTGACATGCTGCAATTCATGGGGTCGCAAAGAGTCAGACACGACTGAGCAACTGAACTGAACTGAACTGAAACTACAGATATAGATGTTGTAGAGCCATGGTGTGAAAGGTCTTGCTAAGCTTGTTAATTAATATTTCAATTAATTTTTCATTAATATTTCAATTTTCAGTCTTTACTTCTAGCTTTAGTATGTAATGTAGGCTATCAAAGAAAGAAAGATTTTAATTTGGACTGTAATTGGATCTGTATCCTTTAGTCATTTTACACATTCAATTTTTGGTCTAGAGTGTATTCGGGACTTCTAAGTTGGGCAACTTTGCCAAATTCACATCTAATTGAATTATGCATGGGGAATCAATAAATATTTTCAAAAATAATATATTTTCTTAACAACTTGGTTGGCAATAACTTTTACATAGAAATGGATCTTCAATTCAGTTTTCAAGTAGTATCAGTAAAGACGCCCAAGAGTGATTAGTGAGAGTGATTACTATTGATAGTGCCTATAACTACATTGTAGATTTTATATATTTCAATGTATAAATAATGTAAAACTGTGGGACTCAGGCTTTAGACAGTAGCATCTAAGCTGAAGGATGCGTGTGTGTGTATGTGTGTGTGTGTGTGTGTGTGTGTGGTTTAGTTGCTAAGTAATGTCTGACTCTTACAACCCTATGAACTCCAGCATGCCAGGCTCCTCTGTCCGTGGGATTCTCCAGGCAAGAATACTAGAGTGGGTTGCCATTTCCTTCTCTAGGGGATCTTCCCAACCCACGAACTGAACCCAGGTCTCCTGCATTGCAGAGACATTCTTTACCAAATGAGCTATCCTCCTATGACTATTGTCAACTTCTTTGTGCCTAGTTCAATGGACAGCTGTGAGGATACCTAGCTGTGAAAGTGCTGCACTCAATATGCCAGCAATTTTGAAAACTCAGCAGTGGCCACAGGACTGGAAAAGGTCACTTTTCATACCAATCCCTAAGAAAGGCAATGCCAAAGAATGCCCTGATTACCACACAATTGCACTCATCTCACATGCTAGCAAAGTAATGCTCAAAATTCTCCAAGCCAGGCTTCAAAAGTACATGAACGGTGAACTTCCAGATGTCCAAGCTGGATTTAGAAAAGGCAGAGGAACAAAGATCAAATTGCCAACATCTGCTAGGCCATTGAAAAAGCAAGAGACTTACAGAAAAAAATCTATTTCTGCTTTATTGACTATGCCAAAGCTTTTGACAGTGTGGATCACAATAAACTGTGGAAAATTCTTTAAGAGATGGAAATACCAGACCACCTGACTGGCTTCTTGAGAAATCTGTATGCAGGTCAGAAAGCAACAGTTAGAACTGGACATGGAATTGGTTCCAAATAGGAAAAGAAGTATGTCAAGGCTGTATATTGTCACCCTGCCTATTTATCTCATATGCCTATTTAACTCATATGCAGAGTACATCATGAGAAATGCTGGGCTGGAAGAAGCACAAGCTGGATCAAGATTGCTGAGGTTATGTCAATAACCTCAGATATGCAGATGACACCACCCTTACGGGAGAAAGTGAAGAAGAACTAAAGAGCCTCTTGATGAAAGTGAAAGAGAAGAGTGGAAAAGTTGGCTAAAGGCTCAATATTCAGAAAACGAAGATCATGGCATCCGGTCCCATCACTTCATGGGAAATAGATGGGGAAACAGTGTCAGACTTTTTTTTTTTTTTTGCAGGGCGGGGGGGCTCCAAAATCACTGCAGATGGTGATTGCAGTCATGAAATTAAAAGATGCTTACTCCTTGAAAGGAAAGTTATGACCAAGCTAGAAAGCATATTAAAAAGCAAAGATGTTACTTTGCCACAAAGGTCCATCTAGTCAAGTCTACGGTTTTTCCAGTAGTCATATATGGATGTGACAAGAACACTAAAGAATTGATGCTTTTGAACTGTGGTGTTGCAGAAGACTCTTGAGAATTCCTTGGACTGCAAGGAGATCCAACCGGTTCATCCTAAAGGAGATCAGTCCTGGGTGTTCATTGGAAGGACTGATGTTGAAGCTGAAACTCTAAGTTTAGACACCTGATGCAAAGAAGTGACTCATTTGAAAAGCCCCTGATGCTGGGAATGATTGAAGGCAGGAGGAGAAGGAAACAATAGAGGATGAGATGGCTGCATGGCATCACTGACACAATGGACATGAGTTTGAGTAAACTCTGGGAGTTGGTGATGGACATAGAGGTCTGGAGTCCATGCATTCGCGAAGAGTTGGACACGACTGAGTGACTGAACTGAACTGAACTGAGGATACCTAAATGTCCTCAGAATACCATCAATGTTTTATCTATAGCATTTCTATTTGAAATACATCCTGTATTTTTCCCCAATATTCTTTCATTTTCCATTATCTACAAACATAATTGTCAGTCCACCGGCTTTAGGATAAAGAACAGGTGGAACTTTTATAATTTAGTTCTTTTGAATATGTGCCAGTTGTTGACTTTTAAGGTAAGGAAATTCATTTGGGTTTTGTTATGTCTATTTATTATAGCTCTATGACTGTAAAGGTCTGCTAAGTCAAATTGCCTTCTTAGGATCCCTCATTTATGCAGTTGGGTTGATATCCAAGTATTGCTTAAAGCTATGAGGTAATCTCGTTTTGAAATTATCTAATAATTGTACTAATAATTTATAACCATGCTGGCTACAATTTGAATTTTGTTCAATATCTGAAAAGAAAAAAACAGACCTGAATAAGGATTTCTCATTTTTTACCATTACAAGATGTTTTTATGTATTAGGCATCTTACTCTATTTACAACTTTTAATTACATGCTTTATCTATTTGACTCCACTTGATTAATCCAGTAAATGGGTCAATTGCCAGAAATCTGGCAAACCAAGGACACTGGCATCCATATCATTCTAAACTCTTGCCCAAAGTCTCTCTATCTTCTTCAATTTTCAGAAGTTCTTGAATGTAGCTCTTCAATAAATGAAAAGCTAGTTTTACTGTAATTAAACAACACAACTTCCAGTAACCTGGGTAGTGTTTAGAGTAAATTAAGGAATCTAAATTATAATTGAGAAGAAATGATAAATTATTCTGTTCATTCTTCCCAGTACAATCTGTGGATGAGTTCTTATAATTAAAAATGAAAGGAGTTTTTTGAGCTAAGCAAACCAGTGTGTACACACAAAGACCATAAGGGACGTGAGGAAAATGTTGAGGGATTTTATTCAATAATTAGGGAAACCATTCAATTACCATAATTAATTGTATTTAGAATCCATTGGCAGCGGCTTCCCTGATGGCTCAGTCAGTGAAGAATCCTCCTGCAGCACAGGAGACCCATATTCAATCCCTGAGTCAGGAAGATCCCCTGGAAGGAAATGGAAACCCAGAGAAGCATGGCAGGCTATAGTCCACAGGGTCACAAGAGCTGGACACAACTTAGCGACTAAACCACAGTCACATAGCAAAATTCCTTTGACCAGAGCAAGACCAATGACTTGTAACTCCCATACCTGCTTGTTCTATGGTGTATTTGGACAGACATTTATGGCATTTGATCAAGGTTCATTCTCTGTGAACAAAGCTCAAGACTATAGAGCCCCTGGAGAAGATAAGTTGACAGTACAGAGAGTATCACAGAGCAGTTTCCTGGCTTAAACAGGATCTGATCTTAAAACCTGGATTGAGTTGGCCTTTGTAACTTAATGTGTATGTGTGCTCCATGCTAGGTCATTTCAGTCGTGTCTGACTCTTTGCAACCCTGTGGTCTGTAGTCCATCAGGCTCCTCTGTCCATAGGATTCTCCAGGCAAGAATACTGGAGTGGGTTGCCATGCCCTCCTCCAATGGATCTTCCCCATCCAGGGATCAAACCCATGCCTCTTAATTCTCCTGTATTGGCAGGTGGGTTCTTTGCTACTAGCAGTAACTGGGAAGCCCACTTAATGTGTGTGTGTATAAAATAAGAAGATACAGACAATCTTTGCTTAGCAGACAAAAAAGACAAAGGCACAATGGACCAAAATCATACAGTATAAGATTTAAAGTGAATAAAATAAACCATTAAATAATAACATAAGGCCATAAAAATAATGTACTTAAAACTGAATGTATTAGTGTGAAAGAGTACCATGTCGCTTAAAAAAAAGTACAATGAATTTTCTGAGTGAAGAATGAAGGGATTAGTCTAAGGATGTTATGGGAAAACCTTAAAGTTAATTTCTTACTGGTCAAAAGAAAATGATTTGGTCTTTTGGGGGATTAATAATTATTCCCGGGTGTGACCACGAATTAGTGTTAAGCACACACATATTTTCAATAAGGTCTGGAAGGAGCTACATAGAATTTTTTGATGATTGTGTCTAGCTATCTATATATCTGAAAGTGAATATGGTAGTCGTTGAGCTGTGTCTGACTCTTTATGACCCCATTAACTGTAGTCCATTAGGCTCCCCTGTCCATGAAACTCTCCAAGCAAGAGTACTGGAGTGCAAAAGTCTGTTCTTTACATCTTTTTCTCTTTTGCTGCCCTGCATGTAGGATTGTTGTTACCATCTAAATTCCATATATATGTGTTAACATATAGTCTTTGTGTTTCTCTTTTTGACTTACTTCACTCTGTATAATAGTCTCCAGGTTCATCCATCTCATTAGAACTGGCTCAAACACATTACTTTTATAGCTGAGTAATATTCCATTGTGTGTATAGGAAAGTGGGAGGGGAGTTCAGGATGAGGGGGACACATGTATACCTTTGGCCGATTCATGTTGATGTATGTCAAAAACCATCACAATATTGTAAAATAATTATCCTCCAATTAAAATAAATAAATTTTAAAAAGAACCCTGGAGTGGGTAGTCATGCTCTTCTCTAAGGGACCTTGAGCCAGAGATCAAACCCACATCTCCTGCATTGCAGGCAGATTCTTTACTGTCTGACCACTGGGGAAGATCTATCTGTCTATATTCCTATCTTTCATGTATACAGATATATATCTATATCCAAAGGTCGATCATCTATCTATGTGCTGAAGTATCTATACATGTATCTCTGTTTTCATGTATCTGTTTATGTATGTGTTTGTATATCTGTCATCTATCTAAATATCTAACAATCTGTATGTCTGTCTATCTTGCCTGGAAATTAGAAGCATTAAGGATATAAGATACAGTTCATATGGACATCCCCAAGGCTAAGAAAAAAACTCCCCCTATCAAATTCTGATGCAAGTCCTCTTATCAATAGATACTGATACTTGTCTATTGTTTGTTTGATACCTAGTATGTATAGGTTGTATTCTGGATACAAAAGCTATGCAGAGCTTTCTATCTTCAGATCAGATCTAAGTTGTAAGATATATGTGAAAGACATCATGCAACAATTACTCTAGTAATTATTTCCCTTTTTGGGATATGAGCAAAACCCAGACATTCTTTTTATGTGTCTCTAAAACTCCCTTTTAAATTTAAGAGCCTGCTTCAAATAAAAATGTACCCACTTGGGTCCATTGGACAATAAGAACAGATTCACATAGATTTTAAATTGGCTTCAGGGTCACTTAAGTAGCTTTTGGAATAATTGGATGAAAGCTGTAGTTGTACATTTGGAGCTTGTCTGGTACACCCATTACCTCGCCACTTGAAGGCAGAATCCCACATAGAGTGTTGCAGCTGTATTGGCAGTTCCACAAAATTCATTTTGCTATTTAACAGCATCATTGTGAATCATGGCAAAGGGTAACATTCATTTCTTATAAAAGTTTCCACAGATACTCATCTCCCTAAGCTTTGCGAGTCTAACTCCTATGCCAGAGACAGAGCTCGTTATTGCTTACTAGGATCTTGTTTTCAACCTAAGAACTCAATCTCCTATTCAAGTTGCCAGGATATTTATTCTGTTTATTACATTTAAGCAAAGTACAAATAAAATGATTCTGGGGGAAAATGGAACAAACCCTTGAATAAACTAACCCTTATTTATGAGGAAGATTATAATAAATGTGATATGGAGATAAAACTAATTTATTTGCCACTTTTGAGGAGACAGGGGAAAAGTCTGCAACAAAATGTGAATTAAATTATCTCTGACACTTAAAACACTGCTTTTAATATTTTTTCTCTCTATTTTATTTCCAAAATCAGTAAAAGGCTTTTTCAAGGATCCTGGAAAAAATATACAGACATGTATGGTATTAAGATGCTGAGATTGAAACGCTGATGAACATGAAAACTCTGGTCATCCTTTGAGTAAAGGCACAACACACTGGGTTTTGGTCTTGTGCCATACACTGTTAGAATGTATGAAGAGTGAACAAAGTCCAGAAATTGCTAAAAATTATCTTTAGCATTACTTACAAGAATTGGGAGATCATTATGTAAGGGAATATGTGTGGTCAATTCTTAAGATTTTCCATCTAATAACCAAATTTAAATAGATATGAGAAAGACAAACAGTTGCAGGTATCATCTGCTGCCCTAGTGAACAGAAATTACTGTTATTTCCCACTACTTTCCTCCAGAGTATCTCAGAGGAGAGAAACAATGCTTCATAAAAAGCAACATGATGATGGTAAAAATAAAAATGACACAATAGCACCATCATCTCCTTGTGTCTATTCCACAGGGAACTAAAGACCATGTTTACAAAATAGTAAAGCTGTTATCTATGGATTTAGAATAGGAGTCATAATATTAGTGGTGTCCAATTCAACATCTTCTCTATCTTTGCATACTCAAAGAATCATAATTCAATTTTTAGCCAGAAACAACTTTATTTTTCTGATTAATCCTGACATCTTTTCTCCCCTTTCCCATTAGTGCTATCATACTTACTTTTGTGTGTCACACTTACTTATTTGTTTCCAATCATACCAATAAGTTGCTTTACTTTCATTTTATTCCTACTATATCTCCAATTAAATATACACTAATCTGTTTTGAGAATATCCATGCCCCCTATTCCCTGAAACGTTGCTCTTAGCAAAGGAAAAAAAAAAAAAGTAAGAAGAAAAAGGCATAGAAACTCAACAAAGTAAAACAGCCTAAGCATAAAATCCATAAAAGTTATAGGTATGGTTTGAGTCTCATTTGCATGAAAGTATCTGAGAGAACTGGTGTTTGTTATCACACTATTCCCATATGATCTTTGAGTTCCAAACTTCTGGTGAATTAAGTAAACATGAAATAACAACACACCTGTAGAATTTAAATTTCTGTTCACGCTCAGTGCAAAGTTGTCAGTCTTGGCTTGATCTAGCCAAGTTTTGATCTAGTAAGCCAGGGTCACAAGGATATCAGCAGCAGCTCTTACTCATATTGCAGACTCCAAACTGGTGAAAGACAAAGGGTAAGGAGGGTGACTGACCTTTTTTCGTGGGGCACCATGTGCATCAAGTGCACATGGGCTCATTACCTCAGCTTTCAAATAATGATGGACAGAGGAGTGTGGCAGGCTGCACTCGAAAGGGTCACAAAGAGTAAGATGACTGAAGTGATTTAGCTTGTACAGTGATGGAAATAAACCCAGAGAACCCTTGAGTTGAGAAGAGAAAGAAGCTATGTTTTGCAGAGTTCTTCAAAAATATTCATTATAATGTTAGAAAACCCATTTTGGGGCTCAGTCACTGCCCATCCATGGCAGGGAGGTATTTTTGAGTTAGAGTTGCTCTATTCTTACAGAAATAATTATCCATACAGAATACTTATCCCCATCTTCATTCTTTACCTACTTCCTCCCAGGTCAAGGGAGCCCATGGGTCTGGTTTACTTGTAACCAGCTCTGTATATTTTGCCCAAAATAAAGTAGCTCCTACGGCTGAGTGACTTTAAATTCACTTTTCACTTTTATGCATCAGAGACGGAAATGGCAACCCACTCCAGTGTCCTTGCGTGGAGAATCCCAGGGATGGAGGAGCCTGGTGGGCTGCTGTCCATGGGGTTGCACAGAGTTGGACACGACTGAAGCTACTTAGCAGCAGCAGCAGCAGCAGCAAGATTCAGACATTCTGGCTTATTTCTGAATCCCAGAATCTGGCAATAATAAGCAGTATAGTTGCTTCCTTTTTATCCATAAGTGTGTCAAAATGGCATCTTTTTATTTGCTCTGGTTATGTTTATGACACACTGAATGTCTCTGAGCACCACTTCTGATGTTTGTATATGTATGTGTTTAAAGTGCTTAGTTTTATTTATTTGCTTTGTAATTGTCATAGCTTAAAAAGAAAAGAATAGAGAGACAAAGTGTTAAAAAATAGAAACATCTAATTCCAAGAAAATTTTTCTTGATGTGCAATTCAGTTCAGTTCAGTCGCTCAGTAGTGTCTGACTCTTTGCGACCCCACGCATCGCAGCATGCCAGGCCTCCCGGTCCATCACCAAATCCCGGAGTTCACTCAGACTCATGTCCATCGAGTCAGTGATGCCATCCAGACATCTCATCCTCTATCGTCCCGTTCTCCTCCTGCCCCCAATCCCTCCCAGCATCAGAGTCTTTGCCAATGAGTCAACTCTTTGCATGAGGTGACCAAAGTATTGGAGTTTCAGCTTTAGCATCGTTCCTTCCAAAGAAATTCCAGGGTTTATCTCCTTCAGAATGGACTGGTTGGATCTCCTCGCAGTCCAAGGGACCCTCAAGAGTCTTCTCCAACACCACAGTTCAAAAGCATCAATTCTTCAGCACTCAGCCTTCTTCATGGTCCAGCTCTCACATCCATACATGACCACAGGAAAAACCATAGCCTTGACTAGATGGACCTTAGTCGGCACAGCAATGTCTCTGCTTTTGAATATGCTATCTAGGATGGTCATAACTTTCCTTCCAAGGAGTAAGCATCTTTTAATTTCATGGCTGCAGTCACCATCTGCAGTGATTTTGGAGCCCCCCAAAACAAAGTCTGACACTGTTTCCAGTGTTTCCCATCTATTTCCCATGAAGTGATGGGACCAGATGCTATGATATTGGTTTTCTGAATGTTGAGCTTTAAGCCAACTTTTTCACTCTCCTCTTTCACTTTCATCAAGAGGCTTTTTAGTTCCTCTTCACTTTCTGCCATAAGGGTGGTGTCATCTGCATATCTGAGGTTATTGACATTTCTCCCGGCAATCTTGATTCCAGCTTGTTTTTCTTCCAGTCAAGCGTACCTCATGATGTACTCTGCATAGAAGTTAAATAAGCAGGGTGACAATATACAGCCTTCATGTACTCCTTTTCCTATTTGGAACCTGTTGTTCCATGTCCAGTTCTAACTGTTGCTTCCTGACCTGCACACAGATTTCTCAAGAGGCAGTTCAGGTGGTCTTGTATTCCCATTTCTGTCAGAATTTGCCACAGTTTATTGTGATCCACACAGTCAAAGGCTTTGGCATAGTCAATAAAGCAGAAATAGATGTTTTTTCTGGAACTCTCCTGCTTTTTCCATGATCCACTGGATGTTGGCAATTTGATCTCTGGTTCCTCTGCCTTTTCTAAAACCAGCTTGAACATCAGGGAGTTCACTGTTCATGTATTGTTGAAGCCTGGCTTGGAGAATTTTGAGCATTACTTTACTAGCGTGTGAGATGAGTGCAATTGTGTGGTAGTTTGAGCATTCTTTGGCATTGCCTTTCTTTGGGATTGGAATGAAAAGTGACATTTTCCAGTCCTGTGGCCACTGCTGAGTTTTCCAAATTTGCTGGCATAATGAGTGCAACACTTTCACAGCATCATCTTTCACGATTTGAAACAGCTCCAGTGGAATTCCATCACCTCCACTAGCTTTGTTCGTAGTGATGTTTTCTAAGGCCCATTTGACTTCACATTCCAGGATATCTGGCTCTAGATGAGTGATCACACCATCGTGATTCCGAGTCATGAAGATCTTTTTTTGTACAGTTATTCTGTGTATTCTTGCCACCTTTTCTTAATATCTTCTGCTTCTGTTAGGTCCAGACCATTTCTGTCCTTTATTGAACCCATCTTTGCATGTAATGTTCCCTTGATATCTCTAATTTTCTTAAAGAGATCTCTAGTCTTTCCCATTCTGTTGTTTTCCTCTATTTCTTTGCATTGATCACTTTGGAAGGCTTTTTTATCTCTTCTTGCTATTCTTTGAAACTCTGCATTCGGATGCTTATACCTTTCCTTTTCTCCTTTGCTTTTTGCTTCTCTTTTTTTCACTATTTCGCTATTTGTAAGGCCTCCCCAGATAGCCACTTTGTTTTTTTTTGGTATTTCTTTTCCATGAGGATGGCCTTGATCCCTTTCTTCTTGATGTGCAGGCCCTCCTATATAGCCACATTTAAGTTATCCAGAGGTAAGAACTAAGTACAGATCTAATAAATGCTAAATTAAGCATAAATGACCTATTGCCATTAAAGACTTTTCCATCTTCCTGTCAAAAGCTGGAATGAGGTTGAAATTGGAACCAAGATGTGGGATAGCTTCTGGGATACTCAGTGCCTAGGTGTGCAGTTTTTAAATTTTTGTCATCAGTGACTCAGCATCTGTCCAGGGAACCATTGAGCTAGGACTGGCTTGGAATGTTTGAGAGTGTTCAGAGCAAAGTGGTACAGGGTCAGTGAGCACCAAAGGGCACAGTGAAGTACAGCCAGGGTGGCAAGAAATTCATTAGGGAGCTCTAATATTCAACTCAATCTTCTAAATTCTTTGTGCCTCAGTTTCCTTATCCAATATCATGCTCATCCTCTTTGAACATTAAAGGAAAAAAAAACCATATATAAATGTAGCTAGATTAGAATTCTAGTTAAAATCAGAGTTAAAGAAGCAGAGCAAGTTAAGTAGTTGATATTCTCATCAATCACTCAAGAAACTGGAGATCTTAGTCATGTGTCTACCATTTTGATTACATTTCTGTGTCAATCATAGCACTAGATGTCTTACATTCATGATCTTATACATTCACATCAACTTAGAAGGTGTTTACCTTACATCTTCATTTTATGTAACAGGAAAATAAACAAGCCAAATGGGTGGCTGGTAGAAGTCTCAAGTAGCTAGTTCAGGGAACAGAAGTAATACACTCTCAGGTTTTTAGAACTCTAGCATTTGTGCTCTCCCCACCCTCATGCTCCATTAATGTAGGGTTCTTTTCTAAAAACTGAATGGATAGGGAAAGTGAATAAGGTAGATGTGAGACACCTGTTTTGTGTTATGAACCAATCACAGACAAGTAGTTCAGCTTGAACAAATATTTGAGGGAACTCTATGTGTAGTCAATTAACAGCTGCTAGTATTCAGTATATCACTTTTTGTATCAGTTATGAGTCTGGGTTTTGGTAATAGGAGCCCAATCTCTTCCATTACCAGTTATCTTATCCTAAATAGAATAATTTAGCAACAGTAATAAAATCTATAAAATGAAAACAATATCACTTACTTTATAGGAGACTTATAAAAGTTGATAATAAAATATAAATATAAAGTATTTATCATTATACTTGATACAATATAGGAAGACATTAATAATTGCTAATTGCTGTTATATTATTAAGATTATTAACTTCCCCTCATGTCACAAATGAATTTTAAATTAGTTCTGTTGAAGTATCATTGATACACAATAAAACTGGATATATTTAATGTACATAATTTGAGATATGCATATATCGATGAAAATATAACCACATTCAAGGTAATAAATTCGTCACCTTTTAAAGTGCTGCCCTCTCCACTTTGTGTGTGTGCTAAGAGCACATAAGATTAGATCTACCTTCTTAGCAAATTTTTAAGTGTGCAACACTGAATTGTTAGCTATATGTATGATACTATGAAATAGATCTCTATCACTAATGTCTCGTGCACAGCTGAGATTTTATACGCATTAAGCAACAGCTCATTAGTTTCCTATCTCTCTAGCCCTTGGCAAGTGAAGTGAAGTGAAGTTGCTCAGTCATGTCCGACTCTTTGCGAACCCATGGATTGTAGCCTATCAGGCTCCTCCGTCCATGGGATTTTCCAGAACTGCTGGAGTGGATTGTCATTACCTTCTCCAGGGACTTTCCCATCCCAGGAATCGAACCCAGGTCTCCCGCATTGAGGGCAGACGCTTTACCGTGGGAGCCATCAGGGAAGCCCTTGGCAACTACCATTCTATTCTCTGTTCCTATGAGTTTGATTACTTAAAATAACTCAAGAAAGTGGACTTGTACAGTATGTGTCCTTCTGTGACTGGTTTATATTGCTTAGCATAATGTCCTCCAGGTGCATCTATATTGTTGCATATAGTGGGGAAAAGGACTTGAATAGATATTTCTCCAAAGAAGACAGGTACATGTAAAGATATTCTGCATCACTAATCAGAATACAAACAAAAGCACAATGTGATTATAACACCTCACACTTGTTAAGATGGCTATCCTCAAAAAGCAAAAGGTTAAATTGTGGAGAAATTGGCACCCTTGTATACTCTTGGTGGGACTGGAAAATGGCAAAGCCATTGTGGAAAACAGTATGTAGTTTCCTCAGTTTACAAATAGAACTGCCATATTATCCAGGATTCCCACTCTGGGTATGTGTTTGAAAGAACTGAAATTAGAGTCTCCAAGAAGGATCTGCATGTCAATGTTCATTGCAGCATATTGACAGTAGTCAAGATATAGAAACAATTTAAATGTCCATGGACAGATGAATAGATTTAAAAAATGTGGTGCATATATGCAATGAAATATTCAATCTTAAAAAATAAGGAAAGCGAAATTATTGTTTTGTGTGTTAGATGGAAAAATAATCTCTGTATTGGATTTTTGGTAGGTTTTAAATTGATTCAGTGGAAACAGTGACAGACTATATTTTGGGGCTCCAAAATCACTGCAGATGGTGACTGTAGCCATGAAATTAAAAGACGCTTGCTCCTTGGAAGAAAAGTTATGACCAACCTAGACAGCATATTAAAGAGCAGAGACATTACTTTGCCAGCAAAGGTCCATCTAGTCAAAGCTCTGGTTTTTCCAATAGTCATGTATGGATGTGAGAGTTGGACTATAAAGAAAGCTGAGTGCTGAAGAATTGATGCTTTTGAACTATGGTGTTGGAGAAGACTCTTCAGAGTCCCTTGGACAGCAAGAAGATCCAATCAATCAGTCCTAAAGGAAATCAGTCTTCAATATTCATTGGAAGGACTGATGCTGAATCAGAAACTCCAATACTTTGGCCACATAATGCGAAGAATTGACTCACTGGAAAAGACACTGATGCTGGGAAAGACTGAAGGTGGGAGGAGAAGGGGACACAGAGGATGAGATGGTTGGATGGCATCACCAACTCAATGGATATGAGTTTGAGTAAACTCCAGGAGTTGGTGATGGATAGGGAGGCCTGGGGGGCCGAAGTCCATGGGGCCACAAAGAATCAGACATGACTGAGCTACTGAACTGAACTAATGCTGATTCTGTATAGTGCTTCCCACCCCCACCCGTGGAATATGAAACTTTTGAGTATCTTCCCTTTTACATCACCAAACTCTGCTTAGGCACATAGCCCTCTCTTTACTTTGGGGATTTTGAATGACTTAAAACTTGGAAATCGGGGTCAGTAGATAACTGAATAGAGTTTCAGGTTGAATAAGTGGTCTTTTCCTACTGACCTTATATCTATTCCAAGGTTTCATTGTTCTCATGCTTCTTCCAGCTCAGGATATGGAATTGTCCTTGAATACAAATTGGAGAGTAGAAATGAGGTGGAAAAAAATAGATTATTGCTCCAAATGTAACATGCCTTGCCCCAGGTTTCAGTCATTTAACGCTTTAAAGGAAGAATGAAAAATGAGATTGGGAAAGAAGACCCCAGTCAAACACTCTTACTTAGGTCAGGTTTTAAAATTTACTTAGAAACCAATAACAAGATCAATTAAAAAAAAAAAAAAGAAAACATGATTCCCATGTTGAGTGATGGGATGGGGGAGCAGAGAAGGAGAGAGAGAAACAGAGACAGAAACACAGAGACACACAAAGAGAGAAAGACACAAAACTATGAGAAGATATTTGAACGTAATTTTCCAAATGGTAATGGGTGGTCAAATTATCTGGAAAGACAAAGGTTAAACTATGGTAGACATTTAAATGAAATTAAAAAAAGAATAAACACAAATGATATTTTGCCTTTTATTTTCTGAATTACATTAGCATTTAATATCTTCAGCATATTCTGGGGAATTAAAGCTACTCACTAAAATATCTGTATTCCTTTTTTATATTGTTTGTATATTATCTAAATCAGTGATATGGTACAATTCTTTAATTATAATGTTTTGGTCTAGGAGAGTCTAGGGCTTCCCTGATGGCTCAGATGGTAAAGAACCCACCTGCAATGAAGGAGATCTTGGTTCAGTCCCTGGGTTGAGAAGATCCCCTGGAAGAAGGAACAGCTATCCACTCCAGTATTCTGGCCTGGAGAATCCCATGAACTGTATAGTCCATGGGTCTCAAAGAGTCAGACATGACTAACTTTCACTCACTAGGAGAATCAATTACTTAATGAAACAGGATCATAAATTATACATCCTCATAACTATATTTTTGACTGTTTAGCAGCAATAGAAAACATTTATAATAATCTCAATTTTTGGAATGACCAGGTAATTCAAAAAATATAAATTTCTTTGTATATTCCCCAAATCTTCTGAAACATGTAGAAATAGGGAAAACAACTTTTGAAAGAAAGCTTTATTGTAGCATTATTTTTCTTCAAAGATCAGTGAGAATGTGTGCCCCTCACCCACACACACACATATAAACACATTTGGAGAAGGAAACGGCAATCCACTCCAGGACTACTGTCTGGAAAATCCCATGGACAGAGGAGCCTGGAAGGCTACAGTCCATGGTGTCGCTAGGAGTCGGACTGAGCGACTTCACTTTCACAGATAATAAGCCCATAAAACACCACCAAATCAAAAGAAGCAAAATGAAGTGACATTTAGGCTGTGAAGTCTTCATCTAGGTGCCAGAATGACTAGAGGTTTTAATATCATAATAACTGATAAATAGACTATGTGTCAGACATTTCATTCCCTTTTAATCAAAACTCCTATTCTGCTAAATTAATCACCCCCTTGGGGTACAGTAGCAGATTTCCAATTTAGTCATAGAACATTAATAATGAAAATTTCCGGGGGCACATTTCTTTATTTATGTTCTTCTTTTTATTTAATTATCAAGCAGTTTAAAGACAAAGCAGGAAAGGGGCTGTTACCTTGACAGCTGCAAGCAACACAGATAAATTCAGAGTGATTCAAGTGATAGATTTAAGTGTATATAAAGCATACAAAGAATATGTTCCTTGCCATTTGCCTGCCTCTTATGTGAAATATTTCACCTGGCCCACACTTACCTGGGACTATATCAGGTAGAGAAAAGGCACCCAATTCAGAATTGGCTAGGATAGGGGACATAATTATTGTTATTAGGGTGACCTTTAAGAGCCATGTCACTTGAATGACAGCACGGGAAACTTAAGGTGCTGATGCACATCAAAATCATATTTATTTGAAATCCCTTTGTCATTTTCACATAAAATGTATTGAATCAGAGCTGCCAGTCTTATTTTTTGCATGATTCAAGTTGTATCTAAATTATATGTATTATTTTGTTGTTAGTTTTTTAAATATGTTATTACCCACCACATTCTAGACTAAATTTTTCCCAAATATTGACTCTTTAGATCAACACAAAATTTTATTAAACCCTTTCAACTATTTGACTCAAGCTATTCCACAAATTGAATCATCTCTTCCTCTCAGAATTCTGTTACTTATTTCTATTTTGAATCTGTTATTAGCACATCCCAAATCAGATGATTGAGAGCCTTTAGAGTTAGTTCATGGATCCTTTGATCCAGAAACTTGTATGTATATAATTCAATCTAGTTTTCTATACCCTGTGTACTATGATAATTTTTATACAATTATTTTTATAAAAGCATGGAATACTGTATATACATTCTTTTAATCCCATAGGAAAGATGTAGTATACTTACATTGAACCCATGCCAGCCTAAAAGGTCAGTTGTTTTTTTCTCAAATGAATTTGATGTCATCAATTACCCTTGGTAAAAAATATGCCACTTGATCAACATACCATCTATTGGCTCATATTTTCTAAAATTCACCTTTGTACCTTTTGAGTTGTTTATTTTCATCTAAAGACAACTTCCATCTTCTGACCTGGTCCCCTTGTTCTTTTCTCTACTAATGCATGTAATTATTTTAAGCCTGGAGACAAAATCATTTAGCAGAGTAAGAACTGTCTGTCTGCTTCTTCTAAAGAATAACAACAAATTGTAGCACTAATAAGCTGGCATTATTATTGAATCATAGACATTAAGTCTAAAAAAACTAATATAAGTGGAGTTCTGAAAACTTTGCACAGGCTTATTTAATAAACCAGCTCTAAGATACTGTCAAAGCAGCTGCTCTTCAATTTGACAAGTCTGTGACATAAAGTAGAATCAGGAGGATGTTTTTGTGTGTTGACTTCCCAGGTACAATAAAAAACATGTAAGTTGTTTGTAGCATGACAATTGAGAGTACAGACTGTGATGTTATAGAGATCATGTTGCTGGTTCCAATTCCAGTATTTGTTTGTTGTGTGACCTAGAGAAGTTTCTGTGACTTCTCTATTCCTTGATTTCTCCCAATAGTAAGAAGGCATTAGTAACTGTCTATATTAGAAGTGACTTAAGTATTAGGTGGCCGGCCTCTTGAGAAATCTGTATGCAGGTCAGGAAGCAACAGTTAGAACTGGACATGGAACAACAGACTGGTTCCAAATAGGAAAAGGAGTATGTCAAGGCTATATATTGTCACCCTGCTTATTTAACTTATATGCAGAGTACATCATGAGAAACTCTGGACTGGAAGAAACACAAGCTGGAATCAAGATTGCTAGGAAAAATATCAATAACCTCAGATATGCAGATGACACCACCCTTATGGCAGAAAGTGAAGAGGAACTAAAAAGCCTCTTGATGAAAGTAAAGTGGAGAGTGAAAAAGTTGGCTTAAAGCTTAACATTCAGAAAATGAAGAACATGGCATCCGGTCCCATCACTTCATGGGAAATAGATGGAGAAACAGTGGAAACAGTGTCAGACTTTATTTTTTTGGACTCCAAAATCACTGAAGATGGTGATTGCAGCCATGAAATTAAAAGACGCTTACTCCTTGGAAGAAATGTTATGACCAAACTAGATAGTATATTCAAAAGCAGAGGCATTACTTTGCCGACTAAGGTCCGTCTAGTCAAGGCTATGGTTTTTCCTGTGGCCATGTATGAATGTGAGAGTTGGGCTGTGAAGAAAGCTGAGCGCCGAAGAATTGATGTGTTTGAACTGTGGCCTTGGAGAAGACTCTTGAGAGTCCCTTGGACTGCAAGGAGATCCAACCAGTCCATTCTGAAGGAGATCAGCCCTGGGATTTCTTTGGAAGGAATGATGCTAAAGCTGAAACTCCAGTACTTTGGCCACCTCATGAGAAGAGTTAACTCATTGGAAAAGCTCTGATGCTGGGAGGGATTGGGGGCAGGAGTAGAAGGGGACGACAGAGGATGAGATGTCTGGATGACATCACTGACTCTATGGACGTGTGTCTGAGTGAACTCCGGGATTTGGTGATGGACAGGGAGGCCTGACGAGCTGCGATTCACGGGGTCACACAGAGTCGGAGACGACTGAGCGACTAAACTGAACTGAAAGTATTGCTACTGCTAAGTCATTTCAGTCGTGTCCAACTCTGTGTGACCCCATAGACGGCAGCCCACCAGGCTCCCCAGTCCCTGAGATTCTCTAGGCAAGAACACTGGAGTTGGTTGCCATTTCCTTCTCCAATGCATGAAAGTGAAAAGTGAAAGGGAAGTCGCTCAGTCGTGTCTGACTCTTCGTGACCCCATGGACTGCAGCCTACCAGGCTCCTCTGTCCATGGGATTTTCCAGGCAAGATTACTGGAGTGGGGTGCCATCGCCTTATCCAACTGAAAGTATTAGGTATTACTTAAAAGAATAGCCTAATATCTTTCTCTTCCCTTTATTTAATCTAAGTTTTGTTGTTGTTTGCATTGCTACAATAGTGTCACAGCAACAAAATACCTACATTCTTGTTTATTTCTATTTAGATTTGCCCTTCATCTTTCTTATTCCGAAACTCCCTGTAATTGTGAATGGGTTGAATTCCTGTGGCAGGTATATCACAATGTGGCTAAAGCAATTAATAAAAGACACGAGTGCTATTTGGTCTATCCTTTTATAGCTATTGACTTGAACCTTCTACTCTGGGTACTTAACTAAAATGAAAAAGGCATATTCATTGAATACAAAATCAGGGCAAAACAAAACAAACGTTAATTAAAAAATGTATCCATTTCCTTATATCCAATTCCCCATCTTTTTTTCCTGGTGCCAGTAAAGAATATTCTTATGTTCTTAACATCCTCCCATTAGGATGGGTATGGCTAAGGGTAGCTGCCATTCTAGTACCTCTATTTAACTGTGATTTCTGCCATATTTACTGTTAAAAGTATTCACCATGTATTTTGTGTTCAGCTGCTGGTAGGAGAATATCTAACTCGTGATGGCTTGGTTGTATTACTTGAGAATCTGGAGGTGGTTGTATAGTCGTTCTAAAGAGTTAGAATGCTAACTGGCTTGTATTTACATTCAAGGACTCATGATGGCTGCAGCAGCTTCAAACAGGATATCCTTGTACGATGAAGTCCTAAGCAGTAAAGAAGGATGTCTGGGGTTAAAAGAGTTTCCTTTTAAGATGTTTTTATCAAGAAGAAAAATATTGCCAGGGAACCCCAAGCATGTTTGTCACAGGGACAATTTGGACCGATTTTCTTTCCAAACAGGGGACATGCCAATCCCATCAGGTTCACATTTGATTAAGTCTCAGGCATTTTATTGTGATTCTCCTACCTGTTCTTTCTCTCAGAACAAGAACTGTACCCTCTGATTCATTTCCACCATGGTTGTTTCAACAGAAACATTGGTACATACTCTTTGGTTTATTTAGTCCTAAGACCTATTGAAAGAAGCAGAAGACTTCATAGTTATTAGCTTAACTTCTTTATTTTGCATAAAAAAAAAAAACACAAAGATTTATAATGCCTAAGAATATAGAAGTTTTCATGGCCAAATAGTGCTGAAAAGTAAAAGTTAACACATTTATGTATACTCTATAACAAACTATAGTATCAAAAGTAGAATATTTATCATACTTTTTTGTTTTGTGGAACATGACAATAATTCTATAGACATTCATGTCATTCCAATTCTAGATTACCTACATTTCCCATTTCTTAAAAGCCTATATATCTGTGAATATGTGATAATTATAACCATTAGATTTTCCCCAATTAGGATCCTCAGTTGACTGAGTTTTCCCTAGTTCCCCTATGATAGACTATTATGGATGTTTTTTGCTAATGTGTTAGGAAGAGAAGAAAACATATGACAACATTTTAAATTCATATAATACTACATACCCTCCCAATTAAAAATATATATGTTAAATTATAGACTACTAGAACTAATAAGATACATTTTGGTTGAATAGCTGTATGCAAGGAAATATATAAATATCAAAAGTTAGATTGTGATAAAGAAAGAAAAATCCATCTCAAAAGCATCAACCAAAAACTACTGAAAATAATTTTGCAAAAAGTGAGAAAAATCTCTTTTTAGAAAACTATAAATGTTTACTGGGTGGCAAAGAAATACATATTTTAGAAAGCAAAGAAAAGCAGTAGACTGTTACTACATTGGAAGTTTCAATATTGCAAATATGCTATTCTTCTTAAAAGAAAAAAAATGAATAAAGTTTTTCTAACTTTTTACTGAATTTCAAACTTCAGGGAAGTTGTATGAATAATCTCGGAGTTTCATAAGCCCTTCTTAACAGATTCAAACATTTAAAATAATTTGTTCCATTTGATTTATTTTCTCCATTTATTTTAAAGAACCATTAACCATTTGAGAGTAAATTGCAGACATAACACCTATTATCTTAAATACATACTTCAGTGCGTATTTCCTAAGGAGAGTAACATTCTTTGACATAACTGCAATATAACAAAATCTAAAACTATGAAATATAGCAGTTTATTACCTTGCCAGATTACTTTAGTCTTCTTTAGTCCCGCACAATTCTTTTATATATATAAAAGGGAAGTTATTTTATAGAATTTCTCTCAATATTTCTTCAGATTCAGGTTGTCCATTTGGGTCACAATTCCTTTCAAGTGATGCTGTGAACTTACTAATGCACAGTTGAAGGAGATCCATACATACTCCAAGTTTGTCCTATGACTGTTAATGTTACTGATCACTGATTTAAGGTGATGCTTTCAGGTTTCTCATGGTAAAGTCAATACTTTCCCCTCTACAATTAGTGAGTAATTGATGGATATTTTGAGACTATGTAAATATCTTATTTTTCATCAGACTTTCACTTACCATTTTTAACATCCATTCATGAATCCTCATGGAATCAGCTATAACTCTGGTTGCCAAGTGGCAATTAATTAATTACATCCTGTTTTTATTTGTTGGAAGTCTACTGTCAAGAAATGCCTTTTCCTACATTAACATATTAATTGATTTTGTGTTTATATTATTATGCACCAGTATAATCATGATTTATTCTATGGGTTATAATACAATATGTATTTATCCTGATATTTCAAAAAGCTTGGTCAGTAGGAGCCTCTTCAACATGTTCCCATATGTCTTTCAACATTCCCTTTTATTGCTGAGGCCTGAAATAATTTCCCTTCAGTACATTTGTTCCTTTTAATTCAAAGTGATGTTTAATGTGAACATCAGGCACAAGGGGTGCTCATTGTTACTCAGGTATCATTTCTATGTATTTTCAAAAGAAACTAAAAACTAGAAAATATGTGTGTGGGGTTGTGTGTGTGTGTGTACTTTTATATGTGTATATATCTCTTTTTGAATTTATACTGATAACATCCAATTCCAGTCCAATACCATAATGTTTATTCTAGGCCTCCTCCCTTTTACTTGTAACATCTTTCTCCCAAAATGAGAGACTTAACTCACATTATCTTCAATATAGTTACTTACTACATTTTTCTAGGATATATAAAATATGGACTCAGAATCAAATTCCAACCATGCAGAGAATATGCTAAATCTAATAGCTAAATTTTCATAATTATAATTTCTTTTAATCATTAGTCTGAGAGTATAAAAATCCCATGTCTAAAAGTTACCTGGATTAGGCTTTTTCTTTCCCTCCTCCTCTCTTCTCTTTCCTTCTCTTTCTTATCCTAGTTCAGTATGTTTCACATTCAAAGTAACTTGATGCTTATTTGCATTTTAAGTTTACTATTCTCTCAATTTCTGTTACTCTCCTAATTCATACAATCATTCCATCTCCTCATGAGTCTCCACTGATTTTTATCTTTCCAAAGTGCTTTCAAGTGAGCCTGGACTGCCTCATTCCTTGGTTCTCAATTCCTGACCAATAGCTCCCTATTTCACTTAGAATCAATAAAGAATTTACAACAGCCTACAGGTCTCTATGTAAGCTATCTTCTATTCCAGTGTCTCTCTTAAACTTTATTTGCATATTCACACTGATGTATTGTTGTTTCTCAAATATTCTAGGCACAGTCACAGTTTCCCTTGTTTTTCCTGGTGTTTGATATGCCATTTTCCCTAATTATAAAATGGCTTGCTTCTTTGATTCCTTACTTCCTTCCGAACCGTTCCCATGAACTTTTTAGTGTGATTTTTCTTGACCAACTTGACCAGAATAAAAATGTTCACTATAGTCTTTTGATCTCCCTCTTCACTTTATTTTTCTCCATAGCATTTACTACAAACATGTTACATACTTTCTTCACTTACTCTTCTTAATGTCTGAATTAGAAAGTGAATTCCAGGAAAGCAGAGATGCTTGTGTTTTGCTCACTCTATGTCCTTAGTGAATACCGTGAATGATATAATACATTTTATATAAATAATTTTTGAATGAGTGAATGAATCTTCTTTTTATAGCCTCTTTTAGAACATTCAAAAGGAGTCAAGGTAAACGTTGCTTAAAATATTTAATGGAAATGAGCTTAATTTACGTGTTTCAGAGCATTTTTCCTGGATGGTCATGTGTGTGTGTGTGTGTATGTATGTGTATACACATGCATTGAGTTAAGGACATTGGAATTTATTTGCATAAATGGTGGTATCTATATAGTCACAAAAATTCTTGCTTACAATATGAGATGTATAATTCTTCATTTTCACAAATCCTCTAACAAATATTATTTCTCTCAGTTTCTCTGATAAACTGCAAGTTTTGGCTATGCCATGGACTTTCCATTCTCTGGAGTTACAAAACATTTTGTAGAAATAGCAAGCTGTGATTTAAAGGAGGGTTTGCATTCTCTTTGAAATGAGTGGGCAGAGATTTCTCATTTCATACATCATTACGACTTTCTCCAATGATTGGGCACCAATTTCAACTCACTCTATCACAAGCTACCTGCTCACAAATTCAGCATCCAGGCCAAGCTGAAACAATCTCCACAACATAACATCTGCAAAACCTTGTAATTTCAATTGTTCATGCTAAAATGTTATGTTATGCATCTCAGTGCAATCTCATCATACTAGCACGTTGCAATAGGCTAATGAACTGTAACAAAACTCAGCTTCAAAAATGTCAAACATAATGAAAAAAGGGGAAAAATAACAAAAATGCATAGGTCCTCAATCGAATTTATATATTCTTTGTGTTTAGACTTATATAATATAGTTTCACACACTATTACTGGTTTGTTTTAAATGGCCTTAGTATTTTAGCATTATTCAGCTAGTCTGTTTAATCAACACACTGAACTGGTATCAAAAGGTACTGATTCAACTGAATATTCTTTCTCAAGTTTTCCACTCTCACTTAGGTTACATTTGCTTGCTTGTTTATTCTGGTTTTAATTTTGAGCATGTACTGTGTACTGGGTTCCAGGTAAATCATGCGGATTGTAGCAGAAATTATATCTATTCTCACTGTGTGTATAACCTAGGGGAGAAGACAGAAGTTAATAAAAAATAACCCCTCAAATACACACACACAGAAACACAAATCTACAATCTATGGTAAGGACCAGGAAAGAAAAGTTTAGAGATCTGTGTAATATTACAAAACATTGTTCTAGGAGTTAGAAGAAAATTCTTCCCTGAGAAAGTTATTAATCCAACAGCAAATAGTGGATGAAGGGGGAGTGGATGTGAGCATGTATTCTAGAAGTAGGCTTATTATGTGTAAAATTCTAGGGGATAATTTTCTGATCAGCTGGAAAATGGCAGTATGATATCAGGAAAGATTGGCAAATGGCAAAACAAGAGGTTTGAATTGTTGGCACAGCCATGTTCTGTTATCTTAAGAATCAAGGACTCTACCAAGGAATTTCTAAAACAAAAAAAGGTTTATCAGATGTTCACTTCAGTATGTTCCTTCTAGCAAAAGAGAAGAGAGTAAATTTGAAAATGTGGAAACTGACAAGAGTAGGAGATGGAGCAATGGAGGTGAGAGAGTCTTGATGCCAGCAAATTGGGGCAATGTATGCAGGTTAAGCAGATATTTTGGAGAAAACAGTAAAGGAGATATAGTAAAAAGACTGGATATAACAAGTGAAGGGAATAAATGTAGCAAGAATGATAGCTATATTAACGAAATGTGTATTCAGTCAAGATTTGTTGAGTTTCTATTAAACCCAAATGCTCTTCTAGAGCCAGAGCAATAGCAGTGAAAAGAAAACAAAGCAAATTTCTGCCTTCATAGAATTTATATCCAAGTTGGAGAAGACAGACAATCAACTAATTAGTTTGTAAAATATGTAGTTGTTCATATGGTGAAAAAAATGATGAAAAATGAATTCAAGACAATGTATGGCAAGGGTAGAGTTAAAGTTTAAATGAGTGGAGAATCATAATTTCAAATAAGAGAAAAAGCACAAGGAAACACACACTAAAAATGTGAATATTGAACAAACACTGGAAGGACAGAAATCTACAAAGAATATCAGGAAAGTGACATCTGTGGAAATATCTGAAAGAGGTGTAGAAGGCAGGCTTGAGGAACAAGAATATTCATGTCAGATTCCTTTTATAGAAATTTTCAAGATATTTAGAATATCTTCCTCAAATAACATCCACAATTTTGCAGTCTTCCCACACATCAGCTTCAACCTGTGCTCCCTTTTCTCCTTTTCTTCCTTTTTTCTCAAATATTTATCATCTTGCAATAAACTATATAATCTGTTACTCTCAATTAGATGATAAATTGATAAATTCCTCAATGATACTTTTCTATGTTTTTTTTCTAGAACATTACCTGGCATAGAGCATGTATTCTATATATATTTGTTAAATGAACAAATGAATGTCCATCTTCAGAAGTATATGCAAATACTAGATATATTCGATTTTTATTACCATTTAGTGTCAAAGAGTTCAGCATGCTAAACTAATTTTTATCCCTAATTTACACAACTGAAAACTGCAGAAATCTTAGATCCTGAATAGACTAATAAATAAACTTACTGCTCTACTCTGTGAATATATGTATAGATCATGTGTATACACATTTCTGTACTATTGCTTTTAATTTTATCTATATAACATTTAGATAAATTTTATACCTTATACAATACACAGAAAATATGTGTATTTTGTGTCACTTCTCAATATAGCAAAGCCAGGAAGAAAGCAGATGTTGCTTTTGAGCTGAAATGTGATAGGTGAATAAATTAACTATAAAATGACAAAGGGTTGAAATATGTTGAAAGATACTTAGTCTACCTTGCTAAAGGGAAAGATAATGGATGACTGTACCTTTAACTTCTGTAGGTTTATAGCACTTTCTGTAAAACAAATAATGCATTACTGATACCTCTATTGCCAGAATGGCAATAGAGCAGTGCCATTTTGCCAATTTTTCTTCCTAACTAATGAAATCTTACATTCTATGAGAAGTCATTTGTAAAACATATGGAGTGTTTTAAGATATTTCTTACTGAGTAAAAAGTTTCTCTCTTGGACTTTAATATATGTACTTGCTACATTGTGTTTATACATAAATATCAGAACTAAAACTAGTAATATGATCTATCGATACATGCACTCACACATATTAGTAATAGTGTGACAATAGTACAGAGCTAGCTACCCTTCTCTCAATTTGATTTTATTATAGTGCTCATGTGCATTAAACTGTCTCATCATGCCTTATCATGAAAGAAATTAACATAAGTTAATACTAAATTATATGCCTTCAGTGCTCTTACTTAGGAGGCTTATGACATTAATTGGTATCACTAAGAGAAAATGTTTGTGTGCACCATGACCAGGGACCCCACAGAGAGACAGAACTGTGTTTGAGCATCTCCTGTGGAGGTATGGGTCAGTGGTGGTATGCCACAAGGATAGGGTCTCTGGTGCAGCAGACGTGGGTATGACATAAGCCCTCTTGGAGGAGGTCGCCATTAACCTCACCATAGAGCTGCCAGAACTTACACCTAACTGGGAAATAGAGTCTTGGAGGGCACAACAACTTTGTGCGCCAGGACCCAGGAGAAAGAAGCAATGACCCCACAAAAGACTGTCCCAGACTTGCCTGTGGGTGTCTGGGAGTCACTGGTGGAGGCAAGGGTCAGTAGTGGTCTGCTACAGGGTTGGGGGTACTGAGTGTAGCAGTACATACTTGGATCTTTTTAAGGAGGTCACCATTATTTTCATTACCTCCACCATAATTTGGCCACAGGTAAATAGCAGGGAGGGAACACAGCTCCACCCATCAACAGAAAATTGGATTAAAGATTTACTGAGCATGGCCCTGCCCAACAGAACAAGACCCAGCTTCCTCCTCAGTAGGTCATTCCCATCAGAAACTTATATAAGCCTCTTATCCTTCTCCATCAGAGGGCAGACAGTCTGAAAACCACAATCACAGAAAACTAACCAATCTAATCACATAGACTACAGCCTTGCCTAATTCAGTAAAACTATGAGGGCATCTCATACACCATTCCATCTGTGTAGGGCGACCCAAGACAGACGAGTCATGCTGGAGAGTTCTAACAAAATGTGGGCCACTGGAGAAGGGAATGGCAAACCACTTCAGTATTCCTGCCTTGAGAACCCCTTGAACAGAAGAAAAAGGCAAAAATATAGGACACTGAAAGATGAACTCGCCAGGTCAGTTGGTGCTCAGTATGCTACTGGAGATCAGCGGTAAACAACTCCAGAAAGAATGAAGAGATGGAGCCAAGGCAAAAACAGCATCCAGTTGTGAATCTGACTGGTGATGGAAGCAAGGTCTGATATGTAAAGAACAATATTGCATAGGAACCTAGAATGTTAGGTCCATGAATCAAGGCAATTTGGAAGTGGTCAAACAGGACATGCCAAGAGTGAACATTGACATTTTAGGAATCAGTGAACTAAAATGGAATGGAATGGGTGAATTGAACTCAGATGACCACTATATCTACTACAGTGGGCAAAAATCCCTTAGAAGAAATGGAGTAGCCATCATAGTCAACAAAAGAGTCCAAAATGCAGTACTTGGATGCAATCCCCAAAATGACAGAATGATCTCTGTTCATTTCCAAGGCAAAGCATTCAATATCATGGTAATCCAAGCCTATGCCTCAAACAGTAATTCTGAAGAAGCTAAAGTTGGACGGTTCTATGAAGACCTATAAGACATTCTAGAACTACACCCAAAAAAGATGTCCTTTTCATTATAGGTGAATGGAATGCAAAAGCAGGAAATCAAGAAACACTTGTAGTAACAGGGAAATTTGGTATTGGAATGCACAATGAAGCAGGGCAAAAGCTAATAGAATTTTGGCAAGAGAGAACACTGGTCATTGCAAACACCCTCTTGCAACAACACAAGAGAAAACTCTACACATGGACATCACCAGATGGTCAACACCAAAATCAGATTGATTACATTTTTTGCAGCCAAAGACGGAGAAGCTCTATACAATCAGCAAAAACAAGACCGGGAGTGACTGTGGCTCAGATCATGAACTCCTTATTGCCAAATTCAGAATTATATTGAAGAAAATAGGGAAAACCACTAGACCATTCAGATATGACCTAAATTAAATATACAACGTTTATACAGTAGAAGTGTGAAATAGACTTAAGGGACTAATTCCGATAGAGTGCCTGAGGAACTATGGATGGAGGTTTTGATATTGTAGAAGAGACAGGGAGCAAGACCATCCCCAAGAAAAATAAATGCAAAAAAGCAAAATGGCTGTCTGAGGAGGCCTTACAAACAGCTGTGAAAAGAAGAGACGTGAACAGCAAAGGAGAAAAGGAAGGATATACCTATCTAAATGCAGAGTTCCAAAGAATAGAAAGGAGAGATAAGATCAGTGGAAAGAAATGGAGGAAAACAATATAATAGAAAAGACTACAGATCTCTTCAAGAAAATTAGAGATACCAAGGGAACATTACATGCAAAGATGTGCTCAATAAAGGGCAGAAGTGGTATGGACTTAACAGAAGCAGATGTTAAGAAGAGATGGCAAGAATACATAGAACTGTATGAAAAAGATCTTCATGACCCAGAAAATCACAATGATGTGATGACTCACCTAGAGCCAGATATCCTGGAATGTGAAGTCAAGTGGGCCTTAGGAAGCATCACTACAAACTAAGCTAGTGGAGGTGATGGAATTCCAGTTAAACTATTTCAAAATCAGAAAGATGATGCTGTGAAAGTGCTGCACTCAGTATGCCAGCAAATTTGGAAAACTCAGCAGTGGCCACAGGACTAGAAAAGTCAGTTTTCATTCCAATCCCAAAGAAAGGCAATGCCAAAGAATGTTCAGAATACCACACAATTGCAATTATCTCACATGCTAGCAAAGTAATGCTCAAAGTTTTCCAAGCCAGCCCTCAACAGTACATGAACCATGAACCTCCAGATGTTTAAAATGGTTTTAGAAAAGGCAGAGGATCCAGAGATCAAATTGCCAACATCTGCTGGATTTTTGAGAAAAGAAGAAAATTCCAGAAAAAAAAAAATCTATTTCAGCTTTATTGACTATTCCAAAGCCTTTGACTGTGTGGATCACAATAAGCTCTGGAAAATTCTTCCAGAGATGGGAATATCAGACCACCTGACCTGCTTCTTGAGAAATCTGTATTCAGGTCAGAAAGTAACAGTTAGAACTAGACATGGAACAATATACTGGTTCCAAATAGGAAAAGAAGTATGTCAAGGCTGTATATTGTCATGTTAGTTATTTAACTTATATGCAGGGTACATTATCAGAATCGCTAAGCTGGATGAAGCACAAGATGGAATCAAGATTGCTGGGAGAAATAACAATAACCTCAGATATGTAGATGACATCATCCTTATAGCAGAAAGTGAAGAACTAAAGAGCCTTTTAATGAAAGTGAAAGAGGAGGGGGGAAAAGTTGGTTTAAACTCCAACATTCAGAAAACTAAGATCATGGTGTCTGGTCCCATTATTTCATGGCAAATAGATGGAGAAACAGTGGCAGACTTTATATTTTTGTCTCCAAAATCACTGCAGATGGTGACTGTAAGCCATGAAATTAAAAGATGCTTACTCCTTTGTAGAAAAGTTATGACCAATGTAGACAGCATATTAAAAAGCAGAGATATTACTTTGCTAACAAAGGTCTGTCTAGTCAAAGCTATGGTTTTTCCAGTAGTCATGTATGGATGTGAGAGTTGGACTATAAAGAAAGCTGAGTGCTGAAGAGCTGATGCTTTTGAACTGTGGTGTTGGAGAAGATTCTTGAGAATGCCTTGGACTGCAATAAGTTCCAATCAGTCCATCCTAATGAAAATCAGTCCTAAGTATCCATTGGAAGGACTGATGTTGAAGCTGAAACTCCAATATGTTGGCCACCTGCTGCAAAGAGGTGACTTATTTGAAAAGACCTTGATGCTGGGAAAGATTGAAGGTGGGAGGAGAAGGGGACAATAGAGCATGAGATAATTTTATGGCATCACAGACTCAATGGACATGAGTTTGAGTAAACTCTGAAAGTTGGAAATGGACAGGGAGGCCTGGTGCGGTGCAGTCCATGGGGTAACAAAGAGTTGGACATGACTGAGTGACCAAACTGAACTGAACTGAAGATAGAATGTTTATACGAAATCAAGGTACCAGGTAATCATCAGGAAACGCACATTAGAAATAAAAATGTGTTGGTATTATTTAATGAGAGCAGAAAAATGAATGATTTTTGCTCTTTAACATGGAAATTTTCCTGTATCTGTGTTTACTCTTTCATACCTACCACCTACTTTGTTGACTAAGTCAATTACTTTAATTTCTTAGGGAACTGCCATACTGTTTTCCACAATGACTGTACCAATTTGTGTCTCCACCAACAGTGGACTAAAGTTTTACTGTAAGTTTTTTTGATTTGCATATTCCTGCCATTCACATTTGTGATTTTTTGTTACATTTCTGTATTCATTTTCTATTTACTTTACTCTTCTTTTCTCTGCTATTAAACGTTACTTTAGAAGAGAATCTCTATGGTTATTAAATTTTATATCTCAGACATTTTATTCAATATTTTACAACTTTTCCTATTTTCATCTTCACAGTCTTCTATTACATTTTTTCATGCATTTATAATTTTATAAATGTTTTCCTCATTCTCACAATTCAATATTCCTATAACACTCTGGGTTGATTTACTGAAGCAATATTTCCCATTTTATTTACAATTGATACTTAGATTATTTTAAAATACTCTTATGTTACTTGAATTACATCTGTTTCCTTTGGAGTAATTTGTCTATTTTAAATGTGATACTTCTGTCCTATAGAGTTTTTACCCCGAAATATAAGTAGATCACTGGGATTTTATTTTTAATTGATATTTGTGTACCATGTGATTTCTATAAAGATTTATTTTTTTATCTATTTTCTTAAACTAATTATGAGCTTTAATTACATTAGGATGTCCATTGATACTTTTCATTTTAGAATCAGCAGTCAAAATATTAGAGGACAAACTGAACTACTAAGGGAAATTGAAGGGCTCTAACTGGACGTGGAACAACAGACTGATTCCAAATAGGAAAAGGAGTACGTCAAGGCTGTATATTGTCACCCTGCTTATTTAACTTATATGCAGAATACATCATGAAAAATGCTGGACTGGAAGAAACACAAGCTGGAATCAACATTGCTGGGAGAAATATCAATAACCTCAGATATGCAGATGACACCACCCTTATGGCAGAAAGTGAAGAGGAACTCAAAAGCCTCTCGACGAAAGTGAAAAAGTTGGCTTAAAGCTAAACATTCAGAAAACGAAGATCATGGCATCCGGTCCCATCACTTCATGGGAAATAGATGGGGAAACAGTAGAAACAGTGTCAGACTTTATTTTGGGGGGGAATCCAAAATCACTGCAGATGGTGACTGCAGCCATTAAATTAAAAGATGCTTACTCCTTGGAAGAAAAGTTATGACCAACCTAGATAGCATATTTAAAAGCAGAGACATTACTTTGCCAACTAAGGTCCATCTAGTCAAGGCTTTGGTTTTTCCAGTAGTCATGGATGGATGTGAGAGTTGGACTGTGAAGAAGGCTGAGTGCTGAAGAATTGATGCTTTTGAACTGTGGTGTTGGAGAAGACTGTTGAGAGTCCCTTGGACTGCAAGGAGATCCAATGAGTCCATTCTGAAGGAGATCAGCCCTGGGATTTCTTTGGAAGGAATGATGCTAAAGCTGAAACTCCAGTACTTTGGCCACCTCATGCAAAGAGTTGACTCATTGGCAAAGACTCTGATGGTGGGAGGGATTGGGGGCAGGAGGAGAAGGGGACAATGGAGGAGGAGATGGCTGGACGGCATCACGGACTCGATGGACATGAGTCTGAGGAACTCCAGGAGATGGTGATGTACAGGGAGGCCTGGCGTGCTTCGATTCATGGGGTCACAAAGAGTCAGACACGACTGAGCGACTGAACTGAATTGAACTGAACTTGCTGTCTAAGGGACTCTCAAGAGTCTTCTCCAACATCGTAGTTCAAAAGCATCAATTCTTCAGCACTCTGCTTTCTTTACAGTCTGACTCTCACATCTATACATGACTACTGGAAAAAACCATAGGTTTGACTAGACGGATCTTTGTTGGCAAAGTAATGTCTCTGCTTTTTAATATGCTGTTTAAGTTGGTCATAACTTTTCTTCCAAAAAGCAAACATCTTTTAATTTCATGGCTGCAATCACCATCTGAAGTAATTTTGGAGCCCCCCAAAACGAAGTCTGTCACTGTTTCCATTGTTTCCCATATATTTCCCATGAAGTGATGGGACCGGATGCCATGATCTTAGATTTCTGATTGTTGAATTTTAAGTCAACTTTTTCCCTCTACTCTTTCATTTTCATCAACAGGCTCTTTAGTTCTTCACATTTTTTGCCATAAGGGTGGTGTCATCTGCATAGCTGAAGTTATTGATATTTCTCCCGATAATCTTGATTCCAGCTGGTGCTTCATCCAGCCTTGCATTTTTCATGATGCATTAACAGTTGTAGAAGCTGACAAATTAACTCTAGGAATTCATTCAATCTCCTACCTCAAAGGCAAAATACCTATATCAGCTTCTCCCCACCCCCACCTTTTTTATTGGATTATAGTTTATCTACAATGTTGTGTTTGTTTCAGTGACTGTTTCTAGTGACTATTAAAATTTAGCTTTTGGATGAATATGACATTTTAATATTTATTTTAACTCTTCTAGTTGATTATGTTTTAAAAGCTATAAAGAAAGGTACATGTGTTGAAATACATTTACTCTCAAAGATCTAGATTCTAGAAATCTCGTTACTCCTCTAGAGATAAAATTGTGATTTGATTACGAAAATTTTGTTAGTGTAAAGTTTCCAGTAGACATTACAGAATTATTCCTAAGCAACTTAAATTTAGATTGCATTTAGACTTAATGGCTTTCAGAATAAGAACATATGAAGAATAAAATATCATGGTACCTCGATGATATATTACATGATATTATCAATTAGAAGTCAAACCTTTTGTAATTATTGTATTACATTTAGTAAATAATTATTCTCCTATCAAAAAACTATAAAAACACAGAAATATAATTTCAAACTTCTCTCTCCTTCCCCCATGATAACATGTATAGGCCTAGATAGCAGCTTTGAGAAAGCTATAAATATAACAAGTGGTAACCTAGAAGTTTTTTCCCCATATTTAATGGTAAAATTATCTTTGTTATCTTTTTTTTTTACATTATTACTCCACCTGCATTAGTAGATACTGTGTCAATTGTTTGTTTGTTTGTTTCCCCAGAGAAGGTCAACTGTAGAAAAAATGTGGTAGACTTCCAAGTAATAAACATTGAGCTTTGGAATTTCAAAACTAAAGAGAGCTAATGGGAAATGGAGAAGGCACTGTCAAAATATAGAGGTTCATTACATTTATAGGAAGCATCTGATTCTGTCTCTCTAAACGTACACAATTTGTGGAAAGCGTTATGGCTTGCCTTAGCAGAAAAATAAGCACTACACCTAGGATAAGACATAACTGAATACATAAATATCACATCTACTGAATTCTACCTCATTAAAAATATTAAAAACCTGAGAATTTAATTTCTTGCTTTTAGCCAGAAATACTGATATATTATATATATATATATATATATATATATATATATATATATACACATATATATATATTTTTTTCAGTCACTAAGTCATGTCTGATTCTTTGTGACTCAGTGGACAGCAGCACTCCAGGCTCCCTGGTCCTTCATGATCTCCCTGAGTTTGCTCAGATTTATGTCCATTGAGTCAGTGTTGCTATCCAACCATCTCATCCTTTCCTGCCCCCTTCTCTTTTTGCCTTAAATCTTTCTCAGCATCAGGGTCTTTTCCAATGAGCTGGTTCCTTACATCAGGTGGCAAAAATATTGAAGCTTTAGCATCAGTTCTTCCAAGAAATACTCAAGATTTATTTCTTTTAGTCCCTTGTAGTCCAAGGGACTCTCAAGAGTCCGCCCCAGCATCACAATTCTAAAGCGTCAATTCTTCGACATCAGCCTTTTTATGGTCCAACTCACATGACTATTGAAAAGCCATAGCTTTGACTACATAGATGTTTGTTGGCAAAGTGATACCTGCTTTTTAATATGCTGTCTTGGTTTGTCATAGGTTTCTTCCCAAGGAGGAAATAGAATCTGTCACTGCTTCCATTTCTCCCCCTTCTATTTTCCATGAAGAGATGGGACTGAATGCCATGATCTTAGTTTTAATTTTTCGTTGTTTTTTTTTTTTTTTTAAATTGACTTACTACAATGTTTCAAGTACACAGCAAGGTGGTTCAGTTATGCATCTACACATATGTTGTTTTTAAAATTATTTTCCATTATAGGTTATTACAAGCTATTAACTAGTTCCCTTTCCTATACAGCAAAACTTTGTTGCTTGTTGCAAGTTTTTAATTAGAAATTTAGTATTCTATTCATACTAAGCCAAATAAGTAAAATCAAAATGTCATAAATTTTTTAGTTAGGCAAAAATTCATGTTTACTTATATATATATATATATATATATATATATATATATATATGAAAAACTGGGTTGTGCTTTGGTGGGCAGGACCTTCCTCAATAAAGCTGTAATCAAATTATCTGTTGATAGGTGGGGGTTGCACTCCTCCTGGGCAGTTATTTTGACTGAGGCAACCCAGTTCTTGGGTTTATGGGCTTCCAGGACTGCTGTTGCCAGTGCTCCCATCTTTGTGGTCAGCCCCTGTCAATACAAGCCTCAAATCCAACAGTAACAGATAGTTTGGATTCAGTCACCTGTGGAGTCACCGCTCCTTTCCTCTGGGTCTTGATGTGTATAAGATTTTGTTTGTGTCCTCTAAGACTAGAGTTCCTGTTACCCCTAGTCCTGTGGAAGTCTTATAATCAAATTCCACTGTACTTCAAGGTCAGATTTTCTGAATATTCCTAGTCCCTGTGTCAGATCCCCAGGCTGGGAAGCCAGATGTGGGGTTCAGAACATTTACATCTGGAGAACTTGTTTGGTATTATTGTTCTTCAGTTTGTGGGTCAGCCACTCAGCAGGTATGGGATTTGATTTTATGGTGAATGTACACCTAACTGTGCTCTTCCCTCACCTCACTGTGGCTTCTTCTTTGTCTTTGGACATGGGGTATCTCTTTTTGGTAGGCTCCAGCATCCTCTTGCCTATGATTGTTCTACAGCTAGTTTCAATTTTGTTGCTTTTGCAGGAAGAGATGAGTGCACATCCTTCTGCTGTGCCATCTTGAAGCAGAAGGTGATTTTAAGTTTTTCTGAATATTGAGTTTCAATCCAGCTTTTTCAACTCTCTTTCACCCTTATCAAGAGGCTCTTTAGTTCCTCTTCATGTTTTACATTAGAGTGGTGTCATCTGCATATCTGAGGTTGTTATTTCTCCTGGCAATCTTGATTCCAGCTTGTGATTCATCTAGGCCAGCATTTTGCATGATGTACGCTGTATATAAGTTAAGTAAGCAGGGTGACAATATGCAGCCTTGATGTACTCCTTTCTCAATTTTGATTCAGTCCATTGTTCCATGTCCTGTTCTAACAGTTGCTTCTTGACCTGCATACAGGTTTCTCAGGAGGTAGGTAACATGGTCCATCTCTTTAAGAAGTTTCTACAATTTGTTGTGATCCACCCAGTCAAAGGCTTTAGCATAGACAATAAGGTAGAAGTAGATGTGTTTTTTTTTTTTTTTTTTTTCTGAAATTTCCTTGCTTTATGTATGATCCAATGGATGTTGGCAATTTGATCTCTGGTTCCTCTGCCTTTTCTAAATCCAACTTTTACATGTGGAAGTTCTTTGTTTCTGTGCTGCTGAAGCCTAGCTTAAAGGGTATTAATTTATACAAAGTAAATATTTACACAGCTAGTCCACTGGTGGATTACTATATGTTACAATGATTAAAACACACTTTGATTACTCTCAGGTTTAAATGATTTATTTGGATCAATCTATTTTAAATATGTAAATCCTTCCAGTTCCATTATCAATAATAAAACTATCAAGTGCATATGCAAATGTCCACAGATATGTGAGACACAGTTCATAGATACATCTTTCTCAGACATATATCCCTTTTCTTAGGCAAATGTTTAGCACTTTCCTAAGCCCACTTTGTGTACAGCTAAGTGGTGGTAAAATGTGAAGGACAGGAGGCTTGACACTTTCTATCTCTGAATACAATGGCTCTTCCCTCACAAATTAATTTTAATATCTATGGATAGTTTGTCATGAATTGAAAAGTTTTGCATGAATAAACACAATTAGATTTATATGCAAATCTTGGACTTCTTCTGGAATACTAAGAGGTATACTTTGAGATAAGGAAAAACAGAGTGAGAAGTGAAACTCAAAAACTCAAGTTACAACTTAACTGGGATTTTTTTTTTTTTAACTTCGTCTATCTTTTGCAGAATATATATGAATTCGCATGCATTTTTAAAACTTGATATGATAGACATTAAGTGGGAAAAATATTCTCCAGGAAAATTAGAAAAATGCATTTTGGAGGATGCTTCCAAAAGCTGGTTAAAGTTTAGGAATATTAGTTTAAATAGTGAAGGTCATGTTGTTTTCAGGATTCTCCCTCCCTGCTTCTTTGTAAAAACTCTTGACTGCTGATGGAGAAAAAAGCTTAAGATAATCCATGCAAACTCATCACTCCCTTCATAATTTTCTGGAGTGGAAATTTTCGAAAATAAATAGAATGCAGTGTATAAGTTCCCTTCTCTATCCCTGTTCTTGTAGAACTACTATTCTTGTCAGAAAATAATCTTAGACTATGATAGGGTCTATAAAGGCAGTATTTTCTGCAATACAGAACAGTCTTAAGCCTGTGCAGTATCTTTGAATATGTGTGTTGACAAAAAAATGAGGAGGAAGGTAAGGGTGCACTTCTTTGAAGCCTTTGTGCTCTAGTTTATGAGGGGCAACTCTGTGCAACTGAAATTGTTTTACTTATTATTATTATTTTAAATTAGGCTCACACTGCTGTTTCTTTGTAAAGCCTTTATGTAATAACAAGAGTCAAGTCCTTCATATATGCAGAAATGCTGGACTTTCTAAATAAATTCCATAACATTTTAAGGAGGGTGGGGGAAAGGAAATTTAGTACATGATAATCTATTGAAAGCAAAGAAAAGAGAAAAAAATTATGCTCTACATTATCTTCAGTCATAGGAAAGGGAAGATAAATTAGCTACACATAAAGATCAATAGAATGTCCATGAACAGTATTGTTAAATCTTCTAAAAATGACTAGAGAATCTGAAGTACAATTAATTGCCTATTGTAGATATTTTTTCATAGGAGTAATAGATGCCTGATCATCTGAGATTACATCTGCTTCATGCATACGAAGTACATGAGGCAATGATGCTGCAAAGAATCTCAACATCATCAGTCACACTCAAAGCAGATGGAAGTAGTGAAGGCAAAGGGACTCAGAATTAAATATTAAACTCACAGATTATGATTTTATAAGGATAGTCACAAATATTATCTATAGGAACAGTAACATCATAGAATTAGAAGAGAGAAACTTCTAAGTTACTTTGAAAAGTAACTCTTTTAAGTTTTCTTTTCTTTTCTTTTTTTTGCCACAGGTAAAATGTTTGTTATCTCCTATACGACAATAATATTATCTCCCACTTCTAATAACTGCATTTCTCCATTCTTCTATGTTATTATCTTCTTTTCTACCAGAGGAAAATCAGCCTAAAAGTTGATTATATAAAGTTATTTTTTCACTTTTAGTTTTAGTATTTGCCATGAAGCTGAATTGTGTTTCTGAATTAGGTATTCCAGAAAATCAGTCCTTTTCCATGAAAACAGTGATAGAAATACGAATCATTGTTTCTTTTGTTTCAATCCAATAGACATTTTTACAGACCTCAACATGCAAGGCAGTTTATTTTATGTGTTATGAAAATACAAAGATGAATTTTTCAAGATGGTTATGCCCTTAAGGTACTCCCATTTGAATAACAAAGACTGATGATTCATAAAACCTATTAAAAACTGTGGGTTTTAATAGAGAAGCCTCAAGATTTAGAGATATATCATGATTATTAATATCTTTTTCTAACTAACTTTTGATAAAAGTAATTTGGGTCAAAAATGGCAGAAGAAAACCAATTAGGCAATCTTAACTAAAAATGCCTCTATCTGTAAAATGAATATGTATAAAGGCAGGCAATGTCAATATTTTAGAGACACATCTCCTTTCAGTAGAAATCTGAGAAGAATAGCAGAGAGAAGAGAATACAGTTCTTTCATTTTGAAGAAAGGAAAATTGATAACTAGAGTATGTAATTAATATATTCATTAATCAGTAGCTAAGTCAGGACTAGAACTTGAAAATCATAGACTCTAGTCCAGTGATCCATGCATTATGGAAAAACAATCTTGACTTACCAAAAGCTAAACTTTCTACTTGAGGGTATAAGACAAATATGTGAAAAGTGGAGAATATTAATAAACAGGTTATAATTATATTGTAAAGAATATTTATAGCTATTATATGGAGACCACTGTATTTTAAAACTTGAAGATAAACTGTATTTTAAAACTTTGAAGCTAAAATGGTTCGTATATTTATAGATACATTTATGTATATATTTATTTTATATTTACTCATGGTAATAGAGAAGACAGAGAAGAAAAATCATGATAATAATTGAGAAGAGAAGGTAAGGAAACTAATTGTAAAATATGTTCTAATATACATAGAAGATAATGGGCAAACTCCAGGAGATGGTTAAGGACAGGGAAACCTGGGCTGCTGGGTTTGTGAAGTCCATGGATTTGTGAAGAGTCGGATACTATTTGATGACTGAACAACAACAAAATGTTCTAAAAAGAGTGAATTATTTTCTCCCATTCCAAAGGCTGTCTTTTCACTTTGCTTATAGTTTCCTTTGTTGTGCAGAAGCTTTTAATTTTAATTAGTCCCATTTGTTTATTTTTGCTTTTATTTCCAGTATTCTGGGAGGTGGTTCATAGAGGATCCTGCTGTGATTTATGTCGGAGAGTGTTTTGCCTATGTTCTCCTTTAGGAGTTTTATAGTTTCTGGTCTTATATTTAGATCTTTAATCCATTTTGAGTTTATTTTTGTGAATAGTGTTAGAAAGTGTTCTAGTTTCATTCTTTTACAAGTGGTTGACCAGTTTTCCCAGCACCACTTGTTAAAGAGATTGTCTTTAATCCATTGTATATTCTTGCCTCCTTTGTCAAAGATAAGGTGTCCATAGGTGTGTGGATTTATCTATGGGCTTTCTATTTTGTTCCATTGATCTATATTTCTGTCTTTGTGCCAGTACCATACTGTCTTGGTGACTGTGGCTTTGTAGTAGAACCTGAAGTCAGGCAGGTTGATTCCTCAAGTTCCATTCTTCCCTCTCAAAATTGCTTTGGCTATTCAAGGTTTTTTGTATTTCCATACAAATTGTGAAATTATTTGTTCTAGCCCTGTGAAAAATACCGCTGGTAGCTTGATAGGGATTGCATTGAATCTGTAGATTGCTTTGGGTAGTATGCTCATTTTCACTATATTGATTCTTCCAATCCATGAACATGGTATATTTCTCCATCTATTAGTGTCCTCTTTGATTTCTTTCATCAGTGTTTTATAGTTTCCTGTATATAGGTCTTTAGTTTCTTTAGGTAGATATATTCCTAAGTATTTTATTCTTTTCACTGCAATGGTGAATGGAATTGTTTCCTAAATTTCTTTTTCTACTTTCTCATTATTAGTATATAGGAATTCAAGGGATTTCTGTGTGTTTATTTTATATCTCACAACTTTACTATATTCATTGATTAGCTCTAATAATTTTCTAGTGGAGCCTTTAGGGTTTTCTATGTAGAGGATCATTTCATCTTCAAACAGTGAGAGTTTTACTTCTTTTCCAATTTGGATTCCATATTCCACTATTTCTTTTTCTGCTCTGATTGCTGTGGCCAAAATTTCCAGAACCATGTTGAATAGTAGTTGTGAAAGTTGGCACCCTTGTCTTGTTCCTGACTTTAGGGGAAATGCTTTCAATTTTTCACCATTGAGGATAATGTTTGTTGTGGGTTTGTCATATATAGCTTTTATTATGTTGAGGTATATTTCTTCTATTTCTGCTTTCTGGAGAGTTTTTATCATAAATGGATGTTGAATTTTGTCAAAGGCTTTTTCTGCATCTATTGAGATAATCATATGGCTTTTATTTTTCAATTTATTAATGCGGTAAATTGCATTGATTGATTTGCAGATATTGAAGAATCCTTGCATCCTGGGATAAAGTCCACTTGGTCATGGTGTATGATCTTTTTAATGTGTTGTTGGATTCTGATTGCTAGAATTTTGTTAAGGATTTTTGCATCTATGTTCATCACTGATATCAGCCTGTAGTTTTCTTTTCCTGTGGCATCTTTGTCAAGTTTTGGTATTAGGTCAATGGTGGCCTCATAGAATGAGTTTTGAAGTTTACATTCCTCTGCAATTTTCTGGAAGAGTTTGAGTAGGATAGGTGTTAGCTCTTCTCTAAATTTTTGATAGAATTCAGCTGTGAAGCCATCTGTACCTGGGCTTTTGTTTGCTGGAAGATTTCTGATTACAGTTTCAATTTTCATGCTTGTGATGGGTCTGTTAAGATTTTCTATTTCCTCCTGATTCAGTTTTGGAAAGTTGTACTTTTCTACAAACAACTAATCTAAAAACTATACAAGCAACTTATGCAGCTCAATTCCAGAAAAATAAATGACCCAATCAAAAAATGAGCCAAAGAACTAAATAGACATTTCTCCAAAGAAGACATATGGATGGCTAACAAACATGAAAAGATGCTCAACATCACTCATTATCAGAGAAATGCAAATCAAAACCACAATGAGGTACCATAGCACACCAGTCAGAATGGCTGCGATCCAAAAATCTGCAAGCAATAAATGCTGGAGAGGGTCTGGAGAAAAGGGAACCCTCTTACACTGTGGGTGGGAATGCAAACTAGTACAGCCACTATGGAGAACAGTGTGGAGATTCCTTAAACAACTGGAAATAGAACTGCCTTATGACCCAGCAATCCCATTGCTGGGCATACACACAGAGAAAATCAGAATTGAAAGAGACATGTGTGCCTCAATGTTCATCACAGCACTGTTTATAATAGCCAGGATATGGAAACAACCTAGACGTCCATCAGCAGACGAATGGATAAGAAAGCTGTGATACATATACACAATGAAGTATTACTCAGCCATTAAAAAGAATACATTTGAATCAGTTCTAATGAGGTGGATGAAACTGGAGCCGATTATACAGAGTGAAGTAAGCCAGAAAAACGAAACAAACAACAACAACAACAAAAAAACACCAGTACAGTATACTAACACATATACATGAAATTTAGAAAGATGGTAATGATAACCCTGTATGCAAGAAAGCAAAAGAGACGCAGATGTAAAGAACAGACTTTGGACTCTGTGGGAGAGGGTGGGGGGATGATTGGGGAGAATGGCATTGAAACATGTATACTATCATGTAAGAAATAAATCGCTAGTCTAGGTTCGATACAGGATACAGGATGCTTGGAGCTGGTGCACTGGGATGACCCAGAGAGATGATATGGGGAGGGTGGTAGGAGGGGGGTTCAGGGTTGGGAACTCACGTACACCTGTGGTGGATTCATGTCAATGTATGGCAAAACCAATACAGTATTGTAAAGTAAAAAATAGTAATAATAATAAACTTAGTGACTGAGCATGGCTCAGCATTTTCTAATTCACATTCATATAGAACCATGTAATGGCTTTAAATCTTCTGCAAGAAATTAGCACATATCACCTCCACTCACATTTCATTGACCAAAGCAAGTCAGGTACCTTACATTGTGAGATTAGAAAGATTAATTTTCCTACATGAAGGGAACTGATAGAAAGGGTCCAGTCAGGATGAGACAAAGGAAGGGTCAGTAAATGTTTTGAATGAGAAATATATATATACATACATACATTCCTGGCTCCAACCAGGGACAAAAAGCAAAGTTGACATTGTACAGTTAAAGTGCTTTATTTTCATTTAATCTTTTCTTTGAAGTGAAATAAAAGTCACTCAGTCGTGTCTGACTCTTTGTGACCTCATGGACTTCAGCCTGCCAGCTCCTCTGTCCACGGAATTCTCCAGCAAGAATACTAGAGTGGGTAGCCATTCCCTTCTCCATAGGATCTTCCTAACCCAGGAATTGAACCCGTATCTCCTGCATTGTAGGTGAATTCTTTACTGTCTGAGCCACCAGGTAAGGCAAAAAGTATCACTGGCTTGGAATATTTATTTATAGAATGATGTTTTCATATGATGTTAGTTGAAAAGTTTTGTGGAAAAAAAAATGTGGTGTTTCCACTTGCAATTCTTTCTGAAAATAATAGTTAAAAGTTGAAATCAGCCAGAAATAGAACCACTTTAGCAGAATTATGTATCAGTACAAATTTGGAATACACATCTAGTGTTACTGAGAGCTTTAACCAAAATATATTTTGATAACAATTTTATTTATCAATCAGCATTTTAAGTGCACTTATTAAATCATTGTTTCTTCAATCTACTTTTCTAATTATATAGAGAGTTATGTTGAAATACAAATAGAAAATTTCTATTTTCCATGATCTTAGGAAGTTCTTCCAAAGTGTTTCACTATTTTATATTTTTACCAAATAAAAACCACTGAAAATTTTAATTTAGAAACTTGTTAACAAGCTTCTAAATCTTGTTTCAGTGTTTTGAAATTTTCACGCAATAGGTAGCATATAATCATTTTTAACAACAAAATAATGTACAGATGGAAAACTTTTCTAGCATCCCTTTTAAACTAGTCTCTGCATGGGAAAACTTGCCTTTGAACAGAGGTTAATGGCTCTGTTAATACTGAAATGTTAACTTTAGATTGAAATGGCAGGTTAACTGTCTTTACTATTTTTTAATATAACTTCTTGGTAGCAACCTGATAACTTGTTACAGAAAAGGTCAGCAAAAACTTGAAACATTTACTCATTTCTGTAAACTGAAAGAAAAAAAAAAGTGAGACTAGAAGTTATGTGGCTCCTCCTTAAACTCAATCTATTACATTACAAATGACTGTAGATTTTCTATTAAAGATAATTTTCCAAGAAAGATATTTAACCATATTAGGGGCAACTTACAGCATAAAAAATGCAATATGTTGTAATGATCTGCTATTGAAAGACTAATGAGTCCATCATTATCAACCCTTTATAACAACACTGCCTTTCTTTAGGAATCCTGCCACATCATAAGTGACAAGTGACTTGACAGACATGTGTACCTAGTGAGGGCATCAGTGTCACTCAATTTACTGACTGTTAGTGGAGCATAATTACTTTCTTGTTTTGGTCAAATAGAAGAAGACATTACATTATTTCTTTTTCTTGTTTAACCATATTTCTACACAAGGAGATTTTAAATCAACAATCAGAAAAATCAAGTCACTAATTAAAAACCTTCATAATTTTGTTCTGCTAGTGACATAGGTAATATAGAAATATATCTGGATTTATCAGAAGCTACAGTCATATGCAGGATTCCTAAACTTTTGTGTGTGTGCCATATGCCCTTTGGCCATTTGGTAAAGATTATTAAATAATTACCCATTATTTAAACAATGTTTTAATTGAAAATAACAAAATGCATGCAATTATATAGGAAACTAGTTATACTGAGATTTTGCTATAACATTTTAAGACCAAAATAGAGAATAATATACCTACTTCTTTATTAATGTATTAAATACCAAGATCTAGTAGTTTAAATAACTTCTGAAATTGGATAATGTTAAAAGCAAACACATTTTAAGATTTCCATAAGCTTTACTATTACATGAATGTGTCTGTGCTTTATATCGATTACTAAGTCACAAATATTAATGCTGCCATAGTTTAATATCTATATTTATGATGCAGGACAATATTAATTTTCAGTTAAAGGTTAGTAGAAACATGCTGCTTCTGCTGCTACTAAGTCGCTTCAGTCATGTCCGACTCTGTGCGACCCCACAGACGGCAGCCCCCCTTGCTCCCCTGCCCCTGGGATTCTCCAGGCAAGAACACTGGAGTGGATTGCCATTTCCTTCTCCAATGCATGAAAGTGAAAAGTGAAACTGAAATTGCTCAATCGTGTCTGACTCTTTGAGACCCCATGGACTGCAGCCCATCAGGCTCACCATCCATGGGATTTTTCCAGGCAAGAGAACTGGAGTGGGGTACCGATGTAGCTAACATTTTCCCACCCTGATTCATGAATTGCCTGTATCCCATTCATGGACTCTGGGTTAAACCCCTCTGACAGAAAATTGCTCAGGTGAGAATATCAAAGAAATAACATTCTGGGTTTAATGACAACTAGTCATGTTACAAAGAGTAGTTAGAAGAAAATAAGGTCTGTAAATAGGGAAAGTGTTTCATTTTTACAAAATAAGTAGGGATCGCACTGAGTTCCCCCAATTTAAATAGCTTTTGCTCAAATTGTAGGTGAACAATATGGATAGACAGAACATGGAAAGGTATTTTTAGACATCAACTATTTTCTCTATCTTTTGGTTCTTCCTCCTTTTTCTCCCTTAGCAGTCCAACTTAACATCAAGGAATAAGAATTTCTGTGTGGGTTGTCTTCAGGGAAAAAAAAAAAAAAAGTAAGAGGTTTATAGATAGCTAAGCATTTAGGGAATCACAGGCAGTTCAGAATATAACCAAAAGCTAAGAGAGAAATGGTATTTTAAGAATAAGAGACCATCCTATTCCAGACTAACAAATAATTCCCTGGTCTTGAAACAGGTGATGGGATGAAAGAAAAATATGAGTTCAGAAGGTGATTTGAGAAAGAGGCTCTGCCTGGACAGATAGTAAGGTTTCACTAGAGGAACATTTGTGCAGGTCATTGAAGGCAGACAGAGCTTTAGAAAGCCTTGAACACTCAGAAGTCCCAATATGTCCTGAAATTAAGTCTAATGGTAGCAAAGAAATACCTAGGAGATTTATCTGATGAGAAAGACTTCTCCAAAGCTTACCAGTGGTAATCTGGGTGGACAAAGAAATCTATGACTGTCTCAGTAGATAGCCAAGGACCAGCTGAGTCCCACATCCCCCTGTGTAAAAGAGACATACCTGAATCCTGGCCTGTATCATTGCCACTGTTTCCTAAAGAATTATAAACTTAAAAGCACAGCATGTCAAAAGGAAGCAAAGCCAAATCTTCCAATGTAGAAACCTCTGGAAGTTTGGAGCATGTGACCTGTTTCTCCTTACTAAGAGAAATTTCGTATCTTGTTACAGTACACCTGAACATGTGCCAAGATACGAGTCTACAGAGTTGGCTGACTCGCTGATGCCTGCACCTACTTGGGAACATGATCTTATCAGTGTCCAGGAAGCTGAATAATCAATTAATTATTCCTTCCTCTTATCTAATTGATGTGAATAGAAGAGAGGCATGAGGGATTAAGAAGAAAGTTTAAGGAGCAAAGTTGAATGACCTTTCTTATCCTTAAGCACTTAGAATATAGGTCTAGAATTCACATTTGCATCTGTATCTTTTTAGAATCTATGAATTAATACACTGGCTTTACCTGTGTGTAACTTTGCAGAATGTAGCAGGCTTGGAATTCTGAGTCTCCTACCCTTCTTAGGTTATCACTATTTGATTTTAAAATCTTCAGTAAGTACTTGAAAGTACTAAATTTAAAAACTGCAGAATAATATTTCTTCGAAGTTTTCTATTGTGATCACAGATTTGGTGGAAATACTTGTTGGGATGGAAAGGGAGAATGCACTTAAAATCCTATTTGGTGAAATAATCAGAAAGAAAAGAATATGAAAAAAATCAATGAAAAGCTATTTAATGAAGGCGTTACCATGTTTTACTTTTATTCTGTATACATATTTGGTTTTCTGTTTTTAGCTTTGTAAGGAATTTTCCTTGTTGAAAATATGTTGCACTGTTCTTTGGACTCCTAAACCATTGCTGAAGTCAGATGACAACACATTTGCAGTTCCTGGCACCCCAATTCCGTGCTGTCAGGATTCTAAATGATACTACTTTTCAACAAAGCAGTGATCCAGTGAGGGGATTAGAGGCATGAATTTTAACTGACAAAATATGAGTTTGAAGTTAACATGAGGCTTTTTCAGTGACTATGTTCTGAGAGTATTGTTGCTGCAGCTAGAACTGCAGCTGCTCCTTTTATTTGCGACTGTAAGTGGAAATCACCAAATTCCCCATAAGCTAGGTTTAAAGACCTAAAGGGAAAGCAGAATGTGAATGAATTTGTTCTTGCTATATTGGCTTCCACCTTATCAGGACTTGCTTTTCCTCTGTGAAGAATGACTGAGTAATTATTATTGGCAGAGAAATGGGAAGGGCTACCACTATGACTAATTAATAGAGAAGCTTTATATCACCTAAATAGGATCTGTTGTGATAATCCATTATTTACCACACCAACATATATATGCTGAGCTTAAGCATAAAGTCAAAGTATGGTTATAAACCTCTGTCCTTCTCTCTTCTGTTTTACATCTGGTAGGTGCAGATGTTTCTTCCAAGTTTTTGTTGAAACTAAATCTTTATGTATGGCACCTAGGAGTTTCCCAGGGGCCTCAGTGGTAAAGAATCCACCTGCCAATGCAGGAGACACACGTTTGACTCCTGGGTCAGGAAGATTCCCTTGGAGGAGTCAATGGCAACCCACTATAGTATTCTTGCTGGGAGAATCCCACGGAGAGTGAAAAAGTTGGCTTAAAACTCAACATTCCGAAAACTAAAATCATGGCATCCAGTTCCATCACTTCAAGGCAAATAAATGGAGAAACAATGAAACAGTGACAGACTTTCTTTTCTTGGGCTCCAAAATCACTGCAGATGGTGACTGCAGCCATGAAATTAAAAGATGCTTACTCCTTTGAAGAAAAGTTATAACTGACCTAGACAGCATATTAAAAAGCAGAGACATTACTTTGTCAACAAAGGTCTGTCTAGTCAAAGCTTTGGTTTTTCCAGTAGCCATGTATGGATGTGAGAATAGGACTATAAAGAAAGCTGAGCACTGAAGATTTGATGCTTTTGAACTGTGGTGTTGGAGAACACTCTTGAGAGTCGCTTGGACTGCAAAGAGTTCCACCTAGTCCATTGTAAAGGAAATCAGTCCTGAATATCCATTGTAAGGACTGATGCTGAAGCTGAAACTCCAATCCTTTGGCCACCTAATGCAAAGAACTGACTCACTGGAAAAGACCCTAATGCTGGGGAACATTGAAGGCAGAAGGAGAAGGGGACGGCAGAAGATGAGATGGTTGGATGGCATCACTGACTCAATGGACATGAATTTGAGTAAACTCTGGAAGTTGGTGATGGACAGGGAGGCCTGGTGTGGTGCAGTCCATGGGGTCACAAAGAGTCGGACATGACTGAGCAACTGAAATGAACTGAACTGAACTGATGTAATCTCTCTTCCAAGGAGGGAATTTTTATCCTGCCAAGGCCATACTGGTCTCCTCACATGAGGAACTGTGTAAGTCAAAAGGGCAAGTGAGAGAAGACATGGATTCTGTATCAGTTTAAGGAATGGTGTTAGCTGGTCCTTGCCTATGGCTTGGAGATGAACGACAAATAAGCAAATAAATATTTGCAATGGAAGGTTGTTAGGCTTCCAGCTTTATTTGGCTCCCTTTATTTTTGCTGAGTAAATTATATTTCTTTCACAATATCAATATATCGATATTATTTTTGTTAACACATGCATTTGTTTAAGGCTTCCCAGGAGGCACTAGTGGTAAAGAACCCACCTGCCAATGCAGGACATATAACAGATGCAGGTTTGATTCCTGGGTTGGGAAGATCCCTGGAGGAGGGCATAACAACCCCGCTCCAGTATCCTTATCCAGAGAACCCCATGGACAGAGGAGGCTCATGGGCTACAGTCCATGGTATTACATTTATTTGTTTATTAAATTGTTTGTTATGGCTACTGCAAATGTTTTTGTATCTATTTGAATCCCACAGCATTGGTGCTCCATGGCAAAGGAAGCATTTATTAATATATATAGTTCACTCACTAGAAACTAGGTGTTTAACAATTGTTTTTGCATCATCTAATGACATAATTTATATCATATCTTTAGTGATACAACTAAGCCACAAAGAACCATAGATTTCTCTGTGATTCTCCAATTGCAATGGAAAGTTTGATAATAACTAAATTGTCATTTATAGTACCTCTTATTATTACCTATTGGATGATTGCATGCATGCTAAGTCACTTTAGTCATGTCCAACTCTTGTGTGACCCTATGGACTGTACCCTGTCAGGTTCCTTTGTCCATGGGCTTCTCCAGGCAAGAATACTGGAATGGGTTGTTATGCCTTTCTCCAGGGGACCTTCCCAACCTAGGGACTGAACCTGCATCTCTCTTGTCTCATGCATTGGCAGGTGAGTTCTTTACCACCTAGGAAGCCTACCTACTACATATGTTCAGTTAAATCCTACTCATTCTTAAGATTTTAGCTCAATCATATTATTACATCTAAACATTATGCATCTTTGTTCATTTCCACTGCCTAGAATTTTGATAGTTAATTGCTTACATATGTAAATATAAAATTGACATCTACACCTTTGTCCTGGAAAAGGAAATGGCAACCCACTCTAGTATTCTTACCTGGGAAATCTCATCGACAGAGGAGCCTGGTGGACTACAGTCCATGGGGTTGCTAAGAGTCAGTCACAACTGAACAATAAACAACAACATCTCTGTCCAATTGAGTGAAGAAGCTATTTCTTCTGTTTCTCCCCCTCCTTTTGGTAGAATGCATGACACATGATGTATATAATAAATGTATGGAGTGCATACAGTAAAGAAGACAGTAAAGAAGTAAAGAAGCCACCTGCATGCAGAAGACCTGAGTTTCATATCTGGGTCAGGAAGGGACTGGATACCCACTCCAGTATTCTTGCCTGGAGAATTTCATGGACAGAGCAGCCTTATGGGCTACAGTGCACGGGGTTGCAAAGAGTCAGAGATGACTAAGTGACTAACCCATGTTAAATAAATGAATTGACATTGAATTAATTGACATTTCTTTTGAGGGAAATTATAACAGTGGAGAAAAATATAAAACACTCACATAAATATAACCCAACATAAGACTGAAAAAAAAGAAAAAAAAACTGTAAGTACATGGTGCTCTGGGATGACAAGAGTGAAGTTTAGAATTCGGTTTGGTGACTACTAGAAAAGACTCTGAATAGAAAACCTGTCTCTTGAATGTATTCCAACTTTTCTAGCTACCACATACATCCTTGCTGTACCAATCAGATACTCTCTGGTGCAGAAACATATTCTTTTTTTTTTTTCTTTTTTCCATCTTAAGACAATTATCCCAAGTACCACACCAGAAACTTATTTACTTTGGTTATGAAAGTAAGACCTGGTCCACTCTGATAGAAGGATAGATGAAAGGAATGATCTTGGATAAATGTAAATTGTGTGGGAAGGAAGTGAGTTGAGAGTTTCTACATCGCTATCTTTTCTTCTCTGATAGAATACAGTGATTTTATCCTTGAAAGTGATGAGGGAGAGGTTCAGGGGAACACTAAAGATTTGTAGTATCTTCTGAGCAGAATATGAAAAAAGATCACTGGGTTATATGGAAAAATTTTCCAGATGAATTGAAGACCGGATGGATGCAAGTATAATGTGCTTTTTATGAAGATTAATCCAAATGCCTATATGATTGTTTTCTCCAGAAGTCTATTTAATTTTTAAAAATTACACTATATTGGATAAAATTTTCTGAACAATTTAAATAGTTAGAGAAATTTATTTTATTTCTAACTTCATTAAGATTTGGGTGGTGGTGTTTAATATGGCACTTGCAGTTTACTATAGAAATTATATCTTTAAGTTTGATATAGTTAATCCATTCCAGGCAACATTTAATAAGTTCACCTTTTTTAAAAGTATAGATGACTACACTAGATAATTATGCATTATGTAATACATGCTAGTATTTAGGTAGTATATATTATGATTTTCTCATGACACATGAATAAACTGAACTGTGATAAATAAAAATCTTAATGTCAAATCATTCCTCTATTTCTAGGTTGAAACCTAACTGGCCATGGCCTATGTTCATCACTCTATTTGACTTCATTAACAGTGATCTTCTCTGGAATTTCTCCACTTGTATTTATAACATGGGTCTATATTTTCTTTTTCCCTCTTTGTATTATTTGTCCATTTGGTTGATTTAAGCCTCTGTTTAAACCTATTCTAACCCAATGAATTGTATTCTGGCCATATTAATTATACTTAGAATTATTTTGTGTCTTTATCTCCTATAATTTTCTTCTTGAACTCTGATATGTTTCATCTATAAGACCACTAGGCTTTTTGTCATTATTGATTAAGTTTTTTATTTCTTCAGGGAAATTAGTCTGTATTCCTACCTTTTATTGAGAAGACTGTATCAATTTCCAGATGTTTATATGAGAATAAAGGCTACTGTTGACTTATCAAAAGCATTTATCCAAAGTTGCAATAATCTGCTTAAAATGATGTATTCCCTTTGAATTTGAGGTTTATTACATTTATAATTTACAATGTTACATATATATATATATATATATATATATATATATATATGTTTTCTCCTGATGTTCTTTGTCTGCCAAAACAGGCTTGTGGGACTTTCCCTATATTTTTAAAGAAAATATATGAATCTGATATCTGATATTTCTACCGGTATTTTTTTAAGCTAGTTATTTTTACTACTAAAATTATGATTTTTCTTTAATTTTTAAAGTACTTGAGTTGAAAGTTTATTTGTATCTAGTACAACTTAAAGTTATGAAAGCTTCTCAGAATACATCTTATTCTACATTAAAAAAGTTTAAATCTATAAATAACCAATAATTTATGTCTCCATTCTTTTCTAAAGGTTAGTTGTTCTTATAGGAATATGTTCATTTTAATTTTGTTTTGCTAGTATCAAGTTCTATTATATTGGTGTTGCTATTGCTGCTGCTGCTAGTTTGCTTCAGTTATATCCGACTCTGTGCAACCCCATATACGGCAGCCCACCAGGCTCTCCCGTCCCTGGAATTCTCCAGGCAAGAGCACTGGAGTGGGTTGCCATTTCCTTCTCCAATGCATGAAAGTGAAAAGTGAAAGTGAAGTCGCTCAGTCATGTCCAACTCTTAGCGACCCCATGGACTGCAGCCCACCAGGCTCCTTCGCCCATGGGATTTTCTAGGCAAGAGTACTGGAGTGGGTTGCCATTGCCTTCTTGGTATTGGTGCTAGATGAACCTAATCAATTAGATTTGTACTTAGACAAGTAAAGGTGTATGGGCACATAGAGGGAGTCAGCTAATCAATCTTGATACTATTTTATATAAATTTGAGAGTTATATTCCTATTTACAGGGTGACTATGAGTTTCAATTCATGTCATATTTCTTGTTTCCCTTCTGTCTTTTGATGTAGAAGTTTTATTTATTTTTATTCCACTAGTGGTTCTAAGAACATTTCTATTTGAACATCAAAATATAAAGATTCAACTATAAATGTGCTTACATCTACTCCTATAAAATATAAAACATCTTTATCATACTTCAACTTTTCTGCCACCATACTAAAAGTGATTTATGGTATTATTGTTAATGTGACACATAGAGCTTGATTGAATTACACTGTATATTACAAATCAGTGTATCAAACATTATAGAGAGATTCAATAGCATTTATTATGATTTGAAAGTGAAAGTTGCTCAGTCATGTCCAACTCTTTGCAGCCCCAAAGACTATACAGTCCATGGAATTCTCCAGGTCAGAATACTGGAGTGGATGGCCTTTCCCTTCTCCAGGGGATCTTCCCAATCCAGGGATCAAACCCAGGTCTCCCACATTGCAGGCGGATTCTTTACCAGCTTTACCACAAGGGAAGCCCAAGTGAAAGCCCCTTAGTCCTGTATGACTATACAGTCCATGGAATTCTCCAGGCCAGAATGTTATCACTTAGAATACTATTTAAGCACTTGCCTGCTTATAATACAATAACTTATTTAATCCTCATGATAATCCAGTAAGCCAATTATAGTTAACTTCTTTCTTTAAGTGTAAGTAAGTAAGGAAAAAAGTACAGTAAAGGGCCAGGACTGCACAATTGGTATGAGTCAGAACTGAAATCTGAATGGATAAGGGTATTCTTTATTAAATATGCTGTTAATCATATTGCTACAACATATAATGATATAGTATTTAATAACAGATTCTAAAAGTCTGGCTGGTCATTTATTTCTCCTGCATATTAAATCTCTTTATCAAGAAGCATGTTTTTGGCCATGGCTCCTAAAAAGGTATAAATTATAAGTTTTTATATTAAGCTACAGATGCAGATAAGGGGAGATTCCTTAAGTACTTATATATTCAAGTCCAGAATCTAAATTTTGTGCCTTTGAGACTTGGCCTGCTGAAAGGCAGAATTATTGCTTTAGCACCATTATAGTGGCTTCGTATGCTAATTGAGAGATAACAAGTAGCAAGCCTGGTTTAGTTTAGTAGTCTTTAGCAGGCTAATCTAGTCTAATCTAGTTTAGTAGTCTTTAGTAGTCTAAACTAGTTAGTCACTCAATCTGTCCAACTCTGTGACCCCATAGAGCGTAGCCCACCAGGCTCCTCTGTCCATGGAATTCTCCAGGCAAGAATACAGCAAAGACTACCATTCCCTTCTGCAGGGGATCTTCCTGGCCCAGTGATTGAATCCAGATTTCCTGCACTGCAGACAGATTCTTTACCATCTGAGCCACCAGGGAAGCCCATCCTGATAAAGATGCAAGTGGGTAAATCTCTCTCCTCAGTGCCTCATTTATTTTAGCCACATTTTGGAGGGCAACAACTTGTCAGTTCAGAAAAGACTACTAAACTGAGACTTGCTGCATGTTATCTCTCAATTAGCATACAAAGACAGCTTATAATGTTTCTAAAGCAGTAAGTTCCTATACAGTAGAAGACTATTAACTTTGGAAGTCAACTAAATTTAATGTGATATGCTTCCACACACATAGTAATCTTCAAACTGAACCCAGTTTTTGTGGCTGCCTATCTCAAATTTATTCTCATTCAGTTTCCCTTAGAGTGGAATGCACCTCAAGTAGTCTGTTTTAGAGAAGTTGTATGGATGGCATACAGTCAGAGACTTGGCAAGAAATATTTTTCTTTCATCTTTACACATGAAACATATCAACAGGGTTTATCACACTGAAGTATTGGTTCTCTGACCAAGAATATAAGTAACTGAATCACTTTGCTGTACACTTGAAACTAACACAACCATATAAATTATCTATACTTTAACAAAAAATAGTTTATTCTGTTCATGACATGTTGAAATGATAATATTTTATATATGTTAAATGCAACGTTGTTAAATTGCAAAAAAAAAAAAAATAATGCTATCTCAGGGAAAAACAAATATCTGATGATCTGCCCTGAAGGTAAGCCCTTTTTTGCTTTCCAATAATATAATTCTGTTTTTTTGTTTTTAATTTTTATTGGAGTAAAGATGTTTTACAATATTGTGTTAGTTTCTGCTGTACAGCAAAGTGAATCAGCTGTACATTTATACATATATCACTTTTTTATATTTCTTTCTCATTTAGTTCACCATATAGCATATAGTTCCTTGTGCTATACAGTAGGTTACCAATTCAGTTTTAATGTGAAAAAGATGATCTTACAAAATATCCACGCTCCATATAGGACTTACTTCAGGTTGCCGTGTGTGTATCCTTCTAATATAACTTAAAATTTCCATCTTTATTTTAACTGAAGTATATAATGAAGAGTTTTAGTTTAAAATTAACTAACTTTTGTTCCAGTGTAACTTCAGTCAGGTAAATGTTACCAAAGATACTATGCTGAGGAAAACATGATGTATAGGCCACATGTACATATCAGTCCAAGTATCACAGGAAAAAAAAATTAAGTATTTTTAAATGAGATTTATTTAATAGAGGACATTGTTACACAGAGAGTAGAAAGCTCAGAGGGCATAAAAGGGATGCTGAAGTTACCCAGAGATAACTGTAGCAAGAGACTATGACCTTTAGGACTGAGAAACCAGAAGGAAGAGTAGACTTGCCAGAACCTAGGGGTTTAGAGGACAGATCCTGTAGGTTCCACGCTTGGACCTATGGATAGGAATATTATGGGTTAGACATTCAGATCTTTGAGGAGGGGCATCCACAGCTGTAACTCTAGCTGCCAAGACCAAGGTGCTACTGGCACCTCTGAGGAGCCTCTTTGTGGTTGGTAGCAGAAGACCAAAAGACTAGAGGCTAGAACTGGAGTTGGCTACTTGCTTTTGATGAAACACTGTCTGAAACTAAATGCAGGGAGGGAGTCATTTGTTTCAATTTCCTGGCTGCCCTTGGCAGAAATTAACAGTAAACTAGCTGACAAAGATATCTAAGAAATATAGTTTTTAAAATTCTAGACCCAGTAACTGTGCAGACTGTAGAAAAGTAGTGTCAGAGCTAAAATACAATAATGGTCAACAGGGGCATAGTCAAGTTGGAAGAAAACGAAGAAAGTTCAGAAGTCACTATAGGCAAAACTGGAGAGACATGGAGGATATTTATATAAGATATTCCCTGTTAGCTCAGATGGTAAAGAATCTGCCTGCAATGCAAAAGACCTTGGTTCAATCCCTGGGTCAAGAAGATCCCCTGGAGAAGGGCATTGCAACCCACTCCAGTATTCTTGCCTGGAGAATTCCATGGACAGAGCATAGAGTCACAAAAAGTTGGACATGACTAGGTGGCCAACAACTTGACTTTGAACCACAGCCACAGTGAAGGTCTATCCATTGAAGTCTCACAAGGTTACTGCCTCTCTAAACCAGACCAGTTTCCCCACTTTGTTAATAATATTAGTGTTACTTAATATTTCTTATGAACCTGTCTTGTTAGGATTGCTTACTCTCAGGAAGCAAGGTAAGCCACACTTTATAAAATACAAGTGAAACTAGAATAATCTGGAAGAAATAAGCCTTACAAGAGATGTGTGTGTTTCAAGGATAACTTTAACTGTCCTAGTAATTTCTATCACTACTGTTGTCATTTTCTCAGTTATAATATATGCATGTGTGCATGTGTGCTAAGTCACTTCAGTCATGTCCAACTCTTTGCAACCCCATGGACTGTAGTTGGCCAGCCTCCTCTGTCCATTGGTTTTCCCAGGCAAGAATACTGGAGTGGGTTGTCATTTCCTTCTTCAGAACAATTTCCTGACCCAGGGATCAAACCCTCGTCTCCAGTGTCTCCTGCATTGAGGGCAGATTATTTATTGCTGAGTCACTGCAAAGTCCAATGTATACCATTTAGACAATTCTTCCTGTTAAATAAAAAAAAGAAAATAAAATATTGAATCTTTTAGAAACATTAAGGATAAACTTGGAGGGAATGTAGGAACTTAAGTAAGTGGTTCAAAAACCAGGTCACAAAACTGCATTCAGTATGCTTGACTGATAGGTAAGAAATCACTCAAGACTAGAAATCTTACTTCCTAGATTGTGAGCAGTATACACTAAGGTAGAGGGGAAAGAACAGTATTACAGTATTTTTTTTTCTTTCTTTTAGTGTTTTTGTGTGTGTGTGTGTGTATGTGTTTTATTTTTTGGTTTGGTGTTTTGTTTGTTTGTTTGTTTTTCTTCCATACTGAAAAAAAAAAGTTTCTGGTATAATTTCTGGTTAAAAAACAAAAACTTTATTCAATGGTTGAAGAAGATAAAATTTTCCATGGAGCAAGAAGGCATGATCTTCTCTTCATTTAACAAAGAAGCATCTATTTCATTGAATGGTTTCTGTCAGCTCCTAAATGTAGTAGACTACACTGTGCCTTTTTGTTCACTCTCTGATCCCAGTTTATTTCATTAACTGCATATATTATAATAGATTTGTTTCCATCTCCTATACTGGAGTATAAGCTATGTGAAGACAAATGGCCCATCTCACTTGTTTAAAACAGTCTTCTCTGAACTCCCAGCAGAATGTCTAACATACTGGATAGTAAATATGTTTATTTTAAAATAAACTATCTACTTGGGCTAATAGTATTTCTAAAATACAGAAGTTATTATTTTCATATAGTTAGTGACTTTCCAATTCAATTATAATTTCATAAAAAAACTAAAATTTGTGCACAGTTCTATCAAAATTTATACAAGAAGAAAACAATTATAGAAATTTAAATTTGTACACATGAACATAACTGTTAGGGACATTAGAAAAAAGAAATCAGAGAACATGGCAGGAACTAACAGGATTATAAATGAAAATTTATGGGTAATTTTACAAAATAGAAAGTTTTTTGTAAATGTAATACAATTTCTTATTGAAGTGGAGGAAATGTACCAGAGAAAAGGAGCATCTAAAGGTTAAAATTTAGTGAATTGCTGTTGAGAACACGAGTTCAATTCAATAATTTAAAAACTCTGATAGATCATCACTATTAAAAACTCTGAGAGCTGAGTCAAACAATCAACAGTCATTTGTTTTAGTTTTCTGCTACTTGTTAGCATGGGGCCAAGCAATAGGACCAAAAATATGTAAGTTGCAGTGGTAGGAAAGCTGAAATATGGGGAACACCAGCAGTTCCAATAAATCCATCTAGACATCAGTGTACTTCTGCAATATACAAATGAGTCAATGAAGATCTTGTAGAAAAATTTGAAACTATGCTAATGCTTTCAGGTCCACATGATATAATCTAAGGTTTCCAATTTCAATGAGTTAAGTACTGAAAGCTGGTGCAACTGTTGGTGACTGTATCATAACAGTCACTGATGGTGACTGTTTCATTAAATATAACTTTTTTGCCAGATATTCTTTGTGTAAGCAAATACTTATTGCCTAAAGTACAATATTTTGTGTAAGAAAATGGAAGATAACCTACTGCTATCTGTTTAAAACTTATCTACCAATGAGTGTCATATGAATGCTGAGGGTATTTTATTTGGACAGGCTACCAAGCAGATGGCTTGTAAATTCCACGTGGAGTTAGATGTCATCACTAAGAGCTTTTTATTTATTTATTTTTAATTTTTAATTTATTTTTATTTTCTTTTTTTTTTTTACTAAGAGCTTTTCAAAAATATTTTAACTGAAGCATATTTTTGCTTTATAGTGTTTTAATAATTCTGGCTGTATAACAAAGTGATTTAATTATACATTGCTGTTGTTTTTGTTTAGGGACTAAGTTATGTCCAACCCTTTGTGACACCATGGACTGGAGCCCATCAGGTTCTTCTGCACATGGGATTTTCCAAGCAAGAATACTAGAGTTAGTTGCCCTTTTCTTTTCTGGAGGATCTTATCAATCCAGGGATCAAACTAGTGTCTCCTACATTGGAAGAAGGATTCTCTGCCATTGAAGCACCCGGGAAGCCCTTTGTGGAGAAGGCAATGCCACCCCACTCCAGTACTCTTGCCTGGAAAATCCCATGGACGGAGGAGCCTGGTAGACTCCAGTCCATGAGGTCGCTAAGAGTCGGGCACGACTGAATGACTTCACTTTCACTTTTCACTTTCATGCATTGGAGAAGGAAATGGCAACCCACTCCAGTGTTCTTGCCTGGAGAATCCCAGGGACGGAGGAGCCTAGTGGGCTGCTGTCTATGGGATCGCACAGAGTCGGACACGACTGAAGTGACTTAGCAGCAGCAGCATGTATATATATATATATCAGTTCAGTTGAGTCACTCAGTCGTGTCTGATTCTTTGCGACCCTACAGACGGCAGCACAACAGGCCTCCCTGTACATCACCAACTCCCGGAGCTTACTCATTCATGTCCATTGAGTCGGTGATGCCATCCAACCATCTAATACTCTGTTCTCTCCTTCTCTTCCTGCCTTCAAACAGCATCAGGGTGTTTTGCAATGAGTCAGTTCTTCCCAGCAGGTGGCCAGAATATTAGAGTTTCAGCTTCAGAAGCAGTCCTCCCAGTGAAAACTCAGGGATGATTTCCTTTACAATGGACTGATTAGCTTTACTTTCAGTCTAAGGGACTCTCAAGAGTCCTCTCCAACACCACAATTCAAAAGCATCAATTCTTCAGTGCTCAGCTTTCTTTATAGTCCAACTCTCACATCCATACTTGACTACTGGAAAAATTATAGCCTTGACTAGACAGACCTTTTTTGACAAAGTAATGTCTCTGCTTTTTAATATGCTGTCTAGGTTGGTCAAAACTTTTCTTCCAAAGAGTAAGCATCTTTTCACTTCATGGCTGCAGTCACCATTTGCAGTGATTTTGGAGCCCAAGAAAAAAGTCTGGCATTGTTTCCATCGTATCCACATCCATTTGCCATGAGGTGATAGGACCAGATGCCATGATCTTAGTTTTCTGAATGTTGAGTTTTAAGCCAACTTTATCATTCTCCTCTTTCACTTTCATCAATAGGCTCTTTAGTTCTTCTTTGCTTTGTGCCATAAGGGAGGTGTCACCTGCACATCTCAGGTTATTGATATTTCTCCTGGAAAACTTGACTCCAAGTGTGCTTCATCCAGCCTGGCATTTGGCATGAAGTATTCTGCACATAAGTTAAATAAGCATGGTGACAATGTACGAACCTGAAGTACAGGAGTACTTGAAGTAAGAGAGTACTGGTTCCAATTTGGAACCAGTCTGTTGTTCCATGTCTAGTTCTAACTGTTGCTTTTTGACCTGCATATGGATTTTTCAGGAGGCAGGTCAGGTGGTCTGGTATCCCCATATCTTTAAGAATTTTTGTTTGTTGTGATCCACACAGTCAAAGGTTTTGGCATAGTCAATAAAGCAGAGTAGAACTTTTTCTGGAACTCTCTTGTTTTTTTGACAATCTGACGGATGTTGGTAATTTGATCTCTGGTTCATCTGCCTTTTCTAAGTCCAGCTTGAACATCTGGAAGTTCATGGTTCATGTACTGTTGAAGCCTAGCTTGGAAAATTTTGAGCATTACTTTGCTAGCATGTGAGATTAGTGCAGTTTTGCAATATTTTGAACATTCTTTGGCATTGTTTTTCTATTTGGTTGGAATGAAAACTGACTTTTTCCAGTCTTATAGCCACTGCTAAGTTTTCCAAATTTGCTGGCATGTTGAGTGCAGAACTTTAACATCAACATCTTTTAGGATTTGAAATAGATCAACTGAAATAGCTCAATTCCATCACCTCCACTAGCTTTTATCGTAGTGATGCTTCCTAATGCCCACTTGACTTCACACTCCAGGATATCTAGCTCCAGGTGAGTGATCACACCATCATGGTTATCTGGGTCATGAAGATCTTTTTTTGTATAGTTCTGTGTATTCTTGACACCTCTTCTTAAAACTTCTGCTTCTGTTAGGTCTATAACATTTCTGTCCTTTATTGTGCTCATCTTTGCATGAAATGTTCCCTTGGTATCTCTAATTTTCTTGAAGAGATATCTAGAGATCTTTCCCATTCTGTTTTTTCCTCTATTTCTTTGCATTGATCACTGCAGAAGGCTTTCTTATATCTCCTTGCTATTCTTTGGAACTCTGCATTCAAATGGGTAAAGCTTTCCTTTTCTCCTTTGCCTTTTGTGTCTTCTTTTCTCAGCTATTTGTAAGGCTGCCTTGGTCAATCATTTTGTCTTTTTGCTTTTCTTTTTCTTGGGGATGGTCTTGATCACTGCTTCATGTACAATGTCATGACCTCCATCCACAGTTCATCAGGCACTCTTTCTGTCAGATCTAATCCCTTGAATCTATTTGTCTTTCCACTGTATAATCATAAGGTAATGATTAGGTCATACCTGAATGGTCTAATGGTTTTCTCCACTTTCTTCAATTTCAGTCTGAATTTGGCAGTAAGGAGTTCATGTTCTGAGCCACAGTCAGCTCCCAGTCTTGTTTTTGATGACTGTATAGAGCTTCTCCATTTTTGGCTGTAAAGAATATAATCAATCTGACTTTGGTATTGACCATCTGGTGATGTCCATGTGTAGAGTCTTCTCTTGCGTTATTGGAAGAGGGTGTTTGCTATGACCAGTTCATTCTCTTGGCACAACTCTGTTAGCTTTTGACCTGCTTCATTTTGTACTCCAAGGCCAAATTTGCCTGTTACTCCAGGTGTTTCTTGACTTCCTACTTTTGTCTTCCAATCACCTATAATGAAAAGGACATCTTTTTTTTGGATGTTAGTTCTAGAAGGTCTTGTAGGGTCTTCATAGAAATGTTCAACTTCAGCTTCTTCAGCATTATTCATTGGGGCATAGATTTAATTACTGTGATACTGAGTGGTTTAACTTGGAAATAAATACAGATCATTCTGTCGTTTTTGAGACTGCATCCAAGTACTGCATTTCAGACTCTTTTGTTGACTAAGATGGCTACTCCATTTCTTCTAAGGGATTCTTAGATATTATGATCATCTGATTTTATTTTATTTTTTTTGATCATCTGATTTAAATTCAGCCATTCCAGTCCATTTTAGTTCACTGATTCCTAAAATGACAACGTTCACTCTTGCCATCTCTTGTTTGACCACTTCCAATTTGCATTGATTCATGGACCTAACATACCAGGTTCCAATTCAATATTGCTCTTTACAGCATTGGAGCTTGCTTCCGTCACCAATCACATCCACAACTGGGTGTTTTTTTTGCTTTGGCTCTGTCTCTTCATTCTTTCTGGAGTTGTTTCCCCGCTGATCTCCAGTAGCTTATTGGGCACTTACTGAACTGGGGAGTTCATCTTTCAGTGTCCTATCTTTTTCCCTTTTCATACTGTTCATGGGGTTCTCAAGGCAAGAATCCTGAACTTGTTTGCCATTCCCTTCTCCAGTGGACCACGTTTTGTCTGAAATCTCCACTATGAACCCGTCCATCTTGGGTTGCCCTACACAGCATGGCTCATAGTTTAATTGAGTTAGACAAGGCTGTGTTCCATGTGATCAGATTGGTTAGATTCCTGTGACTGTGATTTTCATATCTCTGCTCGCTGATGAGAAGGATAAGAGGCTTATGGAAGTTTCCTGATGGGCGAGACTGACTGATGGGGAAACTGGGTCTTGTTCTGATGGGCAGAGCCATGCTCAGTAAAACTTTAATCCTATACATAGATAGATAGATAGATAGATAGGTAGGTAGGTAGGTAGATATACATGCATATACATATAAATACATTTTAAAATATTCTTTCAGTTTTATCATAGGATATTGAATATAGTTCTATACTCTGAAGCAGGATCTTATTGTTTATCCATTTCATGATAATGGCTTACATCTGCTAACCTCAACCTCCCACTCTATTCCTCCCTCAAGGCCCTTTCTCCTTGGCAAATATAAGTGTGTTTCTTTGTCTATGAGTCTATTTATTCTTCATAGATAGGTTCATGTATGCCATTATTTAGGTTCCACAAATGATATCATATGATATTTGTCTTTCTCTTTCTAACTTACTTCACTTAGTATGATAATCTCCAGTTGTATCTATTTTGCCACAAGTGGAATTATTTTATTCATTTTTTTTTGGCTAAGTAATATTGTATCAAATACATGTACCATCTTCTTTATTCATCCAACTGTCGATGGACATTTAAGGTTTTTCCATAATTCATATTTCATATTGTGAATAGTGCTGCTATCAAACTGGGAGCACTTGCATTTTTAGAGTAGAGTTTTGTCTGAATATGTTTAGTAGTGGGATTAACGAATCATATAGTAATTCTTGAGACTGCAAGGAGATCCAACCAGTCCATCCTAAAGGAGATCAGTCCTGGGTGTTCATTGGAAAAACTGATATTGAAGCTGAAATTCCAATAATTTGGCCACCTGATGTGAAGAGCGGACTTATTTGAAAAGACCCTGATGCTGGGAAAGATTGAGGGCAGGAGGAGAAGGGGACAACAGAGGATGAAATGGTTGGATGGCATCACCGACTCAATGGACAAAGGTTTGGCTGGACTCCAGGAGTTCGCAATGGATAGGGTAGCCTGGCGTGCTGTGGTTCATGGGGTTGCAAAGAGTGGGACAAGACTGAGATACTGAACTGAACTGATAGTAATGCTATTTTTACTTAATAAGGAACCTCCATACTGTTCTTCATAGTGGCTTTAGCTTACATTTCTATCAACAGTGGAAGAAGTATTCCCCTTTCTCAGCATCCTCTCCAACATTTACTTGTTTTTAAGGATTACCATTATGACTGGTGTGAGGTGCTACCTCAGTGTAGTTTTCATTTGCATTTCTCTAGAAATTAGCAATGCTGAACATCTTTTCAAGTGTCTAATGTCCATCTTAGGTATTCTTTGGAGAAATGGCTCTTTAAGTCTTTTGCTCATTTTTTGATTGGGTTGTTTGCTTTTTTTATTGTTGAGTTGTATAAGCTGTTTGTGTATTTTGCAAATTAATTCTTTGTTGGTCACATTATTTGCCAATATTCTCACCATTAACCAAAATAAAAACTAAAAACTGTTTTAAGTTCAATAAAGTGGCACAACCCAAGCAAATTTTACTCTGTTTCCACATTTACTTTCCAGACTGTGAGATTATAGTAGTTATATCACATTTCCATGATGATCTTAGCATGGGTGCTTTATAAATCTTTCATGGCAGTCTTACAGACAAACAGGCTATGCATATTTATATACATAGTACTTAATTTATAATTAAGTAAATATATAACATTATTAACATCTTTTCTTAGAGAACATTTTTACTGATTAGTGTCAATTTGAAGGATATTTCAGGCATGCTTTCAACTGATATGTTTGTGTGCTCAGTTGCTTCGGTCATGTCTGACTCTTTGCAATCCTGTGGACTATAGACTGCCAGACTCCCCTGCCCATGGGATTTCCTGGGCAAGAATACTGGTGATGGTTGCCATTTCCTCCTCTGGGGTATCTTCCCAACCTAGGGATCAAACTCACATCTCCTGCATTGCAGGTGAATTCTTCTCCGACTGAGCCACCTGTCACCCTTTCAATTGGTAATAATCAGCATTTATACCAATCACACTAAGAAATATTTATTGAATTATTGGTTTTCCCAGAGCTGGCAGAAGTATAGAATTCATTGAAATAAAAAGCTATGATTGGCCTTTATTTTACTAGGCTAGGGAAACGATTCAATTACAACCAAATAATTTAATAGATGTTAAATTAGACCCTCAGAAAATTCTTCAATGATCATTAGACTAGATTAGATGGTCTTCTTATATGTTTCATTGTATGCCTTATAATGCTTAAGTATTGGGGTTTTTAAAATATCTTTTCTCTTAAGGATATCTTAAGGATAAAAGATAAAAGACAAGATAACTCTTAAGGATATCTTAAAATAAGAATATTTAAGAACAAGAAGTATTTTATTTTTGTTAAAATCTGAATCTGTCTCCCTAACCCACCAATCCTCACATAGTGTGTATTTAACGTGTGTTTACTGATTAATTAACTTGATATAATTCTAGACATAAAGCCTTTGTATCTTATTATGCCTACTCTAATATTAATCACTTTTCTTTATTAGAACTGATGACTAGGTTTGTCATATTAAAAATACATGAATTTATGTTTGTTTTTAAGGCTTTACTTACTTGCACTGATCATACAGAGATCTTCCTGAAAACCATGTTTCAATCCAAAAAAATACAAGATATCCACATTTCAGTGATTCTTCTTGATTCCACTCTTAGTGACAGAAATACTAGGTACACATAGTCTCATAGATTATACAAATGAAAATAAAATGTATTAACTAGCAATATTTTATAGCCATTGGTTATATATTTGAGACCAAGTAAATTAGAGGCATTATTTTCTCTCAAAATTAGGGCAAACAATCTACTGTAAAATTGGCCTGATATTTTAATCTTTTTCTTGTTATGAGAACATTTAAAATCTACTCTATATCAGCTTTCAAATATACAGTGCACTATTATTAATGTGGTCACAATGCTGTATGCTACATCCTTATGACATGTTCATGAATCAGAAGAATCAATATAATGAAAATGAGCATACTAACCAAAGCAATCTATAGATTCAATGTAATCCCTATCAAGCTAACAATGGTATTTTTCACAGAGCTAGAACAAATAATTTCACAATTTGTATGGAAATACAAAAAGCCTTGAATGGCCAAAGCAATCTTGAAAAAGAAAAATGGAACTGGAGGAATCAACCTACCTGACTTCTGGTTCTACTACAAAGCCGCAGTCATCAAGACAGTATGGTACTGGCACAAAGACAGAAATACAGATCAATGGAACAAAATAGAAAGCCCAGAGATAAAGCCACACACCTAGGGACACCTTATTTTTGGATGTTAGTTCTAAACGATCTTGTGGGTCTTCATAAAACCGTTCAACTTCAATTTCTTCAGCGTTACTCGTTGGGGCATTGGGACATAGACTTGGATAACTGTGATATTGACTAGTTTGCCTTGGATACGAAAGAGATCATTCTGTCGTTTTGGAGATTGCATCCAAGTACTGCATTTCAGACTCTTTTGTTGACCATGATGGCTACTCCATTTCTTCTGAGGGATTCCTGCCCGCAGTAGTAGATGTAATGGTCATTTGAGTTCAACTCACCCATTCCAGGCCATTTTAGTTCGCTGATTGCTAGAATGTCAACATTCACCTTTGCCATCTCTTGTTCGACTACTTCCAATTTGCCTTGATTCATGGACCTGACATTCCAGGTTCTTATGCAATATTGCTCTTTACAGCATCAGATCTTGCTTCTATCACCAGTCACATCCACAACTGGGCATTGTTTTAGCTTTGGCTCCATCCCTTCATTCTTTCTAGAGTTATTTCTCCACTGATCTCCAGTAGCATATTGGGCACCTACCAAACTGGGGAGTTCCTCTTTTGGTTTCCTATCATTTTGCCTTTTCCTACTGTTCATGGGGTTCTCAAGGCAAGAATACTTAAGTGGCTTGCCATTCCCTCCTCCAGTGGACCACATTCTGTCAAGCCTCTCCACCATGACCCGCCCGTCTTGGGTTGCCCAGCAGGCATGGCTTGGTTTCATTGAGTTAGACAAGGCTGTGGTCCTAGTGTGAGTAGATTGACTAGTTTTCTGTGAGTATGGTTTCAGTGTGTCTGCCCTCTGATGCCCTCTTGCAACACTTACCATCTTACTTGGGTTTCTCTTACCTTGGCATGGGGTATCTCTTCACGGCTGCTCCAGCAAAGCACAGCTGCTGTTATTACCTTGGACCAGGTGTATCTCCTTATCACCACCGTTCCTGACCCTCAACGTGGGATAGCTCCTCTAGGCCCTCCTGTGCCTGCAGCCACCACTCTTCGGTTGCTCCTCAGAGCCGCCAGCCCTGGCCTCGGGTGTGGGTGGCTCCTCCCAGCTGCCGCCCCAGCCTTGGGCTCCGGGTGGCTCCTCAAGGTCACTGCCCCCAGCCTCAGACAAAAGGTGGCTTCTCCTGGCCGCCCCTGACCTCAGACGTGGGGTGTCTCCTGCCAGCCGCTACCCCTGACCTTGGACACAGGGTAGCTCCTCTCAGCGGTTCCTGCGCCGTAGCAGCCTGGCACTATAAGCCGCTGCCCCTGACCTTGGATGTGGGGTATCTCCTCTTCAACGTGCTTAGTGAGCCAGCCCACAGCTGCCTGTGCTTAGTGAGCTGGCTCGCAGCCACCCACGCTTAATGTCCTTTTCATTATAGGGGATTGGAATGCAAAAGTAGGAAGTCAAGAAACACCTGGAGTAACAGGCAAATTTGGCCTTGGAATGCAGAATGAAGCAGAGCATAGAATAATAGAGTTTGGCCAAGAAAATGCACTGGTCATACCAAACATCCTTTTCCAACAACACAAGAGAAGACTCTACACATGGACATAACCAGATGGTCAAAACTGAAATCAAATTCACCATATTCTTTGCAACCAAATATGGAAAAGCTCTATACAGTCAACAAAAACAAGGAGCTGACTGTGGCTCAGATCATGAACTCCTTATTACCAAATTCAGACTCAAATTGAAGAAAGTAGGGAAAACCGCTAGACCATTCAGGTATGACCTAAATCAAATCCTTTATGATTATACAGTGGAAGTAAGAAATATATTTAAGGACTTAGATCTGATAGAAAGAGTGCCTGATGAAATATGGAATGAGATTTGTGACATTGTACAGGAGACAGGGATCAAGACCATCCCCATGGAAAAGAAATGCAAAAAAGCAAATGGCTGTCTGGGGAGGCTTCAGAAATAGTTGTGAAAAGGAGAGAGGCGAAAAGCAAAGGAGAAAAGGAAAGATATAAGCATCTGAATGCAGAGTTCCAAAGAATATTAGGAAGAGATAAGAAAGCCTTCTTCAGTGATCAATGCAAAGAAATAGAGGAAAACAACAGAATGGGAAAGACTAGAGATCTCTTCAAGAAAATGAGAGATACCAAGGGAACATTTCATGCAAAGATGGGCTTGATAAAGGACAGAAATGGTCTGGACCTAACAGAAGCAGAAGATATTAAGAAGAGGTGGCAAGAATACCCAGAAGAACTGTACAAAAAAGATCACGACCCAGATAATCATGATGATGTGATCACTCTTCTAGAGCCAGACATCTCGGAATGTGAAGTCAAGTGGGCCTGAGAAAGCATCAGTATGAACAAAGCTAGTGGAGGTGATGGAACTCCAGTGGAGCTGTTTCAAATCCTGAAAGATGATGCTGTAAAAGTGCTTCACTCAACATGCCAGCAAGTTTGGAAAACTCAGCAGTGGCCACAGGACTGGAAAAGGTCAGTTTTCATTCCAATTCCAAAGCAAGGCAATGCAAAAGAGTGCTCAAAATACTGCACAATTGCACTCATCTCACATGCTAGTAAAGTAATGCTCAAAATTCTCCAAGCCAGGTTTCAGCAATACGTGAACCATGAACTCCCTGATGTTCAAGCTGGTTTTAGAAAAGGCATAGGAACCAGAGATCAAATTGCCAACATCCACTGGATCATGGAAAAAGCAACAGAGTTCCAGAAAAAGATCTATTTCTGCTTCATTGACTATGCCAAGTCCTTTGACTTGTGGATCACAATAAACTGTGGAAAATTCTGAAAGAGATGGGAATACCAGACCACCTAACTTGCCTCCTGAGAAATTTGTATGCAGGTCAGGAAGGAACAGTTAGAACTGGACATGGAACCACAGACTGGTTCCAAATAGGAAAAGGAGTATGTCAAGGCTGTATATTGTCACCCTGCTTATTTAACTTACATGCAGAGAACATCATGAGAAACGCTGGACTGGAAAAAAACACAAGCTGGAATCAAGATTGCTGGGAGAAATATCAATAACCTCAGATATGCAGATGACACCACCCTTATGGCAGAAAGGGAAGAGGAACTCAAAAGCCTCTTGATGAAAGTGAAAGAGGAGAGTGAAAAAGTTGGCTTAAAGTTCTACACTCAGAAAACGAAGATCATGGCATCTGGTCCCATCACTTCATGGGAAATAGATGGGGAAACAGTAGAAACAGTGGCAGACTTTATTTTTTTGGGCTCCAAACTCACTGCAGATGGTGATTGTAGCCATGAAATTAAAAGACACTTACTGCTTGGATGAAAAGTTATGACCAACCTAGATAGCATATTCAAAACCAGAGACATTACTGTGCCAACTAAGATCCGTCTAGTCAAGCCTATGGTTTTTCCTGTGGTCATGTATGGATGTGAGAGTTGGACTGTGAAGAAGGCTGAGTGCTGAAGAATTGATGTTTTTGGAATGTGGTGTTGGAGAAGACTCTTGAGGGTCCATTGGACTGCAAGGAGATCCAACCAGTCCATTCTGAAGGAGATCAACCCTGGGGTTTCTTTGGAAGGAATGATGCTAAAGCTGAAACTCCAGTACTTTGACCACCTCATGCAAAGAGTTGACTCATTGGGAAAGACTCTGATGCTGGGAGAGATTGGGGGCAGGAGGACAAGGGGACGACCGAGGATGAGATGGCTGGATGGCATCATGGACTCGATGGATGTGAGTCTGAGTGAACTCTGGAAGATGGTGATGGACAGGGAGGCCTGGCATGCTGCGATTCATGGGGTTGCAAAGAGTCGGACACGACTGAGCGACTGAACTGAACTGATGGACACCTTATTTTTGACAAAGGACGCAAGAATATACAATGGATTAAAGACAATCTCTTTAACAGGTGGTGCTGGGAAAACTGGTCAACTACTTGTAAAAGAATGAAACCAGAACAATTTCTAACACCATTCATAAAAATAAACTCAAAATGGATTAAAGATCTAAATGTAAGGCCAGAAACTATAAAACCCCTAGAGGAGAACATAGACAAAACACTCTCTGACATACATCACAGCAGATCCTCTATTACCCACCTCCCAGAAACTGGAAATAAAAGCAAAAATAAACAAATGGGACCTAATTAAAATTAAAAGCTTCTGTACAACAAATGAAACTATAAGCAAGTTGAAAAGACAACCTTCACGATGGGAGAAAGTAATAGCAAAGGAAGCAACTGACAAACAACTAATCTAAAAAGTATACAAGCAACATATGCAGCTCAATTCCAGAAAAATAATTGACCCAATCAAAAAATGGGCCAATGAACTAAATAGACATTTCTCCAAAGAAGGCATATGAATGTCTAACAAACACATGAAAAGGTGCTCAACAACACTCATTGTCAGAGAAATGCAAATCAAAACCACAATGAAATACCATTTCACACCATTCAGAATGGCTGCAATCCAAAAGTCTACAAGCAATAAATGCTGGAGAGGGTGTGGAGAAAAGGGAATACTCGTACACTGTAGGAGGGAATGCAAACTAGTACAGTCACTATGGAGAACAGTGTGGAGATTCCTTAGAAAACTGGAAATACATTTGAATCAGTTCTAATAATGTGGATGGAACTGGAGCCGATTATACAGAGTGAAGTAACCAGAAAGAAAAACACCAATACAATATACTAACACATATATATGGAATTTAGAAAGATGGTAACGATAACCCTGTATGCAAGACAGCAAAAGAGACACAGATGTATAGAACAGTCTTTTGGACGGTGAGAGAGGGAGAGGATGGGGTGATTTGGGAGAATGACATTGAAACATGTATAATATCATAAATGAAACAAATCTCCAGTCCAGGTTTGATGCATGATACTGGATGCTTGGGGCTGGTACACTGGAAAGACCCAGAGGAATGGTATGGGGAGGGAGGAGGGAGAGGGGTTCTGATGAGGAACACTTGTATACCTGTGGTGGATTCATGGTGATGTATGGCATTACCAATACAAAATTGTAAAGTAATTAGCTTCCAATTAAAACAAATAAATTTATATTAAAAATAAATAAAACTGAAAATTTGAACTTTTTTATTGCCTTCATCCATTTGTCCTGCCTCTTCCCACAACCCCCACTTCTGGCAACTACCAATCTATCCTCTGTATCCATGAACTCAATTTTTTTTTCTTAATTTCCAAATATAAGTGAAATTTTACAGTGCTTGTCTATCTGACATTCATGTAGCATAATGTATCCAAGGTCTGTCCATATTATTACAAATGGAGACTGTCTTCCTTTCTCTTCATTGAATAATATTCCACTGTGTAAATATACACAGGGTGTATATTTGGTTGTTTAGATGGTAAAGAATCTGCCTGCAATGCAGGAAACCTGGGTTTAATCCCTGAATCGGGAAGATCCCTTGGAGAAGAAAATGGCAACAAATTCTAGTAATCTTGCCTGGAAAAGTCCATGGACAGAGGAGTCTGAGGGCTACAGTCCATGGGGTCACAAACAGTTGGACACAACTGAGCAAATAACAATTTAGTGTATATATACAATATTTTCTTTATCCATTCTTCTCTCAAAGCATTCTTATTTCCATGTCTCATGTGTTGCAAATAATGCTACAATGAACATGAGGATACGTATCTTTTCAAATTAGTGTTTTTTTTTTTCTTCAGATGAATACTCAGAAATGAAATTGCTGAATCATACAGCAGTTCTATACTTAATATTCTGAGGCTCCTTCACTAAGTTTTCCATGATGGACACACCAATATATATTCCCACTATCAGTGGACAAGTCTTATCATTTCTCCATATCATTGCTGACTCCTTTTATATCTTGTCTTTTTGAATAACAACTATTCTAACAGGTGCGAGGCAATATACTATTATGGTTGTGATTTGCAGTTCCCTAATTAATAATTCTGAGTATATTTTCCTCTTGGCTGTGTATCTTTATAAAAAATATGTTTAGGTCCTCTGTTATTTTTTAATCAAATAACTAGTTTTTTTACCTAGCTTTATTCTTTTGATGTTTTGCAGTTTTTCCCAGTACAATTTATTGGAAAAAAAAAAAGGTGTAATTTCCTCCTTCAATAGTCTCAGCTCCTAATTATGTTAATTGGCATGCATTTATTCATGCGCTTTTTGTACCATTTATCTGGTTTTTTTTTTTTTTTGTTGTTGTTGTTGTTTTAACCAATACCATACAGTTTGGATCATTATAGTGTTGTCATATGGTTTGAAATCAGGAAAGCCTCCAGTTGTGTACTTTTTTCTCAAGATAGCTTTGATTAAACAGGTTCTTTTGTGATTTATCAGGTTCTTTTGTGATTTCATAAAAAAATTTAGCTTGTTCTATTACTATGAAAAATACTCTTGGAACGTTGATAAAGATTGCTTTGAATATTACAGAAATTTTAAAAATACTGATTCTTCCAACCCATGAGCCCAGAATACCTTTGCACTGATGTTTGCCTTTTACAGTCTCAACAGTGTTCTGTACTTATATCCTGTTTGTTATTTTTTTTCCTAGGTACTTTATTTTACTTTGTAGATGAAATTGTAAATGGAATTATTTTCTCAATTTCTCTTTGTTAATTTTTTTATTAGTGTATGAAAATACAACATATTTTTGCCTGCTGAGCTAGTACTGTGCAAATATACTGAATTCATTATTTAGGGTTTTCTGTATGTAATACTGGAGAAGGGAATGGAAAGCCACGTAAGTATTCTTGCCTTGAGGACCCCATGAACAGTATGAAAAGGCAAAATGATAGGATACCGAAAGAGGAACTCCACAGGTCATTAGGTGCCCAATATGCTACTGGAGATCAGTGGAGAGATAACTCCAGAAGAATGAAGGGATGCAGTCAAAGCAAAAACAATACACAGCTGTGGATGTGACTGGTGATAGAAGCAAGATCCGATGCTGTAAAGAGCAATATTGCATAGGAATCTGGAATGTCAAGTCCATGAATCAAGGCAAATTGGAAGTAGTCAAACAAGAGATGGCAAGAGTGAACGTCGACATTCTAGGAATCAGTGAACTAAAATGGACTGGAATGGGTGAATTTAACTAAGATGACCATTATATCTACTACTGCAGACAGGAATCCCTCAGAAGAAATGGAGTAGCCATCATGGTCAACAAAAGAGTCTGAAATGCAGTACTTGGATTCAATCTCAAAAATGACAGAATGATCTCTGTTCATCTCCAAACCATTCAATATCACAGTTATCCAAGTCTATGCCCCAATGCCCCAATGAGTAACGCTGAAGAAACTGAAGTTGAATGGTTTTATGAAGACCTACAAGAGCATTTAGAACTAACACCCAAAAAATATGTCCTTTTCATTACAGGGGACTGGAATGCAAAAGTAGGAAGTCAAGAAACACCTGGAGTAACAGGCAAACTTGGCCTTGGAATGCAGAATGAAGCAGAGCAAAGACTAATGGAGTTTTTCCAAGAAAATGCACTGGTCATAGTAAACACCCTCTTCCAACAACACAAGAGAAGACTCTACACATGGACATCACCAGATGGTCAAAACTGAAATCATATTAATTATATTATTTGCAACCAAATATGGAAAAGCTCTATACAGTCAACAAAAACAAGACAAGGAGCTGACTGTGGCTCAGATCATGAACTCCTTATTACCAAATTCAGACTCAAATTGAAGAAAGTAGGGAAAACCGCTAGACCATTCAGGTATGACTTAAATCAAATCCTTTATGATTATACAGTGGAAGTAAGAAATATATTTAAGGACTGAGATCTGATAGATAGAGTGCCTGATGAAATATGGAATGAGGTTTGTGACATTGTACAGGAGACAAGCACCAAGACCATCCCCATGGAAAAGAAATGCAAAAAAGCAAATGGCTGTCTGGGGAGGCTTTAGAAATAGTTGTGAAAAGGAGAGAGGCGAAAAGCAAAGGAGAAAAGGAAAGATATAAACATCTGAATGCAGAGTTCCAAAGAATATTAGGAAGAGATAAGAAAGCCTTCTTCAGTGATCAATGCAAAGAAATAGAGGAAAACAACAGAATGGGAAAGACTAGAGATCTCTTCAAGAAAATGAGAGATACCAAGGGAACATTTCATGCAAAGATGGGCTCGATAAAGGACAGAAATGGTCTGGACATAACAGAAGCAGAAGATATTAAGGAGAGGTGGCAAGAATACACAGAAGAACTGTACAAAAAAGATCTTCACGACCCAGATAATCATGATGATGTGATCACTCTTCTAGAGCCAGACATCTTGGAATGTGACGTCAAGTGGGGTGAGAAAGCATCAGTATGAACAAAGCTAGTGGAGGTGATGGAATTCCAGTGGAGCTGTTTCAAATCCTGAAAGATGATGCTGTGAAAGTGCTGCACTCAACATGCCAGCAAGTTTGGAAAACTCAGCAGTGGCCACAGGACTGGAAAAGGTCAGTTTTCATTCCAATTCCAAAGAAAGGCAATGCCAAAGAATGCTCAAACTACCGCACAATTGTACTCATCTCACATGCTAGTAAAGTAATGCTCAAAATTCTGCACGCCAGGCTTCAGCAATACATGAACTGTGAACTCCCTGATGTTCAAGCTGGTTTTAGAAAAGGCATAGGAACCAGAGATCAAATTGCCAGCATCCACTGGATCATGGGAAAAGCAAGAGGGTTCCAGAAAAAGATCTATTTCTGCTTCATTGACTATGCCAAATTCTTTGACTGTGGGGATCACAATAAATTATGGAAAATTCTGAAAGAGATGGGAATACCAGACCACCTGACCTGCCTCTTGAAAAATCTGTATGCAGGTCAGGTAGCAACAGTTAGAACTGGACATGGAACCACAGACTGGTTCCAAATAGGAAAAGGAGTATGTCAAGGCTGTATATTGTCACCCTGCTTATTTAACTTCTATGCAGTTTACATCATGAGAAATGGTGGATTGGAAGAAGCACAAGCTGGAATAAAGATTGCAGGGAGAAATATCAATAACCTCAGATATGAAGATGACACCACCCTTATGGCAGAAAGTGAAGAGGAGCTAAAAAGCCTCTTGATGAAAGTGAAAGAGGAGAGTGAAAAAGTTGGCTTAAAGCTCAACATTCAGAAAAAGATCATGGCATCAATCCCATCACTTCATGGGAAATAGATGGGAAAACAGTAGAAACAGTGTCAGACTTTATTTTGGGGGCTCCAAAATCACTGCAGATGGTGACTGCAGCCATTAAATTAAACGATGCTTACTGCTTGGAAGAAAAGTTATGACCGTCCTACATAGTATATTCAAAAGCAGAGACATTACTTTGCCAACTAAGGTCCATCTAGTCAAGGCTATGATTTTTCCTGTGGTCACGTATGGATGTTAGAGTTGGACTGTGAAGAAGGCTGAGTGCCGAAGAACTGATGCTTTTGAATGGTGGTGTTGGAGAAGACCCTTGAAAGTCCCTTGGACTGCAAGGAGATCCAACCAGTCCATACTGAAGGAGATCAGCCATGGGATCTCTTTGGAAGGAATGATGCTAAAGCTGAAGCGCCAGTACTTTGGCCACCTCTTGCGAAGTGTTGACTCATTGAAAAAGACTCTGATGCTGGGAGAGATTGGGCGCAGGAGGAGAAGGGGACGACCGAGGATGAGATGGCTGGATGGCATCACAGACTCGATGGACGTAGTCTGAGTGAACTCTGGAAGATGGTGATGGACAGGGAGGCCTGGCGTTCTGTGATTCATAGGGTCGCAAAGAGTCGGACATGACTGAGTGACTAAACTGAACTGGACTGCAAAAATAACAGTTTTAATTCTTCAATTTATATCTTTGTTTTTGCATTTCTTGCCAAATTTCTCTGGCAAAGACTTCCAATACTATGTTGAATAAACATGACAAGAGTGGGCATCCTTATCTTATTCCTGACCTTAGAGGGACAGCTTTCTGCTTTCCACTATTGAGTGTGATGTTAGCTGTGAGCTTGTCATACATTTTATCACACCCAACTTCTTTCAAGTTTTTGAATGGATGTTGAATTTTTTTAGTGGTTTCTCTATCTGCTGATGATTTCAAATAATATTTAAAATTTTTATTTTATATTGGAATATAGCTGATTAACAACATTGTATTAATTTCGGGGGTCCAGAAAAGTCATTCAGATATACGTGAATCTATTCTTTTTCAAATTGTTTTTCCATTTAGGCTACTATAAACAATTGCAGAAGCAACAAGTAGAATTGGACATGGAACAACAGACTGGTTCCAAATAGGAAAAGGAGTACATCAAGGCTGTATATTGTCACCCTGCTTATTTAACTTCTATGAAGAGTACATCATGAGAAACGCTGGACTAGAAGAAGCACAAGCTGGAATCAAGATTGCAGGGAGAAATATCAATAACCTCAGATATGCAGATGACACCACCCTTATGGAAGAAAGTGAAGAGGAGCTAAAAAGCCTCTTGATGAAAGTGAAAGAGGAGAGCGAAAAAGATGGCTTAAAGCTCAACATTCAGAAAACGAAGATCATGGCATCAGGTCCCATCCCTTCATGGGAAATAGATATTGAAACAGTAGAAACATTGTCAGACTTAATTTTGGGGGGCTTCAAAATCACTGCAGATGGTGATTGCAGCCATGAAATTAAAAGACACTTACTGCTTGGAAGAAAAGTTGCTATACTTTTTAGTATATTCAAAAGCAGAGACATTACTTTGCCAACTAAGTTCCATCTAGTCAAGTCTACGGTTTTTCCAGTAATCATGTATGGATGTGAGAGTTGGACTATGAAGAAGGCTGAGTGCCGAAGAATCGATGCGTTTGAACTGTGGTGTTGGAGAGGACTCTTGAGAGTCCCTTGGACTGCAAGGAGATCCAACCAGTTCATTCGGAAAGAGATCAGCCCTGGGATTTCTTTGGAAGGAATGATGCTAAAGTTGAAGCTCCAGTACTTTGGACAACTCATGCGAAGAGTTGACTCATTGCAAAAGACTCTGATGCTGGGAGGGATTGGGGGCAGGAGGAGAAGGGGACGACCGAGGATGGGATGGCTGGATGGCATCATGGACTCGATGGACATGAGTCTGAGTGAACTCCGGGAGATGATGATGGACAGGGAGGCCTGGCGTTCTGTGATTCATGGGGTCCAAAGAGTCGGACACGACTGAGCGACTGAACTGAACTGAAACAATTGCTCAGAATTATCTATGCTATACAATAGGTCATTGTTGGTTACCTATTTTAAATATAGCAGTGTATACATGTCCATCCCAAATTCCCAATCTATCCCTCCCCCACTGGTAACCGTAAATTCTATCTCTAAGTCTGTTTTTCTTTTGTAAATAAGTTCATTTGTATCCTTTCTTTTAGATTCTGCATATAAGGGATATCATATAACTCTGACTTCATTCATATGACAATTTCTAGGTTCATTCATGTCTCTGAAATTGGCAATATTTCACTCTTTTTATGGTTAATATTTCATTATATAAAATATAAATATTTCATTATATATATGTAAAACACTTTCTTTATCAATTCCTCTGTTAATGGATATTTAGCTTGTTTGCATGTCCTAGCTGTTGTAAATATTCCTTCAGTGAGCATAGAGATGCATGTATTTGTGGAGTTATGTTTTTTTCTGGGCATAAGCCCAGGAGTGGGATTGCTGTGTCATATGGTAATTCTATTTTTGGTTTTTAAAGGAATCCTTATATTTTTCTCCGTAGTGGCTGTTCCAATTTACATTTCTGACAAAAAATGTGAGAGGATTTCCTTTTCCCCATACCCTCTCCAGCACTTATTGCTTGTAGATTTTTTAATAATGACCATTCTGAACAGTGTGAGGTGATGATACTTTGTTGTAGCTTTGATTTGCATTACTCTAATAAGTCTCTCTGGTGAATCAGGGGTGAAAAATCTGCCTGGATTGCAGTAGACATGGGTCATTCCTGAATCATGAAGATCCCCTGGAGAAGGAAATGGGAGTCCTTAAGTATTTTTGCCTGGAAAATATGGAGAGGAGCCTGGCGGGCTACAGTCTATGGTGTTACAAAGAATCAGACACGACTTAATAACACCAATACTTAGTGATGATGAGTATCTATTCATGTGCCTCTTGGCCACCTGTATGTCTTCTCTGGAGAAAAATCTATTTAGGTCTTCTGCCAATTTTTTGCTTGGATTGTTTGTTTTGATATTAAGCCTCATGAGCAGTTTGAATATTATGGAGATTAATCGCTTGTCAGTTGCTCTATTTACAAATATTTTCTTCCATTTTATGGGTCACTTTTCATTTTGTTGATGATTTCCTTTGGTGTGAAAAAGGTTTTAAGTTTAATTAATTCTCATTCTTTTAGTTTAGTTTTTTTTTTTTTTTATGTAGGTCAGAAAATCTCTTGTTGTTATTTATGTTGTAGAGGGTTTGCCTATTTTTCCTCTAAGAGTTTTACAGTGTCTACCCTTACACTTAAGTCTTTAATCTATTTTGAGTTTTGTTTGTGTATGGTGTTAGGGAGTGTTCTAATTTCATGCTTTTAAATGTAGCTGTATTATTTTGCATGTACCACTTATTGAGTAGATAATCTTTTCTCATTGTAAATTCTTACCTCCTTTGTCATAGGTTAAATATATAATCAAGATATAACCCATAGTTAAATATATAACCAAATAGAGAAAGGAGTATGTCAAGGCTGTATATTGTCACACTGCTTGTTTAACTTATATGCAGACTATATCACGAGGAATGCTGCACTGGATGAAGCACAAGCTGGAATCAAGATTGCCATGAGAAATATCAATAACCTCAAATATGCAGATAACACCACTCTTATGGCAGAAAGTGAAGAACTTAAGAGCCCCTTGATGAAAGTGAAAGAGGAGGGTGAGAAAGTTGGCTTAAAAATTAACATTCAGAAAACTAAGATCATGGCATCTGGTCCCATCACTTCATGGCAAATGAAAGGGAAAACAATGGAAACAATGACAACAATGACAGACTTTTTTGGGGGGGCTCCAAAAACACTGCTGATGATAACTGCAGCCATGGAATTAAAAGATACTTGCTCTTGGAAGAAAAGTTTTGACCAACCTAGACAGCATATTAAAAAGCAGAGACATTACTTTGGTAATAAATGTCCATCTAGTCAAAGCTATGGTTTTACCAGTAGTCATGTATGGGTGTGAGAGTTGGACCATATAGAAAGCTGAGCACCAAAGAATTGATGCTTTTGAACTGTGATGTTGGAGAAGACTCCTGAGAGTCCCTTGGACAGCAAGGAGATCCAACCAGTTCATCCTAAAGGAAATCAACACTGAATATTCATTGGAAGGACTGATGCTGAGGCTGAAACTCCAATACTTTGGCCACCTGATGCAAAGAACTGACTCATTGGAAAATACCTTGATGCTGGGAAAGATTGAAAGTGGGAGGAGAAGGGGGTGACAGAGGATGAGATGGTTGGATAGCATTACCAACTCAATGGACATGAGTTAATTCCTGGAGTTGGCGATGGGCAGGAGGCCTGGTGTGTTGCAGTCCATATGGTCACAAAGAATTGGACACAACTGAGCGATGGAACAGAACTGAAATATATAACCTATCAGATCATGAACTCCTTATTGCCAAATTCAGACTGAATTGAAGAAAGTGGAGAAAACCACTACACCATTCAGGTATAACCTAAATCAAATCCCTTATGGCTATACAGTGGAAGTAAGCACTAGATTTAAAGGACTAGATCTGATAGACAGAGTGCCTGATGAACTATGGACAGACGTTTGTGACATTGTTTAGGAGACAGTAATCAAGACCATCCCCCCAAAAAAGAAATACAAAAAAGCAAAATGGCTGTCTGAGGAAGCCTTACAAATAGCTGTGAAAATAAGAGAAGTGAAAATCAAAAGAAAATGAAGGATATCCTCATTTGAATGCAGAGTTCCAAAGAACAGCACGGAGAGATAAGAAAGCCTTCCTCAGGGATCAATGTAAAGAAATAGAGGAAATCAATAGAATGGAAAGACTAGAGATCTCTTCAAGAAAATGAGAGATACCAAGAGAATATTTCATGCAAAGATGGGCTCAATAAAGGACAGAAATGGTAGGGACCTAACAGAAGATATTAAGAAGATGTGACAAGAATACACAGAAGAACTGTACAAAAAAAATCTTCATGACCCAGATAATCACGATGCTGTGATCAATAACCTAGAACAAGACATCCTAGAATGTGAAGTCAAGTGGGCCTTAGAAAGCATCACTACAGAGCTGGTGGAGGTGATGGAATTCCAGTTGAGCTATTTCAAATCCTGAAAGATGATGCTGTGAAAGTGCTGTACTCAACATGCCAGCAAATTTGGAAAACTCAGCAGTGGCCACAGGGCTGAAAAAGGTCAGTTTTCATTCCAATCCCAAAGAAAGACAATGACAAAGAATGCTCAAACTACTGCACAAATGCACTCATTTCACACGCTAGTAAAGTAATGCTTAAATTCCTCAAGCCAGGCTTCAGCAATATGTGAACCGTGAACTCCCTGATGTTCAAGCTGGTTTTTGAAAAGGCAGAGGAACCAGAGATTAAATTGCCAACATCTGCTGGATCATAGGAAAAGAAAGAGAGTTCCAGAAAAACATCTATTTCTGCTTCATTGACTATGCCAAAGCCTTTGACTGTGTGAATCACAATAAACTGTGGAAAAGTCTGAAAGAGATGGGAATACCAGACCACCTGACCTGCCTCTTGAGAAACCTGTATGCAGCTCAGGAAGCAACAGTTAGAACTGGACATGGAACAAAAGACTGGTTCCAAATGAATAAGGAGTATGTCAAGGCTGTATATTGTCACTCTGCTTATTTGACTTCTATGCAGAGTACATCACGAGAAATGCTGGGCTGGAAGAAATACAAGCTGGAAACAAGATTGCCAGGAGAAATATCAATAACCTCAGATATGCAGATGACACCACCCTTATGGCAGAAACTGAAGAAGAACTAAAGAGCCTCTTGAAGAAAGTAAAAGAGGAGAGTGAAAAAGTTGGCTTAAAGCTCAACATTCAGAAAACTAATATCAGGGCATCCAGTCCCATCACTTCATGGCAAATAGATGGGGAAAGAGTGGAAACAGTGTCAGACTTTATTTTTCTGGCTCCAGAATCACTGCAGATAGTGATTGCAGCAATTAAATTTAAAAAAAAAGAAAGAAAGAAAAACACTTGCTCCTTTGAAGGAAAGTTATGACCAACCTAGACAGCGTATTAAAAAGCAGAGACATTACTTTGCCAGCAAAGGTCCATCTAGTCAAGACTACAGTTTTTCCAGTGGTCGTGTATGGATGTGAGAGTTGGACTGTGAAGAAAGCTGAGTGTAGAAGAATTGATGCTTTTGAACTGTGGTACTGGAGAAGACTCTTGAGGTCCCTTGGACTTCAAGGAGATCCAACCAGTCCATCCTAAAGGAGATCAGTCCTGGGTGTTCACTGGAAGGACTGATGTTGAAGCTGAAATTCCAATACTTGGCCACCTGATGCGAAGAGCTGACTCTTTGGAAAAGACTCTGATGCTGGGAAAGATTGAGGGCAGGAGGAGAAGGGGAAGACGGAGGATGAGATGATTGGATGGCGTCACCAACTCAATGGACATCGGTTTGAGTGGACTCCGGATATTGGTTGTAGACAGGGAGGCCTGGGGTGCTTCAGTTCATGGGGTCACAAAAGTTCAGACACGACTGAGTGACTGAACTGAGTTGATTTCTTACCTGTTTATATATATTTGCTAAGTTTTGCCCTCAATCACATGGAATGGTAAAGATGGAATGCCCATTTATGTTATCATAATCCTGCATGCATGCTGAGTTGCTGCAATTTTGTCTGACTCTTTGTAACCGTATGGACTGCATCCAACTTGTTACTTTCCTCTGTCCATGGGATTCTCCTGGCAAGGTTACCAGACTGGGTTGCCATGCCCTCCTCCAGGGGATCTTCCTGACCAGGGATCAAACCTGTTTCTCTTATGTCTCCTGCATTGGCAGGCTGGTTCTTTATGAGTAGCACCACCTGGGAAATGCATAATCCTATTTAACTCCAGCTGATTCACTGGCTGTCAAAATTTAGAAATTTATGAAATAAAAAGTTGTTTGGTAAATTGAAAATATTAATATAAATGTTTAAAAAGATATATTTGGGTTTTTTAATAGCCAAAATTGCCACAAAAATCTTAATTTACAATCCTTTGACTAAACGTTAAATCCCCTAGTAGTTATTTTATTGTTCAGTCACTTCAGTTGTGTCTCTTTGCGAACCCAAGACCTGCAGCCTGGCAGGCTTCTCTGTCTATGGGATCTTTATGACCCAGGGGTCAAACTGACGTCTCCAGAATTTCAGTCAGATTCTTTTACACCTGAGCCACCAGGGAAGCCCCCTAGTAAATATTTTTAAATAAATTCAGTAAAAGCTCTTAGGGTTCTTTCTTTTTCTCCCTCTATTTATCAGAAACAAATAGAAAAAGAAAAAAATATATAAATCCATTTACTTCAGTTCAGTTCAGGCACTCAGTCGTGGCTGACTCTTTGCGACCCCGTGAATCACAGCACGCCAGGCCTCCTTGTGCATCACCATCTCCCGGAGTTCACTCAGACTCACGTCCATCGAGTCAGTGATGCCATCCAGCCATATCATCCTCGCTCGTCCCCTTCTCCTCCTGCCCCCAATCCCTCCCAGCATCAAAGTCTTTTCCAATGAGTCAACTCTTCACATGAGGTGGCTTCAGCTTTAGCATCATTCCTTCCAAAGAAATCCCAGGATTGATCTTCAGAATGGACTGGTTGGATCTCCTTGCAGTCCAAGGGACTCTCGAGAGTCTTCTCCAACACCGCAGTTCAAAAGCATCAATTCTTCGGCTCTCAGCCTTCTTCACAGTCCAATTCTCATATCTATACATGACTACTGGAAAAACCATAGCCTTGACTAGACAGACCTTAGTCGGCAAAGTAATGTCTCTGCTTTTGAATATGCTATCTAGGATGGTCATAACTTTTCTTCCAAGGAGTAAGCGTCTTTTAATTTCATGGCTGCGGTCATCATCTGCAGTGATTTTGGGGCCCAAAAAATATAAAGTCTGACACTGTTTCCCCATCTATTTCCCATGGAGTGATGGGACTGGATGCCATGATTTTCGTTTTTTGAATGTTGAGCTTTAAGCCAACTTTTTCACTTTCCTCTTTTACTTTCATCAAGAGGCTTTTTAGTTCCTCTTCACTTTCTGCCAGAAGGGTGGTGCCATTTGCATATCTGAGGTTATTGATATTTCTCCCTGCAATCTTGATTCCAGCTTGTGTTTCTTCCAGTCTTACACAGTCTCATTTTCCAGAAGCATGGTATATGGCTAAAGTCCACATTCTAGGACTAGTCTATTTGTGTATAAATCCTTCTTTCATTAATTTCTACCTTGGCATATGCCATTGGCACATGCCATTGAAACATGTTACTTAGTTTTATAAACTGGTTTTCTCTTAGGAAAAATAAAGATAATAATAGTTCCTCACTTACTGATTCTTTTGAAAATTTATTTAATATATTTAAAATTATAAGTTCAGTGATTAACACATCACTATATGATTATCTATTGTTCATTTGCCTTCCTAGAAACTTATTTCTATAGTAAATTGTTAGTTCCTGAAATGACAGTAGGATAAATTTCCATAATTATCAAATTTCACATTTAATTATGATGATTATAATGAATCTGATCCCACTTTTTTACTTCTCATTCTTCCTTCTTCCCCACATTTAGGAATCAAAGAAAATGTGTGTACGCTACCCTCCTTAGTGGGGGCAGGAGATTAAAACCATGCAGTTCCCTTGTTGTGTACAAAATCTCTAATTCTAGGAACATGCCCTGTTTTAGTCAGTCATGCCCAATTATTTGTGACCCCATGATCTGTAGCCCACCAGGCTTCTCTGTCCATAGTATTCTCCATTGAAGAATACTGAAGTGGCGTGCCATTCCCTTCTCCAGGGAATCTTCTCGACCCAAGGATAGAACCCAGGTCTCCTGCATTGCAGGTAGATACTTTACCATCTGAACCACCAGAAACATGACCTAAGCCAATAAAAACCCAAAGACACATGACATATTCACTCCAACTTTAGCCCCCTGCTCTACCACTGCCCCAGGAAAGCTTCATTATGTATTAATAAGTATACATTTTAATACCTTCTTGCTGCATATGTATGTGCATGGCACTCTGAGTCTCAAGATTTGGTCCAAAGTTTTGGAGGGCCTCCATCCTGCCCCTGCAGGTAGCTAAAGCACATATGTGTAAACTAGAGAATATTATCTTTATTCTGTAAATTTACAGAACTACCCAGGAACTTTCAACATATACACACAATAATAAATCTGTTATAAACCAAATGTATTTATCAGCAGAACTTTTTTCCAGAATATTAATTTTTCTACATCCTTTTGGCTCTGAGTTATCTTGCTGACATTCTCTTTTGAAAAAGAAAATCTAAATTTTCTGATCAACATCTATTTTTTTTTTCCCTTGAGTGATTCTTATATACCTCTTCAAGAGACCTCTTTCTCTCTCGACATAAGAGATTTATGCCTCCTTGCAAGCAGTTATACTACTCCACAGAGTTGAGCGTTAAAGAAACATGTTTTCTTGCTTTCTATGACACACTTACACTATTTTTAATTTATGTAATTTTTAATTGAAGGATAATTGATTTACAGAATTTTGTTGCTTTCTGTCAAACCTCAACATGAATCAGCCATAGGTATGCATATATCCCCTACCATTTGAACCTCATCTCCCTACCCATCCCACCCCTCCATGTTGATACATAGCCCCTATTTAAGTTTCCTGAGCCATATAGAAAACTCCCGTTGGCTAACTATTTTGCATATGGTAATGTAAGTTTCCACGTTGCTATCTCCTTACATCTCACCCTCTCCTTTCCTCTCCCCATGTCCATAAGTCTATTCTCTACATCCGTTTCTCCGTTGCTGCCCTGTAAATAAATTCTTCAGTACCATTTTTCTAGATTCCATATATATGTGTTAGAAAATGATATTTATCTTTCTCTTTCTGACTTACTTCACTCTGTATATAGGCTCTAGGTTTATCCACCTCACCAGAACTGACTCAAATATGTTCCTTTTTTATGATGGAGTAATATTCCATATTGTGTATATGTAGCACAAATTCTTTATCCATTCATCTGTCAGTGGACATCTAGGTTGCTTCCATGTTCTAGGCATTTTAAATAGTGATGCAGTGAACAATGGGATACGTGTATCTTTTTCAATTTTGGTTTCCTTAGGGTGTATGCCTAGGACTAGGACTGCTGGGTCATATGGTGGTTGTCTTCCTAGTTTTTTAAGGAATCTCCATACAGTCTTCCATAGTGGCTGTATCAATTTACATTCCCAGCAATAGTGCAAGAGTATTCCCTTTTCTCTACACCCTCTCCAGCATTTATTGTTTGTAGAAATTTTGATGATGGCCATTCTGACTGGTATGAGGTGATATCTCATTGTAGTTTTTATTTGCATTTCTCTAATAATGAGAGATGTTAAGCATCTTTTCATATGTTTTTTAGCCATCTGTATGTCTTCTTTGGAGAAATGTCTGTTTAGTCTTTTCCCCACTTTTTGATTGGGTTGTTTGTTTCTCTGGCATTGAGTTGTATGAGCTGGTTGTATATTTTAGAAAATAATCCTTTGTCCGTTGTTTCATTTGCTATTATTTTCTCCCACTCTGAGGGTTGTCTTTTCACCTTGTTTATGCTTTCCTTTGCTGTGCAAAAGCTTTTAAGCTTAATCAGGTCCCACCTGCTTACTTTTGTTTTTATTTCCATTACTCTAGGAGGTGGGTCATAGAGGATCTTGCTTTGATTTATGTCATCGAGTGTTCTGTCTGTTTTCCTCTAAGGGTTTTATAGTTTCTGGTCTTACATTTAGGTCTTTAATACAGTTTGAGTTTATCTTTGTGTATGGTATTAGGAACTGGTCTAATTTCATTCTTTTACCTGCAGTTGTCCAGTTTTCCCAGCATCATTTATTGAAGAGTCTGTCTTTGTCCCATTGTACATTCTTGCTTCCTTTGTAAAATATAATGTACTCGTAGGTGCATGGGTTTATTTTTTGGTTTCCTGTCTTGTTCCATTGGTGTATATATATATATATATATATATATATATATATATATATATATATATATATATATTGTGTGTGTGTGTGTGTGTGCTAGTAACATACTGTCTTGATGACTGTAGCTTTGTAGTATAATCTGAAGTCAGGAAGGTTGATTCCTCCAGCTCCATTCTTTCTCAAGACTGCTTTGGCTATTCAGGGTCTTTTGTGTTTCCATATATATTGTGAAATTTTTTGTTCTAGTTCTCTGAAAAATGCCATTGGTAATTCGACAGGGATCACATTGAATCTGTAGATTACATTTGTTAGTAAAGTCATTTTCACAACGTTGGTTCTTCCTATCCAGGAACATGGAATATCTATCCATCTGTTTTTGTCATCTTTGACTGCTTTCACCAGTGTCTTATAATTTTCTGTGTACTTTTCTTTTGTCTCCTTAGGTAAGTTTATCCCTAGATAGGTTTATTCTTTTTGTTGTGGTGGTGAATGGGATTGATTCCTTAATTTTCATTTCTGATTTTTCATTACTAGTATATAGAAATACAAGTTATTTTGTTTCTGTGTATTGATTGTGTATTCTGAAACCTTGCTAAATTTGCTGATTAACTCTAGTAATTGTTTGATACTATCTTTAGGGTTTTCTATGTACAATATCATGTCATGTGCAAACACCGAGAGCTTTACTTCTTCTTTTCTGATCTGGATTCCTTTTATTTCTTTTATTCTCTGATTGCTCTAGCTAGGACTTCCAAAACTATGTTGAATAATAGTGGTGAAAGTGGACACCCTTTTCTTGTTCCTGATCTTAGGGGGAATGCTTCCAGTTTTTCACCATTAAGAATAACATTTGCTGTAGGCTTATCATATATGGCCTTTACTATGTTGAAGTAGGTTCCTTCTTTGCCCATTTTTTGAAGTTTTAATCATAAATGGGTGCTAAATTTTGTCAAAGACTTTGTCTGCATCTATTGAGTCTAGCATATGGCTTTTATCTTTCAATTTGTTAATATGATGTATCTCATTGATTGCTTTGTGTATATTGAAGAATCCTTGTATCCTTGAAATAAATCCAACTTGATCATGGGTGTATGAGCTTTATGATGTGTTGCTGAATGCTGCTTGATAGAATTTTGTTGAGGATTTTACATCTATGTTCATCAGTGATATTTGCCTGTAGTTTTCTTTTTTGTGTGTTGTCATTGTCTGGTTTTGGTATCAGGGAGATGGTGGCCTCATAAAATGAGTTTGAATTCCTCTGCAATTATTTGAAAGAGTTTTAGAAGGATAGGCATTAGTCTTCTCTAAATGTTTGATAGAATTGTCCTGTGAAGCCATCTGGTTCTGAGCTTGTGGTTTTTGGGAAATTTTTGATCACAGCTTAAATTTCAGTGCTTGTAATTAGGTTGTTCATAATTTCTATTTCTTCCTGGTTCAGTCTTGGAAGATTGAACTTTTCTAAAAATCTGTCCATTTCTTCCAGGTTATCCAGTTTATAAAAGCTGATTCTTTGAGAAGATAAACAAAACTGATAAACCTTTAGCCAGACTCATAAAGAAAAAAAGAGAGAGAATTCAAATCTACAAAATTAGAAATGAAAAAGGAAAGATTACAAGAGACAATCCAGCCAGAAATATAAAGAATTATAAGAGATTATTATGAACAACTATATGGTAATAAAATGGATAACACACTTGCACTATTAAGTTTCTACAACAAATTAGAATTTTACTTAATAAATTCTATACTTCTCAATCATGTTCAATTTATGTCTTAATTATTTCTGATGAAATTAGCTCCAGTTAGGTATTCATGTATTATAAGCCATGTTAATACATTTTTTCTCAGCACCTATTTATGTTGCTTTGTATCATTAAATTTCACTTAGCAATTTGACTCTGACATGCAATGAATGAGAAAACTGAATGTTTACATAATTGTCAATAAGATAGATGTTAACATGAATTTGTATATAGTTTTAGAAGATGTATTTTAGCTGTAGCTACGTCTACATAATTATGCCAGTCAGCATTTCATATGACAAAACTATTCACATATTCTAATTTTCTAGGCAGGAAATGCAAAAACTGATATTGCTATGGCCCACTGCATAATATTTCCCCTGAAATTTATTCTGTAGCATTTTCCTTGGACATATATACATGCATTGAAAGCTATTTAAACAATCTCTACTACACCTTGCCTTCAAATTCCCAAGAAAGCTATGGTCATAATAAAAATTTAACAGAAAACCTTGAGCTTATATATCTGTTTTATCTTCAGTCCTTAATGTATAAATATAACATGAAATGATCTACTAACTATGGTAAAAGAATGCTTAGAGAGTTAACTTGGGTGCAACAAACTAAATTTATACACACTCAGTCTAAACATGGCAGATTATGTGTACCATATAGAATATATTCAAAATTTTTGTTATATATGCATTACAATAAACCAAAATTTTATTAATTTACTAACATCAATCCATGTGTATTGACACAGGACCACCAGCAGTGGTCTATTACTTTAAATGAGGAATATGCAAATCACTTATTTTTGATACATGGCAACTTTTCTTTGTTCTACGAGAGCAAAGGCCTTGTATGTTTACTCATTGTTGTTTCCATTGTCGTTTGCAATATTATATCTACAATAAGCTGTGTCTTAGAGAATAAAATGAAGTAGGTAGAATTGTAAGAAAAGAAACAAATAATCTCAAGAATCCACCAGACCCTACCAATGATGCCAGAGCAAGAATTTTTATGTTTAGATCCACCAATACAAGGAGTTAGACTTAGCAAGATGGTTGTCGGTTACAGTGTGATTCCTGGCTAGAGATAGTAGAGAGCAAGGCAGTCTGAAACATATGGCTCCTTTGTTCATAAGACATTAAAATTCTACCTCATGTTTTTTCTAAAGAGTTTTTGTTTGTGTAAAGAATCATTATTATGAAAAAACATTATTTCCAGTCCATTATGTAAATTTACAGTCATATCAAGTCAAAATTGGGAAAACAAATGTCTTAATCAAAAAATTAAAACACACTGAAATATTTTTTCTCATCATTTAAGACATGCCTTAAAAATAATGGAGCTTCCACCCATTTCTAGAAGAGTGAAAGAAAACATGCCTCAGAAACTCTTTACCTTCATGATTGTGATTGATCTAAGAGTGAATTATGGTTTAAATGTCTTCTTTTCTAAGATATATGACATCCAGTATCCAAAAAAAAAAAAAAAAGGTTACTCTCTGAAAGTACTTTAAATCTCGCAAAATATAAAGAAAAAAAGTGTAATAGAAGTTCCAAAAAGTTTTTTGTTTAGCAGCTCTCCATGTTATGCAGTTTAGCTTTGCATGATTTCCCCACAGTCTTTGCAGAAAAGTTATTAACTTCAGAAAATTGTTTCTCCTCCTGCATGTTGAAAGAAAAAGCAATTTGAAATGTTTATGTTTGAAGTTTCTATTCATAAAGAAAAGGTGAAAATATTATTGTTGGCTTCAATTTATGACTCAAACCACCAAAAGTGTGCATTCATGCAATGATTTACTACAGTTTGGGTCTGATAAATAAAAGTAATTTCACATTTTTTTTTCATTTATAAACACAAATTGATGTAAAAGGTACTTTGCATTTTCATGAAAAGAAAGGAAGCCGCTGTTATTTTCATTTTCCTCGTGGTGGATAAAATACTGATTCCTAAGTAGGTAGAGGTCAAGAGAGCTATTATATCCTAATAGAATGTAGCAGAGTTGAGACCTTGCTCAATCATATTAAATGAACTGAGACCCACTGTTAATTACTAGATTTTGTATGCTGATACATAAACAAAGAAACTCTGCATTAAAGAAATGGTTACACTATCCTGCAAATGTCCTTTTATGCACAGTTCAATGGATAGCATGCTTGAATGGGTAACTGAATATGGTAAAATGGCTTATTATGCACTTTAGTATGGTTTATTGGCTAATCAAGTTACACACAACTTATAAAAAACATTGGATATTTACACTTTGGTAAACTGCAAGCCCAAACACTCTTGGTAAAGTAATAAGTATACACTTCTATGTAAGATTTCTATTGCCTCAGGAACTGTGCTTCCTGTGTAATGGCTCACACTTCACTGACCTGATTAAATTTTTAATTATACTGTATTGAACGTTTCTCTATATGATCACATACCAAAAAAAAAAAATCCTATCCTTCATAATCGGAGGTATTAGAATTGGGAAAAAAAAAAACACCTTGAGAAACTCATTTTTTCAGAATTCATATTAACACAGCTATAAGATTTCACTATAAAAACAAGAAAAATAAAATTCAACTTGAGATATATATGTATCTCAAGGCAAGGGAAAGTTTTCTTTGACTATTAACAAGTAATCATCATAAATTTAAGGACTTTGCTTTATACCATGTTGTAACCATGGCAATGAGTCAGTGTCTCCTAGCACATAACTATTAACAAAATTAATAATGAATGATTAAAGTATATTTTCAATTTTAGTCAGATTTTATTCTTTGGCTCTGCTTTGTATTGCTTGCCATCCTAATTATTTTGTTAGTACCTATTATGTGTAATAACAAAAGCTAAATCTTTGACTGAAATAAATTTTAAATTTCATCTAATAATCTGATGTTTAAAATTATCTAAATAATTGTCATAATACTTTTAAAGAATTGATATTATTACCTCTATAGTCAATAGTGTATAGCCACTTATTATTTGGATGACCCATTTCTGGGATGCATGATGCCAGATTTTGTTCAAACACAAAATAGTACTAAAAATTTTAATGAAGGATAAAAAAATAAAAAATTAGTTTGGTGCAAATATAATTGCAGTTTGGGACCATGAATTTTAAATCATAAGTATACTCAAACATATCTTTGTTAATCAAAATAGGAAATCATTGCAGTCAACACATTTTTGCCAAAGAGAAACAAGTTTGCTTATTCCTGTAGCAATAAACATCCATGCTTCAGAATCCGATGAACTCTTGGAAAGAATTTTCTGCATCCTGCTGATTGTGGAAGTTTTTCTCCCTGCAAAAAGATTTTGAGACGCTTGAAGAAGTGGTAGTTAGTTGGTAAGAGGTCAGGTGAATATGGCCGATAAGGCAAAACTTTAGCTCAATTCATTCAACCTTTGAAGTGTTGGTTGTGCTACATATGATCTGTCATTGTCATGGAGAAGAATGGGCCCTTTCTGTTGACCAATATTGGCTTCTGGCATTGCAGTTTTTGGTGCATCTCATTGATTTGCTGAGCATATATCTCAGATATAATGGTTTTTCTGTAATTCAGAAAGTCGTAATAGATCAGAGCAGCAGGAGACAACCAAACAGTGACCATGATCTTTTTTTGTGCAAGTTTTGCTGTGGAAAGTGCTTTTGAGTTTCTTCTCAGCCCAACCATTCAGCTGCTGGTCACCTGATGTCATATAAACTCTGCTTTTCCTTGCATGTCATAATCTGATAGAGAAATGGTTTGTTGGCATTGCATAAAATGAGAGACAACACTTCACAATGATGATTTTGCTTTTGATTTTTCAGTCAGTTCATGAGGTACTCTTTATTGAGCTTTTTCACATTTCCAATTTATTTCAAATACCAAACAACTGTAGAATGGTTGAAGTTGAGTTCTTTGGCAACTTCTCATGTAGCTGTAACAGGATCAGCTTTGATCATGCTTTCAACTGGTTGTCGTCAACTTCCGATGGTCAGCTACTACACTCACCATCTTCAAGGCTCTTGTCTCCTTTGCAAAACTTCTTGAATAACCATTGTCCTGTATGTTAGCAGTTTCTGGGCCAAATGCATTGGTGATGTTATGAGTTGTTTCTAGTGTTATAATCCATTTTGATCTCAAATAAGAAAATTGCTAAAATTTGCTTTTTGTCTAAAATCATTTCCATTGTCAGAAATAAATATAAGCATTAAGTAATGTCATTGGCAAAAAATGTATACAAGGAAAAATGTGCATTAAAATGATGTATAACATAACCATGTTTAAGAATGTATTCCAATATCAAATGGCACAGTTCAACAATGTAAAACCACAATTACTTTTGCCCAAACCTACTGTAAACTTAATAGATACAGACAGAGCATATGACAAAAGTCAACACCCATTTATAATAAAAATTCAAAGTGGGTATAGAGGGAATGTACCTTAATATAATAAAGGACATATTAAATTATTTTTAAAGCTGTAGTAATCAAAACAGTATGGTGTCAGCATAGTAACAGATACAGACCCATGAAACAAATAGCCCAGAAATAAATCCATATGTATATGGCAAATAAATTTACAAAAGGAGTCAAGAATATACAGTGAGAAAACATGGTCTCTTAAATGGTACTGGGAAAACTAGACAATGGCCTGCAAAAGAATGAAACTAAACCAAAATTTTAAACCATATGCAAAAATTAACTCAAAATGTATTGAATATTTGAATATAAGATCTGAAATCAGAAAACCAGAAGAAAATATATATGTGAACACCTTGACTTTGGCCTTGGCAATTGATTTTTTAGATTTGACACTAAAATAAAAAGCAACAGAAGCAAAAAAAAAAAAAAAAGTAGGACTACAGTAAGCTGGAAAGATTCTGTACAGCAAAGGAAACCATCAATGAACTAAAAGACCACCAAATGGGAGTGAATATTTGCAAGCCATTTATCTGTAAAGATTGTTAACATCCAAAATATATAAAGAACTCAAACTCTGCAGAGTTTTCATCACAAGAAAAAAATCTATATGAATAACAATGAATGTGAACTAAACTTACTGAGTGATCATTTCACAGTATATAAAATATCAAATCACTGTTTACATATGAAACAAAACTAATATGTTGTATTTCAAATAAGCCTTAATTTTAAAAAAAATCTTGCCATTTCAGCAACATGGATGGGCCTTGAGGGTATTATAATAAGTGAAGTAAATCAGAGAAAGACAAATATCATATGATATCATTTATATGTAGACTCTAAAAAAATATCTCATAGATACAGATAATAGATGGGTAATTGTTTTGGGGAGTAGAGGGGAGAAATATGTTCAGAAAGTCAAAAAGTACAAACTTCATTATAAAATAAGTCACTGGGATGTAAAGTATAGTATGACAGCTATAGTTAATATATGTATTACAGACTTGAAAGTTGCTAAGAGATTAACTGTAAAAATTCCTCATCATAAGAAAACAAAATACTTTTGTAACTATTCATGATGATGGATAGTTAACTAAATTTACTGTGGTGATTATTTCATAATACACACAGATATCAAGTCACTATATTGTACATATAAAACTAATATGTTACTTATAATTCAATAAAAAAATAACTTAATACTAAAATTCCTGCTATCATAGGGTCAATTATGTGACTAAAAGAGAAACATCTGTTAGAATCCATGTGAAAATAAATAAAAATATTAGAAAATGAATTGACTTTGTTATGTTCATTATGAGTTAAAATAGCTGTGGTTTTCATGAATAACTAAAGATAGCTATATAGCAATATATAAATATATGAATATAAAGATAAATTTTCATAAGGAAGGATATATCTATATATAAATATATATACTTAAGCACTTATTAGCATTTTTAGCTGACCAAATTTTATAACTAGACTTAATTATTATTCCCTATTGAGTACATGATACATGGTCCATTTCTAATGCATATCATTGTGAACAAGAACAAATTTAATAATATAGTAATAAATGTTAAACACCTGTGTTTGGATCTCAGCTATTCCACATTTATCATCTGACATATTCATCTTGGAATGTATAATAATTGCATTTTAATAAGCTAGTATTAAATATTGTCTAAAATAAAAAAATGATAGTGATTTGATCTAATATTTTCTCATTTTACTTTGAGGAATTTATTTTGCTTTAATTTTCTTTTAAATTTGATTTCCATAGTTATTTTATATAATTTTCTGGTAGGTAAAATATATTCCTGTGAACATATCTATTTTTATTTTGCTTATTTACCACAATAAAAATAAATACGGGGATGATTGCCTGTTTAAAAACATATTTTATAAAATATACTGTAATTAAGTTAATCTTACATCATCTTTGTGAAATACAACAATTCTAATTGTTTTCATTTTGAAATTTAAATGTAACAAATATATTAAAAGATATACCCAACTCAATGATATCAGGCTAAATTAATTTTCTAACTTGTTAGGCCTTTGTATTACATTTATCTGATTATCTAAGCCACTTAAGTTTAGGATATAATATTTATATACTGTTACATAATGTACCAAAGCAAGAAAGTTATTACCCTTTTCAGTAATAACCGTAGATACTATTTTGGATTTTTATTGCCATCTTGCTTTCAAGTATTTTTCTCCAAAATATTTTTTCTCCAAATAATCTTAAAGTATTTGTTTCTATACAGGAATTACATTCACAAAATCAAAAGCTATATTTAAAAAAGTAGCAATTTTAAATGCTGAACATAGGATCTCTTAAATCAGAAGTGTATATAAAGCAAAAGCAAACATAAAATGGTATAATATTATATATGAGAACATCTGTAAACATTTTAACATTAACTGTTCTGAAGAACTCTTTATTCACTTCGTAACACTTGTAGATTCATACAAACATAACGAATCACTCTGATCCATCATTCAGCTAAATTCTGAACTCCTTGATGAATGAACAGTGCTTGACAAGAACACGTATCAAGCAACCATTTCTTCATAAATGGTTAATCCATGTTAGAGTAAGTGGCAATTTAGTTTTTTGTTCTGAGCATCCCTAGGGAGTAGTCCTAGTTCTCAGTCTTCAGAAATATCCTTCCTTATCCTGATTTTCTACTGGAGAAGCTCTATACAGTCAGCAAAAACAAGACAGGGAGCTGACTGTGACTCAGATCATGAAAACCTTCATTGCAAAATTCAGACTTAAATGGAATGTAGGGAAAATCACTAGGCAATTCAGGTATAACCTAGAATTTATTAAGGACTATGGATGGAGGTTCGTGACATTGTACAGGAGGTGGTGATCAAAACCATCCCCAAGAAGAAGTAATGCAAAAAGGCAAAATGGCTGAGGAGGCCTGAAAAAGAGCTGAGAAAAGAAGAGACACAAAAGACAAAGGAGAAAAGGAAAGAAATATCCATCTGAATGCAGAATTCCAAGGAATAGCAAAGAGAGATAAGAAAGTCTTCCTCAGCGATCAGTGCAAAGAAATAGAGGAAAACAATAGAATGAGAAAGACTAGAGATCTCTTCAAGAAAATTAGAGATACCAAGGGAACATTTCAGGTAAAAATGGGTGCAATAAAGGGCAGAAATGGTATGGAGCTAACACAAGAAGTGGCAAGAATACACAGAAAAACTATACAAAAAAAGATCTTAATGACCCAGATAACTATGATGATGGGATCACTTACCTAGAGCCAGACATGAGAAATCAAGTGGGCCTTAGGAAGCATCACTATGAACAAAGGTAGTGGAGGTGATGGAATTCCAGCTAAGCTATTTCAAATCCTGAAAAATAATGTTGTTAAAGTGCTGCAACTAAATATGACAGCAAATTTGGAAAATACAGCAATGTTCACAGGACAGGAAAAGGTTAGTTTTTTTTCCAGTCTCAAGAAAAGAATTGCCAAAAATGTTCAAACTACCACACAGTTGCATGCATTTCATATGGTCGCAAATTAATGCTCAAAATTCTCCAAGCCAGGCTTCAAAAGTACATGAACTGAGAAATTCCAGATGTTCAAGCTGGATTTAGAAAAAGCAGAGGAACCAGGTATCAAATTTCCAGCATGCACTGGATCAAAAAAAAAAAAAGCAAGAGAATTCCAGAAGAACATCTACTTCTGCTTCATTAACTACACTAAAGCTTTCGACTGTGTGGATCACAACAAACTGGAAAACTCTTAAAGAGAAATGAATACCAGCTCATATTACCTGCCTTCTAAGATACCTGTATACAAGTAAAAAAGCTACAGTTAGAACCAGATATGGAACAATGTACTAGAACCAAATTGGGAAAGGAGTACATCAAAGTTGTATATTGTCACCATGCTTATTTAAACTATATGCACAGTGCATCATGCAAAAACCTAGGCTGGATGAAGCTGGAATCAAGCTTGCTGGGAGAAATACCGATAACCTCATATATGCAATGTCATATGGCAGAAACTGAAGAGGTATAAAAAGCTTCTTGATGAAGGAAAAAGAGAGAGTGAAAAATCTGGCTGAAAACCCAATGTTCCAAAAACGAAGATCATGACATCCAGGCCCATCACTTCTTGGCAAATAGATGTGGAAACAATGGAGACAGTGACAGAATTTATTTCCTTGAACTCCAAAATACCTGCAGATGGTGACTGCAGCTACAAAATTAAAAGACACTTGCTGCTTGGAAGAAAAGCTATGACATACCTAGACAGCGTATTAAAAAGCAGAGAGATCGATTTGCCCACAAGTGTCCCTATAGTCAAAGTTATGGTAGTCATGTATGGATATGAGATTTGGACCATGAAGAAGGCTGAACACTGAAGACTTGATGCCTTTGAACTGTGGTGTTTGAGAAGACTCTTGAGAGTCCCTTGGACTACAATAATATCAAATCAGTAAATCCTAAATGAAATAAATACTGAATATTCATTAAAAGAACTGATACTGAAGCTGAAGCTTCAATACTTTTGCCACCTGATATGAAAAGCCGACTTATTAGGAAAGACACTGATGCTGAGAAATATTCAAGGAAGGAGGAGAAGGGTCAACAGAGGACTAGACGGTTGGATGGCATCACTGATTCAGTGGACTTGAGTTTGAGCATCTCTGAGAAATGGTGAAGGACAGGGAAGCCTGGCATACTGCAGTCCATCAGGTTGCAAAGGGTCAGACATGACTAAATGATTGAACAGCAACAATTCTTGTCTTGAAATTATTCACATGCCTGCTGTCACTCTTAAAGAAGAGTTTATCTATTGTTTCCATTCTTAAAAATCACTCCCAAATAATTCACAAGAAAAGAACTATAGGAATGTGATCTGCTGCTGCTGCTAAGTCACTTCAGTCGTGTCCGACTCTGTGCAACCCCATAGATGGCAGCCCACCAGGCTCTCCCATCCCTGGGATTCTCCAGGCAAGAACACTGGAGTGGGTTGCCATTTCCTTCTCCAATGCATGAAAATAAAAAGTGTAAGTGAAGTCACTCAGTCATGTCCGATTCTTCGCGACCCCATGGACTGCAGCCTACCAGGCTCCTCCATCCATGGATTTTCCAGACAAGAGTACTGGAGTGGGGTGCCATTGCCTTCTCCAAGGAATGTGATCTAGATTACTGCAATTATTAAAAACAATTCTCAGAATTTAGAGATGAATTGTTTACCATCTGAGCCACCAAGGAAGTCCATACATAGAGTAACTATGTATAAATAATGGCCAGATGCAAAAGACAGTGAGCAGATCTACTTTTCTAAGTATAATTTAAGCCAATTTTTTTTTTGACATTAGAAGAGTTCACCCAGGCCCAGAACCAAACATTTGGATAATCCTACTTTGGTTACAAGTTTATAAGGCAGTTATTATCAGTTTCTACTGTTTAGTCTGGCTAGATTTTCATTTATATTAATCCCTCCAATTTTCTGTGAGATTATATTAGTGTTTTTTGGATGGTGTTTTCATTAAGCAAATATTTCTATACACTTGTGAACTTGGCTCTGTGATGATAATGTCCACTTCCACTGATTAGTTTTCCCAAAATGCATACACTGAAATCTCTGGCAAAAAGCAAAGAGATAAAAGGCTTTTAATGAAACAGATGTCAGGAGTAAGATGATCAGTGAGATAGAAACCCTCCTCCTGGCATTTCTGACTAGCCCATTTTTTGGGTACTGAAGATCACTTGTGTTCTGTTCACACCTTCCAGATACTGTGAAATCTGAAGTTTTTTGTTTTGTTTGTTTGTTTGTTTGTTTGTTTTTTGTTTTTTGAGATCTCTGTGTCTGTGTGTATGTGAAATTTATCTTCAGATTCATTAGGATTTTTTCAATCAATTACTGTCAAGCATCTGAAAGAGCTAGCTTACTACCATCTTATTATTTATCCAGATAGTGATAAATAAAATCATAGTTTTCTCTAGACAATATCCTCTATGCCAATTGTCCTGGTCTAATTAAAATCATCTCATTTCACTTTTAAAGTGAAATAAACTTTGTAAGATAAACTATAAAGTATCTAGAGTTCTAAGCTATTTCTGATTGGCCAAGCTTCTCTAGAAGTCTCTCATTTCTTAAGACTCAAAGTTATCTTGAAATATCAGGTTAGAAGAGCACATCTAATTGTATGTCTATATTTAAATATCTTCTTCATCTTGATAACATGCAGTTTTATTAAGAAAAAATCACAGTACTTGAAGGCAAAGCTTACAGAATACAAGTATTAAATAGACGTTTTGAAGACCAGATAAAACTCAAAAATAAAATCTTTTCATTTTTTATATATTTTTTGTTATTGCTTGAATGTATAAGAAGTTTGGAGAATTTGGAAATTTTTGCAGTATGAGCACTATGTAGCTTACTAGGTCTACCAATACTTGTATAACATATTTACAAGTGAAATCATAATAATATAGCTACTAATAATTACTGACCTCAGTGTTTATCTCAGGTATTAATATGGATATTGGAGATAGAAGACTGAAGAAAACAGACATGGTTTTGGCACTCATGGTGTTTGAATCCCGTGGAAGGAGGAAGCATAGAATAAGCAAATTAGCAAATGAGAGGTGAGGATTTTTTTTAATCTAGAAGTAGGCTAAAAGTGTTCAAGACTTTAATTTAGTAGTATATACAATATTTTTGAAGGAATAATAAAGTAATTAGAAGATAAATGAAATGGAGAAAAGGATAGAATAATGACTTTGTTAACATACCAAGATATAGGAAAGTAAATAGAATTATCAAAGTAAATGAACAAAAGAAGCTTCTCTGTCTTACAAGTTAAACATCTTAGGAGATACTGGAACCAGAAAAGCCTTTAGACTGAAACCCACAAGCCCATTTGTTACTACTGTATCTTTAAGATTTCTTCTTGTTAAAAATCTTTAAAAATTGAAAAACAAATATGAGACTGATAGATATGATTTTATCTTTCTTTAACCTTTATCCCCCCTCTTTTCTAATTTATACTGAATTATTCTTTTTTAGAAAAATATATTCTAGGCCAGCTGTTGCCAGGCATAAATTTCTCTACCTACACAACTGGACTTGCCCTAGGGGCTTCACACTCAACTGCATATTGGGGTCAATTTATTTCACAGTTTCTACTGTCATATACATTTAAGAGAAAGTGAAAATGTTTACTGAATTGCTTAATGGTTATGTTTAGCAAATTTTTCTGCCAGTATGTGCTGTTATTCTAAACCCCAGTTGGGGAGCCCCTTTACAGTCTGAGGTGGCCTGTCTTCATCTTTATCCTCAAAATACACCTGGGCTAAGTTCCAGGTTTTACCTATAACCATAGGGGATGCTTTATCCTTATAATTACTTCACTATTCTAGATCAGGAGACAGTTATTGTTATGAGTAAATGAGTATCTATAACTAATTCAATGTTCTTAGGGATATTTGATATGGATTGACTGTGCTAGTCCTGCAGGCTACAGGATAATTAGTTGAATATAATATTTTAATAAGTGTGGGCTCTTCTGCTTGGTTTAGTTAATAACTAACTGGTGGTTATCTAGCAGGATTTCCAAAACATGGTGGTGATTTTCTCAGTAACGAAACATGACATTTTTGTTGTTGTAGTTGACCTGTGAGATGCTTTCCCTTGGCTATTAAAATTTAAATAGATACACTTAACTCTTGGAAAAAAAAAAAAGAGTAATAGAAAGCTTGCCACATTCAGTTTGATAGCTTCTTTGAGAAAGGTTTATAAAAAGAAATATTTTATTAACACATGGAACTGTATTAAGAGCTTACAGTAACATTGCTGATCTTTTGTCCCTTTAAGAGAAGCGATTCCTGAAAATGGAGATTGCTTCATACTTATCAGCAAAGCGTGCACTCCGTTATGGATAAAGTATGAGCCACTTATTTTTGCATAATTTATAACTCTACAATTCCAAACTGCATGAGCACTGCTGGAAACAAACAACCCCAAACAACAAACAAAAAAGGCATTGTCCACATTTTGTGGAAACAAATAAAAATGAAAGAATTAGTTCTAATCTCAATAATCATTTTACCCTCTAATTTTTCTTATGAATGCAAAATAGCCCTTAGAATAAAAGAAATGAAAAAGGGAGGCATAGAAACACTGGTTATGTTAGGTAGTTACAATTGAAATGTATTGTAAATTCATGAAGAAAATTTACATTTGACTCAGGTAAAAACTTTTCATCAGCAATGGTAGATTTTTTTTCAGATACGTTTTTCTACCTGTTCAAAATATATCAATATTCCTATTTAGAAACTATTTGGGGAGCTGTTATTTTTAGCTAAATAATACTATTATTTTTTACAAGTGTGTATATCTTTTAGTTTGCACATACGCTGGAAGAATGGAATTAACATATGTAAATACTCACCAACTTCACTAGAGTAATTAATGACCAGTTTACACTAACATTTCTATTAATGGCATAGATTCAAGACTTTCTCTTATAGCACAGAAAGTTCAGTTCAGTTCAGTTCAATTGCTCAGTCGTGTCTGACTCTTTGTGACCCCATGAATCACAGCACGCCAGGCCTCCCTGTCCATCACCAAATCACTCAGACTCACGTCCATCGAGTCAGTGATGCCATCCAGCCATCTCATCCTGGGTTGTCCCCTTCTCCTCCTGCCCCCAATCCCTCCCAGCATCAGTCTTTTCCAATGAGTCAACTCTTCCCATAAGGTGGCCAAAGTACTGGAGTTTCAGCTTTAGCATTATTCCTTCCAAAGAAATTCCAGGGCTGATCTCCTTCAGAATGGACTGGTTGGATCTCCTTGCAGTCCAAGGGACTCTTAAGAGTCTTCTCCAACACCACAGTTCAAAAGCATCAATACTTCATGTCTAAATCAAGAATCTTTCTCATTTGTCTACTAACTGTTCTTTTAGTATTAAGCTATTCAAAGTAAAAAACACAGAACATAAGTATCATTTGCTTGATGAAAGTGCCCATGAGCAATAAGAAAACTCAAAAGCAAAAAAAGAAAAGATAATTTTATTAAAAGTCAACATTCAATTAGATATTTATTAAATTATAGGAACCTGTTCAGTATCAATCTATGCATATATGGAGCTTGTAAATTAGAACAAACACTTGTGTGTAATTTAATTCCTCTTAACCTCATTGAAATGACAGAAAATAAGTTTAAATAAAGGTGAATATATATGTACATAAGCACGAGAAGAATTGCCAAAACAAAGAGATACTATCAATTGAAGACACTATATATTCGTTCTGTAAAGTAAAAAGATAAAAATCAGGGAAATAGATAAATCTGAAGGAATAAACTTATGACTTCCCAAAATAATTGAGCCATTTTTTTAAGGGAAATGTCAGACTACAATGTACAGAGTTCCCATGTACCTCATCTCCATACATATACAAACTCCCAGACTCTTAGTGATCTGCAGAATGATATTTTGTTACAATTGATGAAGATAGATTGACACATTGTTATAACACAAAGTCCATAATTTACATGAAGTTTCACTCTTGCTGTTGTACATCCATGGGGGTTTTAACAAATGTGTAAGGACATGTAAGTACCATTGTATTATCTTACAAAAGAGTTTTGCTATCTTAAAAATACTGGTGCTCTAGCTATCATCCATTTTAGCCCCTGACAACCACTGGAAATTTTACTGTCTCCATATTTTACCTTTTGCATAGTAGAAATCATACTATAACATATATAGCCTTTGCTGCTTGGCTTCTTTCACTTAGTCATAAACATTTACAGTTCCCCTATTTTTTTTTTTAATAGCTTGATCACTTCTTTTTGAAAGTGAAGTAGCTCAGTCGTGTCCAACTCTTTACGACCCCATGGACTGTAGCCTTCCAGGCTCCTCCATCCATGGAATTTTCCAGGCAACAGTACTGGAGTGGGTTGCCACTTCCTTCTCCAGGGGATCTTCCCGGCCCAGGGATCGAACTGGATCTCCCACATTGCAGCCAGATGCTTTACAATCTGAGCCACCAGGGAAGCTTCTTTTTAGGGCTGACTAATTTTCTTTTGTCTGCATGTACCAAACTTTATCAGAGAAGGAAATGGCAACCCACTCCAGTGTTCTTGCTTGGAGAATCCCAGGGATGGGGGAACCTGGTCGGCTGCCGTCTATGGGGTCATGCAGAGTTGGACATGACTAAAGCGACTTAGCAGCAGTAGCAGCAAACAAACTTTATATATCCATTTACCGACTGAGGGTTGATTCCAAATTATGACTAAAGCTGATATAAACATTCATGTGCATATTTTTGTGTAGACATAACTTTTTAACTCATTTTGGCAAATACAAAGGAGCATCATTACTAGGTCACATGGTAAGAGTATGTTTAGCTTTGTAAAAACAGAAGTGCACTCAGTAATGTCCAACTCTTTGTAAGCCCATGGATTATACAGTCCATGGAATTCTCCAGGCCAGAATGCTGGAGTGGTAGCCTTTCCCTTCTTCAGGGGGATGTTCCCAACCGTGGGATCAAACCCAGGTCTCCTGCATTGCAAGAAGATTCTTTACCAGCTGAGGCACAATGGAAGCCCAAGAATACTGGAGTGGGTAGCCTATCCCTTCTCCAGGAGAGCTTCCCCACCCAGGAATCAAACCACAGTCCCCTGCATTACAGGTAGATTCTTTACTCACTGAGCTATGAGAGAAGCACTTAGTTTTGTAAGAAACCACCAAACTATTTCCAAAGTTGATTTGCCATTTTGTATTCCTATTAGCAATTAAAGAGTTTCTGTGACTCCACATTCTTACTAGTATTTGAAGTTGTCAGTGTTTTGGATCTGGGGTATCAAATAGACATGAATGGCATCTCATAATTGTTGACTTGCAGTTCTCTAATGACATTAGATGTTGAACACTTTTAATATGCTTTCTTGCCATTATATATCTTTGGTGAGAAGTCTGATCAGGTCTTTTGCCCAGTTTTTACTCAGGTATTTTATTTTCTTATTGTAAAGTTTTATGACTTATTTGTATATTGAGATAACAGTTCTATCAGATATATACTCAGCAATTTTTTCAGACTGTGGCTTATTTTCCCATTCCATTGATATTGTCTTTTACAGACAGAAGTTTTTAATAATGAAGTTGAGCTCATTGATTCCTTCTTTCATGGATTGTGCCCTTTGAATTGTATTTAAAGTCATCAATGTACCCAAAGTGAACTAAGGTATACTAGTTTTCTTCTACAAATGTTATAGTTTTTAATTTTTCATTTAGATTCACTATCTGTTCTGAGTTAATTTTCATAAAGGGCATAGGTTTGTTCCTAGATTCATTTTTGGCATGTGAATATCCAATTGTTTGAGCAAAAGAATATCTTTTCTCCATTATACTAGCTTTTCCTTTGTCAAAGATGTGTTGTTTTCTTTTTGTGTGATTTCATTGTCAGGTTGTGGTATAAGGATGATGGTGGCCTCAAAGAATGACTCTGCAAGGAAGGACCTTATAGTTCCTCTCCATATAGTTCCATGTGTGTGTGTGTGTGTATGTACATAACAACTTAATCAAAAAAAGGGCAGAAGACCTAAATAGAAATTTCTTCAAAGAAGGCATACAGGTGGCCAACAAGCATATGAAAAGATGCAGTGAGTATATATATATAAATACATAAAAAAGAATGAAAATAAAATACAACATGCTAAATCTATTGTGATACTTCTAAAGAAGTGCTCAGAGAAAAATTTAGAAACACATAAATGTAATCAGAAGAAAGATTTCAAATCAATAATCTAACTTACTAGTTTAGAGAATTAAAAATATAAAAGCAATACAAAACAAGGACAAATAAAGGAAAAATTATAATTGTATTACAATTAAGTTAAAAGGAGAAATAAAAACTCCTGGAGAAAAGTAATAAAACAAAAAATTAGTTTTCAGTCAGAAAATATCTTGAAAAACTGCTAAACATAAGTAGATTTAAAAAAGAGAAAACAAATTACTGCAAACAGGAATAAAATAAAGAAAAATGACTTTACAGAAATGATTATAAGGGAATACTATGTACTAAAATTGGACAACTTGGGTAAAATGAATGAATTTCTAGAAATATACACACTAGAAAATCTGACTCATAAATAGGCAATCTAAATAAACCTATAATAGGACATCCTACTTGTAATAAAAAATGCATTACAAAGAAAAGCCCAGACCCAAACAGCTTCAACTGTGGATTCTAAGAAACATTTTCATCAGATATTCAATCTTAAAATAGGAAAGTATAGAATATTTCAAAACTCTCTTTATAAGTGCCATCAAAACAAAACAAATACATTCATTATAAGAAAAATACAGATAATGCCCTTTGACTATAGAAGCAAAATTCAACAAAATTCTAGCAAACCGAATATAGGACTATTAAAAAATTAAAAGATATCACTTGATTACCAAGTAGAATTTCTCCAGGAATTCAAGGTTTTACATTTGAAAGTGAATCAATGTAATGCAACATAATCATAGATAAAAACAAAAAATCCTATGATAATGAGTAGATACAAAACTATGAGAAAATCCAACACTGTTTTGTGATTAAAAAAGAATCTCAACAAATTGAAAACAGATGAAAACTTCCTCAGCTTGATAAAATGCATGTAATTAAACCACCTGCTAAAGTTATAGACAAGAAATGGTTAATGATTAAATGCTTTTTCACTACAGTAGGAACAAGAAAAAGGTATTCGCTCTTGTGATTTCTATTCAATGTTCTAGCCAGAAAAATTAGGCCAGAAAAATGAAGATATGAACAAAAAAGTAAAACTATCTTTATTTGTAGATGATGTAATCTTACATAGAGTCTGAAGAGATCTACAATCAAATTATTAGGAATAAACAATTTCAGCAAGGTTACAATATACAAGATCAATATAAAAATTCAGTTGTATTTCTATACCCAAACAGTAAATAATTTTAATAATAAAATTAAGAAAGCTAATTTATTTACAATAGCATCACAAAGAATAAAATTCTTGGCAATAAACTTAACGTGTAAGACCTTAAGACAAATTCATAAGACACTATTGAAAATTATTAAAGAAAATCTAAATGGAAAAAATATCCCATATGCATAAAACTATATGATTTTATAATGTTAAACTATCAACGCTTTTTTAATTGGCCTAAAGATTTAGAGTGTTTTTTATAAAAAATCTCAGCTTTTCTTTATACAAAATTTCAAAAACAGTTCTTAATATTTTAATCAGAATTTTGGGAACTGAGAACAGCCAAAATGACCTCAAAAGAAAGAGCAAAGTTGAACGTTTATGATTCTCAACTTCAACTTCCTACAAAGTTACACTCCACTAGTCAGTACTGTGTTGCACTGACATGAAGAAAGATAGATAAACAGATAAACAGGTTCAAGTGTACTGAATCATGTCCGACTTTTTGTGACCCTGGTGACTGTAGCCCACCAGGCTCCTCTGTCCATGGAATTTTCCAGGCAAGAATATTGGAGTGGGTTGTCATTTCTTCCTCCAGGGGATCTTCTCCACCCAGGGATCGAACCTACGTCTCTTGAATCTCCTGCATTGGCAGGAGGATTCTTTACCACCAGCATCACCTGGGAAGCCCAGATAAATAGATAACGGAAAGCAATCAGCAGTCAGGAAATAAATTCCTTATACACACACACACACACAAACACACACACACATATATATATAAATATACATATATATATATATATATATATATGGTTAATTGATTCTGAAAAAGATGCTCAGACTAATGAAGGGGGAAAAAAATAAGAGTATTTCAAAATATCGTGCTGTGAGACCTGGATATTTATATGCACAAGATTTAAGTTGGACCTCAACTTCAGATCACACACAAAACATTAAGTTACAATTGATCACAGAACTAACTGTAATAGTAACAGCTCTATTAAAAAAAAATCATATGAGTAAATCTTTGCAAAATTGGATTTAGCAGTGATTTGTTAGCTACTACATCCGCTCCCCCCCCCAAAGAAAAAAGAAAGAAAAACTAGGAAGCAGAGAAAAAGAAATTGGATTCTGTTAAAGACTTTTGTACCAAAAGACCTCCAATCTGAATGAGAAGAAACACAAACAACCTACATAATTGGAGACAATATTTGCAAATTATGTACATGAGGATCTAGTCTCCAGAAAAAATACAAGGAAGTCTTATTCAACAAATAAAAAGATAAAAGCTTATTTTAATGGATAAAGTATTTAAATAGATATTTTTCCAGAGAAGATATGCAAAGGGTAAATAAGCACATGAAAAGATAAACAGTATTCTTAGTCATCAGTAAAATGAAAATCAACACAGTAATGAGATACTACTTTATCCACAAGAATGACAGTAAATAAAAGGACAGGTAAGGAGAAATGTTGGTAAGGATGTAGAGAAACTAGAACATTGATATACTGCTGGTGGGAATATAAAATGGTACAGCTACCTTGGAAAACAATTTGACCTTTTGTTAAAATGTTAAGGGTTACTATGTGTCCAAGCAGTTCCACTCATAGGTATACACTCAGTAGAAATGGAAACATGCACATGCCACAATCAACTCATAGTACAGGGAGGTGCTAAATGTCCACCAGTTAATGAATGGATAAACAAAATAAACACTTTGTGAAATGTAATATTATTCAGCAATAAGAAGAATGAATTTTTCATACATAATATAGCACAAATGGATCAGAAATGCTATGCTAAGTGAAAAAATCCCAACATACCACAAATTAATGATCCTATTTATATATGTCCAAATAAAGCAAAAAAAAAAAAAAAAAGCAGAGACATTACTTTGCCAACAAAGGTCCGTCTAGTTAAGGCTATGATTTTTCCAGTAGTCATGTACGGATGGGAGAGTTGGACTGTAAAGAAAGCTGAACACAGAAGAATTGATGCTTTTGAACTGTGTTGTTGGAGAAGACTCTTGAGTGTCCCTTGGACTGCAAGGAGATCCAACCAGTCCATCCTGAAGGAGATCAGTCCTGGGTGTTCACTGGAAGGAATGATGTTGAAGCCGAAACTCCAATACTTTGGCCACTTGATGCAAAGAACTGACTCATTGAAAAGACCCTGATTCTGGGGAAGATTGAGGGCAGAAGGAGAAGGGGACAACAGAGGATGAGATGGTTGGATAGCATCACTGATTCGATGAACATGAGTTTGGGTAAACTCCGGGAGTTGGTGAAGGAAAGGGAGGCCTGGCATGCTGCAATCCATGGGATTGCAAAGAGTTGGACATGACTGAGACTGAACTGAACTGAACTGAACTGAACTGAACTGAATATTAGGGAAATCTATAGAGTTAAAACAAACAAGGAGGCTTTTAGACGGGGGGTGACTGTTACGGCTTGATAACCCTACATAAGCAAACCACATCCTAAGTCAGAGTCAATGAATTGGAATCCAAGAAAATGAAACTTAAGAACCAATCACTAACAGTCAACCTGGCTTTCCAAATAAAGCAACTGTTTAAACCATGAAATAAAATAATTTAGTTGTGTTGCTTCATTATCTTCTAAGAATATCTCTTACCTCCTGTTGGTAGGAATGCTCCTAACAACTTTTGCTTGATGATGTCCAAATCTAACTGATGCATGCTCAAATAAACTCTTGAAAATTTTAATACATGTCAGTTTATATTTTAATAATAGAGACAGAAATTATATTGGTGGTTGCCAATATACGTGGGGAAGAGAGATTTTAGGGAAAATTTAGAAGTGACTTCTACTGATTAATGGGGCCACTTGAGGGGGAATAAAGATATTCTAAAATCAGATTGTTGATAATGGTTGCAAAAAACTGAATATAATAAAGTTTACTATATTGCAAAAAATAAAAATTCAACATTTGTGTATTTTAATATATGTAAATATTATTCAAAACCCTGTCAACATATAATAATGGTTACTAAACAGGGGGATATGGAATAAGTGAAGGTGTGTGTGAAATATAATGTTAATATTATAGTATTACTATGTCCTAATACTTTGATATGACATGAAATATATTATATCCTCAAAGTCTTTTAGGAGTTATAATTATGAGAATCAGATAAATGATTGCATGTGATATAGCTAGGCAGAACTGCCCTGTGAATACAAGTACTTTAATATTTGCCTTCATGATAATAAAGCCCCAAGAATTGCAAAGTATAATACATTCCTAGGGAGATTCAGTTCAGTTCAGTCACTCAGTCGTGTCCAACTCTTTGTGATCGCATGCATTACAGCACAACAGGCCTCCCTGTCCATCACCAACTCCCAGAGTTCGCTCAAACTCATGTCCATCGAGTCGGTGATGCCATCCAGCCATCTCATCCTCTGTCATCCCCTTCTCCTCCTGCCCCCAATTCCTCCCAGCATCAGAGTCTTTTCCAATGAGTCAACTCTTTGCATGAGGTGGCCAAAGTACTGGAGTTTCAGTTTTAGCATCATTCGTTCCAAAGAACACCCAGGACTGATCTCCTTTAGAATGGACTGGTTGGATCTCCTTGCAGTCCAAGGAACTCTCAAGAGTCTTCTCCAACACCACAGTTCAAAAGCCTAGGGTGATTGCTGCTGCTGCTGCTAAGTCACTTCAGTCGTGTCCGTCTCTGTGCGACCCCATAGACCTAATAGGATTCCCTGTCCCTGGTATTCTCCAGGCAAACACACTGGAATAGGTTGTCATTTCCTTCTGCAATGCATGAAAGTGAAAAGTGAAAGTGAATTCACTCAGTCGTGTCCGACTTTTAGCGACCCCATGGACTGCAGCCCACCAGGCTCCTCCTTCCATTGGATTTTCCAGGCAAGAGTACTGGAGTGGGGTGCCATTGCCTTCTCTGCTAGGGAGATTAGGGCACACTAAAACAGAATCTGGTCAAATAGTTAAAATCATTCTATTGGGTATAAATAATTTGCACATAAGAAAAATATTTTTTAAAAAGTAAATGCTTGTCTAATTTCTACCTATTTTTAACAATAGGAGTAGGAGGAAGAGTGGGGAAGGAGGAGGGAAGCAGCAAAACAAGGAAGGAGTAATTGTTAGGTCCATTTATTTATTAAGTGCTGAGCACTGTGGCAGATTCTAGATGTACATCAACTCCAGTTCTAAAACCAGAAAGAAATGGTATTGTAGATATTACCTGAATTTTAGAGAACAGAGAACTAAAACATTGTTTAATGTAGCGATAGTTCAAATGAGTATTACGCAAACGTGAATTCACTGGAAATAGATGTACATGATTTATCATAGTCATATTCTACTAAAATACATGTGCTATTTCAAAACTATATTTCCAGATGAGTAAAACAGTCAGGATGATACCTATTAACACTCCTTGCTTTACACACTCATGTCATCGAATATCCATTAGTAGGTAATAAATCAGCAGGTTAGTGGCACAAGCAAGATTCAACACCCATGTACCTGTTTTCTGACTTGAAGAAAGTAGGGAAAACTGCTAGGCCATTCAGGTATGACCTAAATCAAATTCCTTATATTTATACAGTGGAAGTGAGAAATAGATTTAGGGTCTAGAGCTGATAGATAGAGTGCCTGATGAACTATGAAATGAGGTTTGTGACATTGTATAGGAGACAGGGATCAAGAATATTCCCATGGAAAAGAAATGCAAAAAAGCAAAATGGCTGTCTGGGGAGGCCTTACAAATAGCTGTGAAAAGAAGAGAGGTGAAAAGCAAAGGAGAAAAGGAAAGATATAAGAATCTGGATGCAGAGTTCCAAAGAATAGCAAGAAGAGATAAGAAAATCCTCTTCAGCGATCAATGCAAAGAAATAGAGGAAAACAACAGAATGGGAAAGACTAGAGATCTCTTCAAGAAAATGAGAGATACCAAGGGAATATTTCATGCAAAGATGGGCTCGATAAAGGACAGAAATGGTATGGACCTAACAAAAGCAGAAGATATTAAGAAGAGGTGGCAAGAATACATGGAAGAACTGTACAAAAAATATCTTCACAACCCAGATAATCATGATGATGTGATCACTCATCTAGAGACAGACATCCTGGAATGTGAAGTCAAGTGGGCCTTAGAAAGCATCAGTATGAACAAAGCTAGTGGAGGTGATGGAATTTCAGTGGAGCTGTTTCAAATCCTGAAAGATGATGCTGTGAAAGTGCTGCACTCAATATGCCAACAAGTTTGGAAAATTCAGCAGTGGCCACAGGACTGGAAAAGGTCAGTTTTCATTCCAATCCCAAAGAAAGGCAATGCCAAAGAGTGCTCAGACTACTGCACAATTGCACTAATGTCACATGCTAGTAAAGTAATGCTCAAAATTCTCCAAGCCAGACTACAGCAATATGTGAACTGTGAACTCCCTGATGTTCAAGCTGGTTTTCGAAAAGGCAGAGGAACCAGAGATCAAATTGCCAGCATCCACTGGATCATGGAAAAAGCAAGAGAGTTCAAAAAAAAAAAAAAATCTAGTTCTGGTTTATTGACTATGCAAAGCCTTTGACTGTGTGGATCACAATAAACTGTGGACAATTCTGAAAGAGATGGGAATACCAGACCACCTGACCTGCCTCTTGAGTAATCTGTCTGCAGGTCAGGAAGCAACAGTTAGAACTGGACATGGAACAACAGACTGGTTCCAAATAGGAAAAGGAGTACATGAAGGATGTATATTGTCACCTGACTTATTTAACTTATATGCAGAGTACATCATGAAAAACGCTGGACTGGAAGAAACACAAGCGGGAATCAAGATTGCTGGGAGAAATATCAATAACCTCAGATAGGCAGATGACACCACCCTTATGGCAGAAAGTGAAGAGGAGCTAAAAAGCCTCTTGATGAAAGTGAAAGAGGAGAGCGAAAAAGTTGGCTTAAAGCTCAACATTCAGAAAACGAAGATCATGGCATCCGGTCCCATCCCTTCATGGGAAATAGATGGGGAAACAGTAGAAACAGTGTCAGACTTTATTTTTTGGGGCTCCAAAATCACTGCAGATGGTGACTGCAGCCATGAAATTAAAAGACACTTACTCCTTGGAAGAAAAGTTATGACCAACCTAGATAGTATATTCAAAAGCAGAGACATTACTTTGCCGACATAGGTCTGTCTAGTCAAGGTTATGGTTTTTCCAGTGGTCATATATGGATGTGAGAGTTGGACTGTGAAGAAGGCTGAGCACCGAAGAACTGATGCTTTTGAACTGTGGTGTTGGAGAAGACTCTTGAGGGTCCCTTGGACTGCAAGGAGATCCAACCAGTCCATTCTGAAGGAGATCAACCCTGGGATTTCTTTGGAAGGAATGACGCTAAAGCTGAAGCTCCAGTACTTTGGCCACCTCATGCGAAGAGTTGACTCACTGGAAAAGACTCTGATGCTGGGAGGAATTGGGGCAGGAGGAGAAGGGGATGACAGAGGATGAGATGGCTGGATGGCATCACCAACTCTATGGTCGTGAGTCTGAGTGAACTCCGTGAGATGGTGATGGACAGGGAGGCCTGGCGTGCTGCGACTCATGGGGTCGCAAGTAGTTGGACACTACTGAGTGACTGAACTGAACTGAACTGAGCAGTTTTTATTATTCTTGCTCCTTTGTTTGCCAAAAACCATTGAAAAGTTATTTATCTAAATATTTTCAATTAAATTTCACATCATGGAGACAGTGAATTTCAAGAATTTTCATCAGTACCTTTCATGAAGGAATTTCTGTGTGGGCATGCACACACACAAATTCATGGGTGGAGGGGTTTCCATTCTAATAATGTTTATAAATGATTAGTCTGTATTTTGAAAATTTTCTTATCTGGAGTCAATAAATAAAATAGCACATAAAAAAAATCAATGGATGTTGGTTGGTTGTTGCTTAGTTGCTAAGTAATGTCTGACTCTTTGCCATCCCTTGGACTATAGCCTGCCAGGCTTGTCTGTCCATGGGATATCCCAGGCAAGAATTCTGGAGTAGTTTGCCATTTCATTTAAATCCATAGATATGAATAACTGTTTCCTTTATGGTCTTCAGTAAATCACACCTTCCATGTCAACACGTGGGTAGTCCTCTCCCATACTGTCTGTGAGCTTACTTACCTATGCTATTTGATTTGGTCAATGTGACATCAGCAAGGTGAGTCAACTAGAAGTGTGCTAAAAAGTCTTTGTAGACTAGTAGCTTGCATCTTGAAACCCTGATGGAAATCTGGACAAACATTGGGAACAAAAAGTCTCCCATCTGAGCTGTTCTAGCTGAGCCTAGTGTTCAGCTGACCCATCAGGGATACACAGTTGTAAAGTGAGCCCAAGTCAAACAAGAAAAGAACCACCTGGTCACCTAGGAGAATCGTGAGAAATAATACACTGTTCATGTTTTAAACCTCTAAATGTTAGTGTGCCTTTTTATACAGTAACAGGTAACTAAGGTACTCATTGTCTTTCACTGTTTCATTCTGAAAGTGAAAGTGTCTTTCACTCATTTTCACTCTGTCACTCACTAGATGGGTAATGTTGGGCAGGGCAATTAAACTCAGTTTTCCTCATCTACAAAATCAGGATAATAATTGCAGCCAACAATTGCATGGAGGTTACTATTTAATCCTCATCACATTTAAACTTCATGGCAATCCTTCAGGTGGAACAGTTATCGTCTCCATGTCTTGAAAGAGGAAATGGAAGAGAGGTGACCAAATGTGTCCAAAGTTACATATCTACTGAAAAGTAGCTTTAAAGTCTGTGCTTTCAATTTTTATTCAACACAGCCAGGTTTATGCTCATATTTAAACAAGAAGTATCTCTCTGTCCCTCTCCCCACCCCGAGTGTCTTGCTGGTCAGAATTAATGTTTATCAATTAAATTTTAAGGGCTTCCTAGGTGGCACTACTGGTAAAACATCCACCTGCCAATTCTGGAGAAGCAGGAGAGACGAGTTGGATACCTGGGTTGGGAAGATCCCCTGGAGTAAGAATTGGCAACTCACTGCAGTATTCTTGCCTGGAACATCCCACGGACAGAGGAGCCTGGAGAGCTATGGTCCACTGGGTCTCTGACAGTTGGACATGTCTGAACACAGCACAGTTAGATTTTAAGTGTGACAAGTAGTTATTACAGGTTAGTTGTGGAATTTTTCTCTGTAGCTGTCTGAATTTCTGTGGTTTTGCTAGAGGAAACTTTCTCCTCTATAAAATTCTACATTTTTCTATTGTCTATTGTACTCTAGAGAGTAGTCCATCTGCTTCATCTGGTTTATACATAACAAGCTCTGCTTAGGAACCTAAAAGGACATAAATCTAGAACTACAGATCCATGCTTGTCAGTGTCATATAATACAGCTCTTGCTCAGTAATTATGTATGATAAACATCATGATTTTAATACAGCTCATCCACTAAGGTGGTCTGCTAACACACACACATAATACTGGTTTACTGACATAACTAGGCTATACACAGCTTTTTAATGTGCTATTTCCTATATAGAGGGACATCTTTTTATCTTTTTAAAGATTGTGCAAATGATGATGCCTTGCATTCTGAATGCACCATTTACATTCAGTTAAAATTTGAGGCCTCAATCTCTCCAAACTAATTTGCTTTAAGTAAGTTTGCTTTTATTTCAGTGGTCCACTAAAAGCTTCTATTTTAAGGCTATTCAGAATTATTATTGATAAAATTTGAAAATTGTACTTCTAAGTAATTCCTAGCTTTTCTGTATGCAGTCTTTTCCCACATGTTCTGGTAAAGAGTATTTGTTCATTAGAGTGTGCAAAATCAGACTTCATAAAAGTGAACAAAAGGAATTCACATCCAAAGAAACTGAATTAATATTATTTGAACAAAATAAGAACAAAAGTTGGGTTAGTAAAGAATAAAAGTTAGGTTAGTGAAGAACCTATCCTCTCTAGGTATTTGACAAATGAGAAAAATAAATTTTTTAATTAAAAAAATCAAAGAAAATTGATGTCATATTCTACATGATTGTATGAAATTTATAAAACAGGAATAAATCTCCTTTTCTTGTAGTGATGTTTAAAATATGTTAAATCCAAGAAAGTGATCAACATACATAATTTTAAGGGTATTTGGAATTCCTAGTATATATAGCCTTTAAGATGCGGCAGTATCTGGTTATTATAGCTAGACACCTGAATTTTTAACAAAAATTGCCAGAAAATCTTATAATTTTGAACAATATATTTGAGCTTGAAATGAATAATAGATTCTTCTGGAAAACTGAAAATGCAGCCTATGAAATGAGATTTTAGCAAATAATGCATGTAAGATCTTATCTTTCTTCTTCCCATTTTCTTTTACTCTCTAAAAGGTACTTCCATATGCATTCAGAAGAAGCCTAACTTGTTCCCTTAGAGGATTTCTGGAACGTTTACATTATAATTTGCTCTTTTTTTGCCCAGAAAGATTCACTACTTCCACTTGTGGTCTATATAAGATCCCTAACACTAAAGGAAAAGAAGAAAGATAAACATTAGGAAAATACTGTGTCATTTCTTGAAATAATGTGTATGTGTCCTCTTTTCCTGTTGTATACCTCAAAATGTTTCCTTTAAAGTATGCCTTTTTAAATTTATGTCTATATATTTAACTACCTCTCTGCTTTTCAATATCTCCAGATTAATATTGTACCAATACCGTCACTTTTCTTTTCCCAAGGCTTAAAAAAAAACCTTAGAGTAATTCTGAAGGTTAGATGCATTTTTTATCAACACATTATTAAAAATATACTTTTAACTATAGTTTCAAAATTTTAGAAGTTTTCTAATAAAGTATCTTATCTACATTTTTGTTGAACAAAATTTATCCATTGTTAATACTGAAAGCAATTAAATGAATAAATATATAAATATATGTAAATAGATGAATACATGTGTGTATGTATACACACATATGTAATGTATTATGTGCTTTTGTTTCAGAGTCTCATAAAATCTGAGGAGAAAAAACTCTACCAGTGGCTAATGTTTCATTGAAGGAAATAATCTCCAGATATCATTTATAATTAGTAAACTATTTCACATTTACCACAAAGACTTGGTAGTAGAAAAGCATATACATTCATATAAATGCTTTTTCATTGATCATTATCCTTTTTCAAACCATTTTTAATGGGTTTAACTATCTTATACCAGTTTGTCCTCTGTAGCTTCTGCTTTAAGACAATTCTTACCACACTTTACTTCCTATCCATTTGTATATTCACTTATCTTTTAAATAGACCATAAGCACATATCATAGACACCTCTGTCCAGTTATTCCATAGAGAGATTTTTTGTAGTTAATCATTGTCAAGCTCGCTCTTTTCTTCTCCCAGGAGACTGGAGATTGTGTGGACTGAGTGAAAGTCATTGTTGACCAAGATGACGAGAATGACAGTATGATTATTATCAGAAATCTCCAGGTACCTTCAAGTGAAGGATGGAAGTTAAACAACTTCTGTATCCCTGCCATCTTATATCTGGCTTTTTGCCACAAGTCTATAAATATGCTCCTCCTATATGCACAGAACATTTGTATCTATCAGACAAACAGGAAAACAATATTTGACTATTTGACTAGTTAATTAATCACAAATTATGTTTTGAGTATTCTACTTTATGTGTACAGTTAATGTTAAGATATTACTGAAAGATTAATGATTTAAACTAATTACTAGTAACATTATACACTAATTATATATATACCCCATCCACTCCAGTACTATTGCCTGGAAAATCCCATGGACAGAGGAGCCTGGAGGCTACACTTCATGGGGTCGCAAAGAGTTGGACACTACTGAGAGAATTGACTTGACTTCACTTCACTTCATAGAATAGTGCAGAAGATGCTAACCTGGCCTTAGAGATTCTCTGGGTTCTTCCCATAACAAGCAAAGTGGAGATTCCTTTTCATGAGAAAAGAGATAGTTAAAAGAGAAATAACATTCAGTGTTTCTGTGACAATAACCTTTGTCTTTTGTCTAATGAGAATTTTCATTATGGTAATTGTCACCCGCATTTAGTGTGACTAGAAAATATATCACCTAAACCAATTTTGAGATGAAAAAGGAATGCTATTAAAAAATCAAACACAGGGTTTCCCTGGTGGTCCAGTTGTTAAGAATCCACCTTGTGATGCAAGAGATACTGGTTTGAACACTAAGCCAGGAAGATCCCACATGCTGTGGAGCAACTGAGCCCAGGAGCCTCCATTATTGAGCCCATGTGCTGCAACTACTAAATCCCATGCACCTAGAGCCTGTATTCTGCAATGAGAAGCCATCTCAAGGAAAAGCTCACACACTGCAATGAACAGTAGTCCACACATGCTCCTGCATGCAGCAATGAACCCTCACCACAGACAAAATAAATACATCTTTTAAAAATATCAGGCACAAACCACGACTCTTGCAGGAAACTTGAAGGCAAAGTTCCCCTACCCACTGAGTTTATAAACCTTTTATTCATTTTCTTAGAGTTCATAACGGCTTATCTGTTTCTAATCCTATCTCAGTATGCATATTTTAGTAGATATATGCTCTATAAAATTATATTTCTATAATTCAGTTACCTATAATCTATATATACCTAAGCTACATGATTTTTGCTACTACATGTTTGTGCCATGTGCCCAGTAGTGTCTGACTCTTTGTTATGTTATGGACTCTAACCTGCCAGGTTTCTCTGTCCATGGAATTCTCCATACAAAAATCCTGGAGTGGGTTGCCATTTCCTCCCCCAGGGAATCTTCCCAACCCAGGGGTAGGACATAAATCTTCTGTGTCTCCTGCATTGCAAACAGATTCTTTACTCACTTATCTGTTGGGGAATAATTCACTATAGGCAATTCCCCAGTTATGCCTATTAAGTCACAGAATTCTGATAGTATTAATGATTACCATGGACCCCTCTGCATTGTATTCCACCTATTTTTATTTTACTTCTGTTTTTCAGTTTCATTTCTTTCTAATAGAAATTCCCAAGTCCTTAACTTTTCTTTCTAATTTCAATATATTTCCCTCAACATGCTTATCATCATCTGAATTAATCTTAATATTTTTACACACAGAAATCCACAAAAGTCAATATCAACTAATCTGTTGCTAACATTCCTAGTATCTTCCATCCCTGACAATTTATGTTACTCATTACTAATTTTAATAATTATCGTAATAATTATACTGATAATAATAAGCCAGATAAGCATTTGCTTATTTTTTAATGTTACCTGTCACTAGCAAAATAAGTCACTGTAACTATTCAGTTAAGTTCAGTTCAGTTCAGTTGCTCAGTTGTGTCCAACTCTATGCGATACCATGAATCTCAGTATGCTAGGCCTCCGTGTCCATCACCAACTCCTGGAGTTCACTCAGACTCATGTCCATCGAGTCAGTGATGCCATCCAGCCATCTCATCCTCTGTCATCCCCTTCTCCTGCCCCCAATCCCTCCCAGCATCAGAGTCTTTTCCAATGAGTCAACTCTTCGCATGAAGTGATCAAAGTACTGGAGTTTCAGTGTTAGCATCATTCCTTCCAAAGAAATCCCAGGGCTGATCTCCTTCAGAATGGACTGGTTGGATCTCCTTGCAGTCCAAGGGACTCAAGAGTCTTCTTCAGTACCACAGTTCAAAAGCATCAATTATTCGACACTCAGCTTTCTTCACAATCCAACTCTCACATCCATACATGACTATTGGAAAAACCATAGCCTTGACTAGATGGACATTTGTTGGCAAAGTAATGTCTCTGCTTTTGAATATGCTATCTAGGTTGGTCAATAACTTCCCTTCCAAGGAGTAAGCATCTTTTAAATTCATGGCTGCAATCACCGTCTGTAGTGATTTTGGAGCCCCCCGAAATAAAGTCTGACATTGTTTCCACTGTTTCCCTATCTATTTGCCATGAAGTGATGGGGCCAGATGCCATGATCTTCGTTTTCTGAATGTTAAGCTTTAAGCCAACTTTTTCACTCTCCTCTTTCACTTTCATCAAGAGGCTTTTTAGTTCCTTTTCACTTTCTTCTTTAAGGGTGATGTCATCTGCATATCTGAGGTTATTGATATTTCTCTTGGCAATCATGATGCCAGCTTGTGCTTCTTCCAGCCAAACATTTCTCATGATGTACTCTGCATTTATGTTAAATAAGCAGAGTGACAACATACAGCCTTGATGTACTCCTTTTCCTATTTCAAACCAGTCTGTTGTTCCATGTCCAGTTCTAACTGTTGCTTCCTGACCTGAATACCGATTTCTCAAGAGGCCGGTCAGGTGGTCTGGTATTCCCATCTCTTTCAGAATTTTCCACAGTTTCTTGTGATCCACACAGTCAAAGGCTTAGAACTTAGTAAAAAAAAAAAAATCCCATATTTTAGGTTCTATTGTTTCCATTCTTGCCTGGTATAATCTCTTGATGTCTAGTTAATTATAATATTTAGTCATCCCCATTCACCAGAAGGTTAGCTACTGTCTTTTAAAATTTCTTCAAAAAAATCCTCCCAACAAACAAAATTGCAGGGCCAGAAGTCTTCACTGGTGAAGTCTATTAAACATTTAAAGGATATTAAGAAAAGTCCTTTTCAAGTTCTTCAAAAAAGGAAAAAAAAAAAAGGAATACTTCCAAACTTGTTTTATGAGGCCAATACTGCTCTGATACCAAAACCAGATAATATAACCACAAAGGAAAATAATAATAATAATTACTGGCCATTATCTCCAATGAAAATAGATGCAAAAACTCAACAGAATATTAGCAAACTAAATTCAATAGCACATTAAACTATTATATACTATGATCAAATAAAATTTATTTCAGATATATGAGGGTAATTCAAAATATGAACATCAATGTGGTAAACCATATTAAAAATGAAGAGAAAAACTATATGATCATTTTGGCTGCAGTTCTAAGATGGCAGAGGAATAGGACGGGGAGACCACTTTCTCCCTGACAAATTCATCAAAAGAACATTTAAACGCTGAGTAAATTCCACAGAACAACTTCTGAATGCTGGCAGAGGACATCAGGCACCCAGAAAAGCAGCCCATTGTCTTCGGAAAGAGGTAGGAAAAAATATAAAAGACAAAGAAAGAGACAAAAGAGGTAGGGATGGAGCTCTGTCTTGGGAATGGAGTCTTAAAAAGAGAAGTTTCCAAACACCAGGAAACACTCTCACTGCCAAGTCTGTGGTGAGCCTTGGAAGCACAGAGGACAACATAACAGGGAGAAAAAATATATAAATAATTAAAACCCACAGATTACAAGCCCAGCGGTAACACCCCCAGTGGAGAAGCAGCACAGATGCCTGCATCTGCCACTAGCAAGTGGGGACTGGGCAGGGAGGCGAGAGCTGTATTGCTTAGAGTAAGGATCTGGCCTGAATGCCCCTAGGGTAATCAGAGCGAACTAACTTGGGCTAGCAAACCAGACTGTGGGATAGCTACTACACACAAAACTCTAACCTAAGACACCTCCAGGACCGTGCACAAAACAAAGGACTGAACAGAATTAGCCGGCTGCCGACCATCCTCCTCCAGTGACAGGCAGCCAGAACCGGAGAGGGCAATCGCAGCCCCAGAGAGATATTATCTACCAAACTGCAAACAGGCTTCTTTGCTAACTAAGACTTCTTGGGGTTCTGGACAGTCATCATCTACCTGAGAAGGTGCACCAGTTGTACACCCAGAAAACTGAGCAGCAGGGACAGGAAAGGTGATAAGTTGCAGTGACTGCATTGGCCAAACACCTCATCACCTGAGCTGCTTGGACCTGGGAAGGGCACAAAACGCAGGCCCAACCGAGTCTGCACCTCTGAGGACTACTCGAGTGCCTGAACCTGAGCAGCTTAGATCTGGGAGGTACATGCACCCAGGGTCAGCCTCGAATGGTTCCTGGTGGAGCAACCTAGAGCCTGAACTGTGTGGGCAGGGAGGGCACACATGCCGTGAGTGGGGACAGGCCCAGTGTGGCTGAGACACTGTGAGCACACGCAAGTGTTATTTGTTTACAGCGTTCCTCCCTCCCCACAGCAAAACTGAATAAGTGAGCTTAAAAAAAGTGTCCACCACCGCCCTCCTTGTGTCAGGTTGGAAATCAGACACTGAAGAGACCAGCAAACAGAAGCTAAAACAGGGAACCGCCTTGGAAGTGACAGGTGCAACAGATTAAAACCTTGTAGTTAGTACCGACTACACAGGAAGGGGCCTATAGATCTTGATTAATATAAGCCGGACCAAGGAACTATCCCAAAATGAACTGACCTCACACTGCCCACAACAAGACCAGAGAAAGTCCTAGATATATATTTATTATTTTTACGATCATTCTTTTTTTTTCTTTTTTTTAACTTTTTAAAATTTTTAAGTCCTCTATTACTCCTTTAATTTTCATTTTTATAACCTAATATTACTTAAAAAAAAACCCTATTTTTTAAAGCAAACTTCATATATATATATATATATTTAATTATTTTGTGACTTTTTTTTTTCTCCTTCCTTTCTTTAATATTGTATTTTTTGAAAATCCAACCACTACTCTAGATTTTTAATCTTTGCTTTTTGGTATGTGTTATCAATTTTGTACCTTTAAAAACCCAATCTTCAGTACCCATTTTTACTTGGGAGCAAGATTACTGGCTTGACTGCTCTCTCCTCCTTTGGACTCTTCTTTTTCTCTACCAGGTCGCCTCTGTCTCCTCCCTGCTTCTTCTCTTCTCTACCCAACTCTGTGAATCTCTGTGTGTTCCAGACGGTGGAGAACACTTAGGGAACTGATTACTGGCTGGATCTCTCTCTCTCTCCTTTTCATTCCCCCCTTTTATCCTCCTGGCCACCTGTCTCCTTCCTCCCTCTTCTCTTTTCCTTATAACTCTGTGCACATCTCTGAGCAGTCTAGACTGTGGAGTGCACATAAGGAAGTGATTACTGGCCAGCGTGTTCTCTCCTCTTTTAATTTCATCTCATCTCATTTGGGTCACCTATAACTCCCTCCTCCCTCTTTTCTCCATGTAACTCTGTGAACCTCTCTGGGTGTCCCTCACTGTGGAGAAACTTTTCATCTTTAACCTAGATGTTTTATCAATGGTGCTGTATAGAAGGAGAAGTCTTGAGACTACTGTAAAAATAAGACTGAAAACCAGAAGCAGGAGGCTTAAGTCCAAATCCTGAGAACATCAGAGAACTCCTGACTCCAGGGAACATTAATCAATAGGAGATTATCAAACGCCTCCATACCTACACTGAAACCAAGCACTACCCAAGGGCCGAGAAGTTTCAGAGCAAGACATACCACGCAAATTCTCCAGCAACGCAGGAACGCAGCCCTGAGCTTCAGTATATGGGCTGCCCAAAGTTACTCCAAAACCATTGCCATCTCTTAACTCATTACTGGACACTTCATTGCACTCCAGAGAGAAGAAATTCAGCTCCATCCACCAGAATACCAACACAAGATTCCCTAACCAAGAAACCTTGACAAGCCACTGGTACAACCCCACCCACAGCGAGGAAACTCCACAATAAAGAGAACTCCACAAACTGCCAGAACACAGAAAGGCCACTCCAAATGCAGCAATATAAACAAGATGAAGAGACAGAGGAATACCCAGCAGGTAAAGTTCATTTCAGTTCAGTCGCTCAGATCTGCGACCCCATGAATCGCAGCACGCCAGACCTCCTTGTCCATCATCATCTCCCAGAGTTCACTCAGACTCACGTCCATCGAGGCCATGATGTCATCCAGCCATCAAATCCTCTGTCATCCCCTTCCCCTCCTGCCCCCAATCCCTCCCAGCATCAGAGTCTTTTACAATGAGTCAACTCTTCGCATGAGGTGGCCAAAGTACTGGAGCTTCAGCTTTAGCATCATTCCTTCCAAAGAAATCCCAGGGCTGATCTCCTTCAGAATGGACTGGTTGGTTCTCCTTGCAGTCCAAGGGACTGTCAAGAGTCTTCTCCAACACCACAGTTCAAAAGCATCAATTCTTTAGCGCTCAGCCTTATTCACAGTCCAACTCTCACATCCATATATGACCACTGGAAAAACCATAGCCTTGACTAGACGGACCTTAGTTGGCTAAGTAATGTCTCTGCTTTTGAATATGCTATCTAGGTTGGTCATAACTTTTCTTCCAAGGAGTAAGCGTCTTTTAAATTCATGGCTGCAGTCACCATCTGCAGTGATTTGGGAGCCCAAAAAAAAAAAATAAAGTCTGACACTGTTTCCACTATTACCCCATCTATTTCCCATCAAGTGATGGGGTCGGATGCCATGATCTTCATTTTCTGAATGCTGAGCTTTAAGCCAACTTTTTCGCTCTCTTCTTTCACTTTCATCAAGAGGCTTTGTAGCTTCTCTTCACTTTCTGCCATAAGGATGGTGTCATCTGCATATCTGAGGTTAATGATATTCTCCCTGCAATCTTTATTCCAGCTTGTGTTTCCTCCAGTCCAACTTTTCTCATGATGTACCTTGCATATAAGTTAAATAAGCAGGGTGACAATATACAGCCTTGACGTACTCCTTTTCCTATTTGGAACCAGTCTGTTGTTCCATGTTCAGTTCTAACTGTTGCTTCCTGACCTACAAACAGATTACTCAAGAGGCAGGTCAGGTGGTGTGGTATTCCCATCTCTTTCAGAATTTTCTGCAGTTTACTGTGAGCCACACAGTCAAAGGCTTTGCATAGTCAATAAACCAGAAATATATGTTTTTTCTGGAACTCTCCTGCTTTTTCTATGATCCAGTAGATGTTGGCAATTTGATCTCTGGTTCCTCTGCCTTTTCGAAAACCAGCTTGAACATCAGGGAGTTCATGGTTCATGTCTTGCTGAAGCCTGGCTTGGAGAATTTTGAGCATTACTTTACTAGCATGTGACATGAGGGCAATTGTGTGGTACTTTGAGTATTCTTTGGCATTCCCTTTCTTTGGGATTGGAATAAAAATTGACCTTTTCCAGTCCTGTGGCCACTGCTGAATTTTCCAAACTTGTTGGCATATTGAGTGCAGCACTTTCACAGCATCATCTTTCAGGATTTGAAACAGCTCCACTGGAATTCCATCACCTCCACTAGCTTTGTTCATACTGATGCTTTCTAAGGCCCACTTGACTTCACATTCCAGGATGTCTGGCTCTAGATGAGTGATCACATCATCATGATTATCTGGGTCGTGAAGATCTTTTTTGTACAGTTCTTCCGTGTATTCTTGCCACCTCTTCTTAATATCTTCTGCTTCTGTTAGTTCCAGACCATTTCTGTCCTTTATCGAGCCCATCTTTGCATGAAATATTCCCTTGGTATCTCTAATTTTCTTGAAGAGATCTCTAATCTTTCCCATTCTGTTGTTTTCCTCTATTTCTTTGCATTGATCGCTGAAGAAGGTTTCTTATGTCTTCTTGCTATTCTTTGGAACTTGCATTCAGATGCTTGTATCTTTCCTTTTCTCCTTTGCTTTTCACCTCTCTTCTTTGCACAGCTATTTGTAAGGCTTCCACAGACAGCCATTTTACTTTTTTGCATTTCTTTTCCATGGGGATGGTCTTGATCCCTGTCTCCTGAACAATGTCACGAACCTCATTCCATAGTTCATCAGGCATTCTATATATCAGATCTAGGCCCTTAAATCTATTTCTCACTTCCACTGTATAATCATAAGGGATTTGATTTAGGGTCTTACCTGAATAATCTAGCTGTTTTCCCTACTTTCTTCAATTTGAGTCTGAATTTGGTAATAAGGAGTTCATGATCTGAGCCACAGTCAGCTCCTGGTCTTGTTTTTGTTGACTGTATAGAGCTTCTCCATCTTTGGCCGCAAAGAATATAATCAATCTGATTTCGGTGTTGACCCTCTGGTGACGTCCATGTGTAGAGTCTTCTCTTGTGTTGTTGGAAGAGGGTGTTTGCTATGACCAGTGCATTTTCTTGGCAAAACTCTATTTGTCTTTGCCCTGATTCGTTCTGCATTCCAAAGCCACATTTGCCTGTTACTCCAGGTGTTTCTTGACTTCCTACTTTTGCATTCCAGTCCCCTATAATGAAAAGGACATCTTTTGGGGGTGTTAGTTCTAAAAGGACTTGGACGTCTTCATAAACCGTTCAACTTCAGTTTCTTCAGAATTACTGGTTGGGATATAGGCTTGGATAACTGTGATATTGAATGGTTTGCCTTGGAGATGAACAGAGATCATTCTGTCGTTTTTGAGATTGCATCCAAGTACTGCATTTCAGACTCTTTTTTTTTTAACCATGATGGCTACTCCATTTCTTCTGAGGTTTCCTGCCCACAGTAGTAGATATAATGGCCATCTGAGTTAAATTGACCCATTCCAGCAGTAATGGAACAGGATAAATGCCCACCAAACCAAACAAAAGAGGAAGAGATAGGAAATCTACCTGATAAGGAATTCTGAATAATGATAGTGAAAATGATCCAAAATCTTGATATCAAAATGGAATCACAGATAAATAGCCTAGAGATAAGGATTGAGAAAAGGCAAGAAAGGTTTAAAAAGGACCTAGAAAAAATAAAAAAGAGTCAATATATAATGAATAATGCAATAAATAAGATCAAAAACACTCTGGAGGCAACAAATAATAGAATAAGGGAGGCAGAAGATAGGGTTAGTGAAGTAGAATATAGAATGGTAGAAATAAATGAATCAGAGAGGAGAAAAGGAAAATGAATTAAAAGAAATGAGGACAATCTCAGAGACCTCCAGGACAATATTGAACACTCCAAAATTCGAATCATAGGAGTCCCAGAAGAAGAAGACAAAAAAAAAAGGCCATGAGAAAATACTTGAGGAGATAATAGTTGAAAACTTCCCTAAAATGGGGAAGGAAATAATCACCCAAGTCCAAGAAACCCAGAGAGTCCCAAGCAGGATAACCCCAAGGCAAAACACCCCAAGACACATATTAATCAAATTAACAGAGATCAAACACAAAGAACAAATATTCAAAGCAGCAAGGGAAAAACAACAAATAATACACAAAGGCATTCCCATAAGGATAACTGCAGATCTTTCAATAGAAGTTCTTCAGGCCAGGAGGGGATGGGAAGACATACTTAAAGTGATGAAAGAAAATAACCTACAGCCCAGATTGCTGTACCCAGCAAGGATCTCATTCAAATATGAAGGAGAAATCAAAAGCTTTACAGACAAGCAAAAGCTGAGAGAATTCAGCACCACCAAACCTGCTCTCCAACAAATGCTAAAGGATATTCTCTAGACAGGAAACACAAAAAGGGTGTATAAACTCGAACTCAAAACAATAAAGTAAATGGCAACAGGATCATATTTATCAATAATTACCTTAAACGTAATTGGGTTGAATGCCCCAACCAAAAGACAAAGCCTGGCTGAATGGATACAAAAACAAGACCCCTATATATGTTGTCTATAAGAGACCTACTTCAAAACAAGGGACACATACAGACTGAAAGTGAAGGGCTGGGACCACAACCCCCCCCCCTCCCCCGAAGGGCTGGAAAAAGATATTCCATGCAAATAGAGACCAAAAGAATGCAGGAGTAGCAATACTCATATCAGATAAAATAGACTTTAAAACAAAGGCTGTGAAAAGAGACAAAAAAGGCCACTACATAATGATCAAACGATCAATCCAAGAAGGAGATATAACAATTATAAATATATATGCACACAACATAGGAGCACTGCAATATGTAAGACAAATGCTAACAAATATGAAAAGGGAAATTAACAATAACACAATAATAGTGGGAGACTTCAATACCCCACTCACACCTATGAATAGATCAACTAAACAGAAAATTAACAAAGAAACACAAACTTTAAATGATACAATAGACCAGTTAAACCTAATTGATATCTATAGGACATTTCACCCCAAAACAATGAATTTCACTTTTTCTCAAGCACACACAGAACCTTCTCCAGGATAGATCAAATCCTGGGCCATAAATTTAGCCTTGGTAATTTCAAAAAAATGAAATCACTCCAAGAATCTTTTCTGACCATAATGCAGTAAGATTAGATCTCAATTACAGGAGAAAAATTATTAAAAATTCCAACATATGGAGGCTGAACCAGAGGCTTCTGAATAATCAACAAATCACAGAAGAAATCAAAAAAGAATTCAAAATATGCATAGAAATGAATAAAAATGAAAACACAACAACCTAAAACCTGTGGGACACTGTAAAAATAGTGCTAAGAGGAAAGTTCATAGCAATACAGGCATACCTCAAGAAACAAGAAAAAGTCAAATAAATAACCTAACTCTACACCTCAAGAAACTAGAAAAGGAAGAAATGGAGAACCCCAGGGTTAGTAGAAGGAAAGAAATCTTAAAAATTAGGGCAGAAATAAAGTCAAAAGAAACAAAAGAGACCATAGCAAAAATCAACAAAGCCAAAAGCTGGTTCTTTGAAAGGATAAATAAAATTGACAAATCATTAGCCAGACTTATCAAGAAACAAAGGGAGAAAGATCAAATCAATAAAATTAGAAATGAAAATGGAGAGATCACAACAGACAACACAGAAATACAAAGGATCATAAGAGACCACTATCAGCAGTTGTATGCCAATAAAATGGACAACGTGTAAGAAATGGACAAATTCTTGTACAACTTGGAAAGTACAACTTTCCAAAACTGAACCAAGAAGAAATAGAAAATCTTAACAGACACATCACAAGGAGAGAAATTGAAACTGTAATCAGAAATCTTCCAGCAAACAAAAGCCCAGGTCCAGACGGTTTCACAGCTGAATTCTACCAAAAATTTAGACAAGAGCTAACACCTATCCTACTCGAACTCTTCCAGAAATTTGCAGAGGAAGGTAAACTTCCAAACTCATTTTAAGAGGCCACCATCACCCTAATACCAAAATCTGACAAAGATGCCACACAAAAAGAAAACTACAAGCCAATATCACTGATGAACATAGATGCAAAAATATTTAACACAATTCTAGCAATCAGAATCCAACAACACATTAAAAATATCATACACCACGACCAAGTGGGCTTTATCCAGGGATGCAAGGATTCTTCAATATCCACAAATCAATCAGTGTAATACACCACATTAACAAATTGAAAAATAAAAGCCATATGATTATCTCAATAGATGCAGAAAAAGCCTTTCACAAAATTCAACATCCATTTATGATAAAAACTCTCCAGAAAGCAGGAATAGAAGGAACATATCTCAACATAATAAAAGCTATATATGACAAACCCACAGCAAACATTATCCTCAATGGTGAAAAATTGAAAGCATTTCCCCTAAAGTCAGGAACAAGACAAGGGTGCCAAATTTCACCACTACTATTCAACATAGTTCTGGAAATTTTGGCCACAGCAATCAGAGCAGAAAAAGAAATAATAGAATATGGAATCCAAATTTGAAAAGAAGTAAAACTATCACTGTTTGCAGATGATATGATCCTCTACATAGAAAACTCTAAAGACTCCACCAGAAAATTACTAGAGCTAATCAGTGAATACAGTAAAGTTGCAGGATATAAAATCAACACACAGAAATCCCTTGCATTCCTATACACTAATAATGAGAGAATAGAAAGAGAAATAAAGGAAACAATTCCATTCACCATTGCAATGAAAAGAATAGAATACTAAGAATAGATCTACCTAAAAAACTAAAGACCTAGTTATAGAAAACTATAAAACACTGGTGAAAGAAATCAAAGAGGACACTAACAGATGGAGAAATACCATGTTCATGGATTGGAAGAATCAATATAGTGAAAACTAGTATACTACCCAAAGCAATCTACAGATTCAATGCAATCCCTATCAAGCTACCAAAGGTATTTTCCACAGAGCTAGAACAAATAATTTCACAATTTGTATGGAAATACAAAAAACCCCTAATAGCCAAAGCAATCTTGAGAAAGAAGAATGGAACATGAGGAATCAACCTGCCTGACTTCGGGCACTACTACAAAGTCACATTCATCAAGACAGTATGGTACTGGCACAAAGACAGAAATATAGATTAATGGAACAAAATAGAAAGCCCAGAGATAAATCCACACACCTATGGACACCTTATCTTCGACAAAGGAGGAAAGAATATACAATAGATTAAAGACAATCTCTTTAACAAGTGGTGCTGGGAAAACTGGTCAACCACTTGTAAAAGAATGAAACTAGAACAGTTTCTAACACCATACACAAAAATAAACTTAAAATCAATTAAAGATCTAAATGTAAGACCAGAAACTATAAAACTCCTAGAGGAGAACATAGGCAAAACACTCTCCGACATATATCACAGCAGGGTCCTCTATGATCCACCTCCTAGAATACTGTAAATAAAAGCAAAAATAAACAAATTGGACCTAATTAAATTTAAAAGCTTCTGCACAACCAAGGAAACTATAAGCAAGGTGAAAAGACAGCCTTCTGAATGGGAGAAATAACAGCAAATGAAGCAACTGACAAACAACTAATCTCAGAAATATACAAACAACTCCTGCAGCTCAATTCCAGAAAAATAAATGACCCAATCAAAAAATGGGCCAAAGAACTAAACAAACATTTCTCCAAAGAAGACATACAGATGGCTAACAAACACATGAAAAGATGCTCAATATCACTCATTATTAGAGAAATGCAAATCAAAACCACAGTGAGGTACCATTTCACGCCAGTCAGAATGGCTGCGATCCAAAAGTCTACAAGCAATAAATGCTGGAGAGGGTCTGGAGTAAAGGGAACCCTCTTACATTGTTGATGGGAATCCAAACTAGTACAGCTACTATGGAGCACAGTGTGGAGATTCCTTAAACTGGAAATAGAACTGCCTTATGACCCAGCAATCCCACTGCTGGGCATACACACCAAGGAAACCAGAATTGAAAGAGACACATGTACCCCAATGTTCACCACAGCACTGTTTATAATAGCCAGGACATGGAAGCAACCTAGATGTCCATCAGGAGATGAATGGAAAAGAAAGCTGTGGTACATATATACAATGGAGTATTACTCAGCCTTTAAAAAGAATACATTTGAATTAGTTCTAATGAGGTGAATGAAACTGGAGCCTATTATACAGAGTGAAGTAAGCCAGAAAGAAAAACACCAATACAGTATACTAACGCATATATATGGAATTTAGAAAGATGGTAACGATAACCCTGTATGAGAGACAGCAAAAGAGACACAGAAGTATAGAACAGTCTTTTGGACTCTGTGAGAGAGGGAAAGGGTGGGATGATTTGGGAGAATGGCATTGAAACATGTATAATATCATATAAGAAATGAATCACCAGTCTAGTTTTGACGCAGGATACAGGATGCTTTTGGCTGGTGCACTAGGATGACCCAGAGGGATGGTATGGGAAAGGAGGTGGGAGGGGGGCTCAGGATTGGGAACACATGCATCCCTGTGGTGGATTCATGTTAATGTATGGCAAAACCAATACAATATTGTGAAGTAATTAGCCTCCAATTAAAATAAATAAATTTAAATTAAAAAACTATAAAAAACTATATGATCATTTTTATAAATACATTAAAGCACTTGACAAAATTCAACATTCATTCATGATAAAATTCTCAAAAAAGTGGGTATAGAGCCACTATATCACAACATAATAAAAGCCAAATATGACAAGCTCACAGCAAACATTATTTTTAATGGTGAAAAGCTGAAAGCTTTTCTTCCAATATCAGTAACAAGACAAGGGTACAAACTGAATGATTATCTTACCCCACTCACACCACTTTTATTCAACATAATATTGGAAGTCCTAGCCAAAGAAATTAGATGAGAAAAGGAATAAAAGTGATCCGGCTGGAAAGAAGGAAATGAAATCACCCTTACTTGTAGATGACATTACGTTGCATATATTACATAGAGAAAACTCTGTAGCCTCCACCAAAAAAAAACATTAGAACCAACTGACAAATTCAGTAAAATTTCATGATACAAAATTAATACAAAAAAATCTGTTGTATTTCTATAAAATGATAATAAATTGCCAAATAAAAAATAAGAAAATAGTCACATCAAAAATAACAAAACATAGGAATAAATTTAACCAAGAAAGCAAAGACTGGTGTAACCTTTACTATGAAAATCAGACATTTGTGAAGGAAGTTGAAGGAAAAAAAATAAAAAGGAAAAGTAACCTGTGTTCATGGAGTGAAAGTATATTGTTAAAATGACCATATTAAAAAGCAGTGACAGTACCTTGTCAAGAAAGGTCCGTCTGGTCAAAGCTATGGTTTTTCCAGTTGTCATGTAATAAAGCTGAGCACTGAAGAATTGAGGCTTTTGAACTGTGGTTTTGGAGAAGACTCTTGAGAGTACCTTGGACTGCAAGGAGATCCAAGCAGCCCATCCTAAAGGAAACCAATCCTGAATATTCATTGAAAGGACTGCTGCCAAAGCTGAAACTCCAATCCTTTGGCCACCTGATGTGAAGAACTGACTTATTTGAAAAGACCCTGATTTTGGAAAAGATGAAGGCAGGAGGAGAAGGGGGTGACAGAGGATGAGATGGTAGGCTGGCATCACCAACTCAACGGACGAGATTGAGTAAACTCTGGGAGTTTCCCATGGACAGGGAGGCCTGGCGTGCTGCAGTCTATGGGATCACCAAGAGTCGGACATGACTGAATGACTGAACTGAACTGAACTGAATCAAAGAAATCTACGGATTTAATGCAATACCCATCAAAATACCAAAGGAATTTTTCACAGAACTAGAACAAATAATTTTAAAATTTGTAAGGAAATAAAAAAACCCTGAATAGCCAAAACAATCTTCAGAAAGAAAATCATAGCTGGAGACTATGTGCTCTGATTTCAAACTATATTACAAAGTTACAGTAACCAAAACAGTATGGTACTAGCAGTAGAACAGAGAGCTCAATGGAACAGAAATGAGAGCCCCAATATTAATCCACACATACATGGCAGTCAATTTACAACAAAATAGCCAAGAATATAGGGTGGGGAAAGGATTATTTCTTCAATAAATAATGCTGGGAACACTGGATAGTCACATTCAAAAGAATCAAACTGAATGATTATCTTACCCCACAAACAGAAACAATTTCAAAATGGATTAAAGACTTGAATATAAGATCTGAGACTATAAAATTCCGAAAAGAAAACATAGGCATTAAATTCTTTGACTTTGATTTTGATGTTGAATTTTTTTAATTTGACAACAAAAGAAAGGCAACAAAAGCAAAACATAAACAAGTAGGATTACATTGAGCTAAAAACTCCTTAACAGCAAGAAAGAAAAAATCAATAAAATGAAAAAGATAACCTACTAAATGGGAAAAAAAGTTGCAAACCATATATCTGATAAGGAGTTAATTTTAAAAATATACAAAAAACTCATACAACTCAGTAGCAAAGAAACAGTCCCATTAAAAGTGGGCAGCGGATCTGAATAGACATTTTATTTAAAGACACAAAGATGAAAATATCCTCCACCTCACCAGTTATAAGGGAAGTGCAAACCAAAACTACAATGTAATATAAATTCCCATACTTTCATAATGGCTTTACAAAAAGAAGAATTAACAAATATTGAAGAGAATAGATAAAAATAATGTTTGTTCACTGTTGGTGGGAATGCAAATTGGTACAGCCATTATGGAACAGTATGGAAGTTTCTCAAAAAAAATAAAAAGCATATACTATATGATCCAGCAGTTCAACTTCTTGATATTAATATGAAGAAGATGCTCAAAAAGATACATACTCCCACATTTATTACACCATTATTACTCACAATAGAAAAACATGAAAGTGACCTAAGTTTTGAATGTTGGATGAATGGATTTAAAAAATGTGACATGTATGCAACCATTAAAATGAACAAAATATTATGATTTGTGACAACAAGATGACTTTTGAGGACATTATGCTGAGTGAAATTAATCAGACAAAAAGCAATACTCTATAATCTCACATATGGAATAAAAAAACAAACCAGATCATAGTAACAGGGAAGAGATTGATGGTTACCAGAGGCAGGTTTTGGGAATAGGCAAAACTAGTGAAGGTGGTTGAAAGATGTGACTTTCTAGTTATAAAATTAATAGGAATATGTAATGTATAGCATTATGACCAGAGTTACTAATATTTTGTTAACTATTTGAAAGTTGCTGGTAGAATAAATTTTATAAGGTCCCATCACAAAGAAGAAACTTGTAACCTTTTGTGGTGACTGATATTGACTAGCTGCATAATTGGGAGCATTTTGCAATATATGAAACTATAGACTCATATGTAGTATACCTGAAAGTAAATTATGTGTCAATATATTTCAGTTTTTTTTTAAAGTTCCTGAATCTTTTTCTCCAGTGGTGTTATGCTAACTACTCAATAAAGCAAACACTATCATAAAAAAAAAATCCATATCTGTCTAACCCCCACATTGTGTGCCCTATTTTAAGAAAATTAGATTACCTGAATTCTCTTCCTATACCTCAATAAATATCTGTCCCTTATAATCAGCCATTCACTTTCCTTATACCAGTCCTTAAATGGTAAGATAGTGTGTTTTTTACTGTGAGGAAAAAAAAAAAAAGATACATTTTCCTATGACATTCATTTCAAGTATCCTCCATATTCTAAAACTGAGGTTTCTAGTGTTTGGGGATTGTGTATACATTTTATGATATGGTGTTAAAACTCAGAGTTAAGATGTCAAAAGATGGTACTAACTTATAAATGCTTTTATTTTGAATTATATCCCCTTTGAAAGAGATGTTTGTTGAGTATAATGAGTCTCATGAAGAGAAAAAATAATCCTTTCAGAAGCAGTGTGAAATATAATTGCAAAAAAGAATAGGGCATAGGTATCTATCCAGAATAGTGTCCTGAATGAGAAAAAGGATATAGATGAATGTCTAAAAGATGGAACAATGAGATGTATAACTTTTGGAGTCTATTCCAACTGGATTGAATAAATCCCAAATAAATTCAAATTAAATTGTCCTTTCATGAGAACAGTGTTGTACGGCCCCTTGCTTCCTGGACTACCCTATTGAGGAGGACCACTCTAAAATATGATTAATATGGAATAACCCATCAGCTACATCAGCTGATGTCTAAGTAAAGTAGACATCAAATATACCAAAAGTAAATGACTGATAATTGGATTTTTTTAAAAAAGTTATATTTAACTGTATTAGTCCATTTAAGAAAGAATCTCAAGGAACTAAAACACTTTATTTCTACCCATAATAATTCTATCAAAATATATCACAATATCAGAATGTTTTGAACTGACTCTCATTTCTCCTTTACTTTTCATGTTTTTTGTTTCTGGTTTTTAAAATTCTCCCAGACTGTAATTGCAAGTATATTCATATATCTTTTTTTTTCCTCTATACAGTCTCAGTTTTCTGCAATTAAAAACTAAGAGCCAAAACACTATATTCTCTTCTGCCCAGTCTTAGTGTATTGGTCAGTGTTCTACAAAGAAATGGAACCAATAGAGATTATATAAAGACTTATTACAGATTAAAATATAAGGTATTGACTAACATGATTATGGAAGCTGAAATGTGCCATAGTTTGTCTCCTGCAAGCTGGGATCCCAGAAAATCCAGTGGTATAGTTTGAAGATCTGAGAGTCAGGGAGCTGATGACACAGATTCCAGTTGAGGTTTAAAGCCTGAGGACAAGGAAAACCAAAGCCAGTAGATTAACATCATAGTTCAAATAGATAGAGAATGAATCTGACTTTCCTTGGCCCTTTTTTTCTGTTCAGGCTCTCAACACACACAGCACCTAGGGAAATGAATGTTGCAGTCCCAAAGCAAGGGTGGAGAGGATAAGAGCTGTGATACAGCCCAATCTACCCTTATACCACTGGATCTAAATTGTTTTGTAACATTAGTGCTGGATGGAGCTAATCCAAGGTTCTAATGAGTCCCTTCATTAGAAGAACTTAGAAAATATGTGAGTGAACTGTACACCATTGTAGCTGGTCTTAAGGTCACAATTTATCCATGATATTTTCCTTCTCTAATACTCATTATAGATTTCTTTCATTCTCAGCTAACTCCTCTACTGGTCCGGGTACCCTTTCTGTTGGCGTTACACAGATTCTCATTTCTAAGAAGTTTGAATCCTTAAGTCACCATACTATTTCCTTTTTTCAGGCAAACTGGGGAAGACAATACCAAAAGATGCTCAAGCAAGTCATTTAGGTATCAAAGATCTTACCTGTGCTAAAATCTAAAAACAACTCTATTTCAACTTGATAATCTGTTACCCTGTCAGAATGGGTAACAGATTATCCCCTCTTTGCCCACTCTCCTCTTATCAAAGTAAGCCCATTGTATCTGAGGAATATCTAAACATGAAATTTAACAGCATTCTTACTGTATGCTCTTAAGGAAAAATTTCCTACTCTGGGCACCAGAGGAGCAAGCACAGAAAGCATCATTTCTCAGAGTGAGTCACTAAGAGTAATAGTAAGTAGGACCTTTCCTGTTTTTATACCTTTGCTCCCAGACCCAATATGCATAATGGTGATTAATTTGAGGGTCTGTACTATATCTTTAAGGGCAGCATATATTCATGTAGGTGAATATCTCCAGGCAGTTTCCTCAACAATTCTCCATTTTTTTTTTTTTTAATCAGGTTGGTAATTTTCTGGGTAATTTTCAGTATAGTGTGTAAATAGAACTGGGTGATCCAAAATGGCTAATTACCACATATTTTCTTATTGAATGAAACTTTGAGATTGATGCGCTTCCCTGGTGGTGCAGACAGTAAAGAATCTCCCTGTAATATGAGAGACCTAGGCTGATCCCTGAGTTGGGAAGATCCCCTGGAAGAGGGTGTGGCAACCAACTCCAGTATTCTGGCCTGGAGAATCCCCATGGACAGAGGGGCCTGGCAGGCTACAGTCCATGGGGTCGCAAAGAGTTGGACATGACTTAGTGACTTTCACTTCAATTTGATATAATGTTCCTTGAGATCAAAACATACATTAATCCCTTAGATAATAATATTCATAGAAGCCCTGTGGGCAGGATAAGCAAATCCATGCTTGGAATATGTATTGAGTTTTAGTTAAGATTAATTGTTACACCATTCAGGATAAGAGAGGTCTAATTTAACATTAGTCCAATTTAACATTAATTAAATATCTACCAACCATGGTAAATGCAAGCCTATGCACCTTCTGCCAGACCTGACCTACAAAAGATGCTTAAAATGGTTTCTTAGTGATACTGGTGCCCCTCTCATTAAGAGATTCTTCATGACTTTGCTAAATGGAGTGTTCGTGAAGTCCTCTTGAAGATTATATTCATCGATTTTTCCTACATTACATAATATAACCACCACTTGATCATTTCTACAAGTATTGATCAGGTCTTTACAACATCTGCCAAAGTAGCACTGACATTTATACCTTAATTATATCTTAATTATCATGGACCATCTCTTTCTTCAAGTTTCCGAGATCCATATTAGAGCCATCATCCAGATGCCTTAATAACAAGATATTCCCATGTTGATACATTCTCCCATTTCTTCATGTGTACATTGATAGTGTGACATAGATGAAATACCATTCCCACTAAAAATAATCAAATTTAAACATAGTGAATATTAACTAAATCTTACAGTTTAAGGGAAGCTAATCTTACAGTCTTTCTAGTAAATACAAGATATTTCTGGCTCAAATATATTGTGACTTTAACCTTAATTACTGCTCTGGTGGCCAAGAGGGGTAAAGAGAGAGACCTTAAAGGTTGAGGTGTCTTGTTTTGCAAGGCAGAGTTATCACAATGTTTTCAATTAAGTGAGAAGAATTAGTTTTTTTATAGGAATGTGGGGAAATTTTCTGCAGACTCAAAGTTGGAAACATGGAGATTCAAAATTATTGTGTAACTTGGTTCAGATACTTCCCTACTATATTTTAAGAGCTCACTTATTTCCAGTCTAAACCTTGACTTTGCTGGGAAGACCTGCCAGGAACTAGAATTGAAACTTCTCCAAAGCAGCCAAGAACACTAAGAAATGACTAATATGGAAGGTCACACGTGAGAAACTTTCAAGCAGTGTTCTGCTCTCAAGATCATCTCAGTGCCTATGATGGAATAAAGAAAGTGGGGACTGGGCAGTAAAAAAATGGTCGTGGCAAATCCCACAGGGAGTTCTGGATCTGAGATGACTCTGTAAAGTTGCTTGCATTAAATCAGAAGGGGCAGGCATGAATACTCTAATCAGCCATTTCATATAGAGTCTTTCTGGCAAGGGAGATCTGAGGGAGATGACTCTTCCATTCAATGGCAGTTCCTCCAGAAGTTCTCATCTGGGAATATACCGCTTCCAATACCACCAGCAACTCAGAGAATCAGTGCTTCCATCCTAAGGGATGTAGGATCAAAGATCTAGGCAGCATACTACATTATTTACAATGTTTTTTTATTAGTCTTGATAATCTGTTTTGTGGTATAAGTTCTATGATTAAGTTTTATCATAAAATGCAATAAGAAATACAATGCTAGAAATGTTATACATCTTCAAGAAAACCACTATTTATTACAAAACTCACACCATTGTAAAATTGTTTTTTGCTTTCCCAACAAACAGGTACATGAAGTTAAAAATTAAATAGAACAAAGTTAATATAAGCCGTCTCATGGAAAAGAAGGAAATGGCAACCTACTCCAGTATTCTTGCCTGGAGAATCCCATGGTCAGAGTAGCTTGGTGGGCTACAGTCCCTGGGGTAGCAAATCGTCAGACATGACTGAGTGACACACACACAAACATCTCACGGGTAAAGAGAAGAAAAGTAACTTGAAGGAAGCCAAGATTTCTTTTAAACAATATTATGAATTACAGTTTAATCTCGAACAACATGGGTTTCTACTGTGCAGGTCCACTTATATGCAGGTAGTTTTCAATAGTAAATAATATAGTACTACATGATCTGTGATTGGTTGAATTCATGATACAGAGGAAACTTGGATATGGTGGGCAAAAGTATAAATTATAGTTGGATTAATCCACATGTTCTATGATCAACTGCATGTTTGTATAGGTACAAACAATATAAATGTACATAATTGTATAAAATATATAATATACTTATCTATATTATGGAACATTGCATTATTATTCAATATTGTATTATTATTGAATATTTCTTCTATTATTATTGTATGTATTATTGAATATTGCTTATTATTTTATATATAATACTGTATGATATGTATTCTTTTAACAAACTTTACAGTAAACAATATTCATCCTGCGATTTTTGCTTCATGATGTGTTTTTTAAGGCATGGATGAAATGTCACCTGACATAGAATAGTTCCAGTTATTCTCAAGACACATACATTTATTTTCATTTGAAACATTTTCTCTTGATCTTGTTACCATACTCTAGCTACATCATTTTGATTGTTGGCAGAAAAACAAACTTGTAGATAAAACCATCTGCTGACTATTTTCCTCAGGACCTTCTCATTCCTGATATAAAACAAAGTTTAGAAAATCAAACCACATGAACTAATTTTATTTCAGTTGATATATGCACCATAACTTTTCTTTAACTGTCATAGAACTAATTCTAGATACAACCAAATACAGACATTTAGAAGTAAGAGTCCAAACTTCTCAGATTTTGAAGGTGTATTGTAAAGTACAATTTCAGCCAGAAACTTTCCTTATAGTAATATCATTATAATCACTCCTTCTTGTCAAGAAATAGTTTATTCTAGATCCTGAATAGTTGCCTTACTTGACCATTGGCAAACATATCCCATTTTTCCTGTGCTCAGTTCATTTCTCAGTTGTGTACGACTCCTTGTGATCCTATGGACTGCAGCACATCAAGCTTCCCTGTCTGCCACTGACTCCCGGAGCTTGCTCAAACTCATGTCCATCAAGCTGGTGATGCCATACAACCATATCATCCTCTCAGTCATCACCTTCTCCTCCTGCCTTCAATATTTCCCAGCATCAGGGCCTTTTTCAACGAGTCAGTTCTTCTTATGGGGTGGCCAAAGTATTGGAGTTTCAGCTTCAGCATCAGTCCTTCCAATGTGTATTCAGGACTGATTTCCTTGAGAATTGACTGGTGTGATCTCTTTGCAGTCCAAGAGACTCTTAAGAGTCGTCTCCTACACCACAGTTCAAAAGCATCAATTCTTCTGTGCTCAGCTTTGTTTATAGTCCAACTCTCACATCTGTACATGACTACTGGAAAAACCATAGCTTTGACTAGATGGACCTTTGTCAGCAAAGTACTGTCTCTGCTTTTTAATATAAATCTGGGTTGAAGAAAAGTTATGACCAACCTAGACAGCATATTGAGAAGCAGAGACATTACTTTGCCAACAAAGGTCTGTCTAGTCAAGGCTATGTTTTTTCCAGTAGTCATATATGGATGTGAGAGTTGGACTGTAAAGAAAGCTGAGTGCCCAAAATTGATGCTTTTGAACTGTGGTGTTGAAGAAGACTCTTGAGAGTCCCTTGGACTGCAAGGAGATCCAACCAGTCCATCCTAAAGGAGATCAGTCCTGAGTGTTCACTGGAAGGACTGATGTTGAAGCTGAAATTCCAATACTTTGGCCACCTAATGCGAAGAGCTGACTCATTTGAAAAGACCCTGATGCTGGGAAAGATTGAGGGCAGGAGGAGAAGGGAACAACAGAGGATGAGATGGTTGGATGGCATCACCAACTCAATGAACATGAGTTTGGGTAAACTCTGGGAGTTTGTGATGGACAGGGTGGCCTGGGGTGCTGCAGTCCATGGGGTCGCAAAGAGCCAGACAAGACTGAGCAATTGAACTGAACTGAACTGAACTGATGAGGTTCTTCATTGACTTCTGGGCATTGCTCTTTCTATGAAATATGTACTAAAAAAATTTTGCACCTATCTTCTGTGCATTTTTGTCCTCCTTTATTTTTTGTTGTAAATTGCTGTTTATTGAGCTAAAATTTGTTCTGTATCAATTTATTATGAATAAAACAAAAACAAAGCACCAAAGTAAATAACATTAGGCTACTGATTCATTCTTTTATTTAAAAATCTGAACAAATTTTAAGATCAAGACAGACATAATTATCTTTGTAATCTAGGAATAATGCTTACCACTCAATCTGCTCACCACTTTGCTCTATGTGACCTCACAAAAGCATTGCAGCAGAAATTCTGCTAACGTTAATTCACTTCTTCATGCCCCCTGTTAGTCATATGCCCATGCCAGAATCTAACGCATACATATTCCTTACTGTAATAGCTGTGTGTAGATTAGTGAGGTTGTAACTGCAAAATAGTTGAACTTTCTTAGAAACATTACAGTAAAGCAATCAAATGATATAAACACTTCAGGTTAATGGTAAAGCTGGGGAACTTACTGAACAAGGAAATGTCTAAGAATATGATTTACATACAACACAATATTCTACAAGTGTTTTAATTTCTCCTGTTTCCTCTTTGTCAGTTTGTCTCTAAAATTAGTCACATCCTTCCTAACTAAAAGATTTCTAAGAGCTTTGGTATTAGGAAAAGGTTACTACTATAGTCCATAAAGTTTGGCTTCATTTCTAAGTGGCTTTAAAATTGTTGGCTTTATGTTGCCATTTGAATGGTATTCAGAAGGCCTTCCTTTAAGTATATTTGAAATTCAAAGGGCTTCATCATTTGAAATTTTACTATTCAAGGCTTATGGGTTTCATATTATTAAAAATAAAACCCACTGAATGTAGGTAAAAGCAATATGAGCATGAAGATCACACAAAGAATTCAATAGAAAGATCATCTAACGTAAGATTTAGGATCATAAATTTACACTTAAGGCCTTAGTGAAATGTCCTTTTTAAAATCAACTGCTTCTTTCTTATTTAGATGTCATCATTCTTGCCTCTGCATATAAAATTCCGTATTACCATTTCTAATATGATTTCCAAATGTTTGGCAATTTCTGGGAACTTCAGAAACTTTATCCTCATAAATTTCAAATTTATTTACACATTATCAAATCAACTTATTATTTTAATGTTTTATACCACCACTTGTAAGTAAAGGGCAAAATATATCTCAGCATGAAAGAATCATAAGACATAGTATAATACTACCCAAAGTACAACACTGGAACTCAACAGGAGCCAATCTCAGCTCATCAGCCTTGCCGTGAGTGCAATGCTTCACTTTGTTTTATGAGCACCAAGAGCCAGAGGCTATAAAGGTGCTGTGAGGGATTACCTAATAGGGATCCATGTAGACTATGCCAGGAATAACACAGAGGTCTTTTCATACTATTATCCTTATAATAAGAATTCTGCAGAGCAGAGTTTGGAAATGGAGAAAGTACTTTTTATAACATGTCCTAAGGAAACATTTGTCCCAAATGCTAATATTCATTCTACCACACCATTCCCTATAAGTCTCATTCAGCATTGCCGCATATGTTTGTAATAAGAGCAGTTTTGCTGGTCAATGTTCCCAGAACCAATAGCACAAGAATCTATGTTGGTGTAGTAGGTAGCGACTGTCTGTATGTGGGCGTGATTGATTTGCTGGCAGTTTACCTCACTGGTGGAAAGGACCAATGGCCAAGAATCCTAGCTTGCAAGTTCTTTCACTTCATCTGGAAACATTTATTTCATTTTAAATATCCCTCTGGTATTCATGGAAAAAAAAATAAAACACACAACATAGTGAGGTTTAAATAAAAACATAGTGTACTCTGTCACTTCCTTTGAGCAACTAATTCTATATTTTGCAACCTTTTTTCTTCATTTTGTTCAGAGTTGAAGCTGAGCTGCCCATCTGATAGGAGTTTGCCATTACACATAAACAAACACTGAACTTCATCTCTGGAAACCAAATAAGAAATACATACCCATATATCTGGTTTAGAACAAAGGTGTCACTTAAACATCTCGTGGTGAACACTAAGATTAATTTGTGCCCTTGCTACTGTTACAAAATGAAACAAAAAACAACCTCCTTTTCATTTTTTGATTTTATACTTTATATTTGGCTCTATTAGGCCATAATTTTGTGTTGATTTGAACTAATTTTACATTTAAAAATACTTAACTGTGATCAAGTAGTTTCCACTAAAATATACCTTTTAAATTATGTTAGTTTCCTTTGATTCCCACTATCCTAAACAATTTACCATAACAACACAAGCTGACGTCAAAATTTAATTCGGAATTCATTTTTAAAAAATGAACAATAATAGGTCCTAAACAATAGAATTGTAAGAATTTAAAAGTTTTACTAAAAGAGTTATTTATATGAGAAAATTATAGCTTCATATTAGCACATCTGCACCTTGAAAATCAAATGCATGACTGAATTACAATGTCAATGAATTATGCAATATACTAATTAAAAAGTCAAATTTACTAATCATCTTTCAGGGTCATAACTGGGATTGAATTTGAGTAAGGACAAACAATTCCATGAAGCGCATTTTCATCATGTAGTTTTTCAACTGTTTTAAGCTGTTTAGAAATGAATACAAGAAAAACAATCCTTGTTTTTAGATAGATGCTAATTGATTTTGTTGTGTTCAACTTATCTGAAATTATTGATTACTCTTATAAGTGATGACTACATACTGTAGCTGTGAATTTCAGAAAGTGGTGTATTCTAAGATACATAATTATAATAACTGTAGGCTTTGTGTTTTAAATTAAAAGCTGATTAAGCAGTGGAAATTTCTCATACAATTTTCTACATCTAAAATTTACCTTTCAAGCATAAAGCATGTGAATGAAATGTGTTTATATATTTTCTATAATATTCTTAGACTTTGTAAAAATATTTCAAAAAAATTATTCTTTATTATTTACCTCTAAACACTGCTTGGAGCATCTGCTTATTTTACAACATGATGCTATAGTTTCCAAGATAAATAATTATATTCATGGCAGATAGATATTGGCAAGATAGGTGGATCAGCTAGACAAAAAAAAAAATTGTTTTTCATAATTGCATTTTGAAAATGATGTATGCTTCTTTAATGTTTCTTCCAAACTTTAATTCAATATTTACTGCTAATTATTTTGCCTCTGCATATTCCTGAGACATACCATTTTGTTTGTCAAACAAATGCTATAAATATATAGGAAAAATAGAGTGTTTCTACCCTTCTGTTTCTGTCTACTCAAACATACATACTTTCCAAGGTCCAGATGAGGTCCTACATCCTATGGAATGAATAGAGATGAAGAAGTTGGCCAAAAAACAATCTCACTGAATAAAAAATATGTGTCTTCCATTGGACAAAGTGAATAAAATAAAAATAAAATAAAGAGAGTCTGAAAATAATTTTTTCAAAATGCTGAGCCATTGAACTTATAAGAAAATTTGAGTATGTATGTTGAATTAAATTTAGGTCACCAGATTTATTAATTACAAATTGGTTGTCGAACCTTGATGATCCTCATTAACTATCTGAAATTTACTATTATTTTTTATTTATTTAGTTTTACTTTATTTTACTTTACAATACTGTATTTTGAGATGCCTTTGGCAGTTACTGTAAGTGTCTAGTGAAGTCTTACTTTCAGAATTCATTTGGCAATACCCCTTTTGATTATTAAATTTACATGCTTATTACCTGCCATTCTACAATGTTTAATGTTCCAAGACAGGTTTTTGTGGAGTTTCAAAACCTCTGTGCTGCAAGGACAAGGTAGATTTTTGTCAGACATTTTAATGCCACCGCTGGTCACTCAGGCTATAATTGGCCCTAATTAGCTCTCTCATCCAGCTGTAACATTCTTTACCTGCAGCTGAGAGGTACTCAGGAGAGTGGAAAAACTTCCCCTATAGAGGATTTGAAAACATCAGCTAAATCCATGCCAATATGATCATTATAAATGAGCAGCAAACCCATTAGCTCTGATAGGAAATGGGTTGTAAGAAGTGAAATTTGATACAAACTAGCCCCACAATAACAGTAATCAATGTCCAATGAAAATACTTCCACTGTGTGAACTAAAGGCTGTATTTAAAACAGTAGAACTGGACCGGCTGGGTGGAAAGTTCGGATTTCTATTTACTCAGCTAACTTTTCACTTTACATATAGGCTTAGAGTTTTTGAGTTTCATGAATAAAATACTCTTTCATAAATTCAGAACTTTCAGGTTTATTCTAAAACATAGGATGATAATGGAATGATCTCACTACTGTATAATTTGTCCCCATGGACAACGAAATGATATATACATATTCGTTCAAAACTTTCTACAAAACCCTGAGAATATTTCCTCTCTAAAATCTCCAATTTGAAAATACTTTCCTGATTTCTCAAATAGTATCAACTAGTAAGAGAGGATGATTTATATTCTGGAGAAAAGCAAAGAACAAAACTATGGTTTAATTCAAAACAAAACAAAAATGGAACATTTGTTATTTTTATCACATGATTATTATATTGTTTTTAACCACTGCAATTATAGGAACTTCTGGATATATATATATATATATATATATATATATATATATACATATATGTATATATACAGCAGTTTAGTCACTTAGTCGTGCCCAACACTTTGTGACGCCACTAACCGCAGAATGCCAAGCCTCCCTGTCCATCACCAACTCCCAGAGACCACCCAAACCATCTCCATCAAGTCGGTGATGCCATCCAGCCATCTCATCCTCTGTCGTCCCCTTCTCCTCCTGCCCACAATATTTCCCAATATCATTGTCTTTTCAAATGAGTCAGCTCTTTGCATCAGGTGGCCAAGGTACTTGAGTTTCAGCTTCAACATCAGGCCTTCCAATGAACACCCAGGACTGATCTCATGTAGGCTAGACTGGCTGGATCTCCTTGCAGTCCAAGGGACTCTCAAGAGTCTTCTCCAACACCACAGTTCAAAAGCATCAATTCTTCGGTGCTCAGCTTTCTTTATAATCCAACTCTCACATCCATACATGACCACTGGAAAAACCATAGCCTTGACTAGACAGACCTTTGTTGGCAAAGTAGTGTCTGCTTTTTAATATTCTATCTAGATTGCTCATAACTTTCCTTCCAAGGAGTAAGCGTCTTTTAATTTCATGGCTGCAATCACCATCTGCAGTGATTTTGGAGCCCAGAAAAATGAAGTCTGACACTGTTTCCACTGTTTCCCCATCTATTTCCCATGAATCAATGGGACAGATGCCGTGATCTTAGTTTTCTGAATGTTGAGCTTTAAGCCAACTTTTTCACTCTGCTCTTTCACCTATCAAGAGGCTTTTGAGTTTCTCTTCACTTTCTGCCATAAGGGTGGTGTTATCTGCATATCTGAGGTTATTTATATTTCTCCCGGCAATCTTGATTCCAGCTTGTGTTTCTTCCAGCCCAACGTTTCTCATGATGTGCTCTGCATATAAGTTAAATAAGTAGGGTGACAATACACAGCCTTGATGTACTGCTTTTCCTATTTAGAACCAATCTGTTGTTCCATGTCTAGTTCGAACTGTTGCTTCCTGACCTGCATACAGATTTCTCAAGAGGCGGGTCAGGTGTTCTGGTATGCCCATCTCTTTCAGAATTTTCCACAGTTTATTGTGATCCACCCAGTCAAAGGCTTTGGCATAGTCAATAAACAGAAATAGATGTTTTTCTGGAACTTTCTTGCTTTTTCCATGATCCAGTGGATGTTGGCAATTTGATCTCTGGTTCCTCTGCCTTTTCTAAAACCAGCTTGAACATCTGGAAGTTCATGTCATGTATTGCTGAAGCCTGGCTCGGAGAATTTTAAGCATTGCTTAAGTGAGATGAGTGCAGTTGTGTGGTAGTTTGAGCATTATTTGGCATAAAGAATAATAGAACCTTATCACAATAATGCTAATGTGCAACTAACACTGGAATTGGAATGGAGTATGTAAATAAAATTAGTGCCAAATACAGTTTATCTGCATTCAGAGTTGGATAAATTATTCTGTTTCCTATTGTTTCTCCCATCTAGAAGTTCCTATCTCTTCCATATTAGAAAAGGAATTGTGAAACTAATTTTATATCCCTATAAAATTGTTCTGAAATTATGATTGCTATAATCCAAAATAATATTGTATTAAAACAAGACAACATTGTTCATTTTTGATGAAAATTGAATTCCCAGGAGCAAGTTTTTTTGAGTATATGTTGGAGGGTGTATAATAGCCATATAAAGTACTAAATCTTAATTTTTGGAAGACTTGTACTTGAGGGGCATAGAATGATGATTCAAAGAAGAAGGCATCATTAAAAAGTAGATATTATGAGAGTTATATGGTTGAGAGGAGTAAGCAGTAGTTACAGGTTGTATATAAGATCACTAGAAATTTCATAAAAGGGATATATTTATGTTGGTCTCAAAGGAATGTTGAGATTTAGCCCTCAATAAAGGGAGGTAGGAGATATTTCAGTTAAGATTTCTATGATACTTCTTGATTAAGAAGAAATGCAAAATCAATTTTTCTGAAACAAAAATTTTGTCAGTGACAGATATGAAGTGTATGCCACCATCCAGTTATATATATATATATATATATATATATATATAAAATTACCAAATTTTCCACAATTCTGTGAAATTACTTTCTCTGATAGAAAGAGAATTCATAAGAAAGTCCTAAAATATTTTAAAATATCATATTTTTCATACTAGGTTTATCATGATTAGTCATTTTTGCTCTTTTATATTCTGTTGAAATATGATCTACTTTTGCTTTATTGACTACGCCAAACAAAGCCTTTCACAGTGTGGATCACTACAAACTGTGGATAATTCTTAAAGAGATGGGAATACCAGACCACCTGACCTTTCTCCTGAAAATCTGTATGCAGGATAAGAAGCAACAGTTAGAACTGGACATGGAACAACAGACTGGTTCCAAATCAGGAAAAGAGTATTTCAAGGCTGTATATTGTCATCCTGCTTATTTAACTTATATGCAGAGCACATCATGAGAAATGCCGGGCTGAATGAAACACAAGCTGGAATCAAGATTTCTGGGAGAAATATCAATAACCTCAGATATGCAGATGACACCACCTTATGGCAGAAAGTGAAGAAGAACTAAAGAGACTTTTGATGATAGTGAAAGTGAAGTCATTTAGTCATGCCCGACTATTTGTGACCCCATGAACTGTAGCCTACCAGGCTCCTCTGTCCATGGGATTCTCCAGGCAAGAGTATTGGAGTGGGTTGCCATTTCCTTCTCCAGGGATCTTCCTAACCCAGGGATCAAACCCGGATCTCCTACATTGCAGGCAAATGCTTTACCATCTGAGTCACCAAGTGAAAGAGGAGAGTAAAAGAGTTAGCTTAAAACTCAACATTCAGAAAACTAAGATCATGCATCCAGTCCCATCACTTCATGACAAATAGATGGGGAAACAGCAGAAACAGGGAGAGACATTATTTTTGCGGACTCCAAAATCACTGCAGTTGGTGACTGCAGCCATGAAATTAAAAGATGCTTGCTCCTTGGAAGAAAAGCTATGACAAACTTAGACATAATATTAAAAGGCAGAGACATTACTTTTCTGACAAAGGTCCATCCAGTCAAAGCTATGGTTTTTCTAGTATCATGTATGGATACAAGAATAGGACTATAAAGAAACCTGAGTGACTAAGAACTGATGGCTTTTGACTGTGGTGTTGAAGACTCTTGAGAGTCCCTTCGATGGCAAGGAGATCCAACCAGTCAATCTTAAAGGAAATCATTCCTGAATATTCTTGGAAGGACTGATGGTGAAGTTGAAACTCCAATACTTTGGCCACCTAACGCAAAGAACAGACTCATTGGAAAATAACCTGATGCGGGGAAAGACTGAAGACAGGAGAAGAAGGGGACTACAGACAATGAGATGGTTAGATGGCATCACCGCTGCAATGGGAATTAGTTTGAGTAGGCTTCGGGTATTGGTGATGGACAGGGAAGCCTGCTGTGGTGCAGTCCACAAGGTCACAAAGAGTCAGACATGACTGAGCTAATGAGCAACTGAACTGAACTGAACTATGGTACATAATATTTACTTATATTTATAGTCATACAGTTTTAGAAATTTAGAGATCAGTTCAGTTCAGTCTCTCAGTTGTGTCCGACTCTATGCGATACCATGAATCGCAGCACGCCAACCTCCTTGTCCATCAACACCTCCCAGAGTTCACTCAGATTCATGTCCATCGAGTCAGTGATGGATCCAGCCGTCTCATCCTCAGTCATCCCCTTCTCCTCCTGTCCCTAATTCCTCCCAGCATCAAAGTCTTTTCCAATGAGTCAACTCTGCATGAGGTGGCCAAAGTACTGGAGTTTCAGCTTTAGCATCATTCCTTCCAAAGAAATCCAGGGCTGATCTCCTTCAGAATGGACTGGTTGGATCTCCTTGCAGTCCAAAGGACTCTCAAGAGTCTTCTCCAACACCACAGTTCAAAAGCATCAATTCTTTGACACTCAGCCTTCTTCACAGTCCAACTCTCACATCCATACATGACTACTGGAAAAACCATAGCCTTGACTAGACGGACCTTAGTTGGCAAAGTAATGTCTCTGCTTTTGAATATGCTATCTAGGTTGGTCATAACTTTTCTTCCAAGGAGTAAGCGTCTTTTAATTTCATGGCTGTAGTCACCATCTGCAGTGATTTTGGAGCCCAAAAAAATAAAGCCTGACAGTTTCCACTGTTTCCCCATCTATTTCCCATGAAGTGATGGGACCAGATGCTGTGATCTTAGTTTTCTGAATGTTGAGCTATAGGCCAACTTTTTCACTCTCCTCTTTCACTTTCATCAAGAGGCTTTTTAGCTCCTCTTCACTTTCTGCCATAAGGGTGGTGTCATCTGCATTTCTGAGGTTATTGATATTTTTCCTTGCAAACTTGATTCCAGCTTGTATTTCTTCCAGCCCAGTGTTTCTCATGATGTGCTTTGCATATAAGTTAAATAAGCAGGCCGACAATATATAGCCTTGACTTACTCCTTTTCTTATTTGGAACCAGTTTGTTGTTCAATGTCCAGTTCTAACTGTTACTTTCTGACCTGCATACAGATTTCTCAAGAGGAAGGTCAGGTGGTCTGGTATTGCCATATCTCCAAGAATCTTCCACAGTTTATTGTGATCCACACAGTCAAAGGCTTTAGCATAGTCAATAAACCAGAAATAGATGTTTTTCTGGAACTCTCTTGCTTTTTCCATGATCCAGCTGATGTTGGCAATTTGATCTCTGGTTCCTCTGCCTTTTAGAAAACCAGCTTGAACATCTGGAAGTTTACAGTCCATGTATTGCTGAAGCCTGGCTTGGAAAATTTTGAGCATTACTTTACTAGCATGTGAGATGAGTGCAATTGTGCGGTAGTTTGAGTATTCTTTGGCATTGTCTTTCTTTGGGATTGGAGTGAAAAGTGAGCTTTTCCAGTCTTGTGGCCACTGCTGACTTTTCCAAATTTGCTGGCATATTGAGTGCAGCATTTCACAGCATCATCTTTCAGGATTTAAAACAGCTCCACTGGAATTCCATCACCTCCACTAGCTTTGTTCGTACTGATGCTTTCTAAGGCCCACTTGACTTCACATTCCAAGATGTCTTTCTCTAGATGAGTGATCACATCATCATGATTATCTGGGTTGTGAAGATCGTTTTTTACAATTCTTCCGTGTATTCTTGCCACCTCTTCTTAATATCTTCTGCTTCTGTTAGTTCCATACCATTTCTGTCCTTCATCGAGCCCATCTTTGCATGAAATGTTCCCTTGGTATCTCTCATTTTCTTGAAGAGATATCTAATCTTTCCCATTTTGTTCTTTTCCTCTATTTCTTTGCATGATAGCTAAAGAAGGCTTTCTTATCTCTTCTTGCTATTCTTTGGAACTCTGCATTCAGATGCTTATATCTTTCCTTTTCTCCTTTGCTTTTTGCTTCTCTTCTTTTCTCAGCTATTAGTAAGGTCTCCCCAGACAGCCATTTTGCTTTTTTGCATTTCTTTTCCATGGGGATGGTCTTGATCCCTGTCTCCTGAACAATGTCATAAACCTCCATAGTTCATCAGGCACTCTATCTATCAGATCTAGGCCCTTAAATATATTTCTCACTTTCACTGTATAATCATAAGGGATTTGATTTACATCGTACTTGAATGGTCTAGTTGTTTTCCCTAACTTTCTTCAATTTAAGTCTGAATTTAGTAATAAGGAGTTCATGATCTGAGCCACAGTCAGCTCCTTGTCTTGTTTTTGTTAACTTATAGAGCTTCTCCATCTTTGGCTGCAAAGAATATAATCAATTTGATTTCAGTGTTGACCATCTGGTGATGTCTATGTGTAGAGTCTTCTCTTGTGTTTTTGGAAGTGGGTGTTTGCTATGATCAGTGCATTTTCTTGGCAAAACTCTATTAGTCTTTGTCCTGCTTCATTCTGCATTCCAAGGCCACATATGCCTGTTACTCCAGGTGTTTCTTGACTTCCTACTTTTGCATTCCATTCCCCTGTAATGAAAAGGATATCTTTTTTGGGTGTTAGTTATAAAGGGTCTTGTAGGTCTTCATAGAACTGTCCAACTTCAGCTTCTTCAGCATTACTGGTTGGAGCATAGACTTGGATTACCATGATATTGAGTGGTTTGCCTTGGAGACGAACAGAGATCATTCCGTGGTTTTTGAGATTGCATCCATGTACTGCATTTTGGACTCTTTTGTTGACCATGATGGCTACTCCATTTCTTCTGAGGGGTTCCTGCATGCATTAGTAGATATAATGGTCATCTAAGTTAAATTTACCCATTCCAGTCCATTTTAGTTCACCAATTCCTAGAATGTCGACGTTCACTCTTGCCATCTCTTGTTTGACCACTTCCAATTTGCCCTGATTCGTGAACCTGACATTCCAGGTTCCTATACAATATTGCTCTTTACAGCATCGGACCTTGCTTTTATAACCAGTCACATCCACAGCTGGGTATTGTTTTTGCTTTGATTCCATCCCTGCATTCTTTCTGGAGTTATTTCTCCACTGATCTCCAGTAGCATATTGGGCACCTAATGACCTGGGGAGTTCCTCTTTCAATATCCTATCATATTTTTATTATTTTTCTATCATTCACAATTGTTTCCATTATTTTAAAAGAGCAAATACATTTTTGAAAGTATGATCAAAGCCCATCCTTCCAGAAGTTGCGTTAAAAACGACTGGCCCCAATAATACTACTTTTAATTGAATATTAATGACTAGTTAGGTGAGAACAATTTAAACCAGAAGTCTGGCAAAGAATTAGATAATCAGAATGTGAATGTACTATGGTCCCCAAAATCTTGAATTTTTAATCAGTTTAATTGTGTAATATATAGGACTAAGATGAATAGACCATATAGGCAAATATTTAAGTGTAAGTTTATTAGTATTCCTGAATTATCTCATTTCGATATTTAACCTAATATCTCATATAAAGAGAAACTTAGAAACTTCTAGAAGTTTGTAATTTAAAAATATATCATAAAATTAATGCTTTGAATAAATGACTTACTGTTATCTGTAGCATTATGCATTGTCTTATACAATAAGAAAAATCATCCATTCTTACCTTTTTCCAAATGGTGTATTTTTTTGTGGTGGTGGTTTAGTTACTAAGTTGTATCTGGCTCTTTTGATCACATGAAATGTGAAGTCTGCTGGACTCCTCTGTCCATGGGATTCTTCAGGGAAGAATACTGGAGTGGGTTGCCATTTCCTTCTCTAGGGGATCTTCTCCACCCAGGAATTGAACCCAGGTCACCTGCATTGCTGGCAGATTCGTTATCGACTGAACTACTGAGGGTATATTTTGTGGCCAATGAACATCTAAATAAAAAGCTTGAGAGACAGAAAGGCCTGCGTTTGTGTATTTTTTAACTCTAAAAATTGTTGAGTATTAACCTGAATTTTTAACTTTTACTTCCTCTTATTGAGTTTCTCAGTACTACCTTCTAAACTGATAATCTGAGAGAGCTCTTTATTCCAATTTTTAAGCCTCCCATGACATTGATACATCAAGACGAGTAGGCTCAGTGCCTAGATCATTCCTGCCACTGTTCTATTCATTGATTTCCCCTCATTCCCAGACAAAACGTGGTCCACTGGAGAAGGAAAAAGAAATTCACTCCAGCATTATTGCCTGGAGAATCCCATGGACACACTGAAAAGGCAAAAAGATGACACTGGAAGATGAACCCCTCAAGTCAGAAAGTGTCCTACATGCTATTGAGGAAGAGTGGAAGGCAATTACTGATAGCTCCAGAAAGAATGAAGTAGCTGGGCCAAACAAGAAAAGACACTCAGATGTGAATGTGTCTGGCAGTGAAAGTAAAGAAGAGTAAATTATTTACATCTAAAGAATGCTGTAAAGAACCAAACTGCATAGGAAACTGGATAGTTAGGTCCATGAATGAAGGTGGACATTGTCAAGCAGGAGATGGCAATATTGAACACTGGCATCTTAGAAATCAGTGAACTAAGATGGACAGGAATGGAATTCAGTTGCCCATTACATATACTATGGGCAAGAATCCCTTAGAAGAAATGGATTAGCTCCCATAGTCAACAAAAGAATCTGAAATGCAGTACTTGAGTGCAGTCTTAAAAATGACAGTATGATCTCAGTTTGTTTCCAAGGCAAACCATTCAACATCAGAGTAATCTAAGTCTATGCAGCAATCACCTATGCCAAAGAATCTGAAGCTGACTAGTTCTTCGAAGACCTACAACAACTTCTATAACTAAAATGAAAAAAAAATGTTATTTTCATCATAGGGGATTGGAATAAAAAATTAGAAAATCAAGAGATACCAGGAGTAACAGGAAAATTTGGCTTTGGAATACAAACTGAAGCAGTGCAAAGGCTAATGTAGTTTGTCAAGAGAACACATTGGTCATAGCAAACACCCTTTTCCAACAACACAAGAGATGACTCTACTCATGGATGTCACCAAATTCTCTGCAGCCAAAGATGAAGAAGCTCTATACAGTCAGAAGAGAACAACAACAACAGCAAACAATCCCTGGAGGTGACTGTTGTTCAGATCACAAGTCCTCTTTGCAAATTCAGGCTTAAATTAAAGAAAGTAGGGAAAATGACTAGGCGATTCTTGTATGACGTAAGTCAAATCTCTTATAATTCTACAGAGAAAGTGGCAAATAGATTCAAGGGAGTAGATCTGACAGAGTACCTGAAGAACTATGGATACTACTAAGTCTCTTCAGTCGTGTCCGACTCTGTGCGACCCCATAGACAGCCGCCCACCAGGCTCCCCCGTTCCTGGGATTCTCCAGGCAAGAACACTGGAGTGGGTTGCCATTTCCTTCTCCAAAAGATAGAGGTTTATAACATTGTACAGGAGGCAGTAACCAAAACCAATCAAAAGAAAAAGAAATGCAAAAAGGAAAGTATTTCCCTGAAAAGGCTTGACAATAGCTGAGGAAAAAGAAGTGAAAAGTAAGGAAGAAAGGGAGAGATATATCCAACTGAATCCAGAATTTCAGAGAATAGCAAGGAGAGATAAGAAGACCTCCTTAAATTAAAAAAAAAGAAATTATAGTATGGAAAAGGCTAGAGATCTGCTCAATAAAATTGGACTAATCAAGGGATCATTTCATGTAAGAATGGGCAACAGAAACAATAAGGACCTAACATAAGCAGGAGAGATTAAGAAGAGATGGCAAAAATACACAGAACTATACAAGAAAGGTCTTAATGACCCAGATAATCATGATGCTGTGGTCAGTTCCCTAGAGCTAGACATCTTTGAGTGTGAAGTCATGTTAGCCTTAGGAAGAATTACTACGAACAAAGATAATGGAGGTGACATAATTCCAGTTGAGCTATTTAAACTCTAAAAGATGATGCTGTTAAAGTGTTGCATTCAAAATATCAGCAAATTTGGAAAACCCAGCCGTGGCCATAAGACTGGAAAAGGTCAGTTTCCATTAATTTCACAAAAAAGAGAAATGCCAAACAATGTCCAAACTACCATACAGTTGCACTCATTTCAGATGCTAGCAATGTTGTGAACAAAAGCTGTAAAGATAGGCTCCAGCAATATGTGAACTGCACTTCTAGATATACAAGCTGGGTTTTGAAGAGGCAGAGAAATCAGAAATCAAATTGCCAATATTTATTGGACAGTGGGGAAAGCAAGTGATTTCCAGAAAAAAATCTACTTCTGCTTCATTGACTACTCTAAAGCCTTTGACTATGTGGATCACAACAAATTGTGGAAAATTTTTCAAGAGATGGGAGTACTAGACTACCTTACCTGTCTCTTGAGAAACCTATATGTCAAGAAGCAACCATTAGAACCAGGAATAAAATAACTGATTGGTTCCAAATTTGGAAAGGAATGTGTATATTGTATATTGTCACCCTGCTTATTTAAGTCCTATTCAGAGTACATCATGCAAAATGCTAGGCTGGGTGAATCACAAACTGGAATTAAGATTGCTGGAAGAAATAACAACAACTTCAGATATATAGATGATACCACTCAAGTGGCAGAAAGTGAAAGTGTGAAAGTTAGCCACTCAGGCATGTCTGACTCTTTGTGATGCCATGGACTGTAGCCCACCAGGCTCCTCTGTCCATGGGAATTCCCAGGCAAGAATACTGGAGTTTGTGACCACTTTCTTTTCTATGGGATCTTCCCAACACAGGGATCAAAATTGCATCTCCTGCATCGCAGGCAGATTCTTTACTGTCAGAGCCACCAGGGAAGCCCAGAAGGTGAAGAAGAACTAAAGAGCCTCTTATTGAGGGTGAAAAAGGAGAGTGAAAAGGCTTGCTTGCTGGAAACTCAGCATTCAAAAAATTAAGATCATGGCATCCAGTCCCACCACTTCATGGCAAATAGAAGGGGAAAAAGTAGAAGGTAAGACAGATTTTATTTCCTGGGTCTCTAAAATCACTGAAGATGGTGAGTGCAACAATGAAATTAAAAGATGTTTGTTCCTTTGAAGGAAGGCAATGACAAATTTAGACAGCATATTAGAAAACAGAGGCATCTCTTTGCAGACAAAGATCTACATAGTCAAAGCTATGTTTTTTCCAGTAGTCATGTATGTATGTAAGAGTAAGACCATAAAGAAGGCTGAGCACTGAAGAATTGATGTTTTTGAACTGTGGTGCTGGGGAAGACTCCTGAAGGTCCCTTGAATAGCAAAGAGATCAAACCAGTCAATATGAATGGGAATCAGCCCTTAATATTCATTGGAAGGACTGATGCTGAAGCTGAAGTTCCAATAGTTTGGCCACCTGATAAGAACCAATTCATTTGAAAAGACCCTGAGGCTGGGAAAGATTGAAGGCTAAAGGAGAAGGGGGCAGCAGAGGATAAGATGGTTAACATCATCAAATCAGTGGACATGAATTTGACCAAACTCTGGGAGATAGTGGAGGACAGAGGAGAATGGTGTGTTACCATCCATGAAGTCACAAAGAAAAAGCAACTGAATAACAACATAATACAAACTTATTGAAAGTGTAGGATAAAATCTAGCCTATGTGACAATGGAAAATTTTGTTATCAATGGATAAAAAAGAATTGCACATAAATGCTTTCACTCTATTTCAGGAATTTGCAAACCAACTTGGGAACAAAATCTGCTGCTGCTGCTGCTAAGTCGCTCCAGTCGTGTCTGACTCTGTGAGACCCCATAGACGGCAGCCCACCAGGCTCCCCCGTCCCTGGGATTCTCCAGACAAGAACAGTGGAGTGGGTTGCCAGTTCCTTCTCCAATGCATGAAAGTGAAAAGTGAAAGTGAAGTTGCTCAGTTGTGTCCGTCTCTTAGCGACCCCATGGACTACAGCCCACCAGGCTCCTCCATCCATGGGATTTTCCAGGCAAGAGTACTGGGGTGAGGTGCCATTATGGCTCACAAACTAAGAGTGATTTTGCAGTTTCAAGCGTAAAATGTAAATCTAGTTCTTTACAGACAAAGTTTACCAGTGCCAATCCTAGTTTATAATGTTTTTCCACATAAGTATATGAATCACCAACTCTAAAATTATTTTGCATATATTTAAATTTAAACAAATAAGTATAACATATATAAAATTATATATAAACAGAGACAGGTTTTTCACTGTCAGGGAAGGAAGTCACAAATAATGAAGAGGAGGAGGGGAGGCTAGAATGAACCTCATGGTGCTGGATTAGAATACAGCATCTATAAGAACTCATATGTTCGTGTTAGTATATATAGATGATAGATCATGACAGATTTGTACAGTGATAGATGACAGATGGATAAAGGCAGATATAGATGCACATAAATATTGATGTGTGGGGATGTGTACATTACTGTATGCACTTATATTTGCCTGATCTGCCAGCTGAGAGGGTCTAGAAGCGGTGATAACTCAGTAACAATGAACATACCAATTCCCATATCTTAATTTGCAAATACTATTCTCCATTAAAATGAACTAGGACTTGGGGCAAGAAAAATACAAGGTGAACCTGAGACATCAAGTAAGAATAAACACTTTGACATTGGTCTTGGTATTAATTTTTTACATATGACCCCAAAAGTACTAACAAAAGAAAAAATCAACATGTGGGAACACATTAAACTTAAAAGCTTCTGTAAAGCATAGAAAACAATCAACAAAATGAAAACACAACTACAGAATAGGAAAAATGGCATTTGCAAAATCACTTATTAGCTATAAGGTTAATGTCCCCAAAATACTTAAAAGTTCATACAACTGAATAACAAAAAAACAAACAACCTGATTGAAAAAAATGGGTGAAACAATTCAATAGACAGTTTTCAAAGAAGACATCCAAATACACAACAGGTATATGAAAAAAAATCTCAGAATCACTAATCAACAGGAAAATTCAAATCAGCACCACAATGAGATATCACCTCTCATCTATTAGTATGTTTACCATCAAGAAGAGATAATAAGTATTGAGAAAAAGAGGAAACTCTTGGACACTGTTGTTGGAAATGTAAATTGGTTCAGCCTTTATGGAAAATTGTATGGCAGGTCTTAAAAAAATTAAAAGTAGAACTACTATATGTTCCAGCCACTCCACTTCTGGATTTATATAAAAAGGAAATAAAAATAGGATATTGAAGAGATATATGTATCCCTATCTTTGCTATACAGAAACAAGCTAAGTACCCATGAATAGTTTAAGGGATAAAAATAATGTAATATATATACACACCCCACACACATCCAGATAAACATACACCACACTAGAATATCATTCAGTCATGAAAAAATGGAAATCTTTCCATTTATGACAAAACTGATGGATCCTCAGGACATTATACTAAGTGAGATAAGTCAGGCAAGCAAGTACTAAATTTCCACTAATATGTGACATTTTTAAAAAGCTAAACTCATAAATATAGAGAGTCAAATGATAGTTACCAGTGGTTTGGCCATGGGGGGATAGGAGAGATGTTATTTCAGGATACAAACTTGGAACTAGTAGATAATTCCTGGAGATATAATTCACCAGTATAGTGATTATAGATAATATTGTACTACAAGTAGCAAACTTGCTAAGAAAGTATATCTTAATTATTCTTACAAGAAAAGAGAAATAATTATATGATGTAATAGAAGGGCTGGCTAATGTTACAATGACAATCTTACAGCAATATACAAATATTTCAAGTCAACGTGGTTGTACACCTTAAACATAAAATATTATATCAAATATATTTCAATAAATAAAACAAGCAAGAAAATGGTATGGGATATGTCAAATGGACAAAGGGATCAACATGCAACACCTGGTCAGATTTGGAAAAAATTTGAACAAAAATATAGATAGCAGTATTATTATATAGCTTAAAGAATAGAATAGATGTGACTACATACTAATATAAAAATACTGAATAAAAGTAAATGGGTAAAGGGACATCTTATGGAATAATGTAATATATTATTGATAATCTAGGAGGTGGCATTTATTTAATATCTCCCCTCTCATACCCTCCTCCACCAGTATGAAAGAGATAAACTTAGTGACTCATATCCAAAGAACAGAGTACAGAAAAATAAATAACTTCTTCACAGTGGAGAGTACAGGCAAACACTACCTTTGTTAAGTTTAATATTATTAGTAATGTCATGTTGATATCAGTAATTTCCTGGTAAGATGTGATGAGAATAATACATCTTCCATGGTCTTCATTCTCAAAGCCATACACCTAGTCTAATCATTAGAAAACAGGGGGGGAAAATGTAGGATTTTCCATAAAATACCTCACTATTTATTACTCTTGAAAAGTATCAAGATCATAAAAGATAAGAAAAGTGTAAGAAACTGAAACTGTCTCAGGACAGAGAAACTAAGGAGACAAGACAAATTGCAAAGTGGTATCCTGGATTGGATCTATGAACAGAAATAAGATATTGGTGGGAAAACTGTTGGAGTTCAAATAAAATCTGCATTTTAATGTTGCAATAATATGAATTCTTAATTTTGATAAGTGCACTCTGAAAAAGTATTGATAAAACAACATTAGGAACATCAGTTTATCTCTGGACTTTGTATCTTCTTTCATTAATCTGTATTTGTTTTGTACCATACTGTTTTGATTGTTGTGGTCTGTAGCATAATCTGAAGTCAGGCAGACTGATTCCTCCAGTTTTCCTTTTTCCTTTTTTTTCCCTCAAAATCTCTTTGGTGATTCAGAGTCTTTTGTGTTTCCATACAAATAGTAAAATTTTGTGTTCTGATTCTGTGAAAAATGCCATTGGTAATTTGATAGGGATTGCACTGAATCTGTAGATTACTTTGGCTATATAGTCATTTTAACAATATTGATTCTTCCAATCCAAGAAAACAGCATTTCTCTTCATCTATTGGTGTATCCTTTTATTCCTTTCATCAGTATCTTATATTTTCCTGAGTACAAGTCCTTTTCCTTCTTAGATAGGCTTTTCCTTGCTATTTTGTTGTTGTTGTGATGATATATGCAATTGTTTCCTTGATTTCTCTTTCTGATCTTTCACTGTTAGTGTACAGAAATTTAAGAGATTACTTTTATTTATTTGGTATCCTGCAACATTACCAAATTCATTTATGAATTCCAGTAGTTTTTTGGTAGCATCATTGTGATTTTTTAAGTATAGCATCATGTCATCTGCAGTGATAGTTTTACTTGGTTTCCAATTTAAATTCTTTTTATTTATTTTTCTGCTCTGATTGCTGTCACTAGAACATCTAAAACTGTGTTGAATAATACTAGTGAGAGTGGACATCCTTGTCTTTTTCCTGATCTTAGAGGAAATACTTTCGGTTTTTGCCACTGAGAAAGATGTTTGCTGTGGGTTTATCATATATGGTCTTTATCATATTTAGTTTGGTTCCCCTGCACTCACTTTCTGGAGACAGTTTAACATAAATGAATATTGAATTTATCAGAGGCTTTTTTTTTTTCTTCCATTGAGATGATCATGATTTTTATCATTCATTTTGTTAATATGGTGTATCACATTGATTTGTGTATATTGAAACTCCCAGAGTTCACTCAGACACACATCCATCGAGTCCGTGATGCCATCCAGCCATTTCATCCTCTGTCATCCCCTTCTCCTCCTGGCCCCAGTCCCTCCCAGCATCAGAGTCTTTTCCAGTGAGTCAACTCTTAGTATGAGGTGGCCAAAGTACTGGAGTTTCAGCTTTAGCATAGATCCCTCCAAAGAAACCCCAGGGCTGATCTGCTTCAGAATGGACTGGCTGGATCTCCTTGCAGTCCAAGGGACTCTCAAGAGTCTTCTCCAACACCACAGTTCAAAAGCATCAATTCTTTGGCACTCAGCTTTCTTCACAACCAAACTCTCACATCCATACATGACCACTGGAAAAACCATAACCTTGACTAGACAGACCTTTGTTGGCAAAGTAATGTCTCTGCTTTTCAATATGCTCTCTAGGTTGGTCATAACTTTCCTTCCAAGGAGCAAGTATCTTTTAATTTCATGGCATATGATCCTTTTAATGCGTTACTGGATTCTATTTCTTAGTATTTTGTTGAGGAATTTTATGTCTGCTTATCAGTGATATTGGATAGTCATTACTAAAGAGTAAAATAAATTTGCTTTACAAATAGCACACATATATAAGCCATACATTGACTTATGATTGTCAGCACTTATTAACAAAATCCATTAGCAAACTGGCATTTAGGTACAGTCCATAAAATCCCTTAACTTTCATTTCTTTGATTGATGGATTTTTAGGAAAAAATAAATAAATATTTTGCTTATACCAGACTGACTGTCACATTTGATACTGGTTCATTGAGAGAGTATTTCTACATTCCAGATTATGTAGAGGAAAATGTGTTTTTCACTAAAACCATGTTAGAAACCTTGAAAGATTCAGAAGCTCATTTCAGATAAACTCTTCAACCTTATACAGATGTGATATGCTACAGCTCAAAAACAGAGCTGAATATTTCCTAGGTACATGCTTTCTTATAAGATTCCTAGAACCATGTCTTTTTTTATCCTAGCAAGGCTTGCAAATAAAGCAACCTTACATCTGGAAGTCAGTAACTCCAGTGATAATCTTCAAGGAAGATATTTCATGTAGTTGAGTATTCATGAGTCTCTCTCTCTCTTTTTTTTTTTTTTTTTTTGTTTTGTTTTGTTTTTTGTTAAAGCTCTGTTACTCACTTCCCTGATTAAAGATAGAGGTTAAAACAAAAGAGGGACCAAAGTTAGTAAAATATAAAATAGTCTTTTCTTTCTTAGCTTCAATTTTCCCAAATTTTAATCAATAAGTCATAAAGTAGGTAAGAACATGTTAGAAGTGAAATGAGTTGACACTGTAAAAAATCAACAAATTTTACTTCTCCTGGAGACATGCTACTACTTTGTAATATTTTCAACTCTGCTTCTTCTGACTTGATAATTATATTAAATTCCACATACACAGAAAATGTTTTGAAGAACATAAAATTTCAGATCAATTTGGCAAACAAGAAGAAACACAATTTGGGGTTTGATTATAAGAAGCTGTCTGGCATTGCCTTAGAGTCTATTATATTTCTTCCAGTTTTAAACTTTTTTTTTTTTTCTTTCCATATCACCTGCACTTCTCTGCCTATTTTCTTTGTTCCTCTCAGGAAATATATCCAAATTCCCCTTTTCCTACTCTACCTAAAACTTTATCTTAATTTTTCCTAGGGCTGGAACTCTTCTTTACCAATGCATCTTGATTCTTTTTCCTACTTCTTTTATCTGACATCATCCAAGCAGTTTCTAAGAGATATTTCTTTTATAATTAATAAGTGGATAATATTTTACTTTTTATGTTACCACAACATCATTTTTGTGCACTCTCTTAAAAACATTTACTCCTAACTTATAAGTACATAGGAAGCTCTTCCTGGGTAAAGAAAAGCTACAGACTAAAATTAAAAATTTTAAATGTCTATTGTTCTGTTTCAGGAAATATAATCCTTCTGAACATACAGAACAATTATATAAATGTTTCTTACCTTAATCAGGGCATTTGTTTCTCTGCTCTCATAGCTATATTTATATCGTCTATACTAGAACATGTTTATTTCTGTTAGATATTTTAGAAAAAATGTTCTAAAAAGTTTTATGCTATTATTATTATGTGATTGTGATTGAGTATTACAGTTTTAAGGATTATGGGGCCAAATGCTAAGGTATCTGTTAGAAGGGTTTACTAATTTAATTTTTCCTCCTAGCATGACCAATAATTCTCCTCATATTTAAAATGCTGTAAGAGGACTGGAATTCATCCAATTTTATGTTTTAGGGGGCAAAATAATCAGGGGCAACATAATACTAAAGGAATTCCATTGTGGCTCGAATGGTAAAAGCGTCTGTCTAAAATGTGAGAGACCTGGGTTCGATCCCTGGGTCAGGAAGATCCCCTGGAGAAGGAAATGGCAATCTACTCTAGGACTATTGCCTGGAAAATCCCATGGACAGAGGAGCCTGGTAGGCTACAGTCCATGGGGTCTCAAAGAGTTGGACACGACTGAGCAACTTCACTTACTCACTCACTTATTTATAATACTAAAAATTAAAATATAGTACTCTGCTATAAAGACTACAAAAGAATATCACATAGAAAGAAACAGGAAAATTTAAAGAAAAAAAGATGAACTACACTAATTTCTTTAAATATAAGAATGATTGAAACTGTAAAAAGAGATATAGTATTTCTGATGAATCAACTGACTGAATTAAATATCTTCCCATATTAGATCTGCTGCTGAATTCTCCCAAACAAAATGGAAATATCATCATCCTTATACAACTATAACAGAGGATTACAAAGGAGGTCAATTTTTCAAACTATGTCATGATACTAGTAAGACTTTGATATATCTTTCATTCATATGAAAACTCTGATTTATGTAAAAAATGTAATCGATTACATGAAAAAACAAGATGACTGTAATTTTCATTTGACCTTAAAAACTAAAAAAATAATGTGCTAATCTTAAAACTATAAAACTAGCAACAGGAAGTCCCAGTCAATGTAGCCTTCTCTGCTACAACATTTGGGCCAGCACTGCTGAGTTTTGTATATAGAACTCTTATTTAGACTGATTCTATAGAAATGTGGAGAATAAAATGGAAAAGTAGTATCAGACATGAGTGAGACTGATTACTTACAGAATGTTATTGATAAAGATGTTATCATGTTACTCCATTCCCTTAAACACACTCAGTACCAAGAAAATAGTAAAGAATTTTGATTTATTCATATCAATTTCTGAGTTGTATATACAACTATGGATTTGACATTTACCCTAGGAACAGTCATTGAACAATTTAAAATTTAAATAAAATCATGTAAGATGCCTTTGCCAAAGATGGAATACTTTGCAACAGAATAGAAATATTGCTACAAACAATTATGAGAGCTAAACACTTTTTTAATGTCTCTTTTGGTAGAATTAGAGAACTCTGGAATCAAACAGTAATTCCTTAATTATTAAGGAATTAATTCCTTATTCCTTAATTAAAAGCCAAACTTTCAGAGAGAATGGAATCAGCCAGTTTTCTATAGCTAATTTCCTCCTCAGTAACTCTGCTATTATTTTCTATTCTTTGGAAAAGCCAAGAACCTAGAGAGTACAAGACAGAGGACTTTTGGCTAAGGAGAACAGTTTTGAAAATTTCTTGAGTAGAGTAACATAAAGTTGAGTGTTGTCTACCAAAGCAGTCAGGAAATTTCCTGGGATGAGTAAGAAGGAAAGCTCAACAAAGTAGTGTTGATATTCTGCTAGTTTTCTCTTGATGCATGTTGAATCCTTGAAGTGCACAGGGCAATAGATTAAGTTAGACCAAGAGCCACTGATCAATTGACCTGAGTTTTCCAAGGTCTCATAGTGTTGAAGTGAAAAAAAAAAGTGATAGATATTTCCAAAAGAACTTCCCCCCAAAATGAGGGCCTAGAATAAGTCCTGGATCTCACTTGGAAGTAGACATGAGCTATCCCATTAGGAGTATATGTACTTCCTACAAAATTGTAAAGCAGCTTTTAATGAACTCAATCCTTCTTTTCTTCCTGAGGATATCATATCACAAGAAAAAAACAGTGGAAGAAAACATGAAATAAAATATAAACTAAATAGAAAAAAGTATATAAAAGATATATATCATATCATATATATATATGTATATATGATAGAGTTAAATTAGTAACATACATGTAATCAGATTCCCACAGAGGACAGAAAGTGAGATTGGGAAAAAAAAACAATATCATAATAAATAATATGAGAATTTTCCAAATCTCATAGGTATAGGTATAGATTTAGGTATACATCAAGATAAAAATGTCATAAAAAATATCAGGTGAGAGAAATACAAAGAAAGCACAGTTAAATCTATCATATTAAAGCTAATAAATAAGCCACTATATTAAAATAATGAGGGATAAAATCATATTCTCCTCAAAGTAGAAGAATAATATTTGATAAAATTTAACACATATTCATGATAAAAATATGAATCTTAGCAGATTTAAGTTGGAAGAAGACATCATTCACAAATAAAAAATATATATAAAAAGAACATTAGCAGTTATAATAAATGGTCAAGTGCTGAAAGATTTTCACTGGAGACTGGGAATAATAAAAGTACACCCAAGACAGGGGTAGGAAATGAGTATTTCTCTCAACAGAGATTCTCGGGCTTACATTTGGATGCATATGAATGCTACTTTTATAGGGGATATGTGGAAGAAGAGAGAATACTTTAGGTGGATCTTTGAGGTCAAAGTATGCAGATACTATGGAAGCCTCTACTTTCCACTCCAGGAAGCAGTACAGAGTGAAAAAAGAAAAAAGTGCTCTCCTTTTTTTCACTCTTCCTTTAGATTACCTGAAACCTTTGGACACTTTAAATACCAAGGGAGAATTTCAACAAGATGGCAGAGTACATCAAAATTACAACTAACCTCTGAACATCTATTGATAAAAAACTGGGATCTATCAAGAAAAGATATTCTACATCCAAAGACTTAAAGAAGAAATCCCAACCTAAAAATAGTAGAAGGGGTGCACTTGTGTATGTATTCAAATCCCATACCTCTTGAGTGGGCAATCCACAAACTGGAGAATATTTATATCACAGAAATTCTCCCACAGGGCTGAGAGATCTGACCCTTACTCCAGGCTTCCAGCCGAGGGGTTCAACATCAGGAGGAGGAGCTCCAAGAACAGTTCACCTTGAAGACCAGTGGGGTTTGATTTTAGGAGCTACATATGACTGGGGGAAACAGAGACTTTATTCTCAGAAGGTGCATACAAGATCTAGCATGTACTGAGACCCACAACAAAAGTAGTGACTTCATAGGGGCCTGGCTCAGCCCTGCCTATTGGTCTTAGAATGTCCCCTGGAGAGGTGAGGGGTTGTTGAAAGCTTGTGGCAATACATGAGGGACCTACATGACCTCTGGCTGGAGGCAGGCATTTTGAATCCCCGGCACAAAGACCTGGCCCCAACCAACAGCTTGTAAGCTCCAATTCTGGAACACTTCAGGCCAAATGGCCCAACAGGGCAGAATACAACCCCAGTTACCAGCAGTTATCAGAGACTTTCTAAACCCAAAACTACCTCTAGACGTATCCCTTGATACCACCCTGCCTACCAGAGGGCCAAGAACCAAGTCCACCAACCAGTGGGCAGGTACCAGCCTTTCATGCCAGGAAATGTGCACTGGCCTCACCCACACTGGAGCAGACACCAGAAGAAAGGAAACTACAGTCCTGCATCCTGTGGAACTTTGTCTACCCTGGAACCAGCTGGTGTCTGGCTCTTGATAATGAGAGGGGAATATATTGTTAGGAAATCCCCTAAAGAAGGCCATTTCTCTAAGGTTGAGAAACTTAACTAAGCTACTTTGTTGTTGTTCAGTCACTGAGTTGTGTCTGACACTTTTGCAATCCCATGGATCATAACCCAACAGGTTCCTCTGTCCATGGGATTTTCCAGGCAAGTATACTGGAGTGGGTTGCCATTTCCTTCTTCAGGGAATCTTTCTGACCCAGGGATCAAACCTGTGTCTCCTGCACTGGCTGCCAGATTCTTTACCACTGAGCCACAGGGAAGCCCAACTTAAGCTACTACATACATAAAAATACAAATAGAAATTTAGGCAAAATGAGATGACAAAGGAATGTATTCCAGAAAAAGGAACAAGATAAAACCCCAGAGGGACATCTAAATAAAATTGAGATAGGCAGCCTGAATAAAGAATTCTGAGTAATGGTCGTAAAGAAGATCCAAGAACTTGGGGAAAAAAATGGATATACAAATTGAGAAGTTACAAGAAGTTCTTAGCAAAGAGGTTGAAAAATATTACACCAAACAGTTAAAGAGTACAATAACTGAAATAAAAACATACTAGAAGTAATCAATAGCATAATAAATGAGGCAGAATAACAAATCAGTAAACTGGAAGACAAAGTGGCAGAAATCACTGCCATGGAGCAGACAAAAGAAAAAAGAATAAAGAGACATCTGGGAAAATGACAAACTGACAAAGGGTTAATATCCAACATTTATATGCAGCTCATATAACTCAATGTCAAAAAACAACCTGATCAACAAATGGGCAGAAAATGCGAAAAGACTCTTTTCCAAAGAGAAATTCGGGAGACTAATTGGCAGATAAAAAGATTCTAAACATCATTGATTATTTGAAAAGTACTAATCAAAACACTGAGATATCATATCTATCAGAATGACAATCATCAAAAATACAACAAATAAATATTGGTGAGGAGGTGAAGAAAAGGGAATACCTGTGTGCTGTTTGTAAGAATGTAAATTGGATCAGCCACGATGAAAAACAGCATGGAAGTTTCTCAAAAAAGTAAAAATAGAACTACCTTATGAAGCAGCAAATCCACTGGAATGTTATTCAACCATAAAAAAGAAAAGACTATTCCCCTTCCTATTCATTGAAAGGAAAGAATATTACTCAGCCTAAAAAGCAAAAGACTCTTGAGAGTCACTTGGAAAGCAAGAAAATCCAACCAGTCAATTCTAAAGGAATTCAACACTGAATATTCATTGGAAGGGCTTATGCTGAAGCTGAAGCTCCAATACTTTGGCCACCTGATGCAAAGAGACAACTCATTTAGAAAAGACTGTGATGCTGGGAAAGATTGAGAGTGGGAGGAGAAGGGGGTGACAGAGAATGAGATGGTCAGATGGCATCATTGACTCAATGGGCTTGAGTCTGAGGAAACCCCAGAAGATAGTGAAGGATAGGGAAGCCTGGTGTGCTGCAGTACATGGGGTTACATAGAGCTGGAAACAATTTGGTGACTGAACAACAACAAAAAAGAATGGAACAATGCCATTTGTAGCAAAGTGGTTAGACCTAGAGAATAACACATTTAATGAAATAAGTCAGAGAAAGACAAATGCTGTATGATATCACTTATATGTGGAATCTAAAAAGCAATAGAGCCCAGAGTCATCTCCACAAAAAAGTGACAAAAATAGAAAACTAAGTATGTTTTTGTGTTTATCTTCTATTCGTCATTATTATGTTTGTGAGATATATCCATCTTGTTACATGTAAATTTTGCTTATTCCTTTAAAATGCTGCATGGAATTATTATTGTTCTAAGTATATCACTACCTATTATCTATCCATTCTCTTTTGTTGTACACTTTGTTCAGTTTTCTAGTTATTATAAATACATCTCCTATTACACTTGTGCAAGTATTTTGTAGACATGCTTTTACTGTTCTTGGGCATATAATTTGAAGTAGAATTCCTGATTATGTGTTGAATATAGAAACAGCTAGCTTTCCAAAATATTTGAACCATTTTACTTATATATGAACAATGTATGACAGTTCCAGTTGCTCCTCATCCTCAGTAGTTAGTAACATGATTTTAATTTTTGTCTCTCTAAAGCATGTACAATAAATCATACTCTTAACTGCTATTTCAAAGATGATTAACAATGTCTAGTAATTTTTAAACATTTTTATAAGTTATTTCAATATTCTCTTGCAAGGTATCTGTTCAAATATTTCTCCATTTAAAAAAAGTTAGGTTATTAATTTCTTCTGTTTTGTACTCATTAAATATAACATATACATATATAAAATATGTATATAATAATCTATGTATATGAATATGAATATATTTTGTATATGTGCATAAATGTGTGTGTATATAGTATAAGATTGTTTTGCTACATATAGATAATATTAATATCTTCTCTAAATCTGACTTTTTATTAATAAAATATTTTCTCAGTCATATCACTGGATAAATATGAATTTCTGTGTCCCTTTTATGTATATCCAATTTTTTCAGCATCATTGATTGAAAAGCCCAATTCACAATTCACAAAGAGTGAATTACACTAGTGCCTAGGTTCAAGGTCATAGGTCAAATGAGCATATTTGTGTATGTTCTTTCTCATTGATCTATTCTTTCTCATTAACCTTCCTGTCTAATCTAGGCCAGTTCTACATGGCCTGTATAACAATTTAAAAAAATCTGGTATGTGGGTTCTCCAATTCAGTTCCTCTTTTTTGGCTTAGTAATGTGTTTGAGGCATATGTAATTATGTACACAAATGGTCAGGGAAGTAGTATATTTTTAATTACCCCCAACAACAATACAAGATAAGACTCTACACATCGACATTACCAGATGGTCAATACTAAAATCAGATTGATTATATTCTTTGTAGCTGAAGATGGAAAAACTATGCAGTCAACAAAAACAAGACAGGGAGTGGACTATGGTCAGATAATGAGCGCTTCATTGCAAAATTCAGACTTAAATTGAAGAAAGTAGAGAAAACCACTAGGCCATTCACATATGACCTAATCAAATCCCTTATACAGGGGCTTCCCTGGTGGTGCTAGTGGTTAAAAAAGTCCTGCCTGCCAATGCAGGAGACATAAGAGACTCTGGTTTGATTCCTGGATCCGGATGGTCACCTGGAGAAGCGAGAGGCAACCCACTCCAGTATTCTTGTCTCGAGAATAACATGCACAGAGGGGGCTGGCAAGGCTATGGTAAATGGGGCTGCAAAGAGACACAATTGAAGCAATTTAGCAGGCAGGCATAATTATACAGGGAGAGTGACAAAAAGATTCAAGGGATTAGATCTAATAGAGTGCCTGCAGAACTATGGATGGAAGTCATAACATTGTATAGGAGGCTGTGACAAAAATCGTCCCAAAGAAAAAAAATGCAACAAGGCAAAATGGCTGAGGAGACCTTACAAATAGTGGAGAAAGGAAGAGAAGTGAAAGGCAAAGGATTAAAGGAACAATATACCCATCTGAATGCAGAGTTCCAGAAAACAACAAAGAGAGCTAAGAATGCCTTCTTAAGTGAACAATGCAAAGAAATATAGAAAAACAATATAATAGGAACGACTAGAGATCACCTCAAGAAAATTGGAAATACCAAGGGAACATTTCATGCAAAGATGGGCACAATAAAGGACTAAAATGACAAGCACCTAACAGAAGCAGAGGACATTAAGAAGAGGTGGCAAGAATGCAGAGATGATACCACCCTTATGGCAGAAAGTGAAGAATTAAAGAGTCTTTTGATGAAAGTGAAAGAGGAGAGTGAAAAAGTTGATTAAAAACTCAACATTCAGAAAACTAAGATCATGGCATCCAGTCCCATCACTTCATGGCAAATAGATGGGGAAACAATGGAAACTGACACACTTTATTTTTCTGGGCTCCAAAATCACTGCAGGTGGTGAGTGCAGCCATGAAATTAAAAGACACTCCTTGGAAGGAAAGTTATGACCAACCTAGACAGCATATTAAAAAGCAGAGACATTACTTTGCCAGCAAAGGTCCATCTAGTCAAGGCTATGGTTTATCCAATAGTCATGTATGGATGTGAGAGTTGGACTATAAAAAAATCTGAGTGCCAAAGAATTGATGCTTTTGAACTGTGGTGTTGGAAAAGACTCTTGAGAGTCCCTTGAACTGAAAGGATATTCAAGCAGTCCATCCTAAAGGAAATAAGTCCTGAATATTCATTGGAAGGACTGATGCTGAAGCTGAAACTCCAGTACTTTGGCCACATGATGCAAAGAGCTGACTCCTTGGAAAAGACCCTGATGGTGGGAAAGTTTGAAAGCAGGTGGAGAATGGGATGAAGAGGATGAAACTGTTGGATGCCATCACCGACTCGATGGACATGAGTTTGAGTAAGCTGCAGGAGTTGGTGATGGACAGGGAAGCCTGATATGCTACAGTCCATGGGGTCACAAAAGTTGAACACAATTGAGTGACTGAACTGATGACTGACAGCATAAATATGAAACTAATACATTAGAATATAATATAAACATGAGATTCTGCAGGCATAGTTTGGGCCCCCTCAGCTTAATTGTGCAGGAATGTGCAAATACTTGTATCACAACTTCTAAGTTTCTTTGGTCTTCTCGAGTGAGAACTGTGATGGTTTCTCACAGCCAACATTAAATCCTTAAAATAGCTCATTGTGCTGGACTACCCTGCAGAGATAGACAGCTTTATACTTACTGTTTGAAACAGAGAAAGAAAAAGACTCTGAGAGAGAATATAGCTCTTGCCTATCTTTTTGATGATCCTATTTGCAGGGCAGCAATGGAGATACAGACATAGAGAACACACTTGTGGACAGAGTGGAGGAAGGAGACAGTGGGACAAACTGAGAGAATAGCATGGAAACATATACATTACCATAAGTAAAATAGATAGTAAGTGGGAATTTGTTGTGTGACACAGCGAGCTCAACCCACTGTGACAACCTAGAGGGTTGGGATAGGGAGGTATATGGAGGGGAGTTCAGGACGGAGGGGACATATGTATACCTGTGGCTGATTCATGTTGATGTATAGCAGTAACACATAATTGTAAAGCGATTATCCTCCAATTTTAAAAAAAAGTACAATTCAACTTTCAAATTAGTGTACTTAAACTTTTTGGTGGTTTGTTTTGGCTTTTTTAATATAAATTTATTTATTTTAATTGGAGGTTAATTGCTTTACAATATTGTATTGGTTTTGCCACACATCAACATGAATCCGCCACAGGTATACACATGTTCCCCATTTGTTCTAACAAAGCAAGATGTTATTCTATAGGATATAACACTTGACATTTTCAAATGATAAAATATTTACTTGGTTGGCCAATCTGGTAGAACTAAAGTGTGGCCAGGCTCCACTGTGATTCTCTATTCAGAAACACTTATCTATAAAATGCATTCATTCTGCACCTTCTTTGCTATATACTAAGAAGCCTCTTCCTGTCTAGAGGAGGTCTGAGATTGCCCAGTGCTGCTCGTGACTATTAATTTAAATCTAATTCTGACATCAGTGGTGAGTCCTTTTTGTCCCAGATCTAAAGCACCATTTCCCAACTGGCTTACTCAGTTAGAATAACACCATTTTGAGTTTCATCTGTTAGACAGAACCTCTTACAACTGTCTCTCAAATTGTTACAAATCTGTGCACCAAAGGTGTGACTTACTAACTCAGGAAAGTCCAACAGAAATTATAAGCATTTTTAAAGATAAGAGATAATCCCTAGGTGATGAATATGGATATTAGAGATGTTTGTCACATGACACTAGTGTTTGACATTGAGTACTTTAAAAGGGACCCTACATACATAAATATGTACTGAACATTATGCATTGAATCAAGCCAAAATTTGAAAGTCCTATTATCACAGTGTAATTATTATGCAAGATGTGCATTCGACTGGCTAATGCAATAAGGATCAATTCCAAAGGAATCAGTAAAAGATTTTGCCATCTCACCTCATTCAATTTTCTCCTGAGTACACATGAAAGCTCTATCCAAGTTTATAAGCTCTCGGCATCCTAGCTTTGTCCTCTGTAATACTGCAATCACCACACACATCTGAATGGACATTAAGTACTCGGAAATTTGCATTGGATATGCAGCCTTTTGAGATGCCTCTAATGTGCACATTCTAATTAATTCTTCTACCACACCTGGGTCTACCATCTTTGGCTATAAGCACATTTTCAAGGGGGATTTGAAAAGCAATTCATTAATTTGATATCGTTCTCCAAAATCAACAACAATAAAAACATACAAAGAGAGGCAGATTTGATGACTAATTCAGCCTAGAACTAGAACATCTGCCATGTAGCTACACTGGGTTTGTTTTGGCTTTTATTTTGAAATATTATTGAAAGAGCTCCAATCTGTTTAATTTGGGGTTCTGGGAGCAGGGATATATGATGAATATCAGAGCCTGGGGAACAGAGGTTGGTTTTCTGATGGGGCCTAAAAAAGGCTGAATAAAAACAACAAGAAGAAAAACAGCAACAGCATCAACAACAAAAGTGTTAGAAGTTTAAATCACAGGACAAACAAAAGTAAAATTTTAGATCTATCATCTTTATAGTATCTATTCTTGAGAGGTTAATTAACTACTTTCAATATCAGTTTTCTCATCTACACACTGTGTATAAGAATATTGACCTCACAGATTTTTTAGGGAGTATCAGTGATAAAGATGTTTGTAATGAACTTTGCATTAGGTCTGATCTGTAAGTGGCAATCACTATTACTTGAATCTGAATCTTAAGTGAGTTGCCAATGCACACCCACAGATTTAAACCTACAGAGACTGAACTTGCATATTGCCTGGATAAATAAGATTTCATGTATAACTGCCAGTCATAATTTCTGCATTTATCTGTTCTAAAAACATAATAAGCGGTTTCATAGAGGCACTCCTTATGACACTAGGAAAATCACCAAATAAGTTTTATTCAATTCCATCAAAAAACACACTAAATAAGCATTGACTCTGAGTGTAAAGTTCTTCAGAGCAAAGAGGTTTTAAAGCTAGGACCTTAGTCCTCCTTTCAACAATATTGCCTCCTTCAATTTTCTCCATTATCAAATTCCGGAGGCATAGTTGCTAAATATATATCAGGTGTTAGTAAATGCAGCAAAATGAACAGAATTGTTAGTAGTGAGTAAGCAAAATTCACCTATCCATAACTCTGATATGCTGAGAAAGCAATGCTTTCTAATGTTATTTACCTATTTTATTACTTCCTTGTGAGAATTCACTTATGATTTAATATGAAATAATCAACTTTAGTTACCAACAATAAACCTAATCCTGTACAACAGTGTAAGGATTATACTTAAGTGATGATTAGTCTCATTTTGACAAAAACAAAATGTTTCTCTTGGATAAAGTGTATGGCTTTTTCATCCTCTGATGTGGGTGGTGAAGATGGGCAGTCAGAGGACAAAGTTGGAGCAGCTATAGTGAGAAAATATCACTTTGGGGTTTAGGCACTGTCCTCAGCATCATCTTGGTTTTAAGGGGACTCCTTTTCACTTTCACGTGTACAACATAGTAAATATTTTTTATTATATGTATGTGTTTGTGTTTAAATTATGGGTCCTTAAACATATAGAGTGGGCTTCCCAGTTGGTGCTATTGGTAAAGAACCTGCCTGTCAATGCAGGAGACACAGGAGATGGGGGTTTGATCCTTGGGTTGGGAAGATCCCTGGAGCTGAGCACAGCAACCCATTCCAGTATTTGTGCCTGGAGAATCCCATGAACAGCAGAGCCTGGTGGACTACAGTCCATGGAGTCTCAAAGAGTCAGACACAACTGGAGTGAAACACTCAGCATCATCTGGTCTTCCCTTGGGCTTCCGCTTGTGGCTCAGCTGGTAAAGAATCTGCCTGCAATGCAGGAGACCTGGGTTCAATCCCTGGGTTGGAAGATCCCCTGGAGAAGGGAAAAACCACCCACTCCAGTATTCTGGCCTGGAGAATTACATGGGCTATCTTGTCCAAGGGGTCGCAAAGAGTCGAACACGACTGAGCGACTTTCACACATCATCTAGTCACCAGCTCTTGACTTTTCTTTAGTGCTGGAATCTACTTTGGTGTCACTAGTAAATTAATCTCCCTTTTGGACTAGTCAGAACCCATTAGCACTCTCAAGCTGACTCAAATGTCATTTGACTCAAGGAATCTTCCAGGCCCCAGGTTTCTGCTACATTTCCCAACAAGGGAAAAACACAGGTGAGGAGTCTCCCTCAGCATCTGCTAGCTGAGAAGAGAAGTGTGGTTTTCTTGCTCTGCCACTGCAGACTTGGTGGTGAATTTATCTTTCAACACAGCATAGAGTTGAGACAACTGCTGCATGAAAATTGTGTGTGTGCTTAGTCTCTTCGTCATATTCGACTCTGTGGCAGTATGGACTGTAGCCCACCAAGCTCCTCTGTCCATGGGATTCTCTAGGCAAGAATACTAGAGTGGCTTACCATTTCCGCAAATGTGAGAAATCTTTAAATTCTGTCTGCTCAAGCTGCTCATACCCAAGACAAATGCTACAGCCCAAACTCCAAGTCCAGAATTCAAGATATAAATTGAAAGAGTGTTTCTATTTTATGCTATGTCTACTCCCAAAGTAAAGACCAAAGGTGAGAATGGAGATGTTTCAGAACTAGGTATGAAACTACAATGCAGATGCAATCTCTATTGCTTTGGGTCTCCTCACATTCATCTTCCCATTCCATTTCCTTTCTCCCTCCCTCTCTCTTTCTTATGCACAAAGTCTGCTCTGTATAAGTCTTATGAAATGTTGAGAAATATCTGTTGTACTTATGAACACTAACAACATAGAAGTGAAATCTGAAATCTTGGAAGCAGGTGGGAATGGCCCAGAAAGAGATAGTGATAAATTAAAGCCTGTGACCAGAATTTCTAGAAAGGCTTATACAGTGTAGGTGAAGATGAAGCATTCTGTCTCCTGTTCTTTCTTCAGTTTCTGTCCTTTGCCTTTATACTCCGTTAAATTATTTTGCAATTGGAAATACCTACTTATGCTCTTTAAATCCCATAGCTTTACACTTTCTTTATGTGAGAGATGACTTTATACTCTATTTTAAATTATACCCATACCTTGCCACTTTGAAATAAAAATAGGGTTTTTGTTCCTTTTTCTTTTTCATCTCTCCTGTAATAATGCCATCTTGACACATGAAGTAGGTAATTTTCAAGTAACATTTCTTGTTTTTAAAACATATTTTTAGTTCTGATACCACAGCAATCAGGAAAGTAGGTATCTTTGGCTCTACACTTCACAACTTTATTCCTTCTTGCCCACAGTTTCTATCTTTTTTTTTTTTTAAGCTGAAAATATGTGTCTTTGCTTCAGCTATATTATTGACCAAGTCTTTTGTACTTTAGAACCCCCTTTAGAGGAAGCAAGAGAGATATCATAGCTTTTATCACCGTGGAGTTATTCAGGATATATACTATGTCTTTGTGTAAACTACCAGTAAAGCAAGCACTCCAAAAGGAGGAACATTCTGAATTATATTTGAAAATAAGAATCAATTAGAAATTGATGCTTTGAAATTTTACAATATTTTACAATTTTGAATGTGTGTGTGAGTTTATTATGTAGTAAGGAAAGTCATCACTACTTTAATGTTCAAGACTGTAACTTGTTCATCTGGCATTTATTGTGATAATGAGCTTCTTAGGGGCTTCCACGACTGTAGTTGCTTGTCTATTTTACATACTGATATTGTACGTAAGATTTTCTTGGAGAAAAATCTTGTGCCTAAAAAAATAATATTGATACAACCATAGACTCTAACAAAAGTTAATAAAAACCACTCTTCCACGTGGTGGTTGACATTGTCTTTCTAACAGAATTTTATGATACTTTCATTACAAATAATACATTTGACATACTTTTGACTTAACATATTGTATCATGCTTTTATTTTTATTCATAAAATATTTTTTCTTGACTTCTATTTTCTTGGATTATACATAATCATAAATCTAATCTTTTTTTCCCTTGGTGACTCATCCTTGCAATAAATCCTCCAAATCATATCTTATATATCTTAGGGTTAGCCATCATTTCCATGTGTTATACCACATTCTTCTTTTTTGTGTTATGATGTATTTTAACTTTTTTGTTTGTTTGTTTCATTTCTCCTTAACTGTCTAGTGTGTCATTTTCGTCAACTTCAAAAATGGATCACACATTGAACTGAAATTTTCAATGTTAGGATTGTTATATTTGACATATACCCTTTATTTAAGATTGTTGTATTCACTGAAAACAATCGTTAGTATGTCACCAATATTCATTCTTTACCTGAAATTCAAATGTAACTGGTGTTTATATTATATATGGCAATCCTAACTTCTTCAGAAATATCCTTGAAAATGTCCAAATTTGACTTCCCCAAAATATTTTATATGTCTCTTTTATATGTATTAAAAATGCTAACTTTCTATGGTTCCTCCATTAAATAATCTTCAAGCTATAGGCAATGGACATGAATTTGGGCAAACTTCAGAAGACGGTGAAGGACAGAGAGGCCTGGCATGCTGAAGTCTGTGGGGCTACAGAGTCCGACACAACAGGGCAACTGAACAACAACTCTATTTACTATCTTCATGATTTTATATAAGCTATTTAACCATCTATATGTGAATGTCTTCATATATATACAACACAGAGATGATAAGAGCTTTCCACAAGGTCTTTGTGAGAACTAAAGGGCACGTTGCATAAGGAATAAAACATGCAGAGGCATGTGTGGAGCGTAGTTAATGTTCATAGTAAATTTCTGTAGAATGTAGCTCTTTAAGAGATCAAGCTTCAAACTTAGAGTCAGATGGGTATGAAGATGGTTCTGTCATTTGCTGAATTGTTTGACTAAAAAAAAAAAATGTTCCCTATTCACAGGATTAACCTAATTCTTTCTCACTCACACTATAATAGCTGTGGAATGTCAGGTATTAGGAAAGAGTGTGGACTTTGGGGCTAGTCAACTATGCTCCTAGAAGTTGAGACTATGCTCCTTGTAAGTTGTGACTCTAGAACTTACCAGTTTGTGATCTTGAGAGCCTTGCTTTGACTAGCTCCTATGTGAAATGAAGATAATAACAACATGTTCCTGCTGGGGCTGTTATAAGAATATAAATGATTTAGTACATGGGCTTCCCTGGTAGCTCAGTTGGTAAAGAATCTGCCTGTAATGCAGGAGACCTTGGTTCGATTCCTGGGTCGGGAAGGTCTGCTGTAAAAGGCATAGGTTACCCATTCCAGTATTTTTGGTCTTCCCTGGTGGCTCAGCTGGTAAAGAATCTGCCTGCAATGTAGGAGACCTTGGTTCAATCCCTGGGTTGGGAAGATCTCCTGGAGAAGGGAAAGGCCACCCACACCAGTATTCTGGCCTGGAGAATTCCATAGACTGTATAGTCCGTGGGATCATGACAGCGACTTTCACTTTCACTGCACCTGAGAGAGTACCTGACAAGTAAGAAATGCTCAGTGCATTTTACGCTACCATTTTAGTAAATGCTGTTCTTAAAATGCTCTTGAAATTGACATTTCTATGATTTCACAGTAGCATCACATTTCTTATCTTTTTATTCTGTATTAATTTATCAACTGTTTTTATTTTATCTTATTTTCTCTTTCCTGCCTCATTCTTCTGTGTAATTTTCTTCTCTTGATCTTATTCTACTCTAATTCTTTTCATCAATATTTCTAAATCACCTTCTTATCATACATTTCATTACATATTGACTTTTCAAAACTTATTGAAGAAATCCTTTTTGTAAATACAACCCATTTAATTGAAGAGGAAAAGAGGTCACAGATACAGAGTAGTGCAAGGCAAATCATGCCTATGTCACAGATGAATTCTATTAGGAAACAGTTTATTATCTTTTCTAATGAAATAGAATCTAGTTAAGTATTTCTATTTACAGTATGATTACATAAATAGCTTAATTTAACACAATGAATGTAGATCACCTTTTAAAATATATTTTGGTTATATAACCTAACCAAATATACTCATTATAATCTAAAGTCTAATTTTAATATTACAATTGATGACACATTTATAGATCATAAAATCAATTTAATGGATGCAGCATAGTATTGATAGAATTGAAAAAAATATAAAATAGAATATAATTGAATAGAACACAAAAAAAGCAGAATAGAGCAGACTGCTACTAAGCATTGTAAGGGGACATATGAAACATTTTTATTTTCAGGTTTCCAAATACATATGTATATATTTGTATGTGTGTATTATGTATATTGATATAAAATGTGTTACTTCCTGTGGGGTACAGTCCAAAAATTTGTGGAAGACACTGAGATAAACACTGTTGCTAGCCTTGGGAAAATAGATCAGGAACTATTATTATGCTATGTCAATTGCTGTTAAAAGCAAAGAACTGCTATTGGATAAAAGTTCAGCAAGCCAAACATTCAGTTCAGCTCAGTTCAGTTGCTCAGTCGTGTCGGACTCTTTGCGACCCCATGAATCACAGCACGCCAGGGCTCCCTGTCCATCACCAACTCCCGGAGTTCACTCAGATTTGCGTCCATCCAGCCATCTCATCCTCTGTCGTCCCCTTCTCCTCCTGCCCCCAATCCCTCCCAGCATCAAAGTCTTTTCCAATGAGTCAACTCTTCACATAAGGTGGCCAAAGTACTGGAGTTTCAGTTTTAGCATCATTCCTTCCAAAGAAATCCCAGGGCTGATCTCTTTTAGAATGGACTGGTTGGATCTCCTTGCAGTCCAAGGGACTCTCAAAAGTCTTCTCCAACACCACAGTTCAAAAGCATCAATTCTTCGGCGCTCAGCCTTCTTCACAGTCCAACTCTCACTTTCCATGACTACTGGAAAAAACATTGCTTTGCTTTAAGTCCTTGTGGCCACTCTAATTCAGTTAACTACAATCTCTATGTGTTATCCTAAACATCTTTGATTTGCCAAAGGAAATTGGTAAATTCCAAGTTGGCATCTGATTACTGCTTGCCAGCATAAACTTTTCTTGCCCTTTAGCATTCACTGTCAGAGAAGACTAGCTCATTTGACATTGTTTATATTCTTAACAGAACCCAAATAATATTAATTGGATTAAATTCCTGGTTAAAACACATGAACTCACTGAATAAAACTAGACAGAAATACATTAGTTTAGAGATTATTGTCCATTGACTATATGTTTTTCTGCTTTCATTTGTACAATAATAAAAGTGAGATATATTCACTGAGCTGACATTATCTCTACCTTTTATTTGGTACAGTTATGTTGATGAGTAAATAGAGACAAAATAAAAACTTCTGAAAAATTTTTATGTCTATAGTCCCTCTACTGCTGCCAAATTTTTCTGTATTTATTTTGAAACTCTAATAGTAGGTGTAGATATATTGGGGGTTTTATGTCTTACTGTTGAATCAAGCCCTTTATAAATATAAAATGCTCCTTTTATCTCTGATGATACTCATCTTAAAGTCTAATTTTTCTTATATTAATAGTGCCACCCTATTTTATAATTATTATTGGCATGATATTACTTTCCCACATTTTTACCTAAAATTGTATCTTTATTTTAAAGTACATCTCTTTCAGACAATCTTTGTTATGTGTATCTATGCCTTTTAATTGAAATGTTAAATTCATTACATCTAGCATAGCTATTGCTAGCTTGTATTCAAATACTTGCTTTTTACATTTTCCCCATCTTTTTGTTTTTGTTGTTGTTCCTCCCTTTCGTTCCTCTTGCTTTCTTTTGGATTATTTAAATATTTTAAAAAGAATTTATTCTCTCTATTGGATTTTTATCCAAATATATTAACACTATATTTTAGTGGTTGCTCTAGAAATTATTAAGTACATTCTTAATTTACCCCAGTGAACATTATCATAGCATTTCATAGTCACAGTTTTTAAATATTTGAATCTTATAACAGTATAATTATATTTATCATCTCCTCCATGTATTGCCTGTTATTATCATGTATTTTAGTTCTACAAATGGGCTTCCCTAGTGGCAGTAAGAAATCTGCCTGCAGTGCGGGAAACCTGGGTTCGATCTCTGGGTTGTGAAGATCTCCTGTAGAAGGGAACAGCCACCCACTACAGTATTCTGGCCTGGAGAATTCCAGGGACAGTGGAGCATGGTAGGTTAGAGTCCATGGGGTCATAAAGAGTCAGACATGATTGAGCAACTTTCACTTAGTTCTACAAACAATAATGACATTATTACAATAACATTGACATTGTAAACAATTACAATGACATTATTTTCTGTTTTTAACAGTAATTTGTTTTTATATTATGCAACAGAAAAAGTAGTCCTTTACATTTACTACTTATTTGTCATGCTAAATGCTCTTAATTCCTTCTTTTAGATTTTTAAATTTTAATTGGAGGCTAATTACTTTACAATATTGTGGGTTTTGCCATACATTCACATGAATCAGCCATGGGTGTATATGTGTTCCCCATCCTGACCCTCAGGGTCATCCCAGGGCAACAGCCCTGAGCACCCTGCCTCATGCATCAAACCTGGACCAGCGATCTATTTCACATATGATAATACACATATTTCAATGTTATTCTATCAAATCATCCCACCCTCACCTTCTACCACAGAGTCCAAAAGTCTGTTCTTTACATCTGTGTCTCTTTTGCTGTCTTGCATATAGGGTCATTGTTAGCATCTTCTAAATTCCATATATATGCGTTAATATACTGTATTGATGTTTTTCTTTCTGACTTACTTTGCTCTGTATAATAGGCTCCAGTTTCATCCACTTCATTAGAATTGATTCAAGTGCATTCTTTTTAATAGCTGAGTAATATTCCATTGTATATATGTACCACAGCTTTCTTATCCATTCGTCTGCCAGTGGACATCTAGGTTGCTTCCATGTCCTGGCTATTGTAAACAGTGCTGCAATGAACACTGGGGCATGTGTCTCTTTCAATTCTGGTTTCCTCAGTGTGTATGCCCAGCAGTAGGATTGCTGGGTCGTATGGCAGTACTATTTCCAGTTTTTTAAGGAATCTCCACACTGTTCTCCATATTGGCTGTACTAGTTTACATTCTTACCAACAGTGTAAAAGGGTTCCTTTTTCTCTGCACCCTCTCCAGCATTTATTGTTTGTAGACATTTGATAGCAGCCATTCTGACCAGCGTGACATGGTACCTCATTGTGGTTTTGATTTGCATTTCTCTGATAATAAGTGATGTTGAGCATCTTTTCATGTGTTTGTTAGCCATTTGTATGTCTTCTTTGGATAAATGTCTGTTTAGTTCTTTGGCCCATTTTTTTGATTGGGTCACTTATTTTTCTGGAATTGAGCTGGAGGAGTTGCTTGTATATTTTTGAGATTAATTCTTTGTCAGTTGCTTCTTTTGCTATTATTTTCTCCCATTCTGAAGGCTGTCTTTTCACCTTTCTTATAATTTCCTACATTGCGCAAAGGTTTTTAAGTAGATTTTTTTGTTTAGTTTCACTTGTCGCTCAGACAGTAAAGCATCTGCTTACAATGTGGGAGACACAGGTTCAATCCCTGGGTTGGGAAGATCCTCTAGAGAAGGAAATGGCAACCCACTCTGGTACTCTTGCCTGGAAAACCCCATGGATGGAGTAGGTTGGTAGGCTACAGTCCGTGGGGTCACAAAGAGTCGGACACGACTGAGTGACTTCACTTTCATATTTCTTTCATAGTGTTCCTCCACATTGTTGTTGTTTAGCTGCTCAGTCACGTTCAGTGCTTTGATGCTCCATGGAGAGTAGCCCCCAGGCTCCTCTGTCCATGGGACTTTTCCAGGCAAGAACACTGGGGTGGGTTTCCATTACAATGACAAAAACAAATGGTGTTCCTAAGGTCCATCTAGTCAAGGCTATGTTTTTTCTGGTAGTCATGTATGGATGTGAGAGTTGGACTATAAAGAAAACTGAGTGCCAAAGAATTGATGCTTTTGAACTGTGGTGTTGGAGAAAACTCTCGAGATTCCCTTGGACTGCAAGGAGATCCAACTATTCCATCCTAAAGGAAATCAGTCCTGAATATTCATTGAAAGGACTGTTGCTGAAGCTGAAACCCCAATACTTTGGCCACCTGATGAGAAGAACTGACTGATTTGAAAAGACCTTGATGCTGGGAAAGGTTGAAGGAACGAGGAGAATGGGATGACAGAGGATGAGATGGTTGGATGGCATCACCTACTCAATGGACATGAGTTTGAGTAAACTCCGGGAGTTAGTGATGGACAGGGAGGCCTGGCGTGATGCAGTCCATGGGGTTGCAAACAGTCGGACATGACTGAGCAACTGAACTGAACTCTTTCCCTCTGGAATTCCAATGATATGTTTATGAAATCTCATATTGTCTCAGACATCACTGAGGTGGTTGTTACTATTAATCCATCTCTTTTTGTCTTTGTTTTCACATTGGATAATTTCTAGCAGCCAGACTCCAGGTTCACTGACTATTCTGCCATATCCAATCTACTTTTATGCCTATCCAGGGAAGCCTTCTTATTCTTACACATAACTCTAAACTTCATGCATGTATTTATGAAGTAGTGACATGACTATGTCATCAACAAATATTACACTAAAATATTTTTCAGGTTCAGAATTACTGACATTTTTAGCTTTTTAACAAGAGATTGCCCTGAACATGGTAGAAAGTTCAGCAACCCACTTGGTCTTTATGTACTAGGTGCCTGTACCAATACCTCCCTCTTTGTGATAGTCAAAAACATATCCAGACATTGCCAAATGTCCTCCCAAGAGAAAATTGCCTTCAGTTGACTGCCACAACATAATAATTTTTTTCTTAATTTATTTCTACTCAATACTGTATACTCATTGAGGAAAAAATACATTTTCAAAAATAAGAGATTAAATTTAATTATGAACTAAGTTACAAACTTAGTCAAGGCACTAGTTTGAGTTACATATTTAAGGAGTGAGCTTGACTTGGGGAACTCCATCTTATGAGGCAATTACTCTCAAATCGGTTCCATGATGTGTTCAGTATGGGGTTGCAAAGTACATAACTACATCCTTAAAATGCAATCCACTTCAAATGTGTCAAATGCAAAAATACTGCTAATTATACATGTGCATTAAATGCACAACTCTCTTCTTCATAATCTGGCTTTGAAAATTTAGTATAAAGGGAATGTCATGAGGTCCAAACTTAATATCTGACCTTCTATAAACTGCTATGCCTTCTGCCAAGCTGTGAATCTGTGGATATGCCCACAGATGGCTGTATTGTAGCTACTGAAATTGGGAAATCTGTAATAAGAAGTCATCATTTATTTAACCTGCTTTCCCGGAATACTTAGCATACAAATTTGGTTTAGTTCTAGGATTTTTGTCATCATGTATGCTTGTATCTAGTGTGGACAAGTGATTATGTATGTGTACATTTGCACTTACATGTTTAGGCAGACATGTATTTTATCAGCTATCTCCCAATTTGATTTGTCAGTATAGATTTTAATTTGATTCTGTGAGTTGTAAAAGACATTCACTACCTTTGTAAATTAAATACATTTCTGATAACTAGAGTGTGTGTATAGGCAGGTACTTGATATATGTTTGTTGATGGTATGATAATAATAATGAGAAAGAAAAGAAAAAAAGCTCTGAATAACATAAATTATATGCTTCTAGATAAGGCAAAGAAAATGAAAAATTAAGGGCAAAATGGGATATAGGTTTTCTTTACAATTTTCCCATTAGAACCAAGCTAATACTGTATTTAAGAAAAAGATAAAATTAGAACATGAAAATAAAATTCATACTATTCAAGCTGTTAAAAAAAGAAAAACATAAAATGAGCTTAAAAGTAAATGAGCTTAATGTTATCATCAGTATTATAATATTTTTATAATGACATATTATTCAGGAATTAAGAGAAAGTGTGTATAAATACATAAAATAAATATAAATACAGTATAAATACACACATACATATATATATACATATATATATATATATATATATATAAACAAAGGCTGAAGATATCAGATCAGATCGAACAGATCAGTCGCTCATTCATGTCTGACTATTTGTGACACCATGAATCACAGCACACCAGGCCTGCCTGTCCATCACCATCTCTTGGAATTCACTCAAACTCATGTCCATCGAGTCGGTGATGCCATCCAGCCATCTTATCCTTGGTCGTCCCCTTCTCCTCCTGCCCCCAATCCCTCTCAGCATCAGTGTCTTTTCCAATGAGTCAATTCTTTGCATGAGGTGGCCAAAGTACTGGAGTTTCAGCTTTAGCATCACTCCTTCCAAAGAAATCCTAGGGCTGATCTCCTTCAGAATGGACTGGTTGGATCTCCTTGCTGTCTAAGGGACTCTCAAGAGTCTTCTCCAACACCACAGTTCAAAAGCATCAATTCTTCAGCACTCAGCTTTCTTCACAGTTCAACACTCACATCCATACACGTCCACTGGAAAAACCATATCTTTGACTAGATGGACCTTTGTTGGCAAAGTAATGTCTCTGCTCTTCAATATGCTGTTTAGGTTGGTCATAACTTTCCTTCCAAGGAGTAAGCGTCTTTTAATGTCATGGCTGCAGTCACCATCTGCAGTGATTTTGGAGCCCAAAAAAATAAAGTCTGACACTGTTTCCACTGTTTCCCCACCTATTTCCCATGAAGTGATGGGACCAGATACCATGATCTTCGTTTTCTGAATGTTAAGCTTTAAGCCAACTTTATCAATCTCCTCTTTCACTCTCATCAAGAGGCTTTTAGTTGCTCTTCACTTTCTGCCATAAGGGTGGGCTCATTTGCTTATATGAGGTTATTGATATTTCTCCCGGCAATCTTGATTCCAGCTTGTGCTTCTTCCAGCCCAGCGTTTCTCATGATGTATTCTGCATAGAAGTTAAATAAGCAGGGTGACAATATACAGCCTTGACATACTCCTTTTCCTATCTAGAACCACTGTGTTGTTCCATGTCCAGTTCTAACTGTTGCTTCCTGACCTGCATACAGGTTTCTCAAGAGGCAAGCCAGGTGGTCTGGTATTCCCATTTCTTTCAGAATTTTCAACAGTTTATTGTGATCCACACAGTCAAAGGCTTTAGCATAGTCAATAAAGCAGAAATAGATCTTTTTCTGGAACTCTCTTGCTTTTTCCATGATCCAGTGGATGTTGGCAATTTGATCTCTGGTTCCTCTGCCTTTTCTAAAACCAGCTTGAACATCTGGAATTTCACGGTTCACGTATTGCTAAAGCCTGGCTTGGAGAATTTTGAGCATTACTTTACTAGCATGTGAGATGAGTGCAAAGTTTGAGCATTCTTTGGCATTGCCTTTCTTTGCCATTGGAATAAAAACTGACCTTTTCCAGTCCTGTGGCCACTGCTGAGTTTTCCAAATTTTCTGGCATATTGAGTGCAGCACTTTCACAGCATCATCTTTCAGGATTTGAAACAGCTCCACTGGAATTCCATCACCTCCACTAGCTTTGTTCATACTGATGCTTTCTAAGGACCACTTGACTTCACATTCCAAAATGTCTGGTTCTAGGTGAGTGATCATACCATCATGATTATCTTAGTGGTGAAGCTCTTTATTGTACAGTTCTTCTGTGTATTCTTGCCACCTCTTCTTAATATTGTCTGCTTCTGTTGTTAGGTCCATACCATTTCTGTCCTTTATCGAGCCCATCTTTGTATGAAATGTTCCCTTAGTATCTCTAATTTTCTTGAAGAGATCTCTAGTCTTTCCCATTCTGTTGTTTTCCTCTTTTTGTGTGCATTGATTGCTGAGGAAGGCTTTCTTATCTCTTCTTACTATTCTTTGGAACTCTAAATTCAGATGCTTATATCTTACCTTTTCTTCTTTGCTTTTCACTTCTCTTCTTTTCACAGCTATTTGTAAGGCCTCCCCAGACAGCCTTTTTTTTTTTTTTTTTTTGCATTTCTTTTCCATTGGGATGGTCTTGATCCCTGTGTCCTGTACAATGTCATGATCCTCTGTCCATAGTTCATCAGGCACTCTATCTATCAGATCTAGGCCAGTAAATCTATTTCTCCCTTCCACTATATAATCATAAGGGATTTGCTTTAGGTCATACCTGACTGGTCTAGTGGTTTTCCCTACTTTCTTCAATTTAAGTCTGAATTTGGCAATAAGGAGCTCATGATCTGAGTCACAGTCAGTTCCTGGTCTTGTTTTTGTTGACTGTATAGTGCTTCTCCATCTTTGGCTATAAAGAATATAATCAATCTGATTTCGGTGTTGACCATCTGGTGATGTCCATGTGTAGAGTCTTCTCTTGTGTTGTTGGAAGAGGGTGTTTGCTATTACTAGTGTGTTCTCTTGTCAAAACTCTATTAGCCTTTTCCCTGCTTCATTCTGCATTCCAAGGCCAAATTTGCCTGTTACTCCAGGTGTTTCTTGACTTCCTACTTTTGCATTCCAGTACCCTATAATGAAAAGGGAATCTTTTTTGAGTGTTAGTTCTAAAGGGTCTTGTAGGTCTTCATAGAACCATTCAACTTCAGCTTCTTCAGTGTTACTGGTTGGGGCATAGACTTGGATTACTGTGATATTGAATGGTTTGCCTTGGAAACGTACAGAGATCATTCTGTTGTTTTTGAGATTGCATCCAAGTACTGCATTTCAGACTCTTCTGTTGACCATAATGGCTACTCCATTTCTTCTAAGAGATTCCTGCCCGCAGTAGTAGATATAATGGTCATCTAAGTTAAATTCCCCCCTTCCAGTCCATTTTAGTTTGCTGATTCCTAGAATGTCGACATTCACTCTTGCCATCTCCTGTTTGACCACTTCCAGTTTGCCTTGATTCATGGACGTGACATTCCAGGTTCCTATGCAATATTGCTCTTTACAGCATCAGATCTTGCTTCTATCACCAGTCACATCCACAACTGGGTATTGGTTTTGCTTTGGCTCCATCTCTTCATTCTTTCTGAAGTTATTTCTCCACTGATCACCAGTAGCATATTGGGCACCTACTGACCTGGGGAGTTCCTCTTTCAATATCCTATCATTTTGCCTTTCATACTGTTCATGGGGTTCTCAAGGCAAGAATACAAGTGGTTTGCCAATGCTCTTCTCCAGTGGACCACATTCTGTCAGACCTCTCCACCCATCTTGGGTGGCCCTATAGGGCATGGCTTAGTTTCATTGATTTAGACAAGGCTGTGGTCCTAGTGTGATTAGATTGACTAGTTTTCTGTGATTATGGTTTCAGTTGTTTGCCCTTTAATGTCCTCTTGCAATACCTACCATCTTACTTGGGTTTCTCTTACATTGGACATGGGATATCTCTTCACCGCTGATCCAGCAAAGCACACCCACTATTCCTTACCTTGGAAGAGGGATATCTCCTCACCACTGCCCCTCTTGACCTTGAATGTGGAATAGCTCCTCTAGGCCTTCATCTAGGCTAGAGATACATATATATATATATACATATACATGTATCTCCAACCTTTCTACTGTTTGTTGACAGTCCTCTATCAAATATTAATCAAAAAATAAAAACAGATATAATGTATTAACAAATATAATTAGTAACTGAGTTCTTAAAAGTTAATATGGCAAATGTGCAACCACATGGATGGACCTAGAGGTTGTCATACTGAGTAAAGTCGACAGGGAAGAATAAATATCCTATAACATCCTTTATATGTAAAATCTGAAAATAAATGATACAAATGAACTTGCAATGGGGAAATAAACTCATAGACTTAGAGAATGCACTTATAGTTGCTGAGGGGCAGGAGGAAGGATGCGGGAAATGATAGTTAGGGTGTTGGGATGAACATGTACACACTGCTGTATATAAAATGCATAACTAACAAGGTCCTGTTGTATAGTACATGGAACTCTGCTCAATGTTATGTGGCAGTCTTGTTGGGAGGGGAATTTGAGGGAGAATGGATATATATGTGTGTGTGTTACAATCTCTGTACGTTTCCAAGGCAAACCATTCAAACCATCCTTTTGCAGTTCACTTGAAACTATTACAACATTATTAATCAGCTATACCCTAACATAACATAAAAGTTTAAAAAGAGAGAGAGAGAGAGGAAAAAAGTTAATATGACCAAAATAAGAGGTACAATTTTAAGTGAGTAAAAACAGTCTCATACATTAAATTTTTATATAAATACTATTAATGTATATTAAAATATATTTCATTATGAAAAGAGAACATTCACACTTAGCAATTTTAAGTAGCTTTTTTCTCATGAGTTATGATGTTCCAGGCCTTCCCTTGTAGCTCAGCTGGTAAATAACCTGCCTGCAATGTAGGAGACATGGGTTTGATCCCTGGGTTGGGAAGAGCTCCTGGAGAAGGGAAAGGCTACCGATTCCAGTATTCTGGCCTGGAGAATCACAGGGACTGTATAGTCCATGGGGCTCCAAAGAGTTGGGCACACCTGAGTGACTTTCACTTCACTTCACTTATGATACCCTATGTAGGAAATGCAACGTTGAGTTCTAAAAACAGTCATGTGCTAACCTGTTTGAAACAAATCAGAAGTTATATAGGACAAAATTATCTGATACTTTTGATTTGATATTTTACTGAGCAATATTGTATCAAATGTAAAGAATATAAATATTTCATTTGTTATAGTTGTAAAAATAAAGAAAACATGCAAAAAGATTTAGTCATATCTAGAATAATCATAGAACAATTAATAACATTATTATATTTATAGCATAAAAATTTCTAGACTTATCATTCCACAGAATGTTATATTTTTGTCTCTCTACATTAAACAGAACACCCTCTTCCTGATCATGATCAATGATGGACTGAGTCTCTGGGGCTACTTGGTGCAGAATTAGAAACAGCCTTGCAATTAGATTTAGATACTTTGGGTTAAAGTCTCATTTTTGCCACCTAATTTCTAAAGAATTGTCTTAATAAAACCCCAAAACACAACAGAAACCACTTGAAGACTTAAAACAAAGAGGTTTTAATTTGCATATGTGGCTACATGCATGATTAGGCAGATGTGAGGCCAAAAAATTTTAAACTGAACTGAGGCCAAAAAGGTGAAAGTAAAGTATCCTGCAGATTAACCTCAGCATAAAATTACTAGAAACCCAAGACCAGAAGATTAGAGGGCAAGAGCAGTGCTACTAGAGTGCAAGATACAGATAAATCAGATGATGTTGCAATCAGTTCAGTTCAGTTGCTCAGTCATGTCCGACTCTTTGTGACCCCATGGATTACATCACACCAGGCCTCCCTGTCTATCACCAACTCCCGGAGTTTACTCAAACTCATGTCCATCAAGTCAGTGATGCCACCCAACAATCTTATCCTCTCCTTCCCATTCTCCTCCTGCCTTCAGTCTTTCCCAGTATCAGGTTCTTTTCCCATAAGTCATTTCTTCTCATCAGGTGGCCGAAGTATTGGTGTTTCAGCTTCAGCATCAGTCCTTCCAATGAATATTCAGTACTGATTTCCTTTAGGGTGGACTGATTGGATCTCCTTGCAGTCCAAGGGACTCAAGAGTCTTCTCCAACACCACAGTTCAAAAGAATCAGTTCTTTGGCACTCAGCTTTCTTTATAGTCCAATTCTCACATTCATACATGACTACTGGAAAAACCATAGCTTTCACTAGATGGACCTTTAGATGACTAGACGGCAAAGTAATGTCTCTCTTTGTCATATGCTGTCTAGGTTGGTCAGAACCCTTCTTCCAATGAGCAAGTGTCTTTTAATTTCATGGCTGCAGTCACCATCTGCAGTGATTTTTGGAGCCCCCCAAAATAGAGTCTATCACTGTTTCCACTGTTTCCCCATGAAGTGATGGGACTGGATTCCATGATCTTAGTTTCTGAATGATGAGTTTATTAATGATGAGTTTCAAGCCAACTTTTTCACTCTCCTCTTTCACTTTCATCAAGTGGCTCTTTAATTCTTCTAAGATTTCTGCCATAAGTGTGGTGTCATCTTCATATCTGAGATTATTGATATTTCTCCTGGCAATCTTGATTCCAGCATGTTCTTCATCCAGCCCAACATTTCTCATGATGTAGTCTGCATATAAGTCAAATAAACAGGGTGACAATATATAGCCTTGATGTAGTCCTTTCCTGATTTGGAACCAGTCAGTAGTTCCATGTCTGGTACTGTTGCTTCCTGACCTGAAGACAGATTTCTCAATAAGTAATCTGCATGCAGATTTCTCAAATCTGCATACAGATTTTCTCAATGCTGCAATAGAGTGGCCCTAATCCTTGGTAGCTCAGCTGGTAAAGAATCCACGTTCAATGCAGGAGACCCTGGTTTGATTCCTGGGTTGGGAAAATCCCCTGGAAGAGGTATAGGCTATCTACTCCAGTATTCATGGGCTTCTCTGGTAGCTCAGATGGTAAAGAATCCACTTGCAATGAGGGAGACCAGGGTTTGATCTCTGTGTTGGGAAGATCCCCTGGAGGAGGGCATGACAACCCACTCCAGTATTCTTGCCTGGAGAATACCCATGGGCTGAGGAGTCTTGGGGTCTACAGTTCATGGGATTGCAAAGAATTGGACATGACTGAGCTGCTAAACACAGCATATTCAATTGGGACTGTAAAAGACATTTGGCAGGTACTGAAAATGGAATGAGAGAAAGAGAGTCAAAGAAGGAAGGGGAGAAATAGTTTGGATTGTCTCTCTTCTCTACCCTCCCAATTCTCAGTCACCCTTAGGTCAGCCCCAGCAACTCAGGAGAGAACAAGGAGAGGCAAGGGAAAGTCTGAGGGAGAAGGGCAATCAATTATCTCCAGTGTTTTGCCCTCTGTAAAACAAGAATTGTAATATCCATCTCAAAAGTTTATGATTCAGATTAATTTCAGACAAGATACTGGGCCTTGAAAAGCATCATGCTTGTGGAAGTTGGTACTATTATTACTAGAAAGAATCCAGCAATTCCAGAGATGAAGGTTCTTTCTTTTGGTTACCTTGTACCTTTGGATATGTTACCCATCTGTGATCAGCAATAAGTCTCTAAATTAGGGATTAACCTTTCTGAACCTTAGAAAGGTCAATCTAAATCTCTAATAATTTGAAACACTAAAGTGTGACATTGTCTAGATTCCTAAAAAGAAAGGTTGAGGTTTCCATTTATATAAAGTCTACATGGGGAGCCCTGTGGATCCACTACCCAGAAAAACTGGTGATATTATTTAAACATAAATTCTCTGAAAATGTTCCCACAAAAAAATAAAGAAATATTTGTTCAAGAAAATTTACTAAAACTGCCTAAGAGCAGTGAAAGTCTGTGGCATCTGAAACATGGCCTTCTCTTTCCCTCTTCCCTCCCAGTCTATTTAGATGGAAACTCCACCCCAGGCAGGAGAAAGTAAAAAGTGAAAGTGTTAGTCACTCAGTCATGACCTGGCTCTTTGTGACTGACCCCATGGACTGTAGGCAACTAGGATCCTCTGTCCATGGAATTCTCCAAGCATGAATACTGGATTGGGTAGCCATTCCATTCTTCAGGGGACCTTCTTGACCCAGGGATAAAACCCTAGTCTCCCACATTATAGGCAGATCAGAGTCACCAGGGGAAAAAAGGCTTCTTCCACTCCCAGATCCAAGTCAGGGCTGGAGCATTGGTGTTTCATATTCTGTCTTGCAGTTATCTACTGGAGGCTAAATTCTTAATAAGTAAAGCCAAGAGGCAGAGTCATTCAAAGAGAGCCCAGCCAAATTGTTATCCCAGAGTGATTGCATGTTCAAGGCTCTACCCCTAAGGTACAACAGCACAGGCTCCACACTGCTGGAGAAGTGGACTGCACTCCAATAATCCAGACAGTCACTAAACAAACAAGCAAGCAAACGACAATAAAGAAAACCCTGGGTGAGAGGTGAGTAATACTTAGATTTGCTGTAATACATTTGCTAAAATTTCTAGTTTAGAAGAACAGATAGTTATGAGGCATGCAAAGAAATGGAATTCTGACATGAAAAGAAAACAATCATGAAAAAATATATACTTGTGAGAGTAACCAGAAGTCAGATTTAAATGAGAATTCTAAGGAGCCATTACAATATTTTCAAAGAACTATAGGAAACTGAAAACACAAAGACACAATGAAGAAACCTTTTTAAATAGAGAATATATATTCATAAGATAGAAATTATTGAGTAGGTCCCACCTCATCCTGGATGGTTGTCCCCCCAACCTCCCACTTGGACACTGATCATCAGAGCATGCCCAGACATCCTACCTCGTGTGGTAAAGGACCAGCATATACCAGGACTGACTAAGACAAAATCACCAGCACAGATTAATACAGGTGCACCAAGACCTAAAAAGTGACTCAAAATAACGTAGGCTTCATCATGCTGTATTAGTCATAAATCAGCATTGTGATTTTTGCCCCATTTCCCACCTCATGTGTTTTGTTCAGGCAATTATGTGAAAGTATCTGCACACTAGGAGAAAACCTAAAGCTGTCGATCAACCTGTCAGTCAAATGACACAGGACAGAGGAAGGAATACTATTCTATAAAACCCCATCCCACCCCATTGTGGAGCTACTTCTGGTTTCTAGACAGTCTGCTCCCATCCTTTCTCAGGAGTGTATGTTCACTCTGCTTAATAAAACTCTTGCTACTTAAACCTGCTGTATGCCTCTCACCTGAATTTTTTTCCCCCAGGAAGGGCAAGAACTGAGGAAATCTCCTGTCTAATGGTGACAACAGTATACAAAAGGTGAAGAAAAAAACCCAAGTACCCATCAACTGATAAATGGAAGAACCAACTCTGGTTTATCTATATACTTGAATATCCTCAACCATAAAAAATACATTGAGATAAGCTACCATAGTGGTAAAGAACTTGCTTGCCAATACAGGAGATATAAGAGACACAGGTTCGATCCCTGGGTTGGAAAGATCCCCTGGAGAAGGGTCTGGCAACCTATTGCAATATTCTTGCCTGGAGAACCCATGGACAGAGGAGCCTGATAGGCTACAGTTCATGAAATCGCAGAGAGTCAGCCATGACTGAAGCAACTGAGCACAGCACACAGCACACAATATAAACCTTGAAAACATGCTGAGTGAAATAATTCAGTTGCAAAAGACCACATATTATGATTTTACTTATATGAAATGTCCAGAAGTAGGAAAACTTTAAGAACAGGAGAAGACTAGTTGTTACCTAGGGCTGAGAAGTGACAGTTAAAAGGCGCAGTGTTAGGAGTTTCAGTGTTAATATTTCTGAACTGGTTTTGACAATGGTTGCATAACTATGAATATACAGAATTATAATATTAAACTAAATACTAAATTAATAATAAATACATTGAATGGTAGATTTCAAATTGGTACATTTTATTGTCTGTGGATTATGTCTCAACAAAATACTCCCTCCCGATACAGGTTGAACCATGTTTCCATAATTCTTAGGGAAAATATAAAATTGAATGTACTTGCCACTACTGTCATGTAACTTTTATAAAGCATGAATTTCTAGCAAATAGCAGAAGAATTTCTACTTAGAAAATCTTAATTGTGTAAAATGTACAATTTTAGTTATTTCTCTGCTACTGATTTTATACATTTTAGAACTAGACTTTTTTTACTAACTTTAAATATCTGAACTTGATGGTTCCAACTTTGGCAAAGATGAGAAAAATAGGTGCAATTTTCTGGACATGCCAGTTTTTAATTCTGATCGCTTTCCCTGCCTTTGGGAATGTGTTTTCTTGCCCCAGCAAGGCAATCTAAGCACCACAATAGCAGTTTTAGTTTGCATTTGCTAGCTTTCACATGCATGTGTACTAACCTTAACGTCTCTTAAATAGAGTTTATTTTGCAGAGAATTTGTTTATCTAGCATTAGTACATGACAAAACAGGAATGTAATAAGGATGCATAAATTGTAAATGCATAGTTCATAACTGAATGTTTGAACATGTCTTAAAGCAGTGGGGCAATTTGATCCTTATAATCCAGCTTTTTTTTTTTTTCCTGAGAGAAAAGGGCATGCTTATCTAGGATTTGTTTCATCTGTAATTTTCACATGACAAAATTTACTTTTAAGTTTAAAATGATGTTGTTTTGGTCCCTGGTGTCGGAGTGTGATGAGAGTTGGAAAAGCAGACAGAACTACAAACGTCTAATCTTGGCATGGCATTTGCTTTCCATTTTCTTTAGTGTGCACTGATGGGATATCACTGAATGTTAAATCCTTGGCAGAGTCACTAGTGTGTAGAGTCTCTTTCTTTAGTGAAGAGAGAAATGAATTTCAAGTCCAGTGAAGTTAAGCTAGTTTTAAAATTTTTGTTGGTTAGTTTTTATTATTTTATCATTGAATTTTCTCTTTGACTATATATACCCCAAAGAACATTAAATCTTCATCCCACTAAACAGATATATGCAGGAATATACTATTTCTCTGAGGTGAAGGATATGAACCTTTAGCTTTGTCCTTTATGAACATATTGTGTTCTTGTCAAAATTAAAACAGTGGCCCCAAAAGTATACGCTGCTCACTTTTTTCCCCTAGTTTACCTTTTTGTTTTAAGGACTTTGCCTGAACAAGTGTTACATTCTCTTTCTCATATGACCCATCTCACACCTGTTCTTCAGTCAGTTCAGTTCAGTCACTCAATCATATCTGACTCTTTGCGACCCTATGGACTGCAAAGTACCAGGCTTCCCTGTGCATCACCAACTTCTGGAGCTTGCTCAAACTCATGTCCATCAAGTCAGGGATGCCATCCAACCATCTTATCCTCTCATCCCCTACTCTTCCTGCCTTCAGTGTTTCCCAACATCAAGGTCTTTTCCAATGAGTCAGTTATTCACATCAGGTGGCCAAAGTATTGGAGTTTCAGTCTCAGCATCAGTCCTTCCAATGAATATTCAGGACTGATTTCCGTTAGGATTGACAGGTTTGATCTCCTAGCAACCCCACATTTGTTTCTATTCTACTGGAGGTAGGGTTTTGCTTCTGTTTTTAAAACCCCTACTCTACCAAGTTTACAATAATATTTGCTATCATGAAAGAAATGTATTCTGTTCTTCTTTTAAACTTGTCCAAATGGTCTAATTCTTAAACCAGAAATTTCACTCCCCATCTTCTTTGATCAGTCAGTTACATTTGTCTTTATTAGCCACCCTTTCTTCATTGAAATAACTGATCCATTCCTTTGAATTCTGTCTCACAATCTTCCCTGGATTTGAAACTATAGTATGAAGTCCTTCAGAGGAGGAATTATATAATAAAAATTCAATATAATTCCACATATATTTATTGAGAGTTCAATATGTGCAAGATATTCTTTTATCTGCAATAAAGAATATCTTTGTATAGATTTTTCTGTGTATTCTTGCTGCTGCTTCTTAATAACTTCTGCTTCTGTTACATCTTTGTCATTTCTGTTCATTATTGTCCACATCCTTGCATGAAATATTCCCTTGGTATCTCCAATTTTCTTAAAGAGATTTCTAGTCTTTCACATTCTTTTGTTTTCCTCTATTTCATTTCATTGTCTACATAAGAAGACTTTCTTATGTCTCAAAGAAAAAGAGTAGCCATCATAGTCAACAAGAGTCTGAAATGCAGTACATGGGTGCAGTCTCAAAAAGGACAGAATGATCTCTGTTCATTTCCAAGGCAAACCATTCAATATCACAGTAATCCAAGTCTATGCCCCAACCACTATTGCTGAAGAAGTTGAAGTTGAACCATTCTATGAAGATATACAAGACCTTTTAGACACCAAAAAAAAAAAAAAAATGATGTCAGTTTCATCATAGGGGACTAGAATGCAAAAGTAGGAAGTCAAGAGATACCTAGAGTAACAGGCAAATTTGGCCTTGGAGTACAAAATGAAGAAGGGCAAATGCCAACAGAGTTTTGCCAAGAGAATGTACTAGTCATAGCAAACACCCTCTTCCAACCTCAGAAGAGATGACTCTACAAATGGACACCACCAGATAGTCAATATAGAAATCAGATTGATTATGTTCTTTTCAGCTGAAGATGGAGACGCTCTATATAGTCAACAAAAACAAAACCAGGAGCTAACTATGCCTCAGAGCATGAACTCCTTATTGCCAAATTCAGACAGAAATTAAAGAGAATAGGCAAGACCACTACACTATTCCGGTATGACCTAAAATAAATCCTTTATGATTATACAGTGGAAGTGAGAAATAAATTCAATGAATTAGATCTGATAGACATAGTACCTGAAGAACTATGGATGGAGCTTCATGACATTATAGAGGAGGCAGTGATCAAAGTGATCCCTAAGAAGAAGAAATGCAAAAAAGGCAAAATGGTTGTCTGAGAAAGCCTCACAAATATCTGAGAAAAGAAGAGAAGCTAAAGGCAAAGGAGAAAAGGAAAGATATATCCATCATAATGCAAAGTTTGAAAGAATGGCAGGGTTAGATAAGAAAGTCTTCCTAAGCGATCAGTGCAAGAAAAGAGAGGAAAACAATAGAATGGGAAAGACTAGAGATCTCTTCAAGAAAATTAGAGATACCAAGGGAACATTTCATTCTAAGATGGGCATAATAATGGACAGAAATGGTATGGACCTAACAGAACCAGAAGATATTAAGAAGAGGTGGCAAGAATACACAGAAGAACTATACAAAAAAGATCTTCATAACTCAGATAACCACGATGGTCTGATCACTTACCTAGAGCCAGACATCCCAGAATGCTAAGTCAAGTGGGTCTTAGGAAGCATTACTACGAACAAAGCTAGTGGAGGTGATAGAATTCCAGTTGAGCTATTTTAAATACTGAAAGATGATGCTGTGAAAGTGGTGCACTCAATTTGGAAATTTCCAGCAAATTTGGAAAACTCAACAGTGGCCACAGGACTGGAAAAAGTCAGTTTTCATTCCAATCACAAAGAAAGTCAAGGTAAAACAATGTTCAAACAACTGCGTAATTGCACTCATTTCACATGCATCAAAACTACAAGGAGGTATCACCTCAACCAATCAGAATGTATATTATTGAAAAATCTATAAACATAAATGCTGGTAAGGATATGGCAAATAGGACACCCTCCTACCCTGTTGGTGGGACTGTAAGTTGGTACATCCAACATAGTGAACAGTTGGAAGTTCCTTAAAAAACTAAAAATAGCTACCATATGATCCACTAATTCTACTACTGGGCGTATATACGGAGAAAAACATAGTTTGAAAAGATTGTAGTCTTCATTGTAGCACTATTTACAGTAGCCAGGAGGCAAGAAGCAACCTAAATGTCTGTTGACAGAGGAATGAATAAAGATGCGGTTCATATATACAATGGTATGTTATTCAGCCATAAAAGAACAAAATAATACCTCTTACATCAATATGGATGGACCTAGAGAGTGTCACACTAAGTAAAGTAAATCAGAGAAAGACAAATATCATATGATATCACTTACATATAGAATCTAAGCAAATGATACAAATGAACCTATTTACAAAATGGAAATAGTCACAAATATAGGAAAAACTTTATCTTTATCAAAGGGGAAAGGGAGGGAACGATGAATTGAGAGATTTGGATTGACATACTCATCACTACTCTGTACAATATAGATAACTAAGAAGAACTTATGATATAGCACAGGGAATTCTATTCAATACTCTGTAATGACTTATATGAGAATATATATTATTTAAAAAACAGTGGACATATGTATAACTGATTCACTTTGGTGTAGAGCAGAAACTAATACAACATCATACATTAACTATACTGAAGTAAAATTAACTTAAATATAATTTTTGCATGGATAAAATTTGATTAGACATGAGTTTGAGTGAACTCCGGGAGTTGGTAATGGACAGGGAGGTCTGGCGTGCTGCAATTCATGGGGTCGCAAAGAGTCGGACATGACTGAGTGACTGAACTGAGCTGAACTGAATATAAAGCTGAAAAAATGTGTTTTATTACTAATATAAACTGAATTATACATTTTCCATTATTTCAGCATGTAAAAATTGAAAAACAAAAATAAATAATTTCTGTTTGTTCACATTGTTTGTTTTGTCTCTTAAATGGTTTTAAGTGATTAAGAGTTATACACATTGAAAAGAACTCAATTCTTTTGACTCAGAATTTTGCAAAAAAAGTTCATTGACCAAAGTATACATACTGTTTGATAAACTTCACAAGATGAATATATACACTACAACGACACAGAAGCTTAAAATACAGAATGCCAATATATAGTTTTTGCACATTTCTAAAACACACCTAACCCTATCCCACTCCCCAAAAGTAACAGCTATCTTGATATGTAATTCTAATGTTTATTTTATACATATAATGTACATATAATAATGTTCATAGTTGTATGAACATTGTATATGATGAAATTATTTAGTAATCTTTTGTGTCTGAATACTTTTTCCTCAAAATATCCTCTCAATATTATCTGTAACAGCATCGACGTTGCTTTGATAGCCACAGTTTGCTCTTTATCCTTTCTGCATAATATTCTATTGTATGGATCTCTTTAATCGTTTGTTAAAGTATTGACTTAATATAAAGGTGAATTCAGTATTGGAAAATTTATTATCAATCTCACAGCAAAATAGATGAGTGAAAACTGTCAATGATGAAAGGGAAAAAAGAAACATGATAGGAACGAGTACCACAGCAGGTTTTCTGGGTCATTGGTTGTCAACACTGAGCAAGGTGAACTGTGAGGAGGGAAGAAGAGCAACCGGGGCACTGGGAGGCCTTTTCCGTAATTTCAAATGACTGGAGGTCTCCACCTTGAGGGCACAGTTCTGGGGACATGTGCTGCAGAGACACTGCCCTGACCTGTGGACAGGAGCAGAGTTTCAGTCTTCCCTTCCCTTTGTGACAGTATTTCCCCATGAAGTCCAGCTGAATCAGGTCTAGCAGGATGTGTCTGTAGATTCTGGAAAAAAAGTATTTTCTGGACTTCAGAATTTCAGGAGAGGTGAAACAATATATTGCAACTTTGAATTCAGAATATCTGAAGCAGAATGAATCATAGAGCTGAAAAAGATAAAGTGGCAGAAATAACTTCTGAAGAGCAGAATAAAGCAAAAAGAATGAAAATGCCCCAGTTGCTCTTCTGCCCTCCTCACAGTTCACCTTGCTCAGTGTTGAAAACCAATGGCCCGGAAAACGTGCTGCAAACTCATTCCTATCATGTTTCTTTTTTCCCTTTCATCATTGACAGTTTTCACTCATCTATTTTGCTGCGAGATTGATAATAAATTTTCCAATACTGCATTCACCTTTATATTGTCAATACTTTAACAAATGATTAAAGAGATCCATACCATAGAATATTATGCAGAAAGGACAAAGAACAAACTGTGGCTATCCCAGAGGATAGTCTCAGAGACCTCTGGGACAATATCAAATGCACCAATATTCAAATGATAGGAGTCCCAGAAGAAGAAGAGAATAAAGAAAGCATACGAGAAATTTTTGGAAGACATTATAGTTGAACATTTCCCCAATATTGAAAGGGAAATAGTCAATGAAGTCCAAGAGGTGCAGAGTCCCATATAGGATAAACCCAAGGAGAAACACGCCAAGACACATACTAATCAAACTAACAAAGATTAAAAACAAAGAAAGAACATTAAAAGCAGCAAGGGAAAAGCAACAAGCAAGAAGACCTCTGGTTAAGGTAGGAGGTCCTCGCTCCCATGGCTGGAAGGACATGGCTAACAAAATCTTAATTCCTTTACAGTCTCTCATTTCTTGTTTCCTTGAACCCATGCGAACAGGTGGGTGGCAGTGGGCACAATTTAGGGACTCTGGAGAGGCTACTCTTTGGTATGTCCCAAAGGCACTATCTGCTGTTACCCAAGCCAGTGGGGGTTCTTCTGTCCTTACTCTTCTCTGTGCCAAGAATCAGGCCAACGAAAACTGTGAGCACAGGTCAGGTATTCAGCAGATTTTCCAGCAGGCTATGAAGGGGATTCCTTGGCACGTTTTTCTGAGTGCTTTTTCTTCCTGTCCTTCAGCTCTCTCCCAGGACTCAAGCCCAGCCAAAACTAATGAAGCTCAGGCTCTGATGTCTCATTGCAAAAATTCATTGAGAGACAAAGTGATAAGTAAGATGTGGATTTGTTAGTATTCAGAGAGAAGCCACTCTTCAGGGTGTGAACCATTGCCGAGGGCAAGGGCTAAGGCCATGGAATTAGACCTGGCTAGGTTTTGTGAGGAAAAGGCAATGGCACCCCACTCCAGTACTCTTGCATGGAAAATCCCATGGATGGAGGAGCCTGGTAGGCTGCAGTCCATGGCGTCGCTAAGAGTTGGACACGACTGAGTGACTTCACTTTCACTTTTCACTTTCATGCATTGGAAAAGGAAATGGCAATCTACTCCAGTATTCTTGCCTACAGAATCCCAGGGATGGGGGAGCCTGGTGGGCTGCCGTCTATAGGGTCACACAGAGTCGGACATGACTGAACAACTTAGCAGTAGCAGCAGCAGCAGGTTTTGTGAAGCAGAAGCCTGCTGGCCGCAATGGACCTCTCAGAAGCGTGGCCAAGAGGAGCTACCCCACGTCCAAGGTCAGGGGCAGCGGCAGAGAGGAGCTACCCCACACCCGAGGTCAGGGACCATGGCCAAGATGAGCAACCCCAGGTCCAAGGAGCGATGGCTGTGCAGGCACAGGAGGGCTGAGAGAAGCTACTCCACGTTCAAGGTCAGGAGGGGTGGCAGTTAGGAGATACCTCTCATCCAAGGTAAGAGAAACCCAAGTAAGATGGTCCATGTTGCGAGAGGGATAATGATCAAGGGATCAATCGAAGAGGAAGTCATAACAATTGTCAATATCTATGCACGCAACACGGGAGCACTTCAATACATAAGAGAAACACTAAGACACATAAAAGGATAAATTGACAGTAACACAATGATAGTAGGAGACTTTATCATGCCACTCACACCACTGGACAGATCATCAAAACAGAAAATTAATAAGGAAACACAAGTCTTAAATGATACATTAGATGAGATGGATCTCATTAATATCTACAGGATATTCTATCCAAATGCAGAATACACCTTCCTCTCAAGTACACATGGAACATTCTCTAGGATAGACCACAATTTGGGTCACAAATCAAACCTCAGTAAGTTTAAGAAAATTGAAATCGTATTAAGTATCTTTTCTGACCACAATGCTATGAGACTAGATATCAATTATAAGAAAAAAAAAAGTAAGAAACAAACACATGGAGATTAAACAATATGTTTCTGAAAAACCAGCAGGTTAGTGAAGAAATCAAAAGGGATTACAAAAAAATTCTAGAAACAAATGACAATGAAAACACAACTTAAAACCTATGGGATGCACCAAAAGCAGTTCTAAGAGGGAAGCTTATAGCAATACAATCCTACCTCAACAAACAGGGAAAACATCAAATAGAAAACCTAACTTTGCACCTAAAATAAATGGAAAAAAAGAACAACAACAAAAAACAAAATTAGCAGAAGGAAACAAATCATAAAGCTCAGAGCAGAAATAAATGAAAAAGAAATGAAAGAAATAATAGTAAAGATTGGTAAAAGTAAAAGCTGGTTCTTTGAGAAGATACAAAATTGACAAACCTTTAACCAGACTTACCAAAAAAAAAAAAAAAAGAGAGAGAGAGAGAGAATAATCAAATCAACAAAATTAGAAATGGAAAAGGAGATGCTACAAAAGACCATGCAGAAATACAAAGGATTATTAAAAAAAAAAAAAAAAAAAACTATATGACAATAAAAAAGATAACCTGGAAGAAATGGACAGATTCTTAGAAAAGTTCAATCTTCTAAGACTGAACCAGGAAGAAATAGAATTTATGAACAACCCAATTATAAGCACTGAAATTGAAGCTGTGATCAAAAATCTCCCAAAAAACAAAAGCCCAGGGCCAGATGCCATTGGTAATGGATTATGATGCATAATTGCAGAAGTCACAGCTACATGTAAAAGAATGAAATTAGAACACTTCCTAACACCACACACAAAGATAAATTCAATATGGATTAAAGACCTAAATATCAGAACAGAAGCTATCAAGCTCTTAAAGGAAAATATAGACAGAACACTCGATGACATAAATCAAAGTAAGATCCTCTATGGCCCATCTCCTAGAGAATTGGAAATAAAAGAAAAAGTAAACAAATGGGACCTGATTAAACTTAAAAGCTTTTACACAGTAGAGGAAACTACAAGCGAGATGAAAAGACAACCCTCAGAATGGGAGAAAATAATAGCCAATGAAACAACTGACAAAGGATTAATTTCCAACACATACAAACAGCTCATAGAATTCAATACCAGAAAAGCAACAAGCCAATCAGACCTAAACAGATGTTTCTCCAAAGAAGACATACAGATAACTAACAGACACATGAAAAGATGCTCAACATTGCTCATTATTAGAGAAATGCAAATCAAAACCACAATGAGATATCACCTCACACCAGTTGGAATGGTCATCATCAAAAAGTTTACAAACAATAAATTCTGGAGAAGGTGTGTAGAAAAAGGAACAGTTTTACAATGTTGGTGGGAATGTAAATTGATACAGCCACTACGGAAGACGGTATGGAGATTCCTTAAAAATCCAGGAATAAAACCACCATGCTGCTGCTGCTGCTGCTGCTGCTAAGCTGCTTCAGTCATGTCCGACTCTGTGCGACCCTACAGATGGCAGCCCACCAGGCTCCCTCATCCCTGGGATTCTCCAGGCAAGAACAGTGGAGTGGGTTGCCATTTCCTTCTCCAATGCATGAAAGTGAAAAGTGAAGATGAAGTCGTTCAGTCGTGTCCGACCCTCAGCAACCCCATGGACTGCAGCCTGCCAGGCTCTTCCATCCATGGGATTTTCCAGGCAAGAGTACTGGAGTGGGGTGCCGTCTCCTTTTCCATATGACTCAGCAATCCCACTCCTAGGCATCCACCCTGAGGAAACCAAAACTGAAAGAGACACATGTATCCCATTGTTCATTGAGTCACTAATTATAATAGCTAGAACATGGAAGCAACCTAGATTTCCATCAACAGATGAATGAATAAAGAACTTATGCTACATATACACAATGAAATATTATTCAGCTTTAAAAAGGAATGCATTTGAGTCAGTTCTAATGAAGTGGATGAACTTAGAGCCTGTTATACAGAGTGAAGTAAGTCAAAAAGATATATATTGTATACTAACGCATATATATGGAATCTAGAAAAATGGTTCTGAAGAATTTACTTACAGGGTAGCAGTGGAGAAACAGACATAGAGAATAGACATATGCACATGGGGAAAAAGGAGGAGAGGCTGAGATGTATGTTGAGAGTATCATGGAAATGTACCTTACCATATGTAAAATAGATTGCCAATGGGAATTTGCTGGATGGCTCAGGAAACTCACATAGGGGCTCTGTATCAACCTAGATATGGGAATCAGGGAGATGAGAGGGAGGTTCAAACAGAAGGGGAGGGGATATATGTATACCTATGGCTGATTCATGTTGAGATTTGACAGAAAACAACAAAATTATATGAAGTAATTATCCTTCAATTTAAATATAAATAAATTTTAAAAAGGATAAAAACATGAGAAAAATCTGATTTTTAGTTCAGACTGTTATAACTATACATGAATATCATAGATTGATTGGCTTAAATAACAAAAATTAATTTCTTCCATTTCATAGGCTAGAATTTGGGGATAATCATGCCAGTTTGATGTGTCTCTGGTAAGAGCCTTCTTCCTTATTTCTTTATATGGAGGAAAAGAAAGTAAAATATGTCTTCTTATTTGGGTACAAATCTCTACTTACTTACTACCATATTCTCTCATATGGGGGTTAGGACTTTATGACATTGGAATGAACATGAATATTCAGTTCACAACTGTTTAGGGTCAACAGTCACTTCAATGTTTTTGTATTTCATCACATTTTCTAATCTTATTCTGTTTCATATTTTCCTCATCTTCTTAAGGAGAGGGTTGCTAATGTAACCAACAGAAGTACAGGCCCCTAACCAAACCTGAATGAAAGATAATATTCCTTTTTTCTGACATTCAAAATTCTAGGGGCCTGTTTTCTATTTTCTATTTGTAATTTCTATGCAAGGGATGATGTACACATACTAATGTATATCTGTTGTTTGTCTGAGGATATATAAAATTAATTCAAGTTCTTTGTATACTATGAACTCAGAGTTGAGCCTCTATTTGAAAAACTAAACTCCCTTCCTAACTCCAAATAAAAGGATAAAGGGTTTGTGAAGTGAATTTGCTCAGTCGTGTCCGACTCTTTGTGACCCCATGGACTGTAGCCTACCAGGCTCCTTTGTCCGTGGGATTTTCCAAGCAATAGTACTGGAGTAGATTGCCATTTCCTTCTCCAGGGGATCTTCCCGACCCAGGGATTGAACCCAGGTCTCCCACATTGTAGACAGACGCTTTACAGTCTAAGCCACCAGGGAAGTCTAGATAGTAACATTATTGTGTATTATATGCTATTATTCATTTTTAAAATAGTAGATTCAAATATATTAATTTTTGAAAGCATGTTGGTGAAATTATTGATGAATATTCTGTCATTATCTCATAAAAATATATGAACTAAATGAAGAGAGAAAGAAAGAATGTTAAATGAACGGATGGATGGAAAGAAGGGAGAAATAATTTCTGTGAGCAATGTGATAAGAAAAAAAAGTTTATTCATCAGCATAAACATTACAAAGTGACAGGAAGTACAGAAGGAAGAAATTTGACAATCTAGCCATTTAACATATAAATAAAACTAATGGATATAGAAATGAAGAAGCCACAGATAAAAGACCAGTGCAAGCAGTTATTCCATTTTATGTGAGAAAATTCTAGGTAGTACTTCAAATTATTATTAAGAAAATCAATATTTTAAAAGTCGGAAGGTGAAAAACAAAAGATACTAGAGCTAACCATCAGAACTAAGCAGTGGGAGGAAATGTAAGAACCTCATCACAGCAGAGAGGCAAATATGCCTACAATCAAGACATATTTGAAAGAAATACAGTTATTCCAACCACATTAATTTTTGTCATAATATTTTGGTGTGTGTGTGTGTGTGTGTGTGTGTGTGTGTGTGTTAGTCATTCAGTCGTGTCTGACTTTTTGTGACCCTATGGACTGTAGCCAGTCAGGCTTCTCTGTCCATGGAATTCTCCAGGCAAGAATACTGGAGTGTGTTTCCATTCCAGTCTCCAAATATTTTGTTACTAATAGTTAAATATTTTAAGTGCTAGTATTACTTGCCTAGCAGATTGAGTTTTAGCCATTCCCTCTCTTTTGATTTAACTACTTTTCCTTGTACTCATTTAAATATAATATAGTAATCAATATTCAAATAGCTAAATATAATATGGCAGAATTTTTTTTGAAGTATTTTAATCTGATTGTATTTTTTCTATAAGTAAGTAAAAGTGTCTAGAAAGATACTAACCTAATTTTAATGATAATCCCTATTTCCTGATAGCAAAATTTAAAGCAGTTAATTATTTTTCCTTTTAATAAAGTCAACTTTCTAAAAGAAAATTTACTATTTTTTTTCAAAAATAATAATTTGACTTTTTTTGTGGTGATTATAATAATTAGCAGCCAGAAACTTGGTTTAAGGGATTGGAGAACAGAAAAAAATTTGTAAGAGAAAGTTAAAGTGAGGATTTCATTACCTTTAAAAAATATTCTAAATGGAAACATAAAATTGGATTACTGTGAAATAATCAGGACAATAGCAACCAAAAAGAAATTGCAACAAAGTTTCATATTTGATTTACTCAGATTTTTTAAAGGATCACCAGCTTTTAGATGTGGTTTCTGACCAAATATACTTAACACTACGATATACTCTTCATGGGAGTTTAGTGTACACCACTTTAGGTAGAATCAGAGGCATGTTATAAATAATAAAATAACCACATTGTGTGTGGATAATGTAACTGACACTTAGAAGTCTTTAATTAAGCATTCTGAATACTATAATAGCTTTCCTGTTTGCAAAGTGAATAAATGTTTATTATTTCCAGTATTTTAGATCCAATACTAAAACCTTGAAATAGTCTATAACCACAGGTTAATTTTATGAAAATATTTTTTTGAGCTCTAACCTGAAATAAAGGCTAGAGCTGAAAAACAATGTTATTATCTAGAGTTTAGGTAAACCTTCCATCTTTCTTTGGAATCTGCCAACAAAGAGCCTCATAATGAATTAGGGTAATAGTTTGTTTAAATATGAAGACGTTTGCCCACTAATTCAAGTGCTGATTTGTGATTTTTATTTTTGTATTAGCATCTGTTCATGGAGATGACAAGTTGGTGCGGGAATAGGGAGTACAAGTATATTCCCAAAAGTGTTAATGGGTGTTATATTATCTCTTATTTAAAAAGAGTTGGCTTTAAAAATTCATTGCTAATATCTATATCACAGATTTTTCCAAGAGGGAATTTTACTATGGTTTCCTGTGGGATATGGTAAATGAAAATAACATTTTAAACTGTCCTATACTAACAGATGGCCCAGCAGACAATTTTACTTCAGAGATCCCTGCTTGAGTCTAGATTGTGCAGAGTGGGACAAGATAACAACCATGGAAGCTCAAATCTTCTTATTCATAAGGATTAGAGAAGTGTGTACCCACATCAAGATTTGAAGACTTTGAAATACAGCAGCTGCATCTGGAACCTACCAGCATTTAGGAAGATTAAAATAATGGACAATGAAGAAAAGAACTGCAGAGAGCCACCAGGGTAGTCAGGAAAATTATCACAAGCATTCACCACAATAGATTAGATAAAAAGAACATACTTAGGTGTATCATATAAAGCAATTTTAAGAAATTAGTTGCATGATGAAAGTCAATGTTTGTAAATGATTTTCATCAGTTTATACTTTTACTTCAAACATTCAAAAAGAAAGCCTCAAGTAGGTATTTCCTGATTCTCATATCAGACTAAAACATAGAAATCTCCTAATTAACTATTTTCATCACATAGGAAAATGATTCAAAATTAAATATAGGGCAAATGACCACTGTGTATCTTTGCAAAGCTATCCTAGCATATTGTCCAAAAATTCTGCCTCCAAGTCATCTGAAGCCAGAGGGGTTTCCTGTTATTTGATTATTTTGTGTGCTGTTTATTATGGCCCATAGTCCCCAATATTAGATGTGATTCAGGAGAATACTGATAATTTGCAGATAATTTTTATTTAGTAGAAACACTAATAATTTCTGTTAGAAAAGATAACCCCCCAATATGTTTTTAACTTGATTTGTAACTATATTAACAATCATCCAATCTAATTTTAACTTTCTTTCATACAAGGGAAGCCCAGTATGTGCACATATATGTGTGTATAATTTAATTTTGAAATACTTGTTTATATAGATATCTACCAGCTAAGCCAAGATAAAAAGGGAATTACTTGTGTAGATTCAGACTATTCAGCTAGTATGTAAAAGAAATGAGGGAAAAAACCCGAAGCCATTGTACTTGGTTACCTCAGAAAAAGTTTTTTTCCTAAAGGCTTAATGTTAAGGGGAAAAGCTATCCTGGTAAGTACACAGGAGGTTCCTTCATTTGATCCTTATCTGACAACATGTAAAATGCCTATGATATGCCTTTTAAACTTTTAACACAAAACCACTGAATATATAAGCATTGGATAAAAAACCATTCAGAATATAGCTCTCATCTGCTATGATGTGACTATCATAATCTTGCACTTTCTTTGAGTTCTACTGGATGCCTTTAAACAGTGCATCGCGGATATATAATGTAGCTTAATCCGGACTGAAGTTGTCCTCAGAATCATAGGGAAGGAGGAGAAAGTGAGCATGGGGAAAAATAAAAATCTCTTTAGGGTAGGGAATGGAAAGACATTATATGCTGATTGTAGACTAGTGACAGTAAGACAGTCATTTAGACAACAAAAAATGGGATCTACCTCTTCGAAAAAAAATCTAAGAAGTGTATGTTTCTAAGCAGTCTATAAAATCCCCACAGCTGCCACAACCAAACAAATGAGACTTCTCTGTCCCTGTTGGCCATTCATATATTTCTTGTTCCAGAAATTCTCTTGTGACTCTTAATTTTGTCAACACAATAAAAATATGAGAACAATTTTTAACAATTAGTAGGTACCTAAATTGTGTCAGGTATTATGCTCTGCAATTTTTAAGAAAAAAAAAAATTAACATTCAAAGCAACTCTAGGTGGAATTAAAGAAATTCAGGCACAGATAGTTGAAAATTTGCCCAGTATTACAAACTAAAGTGGCTTTTATCTTGATATATTTATTTTAAACTGGACATATGAGATTGGTTTGTTTTGAATCTTATGTCTCCCAGTTTGGGTTATAACTTTATCTTTCCAAGAGCTGTTATAATTCCAACTCACTCACACAAAGTTGTACATTAATAGTTTACTCTTCTCTCTGACAGAAAAGTATGTTTTAATTTAGGGTACAGACTTAGCTTCTTAAATCTTCTGAGATTCTCAAAATTCAGTCCAAGAAAATTTGAGCCAAAGTAGAGACTCCTGACTCTTATGCTAAGAAGTCAGTTAGTAGAAAATGTAAAGTAAGTTTCTATTATTAGAAAACAGAGAATTCGACATTAAACCAAACATATTTAAAATTTTTTTGATGACCATACCAAATCAAAAATTTTAAATAATTGTTAAGAATACAGAAATAATAGAAGCTATAAGAAACTACATACCTGCTTTTTCATCTGAAGTACTTGATTAGGTTTCTAAAGCTAGAGGTATGTAAGTCAGAAAATATATTTCTAGTGTAAAAATTTCCAAAAGAAAGAGGATTTTCCAATTAGAATCATTAAAAATTCCAGGTTTGGAATTATGTTCTGTCTTCAAAATATATTGACCTATTTTTTTTTTAAGGATTTTTTCCCTTCCACTTATCTTCCTTTCATTTTCCTAAGCTTGTTGTTCAATCGCTAAATCATGTCCTACTCTTTGGGACCCCATAGACTGCAGCACTTCAGGATTCCCTGTCCTTCACTGTCTTTCGGAGGTTGCTCAAATTCATGTCTGTTGAGTTGGTGATGCTATCTAACCAAGTTAGTCACTCCAATATGACTCTTCTCTTGGTTCCACATGAAATCTCAGTTTTTATTCTGTTTTTACTTCTAGTTTTGGGTTTCCCTCATAACTCAGTTGGTAAATCATCTGCCTGCAAGGCAGGAGACCCAGATTCGATTCCTGGGTCGAGAAGATCCTCTGGAGAAGGGAATGGCAAGCCACCCCAGTATTCTTGCCTGGAGAACCCCATGGACAGAGGAACCTGGCAGGCTACAGTCCATGGGATCGCAAGGGTTAGACATGACTTAGTGGCTAAACCACCACCATATGTACAATTTAGCTAGAGCCTTCTTTCAGACCCATTAAATTTTGCAGAAATAATGTGTCCCTTATTTATATTCCCTAGTATCTCTATCTGAATCCTCGTGTTTGCCATCTTCAAACAATGTGACATTATTGCTAATGATCTTTCCAAAAATTTTGTAAGAAAGTGAAATTTGGACAGATTAAAGAATTCACTCAAAACTATGCTGCTGCAGCTATTATATTAAGCTTACAATAACTTTTGGAGAAATTATGAAATTTGATAGTTATAACCTAGTTATTTAAAATTTTTCTACAAAAGAGATCTAACTTCACTATCTTACAGTTAATGAGCATAGCATGTTTACCCTTAATTTCAATGCTTTTCTTCATCTAGTCCTTTTATATCCCAGGAAAAGTACAAAAACATTCTTAGGAATCTTTTTTTTAATCATGTAGTTAGTGTTTTTCATTTTTCTTATATTCATTACAATTTAACTCCTCTCTTTTCCTTGATTATAATTAGTCTCTTTCATATATATGATAAAAACTTTTAAAAAGCTGATATAATCTCAAATTCTGCTCCAGGAAAGAAGACATACCTTTTACTAGATATTCCATTGAGTATTAATAGAAGACCTTGGACATTATATTTAAAAGAAATCCAAAATTTGGAGAGAAGAAAAACTAGTTAGGTAACGCAGAACCCAGGAATAACAATGCAGTGAGTTTCCTATGTTTTCTTATTGCCTTGTACCACAGACTTTGAGGAGGAAAAACCTATAGCCTGGAAATGTCAATGGGCACAGTCAAAAAAGTCCCCAAAATGGCTGCTTTCTCTCACCAATGGACAAAGAACGAGGCAGCCTAGAGAAAAAGAAAACTTTATATAATAATTGTTCTACTCTATCCAAACACCACAGAAGAAACTGTGGTGACACCCTACACACGTGAGCAAAGGCCAGATGGGGAGCCTAGATGTGGACTCTCTCTAGGCACATGGCACTATATCCCTCAACCAAGCTGATGTCAGAGAAGCAGAGTAATGGAGCCAGGATTTCTATGCCTGACAGTGAGATAAATCCCTACTTCCCCTGATTGTGGCAACACTGAAGACCACACAGGGAGTCTGGGCTTCAACTGACACTTGTCTCTACTAACGCATCCCTTTCCAATGAGTGGTACCATCAAGCCAACTTGAAGAATAGTGAACTTGAAGACAGAATGACAGAAATCTGAGAAAACAGAATGGGAATATAATGAATAGAAGTTCAGGGACCTGTCAGACCTAATATTTGAGTCATTTGAGTTCCTTAAGGAAAGAGGAAAAAAAAGGGGGGGGCAGGGTTAGAAAAGCACTCAAATCATGTCTGAAAACATTCTATATTTGGCAAAAGACAAAAACCTACAGATTCAAAAGGCTGAAACAAATCCACATTTCATAACCCCAAAACAATCTACATCAAGACAAATCATAGTAGAACTTCCAAACCACCCCCCCCAAAAAAAAGTTTGGGGAACAAGAGAGAAATAACACCTTACCTATAAGGGATAAGTAATTCAATTGAAAAGATTTCTCAAGAGGAATCATGGAGGCAAAAGAGATATATAGCACAGCATATTTCCAGTGCTGGAAGAAAGGACTGTCAGCACAGAATTTTCTATCTAGCAAAAACATGCTTAGGAATGAAGAGGAATTAAGATATTCTTTTTTGTTGTGGTTTAGTCACTCAGTCATGTCAAACACTTTGAAATCCCATGGACTGTAGCCTACCAGTCTCCTCTGTCCATGGAATTTCCCAGGCAAGAATACTGGAATAGGTTGCCATTTCCTTTTCTAGGGGATCTTCCCTACCAGGGGTCAAACCCATGTCTCCTGCATTGTGGTGTATTCCTTACTGCTGAGCCACCAGGGAAACCCTAAAATATTCTTAGATGAAAGAAAACCAAGAATATATCACCAATAGACAAGCCTTTAAAGAAAGACTATTTTCTAAATAGGAAGAAAATGATAAAAGAAAAAATCTTGTAACATCAAAAGACATATAATGGATAATTTTAAAATATGGATAAATTAATCCTTTCTCCTGTTGAGTTTAAGTTCTGTTTAATGGGTGAAAAAAATTATAAGACTGTCTCATATAGTGCAAAATGTATGCAGAGATAATATTTAAGACAATTATAAATGGGAAACACAAAGGGGACAAAAGAGGTAAGGTTTCCAAACAATTCAAAATACAGATAACAGAAAAATTGGTTAATCTGTGCATATTTATTGTAATGTCTAGAGCAACCAGTAAAATTTCTTTAGAAAGAGATATACTCAAAAATAATATAAATAAATCAAAAAAGAATTATAAGAATGGCCCAAGTAACTAACAAGTGAACAGGAAAAACAAAACAGAAAAATAGAGACAATGAAAATAAAAAAGAAGAATTATACAATATATCAAGAAGTATTTTAATGTAAATGGTTTAAACATAAATGAAAAGATAGCAATTGAATGAATTAAAAAATAAATGAACTATATGCTGAATTTCTACTAGAAATTCACTTCAATTATTAAGATAATAGGTACATTGAAAATAAAGGGGTGTCAAAATAAATTGTGTAAAGATTAATCAAGAAAAACAAGTGTGGCTATATTAATATCAGGTAAAATCTATTTCAGATCATGGAGAATTACCAGGTAAGAGAAGGAAATCTGATAATAATAAAAGATTCAATCTATCCAAAGGCTATAACAATCCTATATGTGTATGAACCAAAAAAATAAAGCTGACAGTGGTCTGAAGAAAACACTAATAGAATTAAAAAGGGAAATAGATGAATCCACAGTCATGTTTTCTAATTCCAGTACTCTTCTCTCAGAAATTAATAAGACAACTAGATACAAAAACAGCAAGAGTATAGAAAAACTAAACAATGCTGTCAACTAATAAGATCTAATCAACATTTATAGAATACTTCACCCAACAAGAGCAGAATGTACATTCTCCAATGATGTTAGTATATATACCAATAAACACCATATCCTGGGCCATAAAACAAATCTTGACAATTTTAAAATAATGAAAAATACAGTGTATTCTCAAAAATGGAATCACACTAGAAATCAAAAACAGAAAAAATACAGGAAAATCTCCAAATATGTGGGAACTAGATAACCCAATTGTAAATAATTCATGGGTCAAAGAAGAAATCTCAACAAAAACAACAAAATCAATGAAAATCATATCAATATGGGTGCAACATAGCTAAAGATGTGCTGTGTACTTTAATTAGTAATTGAGGAATATGTTTAGTATTCAAAAATTAATATAATCCACCATATTACAGGCTAAAGAATAAAAGTCTTTAGAATAAAAATTTGTTTAAAATTAATCATCTAAGCTTCCACTTCAAGAACCTAGCACAAGAACAAAATTACCAAAGACATTCACAAGAAAAGAAGAAACTAGAGCAGAAATCAATAAAATTGAAATAAGAATAATACAACAAAATTTGATTCTTTGAGAAGATAAATAAAATTGAGAAACCACTTGCATGATTGGCACAGTAAAAACATGAAAAGATAAAAATTATTAGCATCATGAATGAAAGAATTGATTTTATTATAGACTCTGCAACATCTAAAAGATAGCAAGGACATAACGAACTCTCACTACTACTTGACAAAAGAGAGGAAACAATTCCTCAAAACCCACCAACATTGCTGCTGCTAAGTCGCTTCAGTTGTCTCCAACTCTGTGCAACCCCATAGACGGCAGTCCACCAGGCTCCCCCGTCCCTGGGATTCTCCAGGCAAGAACACTGGAGTGGGTTGCCATTTCCTTCTCCAATGCATGAAAGTAAAAAGTGAAAGTGAAGTCGCTCAGTCATGTCCGACTCTTAGTGACCCCATGGACTGCAGCCTACCAGGCTCCTCCGCCCATGGGATTTTCCATGCAAGAGTATTGGAGTGGGGTGCCATCGCCTCCTCCGACACTGGTATTCCTCAATTAAAGTTTACTTTCTGTCACTTTGCTTTTACAAAAGACCTACTTTAACACACTATCTCACTAACTGGAAGAGATCCAAAGAGGATTTTATTTACAGAAAGAGGCAAAAATGATTTTTTTTTTTTTCCCATCAAGCTGCTATAGAGAAGCAATAGTGGTAAGCTCCTTGCCCAGGAACTACACTGAACATTTCACCACCAAAGCATCACAGATTGAACTGTGTCTGAAAACATTTGTGCTTTATCTCCACTTATTGTGTACATTCACTACAAAGACATGGCCTAAGATAACTGCTTTTTTAGTTTGTTTCTTTACTTTATACCGTTTCAGCTTATAGTTTTTATATGAATGCTATTACTGTGGATAGCAGGGGAAACCTATAGCAAAATACAGAAAATATGGCAGATTATTTAAATATCCTTGTAATTATTAAACAAGACTTCCCTGGTGGCTCAGGATAGAGACTTCCTGACAATGCAGGAGAGGTAGGTCTTATCCCTGGGTTGGGAAGATCCCTTGGAGGAGGAAATGGCAACCCACCCCAGTATTATTGCCTGGTAAATCTCATTGATGGGGGAATCTGTTGGATTACAGTCCATGGGGTCACAAAGTGTCAGACATGACTTAGTGACTCAACAACAATAACAAACTATTAAATACATTAAATATTTAATTTTAAAATGTATCAAATAGAAATCTCTAAGTTCAGGTATTGTCACTAGAGAATGGTATTAAATCTTAATGAGTTATTAGTACTAATTCTAGAGAATATCTTAAGTAATATAGACACATAGGATACATTTCTTAATTTGCTCCAAGAAGGTAGTACTATTGTGATACAAAAATCTGCCAAAGCATAAAAAATAAAAGTGTAGATCAATATATATTATAAATTTATATTTTAAAATTCTAAACAAAATATTAGAAAATTGGATTTAACAATTGCTACAAATAATTATATACATGGATAAAGTGAGGTCATTCCAAGGATGTAGGACAGTTTCAATCAATATAATACACCATACTAAGCAGTTCAGACTTTGATGCTGGGAGGGATTGGGGGCAGGAGGAGAAGGGGACGACAGAGGATAAGATGGCTGGGTGGCATCACTGACTCGATGAACGTGAATCTGAGTGAACTCTGGGAGTTGGTGATGGACAGGGAGGCCTGGCGTGCTTCGATTCTTGGGGTTGCAAAGAGTCGGACACGACTGAGCGACTGAACTGAAGCAGGTCTATGTATCACAATAAGGCAAGAAAAAGATAAAAATGGCATACAGATTAAAGGAAGAAATAAACCCATTTTCAGGATCATCTAATATTACAGTTTACATATACAATCCCATGTAAGGTACCAAAAAAAAAATCCCAAAATAAATTATAAAGTTCTAGAGTTAATAAGTGAGTTTAGCACGATTGAGGGATATAAATTGAACTACATAAATCAATTGTGTCTGTATGTTCACTAATGAATATGTGAAGACCAAAATTAAATATGTAATACTATTTAAAATCATTCAGAGGAACACTGGCAAGATAGTAGAATAGGAGGCTTCTGACTTTCCCTTCTGTAACTACACCAAATATATAGTTAAACATGTATCAAACACCTCAGTGAAATCCAGAAACTAGCTGAAAGTTTCCTTTACATTATTGAGAAATTACCCATATAGAAATAGACAAAAATGAGATATTCATGTGATAAGCCTACACCTTGCACAGCTCCTTATAATCAGAAAGAACCCCTAACTCCCACTTTCTCCTTGAGGAGTATACAGTTTGAATCATATTTAGCTTGCCATCTTTTGTGAGTACCACCTAAACACTTTTGTGGGTACCACCCAAACACTTTTGTGGGTACCACCCAAACACTTTTGTGGGTACCACCCAAACACTTTTGTGGGTACCATGCCCAAGTGTTTTGGCTCACAAAACACTTTGCTTAAAAAGCAATGGGGCTCAGTATCTGCAAGTCCCCTAGGACCAAATTAAACAAAGAAGCAATTTTTAAATGGGGATACAAGAACTTCCTTCAGGCTCAGGGCAAAGGGAGAAGGCAATGACCTTAGGTTCCCAGTTTCTCCCTAGAAAGGGATTCCTAGCTGCTGCCCAATGATTGGACTTCTAATTAACCTCTATGTGGGAGCTTTTGGGGATCATAATTAGTAATCCTCTAGAAGCTTAAATGGGCATGTGGGGACTTCCTGTGCCTTCATTCCCCAACATGCCCCAGAACAAGAAAGCACAGTTTTAGTTTTTCTCTGAAAAGAGCTTGTCTATGTATTTGGTAACCCAATTTCTATAGCTCCCACCCAAGAGACTCCTAAATCACTTATCTCTGGGAACTGATCAAGCTCAGCATTCATGACTCCCCTGCTACAGCAGAGAACAAAGCAGTTCTGTACATAAGCTTTAGCATAAGCATTAGCAGTGGCTAGTTCCCCTGGTTTAATATAAAGGGAATATGTAAAACACCCAGCTTACAATCTCTCCCTGACAGAGGACAAACTTCATATCTAGTGTCGCAATTTTCCCTGATGCTGCAAAAATTTGAGTTTCTAGGTAGCTCACATCTAGGAACTGAAAGAGCAGGAAATTATTATTTCAGGAGTTTGCATAGGTATGTGGGTATTTTCTCTGCTCTTGGAATCTTGAGAGGACTTGGCATACTTTAAATTTTGGGGAGCCGCTAAGAACAAAGATGGTGGTTTGGACAAGCACAAAAATTTGAGAAGTTCCTAGAATCATAGGCTAGGCTAATTGGAAACTGCAGTTCCTACATGATGCCAGTCTGTTAAGACTGGAAAAGGTGGTTCTTTTTATCTCTTTTATCTTAGAAACCAATACAAAGAATTAAAGAAAACAAAGAAAGGTGTGTATCCAAACAAAAGAACACAATAAATCTCTAGATGTTGACCCTAATGTAAGAGAGACTAAGTGAATTAAACAACACAACTTAAAAATAATGATCACAAAGATGTTCACAAGATTAGGAGAGGAACACATGAATGAAGTGAGAATTTTAATGAAGAGAAAATATTGAAGAGTACCAAACAGAAATCATGGAACTGATTAGTATAAGAGCTAAACTGAAAATTTCAATATGAGATTTGAAGAGCAGGCTAGATAAGTCAGAAGAAAGGACTATTGAATTTGAAGACAGGTTATTGGATATCAGTCAAAGGAGCAAAAAGAGAAGAGAAAAATTTTTAAAAGACAGATAATTTAAGGGATTTGGGCCATCATCAAGTTGAATAATATACAACTAATGGGAGACCCAGGAAAATCAGTGAAAATATAGAAATCTAATTTAAAGAATTAAACTAAAAACAAAATCTTGGAAAATATATATATATTCAGATCCATGAAGCCCCTCCAAAACACGAAATAAGATGGTCACAAGGAGATCCACAGTGATATCCATTATAACTGAATTGTCAGAAGCTAAATACAAAGAAAGAATTTTGAAAGCAGCAAGAAAAAGGTGATGTGTTATGTACAATGAAGCTCTCATAAGACTGTTAGTGCAATTTTCAGTAGAAATTTTGCAGAAAAAAAGTGAATAGGGTGATTTAAACTCCTGAAAGAAAGAAAGGAAAAAAAACCAACAACAACAAAACCTGTCAACAGAGAATACATTATGCTGGAAAGTTGTTATTTAGAAGGGGAGAGAGAGATTCCCAGGCAAGTTCATCACCACTAAACCTACCTTACAAGAAAGTAGGAAAGAGATTCTTCAAACTGAAATGAAAAGTCACTAATAAAAGTTAAATAATATAGTTATTAAAATATATAGCATAGTATAAGTGAAAGTTGCTCGGTCATCTCTGACTCTCTGTGACCCCATGGACTATACACTCCATGGATTTTTCCAGACCAGAATACAGGAGTGGGTAGCCATTCCCTCCTCCAGGGGATCTTCCTAACCCAGGGATCAAACCCAGGTCTCCTGCATTGCAAATGGATTCGTTACCAGCTGAGCCACCAAGGAAGCCCATAGCATAGTATACATAGTATTAAGATGATTGTACCTATAAGGCATGTTAATGAATACATAATATAAAAGAGGACAATTTTTAACATCAAGTACCTAACAGAGGGTAGTAAAAAAGGAGAGATTTTTATGTGATTATAGATGTTACCAGAATAAAATAGATTGTTATGTCTATAACCATAAAGCAAAAATTTAAATTAACAAAAGATAAAGAGAAATGACTATCAAAGCCTACTACTGTTTAAAAACTCATTAATTCATAAAGGAATGCAGCTAGAATCCCTTGTGGCTCAGTGGTAAAGAATCTGCCTGCAATGTGGGAGACCTGGGTTTGATTCCAGGGTTGATAAGATCCCCTGGAGAAGGGAAAGGCTACCCACTCCAGTTCTGGCCTGGAGAATTTCAGGGACGGTGTAGTCCCTGGGGTCACAAATGGCTGGACATGACTGAGTGACTTTGACTTTCAGAGGGAGAAAGGGATAAGGAACTACAAAACAGCTAGTAAACAATAAAATTATATTTTAATAAATCCATGGGGCTTCCCTGGTAGCTAAATGTTAAGCAATATTCCTGCAATGTAGGAGACACAGGTTCAGTCTCTGGGTTGTGAAGATCCTCTGGAGAAGGAAATGGCAACCCACTCCAGTATTCTTGCCTTGAGAATTCCATGGACAGACCAAGGGGTCACAAAGAGTCAGACACAACTGAGCAACTAGCACTATGAATAATTATTCTAAATACAGATAGACCAGATTATTCAACCAAAAAGCAGAGAGTAATTGAATGGGTTTAGAAAAACAAAAGACTCAGTAATATCCCCACACACAAAACTCACTTCAGCTCTAAGGATATACAAAGTGAAGAGGTATACAAATATATTCCACACAAGGGAAATCAAAAAGAGAGAGGACTAGCTATACTCACATCAGATAAAATAGTCTTTAAGCCAAAAATTATAACAAAGACAAATAAGGTCATTCTATACTGATGAAAAAATCTATTCATCAAGAAGATATATCACATGTATATATGCATACTCATCAGAGTACCTAAATATATTAAGCAAATAGAGATCTGAAAGGAGAAATAGGTAACAGTACCATAATACTAGGTGAATTCAATACCCCATTATCACCAATGGATAGATCATCCACATAGAAAATCAATAAGGAAAATTTGGACTTAAACATTACTTTGGAGAAACTGGACTTGACATACATCAGTTCAAAGAGGAGCAGAATATATTTTCTTTTCAAATACACATGGAACATCCTTCAGGCTATATCATATGTCACATTAAAATAAGTCAACGATTTTATGAAGACTGTGATCACAACAGTAATTTTTTCTGATCACAATGACATGAAACTGAAAACCTTTAATAGGAGGAAAACTGAAAAATTCACAAATATATGCAGCTCAATATATACACTCCTGAATAATCAATGACTCTAAGAAAGAAATGAAAAAAAAATAAAAGATACAAAAATGGAAACATAACAAACCAAAATTATGGACCAGTACAAAAGCAATTCTAAAAGGGAAGTTTATAGCATAAGTTCCTGCATTAGGAAAAAAGAAAGATCTCAAATTAATGATCTAACTTCACACATCAAGGAACTATACAAAGAGAAAACACAAAAGAAAATTAAAACGATTAAGCTCAAGTTAGTGGAAGAAACAAAATAACAAAAATTAGAGCAGAAAATCATTGAAATAGACTAGAAAGACAACAGAAAAGATAAAAAAGCTAACTTTTTTTTCAAAAAAGATACATTATCACACCTTTAGCTATAATGAACTATGACAAAAGAAGATTCAAATAAAATAAATAAAAAGAGAATATCACAATTAATTACCACATAAATACAAATATAATAAGAGAATACTATGAATAATTATAAGCCAGTGCACTGGACAACTGAGAAGAAATGGTAAATTCCTAAAGATATACAACCTACCAAGACTGAATCATGAAGAATTAGGAAATCTGAATAGACAAATAATAAGCACAAAGATTGAGATAGTAACCAAAAATATCTTGGGAAACAAAAGACCAGGATAGATGGTTTCACTGGTAAATTCTACCACAATTAAAGAATTAGTATTAATCCTTCTCAAACTATTTCAAAAAAATTGAGGAGAAGGGTGTATTTCCAACTCCTACTTTTAGGAGGCCAGGATTACCTTGGTAACAATACCAGAAAAGATACCACAAAATAATAATAATAAGGAAGGAAGGAAGAAAATTACAGGTCAATATCCTCAATAAGCATAGATGAAAAATATTTAACAAAATAGCAGAAAACCTAATTCAACAGTACATTAAAAGGAAAATACCACTCCTATCCAATATAATACTAGAAGTCCTAGCAGAGCTACTAGGTAAGAATAGAAATAAAAGTCATCCAAATCAAATGAGAAGGCAAAATTTTCTCTTTGCAGATGACATGGTCTTACAGACAGAAATGCCTAAGAATTCTTCCAGATGTTCAACCTGGATTTAGAAAAGGTATTGGAACCAGAGATCAAAATGCTAACCTACATGGTTCATAGAAAAAGATAATTCCAGAAAATATATCTACTCCTGCTTTATTGACTACACCAAAGCCTTTGACTGTGTGGATTACAACAAACTGTGGAAAGTCATTCAAGAGATGGGAAGGCAAGACCACATTACCTGCCTCCTACAAAATCTGTATGCAAGTTAAAAACAGGCATGGAGCAACAGACCCATTCTAAATTGGGAAAGGAATATCAAGATTGTATAATGTCATACTGCTTATTTAACTTATATGCAGAATGCATCATGCAAAATGCCAGGCTGGATGAATCACAAGCTGGAATCAAGATTGCAGGAGAAGTATCAGTAACCTTAGATATGCAGATGACACCACCCTTATGGCAGAAAGCAAGGAAGAACTAAACAGCCTCCTCATGAAATGAAAGAAGAGGGTGAAAAAGCTGGCTTAAAACTCAGCATTCAAAAAGCCAAGATCATGGCATCCAGTCACATCACTTCATGGCAAATAGATGGGAAACAATGGAAACACTGACAGACTCTTTTCTTGGGCTCCAAAATCATTGAAGATGGTGACTGAGCCATAAAATTAAAAGATGTTTGGTCCTTGGAAGAAAAGCTATTACAAACTTAGCATATTAAAAAGCAGATACATTACTTTGCCAACAAAGGTCCATTTGGTCAAAGCTATGGTTTATCCAGTAGTCATGTATGGCTGTGAGAGTTGGACTATAAAGAAAGCTGAGTGCCAAAGAACTGATGCTTTAGAACTGTGGTGTTGGAGAAGACTCTTGAGAGTCCCTTGGACATCAAGGAGATTACATTAGTCAATCCCAAAAGATATCAGTCCTGAATACTCATTGGAAGGACTGATGCTGAAGCTGAATCTCCAATACTTTAGCCACCTGTTGTGAAGAACTGACTCATTGGAAAAGACCCTGATCCTGGGAAAGATTAAAGGCAGTAGGAGAAAGGGACGACAGAGGATGAGATGGTTGGATTGCATCCCCAAATTGATGGACATGAGTTTGAGCAAGGTCCGGGAGTTGGTGATGGTCTGGGAAGTCTGGTGTGCTACAGTCCATGGGGTCAGAAAGAGTTGTACAAGACTGAGTGACTTAACTAAAAAATTCTTTCAAATAACTGTTAGAAATAATAAGAGAATGCAGTAAAGTTGCAGCATATAAATTCAACTCAGAAAAATCAGTTGCATTTCTTTACACTAACAAGAAACTAGCTAAAAAATAAATGTAGAAAATAACCCACTAACATCAAAAGGAGCACCTAGGTATAAAATTAACCAAGTAGATAAAATATAAGATATGGGTAAAAAAGCAAAGACACTGATAAATGAAAATATATTTTGTGCTTATAGATTATTAATATAGTCAAATAGCTGTACTATTCAAAGTACTCTACAGATTTAATGCCATTCCTACCAAAATTCCAATGAAATATTTTTTACAAAAACAGAATAACCCATCCTAATATTTGTATGAAACCACAAAGACCCCAAGTCACTAAAGCGATCTTGAGAAAGAAGATAGAGGAATCATAATTTCTGATTCCAAAGTGATTGCAAAACTCTAGTAACCAAAATAGCATGGTATTTGTATATAAACAGGTAGATGAATAAAACAGAGGGCATATAGTCACACAGGCCACCAGGCTCCTGCATCCATGGGATTTTTGAGGCAAGAATAGTGGAGTTGGTTGCCATTTCCTTCTCCAGGGGATCTTCCTGACCCAGGGATTGAACCCGGATCTCCTGCATTGCAGGCAGATGCTTTAACCTCTGAACCACCAGGGAAGCCCTATAGTCACACACATATAGTTAATTAGTTACTGTTAAAGGAGTCACACATATAGTCAACTAATTACTGTTAAAGGAGTCAAGATTATACAAAGTGGAAAGAATAGTCTCTTCAAAAAACTCAAAATGGATTAAAGATCTAAACGTGAGACCAGAAACTATAAAATTCCTAGAGGAGAACATAGGCAAAACATTCTCTGACATAAATCACAGCAGGATTCTCTATGACCCACCTCCCAGAACACTGGAAATAAAAGCAAAAATAAACAAATGGGATCTAATTAAAATTAAAAGATTCTGCACAACAAAGGAAATTATAAACAAAGTGAAAAGACAGCCTTCTGAATGGGAGAAAATAATAGAAAATTAAGCAACTGACAAGTAATCTCAAAAATATACAAGCAACTCCTGTAGTTCAATTCCAGAAAAATAAATGACCCAATCAAAAAAAGGGTCAGATAAATAGACATTTCTCCAAGGAAGACATACAGAACACATGAAAAGATGCTCAACATCACTCATTATCAGAGAAATAAAAATCAAGACCACAATGAGGTACCATTTCACGCCAGTCAGAATGGCTATGATCCAAAAGTCTACAAGCACTAAATGCTAGAGAGGGTATGGAGAAAAGGGAACCTTCTTACACTGTTGGTGGGAATGCAAACCAGTACAGCCAATATGGAGAACAGTATGGAGATTCCTTAAAAAACTGGAAATAGAACTGCTATATGACCCATCAATCCCACTGCTGGGCATACATACCAAGGAAACCAGAATTGAAAGACACGTGTACCCCAATGTTCATCGCAGCACTGTTTATAATAGCCAGGACATAGAAGCAACCTAGATGTCCATCAACAGATGAGTGGATAAAAAAGCTGTGTTTCAGTTCAGTTCAGTCGCTCAGTCGTGTCCGACTCTTTGTGACAACATGAATCGCAGCATGCCAGGTCTCCCTGTCCATCACCAACTCCCAGAGTTCACTCAGATTCACGTCCATTGCGTCAGTGATGCCATCCAGTCATCTCATCCTCTGTCGTCCCCTTCTCATCCTGCCCCCAATCCCTCCCAGCATCAGTCTTTTCCAATGAGTCAACACTTTGCATGAGATGGCCAAAGTACTGGAGCTTCAGCTTTAGCATCATTCCTTCCAAAGAAATCCCAGGGCTGATCTTCTTCAGAATGGACTGGTTGGATCTCCTTGCAGTCCAAGGGAATCTCAAGAGTCTTTTCCAACACCACAGTTCAAAAGCATCAATTTTTCTGTGCTCAGCCTTCTTCACAGTCCAACTCTCACATCCATACATGACTACTGGAAAAACCATAACCTTGACTAGATGGACCTTAGTCAGCAAAGTAATGTCTCTGGTTTTAATATGCTGTCAATGTTTGTCAGAACTTTCCTTACAATGAGTAAGCGTCTTTTAATTTCATGGCTGCAGTCACCATCTGCAGTGATTTTGGAGCCCCCCAAAATAAAGCCTGACACTGTTTCCACTGTTTCCTCATCTATTTTCCATGAAGTGATGGGACCAGATGCCATGATCTTCGTTTTCTGAATGTTGAGCTTTAAGCCAACTTTTTTCACTCTCCTCTTTCACTTTCATCAAGAGGCTTCTTAGTTCCTCTTCACTTTCTTCCATAAGGGTGGTGTCATTTGCATACCAGAGGTTATTGATATTTCTCCCGGCCATCTTGATTCCAGGTTCTGCTTCTTCTGGCCCAGCGTTTCTCATGATGTACTCTGCAATAAGTTAGATAAGCGGGGTGACAATACATAGCCTTATTGCACTCCTTTTCCTATTTGGAACCAGTCAGTTGTTCCATGTCCAGTTCTAACTGTTGCTTCCTGACCTGCATACAGGTTTCTCAAGAGGCACGTCAGGTGGTCTGGTATTCCCATCTCTTTTGGAATTTTCCATAGTTTGTTGTGATCCACACACTCAAAGGCTTTGCATAGTCAGTAAAGCAGAAATCGATGTTTTTCTGGAACTCTCTTGCTTTTTCCATGATCCAGCGGATGTTGGCAATTTGATCTCTGGTTCCTCTGCCTTTCCTAAAACCAGTTCGAACATCTGGAAATTCACAGTTCACGTATTGCTGAAGCCTGGCTTGGAGAATTTTGAGCATTACTTTACCAATATGTGAGATGAGTACAATTGTGCAGTAACTTGAACATTCTTTGGCATTGCCCTTCTTTGAGATAGGAATGAAAACTGACTTTTTCCAGTCCTGTGGCCACTTCTGAGTCTTCCAAATTTGCTGACAGACTGAGTGCAGCACTTTCACAGCATCATCTTTTAGGATTTCAAATAACTCAACTGGAATTCCATCACCTCCACTAGCTTTGTTTGTAGTGATACTTCCTAAGGCCCACGTGACTTCACATTCTAGAATGTCTGGCTCTAGGTGAGAGACCACCCCATCATGATTATCTGGGTCCTGAAGATCTTTTTTGTATAGTTCTTCTTTGTGTTCTTGCCACCTCTTCTTAATATCTTCTGCTTCTGTTAGGTCCATGCCATTTCTGTCCTTTATCAAGCCCATGTTTGCAAGAAATATTCCCTTGGTATCTCTCATTTTCTTGAAGAGGTCTCTAGTCTTTCCCAATCTATGGTTTTCCTCTAGTTCTTTGCATTGGTCTCTGAGGAAGGCTTTCTTATCTCTCCTTGCTCTTCTTTGGAACTCTGCATTCAGATGCTTATATCTTTCCTTGTCTCCTTTGCTTTTCACCTCTCTTATTCTCACAGCTATTTGTATTGCCTCCTTAGACAGCCATTTTTCTTTTTTGCATTTTTTCCCATGGGGATGGTTTTGATCCCTGTCTCCTTTTCAATGTCACAAACCTCCATCCATAGTTCATCAGGCACTCTGTCTATCAGATCTAGTCCCTCAAATCTATTTCTCACTTCCACTGTATAATCATAAGGGATTTTATTTAGGTCATACCTGGATGGTCTAGTTAAGCTATTTCAAATCCTAAAAGATGCTGCTGTTAAAGTGCTGCATTCAATATCCCAGCCAATTTGGAAAATTCAGAACTGGAAAATGTCATCTTTCATTCCAATCTCAAAGGAATACAAAGACAAAGAATGTTCAAACTACTACACAATTGCACTTATTTCACATGCCAGCAAAGTAATTCTCAAATCTTTCAAGCTAGGCTTCAACAGCATGTGAATTGACAATTTTCAGATGTACAGGCTGGATTTAGAAAAGGCAGAGGATCCAGTGATCAAACAGCCAACATCCGTTGGATCATAGAAAAAGAGAATTCCAAAAGACTTCTGCTTCATTGACTACACTATTGACTGTGTAGATGACAAGAAACTGTGGAAAACTCTTAAAGAGATGGGAATGCTGGACCACCTTACCTGCCTCCTGAGAAACCTGTAGCAGGTCAAGAAGTAACAGTTAGACCTGGACATGGAACAACAGACTGGTTCAAAACTGGGAAAGGAGTACATCATAGCTGTATATTGTCACCCTATTTGCTTAACTTATATTCAGAACTTCATGTTCAATGCGAGGCTGAATGAAGCACTAGCTGGAATTAAACTTGCTGCAAGAAATATCAATAACCTCAGATATGCAGATGACACCACCCTTATGACAGACGGTGAAGAGGAACTAAAAAGCCTCCTGATGAAAGTGAAAGTGGAGAGTGAAAAAGCTGGCTTAATACTCAGCATTCAAGAAATGAAGATCAAGGCATCTAGTCCCATCACTTCATGGCAGACAGGTGGGAAAACAATGGAAACAGTGAGATAAGTTATTTTCTTGGGCTCCAAAATCACTGCAGACAGTGATCGTAGCCATGAAATTAAAAGAACCTTGCTCCTTGGAATGGAGAAGGTAATGGCACCCCATTCCAGTACCCTTGCCTGGAAAATCCCATGGATGGAGGAGTTGGTAGGCTGCAGTCCGTGAGGTCGCTAAGAGTCGGACACGACTGAATGACTTCACTTTCACTTTTCACTTTCATGCATTGGAGAAGGAAATGGCAACCCACTCCAGTGTTCTTTCCTGGAGAATTCAGGGGCTGAGGAGCATGGCGGGCTGATGTCTATGGGGTTGCACAGAGTCGGACACGACTGAAGTGACTTAGCAGCAGCAGCAGCTCCTTGGAAGAAAAGCAATGACAACTTAGACAGTGTATTAAAAAGCAGAGACATTACTTTGCCCACAAAGGTCTATATAGTCAAAGCTATGTTTTTTCAGTAGTCGTGTACAGATGTAAGAGCTGGATAATAAAAAAGGCTAAGCACTGAATTGATGCCTTCAAAATGTGGTGCTGGAGAAGAGTTGTGAGTCCCTTGGACTGCAAGGAGATCAAACCAGTCCAACCTAAAGGAAATCAACTCTGAATATTCATTGGAAGAACTGATGCTGATGCTGATGCTGATGCTGAAGCTGCAAAACTTTGGTCACCTCATTCGAAGAACTGACTCATTGGGAAAGGCCATGATGCTGGGAAAGATTGAAGGCAGGAGCAGAAGGGGATGCCAAAGGACTAAATGTCTGGATGACATCACCAACTCAATGGAAATGAGTCTGAGCAAGCTCTGAGAGATGGTGAAGAACAGGAAAGCCTGGCATACTGCAGTTCGTGGGATTGCCCAGTTGGGCACAACTGAGTGACTGAACAACAACAAGATCTGTCTAGATTAAATCTAGTTTCAATGCTGAGTAATCTAGAAATAAATTTCTTGACACATATTTGGAAATATGTAAATCTTTCTACTAGTTGTTACTGTATTCATTTTTCAGGTTTTAAAATTCATAATAATTAGGGCTTCCCTGATAGCTCAGCTGTTAAAAAATCTGCCTGGAATGCAGGAGACCCCAGTTCAATTCCCTGGGTCAGGAATATTCCACTCCAGTATTCTTGGGCTTCCCTGGTGGCTCAGCTGGAAAAGAATCTGCCTGCAATGAGGGACACCTGGGTTCAATTCCTGTATTGGGAAGATCCCATGGAGAAAGGAATAGCTGCCCACTATAGTAATGGCCTGAAAAATGGCATGAAGTATACAGTCCTTAGGGTGGCAAAGTGTCTGTAAATAATTACGATTTATTTTTTAATGTCTTCATTTTGCTTTTCCCTGTCCCCCTTCCGGCTCAGGGGGAAAAAAAAATCTAAAGTAATTTTTTAATGAAAATACCCACTTAATATGGGCATAAAATAGGTAAATGGCTTAAATAGATGAATAAGCATAGCTGAGTGTATTACTACAATACAAAGAGTTTTTGTTGTTTTTTTTACTGAAGTGGCAACAACTGAACATTTCCCCACTAAGAGGAAGGGAGAAAGAGCACGAGAGAGAGAGAAACAAGGACAATAGCACTGATGGTAGCAAGGCAGGTATTGAGAAGTAGCAGTGATGAGTGTGGAGTAAAAAAAAGGAAACCCATTATCTTTCTGCCTCTTTCCCATAGTTCTGGGTATCCAAAAGAATCTTATGTAATTGAACCTATGATTTAATATAGTCAGATGTTTCATCATCTTCATCTTTCTCCTCTTTGAGCCTTAGAGAAAAATAAATTAGCAATAAAGCAATCAGATTATCCTCTTAACTGGGTAAGTTCTAACATGCCAGAATGTATAGTAGTTGAGGGGCTCCTCCTTTGTAATAAAGCTGTCAGTGCTGACATTCCCAGATTCATGGTCTCCTCCTTCCTCCTTTAACAGAGTGAGGGGATTATGCAGATGAGTCATAACACTATGTCTGCCTAGGAAATCTTGTCTTGTGTGCCTGGCATACTCTGAATTTGTTTCTATACCACTGAATGCCCACAGCTCAGAACTGTGTCTAGGGAATAAACACCTTAACAAAGCTGTTTAGCAGCTCCACTAAATGGTTCTGGCAGGCACAAACTTCTGAGTGGATGGGAGAAAGCTTCCTCTCCTACTCTGTTCTTCTATTTGTCCTTATTCAAGTCTCTTTCTGTGATTTTTTTTTCCTCTTTTCCTTTCTATTTCTTATCTGTTTGCTTCTTAAATGTTATTTTTCACTCCATCCCTCTCCTCTACAGACTGTTTTTGTTCGCATTATATATGAGCATTAAGATTTTTTAAGCACGGATATTTCCTTAGAATTCTTTCCTTTAAAGTGAGGAATCATTTTATTTTTTTTAGCTTTGCCAGCCCTGAGAGAATAGAGAAGAAAGATGTTAGGAATGGGGCTGTGTTTGCCACCAAATAGTCATTAGTCAGCCTTACATTACAAAGCCTTTTAAACTGTGGTCCAGAGTTAAAATTTTATTCTGAGTGTGATGAATCTTTACAGGGTTTTGAGCAGAAATGGTACATAATTTAATTTCTATTTTAAAATACCAAGCTTTGGTTTAATGTGTAAAGAATACACATTAAAGAAGGTAGAAAGCAAGAATGGAAGCAAAGAGATACACTAGAACGCTGATACAGAAACTGACACAGCTAAGATCCTGGCTAGAACTCAGTGCTACTATTTTTGCAATTTTGTCTTTTCTTAGCTTCAAATAGCTAAGTGTCTTATTAGTTTTGGTTTTTTTTTTTTTTTTTTTTTTGAAGTCACCATAAGTGGCTTACCTTTCTTGACCTTCTAATTGTTTCCCTGTGGATACTATAGTTTTTCAGGTTTTTTTTTCAACAATGTCATCTACTTTAGAGCTTAGTGGAGTAGGTATATTTGCAACAATTTCCTCGGCATCTCTTAGAGATTATGAAGAGTTATACAAAGTAAACCTTTTCCTGAAGACAAGCGCTTCAGTTTAAAGAAGGTTCTTAAGTTTTCTTCAAGGAAGAATCAGACATTGAAGCCACACTATTCAGTCTAAATTTGTATTTAATCCTTATTTTACAATAGAGTTAACCACACTACATTCCCCTGATAGCAACAGCATATAGAAAATGAAGTGAGATCTTAAGGATTTTTCTGTAGTGGTTTTGCCCAGATGAATCACTCAGTGGCATTCTGTCATTTTTTTTTTTTTTTTATCCTAAGGGGAGAAACAAATGTCTAAGAAGGCATTATCTTTTTTGTATGTTTTCCAGCAAATTATTTAACACTCCTAGAAATATCAAACACAAATTCATAAAAATTACAGGTCTGCTCTAAGACTTTTAGTACAAAATATTTAAATTTAACTTCTAGAGAATTTGTGAACTAATAAAATGTTGGAATGATTAGTAAGCTTAATATTTGAATAACATTATTTCATATATGTTTCAGAAATTTAAAATTTTCTTATGATCAAGCCTTTTAGATATTAAGCCATGTACTCAAACTGACCTAATCATATGTAATCCCCACTTAAGATTATTGAATTAAATTAAACTTTCATATTTTAAGGCTATAGATTAACCATAAAATTATCAGTTTGTCTAGTTATCAAAATATTTTGATATCATTTTAACTTGATTCAAACTATATTTATATAAAGTATTATATAAACGCAGTCATGTAAACACAGTTGCGCAGTCGTGTCCAACTCTTTGTGACCCCATGGACTGTAGGCTGCCAGACTCCTCTGTCTGTGGGATTCTCCAGGCAAGAATATGGGAGTGGGTTGCCATTTTCTTCTCCAGAGGATCTTCATGACCCAGGGATCAAACCTGGATCTCTTGCACTGCAGTCAGATTCTTTACCATCTGGGCCACCAGGGAAGCCAACGTTTACATAAATAGTTTATAGTGATATAGTGAAGTCTCTCAGTCATGTCTGACTCTTTGCGACCCCATGGACTGTAGCCTACCAGGCTCCTCTGTCCATGGGATTTCCCAGGCAATAGTCCTGGAGTGGATTGCCATTTCCTTCTCTAGGGATCTTCTCAACCCAGGGATTGAACCGGGTCTCCCATATTGTAGACAGATGCTTTACCATCTGAGCCACAAACTTATTCAAATATAGATTTGGAAACACTTCAAATAGGCCTAAAGTGAAGTGAAAGTCACTCAGTAGTGTCTGACTCTGCGACCCCATGGACTGTATAGTCCATGGAGTGCTCCAGGCCAGAATACTGGAGGGGGTAGCCATTCCCTTCTCCCCAGGATCTTCCTAACCTAGGGATCAAATCCAGGTCTCCAACATGGCAGGATTCTTTAATAGCTGAGCCACCAGGGAAGCTTTCAAATAGGCCTAATTTAAGCTTTTGTGCAAGCTGACAATAAAAGATACTTCTGGATAGATATGAAATTCTATAAACACATACTGTCTCTCATACTGTAATTTATGAATGTTTTCTTGGGTCAAAGAATACAGTTCCCTACTCTGAGTATCTCTTAAATCCTACAACCAACAACATTCAATCTTTCTGTTGTTGTTCTTGTTCTTTTTGTTATGTTCTAATTCATATAAATTCAACTGCTACTTTACAATATGTATCACTAGATCTGTCTTCCCAAGTCACTTTGTATTTAATTCTACAGTACACTCTTGTAGGTTTTCTTCAGGAATTTTAAATATCATATATGCAAAAATAACATTTTCCCCTTTACATCTTATTTTCTGCCGTGTTCTTTTAAGCCTTGGGTGGTGATCACACCAAGCACCCACTCAGAGGACAAAAAAATCTTAATGTCAACTGTTGGTTCTCCTTCTTCAACTATATTTTTGGTAAATCAACAAAATATCCTGATTATACTTTAGAAATGTGTCTCAATTACTGACTCACTTTTCCACCTCCAATGATACTGTTTCAATTCAGATCCTCATCATGCCTCTTCAGATTGTTTCAAAGGATTCCAAAGGGGTTTCCTTGATACTAGGTTTTTCCTCTTGGCAAAATGGTTAAACATGCATCTTCTTTTTGACAGAAGAAATAGTTAAAATTTTCTACTGGCTCTATTAAAAACTATTAAGATATAGTAGATATATAACTATTAGTTTCAGATGTACAACACAATGATGTGTGTGTGTGTATATATATATATATATATATATATATATATATAGTGTAATGATCACCATAGTAAGTTTCATTAACATCTATTATTACACATCCTTACAATTTTTTTTCCTCCTTCAGAAGTTTTAAGATCTACTCTAAGCAATTTTTAACTGTACAAGGGCTTTTGTTTTTGTATCTTAGTAAAGACATAGAACAGTCTTCATATTTTTTCACATATTAGAAACATTTTAAATTACAGTACAGTTTCTCTGAGGTTCATATCAAGGGTAAAATTGGGAAAGCCCAGTAAACCTGGATGGAGGGAATCTTTCATGATAAAGCACTTGCTGAGAGATCCTGCTTAAGCAGTTCGTTCAACAAACTTGGAAGGCCATGTGGGTCCCTGAGACAAGGAGTCATTCTGACTCAGGACCTAAAGAAATGTTATTCTGTACTTGTAGTTCAGACTGTGCCCATAAAGGGTCTCAAAAAGAGAGGTCCTTGATGAATGATCAATAGTAAAATCCTAACGGAGAGGAAATTACTTTGTGAAGCAGTAGTGGAGAGTATTTTCTTTTTAATCAGAGTACGTTACTGGAATTAAAAGATGTCAGCTATGCTACATTAGTCAGATTATTTTGTGGGAGGCACCCATAGTTAGCAGCAGTTATATTCTCTTATCACTCATGGTGTATGTTCTGGTGAGATTTTGGGTCTTCAGGCTCAAGCAAGTGAACAGAACAAGAAGGTCACAGACAGACTTAAGAGGATGGAGGTAAGTTATCCTGTAGAGGAGTGTAGAATAATCTTTGTTCATTTCCAAGGCAGATCATTCAATATCACAGTACTCCAAGTCTATGCTTCAAACAGTAAGCTGAAGCTGAATGGTTCTTTGAAGACCTACAAAACCTTTTAGAACTAACACCCCAAAAAGATGTCCTTTTCATTATAGGGGACTGGAATGCAAAAGTAGGAAGACAAGAAACACCTGGAGTAACAGGCAAATTTAGCCTTGGAGTACAGAATGAAGCAGGGCAAAAGCTAACAGAGTTTTGCCAAGAGAATGCACTGGTCATAGCAAATACCCTCTCCAAAAATGAAAGAGAAAACTCTATACATGGACATCATCACACGGCCAACACCGAATCAGATTGATTATATTCTTTACTTCCAAAGATGGAGAAGCTCCATACAGTCGGCAAAAACAAGACAGGGAGCTGACTGTGGATCAGATCATAAAGTCCTTATTGCCAAATTCAGGTTTAAAATGATGAAAGCAGGGAAAACCACTAGACTATTCAGGTATGACCTAAATAAAATCCCTTATGATTATACAGTGGAAGTGAGAAATAGATTTAAGGGACTAGACTGATAAGTGCCTGATGAATTATGGATGGAGGTTTGTGACATTGTACAGGAAACAGGGATCAAGACAATCCCCAAGAAAAAGAAATGCAAAAAAGCAAAATGACTGTCTGAGAAGGCCTTACAAATAGCTGTGAAAAGAAGAGAAGTGAAAAGTAAAGGATAAAAGGAAAGATATAGCCATTTGAATGCGGAGTTTCAGAGAATAGCCAGGAGAAATAAGAAGGCCTTCCTCAGCGATCAATGAAAATATAGAGGAAAACAACACAATGGAAAAGACTAGAAATCTCTTCAAGAAAATTAGAGATACCAAGAGAACATTTCAGGCAAAGATGGGCTCAATAAAGGACATAAATGATATGGACCTAACAGAAGTACAATATTTTAAGAAGATGTGGCAAGAATACACAGAAAAACTGTACAAAAAAAGATCTTCATGAACCAGATAATCACGAGTGTGATCACTCACTTAGAGTGAGACATCCAGGAATGGGAACACAAGTGGGCCATAGGAAGCATCACTATGAACAAAGCTAGCGGAAGTGATGAAATTCCAATTGAGCTGTTTCAAATCCTGAAAGATGATGCTGTGAAAGTGCTGCACTCAATATGCCAGCAAGTTTGGAAAACTCAGCAGTGGCCACAAGACTGGAAAAGGTCAGTTTTCATTCCAATCCCAAAGAAAGGCAATGCCAAAGAATGCTGTAACTACCACACAATTGCACTCATCTCACACACTAGTAAAGTAATGCTCAAAATTCTCCAAGCCAGGCTTCAGCAATACGTGAACTGTGACCTTACAGATGTTCAAGCTGGATTTAGAAAAGGCAGAGGAACCAGAGATCAAATTGCCAACATCCACTGGATCATCAAAAAAGCAAGACAGTTCCAGAAAAACATTTCTTTCTGCTTTATTGACTATGCCAAAGCCTTTGACTATGTGGATCAGAATAAACTGTGGGAAATTCTGAAAGAGATGGGAATACCAGACCACCTGACATGCCTCTTGAGAAACCTGTATGCAGGTCAGAAAGCAACAGTTAGAACTGGACATGAAACAACAGACTAGTTCCAAATAGGGAAAGGAGTACATCAAGGCTGTATATTGTCACCTGTTTATTTGATTTATATGCAGACTACATCATGAGAAACACTGTGCTGGAAGAAACTCAAGCTGGAATCAAGACTGCTGGGAGAAACATCAATAACCTCAAATATGCAAATGACACCACCCTTATGGCAGAAAGTGAAGAAGAACTAAAGAGCCTCTTGATGAAAGTGAAAGAAGAGAGTTAAAAAGTTGGCTTAAAGCTCAAAATTCTGAAAACTGGGATCATGGCATCCGTCCCCGTCACTTCATGTCAAATAGATGGGGAAGCATTGGAAACAGTGGCTGACTTTATTTTTCTGGGCTCCTAAATTACAGCAGATGGTGACTGCAGCCATGAAATTAAAAGACGCTTACTCTTTGGAAGGAAAGTTATGACCAACCTAGATAGCATATTCGAAAGCAGAGACATAATTTTGTCAACAAAAGTCCATCTATTCAAGGCTATGATTTTTCCAGTGGTCATGTATGGATGCGAGAGTTGGACTGTAAAGCAAACTGAGTGACAAAGAATTGATTCTTTTGAACTGTGGTGTTGAAGAAGATTCTTGAGAGTCCCTTGGACTGCTAGGAGATCCGATCAGTCCTGGGTGTTCATTGGAAGGACTGATGTTGAAGCTGAAACACCAATACTTTGGCCACCTGATGCAAAGAACTGACTCATTTGAAAAGACCCCGTTGCTGGGAAAGATTGAGGGCAGGAGGAGAAGGGAACGACAGGATGAGATGGTTGGATGGATTACCGACTCCATGGACATGAGTTTGGGTAAACTCTGGGAGCTGGTGATGGACAGGAAGGCTTGGCATACTGCCATTCATGGGTTCACAAACAGTTAGACCTGACTGATTGAGTGAATTGAACTGAGAGGAGTGTAGTACCCAAACAGAAGAATGAAACTTAAGAAAATTAAACCCATCTTGGGGGCTGCTCCTTCTTTTGATAGGCTTCTCAGAAAACTAAAGTCATGCCCTGGTGGGTACTGCTGACTGTCTGAAAGTACATCCTATCTAATCGTGCCTCAAAGTATATGGACAGCCTCACTTCTTGCCAAGCCACCATATTTTGTTTTTCTGATACTCTGAAATTTCCCTCATTACTATCATATGTGGAGGCTATCAGCATTAGTTATTTACATTATATTTTTTGTAGCATATTCTGTTCATTTTTCTGTTTTTCTGCTCAGTGACTCTGCCTTTATTAGTTGGTAATTCCCTACTCTTTATTCAGAACCAAGTTAAAAACCTCAACTCATAAAATCTTTTCCAACTCTAGAAGGTGTTATCCTTTTTGTGTTACCAAAGCAAACTACGATGTTTTATAAGCTATTATTCTTTTGTCTCCAATTTTGGCAAACTTAATACAAGGCATGTTAGTTCCTCAAAAAGTGTTTGTAAAATATAAATGTGTCCCAATTATCAATTTTTTAGAAGTCTCGTAAGACAAAGTCTTCCATTAATTAAAATTTACTTCAAGTTAAAAAATGTATTTTTATAATTGAAGACTAGTATTAGATAAAGTGATTATATTAAATAGCTACAGTCTTATTTATAGATAATAAACACTTAAATATTAAATTTGACTATTATACTTACATATTTATTAATATGATGATAGATAATATTTGTTTCAATGTAGAAACGTTACTCAAAAAAATGAAATCTCAAGCTTCTTTTAAAGATTACAGTTTTATGGTGAGAAGAGGTACAAAGTTTTTCCTTTTTTGGTAGCAGATAGCAATCAATCTACAGATGTTATTTTACTAAATTAAGTTTCTTCATCCATATCATTCTGCTGAAAAGATGCAGATTAAAAAAATCAAAGATTCTAACTTTTAAGGAAAAAAGCATAATGTTCCCCCCAAAAGAGAAAAAGTTAAGCCTGCATGTTGTTTTCTTTGAATTCATTTTACTTGATTTTTGTTCAGTGTAAGGACTAACACTGATTGCAATGAACCTGCTCTATACAGGCCCTATGAAGATCCCTGTGGATTTGATTGTGGGGTAGGTGTCCAGCCTACTTTTTATTTTCTTTTAGAATATCTTTACAAGGAGAACAATATAATGTGATGAATTTTAAGCTTAGTAAACCATAAATAATATTCTCAAAACATTGCTTTCTTGTTCTCTCTGGTCACAGTACTTTAAGGATGCATAGTTAGATGTGGCAAGACAAAAGATGCTAAATTCAAAGAAAAGCTTCTAATGAAGTGGGTATGTATAACTACTTTAGACACAGTAATTTCATTCCAAAACTTGCAATAAAAGATACTAAAATTCAAGATTCAAAATAGTTTATTAACACTTTAGAGCAAATCATTAAACTCATCTCATTTTTACACTAGAAATAATTACTCAAAAATGACTAGTTGGTGGGAATGTAAACTAGTACAGCCACTATGGAGAACGGTGTGGAGATTCCTTAAAAAATTGCAAATAGAACTACCTTATGACCCAGCAATCCCACTTCTGGGCATACACACCGAGGAAACCAGAATTGAAAGAGACACATGTACCCCAATGTTCATCGCAGCACTGTTTATAATAGCCAGGACATGGAAACAACCTAGATGTCCATCAGCAGATGAATGGATAAGAAAGCTGTGGTACATATACACAATGGAGTATTACTCAGCTATTAAAAAGAATTCATTTGAATCAGTTCTGATGAGATGGATGAAACTGGAGCCGATTATACAGAGTGAAGTAAGCCAGAAAGAAAAACACCAATACAGTATACTAACACATATATATGGAATTTAGGAAGATGGCAATGACGACCCTGTATGCAAGACAGGGAAAGAGACACAGATGTGTATAACGGACTTTTGGACTCAGAGGGAGAGGGAGAGGGTGGGATGATTTGGGAGAATGACATTCTAACATGTATACTATCATGTGAATTGAATCGCCAGTCTATGTCTGACGCAGGATGCAGCATGCTTGGGGCTGGTGCATGGGGATGACCCAGAAAGTTGTTATGGGGAGGGAGGTGGGAGGGGGGTTCATGTTTGGGAATGCATGTAATAATTAAAGATTTTAAAATTTAAAAAATAAACTAAAATTAAAAAAAATGACTAATTTATTGACATGTATTTGATATTTCATACTTTGTTTTACTTAATCACAGTGACTCCAAATTTATATATTATTTTCTCCTGAGATGTTTGCTAGGTCATGATTCCTGTGCAGCCAATGACATGTGAAGTCTTATTTTCAGAATAACCCAAATAGTGGAGGAAACAAACATTCAACTAAATAATAGGACACAGGCAAGGTTTTTGTTGTTGTTGTTGCTTGTTTTGTTTACAAATTATGCTAATAATACAGGTTTTTCTAATTACTTTTTGCTATGCTTTTTCCCAATCTCTAGAGCATGAAATGTAGGCCACAAAGACCTCAAAACTCAGTGAGATCAGTTTGTACTGTAACATTGCCACATAGGTAATCATTATATTGCCATCAGTGGTTTTAGCCTGAAAAGAATAAAGAGCTAAATAAGAAAGAAGAAACTGACAAAACAGAAAAAGAGTAGATCTAATAATAAACCGCAGTCTTGGTCTTGGAAAAAAATAGCAAGTTTAACCAACAGACAGCTAACTTAGTCTATTTAGTAAGGTTCAGTTCAGTTCAATTCAGTCGCTCAGTCGTGTCCGACTCTTTGTGACCCCATGAATCGCAGCACGCCAGGCCTCCCTGTCCATCACCAACTCCAGGAGTTCACTCAGACTCACATCCATTGAGTCAGTGATGCCATCCAGCCATCTCATCCTCTTTTGTCCCCTTCTCCTCCTGCCCCCAATCCCTCCCAGCATCAGAGTCTTTTCCAATGAGTCAACTCTGCATGAGGTGGCCAAAGTACTGGAGTTTCAGCTTGAGCATCATTCCTTCCAAAGAAATCCCAGGACTGATCTCCTTCAGAATGGATTGGTTGGATCTCTTTGCAGTCCAAGGGACTTTCAAGAGTCTTCTCCAACACCACAGTTCAAACGCATCAATTCTTCAGCGCTCAGCAGTCTTCACAGTCCAACTTTTAATCACAGATAAGCTAAGTAAGAAATAACAAAGGAAAATAACTATTAGAAGAAACAAAAATTCCAGAAGTGTCTATTTTATAGAATTCTAGACAAACACATAAATAAACATCAATAAGAGGAAGAATTTACTTGATAAAGGCAATTTTTCAATGTACCACAATAGAAATTGTAAGCTGAAATACATTCATTAGAAGGAATAGAGAAGACAATCAAGGAATTATTTCCAAAACCACCAATCCCAATTACTTTCACAGAATTGAACTTTGAAAACCAGATAGTCCAAATGATAAATCATTCCAAACAATGTGCAATAAAGGGAAATGCCTGAACTTATTTTCTAAAGCAATTACATTACACAATCATCAGCAGATATTTGCCTCACAGAGAAAACAGAAGATATTGAGGAAAAACTCTTTCATCTTCCTTTTAGATGTATTAGTTTTCTACTATTATTGTTACTAAAGATAATCATTTGCCTGGGTACTGGAGCTCATTCCCATCTAACATCTCAGAATTCTATCTTGTGTTTTTCCTAATGTTCTTAATTAATGTATTTTTATTAGTAGAAATCAAGCACAAAGGCAATATGAACTACAATATAGAATTACATTTTATCATACTTAAATACGACATTAATGCCAATGTATTTTCTCAATTTGACTTCCTTCACCACTGCTATATTCTATCAGAATGCATATTTTAATTAGAAAAACTTTTACAAAACTATGAGTGCTATTTCACAGAAAATAATTTAAAATGTCTAGTGACCTTCATCCTGATTCAAGTAGAAGAAATGTAAGTTAAAATGATGATAAAGCATTTCTCAATTTGTAAGAACTGAAAAGGTATTTTAAAGATTCAAATTTTAATACTTATAACAGCATGGAGAAGTGAAAACTCTCATGCAAAAATGTGGAGGTTTATATGGTAATATCTATTGAATTTAAAAGTACACATGACCCTTGTCATGTCAAAGCAATTCCACTGTAAGAATTTGTCTATGCATAAACACACAAAACTGTGGCAATTACCTATGTGAAATATTTGCTTAAATATTAGTATAGATGGATATAAATGGAGGCAACCTATGTTTCCATCAGTTTGGAAATGTTTAAATAATAAGGAACATATACACACATAAAAAAGTATACTTTAAAAATACAATGAAAATAGATCAAAGATTCATCATAGAAAAATTGTTTCAATAATTAGTGACATATCCATAAAATAAATTATGTCCCTTGGAAAAAAAATTCTGTATAGGTTGATTGGTAAAAAATTCAATGATAAAATTACAGTTACTTTAAAGTATGAAAATTATGAAGATATAAATATAAAGCATATGCATTTTGGTACATGCATGCAAATAGTAGGGTAAGATTCACAAAACCCACAAAATTAATCACAGTAACTGATGGGGTAGTTGGAGAAGTTAGGAAGTTTATTTTATTATTATCAGTCCATTCAATTCAGTTTAGTCACTCAGTTTTGTCCGATCTTGGCGACCGCATGAACTGCAGCACTCCAGGCCTCGCTGTCCATCACCAACTCCCTTAGTTTACTCAAACTCATGTCCATCGAGTTGGTGATGCCATCCAACCATCTCATTCTGTGTCATCCCCTTCTCCCATCTTCAATCTTCCCCAACATCAGGGTCTTTTCAAGTGAGTCAGCTCTTCTCATCAGGTGGCCAAAGTATTGGAGTTTCAGCTTCAACATCAGTCCTTCCAATGAATATTCAAGACTGATTTCCCTTAGGATGGACTGGTTGGATCTCCTTGCAGTTCAAGGGACTATCAAGATATTTCTCCAACACCACAGTTCAAAAGCATCAGTTATTCAGCACTCAGTGAAAGAGGAGATTGAAAGTTAAAGTTTGTTATAGTATATATATATATATATATATATATATATATATATATATATATACCATTTACAGTTATCAACTGTCTTAAAATAAGTTTATATTTATGATTCCCCAGTGACTCAGATGGTAAAGAATCTTCCTGCAATGAAGGAGATCTGTGTTCCATCCCTGGGTTGGGAAGATTCCCTGGAGGAGGGATTGGCAATCCACTCCAGTATCATTGCCAATAATAGAGGATCCAACTGACTGGTTGGATCTCCTTGCTATCCAAGGGACTTTCAATAGTATTCCCCAACACCACAGTTCAAAAACATCAATTCTTTGGTGCTCAGCTTTATTTATGGTCCAGCTCTCACATCCATACATGACTACTGGGAAAACCCTAGCTTTGGACCTTTGTTGGTAAAGTAATGTCTCTGCTTTTTAATAGGCTGTCTAGGTTGGTCATAGGTTTTCTTCCAAGAAGGAAGAATCTTTTAATTTCATGGCTGCAGTACCATCTGCAGTGATTTTGGAGCCCTGAAAAATAAAGTCTCTCCATGTTTCCATTGTTTCCCCATCTATTTGCCATGAACTGATTGGACCGATTGCCATGATTTTAGTTTTCTGAATGTTTAGTTTTGAGCCAAATTTTTCACTCTCCTCTTTCACTTTCATCAAGAGGCTCTTTAATTCTCCGTTTTCTGCCATAAGGGTGGAGTCCTCTGTGTCTCTGAGATTAGTTATATTTCTTCTGGCAATCTTGATTCCAGCTTGTGCTTCCTCCTGCCCAGCGTTTCCCATGATGTATTATGTATATAAATTAAATAAGCAGGGTGATAATATACAGCCTGGACATACTGCTTTCCTGATTTGGAATCAGTCTGTTGTTCCACGTCCAATTCTACTGTTCCTTCCTGACCTGCATACAGATTTCTCAAGAGGCAGGTCATGTGGTCTGGTATCCCATCACTTGAAGAATTGTCCAGAGCTTGTTGTGGTACACACAATTAAAGGCCTTGGCATAGGCTTCCAGCATAGCTCAGTTGGTAAAGAATTTGCCTGTAATACTGGAGACCTGGGTTCGCTTTCTGGGTTGGGAAGATTCCCTGAAGAAGAAAATGGTAACCCACTCCAGTACTTTTGCCTAGAGAATTTCATGGACAGAGGAGCCTAGCAGGGCTAGGGTTGCAAGAGTCAGACATGACTTGGTGTTATCTTTCTGACTTTGCTGGTGGCTCAGACACTAAAAGTGTCTGCCTACAATTCAGGAGACCTGGGTTCGATCCCTGGGTTGGGAAGATCCCCCTGGAGAAGAAAATGGCAATCCATTCCAGTACTCTTGCCTGGAAAATCCCAATGATGGACGGAGGAGCCTGATAAGCTACAGTTCATGGGGTCACAAAGAGTAGCACATGACTGAATGACTTCACTTTCACTATAGTCAATAAAGCATAAACGTTTTTCTGGACCTGTCTTGCTTTTTCAATGATCCAACGGATGTTGGCAATTTGATCTCTGGTTCCTAACCTTTTTAAAATCCAGCTTGAACATCTGGAAGTTCGCTGTTCACATACTGTTGAGGCCTGGCTTGGTGAATTTCAAGCATTTCTTTGCTAGCATGAGAGATGAGTATAATTTTGCGGTAGTGTAAACATTCTTGGGCATCGCCTTTCTTTGGGATTGGAATGAAAACTGACCTTTCCAGTCCTGTGGTCACTGCTGAGTTTTCCAGATTTGCTGGCATATTGAATGCAGCACTTTCACAGCATCATTTTTTTAGGATTTGAAATAGCTCAACTGGGATTCCATCATCTCTACTAGCTTTGTTCACAGTGATGTTTCCTAAGGCCCACTTGACATTTGCATTCTAGGTTTTCTGGCTCTCAGTGATCACACCATCATGGTTATTTGGGTCATGAAGATCTGTTTTGCATAGCTCTTCTCTATATTCTTGCCACCTCTTCTTAACATCTTCTGCTTCTGTTAGGTCCATACCATTTCTGTCCTTTATTGTGCTCATCTTTGCATGAAATATTCCCTTGGTATCTCTGATTTTCTTGAAGAGATCTCTACTATTTTCCATTTTATTGTTTTCCTCTCTTTCTTCACACTGATCACTGAGGAAGGCTTTCTTATCTCTCCTTACTATTCTTTGGAACTCTGCATTCAAATGGGTATATCTTTATTTTCCTTCTTTACCTTTTGATTCTCTTCTTTTCCTCAGCCATTTGTAAGGCCTTTGAGACAACCAATTTGCCTTTTTGCATTTCTTCTTCTTGGGGATGGTCTTGATCACTTCCTCCTGTACAGTGTCATATCCATAGTTCTTCTGACACTCTATGAGAGCTATTCCCTTGAATCTATTTGCCACTTCCACTGTGTAATTACAAGGGATTTGATTTATGTCATAACTGATACTCTAGTGGTTTTCCCTACTTTCTTCAATTTAAGTCTGAATTTGGCAATAAGGAGTTCACAATCTGAGGCACAGTCAGTTCCTGGTCTTGTTTTTGCTAACTGAATAGAGCTTCTCCATCTTTGGCTACAAATAATATATTCAATCTGATTTCTGTATTGACTATCCAGTGATGTCCATGTGTAGAGTCTTCTCTCAATTTGTTGGAAGAGGATATTTGCTATGATCAATACGTTCGCTTTAAAAACTCTGTTAGCCTTTGCCCTGCTTCATTATGTACTCCAAGGGCGTATTTGCCTGTTACTTCAGGTAGCTCTTACTTCCTACTTTTGCATTCCAGTCCCCTATAATAAAGAAGACATATTTTGGGGGTGTTAGTTCTTATAGTTCTTGGGATGTTAGGTCTTGTAGGTCTTCACAGAACCATTCAACTTCAGCTTGTTTAGCATTACTCTTTGGGGAATAGATTTGGATTACTGTGATATTGAATGGTTTGCTTGAAATGGACATAGATCATTCTGTCATTTTTGGGATTGCATCCAAGTACTGCATTTTGGACTGTTTTGTTGACTATGATGGCTACTCCATTTCTTCTAAGGGTTTCTTGCACATAGTAGTAGATATAATGGTCATCTGAGTTAAATTCACCCATTCCAGTTCATTGTAGTTCACTGATTCCTAAAATGTCTATGTTCACTCTTACTATCTCCTGTTTGACCACTTCCAATTTGTCTTGATTCATGGACTTGGCATTCCAGGTTCCTATGCAATATTTCCCTTTACAGCATCAAACTTTACTTCCATCACCCATCACATCCACACCTGGGTGTAGATTTAGCTTTGGTTCTGTCTCTTCATTCTTTCTGGAGATTTTTCTCCACTGATCCCCAGTAGCATATTGGGCACCTACTGACCTGGGGAGTTCATCTTTCACTGTCATACCTTTTTGCCTTTTCATACTGTTCATGGGGTTCTCAAGGCAAGAATACACAAGTGGTTTGGCATTCTCTTCTCCAGTGGACCACGTTTTGTCAGAAATCTCCTCCGTGACCTCTCTGTCCAGAGGCAGACAGGCAGGTTTGCAACATCCAGAGCCTGAAGGCAATGGGCTGCTACATTCTCAGCCCCAAAGATGGCATCTTCTAACAAACTTTGAGCAGGCTCCCAGCTGCTAACCATGTTTTCCTGATATCCTGGATAGTTGACATCTGCCAAGATGGTCACAGCCTGTGATCAGCTCTCCAGAGGAAACATATGGCACACCTGATATTTTGCTCTTGCAGCACACTCAGGAAACTGAGTGGCTGAGACCTAGGAGGTGATTAAGATGCATGGCCCACCTGTAACAGTGTGCTCACCAGCATCTGGTCACCTAAGCTACTCAGACCTGGGGAGGGCACAAAAATGCATGCCCAACCCACAGAGACTGAGCCAAAAATGTGTCTGAGTGTCTCCTTTGGGAGTATGGGTCAGCAGTGGACTGCCTCAGGGGCTCTGGGTGTAGCAGACCTGATATGGCATAAGCCCTCTTGTAGGAGGTTGTCATTAACCCCACCATGGAATCACCAGAACTTTCACAGGACTGGGGAAACAGACTCTTAGAGGGCACAAACAAAAACTTGTGTGCACCAGGACCCAGGAGAAAGGAGCAGTAACCCCACAAGAAACTGATCCAGACATGCCCATGAGTGTCCAGGTGTCTCTAGTGGAGGCGTGGGTTAGTGGTGGCCTGCTTCAGGGTCGGAGGCACTGAGTGTAGCAGTTTTGAAGTGCACCTTTTGAAGGTCCACCATTATCTTCATTACCTCCACCATAGTGTGGCCTCAGGTCAAGCAACCAGGAGGGATCACAGCCCCGCCTATCAACAGAAAATTGGATTAAAGATTTACTGAACATGACTCCACCCATGAGAACAAGACCCTGTTTCCCCCTCAGTCTCCCCCTTCAGGAAGCTTCCATAAGCCTCTTATCCTTATCCATCAGAGGGCTGACAGAATGAAAACCACAATCACAGAAACCTAACCAAACTGATCACATGGACCACAGCCTTGTCTCACTCAATGAAACTATGAGTCATTTACAGTCATCACACTGTTTTAAAATAAATTTATAAATAAAGATGAATTAAACCACACTATTTGATGTGAATTTGACTTCCTGTGATTGTTGCAAAGGAGATATATCTTATTTAATTTCCAAAAACTAAATTTTCAAAAAAATTTAAAAACACAAAAATATGAAGGAAAGAGAGAAAAAGAAGAACAAGTATGGGGGGACAGGTTGAGTTAGAGAGAAAAAAAAGAAAAAGGAAGGAGGGAAGGAAAGAAAAATTGTATACTCCTGACTTTGATTTTTACCTTAAAAATTCTACTATTGGCCAGGTGATATTGCAGTACAATCAATCTTGAATGACATTACTTTTATTACTACTATGAAAGATAATAACAAATCAACTGAATTTTTTAAAGTAGGAAATGTAACAAAAACATGTAGTTCTAACTCTATTTGTCACAATACATGTTACTGTTTGTTTGTTTTTTAATCATTGTACACAATGCAAACTATTAATATTGGAAGATAATCTAACCTATGATATATATTTAATAACCAAAACAAATAATACATCTTAAGCCAACTTTAACATTTGTTTTAAAGTGATAAGGAATTTAAGTGAAAGTGAAGTCGTTCAGTGTGTCCGTCTCTTTGTGACCCTATGGACTGTAGCCTATCAGGCTTCTCTGTCCCTGGGATTTTCCAGGCAAGAATACTGGAGTGGGTTACCATTTCCTTCTCCAGGAGATCTTTTCGACCCAGGGATTGAACCTGGGTCTTCTGCATTATAGGCAGACGCTTTACCGTCTGAGCCACCAGGGAAGCCCCCATAAGACTGCAATTTAATATAAGTAATAGTGTAACAGTGGCACCTTTATCTTTTTTTTAGTGTAAAAGCTGCACATTATTTGATTTGGTTGAAAGCAATCTTTTTGTTAAGAAGGATAAAATTTATTTATTAATGATAATTAAGGATACATTTTTTTGCCTCAGTGACAGTTCTGGTTTCAGTCCTTTGCAGACAGAAGATTACATGTATTGTGATCTCCAACAATTCTAATTTAAGTTCAGAATACTAAACATAATATATCTTAAAGATAAAAATAAAATAGGACAAAAGAGGAACATTTTAAGTGTTATTTTTAAGTGAAACTAGATTTGTTAAAGTACCTGCTACTGTCATAGTTTGAAATTAAAATCCTGATCTGGGGCTTCTCTTTCTTAAGGACTGCAAACAAATATCTATGTACATCTTAAGAATTCCTATATTGGAAGCTTGAGGTAATTCAAGAAAAGACCAGGTCTATCTGTAGAACTTTAAAATGATATTATGCTTTAACTTTTTTAATAAAGAAAATCATAATATATCAGCAATTGATACTTTTCTTTACAAGTATATATTTATGTTCATTCTTCCTACCTGGGAAATAAAATATATACATGTATTCAAATAATTTACTTACCTTTGGTGTTTAGCATAGTAATTCCTTTCTTTTGTAGGTATTCTGACATCTTGGAATTCAAGTCAAAGGGACAACTGAAATGTCTCCTGCTTTTAATGAGCTTGGTTGCACACAACAAAAACTTTGTGACAGGAAAGGGGGGCCTGGAAAATACTAGAGAAAACTAATAAAGGTAGAAAGATACAAATATAAATCTAACCATATGCCTCTTAAAGGAAAAAGGTACAATTTAGCCTATTACTAATCCAACAAAATTGGAAATTAACAAATATTAGATGCATAGATAAAAGCTATAGAATACCATTTACTATAGAAATTTTTAAGGCAGATTCATGTGACCACCTAAAAGGAAATATGTATATATATGTACATTTATACATGTCTGTGGGATCACAACTTGGTGCTCTGAAGTTGCCCTCAAAAATTGTCATATCTAAGCTACAAAGTTTTTTTTTTTTTTCATCATATTGGATTTAGTCTAAGACTTCTAACCTCTCTCTAGTATTGATTTCAGCAACCTTCAAAAATCACTATAGCTTGCTATAATTTGCATTTTACTGGGCAGTATCAGCAGAATTGACAATATTTGCTAAAGCTTGTGTCATTTTCTCAATGAAAACTTTAAAAATAACTATTCAGTTGTTCAGAATCCATTTTTATTCATGTACCTGTTCTCCTCTAATCCTGTTATGTCAGTTCTCTAAATTAACAATCCACCTCATTCTTATGAATTTCCTACAAAATATTCAGTAGACATCTATAAAGGAGGGTGATATTGCATTCAGAAGTAGATGCTTGCTATTTGCCATGTGCCAGCTTTCACATTCCAGTGCATGATTTAGGAAATAATTTTACCTTGATGGCATATATTTATATGATAAAATTTCATTGTTTCTCACCAAATCTTGTTATTGAAAATTGAAAGCTGAAACTACTTTATTGATTTTATCAATTTTCAGTTTATTTAATATGTGAATTTTTCATGGCTAATTCTAATCACAAAGAATATGAGCATGAGCGACAAAGCAGATCAAATTGGAAAGGTTATAACTGCAAATACGGATGGCAATACTTCATGAAGGAGGCTCAAGTCTTGGATCTTGGAGACGAAAAGAGAAAGTCATAAAACGCTTGACTTCTACATCAATGACATATGAGGATAATAACTGTACAGTGAAACTTCCATAGCAAAACAAAAGTAGCAGTTATTTCTCCATGTTAAATACATCTGTGTGTTAGCCTGTATGGCTCTGCTTTGGGGTTTTTGTTGAATTTAAGTTGGTTACACAGATCTTATCTGGGGTTAGGCTGAAAGGTCAGCATGCAAAGGGGCTTGAGTTTCTTATGTTAAAGACTAAAAACCTCAGAGAGATGAGGAAAAGTCAGCACGATGTGAACTGGGAATTGGTACTATATCACTTCCATATGATTTTGGACACAGCCAGTGACATAGTCAAGGCTAAAATTAATGGAGCATGAAGGTAGAATTGAGGGGGGAGAATGATATTTGCTGGATATTAGTTAATCAATTATAGCAATTATTAGAATAAAGATCAAAACAACCCAATGAGCTGCTTTGCAAATGCCCTATACAGAAATAGAGTCACTTAATTTAATGTAAGGAGTTTGTGGTCTTTAATACCAACGGGCAAAGTAACTTCTTATTTCTTTTATTTCTATCCTATACAACTTTATGATAATGTCATGAGAAACCCAGCTTTATCATCAAGCTACTTCCATCAGGTGAATCCAAACCTGTAGGACTAGTGTACAACAGGGTCAAGGATCAAGAAGTTTATTCCATAAGGTGAAGAACAGCCAAGGAAGGCATCAATCTGTGCTGACCTGGAATTTGCCAGACATTCTTGGCTCCAAAACAAATTCAGATACCAAAAGGAGGAAAAAGTAAAGTATTCTATGTTATCTGAGTCCCAGATTTTGCTCAGTTTAGGTCATCACAGATTGATAACTGGATTTTGCTGAGAGAAGAGGAAGGACATAGGTAGAAATAGAATTTTTTAATTTGGAAAACAGTTCAGTATGAGATTGGGAGATAAGTTATCATTTACACGTTATGTGCATTCTCCTCTACTTTGCCTTAGAATTCTGTACAGCTGTGATTTCAGTGGTTAGTAATAGCCATGGTCATGATGGAATCCTGATGAAACTTCCATCAAGAGAAGCTACTACCAAGAGAATAGTTCATTTATATACATTACGTCTATCCCTTTAGGTATATGACGGTGGCCACAGTGGGGCCACACTTTTCAGTCAGTTATTGACCATGGTTGGGTGAAGTGATGTTAAAGCTGGCTCACTCAAGCCAAACTCAGGACTATGCAATTTTGCTCATGGACACCATGGGCTGTGCCTGGGCTTTCTCAGAACCATGCTGCAGTCAGACCATTTCTGCCCAACCTTTCTTTTCCTCTCTTTTTTTCACAGAAGTCAGCCTGCCTTATGGGCTGGAGGCTCTCACTATCTACTCTACCACCTGCCTACTTTATCCTTCATTGCATCTCTCCTAATATTCCTTTGGCATATCTAATCTTATATAGAATCTCCAATACTTGGCCATCTGATACAAAGAACCAACTGCTAGAGAAAGACCCAAGTGCTAGGAAAGATTGAAGGCAAAAGAAGAAGGGGTGGCAGAGGATGAGATGGTTAGATAGAATCACCAACTCAAAGGACATAAAATTGAGCAAACTCTGGGAGATAGTGAAGAACAGGTGAGCCTGGCATCCAGCAGTCTATAGGGTCAAAAAGAGTCAGACACAACTTAGCGGCTGAACAACAACAGTCTTGTATAGGTATCATTTTCAAAGAGAGCTCAAAGTGACATCGTAACCAAGAATAGAATAGTGTTTATAATAAGACTGCTTAGTAATATTACTGTCTTAATAATAAGGCTGTGCTTGATATAAGTAGTGTATTTCACATGGACAAAAGTGTTACCTGCCATCAGCTACTGCAGTTGCCCTGATGATGTGCCTTGAGGTGAATTCAAGTTGGAGTAAAACAGAACACTGGCCCTAGGTAGTTTAGATGCCTATCAAAGGAATTATTTTAATGAGCCCAGATTTTTGCCTCTTCCCATACACAGAAAATCACTAAAATCATTAACTTGAGGTAACTAATTTTTGGTGACTAACAGCAATATTTTAATGTTCAGCTACATTTTTTTTTTTTTTTTGTCACCCGGCAAAACTTCTGCATAAATTAGCTCCTTCCTTACTTCTTTAAAACAGTTTTTCAGAGCTGAGAGGCTGTTTCCTGGGCTATAGTCTTCAGTAAAGTCCTCAAATAAACATAAGTCTCAGCTTTTAGTCTGTGTTTTGCTTTTAGTTGACATTTAGAAGGCATATAGTGTTATATAGAAGGAGGGTCTGCCCTTCAGCACCTTATGGAAAGTACACCTCTATGCTCTATACTGCATGTTAGCTGCCTAGGTTTAATTCCCCTGATGGACATAGCTTGAAGATGAAGCTGGGTAAACCAGAAACAAGTGGTATAACCCAGCGGAGGGAGAGGTCATGTTTGACAGAGTATGAACTGCTCAGGGATAGTGGACATAGGATGGAAGAGGCAATGAGGCCTGGGGAATATACCCATACTTGAAATTGGTGGTAGCAAAGCCTGAGGAATAGAGCCTAATAAAAGTCAAATGGAAGTTAATTTTCAGTGGGCACCAAAGAGGTTTATCAAGGCATCCTTATATAGTTCAGTAGATGCTAGAAGACTTGGATCAGAGTAAGAGGCAGGATAGTTTGCATTGGGAATAAAGAGGAAAAAAAAAAAAAGGAAGAACTGCAGACATACAAAATCATACTTCATAAGTAAACAATAAGAACATTTTACTAAAGAGATTACTGGAAAAATGTGATAATTGTTATCAATAAATCAATGACCTGTAATTGTAGGTTGTTACAAGAATCACTGCAACATGATTTTTAAAAGGACTCTATATAGACTTTGTGCAGTTTACCCTGATAATAAAACCAGTTTATGGCATTGTGTTAATATTCCTAAATACATGTGAACTTCATTTCCTCACACATTAAGAGAAGGTAGTTGATTTAGTCTATGAATTTAGCTAGTATTAGTCACTCAGTCATGTCCAATACTTTGCAATCCCATGGACTATAGCCTGCCAGGCTCCTCTGTCCTTGGAATTCTCCAGGCAAAAATACTGAAGTGGATTGCCATTCCCTACTCCAGGGGTCTTCTGAACCCAGGGATTGAACCTGCGTCTCCAGCATTGCAGGCACATTCTTTACCATCAGAGTCACTAAGGGAGATCCCAGTGTATGAATTAGATCATCCTAATAAATTAGTATCACACTGGGGAGACACTTGGAATGCTATCTCTATCAAGATTCCAAATCTATCCTGTCAGTTAATGGTTGAGAACTTTTTTTTTTTTTTTCTGTTGGACACAACTCAGCACACACACTTTTTTTTCCCCTATAGACATGGAAATGCATAAAAAAAATATTTGGTATTTTTTTTTAAACTTTATGTTGCTGCTGTTGATGTCGATATTATAGAGTGGTGGATATTGACATATTCATGATGGCTTCTTGGGGAAAAATAAATACCTATAGGATGAATAGGAGGAAGAGAATGCATACAAGTTCCAGGGTATTTTGAATGGCATGAATCAAATGATAAGACTAGTTGCCAGACAGGCAAGTTGCTATATTGTCAAGAATCAGCATTGGGTTTAGTAGGTGAGAGCATATCCAATGCCTGAGAGAAATGAAACCAAGTTACAAATCATGAGTGATCTACATACTGTTATAAATTATTTCTTCTTCATTGTCTATTTCTATATTTTTTAAAACAATGAGCATTGTGTTTAAAATATATATGAGAACATGACAGATTATATCATAATAAAGCTAAGCACAGAGGTTTAAAAAAATCTAAATGAAAGCAGATTTAAAGTTAAAAATTTGGATGTAGAGGAAATGGCTTTTGAAAGGACAAACATTAAATCAAAATGTGTACTGTTACAGGTTTATTGTTTCAACTCCTTGTTCATGAATTGTGTTTCCTATCTCACATTAAAGAATTTAAAGTCATTGACTTCCTTCTAATAAACTGGGGTCACGTTAGATATAGCAGTATTGAAATTGTTAATTGAAAATAGGGATCTTTAGATAAGGTAATATCAATAGTTAATTGACAGTAGGAGTCCTGAGAAATATGTATGCAGGTCAAGAAGCAACAGTTAATACCAGACATGGAACAGCAGACTGGTTCAAAATTGGGAAAGGAGTACATCACAGCTGTATATTGACACCCTTCTTATTTAATTTATATGCAGAGTAGATCATGCAAAATGCTGGGCTGGATGAAGCACAAGCTGGAATCAAGATTGCCGGGATAAATATCAATAGCCTCAGATATACAGATGACACCACCCATATGGCAGAAAGTGAAGAGGAACTAAAACAGCCTCTTGATGAAAGTGAAAGAGGAGAGTGAAAAAGCTGGCTTAAAACTCTACATTCAAAAAATGAAGATTATGGCATCTGGTCCCATCCCTTCACAGCAAATAGATGGGGAAACAATGGAAACAGTGACAGACTTTATTTTGGGGGGACTCCAAAATCATTGCAGATGGTGAATGAAGCCATAAAATTAAAAGATGCTTGCTGCTTGGAAGAAAAGCAATGACAAACCTAAACAGAATATTAAAGAGCAGAGGCATTACTTTACCAACAAATGTTTGTCTCCTTACTTATGGTTTTTCCAGTAGTCATGTATGAATGTGAGAGTTGGACCATAAAGAAAGCTGAGCACCAAAATATTTATGCTTTTGAACTTTGGTGTTGGAGAAGACTCTTGAGAGTCCCTTAGACTGTCTGGAGATCAAACCAGCCATTCATAAGGAAATCAGCACTGTATGCTCATTGGAAGGACTGATGCTGAGGCTGAAACTCCAGTACTTTGACCACCTGATGGGAAGAACTGAGTCACTGGAAAAGACCATGATTCTCAGAAAGATTGAAGACAGGTGGAGAAGGGGACATAGAAGATTAGATGATTGGATGGCATCACTGACACAGTGGACATGAGTTTGAACAAGCTTCAGGAGCTGGTGATGGGACAGGGAAGCTTGGCATGCTGCAGTCCATGGGGTTGCAAACAGTCAGACATGACTGAGTGACTGAACTGGACTAAACTGAGCTAAGGTGAGAGTGGAAAATGTCAGTTTTCATTTCAATCCCAAAGACAGGCAATGGCAAAGAATGCTCAAACTACTGCACAGTTGCACTCATCTCACATGCTAGTAAAGCAATGCTCAAAATTCTCCAAGCCAGGCTTCAGCAATACTTGAACCGTGGACTTCCAGGTGTTCAAGCTGGTTTTAGAAAAGGCAGAGGAGCCAGAGACCAAATTGCCAACATCCTCTGGATCATGGGAAAAAAAAAGAGAGTTCCAGAGAAACATTTATTTCTGCTTTATTGACTGTGCCAAAGCCTTTGACTGTGTGGATCACAATAAAATGTGGAAAATTCTGAAAAATGGGAATACCAGACCACCTGATCTGTCTCTTGAGAAACTTGTATGCAGGTCAGGAAGCAACAGTTAGAACTGGACATGGAACAACAGACTGGTTCCAAATAGGAAGAGGAGTATGTCAAGGCTGTATATTGTCACCCTGCTTATTTAACTTCTATGCAGAGTACATCATGAGAAACGCTGAACTGGAAGAAACACAAGCTGGAATCAAGATTGCCAGAAGAAATATCAATAACCTCAGATATGCAGATGACACCACCCTTATGGCAGAAAGTGAAGAGGAACTAAAAAGCTTCTTGATGAAAGTAAAGAGGAGAGTGAAAAAGTTGGCTTAAAGCTCAATATTCAGAAAATGAAGATCATGGCATCCGGTCCCATCACTTCATGGGAAATAGATGGGGAAACAGTGGAAACAGTGTCAGATTTTATTTTGGGGGGGCTCCAAAATCACTGCAGATGGTGACTGCAGCCATGAAATTAAAAGATACATACTCCTTGGAAGGAAAGTTATGACCAACCTAGATAGCATATTCAGAAGCAGAGACATTACTTTGCCAACAAAGGTCCGTCTAGCCAAGGCTATGGTTTTTCCAGTGGTCATGTATGGATGTGACATTTTGACTGTGAATAAAGCTGAGCACCAAAGAATTGATGCTTTTGAACTGTGGTGTTGGAGAAGACTCTTGAGAGTCCCTTGGACTGCAAGGAGCTCCAACCAGTCCATTATGAAGGATTTCAGTCCTGGGTGTTCATTGAAAGGACTGATTTTAAAGCTGAAACTCCAGTAATTTGGCCACCTCATGCAAAGAGTTGATTTATTGGAAAAGACTCTGATGCTGGGAGGCATTGGGGGCAGGAGGAGAAGGACAGAGGTTGAGAGGGCTGGATGGTATCACTGACTTGATGGACGTGAGTTTCTGTGGACCTTTGGAGTTGGTGATGGACAGGGATGCCTGGTTGCTGCAATTCATGGGGTCACAAAGAGTTAGACACAACTGAGTGACTGAATTTAACTGAACTGAAGGTGATAGTGAAAAAAATCAAGAGGAATGAAATGACAGAATGATAAAATAAATTTCCCATTTTGAATCCTAAATACTATTCCTTCTTTTCCAAATCAAGATTTCAGAATCAAAATCTGTTTTATATTATGAGTTAGTTACTAGATTAGAGACTTTTAATAAATAACCTAGACCATTAAAAATGTATTTAAGTATGGATATACACGCTCGTATTTAAAATGGTATATGTGTGTATGTATATATGTGTGCGCGTGTGTGTATACACACACGCGCACACATATATGGCACTACTGGTAAAGACCAGAGAAGGAATTGGCAACCCACTCCAGAATTCTTGCCTAGAGGATCCTGTGGACAGAGGAGTCTGGTGGGCTGCTGTCCATAGGATCGTACAGAGTTGGACACGACTAAAGCAACTTAGCATGCATGCATGCATTGAAGAAGGAAATGGCAACCCACTCCAGTATTCTTGCCTGGAGAATTCCAGGAACAGAGGAGCCTGGTGGGCTGCCGTCTATGTGGTTGCACAGAGTCAGACACAACTGAAGTGACTTAGCAGCAGCAGTAAGAACCTGCCTGCCAATGCAGGAGGACTTTGATGCCTGGGTTGGGAAGGTCCCCTGGAGGAGAGCATGGCAACCCGCTCCAGTATTCTTGCCTGGGAAATCCCATGGACATAGGGACTTGGTGGGATACAGTCCATGGGCTTGCAAAGAGACAGACATGACTGGATCAACTTAGCATGCATGTGTGTGTGTACATAGTGACTGAAATTTCAATATCTGAAATTTTAGTTGCTTGGAATTTAAAATTAATAGCCATTAGATTGTTAAAGCCTTAAATAGGAGAAAACATACAGGAACATTTAATTGTTTTCAGTCATCCAGTTGTACCTGATTCTTGGCGATCCCATGGCCATGGATTGCAGCACAACAGGGCTCCCTGTTCCTCACCATCTCCCAGAGTTTTCCCAAGTTCATGCTCATTGCATTGGTGATGCTGTCCAGTCATCTCATCCTCTGACACCCTCTTCTCCTTCTACTTTCAATCTTTGCCAGCATCAGGGACTTTTCCAATGAGTTGTCTGTTCACATCAGATGACCAAAATACTGGAGCTTCTGCTTCAGCATCAGAACTTCCAGTGAGTATTCAAACTTGATCTCCCTTAATATTGACTGGGTTTATCTCCTTGCTGTCCAAGGGACTTTCAGGAGTCTTCTCAAGCACCACAGTTTGAAGGCATCAATTCTTTGGCATTCTGCCTTCTTTATGGTCCAGCTCTCACAACTATATGTGACCACCGGGAAGACCATAGCCTTGACTATCTGGACTTTTGCTGACAGAGTAATATCTCTTCTTTTCCACACACTGTCTAGGTTTGTCATTGCTTTCCTGCCAAGAAGCAGCTGTTTTCAGATTTTATGTCTATACAAATGCTAATTTATGACAGTTGTATTTTTTACTATGTGTTTTCTTTTCAAAACAGTAGATCTTCTACATGTATAAAGTCAATTACTGAGGTTTTTCAGTTGACAGGCTCAAAAGTTTAAAAAGAAACTTAACCTTTTATAGATGCTATTCTGTTGAAATGCTTCTTATATCCTCTGGGTGGATAAGTGGTTTTAAAAGACAGTTAGAAATCAATTATAACACTGAATGTTTATAAGAAAAGTGTAGCTTGGAATTTGAATCTCTCATTGGTACTTGACTATTCTAAGAACTTCAGTTTAAAACTTTGATGCAGATACTTAAATCTCACACATACTATTTCTTAGAAAGTTTATTTATTTGCATAAATTCCAGGTTCTCTCTCTAAAGTTTAAACCAGGGAGATAGTTCAAATACACTTTTAAAAACCAATACACTATTCTAGACTACAGTAAACTGTCATTGTTTCTTTTTCTCTCAATGTATTTATATATACATTTTAGAAGATGATCAAGAACCCAAAAATGACCATGACAATAATGAAAATTTTTCAAGGAGAAATTAAAAAGTTGTTACAAATCAACTTAATAATACTCTTTGTCTCTTTCAACATCTTTTGATATTAATTTGTATACATATATTTTATTTTTATCCTAGAAACAAGAACTTTGAAGCAACCCCAGCTCTGAAAACCATCACTGTACTGTGAACACATTCCAGTCTTTTCAGACATCTCTTCGTCACTCTTTTATAAACTTTGATTACCCTAAGTAAAGGAAAACCAAACATAATGTAATGGATTTTGACATAAAACTTAGCATTTAGATGTATCCAAGTTTTCTATCCAAAGCAACAACTCACAGGAAGTTTGCCACAATTGAATTAGTCTGTTTTATGGCTAAGAGATTTATGACTCTTATTCAACAATACCTTCTTTCTTGGGTTCCCTTTGAATAATTCTCACATATAAAAATACATTAAAACATTTGAGACACTTCTTTTAGTTCTCTGCTTTCAATGTCCCATTAATCTTAAGGTGAATGTAACTGTAAAGTATATAATACTTTACTCAATATAGGTTAACTGCTTTCTCAGACAGTTATCAGTATCAAGTTTTATTGTGTGGCTTGCCTTCAGTTAATTTTTTAAGGTTAATATGATTTTCCTTTTCTTAAACAGTAGCAACAATTTAGTACTTTTTAAAGCAGTAAATATACCTTCTTGTTTAAATACACCATTTATTGAATCTAGTAAATGGTACACATTGAGGATAAGGAAGTAAGACAAGTCTTTGTTATCCATAAGAGTGTCCCAAGAGTCACTGTGAAGATGAGCAACTCAAACTTCAATACAGTGTAATAATGGACCTGAAGAAGACAGGCTAAAAATGATACCAGAGGATATGAGAAACAAGACTGGAGGTTAACAAGGAGTCAGCAAGTTTTATGGAGGAAGTAAAACAGGATGGAAGGAAGAGATAACACTCCTAGGTAAAGAAAATAAACGATAATAGTAATACCTCTAGTCCATCTGAGTATTTCTTTCCCCTCCTCCTCCATATTAAGTGAATTACCCTAGTCCCAAAAGTTTCTCCCTTTGTTCTCCTCATAGCCCACAAAATTAAAAAATGAGTTAACAACTGTCATGACAAAGAAGTACATATCTACCCAGTGAATTTACATGAACCAGAGTAGGTGAGGTTAAAAATAGTAATAATTCATGAAGACAGATGAAGGGAAATAAAACTAAAGAAAGCATAAAGTTTTGGGGAGACGGATCTATTGTTTTATCTGGTCACCAAGCGAAATCTGACTCAAGTTGGCCATCATCCCTGTTATCCTAAAATCTCCTTCAAACTCTGTGGATCAGCCTAGGGCCTCTTGGTCATGTAAGTTTCAGAGACATTGACTGTCCATAGAGAGCCTGCCCAACCTCAGACCAATTAGTACATGCATCTAGTGCTAATTTATTCCTTGAATGTGTGCAAGTTCACAGAGAATTAAGTCACAGGCATGAAAAGCACTTTTCTATCAAGACCTTGTACAGAATAACACCCTAAGCAAAAAAAAAAAAAAAAAAAAAGGAAAGAAAAAGAAAAGAGAGAGAGAGAGAGAAATCACAGACACATGAAAAAACATTTGATAGGATTAAAGTTAATGCCACATATGGTAGAAAGTAAGTAAGTGTGCACCACCAAGGGTAAGGCTGAGGTTTTTGTATAGCCAACTGAAGTGTTTAGATTTTATCCCCTGGGCCCATATTTTCAAACATTTTCTCTAAAGTGCATCTTAATGCTGAGCTGAGATCACATGAACCACAATGGCTCTGGGTATATTGCCCAAAGTTCAGAGCATTTTGATACAATAATATCACTTATTTTGACACTCATGTTCTCCCCTTAGATTTTTTGCATATTTGCCATTTTTGCTTAGTATATACATCATAACTTTAATTTTAATTTATTCCAAATAAGTAAAACAAATATGCAAAAGTTGTGGCATGATGACCCTGTGACTTTATAGCATTATTTCACTTTATCCTACACTGAAAAGCACATAAAGCCTGAGTTTAGAATGCATATTGAAAGGATTTAAGAAAAGTCATATCATTCAACTTGCAGTTTAAGAAATTGATCTTATAGTAAGAAAATGGACACTATTAGAACATTGATGAGATGAATTTTTAAAAGACTGAACCAAGGCAAAGACATTGACTCTATTCATTCAAAGTACTTAGGCAGATGTCCTGAGATGAGGTTACCACTTGGGGTAATGTCTGTAATAACTGAGGGAGGAGGAGCAGGAATCACAGCAAAAGACTATTCTGGTCTGATACCTGCAAACAATATGGCCTTGATAGAACACTGCAGAAGATTCTCAAGTGGCTGAAGCAGGAGGCAGGTTCCTTTGTGAAGGTATAATTGAGTGGTTCACCTTTAAGGCTCCCACGGGTAAACAGCTGTGATGCATGGACCCACTTCTCCATAAATATTTGGAGGGAAACTCCTATTGATTTCTAGTGGACCTCATTTCCTAAGGGAGACTTAGAAGGTGGAAGGTGTTAATACTGCTCATCTTTTTGCTTCAATATTCCTTCCAAATTTCCTTTATCCTCAGCTGCTATTTCAGCTGGTTTTGATGACTTACCTAGTGGACTGTCACACATGTTCATTTCTGAAGAAATAAGATTCCTTTGTGTGAAATCCCACACCTAAGAAATATGCACTTCAGGGGTCTTTGGATGGGCTTCCCAGGTGGCGATAGTAGTAAAGAACACACCTGCCAATGCAAGAGACATAAAAGACGTAGGTTCGATCCCTGAGTTGGGAAAATGGAGAATAGCATGGCAACCCACTCTAGTATTCTTGCCTGGAGAATCCCATGGACAGAGGAGATTGGTGGTCCATGGAGTCACAAAGAGCTGGACATGACTAAAGCAACTTAGCACCTATGCACACAGGTCTCTGGATAGTGGTGGCCAGTTGAGGCTCTCTAAGCAGAAAACACAAACCCATACACAGAATATGGGACTTGATAAAAGCAAACTGACAAACAAGTAGCTGGTTGGTTCCTTTATGGAACAATCATATCAAAGATTCATCATTTGTCTCTGTATCAGGTGTGCTGGACATGCAGAGATCCAATATCCAGATAAGCCTTGGTAAGTAAGAATCCATGTTGCTCTGCCCATGAAGTCTCCACTGTTGCCACCACAAACACTCCATTTGTAGGCCCATTATGCCTTGTGAATGAGAAGTGTTTGTCACTCATCCTTCATTGAAATTAAACACAGACACACTCCACTCAAAGATCCATACCAGGTACTCAGACTGCATTAATCTGCTCTAATAAAGATACTAAAAATATCCTGGCTGTTGTAATTGGAACTACCACTTGATTGAGCTTGCAGTAGTCTACAGGAATTCTCCAGAATACATTAGGTTACTGCAGTGGCTATACTGGTGAAGTAATGGAAGTATAAAAAGGACTCTCACCCTGTAGTCTTGAGATACTTAAAAGTGGCAATAAACATCACTCTCACTGCCCTCCTCAACACACAGAAGGATCTTATCCTGTTTTTTATTTACTCACTCAGAGTTTGTTCTTCAGAAGCTCCTTTTTGGCCTTCCTCACTATAATAGCTTTACTCCGCAAATGAAGAGTCTAATATAAAAGTTGCTTTAAATATCAAGTACAGTATCTCAGTCTCAATTACATATTTAGAGTTTTGGGGACTGACCCACAAGTGAGTATATAGAACTTGTAGTCTGGACTTTAGCCATATCTGCATATTTTACATGACTAACATGCCAGCAATTTATCAGAGAACTATGATTTTAAATTCTGAATATCACCTGAAAGATTATTTTCAGTAGTTATTAAAATGTCTGCTACTCCCCTTTCCTCAGCATACCATACACAAGAGCAAATGGAATTAGGGTCCATTGAGGAAAGATCTTTACCAGCTGAGCTACCAGTGGTGAAGAGGTCTGAGAGAATGTGGTCCACTGGAGAAGGGAATGGCAAACCACTTCAATATTCTTGCCTTGAGAACCCCATGAACAGTATGAAAGGCAAAATGATAGAATACTGAAAGAGGAACACCCCAGGTCATTAGGTGCCCAATATGCTACTGGAGATCAGTGGAGAAATAACTCCAGAAAGAATGAAGGGATGGAGCCAAAGCAAAAACAATACCCAGCTGTGGATGTGACTGGTGATAGAAGCAAGGCCCGATGCTGTAAAGAGCAATACTGCCTAGGAACCTGGAACTTCAGGTCCATGAATCAAGGCAAATTGGAGGTGGTCAAACAAGAGATGGCAAGAGTCAACATTCTAGGGATCAGCGAACTAAAATGGACTGGAATGGGGGAATTTAACTCAGATGACCATTATATCTACTACTGTGGGAGGAATCCCTCAGAAGAAATGGAGTAGTCATCATGGTCAACAAGAGAGTCTGAAATGCAGTACTTGGATGCAATCTCAAAAACAACAGAATGATCTCTGTATGTTCCAAGCCAAATAATTCAATATCACAGTAATCCAAGTCTATGCCCCAATCAGTAACACTGAAGAAGCTGAAGTTGAATGGTTTTATGAAGACCTATAAGACCTTTCAGAAGTAACATACAAAAAAGATGTCCTTTTCATTATAGGGGACTGGAATGCAAAAGTAGGAAGTTAAGAAACACCTGGAGTAACAGGCAAATTTCGCCTTGGAGTGTGGAATGAAGCAGGGCAAAGACTAATAGAGTTTTGCCAAGAAAATGCACTGGTCATAGCAAACACCCTCTTCCAACAACACAACAGAAGACTCTACACATGGTCATCACCAGATGGTCAACACCGAAATCAGACTGATTATATTCTTTGCAGCCAAAGATGGAGAAGCTCTATACAGTCAACAAAAACAAGACCAGGAGCTGACTGTGGCTCAGATCATGAACTCCTTAACACCAAATTCAGACTTAAATTGAAGAAAGTAGAGAACACTGCTAGACCATTCAGGTATGATCTAAATAAAATCCCTTATGATTATACAGTGGAAGTGAGAAACAGATTTAAGGGCCTAGATCTGATAGATAGAGTGCCTGATGAACTATGGAATGAGGTTCATGACATCGTACAGGAGACAGGGATCAAGACCATCCCCATGGAAAAGGAATGCAGAAAAAGTAAAATGGCTGTCTGGGGAGGCCTTATTAATAGCTGAGAAAAGAAGAGAGGCGAAAAGCAAAGGAGAAAAGGAAAGATATAAGCATCTGAATGCAGAGTTCCAAAGAATAGCAAGAAGAGATAAGAAAGCCTTCTTCAGTGATCAGTGCAAAGAAATAAAGGAAAAGAACAGAATGGGAAAGCCTAGAGATCTCTTCAAGAAAATTAGAGATACCAAGGGAACATTTCATGCAAAGATGGGCTTGATAAAGGACAGAAATAGTCTGGAACTAACAGAAGCAGAAGATATTAAGAAGAGGTGGCAAGAATACACAGAATAACTGTACAAAAAAGATCACAACCCAGATAATCACGATGGTGTGATCACTAACCTATAGCCAGACATCCTGGAATGTGAAGTAAAGTGGGCCTTAGAAAGCATCACTACAAACAAAGCTAGTGGAGGTGATGGAATTCCAGTTGAGCTCTTTCAAATCCTGAAAGATGATGCTGTGAAATGCTGCACTCAATATGCCAGCAAATATGGAAAACTCAGCAGTGGCCACAGGACTGGAAAATGTCAGTTTCCATTCCAATCCTAAAGAAAGGCAATGCCAAAGAATGCTTAAACTAGTGCACAATTGCACTCATCTCACATGCTAGTAAAGTAATGCTCAAAATTCTCCAAGCCAGGCTTTAGCAATACATGAACCATGAATCTCCTGATGTTCAAGCTGGTTTTAGAAAAGGCAGAGGAACCAGAGATCAAATTGCCAACATCCACTGGATCATGGAAAAAGGAAAAGAGTTCCAGAAAAAAACATGTATTTCTGCTTTATTGACTATGCCAAAGCCTTTGACTGTGTGGATCCCAATAAACTCTGGAAAATTCTGAAAGAGATGGGAATACTAGACCATCTGACCTGCCTCTTGAGAAATCTGTAGGCAGGTCAGGAAGCAACAGTTAGATCTAGACATGGAAGAACAGACTGGTTCCAAATAAGAAAAGGAGTACGTCAAGGCTGTATATTGTCATCCTGCTTATTTAATTTATATGCAGAGTACATCATGAGAAATGCTGGACTGGAAGAAACACAAGCTGGAATCAAGATTGCTTGGAGAAATATCAATAACCTCAGATATGCAGATGGCATCACCCTTATGGCAGAAAGTGAAGAGGAACTAAAAATCCTCTTGATGAAAGTAAAAGAGGAGAGTGAAAAAGTTGGCTTAAAGCTCAAGATTCAAAAAACGAAGATCATGGCATCCCATCCCATCACTTCATGTCAAATAGATGGGGAAACAGTGGAAACAGTGTCAGACTTTATTTTTCTGGCTCCAAAATCACTGCCGATGGTGACTGCAGCCATGAAATTAAAAGATGCTTACTTCTTGGAAGAAAAGTTATGACCAACCTAGATAGTATATTCAAAAACAGAGACATTACTTTGCAGACTAAGGTCCATCTAGTCATGGCTAGGGTTTTTCCAGTGGTCATGTATGGCTGTGAGAGTTGGAATGTGAAGAAGGCTGAGTGCAAAGAATTGATGCTTTTGAGCTGTGGTGTTGGAGAAGACTCTTGAGAGTCCCTTGGACTGCAAGGAGATCCAACCAGTCCATTCTGAAGGAGATCAGCCCTGGGATTTCTTTGGAAGGAATGATGCTAAAGCTGAAACTCCAGTACTTCAGCTCCCTCATGGGAAGAGTTGACTCATTGGAGAAGACTCTGATGCTGGGAGGGATTGAGGGCAGGAGGAGAAGGGGACGACAGAGGATGAGATGGCTGGATGGCATCACTGACTCAATGGATGTGAGTCTGAGTGAATTCTGGGCGATGGTGATGGACAGGGAGGCCTGGTGTGCTGCAATTCATAGGCTCACAAAGAGTTGGACACGACTGAGCGACTGAACTGAGCTGAACTGAGGATAGACAGGGAATCATTCATAGATACACTCGCTCCGTGATTGCAGAGTCCTTTCTCCTGGGGACCAGGAACATTTCATTCAAGTTTAGGATCTGAAAACTCTCTTTTCCAGAAATTTGGTAAGGGTCCTTGAAGTTTTACTGCAGTAACTACCCTTGGATTCCTACTCATCTATTTTCCATTTTTTAAATTTACTTTAGGTAGTACCCTCATGGGCTGCCCATTATTTTGCCCTTGTGCTCATTTCTGCCCAACTCTGTGACCCCATGTACTGTATCCCACCAGGCTCATTTTGCCCTTAGGGATGTCACATTCTAGTATTCATTTGAAGAATCTTATGTCGGTCCAACTCTTTTATGAACAACTGAGACCTTGATGATATGACAATAGTGACCATCCAATATGTGGCATTTCAGTATGCTTATTTGATGTCTATTTATTTGCACCCCATGCATCCAAACCAATCAAGCTTTGTGACAGCCTTTTCTGCCATTAGCCCTCATTATAGATAAAGACCAACCACCACTGAACTTAGTAGTTAAATTTATGGTCCTATCACCAGCTCATTCTTGATGACTTTAGTGAGTGGTGTGGTGGTCCTTCTAATACATACACTTCATCATGCCAACTTTCCTAAACTTTTTAAAATTCCTTAAACTACCATCTGCTATAGAAATATAAACCTTTTTATATCACTCAGCAGGGCCAACACTTTCTCAGGTTTACAGAAGTCATTCAAACAGCTAGTTAGCATCTTCTGGGTTTCTTACTAAAGTATTATATACAGTATATCAGAAGTATCCTCAAATTTATAAATTCTCTTTCCCAGTCTATGTTTCTGTTTTCTTGATTATCAATCACCCTTTTAATCTAGTCACACTGGTAATGTCCCATCTCCTGATTAAATGTGTTGGCTAACTTTCACAGCTCCTTTGAGTCACTGACTCTTCCCTCCCTCATCAGATTCAGCATATGCCTGACTGGATTATACCACAATTGACAGTGATCAAGGAGTTGGGGAAAAGATATTAAGGAAATAGATCATTTTAATGTTGTGGGAGAGAACCCACTTCAGTAACTTTCTGCTTGAGGAAAGTGAGGGTCTTAGTAGGGAAGGGTGGACCATCTCTGTAAACTTAGGGTTTAAAAGGCTGAGGAATCAAAATGTTGGCTCCCCATGCACTCCTTTGCCCTCATTCCATGGTCAGATTGCACGATTTTTGAACCAGGACCCTAACTTTAGCATAAAGGACCTTTATCAAGTGTACATTCCATGGGTCTCTGAAGCTCAAGAACTGTAAATATTAAGTCCCCAGTTTAGTATTTACATTTTCCTGCACTCCCACAGGAGCAGACAAGGGCTTCTTTGTAAGCTACCAAAAGGCCCTCAACCTTCACACTTAGTTTTCATTCTTTTATTAACATTTCTGTTTTTCATTTGCTGTAGGATGTCAATGCAACTTAATATCAGTCAGCCAATTCCATTGCCCATTTATGCATTGCACCCCCACCCCAATCCTTTTCTATCTCCTGAATTATCATCCTGAGCAAAAATGTTTCTTCTACTGGAACATTCTTCCAAGTACTTGAAGTTTATAAAGTAATTATATATTGAAAAGTCCATTTCCTGATTTTGACATTGAGTTGTAAAATTTCCAGCTGTTAAAAAGTTCACCAAATTATGTATATGAAAAATTAACAGCTACAAAAATTCTAGTACTGACCATATAAAATGAGATTAATTATCCAAAATATGATCTATTTAACATAAATATAGAAGCCAAAACAATGAGCTAAATAAAATATTTTTTTAATGAATTTCTGTCCATATGGGAGCATTAATTAAGAATTCTAAACAAGAAACCAAAATAGTTACTCAAGAGTAAAGCATAACCTATAAGTGTCAGGAGACTCACAGTAAGTAGATAAATATTTTGCTTCTTAAAAATACAAATGTATAGGATTACATATTAAAATACTGCTAAAACTCTATTTACCATATTATAACAAAAGCAAATAAATTCCTTTCCCAGTGAATTGTCTCCAATTTTATTGATATATCCTTGAATGTTGGGAGGATATTAATGACAAAATTTGTTTACCCAAGTAGGGTCAATAAATAAAAATCTATCTGATAATAATTGCATGGTCTTACACACATTTTAAGGCATTTTCTTACACTATTGCAAAAGAAAAATATTATTTCTGTACTTGTGTAAGTTTTTATGTACCCCTGAAGGAGCAAAAGGAGGACGAGACAGAAAGAGATTAAAAGAAAAATAAAGGAAGGAAATTATAAGAGAAGGATAAACATCTCTAACATAAGGTTTTCTGGAGAAATTGCTTATGACAATGACAGTAATTAACTTGCTGATCTAAACATTAGAATATGAAGCTGACTAGAAAAAAAAATAGGAATTTCTGGTAATGTATCAATGTATCAATATTTATATTCTGCATTGTAAAGAAAAAAACATTCCCAATTTATCCAGGAAGAAGTGGGGTTATTTGAGGATGAAAGAGCTTGAAGAAAATACTTGAAATTAGCTTATAAATATCTATTACTTCAATACTCCCCAAGTGGAGTTACAAATAATTTTACAATCAGAAGGAATTACACACACACACACACGAATTCTCACAAGCTAATGCTGAAAATATAGACGTTCTTTTTGTCTAAAGATATTTTTAAACCAAAATAAATTGCCGTAGATAATTTTCACAAATATTTTATGTAAAATTAGTAAGTTTATGTATTAATTTAATGCTATACTGTTTTTTATTTTGAACAGTATTTTAGCAAATTTACTGTAAACTATCAGATTATCCTAATTTTGTTGTATATTATATTTATGTTTTTAGTATATACATAATTGTTTATTTGAAAATATTAAGAAGCTTTACTGATCTTGTATTATGAATTCTGAATACTATTGAACTCCGAGTCATTATACTGATTATTACTTGCTATAATCTCTAACCTCTTATTAATTCTAACCTCTTATTAATTCTGAGCATTTTCAAACTTCATGTTGACAGATTTTATTCTACTCTTCAGTTACTCCAAGGAGAGGCACAAGTAACAATGGATTATGATACCCATTGCATTTTTAGTGCATAAGGACATGACTTTCCTTTATTTAAAAAACAACAACAAAAACTTCTAGCCTGTTATCTTTTATCATATTGTCATTAAGGTTTTTGAAAATTGTTCTCTTTGGAGAATGGCATGATAATCTTCATCTAAAACTCTCCTGTCTCCCTGTGTTTTAGTATTGTGTTTCAAAATAAGCAGTACATACTTCCCCATCACCTCATATGCAATATGTCCAAGACATTTTTATTTCCCCCCCACAAACAAGACCTCTGTACCAATCTATCTGTCTCTTAAAAATGTACTCCAGCGCTCCAATTATCCTTGAAGCAAATATTTCACTTCTTGTCATTTAGTCATAGAAATCAACCATTTTCCTTCAAATGATATGGTATTCCTTTCCCACATTTCTGTCCATTTCTTATGTCATCAACCTGAGTCATACCTTTAACTTATGTTTTCCATTATTAAAATAGTCTATGTAATCTTCCACATTAAAGATGCTATTTACCCTGTCAGATAAATCCCAGATACTATGGATTTGAAAATGATAACTGGAAATTGCAGCCCTGAATTTTGTCATCTGAGTATTATTTCCTTTTAATATCTACCTTGTTTATCATTATTATCATTGGTTCTTAGATGTCCCCCCCCTCCTCTTTCAGTGCAAGCATCTATATCTTCAAGTAAGATAATTGAGAACAAGTTGGATCATTTAAACAATTTGCTGATAGTGAATGAAAATAAAGACCAAGAGATGAAAGAGGTTAGATCTTGTGATTCTTAAACATTTAAAATATTTGTCATAACTTGGACTACACTGAGGTAATAATTCCATGTCTAGGGTTCAGTCTGCCTCAATTTTTCAAAGCCCTCCTGTTATCTACTACACAATATAACCTTAACTAGATTAAATCTTGGACTCTTCCAAATTGAAGCCTAAGAGATCAGGAAAGAGCTAGACTTGCCTTTGCTAACTGAGATTACATTTTCTTGAACACATATTTTTTCATTTTTATTAGCTATTAAGGATCAGAACCACTTTGGGAAACCCTGAACATATGAGTTGAGCTACCTACCTAAGTTGTCCTGCAGCCCATTTAACATGGGAGCTAGGCTTTGCCAAACAAATGCAGCTATCTGTGCACTGCATAATGGCAGGTGACCCATGGGGTACTGCAGAGGAGATCTTTGTCACAGTTTAAAAAATAACTGTGGGTCTTCCCTGGTAAACCAGTGATTGGGACTCTGCCTGCCAATACAGGGGACATGGGCTTGACTCCCGACCGGGGAGGAGTCCACATGCTGCAAGGAGGCTCGGCCCATGCATCACTACTAAGCCAGCACCCTAGAGCTTGTGTTCTGCAACAAGAGAAGCCACTGCCATGAGAAGCCAATAAATGGCAATGTAGTAGAGTAGGCTCCCCACGCGCCCCCTGCCCCTCACCACCATCAGAGAAAGCCCATGTGAAGCAACGTAGACCCAGCACAGACAAAAGAGTAAAACGATTACTTTTCTAAAGAATAGTAGTGATGTCAGAGCTGATGGAGCTTCTGGAATCCCGGGTGAGGGTAATCTAAACTTTAGGGTATAGCATTTGAAGGCTGATGTGGTGGTCTGTTTTGATTTAGTGTAATGTTTTCAAAAATATTCCTTATACCAGCCACAACACTATCACATGAGACTTGTTAGAGAGGTAAATTCAGATCTACCACACAAGAAGCAGCTCTGGGAGTGGGATTCTAAAGTGTCTAGATTAGCAATCTCTACAGGTGACCTCAGTTTAGTTGCTCATATGTCCAACTCTTTGAGACCCCATGAACCGCAACACACCAGGCCTCCCTGTACATCACCAGTTCCTGAGTTGACAAAAACCCATGTCCATTGAGTCAGTGATGCCATCCAACCATCTCATCCTCTGTCATCCCCTTCTCCTCCTGCCCTCAATCTTTCCCAGCATCAGGGTCTTTTCAAATGAGTCAGCTCTTCACATCAGGTGGCCAAAATGTTGGAGTTGCAGCTTCAACATCAGTCCTTCCGATAAACATCCAGGACTGATCTCATTTAGGATGGACTGGTTGGGTCTCCTTGCAGTCCAAGGGACTCTCAAGAGTCTCTTCAACACCACAGTTCAAAAGCATCAATTCTTTGGTGCTCAGGTTGCTTTATAGTCCAACTCTCACATCAATACATGACTACTGGAAAAACCATAGTCTTGACTAGACAGACCTTTGTAGACAAAGTAATGTGTCTCCTTTTGAATATGCTGTCTAGGTTGGTCATAACTTTCCTTCTACTAAATAAGTGTCTTTTAGTTTCGCAGCTGCAATCACCATCTGCAGTGATTTTGGAGCTCAAAAAAATAAAGTCTGTCACTGTTTCCAACTTTTCCCCATCTATTGGCCACGAAATGATGGGACTGGATGCCATGATCTTAGTTTTCTGAATGTAGAGCTTTAAGCCAACTTTTTCATTCTCCTCTTTCACGTTCACCAACAGGCTTTTTAGTTTTCCACTTTCTGCCATAAGGGTGGTGTCATCTGCATATCTGAGGTTATTGATATTTATCCCAGCAACCTTGATTTCAGCTTGTGCTTCTTATAGCCCAGCCTATCTCATGATGTACTCTGCATATAAGTTAAATAAGCAGGGTGACATAAAGCCTTGACATACTCCTTTTCCTATTTGGAACTAGTCTGTTGTTCTATGTATAGTTCTAACTGTTGCTTCCTGAAATGCATACAGGTTTCTCAAGAGGCAGGTCAGGTGGTCTGGTATTCCCATCTCTTTCAGAACTTTCCACAGCTTATTGTGATCCATATAGTCAAAGGCTTTGGCATAGTCAATAAAGCAGAAATAGATGTTTTTTTCTCCAGCAGACGTTGGCAATTTGATATCTGGTTCCTCTGCCTTTTCTAAAACCAGCTTGAACATGTGGAAGTTCACGGTTCACGTATTGCTGAAGCCGGGCTTGGAGAATTTTGATCATTACTTTACCAGTGTGTGAGATGAGTGCAATTGTGTGGTAGTTTGAGCACTCTTTGGTATTGCCTTTCTTTGGAACTGGAATGAAAACTGACCTTTTCCAGTCCTGTGGCCACTGCTGAGTTTTCCAAATTTGATGGTATATTGAGTGCAGCACTTTCACAGCATCATCTTCCAGGATTTGAAATAGCTCAACTGGAATTCCATCACCTGCACTAGCTTTATCATAATGATGCTTCCTAAGGCCCACTTGACTTCACATTTCAGGATGGCAAGTGACTTCAATGGATACTAAATGTTGAGGATCACAGTTTTAAGACATTATTTCAGGCTGCCTTTAGTGTGAAATTTGGTTCTCATATAGAAATATAGTATGCATACATGCGTAGGAGTGTTTGTGTGTGCTGGTTCCTATGTTTCTTTATAATCTCAACTCCTTTAACAGATCTTGGCATGGTTAAACTAGCAGCCACAGACCATGCAATAAAAACCGCCAAAAACATCTAAACTTCACTCTGAATAATTTTTTTTTCACTTTGTTTTCTAGCTGTGTGATCAACTTATGAATCATCTTTCCCAGTTCTTACCACACTTTGTTTAAACTTCGATTGTTGCCTCTTTTCTAGTGAAGTGACAGTCTCTCAGTTATGTCTGATTCTTTGTGACCCCAAGGACTGTATAGTCTCTGGAATTCTCCAGGCCAGAATACTACAGTGGGTAGCCTTTCCCTTCTCCAGGGGATCTTCCCAACCCAGGGATTGAACCCAGGTCTCCTGCATTGTGGGCAGATTCTTTACCAGTTGAGCCACAAGGGAAGCCCAAGAATACTCGAGCGGGTAGCTTATCCCTTCTCTAGTGGATCTTCCTGACCCAGGAATCGAACCAGGGTCTCCTGCATTGCAGGTGGATTCTTTACCATCTGAGCTATGAGGGAAACCCACTTCTTATCTAATCCTGCTCAAATCTGGTGATGCCATCTAACACTTTGTGTATCTTGTCTATGATTTGATAAGGGTGCTAATGCTAGTAACTAGTCCTCTGGCTGCTATGTTATTAGTAACATATCCAGGGCACTATACACCTAAAAAAAAGAAGTTTGAGACATTTAATATATTTGTATATTATTTCCCTTAGATACTAGAAAGTCTACATGGGAAGTCATTTGCTTTGTACATTTATATTCTACTCATTAACCAGCACACTGATGCTCAGTCAAATTTGATAAAATATTCACTGAATAAGTAATTTTGGTTATTACTTCCAAGTTGATTAGACCAACTGTTTTCTTCCTATTTTCCTCCTTTTCTGGTAAAATAAAGCACAAAACAAGAGACTATAAGAAAAAGAACTATGTGAAAGACACATAACCCATCACAACGGATTTTTTATATTGATTGATTTTTGGGTTTCCCTGGGGTCTCAGACAACAAATCTGCCTTCAATGCAGGAGATGTAAGTTCAATTGACTTTTTTATGTTTTATTAAATTAGTAATGTTCTACCTATAAATCTACACCTTGTTATAAAGTCTTAAACACCATCTCTGTGACTCAAAACTTACTGCAAAATTTGATGAAGTAGTCTTACAGTCCTATGGTAAATGAAATATGGTTATAGACTTATACAGTTCCTCTAGTTAGAAAGTGAAGCCTGTTCCCCAAACTCCTGAAACTTCGTAGTCCTTACAGCATGCTTTGAATAACAAACGGTAGTAGAAGTGACACTATGTGAATTTTTTAAGGCTTCATAAAATTTTGCACCTTCTACCTTGACACTCTAGGAACAGCTCTGACCATCACAAAACGAATCATATCCTTACCTCCAGTTAAGTTAAGAGGCCCTGTAGAGAAGAACCAAAGTGCTGAAGTGGACGACCAGCCAGCAGCTCTGAGATGCATAAATAAAGCCATCTTGAACCTCTCAGACCAGCTGATCCTTTTTTTGAAGGCAAGCACGTGAATGAGCCCAGGTGCAACCAACAGGGGAAATGATGAACTAAATAAATGATTGGGAGAAAGAACAACTTAGGTTTAACCCAAAACATTTGGTATAGTTGCTATTGCATCAACAGTAATCTAAAATTTAAAAATTCTAATTATCTGCATGTATATGTATGACTGAGCCCCTTTGCTGTTCACCTGAAACTATCACAATATAGATAAGCAACTATATCCAATACAAATAAAAATTTAAAAAGATTTTTAAATAAATAAAAATACTAATTATATTATGGATTTAAAAATAATTTTCTATAATTTATTTTTGGTTTATATGCCAGTGATTGTTGATCAGACATTTTAAAGGGAAACTTTTGAACTGCTTTTATTAAAATGTATTTTAAAATAACTAAAGGAAAAACACTGGAAAATATGTTATTAATGATCTAGGAAAATCTGATCTCACTGCCAACTGTGTACTTCCAAAGAAAGATTCTATCATTCTAACTACTATTCCACTGTTTTCTCCTTTGACAAGGTCACAGTTAATGGGCTTCTCATTGTGTATCTGAAATATGATGACAATTAAAGAGAAATCTTACTTCAAGCATGTGCAACATTATAAGAATGACTTCCAAATAACAAACTGACATACACTTATGTCTGGGATATACTAAATGCTTAAGCTACTTGGTCTTTTTCCTCAAGAGTATAGTTTGATGACACTTTTATAAATCTGCTAAAGTGTAAAAAAAGAAGTATTATTCATATTATTTATTTTTATAAATCAATAATATATATTATTTTATTTGTAATCTAAATTTTGTGCCATATGGTTCCAAATAGGAAAAGGAGTACGTCAAGGCTGTATATTGTCACCCTGCTTATTTAACTTATATGCAGAATACATAATGGATTGGAAGAAACACAAGCTGGAATCAAGATTGTCAGGAGAAATATCAATAACCTCAGATATGCAGATGACACCACCCTTATGGCAGAAAGTGAAGAGGAGCTAAAAAGCCTCCTGATGAAAGTAAAAGAGGAGAGCGAAAAAGTTGGCTTAAAGCTCAGCATTCAGAAAACGAAGATCATGGCATCCGGTCCCATCACTTCATGGGCAATAAAAGGGGAAACAGTAGAAACAGTGTCAGACTTTATTTTTTTGGACTCCAAAATCACTGCAGATGGTGACTGCAGCCATGGAATTAAAAGACACTCCTTGGAAGAAAAGTTATGACCAACCTAGATAGTATATTTAAAAGCAGAGGCATTACTTTGCTGACTAAGGTCCGTCTAGTCAAGGCTATGGTTTTTCCTGTGGTCATGTATGGATGTGAGAGTTGGACTGTGAAGAAGGCTGAGCGCCAAAGAATTGATGCTTTTGAACTGTGGTGTTGGAGAAGACTCCTGAGAGTCCCTTGGACTGCAAGTTGATCCAATCAGTCTGTTCTGAAGGAGATCAACCCTGGGATTTGTTTGGAAGGAATGATGCTAAAGCTGAAGCTCCAGTACTTTGGCCACCTCATGCGAAGAGTTGACTCATTGGAAAAGACTCTGATGCTGGGAAGGATTGGGGGCAGGAGGAGAAGGGGACGACCGAGGATAAGATGGCTGGATGGCATCTTAGACTCGATGGACGTGAGTCTGAGTGAACTCTGGGAGTTGGTGATGGACAGGGAGGCCTAGTGTACTGCGATTCATGGAGTCACAAAGAGTCGGACACAACTGAGCCACTGAACTTAACTGAACTGAAGTTCAAGGAATATCTGGGAGGTCAATATAGATGAAAAATAGTGTGGGATGCCAAAAGTTATAGACAGTTTTGGAGATAAGACAAGGGCAATTCATCTATAGCCTTGTGGACTGTTGTAGAGACTTTGGCTTTTATTGTTCAGAGTGAATGAAAAATGATTTAGATCATTTTTTGATCAGGATATTCTTTTGAATTCATTTTATCTTTAAATGATTATTTGGTAACTATAATATAGACTGTCTGAATGAAGAGAGGATTTCACAATGGTGGAAGTGTGGACTAGTGTGTAGAGCAGAGCATAGAGGTAAAGGGTAGGATTTCTAGGTATTGTTAAAACAGTGAGCCCAACATAAGGTTAATGAGAGATGTCAGAGTTACAGAAGATAGGATGACTTCAAGTTATTTATTTAAAATGCCATGGATATCTTTCCATGATATGACCATCTGTACAATCATTTCTTATATAACATTATGCTAAATGATTTATAAATGGTCACAACTGTTTCCATATGGTGAATATTTGTCACAGTTTAATAAGCATATGTTTACTGAGAAAATATGTTAGACTCAAAAATAAATGAGACTTATTCCTGTCCTTGAGTAGACTATTTGTGAGAGACAAACATATGTAAAAATACTTTCAATTTAGTGTAGGAAATAATTAGATACAGATACAAACATATTGATACTTAAATAGAAATAATGTACAGTGATCTGATCTGAACACATGGAAGGCATAGGTATTAATTTTAAGGTTGGGCAAGGATATCTGAGATAAAATTATATAAATTTATAGATAAAATGAAAAACGAGCTAAATAAATGGGGAGATCGTTCATATTATTAGACTGGAAAACTGAATACTGTAAAAATGACAATTTCCCAAGACTCATAATAGGTTAAAGCACTCCTGCTAACCTATCAATAAATTGTTATTTTTTATTATAGAATTCAGAGCTGAATCTAAAGGGAAAATTATAAGACTAATCGATCAAAGGACAAGTGGAAGAATTTACTCTGAAAAGAGCAAGACAGAATTAGACTTATTATAGTTAAGATGTTTCTTCAAGTGTGGAAAATTAAATTACCCATGTAATGGAAGAAATAATTAGAAAAAATGATTGATAGACTTATGGACTAGTGTAAGAACAAGATGGCATGGCATAAATAATCAACATGAAAATATCACCTTTTGAAATAAATGATAGTAGGGCAAGTGGTGTCTAAAAGAAATAGAATGAAATCACAGATTTTCATCCTGTCATATTTTAAAAAAAATCAATTTCAAGTAAAGAAAAGCCAAAATTTTAAATATTTAGCACATAATGAAGTGGAATAATTTAAATAACCGCCTGCAAGGAAAGAATGTTTAAACAAGAACTCTGACCTCAAAGAAAAAGACTAATAAATTAAAATACAGTAAAATTATGAACTATTGTCACCAAAAGATATTATAAACAGAATAAAAATATAAAATGCAATATAGGAGAAAACATCAAAAATGAAGAAAACTATCAAAGGACTAGTGTCCAAAATATGAAAATAATACTTTACAACCTATAAAACATATTAACCAAATGAAAAAATAAAAACATTTCAAAGATTTGTGAAGAAATTTTGCTACAAGGAAACTGAAGTAGATAATCAAATTTGTAATCAAAGAAAAGCAAATTAAAACCATAAGATAATACCTCTATAGAAAATGTCTATTGTTAAAGAAGATGTGGGGTATTCTGAACTACTATATTCTTTAGACCATTTTTGACATTGCCATATTAGAAAGGAGAGATAAGAAAGCATTCCTCAGCAATCAATGCAAAGAAATAGAGGAAAACAACAGAATGGGAAAGACTAGATATCTCTTCAAGAAAATTAGAGATACCAAGGGAACATTTCAGGCAAAGATGGGCTCAATAAAGGACAGAAATGGTATGGACCTAAAAGAAACAGAAGCCATTAAGAGGTGGCAAGAATACATAGAAAAACTGTACAAAAAGATATTCACAAACCAGATAATCACGATGGTGTGATCACTCACCTAGAGCCAGACATCCTGGAATGTGAAGTCAAGTGGGCCTTAGGAAGCATCACTACGAACAAAGCTAGTGTAGCTGATGGAATTCCAGTTGAGCTATTTCGAATCCTGAAAGATGATGATGTGAAAGTGCTGTACTCAATATGCCAGCAAATTTGGAAAACTCAGCAGTGGCCACAGGACTGGAAAAGGTCAGTTTTCATTCCAATCCCAAAGAAAGGCAATGCCAAAGAATGCCTAAACTACCACAAAATTGCACTCATCTCACACGCTAGTAAAGTAATGACCAAAATTCTCTAAGCCAGGCTTTAGCAATACATGAACCATGAACTTCCAGATGTTCAGGCTGGTTTTAGAAAAGGCAAGAAACCAGAGATCAAATTGCCAACGTCTGCTGGATCATTGAAAAGCAAGAGAGTTCCAGAAAAACATCTATTTCTGGTTTATTGACCATGCCAAAGCCTTTGACTGTATGGATCACAATAAGCTGTGGAAAATTCTGAAAGAGATGGGAATACCAGACCACCTAACCTGCCTCTTGAAAAATCTATATGCAGGACAGGAAGCAACAGTTGGAACTGGACATTGAACAGTTGACTGGTCCCAAATAGGAAAAGGAGTACGTCAAGGCTATATATTGTCACCCTGCTTATTTAACCTATATGCAGAGTATATCATGAGAAACGCTGGGCTGGAAGAAGCACAGGCTGGAATCAAGATTGCCAGGAGAAATATCAATAACCTCAGATATGCAGATGACACCACCCTTATGGCAGGAAGTGAAGAAGAACTAAAAAGCCTCTTGATGAAAGTGAAAGAGGACAGTGAAAAAGTTGGCTTAAAGCTCAACATTCAGAAAACGAAGATCATGGCATCTGGTCCCATCACTTCGTGGGAATAGATGGGGAAACAGTGGAAACAGTGTCAGACTTTATTTTTTTGGGCTCCAAATCACTGCAGATGGTGACTGCAGCCATGAAATTAAAAGACGCTTACTCCTTGGAAGGAAAGTTATGACCAACCTAGATAGCATATTCAAAAGCAGAGACATTACTTTGTCAACAAAGGTCCATCTAGTCAAGGCTAGGGTTTTTCCATTGGTCATGTATGGATGTGAAAGTTGGACTGTGAAGAAGGCTGAGTGCCCAAGAATTGATGCTTTGAACTGTGGTGTTGGAGAAGACTTTTGCGAGTCCCTTGGACGGCAAGGAGATCTATCCAGCCCATCCTAAAGGAGATCAGTCCCAGGTGTTCATTGGAAGGACTGATGCTGAAGCTGAAACTCCAGTGATTTGTCCACCTCATGTGAAGAGTTGACTCACTGGAAAAGACCCTGATGCTGGGAGGTATTGGAGGCAGAAGGAGAAGGGGATGACAGAGGATGAGATGCTTGGATGGCATCACCAACTTGATGGACATGAGTTTGGATAAACTCTGGCAGTTGGTGATGGACAGGGAGGCCTTGCATGCTGCGATTCATGGAGTGGTAAAGAGTCGGAAACGGCTGAGTGACTGAACAGAACTGATTACGTTATAAGATTTACATACCCTCTCATCCAGAAATTCTACCACTCTGTATACATTCTGTACAAACTGCCAAGCACCAAAAAATATACACAGAACATCCATAACAGAATTGCTTAGGACTACCAGTAAATAGAAAACAGCTCAAATGGTCACCTAGAGTAGAATGGATTAAATAAACACAGTATAATCAATGGGAGATCATATGACAATAAAAATGAGTAAGTTCAATCTACACGCTATAATATGGATGAATTTTACAAATATATATATTTTTTATTTTTTTAGTTAACTTTTTTCAAATTTTTAAATTTAATCGGTGGCTAATTACAATATTGTAGTCAGGAAGGGGGACACATGTACAAATATAATTTTTTTTAATTTTATTCAAAGTGTACAAAAGTAGAATGTACCTTCATAAAAAATGTAAATTGAAGTTAATGCAGGATTCATGTTGATGTATGGCAAAACCAATACAATACTGTAAAGTAATTAGCCTCCAATTAAAAGAACTAAATTTATATTAAAAACTTTTTTCATCTGTTTCCAAAAGTTAGCTTTTATTTATTATTATTATTTTTTTGGAGTTTACAGCCTTTTTTTATTTTCCTATTTTTTAATTGAAATATAGTTGATGTACAATATTATGATAGTTTCAAGTGTGCTACATAGTGATTTGACACTTGCATACATTATGAAATGACAAATACAATTTTGAACAAAAAAAATCAGGTATCATGGAAGTATGTACTCTTTGAGTCCATTGTTATAAATTTCAGAAACAAAACTTGAAAAGCATTGTTTTAGAATGCATACATCAATCTAAATTAAAGAAATAGAAACAATGATTAATGATTATCACAGAACTCAAGATAGTTGTTAACTCTGGGAAAGAGATCAGGTTTATGATAAAAGAAGATAATCTGGATTGCTCCTAAAGATCTGATAATGTTCTATTATTTTTCCACATACCATAATAAGATCATTCACTTTATTAATTTATTTACACTGAGCATATACGTTCTAGTCAGCCTTGTGTTCTGTATATATACATATATTTTAAAATTATATAAAAAGTTGATATTTTGGTATGTAATTCTTCCAAATAATTTAAATTTCTTTTTTCAAGTAGCTAAATGAAAAAAAAACCTGCATATGAATGTCAAATTACCACATGACAGAATCTCTCTCAGAAATCATTATTTCATCATACTTTTCCATAGCTAATAATATAAGGAAATAAAGCATATACAAATTATTTTATACAACATATACATCATATTAATATTGGTAAAAAAATAAGCAGCAGAATCCAGTTCCAGAAATGGCAACATAAGAATTTGAGGAAATTTGCCCAACAGGTAAGAATAATATGACTGAGCCAAGTTACCATAAACAATGATATCAGGACTCTAGAAAATGAATATGGTCAACAAGTTGAGAAGTACAGTTTATTCTTGTTACTCATGATTATGTTCTGGAAAGTTGCTATGAACCTGAGTTGGTAAGTATTGAATTTTTACCCTTAAGAAAAAAATAGAGTCAAGTTCTGCTAGCCTCCGTTTGGAACTTTCATCAACAGATCAGTACAATACCTTATTTTACACTAGTTTCTGTTTAAAGATATTTTATTGAGTATATTTATTGATTCATTAACATAAAACTCATGGTCAACAGCATTATAACTAATGACTGAATGGAGTTTGTGTAACTAAACATATTTCTTAGCAAGGTACATCATAGCCTGTTGTACTTTGGTAAACTAGACAGCCCTTCAGCACAGTGCTTGGGGGACATTTTGAACAGTGGCATCACTAAAAAAAGAAAGAAAGAAAGAAAGGAAAAGACACAAAAATTGCATTTTAAATAAGAAGGCAGAGCATTACCCTGTTTGACCTCAGCTAGGAATGTGTGCCACTCAGTTTTTACCATTCCATAGACATCTGAGTAAGTGCTAAAGACCATGAGCATTAATTTGGGGATTATGAATTATTTTTAGTTAGTGGGCAAACTCAAATATGTGGAATAGTTGAATAATGAGGATTAACTCTTACCTGTTCATAGAAATCGGCTAACTTGTATAAGATCCATGAATCCGTGAGCCTCTTACCTGATGGACCTTTCATTCCCTTACCAAATGTGCCCACACCCTCAACTTTATCTGCCAGAAGTGATGATTTTTTATTTAATGCCAAGATTCTGAATTTGAGAGAGCCATGAAGCACTATGATATTAATCTTGTCCCACAACCCTGGTTGGCTGCTACGATACACATGCACAAAGGAGAACATAGGGAGTTCAGCTAAAATGCAAAAGCAGAAAAAAGTTACAAATTTGTTGCTTTTCTACATGCAATTTAGACGACAAAGGGTGACTATTTTATTGCCTTTAGGTTTTTGATCATAATCTTTGCCTACATTTATCATTGCTTCATGCTAAAAATAAGTTCAAATCTAGGAAGCAAGGAACAAAATAGGATTAGTACAAAGAAACTCACATTATACTACTGTGCTGAAAGCCAACATAAAAAGAGAAAGTCTTGGAAGCAGCAAGAGAAAAATGACACATCACAGAGATGCAATGATAAAATTAATGGTTCTCTTCTTATTAAAAATACTTATGTCAAAAGGCATGGAAAGGCACACTGAAGATGCTGACAACAAAAATCAGTCAGTAAATTTATATTCAACCAATTATCCCTCAAGTTGAAGGCAAAATAAAGACATGTTTACATAAACAAAGACTGAAAGAATTTATTGCCAACAGATCCATGCTTTAAGAAACACAAAAAGGTAGTCCTTTATGCCGAATGAAAATGACACCAGATAGTAACTCAGATCCATAAGAAGCAATATAGAGAGCAACAGAAGCATTAAGCATATGGATAAATAAAGATCATAAATATAAAGTGTTCTAATAGATATATATGTTATACATATTGTATATTTTTCTTTAATTTCTGTAGAAGACATATGACTTGCTTAAAAGAACACATATAGCTGTGTTGCTGCTTTAAAGCATAATATAAATTTTAATATGCATGATAGCAACAGTATAAAGAAGGGGAGAAGTGGAGCTATTATAGGTAAAATATGTTTTGGATAAAGTGCATATTAACAAAGTAAATTGTGGTAAGTAAAAAGTGCATATTAAAATTCCTAGAGAAACTACTAAAATAGCACAATATATAACTAAAATACATAGAGCCTTTAAAATAGGATGTTAAATATCTAGCAAAACAGATATCAGTAAAGTAAGAATAAAAAAAACAAAAGGGCGATGAGACAAATAGAATAGGCAAATGATAGACATAAATTCAAATACACAGTTAAGTGTGAAGAAACCGAATATTTTATTCCAACAAAGAATAATAATCTGACTGAAGGTAAAGCTAAAAGTGGCCCACAAGAGAAATACATGAATTTTTTTACAATGCAATAACAGATTGAAAATAACACAGAAGGAAAAAAAATGTGCTATGTCTCCTCAGTCATGTCTGACTCTTTGCAATCCCATAGACTATGGCTTCTCTGTCCATGGTACTTTCCAGACAAGAATACTGGAGTGGGTTGCCATTTTCTACTCCAGGGGATCTTCCCAACCCAGTGATTGAACCCATATCTCTTGTGTCTCCTACATTTGCAGGCAGATTCTTTACCACTGAGCTGCATGCAAAAAAGTGAACATTGGAGAGCTAAAGTGGCTAAACATGTCAGACACAACAGATATCAAGAAAAAATGTTACTACAGATGAAGGTTAGTTCATCATGACAGAGGATCAGGAGGGCAAGACTATACAAAATAAAAGTTTAGGGGCATTTAGAAATTTCCACAATATATGGAACAAAAAATAGACAAATCACAATTATAACTGGATACTTAAAAATTATTTTCTTACAGAGTTGACTGACCAATCAGACAGAAAGTTAGTAAGGAAACAGAAGAATTGAAAAACATTATTAAGTAACTTGGACAAATAAGCAACAGTAAAACACTACCATTATACACATATTTTTTGGATATAGTTTTTAATATATGGAAAAGTGACTGAAACAGGACATATACTGGAGAATAAAATCATTCTCCAAATTTGAAAAGGTTGACCAATATATTTCTTGTTCTCGAATGCAACCAAAATTAAATTGTAAATAAATATCAAGGAAAAAATCAAGGAAATAATGTATAAATGTCAAATCACATGCTTCTAAAATACCTTTGTATTACAAAAGAAATAGCATGACAAATTAGAAAATATTTGCACAGAATGGCATTAAAATACTCATCAAAATTTGCTGTAATGAAATTAGGTAAGTTCAGTTAGGTAGTTCAGTTTAGGTAGTTAGGTAATTAGATAGTTCAGTTCAGTTCAGTCAGTCATGTCCAACTCTTTGTGACCCCATAGACTGCAGCATGCCAGCCTCCTCTGTCCATCACCAACTCCGAAGCTTACTCAAACTCATATTCATTGACTTGGTGATGCCATTCATGTAGGATACAGGAAGAATGAAAGATAAGCAGGCCCTGGCAAGGGCTGCAAAAAAATTTATAATTATTGATAAACTGGATGCTATAAGGCATGAGACTCTTGAAATAAGTCCAGAGGGAATAGTTCATAATCTTGAAAACAAGATATGATCCTGGGGTTGGAAAATCAACCCCAGACTGTTTCTCAACTGGCGTCTCAGAGTCACATGTTTTAAGTATCTGGTGGAAAATCTATAGATAAGAATATTAGTCTTAGTTATTGATTTGTTATTGATTATTGTTTCCTAATTACTCAGTGGTTAATGATCATTTTGTTCTTTGGCCCTGAAGGCCTCATAAAATATAGTTTAACTCCCCGCATATTCTTTCCTTTACAGCTGAAAGTATAATAAAGCTGGCTTGGATTCAGTTTTGGCAACTTCACCTTAGTCCCCTGATCCTCGCTTTTCTCTGAATTCTTGTGTCTCATTTCTCATTCTCTCACAGTATCACACTTTCAGAAACCACGCTTGTCTAGCTGGTATCGACAATTCAACCAACTCCTCTTCTGTCGTCCCCTTCTCCTCCCACATTCAGTCTTTCCCAGTATCAGGGTCTTTTCCAATGAGTCAGTTCTTCCCATCAGGTGGCCAAAGTACTGGAGTTTCAGCTTCAACATCAGTCCTTCCAATGAATATTCCAGACTTATTTCCTTTAGGATGTACTGGTTGGGTCTCCTTGCAGTCTGAGAGACTCTCAAGAGTCTTCTCCAACACCACAGTTCAAAAGCATGGTGCTCAGCTTTCTTTATAGTCCAACTTTTACACCCATACATGACTACTGGAAAAACCACAGCTTTAAGTAGACAGACCTTTGTTGGCAAAGTAATGTTTTTGCTTTTTAATATGCTGTCAAGGTTGGTCATAGCTTTTTTTCTTTTGGTTTCATGGCTTCAGTCACCATCTGCAGTGATTTTGGAGCCCCCCAAAAATAAAGTCTGTCAATGTTTCCACTGTTTCCTCATCGATTGGCCATGAAGTGATGGGACCAGATGCCATGATCTTAGTTTTCTGAATGTTGAGCTTTAAGCCAACTTTTTCGCTGTCCTCTTTCATTTTCATCAAGAGGCTCTTTAATTCTTCTTTGCTTTCTGCCATAAGGGTGATGTCATCTGCATATTTGAGGTTATTGATATTTCACCCAGCAATCTTGATTCCAGCTTGAGCTTCTTTGGAACTAGTCTGTTGTTCCATGTCCAGTTCAAACTCTTGCTTCTTGACCTGCATACAGATCTTTCAGGAGGTAGGTCAAGTGGTCTGGTATTCCCATCTCTTTCAGAATTTTCCACAGTTTGTCATGATTGACACAGTCAAAGGCTTTGTCAGAGTCAATAGAACAGAAATAGATGTTTTTCTGGGACTCTCTTGCTTTTTTGATGATGCGAAAGATGTTGGCAGTCTGATCTCCGGTTCCTCTGCCTTTTCTAAAACAAGCTTGAACATCTGGAAGTTCATGGTTTGCCTACTGTTGAAGCCTAATGACCTGTTTAGATGGAAATGTATATTTCTGAATGTTAATGTTAAAAAATAATTGATTTTCTAGTCTTCCACCACAAGAAGTTACAAAAAGATCAAATTAAACCCAACAGAAGCAGAAAAAAAGCAAGAAAAATCGTAGAAGTCAATAAAACTGTAAACAGTTAAATACTAAAGATAATGAATAAAAACCATAGGTTTTTATTTGAAACCATAGGTTAAATATATGAAAAGAACAATAAAATGGGAAGAAAAATAATCAAACCAATCAAGAGAACTAAAGAAAGAGGCAAAAATTATCAATATAAGAAATGAATGGGGACACAACTAGAAGTAATAAGCATATTCAAAGAATAATAAGAGGATATTATGGAATATATCAAAACCTTCAGAAAAAGAGAAGAATGGAACACTTCCTAATTCATTTTATGAGTACAGTATTACTTCATACAAACCCAGACAAAAAGAGCACAATGAAAGAAATCTGAAAATATATTAGGTATGAACATGGCTACAAAAGTCCTAACAAAATATTAGCAAATCAAAATAGAGACCGCAGACATGAAATCAGAAGATCATTTCTTCTTGGCAGGAAAGTGATGACAAACCCAGACAGTGTGTTGAAATGTTTTGTGTCTCAGCTGGTAAAGAATCCACCTTCAATGCAGGAGACCTGGGCTTGATCGCTGGGTTAGGAAAATCCCCTGGAGAAAGGAAAAGCTACCCATTCCAGTATTCTGGTCTGGAGAAGTCCATGGAGTGTACAGTCCATGCGGTTGCAGAGTCTGACACTACTGAGAAACTTTTACTTCATTACTCTGCCAACAAATGTCTGTATAGTCAAGTCAATGGTCTTCCCAGCGCTCACATATGGTTGTGAGAGCTCAACTGTAAAGAAGGCAGAATGCCAAAGAACTGATGCCTTTGAAATATGGTGCTGGAGAAGACTCATAAAAGTCCCTTGAACAGCAAGGAGATCAAGCCAGTCAATCTTAAGTGAGATCAACCCTGGATATTCACTGGAGAGATTAATGCTGAAGCCCCAGTATTTTGGTCATCTGATGCAGACAGACGACTCACTGGAAAAGTCCCTGATGCTGCAAAGATTGAGCACAGATAGAAAGGAGGGTGTCAGAGGGTGAAATGGTTGGATGGCATCATTGATGCAATGAACATAAACTTGGGAAAACTCTGGAAGATGATGAGGGACACGGAGTCCTGTCTTGCTGCAGCCCATGTTGTTGCAAAGAGTAGGACATGACTGGGTGACTGAACAACAACAGCAATAAAAGCTTTAACAAAATATTAGCAAATTGAATAGAGCAGTATATTAAAAAAGATAATATGCCTTTGACTGAGTGGGGCTTTTTGTTGTTGTTGTTTAGTTGCTAAGACTTGTCTGACTTTTCTGTAACTCCATGGGCTGTAGCCCACCAAGCTCCTCTGGTTCCATGACATTTTCCAGAAGAATACTGGAAAGCCTTGTGAGTTCCTTTTCCAATGGATCTTTCCAACCCAGGGATTGAACCTACATCTCCTGACTTGGCAGGTTAACCACCAGGGAAGCCTAAGTAGGGCTAATCACAAGAATTTAAACTTTGTTTAACTTCAAAATAGTAATCAATGCTATATAGCATATTAATAAAATCAATACCTATGATCTTCTTAATAAATGCAGAGAAAATGTCTGTTGAAATTCAACACCTATTTGTAACTGCAATTTCTTAGAAAAATAGAAAGCAAATATAATAATATGCTTAATCTGAAAATAATCATATATGAAAAATCTACAACTACTATCTTAATGGTAAAATACTGAAAGCTTTCTACTCAAATTCAAGACATGGATGTCCATTCTTGCCTCTTTTATTCAATATTGTCCTTTAGATCCTGTTAGTTCAATCAGAGAGAAAATAAATAAAACTCATAGAGTTTGAACACTAAACAGCAAAGGGTTCTTTGTTCACTGAAGACACAATAGTGTATATGAAAATACTAAGAAGTTTACCAAAGCTTTCTAGAAGTAATAAGTGAATGTAGCAAATTTGCACCACTTAAGAACAGTATGGGTGTGTGTGCATAGAACAATACATATGTGATGAAGGATAAGGAAACTGAAGTTAAGAAATTTTCTCAAGTTTATAGAAGAGGTTGTGATGACAGGATCTGAAGGTAACTGAGATATAGGGAAGAGTGACTTTTTAAAATAGCAGTATATACATAGAGCATTTATGATTTGTTTTAGAATATTTAAGATCCCTTTCTATGTATATATATGGTCATGCACAAAGATGGTCCACTATTCTGACTTTACACCAAGTAAATAACAGTTTACATAGGCTTCTTTCCATTTGTTTTAACTTTACAGTGTATCCTAGAAATCTTTTCATCTTAATATATCTTCTTTTGAATGGCTACATAACTTTGCAGAAGATATACTTTTTTGTGATTGAACTCTTATTAGTGGAGCTTTATATTGTTTCCATTTGGTTGTAATTACAAGCTATACTGTCATTAATATACCTGTATGTGATTTTTAAAAAGTAATGTACAGAGTTGTATTTCTATGGAAGAGGTTTCTTTTGTTGAATGTATTTAATATATTTCAGTGAAAAATTTTATTTTAAATTTGATATAGAATACTCAAAAATGTCCCCATTCAATGCTGTGGTCAATTTACTTGGCATCAGGAGTATCTTAAAACGTTCTTACCTGCATGCTTAGCTGACAATGGATATAAACTTTTGTCACTCTGTTAGGACAAAATAATACATCATTGGTTATTGCTTGTTGGAAAGGCAAGGTTACATAATACATTGGAATGGTTTTAAGAAGGTAGTTGTTCAGTCTCCCAATCTTGTCTGACTCTTTGCGAGCCCATGGACTGCAGCCCACCAGGCCTCCCTTTCCCTCACCATTTCCTGGAGTTTGCCAAAATTCATGCTCATTGTGTTGGTGATGCTGTCCAGCCATCTCATGCTCTGATACCCTCGTTTCCTTCTACCCTCGATCTTTCCCAGCGTCAGGGACTTTTCCAATGAGTTGTCTATCAGATCTGATGACCAAAATACTGGAGTTTCAGCATTAGCATCAGTCCTTACAGTGAATATTCAGGGTTGGTCTCTCTTAAGATTGACTGTTTTGATCTCCTTGCTGTCCAAGGGACTTTCAGAAGTCTTCTCCAGCACCACAGTTTGAAGGCATCAATTCTTTGGTGTTCTGTCTTCTTTATGGTCCAGTTCTCACAACCACACATGGCCACTGAAAGACCAACTTTTTAAAATAACTGTTCACAATTTTTTACTTTTTTAAATTAAATGTGATTTTTCAGTTTTGCAATATTTCAAATTTTGTGAACAAAACATTTTACTGCTGTATATTACAAGCGTTTCATGCAGACTTTAACTTTCTCTTAATTTTGTTTATATAATTTCTTCATGTAGTTTTTGACAATATTTTACTCCAGAAATTTGACACTTACATTGAATATCTTGCACTTCAACTTTTCCTAAATTTATTTCCATACATTTATATTTGGTTATTTATGCCTTGCCCTTCAGTCATTTTGGAATGTTCTTTCACATAAGTATTAATGTGTTATGTACAGATTTAATTTTTACTAAATTATAAATGTATAATTAGATGATAGAAATTATAGAAGTGGAGGAGGAAATGACACTCCACTCTAGTAATTTTGCCTGGAAAATCCCACGGACAAAGGAGCCTGGCAGGTTACAATCCATGGGGTCATAAAGAGTCAGACATGACTGAGCAACTGAGCTGAGTAAATTATAGAAGGCTATATTTGATATGAGGAGATTATGCATTAAAATTTATTTTTAAAATTAGCTTATTTCTTCTGTAAATTTAACTTGCTATATTTAATTTCTCTACATTTTCTATTGCTCAACACAAAATTATGATAAATGCTATTGTTCACATAATAGAGTAGAATTTGCTTTTACTTGTTCAAAATAACAGGACATATCCATCATTTTTTGTTTATACCTGCTCTAGACATAGCTATCTTTAAGTCTCCATTTAATTCTCCATAGGAATCATTTTTTTGTCCATCTGATCATAACCCATGTTCTAGTATTCAGTGTTCAGCCAGACAGACTTCAGAAATCAATTCAGGTCAATAAATAAGGATTTATTTTTCAAAATCTGTACTTTCCATAAGTTCATATTCTACAAGAAGTACATAGATATTCATCCTGTGTCAGCCACATATCTCTGAAAAAGTTTTTAGTTTTCTACAGTTTATACGGTCTCTCTCTCTCAATCTGTCACACCCACAAACTCTGCCACAGAGTTTGAGTCTCTCTATTGATGGTCTCTTTTAGTTATATTATGGATAGAGAACTCTGTGAATCCTGCTGAGTGGCTGATGATGTTAAGGTGATGCATCACTGATATAAACACATTAAAATAAGCTATCACTGCTTAATGCTAATGCAAACAGCACAGCACATTCAATTATGCACTAAACAGCTTTTCCCTCTTTTCTTATGCCCATGTCTAGAGGATTACTGGAGCTGTGTTTCAAACAGTTACTCAAATTTTGCACAGCCTTCCAACAACATGTTATGGTTACCAAAGACAAGAAGCAATAATAGATTAATTCAGCAGGGACTGAATATGCCTTTAATAGCCATGCAATAGGCTTATCTGGGCCAACAAAGTGACCTTCTTTCATGTCTGTTCAATTAGAGATAATAGTTGAAGGCATTAATCACACATATTTTCAACAAAACTTTTCTCAGTTAAAGACACCCTGCAAATGATGTGGTCCAATGCACATCCGCCCATTAGGGTTGCTATGACTATGGTGAGTCTGATCTGAAAGACAGGATACAATCAGGCCTGAGACAATGAGTGGATTTTCATATTTAACGGCCTGGGTTTTCAGCCTGGCACAGCAAACTGAATAGCGGTGACCCAAAGGTGACCTTCCATTTTTCTTCTTTGATTTGTCCCCAGGAATGGATAAGGCATTGGGATCCTGGGAGTAATCAGAAAACAGGCATGTTCCTTGTATAAATGAAATCACCAAGGAAAAACCTACTTTAGCAAACTTTTGCTTTCTTCAGCACTGATATAGGGGAATCCTCTTATTATTAAATATTCTTGATTTAAAGGGCATTCTAATAATACAGTTAAAAATTATATCAACCAATTGTAATGGGACCCAGCAATTCAATCTACCACTTAATGTCCTCAGTCATATACATTTACATGTCAGGTTTTCAGTTTCTCCAACTACAGAAGCATTTGAATTTACCTAGATATAAAATGAAATTGCTATTATTTAATAAAATGAATATACGATAGGAATAGGAATTCGTGAAGCAAATGGTTCTCTTTTTACGGAGGCAGAAATGAAATCCTGCAAAGGACTTAACCAGATACTAGGCTCAATGATGCTGCTTAGTTTATATTGTTATTTCTCTACTACCCATGTCTTTATAGAGCATAATATATGATATTCCTTTCACCTTTGAAAAGGAAGCTATACTTCTTTCCCTGAAGTTTCCTAGAAAACTTTTTCTCAAGAAAATATCAGATATCAGTTACTCTTTACTAGGAATTGAATTCCATACGTCAATGTCCTTTTTGCATAATGCTGAATGCACTCAATATGTCAGCAAATTTGGAGAACTCAGCAGACTGGAAAAGGTCAGTTTTCATTCCAATCCCAAAGAAAGGCAATGCCAAAGAATGCTTAAACTACCATACAATTGCACTCATCTCATACGCTAGTAAAGCAATGCTCAAAATTCTCCAAGCCAGGCTTCAACAGTACGTGAACTGTGAAATTTTAGATGTACAAGCTGGTTTTAGTAAAGGCAGAGGAACCAGAGATCAAATTGCCAACATCTGCTGGATCATCAAAAAAGCAAGAGAGTTCCAGAAAAACATCTATTTTTGCTTTATTGACTATGCCAGAGCCTTTGACTGTGTGGATCACAATAAACTGTGGAAAATTCTGAGAGAGATGGGGATACCAGACCACCTGACCTGCCTCTTGAGAAAACTGTATGCAGATCAGGAGACAGCAGTTAGAACTGCACATGGAACAACAGACTGGTTCCAAATAGGAAAAGGAGTACGCCAAGTCTGTATATTGTCACCCTGCTTATTTAACCTATATACAGAGTGCATCATGAGAAACTCTGGGCTGGAGGAAGCACAAGCTGTAATCAAGATTACCGGGAGAAATATCAATAACATCAGATATGCAGATGACACCACCCTTATGGCAGAAAGTGAAGAACTAAAGGGCTTCTTGATGAAAGTAAAAGAGGAGAGTGAAAAAGTTGGCTTAAAGCTCAACATTCAAAAAACTAAGATCACGGCATCTGGTCCCATCATTTCATGGGAAATAGATGGGGAAACATTGGAAACAGTGACTGACTTTATTTTTCTGGCTCCAAAATCACTGCAGATGGTGACTGCAGCCACGAAATTAAAAGACGCTTATTTCTTGGAAGGAAAGTTATGACCAACCTAGATAGCATATTAAAAAGCAGAGACATTACTTTGTCAATAGAGGTCCATCTAGTCAAGGCTATGGTTTTTCCAGTGACCATGTATGGATGTGAGAGTTGGAATATAAAGAAAGTCGAGCGCTGAAGAATTGATGCTTTTGAACTGTGGAGTTGGAGAAGATTCTTCAGAATCCCTTGAACTGCAAGAAGATCCAAGAAGTCTTTCTCAGTCCATCCTAAAGGAGATCAGTCCTGTGTGTTCATTGGAAGGATTGATGTTGAAGCTGAAACTCCAATACTTTGGCCACCTCATGCAAAGAGCTAACTCACCTGAAAAGACCCTGATGCTGGGAAAGATTGAGTGCAGGAGGAGAAGGGGACAACAGAGGATGAGATGGTTGGATGGCATCACCGACTCAATGGACATTGGTTTGGGTGGATTCTGGGAGTTGGTGATGGACAGGGAGGCCTGGTGTGCTGTGATTCATGGGGTCGCAAAGAGTCAGACACTACTGAGTGACTGAACTGAACTGAATGCAGTTCTATCAATTACTCAACAACAGATTTAAATGTTACTAAGTATTTTATTAAAAAAACAAAAAAATCTAGTAACAAGAAAGTCTTTGCTTTGCAAGTAAAATAAATAGATAAAAACACAGATATACTATGTATATATATAGATATACAAACACTCAAAACTCCATATTATAACTGTTAATCCATACAGTATAAGTATTCATACAGAGGTTGCCCAAAAGATGTATATTAGCATAAGTAGTTAAGTTCAGGTAAATTCAGTTAAGCCACTCAGACCAGTCTGACTGCTTGCTACCCATACTTCCCTGTCCATTAACAACTCCTAGAGCTTGCTCAAACTCATATCCATCGATTTGGTGATGCTATCCAACCATATCATCCTTGGTCATCCCCTTCTCCCACTGCCTTCAATCTTTCCAGGATCAGGGTCTTTTCCAAAGAGTCAGTCTTTGCATCATGTGGCCAAAATATTGGAACCTCAGCTTCAAAATCGATTCTTCCAATGAATATTTAGGATTGATTTCCCTTAGGATTGACTGGCTTGATCTCCTTGAAGTCCAAGGGACACTCAAGAGTCTTCTCCAAACCACAGTTCAAAATTATCAATTCTTCAGTACTCATCTTTCTTTATGTCCAACTCTCACATCCATACATTACTACTGGAAAAACCATAGCTTGACTAGATGGACCCTTTTTGGTAAAGTAATGTCTCTGTATTTTAATATGCTATCTTGGTCACAGCTTTTCTTCCAAGGAGCAAGCATCTTTTAATTTCATGGCTGCAGTGACTTTGGAGCCTCCCAAAAATAAAGTCTATCACTGTTTCCACTGTTTCCTCATCTATTTTCTATGAAGTGATGGGACAGATGCCATGATCTAAGTTTTTTGAAACTGAATTATAAGCCAACTTTTTCACTATCCTTTTTCACTTTCATCAGGAGGCTCTTTAGTTCTTCGCTTTCTGCCATAAGAGTGGTGTCATCTGCATATTTGATGTTATTCATATTTCTCCTGGAAACCTTGATTCCAGCTTGTGTTTCATCCAGTCTGTCATTTCATGTATTCTGCATATAAGTTAAATAAGCAGGGAGAAAATTTACAGCCTTGACGTACTCCTTTCCCAAATTGCAACCAGTCTGTTGTTCCATGTCCAGTTCCAACTGTTGCTTCTTGACCTGCACACAGATTTCTCAGAAGGCACTTCAGATGGTCTGGTATCCCCATCTCTTGAAGAACTGTCCACAGTTAGTTGTGATATACACAGTCAAAGGCTTTGGCATAGTCAATAAAGCAGAAGTGATGTTTTTCTGGAACTCTCTTGCTTTTTTGATGATCCAGCGGATGTCGGCAATTTGATCTCTGGTTCCTCTGCCTTTTCTAAAACCAGCTTGAACATCCGGAAGTTCACGGTTCACATACTGTTGAACCTTGACTTGGAGAATTTTGAGCATTACTTTACTAGCATGTGAGATGAGTGCAGTTGTGTGATAGTTTGAGAATTCTTTGATATTCCCTTTCTTTGGGTTTATAGCTCCATTGGAACTCCATCACTTCCAGTAGCTTTTTCTGTAATGATGCTTCCTAAAGCTCCCTTGAATTCACATTTCAGGATGTCTGGTTCTAGGTATGTGATCACACTATTGTGGTCATCTGGTTCATGAAGATTTTTTTTGTATAGTTTTTCTGTGTATTCTTGCCACCTCTTCTTAATATCCTCTGCTTCTGTTAGGTCCAAACTATTTCTGTCCTTTATTGTGCCCATCTTTGCATGCAATATTCCCTTGGTATCTCTCATTTTCTTGAAGAGGTCTCTAGTCTTTCCCATTCTATTGTTTTCCTCTCTATTTCTTTGCAGTGATCACTGAGGAAGGCTATCTTTTTTCTCGTTGCTATTCTTTTGAACTCTGCATTCAGATAACTGTACTTTTCCTTTTCTCCTTTGTCTTTTGTGTCTCGTCTTTTCTCAGATATTTGTAAGGCCTCCTCAGGCACCATTTTGCATTTCTTCCTCTTGGAGATTGTCTTGATCACTGCCTCCTGTACAATGGCACGAACCTCCATCCATAGGTCTTCAGGAACTGTATTATCAGATTTAATCCCTTGAATCTATTTGTCACTTCCACTGTATAATCATAAGGGATTTGATTTAGGTCATACATGAATGGTATAGTGGTTTTCCCTACTTTCTTCAATATCAGTCTGAATTTGGCAATAAGCAGTTCATGATCTGAGCCACAGTCAGCAACCAGTCTTGTTTTTGCTGACTGTATAGAGCTTCTCCATCTTTGGCTGCAAAGAGTATAATCAATCTGATTTCGGTGGTGACTATCTGGTGATGTCCATATGTGTACTTGTCTCTTGTGTTGTTGGAAGAGGGTGTTTGCTATGACCCATGTGTTCTCTTTGCAATATCCTATTAGTCTTTTCCCTGCTTCCTTTTGTACTCCAAGGTGAAACTTGCCTGTTACTCCAGTATCACTTGACTTGCTATTTTTCCATTTCAGTCCCCTATGATGAAAAGGACAGCTTTTTTATGTGTTAGTTCTAGAAGTCTTGTAGATTTCAAAAAACCGTTTAATTTCAGCTTCTTCAGCATTGCTGACTGGGGCATAGACATGGATTACTGTGATATTGAATGGTTTGCCTTGGAAATGAGCAAAGATCATTCTGTCATTTCTGAGATTATATGCAAGTACTGGATTTTGGACTCTTTTGTTGACCTTGAGGGCTACGCCATTTCTTCTAAGGGATTCTTGCCAACAGTAGAAGATACAACGGTCATCTGAATTAAATTTGCCCATTCCAGTAGTTAATTTTGGAAATGGTATAAATTAAGTAATGAGAAGAATTACATGAACTAAGCAATTTGCCTTTCAGTTCAGTCCAGTTCAGGCGCTCAGTCATGTCCTACTCTTTGTGACCCCATGAATCCCAGCACACCAGGCCTCCCTGTCCATCACCATCGCCCAGAATTCACTCAGACTCACGTCCATAGGGTCAGTGATGCCATCCAGCCATCTCATCCTCTGTCGTCTCCTTCTCCTGCACTCAATCTTTCCCAGCATCAAAGTCTTTTCAATGAGTCAACTCTTCACATGAGGTGGCCGAAGTACTGGAGTTTCAGCTTTAGCATCATTCCTTCCAAAAAGATCCCAGGGCTGATCTTCAGAATGGACTGGTTGGATCTCCTTGCAGTCCAAGGGACTCTCAGGAGTCTTCTCCAACACCACAGTTCAAAAGCATCAATTCTTCGGTGCTCAGCGTGCTTTATAGTCCAACTCTCACATCAAAACATGACCACAGGAAAAACCATAGTCTTGACTAGATGGACCTTTGTAGACAAAGTAATGTCTCTGCTTTTGAATATGCTATCTAGGTTGGTCATAACTTTTCCTCCAAGGAGTAACCGTCTTTTAATTTCATGGCTGCAATCACCATCTGCAGTGATTTTGGAGCCCCCCAAAATAAAGTCTGACACTGTTGCCACGGTTTCTCCATCTATTTCCCATGGAGTGACGGAACTGGATGCTATGATCTTCGTTTTCTGAATGTTGAGCTTTAAGCCAACTTTTTCACTCTCCTCTTTCACTTTCATCAAGAGGCTTTTTAGTTCGTCTTCACTTTCTGCCATAAGGGTGGTGTCATCTGCATATCTGAGGTTATTGAGATTTCTTCTGGCAATCTTGATTCCAGCTTGTGTTTCTTCCAGTCCAGCGTTTCTCATGATGTACTCTGCAAATAAGTTAAATAATCAGGGTGACAATATACAGCCTTGACATACTCCTTTTCCTATTTGGAGCCAGTCCGTTTTTCCATGTCCAGTTCTAACTGTTGCTTCCTGGCCTGCATACAGATTTCTCAAGAGGTAGGTCAGGTGGCCTGATAGTCCCATCTTTTTCAGAATTTTCCACAGTTTATTTTGGTCCACACAGTGAAAGGCTTTGGCATAGTCAATAAAGCAGAAATAGATGGTTTTCTGGAACTCTCTTGCTTTTTCCATGATCCAGCTGATGTTGGCAATTTTATCTCTGATTCCTCTGCCTTTACTAAAACCAGCTTGTACATCAGGAAGTTCACAGTTCACATATTTCTGAAGCCTGGCTTGGAGAATTTTGAGCATTACTTTACTAGCATGTGAGATGAGTGCAATTGTGTGGTAGTTTGAGCATTCTGTGGCATTGCCTTTCTTTGGGATTGGAATGAAAACTGACCTTTTCCAGTCCTGTGGCCACTGCTGAGTTTTCCATATTTGCTGGCATATTGAGTGCAGCACTTTCACAGCATCCTCTTTCAGGATTTGAAATAGCTCAACTGGAATTCCATCACCTCCACTAGCTTTGTTCGTAGTGATGATTTCTAAGGCCCACTGGACTTCATATTCCAAAATGTCTGGCTCTAGATGAGTGATCACACCATCGTGATTATCAGGGTCGTGAAGCTCCTTTTTGTACAGTTCTTCTGTGTATCCTTGCCATGTCTTCTTAATATCTTCTGCTTCTCTTAAGTCCAGACCATTTCTGTCCTTTATTGAACCCATCTTTTCATGAAATTCTCCCTTGCTATCTCTTTGTCTTGAAGAGCTCTCTAGTCTTTTGCATTCTGTTCTTTTCTTCTATTTCTTTTCATTGAATGCTGAAGAAGGCTTTCTTATCTCTTATTGTTATTCTTTGGAACTCTGCATTCAGATGCTTTTATCTTTCTTTTTCTCCTTTGCTTTTTGCCTCTCTTCTCTTCACAGCTATTTGTAAGCCTTCCCCAGACAGCCATTTTGCTCTTTTGCATTTCTTTTCCATGGGGATGGTCTTAATCCATGTCTTCTGTACAATGTCATGAACCTCATTCCATAGTTCATCAGGCACTCTATCTATCAGATCTAGGCCCTTAAATCTATTTCTCACTTCCACTGTATAATCATAAGGGATTTGATTCAGGTCATATCTGAATGGTCTAGCAGTTTTCCCTACTTTCTTCAATTTGAGTCTGAATTTGGTAATAAGGTGTTCATGATCTGAGCCACAGTCAGCTGCCGGTCTTGTTTTTGTCGACTGTATAGAACTTCTCCATCTTTGGCTGCAAAGAATATAATCAATCTGATTTCAGTGTTGACCATCTGGTGATGTCCATGTGTAGAGTCTTCTCTTGTGTTGTTGGAAGAGGGTGTTTGCTATGACCAGTGCATTTTCCTGGCAAAACTCTATTAGTCTTTGCCCTGCTTCATTCTGTATTTCAAGACCAAATTTGCCTGTTACTCCAGGTGTTTCTTGACTTCCTACTTTTGCATTCCAGTCCCTTATAATGAAAAGGACATCTTTTTTGGGTGTTAGTTCTAAAAGGTCTTGTAGGCCTTAATAGAGCCGTTCAACTTCAGCTTCTTCAGCATTACTGGTTGGGGCATAGACTTGGATTACTGTGATATTGAATGGTTTGCCTTGGAAAGGAACAGAGATCATTCTGTCATTTTTGAGATTGCATCCAAGTACTGCATTTGGGACTCTTCTGTTCACTATGATGGTAAATACTTTTTATGTCACAGGATTAAATTAACCATTCCTTCCACCTAGCATTTCCAGATCATCCAGCTTGAAATCCTGTCCTTTATTTGTGCTTCCACTTCCCTTGGACATCAATAAGACAATTACTTTATTTAGCCTTGTATTATTGTCTTTTATGGGGATAGCTTCAATAGTACTTGAAAACACGTTGCAATTTTTCATCATTTCTGAATTTTGTCTTATTTATGAAGATTAATTTTTTGTTTTTGAATTTTGTTTTTTAATGAATAGAAAATTATGAAATTGAATTTCACATAAAGGAATGGTTTAAATAAACTGACAGTGGATGAATAGTTTTTGACTATGTGTATGGCACCTCATGCAAAGAGTTGACTCATTGGAAAGGACTCTGATGCTGGGAGGGAATGAGGGCAAGAGGAGAAGGGGACGACAGAGGATGAGATGGCTGGATGGCATCATTGACTCGATGGACATGAATTTGAGTGAACTCCAGGAGTTGGTGACGGACAGGGAAGCCTGGTGTGCTGCAATTCATGGGGTCGCAAAGAGTTGGACACGACTGAGCAACTGAAGTGAACTGAACTGAACTGATGATGTTTGAAAAAAAAAAGTTGAAAAGATAAGACAATGAAGGATTTACTAGTAGAACAAATCACATGAGGTTATGAATTCTTATATCTTTATTTTCAGGACAAGCATTGTGTTAGTCACTCAGTTGGTACTGATTCATTGCAATCTCATGAACTCCTTTGCAACCTGCTGCTCTTGCTGCTGCTAAGTCGCTTCAGTCATGTCCGACACCACAGATGGCAGCCCACCAGGCTCCGCCGTCCCTGGCATTCTCCAGGCAAGAACACTGGAGTGGGTGGACCAGATGCCACGAACTTAGTTCTGTGAATCTTGAGTTTTCAGCCAACATTGTCACTCTCCTCATTCTTCTTCACTTTCTGCCATAAGCGTGGTATCATCTGCATATCTGAGGTTATTGATATTTCTTCTGGAAATCTTGATTTCAACTTGTGATTCATCCAGCCCATCATTTCACATGATGTATATAAATCAAATAAATATGGTGACAATATACAGCCTTGTTTGTAGTGATGCTTCCTAAGGCCCACTTGACTTCACATTCCATGATGCCTGGCTCTAAGTGAGTGATCACACCATCGTGGTTATCTGGGTCATGAAGATCTTTTTTGTATAGTTCTTCTGTGTATTCTTGCCACCTCTTCTTAATAACTTTTGTTTCTGTTACATCCAAACTATTTCTGTCCTTTATTGTGCCCATTTTTGCATGCAATATTTCCTTGGTATCTCTAATTTTCTTGAAGAGATATCTAGTCTTTCCTATTCTATAATTTTCCTCTATTTCTTTGCAATGGTCATTGAAAAAGACTTTCCTATCTCTCTTTACAATTCTCTTGAATTCTGCATTCAGATGGGTGTATCTTTCCTTTTCTCTTTTGCCTTTAGCTTCTCTCCTTTATTGAGCTATTTTTAAGGCCACCTCCATTCAGTTCAGTTCAGTTCAGTTCAGTTCAGTTGCTCAGTCATGTCCAACTCTTTCTGACCCCATGAATCGCAGCACACCAGGCTTCCTTATCCATCACCAACTCCAGGAATTTACTCAAACTCATGTCCATTGAGTCGATGATGCCATCCAAGCATCTCATATTCTGTCGTCCCTTTCTCCTCCTGCCCCCAATTCCTCCCTGCATCAGAGTCATTTCCAATGAGTCTACTCCACATGAGGTCGCCAAAGTATTGGAGTTTAAGCTTTAGCATCAGTCCTTCCAATGAACACCCAGGACTGATCTCCTTTCGAATGGACTGGTTAGATCTTCTTGCAGTCCAAGGGACTCTCAAGAGTCTTCTCCAACACCACAGTTCAAAAGCACGAATTCTTTGGAGCTCAGATTTCTTCACAGTCTAACTCTCACATTCATACATGACTACTGGAAAAACCAAGGCCTCCTCAGAGAGCCATATTTCCTTTTGGCATTTATTTTTCTTAGGGGTGGTCTTGATCACTGCCTCCTGTACAGTGTCATGAACCTCTGTCTATAGTTCTTTAGACACTTTGTCTATCAGATCTAATCCCTTGAATCTATTTGTCACTTCCACTGTATAATACTAAGGGGTTTGATTTAGTTCATACGTGAATGGTCTAATCATTTTCTCTACTTTCTTTAAGTCTGAATTTGAATAAGGATTTCTTTTTCTGAGGCACAGTCAGCTCTCAGTCTTATTTTTGCCTACTGTACAGAGATTCTCCATCTTTGGCTGTAAAAAATATAATCAACCTGATTTCAGTATTGACCATCTGGTGATGTCTATGTGTAGAGTCTTGTTTGTGTTGTTGGAGGAGGGTTTTTGCTATTACCAGTGTGTTTTTCTGGCAAAACTCTGTTAGCTTTTGCCCTGTTTCATTCTGTACTTCAAGGCCAAATTTTCCTGTTACTCTGGGTACTCTTGATTTCCTACTTTTGCATTCAGTCCCCTAAAATGAAAAGAACATCTTTTTTTGGGTGTTAGTTCTGGCACTTCTTGTAGGTCTTCATAGAACCATTCAACTTCAGCTTCTTCAGCATTATCGGTTTGGGTATACACCAGATTATGTCTATATATTTTATAGATGTTTAAATAAAATATACCTTAAATATGTAACTTTACCTGTGTAATTCATGTATATATACACAATGTCATAATCAGTTATTTGTCAATTAAAGAAAAAGACCCAAATATTAACTAATAACCCAAGTTCTGCCAGATCCAGCCTCTATGAGCAAAAAATTAAGATCATCAACCAAGACTACATTGCCCTACTCTCTGGAAGAAGATCCATTAACTAGTGAATTTTTAATACATAGTATCTCTTACATTCAATAATACAGTTACTACATATGACAAAAGATGGAATTGTATGACTAAGAACAAGATAAAATGAAGCAGACAAGAATATGACACCGATGATTTTTAGAAACAAGCAGAGAATGAGACAGAATAATAAAATAAAAAGAATAATTTCATCAGATTTTTAGATCCATTGAAATGACATTCTAAAAACTTTAGATATTTGTTTAAGATTTAATTTTTAAATCAGTTTAACAAGAGATCAGCCACATTTGAATTCAAGATTTGTAACCTGAAAATACACCAATAAATTACACCCATAGAATAGATACTGAAGCACAAGGGAAAAATGGGAACTTTATAAAACAACATTAAATACTGATGGAACAGCATATAAAAGCCTAAAATAGTAGCAATTTGAGTGCCAGAAGGATGAAAGAAAAGGGACAAGATAATATGGAATGAAAAAATTGCTGGAATCTGACTGAAGACCTCTGGTGATACATTTGAGAGTCTTTGCAAACTCCAAGCAAAAATAAGTTCTGAGAAAACTATACCTAAAGACATACAACAGTAAGACTGCTGGAAATCAAACAAATTGAATATTCTAAAAGCAGCCAGAGAAGAGTGTGCATTATCTTCAAAGGAGTGATATCAGGAGAGCAAATATTCTTTCAGCAGAAATGGAAATGTGACTACAATGGAGTGGTATTTTTTAAGTGCTAAAAGAAATAAACACCTATCTTGAATTCTAACCCAAGCAAATGGGTTTTAGCTTTTTCAAGACAAAGCTAAAATAAAATGGCTGGACTGCAACCCTGATAGTATTTGCTATCATACAGCTAAGAGAATTTGAAAGTAATTTGTTAAGACTGAAGGAAATGACCCCACATGGAAACAGTCATTTGGGATAAAGCGAACAATGGAGGGAAAAAAGTGGAATACATACAAAAAACAATGTTAATGTAAACGAAGTTACAAAATAACAGTAGTGTTTTGTGAATTTAAAATCTTACATTACAATAACTCAGAATATTGAAGAGTAAATAGAAAGAAGTATTCTGAGTTTCTAGCAGTATTACTGAAGTAACAATTTCACGTTAAACATGTAACAGATGAAAGATAAATGTTTTAATCTCTTAAATATTAAATCACACACACACATGAACGTATAAGAGGAAGGCATGGCAACCAACTCCAGTATTCTTACATGGAGAATCCCCACTGACAGATGAGCCTGGCAGGCTATAGTCCATGGGCTTGAAGAGTCAGGGAAGACTGAGTGACTAAGCACAGCACATGTACATATATCTGGGTTGGGAAGATCCCCTAGAAAAGGGAATGGCTACCCACGTCAGCATTCTTGCCTGGAGAATTCCATGAACAGGCAAGTCTGGAGGGCTACAGTCCATTGTGTTGCAAAGAGTGCAACATGACTTAGTGACTAACTAAAATAATAAACAAAACTAAATGCATATAGATGTGTGTATATAAACGTATATATATAATGTACATATGTATGTATGTATGTATACATAACAAGTTATTAGAAGGGAATATACTTTTATAAATTATGTTATTTTTTAAAATCTAAAGGCAGGCAAAATGAGGACAAATTAAATATATAAGTACACAGAAAACAGGTAATAATATGAATAATATAAAATAAACCACATACCTGTATGTTGCTCATAAAAAGAAGCAAACCCTAAAAACAAAAGAATATTAATGAATGCTGAGAAAATAAAAGAGTACAATTACATTTTTTAAAAGTAAAGAACTAATCAATTTAATTATTGATGCTTTTGAACTCTGGTGTTGGAGAAGACCCTTGAGAGTCCCTTGGACTGCAAGGAGATCCATCCAGTCCATTCTAAAGGGAGTCAGTAGTGAATATACATTGGAAGGTCTGATGTTGAAGCTTAAACTCAAATACTTTGGCTATCTGATGCAAAGAGATGACTTATTTGAAAAGACTCTGATGCTGGGAAAGATTGAAGGCAGGAGAAGAAGGGGACAACAGAGGATGAGATGCTTGGATAGCATCAACGACTCAATGGACATGAGTTTGGGTGAACTTCGGGAGTTGATGATGGACAGGGAGGCCTGGCATGCTGCAATTCATAGGGTCGCAAAGAGTCGGACACGACTGAGCGACTGAACTGAACTGATGACATTACTTACCTATTAAACAGCTGCTTATTTAACTTATATGCAGAGTACATCACGAGAAACACTGGCCTGCGGGAAACACAAGCTGGAATCAAGATTGTCAGGAGAAAAATTAATAACCTCAAATATGCAGATGACATCATGCTTATGGCAGAAAGTGGAGAAGAACTAAAAGCCTCTTGATGAAAGTGAAAGAAGAGAGTGAAAAAGTTGACTTAAAGCTCACCATTCAGAAAATGAAAATCATGGCATCTAGTCCCATCACTCCATGGCAAATAGATGGGGAAACAGTGGAAACAGTGTCAGACTTTATTTTAGGGGGCTCCAAAATCACTGCAGATGGTGACTGCTGCCATGAAATTAAAAGACGCTTACTCCTTGGAAGGAAAGTTATGACCAACCTAAATAGCTATTAAAAAGCAGAGACATTACTTTGCCAACAAAGATCCATCTAGTCAAGGCTATGGTTTTTCCAGTGGTCATGTATGGATATGAGAGTTGGACTGTGAAGAAGGCTGAGCACCAAATAATTGATGCTTTTGAACTGTGGTGCTGGAGAAGACTCTTGAGAGTCCGTTGGACTGCAAGGTGATCCAACCAGTCCACTCTGAAGGAGATCAGCCCTGGGATTTCTTTGGAAGGAATGATGCTAAAGCTGAAACTCCAGTACTTTGGCCACCTCACGTGAAGAGTTGACTCATTGGAAAAGACTCTGATGCTGGAGGGATTGGGGGCCCAAGGAGAAGGGGACAATAGCGGATGAGATGGCTGTATGGTATCACCGACTTGAAGGACATAAGTTTGAGTGAACTCCGGGAGTTGGTGATGGACAGGGAGGCCTGGTGTGCTGCGATTCCTGGGGTGGAAAAGAGTCGGACATGACTGAGCGACTGAACTGAACTGAACTGAACTGAAACAGTAGCAACAGTATCAGTAGGATCACTGGTCTTTACCAGGAATTGTCCCAGTTGAGAATAGCTACATCTAATGACCTTTAAATATGTGTTACAATTCTGAGGATAACTATAACTTTTATTTATAAGGTTGACTGACAATTCATTGTGTGCTAATTCTCCAGAAACATTGGACATCTTCATTAAAACAAAATATATTGTAAAATATCCTTGTAAAATTTACTACAAATATTACTTGTTTGTTAATGTGTTGTTATAATGTAGGAAGAGTAAGAAAGTATTAAATCCTTAAGGTATACATAGAAAACATTCTTCTGAGAAGAAAAGGAGTCTTGAAATACATATATACAGAAATTCTTGGGACTTTCCCACTTCTATTTTTGTGAAAATATCAATTATGACAGGCTAGTGCAAAATTTGACCTTTATTTGGAAGAAATCTGTCGCAAGCTGTCATTTATTACATGAGGAATTATAAATATTCTGTACTAAACAAGAACATTATCAGCATTTACACTGACTGCACATCTGCCTAGTGAGTTTCCAGTCATACCTAATATCATCCGGCTGCCTGAGTTGCCTTAGTCTTTCCCCTAAAGCAACAACAAAGGCATGAGTTTATAAAAAACAAGTTGCTTGAATATACCATCTTTATGTTCTTTCACTGATAATTTTACTTCAAATGGCATCCAGTTCAATAGAATGCATATCTTTTCGACACACATTCTTATATGCTCATTTCAAAGTGATATTGACTGATTATAGATAGAAAATGTTGTGATACTTTGATATAATCTTTGAATAAAATGCAAATTTCCGACACTTAATAGAAGACAAGACAAATAAATAAAAAGGCCATATCTGATAAAATCTAATAAAATATTTTTAAAATGTAAATAAAGTATTCCAGGACTAGTTCTACCTAATGTTTTACTTTATTTTTCACAAAATTTTTCATAACAAGGATCACAAATATAAAGAGCAATTAATAGCGGACAAAATAGATCAGTATTTTCAAACTGGATATATGTACATCTGGAAGTATATAGTGACTTTTCTATGAAATATTCAGAAAAAGATATATTTTAAAGGATACACAGATTCCTCAGTGAAGACTAGCTTGTGATCAAATGTACACTTTCTTAATTGCCATTCTGTCACTCATCCATCTCATTTATGATTGAGGAAAGCTGGATTAGGCAGAGAAAGAATTTGAATTGCAGTACAAATGCAATGGAAACCTTAACAGATGGCACATCAGAGATATCCCAAATGGAGGCAGGAAAGTTGGGTCTTTGTACCTCTGCATGGACCAGTATTTGGAAGTGAGCTGTCTCTGAGGGAGGTTGTAACTGTAGGGAAGCTAGTCCCCTCTGTGATTTTCTGCAACCATCAGTCCTGGCAGATAGTGTATGAGTGCTTTGAACTTGAAAGTAGATCTTAAATGAATGTACAATGTTCAATACAGTCTCTTTCTTGACTAGTGAGAATCAATTTCCTTTGTATAATAACTTCACCTGATCTGGGAATATGTTCTCCAAGATTCCAGCTGACTTCTTTTCTGGATTATTTATAAGGGGAACACTGACCAAAATATCTCCATCACAGCCAATCTCATGATGGCAGCTGTTAAATTTCCTTCACTATTGACTAAAATCTCTGCTAGTCTAGGTGGCTTACCTATTGAGAAGAACCCAATTTGAATACATAAGAGGCCTGAGTATTTTGATCTTCATGTTCTTCCTAGATCACTGGTGATCATTTGCTCACTAACCATCAAAATTGGGCAGAGGAAGTCAAATACTGACCCATGGGATTAATATGGTATACATTCTATTTTCCAAGCCCCCATTATATTAGAGCAATACTATTTAATCTTATGGTCAATTATCCTTATCTTTGACAGCATAATACCTCTTCTAACTGACACAGGGGCTTTTGTCACAGAGTTCAAAGTGATTCGGTGATGGCAATAGACTCCTGTAAGCATTCAACTTCTAAAAATGGCAACATCCAGAATGGTGAGATTAGAGTTTCAGGGTCAGGAAGTACAAATAATCTAGATGGGTAATTGAGAGTGAGACTAATAAGGAAAATTCATATGGCTACCACTTGGTTTCAGGCATATGTACTCTATTTAACTGAGGACACAGCACCATAAAAGGTCATACCTCTCCCATAATTCCATATGTATGTCTATTTATGAAGTCTGTGTCCCAGATTTTTCATCTTCCTGTCCCCAGGCTTAACCAATAAGCAAAGTCATTCATGCTTCTGCATAAAATAGTCTTATAGTTATTACATACTTTGCCTCTTAAAACCTGAGATAACATGTACTAGCCTGTACAATCTCTTTCAAGGTAATTCTATTCAAGGTTATCACTGTTGAATAGTTTAGCAATTGTGGTCTAACAGCATGTTAATAGCTATGATTCTCTACTTTGGGTCAGTGATAAGCTTCTCATTTCTGGACTAGCTGTTGATAATTTAGTTTCAAAATTTCATTTTAGGTTCTAATTCCTAAAAAGACTTCTACCAACTAGCGACAGCTGTGTTCCAAAGGAAACAGGCTCTAAGATTTGGATGCACAAGGTATATTTAGTAGTGTTTCCAGGAACAACACCAGGGTAATAGTAATGGTGCAGCAGTGGGAAGAATGGGAAGTTGAACTGTGATGCAGTTGCAACAGAGGCTTGAGGCAATCCCATAAGGCACCCTTCAGAGATGTCCCCAATTGAGGCATTAACCCAGATATCACCTGCAGTCTCTCCTCTTGCTCTGGAAAGCATTGGCCGCAAGATAGCACATATTAAAATACGTGTTAGCTTCCGGGAACTGCTGCAAATGAGCTCCTTTGCAACAGAATTTCTTCTTTGATTTTTCTCTTCTTAGGTCTAACTTACCCAATTTTAGTTTAGCAATTTTGCTTTCTAGTCCTCTTGTAACCTAACAGGTATCCCTTGGCTTTCATCCTACAATGCTTCTTCATCCTTAAGGAAAAAGAATAGATTCAGTTTACACTGCCTGCTTCTTTGTTTAAAGCTTTGAGCAGCCATAAATTAAATGTTTTATATTAATTATAAAAGCTGCCACACTTAATAGGCTCAATTCAATTTTAATTGAATATGAAAGGGAGACTCTCATATCAGTTCCAATGTGGAAAATTAATATGTGAATTTTAAAAATTTCTAAACCAATTTATTGACACTTATTTCAGTGAAGATAGAAATAAGAACAAATTTATATATACTCACTAATGTTGTACTGCAGTGTTTAAATAAATTCTTAAATTATGATTCCTGTTGCAATATAATGAATTATAAGTGGTGTTTCATAGAATTTCTATATTTTATGATAACTGTACTAAAATAATTGGGCTTCCCAGGTTATTCAGGAGTAAAAATCTGCCTGCCAATACAGGAGACACAAGAGATGTGGATATGATGCCTGAGTCAGGAAGATCCTCTGGAGGAAGAAATGGCAACTCACTCTAGTATTCTTCCCTGGAAAATTCCAAGGACATAGAAACCTGGCAGGGTACAGTCCATGGGAGTTATAAAGAGTCAGATATAACTGAGCATGCACAATATTAAAATAATTAAAATGTTTTAATTATTTCATGAAACAAAGTGAAAAGCAAAAACAGAAACATAAAATATGTGATTTATCAACACTTTGTAAAAAATCCCTAAAAGCATATTGCCATGAATAAATATTAATAAACTAGAGAACTATTCCTTATAAAGCTCTCCCTCAATTTAGGTTGGGGATTGGGTAAGAATCACAAGCAGTTCAGTTCAGTCACTCAGTCATGTCCGACTCTTTGTGATCCCACGAATCGCAGCATGCCAGGCCTCCCAGTCCATCACCAGCTCCCAAGGAGATCACTCAGACTCACATCCATTGAGGCAGTGATGCCATCCAGCCATCTCATCCTCTGTCATCCCCTTCTGCTCCTGAGCCCAATTCCTCCCAGCATCAAAGTCTTTTCCAATGAGTCAACTCTTCACATGAGGTGGCCAAAGGACCGGAGTTTCAGCTTTAGCATCATTCCTTCCAAAGAAATCCCAGGGCTGATCTCCTTCAGAATGGACTGCTTGGATCACTTTGCAGTCCAAGGGACTCTCAGGAGTCTTCTCCAACACCACAGTTTGAAAGCATCAATTCTTCGGTGCTCAGCCTTCTTCACAGTCCAACTCTCACATCCATACGTGATCATAGGAAAAACCATAGCCTTGACTAGACGGACCTTTGTTAGCAAAGTAATGTCTCTGCTTTTGAATATGCTATCTAGGTTGGTCATAACTTTTCTTCCAAGGAGTAAGTGTCTTTTAATTTCATGGCTGCAATCACCATCTGCAGTGATTTTGGAGCCCCCAAAAATAAAGTCTGACACTGTTTCCACTGTTTCCCCATCTATTTCCCATGAAGTGATGGGACCAGAACCCATGATCTTCATTTTCTGAATGTTGAGCTTTAAGCAAACTTTTTCACTCTCTGCTTTCATTTTCATCAAGAGGCTTTTTAGTTCCTCTTCACTTTCTGCCATAAGGATGGTGTCATCTGCATATCTGAGATTATTGATATTTCTTCTGGCAATCTTGATTCCAGCTTGTGCTTCTTCCAGCCCAGCGTTTCTTATCATGTACTCTGCATAGAAGTTAAATAATCAGGGTGACAATATACAGCCTTGACATACTCCTTTTCCTATTTGACACCAGTCTGTTGTTCCATGTCCAGTTCTAACTGTTGCTTCCTGACATGCACACAGGTTTCTCAAGAGGCAGGTCAGATGGTCTGGTATTCCCATCTCTTCCAGAATTTTCCACAGTTTATTGTGATCCACACAGTGAAAGGCTTTGGCATAGTCAATAAAGCAGAAATACATGTTTTTCTGGAACTCTCTTGCTTTTTCCATGATCCAGCGGATGTTGGCAATTTGATCTCTGGTTCCTCTGCCTTTTCTAAAACCAGCTTGAACATCTGGAAGTTCACGGTTCACATATTGTTGAGGCTGGGCTTGGAGAATTTTGAGCATTACTTTACTAGCGTTTGAGATGAGCGCAATTGTGTGGCAGTCTGAGCATTCTTTGGCATTGCCTTTCTTTGGGATTGGAATGAAAACTGACCTTTTCCAGTCCTGTGGCCACTGCTGAGTTTTCTAAATTTGCTAGCATATTGAGTTCAGCACTTTCACAGCATCATCTTTTAAGATTTGAAGTAGCTCTACTGGAATTCCATCACCTGCACTAGCTTTGTTCATAGTGATGTTTTCTAAGGCCCACTTCACTTCACATTCCAAAATGTCTGGCCGTAGGTGAGTGATCATCCCATCGTGATTATCTTTGTCATGAAGATATTTTTTGTACAATTCTTCTGTGTATTCTTGCCATCTCTTCTTAATATCTTCTGCTTCTGTTGAATGAAATCAAATAGTGTTCAGTGGTTTAGACAGGACATCTAGTATAATTTTAACTCCACCAATGGAGTATAAACAGTCAAGGGTCGCCAAGAAAGAATGAGCAAATGGGAGAACTTGAAAAATAAGTTATAAACACCTGAAAATTCAAGGAAAATAAGCTCTTAAGTTCAGTACTCAGGACTACAAAAGACAAAATAATACAATAAATTGTGTAGTAGGGAAAAATTCAATAATCCTCAGTGGGTTTGAATATCTTGTTTAGGGAACTCATAAGATTAGAAGATAGAATTCATAATCTAGTTAGCCTGTATGAGGGAAATAATTGTTGACTTTCATCTTCTAAGCTTTTAAATATTAGTGATATTTAAGAAAGGTATACTTTGCATTCACTTCCTCATATTGTTTATATATATAAACATTGTCTGTTAGGAAGATGCCATTTAAAAGCATGAGACACAGATGTATAGAACACTCTTTTGGACTCTGTGGGAGAGGGAGAGGGAGAGTGTGGGATAATTTGGGATAATGGCATTGAAACATGTATAATATTATATATTTAATGAATCGCCGGTCCAGGTTCGATGCAGGATGCAGGATGCTTGGTGCTGGTGCACTGGGATGACCCAGAAGGATGGTATGGGGAGGGAGGTGGGAGGGGGGATCAGGATGGGGAAAACGTGTATACCCGTGGCGGATTCATGTTGATGTATGGCAAAACCAATACAATATTGTAAAGTAATTAGCCTCCAATTAAAATAAATAAATTTATATTAAAAAATAAAAGCATATTATTATGTCATCTGTGGCCATTGGACTAGGTAAATGTTGCATTTGGGGAATAATTAGGTATAATCTTAGCAAAGGAATATTTAACTATATAGCATGGTACCAGTTGGGGAGTCTAGAGAGTAGTAATAGTTACTCTAAAATTTCTAGTAGCATTTTAAAAATTGGAAATAGACTTCTTTCTATGGGAAAAAAAGATATACCTTTTAGTTACACACATATAACACTAGTTCATCCCTATTTTTATGGGATAAGTGCATAGCTTCACAGTTCTGGGCTTGGGATAGAGCCAGGTATAATACTGAAAATAGTTTGAAGCCATAGACTTAATAGCAAAACCAGTTAGAATTAGTATCAGCCAAAAAAGTGGAGCTGGGTGCTGTAGAAACTTTGTTGTGTCAAGAGATAGCATACTACATGCTTGACAGTGGAGAAGTACAGAGGTGTTGAAGAGATCAAGGGTACAACAGTGAAGACACTGAGAAATGCAGAAATATTTTGCCGATAATTGTGGATATGCTATTTTTTTCCTGGCAGAATATGAACTCTGGTCTAGCTCTTTGTTCTGTAAGTATGAATGGTCAATTCACTCCCAGGCTACTTATCACCACTTATCAATTTGTTTTAAGGATAGATGATGTCTTAGGTAGAATATGGGTCAATGTGCATAAGGAATATAGACATCTCTTTAAAAGAAAATGAACATAACACCAACTCTTGACTCCTGGTACTTGAAATTAATAAACTGATGTAGCCATGACTGACATTGAATGCTGGACTTCACTGAGAAGAAATGTACCAAAAGACATAGAGAAGTTTGGATGGAGAATTTGTACCAGAATTTAGGCAAAGATTTGTTTTGAGCATAGTTTGTACATGGAAGTCCTCAACTCCAGGCCCTTGGCAGCATTGAGAAAATGTGTACATTTAAGAACTGAAAAAGCTAAAGACTAGAACTTTAGGAATTCAGATAGATTTTTGTTTCTTTGTTTCTGTATGCCAGAGACTGATGGTTTATAACACTCAGACTATCTCATATTCCTGTACCACAACATACACAAAAAGTGCAGTGACCATTGAAGGATTTAACTGTTGTAACAAAAAAGGCACGGAAACCATGCTTCCTATGGCCAATAGCACTGTCTTCAGATTACTGGAAGGCCTGGTTTAGATGATGAGATTATTTTCCAATAACAGCAGAACTTTTGGTGGCAAACATGATCACCAAGTTTCTAAGTTTTCACAAAAGAGACATGAAGAAAGACTCTTTGGATGGAGTGACACTAAGGCATTGGATTTAACATTTCCAAGAAATTATGTGACCTTAGGTCATATCTTTCGTTCATCAAATATATTATACCTCATCAGTTTAGGTAATCAGGAGAGGAGCTTGTTCCAACTTACAGTCAGAATCTGACGGTAATATGTGGCAGATTGGTATCCATTTTCTCTTATTCTCTGGTTTAACAGAACCCTGATTAATGTTTCTACCTCCAAATAATGAATTATAAGTGAATTAAGTCAATTATGCCAACCACTTTTTTATTTTTCCCAATACCCTTGGAGCTAGAGGTTGCTATGTGATCTAGTTCAGGCCTAAACTTTGTTAGATTTAAGCAGAAACCTGCTGGAAAGAAGTATCCTCTGAAATTTTTACTGTGCTGATTATAGATGAGTTGTACCTTGAACATGGTGCCTTTCTGCTTTATCCTGCCTTTATTATAAATTAAACTTCTAGAACAATAGGGAATATCCTGTAACCATGATTTTAGAGTTTAGAAAGACAGGCTCAGAGAATTGCAGAGATACTGACTCTGATATCAATGGGCCTCTAAATCCATGCCAGTAATTGTCTGCTTCAGACCTCTTATGCTTCTGTTAGCTATAACCCTATACAATAATAGCTCATACAATACCATACCTTAATAAACTTTGAAAATTTTAAAACAAAGGTTATGCATATCAAAATTACAATGAGATATCATATCATGCCAGTTGGAATGGCCATGATTAAATATCTAAAAATAATAAATGTTAGAGAGGGTGTGAAGAAAAGGGAATTCTCCTACACTGATGGTGGGAATGAAAATTGGTACAGTCACTAGGGAGAACAGAATGGAGTTTACCTAAAAGTCTTAAAAAGGAGCTACCATATCACCCAGTAATTCCTGAAAAACCCAGTTTGACAATGAATTTAAATTTCATTATGCCTTCACCTTAACCTAAATTGCCTACCCATATTTAGCACCAATTGTTTTTTAGGTCATTCAGTTCAGTTCAGTTCAGTCACTCAGTCGTGTCTGAATCTGCGACCCATGAATCGCAGCACGCCAGGCTTCCCTGTCCATCACCAACTCCCGGAGTTCGCTCAGACTCACGCCCATCGAGTCAGTGATGCCATCCAGCCATCTCATCCTCTGTCGTCCCTTTCTCCTCCTGCCCCCAATCCCTCCCAGCATCAGAGTCTTTTGCAATGAGTCAACTCTTCGCATGAGGTGGCCAAAGTACTGGAGTTTCAGCTTTAGCATCATTCCTTCCAAAGAAATCCCAGGGCTGATCTCCTTCAGAATGGACTGCTTGGATCAACTTGCAGTCCAAGGGACTCTCAAGAGTCTTCTCCAACACCACAGTTCAAAAGCATCAATTCTTTGGCGCTCAGCCTTCACAGTCCAACTCTCACATCCATACATGACCACAGGAAAAACCATAGCCTTGACTAGATGGACCTTAGTCGGCAAAGTAATGTCTCTGCTTTTGAATATGCTATCTAAGTTGGTCATAATTTTCTTCCAAGGATTAAGTGTCTTTTAATTTCATGGCTGCAGTCACCATCTGCACTGATTTTGGAGCCCCCCCAAAAAATAAAGTCTGACATTGTTTCCCCATCTATTTGCCATGAAGTGATGGGACCAGATGCCATTATCTTCATTTTCTGAATGTTGATCTTTAAGCCAACTTTTTCACCCTCCTCTTTCACTTTCATCAAGAGTTATATCATTATATATATATATATATATATATATAGACATATATATATATAATTATGCATTGTCTAATGAAATGTTTTAGATTAGTCATTGGTATATGGAACAGCTTTTTTTAAACTATATGGTAATATATGTTATACAAAATCTCTCATTTATATAAGTATCTGTGCCTTTACATTTTAAATAATGTATGTGACTAGTCATTATAATAATTAATTGACCAATTACTTAAGCTTTCATAAAGTGTTAGTTTATTATAGCTCATATATTCTATAATGATATAATCATTGCAAGTATATTACAATAATATTAATGAAGCAGGTACATAAAGACAATTTTTTCATCTAACAGTCGATATTTTTTCATTTCTAAATTTTTTTCTATTGCCCTCATTTTTATAATTAATAATTTATTGATGTCCATTGCTTTGTGAAGCTTGTCAGATACAGCTTAGAACAAATTCATTTGAACATGTAAAGGGATTATTTTAAATGCTTTGCAGAGACATATTCTTAAAAAGTTAGCATTTTAATTTTAAGAATTGGGTGTTTGAGAAGACAAAACAGCTTTTTAAGATCTAGAAATCTTGATTTGAAATAGCAAGAGCATATACCCTAGGAATTTTGGAGCACGGCTAACATAAGATTGAAAACATATTCATAGTTGCATAAAACGTCTTCCTTTTTTTTTTTTTAACTTTCACAGAGAGAAGAAACTTGAACCATGTCTGCATTGCTGTGATGTTGTTCTGTTAGTCACTCAGTCATGTCTGATACTTTGCCACCCCACGGACTATACCCCACCAGACTCCTCTGTCTATGAGATTTCCCAGGTGATAACACTGGAGTGGGTTGCCATTCCCTTCTCTAGGGGACGCTTCCCAACCCAGGGATCAAAGCTGCATCACCCTTGCAAGTGGCTTCTTTATCAGTGAGCCATCAGGGAAGCCCTCAAGTCCCTACACCTCAGTTCTTATTCCCAAAGTGAATCAGAAACAACAGAAGGTAACTTGAGGTGATTCCAAAGTACGTGGCAATTCTGACTAATTTCCAAGGTTGTAAGAGAGGGAGAGAGCAAATCATTTAGCAGGGTTTCAAGCTTTTTATTAAATGAGAGGGATAGAGGATGAGTGAGATAACTATACATATAGCATTGAGGGAAATTTTACCCACTATTTGAGAAATATGTAGGGAATTTTGAAACTTTTAGGAGGAATAGCTGAGTGCCTCATACCTATTACATTAATTAAATAAGGAGACCATTAGACTGAGGTGGCTCTAATGTAGTGGTGGCCTATGTAAACCAACAAAAACCTAATTCTGTAACTACCTCAAGTGTATGGAATAGAAGCGTAAGGATGATCTGTCACAATCAACTTAGCTTTAAGCTTTAGCCAATCAAATAATTTCCTTTCTTTGCATCTGCACCTCCTGTATATAAACCTTTCCCTTGACTACTGTTCAAGTTCTCCTAATCAAGTCAAATTTGCCACTGACCTATTGGAATTGATTTTTACTCAAACTCTTAAAAGTTTTAATATGCTTCAGCTTATCTTTTAATATACAAAAAAATAATTCTTTCTAGCCCTGACAGGGGTACCACATATTGGACATTTGGTTGTCAACTGCAGATGCAAGCAGAGTCAGACAAATACACACTAAATAGGAGGGATTCTAATCCACAGTTCAGGTCAGCAGGCCAAGGTAGTGCTAAATGTTCTAGAAGCATTGCCTTAGATGTCAGGTTTGTAAGTAAGCTCTCTGTGGACTTAGGTGTCTACCAAAGAAGGGAAGATATAAGTTTATGACTTTGGACTTCAATATTAACCAAGGGACACTGTAATTTAAATTAGAAGTGACTAAGGATGCTGGGAGAGATTGGGAGCAGGAGAAGGGGACGACAGAGGGTGAGATGGCTGGATGGCATCACCAACTCAATGCACATGAGTTTGGGTGAACTCCAGGAGTTGGTCATGGACAGGGAGGCCTGGTGTACTGCAGTTCATGGGGTCGCAAAGAGTCGGACATGATTGAGCGACTGAGCTGAACTGAACTGTAGGACCTTGAATTGGCAAGAATAAATTTTATGACTAGTAAGTAATTGAAAGCTTAAGTCCTAAAAGTCAAGTTGGGTTCAGTTATAAAAATGAAAGGAGTCAAGTCTGTACATTCTAGCATTACAGTTCTGTGTAATTTAAACCCAATGCAAAGTTACTGAGTTTTCAGTTCAGGTTGAATTTGAATAGTTCTGTCTGTGTGTATGTATGTGTGCTCGTGTGCGCTTTAATTTTTTTTTTTTAGTTTTGATTCACTTTCGAGACAGAAGAGGGTATTTTAATAAAACAATACAAAGTTTAGTCGGATAGTCTGGTTTCAGATTCATTTTATTTTTTATACCTCTAAGCATAATTATCTATGAGGTTGATGGGTGAGGGTCAGGTGAGATTAACTTTCTTGTATGTCAATTACTTTTTAAACAGATGAAGTGATACAGCATCCTGCCTGGTTATATACAAACACAAAAGAAATGTTGAATTTAGGTAAATAATTTTGAAAATGTTGTAATATGAAATTATCAAACAGGGTACTACTTTAAATTTATACAATGTAGCAGATATTTAAAACAAATGGCTCTGTTATTGTTTCCCTTTTATCTTATATGTTAGCCTTTCTATCTATCTTGGGTACCATGAACAACTTATTTCTATCTTAATATATGCTCTTCCTCTGAGAGAAATGTTTTGGCAATTGCTTAATTGTCCCTTTCCTGACTACTAGTCAACTCTACGCACCCTCTATGATTGAAAGTAGACAACATTTCCTTAAGTATGTCTTTCTATCTTCAGCAAATCTATGCAAAAAAAAAAATAGTAATTCAGTGCTCATACAGAAGCTTAGATGGTTCCTTTTGCATTAAATTAAGTTCAGAATTTGATAATGACTTTTTAATTACAGATATCTGCATTCAGTAGTAAGCACTTAGAGGCCAGGACTACTGTGTGCTTCTCCAGTTCCCAGCATGGTATACACAGTGTGCACACAGCTAATATTAATTAAATACATATTGAACAACAGATTAGCACATAAAAGTCAATGCTAGCAAAAAGATTTGTTCTACTTCTATTTTCCATTGGCTGTTCCATGGTTACTTAAGTAACAGGAGGGATTAATTATATTGAATACTCCCAATAGTTGTCATGAGACACCAAATGAATTAAATTACCTTAACTACTTTTCTGAGTTGAATGTGATCAGTATCAAACTTCTAGTCTGTGTTCATTATGTTTTGTTGAGTACCTGGTAAAAAGTGGCCTTTTATAGCTATTTGTGGACTTCAAATTACCATGAATTTAGGCCCAAATATATTTAGAATATAGTAGAAAATATATAACCCTTGCATAAATATAAATGTGATGGCATAGCTGCAGATGACAGAAAAGTTATCTAATATAATATAGACTGGGATAACTTGAATGACAGATTTTTAATGGAAATACTTTTATCACCATTAAGATACAGTCATTCCTCTGAAATAAGCTTGGTGAAAATCCACTTGTTTAATTAAGCTTTGTAGAGTAAACCCTTTGTTCACTTTGTTTTAATAGATTTTGACATGCATATATAGTGACTGTGAATTTTACCTTAGATGTCAGGAGGTTATTAACTGAACCTAATTCCTAGATGCAGTGGATTTCAGAATGGTTAATAAGAGAGAGTTTAAGCTCATACAATTCTACACCTGATAAATCTATACATCAAGTGTGACTAAAAAAAGAAAAGGCTATACTCTTTTTCACCAGTTCTCATTAGATTAGCAGAAAAGCTGAGAAAAACAGATACTTAATCAAAATGGAAGGCTAAAATAAATGTCAGAACAGAGTAAAAAAATTGTAGAAATTCAAATTGTCCTTTCAAAAGTTTTTGCACTTTCACCCTTTTCTGCTAATAGGGAGTTTAATTTGATAAAATTATTGGAATGTTACATAGTACAACCTCTTTAAATGATAAGTGCTTAATCATTTAACTTGTAAATTTTTATGAAAAGCTACGGCTAAATTGCTTTCAAAAATATGCCTGAAATAAGCAGTTTTGAGAGTTGATTATATGAGTAAAATATGCACATTATAAAATGCAGAAAAATGTGTAAAAGAAATTAAACCCATCCAAAGAACCACATTCAATGACCAGAGTACTGAATCTTGTCAAATTTCCATCTTTCTTTGTATAATATTTTGCATGACTGAAGTGTTTCATATACATAATTTGATATTATAAGTTTTCTCTTAACCTGAAAATGTGAACATTTCTAATATTATTGATGATTTTGTACACATTTTAAATGTCTCTATGATTTTATGGGTAAACAACACATTACATTAACCAATTTTCTATTGTTTTACATTTCCATGGACTTCTATTTTGTTTATATATTTTGATTGACTAATCTGAAAAACAAGAAAAGTGTTTCAATGAACATCTTTGTGTCAATAAACAATGTAAAAGACCATTAGAAATTTTAGTGATAAAAACGTTTGGAGAGTCATAAAGTCTATTTTGGCCTCAATGCTTGGTTTTAGGGTTAGCATTTCGTATTTCACTTTAGCAATGTCTCCATAATTGAAACAAAAAAAATAATGTCTAATTCAAGATCAGTGTCTATTACAATGGGATTTTCATCTTACAAACAAGAGTTAGCAAAGATGTCATTCTTGTCTTGGTGTGGAAAAAAGTACAAGCTTTTCTGTGTGCTAAGCACTAAAACAGGTTAGGAAAACAAATGAGGATTTTATATATATCCAGATGCTTCAAGGCTGAGATTTAGGCAAAAAGGAGCAGTATTACTAGATAAAGTAAACTTTCTTTGAAGACTATTGCATTCCTCAAAAAATAACAGCTTAGTATCACGGAGTGTTCAGGGGTTAACCATCCCCACGGAATAGGGAAAAACACAATCCTTCAGGGTTAAAAAACAAGAATTTTGAATCATGGGTGAATCATTAGTTAACTATGTTTGTTTCCCATTTGCTTATTGCAGGAAAACTTATGGTTTTCTTCTCCTTATGAACATATAAAACTCCTATCTTAGAATCTTGTTTGCTGAATTGTTCAGAGATACTAGCAGTCACATCACCATGTCACAAAAGGCAAACAAAAAAACTGACATCATTTCTCTGGCTCACTTTACATTCTTTTCCAATAATTTACTGGTAATTAGTATCAATATGTAGCATAATGTCCAAGAGTTTCACTCTACCTTAATTCTTTCTACATGCTTTTGGGTAGAAGTTGATAAAACAGCAAATCACCCACGAGCGAGGTAGGTTTAAACCTAAGATCTATAACTGAAATTCAGGTTTTATTAGAAAGACAAGGATAGAAGTAAATTATCTGATAGTTACTCATTTAATTCTCTGATTTTGTTTTTTACTAATTATGTGAAAACTTTAAATATGAGTGTTTAATTAGAAGGATACAGTTGAACATTTGTGGAAACCTGGCATGATACAATCAAAGGTATCATATTATTGTTTCTTGTTTTCATACAGATGACTTATAATTCTGAACTATTGGAAACTTTTTATTCTGACTCGATTGATAAAATGATTTGCATGACCTAAGAAGAGGTGGCAAAAATACACAAAATAATTGTACAAAAAAGATCTTTACAACCCAGATAATCACGATGGTGTGATCACTCACCTAGAGACAGACATCCTGGAATGTGAAGTCAAGTGGGCCTTAGAAAGCATCACTACGAACAAAGCTCGTGGAGGTGATGGAATTGCAGTTGAGCTATTTCAAATCTTGAAAGATGATGCTGTGAAAGTGCTGCACTCAATATGCCAGCAAATTTGGAAAATCCAGCAGTGGCCACAGGACTGGAAAAGGTCAGTTTTCATTCCAATTCCAAAGAAAGGCAATGCCAAAGAATGCTGAAACTAATGCAAAATTGCACTCCTCTCACATACTAGTAAAGTAATACTCAAAATTCTCCAAGTCAGGCTTCAGCAATACATGAACTGTGAACTTCCAGATGTTCAAGCTGGTTTTAGAAAAGGCAGATGAACCAGAGATCAACATGCCAACTTTCGCTGGATCATGGAAAAAGCAAGAGAGTTTCAGAAAAACATCTATTTCTCCTTTATTGACTATGCCAAAGTCTTTGATTGTGTGGATCACAATAAACTGTGGAAAATTCTGGAGGAGATGGGAATACCAGACCACCTGTCTTGCCTCTTGAGAAACCTATATGCATGTCAGGAAGCAACAGTTAGAACTGGACATGGAACAATAGACTGGTTCCAAATAGGAAAAGGAGTACGTCAAAGCTGTATATTGTCACCCTGCTTATTTAACTTATATGCAGAGTACATCATGAGAAACGCTGGGCTGGAAGAAGCGCAAGCTGGAATCAAGATTGCTGGCAGAAATATCAGTAACCTCAGATATGCAGATGATAACACCCTTAAGGCAGAAAGTGGAGAAGAACTAAAAGCCTCTGGATGAAAGTGAAAGAAGAGAGTGAAAAAGTTGGCTTAAAGCTCAGCATTCAGAAAACTAAGATCATGGCATCCCATCCCATCACTTCACAGCAAATAGATTGGGAAACAGCGGAAACAGTGTCAAACTTTATTTTTCTGGGCTCCAAAATCACTGCAGATGGTGATTGCAGCCATGAAATTAAAAGATGCTTACTCTTTGGAAGGAAAGTTCTGACCAACATAGACAGAATATTCAAAAGCAGAGACATTACTTTGCCAACAAAGGTCCATCTAGTCAAGGCTCTGGTTTTTCCAGTGGTCATGTATGGATGTGAGAGTTGGATTATAAAGAAGACTGAGCATCGAAGAGTTGATGCTTTTGAACTGTGGTGTTGGAGAAGACTCTTGAGAGTCCCTTGGATTGCAAGGAAATCCAACCAGTCTATCCTAAAGGCGATCAGTCCTGGATGTTCATTAGAGGTACTGATGTTGAAGCTGAAACTGCAATTCTTTGGCCACCTGATGCGAACAGCTGACTCATTTGAAAAGACCCTGATGCTGGGAAAGATTGATGGCAAGAGGAGAAGGGGACAACAGAGAAAGAGATGATTGGATGGATATGGGTTTGGGTGGACTCCGGAAATTGGTGATGGACAGGGAGGCCTGGCATACTGCAGTTCATGGTGTCGCAAAGTGTTGCACACGACTGAGTGGCTGAACTGAACTGAATAAATTGGTTGTCATCACACTGTCTTCATGCTAATCATGTTAACTTTCTGGGGCTCAGATATCATTTTTTAGGAAAAAGAATTAGTCTTTGCCTATAACAGAGCAATAGCACAAAATTTGTGTGTAGTTTTCTCAAGGAAACAATCTTCTGATGATGTTAGAAACATGGAACTCTGGGAGAAGGACAATGGCAACCCACTCAAATATTCCTACCTGGAAAATTCCTTGGACAGAGGAATCTGGCAGGCTACAGGTCATCAAAAAGAGACAGATACAACTTCACACTCATACTTACTTTTTGAGCTTCCAGGTAAAAAGCTCTGTGCTATGTACTTTCATCAGGGTTCTCATTTGATCTTAAAAACTCTATGAAACAACGAATGTTTTTGATAATTAACATTTTTAAATTATAAAATACAACTAATTGCACAAAAACAAAACTGTTTGTATTGCGGGTAGTTGGCAGACCTAGACTCTGAATGAGTCTCTAACTCATATGACCAGAATTATGCCTTAGTTTACTTTCCTTTTTTTTTTAGTGGTCTTATCTCCAGCATACTCCTACATCTGTTGTATCATTTCTCTATCTCATATCAAGCTTTTGGTTTCAGATGTGAATAAGTGCCTACTTCATTTGTGAACTAATTACGATTTAAATTATTATATTTTTGCAAATAATATTCAAACTGAGAGCTGCTTAAAGGCAGGAACAAACAAACAAAACAAACATGGAAATCTTAATATCGGGAGCCATGTATTCATTAAACTCCTGTGCATTTTCCCCTCTTTTTCTAGTAAGTGTTCATATTAATTGAATCATACCCATCAGAAAAATAAGGAAAATGCTTTGTGTTATTTAGTTGTATATAGCCTAATTTAAAAAAAAAAAAAAAAACAGCTTTAGAAAGTAAAAAAAAAAAATTAGAACAATTATGTATTTAAAATCAAAACTTCTCTTTCCTGAACCTTTTTTTTTTTTAATTCAAAATGCCCAGAGTGCTTTCTTGAATGAATTCTGTTTTTAAATAACAGTGTATAAATATATAATTAAGTGAAAAGAAGACAGGTGAATTACTGAGTATATTAAATGCTAATATTATTATTAAAATGTGTCTGTTACTCTCTCAGTCATAGTTACTCTTTGTGACCCCATGGACTGTGTCCCGCCAGGCTCCTATGTCCATGGAATTATCCAGGCAAGAACACTAGAGTAGCTTGCCATTTCCTTTTTCAGGGGACCTTCCCTATCCAGAGGTAGAACCCAGGTCTCCTTCATTGCAGATGGATGCTTTACCATCTAAGCTGGTAGGGAAGCCCAATTATAAAAGTATTTAAATTTAAATAGATACTTTAATGAGTCTAAGTTATCTCCTCAATACAAAAGAACTGTCAGAGATGTTAGCTTGGAGGTTAAAAATTAAGTGACTGTTTGACAAGGAAGAAAAGAGTTTTAATTTTTGCATTTTTTAATTACCTAGTTCATATATGTGTATTTATTACAATGAAATTCCAAATTTAATTTAAGTACTGAGTTTTGGGAAGGTGAAATAGCTGTAATTAACACCCAGATAATTTACTTTATAATTAGAATATAATTTACTCTTCCTGAGGCTATGTCCATAGCAGTGAAATAGATGAAACAATCCTGATAATTTCATAGATCTTAGGAAGGTAAACCAACATTATGTTCAGAAGTACTTTGGCTGTTAAGTATGAGGAGCCATCTTCATTTTTCTAAAGAAAAACCCACAAACAGTGTGCTACAAATTGAAGAGAAACCCTAAGTTTATATAATGTTCAATAATCCTACCTGACCTTTGCTCCAATGGAGACATTATCTTTCTTATACTTAAAGAAAACCTGTTCTTTGAATTGAAAGGAGATGTTATCGTAATCTTCCAAGGATGCTATCTATATAAATGTCCTTGAAAATATAGTCTGGAAAAAAGTCATTAAGTGCTTCTGCTTGCAAAGTGTGTGGACATACAAGATATATCCTGCAATACTCACGGTCAGCAAGAAAGTCAGCAAAATAGTGAAACAGTGATTAATTTCACTGTGTAGGAACAAGTGCATGCTTTTATCAACTGGGATAATGGAATCTGGGAGTTCAAAGGAAGCTTGTTATCCTTCCAAGCCTAACAACTAATTGAAATGTCTAAGTTGCTACTGTCTGGGAAGTCACGAAAGAGCCAGATAATTTTGGAGAAATTAAAGTTGATTTTATTGCTGATTGTCAGTTGTTCTTGATTAAATTTTAACAGTTGAATGTATTGGAAATGTATCTATTGTCACGAAAAATTCTAAATTTTCATTGGAAAATTAGCAGATTTTTTATGAAAATCTGTAAACATATGAATAAATATTTAAAAAAGAAAACTAAGAAATTAATAATTGCCAGTATCCTAGTCCATCAAGGAGGTAAACAAATGAATGTAGGAAAACACATGAATAGAATAATTCATAAGAATAATTTAAAAGAGGATACTAAAATATCACTTTCCATGGTTATTATTTAAAGCTAAATATTAAATTACTTTCTGAGAATTCCACTGTTTTCCCAGAAGAAATTGTGTTCTTTTAAAAATGTCCAATGAATATTCTATTTTGTTATGTATATTTTTATTTGCACTGGAAAAAACAAACATCACAGAGTCATCATTTCAGTTCAGTTGAGTTCAGTCGCTTGGTCATATCTGATTCATTACTACCCCATGAAATGCAGCACACCAGGCCTCCCTGTTCATCACCAACTCCGGAGTTCACACAAACCCATGTCCATTGAGTGGGTAATGGCATCCAACCATCTCATCTTCTGTCGTCACCTTCTCCTCCGGCACTCAATCTTTCCCAGCATTAGCGTTTTTCAAATGAGTCAGGTCTTCATATCAGGTAGCCAAATAATTGGAGTTTCAGATTCAGTGTCAGTCCTTCCAATGAACACCCAGGACTGATCTTCAGGATGGGACTAGTTGGATCTCTTTGCAGTCCAAGGGACTCTCAAAAGTCTTCTCCAACACCACAGTTCAAAAGCATCAATCTTCAGTGCTCAGCATTCTTTATAGCCGAACTCTCACATACATACATACATGACTACTGGAAAAACCACAGCCTTGACTAGACGGACCTATGTTGACAAAGTAATGTCTCTGCTTTTTAATATGCTATCTAGGTTGGTCATAACTTTCCTTCCAAGGTGTAAGCATCTTTTAATTTCATGGCTGTAATCACAATCTGCAGTGATTTTGGAGCCCCAAAAAATAAAGTCTTAAACTGTTTCCACTGTTTCCCCATCTATTTGCCATGAAGTGATGGGACCAGATGCCATGATCCTAGTTTTCTGAATGTTGAGCTTTAAGCCAACTTTTTCACTCACCTCTTTCACCTTCAACAACAGGCTCTTTAGTTCTTCTTCACTTTCTGCCATAAGGGTGGTGTCATCTGCATATCTGAGGTTATTGATATTTCTCCCAGCAATCTTGATTTCTGCTTGTGCCTCCTCCAGCCCAGGATTTCTCATGATGTACTCTGCATATTAGTTAAATAAGCAGGGTGACAATACACAGCCTTGACGTACTCCTTTTTCTATTTAGAACCAGTCTGTTGTTTCATGTCCAGTTCTAACTGCTGCTTCCTGAACTACGTACAGGTTTCTCAAAAAGCAGGTCAGGTTGTCTGGTATTCCCATCTCTTTCAGAATTGTCCACAGTTTATCGTGATCCACAGAGTCAAAAGCTTTGGCATAGCCAATAAAGCAGAAATAGATGTATTTCTGGAACTCTCTTGCTTTTTCCATGATCCAGCGGATGTTGGTAATTTGATCTCTGGTTCCTCTGCCTTTTCGAAAACCAGCTTGTACATCAGGAAGTTCATGGTTCACGTATTGCTGAAGCCTGGCTTGGAGAATTTTGAGCATTACTTTCCTAGCATGTGAGATGAGTGCAATTGTGCGGTAGTTTGAGCATTCTTTGGCATTGCCTTTCTTTGGAATTGGAATGAAAACTGACCTTTTCCAGTCCTGTAGTGACTACTGAGTTTTCCAAATTTGTTGGCATATTGAGTGCAGCACTTTCACACCATCATCTTTCAGGATTTGAAATAGCTCAACTGGAATTCCATCACCTCCAAGAGCTTTGTTCGTAGTGATGATTTCTAAGGCCCACTTGACTTCACATTTCAGGATGTCTGTCTCTAGGCGAGTGATCACACCATCGTGATTATCCTGTTTGTGAAGATCTTTTTTGTACAGTTCTTCCATGTATTCTTGCCACCTCTTCTTAATATCTTCTGCTTCTGTTAGGTCCAGACCATTTCTGCCCTTTATTGAGCCCATCTTTGCATGAAATATTCACTTGGTATCTCTCATTTTCTTGAAGAGATCTCTAGTCTTTCCCATTCTGTTCTTTTCCTCTATTTCTTGCATTGATCACTGAAGAAGTCTTTCTTATCTCTTCTCTCTATTCTTTGGAACTCTGCATTCAGATGCTTATATCTTTCTATTTCTCCTTTGCTTTTCACTTCTCTTCTTTTCACAGCTATTTGTAAGGCCTCCCCAGACAGCCATTTTGGTTTTTTGCACTTCTTTTCCATGGGGATAATCTTGATCCCTGTCTCCTGTACAATGTCATGAACCTCATTCCATAGTTCATCAGGCACTCTGTCTATCAGATCTAGGCCCTTAAATTTATTTCTCATTTCCACTATATAATCATAAGGGATTTGATTTAGGTCATACCTGAATGATCTAGCTGTTTTCCCTACTTTCTTCAATTTGAGTCTGAATTTGTTAATAAGGAGTTCATGATCTGAGCCACAGACAGCTCCTGGTCTTATTTTTGTTGACTGTATAGAGCTTCTCCATCTTTGGCTCCAAAGAATATAATCAATGTGATTTTGGTGTTGACCATCTGGTGATGTCCATGTGTAGAGTCTTCTCTTGTGTTGTTGGAAGAGGGTATGCTGTAAAAACTTTCATCAGTAACTTGGCAACTTTGGTAGCCTGCTAAGAGCAATGGATGAGAACTTCAGAGACATGAATTTGGCCTTTTGAGTTAAGAAAGTCATACAGAGAAGGAAAAATGTCATATGACATCTTTGTAGGAGGAATCTAAAATGAAATGGTACAAATGAACTTATTTACAAAACAGAAAGAGATTCATAGGCTTAGAGATTAACTTTTGGTTCCCAGGAGGAAAGACTGGGAGAAGGGATAGTTAGGGAGTCTGCAATCACATATACACACTGCTATACTTAAAAAGGATAACCAACTAGGACCTAATGCATAGCACAGGGAACTTTGTTCAATGTTATTTGGCAGCCTGGATGGGAGAGTGGTTTGGGGGGAAATGGATACATGTATATGTATGGCTGAGTCCCTTTGCTATCCATTGAAACTATCACAATGTTGTTAATTGGATATACTTCAATATAAAATAAAAAGTTTTTTAAAAAGAATATGATCAAAAAACTGAGTAAGTTAAAAATAGGAAATCTAACAGTTTAATTAACTGACCTAAAAGTAGACTTTAAGAGTGCAACATTGTGTTAATATTAAGTTAAAGGAAACACTCTTACATTCAAAACATCAGGGCTTTACTTCAATAAAGAACAGCTTGTAGAAAATGTGTGTGTGTACCTAATATGTGTGTACTTATTTGTGTGTTCAGTTCAGATCAGTTTGGTCGCTGAGTCATGTCCGACGCTTTGTGACCCCATGAGTTGCAGCACGCCAGGCCTCCCTGTCCATCACCAACTCCCACAGCTCACTCAGACTCACGTCCATCGAGTCAGTGATGCCAACCAGCCATTTCATCCTCTGTCGTCCCCTTTTCCTCCTGCCCCCAATCCCTCCCACCATTAGAGTCTTTTCCAATGAGTCAACCCTTCGCATGAGGTGGCCAAAGTACTGGAGTTTCAGCTTTAGCATCATTCCTTCCAAAGAAATCCCAGGGCTGATCTCCTTCAGAATGGACTGCCTGGATCACCTTGCAGTCCAAGGGACTTTCAAGAGTCTTCTCAAACACCACAGTTCAAAAGCATCAATTCTTTGGTGCACAGCCTTCTTCACAGTCCAAATCTCACATCCATACATGACCACAGGAAAAACCATGGCCTTGACTAGACAGACCTTAGTCTGCAAAGTAATGTCTCTGCTTTTGAATATGCTATCTAGCTTGGTCATAACTTTTCTTCCAAGGAGTAAGTGTCTTTTAACCCCCATATATATATACATATACATATATATATATATATATGTATACACATACATATACATATATATATACATATGTGTGTATATATATGTGTGTGTATATATATAAACACACATATTTTGCATGTGTGTACCTGTTTGTGTGTACATATATATATATACACACACACACATACACACATATTTTGCATTATGTGACTATCTAGAGTCTTTTTTAAAAAGAGAAATCACTTTCAAAGAGGAAATGACATGTGTAGAGCAGTTATACACTTAAAACAAACACTTTTTACTAACTCCCCCTTTTGGGGGAAGGGTTTAAAATACAACTGTTACATTAGCACCTACTAGAAGAGCGAATGAGGTAATGCATTCTTAAATACATTTATTTATTTGTTGAAACTCCAATACTTTGGCCACCTCATGCGAAGAGTTGACTCATTGGAAAAGACCCTGATGCTGGGAGGGATTGGGGGCAGAAGGAGAAGGGGACGACCGAGGATGAGATGGCTGGATGGCATCACTGACTCGATGGACATGAGTCTGAGTGAGCTCCGGGAGTTGGTGATGGAGAGGGAGGCCTGGCGTGCTGTGATTCATTGGGTCGCAAAGAGTCCAACACGACTTAGTGACTTAATGGAACTAAATACATTTATTATATACTATATAATTACTATATAATATATATTATAACATATATTATATAATATCTAATACATTTATTTCATGCAAAGGTGGGCTCCATAAAGGACAGAAATGGTAGGGACCTAAAAGAAGCAGGAGATATTAAGAAGAGGTGGCAAGAAGACACAGAAGCACTGTACAAAAAATATTTTCATGACACAGATAATCAAAATGGTGTGATCTCTCACCTAGAGCCAAACATCCTGGAATGTGAAGTCAAGTCAGCCTTAGGAAGCATCACTAAGAACAAAGCTAGTGCAGGTGATGGAACTCCAGTTGAGCTATTTCAAATCTTGAAAGATGAGGCTGTGAAAGTGTGCACTCAATATGCCAGCAAATTTGGAAAACTCAGCAGTGGCCACAGGACTGGAAAAGATCAGTTTTTATTCCAATCCCAAAGAAAGACAACACCAATGAATGCTCAAACTACTGCACAATTGCACTCATTTCATATGATAGTAAATAATGCTTAAAATTCTCCAAACCAAGCTTCAGCAATGGGTGAACCATGAGCTTCCACATGTTCAAGCTGGTTTTAGAAAAGGCAGAGGAACCAGAGCTCAAATTGCCAACATCTGTTGGATCATCGAAAAAGCAAGTGAGTTCCAGAAAAATCTCCATTTCTGCTTTATTGACTATCAAAGCTTTTGACTCTGTGGATCACAATATACTGTGGAAAACTCTGAAAGAGATGGGAATATCAGATCACCTGACCTGCCTCTTGAGAAATCTGTATGCAGGTCAGGAAGCAACAGTAAGAACTGGACATGGAACAACAGACTGTTTCCAAATAGGAAAAGGAGTACGTCAAGGCTGTATATTGTCACCCTGCTTATTTAACTTATATGCAGAGTACATAATGAAACTTTGGGCTGGAGGAAGCACAAGCAGGAATAAACATTGCTGAGAGACATATCAATGATATATGGCAAAACCAATACAGTATTGTAAAGTAATTAACCTCCAATTAAAATAAATAAATTTATATTTAAAATAATAATAAAATAACCTCAGATATGCAGATGACACCACCCTTACGGCAGAAAGTGAAGAAGAACTAAAAAGCTTCTTTGTGAAGTTGAAAGAGGAGAGTGAAATAGCTGCCTTAAAGCTCAACATTCAGAAAACTAAGATCATGGCATCCAGTCCCATATCTTCATGGAAAATAGATGGGAAAACAGTGGAAATAGTGGCTGACTTCATTTTTCTGGGCTCCAAAATCACTGCATATGGTGATTGCAGCCATGAAATTAAAAGACGCCTACTCCTTGGAAGGAAAGTTATGACCAACCTAGACAGCATATACAAAAACAGAGACATTACTTTGTCAACAAAGGTCTGTCTAGTCAAGGCTCTGGTTTTTCCAGTGGTCATGTATGGATGTGAGAGGTGGACTATAATGAAAGCTGAATGCCAAAGAATTGATGCGTTTGAACTGTGGTGTTGGAGAAGACTCTTGAGAGTCCTTTGGACTGCAAGGAGTTCAATCCAGTCCATCCTAAAGATCAGTCCTGGGTGTTCATTGGAAGGACCGATGTTGAAGCTGAAACTCCAATACTTCGGCCACCTGATGAGAAGAGCAGACTCATTGGAAAAGACCCTGGTGCTAATTACCCTGATGGGAAAACATCGAATAAAATGGTTGAATGGTATCACCGACTCAATGGATATGGGTTTGGGTGAACTCCGTGAGTTGGTGATGGACAGGGAGGCCTGGGTGCTGCGGTTCATGGGGTTGCAAATAGTCGGACACGACTGAGCAACTAAACTGTACTGAATACTATTATTACAATTACACCTCCATACAGGAATGTAATTCAAGGTGAAAAATGCTGTCAATGTTTTTGTTTTAAATGCTGGGTTGGGAGGCAAAGTGATACATAAACTGTGTGTTACATACACTCAGTGAGATACTGTTTATTATTTATTCACATTGAACATCTGTGTGTTCAATATTACATACATTTGTATATAATACAATTTCTATGATCAATTTATACCCAAAAAAAAGACATTAAAAGACTCAAAACTGTACTTCATTTATTCAGTCCTTTTCCAATATAGCTGAAGTTTCCATTGTCATTTACATTTCTCCTTCCTGTTCTGTCTGGATCTTAGTAGACAGAAACCTATACTATCTGATTAAAGTGACTTTCTATATTTTTCTTTGCCAGACTTATACCTCCACTTCTGCATCTTGTCTTTAGAGAATCAGGATGGTTATAACTTGCTGGTACTATCATGAAATGTTCTTACACATCATTGTTTGTTTATATGCTCACAACTGATTTTCTCTCAAGAGCTGTTGTGGATATGTTTTCCTGTTGTTGTTTAGTCACTTAAATCATGTCTGCTCTTTTGAGACCCCGTGGACTGTAGCCTGCCAGCCTCCTCTGTCCATGGGACTTTCCAGGCACGAATACTGAAATGAGTTGCCATTTCCTTCTCCAAGAGCTCTTCCTTCCCCAGGGGTCAAATCTGTGACTCCTGCATTGCAGATGGATTCCCTACCACTCAGTTACAGGAAAAAAAACCCTATGTTTTTCTAGAGCAGTCCAATTTTTAGTTTTTGCACCTGCTGTTTCCTTGACTAAAAATGTCTACTCTCAACTAGGTTTTTTAAAAATATTACTTTCTATTTTCTGTCTTGGCACACGGTTTTCAGGTAGTACCTTCTGCATAGACTGCCTCTTGCAGTTTACGTCCCTCTAGCCCTGCACTTTATGTTTGAAACTTTGAAAAACTTCACATGTCATTTTGGCCTAAGAAACTTGAAGAATTCCAGTTCCTCAGCAAAACTATCTTTCTTTCAATCTGTATGGTTTCCAGACACTAGTTCATTAAATCTCCCTTTTCAATCCTTTCCAACTGCTAAGAACTCATATTACATTCTAAGAGTAGTCCCATTTTGAGCTCCACATTTTCAGCATGGAGTTAAAGAGGGATAAATAACACTTTCCTCCATAATTACATTCATCAGTAGACACTACCCTGAACAGATAAAAACTAAACTATGAAAAAAAAAAACAAATAGAATGAAAACAAAAATAGTCATAAAATCCCCTCCAACCCAAAATATATAATATCCTCTCTTAACCATTTTTTTTTCCAGAAAGCAATTTTTTTTCTTTTCCTTTTTAAAAATTTTTAAACTCTTCCATGTTTGTTTCTAGAAGGTGCCAATGGTTACCTGCCACATGCAAACCTGGCTTACATGTAACAGTAGCTGGCCATCAGCTGACCAAGCCAGAGAGATACATTGGGAAGGCTCTCTTTTTCTGCTGGTACCAATAATGTCTTGCTTCAGTTCATCTACAGTGATTTTGCCTCCAAGTCCCAGATCTTAATGCTAGGGCCCATGGCAGCACAAAGCCAGTAGTGGCTGGTACTGAAGCACAGGGCACTGATGATGTCCTCACCATCTAGTGTATAAAGGTGCTTGCCTTCATTCAGATCTCACAACATGGCCTGTCCATCCTTGCCTCCAGAAGTGCAGAAGGATCCATCTGGAGAGATGGTCACAATGTTCAGGTAGCCTGTGTGGCCAATGTGGTTGGGCTTCAGGTTACAGTTTGCAAAGTTCCATGCCTTGACCAGTTTGTCCCAGCCCTAGGAAAGAATGATGGGATTGCTGTTGTTGGGCAAAAACTGACACAAGACACTCACTCTGATCGACTCTCATTCTGGAAAGTATATTTGAGATCCAACCAATCCATTCTGAAGGAAATCAGCCCTGGGATTTCTTTGGAAGGAATGATGCTGAAGCTGAAACTCCAGTACTTTGGCCACCTCATGCGAAGAGTTGACTCATTGCAAAAGACTCTGATGCTGGCAGGGATTGGGGGAAGGAGGATAAGGGGATGACAGAGGATGAGATGACTGAATGGCATCACTGACTCGATGGACGTGAGTCTGAGTGAAATGTGGGAGTTGGTGATAGACAGGGAGGCCTGGCATGCTGTGATTCATGGGGTCACAAAGAGTCAGACACGACTGAGCAACTGAACTGAACTGCAAGTATTCCATAGTTTGACAGTTTTGTATCAGGAGCCAGAGGCAATTTTCCATTTGTCAGAAAAGGCCACACTCAGCACATCCTTGGTGTGGTGCATGTTGGTGCCCATTGTGAGATCCCAGAGATAAAGAGTTTCATCCCCAGAGCCTGAGAGGGCAAACTGGCCATCTGAGAAGATTACCACTAACAAAATGAGAGTGACCCCAAAAAGCATACTGTGGGAAAACATAATTCATCTCATCTCTGGTCAGCTTCCACATAACAATGATCTTGTCCCCAGAGGCAGAGAGTATCATGTCTGGAAACTGGGGAGTAATAAGGAATCTAGGTCATCCAGTCATTGTGGCCCTTGAGGGTGCCATGCACATTATCTGTTCAGTCATGGCAATGGAGGGTATGGATGTTGTGACAGAGACAAGAATGAAGCTGGATAGCTCAGAGAGACACGCATACCTGCTCCCACCATGGCATGGCCAAACCACTCATTTTTATGTCATGTATTAGTCAAGGTTCTCCAGAAAAATAGAACCAATGGAATATATTAATATACATATGAGGAGATGTTGTAAGGTACTGGCTCACCTATTGTGGAGGCTGAAAAGTCCCACCATGTTCCATCTGCAAGCTGGGGATCTCAGAAGAGCCAAAGGTAAAATTTGAAGGCCTGAATCCTAGAAAGCTCATAGTGTGGATTCCAGTCTTGATCTAAAAGCCACAGATTCAGGATCTCTGAGGACAGTAGAAGATCCTTCTTCTAGCTCAATATGACAACAATGGAGTGAGTCAACTTCCTTTGACTTTTTGTTCTATCTGGGCCCTAAATGAATTGAATATGACCTCCTTAAGTAAATGATGGAAGACTAGACATAGAAAGCAGGTTGCCAGAGACAAAATACTATATATCATCCTGAAGTTACATCATTAGAATGGATGCTTAGTTAAGGAAAAAAGGTAAAGTACAACATTATCACTCTCTTAAACATAAACACACACACACACACACACACACACACACACAACAATATTTAAAGCAAAAACTTTAAACAAAGAAAGAAAGGAGCAGTAGAAGGAGATGCTAATAAAGTGCAGTTGGATTGTTTATGAAGGTGATATTTCTCAGGTACAGAGAACTTGTAACACTTCTCAAGTGTGACTGACATTCTGAAATTGTTGACCATGTTAAAAAGCAAACAAAACCAAAAAGTACATGTACTTGGCACTTTCTTATCGTGACTCTTCCTGCACTTATTCTGTTTCTACTATTATAATCTTCTTTAAGGTGGGAACAACTAGGCAAAGTCTGTTGGTAAATTCATAAAACCAGTATGCATTAGCAACCCAAGAAAACACTGTGAGAAAATTTATTATACATTTCTTTAGTGAGGCTCACAAGACTGAGATATTTTTTTCTCACTTCTAAATGCTATTTAGTCATGTGGCTTATGGAGAATTATGAGAGATCTAAATAGGCTTTTTGCATGCTTAAATCTAGTCATCTAGTCATACTGAATAATGATCATTATGTTTCTAGTGCATGAATAAGGTTCAAAGCTGCAGGAAGAACATTTAAAAAAATACATCTTTCTGAAAAAGATTCATTACTCCACCTTCCAATCCTCTAGTTGCATTAAAGCATAGAAGTCCTTTCTTTTTTGCATTGATGCTGGGGGAGTAGCTACTTTTAACTGCAAAATTTCTTGGCTATATCATGACCTATGAGATTTAACTGAATTAAAGTCATGCACCTCTCATTTACCATGAAATTTATGGATCATGAGTGTCAAGGACAAATAGCTAATGCCTAAATAATGATTGAGGCTTCCCAAGTGGCTCAGTGGTAAAGAATCTGCCTGCTGATGCAGGAGATAAAGTTTCATCCCTGGGGGAGGAAGATCCCTTGAAGAAGGAAACGGCAACCCATTCCAGCATTCTTTCCTGGGAAAACTCATGGACAGAGAAACCTGGAAGGCTATAGTCCAGTTCAGTTCAGTTCATTTCAGTCACTTAATCATGTCTGACTCTTTGTGCCCACATGACTACAGTACTCCAGGCATCCCAGATGATCAACAACCCCTGGAGTTCACTTAAACTCATGTCCATTGAGTCAGTGATGGCATTAAACCATCTCATCATTTGTAGTCCCCTTCTCCTTCTGCCTTCAGTCTTTCCCAGCATCAAGGTCTTTTCAAACTAGTCAGTTCTTCACATTAGGTGGCCAAAGTACTGGAGTTTTAGCTTCAGCATAAGTCTTTCCAATGAATATTCAGGAATGATTTCCTTTAGGATGGACTGGTTGGATCTCCTTGCTGTCCAAGGGACTCCTAAGAGTCTTCTCCAACAGCACAGTTCAAAAGAATTAATTCTTTAGTGCTCAGCATTCTTGAGAATCCAACTCTCACATCCATACTTGACAGCTGGAAAAACCACAGCTTTGACTGCTGCTGCTGCTGCTAACTTGCTTCAGTTGTGTCCGATTCTGTGCAACCCCATAGACGGCAGCCCACCAGGCTCCCTCATCCCTGGGATTATCCAGGCAAGAACACTGGAGTGGGCTGCCATTTCCTTCTCCAATGCATGAAAATGCAAAGTGAAAGTGAAGTCGCTCAGTCGCAACCCCATGGACTATAGCCCACCAGGCTCCTCCGTCCCTGGGATTTTCCAGGCAAGAGTACTGGAGTGGGGTGCCATTGTCTTAGATGACCCTTAAGATGACTAGATGGTAGAGTACTGTCTGCTTTTTAATATGTTAGGTTGCTCTTTTCTTCCAAAGAGTAAGCATCTTTTAATTTCATGGCTGCAATCACCATCTGCAGTGATTTTGGAGCCCCCCCCCAAAAAACAAAGTCTGACACTGTTTCCACCGTTTGCCCATCTATTTGCCATGAAGTGATGGGACCAGATGCCATGATCTTAGTTTTCTGAATGTTAAGTTTTAAGACAACTTTTTCACGCTCCTCTTTCACTTTCATCAAGAGGCTCTTTAGTTCTTCTTCACTTTCTGCCATAAGGGTGGTGTCACCTGCATATCTGAGGTTATTCATATGTTTTCTGGCAATCTCCAGCCCAGCATTTCTCATGATGTACTCTGCATATAAGTTAAATGAGCAGGGTGACAGTATACAGCCTTGATATACTCCTTTTCCTATTTGGAACCAGTCTGTTGTTCCATGTCCAGTTCTAACTGTTGCTTCCTGACCTGAATACAGATTTCTCAGGAGGCATGTCAGGTGGTCCGGTATTCCCATTTCCTTCAGAAGTTTCCAGACATTGTTGTGATCCATGCAGTCAAAGGCTTAGCAGTAGTCAATAAAGCAGCAGTAGATGTTTTTCAGGAACTCTCTTAACTTTTTCGATGATCCAGTGAATGTTGGCAATTTGATCTCTGGTTCCTTTGACTTTTCTAAATTCAGCTTGAATATCTGGAATTTCACGGTGCATATACTGTTGAAGCCTGGCTTGGAGAATTTTGAGCATCAGTTTCCTAGAGTGTGAGATGAGTGCAATTGTTTGGTAGTTAAAGCATTCTTTGGCATTGCCTTTCTTTGGGATTGGAAAGAAAACTGACCTTTTCCAGTCCTGTGGCCACTGCTGAGTTTTCCAAATTTGCTGGCATATTGAGTGTACACTTTCACAGCATCATCTTTCAGGATTGGAAATAGCTCCACTGGAATTCCATCACCTCTACTAGCTTTGTTCATTGTGATGCTTCCTAAGACCCACCTGACTTTGAGTTCTAGGATGTCTGGCTCTAGGTGAGTGATCACATCATCGTGATTATCTGTATCATCGAGATATTTCTTGAGCAGTTCTTCTGTGTATTCTTGCCACCTCTTCTTAATATCTCCTGTTTCTATTAGGTCCATATCATTTCTGTCCTTTATTGAGTCCATCTTTGCATGAAATGTTCCCTTGGTATCTCTAATTTTCTTGAAGAGATCTCTAGACTTTTCCATTCTACTGTTTTCCTCTGTTTCTTTGCACTAATCTCTGAGGAACCTTTTGTTATCTCTCCTCACCATTCTTTGGAACTCTGCATTCAAATGGGTATATCTCCTTTTTTCCTTTGCCCTTTACTTCTCTTATTTTCTAAGCTATTTGTAAGGCCTCCTCAGACTACCATTTTGCCTTTTTTTTTTTTTAATATCTTTTTCATGGAGATATTCTTGATTCCTGTCTCCTGTACAATGTCAGGAACCTTCGTCCATAGTTCATTTGCCTCTCTATCAGATCTAATCCCTTCAATCTACTTGTCATTTTCACCCTATAATTGTAAGGGATTTGATTTAGGTCATACATGAATGGTCTAGTGGTGTTCCCTAGTTTCTTCAATTTAAGTCTGAATTTGGCAATAAGGAATTCACTATCTGAGCCACAGTCAGCTCTCAGTCTTGTTTTTGAGATTGTATAGAACTTCTGCATCTTTGGCTGCAAAGAATATGATCCATCTGATTTCAGTATTGACCATGTGGTGATGTCCATGTGCAGAGTCTTCTCTTGTATTTTTGGAAGAAGATGTTTGCTATGACAGGTGTGTTTTCTTGGAAAAACTCTATTAGCCTTTGCCTTGCTTCACTCTGTACTCCAAGGCCAAATTTGCCTGTTACTCCAGGTGTTTATTAACTTCCTACTTTTTTATTCCAGTCCACTATAATGAAAATGACACCTTTTTTGGGTGTTAGTTCTAGAAAGTCTTGTAAGTCTTCATAGAATCATTCAACTTCTGCTTCTTCAGCATTACTGGTTGGGGCATAGTCTTGGATCACTGTGATATTGAATGGTTTGCCTTGGAAATGAGCAGAGATCATTCTGTCCTTTTTGAGATTGCATCCAAGCACTCCTTTTGGACTCTTTTGTTCACTATGATGGCTACTCCATTTCTTCTAAGTGATTCTTTCCCACAGGAGTAGATATAGTGGTCATCTGAGTTAAATTCCCCCATTCCAGTCCATTTTAGTTCACTGATTCCTAAAGTGTTGATATTCACTCTTGCCATCTCCTATTTGACCATTTCCTGGGGCCAAATTATGGTGCAGGTAATGAAGATAATGGTGACCTCCCTCAAAGTTCCCATGCATGTACTACTACACTCAGTGCCCTCAACCCTGCAGCAGGCCACTGCCGACCCATACCTCCACTGGAAACTCCTGGACACTTATAGGCAAGTCTGGGTCAGTCTCTTGTGGGGACACTGCTCCTTTCTCCTGGGTCCTGTTTGTGCCCATCACATGTTTTCCCAGTACTGTGTAAGTTCAGGCAGCTCTATGGTGGTGTTAATGGTGACCTCCTCTAAGAAGGCTTATGCCATACCCAAGTCTGCTGCACCCACAGCCCCTGCCCCTGCAGTAGTCCACTGCTGACCCATACCTCCACAGGAGACACTCAAACACAGTTCTGTCTCAATCTGTGGGGTCTCTGGGTCCTGGGGTACAGTCCATAGGGTCACAAAAGAGTTGGACACAACTTAATGACTAAACACCACCACCACTAAGTAATGCCTATTTTTTTAAGAGGAACTAAAATACATACTCATATACGTATAAACAAACACATATGGGTACATGCACACAGATTCCCATGGCAAGGTATCAGAGAGTTTTCTTAGAGGAAAGAAAATAGAAAAATCTCAGCCCAATATTAGATTTTTGGAATTTTCACAATTATTTGAAATATGCATAATGACATTATCATTATTCATTTTCACTTTGTCGATTTAATTTGGGAATTATTTTGTTTTGTTTAAAATATTTAATTATTCACTGCAATGAAGAACAACTTCCAGTTGGAAAGAAATTGCAATATATCAGAAATGATAGACATCTATAGCCAAAAGTAACTGCACACTCTCTGAGAGGCCTGCAAATGTATTAATATCTGAAGGAACAACAGAAGAGACTACAATAAATCATTTGTTACTTCAGAGTAAAATTACCTAAATTCCTGGTATATTTTGTATATTTCACTGGCTTCCACTGCTATTAATAATTTTTTTATTTCCCCCATTAAATGAAGTCATATATAAAAAATTCTTGTATAGATATACATATATATATAATTTTTATACAGATGTATATAGAGTTTATAAATTTTTTACTGGTAATAGTAACTAAGGCAAAAGTCTGTTTGAAAAACAGCGTGTGTAGAATCTTTGATTGATTTATTTGATTTTGGTCTTGTTTAGATTTTCCCCAATTTTGAGGCACTTAAACTTTAGTGGGTATATTACAAAGGTGTAAGGATATATGGGAATTTTTGTTTCTATTTTACACTAATAAATACTGAAATGAAAATTAAATGTGTTTCTGTTTCCAGAAAGAAATATAGCATAAATGTAAAACTGAGAGGTGAACAGTTATGAACAAAATTTATCATGGGCACAATAAAACCTATGATACTCATGTGCATTATTATGTCAAATTGCCTATAACAAAACCAGTTTTTGTTTGTTCTGTTTCTCAGCAAAACTGACATTAAATTCTTGCTTTAAGGTAGCAACTTTTCAAACCTACAGCCCCATTTAATAATAATGTTTTTGCTTAATGTACTATAGTTTGGTATGGGCGTGGGTTCTTTAATAAATTACGTGCATAATCCTGTAAATAAATATCCAGTGTTTCAGAACTAATGGTAATAGGCTATTTAGCAAGAAAATATTCATTGGACATGACTCTACACTTTTCATGGTCTCCAAAACTAATTCATTACCAATGAGTGCAGAATTTTCATCACAAAGATAGTCAAAAGAATGTGTCATTATTTCTAAAACAGGAAAAAAGTACGCATCATGGGTACTTGAGAAATACTTTTCAGTGAGACACAGTTGTTTTGGATAAGCATATCAATTCAGTTCAAGTCAGTTCAGCCATTCAGTCGTGTCTGAGTCTTTGCAACCTGATGAATTGCAGCACGCCAGGACCCCTGTCCATCACAAACTCCCGGAGTTTATCCAAACTGATGTCCATTGAGTCGGCGATGCCATCCAAACATCTTATCCTCTGTTGTCCCCTTCTCCTCCTTCCCTCAATCTTTCCCACCATCAGGGTCTTTTCATGAGTCAGCTCTTCACATCAGGTGGCCAAAGTACTGGAGTTTCAGCTTCAACATCAGTCCTTCCAATGAACACCCAGGACTGGTCTCCTTTAGGATGGGCTGGTTGGATCTCCTTGCAGTCCAAGAGACTCAAAAGTCTTCTCCAACGCCACAGTTCTAAAGCATCAATTCTTCTGAACTCAGCTTTCTTTATAGCCCAATTCTCACATCCATACATGACTACTGGAAAAACCATAGTCTTGGCTAGATGGACCTTTCTTGACAAAGTAACCTCTCTATTTTTTAATATGCTGTCTAAGTTGGCCATAATTTTCCTTCCAAGGAGTAAGCATATAGTCTTCCCATATTTTGAAAAATAAGAATATTTTACATACTTTTACTTTGGAATGTATTCCAAATAATTAGTTTCATGGGTTATTTTTTTCTACATTATATTCTTATTCAACTTAAAATAACTTGATTAGTATTCTGTTTCTACACTACATTGATATATTTGACATCCTGATAATATGCTATAAAGAAATATAAATATGTATATTCAGTTATTCTTTACCACAAATTGCAAAGTTCATTTTAATATTACCTATCTTTTGGTTTCACCTAATAAGAAAAATTCGTTCTTAATAATTGAGAAGTGTAAAGTGAAAATGTTAGTTTTTAAAAAGGAAAAAATGTTCTCCGGAGGAGATTTGGAAAGTCTGGAAAAATACTAGAGTATAATTTAGTCTCTTTTTATTATGTCTCCCAAGAGCTTAGATACTTTGCTGCTTTCACCCAAAAAAGTTTACATCCAAAGCAATAACCCTCATCAACTTTTCATCTGCATTCCAGTTTGTACATTTGTAAAGTTAAAAACAAGTCTAAAGCAAATAACCTAAGATTTTTGGTACTATTATCAACTAAGGAATAATTGGTGTAAGAAATTTTTAAGGGAAGGTTTGTGCCAGTTTAGTAAAAGGGAGAGAAATAGGAAAAGGTGATGCAACTGGCGTTAAGCCTGAGGAAAATGTACTAGTGGAGGACCCCTGCCCAGGTCAAGAATTGCAACCCAGGCACCAGAACAGAAAGATTTCAGCTCTTTTCCTTGTTATGTCCCCAGCTTGTTATGAGAACCTAAGTAAGATATATAATTTGCCTCAAATTCTTCATCTGTAAATGTGATAACTGATCAGATTCACAGAATTTTAACTACTGCCCATGATTTGACTTCCCTAGAAATGACTCTAGGAATATACAAGGCGTATTAATATTTTGCACAAAATAGGTAAATCTTTTCTATTCACCAGGCTACTAACTTAAAGTATTGTGGATAGAGCATTTAATCCACTTGCATTTAAAGTTATTACCATGGAGGTTCCAGAACTCTAAGCTGGAGGATGAAGTTCGGCACAATGATTGCTAGTAAATTTATCTTTGTTGACACTTCTTCTCTACCTGTTCTTTCTTCCTTTGCTATTTCCTAACAATTCCTTTCTCCCTTATTGATCTCAAGTTGCCCTATTCTTTTATCTGCCATAAGAAATAAATTTAAATAAATGAATGAATAAAATGAATCATCTGATGATTCACATCTAGCTTTAAATGATAATTTTTCATTTAGTCCAGTCAAATTTGCTGTTTGAAGAAAACTAAACTGAATGCAAAACTAAAGAGTGAATGCAAAATTGTTCAATTTTGGAAACAAGAGCATCCAAGTAAGAGAAATACTATTTTACAAGATTCATGGATTAGTAACTTTTCTCCCCATGCAAGTATTTGTCTATTCTGCCAATCTCATAGAGGTGGCATCTTTGTTCTCCGAAGGTCTGACAATAGTCTGACCTTATTTTAACTTATATTAAGTTCCTGACACATCTTTTGTAACACTTTGCCCCTATTCATTTTTTTAGGGCACTGTTTGTTTGTTATTTGTTTTTTAACTTTTTGTTTTTATTTTTTAATTTTTATTTTATATTAGAGAATAGTTGATTAACAATGTTGAGTTAGTTTCAGATGTACACAGCAATGTGATTCAGATGCATATATATATATATATATATATATATATATGTTTCCACTCTTTTTCAAAATTTTTTCCCATTTATGTTATCACAAATTATTGATCAGAGTTCCCTATGTTAAACAGTAGGTACTTGAGGCTTATCTATTTGAAATGTAGCAGTGTGTACATGTCAATCCCTAACTCCCAATCTATCCCTTCCCCTAACACTCCATAACCATTATTTTGTTTCTCTAAGTCAGTACCCCCTATACTTTGAATCTGTGTTACTTGATAGCCTCTTTATTTGACAGTAACTTTATAAATTGTAATTATAAAAAGTATAATTTAAATTGTAAATTGAAAGTTTTGTAAAGTGAGAAGGGAAAGATAAACCAATCTTTCCTGTAGTATTATTATTCACTGTTAACAAAATGAATTATTTACTACTGGTAAACTGATGTGGCGCTTCCCAAGAAGGGGGCTTCCCAGGTGATGCTAGTAGTAAAGAACCTGCTTGCAAACGCAGGAGACATAAGAGATGCAGGTTCAATCACTGGGTCAGGAAGATCCCCTGCAGGAGGGCAGGGCAACCCACTCCAGTATTCTTGCCTGGAAAATCCCACGGACAGAAAAGGCCAGCAAGCTACAGTCCATAGGGTCTCAAAGAGTCGGACACAATTGAAGCCACTTAACATGCACATACACAGCACGAAATAGTGTATAAAACATTTATCATTATATTGATATATGCTGCATAACCAATTATATTCCTAACCAGAAAAAAATCCATTTTAACTAGACTATTTAACTAACTACAAGAACAAAATTTTTTCACTTATAACTTTGAATATCTGAATATTGCAGAAGTTTCCATAGACTACCTTCAAACTCTTCCCTTATAGCTCACTTGGTAAATGATCTGCCTGAAGCATAGGAGACACGGATTTGATCCCTGAATTGGGAAGATCCCCTGGAGAAGGAAATGGCAACCCACTCCAGTATTCTTGCCTGGATAATCTCATGGACAGAGGAGCCTGACAGCTAAAGTTCATGGGCTCACATAGTCAGACATGACTCAGCAACTAAACCACCACCAAGCTTTATAAATTTTAAACTCTTATTTCTCTTCCATGACCCACACACTTCCAGTACCAGGTGCTTAGGGGCATGCTGATATATTTACATACATATATAAATATATAGTTTCTGTATGTCTATGTCCTGAAGCATATTGCACTAGAAGTATGTAGATATGAGTAGATGTTCATTTAGAAACTGTGTATATATATACATTGAAGTGAGCTCGCTCAGTCCTATCCGACTCTTTGCGACCCCACGGACTGTAGCCCACCAGGCTCTTCCATCCATAGGATTCTCCAGGCAAGAATACTGGAGTGGGTTGCCATTTCCTTCTCCAGGGGAACCTCCCGACCTAAGGATTGAACCCGGGTCTCCCACATTGTGGGAAGGTGCTTTACCCTCTGAGCCACCGGGGAAGCCCATTATATATGTATATATGTGCATATGTAGATAATTTCTATATGAAAAGTCCCAATGCAAGTATAGACTGTATACAGATATGCATATATATATATGTGTGTATAAACATGAATATATGTGTGTGTGTGTGTGTGTGTGTGTGTGTGTGTATGTTGTTGCTAAGTTGCTAAGTCATTTCAGTCGTGTCCAACTCTGTGTGACCCCATAGACGGCAGCTCACCAGACTCCCCCGTCCCTGGGATTCTCCAGGCAAGAACAAGGGAGTGGGTCGCCATTTCCTTCTCAAATGCATGAAAATGAGAAGTGAAAGGGAAGTCGCTCAGCCATGCCCAACTCTTCACGATCCCATGGACCGCAGCCTACCAGGCTCCTCTGTCCATGGGATTTTCCAGGCAAGAATACTGGAGTGGGATGCCATTGCCTTCTCCGATATGTGTGCATAAGTATATGTAAATATAATTTCATATACATGAATAATAGTTTAAAGCGGGGATTTTCCATTCCTCACTGGAATCAAATTAGGATAAACCTGATGTAGAATATGTTCTAATCTTTCCTTACCAAGCACTAAGAAATATTCAAAAAAATTTAGTTGAAAGATCAAGTTGCATTAGGAATTGCCAGATCTGGCATGCCTGAAATCACCCTGAGCAGAAAGCTATGTATTCCCAGGCTTTATATCTACAGATTCTTTCACACGAAGTGTTGCATGAGGCCTTTGTAAAACAATGTTCCAACAAAATTTTACTTACAAAAATAGATGATGGCATGAATTTGAAGAGATTTAACTGCTGTTTTATATGATTATGAAATCAGTATAAAGCATGTAGATTTATAAAAACAGAAATATTATTTTGATATTTTTATTTGTTACACATTTCATCTAATTACATAAGCAATGGCATCAGTTTTACAGACTGAAAAATGGCAATATAGAATGTACATCAATGGGAGATAATCATTTAATCAGTGCCCTGATAAACGTTTTGCAAGTTCTAAAGACATAAGGAGAAAGGATAAAAAGCTGATAACAAAATGGAGAGATGTTAAGTAAGATACAAAAAAAAATAGAATATTAGATGTTATAATTTTAGCTAATATGTTTTCAAATTATGTTGGATTAGCCAGGCCATTGCTGGGAAATAAGTCAAAACACACCTAAAAATTTCACAATGACTAGAATATTGAGATACTTGTCAAAAAAAGTGGATCAAATTTTTTAAGCCATAACTTTATGGCTAATTATATCGTTTGCTATATTGCCAGAAATAACAAAGAGTGGCAGCCTTAAACTGTAGGATCCAAGAGAAAATCAGGTATGATGATGTCTATTCCATATTATTCCTTTGACTAGAAAATATGTAGATGTAATGCTAATAAATGCCCAAAATTATAATCTAAGACATCTTAAATTATCAAAAATATGATAAAGATTAAATATTATTATTATGATTTATATAAGTGTATTTTATTATATTTGTTGTTGTTCAGTCACTTAGTCATGTCCAACTCTTTGTGACCCCATGGACTGTAGCACGCCATGCTTGCCTATCCTTCGCATGTCCAGGAATGTGCTCAACCTCATGTGCATTGAGGTGGTGATGCCATCCAACCATCTCATCCTCTATCGTCCCCTTCTCCTCCTGCCTTCAATGTTTCCCACATTATAGTTTTTTTAATTTCAGTGAGTCAGTTCTTAGCATCAGTGGTCAAAATATTGGAGATTTAGCCTCAGCATCCAGTGCTTAGCCATCCATCCTTAGCATCCATTCTTAGCCCAGTGCTTCCAATAGTCAGGGTCGATTTCCTTTAGGACTGATGCTGGGGTCCTGCCCCGGTGGATCCAGGGAATTTGAAGGGGAGATGGCGTAGGAGAGGAAAATTTATTTATTTAGAAATATAAAAGAAATTAAGAAGAAATAGTATAGTAGGAAAATTTAGTGGAGAAAAGAGGCTGAATAACTTGGTTTACTGGATAACAAATAAAACCTCAGAACAAGAGATTTGCACCATCTACACTGGGCCACTGGAGCCCGTTTGAATATCGGAGAGTGCCCCGCCTTGGGTTCCCTCTCTCCTGGATCTTAGAAGCCAGGGCAGGTAAGTATACATGGTGAGCCTCCCCGCTCCAGATGGGAATTCAGCCTGAAGATAGAGTAAAGAAGACATGGGGCAAACCAGTCTAGTGACTGGCCCATCCTCTATTGTTATAAAGGCTTTTTATACCTTTTTTGTACATAGAGATCAATGGATAATATAAAATTTTGCAATGTCAACAGCCTTGACTCTTATTGAAACCAGGCTTTCTCTCTGCATACCTAGTTGTATACATAAGTCTTAGGTGAGGTACATCATCTTCTGGCCAGAAGGCCAATTAAAATTTTACAGCCCTTTTCTGATAAGGGTAATAGTGTTGTTCTTCCCAAAGTCTGGTGCCACTCTCAGAAAGCACTAAATAAAGTTACATTCTTACATAACAAGGATACAACATTTTATAACAAGAAAGTGGGGTACAGTGATTTATAACAAAGAGAAAATTAATTAACTCAAAAGTTTAGCATTGCTAACATCAAAACTACTATATTCCTATTTCTGCATCCCAATTACATTGATTAATATCCTCCCAGGTGCCTAAAAGATAAAGGATATGGAGGCCTGGTGGCAAGCATTAACTCAACAAACTCTTCACCAAACTAATTTTTAGCTCTAAAAGGCTCTATATCTTTAAGATGTTTTAAGCTTTGTGCCTCTCATGGTTGGGGGCTGTAAACAATCCATAAGTTGTAAAAACCAGTCAGATAAGTTAGAAACCCATCAAAGGGATTTTAAGCAGAGATATTCTTTTTATATGCAGGAGACTGTTAACTGGAGCTCTGAATGAACTCTTTCCAGAGAAAAGGTGGTAATGTCAGAAGCGTATAGTATAGCAGACAGTAAACAGACAGATTTTGGTTTCAGGGTAGATACTCAGACAGAGGACCCCTTGAGACCTGACTTGCCTTGCCCATCAGGCCTCTCCGCATGACCTTGTCATGGGTGGGATCTCCTGTGCTGGCTCCCAGCAGACTGACTGGTTTGATCTCCTTGCCGTCCAAGGGACTCTCAAGAGTCTTCTCCAAAATCACGGTTTAAAAAGCTCAATTCTTCTGCGTTCAGCCTTCTTTATGGTCCAACTCTCATATCTGTACACGGCTACTGGAAAAACCATAGCTTTGACTAGATGGACCTTAGCTGGCAAAGTATTGTCTCTGTTATTTAATATGCTGTCTAGGTTTGTAATAGCTCTTATTTCCAAGGAGCAAACGTCTTAATTTCTTGGCTGCAGTCCCCATCTGGAGTGATTTTGGAGTTTCAAAAATAAAGTCTGTCACTCTTTCCAATGTTTCTCCATCTATTTGCCATGAAGTGATGGGTTCTGGTGCCATGATCTTTGCTTTTTGAATGTTGAGTTTAAAGCCAGCTTTTTCACTCTCCTCTTTCACTTTCATCAAGAGGCTCTTTGGTTCTTCTTTGCTTTCTACCATAAATATGATGCTATCTGAGTATCTGAGGTTATTGATATTTCTCCCTGCAATCTTGATTCCAGCTTGTGCTTCATCCAGCCCAACATTTCACATGATGTACTCTGAATATAAGTTTAATAAGCAGGGTAAGGACATACAGCCTTGACAAACGCCTTTCCCAATTTTGAACCAGTCCCTCATCCAATGTTTGGTTCTAACTGTTGCTTCGTGACCTGCATACACATTTCATAGGAGGCAGGTAAGGAGATTTGGTATTCCCATCTCTTTAAGATTTTTTTTGTATTGTTTTATTATATAACTCTAAATGTTGCTAATTATTTGTGTGGTTTATGAACCCAGTCTATTTTATTAATGGCAATTATCTATTTTTAAACACAGTCAATAAACATTTATTCATGTGTTCTTTTAGTAGTGGAGATGATGGAATTCCAGTTGAGCTATTTCGAATCCTAAAAGATGATGCTGTGAAAGTGCTGCACTCAATATGCCAGCTAATTTGGAAAACTCAGCAGTGGCCACAGGAATGGAAAAGGTCAGTTTTCATTCCAATCCCAAAGAAAGGCAATGCCAAAGAATGCTTAAACTACCGCACAATTGCACTCATCTCACACGCTAGTAAACTAATGCTCAAAATTAGCCAAGCCAGGCTTCAGCAATACGTGAACCATGAACTTCTAGATGTTCAAGTTGGTTTTAGAAAAAGCAGAGGAACCAGAAATCAAATTGCCAACATCCATTGGATCATTGAAAAAGCAAGAGAGTTCCAGAAAAACATCTATTTCTGCTTTATTGACTATGCCAAAGCCTTTCACTGTGTGGATCACAATAAACTGTGGAAAACTCTGAAAGAGATGGGAATACCAGACCACCTGACCTGCCTCTTGAGAAATCTGTATGCAGGTCAGCAAGCAACAGTTAGAACTGGACATGGAACAAGAGACTGGTTCCAAATAGGAAAAGGAGTACATCAAGGCTGTATATTGTCACCCTGATTATTTAACTTCTATGCAGAGTTTATCATGAGAAACTCTGGGCTGGAAGAAGCACAAGCTGGAATCAAGACTGCCAGGAGAAATATCAATCACCTCAGATATGCAGATGACACCACCCTCATGGCACAAAGTGAAGAGGAACTAAAAAGCCTCTTGATGAAACTGAAAGAAGAAAGTGAAAAAATTGGCTTAAAGCTCCACATTCAGAAAATGAAGATCATGGCATCTGGTCCCATCTCTTCATGGGAGATAGATTTGAAAACAGTGGAAACATTTTCAAACTTTATTTTGGAGGGCTCCAAAATCACTGCAGATGGTGACTGCAGCCATGAAATTAAAAGATGGTTACTCTTTGGAAGAAAATTTATGACCAACCTATATAGCATATTGAAAAGGAGAGACATTACTTTGCCAACAAAAGTCCGTCTAGTTAAGGCTATGGTTTTCCCAGTAGTTATGTATGGATGTGAGAGTTGGACTGTGAAGAAGGCTGAGCACCAAAGAATTGATGCTTTTAAACTGTGGTATTGGAATAGACTCTTGAGAGTCCCTTGGACTGCAAGGAGATCCAACCAGTCCATTCTAAAGGATATCAGCCCTGGGTTTTCTTTGGAAGGAATGATGCTAAAGCTGAAACTCCATTACTTTGGCCACCTCATGCGAAACGTTGACTCATTGGAAAAGACTGTGATGCTGGAAGGGATTGGGGGCCAGAGGAGAAGAGGACAACAGAGGATGAAAAGGCTGGATGGCATCACCGACTCATTGGACGTGAGTTTGAGTGAACTCCGGAAGATGGTGTTGGACAGGGAGGCCTGGCGTGCTGCCATTCATTGAGTTGCAAAGAGTCAGATGCAACTGAACTGAACTGAACTGAACACTATTGGTATATAAATCCTAGTCCTAAGAGAGATAACATTCTACCTGAAGTTTCAGGAAAGAATGAAAACTCATAAAGTGATCATCTATGTGTTTCAGATTTTACAATCACCTTTTCAAGCTCATATTTTCATTCATGTACTTTTCTCTTAAGAACAGTGTTTCTGAATGTCCAGTGACAGACTCTCTACCATATTTACTCCACAGCACACTTTATTATTATTTCTGCAGCTTGTATACCCTTTATGCAAATAGAAGTAATATGAAAATTGACTGTGTTACTGAGTTAATTTTATAGAATATAAATTAGTTTCTTCATAAGATTTGCATCAGGTACCAATTTATTAACATATTAATAATTTCAATGGATTTATAAAAATGGCTTTCAGTATTAGTTTTTAGTGATCATTTGCAATTTTATTCTGTATATATTCTTTACCAGTTTAGTGTACATATTTTTGGTTTATGACTTTTTAAATATATAGTATTCCCCCCCCCCACTGCTTAAGTCCACTTCTTTTTATTTCCTGATCATTCTATTTTAGAAACCTATGTCTATATGTATTCGATTTTAAAATTTACTTCCATTCAACAAGCAATATTGGACTACATAATGAATTGAGTTTCTCTGACAATGAATTTCTAAGATTTTGTGCAGGGGGGTTATTAAGAGATAAAATATATTTCAGATCTTCCTAAAATGAATACTTCATTTATCTAATAGGTGGTTTGCTTGCTTAAGACACCCTTTCAATTTGTACCACTTGGTAATATACCCACCAGGAGACAGGTTGGCCTTCTAGCCCTAAATATATTTAATGCTTTCTTCAGCCCCCAGCATCCACTTTCCCTAACCAGTTGGGGCATATCTTGTAAACAGAATAAATAATTAGCTCCTTAACAGCTTCTTTCTTGGGACATGAATTTTTAATCACTTAAGTGCAACATGGCAGAATGAGTGAACATATGCCTATATTTTCCTAAGAAAATAATGATCAGAATCACTATTCTCAGCAGGGCTCTATAAAAAAAGGGAGAGAGATTTAATGGAGTCTGGTGACCTCAGGACACTAACAGTAACCAAGAATGCAGTTAGGTTTCTTGGAAAAAAGCTGGCTTCCACATTAAAAAACAGTATCCGTAAGCCAGATATCTCTTCAACAAATTCCCTTTTAAGTCTGCCATATTAGCAATCAAAAAGATCAGGGCTTTACTTACAGTGTGATATATTTTAATAACATGTCTTGTCTCTTAGGCTCATGTCTTACCAAAATATAGTAAGTAAAATGAGACATAATTCTAACACAAGTTATTTCAAAACTTGAAACCTGATCATAGAATTGTTTTACCTATTTTTCCAATAATAGAATTGTTCATTTCTTTCACAACTATAAATTTTCAACTTCTCTTTGCTTTCTAGCAGTTAAAGTGATATTGCAGAAGAATAATATCGTAAGTCACACTAAAGAACCAATTAGTTTTTTTTATTTTTTGTATATGATTTATGCAAACAGATTTTAGTATGTCCTGAGATATTAATCACAAATTAAGTCCACATGCCCCAATTTTAAAGTGTTACAGTTCTTTTTTGTCTTATTAAAAAAAAAAAAAAAACATTCAATGAGGTTGCATAGGCTATGCCCTTTATTAATTCTTGCACTTTTTCAAGGTATTGGACCTTATGATTCACTCATTTCTTTCTTGAGGTGTCACATCTGAACTACTCAGCAGAAACACATTTTTAAGCTGACAGTGTACGTATTTATGTTGATATATGGCAGGATATTGTAATTATTCTCCAATTAAAATAATTCAATTTATTTTTTTTAAAGGGCAAGAGAGATAAACTTTCGTTTCCTACTCCCCTCCCCTTTCCTCCCTTCCTTCCATCCTTCCTTTTGAATTCAAAAAGAAAGAATTTTCAATACAAACCATTAGCAAGACCTGTGGTTGGATACCATTATGTTACTAATGGATCCACAGTGCAATGTGACACCACTTGTGATTTCCATTGGGAGGACATGCACATAAAACACATGTTTATTTTAAGTCTAAAAGGGTATACTAATGGTTTCAGCACTTTAGCGTTAAGTAATGAAAAAAATTCCCGTTTTGATAGGAAACGTGTTGTAATGTAATCCATGTTTTCAAGGGATAATAGGGTCATTTCTCTCTTTATTGGAATGGTGCTGAAGTTTCAGATTAGATTCATGAATTAACGAAGCATGGACATACTTGTAGTTTTCTCCAGTTAACTCTTACCTCATCTTCTGTCATAAATGCATCTGGAGACCTCATTCTCACAATCTTCAACGAGACACATGGGTGTCTACTGCATTGGGTTAATGTGTTTATGATTTATTACATCATTGCAGAATTTGTTGGTTTATTTGCTTTATTTTATTTGAATATTAGATAGTAGCTAAGTCCTATCAAGATATATTACTTTTTAAAAGTAAATAAAAGAAGACCCTGATTCTTAAACTTGGTGGAAACTTTCAAAGCATCAGATTAGGAAACAATGGTCTTGTCAGTTTACTCAAGCTTCCTTTCTTGAATCTACTGATTGACTAGCTAACCTATTTCTCTTATTTCTACTTTTTCTCATTTTGTTTATTATTAGCAGACTAAGCCATGGCAAGAAATGATACAATTTAGGACTCAGCTAGTGTTAATTGTACATTTAAGATTGTGAAGGAAATATTTAAATTAGATGAGGATACACTGCTTCCAGTTTGATTTTTAGAAACAAGAGACCATCAGCAGGTGACACCAGAGAATAATCAGTAAAATAAAATAAAAATTCTATCAGTCTTCACTGCTTCCCAGGTGCTTGCTACCCAAGCAGGTCAGGAGACAATAATAAGAAAATAGACCATTCATGAAGTTCCCATTTCCTTAGGAGACAAGGTTGTAAAATTGTTCATTTCAAGGATAAACTTTCTATTCTTCTCCCTTACAAATTTAGTCTTTACTGAGAACACTTACTGGTGTGGCTTCAAGAATCACCCTAAAACTCATATTAAGTCTAAACAAAATATGGCACTTAAAGCTCTTAGGAAGACTGTATGTGCCCGGAAGCCATCAGATGCTATGTTGAATACTGCATGTTTTGCAGTATGGTGTGACAACATGGATGCTTCAGTTCAGTTCAGTTCAGTCGCTCAGTCGTGTCCAACTCTTTGAGATCCCATAGACTGCAGCATGCCAGGACTCCCTGTCCATCATCAACTTCCAGAGTTTACCTAAACCCATGTCCATTGAGTCGATGATGCCATCCAACCATCTCATCCTCTGTCATCTCCTTCTCCTCCTGCCCTCAATCTTTCCCAGCATCAGGATCTTTTCAAATGAGTCAGCACTTCATATTAGGTGGTCAAAGTATTGGAGTTTCAGCTTCAACATCAGTCCTTCCAATGAACACCCAGAACTGATCTCCTTTAGGATGGACTGATTGGATCTCCTTGGAGTCCAAGGGACTCAAGAGTCTTCTCCAACACCACAGTTCAAAAAGCATCAATTCTTCAGCACTCAGCTTTCTTTATAATCCAACTCTCACATCCATAGATAACTACTGGAAAAACCATAGCCTTGACTAGACAGACCTTTATTGGCAAAGTCATGTCTCTGCTTTTTAATGTGTTATCTAAGTTGGTCATAACTTTCCTTCCAAGGAGTAAGCATCTTTTAATATCATGGCTGCAGTCAACATCTGCAGTGATTTAGGAGCACAAAGAATAAAATCAGCCAGTGTTTCCACTGTTTTCCCATCTATTGGCCATGAAGTTGTGGGACCAGATGCCATGATCTTAGTTTTCTGAACGTTGAGCTTTAAGCCAACTTTTTCATTCCCCTCTCGTTTTCATCAAGAAGCTCTTTAGTTCTTCTTTGCTTCCTGCCATAATAGTGGTGTCATATGCATATCTGAGGCTATTAATATTTATCCCAGCAATCTTAATTCCAGCTTGTGCTTCCTTGAGCTCAGCGATTCTCATGATGCACTCTGCTTATTAGTTAAACAAGCACAGTGAAAATATACAGCCTTCACATACTCCTCTTCCTATTTGGAACCAGTCTGTTGTTCCAAGATCAGTTCTAACTGTTGCTTCCTGACATGCATACAAATTTCTCAAAAGGCAGGTCAGGTGGTCTGGTATTCCCACCTCATTCAGAATTTTCTGCAGTTTATTGTGACCCACATGGTCAAAGGCTTTGGCATAGTCAATAGAGCAGAAATAGATGTTTTTCTGGAACTCTCTTGCTTTTCCCACGATCCAGTGGATGTTGGCAATTTGATCTCTGGTTCCTCTGCCTTTTCTAAAACCAGCTTGAACGTCAGGAAGTTCATGGTTCATGTATTGCTGAAGCCTGGCTTGGAGAATTTTGAACATTACTAGCATGTGAAATGAGAGCAATTGTGCATTAGTTTGAGCATTCTTGGGCGTTGCCTTTCTTTGGGATTGGAATGAAAACTGACCTTTTCCAGTCCTGTAGCCACTGCTGAGTTTTCCAAATTAGCTGGTGTATTGAGTGCAGCACTTTCACAGCATCATATTTCAGGATTTGAAATAGCTCAACTGAAATTCTATCACCTCCACTAGCTTTGTTCAGACCAAGTTGACTTTGTAAGGCCTACTTGATTTTGCATTCTAGGATGTCTGGCTCTAGGTGAGAGATCACATCATTGTGATTATCTTGTATAGTTTTTCTGTGTATTCTTGCCACCTCTTCTTAATATATTCTGCTTTTGTTAGGTCCATACCATTTCTGTCCTTTATCAAGCCCATATTTGCATGAAAGTTTCCCTTGTTATCTCTAATTTTCTTGAAGAGATCCCTAGTCTTTCCATTCTATTATTTTCCTCTATTTTTTTGCATTGATCACTGAGGAAGGCTTTCTTATCTCTCCTCGTTATTCTTTGGAACTCTGCATCCAAATGGGTATATTTTTCCTTTTCTCCTTTTCTTTTTGCTTCTCTTCTTTTCACAGCTATTTGTAAGGCCTCCTCAGACAGCCATTTTGCTTTTTTGTATTTATTTTTTCTTGGAGATGGTCTTGATCCCTGTCTCCTGTACAGTGTCACAAACTTCCATCCATAGTTCATCAGGAACTCTGTCTATACAATCTAGTCCTTTAAATCTATTTCTCACTTCTATTGTATAATTTTAAGGGATTTGATTTAGGTCATACTTCAGTGCTTAACTGCTTGCGTAGATGCTTAGCTGCTTGCAAATCAGATATTAAGTGACTATAGAATATACTATGCTGCAAAGGGATGACTTCCATGGGTGGATTTTTATTAGGATTTAATAATAATTAAGTACTGTTATTGATGCGCACAGCTTCTTGAATAATCTTTGCCCATCTTCACTAGCTACAGAGTTCAGTGAGCAGATTCCATTCATGTGTGCCAAGCCCTTTGTGCACAAGTATATCTTTACCAGTCATTTCAAAGAGCTATTATAAAAGGCAATGATTTTACTAGGGATATTCTTGGCTATACTGTCTTCTATTATAATATTCTGTCTTAAATCTATCTTATTTTTCTTTTGTTCCAATATTTTGTCACAGATAATGAGCTTTTGTGCTATGCTTAGTTGCTTATTCATGTCTCACTATTTGCAGCCCCACGGACTGCAACTTGTAGGCAGCTCTATCCATAGGGATTGTCCAGGCAAGAATCCCAGAGTGGGTTGCATGCCCTTCTCCAGTGGATCTTCCCAACCCAGGGATTGAACCCAGGTTTCCAGCATTGCAGTGGATTCTTTACCATCTGAGCCACCAGGGAAGGCCATGGTGAGCATTAGGCAACCATTAATTTGTGATTGAATTTTTACAAATATTGTTCATATCATATTAGCTTGCCACTTGTTACCAAGACTATTAAACAATCTTAAAGACTTTATCAAAAGTAAATTTTAAAAGTCTTGCCACTTCAGGACACCAAACATTTTCCCCAAACTTATTGACTTTAATACACTTGAATAGGGAATTAGAACAGTAGAACTTCTAAATACATTAAAATTTAATTAAAAATTATATTTTCCCTAAAGTTGTACTATTTTTTTCCTAACTATAAACTACCTGAAAAGAAACAGCATCATGGAGGTCTGTTGTTATTCAAAAAATTCCAAGCTAATAATTACAGCATTTCTGGTTTTTGCTGTTCCAATTATTTAAGCATTCAGAAATGTTTCACCTGTTTTCCTCAATTATCTCTGAGGTAAGTACACAAAGCAGACATCACACACACACACACTAACACACACACACACTAAGTAAACTGAGACACAGAAGGGGTATGTGGCTTGTCAGTGATTAAGAGCTTGCTTTCAACAATACTGGAATAAATTCACACCTCCTTTTGCAATTCTCCTGTTCTTTACATTTGACTTTATTTTCCATGTTAACACTGCAAGATATTGTCTGTAGCAATTTAAAAAGTTTTATATGTTCTAGGCATTAAATGTAGAACGATATGGATTGCCATGCAGCCTACATCTAATTTTAGTTTTTTGCTTAAAACTCATTCAATTGCTCAGAAGTTCTCATCATTTTTAAAATGTAATGATTGAATGATTCTGCTTTAAGTGGCAAAAATAGTTAATTTGGACACATACTGATAAGAAAAGGCAATGAAAAACAGTAATAGGGCAGTCAATGCCAATTGAAATAAAACAAGTGTGCCAGCAATTGGAATGCCATATGGAAAAATGAAGCCTGGTTTCATAACCAGGGTGGAGAAAAATCTGTCAAGGGTTATTTTTGTTGCATGCTCATGACTGATAAATTGTGCTAATTACTAAAAGAATAAGGAGTTAACTAAGAATGGATTTATTGTGATAGAAATGGAATATGATAAGAATAGCAATACAGTTTAGGAAATCTATAGGTGTTAGTTCAAGGCTTTGCCTTTTTTTTTTTTTTAATCTCCTTAGAACTGGCAGGGGGAAAATTAAACTTTGTTTTGTCACCATTAAAATATACTTAAATCTGTCTTTTCTACATATGTAGCACAGAAATACCAGAAATGTTGAGACATTTAATATAAATTTAATTCTGTGTTTCACATAAATAAATAAATATGGGGTAAGGCAATACATTATATGACCAGAATTTGGGGCAATATCTGTTACATTGTTCTGGAGACTACTACTTGCTGCACACCTCCAGTCATATATAAGACACTTTTCTTTTCTTTCTGCTTCTGTTTTTGTTATTGCTGGCTTTTACACAGAACATAGGAGAAATAGTTAAGCTTTAAAGTCCAGACTAATGTGGATGCATTAATTTTAGACTCACATTTCCATTTGCCACCTTTCACTCCAATTTAGGTCTAATGTAATCTAAAACAATTAATTTTGCAAAGAAACCATGAACACTCTTTTAAGTGCTAGGTTTCAGCAGGTTGTAAGAGGCAGATTTAACAGAACAAAGACATAAAAGCTACTAAGCAAACAGTTCCTCTTTTTTAATAGACATGAATTAATAGACAAAAGGTTATAACCTATAAACTTGAGTATTAAATGAAAGCAGCATTTCAGATATGCTAAAGCTCTGGCTTGATTTACTTGGATAACTCATGAGATTCATTCAAGGAAAACTGTGTTGTAGGAGCAGTCCTAGAATTAGCTTGTTTAAAAAAAAATTATCTAAAATATTTTAATTTCCTAGAATTATCATATATTCTCCACTAGATTTTCTGAACATATCAACCTAGAAAAACTTTTTAGAATTTCCAGATGGACTGACTGACCTAGCCTCAGTGATTTATAATCAACTACCCTTCTTCAAAGTCAGTGATTTCAGACAATTAAAGATCTGTCTTAGCAGGCTTGATGTCTTCAAGGTTATTTATTTCACAGAGTTGGAGCACTGGCTGCACAGGCCCAATGGAGTTAATGGAGTATCAGACCATTTTAATCTGTCTGCTGAGATACCTGTATGCCAGTCAAGAAGCAACAGTTAGAAATGAACATGGAACAATTGACTGCTTCAAAACTGGGAAAGGAGTAAGACAAGGATGTATATTGTCACTCCGCTTATTTAACTTCTATGCAGAGTACAACATGCAAACTGCAGGGCTGGATGAAGCTGGAATCAAGATTGCCCAGAGATAGTAACAACCTCAGATACCCAGATGATACCACTCTAATGGCAGAAAGTGAAAAGGAACTAAAGATTCTCTTGATTATATTAAAAAAGAGAACAATGAAAAAGCTGGCTTATAACTCAACATTAAAAAAAAAAAAAAAAACGAGATCATGACATCAGGTCCCATCACTTCATGGCAAATAGAAGGGGAGAAAGTGGAAAGAGTGACAGACTTTATTTTCTTGGGCTCCAAATCACTGTGGATGGTGACTGTAGCCATGAAATTAAGATACTTGCTCCCTGGAAGGAAAGCAATGACAAACCTAGACAGCATACTAAAATGTAGAGATATTACTTTGCTGAGAAAGGTCCATTAAGCCAAAGCTATACCCCTGTGCTTGATTTTAGATACAAACTTAACTCAGGTGTGAGAGAGTGAAAGTCGATTAGTCATGTCTGACTCTTCATGATCCCATGGACTCCATATCAGAATACTGAAGTGGGTAGCCTTTCCTTCCACCAGGGGATCTTCCCAACTCAGAGACTGAACCCATGTCTCCCACATTGCAGGTGGATTCTTCACCAGCTGAGTCACAAGGGAAGCCCAAGAATACTGGAGTGGGTAGACTATCCCTTTTACAGCAGACCTTCCCGACCCAGGAATTGAACCCAGGTCTCCTGCATTGCAGGCAGATTCTTTATCAACTGAGCTATCAGGGAAGCCCAGCATTATTATTTCTGGCATTACATTTTGAGGGGATATTTTGAACATCCCTCCACTTTTTTTTTTCTTTTTTCTGTGTTAGCTTACCTACTGCAGAGATGCAGAGAGTGAGGGCTCCACCACTGCCTCACTCTCCTCATTGCTTTAGCTCACTACCTTTCACCTATGGTAATAATATTGTAAAAATTTCCTGTTGGCAAGCCCTTCAGTGGCAGACATGACACAGCTTTAAATCTGATAGAATGCTGCTGAAAACTAGGGTAAAATGTGCTGTTTGAGAAAGTAAATGAAAGGGACCATTGTCAATATAGAACTTCAAAACAAAGCAGTTACAACTTAGATAAGGTGCACAGTTTTGAACTATTAAGTTTTGGAATCCTGTATTCAGGTGACTCTAACTTAAACACATCGTACAATATGTATGCAATTGTATCCAATGAGCTGCATATCAGAAAGCTTGATTACTTGTTGTCATTTTCCTTTTTTTCCACTCATATTTATTTTTGGTGGTAGATGTACATGTGTGTCTCTAAGAAGTGTACTCGTTTTTAATATTAAGCAGGTTATTTACCATGCAGCCTGTTTTATTTGGATGTAGAAGCTGCTTTTTGGAGCAATACCAGCTTTATCATCATACCAGGTTTAATAAAAATCAAGTTACACTTGTCAAAGAATTTGTAGAGCCCTGTACAAAATTAAACTGCAGAGTTCAGTGAAAAACTAAGGAGTTATTATTAGATGATTCTCTCCCACGTTCAATGAGACTAGGCCTAGTTGGCATTACAGTGGCATCATCCACATATCTGAGGTTGTTGATGTTTCTCTCACCTATCTTGATTCTGGCTTGTAACTCATCCACCCAGGATTTCTCATGATGTGCTCAGTGTATAGATTAAACAAACAGGGTGACAGCAGACAGCCCTGTAGTACTCATTTCTCAATCTTGAAACAATCAGTTGTTCCATACGGGGTTCTAACTGTTGCTTCTTGACCCGCATACAGGTTCTCAGGAGACAGACAAGATAGTCTGGCATTTCTATCTCTCTAAGAGCCTTCCACAGTTTGTCATGATCCACACAGTCAAAGGCTTTAGTGTAGTTGATGAAATAGAGATAGATATTTTTTTCTGAAATTCCCTTGTTTTCTCTATCACCCAGTGTACATTGGCAATTTGATCTCTAGTTCCTCTTCCTTTCTAAACCCAGCTTGGACATCTGGAAGTTCTTGATCCACATAATGTTGAAGCTTAGCATGCAAGATTTTAAGCATGACTTTATTAGCATGGGAGATGAATTGAATTGTCTAATGGTTAGCACATTCTTTGGTACTATCCTTCTTGGGCATTGGGATGAGGATTGACCTCTTCCAGTTCTGTGGCCATTTCTGGGTCTTCCAGATTTGCTGACATAATGAATGAAAAACCTTGATGGCATCCTACTTCAAGGACTGGAATAGTTCTGCTGGAATTCCATCACATCCACTAACTTTATTAATAGCAGTGCTTCTTAAAGCACACTTGACTTTCAAATCCAGAATGTCTGGCTCTGAGTGACTAACTACACCATCATAGTAATCCGGTTCATTAAGATTTTTATTATACAAGGCTTGTATGTAGTCTTTCCATCTCTTCTTGATCTCTTCAGCTTCTACTAGGTCTCCACCATTTTTATCCTTTATTGGGCCAATCTTTGGGCAGAATGTTCCCTTGATGTTTCCTCAAAAGATCTCTAGTCTTTCCCCTTTTGTTGTTTTCTTCTATTATTGAACACTGTTCATGGAACATTTTGAGAAGGAAATGGCAACTCACTCCAATATTTTGCCTGGAGAATCCCATGGACAGAGGAGTCTGGCAGGCCATGGTCCATAGGGTTGCAGAGAATTGGACATGACTGAGGTGAGTAGGCACATTCACTGAAGAAGGCCTTCTTGACTCTTCTAGCTATTCTTTGAAACTCTGCTTAATTGGATGTACCTCTCCCTCACTCCTTTTTTTTCACTTCTCTTCATTCTTCTGCTAGTCATAAAGCCTTCTCAGATAACCACTTTGCCTTCTTGTTTTTCTTTTTCTTTGGGATTATTTTGTTTTCTGCCTCCTGTACAATATTATGTTGAATGAAGATAGTGAAAGAACCAGCTGAAGACTAAACATTAAAAAAAAAAAAAAGCTAAGATCATGGCATCAGGCCCCATTACTGCATGGCGAATAGAAGGGAGAAAGGTGGAAATAGTGACAGATTTTCTCTTCTTGGGCTCCAAAATCACTGCGGACAGTGACTGCCTCCATGAAATCAGAAGACAATTGCTTCTTGGCAGGAAAATGATGATAAACTTAGACAGTGTATTGAAAAGCACAGATATTACTCTGCTGAAAAAGGTCTGTGTAGTCAAAGCTATGGTCTTCCCAATGGTCATGTAAGGTTGTAAGAGGAAAACTGTAGAGAAGACAGAACATTAAAGAACTGATGCCTTCGAGTTGTGGTGCTGGGGAAGACTCCTGAAAGTCTCTTGGACAGCAAGGTGATCAAACCAGGCAATCTTAAAGGATATCAACTCTGAATATTCGGACTGATACTGATACTGAAGCTGAAGCTCCAGTATTATGGTCATCTGATGTGAACAGATGACTCACCACTGAAGAAGTCTCTGATGCTGGGAAAGATGGAGGGCAGAAGGAAACTAGGGTGTCAGAGGATGAGATAGCTGGATGGTATCACTGATGCAACAAACATGAATTTGGGCACACTCCAGGAGATGGTGAAGGACGGGGAGGCCCAGTGTGCTACAGTCCTTGAGGTCACAAAAAGTCGGGCACAAATGGGTGACTGAACAAGTCCTAGATGCCATCTTATCTTATTATTAGATGTCATTTTATCTTATTACTAGATGTTCATAATTAGAATAGCTTAGCATTAACATTTAAAAATATATCTAAAGTGTAGTGTTAACTCTTTCAGTATATTACAGGTCCTCTAGAATATTATTGTTCATTGTAAAAACATTTTACTTTTATCAGAATTCTATGGAAAATTTCAAAGAGAAGGCAGGTACATCCATGGTTAGTCCACACCTATTCTTCCTTAACTAGTTTTCACATGTTAATAAAACTCAGTGATAGAAGAAAAACAGTAGAAGTTAAGATGTATGGAAATACTTATAAAAACCTACCCTACCAGGCTGAAGCAAATCCAGTTGATGAAAGTTTGAGTACATACTCCTCTATATACATTTAATTCTTTAAAATAATTTTTTAAATTTCATATTGACATATACTTGATTAACAATATTGTGTTAGTTTTAGGTGTACAGCAGAGAGATTTATTTATCCTATACATGTATCTATTCTTTTTCAAATTCTTTTCCCATTTAGGTTATTACAGATAATTGAGTAGAGTTCCCTGTACTATGTAATATGGCCTTGTTGGTTATCTATTTTAAATAAAACAGTATGTAAATACTAATTCTAAATTCACTATCTTCACATCCTCCCCTCCCCTCATCATAACCAGACTAATTTCTAAGTCTGTGAGTCCATTTCTGTTTTGTAAATAAGTTCATTTCTATCATTTTTTTTAGATTCTGCATATGAAAGATATCATATGATATTTGTCTTTCTTGGTCTGACTTACTTCACTTAGCATGATAAATTTCAGTTCATCCATGTTGCTGAAAATGGCATTATTTCATTCATTTGAATGATTGAATAATATTCCATTGGACAAATCTTTAGCCATTCATCTGTTGATGGATATTTAAGTTGCTTTCATTTCTTAGCTATTGTAAATAGCACTGTAATGAACACTGGATAAAATCCTTTTTTAAAAAAAATTTTATTGGAGTATAGCTAATTATCAATGTTGTGTTAGTTTCTGCTGTAGAGCAGAATGAAGCAGATTACATATATATATATATATATATATATACACTCTTTTTTAGATTCTTTTCTTTTCTCATATAGACTATTATAGAGTATTGAGTAAAGTTCCATACACAGTAGGCCCTTATATGTCATTTATTTTATATACAGTAGTGTGTATATACGTCAATCTAAATCTAATTTAGCCCCCATCCTCCTTTTTACCCCAGGCATTAATAACTGTCAGTTTGCTTTCTACATCTGTGACTTTATTTCTATTTTGTAAATATGTTCATCTGTATCATTTTTTAGATTCCAAATATAAGTGATATCATATGATATTTGCCTTCTGTCTGAAAGTCTTCACTTAGTATGATAATCCCTAGGCCCGTGCATGTTGCTGCAAATGGCATTATTTCATTCATGTTTATAGCTGAGTAAAATTCCATTGTATACAAGTACCAAGTCTTCTTTATCCACTCATCTGTCCATGAACATTTAGTTGTTTCTATGTCTTGATACCACTCCAATGGCAGAAAGTTAAGAGGAACTAAAGCGCCTCTTGATGAGAGTGTAAGAGGCGAGTGAAAAGCTGGTTTGAAACTCAACATTCAAAAAACTAAGATCGTGGCATCAGGTCCCATCACTTCATGACAAATAGAAGAGGGAAAAGCAGAAGCAGTAACAGGTTTTATTTTCTTGGGCTGTAAAATCACTGCAGTTGATGACTGCAGCTATAAAATTAAAGGACACTAGCTTTTGGAAGGAAAGCTACGGCAAACCCAGAGAGCATATTAAAAAGCAGAGACGTTACTCTGCCAACAAAGGCCTGTCCAGTCAAAGTTATGGTTTTTCCAGTAGTCATGTACAGATATGAGAGTTGGACCATAAAGAAGGCTGAGCACCAATGAGCTGATCATTTTGAATTGTGGTGCTGGAGAAGACTCTTGAGAACCTCTTGGACTGCAAAGAGATCAAACCAGTCAATTCTAAAGGAAATCTACCCTGAATATCCATTGGAAGGACTGATACTGAAGCCGAAGCTCCAATATTTTGGTCACCTGATGGAAAGAGCTGGCTCATATGAAAAGGCCCTGATGCTGGGAAAGATTGAAGGCAAAAGGAGAAGGGTGCAATGGAGGATGAGATGGAGGATGAGATGGTTAGATAGCAGCAGTGACGCAATGGATATGAATTTGAACAAACTCTGGGAGACAGTGGAGGACAGAGGAGCCTGGTATACTCCAGTCATTGGGGTTGCAGAGTCAGACATGACTTAGCAAATGACCAGCAAAAACAACTTGTTTTGATTATTGCAAATAATGGTACAGTGGAATGTATGTATTTTTTCAAACTGAAAATTTCTCTGGATATATGCCCAGGAGTGGGATTGCTCATTCATATGGAATCTCTATATTTAGTTACTTAAGGAAGCTGCATACTGTTCTCCACAGTGGCTGTACCAGTTTACATTCTCACCAACAAAGTACAAGGGTCCCCTTTTCTCCATACCCTCCTCAACACTTATTGTTTACAAACGTTTTAATGATGGACATTCTGACAGTTGTGAAGCGATATCTCATTGTAGTTTTAATTTGCATTTCTCAAATAATTAGCTATGCTAAGCATCGTTTCAAGTGCCTCTTGGTCAACTGTTTAAGTCTTCTTTGGAGAAACTTAAGTCTCCTTTCCACTTTTTTGGTTGGGTTGTTTGTTTTTTTCTATGAAGTCACATGAGCAGTTTGTAAATTTTGGAGATTAATGCCTTGTTAGCCACACTGTTTGCAAATATTTTCTCCCATTCTGTGGATTGTCTTTTTGTTTTGATTATGGTGTCCTTTCCTGTGAAAAAAGTTTTGAGTTTAATTAGGTCCCATTTGTTCATTTTTATTTCCATTTCTTTAGGAGATTGTAAAAGATAGTGCTGCAATTTACATTAAAAAGTGTTCTGCCTATATTGTCCTCTAAGTGTTTTATAGTATCTTAGTATCTAATATTGGATTTAGGATTTTAATCCATTTTGAGTTTATTTTTGTGCATGTTGTTAAAGAATGTTTTTGTTTCTTTCTTTCTTTTTTTTTTTTTTTACATGTAGCAGTCTGGTTTTTCCAGACCATTTATTGAAGAGACTGTATTTCCTCCATTTTATAATCCTGCCACCTTAGTTTTAGATGAATTAACCATAAGTTTATAGGTTTATCTCTAGGATGTTTATCCTGTTTCATTGATCTATGTGTCTGTTTTTGTGCCAGTACCATACAGTTTTGTTGACTGCAGCTTTGTAGTCTGTAGTCTCTGAAGTCCAGAAGCCTCATTCCACAGCTCCATTTTCTTTCTCTAGTTCACTTTGGCTATTCGAGGTCTTTTGTGTATCCATACAAATATTAAAACGTTTTCTAGTTCTGTGAAAAATGCCAATGATAATTTGATAGTTCTATAGTGAATTTGTAAATTACCTTGAGGAGTACAGTCATTTGGACAATATTGTTCTTCCAATCCAAGAACAGTGTATATCCTTCCATCTACTTATGTTATCTTTGATTTCTTTCAATATCTTATAGTTTTTGGAGTACAGATCCATTATCACCTTAAAATACTTATTCCTAAGTATTTTACTATTTTTGATGTAATGGTAAATGGGATTTCTTAAAAATAATTTTATTTATTTATTTAAGCTCTGCTGAATCTTTGTTGCTACATTGGCTTTTCTCTGATTGCAGCGAGTGAGGGCTTCTCTCTAATTGCAGTGTGTGGACTTCAAATTGCAGTAGTTTCTCTTGTTGCAGAGAGCGGATTTAGGACACATGGGCTTCAGTAGTTGCAGCATGTGGGTGGCCCTTGGGATCCAGAGCAGAGGGTTAATAGTTGTGGTGCATGGGCCTAGTTGCTCCACAGCATGTGGGGTTTACACAGATCAGGGATCAAACTCATGTCTTCTGTATTGGCAGCCTGATTCTTTACCACTGAGCCACCTGGGAAGGCCCCAGGATTGTTTCTTTAATTTCTGTTTCTGATCTTTCATTTTTACTATATAAAAATGTGAGAATTCTACGTATTTATTTTGTATCCTGAAACTTGACCAGATTGATTAATTCAAGTATATTTCTGATAGCATCTTTAGGATTTTTTTTTTTTTGTATTGCATCATGTCACCTGCAAACAATGACTGTTTTAGCCTTCTTTTCCAACGTGGATGCCTATTTCTTTTCTTCTCTGACTGCTGTGGCTAGGACTTCCAAAATCATGTTGAATAAGACTCATGAGAGTGAACATCGTTGTTTGTTCATAATCTTAGGGGAAATGCTTTCAGCTCTTCACTGCTGAGTATGATGTTAGCTGTAGGGTTGTGTTAAATGGTCTTTGTTATGTTGATGTAGGTTCCCTCTATTCTGACTTTCTGGAGACTTTTTATCATAAGTGGGCATCAGATTTTGTAACTGTATCTATTGAGAGGATCATATGGTTTTTATTCTTCGATTTGTATCATATTGATTGATTTCAGATATTGACAAATCCTCTCATTTCTGAGAAACCTCATTTGATCATGGTGTTTGATCCTTTTAATGTTTTGCTAGATTTGATTTGATAGTTTTTTGTTGAAAATTTTTGCATCTATGTTCATCATTGATATTTGCCTGTAATTTTCTTTTGTTGTATCTTTGGTTTTGGTGGTGGCTTCATATAATGAGTTTGGGAGTATTTTTTTCCTTTGCAATTCCTGGGATAGTTTCAGAAGCATAGGTGTTAACTCTTCGCTAAATTCTTGAGAGAATTCACTGTGAAGTAATCTGGTCTTAGACTTTTGTTTTCTGGGAGTTTATACTTCCAGTTTCAATTTTAGTACTTGTGATTGGTCTGTTAATATTTTCTGTTTCTTCCTCATTCAGTCTTGAGAGATTGTACCTTTCTAAGGAATTGTCCATTTTTTAAGGCTCTCCATTTTATTGGTATATAGTTGGTTGCAGTAGTTTTTTATGATCATTTGTTTTTCAGTGGTGTCCACTAGAACTGCTTTATCATTTATAACTTAATTAGTTTGAGCCCTCTCCCTTTTTCCTGATGAGTCTAGCTAAAAGATTATTAATTTTATCTTTTCAAATAATCAGGATTTTATTGTTATAAACTTCTTTCTTAAAACTGCTTCAGCTGCATCCTATAGTTTTGGACAGAAAGGCAATGACAAAGAATGCTCAAACTATCACACAACTGCACTCATCTCACATGCTAATAAAGTAATGCTCAAAATCCTCCAAACCAGGCTTCAGCAATATGTGAACTGTGAAATTCCAGATGTTCAAGCTGGTTTTAGAAAAGGCAGAGAAACCAGAGATCAAATTGCCAACATCCACTGGATCATTGAAAAAGCAAGAGAGTTTCAAAAGAACATCTATTTCTGCTTTATTTATTATGCCAAAACCTTCAACTGTGTGGATCACAACAATCTCTGGAAAACTTCTGAAAGAGATGGGAATACAAGACCACCTGACCTGCCTCTTGAGAAACCTGTATGCAGGTCAGGAAGCAACAGTTAGAACTGGACATGGAACAACAGACTGGTTCTAAATAGGAAAAGGAGTATGTCAAGGCTGTATATTGTCACCCTGCTTATTTAACTTATATACAGAGTACATCATGAGAAATGCTGGGCTGGAAGAAGCACAAGCTGGAATCAAGATTCCAGGGAGAAACATCAATAACCTCAGATATGCAGATGACACCACCCTTATGGCAGAAAGTGAAGAAGAACTAAAGAGCCTCATTGAAAGTGAAAGAGCAGAGTGAAAAAGTTGACCTTAAAGCTCAACATTCAGAAAACTATGATCACGGCATCTGGTCCTATATCTTCATGAAAAATACATGGGGAAACAGTGGAAACAGTGACTGACTTTATTTTTCTGGGCTTCAAAATCACTGTGGATGGTGATTGCAGTCATGAAATTCAAGACGCTTACTCCTTAGAAGGAAAGTTCTGACCAACATAGACAGCATATTAAAAAGCAGAGACATACTTTGCCAACAAAGGTCCATCTAGTCAAGACTATGGTTTTTCCAATATTCATATATGGATGTGAGAGTTGGACTGAGCGCCAAAGAATAGATGCTTTTGAACTGTGGTGTTGGAAAAGACTCTTGAGAGTCCCTTGGACTGCAAGGAGATCCAACCAGTCCATCCTAAAGGATATCACTCTTGGGTGTTCATTGGAGTGGCTGATGTTGAAGCTGAAACCCCGATACTTTGGCCACCTGATGCTAAGAGCTGACTCGTTTGAAAAGACCCTGATGCTGGGAAAGATTGAGGGCAGGAGGAGAAGGGAACATCAGAGGATGGGATGGTTGGATGGCATCACCGACACAATAGACATGGGTTTGGGTGGACTCCAGGAGTTGCTGATGGACAGTGAGGCCTAGTGTGCTGCAGTTCATGGGGTCACAAAGACTTGGACATGACTGAGCAACTGAACTGAACTGAACTGATAGTTTTGGATCTTCTGTATGTTGTCATTTGTCTCTGGGTATTTTCTTTATTTCCTCTTTGATTTCTTCAGTAATCCATTGGTTGTTTAGTACATTGTTTTACCGGGGTCCAACCCCGGCTGGATCCAGGGTATCTGAAGTGTGAATGGCGAGGCTAGAGAGGTATATAGATATAGATTTATAGACTTAGATATATATAGAGAGATAAGAAAACAGTTAAGAAAATAGAGGAGAGAAAGAGGCTGATATTCCTTGGTTTACACAAAAAGCCAATAAAGTCTCAAGACAAGAGAGTTGCTCTGTTCAAGTAGGCCACAGGCACCTGCTTGAATAGCAGAGGGTGCCCCGCCTTGGGGTCCCTCTCGCATGAGTCTTAGAAGCCTGGGCAAAAAAGTGAACACAGAGAGCCTCTGTGTTCCAAGGGATCAGCCTGAAAAAGAGGGAGGGAGAGGGAGAAAGAGAGAGAGAAAGAATTGACATGAGGGAGGCCAAACTTGTGCAAAAACCCCATAACTTTATTTTCAAAAGGTGCTTATATACTCTAAGTTTTACATAATGGAAGATGCAGAGTCATGCAGGGGCAGCAGTCTGGACCCTTATCAACACCAGGCTTTCTTTCTGCATACTTTTCCGTATGAAAAATGTTTCAGGTGATTCACATTATCTTCTGGCCAAGAGGCCTGTTAACATTTTATGGCTCTTTTCCTTGATGAATGTTAATCAACCAAAAATCTCATTTTCCCTTGAAGTGTTTTTCTTTAATCTGCATCACCCTCAAAGTACTAAATAAAGTTACATCCTTATAGAACAAAGATGCAGTGGGTTACAACAAAGAAAGTACTTAACTCAAAGATCTATGTTGCTACTTGTTTTTTTCTATATACCATCTATATTAATTAATGCACTCCCAGGTACACAACAAATAAAGGATATGAAAAATTGGCAGCAAGTATTGGCTCAACAATGAAACCCTTAACCAGTTCTATTCTAATGATTTTTAACTCCTCAAAAGGCTCTACATTCCTAGAACGTTTTAAGCTTCCTGTGTCTCTCGCGGTTGGGACGCTGTAAACAATCATATGCATAGTTGTAAAAGTCCAGATAAACCTGTCAGGCAAGTTAGAAAGCTATCAGAGGGGTTTGAATTGAAACACTCTTATTATGCCTCAGGAGACTTATTAACCAACGCCCCAAGTTGATTTTCTTCAGAGAAAAGTGCTCAGGGACAGCCCCACGTTAATGTCAGAGGTGTTGGTGAGAGACATGATATAATAAAACAGACAGATTCTGGTTTGGGGGTAGATGCTTGGGCAGAGGACCCCTTGAGACCTGATCTGCCTTGCCCGCCAGGTCTCTCTGCATGACCTTGTCATGGCTGGGATCTCCCGTGCTGACACCCGGCATTGTTTAGCCTCCATGTGTTTCTGTTTTACAGGTTTGTGTGTGTGTGTGTGTGTGTGTGTGTGTGTGTGTGTGTGTGTGTTGTTGATTTCTAATCACAAAATTGTGGTCAGAAAATAAGCTTGATGTGATTTCAATTTTCTTGAATTTACTGAGGCTCTATTTGTCTCCTACAATGTGATAAATTCTGGAGAATGTCCCTTGTGTACTTGAGAAGAATGTGTATTTTGCTGCTTTTGAATTAAATTCTTTATAAATATAAATTGTCTATCTGGTCTAATATCTTACTTAGGGCTCATGGTTCCTTATTGATTTTCTGTCTCCATGATCTTTCCATTGACTAAAGATGGGTGTTAAAGTCCCGCAAAATTATTGTGTTACTGTTGACTTTTACAGTTGTTAACATTTGCCTTATGTGTTGAATACTCTTATGTTGGGCGCATATATAATTGTTATATATTCTTGTATTTATCCTTTGATCATGTCATCAGCAAACAGTGAGAGTTTTACTTCTTCTTCTCCAATCTGGATTCCTTTTATTTTTTTTCTCCTCTGATCACTGTGGCAAAAACTTCCTAAACTATGCTCAATAGTAGTGGTGAGAAGGGGCACCCTTGTCTTGTTCCTGACTTTAGGGGAAATGATTTGAATTTTTCACCATTGATGATAATGTTTGCTGTGATTTATCATATTTTGGCTTTTATTATGTTGAGGTATGTTCCTTCTATGCCTGCTTTCTGGAGGGCTTTTATCATAAATGGATGTTGAATTTTGTCAAAGGCTTTCTTTTCATGTATTTAGATAATCACATGGTTTTTATCTTTCATTTTATTAATACGTGGTGTATAACATTGATTGATTTGTGAATACTGCAGAATCCTTGCATCCCTGGGATAAAGCCCACTTGCTCGTGATGTATAATCTTTTTAATATGTTGTTGGATTCTGTTTGCTAGAATTTTGTTAAGGATTTTTGTGTCTATGTTCATCAGTGATATTGGCCTATAGTTTTCTTTTCTTTATTTTTTTTCTTTGTGTGTGTGTGTGTGTGTGTGTGTGTGTAATCTTTGTCTGGTTTTGGTATTAGGGTGATGATGGCCTCATAGAATGAGTTTTGAAGTTTACCTTCCGCTGCAATTTTCTGGAAGAATTTGAGTAGGATAGGGCTTAGCTCTTCTCTAAATTTTTGGTAAAATTCAGCTGTGAAGCCATCTGGTCCTGGGCTTTTGTTTGTTGGAAGATTTCTGATTACAGTTTCGATTTCCGTGTTTGTGATGAGTCTGTTAAGATTTTCTATTTCCTCCTGGTTTAGTTTTGGAAAGTTATACTTTTCTAAGAACTTGTCCATTTCTTCCAAGTTTTTCATTTTATTGGCATATAGTTGCTGATAGTAGTCTCTTAAGATCCTTTGTATTTCTGTGTTGTGTGTTGTGATTTCTCCATTTTCATTTCTAATTTTGTTGACTTGATTCTTCACCCTTTTTTTTTTCTTGATGAGTCTGGCTAATGGTTTGTCTATTTTATTTATCTTCTCAAAGAACCAACTTTCAGCTTTGTTGATTTTTGCTATGGTCTCCTTTGTTTCTTTTTCATTTGTTTCTGCCCTAATTTTTAGAATTTCTTTCCTTATACTAACCCCGGGATTCTTCATATCTTCTTTTTCTAGTTGCTTTAGGTATAGAGTTGGGTTATTTATTTGATTTTTCCTTTTTTTTTTTTTCTTGAGGTAAGCTTGTATTGCTATGAACCTTCTCCATAGCACTGCTTTTACTGAATCCAATAGGTTTTGGATTGTTGTGTTTTCATTTTCATTTGTTTCTATACATATTTTTATTTCTTTTCTGATTTCTTCTGTGATTTGTTGGTTATTCATAAACATATTGTTTGGCCTCCATATGTTTGTATTTTTAATAGTTCTTCTCCTGTAGTTGACATCTAATCTTATGGCATTGTGATTGGAAAAGATGCTTGAGATGATTTCAATTTTTTTGAATTTACCAAAGCTAGATATATGGCCCAGGATGTGATCCATCCTGGAGAAGGTTCCGTGTATACTTGAGAATAAGGTAAATTCATTGTTTTGGGATGAGATGTCCTATAGATATCAATTAGGTTTAACTGGTCCAGTGAATCATTTAAAGTTTGTGTTTCCTGTTTCTGTTTAGTTCATCTATCCATAGGTGTGAGTGGGGTATTATAGTCTCCCACTATTATTGTGTTATTGTTAATTTCTCCTTTCATACTTGTTAGCATATGCCTTACATATTGTGGTGCTCCTATGTTGGGTGCACATATATTTATAATTGTTATATCTTCTTTGATTGATCCTTTGATCATTACATAGTGTCCTTCTTTGTCTTTCACAGCCTTTATTTCAAGTCTATTTTATGTGATATGAGTATTGCTACTCCTGCCTTCTTTTGGTCTCTATTTGCATGAAATATCTTTTTCCAGCCCTTCACTATCAGTCTGTATGTGTCCCTTGTTTTGAGATGGGTCTCTTGTAGACAGCATATATAGGGGTCTTGTATTTGTATCCACTCAGCCATTCTGTCTTTCGGTTTGAGCCTTCAACCCATTTACATTTAAAGTAATTTTTGATAAGTATGATCTCATTGCCATTTACTTTGTTGTTTTGGGTTCCAGTTTATACATGCTTTCTGTATTTGCTGTCTAGAGAAGATCCTTTAGCATTCATTGAAGAGCTGGTTTGGTGGTGCTGAATTCTCTCCGCTTTTGATTTCTCCTTCATATTTGAGCGAGATCCTTGCTGGGTACAGTAATCTGGGTTGTAGGTTTTTCTGTTTCATCACTTTAAGTATGTCCTGCCATTCTCTTCTGGCCTGAAGAGTTTATATTGAAAGATCAGCTGTTATCCTTATGAGAATCCCCTTGTGTGTTATTTGTTGTTTTTCCCTTGCTGCTTTTAATATTTATTCTTTGAGTTTTATCTTTGCTAATTTGATTAAAATATGTCTTGAGGTTTTTTGCCCTGGGTTTTATCCTCTTTGGGACTTTCTGAGTTTCTTGGATTTGGGTGATTATTTCCTTCCCCATTTTAGGGAAGTTTTCAACTATTATCTCCTCAAGTATTTTTTCATGCCCTTTCTGTCTTCTTCTGGCACTCCTCTGATCAAATGTTGAGGCGTTTAACATTGTCCCAGAGGTCTCTAAGGTTTTCCTCATTTTTTAATTTATTTATTTTTTCATTTTCCCTGTCTGCTCCGTTTATTTCCACTGTTCTATCTTTCACCTCACTTATCCTTTCTTCTTTCTCAGTTATTCTTCCTTCAGTTCAGTTCAGTTCAGTTCAGTCGCTCAGTCGTGTCCGACTCTTTGTGACCCCATAATCTCAGCACGCCAGGCCTCCCTATCCATCACCAACTCCCGGAGCTCACTCAGACTTGCATCCATCGAGTCAGTGATGCCATCCAGCCATCCCATCCTCTGTCATCCCCTACTCCTCCTGCCCCTAGTCCCTCTCAGCATCAGAATCTGTTCCAATGAGTCAACTCTTCACGTAAGGTGGCCAAAGTACTGGAGTTGCTTTTAATATTTTTTCATTATCTTCAATTTTTCTGTTTGACTACAATATGCCTTTATGTGTTCCTCCTTGGGGTTATCCTGTCTGGGACTCTCTGTGCTTCCTAGACTTGGATGTTTGTTTCCTTTTTCATTTAGGGAAGTTTTCAGCTAATATGTTTCCAATACTATCTTAAGTTCTTTATCTTCTTCTTCTGGGACCTGTAAAATGTGAATTTTGGTACACTTAATATTGTCCCAGAAAGCTTACACTATTCTCACTTCATTTTATGTCTTCTCTGATAGCTCAGTTGGTAAATAATCCGAGGAAATGCAGGGTTCCCCTTGTGACTCAGCTGGTAAAGCATCCACCTGCAATATGGGGAACCTAGGTTTGATCCCCGGGTTGGGAAGATCCATGGAGAAGGGAAAGACTACTCACTCCAGTATTCTGACCTGGATAATTCTATGGACTTCATAGTCCATTGGGGTTGCAAAAGTGAGACAAAACTGAGCAACTTTCGCTTTCATTTTATCTCTTTTTTTTTTCTTTATTCTGTTCTATAGCAGTGATTTTCATCATTCTGTCTTTCTTGCTTTCTCACCATTCCCAGTTTTCCACTCTTCTGCCTGTTATTCTGCTACAGATTTCTTCTAGTGCATTTTTCATTCCCATTATTATATTGTTCATCACTGTTTATTCTTTAGCTCTTCCAAGTCTTTGCTAAACATTTCTTTTATCTTCTCAATATGCGCTTCCATTCTTTTTCCAAGATCTTAGATTATCTTTACTACTACTACTCTGAATTCTTATTCAGATATATTGCCTATTTCCACTTCACTTAGTTGTTCTTTGGGGTCGTATCTTGTTCCTTCATTTTGGGACATATTCCTCTGTCTTCTCATTTTTGTCCAACTTTCTGTAATTGTGGTTTCTGTAGTGCTGGCTGCAGAGATGCAATTCTTGCTTTTGCTATCTCTGCCCTGGTGGATGAGATGATCTAAAAGGCTTTTCCAGCTTTCTTGGTGGGAGGGACTGGTACCTGCCCACTGGTGGGTGGAACTGGGTCTTGTCTTTCTGGTGGGCATAGCTGTGATAGGGGATGTGTTTATCAGTTAACTGTTTATTCAGGAAGACTTTAAGCAGCTTGTCTGCTGAAGGGTGAGGCTGTGTTCTTGCCCTATTGGTAGTTTGGTCTAAGGAGTATTTTCACTGGGGTCTACAACCTGTTGGTTGGGGCCAGGACATAGTGAGGAAATACCAGGCTCCAAGAGCACTCATGCCAATGAGTACTTGATAGAAATGCTGCAACCAATTTCCTTGTTCCTGCAGTGAGCCATAGCTGCCTCCTGCCTCTGAAAGAGATCCTCCAATACTAGCAGGCAGGTCTGGCTCAGTCTCTTATGAGGTTACTGCTTTTGTTCCCCTGAGTCTTGGTGCACAAAAGACCCTGTGTGTGCCCTCCAAGAGTGGAATTTCTATTTGCCCAGTTCAGTCGCTTAGTCATGTCTGATTCTTTGTGACCTCATGAACAGGCTTTGCTGTCCATCACCAACTCCCAGAGCTTTCTCAAACTTATGTCAATCGAGTCAGTGATGCCATCAATCAGGTGGAATCCCTGCACTCAAACCCTCCTGGCCTTCAAAGCCAGATCCTCTGGGGTTCCTCTCTTATTGTCAGACCCTCAGGATGGGGTCTCACTGGGGCTCAGAACTTCCATTCCTGTAGGAGAACATCTGTGGTATAATTGTTTTCCAGTATGTGGGTTGCCCACCTGGCATGAATAGGATTTTATTTTTACCAAGATTGCACCCCTCCTTTGTCCTTCTTTGGCTTCTTAATTGTCTTTGGCTGTTGGATATTTTTTTGGTAGGTACCAGCACTTTTTGTCAGTGCTGGTTCAGCAAGTAGTTATGATCTTGGTATTTCTATAAAAAGGGGTAAGCTCACATTCTTCTACTTGCCACCGTGCCTCCTCCTCCATTAAAGAATGAAGAAATAAATAGCATTCTGAATGTCTTTGATCATCTCCAATGTGATCTCCCCACCTTTTCACCTGTCATCCATTGGCAGTTGTATACTGTTATCATTTAATACAATGCATGATCCTGGGATGGATCAGTTCTGGAGGCTGGAAAGTACAAATACAGAATATTCATTGTCTAATGAGAGCATCCTGATCCATAATCTTCTTCTAATTATTCTCATTTCTCTTCAATTTTTTACTTGACATTTTTTTTCTTTATATCAATAGAGTATTCAAGTCCCTTCCTTTAATGGGGATATTCAGATAAATACATTCTCCACAAATGATTTCTAGTACAGCATCAAAACCTATGTGTCTTTATTTTAGGGTGCACAGCCATATTATATTTGTTCAAGTTGCATTTCAAGTATGGCCTTGTGATTGAACATAGGGCAACACATTTGAAAAGACATGTTAGGTGCCATAGTGGAACACGAAACTCTCCCATGCACTCTCATCCTTTCTCTTCCCTCTTCCTTCAGCTGGAAACTAACTTGACAACTTAGGTTTGATTATGCAGATATGAACAGGTTGACATTGAAAATCAATGCAGAAGGTAGCAAAAGGTTTAGCAAACTGATTGCCTGGAAGACTTTCAGTACAATAGCCCTCAGTGACCTGCATACCTGCACAGATATTCTATTAAGAGCCACTGAAATATTTTGGTCACAAAATTTGTTACCACAGCCTAGACTACACAACTAATGCAACATTTCTGAGGTTCTTGGAAAATAGATGGTTCATAAATCATGAGTACTTAAAGATTTTATATTCTTTATATGTTCTGTCTTCATGGTTTTGCTTTTTGAGAAACAGTGATTAGCTGGTATCTTTTTCCTGTCTGAATCATCCTTTTACCACAGAATAACACAGCTAATTGGTAGGGAGTTCAACTTAAACCACAAATGCAAGAAGTGGACAATAGTTATCGAATATCTGAAAATTAAGCCTTTTCCTTTGGGAGAAAAGGGTGTAATTTGCATTGAATTATTTAATTAATGATCACAAACCACCACACTTGAAATGGTTACACTAAGGAGAAGCCAGAAAAACATCTATTTCTGCTTTATTGACTATGCCAAAGCCTTTGACTGTGTGGATCACAATAAACTGTGGAAAATTCTTCAAGAGATGGGAATACCAGACCACCTGACCTGCCTCTTGAGAAACCTATATGCAGGTCAGGAAGCAACAGTTAGAACTGGACATGGAACAACAGACTGGCTCCAAATAGGAAAAGGAGTATGTCAAGGCTGTACATTGTCACCCTACTTATTTAACTTATATGCAGAGTACATCATGAGAAAAAGTGGGCTGGAGGAAGCACAAACTGGAATCAAGATTGCTGGGAGAAATATCAATAACCTCAGATATGCAGATGACACCACCCTTATGGCAGAAAGTGAAGAACTAAAGAGCCTCTTGGTGAAAGTGAAAGAGGAGAGTGAAAAAGTTGGCTTAAAGATCAACATTCAGAAAACAAAGATCATGGCATCTGGTCCCATCACTTCAAGGGAAATACATGGGGAAACAGTGGAAACAGTGACTGACTTTATTTTGGGGGGCTCCAAAATCACTGCAGATGGTGATTGCAGCCATGAAATTAAAGGACGCTTACTCCTTGGAAGGAAAGTTATGACCAACCTAGATAGCATATTCAAAAGAAGAGACATTGCTTTGTCAACAAAGGTCCATCTAGTCAAGGCTCTGGTTTTTCCAGTGGGTCATATATGGATATGAGAGTTGGACTATAAAGAAAACTGAACGCTGATTGATGCTTTTGAACTGTGGTGTTGGAGAAGACTCTTGAGAGTTCCTTGGACTGCGAGGAGATCACACCAGTCCATCCTAAAAGATTAGGTGTGTTTTCTTCCCATGGGACTTGAGACACACCTCCCCACTGTAGACAGCCTAGGTTCAGCTTTGCCATGGGACTCTAGGGTACAGTATGGAGCATGCTGCTGTGTCATCCTGCCTAGGGGCTGAGCAGGCAGTCTTCTTTTCCTTCAGTTCCCATTGGTCAGTGGTGGAGGGGCACCACCAGGGCCTTAGGTGCCAGTACTCTGAAGGTGAAGGTATAAAAGTCCCGTAGGTAGAGAGGCCTAAATATTGCAGCAGGAGACTTCTGGAAAGTACTGGAAAGATGAGTGCCAAGAGGAGGTGCACAGAACACCAGTCAAACCTAGTGCAATGTGTTGCTTTTCAAGCTCAACTGGATGAAGGAAAAACCATTATATATTAAGATTAAAACAATGTAGTTAGTTCTTATTTCATTGGATTTCTAGTAATCCCCCTGAGATCTGACTAAGTAAGCATATAGACCTTAGTACTGTTTGTATTCAACAGCATGAGTTATTTTGTCACCTACAAGTTAATTATTAATTATTAGTTTTCAATTTTCATTTATCAAATAGTGTAGAGGGAATAACACATTTTAAAAGACTTTTTCATGAAGCATTCATAAGAAGTAAGTAAACCGGAGTCATATACCTATTGAGCGCAGCTGGATAAAGATGTATTTCTGAAAGGGTCAAAAGACTCTATTGGTGGTCTATAACATTCATATTGGAGTGATGAACATATATTTTTAAAGCTTTGCTCCCATCCTGTCATATATGTGCACAGGTATGTGTGCCTGTGAAAGATATAACAAGTTTTAGATTAAATCAGTGCCTTTATACAATATTGCACATTAAATTGCTCAGTGTTACTCTTAGGTTTCCAAGTGGCTGTAAACATTTCATTGATCACTTCCATAGATCATTTTTCTTCCAGAAATTGTTTATATGGAAATTGAGAATAAAATGTTAACTTGAAAGTTGGGTAAACTATTTCAGTGCATTTTTATTTTAAAATCTCTAGCCTGTGTCTTGCTTTCTGTGTCATATATGATAACAATAACAGTTAATGCTCACGTGGTTAACTGTTATTGTTATTATATATGTTATTGTATGTCATGCACTGCAGTATAAGCAATACATGTGCCAATTTATATAATACCCTCTGACTCTATAAGAGCTTACACACTCTGAAAATGAGGAAATGGGCTTATAGAGAGGTGAAATAGCTTGCTTAATACCATACAGCTAGAAGTGACAGAGATTTGAGGTCAGGGTTCCTAACTCTGGAATACAATATGCATCTTGCCCTTACTCTACTTATAAACATATAGGTAAATTTTGAGATACATTTTAGATTTTTTTTTCCATATTGTATTCAAACTTATTAAAAGGTTCAAAGTAAAATATTAAATCAGTTTTATTTCACTATACACATACTTTACTAGAAAATCTATACAGGATATCACAGATGGTTAATTTCAACTGAAGAAGCTTAATTTAAACATATTTTCCACTTATCTCAAAGATCTGCTCAAAATCAAGTACAAATAATGGAATCCATGGGAGTTCTAGGATTTTTTTTTTTAATGGCTAGATTATCTTTTACAAATCAAAGTAAAAATAATCTTGGTCCTATTTTTTTTTAACCTTTATTGCCCCATCCTTCATATCTGTTTTTAAAAGTACAAATTTTTGCTATCAAAAGTTTTTGCTTACATATCAAAAGGTTCATTTCTCATTCTGTCACTTAATGTTTTGGACATGTAACATGTTAAAAAAACTCTCACCTTCTTTTCTCTCTTGTAATAAGAGCTGGTAATTCCAAAGAGTAATGGTAAAATTGTTTATCACATAGAGTTAAGAGGGATTAAATAAATTTTTCAGGTAAGTCATATTGCATATGATCAGAAACAAACTAGAGGCACAGAAAAATGATATCTAATGATAATAATGTAAAATTATACAAAATTGTGTAAGGTTTATCTTCCTATGGTTTAACTTTGAAAATAAATAACTAAAACTAAAATAACAACAAATTTAAATTGCCATTATGGACTTTATGAATGGCAACTTTAAAGCAAACTAATTGGCCTCATGCTACCATTATTCCTTTAATCCATCTATAGCCTCAGAATGAGAGGCAAAAGGCAATGGAGAAAGAGATGTGAAATGAGTACAACTCTTATTGCCCACTAAAGACTATGACATTTCAAAGAACTCTTACTGAGCCTCCAATTTTAAGAACAAAAGAAAGGCAAGTATTCCCTGGGAAATCCCATGGACACAGGAGCCTGGTGGGCTACAGTCCATGGGGTCACAAACAGTCCAGCACAACTAAGTGATTAATATTTTCACTTCACTAAATGTGTATATGTACCCTGTTTCAATACGATCCTCAGAAAGATTGTTGGGAAAGATATCTCGATAATGTCTTTCATTTTGTTAGTCCTAGATTTCCTTTCTTTTCTCAGAAATCTCTCCTTCTTTTCCAGACACCACATAGAGTTATTTTGTGATGTATCTCCTCATTCATTTTGTTCAATGAGCACTATTTTCTCATTTTTGTTGTTGTTGTTTTTCACTTACTAAATCATGTCCAACTTCTTGTGAGCCCACGGACTGCAGCACACCAGGCTTCCCTGTCCTTCACTATTTCCTGGAGCTTGCTCAAACTCATGTACATTGAGTCGATGATGCCATACAACCATGTTATGCTCTGTCATCACCTTATCCTTCTGACCTCAATCTTTCCCAGAATAAGGGACTTTTCCAATGAGTCTTCTCCTTGCATCAGGTAGCGAAAGTATTGAAACTTCAGCTTCAATATCAGCCCTTTGAATGAATATCCAGGTTTGACTTCCTTTAGGATTGACTAGTTCGATCTCCTTGCTATCTAAGAGACTCTCAAGTCTTCTCAACCACCACAGCCCAAAAGCAACAGTTCTTCCATGCTCAGCCTTTTTTGTGGTCCAGCTCTCACATCCATACATGACTACTGGAAAAACCACAGTTTTGACTCTATGGACCCTTGTTGACAAAGTGATGTCTTTGCTTTTTGTACACTGTCTATGTTGGTCATAGCTTTTTTTTTCCTTAGGAGAAAGTGTCTTTTAATTTTATTACTGTAGTCACGATCCACAGTGATTTCAGAGCTAAATAAATAAAATCTGTCAATGTTTCCATTGTTTCCCATCTATTTGCCATAAAGTGATCAGACCAAATGCCATGATCTCAGATTTTTGAATGCTGACTTTTAAGCCAGCTTTTCCACTCCCTTCTTTTACCTTCATCAAGAAGCTATTTAGTTTCTGTTTACTTTCTGCCATTAGGGTAGTAAAACCTGCATATCTGTGGTTGTTGACATTTCTCCTGGCAATGTTGATTCCAACTTGAAATTCATCCAGGGTGGCATTTCCCATGATGTACTTAGCACAGAAGTTAAATAAGCAGGGTAAGGCCAACAATGTACAGCCTTTATATACTCCTTTCCCAATTTTGAACCAGTCCGTTGTTCCATGTCCAGTTCTGTTGCTTCTTGACCAACATATAGGTTTCTCAGGAGACATGTAATGTGGTCTGGTATCCCCATCTCTTTAAGAATTTTCCACAGTTTGTTGTGATACACACAGCGTGGCTCAACTGGTAAAGAATCTGTCTGCAATGTGAGAGTCCTGGGTTTGATCCTTGGGTTGGGGAGATCACCTGGAGAAGGGAAAGGCTACCACTCCAGGATTCTGGCCTGGAGAATTCCATGGACTATATAGTCCTTGGGGTCACCAAGAGTCAGACACAACTGAGCTACTTTCACTTTCACATAGTCCAAGGCTTTAGCTTAGTCAATGAAGCAGAAGTAGATATTTTTCTGGAATTGCCACACTTTTTCTTTGATTCAATGGATGTTGGCAGTTTGATCTCTAGTTTCCCTGCCTTTTCTAAATCCAGCTTGTACATCTGGATGTTCTTGGTTCATGTGCGGCTGAGACTTGTGCTCTGTTTTGCTTAGTTGCCCAGTTATATCCAACTCTGTGTGACCTCATAGATTGTAGCCCATCAGGCTCCTCAGTCCATGGGGATTCTCCAGGCAAGAATACTGGAGTGGGTTTCTGTGCCCTCCTCCAGGGGATCTTCCCAATCCAGGGATCAAACCCAGGTCTCCCACTTTGCAAGCAGATTCTTTACCATCTGAGCCACCGAGGAAGCCCTAGCTTTACCTTGCTAGCATGTGAAATGAGTGCAAATGTATGGTAGTTTGAGAATTCTTTGACACTGCCTTTCTCTGGGATTAAAATGAAAACTGACTTTTCCAGTCCTGTGGCCACTGCTGAGTTTCCCAAATTTGGTGGAATATTTAGTGTGGCACTTTAAGGATACTGTCTTTTAGTATTTTAAATAGGTCAGCTGGAATTTCATCACCTCCACTAGCTTTGCTCAGTAATAATGCTTCCTAAGGCCTACTTGATTTCACACTCCAGGATGTCTGGCTCTAGGTAAGTGATCACATCATTGTGATTATCCGAGTCATTAAGATATTTTTGTATAGTTCTGTGTATTTTTGCCATCTCTTCTTGATCTCTTCTGCTTCTGTTAGGTCCATAACATTTCTATCCTTTATTGTGTCCATCATTGTATGAAATTCCCTCTGATATTGCCAATTTTCTTGAAGAGCTCACTAGTCTTTCCCATTCTGTTGTTTGCCTCTATTTCTTTGCATTGTTCATTTAAAAAGGCCTTCTTATCTCTCCTTGCTATTCTCTGGAACTCTGGATTTAGTTGAGTATATCTTTCCCTTTCTCCATTGCCTCTTGCATATTTTCCTTTTTAATTATAATCAAGCAAATATAAATGTTTATTCTCTTGTTGTGCAGTCTCTCAGTCATGTCCCACTGTTTGCAACCTCATGAACTGCAGCATTCCAGGCTTCCCTGTCCTTTCCCATCTCCCAGACGTCACTCAAATTCAAGTCTATTGAGTCAATCAATGTCTATCGATGTTTATGTCATCCAACCATCTCATCTTGTCATATCCTTCTCTTTCTGCCTTCAATTTTTCCTGGCATCAGGGTCTTTTCCAATGAATCAGCTCTTCCCATCAGGTGGCCAGATTATTGCAGCTTCAGCCTCAGCATCAGACTTTCCAATAAATATTCAGGACTGATTTCCTTTAGGACTGTCTTGATCTCCTTGCAGTCCAAGAGACTCTCAAGCATCAGATCTTTGATACTCAGCCTTTTTTATGATTCAGTTCTCACATCCATACATGACGACTGGAAAAACCATAGCTTTAACTATATGGACTTTGTCAGCAAAGTACTGTCTCTGCTTTTTACCAAGCCCTCCTGTTTATTCTCTGGCACTCAATTTTTAGTATATTTGAGCTTCTATTTATAAACCAAGACTGATCTTTAGTATATCTTGCCTATGATTTTACTAAAAATGGTTACTTCCTTATTTATTTCCTAAATTTTTGCTCCAGATAAATAGCTTTTGTTTTCACAAATATATTGAATTGCCGTTTCTTACCTGAAAAATAATCTGTATAAATATAATCTGAAATAAAACAGATAAAAAAATAAAAATCAAGTTATCTATTTCAATAATATTATATTGTTGTTTTGTATGAATATTTCTACCTTTTCAAAGTAGTTTTACCTCAATTCCATTTGGCTTTAGAAGATGCTGTGGAAAACAAATGTTTGAATATAGTTTTTCTACTCACTGAAGTTAACATCCTTTTAGATTCAATGAAGAAAGAATAAGAAAAGTGTGCACGGTTTGTACTATGAAGCACTAAATATGTCCCACATTGTTTGTCTTCTCCCACAATGCTGTATATACACTTCTGGCTTCCCTGGTGGCTCAGAGGTTAAAGCATCTGCCTGCATTGCAGGAGACCTGGGTTCGATCCCTGGGTTGGGAAGATTCCCCTGGAGAAGGAAATGGCAACCCACTCCAGTATTCTTGCCTGGAAAATCCCATGGACAGAGGAACCTGGTGGGCTACAGTCCACAGGGTCACAGAGTCAGACACGACTGATCAAATTCACTTTCACTTTCTGCATAACCTAACTTGTATTTACTGACTTTCAGTATGCTAAACTTTTAACATTAAAATGTAGTCTTCTGTGTGATAAGTGATAGATTTCTCACATAGATTAATTCATATGATGGGTAATGGTTATTAATTAAATTATATCCATGACAATCAGAAAAGGATATTTTCATATAAATCTGGAAGAATAAGTTATATATATCTAAGCAGATAGTCATTATAACTGAAAAGTCACTCTGAATTCAGCAAAGTTGTGTGAATTTTGTGACCTCTTTGCAGTTATTAATATAACTCTGCTTCTCTCAGTATGAAAGTTAGAGATGGCTTGGAAATGTATAAGTATTGCTGCTGCTGCTGCTGCTAAATCACTTCAGTCATGTCCAACTCTGTGCGACCCCAGAGACGGCAGCCCACCAGGCTCCCCCGTCCCTGGGATTCTCCAGGCAAGAACACTGGAGTGGGTTGTCATTTCCTTCTCCTATGCATGAAAGTGAAAAGTAAAAGTGAAGTCACTCAGTCATGTCTGACTCCTAAAGAACCCATGGACTGCATCATACCAGACTACTGTGTCTGTGGATTTGAGAGGCATGAGTACTGGAGTGGGTTGCCATTGCCTTCTTCAATAAGTATTGCTATAGATTGAAACACAAAGGGAATGTGTATAATAAACCATATCACATAAATTAACAATAATTGGGAAAGGAAGAATGAGAAAGAGAAACAAAGCAAGAGATGTTTAGGAACAAAAATTAATAGTCCATCTTCTGTTTTTCCTCCTATGATCAAAAGCTGAAAATTAAGTCTAATTTAAATGTACTATATTATGTACTTAAAAAGTACAATTCTTTGGCATTGCCTTTCTTTTGGATTGGAATGAAAACTGACATTTTCCAGTCCTGTGGCCACTGCTGGGTTTTCCAAATTTGCTGGCATATTGACTACAGCACTTTCACAGCATCATGTTTCAGGATTTGAAATAGCTCAGCTGGAATTCCATCACCTCCACTAGCTTTGTTTGTAGTGATGCTTCCTAAGGCCCACTTGACTTCACATTCCAGAATGTCTGGCTCTAGGTGAATGATCACACCATCGTGATTATCTGGGTCATGAAGATCTTTTTTGTACAGTTCTTCTGTGTATTCTTGCCACCTCTTCTTACTATCTTCTGCTTCTGTTAGGTGCCTACCATTTCTGCCCTTTATCGGCCCCATCTTTGCATAAATGTTCCCTTGGTATCTCTACTTTTCTTGAAGAGGTCTCTAGTCTTTCCCATTCTGTTGTTTTCCTCTATTTCTTTGCATTGATTCCTGAAGAAGGCTTTCTTATCTCTTCTTGCTATTCTTTGGAACTCTGCATTCAGATGATTATATCTCTCCTTTTGTTCTTTGCTTTCCACTTCTCTTCTTTTCACAGCTATTTGTAAGCCCTCCCCAGACAGCCATTTTGCTTTTTGGCATTTCTTTTCCATGGCGATGGTTTTGACCCCTGTCTCCTGCACAATGTCACGAACCTCAGTCCATAGTTCATCAGGCAGTCTATCTATCTAGTCCTTCAAATCTGTTTCTCACTTCCACTGTATAATCATAAGGGATTTGATTTAGGTCATACCTGAATGGTCTAGTGGCTTTCCCCACTTTCTTCCATTTAAGTCTGAATTTGGCAATAAGAAGTCAGTGATCTGAGCCACAGTCAGCTCCTGGTCTTGTTTTTGTTGACTGTATGGAGCTTCTCCATCTTTGGCTGCAAAGAATATAATCAATCTGATTTTGGTGTTGACCATCTGGTGATGTGCATGTGTAAAGTCTTCTCTTGTGTTATTGAAAGAGGGTGTTTGCTATGACGAGTGTGTTCTCTTAGCAAGACTCTATTAGCCTTTGCCCTGTTTCATTCCGCATTCCAAGGCCAAATTTGCCTGTTACTCCAGGTGTTTCTTCACTTCCTACTTTTGCATTCCAGTCTCCTATAATGAAAAGGACATCTTTTTAGGGTGTTAGTTCTAAAAGGTCTTGTAGGTCTCCATAGACCCATTCAACTTCAGCTTCTTCAATGCTACTGGTGGGGGCATAGATTTGGATTACTGTGATATTGAATGGTTTGCCTTGGAAACGAGCAGAGATCATTCTGTCATTTTTGTGATTGCATCCAAATACTGCATTTCATCTCACACGCTAGTAAAGTAATGCTCAAAATTCTTCAAGCCAGGCTTCAGCAATACATGAACCATGAAATTCATGATGTTCAAGCTGGTTTTAGAAAAGCAGAGGAACCAGAGGTCAAATTGCCAACATTCGCTGGACCATGGAAAAAGCAAGAGAGTTCCAGAAGAAACATCTATATCTGCTTTATTGACTATGCCAAAGCCTTTGACTGTGTAGATAACAATAAACTGTGGAAAATTCTGAAAGAGATAGGAATACCAGACCATCTGACCTGCCTCGTGAGAAACCTATCTGCAGGTCAAGAAGCAGCAGTTAGAATTGGACATGGAACAACAGACTGGTTCCAAATAGGAAAAGGAGTACATCAAGGCTGTATATTGTCACCCTGCTTATTTAACTTATATGCAGAGTATATCATGAGAAACGCTGGGCTGGAAGAAGCACAAGCTGGAATCAAGATGGCCAGAAGAAATATCAATAACCTCAGATATGCAGATGACACCACCCTTATGGCAGAAAGTCAAGACGAACTAAAAAGCCTCTTGATGAAAGTGAAAGAGGAGAGTGAAAAAGCTGGCTTAAAGCTCAACATTCAGAAATTGAAGATCATGGTTCTGATGACATCACTTCATGGAAAATACATGGGAAAACAGTGGAAACAGCGTCAGACTTTATCTTTGGGGGTCCAAAATCACTGCAGATGGTGACTGCAGTCACGAAATTAAAAGATGTTTACTCCTTGAAAGGAAAGTTTTGACCAACCTAGATATCATATTCAAAGACCCACAAAAGTCCGTCTAGTCAAGGCTCTGGTTTTTCCAGTAGTCATGTATGGATGTGAGAGTTGGACTGTCAAGAAATCTGAACGCTGAAGAATTGATGCTTTTGAACCATGGTGTTGGAGAAGACTCTTGAGAGTCCCTTGGACTGCAAAGAGATCCAATCAGTCCATTCTGAAGGAGATCAGTCCTGGGTGTTCTTTGGAAGGAATGATGCTAAAGCTGAAACTCCAGTACTTTGGCCACCTCATACAAAGAGTTGACTCATTGGAAAAGATTCTGATGCTGGAGGGATTGGGGCCAGGAGGACAAGGGAATGACAGAGGATGAGATGGCTGGAGGGCATCACCAACTCGATGGACGTGAGTTTGAGTGAACTCTGGGAGTTGGTGGTGGACAGGGAGGCCTGGCATGCTGCAGTTCATGGGGTCACAGAGAGTCAGACACGACTGAGTGACTGAACTGAACTGAACTGAAAATGTAGAATTATAATTTAAGTATATATGCTGTTTGTCTTTACCTAAATAAACTATGTTGCTAAAATCTTAACGTTTATAAATTTCAGTGTTTTAAACTACTTTTCCTAACTTGACACTCAAATTCTTGCTATATTCTTAAAATGACAAAATTGTTAAACTTGCATTCAAGTATCAAGTCCTCCATTTGAGACTCACAAACTCTCACAGAGTCATCTACTACAGGTACTAGCAAAGAATTTTTATTATTATTCTGTCCTGTTAGTCACTAATGACAGTCACCTCTACTGAAAAAGGGTAGCAAATAAAAACATTTGTGAAGAAGAGGGGTTGGTAAATGAAGAATTTATAGTTATCAACTTTGGCTTTTCTTTTCACCAGCAATACATAACAGGAACAATAACAGCAAGAACTGTTTTTAGAGTTAAGGCTTCAGTCCTACACTCTGCTGCTTACTATTTGTAATACAGGCAAAAATGAAGGAAAATGTGGATAACAACAGATTTACCAAGTGTCCCATGTGTTACAAAAAGACACAACCAAAAAATTTCAACTTGTTGATTGACTTAGCAAAATATGAATTAGTCGAAACACATCTATATTAAGACCTTCTGAAATTAGCATAATATCAAATACCTCTCATAAAAATAGAAGTATGCACTTTCTAATATGTTGTTGTTCATTTGCTAAGTCATGTCCAACTCTGTGACCCTTTGTACTGCAGCCCACCAGGCTCCTTTATCCTCAAATATCTCCCAAGAGTTGATTCACGTACATTGAGTCAATGATACTATCTAACCATCTCATCCTCTGTCACCTTCTCCTTTTGCCTTCAGTCTTTCCCAGAATTAGGGTCTTTTTCAATGAGTCAGCTCTTTGCATCAGATGGCCAAAGTACTTGAACTTCAGCTTCAGCAATAATCCTAACATGATATGCTTGATTAATTAGACTTGGTTACACTCCAGCAGGGAAAAGTCAAAATGCCATATCTGCAACCTTCTTGAATATAATAGAGCACATTTTTGACAAGGAAACCAATAAAGTACAACTTAAGTTTATTTTCAGTGATGTAGTTTTCTGTTTTCCTTCTCTTCATTAATCATTGCACACTTGCAACTCCTCTCACTTTTCTTTTATTGGTAAATTTTTCACATAACACATTCCAAAAGTTCATATTCCCAGACACCATCTGAGGGTCACTTTTTTCCTGTTTTGGAGAAATTATCATGGTGGATGCGACAGTGCATGAGCACAGCTGAGAGGAACTACACCAGGTCCAAGGTAAGGAGTGGTGGCTGCATTTTGCTAGAGCAGCTGTGAAAAGATACCTCACGTCCAACATAAGGGAAACCAAGTAAGACAGTAGGCACTGAGAGAGGGCATCAGAGGGCAGACAGATTGAAAGCACAATCACAGACAACTAGCCAGTCTGATCACATGGACCACAGCCTTGTCTAACTCAATGAACTAAGCCACCCAAGATGGACAGGTCTTGGTGGAGAGGTCTGACAGAATGTGGTCCACTGGAGAAGAGAATGGCAAACCACTTGAGTATTCTTGCCTTGAGAACCCCATGAACAGTATGAAAAGGCAAAAAGTATGATGCTGAAAGATGAAATTCCCACGTCAGTTAGTGCCCAATATGCTACTAGAGATCAGTGGAGAAATAACTCCAGAAAGAATGAAGGGGTGGAGCCAAAGTAAAAACAAAACCCAGTTGTGGATGGGACTGGTGATAGAAGCAAGGTTCGAAACTGTAAAGAGCAATATTGCATGAGAACTTGGAATGTTCGATCCATGAATCAAAGCAAATTGGAAGTAGTCAAACAGGACATGGCAAGAGTGTATGACCACATTCTAGGAATAGGTGAACTAAGATGGACTAGAATGGGTGAACTTAAATCAGATGATCATTATATCTACTACTGTGGGCCGGAATCCCTTAGAAGAAATGGAGCAGCAATCATAGTCAACAAAAGAGTCTGAAATGCAGTACTTGAATGCAATCTCAAAAACTAAAGAATGATCTCTGTTTCCAAAGCATTCCATTCAATATCATGGTAATCCAAGTCTATGCCCCAATCAGCAATGCTGAAGAAGCTGAAGTTGAATGGTTCAATGAGACCTACAAGATCTGCTAGAATTAATACCCAAAAAAGATGTGCTTTTCATTATAGGGGACTGGAATGCAAAAATAGGAAGTCAAGAAACACCTGGAGTAACAGGCAAATTTGGCCTTGGAGTACAGAATGAAATAGGGAAAATGTTAACAGCATTCTGCCAAGAGAACTCACTGGTCAGAGCAAAAAAGTGTTCCAACAAGAAAGGAGAAGACAGTACATATGGGCATCACCAGATGGTCAACATCAAAATCAGATTGATTATATTCTTTGCAGCCAAATTTGGAGACGCTGTATAACAGCCAGCAAAAACAAGACTGGGAGTGGACTGTGGCTCATATCATGAACTCCTTATTGACAAATTCAGACTTAAGTTGCAGAAAGTGGGGAAAACCTCTACCATTCAAGCATGATCTAAATCAAATCCCTTATGGCTATACAGTGGAAGTGAGAAATAGGTTTAAGGGACTAGATCTGATAGACAGATTACCTGATGAACTATGGATGGAGGTTTGTGACATTGTACAGGAGACAGGGAGCAAGACAATGACCAAGAAAAAGAAATGAAAAAAAAGCAAAATGGCTGTTTGAGGAGGCCTTACAGACAGCTGTGAAAAGAAGAGAAATGAAAAGCAAAGGAGAAAAGGAAATATATACCCATCTGAAATAGCAAGGAGAGATAAGAAATCATTCCTCAGTGATCAATGCAAAGAAATAGAGGAAAATAATAGAATGGGAAAGACTAGGGTTCTCTTTAAGAAAATTAGAGATACCAAGGGAATATTTCATGCAACTGGGCTCAATGAAGGACAAAAATGATATGGACCTAACAGAAGCAGAAGATATTAAGAAGAGGTGGCAAGAATACACAGAAGAACTGTACAAAAAAAAAAAAAAAAAAAAAAAAAAAAAAAAAAAAACCTTCATGACCCAGATAATCACAAAGGTGTGATCACTCCCACTTACCTAGAGCCAGACATCCCAGAATGTGAAGCCAGATGAGCCTCAGGAAGCATCACTATGAACAAAGCTAGTGGAGGTGATGGAATGCCAGTTGAGATATTTCAGATTCTAAAACATGGTGTTGTGAAAGTGCTGCACATAATATGCCAGCAAATTTGGAAAACTAAGCAGTGGCCACAGGACTGGAAAAGGTCAGGTTTCATTCCAATCCCAAAGAAAGGCAATGCCAAAGAATGCTCAAACTACTGCACAATTGCACTCATCTCACACGCTAATAAAGTAATGTTCAAAATTGTACAAGCCAGGCTTCAGCAATACGTGAACCATGAACTTCCAGATGTTCAAGCTGGTTTTAGAAAAGGCAGAGGAACCAGAGCTCAAATTGCCAACATCTGCTGGATCATCAAAAAAGCAAGAGAGTTCCATCAAAACATCTATTCCTGCTTTATTGACTATTCCAAAGCCTTTGACTGTGTGGATCAGAATAAACTGTGGACAATTCTGAAAGAGATGGGAATACCAGATCACCTGACCTGCCTCTTGAGAAACCTGTATACAGGTCAGGTAGCAACAGTTAGAACTGGACATGGAACAACAGACTGGTTCCAAATAGGAAAAGGAGTACATTAAGGCTGTATATTGTCACCCTGCTTATTTAACTTATATGCAGACTACATCATGAAAAGCACTGGGCTGGATGAAGCACAATCTGGAATCAAGATTGCCGGGAGAAATATCAGTAACCTCAGATATGCAGATGACATCACCCTTACGGCAGAAAGTGAAGAAGAATTGAAGAGTCCCTTGATGAAAATGAAAGAGACTGAAAAAGTTTGCTTAAAGCTCGACATTCAGAAAATGAAGATCATGGCATCTAGTCCCATCACCTCATGGGAAATAGATGGGGTAACAGTGGAAACAGTGTCAGACTTTATTTTTCTGGGCTCCAAAATTACTACAGATGGTAATTGCAGCCATGAAATTAAAAGATGCTTGCTTCTTGGAATAAAAGTTATGACCAACCTAGACAGCATATTATAAAGCAGTGACATTACTTTGCCAACAAAAGTCCATCTAATCAAGGCTGTGGTTTTTCCAGTGGTCATGTATGGATGTGAGAGTTGGACTATAAGGAAAGCTGAGCACCAAAGTATTGATGGTTTTGAACTCTGGTGTTGGAGAAGACTCTTGAGAGTCCCTTGGACTGCAAGGAGATCCAACTGGTCCATCCTAAAGGAGATCAGCCCTGGGTGTTCATTGGAGGGACATATGAACTCCAATATTTTGGCCACCTGATGCAGTGAGCTGACTCACTTTAAAAGACCCTCATGATGGGAAAGATTGAGGGAAGGAGGAGAAGGGAATGACAGAGGATGAGATGGTTGGATGGCATCACCAACACAATGGACATGAGTTTGGGTGGACTCTGGGAGTTGGTGATAGACAGGGAGGCCTGGCATACTGCAGTTCATGGGGTCGCAAAGAGTCGGACACGACAGAATGAGTGAACTGATAACATTTATTTTTCATTCTAGAAGTGGACTCAAACATTCAAAACATATATTTTATTGGTTGACTATAAATCACATTAAGTGAACTCCATATTTTAAATTAAAAGAAAAAAAATCCTTATAGCTTTCTTTTCAAAAATTCACAGCTTTCATAGTTAAAAATTTTCTCCATAATCTTCAATCAACTATTTGAATCTATTCTGGGTAATATAAATTTTCAGTCCTCTTCAGTTCAGTCTTTCAGTTGTGTTTCATTGTGTGACCCCATGGACTATAGCACAGCAGGCTTCCCTGTCCATCACCAACTCCTGGAGCTTACTCAAACTCATGTCCATGGAATTGGTGATGACATCCAATCCCTCATCCTCTGTTGTCCCCTTCTCCTCCTGTCATCAGTCTTTCCCAGAATTAGTGTGTTTTCCAATGAGCCAGTTCTTCACATCAGGTGGCCAAAGTGTTGGAGTTCCAGCTTCAGCACCAGTCCTTCCAATGAATATTCAGGACTAATTTCCTTTAGGATGGACTAGTTTGATCTCCTTGCAGTCCAAGGGACTCTCAAATGTCTTCAACAACACAGTTCTAAAGCATCAATTTTTAGGTGCTCAGCTTTCTTTATAGTCCAACTTTCACATCCATACATGACAACTGAAGAAAAACATAGCTTTGACTAGACTTTTATACCCTTACAAATTACTAAATTTATTTGCTAAATAGAGCCTTAACCATAATGGAACTGATAAGGTAACAATTAACGGGTTTTAAATATAAGCAGAATGATACAGCGAATGTCAAAAACTTTCAGCAACAGTCAGTTTCAAGGGATCTTTTAGGTTCTGAGCATTGGTTCTGATAAATAACTTATCAGTGAATATTGATTAATTGAATAAAACAAATAAAGGCATAATTTAACCAACCCCTGACTAAAGAGAAGAGAATAAACTGAGTAGAAAGATAATTATGGACAGGATGGTGAGAGGCTGTTATATCAACATAAGGGCAACTCCAAGTACTTAATATACTTCTAAGGACTATTCTGGTACCCTGTGACAATAATAAGTACAAGATTCAGTTCAGTTCAGTTCAGTTCAGTTCAGTCGCTCAGTCGTGTCCGACTCTTTGCGACCCCATGAATTGCAGCACGCCAGGCCTCCCTGTCCATCACCATCTCCTGGAGTTCACTAAGACTCACGTCCATCATGTCCGTGATGCCATCCAGCCATCTCATCCTCCGTCGTCCCCTTCTTCTCCTGCCCCCAATCCCTCCCAGCATCAGAGTCTTTTCCAATGAATCAACCCTTTGCATGAGGTGGCCAAAGTACTGGAGTTTCAGCTTTAGCAACATTCCTTCCAAAGAAATCCCAGAGTTGGTCTCCTTCAGAATGGACTGGCTGGATCTCCTTGCAGTTCAAGGGACCCTCAAGAGTCTTCTCCAACACCACAGTTCAAACGCATCAATTCTTTGGTGCTCAGCCTTATTTACAGTCCAACTTTCACATCCATACATGACCACTGGAAAAACCATAGCCTTGACTAGATGGACCTTAGTTGGCAAAGTAATGTCTCTGCTTTTGAATATGCTATCTAGGTTGGTCATAACTTTTCTTCCAAGGAGTAAGCATCTTTTAATTTCATGGCTGCAGTCACCATCTGCAGTGATTTTGGAGCCCAAAAAAATAAAGTCTGACACTGTTTCCACTGTTTCCCCATCTATTTCCCATGAAATGATGGGACCAGATGCCATGATCTTCATTTTCTGAATGTTGATCTTTAAGCCAACTTTTTCACTCTCCTCTTTCACTTTCATCAAGAGCCTTTTTAGCTCCTCTTCACTTTCTGCCATAAGGGTGGTGTCATCTCCATATCTGAGGTTATTGATATTTCTCCTGGCAATCTTGCTTCCAGCTTGTGCTTCTTCCAGTACAGTGTTTCTCGTGATGTACACTGCATAGAAGTTAAATAAGCAGGATGACAATATACAGCCTTGACGTACTCTTTTTCCTATTTGGAACCAGTCTCTTGTTCCATGTCCAGTTCTAACTGTTGCTTCCTGACCTGCATACAGATTTCTCAAGAGGCAGGTTAGGTGGTCTGGTATTCCCATCTCTTTCAGAATACAAGATTATAGCAATATTTAACAATAGATCAAAACAAAGAGTGGCACAGCAGGTTTGTGAGGCACATATTAAAGAAAAAAAAAAAAACTTCACCAAGTTATTTTTCATTCTTTGTCAAGACATTTATTCAATAATAAAAAGGACAGCAGAAATCATATTTTGGATAATCACATATGATATCTTCTAGATCATCATGTTTTTCTCAGGTTTAATCTGGCATTATAAGTTATCCTCCAAATAAGTGGAAGTTTCCTTTAGGCCAAAACATTAGTTTTCTAATATATACTTCTTAGTGCCTGATTCTATGAAGAATATCTTAAATAAACATGTATTGACTTTTTTAGTAAGTACAAAAGGTAACATTTTCCATGTCTTTCCTAGGTAACTCAGTGGTAAAGAATCCACCTGTCAATGCAGGAGACACAGGAGATGTGGGTTTGATCCCTGGGTCAAGAAAATTCTCCGGAGAAGAAAATGGCAATCCATTCCAGTATTCTTGTCTGGAAAATTCCATGGATAGAGTAGCCTTGTGGTAAGTCGGACATGTAAGTCGGACATGACTGAGCATGCCCATAATAAATAACAAGTAAGACTCCAAAGATGAGGAAGCTCCACAAAAACCAGGTGTGTGAATACATAAACAGAGCCCCTGGAAACAAAGCTGCTTAATGGAGAGAGGAAATCCTCAAGTTTGAATGTTATCTACATACAGAATTAAAGAATGTAAATATTGAATCTTTTCCCTCAGGGAGAAAAAAAGGTCTTTGTTTGATTTGTTGACTTGGTGTTTTAAACAGTAGAATTAGAATATGAATTGACTGCTATATTTTAGAGAATAAACACAACCTGAAACAAAAGATACTATCCTGAGTTTATTATTACTTGACAAATGGAGATTCATCTGACAGATTTTAATCAGGATGGTCATCTCCTCATGGTACGACTGCTGAGGCTGGAGGATGACATTTTATTAAATTCAGATGCTTGTGAATTGTCAGCACTTATTTTGCTTGTATGTTCTGCAGCTTTCAGTGTTATTGATCATGAAATTTTAATATAATGCTTGGAAACGTATGCCTGCATTTCAAGAGCAACCTAGATTGATTTAGGCCTTAGCCACCCCCAAGAGAATAGTCAACAATGTTTTGTGTATAATTCTTCTTTCCTCTGTACTTCTTTTTTTTTTCCTCTTCTGATCTTCCCTCACCTAATTCTTTCTCCGTTTTACTCCTAAAAACAAAGTATGCTGGTGAATGAAAGAAAGGTCCCAAATCTGGCCTGGTTTAATTTCCAACACACAAGCTATTTTAGATATTCATATTTGAAAAGGTTTATGTAATTCACTAGTATTTACATATATTTAAATATCTGTACACTTGCCACTTTTCCTGGGTTTTATGTAACTTTGTAACATAATCAAATTTATTATGTCAGCTCATACAAATAAGAACAAAATTCTATTAACTCATCTAAATGACTTTTCATTTTACATTTTGGCAGAAATATAAAATTTAAATTTCATAATTTTAGGCTTTATGTAGGTATTTAGTGGCCTTTTGAATGCTATCTTTTCCTGTAGAGCTATGAAGTCAGTTTTCTTTTTTTCCCTCCTCCTCTCCACATTGCTACTGGTAAAGGAGGGCAACTGCCTGTCTTTACTTGTGTTGGTCTTATAATAAGATTGAAAGTCTGTACTAAATGTACTAAAGATTTAGTGCATTGATTGTTTTTTTTTTTTTCACCGACAAGTTGATTATTGCAATTCCCTGTTAGCTGGCCACTTTTCAACTACTATATCAAATTTCAGTATGTACAAATTTGAGCCTAGTGATCTGCAACCACATATATGGGGCAAGCAGAATCATCTTAAGTCTTTTCCTTCAGTCTCATGTAGAAAGGTTTTAGTAAGGATGATAATCTTTTTAATAAAAAATTTATATCTTTAACTATAGCGATGCATTTTCAATACCATATCCCCGTAGCAGTGAATAAGTTGTAAAAATCACAGACGCAAAATCATCCCAGTTGATAAATTAACTACAAGGGTTCTAGTGACCAAATCCAACTTTAATTAGTACAGAGAAAGCTGGTTAAGAATTGCACTGTGAATATACCACATGAGAGGAACTGCTCCAAGTGAGTGACGAGTGTGAGGAGCATTAGTGTGTCTGATAAATTACTTTTCATTGCATGTAATGAATGAATAAATGAATGAAAGAAAGAAATTATGAGTAACATATCCCAGAGAAAATTGGAATCCATTCCAAACAGAATAGAAGAAAAACAATCTATTTTTGTGTATATACATACACATTTCTCTGTATATATGTATATGCACACGTATCTATCTATATAATAGACATATAACTTTAAAAAGATGATATTTTTAAAATAAAATAATTATTGAATGTTTATGTAATAGATTACTATATCAATAAATGAAGGAAATATTCTGAAATATTTTCTTCTAGTATGCAAAGTAGTTAATACATCTATCATATACAGAATAGTCACTTTAATTTTTAATGAAAATGTAGATTTACTATTAGATAACTAGGGAAAATTAAATTCAGGTGGCCTTATAAATCATAAGAAAAATGTATCTCTTAGAGAGCAAAATATACAATGTCTGACTATTAGATATATATTTTTACACCTAGAAAGTAAACATATAATATTTATAAAACATATAAAACATTGTAATTACTAAGCTATGGCAAAATCGATACACTAAAAAATCCCTATTCTGTAATTCTGAAATCCAGAAAAGCTTAGAAACCTAAGAATTTTGCTTTTATCTACCTATCTATTTAGTAGCTAACTGACAGCCAAATTGATCTACTATAAACTCTAGAGAGTAAAATCTAACTTCGACTGAATGTATATGTTTATTGGTATTCACTTATTCCAATTTGATAGTACTAGTACTTACTTATCCACTTAATAGGACTATTCGTATGTATTGCTCCATACTTATTAATCTATTGCATTACTTATTGCTGTTCCTGAATCCACTGGGTTCTAACAAATATTACAAATATGTAATATTTTCACTATATTACATTTATGAGCAGATTATGTGTCTAAAGCAGATCTGAATTCTGAAACAGCTTCTGTGGACACTCTGTAGAGTGTTAATGGCATTGTATGATGGTATTTTTTTTAATTCATTCATTTATTCAACAAATACCTATTGTCTTCACAAGGAGCAATCTAGGCACTGGAAAAACAAATAGACCTCAAGTAACTTACAGGTTAAAAGAAAACAGATATATGAACAGAAATGCATTTAACCATGGCAAGTACTAGGGGAGGGAAACAATGAAAGTTTTGGGAAGTCCTTAACATTACCTTTGGGACAGGGGATGATGGGGAGGCCCTTTCAAGTAGGGAAAGCACCTGAGGAGAACCAAAATCTAGACTGAGTCAGATGTGCTAATTGGATCTAATCAGACCAAATATGGGTGTTGGGCTCAGATAAGGATAATCCAGTTCCCAACTAGATGAGTCAGATAAGAACATAAGGAGTGAAAGAGAAAAATGAAAAGACATAAGCAAAGAGTAGGGATGTATAATTTATTCAGAAGATTCAAGAAAGCTCATGTAGAATTTTATGCAAGAGCTGATACAACTGCTTCAATGATATTGATTTTTTTTCACTAAATAATTGATTGGAAGGGGATAAACCCAGGAAATATCAGAGATGTTGGCTGTACATTGTTGTACTAATAAAAATAATAATAGATAAAGACTTTATATAGGATGGTGGTCAGTGAAATTGTCCTCCTTTAAAGAATTCTCAAATTTATGTACTCTTTGCCATGTTTATACAGAGCGAAGTAAGCCAGAAAGAAAAACACCAATACAGTATCAGTTCAGTTCAGTCTCTCAGTCGTGTCTTACTCTTTGCGACCCCATGAATTGCAGCTCGCTAGGCCTCCCTGTCCATCACCATCTCCCAGAGTTCACTCAGACTCATGTCCATCGAGTCCATGATGCCATCCAGCCATCTCATCCTGGGTCGTTCCCCTCTCCTCCTGCCCCCAATCCCTCCCAGCATCAGAGTCTTTTCCAATGAGTCAACTCTTTGCATGAGGTGTCCGAAGTACTGGAGTTTCAGCTTTAGCATCATTCCTTCCAAAGAAATCTCAGGGCTGATCTCCTTCAGAATGGACTGGTTGGATTTCTTTGCAGTCCAAGGGACTCTTAAGAGTCTTCTCCAACATCACAGTTCAAACACATCAATTCTTCAGCGTTCAGCGTTCTTCACAGTCCAACTCTCACATCCATACATGACCACAGGAAAAACCATAGCCTTAACTAGACGGACCTTTGTTGGCAAAGTAATGTCTCTGCTTTTGAATATACTATCTAGGATGGTCATAACTTTTCTTCCAAGGAGTAAGCGCCTTTTAATTTCATGGTTGCAATCACCATCTGCAGTGATTTTGGAGCCCAAAAAGACAAAGTCTGACACTGTTTTTACTGTTTCCCCATCTATTTCCCATGAAACGATGGGACCAGGTGCCATGATCTTTGTTTTCTGAATGTTGATCTTTAAGCCAGCTTTTTCACTCTCCTCTTTTACTTTCATCAAGAGGCTTTTTAGTTCCTCTTCACTTTCTGCCATAAGGGTGGTGTCATCTGCATATCTGAGGTTATTGATATTTCTCCCGGCAATACAGTATACCAATGCATATATATGGAATTTAGAAAGATGGCAATGATAACCCTATATGTGAGACAGCAAAAGAGACACAGATGTATAGAACAGTCCTTTGGACTCTATGGGAGAGGGAGAGGGTGGGATGATTTGGGAGAATGGCATTGAAACATGCATAATATCATATAAGAAACGAGTCGCCAGTCCAGGTTCGATGCACGATACTAGATGCTTGGGGCTGGTGCACTGAGACGACCCAGAGGGATGGTACGGGGACATAGGAGGGAGCGGGGTTCAGGATGGGGAACATGTGTATACCTGTGGCAGATTCATGTTGATGTATGGCAAAACCAATACAATATTGTAAAGTAATCAAACTCCAATTAAAGTAAATACATTTATATTTTAAAAAAATGTTCTTAACTTTTGATTATAAGTTGAAGTAGATGCAACTGATGTTAATGGTTGACATGTACAATTCTGAGCAGTACATACCCATGACCACAAGGAAAGAGAAAGCCCAAATTAGGCTGATAGTTTATAAAAATATTTATAAAATAGTTTTAGTATTTTAAAGTACTTTCAATTTTAACAGAGTATAATGAAATGAAAGCTGTACCTTTGCAATTTTTCCCTATATTCGTTTTTTTTTTTCTTTTGTGACTAGGTCAGCAACCATGGCATAAAATGATTTCTTTAATGTTGCTGAAAAAGGTTTGAGGCTAAGTGCAAGCTCCATGAGACTTTAATCTATTTTGTTCAAGCAAAACAAAATAAATAAAATTTGTTCCTCTTACATTACATGTATTCACATATATTTGCAGGATGCACACATGAATAAATTAATAAATGCTAAGGGATAAAGAATAGAGGATGGGAGACCTGCTTTGTTTATGTCTGGTTTCAATTGTTTTTTCCAGATTTTAATCTAAACCCAAAAAACAAATAACTTCATAATTTTGTTTCTTATTTGTTCTTCTCCCATTCTACTATTATAAGTGGAAAATCTGTCATTAATATTATATACTTAGAGTTATTTCTGCTTTATTGACTATGACAAAGCCTTTGACTGTGTGGATCACAATAAACTGTGAAAAATTCTAAAAATGATGGGAATACCAGACCACCTGACCTGCCTCTTGAGAAACCTATATGCAGGTCAGGAAGCAACAGTTAGAACTGGACATGGAACAACAGACTGGTTCCAAATAGGAAAATGAGTATGTACATCCATCTTTTAGGAAATACTTAATATCCAAGTATTTTTCAACATTGTAAGAAAAATAAATAAAGGAAATAACTGTAGTAATGTATTATAAGCAAACTCTGCAAGAATTACTAATCCCTTTGTGGAAATAACTGTAGTAATCTATTATAAGCAAACTCCACAAGAATTACTAATCCCTTTGTATCTTTTATTTCATTAAACCCTCAAATATTTTAACTTGGGTTTAGTTTTTCCTCCTTATGGATATGATTTATTAAGATATACAAACGATATAATTGCTCCACTTTCTTGTAACATCCAACACAAAGTAAAACCTTGCTTCCTTAAATTCTCCCCTAAATCTTGGTAACATAAGTCCAAATCCCACACCAAACTATTTTGAATATCCTCTAACTAAGATACCTCACAGTTGCACCTGATGTGCCTTCTCTCCCACTGCAATGAGTGCATTCAAATGCAGGTATGTTGTTGGTAACCTTTGGTCATTGACACATGTAAAATTCAACCAAGTACATTTTTATGAACCATCTGATACTAAATAATTAGTTTGATAGTTACAGGGGGTTAGGTTTTCACCCACAGTAATTTATTTGGCCTTATGAAAATCCAGTTTCTTTGACTCTAAATAGTAAGTATTTTCTTCTCCTGCTCTACTTCCTCCACTTCTTCCTCCTCCTTTTTTTTTTTTTTTTCTAAAAGGCAATAAAGGTTGCATGTTAGCTCTAAGTACTGTTTCTGTTTTCCCCCAGCTTTATTGAGGTATAATCAGTGTACAAAAATACTGCAGATAGTCAGTGCATACAATTTGGGGAGTTTGGAAAAAGCATCCACCCATGATACTGGCATCATAACAGGGAATTTGCCTTCTTGACAAATTTTTAAGTAAGCAATACGCTGAATTTTATGGGATTGCAAAGAGTCAGACATGACTTAGCAACTAAACAACTATGTCGTACAGTAGATCTTTGAAACTTATCTTGCATAATTGTAAATGTATACTCATTGAATCATTAAAATCTAATATATTCTTTATAAAATATTTTATTTGACTAAAGCCCAGATAAACTATTTATTAATCATGTTTCCATTCGACTTCATTATCTGTATGGATATTTTGAAAAAAAGGCAGCTTAAGATAAATGCCAAAAGCAAGGAATGCAATGCTGGTTGGGATTAATAGTGTCCTCAAGATTTCCACAAAATGACTTTAAAGCCCCCAGGGTGAAAGGTCAATGAATGAAGTAGTGGCACATAAACCATTATGGCCATGCTCTCAGGCTCTGCATGATCAGGAGTCAACCTCAGCTTTGTAATAAATCACACAGATTAATTCGATACTACACCCACTATCTTTTGACTCTATAAATCCTATGTGTGTGGTTCCATTAATTTAAAACAGAAACAATGAGGAAAAAGTCGGTAAACCAAGACAAAAATACTTTTTCCCCGAAAGTAACCATTACTTTCTGATCTTCCAAATTGCAGAAGAAAAATGGGAAACCCATTTATCTAAAAAGCAGTTTCTTGTGAAATGCACTAGAGAAAGCTATATCTAAGAAGGGAATATTTTGCAACACTCTGGCACCACATAAAACAAGGAGAGAGTGAGTGGCTCTCAGTGAGTGGCTCCATATGGAAGGTGGAGAAATTTTCCTTTGATTCCTCTTGTAACTTCTACTTTGCCTACTTTTCAGACCAAGGTTCAGTTATGCTTTCACTTATAATGGACCTAAGAAAAATCGAAATGCAAAACCCTTTATGTCTGCACTTTTCTTTATATTCATATTTTTCAGAGTTTAATTTCAATATGTGATTAGGTAAGTGTCTTTGAATGTTATAGAAGTATGCCCTCTAAACTTACTATGATTATAAACTTTTAAAAATGTATATTATATAGACCAAAGCCTTAATTTTTTATTATTACTATAGAAAGTAAGTGATTAATTAATAAACCAACTTCTAATCATTTACATTCAACTATAAACTTTATCGACCATAAATTCCTCTTATATACCATCCTTTGCTCAGTCCTTTAAACAATACTTTCAGCTTTTTACAAAGTGTTGTTTAAGAAAAGTAAGAAACACAGTTTCTAATTGATTTTCAGCAATAACATCAAATAATTTGATCAAACAGGTTTAAAATATGTGGCAAAAGCAATGAGATAATAGTATTCTAACTATAATCACCACAGAATAAAGCACAATACATTTACCATTTGTTGTTGTTGCTCAGTTATGTTTGATTCTTTGCAACCCCATGGACTGTATGTAGCATGCCAGGTTTTCCCATCCTTCACTATTTCTGGAGTTTCCTCAGACTCATGTCTATTGAGTCAATGATGCCATTCAACCATCTCATCCTTTGTTACCCCCTACTCCTCATATCTATCAAAGCCTAGTGAAAAATCTCAAAGCCATCCAGATCATAAAATAGTTTTAGATCCTTAAACCTTGGCTGCTACTGCTGTGAGAGTGAGAGATACAGACAGTGAAAAAGAGAGAGAACCCTAAAATATGCTTTTGGAGTCAATGTTACCCCTTAGTTTCATTTTTACTCTCTGTGCTTAGGTAATATACTATCAAGTCTTTGCTAATTTTCAAAGGGATTTACCTATAATTGTACAAATTCTTTTAATGATTACCAACCTAAGAGTTGCTACCAATATATAATTAGCTTTTAAATATTTAATACCTTAAGAGACCACACAGATAATTGTTATTTTAAGAAAAAACTATTTCAAGTCAAAATACAAATATTGTCTCTAATAGTAATCCTGAGTCTCTTAATTATTAAATAATAAAAATTGCATGGGCTCTAGAATTATATATTAATTTTATATATCCACTCTCCCTTACTTTCCAGAATGAGCCTCCCAGAGTCTAATGAAAGTTGAAAAACCTGGAGAAAGGAGACTGCATTAGTCAGGGTTTTCCAGAGAAGCAGAACCAATATAAAAATTTATTGTAGAAATTGGCTCACATGGGCTGGAGAACTAGAAAAGCCAGCGGCATAATTCAGTCCAATTCCAAAGGCATGACAGCCAGAAGCTACAATGTCCAAAGGCAGTAAAAGATGGACTTTTACAGCTGGAGAAGAAAGGTAATTCATCCTTCCTTCCCTTTTTTGTTCCATTTAAACTCTTAAAGGATTGGGTGAGTTACATTGGTGAGAGTGGATCTCTTTACTCAGTCCACCACTTCAAAAGCTAATCTCCTTCAGAAGCACTCTCACAAATGAAAGTGTGTTTTACTGGCTATTCCTTAACTCAAAGTTAAGCTGGCACTCACACACACAAAAAAAAATATCTCAGAGAAGCTACGTAATGTCAAAGGACTTAGTTTTCCCCAAAGTTGAAAAAAAAAAAAATCCTAGATAAAAACATAGACCCTGGTAAAGCTAGTTTCAAGAGACATTTCTATGAGAGACCATTAAAGGTAGAGTAGATGGAGCCTCACCATTTAAGACTCTGAAGAAATATTCTGAAAAGTGCTTTTCTTTTTCTCTTAAAGATAATGCAAACTTTTTATTCTATTAACTCTGTAATATAATTTAAATAATATAACCTTAACCAAACATCTTTCAAATTACTCCTTCTCAAGTGTTTTAGGTTTATATATAATACTACTGCACCATGTTTACAAATTTTAGATGTTTGGTTCAATTAAAAAGACTAACAGTCTTGTCACATTCAACAATTGGAAAATTTCAAAATACTGATATCGTAATATTTCAGAAATGTTACAGACTCTCCAAGTAAGTGGAAACAATGACAAATATTTATCCTACTACTTTTGATCTATAACAAAATAATTTATACAGAGATGTACAGAGTGATGCCAAAGTGTTGACATAGGGCACACTTTTATGTTCCTCTAGATAGAAATCACAAAAAGTATATTTTCTTGATGTGAAGTCAAAGGGCCTGTCATTCACAGCTTAGACTTTCAAGGAAATAGTTCCAAACAAATGTTTCTAAGAAGAAACTTAACTGCTAATGGAAAGAATTTAACTACAGATTCTATCATTTTTAATCTCAAGGAAACAAACAATCTTTCTTTTATTAATATTTTTGTGATCTGCTTATAGAAAACCTATTATCCAAAAAGCAGCTTGTATTTAAAAAAATAATTGCAACACTTGGTTGGAGGTATCCTCATCAGTTAGTTTGACATTAAAAATTGGGATATTTACTAGTCTTCATCTGTGGAAAATTCTGAAAGAGATGGGAATACCAGACCACCCGACCTGCCTCTTATTTAACTTATATGCAAAGTACATAATGAGAAACCCTGGGCTGGAGGAAGCACAAGCTGGAATCAAGATTGCCGGGAGAAATATCAATAACCTCAGATATGCATATGACACCACCTTTATGGCAGAAAGTGAAGAACTAAAGAGCCTCTTGATAAAAGTGAACGAGGAGAGTGAAAAAGTTGGTGATAGACGGGGAAGCCTGGCATATGCTGCAGTTCATGGGGTCGCAAAGAGTTGGACACGACTGAATGACTGAACTAAACTTGTCTTCATAAATGTGATTACTCTAAATATAAGTGAGACCAATAAAACGGCTATTTTACTTTCACTCATCCAAATATAAGGTCAGAAACAGTTTAAACATATTTGCTTAATGAGTTATGTAAGCCTGATACTCAACATATTAAAGTGCGTAGTTTGAGGTTGTGATTGATTCGACAAAGAATGAACAGTTAGAGATACTAGTGACAACAGAATAACTTTTCCTTGAGATTTGCCAATTTATTTCTGTCACTTCAAATGTATTTATATACTAAGATTACTGGATTTTGAATTTCAAAAAGCAACACCACACACACACACACACACACACACACACACGCACACACACAATTTCAATCACTTAAGTTTTGTAAATTTTTTTAAAATTATTTTACACCCCCCATAAAGTACAGGATTGTCTGACATAGTTATTATATGCTAGTTCACTTGCCCATTATTGTGATGTTCTAATATATGATGTTCTAATATGTGATGTTTTAATATGTTCTAATATTTTAACCTAGTCTCTAGGTAAAATCAGTACTCCACCACATGTGTAATATTTTTATCCCTTAGCTTTGGATACTTTCTGAAAAATCATTGTATACCCCAGTTTAAGAAGCACAACCTGAGATTATATTGAAGTTTACTTTTGTAAAGTGCAAAGATTTCTCATGACAGAGTGGTCACTGCTATACATTAACAAACATTTAAGAATTATAAACACCATAGTATTCATGAATGATATTTTTCTAAGATTTGTATGTAAAAATATGCACTTATGGAATAAAGTGGCAATTTCTAAAATATGTTGCAATCAATAACTGCAATGAAAATAGAAGTTGTGTTGGTATGTGTAGTTATTGAGCTAAATTAGGAGGATTGCCAACAGAATCATAAATTCTTCTAAACATAAGTCCAGAATAGCTGGTAAGTCAATGAAAGCTATTTAACTACACATTGACCTTACTTTTGATCAGTAAATGAATTAAGTTGTGCTATAAATATATTTGTTACAATATAATAGGGAGGTTTTAGTAGACAAGAAATATTTTTTCATACAAATCAGTATAAAATTCCAGTCAAACTAAAGTTTATAAGTTTATATTACTCAAAATTTCTTGGAAAGTGACTTGCTGGAAGAAAAAACAACACATGCTTTAAGTGTTGTTTGATTCTTAAAATTGTATAAAATATTGTGAAAAAACATTTTTCTTAGTTTACATTAGCTTAGTTTATTTAGGTATATTCTTAAATCTAAGATTACCCATACCTTTTCATGCTTTCAACTCATTACACTTTCCACAGCTCTTAGATTTATTTATGGTTTGCAGGTTTTCAAAAAGGAGTTCAGGAGTGGAAAATGATAAATGATCATAAAAGCAGTTCCTAGAGAGAAGCTAGGTGGAAATTACTTTTTTTTTTTGATGTGTTTGGGAATCATTGTTTTAATTTGGGCATTACAAAGCAAAAGTATCAGCAATTTCCTAACGAAAGCATATATAGCTTCACTTTTATGGTGAAGATTTTAGTTCATGTATTTTAAAATGCATCTCACAAGCAAACAAAAGAATGAAATCCCGAATAAAGTAAAACTAAACTGGACTGCAAGGAGATCCAACTAGTCCTGTCTGAAGATCAGCCCTGGGATTTCTTTGAAAGAAAAGATGCTAAAGCTGAAACTCCTGTAGTTTGGCCATGTGATGCAAAGAGTTGACTCATTGGAAAAGACTCTGATGCTGGGAGGGATTGGGGGCAGGAGGAGAAGGGCATGACAGAGGATGAGATGACTGGATGGCATCATTGACTCGATGGACGTGAGTCTGAGTGAACTCCTGGAGTTGGTGATGGACAGGGAGGCCTGGCGTGCTGCAATTCACGGGGTTGCAAAGAGCCGGACATGACTGAGCGACTGAACTGAACTGAACTGAAACGCAATGCACAAGTTCAGTTCAGTTCAGTTGCTCAGTCGTGTCCGACTCTTTGCGACCCCATGAACCGCAGCACACCTCACTGTCCATAACAAACTGATGGAAATACACAATAACTCCTACAAAAAACTTTCCACAAAATTAAACTCATATCTGATTTAGTTTTTAACTGTCAACTTAGAGAAAAATAGAGAAAACCAGGGACGATGTTGAGTTATGAAGCCAATGCAATGAAATCAGTAGCCAAGTTTGAGGAAATTCCAAGGACAAACAGTTAATTAAGAAAAATAATTTCTGGGGAAAGGGGAAAGATGGAAATAGAAGCTACAGATTAAAAAGTAATTAGATAATTTAAATAAATATGAATATATTGTAACCCATGGGCCTTAATTTGTCCCTGATTTCAATGAATGGTTGGGGAAAAAAAAAAAGATATTCTTGGTAATATGAAAACTGACCATTTAGTTAATTATTAATTTTATGGTTCTGTTTTGAAAATAGTCGTTTTAGCAATGCATATTTACATATTTTTTGATGAAATCATATGCTATCTAAAATCTACATTAAAAATATGAGGATGTATGAGATACAGGAGGCTTTGCTATTAGACTACAAAAGTTTAAAATAAATCCATTGGGATTCATGATATTAGTAATAGTATTCTTTGTTATCTGTGTGAAATTTTCTATAATAAATGAAAAGCATTTAAAAAGTAATATTAAGACACATCAACTAAACTTAGATAACTGCAGAAAGTGAGTATTTTCAAGATTCACAGGTAAACTTATTGGTGATAAAAATATAGTGAGTCCAAATAGTGATTAATGTTTTGAGACATACTTTGAAGAAAATCAAATTAAGTAAGGTAACTTTTTTAAAATATGTATTTAAACTTAATGTTAGAATTAAATATTTTTTGTTTCCTCTTGCAAAAGCATTTGGAACTCTTTTGGTAGAGGTGCCAGTTAAGGGTTTAGGAAGCTTCTGGAATTCTGGAATTCAGTTCCAGAATTGGGAAGCTTCTAGAAGTTCTTAAAATTATAATCGTGCCTTTATGTTTTGTTTACTCCTAGCAGACACACTGCTACCCAAGGGCTTGGGAACTTCACTCTGCCTAATCCTACACATGCACCTTCCTCACTGAGCAAACCTGCCTTGGCATAGGTTTTACTTTCTCAGACAAGCTGGCCACCATGTTTCCAGGCATGTGTCTTGTGGGAAACTTTTATTTGAGCAAATTTTTTATGCTCAGGATTCTAAAGCAAAGTCTTTTCATTAAAAGCTTATTTTAAACATATCATGGGCCAGCAAAAATTGTTCTAAGTGTTGCCTTGAAATCTTAGGGTTATATTAAATTAAGATGTCCCCTCTGACTTTAGCTATAATATGCACAACAACAGGAGTAGTAATTTTGTCATTTTTCAATTAGTTTCAAGCCTTTGGCAATGCCTTTTCACCCTAAAGTGGTGATCAAAGTTCCAGAATCTGGTTTATTTAATTACTAAATAAATCACTAAAGATGAGGCTAATTATAAGAAAAGATTGCCATTCTTTGTGGCCAAATATATTTATAATCCAACAGACTGGAAAGAAAGAAATTTTAATAAAATATTAAAAACATGTGATGAATAAATAGACATTCTGATAATGCATTTTCTCCCGGGGTTTCCTCTGAGTGTTGTTAAAGTTGTTTAAGGGGAAAGTCATAAATTTCCTAAGGGATACAATTCCAAAATGTAGCACTAATCTTATTATTAGTAATGTGATCATTGCATTTCAGATTAAGATAGGTTTAAGTCATTTTGCTTTAATGTCAGCCTATCAATTTTTTAGCACCCTATGAGCATTATGTAATTATAGTGAATTATACAATTATGTGATATGAGACGCCTTGGTAGGTTTTATATCTAAAAATGGAATGATTTAATTTGAATTGATTGTTGTTTATATGCCATTTAACTACATGCATGAGCTGATCACATCATAAAGAAAAACTACTTGCTGTGGTGGCAATTAAAAAACATTTAGTTTGCTATCCAAAGAGCATTATGCCGATTTAAAAATTCTGGTCTTTAATTCAACATTTGTAAAACTTGTATCTTGACTCCCTGATACAGCTTCTCTGTTAGTCAAATGAGAATAAAAGTTTAATGATACTTATATGCCATATTGAAATATTAAAAGTGACCACAAAAAGAAAAAAGAACTTTTTGAAGGTGTAAATTCTAGAAATATTATCTTAATACTTTGCTAAATTTGAATATGCTTACCCTCTGATATCAAAAGTCACTAATGGCCATCTAATTGCCATATTCAATATTTTCTCCATTAATTTTCTCAATATTCTCCCTGCCAGAATTTGCAATGTAGGCTTCCACTCAGGGAAATTCCCTTCCCCTGGATTCACATTGTCTTGTTTCTATTTCTAGCTCCCTACTGGAAACTTCATTTTATTTCAACTAAGGTGTCCTAAACACCTAGGACAATTTGCCAGCCATGTCTGTATACATTAAAATTCTAACTAATGTGTCCACAGTCTCTACATGTAAGTAAGAAACTGCTCAGAACAGCTCTTTGCGGTAGGCATCACCTTGATTCTGTCCTTTCTTGCCTCCCACTCTTTGCATGTGAACATTTTCCAGCTTTATGTTTCTGACTGAATTTTTCTCTCCTAGAGATCCAACCAATCGTCCTTTTCTTCTTAATTAAACTTTTATTTTGTGTTGCTGTATAGGTTTCCCTGGTAGCTCAGCTGGTAAAGAATCCACTGCAATGCAGGAGACCCCAGTTTGATTCCTGGGTTGCAAAGTTCCCCTGAAGAAGAGATAGGCTACCCACTCCAGTATTATTGGGCTTCCCTGGTGGTTCAGACAGTAAAGAACCCGCCTGCAATGCAGGAGACCTGGGATGGATTGCTGGGTTGGGAAGATCCCCTGAAGGAGGGCATGGCAACTCAATCCAGTATTCTTGCCTGGAAAATCCCCATGGACAGAGGCGCCTGGAGGGCTACAGTTCATAGGGTTGCAAAGAGTTGAACATGACTGACCAACTAAACACAGCACAGCACAGCCAATTAACAATGCTGTGATAGTTTCAGGTAGACAGCAAAGGGACTCAGTCATGCATATACATGTACATGTATATCACAGGCTTAGAGAAGGACAAACTTATGGTTGCCAGGGGGAAAGATGAGGGGGCAGGATAGTTAGGGAGTTTGGGCTGGTCATGTACCCACTGCTATATTTAAAATGGATAATCAACAAAGACTACTGTATAACACAGGAAACTGCTAAATGTTATGTGGCAACGTGGATGTGAGGAGAGTTTGGTAGAATGAATATGTGTATATGTATGGGAAAAAAGGATCCAAACAATCTTACAGTATTTATTATTACATTCAGGAGGATGAGTATCAACACTGCTATCTTTAAACTTGATTTCTCACTTAAATTTTCACTTCATTTTCAACTGACTTCAAGGTATTTCCACAGGAACATTTTAAGTACCTTCAAGTACAATATATCTAAAAAAGGAATTCATCACCCACTCCCCAATTCATGCTTATCCTTCTGATATTCCAAATTAAACACATTTTAATCAGTCACCAGAAAACTTTCAACAAGCCTTAATCATGATCTCTTCTTCATCTCTCGTAGTAAATATGACATTATAAACCAAATATTCTCTATTTATTACCACCCACATGATTTCTGCTTTTTAATTCCTAGTGCTACAAATTTAGCTCTGGATTCCCAATTTATACATTAAGTTTACTGAAGTAGATTCTAAATTTGTACTTGCTCTGTTCTTTCTTCTTGGTCAATGCACTGTGAATACAATTTTTAGGATCTTTTTCACAAAATGATTTTGTATTACTTTCCTTGATTAAAAAGCCTCAGTAGTGGTCCCAATGCCTTAGGAGTAAACTTTGTCTTCTGCATGCATGAAATTCTACCCTTGCTTATAATAAACTTTCAAAACCTTTGCAAATATCATAACCATCCCTCAATATGAATACTTTAATACCAACTTGATAAAATAAAAAGCTTAAGCAGAATATTAAAAAAATACCTAGATGATGTATTAACCAAGGATCAAAGTGATCATATGAAAAGCTAGATGATAAATATGAAAGTGTAAATTAGAAATGATTTACATAAGGTAGTAATGTAAGCACAAGATCCATTTACACTATATTTCAAGCCATGAATCTGAATGTTGAAAGTAGAGAAAGAGAAAATCAGCCTCCAAAGGCTAATGTATAATACTTAGAAATTCCAGTTGTAGTAGATTAAGACTGAGGAAGCAAGAGAAAAATGAATCTAAAGTTTTAGTCAAGTAGCCAAAGAGAAAAAAAGTAGCATGGAACAAGAACATGACCAGTAAAGGTTTTAAAGTAACAATGCAGGAGTGAATTAAGCTGATATGGATGAACACAGACATGGAACTCTGTCTGAGAATTCAGTTCAGTTCAGTTCAGTTCAGTGGCTCAGTCATGTCCGACTCTTTGTGACCCCATGAATTGCAGCATGCCAGGCCTCCCTGTCCATCACCATCTCCCGGAGTTCACTCAGACTCACATCCATCGAGCCCGTGATGCCATCCAGCCATCTCATCCTCGGTCATCCCCTTCTCCTCCTGCCCCCAAACCCTCGCAGCATCAGAGGCTTTTCCAATGAGTCAACTCTTCTCATGAGGTGGCCAAAGTACTGGAGTTTCAGCTTTAGCATCGTTCCTTCCAAACAAATTCCAGGGTTGATCTCCTTCAGAATGGACTGGTTGGATCTGCTTGCAGTCCGAGGGACTCTCAAGACTCTTCTCCAACACCACAGTTCAAAAGCATCAATTCTTCGGCGCTCAGCCTTCTTCACACTCCAACTCTCACATACATGCATGACACTGGAAAAACCATAGCCTTGACTAGATGGAACTTAGTCGGCAAAGTAATGTCTCTGCTTTTGAATATACTATCTAGATTGGTCATAACTTTTCTGCCAAGGAGTAAGTGTCTTTTAATTTCATGGCTGCAGTCACCATCTGCAGTGATTTTGGAGCCCCCAAAAAATAAAGTCTGGCAATGTTTCTACTGTTTCCCTATCCATTTCCCATGAAGTGATGGGACCAAATGCCATGATCTTCGTTTCCTGAATGTTGAGCTCTAAGCCAACTTTTCACTCTCCTCTTTCACTTTCATCAAGAGGCTTTTCAGCTCCTTTTCACTTTCTGTCATAAGCGTGGTGTCATCTGCATATCTGAGGTTATTGATATTTCTGCCAGCAATCTTGATTCCAGTTTGTGTTTCTTCCAACCCAGCGTTTCTCATGATGTACTCTGCATATAAGTTAAATAAGCAGGATGACAATATACAGCCTTGACACACTCTTTCCCTATTTGGAACCAGTCGGTTGTTTCATGTCCAGTTCTAACTGTTGCCTCCTGAACTGCATGCAGATTTCTCAAGAGGCAGGTCTGGTGGTTTGGTATTCCCATCTCTTTCAGAATTGTCCACAGTTTATTGTGATCCACACAGTCAAAGGATTTGGCATAGTCAATAAAGCAGAAATAGATGTTTTTCTGGAACTCTCTTGCTTTTTCCATGATCCAGGGGATGTTGGCAATTTGACCTCTGGTTCCTCTGCCTTTTCTAAAACCAGCTTGAACATCAGGGAGTTCACGGTTCACGTATTGCTGAAGCTGGCTTGGAGAATTTTGAGCATCTCTTTACTAGCATGTGAGATGAGTGCAATTGTGTGGTAGTTTGAGCATTCTTTTGCATTGCCTTTCTTTGGAATTGGAATGAAAACTGACATTTTCCAGTCCTGTGGCCACTGCTGAGTTTTCCAAATTTGCTGGCATATTGAGTACAGCACTTTCACAGCATCATCTTCCAGGATTCGAAACAGCTCAACTGGAATTCCATCACCTCCACTAGCTTTATTCATAGTGATGCTTTCTAAGGCCCTCTTGACTTCACATTCCAAAATGTCTGGCTCTAGATTAGTGATCACATCATCATGATTATCTGGGTCCTGAAGATCGTTTTTGTACAGTTCTTCCATGTATTCTTGCCACCTTTTCTTAATATCTTCTGCTTCTGTTAGGTCCAGAACATTTCTGTCCTTTATTGAGCCCATCTTTGCATGAAATATTCCCTTGGTATCTCTAATTTTCTTGAAGAGATCTCTAGTCTTTCCTATTCGGTCCTTTTCCTTTATTTCTTTGCATTGATCGCTGAAGAAGGCTTTCTTATCTCTTCTTGATATTCTTTGGAACTCTGCATTCAGATGCCTATATCTTTCCTTTTCTCCTTTGCTTTTCACCTCTCTTCTTTCACAGCTATTTGTAAGGCCTCCCCAGACAGCCATTTTGCTTTTTTGCATTTCTTTTCCATGGGGATGCTCTTGATCCCTGTCTCCTGCACAATGTCATGAACCTCAGTCCATAGTTCATCAGGCACTCTATCTATCAGATCTAGGCCCTTAAATCTGTTTCTCACTTCCACTGTATAATCATAAAGGATTTGATTTAGGTCATACCTGAATGGTCTAGAGGTTTTCCCTACTTTCTTCAACTGAAGTTTGAATTTCGTAATAAGGAGTTCATGATTTGAGCCACAGTCAGCTCCTGGTCTTGTTTTTGTTGACTGTATAGAGCTTCTCCATCTTTGGCTTCATAGAATATAATCAATCTGATTTTGGTGTTGACCATCTGGTGATGTCCATGTGTAGAGTCTTCTCTTGTGTTGTTGGAAGACGGTGTTTGCTATGACCAGTACATTTTCTTGGCCAAACTCTATTAGTCTTTGCCCTGCTTCATTCCACATTCCAAGGCCAAATTTGCCTGTTACTCCAGTTGTTTCTTGACTTCCTACTTTTGCATTCCAGTCCCCTATAATGAAAAGGACATCTTTTTTAGGTGTTACTTCTAAAAGATCTTGTAGGTCTTCATAAAACCTCTCAACTTCAGCTTCTTCAGCATTACTGGTTGGGGCATAGACTTGGATAACTGTGATATTGAATGGTTTGCCTTGAAGACAAACAGAGATCATTCTGTCATTTTTGAGATTGCGTCCAAGTACTGCGTTTTGGACTCTTTTGTTGACCATGATGGCTACTCAATTTTTTCTGAGGTATTCCTGCCTGCAGGAGTAGATATAATGGTCGTCCAAGTTATAGTCACCCATTCCAGTCCATTTTAGTTCGCTGATTCCTAGAATGTTGACTGTCACTCTTGCCATCTCTTGTTTGACCACTTCCAATTTGCCTTGATTCATGGACCTGACATTCCAGGTTCCTATGCAATATTGCTCTTTACAGCATTGGATCTTGCTTCTATCACTACTCATGTCCACCACTGGGTATTGTTTTTGCTTTGGCTCCATCCCTTCATTCTTTCTGGAGTTATTTCTCCTCTGATCTCCAGTAGCATATTGAGCACCTAATGACCTGGGGAGTTCCTCTTTTGGTATCCTATCATTTTGCCTTTTCCTACTGTTCATGATGTCCTCAAGGCAAGAATACTGAAGTGGCTTGCCATTCCCTTCTCCAGTGGACCACATTCTGTCAGACCTCTCCACCATGACCCACCCGTCTTGGGTCGCCCCACGGGCTGGCTTCATTTCACTGAGTTAGACAAGGCTGTAGTCCTAGTGTGAGTAGATCGACTAGTTTTCTGTGAGTATGGTTTCAATGTGTCTGCCCTCTGGTACCCTCTTGCAACACCTACCGTCTTCCTTGGGTTTCTCTTACCTTGTGCATGGGGTATCTCTTCACGGCTGCTCCAGCAAAGCACAGCCACTGCTCCTTCCCTTGGACGAGGGGTATCTCCTCACCGCCACCCTTCCTGACCTTCAACGTGGGATAGCTCCTCTAGGCCCTCTTGTGCCTGTGCAGCCACCACTCCTTGGGTTGCTCCTCCCAGCCACCGGCCCTGGCCTGGGGTGTGGGTGGCTCCTCCCAGCTGCTGCCCCTGGTCTTGGGCTCGGAGTGGCTCCTCAAGGTCACCGCCCCTGGCCTCGGACGCGGAGTGTCTCTTCCCGGCCGCCACTGGCCTCAGATGCGGTGTAGCTCCTCCCAGCCGCAACTGACCTCGGACGCAGGGTAGCTCCTCTCCGCCATTCCTGCGCTGTCGCAGCCTGGCACTGTAGGCTGCTGCCCCTGACCTCGGATGTGCGGAAGCTCCTCTCGGCCGTGCTTAGTGAGCCAGCCCGCAGCCACCTGCGCTTAGTGAGACTTCAGTGTGCTTGAAATCCCAGTGGGGTCGTGTCAGAGGGAATCCCTCGTCAATTGGATTAGGCTGCATTGTAGGTCTTCCGTCCACCCCTGGAACGTTTTTCCATGCCTCGGACAAAATCCGCTCATGTTCCTCTGTGTTGAAGACAGTCATCCCAAGTGGGATCATGGGCGAAAATGGATAGACTCTAGAAGGTCACTGAGGATGAAACTATACAGATTTCACCGCTTAAATGGCGGACAGGTTGATGGTCCCTGCCGGCACCTATTTAGCAGTAAAAGTAGCTTATTCAGACTAGCAAAATGTTACTAATTTGTTCTTCTTCATCAGCACCGATAGAGTCTGTGCTCTAGACTTAAAATTAGAAAAATGGTCAGTCATAAGGGACAATGGAGTGGAAGTCTCTTGCCCCATGATTACAGAATAGAACACAGGAGACAAGACGAACACAGAGAGCAGTGACAATGCCGGCACGCACAAAGATGCGACGAACAGAGGAGAGACAAACCTCAGCCAAGAACACAGTACTAGATAATAAATGAGTTTAAAAAACAAATGGAAGGCCAAATTTAAAAAAAAATGATATAAATTTACAAATAGAAAAACCATATTTAAAGTACAAAATGTAATTTTTACTTGACTATACTACAGCTTTTATATTGTGGCATGCATTCCCTTTGATATCAAGAGAAATTTGGTTTTGAATTCAATTTCTTCTAACTCCAGTGTACATTAGCCATGTATTGTGTATGTAAACTGCTTAGCATAGTATTGGACAAAAATTAAATCATTAATAAATTGGAGTTGTAAATATGATTTCCCCCTAAACGTCTTAATAGGAAGACTTTCAATATTTAGGTGCTCTTTCACCTTCTGTGGCATCACTTCTGTCCCACAGAAGTAGTCATAAAACTATTTATGTGTCAAAACTTTAATTGCTTGAAAGTAAAGTTATCTGCAATATTTTTCCTATTAAGGATACATAATGATGTAATAAGATCATCTTTCAGCTAATCAGGAAAACTTGTTACATTGTGGAAGACATGATCCTTCATCCTGCTGTGTACCTAAAATGATGGGTCCTTTAATGCTTGTAAGTTTATGTCAATTGGTTACATGACAAAATCATATAGCACTTTCTTCTTGGACCTTAAGAAATCCAGCTTTAGTGACTAACATATAAAGAACATGGAAGTTGTCAGCTTTTTGTAACTTAACTCAAAACTACCCCATTCTTAAAGAATTTTAATGAATAATTTTTTTTCTTTTAAGCTTTATTTGTTGCTGTTATTCAGTTGCCAAGTCGTCTCTGACTCCTTGTTACCCAATGAAAGGCAACATGCCAGGCTTCCCTGTTCTTATATTTCCTGGTGCTTGCTCAAATCATGTCCATTGAGTCGGTGATGGTATCTAAACATCTCATATTCTACCACCCCCTTCTCCTCCTGCCTTCAATCTTTCCCAGCATCAGGGACTTTTCCAATGAGTTGGCTCTTCCCATCAGGTGGCCAAAGTATTGGAGCTTCAGTTTCCACATAGGCCTTTCCAACGAATATTCAGGGTTGATTTCCTTTACAATTGACTGGTTTGATCTCCTTGCAGTCCGAGGGACTCTCAAGAGTCTTCTCCAGCACCCAGATTTGAAAGTATCCATTCTTCAGCGCTCAGCCTTCTTTTGGGCCAACTCTCAAATCCATTCATGACTACTGGAAAAACAATAATTTTGACCATACAGACCTTTGTCAGCAAAGTGATGTCTCTTCTTTTAAATATGCAGTCTAGGTTTGTTATAGCTTTCCTTCCAAGGAGCAAGCATCTTTTAATTTCATGGCTGCAGTCAGTGTCCACAGTGATTTTAGAGCCCAAGAAATAAAATTCGTCACTGCCTTCACTTTTTTCCCTTCTATTTGGCATGAAGTGATGGGGCTGGATGTCATGATCTTCATTTTTTGAATGTTGAGTTTTAAGCCAGCTTTGTCATTCTCCTCTTTCATCCTCAGTAAGAGGCTCTTTTGTTCCTGTTTACTTCTTGCCATTAAAGTTGTATCATCTACATTTCTGAGACTGTTGCTATTTCTCCCTGCAATCTTGATTCCAGCTTGTGATTTATCCAGCCCAGCTTTCACATGATATATGATGCATAGAAGTTAAATAACAAAGGTGACAGTATACAGCCTTGTCACTCTTCTTTCCCAATTTTGAACCATCCATTATTCCGTGGCTGGTACTAACTTGCTTCTTGACCTGCATATAGGTTTCTCAGGAGACAGGTAAGGTGGTTTGGTATTTCCATCTCTTTAAGAATTTTCCACAGTTTGTTGTGATCCACATAATCAAAGGCTTTAACATAGTCAATGAAGAAGATGTTTACTGGGAATTCCCTTGCTTTTTCTATGAACCAAGGAGGTTGGCAATTTGATCTCTAGTTCCTCTGCCTTTTCTAAATTTAGCATGTACATCTATAAGCTTAGCTTGAAAGAATTTGAGCATAACCTTGCTAACAGGTGAAATGAGTGCAATTGTTATGAAATTGAATGAAAATTGACATTTTCCAGTCTTGTAACCATTTCTGAGTTTTCCAAATTTGCTGGCATATTGAGTGCAGCACTTTAACAGCATCATCTTTTAGGATTTTAAGTAGCTCAGCTGGAATTCCATCACCTTCACTATCTTTGTAATAATGCTCCCTAAGGCCCACTTGACTTCACACTCCAGAACATTAAGCTGTATAAGGTAATGCAAATATACTATTGAAAAACAAACCATGAATAGATAAAAATTTCCAGTTTTTATACATGATATAAAATGCTTGATATCATGTTCTAAAATTTAAAACTGAGCCATAACTTAGATTTATGTGAAGTCCTCTTACTTTTAAATGTAACCACCATTATTCTTGTCCTGAGGTTTTATTAGCTTTCCCTGTAAACCAAGTTATTCAGCCTCTTTTCTTCACTAAATTTTCCTACTAACTATTCTTTCCTAATTTCTCTTATATTTCTAAATAAATAAGTTTCCTCGCCTACACCATCTCCCCTTCGAATTCCTTGTATCCACTGGGGCAGGACCCCGGCAAAATATTACACAGATTAAAGAGAACACATGACTGAATGCACACCTTCTTCAAAAAACAACATTTCTAAACTGAGTGCTCATACAGTGATTCTATCCCACATCTATTATTTCATCCATTAGTTAATTAATTTATGTCCTTAATTTGAATTTAATTTAATATTTAGTAAATGCAATTAATTAATTAAATGACTTATTTATTTAAATAAATTAAATTAATATTTAATTCTTTGAATATTAGTTTTATCTTGAAAATTTGTTAAGCACACATATCATTTAAAAATATAAATTAAATAAGTAACTAACAAACCAATAGATAAGAAAGAATAAAATTAAAACCTTTGATTACTCCTGCCTCCTCAACACCTCCCCCAAAATAGGTAAGAAAGAAGAGAAAATTGGAAAAAGAGAATTTAGAATTGAATAAAGGAAAAGTACAAAATGTACTACAAGTGAATCTTAATGCACTGGCAATCATAATAACAATGTAAATCAGGGATAGACTATTTGGCTGCAAATAGCAATTTGAAATAATCTTTCTTCCCTGATAGCTCAGACATAAAGAATTTGCCTGCAACACAAGAGACCCAGGTTCAATACCTAGGTCGGGAAGATCCCCTGGAGAAGGGAATGGCAACCCACTCTATTATTCTTGCCTTAATTATTCGTGGATAGAGGAGCCTCAAGAGCTATGGTCCATGGCGTCACAAAGAGTCAGACAGGACAGAAAGACTATAGCTTTACACTTTCACTTGATTTACTAATTTAAACACATAGATCTGCAATAAGAAAAATTAGAAATAATAAATACAACCTGCTACAATGGTGAAAATAAAATATAAATTCTCAGAAACATTTTTAAAATGTAAAAGATGGTAAAAGTCATTTAATTAAAATAACAAAAGTCTCCTGGGAGGATGCTGGATTGGGGATGAATATAAAAATCTTAATACACTTATTTCTTTTTCTATTCATAATATATTGCATTATTTGTGGAGTTTTTTTTAAATCATCTTTACAAAATAAAAGAAAAAAAATTAAGCAGGAAGTTTGAGCAAGTCTACACTTGTCTGCTCTTCATAAAGTAACCTACAATACATAAGGGTAAACTTGACAGAATTAGATCTCTACTGTTTTACGGGATATTTTAACACACATTTAGTAGTAACAGCATCAAAACATGAGTGAGATATAGAGTGAAGGGACTAGATCTGATAGACAGAGTGCCTGATGAACTATGGACAGAGATTCGTGACATTGTACAGGAGAAAAGGATCAAGACCATCACCAAGAAAAAGAAATGAAAAAAGCAAAATGGCTGTCTTAGGAGGACTTACAAATAGCTTTGAAAAGAAGAGAAGTAAAAAGCAAAGGAGAAAAGGAAAGATATAACCCATTTGAATGAAGCATTCCAAAGAATAGCAAGGAGAGAAAAGAAAGCCTTCCTCAGTGATCAGTGCAAAGAAATAGATGAAAACAATACATTGGGAAAGACTGGAGATCTCTTCATGAATATTAAAGATATCAAGGGAACATTTCATGCAAAGATGGGCTCCATAAAGGATAGAAGAGGTGTGGACCTAACAGAAGCAGAAGATATTAAGAAGAGGTGGCAAGAATATACAAAAATATTGTATAAAAAAGACCTTCACAACACAGATAATCATGATGGTGTGATAATTCAAACTCATTTAGAGCAAGACATCCTGGAATGTGAAGTTAAGCAAGCCTCAGGAGGCATCAGTATAAACAAAGCTAGTGGAGGTGATGGAATTCCAGTTGAGCTATTACAAATTCTGAAAGATGATATTGCAAAAGCGCTGCACTAAATACGCCAGCAAATTTGGAAAACCCAGCAGTGGCCACAGGACTGGAAAAGATCAGTTTCATAAAAGGAATGCCAAAAAATGCTCAAACTTCCGCAAAATTATACTCATCTCACACACTAGTAAAGTAATGCTCAAAATTCTACAAGCCTGGCTTCAGCAATACATGAACCGTGAACTTCCTGATATTCAAGCTGGTTTTAGAAAAGGCAGAGGAATCAGAGATGAAATTGCCGGCATCTGACAGATAATTAAAAATGCAAGAAAGTTCCAGAAAAATATCTATTTCTGCTTTATTGACTATGCCAAAGCCTTTGACTGTGTGGATCATAATAAACTGTTGAAAATTCTGAAAGAGATGGGAATACCAGACCGCCTGACCTGCCTCTTGAGAAACCTGTATGAAGGTCAGGAAGCAGCAGTTAGAACTGGATATGGAACAACAGACTGGTTCCAAATAGGAAAAGGAGTACAGCAAGGCTGTATACTGTCATCCTGCTTATTTAATTTATATGCAGTGTACATCATGAGACATGCTGGACTGGAGGAAGCACAGCTGGAATCAAGAATGTCAGGAGAAATATGAATAAACTCAGATAAGCAGATGACCTACCCTTACAGCAGAAAGTGAAGAGGAACTAAAGATCCTCATGATGAAAGTTAAACAGGAGATTGAAAGAGTTGACTTAAAACTCAACATTCAGAAAACTAAGATTATGACATCCAGTTACATCAGTTCAGTTAGTTAGTTCAGGATCTAAGTCATGTCAGACTCTTTGGGACCCAATGAATCGTAGGACACCAGGCCTCCCTGTCCATCACCATCTCTCGGAGTTCAGTCAGACTCACGTCAATCGAGTCAGTGATGCCATCCAGCCATCTCATCCTCGGTCGTCCCCTTCTCCTCATGCCCCCAAACCCTCCCAGCATCAGAGTCTTTTCCAATGAGTCAACACTTCACATGAGGTGGTCAAAGTACTGGAGTTTCAGCTTTAGCAACATTCCTTCCAAACAAATCCCAGGGGTGATCTCCTTCAGAATGGACTGGTTGGATCTCTTTGCAGGCCAAGACACTCTCAAGAGTCTTCTCCAACATCACAGTTCAAAAGCATCAGTTCTTCGGTGCTCAGCCTTCTTCACAGTCCAAATCTCACATCCATACTTGACCACAGGAAAAACCATAGCCTTGACTAGATGGACATTAGTTGGCAAAGTAATGTCTCTGCTTCTGAATATACTATCTAGGTTGGTCATAACTTTTCTGCCAAGGAGTAAGCGTCTTTTAATTTCATGGCAGCATCACCACCTACAGTGATTCTGGAGCTCAAAAAAATAAACTCTGACACTGTTTCCACTGTTTCCCCATCTATTTCCAATGAAGTGATGGGACCAGATGCCATGATCTTCATTTTCTGAATGCTGAGCTTTAAGCCAACTTTTTCACTCTCCTCTTTCACTTTCATCATGAGCCTTTTTAGCTCCTCTTCACATTCTTCCATAAGCGTGGTGTCATCTGCATATCTGAGGTTATTGATATTTCTTCTGGAAATCTTGATTCCAGCTTGTGTTTCTTCCAGTCCAGCATTTCTCATGATGTACTCTGCATATAAGTTAAATAAGCAGGGTGACAATATACAGCCTTGACGTACTCCTTTTCCTATTTGGATCCAGTCTCTTGTTCCATGTCCAGTTATAACTGTTCCTTCCGAGCTGCATACACATTTCTCAAGAGGCAGGTCAGGTGCCATCTCTTTCAGAATTGTCCACAGTTTATTGTGATCCACACAGTCAAGGCTTTGGCATAGTCAACAAAGCAGAAATAGATGTTTTTCTGGAACTCTCTTGCTTTTTCCATGATCCAGGGGATGTTGTCAATTTGACCTCTGGTTCCTCTGCCTTTTCTAAAACCAGCTTGAACATCAGGGAATTCACAATTCACGTATTGGAGAAGCTGGCTTGGAGAATTTTGAGCATTACTTTACCAGCATGTGAGATGAGTGCAGTTGTGTGGTAGTTTGAGCATTCTTTTGCATTGCCTTTCTTTGGAATTGGAATGAAAACTGACATTTTCCAGTCCTGTGGCCACTGCTGAGTTTTCCAAATTTGCTGGCATATTGAGTGCAGCACTTTCACAGCATCATCTTCCAGGATTTGAAACAGCTCAACTGGAATTCCATCACCTCCACTAGCTTTATTCATAGTGATGCTTTCTATGGCCCACTTGACTTCACATTCCAAAATGTCTGGCTCTAGATTAGTGATCACTTCAACATGAATATCTTGGTTGTAAAGATCTTTTTTTTGTACAATTCTTCCATGTATTCTTGCCACTTCTTCTTAATATTTTCTGCTACTGTTAGGTTCATACCATTTCTGTCCTTTATCGAGCCCATCTTTGCATGAAATATTCCCTTGGTATCTCTAATTTTCTTGAAGAGATCTCCAGTCTTTCCCATTCTGTTGTTTTCCTTTATTTCTTTGCATTGATCACTGAAGAAGGCTTTCTTATCTCTTCTTGCCATTCTTTGGAACTCTGCATTCAGATGCTTATATCTTTCCTTTTCTCCTTTGCTTTTTGCCTCTCTTCTTTTCACAGCTATTTGTAAGGCCTCCACAGACAGCCATTTTGCTTTTTTGCATTTCTTTTCCATGGCGATGCTCTTGATCCCTGTCTCTTGCACAATGTCATGAACCTCTGTCCATAGTTCATCAGGCACTCTGTCTATCAGATCTAGGCCCTTAAACCTATTTCACACTCCCACTGTATAATCATAAGGGATTTGATTTAGGTCATGCCTGAATGGTCTAGCGGTTTTCCCTACTTTGTTCAATTTAAGTCTGAATTTGGCAATAAGCCAAATGATCTGAGCCACAATCAGCTCCTGGTCTTGTTTTTGTTGACTGTATAGAGCTTCTCCATCTTTGGCTTCATAGAATATAATCAATCTGATTTTGGTGTTGACCATCTGGTGATGTCCATGTGTAGAGTCTTCTCTTGTGTTGTTGGAAGACGGTGTTTGCTATGACCAGTACATTTTCTTGGCCAAACTCTATTAGTCTTTGCCCTGCTTCATTCCACATTCCAAGGCCAAATTTGCCTGTTACTCCAGGTGTTTCTTGACTTCCTACTTTTGCATTCCAGTCCCCTATAATGAAAAGGACATCTTTTTTAGGTGTTACTTCTAAAAGATCTTGTAGGTCTTCATAAAACCGCTCAACTTCAGCTTCTTCAGCATTACTGGTTGGGGCATAGACTTGGATAACTGTGATATTGAATGGTTTGCCTTGGAGACGAACAGAGATCATTCTGTCATTTTTGAGATTGCATCCAAGTACTGCATTTCGGACTCTTTTGTTGACCATGATGGCTACTCCATTTCTTCTGAGGGATTCCTGCCCGCAGTAGTAGATATAATGGTCCTTTGAGTTCAATTCACCCATTCCAGTCCATTTTAGTTCACTGATTCCTAGAATGTTGACGTTCACCCTTGCCATCTCTTGTTTGACCACTTCCAATTTGCCTTGATTCATGGACCTGACATTCCAGGTTCCTATGCAATATTGAAATTTACAGCATTGGATCTTGCTTCTATCACCAGTCACATCCACAACAGGGTATTGTTTTTTCTTTAGCTCCATCTCTTCGTTCTTTCTGTATTTATTTCTCCTCTGATCTCCAGTACCATATTGGGCACCTAATGACCTGGGGAGTTTCTCTTTTGGTATCTTATCATTTTGCCTTTTCATACAGTTCATGGGGTTCTCAAAGGAAAGAAATAGTATGGACCTAACAGAAGCAGAAGATATTAAGAAAAGGTGGCAAGTATACACCTAAGAACTGTACAAAAAACATCTTCACGGCCCAGATAATCATGATAATGTGATCCCCAATCTAGAGTCAGACATTTTGGAAAGTGAAGTCAAGTGGACCTTAGAAAGCATCACTACGAACAAAGCTAGTGGAGGTGATGGAATTCCAGTTGAGCTGTTTCAAATCCTGAAAGATGATGCTGTGAAACTGCTGCACTCAACATGCCAGCAAATTTGGAAAACTCAGCAGTGGCCACAGGACTGGAAAATGTCAGTTTTCATTCCAATTCCAAAGAAAGGGAATGCAAAAGAATGCTCAAACTACTGCACAATTGAACTCATGTCACATGCTGGTAAAGTAATGCTCAAAATTCTCCAAGCCATGCTTCAGCAATACGTGAATTGTGAACTCCCTGATGTTCAAGCTGGTTTTAGAAAAGGCAGAGGAACCAGAGATCAAATTGTCAACATCCGCTGGATCATGGAAAAAGCAAGACATTTCCAGAAAAAACATCTATTTCTGCTTTATTGACTATGCCAAAGCCTTTGACTGTGTGGATCACAATAAACTGTGGACAATTCTGAAAGAGATGTCCAGACCACCTAACCTGGCTCTTGAGAAATGTGTATGCAGCTCGGAAGGAACAGTTAGAACTGGAGATGGAACAACAGACTGGTTCCAAATAGGAAAAGGAGTACGTCAAGGCTGTATATTGTCATCATGCTTATTTAACCTATATGCAGAGTACATCATGAGGAACTCTGGGTTGGAAGAAACACAAGCTGGAATCAAGATTGCTGGCAGAAATATCAATAACCTCAGATATGCAGATGACACCACCCTTATGGCAGAAAGTGAAGAGGAGCTAAAAAGGCTCTTGATGAAAGTGAAAGAGGAGAGTGAAAAAGTGGGCTTAAAGCTCAACATTCAGAAAATGAAGATCATGGCATCCGGTCCCATTGCTTCATGGGAAATAGATGGGGAAACAGTGGAAACAGTGTCAGACTTTATTTTGGGGGGCTCCAAAATCACTGCAGATGGTGATTGCAGCCATGAAATTAAAAGACGCTTACTCCTTGGCAGAAAAGTTATGACCAACCTAGATAGTATATTCAGAAGCAGAGACATTACTTTCCCAACTAATGTCCATCTAGTCAAGGCTATGGTTTTTCCTGTGGTCATGTATGGATGTGAGAGTTGGACTGTGAAGAAGGCTGAGCCCCAAATAATTGATGCTTTTGAACTGTGGTTTGGAGAAGAGTCTTGAGAGTCCCTCAGACTGCAAGAAGATCCAACCAGTCCATTCTGAAGGAGATCAACCCTGGGATTTCTTTGGAAGGAATGATGCTAAAGCTGAAACTCCAGTACTTTGACCACCTCATGCGAAGAGTTGACTCATTGGAAAAGACTTTGATGCTGGGAGGGATTGGGGTCAGGACGAGAAGGGGACGAGAGGATGAGATGGCTGGATGGCATCACGGACTCTATGGACGTGAGTCTGAGTGAACTCCAAGAGATGGTGATGGAAAGGAAGGCCTGGCTTGCTGCGATTTATGAAGTTGCAAAGAGTTGGATATGACTGAACGACTAAACTGAACTGAACTGAAAGAGTCAGACATGACTGAGCGACTGAAGTGAACCAAATTGAACAATCCAAACTCCATAATTAATTAGGTAAGGGAAACAAATTTGCAAAACATTATTATTAAGCCTAGATATCAATACCTGAGATTGTTCATTAAATTAAAGTTTTCATATACAAAGAATCTTCTGAAATAATGTTAGACCATACATTGAAAAATGGTTCATCAATCAATCAAATAATAAACTATATAAGCACAATCAGATGAATATTTTGATTGAATCGAAAGTAACTTTCATTATTTTTCACTTCTTCCTCTTTGGCATATACGACTTGAAATTAGACTGATGTACTATGTCTCTAAAGAAAGTTGTGAAAATCTACATTATGGCATTCAGAGAAGATATGGAATTATGTCTAGTAAAGACAATTATCCCTGAAATATTTCAAGAAACAAAGAAGCATTTAAGAGAACATTAAGTACATCCAGATGCTGGGGTCCAGCCCCAGCAGGATTCAGGGGTACCCTCAGGTTGGACGGGGTCAGTGAGGTGGGATGGGAGAGAAGAAAGAATAGAGGTTAATATTCCTTGGTTTACACAGAAAGGCAATAAAGCCCCAGACAAGGGACTTGCTCTGTTCATGGAGGCTGCAGGGGTCCTCTTGCTGGTGTGAAGATGCAGAACACCTTCTAGCCAGAATGAAGATGCAGAGTGCCTTCTCGATTGGGTCTTAGAAGTCCAGGCAGGAAAGTGAACACAGAGAACCTCTGTGCTCCAAGGGATCAGCCTGAAAAAGAGAGAGAGGGAGAGGGAGAAAAGGAGAGAGAGAGAGAGAGAGAGAGAGAGAGAGAGAGAGAGAGAGAATGATTGACACCGGGAGACCAAGCTTCAGTGAGTGAGGCCCGTAACTTTATTTTCAAAAGGAACTTTTATACCTTGACTTGTACATAGAGGGAAATGAAAGATGCAAAGTCATGCAAAGTCAGCCCAAACATTACATCTGTTTTGTCTTTATTGAACTGAGGATTTTTTTCTGCATATCTTTCCCATAAACAATATTGTGTACATTATCTTCTGGCCTTGAAGGCCTGTGGACATTTTATGACCCTCTTTTGATAAAGGCTACTCAACCAGAAAATTTATTTTCCCTTGAAGTGTTTTTTCTTTATATTTCTAATCTATGTCAGCCTCAGAAGTGCTAAACAGAGCTACATTCTCACGGAGCAAAGGTGCAGTAGTTACAATAAAGAAAGAACCAGTTAGCTCAAAGGTCTGATGTGGTTAATTCCAAGGCCACTACTTGTTTTTTTTTTTTTTTTATATTCCAACTATGTTAACTAATGCACTCCCAGGTGCACAGTGGATAAGAGATATGGGAATTTAGCAGCAAGCATTGGCTCAACAATGAAATCCTACACCAGCACTACTCTAATAGTTTTTAACTCTTTGAAAGGCTCTATATTTTTAGAATGTTTTAGGCTTCCCATGTCTCTCACAGTTGGGAGGCTGTGAATAATCACATGCATAGCTGCAAGATTCTGGACAAACCTGTCAGACAAGCTAGAAAGCCATCAGTGGGGTTTGATTTGAAACACTCCTTTCATATCCAGGAGACATTATCTAGAGCCCTAAGTTGATTTTCTCCAGAAAAAAGGTTGTCAGGGATAGCCCCCTATTAATATCAGAAGAGTTGATGAAAGGCATAAAATAGTGAGACAGACAGATTCTGGTTCGGGGGTAGATGCTTGAGCAGGTCCAGTGGGCCCTTCGAGTCCTGATCCGCCTTACTCATCAGGTCTCTTCCACATGACCTTGTCATGGGTGTGATCTCTCGTGCTGGCTCCCAGCATCCAGATAAAGCTTCTGTTGCATTGTTATTGAACACTGTGATAATGACAGCAGGAGAAATGCTTTTAAAGAGTTGGACAGTAATACAGATGGCTTCTCACTAGGTCATTTTGTATTCCTCACTAATTTATTTAGTTCAACCAGTATTTCACGTAGAGCTTACACAAGCAATTATTCATTTTCTTATATTTGAATTTATTAATATTTGCATAAGGTGGAGTTCATGATACAATAACAAAAGATACTAAAATTATTTCAACTTATAAGATTTTTGAACAATAAATTTAATCACTACCATTGTTGGTCCAGAAATATTTCAAAAAGTTAATATCATAATAAATCCTTCATGTGAAAATATAATATTCTGCATTAAACATAACATAAATATTCTTTTATATGGAAAAGGATTGCTTTAATGATACAGCCTAGAGTCCTTTAAACTGAATTTGGATCAAAAAGATTAACATTTGATTTTCAAATAACTTGCTTAGGTTTATAAACGTTAGCTTTATATATATATGTACACAAACAATTTTTAATTCATAAGCAAACAGTGCATTAATTTAAGACAAATGGGTTAAAAAACCAAATAAAGGATATGTTTGATATGTTTCCTTCTAAAAATCTTATGTACATGGTTGTTTATTCATATGTATGCATATATGTGTACATATCTGTAGGTTTTAAAATGTCACGCTAATTACTTTGTTACATTATTCTACTAATATATATATTATCAATATTGTTCAATGTTATTATACATCCTTATTCTACATAATTTATAGCTATTGAATGTTTTCTTATAGGATTTTGTATGAGTGGTAATTAAAAGTAAATGTTTTCTACTATCTCCAACCCATACACTCTCTAGCTCAGAGATAATCTGTTTAAAATATTTCTCCCTACTATTCTTTTGATGTCCAGGGAGTATTTGCTGCTTACCTCAATATGTGTTCTCACCATCTTTTGACTCATCCTTAGTTAGATCTATTGCCAAGGAATAGTGACTACATTTTATTATCTGTCTTACATGGAACAGTTCATTTAATTATAATTTGTTCCCTGAGATAGAAGCAGAAATTTATGTAATAATTCAGAGAAATGTTCTTAATGAGATGAGACACACTGGTCTGTTGTCCCTTCCATTTTACTGTAGGCCTGAATTTAAAATTAATGCTTGAATATTGTCATACTCATTAAACTAAAAAAGCATTTTGTTTTTCAAATAGTGGTAAACCTGAAAAAATAAATATAAAAGCAGAGATTAATAACATATAAATGATATGTTAAAGAAAAGATGCCAAAATTTGTTTTAAATAACATTATAAAAATTGATAAATGTCTACCAATATAGATACAACAAGAGAAAAAAGATACATTACTTAATATTGGGAAAGATCTTAGGCTAATATCACTGCAAATATTCAGATCAAAAGCATGTTTAGAGGGGACATTATAAATGTATGGTGAAATTTTGACAATGGGGTATAAATGGACAAATTCCTGGAAAAAAAATTACATCTCAAAGATGACAGCAGAAGAAATGAAAAGTTAGGATAGTCTGATACCTACTATTAAAGAAATCAAAGCTGCTATTTAAAACTTTCTAGAGAAAATAAAAACTGAAAATAAATAAATAAAAAAGAAATTGAAATTCACAGGCACAGAGAGATTCAATTGTAGCTTCTTCCAAAGAGGTAAACTTTCTAAGTTTTCTCAGAGCATTGGGAGAAGAGTTTAAGTTGTTTACCTTATGTTCTTGTAAACCAGTTATAGAAGTAATAACTGGGAAAGAAAGTGTTCTTTTGTCTTTATATATCAACTGTGTTATGAGAATTTTCCAGGCATGGCACACTACAGTCTCTTCTCTAAGAAATACAGGAAGTCAGTCGTTACATGCTCAAAATGAAAAAGGAAAAAAAAATGTAATATGATATCACTGTCAATCATTCAACTAAAGAATCGTGCTCACCACAACAGAGGAAAAACAATTTTATCCCAATTCTTTGCAGAGAATTTGACAACAATTGAATTTATGTATCTCTGCTTTCCATAGATAGAAAAAAGTGGGGGATAAAGAGGCTTTTGCAACTCTCTGTAACTTCAAGGCCAGAAGAAAGGCAGATGGCTGAAAATCCAATGCAGTTAATATCTGATTAAATATTTAGTGCTTTCTTTTTTTTTTTTTAATTTTTAGTTTTTTATTTTTTAAATTTTAAAATCTTTAATTCTTACATGCATTCCCAAACATGAACCCCCCTCCCACCTCCCTCCCCAGAACATCTTTCTGGGTCATCCCCATGCACCAGCCCCAAGCATGCTGCATCCTGCGTCAGACATAGACTGGCGATTCAATTCACATGATAGTATACATGTTAGAATGTCATTCTCCCAAATCATCCCACCCTCTCCCTCTCCCTCTGAGTCCAAAAGTCCGTTATACACTTCTGTGTCTCTTTCCCTGTCTTGCATACAGGGTCGTCATTGCCATCTTCCTAAATTCCATATATATGTGTTAGTATACTGTATGGGTGTTTTTCTTTCTGGCTTACTTCACTCTGTATAGTCGGCTCCAGTTTCATCCATCTCATCAAAACTGATTCAAATGAATTCTTTTTTACGGCTGAGTAATACTCCATTGTGTATACGTACCACAGCTTTCTTATCCATTCATCTGCTGATGGACATCTAGGTTGTTTCCATGTCCTGGCTATTATAAATAGTGCTGCAATGAACATTGGGGTACATGTGTCTCTTTCAATTCTGGTTTCCTCGATGTGTATGCCCAGAATTCTCAAAAGAAGTTTCTTTTTTTAAAATTTTTAATGGCAATCATGACCGTATTTATGTTTATAAATATCTTATCATGCATATTTTTAACTTCTTAAAGGTAAGATTCTTGTGGGAATAATCAATGTATATAACAAACTGCCTTATTCCAAACCTAGTTATATGCTTTGGATTCTGAAACATATGCTGAAAAAAAAATGAATAATTGAATGAAAATACCATAAAACTTCTCTGTAAGAAATAATGAAAACTCATTTCAATTGATTATAAAAGACCATTGAGATTAGTGTTTTGAGAAGCCAATGTTCGGTTACAGTTAGTAAGGTAAAAGGTTTATTGAGGAGGTAACTTGTGAAAGGAGAAAAGGGAGGCAGCGTGATCAAACAGAGGGACTGTAGACCAAGAAATGGACCTAATAGAGTCTCTACCAACCCAGCCATGAGTTCTAAAGAAAAGTCCTGTTAGAGGCGTCCTGTATTGGGTAGAATAACTATGCCACTGCATAGATTCCTTGCTCAATCACTGCAAGGGTGACCCCTACAAATGAAATTGAATTAGACTGCTATTTACTTGATCAGACATTGGCCAGAGGGATACCCCTGCTGTTTTGGACCCTGATGAAACTAAGAGCTAGAAACTGTCAACTAAGCATATTTCCCGTGGCTGAATGGAAAGTCTTTAATTATACAACACAGATCCACTTTTGTATGCATATTTTAAAAACAGCCCCTCAAAAGCAGACTATTCTTTCTGAGGAAATATCTGGTGCAATTATTCATTTCAAATTTTGCTCACTCTCTGCTACCATCACAATTGGTTTGTCTGATGCTATTAAAACAAAACAAAACAAAAAACCTTCATTCCTGAGAGGCCTAAACTCCTAATATTCTTCAACTTCTCAGAGAGAGAGCTGCTGCCTTTGTTGAGGGAGCACCAATAGGAACCCAAATGACTCAGCTGGATTATGTACATAATCCTCTGTACTTGTGCTGTGTAAAAGAAGGCCTACTTCCTCCTGCAATTTTGTGTCCCCTGATAATGATTCCTCTTGTCTGCTGTTGACTGGATATAAACAGCTGAAAATGATCAGGTCAAAGCTATTGTTAGTAGTTCACTGACCCTAATGAGTTTATACCTCCTTGCGGGGACAGGAGTTTTAGAGTTGCAGAGAGGGGAAGCACAAAGCCCTTAGGTGAAACATTAGGAGAAACAGTACATGTGCTGACTACTGCTTCAACCCCTTTTTTCCTGGACTGAAGTATTCATTCTCTATGGAACATAACACTATATATAAGTCTCTGACTCAATGTATGCACATACCCTGGAGGATGCCATCTGTTCTTCTAAGGGTATTGCCTCCAAACTGGTGCTTCAGTTGTACCTTCAGTGAGTCATTCCAGGGGTCCATATGGTTAGCAGCTACTGGGTGGTATGGCATGTAGTAGGGCCAGAGGACACCACAGGAATGGATCTACTGCCAGATCTCCTTCTTTGTAAGTGGTTTCTCATCACATGCTGTGCTGTATGGGATCCTTTTCATGTGGATCAGACATTCTGAACATCCCATGCAAAAAATTCTGGTTGAGCTCATAAAGATAGTAAAATCAAACCCATATGAAGAATATACTATTCATTTCTGTGAGAACAGTTCAGTAACTCCTGATGTTGGAAGAATCACAACAAACTCATCCTGCTACCAAGGGGTTTAATTTTCACAAGGAATCACCTGATGCTGGAAAGTCATTGACAGCACCTGATAAATTAACATTGATATGTGGAAGTCCAATGTAAGACCCCTGAGTAGCCTCTGATCAAAGACTGTGGCTGTTTTGTTTTTGTGCGCATTGTGTCAGCACCAGAGTGATCACTGAAAAATGCTGGTTAATATCAACTGGCTAAGTCATATTGTCTACTTGTATGTGATATGTATTTTCTTGTGGATGTTAACATATGGTTCAAAGACCTTCATGCTTTGTGCCCACTTCTGTTTTGCTTTTTTTTTTTTTTTAACATGCCTTTACCATGGACCTTCTTTTTTCCATTCTTTCATTACTATCCTTTTCAGGCTTCAATCTGACCAGGCTACTCACCACTGCCTATGTGACCATATATATTTTCTTCTTAGGATACTTTTCCTACTTCACAGTGTGGAAGATCAGATTCACCTTCCAAAGTCCCATTGGGGGGAGGGGGAGGGGAAACTTTTACTTCCCCATTTTCTTTCAAGGCCACTTATGTGCAAACCTATACTACAGTCATTCTCCACTTTGGGCTTATATCCACCTACTGAGAAACCCATCTATAATCAAAGGTGAGTTCCCCTCCCTCCCCTGCCCTCTTATGCATCTGATCATACTGAACCACCTATGGAACAACCCTACACATATGCTGAGGAAAGAGAATTTATACATCTTTGTTACATGATGTGGAGGTCACATGGAGTACCACCTGCTCATGTAACTTATTTACACCTTCTCATCCTGCATGTGCTCTGTCTTGAGTATTCTATTTGCATTTTATAAAAGATTACTGCAGGACCAACCCAGATATATGATTTAATGGGTTCAAAAAGATGGAATCTAGTGGTCAGTTTCAGATCCATAGTCACTTGGTGTCTCATAGTCAAGCATTTCATCTCTCCCAATGCTCAGTCACACTAGCACTTTTCTACAGTAGCTGTTTTCTACAGATTCCATAACCTTGTTTTAGGGGCTTATGTTTTCAGTCTTGCTCTAAGACTTGCCATGAAAAGCATATAACATATTTTTTTTTTTTACCAAGACTCCTGCAACACAATATTATATGTTGCTAGAGCAGATGGTCCATGAGGAAAGACTGTTTGAATCACAACCTAGATATACCACAGAGCCTTCCCCATTACCTTGTATATGACACAGACCAGCATTCCCATGTGTGAAATGTTAACTCTTTGTATGTGTGTGTGAGGATTTGTGAGTTAATGGGTCTATTTTTTGAAGTATAGAATGTAAGATGGTGCAATTTGTTTTTTAATTTGTAAAGAATATCCAGCATGCCTCAGACCAACAGATTTGTAAATATTTCATTGAAACAGCAGATCCCTGAATTTTTATAGGGCTTAATCCCACCTTTTGAATCAGGCTAGTCTCACAAGGCTTCTCATATTGTAGTTAACTCTTGCTTTTCTACAATCAGCATGATTCCTCAAGAGAGTAGACCAGTATGCTGTTTGCATGATGCCTGGGTGATCCAATTCCTTTGGAATATGAATTAACTCTGTTCATAAAAGTCCACTGTCCACTAGAATAGATGAGAGTAGCTTAGGAGTACCCGTTGTATTGTTGAGAGAAAACTTTATCTTTCTGAAAAGAGGAGTGTGGAAAGAGGAAGAGTATAAGGAACCAAAATCTTTGAATTATTCTTGTCATACCCATCAACAGCACAAGTTTTCTAAGTAAGAGACCTGATCTTGGTATAGTTGATTCACTTAAGCTGAGAATTCAATCATCTTTAAGCTCAGAACTCTGAACTTAAACCCTGAAGTTGATGTCCAGCATTTTCTCCTTATCCATTGCATGAGAGTTTCTTGTAAGTTACCAAAGAGACTCTAACCCTCACCTTTTTATATTTCCTGTTAATTGCCCTCAGGTTTTTTCTATCCATTTCTAAGGAATCAATTTAGACATGTCAACCTAAAGGGGAGCTCTGAAGAAATGACTGCATTAGAGGAATGCCATGTTGCACAAGAATAGCTGGGCCCTTGTACCATCATCCCCTCAGTCATGACCAGGAGCCCCCTTCCCACAAACCTAGAAAAGAAGTACCTCTGCTAGGAAGCCAAGGCAGAACCTGAGGGTGTAGACTATTGGAGTCTGTTACCTAAGCACTCATCATCATCTGAGCAGTGAACACTTTCTGAAATGGGCCTTGGGTGGCCCAAATCAGGGTCTGCCACATAAATATTCACTGTGCTCTCTAAGTCAAATATTTTTCTAAAATATCACCTTATTTAAAACTTAATTTGAATTAAAGGCAAAGATATTTTGTCATCAAGATTAACACAGATATTATAAGTCTGGGGAAATATAAAACTTAACCAAAAAAGGCTCAAATAATTTTTAAAAGTGTTATATATTTTCTTTTTCCAAATATTAGTAGCAAAGATACTTGCTTTGTGTTTGCCAAATATATTTACCTAGCACAAATTTTTTACTGACCATATCATTTGTTAGACAATTATTACTCTAACTATTATAAGTTTTACATTCTAAATATATGAATTGGAAAATTTAACATAAATGGGGAAACACAACCTAATGAGCATTAAAATCTTTTTGTACAAAGTATGTCAAATTCAAGACAAGTTTATAAGTTTCAATACTTCCTGGCTCTACCTCTCTTGTTGTTCAAAGAAAAGTTCTTATCAGAGGTTTTTAATTACTGCAAGGTTTATTTAGGGGATGACTATGTCTGGAAATACTTGATTTCTATTCCTCTGGCCTTTGATGAACAGGCTGTAAGTGGATTTTTAAATCTCAGGGTGGGCACTTATTATCCTTAGTGCATTCAGTAAAGCATACCAGGAAAATAGCCCCTGTCTTCTTGCTGGCCTAGGACTACATAATAAGAGCATTCTATTGTAAAGCTCACATTGATTTTACATAAAAATTGGCTACTTAAGGAAATTAGAACCTAACATTGAATTCAAAGCTCATTATAACTTCAAGGAAGTTGAATGAATGCTGAAAAAAATAAATTTTCTTATGACATACACCAAAATCTATGTTGATATTTTACATGAATGTTTGAATTTGTTGTATAATCACTTTTATTCTATGTTTCTTTTATGAATCTGCTGAGGCTGGGTAGTGGGAGCATTATCTTTTTTTTTTTTTTTTTTTTTGGTTGGGAGCATTATCTTGATTTTCAGTGGATGAATTCAAGTTACACAAAAGCTTGTGGTCTGAGATACTCACATCGTTCATGAGTAGGAGATCTAAAAAGACGATGTATGACATACAGCTCAGAGTATTTCTTTTGAGTCCGTTCCCTCAACTTTTATGTAACTCAAAGAACATTAAAATTAATGTTGATCACTCACACTTGACTTTTATCTCTTCTAACTGCCTTCAGAAAATCTTTGAAATCATCTTAGTGGTTGTAGATTTTATGAAGGCAGAAACCTATTTAATTAGGTGCCTTAACCCTGCTGTCCATTGTTGATTTGTGACTACTCAACTATTGTTGGTAGCCAAATAACTACAGACTGTTAGGCAAGGAATGGATCACTAATACATAAACTTAAAAGTTTTAAAATGTTGACTATTTATATCAGGAATTGACAATAGATTCTGTATCTTAAAGAGACATTTACAATTTTTTAAAATGTTATCAAACATAATGTCTCAAAATAAAACTCTACTTATATTAGTTTGATTTATCTTTGTGTAACAAGGAGATCCAACCAGTCCATTCTGAAGGAGATCAGCCCTGGGATTTGTTTGGAAGGAATGATGCTAAAGCTGAAACTCCAATACTTTGGCCACCTCATGCAAAGAGTTGACTCATTGGAGAAGACTCTGATGCTGGGAGGGATTGGGGACAGGAGGAGAAGGGGACAACCAAGGATGAAATGGCTGGATGGCATCACTGACTCAATGGGCATGAGTCTGAGTGAACTCCAGAAGTTGGTGATGGACAGGGAGGCCTGGCGTGCTGCGATTAGTGGGGTCGCAAAGAGTCGGACACGACTGAGCGACTGTACTGAACTGAACTGAACAGTTTATCCTAATGCAAAATGCCACAGGATTTCCTAAGCCATTTTTGGTTAGTTTGTCCTTTAAGACATTAATTCTAGAAGGAATGGACAGTGTTTCAAATTTATATATAAATTTATTGCTTTAGTACTAAATAAATATTTTCTGATGAGGTGTATAATATTTAATAGAAACCAACTTCCCCATGAATTTAACATAATAGGTATTCAGCAATATCATCATCTTTAGGGTCCCAGTACACATTAGTGACTGGTGAAGTTGCTCAGTCATGTCTGACTCTTTGCAATCCCATGGACTGTAGCCTACCAAGCTCCTCTGTCCATGGGATTTTCCAGGCAATAGTACTGGAGTGGATTGCCTTTTCCTTCTCCAGGGGATCTTCCTGACCCAGGGATCCAACCTGGGTCTCCCACATTGTAGGCAGACGCTTTACCGTCTGAACCACCAGGTTCTCTGTTTACTATAGCAAACTGTTTATGTAAGTATAGTTTAAGTGGAATTATTATTGAATGGTTTGCCTTGGAAACTAACATTCTGCTGTTTTTGAGATTATCCGAGTACTATGGGCAAGAATTGCCCACAGTAGCAGATATAACGGTCATCTTGAGTTAAACTCACCCATTCCAGTCCATTTAGTTCACCATTCAATATTACAGTAATTCAAGCCTATGCCCTAACCAGTGATGCTGAAGAACCTGGAGTTGTATAGTTCTTTGAAGACCTGCAAGACCTTTTAGAACTAACATTCAAAAAATATATCGTTTTCATTATAAGGGTAATGCAAAAGTAGGAAGTCAAGAGAAACCTAGAATGACAGGCAAAATTGGCCTTGCAGTACAAAATGAAGGCTAACAGAGTTTTGCCAAGAGAATGCATTGGTAATAAAAAATACCCTCTTCCAACAAAACAAGAGAAGACTCTACACATGGACATGACCAGATGGCCAATACCGAAATCAGACTGACTGCATTCTTTGCAGGCAAAAATGGAGAAGCTCTGTACAGTCAGCAAAAACAAGACCAGGAGCTGACTGCGAATCAGATCATGAACTCATTGCCAAATTCAGACTTAAATTGAAGAAAGTATGGAAAACCACTAGATCATTCAGGTAAGACCTAAATCAAATCCCTTATGATTGCACAAGAGCAGTGACAAATAGACTCAAGGAATTAGATCTGATAGACAGAGTGCCGGAAGACATATGGGCTGAGGTTAATTACAGTGTACAGGAGGCAGTGATCAAGAAAAAGAAATGCAAAAAGGCAAAATGGTTGTCTGAGGAAGCTTTACAAATAGCTGAGAAAAGAGGATAAACTAAACGCAAAGGAAAAAAGGAAAGTTATGCCCATTTGAATGCAGAGTTCCAAAGAATGGCAAGGAGAGATAATAAAGCCATCCTTAATAGTCAATGCAAAGAAACAGAGGAAAACAATAAATGGGAAAGACTAGAGATCTTTTCAAGAAAATTAGAAATACAAAGGGAACATTTCATGCAAAGATGGGCACAATTAACAACAGGAATTGTATGGACCTAACAGAAGCAGCAAGGAGATCCAACCAATCCATTCTAAAGGAGATCAGTCCTAGGTGTTCATTGGAAGGACTGATGCTAGAGCTGAAACTCCAATACTTTTGCCACCTCATGTGAAGAGTTGACTCATTGGAAAAGACTCTGATGCTGGGAGGGATTGGGGGCAAGAGGAGAAGGGGACGACAGAGGATGAGATGGCTGGATGGCATCACTGGCTCTATGGACATGAGTTTGAGTGAACTCCAGGAGTTGGTGATGGACAGGGAGGCCTGGTATCCTGCAATTCATGGGGTCACAAAGAGTAGGACATGACTGAACTGAACTGAGTTGAACAGAAGCAGAGGTTATTATGAAGACATGGTGAGAATACACAGAAGAACTATACAAAAGAGATCTTCATAACCCAGGTAACCATGATGGTATGATCACTCACCTAGAGCCAGGCATCTTGGAATGCAAAGTGAAGTGGGCCTTAGGAAGCATCACTATGAACAAAGCTAATGGAGGTGATGAAATTCCATTTAAGCTATTTCAAATCCTAACAGATGATGCTATGAAAGTACTGCACTCAATATGACAGCAAACTTGGAAAACTCAGCAGTGGCCACATGACTGGAAAAGGTCCATTTTCATTCCAATCTCTAAGACAAAGCCAGAGAATGTTGCAACTATTGCACAACTGCATTCATCTCACACACTCGCAAAGTAATGATAAAAATTCTCCAAGCCAGGCTTCAACATTATGTGAACCGCGAACTTCCAGATGTTCAAGCTGGTTTTAGAAAAGGCAGAGGAACCAGACATCAAATTGCCAACATCTGTTGGATCATCAAAAAAGCGAGAGAGTTCCAGAAAAAAAAAATCTGTTTCTGCTTTACTGACTATCCAAAGCCTTTGACTGTGTACATCACAACAAGCTGTGGAAAATTATTCCAGAGATGGGAATATCAGACCACCTGACCTGCCTCCTGAGAAATCTGTATGCAGGTCAAGAAGCAATAGTTAGAAGTGCACATGGAAAAACAGATTAATTCCAAATCAGGAAAGGAGTATGTCAAGGCTGTATATTGTTACCATGCTTACTTAATTTATATGCAAAGTGCATTATGAGAAATGCCAGCCTGGATGAAGTACAAACTGGAATTCAGATTTCCAGGAGAAATGTCAATAACCTCAGATATGAAGATGACACCACCCTTATGCCAGAAACTGAAGAACTAAAGAGCTTCTTGAGGAAAGTGAAAGGGGAGAGTGAAGTTGGCTTAAAACTCAACATTCAGAAAAGTAAGATCATGGCATCCAGACCCATCAGTCCATTGCAAATAGATGGGGAAATAATGGAAACAGTGAGAGACTTAATTTTTTCAGGGGCTCCAAAATCACTGCAGATGGTGACTGCAGCCATGAAATTAAAGCATGCTTGTTCCTTGAAGAAAAACTATGACAAACCTAGACAGCATATTTAAAAGCAGAGACATTACTATACAAAAAAAAGTCTGTCTAGTTAAAGCTATGGTTTTTCCAGTAGTCATGTATGGATGTGAGAGTTTGATTATAAAGAAAGCTGAGAGCCAAAGAATTGGTGCTTTAGAACTGTGATGCTGGAGAAGATTCTTGAGAGTCCCTTGGACTGCAAGGAGATCCAACCAGTCCATCTTAAAGGAGATCAGTCCTGTATAATCATTGGAAGGAATGATGCTGAAGCTGAAGCTTCAACACTTTGGCCATCTGATATGAAGAACTGACTCACTGGAAAAGACCTGGATGCTGGGAAAGATTGAAGGCAGGAGGAGAAGGGAACAACAGTGAATGAGATGATTGGATGAAATCACCAACTCGATGGACATGAGTTTGAGTAAGCTCCAAGAGTTGGTAATGTACAGGGCTGCTTGCCGTGCTGTAGTCCACGGGGTCGCAAAGAATTGTATATGACTGAGTGACTGGACTGAACTGAAGTGGAACTATTATCTAGAACTTTAGCTCCATTATAAAAACAAAATTGGAAGTGTAGCATACCAAAGAATGTACACAAAAGTTAGGAAGAATGATAAGATTTAAAAAAAAAAGAGGGTGTATAATTTTTAAACGATAATTGGAATCAGAAAAGGGTAAACAGGTTTTCTAAATACTCTCTCTCTCTCTCTCTCTCTCTCTCTCTCTCTCTCTTTGGTTTACCAAGATCCAGAGTCCTCATAAGCTCATATTAAAAATAAAACTTTTCTTTTTTTGTTGTTGTTTTAGTTGTTGTTTCCAGCTTCCTTACAAAAAACCTTTTCCCTATTTTGGAGCAGGAGAGAAAATGTTATACAAACATTTTATTTATTTTTAAGACACTTAAATGCATTTTTTGAGGTATAGTAGAATGCCTACCATGAAGTCACTAATTTGATTGTTAAATTCCCCAAACTCCCACATACTTATTAGTACCTTTTCCAAACCATGTATAGATTTTATTTATTGTGAAGTTTTTATCTCATCTTTTATTTCAACAGTAATAATTTCCATATATTCAGTTATTGCTTACCTATAAACTAGAATAATTATTCTTTCATTTCATATTAGCTTATCATTCCTTGCTAAGTCTAGCATTCATAGTTTCTTTCATGTTTGTTAAGAAATCTACTTAATATTTCAAATTATTTTTTGAATATGAAATTTCTATTCTTTAAATTTATCTCTATTATTTTTCCAAAGACTAAATATTATCTCAACATTTATTCGAATACTGCTGAATAGTCAATGTTAATCAACATTCAGAAAATGAACATCATGGTATCTGGTCCCATCACTTCATGGCAAATAGATGGGAAACAGTGGAAACAGTGTCAGACTTTATTTTTGGGGGCTCCAAAATTACTGCACATGGTGACTACAGCCATGAAATTAAAATACGCTTACTCCTTGGAAGAAAAGTTATGACCAACCTAGATAGTATATTCAAAAGCAGAGACATTACTTTGCCGACTAAGGTCCATCTAGTCAAGGCTATGGTTTTTCCAGTGGTCATGTATGGATGTGAGAGTTGGACTGTGAAGAAAGCTGAGCCCGGAAGATTTGATGCTTTTGAACTGTGGTGTTGGAGAAGACTCTTGAGAGTCCCTTGGACTGCAAGGAGATCCAATCAGTCCATTCTGAAGGAGATCAGCCCTGGGATTTCTTTGGAAGGAATGATAGCAAAGCTGAAACTCCAGTGCTTTGGCCACCTCATGCGAAGAGCTGACTCATTGGAAAAGACTCTGATGCTGGGAGGGATTGGGGGCAGGAAGAGAAGGGGACGACAGAGGATGAGATGACTGGATGGCGTCATTGACTCGATGGACGTGAGTCTGAGTGAACTCTGGGAGTTGGTGATGTACAGGGAGTCCTGGTGTGCTGCGATTCATGGGGTCATAAACAGTAGGACATGACTGAGCAACTGAACTGAACTGAACTGAACTGAATAATTATCTATATCCAATTCTATAAACTGACCTCTTACTTAACCAAAAACTTCTACTGCAGATATACAGAGGTCAGGCCAGCTAGGGCTAAGTTCAATTCAGAGCACTTAATATATATTATTTAGTTTTGGAAAAACATTCCTAGTTACTTAATGTGAAATATTAAAAAGAATATTCTGAATTAATCAATTTTCTTATTTCTTGATGAAAATCCATAAGTTTTCCTATCTTTGTCCTGTTTTATAAAATATAAAATTCCTTGATGAGCACATAGGCCTTTCATAAGTCCCAAGACTCACCTACTATGGAATCTCCACAATTACTTATTCATCAGTTATAATAAGCAATTTATTTTTCCTGAACAGGTCATATATACCTGAATGGCTCCCATACACTGATATGTTTTCATGTGCCAGAATCCACCAGGGATACCTTTTGTCCCTCATTCACTGGACTCCTCATCATTTAAGATATGATTCTGAGTTTTGTATTTATTTGCTAAGCCACTAAATGAAGCCAGGTATCTTTCTCTGTGTTCCTATAGCATCATGTTTCTGCCTCTAGAATGGCAATCACTATAATACTAAAATTGAAGTACAGCCACTATGGAGAACAGTGTGGAGATTCCTTAAAAAACCGGAAATAGAACTGCCTAATAACCCAGCAATCCCACTGCTGGGCATACACACCAAGGAAACCAGAATTGAAAGAGACATGTGTACCCCAATGTTCATCGCAGCACTGTTTATAATAGCCAGGACATGGAAGCAACCTAGATGTCCATCAGCAGATGAATGGATAAGAAAGCTGTGGTACATATACACAATGGAGTATTACTCAGCCATTAAAAAGAGTACATTTGAATCAGTTCTAATGAGGTGGATGAAACAGAAAGAAAAACACCAATACAGTATACTAACATATATATGGAATTTAGAAAGAGGGTAACAATAACCCTGTATGTGAGCAAAAGAGACACAGATGTATAGAACAGTCTTTTGGACTCTGTGGGAGAGGGAGAGGGTGGGATGATTTGGGAGAATGGCATTGAAACATGTATAATATCATATATGAAACCAATCATCAGTCTAGGTTCGATGCATGGTACTGAATGCTTGGGGCTGGTGCACTGGGACGACCCAGAGGAGTGGTTTGGGGAGGGAGAAGGGAGGGGGGTTCAGGATGAGGAACACGTGTATACCTGTGGCGGATTCATGTTGATGTATGGCAAAACCAATACAATATTGTAAAGTAATTAACCTCTAATTAAAATAAATAAATTTATATTAAAAAATAAAAAATAAAAATGTAATGTCATCATCAATATTCACAGTACATGATAGCATATAAACAAACAACAAATGCACTCAATTGGCAATTAATAAACCTTTGGTATTAACTGTATAATACATAAATTAATCAGTTCATCAACTATAGAAATTATATGTGGCATGAAATAAAGTTATCATCATAGTAATTTTAATTTTTCATTCATTCATTACTGAGTATGCATTTTGTGTGCTAACTAAATTTTAAGCATCCTTATAACTAAGGATGAAGAAACTGAGAAAAAGAAAATTAAATTCCTTGTCTAAGGCATATAAAAAGTAGCTACATACAATACTGCATGCTCAGTCGTGTCCATTTCTTTGGGACCCTATGGTCATACTATGGACTGTAGCTCACCAGGCTCCATAGGATTCTCTGTCTGTCCATCAGATTCTCCAGAAAAGAATATTGGTGGGTTGTCATTTCCTTCTTAAGGGGATCTTCTTGACCCAGGGATCAAACACGCATCTCTTGCATCTCCTGCAATGGCAGGCAGGTTTTTTACCACTAGCACAAACTGGGAAATCCTTAACAAGTATCTAAGGGAGCTAAAACAAGAACTGAAGGAAGTATCACAGTACAGACACTCAGATATGAATAAAGCCATGGATTTATGTATAGCACTCAGAAAAAAACAGAACCACACTTTTTAAAGCATATATACCCCCTGGAGATGAAAAAATAATAATTCTTCAGTGGGTAAACTCCAACAGATCCTCAAGTATCTCAATTAAATCTTACACTATTTACAGAATGATTGTGCATTATGAGCCTGATTAGGTCATAAATATTTTTGCTATTCATTATTTCAGTGATATACTTTTTCTAGACTATGCTTCAATTTCATACATTATCTCTTAGACTTAACAAATTCCTCAGTTATCATTTAAGTTTTTGGATACCATGAAAAAGTTTAAAGTACCATTTTAAATAAGTGTCTTTAGCAGTTATTAAATTATCAAATATAATTCTCAATAACCCCCACATCCTGGTATTTATGCCGTTATGAAATCCCTTCACTTTGAGTGTGGGCTGGATACAGTGACATCTTACCAGTAGAATCCAGTAAAGATATTGGATGCTTCTTCTGTGATTAACTTACAAAAGATTTATGACTTACATTTTGCTGGAAGATGCTCTCTTTTCTACCGGGCTTGATGAAGCAGTAAAATCTTCACTGTGGAGAGATCCTTGAAGCAAGGAATGGTGAGGAACTGAATGCTGCCAAAAACTACTGCATAAACTTGGAAGCACATGTACTCCAGTTGACACTTTGGATGAGTGCACAGACCTTGGGTCCACACATTTATTGCAGCCTTGTGAGAGGTTATAAAGAAAGGATCCAGAAAAGCACTGTCTAGCTTTCTAACCTAGAGGAAGAAAATATGAGGTAATAAATATGCATATATGTATTGCTCTCTTTGGTTAGGTTTTGTGACAATTTGTAACACAGTGGTAGATAACCAATGTAAGATGCATACACAAAAACATATATTCATATAAAATTGGTTATCAGAAGGGATTTGTTGTGGTTGTTCAGACTCATGGTGTTAGCCTATAGTAACATTTCATTACAAAGATATGTGCATCATTTATAATTGAGCCTTTTAAATTTAATTTGGTTCAAATACTAATTTTGGATAGTATAGTTTTTAAAGTACATTTCACTTGAAACAATGTGGTATAAACATCAATATTCATTTTACATGAAATTATAGAAAATGCCTTCATTCTTATTTTTAAAATATGCATAACTAACATATTTCAGTTAAAGTCACATATGTCAATAAATTTTAGTATTAAAACTTGTTATTTTATGAAAATTATCACTTGTAATAAACTGCAACAGTCTTTTTGTTTTAGGTTTATTAGATGAAGTTATTTAGACTATTACTTACTGTACTATGATTTTCTACAAATAAGAGAGATGGGAACTAAACATTTATTGGTATCTGCTGTGTGTTACGGAGAAGGCAATGGCACCCCACTCCAGTACTCTTGCCTGGAAAATTCCATGGATGGAGGAGGCTGGTAGGCTGCAGTCCATGGGGTCGCTAGGAGTCGGACACGATTGAGTGACTTCACTTTCACTTTTCACTTTCATGCACTGGAGAAGGAAATGTCAACCCACTCCACTGTTCTTGCCTGGAGAATCCCAGGGGTGGGGGAGCCTGGTGGGCTGCCATCTCTGAGGTCGCACAGAGTCAGACACGACTGAAGCAACTTAGCAGCAGCAGTAGCAGTAGCAGCTGTGTGTTAGACACTTTATATATATATATATATATACATATACATATATATATAATTTATTTAATATTAACAACATTCTTTGAAAAAAGTGAAATTGAATTTAAAGGATATATTGTATTATGCAATTTTTCCCCTCAAATCTGCATTCTTTGGCTTAATAGAATGAGAGTAAAATCAGGGGTGCCATACACATGTATTGGCATAATTCTGATGGAGATTCTCAGTAAGAATCTCAATAAGCTTATAATATTCAATAAAAGTGAAAGAAAGTTGCCCAGTCATGTCAGACTCTTTGTGACCCCATGGACTGTAGCCCACCAGGCTCCTCCATCCATGGGATTTTCCAGGCAAGGGTACTGGAGTGGGTTGCCATTTCCTTCTCCAGGGGTCCTTCCCAACCCAGGGATCCAACCGGGGTCTCCTGCATGGCAGGCAGACGCTTTACCATCTGAGCCACCAGGGAAGCCTAGATATTCAATAAGATATGAGAAAAAAGTAACTGTGTACAGAAACTATAGATAGCAATCTATAAACAGATTACATAGTGTACATAAAGACAGTTTGAGCAAGCTCTGAGAGTTGGTGATGGACAGGGAAGCCTGGCGTGCTGCAGTCCATAGGGTCGCAAAGAATCGGACACAACTTAGTGACTGAACTGAACTAGTAAGTTATTTTCACTTTTATTTTAAAAGCAGAGAAAAAGATAATTATGACACCTCCCAAAGGAAAGAAATTAATTCCAGACTTTGGACAATGCTTAAGACTTTATTTGCAAAAAATTTGAATAATTTTCTGAACCTATAAATGACATATTAATTATAGAGTCTGGGTGGGTAGTGCAGAGGATAGAATCAAATTTTTCTGTTGTATAGGAGCATGTGACCTTGAATGAACCATTTAACCTCTGTACTGTACTTCTCTGGTGTCCATTTAATAACTTTCAGTAGAACAGAAAGAGTTAGACACATTCACCACTTAGGACATTTTTACCTGAACATCATTTAATTAACTGAATTCTCTTCACACCACTGTGAATAGAAAGGATACCTAAACATTTTTCTTCTCACCTTTATCAAGCAATCATTACTTTGCTTTCTTCAAAAAACAAGAAATTATTGAAGCATAGAACGCTCAGTTCAGTTCAGTTCAGTTCAGTCGCTCAGTCATGTCCGACTCTTTGTGACCCCATGAATCGTAGCATGCCAGGCCTCCCTGTCCATCACCAACTCCCGGAGTTCACTCAGACTCATGTCCATCGAGTCAGTGATGCCATCCAGCCATCTCATCCTCTGTCGTCCCCTTCTCCTCCTGCCCCAATCCCTCCCAGCATCAGAGTCTTTTCCAATGAGTCAACTCTTCACATGAGGTGGCCAAAGTACTGGAGTTTCAGCTTTAGCATCATTCCTTCCAAAGAAATCCCAGGACTGATCTTTAGAATGGACTGGTTTGATCTCTTTGCAGTCCATGGAACTTTCAAGAGTCTTCTCCAACACCACAGTTCAAAAGCATCAATTCTTTGGCGCTCAGCTTTCTTCACAATCCAACTCTCACATCCATACATGACCACAGGAAAAACCATAGCCTTGACTAGACGGACCTTTGTCGGCACAGTAATGTCTTTGCTTTTGAATATGCTATCTAGGTTGGTCATAACTTTTCTTCCAAGGAGTAAGCATCTTTTAATTTCATGGCTGAAGTCACCTTCTGCAGTAATGTTGGAGCCCCCCAAAACAAAGTCTGACACTGTTTCCACTGTTTCCCCATCTATTTCCCATGAAGTGATGGGACCGGATTCCTGATCTTCGTCTTCTGAACATTGAGCTTTGAGCCAACTTTTTCACTCTCCACTTTCACTTTCATCAAGAGGCTTTTTAGTTCCTCTTCATTTTCATAAGGGTGGTGTCTTCTGCATATCTGAAGTTATTGATATTTCTCCCGGCAATCTTGATTCCAGCTTGTGCTTCTTCTAGCCTAGCATTTCTCATGATGTACTCTGCATATAAGTTAAATTAGCAGGGTGACAATATACAGCCTTGACTCTCTATATATACAGTTCATCTTAGGCAACATATATAAAATTAAAACATCACCTTGATGGAAAGACCATTTTTAAACTTGTATGGAAAATACCTTTAGAAAATTTATTATGATTATGATTATATCTTATATAAAAGAACGTTTTGGGTTTGTGGGAATTACTAGGTGGACTAGGAAGGAAACTAAGGCAAGCTACAACCACCATGTATAATCAAGCAACCTGCAGAAGGCTGCCCGGGAGACAGAAGAGCTATTGCTTTGTGCAGTGGAGGTCTCAAAGCATTGTGCTCCCATTTCTATTCCCATCACATACAGACATAAAGATAATTGGGTCTCACACACATCTTTCTAATTCTAAGTTTCCCTATATGCAGAATATTGTTATTGGTTCCATGTTTTCTTGCAGAGCTGCTTTGCTAGCTAATGAGATCATGACTACCACTTTCTTTGAGCTTTTTGAACTAAGGAACTCTAAATAAAAGACCCTATTATTTCACCATTCTTGTTACTCACTAAAGAAACAGTCCCTGAAAATACAGCCTTTCACTTGCTCTGTGTGTAAAATCTCCATTGCCTGCAATGGGAGGATTTGTGTGACATAATTACAGGAATCTGCCTGTTCTGCAGAGTATTGTACAGTAGCGTTCCAAAACATTTCTTAAAGAAAAAAGATGCTAACATCCACCCACACTTCTCCTAACACTCTTAATGCAAAACCCTGACTCCAGATGTCCACAGCTTGCTTTCAAAAAAGCCCCCTCTCAGGATATTCTAAAGTTTAAATGTTAACAAATTATCACTGAAGAGTAGATATTAGGGCTTTACCAATAATTCTACCAGCACTTTTGGGAATCTTGACTAGGTTTCATCTAATTTTGTTCTAGGGGTTTTCTTTTCTATACTCTTTTGAATAGAGAGGGGTTAATAACACTGGCAGTGCAACTAATCCTGACAGGCTTAAGATATTTCTCCCCATTTCCCCTATTGTTTTCCAGTTTATAAAAGACTATATTGTTGATGAGGAGATACAAAACAAAGCTAATTCATGTAGTTTTCTGCACCTCCAGTGCTACATCATGAATAGATTTTATTACAGTGATTTATGTTTAAAAATAGAGAATATAATTTAATAATGGGCAAATGATGTGTATCTTTTAAACTGTGTAACACTAAGAAAAGGCGTGTGCAATAGAAACTGGAGTTCTAATTTTTTTACTCTAATAATATTTATATATTCTGTGTAATTAGTAATGCATCATAGCTTTGTGCTACTTTTTTCTGTAAATAAGTACAGTTAAAATATTAAATGACATTATTGATATCCATTTATTTGCCTTATTCTAATTCCTGGAAATTTGTGGCCAGGATTTATTTATGTATTTTCCATATACCACTTAATTGGCTTAAGTGTTCTAAGAAGGGCTTTTTTTATCTGCATAATTTCAGTATTTCTTTCCTGTAATCCTTACTATTTTTAATGTATTGTGACTGAGTATTAAATCTTGTTATATACAATCTGTAATGAGCTATAACTTTTGAATAAGAGTTCATTTATATTTGGGCATATTGAGAAATACTTAGAAGTAGTCATCTTTCTAACCAATTCCTAAATCAGGTAACTAGGCAGCCTGCATTCAGTCTCATCTTTTTTTTTTTTTTTTAAGTCTAAGCTAAAAACAGTTTTCACATATTCAAAAGGTAATGAATGTGAATTATTAGTAAGCAACGTAAATTAAGATAAAATCTAATTCATATTTATAATGTCTCATAAAGTTCTATTAAGATGTTCACATTAGCTTTCTTCACTCTGTGCAATCTGATTTGTGTATCTGCTTTTCCCCATCTCTCACCTCATTCTATCACTGTTTAAATCTGTTTGAACAAGCTTAAATACTCCAAATTTTTGGTAATGGAATAATAATTAAACTTACTTCACTTCATGATCCTCTAAATGTCCAATAAATGGTTAAAATTCACTAGTTCTATTTTTTTTTCTATAGTCAGTATTAACTATATTCAGTTCAGTTCAGTCACTCAATCATGTCTGACTCTTTGTGACCCCATGGACTGCACCATGTCAGGCTTCCCTGTCCATCACCAACTCCCCAAATGTGCTCAAACTCATGTCCATTGATTTGATGATGCCATCCAGCCATCTCATCCTCTGTCATCCCCTTCTCCTCCTGCTTTCAATCTTGCCCATCCTCAGAGTCTTTTCCAACGAGTCAGTTATTCACATCAAGTGGCCAAAGTGTTGGAGCTTCAGCTTCAGTATCAGTTCTTCCCATGAATATTCAGGGTTGATTTCTTTTAGGATTGGTTGGTTGGATCTCCTTGCAGTCCAAGGGACTCTCAAGAGTCTTCTCCATCACCACAGTTTAAAAGCATCAGCTCTTCAGCACTCAGCTTTCTTTATAGTCCAGCTCTCACATCCATACATGACTACTGGAAAAACCATAGCTTTGATTAGATGGACCTTTGTCAGCAAAGTAACATCTCTGCTTTTTAATATGCTGTCTAGGTTTGTCATATCTTTTCTTCCAAGGAGCAACTGTCTTTTAATTTTATGGCTACAGTTACCATCTACAGTGATTTTGGAGCCTAAGAAAATCAAGTCTGTCACTGTTTCCATTGTTTCCCCTTCTATCTACCATGAAATAATAGGATCAGATGGCATGATCCTCGTTTTTTAAATGTTGAGTTTTAAGCCAGTTTTTTCACTCTCCTCTTTCACTTGCATCAATAGGCTCTTCAGTTCCTCTTTGCTTTCTGCCATAAGGGTTGTGTCATATATGCAATATAAAAATAATGAATAAAATATATAAGCATATATTACATATACATATTAGATTTGTAGTCAATATACAAAAAAATGCTGCACAGCTAAGATTATTGAAATATTTGTTTTTCTGTATATGGATGGACTAATGCATACTTGTGTGTATACATGTATATTTCCTTTGCCATCTATTTTATATAATTTGAAAACAAACACTATATTAATTCTAGAGGTCACATTTTCTACAGGAAATCATCAGCCCTATCATAGATTATATACATTACAAAACATATCCAAATATTAAAGTAATATTGTCCATCACAGCATATAGTTATTAGTACTTCAAAAATGTGTTTCTTTTTACAAACAAACTCATCAACACAAGAGTGAAAAAAAGATGTGATAAAATGAGTCATTATTTTAGATGTGAAATTCTCTAAAGTGATAATATTAGTCTACATATTAGTTATATTTTGGTAATTGCTTTTATTTGCTGAATAGAAAGTAACAAAATTAATGCAATGTGCTTATGGTTCTGTAATGTTAATACCAAAGGAATTTCATGAATACTAAATGAGCCTTTTCTCCACTGACATAAACTGTCTTTTTTCACTTATTAAATTTCAGAATAGGCATGTTTCTGTTTATTTTTGCCATATATTTTATCTTTCTTATGTATTTACAATCAGTTTACAGAATTTCAGCTTTGACCTCAACTGTGGGCAATTTCTTTGTCAAAATAACAGAACTACAGTGGCTTTAACATAGAGCAAACTCTGGAATCATTCTTCTCTGTGTGGGTAAATGCATAAACCAAATAAGCTGGCTTTAAGTTCTTACTTATTTTAGATATGTCATATCCTGTACAGCTCAACACAATCTCTATTACTCCTCATTGTCTCCTCATTGTCATCCTTTCACAGGATTTAAAAAATTATGCCTGCATTTTTATTTTATATATAGTTGATCCAGGGCTTCCCTGATGGCTCCGTTGGTAAAGAAACCTCTTGAATGCAGGAAACCTGGGTTTATTCCCTGGTTGGAAAGATTCCCTGGAGAACAAAATGACAACCGATGCCAGTATTCTTTCCAGGAAAATCCCATGAACAGAGTGGTCCTCTGTTCATGGACCCCTATATAGTCCATGGGGTCACGAAGAGTTGGACATGATTTAGCAACTTCACCACCACCACAGAGTTGAATATATCTATGATCTATCTATCTATCTACCTATCTATATCTATACTTTCTTTGTGGATGTAAAGGATATTATTCCTACTAAAAGAAGCAAAGGCTTGCTTTATATTATTAAGATAGCCATTTTTAACCCTTAAACTTGTAATCCTTAATTCCATCATTCCAAAGAGTCCTTTTTTTCTTTTTTCATTCAGTTAACATCTTTTTCTTCAACTTCTTAGAGAGCTCCAGCTATAAGGCTTTCCTTCCATTAAAATATGTTCCCACTTTCGGGTTTCTTCTTTTTTTTCTTTTTAAACAGTTTTTAGCTCCAATGGCACAACACTTGAACTACTTAATTTATGTGGCTTAATCACTCTAGTATGTTGTACTTACTCAGCAACAAATTTGTCCACATATTGAACTGTATTCTAGTCTGTAGTTTTATCTCCTATTCTTCTTTCACACTGTTAACAAAGCAAGCTTTCAAAAATGGAAATTGATCCTGTTGTCCATCTGCTTATGGCTGTCTATGGCCTATGAAATGAAGGTCAAGTCTTTTAGTACTGAGTACACATTGCAAACTCTGTCACTCAACTTGTAACTAGAGCAGAACTAAGTCTCTGTGCATAAAATTGACTAATACTGAACCTTTTGCATAGAGAGATTTTCTTACTCAATTTTACATTTTGACATTTTAATAGTTTAGCAGTGTCTGTTCCTTTAACAGAAATCTGTGAAAATTTGAAAAATTTGGAATATGTGGTCTAGATATATGTGAATATTTTAGTTAAGGGATTTTTAAGAAAGAATTCAAACACCTATGGATTATTTCTATATATTTAATAACAATGGTTTTTATAGAAAAATGATAGTATATATTTTTAACATCAATTTTCTATGAAAGATTCCCATCAGAAAAACCGTGCATATTTGTTTATTATTTTCCTTAATCAGACACTTTGAATCTTTAGAAGCTATAATCAAAAGACTTTTTGGAGGCAAATTTACTTTCTAAGCTGGGATATAATAACTTTACTATATCAAGCCCACATACATGTACTTGGGTAGCTGAGGAAGCATGCTACACTCAGACTTCTGTGAATGGAGCTTGTGTGTGTGTCATCTTGTTTGTGGCCCTTCAGTTAGAACTGGTCTGTCATAATTCTCACAGTAGGAACCAGAATATAAGAATGCCCCTGCTAGGACCTCCTGTTCAGCCAGACCAATCTCCCATTTCCTCACAAGATCTGCTATTACCTTTTTACCTTTCAATTTCTGTGAACTCATGGTTTTACATCTGTCTCTAGAATTTACATAAAACATATCCTATGTTTAATCAGCAGGTATAAATAATCTATTCCAGACATTCCACCTAATATTTCTCTCAACACTCTTATTTTGCCCCTTATAAGAATGTGATGATTTGCTCCCTGACTATGCCCTTAGCCAAGAGGTTTTAGCAAATAGCAAATAGTCAGTATTGCTATTTTTTTGGATGAATGGGTGAATAGGAAGCCTAAAACTCTATACGAGGTGTTCTTTTTCTACTACCAGTGGGCCTTTGAGATCCAAACAACATGTGAGCTAGTCCAAAACAAGCAGAGCTCACTCTGAATTGATAAGGATTAAAAACGCAGATGACATCACCCTTATGGCAGAAAGCAAACAAAAACTAAAGAGCCTCTTGATGAAAGTGAAAAAGGAGAGTGAAAAAGCTGGCTTAAAACTCAACATTCAAAAACCTAAGATCATGGCATCTGGTCCTATCACATCATGGTAAATAGATGTGGAAACAGTGACAGAATTTATTTTCTTGGGCTTCAAAATCACTGCAGATGGGGACTGCAGCCATGAAGTTAAAAGATGCTTGCTCCTTGGAAGAAAAGCTATGACAAACCTAGACAGCATATTGAAAAGCAGAGACGTTACTTTGCTGACAAAAGTCTGTCTATTAAGGCTATGGTTTTTCCAGTAGTCATGTATGGATGTGAAAATTGGATCATAAAGAAAGCTGAGCACTGAAGAATTGATACTTTTGAACTGCAATGTTAGAGAATACTCTTGAGAGTCTCTTGGACTGCAAAGAGACCAAACCAGTTAATCCTAAAGGAAATCAATCCTGAATATTCATTGGAAGGACTGATGCTGAAGCTGAAACTCCAATACATTGGCCACCTGAAGCGAAAAACTGACTCCTTGGAAAAGACCCTGATGCTGGGCAAGATGGAAGGCAGGAGAAGAAGGGGACAACAAGGATAAGATGGTTGTATGGCATCACCAACTCAAAGGACATGAGTTTGTGTAGGCTCTGGGGTCTGGTAATGGACAGGAAAGCCTGATGTGTTGCAGCCCATGGGGTTGCAAAGAGTCAGACATGACTGAGCAACTGAACTGAACTAAACTGAAAAACCCCTACCTCTGCAGCAAGTTAACCTAGTCAACATTTGATTAACTCTCTTACATTCTCCCTAGGACACATGAGAAATGTAAGCTATAGTACTAAGCAAGAGTACTTATGTGAAAATATTTCCTGCTTTATGAACTACTTCTGGGCTGTGAGAAAAACTCTGGAACTTTGAGCTTTCCTAAGGGCAGTGATGGGTTTCCCTAGTGGCTGAGACAGTAAATAATCCACTTGTAATGCAGGAGATCTGGGTTTTTCCCTGGGTTGGGACAATCCCCTGGAGAAGGGCATGACAGCCCAGTCCAATATTCTTGCCTGGAGAATCCCCTTGGACAGAGGATCCTGGCAGGCTAAGGTCCATGAGATTGCAAAGAGTTGTACACAACTGTGAGACTAAACCGGAGAAACTCCCATGGATGGAGGAGCCTGGCATGCTGCAGTCCATGGGGTCGCTATGAGTCGGGCACAACTGAGAGACTTCACTTTCACTTTTCACTTTCATGCATTGGAGAAGGAAATGGCAACTCACTCCAGTGTCCTTGCCTGGAGAATCCCAGGGACAGGGGAGCCTGGCAGGCTGCCGTCTATGGGGTCGCACAGAGTCAGACACGACTGAGGTGACTTAGCAGTAGCAGCAGTGAGACTAAACATAGCAACATAGCACAAGGGCTGTGACTCTTGTAATTGACATGACCATTTCAAGGATCCTACATTTGGGTATGAAGTTTTTATGCTTACTAGTTCCTGAGACTCACAGAGGTTTTAAATCAAGGAAGTGTTTGGATTCCATCCCTTTGTACCTGAGCTATCTGCTGGATGACTGCTGCAAGGATCTTTGATGAAGAGGAATGACTCATGTTTGCTGCTATCAAGCTGGGGTTCCTGACCAACACCTTTCTGAATACACTGCCTAAGGCAATTATGTGAACTAGGACAATCTCCTCATGGAAAATGTAGAAAAAAAGAGTGCTTAGAAAACCAGTTTCAAATTAATTGTGAAATAGGCATTTCAAAGTTGGAAAATCAAATAGAATACTTGAAATTTTAAATACTTTACTAGAAATCACATGATTTATTTGAAGAGTCATTAGAAAGTATCTACTCAATCTGTCAACCATATTTTCTATAAAACACATTATATAACCTTAGATAGTAAAGAATCTGCCTACAATTCAGGAGGCCTGGGTTTGAGGTTGGAAAAACCTCCTTAGAAGGGAGTGGCTATCCACTCCAGTATTCTTGCCTGGAGAATCCTATGGACAGAGGAGCCTGGGAGGCTACAGTCCATGGGGTTGTAAAGAGTTAGGCATGACTAAGTGACTAACACACTCCCTAGCTAACCTATTAAAGTGTTTAATATCACCTAGTTAACCTATTAAAGAGGCAGCCTAATGTAGCTGAGTATTGAATTGAATAGGAGTGTAAAAATCATCGGCAAATTCCTTAAATTATCTGATTGAAAGTTCCCTCTGTTGTAAAACTAGAAAGCTAATTCATCTAAAAAGATTGTTGTACAATAAAAATGGGGTATTATAAGTGAAAGTAAGTTGAGACTTTTAGAGCATTAAAAAATTCCTGCAACATTATCTTGAACTGTTAACAGTGAAACATCCAAATACAAAGAACTCTGGGAAATATACTTAAACTCTGACACAAAATATTTTTGCACTTCAATCGAAAGATATGATTATATATTCTATTACGTAGTCAACTATGCAAAATTGATCAATTTACCAATTTATCTGCCTTGGTTCAGCAGATATCTATATATTTTACCTTTTCTATTTTAGTAACAGTTTGAATGTGTTACATAATTTTACTGTGTTCTTAACTTGGATTAAGTTAATCAAGTTTTGCCATGGAGCCATTCAGATCCCATTTCCTATCATCTCATTTTCCTTCAGATCACTCAGCTCCAGTGTACCAACCTTCTTGTTAGTCTTCATCTCAGGTCATTACACATTTTATATTATCTCTAATCCTTAATTTTCTGTAATTTTCACAATCCCCATTTTCGTTAACTCTCATTTCTGTGCCATTTCCTCATAGTTTTTAAAATTATATAACTTATTACATGTTTATTAATTTTTATTTGTTTCTTCCTTCACCTTTTTGTAAGTTCCAAAATAACAGCAATATTTTTCTTTGTTCGTTTATTTTATTTTAAAACCCATGATTAAGTCATAGGCCTCAGTACTTGACAAAGAGTAGAAATACAACATATATATATTCCTTGGCTTTTAATTCAGAAAAATAAAATCTAAGTTACATTGGAGAAAATTCCCTGTGTTTATGGAGTAATTCCCTACTCTACATGATCTCTGTTCTCTTCTGGAATTTCTAATTGATGATTTTTGAAGCCGAACTAGATCATTATTAAGTTAACCTTATTCCTATTGAGTTAACCTTTTCTACCTGCTGTTCATTCTGCTAAATCACTCTTTAAAAAAAATTCAGTGATAAAAATTTTAATTTCTGCAATCTTTGGGTAATTCTTTTTTGTGACTTGACTTAAAAAAAAAAAAATAACAGCTAAATGGTCTAAGACACAGAAGCAAAGATTCCTAACTGGAGTTACAGTTTTTCCTAAAAGAGTTAACCAGTTGATTCCAGATATATGCTTTACAAAAAGGATTCCATAACTGCCTACCTTAAGAAGCCTTAAAAACATATGTGCTAAGTTCCCTATTACCTCCCAAATTTATAGTTTATATGATTCTCAGTATCTAGGAATGGAGATTGATAAGGAAGTTTCCCTATGTTATTCAAACACATGACTGTTAACATGTCCCATATCAACCACCTGAGAATTGATTCATACCTTCTTGGAAAGTTGCATCATGAAATGGTCCAAGGTCCTATCAACACTCAATTCTGAATGCTGTTAGAAATAGATCAAATATAGCAGGTGAATATTTTTTGTCACCTATTTTTACTTACCTCTTTCTTGTGCAAGAAACTTACTTACATTTCTTCTACAGTTTTACATAGTTTTCATATTGCCATTCAATTTTTAGATTTGGAAAAGTTTAGTGTGAGTATTTTAGTAAATTTCAGATCTCTCCCATCTCTCCTGTAAAATTTGCCAAAGTTGTGTCTAAATTTATGTAGGCTTACAAATTTTAAACTCTGAGAAAAAAAGTAAGCATTTATTAGAAAATATAATCATCACATATATAAATAAAGTCATTAATATTTTATTCTACTTATCTAATAATATTTATTTTGCATTCAAGAAATTAAGTATACAACAGCCAACAATACTAGGATTCTGCCTCGAAGGAATTTGTTATATAGAATATGAGACAGCAAGAAAGTGAATAATTACAATACAACTTGATAAATTCTACTACAGGGGTAAAACACAGAACATAAACTTGGGTAGCCATAGGAGAGCCACTTCTCTAGTCTTAGAGAAGAAGCGAAAATTATCCCTGAGGAAATACTATGTGAAAATAAATCTTAAGTAGATAAGAGTTATTCAAGCAGAAAGGAATTTCAAGTAGGACTGTCATATGTAAATGAGTGCTGGTGAGAGAGCCTGCACTGTATTGTGGAATTAAGTCATTAAGTAGGGCAGGAGGCAGAGCTGGGAGATTAATGAGAGGTAAACCTGGAGATGCAAGACTAAGTCAAAGAATAAAGAATTTTTATATATCGTTTTTAATGAGTCAAATCTAAAACTAAAAACAATGTAAAGTCACTTGAGTCTTTCGAGCATTGGGGTCATACAACCAAAGTTGAAATTCTAAGTGGCCACTCTGACTATAGTGTGCAAACAACTTGAAGGGTAGGCCACCTGAGTTAGAGAGACAAGACAGGCAGCTCTTGAAATAATTAGGGTCACATGGAATTATGGATGAAAATAATTCAGTGGAAATGGAAATGAAAGGAAGAGAATGAGAGAGATAGAGACAAAGTTGGGAGGAGTGGGGAGGCACAAGCAACAGGGAGAGAGAGACTTGAGAAGTTTACCAAAGTAGTGGCAATAAATCTAGCAACTGATCAGCACTGAAAAGTCAGAATTTGGATTAAACGTCTGGTATTGTTAACGCATCCAGGTAGATATCAATAGATATGAGCACCAGGAACAATATATTGAAGCACCTAGAATTAGGTGTAATTAGGAAGAAAGTCTGGAACAGATGTTAAAATGCTGCAAACTATACCAAACAGGCAAGGTGTTACTTCTCTTTGATGAAGAATGAGAACATAATAGTAAAGAACAAGTCCAAACTTCGACATATAGCTAATCACCCAAATGTCAGTCTTAAATAAAGACCAACATTCAGATGGCTTATATGACAGGAAAAGAGCTGTTTTGTCAGAGTTTCATAGTTCCCATAAGATATGCTCAGGCAGTTACCAAAACCTATTGCCATAGCTGGGCTTGATTCTCCCTAATGGATGCCATTCAGTTACTGTTCTCTGATCACTCTGACAGAAAATTGAAGTCTGAAGAGACCTTGTTTGTTTGTCCTTTAATATCCAGGGGGAACAATGCGCTTCATGTTCCATCTGTGAATCATCCTTATTTTAATCAGTATCTCTTACAGAACCTAAAAGAGAAATTGATTGAAACTGTTACTTTGCTGGCAAAGAGAATGTTTTGATTTGCAAAAATCTCAGGAGAAAAATAAGCACAATCATAAGCAAAGCAGTTACCTTTGGCATAGATACACATTGTATTATTGTTTCAACAGCATTACACACTCAAAAAGATAGAATTCTGTTATTACTCAGGGAAATATGAGACTCTCTGTACTGTGACTGAATTCTCTTTCTCCCTCATATGGGAGAGAGAATATATATATATGTGTGTGTGATATTTGTGTGTGTGTGTGTGTGTGTATGTATGTATAACTGCTAGGTGATAAAATCAGGCATTGAATCTTTATTTCCACATTTTTAGTTTCCTACTGTGTAGTCAAGGCTATGGTTTTTCCTGTGGTCATGTATGGATGTGAGAGTTGGACTGTGAAGAAGGCTGAGCGCCGAAGAATTGATGCTTTTGAATTGTAGTGTTGGAGAAGACTCTAGAGAGTCCCTTGGACTGCAAGGAGATCCAACCAGTCCATTCTGAAAGAGATCAACCCTGGGATTTCTTTGGAAGGACTGATGCTAAAGCTGAAGCTCCAGTACTTTGGCCACCTCATGAGAAGAGTTGACTCATTGGAAAAGACTCTGATGCTGGGAGGGATTGGGAGCAGGAGAAGAAGAGGATGACTGAAGATGAGATGGCTGGATGGCATCACAGACTCGATGGATGTGAGTCTGAGTGAACTCCGGGAGATGGTGGTGAACAGGGAGGCCTGGCGTGCTACAATTCATGGGGTCGCAAAGAGTCGGACACGACTGAGCAACTGAACTGAACTGAACTAAAGCAACAAATTCTTTAGTGATTCAGGACTCTGAAATCCTGAGTAAGAACTTTTTTCTGGGACAAAGCAGCTACCTTGAATTTTCTTAACTAGCTGAGATAAGAATCAACCAGGTAACATTTTGTAATGAGTGTTTGTTTACAATAGGAAGTAAAAACAAAAGGTATTGTAGTCTCAAATTCTAATTAAGGCATTGATTCTCTGCATGACAAAGCACTAGCCAGTTTCCTATTAAAACCCAGGAAGCAAAGCACAACACTGCAATAAAGTGGCAAGGGGTGTGACTTGGTAAACGTTGTATAAGTTGCAAGGCAGCCTGATACGCAGAAACGTTCGGATGGAGAGGAAAAAAGAGTATGAGTGTGTCCTTTGCTGCTTGTGGCAGCTCAGTTTTTAGAGACCACAGTAAAGTTTCAGAAATCTTTAAACATGCAAGAGCAAAGGAATAAAAATATCATTATGCAGCTCTGACAATATTGGGGATGAAGAATTGAGAGGATATTGGAAATGTTTGGTTTTTCATGTGCTGTCTCACAGCATATTAAAACCCAACTTTTGTATTTGCCTTGCATTTTGATTTTAAGACCTTCAGGTTTCTACAAGAACAGTCATTAAATATTAAATTCTGACTAAGGACCGGGCGGTGGCTGCTGCATATTCCTGTTTATTATTTAAACTGGAAGCCCCAAAAGACAATATGGGGATTTTTCTTCCACAAAACATATCCTTTGCCAGTCTTCAGAGGGGATACCAGCTGGATCCACTAGATTCTGCAGTTGGTGGGAGGAAGGCTCAGCATCCACTTCATTATACATCAGCTCCTCCCTCTTCCCAATACAGATTCTATTTTCTCAAAAGTGAGTATCCGATGACACAGATTAATCAGATTCATACTAGGGTATTTTCACCTATACCATTGCCTGATTATGGAAATTCTGTGAAAAAAAAAAATTGTTAATCTTTCCGTATTTAGCAATTCCTTAATAATATTTTTCAATTTAAATGAGAAAAAAATATTCCATTATATTATTCTCTAAACATCTTGATTTTATTCCTATTAAAGGAATAAAAGGGTCACTAAAATACAGACTTTATCACTGTTAACAACATCAAGATAAGTTTTATATATATATATATATATATATATATATATATATATATATATATATACAGGAAGTATATATCCTACTCCTTTATGTTCTCCATTACCTAACAGCTCCTTTTGACTCAATATTAACTTAATCATTCTGTTAAACTAATTTTATTTTTAAATAGAATTCAATTCAGTGTTCCCTAAGGTCAGATATATTTCATTTTCTTTTCCAAAAATTTTCAACTCAGTAACCAGCTGAATAATAAAAAGAAATCAATTTAAAAATAAAATCATTCTGGAAACCCTATTATATAATTCAGAACAGCTGTGGTTTTCCTAAATCTGAATCTCTGACTCATTCCCTGTTCCTGTCATCACTTCTAATAGTATAAAAGATGTAAGACCTAACATAATGCATGATTATATTGAATGGAAGTAGAATAATAGGGGCTATGATCATTAAAAAATCTCAAAATTTAAGCACTAAGAAGAAACTTTGTTGCTGTTGTTCAGTCACTAAGTCGAGTCTGACTCTGCAATCCCATGAACTGCAGGACACTAGGAATCCCTGTCCTTCACTGTCTCCTGGAGTTTGCTCAAATTCATGTCCATTGAGTCAGTGATGCCTTCCGACCATCTCTTCCTCTGTCGCCGCCTTCTTCTTTGGCCCTCAATCTTTCCCAGCATCAGGGACTTTTCCAATGAGTCAGCTCTTCCCATCAGGTGGCCAAAATATTGCAGCTACAGCTTCAGCACCAGTCCTTCCAATGAATGACCAGAGTTGATGCCTTTAGGATTGACTGGTTTGATCTCCTTGCTGTCCAAGGGACTCTCAAGAGCCTTCTCCAGTGACAGAGTTTGAAAGCATAAATTCTTCGGCACACAGGCTTCTTTATGTTCCAACTCTGACATCCCTACATAACTAATGGAAAAAACGAAGCTTTAACTATAAGAGCCTTTGTTGGTAAAGTAATGTCTCTGCTTTTTAATGTACTGTCTATGTTTCTCATAGGTATTCTACCAAGGAGTAGGCTTTTTATACACTGTCTTAATTTTGTGGCTGCAATCACCATCCTCCTTGATTGTGGAGCCTAAGAAAGTGAAATCTGACACTGTTTCCATATTTTCCCCATTTATTTGCCATTAAGTGATGATAGTGCTGGAGGCCATGATCTTTGATTTTGAAAGTTGAGTTGTAACCCAGCTTGTTCACTCTCCTCTTCCACTTTCATCAAGATGCTGTTTAGTTCCTCTTCATGCTCTAAACTTTTAAGAATTTAGTTATCCTTGAGAATGCATTCAAGTTAGAAATCTGGTCTAAATTTTTATAACTTTTTTTTTTTTACTTTTGATTTGTCTATACATTTCTTCTTTAAAATGTTAAATTAGGTTCAGTTCAGTTCAGTTCAGTTGCTCAGTCATGTCCGACTCTTTGCAACCCCATGAATTGCAGCACACCAGGCCTCCCTGTCCATCACCAACTCCCAGAGTTCACTCAGACAAAAATTAGGCTAACACCTTTGGAAAAAACACTAAACAAATAATCAGTATGTATAATACCATTAAGGAACTTTTTGATTTAAAATTTCAAAATGTTACATATTTATGCTAAGATCGTTGTCATTTGAGGCTTTTTGTGCCTTTGTGTATCCCAGGCTTTAAGTGACTGGTGATAGAAGCAAGGTCCAATGCTGTAAAGAGCAATATTGCATAGGAACCTGGAATGTTAGGTCCATGAATCAAGGTAAATTGGAAGTGGTCAAACAGGAAATGGTAAGAGTAAATGTTGATATTCTAGGAATCAGCAAACTAAAATGGACTGGAATGGGTAAGTTTAACTCAGATGATCATTATATCTACTATTGCAGGCAGGAATCCTTTAGAAGAAATGGAGTAGTGATCATAGTCAACAAAAGAGTCCAAAATGCAGTACTTGGATGCAATCTCAAAAATGACAGAATGATCTTTGTTCGTTTCCAAGGCAAACTATTCAATATCACAGTAATCCAAGTCTATGCCTCAATCAGTAACGCTGAAGAAGCTGAAGTTGAATGGTTCTATGAAGACTTATAAGACCTTTTAGAACTAACACCAAAAAAGATGTCCTTTTCATTATAGGGGACTGGCATGCAAAAGTAGAAAGTCAAGAAATACCTGGAGTAACAGGCAAATTTGGCTTTAGAGTACAGAATGAAGTAGGGCAAAGGCTAACAGTTTTTCCAAGAGAACGCACTGGTCATAGCAAACACCCTCTTCCAACAACACAAGAGAAGACTCTACACATGGACATCACCAGATGCTCAACACCAAAATCAGATTGATTATATCCTTTGGAGCCAAAGATGGAGAAGCTTTATACAGTCAGCGAAAGAAGACGGGGAGCTGACTGTGGCTCAGATCATGAAGTCCTTATTGCCAAATTCAGACTTAAATTGAAGAAAGTGGGGAAAACCACCAGACCATTCAGGTATGACCTAAATAAAATTCCTTATGATTATACAGTGGAAGTGAGAAATAGATATAAGGGACTAGATCTGATAGACAGAGTGCCTAATGAACTATGAATGGAGGTTTGTGACATTGTACAGAGACAGGGATCAAGACCATCTCGATGGAAAAGAAATGCAAAAAAGCAAAAATGGCTGTCTGAGAAGGCCTTACAAATAGCTGAGAAAAGAAGAGAAGTGAAAAACAAAGGAAAAAAGGAAAGATATGCTCTTTTGAATGCAGAGTTCCAAAGACTATCAAGGAGAGATAAGAAAGCCTTCCTTAGTAATCAATGCAAAGAAATAAAGGAAAACCATAGATTGGGAAAGACTAGAGATCTCTTCAAGAAAATTAGAGATACCAAGGGAACATTTCATGCAAAGATGGGCTCAATAAAGGACAGAAATGGTATGGAATTAATAGAAGCAGAAGATATTAAGAAGAGGTAGCAAGAATACACAGAAAAACTGTACAAAAAAGATCTTCAGGACCCAGATAATCACGACGGGGTGGCCTCTCACCTAGAGCCAGACATTCTGGCATGTGAAGTCATGTGGGCTTTAGGAAGTATCACTACAAACAAAGCTAGTGGGATGGAATTCCAGTTGAGTTATTTCAAATCCTGAAAGATGATGCTGTGAAAGTGCAGCACTCAGTCTATCAGCAAATTTGGAAAACTCAGCAGTGGCCACAGGACTGGAAAGAGTCAGCTTCTTCCCAATCTCAAAGAAAGGCAATGTCAAAGAATGCTCAAACTACTGCACAATTGCACTCACCTCACATGCTAGAAAAGTAATGCTCAAAATTGTCCAAGCCAGGATTCAGCAATACATGAACTGTGAACATCTGGAAAGATGTTCAAGCTGGTTTTACAAAAGGCAGAGGAACCAGAGTTCAAAGTGCCAACATCCACTGGATTATGGAAAAAGCAAGAGAGTTCCAGAAAACCATTTATTTCTGCTTTATTGACTATGCCAAAGCCTTTGATTTTGTGGATCACAATAAACTGTGGACAATTCTGAAAGAGATGGGAATCTAGACCACCTGATCTACCTGTTGAGAAACCTGTATGCAGGTCAGGAAGCAACAGTTAGAACTGGACATGGAACAACAGACTGGTTCCAAATAGGAAAAGGAGTACGTCAAGGCTGTATATTGTCACCCTGCTTATTTAACTAATATGCAGAGTACATCATGAGAAACGCTGGGCTGGATGAAGCACAAGCTGGAATCAAGATTGCCAGGAGAAATATGAATAACCTCAGACATGCAAATTACACCACCCTTAAGGCAAAAAGTATAGAAGAACTAAAGAACCTCTTGATGAAAGTGAAAGAGGAGAGTGGAAAATGTTGGCTTAAAGTTCAACATTCAGAAAACTAAGATCATGGCATCCGGTTCCATCACTTCATGGAAAATAGATGGGGAAACAGTGGAAATAGTGGCTGACTTTATTTTTCTGGGCTCCAAAATCACTGCAGATGATGATTGCAGCCATGAAATTAAGAGACACTTACTCCTTGGAAGGAAAGTTATGACCAACCTAGGTAGCATTTAAAAGAGCCAAGATTTTACTTTGTTAACAAAAGTCCATCTAGTCAAGGCTATGGTTTTTCCTGTGGTCATGTATGGATGTGAAAGTTGGACTATAAAGAAAGCTGAGCACAGAAGAATTGATGCTTTTGAACTGTGGTGATGGAGAAGACTCTTGAGAGTACCTTGGACTGTAAGGAGATCCAGTCAGTCCATCCTAAAGGAAATCAGTCCTGGGTTTTCATTGGACATACTGATGTTGAAGCTGAAACTCCAATATTTTGGCCAATGCAAATAGCTGACTCATTTGAAAAGACCCTAATGTTGGGAAACATTGAAGACAGGAGGAGAAGGGGACTGCAGAGGATGAGATGGTTAGATTGCATCACTGACCTAATGGACATGAGTTTTGGTAAATCCGGAGGTTGATGATGGAGAGGGTGGCCTGGCATGCTTCAGTTCATGGGTTTGCAGAGTCGGACACATCTGAGCAACTGAACTGAACTGAACTGTTTGTCTTTTACTTATGTTGCTTTATTATGTCACTATTTCTCAGAAGCAGGCCATATAATATTCCTGTGTTAACAATTTTTTTTATCCAGCAGTTATTCACATTTAGCTGGCACTATGTGTATTTCAGGAATGGTATACAACACACCAAGGAAGGAATGAAGAATAAACCAGACAAGATATTGACTTAATGATTATCTATTTTGGGGGAAATAAAGACAAGTATGCATAAAGCCTCAACATCTTTTAATAAATATTTGATCCGAGAGGTAGAGGTATAATAGCTAGTATATGAGGAACATAAAGTCTGTCACTGTTTCCAGCTCCAGGAGTTGGTGATGACAGGGAGGCTTGGCATGCTGCAGTCCATGGGGTCACAGAATGGGGACACGACTGAGTGAGTGAACTGAATTGATATGAGGAAATTCAAACCTAGGAAAAGGATATCAGGAAATATATTTCAAAGTAGTGTTTTCAAAGGTAGATCTGACTAGGGCAAATCTATGAGAAGAAAGAAGGAAGCATTTCCCAAAAGAAAACATTGCTTGTGTAAACATCTAGAGATTTGAAGGCTCATAGTCCTTGTTAATGGTCACGGTCTTGACAATGGGGTAAAAGAGTAAAATTCACTTTGAAAAATAATCATTGCTCTCCTGAACAATGCTCAGATGGAAATTATTAGTACCTTTTTGGATAAATGTACTTTCTTTTTAAATTTTCAAAATGAACAATATTTCTACTCATAATGCATTAAAGGAGATTATAGCTGAATCTTAGTGGCCTGTAATACCTATGTCTCTTCACGGGAAAAAGGTAATTTAGAAATCTAAAGTTTGATCCTTTGTATTATAAATTTCCAATTGAAGAGTGATTATAATCACATTTCTAATAGTATTGAATTATTTAAAAGTTCTTCACTTTCAGTTCAGCTCAGTTGTTCAGTCATGTCTGACTCTTTGAGACCCCATGGGCTGCAGCACACCAGGCCTCCCTGTCCATCACCAACTCCCAGAGTTTACCCAAAAACATGTCCATTGAGGTAGTGATGCCAATCAACCATCTTATCCTCTGTTGTCCCCTTCTCCTCCTGCCTTCAATCTTTCCCAGCATCAGGGTCTTTTCCAATGAGTCAGCTCTTCACATCAGGTGGCCAAAGTATTGGAATTTCAATTCAGCATCAGTCCTTCCAATGAATATTTAGGACTGATTTATTTCAGGATTGACAGGTTTGATCTCCTCAAACCAGTCAAAGGGACTCTCAAGAGTCTTCTCCAACACCACAGTTCAAAAGCATCAATTCTTTGGTGCTCAGCTTTTTATATAGTCCAACTCACATCCATACACGACAGCTGGAAAAACCATAGCTTTGACTAGATGGACTTTGTCAGCAAAATAATGTTTATGCTTATTAATATGCTGTTTAGGTTGGTCATAGATTTCCTTCTAAGGAGCAAGCATCTTTTAAGTTCATGGCTGCAGTCACCATCTGCAGTGATTTTGTAGCCCAAAGTCTCTCACTGTTTCATTTCCAGATCTGTTTGCCATGAAGTGATGGGACTGGATGCCATGATCTTACTTTTTCTGAATGTTGAGTTTTAAGCCAACTTTTTCACTCTCCTCTTTCATTTTCACCAAGAGGCTCTTTAGTTCTTCTTCACTTTCTGCCATAAGGGTGGTGTAATCCACATATCTGAGGTTATTGATATTTCTCCTGGCAATCGTGATTCCAGCTTATGCTTCATTCAGCCTGGCATTTCACATGATGTTCTCTGCATATGAGCCCAGTGCATGGCTCAGAGGTTAAAGCATCTGCCTCCAATGCGGGAGACCCAGGTTTGATCCCTGGGTCAGGAAGATCCCCTGGAGAAGGAAATGGCAATCCACTGCAGTATTCTTGCCTGGAGAATCCCATGGATGGAGAATCCTAGTAGGTTACAGTCCACAGGGTCACAAAGAGTTGGACACGACTGAACAACTTCACCTCACCTCTCTGCATATATGTTAAATGAGGAGGGTAACAACATTCAGCCTTGACGTACTCCTTTCGCAATTTGGAAACAGTCTGTCATTCCATGTCCATTTCTAACTGTTATTTCTTGACCTGCATACAGATATCTCAAGAGGCAGTTCAGGTTGTCTGGTATTCCCAACTCCTGAAGAATTTTCCAGCTTGTTGTGATCCACACAGTCAAAGGCTTTGGTGTAGTAATTAAAGCAAAAATACATGTTTTTCTGGAATTCTCTTGCTTTTTTGATGATCTGACAGATGTTGGCAATTTGATCTCTACTTCCTCTGCCTTTTCTAAAACCAGCTTGAACATCTGAAAGTTCATGGTTATGTGAACTTGGCTTGGTTCTCCAAGCCTGGATTGGAGAATATTGAGCATTACTTTGCTAGCATGTGAGACGAGTGCAATTGTGTGGTAGTTTCAGCATCTTTGGCATTGCCTTTCTTTGGGATTGGAATGAAAATGGACCTTGTCCAGTCCTGTGGCCACTGCCGAGTTTTCCAAATTTGCTGGCCTATTGAGTGCAGCACTTTCATGGCATCATCTTTTAGAATTTGAAATAACTCAACTGGAATTCCATCACCTCCACTAGCTTTGTTCGCAGTGATGCCTCCTAAGGCCCACTTGACTTTGCATTCTAGGATATCTGGCTCTAGGTGAGTGATCACACTATCGTGGCTATCAGTTAGTGATATCAGGTTAAGGTGAGAATGTGATGCTGCAAACATAACATAAACAAAATATGTGAAGCTATCAAAAATTTAGTACTTAATTTTAATAACTGTCAAAGGACATGCAACCAATAATATTTTATTAATAATCCCTCAGTTCAGTTCAGTTCAGTCACTCAGTCATGTCCAAATCTTTGCAACCCCATGAATCGAAGCACTCCAGGCATCCCTGTCCATCACCATCTCCTGGAGTTCACTCAAACGTCCATCGAGTCCGTGATGCCATCCAGCCATCTCATCCTCGGTCATCTCCTTCTCTTCCTGCCCCCAATCCCTCCCAGCATCAGAGTCTTCTCCAATGAGTCAACTCTTCTCATGAGGTGGTCAAAGTACTGGAGTTTCAGCTTTAGCACCATTCCTTCCAAAGAAATCCCAGGGCTGATCTCCTTCAGAATGGACTGGTGGATCTCCTTGCAGTCCAAGGGACTCTCAAGAGTCTTCTCCAACAACACAGTTCAAAAGCATCAATTCTTCAGCACTCAGCCTTCTTCACAGTCCAACTCTCACATCCATACGTGACCACTGGAAAAACCATAGCCTTGACTAGACAGACCTTAGTCGGCAAAGTAATATCTCTGCTTTTGAATATGCTATCTAGATTGGTCATAACTTTTCTTCCGAGGAGTAAGCATCTGTTAATTTCATGGCTGCAGTCACAAGCTGCAGTGATTTTGAAGCCCAAAAACATAAAGTCTGACACTATTTCCACTGTTTCCCATCTATTTCCCATGAAGTGATGGGACCAGAAGCCATGATCTTCGTTTTCTGAATGTTGAGCTTTAAGCCAACTTTTTCACCCTCTACTTTCACTTTCATCAAGAGGCTTTTTAGCTCCTCTTCACTTTTTGCCATAAGGGTGGTGTCATCTGCGTATCTGAGGTTATTGATATTTCTCCAGGCAATCTTGATTCCAGCTTGTGTATCTACCAGTCCATTGTTTCTCATGATGTACTCTGCATATAAGTTAAATAAGCAGGGTGACAATATACAGCCTTGACTTACTCCTTTTCCTATTTGGAACCAGTCTGTGGTTTCATGTCCAGTTCTAACTGCTGCTTCCTGACCTGCATACAGATTTCTCAAGAGGCAGGTTAGGTGGTCTGGTATTCCCATCTCTTTCAGAATTTTCCACAGTTTATTGTGATCCACACAGTCAAAGGATTTGGCATAGTCAATAAAGCAGAAATATATGTTTTTCTGGAACTCTCTTGCTTTTTCCATGATCCAGTGGATGTTGGCAATTTTATCTCTGGTTCCTCTGCCTTTTCTAAAACCAGCTGGAACATCAGGGAGTTCACAGTTCACGTATTGCTGAAGCCTGGCTTGGAGAATTTTGAGCATCTCTTTACTAGCATGTGAGATGAGTGCAATTGTGCGGTAGTTTGAACATTCTTTTGCATTGCCTTTCTTTGGAATTGGAATGAAAACTGACATTTTCCAGTCCTGTGGCCACTGCTGAGTTTTCCAAATTTGCTGGCATATTGAGTACAGCAGTTTCACAGCATCATCTTTCAGAATTTGAAACAGCTCTACTGGAATTCCATCACCTCCACTAGCTTTGTTCATAGTGATGCTTTCTAAGGCCCATTTGACTTCACATTCCAAGATGTCTGGCTCTAGATTAGTGATTACATCATCATGATTATCTGGGTCATGAAGATCTTTTATGTACAGTTCTTCCGTGTATTCTAGCCACCTCTTCTTAATATCTTCTGCTTCTGTTAGGTCCATACCATTTCTGTCCTTTATCGAGACCATTTTGCATGAAATGTTCCCTTGGTATCTCTAGTTTTCTTGAAGAGATCTCCAGTCTTTCCCATTCTGTTGTTTTCTTCTATGTCTTTGCATTGATCGCTGAAGACGTCTTTCTAATCTCTTCTTGCTATTCTTTGGAACTCTGCATTCAGATGCTTATATCTTTCATTTTCTCCTTTGCTTTTTACCTCTCTTCTTTTCACAGCTATTTGTAAGGCCTCCCCAGACAGCCACTTTGCTTTTTTGCATTTCTTTTCCATGGGGATGCTCTTGATCCCTGTCTCCTGCACAATGTCACAAACCTCACTCCATAGTTCATCAGACACTCTATCTATCAGATCTAGGCCCTTAAATCTATTGCTCACCTGCACTGTATAATCATAAGAGATTTGATTTAGGTCATACCTGAATGGTCTAACGGTTTTCCCTACTTTCTTCAATTTGAGTCTGAATTTGGTAATAAGGAGTTCATGATCTGAGCCACAGTCAGCTCCTGGTCTTGTTTTTGTTGACTGTATAGAGCTTCTCCATCTTTGGCTGCAAAGAATAGAATCAATCTGATTTTGGTGTTGACCATCTGGTGATGTCCATGTGTAGAGTCTTCTCTTGTGTTGTTGGAAGAGGGTGTTTGCTATGACCAGTGCCTTTTCTTGGCAAAACTCTACTAGTCTTTGCCCAGCTTCATTCCACATTCCAAGGCCAAATTTGCCTGTTGCTCCAGGTGTTTCTTGTCTTCCTACTTTTGCATTCCAGTCCCCTATAATGAAAAGGACATCTTTTTGAGGTGTTAGTTCTAAAAGGTCTTGTAGATCTTCATAAAAGTGTTCAACTTCAGCTTCTTCAGCATTACTGGTTGCGACATAGACTTGAATAACTGTGATATTGAATGGTTTGCTTTGGAGATGAATGAGATCATTCTGTCGTTTTTGAGATAGCATCCAAGTACTGCATTTCGGACTCTTTTGTTCACCATGATGGCTACTCCATTTCCTCTGAGGGATTCCTGCCCACAGTAGTAGATGTAATGGTCATCTGAATTAAATTCACCCATTCCAGTCCATTTTAGTTCGCTGATTCCTAGAATGTCAACGTTCACCCTTGCCATCTCTTGTTTGACCACTTCCAATTCACCTTGATTCATGGACCTGACATTCCAGGTTCCTATGCAATATTGCTCTTTACGGCATCGGATCTTGCTTCTATCACCAGTCATGTCCACAACTGGGTATTGTTTTTGCTTTGGCTCCACCCCTGCATTCTTTCTGGAGTTATTTCTCCACTGATCTCCAGTAGCATATTGGGCACCTAATGACCCGGGGAGTTCTTCTTTTGGTATCCTATCATTTTGCCTTTTCATACCGTTCATGGGGTTCTCAAGGCAAGAATAGTGACATGGCTTGCCATTCCCTTCTCCAGTGGACCACATTCTGTCAGATCTCTCCACCATGACCCACCCGTCTTGTGTTGCCCCACAGGCATGGCTTGGTTTCATTGAATTAGACAAGGCTGTGGTCCTAGTGTGATTAGTTTGACTAGTTTTCTGTGAGTATCGTTTCAGTGTGTCTGCCCTCTGATGCCCTCTTATAACACGTACCATCTTATGCACTAAGCACAGGCAGCGGCAACGGGCTCTTGCACTAAGTGCAGGCGGCAGCAGAGGGCCTGCGCACTAAGCGGTCGAGAGCAACCCCGCGTCCGAAGTCAGGGACAGCAGCCCAGAGTGCCAGGTTTCGACCGTGCAGGAATGGCCAGGAGGAGCCAGCCCATGTCCAAGGTCAGGGGCAGCACCTGAGAGGAGCTATACCACGTCCGATGTCAGTGGCGGCCAGAAGGAGACACCCCACATCCGAGGTCAGGGGTGGTTGGGAGAAGCCACCTCGCACCCGAGGCCAGGGGTGGTGACCCTGAGGAGTCACCCTGAGCCCGAGGCCAGGGGTGGCAGCTGGGAGGAGCCACCCACGCCCTAGGCCAGGGCTGGCAGCCTGGAGGAGTAACCCCAGGAGCAGTGGCTGAGCAGGCAGAGGAGGGCCTAGAGAACCTATCCCATGTTGAAGGTCAGGAACAGTGGCGGTAAGGAGATACCCTTCATCTAAGGTAAGGAGCAGCAGCTGTACGTTGCTGGAGCAGCCATGAAGAGATACCCCACGCCCAAGGTAACAGAAACCCAAGTAAGATGGTAGGTGTTGCAAGAGGGCATCAGAGGGCAGACACACTGAAACTATTCATAATTCCTAGACTAGTAGTTTATAAAGTTAGATGGAACTTTGATATCTTTTCCTATGGGGACATTTATATGACTTAAAGATAACATGTACAACTGAAAACTTGGTTTGCCTTTACTCTTTTTTTTTTAACTTTTTTGCAGATTTTCCTGGTTTAATGGTTTATTTCAAATTGTACCATCTGTAAAAGGTGTACAAGTGTTTATCTGCTTATATGAATAACGACTCTTTTCAAAAACAACAGTTATTAGTTATTATGTGTAGTCTGCTTAGCACACAACTATTTTAAGATGAGAGTTATTGTTAAAATGCTGAATTAATTCATAAAAACCAAAACCAAAAAAAGGTAAATGCTTCTTCTTATAAAGCAATTCACATTTCAAAGCATAATGATGTAATAAGAAGATAAATTATATTAATCTATGAGAAAAAATGCGGAAAATAGAGTATAGATTAAGCCTGTTGTAAACAGTTAAGTAAAATCTATCAAGTTCAACTGAACTCTGGTAAGAATTTGAGTTCAAAGGTCTAAACCCTAGTTCATTTTCAAGTACATTGTGGAATTTCTAAACAAATCATTGGATTTCCAATTCATTGCCTTTACGTACACAAAATGAAGATAAGAATTCAAGACTATAATGTAATGTTGACATATTCTACAAACTATGTCTAATAATATAAAAAGATAACATACTAACATTACATTTTTATCATAACAATTTAACACACTAAATTTATATCTGTATACTCATTTTAAAGAGAGTAAGGGAGAGTGAAAAAGTTGGCTTAAAGCTCAACATCCAGAAAACTACTATCATGGCATCTGGTCCCATTACTTCATGGCAAATAGATGGGGAAACAGTGGAAACAGTGTCAGATTTTATTTTGGGGGGCTCCAAAATCACTGCAAATGGTTATTGCAGCCATTAAATTAAAAGATGCTTACTCCTTGGAAGAAAAGTTATGACCAACCCAGATAGCATATTCAAAAGCAGAGACATTACTTTGCCAACAAAGGTCCATCTAGTCAAGGCTATGGTTTTTCCTGTGGTCATGTATGGATGTGAGTTCGGTTGTGAAGAAATTTGAGCCCCAAAGAACTGATGCTTTTGAACTGTGGTATTGGGGAAGATTCTTGAGAGTCCCTTGAACTGCAAGGAGATCCAACCAGTCCATGCTAAAGGAAATCAGCCCTGGGATTTCTTTGGAAGGACTGATGCTGCAGCTGAAACTCCAATACTTTGGCCACCTCATGCGAAGGGTTAACTCATTGGAAAAGACTCTGATGCTGGGAGGGATTGGGGGCAGGAGGAGAAGCGGATGACAGAGGATGAGATGGCTGGATGGCATCACCGACTCGATGCACATGAGCTTGGGTGAACTCTGGGAGTTGGTGATGGACAGGGATGCCTGGCCTGCTGCAATTCATGGGGTCACAAAGAGTCAGACGTGACTGAGCAACTGAGCTGAACTGAAGTGAGGTATTGAGTTCTTTGTAAAGGCCACATTACAAATGGAAATCATGTCTCTGCACCATATTTTATATAATGTAAGACATCATTATTTTTAGTACCAGTAGGAAAGAATAAAATGCTTCCAGTTAAAATCTGATACAATTATTTTTTTCATTTCATATATTTCATTTTTTAAATTTTCTTTTTATCTTATTAAGAAAATTATTTTATAACTACATAGACATGTATTTTTGTTCCTCTTTTTTTGATCACTCATTATGTCTGACTCTTTCCTACCCTACAGACTGCAACATGCCATGCATCCTTGTCCACTTTCTCACAGAGTTTGCTCAAATTCATGTCCATCAAGTGGGAGATGCCATCTAACCATCTCATCCTCTGTTGTCCCTTTTCCTTTTGCCTTCAATCTTTGCCAGCAGCAAGGTCTTTTCCAATGAGTTGGCTCTTCACATCAGGTGGCCAAACTATTGGAGCTTCAGCTTCAACATCAATCCTTCCAATGAATACTCAGGATTGGTTTCCTTTAGGATTCACTGGTTTGATCTCTTTGCAGTCCCTGGGTCTCTCAAGAGCCTTTTCCAACACCACAGTTCAAAAGCATCAATACTTCTTCAGCACTCGGCCTTTTTAATGGTCAAACTCTCACATCCATACATGACTACTGGAAAAAACATAGCTTTGACTATACAGACATGTATTTTTACCATATGATTAGTTATTATTTTTGTTCCATTCTGCAAACACAATACACTTTGTTTTCAATGTGAAAATATGCTTCTAAATTTTGAAGACTTTAAATCTTTTTTTTGTGGTAAATTTTGAATATACACAAAGGTAGAGAGATATTTATAATGAATCTCATTGAATCCTTTATTCAGATTCAATAACTAGAAAGTCACTTATACTTTCAATCTTATCACTCTTTTTTCACTAAAATACTTAAAGTAAATCGCAAAATTTACTTATAGTTCAATATATGTATACATAAATATGTTCAATTTATATCTCTAAAATACACCTTTGAGATATATAATACATAATGATAATGCCAGCATCACAACTAAAATATGAGTGTATCTACAATGCTATCAAATTTATGGACAGTGTAGAAAGACATTTAAATGCCAATTAAATTTAAAAACTTGAACAGTATAATGTATATTATATAATAATATACTAATAATAGCAATATAAAAAACTGAAATGAGGCAAAGATAATACTTTCAATAACTATGTTTAGTTTCTACACTTGAAGGCAAAGATATGTAAACCAGAAAGCTGTCTGCACAAAATGCAGTTAAATAGTGTATCGATTCCTGGGATGTTAAAGTGAAAGACTGTGTTTCTTCAAATGTGAGATATGATTTAAGTGCCATAATTCTGTTTCTCTTTCTGATGCAATTTATGAAATTCTGTCATTTTGTGGATAATATTTTTGTAATGAGTGAATAAATTATTAACCCTCCAAGAAAACATCCACTTGTTTAGCATTCTTTAAAATAGCATATTTCCCAGTATTTGACTCATTTTTGATATTCCAGTCAAGATTTCATATCCTGAAATGGCACAGTATTTTGTCATCTCTGCAGGACCAAACTAACCATTAACCATAGTTTACTGAGATACTAAAATAGCAAGGAATAGTTCTTGGGTAATGAAACCAGTTAGGCATTTTATATGCTTGGTACAAATATCAATACAAAATTCTCAACTGTGTTCCAACCAATTCTGTCACTGTATCTACCATCTCACAAAAGCAAGTATAGGCAAACTTCCTCAGCAATGTTGTTTTGACAGGTACTGTCAATCAGCTGTCTCTGTTCTTTCGAACCTCTTCCTAGTATGCAGTTTAAACTACAGAGGCCAGATGCTAGAAAGTTTATAACTCAGTTTATGGATATATTTGAAGTTTCACCTATCAAATTCATTTGCAAAATATTTAGAAAGCAGAAATACAACACTGTGAGTTGGAAGTCTGCCCAACATCTGCTACTTTTACTGTCTTCTCTGGCAATTGCATCAGTGACAGCATTTGCTTCCCTTCCTCCCTTCCCTATCCTGCCCAGTAACTATTTCAGAGGTCTCAGAACCCATTCTCTGGTTTTAAGGACATCAGGAGGCACTGTACGAGCATTTATTTTGTTGCTGCATATTAGAGAAGAAGAGGCATAGTTCTAAAACTGGTAGCTGCACCATCATTTTCCCATGTTAGCACAACACTTCCTGGTAATGGCAGGAGTAGCACACTGTTCTGGTGAGAGCTGAGTGATTCTACCATTCTCTAGTAATTCAAGAGGTAGTCACAATCTTGGCAACACAGAATTATCGTGTACCTTTCTCAGATTAGCTTGGAGTGTGTTTTTGAGTATACCCATATATTTTCACAAGCTGTATAATATCATTCTAATAAGTTATATGTTATTCAAAATGGGATGGATTCTCTAAAATTGTGCCTAATGCACTGCTCTTGTGTATTGCCATATAATAAATATGCCAGGGAATATTCAGAGATTTCTTATCCTTTTTTATGCTTTTAGATTCAGGAAGACACAGAGAAAAACAGATACCTATTTAGGATGATTGTTAGATCAACTCACCTTCAACAAATCTTTAGATACAAATAAATCTGTAACAAACATCCAGCAGATTAATAGACAGGATACAATACTTGAATTCATGTTTTAGTTTTAGCCTCAATGTTCAGCCTATCTGTTCAGTTCAGTTCAGTCACTCAGCCATGTCCAAATCTTTGCAAACCCATGGACTACAGCAAACCAGACCTCCCTGTCCATCACCAACTCCCGGAGTTCACTCAAACTCAGGTCCATTGGGTGGGTGATGCCATCCAACCATCTCATCCTCTGTCGTCCCCTTCTCCTTTTGCCGTCAATCTTTCCCAGCATCAGGGACTTTTTCAAGGAGTCATTTCTGCACATCAGGTTGACAAAGTGTTGGAGTTTCAGCCTCAGTCTCAGTCCTCCCAATGAATATTCAGGACTGATTTCCTTTAGGACGGACTGGTTGGATCTTCTTGCTGTCCAAGGGACTCTCAAGTGTCTTCTCCAACACTACAATTCAAAAGCATCAATTATTTGGCACTTAGCTCTCTTTATAGTCCAACTCTCACATCCACACATGACTACTGGAAAAACCATAGTTTTGATTAGACAGGAGAAGCACTATACAGTCAGCAAAAACAAGACCTGTAGCTGACTGTGGTTCAGATCATGAAATCTTTATTGCAAAATTCAGACTTAAACTGAAGAAAGTAGGGAAAACCACTAGACCATTCAGGTATGATCTAAATCAAATCCCTTATGATTACACAGTGGAAGTGACAAATACATTCAAGGGATTAGACCTGATAGACAGAGTGCCTGAAAACTGCGGACAGAGGTTCACAACATTTTATGGGAGGAACTGATCAACACCATTCCCAACAAAAAGAAATACAAAAAGGCAAAATGGTTGTCTGAGGAGTCCTTACAAATAGCTGAGAAAGGAAGAGAAGCTGAAGGCAAAGGAGAAAAGGAAAGATATATCCATTTGAATGCAGAGTTCCAAAGCACAGCAAGGAGAGATAGGAAAGCCTTCTTCAGTGATCAATGCAAAGAAATAGAGGAAAACAATAGAGTGAGAAAGACTAGAGATCTCGTCTAGAAAATTAGAGATACCAAGGAAATGTTTCATTTAAAAAATGGGCACAATAAAGGACAGAAATGTTATAGACCTTCACAAGCAGAAGATATTAAGAAGACGTGGCAAGAATACACAAAAGAACTACACAAAAAAGGTCTTAAGGACCCAGATGATAACCACAATGGTGTAATCACTCACCCAGAGTGAGACATCCAGGAATGTGAAGTCAAGTGGGTATTAGGAAGCATCACTACAAACAAAGCATAGTGACGGAATTACAGTTGAGCTATTTCAATAACTAAAAGATGATGCAGTTAAAGTGCTTAATATGCCAGCAAATCTGGAAAACTAAGCAGTGGCCACTGGACAGGAAATGGCCAGTTTTCATTCCAATCCCAAAGAAAGGCAATGACAAAGATTGTTCAAACTGCTTCACAATCGCATTGATCTCACGTGGCAGTAAAGTAGCGCTCAAAATTCTCTATGGCAGGCTTCAATGATATGTGAACAGTAAACTTCCACAGGTTCAAGTTGGATTTAGAAAAGTCAGAGGAACCAGGGATCAAATTGCCAACATCCGTTGGATCATCAAAACAGCAAGAAAATACCAGAAAAAAAAATCTACTTCTGCTTTACTGATTATGCCAAAGCTTTTGACTATGTGGATCACAAAAAACTGAAAAATTCTTCAAGAGTTGGGAATACCAGACTACCTGAATTGCCTCTTGAGAAATTTCTATACAGGTCAAGAAGCAATAGTTAGAACTGGACATGGAACAACAGTTTGGTTCAATTCAGTTCAGTTAAGTCGCTCAATCATGTCCGACACTTTGCAACCCATGAACCTCAGCGCACCTGGCCTCCCTGTCCATCACCAACTCCCTGAGTCCACCCAAACCCATATCCATCGAGTCAGTGATGCATTCCAACCATCTCATCCTCTGTCATCCCCTTACCTGCCTTCAATCTTTCCCAGTATCAGGGTCTTTTCAAATGAGTCAGTTCTTTGCATCAGGTGGCCGAAGTATTGGAGTTTCAGCTTCAACATCAGTGCTTCCAATGAACACCCAGGACTGATCTCATTTAGGATGGACTGAGAAAGACTTCTTGTTTCGCCTTGCAGTCCAAGGGACTATCAAGAGTCTTCTCCAACACAACAGTTCAAAAGCATCAATTCTTCGGTGCTCAGCATTCTTTATAGTCCAACTCTTACATCCATACACGACCACTGGAAAAACCATAGCCTTGACTAGACGGACTTTTGTTGGGAAAGTAATGTCTCTGCTTTTTAATATGCTGTCTAGGTTGCTCATAACTTTCCTTCCAAAGAGTAAGCATCTTTTAATTTCATGGCTGCAATCACCATCTTCGGTGATTTTGGAGCTCAAAAAAATAAAGCTAGCCACTGTTTTCACTGTTTCCCCATCTATTTCCCATGAAGTGATGGGACCAGTTCCACGATCCTAGTTTACTGAATGTTGAGCTTTAAGCCAACTTTTAGTTTCCTCTTTCACTTTCATCAAGAGGCTCTTTAGTTCTTCTTAACTTTCTGCCATAAGGGTGGTGTCATTTGCACATCTGAGGTTATTGATATTTTTCATAGAAATCTTGATTCCAGCTTGTGCTTCCTCCAGCCCAGCGTTTCTCATGATGTACTCTGCATATAAGTTAAATAAGCAGGGTGACAATATACAGCCTTGATGTACACCTTTTCCTATTTAGAACCAGTCCATTTTTCCATGTCCAGTTCTAACTGTTGCTTCCTGACCTGCATACGGGTTTCTCAAGAGGTAGGGAAGGTAGTATTGTATTCCCATGTCTTTCAGAATTTTCCACAGTTTATTGTGATCCACACAGTCAAAGGCTTTGGCATAGTCAATAAAGCAGAAATAGATCTTTCTCTGGAACTCTCTTGCTTTTTCGATGCTCCAGCAGATGTTAGCAATTTGATCCCTGGTTCCTCTATCTTTTCTAAAATCAACTTGAACATCTGGAATTTCACAGTTCATGTTTTACTAAATCCTCACTTGGAGGATTTTGAGCATTGCTTTACTAGCTTGTGAAATGAGTGCAATTGTGTGGAAATTTGAGCATTCTTTGGCATTGCCTTTCTTTGGGATTGGAATGAAAACTAATCTTTTCCCATCCTGTGGTCATGGCTGAGTTTTCCAAATTTGCTGGGACATTGAGTGCAGCACTTTCACAGCATCATCTTTCAAGATTTGAAATAGCTCAACTGAAATTCCATCACTCCACTAGCTTTGTTCATAGTGATGGTTCCAAATTGGGGAAGAAGTATATCAAGGCTGTATATTGTCACCCTGCTTATTCAACTTATATGCAGACTATGTCATGCAAAGTGCTGAGCTGGATGAAGCACAAGCTGGAATCAAGATTGCCAGGAGAAATATCAATAGATACAGATGACACCACCCTTATGGCAGAAAGTGAAAAAAACTAAAGAGTCTCTTGATGTAAGTGATAGAGGAGAGTGCAAATATCTAACTTAAAACTCAACATTCAAAAAATAATCACTGCATCCAGTCTCTTCACTTCATGGAAATAGATGGGGAAATGATGGAAACAGTGCAGGCCTGGTTCTCCTCCAAGCTGAAAATCTTCATTGCACCTATGCTACTTCTTAGTGCTCATTGTAAGTCAGTTATTTAACATTTCCTTGGACTTATACTCTCAAATTTAGAAAACAGAGATAAAAATATTTAACTCATGGTTTGGGGTAACATTCATGGAACTTAAACATGTACTGATTTTGGTAATATCTGCCTTGTGATACTGATGGTACTGGTCATGGTGGTTGTAATTCTTGGAGCTGTGGCTGTTGAAAACTTTATAAATATTAATTAGAGCAAGAGTCTAAGTGAGTTCAAATACTGCAGAAAACATTTTATTAAAAATTTCAATAAATAATATTTCACAGCATATAATATAGGTTATATATAATTATATACATATACAATATAGATATAAATATCTTTATATATTCAAAATAAACACTAACTTTGATTACCAAAAATTACATAATGAATGAAATGATTACTGCTTCATTGTAATTTGCACTATTTCAAGCAAGATGTGCTACTGGATGGAGACTGAACACCCAGACACATACCTAAAGGCAATATAGAAAATCTAACACATAATTCTTTCTTATTGTGTTTATTATTAGACATATTATGTGATCCATTTTCTTAATAAATTAAGTCGATAAGGTAATGTTAGCTATAAGGACGATGCTGTACAGGAGGTTTCTAGAATTTATTCATCTTTCATAAATGCAATTTTGTACCTGTTGAACAGCAGCTCCCTGTTTCTCTCCCCCCCCCCCCCCCCACAGTCCCTAACAACCAGCAAACTTCTGCTCTTTAATTCTAGGAGTTTGACAATTTTAGATACTTTATATACATGCAATCATTCAGTATTTGTTCTGTGACTGGCTTATTTCACTAAGCTTAATGACTTCAAGTTTCATCCATTTTGTAACAGAAGAAATGATTTACTTTGTTTTTAAGGTTGAATAATATTCTATTTTTTTGTATATGTCACTTTTTCTTTATCCACTTATCCATCAATGGACATTTGTGTTATTTCCACATCATGGCTATTGTGAATAATGCTGTAAACATCACCTTTTTTAAATAGAAAGATTTTAGGAAAATACAGAATCCTTGAGTTAATAAGGATAACTTTTAATGCTGGATATTCACATGGAACACAAAGTACAAATATATAAACAAGATCATGGTGTTGTATTTTCATTATTTAAAATTTTGTTTTAAATGCATTTTATACTTTGATATGCTTTAATTTTACTTAACATCTTTGCTGTACTAAGTACAAAGTGGAAAATATATGTGACTTAAATATTTTTTAAAGTTTTATATTGTAATAATGACAGTGATATAATTTGCTATGTCAAAATTCATTTCATTTCAGTTCAGTTCAGTTGCTCTGTTGTGTGCAACTCTTTGTGACCCCATGGACTGCAGCACACCAGGCCTCCCTGTCTATCACCAATTCTTGGAGTTTACCCAGACTTACGTCCATTGAGTTGGTGATGCCATCCAACCATCTCATCTTGTTGTCCTCTTCTTCTCATACCTTCAATCTTTCCCAGCATCAGGGTCTTTTTCAATGAGTCAGCTCTTCGCATCAGGTGGCTAAACTATTGGAGTTTCAGCTTCAACATCAGTCTTTCCAATGAATAGTCAGGACTGATCTCCTTTAGGATGGACAGGTTGAATCTCCTTGCAGTCCAAGGGTCTCTCAAGAGTCTTCTCCAACACCACAGTTCAAAAGCATCAATTCTTTGGTGGTCAGCTTTCTTCATAGTCCAACTCTCACATCCATACATGACTACTGGAAAAACCATAGCCTTGACTAGATGCAGATGGTGATTGCAGCCATGAAATTAAAAGATGCTTGCTCCTTGGAAGAAAAGTTATGACCAACCTAGATAGTATATTCAAAAGCAGAGATATTACTTTGCCGACTAAGGTCCGTCTAGTCAAGGCTATGGTTTTTCCTGTGGTCATGTATGGATGTGAGAGTTGGACTGTGAAGAAGGCTGAGCACCGAAGTATTGATGCTTTTGAACTGTGGTGTTGGAGAAGACTCTTGAGAGTCCCTCGGACTGCAAGGAGATCCAACTAGTCCATTCTGAAGGAGATCAGCCCTGGGATTTCTTTGGAATGAACGATGCTAAAGCTGAAACTCCAGTACTTTGGCCACCTCATGAGAAGAGTTGTGAAGTGAAGTTGCTCAGTCGTGTCCGATTCTTTGCGACCCCGTGGACTATAGCTTACCAGGCTCCTCCATCCATGGGATTTTCCAGGCAAGAGTACTGGAGTGGGGTGCCATTGCCTTCTCCGAATGAAACTCTACTAACCACTTAAAATACATACTGTATCAAAATATTAATAAATATTTTAAAATAATTTAAAACACATTATTTTTTCAACTTAAAACATTTATTTCTAATTTCATACACTGCCACTCAATCTTAATCTATATACATGCTCAGTTAAAGGTATTTAAGCTTATTTTATGCATACCTTTTTTTTTTTTTTTTTTGCCTGCAGTGCAGAAGATCTGGGTTTGATCCCTGGGTCAAGAAGATCCCCTGGAAAAAGGATTGGGTATCCATTCAAGTATTCTTGCCTGGAGAATCCCATAGACAGAGATGCCTGGTGGGCTAAAGTCTTTGGGGTTGCAAAGAGTTAGACACAACTGAGAACTGATGCTTGACTTTCACTTCACGTTGTTTTTGATTCAGTTTCAGTTCAGTAACTCAGTCGTGTCCGACTCTTCATGACCCCATGAACTGCAGCAGGTCAGACATCCCTGTCCATCACCAACTCCCAGAGTTTACCCAAACTCATGTCCATTAAGTTGGTGATGCCATCCAACCATCTCATCCTCTGTTGTCCCCTTCTCCTCCCACCTTCAATCTTTCCCAGCATCAGGGTCTTTTCAAATGAGTCAGCTCTTCACATGAGGTGGCCAAAGTATTGGAGTTTCAGCTTCAACATTAGTCTTTCCAATGAACATCCAGGACTGATCTCCTTTAGGATGGACTGGTTAGATCTCCTTTCAGTCCAAGGTACTCTCAAGATGCTTTTTCCTTAATACCATAATATTAAAGGATTACTGCTGCAATATAGCTTAAATAATCACAAAATTTAATGGTTTACCAGCAGCATCTCACAGGTATCTCAATTTAATTAACTACTTCCTTTTCCCATTTTTTAAGCAATAGAAAAAAATGCCACATGTATATTTTTATAAGTGAAATTTTTGTTTCTATTTTTCTTTTTGATTTAACTTTCATTCAACTGTCTTCTACCTGCATTTCTGAGAGTGTGATTACTTCTGCAAAGATAAGGTTATATCTATGAATTTCATAATGCTTTTCTGTTTTTGCAATGGTTTCTAAAGTCATTGACAGTATAAGAATGTACCAATAGAAGAACAGCAAGACATACATTTTTAGTTATCATTTTCTCTTCCTGATTTAGTGGACAATGAGATGGACATAATCATTTTTTTAATCTCTTAAAATATACCTACTTTATCCAAATACTCTATTCTAATATCTATCATTTTTTTAGCAAGAAAATTTTGCTGCATTTTGATGGTGTCAGCATTTGCATTTAAATAACTTGATAGCATTAGAGTGAATTTAATAGAGCAGTATTTTCATTGCATGATTGAAAATGCTTACCTTGTAAAAGTAGATGTTCTTCACAGGAAAAAAAGTCAGTACGATGAAAAACTAATGAAGTCTGCCAAAATTAAACACTGACCATATATGTCTGCAAACAAAAACGTGGGAAATTTGAACATATGCTGAATAGATCAGCATATTGGAAAGGAAAACACCCACTGAAATTGTCCCATGGTTGCTGGACAATATTTCACATCAACAAAATATGCAAGGGAATATTAAATAATTATAATAGCAAGGAAAAGAAAAAAATGTTGAAATAACTATCCCCAAATATACTATTATATTTGATCCTATAAAATCTATAAAAATATTAAGAGAACAACAGAATTTTGAGCATTAAGCAGTATGAGGTTTATTAAGAATAGACATGCCACAGAAGCTTAATCGTATCTTTTGATTCATTGTTAATTACAGTGATTAAGGCATGCTGCGAATAGTCTCAAACTTCAATGTTTGGACTCTAATAAGTATTTCAGAACACTGTTTTTAAGGTAAGGTTTACCATTGTGCCTTCTAATATATTACGGGTATGAAGTATGTTTGAGGCTAGATATTGTCATTAACCTACTTTATTGAACAGAGAATGAGATCAGGGTTAAGTAACCTTTTGTGATACTGGCCAGCAATTTACACAGGACAGATACTAGCAAAGTTCGGAGTCCATTATAGGATCTTTTTTCAATTTGGTTGCTTCATATCATCAGTTTAATTTCATTTAAATAATTTTATTTAAATCTAAATAATTGTTTTGAGCAAAAATGAATAAAATTTGCTAAATGGAAATTATTGATATCTGAGTAGGCATCCATAGGTACAGAAAGAACAATATATATCAATACTACAAAAAATTGAGAGAAGTAAAATATACATATTAATAGAAAGTATTTTTAATTTAACCTTTCAGATAAATTACAAGCAATTAGATTATTTTTAACTATGACTATAGCAAAGATGACACTGATTTTACAAGCAAGCTAACTCATTTTGTGCTTTATTAACAAAGTAGGCATTAGGGACTTTCAGTACTATTTCAAAGGACAAAACATCATCATATTTAATTTTTTTAATGAAATAACATTGTTAGTATTATGATCCACAGATTTAAGCTTGATAAATTTTATCATTATCTTAAAAAGGAGAGGTAAAATTTTACAGAGCTCTTTGGGTTAAATGCAAAACTTCTAAATCAAATTGTTTTACTAGCTTATAGCTCTCTGGGGGGTTCCTCTATACAACCTACACCACTTATAGTACATGGCCAAAGCTTATTTCTCTAGATTTATTCCTTACCAGTCTCCATATAGCATAGCTTACTCCACTATGGCTCATGGCTCTCTTGCTCATTCTTGAACCTACCAAACTATTTATTCCCCTGGAGTATTTTAATATATGGTTCCTTCTGTTTCTAATCCTTGTTCAGCCATTTTCATGACTCACATTATAATTTCTTTGGAGTTACTGTTAATATATTTCTTCCTTTTAAAGTTTTCCCCTGAGCACCATTTCTACAATAGCACCTTCACTACTTCTCTTTATCCCTATTAGCATGAAGTGAGCAAAACATGGATACCTGTTGAATGAGTGTATCAATGAGTTTCAGTTTTTCAGCTATACAATGAATGTGTTACAGTAAGTGATTTCTAGAGTTCTACTTAGGCTTCCCTGGTGACTCAGATGGTAAAGAATCCACCTGCAATGTGGGAGACCTGTGTTCGATCCCTGTGTTGGGAAGATCCCCTGAAGGAGGGCATGGCAACCCTCTCCAGTATTCTTGCCTGGAGAATCCCCATTGGCAGAGGAGCCTGGCAGGCTACAGTTCATGTGGTTGCAAAGAGTCGGACATGACTGAGCAACTAAGCACACAGAGTTCTACTATTTGTACCTTATCATAAAAATAATGTTGTTACCATTCGCACTGTTGGTACCACGTTATACAAATTCTTATTTTAAAATGATGATATAATTGTAAGTAATTTTCACTGTCTCCATTTTATATATGAGCAGACTAAGATTTGACAAGGGAAACTATATGACTCAGTACAACACTAGTACATTAAAAAAGGTGGGGGAGGGGTTCAAACTTCGGCTTCCTATATTCCAAAGCTAATAAACATTTTGCTACTGAGCACTTTAAATATAGTCTTGCTTCAAAAGACTTACCTAGAAGCTGAGGTGTGAAAAACCACTCTAATAAAATCAAGATAGTTCTAATTGTGGCAAAAGAAGGAGATTCACAACAGTGTATCTACAAATTATTTCCTCCTTTCTTCAGAGAAAGCACTCAGAAGCACAATTTGAAGAACAATGTGCTACTTAACACTGCCTCTCAAATATTAAATAGGAAATATTGGTGACTACTAATATCCTTAGGGTTTACTTAACTCATCTTATATTTTTCCAAGAATAATTCAGAAATGTAAATGTAAAAATGTAAACAATCCAGAAATATATCTATCAAATAAATATTGGGAGAATTTAAAGAGTTCCCAAATAACTGGGACAGTAAACTCTACATGGATTGAAAAACTCAATAATCAAAAAATCTAAATATGTTTTCCTAAACTAATCTATATATTCAGTAAAGTCTTAATCAAAATACTATTTCATATGTAATTAAGAACTAATTATAAACTATACATGGAAAGAGAGAGTCAAATAGAGCTTGATAAAATAACATTGAAAAAAAGACAAGGCAGGCAGTCTTAATTTACAAGTTGTCAAAACAGTAATAAAAAGAGTTCATTGTTTTGATAGAAGCATTGGCAAAGGAATCAGTGGAATAGAACAAAAGGTCTTGGAAAGGTTTGAACATTTAGGGACTTTTTGTCCATAGCAAAAGTAGAACTTCTTATTTAGAAGCAGTCTTCTTAAGCAACAGTGCCAGCAGAAAGATATGGAAATAATCATGACCCTACTTCACCACAAAATTCATAAAAACAAATTCCAGGTGGACTGTTGATCTGAATGTAAATAGCAAAAACAATAATACTTTGAGAAGATTCCGTATGATAATTCTATTATTATACTGTTGCAGAAAATAATTTCTCAGAACACAAGCGAGGGCACTAAACATAAATAAAACTCTTGATATACATTGTACCACATTAAAATCAAGAATCTCCTTACAGAAAACAATATCATATGAAAACAAAAGCAATGTGTTAAAGCAAAAGAAATAGCAGAGCTCTTACATTTATCAATAGATAAGATTATATTTTATTCCAAAGACAGACAACTCCTAACAATATATGATAGAAAAAGGAACGTCCAATAAAGAATATCCAAGTAACCAACAAATATATTACAAAGAAATTAACTATATAACTAATTTAATAAAATGTAAAAACACAATGAAATAAAATTCTGCCTCCAGCTACAATGGAGTATATGAAAATTAATTTTTCAGAGAGTCAGAAATGACAGAATGACTATCACACACAGCATTTATACAAAGGAGTTGAAAACTTATGTTCACACAAGACCTGCACAACGATGTTTATAGCAGCATCATTCATAACTAATCATACTTGGAAGCAGCCAAGATCCCTTCAGTAGGTGAATGGATAAATAAACTGTGGTTTCTTTAATCTAGATAATAGAATATTGCTGTTGTTCAGTCACCCAGTTGTGTCTGACTCTTTGCAACCCCATGGACTGCAGCATGCCAGACCTCCTTTTCCCTCACCATCTCCCAAAGTCTGCCCAAGTTCATGTCCATTGTATCCATGATGCCATCCAGCCATCTCATCCTCTGACACCCTCTTCCCTTTCTGCCCTTAGTCTTTCCTAACATCAGGCACTTTTCTAGTAAGTCAGCTGTTTGCATCAGATGACCAAAATACTGAAGCTTCAACTTCAGCATCAGTCCTTCCAATGAGTATTCAGGGTTGATTTCCCATAAGATTGACTGGTTTGATTTCTCCACTGTCCAGGGGAATCTCAGGAGTCCTCCAGCACCACAGTTTCAAGCCATCAATTTTTTAGCACTCTACCTTCTTTACGGTCCAGGTCTCACAACCTTAGGTGACCACTGGGAAGACCATAATCTTGACTATAAGGACTTTTGTCAGGAATGTTTCTACTTTTCAACACACTGTCTAGGTTTGTCAGAGTTTTCCTTCTGAGAAGGAATTGTCTTCTGATTTCTTGGTGGCAGTCACCATTTGCAGTGATTTTAGAGGCCAAGAAGAGAAAATCTGTCATGACTTCCACTTTTTCCCCTTCTATTTGCCATGAAGTAATGGGGTCAGATGCCATGATCTTAGTTTTTTAATATTTAGTTTTAAGCTGGCTCTTTCACTCTCCTCTTACATTCTCATCAAGAGGCTCTTTATATCCTCTTAAATTTCTGCCATTAGAGTGGTATCATCCACATATCTGAGATTGTTGATGTTTCTCCTGCCTATCTTAATTCCAGCTTGTAACTCATCCAGCTCCACATTTCTCATGATATGCTCAGTGTACAGGTTAAATAAATAGGGTGACAACAGACAGCACTGTCATACTCCTTTCTCAATCCGGAAGTAACGGAATATTCAGTTCAGTCACTCAGTCGTGTCCAACACATTGCGACCCCATGGACTGCAGCACACCAGGCTTCCTTGTCCATAACCAATTCCTGAAGCCTACTATAACTCACGTCCATCGAGTCGGTGATGCCATCCAACCATTTTATCCTCTGTTATCCCCTTCTCCTGCCTTCAACCTTTCCCAGCATCAGGGTCTTTTCAAATTCCCAGGGTCTTCACATCAGGTGGCCAAAACATTGGTGCTTCAGCTTCAGCATCAGTACTTCCAATGAACATTCAGGACTGATTTCCTTTAGGATGGACTGGTTAGGTCTCCTTGAAATCCAAGGGACTCTCAAGATTCTTCTCCAACACTGCAGTTTAAAAACATCAATTCTGCAGCACTCAGCTTTCCTTATATTCCAACTCTCACATCCATACAAGACTACCGGAAAAACTATAGCTTTGACTAGATGGACCTTTGTTAGCAAAGTAATGTCTTTGCTTTTTAATATGCTGTCTAGTTTGTTCATAGTTTTTCTTCCAAGGAGGAAGCATCTTTTATTTTTATGGCTGCAGTCACCATCTGCAGTGATTATGGAGCCTCCCCCAAAATACAGTCTTTCACTGTTTCCATTGTTTCCCAATCTATTTGCCATGAAGTGATGGGACCAGATGCCATGATCTTTTGTTTTCTGAATGTTGAGTTTTAAGCCAACTTTTTCACTCTCCTCATTCACTTTCATCAAGAGGTTTAGTTCTTCAATTTCTGCCATGAGGGTGGTGTCACCTGCATATCTTAGGTTATTGATATTTTTCCCAGAAATCTTGACTCCAGCTTGCACTTCATCCAGTCCAGCATTTCTCATGATGTACTCTGTATATAAGCTAGATAAGCAGGGTGACAATATACAACCTTGATGTACTCCTTTCCCTGTTTGGAACCAGTCTGTTGTCCCAAGTCCAGTTCTAACAGTTGCTTCTTGACCTGCCTACAGATTTCTCAGGAGGCAGTTCAGACTGTCTGGTATTCCCATCTCTTTACCCAAGGACTGAACCCAGGTCTCCCACATTGATCCTGTTAGCTTAAAGAATCTGCCTGCAATGCAGGAGACCCTGGCTTTATTCCTCAGTTGGGAAGATCCCCTGGAGAAGGGAAAGACTATCCACTCCAGTATTCTGGCCTGGAGATTTCCATGGATTATATAGTCCATGGAGTTATAAAGAATTGGTCACAACTGAGTGACTTTCACTTTCTCCTACATTGCAGGTGGATTCTTTACCAGCTGAGCCACCAAGGAAGACCAAAAATACTGGAGTGGGTAGCCTAAAGCTTCTCCAGCAGATCCCAACCCAGGAGTCAAACTGGGGTCCCCTGCATTGCAGGCAGATTCTTTACCAGCTGAGGTACCAGGGAAACCTGAAGTAAAAATTCAAACCCAATTTAAAAACTGCATTAAGTAGAAATGATCTAAAAATCCAATTAAAACAGAAGTTTTACACTTTGTTACTAATCCAGTCTTTTAAAGCTTTTTTAAAAAATTAATTTATTTATTTTAGTTGGAGGCTAATTACTTTACAATATTGTAATGGTTTTTGCAATACATTGACATAAATCAGCCTTGGAAGTGGGGTTATTTGAGAGAATAGCACTGAAACATGCATATTACCACATGTGAAATAGATCACCAGCCCAAGTTCAATGCATGAAACAGGACACTCAAAAGTGGTGCACTGGGACAACGCTGAGGGATGGGATGGGGAAGGAGGTGGGAGGGGGTCTCAGGATGACAGACACGTGTATACCCATGGCTGATTCATGTCAGTGTATGGCAAAAACCACTACTATATTGTAAATAATTAGCCTCCAATTAAAATAAAAACATTTTCAAAAAAGAACAGAAGCTTTAAAAGACTGGATAAATAACAAGATGTAACTAGATGTTGTCTATATAAAAGCTAATACTTTAAATATGAATAAGCATAGAGTTTAAAAGAGTGAAGAAAATTATAGTGTGTAAACACTAATTCTAAAGTGGCAGGAATGACTACATTGTATCAAGATATTTAGATTTCACAATAAGGAATATTTTCAGGAATGAAGAGGAATATTTCATATTCATAAAGGGACAGTTCATCAAGAAGAAATCAGTCTTAAACATATTCATCTGAAAAAGTATACACTGAGACAAGTGAAAAGAGAAAGAGACAAACATACAGATAATGTCAATACTTATCTCTGTTAATCATAAAAATTAGATAGAAAATTAATGAGATATAGAAGATAAACTGAAACTAAATGACATCCATAAAACACACTACCACAAAATAACATTTTTTTTCTTGCTGAAATGGAACATTCACCAAGAAAGATCATTTGGTTTGTTAGATCAGTAAATGTCAAAATATATTTAAAATGTTGGAAATAATGCAGAATATCTTCTCCTAAAAGAATTTAGATGATAAACCCCAGTAATTCAAAGAAATTATTTTAAAATACATTTTAAACAACACATGGCTTAAAAACTCAAAAGAGAGCTACAAATCAGTTCAGTTCAGTCACTCAGTCAAGTCCAGCTCTTTGCCACCCCCATGGACTGCAGCACACCAGACTTCCCTGTCCATCAGCAACTCCTGAAGCCTACTCAAACTCATGTCCATTGAGTTGGTGATGCCATCCAACCATCTCATCTTCTGTTGTCCCCTTCTCCTCCCATCTTCAGTCTTTCCAAGCATCAGGGTCTTTTCAAATGAGTCAGCTCTTCACATGAGTTGGCCAAAGTATTGGAGTTTCAGCTTCAACATCAGTCTTTCCAATGAATACTCAGGACTGATCTCCTTTAGGCTGGACTGGTTGGATCTCCTTGCTGTCCAAGGGTCTCTCAAGGTTCTTCTCCAACAGCACAGTTCAAAAGCATCAATTCTTCAGTGCTCAGCTTTCCTTATAGTCCAACTTTCACATCCACACATGACTACTGGAGAAAACCATAGCTTTGATTAGATGGACCTTTGTTGACAAAGTAATGTCTCTGCTTTTTAATATGCTGTGTAAGTTGGTCGTAACTTTTCTTCCAAGGAGCAAGTGTCTTTTAATTTCATGGCTGCAATCACCATCTGCAGTAAATTTGGAGCCCAAAATATAAAGCATTTCACTGTTTCCACTGTTTCCCCATCTATTTGCCATGAAGTGATGGGACCAGATGTCATGATTGTAGTTTTCTGAATATTGAGTTTTGAGCCAACTTTTTCACCCTCCCCTTTCACTTTCATCAAGAGGCTCATTAGTTTTTCTTTGCTTTCTGCCATCAGTGTGGTGTCATCTGTATATCTGAAGTTGTTGATATTTCTCCCAGAAATCTTGATTCCAGCTTGTGCTTCATCCAGCCTGACATTTTGCATGATGTACTGTGCATTTAAGTTAAATAAGCAGGGTGACAATATACAGCCTTGACATACTCCCATTCCCGATTTGGAACCAGTCTGTTGTTCCATGTCCAGTTCTAACTGTTTCTTTCTGACCTGCACACAAATTTCTCAGGTGACAGGTCAGGTGGTCTAGTATTCCCATCTCTTTAAGAATTTTCCACAGTTTGTGGTGATCCACACAGTCAAAGGCTTTGGCATAGTCAATAAAGCAGAAGTAAAAACTATTCAAATGTAAATTAAAACAAAATATTCCATTTCTATTAAAGATGTATTAAAGGGGAAATTATAGCTTAAAATATTTATATGAGAAAAGAAAATAGGAGCTATCAGTTACTACAACACATCAACTAGGAAAATTGAAATAAAAATTAAAAACTGGAAATTCTAATTTTGGTGAGATTTTCAAGTTACAGAACACCTAATGCATTGCTGGTGGGATAGTAAAATTGTTAAACAATTTTCTAAATCATTTTGATAACATTATAATTAATAACATATATACAAATATCATGAATCATCCGTTTCAATCCCTTAGTTGCATTTATCCTACCAAAGTAAAGGCATGTTCTCATAAAACTGTTAAGAAAAATGTTTATAGCAGCTTTTTCATAACAAAGGATAATCAACAAAAGGAATTGTATATTTAATGATAAATCAGAGAGGATAATGCAGAAACCAAAAAGAAATTCTCAGAGAGAATGAAAAACAAGGGCATATGCTGAGCTCACAGAGAGAAAAAAAATGAGCAGAATTTCAACAGTGGAATAATATTGATAATTGTACAGAGATCAAGTGAAATAAGGCATGGAAAGCGATCATTTGGGTTTGTAGCTAGGTGTCACTGATAACCTTGGCAAGGGAATTTTATTACATTGGTCAATTCAAAGCAGACTGCAGGTTTTGGGGAGTGGATGTTAGTAACATATAGAAAGAATATGTGACTTGGCTGTTAATGGAATGCTGGAGACATGAGGATTGGAGCACAGTTTTTACAGCAAGGTTTCTGTTAGGAATGAGATGGAAAAGACTAGTGTTGAAATGGTTTCTTGTTTAAAATCAATGCTTTCCAACTACATATGGAAAATGAATAAATACTGAGAAGAAAATAAGGCTTAATTCTAAATCTTACTATCACAATTTTGGATACATTTCTCTCTTCAACACTTTATATAGCATTTAATCACATGGAAATACAAATTATTTTGGTAATCTGAAAATTGATCTCATAATATCCATCTCTTTAGACAAACATTAATATTTGAAGTATGTTTTTGAAATTATAACCAGGATGTGAAGAATTGACTCATTGTAAAAGCCCCAGTGCTGGGAAAGATTGAAGGCAGGAGGAAAAGGGGATGATAGAGGATGAGACAGTTGGATGGCATCACTGATTCAATGGACATGAGTTTGAGCAAGCCCCAGGAGTTGGTGATGGACAGGGAAGCCTGGTGTGCTACAGTCCATGGGGCCACAAAGAGTCAGACATGACTGAGCAACTAAATTGAACTGAACCGAGTACTAATTTCAGGATGGCATCATGCCACTGTATATCTCTTTCTTAAAAGCATAATTTGCAATTAGATATATTCATATCCTTCAGTGTTAATAAGCATAAACTTAGGCACAGATAAGTTTCTAGAAAATTTTGAAAAATAAAACCATTATATGAATCAAGCAAATGTCACAATTCATCAGTTTCTGGCATGGTTTTAGCTTGTAAACAGTTAAACTGACATAGATAGTAGTTTCATGCTCTGCTAAAGTGATAATATGAATACCGATTTTGGATTTTGACTGCAGATGTTAGAAGCAAACCATTTCTAACAGATGTATAATCTGATTAAATATGCAATGCAATGATACTGTCAAAACCTATTAATCACTCTTTCAGGACACATTAGGGTAGGCTTTACTGACAGCTGTGAGGATTGGAGCATCTCTGCAGTTGCAGGTACTGTTGTTCCACACAATCCAATGGATCTTAAAAGGAAAAAATAACTACAATAGGCAAGTGCACAGTGTACTTAAAATGGTGTGTCATTTTGTCCCCACCATTAAAGAGAAGAGATACATGTGTTTCTTTTATTTTCCTCCAAGAATGTTTACCCAACCTGCATTTATTTGCTTCTTACCCCCAAATTTGAGGAATTGGCTTATTATCATGCTGGGATTAATTCAAAAATTCAGACAGAGCTGAGCCTCCCACATTCATATATTAGGATACAATCCTATGACTGATGATTGTACAATAAGTGTTCACAGATGAACAGTATCAAAGTTTTTTCCCCCACTGAGTATGCTAACAAGTATTGATTTCTCAGCTATTGGTACACACAGGTGCTGCAATTTATTTTGGAAAGGGTAGCACCTTAATTTTATGATCATCAGTCCCCAGATCTTATTTTTGTCCTTGGTTCACCCATACAGATTTGATTCTTAACAGTATTAATGATCTTTAGTAAAACTAAACAACTGTTTGCCAATATGTAATCCAAATGGTCTCACTGAATTATTCTGAGTTCCAGAATTTTTATACCCTAATTTGTTACAAATAGATGACTCAATTGTAATCAAAGTTCACTCTTGTTCCAAATCTCTATGTTCATTTAAGAAATATATACATTAGGAATTACCAAATTTTCAAAGATCAGACTGTTCAAGTGTTAATGAGATGAACAAATGTGGCAGTGAATCTCAATAGCTAGAAAAATTAAGGGAAAATAATAAAAATGTACTTCCGTTCTAAAACCACTCATTGAAGCTTGAATTGACCAGTTGTTATATTAAACAGATCGGAAATAGCAGTAGTAGTAGCAAGAGTAACAACCATCCCTTCTAGGTTTCTCAAAGAAAGGAGGCTCTTACCTTCTACTCTTCTAAACACTATTTTTGCAAAGCTTTCTATACCCTGACTTGGTTTTGCTGGATCCTTACCAAAGTGTTTTTATTATGTGAAAATCTATAGCATTATATTATGCCTTAAAATGCCTCCCTTAGCTGTAGAATTTGTCATAACCACTACATGCTGCTGACCAACATTTAATATCTTCCTTTTTGGTTCCTCCTCAACTAATGATGAGGGATTCCCTGGCTCAGATGTTGAAAAATCTACCTGTAATGTGGGAGACCCAAGTTCAATCACAGGGTCAGGAAGATCTTCTGGAGAAGGGAATTTCTGGAGAAGGGAATGGCAACCCACTCCTGTAGTCTCTCCTGGAGAACTCCATGGACAGAGGAGCCTGGTAGGCTACAGTCCATGGAGTTGCAAAGAGTCAGAAATGAATGGATGCCTAGCACTCTCAGCTGATGAGAGTAACCTTGTGCTTCACAGATTTGTATCCTTCAAGATCATCACAGTGAAAACAGGGATCATGATTAACTGATAAATTAATACTAAGAAATAAGCATTTCATCATGAATGTATTGATAATCTACTTTGGTTACAGAAAAGTTTTAATACAAACTAAATTTTCTGTGGTTTATTAAGCAAAAATATAGGAGTTCTTAACACTCTGAAGACTTTGATATTGAGAACAAATTTATTAATCATCTTGCCTTAATTCCTGAGTAAAGGTAATCAACATAAGAAATCTTAATCACTAAATAGTAGCATAGTTGAGAATAGCTCTTTTTCCAAAATTTTCATGATAATTTCTCCTGTCTTGAAAAATTTAAGGTACAGTAATATTTAGGTCCTCAATTACATGTATTTATTTAGGCATCTTAATAAGTCCTTAGATCACAATCACTATTGTAATGCCACTTTGCATGGTGGGTATTGCAAATAACTTTGGAATAACTAGGTATGGAAAGACTAGAGATCACTTCAAGAAAGTTAGAGAAACCAAGGGAACATCTCATGCAAAGATGGGCACAATAAAGGACTGAAAAGGTATGAACCTAACAGAAGCAAAAAGTATTACCAAGAGGTGGCAATAATACACAGAAGAACTACACAAAAGAGAACTTAGTGACCCAGATAATCACAAAGCTATGATCATTCAACTACAGCCAGATATACTGGGATGTGAAGTCAAGCGAGCCTTAGGAAGCTTCACTACAAACAAACCTAGTGAATATTATGAGGTGAGGTAGATTCCAGGTAAGCTACTTTAAATTCTAAAATAATACACTGTTAAAGTGCTGCACTCAATCTGCCAGCAAATTTGGAAAACTCAGCAGTGGCCACAGGACTGGAAAAGGTCAGTTTTCATTCCAATCCCAAAGAAAGGCAATTCCAAAGAATGTTCAAGCTACCACACAATTGCACTCATTTGACACGCAAGCAATGTAATGCCCGAAATTCTCCAAGCAAGGCTTCAACACGACGTGAACCAAGAACTTTCAGATGTTCAAGCTGGATTTAGAAAAGTCAGAGAAACCAGAGATCAAATTGCCAACGTTTTGTTGGGTCATAGAAAGAGCCAGAGAGTTCGAGAAAACATGTACTTCTGCTTTGTTAATTACCCTAAAGCCACTGACTGTGTAGATCACAACAAACTGTGGAAAATTCTTCAAGAGATGAGAATACCAGACCATGTTACCTGCCTCCTGAGAAACCTGTATGCAGGTCAAGAACAAACAGTTAGAACCAGACATGGAATAACAGACTGGTTCCAAATTGGGAAAGGAGTATGTCAAGGCTGTACAATGTCACCTTGCTTTTTTAACTTATATGCAGTGTACATCATGTGAAATGCTGGGATGGATGAAGGACAAGTTTGAATCAAGATTGCCAGGAGAAATATCAATAACCTCAGATAAGCAGATGACATTACCCTTACAGCAAAAAGTGAAGAGGAACAAAAGAGACTCTTGATGAAAGTGAAAGAGGAGAGTGAAAAAGTTGGCTTAAAACTCAACATTCAGAAAACTAGGATCATGGCATCCACTCCCACAACTTCATGGCAAATTGATGGGGAAACAATGGAAACGGAAAGACTTTATTTTCTTGGACTCCAAAATCACTGTATATGGTGACTGCAGCCATGAAATTAAAAGAGAAGAAAAGCTATGACAAAACTAGACAGCATATTAAAAAGCAAAGACATTATGTGCCAACAAAGGTCTGTCTAGTCAAAGCTGTGTTTTTTCCAGTAGTCATGTATGGATGTGAGAGTTGGACTATAATGAAGGCTGAGCATGGAAGAATTGGTGCTTTTGAGCTGTGGTGTTGGAGAAGACTCTTGAGAGTCCCATGGACTGAAAAGGGATCAAACCAGTCAGTCCTAAAGGAAATCAACCCTGAATATTCACTGGAAGGACTGAGGCTGAAGCTGAAACACCAATACTTTGACCACCTGCTCCGAAGAGCCAACTCATTGGAAAAGACCCCGGTGCTGGAAAAGATTGAAGGCAAGAGGAAAAGGGGATGACAGAGGATGAGATGGTTGAATGGCATCACCGACCAAGTGAACATGAGTTTGAAAAAGCTCCAGAAGATGGTGAAGGACAGGGAAGCTTGGTGTGCTACAGTCCATGGGGTGGCAAAGAGTTGGAGATGACTGAGTGACTGAACAACGTCATTTAGGCATCAAAAATTTTAGAAAATGAAAGAAATATACCAAATTTTCCTTTGCTGTTTACTTTATTTCAAATTCTATCAACAGAAAACATAATACCATATATTATGCTTCATTAATGTTAGAATTGATTAAAAAACAAATTCAGTTCAGTTCAGTTGCTCAGTCATGTCCGACTCTTTGTGACCCCATGAATCACAGCACGCCAGGCCTCCCTGTCCATCACCAACTCCTGGAGTTCACTCAAACTCATGTCCATTGAGTCAGTGATGCCATCCAGCCATCCATCCTCTTTCATTGCCTTCTCCTCCTACCCCTAATCCCTCCTAGCATCAGGGTCTTTTCCAATGAGTCAACTCTTTGCATGAGGTTGCCAAAGTATTGGAGTTTCAGCTTTAGCATCAGTCCTTCCAATGAACACGCAGGACTGATCTCCTTTAGGATGGACTGGTTGGATAACATCATGCAAATATGAGACTCTATGAATTTAAATAAAATACTCATTTACAAAATAAAAAGTAAACCTGTTACTCTCTCTGGAAAATTTGGAAGTTTTATTTTGGGTTACATCAATGTTCAATATTTTAGAATTTTCTTTTGTGCTAAAAATTGAAGAAAGAATGGCCTAGGTTTTAAATATCCAAATTATATTAAAAGTCAAAAAATGACCATATTTGGTTGTTAAAAATTATAATATTTTTACAATACTTGTATAAAATTCAAGAATAATATTTTGAAAAGCTACAATGCACAGGAAATTGTGTAAATACCTAACTTCAATAGTTGTATATGTAGATGCATATGCTAAAATAATATTACATGATTTTATTTCACTGCAACTCAGGCAAGCCACCATCACTGATTTTAATTAATAGTTAAAAGTCATATTATAACAGGGAGTGGCATTATCAGGCCTATTTTTGCAGTCAAGATCATAGAACAAATAACCACTTTTTCCATTTAAAAATCAGAAAAATATGGAGAAATATTAATGCCAAATTAAATTGAATTTTTACTTTTATCAAGCAATGCATGCACATATTTTAAAATGTCAAATGATTTACAAGCCTTAATTAAAAACATTTTCTGTTCCCAACAGACTCAAACTCCCAGTTCCCCAAACTCTTAAAGTCACAATTTTGGAGTACATAAATAGATAGCATATATTATCATAACAATGCAGATGATTATCTACTCTGTAGTTTAGTGTTCCCCTATTTACCTTTCTGAACAATTTTTACCTCTCTTATACTACTAATTTTCTTTATCTTAATTACTAGCAGAGTTATATTAATTTCTCCCAGATATTTACAGAATATGTAACTCATCAACTATTTGATCAGCTTCCTTTACATGCTTATAGATAACCTTCTCAAAGCACTTATCTTGCACATCTAATTATAGAAGGTTGACTGCTTAGCTCTGTTCTGGAAAGTTTCACTGCCATCTTAGGGATTCCCATTACGTTGACCACAGTGAATCTTGTTTCCTAAGTACCATGATTTTTACTTTCTTGTCTTTCTTCCTCATTTAGTGAAGCATACCATTCAGCAGGGCTTGAGAGTGCATGGTACTGGCATAAAAAAAAATGGACAAATGGAACAGAATCAACTGCCCAGAAATAAACTCAAGCAAATATGGTCAACTAATATTTGACAAGGGAGCCAAGAATACTCAGTTTAGAAAAGACAATCTCTTCAATAAATGATGCTTGGGGTAACGGGATATTCACATATAGAAAAATGAAACTGAACCCATATTTTATACCACTCACAAAAAATAACTCAAAATGGATTATACATTGCTGGTGAGAATGAAAAATGGTACAGTTGCTTTAGAAAATGGAATGGTGGCTTATCAAAAGTTTAACATAGAATTATCATATGACTCAGCAACTTTACTTCTCTCTACATCCTTTTCCCTTGTTGATTTGCATCTGTATTCTTTTGCTGTAATAGCCATGTATATAACAGTTTTTCTGAACTGAGCAAATCACTGAAACTGACAGTGGTATTGAGACCAGCAATATATAGCCTGATAAAGCATCATTCCAAGTCTATCATTCCATGCAAAAAGAACAATTTGTTAAAAAACAATGGGAAGGCATCCAGAGACAAGGCAAAAGCAAGTTCACAAAACCAGTAAAATTAGAATATTCATGCTGGAGTGATTTCTACAGGAATATTAACAGTGTGCTTGAGTACTGCTCTATTGGTAGAGAAAACCCAACGGAATTAAGTTTAAGATTTTTTAAAAACCAAATCTGTTCTGATCATGAACATGAGATCTGAGTTCCCTGTTGTGTAGGGCTTAATGGATGAGTGAAGACCTTGACTCAAGTTGCTCTGGCTCCGATTCAAGATTCTTCAATTATTGTCTGGGTATCCTTCAACAACTCACTTCGACTCACTCTCTGAGTATATCAGCTTCCCACATGTGCCACAGTGAGGCCGATCATTCCATCATCATAATTTATGGGCATTATTTAAGTTAATACATGTAATTGCTTAAAAAGAGCTTAGCAAAACCTTAATAAATGATTTTTATAATCATCTTAGAAGGTTTTACAGAGGGATGAATTATTGTTTTGGTCTTAAAAAATCCTATAATGAAGTATTGACTCCAGTTATTCAAATATATAAAAACATATAATTTTTCTTTTTAAATATAATGATTTCTATCATTTTATTTTGCATCTTTGAATCATTATTGTTATTTTAAAAGCATTAATTTAGAATCCATGTTGAATGTTATCGCATGGTTTTTTCAGCCCTTTATTCACTAATATGAATAGATGAATATTCCACACTTATTTGCAAAGTACTTTTTAAAATCTATTTATGCCATGCAAAGATAAATATTTATTTTTAAAGTGTTATATGACTTTCTTCCCTCCCATCTCACACATATGTAGGGATCCTAGACCACTGCCATCTTCATGTCCTGGCTTAGGAAACAAAGAAAAAAAAATGATGAGAGTGTGCTACCAAAATATGACTGAAGAAGGGAAAACAAAAAGGTCTCTATTACTATCTGTCACTGCCATGACTCAAAAGACCCCATTTCAACTAAGGACAACACTCTTTGTGAAGTGATGTGGTTGGCTAGTGGAGTAGAGATGATTGTCCATACTACAGTGAGTCTCCGCTACAGACCCACAGAAACAGGGTCATATTCTCTACTAAAAGGAAGTTCAGCATGTGTATGTAAAAGGAAAAATCCAGATAGTGAGGATACTCTGTTTTATATCTAAGAGAAAGGAAACAACTCCTGCTTCAGTGTTGTGAATTCAGTAACTAGCATTAGACAGCGGCTCATATCAACATCTTCCCGTTCTTCACCCCCCACTGCTTGACTCAAACCACAAGGTCTAGTCAACTATATTGTTTACACATTTCTCAAATACATATATATTAACCAGAATATATATATATATATATATATATATATATGTATACATACATATACTCTTGCTTTCATTAGCACCAACAAGATACCTGATATCACTTTATTTCTCCCAAATAAATGTCTCTTAATATTCACATTTTGGCATAGTTTTAGGGAAAACACACACATAGAAAGGTTTAAAATAGGAAATATTGTATACAAAGAACTCTTAAAACTAAAATAATAATAATAAATAAGAAGACAAGCAACTTAATTTAAAAAGGGCCAAAAACTTTAACACACACCTCACCAAACAAGACATGAAAATAGCAAAAAAGCATATGAAAACAGGCTCGGTGTCAAATTGTCACGTGCATGCAAGCTCAGTTGCTCAGTGGTGCCCAACTGTTTGTGACCCTATGGACTATAGTTCACCAGGTTCCTCTGTTCATGGAACTTTCCTGGCAAGAATACTGGAGTGTGTGGTCATTTCCTACTTTAGGCAATTTTCCAGATCCAGAGATCAAACCCACATCTCCTGTGACTCCTACATTGGCAGAAGGATTCTTTACCACTGAGCCACCTAGGAAGTTCATCATATTATTAGAGTATGGCAAAACCAATACAATATTGTAAATAAATGAAAAAATAAAACAAGACTAGATACCACTACACACCTATTACAATGGACAAAACCTGGAACACTGACAACACCAAATACTGGCAAGGATGTCGAACAAGAGAAGCCCTCATTCACTGATAATGAGAATGCAATGATAGAACCACTTTGAAAAATAGTCTGTCAATTTCTTACTAAACTAAATATAAGGTCATTATATGATCAATGAATCATACTGTTTGATATTTACCCAAAAGAACTGAAGTTTTACTTCCACACAAAGTCTGGAACTAGGACATTTACAAAAACTTTATTTATAAATTGACAAAGCCTGGAAGCAACCAGAATATTTCTCAATAGGAAGGTAAACAAACCATGGTACATCCGGACAATTAAATATAATGAAGCACTATAGCACTATAAAGAAGCTGATTAAATCCCTTTAATTGATACCTATTTTCATTAGTTGAAAATTAACATGACAGCACCAACATTAATTAACTGCCGTTTAAAATTTTAGCCTTACTTTCTAACACTCTCATTCTGTATAATCATGCTATAGCCACACTGACCTTCTTACATTACCTGAACTATGCCAGATTTTCTTTACCATAGGTCCTTTACACTATGTTCTTCCCTCTGTTTGAAATACTGTTCACACAATCTCTCAACTATTAATACCTAATTCCTGATCATTTTTCAGATCTTGGTAGAAAACAAATTTACTTAGAAGAGTTTTCCTTTGCTGATAAAAAACTGGTTCCTAGTGTTATGCTTTTATTATATGATATTTTCCTTTAGCCTATGCACATTCAGATTTATTTGTTTAAAATTTGTCCAACTGGTAGATTGTAATCTCTGTGAGTTCACAGAATCTACCTATATTACAAGAGCACAACATATAGCACATGGTAGGTTCTCAAGTAATATTAAATTGCATGATTGAACAAATAAGTTAATCAATATGGATAAGAGAAAACTCAATAAGGGGAAACTGTCAGTCAATAATAAAATATGTGTCTATGAATATTTAATTCTTTTCTTCTAATCCAGACTGGAATCAAATAATTGATTATTTTTGAGAAATCTTTCATTTAAAAAAATTCACCCAAATGAAGGGTAGAAGGATGTTAAACAGGTTTTTAATATACATGGATAAAAAATTATAGAATTATTTTTATGAAATAAATATTGTAACCAAAGCACACAAAGAATTTTGTCTAAAATATTAATAGTATTCTACTTACAATTTACTACTCACTTTTTCCCCAACTTTTCCTAAAATAAAAACAAAGAAAAAATAAAAGTCACATTCATATCAAAAATCATGTCAGTCATCCATATATGATATATGTAATAACTGTATGAAATATACTCTAATTATAATATTAATGGTAACATAATGGAAAATGCATTTGACAGATGACTTTTGCTTCCTACTTGAAATTACGTTTGGCAGAATTAAAATTATACAAACTTGAAAACTGGTTAGCTTTCTCTAATACACACATATTATTTCCTAAGATGAAGAAAAGATTTTCTGTCTCAGAATGTTCAATAACACACATTTTAAGATTTTAACTCTCATAATTTAACACTGCAAGTATATAGATGTACACTTTGGGACACATTCCATTTAGGAAGATAGACATTTCCAAGGTGAGATGTGACAGAAAGAATATTGATAAGAGTGCATTTAAGTGAACTGTAATTTTCTTAATATTCAATAGCCATACTGGATGAAATTCTCACATATCTTATACTATGAGTCATAAATTGTAAATCTCAATCTACATCAGATCAGATTAAAAATCTACAGGGGAATTCTACAAATATTTAAAATAATTCTGCTCAGAATTCCATATTTACTTGATTCAAGTTATGTGTGCAGTTCATTACAAGGGTAAGAGAATGCTATTATACAACAATTTTGCTTTTATTTTCAATTTCTGTATTTTAGTTACATCAAAATTGAGCAAACTAGAGTTTACAATCCAATGTAAAAAGTTTTAAGGGAAAATAGCTATGGTCACTTATTTATCTACAGTCTATGACAAGTTTAGCTACAATGGTACAGTTGAGAGGTGGTGACAGAGACTTTATGACCTACAAAGCCTTAAATATCTACCTTCTTACAGTAAAACAGAAAGATTTGCTGATACTGCTATGTCACTGCACTTATCTATTCCTTGAATATGGGAATGTTAGCCTTATTTGTTTTAGTTTGTATTGAAATTACCAATAAGCCTTGAACAACTAGATAGTCACTGAGTCAAAGGTAGAAATTTGACACCAAGAACCACTAAATCTAAGGAAAAGCTACATAACCAGAAATTAAAGAAATGGAACTAGATATGTTTTTCCTCATTCCAGTATATGTAAGTTAAACAAGAAATTAATACACAAAACATCTATCTAAAGCAACTTCATAATTGTAGTTTCCCACAGGAAGTTAAAGTTTCAAAGGTTCAGATTTGAACAATAAGTCCCATTTTGGTAGATATTTTATACATACAGCTCCCCTAAAATCTTCATGGATCTTCTGTTGTCTGATTATGTCTCACCCATGCTCTAAAAGTCATACAAACAGCAGTTTTTCATAAATGCCTCTCACTAGAAGGCTAGCCCATATTTCAGAGTTTAAAAAAAAATTTATGTATTTATTTATTTTAATTGGAGGCTGATTACTTTACATAATCGTGGTTTCTGCCATACATTCACATGAATCAGCCAAGTGTGTACATGTGTTCCCCATCCTGAACCTCCTTCCCATCTCCCTCCCCATCCCATCCCTCATGGTCATCCCAGTGCACCAGCCCTGATCTATTTCACATATGATAATATACATATTTCAATGCTATTCTCTCAAATCATCCCACCCTCGCCTTCTCCCACAGAATCCAAAAGTCTGTTCTTTACATCAGCATCTCTTTTGCTGTCTCATGTATATGGTCATCATTACCATCTTTCTAAATTCCATATATATTCATTAATATACGGCATTGGTGTTTTTCTTTCTAATTTACTTTGCTCTGTATAGTAGGCTTCAGTTTCATCCACCTCATTAGAACTGATTCAAATGCATTATTTTTAATAGCTGAGTAATATTCGATTGTGTATATGTACCACTGCTTTCTTATCCATTTGTCTGCCAGTGGACATGTAGTTTGCTTGCATGTCCTGGCTATTGTAAACAGTGCTGCGATGAACATTGGGGTACACGTGTCTCTTTCAATTCTGGTTTTCTCAGTGTGTATGCCCAGCAGTGGGATTGCTGTGTCCTATGGCAGTACTATGTCCAGTTTTAAAGGAACCTTCATAGCCACTGTTCTCCATAGTGGCTGTACTAGTTTGCATTCCCACCAACAATGTAAGAGAGTTCCTTTTTCTCTGCATCCTCTCCAGCATTTATTGCAAACTAAACGAAAGCAGGAGTAGCAATACTCATATCAGATAAAATAGACTTTGAAATAAAGGCTGTGAAAAGAGGCAAAGAAGGACACTACATAGTGATCAAAGGATCTATCCAAGAAGATGATATAACAATTATAAATATATATGCAACCAACATAGGAGCACCACAATATGTAAGGCAAATGCTAACAAGTATGAAAGGGGAAATTAACAGTAACACAATAATAGTGGGAGACTTTAGTACCCCACTCACACCTATGGATAGATCAACTAAACAGAAAATTAGCAAGGAAACACAAACCTTAAATGATACAATGGACCAGTTAGACCTAATTGATATCTTAGGACATTTCACCCTAAAACAATGAAATTCACCTTTTTCTCAAGTGCACATGGAATTTTCTCCAGGATAGGTCACATCCAGGCCATAAATCTAGCCTGGGTAAATTCCAAAAAATTGAAATAATCTCAAACATCTTTTCTGATCACAATGCAGTAAGATTAGATGTTAACTACAGGAAAAAAAAAAAAAATCTATTAAAAATAGAAACATATGGAGGCTAAACAACACATTTTTGAATAACCAGCAAATCACCAAAGAAATAAAAAAAGAAATCAAAATATGCATAGAAATGAATGAAAATGAAAACACAACAACCTAAAACCTATGGGATTCAGTAAAAGCAGTGCTAGGGGGAAGGTTTATCAATACAAGCCAACCTCAAGAAACAGGAGAAAAATCAAATAAGTAACCTAACTCTAGACCTAACGCAAGATTGCCGGGAGAAATATAAATAACTTCAGATATGCAGATGACACCAGCCTTATGGCAGAAATTGAGGAAGAACTAAAGAGCCTCTTGATGAAAGTGAAAGAGGAGAGTGAAAAAGTTGGCTTAAAGCTTTCAGAAAATGGCAAATAGATGGGGAAACAGTGGAAACAGTGAAAGACTATTTTTCTGGGCTCCAAAATCACTGCAGGTGGTGATTGCAGCCATGAAATTAAAAGATGCTTACTCTTTGGAAGAAAAGTTATGACAAATCTAGACAGCATATTAAAAAGCAGAGACATTACTTTGTCAACAAAGATCCGTCTAGTCAAGGCTATGGTTTTCCAATGGTCATGTATGGATGTGAGATTTGGACTATAAAGAAAGCTGAGTGCAGAAGAATTAATGCTTTTGAACTGTGGTGTTTGGAGAAGACTCTTGAGAGTCCCTTGGACTTCAAGGAGATCCAACCAGTCAGTCCTAAAGGAAATCAGTCCTGGGTGTTCATTGGAAAGACTGATGTTGAAGCTAAAACTCAGGTGGCTAGTTTGGCCACCTGAGGAGAAGAGATAGCTCATTTGAAAAGACCCTGATGCTGGGAAAGATTGAAGGCAGGAGGAGAAGGGGACAACAGTGCATGAGATGGTTGTGAAAGATTGTTGCTGAATGAAAAGACACCAGGATTCTTGGCCTCTGGAAGAGAAGAATTCAATCTGGTGCCAGAAACGAGGCTTGATCACTCAGAGCTTTTGTGTAATAGTTTTATTAAAGTATAAAGGAGATAGAGAAAGCTTCTGACATAGGCATCAGAAGGGTGCAGAAAGAGTACCCTCTTGCTAATCTTCAACTGGATGTTATATAGTCACTAGCAGTCTATTAATGAAAGAAAGGAATGTCTTAAAATTCATAATGGTACCAGGGCCCTCACTCATAAGATGCATTTTGGGATAATCTAGGCACCAGGATTCATCCTGGGCCATAAAATGATTAATTTGAATCTTGTAGAAGGGCAGATTACCATACAAATAGTTTTGTTTACATAGATTAAGGGAACAATATCTAAGTAGGTTCTGAGCCATTAGGCAAACCAACTTGAAGATAGAGTCTGGGGTAAATGCATAGTACATTAACATAGCTTAAGCAAAGTATTTCCATAAGAAAAATGCATTGGTTAACTCAAGGTTTGAGAATAGTTAACTTCAGGTGAAACCAGGTGTCATTAAAAGCAACACAGTATTTTAGAGAAATATCCTTTTAAATTTGTATAGAGAAGAAAAATATATTGCTAGTTTGTTTCCTCCTGCCCCTTAAGAGAGATAAAAATCTCTGACACTTGCAGGCTATTTCCTCCATTTGGAGCCTCCTGGCCTTCTTGTCTGTTACCCTCTCAGTTGGATGGCATCACCAACTCAATGGACATGGGTTTGGGTGGACTCCAGGAGTTGGTGGTGGATAGAGAGGCCTGGTGTGGTGCAGTTTTTGGAGTCTCAAAGAGTCAGACACAACTGAGCGACTGAACTGAACACCTAAAGCAAATAGAAAAAGAAGAAATGAAGCACCCCAGGGTTAGTAGAAGGAAAGAAATCATAAAAATTAGGACAGAGTAAATGCAAAAGAAACAAAGGAGACTGTAGCCAAAATCAGCAAAGCTAAAAGCTGGTTCTTGGAGAAGATAAATAAAACAGACAAACCATTAGCCAGACTAATCAAGGAAAAAAGGGTGAAGAAACAAATTAACAAAATTAGAAATGAAAATGGAGAAATCACAACAGACAACACAGAAATACATAGGATCATAAGATACTACTCTCAGCAACAATATGCCAATAAAATGGACAACTTGGAAGAAATTGAAAAATTCTTAGAAAATTATAACTTTCCAAAACAGAACCAGGAAGAAATAGAAAATCTTAACAGACTCATCACAAGCATGGAAATCTAAACTGCAATCAGAAATCTTCCAACAAACAAAAGCCCAGGACCAGATGGCTTCATAGCTGAATTCTACCAAAAATTTAGAGAAGAACTAACACCTATGCTACTCAAACTCTTTCAGAAAATTGCAGAGAAAGGTAAACTTCCAAACTCATTTTATGATGTCAAACTCATTTTATGATTTTATTATCACCCTAATACTAAAACCAGACAAAGATGCCACCAATAAAGAAAACCACAGGCCAATATCACTGATGAACATAGATGCAAAAGTCCTTAACAAAATTCTAGCAAACAGAATCCAACAACATATTTAAAAGATCATACATCATGACCAAGTGGGCTTTATCCCAGGGATGCAAGAATTCTTCAGTATTTGAAAATCAAACAATGTGATACACCACATTAACAAATTGAAAGATATTTCAGACTTTTTGAAGGTCAAGACTTTGAATTCCCTTAAAGTGCTTTTGTTGAGCTGAAATATTTGCTGGGTACCACCTTAATTCATTGAGAAGTATTATCAAAGGATCTCATAACAACACTATTGATCTGATCTCTATTGTAAAACTGTCTTTCTTTTAGAATCTTTGGTTCACTGGATATGAGAAGTAGTTTTGTTTCCAAACCTAGCATGTTCTGATCTTAGTATTCTCTTATAAATTTGATTCCAAAGTGTTTTGTTATTTTTGTTTCATATATTTGTTCACAAACAGCTAAAATAAATAAATACATGTTTTCAATATTTTATTTAGACAACTCTTCCTAAATCAAAAAGAACTTAAGGACTATTAAAAATCCAACTTTACCTGAGGCAACATTTTTACCAAATGATAGCAAAGATACAACACAAGTGGACATTTTTCTCAGACCCCTTTAGAGATTTCTTTGCCATTTTTTTCCAGATTTCTTTAACAATTTTCTTACCATTTTCCCAGTTTCTATTAACACTTCTTTTCTACTGTCATTCAGCCCCCAAACTAATGCCACCTCTCCTTGGTTTCTGCTATGGCAATACTCTAGTCCTGAAACCAATTTCTGCATCAGTGATCTACTGCCTCAATATTTCTACACAGCAAACCATCAAAAAGTGAAATGAACCAATGAGCACTGATTTATTTCATGAGACTGTGTTTCAATGTTCAGGTTGGGCGGCTCTTCTGGCTTTAATTGTGCTCACTGGCATTTCTGGATTTTAGTAGAGTGTCAACTGGGACAACAAATGTTCCTGGGCCACTGGATCTCATCTTATTGCACATTAGCTTATACCTATGATAATAACGGTGAGAAAAGAACATGAGTAAAACTGGAAACATGTATTTTTTCAAGCCTATAGATGGATCACAACTGTTAACATCACTTTTATCAAAGCACATCACTTGTTTGAACTCAGAATCTAAGGGCTAGGAAATACACTGTGCCTCACTGGTGAAAGGAGCTACAAAGTCACATGGCGAACGGTGTAGCTAGAGGGAGAAATGAAAAATCAGCCCATTAATGTGGTCTGCACAAGAGTTGTAGGCCTCAGTGGGAACCCTGGCTTCTCCTACTTAGGAAATAATTTTACCCTTCTATACTTACAACATAAATACTCTGACAGCAGACAGTTCAGGGAGAAAGTCACATATGTCCAGTTTATTTTCCCATGATCCTGAAGATAGAAACCCTTACACAAATAGTCACTGAGTCCAAAGGTAGAGAGACAAAGAATATTAATCTGACACATAAAAAATACTAAGTACATGCTCTTCTATTTGAAAAAATTATCAGGGCTTTTTTTTTTTAGGTCACATAACTTTGGGTATCTTAGCCACTCTATCATTGCCTATTTCTCCATAAGTCACCGTCTTTGTTTTGTCTTTGTATTTCTCCTTTCTCTTTAATCTGAGGAAAGTTTTTCCATCTTTGACTTTCTATAATCTAATAGAGTGAAGGGAATATAAAAGTTGTGGTTAATAAATGTATTAACTACTATTCTGATATAATGAAGAATATATTTGAAACATAAGTAGTTCTCTGTAATAACAGAAAAAATCCTAAAAATGATAATCACAGATAAATTTTTGGTTTATTTGAGATGAGTTCACTTAGCTTGGGTTCCCTTAGAAAGCAGAGCCAAGGGTGTGGGGCTTGTGGGCATTGTTTTATTAAATAGTGCAGTCCCATGACTGAAGGGTAAGGAAAACAAACAGAAAACAAAGAGATGGTCTACAAAAAGATATAGTAGCAAGCTGTCCTCTGTTGGGACAGAGGTGACTCACCTCAACTAAGGTGACTGACTGTCTGTTCTGTGGGACCATGTCCATGAAGGGCCATATAAATTGTGTTACAAGTATCTGTATGGGATAGAAAAGGGGAAGAATTTATCTACTGACTCTTAACACAGTAGTAAAAGTTCACTCCTGGAGTTTTAGCTTCCCTGCCATTTCAAGGTTGTGCATGTTTGCATTACACACACATGGGCAAACCCTCTATGAGTAAGAAAACAGAGCATCATGGACAACATTACTAACACAGTCCCCAACCAGTAGGTGAGAGTTATCTGCTGGAGCCAGACGCCCAGGTGAGATCAGACAGTTCTCCTAGCTAGAGCAAGAAAACCTGAGATAATTGGCAGTAGCCCTATAAAGAAAGAGGTGTATTTTTTTTAATCAGGTTATTAAGACAACTGAAAGATTAAAATTCACCTAATTTGTCTTTTTATGAGCTAACGTCTATTTACTTGTCAGTTTATTGATTCAACAAACATCCAATGCCTAACCATATTGTGCCAAATAGGATAATGGAAACCAGGTAGATGTGTTGATGAGAGGCATATCAAGGATTTTAAAATTTTCTGAAGAAAAAACTATGTTTTATAGAGTGACAAACAGATCACTTATAAACAGTGTTGGACTTTAAGAGAAGATAAAGCAACATATTTCCATATGGACAATGAGTTCCAGTGTACTCTTTAGAATGAGTATCAAGAATAGTTTTAAAATTAATATTCCAAATAAACTGGAGACACTAAAAAATTGTTTGGAAAATAGAACTGGAGGAAATGTAAGCGATCCAACTGAAAGAACCAGAGAATGTGTGGGCTTTGCATGTGTAGATGTCAAAATAAAAAGTCAAAGGAATGAAATCAAACATTTCATCCCCTTTGCAATAAAATCTCTAGCAATAAAACAGTGTTCATTAATTCTAAGTAAGAACCAAATATGGCAAATCATAGGGGCTAGTACATTAAATACAGCATGCATTGAAAACTATTTTATAAGAGATTTGCCATATCAAATAACTTGCTTTTAATTTTCTTCTGGCTGGCCTGGCCTACAACCAATTTTCATAACTGCATTTATGTAACATTAACTTATGAAGAAGAAAATTATTTAACCATATCTATTTGGATAAAGGAGAAACAAAATAAGTTTTCTGTTATATATATATGTGGAAAAAGCATCAGGACTTTAAAAACTTTCTCTGCAGGAAGCCAGTGTTAAATAGCAGAGGTACAAAAATAGACTTGGCATACAGAGGGCACAGAATTCATCTAAATCATTCAGCTGATAGAGTCTGAGGATAAAGCTGAAGTGGTAAAAATCAGTCTATAAATTGTACTGTTGACATGGGAAGAAAGTAAGTGTGTACCTATCTGTTTCAAAGAATTTCTTACATTCTTAAATATACTGTGTGTGAACAGACTATTAGGTATTTCTCCCAACTCATCACATATATAATTTCAGTAAGAGTTATATATACAATCAAGCAAATATGCTCATATACATGAAGGCTTGTTTTTCTGATTCCCTGCATCGCTCTATTTTATTTTTTCTTTTGCTAAATATCTGGATAAGATAATGAGGACAATATAAGCAATATATCTGCAAGATGGTGATTATTTTTATATGTCTCTCCATGGTCAAATTGAAATCCTTTCTTATGTGAAATGCATGTAGTGTTCCCTATTCAATTTCAGTAAAAGAGATCCTATCATGTGTGTACCACACACTATTTTAGCAGCTTCATTTGACAGATGGTCACTGTTCAGTAACACATTTTTCCTTGTTCTGACAGTACCTAGGAGTTGAATTTCCCCTTATATGTTAGATTTAGCATCAGTAAGCTTTTAAATACATGTAGCCACATATGCAGCATAGTAATGGAACGTCTGTTCGAGACTCAAGAGCATAGTATGGCAAAAATGATTAAGTGCATATTGACACTCTGGGGGAATGTAAATATATTTTTATTTCTATCATGTGAAAGTGCAAGTTTCATTAAAGATCTATTTCAGTTATCCATAAATTGGCTACTGGTCATAACAATTTAGATTGTAGTACAACACATAGCAATAATATAATCTAAAATCATAAATGTGATATAATGTTTTACAAAATAAAAATATATATTCAGCAAATAGAAACAAAGATACCTGGAAAATCAAGGCTTATAAAGAAATACCACTATTTGTTACTTCTACTAAATGAAATATTTAACTCATCATCTCTTCTGCTACAAATAAGACAGTATATTTTTCACACTTAATTTATTGTTACCTTCAAATAAAACTGCACTACATTTAATTATAAAACCATTTTGTTAGCACCAATATATCACAGCATTCCTTAATAGATTTTCCTTACCACAGATGAAAGTAAAAAAAAAAAAAAGAAAAAAAAAACGCCGTAAGTCTCTTGTCAATACAGTATTTTTTCCTCTACTTTTCAATTATTATACAAAGGAAATCTTGTTATAATCTGTTCTTTGTTCTCCACAAAGTTGAGCATGGGTATTACCACTGGTTTCAGTATTGAGAATTGGAGTGCACAAAGGACTGTCAGTTCAAAAGGCTTTCAACTAGTACACAGAGCAATTCTACTGGATAGAAGATGAAGTGTTATAGCATTAATAAGTCTTTCAGAGCAAACAGATATATCATTTTTAAACAGTGAAAGCAGGCTTTTTCAACTTATATAATATTTAAATGTTTGAAAATATAGCATGATGATTGCATATTATTACTGGAAAATAGCAGGAATTTCTCTTGTCACCCTAGAGATATTTGGTAAGAATATCTTTTCTATATGTTCAGACCTTTTAAGTTATATATTTGTGCTTATTTTCTTCAGCTATTTTTGAAAACATAAAAAAGAAAATGAATGGGAGTGTCTTGTAGATAACGCTCTACAATCATTGAAGTATCCTAACTATTGCAAATAATAACCAAAACACAGGCATTTCTCCATGGGGCATGACAATAATATTATTCTCTCTCAAGCCTCCAATATAAACTTTCATGACTTTCTTAAATTAGACTACTTAAGTTGGTAAATTTTCTTTTTTCTTTCTACTTTTGGAGTTGAAGAAATCAACAAATTTGCAATGCTAACAAGTTCAGAGGCAAAAAGTCCCAAAGGACCAAGAATGCACAGCCTAGTAAAAGAGAAAACTCTTAGGTAATAGCTGATCGATGTGAAACTAGCCTCTTGATGAAAGTGAAAGTGGAGAGTGAAAAATTTGGCTTAAAGCTCAACATTCAGAAAATGAAGATCATGGCATCCGGTCCCATCACTTCATGGGAGATAGATGGGGAAACAGTGGAAACAGTGTCAGACTTTATTTGGGGGGGCTCCAAAATCACTGCAGATGGTGACTGAGGCCATGACATTAAAAGATGCTTACTCCTTGGAAGAAAAGTTATGACCAATCTAGATAGCATATTCAAAACAAAAGACATTACTTTGCCAACAAAGGTCCGTCTAGTCAAGGCTCTGGTTTTTCCAGTAGTCATGTATGGATGTGAGATTTGGACTGTCAAGAAGGCTGAGCACCAAAGAATTGATGCTTTTGAACTGTGGTGTTGGAGAAGACTCTTGAGGGTCCCTTGGACTGCAGGGAGATCCAACCAGTCCATTCTGAAGGAGATCAGCCCTGCGATTTCTTTGGAAGGAATGATGTTAAAGCTGAAACTCCAGTACTTTGGCCACCTCATGAGAAGAGTTGACTCATTGGAAAAGACTTTGATGCTGGGAGGGATTGGGGGCAGGAGGAGAAGGGGACGACAGAGGATGAGATGGCTGGATGGCATCAAGGACTCAATGGGCGCGAATCTGAGTGAACCCCAGGGGTTGGTGATGGACAGGGAGGCCTGGCATGCTGTGATTCATAGGGTCGCAAAGAGTTGGACACTACTGAGCAACTGAACTGAACTGAACTGAACTGAACCTCACAGAAAAATACTGTGGTCCCATTCCAAGTCAACCCGCAGAAACTGAGGAGCATAGACTTTCACACTACCAGAAAGAAAGGCATCACCCCACCAACTTGTCATGCAAGTAGAAATTACATGGAAGACTCAACTTTCAGGTCAATCAAGAAGCAACACAGTCACCCTCCCATTTCCACTGGAATGGTGTCAATGGAAGCCTAGTGAAGAGTCATAAACATCATTATCCAGAATTAATGTATTTCTCCTACTTCCAAGCTGTCAGTAGAGTTCTAGAGAGCTATAACTAGATACTCCCATTATTATAGCCAAGGTGCTATTGCTGGGCATGTAGTGGACATTCAGAAATTCCATCCCCACCTAGAAATAATAAAAAGTCCTTACTCCCCTCAAGTGATAACAAAGGCTTAGTGGAAAACTTGGACTTCTACTTTTACCTAAAGATACAAAGAATAGTGAAATGGACATTCAGAACTGAAAAACATAATAACATCAAAACTTAATGGATAGGATCAAAAGCAGAATGAAAGGGAACAAAGAAAGGATTAGTGAACTTGCAAATAGAATGAGAAATTTCCCAATCTGAACAACAGAGAGAAAGTACATTGTAAAGAAAGAAATGGAAGGAAAGAGTGAAAAACAGTAGAAAAACAATATTTATAAATCTTATTTATATTTGTATCTTTAAGATGTTTGTCTAAGGTAAGGTTTCAAAATTTACCTGAAAAGGAGAAATGCTACCAATAGACCAAGGTAAGTCTTGTATCTATAATGTAAAACCTAGAGTGACCATTATAAAACATATACAATGATGTATACTCCAAAACACTATTAAGTAAAGCAAAATAGAATACCAAAAATATTCAAAAGAACAGAAGAGAGGCTTGAAAAATAAAAAGGGAGAAACAAAATCTACAAGACCCCTCAGAACACAAAAAATAAACTGGGAAATGTAAGCCCTAACTCACCAATAATTATATTAATTATAAATCATTTAAATAAATCAATGAAGAGGAAGACATGACATTTAAATTTAAAAAAACATTTATATTTTAAAAACATACACAGTTTATAGGAAATTCATTTCAAATTAATTTTTCATTTCAAATTCATTTCATAGCTACATTGAGTGTAAATGATAAAAAATTACATTATGAAATATTAATCAAAATGAAGCAAGATTAGCTATACTAATGAAAGATAAAATATACTTCACAGCAAAGAAATTACCAGAGTCAGAAAGGGACACTATATTATAATAAAATCATTAGCTTACCTAGAAGACATAGCCATCCTAAATGTGCATTCAGCAAGCAAGAGTTGCATAACATGTAAAGCATAAACTGATAGAATTAAAGGGAGAAATAGACAAATCCACAATTGTATTTGGAAGTTTCAGTATCCCTCCCTCAAAAACTGATTGACCAAGCACACAGAAAATAAGCATGACATCATCCAACAGGATGTAACTGATGTGTGTAGAACACCTCTATTTGACAACAGCAGAGTGGCATTTTGTCAATAACTCATCACATACACATACATACTATATACTACATTTTTTAAATGACAATGTTATAGAAATAGAGAAGAGATTCAGTTCAGTTCAGTTCAGTCACTCAGTCGTGTCTGACTCTTTGCGACCCCATGAATAGCAGCACGCCAGGCCTCCCTGTCAATCACCAACTCACTCAGACTCACGTCCATCGACTCAGTGATGCCATCCAGCCATCTCATTCTCTGTTGTCCCCTTCTTCTCCTGCCCCCAATCCCTCCCAGCATTAGAGTCTTTTCCAATGAGTCAACTCTTCTCATGAGGTGGCCAAAGTACTGGAGTTTCAGCTATAACATCATTCCTTCCAAAGAAATCCCAGGGCTGATCTCCTTCAGAATGGACTGGTTGGATCTCCCTGCAGTCCAAGGGACTCTCAAGAGTCTTCTCCAACACCACAGTTCAAAAGCATCAATTCTTCGGTGCTCAGCTTTCTTCACAGTCCAACTCTCACATCCATACATGGCTACTGGAAAAACCAGAGCCTTGACTAGACGGACATTTGTTGGCAAAGTAATGTCTTTTGTTTTGAATATGCTATCTAGATTGGTCATAACTTTTCTTCCAAGGAGTAAGTAAGTAAGTAATTAAAGTCGCTCAGTTGTGTCTGACTCTTTGCGACCCCATGCACTGTAGCCTACCAGGCTCCTCCCTCCATGGGATTCTCCAGGCAAGAGTACTGGAGTGGGTTGCCATTTCCTTCTCCAGGGGATATTCCCAACCCAGGGGTCAAACCCGGGTCTCCTGCATTCCAGGCAGACAATTTAACCTCTGAGCCACCAAGCATCTCTTAATTTCATGGCTGCAGTCACCATCTGCAATGATTTTGGAGCCCCCCAAAATAAAGTCACGTACACCCGTGGCAGATTCATGTCAATGTATGGCAAAACCAATATAGTATTGTAAAGTAAAACAAAGTAAAAATAAAAATTAAAAATAAAAATAAATAAATAAATAAATAAAGTCTGACACTGTTTCCACTGTTTCCCCATTAATTTCCCATGAAGTGATGGGACCAGATGCCATGATCTTCGTTTTCTGAATGTCGAGCTTTAAGCCAACTTTTTCACTCTCCTCTTTCACTTTCATCAAGAGGCTTTTTAGTTCCTCTTCTTCACTTTCTGCCATAAGGGTGGTGTCATCTGCATATCTGAGGTTATTGATATTTCTCCCGGCAATCTTGATTCCAGCTTGTGTTTCTTCCAGTCCAGCGTTTCTCATGATGTACTCTGCATAGAAGTTAAATAAGCAGGGTGACTATATACAGCCTTGATGTACTCCTTTTCCTATTTGGAACCAGTCTGTTGTTCCATGTCCAGTTCTAATTGTTGCTTCCTGATCTGCATACAGATTTCTCAAGAGGCAAGTCAGGTGGTCTGGTATTCCCATCTCTCTCAGAATTTTCCACAGTTTCTTGTGATCCACATAGTCAAAGGCTTTGGTATAGTCAATAAAGCAGAAATAGATGTTTTTCTGGAACTCTCTTGCTTTTTCCATGATTCAGCAGATGTTGGCAATTTGATCTCTGGTTTCTCTGCCATTTCTAAAACCAACTTGGACATCAGGAATTTCATGGTTCACGTATTGCTGAAGCCTGGCTTGGAGAATTTTGAGCATTACTTTACTAGCGTGTGAGATGAGTGCAATTGTGCGGTAGTTTGGGCATTCTTTGGCATTACCTTTCTTAGTTATCTAATCTCTAACAGAGAACAGATTAGAAATTCATGATATGGGAGAGGGCCAATAGGTGTGGCCATAAAAAGGCAACATTCGATATTCTATGGTAATGGGAATCATGTATATCTTGACTGTATAACAGTGTATATCCTGGCCATGATGTACTATAATTTTGCAAGATGTTACCACAGAAGAAACTCGAAAAAGAATAGACAACATATCTCTGTATTATTTCTTACAACAAATAATTTTAAGGCTTATATGAGTTCAATTATTTTTAACATTTCTTCTTATTTAAAACTTTTATCTTTTTTGATATAACAATAATCTGTCTCACTTACTTACATTAATTGAAATGATCAAAAGTGTGAATAAACTCCAAAGACAGATACTGGGAAATTTTTTAAAGTGTGTTTGAGTCTAGAATTTTATGAATCATTTTAGAATCAAATGTATTTTTAAAAAATTTCTGGTATCTGCCTTTGGAGTTTATTCATACATAATTTAGAAGTATGAAGTATAGTTTCCTCACTGTGTTGGATGGTAACATTTATCTTTGTTTTTTTAAAATATAAATTTATTTATTTTAATTGGAGGTTAATTACTTTACAATATTGTATTGGTTTTGTCATACATCAACATGTATTCGCCACAGGTATACACGTATTCCCCATCCTGAACCCCCCTCCCTCCTCACTCCTTCTACCATCCCTCTGGGTCGTCTCAGTGCACCAGCCCCAAGCCTCCAGTATCATGCATTGAACCTGGACTGGTGACTCGTTACCATTTGTAGTGCTTATGTTAAGAACTTGAGAATTTATCATTAAAGTAGTTCTTGTATTCTTGCTTTTGAAGTTACCTTCAAGGTAGGAACTTTGCTAATAGCAAACACCCAAGGATGAATCATCAACTGTTTAGCAACTTAGATAAAATGAAAAAAATCAGGGAAGAACTGTGCAAGAAAATGTCTTAAATTTTAGGTGTATGGATGCATTCATCCAAGTACAATACGGAATTTTGCAAGCTTACTCTTTAAGAGAGTTTAATTTACACCTAAAAGCTTTCAAGAAGTTATCTTGATCATTACATGCTAACTATATTTAGTATAATTTTCTTAGAAACACTTCTTTTTCTCTCTATTTGAGCAGCATGGCATGCTGCATCTTTTAGCATTCTTAAGAGCTGCCTTTTTATAAAGGTACTGAGCTCTGAATTTGCAATGCTGTTACACTGAACACAAAACTGGGCACAAAAACAAGGAACCAGAATAATCTGTAGTATGCAAGTGTTGAGGTCTTTCTCAGTCTTTGATAGCTATAAGGTTAAGTGCCTCAAGCACACAACTAAACGGGAATGCAATCACCTTCAGTTTTAGTTTTGAAAGGTGTCAATAAGAGCACTCATTCACTTTTCACATAGTAGAATGTATCTGCTTTGGTTTCCTCTGCTCTAGCTTCCTCCCTTTCCTCACCCAATACTCCGCTACATACACACATTCTATTTAAATTAGCAAAATATTCATTAAATCAATTAAAAGTGACCAACATCATGAAAGAAGAAAAAAGCAATTAAGAATATTTAAAGGAGTGGAGGGTCAATTCACCACAGTTTGCTTTCATCCATTGTAAAAATTCACAGATATTCATTATTTCGTAAATGAAACTCTTCTATTTATAATTTTTTCCAATAAATGATACTTCTCATGTAATTCCTTTGGTACTAATATTCTGTGAATAATTTTCATGCTTGCATACCTTTCCTTTCCTACTATCAGTTTTAAGGAATCAACTACAAAGTTTTTACATAAAAAAACTAAACCAAAAAAAATTAGTAATTTCTGTGGAGAAACTGCAATCTTTCAGCATTTTTTCCCCTTAAGTGGCACAAATTTCATGCCAGATTTAGATAATTGATAGATTTATGCATGGGTAGAGTGTCTTGGTGCCTTTTCTACCATGTCAAGAAGAGTTTATAAAATACCTTCAGGCTCAGCTAGAAGTTTTGGCACATTTTCTAAGCAGGAAGTTGGACTCATAGTCTTAATGCAAGCCTGCTGGTGACTAAAGTCATATTTCTGAAGAAGTGAGGCCACTGCAGGTTAAAGAAAGAACAAAAGGTCTATTGCTTTGAGGCTGGCAAGCTGTAGGTCATAAACACATTGTTTAAAAACAAAGAAGTCAACAGCTCAACATATAGAAATAAAAAAGGTAATCCTTATGTTTCCAGAAACTATTCAGATTCATAGTGTGCTTGCTTTTTGGATATCACGGGAAAATTAAATTGTTATTGTTCCTTTCAACTATATTTAGCAAAATTAAAAAATAAAAGTGATCAGTGATCAACCAAATAAGTTACATTTTGCCACCTTTAATTCAAAATAAATCAGAAGAGTTAACAACTTAGCATTTTACATTGATTGGATAAAGAATATTCTGATTCTGTCCTACACAACATTTCACTGTACAAACTTGAATTAACATATCATTCAATAAATTAGCATTCAGTCACTAATAAGATAAATATACTGTATTAATAATAAATTGGTTAAAATATTTGCATAATTTGTATTCTTATAATGTTTTATTTACCTTTACCCATTCTGCTCTGTTCATTTATGTCATATGATCTCAATAATATTGAATTAGCTTGAAAATAACAGGAGGACTTTGATTCTGCATCAGATAGGCTTTCTTATGTCCTAAATAAAATCACAATCATCAAAGAAATTGAGTCAATTCACGATACTTTATTGAGCATCTATTATATGTTCAATAATGTGCTACAAACTTGAGTGGATCCAAATACATAATACATTCTCTGATTTTAGAAAGCTCACAACATACCAAAATAGTTAAATAAGTGATAAATAGTATATCTAAAGAAGAGTAGAAGAAGCTCAGAACAAAAAATAAAATTGTCAGGAAAAAGTAAATTAATTCTAATATTTATAATTTTCCACTGTGCTAATTAGACTAAAAGAATAACACATTGCCTTTGTTATTGCATGCATTCTACTAGAAAATAGGTGTGCATATAAGTAATTTGACTATTATAATATTGTATAATTTACATGTGTATCATATTATTGTGATTCATGAGATAGAGAACAATTTTGGTTAAGGAAACTGTTAACCTTTAAAAGAAACGTTAAAGAATCCACTTGCCAAAGCAAGAAACGTGGGTTTGATCCCTGGTTCAGGAGGATACCACTAAGCCTGTGTGCCACAACTACTGAGCCTGTGTGCTAGAGCCTGGGAGCCACAACTAATGAAGTCCCTGTGCCTAGACCTTGTGCTCTGAAACAAATGAAGTCAGCACAATGAGAACCCTGTGCACCTCAACTTGAGAGTAGCCCCTACTCACTGCAACTAGAGAAAAGCCTGTGCAGCAACAAAGATTCAACACAGCCAAAAGTAAATACATAAATAAAATTTAAAATCAGAGGCAAAAGCTGAAACATGGCAGAAAGAAGGAACTAAAGTGGAGGAAGACATGGCAGTAAAACCATAAATACAAGTTCCAGGCATATATAGCAAAGAATAACAAGTTGAATTTAGCAAAGCTAGGGTACGCTTTGCTAATACAGGAAAGGCAAGAGATGTGGGCTCAACCTCTGAGTTGAGAAGATCTCCTGGAGTATGAAATGGAAATCCACTGCAATATTCTTGCCTGGAGAACCCCATGGACAGAGGAGCTTGGTGGCCCTATGCTCCTTAGGGTTATAAAGAGTTGGACATGACTGAAGCAACTAAGCACACACAGAGTATACACTACACATTATATGATAGTGGGAGAAAATTTTCCTAGGTATTTACTTGGGTTGTAACAAATAATACTTACATTCCTGGTGGTAGTTTAGTTGCTAAGTCATGTCCAACTCTTTCTACCCCATGAATTATAGCCTGCCAGGCTCCTCTGTCCATGAGATTCTCCAGGTGAGAATACTGGAGTGGGTTGCCATTTTCTTCTCCAGGGGGTCTTCTTGACCCAAGAATCAAACCCGAGTCTCCTGCATTGCAGGCAGGTTCTTTACCAACTAAGCAGTTCCTGGATGAGGAGACTAATGAAAATTGTTCTGTGTCATTCAGCTCTGGTAATGTAATAATCAAAATAAGTTTACAACTAGAATGTGTGTGTGCTAAAATCGCTTCAGTCAAGTATGACTCTTTGTGACCCCATGGACCATAGCCTGCCAGGCTCCTCTGTTCATGGGATTCTCCAGACAAGAATACTGGAGTGGGTTGCCATGCCCTCCTCCAGGGGATCTTCCTAACCCAAGGATCAAACCAGAGGCTCTTATGTTTCCTGCATTGGCAGGCAGGTTCTTTATAACTAGCGCCACCTGGGAAGCCCTCACAACTACAATGTACTGCAATAAAAAATCTTAAAAATGTAAACAAGTGTATTGTTTAAAACCTACTCACACAGAAGTCCTGAAATAATTTTAAATTATACAAGACTCCAATCTAATGCATTCAAGCAGTTCAACTCAGGAAATAGTGACTAATAAATTTCTGAAATCTAGGAAGAAAAAAATTGACATTTTTCATACCTCTTATCACTTATGTACACTGAGTACAGATTTTATTTGGAGTTCACTCACAGCATGATTAAAATGTCAAATTTTAATGTAAACCAAACATATGGAAGAAAAGAAAGAAAACAAGAGTCAATTTAATTGAAAAGTTCAGTCCTAGACCTTCATTTCAAACTTTTTTCCCCAGGCACAAGTTTCTTTTTCCAGTCGTGAAGCCTTGGGCTTTTTCTCATTGTCTAATTCATAGATGACTATAACGTGCTCAGAAACAACCAACAATAGAAAATATGAACTCCATAGATCACATCTGATTACTACAGCTAGAATGACCCAATTGGAGAACACGAGGTTTTTTTTGTTTTTAATTTCTTTTTTTAAGTCTTTTTTTTTTTAATGTGGACCATTAAAAAGAAAAAAAATTATTGGATTTGTTACAATACTGCCTTTGTTTTATGTTTTAGTTTTTTGGCCCCAAGGCATATGAGATTTTAGCTCCCTGATCAGGGATCGAACCTGCATCCCCTGTATTGGAAAGCAGATTCTCAACCACTGGACCATGAGGCAAGTCCCAGCACTTAAATTCTTTATTTTATTAAAAAATAAGCATCTTGATACATACATTGAATGAACTGAGTGGAGCAATTAATGTAGTTTTCTATTATCATTCACATCTTTTCAATATTCTTGATCTTAGACATCTTGACCAGCAGCTGTCTTTTCAGACTGAAAAGATAAGAGGGAGATAGTATAAAATAACAGGGAAGGATAGAAGGAGGGCAGAATATCAGAATGTGCTTAGTGGAAACTGTAAATTTAATTGTATGTGTAATTTACATTAATGGCATTGCTAATAATATCATTCAATTGTGACCCTAATCTAGTGCTCCATAACAACATTTTGAGATATACTCCAAATTGGGAAGTCAGTTGCAGACTTCTGAATTGTCATTATGCAGCAAAATATGTTTCAAAGCTTTTTGTCCAATCCACAAGGTCAAGAATATGGGGGGAATGGCTCAGCGGGTAAAGAATCTGCCTGCAATTCAGGAGACATAGGAGACCTGGGTTTGATCCCTGGATCAGGAAGATCCCCTGGAAAAGGAAAGAGCAATCCATTCCATCATTCTTGCCTGGGAAATCTCATGGACAGAGGAGCCTGGAGGGGTTCAGTACAAAGGGTTGTGATCAGTTGAATATGACTGAGCTACTAAACACACATAAAATCACAAAGCACATATTTTCACATAAAATAGTTTCTAATAAGGTTCAAACAGTAGGTGAAATCATGTGAATTAACCTTGAGCTATTTATCCATTGCTGTGATTTACCCCTAAGCTATCTAGGCATATAAACCAAAAAAAAAAAAAAAAAGGAACATATACACTACAAACAGTACGGTGGAGAAATGATTAAAAAAAATTTTTTTTTCATGTTTATTTCCTTTCTCCTTCATCAGCTCACTCAACAGGTGCTAAAATTTTCATAGTATTACCTCAAATGAATATTTTATTTATTTTTTAATTGAAGGATAATTGCTTTACAGAATTTTATTATTTTCTGTCAAACTTCATCCTCTCCCTTTTTAACCTCCCTCCCATCTCCCTCCCCATCCACCCTTCTAGGTTGATTTTTGAGTTTGAGTTTCCTGAGACATACAGGAAATTCCCGTTGGCTATCTACTTCACATATGGCAGTGTATGTTTCCATGTTACACTCAACATTTCACCTTCTCCTCCCCCTCCCCAAGTCCATAAGTCTATTCTCTATGTCTATTTCTCCATTTCTGAACTACAAATAAATTCTTTAGAATCATTTTTCTAGATTCCATATATACATGTTCCATTCAGTTTAGTTGCTTAGTAGTGTGACTCTTTACAACCCCATGAACTGCAGCATGTCAGGCCTCCCTGTCCATCACCAACTCCAGGAGTTTACCCAAACTCATGTCCATTGAGTCGGTGATGTCATCCAACCATCTCATCCCCTGTCGTGCCCTTCTCTTCCCACCTTCAATCATTCCCAGCATCAGGGTCTTTACAAATGAGCCAGTTCTTCGCATCAGGTGGCCAAAGTATTGGAGTTTCAGCTTCAACATCAGTCCTTCAATGAATATTCAGGACTGAATATATGTGTTAACATACGATATTTATCTTTCCCTTTCTGACTTTCTTCACTCTGATAACAGGCTCTAGGTTCATCCATTTCATTAGAACTGACTCATATGTGTTCATTTTTTGACTCTCATGCTGGGAGGGATTGGGGGCAGGAGAAGGGGACGACAGAGGATGAGATGGCTGGATGGCATCACTGACTCGATGGATGTGAGTCTGGGTGAACTCTGGGAGTTGGTGATGGACATGGAGGCCTGGCATGCTGTGATTCATGGGCTCACAAAGAGTCGGACATGACTGAGTGACTGAACTGAACTGAACTGAATATTCCATTGTGTATATGGACCACAACTTCTTTATCCATTCATCCGTTGATGGACATCTAGGTTGCTTCCATGTTCTAGCTATTGTAAATAGTGCTGAAATGAATAATGGGATACATGTGTCTTTTTTAATTTTGGTTTCCTCAGGGTATATTCCTAGGAGTAGGATTGCGGGGTCATATGGTGACCTAGTTCTTCCTAGATTTTTTAAGGAATCTCTATACCATCTTCCATAGTGGGTATATCAATGTACATTCCTACCAACAGTTCAAGAGCATTCCCTTTTCTTCACAACCTCTCCAGCATTTATTGTTTGTAGACTTTTTGATGATGGCCATTCTGATCAGTGTCAGGTGATATATCATTGTAATTTTGATTTGCATTTCTCTAATCATAAGCGATGTTGAGCATCTTTTCATGTGTTTGTTAGCCTTCAGTATGTCTTCTTTGAAGAAATGTCTGTTTAGGTCTTATTCCTAAATTATGATTGTGTTGCTTGCTTTTCTGGTATTGAGTTGTGTAAGCTGCTTGTATATTTTCAAAAATAATCCTTTGTCAGTTGTTTTATTTGCTTTTATTTTCTCCCATTCTGAGGGTTGTCTTTTCTCCTTGCTTATAGTTTCCTTTGCTGTGCCAAAGGTTATAAGTTTTATCAGGTCCTACTTGTATACTTTTGTTTTTATTGCCATTACTCTGGGAGGTGAATCCGGGAGTGAACTCAGGGAATCTGGGAGGTGAATCCGGGGTGAATCACAGAGGATCTTGCTTTGATTTATGTCATCGAGTACTCTGCCTATGTTTTCATCTAAGAGTTTCATAGTTTCTGGTTTTACATTTAGGTCTTTAATCCATTTTGAGTTTATCTTTGTGTATGGTGTTAGGAAGTGTTCTAAATTCATTCCAAAGAATGTAGGTGTCCAGTTTTCCTAGCACCATTTATCAAAGAGGCTGTCTGCCCCAGTGCAGGTGGCTGCAACCAGCACACTAAGTGCAGGCAGCTACAGACACACTAAGCACGGCCGAGAGGAGATATCCCACATCTGAGGTCACGGGCAGAAGCAGGGAGGAACCCATGCCCAAAGGGCAGCGGCCAAGAAGAGTTACCCCACGCCTGAGGCCAGGGGCAGCAGCCGGGAGGAGCCAATCCATGCCCGAGGCCAGGGGCAGTGGCCGAGAGGAGCAACCCCACATACAAGGACCAGTGGCTGCGTGGGTGCAGGAGGGCCTAGAGGAGCCATCCCACGTTGAAGGTCAGGAAGGGCGGCGGTGAGGAGATACCCCTCATCCAAGGTAAAGAGCAGTGGCTGCGCTTTGCTGGACCAGCCATGAAGAGATACCCCACATCCAAGGTAAGAGAAACCCAAATAAGATGGCAGCTGTTGCAAGAGGGCATCAGAGGGCAGACACACTGAAACCATACTCACAGAAAACTAGTGAATCTAATCACACTAGGACCACAGCCTTGTCTAACTCAATGAAATTAAGCCATGCCTGTGGGGCAACCCAAGACAGGCAGGTCATGGTGGAGAGGTCTGACAGAATGTGGTCCACTGGAGAAGGGAATGGCAAACCACTTCAGTAGTCTTGCTTTGAGAACCCCAAACAGTATGAAAAGGCAAATTGATAGGATACTGAAAGAGGAACTCCCCAGGTCATTAGGTGACCAATATGCTACTGGAGATCAGAGGAGAAATAAATACAGAAAGAAGGGAAGGAGCCAAAGCAAAAATAATATCCAATTGTGGATGTGACTGGTGATAGAAGCAAGGTCCGATGCTGTAAAGAGCAATAATGCATAGGAACCTGGAATGTCAAGTCCATGAATCAAGGCAAATTGGAAATGGTCAAATGAGATGGCAAGAGTGAACGTCGACATTCTAGGAATCAGCGAACTAAAATGGACTGGAATGGGTGAATTTTACTCAGATGACCATTATATCTACTACTGTAGGCAGGAATCCCTCAGAAGAAATGGAGTAGCCATCAGAGTCAACAAAAGAGTCCAAAATGCAGTACTTGCATGAAATCTCAAAAACAATAAAATGATCTCTGTTTGTCTCCAAGGCAAACCATTCAATATCACAGCAATCCAAGTCTATGCCCCAACCAGTAATGCTGAAGAAACTGAAGTTGAATGGTTCTATGAAGACCTACAAGATCTGCTAGAACTAATAACAAAAAAAAGCTGTACTTTTCATTATAGGGGACTGGAATGCAAAAGTAGGAAGTCAAGAAACACCTGGATTAACAGGCAAATTTGGCCTTGGAATGCGGAATGAAGCAGGGCAAAACTAATAGAGTTTTGCCAAGAAAATGCACTGGTCATAGGAAACACCGTCTTCCAACAACACATGGACATCACCAGATGGTCAACACTGAAATCAAACTGTGAAGACTCTACACATGGACATCACAAGATGGTCAACACTGAAATCAGATTGATTATATTCTTTGCACCCAAAGATGGAGAAGCTCTATACAGTCAACAAAAACAAGACCAGGAGCTGACTATGGCTCAGAACATGAACTCCTTATTGCCAAATTCAGACTCAAATTGAAGAAAGTAGGGAAAACAGCTAGACCATTCAGGTATGACCTAAATCAAATCCCTTATGATTATACAGTGGAAGTGAGAAATAGATTTAAGGGTCTAGATCTGATAGATACAGTGCCTGATGAACTATGGACTGAGGTTCGTGACATTGTACAGGAGACAGAGATCAAGACCATCCCCATGGAAAAGAAATGCAAAAAAGCAAAATGGCTGTCTGGGGAGGCCTTACAAAGAGCTGTGAAAAGAAGAGAAGTGAAAAGCAAAGGAGAAAAGGAAAGACAAGCATCTGAATGCAGAGTTCCAAAGAATAGCAAGAAGAGATAAGAAAGCCTTCTTCAGCGATCAATGCAAAGAAATAGAGGAAAAGAACAGAATGGGAAAGACTAGAGACCTCTTCAAGAAAATTAGAGATATCAAGGGAACATTTCATGCAAAGATGAGCTCAATAAAGGACAGAAATGGTAAGGACTTAACAGAAGCAGAGGACATTAAGAAGAGGTGGCAAGAATACACAGAAGAACTGTACAAAAAACATCATCACGACCCAGATAATCATGATGATGTAATCACTAATCTAGAGCCAGACATCTTGGAATGTGAAGTCAAGTGGGCCTTAGAAAGCATCACTATGAACAAAGGTAGTGGAAGTGATGAAATTCCAGTTGAGCTATTTCAAATCCTGAAAGATGGTGCCGTGAAAGTGCTGCTCTCAATGAGCCAGCAAATTTAGAAAACTCAGCAGTGGCTACAGGACTGGAAAATGTCAGTTTTCCTTCCAATCCCAAAGAAAGGGAATGCCAAAGAATGCTCAAACTACCACACAAACACACTCATCTCACATGCTAGTAAAGAGATGATCAAAATTCTCCAAGCCAGGCTTCAGAAATACGTGAACCGTGAACTCCCTGACGTTCAAGCTGGTTTTAGAAAAGGCAGAGGAACTAGAGATCAAATTGCCAACATCCGCTGGATCATGGAAAAAGCAAGAGAGTTCCATAAAAATATCTATTTCTGCTTTATTGACTATGCCAAAGCCTTTGACTGTGTAGATTACAAGAAACTGGATAATTGTGAGAGATGGGAATGCCAGACCACCTGACCTGCCTCTTGAGAAATCTGTATGCAGGTCAGGAAGCAACAGTTAGAACTGGACATGGAACAACAGACTGGTTCCAAATAGGAAAAGGAGTACGTCAGGGCTGTATATAGTCACCCTGCCTATTTAACTTCTATGCAAAGTACATCATGAGAAATGCTGGACTGGAAAAAACACAAAGGGGAATCAAGATTGCTGGGAGAAATATCAATAACCTCAGGTATGCAGATGACACCACCCTTATGGCAGAAAGTGAAGAGGAACTAAAGAGCCTCTTGATGAAATTGAAAGAGGAGAGTGAAAAAGTTGGCCTAAAGCTCAACATTCAGAAAACGAAGATCATGGCATCCGGTCCCATCACTTCATAGGAAATAGATGGGGAAACAGTGGAAACAATGTTAGACTTTATTTTGGGGGGCTCCAAAATCACTGCAGGTGGTGATTGCAGCCATGAAATTAAAAGATGCTTACTCCTTGTAAGAAAAGTTATGACCAACCTAGATAGCATATTCAAAAGCAGAGACATTACTTTGCCGACTAAGGTCCATCTAGTCAAGGCTATGATTTTTCCTGTAGTCATGTAGTCATGTCCAAAGTTGGACTGTGAAGAACGCTGAGCACCGAAGAATTGATGCTTTTGAACTGTGGTGTTGGAGAAGACTCTTGAGAGTCCCTTGGACTGCAAGGAGATCCAACCAGTCCATTCTGAAGGAGATCAGCCCTGGGATTTCTTTGGACAGAATGATGTTAAAGCTGAAACTCCAGTTCTTTGGCCACCTCATTGGAAGTGTTGACTCATTGGGAAAGACTTTGCTGCTGGGAGGGGTTGGGGGCTGGAGGAGCAGGGGACGACAGAGGATGACATGGCTGTATGGCATCACTGACTCGATGTAAGTGAGTCTGAGTGAACTCTGGGTGTTGGTGATGGACAGGGAGGCCTGGCGTGCTGAGATTCATGGGGTCTCAGAGTCGAACACGACTTAGCGACTGAATTGAACTGATATTCTTGCCTCCTTCGTCAAAAATAAGGTGCTCATTGGTGCATGGATTTATTTCTGGTCTTTCTATCTTGTTCCATTGGTCTATAATTCTGTGTTTTTGCCAGTACCATACTGTCTTGATACTGTAGCTTTGTAGTATAATCTGAAGTCAAGAAGGTTGATTCCTCCAGCTCCATTCTTCTTTCTCAAGACTGCATTAACTATTTGCTGTCTTTTGTGTTTCAATATGAATTTTGAAATATTTTGTTCTAGTTCTGTGAAAAATGCCATTGATATTTTGTTAGGGATTGCATTGAATCTGTAGATTGTGTTTGGTAGTATTATCATTTTCACAATATTGATTCTTCCTACCCAGGAACATGGAATCTCTCTGCATCTGTTTATGTCATCTTTAATTTCTTTCATCAGTGTCTTTTAATTTTCTGTGTAGCAGTTTTTTTTTTCTTCTTAGGTAAGTTTATTCCTAGATATTTTATTCTTTTTGTTGCAATGGTGAACGGGATTGATTCCTTAATTTCTCTTTCTGATTTTTCATTGTTAATATAAAGAAATGCAAGCGATTTCTGTGTATTGATTGTGTATCCTGCAACTTTGCTAAATTCATTGATTAGCTCTAGTAATTTTCTGATACTATCTTTAGGGTTTTCTATGTACAGTATCATGTCATCTGCAAACAGTGAGAGCTTTACTGCTTCTTTTCCAATCTGGATACCTTTTATTTCTTTTTCTTCTCTGTTTGCTGTAGCTAGGACTTCCAAAACTATCTTGAATAATAGCGGTGAAAGTGGACAGCCTTGTCTCATTCCTGATCTTAAAGGGAATGCTTTCAGTTTTTCACCATTGAGAATAATGTTTGCTGTAGGCTTGCATATATGGCCTTTACTACATTAAGGTAGGTTCCTTCTATGCCCATTTTTTGAAGAATTTTAATTATAAGTGGGTGCTGAATTTTGTCAAAGGCTTTTTCTGCATTTAGTGAGATTATCATATGGTTTTTATCTTTCCATTTGTTAATATGGTATAGCACATTGGTTTGCCTATATTGAAGAATCCTTACATCCCTGGAATAAACCCAGTTTGATCATAGTGTATGAGCTTTTTGATGTGTTGCTGAATTCTGTTTGCTAAAATTTTGTTGAGGATTTTTGCATCTATGTTTTTCAGTGTTACTGGCCTGGAATCAAATGATTCCAAATTTTCATCCTCTGCCTACAGTCACAGATCAGGTTTTGGTTTTGGTTTTTGTTTTTTTAATCATTTATTATTTCACTTCCATAATAATCTAATTTCAATTCTTCCCATTACTTAGAAAATCTGTCTCAAAGTTATAACTTGAACCAATAGAATCAGAAAATTTGCTTCTTATGTAAATGGAAACTTCAGAATAAATGACATTAAAAAAAAAGTCAATGACGTAAAAAGTCCAAATTTATTAGTAATTGTTTTACTAGCCTTCCTGATTTGGCCTTACCTATGTCTCCTGTTTTCACCTTGTCAATCCACACAGGCATGCTCTACTGGAAACAATTATTTGTGTACTGCATTCTCTTATACTTTGATTTTTCACAGATGTCCGTTTCCTATCACCCCACATTATTTTGGCAGTCTTCTACTTTGACACTAATATTTTTCCCCAAAAGTGCTTATATGACCCTCTATTACAGCACTCATTTGCTTTTCTACATACTTTTTCCCTTTGACTTTTAGATAATGTCATAGTTCAGGAAAGTACTAGAAAACTACATTGTTTATTTGTGTATCCCAACAGACAAGGACAGAATGTCATGTCAGTAGATCTTCAATATTTTTTGTTAAAACAAAGAGTAAAACCTTCCATTTTTTACTCTTCTAGTAAAATCCACCCAGCCAGATCACAAAGACAGCATATGTATGTCCCTGACTAGAGAGTGAGGTTCTTTTGTGAAATAACTATTTTATTTATCTATTTTTACCCATTGCCTAAAATAGTACTTAGCTTTAAATAGTAATAATGACTATTGAATGATTTCTCAAATTCTCTGATTATTGCATCTAGGCCAATGATAAAATTATTTTGACATGTTTTTAACTGAGTTATACAGAAAGGCTTTCCTCTTCTTTGCCTATGTAAATGGATTCTGAATTGGACACCTTTTATTTTGCATATCTCCATTATAATACCTTGTGTGCTATGTGCTCAATTACTCAGTCATGTCCGATTCTTTGTGACACCATGAATGGTAGGTAGCCCACCAGGAACCTTTGTCCATGGGGATTCTCCAGGCAAGAATGCTATAGTATGTTGCCATGCCCTCCTCCAGGGGATCTTCTTAACCTGGAGATTGAACCCAGGTCAACCAAATTGCAGAAGGAAATGGCAACCCACTCCAGTACTCTTGCCTAGAAAATCCTATGGACAGAGGAGCCTGGTGTCCATGGGATCGCAAAGAGTCAGACATGACTGAGCGACTGAACTGAATTGAACTGAACTGAACTGATCACTAATTTAAGTTAGTTCAGGAGAAATTCATTTATATATTCAAAAGGTAGTCAAGGAGGCAGTCCTAAGATGGCAGAGGAATAGGATAGGAGACCGCTTTCTCCCTCACAAATTCATCAAAATAAAATTACAATGCTCAATGTTCAAAAGAACATTCCACAAAACAACTTCTAAATGCTAGCAGAGGACATCAGGCACCCAGAAAAGTGGATCATTGTCTTCAAAAACAGGTAGGAAAAAAAAATATAAAAGACAAAAAAAGAGACAAAAGAAGTAGGGAGGGAGCTCCATCCCAGGAAGGGAGTCTTAAAAAGAGAGTAGTTTCCAAAACACCCAAACTCGGTTGGGCCTGCATTTTGTGCCCTTCCCAGGTCCAAGTAGCTCGGGTGTTTGGTGAGCGTGGTCGCTGCAACTTACCACTTTTCCTGTCCCTGCTGCTCAGTTTTCTGGGTGTGCAACTGGCACCCCTTCTTAGGTGGATAGTGACTGTCCAGAACCCCAAGAAGTCTTAGCAAAGAAGCTTGCTTACAGTTTGGTAGTTAATATTTCTCTGGGGCTGCGATTGCCCCCTTCTGGCCCTTCCAGCTCTGGCTGCCTGTCACCAGAGAGAGATGGTCTGCAGCCGGCTAATTCTGTTCCATCCTTTGTTCTGTGCATAGTCCTGACAGTGTCTTATGTTAGAGCAAACCCAAAACAAAATAAATGGCAATGGGATCATTCTTATCAATAACTACCTTAAACATAAATGGGTTGAATGCCCCAACCAAAAGACAAAGACTGGCTGAGTGGATACAAAAATAAGACCCCTATATATGTTGTCTACAAGAGACCCACCTCAAAACAAGGGACACATTCAGACTGAAAGTGAAGGACTGGAAAAATATATTCCATGCAAATAGAGACCAAAATAAAGCAGGAGTAGCAATACTCATGTCAGATAAAATAGACTTTAAAACAAAGGCTGTGAAAAGAGACAAAGAAGGACACTACATAATGATCAAAGGATCAATTCAAGAAGAAGATATAACAATTATAAGTATATATGCACCCAATATAGAGGCATTGCAATATGTAAGACAAATGCTAACAAGTATGAAATGGGAAATTAACAATAACACAATAATAGTGGGAGACTTTAATACCCCACTCACACCTATGGACAGATCAACTAAACAGAAAATTAGCAAAGAAACACAAACTTTAAATGATACATTAGACCAGTTAGACCTAATTGATATCTATACGACTTTTCACCCCCAAACAATGAATTTCACCTTTTCCTCAAGTGCTCACAGAATCTTCTCCAGGATAGATCACATCCTGGGCCATAAATCTAGCCTTGATAAATTCAAAAAAATTGAAATCACTCCAAGCATCTTTTCTGACCATAATGCATTAAGATTAGATCTCAATTACTGGAGAGAAACTATTAAAAATTCCAACATATGGAGGTTGAACAACACGCTTCTGAATAACGAACAAATCACAGAAGAAATCAAAAAAGAAATCAAAATATGCATAGAAACGAATGAAAATGAAAACACAACAACCCAAAACCTGTGGGACACTATAAAAGCAGTGCTAAGGGGAAAGTTCATAACAATACAGGTATACCTCAAGAAACAACAAAAAAGTCAAATAAATAACCTAACTCTACACCTAATGCAACTAGAAAAGGAAGAAATGTAGAACCCAGGGTTAGTAGAAGGAAAGAAATCTTAAAAATTAGGGCAGAAATAAATGCAAAAGAAACAAAAGAGACCATAGCAAAAATCAACAAAGCCAAAAGCTGGTTCTTTGAAAGGATAAATAAAATTGACAAACCATTAGCCAGACTCATCAAGAAACAAAGGGAGAAAAATCAAATCAATAAAAATTAGAAATGAAAGTGGAGAGATCACAACAGACAACAGAAATACAAAGGATCATAAGAGACTACTATCAGCAATTATATGCCAATAAAATGCACAATGTGGAAGAAATGGACAAATACTTAGAAAAGTACAACTTTCCAAAACTGAACCAGGAAGAAATAGAAAATCTTAAAATCTTAACAGACCCATCACAAGCACGGAAATTGAAACTGTAATCAGAAATCTTCCAGCAAACAAAAGCCCAGGTCCAGATGGCTTCAGAGCTGAATTCTACCAAAAATTTAGAGAAGAGCTAACACCTATCCTACTCAACTCTTCCAGAAAATTGCAGAGGAAGGTAAACTTCCAAACTCATTCTATGAGGCCACCATCACCCTAATACCAAAACCTGAAAAAGATGCCACAAAAAAAGAAAACTACAGGCCAATATCACTGATGAACATAGACGCAAAAATCCTTAACAAAATTCTAGCAATCAGAATCCAACAACACATTAAAAAGATCATACACCATGACCAAGTGGGCTTTATCCCAGGGATGCAGGGATTCTTCAATATCCACAAATCATTCAGTGTAATTCACCACATTAACAAATTGAAAAATAAAAGCCATATGATTATCTCAATAGATGCAGAAAAAGCCTTTGACAAAATTCAACATCCATTTGTGATAAAAACTCTCCAGAAGCAGAAATAGAAGGAACATACCTCAACATAATAAAAGCTATATAGGACAAACCCACAGCAAACATTATCCTCAATGGTGAAAAATTGAAAGCATGTCCCCTAAAGTCAGGAACAAGACAAGGGTGCCCACTTTCACCACTACTATTCAACATAGTTCTGGAAGTTTTGGCCACAGCAATCAGAGCAGAAAAAGAAATAAAAGGAATCCAAATTGGAAAAGAAGAAGTAAAACTCTCACTGTTTGCAGAAGACATGATCCTCTATATAGAAAACCCTAAAGACTCCACCAGAAAATTACTAGAGCTAATCAATGAATATAGTAAAGTTGTGAGATATAAAATCAGCACAAAGAAATCCCTTGCATTCCTATGCACTAATAATGAGAAAGTAGAAAAAGAAATTAAGGAAACAATTCCATTCACCATTGCAACGAAAAGAATAAAATAGTTAGGAATATATCTACCTAAAGAAACTAAAGACCTATATATAGAAAACTATAAAACACTGATGAAAGAAATCAAAGAGGACACTAATAGATGGAGAAATATACCATGTTCATGGATCAGAAGAATGAGTATAGTGAAAATGAGTATACTACCCAAAGCAATCTACAGATTCAATGCAATCCCTATCAAGCTACCAGCGGTATTTTTCACAGAGCTAGAACAAATAATTTCACAATTTGTATGCAAATACAAAAAAAAAAACCTCGAATAGCCAAAACAATCTTGAGAAAGAAGAATGGAACTGGAGGAATCAACTTGCCTGACTTCAGGCTCTACTACAAAGCCACAGTCATCAAGACAGTGTGGTACTGGCACAAAGACAGAAATATAAATCAATGGAACAAAATAGAAAGCCCAGAGATAAATCCACACACCTATGGACACCTTATCTTCGACAAAGGAGGCAAGAATATACAATGGATTAAAGACAATCTCTTTAACAAGTGGTGCTGGGAAAACTGGTCAACCACTTGTAAAAGAATGAAACTAGAACACTTGCTAACACCACACACAAAAATAAACTCAAAATGGATTAAAGATCTAAATGTAAGACCAGAAACTATAAAACTCCTAGAGGAGAACATTGGCAAAAAACTCTCCAACATAAATCACAGCAGGATCCTCTATGATCCACCTCCCAGAATACTGGAAATAAAAGCAAAAATAAACAAATGGGACCTAATTAAAATTAAAAGTTTCTGCACAACAAAGGAAAATATAAGCAAGGTGAAAAGACAGCCTTCTGAATGGGAGAAAATAATAGCAAATGAAGCAACTGACAAACAACTAATCTCAAAAATATACAAGCAACTTATGCAGCTCAAGTCCAGAAAAATAAATGACCCAATCAAAAAATGGACCAAAGAACTAAATAGACATTTCTCCAAAGAAGACATATGGATGGCTAACAAACACATGAAAAGATGCTCAACATCACTCATTATCAGAGAAATGCAAATCAAGACCACAATGAGGTACCATTTCACACCAGTCAGAATGGCTGCGATCCAAAAGTCTACAAGCAATAAATGCTGGAGAGGGTGTGGAGAAAGGGAACCCTCTTACACTGTGGGTGGGAATGCAAACTAGTTCAGCCACTCTGGAGAACAGTGTGGAGATTCCTTAAAAAAATGGAAATAGAACTGCCTTATGACCCAGCAATCCCACTGCTGGGCATACACACTGAGGAAACCAGAATTTAAAGACACATGTGTACCCCCAATGTTCACTGCAGCACTGTTTATAATAGCCAGGACATGGAAGCAACCTAGATGTCCATCAGCAGACAAATGGATAAGAAAGCTGTGGTACATATACACAATGGAGTATTACTCAGCCGTAAAAAAGAATTCATTTGAATCAGTTCTGATGAGATGGATGAAACTGGAGCCGATTATACAGAGTGAAGTAAGCCAGAAATAAAAACACCAATACAGTATACTAACACATATATATGGAATTTAGAAAGATAATAATGATAACCCTGTATGCAAGACAGCAAAAGAGACACAGTTGTACAGAACAGACTTTTGGACTCTGTGAGAGAGGGAAAGGGTGGGATAATTTGGGAGAATGGCATTGAAACATGTATACTATCATGTAAGAAATGAATCCCCAGTCTAGGTTCGATACAGGATACAGGATGCTTGGGGCTGGTGCACTGCTATGACCCAGAGAGATGATATGGGGAGAGTAGTGGGAGAGGGGTTCAAGATTGGGAACTCACGTACACCCGTGGCAGATTCATGTCCATGTATGGCAAAACCAATACAGTATTGTAAAGTAAAAAAAAAAAATAAATAAATAAAATTTTTTTAAAGGTAGTCAATTTGAAGAGTGTAAAAAATAGGAAGATTTTCCATTTTGACTTTTCCATTTAATCTTCTCCAGTAAAGATATTAATTGTCCCTCCACATTCCATGCTAGAGAAGTTACTTAAACAGAATTAAGCCAATTTCTACTCTTAGAAAACCACAGAACTCTAATAAGACTATAACTGATTTCTATAGAACTTTTGTATGAATATCTGTAGATAGAATTTAGCTCATTTTCTAATCTAGCTTTTGGGTGAATTTAAAGCTTAACAATAACTTCAATGAAGAGTGTAATAATTTAAAAAAAAAAAACACCTTAAATGTACTTGAGTAAATGTTTTCTCTTATCTTTCATGCCTGTGATGCAAAACCATGGGTCAATCTAATGTATGACAGATGCTATTCAAATATAAAATTTATAGCATTAATGAAAAATTTCTTTGGCATCAGATTTTTACTAAAATAGTCCAAGGAGGTTGGAGTGTTTAGAAATCACTAGGAGAACTGTATAGCACAGGGAAATCTACTTATTGCACTGTGGTGATCCGAACTGTAAGGAAGTCCAAAGGGAGAGGTATATGTACATGTATAGCTGACCGATTCATTTTGTGGTAGAATAGAAACTAACACATTTTAAAGCAACTATATACAATAAAAATTATTTTTTTAAGAAATGACTAGGAGAGCACGTAAAGGAGTAAACTGCCCAGTAATAGTAAACCCATTCATTTTGTTTCATATTCAGTTTATATACATCACTTTAAAACACAAAGAAAAAATAATAAATGCAATTTCATAAGGTAGGAATAAATACAATACACCATTCACTCATTTTCTCTGAGGTTAAAGGTGAACTCTTTTCTCATTTTTGTTTAAATGGTAGCTTGACCACCATACCGTCATATGAATTATGAAAACCTGGACTAAGTTTATAACAGAGTATTAAACCTGTAATTTGATGTACTTATAAAAAAACAATTAAATTTGTTTAATTGAATTTGAAACTCTAAGTCAAAATGAAACTGGTCATGAGAGAGTCAATTCCTAGACAGGTTGATAAGAAATCCAGGGTTCCTGAGTAGGAGAAGAGGGTCTGGAGCCCTCGAAAAGGGGAAAGGCATCACGGGATTTCAAGGAGAAAAAGAAAAACATTCTTTTCTACATTGCTTTGTCTTAGTCAATATAATAATGTATCTTGCTAGAGGACAAGTTTCTCCTTAAGCAGAGTTCAGTTCAGTCACTCAGTCATGTCCGACTCTTTGAGACACCATGAATCAAAGCACTCCAGGCCTCCCTGTCCATCACCATCTCCCAGAGTTCACTCAGACTCACATCCATCGAGTCTGTGATGCCATCCAGCCATCTCATCCTCGGTCGTCCCCTTCTCCTCCTGCCCCCAATCCCTCAAGGCATGAGAGATTTTTCCAATGAGTCAACTCTTCACATGAGGTAGCCAAAGTACTGGAGTTTCAGCTTTAGCATCATTCCTTCCAAAGAAATCCCAGGGCTGATCTCCGTCAGAATGGACTGGTTGGATCTCCTTGCAGTCCAAGGGACTCTCAAGAGTCTTCTCCAACACCACAGCTCAAAAGCATCAATTCTTCGGTGCTCAGCCTTCTTCTCATTCCAACTCTCACATCCGTACATGACTACTGGAAAAACCATACCCTTGACTAGATGGACCTTAGTCGGCAAAGTAATGTCTCTGCTTTTGAATATGCTATCTAGATTGGTCATAACTTTCTTCCAAGGAGTAAGTGTCTTTTAATTTCATGGCTGCAATCACCATCTGCAGTGATTTTGGGGCCCCCCAAAATAAAGTCTGACACTGTTTCCACTGTTTCCCCATCTATTTCCCATGAAACGATGGGACCGGATGCCATGATCTTCGTTTTCTGAATGTTGAACTTTAAGCCAACATTTTCGCTCTCCTCTTTCAATTTCATCAAGAGGCTTTTTAGCTCCTCCTTACTTTCTGCGATAAGGGTGGTATCATCTGCATAACTGAGGTTATTGATATTTCTCCTGGCAATCTTGATTCCAGCTTGTATTTCTTCCAGTCCAGCGTTTCTCATCATGTACTTTGCATAGAAGTTAAATAAGCAGGGTGACAATACACATCCTTGACATACTCCTTTTCCTATTTCGAACCAGTCTGTTGTTCCATGTCCATTTCTAATTGTTGCTTCCTGATCTGCATACAGATTTCTCAAGAGGCAGGTCAGATGGTCTGGTATTCCCATCTCTTTAGAATTTTTCACAGTTTATTGAGATCCACACAGTCAAAGGCTTTGGCATAGTCAATAAGGCAGAAATAGATGTTTTTCTGGAACTCTCTTGCTTTTTCCATGATCCAGCAGATGTTGGCATTTTGATCTCTGGTTCCTATGCCTTTTCTAAAACCAGCTTGTACGTCAGGGAGTTCACAGTTCACGTATTGCTGAAGCTCCTTGGAGAATTTTGAGCATTACTTTACTAGCATGTGACGTGAATGCAATTGTGCTGTAGTTTGAACATTCTTTGGCAATACCTTTCTTTGTGATTGGAAGGAAAACTGACCTTTTCCAGTCCTGTGGCCACTGCTGAGTTTTCCAAATTTGCTGGCATATTGAGTGCAGCACTTTCACAGCATCATCTTTCAGGATTTGAAATAGCTCAACTGGAATTCCATCACCTCCACTAGCTTTGTTTGTAGTGATGCTTTCTAAGGCCCACTTGACTTCACATTCCAGGATGTCTGGCTCTAGATGAGTGATCACATCATCATGACTATCTTGGTCATGAAGATCTTTTTGTACAGTTCTTCTCTGTATTCTTGCCACCTCTTCTTAATATCTTCTGCTTCTGTTAGGTCCAGACCATTTCTGTCCTTCATTGAGCCCATCTTTGCATGAAATGTTCCCTTGGTATCTCTAATTTTCTTGAAGAAATCTATAGTCTTTCCCAATCTGTTGTTTTCCTCTATTTCTTTGCATTGATCGAAGAAGAAGGCTTTCTTATCTCTTCTTGCTATTCTTTGGAACTCTTCATTTAGATGCCTATATCTTTCCTCTTCTCCTTTGCTTTTCTCTCTTCTCTTCACAGCCATTTGTAAGGCCTCCCCAGACAGCCATTTTGCTTTTTTGCATTTCTTTTTCATGGGGATGGTTTTAATCCCTGTCTCTTGTACAATGTCACGAGCTTCATTCCATAGTTCATCAGGCACTCTATCAGATCTAGACCCTTAAATCTATTTCTCACTTCCACTGTATAATCATAAGGGATGGGATTCAGGTCATACCTGAATGGTCTAGCGGTTTTCCCTACTTTCTTCAATTTGAGTCTGAATTTGGTAATAAGGAGTTCATGATCTGAGCCATAGTCAGCTCCTGGGTCTTGTTTTTATTTACTGTATAGATCTTCTCCATCTTTGGCTGCATAGAACATAATCAATCTGATTTCGGTGTTGACCATCTGGTGATGTCCATGTGTAGAGTCTTCTCTTGTGTTGTTGGAAGAGGGTGTTTGCTATGACCAGTGCATTTTTTTGGCAAAGCTCCATTAGTCTTTGCCCTGCTTCATTCCTCATTCCAAGGCCAAATTTGCCTGTTAATCCAGGTGTTTCTTGACCTCCTACTTTTGCATTCCGGTCCCCTATAATGAAAAGGGCATCTCTTTTGGGTGTTAGTTCTGAAAGGTCTTGTAGGTCTTCATAAAACCGTTCATCTTCAGCTTCTTCAGCATTACTGGTTGGGGCATAGACTTGGATAGCTGTGATATTGAATGGTTTGCCTTGGAGACGAACAGAGATCATTCTGTCATTTTTGAGATTGCATCCAAGTACTGCATTTCAGACTCTTTTGTTGACCATGATGGCTACTCCATTTTTTCTGAGGGATTCCTGCCTGCAGGAGTAGATATAATGGTCGTCCAAGTTATATTCACCCATTCCAGTCCATTTTAGTTCGCTGGTTCCTAGAATATCGATGTTTGCCCTTGCCATCTCTTGTTTGACCACTTTCAATTTGCCTTGATTCATGGACCTGACATTCCAGGTTCCTATGGAATATTGCTCTTTACAGCATTGGATCTTGCTTCTATCACCAGTCACATCCACAACTGGTATTGTTTTTGCTTTGGCTCCATCCCTTCATTCTTTCTGTATTTATTTCTCCTCTGATCTCCAGTAGCATATTGGGCACCTAATGACCTGGGGAGTTCCTCTTTTGGTGTCCTATAATATTGCCTTTTCATACTGTTGTGTAATAAATAATCATGATTTAAAATACATAAGTGTATAATTAAGAATTTTAATAACAAAAATTATTTATGTATTAGTGTTGAGTGATTAGTGCCCTCCAAAATGCCTACAAGTGGACCTGCTGATAAATAAAAACTTTTAAGAACCTTCCAGCAAAATTTCCTGAAGATATTCTTTCCCTTAATATTGTCACTAACACTTTACTACCTGCAAATACCAACAACATATTTGATACGTTCTCAACTTTTATCTCATTTAATCATTACAATCACAGAGTATAGATTATTATCCTAATTACTTTCTAGATTAGAAAACTAAGATTTAGTTAGATTAATTATTGAACCCAAAATCATACCCCAAATTTGATTGAGAAATCCCCACATGTTCTTTCTTTTACGTGAAACAATTTAACGTCTTGATAAAATTTGGAAGGACCAATATGTAGAATCACTTGTCTAGAAGTTGTTATTTCTATCTTCCAAAGTTTCAGATATATGAAATAAGCATGCTATCTCATTACGACAGTAACTGAGAAGAGTCCAATGTAGAGCTCCATAAAGATTCCATAAAGACTTTCTATACAATAGCTCTTTACCCAGCCTCAACCTGTTTATTCTAACAGTAACTAGGAAGGCTATTAAATGTCTTGCTAAATGCTGGGCAATGTCTCAAATGTTTTGTGTTCATTACTCTATATTTTTATGATAACTCTGAAAATATATATATTTTTTTTATATTTGAAAAAGTCAGGCTCAAAAAGCTAAGTTGGGCTTCCCTGGTGGCTCAGTGGTAAAGAATTTGCCTGCCAATGCAGAAGATGCAGGTTGGATCTCTGAGTCAGAAAGATCCTCTAGAGAAGAAAATGGCAACCCACTCTAGTATTTCTATCTGAGAAAGCCCCTGGACAGAGGAGCCTGATGGGCTAGAGTCCATGGGGTCACAAAAGAGATGAACATGACTTAGTGACTAAACAGCAACAACAGGAGTTAAATTTAAATTGAGCAGCTGGCATTTGAATCTATAAATTACATATAGTTCTTAACATCACAAAGATACATATGCGTGTGTGTGTGTGTGTGTGTGTGTGTAACTTAATATGTTAGTTTGAACTAAGACAACAAAAAGAGGAAATAAGAAAGAAACTAATAGAAAGGAGGCAAGTGTAGATTCATAGTGAAGTGAGTGTGGGGAAAGACAGAAACTTTTATAAGCTCTTTTGAAAAATTTGAGAAGTTTTGAAAGCCAGCTGAGTGATCATATGGCCATGTTACTATTTGGAATCTACAAAAGAAAAATACCAAAGCATCCCACATGTACTGTGAGAACTAATTAGATAATGTTAGAGATGTACCCTGAGCTCCTTAGAGAAAGGTCTTGGAATAAAACATTAAAAGCAAGTGCACTGAGGTTCATTTGGTCCCTAATGCTATTGATGGGAATATAGAATATCTCACATTTGCAAAGCAAGGATGGTAAAGAGGCACTAGAAAAAGATAGAGTCTAAAACAGAGAGCATTTTCTTTTATGGACAGTCTACATTTGTAGCTAGATCTATAAATCTCACAGATAAAACCCAGAATAAAATATGGAAAATCAGTTCTTGTGAACTAACCCAGCTAAAAAGATTAAGAAAATAAGACCTAAAATATGGTATACAAAAAGTGAAGGAAGAAAGAAATTGAAAGTCAAGACTTGGTAGCTGATGGGAATCTGAGCCTTCCAGATCAGTGAGCTTAGTTTGAGTCAGAGTTGTGTGCTGGAAGAAATTTTATTTCTCACTTTACACTTACTTTTGAAATGAAAGGATTATTAAACTAAAATATTCAGAGAAAGTGGGATTGGGTAAAGGGAAATCTGTGCTGTTTATGTTTAGATTTGAGGCAGTAAACATTATCAAAAAAAGAAATATGTCCTCAAATTACATAGGTCAGAAAAAATATATAAAATACAAACTTGCTTGCTTCAAAATGGATGATATTTTAACACCTAAATTGCCTAAAACCATTACTGTGTGTGTGTATAATACATACACATGTGCATTTATATATACATATGTGTGTATAGATATAAGAGTTTCATATGTATATATATGAACACATAGGGTAGTTTGCTACTGAAATAAATCAGCTCCATAGTACTATCCTATTCCTCATATAATTATTATTGGTTTTATAGACTAGGGATGCCAGGTTTAACAAATACAAATATAAGACATCCATTTATATTTGAATTCGTGTTATATAACAACTTTCTGAGCGACTTCACTTTCACTTTTCACTTTCATGCATTGGAGAAGGAAATGGCAACCCACTCCAGTGTACTTGCCTGAAGAATCCCAGGGATGGGGGAGCCTAGTGTGCTGCCATCTATGGGGTCACACAGAGTCAGACACGACTGAAGCGACTTAGCAGCAGCAACTATTACATGGGATATTCTTAGATTAAGACATTATTTTTGCTTACCTGAAATATGAATTTAACTGTTATTCTGCATTATCTGACACCCCACGATAAACACTTGACTGACACAATTGCAGGGGAAGGGTACTTTTCAGTGTTCACAAATAAAAGGAAAAAAAAAAAAAACCTTTCAGAAAAACACATGTTGCATCTGTTCATTTCTAATTGACATAGTTCAGTTCAGTTCAGTTCAGTCACTCAGTCGTGTCCGACTATTTGCGACACCATGAATCGCAGCTCGCCAGGCCTGACTGTCCATCACTAACTCCCGGAATTCACTCAGACTCAAGTCCATCGAGTCTGTAATGCCATCCAGCCATCTCATCCTCGGTCGTCCGCTTCTCCTGCCCCCAATCCCTCCCAACATCAGAGTCTTTTCCAATGAGTCAACTTTTCCAATGAGGTGGCCAAAGTATTGGAGTTTCAGCTTTAGCATCATTCCTTCCATAGAAATCCCAGGGCTGATGTCTTTCAGAATGGACTGGTTGGATATCCTTGAAGTCCAAGGGACTCTCAAGAGTCTTCTCCAACACCACAGTTCAAAAGCATCAATTCTTCGGTGCTCAGCTTTCTTCACAGTCCAACTCTCACATCCATACATGACCACTGGAAAAACCATAGCCTTGACTAGATGGACCTTAGTCGGCAAAGTAATGTCTCTGATTTTGAATATACTATCTAGATTGGTCATAACTTTTCTTCCAAGGAATAAGGGTCTTTTAATTTCATGGCTGCAGTCACCATCTGCAGTGATTTTGGAGCCCCCAAAAATGAAGTCTGACACTGTTCCCATTGTTTCCCCATCTATTTCCCATGAAGTGATGGGACCGGATGCCATGATCTTCATTTTCTGAATGTTGAGCTTTAAGCCAACTTTTTCGCTCTCCTCTTTCACTTTCATCAAGAGGCTTTTTAGCTCCTCTTTACTTTCTGCGATAAGGGTGGTATCATCTGCACATCTGAGGTTATTGATATTTCTCCCGGCAATCTTGATTCCAGCGTGTGTTTCTTCCAGTCCAGCGTTTCTCATGATGTACTCTGCATAGGAGTTAAATAAGCAGGGTGACTATATACAGCCTTGACATACTCTTTTCTTATTTGGAACCAGTCTGTTGTTCCATGTCCAGTTCTAACTGTTGCTTCCTGACTCACATACAGATTTCTCAAGAGGCAGGTCAGGTGGTCTGGTATTCCCATCTCTCTCAGAATTTTCCATAGTTTATTGTGATTTACACAGTCAAAGGCTTTAGCATAGTCAATAAAGCAGAAATAAATGTTTTTCTGCAACTCTCTAGCTTTTTCCATGATCCAGCGGATGTTGGCAATTTGATCTCTGGTTCCTATGGCTTTTCTAAAGCCAGCTTGAACATCAGGAATTTCACGGTTCATGTATTGCTGAAGCTTGGCTTGGAGATTTTTGAGCATTACCTTATAGCAGGTGAAGTGAAGTAAAGTGAAGTCGCTCAGTAGTGTCGGACTCTTTGTGACCCTGTGGACTGTAGCCTACCAGGCTTCTCTGTCCATGGGATTCTCCAGGCAAGAGTACTGGAGTGGGTTGCCATTTCCTTCTCCAGGGGATCTTCCCAACCCAGGAATCGAACCCAGGTCTCCCGCATTGCGGGAGACTCCTTAACCTCTGAGCCACCAAGGAAGTCTTCTAGCAGGTGAGATGAGTGCAATTGTGCAGTAGTTTGAGTATTCTTTGGCATTGCCTTTCTTTGTGATTAGAAGGAAAACTGACCTTTTCCAGTCCTGTGGCCACTGCTGAGTTTTCCAAACTTGCTGGCATATTGAGTGCAGCACTTTCACAGCATCATCTTTCAGGATTTGAAATACCTCACCTGGAATTCCTTCACCTCCACTAGTTTTGTTTGTAGTGATGCTTTCTAAGGCCCACTTGACTTCACATTCCAGGATGTCTGGCTCTAGATGAGTGATCACACCATCGTGATTATCCGGGTCATGAAGATCCTTTTTGTACAGTTCTTCTGTGTATTCTTGCCACCTCTTCTTAATATCTTCTGCTTCTGTTAGGTCCATACCATTTCTGTCCTTTATCGAGCCCATCTTTGCATGAAATGTTCCCTTGGTATCTCTAATTTTCTTGAAGAGATCTGTAGTCTTTCCCTTTCTGTTGTTTTCCTCTACTTCTTTTCATTGATCGCTGAGGAAGGCTTTCTTATCTCTTCTTGCTATTCTTTGGAACTCTGCATTCAGATGCTTATATCTTTCTTTTTCTTCTTTGTTTTTTGCTTCTCTTCTTTTCACAGCTATTTGTAAGGCCTCCACAGACAGCCATTTTGCTTTTTCGCATTTCTTTTCCATGGGGATGGTCTTGATCCCTGTCTCCTGTACATTGTCACAAACCTCATTCCATAGTTCATCAGGCACTCTATCTATTGACATAAATACTCCTTTAAAAAAGAGACACCAAAAAGGCCCTTTTCTAAAAAAATCGTCAACTGAAATTAGTTCAGATCCTCAGGTATAAGTATAAAATAGGAATATTTCTCAGGAATCTGATTCAACATGCTGCTGCTGCTGCTAATTCACTTCAGTTGTGTCCGTTTCTCTGCGACCCCATGGACAGCAGCCCACCATGCTCCCCCATCCCTGGGATTCTCCAGGCAAGAACACTGGAGTGTGTTGCCATTTCCTTCTCCAATGCATGAAAGTGAAAAGTGAAAGTGAAGTCACTCAGTCATGTCTGACTCTTCACCGACCCCATGTACTGGAGTGGGGTGCCATTGCCTTCTCCGCTGATTCAACATAGGTCCTCTTTAAAAACTATGATTCAACCAAATTATGTGTAGATCAATATCTTACTAAGTAAATACTAAACCAAAAATCACATAGGATTTACAGTATAGTACTTATGTTTTTTTCTTGCATGTAGAAATATTAACTTATACTAAGTCTGTTTTAACGGTTTGATCATGCCTGAACCTATACAGAAAACTTACAGAAATGGTATTTTTTAAATGGTTTGAATGTGTACAGTGGAGCTAAGGAAAGAAGATAGACTTTGTCCTCTTGGAGATTCAGATATAACTGAATGTACATCAGGGCATATATTTGTGGACTGGGCCACCTCTGCTTACTTTACAGGGGTGCTGTGGAATCTCCTTCAAGAGGATTTATTCTAGGAGAATAAGAAAATATGTGGGACAAGACAGCTTTCAAGAGATTTTGAGCAATGCTTCTTAGCTGTTACCTTGTGCAGACTGACCTGAGCCATTTCCAACAGTAACAGTTATTAAAATTCTTGCTGGAAATATTGTTAACCTTGAACAGTAAGAAGTAAATAAGGACCATATATGGAGTCTCCTTATTTCTCCCTTTCCTCTCCTTTCCAACTATGTGGAGTGGAACTAAGTCACAGACTGAATTTTGCTACCCATACAAACATCTATTAGCAAGCAGGCATAGAAATACCCAAACATTTTCTGTAATCTCAATTCTCTGCCCTTTTATGTGTTACGAATACCTAGAATGAAAGTTTGACCAGAGGCAGGTACATTAACATCCTTCAGGCACAATACACCTAAACTTATAGCCAGGATCAACCTGTAGAACTCTCTAGTAAATATCTGTACACCGAGTTGGACTGAATCCTAATTTAGGAGATTCATTTCAAAGAGCATTGGCTGTCTCCTTCGCATACAAAGAACAATGGTTATAGCCAAGATTTACATTTTGAATATCCTGTTTAAACCTACAAAAAATAATTTGTAAAATCAATTATGCTGATGACTAAAGTTTCTGCTTGGTCAGAAACAAGGATTGCTGAAGCTCTTTTGTAGCATTTTCTGAAATAAGCACCCAGTTCGTTTAAAGTAGTCGAGCTTTTATCCAACTACTAAAAAGATTTAGATGAAAAATATGTCTGAAGATGTCTACTGAGGAATTCTGAAGCAAATTTCAGTAACTGTGATACTCCTGATCTAGTCTTGAACACTGAAATTGGCAAAACCACATGGTCTGGACAGCATGCCACTAACATAATGTGCTGCTGTTGCTGCTAAGTCACTTCAGTCGTGTACGACTCTGTGTGGCCCCATAGATGGCAGCCCACCAGGCTCCGCCATCTCTAGGATTCTCCAGGCAAGAACACTGAATTGCATTGTCATTTCCTTCTCCAATGCATGGAAGTGAAAAGTGAAAGGGAAGTCTCTCAGTTGTGTCTTACTCTTCATGACCCTATGGACTGCAGCCTACCAGGCTCCTCATCCATGGGATTTTCCAGGCAAGAGTACTGGAATGGGTTGCCATTGCCTTCTCTGAACATAACGTGAGGAGGACCATTTTCTGACTTTTTCAGGCCAGTGCTCAGGTTCTCCACTTTGTGGATCTTGGAAGAGAACTAATTTGCACAGAGGAGCAGAATAATATTCCTTAATAATTAAAGGACTGTTGAGACTTCCCTGGAGGTCTAGTGGTTAAGATTTCAAGCTCCCAATGTAGGAAAAACTTTTCACCAACCAGTAATTTGCTAATTATTGCAGATTGAACAAAAATAAGAAATTTTAAATTATTATAATGCTTTCTATGGGAGAAGCATGCATATATTTTTGAATATCGTTTGATCATAAAGACCATCAAATGCTACAAATAGGATAAACGTTTGATTATTACTGGTTGCAATCATTCTAATTATGGAGTTATCCTACGGTGCTTTCCATTCCTATACATATATTAATAAGAAAGTCAACAAAGGAAATTTACAAATAAGTTAAATATAATTATCTTCTAGATAATTATTTTTACATTTGATATATCTCCCAAGCAGGAACATACTCTTAGGTGGTTCTTTGATTTAAAAACACACAGTCCAAATCCTGAGAACACCAGAGAACTCCTGAATCCAGGGAACATTAATTGATAAGAGTTCATCAAACGCCTCCATACCTACACTGAAACCAAGCACCACCCAAGGGCTAACAAGCTCCAGAGCAAGACATACCATGCAAATTCTCCAGCAACACAAGAACATAACCCTGAGCCTCAATATAGAGGCTGACCAAAGCCACGCTAAACCCACTGACATCTCAAAACGTATTACTGGACACTTCATTGCACTCCAGAAAGAAGAAATCCAGCTCCACCCACCAGAACACCATCACAAATTTCCCTAACCAGAAAACCTTGACAAGCCATCCATCCAACCCCACCCACAGTGAGGAACCTCCACAATAAAGAGAACTCCACACACTGCCAGAATACAGAAAGGTCACCCCAAACACAGCAATATAAACAAGACGAAAAGGCAGAGAAATACCCAGCAGGTAAAGGAACAGGATAAATGCACACCAAATCAAACAAAAGAGGAAGAGACAGGGAATCTACCTGATAAAGAATTCCGAATAATGATAGTGAAAATGATCCACAATCTTGAAAACAAATTGGAGTTACATATAATTAGCCTGGAGATAAGGAGCAAGAAGATAAAAGAAAAGTTTAACAAGGACCTAGAAGAAATAAAAAAGATTCAATAAATAATGAATAATGCAATAAATGAGATCAAAAACAGTCTGGAGGGAACTAACAGTAGAATAACTGAGGCAGAAGACACGATAAGTGAGGTAGAAGATAGAACGGTAGAAATAAATGAAAGAGAGGGAGAAAAGAAAAAAGAATTAAAAGAAATGAGGACAACCTCAGAGACCTCTGGAATAATGTTAAACGCCCCAAAATTCGAATCATAGGAGTCCCAGAATAAGAAGACGAAAAGAAAGACCATGAGAAAATACTTGAGGAGATCATAGTTGAAAACTACCCTAAAATTGGGAAGGAAATAATCACCCAAGTCCAAGAAACCCAGACAGTCCCAAACAGAATAAACCCAAGGCAAAACACCCCAAGACACATATTAATCAAATTAACAAAGATCAAACACAAAGAACAAATATTAAAAGCAGCAAGGGGAAAAATAAAAAAAAACACACACACACACAGACAAGGGGATTCCCATAAGGATAACAGCTGATCTTTCAATAGAAACTCTTCAGGCCAGAAGGGAATGGCAGGACATACTTAAAGTGATGAAAGAAAATAACCTACAGCCCAGATTACTGTACCCAGCAAGGATCACATTCAAATATGAAAGAGAAATCAAAAGCTTTACAGAAAAGCAAAAGCTGAGAGAATTCAGCACCACCAAACCAGCTCTCCAACAAATGCTAAAGGATCTTCTCTAGACAGGAAACAAAGAAAAGATACATAAACTGGAACCCAAAACAACAAAATAAATGGCAATAGGATCATTCACTTTAGTTCAGTCACTCAGTCGTGTCCAACTCTTTGCGACACCATGAATCACAGCACTCCAGGCCTCCCTGTCCATCACCAACTCCTGGAGTTCACTCAGACTCATGTATATTGAGTCAGTGATGCCATCCAGCCATCTCATCCTCTGTCGTCCCCTTCTTCTCCTGCCCCCAATCCCTTCCAGCATCAGAGTCTTTTCCAATGAGTCAACTCTTTGCATCAGGTGGCCAAAGTACTGGAGTTTCAGCTTTAGCATCATTTCTTCCAAAGAAATCCCAGGGCTGATCTCCTTCAGAATGGACTAGTTGGATCTCCTTGCAGTCCAAGGGACTCTCAAGAGTCTTCTCCAACACCACAGTCCAAAAGCATCACTTCTTCATCACTCAGCTTTCTTCACAGTCCGACTCACACATCCATACATGACTGCTGGAAAAACCATAGCCTTGACTAGATGGACCTTTGTTGAAAAAGCAATGTCTCTGCTTTTTAATATGCTGTCTAGGTTGGTCATTACTTTCCTTCCAAGGAGTAAGTGTCTTTTAATTGCATGGCTCCAGTCACCATCTGCAGTGATTTAGGAGGCCAAAAAAATAAAGTCAGCCACTGTTTCCACTGTTGCCCCATCTATTTCCCATGAAGTGATGGGACCAGATGCCATGATCTTTGTTTTCTGAATGTTGAGCTTTAAGCCAACTTTTTTGCTCTCCTCTCACTTTCATCAAGAGTCTCTTTAGTTCTTCTTCACTTTCTGCTATAAGAGTGATGTCATCTCCATATCTGAGGTTGATTCCAGTTTGTGCTTCCTCCAGCCTAGCATTTCTCATGATGTACTTTGCATAGAAGTTAAATAAGCAGGGTGACAATATATAGCCTTGACATACTCCTTTTCCTATTTGGAACCAGTCTGTTGTTCCATGTCCAGTTCTAACTGTTGCTTCCTGACCTGCATACAGACATCTCAAGAGACAGGTCAGGTGGTCTAGCATTCCTTTCTCTTTCAGAATTTTCCACAGTTTATTGTGATCCACACAGTCAAAGGCTTTGGCATAGTCAATAAAGCAGAAATAGATGTTTTTCTGGAACTCTCTTGCTTTTTTGATGATCCAGCAAATGTTGGCAATTTGATCTCTGGATCCTCTGCCTTTTCTAAATCCAGCTTGAAAATCTGGAAGTTCACAGTTCATGTATTGCTGATGCCTGGCTTGGAAAACTTTTCGCATTACTTTACTAGTGTGTGAGATGAGTGCAATTGTGTCATAGTTTGAGCATTTTTTCGCATTGCCTTTCTTTGGGATTGGAATGAAAACTGACCTTTTCCAGTCCTATGGCCACTGCTGAGTTTTCCAAATTTGCTGGCATATTGAATGCAGCAGTTTCACAACATCATATTTAGGATGTAAAATAGCTCAACTGGAATTCCATCACCTCTAGTAGCTTTTTCCATAGTGATACTTCTTAAGGCCACTTGACTTCACATTCCAGGATGTCTGGCTCTAGGTCAAATTAGAGATACCAAGGGAACATTTCATGCAAAAATCTGCTCAATAAAGGACAGAAATGGTATGGACCTAACAGAAGCAGAAGATATTAAGAAGAGGTGACAAGAATAACCAGAAGAACTATACATAAAAGATCTTCATGATCCAGATAATCATGATGCTGTGATCACACACCTAGAGCCAGACATCGTGGAATATGAGTATCTATAATATCTCTCTGTGTGATATATATATATATATATATATATATATATATATATATATGCACTTAGTCACTCAGTCATGTCCAACTCTTTGAGACCCCATGAACTGTATCTCACTATGCTCCTCTGTCCTTGGGTATTATCCAGGCAAGAATTCTGGAGTGTGTTGTCATGCCTTCCTCCAGGGGATCTTCCCAACCCAAGGATAGAACCACGTCTCCCCCATTGCACGTGGACTCTTTACCATCTGAGCCACCAGGGAAGGCCACCGATCTAGTCTTTACTATGTAACAAGTCAGCAGTATCAGAAACAGCTAATAGAATGAGATTTTATTTTTTTCTCCTAGAAACAAATGAAACTATAAAGACCAGTATTAATCATGTAGGAAACACACACACAGAAACCTATTATTGGCATTTGTGCAGAAAATATTAATACCTGAGGCTAGTAAGAAGTTATTAAATTTGAAGATAAACTTAACCTGTTAGTAAAGACTTACTAATGAAATCAAAAACGCAGAGTGAAAGAAAAGGAAATCAGCAAAGTATTTTTGACCAGGAGAGAAATTCTAGAGGAATTTCTTCAAAGAGGAATTCCTAAAAGGCATTTCCCATTTTGTTAAGGAGAAGAGATGACACACCAACCCTCTTTCATTTAGATGTTCCTATGTTGGAGAGGACTCTTGAGAGTCCCTTGGACTGCAAGGAGATCCAACCAGCCCATTCTGAAGGAGATCAGCCCTGGGATTTCTTTGGAAGGAATGATGCTAAAGCTGAAACTCCAGTTATTTGGCCACCTCATGTGAAGAGTTGACTCATTAGAAAAGACTCTAATTCTGGGAGGGATTGGGGGCAGGAAGAGAAGGGGACAACCGAGGATGAGATGGCTGTATGGCATCACTGACTCAATGGACGTGAGTCTGAGTGAACTCCGGGAGTTGGTGATGGACAGGGAGGCCTGGCGTGCTGCGATTCATGGGGTCGCAAAGAGTCGGAGACAACTGAGTGACTGAACTGAACTGAACTGAACTAATGATTCTTCATCATCAGCTCTGAGATTTATCTAACAGTTTACATTGTTAAAATCCATCAAAACTAATATAGATATTGCTGAGGCTTTTTAAATAAAAAATTAGTATTCACTTTAAAATAAATCTACTTTTGGAGAAAATATGCCAAGTAATCAAAAATATCTTTAGCTTTTACTTCCATATTACAGAAAGATATTCCTTCAAGGAAGCATTCTGAAAAAGTAATTTTTAAGCTTGTCAAATGGCATCCACTATTTTTTTTACTATTGATACTATCAGCTAGACATGGTTTAGAATCTTAAATAACTGCCATGCAGATAGTGTAACTAAGTGTTTGGAGGCAGAATATAAAGACTACCTATTAATAGAGCACATTACCTAGTGAACAAGAGAAAGCAAAAGCATGCTCAAGAGTAAGCAGTATTTAGTACTCCAATACCTGCAGTAGGAGAACATCACATTTTAGTCTTAATAGCAAATGTTGCAGACATTCAGTTGCCTTATCTTACAGCCCCATGTAAATAAACTGTCTGTGACCAAGTTTTCTGTGGGTAAACTTTCTGAATATGTGCATCATGCCCTCATAAAATTTATGCTCATACAGACATGATGTTTTTAATTATGGGGGGGATAAAACTATTTAAACCTAAGACCATCACTTGGGATGAACGTTCTTAGCTTCCTTTTTTTTTTCTTTAAACAAGATATTATCTTTTCTTCACATTTGTATCTGCAGTACAATGCACAAATTTATATTTTTGGAAAATAGTAACCATGTAACATGCCATGTGGACTATATCTTGAAATATGAAAGATAGCTTAAGTGTATTTTTAAGCACAATGATAATCTGAATTTTTTAAATAGCAGAAGTGTCTTTTATGTTCAGCTGTGATTTTATGCATGTGTCAGTGTAAAGACAGTCCTGAGGGAGCCAATGAGATCGTTATTTTTTGTATTATGTTTTGTTTTGTTGTTAGTTCAAGCTTCCAGCACTTGGTCATCTATTCTTTTATGCAATAATCAGAATAAGAAATCCTTTCGCAAACTGTTATCCTTTTTGCCTTTTTTCCCCTGTTCCTGTATCTGACATGAATTCAATTCACACATATATTGAGCCACTAGTATGTGTTATACAGGGGTCTAGCTTCTGGAGTCACAAAACTGGAGGATCCAAGCTTGGGCTTCAAGGACGGCCAAATGAAACAGGAAGGATAGATGTGTAATGTGTGTCCAAAGCACCAAAATCATGAGAAAAAATTCCCTCTGATGACAATAAGTGGGAGGGAAATCTTGCCTTTTACATTCCATTTTTTACATATGATGTTACTTTTTATGTGGCCAGCTTGTCTCTAAACTCTGAAAGCCATTTTGACAATCTAAAGACATAGCAAAATGTTGACTCCTTATTAGTTTTCGATCATCTTTTGTAATGCTTGTTTCTCTAATACAAGACTAACAACTATTTTATAGATTAACAATGATTAATTATATATTTATTTAATAGTCATTATGTTTGGGCAACAAAAGAGTACAGTGATATAGAAAGTGTTTCTGATAACAAAAGATACAAATCATCAGTATCAGGGATCATATGCTTTATGTGGCCACTGTTGACACAGAGACTTTAGGTTATTATATTTTATGAATATAAAACTGTTAATGAAGTAGTCCAAATATAAACATGTAGGCCTTAAAATATAGTTTTATATAAACTACATAAACTTGAAAATATAAAACTATTTTACATCTTTATAAAATGCTATTTGCCATATTCAGATTAATAATTTTAAATGAAACATTATTGGTAGATTTGAAACTCCACATATTCTATGCACCCCATTTTTGTCAATGTATTCCAGAGGTAGTCTCCGCTGTCTTGAATATGGTGTTTATCATTTTCTTTGATTTGTCTCATTTTACCTATATAGGTATCAATAGGAACAATGGAGTATTAGTTGGCATGTTTCCTATTGTCATGTTTTATGAAAATATAATCTTTCTTATACTATTTTTGAGATTTACTCCTGTAAGCTATTTCTCCCTATCTTAAAAACTTCAATATATTATATGAATTTAACATGAATTATATGAATGTAATCTATTATATGAATGATATTTCAGTTGACTCATTTTTTGTGATAAGCTTAGTTGCAAAAAATGTTGTCTACATTCCCCATATTCCCATGTGATGGGGCTTATCTAGGGTTGTAGGTCCCAAGTGTAAAGAATAACTTTATTATTATTTAATTGGGGAATATTCTTGATAGATTTTTTCCAGGATCCTCTCCAGAGGAGTCTGGGACCATTTTTTAAATCAAGTCACCCAAATGCCTTTTAAGTCTAAGGAACCATGAGAAATGCTGCTCACAGACCTATTGCTACAGGTAGAATTACAGGGGTGTTAGTTTGCAAACTTGCCCCTATAGTAGAGGGCAATGAGAGACCCAAGAAAGAGGCAGGCCACTGAAGACTGATAGTTGTCAGGTTAAGAAGCAAGGGAACTTATATAGTAGCCTTGTCCTGGACAGCCAAAAGACAAACAGATTTCTGTACCCTTCCCACTTCTGCCTTGAATCTTAAAACTTTATATAGAGGCCTTAATGGATTCATTCATATATACCATCCAGATGGTCTCAACAACGCATTGTTCTCTTAAGGCTGCATCCTTGAAAATTATTCCCACTGAGGGAACAGTGGGCAGAAATACATTTCAAGGACCAGGGAAGGAGTGAAGAATCTGTGATTTCCCTGGTCCAGCTCTTGGGTCAAAGTATTCTCTCCATGCCTCCCTCCAACACATGGCCTGTTTAACAAGATGTTCATCATCAAATTTACTAAGTAAAATCAAATTTATCCCAGAAAGGTTATGGACTTACTGATTCACACGCAATGCACGTGAGTTCATTGTTCTACAGATATGGTAACATCACCGTGTGTGTATGTGTGTGTGTGTGTGAACTGGATTACTATGAAATACCTTGGATTTGCATTGCTTTTGTTAAGTCACTAAGTCACATTCAACTCTTTGTAACCCCATGGGTGGCAACAGGCCAGGACTCCCTGTCCTCCAAAATCTCCCAGAGTCCACCCAAGTTCATAGCCATTGAGTCAGTGATGCCATCTAACCATCTCATCCTCTGCCACCTTCTTTTGCCTTCAATCATTCCCAGCATCAGGGTCTTTTCCAGTGAGTCAGCTCTTCACATCAAGGGGGCAAGGAGATCAAATCAGTCAATCCTAAAGGGAATCAACACTGAATATTAATTGGAGGGACTGATGAAGCTGAAGCTGAAGCTCCAATACTTTGGCCACCTGATGCAAAGAGCTGATTCACTGAATTTGCATTATCATTACTTTTTTATATACTGTCATTTTCTCATGTGTTTTTTATGCTGAATGTTTACCTCATTTATTTATTTTTATCTTTCATTTTTAAGAGCTGCAGTCACCTATAGGATTTCAAGCGATGCCCATCATTCCATAAAGATTTGGATTCTAAAACACAGCTCCACTCTCCAACACCAATTGTGACATAAAGTTTCATTGTAACATAATTCTTCCTATTGTCAGGTTTCTTTCTTTCTCTCTTTTTGCCTCAATCTCTCTTTCTCTCTCTCTCCCTACTCCTCTCTCTTTTTTTCCTCTCCTTTAATTAATAAATTAATATGCTCTACATGCTGTTCAACCACCTTGAGATTATAGCTTCCACCCTTGCACTTCCAGTAGCTACACTACTTCCCTTTCAATGCCAAATGTTCCATTCTCAAACTGCTATTTTCAATCTTTCTAATATATTCTTTACAGTAATTCTTCAGTGGAACTATTCTTCAGTGCATTCATGCTCAGTCACTCAGTCGTGTCCATCTCTTTTTGACCCCATGGACTGTAACCTGCCAGGCTCCTCTATCCATGGAATTCTCCAGGCAAGAATAGTGGAGTGGGTTGCCATTTCCTCCTCCAAGGGATTTTCCTACCCAGGGAGCAAACCTGCGTCTGCCAGCATCTCCTGCATCGCAGATGGGTTGTTTATTGACAGAGCCACCTGGGAAGCCCAGAGCTAGTCTTATTACCCATTTTTATTTCCATTTACTTTTTATATTTACATTACTTTTATATTTCTTTCTAATTTTTATATTTTATCATGCCCTAATTTTACTTTTTCCCCAATGCTGGTACCATGGCTGCAAACACTAACATTCCTTTGATCCTCTTTTCTCACATCATACACCCACAATGCTAACCACTGTCAAATCTAATTCTCCACTAACCCTGCAACCATAGAGCTGACCATGTTGCTGAGATATCTACAAGCATGTTTAATCCTTTCTCCTTAAATCAATCACCACTAAAATCAATGAGTTCTTAGTCTTCTAGCCTTACTCCATTTTCTCTTCTACACACCTAGATAGTAACATGGTATTATCTGCGTATCTGAGGTTACTGATATTTTGCCCTGAAAACTTAGTACCAGCTTGTGTTTCATCCAGCAGCCTAACATTTTGCATGATGTATTCTGCATATAAGTTAAATAAGCAGGGTGATAATACACAGCCTTGATGTGCTCCTTTCCCAATTTGGATGCAGTCCGTTGTTGCATGCCCAGTTCTAACTGTTGCTTCCTGACCTGCATACAGATTTCTCAGGAGGCAGGCAAGGTCCCATCTTTTTAAGAATTTTCCACAGTCTGTTGTCATCCACAGAGACAAAGGCCTTAGCATAGTCAATGAAGTAGAAGTAAATGGCTTTCTGGAATTCTCTGGATTTTTCCATGATCCAGCAGATGCTGCCAATTTGATCTCTGGTTCCTCTGCCTTTTCTAAATCCAGCTTGAACATCTGGAAGTTCTCGGTTCATATACTGTTGAAGCCTGGATTGGAGAATTTTCAGCATTACTTTGCTAGTGTGTGAAAAGAGTGCAATTGGGTAGTAGTTTGAACATTCTTTGATATTGCCTTTCTTTGGAATTGAAATGAAAACTGACCTTTCCCAGTTCTGTGGCCACTGCTGTGTTTTCCAAATTTGTTGGCATATTGAGTGCAGCACTTTCACAGTATCAACTTTTAAGATTTTAAATGGCTCCACTATGATTCCCTCACCTCCATTAGCTTTGCCCTTAGTTATGCTTCTTAAGGCCCACTTGACTTCACACGCCAAGGTGTCTAGCTCTAGGTGAGTGATCACACCTTTGTGGTTATCTGGGTCCTTAAGATCATTTTTGGATAGTTCTGTGTATTCTTCCACCTCTTCTTAATATCTTCTTCTTCTGTTAGGTCCATACCATTTCTGTCCTTTATTGTGCCCATCTTTGCATCAAATGTTTCCTTTCATGGCTCTAATTTTCTTGAAGAACTCTGTAATCTTTCCCATTCTATTGTTTTCCTCTATTTCTTTGCATTGATCACTTAGGAAGGCTTTCTTATTTCTCCTTGCTATTCTTTGGAACTCTGTGTTCAGATGGGTAAATCTTTCCTTTTTTCTTTTGCCTTTCACTTCTCTTTTCTCAGCTATTTGTAAGGCCTCCTCAGACAGCCATTTTGCCTTTTTGTATTTCTTTTTCTTAGGGATGGTTTTGACCATGGCCTCCTGTACAATGTTATGAACCTCTGTCTATAGTTCTTCAGGCCCTTTTTTTTTTTTATCAAATATAATACCTTGAGTCTATTTGTCACTTCCACTGTATAATTGTAAAGGATTTGATTTAGGTCATACCTGAATGGTTTAGTGGTTTTCCCTACTTTCTTCAATTTAAGTCTGAATTTGGCAATAAGGAGCTCATGATCTGAGCCACAGTCAGCTCCCAATCTTGTTTTTGCTGACGGTATAGAGCTTCTCCATCTTCATCTGCAAAGAATATAATCATTTTGATTTCACTATTGACCATCTGCTGATGTCTACGTGTAGGGTTCTCTTGTGTTGTTTGAAGAGGGTGTTTGCTATGAGAAGAAAATTCTCTTGGTAAAATTCTGTTTGTCTTTGCCCTGCCTTGTTGTACTCCAAGGCCAAATTTGCCCATTACTTCCGGTATCTCTTGGCTTCCTCCTTTTGCATTCCAGTCCCCTATGATGAAAAGTGCATTTTTTGGGGGGTGCTACTTCCAGAAGGTCTTTCAGGTTATCATAGAACCATTCAACGTCAGCTTCTTTGGCATTAGTGGTTAGGACATAGATTTGGCTTACTGTGATATTGAATGATTTGCCATGAAAATGAACAGAGATCCTTCTGTTGTTAATTTTTTGGTCACCTGATGTGAAGAACTGACTTACTGGAAAATACCCTGATGCTGGGAAAGAACCAGGGAGAGAAGGGTGTAACAGATGTTGAGATGGTTGGATGGCATCACCAACTCAATGGACATGAGTTTGAGTGAGCTCCAGGAGTTGGTGATGGACAGGAAAGCCTGGCATGCTACAGTCCATGGGGTCACAAAGAGTCAGACATGACTGAGCAACTGAAATGAACTGAACTGAACTTTTGTTCTAATTATCAGACCTATCCAAAGAAATAACTCGAGCTATTAATATCAGTTTGTTTGTTTGTTTGTTTGTTTGTTTTCCTGAATTGTCAGGGTTTATTTCCCCATAATTATGGATCATTCATATTTGCTTCAAAAAATATCTCTTCTTTAAAACAAACTATAAGAATCTCAAACTTAATTTTCAAAACCAAACTCTTTTCTTTCTCATATGTACCCTTCTGTAGTCTCTCCTCTGTGAATGCTAACTCCTTTCAGCTGCTTTTGGCAAAAACCTTGGTGTAATACTTTACCTTTTCTTTACTTCACATCTGATATATACAAGTAAGTATATCTCAGTTGTGAATCTGATTTCAATTCTCTCCTGATTCAGTTGCGTAGTTTGCCCTGTAACTTTAGCTCTCTGACAGATCCAAGAAATGTTACTTTTCACTTTATTCAGCTTTTTGTTTTTGTAAGGATAGAAGTGATAAGTCCTAATCTCTTTATGTGCCAGAGTTGACACCAGAATTTTTTCAACAATGTTTGGATTCTGGGGTCAGATCATCTGGATTCAAGTGCAAAGCTTTTTCTTCCTGTATTTCCCTCCTCTCTTCTATCCTCTTCCCTTCCCCCCCACCACCCCCCCCCTCTCTTTTTTTTTCTTGTCTTTCTCCCTCTCTCTTTTTCACATACCCCAAATCTAACTTCCATTTTCTGGTAAAATGGAAATAAAAGATAACAGCTATTCTCTCTACCTCATAGTTAAGATTAAATTTTTCAAGTACAAAAGACAATTAATTTGTTAATAATTACATCATTTTACAAAATTATTACTAAAAGATTATGACAGATTCTATTTATTTAGCATCTTCTGCAATAAGACAATGCAATAACTGAATCACAAGCATTATCATTTAATTGTCAAAAAAACCTTTACATGTGTACGTATTTGTCCTCAAATGTGTTGTAAAAGTTCACATCCTACAAACATGTCCAAACTTAAAACTAAGCACATTATTCTAACTCCATGGGGGTACTGTTCAACTTTATACTATTACATTAATCTTTAAGTGTGATAAATAGCTACAGTTTTTTTTTAATCCAAATGAATATTAAAATAACATCCTAGCACAAAATGAGGAACAAGAAGGAGGAACTTTCCCTATCCCAGCATTATCAAAATAGTGGCTAGAAAATGGAATTTGCACTGAAGATATCATTGTTTCCTTTTCCTTTCTTTTTTTCTTTTTATTCTTCTCAAATATCTTTACAATATTTTAATTCATGAATTCTGTTTGAAAATTTTAAAAACTCACAATATATTTGGATCAATGTCCAAATTCTTGTTTTCTATTCAAAATTTGGTGGTCTGGCAAATCTGGATCCACATTCTTTTCTAGCAAAAAATCAGTTGAAATAATATGTGGGGGCTCTATTTAGACAGGTCATTTGCACTCTAGTTCATCATAGTCTCTTTACCATTTCTCACATTAATATTCAAGTTTGCCTCAACATGTTACTTTACCTTCCTATTCCAGGTAAACCAGGGAGGGTTTGTCCTAACATTTCAAACCTTTGAAATGAAGTTCTAATCTAAACATTCATGCTTATTTGAGTTGTCAATCAGTTTTGCAATGTAAACCATATGCTGATGCATGAAATAAAGCCAATAGTTGACTTTTTGCTCCTTCCTGTTTAAGATCAACTGGAGCATCAATCATATAACATATTTAATGTGACAAATGAGCAATTGACTGATGCTTTCCAATTCTTCAGAAACTGCAGAGACAACCCAAATCTCAAGAAGTCATCCAGATTAGAGACTGTGTATCTGCTCTTACTTCATATTCAGACTCCTAGTTCGTGGGTCCCATCCCTCTGGAAATAAGAAGTCAGATCAAGACTGTGCAACATGGTTGAAGAGGGTGTGAATGGTGAGAGCCTTGTGGTCGGCTGAGGCCACTTAAAATGGTGTTCTTACCTGATGTGTGTTGCATTGATTAGATTTTAGGAGATTCTTTCAGTGAAATATAACAATCTTACTTTCTAGGTGATGAGTATTGGAACGATTACTTTTTTGTGTCCCCACACACGCACACAAAAAGAAGCCAACAGGACACTGATTAAAATTAGGACCTAATCTTTCATTAGGTTGTCAGGAACCAAGAAAATAAGCCCATGCTGGACAAAGCCTTCCACTCCCCCAACCTTATTTAGGAGTGGATAAGAATGGTATAAATACTGCATTTTAAGGTGTGTAACCCTGGGCTCAGAGAAGCTGAGTTTTCCAAAGTTATACAGTGGTAGTAGTGAGTACCTTGTGGCCTTTAGATAAGTCATGAGTTCATAGTGTGGTGCTATCTATCATTTTTCAGCTGTGCACACTTGGAAAAGTTATTTTAATTCTAACAGGCTCTCTAACTTCTGAAATAAAAACATCAATATCCACACTTTAGTGTTGTCCTCATTAGTAAATAAGCCCTGTTTAACTTAACCTAGAGTTCTTGGCACATTAATAAAAGTCAAAAGAATTCATACAGCTATTAGATTTAATATATTTCACTCATCTTTTTTAGATATTTGTTAATTAATTTACCAATATTTTTCAGTTTTTATTCAGATCTATATTTCTTAAGTACTTAAATAAATGTAAGAAGTTTTACTTTGCATATAGACTAGATAGTGATACTTATGCATGTGTGTATAGAATTCAGTCAAATAAAACTAAAACTAAAATCAAGTGGACAAACAAGAAACCACCAACTTCAAATGTTTTGCTTTCAGGCTCATAAAGCAGCACAGAACTCATTTGGAGACATATTGTCCAGATGCCAACTCAGAGGCTCCTACACAAAGCTGTTAAGTGAAAATGAGAGAAATTCTTCAGTGGCCTGGTGCACTGCTGTACCCTCTGTCAGCTAACTTAACACAACACAACAGATGGAAGAATTAGGAAATTCCACAGTGTGAGTATGTGCCTGTATGCTTATGTTACTGTGGGAAGCTTACATGTATCACCAGATTTGACTGTGCTGTTGGCATAAAATAATCAGTGGGAAACACAGAGTGAATCCAAATTGACCAAATCAATATTTTAAAACTTTAGTTTATAGGAAAGGTAAATAAGTGTCAACCTGCCTTCATGGTAGATCAGAAGGAAAATATAGTTTTGCACTTTGTTAATTCAATTAAAGCCTGAGTCAATAATCACTAAGTTTAGAGTGATTTATTACTGATTATTAAAATGAGATGCATGGAAAAGCTGGCTTGAAACTCAACATTCAAAAAATTAAGATCATGGCTTCCAGTAACATCACCTCATAGGAAATAGGTGGGGGAAAAGTGGAAATAGTGACAGATTTTATTCTGCTGGGCTCCAAAATCACTGCAGACAGTGACTGCAAAAGATGCTTGCTCTTTGGAAGGAAAACTATGATAACCTAGACAACATATTAAATAGCAGAGACATCACTTTATCAAAGGTCCATATAGTCAAAGCCATGATTTTTCCAGTAGTCATGTACAAATAGGTGAGCTGAACCATTAAGAAGTCTGAGTGCCAAGGAATTGGTGCTTTTGAACAGAGGAGATCAAAACAGTCAATCCTTAAAGAAATCAACCCTGAATATTTATTGGAAAAATTGATGCTGAAGCTGAAGCTCCACACTTTGGCCACCTAATGTGAAAAGCTGACTCAATGGAAAATACTGTGATGCTGGGAAAGATAGGGCACAGGAGGAGAAGGGGGTATTAGAGCATGAGATGGTTGTATGGCATCACTGACTCAATAGACATGAGTTTGAGCAAACTCCAGGAGATAGTGAAGGACAGGATGTGCCGCAGTCCATGAGGTGGCAAAGAGTTGGACACAAGTTAGTGACTGAACAACAACAGCAAAATGAGATGCAACTCTATCTTTACATATATTGTGAATTAGATGTCAAAGGAAAAAAAAGGAAAATCTATGTAAAATATACTGAAATTGGGACAGCTAACTAGTTTTTATATCACATATCATTTATTTAACCAATACTCATTGACCTATTCCTTTGGGAAATATAAGTTGTGAACCTATTATTTGCCTATTTTAGTCTCAGGAGATAAATTAGTGAAAACAGTCTCCACTCAAGTGAAACTTACATTCTGGTAGAATCATTCAGACAATTAACAACTAAACATTTACATACTGATACATAGCACTATTTAAAGAGATAAAGACTAATAGGAAGAACTATTTTGACAGAGCAGTTTTAGAAAAGATGGTATCTCAGGGGAGATAAATAATGTGAGAGGAAGAGCAATGCAAACATCCAGGTTAAGAATATTCTAGGGAGTGTAAAGAGAAAGAACATGGAGAAAGAGATTGGTGTCCTTCAAGTACATTAAGCTGCCTTTAGTCATGTAAGTAATGGAGAGAATATGAGATGGGGTTAAGAATTTAGGCAAGAGGATTGAACCTGCTCATCAATCATGGCTGATTTTATATTTCACTGTAATGAAACAGGAAGCAATTGGAGGCTTGTAAGCAAAAAATCAGTTGATAAAATAGATTTTTCTTTTTTAAGTAATGTTTTTAAAAAGGCAATATGAAGTGACTTATTTTAAAAAATATATTATTAAATCATTATATGGAGAATGGCCTGAAGAAGGCAGCATTGGATTCAAATACACCAGTCAAGAGGCCGTTGCCACATCCATATACAACTGGAGTTCCTCTGCTTCCAGTGGTACTCTTACTGATGAAGACCAGTTTCTACTGTTAATAACTTCTGTGCCTTTGTGGAGTGCATTTCATTTTCTTTTTTCAAAAGTTTCACATTATAGAAGTTAGTAGGACTGGCATTATTGCTTTATTTTCCAAATTTGGAGACTAAAATAGGAACATAAATACCTTATCCAAGACTAAGTATGTGAACTGTGACACAAAATGTTATTTTACTTCCTAATCCTAAATATATACCTAAATATAACAAGTCCTAGGCTACCTATAATAACTAGCTTAACCTGTCCTCAATCTAAACCCTATTATTTTAAAATATTTAATTCAAAATATTTTCTGACTTCTGTTTAAAATATCTGGTTATCTTGACCTAATACTGTGTCATTGAATGTTTTCTAGAACACTTATAAAAGCCATTAAAAAGTTTAAAAACTTATAATAAGGCAAACAATTAAACATCAAATTCGTTGCAAAAATCTAAGAAGTACATCCTCATTCTGCATCTTCCATTATTAAAAATTTCAGTTGGTGACTGATGATTCTCAGTCAGCCTAATACCCTGTTCTATCCAGGTCCCCAGTTTCAGACATGGATAACTAGTGTTCCAATAACACAAAGCAAGCAAACAAAAATGAGAAATTAAGCACCTCTCTCTTCAGCACAAGCTCAACTATGGTCCATTTTCTTTCTTTCATTTCTTTCTTCTACATACTTGTAATGTATACTTTCACTCCAACATATTAAGTTTATGATTACAAATACACACACACACTTTCATCTAAATAGTATTAAAATGTGGAAAGTGAAAAGTACAGTTCTTGCTCCCAACCTTCCAACTCCTACTGTCAAGATGTAACAACTGTTATTATTTCCTGAGTACTTTTTAGAAGCTGTTCCATTTGACTTGTATTAAAAGTTTGACTTCTTAAGAAGATACATTAATATCATTGCATGTATATATCTATATATGTATATGTGTATTTTATTGAATAATAGGCAAGCTAAGCCTTAGAGTACAAAATGAACCAGGGCAAAGGCTAACAGATCTTTTTCAAGAGAACATGCTTGTTATAGCATGACTTAACAACTGAACCACGGCAATAAGTTTTATTGAATGGACCTGAAGCAAAAATTTTTATATGATAAATGTGGGTCAAAAATACCTTTGCATTGTGCATATTTCAGATAATTAAAATTTGTGTATCCCTTTACAAAATATTACACTTCTAAAATGTGGATATAATAGTTTCTTTTTCTCAACATTAACAGTTGCTATATGAAAGACATAAAAAAAGGACTGGACAGCAAAGTCAAGAGGGGAAGTATGCAACCCCATGTGGTTTAAAATTTAAATTGTTAGTCTACAAATGCAAATAGTGCCATGTATATTGCTTTCTCTTGCATATCTTTTATTGACTTCCTATATGGTTAGCAATAATATAATTGTTCTTTTCAAATTGTTCTTCTGACACTTTATTTAGTTTTCTATTAGGTTCATTTGCCTTTTGCTCCTTGACTTGTGAGAGTTCATTTTATATTAGTAAAATAAAAATTTGGTCTTTATTCTTTTGTTTTATGAGTAAGGCAAAGAACTGTCTCCTTTTTTTCATTTATTTTAATTCATCCATTCAAAGATTGAAATAGCTAATAAAATTAGCAAGAAAACTTAAGAGTGTCAACTCTTTTCAGAGTGGGAGATTTCCAAAAGTAAATTTCCCTTGAGGGAGTAATATTGGGAAGAGCCCTTATAGATTCTGGGAAATACAGAATGTTTTACTTCAACAAACTTCAGAAACAACAACAACAACCAGCAATAAGATAACACCTGGCCAATCAGAATTGTTTTGAATGTCTTTTGAACCTGGAAATTAGTGTAAGAACTCTGCATTTCAGCAGGGCTTTCAGACTGTGGAACTGATGAGAAATTCCAAAGTAACCAAAATGATGAATCCAGGACACACAAATGAAACTACAGATAAATATGGTATTTACATGTATCTCTCCTAATTCTAGAAAGAACAAAGAAAACACCAAAATTTTAGGTCTATTGGAAAAACAAATCCCACAGAAATAACACATTCTACTGAATTGTCAGAAAATTATTCACTGAAATTAATTTTAAGGAAAACAGCTTGGCATTCCCAATAACACAAAAGAAATGTGGCCTTTCTGAAATAAGAGGTGATTTTTCACAAAATAATTTATTGAGAGTCTACAATATGTGTAGGTTTCTTACTGGTGGGCACCTGACTACAAGAATGAATCAAATTGGACAGGCGGCTCTTGCTTTCATGGAGAAAGAAAAACAGTGCAGGAAGAAAAACAGTGACCAAGTCATCACAAAAATGAATATTAAATTAAACCTCTAATCAGTAGATGGTGCTATGAATTGTGTGTAACAAACAGACTGCTTCCCAAATAAAGCAACAATTGAGTTTCAGAAACACCTAATGTAAGAGCTGGAATGAATTAGGTAAAGTTTTAAAAAAATGACACATGCAAAGACACCATTTGCAAGATTTTCATTAAGTGTTTAAGAAAGCCAGTGAATTGAGTGCAGCATATTTGGGGTAGAGTGAAGAAAGCATTATGTAAGACTACTATGAAAACTAGATAAGGATAGATCATGAGAGATATTTAAAAGCACATTAATGATATTAATTATTATCTCATGAGCAAAAGGAGGCCATTTAACTTAAAAGCAAGAAAGACATGCTGAGATCTATTTTGAAAATAATCACTCCATAATAAGAATAGAAAGGGAAAGGGTGAATGAGTGGTGTACTACACTGGAAGCTAGATTCATCAAAAGTCATTTCAAGATCTTGCATGAGGATGTTGGCAGTGAAGCTGTGTATAAATAGAAAGAATAAGACACATTCAGAATGACGAATCCACCAGAAGTTATAGTTGATTAGATGTTGGTTAAAAGATAGCAAATTACCTGTTATGAATTTTAGATAACTGACTTGCATAAATGGACAAATAATGTTACCATTTATTGACAAGGGAAACAGGCTGGGAATCGTATTTTATTGTGGAAAAATCTTTAGTTTGTTACAGGACATAATATTCTGATCTATCTGTAAGACATTCAAGTGCAAACGTCAGGTGGGTTTTAAATGTACTGTTCTAGAACTCAGAGGAAATACCTAGGCTAGAAGTATAAATTTACATATAATCAGCATATATAAGATCATTAAAAGTGTGAAATGGATGAGATAATCTATGGAAAGACATTGAAGGAGAAGAGAATAAAATATGATAATAAGAATTGATAATCCCTAGAATTAAATGGAGAAAGAAATGGCAACCCACTCCAGTGTTCTTGCCTGGAGAATCCCAGGGACGGGGAAGCCTGGTGGGCTGCCATCTATGGGGTCTCACAGAGTCGGACACGACTGAAGTGACTTAACAGCAGCAAACGACTAAGTGACTTAGTCATTTAAAGAAATAAATGGGGAGAAAATGAGGGATAGCCTAATTAAGGATAAAGATAGGAAGAATGTGTCTATTTATTTTAATTATTTTCATTTTATCATTCAATATAGAAATTTTAGATTTTATTAAACCAGTAGAAAGTATCCAATTGACAAAAGGCAAATACAGTAATATGTATCTTATAATAAACTATAATGGAAGAGAATCAGAGAAGAATACATATATAAATGTATAACAGTTTTTTTGCTCTACTACTGAAACTAACACAGTATTTCAAATATTATAATTATTGTGACATTTATACAGCATTGTAAACATATATTTAAAATATATAGGGAGAGAAGAGAGAAAAATTGTTCAGGGGAGGGAGAGAGATCAAGAGAGAAAAGTAAAAATGATAGTGTAAGCTTTCCAAAAACAATAATGGGACAGAATGGTGCCCTAAAACATATGGCTGGACTGGAGGGCTCATGAGTTATTCTATTTATGGAAGAACAAACAGGAGGAATACAATTAGTTCAAACATACATAGAATAAGTAAAGTGGGGACTTTATTCCATCTTTAATTTATAGAGGTCAATGGGTTAAAAAAAAAAGTATTTGTAGAACAGCTGAAGCAAAATATAGGAATAGGATGCAATGGTAACAATGCGAAATACCTCTTGTAGTGATTTTGGTGCTGTCAAACTTCAACAGATTCCAGTGTGTATTTTGGAAACCAGTAATCTAGGTGAAACCAGTATAATTTGTTTGGTGCAAGAAGGTCAGTTAAGGAATTGAGAAGCTCTTACATTGAATGGATTGTCCACATAAATGAAATCACGCACTGTGATATCAAGGAGGACAACGAGCCAGGGTAAGACTACAAGTAATAAGTAAACAAGTGCATGACAGAGTCAAAAAGAGAGGCCATTAAAAACAAAACAAAACAAAACAAAACATGATTTACAAATGAGTAGATGAACAATAGACTGAAGAAACAATGATAAACAAAAGGAAACACCACTCCTAATTCCTTTAATCTAAAATCACAATAGATGAAGAACTAAATACTTCTTGAAAGTAGATTTTAGATCAATGTAAGCCAAGGAAGTGAATGATTTTATATATATATATATATATATATATATATATATATATATATATATATATATATATATATATATATATATATATATATATATATATATATATATATATATATATATATATAAAACGGAAGATGAGGAAAAGGGGAGTTTTGCTGATTACTGACTGCAAGTAGCAGAAGGCACTGAAATGTCTGCAAGTTTGGAGGAGAAAAAAGCTATTCATTGCTAAAAGGCAAATTATGTTAAACAGTAAGAGGATATAAAGCAATATGAAATGAAAGAGGTTAGATGGCTGGACGTGGAACAGGGCTGATAATGTATGTATGCTTGTATGTGCTAATTGGTAAAAACCTTGATGAAATACAGGGCAGATTTTGTCTTGTTAAAGAGGACAGTATTGGGCCTAATGACCAGAAAGGCTCTCTTCTTTGGAAGGATGATAGTAGATCCAGAAACTGCCAACCTCATAAATACCATTAAAAGAGAAAAACAGAGTACATAAATAGAAACAAGACAATATACTCTGAGAAGAAAACAAACCTGGGAGATATTCAAATATAGGAGATCTATAGCCATGAAGTTAAAGAAGACAGATTAGAATATTCACAAAACAGAAAATGAGGAAAGGGAAAGGCTTACACAATTATTTTTCAAATTCCCCTGTAACAAAATATATCAAAATTATAGCAAATAAAATTTCTTTACTTAGCTATACATTCTTAAAATAATGTAAAAGAAATCAGAGTTTAAAAACAGACAAGAAAGATTTCCACATTACTTATGTAAGAGTAATTCTAAAGAGCACCTCAGAGGTAATCCTAAAGAGCACCTCTTTGATTTTAAGAAATCAAAATTATTATCATTTTAGGTAGTAATGAATAGTATATATATATTTTTTCCACTGAGTTGTAAAGAAAATATAAAAATTTTCAAAAGGCATCTCAATAATGGAAAGGAGGATTTTTAGATGTCTTATTTCATCTATTTGTGTATTTTCTCAAAATTTTGTTATGAAGAAAAGCTCTTAAATCAAAAATATATTATATGTGTATGTGTATGTGTATGTGTATGTATATATACCTATGGATGTTTTTGTGTGTTTAGGGGGAGAGAGAGATTTTATACAATTTTACCTCATATGTAAATTCCCCACATTCTCATTCTAACAAGATTATACATCTGTGTAATACTGAAACAAGCAATTTAAAGGGATATAAAATGTTGCATATGGTTGTCAGCACCCTTTCTGACCTGTGGAGCCCACTGAGAAGTTGTAACAATTCATATTGTGTTAATATTTGTGTCCTTTCCAGGTAGAGGACAGTTACAGCCAAATTCATTTATTACTGCTTGTTAACACACTGCCACCTGGACTCTGGTGCTTCCTAGTTAAGCAGGTCACTCAAGGCTTATCCAAGTAACAGATGCTCTCTCTCAAATATGTTCCCTATTTAATGGTTGAAAAAATAAAATAATAAAAGTAAAGATTATAACAGACATTGTACCATTCCAAATAAATTAATATGTAGACTTAAAGAAAGGTATACTGATTCTACCTGATTAAAGCTGTTTACTAAATCTGATATATATTGGGTTGACCCAAAAGTTTGTTCAAGATTTTCTGTAACATCAGACAAAAAAAAAACCCAAATGAAGTTTTGAGCTAACCCAATAGATTTATGCATATTTATATGTGCACTGTAATATACATATATGGTACACAAGCAAATACAGTAGTCATAGGTATAGATTATGTGTATATGTATATGTGTATATACACATACAAACATACACATGCATTCAGACACACTAATTTATGTGTTGTGTGTCTGTTCATATGAACATGCACAGATATGTTTCTATATATCTAAGATGCTTGGAAAGTATGCACAATATACTAACTGTTTTTATTCCCTATGTACGGCATTTGAGAGTGAGAATCAACTTCTGTTTCACTTACTATATAAAATTTAATGTGTAATTGGAACTTTCCACCATGGGACCATGACACACTTAGTATGAAATTCTAAACAAGGGATCCAAGTATTCAAAGTATTTATCATGCTGGGGTCACTTTTTCAAAGTTCAGCAGAGAGATTTTGTTTGATGTTAACTAACTGCCCCAAACTAGCAGCAGCCTCTGGAAATTTACAACTGTGCGACTTCAGCTGGGGAGCCTCTAAAGAATCCAACAAAATATCCATGGGAATGAATAATCTACTTTCAGCACAGCCAAGTCAAGACAGTGGATACCTAACTTAGGAATCAGAACCCTACCACTCAAGGAAGAGCTTTATATTCCCTTTATTCTGCTAAGTCAAAAATATGGAACTATTAAATGAGAGAAGAAGTAAACCAAATGCAAAGATGAAGGCTGTGAGGAGCAGGCTCTACATGGGAGAGAAGAGGAGAAACTTTACCATGGAATGAAAATAGAAGTATCAATGATATATTGAAATGGATGCTCTAAGGTCTGAATTGAGGCCGCATTGAGATCATGCTGTACCACTTCAACTGTTTGACTTTCTATTACATAAGAATAACTAGAGCAGATGAACATTCTCTCAGAGACTAATCCACTGGAAGCATTTACACCAGTGAGAAGTTTGAAAAGACAAGTGGAAGATCAAATTGTCATAGGCTGATTATTTTTAGATTTTTAAAATCACTTGTACAATGCACCACTTACTTTTACGTCTATGATTTTAAAAATATATGTATTTTACAGAAGGAACCATTCCTCACAATTAAAAGATACAGAAAACTTAATAAAACATTAGCAGAACATGTATTCTTTATAAAGTTATATAGGAGGTAAATGGCAGAATTTGGGGTTCAATGTGTCTAATAATACAATAAGCAAAATAAAATGTGGTAAAGTTCATTGTGAAGTCAAGTAGGCCTTAGGAAGCATCACTATGAACAAAGCTAGTGGAGGTAATGAAATTCCAGTTGAGCTATTTCAAATCCTGAAAGATGATGCTGTGAAAGTGAACTTCCAGATGTTCAAGCTGGTTTTAGAAAAGGCAGAGGAACCAGAGATCAAGTTGTCAAAATCCACTGGATCATTGAAAAAGCAAGAGAGTTTCAGAAAAACATCTATTTCTGCTTTATTGACTATGCCAAAGCCTTTGACTGTTCTGAAAGAGATGGGAATACCAGACCACCTGTCCTGCCACTTGAGAAACCTATATGTAGGTCAGAAAGCAACAGTTAGAACAGGACATGGAACAACAGACTGGTTCCAAACAGGAAAAGTAGTACATCAAAGCTGTATATTGTCACTCTGCTTATTTAACTTCTATGCAGAGTACATCATGAGAAACGCTGGGCTGGAAGAAGCACAAGCTGGAATCAAGATTGCCAGGAGAAATATCAATCACCTCACATATGCAGATGACACCACCCTTAAGGCAGAAAGTGAACAGGAACTAAAAAACCTCTTGATGAAAGTGAAAGAGGAAAGTGAAAAAGTTGGCTTAAAGCTCAACATTCAGAAAACGAAGATCATGGCATCTGGTCCCATCACTTCATGGGAAATATATGGGGAAACAGTGGAAACAGTGTCAGACTTTATTTTCGGGGACTCCAAAATCACTGCAGATGGTGACTGCAGCCATGAAATTAAAAGACGCTTACTCCTTGGAAGGCAAGTTATGACCAACCTAGATAGCATATTAAAAAGCAGACACATTACTGTCAAAAAAGGTCTGTCTAGTCAAAGCTATGGTTTTTCCAGTGGTAAGTATGGATGTGAGAGTTGGACTGTGAAGAAAGCTGAGCACTGAAGAACTGATGCTTTTGAACTGTGGTGTTGGAGAAGACTCTTGAGAGTCCCTTGGACTGCAAGGAGATCCAACCAGTCCATCCTAAAGGAGATCAGTCCTGAGAGTTCATTGGAAGGACTGATGTTGAAGCTGAAACTCCAAGGCTAAGATATGATATGTGCAAAGGTACAGGAGATATCATAATATAAGAATAGCCATAGTAATTTAATTGGCATATAAAAACAGGGCAAATAAGGGAATCAATAGGATACGACACTGACCTGCTTGGTTGACTAAAGAGTGCGGATCTGTTGGTGTCATGCTAAAGAATGTAGATATAATTGCATGACTAATGTTGAATCAAAACCATTTTAACTTAAAATCACAAAGTTAGGTTAGTAAGAGTTAAAGTTTCCTCCTCAGCATATTTACTGTACCTTCTGAGCCAAGAGCTGACACATTGGAAAAGACCCTGATGCTAGGAAAGATTGAGGGCAGGAGGAGAAGGGAACGACAGAGGATGAGATGATTGGATGACATCACCAACTCGATGGACATGGGTTTGGGTGGACTCTGGGAGTTGATGATGGGCAGGGAGGCCTGGCGTGCTGCGATTCATGGGATCGCAAAGAGTTAGACATGACTGAGCGACTGAGCTAAACTGAACTGAATTTACTTTTACCTCAATTTATCATAGTACTTATAAAGTTATATACAAATTATCAAACTTCTTTCTCTCCCTGGGAACTATCAAATTCCTGATGCCAAAGGACAGATTTTGGAGGATTGAGGAAAACAATAAACTAAAGATTGCACATTATTAGGGAGTGGAAGTGGGGTGATAAAGGAGAGATATTAGACACGAAAGATGTTTTTTAAGGAGTAACCATAAAAAATTCATCTTGATGTTATAAAGTTCAGCAGTATTTCTCAGAAAGTATGTAAAAAGAAAATAAATGTATGAAGAATGGATTGCTAGATCTAAAAAATTTGAAATGTTGTAATTTTAAAAATATGCATTTTAAGAGCCTAATTATACAAGTTTTTTGTTATATTTTGTGAATGGTTTCCTTTGTCATCAAAAAAAATGTCAGTGAGGAAAATATAGATATATTAAGAATATTATGTGCTTCCCAAGTGATATTAATGGCAAAGAACCTGCCTAGCAATGCATGAGACATAAGATAAATGAGTTTGATCCCCGGATTGGGAAGATTCTCCTGGAGGAGGAACCCACATATCAACCCACTCTAATATTCTTGCCTGGAGAATCCCATGCATGGACAGAGGAGCCTGAAGGGCTACAGTCCATAGGGTCACAAAGAATCAGACATAACTAAAGTGACTTATCACACACATGCACACACATACACAAGAATATTATAAAACTATACAATTTTGCCAGTTTAATAGCATAATTGCATCATTTCAGGTAAGCCCATAACTACAACATCTACGTGTATTAAGCATTTGGGTATAAAAATGAGCTCACTTGTGTAGGGTCTTATTTTATCTCTTAAGAAGATCCAACCAGTCCATTCTAAAGGAGATCAGTCCTGGGTATTCTTTGGAGGGAATGATGCTAAAGCTGAAACTCTAGAACTTTGGCCACCTCATGCGAAGAGTTGACTCATTGGAAAAGACTCTGATGCTGGAGGGATTGGGGGCAGGAGGAGAAGGGGATGACAGAGGATGAGATGGCTGGATAACATCACCGACTCAATGGACGTGAGTTTGAATGAACTCCGGGAATTGGTGATGGGCAGGGAAGCCTGGCATGCTGCAATTCATGGGGTCACAAAGAGTCGGACACAACTGAGCAACTGAACTGACTGACTGAATTGACTCACTCTGTGTACCATATAATTAAAAGCCATAAATTTTTGGCTAAAAGTTACTGTATAGCTGGAACCATCTGGCATACCCAGTTTGATCTGTGGAGGTGAAAGTCACTCAGTCGTGTCCGACTCTTTGCGACCCCATGGACTATGCAGTCCATGGAATTCTCTATGCCAGAATACTGGCGTGGGTAGCCTTTCCCTTCTCCAGGGGATATTCCCAACCCAGGGATCGAACCCAGGTCTCCTGCATTGCAGGCGGATTCTTTATCAGCTGAGCCACAACGAAGGCCCAAGAATACTGGAGTGGGTAGCCTATCCCTTCTCCAGCGGATCTTCCTGACCCAGGAACTGAACCAGGATCTCCTGCACTGCAGGAGAATTCTTTACCAACTGAGCTGACATATGGAGGAACTCAACCCATTTCTGATTTAACATTCAGTTTTGCTTCTTGACCTGCATAAGATTTCTGAGGTGGTCCCATCACTTCATGACAAATACATGGGGAAACAATGGAAACAGTGACAGGCTTTATTTTCTTGGGCTTCAAAAATACTGCAGATGGTGACTGCAGCCATGAAATTAAAAAACACTTGCACCTTGGAAGAAAAGCTATGACCAATCTAGACAGCATATTGAAAAGCTGTTACTTTGCCAACAAAAGTCCATGTAGTCAAAGCTATAGTTTCTCCAGTAGTTATGTATGGATGTGAGAGTTGGACCATAAAGAAAGCTCAGCATTGAATAATTGATGCTTTTGAACTGTCATGTTGGAGAAGACTCTTGAGAGTCCCTTGCACTTCAAGGAGATCAAACCAGTCAATCCTAAGGAAAATCGGTCCTGAATATTCATTGGAAGGACTGATGCTGAAGCTGAAGCTCCCACTCTTTGGCCACCTAGTGCGAACAACTGACTCCTTGGCAAAGACCCTGATTCTGGGAAAGACTAAGGAAGAAAAATAAGGGGGTGAGAGGATGAGATGGTTGGATGGCATCACCAACTCGATGGACATCAGTTTGAACAAGCTCCAGGAGTTGGTGATGGACAGGGAAGCCTGGTGTGCTGTAGTCCATGGGGTCGCACAGAGTTGGGCATGACTGAAGTTAGCTGAAGTTAGAAGACACGTGTCTTTTTTGTGTATAACAAAGTTATATATAGCTGTATATAGCTGAAGTTAGAAGACACCTGTCTTTTTTGAGTATAACAAAGTTAATGAAGGTGAAGAACATTTTTTTTAAAGGAACCGCTATATTATTTTCTATAATGCATGCATTTGCATTCTAACTAACAGCACTATGAAGGTTCCCTTTCAGAGTTACCACATGATCCAGCAATCCCATTCCTGGACATATATCTAGACAGGAAAATTCTAATTGGAAAAGATACATTCATCCCAATGTTCATAGAAACACTGTTTTTAATAACCAAGAGAAAGAAGCAACCTAAGCTTCCACAGACAAATGAGTGGAAAAAGATGTGGTATAGCTATATAATGTAGTAATTCAACACAATGTTATCCAGCCATTTTTTAAAAAAGAATGAACATATAGCATTTGCAGCAACATGGATGGACCTAGAGATTATCATACTAAGCCAAGTAAGTCAGACAGGGGAAGATGAATATAACAAAACATCACTCATTTGCATAACCACTTTGGTGGAAATGGAAACTAGTACAGCCACTATGGAGAACAGTGTGGAGATTCCTTAAAAAACTGGAAATAGAACTGCCTTATGACCCAGCAATCCCACTGCTGGGCATACACACTGAGGAAACCAGAACTGAAAGAGACACGTGTACCCCAGTGTTCATCACAGCACTGTTTATAATAGCCAGGACATGGAAGCAACCTAGATGTCCATCAGCAGACGAATGGATAAGAAAGCTGTGGTACATATACACAATGGAGTATTACTCAGCCATTAAAAAGAATACATTTGAATCAGTTCTAATGAGGTGGAAGAAACTGGAGCTTATTATACAGAGTGAAATAAGCCAGAAAGAAAAACACCAATACAGTATGCTGTTGCTGCTGCTATATCGCTTCAGTTGTGTCCGACTTTATGTGACCCCATAGATGGCAGCCCACCAGGCTCTGCCATCCCTGGAATTCTTCAGGCAAGAATGCTGGAGTGGGTTGCTATTTCCTTCTCCAATGCATGAAAGTGAAAAGTGAAAATGAAATCGCTCAGTCTTGTCTGACTTTTCGCGACCCCATGGCAGTCTACCAGGCTCTTCCATCCATGGGGTTTTCCAGGCAAGAGTACTGGAGTGGGTTGCCATTGCCTTCTCTGCCAATAAAGTATACTAACACATATGTATGGAATTTAGAAAGATAGTAATGATAACCCGGTATGCGAGACAGCAAAAGAGACACAGATGTAAAGAATAGACTTTTGGACTCTGTGGGAGAGGATGAGGGTGGGATGGTTTGGGAGAATGGCATTGAAACATGTATATTATCATATGTGAAATGGATTACCAGCCCAGGTTTGATGCATGATACAGGATGCTCGGGGCCGCTGCACTGGGATGACACAGAGGGATGTGATGGGGAGGGAGGTGGGAGGGTGGTTCAGGATGGGGAACACATGGACACCGTGGTGGATTCATATCAATGCATGGCAAAACCAGTACAATATTGTAAAGTAGTCAGCCTCCGAAAAATAAATAAATAAATAGAAAAAAATGATACAGATGAACAAATTTACAAAATAGAAACAGAGAAAGTCTATAAAAAAATAGAAAACAAATTTATGATTAACAAAACAGAAAGGACAGGGGAACGATAAATTAGGAGTTTGGGGTTAACAGATACATATTAGTATACATAAAATGGATAAACTACAAAGACCAACTATATTCAGTATCTTGTAATAACCTATAATGGAAAAGAGTATATATATATATATATACTCTTTTTATATATATATATATGGCTTCTCTCGTGGCTCAGAGGTTAAAGCGTCTGCCTGCAATGCAGGAGATCTGGGTTTGATCCCTGGGTCGGGAAGGTCCCCTAGAGAAGGAAATAGCAACCCACTCCAGTATTCTTGCCTGGAGAATCCCATGGAGGAGCTTGATGGGCTACAGTATACGGGGTCGCAAAGAGTCAGACACGACTGAGCGACTTCACTTCACTTCATATATATATATATGACTGATCACTTTGTTCTACACCTAAAACTAACATATTATGAATCAACTGTATTCAATTTTTTTTTAAAGAACAAAATTGTTGTTTGTATTTTTTTGGATGAATCACTACACTAATCTTCTCCAGGATAATGGATAAAATCCAGGAGCTGAGAAGATTCTTTACAATATCTAGGTGGATAGAAATATGGCTATTCAAACCAGGGAGTATTAACTGCATAAGAGATACACTGATAGAGCAAGTTCAGCATGCTAAGGGGTAGTACAGAATCTTACTTATTGCAACATATAACAATCAATTTTTATATTAAACAGCACTATAATTTATTCTCATTGTAGGCATTATTATTTTCTATTACCTCTTTCAAGCTCTTATTTGCTCCTTTGCTTTCTGCTTGTAGTTACATTTATTCACATATTTTATGCATAGAAAGGTGTCTATTTTCAAATCAAGTTATTTTTTTAAATGGGCTTGTTGATAAGACCTTATATTTATGCCCAAAGGAGGCTGTGATGTTTCTCCACTTTAAAATAAAAGTCATATTAATCTCTGGGGAAACTAAATCTTATTTCCTTTTTTAAAATGCTTTGACTTCTAAAATTATTCTACTTTTACCTTTATCCTATCTTAAAATTATTTTACCTTTACCCCAAACACAAAGAAAATAGACTACTGCATCCTACAATGTAAAAGTGTTTAAAAAAATTAGGAAGATGGCAATGACGACCCTGTATGCAAGACAGCAAAAAAGACACAGATGTGTATAATGGACTTTTGGACTCAGAGGGAGAGGGAGAGGGTGGGATGATTGGGGAGAATGGCATTCTAACATGTATACTATCATGTAAGAATTGAATCGCCAGTCTATGTCTGACGCAGGATACAGCATGCTTGGGGCTGGTGCATGGGGATGACCCAGAGAGATGTTATGGGGAGGGAGGTGGGAGGGGGGTTCATGTTTGGGAACACATGTAAGAATTAAAGATTTTTAAATTAAAAAAATAAAAAACTAAAAAAAAATTAAAAAATTAAAAAATAAACATATAAAATTAAGCAGCATTTTTACTTTTGTCATCAAATATTTGGAACAAAACTTTTTAAAGTTTATTTGGTATTGTTCCATGGTAATTGCATGTTAAATCCTACTCAGAAATTCAGTGTTTTATTGAAGAGTTGTAGAATTTGTTTCAAATTCAAAGTAAAAACTTAGATTTACTTATTTTCAATCATCTGAGCAAACCTTCCATAACTTCTACAAATTTGTAAAAGAAATACAGATCTAAGAAGAAAGGAAGGAGGAAAAAGAAATATAGACTCTGATAGTTAGCCTAAAATGAAATTAACACTGAAGATTGTATATGGGAGTAAAATTTTGTATCAGCAGTTGGAATATATCCTCAGTTGTATTCAGATTTTCATTTCTGGGGTGAAAATACAAGTTATATACAAGAAAAAGAAAAAAAATACATGCACAATATAGTTTTTATTAAGGCTTTTGAAAATCTGTACTCAATTAAAAAAATAAATAAATTAGAAGAAATGTGAAGGTAAGGAAAAAGCCACTTCATTTTTCTGGTTTCAGCATTGCTCAGACAACTATTTAGAAATTATGATTTGGCTCTCTTGTAACTTGAAAATTGTAGTGGATTCTTTAAATAAAGAAATTCATGTTTTGGTTTATATGTCCTTTCATTTCCCACTTACTTTTCTTAGTAAAGGAAACATAAAAATTAGGACCAAATGGTTATCAACCTCTTGACATATAACACTTACATGTGTTCAGTGAAGCTGTAGCAGTGACAGACCTGTTAGGGCAAAGAATGGAGATGACTTAAAGCCACCTCTTCCTTTATCTCTTAGTAGCTTTTGTGGATCTTTACTATGTCAGGAATGAATTGGGGAGAAAGATTAAAAACAGACATGACATTTTCTCTTGTACTATTGACATTTTAAAAAACATATCCAAATGCTTCCTTAGAAAGATCTATTCTAAAATTAAAGCATGAAATGCCACTTTCTAACTGACCATATCCCTGTAAAAGGAAATAGCAACCCACTTCAATATTCTTGCCTGGGAAATCCCATGAACAGAGGAGCTTGATCATGGGGTTCCAAAGAGTCAGACATTATTTAGTGACTAAACGACAACCGACTATATGAATATTAAAGGGTCTGGTTTTCTTCCTATGCAAAATATCATTGAATGTTGTATATAAATTACTTCACTTTTAACTTCATTTTCTTCACAAAATAATGAGATGCATGTTTTTAATATTTTGAAACTATTAAGTATAATTTCTATTAATTCATGTTGAGTATTTTATTTACCAGGAATTGTGCTACTTGTTGGGGACACAACACATATTACATAATTCCTCTCTTCAAAAGGCTCATTATTAATGTTGGAGAGAGATAAAAATTAAAAATGAATGTATTAAAATGAGATAAGCATTAATAGATTAGTTGATCTTTAAAAAGATGAAAATTTGAGAAATTATTTCACCTCTTTATTTACTTTATTGAGCTATTCGTAGTTTAGTGAGTATAGAAGGCAGAATTTTAAGATGGTCTCTCAAGATTCATACTGGCTACAAACTTTCTCCTAGTTATTCAATCAAGTGTTAATCTAGGTGTAGCTTGAAGGAATTTTGTAGAAAATTAATGTTCTAAAACAGCTGACCTTTTAAGACAGGGAAATTACCTGAGTTGGCCTGAGTGGCCTGACCTAATCAGATGGAGCTCCTTAAAGGTAGTTTTCTCTGCCAGGCACAGTGATATGTGTGTTAGTGATATATGTGCTTCGTCACTAAGTCATGTCCGACTCTGTAACTCCATGGACTGTAGCCTACCAGGCTTGTCTGTCCATGGGGTTTTTTTTCAGGCAAGAATACTAGAGTGGTTTGCCATTTCCTTCTCCAGAGGATCTGACTTACCCAGGGATCAAAACCACATCTCCTGTGTCTCCTGCTTTGCAGGAAGTTCTTTACCTGCTGAGCCATCCAAGAAGGACAGGCACAGTAGTGGATCTCAAAAACTGGACTCTGGCTGACATGAGAGAAAACATTCATGTTGTAAACTGCCTACAGGATCACATGGTAAGGAATTAAAGATTGTTTCTTGATGCTGAGTGATCCTTAGCTTAGAGCTAGCAGAAAAATGGAAATTTGAATCCTACAACCACAAGGAAGTTAATTCTGTGAATACCCATTAAGGTTGGAAGAGGACCAAAAGCCCCAGATGATAACTATAGCCTTGTCATTGATTTCAAACACTGAGGTTATCAAGAGGATGTGACTGCCAGTTGACCCCAAAACTGCCAGTTGCACCAAAGGAGGGCAATCAAAGTATTCTCACCTCTTCCCCTACCCTGCTCACCATCCCAAAGAAAGAACTGTTTTCACAGGTGTAGCCTTGAGAGAACCATGTATTGTTAAGATCATCTAGAATGAATACACGAATGAACTCAGTTAAGGTTCTATGTAAACTTTTTAAAATTCTGGCAGGTGGGGAAAGAGATCTACTCACCTTGGAGCTATACAAGACAAGCCTCAGATGTAAATTCCCTTGCTCAAGTGTAAATTCCCTCACATATAAACTCCCTCAGATGTAAACTCCAGTGTTACCTACTAATTTGGACTGGTCTGCCCCTTTCTTAGGCCTCTTCTTGCCCTCCATAGATGGGGTTCAGTTTCAGATTTCACCCAAGGAAGTGTCCCATGTTTTAAGTTAGCAGACATTTGAGCAGAGAATTCAGCCACCCTATACTTAGATTAGTAGCCTACAGAAATTATGAGGTAAAGCTGCACTGCTTTAAAGTTATGATGTAGACTCAATTTCTTCTCTTTCCATGGCATATCTCTATCCTGAATTTTCTTACTCTTATGTGACCTAATTGATCAAAAAATAGATGAATCTTCATTTTAGGGACTTAAATGGAAAAGTCATGAGTTTTGGTTTTAGGAGAATTGAAATTGAAATAATTAAGTTTATATGAGCTCCAGCTTTCTTATATTTAAAAAAAAAAAACTACTAAGATTATTTGTTTTTATTCCTAAAACTCTACCTGTTAATGAACATGGGATTACTCAAAAGATAACACTTTAGCTAAACCATAACATGAATTAGCTTTAAATTTTTAATTTATTTAATAAATAATACTAAAAAAACATACTCCTGTGGATTCTTCCTTCTTGAATATGAGTCATTCATTGTTTTACATTCTTACCTTCACTATCTTAGATCACTTATCAGTTCATACCTGCATTGCTGCATTACTTCATATTTCACATCTCATCTCTAGTTCACACCACATATACTCTATCTATAAATTTCTTATTAACTTGAATTCTAAGTGTCTATGAACACCTGTAATATAGTAGGAAATGTTGCATAAATGCATACAAGTATTGTGAGGAAAAATGTTTCTGAACCTCCAAGGAAAACACAGAATTTCAAATGAGTTCTTAACCTAAAACTTAACTGCAAGTTCTACCTTCCTAAAATATTATTTGTAATGTCATTTCTCTGATCTAAAACACGGGCAGTTCCTCATTGCTAATAGGTTAAAGATTTTGGGCTCGCCCTCTTTTCAGCTTTACTGTGATTTCTCATGACATATATGTTCTCAGGTCTCATTTCCCTCCAGCTTGGAACCATGTATAATTTCAGACTTGCTGCCTTCCACAGCTTTCTGTGGATACTATAATGTGATTAACCTCTTGAGTCTGCTACTAAATTCTTATTGGAAATATTCTGTGTTTTAATTTGATAAGTGTTTATTGAGCTTTTATTATTTTTCAGGGATTGTGAGAATCTTATTTTTCACTTCTGCTCAGTTTCTCTCTCCATACTTACCGATATGTCCAAAGTCAGTATCTGTCTTAGAGCCTTGCTTTTCATATACTTCTTAATAAAAACTCTTCAAAATTAATCAAAATTCTTTTTATTCAGTCCTATTTATTAATTTCAAACTCACACATTATTCAGGGTTCAATTAATAGTTAATTTATTTCTGTTCTATTATTTTGTTGTAACATTATCTTCCTCTAAATTTGTAGAACATTTATAGTTAATTCTGTCTTTTAACATAATAGAATCTTATTTTGCACTGTTGCTTTTTTTATATATGTATTTTTCTTGCTACAATGACATAGAAACTAACTTGAACTTGGGCCATGTATATCTAGAACAATTTTATACACATAGAAGGGTTTAGCATTTTTAGATTTGTCTGAAAATAGTAAAACCAATATTCTTCCTGCTTAATCCTTATACTTGTTTAAACACAGTTTCTTTCACCATAAAATAAAAAGAATCCTCATGGCCCACTGTTTATTTATCTTTTATTTCTTCAGATATCATTAGATAGATATCATTAAAGTTAGTTTCTTCTTTCTCCATACATTAAAATAGTCAATAAGAAATCTATTTGACTAAACTTAACTCATGACCTATAAAGATAGTATTCAGAGTGACTAACTGCATGAACTTTTGTTTAAACTTTTGTTTAAATACCAACATAACTTGGGTTTAAATAGTTTCTCTTAATTTGGGGGGTTTTGAGCTTGAACAAGCTTCTGAATAAATAGATGTATTAATTTGTTCATTTATAGAGTTTAAGAATAAAAACTAGTTTTATTATATAATTTATAAAGTTAGTGTCTATAAAGCGTTCTGTAAGCATCACTCTGCATATGGCCCAACAAGGATTTTACAGAGTTCAGCTTGTTAGTCTGTGTAGAAACTGCTCTCAGACAGTCAGTTAAGTTCAGTCACTCAGTTGTGTCTGACTATTAGCTACCCCATGGACTGCAGCATGCCAGGCCTCCCTGTCCATCACCAGCTCCAGGACTGTGCTCAATCTCATGTCCATTGAATCAGTGATGCCATCCAACCATCTCATCCTTTATTGTCCCCTTCTCCTCCCACCTTCAATCTTTCCCAGAATCAGGGTCTTTTCCAGTGAGTTAGTTCTTCACATCAGGTGGCCAAAGTATTGTAGTTCAGCTTCAGTATCAGTCCTTCCAATGAATATTCAAGACTGATTTCCTTTTGGATTGACTGATTGAGTCTTCTTGCAGTCCAGGGGACTCTCAAGAGTCTTCTCCAACAGCACAGTTCAAAAGCATCACTTCTTGGGTTCTCAGCTTTCCTTATAGTCCAACTCTAACATCCATACATGACTACTGGAAAAACCATAGCTTTGACTGGATGGGACCTTTGTAAGCAAAGTAATGTGTCTGCTTTTTAATATGATGTCTAGGTTGATCATAGCTTTTCTTCCAAGGTGCAAATGTCTTTTAATTTTATGGCTGCAGTCACCATCTACAGTGATTTTGGAGCCACCCAAAATAAAGTCTGTCAGTTTCCACTGTTTCCCCATCTATTTGCCATGAATTGATAGGACCAAATGCCACAATCTTAGTTTTCTGAATGTTGAGTTTTAAACCAATTTTTTCACTCTCCTCTTTCACTGTCATCAAGAGACTCTTTAGTTCTTCTTAGATTTCTGCCATAAGGGTGGTGTCATCTGCATATCTGAAGTTATGGATATTTCTCCCAGCAGTCTTGATTCCAGCTTGTGCTTCATACAGTCCAGAATTTCTCATGACATTCTCCACACATAAGTTAAATAATCAGGGTGACAATATACAGCCTTCATGTACTCCTATCCTGATTTGGAACCAGTCTGTTGTTCCACGTTCAATTCTAACTCTTGCTTCTTGACCTGCATACAGATTTCTCAGGAGGCAGGTCAGGTGGTCTGGTTTTCCCATCTCTTTCAGAATTTTCCACAGTTTGTTGTGATACACGTAGTCAAAGGCTTTGACATAGTCAATAAAGCAGAAATAGATATTTTTCTGGAACTCTCTTGCTTTTAGGAGGATTCAATGGATGTTTGTAGTTTGATCTCTGGTTCCTCTGCCTTTTCTAAATCCAGCTTGAACATCTGGAAGTTCACGGTACATATACTGTTGAATCCTGGCTTGGAGAATTTTGAGAATTACTTTGCTGGTATGTGAGATGAGTGCAAATCACTATGAAAAGAAGAGAAGTGAGAGGCAAAGAAGAAAAGGAAAGATATGCCCATTTCAATGCAGAGTTCCTAAGAATAGCAAGGAGAAATAAGAAAGACTTCTTCAGTGATCAGCGCAAAGAAATAGAAGAAAAAAATAGAATGAGAAAGACTAGAGATCCCTTCAAGAATATTAGAGATACCAAAGGAATATTTAATGCAAAGATGGGCTCAATAAAGGAATGAAATGGTATGGACCTAACAGAAGCAGAAGATATTAAGAAGAGGTGGCAAGGATACACAGAAGAACTATACAAAAAGATCTTCATGACCCAGATAATCACGATGGTGTGATCACTCACCTAGAGCCAGACATCCTGGAATGTGATGTCAAGTGGGCCTTAGGAAGCTTCACTGCAAACAAAGCTAATGGAGGTGATAAAATTCCAGTTGAGCTATTTCAAATCCTAAAAGATGATGCTATGAAAGTGCTGCACTCAATATGCCAACAAATTTGAAAAACTCAGTGAGTGGCCACAGGACTGGAAAAGGTCTGTTTTCGTTCCAATCCCAAAGAAAGGCAATGCCAAAGAGTGCTCCAACTACCACACAACCACACAATTGCACTCATCTCATACTCTAGCAAGGTAATTCTCAAAATTCTCCAAGCCAGGCTCCTTGCAGACAACACTTCTATAAAAGAACACTCTATCTAACAAGAACAGCCATTCTGCTGCCTTCTAAATCCAAGAAGCTGAAAATCTGAATGATAGCTTTCATTATTAGTACATATAGTGTTCTCATTTTAGTTATTACCATGTTTGAAAGATACTGTTGATTCCCCTTAATCCCTCTGCATTTTCCATTTCTGTTCATTAGTTTTAGAGTACCTCTAAGATTGTAGCCAAGCTGGTTTAAATTTGGAGGAGATCTTGTAAACCAAATAGAGGATAGCTGTTTTGCTTTAATATAATCCTTTTTGACAGATTACATTTCTACTAGTTCTACCAACACTTATTTTTCCAGGTTCTGTTTTCACACACTGTATGAAATCTATACTCCTAAAGAATAAAGTATTTAATCATTTGAAATGAGTCTGCATTTTGCTAAATACATACTCATATCCACATCATCACCAGGAACACAGCTCAGTTCGGTTCAGTTTAGTCACCCAGTTGTGTCAACTCTTTGCACCCCATGGACTGCAGCACACCAGGCTTCCCTGTCCATCACCAACTTCTGGATTGTTCTTAAACTCATGTCCATTGAGTCGGTGATGTCATCCAACCATCTCACCCTCTGTCGTCCCCTTATCCTACCTTCAATCTTTCCCAGCATCAGGGTCTTTTCCAATGAGTCAGTTCTTCAAATCAGGTGGCCAAAGTATTGGAATTTTAGCTTCAGCATCAGTCTTTCCAGTGAATATGCAGGATTGATTTCCTTTACCATTGACTGGTTTGGTCTTCTTGCAGTCCAAGGGATTCTCAAGAGTCTTCTCCAACACCACAGTTCAAAAGCATCAATTCTTCAGTGCTCAGCTTTCTTTATAGTTCAGCTCTCACATCCATGCATGACTACTGCAAAAACCATATCCTTGACTAGACTGGCCTTTGTCAGCAAAGTAGTGTTTCTGCTTTTCAATATGCTGTCTAGGTTGGCCATAACTTTTCTTCCAAGAAGCAAGTGTGTTTTAATTTCATGGTTGCAGTCTCCATCTGCAGTGATTTTGAAATCCAAAAAAAAAAAAAAAAGTCTCTCACTGTTTCCATTGTTTCCCCATCTATTTGCCATGAAGTCATCAGGAACACGTTTATTATTAAATAGTTCTTTGATAAAATGGGAGAATAAAGTGAACATTACTTTTATTTTGGAAAGTATAATTCTAGGAATAACTGCCATATAATTTCTGCTTTCAGATTAAATATGACATAAATAAATATTAATACAAGACTTTATTGTCATTCAGAACTAAGAATTTTTAATGGTCAAAACCACAAAATCCATTTGTGTTAGTGTATTGAAAACCACCTTGTACTGAAAAGGCAGAGTTGAATAAAAAAGGATTAAAAATTCACTCTCAGTTTTTTAGTCTTTTGAGTGCTATAACTTATATTACCTTCTTTAATGTTTTAAAGGTGCTATGAGGAAGCTATTTTAGATGATCTACAAAGTGGAGAAGTATCAACCATATATTCAAAGTGACACATACAATAAATACTAGAGTTCCCACATGAACTTAGTACACGTCACTTGAAGTCTTTAAGGAAAAGACCTGTGCTGAACAGTATATAGTTAGATTCATCTCTGGTTGAATAATCACTTTCATTTTTATTATGTTACATTGAATAAGTTATTACCTAAAATGTACCCTGTAGGCACAACCTTAAATAGCATATTTCATACACAAAATACAGGCACAATAATACACTTTTAGTTGGAGCTTTAATTCATTATAGCTCCACTAAATAAGAAAATTTTGTAATACCAATTTAAAGACCAAAGTAATCTAGTTAATTGGATTTCAATTTGTCCCTATCACCTTGTAAAACATGAACATATATATATATATATATATATATATATATATATATAGAGAGAGAGAGAGAGAGAGAGAGAGATACAGATTTTTGAACATAATTTTAACAGCTTAGAATGAAATCTTATTGATCTTAAGGTGTATGTAATTAGCCCCCCAAAATAATACTGCTTGATTGGTTGTGACTTACTTGCATTCTTTCTTATCTTTGTTATCTCACTGCATCTACCTTTCTGTTGGAATGAATATTTGAAAGGGTGGTTCAAACAAAATGTTGAAATTATATCAAATTTAGACACATTTTCTATTATCAAATTTTGAATGGATGCTATTTTCTGTTGATACTCCATTTTCTCCAATACTTGAGGTTGCCTTAACTGAAACCTATATGATCCTTGTGCATGCTTCATTTTTGGCTTCATGGATCTTCTACATCTCTCAAGAGAGTTTTGGCTACAGGAAATGTTGAGAAAATTAACTGTTAACCCCCAAATTATGACTTTTAATTCTACTAAACATCACCTTGTTCAATGCCTAAGAAACTTACAAATAAAAATCAATGGTTTCTGACACTTTTGAAAGTTTACCCTTCCCTGAAAAGAACATTAAGAAAACAAACAAACAAAAACTATCAAAGCTTGCGGAAAAGTCAGCTATATAAAACCACATCTATTTTTTTTTCCAGTGAATGCCTGCTATTCAAGATGTATCCTTGAAATCCTTGTTTTGAGATTTGATGTCAGTGAAAAGCATTTTTCTTATACTGATTCAGCAAAAAAAAAATAATATATTGTTATTGAATCATTAGGCTAAAAAAAAAGAGGGGGAGGGAGAAACAGGAATATAACTAAACACAAAAGAGAGAGATAAAGAATTAGAGACTTGGCATTAATTTCTGAAGATCTTACCCCTTTTAAGTTCAACTCACTAGAAATACTATATATTTTTAAAGAGGTGATTTTGATGCTTTAAGTTTTAATTATGTCAAGTAGTGGGTGGGAATACTCAATAAAAAGAAAATGCTATAAAAAAAGATTAGAAAAAACAAACTATAGTAATTGTCTTTCAATATTTCCTAATGGCTTGAATTTTTTATCTAAGACAAAAGAAAAAAATTAAATTTTGAAAATCAGACAGAAGCCTTCTTTAAATCTGAACTAGTAGGAGAAAATGTCCTTCTTCCATTCTAACTTCTACGATGAGGGCAGGAAGTTGTGGATGCTGTTGAGGAAGACCTTAAAGACAAGATTCCCAAGCTTGCTGCTGCTGCTGCTGCTGCTGCTGCTGCTGCTGCGCCACTTCAGTCAACTCTTCGTGACCTCATGAACTGCAGCCCACCAGGCTCCTCCATCCATGGGATTTTCCAGGCAAGAGTACTGGAGTGGGGTGCCATTGCCTTCTCCACCCCAAACCTGAGTTCTAATGAGATTTACTATGCAGCTTGGTAATGAGGAAGATGACTGAAATCAGCTGGGAGTTCAAGAACTCCTTTATATTCCTCTTCTCTTTGATTTCTTAGAGAGGGCTTTTGCAAAATGATTTTTTTTTTTTTTTTTGTAGTGTAGAGTAGCATTAGTTTGGGATTCATTGAAACATGATAGATTTACAGACTCTTTATCTCACTGTTTTTTATCTATAAGGAAGGGATAAAGTAATAACCTCTTAAGACAACTGGGAACATATTTTTAAGGTGGTGTATAAGTCAATTCCATCTAAGGAAACAGCAACTTCTCTCAAAATGTTTGACTAGAAGCTTGTCACACTGATAATGGAAGCGCTTAATCCCTGGACCAGGAAGATCCCCTGGAGTAGGAAGTGGCAACTCACTCCAATATTTTTGACTGGAAAATCCCATGGGCAGAGGAACCTGGTAGGTTATAGTCCAAGGTGTCACAAAAAGTTGGACATGACTGAACGACTAAGCACACACACATATATCAGTCAGGTTCCATCTAAGAGAATAGAAATTTCTCTCAAAACATCTGAAATAGAAGGAGTTTGTCACACTGGTAATGGAAGAGCTATGAGATCAAACTGGGGATGGTGAAACAGCAACAGCAGGAGATACTACAAGCTCTAAGCGTATTATAAAGTCAAGAAGTGGTGACACTGGAACCCAGAAAACCAGTGAACTATAAGCTGCTAGAACCATTTAAAGACCATTTTGTCAGAGCTGAAAGGAGAACATGGGGTCTTTCAGAGAAAGGAGGAGAAATGTCCTGAATTCTCCCTTAGGTCCACCCTCTAATCCAGCACCACTGCTTCCTGATTGATTTAACTTCTACAGGAACTTGAACAAAGCAGTCTATAATGTCAGCCCCAAGTTATACAATGCCAAGCAACAAAACAGATAAGAAATGGATCTGAGAAAAAAAATTGGTTCGTTTCACACATGCACTTGGTAAATGATGCATCTCTGATATGTCATTCATTTTTAATGTTAAGAAAAAGTAAAGATATTTTTGATAATAGAAGTGAGCTTAATTTTGATGGAATGGGATCTTTAACTCCACACCTATAAACTCTATTATATTTTACAGTTTTTATCTTTTGCTTCATTGATGTTACTCTTGGGAGAAACCACAGTTAACAATAATGAAAGAAATGCCAGGATAATGAACTAATTTAGCATTTTGTTCTGATTCCAAATTATTAAAATATTCACTGATATTCAATGACAACTGTTTGAAAACAATTGATAAACATACATAAATTGTGCACGAATCACCATTGGTACCAGATTGTCAGATCTTGGAGTAGACTAATTCTACAAAGGCAAATTTAAGTTGAAACTGATCCCAACATCATTTTCCCAGCTCCATGTCTTGCCATTTCCTAGGACTCCTCCAGACCTTCCTCTTATCTTCATCCTCACCATTACCCAAAGATTTCCCCTGACCCAATATTTTGCCTGCAGTGCTCCATTTGTTGAAATTTTTAGACATCTCTTTATACCTGCCAAAAGTCAAGTAGTGCTTCAAAATTTTCAGTTCGAGTGTTAACAGGGTTTATAAAGTCTACCCAGATGTCCCTCCAACAAAATAAATTGTTCTTTCTATTTAATTGTACTTGCGAGAGCCGGCCCACTAAGCACTGGCGGCTGCGAGAGCCGGCTCACTTAGTGCAGGCGTCTAGGTCAGATGCGGCAGCCGGGAAGAGACACCCCACATCCAAGGTCAGGGGTGAGGCTGAGAGGAGCTCCCCCATGTCCGAGGTCAGGGGCGGCTGAGAAGAGCCACCCACGCCCGAGGCCAGGGCCCATAGCCAGGAGGAGCAACCCGAGGAGCCATGGTTGCACAGGCGCAGGAGGGCCTAGAGGAGCTATCCCATGTTGAAGGTCAGGAATCATGGCGGTAAGGAGATACCCCTCATCCAAGGGAAGGAGCAGTGGCTGTGCTTTGCTGGAGCAGCCGTGAAGAGATACGCCCACGTCCAAGGTAAGAAAAACCCAAGTAAGATGGAAGGTGTTGCAAGAGGGCATCAGAGGGCAGACACACTGAAACCATACTCACAGAAAACTAGTCAATCTAATCACACTAGCACCACAGCCTTGTCTAACTCAATGAAACCAAGAAATGCCTGTGGGGCAACCCAAGATGGGCGGGTCATGGTGAAGAGGTCAGACAGAACATGGTCCACAGGAGAAGGGAATGGCAAGCCACTTCAGTATTCTTGCCTTGAGAACCCCATGAACAGTATGAAAAGGCAATATGATAGGACACCAAAAGAGGAACTTCCCATGTCATTAGGTGCTCAATATGCTACTGGAGATCAGAGGAGAAATAAATACAGAAAGAATGAAGGGATGGAGCCAAAGCAAAAACAATACCAGTTGTGGATGTGACTGGTAAAAGAAGCAAGATCCGAAGCTGTAAAGAGCAATATTATATAGGAACCTAGAATGTCAGGTCCATGAATCAAGGCAAATTGGAAGTGGTCAAACAAGAGATGGCAAGGGTGAACATCGACATCCTAGGAATCAGTGAACTAAAAGGGACTGGAAAGGGTAAATTGAACTCAGATGACCATTATATCTACTACTGCGGGCAGGAATCCCTCAGAGGAAATTGAGTAGCCATCATGGTCAACAAAAGAGTCCGAAATGCAGTACGTGGATGCAGTCTCAAAAATGACAGAATGATCTCTGTTCATCTCCAAGGCAAACCATTCAATATCACAGTTATCCAAGTCTATGCCCAAACCAATAATGCTGAAGAAGCTGAAGTTGAACAGTTTTATGAAGACCTATGAGACCTTTTAGAACTAACACCCAAAACAGATGTCCTTTTCATTATAGGGGACTGGAATGCAAAAGTAGAAAGTCAAGAAACACCCGGAATAACAGGCAAATTTGGCCTTGGAATGTGGAATCAAGCAGGGCAAAGACTAATAGAGTTTTGCCAAGAAAATGCACTGGTCATAGCAAACACCCTCTTCCAACAACACAACAGAAGACTCTACACATGGATATCACCAGATGGTCAACACTGAAATCAGATTGATTATATTCTTTGCAGCCAAAGATGGAGAAGCTCTATACAGCCAACAAAAACAAGACCAGGAGCTGACTGTGGCTCAGATCATAAACTCCTTATTGCCAAATTCAGACTTAAATTGAACAGGTAGGGAAAACTGCTAGACCATTCAGGTATGACCTAAATCAAATCCCTTATGATTATACAGTGGAAGTGAGAAATAGATTTAAGGGTCTAGATCTGATAGAGTGCCTGGTGAACTATGGAATGAAGTTCGTGACATTGTACAAGAGACAGGGATCAAGACCATCCCCATGGAAAAGAAATGCAAAAAAGCAAAATGGCTGCCTGGGGAGGCCTTACAAATAGCTGTGAAGAAAAGAGAGGCGAAAAGCAAGGGAGAAAAGGAAAGATATAGGCGTCTAAATGCAGAGTTCCAAAGAATACCAAGAAGAGATAAGAAAGCCTTCTTCAGGAATCAATGCAAAGAAATAGAGGAAAACAACAGATTGGGAAAGACTAGAGATCTTTTCAAGAAACTTAGAGATACCAAGGGAACATTTCATGCAAAGATGGGCTCAATAAAGGACAGAAATGGTCTGGACCTAACAGAAGCAGAAGATATTAAGAAGAGGTGGCAAAAATACACGGAAGAACTGTACAAAAAAATCTTCATGACCCAAATAGTCATGATGATGTGATCACTCATCTAGAGCCAGACATCTTGGAACGTGAAGTCAAGTGGGCCTTAGAAAGCATCACTATGAACAAAGCTAGTGGAAGTGATGGAATTCCAGTTGAGCTGTTTCAAATCCTGAAAGATGATGCTGCGAAAGTGCTGCACTCAATATGCCAGCAATTTGAAAAACTCAGCAGTGGCCACAGGACTGGAAAAGGTCAGTTTTCATTCCAATTCCAAAGAAAGGCAATGCCAAAGAATGTTCAAACTACCGCACAATTGCACTTATCTCATATGCTAGTAAAGTAATGCTCAAAATTCTCCAAGCCAGGCTTTAGCAATACATGAACTGTGAATGCCCTAATGTTCAAGCTGGTTTTAGAAAAGGCACAGGAACCAGAGATCAAATTGCCAACATCCGCTGGATCACCAAAAAAGCAGAGAGTTCCAGAAAAACACCTATTTCTGCTTTATTGACTATGTCAAAGCCTTGGACTGTGTGGATCACAATAAACTGAACAATTCTGAAAGTGATGGGAATATCAGACCACCTGACCTACCTCTTGAGAAATCTGTATACAGGTCAGGAAGCAACAGTTAGAACTGGACATGGAACAACAGACGGGTTCCAAATAGGAAAAGGAGTACGTCAAGGCTGTATATTGTCACCCTGCTTTTTTAACTTCTATGCAGAGTACATCATGAGAAATGCTGGGTTGGAAGAAACACAAGCTGGAATCAAGTTTTCCAGGAGAAATATCAATAACCTCAAATATGCAGATGAAACCACCCTTATGGCAGAAAGTGAAGAGGAACTAAAAAGCCTCCTGATGAAAGTGAAAGAGGCAAGTGAAAAAGTTGGCTTAAACTGAACATTCAGAAAACGAAGATCATGGCATCTGGTCCCACCTCTTCATGGGAAATAGATGGGGAAACAGTGGAAACAGTGTCAGACTTTATTTTGGGGGGGCTCCAGAATCACTGCAGATGGTGACTGCAGCCATGAAATTAAAAGACGGTTACTCCTTGGAGGAAAAGTTATGACCAACCTAGATAGCATATTCAAAAGTAGAGACCGTATTTTGCCGAATCTAGTCAAGGCTATGGTTTTTCGTGTGGTCATGTATGGATGTGAGAGTTGGACTGTGAAGAAGGCTGAGCGCCGAAGAATTGATGCTTTTGAACTGTGGTCTTGGAGAAGACTCTTGAGGTTCCCTTGGACTGCACGGAGATCCAACCAGTCCATTCTGAAGGAGATCAACCCTGGGATTTCTTTGGAACGAATGATGCTAAAGCTGAAACTTCAGTACTTTGGCTACCTCATGCGAAGAGTTGACTCATTGAAAAAGACTCTGATGCTGGGAGGGATTGGGGGCAGGAGGAGAAGGGGACGATAGAGGATGAGATGGCTGGATGGCATCACGGACTCAATGGACGTGAGTCTGAGTGAACTCCGGGAGATGGTGATGCACAGGGAGGCCTTGCATGTTTCGATTCATGGGGTCACAATGAGTCGGACATGACTGAGCGACTGAACTGAACTGAACTGATAATTGTACTTGCTATATTTCTATTATGCTACTTATCACATTTCATTGTAGTTATCTAGATACTTGTCTGTTTCCTCTGATATGATATAAATCCTAAAATTAGAGATAACATTTCATGCTTGCCTATATCCTCAGCCCTCTGCATAGTAACTGGATTTTTGTACTCACTCAATGAATACTTATTAAAATGACTTCTTTTTAAATTTTAACTTTGGCCCATAAAAGTATACAAAAACAAAGCAAAACATAGTTTCAGTTCAGTTCAGTTCAGTTCAGTTCATTCGCTCAGTAGTGTCCGACTCCTTGAGACTCTATGGACTGAAGCACGGCAGTCCTGCCTGTCCATCACGAACTCCCAGAGTTCACCCATATCCATATCCCTTAGGTCGGTGATGCCATCCAACCATTTCATCCTGTTGTCCCCTTCTCCTCCTACCCTCAATCTTTCACAGCATCAAGGTCTTTTCAAATGAGTCAGCTCTTCACATCAGGTGGCCAAAGTATTGGAGCTTCAGCTTCAGCATCAGTTCTTCCACTGAACACCTAGGACTGATCTCCTTTAGGATGGACTGGTTGGATCTCCTTGCAGTCCATGGGACTCTCAAGAGTCTTCTCTAGCACCAAAGTTCAAAAGCATCAGTTATTCAGTAGTCAGCTTCCTTCACAGTCCAACTCTCATATCCATACATAACTACTGGAAAAACCATAGCCTTGACTAAACAAAAATTACTATTTGCTAACAAGTCCATCTTGAAGATCAGTCCTGAGTGTTCATTGGAAGGACTGATGTTGAAGCTGAAATTCCAATACTTTGGCCACCTGATTTGAAGAGCTGACTCATTTGAGAAGACCCTGATGCTGGCAAAGATTTAAGGTCTGAGGAGAAGGGGATGACAGAGTGTGAGATGGTTGAATGGCATCACCAATTCAATGGACATCAGTTTGGATAAACTTCTGGAGTTGTTGATGGACAGGGAGCCCTGGCATGCTGAGGTCTATGGGGTCGCAAAGTGTTGGACACAACTGAGTGACTGAAATGAACTGAACTGAACTGATACTGTCTGAGAAACTACCTGAATTAGTTAATTCATATTTTATGTTATGACCTTAATCTATACATTCTATTAAAATGTTATTCCATGGACAGTCATTTAGCTCTCAATCTCCACTAAGCAAATTTGTTATGCACTCTAATACTTCTATTTTGGTATTCATCTAAGTACTTTCCCTCCTGTGTACAAATGGATAACCCTCTATTTTACCCCCAGGGCATATTCAAGCTTTAAAAATGCTGTAGTAATCCAAAAAGAGAAGTGCATGCTGTTCATTCCAGCAAACCATGACTATCAAAGAGAATGCCAAAGGGCATTATTCATTAAAAAATGAATTAACAAGGCTTTCTGCAATTTTGCTGCAGATTTTTCTTTTACAAAAGACTAAAAGAATGCATGATGCAGTGGATCCAAAAGCAAAAAATACATTCTGTCAACTATTCAAATGCAAATTTGGCTGTGCTGTGTGTTCAGGTGACAGCCAGGGTGTTTATATATTGTCTATCATTGTAACTGTGAAGCACTCAGACAATCTAATTAGGTTATTAAAATTACCTCTTTGAGAGATACTAGATTCCCCTGAAAAGCTTCTATATAAAGCTATTTTGAATGGCAGAGAAAGTGCACCAGGATCTCTTATATAAAAGGAAAACTTATGGAAAAAATCAAGAGACACATAAAACAAGTAAAATAAGAAAACAAAACACAGTTTTTGTTTATTAGGTCAAAATACACAATTTCTGTTAAATTATTTAATCGAATTGAGGTTGTTTCACTTTAGCCCATATTCCCATATTCTATGTTTCAAATTTGTGACTCTCTCTTACTGTGCATTAGTTTTTTGAACCATTATTGCATTACCAATTAGTGTTGTCTATCACAAATATTTTTACTATGTTCACATCACTCTCCTTTCAGGACTTATGGTTTTGCCACTGTCTGTAATCCTCTCTCCTACAAACATCTCTGGAAATTTTAAAGGTGTCAAGAAAAAGTGGAAGCACAATTTTAAGAGGATTTGGCATTGCCTGCTGCCTGAATAGCAGAAAGTAAGTCTTAGAATGTATCCTTAGCAAGCTAATACCTTATATAGTTTCATCCCAGAGATAGTTCTAATTACTTATTTCTATATTGCTCAGTTAAATGAACCTCAAATACAATCTTATTTCTAGTAAGATGGACTTCTAGTTCAATCACTCTTGAGGATATTCTCCTTTCTTTGGTTAATACCACATAAATCATGAATGATATCCATCATCCATATTTTCTAGCTAATTACTGTAACTGATTTATAGATACTACATATGGTAGCATTCTAGTATTTTAAAAAATTAATTCTTGTCTATCCATTTTTTTCTATTTATTCAGTGTTAGTTTGTATATATGCTCAAATTTATTAATCTTAAATTTTTTGGAGTTTAGTTGCTTTATGTTGCATTAGTTTCTTTTTTTTTTAAATTGGAGTATAGTTGTTTTTTATTAGAGTATTTATTGGAGTATTTTTGTTTGTTTGTTTTTATTGGAGTCTTTTTACTTCCCTGGTAAGTCAGATGGTGGGGAAACTGCCTACAGTGCAGGAAACGCAGGTTTAATCCCTGGGTTGGGAAGATCCCCTAGAGAAGCAAATTGTGACCCACTTCAGTATTCTTGCCTGGAGAATCCCATGGAGCCTGGCTGGCTATAGTCCATAGGGCCGTAAAGAGTCAGACATGACTGAGCGATTAATACTTCACACTATAATTGAGATGGTTCCTTTCAAGCCCATTCTAGATAAGGTGAAAATAAAGACTTGTCTGCCTAACAAGATTTTAAAAAGTCAGCAACAAGTTGAAAAATAAAAGTATATATTGTGAAAAATAAAAGTACCTATATAATATGGACCAAAACCCCAAAATAATATAAGAATGTTTGGGTAAGGGACTTCCCTGGCAGTCCAGTGGTTGAGAACTCTCCCTCCAAAGCAGGGAATGTGGTTTAGATCCCTAGTCCAGGAACTCAGATCCATATACAGTGAGGCAACTAAGCCTGTGTTCCACAACTACTGAGCCCACTTGCCCTGGAGCCCACGTGCCACAACTGCAGAGCTCATGTGCTCTAAGTGTTCCACATCATGACTAGAGAGAAACCTGTGCACTGCAATGAAGAACCCATGTGCCAATTCTAAGACCTGACAAAGCCAAAATTAAATAAATATGTAATTATTAAAAACAAAAACAAAGCATTCATGTCTTTAAAAAAATAAAAAAGAACAATTTGGATAAGAAAATTCCAACATCAAGGGTTTATTTTCTACATGAAGTTGGTGGTATTATCTCAGTACAATAAATATACAGAATGGTAAGAGTATGTGGAATTAAATAGTGTGAAAATAACTGGAATAAATACTTTGGATTTAGTGTTCATATGAGTAAATTGAATTCAGGCATCATTTTTTATAAGAAAAACATTAATAATTTGAGCAGTTCCCATAGTGTAAGGCTAACATTTATGTTTCACAATTTTCATAGAAAAGGTACATTAATTAAAGTTTAAGCAACACAGATGAACAGAAATATTTAACTCACTTAAAGAAATGTTCTTAACTAGTAGGCAATCTGAAGGCTGATCATCAGAGCAACAGCCTTTCATAGGGCCTAATCTAGTTTTGCAGACATATCTCTTTTAGAACCCTACACGTACATCCTGTGCTTCAGCCAACATGGAATATTTGCAATATTCAGGACACAACATGCAGCTAATGATGTTTGCCATTTCAACCTTGCCATTTTCTCTACCTACAATGACATCTTTGCTATGTGCTAGACACTACTGGATAGTTTTATGTTTCAAGGTACTTTGAAAGTTATGCTTTTCTTATTAAAAATATATCGAAAAAAGATGAAAAGTCTAACTCACCTCAGTATTCATGGCAGCAATATTTATAGTATCTAAGACATAGAGGCAACATAAATTTCCATCAACAGATGAATGGAAAAAGAAGATGTGGTATATATATACAACAGAATATTATTCAACCATACAAAGTATGAAATAATGCTATTGCTGCAACATGGATGGACCTAGATATTATTATACTAAGTAAAGCAAGTCAGACAAAAACAAATATATGATATCACTTATATGTGGAATCTAAACAATAATATAAATAACTTAATTACAAAGCAAATACAGACTAACAGACATAAACAACAAACTTATGGTTACCAAAGGAGAATGGGCAAGGGAGGAATAAATTAGGAGTTTGTGATTAACAGATGAACAGTACTATATAAAAATGGATAAACAATGGTTTATTGTATACCAAAGGGAACCATATTTAATACCTTATAATAACCTACAATGAAAAAGAATATGAAAAATAAAATATATGTATATATAAAACTGAATCACTTTGCTATACACCTGAAACTGACACAACCTTAAAAATCAACTATATTGTGATTTAAAAAATTTTTTAAATAAAAGGGCACCCACAGTAATTAAAATCATAAAGCAAGTTTTTAAAAAATAAAGCTTCCATACCTTTTAAAATTATAGAACTACTATATAATTACAGTGACCAGCAGAGATGGAAGGCAAAAATATAAGCACTTTCCCATCTCAGAAACCCCAAGAAGAGATTAAGCTCATAGATTAATGCTGTTTTAGCCTGGGTGTTTAGAGATTTTTGCATTGTTGACTGAAAAATCCCAAGGGCCTAGAATAGTGCCAAACATACATTTGGTTCTCAGATATTTGTGGAAAGAAAGAAAGGAAGGAAGGAAAGAAGGAAGGGGTAAAGAACAAAGTGAAGAAGGGAGAAATTTTACTGCACTATTATATATATATACATATATACATATATGTATATATATACATATATATATTGGAGAAGGCAATGGTACCCCACTCCAGTACTCTTGCCTGGAAAATCCCATGGACAGAGGAGCCTGGTAGGGGTCCATGGGGTCGCTGAGAGTTGGACACAAGTCAGTGACTTCACTTTCACTTTTCACTTTCATGCATTGGAGAAGGAAATGACAACCCACTCCAGTGTTCTTGCCTCGAAAATCCCAGGGACAGGGGAGCCTGGTGGGCTGCCATCTATGGGGTCGCACAGAGTCGGACATGACTGAAGCGACCTGGCATATATATATATATATATATATATATATATATATATATATATATATATATATATATATATTTTTTTTTTATTTTATAAACTAGAAGTCTTTGTAACTCTTTATTTTTGATGGTATTATTTCAAACACCTATTCCTTTCTTTCCCCAGTTATGACCCTATAGCCTTACCTATAATAAAACCTTGTCAAGCAGTAAGTTTTAAAATGTTAAGGGCAATAAAATGTGTCAGTTTTTTTTATCAAAACCTAATAACAATTTATATGTTCTTCAAATTGAAAACATAAGATATCCTTTAATAATAAAAAATATGTTTTTAGAATTACATTGAATAAACAAGACATAGGAATCAATGTGGATAAATCTCAAAATGATACTTTTGAGAAAATACAGATCTATGTGTGTATTATATAATATCAAACATTCAAATGTTTTAAAGTCTTAAAAAGCAATAGAATATAGGACTTTTAGATGTATATAAGGACACAAAACTGAAAGATACACCTAAATTCAAAAGAATAGTTACTCTGGGTATGGACAGTCTTAGAGCAGAAGCTGGGGCTCTAGTCAAATGTGCTGCATTTTATATTGAGGGAAATATATACATGTGCAGAAACAGCCATCTGCAAAAAATATGGAAAAATTTTACTGTCTACTTAATCTTTATAATATGTTTATTATCTATAATATTATTTTCTGCCACTTTTTATATTTCAAACCTAATGACAATGAGGAATATGTTTTAGAATATACCACAACATACTTTTTTACTCCCATGTAAGAAGAATATTCAACTATTGATAAGGTACAGTTACAATACCTTCAATAAATTTCTAATAAGTGCCATTATATAAAAACAAATGTGTTATTTATCCATATTAGAAAGATCAACACCAAACAACTCAAGTAAAGAACATACAAGGATCTTTTTACTGTAAACAGAAGCTGTTTTATAGTTCATTAACTATTTTCAGCAGTTTAAATAAAAGAATCTGAAGAACCAGTCAAGAAATATTATAATAAAATGTAAGCAAGAGATTATACACTAATAATTAACTAAAATATTAAATAGTTAGGAGGCTTCCTCACAGCTTACATGGTAAAGAATATGCTTTCAGTGCAGGAGACCTGGGTTCGATCCCTGGGTCAGAAAGATCCCCTAGAGAAGGAATTGGCAACCTACTCCAGTAGTCCTGCCTGGACAATCCCATGGACAGAGGAGCCTGGTGGGCTACAGTCCATGGGGTCACAAAGAGTCAGACATGACTGAGCGACTAACACATTCCGTTCACATATAGAATTCAGTTACTGCCAACTCTCAGTGTCTTACTTTTTTCCAACTGATAGGAATGTTGCTTATGTGCTATAATTAACCCTTTAAGTTATTTCCTAAGATATCTGACCACAGAGAAATACTGACTGATTTTGGATTTTTAAAAAATTCTGATAAAATAAATTAACGTCTTCAATACATCAAAAAGGCTAAGGCCGTTAGTAAAGGAACTTCTTTGTGACTAAAATGAATGTCTGGGCATCTCTACTGATAGAATCCTAATCAGTAGTCATTACTTTACTTTGTTATTTTATAACATTCTAATATTAAAGTGTAGATATTTTGGCAAGCAAAATTTCATTCTTAAAAACAGACTCCATGGCACAAGCTTGTGAGTGTGACTATGAAAGAAATTAGGTTGTTCAAGATCACAGAGTGAGTGATCTCTATCCTCAAAAAAGGTCAAAAGGCATTGAGTTTTATGGCCCCTTATATTATGAGATAATAAAAGCTATATAAATTCTCCAGGTGATGAGACTTTCATATATTCAAGCACTGTGTAGTAAGACTCCAGAAAAAAAAAAATCTAGTTCAAAAAAAGTCCATTTCTATAGTTCTGAAATATCCTGAGAAAGAGAATATCCTGCCAAATCAGACATTCCAAACATCCCACTTTTTACTCCTAATTTCCTGGTATAATGAATAACAAAAACACTGAGGATTATACACTGTAAAATGTGTATTTCCTTTCCAAATTATGATGGATAAGATTGCAGTCTTTCTTTATAAAGTTACTGTAATGTTTAGATTCTGAATATATTGCCTTAAGAAGCCACTGAAAAATGATCCTTATCAACCATGTATTTGACTAGACATATTACTTAACCTTAGCTTCTTCATTTATGTGATGAGATTAATAATAGGACCTACCTCAAAATTCTTTTTGTATTGAGGACTACACAGTGAGTATCTATAAAGTATTTGGAAAAGTGTAAGGCACATAGTCAAGTCTAAATTACTGTGTGCCAAATTTAAAAGTTGAGAAGGAACAATGGCCATGTTATCAACTGCTCCAGCAAATAAATGATGTTTGTAATCTTAACTTTTTAAGAAATATACTAGCAACAGCACAGCAACATTTTTTAAGGCTAAAATCAATGATCACTTTTAAAAGTTGGTGATTATTCAGTATGGATAAGAGAAAAATATTGCAATATTCCACTCCATAAGACTATCTAGTAGATTGACATATTAGCCAGTAGCCTCCTGACACTAACATCTGATGCTTTAACACTTACATAAAATTTTTCTTCATCTAGCCTTTTGTGAAAGTACACACATAACTAAGATAAGCATCATTAATTATCAGTTCTTAACATAAATAAATTATCTGATTTTTTCCCCCAAAAATGTAGGAAACCATCATTTGTAAGATATGGATTGCAGAGAAAAATAGAGATAATGGTGCCAAATGAAAAGCTTGGGATTGCAAAAGGAAAGATTTATTATTCTCTCAAGGATTTGTTTTATCTTTCAAAATTGGTATGCAGGCAAGTTGACAAAAAGTGAGGAACAATTTTCCAGGGCCTATGATGTACTGAATCATTTCCCTGGGAAAGCTCCATGAAAAATATTGAGACAAATGCTTGAGTCGGGGTCAATGAGTGAAAAATAGGGCTTCATACCCATCACTAGCCAAATTAAGCTTTTAGCAGCAATAATGTAGATAACTTCCTCTTTATAAATAACTTCCTTATAAATCAATCTCTAATTTATATGTTCTTTATTGAACAATTACACAACACTGATTTGTGTTGAAAAATAGGAATGCTGGTAAAATTGATGAACTAATTGATTTATTATGATGTGCAGAATAAGTATTTTTGCAACTAAATAAATATGTGTTGAGCAAATTAGAGTTTCTTGTAGACTTAGTTTCCTAATACAGAAATGGAAGTACTGGAATAAAATCTTGGGGTACATGTGTGAGTTTCAAAATATCTCCATCCTATGACATATCTTGATTTTAGCCTTTAAAGCACAGTACACACTGGCTTTAGAGATGGTCTAAAGGGTCAGGCCTTTCTTTCAAAAACCAGAGGTCACTATCATTGACACAACATAAATTGCCTGTGTCCTTTAAGCCTACATTGCTCAAATATCATATCTTGTGAATTATTCCAAGAATAGAAGGAACAGTTTGACGTGAACAAGAGGGTAAATGCTAGTGCCATAATTCTCAGATGCCTGTCAAAAAAATTGGAGACAGAGCTTATTGCAATCAGGGTTGATTTCTGTAAAGGAATAATAAAGAGAAAAGCTGTCACTAAAAGTGTTTTTGAATAAGGGAGAAATCCAGAAGAAAGAAAGTATTATTTCGAAATCTGACATCTCTTTACCCCCTGGAAACCCAGTTTGTATTGACTGACTTTGTAGTTTACACTGCTACATGTAGTCAGAGTAATGAAAGCTATAATATCAAGGACTAAAGACAAGCACATATAAGACTGTCACAGCATCATCATCGTCATCAATTATATTGTTGAAAGCCTATAGGATATACAACACTGTACTATGAATGAGTTTCCTTCTCCCCAGTTTGGGTTAGAATATATTTCCCTGACTACGTCAGGGAAAGGAAAAACCTCCATCTCATATATCTCTACTCCTGAGACTCTATTCCCTCAGATTATGGAAAATATAGCCTAAAAGTGACCTATCATCCTAAAAAATATAAGTACAGAAGTACACTTCTTTCCTCCCCATGGTTATCATTTTGTTCTGTGATATATGATTTATCTCCATCCCTGTGTTTTTTGAATACAAAACTAGGACAAAAATTAAAACTACATATACACAGAACTCCTTCTCCTTCATACATGAAAAGTCCTAAAACTAACTGGCAAATTTTAAAAGTTATAGCTATGGAAACACAACAAAAGCAATAGCCAAACGGATAATAGACCAAATGTAGAACTGGTAAAAGACATGATTTCTTATTAAATTTTATCAAGCAGGATAAACACAAAGAAATTCATAACTAAATACAAATAAATTAAATTCTCTTATAGTAAAACTGCAGGAAAAAGGTAAATAAAATTCATTAAAAAGTCAGAAAAAAAAGACAGTCTACAAATAAAAATATTTAGACTGATATTCAAATTCTTGATGCAAGAATAGAAGCCATGAATCAGTGGAATACCTTTAAAGTGCTTGAGAGATTGAGTGAGTCCAAGTTGCTCAAGTCATGTCTGACTCTTTGCGACCCCATGGACTATACAGTCCACGGAATTCTCCAGGCCAGAATACTGGTGTGGGTAGCCTTTCCCTTCTCCAGGTGACCTTCCCAACCCAGGGATTGAACCCAGCTCTCCCACCTTGCAGGTGGATTCTTTACCAGCTGAGCTACAAAGGAAGACCAAGAATACTGGAGTGGGTAGCCTATCCCTTCTCCAGTGGATCTTCCTGACCCAGGAATTGAACCAGGGTCTCCTGCATTGCAGGCAGATTCTTTTTCAACTGAGCTATCAGGGAAGCTTGAAAGAAACCAAAGATAAACCTTGAATTGTATACTGCTGCTGCTGCTGCTAAGTTGCTTCAGTCGTGTCCGACTCTGTGTGACCCCATAGACGGCAGCCCACCAGGCTCCTCCGTCCCTGGGATTCTCCAGGCAAGAACACTGGAATGGGTTGCCATCTCCTTCTCCAATACATGAAAGTGAAAAGTGAAAGTGAAGTCGCTCAGCCATGTCCAACTCAGCGACCCCATGGACTGCAGCCTACCAGGCTCCTCCGTCCATGTGATTTTCCAGGCAAGAGTACTGGAGTGGGGTGCCATTGCCTTCTCCGTGAATTGTATACTAGTGAAGTTATATTTCACCTGGGCTTCCCAGGTGGCTCTACCGGTAAAGAACCCACCTGCCAATGTGGGAGACATAGAGATGCAGGTTTGATCGCTGGGTAGGGAATATCACCTGGAGGAGGGCATGGCAACCCACTCCAATATTATTGCCTGGACAATCCCTATGGACAGAGGAGCCTGCAGGGCTACAATCCACAGTGTCACAAAGAGTCTGACATGACTAAAACAACTTAGTTATATTTTGAAAATGATGAATGAATAAAAAAAATATTTCAAACAAATACAATCTGTATTTCTTTTCAACAAACTCATGAAGAGTACAGTTTCTAAAGAAGGGGAGGGAGGAGGGAGCGGGGTTCAGGATGGGGAATATGTGTATACCTATGGCAGATTCATGTTGATGTATGGCAAAACCAATACAATATTGTGAAGTAATTAACCTCCAATTAAAGAAATTTATATTAAAAATAATAAAGATGGTCTAAGATTCAAGAAAAAATATTAAGCATATGAAATGGTAAATTTTCTTTTCAGGGAATATAAATAAAGAAAACTTGCAATAGCAATAGAAAAAAATCTCTAACTTTCAGACCCAGGAAAAGACAGATATGTCAAATTAATAATAATAGCAATAAACTAAGACAAGCAGAAAGCATGTAGAGGCAAAACACTCTAACATCTTTGTATTGTTTATGAGATATAAGATATTGATTGAGAGAAACTCATTCTGCCTAGGATATAGATTGCCAGAAATAGCAACACTCTAATCCTAACAACAAGGAAAAGCTCTCTGAAGATATCAGAGGTCTAAGGTCATCAGACAACTAAGGACCCTAAAGTTTAAGATCCTCCAAGAAGATACAGGGCCTGCATCCTGGCTGACATGTGGCAATGTATAGAAGAAAAACAGAAATCATATGAAGATGAAAAGTACCAACTAATCTATCCTTTTTTTTTTTTACATATTGCTAGAGGTTAAATATGAGCTAGAATGAAAACATAGAAACTATGGCACCATAGACATAGGAAAAGTTAATATTCACTTGTAAGACTTCTTCCACAAACTTCTACAAAGGTCATGTAAGAGACTGGCTATATATATAGGCAGGAGACTGAAGAAGTCTTCTCTTGGTGATTTCATTCTGGAAGATGGATGGAGCCATTGATTCAAGCAATGGATGAGCCCCTGCCCAGTGACATCATTTCTAAAGAGGGAAAGTGTTCTGGTACTGGGGAGTGGCTGCAAACCTTATTGTGAACTATGGACTTTTGATGATGAAAAAAGAAAACAAAAAATGCTTATCAGTACTGTAACTGCATCATGTATCCACTCAAAATTCCTGCATGAAAGAGATCATGTTCACACAAAGGATAACTATCTTAAAAAGATGTTGTTTTTCATGCACACAGACACAAACATTCTCACTTACCAAGCCCAAGTGGACTGTGCTCAATTCTACATGCAAAGAAGAAAATACAAGGAATAAGAAAAACGCAAGGTCACTGTCTGTGCTGGTGTTATAATTTTTATCAAGTACTCCTAGATTTTGATGCATTCTAGAACTAAACTTTTATAGTGAGAACATATGTCTATGGCTACCAGGAATAATTATCGTTATTTAGTCACTCAGCTGTGTCTGACTCTTTTGAGACTCCATGGAATGTAAACTGAGAGCCTCCTCTGTTCACTGGATTTCTCAGGCAAGAATACTGGATTGGGTTGCCATTTCCTTCTCCAGATGATATTCCTGACTCAGGGATCAAACTTGTATCTCCTGCAATGGCAGGTGGATTCTTTACCACTGAGCCACCAAGGAAGCTCATTTGGAATAATAAGCATATTTTTAGTTTCCTGTTCATGAAGTTTTGGAAAGGAAAGGACTAGGATAATGGAAGAGGAAAGTCATCTCCCAGTTCCCAATGCAAAAAGTTCTTTTCTTTGCTCTTATGGTCAAACCCAGGTCTCCTGCATTGCAGGCAGATTCTTTACCATCTGAGCCACCAGGGAAGCCTATAACCATATTACCATTTATATATCCTCTGAAATAGATCTTCTTCCAAATAGCTTTGCATCTCTTATTAGTAATTGTATATCTGATAATACACAACAGGGTACTTGCAAGCACAAGGCACTTATGAAGTATTTTTGAGTTCGGCATTGGACAAAATTTAAAATGAATTAATGGCATAAGAAATTACATATTATCTATGAAAGACAAAGTAATTTTTGTCTATTTTCAAATAATTGAGATAATTGTGCATCTCTTTTCATTCATTTGTAGTTTTTCCCTACTTTTTAATTGACAAATTCAATATTCCCTTCCCAGTCTGATTAAAATTTTGCTAGTACAAATGGATAAAACAATATATTGAAACATATTATTGCCATAAAAGGAAATGTGTTAGTTTCTCTTAATAACTGAATTTTTCTTACAATTCATATTCATTGAATAAGATCATAGCATTTTTACTGACTCAGTCAAGTTTCCAGAAAATAAATGGTCACTGAAAATGTCAGTCAAATCAGTTGCTGTTTAAATTGATGAGTCACTTCTGCTAAAATGAACATTCTATTGCACAATTATTCATAGGAATACCTTTGTAGCCATAAAAGAACTAAGTTAAAGCCAAAAAAATATTTCTAACTCTAATAATGAATAGCTTTTCCTATATGAGTGTGATGTTCTATTTATAATCAAATCTGTTAAGATGTTAATTAGTTCCTTGTTTTCTCAGCTAGTCGATGCATAATAGAGTACAACTTAATTCCCCGGCTTCTTTCAAGATAACTGTCAATATTATTCTAAGAAATTTGACTGAAGTAATAAGTAATACATGGAATTTGAAATTAAAGTTTTTTAAAAAACTCTACCTAACAAATACAGTTACTATGCCTTTGTTAAATCAGTATTGTAGGAACGGAAATCTACACTTGTGTAAACTGATGATTCTCCAGAGAAATGACCTAAGATGTCAAGAGAAACATTAGAGAATTCAAGTTCTCAAGGAAAATGTCCCTGTGATTGCTCTCCCATTGAGGCCCTTGCTCAACTTTCTCACTTGAAGCAGCTTGTAAAAAATGCTGACAGGAAAAAAGTTATCGATTCTGGAATTCAGACCATCTAAAGAATTTGTTTTTGATACAACCATGAGGAGGAGAAAGTCCATGGTATGAGTGGGTGAGTAGACACTAGCAGTGAGTGTGTGACTTACCAGAACTTTTATAGTGTTCCTCCAAGTTTTCTCATGAAACAAATTATGACGGCTTTACCCCAGTGGAAGAAGATAAAATTGTGGAATAAAGACTTGCTTTATCTATAACCAGGCATCCACTTTTCACCTACAATTCAAAGTGACAGGATAGAATTTGTGGAATCTCCTGACCGTTCTAGCTCCCTAAGGGAGTGCAGAAAGAAACATTCCTCCTTCCAACCAATAATACCCACTATAATTCAGGGCAAATTTAAAAACTCCTAGCTCTAGAGCCTCAATTTTTCATATGTTAGCTCTGTTTTGTTTTAATGTTCCTTATATATCACTTTCCATTATGCTCATTAGAAATGTGAAGAAAAACAAATGTATATCAGAAATAGTTAAATATTTTAGACAGGACTCCCTAGCTTGGTTTTTAGCACATCTTCTTAAAGCATAGTCTTTCTTGAGATCCTTTGTAAAATGTGTGTTACTTTTAGCATGTTAGATGCTGTATGTTTAAAGAATTTGATTTTAATGGAAAAAAATGTTTTGCTGATTTCTATAAGCAATTTAGGTCAAAACTTTAATTTTATTTGTTTAGCCAACAAATACTTATTAAACATGAACAATGAACCACACAGTACTCTAATTTAGAACAGTGTCCTGTCCCAAGGAACTATATTACTGTATAAAAAATAAGTAAAGACACAATTATAACACAGTGTAATAAAAGCTATTATCCTTACAGTGAAATACTATTCAGAGTAAACTATAGATAACTATTTCAATGAAATATGAAAAATTAAATCATGGGTGTTGAGTAAATGTACTCACATAGGTCATAAGAATTCAATTAAATCTTAAAGGATAAATGATAATTCACATTAAGAAGACTTAGAAATATCACAGAGAAAAACAACTCCTAAGGAGAGTAAATATATTATTGATAAATAGATACGTGGAAGGGAAAGCACAAAGAGCTAGATGTGCAACTCTAAGGTCATATAGTGAACAGTTCACTGGTTACTCACTAAGTGATTTTGTTTACTTGAAAGCCCATGCACTTCTCATTGAGCCCTTGGATTCCTGCTTTTGAATGTATTTTTTATGGGAATATAAGAAAAGAAACAGGTATGATGCTGGATATAAAAGTTCATATTAGAAAAAAATGGTTTGCATTTATTTTGTAGAAAATATGAATTAATGATCATTTTCATGCAATAAAATGACATAACTGGCATCTGATAAGTTATTGCTATAAATATTTAAGATAGATGAAAAGGGAGCAAATGAGAAAAGTGGAAACAGTGACACATTTTATTTTCTTGGGCTCCAAAATCGCTATGTATAGTAACTGCAGCCACAAAATTAAAAGACACTTGGCTCCTTGGAAGAAAAGCTATGAGAAACCTAGACAGTGTATTAAAAAGCAGAGATATCACTTTGCCAAAAAGGTCTGTATAGTCAAATCTATGTATTTTCCAGCAGTCATGTAGAGATGTGAGAGTTGGACCATAAAGAAAGCTGATGCCAAAGATTGAAGTTTTTGAATTGTGGTGCTGGAGAAGACTTTTGAGAGTCCCTTGGAATGCAAGGAGATCAAACCAGTCAATTATAAAGGAAATCAATCCTGAATATTCATTGGTAGGACTGAGGCTGAAGGTCCAATGCTTTGGCGACCTGATGCAAAGAACCAACTCATTGTAAAAGATCGTGATGCTGGGGAAGATTGAGAGAAGAAAGAGAAGGGGATGGCGAAGATGATATGGTTGGATGGCATCACTGATTCCATGGACATGAGTTTGAGTATACTCTGGGAAATAGTGAAGGACAGGGAAGCCTGGAATGCTGCAACCCATGGGGTTGAAAAGAGTCAGAAACAACAACTGAACAACAACAACAATAGTAAATATTTAAGACAGAGGAAAAGTGAGCAAAATCAGAATTTAAAAGATAAGATGCTGACATCTATACAGAGGATTGTGTTCCTTATAGAAAGCAGATATTGAATTTTCCTGGTTTCAAAAAGTGAAAGTGAAGTAACTCAGTCATGTCCGATTCTTTGTGACCCCATGGACTTTAGCCTACCAGGCTCCTCTGTCCATGGGATTTTCCAGGCAATAGTCCTGGAGTGGATTGCCATTTCCTTCTCCAAGGGATCTTCACAACCAGGGATCGAACCCCAGTCTCCCGCTTTGTAGACAGACGCTTTACTGTATGGGCCACCAGGGAAGTTCATGAGCACCTGGTTTCAGAGGTGCAAGTGAAAAGACTTAGACATCTATTGACTTTAAGAAGATGAAATAATGTAAAATATTTTACACAAGTCTTTGTTTTGGCCTATACTGTTTTATCACATGGGAAATTCAACATTCAAATTGTATCTCTTCTCTAAAGCTGCTGCTGATCACTTAGGTCCCAATAATGATTGCCGGGAGAAATATCAATAACCTCAGATATGCAGATGACACCACCCTTATGGCAGAAAGTGAAGAGGAGCTAAAAAGCCTCTTGATGAAAGTAAAAGAGGAGAGTGAAAAAGTTGGCTTAAAGCTCAACATTCAGAAAACTAAGATGATGGCATCTGGTCCCATCACTTCATGGCAAATAGATGGGGAAACACTAGAAACAGTGTCAGACTTTATTTTGGGGGGCTCCAAAATCACTGCAGGTGGTGACTGCAACCATAAAATTAAAAGACGCTTACTCCTTGGAAGAAAAGTTATAACCAACCTAGATAGTATATTCAAAAGCAGAGACATTACTTGCCAGCTAAGGTTCATCTAGTCAAGGCTATGGTTTTCCCTGTGGTCATGTATGGATGTGAGAGTTGGACTGGGAAGAAGGCTGAGCACCGAAGAATTGATGCTTTTGAACTGTGGTGTTGGAGAAGACTCCTGAGAGTCCCTTGGACTGCAAGGAGATCCAACCAGTCCATTCTGAAGGAGATCAACCCTGGGATTTCTTTGGAACGAATGATGCTAAAGCTGAAGCTCCAGTACTTTGGCCACCTCATGTGAAGAGTTGACTCATTGGAAAAGACTCTGATGCTGGGAGGGATTTGGGGAGGGAGAAGAAGGGGACGACCGAGGATGAGATGGCTGGATGGCATCACGGACTCAATGGACGTGAGTCTGAGTGAACTCCGGGAGATGGTGATGGACAGGGAGGCCTGGCGTACTCCGATTCATGGGGTCGCAAAGAGTCAGACACGACTGAGCGACTGAACTGAACTGAACTGAACTGAATAAGTAATGGGGAGTTGCTTTACAAGAAACATTTCTTCTCTACAGCACTTTTGCCAGAGCTCTTCTGATTCCTTAAAGATGGATATTTTTGTGATGTTCAGCTTTTTAATCCTATAATTGAGCATACTGCATAGAAAATACAGTATATCAAGTTTTGTCATAGATGAAATTTATTTCAGTAAATGAAAAATTTCAAGAATGAATGACTCTAAAAATTAAATGTGTGATGATCTAACCTACGATATGAAGAGAAGTATGTTGTGGGGGACAGAGGTATTTTCTTTTGCCTTTCATGAATATTTTGGAATACTAAGTAAAGGTTTGAAATAGGCAATTGTGATGCCACTTAGGATGTTTAGAAATGTTCAGAATGAAACTACATATTTAGAAATCACCAACCCAAAGATAATATTTAAAGCCATGATGATTAAATGGAATAACTAACGAAGAATATGTACATAAACAAAAATAGAAGATCTTTAGGAGAAACTTCATCAAAATCAATACAATGAGATGGACACAATAGAAATCCAGTGACTTAGAATAATGAATAGCAGTAACTAAAGACAAAGAGGCATATTTTGTCTAAGAATATTGTAAGAGAAAACAGGAGGGAAAAGGGATTCAAAAAAGAACATGTTTTGTTATATTAAGCCTTAGGGACAGTATATACATACATAAAATTATATATTTTTTGCAGTTATCAGAGATGAGTGGAAGATTCAAGAAAATAGGATTAAAGCACAATCAGATCAGTTTAGTCACTCAGTTGGGTGTGACACTTTGTGACCCCATGGACTGCGGCACACCAGTCACTCAGTTGGGTGTGACACTTTGTGACCCCATGGACTGCAGCACACCAGGCTTTGTCCATCACCAACTCCCAGAGCTTGATCAGACTCATGTCCATCAAGTTGGCGATACCATCCAGCCATCTCATCCTCTGTTGTCCCCTTCTGCTCCCGCGTTCAATCTTTCCCAGTATCAGGGTCTTTTCCAACGAGTCAGTTCTTCACGTCAGGTGGCCAAAGTATTGGAGCTTCAGCTTCAGTATCAGTCCTTCTAGTGAATATTCAGGACTGATTTCCCTGAGGATTGACTGATTTGACCTCCTTGCAGTCCAAGGGAGTTTCAAGAGTCTTCTCCAAACCACAGTTCAAAAGCATCAATTCTTTTGCAGTCAGCTTTCTATTTGGTCCAATGCTCACATCCATACTTGACTACTGGAAAAAACCATAGCTTTGACTAAATGGACCTTTGTTGGCAAAGTAATGTCTCTGTTTTTAAAGCACAATAAGATGTAATAAATTTTAAATGATGATAGCCAAAAAATTAGAAGACAAATTTTTCCAATTAGATGCATCATAAAAGCTATTGCCCTAAAGATATATTAGTAGGATTATTGTGTGAGATAACCAAGAGTTGTCCAACTAAAGCTGGAGGTTTAAGCTGAGAGAGCACCTGAAGGAAAGAACAGGTATAAGAAAGAATATGTTTCAGAACTTACAAGTGTTCAAAATAAATGGATCATTGACTCTAAGAGAGGAAGCTGAAACTGAAATGGAAGCCCTGCTATGAACAACTGTCTATTCTATGTAAGGATTTTTGTCTTAGTTCTAAGAGTTTTAAGGAAACATTGACAGATTTTAAGCAGAGAAGGTACATGGTCAGATTTACATTTTATAAATACCACTATGACATAAGCATGACAACTGAAAAAATGGAAGGCAGGAAGCATCTTTAGGAAGCTGACTCTTCTCCCAAGATATGAAATCATGAAGTTCAGAACTGAGATTGTCAGTATATGGAAACAATGTCAGCCCATGGAGCTGCAAATGAGAAAGAAAACTGAGATTTTAGGGGTCTGTATAGAGCCCCTGGCATGTCTCAATATCTCAGAGCTCTAAGATTTTGAATAAAACTGTGAGTCTTCTGCAAATAACTCTTATACTTTTAAGAAATAGATTTTGGCTTGCTGTTCATCCCTGGCCAGGAATCTAAAATTTTGCAAACTAGTCTGTTCTTTATGAACTGGGTATTATCTGATACAGAAAGTCATAAATATGGAATGTGCAGCAACATTCCACCAAGTGGAAACAACATATACAAACAGTCCTCACTCTGCACAACTCCAATATACACAAAATTTAGTTGCTATGCTTTAGTTAAGTCCTGGTCTCCCAAAAGCACAGCTCAAATTTCAAGTCCTATGGTATATTAGCTTTGAGTAATTGTATGAAATATAATCTTTACTGCCATCTCTGCAACCCACAAATCACTGTGTAAATAATGTGTGCATTATGGTCAGTGACCAATCATGTCACTTTTTAAAAAGTTCGATGACTGGATACTCCATGTCCGTTACTCAGTTCATGTTCATACATGAAAGAAAGTAGTCTCCTTGCAACCAGTAACAAAGCTATGTGATCACAGACAGAAATTGGTAATTAAAAAAGATAGTTTCCCAACAAAGATGAAAGTGACAGAAAGTAAAGGAAAATTATATTGCTAAAAATAAAGTCAGAGTGGGACTTAGATGGCGCTGTAAAAAATATCTAATGTTGACACTGCTGGCATTGGAAAAACTCTACCTATCTGGAACTTGGAGAAAGTGAAATAACTGACATAAATGAAAAACTGATGAAAAGGATGATGATGTCCATGGGGAAGCTCTACATTAAAGGGATTTTCATAGATAACTCATGATACTGAAAGTGCACAGGTGCTTGAGGAACATTTGAGCTGACTACCAGTGCTCCCACAGAAGTGGCCCTTGATGCAGTTTGGGCAATCAATGAACTTTGATCTGTGGACTCTATATAGAAAAACCTAAACACTCCACACAAAACTACTAGAGCTGATAAATGAATTCAACAAAATTGAGCAAGATACAAGATGAATACTCAGAAATTTGTTGCATTTCTGTAACAATGAAATAGAGAAAATTTAAAAATCTGTTGCATTTCTTTAAAAATAAAATATTTGAAAGTTTAAAAAACACCTTGTTTAAAATTTCATCAAAAAATCCCAAGGAATAATCCTAATGAATGAGGTGAAGACTTTTATTCTGAGAAGTATAAAACATTAATAAAGGAAATCAAAGATGATTGAGGAAATGGAAAGATATCACATGTTCTTGCATTGGGAGAATGGATCTTGTTAAAATGGTCATACTATTCAAAGCACTTTACAGATTTAATACAATTTTTATCAAATTACCCATGGCATTCTTCAGAGAACTAAAACAAGTAATCCTAAACTTTATAAGGAACCAAAAAAGACCTAGAATTGCCAAGGCAATCCTGAGGAAAAAGAACACAACTGAAGGTTTAACCCTTCCAGACTTCAGACAATACTACAAAGCAATAGTAATCAAAACAGCATTAAAGATTTTAAAATTTAAAAAATAAAAAACTAAAAAAAAAAAACAGCATGGCGTTGACAGGACATATAGATCAACTGAACAGCATAGAGAGCACAGAAATAAACCTATACACTTATGGTCAATTAATCTTTGGCAAAGGCAAAAATATACAATGGAGAAAAGATAGCCTGTCTCTTCAGGAGGTAGTGTTGGGAAAGCTGGATGGCTCTATGCAAATCAATAAAGTTAGAATACTCCCTCACATCATACAAAACAATAAACTCAAAATGGCTTAAATACCTAAACATACGATATGATATCATAAAACTCCTAAAAGACTACACAGGCAAAACACTCTCTGACATAAACTGTAGCAATATTTTCTTAACTCAGACACTCAAGGATAGAGAAACAAAAGCAAAAAAAAAAAAAGAGAGATCTAATAAAACATAAAATTTTGCACAGTAAAGGAAATCATAAACAAAATGAAAAGACAACCTATGGCCTGTGAGAAAATACTTGCAGACTATGTGACTGGCAAGGAATTAATTTCCAAAATATACAAAAAGCTTGGAATTTTTAAAAATAAAAAAATTGCATAAGACCTAAATAGACTTTCCTCCAAAAAAGACATACAGATAGCCAACAGACACATGAGAAGATGCTCAACATTGTTAATTATTACAGAAATAAAAATCAAAATTACAAGTAAGTATCACCTCAAATCAGTCAGCAAGGCCATTATCAAAAAGTCTACAAATAATAAAAGCTGGAGAAGATTCAGAAGAAAAGGAAACTCCCCTACATTTTTGGTGGGAGTGTAAGTTGGTGCAGCTCCTATGGAAAACAGTATAAGTTTCCTTAAAAATTAAAAATAGTTTTGCTAAATGATCAAGCAATCCTACTCCTGGGCATATGTCCAGAAAAGATGATAACTTCAACTTGAAACAACATTTGCATCCCACTGTTCATAGCATTACTATTTATAATAACCAAGACATGGAAGCAACCTCAGTGACAATCAACAAATGAATGGATAAATAAGATGTAATGAAACATCACTGGACTGTTGGTGGGAATGTAAACTGGAAAAGCCACTATGGAGAATAGAATGGAGATTCCTTAAAAAACTAAAAATTGAGTTACCACATGATCCAGGAATCCCATTCCTGGGCATATATCTGGAGAAAAGACTAATACACAAAGATACATGCACTCTAAAGTTCATAGCAGTATTATTTTGAATAGCTTAAACATGGAAGCAACCTAAATGTCCATTGACAGATGAATGTATAAAGAAGTGGAGCATGTATACATGGAATACTACTCAATCATAAAAATAAATGAACTAATGCTATTTGCAGCAACATGGATGGACCTGGAAATTATCATACTATGTGACATAAGTCAGAGAAAGGCAAATATTGTATGATATTATATATATATATATATATATATATATGGAATTTTTAAAAATAATGCAAATGAATTTTTTTGCAAAACAGAAACAGACTCACAGACTGAGAAAATAAATTTAGTATTACCAAAAGGGGAAAGGGAGGGAAGGATAACTTACAAGTTTAGGATCAACAGATACATACTACTATATATAGAATAGACAGCCGCAAGGTCCACCTGTACTTTGCTGTACATCTGAAACTAAACTAGTACTGTAGATTAACTATAATTCAGTAAAGATTTTTTAAATTTTAAAAAGTGCACAGGATAAAGTTTTGGGAGCTCATACAAATTGAAAAAGAAGTATGACAATTCACCCTTGTATTACAAAGATGCTCACTCTATATTTGAAGTTACACAGCATTAAGGAGAATTTCAAATATTTTTTGGTGAGATTTTGCAAAGAAATAAAACACTCTAATTTTCAATGCTTCTAATGTTTTAACCTATCAATACACTGTATTAATTACATATTAGTTCTACAACTTTTTTAGGAGCCTGCACTTTTCTAATCAACAATAGAGAGTTTACCATATTCTAACAAAAAATTAAAGGTCACAGGATAATCAAAACTTCAAGTTGATAATATCTGCTTGAAAAGTTATGATTATGTGATCTTTATATTTCTTCATTTAAATTTGTAAAATATTTTAAAATTTTAAAACATTAAATTAAAAATTTTAAAAATTCAGCTTGTAGTCATTTTTATAAGCTTGTACTACCATGTAAAGATAGCTAAGGATACAGAGCCTTCAGGAGTAAAGATTTTGTCACCCCACCACGTAAATAACTCTGAGCAGCTGAACTGTTGACTAAAGGCAAAAGAATCATAGATAGAAAGTGGAAATGTAAATAGCAATTATGGCTTCATGTTGAGTTCAGAAATGGGAACTGTAGGTAGTGTATACATGCATTAACCAATTATTCCTTCTACTCCTTTCCCCTATTTTTTATTTTCATAAAGTAAGTGTTGTTGTTGGTTATCTTTACACAGTGGCATTACAAAATAGATGGAACTGAAAGGAAAATTAACATCAATCAGAGCTGAATATGGGGGTAAATGAATTTTGTGTTTAGCCTATGAAGAAGGAGACGGTATATTATACAAGTATTAAAAGGAAAAATAACGTCATTGTTACATCATGACACCTTGAATATGAAGAGAAAAAAGTGATATGATTTTTAAAAAAGTAACATTAGCAGATGCTGAGTTCAGTTCAGTTGCTCAGTCATGTCCGACTCTTTGCGACCTCATGAATCGCAGCACACCAGGCCTCCCTGTCCATCACCAACTCCTGGAGTCAGTGATGCCATCCAACCATCTCATCCTCTGTCGTCTCCTTCTCCTCCCACCCTCAATCTTTCCTAGCATCAGGATCTTTTCAAATGAGTCAGCTCTTTGCATAAGGTGGCCAAAGTATTGGAGTTTTAGCTTCAACATCAGTCCTTCCAATGAACACCCAGGACTGATCTCCTTTAGGATGGACTGAGAAAGACTTCTTGTTTCTCCTTGCAGTTCAAGGGACTCTCAAGAGTCTTGTCCAACACCACAGTTCAAAAGCATCAATTCTTCAGCACTCAGCTTTCTTTAGAGTCCAACTCTCATATCCATACATGACCACTGGAAAAACCATAGCCTTGACTAGATGGACCTCTGTTGACAAAGTAATGTCTCTGCTTTTTAATATGCTCTCTAGGTTGGTCATAACTTTCCTTCCAAGGAGTAAGTGTCTTTTAATTTCATAGCTGCAGTCATCATCTGCAGTGATTTTGGAGCCCAAAAAATAAAGTCTGACACTGTTTCCCCTGTTTCACCATCTATTTCCCATGAAGTGATGGGACCAGATGCCATGATCTTTGTTTTCTGAATGTTGAGCTTTAAGCCAACTTTTTCATTCTCCTCTTTCATTTTCATCAAGAGGCTTTTTAGCTCCTCTTCACTTTCTGCCATAAGGGTGGTGTCATCTGCATATCTGAGGTTATTGATATTTCTCCTGTCAATCTTGATTCCAGCTTGTGCTTCTTCCAGCACAACATTTCTCATGATGTACTATGCATACAATATAGATGCTGAGTAACTGTGGGTAATTGTGTGGGTAATCTGGCTCTCTGTTACCAACTTTCTGATCCTGGTTATTCTATGAAAATATTTGCCTGGGATGGGAATGCACAGTAGTATTTTTTTCCTTAAACATCTAAGTGACTACACCTTCCTTTTACCCACTGAACTTTTCCAAACAATTAAGATTCTGTTTTCCCAGCTTCTCTGAATCTCAGTCCTCTGGACATCAGTCAGAATCCTGGGGGTGGCACAGGGCAGTCTGAATGTTTGGGTAAAGCCTTAAGCCACCAGGGGCTTCCCAGGTTGCGCTAGTGGTAAAGAACCCAACATGTCTGCAAATGCAGGAGACTTAAAAGATGCGGGTTCAATTCATGGTCTGGAAGGTCTCCTGATGGAAGGCATTGTAACCCACTCCAGTAAACCTGACTGCAGAATCCCATGGACAGAGGAGGCTGAGGGCTACAATCCATAGGGTCACAAAGAGTCGGACACAACTGAAGCGACTTCTCATGTACTCATGAGGCCACCAGAAGCAGCCAGGGTCAGGGCAGTCAACTCCATATCTGACCTGCCCCTGTCACAGTGAGCTGGCCCACCACTTCCCTTCTGAGGTGCTGGGCGTGGAGATCTCACACACCATGGGGAAGCCGGACCTGCCGGTCCAAGAACCATAAACCGTGCCTATGCACCCACTGGCCCACTTGCCCTCTGGCCACCAGGCACTTATAATCACTGCATTCACTGCTTCTGCACAGCACTTCCTGCCAGAGTCCAGCCCTGGTGGATCCAGGGTGATTTGAAGGTGGGGACAGAGTAGGCATCCTTGGAAAAATCCATATTTAATTACAGATATATAGAGAGATTAGAAATGAAGAGTGTAGTAGGAAAATTAGTGGAGAAAAAAGAGGCTGAATAACTTGGTTTACATGGAATAGCATCCATGCTTCAGATGGGAATTCAGCCAGAAAAACGGGGAGCAAGAAACAACATGGAGGAATCAGTCTTTCCAGAAACTGATCCAATTTCTTTATTTTTGGGTTTGATTATATACCTTTTGTTACACATAGGGATGAATACAGAGTCACGTGGAGGTCAGCAGTCCTGACCTTTATCAAAATCAGGTGCTTCACATAAAAAGGTCTTAGGGATTTTACATCATCTTCTGGCCATGAGACCTGCTGACATTTTATGATCCTTTCTTTCTGATAACCAAAAAACTTATTTCTTCCAAGGGTGTTTTTTCTTAAACCAGCCACCACCCTCCAAATAAAGTTACATTCCTATAGGGTGACAGTGTAGTGAGTTACAATCAAGAAAGGAATTTATTTAACCCAAGGTTAATATGATTAATCTTAAAGGTTAAACTTACTTCTCCTATATGCTTAAAGGTTAATACCTGTTTCTCCTATATGTTAGTTATATTCATTATACGGACAGGGAATATGGAGATTTAGCAGAAAACATCAGCCCAACAAATGAAAAATGCTTTCACCAATGCTCCCCTTAAGATCTATTTAGTTTAAGATAGTGATAGTTACATTTTTACATAGCAAGGACACAGTGATTTATAACAAACTACAGTGATCTATTACAAAAGAGAAAATTCATTAAGTCAAAAAGTCTAGTATTGCTAACTTAAAACTACTATATTTCCTTTTCTATATTCCAAATACATTGATTAATATATTCCCAGGTGCCTAAGGATTTGGAGGCCTGGCAGCAATCATTGACTCAACAATAAGAAGAGCCCTATGCTAATTCAGTTCAGTTCAGTTCAGTTCAGTCCAGTCACTCAGTCGTGTCCCCATGAATGGCAGCACGCCAGGCCTCCCTGTCCATCACCAACTCCCGGAGTTCACTCAGACTCACGTCCATCGAGTCCGTGATGCCATCCAGCCATCTCATCCCCTGTCGTCCCCTTCTCCTCCTGTCCCCAATCCCTCCCAGCATCAGAGTCTTTTCCAATGAGTCAACTCTTCGCATGAGGTGGCCAAAGTACTGGAGCTTCAGCTTTAGCATCATTCCTTTCAAAGAAATCCCAGGGTTGATCTCCTTCAGAATGGACTGGTTGGATCTCCTTGCAGTCCAAGGGACTCTCAAGAGTCTTCTCCAACACCACAGTTCAAAAGCATCAATTCTTCGGTGCTCAGCCTTCTTCACAGTCCAACTCTCACATCCATACATGACCACAGGAAAAACCAAAGCCTTGACTAGATGGACCTTAGTTGGCAAGTAATGTCTCTACTTTTGAATATACTGTCTAGATTGGTCATAACTTTCTTCCAAGGAGTAAGCGTCTTATAATTTCATGGCTGCAGTCACCATCTGCAGTGATTCTGGAGCCCAAAAAAATCTGACACTGTTTCCACTGTTTCCCCATCTATTTCCCATGAAGTGATGGGATCAGATGCCATGATCTTACTTTTCTGAATGTTGAGCTTTAAGCCAACTTTCTCACTCTCCTCTTTCACTTTCATCAAAAGGCTTTTTAGCTCCTCTTCACTTTCTGCCATAAGGGTGGTGTCATCTGCATATCTGAGGTTATTGATATTTCTCCCAGCAATCTTGATTCCAGCTTGTGTTTCTTCCAGTCCAGCGTTTCTCATGATGTACTCTGCATTTAAGTTAAATAAACAGGGTGACAATATACAGCCTTGACGTACTCCTTTTCCTATTTGGAACCGGTCTGTTGTTCCATGTCCAGTTCTAACTGTTGCTTCCTGACCTGCAGACAGATTTCTCAAGAGGCAGGTTAGGTGGTCTGGTATTCCCATCTCTTTCAGAATTTTCCAGTTTATTGTGATCCACACAATCAAAGGCTTTGGCATAGCCAATAAAGCAAAAATAGATGTTTTTCTGGAACTCTCTTGCTTTTTCCATGGTCCAGCGGATTTTGGCCATTTGATCCCTGGTTCCTTTGCCTTTTCTAAAACCAGCTTGAACATCACGGAGTTCATGGTTCACATATTGCTGAAGCCTGGCTTGGAGAATTTTGAGCATTGCTTTACAAGCATGTGAGATGAGTGCAATTGTGTGGTAGTTTGAGCACTCTTTGACATTGCCTTTCTTTGGAATTGGAATGAAAACTGACCTTTTCCAGTCCTGTGGCCACTGCTGAGTTTTCCAAATTTGATGGCATATTGAGTGCATCGTTTTCATAGCATCATCTTTCAGGATTTGAAACAGCTCAGCTGGAATTCCATCACCTCCACTAGCTTTGTTCATAGTGATGCTTTCTAAGGCCCACTTGACTTCACATTCCAAGATGTCTGGCTCTAGATTAGTGATTACATCATCATGATTATCTGGGTCGTGATGATGTTTTTTGTACAGTTCTTCTGTGTATTCTTGCCACCTCTTCTTAATATCTTCTGCTTCTGTTAGGTCCATACCATTTCTGTCCTTTATCAAGCCCATCTTTTCATGAAATGTTCCCATGGTATCTCTAATTTTCTTGAAGAGATCTCTAGTCTTTCCCATTCTGTTCTTTTCCTCTATTTCTTTGCATTGATCACTGAAGAAGGCTTTCTTATCTCTTCTTACTATTCTTTGGAACTTTGTATTCAGATGCTTATATCGTTCCTTTTCTCCTATGCTTTTCACCTTTCTTCTTTTCACAGCTATTTGTAAGGCCTCCACAGACAGCCATTTTGCTCTTTTGCATTTCTTTTCCATGGGGATGGTCTTGATCCCTGTCTCTTGTACAATGTCACGAACCTCATTCCATAGTTCATCAGGCACTCTATCTATCAGATCTAGACCCTTAAATCTATTTCTCACTTCCACTGTATAATCATAAGGGATTTGATTTAGGTCATACCTGAATGGTCTAGCGCTTTTCCCTACTTTCTTCAATTTAAGTCTGAATTTGGTAATAAGGAGTTCATGATCTGAGCCACAGTCAGCTCCTGGTCTTGTTTTTGTTGACTGTATAGAGCTTCTCCATCTTTGGCTGCAAAGAATACAATCAGCCTGATTTTGGTGTTGACCATCTGGTGATGTCCATGTGTAGAGTCTTCTCTTGTGTTGTTGGAAGAGGGTGTTTGCTATGACCAGTGCATTTTCTTGGCAAAACTCTATTAGTCTTTGCCCTGCTTCATTCCCCAGCAGCCCGCACTTAGTGAGCCGGCTCTGGCAGCCACCCACACTTAGTGAGCTGGCTCTCAAAGCCGCCAGCGTTCCTATGCTAATTAAGACTTTCAAAATACTCCAGAACTCTCTGTGCTGTTTATGGTTGAGAGGTAGTAAACAGTCATGTGCCTAGTGGCAGGAGTATGGATAATCCTGTCACACAAGCTAGTCTGTTAGGAGAGAGGTTTGACCTGAAACACCCTTGCCACACCCAGGGCAGGGAATTAACAGTAATTACTGGTGCAACAAATGAAAAAACCCTTCAACAATATAATTCCTAACCAACCCACTATACTGACAATTTCCCAAAAGAATTTGCCTTTAGTAAATCTAAAACATCTCGTGCCTCTCAGGTTGGGAGGCTATAAACAATCACATGTGGCCGAACGAACCTATACAGGCGGGCTAGACAGCCTTCAGAGGAGTCCGTAAGCTGAAACACTCTTGTCATGCCCAGGAATTTTTATTGACTTTGAGCTGCATGTTAACTCCTTCTCTGAGAGAAATGGTTATGGGGGAGAACCCCCCGTAAAGTCAGAGGTGTAGGTGAGAGCATAAAACAGACTCTGGTTTTGCGGTTAGATGCTCGGGAACACGGGGTTTCCTGAGGCTTGATCACGCCTTTGCGTATGCCAAGCCTCCTTCCTCATGACCTTTGCCATGGGCGGAGTTCCTCATGCTGGCCCCTGGCAACTCCCCTCAACTCCTGGCACATTCCACTGACACCTGCTAGTCTGTCAGACAAGCACGCTTGTTGCTGGGAGAGGAAGGAAGGAAATCGTCCCCAGAAAGTGCACTATCAGGTTCCTTGGCCCCCAAGGTGCTGGTGAGGGGCGGAGCCAGCTCCATTCCCAGCAAGTCGGTTTAAGTGAGCCCTAGCTGTCCTGACCCTCACTGTTCTCAGACGATTTCCTAACCTGTTGACATCTGACATCAGGGGAGGACAGCACCTCCACGCTGTGCATCTAACAGGCGTGAAGACCAGAACTTTGCAGGCAGCCTGGGTCTTGGCTCAGAGAACCTAGAGCTGAGTGCGGCTGACCCAGGTACGGCCCACAGAATTCAGACAAGCTCCAGGAAGCCTGACATGGTGTACTGGCTGACAACACTTCAGGCTGTGTATCATGTTGTTCAGTTTTGCATCTGCACATTAAAGGGACTATAATATAACAAGGATGGAATAGCTGCTAGAATCACCACTCTTTCCTCTTTCTCCTGCCTTCTTGAACTGCCCCCAAAGAAACCAAAAACATTACTGCCTTTAAGTAATCAATCTGAAAATAGTCCCCTCCATATTATGTGAAGAATTTCCAATATAATTGAAATAAATGTTTAGAAATTTGAAAGGCTTGACAAGACCATAGCAGAGGAGAGAAAAATAGGGTTGTCCTTCCAAACAAAATGATCGCTCCATATAATAGTTGATCTTGGAAACTGGTACAGCTGACTGTCTATCAGCTTTTGAATACTTTCCGTTTAATAATAGTAATAATAATTAAGAGATTCACCATGTTTCAAGCACATAATTTAATCAACATTTAATCATTTAGCAACAGGACAAAAGTATAATTATTATCATTAGTATTATTACTATTATTGCTATTTGCCTTCTACACATGAAGCAACTGAAGCCAGAGAGATGAGGAAACTTGCCTAATACCAATACCATGTGCTGTAGGTAACAGAGTCAGAATTGTAACACTTGTAGTCTTGCTTCAGTGCCTCCTTCCTAACAGCCCCTCTATAGCTGCATAAGTAGCAGCATTCGGGAAGATTACACAGCATCCAATCTTGATTTTGATTTATGATTCAAACTCCATTCCCTAGTGTTGACAGTTAAATAGAGTATAAAATATAAACCTTGCTCTTTTGCACATTATTAGTAAACCAAAGGACAGAATTTGACTGTGATATCTTTGGTTTTCCTCAATTGTCTAAATGACTTCAGAATAAACCAAGCACATATTGACTCACTGGAAGAGATCAATAGCAACTGTACAGTGGAAATTACACCATTCAACAATCCATGTAACATCAATATCTGCAAAAGAGTTAAACAATACAGTAACTGCCTCAGAAATGTCCTGCTGCCACCCTAGAACTGCTCTTTAGCCAAATCAACTGGGAACACAGAGTCAGCAGAGATGGCAAACAGCTTCAGTGGTCTCTGTCAGCAGATGATTTCATTAGATGATGTGCTAATGACACACACAGCACAATTAAGAAAATAAATATCTGGCTAAAATACTAATCTCATAAAATTAGATTAGTAAATATAACCCAAATAAATGCCTTATCTGTGTAAATTTGGAGAATTGAGCACAAGAGTTTGTTTCTAACAGTTCTTAAAGATCCACAAAAATATGTAATTAAGAAAAAAAAAATTTAAACATGCAGGGTTAAGGAGGATACAAAAGAAGTATATCAGTAATATCAGTAACATTTTTCAGGATGGAAGTAACTGATTATCAGTACTCATCAAAGCTGAAATCTAAGAGTGTGGATTTGGGAGCAGTGGGAATATTCTAAGAATTCAATCCACAGAGTCTTGAGAAGATTTAGCACTTGCAGTCAACAAGTACTTCTGAGAGTGAAACTGAAGGGTTAAATTTGACAGAACTGAATTGGTTAACTAGCTTCACAATAAGAAGTTAGATATTACTGTACACTGTCCCTCCCTACATCAAGAGTTAATCGCTCCATCTGCATTCTGGTAGAGTATAGGAGTTTCTTTCTTAAAAGCTTGAATCAGCAACATTAAGAATTTTGTCAGAGATATAAGGTCAGAGGTAAAGTACTGCAATGAAAACAGATAAAATGGAAGTCTACAGAGTAAACAGAGAGACCTCCTGATTTCCTGGCCTATAAGACTTCAAGCACATTGTTAGCCAAGCTAATATCTTTCCAGGAAGAAGATGAAGAATTCTTTTCCTATGAAAATTGATTGGCCTAAGGAAAAAAAAAAAACTCTAGAAATAAAGACACCATGTAGAAGTCTGTTTGCCAGTGAAATGGTGGCTATTAGGTGTGATGGAGATAAGTCATACTTTCAGTGTAGACCCTTCTGGTACATACAAACATAAATTGCCTAATCTATCTTGTGTATCTCCTTAAATATCAGTGAAAATCCAAGCATCCTGAAGTTAATAGGAAAAGCATGTAATGTAGAAGTCAGAGGACTTCTACATTAGATCATTTTAAAAAATAATAATAATGGGAAAAGAGATCATACAATAGTCTTACACAAATATTCCTATATAAATATCATATGTATTTTTCATGTTGATATATAATATATAGAGAGAATAACCTTAAACTGATTAGACAGCACACCTGACAAACTAAGAAATAAGCTCCTTGTATGAAGAGTTAGAGGAGCTACTCCACATCCAAGGTCAGGAGGGGCAGCCATGAGGAGATACCGCTCGTCCAAAGTAAGGAGCAGTGGCTGCGCTTTCCTGGAGCAGCGTGAAGAGATACCCCACTTCCAAGGTAAGAGAAACCCAAGCAAGATGGTAGGTGTTGCAAGAGGCATCAGAGGGCAGACACACTGAAACCATAATCACAGAAAACTAGTTAATCTAATCACACAGGCCACAGCCTTGTCTAACTCAATGAAACTAAGAAATGCCGTGTGGGGCCAACCAAGACAGGCGGGTCATGGTGGAGAGGACTGACAGAATGTGGTCCACTGTGAAGGAAATGGCAAACCACTTCACTATTCTTGCCTTGAGAACCCCATGAACAGTATGAAAGGCAAAATGATGGGATACAGAAAGAGGAACTCCCTAGGTCAGTAGATGCCCAATATGCTACTGGAGATCAGTGGAGAAATAACTCCAGGAAGAATGAAGAGACAGAGCCAAAGCAAAAACAATACTGGTTGTGGATGTGACTGGTGATAGAAGCAAGATCCGATGCTGTAAGAGCAATATTGCATAGGAACCTGGAATGTCAGGTCCATGAATCAAGGCAAATTGGAAGTGGTCCAACAGGAGATGGCAAGAGTGAATGTTGACATTCTAGGAATCAATGAACTAAAATGGACTGGAATGGGTGAATTTAACTCAGATGAACATTATATCTACTACTGTGGGCACAAATCCCTTAGAAGAAATGGAGTAGTCATCATGGTCAACATCAAAAACGACAAAATGATCTCTGTTCAATTCTAAGGCAAACTATTCAATACCACAGTAATCCAAGTCTATGTCCCAACCAGTAATGCTGAAGAAGCTGAAGTTGAACAGTTCTATGAAGACCTACAAGATCTTTTAGAACTAACACCCAAAAGAGATGCCCTTTTCATTATAGGGGACTGGAATGCAAAAGTAGGAAGTCAAGAAACACCTGGAGTAACAGGCAAATTTGGCCTTAGAGAATGGAATGAAGCAGGCCAAAGGCTAATAGAGTTTTGCCAAGACAATGCACTGGTCATAGCAAACACCCTCTTGCAACAACACAAGAGAAGACTCTACACATGAACATCACCAGATGGTCAACACCAAAATCAGATTGATTATATTCTTTGCAGCCAAATGGAGAATCTCTATATAGCCAGCAAAAACAAGACTGGGAGCTGATTGTGGCTTAGATCATGAACTCCTTGTTGCCAAATTCAGACTTAAATTGAAGAAAGTGGGGAAAACCACTAGACCATTCAGGTATGACCTAAATCAAATCCCTTATGATTATACAGTAGAAGTGAGAAATAGATTTAAGAGACTAGATTTGATAGAGTGCCTGATGAACTATGGATGGAAGATCGTGACATTGTACAGGAGACAGGGATCAAGATCATCCCCATGGAAAAGAAATGCAAAAAGGCAAAATCGCTGTCTGAGGAGGCCTGACAAATAGCACTGAAAAGAAGAGAAGCAAAAAGGAGAGGAGAAAAGGAAAGATATAAGCATCTGAATGCAGAGTTTCAAAGAAGAGCAAGGAGAGATAAGAAAGCCTTCCTCAGCGATCATTGCAAAGAAACAGAGGAAAACAACAGAATGGGAAAGACTAGAGATCTCTTCTAGAAAATTAGAGATACCAAGGGAACATTTCATGCAAAGATGGGCTTGATAAAGGACAGAAAATGGTATGGACCTAACAGAAGCAGAAGATATTAAGAAGAGGTGGCAAGAATACACAGAAGAACTGAACAAAAAATATCTGCATGACGAAGATAATCATGATGGTGTGATCCCTCACCCACAGCAAGACATCCTGGAATGTGAAGTCAAGTGGGCCTTAGAAAGTATCACTACGGACAAAGCTAGTGGAGGTGATGGAATTCGAGTTGAGCTATTTCAAATCCTGAAAGATGATGTTGTGAAAGTGCTGCACTCAATATGCCAGCACATTTGGAAAACTCAGCAGTGGCCACAGGACTGGAAAAGGTCAGTTTTCATTCCAACCCCAAAGAAAGGCAATGCCAAAGAATGCTCAAACTATTGCACAATTGCACTCATCTCACACACTAGTAAACTAATGCTCAAAAGTCTCCAAGCCAGGCTTCAGCAATATGTGAACCATGAAATTCCAGATGCTCAAGCTGGTTTTAGAAAAGGCATAGGAACCAGAGATCAAATTGCCAACATCTGCTGAATCATGGAAAAAGGAAGGGAGTTCCAGAAAAACATCTATTTTTGCTTTATTGACTATGCCAAAGCCTTTGACTTTGGATCACAACAAACTGTGAAAAATTCTGAAAGAGATGGGAATACCAGACCACCTGACCTGCCTCTTGAGAAACCTATATGCAGGTCAGGAAGCAATAGTTAGAACTGGACATGGAACAAAAGACGGGTTCCAAAAAGGAAAAGGTACCTGCTCATTTAACTTACATGCAGAGTACATCATGAGAAACACTGGGCTGTAAGAAGCACAAGCTGGAATCGAGATAATCGGGAGAAATATCAATAACCTCAGGTATGCAGATAACACCACCCTTAAGGCAGAAAGTGAACAGGAACTAAAAAACCTCTTGATGAAAGTGAAAGAGGAAAGTGAAAAAGTTGGCTTAAAGCTCAACATTCAGAAAACTAAGATCATGGCATCTGGTCCCATCACTTCATGAGAAATAGATGGGGAAACAGTGGAAACAGTGTCAAAGTTTATTTTGCGGGGCTTGGGGGCTTCCCTGGTCGTTCAGATGGTAAAGCGTCTGTCTGTCCATGTTTGATCTCTGGGTTGGGAAGATCCCCTGGAGAAGGCAATGGCATCCCACTCCAGTACTCTTGCCCGGAAAATTCCATGGACGGAAAAGACTGGTAGGCTACAGTCCATGTGGTTGCGAAGAGTCGGACACGACTGAGCGACCTCACTTTCACTTTCAAAATCACTGCAGATGGTGATTACTGCCATGAAATTAAAAGACACTTACTCCTTGGAAGGAAAGTTATGACCAACCTAGATAGCATATTCAAAAGCAGAGACATTACTTTGCCAACAAATGTCCGTCTAGTCAAAGCTAGGGTTTTTCCAATGGTCATGTATGGATGTGAGAGTTGGACTGTGAAGAAAGCTGAGAGCTGAAGAATTTATGTTTTTGAACTGTGGTGTTGGAGAAGACTCTTGAGAGTCCCTTGGACTGCGAGGAGATCCAAGAAGTCCATTCTAAAGAAGATCAGTCCTGGGTGTTCTTTGGAAGGACTGATGCTAAAGCTGAAACTCCAATACTTTGGCCACCTCATGCAACGAGTTGACTCATTGGAAAGACTCTGATGCTGGGAGGGATTGGGGGCAGGAGGAGAAGGGGACGACAGAATATGAAATGGCTAGATGGCATCACCGACTCGATGGACATTAGTTTCGGTGAAATCTGGGAGTTGGTGATGGACAGGGAGGCCTGGGTGTGCTGCAGTTCAGGGGGTCACAAAGAGTTGGACAAGACCGAGTGACTAAACTGAACTGAACTGAACTGAACTGATGAAGAGTTACTCTTTCCTGTTGCTTTCAATATTCTGTCTTTGGCACTGACTTTGAGCAGTTTGATTATGGTGTGTATAAGTGTGAATTTCTTTGTGTGTATTCTGCTTGGATTCTGTTGAACTTGTTGGATGTGCATATCAATATTTTTCACCAACTTTGTTAAGTTTTTGGCCATCATTTGTTCAGATATTTTTTTCTGTCATTTTCTCTCACTCCTCTCCTGATTACACATATGTTGGTACACATAATGGTTCCCTGCGTTTCTCTGAGATTCTCTTCATTTAATTTCATTAATACTATTTTCTATTTGTCTCTCAGAATAATCTCAATTGAACTATTTTTAAGTTTGAATATTCTTAATTCTGTTTGCTCAAATCTTCTGGTGGGCCTCATAATGAATTTTTCATCATCTATGTGTTAATTTTCAACTATATAGTTATATTTGGTTCTTTTGTGTAATTTATGTATCTTTATTGATATCCTTAATTGGTGGAACATTGCTCTCATACATTCCATTATTTCTTCATTCATCATTTCCTTTAGTTCTTTTAACTAATCTCATATATTGACATTCTTTGTCTACTTCAACATGTTGACTTCTTCAGGATAGTTTAGGGATTTTCTTCCCTTACTCCCATGCATACTTATTTCTTTGCAAGTTTGTATTATTTTATGTGAAAACTGAACATAATGAATAATAAAATGTATCAACTTTGAAAGTTTTATTAAACCCGCATCTTCAGAGTTTCTTGTTACTGTTTTTTGTTTAGAGACTTTTACAAACCAATTCTATGAAGTCTATATTCTTTTTCACAGGTAACCACTTAAGTGTATATTCAGTTAATCTAGTGGTTCACTAAAGATTGAATAGAGATTTCCATAAACACCTGGAACCAATAAATATCCCAGTCTTCTAGGAGAGTTTCTGAGTTTGAGTTAAGGCATATCTTCAACACTCAGCCAGGCAGTTGAAACAGGTGCTTAGCCTTTATTTCTTTCAATATAGAGTCTCAAGGTCAGCCAGAGGTGAGCTCAGTAAAACTCATGACACGTGCATTGCCCTATCCATGTGGGCGGCTTTCTAGATTCCCAGGAATATATCAGAGTTTATCTCATTCTTCAGATTTTACTTTTAACCTTTTTAGTTTAAATATTGTTTGCCCCCAACTATTACCCAGTGACTTGGCAGCAGTGACATTAAACTATTGCCTCTCCTTCCTTCCTTTTGACAACCAAGGCCCAAAGGCTATTTATATTGGATAAGCTCAATGTCAGGTAAAAATAAAGACACTCTTGTAGGTGGAATCTTCCAAGGAAACAACAGAAAAATCAAATAATGAGAGTTCTCTAGACATAGTGCCACTGGGTAGCTCTTACTTCATTTTGCCTTCTCCGGTGACTATAAGGCTGTTGATTTTTACCTTTACTGAGGTATGTTGGTTCTCAAGAACTATTGAGAAGCTGATGGGGTAGGGGAATAGAGCAAGTTAGAATGCCATAAAATTCATGTTTTGGGTTTTTGTGTTTTGTTTCTTTGTCTGAGATTTAGCTGCTTTTGTTGCATTAATGCTCTCCAAATTGCTGCAGGGCTTAGAATAATCTTCAGAGTTGTGAAAATGTTGATTCTGATTTTTACATGTATTCCCCTTGATTTTATGGAAGAGAGAATTTTTGGTGGCTTTTATTATACCATTTTCACTGATATCCTCTCTGTACGGAAATGTAATATTTTACTTTTAATATTAATGATTTTAAGGTACCTATGACAACAAATACCCAAGATTGGTTTGATATATATTCTAGCACCTCAACCTAAAAGCCATATGATTTTCAATCTAAACCATTCCATGTAAAAATAAAGTTAGGATTTATAGCTGTTAAATTCCAATAATAATATTGTTTTTTAATAAAAAGAATTGGTGAAATATTGACTTGTTTTTATGGTGAAACTCCTGAGAAATTGAAAACAGATGAGTAATTGAAATAAAATATACTTTGAAGTTTAAAAGAAGCAAAATAAATTTGTTTGCTCTTGTGTTAAGAGTATGGAAGTTGTGAGAAGGTAGTGAAAGAAACAACTAACTTAACTGTTGACTTGCCAAGTAAGTTATTTTGTGGGCTGCAACTGATTATAACATAAATCAAAAAGATAAGCCAAAGGGCAACAAGTTTATGTATATTAGCTATTAATGAGGAGAACAGCTTCTTAATTAGACTAGAATGATTTTTAGAGGGAAGATAGATTGTATAAACAGCTTGCATAGATTTTTTGCATTAGCTTGAATAAATAATATGTAATGAAAATATTTCTTAAGAACAGACTATATATTAGTACAATGATGGAGTTATAAAAATATGACCCATATGGTCCAGAAAAGAGTAGAAAAAAAAATCATATGTGCATATTTCTGTATTTTTAACAACTTACTTTTTGTCTCTTCTTTTTAATACTTTGGTGTTTGGGGGTTTTGTTAATGCTGAAGGGAATGTCTCCTCTAAGGTTAACCAATTCCTAGAATAGTAAACAACTCACCTGGAAGGGTGCCTATATGTAAGCCAACCAACCCAGGGCTGATGCCCCAACCACCTCCTTAATTGGGATTCTACACTTTGAGCTATTTTGCAAATACTGAAACCCACTCTAGGTGGGAGAAGTTATGGTATGCTTCCCACAAGCATGTAGACCCCAGACTAGTTAAACCTGAAGGTTGATGATGCTGACTCCTACTTAACTCACCACCAATCCATCAGAAGAATGTCTGTGAGCCAATCACTCCCTGTTTTACTATAACACTTGTCACTATCTTTCCCATGTGGAAAGATAGTTTTGAGGGCATGAGCCTGCTGTGTCCATCTTTGCCTGGCAAAGCAATAAAACTATCCATTTCTACTTCTCCCAAAACTATGTGTCCAAAATTTAATTTGGCACCAGTGTACACAGAAGCTGAGCCTTTGGCATCAATAATTAGGAGAAAAGTATCTTTTCAGTAATTACTGTTCTAAGAATGATCACACCTTATATTGTTAGATTGTTAAATTAGAAAAGTTGATGGTGTTCATAACTTCAATTCAGCTTTCCCTAGAGCTATACCATTTTTCATGTAATTTGGAAGTGTTGCAACTTAGATTCCCTGGAATATAAATTCTAAGGTGGAGATTAGTGGCAGTAAGTGAATTAGGGAATGATCTTGGGCTCAGTAGTGGTGGAATGGAATGGAAGAAGGAAGGATTGCACAGAAGGAGAAGTCAAACTGCAGCACACTCCCTATGGAAGCCACAGCTGACCCTACAAAGAGATGCAAAAATAGAATCACTATTCAGAATACTTTAAAGCTGGGGTAAAATGACCAGATTTTAACACTTTTATGTCAACCAATCACTGAATAGAGCTGCCCTGGAAGGTAGAATGGTTTTTGGTGAGGTGGTTCTCTTCAACTGAAGCCATTCCTAAACTGAGGTATTAACAGAATTTCAGGAGTACCTTTCAGTGGTAATTGCATCAGCTGAGGTGGCTTATCCTTTATTCCTGAAGAGAAATCTGAGTAGCACACAAAGTATTCACCAAAGGCCCTCCCACTCAGATAGGTGGACATGTGATATGTATGTAGTTCAGCCATGTGATTTGGCCAACATGTGTGTGTGTGTGTGTGTGCATGCACGTGCAGGCACACACACACACACACACACGCATGCTTAGGTGTAGCCAACTCTCCTACACCATGGACTGCAGCCAACCAGGCTTCTCTGCCCATGGGATTCTCCAGGCAAGAATACTGGAGTAGATTGCCTCCTCCTCCTCCAGGGGATCTTCCCAATCGGGAGATCGAAAGCCTGTCTCCTACCTGGCAGGTGGATTCTTTACTATTAGTACCACCTGGGGCTTCCCTTGTGGCTCAGCTGGAAAAGAATCTGCCTGCAATGTAGGAGACCTGGGTTTGATCCCTGGGTTGGGAAGATCCCCTGGAAAAAGGAAAAGCTACCCACTCCAGTATTCTGGCCTGGAAACTTCCATGGACTGTATAGTCCATGAGATTGCAAAAAGTCGGACACAACTGAGTGACTTTCACACACAGCACCACCTGGGAAGCCCTATTTGGCCAATGAAAAGTGAAAGTAGTATTAGTCGCTCAGTAATGTCGGACTTTTTCAGACCCCATAAACTGCAGCCCGCCAGGCTCCTCTGTCCATGGGATTTTCCAAGCAAATAATACTAGAGTGGGTTGCCGTTTCCTTCCCCAGGCAATCTTCCTGACCCAGGGCTGAAACCTGGTCTCCTGCATTGCTGGCTAATTCTTTACCATCTGAGCCACCAGAGATGATAGATGTTAAATAAATCTGACAGAAGAATTCCTTGGAAAGCTCTTGGGTGATTGAGCTTGTCTTTTTGTTCCTCCTCAATTCAGTTCAGTTTAGTCACTCAGTCGTGTCAGATTCTCTGCGATCCCATGAATCGCAGCACGCCATGCCTCCCTGTCCATCACCAACTCCCGGAGTTCACCCAAACTCATGGGCATCAAGTCGGTGATGCCGTCCAGCCATCTCATCCTCTGTCGTCCCCTTCTCCTCCTGCCCCCAATCCCTCCCAGCATCAGGGTCTTTTCCAATGAGTTGTTCCTCCTACCCTCCAATTAATATGAGAACATGTCTGGGCTGGCATGCTAAATCCAGAGATAAAAGAATGACTGATTCAAGTGCCCCAAGCCATCCCTGCTGAGATCATCCTGTATTAGCAGTGAGCCCAGGCTTGTGTGCCAGAAGGGATCTAAAGTTATCTATAAGACCTTCAACAGATGACTGAAGATTCTTAAGTGAGCCCAGCTAAACCAGATGCACTATACAGACGTGTGAGCTAAATCAATGTTTATCATCATTTGCCATTGAGACTCTGGTTGTTTACTACTCAGCATTATCATTGAATTAAAAAGTAACATATTAGGTAAGTACAAATTAATATTAAAAATTATATTTATTCTTTTGATATAAATACCTTCCCTGGTGGCTCATACAGTAAAGATTCTGCCTGCAATGCGGGAGACGTGGGTTTGATCCCTGGGTAGGGAAGATCCCCTGAAGAAGGACGTGGCAACCCACTCCAGTATTCTTGCTTGGGAAATCCCATGGACAGAGGACCCTGGTGGTCCACAGCCCATGAGGTTGCAAAGAGTCAGGATTCAGTGACTAACACACAATCTGTATTAAGATTGCTTTATGGAATAAGTTTATTCATGTACTTCATTTCAGAGAGAGTCTTCTTTAAGCACACTAATGGATCTGCAGATATTTGACAATGACAGATAGGGACAGAAAGTACATGTTCAACCAGGAGGTATATAGTGCAGCATTACACTGGCTTTATATTCCTTTCTTGACAAAATTTCAAGGAAATATAATTCAGAAGCAGTTAAATGTAAAGAATAGTATATAGGTTAAAACAGGGTAAAAGAGGTTAAAAGCAAAATGGTATTTATTAAGTATTCTACATTTTAGCTTGATAAAGAAATAACATATTCAGTCAATTAATTCTTAGGTCATCACTTTATATTTTACATAGAATATCCTTGGATCTTCTGAGACAGACTTAACACTTCTAGATATTTAATTGACTCAACTATTAAGTAAATATATATATATATATTATTCTAGATTTTCCTTTAATTAAAATTTCAGATGTATTTATCCTAAAATGTTGAAAAGAGTCAAAGCTTGAAAAGAAATTAGTAAGTTATTTTCAAGCACCCTCAATATGGATCAATAAATTTAAAAAGTCAGTCAATGCCTGAGTCTATCATCCTTTCATATTTGTATAATAAATAACTATTGGTTCTGCCAATAATTTTATATTATTTTCCCTACTAAATTCTATTAGAAGGATAAATTTAATTATCTTGTCAATTTCAAAAGGGATTTGGTTAAAGAAAATCTTTAAAGAAAATAGGGTCTTGGTAAGGAGCATTTTGGTAATCAGATGACCTGTTCATTTATGAATAATTTTATAACAATTAAAATTATAACATTCTGATTAATTCTTCAGTTTTAGTGATTTTTCACTGTCTAACTTTAAATTAGCTAAGAGGCTTTTATCCAGGTGTGCTGTGCTGTGCTTAGTTGCTCAGTCATGTCCAACTCTTTGAGACCCCATGGATTGTAGCTCACCAGGCTCCTCTGTCCATGAAGATTCTCCCAGCAAGAATACTGGACTGGGTTGCCATGCCCTCCTCCAGGGGATCTTCCCAACCCAGAGATCAAAAATACTTTATTTATTAATATGTACCTGGATTTAATGTTACAAGGTATTATTTCTATCATAAAAAGTTTCTTTACTCAAATGGAATGTGGGGTTTCTTTGCTAGAGTCCCTCCTAGAACTTTATTTTATTCTGCCTAACCCATTCAACCTCAATTTCTTGGAATGACCATGTTCATGTAAGTCTCAGGAACCAATAGTAAGAAAAGAAAATCAAATTATTTTAACCTAAAGATTCCATTTACCTTCAATTTTTTTTAAGTTTGATAGAGTCTAGTACTTTAAATACTTAGGGGTTTTTTGGTAATGATGATAATGATTAAACTATCATGATATTTTAGCAAACTGCTTAATATAATTGACAGTTATGTCAAATGAGAAATTACTATTGCCCTATGTAAGAAAAAGAAATAGCCTGTTGCTACTATTTCTTTAAAAAAAAAGAAGAAGGTCATTTGACTGAACAAATGGGGAAATATTAGTCAAAACACACACTTTCAGTTATAAGATGTAAAAGTTCTGGGGATCTAACATGCAACATAGTGATTACAGTTAAATATACTTCATTGTTTACTTGAAATTTGCAAAGACAGTAGATCTTAAGCTTCTCACTACAAGGGGAAGAAAGGTAATTATGTCAGATATTAGATGTGTTAACTAATCATTTTACAATGTGTACATTTATTAATATCAAATCATTACATTGTACTCTTTATATAAAATATAATTTTGTCAATTATACCTCAGTAAGCCTGGAAGGAGAAGGGGACAACAGAGGATGAGATGGCTGGATGCATCACTGACTCGATGGACGTGAGTCTGAGTGAGCTCCGGGAGTTGGTGATAGACTGGAAGACCTGGCATGCTGCGATTCACGGAGTCGCAGAGTCGGACATGACTGAGCGACTGAACTGAACTGAACTGAAGCCTGGAAAAGGTTTCCTGGGTGGTGCTAGTGGTAAAGAACCTCCCTGCAAACGCAAGAGATGTAAGAGATGTGAGTTTAATCCGTAGGTAGGGAAGATCCCCTGGAGAAGAGAATGGCAACCCATTCCAATATTCTTTCCTGGAGAATCCCATGGACAGAGGAGCCTGGCAGGCTACAGTCCATAGGGTCACAATCAGCTGGACATGACTGAAGTGACTTATCATGCAAGGCTGGAAAAGAAAAAGATAATTACTAACCCATTTGAGTCTTTTCCTGTCTCTGCCTTTTCTTTTTTTGGTATTGGTGTGTATTATGTGTGTGTTAGTTGCTCACTCATGTCCTACTCTTTGAGACCCCACAGACTATAGCTCATGAGGCTCCTTTGTCCATGGAATTCTCCAGGCAAGAATACTGGAGTGGGTTGCCATTATCTTCTCCAAGGGATCTTCACGTCCAATGACTGAACCCTGGTCTCCTGCATTGCAGGCAGATTTTTTACTATCTGAGCTACCAGGGAAGCCCAAACAATGGAGGTGCTGGGAATTGTATTGGTAATATTGATTATGTTCTTTCTCTTCTGCCTCATCCATTTTCCTTCTCTTATAGAAACAGAATAAAAAATTCTCTATTTGTTATAATCATCCTTTAACTTCATTTCATCTCCAGATATTATCTCTACTCCCCTTCATAAGAGAAGTTAATGAAGGAGTTGTCCATGACTATTGTCTTTATTTTGTATGTCAGTCAGAATTCAACCAGGGAAGCAGAGCCAGTTATGTGTGAATATGTTCTGTATATGTTGCCTTGAACTCAGTTACTCAATTCTATAAGCTGATTAAGTTGTTTCAGTAAGGCTACCACTTCCCCTTTGTCTGGGCTGGAAACTGAAGTCCACAGGGGGAGGCAGTCAGGGAGGGAAGGTCATGATCAGGCTTAAATCCCCAAACATGAGCTAGAACTCTACAAAGACATGTTGAAATCCATGTAGTTTCTTGCTTGCCTCTGTCCTTGCCGATAAGGATAACCTGAAGAAATCAGAGCCTCTGTCACAAAGCTAAGCATACACAGCTGCTCAGAAAAGCTAAAGAATTTCAGGAAAGTAGAGCAACTATAGGCCTGACTGGTGCTTCACACCAGTGGGGTAAGTCAGCAGATCCATAATAAGTGTGTGAGCTACAAAATAGGTGCAGCTTGCCTTCTGGCTTTCAAATCTGCCCCCCTCCCCCACCAATCTCCCTACTTGCTCACTCTAATAGAAATATAATATAAAGGAAATTCTGGGAAATGTAGTTCAGCCTTGCTTGGCTGGCACATTGCAAAGCCATCCCAGTTCTCAGTGCACATCATTCCAATTCTCAATACACTCAACTCCAACATAAAAATTAGTTTTCTTTACTATCACTACTCTGAGATTGATAACTGTTCTGATTTTCCAAGACCTCTCAGCAGCTTTTCATATGGTTGTTGATTTAAGTAATTGATTAGAATTGAAATTTTGAAGAAGTACTAAAGATTAGGATTCTTTCTGATACTTATAAACTCCTTCACCGTGCATGGAAAGAGAAATGACTGCCCAAGAGAAGTTTTCAGCTAGTGGTATCAGAAAATATGCTTCTCATCCAAGATAAAATGAAAAACAATGTGGACCTTTTATTATCTTCCCAGAAATATGCCAGAATGATACATAAGCATATTCTAAAATATAAGACAATTAATATATCATACTTCCTTGTTGGAATTCAAATATAGGACAATCCTGAGAACTGTCTGTAACAGACTATGGGTTGTATCTGAAGCTAGAATTGTACACCTCCCTTAAAGTCAATATATTGACAAGTTCAGGCTGAAATTGCTATTCAGATATTGCAGCAGTTGGCATAAAGTGTTACTTACCAAAAGTCTCTTACAATATATCTCAAAAATGAACTCAGAAAAATAATACATAGTGAAAAGAAGAAGGTAAATTTAATTTGCCCAAAGAGGTCTGCACAAAGAAATACTTATTATTCCAAAGCATTGTCTTTTAATGAAAAGCTAACAACTTTTGTACCAAACAATATTTAACAAAAAGTGTATAAAATATCTCACTCATTATTTTTCTTTCATGAAATTGTCTCTTTACTCCATTTCTTTACATTAAACTTTGTAAGTATACATTATGCTTGCATTTTTTAAAATGCATAATTAATCCCATTTTTAAGAAATATGAAGTTCAGAGGGAAAAGGAGCCATTAAAATAGACTAAATTATATTATATATAGGCTTCTCTCATAGGTCAGTTGTAAAGAATCTACTTGCAATGCAGGAGACCCCGATTTGATTCCTGGGTGGGGTAGATCCCCTGGAGAAGGGATAGGCTACCCACTACAGTATTCTTGGGTTTCCCTTGTGGCTCAGCTGGTAAAGAATCTGCCTGCAACATGGGAGACCTGGGCTTGATCCCTGGGTTAGGAAGATTCCCTAGAGAAGGGAAAGGCTACCCACTCCAGTATTCTGGCCTGGAGAATTCCATGGACTATATAAAATGTGAATGTGCGTATGTAAGTACTTGCAATGAGTTACAATAATATAGTGAAGTATATAATATACTTCAGTTCAGTTCAGTTCATCTTCTCAGTCATGTCCAACTCTTTGCGACCCCATGAATGAATGGCAGCGTGACAGGCCTCCCTGTCCATCACCAACTCCCAGAGTCTACTCAAACTCATGTCCATCAAGTTGATGATGCCATCCAGCCATCTCATCCTCTGTCATCCCCTTCTCCTCCTGCCCCCAATCATATATAATATAATATAGTGAACAATACTATATATATTATATAATATATAATGCTATGTGTGTGTGTATATATATATATACACACATACACTTGTGTGTGTATATATATATATACTTGTGTTGGGCTTCCCTAGTGGCTCAGATGGTAAAGAATCTGCATGCAATGTTGGGAGACCTGGGTTCAAACCCTGGGTTAGGAAGATCCCCTGGAGAAGGGCATGGCAACCCACTCCAGTATTCTTGCATGGAGAATCCTCATGGACAGAGCAGCCTGGTGGGCTACAGTCCATGCGGTTGCAAATAGTCAGACATGACTGAGCGACTAAGCACATACTTATGTTGTTGTTGCTTACTTGCCAAGTCCTGTCTGACTCCTTTGCAACTGGATGGACTATAGACCTCCAGATTCCTCTGTGAATGGGAAACCCAGGCAAGACTGGAGTGGGTTGCCATTTCCTACTCCAGGGGATCTTCTTGACCCAGGAACTGAACCCATGTCTCCTAATTTGTTAGGTCAATTCTTTACCATTGAGCCACCAGGGAAGCATTAAAGTCAGAAATGGTAAGGACCTGACAGAAGCAGAAATGGTTAAGAACACGTGGGAAAAATACAGAGAAGAACTATACAAAAAAGGTTTTAATGACCTAGATAATCATGAGGCTGTGGTCACTCACCTAGAGCCGTGCATCCTGGAATGTGAAGTCAAGTTGGACTTAGGAAGCACTACTATGAACAAAGCTAATGGAGGTGATGGAATTCCATTTGATCTACTTAAAATCCTAAAAGATGATGTTGCTAAATGATAAAAATATGATGTTGCTGGTACTCAATATGCCAGCAAATTTGGAAAACTCAGCAGTAGCCACAGAACTGGAAAAGGTTAATTTTCATTCCAATCCCAAAGAAAGGCAAACCAAAGAATGTTCCAGTTACCATACAATTGTGCTCATTTTACATGCAAGCAAGATTATGCTCAAAATTCTTCAAGCTAGGCTTCATCAGTATATGAACTGATAACTTCCAGATGTACTATCTGGGTTTGGAAGAGACAGAGGAACCAGAGATCAAATTGCCAGTATTCATTGGATCATGAGGAAAGAGAGTTTCAAAAATCATCTACTTCTGCTTAATTTACTACATTAAAATCTTGTGTAAAACACAACAAAATGTGGAAAATTCTTAAAGAGATGGGAATAACAGAATACATTACCTGTCTCTACTGAGAAATATGTATGGGTTTTCAAGAAGCAATAGTTAGAACATTACATGGGACAACTGACTGGTTCAAAATTAGGAAAGGAATATGTCAAAGCTGTATATTGTCACCCTGCTTATTTAACTTCTATGCAGAGTACATCATGTGAAATGCAGGGCTAAATGAATCACAAGCTGGAGTCAAGATTATGGGAATAAATAGTCTCAATCTATTGAGATGGTAGATGGTATCACTTTAATGCCAGAAAGTGAAGAGGAACTAAAGAGCCTTTGATGAGGGTAAAAGAGAGTAAAACAGCTGGCTTGAAGTTCAACCTTAAAAAAAAAAAAAAAGAAAGAAAGAAAAAGCTAAGATCATGTCATTCAGTCCCATCACTTCATGGCAAATAGAAGAGGAAAAGGTGGAAGTAGTGACAGATTTTATTTTCTTAGGCTCTACAATCACTGCAGATGGTGTCTGCAGCCATGAAATTAAGACACTTGCTCCTTAAAAGAAAGCTATGACAAACCTAGACAGTGTATAAAAAGCAGAGACAGCACTTTGCTGACAAAGGTCTGTATAGTAGTCAAGTATGGATATGAGAGGTGGACCATAAAGAAGGCTGAACACTGAAGAACTAATGTTTTTGAATTGTGGTTCTGGAGAAGATTCTTGAGAATCCCTTGGACAGCAAGATATCAAATGAGTCCATCGTAAAGGCATTCAACCCTGAATATTCTTTAGAAGGACTGCTGCTGAAGCTCCAATACTTTGGCCACCTGATGCAAAAAGCTGGCACATTGGAAAAGACCCTGATACTAGAAAAGATTGAAGGCAAGAGAAGAAGAGGGCGGTAGAGGATGAGATATCTCGATAACATCACCAAGTCAATGGACATGAATTTGAGCATACTCCCAGAGATAGCGAGGACAGAAGAGCTTGGCATCTACAGTGGATGGGGTCACAGAGAGTCAGACACAATTTAATGACGGAACAAGGACGACAACCAGGGAAGCCCATATATTTACTTATACTAACCTAAAAATGCCATAAAAGTAAATAAGTAAATAAGTAATACATTTGTAGGGGACAAAAAGTTTATTGCATTTTCCTATTTTTAAATAAGAAATATATATTTGATTAAATATATATATATAAAGTATTATCTGAAAGTACTAGAAATACTAGTAAGAATGAGGAGGACCATAGATTATAAGAGTAAGAGACAAAGCTCACAGCTTAATTCATATAATTTCATGATATAAACTTGATTTCTAATCGTTGAACCCGAGTAACCTGCATCATAGGCAACTGAACCACCAAGGTCTAATTATAAGTTCTAATTATAAATTAAATATAAAAAGACTAATGAAATGTCCTGGTATGTAAAAAAAAACCCAGGAATTCTTTGAGAAATAACCCATTTGTTTTCCAAAAGGGTTAACATGTACACCAACATACCTATATGATTCACTAGAGAGCCTCAAACAAAATCAGGAAGAGCTTTATTTGCACCTCTGAGAGAAAATTACCTTCTGTACAGGAATTTGGTAGGATTTAACTTCAGAGTTTTATCTTTGAATTGCGCCTAGATGAAATATGAAGCCAGCATTGTTTTCTTTCGTTCATTCCCACTATTCCCACACCATCACATGTGAGGATCTCCATGAAGGAGGGCAGAAAAGTACCACTATGCTGTGGAATTCACTGATGAAAATTAGAAGACATATATAGTTATCCAGAGGCTACCAGTTGTCATTTACTAATGACCTGGTCATTAGTAAAAGTCACATCACAGCAGTTTTAAGCAATATATATTTATTATCTCAGAGCAGTAGACTCCAGTCAATCAAGGTATTGGCCAGCCTCCATTCCTTTCTGGAATTCAGGTTCTTCTTTCAAGAGCATGTGGCGGTTGGAAGAATTTAATTTCTTTCAGCTCCAAGATTTGGTGACCCTTCTTGCTGACAAATATAATCGCTCTCAGCTTCTAAAGGCCAATCATAGCTCCTACCATCTGACCCTTTGATAGATATTTTCATACCATGGCAGCTTCTTTTTTCAAGACCCACAGAAGAATCTCCCCCTCATGTTTGCTAAGATGAAGTTTCATACAAGTTGACATAATCGTGATGGGAGTGACTATCATCTTTTGTCATTTTTCGTTGCCTAGAAGCAGGTAACGTGTTCTGCAACACTTGGGATGGAGACTATACAGGACATGTGTCACTGACATGAGTCACTGGAGTTCACCTTTTAAACAAGTTCAACTTCTCCACAACAAGGGGTGACATCAGCAATGTTCAACAGAACATAAAGAGAACAGGATATCCAAGCAGGTGTTTTAATTATATGTTGGAGATGACATCCCTAGCCCCACACAAACACCTATACAACCAGTACTAGACCACATAACAGGAAAATTAACCTTTCTGCTAGAGTCTGGTGATGTCTAGGTTATATCAGATGACATATAAAAATAATCATTGGATTCCTAGAAATGTTTGAGAGGGAGAATCTAAAGCAAGACTGAACTGTATTTTATACATATGATATATACACAAATGAGATTTGGGGAAATGGGCTGTCACTTTCACCTTCTGCTTTATATATTTAAGTATTATTTGAATATTTTCAGTAACCATGTTATTTTTTAATAAAAGTGACCCATACTTCATTTGAATTATGTATCAATATTTCTTAGATCATCTCTGTCTGGCAGCTCCTAACTCTCTCCATCTAATGCTTTCTCCCTTTAAGTATGAGTGTAATATATTTTCCTTCCTTATACAATTTTTCCCCATTCTCTTCTGAGATAAATCCCAAACTTCCAAAACTATATGGAATTTTATCATTTTAGACTCTATCCCTACATATCTTGAACCAACAAGGAACGATTCTATAGCACAGAGAACTCTGCTCAATATTCTGTAGTAACTTAAATGTGAAAAAATTGAAAAAAAGATACATTTATATAGCTGAATAACTTTGCTGTATACCTGAAACTTGCATAACATTGTTAACCAATGATACTCCAATAGAAAATAAATATTAAAAGAAAAAAAGTAAAATAAAACAGTTACTTAGAGATTCTTAAAACTCTAAAAGTAAGGTGTGCTTGTTTCTTTTAATCCTATGAAAGAATCTGCTAGTAAAAACGGATTTTTAAAAGATCATTAGAGTGATGATCTAACTGCATTTATGCAAATGATAGTCCTTAAACATATGAGGTCACTGAGTTGCTTCACCGAGTCATTTCCATGGGAAACTGACATTTTAAGAATTTCTGCTGAATGGTAAGAAAGGATGTATACATTCTAATGATTGTGAATTTTTGTCCTATGGTAATAATTGTAGCAACCAGTTATTAAGTACCTTCTGTAAATCAAGCACAATGCTAAACATTTTATAAAATCTTAATCCTAAAAAAAAAAAAAAAACCTAAGACAGTATGCTTACACGGTTAAGTAAACTGTTCTCTGTTCAGTTGAGTTCAGTTCAGTTCAGTTGTTCAGTTGTGTCCGACTCTTTGTGAACCCATGAATCGCAGCACTCCAGGCCTCCTTGTCCATCACCAACTCCCGAAGTTCACTCAGACTCACGTCCATTGAGTCAGTGATGCCATCCAGCCATCTCATCCTCTGTTGTCCCCTTCTCCTCCTGCTCCCAATCCCTCCCAGCGTCAGAGTCTTTTCCAATGAGTCAACTCTTCGCATGAGGTGGCCAAATTACTGGGGTTTAAGCTTCAGCATCATTCCCTCCAAAGAAATCCCAGGGCTGATCTCCTTCAGAATGGACTGGTTGGATCTCCTTGCATTCCAAGGGACTCTCAAGAGTCTTCTCCAACACCACAGTTCAAAAACATCAATTCTTCGGCACTCAGCTTTCTTCACAGTCCAACTCTCACATCTATAGATGACCACTGGAAAAACCATAGCTTTGACGAGATGGACCTTTGTTGGCAAAGTAATGTCTCTGCTTTTGAAAATGCTATCTAGGTTGGTCATAACTTTTCTTCCAAGGAGTAAGCATCTTTTAATTTAATGCCAGCAGTCACCATCTGCCATGATTTTGGTACTGGGTTAAAAACTGCAGAGCTTACCTTCAAACATGGGACTCTCTTACTTTTGAACCATTTATGAAAATTTTCCATGATTTACATTAATCTGCATGAGAAAATATGGAAACATTTCTATTTCTTAGTAACTTTCATATATTATTTGGTCTCTTAGACAGATCCTCTGCTATCACATGACACCAAACTCAGAAAGCCAATATAATTCATGTGACAGTGAGATTCAAACTTGATAGTATTTATTTCATTATTCATTAGGTAGCTGCATTGCGTAAGTGATAAATCACCCAGTAAAAGCACAGTTTCAACTCATAAAGAACACATTACCTACACTGTAATCATTTCCACTGAAGTAGAGGTGTTATTGACTTCTCTTTTGACATTTCCTTCCTGAGTATTTCTGTAGGACTCCAGGTTATATGGAGCAATTATTACTAATTTTGTGTTCCTTTTAGTGTGCATGTTTTACCTCCAAATTTTAATTCATTTTATTGTAGTATAGTATTAAAAAATAATTATAGCCTATTTAGATAAACAGAAGTCCAGGACTAGCATTAATCATGGAAGTTATCTACATTTTTCGTTTGGCAGGAGAAAAGGGGAATGAGAGTGATAAAATAATTTTGGAAATTGATGACTATAGGGAGAACGGGATGGTTGGTATGCAATATTCATTTGTGAACATGACTGACTTTGGAATGAGAAAAGCCTGAGTTCAGGTCTCAGGTATTTTTGCAACCTGGAACAAACAGCCTCTTTTGTGGTTCCTTAGTTTCTTGTCTCACAGAGTTGCAAAGGATTTAGGATAATGCTTTGCACTGAGGGCACTCTTTAACTCGTACCTATAGGAATATATTATTTGAATTAGTTACAGCTAACAGATGAGAGATTGTACTAGATAATTTCCATTTGCCTCTCTGATACCCTCAGATGTCATCGTTTTCTGAGTCACCATGACAGGATATCTTGTAACAACTGTAAGTAACTTCCTTGTTTGATGACATCCTAAGTCATTCATCCACCCATTTTAAAAATACTTAACAAGGAATTGCTATGTGCCTGGCATTTTCTAGATACTGTGGATATGTAAAGACTAAAATATTGGAACTTCATGCCACTTAACTCTTTTCTGCCTCTTAAGAGGTGGAATTTTGTAGAATAATGCAAAAGGTTTTCTTGACTTTTGGTTTCTAGCTGGGTTGGCCAGCAAGCCATATCATCAGTTTATCATGGACAGCTGTGGGGGTGAAATTTTTTATTCTGTTAGCATTCTCCCTACTGAACAACAGGTTAGCTGCATACAGACAGCTGCTCTCTCTTGTTATTCCTACTTGGCTATGTATGGCAACAAGTTCCCACTACACTCAATCATCCTGCATTGATTTTCATTAACGGCACCCACACTTTCTATGGTACCTTACATTACCCTCTGGTATGTACAGTCTTACAGGCCATGAGAACATACTTGCTATAGGTACACTGGGAACCAAGGCCTAGAGGTCCAGAAGAACTAAAACTGTAATTGAGGACATCTACTTTGTTACCTTTCCATTGCTACCTACATACACAGAGCTAAAGCTAAATGGGAAATTCTAGGAACAGAAACATGCTTTATTTACTTTATATCCCCACAGTGCTTTGTACCTCTAAATTTATGTGCTAAAATCTGTTGTGTTAACCCATACATCTCACAGTTAGCTTGCTAGTCTCCCTTTGTAATAGCCTTCCCATTGCCATTTCTTCAGTTCGATTAAAGAAACACAATTTTCATCGTCACTCAAACAGGATGTTTTAGAGTAGTTTTTAGTAAATTTACCAGTTCTATGGCAGTCATTTGGGCTTCCTGGATAGCTCAGTTGGTAAAGAATCCACCTGCAGTGCAGGAGACCCCGGTTCAATTCCTGGGTCAGGAAGATCCACTAGAGAAGGGATAGGCTACTCACTACAGTATTCTTGGGCTTCCTTTGTGGCTCAGCTGATAAAGAATCCACCTGCAATGTGGGAAACCTGGGTTTGATCCCTGGGTTGGGAAGATCCCCTGGAGAATGGAAAGGCTACCCATTCCAGTATTCTGGCCTGGAGAATTCCATGGACTGTATAGTCCATGCAGTCACAAAGAGTCAGACACGAATGAGCGACTTTAACTTTTGTACATTACAGTCATTTATCCACTAATTTTTAAAATACTTAGTGAACAATTCCTATGTACCAGGTAATTTTCTAGGTCCATGGATGCAGATAGGGACAAAACAGGGACACTAGATCCTAGAAGAGAAAAAAAAGTGAAGTTGCTCAGTCGTGTTCGACTATTTGCGACCCCATAGACTGTAGCCTACCAGGCTCCTCTGTCCATGGAATTTTCCAGGCAATAGTACTGGAGTGGATTGCCATTTCCTTCTCCAGGGAATCTTCCCAACCCAGGGATTGAACCTGGGTCTCCCATATTGTAGACAGACACTTTACCGTCTGAGCCACCAGGGAGGAATAAATAGCCAGTAATTAAATGCAGAAACAAGAGAGTTTTGCATTGCTATCTGTTCAGTTCAGTTCAGTCGCTCAGTTTGTCCAACTGTTTGTGACCCCATGGACTGCAGCAGGCCAGGCCTCCCTACATTGCTATACTACTAAGAATTTTTTTTTTTTTAAAGAGTGATGTGGAAGACAATTGTGATAATTGCCATAAATACTTGTCACATGTAGTTAAATTTTCAGGGTGATACTAAATTAGCTGTTTCTAGCCGATGTTACCAGAAGATATTGGAAAGCCATTTGATGTGTATAGATTATCAACAAAATAAAATTTATTTTGAAGTATGAAAAAAAAAGAATTTTAAGTTGATATGATAGAAAATAAAATGATGAGGGTGGGATGACTACTTTAGGTAGAATCATCAGGGATAGTGACACTAAAGAGATGACATTTAACTACTAAAGGATGAACAAGAGCCTGCAGTGCAGCAAAGCTAAAAAAAGTTGCATTTCAACCAGAAAGAAAAATGCAGAGTTGCAAAGTACAAAAAGTAAGAAAAGCTTGGAATATTCCAGAGCATTTAAAAACAGCTATGGATAACGTATAACGATTTGTAAAATTATATGGGCCAGATCACGGTGGACTTTTCACTTCATAGTAAGGAAATAGAACTTAATTGTTAGTATTGTGTTGAGTCCTTGATATATTTACAGTGGATAATTATATTATTTAAATTAAGTTTAAAAAAAATACTTGCTGGCTGTTTAGGGGAGGTGAGCTGGGAGGGAGCAATAGTGGAATCAGGGAAAACAGCAAGGAGACTAGGTGGTTTTGTTGGAGATGGAAAGTGGTAGAGAGAAAAATATCATAGGATATCATTTATATGAAGAATCCAAAGAATGATACAACTAAACTTATTTACAAAACAGAAACATACTCACAGTGTTGGATAATGAATTTATGATTACCACAGGGGGAAAAGTGGGAGGTGAGGAATATATTGGTATTTAGGGATTGACATGTACACATTGCTATACTTAAAATAGATAACCAAAAAGATTCTTCATGTATCACTTTAAAAAATTGTTGTTGTTCAGTTGCTAAGTCATGTTTGATTCTTTGTGACTCCAAGGATTCCAGCATGCCAGGTTTCCCTGTCCTTCACTATCTCCCTGAATTTGCTTGACTCATGTCCATTGAATCTATGATGCCATCCAACCATTGCATCCTCTGCCTCCCCCTTCTCCTCCTGCCTTCAGTCTTTCCCAGCTTCAGGGTGTTTTCCAATGAGTCAGTTCTTCACATCAGGTAGGCAAAGTATTGGAGTTTCAGCTTCACCATCAGTCCATCCAATGAATATTCAGGACTGATTTCCCTTAGGATTGACTGGTTTGATCTCCTTGCAGTCCAAGGGACTCTCAAGAATCTTCTCCAACACTCATTTCAAAAGCATGAATTCCTCAACTGTCAGCTTTCTTTATGGTCTAACTCTCACACCCATACACAACTACTAGAAAAACCATAAGGATGTATCATGGCATTAACTGGCTTTCCCAGTAGCTTAGGTAGTAAAGAATCCACCTACAATGCAGGAGACTCAGGTTTGATCCCTGGGTTGGGAAAATTCCCTGGAGAAGGGAATGGCAACCTACTCCAGTATTTTTTCCTGGAGAATCCCATGGACAGAGGCGCCTGGAGGGCTACAGTCTGTGGGGTAGCAAAGAGTCAGACATGACTGAGCCACTAACACTTTTCTTGGTCATGTCTATGATGACTCCTGTGATTCCCTGGTGGATCAGAGGATAAAGCGTCTCCCTGCAATGTGGGAGACCTGAGTTCAATCCCTCGGTTGGGAATATCCCCTAGAGAAGGAAATAGCAACCCACTCTGGTACTCTTGCCTGGAAAACCCCACAGACAGAGAAATCTAATAGGCTACAGTCCATGGCGCTGCAAAGTGTCGGACAGGACTGAGAGACTTCATTTTCACTTTCACTTTCCTGTGATTCACCTTTAGTAATCATGAGAGCATTGGTGATATTAACAGAGAAACTGGGTGTTGCCTAGTTCCATCCATTCTATTTCTGAAATCTTTCAAACATGCACCCCATGCAACATAAGCTGTTTCTTAGCAATCTCCTTAATTCAAGTGAGCTCTTCAAAGGCTTTAGCAACACTTTTCCAAATACTCTTAAGCAACATATTCAAGACAGTTAAAAGTAGAGTTCTAGACATTCCCCTTCACATCACCCCTCCCTCAAAAAAAAAAAAAAATAGAAAGAAGAAGAAGAAGAAAAAGAAAAGAAAAAAATCTGCAAAGAATGCCTCTTGGCCACTAAGATGGCTCCTAGAACTGACAGTCATGTTTTCTGAAATCTAAATCTTTTCTAGTCTTATAATTCAACAAATTTTCCTTTTCTTTTCTTTTCTTCATGCACAACAAGTAAAAGTTTAGTGTTCTTCATATTCCCCATGTGCCTTCCTGCATCCATTCTTCTCTGCCTTTTTACTCTGAATAGAGTGTATATCCCATCACAATGTAATCAGTCCTTCCTATAATCTAGGGCCCAATGCAAATTCTATTTTTCTATCCATATCTTCTTTCCTTTATAAATAAAGAAATATCCCTCTCCTCCAAACATCCATAATACTTTATTTATTCTATTTCATACCCCTTCAATCTTCCTGCTTTATATTATCACTTGACATGATTATGGGATATTTATTATTTTATAATGTATGTTTCTTATTATAATTCTGATTAAGATACCTTTAAAAAGTGAAAGTGTTACTTTCAGTCAAGTCTGACTCTTTACAACCCCATCAACTGTAGCCCACCAGGCTCCTCTGTCCATGAGATTATCCAGGCAAGAATACTGGAGTGGGTTACCATACCCTCCTCCATGGGATCTTCCCAACCCAGGGTTCTAACCCAGGTCTCCAATCCAGGTCTCCCTCATTGCAGGCAGTTTCTTTACCATCTCAGAGCATATATCCGTATTACTCTCTCAAAAAATGTTAATTTGCTAAATGAAAAAATGATTAGAAAACGTTTAACAAATTTAAATGTCTGTTAAATTGAAAGAAATTAACAGTGATGGGTCAAATTGATTCCCAAGATGCACTGAATCAATTAGCATTAGCCAGTGTTACTCTATTCTTAGCAATTTAAACAAAATTGGATATATTCATCTACCTACTTCCTATGGGTGATGTTCTCTACATTTCCATGAATTTGTAAAGGGTTCTGGTTAATACATCTACTTTTGATTCTGAGTTTTCCTTCTTGACAAGAAACCGACTCCTTCTTCCCCCAGCCCTTTTTATTTCTGTCTTTTTTCTTCTCTTTCAGAAGTTAAGATGTGGAACTCAATTCTGTTTCCATGATTAAAATTAAACACTTCAACAAGCACAAGAACAAAACACTAAAACTGAACTAATATGTGTGTAAAGCATCGTTTGGTTAAAGAAGAATTTCTTTATCTAGGCTGCTGGTTTTCTTATCCACCTCTGAGTTCTTCCCAGTTTCCTGCTACCCTGTGTCCAGGATCCAGCACCTCCTCACACTTGATTCTCTTGCTGCTTTCATTCCTCATCAAAGAAAACAAAATTTAGACTCCCTCATTGTATATGTACACTGGATCAGTTCTCCATCCCCAGTTTAGCCCCAGACCTCATTCACATTTCAATTCCAATCAATTGTATTTTGAAGAAATTAAGAAATGAGGGGGAATTTTTGTTATATTTCTTTGTATATTTATCTGACTCAGTATTCACTACTCAAATAGATCCAATTTTTCTTGTACTACCATTACTCTTTGTAAGACAGCTTTCCTGGTGACAAATTCTGAAAGGTTTTTTTTTTTTTTTTTAATCTGAAAGATATTTTATTCTACTTTTATTTTTAAAAGATTTTCATTGAGCATAATATTCTAGATCAATTCACTTAATATTTTTGTACTTTAAAATATCATTCATTACTTTGTTGCTTATATTTTTCTGAAAAGAAGTCAGCAACCTTTCAATTTGTCACCATCCTATGTACAATCATTCTCCTCTCAGTTCAGTTCAGTTCATTTCAGTCGCTCAGTCATGTCCAACTCTTTGCCACTCTATGAATCTCAGCTCATCAGGCCTTCCTGTCCATCACCAACTCCCGGAGATCACTCAGAATCAAATCTATCAAGTCAGTGATGCCATCCAGCCATCTCATCCTTGGTCGTCCCCTTCTCCTCCTGCCCCCAATCCCTCCCAGCATCAGTCTTTTCCAATAAGTCAACTCTTCACATGAGGTGGCCAAAGTACTGGAGCTTCAGCTTTAGCATCATTCCTTCCAAAGAAATCCCAGGGCTGATCTTCAGAATGGACTGGTTGGATCTCCTTGCAGTCCAAGGGACTCTCAGGAGTCTTCTCCAACACCACAGTTCAAAAGCATCAACTCTTCATCGCTCAGCCTTCTTCACAGTTCAACTCCCACATCCATACATGACCACAGGAAAAACCATAGCCTTGACTAGACAGTTCCTCTAGTTGCCTTCAAATTTTTAAAAATTCTTTGTTTCAAAAATTGTATTGTCATGTGCTTAGTTGTGGGTATCATATATTTCTGGTGTGGAAGTCATTATTCTTTTGCAATCTGTATCAAATTTTCCAAATATGATTTACATTCCCATTTCACTTCTCTGCTTTAAGTCTCAGATTGTATTTGTTAGACTGTGGATATTGTCCAACATGACACTGAAGCTCTATTCATGTCCGAATGGTATTTTTGAATATTCTGTGCTTTGGTTTACATATCACCTATTGACCTTTCTCCAAGATTACTGATATTTTCTTACTGGTTCTCGTGATTGTGATTCATGTTTACCTGAATCTTCATTTCTAGGAATATCTTCTTGCTTGCTGGATAGTGTAGTTGCTGTTTTGAGAATTTAAATTTTGCTGTTTTTACTAGTAATTATGAAATTTATTTCTGGAAAGCAGTTAATCCTTGGTTTTTAAGCTTTGACTGGATGGGTCTTTAGTAACTCATACTCTCAGGATAAACAGCCCTGTTCCCTAGAAGTGGGTTTCCCGAGGTTTTAATGGAATTTTTGGAACTTTCTTTCTATGTTCTCCATTCTGGTAGGCCAGAAATCTAATATCTTCCAATAATACATGACCACCAGAATACCCATTGCACTCAGAGTTCCCAAGCACTTCCTTCAATAATTAGCAGAATCTTGTATTGGCTATGTGAAGCTTAGTATTTGGCCAAAGACTCAAAGAACCCTCTGTAAAAATTTATGTGGCTCATTTTCTATACAGATCTCTGTTAGCCACTCACAAATTCCATCAACTTCAGCTGCCAGGAACTCCAGTCTGTTTCCTCCACCCAGCAAGACCACTAATAAGCTTTAATATTCTACTGTGGTTTCAAATGTGCCCCCATGCAAAGAGCCTGGATATATGTAGAGGTCACTTCATTTGTTTCCCTTTTGAAAAGACCACAGTCCTATGTTGTCCAATGGGGTCCAATGCCAAAAAATTGTTTTTCCAGTTTTATAATTGATTGCAACAGAATTACATTGTATATCCAACATGATAAGAACTAGAAAACTCAAATTCATGCTTTGGAAACATCTGAAATAAGTCCTCATTTATCCATAAAAAGAGAGAAATTTTTCAATATGAAAAGATCATGTCCATTGTAATGAGCATTTTCACATTCAAAGTTTAGTCTCTTTTTGTACAAATGAAACAATTATAATTTATCACTCTGAAATAATACTTTTAAGAAACTTTCAAGATATATTTCTAATACAAATGCATTTTGTTACAGTTTAATGATATCCTTGTTACTTTGTGAAAGTGAAGTGAAGTCACTCAGTTGTGCCTGACTCTTTGCGACCCCATGGACTGTAGCCCACCAGGCTTCTTCACACATGGGATTCTCCAGGCAATAATACTGGAGTGGGTTGCCATTTCCTTCTCCAGGGGATCTTCCTGACCAAGGGATGGAACCCAGGTCTCCCGCATTTCAGGCAGATGCTTTAAACTCTGAGCCACCAAGGAAGCCCTCCTTGTTACTTTAACTTGTGGTAATTTTGTGCTAATAAATAGTACAATATAAGTGTCATATTGATCGACACTGTCATGGGTCTTAATACACATATAGTTATGTTTTAGAATTTTCTTATTGATTCTTTGAGGGCCAGAGGGAAAATTTAAATCAGTTATAGTATCTCTTACTATTTGGGTACAATCAAGGCTTTTTTTCTATTGAATAATATTGACATATATTTTCTAGAGCATGTTTCCTAGCTTTGATTTTCTCCCTCAAATTCATTTCAGGTTGATTCTGTATAAAGATAAAGAACAAAGGAAAAGAAAACTAGTCTAAGAAAGGTAAAACAGTTATTTGATAAACATAATACCAAAGGTAAATTTTAAATTTAATTCTAATATGGTTAAGCATTTGTATAACATTGTATACAAATATTGTGTTTGGCCAGAAAGTTGCTTTGGGCTTTTCTGTAAGATCTTATGGGATAACTTGGGAGGGGTGGTCCTAAGATGGTAGAGGAATAGGATGGGGAGACCACTTTCTCCCCCACAAATTCATCAAAAGATCATTTGAATGCTGAGCCAATTCCACAAAACAACTTCTGAACCCTGGCAGAGGACACCAGGCACCAAGAAAGGCAGCCTATTGTCTTCACAAGGAGGTAGCACAAAATATAAAAGATAAAAAGAAAGACAAAAGAGTTATGGATGGAGAACCATCCCAGGGAGGGAGTTGTAAAAGAGAAGTTTCCAAACACCAGGAAACCCTCTCACTGGCTTGTCCGTGGGGAGTTTTGGAATCTCAGAGGGCAACATAACCAGGAGGAAAAATAAATAAATAAAACCAACAGATTACATGCCTAATGACAACTCCCAGAAGAGAAGTAGCCAAGATGCTCACAAGTGGGGGCTGAACACGGAGGCACGGGCTATGTTGCTTAGGGTAGGGACCAGGCCTGAATGTGCTGAGGACAATCTGAGGGAGCTAACGTGAGATAGCAACCCAGACCATGGGATAGCCAGAGAGAGAAAAAAAGAGAGAAAACTTGCCCGTGAAGAGCTCTAACCTAAGGCACTGCCAAGCCTGCTCACAGAACAAAGGACTGAGTGAATACCAGAGGAGAGCTAGGAGCTGCAGACTGGCCCATCTGCCACCAGAGGAAGAGAGGCAAGTGGGTGACAAAGAAAGAGGCAGAGCTGGAAAGGGGCAATCTCGGCCCTAGAGACGGCATCCTCTATGAAACTGCGAGCAGGCTCCCAGTTGCTTCCTGGATCCTGGGAGCAAGTCTTTCTGGGATCCTGGACGGTTGGCATCAACTGGGAGGGTCGTAGACAGAGATCAGCTCCCCAGAGGAGACACACACACACTTGAGATGATGTTTCTACTGTGTATCTGGGAATCTGAGCAGCTGGGACAAGGGGAGATGATAAGATGCACCACCCACCTGAGGAGGGTGCACTTGCCAGAAACCTGTTCATCTGAGCTACTCGGACCTAGGAAGGGCCCAAAACGCAGGCCCAACTGAGTGTGCACCTTTGTGGAGTACCTGAGAATCTGAACCTGAGTGGCTTAGACCTGGGAAGTGCACACAACCCAGGGCCCGCTTTAGATTATTCCCCTGCAGAGCAACCTGGAGCCTGAGCAGTGCAGAAAGGGAAAGCACACATGCTGTGAGGGGGGGCAAACCCAATGGGGCTGAGCACTCCTCACACATGCCAGTCATCTTTGTTTGCAGTGTTCCTCCCTTCCCACAGCACAACTGAACAAGTGAGCCTAAATAAGTGACCACCTTTGTCCCCTTGTGTCAGGGCGGAAATCGAACACTGAAGATTCTTGCAAACAGAAGAAGCCAAAATAAACAGAGGGAACCACTTTGGAAGTGGCAGGTGCAACAGATTAAAACGCTGTAGTTAGCATTGACTACATTGGAAGGGACCTATAATGAAGCTGCTGCTGCTGCTAAGTCACTTTAGTAGGGTTTGACTCTGTGTGACCTCATAGACAGCAGCCAGCTAGGCTCCTCTGTACCTGGAATTCTCCAGGCAAGAATGCTGGAGTGGGTTGCCATTTCCTTCTCCAATGCATGAAAGTGAAAAGTGAAAGTAAAGTCGCTCAGTCGTGCCCGACTCTTAGCGACCCCACGGACTGCAGCCTACCACGCTCCACCATCCATGGGATTTTCCAGGCAAGAGTACTGGAGTGGGTTATCATTGCCTTTTCCAGAAGGGACCTATATACCTTGAGAAATATAAGCTTGTACAAGGGACTGTCTGAAACTGAACTGACCCCATGCTACCTTCAACAGCTCCAGAGAAATTCCTAGATATATTTTTACTATTATCATTTTTTAAATTTTTAATTTTTTTTTTACTTTTAAGCCCTTTACTACTCCTTTAATTGTCATTTTTATAAACTATTACCTTGCAAAAGAAATATCCTATTTTTAAAGCAAATTTCATATATAATTTTTTTATAATTTTTGTGATTTTTTTGTTTTTAATATTGTATTTTTTGGAGTTTAACCTCTCTCTAGATTTTTAATCTTTACTTTTAGATATTTGTTATCAATTTTGTACCTTTAAGAATCCAATCTGAAGTACCTATTTTTACTTGGGAGTGTGATTACTGCCTCTATTGCCCTCTCCCACTTTTGACTCTCCTTTTTGTCCCCTAGGTCACCTCTATCTCCTCCCTCTCCCTTCTCTTCTCTACCCAACTTTGTGAATCTCTTTGGGTATTCCGGGCTGTGGAGAACACTTAGGGAACTGATTACTGCCTAGATCTGTCTCTTTCCTTTTGACAACCCCTTTCTCCTCCTGGTCACCTCTATCTCCTCCTGGTCACCTCTATCTCCATCAATCCACTTCTCTTCTCTATGTAACTCTGTGAAACTCTCTGGGTGTTCCAGGCTGTGGAGAGCACATAGGGATTTTATTACTGGCTAAATCAATCTCTCCTCTTTTGATTGCCCCTCTTCGCCTCCTTGTCACCTCTACCTCCTTCCACCTTCTTCTCTTCTCCATGTAACTCATCGAATCTTTCTGGGGGTCCCTCACTGCGGAGAATCTTTTCTCCATTAACCTAGATGTTTTTATCATCAGCGCTGTATGGATGGAGAAGTCTTGAGGCTACTGTAAGAATAAGACTGAAAACAAGAGGTAAGAGGCTTAAATCCAAAACCTGACAACACCAGAAAACTTCCACTCCAGGGAACATTAACTGATAAGAGCTCATCCAAAATCCTCCATCAGTTCAGTTCAATTCAGTCGCTCAGTCATGTCTGACTCTTTGCGACCCCATGAATCGCAGCACGCCAGGCCTCCCTGTCCATCACCAACTCCCAGAATTCACTCAAACTCATGTCCATTGAGTTAATGATGCCATCCAGCCATCTCATACTCTGTCGTCCCCTTCTCCTCCTGCCCCCAATTCCTCCCAGCACCAGAGTCATTTCCAATGACTCAACACTTCTCATGAGTTGGTCAAATTACTGGAGCTTCAGCATTAGCATCAGTTCTTCCAAAGAAATCCCAGGGCTGATCTCCTTCAGAATGGACTGGTTGGATATCCATGCAGTCTAAGGGACTCTCAAGAGTCTTCTCCAACATCACACTTCAAAAGCATTAATTCTTCAGTGCTCAGCTTTCTTCACAGTCCAACTCTCACATCCATATATGACCACTGAAAAAACCATAGCCTTGACTAGTTGGACATTTTTTGGCAAAGTATTCTCTCTGCTTTTCAGTATGCTATCTAGGATGGTCATAACGTTTCTTGCAAGCAGTTAGCGTCTTTTAATTTCATGGATGCAATCACCGTCTGCAGTAATTTTGGAGCCCCCAAAAATAAAGTCTGACACTGTTTCCACTGTTTCCCCATCTATTTCCCATGAAGACATGGGACTAGATGCCATGATCTTCGTTTTCTGAATGTTGAGCTGTAAGCCAACTTTTTCACTCTCCACTTTCACATTCATCAAGAGGCTTTTTAGATCCTCTTCACTTTCTGCCATAAGGGTGGTGTCATCTGCATATCTGAGGTTATTGATATTTCTCTCAGCAAACTTGATTCCAGCTTCTGCTTCTTCTAACCCAGCATTTCTCATGATGTATTCTGCATATAGGGTAAATAAGCAGGGTGACAATATACATCCTTGACGTACTCCTTTTCCTATTTGGAACCAGTCTGTTGTTCCATGTCCAGTTCTAACTGTTGCTTCCTGACCTGCATATAGGTTTCTCAAGAGGTAGGTCAGGTGGTCTGGTATTCCCATCTCTTTCAGAATATTACAAAGTTTTTTTGTGATACACACTGTCAAAGGTTTTGGCATAGTCAATAAAGCAGAAATAGATGTTTTTCTGGAACTCTCTTGCTTTTTCGATGATCCAACAGATGTTGGTAATTTGATCCCTGTTCCTCTGCCTTTCTAAAACCAGTTTGAATATCTGGAAGTTCACGGTTCACATATTACTAAAGCCTGGTTTAGAGAATTTTGAGCATTACTTTATTAGCATGTGAGATGAGTGCAATTGTGCAGTAGTTTGAGCATTCTTGGGCGTTGCCTTTCTTTGGGATTGGAATGAAAACTGACCTTTTCCAGTCCTGCGGCCACTGCTGAGTTTTCCAAATTTGCTGGCATATTGAGTGCAGCACTTTCACAGCATCATCTTGCAGGATTTGAAAGAGCTCACCTGGAATTCCATCACCTCCACTAGCTTTGTTCATAGTGACGCTTTCTAAGGCCCACTTGACTTCACATTCCAGATGTCTCACTCTAGGTGAGTGATCACACCACCATGATTATCTTGGTCATGAAGATCTTTTTTGTACAGTTCTTCCGTGTATTCTTGCCACCTCTTCTTAATATCTCTTGCTTCTGTTAGGTCGATACATGTTCTGTCCTTTATCGAGCCCATCTTTGCATGAAATATTCCCTTGATATCTCTAATTTTCTTGAAGAGATCTCTAGTCTTTCCCATTCTGTTGTTTTCCTCTATTTCTTTGCATTGATAGCTGAAGATGTCTTTCTAATCTCTTCTTGTTATTCTTTGGAACTCTGCATTCAGATGCTTATATCTTTCCTTTTCTCCTTTGCTTTATACTTCTCTTCTTTTCACAGCTATTTGTAAGGCCTCCCCAGACAGCCATTTTGCTTTTTTGCATTTCTTTTCCATGGCGTGGTCTTGATCCCTGTCTCCTGTACAATATCACAAAGCTCATTCCATAGTTCATCAGGCACTCTATCAGATCTAATCCCTTAAATCTTTCTCTCACTTAATCCCTTAATCTCTCTCTCACTGTATAATCATAAGAGATTTTATTTAGGTCATACCTGAATGGTCTAGTGTTTTCCCCCACTTTCTTCAATTTAAGTCTGAACTTGGCAATAAGGAATTCATCATCTGAGCCCACAGTCAGCTCCTGGTCTTGTTTTTGTTGACTGTATAGAGCTTCCCCATATTTGGCTGCGAAGAATATAATCAATCTGATTTTGGTGTTGACCATCTTGTGATGTCCAAGTATAGAGTCTTCTCTTGTGTTGTTGGAAGAGGATGTTTACTATGACCAGTGCATTTTCTTGGCAAAGCTTTATTAGCCTTTGCCCTGCTTCATTCTGTACTCCAAGGCCAAATTTGCCTGTTACTCCAGGTGTTTCTTGACTTCCTACTTTTGCATTCCAGTCCCCTATAATGAAAAGGATATATTTTTTGGGTGTTCGTTCTAAAAGTTCTTGTAGGTCTTCATAGAATTGTTCAACTTCAGCTTCTTCAGCATTACTGGTAGGGGCATAGACTTGGATTACTGTGATATTGAATGGTTTTCTTTGGAAATGAACAGAGATCATTCTGTCATTTTTGAGATTACATCCAAGTACTGCATTTTGGACTCTTTTGTTGACCATGATGGCTTCTCCATTTCTTCTGAGGGATTCCTGCCCGCAGTAGTAGATATAATGGTCATCTGAGTTAAATTCACCCATTCCAGTCTGTTTTATTTCGCTAATTCATAGAATGCCACGTTCACTCTCTTGTTTGACCACTTCCAACCTACACTGAAACCAAGCTCCACCCAAGAGCCAGAACAAGTTCCAGAGAAAGACATACCTCAAAAATTCTCCAGCAACACAAGAACATAGCTCTAACATAGTCCTACGCTTCAATATACACACTGCCCAAAATCACACCAAGCCCATAGATATCTGAAAACTCACTACTGGACAGTACATTGCACTCCAGAGAGAAGAAATCCAGCTCCAACCACCAGAACACTGAAGCAAGCTTCCCTAACCAGGAAACTTTGACAAGCCACTCTTCCAACCCCACTCACAGGGAGGAACCTCCCCAATAAAGAGGAACCCCAAACTGCCAGAATATAGAAGGGCCATCCAAACACAGCAATCTAAACAAGATGAAAAGGGAAACAAATACTCAGCAGGTAAAGGAGTATGATATAAATGGCCACCAAACCAAACAAAAGAGGAAGATTTAGGGAGTCTGCCTGAAAAAGAATTAAAATAATGATAGTAAAAATGATCCAAAAATCTTGAAAACAAAATGCAGTACAGATAAATAGCCTGGAGACAAGGATTGAGAAGACGCAAAAAAATGTTTTATAAAGATCTAAAAGAAATAAAAGTCAATCAATAATGAATAAAGCAATAAATGAGATTTTTTTTAAAAAAAGGAGAAGAGGAAAGATACAGGCACCTAAATGCAGAGTTCCAAAGAATAGCAAGGAGAGATAAGAAAGCCTTCCTCAGCGATCAATGCAAAGAAATAGAGGAAAGCAACAGATTGGGAAAGACTAGAGATCTCTTCAAGAAAATTAGAGATACCAAGGGAATATTTCATGCAAAGATAGGCTCAATAAAGGACAGAAATGGTATACACCTAACAGAAGCAGAAGATATTAAAAAGAGGTGGCAAGAATACACAGAAGAACTGTACAAAAAAGATCTTCATGACCCAGATAGTCATGATGATGTGATCACTAATCTAGAACCAGACATCCTGGAATGTGAAGTCAAGTGGGCCTTAGAAAGCATCACTATGAACAAAGCTAGTGGAGGTCATGAAATTCCAATTGAGCTGTTTCAAATCCTGGAAGATGATGCTGTGAAAGTGCTGCTCTCAACATGCCAGCAAATTTGGAAAACTCAGCAGTGGCCACAGGACTGGAAAAGGTCAGTTTTCATTCCAATCCCAAAGAAAGGCAACGCCCAAGAATGCTCAAACTACTGCACAATTGCACTCATCTCACATGCTAGTAAAGTAATGCTCAAAATTCTCCAAGCCAGGCTTCAGCAATATGTGATCTGTGAACTCCCTGATGTTCAAGCTGGTTTTAGAAAAGGCAGAGGAACCAGAGATCAAATTGCCAAAATCCACTGGATCATGGAAAAAGCAAGAGAGTTCCAGAAAAACATCTATTTCTGCTTTATTGACTATGCCAAAGCCTTGGACTGTGTGGATCACAATAAACTATGGACAATTCTGAAAGAGATGGGAATACCAGACCACTTAACCTGCCTCTTGAGAAATCTGTATGCAGGTCAAGAAGCAACAGTTAGAACAGGACATGGAACAACAGACTGGTTCCAAATAGAAAAAGGAGTACGTCAAGGATGTATATTGTCACCCTTCTTATTTAACATCTATGCAGAGTACATCATGAGAAACGTTGGACTGGAAGAAACAAAAGCTGGAATCAAGATTGCCAGGAGAAATATTAATAACCTCAGATATGCAGATGACACCACCCTTATGGCAGAAAGTGAAGAGGAGCTAAAAAGCCTCTTGATGAAAGTGAAAGAGGAGAGTGAAAAAGTTGGCCTAAAGCTCAACATTCAGAAAACGAAGATTATGGCATCCAGTCCCATCACTTCATGGGAAATAGATGGGGAAACAGTGGAAACATTGTCAGACTTTATGTTTTTGGTCTCCAAAATCACTGCAGATGGTGACTGCAGCCATGAAATTAAAAGACGCTTACTCCTTGGAGAAAAGTTATGACCAACCTAGATAGTATATTCAAAAGCAGAGACATTACTTTGCTGACTAAGGTCCATCTAGTCAAGACTATGGTTTTTCCTGTGGTCATGTATGGATGTGAGAGTTGGACTGTCAAGAAAGCTGAGCACTGAAGAATTGATGCTTTTGAACTGTGGTCTTGGAGAAGACTCTTGAGAGTCCCTTGGACTGCAAGGAGATCCAACCAGTCCATTCTGAAGGAGATCAACCCTGGGATTTCTTTGGAAAGAATGATGCTAAAGCTGAAACTCCAGTACTTCGGCCACCTGATGCGAAGAGTTAACTCATTGGAAAAGACTGTGATGCTGGGAGGGAATGGGGCCAGGAGGAGAAGGGGACGACCGAGGATGAGATGGCTGGATGGCATCATGGACTCGATGGACATGAGTCTGTGTGAACTCCGGGAGATTGTGATGAACAGGGAGGCCTGGCGTGCTGCGATTCATGGGGTCACAAACAGTCAGACACGACTGAGCAACTGAACTGAACTGAACTGAGGAAAAAAACACTCTGGAGGGAACCAACAGCAGAAGATGATAGGATAAGTGAGAGGGAAGATAGAATGGTGGAAATAAATGAAGCAGAGAGGAAAAAGGAAAAAATTAAAAGAAATGAGGACAACCTCAGAGACTTCCGGGACAATGTCAAATGGCCCAACATTCGAATCATAGGAGTCCCAGATGAAGAAGACAAAAAGGAAGGCAATGAGAAAATATTTGAGGAGATAATAGTTAGAAACTTCCCTAAAATGGAGAAGGATATAGCCACTCAAGTCCAAAAAACCCAGAGAGTGCCAAACAGGATTAAACCCAAGACAAAACACCCCAAGACACATATTAATTAAATTAACAAAGATCAAAAACAAATAACAAATATTAAAAGCAGCAAGGAAAAAACAACAACAACAACAACAAATAACACACTAGAGGATTCCCATGAGGATTATAGCTGATGTTTCAATAGAAACTCTTCAGGCCAGAAGTGAATGGCAGGTCATACTTAAAGTGATGAAAGAAAATAACCTACAGCCCAGATTACTGTACCCAGCAAGGATCACATTCAAATATGAAGGAGAAATCAAAAGCTTTACAGACAAGCAAAACTTGAGAGAATTCAGCACCACCAAACCAGCTCTTCAACAAATGCTAAACCATCTTCTCTAGACAGTGAACACAGAAAATGTGTATAAACGGGAACCCAAAACAACAAAGTAAATGACAATGGGATCCTACTTATCAATAATTGCCTTAAAAATAAATGGATTGAATGCCCCAACCAATAGACAAAGACTGGATGAATGGATACAGAAACAAGACCCCTATACATGCTGTCTACAAGAGACCCATATCAAAATAAGGGACACATACAGACTGAAAGTGAAGGACTGGAAAAAGATATTTCACACAAATGGGGACCAAAAGAAAGCAGGAGTAGCAATACCCACATCAGATAAAATAGACTTTGAAATAAAGGCTTGAAAAGAGACAAAGAGGGACACTACATAATGATCAAAGGATCAATCCGAGAAGATGATATAACAATTATAAATATATATGCACCCAACATAGGAGCACTACAATATGTAAGGCAAATGCTAACAAGTATGAAAGGGGAAATTAACAGTAACACAATATAGTGGGAGACTTTAATTCCCTACTCACACCTATGGATAGATCAGCTAAACAGAAAATTAGCAAGGACACACAAACTTTAAATGATACAATAGACCAGTTAGACCTAACTGATATCTATAGGACATTTCAACCCCAAACAATGAATTTCATCTTTTCCTCAAGTCCACACAGAACCTTCTTCAGGACAGATCACATCCTGGGCCATAAATCTAGCCTTGGTAATTCAAAAAAATTGAAATCATTCCAAACATCTTTTCCAATCACAATGCAGTAAGATTAGATGTCAACTACAGGGAAAAATATATATATATTAAAAATACAAACATATGGAGGCTAAACAACATGCTTCTGAATAACCAACAAATCACAGATGAAATCAAAAAAGAAATCAAAATATGCATAGAAATGAATGAAATTGAAAACACAACAACCCAAAACCTATAGGACTCAGTAAAGCAATGCTATGGAGAAGGGTCATAGCAATACACACTTACCTCAAGAAACAAACAAACAAACAAAAAAAGTCAAGTAAATAACCTAACTCTATACCTAAAGCAACTAGTAAAGGAAGAAATTAAGAACTCCAGGGTTACTAGAAGGAAAGAAATCATACAAATTAGGGCAAAAATAAATGCAAAAGAAACAAAAGAGACCATAGCAAAAGTCAACAAAGCTAAAAGCTGGTTCTTTGAGAAGATAAATAAAATAGACAAACCATTAGTCAGACTCATCAAGAAACAAAGGGAGAAGAATAAAATCAACAAAATTAGAAATGAAAATGGAGAAATCACAACAGACAACACAGAAATACAAAGGATCATGAGACTACTATTAGGAACTGGATGCCTATAAAATGCACTATTTGGAAGAAATAGATTAATTCTTAGAACAGTTTAACTTTCCAAAACTGAACCAGGAAGAAATAGAAAATCTTAAGAGACCCATCACAAGCACAGAAATCAAAATGTAATCATAAATCTTCCAGCAAACAAAAGCCTAGGACCAGATGGCTTCACAGTTGAATTCTACCAAATATTTAGAGAAGAGATAACACCTATCTTTCTCAAACTCTTCCAGAAAATTGCAGATGAAGGTAGACTTCTAAACTCATTCTATGAGGCCACCATCACCCTAATACCAAAACCAGACAGAGATGCCAGCAATAAAGAAAACTACAGGCCAATATCACTGATGAACATAGATGCAAAAATCCTTAACAAAATCGTAGCAAATGGAATCCAACAACATTATAAAGATTACATATCGTTATCAAGTCGGCTTTATCCCAGGATGCAAGGATTCTTTAATACCTGGAAATCAATCAATGTGATATACCACATTAACAAATTCAAAGATAAAAAGCATATGATTACTTCAATAGATGCAGAGAAAGTCTTTGACATAATTCAACATTCATTTATGATGAAAAAAAAAAATCTCCGAAAAGCAGGAATAGAAGGAACATACCTCAACATAATAAAAATGACAAACCCACAGTAAACATTATCCTCAATGGTGAAAAATGAAAACATTTCCCCTAAAGTCAGGAACAAGACAAGGGTGCCCACTCTCACCATTACTATTCAACATAGTTTTGGATGTTTTGGCCACAGCAATCAGAACAAATAAAAAGAAATAAAAGGAATCCAGATTGGAAAAGAACAAGTAAAACTCTCACTGTTTGCAGACAAAGTGATCCTCTACATAGAAAACCCTAAAGACTCCACCAGAAAAATACTAGAACTAATTAATGAATACAGAGAAGTTGAAGGATATAAAATTAACACAAGAAATCCCTTGCATTCCTATACACTAACAATGAGAAAACAGAAAAAGAAATTAAGGAAACAATTCCATTCACCATTGCAATGAAAAGAATAAAATACTTAGTAATAAATCAACCTAAAGATACAAAAGAACTACATATAGAAAAGTATAAAACACTGATGAAAGAAATCAAAGATGACACAAATAGATGGAGAAGTATACCATGTTCATGGATCAGAAAAATCAATATAGTGAAAATGAGTATACTACCCAAAGCAATCTATAGATTCAATGCAATCCCTATCAAATTACCAACGGTATTTTTCAGAGAGCTAGAACAATTAAATTCACAATTTGTATGGAAATACAAAAAACCTCAAATAGCAAAAGCAATCTTAAGAAAGAAGAACGGAACTGGAGGAATCAACCTACCTGACTTTAGGCTATACTACAAAGCTACAGTCATCAAAACAATATAGTACTGGAACAAAGACAGAAATATAGATCAATGGAACAAAATAGAAAGCCCAGAGATAAATCCATACACCTTATCTTTGACAAAGGAGGCAAGAATATAAAATGGAGAAAAGACAATCTTTTTAACAAGTGGTGCTGGGAAAACTGATCAACCACTTGTAAAAGAATGAAACTAGAATACTTTCTAATGCCATACACAAAAATAACCTCCAAATGGATTAACAATCTAAACATAAGGCCAGAAACCAAAAAACTCCTAGAGGAAAACATAGGCAAAACACTTTCTGACATATCACAGCAAGATCCTCTATGACCCACCTGCCAGAGTAATGGAAATAAAAGCAAAAGTAAACAAATGAGACCTAATTAAACTTAAAAACTTTTGCATGACAATGTAAAATATAAGCAAAGTAAAAAGACAGCCTCAGAATGGGAGAAAATAATAGCAAATGAAGCAATGAACAAAAAGTTAATCTCAAAATTATACAAGCAGCACCTGCAGTTCAATTGCAGAAAAATAAAAGACCCAATCAAAAAATGGGCCAAAGAACTAAACAGACATTTCTCCAAAGAAGACATACAGATGGCTAACAAACACATGAAAAGATTCTTAACATCACTCATTATCAGAGAAATGCAAATCAAAACCACAATGAGGTACCACTTCACGCCAGTCAGAAGGCTGCTATCCAAAAGTCTACAAACAATAAATGCTGGAGAGGGTTTGGAGAAAAGGGAACCCTCTTACACTGTTGGTAGGAATGCAAACTAGTACAGCCACTATGGAGAACCGTGTGGAGATTCCTTAAAACACCTGGAAATAGAACTGCCATATGACCCAGCAATCCCACTGCTGGGCATACACACTGAGGAAATCAGAACTGAAAGAGACACGTGTTCATCCCAGTGTTCATCATAGCACTGTTTATAATAGCCAGGACATGGAAGAAACCTAGATGTCCATTGGCAGATGAATGGATAAGAAAGCTGTTGTACATAGATACACTGGAATATACTCAGCCATTAAAAAGAATGCCTTTGCATCAGTTCTAATGAGATGTATGTAAGTTCAGTTCAGTTCAGTTCAGTTCAGTTCAGTCGCTCAGTCGTGTCCGACTCTTTGCAAGCCCATGAATCGCAGCATGCCAGGCCTACCTGTCCATAACCAGCTCCCAGAGTTCACTCAAACTCACGTCCATTGAGTCAGTGATGCCATCCGACCACCTCATCCTCTGTCGTCCCCTTCTCCTACTGCCACCAATCCCTCCCATCATCAAAGTCTTTTCCAATGAGTCAACCCTTCCAATGAGGTGGCCAAAGTACTGGAGTTTCAGCCTCAGCTTCATGCCCTCCAAAGAAATATCAGGGCTTATCTCCTTCAGAATGGACTGGTTGGATCTCCTTGCAGTCCAAGGGACTCTCAAGAGTCTTCCCCAACACCACAGTTCAAAAGCATCAATTATTTGGTGTTCAGCTTTCTTCACAGTCCAACTCTCATATCCATACACAACCACTGGAAAACCATAGCATTGACTAGATAGACCTTTGTTGGCCAAGTAATGTCTCTGCTTTTGAATATGATATATAGGTTGGTCATAACTTTCTTCCAAAGAGTAAGAATCTTTTAATTTCATGGCTGCAGTCATCATCTACAGTGATTTTGGAGCCCCCCAAAATAAAGTCTGACACTGTTTCCACTGTTTCCCCATCTATTTCCCATGAAGTGATGGGACTGGATACCATGATCTTCATTTTCTGAATGTTGAGCATTAAGCCAACTTTTCACTCTCCACTTTCATTCCATCAAGAAGTCTTTTAGTTCCTCTTCATTTTCTGCCATAAGGGTGGTTTCATCTGCATATCTGAGGTTATTGATATTTCTCCAGGCAATCTTGATTCCAGCTTCTGCTTCTTCCAACCCAGCATTTCTCATGATGTACTCTGCATATAAGTTAAATGAGCAGGGTGACAATATACAGCCTTGACGTACTCCTTTTTCTATTTGGAACCAGTCTGTTGTTCCATGTCCAGTTCTAACTATTGCTTCCTGACCTGCATACAGATTTCTCAAGAGGCAGGTCAGGTGGTCTGGTATTCCCATCTCTTTCAGAATTTTCCACAGTTTATTGTAATCCACACAGTGAAAGGCTATGGCACAGTCAATAAAGCAGAAATAGATGTTTTTCTGGAACTCTTCTGCTTTTTCCATGATCCAGCAGATGTTGGCAATTTGATCTCTGGTTCCTTTCCCTCTTCTAAAACCAGATTGAACATCTGGAAGTTCACGGTTCACATATTGCTGAAGCCTGGCTTGGAGAATTTTGAGCATTACTTTACTAGCCTGTGAGACAATTGCAATTGTGCAGTCGTTTGAGCATTCTTTGACATTGCCTTTCTTTGGGATTGGAATGAAAACTGACCTTTTCTAGTCCTGTGGCCACTGCTGAGTTTTCCAAATTTGCTGGCATATTGAGTGCAGCACTTTCACAGCATCATCTTTCAGGGTTTGAAACAGCTCAACTGGAATTCCATCACCTCCACTAGCTTTGTTCATAGTGATGCTTTCTAAGGCCCACTTGACTTCACATTCCAAGATGTCTGGCTCTAGGTGAGTGATCACACTTTCGTGATTTTCTTGGTCGTGAAGGTCTTTCTTGTATAGTTTTCTGTTATTCTTGCCACCTCTTCTTAATATCTTCTGCTTCTGTTAGGTCTATACCATTTCTGTCCTTTATCGAGCCCATCTTTGCATGAAATGTTCCCTCTGTGTCTCTAATAGTCTTGAAGAGATCTGTAGTCTTTCCCATTCTGTTGTTTTCCTCTACTTCTTTTCATTGATCGCTGAGGAAGGCTTTCTTATCTCTTCTTGCTATTCTTTGGAACTCTGCATTCAGATGCTTATATCTTTCCTTATCTCCTTTGCTTTTCGCCTCTCTTCTTTTTACACCCTCTTTTTAAGGCCTCCCCAGACAGCCATTTTGCTTTTTTGCATTTCTTTTCCATGGGGATGGTCTTGATCCCTGTCTCCTGTACAATGTCACGAACCTCCGTCCGTAGTTCACCAGGCACTCTGTGGATGTATCTGGAGCCTATTATATAGAGTGGAAGTGAAAGTGAAGTCGTGTCGGACTCTTTGTGTCCCCATGGACTGTAGCCTATCAGGCTGCTCCCTCCATGGGATTTTCCAGGCATGAGTTCTGGAGTGGATTGCCATATACAGTGAAGTAAGTCAGAAAGAAAACCACCAATACAGTATACTAACATATATATATATATATATATATATATATATATATATATATATATGGAACTTAGAAAGATGGTAACAATGACCCTATATGTAAGACAGCAAAAGAGATACAGATGTATAGAATAGTTTTTTGGACTTTGGAGGAGAAGGTGAGGTTGGATTGATTTGAGAGAATAGCATTGAAACATGTATTTTATCATATGTGAAAGGGATTGCCAGTCTAGGTTCAATGCATGAGACAAAGTGCTCAGGGCTGGTACACTGGGATGAACCTGAGGAATGGGATGGAGAGGGAGGTAGGAAGAGGGGTTCAAGATGGGGAACACATGTACACCCATGGCTGATTCATGTCAATGTATGGCAAAAACTACTATAATATTGTAAAGTAATTAGCCTCCAATTAAAATAAATAATTTTTTTAATTGCAAAAAAAGCTCTTATTGGATAACTTGAACAAACTTTTGGTCCATCCAATACAAAGCTGAAGTAAAAATCTCAACATATTTACAAAAACAAAAAACAAAAAAAAAAGGATTTATTTAAAAATTTAATTCCAAATTCACTTTCACTCTTTGTTTCAAATGAGAAAAAAATGGAATTTTAATTGCATAATTTAATAAACAAAGCATTGATAAGATTTTAATAATTGAAAGAGACTCTATTGGCACATAGTAGCATAACATCACCATCTTCATAAAATTTAAACCTTAAACTTTATACCAAGTTGAACAGTGAATTAACTAAGTGTTCCTAAGGAGAATGGAATACTCTGTAGCATACCCATATACTCGTACACTTAAAGTAAGCAATATGAACTAAGCAATTGTTTCCTCTTGCTTTTTCTCCATAAACATCACCATTGTTTTTCCAAGTAGATTATTTTAAAATTCCAGCTACTATTCATTGGACACATTTTATGGTAGATATGCTAGGCAACAATAATGGAAAGAAGAATAAGGTGTGCTGTCCTTGCCCCCAAAGAATTCAGTGCAGTAGGGAAGGCAGATATCAATACTCATTTATAATAGAGCACTGTAGTTACTGAAATGAATGAATAAACAGAGCACTGCTGGGGCACGAAAGAATAAATCCATCCACATCTTGTATTTTAATTCAGCAATTCTCACTGAATGTTCATGATATGTCAGGTATCACACTAGAGATCATGTTATAGTAAAAGAAATATTGAATTTGAATCTTACAACTAAGTTTTATATCCAGCTCTACTACTTCAAAGATGAAAACTTATAGACTACTTCATCTTTCTGAGAGTTCTTTTTTTCTGTACAACATGAATCATAATATCTTAACTCTAAGTTCATTATAAAAATTGATTTATATCATAAATGGATTCAGTTCAGTTCAGGCACTCAGTCGTGTCCGACTCTGCTACCCCATGAATCTCAGAACACCAGGGCTCCCTGTCCATCACCAACTCCCAGAGTTCACTGAAATTAATGTCCATTGAGTCGTTGATGCCATCCAGCCATCTCATCCTCTGTCATCCCCTTCTCTTCCTGCCCCCAATCCCTCTCAGCATCAGAGTCTTTTCCGATGAGTCAACTCTTCTCATGAAGTGGCCAAAGTATAGGAGTTTTAGCTTCAGCATCGGTCCCTCCAATGAACACCCAGGACTGATCTCCCTTAGAATGGACTGATTGGATCTCCTTGCAGTCCAAGGGACTCTCGAGAGTCTTCCCCAACACCACAGTTCAAAAGCATCAATTCTTCATTGCTCAGCTTTCTTCACAGTCCAATTCTCACATCCATACATGACCACAGGAAAAACCCTAGCTTTGACTAGATGGACCTTGTTGGCAAAGTTACATCTCTGTTTTTGAATATGCTATTTGGGTTGGTCATAACTTTCCTTCCAAGGAGTAAGCATCTTTTAATTTCATGGCTGCAGTCACCATCTGCTGTGATTTTTGGAACCAAAAAAAATAAAGTCTGACACTGCTTGCACTGTTTCCCCATCTATTTCCCATGAAGTGATGGGACCAGATGCCATGATATTGGTTTTCTGAATGTTGAGCTTTAAGCCAACTTTTTCACTCTCCTCTTTCACTTTCATCAAGAGGCTCTTTAGCTCCTCTTCACTTTCTGCCATAAGGGTGGTGTGGTGTCATCTGCATATCTGAGGTTATTGATATTTCTCCCGGCAATCTTGGGCTTCCCTGGTGGCTCAGAAGTTAAAGCATCTGCTTGGAATGCGGGAGACCTGGGTTCTATCCCTGGGTCGGGAAGATCCCCTGGAGAAGGAAATGGCAACCCACTCCAGAACTCTTGCCTGGAGAATCCCATGGAAGGAGGAGCCTAGTAGGCTACAGTCCATGGGGTCACAAAGAGTCAGACATGACTGAATGACTTCACACACTCACACACACCCGGCAATCTTGATTCCAGCTTGTGGTGGCTCAGACGGTAAAGCATCTACCTACAGCGCGGGAGACCCGGGTTCAATTCCTGGATCGGGAAGATCTCCTAGAGAAGGGAATGGCAACACACTCCAGTATTCTTGCCCCCCCCCCCAACCAAAAAAAATGGGGAGGGGGGTGGGCTCAAAGAGCTATAAATGGGTTAGAATCTATGAAAACCATAAAACCTTAGTCAAGCCTAAAATGACTACATTTTTTAATGTAGCCATTTACTCCATTTCATAGTCATTTACCTTTATTTTGACTGTAAGATACACTTTATATAAAGCTAGTCAGTCAATTCAGTCAGTTCAATCACTCAGTCATGTCCAACTGTATGCAACCCCATAGACTGCAGCACGCCAGGCTTCCCTGTCCATGACCAACTGCCAGAACTTACTCAAACTCATGTCCATTGAGTTGGTGATGCCATCCCACCATTTCATTCTCTGTCGTCCCCGTCCCCTCCCACCTTCAATCTTTCCCAGCATCCAGGTTTTTTCAAATGAGTCAGTTCTTTACATCAGGTGGCCAAAGTATTGGAGTTTCTGCTTCGGCATCAGTCCTTCCAATGAATATTCAGGACTGATTTCCTTTAGGATGGACTGGTTGGAATTCCCTGCAGTCCAAGGGACTCTCAAGACTCTTCTCCAACACCACAGTTCAAAAGCATCAGTTCTTCAGTGCTCAGCTTTCTTTATAGTCCAACTCTCACATATAAAACTAGTACCCAAAACATACATATAAAACTAGTACCTAAAACAAGATTGAATAATTCAATGATTTATCATAATGCAAACACCCATAGAGCCTTCACTCAGGTTAGGAGATTGTCAGAAATCCAGCAAGCCCTCCTAGTCTGTTCCTCCAATCACTGCCTCCTCCCTCTGAAGGTAGCCACTATTCTGAACTTGATTTTAATTCATTCCAGGTTTTGAAATATTTTTACCAGCAGCATATGCATCCCTAAACACTATTTTTGCTGGGCTTTTAATATGACATACATAGCATCACAAGTATGTATTCTTTTGTGTCTGGTATAATTTGAAGATATTCATGAAATTCACTGATATTGTTGCATGTAGCTGAAGATCAGTTATCTTTATTGCAGTGTAGTATTCCACTCTATAACATAATTTATTTATCCATTCAACATTTGATGAACATTTAAACTATTTCTAAATTTGTAAACCATGATTTTACTCCAATTTTAATCCAGTTCTTAGGGTTTATTCTATTTTTTTCCCTTTCCATTTTAAAATCCCTTCTCCAACAGTGAGAAAACTTGCTCCAATTATTCTTCATAACTTAGCGATGTTATGATTACACCTCTCTGTTATAACCAATCTACTACCAGCAGTAATTCTCTCCACCCATCCAAATGCCTTCACCACCCTACTCAGATTCCAACACTCCACACTAGTGCAGCCCACAAATGAAAATCCTACCCTTTCAGGCTTCAGTTCTTGACAGCAGAGCACCCTCCTCCTCTCCCTGCTTGGGATCTTACTCCCCACTATTGGTCAGAATCCTGTCATTGCAGCAGATTACTTGATCTCCCTTAAGGGCTTTTGGGGGGAAAAAATCCAAGAAGAAAAATAAAGGAAAGGTCGAGGGAAGGGAGAGAATAGGCTATGCATTTCCAGTGTAAATATAAAATGCAAAACTTTTTAAATATAGTTGTACCAATTTCCACTCTATTCAACAGATCAGATAATTTATCTGTATAATTTATTGTCCAAAATAAGGTGCTTTTGAAACTTAAAAAATTAGCCCTTTTAAAATGTATGCTGGGGAAATTAGCTATAGCTAAGTTTTTATTAGACACATCCAGAATGTTCTTGTTACCCAGTGCATGGAAGTTTCTAGTTTTGTACATCCTCAGAAGATGTAATATTGCGATTAATTTTAGTGTTAACCCCTTAGTTGTTTCAATAGTGTTACCTCATTGTGATTTTAGTTTGCATTCCTATACATACTAAGCTGCATATTAATGATTTTTAATTATCATGTTACCTATTTCAAGGAGAGCATATCCAAATCTTATGCATTTTTATAATGGGATATCTTTTAGTAGGTTTTAAATTTTATTTCAAGATTCTGGATTATGTCAGTTTTCACCTTTTATTTTTCAACTCAAATTTAGTTCAAGAGTAAGTGAATTCCTGATAAGTGGGTAATCAATTAACCACTTTGGATGTCTAACCTAGAATTATTAAACATCTCAGAGTCATGGTGTCAGATTTTCACTCAAGCGTCATACTCAAGTGGAAAGAACACATTTTATAGCTCACAAACTTTGATATGTGACATGGATGTTGAACATTGACATTCTGCATTTCATACAAATGTTATGCCCATTCTGTGGTGAGTCTTCATTGACTCAACTCTATGCAAGGACCACCAAGGGCTTCTTTTATTCCCATTCTCAGGCATGTTTTCCAGAGCACAAAGCCTGGGTTAGGAGAATGTATGGAAGAGCTATCTGAATTAATTATAAGATACACTGAAGCTTTTCCCTGCCATGATCTTGAGTTCTTTGTTTTGAGATTAGCTCACTCTCCTTTGCTAGAGTATACCACATTTCTTTTAGGTAATTTTATTAAAGAAGCTGCATTGTTTGTTTCTTCCACTGAGATAGGTTATGCACCATAGTTCAGTTCAGTCGTTCAGTTATATCCAACTCTTTGAGAGCCCATGGACTGTAGCATGCCAGTCTTCCCTGCCCATCACCAACTCCTCGAGCTTACTCAAACTCATGTCCATTGTGTCAATGGTGCCATCCAACCATCTCATCTTCCATCAACCCCTTCTCCTCCTGCCTTCAATCTTTCCCAGCATATGCACCATAGACCAACCAAACCAATAGCCCTAAAAAAATAGAAACTGTCCTTGGCCACCCATATGCATGTGCCCTTTCATTGCCAAGCACTCTTTTTGCTTTCAGCTCCTTGGTAAAAAGACCTGCCTATACTCAAGGGGACAAGAAGAAGTATACCAGTGAATTAACACTACTCTTTCCCCCTGAGATAGTCCTCAATTAATGACCCCAAGAAGATGATGTATAAATAAATAACATGGAGCCTTCATCCCTTGAGAGAGATAATTCTGAGTCAGATGTTAAGAGGAATTAAGATGCAGCTGTTATTGTGGTGACTGACTTATAACACAAACTTCCACTCCCTTCTATTCCCTGTAACCCTGCCTCACTCTCTGCAAGATTCCCTGTACCTGTCCCTAAAACTGCTGTTGCTGGAAATCTGTGTTAGCATTAGCTTATGGAGAAACCCAAATTAAGAATTCTAGCTTTGTATCCCAGATACATGCAATCTGCTTAGTCTTTAGCTATCAACTCAGAGAAGAAAGAATCTCAAAGGGTGACACCTGATAAAATCCAAACCAATTTTCTTACACCAGAATCCAAATATATTGACTAGTCATATCCTTTACATCTGCCTTATTAAGGGGATTTCTTATTGAACATTTATAAGATGAAAAATTTCAAATTGTTTAATTTAATAAAAACTTACTTAAAAGACAACATATCTCCTCTGATCTCTGTGCCTTTTCTCAGATTTGTCCTTTAGGCAAGGTCAGTCTTATCCAGGAGTGTAATTCTGCCACAAACTGACACTTTTGTTAGAATATTCAAATTTTTATGCTACTTGCCAAACATCCATCTTCTGAGATGCTAGGCTTCCCATTTTCTGCTGCCTGAGCTACTTTGACATCTTCCCTGGGACTTCAAAATGCTCATGGCCCAAGTAGAAAAGGGTTAATGCAAGGACAGAACAATTTCTATGTTTCATTTCTGGATCCTGGTCATTTTACATCATGAGTATCCTCTGAGTGGTCAGTGCCAGTAAAGTTGCGCAGACAGCTGGTTAAGTATTTTAACTACCATGACAGTTTTTAGCTCAGCCTGCATTTGCTTAGCTAATTTTTCTTTACCCCTCACCTTAGATATCATCCGTGAATCCCTCTATAACCACCTCTCTAATACAACAAAGTATACCCATTCCTGATTAGTCTTACAGTATGCAAAATCATGTAGTCCAAAAAGCTTGGTTACTACCAAATTTAACAAAGTTAAACATTTATTATTCTTTAATGTAGCCCTAATCTAACTTTTTAATATGCCAATGACACTTGTAAATATTCAAGCATTGATTTCAACAGGCAGTGTCTCCCTAACTTAGCTATCTAGTGGCAGAACATGTATTAATGTTCTATATGCTTAACATTGGAGGAATGCCAGTATTTTGATGAAAGGGCTTAAAGAATACAGTATTGCATACATTAGACAAGTATTTTAACAATATAATTTTGGGTGAAAAAAGATGAAGGAGGAGAAAAACTAAAAAATCAGTTGAATCAAATGGCAGTAATATTTCATTTGATAGAGTTTTATAATGCCAAAATGTTTGATGTGGATTAATGGTGTCAGTATAAAATAGTTATAGGTATGAGGCACATGTAGCTCTTGCTTTGTCATTTGAATATTAAAGCTGAAAGATGATCTCCTTGACTACCGCCAACCTTAGTGTAATAAAATCCAATATTATCCTTCAGCTGTCACCCATTATGGTATTTTTGTTTAATTTTAATATTACATTTTATAAACTTTTATTGTTCTCTGTTTACTTGCTGAATCCAGCATTTATTTGAAGTAAAAAAATATAGAAATAAAAATTAACTCACTGAATGCTGCTAAGTCACTTCAGTCGTGTCCGACTCTGTGCGACCCCATAGACGGCACCCCACCAGGCTCCCCCGTCCCTGGGATTCTCCAGGCAAGAATGCTGGAGTGGGTTGCCATTTCCTTCTCCAACTCACTGAGTAACCCTTAGTTAATGAATGCTTGAAGGTTTGCTACATATTATTCTTAGAGCTGGGATGGAGGATCTGGATTAAGGAAAGAATTTACAGTACTTCAGAAATAATGGTAAAATTTGTGAAGCATGCTGATTATGATGAACTTGACAACACCTGACTGAAATGATGTAAAACACAAGACGGTAAAATGTTAAAGAATCATTTATTATCTTTGGTAGGCATTTTTCCTTTGAAACAAAATGAAAATTTAACATAATGAACATCTGAAATAAGATTAGCAAGTGGTATACTTTATATCTAACCTACATATATCTTCTATTGGTGTGTGTATGTGTGTGCACACTTGCATGTATGCAAATGTAATACGATATTAAAATTTGGACTAGAGTGGGTGAGACAGAATAAAATAAAAGTATAAGAGCTCACTTTTCCAGCACAATGAAATAAAAATATTCAGTCCATTCAGCTGCTCAGTAGTGTCCGACTCTTCGCGACCCCATGATTCGCGGCATGCCAGGCCACACTGTCCATCATCAACTTCCAGAGATCACTCAGATTCAGGTTCATCAAGTCAGTGATGCCATCCAGCCATCTCATCCTCTGTCGTCCCCTTTTCCTACTGCCACCAGTCTCTCCCAGCATCAGAGTCTTTCCAATGAGTCAACTCTTCCAATGAGGTGGCCAAAGTACTGGAGTTTCAGCTTTAGCATTATTACTTCCAAAGAAATCCCAAGGCTGATCTCCTTCAGAATGGCCTGGTTGGATCTCCTTGCAGTCCAAGGGACTCTAAAGAGTCTTCTCCAACACCACAGTTCAAAAGTATCAATTCTTCTGCCTTCAGATTTCTTCACAGTCCAATTCTCACATCCATACATGACCACTGGAAAAACAATAGCTTTGACTCGATGGACCTTGGTTGGCAAAGTAATGTCTCTGCTTTTGAATATGCTATCTAGGTTGGTCATAACTTTTCTTCCAAGGGGTAAGCATCTTTTAATTCCATGGCTGCAGTCACCATCTGCAGTGATTTTGGAGCTCAAAAAATAAAGTCTAACACTGTTTCCACTGTTTCCCCATCTATTGCCCATGAAGTGATGGGATCAGATGCCATGATCTTTGCTTTCTGAATGCTGAGCTTTAAGCCAACTTTTTCACTCTCCTCTTTCACTTTCATCAAGAGGCTTTTTAGTTCCTCTTCACTTTCTGCCCTAAGGGTGGTGGCATCTGCATATCTGAGATTATTGATATTTCTCCCAGCAATCTTGATTCCAGCTTGCGCTTCTTCCAACCCAGCATTTCTCATAATGTACTCTGCATCGAAGTTAAATAAGCAGGGTGACAATGTACAACCTTGACATACTCCTTTTCCTATTTGGAACCAATCTGTTGTTCCATGTCCAGTACTAACTGTTGCCTCCTGACCTGCATATAGGTTCTCAAGAGGCAGGTCAGGTGGTCTGGTATTCCCATCTCTTTCAGAATTTTCCACAGTTTATTGTGATCCACACAGTCCAAGGCTTTGGCATAGTCAATAAAGCAGAAATAGACATTTTTCTGGAACTCTCTTGCTTTTTCCATGATCCACTGGATGTTGGAAATTTGAATTTTGGTTCCTCTGCCTCTTTTAAAACCAGCTTAAACATCTGAAAGTTCACGATACACGTATTGCTAAAGCCTGGCTTGGAGAATTTTGAGTATCTCTTTACTAGAGTACGAGATGAGTGCAATTGTGCAGTAGTTTGAGCATTCTTTGGCATTGCCTTTCTTTGGGATTGGAATGAAAACTGACCTTTTCCAGTCCTGTGGCCACTGCTCAGTTTTCCAAATTTGCTGGCATACTGAGTGCAGCACTTTCACAGCATCATCTTTCAGGATTTGAAATAGCTCCACTGGAATTCCTTCATCTCCACTATCTTTGTTCGTAGTGATGCTTTCTAAGGCCCACTTGACTTCATATTCCAGGATGTCTGGCTCTAGGTGAGTGATCACACCATCGTGATTATCTTGGTCTTGAAGATCTTTTTTGTACAGTTCTTCCGTGTATTTTTGCCACCTCTTCTTAATACCTTCTGCTTTTGTTAGGTCCATACAATTTCTGTCCTTTATCAAGCCCATCTTTGCATGAAATGTTCCCTTGGTATTTCTAATTTTCTTGAAGAGATCTTTAGTCTTTCCTATTCTGTTGTTTTCTTTTATTTCCTTGCATTGATCGCTGAAGAAGGCTTTCTTATCTCTTCTTGCTATTCTTCGGAACTCTGCATTCAGATGCTTATATCTTACCTTTTCCCCTTTGCTTTTTGCTTCTCTTCTTTTCACAACTGTCTGTAAGGCCTCCCCAGATAGCCATTTTGCTTTTTTGCATTTCTTTTCCATGGCGTGGTCTTGATCCCTGTCTCCTGTACAATATCACAAACCTCATTCCATAGTTCATCAGGCACTCTATCAATCAGATCTAGTCCCTTAAATCTATTTCTCATTTCCACTGTATAATCATAAGGGATTTGATTTAGGTCATACCTGAATGGTCTAGCGGTTTTCCCTACTTTCTTCAATTTAAGTCTGAATTTGGCAATAAGGAGTTCATGATCTGAGCTACAGTCAGCTCCTGGTCTTGTTTTTGCTGACTGTATAGAGCTTCTCCATCTTTGGCTGCAAAGAATATAGTCAATCTGATTTTGGTGTTGACCATCTGGTGATGTCCATGTGTAGAGTCTTCTCTTGTGTTCTTGGAAGAGGGTGTTTGCTGTGACCAGTGCATTTTCTTGGCAAAACTGTATTAGTCTTTGCCCTGCTTCATTCCGTATTCCAAGGCCAAATTTGCCTGTTACTCCAGGTGTTTCTTGACTTCCTACTTTTGCATTCCAGTCCCCTATAATGAAAAGGATATCTTTTTTGGGTGTTAGTTCTAAAAGGCCTTGTAGGTCTTCATAGAATAGTTCAACTTCAGCTTTTTCAGCATTACTGGTTGGGGCATAGACTTGGATTACTGTGATATTGCATGATTTGCCTTGGAGACAAACAGAGATCATACTGTTGTTTTTGAGATTGCATCCAAGTACTGCATTTTGGACTCTTTTGTTGACTATGATGGCTACTCCATTTCTTCTGAGGGATTCCTGCCCGCAGTAGTAGATATAATGTTCATCTGAGTTAAATTCACCCATTCCAGTCCATTTTAGTTCTCTGATTCCTAGAATGTTGACGTTCACTCTTGCCATCTCTTGTTTGACCACTTCCAATTTGCCTTGATTCATGGACCTGACATTACAGGTTCCTATGCCATATTGCTCTTTACAGCATCGAACCTTGCTTCTATCACCAGTCACATCCACAACTGGTATTGTTTTAGCTTTGGCTCGGTCTCTTCATTCTTTCTGGAGTTATTTCTCCACTGATCTCCAATAGCATATTGGGCACCTACCAGCCTGGGGAGTTCCTCTTTCAGTATCCTATCATTTTGCCTTTTCATACTGTTCATGGGGTTCTCAAGGCAAGAATATGGAAGTGGTTTGCCATTCCCTTCTCCAGTGGACTACATTCTGTCAAACCTCTCCATCATGACCTGCCCATCTTGCGTGGCCCCACAGGCATGGCTTAGTTTCATTGAGTTAGACAAGGCTGTGGTCCTAGTGTGGTTAGATTTACTAGTTTTCTGTGATTATGGTTTCAGTCTGTCTGCTCTCTGATGCCCTCTTGCAACACCTACCATCTTATTTGGGTTTCTCTTATCTTGGACGTGGAGTATCTCTTCATGGCTCTTCCAGCAAAGTGCAGCCACTGCTCCTTACCTTGAATGAGGGGTATCTCCTCACTGCCACCCCTCCTGACCTTGAACATGAAATAGCTCCTCTAGGCCCTCCTGTGCCCGTGCAGCCACTGCTCCTTGGATGTGGGGTTGCTCCTCCCGGCCACCGCCCCGGCCTCAGATTTGATGTACCTCCTCTCTGCTGCTCTTGCTCTGTCACAGCCTGGCACTCTTGGCTGCTGCCCCTGACCTCGGATGCACGGTAGCTTAATATAAAAATATAAAAAATAAAATTCCCTTTATGTTCCAGTATCAAATAAACAAAAGAAAAATAAATTAACTTTTAAGGGAGGAGTATGTAGCTATCAAGGAAAGAAACAAGAGATTTTAGTCAAGGACTACTTGTCCTCCCCCAGCCAAACAACACTGAGAGAAGCAGGTGAATGGAACTGATCCTAAGAATTTTTATCAGTGCTTTTCCACCTCAGAATTGATTGGGATGAATGTGGGTGAATTATGAGTAGACTGCTGTGGCAAAAACACTAAGTATAGACAAAGCTGCATACTTGTGGTACCAGGGAAAGTGCCAGAATGAATGTCTTCTGATTGTATAATTTTTCAAGCATGTGTAGGAATTTAGGAATATGAGCCAGAAACTTATGAGACTGAAATAAGCGCTGACTGAATGAAACAAACTGGTAATACGATATACATTCATATGTGTATATATGTAAGAATCTCTAAAAAAAAAAAAAAAGCACAGAAAAACAGGAAGGAGTATAGCATTGTCTAACCTCAAAAATTAGATGGTTCTATAGAAAATAAGATATATATATCCCTGTGGACTTTTCAGGAGCTACACACAAACTAAGGCTTTCCTCCTGCCTCTGTGGTAAAAAAAAAATCCACCTGACAATGCAGGGGACACATGTTAGATCACTGGGTGTAGAAGATCACGTGGAGAAGGAAATAGCCACCCACTCCAGTATTCTTGCCTAGAAAATCCCATGGACAGAGAAGCCTGGTAGGCTACATTCCATGGGTCACAAAAGAGTCAGACATGACTTAGCGACTTCACAACAACAACACACAAACCAAGCTTTGTGTTTCACCAGCCCATGAGTTGTGGGGGTATATGGCAAATATCAAAGAAATTTGCCTAGGAAACAACACTCTGTCAAAATATTTTCATGCTAAGAAAGATGGTTTGGATCTATTTAATGATTCTTACCATAAATATTTTATTTTAAAATCTCGCTATAACTCTATTTGTCCTGCAGCTACACATCCATCTATCCATACAGGCTTGCAGGCATGAACATAGACATCATTCTCTATGTACAGTGCATAAAGAAATAACTATAACGATATTCACCAAATTGTGACAATAGATTTACCCCCAGAAATATGTTTGAATTACCTGTTTCTTTCTCTTGTGATTTCTTTTGTAAATTTTTATAGCAATAATTAAGTTCTAAAATTTATGAAATTAAAAAAAAAATAGAGAACTGGATCTTCTAAGTGCTACTGAGGAATGGATTTCCTAAAAATAACTTCAAAAAGTTTGCAATTTCAAACTTTTAAAAGCAAGAGAAACTCGAACGCTTATTACTTGTTATTCCAGCTTTATTCACATATAATTGATGTACCAGTTCAGTTCAGTCACTCAGTCGTGTCCGACTATTTGTGACCCCATGAACTAGCATGCCAGGCCTCCCTGTCCATCACCATCTCCTGGAGTTCACTCAGATTAATGCCCATAGAGTCCAGGATGCCATCCAGCCATCCCATCCTCAGTCGTCCCCTTCTCCTCCTGCCCCCAATCCCTCCCAGCGTCAGAGTCTTTTCCAATGAGTCAACTCTTCCAATGAGGTGGCCAAAGTACTGGAGTTTCAGCTTTAGCAACATTCCTTCCAAAGAAATCCCAGGGCTGATCTCCATCAGAATGGACTGATTGGATCTCCTTGCAGTCCAAGGGACCCTCAAGAGTCTTCTCCAACACCACAGTTCAAAAGCATCAATACTTCGATGCTCAGCCTTCACAGTCCAACTCTCACATCCATACATGACCACAGGAAAAACCATAACCTTGACTAGACGGACCTTAGTTGGCAAACTAATGTCTCTGCTTTTGAATATACTATCTAGGTTGGTCATAACTTTTCTTCCAAGGGGTAAGCATCTTTTAATTCCATGGCTGCAGTCACCATCTGCAGTGATTTTGGAGCCCAAAAAATAAAGTCTGACACTGTTTCCACCGTTTCCCCATCTATTGTCCGTGAAGCGATGGGACCGGATGCCATGAACTTCGTTTTCTGAATGTTGAGCTTTAAGCCAACTTTTTCACTCTCCTCTTTCACTTCCATCAAGAGGCTTTTTAGCTCCTCTTCACTTTCTGCCATAAGGGTGGTGTCATCTACATATCTGAGATTATTGATATTTCTCCCAGCAATCTTGATTCCAGCTTGTGCTTCTTCCAACCCAGCATTTCTCATGATGTACTCTATATAGAAGTTAAATAAGCAGGATGACAATATACAGCCTTGACATACTCCTTTTCCTATTTGGAACCAGTCTGTTGTTCCATGTCCAGTTCTAACTGTTGCTTCCTGACCTGCATACAGATTTCTCAAGAGGCAGGTTAAGTGGTTTGGTATTCCCATCTCTTTCAGAATTTTCCACAGTTTATTGTGATCCACACAGTCCAAGGCTTTGGCATAGTCAATAAAGCAGAAATAGAGGGCTTTCTGGAATTTTCTTGCTTTTTCCATGATCCAGCAGATGTTGGCAATTTGATCTCTGGTTCCTCTGCCTTTTCTTAAACCAGCTTGCACATCAGGGAGTTCACGGTTCACGTATTGCTGAAACCTGGCTTGGAGAATTTTGAGCATTACTTTACTAGCATGTGAGATGAGTGCAATTGTGCAGTAGTTTGAACATTCTTTGGCATTGCCTTTCTTTGGGATTGGAAGGAAAACTGACCTTTTTTTTTATCTTTTTTTTTTTTTTTTTTAGTTTTTATTTTTACTTTATTTTACTTTACAATACTGTATTGGTTTTGCCATACATTGACATGAATCCACCACGGGTGTACATGTGATCCCAAACATGAACCCGCCTCCCACCTCCCTCCCCACAACATGCCTCTGGGTCATCCCCGTGCACCAGCCCCAAGCATGCTGTATCCTGCATCGGACATAGATTGGTGCTTCGATTCTTACATGATAGTATACGTTTCAATGCCATTCTCCCAAATCATCCCACCCTCTCCCTCTCCCTCTGAGTCCAAAAGTCCACTATACACATCTGTGTCTTTTTTGCTGTATTGCTTATAGGGTCATCATTGCCATCTTTCTAAATTCCATATATATGTGTTAGTATACTGTATGGGTGTTTTTCTTTCTGGCTTACTTCACTCTGTATAATCGGCTCGAGTTTCATCCATCTCATTAGAACTGATTCAAATGTATTCTTTTTAACAGCTGAGTAATACTCCATTGTGTACAGGTACCACAGCTTTCTTATCCGTTCATTTGCTGATGGACATCTAGGTTGTTTCCATGTCCTGGCTATTATAAAAATTGCTGCAATGAACATTGGGGTACATGTGTCTCTTTCAATTCTGGTTTCCTCGGTGTGTATGCCCAGCAGTGGGATTACTGGGTCATATGGCAATGTCATTTGCAATTTTTTAAGGAATCTCCACACTGTTGTCCATAGTGGCTATACTAGTTTGCATTCCCACCAACAGTGTAGGAGGGTTCCCTTTTCTCCACACCCTCTCCAGCCTTTTCCAGTCCTGTGGCCATTGCTGAGTTTTCCAAATTTGCTGGCATATTGAGTCCAGCACTTTCACAGCATCATCTTTCAGGATTTGAAACGGCTCAACTGGAATTCCATCACCTCCACTAGCTTTGTTCATAGTGATGCTTTCTAAGGCCCACTTGACTTCACATTCCAAGATGTCTGGCTCTAGATTAGTGATCACATCATCATGATTATCTGGGTCCTGAAGATCTTTTTTGTACAGTTCTTCTGTGTATTCTTGCTACCTCTTCTTAATATCTTCTGCCTCTGTTAGGTCCATTCCATTTCTATCCTTTATCGAGCCCATCTTTGCATGAAATGTTCTCTTGGTATCTCTAATTTTCTTAAAGTGATCTCTACTCTTTCCCATTCTGTTGTTTTCCTCTATTTCTTTGCATTGATCCCTGAAGAAGGCTTTCTTATCTCTTCTTGCTATTCTTTGGAACTCTGCATTCAGATGCTTATATCTTTCCTTTCTCCTTTGCTTTTTGCCTCTCTTCTCTCCACAGCTATATATAAGCCCTCCCCAAAGAGCCATATTGCTTTTTTGCATTTCTGTTCCGGGGGATGATCTTGATCCCTGTCTCCTGTACAATGTCACGAACCTCATTCCATAGTTCATCAGGCACTCTCTCAGATCTAGGCCCTTAAATCTATTTCTCACTTCCACTGTATAATCATAAGGGATCTGATTTAGGTCATACCTGAATGGGCTATAATCTTATTTAGAGCATTGAAAACAGTCACAAAAAAATAAGAGTTTAAAAGGGGATAAACATTCTTTTACAAGTGGTTGACCGGTTTTCCCAGCACCACTTGTTAAAGAGATTGTCTTTACTCCATTGTATATTCTTGCCTCCTTTGTCAAAGATAAGGTGTCCATAGGTGTGTGGATTTATCTCTGGGCTTTCTATTTTGTTCCATTGATCTATATGTCTGTCTTTGTGCCAGTACCATACTGTCTTGATGACTGTGGCTTTGTAGTAGAGCCTGAAGTCAGGCAAGTTGATTCCTCCAGTTCCATTCTTCTATCTCAAGATTGCTTTGGCTATTCGAGGTTTTTTGTATTTCCATACAAATCTTGAAATTATTTGTTCTAGTTCTGTGAAAAATGTGGCTGATAGCTTGATAGGGATTGCATTGAATTTGTAAATTGCTTTGGGTAGTATACTCATTTTCACTATATTGATTCTTCCGATCCATGAACATGGTATATTTCTTCATCTATTAGTGTCCTCTTTGATTTCTTTCATCAGTGTTTTATAGTTTTCTATATATAGGTCTTTAGTTTCTTTAGGTAGATATATTCCTAAGTATTGTATTCTTTTCGTTGCAATGGTGAATGGAATTGTTTCCTTAATTTCTTTTTCTACTTTCTCATTATTCGTGTATAGGAATGCAAGGGATTTCTGTGTGTTGATTTTATATCCTGCCACTTTACTATATTCATTGATTAGCTCTAGTAATTTTCTGGTGGAGTCTTTAGGGTTTTCCATGTAGAGGATCATGTCATCTGCAAACAGTGAGAGTTTTACTTCTTCTTTTCCAATTTGGATTCCTTTTATTTCTTTTTCTGCTCTGATTGCTGTGGCCAAAACTTCACACAAAAATAAACTCAAAATGGATTAAAGATCTAAATGTAAGTTCAGAAACTATAAAACTCCTAGAGGAGAACATAGGCAAAACACTCTCAGACATAAATCACAGCAGGATCCTCTATGATCCACCTCCCAGAATTCTGGAAATAAAAGCAAAAATAAACAAATGGGATCTAATTAAAATTAAAAGTTTCTGCACAACAAAGGAAAATGTAAGCAAGGTGAAAAGACAGCCTTCGGAATGGGAGAAAATAATAGCAAATGAAGCAACTGACAAACAACTAATCTCAAAAATATACAAGCAACTTCTGCAGCTCAATTCCAGAAAAATAAACGACCCAATCAAAAAATGGGCCAAAGAACTAAATAGACATTTCTCCAAAGAAGACATACGGATGGCTAACAAACACATGAAAAGATGCTCAACATCACTCATTATTAGAGAAATGCAAATCAAAACCACAATGAGGTACCACTTCACACCAGTCAGAATGGCTGCAATCCAAAAATCTGCAAGCAGTAAATGCTGGAGAGGGTGTGGAGAAAAGGGAACCCTCCTACACTGTTGGTGGGAATGCAAACTAGTACAGCCACTATGGAGAACAGTGTGGAGATTCCTTTAAAAATTGCAAAGAGAACTACCTTATGACCCAGCAATCCCACTTCTGGGCATACACACCGAGGAAACCAGAATTGAAAGAGACACATGTACCCCAATGTTCATCGCAGCACTGTTTATAATAGCCAGGACATGGAAACAACCTAGATGTCCATCAGCAGATGAATGGATAAGAAAGCAGTGGTACATATACACAATGGAGTATTACTCAGCCGTTAAAAAGAATTTATTTGAATCAGTTCTGATGAGATGGATGAAACTGGAGCCGATTATACAGAGTGAAGTAAGCCAGAAAGAAAAACACCAATACAGTATACTAACACATATATATGGAATTTAGGAAGATGGCAATGACAACCCTGTATGCAAGACAGGGAAAGAGACACAGATGTGTATAACGGACTTTTGGACTCAGTGGGAGAGGGAGAGGATTGGATGATTTGGGAGAATGACATTCTAACATGTATACTATCATGTAAGAATTGAATCGCCAGTCTATGTCTGACGCAGGATGCAGCATGCTTGGGGCTGGTGCATGGGGATGACCCAGAGAGATGTTATGGGGAGGGAGGTGGGAGGGGGGTTCATGTTTGGGAACGCATGTAAGAATTAAAGATTTTAAAATTTAAAAAATAAAAAACTAAAAAAAAAATAAATAAAAAATAAAAAAAATAAAAGGGGATAAACAGAAATATACTCTGCTAAACTATGACCAACCTAGACAACATATTCAAAAGCAGAGACATTACTTTGCCAACAAAGGTCCATCTAGTCAAAGCTATGGTCTTTCCAGTGGTTATTTATGGATGTGAGAGTTGGACTATAAAGAAAGCTGAGTGCTGAAGAATTGAAGCTTTTGAACTGTGGTGTTGGAGAAGACTCTTGAGAGTCCTTTGGACTGCAAGGAGATCCAACCAGGCCATTCTAAAGGAGATCAGCCCTGGGTGTTCTTTGGAAGGACTGATGCTAAAGCTGAAACTCCAATACTTTGGCCACCTCATGCAAAGAGTTGACTCATTGGAAAAGATTCTGATGCTGGGAGGGATTGAGGGCAGGAGGAGAAGGGAACGATAGTGGATGAGATGGCTGGATGACATCACCAACTCGATGCACATGAGTTTGAATGAACTCCGGGAGTTGGTGATGGACACGAAGGCCTGGAGTACTGCGATTCATGGGGTCACAAAGAGTCGGACATGACTGGGTGACTGAACTGACTGAAACTGATTTCATATTTTTAACCTTTGTATTTATTATTTATTGTTTTATTTCACTATTTTTAAATCTGAATTTTTTCATCTGTTCCTAGTCAAATTTCATTTCTGATACAAAGGCAGAAATGAAGGATTTATGTTGAGTTGGATATATTGGTTGCACCACTGTTGATTTGTAAGACTCTGTGTGTTCATATGTATATGTGTGAGTGAGTGAATGTGCATGTGTGTGTGCTTGTGAAGAGAGGGGAGGGGTAGAGAAGACAAAACATATCAAGACATTATCTCAAGGAATTATGAAAACAATGAAAATTTACATTTATAAATCATTGTCTTCCAATACAATTATGGGCCACAAGAAGGAAACCACATAGAAGTCATGAATTAATGCTTGGTTTAACTAGATTTTTTTAAAATTATCTGTCATTCTGCACTCCTATCCATAGACCATAACAACTGACAATGATGTTAATTTTAGGTTTTTTATATCATTTTATTCCTATCTTTTTGCTATGATTAACTATGTAGAAATTTACTTGTAGCATCATTTCCAAATTTCCTTTCATCTTTAAACTAGTTTTTAAATCAAAATAAAAGTAAATATTACTAATCTTCCATATCAGCAGAAATCTCAGTTCCAATACATATAGCTATATAAAATGCTTGTAGACCAACCTGAAAAGAAATATCTGAAATCTTTAGTTTTTCATAATAACCTTCAAAAAGAGAATAAGCTGTTCAGCATGCTAGGTCAATCTATATCATCAAAGTCAAATCATTGCTTTCTAATCCAAGTGTAGATTCTAATGATTGATGTGCTATCATCATGTACTATGAAAAATTATTATTTACATTTCAAAGTTTAAAAAATAGTTTTCATAAAATTTTCAAATTGTCTATCAATAGATAATAAATGGAATATGGTTATAATAAGACTGAAAAAGCTTATTAAGTGTTTTCATACTTTTAAATGCTATTTTTTAAAAGTTATTCAAAGTGTTGTTGAAGCCTTCAGTTGTGCAACATCTATTTAACTCTTCCTTATTGTATGAATTGACTTTAGACCATCACATAATCCTTTAAGTGTGCATATCAAGATATTAACCCATGCTGCTTTGGTAAATCCCAATTCTAAGCTCTTTGAAGAAAAGAAAATTATGTTTCCTGTGGTCTCAAATGCTGGTTATAGTCAGTATTTTTCTTCAAATCTGTAGTAAAGAAAAATATAATTAATTGTCAGTTGTCACTTTTGATGAACTCAGCTGTCAAATAATTTCCAATAAGCAGTAGCAAGTACCAAAAAACTGGTTTTGTGAAAATTCTTTTGATGATTTACAATTCTTGAAACATTGTGTTATAAGTTGTCAAGCTGCTGAAAATCTGTCAGTGCCACAGAGTGTGATTGTATCAACAAATAGAATTTTAGTTTTAAAAGAGAAACAAAGTTCATCTCTAATCACATTATAAGTGTTAGAATTTAGGTCAAATGATTTTGTAAAATTATACAGTTAATGATAGAGCCAAGAAAAAATCTATTTCATTCATTTTTTTTTACACCGCTGCATCACAAATTTAACTATTTTCAATAATATAAACTTCTAGACCTCCACTTTCTATCAAAACTCCAATAAATGTATGAATCACTGACCAAAAAAAAAAAAAAGATAGAATAGAGTTAGAACCTTGAACTGATTTCTTTGTTTTATTTTTCAGAAATAATTCTGATTTCAAACCAAAAGATAGATTAAAGAGAACAATGTAAACAGAAGCCATGTAAAATGTTCAATAAATTGCTTACAATTAAAAAAAAACACATTATTTAAGGATTTGTTTTTACAGCCCATGTGAATAAATCATATAAATGATTGGTATACTTCCAAATGCTGTTCCTACCTATAAAAAACTGAGATTAGAGAATACATAAAGTATGTTCTTTGAGGGAAAAGATTTCTTATCTACCTTGGAAAATGGCATTAGGCAATTTTATTTTTCACTCTTTGCCGATTGATTTGTGTCAGTACTCTGACATTTACACAACTGTGAACTGATCAATAGAAGTTTAATTATTTTGCATTATATTTGTATATAGTTTGTATGTTGTTGTTGTTCAGTCACTAAATCGTGCCTGACACTTTGTAACCCCAAGGATTACAACATGCCAGCCTTGCCTGTCCTTCACTATCTCTCGGAGTTTGCTCAAACTCATGTCCATTGAGTTGGTGATGCAATCCAACTATCTCATCCTCTGTTGCCTCCTTCTCCTGCTACTGCTATTATTTTGCACTATTAATAATTAAGAAACCTATTCTGAAACAATCACTGATATGCAATTGATACAATCTATTGATTTTGCTGTTTTTGTTATTGCCAGTAAAGCCCAAGTTACTTGGATATTTTTTACCATTACATTTTTATCCTACACTGTAAGTAGTGATGCATAGCAGATAACGTGAAGCATGAAGTCGCTCAGTCGTGTCCGACTATTTGCAACTCCATGGACTGTAGCCTACCAGGTTCCTCAGTCCATGGGATTGTCCAGGCAGTAGTACTGGAGTGGATTGCCATTTCCTTGTAAAATGATATTAAATCAATGTGACTTGTTAGCAGTAATTGCAACTTCAAATGCTCTCTGAATGGACTGTCATATCTTTCCGTAAAACTGAGACTATTGCCATTTCAGAAAACTTATTTTACATTAGAATAACTATATATTGTATATTTAATGATTGTTTTCAACTTGGCCTTTTCAAACTAACCTATAGCACCTTCCAGAAGAGAGTTAACTGGTGGTACGTAACAGAGTAGTACATCTATTCTAAGAATGAATGCAGTGTTCCTTTTGGGGGCATCAAGTTTAGTCAGTGCCAATTTTGAAATAATTTTATATTAAAACTACAATAATATAACATCCGTTTGGAAATATTTTCATGTTTTATATTCAGTTCAGTTCAGTTCAGTCATTCAGTCATGTCCGACTCTTTGTGACCCCATGAACCACAGCACGCCAGGCCTCCCTGTCCATCACCAACTCCTAATTTCAAAAAATGTATTTTGCCCACTAAGGATACTTAGGACATGCCTTCAAGACAGCAGAAAGTAAGCATTCCTTCTCTCCTATCTAAGCAATTACTTCAGTGAAAGTATTTGAGAAAGTGTTAGTCACTCAATTGTGTCCAACTCTTTACAATCCCATGGACTGTAGCCCACCAGGCTCCTCTGTCCATTGAATTCTCCAGGCAAGAATATTGGAGTGGGTTACTATTCCTTTCCCCAGGGGATCTTCCTGACTCAATGATTGAACCTAGGTCTCCTGCATTTCAGGCAGATTCTTTACCATCTGAGCCACCAGGGAAGTTCCAGTATTTGAGAAACATTGTAGTATTATAATCTCAGAGCCCCAGTAGTCTTAGGATTTATAGTAAAATTTTCTCCCAAATTGATCACCAGAAAACTTTACATGGCATAGGAATAGTAAAAGTAGACACTGGCAGAACTTTCAAGGAAGACAGCAGCATTTCTCCTAATTCCTACATTTTTATGAAAATAGATATTCTAAAATTAGGAAAAAACTGCATCTGTAATATAAGCCAGGAAAATCTGTTAGACAATATTATACTGAACACAGTATTGAAAGAAATGTGAAATTGAGACATTTTACTTCTTATGAAATAGAACATATTAAGAGTAGAAGAGAATGATGAAAAGCAGGGATACCCAGTAGTTCAGAGAAAAGGAGAGACTGAGCCAGAGCTTAATGAGGTTTCCCCATGACTTGAAAATTCTGTCAGGAGGAAGCACAGACATCACTGGGCCTTGAAACCCATGCAAATGGCCATGTTAGAGAAGAAAATATACTCTTTTTGCATAGAAGTGAACATGTTTATTGTGACTGTCTGAAAATCTACCATCATCCACACTCTATTTTAGCCATTCTAAAATGGAATGGAATGGAAACTATGGTTTATCTCAATATCAAGCACACTGTTGGGAAAAGTGCTGAGGATTTCAACTCAGGGGAAGCTCACTACAACTGATTAGCAATGTGGCCATTGGGAAACTTGCATGATACCACTACACCAGTGGTGCGGCTACCAATGCGGCCATTGGAACAATGCTGGAAAATGACACCACGTGATCCTTGCGTGGATTTTACAATTTTGACTTAAATTATTAGACTTCTAGGACTTTCTCAATCTAAAATATTTTTTTTCATTTTTTTCTTCTAAACATTGCCTTATTGCTATACTTTGTAAGGTACTTTGCTCTTTGTTTTAGGTCTTTTTAGGATTTTTTTTTTTCTTACTACTTTTTTTACATTCACTAACTTGTATGGTGGTGCTGGTGATAAAGAACCTGACTGCCAATATAGGAGACATAAGAGAATCATGTTCTAACCCTGAGTGGGGAAGACCCCTGGAGAAGGGCATGTCAATCCACTCCAATATTCTTACCTGGAGAAACCCATGGACAGAAGAGCCTCTCAGGCTCTAGTCCATAGGGTCTCAAAGAGTTGGATGAAACTGAAGTGGCTTAGCAAGCACACAGCACACACACAACTTGTATTGAGTTGTGGATCTCTTAATTATTAATGTTTCACCTAGCACTCAGTAGGGAGAAGCAATTTGAAAAGTTGGATCTTCTATTTTGAAAAAACAAAAATACAAAAACAAACTGTTTTCAATTTGAGTCTTGCTTTTTCTCAGTTCCCCCTATTCTTTCTTTCTAGAAAGCTAACTTAGTTTTTTGAGCTCCTCATTCTATCCTTTATGCCTCCTAACTTCCTTCACATTTTTTTAATCACTGTGTGCTGTACAAGACGTTTCCTTCTGTTTTGTTATTACTATTTCAATCCTCTACTTGACCACAGACATAGAAATAACTAAAAGAACAGCTAAAAATTTGTACTCAAATAATAATTTATTATATTTTGATCACCTTTTTATTTTGATCACTTTTAACAATTAAAGGTATTGCTTAAATATGTATCTTGAGAGTAAGTTCCTGTCTCTTAATTTGCCTCTGATTGCCCTGTATAAAGTACATGCATACACACTTAGTTTAAGTAATCTGAACATACAAACTATGCAGATGTTATCACATAACAATTGCAGATTCCAGTTATCACATTTTTAATGTTGAGAAATTACCATCCTCAGCATCCTGTCCCCTGCTTCTATGCTAGATAGACTGTGTAAAAGAGTAGTAGACTTAGAAGTAAATTAGTTTTTCCTATTTTTTCATGAACAATGCTTCTTTTGATTTTCTTTCTCTCTTCTCTTTCATCTTCTTTATTTTCCCTCTTTTTGTTAACTTGTAAAAAGAATAAAATAGGCTTTAGACAGAAAAAATATAATGTGTATACATGTTTGGGAAGAGTAAAATATAATGTGTATATATATTGGAGAATATATTTAGAAGATGAGATGATGTGAGCCAGTGGTCCAGGGATTTATTTAATCAGGCCAGCAGGTCTGTCTGATATATTGACTTTTTGGTTATATTTAATTTTTAATAAAATTAATTGTCAAATTTAAAAACTAAAAGAGTTCACATTTTAACTGCATTTTTACCCTTCCTTGAAATATCAGAATACCCCCCAAAAAGTCAAACTTGGGCTCATTGCCCTTTGTTCTATAAAACAAAAATATAAACATGTTGAATAAGCATCAAATTTAGATGATTAATTTCCAGTTTTTATCAGTGTATGCTTCATTTATTTACATTGTCTACTCGGCATCTGTGCCATTCACCTCTGTAAGCCCTCACAGGTATTTCTTGGGGCCTATCTCAAGGTCTCTTTTTCTTCTTCCTTTATCTTTCTCCTTTAACTGTCACATCTATTACCAGGATTTTCCATTTCTACCCAAATTGAAACCATATTCTCCCACCTGATGCATTAATTAAGATAGGCTAAATTATCAAACATCACCCAAAGCCCAGTGACTTGACACAGCAGAGATTTTTTTCTTGCTCATGTAAAATAGGCTCCAGCTTTAGATATTCTGTCAGACAACTGTCCTGTGCTACAAATTAATGATTCAGGAGGCTTTAGTCTTGTGGTTGCACCATCTTAATAATTGGATTTTGTGGTTCTTTATTTTAGGTGCCAAATTGACTGGGCTAAGGGGTGCCCTGCTGTTGCTGCTAAGTCGCTGCAGTTGTGTCCGATTCTGTGCAACCCCATAGACGGCAGCCAACCAGGCTCCCCCATCCCTGGGATTCTCCAGGCAAGAACACTGTAGTGGGTTGCCATTTCCTTCTCCAAATTATGAAAGTGAAAAGTGAAAGTGAAGTCACTCATTTGTCTCTGGCTCTTAGCGACCCCATGGACTGCAGACTACCAGGCCCCTCCATCTATGGGATTTGCCAGGCAAGAGTACTGGAGTGGGTTGTCATTTCCTTCTCCAAAGGGGTGCCCAGATAGCTTGTAAAAGATTCCTGAGTATGTCTGTGAAGGTGCTTCTGGAAGAGATTCTCTTGTGAATAAGTTGACTTAGTAAAGAAGATCTCCTTTATCAGTGTGGGTAGACCTCATCCAATCCTTTGAAAACCCAAATAGAACAAAAAGACAGAGGAAGGACAGATTCTCTCTATGCTTGTGTTGGGACATCCATATTCCCCTGCCCTTGAACATCAGAGCTCCTGGTTTTCAGAACTTCATGACTTCGGATTTAATATCATTGTGCCCAGTCGCGTCTGACTCTGTGCAACCCCATGGACTATAGCCTGCCAGGCCCCTCTGTCCATGGGATTCTCCAGGCAAGAATACTAGAGTGGGTTGCCATTTCCTCCTCCATGGGATTTTCCCAACCCATGTTTCCTGCATCACCTGCATTGACATGCATATTCTTTACCACTGTGCCACCTGAGAAGCCCTTGATGTCTTTGGTGCTGCTCTTTATCCTTCAAGATTGGATGAGGACTACAATCCCATTTTCCCTGAGTCTCCACTTTGCAGAAAGCAAACCATAGGGCTCCTGAACTTCACAATTTTTGAGCCAATCTCTCAACAAAATTTTCCTTCCATACTCTGTCTATATCCTATTATTTCTGTTTCTCTAGATAACTCTAATAACAGTCTTTTTCCAACACTAAGGTGACTTCCCTGGTGGCTCAGACAGAAAAGCATCTGTCTACAATGTGGGAGACCTGGGTTCGATCCCTGGGTCAGGAAGATCCCCTGGAGAAGGAAATGGCAATCCACTCCAGTACTATTACCTGGAAAATCCCATGGACAGAGGAGCCTGGTAGGTTACAGTCCATGGGGTTGGAAAGAGTTGGACGTGACTGAGTGATTTCACTTTCACTTTTCAAGGTAAGAAAAAGATACTAGAAAATTTCAAGCTATCAATAGAAATCAAATGCATCTCCCTAGAAGGGAGATATGCACCTATATATGGCCCAGAAATAGTCAACTGCAGAAATTGGAAAATTACAGTCTTCCATGCAGATGGTGATTGCAGCCATGAAATTAAAAGATGCTTACTCCTTGGAAAGAAAGTTATGACCAACCTGGACAGCATATTAATGGTGAAGGCAATGACAAGCCACTCCAGTACTCTTGCCTCGAAAAATCCCATGGATGGAGGAGCCTGGTGGGCTGCCATCTATGGGGTCACACAGAGTCAGACACAACTGAAGTGACTTAGCAGCAGACAGTATATTAAAAAGCAGAGACATTACTTGGTCAACAAAGGTCCGTCTAGTCAAAACTATGGTTTTTCCAGTGGTCATGTATGGTTGTGAGAGTTGGACTATAAAGAAAGCTGAGTGCCGAAGAATTGATGCTTTTGAACTGTGATGTTGGAGAAGACACTTGAGAGTCCCTTGGACTGCAAGGAGATCCAACCAGTCCATCCTAAAGGAGATCAGTACTGGGTGTTCATTGGTAGGGCTGATCTTGAAGCTGAAACTCCAATACTTTGGCCACCTCATGTGAAGAGCTGATTCATTTGAAAAGACCCTGATCCTAGGAAAAATTGAGGGCAGCAGGAGAAGAGGATGACAGAGGATGAGATGGTTGGATGGCATCACCGACTCAGTGGACATGGGTTTGGGTGGACTCTGGGAATTGGTGATGGACAAGGAGGTCTGGCTTGCTGAAGTTCATGGGATCGCAAAGAGTCAGACATAACTGAGAGACTGAACTGAACTGAGCTGTTGTATGACCATGACCAAGGGAAAACAGGTGAAAAAAATGATGCCAGTACTCTTAGAAAACTGTATCATGCTATTCCTGGCATCCTTTAACCCTCCCTTCCACCTTCTACTATTTATTTTCTTCACAGGAACAGGAATAACACTTGAAAAGGGAAAGTTTTATTTCATAATCCCCTGGTTAAAAATTCTTTAAGGGCCTCTCATTGCTCTTTGGATAAATTCCAGTGCTTTAAAATGGATTATAAACCCTGCATGATTGCTTTCATTTTACAACACTCTTCCCATTGAATGCTATTTCCCAGCTACTCTGGACTTGTTTAATTTCTGAAACATAGGAAGTTTATTTTCACCTGAGAACTGCTGTTCTTTGTATTGATATAATTTTTACCTAATACCACCCATAACAGGGTATGTTAGAAATTTGATTTTATTATTTCCTAGTTTCTTAAAATATTTCAATGAACATTATTTTGTACATAGTAATTTCTACATTTCTTAAATTTTCTTAAGTTCAAATCTCGAATTCTAAATGATTTTACATTCTACACTTTAATTCTACATTTTAATTACCTTTAATAAGGAATCTAAAATGTGTATGCTATTAAATTCATTAATTCATTAATTTATCCTGTCAGGCAATGATATTTTATATTTCACACCCATTATGTTCTCTGTGAAAAAGGAAATTATCATTGAAAAATAAAAAGTTTGCTAATATGATGTTTTAAATGCCTATTAGTATTTATAATTCCTCTTTTTTATTCTTTGTTAATTAAAATAAATACTTAAATACTTGGAAGGAATTTGTTTTCATATTTTTAATATCTTTGTTATTTCTATATTAACATTTGTGTTTTTCATAGATTGTTGAAGTAAAATGAGGACTTGAATTAACTGTTGCACTTATCAGAGAGACTATTCATACCCTTAATAACAGTGATTTTGGTAAAATACTGACAATATAAATTTGATAGAAATTATCCAAAAAGTCTGAAAAGAATAAAAGAACAGTAACTATAGAAAAATAGAGATTTTTATTGCAAGATCTTTTGTTCTAAAGAGAAACAGAAATAAGATAATATGTGAAGGAGAATAGTCAACTCTCTCCTTTCTCTTTCTCTTTCTCTGTCTCTCTCTCTCTCTCTCTATATATATATATATATATATGGGCTTCCCTGGTGGCTCAGTGGTAAAGAATCCTCCTGCCAATGCAGGAGATGCCTGTTTGATCTCTGGTCTGGGAAGATCCCCTGAAGAAGGAAACAGCATGCCTCTTCAGTGTTCTTGCCTGAAAAATTCCATGGAGAGAGGAACCTGGTGGGGTTACAGTCCTTGGGGTCGCAAAAGAGCCAGACATAACTTAGAAACAAACAAAAACAACATTATATAGATAGATAGATAGATACTCTCTATTTTAAGTGACTTTATAAAGTGAGGGGTTTCCCAGGTGGCGCTAGTGGTAAAGAACCCACCTGTCAGTGCAAGAGATATAAGACACATGGTTCAATCCCCAGGTTGGGAAGATCCCTGGAGGAGGGCATGACAATACCCACTCAGCATTCTTGCCTGGAGAATTCCACGGACTGAGGAGCCTGGTGGGCTATGGTCTATGAGGTCGCAAAGAGACATGACTGAAGCAACCTAGCATGCACACACATATGAACTGAACTTGAAATACATAGTACGTTTGCAAGCTGTATGCATTTAGACATATTTGAGTTGCAATTTGCCTTGTTGCCATAAAATAATTACACAGATGATACAGAAGGTGATAGATAAAAGGAACAAAGACAAATGTTAAGATTGAGCCAGTTTTTAATGGTGGCTCAGTGGATTGTGAGTTCAGTTTCTCTTAGATATATTTCTTAGTAAGTATTTAATTGAGCTCTATTTCACACAGCTAATATATTGTATAACATAATAAGTAGAAATGCTCCACAAGTGTATCAAAAATGGTCCAACCAGATGAACAATACCAGTAGAAGATACAGATTTAGAGATTTATTGCAAGGAACTGGCTTATACAATTTTGAGGCTTGTCTAGGCAACTCCAGTCTCCCTAGGCCAGGCCATGAGGAAAGGCAGGCTGAAACTCCTGGGGATAAAAAATTGCTACCCACAGGTAGAATTTCTTCGTCATCAGAGAAGCCTCAACTCTGCTTTTTAAGACTTTTCAACTAACTAAATCAGGCTCATCTAGTTTATTTAGGATAATTTCCCTATTTCAAGTATATTTATTATGCACATTAATCGCATATACAAAATACCTTCAGAGTAATTGCATATATTAGCTTTTGATTTCACAATTGGGACTATAGCATAGCCAAGTTGACACATCAAAAAGCCATCACTGCAGGTCAGATTATTTTTAACTCATTAAGACAATATTTTCTCTCTATAGGAAAATTTGGGAAACAAATTAATATTGTAAGGTTATTTTGACTATAAAACAGTATAAAGCTTATTTAAAAATCATAGGGATGGTGTCACAAAGAACAAGACTACTCATAATAACTATTCAGGAGAGATTCCTTTAAACTATACTAAAGTCATGGGAAATAGATGAGGAAACAGTGGAAACTGTGTCAGACTTTATTTTTCTGGGCTCGAAAATCACTACAGATGGTGACTGCACCCATGAAATTAAAAGACGCTTACTCCTTGGAAGAAAAGTTATGACCAACCTAGATAGCATATTCAAAAGCAGAGATATTACTTTGCCAACAAAGATCCATCTAGTCAAGGCCATGATTTTTCCAGTGGTCATGTATGGATGCAAGAGTTGGACTGTGAAGAAAGCTGAGAGCCAAAGAATTGATGCTTTTGAACTGTGGTTTTGTAGAAGACTCTTGAGAGTCCCTTGGACTGCAAGGAGATCCAACAGTCCATTCTGAAGGAGATCAGCCCCGGGATTTCTTTGGAAGGAATGATGCTAAAGCTGAAACTTGAGTACTTTGGCCACCTCATGCGAAGAGTTGACTCATTGGAAAAGACTCTGATGCTGGGAAGGATTGGGGGCATTAAGAGAAGGGGACAACAGATAAGATGGCTGGACCGCATCACTGACTCAATGGACATGAGTCTGAGTGAACTCTGGGAGTTGGTGATGGACAGGGAGGCCTGGCGTGCTGCGATTCATGGGGTCGCAAGCAGTCAGACACAACTGAGCGACTGAACTGAACTGAACTGAACTGAAAGTCTCACTGACATGGTTCTTTTCCTTTCCTTCCTTTCTTTGATAGTGATGTTACCTTCCTCCTCCTCCTCTTTGTCTCCTCTTTCACCTTCTATTTCTCCTCCTTGTCCTCCTGCTTCTTCTCTTCTTCAATTTAATGAGTAGAGCATGAATTTTGTGCTAGTATATGTTTTTTAGTACCTATCACAATAAATTAGAAAATAAGTGGTTAAAAGTATATCATTATAAAGTGTACTTCCTTGATGATGACTTGAATCGTACTTTGGGATTCTTCATGATCACTTGGGAGATGGCCCTAATTATATTACTATCCTCTTTGTTAGAGTGAACTTTTCTGTAAATGGCTAAATCAATATTTTCTTTTTGAAAATCTTGTCATCCTTTCATATCTTAAAGAAATGCCTTAAAATATGAATATTTATAAGCAAATAATTATCTTAGTAAATTTGTATGCAAAATTAATTTCACAGCTGGGAAAATGTCTTTAAGAGGGCATTTTTATAAGAAACATCAAAATATTCATTACAAAGTAGATTCTTCTACTTATTCAACCAGCCCTACAGGAACAATGTTGGTAGTAATAATATTCAGTAATTAAAGCTATTTAACATGATGATCCAGGTACTTTGCTAAGGTCTACACATTCCTCACTTTATGGAATCTTAACATCTCACATTGTCAATAAGCAATTCCAGATAAAATAGTAAAAATTTTAACACACACACACATAAAAACATTTATAGGGCTATACTGAGTCCAGTTAAGTTTCAGAGATGAAATGTATCTTCTATTATTTTCCCCATTTATATAGAAAGGCACTGAAGCACAGAGGTAGTGAAAAAAATTAAAAACCTCAAGTTTTATATATTTAAAATATGTTCAAATTAGATATATTTTAAATCTAACAGCAGACTCAAATTTTTCACATTATCCAGGACTAAGTTCCACTCAAGGCAAGATATATTTTATTGTCTCTTGTCCCCAAAATCATAGTTTCAATAACAAGATGACTTTACTGCTAATTTATTTTGGTAACTTAGTCCTAAATACAAAATTTTTGTAATCTGGATTCCAATAGAGCTACATTTCTTATACTTTAATTCAACCCATTTCAGTATATCAATATTTTTTACTTGATCTCAATTAAGCTTAAATTTTCCAAATTAAATGTGTATATGAAGAAGATTCATATAATCAAAAATAGCTTAGAAAATGTGAGTTTTTTCACATTTACAGCAACAAATAAAAACACTCTTTTTGAATGTATTTTATTGAAATATAGTTGATTTACAAAGTGTTCATTTCTGCTGTACAGTACATTTAGCTTTATTATATATATATATTCATTTTCATATTCTATTTTATTATGATTTATACAGGAAATTGAATATAGTTCCCTGTGCTACAGAGTAGGATCTTGTTGTTTATCCATCTTACATATACTAGTTTGCATCTGCTAATCCCAGACCCCTAATCCATCCCTTCCACAGCATCCTCCCTTTGACAAGTCTGTTCTCTCTGTGAATCTGTTTCTGTTTCATAGATAAATTCATTTCTGTCATATTTCAAGTTCCACATATAAGTGACATACGATATTTGTATTTCTGTTTCTGACTTACTTCACCTAATGTGATAATCTCTAGGTCTATTCATGTTGTTGCAAATGACATTATTTATGTCTTTTTTATGGCTGAGTAGTAGGTCAGTCTAGTCAAAGCTATGGATTTTCCTGTGATCATGTACAGATGTGAGAGTTGGACTGTGAAGAAGGCTGAGCGCTGAAGAACTGATGCTTTTAAACTGTGGTGTTGGAGAAGACTCTTGATGGTCCCTTGGACTGCAAGGAGATCCAACCAGTCCATTCTGAAGATCAACCCTGGGATTTCTTTGGAAGGAATGATGCTAAAGCTGAAGCTCCAGTCCTTTGGCCACCTCATGCGAAGAGTTGACTCATTGGAAAAGACTCTGACGCTGGGAGGGATTGGAGGCAGGAGGAGAAGGGGACGACCGAGGATGAGATGGCTGGATGGCATCACGGACTCGATGGACGTGAGTCTGAGTGATCTCCGGGAGTTGGTGATGGACAGGGAGGCCTGGCGTGCTGCGATTCATGGGGTCACAAAGATTCGGACGCGACTGAGCGACTGAACTGAACTGAACTGAACTGAGTATCCCATTGTGTGTGTGTGTATACTTGTGTGTGTGTGTGTGTGTGTCACATGCAATATATATATGTCACACCTTCTTTAACCAGGAATCTGTCCATGGACACTTAGGTAGTTTCTATGTTTTGACTGTTTTTGACTGTTACCAATAGTCCCGCTAGGAACATAGGGGTACATTTATCCTTTTGAATTATATTTTGCAGAGATATATGCCTAGGAGTGGGATTGCTGGATCATATGGCATGGCAACTTTATTGTTAGTTTTTTGAGGAACTTCCATACTGTTTTCCATAGTGCAAAAGTACTTTTGAACAAGCAACTAGGGAATAAGAATGAATCCATATCACAAATGATGCATTTGTCCTCTTTATCTCTAATTTTAATGTGTGTTAATGCCTTTGATAAGTAGTGAAAATATGTTTTTCTTTGGATTTAGTAGTAAAGAAAATAATCGCTTTAATTTTTTAAAAATTAAGAAAAATCTGCTCCATTATTTTCAAATGTATCAGCACTTCAGATTTTCTATAGCTAGGAAAAAAATATTTGAACCTTAAAGTTGTAGGGAATTAACATAATATAGAATTCTATTTCTTATAATACCAAAATTGTTATATATACCTTGAGACACACAGTGAAATGCTATCAAATTAAAACTAAAGATTTTATCAAGAGGTCAAAATTATCACTAGATTGACCTGGTGGAATCAACCAAATCTTCCACAGCCTAACTGGCTCATAGTGTTTGAAATGTGAAAAGATATGATTGATTAAAAAATTAACTTCAGATAATACAGGAGCAAATAAATTAGTAATAAGAAATGTCATCTAAAATAGCAAAACCCCTTACAAAAGCATACAACTTAGCATTAAGTCATCTTGAAAGGACAATTCAAGTTTCAGAAACTGGGTATCCTATAAAAGGCTAATAAGGTTCCATTTTGTAATATGGATAAAAGCAAAATACGTTCTCAATACTTTCAGAGAATAACTCACCAATGGAAGTGTACTGGTTCAGGTAAAGGATGTCTCTTCAACAGAAGAAAATCATTAAGTATCATAGCCCATAGAAATACGTCACTCCTCTATTCTTAATATCACAAATGATACTCAAGACTTGACCAGCAGCAAAGCAATTTGCTGAGCCTAAAGGTTTTATGTTATGTGGCAGGAGCTGAAAGTCTTGAGTCTTAAGGAGAAGATAAGATGATTCCTGCTATGGTGAGAATAATAAATTAAAATATGTGTCTAGACAAAGCTTAAAACATCTTGTAGAGAAGGTTGGTAATAATATTTATCTTTAATGATGAGAACAGATAACTTCTTCAGTTACATAGCCCATGCTTCATTAGGCAAGTTGTTAAGACTCTTTGATATTTGAGATACATCTGAAAAGAGAAAATAGATTCAAATCTTCTAAAATAAGAAGTGTTTTTCAGTAAACTATAGTTCTCATTCAACTGAATGAGATGAATTTAATGATGAGTCCTTACTCTCAGGGAATTCATAGTCTAGTGTAGAAAACAGTCTAATGACAAAAATTCTAAGGCTCAAATAACTTATAAATTTTAAATTCTCTCTCTAGTCACTAAATCGTGTCCAACTCTTGCAATCCCATGGACTGTAGCCTGCCAGGCTCCTCTAACCTTTGGAATTCTCTAGACAAGATTACTAGAGTGAGTTGCCATTTCCTTCTACAGGGGATCTTCCTGACCCAGGAATTGAACCCGGGTCTCTTGTATTGCAGGCAGATTCTTTACCAACTGAGCTATATTTTACATTAGCATATAGAAAAACATCTGTCCTCATATTATATATTTAAATGCTCTACATATCAGAGACCAATAGGCTACAGCTCACAAGCTAAATCAAGCCCTCCAGTTGTTTTTGTAAATACAGTTTTATTGGAACACAGCCATGCTCAACCATTTATGTTTTGTTTATGATTGCTCTTGTGTCCAGTGACAAATTTTAGATGTTGTAACAGAGACCCAATAACCTGAAAAACCTAACATATTTACAATTTTGCACTTTACAGAAAAATTTTGCCAACTTATGCTGTAGATTATGACTATAAATAATAAGGTATAAACCAAGAATATTTAAAACTCTTCTGTTTTTCAAGAAAGATCCTCAAAGCCAGTCAAAGCCAGTGGGAAACAGATAAACTGGTCTTAGGAAATATTTTAAGGGATCACAATGATTAAATTATATGTGGTTTTTATTTTGAATCAGCAAAGGCCATCAGAAAGTATTTAAAAAGTAGTACAGAAAACCAAGTTTTCTACAAATAGAATGAAAAAAATTAGTTCCATATATGATTCCTCTATTAAAAGTAGTTCTTATTAGATAACAGTTTTGTTAGTTTGAATGTGCTTCTGCAAAATTTCTATATATCTCACTAACAAAATTAGGAACAAAATGAACAAAGTAGTTACTAATTGTCTGAATTCACCATTTTCAACAGAGTGATGATTCTTAATGCATGTCCTTTTGATGTATGTATGTGTGTTCAAGGGAGTTTTCTATAATTAAGTGATTTTTCAAACTGAAAAGAAAATAAGCAAAAGGTATTTGAGATTGTCATTCACTGTATCACCTCTAAGGAGTTCAATAGGGATCAGAGTGATTCATTCTACAATGAATAGTCAAATGAATGAATCTCTAATGTCAGTGACATAGAAGGTCATTGCAAATGAGGTGGAGAATGCTTAGTAGGAGGTTATTATGGACAGGTTCTTGGGAAATGTTAAGTTTGTGCTCAGATAAGCAACTCTTCATAATTGCCACATTGTGTCACATAATTGTCACAAAAATACTGTTTTCCCCACCAAGTGTCTATTTCTTTTAACTGTTATATTTATAAATTCTCCCAGTTAGTTAATATTTATTAAGTAATTAGTAAAGAATTGTATCACACATGGAAGAATGAAAAACAAAAATCATAGAATTCAATAAAACATTACATTCTTCTGAATCCAACTTTGTTTACATTGAATTATATTTCAGTTGGAAGAGGGCATTGAGGAGATGGGACAACTGGTTGACCCATAAACTGGAATGAGGCAACTGGAGGCTCCTTACCCACCCCCCGCACCTGTCCCTGAAATGTTCTTTCTGCCCACTATTCCCATACTGGGAGCCACTTCAAGGATGCAGCTCTGAGAGAGTACTGTGTTACTGAGACGATCCAGACTGTATAAATGATCAAATTTCATTATGATATTTAAAAAAGCACTTAAAACGCTGTGGATGGGTGCAGAGATGTACTCATTGTGCAGTTGCACAAGAGAAGCCTCCTATGTGAGCTCTCTGCTTATTAAGTCTGCCACCTATCAATTTGGAGTGATCTGCTTCTTTCTTCATCTCTTCTTGCCCTTATGGGGACAGTTTTGAATTTTACCTGAACTCCCAAGGCTTCAAACAACTGTTGTTGAACCACTCAGGAGACTGAAGGAATGAGTCTTGGGGAAAGAGGCATCTTTGGAGGAAATCTCAGGATGGCCTTCCATCTCAGCCTATGGAGAAGTGGCACATGTGTCAGATGCTTGTGAACTTCTGCATGACAACATTTGATTGAGAAACTGCACATGGGATACTCCAGCAAAATAAAGAAACACAACTGGTTGTCACAGGGAGCTGTCCTCTACAATGGACAGTCCCCTCAGTCACTGATGCCAACTAGAGGCTGACTCTAGAGTTAGATTGTAGGAAGGGCCAAGGTTAGAGAAGGACATGAGGATGTCCACTACTGTTAGCAGACAAGGTACAAAAACAGGATAATAAATTGGAAACTTTAGCATGGTTGCCTTTTTTGCAAAGCTAGGAGAGTCTAAACCACTGTGAATTAAGATCCAAATGCATGTGACAAAGATTGATTGGAATGTTAAGAGGGGGAATCCCTGGGAAAGTATAGAGAAAGAAGAGGATGTTGTGATTGACAGTGAAACAAATGAAACGCTTGGTGCCATCCAACCCCTAATAAAAGAGAAAGCAAAAGCACAGGAACAACAATCCCAGCCAGTAGAGTAGTCCCTGATTCAAGAAAAGTTCTTAATGAGAAAATATATGCCTGCTGAACTTACTGACATAGCTGCCAAGTTCCAACAAAAGGCCAGAGAAAGTATCCAGAAATGGCAGCTATGGGATTCAAGAAGTGATGGCATTCTCCTGACCAAGCAGGAGGCAGGAAAAATGAGCAACATCACCACATATCCTGCCCTCCTGTAGCTCCTGCATGATGATTGAGTGGTTCAAGAGACTCATTCCCTTATCAGTTGGGCTACTCTATCCTATAGAGAGGCTTGGCTCAATGACAGAGACATACTGGACACTGGAAATCTATACAGGAACTGCAACCAATCCTTCAGTTCACTTCAGTCACTCAGTCATGTCCAACTTTTCGTGAGCTCATGGACTGCAGCACACCAGGCCTCCCTGTCCATCACCAACTCCCAGAGTTTACTCAAACTCATGTCCATTGTGTTGGTAAAGCCATCCAGGCAACTCATCTTCCGTTGTCCCCTTCTCCTCCCATCTCAGTCTTTCCCAGGATAGGTTTTTTCCAATGAGTCAGGTTTTCATATCAGGAGGCCAAAGTATTGGAGTATCAGCTTCAGCATCAGTGCTTCCAATGAATATTCAGGACTGATTTCCTTTAGGATGGCCTGGCTGGATTTCCTTGCAGTCCAAGGAACACTGTAGAGTCTTCTCCAACACCACAGTTCCAAAGCATCAATTCTTTGGCACTCAGCTTTCTTTATAGTCCAACTCTCATATCCATACATGACTACTAGAAAAACAATAGCTTTGACTAGACAGACCTTTGTTGGCCAAGCAATGTCTCTGCCTTTTAATATGCTATCTACTTTGGTCATAGCTTTCCTTCCAAGGAGCAAGCATCTTTTAATTTCATGGCTTCATTCAGCATCTACAGTGATTTTGGAGCCCCCCAAATAAAGACTGTCACTGTTTTCACTGTTTCCCCATCTATTTGCCATGAAATGATGGGACCAGATGTCATGATCTTACTTTTCTGAATGTTGAGTTCTGAATATTGAGTTCATTCAAATAATATATCCATTTTAATGCAGCATTCCAAAGAATAGCAAGGAGAGATAAGAAAGCCTTCCTAGTGATCAATGCAAAGAAATAGAGGAAAACAGTAGAATAAGAAAGACTAGAGATATCTTCAAGAAAATCAGAGATACCAAGGGAACATTTCATGCACAGATGGGCGCAATAAAGGACAGAAATGATACAGACCTAACAGAAGCAGAAGATATTAAGAAGAACTGGAAAGAATACATAGAAGAACTATACAAAAAAGATCTTCACAACCCAGATAATCACAATGGTGTGATCATTCACCTAGAGCCAGACATCCTGGAATGTGAAATCAAATGGGCCTTAGGAAGCATCACTACGAACAAAGCTAATGGAGGTGATGGAATTCCAGTTGAGCTATATCAGATCCTGAAAGATGATGCTGTGAAAGCACTGCACTCAATATGCCAGCAAATTTGGATGACTCAGCAGTGGCCACAGGACTGGAAAAGGTCATTTTCATTCTAATCCCAAGAAAGCCAATGCCTAAGAATGTTCAAACTGCTGCATAATTGCACTCATCTCATACACTAGTAAAATAATACTCAAAACTCTCCAAGCCAGGTTTCCAGATGTTCAAGCTGGATTTAGAAAAGGCAGAGGAAAAGAGATCAAATTGCCAACATCCATTGGATCATCAAAAAAAGCATGAGAGTTCCAGAAAACATCTACTTCTCCTTTATTCACTATGCTAAAGCCTTTGATTCTGTTCATAACCACAAACTTTGGAAAATTCTTAGAGAGATGCGAATACCAGACCACCTCACCTTCCTCTTGAGATATCTGTATGCAGGTCAAGAAGCAACAATGAGAACTGGACATGGAACAGCAGACTGTTCCAAATAGGGAGCTGAGTACAACAAGGCTGTATATTGTCACCCTGCTTATTTCACTTATATACAGAGTATGTCATCAGAAACCCTTGGCTGGATGAAGCACAAGCTGGAATCAAGCTTGCTGGGGGAAATATCAATAACCTCAGATATGCAGAGGACATCACCCTTATGGCAGAAAGTGAAGAGCCTCTTGATGAAAATGAAAAAGAGTGAAAACAAATTCTAAGAAAGTTTGGCAAGAGGTCGGCCATCCACACCCATCCTTGAAGGCCCTGATAGAGTCACATTCACTTGCATCAATGAAAGCCAAGATATTCTAGGCCCTACCCAGTACCTAATGTGAGACATTGATATCCATGCTGAGCCAAGTCATGGGACACAACATTTATGATCCTGGGAAGTCCATAGCTGATCTAGGGAAAAGTATCAAATCCCAGAAGAGGTACAGGCTGTGGGAAAGACCTGAAACAAACAGGAAGCTCAAGAAGCCCAAGGCCATCCCAGCTTATTTGCTTGTGTTCTCCAGGGCTTTCCCTATTTGCTCTGCTTGCTTTGACAGCAAACTACCTAATTTTGATGTCCTATATATTAAAACTTCTTTTTTTTTTCCTTTGGATTTCAAAATCACAATTATGAATTAAAATGTTAAACATGTGGTACATGTTTTATTAGAAACCAAACCTTAGAAACATCCCTTTATTCAGCAATTTCAAACATGGTTATGATTAACCTAGTAAATGTTGCTTGTATTGTCATAGCCGGAAGGATCATTTTTAAATAGTTATCATACTGCTACTTCAGTATTCAATATTTCTTAAATATTTTGCTATCATGTGGGAACAACTATTTATTATTTTTTCCTATGTAGGCTGATTAGCATGAAGGCGACAGGAAATTTATTTCAGAGATGGTTCTTTATAGACTACATTTTATTCATGTGAGATAGCGCTCTTAAATTGTGTGTCTTACTCAAGGGTCAGTATGAAATGCTTCATGTAAAATTACTAAAGCACTTTTAGAAGCCTTGAAATTGATTGAATCATAAATATATGAGGAACCTCAGTTCGTAAAACATCGGTGGACTGTTAAATCTATAAGGATTCAAACTTTGACTGTGTCTGTACTATTAGGGCTGTCCATGATAACCAAATGCAATTCTAGCTTGTTTTCCTGAGAATGCAAGATGTCTGAGCACTACAGAAGAAATAAGGTAAAACATACTAGTGTTTAATTAGTAAAATATAGCATAATCATAATATAAATTATCTGATTTTTTATTCTCTACAGCAGTATAGAATACATGTTTAATTTTTTTCTCTCTCTTTTTTTTTCTTTTTTTTTTTTAGTTTTTTATTTTTTAAATTTTAAAATCTTTAATTCTTACATGCATTCCCAAACATGAGCCCCCCTCCCACCGCCCGCCCCATAACATCTTTCTGGGTCATCCCCATGCACCAGCCCCAAGCATGCTGCATCCTGCGTCAGACATAGACTGGCGATTCAATTCACATGATAGTATACATGTTAGAATGTCATTCTCCCAAATCATCCCACCCTCTCCCTCTCCCTCTGAGTCCAAAAGTCTGTTATACACATCTGTGTCTCTTTCCCTGTCTTGCATACAGGGTTGTCATTGCCATCTTCCTAAATTCCATATATATGTGTTAGTATACTGTATTGGTGTTTTTCTTTCTGGCTTACTTCACTCTGTATAATCGGCTCCAGTTTCATCCATCTCATCAGAACTGATTCAAATGAATTCTTTTTAACGGCTGAGTAATACTCCATTGTGTATATGTACCACAGCTTTCTTATCCATTCATCTGCTGATGGACATCTAGGTTGTTTCCATGTCCTGGCTATTATAAACAGTGCTGCGATGAACATTGGGGTACACCGAGGAAACCAGAATTGAAAGAGAATACATGTTTAATTTTGAAATTTAAAAAATATCATGAAATATAGACACAACAGATATTCAGAGACAATAAAATATTTTCCCAAAGAAATAGAATTTGCATCAAAGCTCCTCTTAACATGCGACTGTGTTTCACATTGTTGTTGTTCAGTTGCTAAGTCATGTCTGACTCTGCAACCCCACGGACTGCAGCATGCCAGGCTTCCTTGTTCTTCACTATCTCCTGGAGTTTGGTCAGACTCATGTCCATTGAGTCAGTGATATCATCCAATCATCTCATCTTTTGTTGCCTCCTTCTGCTCCTGCCCTCAATCTTTCCCAACATCAGGGTCTTTTCCAGTGAGTCAGCTCTTTGCATCAGGTGGCCAAAATGTTGGAGCTTCTGCTTCAGTATCAGTCCTTCCAGTGAATGTTCAAAGTTGATCTCCCTGCTGTCCAAGGGACTTTCATATATAAAGCTTCTAGTAAAATCTAGTATGATACAATGGTAATTTAAAATACTATCATATAACAAATATAATGCAATATAATATATTTAATACTATGCAATAACCAAAACTATTTGAAGAATAGTATTCCTGCAGATGGGAAAGGCAAGCTTTTTAACCACAAAGAAAGTAGAAATGCTGCAGCTGTCACAGAGTACAGCATGAAGCCTTTATAACTTTTCCTGGAATCCAGGGAGCTGATGAACCTCTCTGATTCTATGAAAGGAAGGAAGAATAACAGCTGGATAGTTAGAGGCAGCTTGTGTTCAATTGTTATAACTGCTAAGAAGGAAAAAAGAATTGCTTGGTGTTTTAGGTAGAAAAACTAGTTTCTGTTATAACTCACAGGTAGGTACAAAATATTTCTACAGTTTTTATCTATGTGGCCTTCCCAGGCCATGATATACGCAATACTCTCCCAAGTTACTGAGCTCAAATAACCCTACAATAGTTCTAAGTGAATTGGATTGACAAGTTGTTTGAAGCCATAGTAATAAACATATTCCTAATACATCTATAAACTATAACAAAATGACCATTAATGTTATTTTAAATGCTCTATATGTTTGTGTCAAGAATACAGTCTCAGATAGTGACTTTTATTGTTATAATTTTATGCCTATCATTTGCTGATTTTAATATTAACATTAGTGAATGTTAAAAATGAGGGAGGTTCCAGCTAGTTTCTGATTGAGAGGCTGAATGAAATTCATTCACTAGAGCAATCAAATATATTTACACAAATCCCTCAGGCCATAGATTCATGAATTAAAAAAATTATATTAGTATAATATGTCGAAACATTTGATATATATAGGCATTCAAATAAATTGAAGATACATTTTATATGCTGCTACATGTTATAAATTGGATAAGAGATACTGGTTTGTAATATTTTTCTCAAGATGATGATAAATGAGGGAAGATTCTTCTTAGAATCTGTCTGTACCATCTGAACAAGAACATGATCTTCTTGATTGATATACTGAATTTTCTGCAATGAATAATGATTGATGCCTACCAAATTATTGTTCCACAGGAAGTACGTTTGGCAGCCAAAAACTATACAACCCAGCTTCATAAATATATCCCATAGTCTTATAAAGATGAAAATAGAAACAGTTTAATGAAAAATGCTAAATATCATGGAATCAATGAAGCTTCAATCCAAAATGTCAACTAGAAAAAAGAACACTTTGAGTTCAAAACCAAAAAAGTACAATTAAAACTAACCTTGCATTTTGGTATGTAGATTTCTCGAAATATCAACTTAATACCCTTTTAAAACCATTTCAAGTGAAAGTAACGGAACATCTGAAAACCATGCTGAAAATTTGTAAGATGCCACGCAAAAGCCAAATATATAAAGAATTTTTTCATAATAACATATCTGTGGGTTAACAATCTCCAGTTTAGTGTGACAGAGAAATATCTAAGAAGTATGTTAAAATCTGGGCCTATAATTTAGGGTTAGTGATTAACTTGGTCAACAATGGAACTTAGCAAAAAAAAAAAAAAACTAGTTATTCCAGTGCAATGAATCTATAGATCAGAATTTTTAAAAGTATCTGTTACTGATAATATATACTCATGAAAAATATTTGAGTAAGTAAAAATAAAATTACAAGATATTAACCTAAACTTTCCTTACATTGACTAAGAGACAGGAATAGAGTCTGTTAGGTCACATCAAGCAAAATGGGTTAAACTCAGCAGGATTCTCATCCTACTCTACCAAGTTGCTGCTGTTGTTGTTCAGTCACCAAGCTGTGTCCAATTCTTTGCAATCCCATGGACTGCAGCATGCCAGGCTCCCCTGTCTCTTACCATCTCCAGAAGTTTGCCCAGGTTCATGTCCATTGCATCGGTGATGTCATGCAGCCATCTCATTCTCTGATGCCCCCTTTTCTTTCTGCCTTTAATCTTTCCCGGCATCAGGGACTTTTCCAAAGAGTCATCTGTTCGCATCAGATGACCAAAACACTGGAGTTTCAGCTTCAGCATCAGTCCTTCCAACGAGTGCTCAGCGTTGATTTTCCTTAAGATTAACTGATTTGACTCCTTACTGTTCAAGGGATTTTCAGGAGTCTTCTCCAGCACCACAGTTTGAAAGCATCAATTCTTTGGGGTTCTGCCTTCATTACAGCCCAGCTCTCACAACTCTACATGACCACTGGGAAGACCATACCCTTGACTATATGGATCTGTGTTGGCAGAATAATGTCTCCGCTTTTCAACACACTGTCTACGTTTGTCATAGTTTTCCTATTGAGAAGCAATCATCTATTTCATGGCTGCAGTCACCATCTGCAGTGATCTTAAAGACCAAGAAGAAGAAATCTGTCACTGCTTCCACATTTTCCCCTCTATTTGCCATGAAGTAATGTAGCCAGATGCCAAGATCTTAGTTTTGTTTTTTAATATTTATCTTTAAGCCAGCTTTTTCACTCTCCTCCTTCACTCTGATCAAGGGGCTCTTTATTCCTTTTCACTTTCTGCCATTAGAGTGGTATCATTCTCATATCTGAGGCTGTTGATGTTTCTCCCACCTGATTACAGCTTGTAACTCATCCAGGCAGCATTTCTCATGATGTGCACAGCATATAGGTTAAACAAACAGGGTGACAACAGACAGCCCTGTCATACTCCTTTCTCAAATTGCTATGATCACCTTAAAGGATAAAGAGAAAAGTTACACAAGTAAGTAACACAGAGGAAACCATCCATCTGTGCTTCCTTCCCACAAAGAAGTCAGATTATATATGAACAGAGAGATAGGAAAAACAAACAAGATAAACTAAAACAACCAAAAAAGTCAAAAGGAAAATTCATATAATTAAAACCAGAAGTCAGTTAGTGGCAAGGAGGAACAACCGTATGCACCTGACCAGTGTACCATTGATCCCATTGCAAAGCCAGGAAGCAGATAATGTACTTTCCTTGAAGTCAGGTATAAGTAAACCAGGCTAGCAAATTACAAATTTTCTGAAGCAACTTCAAAGGAAATTTTTTCAAGGTGTAAAAAATCAGAATCAACGTTTCTGGGTCTACCTCAGACCAAGTAGAAATTTAACTTGAGCTCTGCTGGTCCTATAAACAGACATGCCTACACATGTGTGGAGGGTCTGTGAGTCAAATGCCTAGCTTCTTTATGTTATGTGTCCCATGGAAACCTCAACCAAAGATAAGAGTTAGGCAAAGCTTAGAAGGTTGAACCTAGGCAGTAGTGTAATACTGGAAAAGATACACTGAATGTCTTAATATATTCTGAATGTCTTCAATATATTCTGGAGTCAGATAATATCCTGGAGAGCTCTGATGGAATTCACTCAGTGAAGCTTTTTATCCATCACATATTTACTGCATGACGTGTATTTTTCAGGCACCAGAGCAAGTACTAGAAATGCACCAGCAAATTTTTTAAGAGTATCTACTCTGAAGAAGCTTGAGGGGCACATACAGTTACAAACTTTATATACATATATATATATATATATATATATATATATATATACACATATATATATATACACACACTGACTTTTATATTTATATATATGTATATTGGAGAAGGCAATGGCAACCCACTCCAGTACTCTTGCCTGGAAAATCCGAAGGACTGAGGAGCCTGGAAGGCTGCAGTCCATGAGGTCGCCAGGAGTCGGACACGACTGAGCAACTTCAATTTCACTTTTCACTTTGATGCATTGGAGAAGGAAATGGCAACCCACTCCAGTGTTCTTGCCTGGAGAATCCCAGGGACAGGGTAGCCTGGTGAGCTGCCATCTCTGGGGTCGCACAGAGTTGGACACGACTGAAGCTACTTAGCAGCATTTATATATATACTGATTTTTAAAAATCAGATATATATATATATATATATATATGTTCAGGTAGTAATAATTTCTATAAAAGAACATAAAGCAGGATGAAAGGATAGATTAGTGATTTGGTGATTAGAATAAAGTTGACTTGAAATGCTTTTGGAAGAATTGACAGTTGAACAGGACTTCAGTTTATTTAGACAGAGAGGGGAAAAAAAGCAAAGGATTGCAGTGCAGAATTTGTTAGGGGGAGAATGAATGATGCAGCCAAGAGCCTGATGGTAAAGAAGCTCTTAGTCCACTGCAGAGAATTTGGAGTTTGATCTTAGATAGGAAGATTAAAATCTATGGAAGAAGACAAGAACTAATGACAAAATGAGATCAAATCAGCACTGCTTTAAAACATGAGTAAGAGAGATTGAGGCCTTTCATGGAGAAAAAAGTAGTGCAATGTTGGTCTCTGGGATGATGTTTTCTGGAATCATACTATGAATTTGCCGCTCAACAGACATGACTGAGTGACTTCACTTTCACTTTTCACTTTCATGCATTGGAGAAGGAAATGGCAACCCACTCCAGTGTTCTTGCCTGGAGAATCCCAGGGACGGGGGAGCCTGGTGGGTTGCCATCTATGGGGTTGCGCAGAGTTGGACACGACTGAAGCGACTTAGCAGCAGCAGCAGCAGCTGTGTCATTGGGTAGGTTATTCTAACTCATTGATCTCACCTATAGAGTTAGGATAATAACAGTTTATTATAAACAGTAAGGGGCTCAAGATTTCTAATGTTTTACTAGGCATATATCAAGCATTATATTAGTGCTATTTTACATACTGTTATTACTTATTTACTAACTTTTTTAAAAGTTTTGGTATGAAATGATATTCTTAAGACAATTTATTCATAGTTTCAGGTGATCAACTATAAAGCAAAGGCTAATATTATCTATAAGATTCAACTCTAGTTTTAGCTTTATCCACATCCATAAAACTTTTAGTTTTAAAATCTATAAAACAAGACCTCTCAGCAGTTTCTGCATCCAGTGAAGAATTATAAAGAGTTCAGACACAGCAGATAGTTCTCTCAATATGAAAACATATCAGATACACAAGTAGTATACAGTAGCACAGTTCTCCTAGCCAAAAGCTTGGAACAACCCAAATGTCCAACAACAAAATGAATTAACAAAATGTGTATAGTCATATGAGGAAATACCCAGACATGAAAAGTATTGAAGTATTGACACATTATGGATCGACATGAATGAAACTTGAAAATATGGTTCCAAGTGAAAGAAGCCAAAAGTAAAATATATAATTTAATGTACATTAAACATACAGACTGGATAAACCTATAGAGAAAAAAAAAAGCAGATTAGTGGTTGGCAGTGGCTGGAGGAAAAGAGAATGGGTAGTGACCATTTAATGCGTGTGAGGTTTCCTTTAAGGGATGAAATAATTTAAAAGTAGAGAGAGGGAATGGTTGCACAACATTTGGAATGTACTGAATACCACTGAATTGTACACTAAAATGGTTAAATTCAGGTTATATATATTTTACCAAATAAAAAGTCTTAGAATGTACAATACAAAAGTCAGATTTAAGTTGTTGTTTAGAAAAAATAAAAAATCAGGAACTATGATTGGTAACTATTTGGGCAGAAATAACTGGCTATATGTAACAAGAAACTGTGCCTTGACAAGAAGTAGCAACTCAAGACATGCAGGGTCAAGCACAAAACTTTCATAACTGTGAATTTTGAAACAAATTTCTGGATATCAAGAGATTTAGCTGGAGGTCATATTAAAGAGTCAGAAATAAAATTAAAAAGAAATTGGCCAACTTAAAGGAGTGGCAGAGAGGACATAGCATTAACCAGAGTGTAATAGAGGGAGAAATAGAGAATACTCTTGTTATGGGCTGAATATGATTATACAGTGGAGGTGACAAATAGACTAGGGATGATATCTGATAGACAGAGTACATAAAGAACTATGGATGAAGGTTCATAACATTGTACAGGAGGTGGTGACTGAAACCATCTGAAAGTAAAAGAAGTGCAGGGAGGCAAAGTAGTTGTCTGAGGAGGCCTTACTTAGCTAAGAAAAGAAGAGAAGCGAAAGGCAAAGGAGAAAGGGAAAGACATACCCAACTGAATGCAGAGTTCCAGAGAAGAGCAAGGAGAGATAAGAAGCCCTTCTTAAATGAACAATGCTAAGAAATGGAGGAAAACAGTACAATGGGAAAGACTAGAGATCTCTTCAAGATTAAAGATATCAGGGGAATATTTCATGTAGGGATGGGCACAATAAAGGACAGAAACAGTATGTACCTAACAGAGCAGAAAAGATTAAGAAGAAGTGGCAGGAATACACAGAAGAACTATATGAAAAGGGTTTTAATTACTCGGATAACTACAATGGTGTGGTCATTCACCTAGAACTAGACATCTGTGAGTGTAATGTCAAGTTGTCCTTAGGAAGTAGTACTACAAACAATCTAATAGAGGTGATGGAATTCCAGTTGAGCTATTTCAAATCCAAAAAGATGCTGCTGTTCAAGTGCTGGACTCAATATGCTAGAAAATTTGGAAGACTCAGCAGTGGCCACAGGACTGGTAAAGGTCAGTTTTCATTCCGATCCCAAAGAAGATCAATGCCAAAGAAAGTTCAAGCTACCATATTATTGCACTCATTTCACATGTTAGCAAGGTTATGTTCAAAATCCTGCAAGTTAGGCTTCCGTCGTACATGAACCAAGAAATTCCAGATGTACAAGATGGATTTAGAAAAGGGAGAGGAACCAGAGATAAAATTGCCAAGATTCATTGGATCATTGAGAAACCAAGGGAATTCCAGAAACATATCTATTAATACTTCTGCTTCATTGACCACTAAGCCTTTTACTATGTGGATCACAACAAACTGAAAAATTCTCAGAGATGGGAGTATCAAATTACCTAACCTGTCTACTGAGAAACTATGCTGGTCAATAAGCAACAATTAAAACCAGACATGGAAAAATGAACTAGTTCAAAATTGAGAAAAGAGAATGACAAGTCTGTATATCATTAGCTGGTTTATTTAACTTTATTGCAGAGTACTTCATGCACAATGTCAGGCTGGATGATTCACAAGCTGGAATCAAGATTGCCAGGAGAAATATCAATAACCTCAGATATGCAGATGATACCACTCTAATGGCAGGAAGTGAAGAGGAACTAAAAAACCTCTTGAAAAGGATAAAAGAAGAGAGTGAAAAAGCTGGCTTAAAACTCGACATTCAAAAAATTAAGATCATCACATCCAGTCCCATCACTTTGTGACAAATACAAGGAGAAAAAGTGAAAACAGTGACAGATTTGATTTTCTTCGCCTCCAAAATTACTTCTGATGCTGACTGCAGCCAAGAAATTAAGACACTTGCTCCATGACATGAAAGCTATGCCAAACCTAGACAGTGTATTAAAAAGGAGAAACATCATTTACCCAACAAACATTCATATAGTCAAAACTATGGTTTTTCCACAAGTCATGTATGGATGTAAGAGTTGGATTATAAAGACTGAACATCAAAAACTTGATGCTTTCAAATTGTGGAACTGGAGGAGATGCTTGAGACTCCCTTGGACTGCAAGAAGATCAAATCAGTCAATCCTACAGGAAATCAACCTGGATATTCATTGGAAGGACTGGTGCTAAAGCTCTAATACTTTGGCCACCTGATAAGAAGAGCCAACTCATTGGAAAAGACTCTGATGCTGGGAAAGATTGAGAGCAGGAGGAGAAGGGGCCAACAGAGAATGAGATGGTTGGATAGCATGACAAACACAGTGGACACGAGTTTGAGCAAACTCCAGAGGTAGTGAAGAACAAGGAAGCCTGGCATGTTGCAGTTCATGGGATGCAAAGAGTGTCTTAGCGAATGAACAAGAGCAGCAGAGGTTGAGGCTGCAATAGCCACAAGTTTTGTGTCAAAGTCAAGGCATTTCTTGGCAAATCAACTTCCTTAATGCTCTAGGGAGCTATGCTCAGTTCAGTTCAATTCAGTCGCTCAGTCGTGTCCGACTCTTTGAGACCCCGTGAATCGCAGCACGCCAGGCCTCCCTGTTCATCACCATCTCCCACAGTTCACTCAGACTCACGTCCATCGAGTCCGTGATGCCATCCAGACATCTCATCCTCGGTCATCCCCTTCTCCTCCTGCCCCCAATCCCTCCCAGCATCAGAGTTTTTTCCAATGAGTCAACCCTTCGCATGAGGTGGCCAAAGTACTGGAGCTTCAGCTTCAGCATCATTCCTTCCAAAGAAATCCCAGGGCTGATCTCCTTCAGAATGGACTGGTTGGATCTCCTTGCAGTCCAAGGGACTCTCAAGAGTCTTCTGCAACACCACAGTTCAAAAGCATCAATTCTTCAGCACTCAGCTTTCTTCACAGTCCAACTCTCACATCCATATATGACCACAGGAAAAACCATAGCCTTAACTAGATGGACCTTAGTCAGCAAAATAATGTCTCTGCTTTTGAATATGCTATCTAGGTTGGTCATAACTTTTCTTTCAAGGAGTAAGTGTCTTTTAATTTCATGGCTGCAGTCACCATCTGCAGTGATTCTGGAGCCCCCCAAAATAAAGTCTGACACTGTTTCCACTGTTTCCGCATCTATTTCCCATGAAGTGATGGGACCGGATGCCATGATCTTCGTTTTCTGAATGTTGAGCTTTAGGCCAACTTTTTCGCTCTCATCTTTCACTTTCATCAAGAGGCTTTTTAGGTCCTCTTCACTTTCTGCCAGAAGGGTGGTGTCATCTGCATATCTGAGGTTATTGATACTTCTCCAGGCAATCTTGATTCCAGCTTGTGCTTCTTCCACCCCAGCGTTTCTCATGATTTACTCAGCATAGAAGTTAAATAAGCAGGGTGACAATATACAGCCTTGACATACTCCTTTTCCTATTTGGAACCAGTCTGTTGTTCCATGTCCAGTTCTAACTGTTGCTTCCTAACCTGCATACAGGTTTCTCAAAAGGCAGGTCAGATGGTCTGGTATTCCCATCTCTTTCAGAATTTTCCACAGTTTATTGTAATCCACACAGTCAAAGGCTTTGGCATAGTCAATAAAGCAGAAATAGACGTTTTTCTGGAAATGTCTTGCTTTTTCCATGATCTAGCGGATGTTGTCAATTTGATCTCTGGTTCCTCTGCCTTTTCTAAAACCAGCTTGAACATCTGGAAGTTGATGGTTCACGTACTGCTGAAGCCTGGCTTGGAGAATTTGAGCATTACTTTATTAGCATGTGAGATGAGTGCAATTGTGCGGTAGTTTGAACATTCTTTGGCATTGCCTTTCTTTGGGATTGGAATGAAAATTGACCTTTTCCAGTCCTGTGGCCACTGCTGAGCTATACTCATTGGGATAAATTTCTGCTATTCTCTGAATTTTCTTAATTCTCCAAAAGCTATGAATGAACCTGAAATCTGGTGGAGATTTTCCTGATCATTTCATTATTCATCTCTTTCGATGATTTTCCAAGCACCTAACTTGCCATTTCATTTCATTCCATTTCATTCCTGCTTACAGTATATGCAGTGGTTTCTGTTTTCCTGATGAAACATTCTACATTTAAAATGTCTAAGTTTAACATTTGTTAAGTATGTATTTCAGACATAATATATTTTTGCTATTGCAAATGTGAATATTTTCATGAATATTTTGAGTTGCAAGTCTAGGTCTTCCAATATACAAAAACATGCAGAATTTGACTTATTGATAAAACAAGTACTTATTAAAACAATGGGTAAATCATACAATTTCTGTCAGAAAAGTCTCTCTTCCCTAATCAATTCCATTAAGTACATTAATATAGCTATTTATTGTGCTCTCTAATTTCTGAGTATTGAGATAGCAATGGAAGAGAGATTATAAATATAAATAAATACATGCACACACACATATATGTACATATATATGTATATACACATACATACATAAAGCACAGGTTTGTAACCATGTGAAAATTTTGACAGAACATGTCATAATGTGCTCACTTTAACAAATCTTACAGGGACTTTATGATCACAGGGCTCTCAGTGTCTCATTCTTTTATCAATCATCTCTATGTTTGCTTCTTTAGAAATTTTTGTGTTTTCTGTTCTATGGCAATGCCTCACTGGTGGATGAAAGGTATTCCTTTTTTTTGCAAAAGGGAAAACAGGTTATTGTGAAAGGAGAGTTTAGAAAAGAAAATGAGGACCAGAAGTAGGTTGCTGTTAGGAAATGGTACATGTAAAGTTGAGGGTCTGGACGATTATTCTCTTCAAATTATTCATGCCAACATACTTTCTGTAAAACCAGAGGTTTATTTCAGCTTTGAAGACTATTGCTATAACAGCAGATATTCTCTACCATCTTTGCCTCCAAAATTAGAGGTTCTTGGAGACTTAATAATTATAATTTAACATGATATAGGTTTTTCTATTTCATATAACAACCATAAAATATTTGTGATTTTTTACTACATGAATGAATGTGCTTGTGTGCTTACCATGGAGTAACATTTATTTAATATGGTTTATTCACCATCATAATGCCACAATTTAAACATGTTTAGGGTAGCTATTGTATCTTAGAAGCTATTCTGCCTTTTGACTCTTCTATATGTTTGTTAATATTAAATACTATTTATTAGTCATTTACTGTAAGATGACATTATCATTATCATAAATGAAAGACATGTAAGTGAACTAGGTTCACTCATGAAGTACTGAGGCCAGTGATTTAATCTATTGCAAAGTGTCTAGTGTTCATTCCAAGTACACAGATCTATTGATCTCATTCTCAAACAGCCTTTCTATCTATCATCAAAAAACACCATTCCACTCCTATCCAAAGAAAAAAATATGGATGGACAGTTTCAACCACTACAGTACAGAAGAAAGTACATTATAAAAATAATAAGTGATGACATCTTCTATTATCTGCTGCTGCTAAATCTCTTTAGTTGTGTCCAACTGTGCGACCCCATAGACGGCAGCCGACCAGGCTCCCCCATCCCTGAGATTCTCTAGGCAAGAATACTGGAGTGGGTTGCCATTTCCTTCTATGATCTAACATTTGCTAAATAGTAAATTGAACTCTTAACAAAAATTACCTAACAATACTCAGAATACACATAAGAAATCTATATTATTTTCTTCATGTTCGTTATCGATGGGTTGTAGATTAGATCATTTCAGTACCTTATACAAAGTTCCATATTTATTCATTGCACAAACTCAGTCGACTTTATTACAGGTTCCAGTTTGTTGCCACCACTAACTCTAGTCTTCTCATGTAAATTCTTCCAATAAGAGAATCCTCTTTCTCTCTCCATCATGTACAGCTTCACGTAGACTAGTGTGCTTATTATCTATCCCACAGTTCAAATATATGTGCTGAATTTTGTCACTCTTGGATGTTACTACATTATTTCATACTGGCTAGAATATCCATTTCACATCCAAATCCCAAATATGACCCAGATAAATTCTGTTTTTTCTTTAAAAGCTAATATAAAATCCCCACTCTTAGTCACTCTGTATTGTCACTCAATACAGAGAAGTCACTCTGTATTAACTTCCCCCCTTAATCGTTGGCATGTTCTGTATAAATCAGATGTAGCCTATATTGCATTCTTTTATCAAAGTAGGTTCTAATATAAATGGATTTATTAATCCAACTCCATTAATTTCTATTAATGATACAATTATATTGAATTTTACTTTGTAGCTTCTATTTACCAAAATTTCCTTTGCATTAATTTTCTGAATATTTGCTTTTTCTTCATTTCTACTTCCTTCAGTGTATCTATATGTGTGTATGTTTGTCCTTCATTAATTTCAAAATTATATTTATTTTATTCTATTTACTTGATTGAATATAAAATTTTGACATTATATTTAACTGAATAATTTCAAAACAGCTAATATTTCTATTCTGTCCCTAAGCAATAAGAGTAGTGCAGATATTCCTATATTCTCCAAGGCACTATTGATTATTAATTTTAATAACCAGTAATAAATAGTACTTATCATTATATTTGGAGAAGGCAATGGCACCCCACTCCAATGCTCTTGCCTAGAAAATCCCATGGATGGAGGAGCCTGGTAGGCTGCAGTCCATGGGGTGGCTATGAGTTGGACCCGACTGATCGACTTCACTTTCGCTTTTCACTTTCATGTATTGGAGAAGGAAATGGCAACCCACTCCAGTGTTCTTGCCTGGAGAATCCCAGGGACGGGGGAGCCAGGTTGGCTGCCGTCTATGGGGTGGCACAGAGTTGTACATGACTGAAGCGACTTAGCAGCAGCAGCATAATTATATTACTACTACTAAAACTCATAGTAAAAAACTAGATTTAGAAAACATCTTATTTATTTATTTACCCTTACTTTTTGTATGCCATCCTTCTTTTTGTCTTTGATTCTCTTCTTGCAGACAGATATCCCTTAGTGCTTTATTCAAAGAAGATCAGAGATTTAAAAATTTTATTAGTTTTTGTAAATCTGATAATTCACCCTTCTTTTCAATAAAAGTTTAATTCATAACAGAATTCTGGGCCGACTCCTATCTTCAGACACTTCTGGTCCCTGTTGGTCATGATAAGCCTGCAGTTAGTCAGAAATTTTCATTTTAGGAATTCTGTTTCCTCCATATGATAAAATATATATATATATATATATATATATATAAACTTTGATGTCATGAAGATTTACTGCTCTGTATTCTGCCATGCGTTTGGTTTCATTACCTCTGATTTGAATTAGAAATGATTTTTCAGCATAAGAGTTTGTCTTTTCTCTATAATAAAATTATTTCAGTCCGTATAGTTTTCAAATAAGCCTCTTTTCCATTTTTCCTCTTTCTTGAACTCCTATAAAGTGTAAGTTAAAATGTTTATTTATAGATACCTTATCTTCTTATGTTATATTTTGGTAATTTTCCAAAGGAGATCTTTATGAGAATGAAGTATTTTTTCTGTAAAGATAGTTCATTCTTTTATCTATTTTTAAATAACTGTTTTTCATTTCTAGAATTTTAATTTGATATGTTTTCCTTTCAAATCTTTTTTCCACAGACCATCTTATTTTTGTTTAATCGATTTTTTTTTAACAGATCAGATTTTTGAAGGTCTATTCTCTGTTTGGGTGTTAGTTCTAAAAGATCTTGTAGGTCTTCATAGAACCTTTCAACTTCAGCTTCTTCAGCATTACTGGTTGGGGCATAGACTTGGATTACTGTGATATTGAATGGTTTCCTTGGAAACAAACAGTGATCATTCTGTCGTTTTTGAGAATGCATCCAAGTACTGCATTTCCGACTCTTTTGTTGACCATGATGGCTACTCCATTTTTTCTAAGGGCTTCCTGCCTGCAGTAGTAGATATAATGGTCATCTGAGTTAAATTCACCCATTCCAGTCCATTTTAGTTCACTAGTTCCTAGAATGTTGACATTCATTCTTGCCATTTCCTATTTGACCGCTTCCAATTTGCCTTAATTCATGGACCTGACATTCCAGGTTTTTATGCAATATTGCTCTTTACAGCATCGGACCTTGCTTGTATCACCAGTCAATTGCACAGTTGGGTATTGTTTTTGCTTTGGCTCCATCCCTTCATTCATTCTGGAGTTATTTCTTCACTAATTCCAATAGCATATTGGGCACCTACTGACCTGGAGAGTTCCTCTTTCAGTATCCTATCATTTTGCCTTTTCATGCTGTTCATGGGGTTCTCAAGGAAAGAATATTGAAGTGCTTTGCCATTCCCTTCCCCAGTGGACCACATTCTGTCAGACCTGTCCACCATGCCCACCTGTTTGGGTAGCCCCACAGGGCATGTCTTAGTTTCATTGAGTTAGACAAGGCTGTGGTCCTAGTGTGATTAGAAACAAGACCTTTTAGAACTAACACCCCCAAAAAATGTCCTTTTCATTATAGGGGACTGGAATGCAAAAGTAGGAAGTCAAAAAACACCTGGATTAACAGGCAAATTTGGCCTTGGAGAACGGAATGAAGCAGGGCAAAGACTAATAGAGTTTAGCCAAGAAAATGCACTGGTCATAGCAAACACCCTCTTCCAACAACACAAGAGAAACTCTACACATGGACATCACCAGATGGTCAACACTGAAATCAGATTGATTATATTCTTTGCAGCCAAAGATGGAGAAGCTCTATATAGTCAACAAAAACAAGACCAGGAGCTGACTGTGGCTCAGATCATGAACTCCTTATTGCCAAATTCAGACTTAAATTGAAGAAAGTAGGGAACACTGCTAGACCATTCAGGTATGACCTAAATCAAATCCCTTATGATTATACATATGGAATATGTATAATCATACATATGGAATATGTATAATCATACATATGGATTATACATATGGAATATGTATGTGGAAATGAGAAATAGATTTAAGGGCCTCGATCTGATAGAGAGAGTGCCTGATGAACTATGGATGGAGGTTCATGACATTGTACAGGAGACAGAGATCAAGAAGACCCAGTGGAAAAGAACCCAAGAAAGCAAAATGGCTGTCTGGGGAGGCCTTACAAATAGCTGTGAAAAGAAGAGAAGTGAAAAGCAAAGGAGCAAAGGAAAGATATAAGCAGAGATTGAATGCAGAGATCCAAAGAATAGGAAGGAGAGATAAGAAAGCCTTCCTCAACGATCAACGCAAAGAAATAGAGGAAAAGAACAGAATGGGAAAGACTAGAGATCTCTTCAAGAAAATTAGAGATACCAAGGGAACATTTCATGCAATGATGGGCTCGATAAAGGACAGAAAAGGTATGGACCTAACAGAAGCAGAAGATATTAAGAAGAGGTGGCAAGAATACACAGAAGAACTGCACAAAAAGATCCTCATAACCAAGATAATCCCGATGGTGTGATCACTCACCTAGAGCCGAACATCCTGGAATGTGAAGTCAAGTGGGCCTTAGAAAACATCACTATGAACAAAGCTATTGGAGGTGATGGAATTCCAGTTGAGCTATTTCAAATCCTGAAAGATAATGCTGTGAAAGTGCTGCCCTCAATACGCCAGCAAATTTGAAAAACTCAGCAGTGGCCACAGGACTGGAAAAGGTCAGTTTTCATTCCAATCCCATAGAAAGGCAATGCCAAAGAATGCTCAAACTTCTGCACAATTTCACTCATCTTACATGCTAGTAAATTAATGCTCAAAATTCTCCAAGCCAGGCTTTAGCAATACGTGAACCGTGAACTTCCAAATGTTCAACCTGGTTTAAAAAAGGCAGGGGAACCAGAGATCAAATTGCCAACATCCACTGGATCAAGGGAAAAGCAAGAGAGTTCCAGAAAAACATCTATTTCTGCTTTATTGACTATGCCAAAGCCTTTGACTGTGTGGATCACAATAAACTGTGGAAAATTCTGAAAGAGATGGGAATACCAGACCACCTGACCTGCCTCTTGAGAAACCTATATGCAAGTCAAGAAGCAACAGTTAGAACTGGACATGGAACAACAGACTGATGCCAAATAGGAAAAGGAGTACGTCAAGGCTGTATATTGTTACCCTGCGTATTTAACTTCTATGCAGAGTACATCATGAGAAACGCTCAGCTGGAAGAAGCACAAGCTAGAATCAAGATTGCCGGGAGAAATATCAATAACCTCAGATATGCAGATGACACCAGCCTTTCGGCAGAAAGTGAAGAGGACCTAAAAAGCCTCCTGATGAAAGTGAAAGTGAAATTGGACAGTGAAAAAGTTGGCTTAAAGCTCGACATTCAGAAAACGAAGATCATGGCATCTGGTCCCATCACTTCATGGGCAATAGATGGGGAAACAGTGGAAACAGTGTCAGACTTTTTTGGGGGGGGGGCTCCAAAATCACTGCAGATGGTGACTGCAGCCATGAAATTAAAAGATGCTTCCTCCTTGGAAGAACAGCTATGACCAACCTAGACAGCATATTAAAAAGCAGAGATATTACTTTGCCAACAAAGGTCCGTCTGGTCAAGGCTATGGTTTTTCCAGTGGTCATGTTTAGATGTGAGAGTTGGACTGTGAATGAAGAAAGCTGAGCACCGAAGAACTGATGCTTTTGAACTATGCTGTTGGAGAAGACTCTTGAGCGTCCCTTGGACTACAAGGAGATCCAACCAGTCCATTCTGAAAGAGATCAGCCCTGGAATTTCTTTGGAGGGAATGATGCTAAAGCTGAAACCCCAGTACTTTGACCACCTCATGTGAAGAGTTGACTCATTGGAAAAGACTCTGATACTGGGAAGGATTGGGGAGGGAGGAGAAGGGGACGACAGAGAATGAGATTGCTGGATGGCATCACTGACTCAATGGACATGAGTCTGAGTGAACTCTGGTAGTTGGTGATGGACAGGGAGGCCTGGTGTGCTGTGATTCATGGGGTCGCAAAAAGTAGGACACAAGCGACTGAGCAACTGAACTGAACTCAAGTGTCTCAGTTTACCATACTGACCAAGGTTTCCTATTGGTGTGTGTTAATTTTCTTCATCATAACAGAAGCAGATTTCCCTGTAGCTCAAATGGTAAAGAAAAAAAAAAAAATCTGCCTGCAATGCAGGTGACCAGGGCTCTATCCCTGGGTCAGGGAGATCCTTGGAGAAGGGAACTGCAGTCCACTCCAGTATTCTTGCCTGACGTGTCCCATGGACAGAGAAGCCTGGTGGGCTATAGTCCTTGGGGTCCCAAAGAGCTGGACATGACAGAGCAACTAACATACACACAGAAAGAACAATCTTTTCAAATTTTATTTTTCTGTCTGTGTCTTATGTATTAAAGATACCAAAAAGTATATTTTCTTAAAAAAATGTATCAGTTAGTGACTAAACATCATTCAGTCGGAATACAAAAGAAATTAATAGCATGAAACTAAAGTCATAAGAACTGATGCTTTGGAACTGTGGTATTGGAGACATTCTTGAGCATCCCTTGGACTGCAAGGAGATCCAACCATCCTAAAAGAAATTAGTCTTGAATATTCATTGGAAGCACTGATGCTGAAGCTGAAACTCTAATACTTTGGCCACCTGATGCAAAGAACTGACTCATTTGAAAAAACCCTGATGCTGGGAAAGACTGAAGGCAGGAGGAGAAGGAGATGACAGAGGATGAGATGGTTTTATGGCATCACTGACTCAAGCTGTGGGAATTGGTGATGGACAGGGAAGCCTGGCGTGCTGCAGTCCATGGGACTGCAAAGAGTTGGACATGACTGAGCTACTGAACTGAACTGAAAGTCACAAGAACCCATGATATATGTTGCAAATGTTATTAACTAAATACTATTGAAATAAATAGGCTTAAATTAGAAGTCGAAATTCTGCCATATTTTTAATCTGTGTTTTCTCTCATACAAATAGAGAAAATATACTTGCATTAAAGCCTCACAGTTAACTTATTTTTCAGGTAGAGTGGTTTTGTTCTGTCAAGCTCTCATGCAAATATTTGTTTCTCAAGAAAGCCATTATCTGCTACTCTCTAATAAAAAAACAATAAGCTTTTATTGAAGGAAAAAGAAAATTCCTAAAGTAGCAGGTAAATTCTAGGTACATTAATTATAAAAACAGTTCTAAATGTTAATCTATGTGCAAAACAAGATTCAAAAATTAAACTTCTCTTTCATATGCTTAATGGTAGAATAATACAAGATGTTAGGAGGATATCACACTGTTGCTCATAAAGTCCCCCAAAAAAGGATGACATTTCTACATTTTAGGTCATTTAAAACATTTGTCATAGACAAAGGAGACAGGGATATCATTTAAATATTTTATTTTTGCTATAGAAAAGGCTTCCTTCATAGTTCAGTTGGTAAAAAAAAAAAAAAAAAATCTGCCTGCAATGCAGGAGACCCTGGTTCGACTCCTGGGTCAAGAAGATCCTCTAGAGAAGAAAATAGCAACCCAGTCCAGTATTCTTGCCTGGAGAACCCCATGGACAGAGGAGCCTGGCAGGCTACAGTCCATAGGATTGCAAGTCGGACAGGACTTAGCAACCAAACCACCACCATGTAGGCATGTTTGCAACACGGTAATAAGAGCTGTGCTGAAATTCTTTATAGGAAATCCATCCATCTAGAGAAGAACTGGATCCTCTGCTATAAAGATGGGAATTAAATTCAAAGAAGTTTTTTTATCATAATAATTTCAGAGGAATTATGATACAAATTTCAGAGGACTTGTGACACAAATACTGTATCATATTAAAAATCTGATATTTTAAATAAGCAGGTTTTATTTTAGAACCAGAGGGAGTTTAATTACAAAATTATTTGATTTGATTTTAATACAGAGAAGCTATTAGATGAGTTTCACATGTAATTTAATCTAAAACCACAATATATCTTATTTAAAGAAAATAATTAGGCATTATACTCTTAGCACTATAATGAGTATTTAACTTAGAAAATCTATCAAATTCTCTCTCTCTCTTTCTCTCATTGCTTCATGTAACTAGAAAATTAAAGAGTTCCTCCTCTAAGATATAAACATAACAAATTTGCATAAAATTAGGAACCACTTCAAGTATGAAACTGAAACTGTTAGTTGCTCAGTTGTGTTGGACTCTTTGTGACCCCATGGACTATAGCCCACCAGGCTCCTCTATCCATGAAATTCCCCAGGCCAGATTACTGGAGTTGGTTCCCATTCCCTTCTCCAGGGGATCTTCCAGATCGAGAGATTGAACCCAGGTCTCCTGCATTGCAGGCAGATACTTTACCATCTCAGTCACCAAGGAAGCCATTTCAGGTATGGACAAAATAAATAATTGCCCTGGATTACTGTCATAGCTCAAACTCTTGGGCCAGGTTTCATCATTCACTCACTATTACCACTATAGACTTTGGGAAATTTCACATTTTCCCTCAGTTTTCTCATCTATATAAGGGTACCCATAGAAATGGGTACATTCAGTTAGGAGAAATACTGAAAGAGAGAGACAGACAGACAGAGAGAGACCATTTCTTCTAATGCCTGGTCCAAAGCAATCACTCAAATATCTTTGTTATATTTCATCAAATGATCATTCAGTTCACTTCAGTTCAGTTCAGTCACTCAGTCGCGTCCCACCCTTTGGGACCCTATGAATCACAGCACCCCAGCCCCTCTGTCCACCACCAACTCCCGGAGTTCACTCAGACTCACATCCATCGAGTCAGTGATGCCACCCAGCCATCTCATCCTCGGTCGTCCTCTTTTCCTCCCTCCCCCAATCCCTCCAAGCATCACAGTCTTTTCCAATGAGTCAACTCTTCCAATGAGGTGGCTAAAGTACTGGAGTTTCAGCTTCAGCAGCATTCCCTCCAAAGAAATCCCAGGGCTGATCTCTTTCAGAATGGACTGGTTGGATCTCCTTGCAGTCCAAGGGACTCTCAAGAGTCTTCTCCAACACCACAGTTCAAAAGCATCAATTCTTCATTGCTCAGCTTTCTTCACAGTCCAACTCTCACATCCAAACATGACCACTGGAAAAACCATAGCCTTGACTACATGGACCTTTGTTGGCAAAGCAACATCTCTGCTTTTCAATATACTATCTAGGTTGGTCATAACTTTTCTTCCAAGGAACAAGTGTCTTTTAATTTTATGGCTGCAGTCACCATCTGCAGTGATTCTGGAGCCCCAAAAAATAAAGTCTGACACTGTTTCCACTGTTTCCCCATCCATTGCCCATGAAGTGATGGGACCAGATGCCATGATCTTCGTTTCCTGAATGTTGAGCTTTAAGTCAACATTTTCACTCTCCACTTTCACTTTCATCAGGAGGCTTTTTAGGTCCTCTTCACTTTCTGCCATAAGGGTGGTGTCATCTGCATATCTGAGGTTATTGATCTTTCTCCCGGCAATCTTGATTCTAGCTTGTGCTTCTTCCAGCCGAGCGTTTCTCATGATGTACTCTGCATAGAAGTTAAATAAGCAGGGTGACAATATACAGCCTTGACAGACTCCTTTTCCTATTTGGAACGAGTCTGTTGTTCCATGTCCAGTTCTAACTGTTGCTTCCTGACCTACATATAGGTTTCTCAAGAGGCAAGTCAGGTGCTCTGATATTCCCATCTCTTTCAGAATTTTCCACAGTTTATTGTGATCCACACAGTCAAAGCCTTTGGCATAGTCAATAAAGCAGAAATAGATGTTTTTCTGGAACTCTCTTGCTTTTTCCATGATCCAGCAGACGTTGTCAATTTGATCTCTGGTTCCTCTGCCTTTTCTAAAACCAGGTTGAACATTTGGAAGTTCACGGTTCACATATTGCTGAAGCCTGGCTTGGAGAATTTTGAGCATTACTTTACTAGCGTATGAGATGAGTGTAGTTGTGCAGTAGTTTGAGCATTCTTTGGCATTGCCTTTTTTTTTGGGGATTCGAATGAAAACTGATCTTTTCCAGTTGTTTAAATTATTGTTCTGTGAAGAAATTAATGGATTTTCAGATTCAGCATTGTGAAGGAATACATTTTTATATACATAAGGTCCAATTCAAATTTCTTTATTTTTTAGGTAGAAATACATTAATAAACATCAGTAATTTTTCTGTAACCTGAGTAACTTACTTCTGAGAGCTATAGCTAAGGGATTAGTCATTCATTTGGTCGGTACTTATTGAAACAATTGCTTGCTTAAATTTCTTGTGTGCCAGGTCCTGGTCTGATCCTGACGATACAGTGGAGACCAAAACATTTTAAACACCTGCCATGATAGAGCTTATATTATTAGAAAGGGAGAGTGGATAGAGAAAAAATATGTTATTAGTATATACAGATGTACACACATACACATACATAATTTTTTACTATATCCATTATGTGCATCTATTTTAGACAGTTAAAGTGTAGAAAAGTAATTGCATAGAGAGTATTCAAAAGTGAGGAGATAAATTAATTTAAAATAGTGTAATCAGAAGAATTCTGACCCAAATGAAATGAGAGAGAAAGCCATAAGAATATAATGAGGGAGAGCTGGTAGAGTGATGACTGAGTCTAGCTATCTGACTGCCTAGTTACATGAATTGCATTAGTACACAAATGCAAAAAGTTATTGCCTGGAAAATCCCATGGCCGGAGAAGCCTGGAGGGCTACAGTCCATAGTGTTGCTAAAAGTCAGACATGACTGAGCGACTTCACTTTCACTTTCATTTTCATGCGCCACAGAAGGAAATGGCAACCCACTCCAGTGTTCTTGCCTGGAGATTCCCAGGGACCCAGGAGCCTGGTGGGCTGCCATCTATGGGGTCGCACAGAGTCGGACATGACTGAAGCGACTTAGCAGCAACATTGTAGGTGAAAAAAGTAGGTGAGTTTGTTTTGTGTTTTTTTTCCCCTGGTCAAGCTTGGCCTTGTTTCTTTTAACTCTAAAAACCTACCATTTTATAGATTTAGGAGATTATATTATTGAGCACATCGATTCTTCTGTCCTGCTTCTGAACCTCATATGAGAAGTAAATAATTCTCAGAAACCTTGTGAGCTTTGTTTGCCCAGTTTTATAGACAGAGTTCGATAGAGAAAGGGAAACTGAATGGTCTAAGGTCACATTGGAAATCTGAATGAGACTGTCATTACAACCTGAGTGTATCTGCAGACAAGCCTGTGTCCAAAACAGGAGCCCATGTACATCCATGTGTAATCACTGTGTTTTAACTACAGAAGGCACTTTTAACTAAAGTAATTTCACACAAGTCAAAGGAAAATCACATTTCCTGATAAAAAGTATGAATGATATACAAAAATGTTTTAAAATTCATTCAGAATTGATTTTAAGAGAATTGTATCAAATTACAGTGAGTGAGTAAAAGTTGCCCAGTTGAGTCTGACTGCAACTCCATGGTCTGTAGCCCACCAGGCACCTCTATCCATAGAATTCTCTAGGCAAGAATACTAGAATGGGTTGCAATTTCCTTCTCCAACTGATCTTCCCAACCGAGGGATTGAACCCAGGTCTCCCACATTACAGGGGGATTCTTTACCAGCTGAGCCACCAGGGAAGCCTAGCCACTAAGGCAAGCTATCAAATTAGAATTAAGCCACACACTCAAAAAAAGAGAAAAATGCACTTTTTTATACACTCAGTCAGCCAGCATTGTTCATTTTCCACATTATAATTTTAAGTTCTGAGCAGGATTCAAGCTTGAGTCAAAGCAGGAAAGATATTCTAGGAACAGTCGTGGCAGGTGGTCTGGGACCACTCATCCTTAGCAAAAACAGAGCCAGCCAGGGAGTTAGACTCAAGATTTTATCTCTGGTTCCTCTCCCTTTTCTAAATCCATCTTGTACATCTGGAATTTCTTGGTTCATGTACAACGGAAGCCTAACTTGCAGGATTTTGAACATAACCTTGCTAACATGTGAAATGAGTGCAATAATATGGTAGCTTGAACTTTCTTTGGCATTGATCTTCTTTCGATGCATGAGACAAGGTGCTCAGGGCTGGTGCACTGGGATGACCCTGAGGAATGGGATGGGGAGGGAGGTCAGAGTGGGATTCAGGACGGGGAACACATGTACACCCACGGCTGATTCATGTCAGTGTATGGCAAAAACCACCACAATGTTGTAAAGTAATTAGCCTCCAATTAAAATAAATTAATTAATTAAAAAAAAGAAAGAGACACATGCATCCCATTGTTAGTTGCAGCACTATTTACGATAGCTAGAACATGGAAGCAACCTAGATGCAATTACTTTTGAAGTAAATGCGGAGATCCAGTGGTTCCTTCATTGACTTACCCTTGCTGCACTATCAAACTCATGCCACATTTCTATTCCCGTACATTTCTGCATTCGCCATGTCCAAGTTGTCATTAAAATCATCAAAATGTCATTAAAATATTTTAATGACAGTCAGAGATCTCAGTCGTGTCCAACTCTTTGCAATCCCATGGATTGTAGACTACCAGGCTACTCCATCCATGGGATTTTCCAGGCAAAAGTACTCGAGTGGGTTGCCATTGCCTTCTCCCGAAGATCTTCCTGACCCAGGGATCAAACCCGGGGCTCCCACATTGTAGGCAGACACTTTTACCATCTGAGCCACCAGGGAAGTCCCTAAAATATTTTAAATGGCAATTAAACTTAACAAATGTAAAGCAAAAAAAAATGCACATAGCTTTACAATTTAGTGTTTTGGATGGTAAAGAATCTGCCTGCAATTCAGGAGACCCAGGTTCAATCCCTGGGTCAGGAAGACCCACTGGAGAAGGGAATGGGAGCCTGGTGGATTATAGTCCATGGGGACACAAAGAGTCTGAGTTACTAACACTAACACTTTACAATTTGCAAGATTATTTTAGAGTGATAAGCCTGCAAAGGTGGCAGAAAATTATTTAAGAAGTCAGCAAGGAAACCAGAGATTAAAAATTTTACAGTGTTAAAAACTACTGAGATATCAATATAGAAAGGATATTTTTTTTCAAAATCATCATGTTCAGTGACAAAAAGGCAATGATGATGAACCTAGAAGTAAAATCTTCAGGAGGAGTTGTAGCTGCATTTTACAGATTGGAATTTGTATGGAGAATACATATCTACAAGGCAGTAGGGTTAATTAGTATAGACAATTCTCTTAAAAAGTTTGGCTTTAAAGATAATGAAAGAATGTGGCAGTTGGGATGGAGGCAATTGTATTCTTAAGATTTGGGAAGCTTAAATGCATCCAAGTGCCATTAAAGAAGGATCTAATAAATTGGGAAAGTGGCAAAAAACAAAAAGGGATGATCGATATTGTATAGTGCCCGAGAAAGCTGTAGGCAATGGAGTTGGTCTGAGAAGTCATTGAGGGATCTGTCCTTCCATTTCAGATTAAACACTAATGGTTAAGATCACAGACTCTGGAATCAGATAGCCTTTGTGAAAATACATAACCTCTTAGTTCTAGGCAGCCTTGAGCAATTTAGTTCACCATTCTGTGGCTCAGTTTCCTCATCTGAAAAATACACAAAGATACTAATTTCACAAGATTGTTGTAAGGGTTACATAAATAGATATTTGTAAAGTCCTTAGAATAATATACTTTCACTTTAGAATAATACATAACACACATTAAGCATTTATTAGTCTTTGTCATTATTGTCATCTCATTAAGTACCTTTCAATTACTTGCACTGGCAAAACTCAATACTTCAAATTAATAACTACTGTTTAGAGATAAGTGGATAAAAGTATGTCGTCATGTGAAATGTGTGGCAAATGAGCTAAAGTTTGCCTTACTTCTCCCTCACAAAACTAGTACAAATCAGAACAAAACAAGCAGTTTAATACAAAGGTAGTTTAATAGGCAGACAGTCAACTCCAGCCCTCATTTTTGACCTCTCCTCCTATAAAATGTGTATTTCCAAAAATAATTTACTCTTTGTGATTTGTAAGATGAATTTATATAAAAAGTAAGAGATGCGTTATACACTGAGGTTTAATTTGTTTTGAAGGAGCTTAGTGTAGTGATAGAATCATGCATTTCTCATCCAATAGATGGTGACTTTGGTCACTTGTTACCTTGAGACACTGAGCAAATTACTGAAAGCCCTTAGTCTCTACTTCTTCACTTACAAAACTAATGTGAAAATACATGTGAAGTCCTTAATAGAGAACTTAGAACATTTTATGTGCTCAATAATGTTAACTGAGGTTAGCTTGTATTAATTCATTGGCAAAGTTTTAATGAATAGACACTGTAAAATATAACTAAATAACATCTGCATTTGAATATAAAAGAAATTCAAATAATATGATACTCTTTGCAAATAACAGGCACATAATAGTTGTGGAATAAATGGCAGTGGAAATACAATGTCACCACATAAAATTTTCCCAGTGACTTTCTGAAATATAATCCATTAGATATGCTTGAAAAAATTAAAGCTCAGAAAGAAAACCTTATCACTGATTAACTTCATAGATCATGTGCATTTCCCCTAAATGCATTTTTAATTTATTCAAGCTTTTGAAACATTATATACTTGTCTACCCTTTTTCATTTGCAAAGAAAAACTAAAATTTCCTCTTGTAATATTTCCTCAGACCAATCATTATATAAACATAAAAAAACAGCAAAATATTCAAATATTAATATCTACATTTTCTATTATCAAAATAATATAATGCCACTTGAACTTATTACCACATTAATTTCTTCAGCTCTCAAAGAAAACTCAATCTTTGAACTATACAGTAATTTACAAAGATGTGCATTATTTATAATTAAGGTGAACATTTCAAAATAAATGGTCTCAAAGTTTCTCATAAAATTTAAAAGGCTGTGGTTTTATAATAATATAAAAATTTATAACAATAGTAAAATAATATAATTTATTTGTAACAACCTGATTTTTCTTAAGTTTTAAATGTATCCATTAAGGCAGGTTTTAAAATTTCTAGCACTGGGTATCCTCAAAACTCAGGTTAAAAAATCCGTATTTGTTAGCTCAGTTGTGGCACTAGCCTGAGAGATAAGACTCTCTGTAGTCTCTTTCTGCTGGGAGATTTAATAATATTTATGGATTCTCACTAGGTTGAATTTTGCCAGTTCTACCTTAAAATATCTGTTAAATGAATCTCTCTACTCCCTAATTGTAGTCTCACTGTCATTGCCCTCTTTACAAATTACAAAGTGAAGTCTTTCAGTCATGTCCAACTCTTTGTGTTCCCATGGACTGTAGCCTATCAGGCTCTTCCATCTACGGAATTTTCCAGGCAAGTGTACTGGAGTGGGTTGCCATTTCCTTCTTCAGGGGTTCTTCCCAACCAAAGGATTGAACCCTGGTCTCTCACATTGCAGGCAGACAATTTACCCTCTAAGCTACCGGGGAAGCCTAAAGTATATCGCCCTCTTTCCTTCCATATAATTTCTCAAAACAATAACATCAGCAAACAAACCAGCAAACAACCAACCAACAAACAACAACAAAAATAAAAGCAGTGAATTTATCATAAGGACACAAGGATACAATACTGAATACAAAGAAAAGGATTCAGCCAGTCCTTGGGAACAGGAAGTGAAAATGTAAAGAGATTCCAGGAAGAACATTTTCTCTTCCCTCTTCCTCTTATGTCCCTATTTGTTTATCTCATTCTTCTCTCTTTCCAACATCTCACTTCCTCTTCCCTCTCTCCCTCTCACTCATACTGCTCTCTCTTTCTTTCCCTGTCTCCTCTCTAGCCAGCATAATATTAGTAGCTTACAGTGATCCAGGATTTCCCCTGGTTTACATGTTAAAGACTCATCTGCACAAGGAGGCTTCTCAAGCACAATAAATTTACAAGAAAATCTGATTGTTGTCTTGATCCAGGTAGATACGCTGGATCCAATTATTTTTGGTCAAGGAGCAGCATCATTTGTGTCATTTACCAAAGACCATGCTGGGGCAGACATGTAACCCCAGGGAAAGAGGATGAGTTTCCCAAGAGGGCAGTGTTATTATGAATAACACAAGGAACCCACTATTGTCTCACAGCATGGTATCTTTATCCAAAACCTTTGCATTTTAGCTGAAACCCAATTTTGTTTTCTTGGTATTTTTTATGGCATAAAAAACTCAAAATCCTTTAGTACTCGCAGTTTTGAAGTCATAAGTTATAGGGCTTTAGAAAGCCCTGAGATCCTGTTTCCATGTTATCCTGACTTTATAGTGGATGTAGGATTTAAATTCATTCTTTAACTTCTAGGCTAATCCTTTGCATTCTTGCCACATTATTTCTTGACATAACTATAACTCTTATTAGATAACTGGCAAGCTTAAAAATATCTCTGTTGAATGAGATCATATTCTCCGCCTTTAATTTTCATTTTATTGCAATAGGAATATACAACTTTATTGCATCATTTTCTCAAAGGATTTTAAAGTATCTTAAAACCCTAATCTTTCCAGTCACATTCTGAAAACATGTGGCTAGTGTTATTTGTTCATTATTTCACCTTCAGCTTGCATGTGATCCAGAGAATAAATTGTTTTATTAAAGCTCCACATTGATTCTTTGGCCATAGCTAGAAACAAAAGTGCTGACACTAATTAATAAATAGACAAATTTTCAGATGTCTCTGTTAATACATACACTGCTAAAGGAATAATTCCAAAGGCAACAGTATTTAGTAGTATGCCACCATATACATACAAAATTTTGTATGTATATGTCTGGGTTTCTTTTCAGAATCCCACTTACAGCTGAATTTCTGAATAGTTTGATAATGAGGTAATGTTCTTTATTGGCAGTCACAGTTAAAAAAGAGGTTTCAAAGACTGAATATTTCATAGAAAAATTTTGGCAAAGATTGGCTAAAAATAAATACAGTTTTCAAATGATATTATACTTTTGAGAATTTAATTATATGCATACTTCAGTGTACAGTTTGAGCGTATAATAGCCACTGATAATACCTAACAGAGGCAGAAGATATTAAGAAGAGGTGGCAATACACAGAAGAATTGTACAAAAAAGATCTTCACAACCCAGATGATAATGATGGTGTGATCACTCAAATAGAGCAGATATCCTGGAATGTGAAGTCAAGTGGGCCTTAGAATGTATCACTATGAACAAAGCTAGTGGAGGTGATGGAATTCCAGTTGAGCTATTTCAAATCCTGAAAGATGATGCTGTGAAAGTGCTGCACTCAATACGCCAGCAAATTTGGAAAACGCAGCAGTGGCCACAGGACTGGAAAAGGTCAGTTTTCATTCCAATCCTAATGAAACACAATGCCAAAGAATGCTTAAACTACTGCACAATTGCACTCATCTCACATGCTAGTAAAGTAATGCCCAAAATTCTCCAAGCCAGGCTTCAACAATACATGAACCGTGAACTTCCAGATGTTCCGGTTGGTTTTAGAAAAGGCAGAGGAACCAGAGATCAAATTGCCAACATCTGTTGGATTATTGAAAAAGCAAGAGAGTTCTAGAAAAACATCTATTTCTGCTTTATTGACTATGCCAAAGCCTTTGACTGTGTGGATCATCACAAACTGTGGAAAGAGGTGGGAACACCAGAACATCTGACCTGCCTCTTGAGAAATCTGTATGTAGGTCAGGAAGCAACAGTTAGAACTAGACACTGACAGCAGACTGGTTCCAAATAGGAAAAGGAGTACATCAAGGCTGTATATTGTCACCCTGCTTATTTAACTTCTATGCAGAGTACAACATGAGAAGTGCTGGGCTGGATGAAGCACAAGCTGGAATCAAGATTGCCAGGAAAAATATCAATAACCTCAGATATGCATATGACACCACACTTATGACAGAAAGTGAAGAGGAACTAAAAAGCCTCTTGATGAAAGTGAAAGAGGAGAGTGAAAAAGTTGACTTAAAGCTCAACATTCAGAAAACAAAGATCATGGCATCTGGTCCCATCACTTCATGGCAAATAAATGGGGAAACAGTGGAAACAGTGACAGACTTTATATTTCAGGGCTCCAAAATTACTCTAGAAGGTGATTGCAGCCTTGAAATTAAAAGATGCTTCCTCCTTAGAAGGAAAGTTATGACTAACCTAGATAGCATATTAAAAAGCAGAGATATTACTTTGCCAACAAAGGTCTGTCTAGTCAAGGCTATGGTTTTTCCAGTAGTCATATATGCATGTGAGAGTTAGATTATAAAGAAATCTGAGCCCCAAAGAATTGATCCTTTAGAGCTGTGGTCATGGAGAAGACTCTTGAGATTTCCTTGGACTGCAAGGAGATTCAACCAGTCCACCCTAAAGAAGATCAGTCCTGAGTGTTCATTGTAAGGATTGATGTTGAAGCTGAAACTCCAATACTTTGGCCACCTGATGCGAATACCTGACTCATTGGAAAAGACACTGATGCTGGGAAAGATTGAAGGCGGGAGGAGAAGAGGACATCAGAGGATGAGGTGGTTGGATGGCATCACTGACTCGATGGACATGAGTTTGGATAAACTCTGGGAGTTGGTGATGGACAGGGAGGCATAGTGTGCTGCAATCCTGGGTTCACAAAGATTTGAGTATGACTGAGTGACTGAACTGAACTGAACTGAATATCCATTGAAATCCCTCAATATGCCAGGATATGAGTTGTTACTATAAAATAGTAAAAGAATCATGGCCTGCCTTCAAGTATGCTACATTAGTAATTAGTGAATTTACAATTTGATTTATGGGGTATGTTTTTAGGTGGAATTTGCAAAAGATACAAATTAAACTTTTTCAGCTTGAGTGGAAAAAGATCCCAAATGCATTTGATAGCACTCATTACTATATTCAGGCTTCCCTGGTGGCTCAGATGAGGTGGCTTAGATGAAAAAGAATCTGCCTGCAATGCAGAAGACCTGGTTTCCATTTCTGGGTTTAGAAGATCTCTGCAGGAGGGTATGGCAACCCACTCCAGTATTCTCCATGGGAGAATCCCCATGGACAGAGTACCTGGAAGGCTACAGGCCATGGTGTCACAAAGAGTCAGACATGACTGAGCAACTAAGCACACTCACACATTACTATATTTACTACCATTTTTGCTGTTGCTCTCTTCTTGGAGTAAATGTTTGTTTTCCTTGTTGATTTGATACTGAAAAATTATCAATTGAAATAAGAAAACACCACTAACAACAAAAAAAGTCTTCTCATTATTGTTCCCCACACAAAGCCTGGATGTATCTAGCATTCATTTGCAATATCCTGTGTTCTGGATATCATTTGCAATATCCACTCCAGTATTCTTGGGATTCCCTGGTGGCTCAGAAGGTAAAGAATCCACCTGCAATGCAGTAGACCTGAGTTCAGTCCCTGGGTTGGGGGATCTGCTGGAGGAGGGCAAGACAACCCACTCCAGTATTCTTGCCTAAAGAATCCCCATGGACAAAGGAGCCTGGCAGGCTACTATCCATGGGATCCCAAAGACAGAGAATGTTGGAAAATGCATTAGTCATATACTTTATTGTGCATTTCTTGATTATAAATATCACTCATGTCATTTGAAATCATAGTTTATAGATATTATTCTAATACAACATGATAAATATATACAGCTATATATTTATACAGATAGATATACAATATGATAAATATATAACTACATATAAATGTTTATAATGGATGATGCTGATATGTATAACAAGTTTAAAATCAATTTTCTCAGATTATATGATTATTTTTACTTATATAGATATTTAATATATTTAAAATGAAAATATTTATTATATATAAGAAATAAATTTAACGTGCAGTTGAATGGATTGACATTGATATAAGCTTATTTCCAGTGGAAGAGGCAAATAATTTTCACAAAAAAAAGAGTGAATTTTAATGAGTATTCAAGTGAAAGTGAAAGTGAAGTCGCTCAGCCATGTCCGACTCTTTGTGACCCCATGGACTGTAGCCTACCAGGCTCCTCTGTCCATGGGATTTTCCAGGCAATAGTCCTGGAGTGGATTCCCATTTCCTTCTCCAGGGGATCTTCCCAACCCAGGGATTGAACCCGGGTCTCCTGCATTGTAGACAGACGCTTTACCATCTGAGCCACCAGGGAAGTTCAAAATGAGTACTAAAAACATTGACCAATTAACATACTTAAATCTATAGCATCTAAGACAATTTAAACATCTGTTTTTTTCAATTCTATGTGAAGTTTAAGTTTCTGCATTTTTAATCATCTCTTGATCCAACATGGCAAATATTGAAAAAAATTATTCTATGTATCTCTTTGACTCTATAGATTTACATAAAGTAAAAAGAGAAAGGATAATTAATTTCACTCTTTGTCTTAAACATTTTAAGAATTTTTTGAGGTGTAATTCATATGCCATAAATTTGAATGGGTATGTATACAGTTCAGTGTTTGTAGGAACTTCCTGTACAATGTTGAAAAGTATCAAAAGCAGGCATATTACTCTTTTTCTTGGTCTTATAAGGAAAACAATCTTTCACCATTGTGTGTGACATGAACTGTAAGTTTTATGTAGACACTCTTTATGATGTTGATGAAATTCCTTTATATTCCTAATCTGTTGAATTATTAGGAAAGAAAGCTTGGATTTTGTCAAGTTATGTTCCTAAATCTGTTGAGGAAACATGGTATATTGCATTAAATGATATTCAAAAATTAAAACAACCTTGCTTCTTCGCCTAAAATAAATTCCACTTGGTAGTGGTTAGTAATAATTTCTACATATCACTAGACTTCACTTGCTATTAACTTTGTTAAAAATTTTTGCATCTATATTCAGCAAAGACATTTGCCTGATTTTATTTCTCTCTTTTTGTTCTTTCTCTTTTTCTTTTTTTCTTTCTTTCTTTATCTGTCTGGCTTTCTTGTTAGAATAAAACTTGCCTTACAGAATGAGAAAGTATTTCTTCTTTCTCAATACTTTGTGAAGGATTAGTTTCATTTCTTCCTTAAATGGTTGATAAAATTTACCAGTGAATGGTATTTTTTTAAGAAGTGAATGGTATTTTTCAGGACAGCAAATAAACCAATTACATTAGAGCTAAGATAAAGTAGCAAGTGGAGAAGGCAATGGCAACCCACTCCAGTACTCTTGCCTGGCAAATCCCATGGACGGAGAAGCCTGGTAGGCTGCAGTCCTTGGGGTCGCTAGGAGTCGGACACGACTGAACGATTTCGCTTTCACTTTTCACTTTCATGCATTGGAGAAGGAAATGGCAACCCCACTCCAGTGTTCTTGCCTGGAGAATTCCAGGGATGGGGGAGCCTGGAGGGCTGCCGTCTCTGGGGTCGCGCAGAGTCGGACACGACTGAAGCGACTTAGCAGCAGCAGCAGCAGCAAAGTAGCAAGTATCTGAAATGGCATTAAAGACAGTTATTAGGGAGCTCATTTTAATTGAATTAAAACCTTCAGAAAATAACTATTACATCACCCCAAGTAACTTCTAGTTCTGATACTGTGCACCACAGAAATAAAAAATGCCTTTTATAAGAGTTGTGTATTATTGTTCACATCATGTTATGTGTGGTGTGTGTGTGTGCATAGAAATGTGTACTTTATACAAATTATATCATCTTTTTCGTGACCATGAAGAGTAGTAAAACCCACAGATTCTCCTCCTCACTACAAGATACTTCATGTACGCCTTCTGTGTCTCCATTGTAATGTTCTTATATTTGCTAATTATTTAAATTTTTATTCATTATTTTATGGAGTCTCATTTTCACTAGATATCTGCCATACATCCCTAAAGAAATTTAATATAGTTCACTTGATTCATTATAACTTTTTTATAACTTTTTTTTCATATTATGAAAAGTATGTAGTGTAATATATTTTTAAGGATGGATAAGGCAAGAAATGTTTCAAACATTAGAGTTTCTGTTCCGCCCTAAAAATTATGACTAAATCAGAAATCCAGTACTGCTGTATGTTTATTACAAAAGATAAAACTGAATTTCATTATTTAAGATATTGCAGGGTGTATCAACAAATGATACATGTGCTACAATAGTATTCTCACAAATTTAAGACTTCTCAATTTTATGCTAAATAATAGCTCAGAAGCCTTTTTTATAATGTGCTTCTTAGTAACATTCCTCAACTCTTCAGAATTACAGCTTCAGTATCAGAACAAATTTCTTCACTCTTGAACCCCCAGTTTTGCTAAATATGCATGATCAAAATCTTCTTACATTACAGATAACTTTACTGCTTCTGCAATAGTTAAGGGAGTCACTATACTTGCAAAATTATTCTAAACCTACAGATTTTAATGCTCTAAGAACTGACATAAAAGATATTTTCTCCTACATATTAGGGAGAGAACCTCCTCTTGTTTAAAATTACAAATATATACCCCTGATTCTCACAAGCTCTAGGTCTCATTTTCTCAACTGAAAGTTCTTCACACAGATTTGTCTTTGAAACCTCACTTCTACTGTAGATTTTGAATAAGCCTGTAGAATAAGCCTTTCTATAACACTTACTTGATGCTAATAATAAAAGTAGCTTCAATTTGTTTAGTGCCAAATATATACAAAGCAAAATTTTTCAAGGCTTGCAATTGTAATGAAGAGTGGGCTATGAAAGAAAGAAAGAAAAGCAAAATTTCTTTTAACATTTATTCAGTTTCATGCAACGTAGTAAATGCTTACAATATATTAATGTTGCCAAATTCTCACCACCACCTTTTGAGTTAGAGATAATTAATCTCATTTTAGAGTTGAATAAACTGAAACTCAGAAAGGTTAATTGCTTTGCACAAAGTAACAAAGCTAATATAGAAGAACAAAAATGTAAACTTGAGTCTCACTAATACATAAATCTCTCAGCCTTCTTGCTCGCACATCGATGCTCCTCCTGATTAGAGCGCTATATTAAAAGAAGAAGTAATAATTTTTACGATCTTTTTTCTTAAGGTTTTCAGTTTTATTCTCCATAAAGCACCCATTTTTAGCCTTGACTTCCTGTAGTAATTATTATGTCCACCCAGTTCCCCCAAAAAACCACACATACTCTTCCTAGTGGGACTCATAAGTTTTAATCTTTTTAAACATTTTAACACGGAGAACTTTTCAATTACAGTATAATGAGTCACGATGCATTCATCACCCAGTTCCAAAAAGCATCAATATTTGTGATAAATATTTTTGTTTAATCTATGCTTCCAGCCACTCCTCACTATCTCATTCAATTTTTCAGATAAAATTTACATAAATTAAAATATATATGTTAAATATATATTTTTGATAAATGGATATTTATTCCACATTTCCTATAAAAATATAGAATAGTTCCATTAGACCAGATATTTCCTCATGCTCCTGCCAATCATTTGCTCTCAACTCCAGAGATAACTATAGTTCTGATTTTTTAACCATATATTAGTATGTCAGTCTTTCCCTTTCTAGAACTTCATATATATGGAATCACATTGATGAACTAGTCTCTGTCCAGATTCCTTATCTCATCTCAATGTCAGTGAGGTTCATCCACATTGTTGTGTGTATCAATAATTTGGGCTGTTGTTTTTGGCTTTTTGGTATAATATTGAGGCATGATATGAATATTTCCTTTAGTTGCTAAGTCTTGCCCAACTCTTTTTGTGACCCCATGGGCTGCTGTAGGCCATCAGGCTCCTTTGTCCATGAGATTTTCCAGATAAGAATACTGGAGTGGGTTGCCGTTTCTATCTCCAGGGGATCTTCCAGACCCAGGGATCAAACCTGTACTTTCTGCTCTGGCAGGTGGATTTTCTACCACTGAGCCACCAGGGAAGCCCAACAGTTGCATGATATGAATATTCCACATGTAATTTATCAATTTGATGATTGGCATTACTGTTATGTATAGTTCTTGGCTGTTTCTATAACGTTTGGGAAAAAAATATTTCTGTAGACAACTGTACTTTTGTTGTTGTTTTTAGATATCTGGAAATGAGATTGCTGGATTAAATGTTTGAAGTGAAGTGAAGTGAAGTGAAGTCACTCAGTCGTGTCTGACTCTTTGCGACCCCGTGGACTGTAGCCTACCAGGCTTCTCCATCCATGGGATTCTCCAGGCAAGAGTACTGGAGTGGGTTACCATTTCCTTCTCCAGGGAATCTTCCCAACCCAGAGATCGAACCCGTGCCTCCCGCATTGGAGGCAGACACTTTAACCTCTGAGCCACCAGGGATTAATGTTTCCTTTTTAGTATTTCCAAACCTCTGTTTCCAAAGTGATGATACCATTAACATTCCCAGCTCCCTGTCTTTACTGACATTTGACTCCTGTCAGCCTTTATCAGTTTAGCCTCTTTGGTGGATATCTAGCAATATCTCATTGTAATTTTAATTTGTAGTATTTCTCTGATGCTAATGATAGAAGATCATGAAGATATTATTGTGGTTTTTATTCTCAAAGCTTTATCATTTTACTCTTAACAGTTAAGGTTATTATCTACCTTGAATTAATTTATGTGTATTGTGTAAGACAAGGGTTATCGTTGATTTCATTTCCACTTGGGTACATCCAGTGAGTCCAGCACCACTTGTTAAAAAGATCCATATAAGGGTAAATTTATGGTTTCTCACAGCTCAACTTAAAAAAAGAATGAACAAAGTGAGTATTGTAAGTTAAGTTTTATTGGGAGCCAAATGAAGACTGCAGCCTGGAAGACAGCATCTCAGGTAGCTCTGAGAAACTGTTCCAAAGAGGCAGGGGGTGAAGGTCAGTATATATGTGATTTTGGTAAAAGGGAATAGATGTATTCAAGCACACACACAAACACACACATATATATTGCTGTTCTTCTGAAGCTTTTGCTAGTCACAAGAAACAGTAATCACCGTGAAGAATGTTAGTAATTTTCTAGATATGAGGAGATATAAGAATGAGGCTTATAAAATTAGCTCCAGGAAATATCTATCTGAAGACTTGTCCTGCCAGTTTTAGTCCCAAACACAAAGTGCCTGCTTCTGCTCTCCACCCTGAACTCTTTTCAGAGGGTGTTGAAAATCAGCAACTGCAGGAGCACGTGATTTAATTCTTGTAGAGGTAGATGGTAAGTGCCCATGAAAGTGAAAGTAAAAGTGAAGTCTCTCAGTCGTGTCCGACTCCTTGTGACCCCATGGACTGTAGCCTACCAGGCTCCTCCCTCCATGGGATTCTCCAGGCAAGAGTACTAGAGTGGGTTGCCATTTCTTTCTCCAGGGGATCTTCCCGACCCAGGGATTGAACCCTGGTCTCCTGCATTCCAGGCAGACACTTTAACCTCTGAGCCACCATGGTAAGTGCCAATTTGTAGTTGACACAAATCACTAACACTATCGTTGCTTTACAATCTATTTTTAAGATAATTCCACACTTTCTTTTTGCCTTTATCACTAAACTGCTTTCTATAATTTTTGCTCTTTATTGTAGTGATGATAATTAACACCTTCTATAAACACAATGTGTGTTTCGAGTTAGGGACTTCCCTGGTGACTCAGACAGCAAAGAATCTGCCTGCATTGCAGGAGTCTTGGGTTTGATACCCGAGTCATGAAGATCCCTCTGGAGAAGGAAATAACAATCCACTCCAGTACTCTTGCCTGAAGAATTCCATGGACAGAGAAGCCTGGTGGGCCCCAGTATTTACTATTTAGAGTAAAAATTATATTACTCTGCATGAAATACAGGAATCTTGCAAATGGTTCTTGTACACTGTATATTGTGTGATTTACGTTATATATCTATGGCGTCAAATAATGTCATAAACTTCAAGGTAGTGCTACTTTTCAAATAATTAACTTTAAATAATCATATATATTTTTTAAGAGTTATATTTTATTTGGCAGGAATTTTTTAGGACTTCAAGCCTGGGAGGTAGCATCTCAAATAACCATGAGAGAATTGCTCTGAGGAGGCAAGAGGGGAGCTAGGATATATAGAATTTTTGCAACAAAGACTAGGCATTCGGAACATAAAAAAATTACTGTTAATTAAAGAAAGCCAGATCTGTCTAGTTGAGGAATTTAATTCTTTTCTATATATGGGAAGACACAAGAGTCTATGCTCACTGAAATCATTTCTCTGAAATGTTCCTCAGCTATCTGGGGCTGGTATCCTGTGTCTTTCATATCCTTAGTTTCCTCAGAGCTCACTCTAGGGAGTGGCTGTAATCTGATGGCTGTTAAATGGCAAGTATTTTTCTTCCTGAATTCCCTCAGGGCTTAACAGCTCACCATAAGCTATAGCTACAACTGTGGATGACTGTGACACCTTTTGTTTATTGATATGGCAAGAAATATTCCATTTCTTAGATCCTCTTCTTGGTCTGGAATTTATTTCATGACCAGTTTTTGTCCCATGTTGCTGGGAGGCTTATACCAAATCAGGCAAAAATTCATGTTGATATGCAACTCCAGGTGTTAGTTTCCAGATTAGGCCCTGTTGATAATTAAAGGTTCTCTGGATGGATCCTCTCTCTTACTAGTGGTCAGTTATGCTCCAGGAGATATTTCCCCTTATTGCTCTTTTCCATACCTAGCATCACACTATTATAATTATTCAATGGATTTATTAATGTGATGTTTCCTTAAAATGTTTAACCATCAGTTTTGTTGGAGGCCTGATTGCATATCCAGTACTATAAGAGAAAACAACCTTATAAAATAGACAGGATATAAGTAGGTAATGATATTGACAAAGTCATAGCACATCAGGAAAACACAATTCATAAATAATTCAGGAAAAAGAATGAATTTTAAAAAACGATTAATATAGTTAGTTGTAATTCAGTTGCATTAAACCATCAAGTCCACAGGAGAGCCAGCTGGAGAAGCCAAATTCTGGAAGGATCAGGTAGAGAGAAAAAAGATAAATATTTCATCTTTGTTTATAAAGGTATATTTTATCAACATGTTTTAGGTCATAGCATAAGAGGAAATTTTTTTTTTCTGGAAAGCAAAGATTAAAGCTAGTGTATTTTTCAAAAAGTCATAAAGTTATAAACTATACTCATTAGTTCATTCAGTCACAGGTAATTAATTCCTGTTGATTTCAATGAAGTAAGCAGGTTTTCCATTAGTTCTGTCATTTGTTACCCAGTTCAGTGCTATTATCTAAAGGCTATATTTAGAAACTTATATTTATTTTTTTAAGTAGTTTTTATGAGTCTTCTTGAAAATCTTCATTTTGTAAAAACATCGGTATAAAATAATGATTGAAAGGACAAAACTTAAAAAAGCATGGTTAAAGATTTGAGTACAATACAATTAGTAGGAAACTTGGATATTTCTGGACGTATAACATTTTAAGTTAATAACTAGAACAACCACTGATAATATATAGTATTAACAGTGACAGACTTCATTTGCTTGGGGTACAAAATCACTGCAGATGGTGACTGCAGCCATGAAATTAAAAGACACTTGCTCCTTGGAAGAAAAGCTAGACAAACCTAGACAGCATGTTAAAACAGCAGAGACATTACTTTGAAGACAAAGATCCATCTAGCCAAAGCTATAGTTTTTCCAGTAGTCATGTATGGATGTTAGAGTTGGACCATAAAGAAAGCTGAGCACAGAAGAATTGATGCTTTTGAACTGTGGTATTGTATAAGACTCTTGATAGTCCCTTGGAAGGCAAGGAGATCAAATCAGTCCATCCTAAAGGAAATCAGTCCTGCATAGTCATTGGAAGGACTGATGTTAAAGCTGAAATGCCAATACTTTGGCCACCTGATGTGAATAACTGACTCATTGGAAAAGACACTGATGATGAGAAAGACTGAAGGCAGGAGGAGAAGGGGAAGTCAGAGGATAAGATGGTTGGATGGCATCACCGACTTGATGGACATAAGTTTGAGTAAGCTTCAGGAGTTGGTAATGGATAGGGAAGCCTGGAGTGCTGCAGTTCGTGGAGTCACAAAGAGTCAGACATGACTGAGCGACTGAACTGAACTGAACTGAACTGAATGGAATATACTGTCAGGGCTATTCTTGGTCTTTGGTTTGGTTTCACCATATTTACTGATGTACAATTAATATACAAAACAGCTCATGCTTAAGATATACAATCTCATAAGCTTTGACATGTGTGTACTCATTAAACCATTAAGAAAATCAACATAATAAACATGTCCAACACTTCCACAGGTTTCCTTTTGCTCTTTAGTATTTCTGCAGTCATATGTGCTGCCATCTCCAGACAACCTTTGATCTTCTTGTGACTATAGAAGTCTCACTATACATTTTAAAAAATTTTGTATAAAAGAATTCATACAGAATTTTCTATATTGTTTGGCTTCTCACTGAAACTGTTATTTTAATATTCATCCACATTGCTCTATATATCAATTTTATTTTATCATTCTTATGTTATACTGAGTAGCATTCTATTGTTTGACCAATCCATTTTTGGTGGGTGTTAGAGCTGTTCCAAGTTTTTGGCTATGGCAAATAACATATGTGTCAAACCTAGGATTATTTTAATTGATTTTTTTTTCTTTTTTCAATGGGCAAATTTTTCTGCTTTTGGGATGCATGATAATTTTTTATTATATGGTACACATTGTATGTTTGTCCTTGTTGGATGATGGATAATTTTGTATTCCTATAAATACTGAGCTTTCTTCCAGGGTACAATTAACTTACTCAAAACCATTTGATCTTCGTGGATATTGTCTTTAAACTTTATTAGGTGGAAGCAGATCAGTGTTTAGAGTAGTGTTAATTTTACAAATCATTAAGTAAGATCTTTTTTAGTAGTCCATCTGTTTCTTCATGAATTATGAGGTTTTCCACACTGTTTCTTTTTATAACAAACACCATTCTTTACTGTGAAATTTTCAGGTTGCTATTTCTAATCATTTTTGGTGATTCTTTCTCTGAACTCAGGTATTTTCCGTGTACATACTCACCACTTAGTATTATGCAGACACTGCAGAAATCCAGACCTCTCCCTCTCTCTCTCTCCTCCTTCTCCTCCTCCTTTCTTGTGCTCTGCACTGTGAACTTTGGCTGTCTTAGCCTCCTAGGCTCCCAGACCCCTCTCCTCTCCTGAGAGATAGTTGAATTCTGCCTTCGGTTATGTTTTCCAGACAGTACTCTGAGACAGTTATATGGCACATCTTATTTCTTTCCCATCGCTCGGAGATTACATTGCTGGGTGTTATTGTTTCATTTATTTTGTCTGGATATTTGTTGTTTTGGATGGGAAAGTAAATCTGGTCCCTTTTGCTCCATCATGGCTGAAAATAAAATTGGCTTTTATTTACTCACATTTAACACCTGTACCTTTTTATTTGTATTGAAGCTACCATCTGAAGGTATTTTCCTTCATCCTGAGTTATTTCCTTAACATTTTTTGTATACAAATTTGAATACAATGAATTCTGTCAGTTTTGGTTTACAATAAAATGTTTTTCTCCTATCATTTTTGAATGCTTATTTTTCTAGATATCACATTCCCATTGATAATAGCTTTTGTTTAGCACATTGGACTGATTGTTCTGTTGTAGTTTAAACCCATTTTTTTTCTAATAAGTCAGCAGTTATTTTAATTCCTTTTTGTGTGTTTGTGATGGATCATTTCTTCTGCCTCTTTTAGTTTTTTTATCTTTATCTTTTGATATCCATAGTTTTGCAGTGATGTGATTTTTTTAAAGTATGTGCATCTGTAGTTTATGTTTTGTCTTCAGATTTATGAGTTTGGGGCTATATTTCTGAATAATTTTCTGCCCCATTCTTGTTCTCCTTTCTCATAATACTTCAATTACATATTTTTCAGAGTACTTAATATTTATATTATTCAAATTGAATATTTTCAACTGATTTATCTCCAAGTTCACTGATGTTTTCATGTACAGCTTCCTATTTTTTATTAATTTCATTATTTAAAATCTTTATTTCAGCTGTACTTCTTAGGCTCACTGTATTGATTTGGTTCTTTTTTATAGTTCTATTTCTTTATTGATTTCTCATCTTATTATACATGAGTGTATTTTCCTCTAATGCATTAAACATATTTTAATAGCTATTTTACTCATAGGCTGCTAATTTTAATATACTGATAATTTCATGAAGATTTTCTAATGGCTACATTTTTTCCTGTATAAATTCTATATTTTAATGTTCTTTGAATTTTCATTGTTTCTGGCTAGATATTATGTTTATATTTATATTTATTCATGTCATTGTAGAGATTCTATATTTTCTTATAATTCTATTGAGGGTTGATTTTTTTTTTTTTTCAGGCAGGTATTTCACTTGGCTGAACTCAAATCATGTCCCCCTTACATGGGCAGCAACTGAACAGTAACCTAAATCTTTCACATTTGAGTTACTACCTTTTGAGAGTTTTCCTTATTTTCTTCTTTGAAAAATTTAGTGTTTTATTAGGATTCTTGCAGTTTTTAAACATTCTTTGTTCCCATCTTCTATCCAAATCCCTCTTTTCAGAGTGTCCTCCATAAATTTTCAAATATGTCCCCAACCCCAAACTCTGTTCTCTGACACATTTCTATCTTATATTTCTATCTGCAGGAGGGTTAGAATTAAACTGCAAAATCTTGGACTCCATATATCTTTAAAATATTTATTTGCATAAAAACTACTCTACATAGTTTTGTAAAGTAATCAGACTTAAGATAAGAAATAAGAATATATCCTAACTTGTTACTAATCTCTTGCAATCATTTCCTTTTCTCCCAAACCTTTTGAGCGCCCCTCATTTAGTGAGGACACAAATCAGTGCTATTTATTATAAAATATTTCCAAGATCAATTGAACTAAGATGTACCTGTCAACCTTTTCCCTGAAAAACAATTACATGCCATGTTCAGTTCACTTCAGTCCCTCAGTCATGTCCAACTCTGTGATGACATGGACTGCATCATGCCAGTCTTCCCTGTCCATCATCAACTCCCAGAGCTTACTTAAATTCATGTCCATCAAGTCAGGGATGCCAACCAAACATCTCATCATCTGTCATCCCTTCTCTTCCTGCCTTCACACTTTCCCAGCTTCAAGGTCTTTTCCAGTGAGTCATTTCTTGGCATCAGGTAGCCAAAGTATTGGCGTTTCAGCTTCAACATCAGTCCTTCCAACAAATATGCAGGACTGATTTCCTTTAGGATTGACTGGTTGGACCTCATTGTAGTCCAAGGAACTCTCAAGAGTCTTCTCCAACACCACAGTCCAAAAGCATCAGTTTTCAGTGCCCAGCTTTCTTTATGGTCCAACCCTCACATCCATACATGACTACTGGAAAATGTGTAGCCTTGACTAGAGGAACCTTTGTTGGCAAAGTAATGTCTCTGCTTTTCAATATGCTGTATAATTTGGTCAAAGGTTTTCTTCAAAGAAACAAGAGTTTTAATTTCATGGCTGCAGTCACCATCTGCAGTAAATTTGGACCTCAAGAAAATGAAGTTTGTCACTGTTTCCACTGTTTTCCCATCTATTTTCCATGAAGTGATGGGACCAGATGCCATGATCTTCATTTTTTGAATGTTGACTTCTAAGCCAACTTTTCACCCCATTATTTCACTTTCTTCAAGAAGTTCTTCTGTTTCTCTTCACTTTCTGCCATATGGGTGGTGTAATCTGCATATCCGAGGTTATTGATATTTCTCTCAGCAATCTTGATTCCAGCTTGTGCTTCACTGAACCTGGCATTTCACATGATGTACTCTGTATATAATTTAAATGAGCAAGGTGACAATATACTGCCTTGATATACCTCTTTCCCAATTTGGAACTAGTCTACTGTTCCATGTCCAGTTCTAAGAGTTTTTTCTTGACCTACATACAGATTTCTCAAGAGGCAGGTCAGGTGGCCTGATAGTCCCATTTTTTGAAGAATTTTCCACAGTTTGTGGTGATCCATACACTCAAAGGCTTTGGCGTTGTCAATAAAGCAGAAGTAGATGTGTTTCTGGAATTATCTTGCTTTTTCTTTGATCCAGCAGATCTCTGGTTTGATCTCTGGTTCCTCTGCCCTTTCTGAATTCAGCTTGAACATGGGCAAGTTTTCAGTTCACGTGTTCTTGACATGTTGCTTGGAGAATTTTGAGCATTACTTTGGTAGCCTGTGAAGAAGTGAAGTGAAGTCACTCAGTCGTGTCCGACTCTTTGCAACCCCATGGACTGTACCCTACCAGGCTTCTCAGTCTATGGGATTTTCCAGGCAAGAGTGCTAGAGTGGGGTGCCATTTCCTTCTCCAGGGGATCTTCCCAATCCAGGGATTTAACCTCCGTCTCCCGCATTGCAGGCAGTCGCCTTACCCTCTGAGCCAACAGGGTAGCGTGTGAGAATAGTGCAATTGTGTAGTAGTTGGAACATTCCTTGCCATGCCTTTCTTTGGAATTTGTATAAAAACTGACCTATTCCAGTCCTGTGGCCACGGCTGAGTTTTCCAAATTTGTTGGCATATTGAGGGAAGCACTTTCACAGCATCATCTTTTAGGATTTGAAATAACACAACTGGAATTTCATCACCTCCACTAGCTTCATTTGTAGTGATGCTTCTTGGCGCACTTGATTTCTTATTCCAGGATGTCTGGTTCTAGGTGAGTGATCATACCACCCTGGTAATCTGGATCATGAAGATCCTTTTTGTATAGTTCTTCTGTGTATCCTTGTCACCTCTTCTTAATATCTTCTGCTTCTGTTAGGTCCATACCATTTCTGTCCTTTATTGTACCCAATTTGCATGAAATATTCCCTTGGTACCTCTAATTTTCTTGAACAGATCTCTAGTCTTTCCCATTCTTTTTTCTTCTATTTCTTTACATTGATCACTGAGGAAGGCTTTCTTATCTCTCCTTGCTCTTCTTTGGAACTCTGCATTCAGATGGGTATATATTTCCCTTTCTCATTTGACTTCAGCTTCTCTTCTTTTCTCAGCTATTTGTAAGGCCTTCTCAGACAACCATTTTGCCTTATTGCATTTCTTTCTGAGGGTGATGATCTTGATCACTGCCCAGTGGAAGTGATGAGAAGCCCAGTCTGTTGGAAACAGGGACATCAAAAGCAAATTCAGCAGAAAGTTCATGCAGCTCAGTCTCAGATTTCAGAAGACTTTCAGTTAAGATCAACAAGCTACAAAATGCACTGCTAGTTCAATAAGAATACATAAAACTGCACTTGATCATGGAAAATAAATATCACTCACCCTTAGATGGACACTTCTATCAGGACTCTGACACTTGAGACTAGCAAGAGAGGGAGGCCCAATGCCCCTTGCAGTGCCAGCTCAGCAGGAAGTAGCCAGAGAAACCTCACTGCCCGTACTCTTAAAGAATTGGACCTTGCATCTCTTGAGGGGGTAATATTAGGTAGCTAGAATAGGAAAAATGAGTCCAAAATGGTGGTGGCTAAAAGACAAAGAAAGGGAAAAGCCTGCAATAATGGAACAAAAGAAAATCCATGGACCAGGTCAGAATCAGGTAAAACAAACAAGTCCCCTTCCTGGCTAGCCCAGTTTTCAAAGGTCAGACTCCGAATGGCGGAGTAGAAGGACATGAGCTCATTTTTTCCTGCAAGAACTCCAAAATTGAAACTCACTGCTGAACTATGTTGGATCCCAAGAGCAATGGAGAAGTCCCAACAGGACAGTAGGAAGGGAGAAATCACATTTAGAACAAAACCCCATACTTGCCAGAAATGTTCAGGGGGCTGAAACAAAACCTTGTGTGCACCAAGACCCATAGTCCCCACAGAGACTAAGCCAGATCTACCTTTGAGTGTTTGAGTGTCTCCTGTAGAGGAACTGGTCAGCAGTGGACTTTTGTGAGGACAGGGCTCTGGCTGTAGCAGACTTTTACTGTGCAACACGTGGCATAAACCCTCTTGAAGGAGGTCGCCATTTGCTCCACCAGAGAGCCGCCAAGCAGATGACCCACAACCTGCAGAACAATTATACCAAAGAAATTCTCACACTGTTAAGAAGCTTCTAGGGCCCACAACAGATTTTCCAACCTGGCGATCTGGCAAAAGGACTGAGAACCCTCAGGGAACTTGACTTTGGAGGCCAGTGGGATGCCATGTACCTGATTTTATAGGTTCACATAAATGCAACTGACTTTAGTTAGGAACATTTTCCAACATGTAATGGAAACTTTTTGCTCCACCTATTTGCTTGAATGAGTCACTTCCCCTTTAAAACTTTCTTTAGTTGACTTTTTCTAGGAATATTTCTTCAAATTATCCAACTTTTATAAAAAATTGAGTTTGGGTCCCTTCTTTTATGGACTTTTATGTTATTTCTTCCTTTCTTTTAAGCCATTTATTGCACTGTAATATATTGGTTGGTTTAACTTGTCTTTCTGATAAATCAAACTCCCTGAGGTCAAGCACTGAATGTTTATTTCTAAATTCTCATCAATTAGCATATTATTTTTGAAAAGCAGGTTCTTAAATCAGTTTATGTAATTAAATTGAATTTTTACTATGTAGAATAATGTCATCTGTTTTATCATTTCTCCTTATATTTTTTTAGGTCAGTGGGAATATATGACTATTTGGACACTTTCAGGCTTGATACCAAGGGAACATTTCTTACAAAGATTAGCACAATAAAGAGCAGAAATGGTATGGACGTAACTGAACCAGAACATATTAAGATGAGGTGGCAAGAATACATAAAACAAAAATACTAAAAAGACTTTAATAACCCAGATAACCACGATGGTGTGATCACTTAACTAGAGTCAGACATTCTGAAGTGCTAAGTCAAGTGGGCCATAGGAAGCATCGCTATGAACAAACCTAGTGCAGGTGATGGAATTCCAGTTTCCCTATGTCAAATCTTAAAAGATGATGCTGTGAAAGTGCTGCACTCGATATGCCAGCAAATCAGGAAAACTCGGCCGTGGACATAGAACTGGAAAAGGTCTATTTTCATTCCAATCCCAAAGAAAGGCAATGTCAAAGAATGTTCAGTTTCAGTTCAGTCAGTCATGTCCAACTCTTTGTGACCCCATGGACTGCAGCATGCCAGGTCTCTTTGTCCATCACCAACTCCTGGACTTACTCAAACTCATGTCCACTGAGTCGCTGATGCCATCCAGCCACCTCATCCTCTGTCGTCCTCTTCTCCTCCTGCCTTCAATCATTCCCAACATCAGGGTCTTTTCAAATGAGTCAGAACTTTGCATCAGGTGACCAAAGTACTGGTGTTTCAGCTTTAGCATCAGTCCTTCCAAGGAACTCAGGACTGATCTCCTTTAGGGTGGACTGGTTGGACCTCCTTGCAGTCCAAGGGACTCTGAAGACCTTCTGCAACACCACAGTTCAAAGGCATCAATTCTTCGGCATTCAGCTTTCTTTGTAGTCCAACTCTCACATTCATGCATGACTACTGGAAAAACCATAGCCTGACTAGATGGACCTTTGTTGGCAAAGTAATATCTCTGCTTTTTAATATGCTGTCTAGGTTGGTCATAGCTTTTCTTCTTTTAATCTCATGGCTGCAGTCACCATCTGCAGTGATTTTGGAGCCCCCCAAAATAAAGTTTGTCACTGTTTCCACTGTTTCCCCAACTATTTGACATAAAGTGATGGGATCAGATTCCATTAATTTAGTTTTCTAAATGTTGAGTTTTAGGCCAAATTTTTTGCTCTCCTCTTTCACTTTTATCAAGAGGCTCTTCAGGTCTTCTTTGCATTCTGCAGTAAGGGTGGTGTCATCTGCAAATGTGAGGTTATTGATATTTCTCCTGGCAATCTTGATTCCAGCTTATGCTTCATCCAGACCAGCGTTTCTCATGATGTACTCTGCATGTAAGTTAAATAAGCAGGATGACAATATATAGCCTTGATGTTCTCCTTTTCCTATGTGGAAACAGTCTGCTGTTCTATGTCCAGTTCTAACTGTTGCTTCTTGACCTGAATACAGATTTCTCAAGAAGCAGGTGAGGTGGTCTGGTATTCCCAATTTGTTAACAATTTTCCACATTTTGTGGGAATCCAGAGTCAAAGGGTTTGGCATAGTTCAAAAAGGAGAAATATATGTTTTTCTGGAACTCTCTGGCTTTTTCAATAATCCAGTGGATGTTGGCAATTTGATCTCTTGTTCCTCTGCCTTTTCTAAAACCACCTGGAGCAATGGGAAGTTCACGGTTCACGTGTTGCTTAAGCCTGGCTTGGAGAATTTTGAGCATTACTTTACTAGAGTGTGAGATGAGTGAAATTATGTGGTAGTCAGAGAATTCTTTGGCATTGCTTTTCCTCAGATTGGAATTTAAACTGACCTTTTCAAGTCCTGTGGCCACTGCTATGTTTTCCAAATTTGCTGACATATTGAGTGCAACACTTTCACAGCATCATCTTTTAGGATTTAGAATAGCTCAACTGCTATTTGAAATAGCTCAACTTCATCACCTCCACTGGCTTTGTTCACAGTGATACTTCCTAAGGCCCACTTGCCTTCACATTCCAGGATGTCTGTCTCTAGATGAGTGATCACAACATCGTGATTATCTGGATCGTGAAGATATTTTTGTATAGTTCCTCTGTGTATTCTTGCACCTCTTCTTAATATATTCTGCTTCTGTTAGGTCCATACCATTTCTGTCCTTTATTGAGCCCGCCTTTATGTGAAATTCTCCCTTGGTACCTCTAATTTTCTTGAAGAGATCTCTAGTCTTTCCCATTCTATTGTGTTCCTCTATTCCTTTGCACTGATCACTGAGGAAGGCTTTCTTATCTCCCCTTGCTATTCTTTGAAACTCTGCATTCAAATGGGTATATCTTTCCTTTTCTCTTTTGCTTTTCGCTTCTCTTCTTTTCTCAGCTATTTGAAAGGCTTCCTCAGACAGCCATTTTCCTCTTTTGCATTTTTTTTTCCCTTGGGGATTATATTGAGTCCTGCCTCCTGTACAATGTCATGAACTTTCGTCCATAGTTCTACAGGCACTCTGTCTATCAGATCTATTCCCTTGAATCTATTTCTCACTTTCACTGTATAATCATAAGGGATTTGATTTAGGTCATAAATGCCACCTTACTCCAGTACTCTTGCCTGGAAAATTAATGGATGGAGGAACCTAGTGGGCTACAGCCCATGGAGTCGCAAAAGTTGGACACGACTGAGCAACTTCACTTTGAATGGTCTAGTGGTTTTCCCTACTTTCTTCAACTTAAGTCTGAATTTGGCAATAAGAATTTCACTATTCAAGCCACGGTCAGCTCCCAGTCTCGTTTTTGCTGACTGTATAGAGCCTCTCCATCTTATACAAAGAATATAATCAATCTGATTTCAGCATTGACCATCTGGTGATGCCCATATGTAGTGTCTTCTCTTGTGTTGTTGGAAAAAGGTGTTTGCTATGACCTGTGCATTCTCTTTGCAGTGTGTCTCTTCATTCTTCCTGGAGTTATTTCTCCACTGATCTCCAGTAGCATACTGGGCACCTACCACCCTGGGGAGTTCATCTTTCAGTGTCCTATCTTTTTGTCTTTTTCTACTGTTCATGGGGTTCTCAAGGCAAGAATACTGAAGCGGTTTGAAGTGGTCCCTTCTTGAATGGACCACATTTTCTCAGAACTCTCCACCGTGACCTGTCCATCTTGGGTGGCCCTATATGCTGCTGCTGCTGCTGCTACTAAGTCGCTTCAGTCATGTCCGACTCTGTGCAACCCCATAGATGGCAGCCCACCAGGCTCCCCCATCCCTGGGATTCTCCAGGCAAGAACTCTGGCCCTACATGGCATGGCTCATATTTTCATTGAGTTAGACACAGCTGTGTTGCACTGGAGTGGTGGTTGTGAGGCGCTGGAGTGACTGTAAGGAGATACCCCATGCCCAAATGCAAAGAAGAAACCCCAGCAAGATGGTACGAGGGGAAAATTCACATTTGGAATCAAACCCCATTCCCACCAGGGATGCTCAGAGGGATGCTCAAACAAACCTTTTGCACACCAGGACCCAGGGACCCCACAGACCCCAGGGACCCCCCACTGTATTTGAGCATCTCCTGTGGAGGTATGGGTCAGCAGTGGACTGCCACAGGGATGGGGCTCTGGGTGCTGCAGACTTGGGTATGGCGTAAGCCCTCTTGGAGGAGGTTGCCATTAACCCCACCATAGAGCTACCAGAACTTAAACAGGACTGGGAAATAGACTTTTGGAGGGCACAAACAGAATCTTATGTGTACCAGGACCCAGGAGAAAGGAGCAATGACCCCACAAAAGACTAACCCAGACTTGCCCAGGAATGTCCAAGAGTCTCCAGTGGAGGCGTTGGGTCGATAGTGGCCTGTTGCAAGGTTAGGGGCAGTGAGTGTAGCAGCACATGCATGGGTCTTTTGAAGGACGTCACCACTATCTTCATTACCTTCACCATAGTTTGGATCCAGGTAAATAACAGGGAGAGAACACAGCCCTACCCATCACAGAAAATTGGACTAAAGATTTACTGAACATGGCCCTGCCCATCAGAACAAGAAGGCAGGAAATAACATAAAAGTCCATAAAAGAGGGGGCCCAAACTCAATTTTCAGTTACTTTTATTTTCTAAATAATTCCCTTACAATTATACGGAAGTGAGAAATAGATTTAAGGGACTAGATCTGATAGACAGAGTCCCTGATGAAATATAAACAAAGGTTTATGACATTATACAGGAAACAGGGATCAAGACCATCCCCAAGAAAAATAAATGTAAAAAAGCAAAATGGCTGTTTGAGGAGGCCTTACAAATAACTGAGAAGAGAAGTGAAAAGCAAAGGAGAAAAGGAAATGTATACCCATTTAAATGCAGAGTTCCAAAAAATAGCAAGCAGAGATAAGAAAACCTTCCTCAGTGATCAGTGCAAAGAAATAGAGGAAAACAATATAGTAGGAAAGATCAGCGATCTCTTCAAGAAAATTAGAGATACAGAGGGAGCATTTCTTGCAAAGATGGGCACAATAAAGGACAGATATGGTTTGGATCTAACAGAAGCAGAGATAATAAAAAGAGGTACAAGAATACATAGAAGAACTATACAAAAAAGATCTTCATGACCCAGATAATCATGATGATGTGATCACTCACCTAGAGACAGACATCTTGGAATAATAAGTCAAGTGGGCCTTAAGAAGCATCACTATGAACAAAGCTAGTGGAGGTGATGGAATTCCAGTTGAGCTATTTCAAATCCTGAAAGATGATGCTGTGAAAGTGCTGCACTCAATATGCCAGCAAATTTGGAAAACTCGGCAGTGGCCATGGGACTTGAAAAGGTCAGTTTTCATTCTAATCTGAAAGAAAGGCAATGCCAAAGAATGCTCAAACTACCACACAGTTGCACTCATCTCACACACTAGCAAAGTAATGCTCAAAATTCTCCAAGGCAGGTTTCAACAGTACCTGAACAGTGAACTTCCAGATGTTCAAGCTGGTTTTAGAAAAGGCAGAGGAACCAGAGATCAAACTGACAACGTCCACAGGTCATTGAAAAAGCAAGAGAGTTCCAGAAAATCATCTACTTTTGCTTTATTAACTATGCCAAAGCCTTTGACTGCGTGAATCACAACAAGAGTATATGCAGAGTGTATCATGCTAAATGCTGGCCTGATGAAGCACAAACTGGAATCAAGATTGCTGGGAGAAATATCAATAACCTCAGATATGCAGATGACACTACCCTTATGGCAGAAAGCAAAGAAGAACTAAAGAGCTTCTTGATGAAAGTGAAAGAGGAGAGTGAAAAATTTGGCTTAAAACTCAACTTCAGAAAATGAAAATCATGGCATCTGGTCCCATCACTTAATGGCAAATAGATGGAAAAACAATGGAAACAGTGATAGACTTTATTTTCGGGGCTCCAAAATCACTGCAGATGGTGACTACAGCCATGAAATTAAAAGATACTTGCTCCTTGGAAGAAAAGTTATGACCAATCTAGACAGCATATTAAAAGCCAGAGACATTACTTTACCAAAAAAGTCCATCTTGTCAAAGCTATGGTTTTTCCAGTAGTCATATATGGATGTGAGAATTGTACTATAAAGAAAACTGAGCGTCGAAGAATTGATGCTTTTGAGTTGAACAGGACTGAGTGACAACTGAACTGAACTGATGCTTCCCTTTGTAAATGTATTTCTTTTTACTGTTCTTCATCCCAAAATACTGAAGCAATATAGTGTAGTGCTTTACATTCTTAGTTAATTCACGTTTTTACTTCATTATAGTAGAATTCAAAAAAAAAAAAATGAAATCTACCCACATGGTTTATTTTTAAAGTTGCAAGTGAACATTGTCCTCCTTGGACCAGTCTGTATTCTTTTTAGGTAATATGAACACTTATATGTTTAGATCTTTAAAACTGCATGAGCATTAATTTCATGTATTCCTTCAGTAGTGTAAAAATCAATTAAAATATTTCATCTGGCTTTATATTTTGATTAAAGCAATACTTTTTGCTCATTTTTAAAGTAATCAGGAGTTTTGCCTTCCTTTGAAATGCAAAATTATAACTATATACAAGACATCAATAATATAGAAAGTCATGAATACATTTTTTGCCAACAATTTATTCTAAGTATTTTGTTTAAACAGATTCGTGTTCAATATAATTGTTAAATTGAGTATTATTTGCTTTTGCTCCTTACGAAATGTTTACATATTATCAAATTTTCTAGTAACTAGTAAAAGTTTTTCATTTGAAGCAAAAGAACATAAATACTGAGGATCACTTTCTGCTATAGGCTGAAAGTTTGTGCACCCCGAATTTCAAATGTTGAAATCTTAACCCCCAGTGTGATGGTATTAGGCGATACCACCTCTGAGAGTTGATTAGGTCAAGAGAGCAGAGCCTTATGGATGGAATTAGTGCCTTTGTAACAGAGATCCAAAGGCATCTCTTGTCCGTTATGTGATGTTAGGATACAGCTATCTATGAAGCAGGAAGAAAATCCTTACTAGACCGTGCATCTGCTGGCACCTTCATCTTGGACTTCTCAGCTTCCAGAACTGTGAGAAGTAAATTGCTTTGTTGTAAGCCACCCAGTGTATGGTATAAGTTAGAACAGCCTGAACACTTTCCATCTGGAAAAAAAGAACATTTGTTGACAGGAGGAAAAAATAATAAGAAAACCAGGAACCATAAAATAATGCCAAAGAAGGAAAGATAAATATTGATATCAGAGAACCGATTCAACAAATATAGACTGAGATATTTAATTATATTTTTAATCTGATTTTTAAAATTATACTCCTATATGTTCACATGTACTCCCTAAATAGAGTTGTAAATCACCTTCACAATCCAGTTTTTGAACATTAAAGAGGATTGGAACAGTGGAAATAAAGGGATAAAAAGCATTTTCATAGTCTTTAAAGCTTTGTCTTATTATGAATCATCTGAATAGCTACCATTTTGGAGGACACTCTACTGTCTGCTGAGATCACTGTTGTTTTGTTGCCTAAAACATGGCTAGCAGGTGGTAAAGATGAGGAAAGGACAGAAAATGGAACATGTGCCTCTTGAGAGGAAATGGCTTGCACTAGCTAGTTCTAAAAATTGTTAAATGGCAATTCTGCAATATGTTGTGTTAGAAACTGATAGCCAACTCTTCAATGTCCTAAAAAAATCAAATACATCACCAAGAAGCTGTAAGAACTGGTGTTTATATTTGCTACAACACTAAGCTAGTAATATTTAATAATAATTAATGTTATTACTGAGAACCTTTCACTCTCAAAAGCTGTATAAACTGGCAAGGTGGATTAGTGACCCATATCTCACTTTTGTTATATATGGAGACCCTATAAAATGACATATTCAGTTCCTCCCTGAGTCAACTCAGCTTTTCACTTTAATGTAAATAAAATTGCTTACTTTGATGCTTACTGAGAGTTCTCCTTTGAACGATTCTTTAAATACTCAATTGCTGTCTAATGTCATGGATATTTTTTTTTCCTGCTCAGGAATTCCTCCAGCAAGGCTGACTTTGACTCTGAGTCAAAGCTTATTTAAAGTAGAAATTAATCAAACTGCTACTTCATGGACAGTGATATCAAAATGTCTTAAAAAGAGTGATAAAAATAGATGGAAAATCGAATTCCAGTGGTCACCATTGTTTCATATTGTCAATCAGTAAATCAATTGCTCCATGTACTTCATCATCTAGGATATTTTTTACTACTATCGTCTTACTCAGAGTTAAATTTTTAATCATAAAAATTTTAAATGTAATATGTTTTGGGTAAAAGTTTGACAAAGGATACAACAGTAACTGTAAGATGTCTTTCATCAGCAAAATTTTCTGTGTGGTATTATAAAGAGAGTAAATATTAAGGAAAACATGGCGTTGGTTTACAAACCTCTATTGGAAAGATCTTTAATAGCTCTCAGGTGTTAGGTACTCAAAAAATAGTCATTAGATGCCTATCATGTGCCAGGACTCTTATATTAATATTTGCTCTCAGAATTTGACAGCAAACAATGATGTGTTTTCTTTAAATTACAAAGTCTCAGTTCCACCTGGTTCTTGAACCAATTTTTTTCTTTTCTTTTCTTTTGTTTAGTTGCATCACATGGCTTATGGGATCCTAGTTCCCTAACGAGGGATGAGAATACTGAATCTCATCCCATGGCCCTGGCAAGTGAGAATACTGAATCGTAACCCCTGGACTGGAATTCCACTGAAGCAATTTCTGAACAGGCTTGTTGATTAGTACATGGTTTTAGCAGGAGATAGGATCTGAAATAAACTTAACTCTAGTTATCATAGTGTACCTCTCTTCTCACTATGAGCCACTGTGCTCAGTGTATTCTAGTAAGTTCACTGTGTTCTTTATTTGTCCTTGACACGATCTTTTTATTTTGATGATTTTGTTCCTAACTGGGGTTAGAGTCTTCCCTGGTGTCTTGGATGGTTAAGAATCCACCTACAATGCAGGAGACCCTGGTTCAGTCCCTGAGTTGGGAAGATCGTTTTTGGAGAAGGAAATGGCTATCCACTCCAGTATTCTTGCCTGGAGAATTCCAAGGACAGAGAATGCTGGTAGACTACAGTCCATGAGGTTGCAAAGATTAGGACATGACTGAGTGACTGAGCACAGGGGTTAGAGTCTAATCCTAAATTTTAGCCTATCGTTTTCATCTCGGATTTAGAAAACCTCCCTGGCCAAACCTGATAGTTGGTTCACCCAGAATTAAGATCTATCTGATTCTGAAAATCATTACTGCCTAGGCAATTTGACCACTTACTACAATGGCTTGCTTACCTTTCTGACTCTTACTTCTATTTTGGATAGAGCTCATATTCATCTAAATCATTTAAAGCAAACATTGTCAAACTAAGGTATGAAGTCTAAATCTAACTCTCCCTGTTTTTATGAATAAAGTTTTCTGTAGCACAGCCACACCCATTTATTCACATGTGAGTGTTTTCATGCTACAGTAGAATACTTGAGTAGTATGGACCCCAAAGCTGGAATTATTTTTGTCTGACTTTTTACAGAAAAGTTAGCTGAGCCTTGCTTTAAGGCTTCTATTGAACAGTTGTTGTCTGTGAACATAACCTTTCTGACAAGAGATTAGCATTTTTACTACCAATCTAAACATTTTCTTTGTTTTACCTGCCTAATGTCTTCCTGTAGTTCCAAAATATCTCCAGAAAAGCTTGCCTGACATATAACATTAAATTATCTCCTTATTGTTCACTGTGTAATGTTTTCTGATAGGTACTCACAGGCATGATGATGGTAAGAACAGTGAGGTCCACAGAGAGATCTCACTACTCTTTTCATAGGAATTAATCCTATTTCTTTCATTTCTCAGTGAAATAGAAACCATAAAATCTAATTAGCTAATCATATTAGACTAATAAATATTCTAACAGAAATAACTTTGTTCCTTTTGTTACCCTCTTTAGTTTGGTTTCTTTTTTGTTCTTTTTTCCTAAACAGAGTTGACTTGAAATTGAAGATTCTAGAATTTGGACCTGAGAAGTCATAGATAAAGGGCTTAGGTATTAGAAACCAATGAGACTAGGTTTGGCTCCCAGCTCCCCTGCTAGTATCTGTAAATATATTATCATACTACATTCTTAAATGGTAAATTACTAAAAATAATTTCAAATAGATAAATAGAATGTTTTCTATGTGATCCATAACTTGGGCTTCAGGGAGACTATTCAGCTTTTAGTTTACATTTTCCAAAGCTTATCTGAAAAACATGATTTTATATTTTAAATACACACACAAATAGATTTCATATACATAACATTTCAAAGGCTGTAAATCATCAGAACACACTTGCCATAATCTGTAACATTAATATTGACCAGCGCCACAGGGCCTGGCACAGTGTATGTATCAAAAATAACAAATACTTTAAATTTTCCAGAGAGTCCATTTCTTTCATTATTCCATGAATTTGTCACTGGTTTTCTCTGAGTTTTGTCTTCTGTTTTCTCACCCTTCAAGCCAGTGTTCATAAATGTTGTCTCGCCAACTCAACCTATGTGAGAGTCAATTCAGAGCTCAGAGAATCTAAGCAAGCCAAGTATAAAAAGTAATATTGATTCTTCAGCATCACTATTTTCTCAATTGTATATTGCTACATCTCTCTCATTCTCTAGGTCTAAATTCTGAAGATTAGATCTAAATCAAGTATAGATTTAAGTTTGTTTTTATCTTTCTTCTCTTTGGTGTAATATCTCTTTGGATATACAGCCAAGTGGATAAAACAGATGAACAACCAAACAAGCAAAAGTAACTTTTGGCCATGGCCTGATAATTACTTTCCCTTTGAGTAGAACTGGACTATCTCCTTTCCTGTTAAACTTCACCAATCTCCTTACTTCAATTAATATGGGCACAGCAATACAGAATATATTGAATCAAAGCATTTTATCAATTTCAAGACAAATTAATTCTTACAATATCTCTGGAATTGGAGATTTATCTTAATATAAATAGAATCGTAGTCTAGCATTGTGGCATACTTTGAAAATATGTTTTAATTTCCTGGTGTTACATAAAATAATTCCATAGTTTACAATCAATGGTATCTTAGAACTGAATACATGTATGTATATGTGTATGACAATTTTTGGCCAAGTCCTATAGAATGTAAACTTTGTAATGAGACTGAACCCTATGTCTCTAGCATACTTGGCACTTACTAACTATTCTATATCATTAGTAAAATGATTAAATAAATGCTACCCATAGTAACATATGTGTATGCATGTGGTCTCTTTGGAATGCCAATACCTGTACTTGAATAGTCTAGTAAATCTTGGAACGTGTTCCAACCTCTGCATCTTAAGAATATAGGCAAGTCTCCAAAACTGAGTATGAACAGAGGAAACTAAGGTCAGTCTATAAATTCTAGGCTTAAAATTTTTTGTGTGTGTGAAAATGAGAGAAATCTTCAGCTAGCTAAATTTGGATCTGCCAAGAATTTTGCTGAGAAGTATGATCAGTATTATCAGGAAGCTTATGTATAATGTCTAATAGCAGTTGTATGAAAAGTACTCTGTTGTAAGTTACCACATTTGGTTAATAGGGCAAAAGTGTCTTTTTTTTTTTTTCTTTTTCTCTGGCTTCCATTTATCCTTAGTCTTCATAAAGAACATATCTTAATTCATAAATTTATGTGTTGATGTGTGTTGCAGGCTGAATAACTGTCTCCCCAAGATATCAACACATGAATCCCCAGAATATGAATATGTTACCTTATATAGTAAAAGGATCTTTGCAGATATTATTAGTTAAGAACTTTGAGATGTGGCTATTGCTTGGATTATTTGGGTAGGTTAAATGTCATTACAAGAGTCTATGTAAGTAGGCAGAGGGAAATTTAACTACAGAAGAAGCATGTCAGAGAACAAAGAGATAACATGATAAGGGAAGCAGAGATTGCAGTGATGCTGCCACAATCCAAGGGATATAAGTGTCCCTCAAGGATATTCTTCCTTGGAACCTCCAGAAGGAACCAGCCCTTCAGGCAACTTTACTTTAATCTTATAAATCTCATTTCAGACATCTGACCTCCAGAACTGTAAGAGAATAAACTGGTGCTGTTTCAAGCCACTAAATTTATGACAATTCTTTATAGCAGCAACAAGTAAACTAATACAACATGCTACAAAGTTTTGTTGTTAGCCCTCTTCCAGTTCTATTTACCCCTGGAAGATTCCATCCTCACCTGAACTTGTAGCCACCATCTATAAGCAGTTGATGCCTACCTTCTGTCTGTGGCATCTCCACCTTGGTTTCACACAAACAATTTTAGCACTAAAGTCCCAAATGGAGATTATCTTTCACTGTGTCAATGCCATCCTCTGTATTTTTTTTCAGTGGCTGGCACAATTCTAGGATGTTTGACTCAGTGTTTCTTCAAAAATCACTTTTAATTAAGCACCAATCTAGGATGTCACATCTTCAGGTTCTTATTGATGGTCTTTATGCAGGTCTACACCCACTGTTAGCTCTTAAAAACAATTTTACAGTAAAAGCTGTGAGCAGAGATTGTATTCTTCTATGAGAGTAAAAGTGGGACTCTTCTTCAGAAAAATTCTTGACTAAACCTTATTTTCCATAGAATAACATTGGGTTTTAGAATTTTGAATATCAGAAAGGCACAGAACCCCCCACTCAGTCTTTGTTTCCAGTCTCTACATGTAAGAGATGTGTTTCTAGGAAGGCTAATATAAACTTTCAGAAAAGTAGAAAATGTATAGCCTCCCTGAGATAGAGATTCCCTGACTGTAAGTCAAATCATTGTTTCAGTTCATTCATTGAGTTCCTTTGTATGTGCTAAGTCGCTTCAGACATGTCCACCTCTTTGCGAGACTATGTACTATAGCCCACCAGGCTCCTCTGTCTATGGGATTCTCCAGACAAGAATATTGGAGTGGGTTGCCATTCCCTTCTTCAAGGGATCTTCCAGACACAAGGATCAAACCTTGGGTCTCTTACACTGCAGGCAGATTCTTTACCCTCTGAGCCACTAGGGAAGCCCCATTGCATTTCTAAACAATCTCAAACATCTAAAATCCCCATATTCTTTCATGATTGTTTAGAATATTCCAAATTTTTCATTTCAGTTCTTTAATTTTTAAGATGATGCATCAGCAAGTTCAAAAACTAAAAAAAGCAAGTGGTTAGCCCTGTATGTTCTTTCTTGCCTGTGGTCCAGGGGCCACTTCACTTAATCTTGACCTATTCTAATTATTTCCTAATTATATCCTGTTGTATCTCACCTATAACCTGGACAGTTTTGTATTTTTACTTTAAGTTTGTAACTCTGACCCTCAGACTATAACTCAGACTCAGTGCTTTCACTTTACTTGGTTTAAGTAGAATTGTTTTAGCTCTTTAAGATTTAATTTTGAGTGGCAGATCATTTGGCTGGCATGTTTGAGTCTCTTTCAGTTCTTGGCATATACACTTTAGAAACAAGATTTGTTTTAAAAATAATATAACATTCCATGTGAACTGACAACGATAAGAAAGGGATCACCTGGACGTGTCCCATCTGTAACAGAAATTCATGCCTCTAATGTATTTTTAGGAACTACTGATAATTTTTTCAAAACTTCTATAAGTTTGGGTCATTTGATTGGAAGATTTGGCATTGTTTACAAAAAGTGATTTTCCTGTTGATCACGAGGAACATAGAAAGAATGTATTCAGCAGTCACTTTTTTCTTTAATTTTTTTATTATTAGAAGAAAAGAGAAATGAAGTACTGTGACTCAGTAAATTTGTACCTGTTATTGAAAAGGATTTGATGGCATTACCTGTTTGGCTTCGCCTCTGACCTTCAGTATATCCTAGTTCCAGTAGTCTTTCTCTAAAAATGAATAAAACTGAAGCAGAGAATTTCAAGGAAGAGCTTGAGGCCTCAAGGGATAGGCTTGTATACAGATTAGCATGACTGAAAGTTGAACAAAGGGGCAGCCCCAAGCTTACTGCTGACCTTTTCCCTTCACTCGGTGGCATTTATATGAGCTTAGACTGCAAGTATTCCAGAGATGGCAGAAAGCAGATTTGGACACAGTTCAAGCTATACTGATTCTTTTCTGCTCCAAAGAAATTAGCAAGTTATGTTTTTCTTTTTTCCCTGACCCCTGACATAACAACAACAACAACAACAAAACACACACACACACAGGAAAAAGAAAAAAAGAACTGTCTCAAGGTAAATATGGGAAACTAAAGATACATTATAAATTCTATATTGGCAAATAAAAATCTAGTTTTTGATGATAAGCTACAAGCAGTTAAGTTAATTTGAATTTAACCCTCTTCATTTTATAAAAGAGAAATTCCTTATGGAAAATTCTAGGAAAAAAAAAATTAAGAAACACCAGAACAAAAACTATTAAATGAAAGCCACCTTTACATTCAGTGATGATGTTTCCAATGAAACTCAATTATTAAGAGACCTTTCTATACAAGTATTGTAGTTCTATAATATAAAGTGTGAAAGTGTTAGTTGCTCAGTAGTGCCTGACTCTTTGCAAATCCATGAACTTAAGCCTGCTAGGCTCCTCTTTCCATGGATTTATCCTAGCAAGAGTACTAGAAAGGGTGGCCATTCCTTTCTCCTGGGGGCCTTCCTGACCCAGGGATCAAATCTGTGTCTCCTGCGTTGCAGGCAGATTCTTTATTGTCTGAGCCACTAATATAATGTTAATAGTAGCAAAATTAACATATCAAGAGTTAGTCATATGCTACCATTTGTGTTGAAGTCATTAATTTCTGGACTCACTAGCAATTATTTTTAAGTCTTCAAGTTTTCAACAAATGTTTGTATTAGAGCAAAATTAAATTATACACAAATATACAGATATCATAACACATACATTCACTCACACACAGAGTCATTATTCTTGATGCATGACAGAAAAACATGGAAACCTCTATAGTAGATGCCACTGATTCCCTGTCCTACGTATTTTCACCTTGACTGAGTTCTGCAGCAGTTTTAAGATCTTTCCTTTTGTCTTCTGAGGACTGTTTTTATTAATTTATTTTTAATCACTCGATTGAGATATGTTTGACATATAAAAACCTGTACATATTTAATGCTTGCAACACCTTCAGTTTAGGAATAAATACATACCCATGAAATCATCAAAGATCACTGTCAATGCCATAGATACGTCCATTACTTTGCAAAGTTTCCTCCCATCCCCTAGATGATGATGATGATGATGATGATTTTGTATGTGCATCACAGTGAGAATGTTTAACATAAGATCTACCCTCTTAGTAAACTTTAAGAATATAATACAGTATTGTTGAAGACTTTAGTGGTATATAAGAATGTACTTGGACACAATTAGGAACAACTTGTAAATTTTAGGGAGTTAATTTCTCTCTGTTAACATTGAAGCAATGGGAAATGGAATTGTCAATGAATAATAATATTTTCCTTCCCTGAAGGGATGATTCGGAGCCTGTTTTCCGGAGGGTCCTTAGGGGGTTAAGTGCACGTAGCTTCCAGCAATAATGTCATTAACCCAGGCTTCTCTTTCCTGCCTCTCACTTTCTTATCTGCACTTTCTGATCCTCTCTCATGCATTCTGTACTCAAGTACTTGTCTTGTGTTTAGAGCCGTCCAAACTTGACATAGGCTGCCCTGCTAGCCCAGATGGTAAAAAAATCTTCCTGCAGTGCAGGAGACTCATGTTTGATCCTTGGGTCGGGAAGATCCCCTGGAGAAGGAAATGGTAACAGCTCCAGTATTCTCGCCTGAAGAATTCCACGGACAGAGGAGCCTGGCAGGCTATAGTCCATAGGATCGAAAAGAAAATGGACATGCCTGAGGGACTATTACTCACAAAACTTGACATAATGGAACAGGGCAAAGACAATTTGTTCATTTAAGTTACCTCTGTTGCTGAAACAATCAATAATAGAAAATCTGGTAAAATTGAATTCTGGCAGGACTGCAAGATGACCATAATAGATTGACTGATTTTCAATTTAATTGTTTTACATATGCAGATTCAAAAGTGTTCTATGTAGAATACCTCTACATTCAAACTAAAATTACTTTACGTTAAATACACATTCATGTTCAGCGATGTAGAGTAACTACTCACTAAAAAATAACTGGAGATTCCCTCCAATTAATTTTAGCAGGATTTCAACGGTTCATATTTGTAAGTTTTCAAAAAAAGGGAAAATAATCTTAGAAAATATACTTCTGACTCATAACTAATATTTATTGAAAACATGTGTTCTTGGTTTAATCTTCAAAGTTATTCAACTATCTCCAATGAATTCTGTTCAGAGTAAATTTTATTTTTAGTTTCTCTCTTCTTGCCATAGAGGATAAAGCACTTTCCTAAGGCAGGGCAGGTGAGGGGGGACAAAAAACTGAGGTGATCCATACACCTGCCTTGAAATACATTTTTCATTAATTCTTTATATTAGTTTTGGATATTTATTATATCCACAACACGAGATCACTTACAGCATATGAGAGTCAGATTGTGCTGTTGGGATTGCCCACAGCCCAGCTCATTTGAGTAACTGTTAAGTAGTGTAACACCCATACTTTTTATTGGCTAATGCTATAAGGTGGCATCTGTCATTGGCATCCACATATAAACTCACCATTGCTATAGCATCTGTTCCATCACACAGTGTTCTATTTCTGTGTCTCGCACATCTAACTAGAGAACAAACAGGCTATTTTAAAATAGGTTGCCAGTGTTTCTAAATGAGAACTCAAATCGCCTATGCAAGAAATGTATGTGACAGGACAGGAATAAACTATGATGTGTGACTTTAAAAAATATTTCAAAATGAGTCAATTGATTTGTTTATATTTAAAGTTTAAGATTCTAAATTAAGTAATTAGAGAACGGGTTTATCATCTTTTATATCAGTTTTTTTTTAATATGTGTAACAGCTTTTATTTTGGATTGAAATAGGATAAAAATGTGATGAATCTTTTTGAAACTTGGTAGATTCAACATAGTTAATTCTCTGTGCCAAATACTTCTGAAACACAATGAATTAGAAATGAAACTTGAATTCATCTCTGTATTCGTCCATTCATTCAAGAAATGTTGATGGATCATACTGGGACATGGATATAAAATAGTATTTTCAAGAAAACAGTGACAAAAGTGCCTGGTTTCAGGCAGCATATCATTCTAGAAGAGGAAGTCAGAGAAATAAGAAAAATAAAAGAGTTAATATATATCAAATGGCCATGTGAAGGGAAATAAAGGAGGATGTGGGGATGAAACTTAAAAAACTGACCTGCTGGTAAGTTTCTAATTCATTGGAAAACTGTTTCTCAAGTGCAATTGATCATTGAAATCGAAGATTAAAGATAAATATAGTCATTTTTTCCATTTAGAAAAGATGATTAGAAAACATCTTGAATGGTTACAGTTTTAGTGCTATCCTGGCAAAATCTAGTTAGAGAAATCATTCCTAAGAATCAAAATACACATGACTCTGCAATCCAAAAGCAGAGTGTAAAAGTATGTCAAATATCTCAAACAGGCCAATCCCTACGAAAGCTTTCTGTTGTGCTTCAATGCAAGCATTATATATTTTTTTTTTTTGATAAAAACTGTATTTATTTTTTTTCTTTTTTTTTTTTTTTTTAGTTTTAGTTTTTTATTTTTTAAATTTTAAAATCTTTAATTCTTACATGCATTCCCAAACATGAACCCCCCTCCCACCTCCCTCCCCATAACATCTTTCTGGGTCATCCCCATGCACCAGCCCCAAGCATGCAAGCATTATATTTTGATGTAAACCGTATACATAGCTTACAGGACTTAATGGAGAAAAGCATGTTTTCTTTGTTTAAGAAGTGCAGCATAAATTATTACCATGATGTTAAATTATTCCTCTTACTACTTTACAAATATTTGAGAACATTTTGCATGAGATAAAATATGTCTAAATATAAATGAAAGCCACTCAATGTGTGAAAGGTAGCAGCATCTCACGGCACATGGTGTGTCGCTCAAGAAACGGCATGACAAAATTCCATTTAGTTATGCAGCATTCATTTCAAACTAAGTAAATATGCCAGAGAACAAGAGCTTTCAGTTTGTGTTGTTGTCCACTGAATGTAAAACACTGTCATTGTTTTCTTATGTGTGTATTTTAACTAAACAGTAGGGCTAAAAATAGTTCTTATAGAACATATATCATGTAATCAAGGAATAATGTTATAGGTAAAGCAAAAAAATTAAATAACATTATATTAAGCCATAGGGAATGTATTCTCTGAAACAATAAATTGGTAAGTGAATCAATCAACGGAAATATTTGAGCAAATGCCACCTCTTACTATAATGTTTAGATATGATCTTTTCTTTCAGCAGGGTTATAATGTAGTTATAAAGAAGCAAAGTACATTAACATAATGGGGAAATACTAGAGAGATAATAACAGGTATTATATTTAGGACTGAATCTGCATACTCTCTGATGGTGTGTGTATATCCTTGTAGTAGTCATTAAGGGTCCAGAGTCAAAAGTCATGGATTCTACCACTGCATTTCATAACAGGGTAATTTTGAGTTTCATCTCTAAATAATCTAAAATATAAAAGAGAAATCAAATATATGAAAGAGAAATGAGGCTTCCTGGTAGCTCAGCTGGTAAAGAATCTGCTTGCAAGGCAGGATTCCCAGTTTGATTCCTCGGGTACTCCTGGGGTATCTTTTGATTCCTAGGGGTCTGACTGTTTGTGACTCTATGGACTGTAGCCCTCCAGACTCTTCTGTTTATGGGATTTCCCAGACAAGAATACTGGAGTGGGCTGTCATGTCCTTCCCCATGTGTTCTTTCTGACCCAGGGATTAAACCCTCATCTCTTATATTTCCTCCATTTGTAGGTGGGTTCTTTACCACTAACCGCCTGGGAAGCCCCAACATGTTATATTATCCAGGACAGATTAATTTAAAAAGCAAACCACTAAAACTCACTAGTTTTATGGAACTAGTTTATTTTTCACTTAAGAAAGGGACAGACCCTCATGGGAGTCCTGCTCTACGTAGTCATCGGGACTCCCTGAATCCTTCCAAACGGTGGTCTTGCTTGAAGGATTTAGGTGCTCTAAATCCTTGAATTTCTCTCCATTCAGTCAATTGATGGTAAGAGCATAGCCTGGGCATTGAGAACTTAGGAAAAGTGAAAGTAAAAGTCACTCAATCGCATCCCACTCTCTGCAATCCCATGGACTATACAGTCCATGGTATTCTCCAGGCCAGAATACAGGAGTGGGTAGCCGTTCCCCAACCCAGGGATCAAACCCAGGTCTCCCACATTGAGGGCGGATTCTTTACCAGCTGAGTCACAAGGGAAGCTCCTGACTGTTGGATTGGGTAGCCTACCTATCCCTTCTCCAGCTGATCCCTTCAGGGATCAAATCGGGGTCTCCTGCATTGTACATGGATTCTTTACCAACTGAGCTATCAGGGAAGCCCAAGAACACAGGGGAAAGTGTTTATTGTTTGTTCCCAAAAGGAGAGCTAATTACTTCTTATTCAATTAGCTGGACCTAAGTCAAGTGGCCATGCATCACTGAAAAGGAGCCTGGAAAATATAGTCCAGTTGTGTAAGGAGGAAGAAAGTTAAAACAGAGAAAATATGTTCAAAGATACATTTCACACTAGATATAAATAGATAGTATTAATACAAAGAAAATTTATTCAAAAGAATATACACATTAGAAAGAATAATAACATATATAAATAGTATAAAGAAAACATAAAACATGCAATGTCATCAATGCTATTGTTCTTATTTTTGTGTCTTTATTAAAAGAAATACAAAAATTGTCATTATTATAAAAAAGTTTTTCAGTAGACATCATCAGGGCACTGTCTTCATAACAAAATATTCTATCTTCTATTAAAGTATTACCTTGAGTTGAATTTCATATTTTCTGGTTTGCTACCCACTCACAGAGTATAGCAATGTAGACCATGGCATTTGGATAATGGGATTATTTTTAATCATTTATTTTTTTCCATGTTCTCTTAGTGAATAATTCTGGTTCATTATGTCCTCATTCAAAAATGCAATATGTGTATGCATCTGTGTGATTTCTATTTATTGAAAACTTTCCTTTCTTACTAATTAGAAATAATGAGAACTTAAAATGAGGTTCTTCTTTTAATTTAAGGCAGAAGTGTTATGAAAATAGCAACTTGCTACCTGGAATTATATGGAAGCATCAGTGATAAAAGCAAGATTTACAATAAAATAATGTTCTTTAAAGATGATGTAGTAGTTGTTAGGATAGCCAGAATGAATTCAAACATCACATACAAATTTGACTTACGGTTGTTATTTAGTTCTCAGTCATGTCTGACTCTTTAGTGACCCCATGACATGTACCCCTCCAGGTTCCTCTGTCCATGGGATTCTCCAGGCAAGACTACTGAAGTGGATTGCCATTTCTTTCTCCAGGGGATCTTCTCAACCCAGGGATCGAACCTAGGTTTCCTGCATTGGCAGGAAGGTTGTTTACCACTGAGCCAGGGACTGTGGCCTATAACGACCCATGAAAAATCAGTCAACAGTCCTATGCCCTAAACATGAATGAAGTAACAGTAACAGTAGTAGTAATAATATAATAAAACAACTACATTAAAATCACTCTGACACAGAAGACTCCTCAAACACATGATTCATTAGGAAGATCTACGAAATACTGCACAGAATTACTATTGATTGCATTCAGTAATTAAAACTAAATAACTATTGGTTTTATATCAAAAATGTTAATTTTCAGTGTAGGCTGATGCTATAATGACAGGGCCTGGTTAAAGCAGTGTCTTAATAGTATTTTTCCCTCTTCATCCCCTATGACAATTTAGAATAAAACAAGTATTTTCAAGAAAATTTTAGGTTGACAATTAAATACTAACAGTTTGAATAGCTAAAAGTTTTGAAATTTTGCTCACTAAATATTGCCATTTTATTTTTTCTTTATTTTTGAAAAAATTTATTGGGATATAATTGGGGTATAATTTAAAATGTTTTAGTTTCAGTTGCGCAGTTAAATGAACCTCTTATACATATATATATACACACATATATATATACACATATATACACACATATACACATATATACATATACATATGTATACATACATATGTACACATATATGTGTATTTATACATATATATATACATATGTATATATATTCACTCTTTTTAGCTTCTTTTCCTATATAGGCCATTACAGAATATTAATAGAGTATTGATCCTTTTAATGTATTGTTAGATTAGGTTTGTTAGAAATTTGCTGAGTATTTTTGCATCTATGTCATTATTGATATTGACCTACAATTTTCATTTTTTGTGGTATCTATCAAGGGAAAAGACTCTGTTGCTGGGAAGGATTGGGGGCAGGAGGAGAAGGGGACGACCGACAATGAGATGGCTGGATGGCATCGCTGACTTGATGGATGTGAGTCTGAGTGAACTCGGAGTTGGTGATGGACAGGGAGGCCTGGCATGCTGTGATTCATGGTGTCGCAAAGAGTCAGACACGACTGAGAGACTGAACTGAACTGATATGTATTTGGTTTTGGTATCAAGGTGATGGTGGCCTCATAGAATGAGTTGGAGAGTGTTCCCTGCAGTTTTATGAAAGTTTCAGAGAGGCTAAGTGTTTACTCTTCTCTAAATGTTTGATAGAATTCACCTTTGAAGCCACCTGGTTCTGGATATTTGTTTATTGGGAGATTTTTTTTTTAATTTTTATTTTTACTTGTATTGTAAAGTAAAATAAAGTAAAAATTAAAAAAAACACATGTACCCCAGTGTTCATCGCAGCACTGTTTATAATAGCCAGGACATGCAAACTACCTAGATGTCCATCAGCAGATGAATGGATAAGAAAGCTGTGGTACATATACACAATGAAGTATTACTCAGCCATTATTGGGAGACTTTTAATCACAGTTTCAATTTCATCACTTGTGATTGACCTGTTCATATTTTATGTTTTTTCCTGATTCAGTCTTGGAAGTTTGTGACTTTCTGAGAATTTGTCCATTTCTTCTAGGTTGTCCATTTTATTGGCATGCAGTTTCATATAGTAATCTCTTATGATCCTTTATATTCTTGTGGTGCCTGCTGCAATTTCTTTCATTTATAATTTTATTGATTTGAATCATTTCCTTTTTATTCTTGATGGTTTGGAAAAAAGTTTATCAATTTTGTTTATCCTCTCAAAGAACCAGAATTTAGGATCTTTGCTGTTGTTTACTTCATCTCTATTTTATTTCTGCTCTGATCTTTATGAGCTCTTTCCTTCTATTACCTTTGGGTTTTGTTTGTTAGTCTTTGTCTAGTTGCTTTAGGTGAAAGAATACACGGTTTATTTGAGATTTTTCTTGTTTCCTGAGGTAAAACTGTATTGCTATAAATTTCCTTCTTAGAACTTAGAACTGCTTTTGCTGTGACCATTATATTTTGGATTATTGTGTTTTCATTATCACTTGTTTCTAGGGTATTTTTAAAATTTTCTCTTTATTTCTTCAGTGATCCATTGATCATTTGTAATATATTGTTTAACCTCCATGTGCTTGAATTTTTTTTACAGTTTTTTTTTTCTTTTCCTGTAATTGATTTCCAATAGCATAGCATTGTGATGGGAAAAGATATTTAATATGACTTTAAATTTCTTAAATTTACTGAGGCTTGATTTGTAGTACATCTTAGGTCACAAATATAGAGAATGTTCCATGTGTACTTGAGAAGAAAGAGTATAATATTACCATTTCACAATGGATGGGCTATGCCAATCTTTTGTTTTGTTTGTTTTTTAATCTCTTGGATGCCCTGAGCAGCACATGGGATCTTAATTCCCTACCTGGGAATGAATCTTTACCCCCTGCACTGGCAGCGTGGAGTTTTAACTACTGGATCACCAAGGCAATCTCTATGTCAGTCTTTTAATTACATCCAATGAGATCTAAATATAATGATGATTTGAAACACATTACTAATTTAAAAGAAACAATCAACAAGTACAATACTGTATAGTCATTACTTCTTTAGATTATGTTTAATCCTAATTCCTCCATAGTTTTATTCAAATGTATCCTTTTTATATAAGAGGTAGATAAATGTACTAGTGAAAGGAGTTATAGGAAAGAAGCTGTTTGACTCAAGAACCTTATCCATCTTAGGAAAGAATCCATATGGAAGTGAGGATCAGGAAATTAATTTCCTTCAAACCATCTGAGCTTGTATCTTGTAACCCCAGGCTACGTGTACCCCAGTTGGAAAACAAATGGTCTAAGAAGACTGCCTGAAAATTGGGGACAATCCATAGAGAGTTTGAATATGCAGACTGATACTGGTGGCTTGCTTAGTCCCCCTTTTTTTGGAGGGGGAGTCATATGTCAGAGAAAGCATGCAAGAGTGTCCTGTGTAAAGAGTAGAAGTTCCACATCCTGGATAGACAGAGTCACACTTAATTTTCTATTTGCTGAGCATTTTCTGACATTTTGATGTTTGTATGTGCACAGTAGAATGGACTTATACATTGTGTATTTTATAGTTTTAATTAATTAATATAATACTCAGTTCAGTTCAGTTCACTTCAGTCTCTCCGTCGTGTCTGACTCTTTGCGACCCCATGAATCACAGCACACCAGGTCTCCCTGTCCATCACCAACTCCCAGAGTTCTCTCAGACACATGTCCATTGAGTCCGTGATGCCATCCAGCCATCTCATTCTCTGTCATCCCCTTCTCCTCCTGCCCCCAATCCCTCCCAACATCACAGTCTTTTCCAATGAGTCAACTCTTCGCATGAGGTGGCCAAAGGACTGGAGTTTCAGCTTTAGCATCATTCCTTCCAAACAAATCCCAGGGCTGATCTCCTTCAGAATGGACTGATTGGATCTCCTTGCAGTCCAAGGGACTCACAAAATAGCAAAGTGGCCTAAAAAGATTTCTTCTAAGTAAGATTAATAATTCAAACATGAAAAAATATCAGAACATGGAAGAACTGATACTTATCAGTCAGGTTCAATCTTCTGGTTGCCCACCTCACATGACAAAAGCTTTGATGGTCTAAATAATATGACAAGAAATTTGCAAAACACTTCTAAATCATCAAAAAGACAGTTTTAAGTATAAACATAAGTCTATAATTATAAAATAAATTTAATTATTTATACATATCTGTATTTTGTGATGGTTTACAATATAGTATATTTTGAATCAGTAAAGAAGTATGTATAAGCAATTTTAAAACAAATATGTTGAGGATATTTGTCCAAAATTATTTTAATGGTGGGTTGTATTGTCAAAAAACTTTTAGGGACTAACTGTCTAGAGAAAGCTCTAGTGTTAACTTTTCTGTATGATAGAAAGAACAATAGCTTAGTACCTACTTATTTAGAAATTGTGTCGGCATTATTTCTTCTACATTTTTCACTGAAAGACAAATAGAAGAAACAGTGGGAGTCTGGGGATAGTCAATAACCAGTAATGCTTAAGATAACATAATTGTACTACTCTATATGTATAAATAGCATAAATAATACTTTGAATTTCAAATGATTCATACATAAATAACTAAAGACAATGATTTGCTTGAACAATAGAACATAAAGATTGGGAGAAGGTACATAATTAAACACAATTTTCTTTAAGGATGAGTCATTTCCTCACACCATCTTAGCTAATGTAAGTTCCAACAGAACTTCCAAAATATTTCAGTCATGAGCTGAATACATCTTTGTCTTAAGCTGATATTCCACAGAGAAGCAGGGGCCTCTGAGGAAACAAACAAATCTTCACCAGTTTTACAAGTTGACTTTGGCTATATTCATCAATTCTTTCAAAGATACAGAGTTTACACTTGAGAATTTTTTATGTCTGTGTCCTATAGCTCTGGTGTTCAGAGCTAAGGATAACATAACCATCAATTTATTTGCTTCAGGGTAACAAATATGGAACAATTAATATTTTCTTTTCACTGCTGATCAAATTATAGAAACTTTATTTCTGTAAGATGCATGATCTGAAATACCGCTGTGCTTTAATATAATCCATAGGTACCTAAAATGTCTTCTAATTGAGTTTCTTATTTCAGATCTGACAACTATAGTTCTGACAGAAAGAACAGAAAGAAAGTGCTTTATAACTTTATAACTCAAAGTAAAATTCACACAACTTAGAACACCTAAATACCTGAAAAAGACCCAAAATGAATAAATTAATTTGTCTGCACTTATTAGCAATTCCCAAACTAGGGTGTATGTGAACAGACCGGACTATAAGGTTGAAGCTGAAACTAACTTAAAAACAATGAAAAATTCAATTCCAGAAATGGCTATAAGAAAGAATTGTAAAAATGGATTTCTACTAGGCATTGAGCTGCTTTAGCCACACTTGCAGTCAGTTACAGTAATTTTACCAGCAGTTGTGTGCAAATTTGAATATTAATTATACACATGCACTGTTTCATTAGAATTTAATGGATATCTTTCTAAAATACATTATTAACTAAAAATTAACTGCTTTTTGCTTTTTTAAGTAAAATTTTGAGATGATTTCAATTTCTTATAGGGATCTAACCCAGGTCTCCTGTGTTATAGTCAAAGGCTTTACCCTCTGAGCCAGCAGGGAAGCCCAACTAAAACAAGGTTCATTTTTTCTTCTCTGCTTTTTACTTTTGGCTTCTATTTAAAATTGATACTCAGGATACCATCAAACATTTTTCAATAAGCTAAAAGGAAAAATGTATTCCACTCAAAACGAATATAAACCAAGGTCCAAGTATTAATGCAGGTTTTGATTTTTAGATTTACTCTTTGATGTTACAGTTATTTAGCTATTCTTCCAAAATATAACTCATTAAATATTGTTTAGCAGAAGAAGACAAGAAAAAGTAAAGAGTAGAGAGAAAGCACATCATGTTTTTATTAATAAAATCTGTGTTATTTTAATATATTTTTGTGTTGCATGATTGAAAAACGTTAGGTCTTCTAAATGCAAAGATACTTATAAATTGGCATCATTTTCAGAATTTTGCAAGTACATACAGAGGAGTCCAGCAAGCTACAATCATGGAGTCACAAGAGTCAGACATGACTTAGTGCCTAAATAACAACAATAATACCAAGATCTTAAGAGTTTGAAAACATTCCTAACACATCCAAAGATATATGAATTAGACATAATTCTAACACAGCAATTATCACAATATCCCAAAGTTTATTTATGAAAATATATTCCTATGAATAAGAAGGCTAAGACCATTTTGAAAAATCAATTTAACTCAATTCATAGTTTTAATATATATGCTCCTCAGATATTAGCAGACATTAGGCAACAAAACTTACTAGTGCATGTTTCCTGCCACTAGAGACTTTATATGGTGCAACCAAATCTAAATGCTACCTTAAAAGTAACACAGAAATTCAATAATAAAATTTCAAGAAGAGAGTCATTCATTCTTCAAGGTTGTGGCCTACTGGTAAATAATTGAATAAGTGACAAATGTGTGCAGATCATTATAAAATGAGAAAAGAGTTCACAGGCAGGGAAGCCAGAAGGATATTGCATTCAATCACATCACTAAGTTCACCTATATTTTGTCATTTCCTCTTATATTTCCATCCTTTAAAATGTTTTCAAAATCATTTTCAAGCATTCTTATTTGGAAGGTAATTTTTTATAAAAGAACATTCATGAACCAACACTTTCCTTAACCAACAACATTAAATAGTTTTCCTTATATTCAGTTTGAGTATCTTAAATTTCAATAAAATAATTTAAGCTCCACATATTTATTTAAATAACATTATATTTGGTCCAATGTATGATTTTATTTTATGCTTTCTGGGGGTTCCTTTCCATTCCATCTTTGTTTTACTAACATTTCTTTCTTCAGCGATTTAAAACTTAAGGTGCTAATTTCAATTCAACGAAAAAATTTTGACAAAAATAAACTCAAGGTATAGTAATATTAAAATTAAACTGTGTTTAGTCTCTCTAACTCATTTTCCTTACTTTTCTTCCTTGACATTTTCCTCAGTTCATATTTATCTTGAAGTCACAAGCAACATGTTTAAAAAATAGATTTGTCTTTTAAGACCATGAGATTGCAACACGACTTAGTGACGGAAAAACAACAAAAACAAACAAAAAGGTCTACATTTACCATTTGTATTATTCTTCCTATGTGACTGCTATCATTCAATAGTTATCATATAATTACTTAAGTGAGTGAAGTGAAGTCGCTCAGTTGTGTCTGACTCTTTGCGACCCCATGGACTGTAGCCTACCAGGCTCCTCAGTGCACGGAATTTTCCAGGCAGGAGTACTGGAGTGGGTTGCCATTTCCTTCTCCAGGGGATCTTCCATATAATTACTTATCTTTTCCTTAAACCTATGTTTTCCCTGAATAACTGTCCTGTTCTTTCTACCTATCAGTAAAATACCTCCAAAAAATTTGTGAATTATATTACTCTTCTCCTTGCACTAAAATGTATCTGGCATTCTATCAGTTTTATCTTCTGAAAGAAATCTTTCTTCTTGGAACTTGTAAAAATAAGGTAGCTAATTAATTTTTTCACCTGTTGATTTATGATTCAACTATCTTGGGCCTCTTATTTATCATTAAGCCACTTGTCTATCTTTCAACAAAATTTTCTGTTGTCTCTTTTCCTGTTCGCTTGCTCATTATGACTTTGTGTTTCTTTTTTTTAATCTCTGTATAAGTAATTTTAGTAGAGCTTTAGAAGTAATCTAAAGCAGATATATGCTATCTATCTGCTACCTTTATACAATGCACAACTTCATTGGAATTTTTAATTTGACTTTAAGCAAATCTGGGAGCTGTAAAAGTTTATTCACATGGAATTAAGGGTACATGAATATTTCATGCAGTTGTTTTGTAGTTTTTAAAAGTAGTTTTAATGCCAAATTTAGGTTTCAGAAATCCTATTAAGATGTTTGATCTATATCATGGAGCTCTTGAATTTTCATAGTGCTGTATTTCTACATGATAATGAAAGTTTTAACCCACTTGAAACAATTAGAAAATTCCAAGTGGGAAGATGGACTTCAATTAAAATTCCTAATACAAAATAATTAAGATAGTTGATTTTTGCTTTTGTAGTGCTTTGCCCACAAATAAATATGAATATTTCCATAGTGTGCATGGAGAAACTAAGTCATAATCCTATGCTCACATGTATGATGATGTTTAAAAAGAGACCTGGTTTCCCTTTTCCTCAGACCAACCACCTGACATTTCAAAAGATAAGAAGTACTGCTCAGCTTGAATGAACTCAAAAATATCTCTGCACAGGTATTTGAACTCATCTTTTGAAATGTCAGTATGGGACAAAGTGATATGATTTACTCATTCAGGTACTGGAATATGTATTGAGAGTATAAAATTTTTTTAAAAGAATTGAAGAATGTATTTTGAATAATCAAGGAAGTAAACCTTTGTGTGACTATTACTTCATTAAAATAGTTATCTATTATTATAATACTTAAAGTTTAAATAGAGGAAAGTTATTGTAGAATTTGTACATCGAGATATTCATATAATTTTCTAAAAATTTTCCTACAAGTATACTTTTATATTTCATATTCTAGTGACTATTTCACTTGCTGTTTTGTCTACATGTTGAATATAATTTTTAATAGAGATTTATTATACAATCACCTATAATTTATCTTGTATTTGTTGAATAAGTTGGAGGTGCAGTGGGAGTGGCTTTAAACTACATATCTTTAAAAATTAATGATAAACATAGCATAGCATATGGCTCAACAATTACATTCATGAGCATTTACTCCAAAGATGTAAAACTTATTTTCACACAGGAACTTGTAAACGAATTTTCACAGCAGCTTTATTTGTTGCGGCCCAAACCTGGAAACTACTCATCTGTCCTTCAATGACTGAATGGTTAAAGAAACTGTGGTATATCCATACCACAGAATAGTACTAAGCATTCAAAAGGAATGAGCTATTGAAATACTAACAACTTGGATGAATCTCAGGGAAATGATGCCAAATGAATAAATATACCTATTTTCATATTTTTATTAATTTTGATTTAATAAACAAATTCAGTCTTAAGAGTAAAAACTATTGATGAATTCTAAACCAAGGTTTTGATTTGTGATTTATGCTCCTGCTTAGTCCTTTTGGTGAGTCATCTGCTTTCTCAGAGGCTATCGGTACTGACAGTTAAGTCTATTTTCAATTTTAGCCAAAAAGGCCTGATAGTATCTTTAGAGTAATCAACTAGTTTTACTACAAACTATCACGAACATTTCCATATTTACCTTATGTTCTTTTGTCACTTTAAAATAGATAATAATAGGTATTATTCTTCATAGCTTAATGTTTTTATAAAAGTTTATAAAACTAACATGAAGGAAACGTGAAGGAACACAGTTACTTCAAAAGTTGGCTCCATTTAGAGCCAATATAACTAGGGAAAGCTCTTGAGGGATTTTTTTGAGTTATGTTTTTTTCAGAATCGTGGCATAAATTGGCTGAAGAAAATGACTTTGGGAATATTCTCCTAGGCTGAAAGAATGCCCACCTTAGCTGAAAAAAAAAAAAAAAAAAAAAGGAAGTTTAGGTGCTTGAAAAAGGGAAAGATGAAGCGGAGTAGAAAGAAGGAAGCCAGCAAAATAGACACACAGAAAACATATGATGAAAAGTATAGCTCTATAGAAATTTTGTGATATTTCAGACCATAAAAATTTAGGACCTTGAAGTAAAATACCAATTTTATATTGATTCTGTGAAAAATCATTACTTTTCACATATTTTAAGAAAATTAGCTATTCAAAGCCACACATTTTGTAGCACAGTTAGAGTGATGTTGCCAATAGTGAAGCAAGTTCAGTTCAGTTCAGTTGCTCAGTTATGTCCAACTCTTTGAGACCCCATAGACTGCAGCACGCCAGGCCTCCCTGTCCATCACCAACTCCCAGAGTTTACTCAAGCTCATGTCCATTGAGTCGGTGATGCCATCCAATCATCTCATCCTCTGTCATCCCCTTCTCCTCCCACCTTCAATCTTTCCCAGCATCAGGGTCTTTTCAAATGAGTCAGTTCTTGCATCAGGTGGCAAAAGTATTGGAGCTTCATCTTCAGCATCAGTCCTTTCAATGAATATTCAGGACTGATTTCCTTTAGGATGGACTAGAGTATGAGAGTGAGTGCTTGAGGTATCAATACCCATTTTACCTAGGAGCCTCTTCCATGGACAGTAAACAAAAGCCTGGTTGCAAAGGTACCCCTTATTTACTTCTGCTATTGAGCAAATATATCAAGTTCCCCCCAGTAAACTATAGCTAGTTATATTATAAAATCTCCTTGCAGTCCAAGGGACTCTCAAAAGTATTCGCCAATACCACAGTTCAAAAGCATCAATTCTTCGGCACTCAGCTTTGTTTATAGTTTAGCTCTCACAGCCATACACAACTACTAGAAAAACCATAGCTTTGACTAGATGCACATCTGTTGGCAAAGTAATGTCTCTGCTTTTTAATATGCTGTCTAAGTTGGTCAACTTTTTTTCCAAGGAGCGAACATCTTTTAATTTCATAGCTGTTGTCACCATCTGCAATGAATTTGGAGCCCCCCAAAATAAAGCCTGTCACTGTTCCCACTGTTCCCCCATCTATTTCCCACGAAGTGATGGGACCAGATGCCATGATCTTAGTTTTCTGAATGTTGAGCTTTATGCCAACGTTTTCACTCTTCTCTTTTACTTTCATCAAGAGGCTCTTTAGTTCTTCTTCACATTCTGCCATAGGGTGGTGTCATCTGCATATAAGGTATTGATCCTGGCAATCTTGATTCCAGCTTGTGTTTCATCCAGCTCAGCATGTCTCATGATATACTCTGCATATAAGTTAAATCAGCAGAGTGACAAAATACAGCCTTGACATACTCCTTTCCTTATTTGGAACCAGTCTGTTGTTCCATGTCCAGTTCTAACCTCTAATGAAGTAAACCAGGTAGAAAGAAAAGAGGAACAAAACTGCCATCAACCAAGTGGGGGCTCTGGAGATTCAGTCAGGAAATACATTGAAACAGCTTGCATCATGGAAATTATGCCTTTCAGAATTCTCAGAATACTTGGAAATATTGTGGACATGCCAGATAATAATTAAATCAAACAAATGATCATCCTTAACTAGAATAGAATAGGGGTAGGGGCTAACTGAAATAACTTTATTATATAATTTATGGTATTGTAGTATACATTTATTCATTATCACCATCTTTCAATTATTTTCTATTCCTGTTTCTCCTCTTTTATTTTTTCTTTCTGTGTGTGTGTTCATGTGTGTGTGTATATAAGTGCATATACATTTTCTTCTGGAATGCATTACTTTAATTTTTCACTTGTTACATAGTAATAAATGCTATTTGTACAAAATACAAAATTAAAAGGTAGAAATTATCTCACCAGTCATATACAAATATCATTAATGGGACATACCTTATCATATTGAAAAAATACTTTGTATATGCCTTTATAATTTCAACTATACTATCTTTTTGCTGTGCATAGATATTCTTCCAATCATTTAAATGGTTCCATAGTATTTTATTATACAGATGCATTTAGCTTTTTTTATTGAATGTATTTTTTAAATTTTTATACATTAAGAATAACTTTGTTTAATCTTTTATTCCATTTAAATTTCCTTAAATTTTAAGAAGTATAATTGTTGAATGTAAAGCTACCCAGATTTTAAAGGCCACAGTAAAATTGTGTAACCACCCTATAAAAGATATTCTGGATTCACTCTCACCAGTAAAGCATGAGAGTGAGTACTTGAGGTTATCAATACCCATTTCACCTAGGAGCCTCTTCCATGGACAGTCAACAAGAGCCTGGTTGCAGAGGTACCCCTTATTTACTTCTGCTATTGACCAAATACATCAATTTCCCCCTAGTAAACTATAGCTAGTTATATTATAAAATATGTTCTCATATGAGTGGATTATTATGAATTTAAATTCAGTATATGCATTGAATTTAATAAAAACATTTCTCTGAATATGAAAAATAATACAGCTTATTTTTCACATATCAGCAAAGACTTTTGGAGTCCAGAAGGTAATTAGAAAAGTGGAATTTTCAATCTTGTAACTTTCCTGAGCACATCTTTCCTACTTCTTCAGCCCCCGAGAGTCCTTGTTATTTCAGCATCTATGTCTTCATATGACGCCAGTTATCCAAGATGCTGGAGGCAATCAGTGTGGGTCCTCGTCGAGTTCAGCAGCCCCGGCTTCCCTAGTACACTGAAGTCTGGGTACTTGTAGCACATTGATACAGGGACCTTAGAGAAAAAGCCAACCACCAACAATAAGAATTGGTAGCTCTTTGGAATCACTATAATTTATTTCAATATCTTGTTCCTTATTCTTCATTACAAGACCCTCTGTTGACACTCAAAAATACTGGAAAATTTTCTGTTCTCCACGTTCATTTTTCTATGGGAAAATAATGAGCACTGATTATTATTTGAACCTGTATAATAAGTGAAGTTTCTGAAGAGCGATGATTTAATGTAGTGCTAAGAAAAGAAATAACATATATTTACACTTTAATGAATTAAAATACTATTAATTCCTTTCAAAAACTAAACACTCAACTGATAATCAAAGAGATTTAAATAATATTAATCTTGTTAGATAAAAATTTGGGTCACTAATAGAGAAAAGAGATTCTAGGACCTTAAAAAAATCTTAAAAAAATAATAATAATTGCTCTTATGTTAATTAAATTAAAATATAACATAAAATACTGAATATATTAGCATTAATTTGGTTGTGAATTTCAAGAGATACTATTCATTGCCTAAATATATTTTAATCAAGCTTTATCTTTGGAATCAAAATAACTGACATCACCATATATCTACCCTTTTCAGGAATTCATGGATCTGAAAAAGCAACTTCATTAGAGTATCTTATAGTTTCATTAGAGTTTCTAATATGTTTCTAAATCTTAGAATATGTTTGTAAATCTTATAATTTCATACTTAAAATCTACCAAGGGTTAAATTTTACTTTGCCTTTTTCCCCCGAAATTGTCCAAAGAAACGATGTAGCTAAGTGATAAAAATATTTTAAAGATTATGTAAAAAATTGCTAAGATTACATAATATTTTAGGAAACACATTCTTTGGTTTATGAAATTTTGTTTAGATTATTTTTATAAACACTGCTGCTTGTGTTTTCTACCAATTACATGAGCTTCTTGCCATTTGGCAAAGATGGCATATCTCAGTCTTCTTATTTTCTTGATTTGGTCCATTCTCTCCACTGTACACATACAAGTTGTATATATGTTTTTCTGTACATGAGACAGTCTTTTTCTCCACGTAGTGCTCATTTAGGATCCTTCCTTTCTTGTTTTCTCTTATTTATCTATCTGACCTATTTGGCTAATTCATTTTAGATTCAAATAAACCTGAAAACTGGAATATTTTTATATATTAATTGTTTCCATTAATGCAAAATTCATGGGTAGTCGTCTTTTTTCCCTGATCAAATGGTTATCAAATTGATATGACATTACATTTTTCTCACACAGAGTCAGTGCCGTGAGTTAAAATTTCCACATCTTACCAGTTGTTAGACTACCTAGGTTGCTTACCTCATTCTGTTAGTTTTGACATCATCAACATGGGACTAACATAGGCATGATGGAGTGTTAGTATTAAGTAAAATAGTTAATGCAAAACATCACATGATGCTTTATCATAACAAATTATCAGTAAATACTAGCAAGTCTAATTATTTCTGTTGTTCTACCTTGAATTCAGTGAAGATATATTCAGGTTTATTAATACATTGAATTTAACTATAGAACCTTCACCTATAGTAACTATAGGCTTCACTAGCTCAGTTGGTAAAAATTCAGCCGGCAATGCAGGAGGTTCCTGTTTGATTCCTGGGTCACGAAGATCCACTGGTAAAGGGATAGTCTACCCACTCCAATATTCTTGGGCTTCCCTGGTGGCTCAGCTGGTAAAGAATCCACCTGCAAGGGAGGAGACCTGGGTTCCATCTCTGGGTTGCGAAGATCCCATGGAGAAGAGAAAGGCTGTTCACTCCAGTATTCTGGCCTGGAGAATTCCATGGACTGTATTGTCCATGGGGTCACAAAGTATCAGATGCGACTTTCAGTTTCAGGCAATTCCAAAGAATGCTCAAACTACTGCACAATTACACTCATCTCACACACTAGTAAAGTGATGCTTAAAATCTTCCAAGCCAGGATTCAGCAATATGTGAACTGTGAACTTCCAGATGTTCAAGCTGGTTTTAGAAAAAGCAGAGGAACCATAGATCAAATTGCCAACATCTGCTGGATCATCGAAAAAGCAAGAGAGTTCCAGAAAAACATCTATTTCTGCTTTATTGACTATGCCAAAGCCTTTGACTGTGTGGATCACAATAAACTGTGGAAAATTCTGAGAGAGATGGGAATACCAGACCACCTGACCTGCCTCTTGAGAAACCTATATGCAGGTCAGGAAGCAGCGATTAGAACTGGGAACAACAGACTGGTTCTAAATAGGAAAAGCAGTACGTCAAGGCTGTACATTGTCACCCTGCTTATTTAACTTCTATGCAGAGTACATCATGAGAAACGCTGGACTGGAAGAAACACAAGCTGGAATCACTATTGCCGGGAGAAATATCAATAACCTCAGATATGCAGATGACACCACCCTTATGGCAGAAAGTGAAGAAGAACTAAAGAGCCTCTTGATGAAACTGAAAGTGGAGAGTGAAAAAGTTGGCTTAAAGCTGAACATTCAGAAAATGAAGATCATGGCATCCGGTCCCATCACTTCATGGGAAATAGATGGGGAAACAGTGAAAACAGTGTCAGATTTTATTTTTTTGGGCTCCAAAATCACTGCAGATGGTGATTGCACCCGTGAAATTAAAAGACGCTTACTCCTTGGAAGGAAAGTTATGACCAACCTAGATAGTATATTCTAAAGCAGAGACATTACTTTGCCAACAAAGGTCCATCTAGTCAACGCTATGCTTTTTCCAGTGGTCATGTATGGATGTGAGAGTTGGACTCTGAAGAAAGCTGAGCACCAAAGAATTGATGCTTTTGAACTGTGGTGTTGGAGAAGACTCTGAGAGTCCCTTGGACTGCAAGGACATCCAACCAGTCCATCCTAAAAGAGATTAGTCCTGTGTCCTGTGTGTTCATTGGAAGGACTGATGTTGAAGCTGAAACTCCAGTACTTTGGCCATCTGATGCAGAGAGCTGACTCATTGGAAAAGACCCTGATGCTGGGAAAGATTGAGGGCAGGAGGAGAAGGGGACAACAGAGAATAACATGGTTGGATGGCATCACTGACTCAATGGACATGGGTTTGTGTGGACTCCTGGAGTTGGTGATGAACTGGGAGGCCTGGCGTGCTGCGGCTCATGGGGTCGCAAAGAGTCAGACACAACTGAGCGACTGAACTGAACTGAACTGAACCACTCAGCATGTCACGTTAAGGTAATTTTGGACATCTTTTCTTTTTTTGTTGTTTTCATGAAAGCTCAGAACAAAAGCCAGATCCAAGCAGGGATCTGGGTTGATATCAGTTACCTTCACAATATAGAGGCCATAGCAGTTATCCAGAACAATGAGAAATACAAATATCATTGCCATTTTGTGCAAAGCAGTAGTATGAAGTAAAAAAAAAAAAACAAACAAAACTAAACTAATTTTCATGCAATGTCATCATTCAGTGTAAGTATGCTGAATATTTCTAACGGAAGAATTCCAACACATGGTCAAATATAAGATTTCCTTTGAGATTGAGGCCCAAGACAAAGCACTCTTATTGTCTTCTCTGATTAACCTTCATTAGACAAAAAAATGGCTTTCATTTCTGTCACTGGGGTTCATGTTACAGCTGTTCATTCTTTCAAAGATATGTAATAAATATTATTAAACAACCATGAGAATGATGGCTGCTATTTAAGATAGAGAATGAAAAGACTTTGCATTCTCTATTTTTAGCCCCTTAAGGAGAAGATAGCACAATTCCCACCTTAGGGAACAGTGTCCCAGGTTTTCTTTGGCATACCTAGTCTAAACTCTCTTTATCCCAATATATATATTGAATATATAAGTTAGATAATTTATAAATTATAATATATGTTAGATAATTTATTCCAGTTTTTCATTCAGGAAGTATTGCCACTGTGTTGACTGATATAAAACATAAGCTATGGATACTTGGGGGAGGAAAACCAAATCATTTCTTTCTTAGAAGAGAAAACATCAGTCTTGAATGCCTGACTCTCCTCAGACACTGAGTAGGGTTTTACATGAGAGATGTGTGTGAGGGGAAGTGGTGGGGGAAGTGTTAAACATTTTTAGGAGGTGAAACTTCTGTAGAATGGAGTGCCAGATGTAAAAGCAGAGAAGTATGAGACATTTTAGGGAATACTGAATTGAAAATTTTAGTGTAAAAAAAAAAATAGAAAGTTTGTTTAAGCTCTTTGGAGTAGAAGGTTTTCAAAGAAAGGCTGAATAAATTTGGTAATTTTGCAGTCAAAGGTAAATAATTGGAGATAGATGAACAGAGTAGTAACAGAAATGCCAAGAACAGAGGAAGAGAAGATAAAGGACAAAGGAAGAGAAGAGAACTTGAAGATCTTCTCCAAATCCCTCATTTTACTGGATACAAGTCCTGAAGAAGTAAAACAAGCTCAAAGGCCCATTAAAGTGCCTATGTTTCACATACAGCATTATTATGTGTTCATAGACTTTAGATAACTTCCTTGATAGTCTGTTTGGATATTTTTAAATGGCTCAACTATAAATTTAGGGGGAGGAGCTTACATTTTGAATGGTCTTCAAATAAAACATCCACTTTAACTTTGCATCTCACTGTGAAGCTTTTGGCCCAACTGAAAGACTGATCTACTGACATTCCTCTAAATTTGCTTCAATCATTTGGAGCACGTTTTAATAGAAAGAAGCTGCTTTTAGATTTCTGGTGCCAAAACATTTCAGGGGAAAAAATAAAGATGAGCATCCACCTCTTTTCAAAATTGCATCACTGCCACTTTATTCTTTCATTTTTATTTCAAATATTTAAACAAAAACCAAATGCCATCAGCTAATCATTATGAGAAATTTATTGTGAATACAAACAAGGCGCTGGATATTAAAATTATTAAAGTTGATGAGCAGACCTGCCTCTTTTGGGTGTGGGTGAAAATCTAGTCTTTACAGTAGTTACTACGCACCAAATTAAATGAGATACCTTTCATTCTAAAATCACACTTTTTTGTAGAAGTTTTATTTGCAGTCTTTTTTTTTAATGCTAGTATACTAGAACTGCCCTTCAGATGGACCTCTTTGAAAAAAAAATGAATGAGAAAATTGAAGAAAAATAAAACAAGAGTAGACATAATAGAGATGAAATATGGAAAGTTGATTGTTTTCAACAGTTTTTCTAAATTATTTCTCAATGCAGCAGAACACAAGAAATTAAAATAATTTTAATTTAAAATATCCTGAAATTAATTTCACTGGAATTTCATATATCTGCATATCATATAATTTCTAAAACATAAAACATTCCATCAGTGAGATTGAGGAATTAAATCATCACTTCTTAAAGTATGCGACAATTCTCAATCGCCAAATTCCTTGACTCCCTGAAATCTCAGTCGTAGCTGCCTTCTCTGTGTTTGGACAGTCTGCCGTTTACTTAGAAGAAAACGTTGACAAATTATCTTATTCCAGCCGCCAAAGTATTGAAAGAATAGAGCGGGTTAGTAGCAGTAAGCGGTTAAAGGGTGTTAAATAAACTAGCCACAGACTCGCACAGCTTAGGAATGCTGGGCGGTGTAACAAGGTTGTTAATGCCACAAGCCTGAGGTGGGCAGCAGGCAGTCGGCCAAACCCACGGCCCCGCTCCTCTGAAGGCTGCCCGCTGAACTGGGGCTGGTTTCCCTCAGCCTCCCGGGAGCCCAGGTCTTGGCAGGCGTCATCAGGAGAATTCTTCGCCCTAATTATCCGCGGAGGAAGACTCGCCTCTCCGGACACTGTTAAGCAGCACTCACCGCGGCAGCCGCCCTCACCGCGGCAGCCGCCAGATTACTTCCCTCCGCGGGTGTGGGACTCCGCTTAAGCAGCTCACACTTACAGTAGACTCTCACTGGTGAGGCTGCGAGCAGCCGAGGGAGGGGGAGCCGGGAGGAGGAGGAGGGAGAAGGGTGGTAGGCGCAGAGCGGGAGGCTGAGGAGACGCCGGAGCTCCAGACTCAGCAGGAGCGCGCTGTGGCGGTGCAGTTCCGAGCTCGCCAGCCTGGCCGCGCACACACCGCCTCTTCCCCGAGCCGCGGGAGCCTCCGGGCTCCGGGCCGCCGCTGCCGCCGGTCCCTCCCTCGTCAGTGCTCAGCCCGCAGCTCTTTCCTTCTGCTGGCGTCTTTGAACTCTCCGGATCTTTTCCTCGGCTCGCCTTGCTTGTCTTTCTTTCCCCTACCCTGTTCCCCCCCCGCCCCCCCCAACTCATCTTCCTTTTTCCTTAGCCACCCTGCTTTTTTCTCCTCTTTTTATCGAGAATTTCTTCTTAAGATGACTTGTCGTCTTCACCTTCGCCCATTTCAGCCCTGAAGACTGAAAAGGAGCTTTTATCTCCCCCTCCTCTCCCTCCAGTGGCATTTCAAAGACCTCCATCCTTAAAAGTCTATAAAGAGGCACAGAACGGGACGCGGGACCTTCTCGACACCCTCGAGTCCAGTCCCGAACTACACTGTCCGCCGTCACTAGTATTTCATTTAACCCCAGTGGAGAGGAGGGTGTGGGGCTCTGGAAGCAAACTTCAGCCGTACGAGAAGCCCCGCGGTCCCCGCAAAGGGGCGAGCCGCGGGCCCGAAGGTGAAGGAGCCTACCGGGAACGGGGAGGAACCGCGAGCCTCTCTCGCCCCCTCCGCGAGGCGAGAGCTGTGGACTGAGCGGCGCGGGACAGCGGCGGCGGAGGCGGCGAGGACAAGATGTGGGGCTCGGGGCCCCGGGGTGCGGGACGCCGGGGGCCCCCCAGCACCCCTGCGTCCCTGGCCGGCTGCTCCTCCGCACCTCGCAGGGCGCCCCTCTGGACCTGCGTTTTCCTGTGCGCCGCGCTCCGGACCCTCCTGGCCAGCCCCAGCAACGAAGGTAAAGCCGTGGGGGTGGGGACCGCTGCGACCCGGGGCGGAGGAGCGAGGCGGGGCCTGGCCGCGCGGGTCCTGGCGAGCTAGACGCGGCCGCCGCGGCCGAAATAGCACCCCTCTTTCGGAACTAACATGGGTCGTCCGCTCTCGCTAGCCTTTTCCCTCCGGTTCTCAGCCGTCTCCACGCGTATTGTTTGACTTTAGCCGCGGAGCGCTCGGCGCGGAACCTGGCTGTGGACCTAGGCTGACTGAGGGGGCTGGGAAGTTGGAAGCCAGGAGGATAGAAGGCTCCGAGACCCGCGCCGGGAGGCTGGGTGCGGCTGGGTCCCAGTTGAAGCGCGTGGGGAAGTGGCATTTCGGGCTTTAAAGAGTGGGGACTGTTTGAAGCGCAGTGACGGGGATTTCGGGAGCGGTGGGGCTTTTAGAAACCGTTATTTGGGGCTGGGGCTGGGGAACGTGGTGGGGGTGGCTGGATGCTTTTATTTTGGGGTAAAGTGCCTTCTGGGAGCTGCTATTTAGGACATCGCCAGCTGCTATTCTAGGGTGGGTGGTAAGAGCTTTTATTTCTCGCCGGAGGGGGGATGGAGAAGGACGGACAGCGCCTCACACCGTGGAGGTGTGCCGCACTTTGGGGGTCGTATGATCACCCAGACGAAATGGAAGTCTGGAAGGTGGGATGCCGCGGGAGGCGGAGGGTTCGGGGGAGGGGAGTGTCGCCGCTTGGAAGGTGATGCTGGAACCCACCGAATCGGGTCTCCCCCACGTTTCCGAAAGGGAAAAGCTCCGCTCAGAATCCTAGAGTCCCCAGCTCTCTCCCTTATTCCTTATCCCGCGCTCCGGACCGAGAAGACTGTCCCTGCCTTGCACCCGGAGAGGAGGGCCGGCACGGGAGCGGCACCTGAGCCGCGCTCCTGGCTCCCGGATCTAGGCTCAAACCGCTCCGCTCGCCGCCCTCGGCCTCCGGGTCAGCTCCGCCACATTCGCTCTTCTCCCGCGCCCGGACCGCGCAGCCCTCCAAGGTGGGGGCAGCATCTTAGATCCCATGTAGGTTACGAGAAGATGGGGTCTGGGTGGTCAGCTCCACCACGAAAACATCAAAAACCTTCCCACCTCGGCGGGAAGGTTGGGGTTTCGATTTGGAGCCCTGGGTGCCTCGAGTGAGGCACAGAACCTTAAAAATGCCCTTACATTCCTGGAGCATGGGACGCGGGACCAGAAAGATGAAGCAGCAGCGGCGGAGTCGTGTGTGTCCTCGTGACTTGCACGGGTCGTGTCTTGGCTGTAGGGGAAGGGGCTGAGCTGGTCTCGGAGCGCTGCCAGCTTCCTAGGAACCGTGTGAAAAACAGGAAGGATCAATACTCCTCTCCGCACCCCATGAGCTGTCTTTACCCTCCAAATTTGTTTTTAGAAATCTGATTTAGGGGTTATATGTAGCTCGATCTATCTGTCCATCTATCTATCTGCCTACCTACACGTCTGCTTACCTGCCTACAATACCCCATGCTTAACACAAGCAGTCTGCATTTTTAACCTCCCTGGTAAAGTTGAAAAAGTGTTTTCTGAAGTCGTGTCCTTTTTTTAGTATGTTAGAAGTCCGGAGAATTATGACAGGGTTAGGAGTCCTTTTATGAACTGTCTTACTCTATTGAAAGGGGCAACCTGGTTTGGATTTAAAGAGTGATAGTAGTATCATTTTATTCTTTCGTGTGTTCCCGTTATGTTTCTTTCTTCCTTTTTTCCCCTGGGTATTATGAGGGAAAGGGCTTATGCAGAGGTGTAAAGGAGTAGTAGCTCTTGGCTAGAGAAAGGGAAGAAATGAAGTCTCAGGGAGGGTGGCGCTAAATGGGAATAAGGGTCCAGACTACAGAGAGAAGAGGTAAAAGGAAATGGAGGGAAGCAGGGAAGTAGAATAGGTCTCCTGTGGTGTTGTAAGAAGACCTGGAGTCTTGTGGAAGGTAGACTGGCTGACATCACGGACTTAATACCCACAGGTTGTGCTGTCCTTACCTAGCGAGTGGAACAGTAAAATTTGGGCTTCAGTGAGATGAGGATTGTAGGGGTCTAACCAACAGTGAGTGGTACTTTACCAGCCAGTGTTCTGAAAACAGTAGAAATAAAAGCATGTCTGTTGTTTGGGGCACATTTTGTAACTACACTATTTTACATAATTAGAAATAAAATGTTACAATTTTACATGTACATATATATGTGTATGTATTTGTATATTTCATCTGCTTCATCCCTTCTCTGCCCAACAGTTTTCTGTTAGTGTTATGCCAGACTTCTTATTAATATGTTCTTTTTGTTTCTCCATGATACTGCTAGTCTAATCAAAGAACAAGAATATAAGATATTTATAACAGCAATTTATTTATTTAAAGATTCAGATTGGAGTTTTCAAGTTTGCCTTTGATTGTTTTTGAAGGAACTTTGAAAGAAAGATTTTATGTATGCACTAACGCTTTTAAAAACTTGTTCTGTACTTTGCTTTCTGCAACCTATAGATGCTTTGTGACTTCTCAGACTGTAGTGTATCTATCCATTATATATGTGTATGTTATTAATGCTCCCGTTATGCGATGAAAAGAAATCAAGTCAGGTAGAAATAAATGGAAGTTTACTTTTATAATTGGTACTCAGTCATGTTTAATATTTAAGTTTGGTTGACATAAATAAACAAAATTGAACAAAAAAAGTCAAATTTATATCTAGAATCTTGGACTGATATGAAATAAATGTTAAAATACACTGGGTAATAGAAATAAGAGGAAAATTTACCCTTTAGCCTGAACTCTATGATAGGGTAAATATATCTTTAGTTGTCTTACTACACATTTTAGGCATGAATACATATGGAAGAAGCCTTTGAGCTACAGTATAACACACACGACTTTTATTGTAGAATAATGCAGAGGCATATAAAAGGCAAAACATTTCTCTAAGATTGATCAGGCAGGACAAATATTAGCAAGTGTATCAACAAGTGAAAAATTTAATAGATTTAGTAAGTAAAGGAAGCGTGTCCACTGTTATGAATATTAGAGGTGGCCCTGAACTTATTCAGTAACTGCCACTTTTTGCTGTTGAGAGATATATTTGTAAACAAGCATTATTTGACAAGTGCTTTTCGCAGCAGGGATTCTTGGCCAATTACTGCTGAACAGCTCTGCATTGAAAATGATTCACCCGCAGTGAATCAAGCTTGATTCATTGAAGCTACAGTTAGTAATGTCCCAGTAAAGTGCTTCTGACAGTTGTCAGCAGTTTGTATTTGAAAAGTCCAGTTTCTTGTCTCTGAATGTTTTGTATGTTTGAGGAAGTGGGATGGAGGGACTCTGAGGGAGAAAAAAAAAAAAAACACCACATGAGGGGAAAAATTGAGGAGGGGTGCTGAACTGTTTGAAAAACAGTCATAAAATTGTAGATGCTTTCAGTGGAAATAAAGAAAAGGAAGAAAGTTTGTTTTAGGGTTTTTTCTTGGTTTATAATAGGACCAGGCCCATAAAACGATTGGACGACATAATAGATTTGTAAAACTAAATGGCTTTGTTGTGTGGCCTTGTCATCCGGTTGTAATTCATTTCCTTTTAGATAAAGAGGCAGGACCCCACAGAAAAACGACAGTAAAATTATTCCCTCACCAGGATGCTACTGAAGGAAAAAAGAGCCATTACCCCTGTTTGAATCGTAGATTGTTGGAACTAGGAAGGCACCGTGTAGAGTTTTGGCTTTTTGCTTTATAAACCTTGAATAGGGAGCAGAAGGTTGGGTCTTGAAATTTTAAGCCTTTTTTTGAGGTAGACAAAGATCTTCTTGGGTGTCAGGGTGACATGTAAGAGGATTTCATATCCTCATATAAGGCGGGGAAAAGGTTGAACAATTTCTGCATTTCTAATGGTTGCTCTCCTTTGATTGAAACTATTTTTATTAAAATATTGTCATTTGTAAATATTATTAGTTCTTTAGCTAAGTCCACATAGGATATAGATAGTATGGGAAGAGGATTCTTTTTTTTTTTTTAATGCTTAGAAATGTGTTAGTTGCCATTATTTTATATTATTAACATTCTGCTTTACAAAATGTGATCCTTTGGCGTTTTCTACATGAAATATCAAAATGAGATGATATAGCTATTTATAGACAAAACAATCCCAAAACATTTAATTAAACATTAGACTTTATTCATTGTTGCTACTGCAGAGAAAATGTCAGTTCTTTAGTTATTTTCACTACAGTTTTGTTGATTGACTTGACCACTTAAATCTCCTTTGTTTGGTGTGCTTTTTTTAGGTATTTTCTTGAGTGACCAATTTATTTCTCTTTCATTTAGAAGAAACCTTTTTACCTTTGACTATAAAAATAGGATATGATGTACATGATTAACGATAACAAAACATGATTAACATGATAACATGATTAACAAAAATAACGATAGTTATTTTACCTTTTATGAGTCAAATGTTCTTTTTCAAAAAATATGTTCTTATTATCTTAAAGAAAAAACTGTTGTAAAAATTGATTCTTTATGCTTTATTTTTTCAAATTAAATTAGCAGATATATTTTATTTTATTAAAGAATAACTTAAACTTAAGTTAGCAAAGGTATGTAATCATTCAAAGATGATTATGATATTTTTAACAATCTTAAAATAACTTTTACTATAGTTTTCACGAAGCAACAAAATTAACTGAAGTTCCAATATTCAGCCTTGCTTGTAAATCATTAAAAATTGATTGCAGTCTTTGTCCTTTTGTTTTCTTTCCAGAAACAGTGATATTAACTATAAAAGCAGTATGAGAAATGTAAATTGTTACAATAGAGATTCAGTGATTCTTGCTGTTCTAGTATCTCTGGCGGGTAGGTGTTTATAGAGAGTAGTTCCTACTGTTATGTTTTACTGGGTAAATGCATATTTAGTTATTTAATCAAAATGTATATAATCAGTTGGATTGGTAGTGATTTCTTCAAAGGTGTTATCCTAATCTATTGTATGCATAAACACTCCTAATGGTATTTTTAATTGACACTAAAAAATGTATCATATATTCTATCACAGACTAAATGGTACACTTACGTTTCTATAAATGTTTACAAAGGTTGCTTAAAAAATAATTTTATTTTTTAAAAATAAATAGATTTAATAAATAAGTAAATAAATAGATTTAAAGGTTCATATTTTTACAAAAAGTTTAACAAAATGTAACTTTCAAATAATAAACCAAATAAATTTATTCAGTAAGATATATTTAATATAAGAATGAATAACTGGAGATTCTCTGATCTGTTCATAACACTTTTGAAAGTATTATTATATAGGAATTAGAAAACTGGAAGGTTGGATAGTTATTCACTGTGAAAATCTTAACTGAATTGTTAGTTCTACTGAAAATGTTTAAATCAAAATATAAATGACCCATTTTTAAGTATTTGTTTTTTAACTTCCAAAATAGCATGAATACTTAGGGGGTCTCCCTTTATCATATGTTCACTTTTCCTGTTTTAGGTTCTGACTCTCTAGACGTTTGTTTGTTCAGAGTTAGTGAAATAGGTTTTAAAGTGTTTGAACAAGAAAAAAATTGACTTTTGAATAAGAAAAATGATTTAAGAATTTTAAATCCAAATTTTGGACAACAGCTCATTTTTTTATAATATATTTTGGTAACATAGACAAGGTGTTGTAACAGAGAACTTTTCACAAAAATAGTACGGTCTGATGTCATAAATTGTACTAGAAATAGCTATTTATAGATCAAACTACAAACAGTGGTACAGGTATTCCTGAGTATTAAAATTCAGTTGGAATTTACATTTTTCTTTTGACACTGGAGTTTCAGGTGTATAGGTTTTGTTCATTTCCCTCATTCTAATCACATAAAATAAGCAAAGGCTTTAATTTAAAGTTCATATTAAAACAACAGTAGAAAACACTTAATTGAATGATTTAAAACGTAATTCTAGTCAACGAATTTCATGAGAAATAGAGATTTTAAAATTCCCTTTAACTTACTTCATTATCATCTTAAAAATTTCTTAGCTTGTATAATGTTATTGTAAAGCAAAAAGTAAATAAAAAGAAACACTGCAAGGTACATAAGAACTGTCTGGTGAAACGTGGGGATTTATGATCTTTCATTTTTTTCCCCAAAGTTCAAGTTTGTCGTCTAGTATCTCTAATGAGAATTCCATGTGTTGCAAAACTGTAATTTAGTAAGTGCACTACTTGGAGTTTTTGAAAACTCGGTGGCTTAGCATGATGAGTTTTATTACCAGCTGCCATTTTTTGTTGGTATAATTTTTAATGATTTTTTTAATCTTTAGCAACTTAAAGAAAACATAAAGAGACCTTTCTGTCATTTAAAACATGCTCAAAAATCCTTTTTAAAAATGTGTGTGACTTTTGTTTTTAGGATCTCATTGACAAGCTTTATTCTAGGTTGTTTTTCCTGTAGATTCCATAACCTTTAGTCTCTGGTCAGTTTGTGTGGTACTTTAATAATATCATCTAAACTATTTCTTAAACTCTTGGAATATACAAAACTTCATTGATCAGAAGTTGACCCTCAGTCATGCATTCCAGTGATTCAATGTTCATGGCTTTATTGCTATACATTTATCAAGCAGAGTGCAGATACTTGGCCTGATGATTGTGGTTTGTGCACATGGACTACTTATGGGGTATGTGTTAAGATTGTGGTGAAGCTTTTCAAAAGAAAGGGTAGGGAGGGATGTCAAGATGGTATCACTATGAGCTTGATATTAATAAAAGTACTTGGGTTTTATTTTTTATAACACTAAAAAATACCATAATTGCATGCAAACACACACACAGACAGACAAATATACATTCTATTTTGACATTTGCTTTACTGACTCTGAATATATAAACCCCAGCCTCATGGAAAAAAGAAATAACTTTGGTTCATTTTATTTCATTCATTTAGTTCTGTTTCTTTTATTTCTCTGTAAGTTCCACAGTTTTGTTGAGTCATGCCAAATACTTGTGGCATTAAACACCCCACAGATGAAATAATTGGGATTAAAGTGTTTGTGATGATTCTAATTCTGTTACAGTTGCTGGACTATTGCCCAGGCTGTCTTCTTCATCCATCACACACATCTTTGGTTCTAACTAACTGGGCTCCTAACTTTGTTAAGTAAATGATCTTGTTAAAAAAAAAAAAAGAAATCAAAGAGCCAAAACCAGAGGGTTGAAATGTTTTGCATATGCTTTGTGAGAAAATGTTCCTACTTGGAAACATGTTTCCGGCTAAGTATTGGAAGATTTAGAGAAAATACAGTCTGTTCTTTTACTCAGAGATGGGTAGTGTCTTTTATCTTCTATGATAATTTCACACTCTTTTCATCTGTCACATCTCCTTTTTCCCTTTCCCACTCTGTTTCTCTTTCTTTATCTCATTTTCCTCCTTTCTTTTTTTCTCTCTCCCTCTTTCCTTCCCTCCTCCCCTGTCAGATACTCCATTTATGCAAAGTCAGAGCAAAATAAGGGAGTATTAGCTCATCTGTGCCTGTGAGTTCCAATACCTCCAAGGAAGTAGGGGTGATCAGACAATATAGTCTTCTGTTAAATAAATCATGGGACACAGTCGTTAATGTTAAAGAGTAGATTGTAGCAAACCAAGTTGTGTATTTTTTACAGGACTCTTAAGTCAGAAGTACAGTAGTTAAGGGTATCGGTCAGTTTTGTGCTACTGCTACAGTCTATAAGGTTGCAAAGAGTTGGACATGTTCTTTGGAAGGAATGATGCTAAAGCTGAAACTCCAGTACTCTGGCCCCTCAGGAGAAGAGTTGACTAATTGGAAAGGACTCTGATGCTGGGAGGGATTGGGGGCAGGAGGAAAAGGGGACGACCGAGGATGAGATGGCTGAATGACATCACCAACTCGATGGACGTGAGTCTGAGTGAACTCCAGGAGTTGGTGATGGACAGGGAGGCCTGGCGTGCTGCGATTCATGGGGTCACAAAGAGTTGGACACGACTGAGCGACTGAACTGAACTGAAGCAACTAACACACACACACACAGCTCAATTAATTATTTTGCACTGACTGCCTCTTCCTGTTCAAAAATGCTTGTTAATGTCTTTTCTGTGGAAAGACAAACTCAGCAGGTAGACCGGGCTGGCACCAGTTCAGCACAGCAGTCCACAGCAGGCCCTCTCTGTGAGCCAAGCTGTAGCTTTTACCCAGAGCCCTGGCCTGTGTGCTGACTGGACAGGTGGGCCCACTGGTCCATTTTTTGGAAGATGACAGAGATCTTGCTTCTCTCTACACCCTAGGCAGTGTATTGAGGCTCCTAAAGGAGGAACAACCAGCCTTCTGAGAAAAGTGGAAAATACTTGGGAACTGCTATGTGTGAAGGATTTTAAACATCATATTTGATTTTTCTGGAAGTAGGGGTGGAAGTAGAAACAAAAGAACCATTTAATATTGCAGGTTTGCAGTCACCTTTTTTTATTTATTCATTTTATTCAAGCCTGAAAAATGAAGCAGGGAAAGGATTAAATGGCATGGACTTAAAGAAAAATAAATGAAAAGATAAAACAAAACCAAACTTCTGGCTTTGAAATCCAAAAAGAAACTAGTTTTGTTTTGGGATTTTGTTTTTTGTATTTTGTTGGTTGCTTTTTTTTTTTTTTTAAATCTCCATCATTTCCCGTCTGAATTCTATGGACAGTTATTTTCTTCTTCTTCTTCTTCTTTTTTAGTCTCAGTTCATTAATCTACAGTATGGTACTGCTTCACATAATTGTTGTGGAGAATAGACAGACAGAGATAATTTTCTAATTGGTGAGCAGTACACATGTGCAAGTTGTGGGAATGTGGCTGGTTAGAATGCTGCAGAGTCCATATATGTTAATGCTTTTCTTGCCAGGAAAGCGGTAGAATATAGGGAACATCTAGAGCAGCAGTTTAATGGATTTAAGTTTATACTGTATGAGGAATCATCCTTAAGGAAAGGAGTACAAAAAATGTTAGTTCTGCAAATGTAGCAGAAATATGGACTTAATGAATACTTTGCTGGTCTCAGTGACATGGAAGTGACCCATGTCATTGAGGGCCCTGTAACTTAATTTTAATGAACTTTGGAGTAACTACTTCTCACCAGGTAGTACAAAATTGGAACATGTGAAGACCATGAAACAAGCCCTACTATGTGTGAGTGTTCTTGAATCATCCATGTCAGATTCCACATACTAAAAATTAAATGTTAACACTTAATTTTCACTTGTGAAAATAATGTGCAGAGTATGTATGTTGCCTAGTAAAATTCCTAGAGCAAAACAGGTATACAACAAATGTTAATCCCTTTGGTTTCCCCACTCCTAAATGTGAGCTATTTGAGATAAGTTTCCAGAATCTCAGATTAGTGTCTTCCTTGCATTGGAATGGAATCTGGGACAGGAAAACAATCTAGTAAAAGGAACTGCATATGCAGATTTTCCATAGATCTAAAAATCGGTCACATGATGTCCTAATTTTCAGCTGGTTTGCTAATTATGTAATATTGAATACTGGGATTTGGTTAGGAAGCAAAGCAAAAATCATCAGTTCAGAGATCATGGTTGTAAATGTTGCCTTTTACCTGATTATTCCTCAAGGAGAGGTCAGATTTTTTTTTTTTTTTTTACATTTCTTCTTTTTAAAATTTTGAACTTACTTATTTTTAATTGAAGGATAAATGCTTTACAGAATTGTGTTAGTTTCTGCCAAACATCAACATGTTTCTTACTAGCCACGGATGTATCAAGAGATATCTTCAAATGTTTAGATATTTACTACTAGCATAAAAAGTTATAGTATTTAATATAATATATAATGTATGTTTTAAGTGACCTTTAGGATGCTATGCAAGTGGATAATTGAGAGACTTAAATACTTAAAAGTTTCCTGAAACATGTCTGACACTATAGTTTGCCACCTCTATTTTGGTTTGAAATATATAATTTTCTGATCTGTTTGATTATACTCAGAGTTTAAAATACTACTTGAAAACACTACCTTTCACATATTCATAAAGGTTTTACTACAATTCTGTGAAGACTTATCTTTTTTATATAGGTAACATGAGCAGATATAAGAAAGTTTAGGATGCATTTTGGAAAGTTTAGGATGTATTTTGATCTCCTTATGAAAAGTATATGTGTATCTGCATGCATGAGTACACCCACCTATATAAAATAATTATAGTTAACATTATTGGTATACCACATACCAAACATTGTTTAAGTGGTTTATGTGAATTCTGATTTATTTTCCTCATGACAAGCCTAGTAAATATGTATTTTAATATTATTATTATTCCTATTGTACACATGAGGAAACTGAAACAGAGAACAGTTAAATAACTTGCCCAAGGTTACAAATCCAAAAGTGGTAGAAAGAGATGCAGTAGAAAGAGAAAGAGACGTGAGTTCGATCCCTGGGTGGGGAAGATCCCTTGGAGGAGAGCGAGGCAACCCACTCCAGTATTCTTGCCTGGAGAATCCCATGGACAGAGGTGCCTGGTGTCACAGAGTTGGACACAACTGAAGTGACTTAGCATGCTGGAAATCTGCATTCAAACCCAGACAGTCCAACTCCAGTTCTGCTCTTGTTGACTCCCCTTAAAAAGGGGAGTCTATTGATGATACCCAGTGACTCTTGCCCTCACCATCCAAATAATGGCCCATATCACAGACAGTGGGAAGTAGAGTAAAGGTTCATACAAAAATTCACATGGAGTCCTGAGGCTGTTTGTTCACATGTTCAGTCATCCTTCTAATTCCACCCCCTGCCGCCCCACTAAATACTTGATCTTGTCATCAGACTCTTAAGCACTGATTGACCCCGATGTTGACATCTCCTCTCCATTGCCCACTAGCACAAGGGAAAGATCCCTTCCTCCACATTGAGTGAGTGAGTGAAGTTGCTCAGTCGTGTCCGACTCTTTGCGACCCCATGGACTGTAGCGTACCAGGCTCCTCCCTCCATGGGATTCTCCAGGCAAGAGTACTGGAATGGGTTGCCATTTCCTTCTCCAGGCGATCTTCCCAACCCAGGGATTGAACCAGGGTCTCCCGCATTCCAGGCAGACACTTTAACCTCTGAGCTACCAGGGACTCTTTTTTATTTTAGGCCACGTATTTTTTAGTTTTTAAATTTTTTTCTCTTACTTCCTTGTGTAAGCAGCCCAATTCTCAAACCCCAGACCAGGCTGCACTTTAGACCTAACTCTGTATACCTGTAATCCCATTCAGAAACTCTCCCGACAGCTTTTTTCCCTCCTTGTATACATAGCAATATTAAATATTTTATAATTAGTTTTCTATAGTTTATGTTATTAAAATGCTTTATAGTTCACAAAATGTGTTAACCTACCTCATTCCATGAGAATCTCATAAAAAATCCTGTAGGATAGGTTAGATAAATCATTCCTATAAACAAAGGAACTGAAACAAGATAATTTGATCTAGTAAAAAATTAGAACCAATTTAAAAGCCAAAGTCTCATAACTGCAGAATTCAGCATTCCACTTTAAGAGGGAGTGGGGCAGGCTGGTTTAAGAGTTCACTTTCATCAAGAGGCTTTTTAGTTCCTCTTCTTCAATTTCTGCCATAAAGGTGGTGTCATCTGCATATCTGAGGTTATTGATATTTCTCCCGGCAGTCTTGATTCCAGTTTGTGCTTCATCCAGCCCAGTGTTTCCCATGATGTACTCTGCATATAAGTTAAATAAGCAGGGGGACAATATATGGCCTTGACGTACTCCTTTTCCTATTTGGAACCAGTCTGTTGTTCCATGTCCTGTTCTAACTGTTGCTTCCTGACCTGCATATAGGTTTCTCAAGAGGAAGATCAGGTGCTCTGATATTCCCATCTCTTTCAGAATTTTCCACAGTTTATTGTGATCCACACAGTCAAAAGCTTTGGCATATTCAATAAAGCAGAAGTAGATGTTTTTCTGGAACTCTCTTGCTTTTTCCATGATCCAGTGGATGTTGGCAATTTGATCTCTGGTTCCTCTGCCTTTTCTAAAACCAACTTGAACATCTAGAAGTTCATGGTTCACGTATTGCTGAAGCCTGGCTTGGAAAATTTTGAGCATTACTTGAGATGAGTGCAGTTGTGCTCTATGTTAGTTAGTACTGTCTAATATTTATTGTAAATGGAAATACCACAAGAGAAGCACTTGATTTTAGCTCAGTTACTCTAGCAGCCCTTATTTACTCCTTGGGTAAAGCCTTCAGCATCTCTTCAGTGTCCTCAGGATAAAATCTAAAGTCCTTGAGCCTGAGTTCACAGCTCTCAGTAACTTGTTCCTGGCCCACCTCTCCTGGCACTTCGTCCAAGTCCTTGCACTCCAGGCTCCTTTGGGGGAGCCAGGCTCTCAGTGCAGTTGGGTTCTGGGTGCCCAGTAGGAAACATTTCCTTCCCCAACCTAGGTAACCTTGGTCTTTATGCCTAATTGTAAATTATAAAGCGTTCTTTATAACAAACCCTGGGTCAGGAAGATCACCTGGACAAGGACATGGCAACCTACTTGAATATTCTTGCCTGGGAAAACCCATGGACAGAGAAGCCTGGGGGTCTGCAGTCCAAGGGGTCTCAAAGAGTATGACAGGACTGAGCAAGTAACACTTCACACTTTCACACAGGAAATAACTAGGATATTTCCAGTGGTCACTATCTCTTTATGTTGTAACCAACGACTGTTTTTCACCCTCTTTCTTATGACAAATTTTTAGAATTACTATGACGAGCCACAGTCAACCAACATAAAAACAACTTTTTCAGCTTTAAGAATGACTTATCTTACCTTTAGAAAAATGGTTAATGTAAAACATCTGTTTCTTAATCATTTAAATTTTTGGGGAGGGCATGAAATTTACTGTCATTTGTTTTAGAGTTCTGGATAATTTAAACTGTCACTTTATGAAGCACTTTAGATTTTCAACTTGGTAGGAATTCTTAAGATTGCAGGGAAAGGAGTAGTAAAATGCATACCATCAACTATGTGAACTGAATAACTTTAAAAATAGATTTATAAGTATAGCTTAGTTAATGTTTAGTTAGTGTGTCTAATTGTAACCAGGGTCTATTTAGGATATTTAATTGTCTATCCCCCTTGAACATTTTTTTTATTTACTCTAAAAATTCTAATTAATATATCAGAAGTGTCGATGGGTTAATATTGTATTCTACTGAGCTATGAATTCTTTGAACTGAATTTTTCTTCTAGATGGTAGGAATAATAATAACTGCTCTGAAAACTATTACCACATAATCTCCTTTAATTCTCACAACAACCCCATGAGTTGGCAGTTATTATTTCAGTTTACTGTGAGATTGGGTTGGGAAGAAATTAAGTAAATTGTCTTGGGTCCTACAACAAATAAATTGATAGGAAATAAATCAAGTGTGTTTGATGTGGAAGCTCTTAGTTGCACCCACAATCTAGAGATTCTGTTTAGTTCAGTTCAGTTCAGTCACTAAGTCGTGTCTGACTCTTTGAGACCCCATGGACTGCAGCATGCCAATCCTCCCTGTCCATCACCAACTCCCGCGATTTACTCTAACTCATGTCCATTATCAGTGATGCCATCCAAACGTCATCCTCTGTCGGCCCCTTTTCCTCCTGCCTTCAACCTTTCTCAGCATCAGGGTCTTTTCCAATGAGTCAGTTCTTCACATCAGGTGGCCAAAGTATTGGAGTTTCAGCTTCAGCATCAGTCCTTCCAATGAGTATTCAGGATTGATTTCCTTTAGGATAGACTGTTTGGATCTCCTTGCAGTCCAAGAAACTCTCAAGAGTTTTCTCCAACACTACAGTTCAAAAGCAACGATTCTTCGGTGCTCAGCTTTCTTTATAGTCCAACTCTCGTATCCATACATGACTACTGGAAAAATCATAGCTTTGACTAGATGGACCTTTGTTGGCAAAGTAATGTCTCTGCTTTTTAATATGCTGTCTATGTTGGTCATAACTTTTCTTCCAAGGAGGAAGCGTCTTTAAATTTCATGGCTGCTGTCACTATCTACAATTATTTTGGAGCCCCCCGAAATAAAGTCTGTCACTGTTCCCACTGTTTCCCCATCTATTTGCCATGAAGCGATGGTACCATATGCCATGATCTTAGTTTTCTGAATGTTGAGCTTTAAGCCAACTTTTTCATTCTTTTCACTTTCATCAAGAAGGTGTTTAGTTCTTCTTTTTCTGCCATAAGGGTAGTGTCATCTGCATATCTGAGGTTATTAATATTTCTCCCAGCGATCTTGATCCAGCTGTACTTCATCCAGACCAGTGTTTCTCATGATTACTGTGCCTATAAGTTAAATAAACAGGGTGACAAAAAAGCCTTGACATACTCCTTTTCCTATTTGGATCCAGTCTGTTGTTCCATGTCCAGTTCTAATTGTTGCTTCCTGACCTGCATACAGATTTCTCAAGAGGCAGGTAAGGTGGTCTGGTATTCCTATCTCTTTAAGAATTTCCCACAGTTTGTTGTAGTCCATGCAGTCAAAGGCTTTGGCATAGTCAATAAAGCAGAAGTAGATGTCATTCTGGAACTCTCTTGCTTTTTCGATGCGCCAACGGATGTTGGAAATTTGATCTCTGGTTTCTCTGCCTTTTCTAAATCCAGCTTGAACATCTGGAATTTCAAGGTTCACATACTGTTGAAGTCTGGCTTGGAGAATTTTGAGCATTACTTTACTAGTGTTTGAGATGAGTGCAATTGTGCAGTAGTTTGAGCATTCTTTGGCATTGCCTTTCTTTGGAATTGGAATGAAAACTGACCTTTTCCAGTCCTGTGGCCACTGCTGAGTTTTCCAAATGTGCTGGCATGTTGAGTGCAGTGCTTTCTCAGCATCATCTTTTAGGATTTGAAATAGCTCAACTGGAATTCCATCACCTCCAGTAGCTTTGTTCCTAGTTCCTACAGCCCACTTGACTTGGCATTCCATGATGTCTGGCTCTAGATTTGTGATCACACCATCGTGATTATCTGGGTCATTAAGATCTTTTTTGTGCAGTTCTTCTGTGTATTCTTGCCACCTCTTCCTAATATCTTCTGCTTCTGTTAGGTCCACACCATTTCTGACCTTGATTGTGCCCCTCTTTGCATGAAATGTTCTCTTGGTATCTCTCATTTTCCTGAAGAGATATCTAGACTTTCCCATTCTGTTGTTTTCCTCTATTTCTTTGCATTGATCGCTGAGGAAGTCTCTCTTATCTCTTCTTGCTATTCTTTGGAACTCTGCATTATGATGCTTGTATCTTTCCTTTTCTCCTTTGCCTTTTGCTTCTCTTCTATTCACAGCTATTTGTAAGCCCTCCTCAGACAACCATTTTGCCCTTTTGCATTACTTTTCCTTTGTGGTGGTCTTGATCCCTGCCTCCTGTACAATGTCATGAACCTCTGACCATAGTTCTTCAGGCACTCTGTCTATCAGATCTAATCCCTTGAATCTATTTGTTACTTCCACTGTATAATCGTAAGGGATTGACTTAGTTCATACCTGAATGATCTAGTGATTTTCTCTACTTTCTTCAATTTAAGTCTGAATTTGTCAATAAGAAGTTCATGGTCCATGCCACAGTCAGTTCCTGGTCTTGTTTTTGCTGACTGTGTAGAATTTCTCCATCTTTGGCTGCAAAAAAATATAATCAATCTGATTTCGGTATTGACCATCTAGTGATGTTCATGTGTAGAGTCTTATCTTACATATATTTAGCTAAATATGCCTAAATACTGCAATTTGTATTTTTATGCATACCATCATTCAAGGAAGGGATCATATTTTAGTACAAAACTACAAGTTTATAAAAAATCAATTAATGTAAGAATAATATGAGCAAAGTATATGGAGACATGGAAAACTTACATCAAGAAAATCTCAATATTGTCAATGCTAAAGCAGTTAAATAGAAAACAAACATGTTTTAAGGTATGGCGGTTTCATTTTCTGGCAGAAAATGTATCATTTCATCAGGAAAAAGCAGTTTTTTTTCCTGACTCTGGATTTTGAGAGAAGCTGGTCACAGTGTTGTTTATGTTTGGGGTATTGAACAATTCCATGAACAATAATTCTTAAAAATTTTCAAAATACCTGAAACTGATTTTCATCTAATAGGTTCTTATGTAAGTCATTGTTGAAACCCAAGGGCAAAATATTGAAAGTGATTTTCAAATTTCTTTTTTTTTAATAGCTGCAGAATTTCTCATTCAAAAGAAGTAATTGTGGAAGCCCAATACATGAAGCAGATAACAACAGAGTTGTCGGGTTTCCTGACTCTGTTTTTAGCTCTTCGCTCCCTTCATCTGCTTGTGCCTCTGAGACATCTCTTTAGAACCACAGGAGCCATTGTGGGCTCACTGTGAAAACCACTGTGTTAAAATAAAAAAGAATGTTGTATATAAGATCAGTGTGCTGTGATTCTGACTTACAGCTTTCTAACAATCTTTCTAAAAAAATAAGTTATAATGTCTGCTTTGAACCAATGGTTCCTAACCCAGAGGCACTCATTGGAGCCAACCTCAAAACATGGTTAAATATGTCATGCCTGGAACCTCCTATGCTCACTAAATCAAACTTCATTAAAGCAAATCCTGTGGAAATCTGGATGTTTAGAACATGAGAATTTATATATATGAATTTTAGAATATATGTATATATATATACTTCAGAAAATGCTATATAATTGGTTTCTATTATTAATCTCTAAAAGGAACATATGAAAATATGCTCAGACTAAAGGTCATTATATTATTATCAGATAACACTGTCTACAATAAGGACATGTGAAATGTTAGAGAATTGACATAGTAAATATCAAAGTTGAAAATTATTCTAACTGTGGTTTGGCACAAAGTCAGTGATAGAACCATTGATATCAGAACTAATCCCCAAACTGTATACTTTGATTAATATTTCCCCTTTACATTCCTAAATAATATTGCCTTCCTTTTGAATGTGTTCATATAAATCCCTGAATGCCAAATGTTAATTCTGATGATTAAACCATAAGAGAGTCTGAATTGCAGGATACAGCAGGATTATTTCATAGGTAGTATAAATTCAAGCTAGTGTCTATCCTCAGGGCTAAGCAACTGGAAGGTTGAATAATCAGCAAGATACTTCCTGTTTTATGCACTGATGTAACCCCAAGTAAAAAGTTAAGTGAAAGTTTTGGTCATACCTGACTATTTGCATCCCCATGGACTGTAGCCAGCCAGGCTCCTCTGTCCATGCGATTCTCCAGGCAAGAATACTAAATTGGGTAGCCATTCACTTTTGTGGAAGATCTTCCCAATCCAAGGATCAAACCTGGGTCTCTTGAATTGCAGGCAGATTCTTTACCATCTGAGCCTCAAGGGAAGTATCCCCAAGGATGAGAACATTTCTTAGTACTTACATAGATGCTTAATAATATTTGTGAAAAAATGAATGCTCATTCATTTCAGCTGTCCATAGAACTTGTATAGAAGTTAAAGCAGTGAACTAGACTTCTTCCTATTTATATATTATTTGCATTACATATAATTAGGTTGAAAATAATAAATCTCTTCAACAGTGACTTAAAATTTAGAGGGTTAAAAAATGTTTGAGGAAGAGGTTTCAGGGTAGATGTCTGGTGTTTGGGTTCAGTGGCTTAATGATATCAGGATAGGAATCATTATGTCTTTTTTCACTTTACTAACAAACATATTGCCTCATGGTTGACAGAAGGTCGGTGCACCTCCAAGCATCACATCCAGTTCAGAACAAGAGGAAGTGAAAGAGAAGAGTCAAGAATCATCTCAGCTGCACTATTCCTTCAGCTAAGACAACAAAACTTTTCCAAAAACTGACAAGAGAAATTTCAGACCTATGTAACAAGGCCCCACATTTCAGTGGAGGCTAAGATTATAGAAACATGAGGACTGTTATTTGCTAAGGCCAGTCATGACCCATTTTCTGGTGGACATATTACCACTCCAAACACAAGTGGGATTCTAATACCAGGGAAGGAGAAAGGATGTGAGTAATTAATGGGCATAAAATAACATCTGATAAAATACTTTTATCTTATTTTATTTTAGTTATCTTTTTCTTTTTTATATACACATTGTAAAAGGAGAAGTAGTCAACTACTAGGGTTATATTTTGACGAAAAATACATTTTAGGCACCAGATTAACTAGACAAGAATTATTGCTACTAGATCATCAATCTTAGTACTTGTAAAGGTACATAATTTATTGTATTTTTAAGAAATTATTTAAAATTGCTTTCCTGCTGTAATAAGTCTTGCTAGTTATTTTGAAATTGATAACTAAAGCTGGATACTAAAATGTTTATGTTAAGCCACCTAAAATTATTGGACACAATATTTGCTTTGCTTCTTTCTGTATTGCTTTATATTTTGACTTGTTTTTGAAAACAGATTATTATCCAAGGGTTTATTGTAATATATAAATATATATATATATGTATTATTTTCATTTTAGATAACAAAATTTTATTGTGTAGGGTTTACATCAGAATTCAGTTTTAACCAAGCCACGAGACTGACAGGGGGATAATGACTCAAGTTGCCAGCAAAAATTCGAGCCGCTTTTCATTTCACAATAAGACTGTTGGGCCATAGAATTGTTTGTGAATTTTTGAAATGCCATCATCACCTTAAAATTCAGACTGAATTTATGCAGATTTCTCTCTGTTTTAAGACATGTTCAGATCTAATCATCTTATCCTACCCTGAAGGCTAGAAAGCTAATTATTATATAGATTGTTTTGCAGTTTGGTATACTTTAGTCAAACATTAGGAGTAATTAGGGACTGGGGTAAGGATTCATTCCAAATGAGTCAGCTTTGCATACATTTTCCATTTTATGTATGCTTTTTAATATTTAATAAAAAGGTATATTTTGACAAACTTATACCCTGTTTTGTCCCAATGGCATGCTTAAAGCATAATGAATAATAAAATAAAAATTAAGAAGACAGGATTCATCTTACCCTTTTGCTTTCCAAGATCTTACACCTTGTTTGTGGTAATTTGATACTAAATTGTGATTTTTCCAGGAAAACTAATGTCTGCTGTTTATGCTAATAGATCTGAGGATTTCTATCTTATATACAGTGCCACTAGAGCATTATGAGAGATGCTGGTTTCTGTAACATGTTATTAAAAATTCATTGATTTAGTAAAAGTCATTGAATATATAGAAATTAAGAATTTCAAAAGAGGGAACTTTTGAACTCAGTAAGTCAGATATTGGGGTAGATGTGATCAGAAGTAAGAAAAAGAGCTCTGGAGTTAGATAGATTTAGATTCTGGTCATCATCTGATTACAGTGCAGGAGACACCAGAGACATAGGAGGTGTGACTTCTATCCCTGGGTCGGGAAGATCCTCTGGAGGAGGAAATGGCAACCACTCCAGTGACCTTAGACCCCTGCCCTGTTTAGCTTTCCTCAACTTCAGTTTCCTTATTTGTAAAGTGGGGAAAATAGCATACCAAGGGATCATTATTAGGGGTAAGTAATACAATGATTATTAATTACAGAAACTTATAATTTTATTAGTATTAGTCACTGATATTACAACTATGAGAGTTGAAACCCTGAAAGTAAAATCACTTCTACAAGCTCACAGAGTTGCAAACCAAAACCATAGGACTGATGAGTATTCTCTGTGCAGTGAACCATTCTCAAAGTGAATTTGAATGTGTGGGTTTATTTCAAATGTTGAAGATTCTTAAAATAGATTCACCTCTTTTCATTTTGTTCTTTTTGCCTCTTTCTGTTCATTTTGTTTCAAAATATTTTTCATCATCATAAACAAAGAAGTTTTAGCCACTGTTCTTTGAAAACTAAGCAGTAGTACAGTCATACTATGAAGCATACAACCCTGAAGAAGAAGAAATCAATCAGAAACACACACTAAAGGTTTTAAATTGTTAATATACTCTAAAATGATAAACTCAGGGAAATGGCAAAGAGGGATTGAAAGTTCATATCCATAAGTTAGTCCATACAGAGTGTTTAGGCAAAGGTAACTCTGAAATCCACTGACAGCAAAATTATGACTAATGAACAGTCTGCTCCCTTCACAGGATACACAGCATGAAAAGAGGAAAACCATATGGTTTTCAGTGGCTACCTTGTCAGGTGCAGTAACCAAACTTGTCTAATTTTACATATTGCTTTTATTCTAAAAATTAAACTCAAACTAGATGACATAACAGGCTTGGAATCTGTCATAATGCAGAATACACTCACTTAATTCCATTCTAAATGTATGTAAATAATATACGAAGCTCTTTCTTATTGCTCATAGTCAACAATGAGTTAATAAGATTTAGAAAGACAAAAAAACATCTTCTTTGATATCAATTGAAAGATAATCTGATAGTTTAAAATATCGCTGTAATTCTTTAAGTCAAATATCTTTAAGTCGGAAGTACTGAGACATGACAGAAGAAGAACAGACTTTTGGAATAAGAGAGACTAAAGTTTGCCTCCAGTTTCTGCTACTTAGCAGTTGTGTGTGAGGATGTCTTCCTCTGCAAATTACAGCAAATCAGTTCCCACTGGATTAAACAACAAATCTGATTATTTCCCATATAACAGAAAGTCCTAAGAGAGGCAGACTTCAAATTTAGGTGGATTAGCAACTCTGAATATAATCTGGACCAGATACTTCTCATCCCTTTGCTCTTCCAACCCTAATCTATAGGCTCTGCTCTCCTGCTGACTTTTAGATGGCTGCATCAGTTCCAGGAAATAAACCCATATCCAGCTGCTTTTAAGGCAGCCCAGAGTGTCCCTTTCTTATGTTTTCTTCATAAAAGCTCCTTTTACTTGTAGATCACCTTCACAGTTCATTGGACAGAACTGAATCAATAGTAAGACCACATAATTGGAACTGAAATAAGTGCAGCATTGCTAAAGTGTGGAAAGAGAAAGAGGGAAAAGCTTGATTGAAACTAGAGAAGAAAATAGAGACCAATTATTCTGGAAGAACTTATATTAAAAACAATAAGACACAACTACAGGGTTTGAAGTAGGAGAGTGGAATGACCACATTGGTGGCTTAGAAAGGTCTTTCTAGATGCAGTGTTTTGTAGACATTTTCAAGGATTGTGCCTCTCTGCTGAGAAACCAGTTAGGAGGTTTCTCAAGTTAAAATTATGGCAAGGATTTGACTGGACTGGTTCTGCTGGGAAATGAAATAGAGCAGGCAGTTCAGAGTTATATGCAGGATAGAGTTAGCATTGGTAGGGTTTGGTTACTGATTCAATATGGGGGCTATAAGTGAAGGAAGGCAAAGGTGACTCACAGATTTTTGGATGGAAGAGCTGATTCTATGTCATTGCATTCCCTGAAATAGAGACCATGGGAGGAGGACCTTTTATTGTATGTGCAGGGAAGATACTTTGTTCATCTGGGGCCAGGTTGAATTCAGAATGACCACAAGTCATGAATGTGTTAATAACTAATTGATAGTTTTACAAGTTGATTGGACTTTCAGGAGAGAAAGAGATGAAAAAAATATATGGATTTGGACGGTTTTTAATATTTACAACTGAAGACATGGAAGTTCATCCCTCCTTTATAGGGATCCTTACATAGGGATGTGTGCTAATATCACCACTAAAGCCAACAAACAAAAATGAAAGATCCTAGCCATTCTCCATCCTGAATAGTCTGATTCAGGATGTATGGACTGGTGCCAAGACATTCGTTCTTTACAAAAGGTTCTTTTTTATTCTCATTTTAAGTCTTAGTCAAGAATCATTGACTCAGGCTTAAATTTTGGAGAAGGAAATGGCAACCCACTCCAGTATTCTTGCCTGGAGAATCCTGTGGACAGAGGAGCCTGGCAGGCTACAGTCCATCGAGTCACAAAGAGTTGGACACGACTGAGCAACTAAACAGCAGCAGCAAGAATCATTGATATAGAGTGATAAGACAGTCTACAAAAATAGAGTATTGATCAAAGCCAAGATTTGAAGGATTGATAGAAGAAGTAGTTTATCATGGAAACATGTAGCCAGAGAAGTAAAAGAAAACTGAAGAAATACATTGTCACTGAAGATGAAAGGTGAGAGAGTATCCGTGGGGAGTCATGACCATATCCTACCAAAACATAAGGAATATTAGTAACTCAGAGCTATATGGTTATCACAGTCTTCAAAACCAATCTTCTAGATTGTAAGATTTCTCACAAGCAGTGTTTCATTGCCATGGTTCCTGTACGAATAGATTCATTTATAACTAGTGTTTTATTTCATGGCTTTTGGGTGTCCTGGGAGACAGGTGGCTGTAATCAAGGTATTAGGTGTCCAGGCTCTAAGTGAGGAACTTGATTATGGAAAGCCAGAAGCAAGACTCATGGTCTGTCATGAAGGCCTCAGGATTGCCTTATGTTTTCTTCCTTGATTTCCCTGCTAGGATTCTGAATGAGACTTCAAGCTGTCAGTCTTCTGTTGAGGTTCATGCATTTGCATGCACAGACATGTTGATTCTTTCCATCTCCAAGGACTGCAGACTGCCAGGATCCTCTGTCCATAGAATTTGCCAGGAAAGAAATACTGGAGTGTGTTGCCATTTCTAACTCCAGGGTATCTTCCTGGTGCAGGGTTCAAATCTGCATCTCTGTGTCTCCTGTATTGGTAGACTGTTCCTTTACCACTTGCACAAACTGGGAAGCCTTTTAGGTTTGTGGAGGTCATTAAATAAAAGAATATGGATAGATATAGATATGTCTTATATATACATGATAAAGTAGAGTGCATGATATATTAGTTCAGTTCAGTTACTCAGTCGTGTCTGACTCTTTGTGACCACATGGACTGCAGCATGCCAGGCTTCCCAGTCCATCATCAACTCCCAGAGCTTACTCAAACTCATGTCCATTGTGTCGGTGATGCCATCCAACCATCTCATCCTCTGTCGCCCCCTTCTCCTCCTGCCTTCAACTTTTCCCAGCATCAGGTACTTTTCAAATGAGTCAGTTCTTTGCATCAGGTGGCCAAAATATTGGAGTTTCAGCGTCAGCATCAGTCCTTTCAGTGAATATTTGGGACTGATTTCCTTTAGGATTGACTGGTTGGGTCTCCTTGCAGTCCAAGGGACTCTCAAAAGTCTTCTCCAACACCACAGTTCAAAGGCATCAATTCTTTGGCAGTCAGCTTTCTTTATAGTCCAAATCTCATATCCATACATGACTACTGGAAAAACCATAGCTTTGACTAGATGGACATTTGTTGGCAAAGTAATGTCTCTGCTTTTTAATATGCTGTCTAGGTTGGTCATAACTTTTCTTCCAAGGAGCAAGGGTCTTTTAATTTCATGGCTGCAGTCACTGTCGACATTCATTTTGGAGCCCCCCAAAAATAAAGTGTCACTGTTCCCACTGTTTCCCCATCTATTTCCCATGAAGTGATGGGACCAGATGCCATGATGTTAGTTTTCAAAATGTTGAGTTTTAAGTCAACTTTTTCACTCTCCTCTTTCACTTTCATCAAGAGGCTCTTTAGTTCTTTTTCTGCCATAAGGGTAGTTTCATCTGCATATCTGAGGATATTGATATTTCTTCTGGCAATCTTGATTCCAGCTTGTGCTTTACCCAGCCCAGCATTTCGCATGATGTGTTCTGCATGTATGTTAAATAAGCAGGGTGACAATATACAGACTTGACGTACTCCTTTTCCTATTTGGAACCAGTCTGTTGTTCCATGTCCAGTTCTAACTGTTGCTTCTTGATCTGCATACAGATTTCTCAGGAGGCAGGTCAGGTGGTCTGCTATTCCCATCTCTTTCAAAATTTTCTGCAGTTTGTTGTGCAGAAAAACCTACTACACAGTCAAACCTGATTTATAGTAAACTGAATAAGTTCCTTTTTTCATATTCTTCCTTCCTTTTTTCATAAAAAAGATTACATAATTACATTGCTCATGATTGTAAAAGGAATGAATATTCTCTCATTCACTGTTGAAATACAGTTATAAAGTCTTGCTTTCAAGCAAAGATGCCAGAAACTATGTAACAACCTGAAACCTAAAAAATAATTCTTACCAAATTTACAAATTTGTTTTCTAATGGGAAACACATGTCCTCTTTCTCTGCACTCCTTTTGCCAACTGTTCTTTGTTCCCTGCAGCAGTTGTCAAATTATAAAATTTAACCCAGAAGCAAGAAATCACATCTGTGCTGAATGGGACCTTAGAGACAGACTGGACAGCTGTATATCTGGGGTTTATTCCCACAAATTTGTTAAGTGTGCTGTAATTGAATTCAGTAGCTTTTCTGATATTGTTAAATGAAAATCAATAAGAAGGTATCCATCAGAACTCTACTGTGTTCAATGGGACTTTGATTCAATGCCTTTAGAGAAAGAAAATGTCATGCTACCTGCTACTAATCCAAAGTATTTTCTTCACACTGTGGTGGAAGTCTGACCACTATTGTAATTGTGTTTCTTTGTTAATGTGAATCATAGAAAAAATAGAAACAATGTAAGAAAGATTAAGAATATGCCTTTTGGCTCTCCTTTTACCTTCTTGTCATCAAGGAATCACACATTCCTTCAAAGCATTACCCATGGGTGGTGATGGGACCAAGTGTCCTTGAGCTGTCTTTTGACTCTTCAAAGCCCTAAAACACCTTCTGTTCAAGGTAATATTTTCCTGGAAAATCCAATTTTTTTTCTTTTTGTGACTAATATTAGAAAGATATTAAGGAGGAATCAACAGAGTCAGAGTGATACACAGCAAGTTATAAATATTTGTAACTTAAAACCATTAAAGAGCATGTTTGAATAATCAATTCCAATTACTCCTTAATTTTTAGAATGTGTGACTTTGAAGCCTTAGGATTCTTTTTATGCATAGTCCGTTTTACATCTTATGCCTTCCCTTGTCTTTTTTGAATCCTAACAAAAAGAATGGACTAGCAAGTCTCTAGCTTTTCTGAATGTCAGTTCTTTAAGAGCTTTTCTCTGTTTGTTCAGGAAAGCATTAAAATCATTAGTGTGTAGTAATAAAATTAAAACATACCTAATATTAGTTTGAATTAGTTTCTATTATAATCTGTTATTTAGTGAGCCAGTTAACCGATTTTTACTTACTAAGAAGTTCCTATATTCTTGAGTCTTTGTTTTTCCTGTAATAGCTTTAGGTATTTGCAGTAGACTGAACACTTACTAACCTCTGTAGAGTTATTTCTCTTGGAGAATCAGTCTTCTTAGTTACTGATTAGAGTACCAACCAATATGCTCATCTTCATTTTAAATGTACGGTGACTGAGGGAAAATGACCTTAAAGACTCTCTCAGTTTGATGGTGTGCTTTTATTGTAAAATCTAAATAACAGAATAAAAACATTTTCCATAAAATTTCCGATATCTAATTAATGTCCTTCAGAGTAAATGTGGTATCAAACATTTCCTCTAATTATATTCATTAGTGGTTTCTCCTGGACAAATTTTAATTAAGTTGTACAGTGAAGATCAATACTCATTGTGTATTCATTGCAATTTACAACAAGCATATATACTGTTCAGAGCAATTTAATTACTGTAATTGTAGTACAGAAGATACTTAGTGACTGTGCTCTGTTACTGCCAAACCCTTTTTTAATAAATTCAGTAATGAAATTGGAAAAAGAAATTCTGAAAGTTCACATTTATATATATACTATGTCTAAACTGGTATTATGTGAGTAGCTTGAGTAATGGAGGATATAGAAGCATTGATAATATTAGTGGCATAAAACTTTTTCATGCATACCATCATGAACGTTCAGAAATTATTAGAATGTAAATAATTACACTTATAATAATTGTTACATTGGTTACTAAAATAATTTAGAAGTATTGGGTATTCATAATGCTCTTTTTTTTCTCTAAATAAGGCTATGATTTTTATTGTTTTCGTTTCCCTAGATAGGAGTAGTATTTTGATTCATAAGGAATTCTTCCAAATACGTTAGCTTCTGTTAATGAAGGTCATGCCACTGATGTATTGTGCAAGGAACTGTGGAAGTGGACATTTTATGGTAACACCATAGGTGTATACTAGGGTCTCTCAGCTTTGGTATTGGTGAAATTTGAGCTAGATAAGACTTTCTTGGAGGGTGGGAGAATTTTGCTGTGCATTGAAGGATGCTTAGTCAGTTGCATGCCTGGCTTCTTCAGAACCATGAGATGCCAGTAGCAAATACTCCCCTATTTCCCAGTTTTGACAATCAAAAATATCTCGAGGCATTATTAGATACTTGTGTTGAGAACCACTGGTGTGTGTTGATTCAGCCACACCCTCCTGATCTGTTTTGTGTATTCCATGATTTGGAGAATAGAATTTGGTTTTAATGAAATATTCAGTAATATTACCACACCCACATTTAAAAAAAGGAGAATCAGAGATGGTTTCCTGGGAAGGCAGTTTCTAAAATATGTTTTGAAGTACAAATGAAGAGTTAGCGGTTCACAAAGGGAGAAGGGTATTTGAGAGAGCTAAAGCAGCATGTGCAAAACTTGGAGGTATGCAAAAACTCCCATACTCTCTATCTGTATCTATCTTTCTATCTAACTGTATGTAGATCTAATTTTTTTTTGTAGATCTAATTTTATAGTTATTTTCCTTGAGGCATCAAATCCCAATTTACTCTGCATTATATGAACAAAATTATAATGTAGTAGTCTGCAGGTAATTACCTAAAACACCTAATTTTTCTTTTTTCCCCTCAATTTCCAGTTCAGTAAAAATGGTATATGTAAATGTGTGTTTTGCATTATGAATTTTATGAAATCATCTGTTTCTAGGAGGAAAGCAATTTTAGGCAGCACTGAAAAGTGACATGCAGGTATTTCCCATAAACATCCTAGTCTGTTTATCTGAAGAAAATCTTCTGATAAGACCAACAAAAGAAAGGCAATATACATTCCTATTGTAGTTATTTTCATGTATTCAGTAACACATTCCAATATTGAAAACTCCCAATAAATGATATTAGCAGCAGAGCTATTATTTTGAGGTCATTCATTTATTTTCATATATGTATATTTTCTAAACCACAAAGAGTAGAAACAATCATTTTGATTAAGGTTAATTCAAATGAGAGTAACTAAATTTTAGACATCTGGAATTGTGTTGATAATAATGAATATTTCAAGATGCACATATTAAGTTTACAAAGCATGCTATGTTTCTCATGGCAGGCTAGTTAGGAATCCTAGAATTCCTATGCACATTCCTTTGTCATCACAGAATTAAGTTCAGTTTAGCTGCCATCACAGTAGAACACCTTCAGTTTGCTCGTTTGCTCCACTTTAGTCCAAACAGATATGCTACTGCTCAGTATCAAAGGTGAATAAAATGACTCATAAAGATGAATAAACAGAACAATTTAGGTTCTGCACTCCCCTGATATTTTGTCATGTCTAGACACAGCCCTAGTGACCCAGAAAAGATTAAAATGAGGACAAGGACATTTAAGTTTAATGTAGCCTAATTCCCATAGAAACCAGAAGAGCCAACAGTAGAGTTAAAAGAAAAAAAATTCAAATCTACCTGAAAAATTAGATTTAGTGGGGTGACTGAAAGGTTTGCAAGGTGAGAGGGTGGTGGAATATTTTGGGTTTGTTTGGTTTTGGTTTTGTTGTTTTAAAACAATAGTTTTTTTGGTTGGGTCAATTTTCTAAGAAATAATTATTCTGCAAATTATATAAATAATTTAGGGAAAAAAACCTTATTGTATATAGGTTCAAGTTAATACAAACATTCTGTAGACATGCATTTTTATTGTTAAAGAGCTCAGAACTTAATGAAAATAGACAGGTGTATGTTATAGTATTGAGTATATATCTGTGTTTTTTAAGGTTTTTGCATTTTTTTAAATTTTGTGTTGATAATTTAATATAGACGATTACCTTTGTGTGTAACATACGTATGCTTGCATATGTAAAATGGAATAAAACAATGGATAATAAGAGTTGTTGTTGTTTTGTTGTTAAGCTGTGTCCAATTCTTTTATGATCCACGGACTTTAGCCCACCAGGCTCTTCTGTTCATAGAATTTTCTAGGCAAGAATACTGGAATGGTCTGCCATTTTCCTTCTCATGCTGCTGCTGCTGCTAAGTCACTTCAGTCATGTCCAACTCTGTGCGACCTTCTCATAATAAAGGCTAAATGCACATAATTTCTATAGGATATCGGAACTTTCCGTTTCTGTTATGATCCAGATTTCCTTGGTCATAATAGTTTATGTTCTCTTGTACAATTTTATAACGCATTTCTCAGTCTATCAGTTGTTAAACCCTTAGTACCCTAGGCTTACCCTTGCAGATAATATTATCTTTTTATTTCTTTCTTTTCTGAGTATTTTTTCAATTTTAATTGGAGGTTAATTGTTTTATAATATTGTATTGATTTCTGTTTGACAACAGTATGAATCAGCCACAAGTATACATATATCCCCTCCCTCTTGAGACTCCCTCCCACTCCCACCATGAACCATTTTTTTTAGAATTGTAGACATTACAAGATACTGACTCTTGAATGCAGTGTAAGGAAGCTTCAGTAGCTCTGACCACGGTTAACCTAGTTGTTTCTTTTGGGTGAGCTACCATCCTCATTCAAAGTGGTTCAGCTGCAAAGCATGCCAGGTAGATCCTTTTATTTTAGGTATAATATATTTGAAAGATAATGCTCCATCATCTAGGTCTAAAACATTTGACTACATTGACACCATTTGTTCAATCTGACCTTCTGCGACTTTATGTACTACAATGCGCCAGGCTTTCCTGTCTTTCCCTATCTCCTGGAGTTTGCTCAGACTCATGTACATTGAGTCGATGGTGCCATCCAACCATCTCATCCTCTGTCATACCCTTATCCTCCTGCCCTCAGTCTTTCCCAGCATCAGTGTCTTTTCCAGTGAGTCGGCTCTTTGCATCAGGTGGCCAAAGTATTGGAGCTTCAGCATCAGTCCTTCAAATGAATTTTCGGGTTGATTTCCTTCAGGATTGACTGATTTGATCCCCTTGCTGTCCAAGGGATTCTCAAGAGTCTTCTCCAACACCACAGTTCAAAAGCCTTCTTTATGGTCCAATTCTCATCCATATGTCCAATCTATACACGACTACTGGAAAAATCAAAACTACTTTAATTTCATAGGGATAGGTGATGAACCTGTTAAAATATAAACTCCTTGAGTATCTTTGTATGTATGTGTGCATGTGTGTGTGAATGTGAGTTTGTGAGTGTGTGTGGGTGCATGTGCATGTACATACTCTTACATTCCTTCCTTTTGCATTGATGACTTCTGTCTTGGGACCACAAATATTTTAAGGCACTCTGCCATAATTGAGATATGCCTTTCAAAATGTAGCTAACAGTTTTATAAGAAACACATTTTGGGTTATGGTTGTATATAAGTAGAAAGTATCTTTGGGAATGCAACAGGCACTTAACTATAGCAACAACCTTGAGAACTGCTACAATTTTCTAAGCTTGGTAAAGTGTCTGTAGATTTATTTCTTAATTAAATTTGCAATTTGGATTACAGATTTTGGTTAATATCACAAAAATGTTACAAGCTTGGGAATAGTTTATTGCTGTTTAATGTAAATTATTTGTTAATTGCTTCATAACAACTTTCCAGAAGAAAATAGAGTATACTTAGCTGCAGTTTTATGGCTGCAGCTTAATCCCAAGACCTACAGTCTTTAAAAAAAAGGGACATGGTCCTTCTGGGTTTCCTGTGGACCTTTCATTTTATTCTTTTTTTTTTTTATTAACTCTTTTCCTTTATTCTTGTTTGACCAAAAAAAAAAACCCATTTAGGGTAATGACTTGTTTATATGATTTTGCTGTAATTGTTCTCCAAATAGTTATTCAAAATTGCTTGTTCTCTTGCATCCTAATAATGCTTTCTTTAAACTGTCACTCTTGTATTCATTATAATGAATGCTGAATCTACTTTCAGTTATGGAAACAATATGTGCTTTTAATAACTTTATGAAAATAGTGATGTATTTTCATATAATTCACACAGTTTTGTGTTCTTTCTCTTTTAGTGAATTTGTTGGATTCACGGACTGTCATGGGGGACTTGGGATGGATTGCTTTTCCAAAAAATGGGGTAAGTCTTTCTGAAATTTTCCCAAAGCTTAAACCACTTGAATAGACATCATCTTAAATATTGTATAGTTGTATTCTCTGTACATTCTTGTCATTAAGAAAAAAGGAGCGTATATGTGAAGAAGGAGGAGACTTCAAATTAAGTCTGATTGGGGAAAGCAGGGAAATTGGGAAGAGATTTTAATGAATGAAGAACAAATGCATTATTTTCCTCTCTGAATGTTTCTCCATAAAAAATGTGAAGGTTTTCAGCATTCAGGAGAGATTTAGGTTGAAGGAACCAACATATTTTTAGAATTGATTTATTGAAAAAGAAAAAAATAAATGAGAAAATAGATTTGCTGCAACATGCCCTTAGCTTGTTTGTATTGACTAGGAAGTAAAAGTTGATGTGTCAATGATCAGTGTTGAATTAAACACTTGGAACAGTTTATTATGATTCATTCACTACATTATGGAATTATAATATTATAAGAAATTCCTTTAAATTCCATTGTTATTAAAAAATTACTCAGAATATTGTCAGTCATCATTCAAAGGTTTTCTTTTAATTCTTGAATTTTTCTCTATTGAGAACTTTCAGAAAAGATGCTCACTGGAAGATTTTTATAATCCACCATTGTTTTAATTAGTAAATTATTGTATGGTGTACATTAAAAATAAAGTCTTTGGGGTGAAAATTAGGTAAGGTGTTTTAAAATATAAACATATTGATAATACTTATAATGGTAACCATCTTAAAACATATATTATGTTTGTGACATAAAATCATTGTATTACACAGAAAGAATTAACTGTATTGTGTGACTGTTATATTGAAAACAATCTAGACTTTGATGAAATATTTTTTATTACTTAATGACTTTAATATTTAAACAATTTGAATACTTAAAACAATTATATAGTGTATACATGAATATATTTTTAAAATTATGCATACTAATAATATTTCATATGACCTTGAAGGTTAATTTCAATCTAATTAAGGAATCAAATATCATAACACATCTGCTTATAACAACCAAAATAACCAAAACTTAAAATCTTTTTCCACTTGATGAATATACCAGATATGTGTATTTGTCCTTCATTTAGAACATTCAGTTCAGTTCAGTCATGTATGACTCTTTGCGACCCCATGGACTGCATGCAGCACATTAGAACATTTTTGTGGAAATAGGACTTGTGTGCTAAGTCACTTCAGTCATGCCTGACTCTTTCAGACTCTGTGGTCGATAGCCCTCCAGGTTCCTCTGTCCATGGGATTCTCCAGGCAAGACTACTGGAGTGGGTTGCCATGCCCTTCTCCAGGGGATCTTCCTGACCCATGGATTGAACCTGAATCTCCTGAGGCTCCTGCATTGCAGGTAGATTGTTTACAACTAAGCCACTGGGGAAGCCCTGGAAATAGGACAAGTAGTATTAATTGTTCTAGTGCCTAATAATACACACGTAAACATCCTCATCTCTGTGTGTTTTTTTCTTTTTTCATTAAGTTGGTATTTCTTTTTGGTTGTTAAATAATATAGTTATATTTAGAGGTATAATATAAATAAAGTAATACAAGTAGATTGTTATGATATTAAAACATGAAGGTAAACCATGATATTAAAACATGAAGGTAAACCATGTGAAAAAAAATTCTTATTCAATTTGTAATTGAACATAAAAACACTCAGTTTTGTATTCAATATAGCCAGTGCCAACATAAAGGTATATATTCACTTAATCTGTCTTTTATCTTTCTTATGTTCTTCCTTTCACCATTTTTTTCTTCCTTCTTCCCCTCACTGGCCACCTCTGAGTTATTTTCTTTCTTTCATTTTTAAGTACACCTCCTATTCAGGAAGATCTCTAGCTAACATCCATATATGAGAACCTGTAAATATATTTTGTTCTCTATATTTTTCAAATATCAAAAATGATTTATTACATAAATATTTTGAATTGCCCTTTCTGAGAAGAGGCTGACATATTGGGATGAAGTTTTTTTTTTTTTGAACCCTCGGAAAATATGTCATATTCTCTTTGAATTTAGTTTTGTATTTCTCATACTTCTATTCGGTAGTTATTCAAAAAAGTTTGGACAGAGTGTAACTGTGAGGGTAAATCTGATGTTGTAGTTGTTGTTGCAGCTAGATAGTTTTAGGGAAATGACTCAGTTTTAAGTATGATTTCTGTATAAAGCACAATTGATTTCTTAATAAAAACATACCTTTTGTATGGGGAATGAGCTATTTCCAGTCATTCTAAAAAGCTCGTCCTTACTTTTTGTTTCTATTATAATTGTTAGTATATTGTTAATTTTGTTCAGAGTTTTTTGAAGAGTATTCTTTTCAAAACGCTTGTAATTTTTGAGTGGTTTCTTTTGAAACCACTGACTAATATAACCATGCTGCTAATGCCTGGTGTTAATATTGAAGAAAAAGAAATTAAATTAGAAAAACTTAGTAAAATGTGCACTTATCCAAGTATAAGGAATGTGTGTCAAACCGAGGTGTTACATTTTGTGTTAAACTCACCCAAATGCAAATTGAAGAAACTTTTAAAATTATATTTTAAAGAGAATAAGCATAAAAGTGCAAGCAATTCCAATAAAATTTGCATGCACTTTTTATAGATTATTAGGTTGAGTCATTTATAAATAGATAATCTAATTCTAACTGAAATATAGATCATTGACATAATGTTAGCAAAAATTCTTTAGTAAAGATATCTGAAAATTTTCTCTTCCATAAAAGCCATGAGAAAAACTGAAAAGTATTATAAGAATCAACTTTTCAGGACTCTGGAAATTTACCAAGCTCTTGGAGTAGTTCTGAGAACAGTCAAGAGAAGGACTAAATCTTGGTAGAACCACAAGTTTGTGGCATTTTAAGGTACCCTGTGCTCTTTCCTGCCTCTTCAACTCTTTAAAGTAGTCTTGCAAAAAACAAAACAAAGCAACAATCTGCCATCAGGGTGAAAATGGTAGTCTGGCAGGTACTAGAGTGGAGTGAGTCAGGCAAGATACTCTTCAAACACTTGATCTCGAGAATTGTCATTATATATAGTCCAATCACACCCTAAAAGAATACTCTCCTGAGACTGTCTTGGCTAGAGTTCCTCCAGTCTCAAAGCCTTTACTTTACTAAGTAAAGAATATTCTGGATTTTTTTTCTAGAACATTTTCCTGAACTTCATACCTTAGGAAAGAATATTTTATTCTTTTATTTTTAAACTAATCAAAATAGTAATTTAAATGTAGGCCTGAGAACTGGACAGGTAACTTAGAATAAACACTTATTCATCCCTGTAGTCATGTACACATTCCATACACTTCTTAGAAACCATCAGTGCACCTGTTGTACTCTTTTTTTTTTTTTTTAAGCTTTTAGATTTCTTATGACAAGCTCATATTTACCATTGCACAGTGTTTCTAAAACTTGGCTCAGTTCCTGGCATATCATAGAACTTCAATAAATATTTTTTAGAAGGGTAATATTTTTTTAATTTATGAAATGGGTCATACATTCCTAATATGTAGTTCTACATGTAGATTAAATAAGTGTGACAGAAAGTAGAACTGGGCAGTGTTGGCACCCAGTACACATCCTTTCTTTGACCTTCTGTTGCATTTCTATTCTCATACTGAGATCTGCCAGTCCATCAGGTTTTTATGTTTCTTTGTTTTTGACTCTATCTGTATAGATTTATTGTCAGCATGTAGAGATTGGGAGATTTCATGTAAAATCTGAATTTCCAACTTTTCTGTTTAGTTGGAAGCTTCAGAAAGCCAGGGCTGGCAGATTTCCGTGACCTCTTCCGCCCAAAGTTGACCAAAGGCTGCTGTTGGAAGACTAAGCAAATTCTTCTGTTTGACTCAGTTTCCACCTGCTTCTCTTCAATTATTTAAGCTGATAATCTGCAGTATTCACATTATCATGGAGTCATTTTTCAATATTGCACAAACATTGAGATTTTATTTTGTTTCAGGAGGGACTTTATTTTTTTTTTTAATTTTTCTCATTGTTATATGCTGAGAGAGTTTCTTCCTAGTTTTGTTTGAGTACTTCACCTTAGGGCACATCTTTTGAATTTTGGCTTCAGCTTGTACTTTGTAATCACAGTGTATGAGCTAGACTCTGTGTGTGTGTGTTGTGTGTGTGTGTGTTCTGTATGTGTGTGTGTCTTCTGCCTTACAGTAGTAATTTGGAGTCTCTTTCCCTTTTTCTTTCCTTTTTTTTTTTTTTTTTCGATACATGTCCAGAGGTACTTTGTTATAGAAAAGTTAACTTTTATGCAAATTCGCTGTATTCATTCATTCAGCAGATATATACTAGGCCCTTACCTTGTGGCTAGAACTCTTCTAGGCACAAACTATCAAACTATGTGTGCCTTTCTTAATTTGTACCTGGTTTGGTTAGTTAGTTATAGTAGTTGTTTAGTTTTGTTAGTAGGTTATATATGTATACATACTAGAGTTATTAATAGTTATGGAAGTGAGAATGAGTCAGAGCCTAACTTTTCTTCTCTACTATAACCAGGGTTATCATGGTGAAGATAGTGAGGGGTGGAGGGGAAGAAAAGAAAAAGTCCCTGACACCATGGAGCTCGGTGTGGCATTATTATTTTGAGAATGATTTATCAGAGTGTTAGAGCAATGTGATAAGTGAAATGTTTTCTATTCTTTTCTCTCTATACTTGTACAGAAGTGGCAGAAAGGTTGCAGTTTTTGCCCAAGGTCATTCAAGTAGTTTGTGACACAGCTGGGAGGAATATGTATGTGTTTGGCACATGTGATAACGTCATTCTTTCTCACTGTCTTGCCATAAAAAATACTTTTATTAAGTACATAAATTTATTTGATACTAACAATGGCAATGTAAAAAGAGATATTTAGTATTTTTTGCAGATGGAAAAAATGAGGTGGATTAAGTGTAAGTGACTTGTCCAAGGGTATTCAGTTGGAAAGAGATTGAGGCCATTTTAAACCCAGGTCTTCCAGGATACTGACACTCCTACCAGGAGAACTCTTCCAAACAGTTAGGTCTCCAGACACATAAGTAGGTTCTGGATAGTTCTTAGACTTCTAGTTTATATAAAAGAGGAGTTGGTGCTGAAGAGAAAATTCACCTCACCCATGGTGGATTCATGTTGATGTATGGCAAAACCAATACAATATTGTAAAGTAATTAGCCTCCAATTTAAATAAATAAATTTAAATTAAAAAAAAGAGACAGTTTTAAATGCGCTAGAGAGTGTCACATGCTATTCAGTTCAGTTGTCGCTCAGTCAGTCGTGTCCGACTCTTTGTGACCCCGTGGACTGCAGCACGCCAGGCCTCCCTGTCCATCAACAACTCCCTGAGTTTACTCAAACTCATGTCCATTGAGTTGGTGATGCCATCCAGCCATCTTATCCTCTGTCATCCCCTTCTCTTCCTGCGTTCAATCTTTCCCAGCATCAGGGTCTTTTCAAATGAGTCAGTTCTTCAAATCAGGTGGCCAAAGTGTCAGAGTTTCAGCTTCAGCATTAGTCCTTCCAATGAGCACCCAGGACTGATCTCCTTTACGATGGATTGGTTGGATCTCCTTGCAGTCTAAGCGACTCTGAAGAGTCTTCTCAACCCAACAGTTCAAAAGCACCAATTCTTTGGCACTCCGCTTTTTTATAGTTCAGCTCCCACACCCATACATGACTACTGGAAAAACCATAGCTTTGACTAGATGGACATCTGTTGGCAAAGTAATGTCTCTGCTAAAATTTTTAATATGCTATCTAGGTTGGTCGTAGCTTTTCTTCCAAGGAGCAAGTGTCTTTTAATTTCATGGCTGCATTCACCATCTGCATTTATTTGGGAGTACCCAAAAATAAAGTCTCTCATTATTAATTGGTATTAATAGATCATAATACATTTGAAAAAATGTATAACACATGTTCATGCTATGTCATTGCAACCACATGGACTGTAGCCCAACAGGCTGCTCTGTCCATGGAATTTCCCTGGCAAGAATACTGGATTGGGTTGCCATTCCCTTCTCCAGGGTATCCTCCTAACCCAGGGATCAAACCTGGGTCTTCCACATCCCAGGTGTACCTGTAATTCCCTATGAATTTTGGGGACCTGGGAGAATATCAGCTTTCCTGTCTGTTAAGCAGGGATGAGTGGCTATTATGTCATCTATCTAGCAGTGTTGTTGTAGGATAAGATAGGATAATGTACCCAAATGGACCATGTCATCCCTCAGCCACTAAAAAAATAGAAAACATAATAGTTTATTAAAAAGTTACTTCTGTATTCCTGTTTTCAGGACAGAACCAGAAAGCAGTAGTTAAAAGGAACAGCCACGCAGCTCTCTCTTTGGCATTTGAGAGTTCAATGAAATAAGTAATTTGTCAGAGTTTTCATACCTTAGCTTCCAAATGTAGGAATCAGTACTCCATTTCACTTTGAATAAAATAAGCAGAGGATTTGTAATTTTTTTTTTTTTTCCTGGAACTGGTCTTTGATTGTAGACAGAAAAAGAAAAGAAACAAGCACAACATGGGCTGACTTCTGGCTTAACTGATGTAAAATATCAATGCATTTGTTTGCATTTGTTGCTGCTGTTGTTTAGTTGCTATGTCATGTCTGACTATTTGTGACCCAATGGACTGTAGCCCACCAGGCTCCTCTGTCCATGGGATTTTCCAGACAAGAATACCAGAGTGGGTTGCCATTTCTTTCTCCAGGGTATCTTCCCAACCCAGGGTTCGAACCTGTGTCTCCTGTATTGGCAGGTGGATTCTTTACTGCTGAACCACCGTGGAAGCACCAGAATATGCATCAGTTCAGTTCAGTTGCTCAGTCGTGTGCGACTCTTTGCGACGCCAGGAATCGCAGCACGCCAGGCCTCCCTGTCCATCACCAACTCCCGGAGTTCACTCAGACTCACGTCCATCGAGTCAGTGATGCCATCCAGCCATCTCATCCTCGGTCGTCCCTTTCTCATCCTGCCCCCAATCCCTCGCAGCATCAGAGTCTTTTCCAATGAGTCAACTCTTCGCATGAGGTGGCCAAAGTACTGGAGTTTCAGCTTTAGCATTATTCCTTCCAAAGAAATCCCAGGGCTGATCTCCTTCAGAATGGACTGGTTGGATCTCCTTGCAGTCCAAGGGACTCTCAAGAGTCTTTTCCAACACCACAGTTCAAACGCATCAATTCTTTGACGCTCAGCTTTCTTCACAGTCCAACTCTCACATCCATACATGACCACAGGAAAAACCATAGCCTTGACTAGATGGACCTTAGTCAGCAAAGTAATGTCTCTGCTTTTGAATATACTATCTAGGTTGGTCATAACTTTCCTTCCAAGGAGTAAGCGTCTTTTAATTTCATGCCTGCAATCACCATCTGCAGTGATTTTGGAGCCCCAAAAAATAAAGTCTGACACTGTTTCCACTGTTTCCCCATCTATTTCCCATGAAGTGATGGGACCGGATGCCATGATCTTCGTTTTCTGAATGTTGAGCTTTAGGCCAACTTTTTCACTCTCCACCTTCACTTTCATCAAGAGGCTTTTTAGTTCCTCTTTACCTTCTGCCATAAGGGTGGTGTCATCTGCATATCTGAGGTTATTGATATTTCTCCCGGCAATCTTGATTCTAGCTTGTGTTTCTTCCAGTCCAGCGTTTCTCATGATGTACTCTGCATATAAGTTAAATAAGCAGAGTGACAATATACAGCCTGATGTACTCCTTTTCCTATTTGGAACCAGTCTGTTGTTCCATGTCCAGTTCTAACTGTTGCTTCCTGACCTGCATATAGATTTCTCAAGAGGCAGGTCAGGTAGTCTGGTATTCCCATTTCTCTCAGAATTTTCCACAGTTTATTGTGGTCCACACAGTCAAAGGCTTTGGCATAGTCAGTAAAGCAGAAGTAGATGTTTTTCTGGAACTCTCTTGCTTTTTCCATGATCCAGCATATTTACTCTCAGTTCTAGATTTCACTGCTTATTTGAGTACATATTTTTTCCTACATAGCACCTTTTGTTAGCATTTTATATTGAGGTTCTCAAGGAAATGGCAACCCACTCCAGTACTCTTGCCTGGAAAATCCCATGGATGGAGGAGCCTGGTAGGCTGCAGTCCATGGGGTCGCTGAGGGTCAGACACAACTGAACGACTTCAGTTTCACTTTTCACTTTCATGCATTGGCGAAGGAAATGTCAACCCACTCCAGCGTTCTTGCCTGGAGAATCCAGGGACGGGGAGCCTGGTGGGCTGCCGTCTAAGGGGTCGCACAGAGTCGGACATGACTGAAGTGACTTAGCAGGTAGCAAACGTTTTCAGTCTCAACCCATTAGAACATAATTCTAAATGTAATACTAATATTAAGATCAGGACTAAGGAATCAGGAATAATAAAGAGGTGTTGAGAATTAATTGATTTTATGATCGACTCTATTGTCATCCCTCTATTTTTGAATGTTTTTAATAAGATTTTGTCTTAAATACTTGTTATTTTTGAGCCATTTCCCTTATTTAAAAATTTAATATACTTAGTTTTAGATTTGCATAAAAAATGAGCAAAATGTATGGAGAATTTCTATACACAACCTCAATATTCCCCTCACCCTTTCCCCACTATTATTAGCATGTTGCATTAAGTATGTTTTGTTACAATTGACCAGCCAAATGTTGATACGTTATTATTAGCTAAAGGTAATGGTTTATGGTTTATATTAAAGTTCACTCTATTGTACATTCTGTTGTTATTGTTCAGGGGCTCAGTCATGCCCAACTTTTTGTGATCCCATGGAACATAAATTCTGTGGGTTTTAGCAAATAGTCTACAACATGAGTTTACCATGCAGGATCATACAGAACATTCACTGTTCTTTCTCTCTGTATACACTCTGAAGATGTACCTTCCTTATAATTACATTAGCATTATTTTGTTCACCTTCTGGAACGTTTAATATTGATTAATCTATATAGTCTAAGCATGTGTGTAAATAGCATTGTTTCCTGGAAAATTTTAGTGTTTCCAAAACATATTTTTACAAGAATAAAACGAATGGTTATTGTGTTTGTTTATGGATTATGCACTTAAGTCTCAGAAATTCCACTATTGCTCTTTTTCCATCTGTTGTTTTTACAGTAGATTACAGAATACACCTGCCTCCTTGCTTTGGTGGAAAGTCTTTTCCCCACTGAGTTCTCTGTACTTCCTGTACACACAATGAGCAAGCCATCATATTCTCATGGGTATCACCTATGAATCTTATTGCAGTTTCCACTTTTGTATTTACTCGTGTCGTCTTCCATTCAAAGAGGATAAACATTCTTTTGGAAATCTTTTCTTGTGCTGATCTTAAGGGTTATTAGGATCATTCAGAATAATTGATTCATTTTAGAGAAATTTCAGAATATTGACTTAAATTATATTGGTACTAAAATGGAGATAGGTTAATCCTCTCTGCCTAGGGCAGAAAGAACAAGCAGTAGTCCTTCATAGAGTCACTTCAAAATCAAGGTTTATGGCTTTTCTTGTTTTAATGTCTCTTTGTTCTGTTTTCTGATTTCTTTGAGACAGAGAGCCTGTGTATTTACTTCTAAAGTTGAAAATAACTTGTTTAGATTATTAAAAAATGGACTGTGAATCTGTTGTTAGTATTTTATCTGGATTCTCCTGAATCAAGAGAAAAACTGGATATTCCGTCCTGACACTCGGATTTTGATTTAAAAAAATTTGGTTTGTGCATTATTTCTTCTCCTCAAACTTGAAGGAGAAGGATGAGGAAAAGTATTTGAACAGTGCAAATCTCAAATATTTTGGTTATGATCAGGATGAGTTTTGCCAGAACCTTGTTTTGGCTTTGCTTTCTACCAAAGGAGAAGAAAGATAATGACAAGCATTGAGGCCCACACTGAGTGTGGGGAGGCTAATAAAGATGATAATAATGCTGAAGTGGAAAAAAAAGAGCACATTAATGGATATAGAAAAGCTCTTTATTTGGGCAGTGATAGAAAAGAATTCTAAAGGGAATGGATATTATACTATATAATGCAAATGCCAGTATAATGAAGAACAGTCCTGTTCCAGAGTAGCTTTGTATTCATTATTTTTTAGAAAAATAAAAAGCATACCCCACCCGTAAGGTAATTAAGATAAATAATTTAAGGAATTCAAGATAGTCATTAAGCGTACACTGAAGTTTAGATGAAGCACAATTTCACATGTAGATTTCCCACATGGAAACTTAGTAATTATGAATAAAGTTTTTTTTTTTTTAAATGTCCCGCTCTGGTTTGGCATATGAAACAAATGTATTATGTCTTTGATATATACAATTATATTGAATAAATCAGCAGTAGTCACAGTGTACTCCTGCAAGTAAGATTGTGATGGTTGTTTTATTTTTGATTGATTTATTTTTAATATAAATTTATTTATTTTAAATGGAGGTTAATTACTTTACAATATTGTATTGATTTTGCCATACATCAACATGAATCCACCACAGGTATACACGTGTTCCTCATCCTGAACCCCCCTCTGTCTTCCCTCCCCATACCATCCCTCTGGGTCGTCCCAGTGCACCAGCCCCAAGCGTCCAGTACCATGCATCAAACCTGGACTGGCAATTCATTTCATATATGATATTATACATGTTTCAATGCCATTCTCCCAAATCATCCCACTCTCTCCCTCTCCCACAGAGTCCAAAAGACTGTTCTATACATCTGTGTCTCTTTTGCTGTCTTGCATACAGGGTTATCGTTAGCATTTTTCTAAATTCCATATATATGCATTAGTATACTATATTGGTGTTTTTCTTTCTGGCTTACTTCACTCTGTATAATCGGCTCCAGTTTCATCCACCTCATTAGAACTGATTCAAATGTATTCTTTTTAATGGCTGAGTAATACTGCATGGTGTATATGTACCACAGCTTTCTTATCCATTCATCTGCTGATGGACATCTAGGTTGCTTCCATGTCCTGGCTATTATAAGCAGTGCTGCGATGAACATTGGGGTACACGTGTCTCTTTCAATTCTGTGGGATTGCTGGGTCATAAGGCAGTTCTATTTCCAGGTTTTTAAGGACTCTCCACACTGTTCTCCATAGTGGTTGTACTAGTTTGCATTCCCACCAGCAGTGTAAGAGGGTTCCCTTTTCTCCACATCCTCTCCGACATTTATTGCTTGTAGACTTTTGGATAGCAGCCGTTCTGACTGGCGTGAAATGGTACCTCATCGTGGTTTTGATTTGCATTTCTCAACATCATGAGTGATGTTGAGCATTTTTTCATGTGTAGATTCAGCCATCTGTATGTCTTCTTTGGAGAAATGTCTATTTCGTTTTTTGGCCCATTTTTTGATTGGGCTGTTTATTTTTCTGGAATTGAGCTGCAGGAGTTGCTTGTATATTTTTGAGATTAGTTGTTTGTCAGTTGCTTCATTTGCTATTATTTTCTCCCATTCTGAAGGCTGTCTTTTCACCTTGCTTATAGTTTCCTTTGTTGTGCAGAAGCTTTTAAGTTTAATTAGGTCCCATTTGTTTATTTTTGCTTTTATTTCCAATATTCTGGGAGGTGGGTCATAGAGGATCCTACTGTGATGTATGTCGGAGAGTGTTTTGCCTATGTTCTCTTGTAGGAGTTTTATAGTTTCTGGTCTTACATTTAGATCTTTAATCCATTTTGAGTTTATTTTTGTGTATGGTGTTAGAAGGTGTTCTAGTTTCATTCTTTTACAAGTGGTTGTCCAGTTTTCCCAGCACCATTTGTTAAAGAGATTGTCTTTAATCCATTGTATATTCTTGCCTCCTTTGTCAAAAATAAGGTGCCCATAGGTGTGTGGATTTATCTCTGGGGTTTCTATTTTGTTCCATTGATCATATTTCTGTCTTTGTGCCAGTACCATATTGTCTTGATGACTGTGGCTTTGTAGTAGAGCCTGAAGTCAGGCAGGTTGATTCCTCCAGTTCCATTCTTCTTTCTCAAGATTGCTTTGTCTATTCAAGGTTTTTTTTTTTTTTTGTATTTCCATACAAATTGATGCTTGTTTCAGTTGTTTAGTAGATGTTCTGTTTGTACGTTTAAAGTCATTATGTGTGTGTGTGGTGAGTTGTTCAGTCGTGTCTGACTCTTTGAGACCCCGTGGATTGTAGCCCGCCAGGCTTCTATGTTCATGGGATTCTCCAGGCAAGAATACTGAAGTGGGTTGCCATGCCCTTCTCCAGTAAAGTCACTGTAAAACAGTGCAAATATTTTCTTCTTTACAGGCTCTCAAAACACTTTCAGATTATAGGAAAACTCAACAAATATAAACTGGAAGTGACCTTTATTCATAATACCCTCTTGTTAATCCTTTCTTTTTACCCTAACTGCAGTAGGCTAGATAAAGACCTCATAGCCTTCAAACTGCAGTTTCAAACTGGGAAACTGTGGTTCAAAGGCTAACTAATCATTCCTCCATTAGCTGATTGATCATGCTGCAAAATTATTTTTGCCTCCATCCCAACCCCTATCTGGGCTTCCCTGATGGCTCAAATGGTAAAGAATCTGCCTACAGTGCAGGAGACCTGGGTTTGATCCCTGGGTCGGGAAGATCCAGTATTGCCTGGAGAATTCCATGGAGAGAGGAGCCTGGCAGCCAGGCTGCAGTTCATGGGGCCTGGAAGAGTTGGATACAACTGAGCGACGTACATTTTCACTTCAATCCTTATCTATTTTCCCTCCAGATCACAATGTATGCAGCTGTGTTATCCATACTCATCACCTTGGCTAGCTTTCTATCCAAACACTTAATTCTTCTGATCCATTTCTTTTGGATGATGTTTTCTACTGTTCTGTCTAATAAGCAGGGAACATAAATCTGAACCTGGAGTAGGAAATGGCAACCATTCCAGTATTCTTGCCTGGGAAGCCTCATGGACAGAGGAGCCTGGTGGCTATAGTCCTTGTGGTCGGAAAGAGTAGGACAGGACTGAGCACCTACACACACACACACACACACACATGCACACACGCACACACGCACACACGCACACACACACGGAGTTTCAGATTATTGCTAAAGTTGTATATAGCTTACAGTTAGCTTGACTGTGATGAGACAGCTGTGCACACAGCTGTATCAAACAGTCATTTCCTAGTATTATTCCTTCCTGCTTTATATTGGGTCCACATATTTTACTTTTCCCCACCATGTATATGGAGATTTCTGGTCATCGATTTAGAGGTTTCTCTGTGAAATGATGTGCTCCAAATCTGAACCTATAATCATTTTCCTTCTGAAAGAAAACTCTGTTCTAATTGATATGTGCTCCATTTTCTATATGTGACTATAATGATTTTTTCTTTACTTTCATCTTCCCATTCATTAATGAAGATATTAAATAAAACTGGGCTTTGGAAAGGTCCCCAAGGCCCAAGTACCAGTTACATTCCAAGTGGTTTGATTGCTGTTTATCATGACTTTTTTTCTCCTACCCATTCTTCAGCTGTTTTCAATTCATGTGACAGTGCTCCCATGCAAGTCAATTTGAATTAATTTTGCAAGCAAAATGCTTTATGGTTCTGAGTACATAATCTGCCTCTCCCACAGAGAAAAAAATATACTGTAATCATCCAGCATTCCTGTTGATTATTTCCATTAAAGGCAGCAGGGGGAGAGAGAATGCTCAAGACTCCTCTCTCATTTGAAGTTTTTTGAGGTCTTTGCTATTCATTACCTTATTCTCTCTCACTTTTTTTCCTTTGTGCCATTCAGTGCTTGTACTAATGCAGAAAATGATGGTCCAAACTGTTCAGCCTGACATCTCTGTCTTCTGGAGCATGAGGCTGCTATCTTTTTGATCCTACATCCCACCACTCTTCCCTCCATATGATCTGACTTCTCTCTTTTTAACTCCCCAAAGGATTAATGTAAATTTGTACCTCTTGAATGGATTACTTTCAGTATTCCATCTTTCACTCTCCATATAGCCCATATTAATGCTAGTAATTTTTCCAAGCCCAGTTTAAGTTATACAACATGAAGCTTTCTATTACCACCTGCAAAGGTGATCACTTTCTAGTCTGTCAGAATTCAGCCCTTCCCATGTATTGAATACACTGAAAATTAGATATTTGCAGTGTTACCAGTGTTTGAATATGACTGTTTTAAGCTTCTCTAGTGTAAAGACCTTTCTGTTGTTACTTGAAGCGTGCTGTCCTATGTCTTAAATATATATTCACATTAACAGTATTAGTCACTGACAGATACATAACTAGGAATGAATCTGTAGGAAGCAGTGGTCATTCAGACCCAGAAGGCTGTAGATTTTTGTCTAAAATAGAACAGTAAAAAAAAGACATCAAGGTTTGGATTTAGATAGTCTTATTTATTTGGTGTTTGCAGCTTGAACCAAGAACACTTTATTTTTATTATACAGCTAATTTTGCTATTGCTATTTAGTTGCTAAGTCATGCCTGACTCTTTGTGACCCCATGGACTGTAGCCTGCTAGGCTCCTCTGTCCATGGGAATTCCCAGGCAAGAATACTGGAGTGGGTTGCCATTTCTTTCTCCAGGTGATCTTCCTGATCCAGGGATCGAACCTATATCTCCTGCTTGGCAGGTGGATTCTTTACCACTATGCCACCTGGGCAGCTACAACTAATTTCACCAAAAGACTGTTATGTGCTAAACAGATTACATTGATACACAGGACTCACTTCCTTTCTTCAGCTATCAGTGGATAAGTTTGAATGATATTTCTTAGAGCTATGAAATAGAGTCTGCAGAAACTTTCTGGGGCCCTCTCTGTATTGAATTCAATCCTAATTACTAACTTGTCATATGTATTTGCTACTTAAAGGCATTATGGTTAACATGGAGACTTTGAAATCAGCTACTCTAGATTCATATTCTGATACCACCCCTCACTACCTAATGTGTAGCAAGTTAATCTCTCTGTATCTCTCTTTCCTAATATATAAATTATGTGTAATATTGCCTACTGAACAACCTTCTCTTAACGTTTAGAATGAGACAACAATGTGATGCTTAGCACAATGCCTGGTTAACTCAAAGAACCCAAGATCAATTTGAATAGCTGGAAAAATGAAAGAAAAGGATTGGGAATGCCTTCATGAGCTAGGAAGTGGTTGCCCCCTTTCTTTGGTTCCTACTTTTGACTAGGCATTTGTTCATTCTTCTCTCAGCACACCAGATTTCTTTGCTTCACTCCCACATGGCTTTTGAGATCTTCACTGGTAGCTCAGTTGGTAAACAATCTGCCTGCACTATAGGAGACCCTGGTTCTATTCCTGGGTCAGGAAGATCCCCTGGAGAAGGGATATGCTACCCACCCACCCAGTGTTCTTGGGCTTCACTGATGACTCAGATGGTAAAGAATCTGCCTGCAATGTGGGAGACCTGGGTTCGATCCCTTGTTTGGGAAGATCCCCTGGAGGAGGGCTTGGAAACCCACTCCAGTATTCTTGCCTGAGAATCCCCATGGACTGGGGAGCTTGGTGGGTTACAGTCCATGGGGTTGTAAAGAATTGGACACAACTGAGCAACTAAACACACACATGACTTTCACCCAATTTCAAATTTGAAGGACCAGCTCAGTCTGACTGGGAATGTTCTAAATTGTATATAGAAAGATTTTGATCAGTACCATTCAATTCTGTCAACCATCACTGATTCAGATAAAACCAGCTGGTTTGAGGAAGAAGAGTAAAATCATACAGTATTAGTAGAGTTGTAGCTGTTGACCATCTCTGCTATAAGTGTGTGTATGCTCAGTTACTCAGTTGTGTCTGACTCTTTGCAACCCCATGGACTGTAGCCCACCAAGCTCCTCTGTCCATGGAATTTTCCAGGAAGAATACTGGAGTGGATTTCAATTTTTTATTCCAGGGGATCTTCCCGATCTAGGGCTCGAACCTACATCTCTTGTACCTGCTGCATTGGCAGGAGATTTTTTTTTTTTTTAACCACTAAGCCACATGGGAAGCCTCTCCTATGAGGAAAGAAGCTTAAAAGAAAATGAAAATGTTGGTGTCATCTCAGTTAGTGTCCCTTGGAAATTCTGATAAGGAAGCATCTCCCCAAGTATTAAGTTGTTTTTGCACATAAAATTTATTTAGTTATAAAAATAATTAATAATGTGAACTATTTTATTCAAAAAATCTGCAGTGAAATTAGTTGTTTCAGTACATAATTTCCATCATGTTTCTGAAACCTGATTTCTACATGCACATGAATTTTACCCAGTATTCAGTAATATTATTTGAGTGGTCTGTTTGCTTTCAGTGTTCTTTCATACTCATATTTCATTGATCTGTTTGACTTATTTAAAATCTTATTATTATATGTCCCACTATTCTTTTATTCTAAACTTCATTGTAACCAGTGATTCTACATCTTTGGTTATCATCATTCTGTTCTGTAACACAAATGTCACTGTGCCTCCATGCTACTTTCTGGTATACATCTAGTTATTATGAGTAAGAAGACTAATAACATCCTGTTAGCTCATCGTTTCCTTAGAGGCCAAGGAAATCACCCTCGTGTATGCTGACCTGGTTGTGAGAGTCCCTACGCTGCATTGTAAGCCAAGTCTCTTGCTTAGAAGCAAGTTACAGATACAAAAATATGGAAACAAATGAGGAGGGCAGTCTTTACTAATGAGTAATAGTCTTTACAGTCTTTGACATCAATTAATGCTTTTCTTATGTGGGATTGCCTTCTGTGATTTCAACACTTCTAAAGTGTTATTTGGAATATTTAATGACAGGTTATGAATCTGAACTTACTCAGAAAACATGTTCCAATTCAATGTTATTTCTTAATACTTGATCAAGAGCATAGACAACGGAAATGTACATACGCTTCATGAATCCTTCATGTATTCCACTGCACATTATATACATCCGGACAGGACAGCTGCCAGAACTGTTGGAGAAGTTTCATTTTAAACAGAGTTTTGTGCAGTTGGGCACGCGTGAACTTTTAATTGATTATAATATGCAAATATGTAATAAGCTGAAGAATCACAGGCTGTGCATTGATTACAAATTATTTAAATAATGGAGGATTATTCAGTTTGTGTCACAAATAGTTCCAGTCTGCACAGTTAAAGGCCAAATGATGAGTATAATCCTGAAAGATAAAGTCATTTCATTAAACAAGCTTCCCTGGCTTACTGTTTGCTTTATTTTGATGCCAGATTGAATAATAGGATTTTTAAAGGTAATTTAACAGTGATAGTATTGCAGTTTTATCATCTTAGAATTTTGGAATTCTTTTACATTTGTAAAATATACAGATTGAAGTAATTATAATAAAAATACCATACAATTTCGGTGCTAATGTCAGGAAAATTAAAGTGGTTTCAAAAAGTGTTATTAATATGGAGGGTGAGAAGTAGCCATAATGTCATCACATGTTGATAGTATTTTCTTGCTAGCCAATCATCAGTAATTTTCATGGAAGCTTTATTCATTAGTGCCCCGAAATTTATTCCTGACATATACATTTAGTATGTACAGTGTATTTTTTGAAAGTAGAAATGAACATGCAGATACATTGTCATATATGCTGTCAGTAAAACTTTGAAATTAGGATCTTTCATGGAACCTCTTTGCATCATCAGGTGGAAAATTAAAGACTTAGCTAAGAAAAATAATAAACCATGAGATTTTATAGTTGAAGTTCTTCATGTTATTTGACAAATATGATCAATATTTCCAATATAGCTAAAAGTTATTTTTTTAAATGAGTTGTTTTTTTAAAAAATGAATTCATATAGTATAAGACTATTAAAATTTCCACCATATAAAGAACAGCACTAAAAATGAAAACAATAATGATAGCAGCATGAATTAAAATTGCAACTTGTTTCAAACCTTAGTTACCTCAGTTTATACATTCATTAAATAAGAATTGTTTATATTGTTGCTTTTGTTCAGTCGTTAAGTCATGCATGAACTGCACAAACTAGGCTTCTCTATTCTTCACTATCTCCTCTTTGAGAGTTGGCTCAAATTGATGTCAGCCGAGTTGGTGATGCCATCCAAGAGTCTCATCCTCTGCTGCCCTCTTCTCCTCCTGCCCTCAATCTTTCCCAGTATCAGGGTCTTTTCCAGAGTCAGCTCTTCGCATTAGGTGGCCAAAGTATTAGAGCTTCAGCTTTAGGATCAGTCCTTCCAACGGATATTCAGAGTTGATTTCCTTTAGGATTGACTGACTTGATCTCCTTGCGGTACAAGGGACTCTCAAGAGTCTTCTCCAGCACCACAGTTCAAAAGCGTCAGTTGTTCAATACTCAACCTTCATGGTCCAGTTCTCACATCTGTACATGACTAGTGGAAAAACCATAGCTTTGACTAAACAGACCTTTGTTGCCAAAGTGAGGTCTCTGCTTTTTAATATACATGTAGATTTTTCATAGATTTCCTTCCAAGAATGAAGCATCTTTTAATTCCATGGCTGCAGTCACTTTTTACAGTGATTTTGAACTGCAAGAAAATAAAATCTGCTGTTGTTTTCAGTTATTTTTTTTTCCTTTTTAATTGCCATGAAGTGATGGGACCATATACCATGATCTTACTTTTTTGATGTTCAGTTTTAAACCAAATTTTTCACTCTTCTCTTTCACCAGCATCAAGAGGCTCTTTAGTTCCTCTTCACTTCTGTCATTAGAGTGGTATCATCTGCATATCTGAGGTTGTTGATATTTCTCCTGGCAGTCTTGATTCCAGCTTGTGATTCATCCATCTTGGCATTTCACATGATATACTCTATTAATATTAAATAAGCAGGGTGACAATTAAAGCCCACCCTGAGGGCTCTACTCTCTTGACTGTATCTCCTGAAGGCCCTACTTCCCAATACCATCACCTCAGGATTTCAACTTCCAGAAGTACAAGCTGGAATTAGAAAAGGCAGAGTAATCAGAGACCAAATCACCAACATTCACTGGATCATATAGAAAACAAGGGAATTTCGGAAAAACATCTACTTCTGCTTCATTGACTACACTAAAGTCTTTGACTGTGTGGATCACGACAAACCTTGGAAAGTTCTTAAAGAGATGGAAGTACTAGACCACTTTACCTGTCTCCTGAGGAACCTGTATGCAGATCAAGATGCAACCGTTAGAACCTTACATGAACAACTGACTGGTTCCAAATTGGGAAGGGAGTACGTCAAGGCTGAAGAAGGGCTGACTCCTTGATTGATGCTTTTTCTCCCAAGTTTATATTTACTTTAGTAGATTGAGTAGATAATGCCGGGAGAAATATCAATAACCTCAGATATGCAGATGGCACCACCCTTATGGCAGAAAGTGAAGAAGAACTAAAAAGCCTCTTGATGAAAGTGAAAGTAGAGAGTGAAAAAGTTGGCCTAAAGCTCAACATTCAGAAAACGAAGATCATGGCATCCGGTCCCATCACTTCATGGGAAATAGATGGGGAAACAGTAGAAACAGTGTCAGACTTTATTTTTTTGGGCTCCAAAATCACTGCAGATGGTGATTGCAGTCATGAAATTAAAAGACACTTACTCCTTGGAAGAAAAGTTATGACCAACCTAGATAGTATATTCAAAAGCAGAGACATTACTTTGCCGACTAAGGTCCATCTAGTCAAGGCTATGGTTTTTCCAGTGGTCATGTCTGGATGTGAGAGTTGGACTGTGAAGAAGGCTGAGCGCCGAAGAATTGATGCTTTTGAACTGTGGTGTTGGAGAAGACTCTTGAGAGTCCCATGGACTGCAAGGAGATCCAACCAGTCCATTCTGAAGGAGATCAGCCCTGGGATTTCTTTGGAAGGAATGATGCTAAAGCTGAAACTCCAGTACTCTGGCCACCTCATTGGAAGAGTTGACTCATTGGAAAAAACTCTTATGCTGGGAGAGATTGAGGGCAGGATGAGAAAGGGACGACCGAGGATGAGATGGCTGGATGGCATCACTGACTCGATGGATGTGAGTCTGAGTGAACTCCGGGAGTTGGTGATGGATAGGGAGGCCTGGCGTGCTGCGATTCATGGGGTTGCAAAGAGTCGGACAGGACTGAGTGACTGAACTGAATGAATAGATTATCTGAAACAGAAAATGCATATGTCAATGCATAGGTTAAGCATAGATTAATGCTAAGCATAGGTTAATGCATAGGTTAAGGATTCTATACCCAAGTAAGTTTCAAAAATATTAAATGAAATAGAATTAAGCATATTTCTCTACTTTTTGCACTATACTAAACCTTTAGAGATTAATGATCATGCACGTCTCCTAAATAATTTGATCAGAAAGCATTTTACTCATTATAAGTATGAACATCTTTATGAAGAATGTTCAGCGGAACACAATTTAGGAAAAAAGTTTTTAAAAGAAATTTTTAAAAAACATATCTGGATGCTGTGATAACAGAAATAAGAATAAAGAAATATGTGTTTCCCCTTTGTCATAATGGTTTATGGAACATTGCTTAAGAACCACTTCCTTATATATGATGAAATTATAAGGGACCATAATAACAACTAGCTAGTTTGTCACTGGACATTGCAGCCTATACATAGTTTTTGGATGGGCCACATTAGACTTATTTTCCATTCTTATTGTGCAGACTAGATGACCTAGACATGCAAGCCATGGTTGGAGAGAACTTCAAATCTGCTCTTTCTGAATGTCAGAGAAATTCCATTTCACTTACATAAATGAGAAACAAAATAATTTATTTATCTTATGCTCTAATTATGCATCAATACAATGTCATGTGTTACTGCATGGTAGAATAGAGAATGTAGCCATATAAAAATCCCACAGTTTTACTGAATAAATGTTTTCTAAAAAATTGGAGTAACTTTTCCGTCAACTTGAGCATCGCAGGTGCACAAATGGACTTTCTAAATAACATTTAGATTCAAAATTATGTGATTTTGCATATAACTTTGAAATCACGCTTTTGAACTTAATTTCTTGACTAGTTTATCTGTTCATTGTTTTGTCCAACAAATAGATATCCATCAAACTAGAATGCCTAGAATTACACTGGACACTCCGGATACAAAGTTACAAGATTTTCATTGACTTTTTGGAAAACAGCGGCTATAGCTGGAACCAAATACATAAAGAAGTTCAGATCTTGTAATGAAATTTTTTACAATGAAATTTGAACTCCAAATTCAATCCATAACATTTAAATATTCTGTCAAAATAATGAAGTAGCTAATAGTGATGTTTTCTGTGGACTCTGGTAAGCAATTTATATATTTGATGATGTGTTAGTCTTCTACTACGATATTTATAAAACCTCAGAGGTTCAAAAGTGTTTTTCATTATTGCAATAAATTCATGTTTTATTTCTCCATTGCCAGTGACAAATTTAAATGTCAAGGCTTGTTTGACATAATGCCTGTTTTCCAAATGTAAATTGTTACTCAAAGTGTGACTTAGATATATGTTAATGTTTATTAAAATATTTTCTTTTAATAGATATTAAAATAACTGCTAATATACCCGCATATTGCAATCTGGATGTTATCTGTGTCAGTTGGTGATACCAAAATTAGATTTGCTTATTTTTAACCATAAATTAAATCAGTTGTTATATTGTTAATGATTTCTTATCATGTAGATACAACCACAGAGACAAGCAGATTTTTAAATTTAGCTCATTTTTGCAATGGCCTCCTTTTGTGAATTAGGTCAAGTCGGTCAATTACTAAATATTTCTAGAGATGAAAAAAATTGATATACCTCATAGAAGAACTGGGAGAGAAATATAAGCACTGTTTAAATGCTTGATATCTTAATATTTCTGATTGTCATAGCTGATGTCACTTGATGATTGGAGGAGATTAGTTCAACTCCTTTGTTACATACTATATGATTACCTCTGCACTTGACAGCAAGAGCATATGGAACATATGGAAATCCTTCATAGATGTGTGTTTTCCACACACTCAGGTAAAAAAAGCAATTAATCATCTTATATTACATAATATTATATATATGTTATTTAAAAATGTGGATAATTCTTAAAGAGATGAGAATACCAGACCACCTTACCTGCCTCATGAGAAATCTGTATGCAGGTCAAGAAGCAACAGTTAGAACTGGACATGGAACAACAGACTGGTTCCAGATTGGGAAAGGAATACATCAAGGCTATATATTGTCACCCTGCTCATTTGACTTATATGCAGACTACATCATGCAAAATGCCAGGCTGGATGAAGAACAAGCTGAAATCAAGATTTCTGGGAGAAATATCAATAACCTCAGATATTTAGATGACACCACCCTTATGGCAGAAAGTGAGGAAGAGCTAAAGATCCTCTTGATAATGCAAAAGAACAGAGTGAAAAAGTTGGCTTAAAACTCAACATTCAGAAAACTAAGACCAAGGCATCTGGCCCCATCACTTCATAGGAAACAGATGGGGAAACAATGGAAACAGTGAGAGACTTTATTTGGGGGGGCTCCAAAATCACTGCAGATGGTGAATGCAGCCAATGCAATTAAAAGACCCTTGCTCCTTGGAAGAAAAGTCATGTCCAACCTATAGAGCATATTAAAAAGCAGAGACATTACTTTGCCAACAAAGGTACACCTAGTTAAAGCTATGGTGTTTCCAGTAGTCATGTATGGATGTGAGAGTTGGACTATAAAGAAAGCTGACCGCCAAAGAATTGATGCTTTTGAATTGTGGTGTTGGATAAGACTCTTGAGAGTCCCTTGGACTAAAGGGAGATCAAACCAGTCAATCCCTAAAGGAAACCAGTCCTGAATATTCTTTGGAAGGACTGATGCTGAAGCTGAAACTCCAATACTTTGGCCACCTGGCATGAGGAAATGACTCATTTGAAAAGATCTTGATGCTGGGAAAGTTTGAAGGCAGGAAGAGAAATGGATGACAGAGGATGAGATGGATGGATGGCATCACCAATTCAATGGATTTGAATTTGAGCAAGCTTCAGGAGTTGGTGATGGACAGGGAAGCCTGGTGTGCTGCAGTCCATGAGGTTGCAAGGAGTGGGACAGGACTGAGCGACTGAACTGAATTGAATCATCTTATATACTGTATACGGTAGATTGGCAGTTTCAGAAAAAAAATAGACCCACCAGTACAATAATTCTCTTCATGTGGCTTTTTTTCTATTATCTCAGTCTATTGTTAGTTACATTTAGTAGATTTCCCTGTATAACACTGCTCTATATCTCTTTTCCATTCAGTGATTTATATAGGAGTTCATATAGTATAGACCTTAATATCATAAAGGAACATCCTGTTTTCTTAGTTCAGTTCAGTCACTCAGACATGTTGTTAGTTATCTAAATGTTAAATATCCTTAGTACCACAGTTAATAAAAATAATCATGTGCAATAAATACTGAACTTTGCAGTGGTCATTTCATCTGTAATTTTCTCTTTTTTACAGAATTTGTTTATAAATGTCTGTTTATGAAGTTTCTTCCTTTACACATGAAATTATTTTCAATACTTTGTGTCTTTAAAGACATCTGTTGTTGTTGTTTAGTTGCTTAGTCATGTCCGATTATTGCAGACCAATGGGGTGTAGCCTTTCCATGGGATTTTCTTGGCTAACAATATTGGAGTGGGTTGGTATTTCCTCCTCCAAGGGATCATCCCTACCCATGGATCTAACTGGATTTCTCCTGCATTGGAGGCAGATTCTTTATTCTGTTGAGCCACCTGGGAAGCCCCCTTAAAGACATATACCTTAAAATTTGTTAGAATGTTGTGAGAGAGGTAAAACCAGGGTTAATTTTGTTAGGATTTTAAAAGGAAATTCACTGATTAGTAACAGTAAGTGAAAATTCTTGCCCCCATCCTTAGTCAGCAAGTCACGTATCCATTAATGGGTGGCAGCCACATTCTGCATTAAATTTGTGAATCACTAACCTAAAAGACTGGAGAAGGCAATGGCACCCCACTCCAGTACTCTTGCCTGGAAAATCCCATGGATGGAGGAGCCTGGTGGGCTGTAGTCCATGGGGTCACTAACAGTCAGAAACGACTGAGCAACTTCACCTTCACTTTTCACTTTCATGCATTGGAAAAGGAAATGGCAACCCACTCCAGTGTCCTTGCCTGGAGAATCCCAGGGACAGGGGAGCCTGGTGGGCTGCCATCTATGGGGTCGCACAGAGTCAGACACAACTGAAGCGAATTAGCATCAGCAGCAGCAACCTAAAAGACATTGAATAATGACACATCAACCTAAAAGCATTCACTTTTTGGTTTTGGAATATCAAACACAAGAAAAGACTCTACACAGGGACATCACCAGATGGTCAACACCAAAATCAGATTGATTATATTATTTGCAGCCAAAGGTGGAGAAGCCATACAATCAACAAAAAATAGACCAGGAGCTGACGGTGGCTCAGATCATAAACTCCTTATTGCCAAATTCAGACTTAAATTGAACAGGTAGGGAAAACTGCTAGACCATTCAGTTTTGACCTAAATCAAATCCCTTATGATTATACAGTGGAAGTGAGAAATAGATTTAAGGGTCTAGATCTGATAGATAAGAGTGCCTGATGAACTATGGAATGAGGTTCCTGACATTGTACAGGAGACAGGGATCAAGACCATCCCCATGGAAAAGAAATGCAAAAAAGCAAAATGGCTATCTGGGGAGGCCTTACAAATAGCTGTGAAGAGAAGAGAAGTGAAAAGCAAAGGAGAAAAGGAAAGATTATAAGCATCTGAATGCAGAGTTCCAAAGAATAGCAAGACGAGATAAGAAAGCCTTCTTCAGTGATCAATGCAAAGAAATAGAGGAAAACAACAGAATGGGAAAGACTAGAGATCTCTTCAAGAAAATCAGAGATACCAAGGGAACATTTCATGCAAAGATGGGCTTGATAAAGGACATAAATGGTATGGACCTAACTGAAGCAGAAGATATTAAGAAGAGGTGGCAAGAATACACGGAAGAACTGTACAAAAAAGATCTTCACGGCCCAGATAATCATGATGATGTGATCACTAATCTAGAGCCAGACATCTTGGAATGTGAAGTCAAGTGGGCCTTAGAAAGCATCACTACGAACAAAGCTAGTGGAGGAGATGGAATTCCAGTTGTGCTGTTTCAAATCCTGAAAGATGATGCTGTGAAACTGCTGCACTCAATATGCCAGCAAACTTGGAAAACTCAGCAGTGGCCACAGGACTGGAAAAGGTCAGTTTTCATTCCAATTCCAAAGAAAGGCAATGCCAAAGAATGTTCAAACTACTGCACAATTGCACTCATCTCACATGCTAGTAAAGTAATGCTCAAAATTCTGCACGCCAGGCTTCAGCAATTCATGAACTGTGAACTCCCTGATATTCAAGCTGGTTTTAGAAAAGGCACAGGAACCAGAGATCAAATTGCCAACATCCGCTGGATCATGGAAAAAGCTAGGGAGTTCCAGAAGAAAACATCTATTTCTGCTTTATTGACTATGCCAAAGCCTTTGACTGTGTGGATCACAATAAACTGTGGAAAATTCTGAAAGAGATGGGCATACCAGAACACCTAACCTGCCTCTTGAGAAATCTGTATGCAGGTCAGGAAGCAACAGTTAGAACTGGACATGGAACAACAGACTGGTTCCAAATAGGAAAAGGAGCACGTCAAGGCTGTATATCGTCACCCTGCTTAATTAACTTATATGCAGAGTACATCATGAGAAACGCTGGACTGGAAGAAACACAAGCTGGAATCAAGATTGCTGGGAAAAATACCAATAACCTCAGATATTCAGATGACACCACCCTTATGGCAGAAGGTGAAGAGGAGCTAAAAAGCCTCTTGATGAAAGTGAAAGAGGAGAGTGAAAAAGTTGGCCTAAAGCTCAACATTCAGAAAATGAAGATCATGGCATCCGGTCCCATCACTTCATGGGAAATAGATGGGGAAACAGTAGAAACAGTGTCAGACTTTATTTTTTTGGGCTCCAGAATCACCGCAGATGGTGACTGCAGCCATGAAATTAAAAGACGCTTACTCCTTGGAAGAAAAGTTATGACCAACCTAGATAGTATATTCAAAAGCAGAGATGTTACTTTGCTGACTAAGGTCCATCTAGTCAAGGCTATGGTTTTTCCAGTGGTCATGTTTGGACGTAAGAGTTGGACTGTGAAGAAGGCTGAGTGCCAAAGAATTGATGCTTTTGAACTGTGATGTTGGAGAAGACTCTTGAGAGTCCCATGGACTGCAAGGAGATCCAACCAGTCCATTCTAAAGGAGATCAGCCCTGGGATTTCTTTGGAAGGAATGATGCTAAAGCTGAAACTCCGGTACTCTGGCCACCTCATTGGAAGAGTTGACTCATTGGAAAAGATTTTGATGCTGGGAGGGACTGGGGGCAGGAGGAGAAGGGGACGACCGAGGATGAGATGGCTGGATGGCATCACTGACTCGATGGATGTGAGTCTGAGTGAACTCCAGGAGATGGTGATGGACAGGGAGACCTGGCGTGCTGCGATTCATAGGGTCACAAAGAGTTGGACACAACTGAGCGACTGAACTGAACTGAACTGAACCTAAAAGCATTCACTTTTTGGTTTTGGAATATCACCAAAATTATTTTTATATTTGAAAGAATTCAATAATTTTTTTATTATTTTGTAATTGTTTTAGCTCTTTCTCTTTCACTTTTCCTGAAGCATACAATTATTTTCATTTTACCTCTATGTATTATTTGACCAAATTGTTTTCCCAGTTTCTGATCGGTATCATAATTAGTAAATGTGAAATGTGAGATTAGTTGCTAGATCATAGAGATTTTTTTTCCGTTAATCATTAGCACTAATGGTGCAAAAATATGCATTTTTAGCATTTTCTAGTTTTACTTGAAAGTAAGCAATTTTATCAAATCAAGCCTTAAACTTTCATTGCTAATTATAATAGTTGCCATAGTGCTATTTAGCACATGGTTGTTAAAACACATGATTCATTTGTTTCTAAGAGCAAGATTCTTTGTATTCAAAATCTTTGATGTGATTTCATTAAGAATTTTTTGTTTTATTTTTCTGTCACTCATAATAATAGACACAATCCATTATATAAGACAGAAATATACTCACCAAGCAGTCACTATGAAGCTATTGACCTCATAGTCTTTCTTTTTATTGAAGTAGAGTTGATTTATAATACTGTGTTAATTTCAGGTGTATAGCAAAGTAATTGTTTTTTTTTTTTTTCAGGCTATATTTCATAATATGTTATTACAAGATACTAAATATAATTCTCTGTACTATACAAGTAAACTCTGTTGCTTATCTATTTTATGTATAGTAGTTTGTATCTGTAAATTCCACATTCCTAATTTTTCCCTCCCTCCTTCTTCCCTTTGGTAATCATAAGTTTCTTTTCTATGTCTGTGAATCTATTTCTGTTCTATATGTAGATTCATTTGTATTGTTTTTAGCTTCCACATATATGTGATGTTACATGCTGTTTGTCTTTGTATGACTTCACTCTGTTTAATATTCCCTAGGTCCATCTGTTTTTGTTGCACGTGACTATATTTCATTCTTTTCTATGGCTTAGTAGTATTCCATTGTGTGTGTGTGTACTACGTTTTCTTTAGCCAGTTGTCTGTTGATGGCCACTTAGATTGTTTCCATGTCTTGGCTGCTGTAGATCATGCTGCTCTGAACATTGAGGTGCATGTGTCTTTTCAAATTAGAGTTTACACTTTTTTTCTGACTATATACCTAGGAGTGAGGTTGTTGGTTCACATGGTAGTTCTATGTTTAATTTTTTGAGAAGCTGTTTTCCATATTGATTGCACCAATTTACATTCCCACGAACAGTATAGAAGGATTCCCTTTCTCTGCTCCCTCTCCAACATTTATTATTTGTAGACTTTTTGATCATGACCATTCTTACCTTATTGTGCTTTTGATTTGCATTTGTCTAATAGTTAGCGACATTCAGCATCTTTCCATATGCTTTTTGGCCATCTGTATGTCATCTTTGGAGAAATGCCTATTTAGATTTGCCGACTTTTTGATTGAGTTGTTTGTTTTTGCTGTTGAGTTATATGAGTTGTTTATATATTTTGAATATCAACCTCTTGTTTGTTGCATCATTTGAAAATATTTTCTCCTATTCCAGAAGTTGTGTTTTCATTTTGTTGATTTTTATTTTGCAAAAGTTCTTAAGTTTGCTTAAGGTCCATTTATTTATTTTACGAGCTCAGAGTTTTTATGTCTAAGTCTCCGTGGAGTGGCTCTTCTCGATATACACAGAATTCCAAAATCCTAGAGCCTTCTGCTTCATATGGATATCTTGAAAGGTTAAAGAGACAATATTTCCTTTCCAGCACTTATTGTAAACCTGAAATTGTGTTATATTAATTTTATGATTGTATGCCTCCTATGACAGAATGTTAAGTATGTCTCTGTGTGTGCTAAGTTGCTGCAGTCATATCTGACTCTTTGCAACTGCATGGGCTGTAGTCCAGGTTTATCTGTCCAGGGAATTCTCCAGGCAAGATACTGGAGTGGGTCACCATGCCCTTTTCCAGGGAATCTTCCCAACCCAGGGATTGAACCTAGGTCTTCCATACTGCAGGTGGATTTTTTAGCATCTGAGCCAGCAGGGAAGCCCAAGAATACTGGAGTGGATAGCATATTCCTTCTCCAGGATATCTTCCCCAAACCAGGAATCGAACTCTGATCTCCTGCATTGCAGGAGGATTCTTTACCAGCTGAATTATGAGTGAAGCCTGATATTGTTGTGTATTAGTTATTATTACATATTTTGATATCATTTTGTGAGACTTAAGGCCTAGGAGCCCAACTTATTTTAATTTAAAGGCTTTTGTATTAAAAGAAGTATAAAGTAGAAGAAAGCTTTTTACTTGGAATATGATTTCTAAGATTTATATCTAGGTTAGTTACAAGTTATATGGGAGAGCGACCTTTCCATAAGCTAAAGTGACTAAACCCATGTTATGCAAATCATTTGGTAATAAATTGTCATATAATTACTCTATGGCCTTAAAATTAAATCTTAATACACTATCTAACAGTTCTCAGCTTTGCTGAGTTTCTGCACGACACACCAGTCACTCTGTTCTTGTTAATAATTTAAGTTACATGAACTTGAAGTTCAAATACTGTGCATAGTTTACCTCAGAAGCCAGACCAGGTGCATTCTGTAAGGCATCATTCATTCTTTCTTTTTTATAGATAAAACCTAACAAGCATCTCCTAGAATTATGCAAAGGCTATGCCGCTCATCAACCAATTCATCAACTGATGAGTTTTAAAAATTAAGTCTAAAGCATTCCCTAAATCAAAACCCATAAAATACCTGTTATTATCACTATTATTTTATTAAAATAGAATTCCAATACCAAAAATAATGAGAAGCACATGATCCTCAAATTAATAATCCATTAAATTGAACAAATTGGGTTTTGTGAAATACCTCAGCATTTTTCTCATTTCTTTAAGAATTAGTGAAGATTTTGTCATGGTCCATTGGGCTGCTGTTTGGACATGATACAAAATTTGTATTTTCATTTACAGACTGGAACACTTGACTTCTTATCCAGGGTTTTAAAACTCTTCCATGTTTCCTGAAACTTGAATGTAAATTCACCCAGGTCCATATGTGAACATATAAGCAAATTAAAGTGCAAATATTTATCAAGAAAACCTTTCATTGCTGTGGTGCTTACGGTTATTTCTAAATCATTGTGTGTACCCAGTGTATGTACCCAGTCTAGTTGGTAGATTTAGTAAAAAAAAAACTTTACTTAGTTTACAGTTCATCTTTGAAGAGTATACTAAATTAAACACTGTTTAGGGTTGACTCTAACCAACTCCAGCCAACACCATAGGCCACTTTCATTTCATACCAATATATGTATAACTATTCGAGTACTGAAATATTATGTTAATTTTCATTTTTATTAATAAAAAAGTTACATAGACAAGCAGATAGATTTTGAGTGATCATACATTCTGTATAACTGTCAGAGACAAAATGTAAAGAAAATAGATTGAAAAATTTAAAAATTAAAGTGTAACATATCTTTACTAAAATGGTAGTTGTTTTCTCACAGGAAAAAGAATGAATGAGATTCAAATACTGTGAAGGATATCATATTAATTTAATTATTAATATTTTTCAAAGGACATTGTGCATTTAGATTATAATTGAGTCAAAGGGAACACATTTTTAAAATCCAGCTCAATTTTTTTCTTTGTATTTCTAAATCTGAAGTCTGGACCTCATCTGGGCCTCATTCAGTGCAGTTCAATCACTCAGTCATGTCTGACTCTTTGCGACCTCATGGACTGTAGCACACCAGGCCTCCCTGTCCATCACCAACTCCTGAGCCTACACAAACTCACGTCCATTATGTCGGTGATGCCATCTAACTATCTCATCCTCTGTTGTCCTCTTTTCCTCGTGCCTTCAATCTTTCCCAGCATCAGGGTCTTTTCCAGTGAGTCAGCTTTCCGCATCAGGTAGTCAAAGTATTAGAGTTTCAGCATCAGCATCAGTCCTTCCAATGAATATTCAGGACTGAGTTCGTTTAGGATGGACTGGTTGGATCTCCTTACAGTCTAAGCGACTCTCAAGAGTCTTCTCCAACACCACAGTTCAAAAGCATGAATTCTTGGGTACTCAGCTTTCTTTATAGTCCAACTCTCATATCCATACATGACTATTGGAAAAACTGTAGCTCTGATTAGATGGACCTTTGTTGGTAAAGTAATGTCTCTGCTTTTTAATAGGTTGTCTAGGTTGGTCATAATTTTTCTTCCAAGGGGCAAGCATCTTTTAATTTCAGGGCTGCAGTCACCATCTGTAGTGATTTTGGAGCCGCCAAATATAAAGTCTCTCACTGTTTCCATTGTTTCCCCATCTATTTGCTGTGAAGTGATGGGGCCAGATGCCATGATCTTAGTTTTCTGAATGTTGAGTTTTAAGCCAACTTTTTTACTCTCCTCTTTCACTTTCATCAAGAGGTTCTTTAGTTCTTCTTCGCTTTCTGACATCAGGGTGGTGTCATCTGAATATCTGAGGTTACTGATATTTCTCCCAGAAATCTTGATTCCAGCTTGTTCTTCATCCAGGCTGGCATTTTTCATGATGTACTCTGTGTATAAATTAAATAAGCAAGGTGACAATATACAGCCTTGACGTACTGCTTTCCCAATCTGGAACCAGTCTGTTGTTCCATGTCCAGTTCTAACTGTTGCTTCTTGACCTGCATACAGATTTCTCATGAGGCAGGTAAGGTGGTCTGGTATTCCCATATCTTTTAAGAATTTTCCACAGTTTGTTGTGATCCACACAGTCAAAGGGTTTGGCATTGTCAATAAAGCAAAAGTAGATGTTTTTTTGAACTCTTTTGCTGGGCCTCATACTAAGACAAATATAGGCTTGAACATTTTATTTAGCTTTCTAGAATGTCAGAATGTCTGCCAGAGGCAATCTCAAAGAGGAAATTTAAGAATTTAAATATGTTTAAAATTCTCAAGTGAAAAAAAACAGTATATACACACACACATACACACACACACATATAGCTATATATCTAATGGTGATAAGAGATATTCCTCATAAAAATTGAGTTGAAACTCCTCAGAAGTGGGCCTGGGATATTGGAGAAAGCATTTCGATCAGATGACAGAAGAACAGGCTGCATCACGAAAGCAAGGTTTGCTGTTTACGTTTTCTTAGTGCAGATGGTTTTCTACTTGGAGGATTTGAAAAGAAGAATCTATTTGACAAGTATACTGAGGACTCAAGTACTTTGCTGAAGGATCCAAAAGATGAATATATAGTACTGTTCTCTCAAAGAACTTTTTGTTTAATTTGAGGAAAAAAGCACACTATAAATATCTATGAATTGGTGTTTTATAGTCAGCTACATTTATTGGACATTTTTACAGAAATCTGGCTAGAAGTTATACTTACCCAAGACAGGCTATTATGTGATGAGAGGGTCAAGAGCAATGACTCTGAAGTAATGGTGTCAGAATCATAGTTCCATAATTCATTAACTTTCCTAGTTTTCCCTTCTAAATAATAATCACCTCCTCATTGGACTGTAGTGAGTATAACATATGTTAAAGCATGCAAAATATTTAAGAAAATTCTAGACATGTTTTTAGTTCTCCATAAATTTTAAATGATGATTATTATTTCATATTTTTGAAATATATGTTTCTGGGTCTCTGGATTCTGTAGGTCATGTATACTACTCAAGAAGTCAGCATTTTTAATAAACCAACAGAGGTGGTAATGATGTAGTTGATGAATAAATCAGTGTTTGAGAACCTCTGTTGTAGGTCATTTAAATTGATACAAAGAATAAGAGAAAGTAGGAACTGGACAGTAATATTTTCAAATAAAACAGGAAAAATGAAGATACTTATAAATACACATAGTTTAGAAGGAAATGAAGAGAAAAATAAAAATTGAGTAGGTTTTACATAGAGAAATATTTAGCTAAGGCATATTATTTATGTAAGAATGACCCTATTAAGTCAAATAGGAATTCTGTGTATATATATACTTCAGAAAACCTGACGAATATATACACACATATATTCACACACACATATATATATGCATATACACACACACCTATATACACACACATATACATACCTAAATGAGACTCAGTGCATCTCTTGTTGAATGTTTAATTCTGTGAGCTTTAAGGTATCTTAGCTAAGGAGAGGAGAAGGCAATGGCCACCCACTCCAGTACTCTTGCCTGGAAAATTCCATGGACGGAGGCGCCTGGTAGGCTGCAGTCCATGGCGCTAAGAATTGGACACGACTGAGCGACTTCACTTTCACTTTTCACTTTCATGCATTGGAGAAAGAAATATCAACCTACTCCAGTGTTCTTGACTGGGGAACCCCAGGGACGGGGGAGCCTGGTGGGCTGCTGTCTATGGGGTCTCACAGAGTTGGACATGACTGAAGTGACTTAGCAGCAGCAGCAGCTAAGGAGAAAAATGAGTTAAAAAATGAGTTAAGATGCTTTAACTAGAAAATATTACCTTAGTCATTATTTCTTTTTCATTTAAAGGTACATTTCTAAAACCAGGCTGCATAAATAAATTCAGTTATTTAATATCAATATAAGTTTTGTAGTTCTATATTCTTTATGGTTACTGGTTCTACTTAAGTAGAATTTTGTATTCTATTATAAATACCAAGGCATTTAATGGCTTTCCTCTCACAAAGATAATCTTGATTTTTAAAAAATGCTTAAATATATGTTTAATAATAATTGTTAAATGTTGAAAGAATTTTGACCTCTCAAATATAACTTGTAATCACCTTTAAAGACATAGTTTTTTAGTTATGTATAAGACATTAAGCTGTTTATAATAAATCCGTGCAAATGCCTCTGAAGTTAGGCATTATCAACAGGTGTACATATGAAAACATCTTGCAGGTTGCCAATGTGATCAGTTACTTTTTTCAGGGCCCCTTTGTGGCAAGCTTGTGTGACTAGGATGACTATATATTTAACTCATTTATTAGTTGTACTCCATTATGCATGGAATATCTCAATATAGGAATACATTTTTCTTCTTAGGTATATAAGTGTATACTTTACCACTGAATGTGAGAAAAACAAAGACTGTCAAATTGAGGGCATATCAGTTGTTCCTTAAATATCATTGCAGAAATGAGGTGTGTCAGTAGTAAGGCTATATGAAACCATAAAGTAAATACTTAGAGAAATATCATAAAGAAAATGTTTCTGATTTAATGATGCTACAAGGTGGTCAGCTCTAAATTTTTGTAAAAATTAATAAATTAAAAATATACTGAGATTTTCAACTAAAGCAAGATATTTAATTATGAATATTGAGATCCATAAGGGCTTCCCAGGTGGCTGAGTGGTAAAGAATCCACCTGCCATTGCACGAGACGTGGATTCAATCCCTGGGTCAGGAAGATCCCCTGGAGTAGGAAATGGCAACCCACTCAAGTATTCTTGCCTAAAAAATTCAATGGACAGGGGAGCCTGGTGGTCTAGAGTCCATGGGGTGCCAAAGAGCTGGACATGACTGAGCAACTGAACGTTGAGATCTAGACAACTGTTTTATTTGCTTTTAGAAAATTTCCACTATGTATTACTTTGTTACATTTTGTAACAATTACTTTTCTAGTATTTTTCTTTGGATATATATGATGTCCTTTTAGAGCTGAAATTAAATATAAAAAATTAGACTCTACTTCTTATTGGATATATATTAAAGAGCTTTTCTATTTAATGTTACAACTTGCCTTCTTCATTTGTGCCAAGTGAGCTGGACTATATGAACTGGAGTCATTATGGCTCATATACTTCTTTCTGGGGGATAAGTGAAAGATAATCTCGGTCCCAATGTTTGAACTTAACATTTAGTTCAACTAGTTAGATCTTATCAAGATAGAAATTTCAGCTACCATACATTATAACTTTAACATTCCATTTTATGTGAACAGAAAAGAAACTGGTTAGAGCAAATCTCAACATCGCCTGAATAAATCTTGCTTTTGTGCGAGTCACTAAAGTTTTTAAATGTTATGTTTTTGCCACGAAATACAATTTTGCAGTCTTCTGAGGCTTCCATGGGCTTGTCAACTATCACTTTTCTGTGATAATTATGGAGAGAAATACACAGATAAATGAAATTCACAGTGATTTGGGCAGCCCCCCTATTTAACTAGATTCAATTCTCTTCACTATAAAACCTTTCCTGGAGCTGCCAAGTCTTAACAACATTTGACAGAATTGAGTTTAACCTTTTCTTTCTTTCCTTGCCATCTTCTGGTGAGAGTTATTATTGAGAGGAAAAAAATAGTGGCCAGAGCAAAAGGCTGGCAACATTTCAAGGTTGACATGCCAAGTGTTCTTTGACTAAGTTGCTTTTAGAAGAGAGAGGGAGAAATAACTCACTCAAAAGTTCTTTCAGTTCCATTGCTGTACATCCCTGCAAACAACTGACTAAAGCAAAGAGTCAGTCAAATGCTTTTGGAATTTCCATTCATTCATTCATTTTTCATTCATTCATTCTTACATATAAACAATGATACATATTGAATTTGTACATTTCTCCATGAATAATTCTAAATAGTGAGGATATGCTGATAATTGAGAACAGGTTTCTTTGTCATAAAATGAATCCATTGGAGAAGGATGCATAAATGTAAACTGGCAAGAGAATATAAATTAGGCATTATGAAAAATTTGTCAGTGGGGAAGAGTCAAAATTTAAGCCATTATACAGTATCCCAGTAAGTTCCTACCCCTAAGTAATTATCAGTCAACACCTTAATTGAATTTCCCAAAATATGTTCTGTGTATTTCTACAGAATGCTCAGGTGTGTTATAAATAAGAGAGTTCTCTGGCAATAAAAGCATGGAGAGTAGTATAACATATAAAGCTAAATAAGATAATTTATTGCATAGCTTTACTATAATGGTGTGAATACTGTACAGATTTATTTTATATATGTGTGTACAGTTCTCAAAGCTTTCAATATTATCTTAAAAACAGATAGATACAGAAGGAAGAGCCTTAGAGTTGTCTTGCAAATAAACACTTGCACTCCAGAAAATACATAATGGGATTCTAGTTGCATCTTTGTTGTTTAATCACTGAGTCATGTCTGGCTCTTTTAGACATCTGGAACTGAAGCATGCCAGGCTTCCCTGTCCTTCACTGTCTCCTGTTGTTTACTCAGGCTCATGTCCATTGAGTCAATGATGCCATCCAGCCATCTTATCCTCTGATGCCCCCTTTTCCTTCTGCCTAAAATTGTTCCCAGCATCAGGGACTTTTCCAATGAGTTGTCTGTTTGAATCAGATGACCAAAATACTGTAGCTTCATCTTCAGCATTGGTCCTTCCAAAGAATATTCAGGGTTAATTGTGTGTAAGATTGACTGATTTGATCTCCTTGCTGTCTCAAGAGTCTTGTCCCGTACCATAATTTGAAAGCATTAAATCTTTGGCACTCAGCCTACTTTATGGGCCAGCTGTCATATCTGTACATGACTACTGGAAAAACATACCTTTGACTAGATGGACCTTTGTTGGCTAAGTGATGTCTCTGCTTTTTAAGATGCTGTCTAGGTTTGTCAAAGCTTTTCTTCCAAGGAGTAAGTGTATTTTAATTTCAAGGCTGCAGTAACCATCTGCACTGATTTTGGAGCCCAGGAAAATAAAACTGTCACTGTTTTCACTTTTTCCCCTTCAATTTGCCATGAAATTATGGGACTGTATGCCACGATCTTAGTATTTTGAATGTTAAATTTTAAGCCAGCTTTTTCACTCTTTTTCACCCTTATCAAGAGGCTCCTTACTTCCTCTTTGCTTTCTGCCATAAGAGTGGTATCATCTGCATATCTGAGGTTGTTGATGTTTCTCTCAGAAATCTTGATTACAGCTTGTGAGTCATCCATCCCAGGATTTCACATGATGTACTCTAAATATAAGTTAAATAAGCAAGGTGACAATATACAGTCTTGATATATTCCTTCCCTAATTTTGAATCAGTCCATTGTTCCATGTCCAGTTCTAACTGTTGCTTCTTGTCCTGCTCACAAGTTTTTCAGGAGACAGGTAAGATAGTCTGGTATTCCAATCGCTTTAAGAATTGTCCACAGTTTGTTGTGATCCATGCAGTCAAAGGCTTTAGCATAGTCAGTGAAGCAGAAATAGATGTTTTTCTGGAATTCTTGCTTTTTCTGTGGTCCAGCGGATGTTGGCAATTTGATCCCTGTCCTCTGCCTTTTCTAAATCCAGCTTGTACATCTGGAAGTTCTTGGTTCATGAACAACAGAAGCCTAGCTTGAAGAATTTTGAGCATTTCCTTGCTGTCACATCACAATGAGTGTAATTGTATGGTAGTTTGAATATTTTAGTATTGCCTTTCTTTGGGATTGGAATGAAAACTGACCTTTTCCAGTCCTGTAGCTACTGCTGAGTTTTCAAATTTGCTGGCAATATTGGGTGCAGCACTTTAACAGCATCATCTTTTAGGATTTGAAATAGCTCAGCTGGAATTCGATCACCTCCACTAGCTTTGTTGTGCTGCTTCCTAAGGTCCCACTTGGCTTTGCACTCAGGGATATTTGGTTCTAGGTGAGTGATCACACCACTGTGGTTACCTGGATCATTAAGATCTGTTTTGTATAGTTCTGTGTATTCTTGCCACCTCTTCTTAATATCTTCTGTGTCTGTTAGGTCCATACCATTTCTATCCTTTATTGTGCCCATCTTTGCATTAAATATAGGTTCTGACTACTTTTTATTCAGTCTTTCTCTGCATTCTTCAAATTGCATCCTTTTTATTGATCTAGACTCATGAATTTAGTGTATTCTTCCTGTTCAATTGTACTTTTAGCACCATATGATTATATCGGTGTAATAAAACATAATTCATAGTAGTTTTGTTTATATTTAAAGTAAAGATAAGTGTTTCACTGTATTTAAAATTTTCATGTCCCTGTCATCATTATGTATTTGAGATCTTTATATAAATGAATGAATATTAACTTTTGTATAATGGTATATAGTAAGAATATAACATATTTTATTCATTCTTAGTGATGACAGTGGTTTCAAATGTTTGGCCGGTACAACATTGGAATTATTATCTTGGCATATCTATCTCTAGTCATATGTGAAACTCCTAGTTTAAAAACTGTTAAATTTATCATGTATTGCCAAACAGCTCCATAAATTTGGCTACCAATGTATTCTCCCTTCAGCAGCATGGATGAGTTCCTGTTTCCTGTAACCTTTCTAAAACTTGATTCCGTATGTGTCTACATTTTCCCAAATAAACACACATTTAAATTACAAAAAGTATCCCGTGTTCAGTAAGCTGCCAAAAGTAAAATAGGGAAATATTATCAAAGAGTCTGAGATTTCCAAGAGTAGGGACTATGTATTAATATCTCATTGTGAATTAAAAAAATATAAAAGTATATTTAATTTACAATGTTGTGTTAGTTTCAGGTGTACAATGAATAATCAGTTATATATGTATACACACTATATAGTAGATAATATTAGAATAGATAACTAATATGGACCCACTATATAGAGCAGGGAATGCTACTCAGTACTCTGTAATGGCCTATATGGGAAAAGAATCTAAATAAAAGTGGACATATGTGATGATGAGAAACTGATAAGCCTGGTGTGCTGCAATCCATGGGGTCGCAGAGAATCGTACGTGACTTGACGATTGAACAACAACAAATGTATATGTATGTACATGTATCAGTTTGATACCTATTAGTTGTATAGCAAACAGAACAATCAAAGGAAGTCAGTGACAGTGACCTTCTGCAATTATGGATATATCCTTTATCATATTCAGAGTCCTGTTTATAGAAGTATCAAATATTAATAAGATCCTTTAGGCTATAATTCTAAATTTAATTAATATAGTTCCTCTCTATATAGAAAATTTATATTTCTGTACTATAACTAGACTTACCTGATGTCTGTATTTCCTATGTTTTTGTTTCCTCTTACTTGTATACTGGCAAAAGGGATTGTGTTGATAAGGAGAGAAAAAGGCAATTAAAAACTTGGTTCAATTTTAAGATTAAAACCCCAGTGCAAAATTAATTTCACCGTTCATGCAAAAAAGCAAAATGGCTGTCTGGGGAGGCCTTACAAATAGCTGTGAAGAGAAGAGAAGTGAAAAGCAAAGGAGAAAAGGAAAGATATAAGCATCTGAATGCAGAGTTCCAAAGAATAGCAAGAAGAGATAAGAAAGCCTTCTTCAGCGATCAATGCAAAGAAATAGAGGAAAACAACAGAATGGGAAAGACTAGAGATCTCTTCAAGAAAATCAGAGATACCAAGGGAACATTTCATGCAAAGATGGGCTCGATAAAGGACAGAAATGGTATGGACCTAACTGTAGCAGAAGATATTAAGAAGAGGTGGCAAGAATACACGGAAGAACTGTACAAAAAAGATCTTCATGGCCCAGATAATCATGATGATGTGATCACTAATCTAGAGCCAGACATCTTGGAATGTGAAGTCAAGTGGGCCTTAGAAAGCATCACTACGAACAAAACTAGTGGAGGTGATGGAATTCCAGTTGAGCTGTTTCAAATCCTGAAAGATGATGCTGTGAAACTGCTGCACTCAATATGCCAGCACATTTGGAAAACTCAGCAGTGGCCACAGGACTGGAAAAGGTCAATTTTCATTCCAATTCCAAAGAAAGGCAATGCCAAAGAATGCTCAAACTACTGCACAATTGCACTCATCTCACATGCTAGTAAAGTAATGCTCAAAATTCTGCACACCAGGCTTCAGCAATACATGAACTGTGAAATCCCTGATGTTCAAGCTGGTTTTAGAAAAGGCACAGGAACCAGAGATCAAATTGCCAACATCCGCTGGATCATGGAAAAAGCTAGGGAGTTCCAGAAGAAAACATCTATTTCTGCTTTATTGACTATGCCAAAGCCTTTGACTGTGTGGATCACAATAAACTGTGGAAAATTCTGAAAGAGATGGGAATACCAGACCACCTGACCTGCCTCTTGAGAAATCTGTGTGCAGGTCAGGAAGCAACAGTTAGAACTGGACATGGAACAACAGACTGGTTCCAAATAGGAAAAGGAGTACATCAAGCCTGTATATCGTCACCCTGCTTAATTAACTTATATGCAGAGTACATCATGAGAAACGCTGGACTGGAAGAAACACAAGCTGGAATCAAGATTGCTGGGAAAAATACCAATAACCTCAGATATGCAGATGACACCACCCTTATGGCAGAAAGTGAAGAGGAGCTAAAAAGCCTCTTGATGAAAGTGAAAGAGGAGAATGAAAAAGTTGGCTTAAAGCTCAACATTCAGAAAATGAAGATCATGGCATCTGGTCCCATCACTTCATGGGAAATAGATGGGGAAACAGTGGAAACAGTGTCAGACTTTATTTTTTGGGGCTCCAAAATCACTGCAGATGGTGATTGCAGTCATGAAATTAAAAGACGCTTACTCCTTGGAAGAAAAGTTATGACCAACCTAGATAGTATATTCAAAAGCAGAGACATTACGTTGCCGACTAAGGTCCATCTAATCAAGGCTATGGTTTTTCCAGTGGTCATGTATGGATGTGAGAATTGGACTGTGAAGAAGGCTGAGCGCCGAAGAATTGATGCTTTTGAACTGTGGTGTTGGAGAAGACTCTTGAGAGTCCCTTGGTCTGCAAGGAGATTCAACCAGTCCATTCTAAAGGAGATCAGCCCTGGGATTTCTTTGGAAGGAATGATGCTGAAGCTGAAACTCCAGTACTTTGGCCACCTCATTAGAAGAGTTGACTCATTGGAAAAGATTTTGATGCTGGGAGGGACTGGGGGCAGGAGGAGAAAGGGACGACCGAGGATGAGATGGCTGGATGGCATCACTGACTCGATGGAAGTGAGTCTGAGTGAACTCTGGGAGTTGGTGATGGACAGGGAGGCCTGGCATGCTGCGATTCATGGGGTCGTAAAGAGTTGGACACGATTGAGCGACTGAACTGAACTGAACTGAACATAGGGAAAATCGCCTCAAGATGATTAAATGGTTAATATAGAAGATACAGGGAAAATACTGGCAGAAAATCCAAGTAGGATGAACAAATATGAAATTTATGTTTCCTTCTGCTGTAATTTCACTAATGCTTTAATGGTTTTTACAGACATTGTCTAGAATTCTTAGCATTCTCAGTAAAAATCGATTTCACAGGAATTCTCAAATTAAAAATTCATTAGTAAAATACAATAAAATATTTAGATTGAGTTGATAGAAAATTTTTATAAGTATGTCAATCACTATCTTCAACTAGCAAACGTTGTTAAATTAATAAAAACTCTACAATTTAATGTAGGCCAGAGTTAAATTTGTTTTAAACTAATGATCAAAAACATGTAAAAATGAATGCTAAAAAATTGGAATTGTCATTTTAGAACTATCAAAAGACACTCAAAATTTTCATATTAAGTTTTTACTAAAGAGTATACTTTTAGTTAAGTAGCTGTTTTTTGTTGAAAGAAGAGTTTTGGCCAGAAAAGGCCCAACAAATACAAAGGAAGAAATTTCAGTAGATCCATGGCTGTTTCTTCTTTTACTTCCATCTCAAAGAGAGCAGCCCTGGGGTTCTGAAAAATAAAGCTGTTCCTTATGGAAGTTCCAGCTTCTGACTGTACAGTAAAGTAACTATAGACATCCTCCATTTCTACAGCGTCCTTAATACCACTGTGGCAAGTGGACGCTGTGAACTTTAATCCATATGATGACAATATAATCACTTAAACTTGAATAAACTCAAAGCTCCAATGTGGCTGTTTCCCAACGAAAACTGAGATGGAGGTTTGTGTTGAATAGCCAGTGATTACAAGAACATGATTAACGTGAGACATGGAGTTGATTATGGGTGCTGTTTGTAAAGCCTGCACCAGAAATGTATCTGTTGAAAAATGAGGGTGGTATAAAGACCAGAACCACAGACAACATTATGTTTTCTGGTATATGTTTTAGGCTGGATAAATCATCCAGTGTTGCAAATGGTTTACTGAAATCTTTTTTCCTTTAAAAAAAATTTTTTTTTGCCAGAATAGTAAGTGTATATTGTATCTATTTTGCCTACAACATTAAGTGCACTAAAGGTTAATCTATTTTCATTAAACTCAATCCCAAGGGAAACAGTTTTTTCCCTCATATACCTAAACTTTAATATTGCTTCAAAAAGAAGGCATCCTCGTAGAATATTTTGCTATCTGTAACAGGACAGTATTTATATTGAAGAGAATAGTAATGCCACTCTAAAATTTTAAGTGTTATTGAGACCATTCTCTAACATCTATAATGACTGTCAGGAAGGAATTCTTCATTGTGAGTCTGTGTGTGAGTGTCTGTATCAGTGCCTGCGTGTGTGTGTCCACTGTGAAACCCTGAAACATAGGAGAAACATATGACTCCTTAGATCTTAAAATCTCCGTGGTAAATGTGTAACACTCTCGCTAATGCAAGTTTGTAAATTGAGATCACAGTCATCTTTTTGTAAAGATATGAACTCACAGACTAGGTGAACTTACGCAAGAGTACACAAAAGATTATTTATATTACTACAGTTTTACAAGTTATCAAATGTTGGACTATTTCTTGGTGTAACAGGACAGAAAATATACAGGGTAAGATACTATCTGGAGAAGGCAATGGCAACCCACTCCAGTACTCTTGCCTGGAAGATCCCATGGACAGAGGAGCCTGGTCGGCTGCGGTCCATGGGGTCGCTAAGAGTTGGACATGACTGAGTGACTTCACTTTCATTTTTAACTTTCATGCATTGGAGAAGGAAATGGCAACCCACTCCAATGTCCTTGCCTGGAGAACCCCAGGGACGGCGGAGCCTGGTAGGCTGCTGTCTGTGGGGTCGCACAGAGTCAGACATGACTGAAGTGACTTAGCAGCAGCAGCAGCAGCAACAGCAGCAAGATACTATCACATAAAAATGGAAGCGTCTCAATATATTGTATAAAATGGAGCTAAACTAGATCAGTGGCTTTTAAATCCATTTCTAACAGCTTTTAAAAATATTTTACATGGCACAAATCACAAACATGCCATATTTAATGGGAGACTTTGAGTTTATTAATTTGCTGGTTTTGGGCATACATATTCATGTAGCTCATTCTGCCTTTTAAAATTATTATTGACCAATTGACGTTTGAATTTGTTTTTGTAAGTAGATTTTTCAAGAAAAAAGCCAATTATAAACTTGCGGTATTCAGATATCTTTTATTATTTTATATAATGTGAAACTGTTCAATATATATCTTCTTAAAACTGGAATGACAAATATAGAAGCAGTCATGATATATACTTTTTATTTTTTGTTTTTAGACCATATTCATTACAGTATTTTATAAGTAATACCTTTTTGTTTAAGTGATAAACTTCTCTGTGAATGCTTATCTGATATTTTGCTTTTGCTTTTTGCAATCTCTAGTTCATTTCTTGTGCACTTGGATATTTTTTAAAGAATAAGTGAAGAAGGACTTCTCTGGTGGCCCAGTGGTTAAGACTTCACCTTTTAGTACAGAGCGCAGGTTTGATTCCTGGTTGGGGAGTTAAATCCCACATGCCTTGTGGCCAAAATGCAGAAAACAGAAGCAGTATTGTAACAAATTCAATAAAGACTTTAAAAATGATCCACATTAAAAAAAAAACTTTAAAAAAGAATAAATGAAGAAAGAATCCATATGTTTTCTTTCCTTTTTGGAAAAAAAATGCTGACTGCAACATTAGAAAAAATATGAATTGTTTTTCCAGGTGAAAAAAAAATCTCTTCAAGATTCTTATTTAGTGTTGTAGACAGATGCTCAATTGTCTATAAATTTCCATCTGAAAATATCCATATAAACTTGAAAGTTTTCAACTCTATCTTTCTCAAGTGATTTTGTTTCACAAATTGAATTTGAGCCCATAAATATTTGTACTATTCTGTGGGCAATAAAGTAATTGACTACAGCTTTATTTCATACATAGAAAATTAATTGAGTCATTTCTAGCAATATTGTTATTTCATACTCATGAATTTTAAAGATGTTTTAAACAACAAAAACACCTATTTGATGCAATCTTTTTTCCGCTAACATATTATTGAGGAAATGTAACAAGATTATTGATTCAAATGATTTTCACTGAAAGTTGATACATTTTGTCATATTTATTTTACTAAAAAGCCATAGCTTTTAGATTTAATTTCTGAAAAAGAAACTAAAACTACAAATATCTTTCTTTTAAAACCATCTTGTCCTGGTGATTATGCATAAAACTGATATGTTTCTGTTGCTCAATGGACTTGTGTTGTCTTGATAAAAACTTACTAAACTGAGCAAGGAAAGATGGGCACTAGAATTCCACAACAAAGGCCCACAGTTTTATGTTATGAAAATGTAAATACCTAGTTCATCAGGTAATGAAAAATTTTCTCTTATAATGGTTAGTATTACTTCATGTGCAACTATATTTTATTCATTAGAATTTTAACCCTTCTAAAAGAGAAGAAATTAATATCAGAGAGCTCTGATCTGAGACGTTAATTTGGCACTAAAAACATATCAGTCTTTCTAGATCTGTTTAGTCCTCTGAAAAATGATGTGATTGTGTTCTGTATGATTATGTCATATATACAGTGCATAATGAGAAAATTAATATTCTAAAATGTAGGTTGACTAGCTGTAGCTCTGATCTGTTGTTCCTATATTATAATATAGCTTTGAGGTTTTCACACATACCATAATTATCTTTGAATTATAATAAAGTTTCTTTTAAAGCATTGTATTATCTCCCAAGTAAAAATTTGGTTTTCTACTTGACTCTCGCTGTTTAAGCATTTGGGCAGCCACTGGACAGACAGGAGGCTTAGGGACTCATATGTGTGTCCAGCATGCACTGGCCTTAATAATACAGTGTTTCTTTTTAATGATGAATGGCTTCTAGTGGATGGTAACACATCAGAGGTAGTAAGAACAGACAAAAAAGTCTGTCCCAATAATAATAGAATTCTCAACTTTTTATTTTTACCATTAATAATGATCCTAAGTCTCTTATTCTGTGAGAATTTTTCTATCCTATTTTCTCTCAGAAGAAATGTCCTGGGTTGAATGTATTAGGTAGTGGCAGATATCTGCATGCACACAGAGATAAATGAGCTCAGTTGTACATCCAACAGGAAGGAAAAAAGTAATGATTTTACATAAGCAGAGCAAGTCTTATAAAATATTATGATGAATAATATTTTTTGTTGTTTAGTTGCTAAGTCATGTCTGACACTTGCAGCCCCATGTACTGTGGCCCACCAGGCTTCTCTGTCCTTAGGATTTCCCAGGCAAGAATACTGGAATGGGTTGCCATTTCCTTCTCCAGAGGATCTTCCTGACCCAAGGGTTGAACCTGTGTCTCATACATTGGCAGGTGGATTATTTACCACTGGAGGCACCAGGGAAGCCCAGGAAGAATATTAGTAATCATTTATCATAATGAGAAACTGAGGAAATAAGAAAATGAGAAAGTAAGCAATTCATTTATGTTCTTACTTGAGTATATTTTACCTAATTTTAATCAGTATAGCAAAATTGAAAAAATGCAATAATCTAAAAAATCTGATATTAAAAGAATAAATTATTATAAAAACACAGAGAAACAAAAGATCTCTGGTTTGTTTGAAATTTCTCATTTTCCGTGTGGTAGTTCATCTAAGTTTTGAAAGAGCAGGAAGCTTCCAGAAATTCTAGACTTTAGGTAAACTTATGACGCAGTAGCAATTGGAATGTATTGATCACTAGTTAAAAGGGGTAAAATGCCAAAATTATGAATTTGAGCACAGAGTCAAACCATTTCCCAGGCACTTTCTAAGATCTTGGATAGGTGCTACTGTTTTAAAAGCAGCAGTTAATTAGTATTATGAGGTCAGGATATCTTCAGTGATGTTAGCAAACATACTGCACATAAAAGAAAAAATAATAAGTGATATCCAACAGTTTTTTGAACAAAATGAGAAGCCTAGAATTAATTTCTCATGGAGCATTTCAAAATGCATTGTACAGAATGTTGTGATATTAAAGGATAATGGACAGTTCAGTTCAGTCGCTCAGGCGTGTCTGACTCTTTTGACCCCATGGACTGCTGCACGCCAGGCTTCCCTGTCCATTACCAACTCCTGGAGCTTACTCAAACTCACGTCCATTGAGTCAGTGATGCCATTCTACCATCTCATCCTCTGTCATCCCCTTTTCCTCCCATGTTCAGTCTTTCCCAGCATCAGGGTCTTATCCAATGAGTCAGCTCTCCGCATCAGGTGACCAAAGTATTGGAGTTTCAGCCTCAGCATCAGCCCTTCCAATGAATATTCAGAACTAATTTCCTTTAGAATGGACTGGTTGGATCTCCTTGCAGTCCAAGGCACCCTTAAGAGTCTTTTCCAATACCACAGTTCAAAAGCATCAATTCTTTGGTGGTCAGCTTTCTTTATAGTCCAACTCTCACATCCATACATGAGTACCGGAAAAACCATAGTTTTGACTAGATGGACCTTTGTTGGTAAAGTAATGTCTCTGCTTTTAATATGCTGTCTAGTTTGCTCATAGCTTTTCTTCCAGTGAGCAAGTGTCTTTTAATTTCATGGCTGCAGTCACGAACTGCAGTGATTTTGGAGCCCCTCAAAATAAAGTCTGCCACTGTTTCTATTTGCCATAAATTGATGGGACAAGATTAGTTTTCTGAGTGCTGAGTTTTAGGACAGTTAACACTATATTCAAAGAAGCATTTATGTGATAAACAAGGTCTTGTTGCAAAGTTATGCTTTGGACATTGCAGAGTAAAGCTGGAAGTAGCAGACACGTAGCTATGTTTTAACATTGCTCTGCCATATAAAATGATTAAGATGTTCGTGTTATGTTCCGAGCCCGTATCCCCGAACCAAACGAGAGAGCAAGTCCACCACAGTATTGCAAACGCAAGAAGGGAGTTTGTTTATTCCTAGCACACTAGGGCCCAAGTCTCATCCCACACAAGGGAATCTGACAAGAGCCGCGAACAAAGGAGTATGGCAGCTTATATACAGGCAGTTCTTTGTCTCAGTTACAGGAGTAGCTGGCGTTACATGATTGGCCAGGCAGGATGAGCGCATATCCTGTCTCTTTCTGGTAAACATGACTCAGGTCCTAGAGACCGTCGTTTGGTCCCTAACAGTTCACAATATTGTTTGACCAAAAAGGAAAGAAGGTACAGTGCCAGTAACTGATATGCTACCTCCTAGGCTTTTTATCTGTATCGAATTATGAAAAAGGTGAGGGAGTGAAGAATAAAAACTGAATATGTTAAAACATTTTATACTAAAATATCTAATTAATCTATACTAAGCTCTTAAGTTATAACTGGGAAAATATAATGCTAAAGAAAGCTAGTTCTACAGGTTAATATACAATACTAAACTGAAAGTAGTTGTATGATTAAAATAAAAATAATGTCTTAAATTCCTAGAAGTTTTCACTGAAGACTAACTTTCAAAAATATGAGCTTATAAACATTCCTTTATTTGAATTTATAAAGTTCAGACAATTTACAGAGAACAAAATTTACTTTTGTTCCAAGTAAAACAAAAAGCAAATCATCTAATCATTTATTTACCATATTTGAATTATTTCAAATTTCATATTAACATATGTCTGAACTTAGGAGGAATATATATATGTTTGATATTAATTCATTCATTATAAAATATTCACTGAGTTTCCTACCCTGTGTCTTATGGTATCATATTCTGAGATATAGCAGAGAAAAAGAGAATTGTGTCTTTACTTTCATATCTGTTTCAGAGTATTAATATAGAGAGAGGGAAAGAAAGGAAAGATAGAAGGGAGAAAGGAAGAAAAAAATTAGTTATAGTTAAATCATGTATGAAAGAAAATGTCAATTTAGTTTCAACAGAGTGGAGTAAAATTAATGTAGTGAATCGAGGAATCCCACACACAAATCCAGACTTCATGGACAGACATGCTAATAAGAAGGCAGAGGCACGGACAGGGGATGGACAGAGGAGATGCTCAGGGTAGTATTTTGTGAGCTTGAGAAATATGGTCTTTAATTTTTCTCATTTCTAAAGTAAACAATGGAAGTAGATCTTTTAAGGCCACTTATGATGTTTTATCGGAGAAGGCAATGGCACCCCACTCCAGTACTCTTGCCTGGAAAATCCCATGGATGGAGGAGCCTGGTGGGCTGCAGTCCATGGGGTCGCTGAGTATTGGACATGACTCAGTGACTTCACTTTCACTTTTCACTTTCATGCATTGGAGAAGGAAATGGCAACCCACTCCAGTGTTCTTGCCTGGAGAGTCCTGGGGATGGGGGAGCCTGGTGGGCTGCCGTCTAGGGGTCGCGCAGAGTCGGACACAACTGAAGCGACTTAGCAGCAGCAGCAGCAGCATGATGTTTTATACTGGATATTAGATGACTGGGATAGAGAGTTTCAGTTCTCATTCTAGATTATGTAACCAGTATACTGCTGGGGAGCCTGCCTGGGGACTCTCCCATCCCTGGGACTCTCCAGGCAAGAACACTGGAGTGGGTTGCCATTTCCTTCTCCAATGCACGAAAGTGAAGTCAAAGTGAAGTCGCTCAGTCGTGTCTGACTCTTAGCGACCCCATGGACTGCAGCCCATCAGGCTGCTCCGTCCATGGGATTTTCCAGGCAAGAGTACTGGAATGGGGTGCCATTGCCTTCTCCTGTAACCAGTATACCAGTAGTTAATTCTTGATTTATGCATCGAGATACTGTAAAAGCAGGGACTAATTCTAGGACTTCAGGCTGATAATCTTTCCTTTATACAAGACCAGTTAAGTATGTATATTAACTAGTGTTTCTGATCACTGTACTTTAGCCTCAGTAAATTAATCTCTATGTAGAAACATATAAACACACAATAATGACAACAGAACTAAATACCAGGCGTCCCCATAACCTGAAAGGTCAAAATGTCTCTGTTCACTTGATGATTCTTCATGTGTATTTGGGGACATAATATAAGGGGAGACTTAATCTAGGCTAAGTGTCCTGAGTCACTGTTTTAAACTGTGAATGCACACAAGGTGTTGTACAGACTAGGGGCTTGGAAATGAAATAAATACTAAAAATATAGGAGATAGTATGAGCTTGGGGGAAGAAATCAAATAGGGCTGTGAGAAGCAGGCAGGGAGAAAACAGCTCTTAATAGCTTGCATAGGAAAAGTTGGTAACTCCATGATATACATATGGATATGAAACCCAGTCCTTTTTTTTCCCACTTCTCTGATGAATGTGGCTGACTTTTGATGCCTGGCCAAACATGGGATTAGAATGAAACTGATTTGTTTTCAGAGGCCAGTGGGGAAAGAAGCAAGCCCAAGAGTTTGAGAGAGAAATTAAGCTAGCTCAAACTGGTTGTGTAATCAGTTCTTTAATATTAAGTCAAAGAAATAGGAATGAGGGAAAAGCAAACACAGAAAAGTCTAGGCTTAGAGGGTGGGGTTTGAGGAGTAGTGGGACCTGAAGAATAAAACTAAACCCACTAAATTATGTGCAGTGACGACGTGTCCAAACTGCCCAGGCACCTCACTTACAGTAATTAACAAACACATTTATTATGCTATGGAATCATAGGAATTCCAACAAAATTACACTGAAAATATTGTATTTTCTGTCTATGCTCTTTTTAAAATTATGGTAATTTGTTGACATGACATTTGCAAAAGTGTCTAGGAATATACCTGTTGTGATCTTAAGTTCTTGGAGACTGTTACTTTTTCTTCATCCACTTGTTTCTTCTTTGTAAATAAGATATTTGCTGAGGATAGCAAGATGTCTTCTTTGTATTAAAAAGGGAAGATTACTTCAAAAAATTCAGCATTTTATTTCAGCTAGCCAATCCAAAATAAAGGAAATATTTTTGTTTGTTTCTTAGTGTATTTGTCTAGATAGGAGCAGCTATTTATTGGAAATGCATCTGTAGTACCTTTTTGAGTCTCTGAATGGCTTATGGCCATAAGTATTTAAATGAAATTACTCCTATTCATTCATTAGAAATAGAAAATGTGAGCCTTCATTTATATTTTGGACACTTGAAAAGAAAGAAAAATAAAATCCCACCATGATATATTCTAACATCAAAGAAAATTACAGTTTTTCTCTTCTTAATTGAGAATATTCAGAGGAGTAACATTCTTAAGTACATACTTAGAAATTATCACCCAAAGCAGTACCTATTAAGCTGTCTTGTCAAGTGCTGCTTGGCTTGCACTTTTAATAATATTTGTGGTACCTTGGATTTTGTACAGACAAAGACTGTTAATTTCTTGCCTTATTATCTTTCAAAATGCAAGATATTATTCCTTTTTCTTGTCCATTCTTTTGATTTGCTAGCAGGGCCCTGTTGGACTATATGATGCATAAATAGGTCTTTTATAAATGATTCAAGGCCAGGGATTAGAAATATGTTTGTGATTTGCATTGGAGAACTCTTAAAAAATAAGAGAATCTAAAACAGAGATAATGAGGCATTTTGGTTTTCCTTTTTCAGGGAAGAGCTTTTTTAATGAAGGAAATAAATTTAATCTTCTTACAATAAATTAATCATTTTTGTTATTTTCATTTGGTTAGTTGAGATGTTTTTTTCCATGAAATATTAAGCATGACATTTAGTAACCATTTATAATAAATAACACTGATACCTGGATGACTTCATGAAGAAACTGTAAGTAGTTTAATGAGAGACAAAGCTGATTAAGAAAATCAGAAGCAAAGTACAATTTATATGCATTTTGAGAGGGGGCAAAAGTGAGATTAAATAAATGAACTAAGGTTACATGTAACACTCTAATGTAAATGTTGTTAGGTAAGATATAGTCTTGATGTCTGTCTTGTGATTTGAATGAGCTCATTAGTTTTCCCTCATTAACACCTTTTACTTCTGTCTTTCTGATGGCAGCTAGAATTCTGAGAGGGGCCATCTAAGGTATACGATTGATGTGCATCCCTTGTGATGCCATTTTTCACATCTGTGTCAGTTGAACAGAATCAAGCAATAACGCTCCATTTAATTTCATGTCTAAAGAAATGAGGTTCTATGAAGTTTATTATCTATAATACTTAATGTCTGAAATCACATTTTGGATTTATTGAAAGTCATGTACGGTTTCATTGCTCTGTGTGTTTCAGGATAATTTTTAAAGATTTTAAACAAAATTCCATGTACTTTTATTCCCACAGATTCTAGACAGGTTTAAAATATTTTGCTATAATAAAATCTTTGTGAAGAATAAAAATCTGACTTACACTGTATAAAATGTGGTACGGTTCAGTGACATTCTCAAAACTGTAGTGATGATAGTTTACTAGGAGAGAGAGGTTTAGATCTCTTATTTGACTGAACAGTATTTTGAAAGCTATATAAATCATTTAATTTTTCTACATCCTGTATATATTAATAACTTTTAAGGTCATTGTGTAGTTCTCAGGTTATGTATAACAAAATATCAGTTAGTATTTGAAATGACAAGGTTCTCCATATTACTAGTCTATAATTTGTATATCTTTATTTTCTTTCTGTCTCTAGGTTTATATTTGTGGGTACATGTATAAATAAACCCTTCATAACACAATTTGGGGGGTTTCCCTGGTACCTCAAGGTTTCCCTGGTGGCTCAGGTGGTAAAGCATCTGCCTGCAATGTGGGAGACCTGGGTTCGATCCCTGGGTGGGGAAGATCCCCTGGAGAGGGAAATGGCAACCCACTCCAGTACTCTTGCCTGGAAAATACCATGGATAGAGGAGCCTTGTAGGCTACAGTCCATGGGGTCGCAAAGAGTCGGACACGACTGAGCGACTTAACTTCAACTTCACTCCCTGGTACCTCAGGTGTTAAAGAATCTGCCTGCAATGCAGGAGACCCGGGTTCCATTCCTGGGTCGGAAATATCTGCTGGAGAAGGAATAGTCTACCTCTTCAGTATTCTTGGGCTTCCTTGGCTCAGTTGGTAAAGAATCCACCTGCAATGCGGGAGACTTGGGTTAGATCCCTGGGTTGGGAAGATCCCCTGGAGAAGGGAATGGCTACCCACTGCAGTATTCTGGCCTGGAGAATTCTACATGGAATCACAAAGAATCGGACGTGGCTGAACGACTTTCAACACAGTTTTTAAAAGAGTCCTACCAGATTGGTTCAATGAAATAGTTTTTATTTTTTTATTTATTTTTTCAATGAAATGAACTATTTTAAACTAATGAATATTCTTTCAAGTTTTATTACATTGTTGTGTTGTTTGAGAGTTGAATGTGGATTCAGTCATTATGTTTTTCTCCCTTCTTTTCTTCATTTGCTCCTTTTTTCTCATTGTTATAGTTTTTAAAAATTCTATTTCCTTTTCTACAAACTTTCTTCCAAATGTGCATATTTTCCTTTCACTGCTTCTTGTTTAATCATATCCCACATTGAATTTTATTTTTACTTAGAAATACATGAATTTTTCTTGAGAATATATTCACATGTGTTCACACCTGAGTTACATTTGAGACAATGACTGCTATATTGCTGATTTATTTAACTTGAAAAGAGAAATTATTTTAAAAAATTTTTATGGTATATCTCCTTTCAGTACTGTATATTGAGGCTGCAGAAATTTTACATCTGAATTAATTTTCTTTTATTTTGCTGGTTATTTTCTTTTTTTTTTTTTTTTTTTTTATTTTTTAATTTTATTTTTTTTTTTAAATTTTAAAATCTTTAATTCTTACATGCGTTCCCAAACATGACCCCCCCTCCCACCTCCCTCCCCACAACATCTCTCTGGGTCATCCCCATGTACCAGCCCCAAGCATGCTGCACCCTACGTCAGACATGGACTGGCGATTCAATTCTTACATGATAGTATACATGTTAGAATTCCCATTCTCCCAAATCATCCCACCCTCTCCCTCTCCCTCTGAGACCAAAAGTCCGTTATACCCATCTGTGTCTTTTTTCCTGACTTGCATACAGGGTCGTCATTGCCATCTTCCTAAATTCCATATATATGTGTTAGTATACTGTATTGGTGTTTTTCTTTCTGGCTTACTTCACTCTGTATAATTGGCTCCAGTTTCATCCATCTCATCAGAACTGATTCAAATGAATTCTTTTTAACGGCTGAGTAATACTCCATTGTGTATATGTACCACAGCTTTCTTATCCATTCATCTGCTGATGGACAGAGAAGGCCTTTGACAAAATTCAACATCCATTTATGATAAAAACTCTCCAGAAAGCAGGAATAGAAGGAACATACCTCAACATAATAAAAGCTATATGTGACAAACCCACAGCAAACATTATCCTCAATGGTGAAAAATTGAAAGCATTTCCCTTAAAGTCAGGAACAAGACAAGGGTGTCCACTTTCACCGCTACTATTCAACATAGTTCTGGAAGTTTTGGCCACAGCAATCAGTGCTGGTTATTTTCTAACCATCTTTTTACTTTTTTTGTTTTTCTGTTTTACATTCTACAGTGGGAAGAGATTGGTGAAGTTGATGAAAATTATGCGCCTATCCATACATACCAAGTATGCAAAGTTATGGAACAGAACCAGAATAACTGGCTTTTGACCAGTTGGATCTCCAACGAAGGTGCTTCCAGAATCTTCATAGAACTCAAATTTACTCTGCGGGACTGCAACAGTCTTCCTGGAGGACTGGGGACCTGCAAGGAGACTTTCAACATGTATTACTTTGAGTCAGATAACAAGAATGGGAGAAACATCAAGGAAAACCAGTACATCAAAATTGATACCATTGCTGCTGATGAAAGCTTTACAGAACTTGATCTTGGTGACCGTGTCATGAAACTAAATACAGAGGTCAGAGATGTAGGACCTCTAAGCAAAAAGGGATTTTATCTTGCTTTTCAAGATGTGGGTGCTTGCATTGCTCTTGTTTCAGTGCGAGTGTACTATAAAAAATGCCCTTCTGTGGTACGACATTTAGCTGTCTTCCCTGACACAATTACTGGAGCTGATTCTTCACAGTTACTTGAAGTGGCCGGCTCCTGTGTCAACCACTCTGTGACAGACGAACCACCCAAAATGCACTGCAGCGCTGAAGGGGAGTGGCTGGTACCCATTGGGAAATGCATGTGCAAGGCAGGATATGAAGAGAAAAATGGCACCTGTCAAGGTAAGAGTTTGCCTGCAGATCTGCAGGGGCTGTCTGCTTCTGCTGGATCATGTATATGTAGATCTTCCAGTGATTATGAGCAAATGACCTTTTACTTTGCTAATTTATGGAGATTATTTCTCTTCAAGTTTGATTCTCTCCTCTCGGAATTTTAGAACTTCTGGCAATGATGAAAGATTTGAAGTTATATTCTACTGGATATACATAATTAGTACTCAGAGTGTGTCTTACTTGCAGTGTAGTATTTCATATTCATTTTGCTTCAGAACTTTTATTTTTGAACAACTCACATCAGGGGATTATTTCTTTGTTTATCTGCTGCTCTATCATGACTCTGTCTCTCTGAAGAGAAAAATGATACTCTTGTTACATGAAATTCAAATGTAAACTTTGATGAAACTTTTGGCATGCTTTTAACTGCCTTTTAAAAATTCTTTAGGTATAAGTTCCTCCATATGAACTTCACTGGACAGGTGTGGAAAGTGACAGGACTTAGTTTACCATGTTGTGTGCATATAATAGCTATTATGTACTTGCTTTTAAGAATTTACAGGTTAACTTCAAATGCATAATAAGTAGTGCCCAAGAAAGTAACTGTTTGGAGATAGAACCAATACAGAAAGGTCATTTCAAAGCAGTTTGCACATGGATTATTTTTTCTGTTTTAATTTTTCTTTTAAATTGAAACTTGAAAAAAAAATAAATTGAAACTTGATCATGCATGCTTCTATTTCATTTGAAAATACTCTTATTTTGTCCACAGTGTGGTGACTTGCCCTTTAAAACTTGGATCTTCCTCAGTGGCTTCATGAAACAGGATAGCACTTTATGTCAAAGTCAGGAACAGCTTATGAGGAAGAAAACACATTTTCCTTTCAGGGAAAAAATTAATCCTTATGAACCCAAACTTGTTTTCACCATGATATGCACAGACCAAATAGGTAATGAGAGTTAATGTGTCTTAACTGAAGAGAAAATCAAATACCGAGAAGTCCCCTATGCCCATTGATAGCTTCAGGTACAATTTATTTTCTAAATTCAGTGTGTAATGTGGATCACCCTTGCTCAGGTTTCTTCAGGCTTGACTGTAGATTGACTGTAGATCCAGGGAAACAACACTAATCTGTAAATCATACTGACGTTGCTTATTTATCTCTAGAAATGCATTGCACCACATTTGTATCACTTCACGTTTGTATACCATCTACAATCAAGTGCATGATCATTTCTCCATGTAATCTACAGCTTGCTATTCCTTTATATATATAAATTTTTATTAAATAAAAATTATGTTTCAGATATGCCTTTAAGTTTGTTAAGGAAATTAATCAGATTTTATTTAGGGTTGAATTTAAAGGAAAGTTTTAACTAACATTACCTTAACTTCTCTTTTTGAGCAACCTTCTTGGCCTGGGTGAAGATATATGTAACTGTAGAATCAGCAGTGGAAGTTAAACATAATCCATTGACTACATTGCATTGTTTTCCCTAAAATGCTTATAAAATCTTATTTCTAAGAATTTGTTTACCAGTATTATAAGGCAGCATGCTCTATTTGATTATCTATTTATATCATATCCGTGAATGATATGTGGTAACTTAAGTTCAGAACATAATGATCTTTGTCTTCATCCAGACTGGTACAGGGTATAAAGGACCTTTGCATTCAGAGGATAATTTTTTATTGTTGGTGGGATTAAAATATTCTGCAGGTGCTTATCATGAAAATACCTGGGTGAAGTAGTATCCTGACAGGATGCTTTTAGTGCATGCATCCACTGCATCTTTCTCCTCTCATACTCTTAGTAGTTGAGGAGTAGAGGCCTGAGAGAAAAAGGAGAGGCCACTTGGTAGAAACTTAACTCAACTGGATTCTGTCTTAACGTGCTTGTTACCCTACTCTGGTAGGAGGATCGAAAGCAGTGGGGTCATGAAAGCAGTAGACTACGCAGCCCCAGAAGATGTTCTACACAATGTAGTCTGTGCGAATAGTGCCTCTTGATATTTTCCCAGGTACCAATGATATGTGGCCATTCTATGAGGAATTTCAAACATTTATTCTGTAAATAATTTTACTGAGTGAATAACTAAATGTTGAAGATTTGTCTTGGAAAATCAGGGTGTCACAGATGGTCCCATATAAATAAATATATGTGTTTAAACCTATTCATAATATGTATGTGCAAATCTAAATGTATGAGTGTGTGTGTGTCATATAAAATTCCACTATAACTCTTTCTTCAATTTTAATGTGCTATCCACAAACCTCTAAGTGGGGATCTTGTTGTTTTAGAAATATCCTTGGTAGGTCAGAAATCTAAGAATCGTTCTTGACATATCCTTCCTGCTCACTTCCCAGTTTCACTACCTCACAAAGTATTTATAAATTTCCCACATAGCTCTCATAAAATCATCCACTTCTCTCTGTTTCCTTTTTCCTCCAATCTGTAAGCATGTCTTGTTGGAAACTTTATTTTTAAATAATGAATAGCTTTTTATATAGTTTCGGTTTTTGAGCCCTGTGAGTGTGTCACCTCTACAAAAATACAAATCTGGTAGTTGTACAAACCCATCCTCCCCGTCCCTGCCTACTTCCAAGACACTTAAAGTACTTCAATAGTTTCCTTTTTTTTTTTTTTATAAGGATGAATTGGGAAATTGTATTTGACAGAAACATTACTACTGTATTTAAAATGGATAACTAATAAGGAAATAAGGATCTACTGTATAACACAAGAAACTCTACTCACTACTCTATAATGGCCTGTATGGGAAAAGAATCTAAAAAAGTGTGCATATATATGTATATGCAATAACTAATTCACTTTGTGTACGCTTGAAACTAACTCAACATTGCAAATCAACTCTACTCGAATGTATATGTATGTGTATATATGTCTGTGTGTATATATATATACACACACACACATAATTGTCTCCTTCAAATAAAGTTTATAAAATAGCCTAAGATCCTGCATGGCTTTGCTCTTATTAGCTTTCTCAGTTCAGTTCAGTACAGTTGCTCAGTCGTGTTTGACTCTTTACGATCCCAGGAGTTGCAGCATGCCAGGCTTCCCTGTCCATCACCAACCCCTGGGGCTTACTCAAACTCATGTCCATGGAGTCAGTGATGCCATCCAACCGTCTCATCTTCTGTTGTCCCCTTATTCTCCTGCCTTCAATCTTTCCCAGCATCAGGGTCTTTTCCAGTGAGTCAGCTCTTCCCATCATGTGGCCAAAGTATTGGAGTTTCAGGATCATCATCAGCCCTTCCAGTGAATATTCAGGACTGATTTCCTTTAGGATTGACTGGTTGGATCTCCTTGCAGTCCAGGGGACTCTCAAGAGTCTTCTCCAACACCACAGTTCAAAAGTTAGTTATCTATTTTATAAATACTATGTTAAAATTATTATTTTTAAATAAGTAATTTTGTTTACCTTTGTATGTACCTGTAGGAAACATCATTGGTCACAAAATTGACAAACGTCTTTTAAATTACTCTTTACTTAGTCCTAAAATTCTCAGGCCAAATTTTCAAAGTTTCAAATATTAAATGATATATGATTGGCATATGATATATTAACTGTTATAGACATCATTTTAGTGATTTTTGTAGACTTCAAAGTATCACATTCTAAAATGTGTTTATAAATATAGCCTTATTACATAGTTACATTTAATTACTTGGTTTCTTTGATAATCAAAATATGTTGTGATTTATAAGGCTATAAATATAAGAAGCTAAAGTTGAGTAAACCTATTGTAATGATTATCATATATTAAGATTTACTAGGAGGTGACAAGGTAGTTGCTGTCATATCATTTTCATGTGACCTGATACACATGGAGGGCATGATAGACCTGACCCACAGTCTCTTAGCAACTAAACCTTCAAGAAGGAGAATGCTAGGCAGCTCATTAACATATGGCTTCAACCCAGAAGACAACTAATCTATAGCAGATCATGATCTATCATCTCCATGTCTCTTTATTTAACTTCCTTTATAAGAATTTAACTACCTTTTCCATAATTATCTGATTTTAACAAGGTAATATATGCTGGTTTGTGTTATCAGCTTAAAATACAGAGTCCATTTATTTTTTGATGGCTTACTTGTATGCCTGAATTTTCTATAATAAACTGCCTTAAGTATTCAAATTTATTTTTTGAAATATTCTTTATTTTCAGGTACTAATAATATATTAAATCCATTTATAAAAGCATGTTTTCATACTTATTATTTATTATTATTTCTGAGAAAATGCTATTTTTCCCTTAAGAGTCATGTGAAATTTTTTTTTTAGTACAAAATTGTTAGTAAAAGCCCATTTTGGAAGTTTCTGCTTTTTATTGAAGTGAATATGTTTGACAGAAGTAATTGAGTTCACATGAATCAAATGTTGCCTGCTGAGTTCTCTTGTGATTATGTTGCTGACTTACTCAGATGCAAGGCAAGACCACTAATCTTCATCAGTTGTTAGTGGAATGAAGTAGTAATTTGAAATTACCCCTAGATAATTATAGTTTCACTTATATCAAATGGAGGAAAGAGATTTAGATTGTGGGTCACTGCCAAAACCAGTGAGTGAAGAAGGTATATAGTGCATGCTCAAATACAGGGTAAGGGGGGTTACATGCCAAGGGCTGTGGAGAAAAAGCACTATTAATTGTCCAACTGGGAAATGATTGCACAGCAAGGAAATGTAGTGAAAATACTGAGCTCAAGAAGGAGCCTTGATTCAAAAACAGTAAAGATACTGCAGGGAGTAGTATGTCGATCATTCAGACTTCTGGTGCATATTTATGTTTGAAACAAAATTGGCTGGAAATATAGAGTGTTAGGTGTTCATGTAATTATGCATTGGAGAGCCTAGTTATTTTTAATTAGGCATGTTACCAAAAAGCGTCAAAGGGGTTGAACTTTGGTCCTATTTGGTATGCTCTTTTATGCAACAAAGGAAACTGATTTTGATTTAAAAAATTTAACAAAAGACTGTGATTTTGAAATCACAGAGTGATTGGTGTCAGTGGTGTGTGAATCCGTGTGTGTGTGTGTGTGTGTCCTATTGCTGTGAACCACCACTAAGACAAATAAGTGATTAAGTCATTTCATCTATTTGCAGATATTGCACATGAGAATAATAGATTTTCTTTTTACCTCCTCACTTGAATACATTGGACTAATTCTGTTAAATGTTATGGCTTTTTAGGTTAATATTATGTTTAATATTAAAATGGTAGTGTGCTTTTTTCCCCCCCTGAATCAAGGTTTCAAAACACTGGTACTATTGGTATTTGGGACCAAATACTAGTTGTTTTGGGGGATCCTGTTCACATAGGACATTTACCAGCTTCCTGGCTTCCCTGGTGGTTCAAATGGAAACTAATTCTCCTGCAGTGCAGGAGTCCTGGGTTTGATCCTTGGGTTGGGAAGAGTCCCTGGAGAAAGGAACAACTACCCAACCCAGTATTCTGGCCTGGAGAATTCCACGGACTGTATAGTCCTTGGGGTTGCAAAGAGTTGGACATGACTGATCAACTTTCACTTTGGCCTCTCAGTCCCTAGATTAAGTACTAATCTAGTACTCCGCTCCTGATTTTTAATAGCCCAAAATGCCTCCATGTATTGCCAAATGTTCTTTGGGGCAAAATCTCTCTTAGTTGAGAACCACTAACTGAAATATATTCCCTCTGCCTATATTAATAGATGTGCTACTGAAACTAAATATATTTATAGATTAGTTACCTATGCAAAAGCGGACAATTTTCTAAAGAATGAAAGAAGTGTGCATTTCTTAAAATGGGTGTATGTTTGGAAACTTGCCTAATTTAACTTGAATATAGAGACATGGATTATCTGGAAACGTACTGCTGGTGAGAGGCAACGTACTCTATAGTTTCTTAAGCACGCAGATTCTGGACCAGAATACCTGGATTCAAATCTTGCCGCTTCCATTTATCAGTTATATAACCAATGTCCAAGTTATCAGATCTCTTTATTCCTTGTTTTCCTCATCTGTTAATAGCTACCTCATAGCAATGCTATTAGACCTTATATGAAAATTACTTAGAATAGTGCTTAGAAAACAGTGCTTATTGAATAAACATTATCTATGTCTTACTCTCTCATTAAAAGTAAAATTATTTACAGGAATATGTGTCTGTCTATTGGAAAATACGTGGTAGCTTCGACTTAGAAAAGTTCTCTAGTTTACTTAAACTAGAGAGTATATCCTTGAATAGTATCATTTATCAAAGGATGATCCTACATTTTTATTAATTAAGTGGTCAAAACTGTATAAATATATTGTAACCTCCTTTATGAAAGATTTGCTCTCCCATTTGATATTATCACTCATTCTTTAAGTTATCGTACTAGGCACTGTAGTCTGTGTATACAGTTCCTGTATCCTGCAAATGCAGACAGATAGCTTACAAACATACATATGGACTCACACCTGCAGTCACAACTTATGTGAGTTGTTACTGGCAGGGTGAGTGTGCAAGGTTAGAAGGTGGTAAGAAAATGTTTCTCTAAAAGGGTGATGTTTAATGTAGAGGTGGGAAAAAAAGCTGTATGAAGAGGACAGGGTACAGCTTAACAAGCAGAAGAAATCTTTCAGTGCAGAGATCTATCATATTATATTAATTTTGGATATAGCTCTTTTCTTTCTACAATTATATTAAAATGTATTTGTGTATTAAAATCTGAGAATAAAAGGGATTCTACTCCCTGAAATTACCTGCTAAAAGAGGCTATTTATATACATATTATACTTACCTTAAAGACAGAAATGCTAATAATACCTAGGGTCAAATAGATGCATATCAAATATGAAACAACTCAGTTTATTTCTGAGTAATACTGGTGAATGGCAGCTTGCAAATTATTATACCAATTGAAAGAATAACATCCTTTTTTTTTAAGAACTTAATGTTTCACTGGTTCATCAGTTGTTGGTAACTTGTGAATCTTCAATTATATGTACATAGTTAAAAAAGACAGAGATTTGGCTATAAAGGAAAGGACATACATGAAGCAAAAACTCCATAATCCCTCCTAGACAAACTTCTGATCTTGATTTTGCATTCCTACTTTCTCACTCATACAAGGAGTATACTAGGCAAAGTCTTGAGTCTCCCTTTCCTATCCCATATTTAGAATAAATATAAAAAATTGATGCTATACCTCAGATTTGCAGTAATAGTAATAAATACTTTGTACATTTTATTTTGAGTCAGTCTCTAGAAAGTCTTATGATGATAGCACATTCCATATTGTTATTGTGCAAAGGAATTTTAGTATTATTGATCAGGAGCTCCATTATGACCCGTTGGATGGAAAATTGTTATATTTATGTTCAAGTGGTTCATACAAAAAAAAATCTCTTGATAAAAAGTATTTGTTTAAATGATGTTCATTGAATAGACTACTTTTGTTATAATAAATTAATATAGAAATACATAGGATTAATACAGAAATACAGACATAAATTAATATGGAAAGATAATTCTGAAAAAAATGTTTAATGATAAAGGCTTTATATATTGCCATATATCTGAATTGTTATATTCAGAACTGATTTAAATTCTGTAATTTAAATAATGTGCTGGGAAACCAAAAGATAGTCCTTCTGTTTTATTATTATTATTATTATTTTTTATCCAGATAGGAGCAGAAGGATTTTCTCCAAGTTTGATAACAGCATAGCTGTTATCAAATCAGTATAGCTGTCATGGGAAAAGTTGTTTGTACAGGAAAATTTAATGTTAAAAACTCACAGAATGTGATTTAACAAATACCTCTGTGTTCTTAGATTCTTAAGAGCAAAAAATTAAAAAAGAAATGAATACAAATGATAAGAAACAAAGTAGCCAACACTAGCATAAAATCATTAAGTAGACTTAAAACCTCAAAAGTGATCTGAAATGACCAGGAGATTTTTGCATGCACTAAATAGAGGACTTTGGGTTTGAAGGTGATGCAGCTCTCAGTTCAAATCTCATACTTCCATTTGGTAGTTATGTGACTGCAGCCAAATACAAAATCATATTGAGTCCAACTTTCCTCCTAGGTGTAATGTTAAATAGTACAAAAGGGACCTGTAGAGATAACCTTTTTATATAGATTGTAATTATATAACTTTTGACAGTTTTAGACCTAATGAAAATTTCCTTTTTTCTTTCTGCTAATTACTTCTTGACCTTGGAATGCCATATTAAATATCAATGCATTCTACTGTTGTCATCAGTAAAAAATGTTGGCAAATTAGGAGAAAAATCAAACCACAGCAAACTAGAGAAAAAGGCACAAAATGGCACTTATGTCCAATTCATTCCAATTTATGAATTACATTTTTGGAGTGCTTTTTTTTTTTAAATTGGCTTATAGAAGTTATTCACATGATTTAACATTTCCTCCCACTGAAGAGATTATTGGGACCAGCTTTTATCTAATTCTTCTCTTCTATACACTTTTACAGTGCAACACAATAATTTTAATAATTTGAAACCATATTATTGCTGGGCAAACCTATAAGAGATTCTTATTCCATTGTGTGGTGCTGGCCAGAGCCGCAGTATTCTTTTCTAAGCTCCTTAGGTGACTGTAACGTTGGCCCAGATTAAGGAGTATGATGATAGTTTGGATTAAGTTTTGGTGGCTTTTAGTGTTTTGTGTTGGAGAAGGCAATGGCACCCCACTCCAGTACTCTTGCCTGGAAAATCCCATGGATGGAGGAGCCTGGTGGGCTGCAGTCCATGGGGTCGCTAAGAGTCGGACACGACTGAGCGACTTCACTTTGACTTTTCACTTTCATGCATTGGAGAAGGAAATGGTAACCCACTCCAGTATTCTTGCCTAGAGAATCCCAGGAATGAGGGAGCCTGGTGGGCTGCCATCTATGGGGTCGCACAGAGTCGGACACTACTGAAGCGACTTAGCAGCAGCAGTGTTTTGTGTAAATTTGTACTTTAAAACCTCATCCAGGGAAGGCCACAGATTTTGATTCCTGAAGACCAGTTTCTCTGTGCACCCCCACCCCATGAAGAGGTCCTACACTCATAAACCTCTTTGACTCTCCTTGTGTACATGGCAATCTTTTACCCAGTGTCTTTTTTTTTTTCTGTATTCCAGTAAAAAATTATTTATATAAACAGGTGACAGGAAGGATTTGGCTTATAGGTTATACCTTACCAATTGTCTAATTTATACCCAAATATACTGCTGTTCAGTCGTTCAGTCATGCCCCAGCTCCAGCACACCAGGCTTCCCTATCTTTCCCTATATCCTGTAGTTTGCTCAGACTCATGTCCATTGTGTTGATGATGCCATCCAACCATCTCATCCTCTGTCACCCCCTTTTTCTCCTGACCTCAGTATTACTCAGCATCAGGGTCTTTTCCAATGAGTACGCTCTTTGTATCAGGCGGCCGAAGTATTGGAGCTTCAGCTTTTGCATCAGTCCTTCTGATGAATATACAGGGTTGATTTTTGTTAGGATTGAACCTGTATAAACAACACAGAAATGATAAGCATCATATTAATGCTTTGTCTCATTCTATCTAACTTTTCAGTCTCCTCTGTTTCTCCTCCTCCTCCTCGTCCTCAGTGCCTTCTTAAGAGACTCTGAAGGGCTTCCCATTTGACACAAGGTTATGGTCTTTTTTCCTGGACCCTGGAATGTCACAAGACAAGTCTACAGTTTCCCACACACATCCTTAGCCCTTCTGGCCTGAAGAGAGGCAGGATAGGATCAGCATTAAAGGCAGCACTCCATGCTTTAACTCCATCTTTTCTGCCGCCTGTGGATTTCTTTTCCCAGATTTACAAATTTATTGCTGTCTTAAAATTTCCCCGCATTAAAACAAAGCATAGCAAATTAGTCCTGCCAAGTGGCAAACCAAGCAATTTAGTAACAAGTTTGATATCCCAGAGAAAATAATCCATGAATTATGGGAGTATAATGCCTCGCCACCTGTAGGACCCTTCTCTTGGATTTTAAGCATTGTGAGATTTTTAGAGCATTAGAAGAGGCAGCATGGAAGCAGAAAATGATTGGCTAAGAGATCTGGATTTCCTTACAAGGCTAGCAGGTCATACTTTGTAGGGTAAGGTGGACTGACTAAAGCTGGGTTGTAAGATACTGGTTGCTGTATGTTAGGTTTCTCACAAGTGCAGGCTGATTTAGGTTCAGATTTGCGAAATGTGCTCGGCTGCTGTGTTGTCCTCTGTTTTGTGGGTCCCGGTATATAAATTGACTTTGTGTGTGTGTGTGTGTGTGTGTGTGTGTGCATGCTCAGTTGTGTCCAACTCTTTGCAGCCCCACTGACTGTAGCCCATCAGGCTTCTTTGTCCATGGAATTTTCCAGGCAAGAATACTGGTGTGGGTTGCCATTTCCTACTCCAGGGGAATCTTCCCAACTCAAGAATAGAAGCCATGTCTCTTGTGTCTCCTTCAGTGGCAGGAAGATTCTTTACCATTGCCTCACCTGGGAAGCCCCAAACTTTGTTCCAGTTAATTTAGGAATTCTAGATGTTTGTACCTAGACCGTTTCCAGCTTTACTTAGAACTTCATGTTGTTGGAACCAGAAGACTTGGGTGAACTTGGAAACTCTTAAGTTTCAGTCTGTATTTCTCTAAGTATCCAATACCCAAAAATAAAGGTTTTAATGTTGAAAAATTATTACTGACCTATAGGAAGCTAAAATTAGTGAAAGATATATAGATCCCAGTCTGAAACACTCTCTACCTATCAGATGCAAAATTCATTGGTATTAATTTTATCATAACTTAAAAGCAATTCCTTTTTTGCAAATATACATTTCACTTATGTTTTAGTCAACACATTTTATTTTAGTAAAGTGTTAACAGCTGAAAAAAAAATCAAATGGACATTTACCAAATAAAGTACCTTTTGAAATGAGAATTGACATTTTAACATGGAAATGGATAGAGAAAAGGATATCTTTTACTTTCCTTCTTCTGCTTGTTTCTTTAGAATTAAAATGATTTACAGAACACTGGGAAATAATTTTTCCATTTCTGTACATTCTTTCCACATTCCTTTATCAGAAGTCTTTCAAACTTCTTCAAAAATAAATATTAAAAAAATAATTTCAAGGAAAGGACATCATGGCTTTGAGAAAGGAGTATAAAAAAATTTCTGAAATTTGGAAAACAGAAACTAGTAGTCATATTGTTTTGTTTAAAACAATTTCAGCATCAAGCATACTGAATGTTACCTGCAAAATTTACTTTTCATGTCATTACCCACCTTGGTAATTGTAATAAATATTTCAACCTGAATAAAGAAAACAAAGGATAGGAATTTAGAAGTGCTATGTTAATATGCTATTTATTGAAATAAAAATAGTCATATTTTTTCACAGTACTAAAAATGGAGCCATAATACTGATGTTAATCTTCCTATATTTATAAACTCTTTATTATACCACAATAACTAAAACAAAATTATCCCTTTGCAGAAAAAAAGAACTTTAATTTGGGAACGACAAAGTTTAAAAGAACTTTAAAGTGGGAACGACATATTTAAATTTTAGCACATCCAGTGACATTACTTTAGCTAATCAGGATTTAACTTATTAATTGTAAATTTTATGATCATCAGTAAAGTGGTAAATTTTGGTCCAGAGGTTGGAAGTAGGGAGAATATTAACCTGCCTAGTATCACATAGCCACCACATTTTAAACTTGACTTTAGAATGGTATGTTAATTTCAGATTCTCCATTCTACTGTTGTACTTTGAACAGTATGTAAACACCATTAACCACAAATTGATTTGTAGTTTGTAACCACATGTAGCATCCATTGTAATCCTAAGTAAAAATCTCTGATTCTTAACACCATATTTCTATTACAACTAATACATTAAATATTTTCTGCTGTACATGTTTAGATTTATGTAGTATACTTCTTGTATGGATTAGCCTTGAAAAATCTACTTAAACTACTTTGGAGGGTTGCACAGAGAGCTGACTGTCTCTAAGCAACTAATAAGATACTTAGTTTAATTTGTAGGTATCAATCTGTCTAATTGATTTATTTATATATCTAGTTTATACTACTCACAGGAAAAAAGATTAAGTATGCTGTTTACCTAAACAGTATAATGTATTGCCTTTAAATTAGATTGTATATTAGTTCAGAGGGACATGCCTATTGTTATAAAGCAGGAAGGCATGGAGTCACTAGCCCCAGCATAGTTTTTCTCTAAAATTGTATCACTCATTAGCTTTTACATTAAAAATATGAATTATAGCTATTCATGGTCTCATAATTGGTTTTCTTTATGGAAATGCTTTTGTATCCTTTATTATTTCTGGTCATGGATGTAGATCACATCTTATCCTCTAGTATTTGATTCTCTTTGTTGTTTAAATCTTTGTCTTCATTTATGGCTGACCAGTAGGGTTCATCCTTAAGAACTCAAGTGATTTGTTGATGTGCTTTGATCTTTTCTGAGCTTGAAGATATCCTGCTCATTCAAGTGCTGTTGATATATAGTTTTTTAAAAAGAAAAGGAAAGGGAAGAAAGAAGAGCCGCAGTTTGGGGGAAGTAACAATTAGAGCAAATGATAATTTGACTGATGGATAACTCCATTTCTTTGATGGAATTGTTAGCAGGAATCAGACATAGAGAATGAACGCTCCACAGTTCCTGCTGTGTGATTGTGCAGGACCCTAATAATACACTGCTCTGTATGCATAACGGCTTTTCCTCTGATGAATTCTAAGTGCTGGGGAAAGGATTCTGTTTGGACATTTCTTAAATAAAGAACAGGAGTATCAAAATTTTATTTTGCATTTTATGGATTGAGAAGTAACGTGATGTGATTTCCCCCAAATTTCCCAATATTCTCTCACGCTTCCCTCTATGGCACTAACTCTAGTTTTGCACCTCACAATCAGGGAATAACATATTCACTGGCTCCTATGTAAGATTTCCCCTTGTTCACCTAGTCCCAGTATTTTCCAATGCTAAAAGCTTCTTTTTTTAGAACCAGGCTGACCCGTATTATTTATTTATTTAAAATTCTCTTTAGAAGGTTTTGTGTGTCATCTGTTTTTGCTCTTTTGGTTCAAGCATGATTTAATATGTCAACACTGGTTTGCTTAACTGGCTTTGATTGTCTTCCATACTTTACTCAGAATGAGGCAGTCTCTTTTCAAGCATGTTGCTGCCCAGATAAATGAAATGTCACAACAGTGAGGTCTCCTTGTTTTATGACAGCAGTAGCTTTTTCTCGGACACAGTCAGTGGCTGGAGAGAGAGGGTGGTGAGGGCATTTACACAGTAATAATAGAACCCACTTAAGTCAGCCTTCCCTCTTTGGACCCAAGCAGACAAGCAGCAATAGATAAAGCACTTAAACTTAGGGGAACTTCACTCTTAATTCAGGTGAAAATGAAGTTAAATCCAAAATAGAAACTTTTCCCTCACTATGGACAAAAGAAAAAAAATCTGTTAGTAGTTGCCTCAAAATAATACTCAAGGATAGCCCTTATTTTTATGCTTTGATTTCTTCCATGCTTTATTGCTAGGCCCTGAGATGTTATTGTTCTCAGTACATAAAGTTAGAAACTAATCTACAGGGAAAAAAAAAAAGTTTTCACAATAAAGGTATTGTTTATGATTTTGAAACCTGAATTAGATTTTAAAGATTGGAGGCTCACGAAGCTTAGTACTTGGCACAGAGCAAATCCTCAGTACATGCTAGTTAGCTCTAAAAGTTGAAAGTGGTTTCAATGAAAAATAACCCTAGGCAAAGTGCTGAAGTTTTCCTTGTTTGTTTGTGCTTTTGAACTAATGTTTGCTTAAGTTGCTTTCATCACCCTGGGATTTCGGCCTAACCTTCTAGGAGACTTGCAACCCTGGGAGATGGGAGCACTCTGTCCAGTCTGCGTTGGGACAGCTTCTCAGGTCAGGGCCTGTAAAGACTGAGGAGGTTTCTGAGTGTGAGTGTATGTGAGTGTAAATGTGAACTTTTAAATTTCAATTTAAGAGAGAAATAAACTGGGCCAACCAAGCCTGTGGCAAGGAATTAAATGTATGTTAAAGGAATGGAGGAGGGCACAATAACCCACTCCAGTATTCTTGCCTAGAGAATCTTGGAGCCTGGGAGGTTACAGTCCATAAGGTTGCAAAGAGTTGGACACGACTGAAGTGACTTTGCATGCATGCACAGGAACGGAGAGTCCATTAATAATAAACTGTGATTACGGACTGAAAGAAGAAGAAATTAATCATTCAGGAGACAGAGGCAAAAAAAAAAAATCTGAATCTTAGAAAAATCTGATGAAAGTGAAAGTCTTAATCAAGGACAACCTGCGTCATCAAGGGGAAGACGGGCCAGAACAATCCCATGACCAGATCTCAAAAGACAAATTATTTTTGTCTGAGGTCAGAAGATAATGGAATGCAAACTGAGGGAAAAAACAAAACAAAACAAAACAAAACCTTGTTCCTAGAAAATAACAAAAGTTGGCCAAAGAGAATATTTTGACTTTCAAGTCTGTGTGAAAAGCAGTAATATACTAGAAATAATAGAGATTCCAAGAAATAAGGCCAATAAATGACAAATGACAAAAAGTGACAATAAATGACAATTCTGAATGCCAGAATTGTCAGAGTATCTTAAATGGGGTGGTAAGGAAGAAGAAGGGTTGACACGTGTGCAGAGACCTGCTGTGTGCTGGTACCATTAAATGTTTTATTCACATTCTCTGTTTTAAGCTTGACGGCATCCTGTGAGCCATAGTTTCTGGGGTAACTGAAGCACAGAGAGGTTAGTTTTAACTAAAACTAGAAAGTGGCAAACTGGCATTTTAATCTAGGTGTGTTTGTTTCAAATCGGTCTTTCCCGCTTTCTTTTATGTTCTCCATTAAAATGCTTTTGAACTGTTTAATTTTGTCGCCCTGACTCAAATCCCTTGTGGGCTAATCTCACATCTATGTGAGCAGCCCTGCACTGTATATCAGAGGCAGAGGCACCCTGGAGAGACCTAGTAGCCACCAGAGTCCCCTGGAGGAGATTCTTGCCCCCATATTCACACCTCAAACAGAGGACACGGAAAGGCATTCTGAGGAAGAAGGATTTGTAGCAACAGGGAATAGAGCAAATAAAGCAAAGCAAAACTGAGTGAGAAAAGTGAGAGAAACTTGTAAGAGCATGAAGCTCTGACCTTGGAGAGTAGAGGCCCTATAATCAGGAACCAAACTAGACTTGATTACATATTTTCTATGTGAATATTGATGAGATGGTTAGATAGCATCACCGACTCAGAGGACATGCATTTGAGCAAACTCCAGGGGATATAGTGGAGGACAGAGGAACCTGGAGTGCTGCAGTTCATGGGATGCCAAAGAATCTGACGTGACTGAGTGACTAAACAACAACGACATGTGAATATTCAAATAGGTGGAAGAAAAACTTTTTGGAATAAGCCTAATGTATGGGCTTCCCTTGTAGCTCAGTCGGTAAAGAATTTGCCTGCAGTGCAGGAGACCCAGGTTCGATCCCTGGGTTGGGAAGATCCCCTGGAGAAGGAAATGGCAACCCACTCCAGTATCCTTCCCTGGAAAATCTCATGGACAGAGGAACCTGGTGGATTGCAGTCCATGGGGTCGCAAAGAGTTGGGCACAACTGAGCGACTAACACACACATGTGCTGAGAGTGAGAGATTGGGTTGTGAGAGTGAGAGGTTGAGAACTATAGATGCATTTTTGACTTTTGCTTTTTGGATACTTGTGCATGTGAATTACTTTGCCTTTTGTCTGCTCTCATAAGTAGTATAGAAAACTTTTTTCTCTTTGTTTTAGCCTTTGGAGTAAAGGGCTTCCCTGGTGGTTCAGATGGTCAAAGATTCTGCCAGCAATGCAAGACACCTGAGTTTGATCCCTGGGTTGGGAGGATCCCCTGGAGAAGGGAATGGCAACCCACTCCAGTATTCTTGCCTGGAGAATTCCATGGACATAGGAGCCTGGTGGGCTGCAATCCATGGGATCATAAAAGAGAATACGACTGAGTGACTAATACCTACTTGAAATAAAGGATCGTTTTATTGAAGTTTTGTTTGTTTTGCTGCTTTTATTTCATCTGGGGATGGATTAGGGAAGGAAAAACAATGAAACTATGCTGTATAATGTGAGTGTGGAGATTTTGTAAGGATTCAGGCTTGGGGAAAACCTCTGCACATCAAGGACCTGTGTAACCTTTGAATTTCTACATCCACAGAAAAGAAACTAAATGATTCTCTGCCTCCCCACCACTTCTGATATTACACAGTTTTCAGGTAAAAGGATTCTTACTGGACACTTCCATTTTGAAGTATATTCATGTCTTTCTTGATTGTTGGAAGTTGAAATAAAATGAAATACAGAACAAATGCAATATAAAAATTTTAAAATGACCAAACATATATTCATAAACAAAATAGTACAATTAAAGTAATTGTTATGCCTCTGTTGGCCTATCTAAATTAAACAGTGAGCCTGATAATAAAGGCAAAATGTCCTTATGTTCTAATAGGTGAAACAGAAATGTTCTGGGAAAAAATAGTATCTATTCTTACATTTTTGGACCCCACTAAATGCCAAATATATAGAAGCAATATAACTTCGACAGATAAAGACCAAAATGTAGGGGATAATGTTCCTTTTCTCTATTTTTGTCCAATTGGTTTCTAGTGTATAACATAGTTTTTAAATGCTTCTTAGAGCTTGTTGATTTATAAATGCTAGGTATATCAAATGTTTTATATTTTCTGTATAGAAAGGTCAGATGCACAACTAAATATAATTGTGATCTCCAGTAATTCTCACTAATCCCCGACCTTTCCAGCGAGGTTTTTCTTTGGTCCTAGAGACCAAAAGATTTGTCTTTGTATTTGTATTCTGTCATTTCAGCTTCTTTGCTACTAAAGTGAATGTATCCTGTTTAAACTCAGGAAAGTACTGACTACATTAGCTCTGTAGTTAATTAAAACACACTTGAAACATATTTTTTTTCTCACTGGAGTGGAATTTGACCTTGAAAAACTCTGAGGCCCAACTCTCAGACAAGATTTATGATTTTTCCTCCAATTCTTAATTATATTTTTCTAATACAGGCTGCTCTGTTGTGTATTGTTTGTTTGGTTTTACTTATGACTAGTTCTACTTATATCCTCTCTTAATTTCCTTTTTTTCCCCTTCCATAATAGGTTTTTCTATTACAAATTTATTTCCTTCATTTAAATACCTTTACTCTTTGAGAAGCTGTTAATTCCTGAAGATAAAGGTATTTTGGCTTTGTTATTTCTTTTGCCTTACTCTTCCAAAAAAGGATGTTTAGTTTTGTTAAGAGTATTATTGTGATATGTAAAGACATAGCCTGACAAACATTTGTTAAGTGTGTGTAGGAATTTTTCTGTACAATAAATCCATCCTTTCTGTTCTATCATTAGAAATGGTGATAATCTTGTTGATGATATTAAGATAATAATGATAACATGCCCAGCACTTCTATAGCAAATTTTACGTGGTACAGAGTCTACTGAATACTGTTTATTTATTACATAATTTGTTCCACAAGCCTTATGAATCATGTATGGGTTTTAAGTTTTATGGAAAAACAAGCAGACATAGAGAGTTTATGTAACAAGGGTAACAGTCAGTAAGTAGTGGAGTTGGATGAATGCCCAGGCCATTTGTTTCAGTCTCTGCTTTAACTTCTATACCACACACTGGTAGTGGAGAGACCAGCACACTTATTTTACAAGCATTGGTTTTATTGTCTCTCTTAAATTTTCTTTGATTTTTCTCATCAAGAGATAACCAGTTCAAAAGAGTAAAGAACATCTGTGTAATTATCACATGATTGATAAATAGGTAAATAGACTAACTAATAATATTCTCTTAGGATGTCGTTTTGATTAAAAATATCAGGAATACTTACTTGATAATTTTCTCTCAAACGGGAATAGTTCAAATGCAAAGAATTTCCATCAGGAATGACATTGACATATTGCAAACTGTTAAAATAAACATACACTTATGAACTAAGAGAGCAGCATTTTCACTTAGAAGTATATTTATATAAAGCTAGTAGAAATTCTTTTCTACTAGATACTCAGCTTCTGCTCACATGTAGTATCTCTTGTCCACCACTCCCCCTAATTTTAAAGGTACAGTAGAGAAAAGGTTCATGTGTATAGGTATGCTTTATCACTTTGGAGCATTTTTTGGAGGGGAGGAGCCTCATGGGCTGCCGTCTATGGGTTCGCACAGAGTTGGACATGACTGAAGCAACTTAGTAGCAGCAGCAACAAGGAAGCTGTGTGTTTCACTTAAAAATCTAAAAAGATCTTTTTTCTATTATCAAACTTTTGAAAGAAATGTATTTATTTATTTTTTATTTTTTAAAATTTTTATTTTTACTTTACTTTACAATACTGTATTGGTTTTGCCATACATTGACATGAATCTGCCACGGGTGTACATGAGTTCCCAATCCTGAACCCCCCTCTCACCTCCCACCCCATATCATCTCTCTGGATCATTCCCGTGCACCAGCCCCAAGTATCCTGTATCCTGTGTCGAACATAGACTGGCGATTCGTTTCTTACATGATAGTATACGTGTTTCAATGCCATTCTCCCAAATCATCCCACCCTCTCCCTCAGAGTCCAAAAGTCCATTCTATACATCTGTGTCTCTTTTGCTGTCTTGAGACAGCAAAAGAAATTTTTTTTTAAATAGGGATTTAAAACGTTGTTATTTTAATTTTAAACTACAGCTAAATAACTTGGATAATATGATGAAAACAAAGATTGGCATTTTTAGTTGAAGATAATTTATCTCTTCTCAGGCATCACTTTGACTGTCTATCCAACAGTGATTTAATCACAAAGAATGAGGTATTATATTTTGAATACATTCATAGGAGTTTATTTTTGAAGAAAACTTTCCCACTATAAATTTTAGTTATACCTTGTCCATTTAATTCATTTTATTATTTTAAGAGGAAAGGGGAATTTCTTCAATGCAATAGTCAAAGGACTGGATTTAAACTATAGGAATTTACTGAGTCTAGTTGGCTTGGTCATATATAGATATTTTAGCTAAATAATTTTTTACCAAATTAATATGTGTTGTTAATATTCTATATAATTTACTCTGTAAGTAAATAGCCTATTTATACTTAGCATATTTTATTTTTATGCTATATATCTTATACATTATATTATGTCTATAATCTGCATTTTTGAAAATGCGTGATATTAAAATATTATTTTATTTTTTATTATTTTATGTAAAAAGTAACACAATATTTTTCATTTCACAAAATAAAACTTTACATGTTCTGAAGGGTGATAACCGTAAACCATAGGGAAAAGTGCTGGACCACATTCAAATTAGCCTTATTGTTCTATAATATCTTACTGGAGTAAAGGTTAATTAGTACCATAGGCGATATGCATTATTCATCACTGCAATCAGGCTTTTATTCTGCTGGGTCTTTATCATCTGCAAATTGTTGTTCTTCTTATAGCAAAACCTTGATAAACTATTGTCATATTTAATTTCACTTAACTATATTGGTGATACATACATTAGTTCATGTACTTTAAATATTCTGAAGATGTCATTCCCATCTAAAAAAAATCGGAAGATTGGAGACTAATGTCCTCTTTTGTAGGAGGACATAAACTTTGAAGACAAGGAACATAAATTATTGTTGCATATTCTGGGTTCTTTTTTTAACTTTTAATTCATTTTTTTCTGTATCCTGTAGAGAAAGCTTTAATAATATCATGATTAGTGGGAAGAATTTCTCATTAAATACTGATTTTTAAAATAAAATTTCCTCTTATATTTAGAAAATTAATTTCCTCTCTCTCAGCAGAATATAAACTCCCTGAGACCAGGGACTTTGTATAAAAGTACACATAGATCAATGACTGACTTTTACCTTAAAAGGTATTTTTAAATGACTTTAATGAAGATGTGTGTAGATTTGCAATTAAAAATATGTCTGTACACATAACAGTTTAGTAGCACTTTTCAGTTCAGTTCAGTCGCTCAATCATGTCTGACTCTTTGCAACTCCATGGACTGCAGCACGCCAGGCTTCCCTGTCCATCACCAGGAAGGAACACCTTGCCTCAGTTTTAGTTCCTGCATTTCCCCTCCTTTTATATAAAGGAGACAAGGCAGGTGGAGAGTGGAGGTAGTTCAAAGAAAAAAATGATGATCCGTTATGTAATTCAAAGCTGTAGAATCAATGGAAAGTCATCTAGCAAATCTAGAATTTCTAGTCATCTAGAAATCCAGGATGATGATGGTGGGAGGCTTAGTGTTTGATGAAAGCCCTCTTCCAGATGTAGAGTGTGATTTGTCCTTGTTTCCTCATGTGATGCAAAGGACCAGAAGCCTCCTTTTAATAAGGCATTAATGCCATTAATGGGGGCTTCCCCAGTAGTGTTAGTTGTAAAGAATCTGTCTGCCAGTGCAGGAGACTTAAAGAGATGTGAGTTCAATCCCTGGGCTGGGAGGATCCCCTGGAGGAGGGCATGGCAACCCACTCCAGTACTCTTGCCTGGAGAATCCCATGGACAGAGGAGCCTTGCAGACTACAGTCCATAGAGTCGCAAAGAATTGGACATGACTGAGAGTCCCTTGGACTGCAAGGAGATCCAACCAGTCCATCCTAAAAGAGATCAGTCCTGGGTGTGCATTGGAAGGACTGATGCTAAAGCTGAAACTCCAATACTTTGGCCACCTCATCCGAAGAGTTGACTCATTGGAAAAGACCCTGATGCTGGGAGGGATTGGGGGCAGGAGGAGAAGGGGATGACAGAGGATGAGACGGCTGGATGGTATCACCAACGCGATGGACGTGAGTTTGGGTGAACTCCAGGAGTTGGTGATGGACAGGGAGGCCTGGTATGCTGTGATTCAAGGGGCCGCAAAGAGTCGGACATGACTGAGCGACTGAACTGAACTGAACTGAACTGAAGCAACTTAGCATGTTGGTACACTATCCCGTTAATGACGACTCTACTTTCATGATTTAAACATCTCCCAAAGGCTCCACCTACAAATACTATCATCTATGATGGTTAGGATTCCAACATATGAATTAGGGGAGGGGGCACAAACATTTAGACTACAGCAAAAAGTTATATGAGTATGTTCTAAATCTGAGTACTGGCAAAACATGCATGTTCTCTAGGTCTACTTATGCACTTTTTTCCAAGTAAACTTTTATGGAGATTTAATTTAGTTAAATATTAATTGGGGCTTCCCGGGTAGCGCTAGTGGTCAAGAATCTGCCTACCAAAATGCAGTTTCTATCACATTTCAAGATACCAAATAACGTAATTGTTCCCCTCATTCAGCTGTGTTTTCTAGTTTAAGGTCTCATTGAGGATCATGTTAGTATAGTGTTTGATTATATCCAAAAATATGCTCTTACTGGTGTTAATAGTAAGCTTTAGTATTTCAAACTAATATGGAATTCTTTACATAAGAAAGCTGTAATTATAGTTTCAGGAATAATGCTAGAATGAGTAAAAGCCAACATTAAGGGCACTTTATGTAGTTTTTCTTTCATATTTTCTTTAGCTTGTTGCCAAATTGTTGCCTAAGTTTTAATACTAAATATAGGCCATGTATTTTTTGGTAAACTTCAAAGACCTGGTTTTCTGATGTATCTGTATTGTTATCTTTTTTATAAAAACATTCAAAAAACGTACATATTTTTCATTGCAAACAGTAAAATCTAAATAAAACTATAATTTACATACAGTTTTTTTTTTTTTACAAGTGGAAGCCTTTTCAAATTTGCACTATGTTAATTGATATCAACATTCTGCACTGAACAGATATTAGTGGCTCAGATCATCCAGGGCATATGTGGATGAGGCAGTCATCTCAGCTGAGTCTCTGTTTCACTCTCCTTACTGGGACTGCCCAGGTGGACTGCCACTGTCCCCAGCTCCTTCCGCTGATGATGGCAGAGAGTCTGAATGCTGAGTTTCTGGTTTTTCAGTCTCCTCCTCCACCAGTGATGTTTGTTACTGACCTTTCCATGGGAGAAAGGGGAGAGGAGAAAACCACAGTTATGATTTTTCTGAGTGTAAAAGTTTGGAAGTAACAAGTCTGCTTGTTATATGAGTTATGTATATATTACCAAACAACAACAACAACAACAACTGGGGGTTGGAGTGGAGTTATTTTAGGAAGATTTTTGTTGGAGAAAATAATAAATAATTCCCAAAGAGTTAAACATTTAGGATGGGTGTGGAGATTAGATTAAAGATAGTGTTAGAGAGTTAGAAATTAGATATACATATAGGTACATTGATATAGAGATATCTCAAGAAGTAACCCATTTTGTGTAATTAAACTTATTTATAATTAGCATCGGAGAAGGCAGTGGCAACCCACTCCGGTACTCAACTGGAAAATCCCATGGACGGAGGAGCCTGGTAGGCTGCAGTCCGTGGGGTCGCAAAGAGTCGTACTGAGCGACTTCACTTTCACTTTTTACTTTCATGCATTGGAGAAGGAAATGGCAATCCACTCCAGTGTTGTTGCTTGGAGAATCCCAGGGATGCGGGAGCCTGGTGGGCTGCCATCTATGGGGTCGCACAGAGTTGGACATGACTGAAGTGACTTAACAGAAGCAGCAGCAGCAGCAGCAGCAGCAGCAGCAGCATAATTAGTATACATTTAATTATTCAATGAATATTGATTGGGCATAATTAAGTACTAGATATTCCACTACAGGAGATATAAGATGAACAAAGAACAAAATGTACCCAAATTCATGGAAATTATTTCCAGTATAATTGGTAACATACCACTCTGGTGTGAGAGAAATGTGAAGGGATTTTTTTACAGGTACACTTCAGTTTTGACCCTAAAGTATGTATTTTCCCTTTGACCTTTTTTCTTTCATAAAGAAATTGTGGCTGGATTTCTATTGACATTTTAGAGTCTAGGTAGTTGTATTTCTTCATTTATAATGTAATGTTTTTGTCTAAAACAAAGTCTACTTTTTAAAACAATCTATTCTATTTCAAATTAAAATACAAGTAATAGTATACATGCAGAATTTGCTTAAAACTTTCAGGCAAAGGAATGATAAATAAATTGGGCTTACATTATAGTAACTTAAATTAACTGACTGGAAAGACTTTTCCTGCTGTAGTCTCTAAACACCACTCTCTTATGAGCTTCAAGACGCATAGTAACTTCATGTGCTACAGTCATATGTATATGATATAGCAGACTTTTTAATATAATAAAATGATGTCATTGTCACTGATTTATAAAAGTCTTTGAAGGGAACTGCCTAATTATTTCATGCATGAGCATAGCTTAAAGTATTAAAGAAGATACCTTGCAAATACTGAGGTACAGTAGATTAAAATGGTATTTTAAAATAAGAATTCTCACAAATTTTGAGATACAATATATATTCAGTTAATAAAATTTTACTCTTAAGTAAATATATTAAAATTATGATGATTAACAAGTTAAACTGAAGTCTGTGCTCAGTCAATAAAATAAAATAATTAAAAATTAGCCTTACCTTCAGATATGATTTTTAGCAAATGTTTTCTTGATTAGAAATAAAATAGACATGCAAACATTCTGTTAGCAACAGTGTTAGAAAGATTTCTATGTGGTCAAGAAAAATAAGATTTATTTTCATATTTCTGTGGCATGTAAAATTTATCTCTTTCGGTGTGGGAAGAGAATGTCATTCAAACTGATGGACTGGGAACGAAGTGGCAAGGGACTGAACATTTGCATCAAGTATGAAGTCAAGACCTAAACTCCCAGTGGTGTTACTCCAAATGCCTTCCTGTCCTAACTTCACGAATGTTTCGTGTGTATCTAGGGTGAGAGATCTCCCAAGTGAATAGAGTTATCGAGTAAGTGACAATTTTTAGTAGAAAATAAAGAAAATATGTCAAAGTCTGTGGTGAGTAACAGGACATTTTAGTTCCTTAGTTTTATTTTTTACATTCAGTTATATGAATAGTTTATGGATGACACTTAATATTGGATGAATAACTATACAGATAGCTTCTTCAGGTGAATGATAATGACACACTCTATGTACCACATACTTTGTACTTGTCTTATTGTTATACTTTGCCATTTTTTACCACATGGATGGAGAGCTCTGCCGTGGGGCTGTTGCTAGAAAAAGTTTAGACCACAGTTGGAAAATGGCAAGCCCTTGATTAATTTTGTAAAGTTACTTTTAATAGAGTTCTCATTATCTTAAGATACTGGCAATGAGATTGCTATTGAGTTTTTAATAGGGTCATGTATTTAGAACTATGTCTGCTTATAGACTAGATTCTTTTCTTTTATAGGGTGAGGGGAAGGAGAAGTGGTGTAATTCATGTGAGGAAATAGACCATTATAATATTAAATATAATGCTTTCATCCTTTTGCAGAGACTTTTATGGGGGAAACTTTGAGACCCTGAATAGATTTTCAAATTGATAATTTCACAGTGTAGTAGAATATTCAGAAGAACTAACATCTCCATGTTGAGTTGGTGGAAGTAGTAGGTGGAGAGACTAGATGATTTCTCTGTCATAGAGTTGTTGAGGAGTGGGGTTTGGCAGCCCCTCACTCCTACCCCGCCAGCTACTTTGGATGTCTACTCAGCTTGGTAGTAGTTCATACATTTAGATTTCTGACCATGCAAGGTATTAAGCAGTAGAGATGCTGTAAAATATGGCCTGCTCAGTTTCACTGGGAAATAATTCATCTTGTGATTTGTGTTCATCTTCTCTCTCTGATCTGCTTACTTGTTCTAGTTTGTATGTGCTTTATGTTGATTGCTGTCTCCTGAAAGTTTTCAGTTCTTTATATTGTTTTCCTGGATTTATCCTTTTCTATCACTAATGATGGTCTTTTCACAATTTAGATTTTCTTTTTTAGGAACAGTGTTATCAAGATGATGCCCATGTACCAGGCTCTTTGCCTTGTCCCTAAATGTGAAACACTGTTCCATAAAACTAGGGATTTTAAGTGTTAGAATTTCCCTAACTCTGAAAATGAACTGAAGGTGGGATGCTAGAGAATTCATCTGAAGATTAAGGGGATTTATAGGAAATGTCAATTGGGATGGACTTTCACAGAAACAGTATCTCTGGAGCTTTACTGGAGGGTTTTGCCATGGTGTTCAGTACTTTCTGAGAAAATGATTTTTAATGGCTGGATAATATTCCAAAATATGTGTATATTTTAGACATTTAGACTGCTCTTTCTTTTGGAATAAAATTTTAATAAACCTACTGTAACAATTATTTTACTGTGTTTCTAATTTTTCTTTTAATTTGGAGCTTTAAGAGTATGAATGTATTTGAGTATTTTCAAAGTTTTGAAATATATTCAAATCCACCTTACAGGATTGTTGTGGTAATTATTATTACACAAATAATAAGTGAGAGTGAAGGACACACTATTTTACTTTTCTTTATTTCTACTTTTTTACACACACATGCTTGTCATACTCCATGTATATAAGCTGAGAGAAGCTCTGCCAGAAAATAGATTAATAGCCACAATAGTTATATAAGCTTTTTTATAACTTTTATATAGCTTTTAGCTAGTATAAGTCACAGAAGTTATGTTTATTGATTTCTGTCACCTTTCATTGTTACTAAAGTGATACAAGTTGATAAGCATGGCTTTTGGACTGTCTGAATTTTTAAAATTTAAATCCTAACTACATCTAATAGCTTCCTAGCATGAAACATCCCAATAATATGTGAAATAAAGGGATGTCTCATGCTTGGAAGCTATTAGATGTGGTTAGGATTTAAATTAAAATATCAAGATTTAATTCTTTTTCTAGTCCATATGTTTATCTCTAGAATGCCTGCTGTTGAGGTTGAGTGACATATTAAAGTGATAAAATAACTAAAGTAAGTGTGATGACATTATCATAAATAATAAAATTATTATATCCATAAGTATGTACTTGAAAATTAATTTCAGAATGGTTTTGGGAGAAAAGTCTTCTGAAGGCAAAAGAAATTCTTTGTACTCTTGGTTTGAGCATAGAAGCAATATCATTATTTAGGGATGAGGTTTAAAGAGAAGCATGAGAAATTCATCACCCAGTCAGTAAAATCAAACAGAAAACATACTGCAAGGTACAGAACTAAGTTTCATATTTATCCTTATTGAATAATTATTTATTTCCTTCACGCCTTAAAAACTTATTTTCTTTAAAGTCCTAAAAATGGGTCACATTTAACTCATGAAAAATGATTCACACTTTATTTTGGAATATTGGATATAAAATTCACTAAAATCATCAGTAGGAATACAAGTTATTTCTAAAGATTAGTTCAGCTACTGGACCAGAAAAAAGGTCAGAGAAATAAGCATATCCTAACCATATCATATCAATATGTGCTTCAATTGTAGTATATTTATAAATTCAAAAATATTTAGTGATGAAGTTGATATAAAAAGCAGAAATTATATTAATTAGAGAGTCATATTTCTAACATTGGATATAAATAACATGATTTCAGAAGGCTTGTTTTACTTTATTGATTTTACAATATAGAAATGATGTTTGGGAAGGTAATCTAACTTTGGACACAAATATTGAAATAATATTATGCAACTGTAAAACCAGAATTATGGCTACATAGAGAAATAAAACAACAAAAAAAGAAAAACTAAAGCAAAAAAGAACTAAAATAAAACACTAATACAAACTCCTTGTGACTAAAATACATATTTGTAGTGAAAAACAAAAAATACTTAAGACCTCAAAAATCAACTAAGTTGAAAAGTGAGTTCTTATAAGTGCTACAGTTTAAAACAGGGAAGTAAAGATTGGAAACAAATAGTAAAAATGCTTTTTGAGACACATACCTCTCTTTACATCCCTTGAAGTTATTCATTTTTTCAGTCCTGTTTAAGCCTTGGTGCTTAATAAGAAAAAGTAAAGGAATTGATGTATTGACAGTTTCATTCACCATCTCCTGTCAGTTGCATGAGATATCTCCAAAATAATACTATAATAGTATTATTCAAATTGTATTAAATCTATTTTAAACCCATTGATTTAGAGCATTTAGGTAATATAAAATTCTTGAATTGCTTTACTTGTCAGTAAGCCATACTTTGCATTTACTTGCTAAGTGGAACATATTACTTGCAAGTGGGCCACACTGTGCATTTTAATCACTAAGGGATTATTTTTAGTTATTTTAAGATAAAGTTCCTACTCATATTTTCCCCCTTCCACTACTCCAGTAAATCTTCCTGTTTTATTTCTGCTCCTCCCTTAACACTTTCTCTCATGAAGAAATGGTTTTAGAAAGAAAATTTCCCTTGAAGAGTAGAGGAGGGAAAAAAGGAAAGTGAAGAAAAGGGGAAGGGAAAAGAGGTGGGAGAGAGGAAGGGAAAGGGGACAAGAGAATGAAATTGATGAAGGTTGTGGTCTTCCTTATTTCTGGTCATATCACAGTCTTTTCAGAAGTCATGACATTCTATCACTGCTTCTTTCTTTCATTCCTACTCCCTTTTCCTAAATAAATATGGATCATAAATTCCAGTTATTATTAAAATATGATAAAATAACTGAATTTTATGAACTTTCTTTGTATTAGTTTTAACTGAAGAAATTATGGCATAGTAACATATTGAAAGTAAAATTCATACAATGGTTTAAAATACACATAAGTGTATACGTGCTCAGTCACTAAGTCATGTCTGACTCTTTTGCAACCCCATGTACTGTAGCCTCCCAGTCTCTGTCCGTGAGATTTTCCAGGCAAGAATACTGGAGCAGGTTGCCATTTCCTTCTCCAGGGGATCATAGACATTTAAATGCTGCATGCTGCTGCTGCTGCTGCTGCTGCTGCTAAGTCACTTCAGTCGTGTCTGACTCTGTGCGACCCCAGAAATGGGAGCCCACCAGGCTCCCCCATCCCTGGGATTCACAAGGCAAGAACGCTGGAGTGGGTTGCCATTTCCTTCTCCAGTGCATGAAAGTGAAAAGTGAAAGTGAAGTCGCTCAGTCGTGTCCGACTCTTCGTGACCCCATGGACTGCAGCCTACCAGGCTCCTCTACCCATGGGATTTTCCAGGCAAGAGTGCTGGAGTGGGATGCCATTGCCTTCTCCAAATGCTGCCTAGGAATACTATGAAAGCATATGATGGAATACTCATCATTAGCTATGTGTTTCACCTGAGAAGGTGTTAGGCTGTTTGTTCTTTAGCTGATCTTCATCCTTAAACAAAATGCCTTTGTTATCTTAGAGCAGTGAAACTTAAATAATTTATATGGGTTATTCTGAAAAGGAGATCTAAGATATTAGTTTATTTCAAGGCTTGGGAAAGTGGGATCAAGAGAACATTCATATACATATGTGTATGAGGGTAGACGGGAGGGATATAGCCCAGGGCTGCTGCAGCCAAACATAGCAAATCTAAGACTATATGACTGGATTCATAAAGCTAGGTGCTGCCTCTTGAATGGCAGTAACTCCATGATTCATTAGTGCTGCAATGAGATTGGAGAAATTGGTTGATACTTCTGACTTTAAAGTTTTCTGGACCTTAAAACTATATAAGTTGCCTAAGGCACTGATGCTGATGTAGTCTGAAATTAAGGATACTGGTGGAGGTTCAATCTTAAACCATCCTCTGTTAGGGAATGAAGCATATCTTGAGAGTAGGGAAGAAGCTGGATTCATGGAACATTTAAGCTGCAGTCTTGCCAAATGGTCTGGCTTGTTTTCTGGTCTGTATTGTGTACTTTTAGGCCTACTCCAGACTGAATGGAAATTTCTCATACACACACACACACACACACACACACACACACACACACAGAGAGACTCATTTAGTAAATACTCTGTTGATGACTTGGAAATTTGGGGTTGTATATATTTTGGTTAGTTAGACAGGGAACTTTCTACAGCATGGAATATTTTGACATTTTGCCAAATGTTTGATTAAACTCTACACTTAAATTTTTTAATTAAAAAAATTAAACTTTTAAAATTAAACCCCACTAGGACTAGAAGTTGAAGGTGTGGCAAACAAGGATTGGAAATGTATACTAAATTAACTTCCACATGACTGTGTCAATTTTGAGTTCAAATGATAAAATTTCTATGCATATTAAAGATAAAGACATTTAAAAACATTTACTTGTATATTCCAATAAGGGAATTATTTAAGGTGACATTTTTTTTTCTTTTGTGTGTGTACTGTATTCCCATTGTCATCCATATATTGAATAGGAAAATAATGTATATCTTTAATCAGCAAAATCATTCTGTTTTCATTGCTTATCATTTACCTGATCCCAATTAAAGTTGTCCCAGAAATACTTATATCCTCTAAGGAATTGAATTTGAAACCTCAAATACAACATTGTTTTAATAACTTAAGAGGAGGAAAAATTACACTTAAGTTTTGTTATATTAGCACATTAAATTTTCTCTTTATGATCCTTAAATTATACTTCTTAACTTGCAATGGTACATTTTTCCCTCTTCGTTATAAATCATTCCTTTAAAAGGACATTTCGAAAATAGTTGGGCTAATTCCTATATAACAAAAATAAACATTGAAATTCATGACAGAAAAACAATTAATTTCACCTTTACAATATATTTACTGCATTTGGCTTTATAAATATTTTGGGAGGAGTTTAAAAACTTTAAAAAGTACTTATTTGAATATAATGAGACTAATTTGAATATTTTTGTTTTACTTTATTTAACATTGTAATAATATTGTAATAGTTTCACTGGCTATTAATCTTTCTTCAAAGTATATATCTGTGATATACATTTATGGCAGTTTCGTGTTCACTTAGAAGTTTGCATGTTTGCACAGTTATTCTCTGAAATAAAATTGGTGAGTTGAATGCTGCTTTTCAAACATATAAACATTTTGGCTCTTTTTTATATTTAGAAAAATTAAGAAAAATTGTTTTTTTAAAATGTACATTATGATATAGGAAAATAATCATATTTAGTATTAGAATATATGTTGAATCTCAATGACTAACATAGTAAATTAAAGCTGATGGTCACTAAAGAAACCCTTCTCATGATCTTAAATGTAATATATTTATAAGATTAAAAAAAAATTCAAAGGATAGATTTATTTTCATTCATTACTCATAAGAAACAGTAATTTCTTTTAACAAATGAATATATTTTAGGATATAATTCCTATTGATATGTTATTTCTGCTTTTTAAGACAGGTACTTTGCTGAAATAATTATTCCTCTGTAAATTGAATGACAGTCATCCCAGATCTTCTGTTTCTATTTTCCTTGAGGTGGAATAAAACACAATATTGAAGCATGATGATTAGATATTAAATAAAAATAGGCATATATAGTGTTGTGCTAAGTCACTTCAGTCATGTCTGACTGTTTATAACCCTATGGACTGTGGCCCACTAGGCTCCTCTAAGAAATTCTCCAGACAAGGATACTGAGTAGGTTGCCATTTCCTTCTCCAAGATTTAGTGTTAGCAATGAATAAAAATAATTCCTATTTAGTATTTAGTTGGTATTTAAAACATTATTGTGGTCCGAATATAATTTATAATTCATTTCAGTTCAATTCAGTTGCTTAGTCGTGTCCCACCCTTTGCGACCCCATGAGTCGCAACACGCCAGGCTTACTTGTCCATTACCAACTCCGGGAGATGACTCAAACTCATGTCCATTGAGTCAGTGATGCCATCCAGCCATCTCATCTTCTGTCCTTCCCTTCTCCTCCTGCCCCCAATCCTTCCCAGCATCATGATCTTTTCCATTGAGTCAACTCTTCCAATGAGGTGGCCAAAGTATCGGAGTATCAGCCTTAGCATCATTCCTTCCAAAAAACACCTAGGACTGATCTCCTTCAGAATGGAGTGGTTGGATCTCCTTGCAGTCCAAGGGACTCTCAAGAGTCTTCTCCAATACCACAGTTCAAACGCATCAATTCTTCGACACTCACCTTTCTTCACAGTCCAACTCTCACATCCACACATGACCACAGGAAAACCCATAGCCTTGACTGGACGGACCTTTGTTGGCAAAGTAATGCCCTGCTATTTAATACGCTATCTAGGTTGGTCATAACTTTCCTTCCAAGGAGTAAAGTGAAAGAAAGTGAAAGTGAAGTCGCTCAGTCGTGTCCTACTCTTTGCATGGACTGTAGCCTACTAGGCTCCTCCGTCCATGGGATTCTCCAGGCAACAATACTGGAGTGGATTGCCATTTCCTTCTCCAGGGGATCTTCCCAATCCAGGGATCGAACCAGGGTCTCCCACATAGCAGGCAGATGCTTTAACCTCTCAGCCACCAGGGAAGCCCAAAGAATGAAGTGAAAGTGTTAGTCACTCAGGCATATCCGAATCTGTGATCCCATGGACTGTAGCCCACCAGGCTCCTCTGTCCAAGGAATTCTCCAGACAAGAATACTAGAGTGGATCGCCATGTCCTGATCCAGGGGATCTTCCTGACCCAGGAGTTGAAGCTGAGAATCCTGATTAAGCGTCTTTTAATTTCATGGCTGCAATCACCATCTGCAGTGATTTTGGAGCCCCCCAAAATAAAGTGTAACACTGTTTCCACTGTTTCCCCTTCTATTTCCCATGAAGTGATGGGGCCAGATGCCATGATTTTAGTTTTCTGAATGTTGAGCTTTAAGCCAACATTTTCATTCTCCTCTTTCACTTTCATCAAGAGGCTTTTTAGTTTCTCTTCACTTTCTGCCATAAGGGTGGTGTCATCTGCATATCTGAGGTTATTGATATTTCTCCCAGCAATCTTGATTCCAGCTTGTGCTTCTTTCAGCCCTGCGTTTCTCATGATGTACTCTGCATATAAGTTAAATAAGCAGGGTGACAACATACAGCCTTGACGTACTCCTTTTCCTATTTGGAACCAGTCTGTTGTTCCATGTCTGGTTCTAACTGTTGTTTCCTGACCTGCAAATAGGTTTCTCAAGAGTCAGGTAAGGTGGTCTGGTATTTCCATCTCTTTCAGAATTTTCCAGTTTATTGTGATCCACAGAGTCAAAGGCTTTGGAATAGTCAATAAAGCAGAAATAGATGTTTTTCTGGAATTCTCTTGCTGTTTCCATGATCCAGTGGATGTTGGCAGTTTGATCTCTGGTTCCTCTGCCTTTTCTAAAAGCAGCTTGAACATCTGAAAGTTCGTGGTTCACGTATTGCTGAAGCCTGACTTGGAGAATTTTGAGCATTACTTTATTACCATGTGAAATGAGTGCAATTGTGCGGTAGTTTGAGCATTCTTTGGCATTGCCTTTCTTTGGGATTGGAATGAAAACTGACCTTTTCCAGTCCTGTGGCCACCGCTGAGGTTTCCAAATTTGCTGGCATATTGAGTGCAGCACTTTCACAGCATCATCTTTCAGGATTTGAAAGAGCTCACCTGGAATTCCATCACCTCCACTCGCTTTGTTCATCGTGATGCTTTCTAAGGCCCATTTGACTTCACATTCCAGGATGTCTGGCTTTAGGTGAGTGATCACACCATAGTGATTATCTTGGTCGTGAAGATGTTTTTTGTACAGTTCTTCTGTGTATTCTTGCCACCTCTTCTTAATATCTTCTGCTTCTGTTAGGTCCATACCATTTCTGTCCTTTATTGAGCCCATCTTTGCATGAAATGTTCCCTTGGTATCTCTAATTTTCTTGAAGGGATCTCTAGTCTTTCCCATTCTATTGTTTTCCTCTATTTCTTTGCAATGATCACTGAGGAAGGCTTTCTTATCTCCTCTTGCTATTCTTTGGAACTCTGCATTCAGATGCTCATATCTTTCCTTTTCTCCTTTGCTTTTCGCTTCTCTTCTTTTCACAGCTATTTGTAAAGCCTCCATAGACAGCCATTTTCCATTTTTGCATTTCTTTTCCATGGGGATGGTCTTGATCCCTGTCTCCTGTACAGTGTTCCGAACCTCCATCCATAGTTCATCAGGCACTCTATCAGATGTAGTCCCTTAAATCAATTTCTCACTTCCACTGTATAATCATAAGGGATTTTATTTAGGTCATACTTGAATGTTCTAGTGGTTTTCCCTACTTTCTTCAATTTCAGCCTGAATTTGGCAATAAAGAGTTCATGATCTGAGCTAGAGTCAGCTCCTGGTCTTTTTGCTGACTGTGGAGAGCTTCTCCATCTTTTGCTGCAAAGAATATAATCATATATAAATAAGTAATTACTTGACATCTTAGATATATCATGATTAAATCTAATTTTTCATAACACAAGACAGAATTTTCCATATTTGTTTTAGTCACTCAGTTGTGTCTGCCTCTTTGTGATCCCATCGACTGTAGCCTGCTAGGTCCCTCTGTCCAGGGTATTCTCCCAGAAATAATATTGGAGTAGTTGCCATTCCTTTCTCCAGTGGATTTCCCAACCCAGGGATTGAACTCGGGTCTCCTGCATTGTAGGCAGATTCTTTACTGTCTGAGCCACCATATATGGGGATTATTAAATCAAGCACAATATTTTGGTAGTTATAACTGTGTTTGGAAACTAAGATTATGGCATCCGGTCCCATCACTTCATGGCAAATAGTTGGGCAAATAGTGGAAACCGTGGCTGACTTTATTTTTCTGGGCTCCAAAGTCACTGTAGATGGTGATTGCAGCAATGAAATTAAAAGAGACTTACTCCTTGGAAGGAAAGTTAAGACCAAACTAGACTGCATATTAGAAAGCAGAGACATTACTTTGTCAACAAAGGTCTGTCTAGTAAAGGCTATGGTTTTTCCAGTGGTCATGTATGCATGTGAGAGTTGGACTATAAAGAAAGCTGAGCACCAAAGAATTGATGCTTTTGAACTGTGGTGTTGGAGAAGACTCTTGAGAGTCCCTTGAACTGCAAGGAGATCCAACTAGTCTATCCTAAAGGAAATCAGTCCTGAATATTCATTGGAAGGACTGATGCTGAAGCTGAAACTTCAATACTTTGGCAACCTGATGCGAAGAGCTGACTCATTTGAATAGACCCTGATGCTGGGAAATGTTGCGGGCAGGAGGAGAAGGGGATGACAGAGGATAAGATGGTTGAATGGCATCACCGACTCAGTGAACATGGGTTTTGGTGGATTCCAGGACTTGGTGATGCACAGGGAGGCCTGGTGTGCTGCAGTTCATGGGGTTGCACGGAGTCAGACATGACTGAGCAACTGAACTGTACTGAACTGTGTTAGGGGTTCCAAAAGTTTTGTATTCAAGCTGAGTAAGTCTATAAAATGTTTCTATGCTTATCCTTTAGTAACTGTTCTTAGACTCACACCTTAAAGAATACTTTACTCTCCCAATAAGATTTTCTCTAGCAAAATTTGAAGGTTGTTTGAAAAAGACACTCGTCACTTGGAAGTTATATCACACTTTCTCTAGAGCTAATAAAAAGATTGTGGAGTCAGGAGTACAGATTTTTATCTTACAAAGAGATGGTATTTTCTTGAAATATAGAATACTTGTGATTAAAAATAGAAATATATTTTCAGCAATGATTATTTGTGATTATAAGTAGATTTCCATTGTTTTTGTGCCAAGTCTTTGAAGTATGAAAACTGGCCAGTACTGAATGACACCTATGAAAAGCCATCAAAAAGGAGGATTAATTTATCAGTTAGCAGAGGATGAGAACAAACTATAAATGTAAGTCGAAAGAATAGGACAGCTTCATGTGATGAGAACATAAATTATAAGTGATTCCCCCTGTCTACCTTCACCATAGAAACTTTCACTGATACAAATTTTGTATTTCACTATGGATAAGTGGAATATACTACTCAAACTCTGGTTAATATGCACAATCATAGTCTATATTTAGTGCTGCTTGCAAAATATGCTTGTAAACATATACATCCAGATGTTACATGCTGCCTTTTGTAGGAATCACTTTAAAGCATGTTGCATTTTTATTTCATTCAATTTAGATCGCAGACTATCCTACACCAAAAATAGTATGCCTATCATCAATTTGTACTTGAACATTTACTTCCTATCAGAGCCTTTCTCTTTGTCTTTTTCCCTTAATAGGTTAGAAAATCAGAGAACCTAAATTCTGATGTTTTCCATATTAGCTTACATGTGGCAGTATGTCAGCTGTTTAAAATCTAAGTTTTTGCTATGATGATGTGTCAGTTTTAGATATGGTCATTTCAAGACCAAATATTAAAATTTAAAAAAGGAACATGCAGCATGCTTGGGGCTGGTGCATGGGGATGACCCAGAAAGATGTTATGGGGAGGGAGGTGGGAGGGGGGTTCATGTTTGGGAATGCATGTAAGAATTAAAGATTTTAAAATTTAAAAAATAAAAAACTAAAATTAAAAAAAAAAAAGGAACATAAATGTTCTGTTGTAAGCTTGTTGACTGAAGGAAGTAGGGAGTTCCTAAGAGCTTCACTTTTGGTGGTGAATATTCTACCAAGTTAACCCATTATGCCTCATATATTCAAATACTTTTAACCACCAAAATGTTTCAATAAATGCAAACATATTATAATTATCTATAATAAAGCAAAAATTTTTTTTCTTTTGCTTTCATAGCACAGTAGAAATCATATTTTCAAACTTCTGTTAATTGCCAGAGTTTAATGAATGCACAAATAGAAAAATGGACTGAGAGTGGGTGAGTGGGTGTAGTCAATGCATAACTCTTTTACATTAAGTATGTTTTACTAAGAGGATGATTATTCATAAATATGCATTCCTGAAATTCCCATTAAAAATGAACCTGCATGATACTAAATAAATGAGTAAAGGAATTACTCCCAAATAAAGAAGTGTTTAGAGTCTGTGTTCCCAAACCATCACTGTATATTTTAAGTGGTCTTTTATGTAGGTCACTGTTTTGATAGGAAAAACAATTCATAATCACTAGTGAGCCATCAACTGCATTTTACTCCCATTAAAGATATGAATGGTATAACACAGACACTCCCTGCAAATCACAGAAACAGGCCTTGATAACTGGCAGATGTCTGTAGCCACCTAAGAGCTTTAGGGCCCATACACTCAGCACTGCTACTCTGAATTAAATTGAAGTAGCACTATTTTGCCTCTCTGGATTTTCATCATTTTTTTTTTTTAAAGGAATGACATAAAAAAGTAGATGGGTGGGTAGAGAGATGGCATGAAACTGATTTAGGAAATGCTTCACCATTTACATGGCAGCTTTAGTTTCTAAAACTGTTTGTTTTTAAACAAACATTTAAAAAAATAAATAAAAGATGTTCTGTTATAGAAAGTGTTTCAGAGAAGTTGTCTTAGTTTCTTGGAATGGGTTTTTGTGGAACCCCTGAAGTGTTGCTATGTGCATTGCAACTGGATATGATGAGTGTTAAGTGATGTGCTGCATAATATCTGTATACATCTGCCAGAGAGAATTGTGTGTTTAATATACACTGCAATTTAATCCATTTAGACTGTTATTATATTATGACATGTACATTGAACATCTTTGTTGCATGAATGGAATCGCTAAACAGGAAAAGCAGACCCTATTGTTTTCCATGTTACACAGTCATGATAAAATAGGGGCAGAAAACTCTTAATTACCATATTTCCATGTTGTAGAAGTAGGGCCCCCACAGAAGTCTCTTTGTAATGCAAAGGATAGAGAAATTATGAAAGACAACTTTGAAAGGATATTTTGAAGAAAAATTAAGGAAATAACCTAAGAATTGGCTCAATTGAACATTACAGTGTTTCTGACATAATCAAATTTGAAGTAAAGATCATGTAGGGCAAAAAAAAAAAAAAAACAAGATAAAAATAGGCTGCTAGTTATTGTTACCAAAATACAATAGGAAATAATTTTTCATAATTTATTTGAAATTATTAATTACAGACTATTGTTAATTTGAATTAATCTCTTATTTGTATTCTGCTCAATTTTATTTCTATTTTAAATCAGTCTTTTAAGAATGTTTTGGCTGTATTTTCACTGTCAAATGTACATTTATTGTATATGTGCATTAATTACTGTTTAAAATTCAGTTAACTTTAAAAATTATCTTGTTCTTTTAAAAAGTTATTATTTTCTGCTATACTAATTCTTTTGTCTTTCATATATGCAAGTTTTCTAAAGTTGGTGTCAGTGAAGTATTACTTAAAGTATTAATTATGAAAATAACATAGCTATAGATTCCTACATTTTTAGAAATGGAAAGTTACCAAATATATTGAAGTAGATAATTTGTATTCTGAGCAAAGTGACAATTACAAAAGGCCATATTAGAAATCCATTATTATATTTTTCTGAAACATAATTATAAGTTTAGGAGCCTTTTACTTATATAGGAGTAGAAGTTGATAATTAAGTGCATTATAAAGAGGGTTATTGAAATAAAATTAGGTTGAGTATCAGTTCAGTTCAGTCGCTCAGTTGCGTCCAACTCTTTGCAACCCCATGAATCGCAGCATGCCAGGCCTCCCTGTCCATCACCAACTCTCGGAATTCACTCAAACTCACATCCATCGAGTCAGTGATGCCATCCAAACATCTCATCCTCTGTAGTCCCCTTCTTCTCCTGCCCCCAATCCCTCCCAGCATCAGAGTCTTTTCCAATGAGTCAACTCTTTGCATGAGGTGGCCAAAGTACTGGAGTTTCAGCTTTAGCATCATTCCTTCCAAAGAACACCCAGGGCTGATCTCCTTTAGAATGGACTGGTTGGATCTCCTTGCAGTCCAAGGGACTCTCAAGAGTCTTCTCCAACACCACAGTTCAAAAGCATCTGTTTTTCGGTGTTCAGCTTTCTTCACAGTCCAACTCTCACATCGATACATGACCACTGGAAAAACCATAGCCTTGACTAGACAGACATTTGTAGGCAATGTAATATCTCTGCTCTTCAATATGCTATGTAGGTTGCTCATAACTTTTCTGCCAAGAAGTAAGCATCTTTTAATTTCATGGCTGCGATCACCATCTGCAGTGATTTTAGATCCCCCCAAAATAAAGTGTGACACTGTTTCCATTGTTTCCCCTTCTATTTCTGATGAAGTGATGGGACCAGATGCCATAATCTTTGTTTTCTGAATGTTGAGCTTTAAGTCAACTTTTTCACTCTTCTCTTTCACTTTCATCAAGAGGTTTTTTAGTTCTTCTTCACTTTCTGCCATAAGGGTGGTGTCATCTGCATATCTGAGGTTATTGATATTTCTCCCAGCAATCTTGATTCCAGCTTGTGCTTCTTCCAGCCCAGCATTTCTCATGATGTACTCTGCATATAAGTTAAATAAGCAGAGTGACAATATACAGCCTTGACGTACTCCTTTCCCTATGTGGAACCAGTCTGTTGTTCCATGTCCAGTTCTAACTGTTGCTTCCTGGCCTACATATAGGTTTCTCAAGAGGCACGTCAGGTGGTCTGGTATTCTCATTTCTTGAAGAACTTTCCACAGTTTATTGTGATCCACATGGTCAAAAGTTTTGGTATAGTCAATAAAGAAGAAATAGAAGTTTTTCTGGAATTCTCTTGCTTTTTCCATGATCCAACGGATATTGGCAATTTGATCTCTGGTTCTTCTGTTGAGTATGCTGCTGCTGCTGCTGCTAAGTCGCTTCAGTTGTGTCCTACTCTGTGCGACCTTATAGACGGAAACCCACAAGATTCCCCCGTCCCTGGGATTCTCCAGGCAAGAACACTGGAGTGGGTTGCCATTTCCTTCTCCAATGCATGAAAGTGAAAAGTGAAAGTAAATTCGCTCGGTCGTGTCCGACTCTTCGCGACCCCATGGACTGCAGCCTACCAGACTCCTCCCTCCATGGAATTTTCCAGGCAAGAGTACTGGAGTGGGGTGCCATTGCTTTCTCTGCTGTTGAGTATACTGGACACCACATTTAAAGTGCTGTTTTCTCAAAATAGCTTAATGCCTATGAAAACAACCCAAAATATCTAGTCTTTTTTTCTTATCATAGTGTGAAATCTAGTTTCAGGGAGAAACTGATTGCATTTTTCCTCCCCTTACACTTGAGGAAATTAAGGTATACCTTGAAGTTCCAGAAACAATCAAGGTTATTTTGAGAGAACACAAAAGGTCTTCGACATCTGTAAGAAAATCATTTGAGAAACAAGGCCTTAAAAGTTAAAATATAAACTTTAGTGACTTAGTGCCAATGTAATCTAAAACATAAACCCAAAAGTGTCCCTACCTGGTAGTAGTAGGAACTTTAGAACTGAGTTACATTAATTTCCCTAAATTATCATTGAAATTAAACCCCCCAAACTGTTACATTGAAATTATGGACTCCCAAGCTTATTTAATGACAGTGGAGAAATACCACCTTACCTTTCTGTAGCATAATTCCTTTGTCTAACGTGTCTGATTCTTTCAAAAAATGATGGCCAGTGACCATCAAACTTGACTCAAAATTCCAAACAATCAAAAGAATCAAGAGCTCTCTTGTATTCAGTTGAAGGTACTGACTTTTTGATGACCACCTAACTAAATCACAGATATTGATCAGGTTAATTATGACCATTGTCAAACTGAATGGCCACCAGAAATGTCTTGTGATATTACTCTCTGGTGGGAGTCAAGAGAAATATTATTGTATTGAGAGCAACAAAGCCATTCTTTTTAGACCCTTTTATCTCCAATTTGTTAGAATATCAATCTTCCTTAAAAATTATTTCCTAGAATGGTTTTTTCTTCCAACCTGTTGTGGTTCATTCTGCCCTGTCGTTTCCAAGAAATACACCACAGATCAATACATGTATTTGGCTTTTAACGTAATGGAGGTGCACGGACTTCATGATGAGTTGAGACATTGAAGCAGTTTAAATCAATGCAATGTGTCTTAATTTCAGTGACCTAATGATCCTGTTGCTCTCATTTTCTGCTGTTATACAATGCATGTATTTATATACTTATAAGAAATTAAAAGTTGACCATGTGATTAATGAGCCTCTCAAACAGCCTAAATTCAGAAACACACCTGCCCACTAAGGCGTGCCATTCCTCAGCACATTGTACTTAGTCTACCCCCTGCCTGACCTTGCTATTAATGAGGCATCCCAGCAGAGGGACAGTGGTCACTACCCTTATCTTTTGTTTTGAATAATTTCCTAAAGAGAAATTTGCTTCACACCTAAATAAGCTTTGGCACCTGGAATAAAGTGCTCTGTATTCAGGCCTGAAACCTGGGTTTAAGTCCCAGCAATCACTCTACAATTGCCAATACTCTACAATTATTTTCTTTGTTTGTAAAAAGGAAATAAGGATAGATTCCCAAATGGATTCTTTCCTACTGTGCTCAATATATAAAGGTGTTCAATGAAAAACTACACACACATACACATGCACCACACACACATACATATCTAAAATGAAGACTAATAAAAGAATCAATTGGGACACAGGACACACATGAAAAATAATATTTTGTTTTTCCATTTTCCATTTCATTTTTGCAAATCAATTTTGGGAAGTTTAAATATACATCAAATGTAACTTGATGTAGATGTGATCTGTTATCATTATCAATAAATGCATTTATAACTACACTTATACAAAGCTAGTGGAGGAAGATGGAAATAGATTTTCTAAGTGACACAGTTAAAGAAGAATTTTGGCTTGGAATTTTTAGAATCATTTCAGTAATTAATCAAGATGTGAGAACACTGCTATGTTTCTCTTTAAGCTCACATTACCCAGCTCTTTACAGCTCCTTTGCTCTTTATTCCTCTCTGAAGCTCCAGATGATTGTTAGAATTCTGTTGCATCTTTACTTTCTTCCTTGAAATCTTCTTGACTGTCTCTGCCTTTCACCTCCTCATCAAACCTTCTTGTGTATTAGTTATCTCTGGTTTTTGGCCTGTGTATACGACATTTCTCTATCTCTCTGCCAAGTGGGTAAATATTTTATAAGATAATCTGTATATATATATGAATTTGTTTTCGTGATTTTATTTTTCTCTGTTCTCCTTATTGTAGTAATCTAAGTGCCTAGACCAAAGGCTATGTGTATATGTGCTAAGTTGCTATTTGACTCTTTGTGATTCTATGGACTGTAGCCTGCCAGGCTTCTTTGTCCATGGGATTCTGCAGGCAAGAATACTGGAGTGGATTGCCATGCCCTCCTGCAGGGTATTTTCCCGACCCGGAGATTGAACTGGTGTTGCTTATGTCTCCTGCATTGGCAAGTGGGTTCTTTACCGTTAGTGCCACCTGGGAAGCCCAAATCAAAGGGTAGCTCATCATAGAAACTAAAATATTTGCTGAATGAATGGTGATAATAATAATTAGAAATTTAATATTTATTAAATAATTATGGGTCAGAATTGATAGAAGTATTGGAGTGAGTGAGTGAAAGTCGCTCAGTTGTGTCCGACTCTTTGCAACGCCATGGGCTGTATAGGCCTGGAATTCTCCAGGCCGGAATACTGGAATGGGTAGCCTTTCCCTTCTCCAGGGGGTCTTCCCAACTCAGGGATCGAACCAAGGTCTCCTGCATTGCAGGTGGATTCTTTACCAGCTGAGCCACAAGGGAAGCCCAAGAATACTAGAGTGGGTAGCCTATCCCTTCTCCAGGGGATCTTCCCAACCCAAAAATTGAAACAGGGTCTCCTGCATTGCAGGCAGATTCTTTACCATTTGAGCTATCAGGGAGCTAACTTTAATTTTTCCATGATATTAGTTATAGATCATTTGTGCTTCATATTGATCCCCAATATATAATTCTTCAAACATTCATAACAGAGTTTATGAGAATGGGATGTATAATTACAGAATGAGAGAAAGCCTATATACCCCAGTATATATAGTCTATGAGATATGTTCTGCCAAAATCTTTATTACCATGACACTTTCCCAAATCTGTTTTCATTTTTATCGCCAATAGTCAAGCCTGGAATAGTCCATATAAATTTTAATGTGTTGATACACATGCCCTGTTTTTGGAATCTATTTCTAAGATTTATCACAACTCACACAAGAAGAAACTACAGGAAATGAAATCTGCAGTTGCCCAAATACAGAAAACAAACAGGATTTCTATTAGCAATTTTTTTGATAGAGAAAATGAAGGAAAGTTCCATATGGAGTTGGAACACAGAATGCTGTATGATTACTAACCTTAGTAGTTGAGATATGCATGCATGAATGCTCAGTCACTTAGTTGTGTTCAACTCTTTGTGATCCCATGGACTGTATTCTGCCAGGTTTCTCTGTCCATGGGATTGTCCAGGCAAGCATACTGGGGTGAATTGCCATTTCTTCCTCCAAAGGATCTTCCTGATGCAGGGATTGAACCCGAGTCTCCTATATTGGCAGGTGAATTCTTTGCCACTGAATATTTATTTAGGCCTTAGCTAATGCAAAGGCACAAAAGTGGAACTAGTTGTTTTTGTGGGCTAAACTTACCATAGGGCTTTTATTGGTAGTTAAAATGGAGCTGAGAGTTGAAGTTAGAAGCTTATTTGCTAAATTTTACCCATACTCTGAAAATAGAATTAGAGATAAGAATATAAATTAATATTCTTGTATTAATACTGGAAGTCCTCAAAATCCTCTAAATTATAGAAAATTGTTCCTGTGATACTTGGATAACACATATGTACGTAATTGCACATATGTATATACTTGAATGAATTATTTCTATCAAACTCAAATATATTGCTGATAGAAATACAGCTTAATCCTTCTAATTCAGTATTTCTCTTTGGCCTGAACTTGTTAGATGTTTATTTTTGTGGAGAGGTAAAATTATATTGGACACACTGAGGCTGTTTCTAATCCCGCTGAGTACTCCTCTGAGTGTTCTCGGCATGTGGCTGGACTTCCACTAGTGAGAGGGTGAATTGTCCCCAGCTTAGCCCTGCCATTCATGAACATTTTATTGACATCATAACAGTTCTTGCAGGATCTCTTGAGGCTGATCCATTTAATGTGACTGGTGGTAAAATAGCACAAATCCACACTTGGGCATCAAACTGGCTTTATGCTTTTTCAAAACTGATATGTCAGTAGAAAGATGTGTTTCATAGGAGAAATGGCTGCTAATATCTAGAGTACAAGTCCTTCTGACATTGTAAACTATCAATAGGATTTGGTGAAGTCTGCACCCATTCATCAGCATCAGGGTGTTCTTTTAATTCCATTTTTAAAAACTGTAGTTGGATTTGGTTTAAGAAAGGTAGTTATTTGAAAAACAACATCCTGAAATTTTGGCAAGTTGTTAACATCTTTTCCATATTTTTTTTGGATTATTTGATCAAAGTTTGTGAAAAATAAAAAAATAGTTTTTAAATAAATACAATGTGAAAACGTCAAATTAAAAGCATTATCTCTAGATGTTATTCATTTTTTTAAATTTGATAGTCTGAATATAGCATATATCTCTTTGTTAGCATTAATCTGTCCTCATGGTTTTGAGTTTAAAAGAAGCATGCTAAATAATCAATTACTGTCAGTTGTCAGAATATTTGATTGATCCCTTAAGAGCTTGATGAAGTAGTCCAACTTTGAACAGTGTGTCAAAATAGCATACTATGTGAAATTTAAAATAAAACAAATCTTGTTTGCTTTGAAAAAACAGGTGATCAAGTTCCTCTTAACTTTTTGTTTTGCATTGACAGCCATAGACAGATAGGTGGGCATTTTTTTTTAGGGTGAATTTAGGATCTATGAACAATGGTATATATTTAAAACACTATTTTCAAATCAGTGCTTTGGATTACGGTGATGTGTACAAATAAAGCCTTCGGACATTTCTTCCCAGTGGATCCTGAGCTCATGCTGCTAAGTCGCTTCAGTCGTGTCCAACTCTGTGCGACCCCAGAGATGGCAGCCCACCAGGCTTCCCCATCCCTGGGATTCTCCAGGCAAGAACACTGCCTTTGCTTTTTCATTCTGAGTCTGTGAAACCTGCATGCATGTGTCCGCTGCTGTTGAAGATGCACTCAGGAAAAAATGGTTGAGTCACAGAGTATGTTCAGTATTTTAGAAGGACATAGGAAGACACTGACAAAAATAGACACCTTTGTGTTAATGGGAATGAATTCATGTTGGGACATAAATAGGCAAAGCATAAAAACAATCTGTATATTAAATTTAACTTCGCTGAAGTGGACAAAAGCAATTAAAAAAAAAAAGATCTATTTTTTGTGGTAAAGAAGGAAAGTGGTGACATTTTGTACCTAAATGTGAATTTCTCCCCACTTCTGAAATGTGAGCACGTGTAGAAGCATACATACATTTTATTAAATTTTAAAAATATCTTTAAAATTTATTAACACTGAGAGTCCAGAGATCCAGGATACCTACATAACCTTGGTTATGTAACCTTGGTTATTATATAACCAAGCCTTAAAACAATTGTTGACATGAGGTAAATTCTCACTAAATATTGACTGTATGAAAAATAATCAGATGATTCATGTAGTTGTCCTTAAAAGGCTAGAACTTTTTATCAAGTAAAAAGAAAACTCAACATGGAAATATATTTAGTGATTGAGGAATCTGTTGATCGTACATAGGGGGATAGTTTATTGTTTAAATGTAGACCAAGTGCCAGCACTGACTGGAAAAAACTAGTATAGAGCTTAAGAAGGAATTAAATCTAGAGTATGTTTTTATTTTAATTATCTACATATTTGTGTTACCACTGTTTTTTTGTCCAACTATCAGAGTTTCCTCAAAGACAATTTTTTTCATGTATATTGCCTAAAGTATGTTATTAAATTTAAATAAAAATTAATTTGCACATTCTCACCTCATGCGAAGAGTTGACTCATTGGAAAAGACCCTGATGATAGGAGGGATTGGAGGCAGGAGGACAAGGGGATGACAGAGGATGCGATGGCTGGATGGCATCACTGACTCAATGGACTTGAGTTTAAGTAAATTCCTGGAGCTGGTGATGGACAGGGAGGCCTGGCGTGCTGCGATGCATGGGGTTGCAAAGAGTCGGACACGACTGAGCGACTGAACTGAACTGAACTGAACTGAACTGAATAGTCATTATTTGGTGAATAAAATGGAGATAACTGTGGTTGATATCACAACCAGTATAGCCAAAATGACAGACAACTGAGTAAAGAAATCTAATAAAATTGATGAAAATAGTAAAATGGAAATCATGTGGATGTTATATTTTAATATACATCCTTACATGAGATTTCAAGTGAGCGTATGTGTCTTTGGGATTTGCAGAAGTGCAAATTTCAGAGATTTTTTTCCCCCCCTCATTTTCCTGGCATCTTCAAAGGATATATTACATTAGATGCACAGGGATAAAAGAAGAGTACTTTTTGAAATGAAATTGAAATTGAAACATTGAAATTCCTAGGTACATAATAATTTTTCTCATGTACCAAAGACAACATCTTTTGATAAGAGATACTCTTACTGAAAATGTAATGAAACTCACTGAGGATTTTTTCTTTTTTAAACATATACTTGCTTTCATAGCTTCTCAGAAATGTACCTGATATATAAAGTAAAATTTCACTGGAGTTTTCTTTTAGGATGGTGCATATTTCCATATTACTGAAAGATTTTCCATTTGGGGAACAACACGTTATTTACATTTTTAGGCAGCTGTGAGTCTCTTTTATAATTGATTTCAAAACTTTCAAGTTCCTATATCTGAACGCTTGATTCATGCACTGCAATATTTATACAGCCAGAGAGATTAAGGGAGACGGCCTAGTCTTTCACAAATATTTATTTAGCACTTTATGCAAGGTACTGTGATCCACATTTCTTCCCATGCAGTATTTAGAAATGAATTTCAGCTTATTCTTTTACCAGGTATTTGGCCTGAGCCCCAGATTGACTGGACACAAATCAGAAACTAAATGTAGAGATAAACTGAGGATTACTAAAGATTCTTCTTGAAGTAACTAGAACTTCAGTGATGTACAATGTGATACACTAATAATTCCTGGAAATGCAACTATTGAAAAAAAGAAGTTTAGAAAGAAACAGGACAGTAGGGGTAGGAATCAATATAAAGTAACAATTATTAAAGATATAACTCTTGAAAGTTTGCCTGTTTAGATCAAATGACCTTTCAATGCTGGAAAAAGTCTCTAAAGGCAAGAAGGTGGCTTGAACATCCCATTGATTAATTTACTCATTCATAGTCTTATGACAATTTACCTATTTGACTTTTTTATTTAAGTTTTTAATGCAAATTTGTAGTGTAGTAGAACACAGATTTTAAAATGCCAGCTCATCCTTAAATGCATTATTGAGATTTTTAAACCTACTACATATCCTCAGAAAACAAAATCTATTAATAGAATACCTAATATTAATTTGAGTCATTTACCGATTATTATTTTCACCTTTTCTACAACCACATGTTTTTACTACATCAACAATGGATAAATGTCCTTGAAGCAGGTGATACCTGGAACTGTGCAAACAAGCAAATAAGCATTACATCCCTGAATAATAAAGTGATTATCTTATGTTCGTATACCTTGGGAACTTTATTGATTTTGGATGGATTCCTATTGGTTATTTCTTAAAATATGATTTTCCTGTTAATTTTGAAACCTATTTATTCAGATAAAAATAAGTTTGGCTTGTGCTTTGCTGTATAACAAATCTAGAAATATAATGTGAAAGAAAAAACATGTGGAGAAAATCCTTGAACATGATTAGTATTTTTAGAGAATCTTAAATAATGTTGTGATCTGACACTAAAGGACTCTCCACTTTCACGAGTATTTTTGTCTCTTAGTGTGAGTTAATCACTAAATTGCCTTTGTGTGATGAGTTGAAATTGGTCCTTTCTTCCTCATCACTGCCTAAGACATCTCACCTCCCACTTCTTAAAGAGGTCGGGGCACAGGCCTCTTCCTGAATCCTAAATGGGATTTGTCAGTCAAGCGTAGCAAAATCTAATCTCATCCAAAGAAAAAGAAGAAAACGGACCAGAAAATGATCTGATTTTCCGATTTCATGGCCAAGGTTACCCTGGGAAGTGATGAAAGTGGCATTTAAAGTCCGTAACTAAGGTGGTATGCCAAATTTAGCAGTAATAACGGATAAACTGTAAGGAAGGATACTGCTTTAACAATTTTACAGTTGCTAAGTGTGAAAATTGTAATGTGGTCAAGCTCCAGGAATCCATGGCAGTCAGTTCAAAGAACTGGAACAATGCTCAACTAGAAAACATTCTTTGCTCCTGTAATTTAAATACTGATGAAGTCAGCGTCTGCTGTTCCGACACTGGGCCACAGGGCTGAACAGCTTCATTAGTGATCTTGGTGTTTTGATCCCCCCTGCTCTGAAAGAAAATATAGCATCACTACCGAGATAGGTAGAAATGTACCGAGGCCTGAATCATTGCTTAGCTTGTTTAAGATGAGCATCATTTACAGTGTTGTGTGTTGCAGTTCCACTAGTTTGTAGGAGGAAAAGAAAATTGCCAGAATATCCTTGCAAGTACAGACTGGATAAATATTTTATTACAATTTTTAATATGTAGTTTATTAACCACTAGCTTCTGATGTTCAGAATAATAATTTTACTATCTGCACGAGAGTATCTACGTTCTTAGGACTCTGAAACTGCAATCAGAATCAATCAATATCAGTATGAATGAAAATAAGGAACACTACTTTGGTTGTTTAGTATTGATTGTTGTTTGTGCAATATGTATATCACAAAAATGTTAAACTTCTATTAAAATGCAACATGCCATAACACATGCCTGACATAAATAAAAATGTAAGCATTGTATAGAACACACACATTTAGAAGTTATGAGAGTAGTGATAATTCAGTATAGACATCCATAAACAGTAAATCATTAAAAAAAAGAATATGTTTCTTATCTTGTTCTTTTTCCTACCATATTCTCTCTGATTAAAGAGATTTGATTGCTATTTATATAGGATAAACATATATCCCGTTTCCTGGAACTGTTGTGGTTTACACTGTTGCCTCAGGGTACTTGTTTAAAATGATTTCTTTCACTCTTAAAAGGGAACTGGTTTAGATAATAAATTATATGCTCACTCCTCACCTTTTATATAGCATTCACACATAAGTAGCAGTTGCCTTTTCTGAGAGTAAATGTTAACGTATTGTGTAACATAGTAGGAATCTGCACATCACAGCTGTTTTAAAATGGCTGTTACTTTTGAATTGATTCGTTCATGTTGCACTCAGGAGAGTTTTTAGTAGTCATTCGTTTTAATAGGAACTTAAAAATTACTGGTTATGGGTGTCAGAAAATAATATCTGTTTCGATCATTATAGGTCACAGAACATATACTCAGGGCCTCAAACATTTTTCAAATGTTATTAAACTATTAATCAAGAGAAATATCCATTTTCACATATCAAAATGGATTAATATCAACAGTTTCTTGTACTTCAGCACTGATACAATGACTGGAATGAAGAAAAATAGGAGCATCGCTCTCTCTCACCACCCATGAAACAAAAATCTTGAAGAATTCGCAACTTGTGTCTGAAAGTAACTTTTATTTTTTTCTTTCCATATGTTTCATTAAATTCAGTAAAGCACATAAAAACAAAAATTTAACAATGATTGTTGTTGAAATATTCATCTGTTATGTTTTGAGAAAAGTTTTAATAATTCTTGTGTATTTGTTTTAAATATCAAATGTTTTACACTTATGACATTTATCTATTAACACTAGCTCTATGTAGTCATATACACAGTCTTAAATGCTTTGGTATACTTAGTTTTATAAATAAATATAAAGTCTGCCTTTGGGGCTTCTGAGCAGTATAGTTCAAAGACACCTTAGGGGATTATTTCTAGCCCTTACAAGAAAGGGGATTATTTCAATTTTTATGTGTCTAAAGCTAATACTCCTGTTTTCAAAGTTTGGGCATATATATGGTTTTTTAAACTTAATTATTTTTATGTACAAATTAAAAATAACCTTGATCTAGTTGGCCTATTCATCTCTTCTGTAGCAAGACATACTTTAAACAGGAAATTTAATTCAATTTCTTGTCTTTTCTGTTTTCTTTATGGTTTGAGGGTTGTCCTAGAGATGACAGTGTACATCTCTTTCATATTAAAATAAAGTATTTGTTACTTTAACCTTCTTTCCAGAAAAAAAGATCACCTTACAACACTTAGAACTGCTACTCTTTTCCAAACCGAAGCCATTGCTATCTTTTTATTTTAATTGATTCTGTATTTCAGACAACACACACTCTTATGGTTATATAAATATTAACTTAAATTTGCCATATCCTTACATATTTTGCTATTTGTCATCATTCTTGCATCTAAGTCCTTTCATTTATAATCATAATCCTGCTGCCAGAGGAATATCTTTTAAAATGCCTTACGACCTGGGTCTACTGGCAATAATTTTTCTCAGTTTGTTTGTTTGAAAATCACCTTGAATATTGAGAGTGTTTTTGCTAATTCTGAATTTCAGCTTTCCAGAATTTTCCTCCAGACTTGCTGATGTCATTCCATTTTCTTCTTGCTTCCATGGTTTCTATTGAAAATTCAGTTGTTAGTGTACTTTTTCTCATTCATGTTTGAGAATGCATGTAAGAATTAAAGATTTTAAAATTTAAAAAATAAAAAATAAATAAAAATAAAAATAAAAAAAGAAATTTTCCACACACACAAAAAATAAAAGTAATCTGATAGTTTTCTTTGACTGCTATTCAGATTTATTTTTATCTTGACTTTCTGCATTTTTACTTGGTATATACATAGAGAACTGTAAAAGATCTGCTATTTTTAATTCATTTTCAAGCCAATATAATTACCTTGCCAGAGTTTCATGGATACTGGTAGAAGACAGGATACTCTCAGGTCAGAGACAAAGGACTTTATTATCCACTGCATCACCGTTAGCTAGACTATTAGCATGATTCCAATTCCCTGAGCCTTAAATCCCAGATAGAGAAGCAAACTGCCAGGTAACACCTGCACAGTCAGTGGGTTGCATTTCATGTGAATATCATTGTATTGAGGGAACATGAGAGTTTATAGCTGTAGCTTTGTTCCACTGGAACATACAGAAAAGCCTCTTTCTGCGCTAGTGTGAGGCACTTACTCTGTTATCCAAGGATGTTTGCTAGACAAACATCTAAAGTCAGTCTTGAACAAAGCCAGTCAGTGCTTCTGCTTGTAAGACATACAAAAACATGAAGCATAGACAGTAATCTCCCTAAATGTATTACCTTATATTTTCTTGCTCAAAATTAATAAACTTTGTTGAAGTTATGGTTTCAAAATGTCATTCGTCATGTTTGTAAATTTCTTAGCCCTTTTATTCAACATTGCTTCTGAATCATCCTGTTTTTCCTCCCTTCTTCTGATTCTACTTCGAAGTATATTAGTACTTGCCAGGGTGTTATGTTTGTCTCATACCTTGTCTTCTACATTTCCCATTCTTCTCTTTTTTCAGTCTGGAATTTTTTCTGTTAACTTATGTTCCAGTCCATTGACTCTTTCTTCTACTTTGTCTAATTTACTGTCACCCCATCCAGTTAAGTTCCTAGTTTTATTAAACTTTAGCATTTTAAAATAAAATTTCCACAATTCTATGAAAAATCTTTCTCTTCTATTTTCTTTTTGAACATATAGTGTTTTCTATAGCTATTTATAAATAATTACAGTTATTTAATATCCATATCTGCTAATATCAACACTGTAGTCCCCACAAATCATTTGATATTGTTTGTTGTTTAGGGCTTTATGATTCATATTATCCTGTTTTATAGTCCTGATTATTTTTGATTATGTATTGTATATTTTGTTGTTGTTTAGTCACTAAGTTATGTCCAACAGTTTTGCAACCCTATGGACTGTAGTCTGGCAGGCTCCTTTGTTCATGGGATTTCCTAGGCAAGAATACAGGAGTAGATCTCCATTTCCTTCTCCATTTCCTTTATTTGCAAAACTGAGCAATTGTTTGATTTTATTCATATTGTCTTGCAGTCCTGGTTATTTTTGATCATGTATATTTTGGGTTATCCTTGATGACTCAATGGTAAAGAATTCAACTGCAATGCAGGATATGCAGGAGACACAGTTTTGATCCCTGCCTGGGGGGATCCCCTGGAGAAGGAAATTGCAACCCACTCCAGTATTCTTGCATAGAGAATCCCATGGAAAGAGGAGCCTGGCAGGCTACAGTCCATGGGGTCACAAAGAGTCAGACACAACTGAGCAACTGAGCTTGATTATTTGATTTAAAGGATGAAAGTATTTTCCTCTACAGAGAACTGTTTGCTTTTGACCCAGGTTTTATGGTCCTAGTATGTAAGATCTCAGTCCATTTTCAGAAATTGAGGTAATCTGAAGCTGAGCAGAATTCTGTATGAGAATGTCCCTTACTTAACCTAGATTGAGGCTTTCAAGTTCACTTTCCAGTATAATACTATTTTCCTGGGATCCCTCAGCCCCTGTTTTTGGGTCGCTCTAGATTCCAATTTCTCTTTTCGTAAGCCTATGTGACTATCAAAAAGACAACTTTACCTTTCAGTTAGGGGATCAAAATTACTCCTAGGGACAGTATCCCCATACATCAAGAGATATTCTTGAGTATTTTGTTCAGTTTTTTAAACTTTTTCTAAGAGGGAAAATTGACCTAAATTACCTATTTCATCATAATTAAAAGGAACTCCAATAGTATTTTAAATCTGTTTTCTCTTACTCAGAACATTGTATTTACTACAACAATAGGAGAAAAATTAATGTATTATGAACTATTTTAGTCCATGAAATATGTCAAAGAGCCCAGTCAGTGTATATTGACTGACCTTTTGCAAAACAACTTCCCTGTCTCATTTGCTCTTTTTTTATTACCTCCTTTCTTTTGTTCACTTCACCAGAATAATAGCAATAAAGTCATTCTTGTTCTTTATTTTTTCTCCACTTGCCTATGAATCGTCATTATTTTGTCCAATTGATGTATAGGTAATTGCAGGTAGCAGAGAAGTCCCAGGATATGACAAGTCAAATTTATCCCAGAATGCCTTCATCACTGCCATCTGTTTACTCCTGTGTGTTTGTAAGGCACTCTTCCCCCCACTCCACAAACACCTACACAGACTTCTTTCTCTGCTTGTTTCTCTGCGTTGATTCATCACACCAGGCATTTGTGAGCATCTGTTATTACAGTTTTCACGGTGGTGAACGCTATATTTAAGGTTGCAGTGACATTTCCATTACAGAACTGTTGCTTCCAGTCACATGGGGACTTAAGAATGATTATTCTGTTAGGGAAGAGGTTGAAATTTTTCAATAAATGCATTATGCTGACAGGTTACTTTGCAAGTTGGGAAACATAGATTTGAATCAGTAAAATATTTTTAAAGTGTTGCCTCCTAAAAATAACATTCCTTCTGGTGACTGAAAGTTGCTTAGTTGTGTCTGACTCTTTGTGACTCCATGAGCTTTTAAGTCCATGGAATTCTCTAGGCCAGAATACTGGAGTTGGTTGTGGTTCCCTTTTTTAGAGGATCTTCCCAACCCAGGGATCAAACCCAGGTCTCCTGCAGTGCAGGTGGATTCTTTACCAGCTAAGCCACCAAGGAAGCCTTTTGGCGATTGGTAGAAGCTTAATGATTGATTTTAATAATAATGTTGTTGTTTGTATTTTGTAGAATTAGACTTTAAGGATCTTGAAGTTCTTAGACATTTTTTTTTTCTTACTATCCAGATAAAACTAGGCGAATCAGTGCTTTAAGGGTACTTTAGTGTCATGGATTTAGACTTTCACTTGCTAACCTTGAACACAGTCAGAAACCTGCCATTATAAATCACTTTTGCAAATCAGTGGGCAGGTATCTGCAGGTATGTTTCAGTCAGGAGATATTGCACTACAGAGCAAATGAAGAAATGCAGTTTTGTATTTGTTAAAATCAAAGAAGAACCCTTAAAAATAGCTTGTTTATTTTAATTCAGGAAAAAAATGTATACACAAAGAGCTGTATCACTTTAAAAGCAATACCAAGCATGCCCCCTTTTAACCACAACCCTCAGTTTTCCATGTAGCTCTTCTTGATGCCTTTTATTATGTTCAAACTAGAAGGAAATATTAAGGATCTTCCCTATAGTTTATATGGTAAATAATCTGCTTGAAATATAGGAGACCCAGGTTTGATCCCTGGGTTGGGAAGATCCTCTGGAGAAGGAAACAGCAACCCATTCCAGAATTCTTGCCTGGAGAATCCCATGGACAGAGGAGCCTGGTGGGCTACAGAAGGAAATATTAATGATGGGATACATAAATATTTGTTCAGTGGACAGTATAGCTGCAACTTGATTAATTTTTAAATTCTCTAAGCACCTGGACCATGAATGTGTGTGTGATTCATGGCAGCCAGAAATGAGCATCCTAACACTCCCAAGACTCTTGAGAGTCCCTTTGATTGCAAGGAGATCCAATCAGTCCATTCTGAAGGAGATCAACCCTGGGATTTCTTTGGAAGGAATGATACGAAAGCTGAAACTCCAGTACTTTGGCCACCTCATACAAAGAGTTGACTCATTGGAAAAGACTTTGATGCTGGGAGGGATTAGGGGCAGGAGGAGAAGGGAACGACCGAGGATGAGATGGCTGGATGGCATCACTGACTCGATGGACGTGAGTCTGAGTGAACTCCGGGAGCTGGTGATGGACAGGGAGGCCTGACGTGCTGCGATTCATGGGGTTGCAAAGAGTCGGACACAACTGAGTGACTGAACTGAACTGAACTGAACACTCCCAAACTCTCACTCGTCTCCACTTATTCATAAAATGAAAAATGAAAGAGTAAAATAATTTAAAATGTTTGCTTAAGTGATTTTTGGGAGGATGGGGTTATTCAAATGAAGCATGTTGGCCTGATCTCACTCAGGCCTCATTTATTTATTATTTACAAATGTTGATTCCTAATTTCAATTTGCAGCTCTGAGTTTGGTGGCTATGACAGAAACCTGATGTTTCAGGAGGCTATGAATATTTACTATGTGGTCCCCACAGACACCTCTGTTAAAGTGCCTCTGCTGCTGGTGCTGAGTCACTTCAGTCGTGTCCAACTCTGTGTGACCCCATAGAAGGCAGCCCACCAGGCTCCCCATCCCTGAGATTCTCCAGGCAGGAAAACTGGAGTGGGCTGCCATTTCCTTCTCCAGTGGATGAAAGTGAAAAGTGAAAGTGAAATCACTCAGTCGTGTCCGACTCTTAGCGACCCCATGGACTGCAGCCTACCAGGCTCCTCTGTCCATGGGATTTTCCAGGCAAGAGTACTGGAGTGGGGTGCCATTGCTCTAGGTAAGGTGAATGCGGCATTCTACCATTCCAGTCCTGCTCTACCATGAATTGACTGAGTAGATATGTCAAATTGTAACTTTTGTCATGAGACTGTTGTTATGTTGTTGCCAACAGGTTTTTCTGTTCCAGACCCTGTGAGTTGGTCCTAGCAAATGAAATCCTTGGCCTCACATGCAAGGTTGTGTGCAATCTATAAAAAAAAGTAGTAGCTTATCTATGTTGCAATGTAACGTCTTTTGTCAAATGGAAAACACCTAGTATTAAAAATATTTTATTATTTCCTTTTTCACCTTTTTAATCACAATCACTAAGTCTGAGCTCTGAAATTCATGGTTTTGTGCTTTCTAGTTTATGCATATCCTCTTGTGTCAAACTTTTTTGCTACTAGTTATCTTCTATAAACCTCATCTCCCTTTAAGACTTGTAGATCTAAGAAATGATTGATACCAATTTGTTTTATTTTTGATAAGCATTATTCAAGCCCAGGCATCGTGGATTGATCCCATCTTTCTTCTTTGAGATGTATTAGTCAAAACAGTGATCTTTGTAGTTATCTGGCCAGAAGTAGTGGGTTACTTTGGAAAAATGGAAATCCCATCTGTTTGGAAGCTACCAGATACATGGGTACTACCTTCTATAAGTGATTCCATTTGAAATCCTATCCAAATTGTATAAGCAGGGAGAATAGAAATGAGAAAAAAATAAATGAAGAGAAAGTAACAGAAAGTAACTTATTAAAGAATTACAAATGCCTGGTTCTTTAACATCATATCGCTTTCAATTAGAAGTACCAATATTACCAAGGCAGGAAAAAAAAAAAAATTCTTGGTAAAACTGTGATTCTTTGATGACAAATATGTTAATAGGAACAATAGCACCTGCATAGATTTATGCCTACAAAATTTTTTCCGTCATAACCAAACTTTCTATTTTTGTCTGAATGTTATTTTCCTTAAAAGTAGAAAAAGAAAGATTGAATGAAAGGAGGAAAGAAAGGGAAGATTGAAGGAGAGATATTGGTGCCAGAGGAGAAAGGACAAGGAGAACAGGAAGAGAGGGAAAGGGGAAAGGACGAGGGCTAGAGAAAGAGAGAGAGAGGAATGTAGTTGTTCTCTCATTGTTGTCTCAGGCTCAAGTCATTTTCAAAGTCTTTCCTTGCTGAGAAGTCTTCCTTTCCTGACTGAACAGAAATCAGCAACCAAACCTCACACACTTCAGTGTGTTTAGTGACTAAAACTTGAAAAGAATTTTTCCCTGGAAGTGACTGCTATCTGCTTCTAGCATTGGATGGGTTTGAGGCTTAGAAGCTCATACCATTACAAAGACAAAAAGAATAAGGAGAAAAAAGACATCCAAGAGAGATAACTGGATTAAGCACCCTTGACTTTCTGTCCTGCAATGTGGAAATCTGAGGAGCCTCAGTGAAACCAAGCAGGTGTTAAATATATTACTGCAGTATTTTAATTATTGTATGATTAGTAATGTAAGAGGAACCTGCCAACTTAATTCATGTTTGCAAGAATCTTTTGCAACGCTTCTCTTAAAAAAAAAAGAAAATGAACCTGTTGACCTGCTTTTTGTTTTACCATACTTTTTCAGATTCTCAACATATTAAACACGCACTGAAAAGAAATTCTAGGCACCAAACTCAGGGCAGAGTCAGCGGTTCAGAGAGGACAAAAATGATTGTTTTTTGAACTGTAGAATTGTCAGTGATGAAGTTAGACCAGTGTTAGAATGCATTTATTCATGTGAAGTGTGCAAGACAACTTGATTCTTTTGAAAAGAAATAACTTTTTATGATCATATTTCTTCCCACTGGAAAATAGAATTTTTAAGAAAATTACTCAGGCTTTGAGATTATATTCTTTGGTCTATACAGTGAAATACAGTGTTATCACATCTTGTTACTACTCAATCCTTTATGACATTATGATAAGTCTCTGCATGTTGCTGACATTTGTTTCACTATGATTAATTTCATGCATGGTGCTGATTTTGTCAGTATCTTCTTCCTGTCAGTTCAGTTCAGTTCAGTCACTCAGTCGTATCTGACTCTTTGCAACTCCATGAACTGCAGCACGCCAGGCCTCCTTGTCCATCACCAGCTCCTGGAGTTCATCCAGACCCATGTCCACTGAGTCTGTGATGCCATCCAGCCATCTCACCCTCTGTCATCTCCTTCTTCTCCTGCCTTCAATCTTTCCCAGCATCAGGGTCTTTTCAAAAGTTAGCTCTTCACATCAGGTGGCCAAGTATTGGAGTTTCTGCTTCAGCATCAGTCCTTCCAATGAATATTCAGGACTGATTCCCTTTAGGATGGACTGGTTGGATCTCTTTGCAGTCCAAGGGACTCTCAACAGTCTTCTGTGATACCATAGTTCAAAAGCATCAATTCTTCGGTGCTCAGCTTTCTTTATAGTCCAGCTCTCACAGGCATACATGACCACTGGAAAAACCATAGCCTTAACTAGACAGACCATTGTTGACAAAGTAATGTCTCTGGCTTTTCAATATGTTGTCTAGGTTGGTTATAACTTTCCTTCCAAGAAGTAAGTGTCTTTTAATATCATGGCTGCAGTCACCATCTGCAGTGATTTTGGAGCCCAGAAAAATAAAGTCAGCCACTGTTTCTACTGTTACCCCATCTATTTGCCATAAAGTGATGGGACCGGATGCCATGATCTTCGTTTTCTGAATGTTGAGCTTTAAGCCAACTTTTTCATTCTCCTCTTTTACCTAATTTAGTGCTTCTTCAAGAGGCTCTTTAGTGCTTCTTCACTTTCTGCCATAAGGGTGGTATCATCTGCATATCTGGAGTTATTGATATTTCTCCCGGCAATCTTGATTCCAGCCTGTGCTTCCTCCAACCCAGTCTTTCTCATGATGTACTCTGCATATAAGTTAAATAAGCAGAGTGACAATAAATAGGCTTGACGTACTCCTTTTCCTATTTGGAACCAGTCTGTTGTTCCATGTCCAGTTCTAATTGTTGCTTCCTGACCTGCATACAGATTTCTCAAGAGGCCAGTCAGGTGGTCTGGTATTCCCATCTCTTGAAGAATTTTCCAGTTTATTGTGATTCACACAGTCAAAGGCTTTGGCATAGTCAACAAAGCAGACTTAGATTTTTTTTCTGGAACTCTCTTGCTTTTTTGATGATCCAGAGGATGTTGTTAATTTGATCTCTTGTTCCTCTGCCTTTTCTAAAACCAGCTTGAACATCAGGAAGTTCATGGTTCACATATTACTGAAGCCTATCTTGGAGATTTTAAGCATCACTTTTCTAGAGTGTGAGATGAGTGCAATTGTGCAGTAGTTTGAGCATTCTTTGGCATTGCCTTTCTTTGGGATTAGAATGAAAACTGACATTTTCCAGTTCTATGGCCTCTGCTGAGGTTTCCAAATTTGCTGGCATATTGAGTGCAGCACTTTCACAGCATCATCTTTCAGGATTTGAAAGAGCTCAACTGGAATTCCATCACCTCCACTAGCTTTGTTGGTAGTGATGCTTACTAAGGCCCATTTGACTTCACATTCCAGGATGTCCGGCTTTAGGTGAGTGATCATACCATCATGCTTATCTGGGTTATGAAAATCTTTTTTGTACAGTTCTTTTATGTATTCTTGCCACTCTTCTTAATATCTTCTGCTTCTGTTAGGTTCATACCATTTTTGTCTTTATTGAACCCATCTTTGCATGAAATGTTCCCTTGGTATCTCTAATTTTCTTGAAGAGATCTCTAGTCTTTCCCATTCAATTGGTTTCCTCTATTTCTTTGCATTGATCGCTGAGGAAGGCTTTCTTATCTCTTCTTGCTATTCTTTGGAACTCTGCATTCAAATGGGTATATCTTTCCTTTTCTCCTTTGTTTTTCACTTCCCTTCTTTTCAAAGCTATTTGTAAGCCCTTCTCAGACAGCCATTTTCCATTTTTGCATTTCTTTTTCTTGGGGATGGTCTTGATCCCTGTCTTCTGTACAGTGTCACAAATCTCCATCCATAGTTCATCAGGCACTCTGTCTATCAGATCTAGTTCCTTAAATCAATTTCTCACTTCCTCTGTATAATCATAAGGGATTTGATTTAGGTCATACCTGAATGGTCTAGTGGTTTTCTGCACCTTCTTCAGTTTCAGTCTGAATTTGGCAAAAAGGAGTTCATGATCTTAGCCACAGTCAGCTCCAGGTAGAGCTTCTCCATCTTTGACTGCAAAGAAAATAATCAATGTGATTTTGGTGTCGACCATCTGGTGATGCCCATGTGTAGAAGTCTTCTCTTCTGTTGTTGGAAGAGGGTGTTTGCTATGACCAGTGCGTTTTCTTGGCAGAACTCTGTTAGCTTTTGCCCTGCTTCATTCTGTATTCCAAGGCCAAATTTGCCTGTTACTCCAGGTGTTTCTTGACTTCCTACTTTTGCATTCCAGTATCCTATAATGAAAAGGACATGTTTTCGGGGTGTTCTAGAAGGTCTTCATAGAATCGTTTAACTTTAGCTTCTTCAGCGTTACTGGTTGGGGCATAGACTTGGATTATCATAATATTGAATGATTTGCATTGCAAACGAACAGAGATCATCCTGTCATTTTTGAGATTGCATCGAAGTACTGCATTTCAGACTCTTGTTGACTATGATGGCTACCCCACTTCTTCTAAGGGATTCCTGCCTACAGTTCTCCTCTCCGTAGAACACCCTTATTGAACAATCACATTATGTAATTGCCTATTTTCCATAAATTTTAAATTGCAGGAATGCTCTCAGGTTAAAATAGTTTTTCAAAAGCACTTATTGAAAAAAATACAGTGATCACATGTGAATTTTATTGTATAATATGGTACAACAGTATTTAGCTTACTATTTGGTATATTATATGATTGTAAAATGGAATGAAAGGTGTGGTCATCATTAACATAATACACAATAACAATGAAAGTGTGAAACATTAGCAAAGGGAGTCAGGTTTTGAAAACAGTATGCTTTCAAGAAACTTTCTTGAAAAGTTAGAAAGCTTAATGTAAAGCCTCCTTGTATCTTCCAAAACTCTTTATGATATCATTTATTTCAATTCTTTTCAGTGTTCTCCTGATCAAATTTAAGCTGTTTTTACACTTTTGGAGCAGTTGTTAGAGCATGCAATTCCCTTCATCTATGTACTGTGCAATTTTAACAAACTACTATTGAGCATGATTATAGGAGCAAATGAAATTATAACTATGTTTCTTTCTTATTCTGCCTAAAAATCATTAGCAAAGGGTCATTTTTGTCATACTCAGACATTATTTCTGTCTTTTATGCTGAAACATTAAACACCTATGTTCATTCCCTTATTAAAATTATATTTGAATAAATGCTTTCCCCCATCTTTCTTATTTCTCCTCCATTTCCTACTTCTTATTTTTCTTTTTCTCTTCACTTTTAAAGAATTTTATTTATATTTTAAAGGAACTTCTAGGATAACATCTTTGACCCATTCCTAGATAGAATAATTATGGAAAAGAAGGAACCAAGTACCATCATCCATAATTAATCCTATCAGAACTGTGGTTTTATTTATTCTCTTAATAAAAGAGAATAAATTTTTAATCTTTCCTTAGACCCATGGTCACTTCAGCCATGCTGTAAGCACCTAGTAGGAGTGACAAGAAATGCTCTTTGTTAATGCCATTTGTACACTTCCTGCGATCCCCTGGAGTAGCAAATGACTATTACTTCTAGGAGAAATATACTATTATCCTTATTTAGAACTTTGAGACAAATTTATTTGTGGGTTCTGAGGTATAACAAATATCTAGAAAGCTCCATATTTAACATGATACAAGTGAGATGTGGTTCTAAAGTAAAAGAAGCACTGAGCCCTAATGTAGACTGTAAGCCTGAATGTATTTTGTAGGTTTTTATTTTTGGACATTCTTAAAATTTGGGAATGTATCCTATAGGGTAGGTAAACATTCTCTTGCAGACACTACCAAGTTTCGGGGAGCTAGTGCCAGAAGATAGAGCACAGTTTTGCTATCTGAAAGAAACTTGGATTTTTCTGTCGTGTATTTTCACTAAATATCTTCTACTTATCATATTGTTATATAATAACTCCAAGATTTAATGATGGATCTTAGTTTTATTCCTTAAATTTAAGATGATAATGTTCCAATTTAAATATAAGCATGTGGTAAATTGAGTTACAGAGAATCGTTTGGAAAATAAGTGGTCCATATCCCAGTTTCTTATAACTGAAAATAAATTGTGGTTCACTACTTTCCTTTATTTCGACCATAGGGAAAATATAGATATTCATTCTCTCTCGTGTGAAAAATATGCTCCAATTTTTGAATCCCAAGAGTTTTATGTAAAAAATGTGTCCCTTTAAGTCATAGTCTGACCCAATTAGAATATGAAAATGATTAATTTACTTACCATTTAAAGCATGTAAAACTGGGTTGTCATCACAGAAACATCCTTCTAAAATATGCACCAGTTTTATATATCATGAGAAATCAAGTATAGAATACTTGAAACCAAACTTCATTAATTTCAGTTTTCATTTTCCTTTGGGTGCCATGCATTGCTATTAAACTGGGATACAAATGTAAGGTTTTTATAGATTTCTTCTTCTAAAACATCTACTATGTGAACAGTTGATTTAAATCTTTTATATTTTATATATCTTTTTATTCAAATTGTAAGAAATGTCTCATTTTATGTGGATGAAATTGTTGAATTAAGTTTATGCACCTTGGAATTGTCTGTAGCTTGATTCAAAGCCAAATTTAATTTATTTCACCAACATTTAAAATATAATTCAGCAGCTTTGCAACGATTTAAGTAAAATTTGTGTCTCAAAAAGTAGAGTAAAATTGACTGTTCAAAAAACTGTTGTGTTAATCTTTCTTGTGTGTGTGAGAAAATTGCTTTTATCTCAGTTAATTAGTAAAATATATATGGTTTCATTCATATGATATCTCAGTAAGAATGGAACTTCTATAATATGGAATAGGGAATTTGTTTTCCTTGAAAATCTTGTCAGATGCAGGAGTTTTCTTGCCAGTCAGTATGGAGTCAATTACAAGAGATTTTGATGCCTGTCATATTTCACAAAAGTTAAATGAACTGGAAGAAGTCAGATCACAGTGATACATTGTTATCTATTGCTTCAAAAGAGATTAGGAGAAGGCAGTTCTTACCCCAAACATTGTGGGACAGATATAGATTCTAAGTAATAGAAGTATACCATGTTACTCAACAGGGGCAAAAAATGCAAATAATAATTCGTATATCAATGTATTGTTTAAGAATTAAGTATGTTAAAAGTCCAGTCCCATGACTTCATGGCAAATAGATGGGGAAACTATGGAAATACGGACAGACTTTATTTTTGGGGGCTCCAAAATCACTGCAGATGGTAATTGCAGCCATGAAATTAAAAGATGCTTGCTCCTTGGAAGAAAAGCTATGACCAACATAGACAGTATATTAAAAAGCAGAGACATTACTTTGTTGACAAAGATCCATATAGTCAAAACTATGGTTTTTCCAGTAGTCGTGTATGGATGTGAGAGTTGGACCGTAAAGAAGGCTGAGCGCCGAATAATTGATGTTTTTGAACTGTAGTGCTGGAGAAGATTCTTGTGAGTCTCTTGGACTGCAAGGAGATCAAACCAGTCAATTGTAAAGGAAACCAATCCTGAATATTCATTGGAAGGACTGATGCTGAAGCTAAAGCTCAGCATCAAATGGCTTTTAATTTCATGGCTGCAGTCACCATCTGTGGTGATTTTGGAACCCAATAAAATAAAGTCTGTCCGTGTTTCCATAGTGTCCCTATCTATTTGCCATGCAGTGATAGGACTGGATGCCATGATGTTCATTGATAATGGAAGCAGTGCATTTAGAACTCTCTTGGGATTTCCTTGGTGATCCAGTGGTTAAGAATCTGCCTTGCAATGCAGGGCACACAGGTGCTCCTGATCAAGGAACTAAGTTCCCACAAGCTACGGAGCAACTAAGCCCATGTGGCACAACTAGAGTCTGTGTGCACAGCAGAAGATCTTGCACATGACACAGTGAAGATTCCATGTCCTGCTACTAAGACCCAATGCAGCTAAATAAATAAATTCTTTTTTTTTTTTAAAGTTGTCCTACTGCTGCTGCTGCTGCTGCTAAGTCGCTTCAGTCGTGTCCGACTCTGTGCGACCCCATAGACAGCAGCCCACCAGGCTCTCCCATCCCTGGGATTCTCTAGGCAAGAATACTGGAGTGGGTTGCCATTAGTTTTGTCTTATAAAGGTTTTGAAAATTAGAAATTTTGAATATTTTCTTCTATAAGGTATATGCAAAAGCCTATTTACCATGATATAGAAATACACATCTACAAAGTAATATGAACACAGAATGAGAACAAAAATTTACCTGTTTAAAACTGTATGTCTCATCTTAGGACAGAGCATGCAGTATATCACAGCTTTTAAGTGACATGCTCAACTTTTTTTGATAAATTACTGAAAATGTTGATGAATTGCTTCATGACTAACATAATCTTTGTCATATTTTGGTTTGTGATTTTCTAAGCATTTTCATATTTTAATAATTCTCTGTACTAGCTATTTTATCATGTGTATATGTAAAGTAAAATCCTAATGATTAGTTCAGTTAGACTGACTTTTCTGGCCAAAATGTTATTTGCTATTTTTTGACTCTTTTTCTGTAAACCAGATTTTGTTGACATTTTCCCTAAATCAGTCATACCTTTTTTCTTTCATTGGACCTATGATTTATCCTATCTAGAATATAGATACAGTTTAGTTCTGTGATATTATTAGTATTATTTAAACCCTCAACCCATTATTAAACAATGGAATCTTTAACATACTCCCTGACATTTTACATGTACTAAATTTTCCTGTAACTTAAAAAAAGAAAATTTTAATAGTTTGAATAAATTACACAATAATTAATAATAAATATATGGCCTAAGAAATTTATAATACTAGCTTTGATGGGCTAAGGAATTGGATGGATATCCATAGTCTAAATAGACATGGTCAATAAATGAATTTATCTGTTTCTCAAAAATCAGAAATTGAATTTTCCTGAACATCTTTTTTGTGACATAATCATCTTCAAAATTATTCAACTCTGGGAAAATGGCCACCCTTCTATTCTGTATGCAATTTTAACCTCACTATTGCATCCTCCATGTCCTGCAATTTAGTACATTCTCTCTTATCATTATCTCTCATAGATAAACGTCTTTCATCATGACAAGGAGAGCAGAGCATATTATCCAAGATTGAGGTGGCTTCATTAACAATTAAATATTAGTAGAATAAGGAGAAAAGATAGAATAAAACAAATCCATTACTTGATATTAGTTCAGATGTAGAAATTCACATTTATCATTTTAAAATCATTTTGATGAGCTTTTATTTAAAAATTAGTATTTTAACATTCCCTTTCCAAATTCATGTTTATTAGTGCAATTTTCTGGAGAATGCAATGGCACCCCACTCCAGTACTCTTGCCTGGAAAATCCCATGGACGGAGGAGCCTAGAAGCTTGCAGTCCATGGGGTTGCTGATGGTCGGACACGACTGAGTGACTTCACTTTCACTTTTCACGTTCATTCATCGGAGAAGGAAATGGCAACCCACTCCAGTGTTCTTGCCTGGAGAATCCCAGGGGTGGAGGAGCCTGGTGGGCTGCCATCTGTGGGGTCGCACAGAGTCGGGCACAACTGAAGTGACTTAGCAGCAGCAGCAGTGCAATTTTCCAGGCTTCCCTGGGAGCTCAGCTGGTAAAGAATCCACCTGCAATTCAGGTAGAACCCAGTTCGATTCCTGGGTCAGGAAGACCCCCTAGAGAATGAATAGGCTACCCACTTCAGTATTTTGCTTGGAGACTCCCCATGGACAGAGGTGCCTTGCCAACTATAGTCCATGGGATCACAAAGAGGAGGTCATGATTGAGTGACTAAGCACAACACAGCACAGTGTGATTTACCATGGAAGTATCTGTGGTATTTGAGTTCTGCCTCACAGCAAGGGCAAATTATTTCCTAGCACTGAACAAAAGAACATAACTAAATAAATTCAGATTTTTGAATATTTTACAATATATCATAAGAAACATAATTACCGACTTTGTCTTAGTGCCATTTCCATTGAAATAAAAACTAGAATTAAGGACAAACTTTCTGTTATAAACTTAAGAATCTGTATGACCAGGTTGTCGCCTACAGTGGTCTCTCTTCCAGGAAACATATGTCTATTTAAGAAAGTTTTATTTTAATTGATGTGATGATGTAGCTCTTATGTAGAATAATCTCTCTTCAAAGATATGAATATTGCATCTATAGTAGAAACATGGGCTTCCCTGGTGGCTCAGTGATAAAGAATCTACCTTTACGTTGGAGACCCAGGTTCGATTCCTGGGTTGGGAAGATCCCTTGGAGGAGGGCATGGCAACCCACACCAGTATTCTTGACTGGAGAATTCCATGGTCAGAGGAGCCTGGTGGGCTACAGTCCATAGGGTTGCACAGAGTTGGACATGACTGGAGGGATTTGCAGCAGCAGCAGCAATAGAAACACTTCTTTCAGAGTCTCAGTCAACCTGTGTGATTTATCTGAGATCATGTTTCAGATTGTTGGCAGAAAATTATTCATAAAGTAAATAATATGGTTGTACTTGGAATAACATTGGTATTTCTACCTTGAATGACATCATCAGTTGCTTTATTACTAGGATACATGAACAATCTGAAAGTATCAGAAGGGGAAACACTTTTTTTTTTTTTCAGGAAGCTTTCTTTTATTCTTTGCTCTGCACACAATGTCTTTAGGTGTCAGCTCCTCATCGGTAAAATGACAGGTCTGGTTTGAGACATATCTAAGGTTTCTTTTTTTAAAATATAAATTTATTTATTTTAATTGGAGGTTAATTACTTTACAATGTTGTATTGGTTTTGCCATACATCAACATGAAACCACCACAGGTATACACGTGTTCCCCATTCTGAACCACCCTCCCTCCTCCCTCCCTGTACCATCCCTCTGGGTCGTCCCAGTGCACCAGCCCCAAGCGTCCAGTATCATGCATCAAACCTGGGCTGGCGATTTATTTCATATATGATATTATACATGTTTCAATGCCATTCTCCCAAATCATCCCACCCTCTTCCTCTCCCTCAGAGTCCAAAAGCCTGTTCTATACATCTGTGTCTCTTTTGCTATCTCACATACAGGGTTATTGTTAGCATCTTTCTAACTTCCATATATATGCGTTAGTATACTGTATTGGTGTTTTTCTTTCTGGCTTACTTCACTCTGTATAATGGGCTCCAGTTTCATCCATCTCATCAGAACTGATTCAAATGAATTCATTTTAATAGCTGAGTAATACTCCATTGTGTATATGTACCACAGCTTTCTTATCCATTCATCTGTTGATGGACATCTAGGTTGTTTCCATGTCCTGGCTATTATAAGCAGTGTTGTGATGAACATTGGGGTACACGTGTCTCTTTCGATTCTGGTTTCCTCGGTGTGTATGCCCAGCAGTGGGATTGCTGGGTCATAAGGCAGTTCTATTTCCAGTTTTTTAAGGAATCTCCACACTGTTCTCCATAGTTGACTGTACTAGTTTGCATTCCTACCAACAGTATAAGAGGGTTCCCTTTTCTCCACACCCTCTCCAGCATTTATTGCTTGTAGACTTTTGGATCACAGCCATTCTGACTGGCATGAAATGGTACCTCATTGTGGTCTTGATTTGCATTTCTCTGATAATGAGTGATGTTGAGCATCTTTTCATGTGTTTATTAGCCATCTGTATGTCTTCTTTGGAGAAATATCTGTTTAGTTCTTTGGCCCATTTTTTGATTGGGTCATTTATTTTTCTGGAGTTGAGCTGCATAAGTTGCTTGTATATTTTTGAGATTAGTTGTTTGTCAATTGCTTCATTTGCTATTATTTTCTCCCATTCTGAAGGCTGTCTTTTCACCTTGCTTATAGTTTCCTTTGTTGTGCAGAAGCTTTTAATTTTAATTAGATCCCGTTTGTTTATTTTTGCTTTTATTTCCAGAATTCTGGGAGGTGGGTCATAGAGGATCCTGCTGTGATTTATGTCGGAGAGTGTTTTGCCTATGTTCTCCTCTAGGAGTTTTATAGTTTCTGGTCTTACGTTTAGATCTTTAATCCATTTTGAGTTTATTTTTGTGTATGGTGTTAGAAAGTGTTCTAGTTTCATTTTTAGGAAAAAAATATAAAAGATAAAAAAAGGGGAAACACTTTGTAAGTTTGAGTTTTCATTTTTTTTTCTTCTTACACTTTAATAGAATTTCAAAGTGGTAAAATAATGTCCCTTCAGAACCCTTGTACACTGTTAGCAGGAATATAAACTGGTATAGTCATTAAGGGTAACAGTATGGAGGTTCCTTAGGAAATGAAAAATAGAATTACCATATGATCCAGCAATCCTGCTTCTGAGTAGCCAAATCACTATCTCGATGATATAGTTTATTCCCATGTTGCTTGCAGCACTGGTCATGATAGCCAAGGTAAGAAAACTACCTAAGTGTTCATGAATGCATAAATAAGTGTTATGTGTATATATAAAGGAATATTATTCACCTTTAAAAAAGAATGAAATTTGGACATCTGCAACAACATGCATGAATTGGGAGGTCATTACACTAAGTGAAATAAGACAGAGAAAGAGAGATATGACATGGTATCACTTATATATATGGAGTCTTAAAAAAAAAAGTTAAGCTCGTCAAAACAGTAGAATGGTGGTTTCCAGGAAAGAAGGAAAAAGGGAAAAGTTGGTAAAATGAAATAAACTTACAGTTATGAATAGAGGATCTAATGTAGAGCATAGTAACTGTAAGTGATATCACTACTTTATATAATTGAAATGTACTAAAAGAGCAGGTCTTAAGAGTTCTCACTCCCCCCAAAGGGTAACTATGTGAAGTAATAGATATTAATTAACTTGTGTTAGAATCCTTTCACAACATATACGTATATCAAATCATCAGGTAGTAAAGGTATTGCCATTTTGTCAATTGTATCTTAATAAAGCTGAAAAAAAGAGAATGCTTCATTTTATTTTAGCAGTGTATTATTGCAGATTAACTGAAAACAGAAGATTTTCTAAATTAACTTAAACCTATGTAAACAATTTTTACCCAAATGTTCTGAATTTATTTTTGTAAGCAAATTAGTTTACAAATACCAGGCATATGGACAGTATCAGTGTGATTATTATATTATTGAGCTTTTATTTTTATTTTTAAAAATCTAAATAATAGATACATTTTCATAAATGTAAATAAAATGTAACTTTTGATTTCACCCCAAATTTACAATTATTTCCAAAGAAGTTCAAACAGAGCTTATTAATTTCTTAAATTAACTTTCACAGATTAATAGAAAATGCAATACTTAGTTGGGCATTTGAGCCACTTATGTTTATTGAGTAAATTAAGCATGTTTGGGTATAAGCACTTTGTGTGAATTATTGTAATTTCATTACTGATCTTTCTAGAGACACTTCTTAAATGAGGTAAAGCTGAATGTCAGATCAGAACCACTCATTCTTTCTTAGCTAAATTACTCTGTTGCTTTAAGGAAAACTCTGACACCTCAATTATACGGTCGATTATCACAGTTTTAGATGTAACACTCTGCCCCTCATCAAATACTAGAAATATTTGATAATATTTGAAAATACTAGCTAATGCATTGCTACCTTATCAGATAGTAGTATAGGAAAGAAAAAAACCTAAGTTCTATTTCGTGTACTTCTCATGTATAACTTGGAGAGGTGCATTTAATCATGCCAATCCAGATTTTCTAAATATTTAAATAAGGATGAAATATTCATCCTGCCTACCTTGTTTAATTATGATAAAATGAGGGAGTCTTATAACTTTAAAAATCTGTGTACAAGTAAAACTAATGCGAATGTGAAAGTGAAAGTCACGTCTGACTCTGTGACCTCATGGACTATACAGCCCATGGAATTGTCTAGGCTGGAGTACTGGAGTGGGTAGCCTTTCCCTTGTTCAGGGTATCTTCCCAACCCAGGGACAGAACCCAGGTCTCCTGTATTGCAGGCAGATTCTTTACCAGCTGAGCCACGAGGAAAGCCTAAGAATACTGGTGTGAGAAGCCTATCCCTTCTCCAGTGGATCTTCCCGACCCAGGCAATTCAGGCAAATTCTTTACCAACTGAGCTATCAGGGAAGCCCAAACTAATGCAAATCATCTTCCAGATGGAAATATAATATCATGTATAAGTTGATTGTTCAGTTCAGTTCAGTCACTTAGTCGTGTCCGACTCTTTGCGACCTCATAAATTGCCGCACGCCAGGCCTCCCTGTCCATCACCAACTCCCAGAGTTCACCCAAACCCATGTCCACTGAGTCGGTGATGCCATCCAGCCGTCTCATCTATCGTCACCTTCTTCTGCCCCCTATCTCTCCCAGCATCAGAGTCTTTTCCAATGAGTCAACTCTTCGCATGAGGTGGCCAAAGTATTGGAGTTTCAGCTTTAGCATCATTCCTTCCAAAGAGCACCTAGGACTGATCTCCTTTAGAATGGACTGGTTGGATCTCCTTGCAGTCCATGGGACTTTCCAAAGTCTTCTCCAACACCACACTTCAAAAGCATCAATTCTTCGGCATTCAGCTTTCTTCACAATCCAACTCTCACATCCATACATGACTACTGAAGAAATTATAGCCTTGACTAGACAGACCTTTGTTGGCAAAGTTATGTCTCTGCTTTTTAATATGCTATCTAGGTTGATCATAACTTTTCTTCCAAGGAGTAAGCGTCTTTTAATTTCATGGCTGCAATCACCATCTGCAGTGATTTTGGAGCTCCCAAAAATAAAAGTCTGACACTGTTTCCACTGTTTCCCCATCTATTTGCCATGAAGTGATGGGACCAGATGCCATGATCTTCGTTTTCTGAATGTTGAGCTTTAAGTCAATGTTTTCACTCTCCTCTTTCACTTTCATCAAGAGGCATGTTAGTTCCTCTTCACTTTCTGCGTTAAATTTTCCAAGAAGCAAATTTTCCAAGGATAAAGAGCTCAGGAGTTATCTGATCTTGGGTACTTTTACAGAATCATTTGTCTCACTATTGATTTTGTATTTATAATGAGGATCTGAATTAGAATAATTGAGATTGTACTGAGAAGAGGTTGATGTTACTAATACAAGAAGTTCTGAAGAGGAACTTAACTGAGTATATGAAACAAAGTAAGGAAAGGTCAAAATGCCCCCCTTTTTAAAACTTATGAGGATGGTAGTAAAGTTGTACTCTTGACCAAAATGAGGTAGACAAAAGCACTAGACAATTGGGAATTGGAAAGAATAAATTATAACTGATAAATGACTATTAAGATGATGAAGGTGTAAGAAATAAAAGTGATTCTTAAGGAGTCCACTACAAAAGTATGCCTGAAACTGGAAGAGTTTAAGATCTGACAGAATGAGTTTATAAAGTATGTATGTAGAAGTTGCACTTGTTTCATTAACTATGAAATTTTTAGGTAGGTAGTGCGTGTGAAAGAGAAAGACCAATGACAGATGCAAAGAAAAATAAAAGCTATAAAGGAAAAAAAGGTGTTAGAAGAATTTATTGATGCTCTTAAAGGGTTAACCCTAAGTCCAGAAGACTGGAAAAAGAAAGGAATTTCGAAGTGATGGAGTTAATGAAAAGTATAAAAGTTCAATAGTGTAAAGCTAGTTAGAATTTGTCTATAATGCTGAAAATTTCACTTTGAGGAAAAGATGGCAATGGATTTTTCCTAACTTAAATGAAGATGATAATATTACTAAAATATCATTTACTTAAGAAAATATTTAAATAAGGCTCTTTCCATAGAGAATAATGATAGTCTAAGTGTCTTCAAGAAGCTTTCACCACTTCATGGGAGACTTAAAAAAACACATTAAGCTTCATTGCTAATGAATCAATTGAAAATAAGTAGAAAGCTTTTCAACTTTTTAAAATGCCATCTTTATAGAAAATATTTAATTTATGCAGAACTTTAAGAGAAATCCAGTAGCTTTATTTTAATGGCTTATTCATGTGTTTAGCCAACATATATTTATTAATCACTACTTTGTGTCAGTTACTCAAGTTTGTTTACTTTTCTCCTGTTTCATAGCGATAGTGAAGAGGAAGACTAGAAGAGTAAACCAATACATATACACTTCTGAGCTATTTGATAAGTGCTATGAAGGGAAAGGAAAACAGGAGGAATTATTTCACCCTGAGACACCGAAGAAGGCCTCATTGAAGAGATGATATTTAAGTTCAGACTTCAAATATGACACAGAGGTTGATTTGCCCTATAAAGAAAACTGTATATAGTTGGCATAATTTAGACAATACTCCTATGTACAGGCTTAAGGGTCCATTAGAATTAGCTTTTGCTGCATAGAAATGAACAGTTCAAAGGCCTAAATGAGTTTCATTGCTTAAATAAGTGAACTTGTTTTTGTCTTATACAAAAAAAGCCTGAGACTGATTTGTTACCTCTTTGTCATCAGGTGCCAAGATCCTTGTCATCACACTAAGCCATCCTGCTTGTATTGCTTTCCTTCTTCTTTTAATTTTTATTGGAATATAGTTGATTACAATACTGTGTTAGTTTCAGGTATATAGCAGAGCAAGTCAATTATACATATACATATATCCACGCTTTGTTAGATTATTTTCTCATATTGGCCATTACAGACTACTGAGTAGATTTCCTTATGCTATACAATAGGTTCTTATTAGTGATCGGTTTTACATACAATAGTGTATATATGTCAATCCCAGTCTCCCAATTTATTTCCCCCTTTCTCCCCTGGAAACCATAAGTTTGTTTTCTACATCTGTGACTCTGTTTCCATCTTGTAAGTAAGTTCATTTGTACTATTTTTTTAGATTCCACATATGACTGATATGATATTCATCTTTCTCTGTTTTACTTCATTCAGTATGACAGTCTCTAGGTTCATCCATATTGCTGCAAATGACATTATTTTGTTTCTTTTATGGCCGAGTAATATTTTATTGTATAGACACGCACATACACACACACAGACACACACACATATTTAAATATATATATATATATATATACACACACACACACACACACACACACACACACACACAAACCACATCTTCTTTATCCTCTTCTTTGTTGTTAGATATTTAGGTTGCTTCCATGGTTTGGCCATTGTAAATAGTGCTGCAGTGAACAAATAGTGCTGAGTAAACTTTGGGGTAGATCTATCTTTTTGAATTATGGTTTTCTCCAAATTAATACCCAGGAGTGGCATTTCTGTATCCTATGGTAATTCTATATTTAATTTTTGAGGAATCTGCATACTGTTCTCCATAACGTTTGTACCAACATGTATTCCCACCAACAGTGTAGGAAGATTCCCTTCTCTCCACACCCTCTCCAGCATTAACTGTTTGTAGAATTTTTGATGGGTTTGAGACCCATGTAAGTTGATACTTCATTGTTGTTTTGATTTGCATTTCTCTAATAATTAGTGATGTTGAACATCTTTTCATGTGCTTTTTGACCATCTGTATATCTTTGGAGAAATGTCAGTTTACATATTCTGCCCATTTTATGATTGAGCTTTTTTTTTTTAATATTGAATTTTCATTCTTAAAGAACTTCGAGTCTAATCTTCTAAGACCTCTGGATTACCAACCATCAGACATACATTTAAGCCAGGCAGAAGGAGGCAAGGGCTGAAAGAAAAGAAATATGGCTTCCAATTAAGTAAGCCTTTTTAAAGCATTTTCTTGAAATTACCACACAATTTATGCTTTCAACTATTGAATTCTCCCCACCTTGGTTCTGTGAGAAGAGCTGATATATATGTGGCTTTAGAGCTGGGCACACTTTACACCCAATGTATGGATTCTGTTCCTAAAATGAAAGGAGAGAATGTTTAGGGAACAGAGAGCTGTCTGTGTTCACCATGCTACTATTCAGTTGAGTTTCAGTTCAGTCTCTCAGTCGTGTCCACCTCTTTGTGACACCATGAAATGCAGCACACCAGGGTTCCCTGTCCATCCCTAACTCCCGGAGTTTACTCAAATTCACGTGCATTAGGTCGATGATGCCATCCAACCATTTCATCCTCTGTCGTCCCCTTCACCTCCCTCCTTCAGTCTTTCCCAGCATCAAAGTCTTTTCAAATGAGTCAGCTCTTCACATCAGGTGGCCAAAGTATTGGAGTTTCAGCTTCAGCATCAGTCCTTCAAATGAATATTTAAGACTGATTTCCTTTAGGATGTACTGGTTGGATCTCCTTGCTGTCCAAGAGACTCTCAAGAGTCTTTTCCAACACCACAGTTCAAAAGCATCAATTCTTTAGCACTCAGCTTTCTTTAGAGTCCAGTTCTCACATCCATACATGACTACTGGGAAAACCATACCTTTGACTAGATTGACCTTTGTTGGCAAAAATGTAATGTCTCTGCTTTTTAATTAGCTGTCTAAGTTGGTCATAACTTTTCATCCAAGGAACAAGTGTCTTTAATCTCACAGCTGCAGTAACTATTGCATGCTACCATTATACATTGTGATTAATACACTAAGGGCTGAGCCTTAGAGGTTTGGTTATTTATATAAAGTCAGATACTGAAGACAATCACTGAAATTGTGATTGTATATCAATCTATCATTTAGAAGTTACCTTATAACCATTTCAACTTTCTATTGAGATAAACTGTTATCCTAATATAGTCTCTCAATTTAAGCTGAATTTCTGCTATTTATTCAGCAACTTATACATCCTTGGACTGCAAGGTGATCCAACCAGTCCATCCTAAAGGAGATCAGTCCTGGGTGTTCATTGGAAGGACTGATGCTAAAGCTGAAACTTCAATACTTTGGCCACCTCATGCGAACAGTTGACTCATTCGAAAAGAACCTGATTCTGGGAAGGATTGGGGGCAGGAGGAGAAGGGGACGACAGAGGATGGGATGGCTGGATGGTATCACCAACTCAATGGACAGGAGTTTGAGTGAACTCCAGAGGTTGATGATGGACTGGGAGGCCTGGCATGCTTCAGTTCATGGGATTGTGGAGAGTCGGACACAACTGAGCGACTGAACTGAACTGAACTATACATCATCTCCTGGATTTCTGTCCTACCATCCACTAAAAGAATACTTAGTTCTTTGTTGACCACATTATTCCTTTGCTCACCTGTACAAACACTGTTCAGTTCAGTTCAGTTCAGTCGCTCAGTCGTGTACGCAGCACGCCAGGCCTCCCTGTCCATCACCAACTCCCAGAGTTCACTCAAACTCCTGTCCAATGAGTTGGTGATACCATCCAGCCATCTTATCCTCTATCGTCCCCTTCTCCTCCTGCCACCAATCCCTCCCAGCATCAGGGTCTTTTCCAATGAGTCAACTCTTCGCATGAGGTGGCCAAAGTATGGAGTTTCAGCTTTAGCATCAGTCCTTCCAAAGAACACCCAGGGCTGATCTCCTTTAGAATGGACTGGTTGGATCTCCTTGCAGTCCAAGGGACTCTTAAGAGTCTTCTCCAACACCACAGTTCAAAAGCATCAATTCTTCGGCACTCAGCTTTCTTCACAGTCCAACTCTCATATCCATACATGACCACAGGAAAAACCATTGCCTTGACTAGACAGACCTTTGTTGACAAAGTAATGTCTCTGCTTTTTATTTATTTATTTATTTTTTAAATTTTATTTTTACTTTATTTTACTTTACAATACTGTATTGGTTTTGCCATACACTGACATGAATCCACCACGGGTGTATACAAGCTCCCAATCCTGAATCCCCCTCCCACCTCCCACCCCATATCATCTCTCTGGATCATCCCCATGCACCAGCCCCAAGCATCCTGTATCCTGTATCGAACATAGACTGGCACTTCGTTTCTTACATGATAGTATACATGTTTCAATGCCATTCTCCCGAATAATCCCAGCCTCTCCCTCTCCCTCAGAGTCCAAAAGTCCATTCTATACATCTGTGTCTCTTTTGCTGTCTTGCATACAGGGTCATCATTACCATCTTTCTAAATTCCGTATATATGTGTCAGTATAGTGTATCAGTGTTTTTCTTTCTGGCTTACTTCACTCTGTAGAATCGGCTCCAGTTTCATCCATCTCATTAGAACTGATTTAAATGTATTCTTTTTAATGGCTGAGTAATACTCCATTGTGTATATGTACCACATCTTTCTTATCCATTCATCTGCTGATGGACATCTAGGTTGTTTCCATGTCTTGGCTATTATAAATAGTGCTGTGATGAACATTGGGGTCCATGTGTCTCTTTCAATTCTGGTTTCCTTGGTGTGAATGCCCAGCAGTGGGATTGCTGGGTCATAAGGCAGCTCTATTTGCAATTTTTTAAGGAATCTCTACACTGTTCTCCATAGTGGCTGTGCTAGTTTGCATTCCCACCAACAGTGTAAGAGGGTTCCCTTTTCTCCACATCCTGTCCAGCATTTATTGCTTGTAGACTTTTGGATTGCAGCCATTCTGACTGGTGTGAAATGGTACCTCATTGTGGTCTTGATTTGCATTTCTCTGATAATGAGTGATGTTGAGCATCTTTTCATGTGTTTGTTAGCCATCTGTATGTCTTCTTTGGAGAAATGCCTATTTAGTTCTTTGGCCCATTTTTTGATTGGGTCGTTTATTTTTGTGGAGTTGAGCTGGATAAGTTGCTTGTATATTTTTGAGATTAGTTGTTTGTCAGTTGCTTCATTTGCTATTGTTTTCTCCCATTCAGAAGGCTGTCTTTTCACCTTACTTATAGTTTCCTTTGTTGTGCAGAAGCTTTTACTTTTAATTAGATCCCATTTGTTTATTTTTGCTTTTATTTCCAGAATTCTGGGAGGTGGATCATAGAGGATCCTGCTGTGATTTATGTCGGAGAGTGTTTTGCCTATGTTCTCCTCTAGGAGTTTTATAGTTTCTGGTTTTACATTTAGATCTTAATCCATTTTGAGTTTATTTTTGTGTGCGGTGTTAGAAAGTGATCTAGTTTCATTCTTTTACAAGTGGTTGACCAGTTTTCCCAGCACCACTTGTTAAAGAGATTGTCTTTACTCCATTGTATATTCTTGCCTCCTTTGTTGAAGATAAGGTGTCCATAGGTGTGTGTCTCTGCTTTTTAATATGCTATCTGGAAACACAGACACAAATGCACGTGTTTGCACATGCACAAAAAATGGCTCTGTATTTTCCGCCAGTTGATTTTTAAATTTGTATTGTTTTCACAGGCCTTCATCATCATATTTAGCAGCAACTCTTTCCAGTAGCAACCACTAACTCTATGGTCTGTCGTTCTGTTTCTTTTACCTCTTTTAAGATTGTGCTTTTTTTTTTTTTTTTTCTGTTGGTAGGAATGAGGCTAATTCTAACTGCTGTATAAATTTTCTCTAACTGGCTAAATTTCCTGTTTGACCACTTCCAATTTGCCTTGATTCGTGGACCTAACATTCCAGGATCCTATGCAACATTGCTGTTTACAGCATTGGACCTTGCTTCTATCACCAGTCCCATCCACAACTGAGTGTTGTTTTTGCTTTGGCTCTGTCTCTTCACTCTTTCTGGAGTTATTTCTCCACTGGTCTCCGGTAGCATATTGGGCACCTACCAACCTGGGGAGTTCATCTTTCAGTGTACTGTCTTTTTGCCTTTTCATACTGTTCATGGTGTTCTCAAGGCAAGAAAATTGAAGTGGTTTGCGATTCTCTTCTCCAGTGGACCACATTCTGTCAGACCTCTGCAACATGAGCTGTCCATCTTGGATGGCCCAACACAGCATGGCTTAGTTTCATTGAGTTAAACAAGACTGTGGTCCATGTGATCAGATTGGCTAGTTGTCTGTGATTCTGGTTTCAGTCTGTCTGCCCTCTGATGCCCTCTCTCAGTGCCTACCTTCTTGCTTCGGTTTCACTTACCATGGATGTGGGGAATCTCTTCACAGCTGCTCCAGCAAAGCGCAGCTGCTGCATCTTGCCTTGAACATGGGGGAGCTCCTCTCGGCCCCTGCCCCTGACCTCTGGCGTGGGGTAGCTCCTCTCGGCCACTGCCCATGACCTTTGACATGCTGGTAGCTCCTCTCAGGTGCCACAGCTGACCTTGCACGTGGGATAGTGCCTCTCATGGTAGTAAAGTGATGCTTAAAATTCTGCAAGACAGGCTTCAGCAATACGTGAACTGTGAACTTCCAGATGTTCAAGCTGGTTTTAGAAAAGGCAGAGGAATCAGAGATCAAATTGCCAACATTGTTGCATCATCGGAAAAGCAAGAGAGTTCCAGAAAAACATCTGTTTCTCCCTTATTGACTATGCCAAAGCCCTTGGCTGTGTGGATCACAAGAAACTGTGGAAGATTCTGAAAGAGATGGGAATACCAGAGCACCTGACCTGCCTCTTGAGAAACCTCTATGCAGGTCAGGAAGCAACAGTTAGAACTGGACATGGAACAAAAGACTGGTTTCAAATAGGGAAAGGAGTATGTCAAGGCTGTATATTGTCACTCTGCTTATTTAACTTATATGCAGAGTACACCATGAGAACCTCTGGGCTAGAGGATGCACAAGCTGGAATCAAGATTGCCAGGAGAAATATCAATAACCTCAGATATGCAGATGATACCACCCTTATGGCAGAAAGTGAAGAGGAACCTAAAAGCCTCTTGATGAACCTGAAAGAGGAGAGTGAAAAAGTTGACTTAAAGCTCAACATTCAGAAAACTAACATTATGGCATCCGGTCCCATCACTTTATGGCAAATAGATGGGGAAACAGTGGCTGACTTTATTTTTCTGGGCTCCAAAATCACTGCAGATGGTGATTGCTGCCATGAAATTAAAAGATGCTTACTCCTTGGAAGGAAAGTTAGGACCTACCTAGACAGCATATTAAAAAGCAGAGACATTACTTTGCCAACAAAGGTCCGTCTAGTCAAGGCTATGGTTTTCCAGTGGCCATGTATGGATGTGAGCGTTGGACTATAAAAAAAAGCTGAGTGCTGAAGAGTTGATGCTTTTGAACTGAGGTGTTGGAGGAGAGTCTTGAGAGTCCCTTGTACTGCAAGGAGATCCAACTAGTCTATCCTAAAGGAAATAAGTCCTGAATATTCATTGGAAGGTATGATGCTGAAGCTGAAACTCCAGTACTTTGGCTACCTCATGCAAAGAGCTGACTCATTTGAAAAGACCCTGATGCTGGGAATGATTGATGGAAGAAGGAGAAGGGGATGACAGAGGATGAGATGTTTGGATGGTATCACCAACTCAAATGACATGGGTTTGGGTGGACTCCAGAAGTTGGTGATGGACAAGGAGGCCTGGCGTGCTGTGATTCATGGTGTTCAAAGGGTCAGACATGACTGAGCAACTCAGCTGAGCTGTACTGGCTAAATTTCTCTTGGGTTTTCTTCCTTGCAACAGTTTATACTAATTACGTTAATTTTATTTTTAAAAACTTTATGATAGACTTTTCCCCCCAATTAAAATATAAGGCATATGAAACTAGAGTTATTTTGTTGTGCATTTTCTGTTTCATCTGGCTCCTGCCACAAAAGCAATACTTAGTTTTGTTTTAATTGTTTATATTTTAATTGCTTTCTTAATTATCTTCTTTTTATGGAAGTGTTAATCTTGAATATCAATGTTTCTAGATTTGTATGATTATAATGTCATTTTGAATTAGAAAAGTTTGCTTTCTAATGGTAGAGTTTAGTTAGTTAATAATACTTAACCAGAAATGTGTAACAATGGATCACTGACTTCTTTGGAAAAATTTTGTATTTACCATCACTATATTCATGTAACATATGGAGTTTAAACTGAGTATATTTTAGAAGAGTAAGGTTAATATATGTCCTTATCATAGTTCCAGTTTAACATGTGCCAGCACACTTGTGTAATTCAAAGGCTTGAAAATTCTTGCCTCGACAGAAATTTGTTAAGCCATGATATCTATTAATAAGCTGTTATATACATTCATTGTGTATGTATGTGGCATATGTACAATGAGAATTGTTAATATTTCTAGTGAAAAGACCAAGTATACTTAAACACAATCTTTTCTGTTTCTCTGGTTATCTATTTGAAGAGTGTGCATAACTTAATATGCTATATCTGTGTTTGTATGTAATCATTATATAAATGCTTGTCAATTTTATGTCAGTTGACTTAAAGTTGATGTCAATGTATCAATGTAGTTATTATTTCCTATACAACTAATTGGGAAATGGTATGCTTTGAAAAGCTATTTCAAACATTGGAGCAGTGCTTGAGTATTAGAGAGGTTATGCATTTCTACACGTGTGCTTATTAGCATTCTTCAAATGTTTTCAATAATATTTATTGAGCACCTATTTTGTGTCCAGTGTTTTTCTAGTCGCTTTTATTATGTCATATTATATAGTGCTTTAATTAAAAAAAAAATATTGCTCAGGAAACTATTTTTGAAGTTGTGAGATGGTTTAATTAAAAATATTTTTTTAAACACTAAGACATCAGAAATCACTCTTACAGTTACCTGATTACTTTCTTAGACCCATCACTTGCTTAACTGTTTATCACTGACATTGTAGCCAAGAGGTTAATTGTAATTGCCCAGTCACCTGGACTACCCTATATTTGAAGTAGAGTTCCTCTGCTGCGTTGGGCTCAACAGTATATTATTTCCAAACATTAGTGCCAGGATGCTCTTTAAATCGGCTGTGGAACTGGGAAAGAAGTGATTTACGTGCTCGATTTAGTGCTTCTTTTGCTGTCTGCTTCAGGCCACTTTCCTGTGAATAGCAGAATGTGAACAGATTAAAATTCAGATGCAACCAAAGTGGAAAAAATAGTGTGAAACAAAAGGAAATGATAATAATTCATGTCTTGCATATTTGTTGACAAGGGTATAGTATGTAAATCACTGGGTGTCCTGAATTAGTTATTTCCCTCTTGAGAATTTTAAATTAAACATTAAAAGGTGGGTTTTGATGAATGGATGTCTATACAGATTAAATTTTCTACATTTTTTTTAAGCAACCGTGGAAATCAAAGACTTTTTACTTCTTCTAAAGGATAAAAGGAAGTTAGAGGAGAGGCGACTTAACCAAATTGCTTAAGGGTGCATAAAATGTACTTGAGGAGAATAATTACTCTAAGATAGTATTTTTTAACCTTAGCAAAAATTAGTGCCAAAATTAAAGCACACTGTCATTTTTTTCTTTATCCAATTTGGATTAATTAGACTGAATCTGGAGGCTGCTCATTTCTTCTGTGGTGTTTTGGCTTACAACACCTGTGTTTTTTTAGTCAATGTGCAATGCTTAACTATGTTCCCCTTTTTATAAATATATTTGCAAAAGTCCACAGCAAGATTATATCTCATAATGTAAGAAATAGCTTAGGAAAACATTTTGGCCATGCCATTTACTGGTCTAATGATTTGTTTCAAGCTTACTATAGCTTAAGCTTCCACCAACATAATAAAACAGACAAGCAGATAATACTAAACACTTGAGTATTTATTTAATTTACTAAAATGTTTAAAAATAAAGATTCCCAGAACTTTCATCCCAGCACATCCTAGTGCTAGCAGAGTTACTACTCAAATTTTCATGCCAAACCCTTGGCATTATTAATTGAAAATATAGGTCTGATTTTATAAAGAAATTGTTTTCTTCCTAAATTGTTATCATAGGAAAACTGAAGCTTCACTCCTCCTGAATCTTAACCCTTTCTAAAAGTAAACACTGTCTTCTAGTTTTGTCTTTTGTATGCACGTGTATGTTGTGTGTAGTTGTCAGTGTGTGGTGGGGGAAGTCTGTGGGTTTGTGGGTCTCTATGTTTCTCCAATCCAGTATATAATTTTATTTCCTTAGTTTTATGAAATTTAAGTAGCTAGCTGGAAAATATTTATATATAATTTTACAACTATTTTCCCACCACAATAATTTTTCATGTTTGATGAATAAAGATAAAATTTATTTAATTGCAGTATATCATTTCACTATAAATTTGTCTCCTTTTTTACTATTGCGAGGAATAGCACAGTTAACATCTTAATACGTGGCTCTTGGCATATTTGTGAGTGTTTCTTTAAGAGATATATAGAGGCAGATACTGCTAAATTTCTCTTCACAGTGTGCTTGTCCTTAGCATTATATACAAATTTTATTTTTGTCACTTGCTCAACAAGTGTCAGTAATATCAGTGTTTTAAATGGTTGCAGTCTGATACCTGTGAGTTGGTAGCTAAAACATACTTTCCCGTGTACAGATAAGAATGAACATATTTTATATTTGGTGGCAGTAGGGGTTTTTACTACTCTGAAATTCCTGTTAGTATATTTTGAAAATTTATTATCTGGATCAATTGCATTTATCTTTTTGAAGATAAAGTATAAGATAAGCAGAAATAAAATGACAGAGATCCACATTTTCCTAAGAAAGTTGAAGTGAGGCAGAACTTTGATTTGATGTCATTGTCATTTATGTGATGTGATCTACAAATATGCAAGATTACAGATTTCATTGCAAATTGATATTATAGATCACACTAATTATATTCTCCTAAATGATTTTTAACTATTACAGATATATTTTCTAACAAACAATGGAAAGTCACTAAGGCAAGAAGCACTTCACAATTAACTTGTCTTATTTTAGGTTTTATAGGATGTAAGTTTCTGTAAGGTGTACATCTCTAATAAAACAGGAAGAATTATTCTGAGAGCATTATCAGTTCAGTTCAGTCGCTGAGTCACGTCTGACTCTTTGCGACCCTATGGACTGCAGCACTCCAGGCCTCCCTGTCCAGCACCAACTCCCAGAGTCTACTCAAACTAATGTTCATAGAGTTGGTGATGCCATCCAACCATCTCATCCTCTGTGGTCCCCTTCTCCTTTCGCTTTCAATCTTTCCCAGCATCAGGGTCTTTTCAAGTGAGTCAGTTCTTTACATCAGGTGGCCAAAATATTGTAGTTTCAGCTTCGGCATCAGTCCCAATGAATATTCAGGACTGATTTCCTTTAGGATGGACTGGTTGCATCTCTTTGCTGTCCAAGGGACTCTCAAGAGTCTTCTACAACACCACAGTGCAAAAGCATCAACTCTTTGGCACTCAGCTTTCTTTATACTCCAACTCTCACATCCATACATGACTACCGGGAAAACCATAACTTTGACTAGATGGACCTTTGTTGACAGAGTAATGTCTCTGCTTTTTAATATGCTATCTAGATTGTTCATAACTTTTCTTCCAAGGAGTAAGCATCTTTTAATTTCATGGCTGCAGTCACCATCTGCAGTAATTTTGGAGCCCCCCAAAATAAAGTTTGTCACTGTTTCCACTGTTTTCCCCTTTATTTGCCATGAAGTGATGGGATCAGATGCCAAGATGTTAGTTTTCTGAATGTTGAGCTTTAAGCCAACTTTTTCAATTTCCTCTTTCAGTTTCATCAAGAGGCTCTTTAGTTCTTCTTTGCTTTTTGTCATAAGGGTGGTGTCATCTGCATATCTGAGGTTATTGATATTTCTCCCAGCAATCTTGATTCCATCTTGCACTTCATCCAGCCTGGCATTTCACATGATGTGCTCTGCATATAAGTTAAATAAGCAGGGTGAGAGTATACAGCCTTGACATACTCCTTTCCCTATTTGGAACAAGTCTGTAGTTCCATGTCCAGTTCTAACTGTTGCTTTCTGACTTGCATACATATTTCTCAAGATGGTCTGGTATTCCCATCTCTTGAAGAATTTTCCACAGTTTCTTGTGATCCACACAGTCAAAGGCTTTGACATAATCAATAAGGCAGAAATAGATGTTTTTCTGGAACTCTCTGCTTTTTTGATGATCCAGTGGATGTTGGCAATTTGATCTCTGGTTCCTCTGCCTTTTCTAAAACCAGCTTGAACATCTGGAAGTTTACGGCTCATGTACTGTTGAAACATAGTTTGGAGAATTTTGAACATTACTAGCGTGTGAGATGAGTGCAATTGTGCGGTAGTTTGAGCATTCTTGGCATTGCCTTTCCTTGGGATTGAGGGCAAGAGTCGAAGGGGACAGCAGAGGATGAGATGACTGGATGGCATCACTGACTCGATGCACATGAGTTTGGGTGAACTCCAGGAGTTGATGATAGACAGGGAGGCCTGGCGTGCTGCGATTCATGGGGTGGCAAAGAGTCCGACACGACTGAGCGACTGAACTGAATTGAACTGAACTTCTTTGGTATTGGAATGAAAACTAACCTTTTCCATTCCTGTTATAATAGGTAGGTTGTTTCAGCACTCTTTCCTCTCTTGCCACTTAATTATAGTCAGTGCAAAGGAAAACTAAACCCTAAACTACTTGAAAGTTAATACTTTGTCCTGTTGTTTGTGGTCCTGGAGCTTAGAATAGTGATGTCTGATCATGGGTTTCTAGTATGTCTGAGAGAGTTATAGTTCTCTCCCTTTTTATTTGTACCTTTGTTACATTCAGATTTGTCCTACTTCTGACAGTTTATCAGATAGCAATATTTTGATAAATGAGAGAATAATACCTATCATCAGTTGAATTTTTACTATATGGCACATAATTGGGCCAGATATTGGTGATTTCATAATAAAATTGAATGAGGTAGATAGCAGTAGTATATTTTTATCATACTTTATATGAAGAAACTGAGATTCTCAGAGGATAATTTGTCCACTAAATGGCAAAATCAAGTTAAAGAAAGTATTACTCATCTCTATAACCTCATTGTTTAAGATAGTAGTCAGCTAGCAAGAGATTTTCAAAACATCTTTGTTTGAGAGAAAGATATATAAGAGCAGATTCAGAAAAATGCTATGGCACTTGTTCAAAGCAAAGAAATAAAGAAATTTGACATGCTATAACTGATAATTCTTGCAGTATTCCTTCAATGGTACATTCATGGTTTATTCATGCCAAGGTTCTTCTCTTTGAGAAAACAATGAGTCTATATGTTTTAGTAAGGTCATTGTGTTTTTATTTCTTTATGTTTTTCATTTGAGGAAGTCTGTACTTTTAAATGTGAACACTTTAAGGCAGATCACTGCTCTTTAGAGTATAGTAAATAGCTTTTCAGTGGTTCCAAAGGGTGCAGTAGGTTACTTGAATGGCCCACAGATGTGTATCTATACAGTTTAAGAGCAGGAGGAGACTTGTAGCAAATAGATCAATAACTTCTGTAGATAGGAGAAAGAATATATCATATACAAATCTTTCTTAAAATATGAAAAGCTATATGTTAGATTCATAATAGATTTGAAATCTGTCTTTCTAAATTTTGTCATTATCATTTCATTCCCTGGGACAAAATAATCAAAAACATGTGAATGAATGGATGAGTGAAATTATATTAAATTGTTTCTCTTTCTCAGACACAGTCATAAAGGTGACTTTTAATATAAGTCATAGCATTACCTGCCAAATTCCACTTCACTATTATACTTGTTTGAAGACATGTCTAGTTAATAGTCATTTAATAGATGGAAAATTGCAAAAGTAAGGTTTAAAAAAATCTATTGACTTCAAATACAGGTTCTTCTTAAAGCTCAGGATACATACTGTGGGACTCTACATGGAACTTAGGAGATAACATGGTATGGCAGTTTCCTTAAGGAAGGAAAAAGAAACTGACAGTGCCTCATAAAAAGATGTGACGTTTATATGATGTCTATCATTGTGGAACAGAGTAGATCTTTGTTGGATGGATTAGATATTTGTAAACACAAAATTCAGGTGCCCTTCCTTTGCTTTGTAAGAATAGTTAGTAACTCGGTAATATTTACTTATGTCTACAGTATTTCAACTGCCATACAATGTGTTCTTTTTCTTGGGAAAATATTTGTGTGAGTCCTTGAAAAACTTCCTTATTGACATGGAAAATTGCCAAGATTTTATTCAGAATTAAACACATTAGCATTTCTACTCCATTTATTCTAAGGGATTCTTGACCACAGTAGTAGATATAATGGTCATCTGAATTAAGTTCATCCATTCCCATTCATTATAGTTCACTGATTCCTAAGAGGTTGATGTTCATTCCTGCCATCTTCTGCTTGACCATATCCAATTTACCTTAATTCTTGGACCTAACGTTCCAAGTTCCTATGCAGTATTGTTCTTTACAGCCTCAGGTTTTACTTTCACCACCAGGCATATCTATAACTGAGCATCGTTTCTGCTTTGGCCCCATAGCTTCTTTCTGGAGCTATTAGCAATTGTCCCCTGCTCTTCCCCAGTAGTGTATCAGATATCTTCTGACCTGGGGGGCTCATCTTCTGGTGTCATATCTGTTTGCCTTTTCATACTGTTTGTGGGGTTCTCACAGCAGGAAAACTGAAGCAGTGGCTCAGCTATATATGCTGAGTGTGCTATATATGCGTCAGCAAATATTTAACCCTTTATTTACAGGTCATTTTCTGATATTCTATTTGGATAATCCAAGTAAAGCTTGATTGGCTTCAACCATATATACATATGTATACATATGTATACGTATATGTGTATATATACAAATATACAACAAAGCTTTGATCTCCTAGGAACTTATAGTTTGGAGAGAAAATAAGATACAGAAATACTTTCAAAACTGAGTGATGTGACAGGTAGTATATAAATGTACATACCACAAATAACATAGAAGTACCTCTCTGGTATAAAAATATAAAGCAATAATAACAGATATGTGTGTGTGTGTGTGTGTGTGCATGTGCCCATGTGCAGTCATGTCTGACTGTGTGATTCCATGTACTGTAGCCTGTCAGGCTTCTCTGCCCTTGAAATTTTCCAGGCAAGAATACTGGAGTGAGTTGCCATTGCCTCCTCCAGGGGATCTTCCCAACCCAGGGATTGAGCTCATTCTCCTGCATCTCCTGCATTGTGGGTGGATAGGGCTTCCATAGGGGAAGCCCAAAGAATATGGTGGTTTAACATTTGAAACAATCACATCTTTGTCCATCTAGTCTTCTTTTGGTAAGACAACAAAGCACAACACAATATCTATTTTGCTGTCTATACTTTGTCTCTAACCCCTTTCTCTTTGGACAGTGTCACTTAAAAACATTTTATCTTTTAAAAGATTTTATTCATACCTATTTCAGTTTCACTTCTCTAAATTTTCTTTGACAGTAGCACTCCAGTTGTTTGATAGACTTCCTGAAGTACTGTTGTTGTTTAGTTGTTCAGTCATGTCTGACTCATTGAGATCCCATGAACTGCAGCATGTCAGGCATCCCTGTCCTTCACTATCTCCCAGAGTTTGCTCAAACTCATGTCAATTGAGATGGGGATTCCATCCAACCATAGTCCCCTTTATCACCTGCTTTCAATCTTTCCCAGCATCAGGGTGTTTACTAATGAATCAGCTGTACATATCAGGCGACCAAAATGTTGGAGCTTCAGCTTCAGCATCAGTCCTTCCAGTGATTAGTCAGGACTGATTTCCTTTAGGATGGACTTCTTGTATCTCCTTGTAGTCCAAGGGACTCTCAAGAGTCTTCTCCAACACCACAGTTCAAGTGCATCAGTTCTTCAGAACTTAGCCTTCTTTATGGTTCAACTCTCACATCCATACATGACTAATGGGAAAAACATAGCTTTGACTATACAGATCTTTGTTGGCATTATAATGTCTCTACTTTTTAATTTTCTGTCTATGTTTGCCAAAGTTTTTCTTCCAAGGAGCAGGTGTCTTTTAATTTCACGACTGCAGTCACCATCTACAGTGATTTTGGAGCCCAGAAAAATAAAGTCTGTCACTGTTTCCATTGTTTCCCCATCTATTTGCCATGAAGTGATGGGACCAGAAACCATGATCTTAGTTTTTTGAATGTTGAGTTTTAAGCCAACTTTTTCACGCTCCTCTTTCACTTTCATCAAGAGTCTCTTTAGTTCTTTTTCACTTTCTACTATAAGGGTGCTGTTGTCTGCATATCTGAGGTTATTGATTTTTCTCCAGGCACTCTTGATTCTAGCTTGTGCTTCATCCAGCCTGGCATTTCACATGATACACTCTGCATATAAGTTTAATAAGCAGGGTGACAATATACAGCCTTGATGTACCCCTTTCCCAATTTTGAAGCAGTCTACTATTCCATGTCGAGTTCTAACTGTTGTTTCTTGACCTGCATACAGATTTCTCAGGAGGCAGGTAAGGTGGTCTGGTATTCCTGTCTCTTTAAGAATTTTCCGAAGTTTGTTGTGCTGCAAATAATATAATCAGTCTGATTTCAGTATTGACCACATGATGATGTCCACATATAGTGTCATCTCTTGTGTTGTTGGAAGAGTGTGTTTGCTGTGACTAGTGTGTTCTCTTGGCATAAATCTATTAGCCTTTGCCCTGCTTCATTTTGTACTCCTAGGCCATGCTTGCCTGTTACTCCAGGTATCTCTTGACTTCCTACTTTTACATTCCAGTCCCTTATGATGAAAAGGGTTTTTGTGTGTGTGTGTGTGTGTGTGTGTGTGTGTGTGTGTGTTAGTTCTAGAAGATCTTGTAGGTCTTCATATTCAGTTAAATGTTCATATTCAGATCTTCATCGCTAGTGGTTGCAGCATAGTGCTTACCCATCAAAAGTATAATGAAAGAAAAAAATACAGTGAAAGCAATGTAGACTGCAGTAAAATATTTTATGTATTTACAGTTGTACTTGGAAGGGGAGACCAAGTTGTTTACCTAGTCAATCATTTTGAATTATATCTAGGCGTTTCATAGTTCAATATTTGCTCTGACGTTTTCTAATATTTTTGTCATACTGGCTTAATCACCTTCAAAACATCTACCATTTCTCCCCTTATTTGTTCTAGGTTAAAGAAAAGACACCTTTGAACCTGAAAACTTGCCTCTAGGTATCCTGTGTATTAACCCTCTTACTCAGTAGCTTTCTTTTTCTCAAGAGGAGGTAGATGCAACTAAAAAAATCAAGAGGAATCTGAAAATTCATCAGAGTTATTTGGAACATCTTTTTTTAAAAAAAAAAAATCTCTGTAAAGCCTCAGTTCCACATTAATAGCTTCTGGTCTTTGATATCCAAACTATTTCACAAAGGAAAATATTGTACAGCATCAGATTTATAAGCTCAACTTAAAACTGTTTTTCTGTTTTTTTTTTTCATTTGGTTATAAAGTATGGTTTTCATCATATAGCAGAACAACTTTGTTTCTGTTAAAACACATTTTTTATCCAGCTAGGTGGATATCCTGCCACATACTGTTTACAAAGGAGGACAAAGAACTGTAGGAAAACTAGCCAGTCTTCTCCACTACAAAAGCAAAGGGAAGTGAAATATCAGGCCAAGTGAAAATGTATTCCTGATCTTTGTTTTCATACTTTGTTCCTTTAAAGCTCAAGCTCCAGGTCATTGTGACAATGTATGATATCAGTTTATTTTACATGAAGAACCAGGGGACCGAGAAAAAATATTCAGTAGTCATTTTATGCTTTTTATTACTTTTGTGGGCTCTGATATATAATACATACCACATAATATAATTTCTCCTATATTACATTTGTTTGTTGTTTTATTTGTTATTAGTCATTCAGCCATGTCCGATTCTTTGTGACCTCACAGATTTTAGCCCAACAGTCTGCTCTGTCCATGGGAAGTCTCCAGGCAAGAATACTGGAGTGCGTTGCCATGTCCTACTCCAGAGGATCTTCCCAACCCAGGGATTAAACCCAGGTCTCCCGCATTGCAGGCAAATTCTTTACCGTCTGAACCACCATCATGTTATAATAAATATTATACTACATAATATGTCATGATTGTATTAAATATGCTTCAATTATATACTTTGTGTTAGTGTAACTACTGATATTCTTTGATTAAATATTAAGAATAGAAAAGACAGAGTATGAAAAAAATTAAATTCACTAAATGATCCTAAATTAGCAGCCACCTGATAATGCTTTTCTTTTATATCCTTTGCCTCTTTCTCTTAATCATGCTTTTTTTAGACTCCCTTAATATACTCTCAATTCCCAGGGTATCACTTATAGTAAGTGATTTAACATAAAATGTGGGATGTGTGAGACCACCTTATTCATACAGTTGTATAATTTATATTGAATCATTTCAATTGCAGTGAATTATGAGAATAGAAAATTTAAATGAAGATTTAAAGAAGGACCGATTGCACAGGGTAAGGAAAGCGTTCTTGGTAGAGGACAGTGGTGTGATATGAACAGCCAGATGTCAGTCATGAAGTAAGTAGGGCCTCTGCTGGTTCCCGTACACTAACTCAAACTCTTACATTTACATTAAGGAACCACAGAGGTTTCTGCAATGTAAATATTGGATGAGCTGGATGATACTTTAAGTCTGTTCTTTACGAACCACAGAGCTCAGGTCATATGTTATTAAAGTCTCCATACTCTGGAAAACTAATTTTCATGCAGAGATGATTTGGAGAAGGGTCAAGATTGCTCTTTTAATTTTATTTGAATACAGAGAAGTCTTTTGCTTACCAGTATGAAAGATAGATGAAAATGATGAGGAAAGTAAAGTAGGTGTTGACTTTGAATAAGTCAACTGCAATTATTGAAAATATGTCTGTTTGCATAGTTACAATACAATTATCAATTACTCAGAAAAGCCCAAAAGACTGGGTTGAAGACCAGAAAATTCTTGTTCTGCAGTATTCATAAAGAATTGGGACAAAAAAGAACCAGACCTTATTTGGAAGATACAGAAAACATTAGAGGCAGTGCTGGGACAGAGGTCAGATTTTTCAACATCCCTAGCCTTGAGAGGGAGAAGGCAATGACACCCCACTCCAGTACTTTTGCCTGAAAATCCCATGGATGGAGAAGCCTGGCAGGCTGCAGTCCATGGGGTCGCTAGAGTCCGGCACGGCTGAGCGACTTCACTTTCACTTTCACTTTTCATTTTCATGCACTGGAGAAGGAAATGGCAATCCACTCCAGTGTTCTTGCCTGGAGAATCCCAGGGACGAGGGAGCCTGGTGGGCTGCCATCTATTGGGTCGCACAGACTCGACATGACTGAAGCGACTTAGCAGCAGCAGCAGCAGCAGCCTTGAGAACCCCATGAACAGCATGAAAAGGCATAATGATAGGATACTGAAAGAGGAACTCCCCGGGTCATTAGGTGCCCAATATGCTACTGGAGATGAGTGGAGAAATAATTCCAGAAAGAATGAAGGGATGGAGTCAAAGCAAAAACAATATCCAGCTGTGGATATGACTGGTGATAGAAGCAAGGTCCGATGCTGTAAAGAGCAATATTGCATAGGAACCTGGAATGTCAGATCCATGAATCAAGACAAATTGAAAGTGGTCAAACAAGAGATGGCAAGAGTGAATGTCGACATTCTAGGAATCAGCAAACTAAAATGGACTGGAATGGGTGAATTTAACTCACATGACCATTATATCTACTACTGTGGGCAGGAATCCCTCAGAAGAAATGGAGTAGCCATCATGGTCAACAAAAGAGTCCAAAATGCAGTACTTGAATGCAATCTCAAAAACGACAGAATGATCTCTGTTCATTTCCAAGGCAAACCATTCAATATCACAGTACTCCAAGTCTGTGCCCTAACCAGTAACGCTGAAAAAGCTGAAGTTGAACGATTCTATGAAGACCTACAAGACCTTTTAGAACTAACACCCCAAAAAGATGTCCTTTTCATTATAGAGGACTGGAATGCAAAAGTAGGAAGTCAAGAAACACCTGGAGTAACAGGCAAATTTGGCCTTGGAATGTGGAATGAAGCAGGGCAAAGACTAATAGAGTTTTGCCAAGAAAATGCACTGGTCATAGCAAACACCCTCTTCCAACAACACAAGAGAAGTCTCTACACATGAACATCACCAGATGGTCAACACCGAAATTGGATTGATTATATTCTTTGCAGCCAAAGATGGAGAAGCTCTATACAGTCAACAAAAACAAGACCAGGAGCTGACTGTGACTCAGATCAGGAACTCCTTATTACCAAATTCAGACTCAAATTGAAGAAAGTAGGAAAAACCACTAGATCATTCAGGTATGACCTAAATCAAATCCTTTATGATTATACAGTGGAAGTGAGAAATAGATTTAAGGGCCTCGATCTGATAGATAGAGCGTCTGATGAACTATGGAATGAGGTTCATGGCATTGTACAGGAGACAGGGATCAAGACCATCCCCATGGAAAAGAAATGCAAAAAAGCAAAATGGCTGTCTGGGGAGGCCTTGCAAATAGCTATGAAAAGACGAGAAGCGAAAAACAAAGGAGAAAATGAAAGATATAATCATCTGAATGCAGAGTTCCAAAGATAGCAAGAAGAGATAAGAAAGCCTTCTTCAATGATCAATGCAAAGAAATAGAGGAAAAGAACAGAATGGGAAAACTAGAGATCACTTCAAGAAAATTAGAGATACCAAGGGAACATTTCAAGTGCAGGCAGCTGTGACCAAGGCCAGGAGCTGCGGATGGGAGGAGCCACCCCGTGCCTGAGGTCAGGAGCAGCGGCCGGGAGGAGCCACCCTATGCCCCAGGCCAGGGGCAGCTGCCAGGAGGAACCAGCCCATGTCCAAGGAGTGGTGGCTGCACAGGCGCAGGAGGGCCTAGAGGAACTATCCCACTTTGAAAGTAAAGAAGAGCGAGGTGAGGAGATACCTCTCATCCAAAGTAAGGAGCAGCAGCTGCACTTTGCTGGAGCAGCCGTGAAGAGATACCCCAAACCCAAGATAAGAGAAACCCAAGATGGTAGGTGTTGCAAGAGGGTGTCAGAGGGCAGACACACTGAAATCATACTCACAGAAAACTAGTCAGTCTAATCACACTAGGACTACAGCCTTGTCTAACTCAATGAAACTAAGCCATCCCCTTGGGGCAACCCAAGACAGGCAGGTCATGGTGGAGAGGTCTGACAGAATGTGGTCCACTGGAGAAGGGAATGGAAAACCACTTCAGCATTCTTGCCTTGAGAACCCTATGAACAGTATGAAAGGCAAAATGATACAACACTGAAAGAGGAACACCCCGGGTCAGTAGGTATCCAATATGCTACTGGAGATAGGTGAGAAATAACTCCAGAAAGAATGTAGGGATGGAGTCAAAGCAAAAACAATATCCAGCTGTGGGTGTGATTGGTGATAGAAGCAAGGTCCGATGCTGTAAAGAGCAATATTGCATAGGAACCTGGAATATCAGGTCCATGAATCAAGGCAAATTGGAAGTGGTCAAACAAGAGATGGCAAGCATGAACGTCAACATTCTAGGAATCAGCAAATTAAAATGGACTGGAATGGGTGAATTTAACTCACATGACCATTATATCTACTACTGTGGGCAGGAATCCCTCAGAAGAAATGGAGTAGCCATCATGGTCAACAAAAGAGTCCAAAATGCAGTACTTGAATGCAATCTCAAAAACGACAGAATGATCTCTGTTCATTTCCAAGGCAAACCATTCAATATCACGGTAATCTAAGTCTATGCCCCAACCAGTAACACTGAAGAAGCTGAAGTTTATTGAGTCTATGAAGACCTACAAGATCTTTTAGAACTAACACCCCAAAAAGATGTCCTTTTCATTATAGAGGACTGGAATGCGAAAGTAGGAAGTCAAGAAACACCTGGAGTAACAGGCAGATTTGGCGGTGGAATGTGGAATGAAGCAGGGCAAAGACTAATAGAGTTTTGCCAAGAAAATGCACTGGTCATAGCAAACACCCTCTTCCAACAACACAAGAGAAGACTCTACACATGGACATTACCAGATGGTCAATACTGAAATCAGATTGATGATATTCTTTGCAGCCAAAGATGGAGAAGCTCTATACAGTCAACAAAAACAAGACCAGGAGCTGACTGTGGCTCAGATCATGAACCCTTTATTAGCAAATTCAGACTCAAATTGAAGAAAGTAGGAAAAACCACTAGACCATTCAGGTATGACCTAAATCAAATCCCTTATGATTATACAGTGGAAGTGAGAAATAGATTTAAGGGCCTAGATCTAGTAGATAGAGTGCCTAATGAACTATGGAATGAGGTTCGTGATATGGTACAGGAGACAGGGATCAAGACCATCCCCATGGGAAAGAAATGCAAAAAAGCAAAATGACTGTCTGGGGAGGCCTTACAAATAGCTGTGAAAAGAAGAGAAAGGAAAAGCAAAGGAGAAAAGAAAAGATATAAGCATCTGAATGCAGAGTTTCAAAAAATAGCAAGAAGAGATAAGAAAGCCTTCTTCAGCAATCAATGCAAAGAAATAGAGGAAAAGAACAGAATGGGAAAGACTAGAGATCTCTGCAAGATAATTAGAGATACCAAGGGAACATTTCATGCAAAGATGGGCTCGATAAAGGACAGAAATGGTATGGACCTAATAGAAGCAGAAGATATTAAGAGGTGGCAAGAATACACAGAAGAACTGTACAAAAAAAGATCTTCACGACCAAGATAATCACTATGGTGTGATCACTCATCTAGAGCCAGACATCCTGGGATGTGAAGTCAAGTGGGCCTTAAAAAGCATCACTACCCAAAGCAGTGGAGGTGATGGAATTCCAGTTGAGCTATTTCAAATCCTGAAAGATGATGCTGTGAAAGTGTTGCACTCAGTATGCCAGCAAGTTTGGAAAACTCAGCAGTGGCCACAGGACTGGAAAAGGTCAGTTTCCATTCCAATCCCAAAGAAAGGCAATGCCAAAGAATGCTCAAACTACCACAAAATTGCACTCATCTCACATGCTAGTAACTGCTATTGCTAAGTCACTTCAGTCCTGTCTGACTCTGTGTGACCCCATTGACGGCAGCGCATCAGGCTCCCCCGTCCCTGGGATTCTCCAGGGAAGAACGCTTGAGTGGGTTGCCATTTCCTTCTCCAATGAATGAAAATTAAATGTGAAAGTGAAGTTGCTCAGTTGTGCCGACTCTTAGTGACCCCATGGACTGCAGCCTACCAGGCTCCTCCATCCATGGGATTTTCCAGGCAAGAGTACTGGAGTGGGGTGCCATTGCCTTCTCCGCACATGCTAGTAAAGTAATGCTCAAAATTCTCCAAGCCAGGCTTCAGCAATACGTGAACTGTGAACTTCGTGATGTTCAAGCTGGTTTGAGAAAAGGCAGAGGAACCAGAGATCAAATTGCCAACATCCGCTGGATCGTGGAAAAAGCAAGAGAGTTCCAGAAAAACATCTATTTCTCCTTTATTGACTATGCAAAAGCCTTTGACTGTGTGGATCACATAAACTGCGGAAAATTCTGAAAGAGATGGTAATACCAGACCACCTGACCTGCCTCTTGAGAAATCTGTATGTAGGTCAGGAAGAAACAGTTAGAACTGGACGTGGAACAACCGACTGGTTCCACATAGGAAAAGGAGTCCTTCAAGGCTGTATATTGTCACCCTGCTTATTTAACTTATATGCAGAGTACATCATGAGAAATGCTGGACTGGAAGAAACACAAGCTGGTATCAAGATTGCTAGGAGAAATAACAGTAACCTCAGGTATGCAGATGACACCACCCTTATGGCAGAAGGTGAAGAGGAACTAAAAAGCCTCCTGATGAAAGTGAAAAAGGAGAGTGAAAAAGTTGGCTTAAAGCTCAACATTCAGAAAATGAAGATCATGGCATCCGGTCCTATCACTTCATGGGAAATAGATGGGGAAACAGTGGAAACAGTGTCAGACTTTATTTTTTGGGGCTCCAAAATCACTGCAGATGGTGATTGCAGCCATGAAATTAAAGACGCTTACTCCTTGGAAGAAAAGTTATGACCAACCTAGATAGCATATTGAAAAGCAGAGACATTACTTTGCCAACAAAGGTCCATGTAGTCAAGGCTATGGTTTTTCCAGTAGTCATGTATGGATGTGACAGTTGGACTGTGAAGAAAGCTGAGCACTGAAGAATTGATGCGTTTGAACTGTGGTGTTGGAGAAGACTTGAGAGTCCCTTGGACTCAAGGAGATCCAACCAGTCCATTCTGAAAGAGATCAGCCCTTGGATTATTTGGAGCAAATGATGCTAAAGCTGAAACTCCAGTACTTTGGCCACCTCATGTGTCGAGTTGAGTCATTGGAAAAGACTCTGATGCTGGGAGGGACTGGGGGCAGGTGATGAAGGGGACGACCAAGGATGTGATGGCTGGATGGCATCTCTGACTTGATGGACGTGAGTCTGAGTGAACTCTGGGAGTTGGTGATGGACAGGGAGGCCTGGCGTGCTGCGATTCATGGGGTCGCAAAGTCGGACACAGCTGTGTGACTGGACTGAACTGAACTAAGCAAATATAAATCAGTTAGTGAGGTTTAGACCATTTTCTGTTGGTTTGAATTACAAAGATGGGGGTTTTGAAAGTTATACCTACTTTTTAAATAAAAAGAATTTTCAGGAAATTTAAAATAAGGGAAAAATTAAGTTACATAATGATTTCAGAATCAGAGCTTCACAACAAGCTCTGGTAGCTCTAAATCTAACAAGCACAGACAGTGGGCTAAGACCTGTTGTTGAACTTGCTGCAGGCTACAGGTACTTTATAATGTGTTTATAGCAGGGAATGGGAAAATGGATTCGTCAGGGTGGAATGGTAGCTGGACACACATAGAAGAGGAAGAGAAATATTTACTTTTGCTTCCCTCTTGGGCAAACCTAAGGAACAGTGACTCAAATGATTAGGACCAGAACAGTTTAGGTTTGCCTTTTCTGTGAGACTTAGTTCACAAACACAGCTTTCTTTAATTTGGTTAGAAACTTAAAAATAAAAAAGTAAATGTAAATGTTGGAAGAAAATGTAGGATATGAAACAAAAACTTAAACATTTCAGGTTTTAACTTTTGCTTTTACTCTCAAAGAGAACATGATAACTATAATCAGTTCAGTTCAGTTCAGTCGCTGTCGTGTCCAACTCTTTCCAGCCCCATGAATCACAGCACACCAGGCCTCCCTGTCCATCGCCAACTCCCGGAGTTTACACAAACTCATGTCCATCGGGTCGGTGTTGCCATCCAGCCATCTCATCCTTTGTCCTCCCCTTCTCCTCCTGCCCCCAGTCCCACCCAGCATCAGGGTCTTTTCCAGTGAATCAACTCTTCACATGAGGTGGCCAAAATATTGAAGTTTCAGTTTTAGCATCAGTCCTTCCAATGAACAGCCAAAACTGGTCTCCTTTAGGATGGGCTGGTTGGATCTCCTTGCAGTCCAAGGAACTCTCAAGAGTCTTCTCCAATACCACAGTTCAAAAGCAGCAATTCCTCCGTGCTCAGCTTTCTTCACAGTCCAACTCTCACATCTATACATGGCCACTGGAAAAACCACAGCCTTGACTAGACGGACCTTTGTTGGCAAAGTAATGTCTCTGCTTTTGAATATACTGTCTAGGTTGGTCATAAGTTTCCTTCCAAGGAGTAAGCGTCTTTTAATTTCATGGCTGCTATCACTATCTGCAGTGATTCTGGAGCCTCCCAAAAGTAAAGCTTGACACTGTTTCCACTGTTTCCCTATCTATTTCCCATGAGAACTATAATATATAACCCTAAATTATGTGATTGAAATTTTCTAAGAGAGTAAAACTTACATGTGCTCACCAAAAATAAATTTTTAAAGGTATGCATTGGAGATCTTGTGAGAGTTACTTTAAAAAATAAAATTTACTATAGAAAGAATGATCTGGAAAGCCCAGTGTAGAGCAATGCCACATTTAGAAGATCAGTGGTAGGAGGGCATGTGAGATAACTATTACCCCTGGACAGTTACTGTCTTCAGGGGCAATGGTGCACTTTGCTAGAGTTAAAAGCTAAAGGAACTATGAAGAGAGATTGAGGATGCAGGAGATTTTGCTGATAATTTAAGGTAGTCTAAGAATCACAGTGGTAGGTTTTCAGATGTTCCAGAAGTGAGGGAGATGGGATCTCTAAAAGGCAGGATGTACATAGTTACAGAGAGAAGACAATTCATGAGTTAATAGATAAAATGGTAGGTGAAGTATGGTAATATATAACACAAGATTTAAAATGTAGTAGGCACTCTATAGGAATTTCACAGGTGGCACTGGTGATAAAGAACCTTCCCACCAATGCAGGAGACAAAAGAGACATGTGTTTGATTCCTGAGTCAGGAAGATCCTCTGGAAGAAGGCATGGCAACCCACTCCAGTATTCTTGCCTGGAAAATTTAACAGACAGAGGAGCCTGGCAGGCTGCAGTCCATGGGGCTGCAAAGAATGGGACACAACTAAGCAACTGAGCACACACACACACACAAACACACACACAACTCACACACACTCAATAAGTGTCATTTTAACTTTATTATATGGATAAACATAAAAAGTGGTTTCTAACTGAAATTTTTTATTCTCATGACAAACTCATAATACATATTAACATGATTTAAAAGACTAGACAAAAATTAATTATTGATATACCTTTCCAAAATTTTTGAATGGTGTAACAGTTGATTCAGTCAATGCCCTGTTTCTAGGCATAGTTTTAAATATCTTAAAGCAAACATACAAAATATGTGACATATTTAAAAGTGCTCAGAAATCTTCATGTGAAGTATTCATCCAAAATACACAATTGGTCAAAACTGGGAATGATTCCATTTAAACTCTAGTTTATATACCTAATATGAATGAGGAAGAGTTTATAAAAAAACCACAGACTTACCTACTACTTGTGTGCTTAAATAAATGAAAATCTATCAAGAATATTTAGTTTCTCCTTAAGAATAACACTTGTAATTTCTTTTTGCTTCAGATGAGAGCCGTAAAATGTGGGTAGAACAAACACACATGACATAAATCATCAAAATAAGTTCTCCCAAATGTCATGTTTCTTAACCACAAATTGCTGTAACTGTTTAAACCACATCATAATTTGAGAATCCCTCTTTCTGTACAGGCTCAGTGCCAGATTTGCATGGCAAGCTTGATCACAGGACTGAAGACTCAGTTCTAGTAAACTGTCGCAAATCTGCCTTTTGAAAAGTCAGGATTTATTCCCACCAGGTTTCACCAGCAGATTGATTTTTAAGTTTTTCATGCAGGATAGAGTTTGAAAAAAGGGTATTTATTTTTCATACTTATGATATGTTGATGTTTAAGTGATTATTTGTAAGTTCTGTATAAAACACTACAGTCTTCATATTTAAAATGTTTTCTCAAAGTTTATTGAATTAACATAGTTCAAGACATTTATTTCTTATACTTATTTTCTTAACATTTATTTCTCTGTATGTTTACCTATTACTGGCAATGCCATACTTACTGATACATAAACTATTATGTATTTATAGTAACTAGTGTTAATGGTGAATTTAGTACATTTTTAGAAAGAAGCTTTAGTACAGTTTTAGTGCATTTAGTATATTTGTAGTAAGAAAAAACCCAAGACAACAAAGAGAAGACTCTACACATGGACATCACCAGATGGTCAATACCAAAATCAGATTGATTATATTCTTGGCAGCCAAAGATGGAGAAGCTCTATACAGTCAGCAAAAACAAGACTGGGAGCTGACTATAAATCAGATCATGAACTGCTTATTGCAAAATTCAGACTCAAATGGAAGAAAGTAGGGAAAACCGCTAGACCGGGTATGAGTGAATTAAATAAAATCTCTTACTGTTGTACAGTGGAAGTGAGAAGTAGATTTAAGGGATTAGATCTGGTGGCCATAGTGCCTGAAGAACTATGAACGGAGTTTCGTAACAATGTACAGGAGGCAGTGATCAAGACCATCCCCAAGAAAAAGAAATGCAAAAGGTGAAAGTGTTGTCTGAAGAGGCCTTACAAATAGCTGTGAAAAGAAAATAAGCTAAAGGCAAAGGAGAAATGGAAAGACATATCCATTTGAATGCAGAGTTCCAAAGAATAGAAAGGACAGGTAAGAAAGCCTTCCTAGTGATCAATGCAAAGAAACAGGAAAACTATAAAATGAGAAAGGCTAGAGATCTCTTCAAGAAAATCAGAAATACTAAGGGAATATTTCATGCAAAGATGGGCTCAATAAAGGACAGACATGGTATGGACCTAACGGAAGCAGAAGATATTAAGAAGAGATGGCAAGAATACACAGAAGAACTATACAAAAAAAGATCTTCATGACCCAGATAACCACAATGGTGTGATCACTCACCTAGAGCCAGACATCCTGGAATATGAAGTCAAATGGGCCAGCAAGCATCACTACCAACAAAGCTAGTGGAGGTGATGGAGTTCCAGTTGAGCTATTTCAAATCCTGAAAGATGATGCTATTAAAGTGCTGCAATCAATAGGCCAGCAAATTTGGAAAACTCAGCAGTGGCCACAGGACTGGAAAAGGTCAGTTTTCATTAAAATCCCAAAGAAAGGCAATGCCAAAGAATGTTAAAACTACCACACAATTGCACTCATCTCACATACTAGCAAAGTAATGCCCAAAATTCTCCAAGGCAGGCTTCAACAGTACATGAACTGTGAACTTTCAGATGTACAACCTGGATTTCGAAAAGGCAAGGGAAGCAGAGATCAAATTGCCAAAATCTGTTGGGTCATCGAAAAAACGAGAATTCCAGAAATACATCCACTTCTGCTTTATTGACTATTCCAAAGCCTTGGACTGTGTGAATCACAACAAACTGGAAAATTCTTCAAGAGATAGGAATACCAGACCACCTTACCTGCCTCCTGAGAAATCTGAATGCAGGTCAAAAAGGAACAGTTACAGACTAGCCCCAAATTGGGAAACGAGTACGTCAAGGCTGTCACCCTGCTTTTTAACTTATATGCAGAGTACATCATGTGAAATGCTGGGCTGGATGAAGTGCAAGCTGGAAGGAATCAAGATTGCCGGGGGAAATATCAATAACCTCAGCTACGCAGATGTCACCACCCTTATGGCAGAAAGTGATGGAAGAACCAAAGAGCCTCTTGATGAAAGTGAAAAAGGAAAGTGAAAATGTTGGCTTAAAATTCAATATTCAGAAAACTAAGATCATGACATCCAGTCTCATCACTTCATGGCAAATAGATGGGGAAACAATGGAAACATTAACAGAATTTATTTGCTTGGGTGTTCAAATCACTGCAGATGGTGATTGCAGCCATGAAATTAAAAGACATTTGCTGCTTGGAAGAACAGCTTTGACAAACCCAGACAGCATATTAAAAAGCAGAGACATTTTTTTGCTAACAAAGGTCCATCCTAGTCAAAGCTAGGATTTTTCCAATAGTCATGAATAAATGTGGACTCTATGAATAAAGCTGAGTGCCGAAGCATTGATGCTTCTGAACTGTGCTGTTAGAGGAGACACTTGAGAGTCCCTTGAACTGCAAGGAGATCCAACCAGTCCATCATAAAGGAAATCAGTCCTGAATATTCATTGGAAAGATTGTTGCTGAAGCTGAAAATCCAGTATTTTGGCTACCTAATGTGAAGAACTGATTCATTTGAAAAGACTCTGATGGTGGGAAAGACTGAAAGCAGGAGGGGAAGGGAATGACAGAGGATGAGCTGGCTGGATGTCATTACCAACTCGGTGAACATGAATTTGAGTAAGCTCCAGGAGTGCTGGGAAGCCTGGCTTGCTGCAGTCCATGGGGTTGCAGAAGGTCATACGCAACTGAGTGACTGAACTGAACTGAGTAAGAAGCTTTAAGTATTGTGATATAATGAGTATTTTTGAAAAGTTGATTTTGAATTTTTCCCTGTTGATTTTTAGCATCATTTTTGATAAAAATGCCATAATGAGCTGGAAATGATTTATGTTTTATAGAGGAAAAAGTGAAAATGCTCCCCTAGACAATGTATTACTTATTTCTGACTGTCTTTGAATTAAAAAAAAAAAAGGTGGAAGGTACAAAACTAAATGGCACTTTGTTCAACCAAGTATGGGTTTTCTTTCAGAAACCAAAAGGAGCAGTGGAGAGGGAAAGTGAGGCTGAGTTTCTTCTTGGGAAAGAAGGCTGACAGAACCAGAACTTTTCAAGAATAAAGATCCAGAAATCCTTTAAGGATAAGGATAGTAGTAGTTTGGGGAACAAAGTTATCAGTGAGCATAATGGGGTCTGAATCTCAGCTTTGTTCTTCGTTATGTTTCAGGGGTACAGTTTACTTTTAAATGTAAAATGGAGATGATATTATTTATTTACCTTGAATTACTTGGTAATTTTCACTGAAGAAATGAAGTTAAAATACATCTTAGTAAATTGCCCAGAACTTTGATGTCATACTAATTAGTAAATAAAAAGCTGATGCTATGCTTTGAGTCTCTTGGCAATATCTTTGTATCCTAAGCGCCCAACCAAAGACAATCAACACCATGCAGAATTTTGTGTATTGGATGCTACATGTAGAGGATCATCTTCTTCTTTTCTTCATGCACACTCTTCCCAATAGAGATTATATTCAGTCCTGTGGTCTTAAATACTCTTAAATTCAGCCCAGACTTATCTTTCAAACTCTAGATCCATCTATTTGGCTGTATGGTTGATATCTCCCCTAGAATGTCTCATCTTTCTCGAGTGTAATATGTCCCAAATTGAATTTCCCATATTCCCCTGAAAACCCTCAGCATCTGCAAACTTCTCTATATCAGATGAGAGCAGTTTCACCTTTCCAGTCCCTCAAATCATGCTTTACTTCTTTCTTTATCTTATTTCCCACATCCAGTTAGTCTGAGAATGCCGTTTTCTCTACTTTGAATCACATGCAGCATCCAGTGGTTTCACAGTACTTCTACTGCCGCCCTGGACCAAGCCAACATCATCCTTCTGGTTGACTGCAGTAGTAGCCTCTTAACTCTTGCTTCCTGTCTTATTCATCCTAAGTGTTGTACTGTGTCATTTCTCTGAGTAAAAGGGAACGTTTTTACAATAGCCTTCAAAGCCCTTTGTGCCTACCATCCATTTGACCACAACCCCTAATATATTTACTTTTGCTAACTCTGTCCCAGCTACTCCTCCTCTTATAAGGCCACTAATTCCATCAGGAGGGCCTCATCCTCATGATCTCATCTACTTAGTTACCTTCACATTGGAATTTGGGGCATTAGCATATGAATTTTGAGGGCACAAAAAACACTTAGTCCATAACAAATGCTGCCATTTCAATATCAGTTTTGTATGTTTTATGCTGAAAAAATGTCAATGTGTAATATGTTCATGATGTTAAAAAACAAAAAGAAAGAAAGGAAAGAAAGAGAAGCAACACAAAATGTGAAGTTCTATAACACACTGCACATGCTTTCCTCAGCCTCTATCATCTGTAACTTTTAGGTTAGTCATTCATAATATTCAAATTGTAGTTTCTTTGAAGAAAGTGTTTCCCTAAAATTGTAATTGGTGCCTCAAGCATGGTGCCTCTGCTCTCACCAGAATAATGGTGAGAAAGCTTAGCAATGTTACCAGACACATCCATGCTGAACTTCTAGATTCTTTACTTACTGGCTGCTTGTAAGAACTTAGGCACCTTGTACCTGTAATTTGGAATTAGAGGTTAAAGCATCTGCCTGCAATGCAGGAGACCTGGGTTCGATCCCTGGGTCGGGAAGATCCGCTGGAGAAGGAAATGGCAACCCACTCCAGTATTCTTGCGTGGAGAACCCCATGGACGGAGGGCTACAGTCCATGGGGTCACAAAGAGTTGGACACGACTGAGCGACTTCACTTTCACTTTCTTCACTTTTCATAGTATTATTGTCCTAATTAAATTATCTGGATCTGTGTAGAGTTCCACTCACTGACTGGCACTAGTGGACATGCTGAATATGTCAGTTTGTTTTATTAGTATGGGTACTGTAATTATTGTTTCTATGTCATATAATTATAAAAGAGAGTGTTTAGTGAGATGGTGATAGAATGGTAATCATAAAGTGACAGTGGAGAAGAATATGCTTTAAAACATAATCTAATTTGGATTAAGATTATAATCTAGTCTAAATTTCCATATTACAAAATAAAGAACCTTGAGATCAGCCATTTAGTTATTGTCTTTCTGACTTACTTTTTCTTCCTGCTCTGGCTTCTGAAAAACCAAGAAAAACAGCCAAGACCCTTTCTGGTTTTGAAATTGAGATAGAGTCGGACACAACTGAGCGACTTCCCTTTCACTTTTCACGTTCATGCATTGGAGAAGGAAATGGCAACCCACTCCAGTGTTCTTGCCTGGAGAATCCCAGGGATGGGGGAGCCTGGTGAGCTGCCGTCTATGGGGTCACACAGAGTCGGACACGACTGAAGTGACTTAGCAGCAGCAGCAGCAGCAGGATAGCTAGTGAAGTGAAGTCGCTCAGTCGTGTCCGACTCTTTGTGACCCCGTGGACTGTAGCCTGCCAGGCTCCTCTGTCCATGAGATTCTCCAGACAAGAATACTGGAGTGGGTTGTCATTTCCTTCTCCAGGGATCTTCCCAAACCAGGGATCGAACCTGGGTCTCCTGCATTGCAGGCAGATGCTTTGTCCTCTGAGCCACCAGGGAAGCCCCTAAGACATAAAAATAAACTGTGGCAGTGATTGAGAAATTCTGTAGCACTGATCACATTAAGAAGAAAAAAATATGTGTGCTAAACATAGATAAATGAAAATAGTGTAATATATAATGCTATGAAATGTTTTTCAGATTTTGCCTGCTTGAAGTTTCTAGAACTAAGGTATATTATTAAAGGACAATCTTTTCCAACTGATTTTGGGAATGCATCATTTTCCATCCTGTGAATAAAGAGCTGTGCCCCTAATGTTGACATCTGAAATTATTTAATTTGAGACCCAGCAGGACAGTTGAACACTGAAAATCAGGGGCAAATAGATGGCTGCTTTTGCCAAATTAACTGCACTAGCCAGTTGCTTTTGCTAATTCATAGACTTTCAGTTGAAAAAGTCAGCATTTCTTAGATATGGCTTGAACATTCGAAAAATGCTTGATCCAGTTGAATTCTCAGTGTATAATTTGGAAAACATTGTGAACAGCTATATGTCTTATGTATCCTTTATACTTCTTTCATTTGTATTCATGTTCATATAAACTAGCTGTGGCCTAGATCCAAGCACACTTCCTCACAAATAATCAGGGAAAATTTTAAATGTTTTTTTTTGTTTGTTTTAATACAAATTATGATTTTCAAACACTCAAGTTAATATCTATATGCTTTCTAAAAAACTGCATTATTACTATTTTATTAAGCTCCAATTGTAATCAATTTGAAGAGTAGTTCTCTGACAGGACTGAGGAGTAAGTTTTCCTTTGTTATAGGTGTTGCTTGACTTTTAAGGAGAAAATTATTGCTAATTCATTTATACTACATATGTGGTTTATTCTTTATTTCAAAAGAGTACATACTTAATCTGTACTTTTTCATCGAATCAAGGGAAATATAATTTTGTTACACAGGTTTTATTATTTTCTGAGTTAGTTGACTGAGATGTAATGCCCAGTGGTACAAGGCAAAGTGTTCATAATGGAAAGCACTGTTTTTATCTTAGCTGTCAAGGTAAAGACCCTGGGCCAGACCTTGCATATACTTTCAAAATAAATACTGTATTTTAGTCTGTTCATTTTAACAATATAAACACTACTTTTTAACTTAAAGAAGTATTATCTTCTTTAATACTCTTTTTAATCCTTGATTAAAATTTTAAATTAATTTTATACAATTTTTAATGAAGTGGGAAATATATAACCCAATATCAAAGATTTTGCGTATTTAAACTCTCGTACATATCCTGCCACACTGTTACTGAAGCATACTATTTGGGAGAACAAAATGATCAACATCTTATCCATTGAAATTATAGAAATACCAAAACGTCCAGTGGATTAGTAATTAAAATACAACTTTAAAGTTATCTATAGCAATTTTTTATTGGAGCAGAATCCAATTAATCAGAAATTAAAGGGAAATTATAATCTTTGCTTTGAAAGATACCATGGATTTTGTTATTTTCAATAAATGTCCATCCTATATAGACAGGTTTTAAAAGTCTTTGAAGAGTTGCTGATGTTCTATAGCTTTTATTTTAGTGGAGATTCAGTTAGTTAAATGCAAAATGGTCATTTTGCTATTTACAACTCTACACAGTTTGGGGGTCATATGTCTGTCCATTTCAAACTCCCAAAGGGCTTCATGGGTTTGTTACTATATCTCAAGCATGTCCATGTTGCCAAAATGGAGAGATATATTATCATATCACTGCATAATATCTTTTCATGAATAATACACAGGACTCTTGGTATTTAAACTTGTGAAACTGAAATTAGTTTAGAATAACAGTTTAATCTTAGAAAACCATATCCTGGTTAAGGGATAATTTTAATTGAGTAATGATTTAATCAGCATAATTTACTTGAGGATTAAAAATATTCCATCCCAGTTTATTTAGTATATAGATTTTATCTCTACATAGTTCTTCAGTATATTTCAAATTTTAAATATTTTAATGTTGCTAGCTATTAGTTATGAAGTATATAAGTTCTAAAATTAGAAATAAAATAAGATGTGATATTGGTACATAATACATTTTTTACTAAATATGAGGATACTCTGTTCTATTGTGACCTCTAGAGGAGGTGCCTTACCCTAGACTATGAGAGGAAGTTAAGTTCAGTATTAGTATTGATCACTGACCCTACATGACATGGTACTTCTATAAATGAATAGATTAGGAAACATAAAAATCTGAAAGTAATACAATCCTAAACAATTTCTAAAGTCACACAGCTATATTTTATTTACAATGTATAACATAAAATATATTGTATAAATATATATAATTTTATATAATTATAATTTATAATATATGTGGATACATCTTACTGAAAGACAAGCTTTTTGTTTACATACACATTCAGACATACTCATAGGATGTGTATAACACATACATAGTGCTATAAGATTGTTTAGACTACTAGACAATCATACTCATCTTCCATACTAGTAAGGTTATGCTCAAAATCCTTCAAGCTAGATCTCAGCAGTACATGAACTGAGAACTTCCAGCTATTCAAGCTGGTTTTAGAAAAGGCAGAGAAACTAGAGATCAAATTGCCAGCATTTGCTGGATCATAGAAAAATCAAGGAAACTTCAGAAAAACATCATTTGTTGTTTCACTGACTACATAGGGCCTTTGGCTGTGTGGATCACAATAAACTGTGGAAAACACTGAAAGAGATGGGAATACCAGACCATCTTGCCTATCTCTTGAGAACCCTATATGTGGGTCAAGAAGCAACAATTAGAACCTTATATGAAACAAAGGACTGGTTCAAAATTGAGAAAGGAGTATGACAAGGCTGTTTATCATCACCTTGTTTATTTAACTTATATGCTGAGTACATCATGCGAAATGCCAAGCTGGAAGAGTTACTAACTGGAATCAAAATTGATAGGAGAAATATCAACAACCTCAGATATGTAGATGATACCATTTTAATGGCAGAAAGTGAAGAGGAAGTAAAGAGCCTCTTGTTGACGATGAAAGAGGAGAGTGAAAAAGCTGCCTTAACTTAATATTAAAAAAAACTAAGATCATGGTATCTGATCCCATCACTTCATTCAAAATAGAAGGGGAAAAGGTGGAAGCAGTGACAGGTTTCTTTTTCCTGGGCTCTAAAATCACTGAGGACAGTGACTGCAGCCATGAAATTAGAAGACGGTTGCTTCTTGGCAGGAAAGCTGTGACAAACCTAGATAGCATATTAAAAAATAAAGACATCACTTTGCCTGGAAATGTCAGTATAGTCAAGGCTATGGTCTTTCCAGTAATCATGTACGGATATGAGAGTTGGACCATAAAGAAGGCTGAATGTTGAAGAATTGATGCTTTCGAACTGTGGTTCTGGAGAAGACTCTTGGGAGTCCCTTGGACTGCAAGGAAATCAAACCAGTCAAACCTAAAGGAAATCAGCCCTGAATATGCATTGGAAGAACTGTTGCTGAAGCTGAAACTCCAATACTTTGGCCACTTGATGTGAAGTGCCAACTCACTGGAAAATATCCTAGTGCTAGGAAATACTGAAGGCAATAAGTGAAGGGGAATATAGATGATGAGATAGTTGGATGGCATCACTGATTCAATGGACATGAACTTGGGCAAACTCTGGGAGAGGTTAAGAGACAGGGAGGCCTGGTATGCTGCAGTCCGTGGAGTGGCACAGAGTCAGAGATGACTTGGCAACTGAACAACAACACACCAGAAGATTCTATTTTTATTTTATTTTTTAATTGTCATTTTGAGTGTCTTTTAAAAATGTGTGCTAGGTTATGCTAGCAGTAAAGAACTCACCTGCCAGTGCAGGAAACTTAAGTGGTGCAGGTTCAATCCCTAGGTCAGAAATATCCCCTGGGGAATACATAACAACCCACTCCAGTATTCTTGTCTGGAGAATCCCAAGAACAGAGAAGCCTGAAGGGCTATGGTCCATAGGATTGCAAAGAGTTGGACATGACTGAATGATTTAACACACAAATATGTGCCAGTCAACATATAAACATTAGCCATATTACTGAGTTATTTAATGACATAATGGCAGTTATTAGGTTTTACTTATATTTATATGTCCAGTACCATTTATGACACATAGGCTTGGTTTACTGCATATATTGATTGAGTGAATATGTAAAGGATATATAGCAATTTATTTTATTCTTTATTTATGAATATAGATATTTCTTTGAGCTTCTGTCTATATTTGGTGAGTAAATTATATACATACATACATATTTATATACTATATATAGAGAAATTTAAAGTATTTATCAACAGTATTTTATTTTTCTCTGGTATTTTTTTCAGTATTCCAATTAGCTCTTTTGCTTTCAGTCATTGAAAGTTATTTAGAAACTTAATTCTAAATTAGGATCTTTCTCATGTTTCTCTTTGTAAGTATTCAAGAACTGTTATGTAGTTTAAAATCTTATTTTAATGTAGGTTCAATTTTAATGTAGGTTTTTTATACTGAATGTGAATTTCAAATGTAAGAATAAATCTGCTATTATCGTTAAATTTTGATGTAAATGTTATTGGAAATACTTTGAGTTGTAATTTTCTTCTAGCATGTTGTTTTATGCTCTTTTTCTTAACACATCTCTTAAATTTTGCCTGAACTATCTTGTGGACACTTTATTTTTAAAAATCTATTTAAATAGCAAATTTGACATAGCTTATATCCTCTGAAAATTTACATATCAAAGAACTGTGGTAAAAACCTTGTTCATAGTGATTTTCTGTCTTTCTTAATAAAGTATAATGGGATAAATCCAATATGTTTTGAACTTTACTTGTATCTTAAACTCTACAGACAGGAGTTTGTGCATTTTTATTCCCATTGCCCTTTATATATATTTAAATAATCTATTTTAATTCTAAAAGAGATAATTCTAATATTATAAATTATTAAAACAATATATTTTACATTAAATTGTTTTTCTTGGTTCCCATGTTTATTGAGTATTGACTTTGACTTGCAAAATGGATTCACTTAAAAATCCCAACAGTGATGAATCTTTAAGACTGAAATATTTTGGAAACATTACAAGTAATTTAATTGAGAAGAGTTGAAAAAATCCTAGCTTATCAACTATCCATTTTTGGTAATTTTGAAGATTGAAAGAATTCCTAATCAGACTAGGCAGCACCTGTTCACACTTTTAACAATTGACAGCCTTTATTCATTTGAATTGGAGTAGGAAATGACAACCCACTTCAGTAATTCTTGCCTGGAACATCCCATGGACAGAGGATCCTGGTGGGTTACAGTCCATGGGATTGCAGAGTCAGACATGACTGAGTGCGCACGTGCACACCACACCCACTCACAGTCATTTGAATATTGATGATTCACATCTTATGTTTAAATCTCAAAACTGTATTTTAATTGATATCTATAACATCCTTGTTTTTAAACTGATATCTATGAGAGTCAGTGTTGGTAGTTTGTGCAAAACTTCTAAAGTAGTGAGCAAGGTTGTAATACTATACTTTTTTACTTGCCAGAACTTAATATTTAGACAATTCTCATTAACAAGCTATTTTTAAGTTCCTGCCGTACCATTTAGACCCTGAGAAAGAAACATACCATTTATGCCCATAAATACTGATGAATCTGTACTCAGTACAAAGAACTATGCTTCATATGATGAAAACCAAATGAACAGTTTTCAGTCTCCAGAATGTTTATATGAGTTGGGAGCAGATGAGAAAATCTACACATAAAATTTTGTCAAAATAGTTTCTATCTTCCATAAAAGAAACACTAAGCAAATAGTTCAAAGGTCTAAAGGATGTATAAGAAAACATGTAATCATGGATTTAGCACAAGCATCTTAGGAAACATAGAACTTAAAATGAGCAAGGAAGCATTGACAGAATAGGAACTTTAAAACTAGTTTCCATTCCTCCAGAGGACTGCTAAGATAGCCTCATGAAAATGTTAACATGGGGTGTGTTTCTTTGGTCTTGTTCCTTGTTCAACTTGAATGGACTTGCATAGTATTTTCAAATATTTAGGTAATGTACAAGAGTTCTATGAAACAACATTGCTCCAGAAGCTTCCTTTGTTTTGAATGAATTATATCAAGTTGGAATTTAGAAAAATTGTACTTCTTACCTAAATAATTTTTGTTGAATATTGTCAAGATTAAAAGGTAAAAAGTAAATTTTACTTTTTTGGACTGTTATTTATTTTCTGTCTCCTAAATGTGTTGTTGCTTCAGAATATAAAGTAGAATTTTTTTTTTCTCACCACCACACAGATATTCCCTGCCACAGTGCCTGGCAGAAAGAGCACCCTCAAAAAATAAATACACACAGAGTCTTCCAGATGTGTTCAGATTAAATACAAGTCTTTTATCAAGGACTACAAGCTTGTTGTACCACCCCTGTTCTCTCAATTTATACTTCTTGCCTTTTGACCTGGAATGCTTTTCCTTCAGTATTCAAAGGCAGATAAAGAAGTTTCTCAAGTTCTGGACATTGCAAGTCAGTTAGTATTGATGGACATAGAGAGTGTAATAGGAGATTACATTTAAAGGGTTTCTTAAATATTGTCTGGAAACTTGTAGGCTGTGCTGGCATTTTGTAATAAAATTAATAGGAGTTTCCCAAAAGAGGATATGGTCAAATGCCATGGAGAAGTATGGCATCCAGAGGGCTACATTCCTAACAAAGGAAGTGGCCGTGTTGTGGAATGTGTCAACATGTGACTTAGAATGAGGAACTTGTGATGCACGTGTGGAAAAATGATTTATGAAGTTATGTTCCGCATGGAAACCAAACTGTTTGCTATTTAATTGCTATGGGGAGAAATGAAGTCAAGCAAGATTGACTGTGTTTAGCTATGTGTTTTGTTTTTGCTTCACTTTGTTTCCATTAAATAGTTCTGGAAAGTGTATCAGGCTCCAGATAATGACAAAGGAAGGGAGGGAGGGAGGAGAAAGCGTGAGACCAAGAGAAAGAGAGAGAGGGAGACTGAGAGAGAGAGGGCAATTGAGAGTACCCCTGATTTTGTAAAAGGGATAGTAGACACTTGGAAGATGACTCTAAGAGAGAGTACAGATGGGTCTCCAATTCAAATGAGCATATATATATATATATATATATATTTTTTTTTTTTTTTTTGCTAAGAGCAAAGACATGTGTTGTTGTGCAGTCATGCCCAACTCTTTGCAACCCCATGGACTGTAGCCTGCCAGGCTCCTCTGTCCACTGATTCTCCAGGCAAGAATATTGGAGTGGGTAGCCATCCTTTTCTCCAGGGGATCTTTCCGACCCAGGGATAGAACCAGGTCTCCAGCATTGTAGATAGATTCTTTACCATCTGAGGCACCAGGCAAGCTCCCAAGAGCAAAGATACACGTCCCTTTTAATAGGAAGAAAGATCCAAGTGCATATAGATTTGGAGATTTGGTGGTAGACAAGTAAGAAATTTCCTCTCTGATGACTTCTAGTTCCCCAGCACACATGCATGTACCATGAGATTCACAAAGGAATAGAGCTTGTAAGGAATTAGAAGAAAGAACAGCTCCAAAATACTCATGCTGATCCTGAGGACTGATGCTAACTAAATAAATAATACCAAGATTGAAGGCAGGAGGAGAAGGGGACAACAGAGGGTGAGATGATTGGATGACATCGTCGACTCAATGAATGTGAGTTTGGGCAATGTCCAGTAGATAGTGAAGGACAGGGAAGCCTGGCATGCTACAGTCAATGGATTGCAAAGATTTGGAGATGACTAAGCTATTGAACAACAAGAAGATTGTGTAGCAACATTGCATGTCCCACTTGGATTCAGAGCCATGATTTGATAATGGATAATTAATGATTTTTTGATATTTTTTCTTGGAATGCATTGAACCCTACAGTTTTCCTCCCTATACTTCTATTTGGATTTCTTTAGCCACCTCTAATTAAATAATACTTTAAACATAATTACTATCTCCCCAAATACATTTCATATCTAGTGTTCTCTGTCTGAGAAAATGGCACCAGTATTGCCTGTGAAGTTTAAGCCAAACACCTTAGAGTCATTGTTAGGATTTTTCACTTGTAACATCTGATCTATTAAATGTATCATGAAATGTTGCTGATTTTCCCTCATATTCATCTCCTGAGTTTACCTACTCTTATCTATCACCACTCTTGTGGTGATAAGAGTGATTGGAACCACTCTTGTCTGTTTCCAGAACAATGCAACAGAAACAAAAGGGCCAAATGCCTCCATGCATGCTCCTTGTCAATCCATTGCCCATGCTAGAGAGAAATGATCTCTTACACACTACTTTGATCTTACTATTAACATTTCCCTGCTTACAACATTATAATTACCTGTTACTACCCATTAATTAAAAGTTCCAAATATTAGAAACCATAATGTGTTTCTGACCTGGTATCCTCTTCCCTAACATCACCTCTGTCTTTGTTCCCACTATCTCCCTGATCAACTTTTTAGTGTTTTCCATCCCCCTACTTGTTTTCCTCTCCCTTGAAAAGATTTTGCCCTCTAAGGCACTGCAGTACTCCTCCTCAAACTGGTTAATTTTCCTATCTTTTACGTATCCGTGGAGACAGCTTCCTGAAGGAAGTGTTCTTTGGTATTCCAGTCTAAATAAGGTGTCCATATTTACTTCCCTGCTCTTTCTCTTTCCTGCATAATCATATTTATAGTTATACATGCAGTGGCTTTAATACTCATAAATGCAGGGCCACATCTATCTTTTTCACCTTGTACCCTAGTGGTAAGCAAAATTTCTGACTCACCACCTGCTGAAAGCATTTTGTTCAGCTTCTCTACTGAAGAGAAGGATATGATTTTCTACTTTTTATTTACATCTATATCATTTCCTATCTCCTAACTTCCCATGGAGGATTGAAAAGCAGTGTTATATATGATATTATATAAAGTTTTTAAATTAAAAGGAATTCATTAAAAAGAAATGACTTTTGTTTCATGAATGATAAATGAGCCCCAAATATGCAGAATGTGTGGATTGACAGTTCATGTCTTTGAAAGAAAATTATGTTTGAAGTGAGAATGGTTTTACTGAAAAGGATAAAAGAAGAAAAATTGGATAACTTAGCTAAGAATGGTACTGGCTGCTACAGCAATCCTATTATAAGAAAAATAATATTTTAAATCTTCTCCTAATCATTTAACTACAAGAATGTCCCTAATACTATCAAAAAGCTCTTCTTATCTTTCAAATACCTTCACATTCACTCTGAATTTGTAAGAGCATTAGGTTTTACTATCGCTATAATTAGATCTACTGAAAAATACCTTCTCATTTTTCATTTTTGTCAATTCCTGATTATTCATGGTGATGGCAGAAAGCCTTAGCATGGATTACTAAAACCCCAGATCATTTATAGCACATGAAAATTAGCCCTAGTTCATTATGTCTATCAGAATTTCCATGGAAATACAAATTTACCTTTAAGCTTTAGCAAATGTTCATTGATGCTTGAATAAATTCTCTTGAGTATATATAGTGGATTTTCAGAATAGGAAAAAAAAAAAACCATAAATAGTTGATTAGCTTTAAGTTAACTAAGCTCCAAAAAGTAATCAAACCATCAGTTTTATGGTTTTCACGTGGTTCATAGTGGACAATCGGAATATTGAATTTGGCTTTATTACCCATTGAGAAGAAAGAGAAAGGTAAAAGCTTAGGGAATACAGAATAAGGGAACTTAGCTTGTTAACATTTACTTACCTGACCACTAACTTAACAAAAATATCAGAGATTTTCTTCATGTGATTCTGAGTAGTTCAGTTACATTTTTCTTGCCATGTCATTCACTCAGGTGTGTGTTACATAACAATATGTGAATACTTTCTGTAGTAACACTGTGATAAGTATTGTAAATGCAAAATTGAATAAGGCACATTTTTCTCCTTTATAGAGCATTATAATTTTTGTGATATAAACATGACTGATACCAGAATAGATGAATGTTGGATCAGTAAGGATCTCAATGAAAATTTCTAAAATGGAGTAAAAGTGGGAAAAACAAAAACCCTGAAGTCTGAATCCTCTTGATATTAGTATAATATAAATTAATAATAATGTGAATGATATACTAGCTCAATCATGCATTCTCTCCATTCTAAGAATTTTGTGAAGGTTTTAGCATTCCCTGATGGCTAAGTGTGTAAAGAACCCACCTGTAGTGCAGGAAACACAGATGTGAATTCAGTTCCTGGGTTGGGAAGATCCCCTGGAGGAGGAAATGGCAACGCACTGCAGTGTTCTTGCCTGAAAAATCCCATGGACAGAGGAGCCCGGTGGACTGCAATCCAAAGGGTCCCAAAGAGTTGGATACGACTGAGTGACTAAGCACACAGTTAATTTACTTATTAATTCAACAACAAAACTTTGAGCAACTATTGTGTATCATGCTGTTCTCTGAGCATAGTTGAAATTTTGTTTTTCTTCAACATAAGTTGTTCTAATAATAGCATAAATGAAAGTTATATTCAAAGCACTTTGTTTTAAATACATATGACCATCTTTATATTTCTTGTAGCATAAGAATCATTATAAATATATTCTAATCATGTTTGATTTAAATACTTTAAATAAATATTTGATTATCTGGATGAATAGCCTGTTATTTATGATTCAGAAACTTATGAAAAAATTTTGAAATTAATGAAAGGATGGTGTTACATGAAATCTATGTATACTAGTCAAAATAATGACATTATTCACAAAGCAAACACTGCATCTGTTCGAGGGAAAAGCTTAGTCTCTTATTTCTTTTGACAGTGTGCAGACCTGGGTTCTTCAAAGCCTCACCTCACAGCCAGAGCTGCAGCAAATGTCCACCTCACAGTTACACCCATGAGGAAGCTTCAACCTCTTGTGTCTGTGAAAAGGATTATTTCAGGAGGGAGTCTGATCCACCCACAGTGGCATGCACAAGTAAGGAAAATCCATGGATCTTTGGTGATGCTAACTTTCACCAGTTTGAAGAAATAGCATGATGGAGCCTGTTACATTCTATTACCGTTTTCCCCGAAACAGGCATAATGTTTAATTTGCCAATATAGGATTTCACCAGAATCCAATCTTCTTGAGTAAACATTAAGAAATCCAAGTCTCTTTTATCATTTACAGTGGCAAGAATCCATTTTCCCTTATTTCAAGTTCAACATCTGGGCCACAAATAATTTTTTTTTTCTTTATGATTTATTTGAGTGCTGTGGTAGCCAAACGTGACTTTGACAAATCCATTCCCCTGTTCCTAGTAAACTGTTTTTATTTTTCTTCCTCTTCTTCCAAGCCAACTTTCTGATCACAAAAATATCCAGTACATGATACTTCTATCTTCTTGTTGTAACCTGCCCCACTAAGCTGCGAAGACCAATGAGAAGGTCATTTATAAGACAGGAAACACTACACGAACATGGAGTGCTACGGGTTGGCAAATCAAATTTAAGAGTCAAATATAAAACCAGTTGTCGACTAAGATTTTCAAGTGGTTGTGTTTTTTTAACAATGAGCATACTTAACTATTATTAAGTATATGGTCAGATAATCTTAGATGAATAATGAACATTTTATTCCAACATTTGCAGTGGATACTTCCATATCTATCAGTATTTTGGTGTTTTTGTTTTTCTACTGTGCCACATATTTCTGAGAAGGAAACAAATTTACATGTTATTTTGCTTGATGACAGTACTTCTTTAGTTTTTCTGTCTTTGTCTCTATAGCAAATCAAACAAAAACAAATGAAAGGGAAGAATAGTGAATCCCAACTCCCCTTACCATTCATTTTCCGTGATGTCCCATTTTGTACTCTTTTAGATCCCTGTAGGTTGTAGTTGCCTTCAAAGATGAAGACAATTTTTTTTTGAAATTTAGTACTCTCTGGTATCATATATAAAGATATACGATTTCTTTACTTAAATAATCACAACTGAAATTTTATCTGAATTTCAGTGCCTGAATTTCATAATGTCAGTGAAATGTATATGCATTGTTTCTCAAATCATTGATATTAACTTTATAGTGTTAAAGATCATTCTTTATCACATTCTGATACTTTTATGGGTTAGATGGTTACTAACTATAAACAATTCCTCTTCACATAACTAAATGACATTATTGTATACCTTTCTTAAGAGGATACATTTGAATGGAGGAGATACAAAGTGAGATTGAATGTGATGTATCTTGGTTGCAGTGGAAATTGCTTCAATTATTCAAAGCAAAATAAAACCCAAATAGTGGGGGGAGATGTTGGCTAGACTATACTTTGGTGAATTAGAGAAAATCATATCTTGACTTTTTTCAATTTCATCAATTTTATAGGTATTCTTTTCTTTAAGTAGTCCAACCACGATCAGTCTCTTTCTCAGCATGAATATGAGCCTCCCATTCTGTAAAATTACTAGGTTTGGGAATGGGTGAGACCCCATGCTCTGGTGTCAATGACTGCTTAGCTCTTGTTTAGGACCTGAGGTTTATATTTTCTCTGTATCCAGGTGTGTGCATTTCTACTACTATGTCTCAGAGGAACACTCATTTGTATGCATTTCTCAAAATAGACAGGGAGTCCTGTAGAAGATCTTTCTAATAATAGTGTGTGAGTGTGTGTGTGTTCTGTTCTTAGTTGCATTCATAATACCACAAATACCACATATGACGATACCCTAGATCAGATGAGATCACTTGATTTCTATCTGTTTGGCTCTTTGGAATTAAATTTATGATTCAACTCCTTTTAATATTTTTTCTGGTACTCTGGAACACCAAATGCTACAAACCTAGAGGAAAAGAAAAAAAATTCAGATTCTAATGAATCTGTTCAAATTGAGGGTGCCTCTCACAGCTCTACTTGGGTTCATACATCATGTCTATTAACAGGACGGCAGAATTTCATTACCTTATTTTTTGGTGCGTGTCAGTCTAAGTCTTCACTGATTACCTCTTCTTTAGAGCTTCCCTTGTATATATGAGTTTCATTTTGACTTTGAGAGCCATATGTGCCCCCACTCACATGCTGAGGGGCTATTGGTAGCAGAGTCAGAAGAAGAGTTAGACCATGATACAGTTTTACAGATTTAGAGGAAAGATGGAAACTGTGGGTATAGTTAAGTTGGCAGGAAAAAACCTCAGAATTTTGATATCTTCTGAAGTAGACCTATTCCAAGTATACTTTACCTTTTTCTCACAAAGTAACCTGTAATATTTTGATCTCAAATTACATTTTTGCCATAATTTTCCACTATTAGAAAAGTTAAAGGCAATAGTAAAAAGAGTTGTATTTCCATCTTAAGTATTTGTTTCAATTTAAAAGTGACTTTTATATTGGAGTGTGTGAGATTGTATGAGAATATTCACAGGATTCAACCACAACTACAGCAAAGGTAGATATTTTTTAATCAAAACTGGCAATTTTTACATTATGGAGTTCTTTAAGTGATGTTTTATGAATACTAGGTAACTTTCTTACTACTTTTAAATTTAGTCCTCAGAAGTCATGGCTTAGTAAATGTTAGGTAGAAATTAATATTTACTTCTATGTTTAGAACAGACAGCACATATTAAGATAACTAAGCTGTCATCCTGAGTAGGTTAATTTACGCCTATGAACCATTCATAGTCCATTTTATTCCCTATTGGGAAATTGTTGCTAAGTAATTCTGAAACAAATCTAAATGTGTTTTCTCTTCAAGAACATCTGATCATATAATATTAACAGTGGACTGAAGCTGTAAGTCGGAGTATCTAAAAATCTACTCTAGAGTCAGACAATATGCAGTTAATTTTTTATAGACACTATTTTTTTAGAGCATTTTTAGGTTCAGAACAAAATTAAGAGGACGATACAGAGATTCCCCATATATCTCTCATCTGCACACATTCATAGCTTGTCTCATTATCAGCACCCCCCACCAGAGTAATGCATTGGTTACAATTGGTAGGTAACCAATTTTAGTTCTCTTTAGTCTGCTATTTCAGAAATACAGTATTATACATGTGGATAGCATTTGCTATTTATATATAAATTTATTATGCTGATTTTTAAAGGTCTGAACACATTCATTCTTCTTAATTGTGTTTTGGAGAATTATTTTTAAAGTAAGTTTCAGATTTTCAGTTAAGTAAAGTGCACAGTTTTGCCGAACCACAATGTTAAAACCATATCAAAGTATGCAAAATTTTATTATAGTTTGTAATTTTGATCAACTACTTAAATTCTTGGTTTTTTTTTTTTTGGTCATATGAGGGAGGTTCCAAATTCTGTTGGTGGCTTATCAGTAGATATGCAACTTCCTTTGAGATAAACTAAGGCTGTTTTTGTTTTTCCTTTTTAATTTCTGTAGAATTTGTAGTCAAGAGCCAGACTAATAAATCCTCTTTCTACCTGTACTCATTGCTTAGTAAATCCTTCATGTTTAATTCCTAGCTTTCAGGGAACAAGTATCGTTGAGGACTTAATCACGTCAATTCCCAAGGAGAATTTTTCTTTGGACTTGCCAAAGAACCTGCCACTATTTGAATACATAATTTTATCTACATTTTTTGCATGCATAGTTTTATTCCATCATTCTTTATGTATACACTAAGCAAAACATCATCTTTAATTGAACTCGTTACATTGCCAAGATAAGTCATTTCTATAGTATTTAAACCCTACTATTGTCCCGAGAAAACTATAACAAGATTTTTCAAAGATTATTACAAATTGATAATTCTTGCATTCTGCCCTGCTTAAAACAATGATTGCAAAGCTATTTTTTTTTTCTTCAGACCAGAAATTTGTGTAGTAAGCAATGCCTAATTTTATCGTCTCAAAATTTGTTTTTTTCACTTTACTTTGCAAACCAGGACCCCCCTCAGCTCCTCGGAATGCCATCTCAAATGTTAATGAAACTAGTGTCTTTCTGGAATGGATTCCTCCTGCTGACACTGGTGGAAGGAAAGATGTGTCATATTATATTGCATGCAAGAAGTGCAACTCCCATGCAGGTGTGTGTGACGAGTGTGGCGGTCATGTCAGGTACCTCCCCCAGCAAATCGGCCTGAAAAACACCTCTGTCATGGTGGTGGATCTGCTCGCTCACACAAACTATACCTTTGAGATTGAGGCAGTGAATGGAGTGTCCGACTTGAGCCCAGGAGCCCGGCAGTATGTGTCTGTAAATGTAACCACAAATCAAGCAGGTAAGTGTGATGTCCAACCAAATCATGTACCTTAGGACAAGCTCTGTCAGTTATCTCCCCAGCTCAGCGCTAAGTGGCCTGAGACGTGAAAAAGAACTTCCCATTATCCAGAGGGTTAGGACTTAGAGTAGAATGAATACACCTTGAGAATTTTTTTTTTTTAAGTTTTAGGCTAATAAAAGCTAAAGTTTCATAGCAGACACATCTATGGACAGAAAACAAAAGATAGATTTTAGTTGAATTTTTTCATTAAAAAATATATATTTATGGCTCAAATCCATTTGTGAAAAATATTTTATCTCATAATTTTGAACAGTGCAATTATTATAGCTCAGATCTACATTTTTGTTTTATTCACTTCAAGTTTTTTCTTTAATTCATTAAGGTAGCATGTAATCAGGCAGGTTTATTAGTTTGGCACCACATCTGAATTTTCTTTGCATATTAAAATAAGGTTTTCTTATTATTTCTATTATTATTATTATTATAAATGCATAAAACAACTTTTCTTTGATAAATCCATTTATCAAAATTGCAATAACTGTGAGCTGTTGTACAACAACCATACATATGAAAATATATCTGCATTCCATATGAAGAACTTGGAAATATTAAGGAGTAGGGAAAATAGTGCTGTTTGAATGATTAATTCCCCTAAAATTTCCCCTCAAATACTTAATTTTAAGTAAATCAATATAGAGCAGTTCTTCTCTGGTAAACTAAAAATCAAGCTATGGCTTGATTAATAACTCATCCTATTATGTGGCAAGAACCATTCAAAGCCTATGAGTAGCTTATCACTGGTTTTTGTCAATAACAGGTGCCTGTGTAGGAAGGGGCTTTACATGTAATGCTCTTTCTCTTCCTTGGCCTCAGCTCTTAGTTCATGGGAATAAATTGGTCTCCTCTTAAGTACTTCAGGTGGACTTTGCTTGGTGAGGACTTCCTTGCCAGTAGAGCTCACAGTGTGGTAGGATGTGTTTGACTGAATTAGGTCAGACTTAATTCCTGTAATGTTAGTATAAGTTTGTAGGTAGTGGAATGATCTGATTGACAAGAAAATGTTTGTTTATAATCAAGTTTTGGTCAAAATAATTTGAATTATTAGATGTGTCAGGTAAATGAAGTGGTTATCTCTTGAGAATAAGAAAAACATGTGTCATTGGGTTCATAGTTGTTTTTGACTGATAAAACTGAGAGAAACATTCAAAAGTAACCCAGAGGATACAAAGATATTTGAATTATTCACTGAGCATCATTCTAAGCACTCATGTTCTCATCCATGTGGAATGTATCCATAGCATGTTTTTTATTCCATGACAAAAAAAAAAAGCACTGTACACCAATATGCCACTTTCCTCAGTAATTTTTTTATATTTTACTCCATTTTGTCCTTAACCTAAGGTTGAACTAATAAAAGTGCTAAGAAGAGGTAGACAAAATTAGAGAAAATTAGGTTTTCCTTCAGTATAGACTCAGCTTAATGTACTAGAGTACATTAATTTTTCATCACAGTTTCTAGATGCCACAAGTGCTCTGTGAATGTGAACTGTCTTCTCACATCAGAAAAATACTGGGATTAAACTTTTGCTTTCAGCCTTCATATGCAATATCTTTCAAGCTTACTTGGTTCTACATGTGAATCTTCCATTAACATACTGAGAGCATACTGAACAATCATTAAGAATTGTAGTCCCCTGGTAGCATATTATTTAAGCTTGTATAATCTTCTTTGAATGATGTTTATCTGATGAACTAGATAACTGTTTTTTAAATGAAATTATTAATAAATATTTGCTCCAGGTGTTTTTTACTTACTGGCCTTTTAGGACTGCACGGTATGCTTTTTGATCTACAAATACTTTAAATATCAAGAAAGAGTATTTTTTATCTGACTATTCAAGGCATGGCTATCATATAAAACAAACATTTGTATTCAGAGCAGACACTTTGTTGACTTTTGATTTGGTGTTTTCCCCCAAGTTTTCAGAGTGTACATACTGTAAAATCCTTACAAACCTACCAAAAAATAAAAAATAAAAACAACATAGAGATTTTCTCAGTGTCTGACATTTCAGACCAACTAAATAACAATTTCACAAAAATTATTGATTTCAAGTAACTCTTAGATTTAATGCCACGGTGCTGGACATTTATCAAGTACCAACATTATAGAAAGTGGGTTACAGTAGTTGGTTTTAATGTCTGAATATTTTCTCAGCCTTAAATTACAGAAAGTTATCTGTACCATAAGTGGTTTTTATACAAAACTTCTTTTAACAGATTTCAACTTTAGTTTCAATCTCTATGGAGTGTTTTTTGAGAAATGGATTTATTTCTTAATCTGTTTCAAATTTATAATTTGTTCTGTCATTTTCTGATTGATTTATATTAGTGACATCAATGTGATATATGAGCAGCCCAGATTCAAAATTATGTTCAACTCATACAAGAAAAAAAATAGTAATTTTTTCAAGATAAGAATCATATGTTAATCTAGAAACTGAAATTGATTAGGTAACCCTGGCTCATCAGTCTATAAAAAGAAATAATGATTTTATGCTGAGGATAGTGATTAAATGATTAATTTATGGGTGTTTACACAGCATTTAAGACATTTTTCCAGCTATTAAATCATTGTGGAGTCTAGCATTTTGCTTTTGTGAGAAGTCATCTGAATTCAAATGATACTTTTTTGCATGTAAATTAATAGTCAAGTCAAAAGATGAAGTTTTAAGGACAGCTAAATACTACAATTAGTTGGACTTTATGGGATGGGCCTTGTAGAATTCAACAAATAGTACTGAGATTGACAAAGAATTGCAAAGTTGTTGTAGGAATTATCATGGTCAAGAAATATAAACACACATGAAGTGGGAAGACTTGAGGGTGGGAAAAGTAATTTACAAAAAGGTAAAGGAATATTGTGTGTGAGAAGGGGAAATGATAGGAAAAAATTTGAATACATAAATTATATAAAGAACATTAACGGTCAAATTGCAAAGTGGATAAAATCATAGATAATACAAACCATGCTTTATTAAGCTCAAACTTAGAAAAAGAATAAACTTCATGGAGCTCCTCAAGTTTTCTAGTGATTTGGAAAAATTGATGTATAAAATTTTTTTTTACAGAAAATGCATTTAGATTATTTACATAACAACGCTTCTATTGTTCATTCCTATTGTATTATCATTTATTTTGTCTTACTAGTTAGGTCATCAAAAATATAACTGCTAGATAGATGGATAGGTAGATGGAGAGTGATATGTCAACATAGTATCAAAATTAAAAATCCCATTGAAAACAGTTATGTTGAAAGTTTCACTATCAGCTCACAAAAGAGTGTGCATTTATCATATTCCTCTATAAACTTATTTTTTAGGGTTTTACTTTAAAATAATTTTGCACTGGGCATACTTTATAAAAAACTAAATCATGATACTTTTAATATATACAAATGTATATTTTATCCTCAGAACAAAAAGCTCATCCCAACTAAAAAACCAAAAGTATTCATACCTTAATAAGCCCAGGTACAGAATCTTAATTCTGAACTAAAATAGATCAAATTTTAATTGTTTTAAATTTAATTGTCTTCGACTTTTTCATCGGAGGGCTAGATTAACATGATATGAGTTACAAATTGTAACAAACATTTTGGAGGGAATGTCCCAACCTATCCCAGACTATCAGAAATATCACTAAGAAAGGTGATTCCTTTATTTTGAAAGGTTTTATTTCTTGATTCTTCCAAAGGTATCTGGGGGCATGGTAATTCCATTTCATCAGTTACTTTCAGTTTGATGCAGTTCCCATAGTTGTTCAGAATGGTGTCTTACAGTATGTGGCGATGCCCGGGGTTGAAACTAAATTATGCAGTAGAGTCGGAAATTTAAGAGAATGCTGATGGTAAAAGCACACAAGTGGTTCTGAGAAGAGGGAAACAAATAGTTTTTGTTGATCTCTGTTTATTGAGATGTTGAAAAATAAGTCCATTGTCACTTGCTTGATCATTACTATAATTCTGAGAGTCTTTTTTGACTTTCTTCTGTGGAGAGAGCTTACTGGCTATCTTTGTAATCAGTTCAGTTCAGTTGAGTCACTCAGTCGTGTCCGACTCTTTGCGACCCAATGAATCACAGCATGCCAGGTCTCCCTGTTCATCACCAACTCCCAGAGTTCACTCAAACTCACGTCCATCGAGTCAGTGATGCCATCCAACCATCTCATCCTCTGTCATCCCCTTCTCCTCCTGCCCCCAATCCCTCCCAGCATCAGAGACTTTTCCAATGAGTCAACTCTTTGCATGAGGTGGCCAAAGTACTGGAGTTTCAGCTTTTAGCATCAGGCCTTCCAAAGAACACCAGGACTGATCTCTTTTAAAATGGACTGTTTGGATCTCCTTGCAGTCCAAGGGACTCTGAAGAGTCTTCTCCAGCACCACAGTTCAAAAACATCAATTCTTCGGCGCTCAGCTTTCTTCACAGTCCAACTCACACATCCATACATGACTACTGGAAAAACCATAGCCTTGACTAGATGGACCTTTGTTGGCAAAGTAATGTCTCTGCTTTTCAATATGCTATCTAGGTTGGTCATAACTTTCCTTCCAAGGAGTAGTGTCTTTTAATTTCATGGCTTCAATCACCATCTGCAGTGATTTTGGAGCCCCCAAAAATAAAGTCTGACATTGTTTCCACTGTTTCCCCTTCTATTTCCCATGAAGTGATGGGGCCAGATGCCATGATCTTCGTTTTCTGAATGTTGAGCTTTAAGCCAACTGTTTTACTCTCCTCTTTCACTTTCATCAAGAGGCTTTTTAGTTTCTCTTCACTCTCTGCCATAAGGGTGGTGTCATCTGCATATCTGAGGTTGGTGATATTTCTCCTAGCAATCTTGATTCCAGCTTGTGCTTCTTCCAGCCCAGCGTTTCTCGTGATGTACTCTGCATAGAAGTTAAATAAGCAGGGTGACAATATACAGCCTTGACGTACTCCTTTTCCTATTTGGAGCCAGTCTGTTGTTCCATGTCCAGTTCTAACTGTTGCTTCCTGACCTGCATATAGATTTCTCAAGAGGCAGGTCAGGTGGTCTGGTATTCCCATCTCTTTCAGAATTTTCCACAGTTTGTTGTGATCCACACAGTCAAAGGCTTTGGCATAGTCAATAAAGCATAAATAGATGTTTTTCTGGAACTCTCTTGCTTTTTCCATGATCCAGCGGATGTTGGCAATTTGATCTCCGGTTCCTCTGCCTTTTCTCAAACCAGCTTGAACATCAGGAAGTTCATGGTTCATGTATTACTGAATCCTGGCTTGGAGAATTTTGAGCACTAATTTACTAGCTTGTGAGATGAGTGCAATTGTTTGTCTTCTATATAGACTAAACAAGATAATTTAAATTTGCATGTAGGTAATACTCAATTTTCGTACTTTATATATTTTTTATGGTGGCACTAACTGCTGTATTCCCCCACAGATCCACTAGGTGTGTGTGTTTACTCTTTTGGTGGGAGGAAGGGTAAAAAGAGGAAGCTCTATGTTTTAGTTTAGTTTGGTCATTACTGTAGTTTCACAGCTTTTACTGCATGGGGCTCAGAGACAAAGAAATTGTTTATAGTTGAAGAGAAATCTTCCAAGTATACACCTATGACTGGTGAAATAAAGAATTGAATGGAGGCATCAATGTGCCAGTTGTAATGTGGGCTCAGGACAAAATCTCATTCATCACATTACCATCATAGCCTCCACTCATCATGGTTTCTTAGGGGTATTTTGGATCCACAGAGATTAGTGTTAGCTCTATAATCTGTTAAATGTATATTCTATATCCTAGTTTCTAAATCTAAATTTATATCTTGAAATCTAAAATTTGCAATCCAGGTGGTAACCGCCCCCCCCCCACTTATCTAGAAATGCCCAGAGATTTCTCTAAGATAAGCTGAAAAGGAAATGTACAATATTAATATATGTTACTATTGTACAGTCCTCCATAAGGACAGTCAATTTTCTCTTTATTTAATAAGGTAAATGAACTTCCTCAGGTCTGGGTGTTGGGTGAGACACCATGACTAACTAGGTCACTGAATTTTGATTTGTATTTCTTAGACCTTGATATCAGTAGTGGTATAGATGAGAGGGTCCATTATTTCAGTTGCTTAATGCCTTGGTGCTAGACTTTTTACCATTCACATTTTCGCCTATTATGAAATTCATGTCCACTTTCTTTCTAGTGGTAAAGTGCTACCAGTTGGTCTCTGCCATATCTGATCCCTAAGAAATTAAGAAATCATTTCACTTCATCATCAACCTCTGTGTTCTCATGAAAAGAGAAATTTTAGCGATTTTGGTTATAAAAGTGGCACTGTTTTCATCAATTTATTTCTTATAATTACAGTGAAAAACATGTCTTCTGAGTCCTTTCTGAAGTTGTAATTATTGGATAGTTTCATGGGTCTTGGCAAATAAATATATTTCAGTGTTCCTATTTTAGTAGGGCATTTAATTCCTTCTTCATTAAAACAAGGAATTCCTAGTATCTGAACTATAAAAACATAGTTCACCTTTCCAATCCAGATCTTGGTCAACTAATTGAACAAGCATTTAGCATTTGTGCTAGCTAGCTACCTAGAGAAGCACATTGGATCTCTAATCATGCATTTATACCAGCTTGAATTAAATTGTTTCTCACTATTCTGTAAGAAACACATAAAATCCGTTTTCACACACATAATCCATATGCTTCTGCATATTTAAGTTATAGAGTTTTGTGAGACATATTCAGGAAGTTTTTTTCCCCAGCATTGACTGCATAATTGACTCCCAAGAGGATGTTGGGATCTTGAGTTCAGATGGAGTAAATATGTTTGAGCAAAAAGACAAATACTTCCTTTTATCACTTAATGATCTTAGATAAGGTATTGAAGACATCAAGGAATAGCTTCCTCAGCCAGGTGTGGAAGAACTTAATGGTAGTAAGAGAGACTCAGTAAGTTTTAGAAGCTGAGAATATTTTCAGTCATCTGTTTTCTCCCCCATATCCACAGTCCAATGCTCAGGATTTCATGTTTTCCAATCAGTGGCTTCATTTTCTCATAAGGCAAGGCAATAAATCCATAATTTTAGCAGTTCAGGAATTCTGTGGTCTAAGACTTGGTTTTTGTTGCACAGTTCTGTCATCCTAAGAGGACATGAGATATTTATAGCATGAAGACTCTGATCATCTCAATATGAATTGAACAGAGAAATTTAAACTTTGAGACACTAATTTTACCTTTTTAAATTCTGCAGTGCAACCAAACTCATCCTGTCCCACCTATATTTCTTGTTTTTTCTCATGATTTTATAGTACTGAGTGAAACTGAAAGTTGCTCCGTTGCATCCAGCTCTTTGCAACCCTATAGACTATAGCTCACAAGGCTCCTCTATCTATGGAATTCTCCAGGCAAAAAAATGGCATGGATTGCCATAACCTTCTCTAGGGCATTTTCCTGACCCAGGGGGGATCCCAGGTCTCTCTCGTTGCAGGCAGATTCTTTACCTACTGAGCCACCATGGGCAAGACTAAAGCAGATGAAATTTGGTCACCAAAAATATCTTCAAGAATCCCTTTATTTGCAGTGATCAGAGGTGGTAAGACACAGCCACTATATATCTGCTGCTGTTAGATTAAAACTAGCAACATCCTTTAAAAACTACATAGGTTCTTGCTACACTGAAATTTAACCAGTCAAATCACAGGTCCAAACTCCCATTCTTTTAAAAGACTTTTGCCTGCAACACTTCTCTTTTGGGAACGTTTTTTAGGTTTTAATGTCAATTTTCTTAGTTGTAAACAAAATTTACTCTAAGTGGTTTAAACAGAAGAAGCCTGCAATAAAGGGTATTAAGTGGCTTATACAATCATTGAGAAAAATAGTTTCAAAGATAAGGGCTAAGTTTCAGGAGAAATGCCCAGTACTCTACCACAGATCTGGCTTAATGAAGCAAAACATGGCTACTGCAGCTGTCAAGCAATAAATGACAGGCACTTAACCTTATTGCAATTGTTGTTGCCATTAGTAGCATACTACTTCAGAATCTCAAGCTTGAAACTGCTGAAAAATCTTCAGATTTGCCACCATATTAAAACTATGATATCCATGAATTTGTTCAATTTGAATTAAAATTTCTGCCTGTAGTTAACCCAGTTACCTCCATTATTCTGAAGAAATATGTTTTTTCAAGTAAGATTTGTCCATCCTATCTTTCTCTCTCACTTCCTCTTCCATTCCTGCCTCCTGCTCTTTCTTCTTTCCCCCTCCATCCTTCCTTTCTTCACTCTTTCCTTCCATTGTTCTTTCTTTCCTTTGTTCTGTATTTTCTTTTTACTTCAGATGATGAGAGTTAATGATATCTCTTAACTCAAACATGGCACATTACCATGTTTGAACTATGCAAGGTCCTCCTGTGGTTTATATATTGATATTTTTTATGTACTGCTTTTATCCTAAATCCATTTGCCATTTTCCTAAACAGTACCCTTTACATGGATTGCTTATTTCTCTGCATAAGTATTCTTATTAAAAATTTATTTAGTATTGTATGCATAGGTTTTTAATTTCACGTAAATATTATATTATATATTAGTCACTCAGTCGTGTCCGACTTTTTGCGACCTCATGGACTGTAGCCCGCCGGCTCCTCTGTCCATGGGATTCTCTAGGCAAAAATACTGGAGTGGGTTGCCATTTCCTCCTCCAGGGAATTTCATGTAATAGTTATATTAAATGTCTCATTCTGACAACTAATTTTTTTCACCATAATAAAAATGTTTTCTAGATCCACTTAATGTTGTTTTTGCCATCCAGTGAGCTTTCATACATCCACTGCACTTTACATACCAGTTCACCAGGGACAGAGACCCAGATCCTCTGACTACCCAATTTGTGAGCATTCTGTATGCAATTTAAAGCCTTAATATAGTGATTTTCACTCAGTTAATATCTATAAAACAGAGTAATGCTTAGTACATAATAGTGAGTGAAGTCGCTCAGTCGTGTCTGACTCTTTGCGACCCCATGGACTGTAGCCTATCAGGCTCCTCCATCCATGGGATTTTCCAGGCAAGAGTGCTGAAGTGGATTGCCATTTCCTTCTCTAGGAGATCTTCCCGACCCAGGAATTGAACCCAGGTCTCCCGCATTGCAGGCAGACATTGATAAATGTTACTATAGTAGTTTATATAAAACTTTTCAACAGTGTGAGTTCATGGAAAAGTTTCTCAGGTGATGCTAGTGGTGAAGAACCCACCTGTCAATACAGAAGACATAAAAGACATGGGTTTGATCCTTGGGTCAAGAAGATCCCCTGGGGGAGGGCATTTCAGCCCACTCCAGTGTTCTTACCTGGAGGATCCCATGGACAGAAAAGCCTGGCGGGCTACAGTCTATAGGGTCACAAAGAGTCGAACACAACTGAAGTGACTTAACATGTACACACAAATGAGATAAATAAGCCTTTACAGGTGTCTCAGTAGTAAAGAATCCATCTGCCAGTGCAGGAGAAGCAGGAGACGCAGATTCTATCTCTGGGTTGGGAAGATCCCCTAGAGAAGGAAATAACAACCCACTCAAGTATTCTTGGGGCTCAAGTATTCTTTGGGGCTTCCCCGGTGGCTCAGATGGTAAAGCGTCTGTCTGCAATGCAGGAGACCCGTGTTCGATCCCTGGGTTGGAAAGATCCCCTGGAGAAGGCGATGGCATCCCACTCCAGTACTCTTGCCTGGAAAATCCCATGGACGGAAAAGCCTGGAAGGCTACAGTCCATGGGGTCGCGAGAGTCGGACACGACTGAGCGACCTCACTTTCACTTTTCACTTTCTTTCAAGTATTCTTACCTGGAAAATTCCATGGACAGTGGAGCCTGGCAGGCTGCAGTTGATGGGGTCACAAAGAGTTGGACACAACTTAGCGCCTGAATACACACATGAGATAAATAGGTTTTAGACTTTATGAGTATTGTATAGACAAACTCACTGGTGAAGTAAAATGGAAGAGAAAAATAAAGTGAAAAATAACATAGAATCAGTGATGCCTCAGGTAACAACAACCAAAAAAACCTACTTCAAGCTTATAGGAATAAATAATGAAATTTATTTTTTCCAATGATGACTCTCTCTTCAATGATTTCTTAAAATACTGAGTTTTATATTAGCATTGAAATTTTTCAAATTCAGTAAAATACCTAGAACAATTAACATAAGGAAATAAGCAGAGAAACAGCATCAAAGTAAGAGCAATACTTTGCATATAGGAAACAGTCACATGATTTTTGTTTTTATCAAAATGTATTTGGACAAAGACACAATTTTTAGCTACATTATTTCTATTAAAAGATAAATATTGATTTGTCAGTTCTTGAAGTTTCTAATGAAGACTATCTAGAGACAAAAAAATAATGTTTTCTGTAATTACATATCATGAATATCTCTTCATTGGTGTCATATTGATCTTCTGTGACCAGGTTAATGTACTCATTATGGCTACCAACAAAAATCCTTTAATTTTACTGACTGCAACTGCCCATTTGCATTGAAACTTGGCTTAAGTGAGGCACACATTCTGAGCTTTTCCTATGCTTATTTCTGCTTGGAAAACACAGTTCAAAGATGAGACACTAATGTAATGAATTTGTCCATATTTCATTTCTGGTTTATTTAATAAGGATTAGCAGATGGGGGTGGAATATTTTTAGAAATCATCAAAATACTTCTTTTGGTTCACTGGCAAGAATCTTTCTAGAGACTCCTCTGGTTTCTAAAAAGACACTTCAGGGACTTCTGTTCCCTCTCTTTCTCTCTTTGATCTACTGTGGTAACAATGACAAAGATGATCGATGATGGCTAGCATGTTTCAGCGCTTACAGTGTGCATATTGCTATGCAAAGAACTTTATTTGCTTTTTCTTATTTAATTCTAGCAATATCTTCATGACATAATATTATTATTATTCCCATTTTTAGGATGAAGAAACTGAAGTTTAAAAATGTGAAGTGATTTGCCCAAGGTCACAAATCTAGTAAGTGAGGGAATAGGAATCTAAACCAGGAAATTCTTACTCTAGAGCTAGTGTGCTTAAATCACTAGTCAGTCTTGCTATTTCCTCTGCTCGAAGCCTGTTTCTTATTAGTCATCATTGTCCTAGATAGCTCAGTCTTCAGATCTGCTTAAATCACTGTTTCCTTAAGAAAAGTTTTCCCTGCTCTACAGTTTGGGCTTTCCTCTCTAATGTAACCTGGAGTACACGCAATATAAGTATGTGCTTTCTTATCTATTTTCTGGAATCTCCCCCTGGGAATCATAATAGTGCCTAGAACCTGTGTTTCTTAAGATATTTTTTAGAAAAATGAGTTGAATTGTTTATTATTTTAATTAATGTTGTAATTTCAGTTATTGGTATGATGTGTAATATGTTTAAATTCTTTTTGGAATTCTTCAAATGCCAAAATTTTTGCTTTCTTATTTATGTTGGATGCATCTCCCCATCCCATCTCTTTTAAATTAAGGACCCAGACACAGAGTCCTGATTGTAATACGCAGGTTTAGGTGTTCCAAAACTCTGAAATAAGACATTTTTATGTAAAGTCTACTGCCTAGCTGACTTTCCTACTTTCTTAATCTCTCTTTCTTTAGACACTCTATAATCTTGACAAAAAGATTCACTGTGAATGGCTGAACTCATTCCAGAGAGAAATTTTGTATAATGAATACTATGCTGCTTAAGAGCAATGCATAGTCTTTTCAATCTATAGTGTATTTATGGACTCATGGACTGCACAGCCTGGATTTTTGATTCAGTGTATCCAAGGGAGGGTCCAAAAATATGCATTTTTTAACACACACACACATCCTGCTGCAGGGTGTTCAGCCCACATTTGAGAAAAATTACGCTTGCAGGAGGTTGATATTTGTTTCATGTTCCTCCTCTCTAGTGAGATGGTAACACCTTTTAATCTGAATTCCTTGATGTCGCTTTTCTAAAAAGCTCTTTAGAAAATACCTGCTGACATTCTATATATACACCAGCAATGATTTTGTTAATACTATTCTCTTTCTCACTAATGTAGGTACCCTATTCTGCTTACTATTCACTTGGAAGCTTTTAAACTAGCTTTGTGTAATTCTTATTGTAAACTCACTCCCTGTTTAGCAGAATAGTGCTCAAAAATCCATTTCCAATGTGAACTATCAAATATTCTCATGGTTGAGTACAGAATTGTAGCAACTCAGCATTTGAAATGTTCACTGATTCATCCCATTGGCATGTATGCTAAGAACTTATTTGCATAAACATGGATATTATAAATTAATATGGATAACATATCAGTTTGTTTTAAACCTCTCTGAAGTGCTCTTGCTCTCAAGAGTAAGAGCTCCTGCTTCCTTGTGAACAAAGTTGTGAAAGCATTGACAGTGATCTGATGTAGCATAAGCATGAAGACACAGATATGAAATCATGTTTAAGTCAAGCATATGCATGAGTCCTCTATTAGGTTCTAAATGAAGTTTACTTAGAATACTAAAACTTTTTTTGCACAGAGTGCTGAAATGACTTGTTCATGTGATTTTTCTGAAATTGACTGCCATTCATTCAAACATTATTTATTCAACACCCTCTGCATTAATTATACTTTATTGAGCATTCTGAAAGATATAAAAGCAGTTTAAAAAGTCCATCCTACTCCAACCCTAGAAGTGTATTTTTCCTCAGAAGAAGTAAAGAATTGAAGAATAAAGTCTAATAAAATAAAACAAGAGAATTAATGATCACTTGGCTATTAAGCTCAGCAGCAATAGCATCAAATATGAATTGACTTATTGACTTCACATTTTTCTCTGTATTTTGCTTCCTTTATCTCATATACGTATCTATAGAGGCATTTATTCAAATCCACTTAGTATATATAGTTGCATTTATTTGAAAAAAAAGATACACTATTTTGTAACTGCCCTTATATCTATTTTAATAGACATGCCTAGTTTGGTGAACATAATGCCAGCATAATCAATCTGTGTTGATAATGACCTATTATTGAATGATATAGTAACACAAAATGAACTGAGAAAAAAGTATCTTAAGATTTTTGACTATTGGGAGTATTTTAATTTACTCTGTTACATCTAATTTTATTAATATTTGACAGTCCATTTAATGCTTTATTGGAATTCAGTCAGAGCAAATTACTGATTTTGTAGCTTGGCACAAAGACACCAATATCTTCTTTGTCAAAACAAGCATCAAGCTTGAGGAATTTATTTGAAGATGTGAAATATTTTCCATTAAAATTACTTTGAGTGCTGGCTTTTGATCTCACTTTTTATAAATTTCTTCCATTAGTAAGAAAAGAGAGGCTAGTTTGTTGAATTTTCAAGCCTGAAAGGCCTGAGGATATGACCTGTACTGCAAACCGATGCTTAAACTGCATCTCAAGCAATGATTTCCCTTAGGCTTGTGGTATGAACCAAAAACAAATACAATATTATTCCAACCAACGTATCTCTCTGCTTTTATTATATCTATGTATTTAAAGTATATGAATTTAGAGGATGTCTTTCTATTTTTTTAAACAATCATTATTTTTCCCTAATGAAGTAGCAAATGACATTTAAAGGTGAAAAAATTCATTATTTTATAAATTACTAAAGTTTCAGGCTATAACTTCTGTCATCAGCCATCTGCCCATATTAATAAGACCTCACTTGTTATTGCTTATGCTTAATTAACCCTTTATATGGTGAGATATAGAAAGATATAGTTGTCTTTCAGACGAGTCCTTGGTAGACAGTAAATCAGTAGTGTTTTAAAGTTATTACTGGTAGTAATGGACATGGTGGTAGTAGTTTAGTGGTATACAGTATTCCCCCCTTACCTGCAGAGAATGCATTCCACAACCCCCAGCAGATACCTAAACCCTTGGATAGTATGGAGCCCTGTACAGATATACTGTGTTTTTCCTATATGTACATGTCTATGATAAAATTTAATTCATAAATTAGGCACAGTAAGAGATTAATGGCAATAACTCTTAATAATAGAACAGTTATAACAAAATACTATGTTATATCAATATAAACTCTCTCTTAAAATATCTTATTGTACTGTACAAATCTTTCATTCTTTGTGGTGATATGAGATGATAAAATGCCTTTTGATGAGATAAAATGAATGACCTAGGCATTGTGATGTGGCATTAGGCTGCTATTAACCTTCTGATGACCTAGCCGAAGGAAGATCATCTGCCTTAGGTAGTCCTGGATCATATAGCATTAAAGATGTGGATTTCTGGATGTCAAGAGCAGAGGATGTCAATGGTTAGAAATCCTAGGTGGGATGGAGCAGGTCGGTGCAAGATTTTATTAATATCACACTACTCGGAACAGTGGGAAATTAAAAATTTATGAAATGTTAATTTCTGGAATTTTCCATTTAATGTCTTTGAACTGATGTTGACTAGGGGTGTCTGAAACCATGAAAAGTGAAAATGTAGGAAAGGTTGTGGGGTGGGTACTACTCTATTTTTGTTTTGGTTAACTTTACACTATTAAATTTTATATATAAGGATAAAGGGCTTCCTTGGAGTGAAGATAACGGATTCAAAGAGTAAATGAATAATTTTAAACATTTTCCAATAAGATGTTAATATTGATACTTTTCCTGCATGCTCAGTCATGTCCAATTGGTACACTTAGAGGGAGCTAAACAGTCAGTTTTAAACGGGATTTAAGTTTATTTTTCCATGGATTTAGACTGGAAATATTAGTGACTTGCCTCCTGAAACTATGAAATCACACACTTATATAATTGGTAGGTATCATGTAGTTTATATTTTTTTCCTCTACTTTCTAAAGCACTATCATTATTTCTAGTACTACCATTACTTTTCCTTTACAGAAAAAAAAAAATCTAACACTGTATGTCACTATGCTGCTTTTGGTGAAGATAGTATTCATAAGCTTGGTTATTACAAGATAGCAAAGAAAATAAATGTTATATTAAGCATTTAGAAAATCCCTTGCAGGCTTCTTTAGTTACCTCCACATAAGATGAGGTTATTCAGCTCAACACTGTATGAACTTTGAAAAGGACTAACCATACTATCTTGAAAAAAAAAACAAAAACTGTTCTTTTGTTAGAAAGTCACGTCAGTGATGCAACTAGACTCTAGTTTAACAAGCATGCTTTCCCTTAATTTTATTATTTGGTTTTGTTTTAGTAATATCAATAGTTTTTTTTATATTTAATCAGAATTTATTTAATTTTTTTAATTTTAAATTATTATTTTTTCTTTCTTTCTTTATTATTATTATTTTATTTTACTTTACAATATTGTATTGGTTTTTCCACACATCAACATGAATCCGCCACGGGTGTACGCTTGTTCCCAATCCCGAACCCCCTTCCCCCCTACCCCCGCCACACCATCCCTCTGAATCATCCCAGTGCACCAGCCAAAAGCATCCTGCACCCTGCATCGAACCTAGACTGGTGATTTGTTTCTTATGTGATATTATACATGTTTCAATACCATTCTCCCAAATCATCCCACCCTCTCCCTCTCCCTCAGAGTCCAAAAGTCCGTTCTATACATCTGTGTCTCTTTTGCTGTCTCGCATACAGGGTTATCCTTACCATCTTTCTAAATTCCATATATATGCATTAGTAAACTGTATTGGTGTTTTTCTTTCTGGCTTACTTCACTCTGTGTAATCGGCTCCAGTTTCATCCACCTCATTAGAATTGATTCAAATGTATTCTTTTTAATGGCTAATACTCCATTGTGTATATGTACCACAGTTTTCTTATCCATTCATCTGCTGATGGACATCTAGGTTGCTTCCATGTCCTGGCTATTATAAACAGTGCTGCGATGAACATTGGGGTACACGTGTCTCTTTCAATTCTGATTTCCTCGGTGTGTATGCCCAGCAGTGGGATTGCTGGGTCATAAGGCAGTTCTATTTCCAGTTTTTTAAGGAATCTCCACACTGTTCTCCATAGTGGCTGTACTAGTTTGCACTCCCACCAACAGTGTAAGAGGGTTCCCTTTTCTCCACACCCTCTCCAGCATTTATTGCTTATAGACTTTTGGATCACAGCCATTCTGACTGGCGTGAAATGGTACCTCATCGTGGTTTTGATTTGCATTTCTCTGATAATGAGTGATGTTGAGCATCTCTTCATGTGTTTGTTAGCCATCTGTATGTCTTCTTTGGAGAAATGTCTATTTAGTTCTTTGGCTGTTTTTTTTTTTTTTTTGATTGGGCCGTTTATTTTTCTGGAGTTGAGCTGCATAAGTTGCTTGTATATTTTTGAGATTAGTTGTTTGTCAGTTGCTTCATTTGCTATTATTTTCTCCCATTCTGAAGGCTGTCTTTTCACCTTGCTTATAGTTTCCTTTGTTGTGCAAAAGCTTTTAAGTTTAATTAGATCCAATTTGTTTATTTTTGCTTTTATTTCCAATATTCTGGGAGGTGGGTCATAGAGGATCCTTCTGTGAGTTATGTCAGAGAGTGTTTTGCCTATGTTCTCTAGGAGTTTTATAGTTTCTGGTCTTACGTTTAGATCTTTAATCCATTTTGAGTTTATTTTTGTGTATGATGTTAGAAAGTAATCTAGTTTCAGAAGTTTTGGCCACAGCAATCAGAGCAGAAAAAGAAATAAAAGGAATCCAAATTGGAAAACAAGAAGTAAAACTCTCACTGTTTGCAGATGACATGATCCTCTACATAGAAAACCCTAAAGACTCTACCAGAAAAGTACTAGAGCTAAACAATGAATATAGTACAGTTGCAGGATATAAAATCAACACACAGAAATCCCTTGCATTCCTTTTCACTAATGATGAGAAAATAGAAAAAGAAATTAAGGAAACGATCCATTCACCATTGCAACAAAAATAATAAAATACTTAGGAATATATCTACCTAAAGAAACTAAAGACCTAGTTATAGAAAACTATAAAATACTGGTGAAAGAAATCAAAGAGGACACTAATAGATGGAGAAATATACCATGTTCATGGATCAGAAGAATCAATATAGTGAAAATGAGTATACTACCCAAAGCAATCTACAGATTCAATGCAATCCCTATCAAGCTACCAGCGGTATTTTTCACAGAGCTAGAACAAATAATTTCACAGTTTGTATGGAAATACAAAAAACCTCGAATAGCCAAAGCAGTCTTGAGAAAGAAGAATGGAACTGGAGGAATCAACCTGCCTGACTTCAGGCTCTACTACAAAGCCACAGTCATCAAGACAGTATGGTACTGGCACAAAGACAGAAATATAGATCAATGGAACAAAATAGAAAACCCAGAGATAAATCCACACACCTATGGACACCTTATCTTCGACAAAGGAGGCAAGAATATACAATGGATTAAAGACAATCTCTTTAACAAGTGGTGCTGGGAAGAAAGGTCAACCACTTGTAAAAGAATGAAACTATTTTAAATTCTTAATTGAATATTCCTTAAACTTACTTTAAATATACTGACAATAATGATAATGATGGTTATAGCAAAAACACATATCACTAGGTGCCAAGTTCTAGTTTTATAGAGATATGTTAACTAAATTTTCTAGCAAAATATCTAAAATATTTTTGGTAAAATTGAAGATAGAGGCAGGGTTTGCCTTTTATCCCTGAATCTGGTCCTCTTTACCAAATAGCTATTAAATAGCCTTTACATTCTTCACATTCATCCAGTCCTGACCTTTTGTATTGAAAAACTCAAGGTATTTCAGATTTTCTCTAATCCAACTATGGCTTTGGTATTTTAAATATCCTATACAAGAGTTTAATTATCCTATATATGAAATACATCATATATGTATTTTTTCTTACATAATATTTTCTAAAATACAAAAAACCAAAGGCATCACCCAGTATCTTATTTTCTTCTCACACTAGCTCATTGAACTATGTAACTTATATCCCTATTTTACACATTATTTCCTATGTTAACAGATTATGTATTTAAACTCATAGTTGTTTGGCTCTACAGCAACCAAAAGGCTGCAGATAACATAAATTCAACTAGAATGCACTTAAGCAATGCAGGGAATATATTTTTTCATTGAAAAGCACAAGTTTTAGAAACTATTTTATCATGGATCTCACTCCATGTCTCTGAGATTTTTAGAGCCTGATCCTCTTCTTGGTCTGTTTTGACTCAAAATGGAATTATCTTATGGTAGCAAAATGGCTGAAGCAATTCCAGACATTAGTTGTGTATAACACACCGTACAAGAAGGAAAGAAAATTTCTCTTCCTCAATTTATCAGCTAAAAGTCCTAGACTTCAAGTGGAAAGACAGAATGAGAGAGAGATACCACAGAATCCATCACTGTGATGAGGGGTTGGGAATAGACAGGCTGGCTCATTCCCCGTGGGCTCCCCTAAGGATGTCTTCAGGGTCCTTATCACTAACCCAGATGTAGAGTCAGTCCCATCAAAACTCTTAAGAAAACTGTAGCACAGTAAAGGGTAGATAGATGGATTTGAGGAATAAAACTTAGTTTTTTTATATACACCAGTGAAAGTGAAAGTGCAGTCACTCAGTCGTGTCCTACTCTTTGTGACGCCATGAACTGTAGCCTACCAGGCTTCTCCATCCATGGCATTCTCCAGGCAAGAATACTGGAGTGGGTTACCATTCCCTTCTCCATATACACCCATATGAACCCATAATTCAGTTATGTCCAACCCATTCCATTGCTAACACTTTGATTAAACCACTGTTATTTTAAATGATTATTATAGTCTCCTCATGAATGCCTTTGCTTACCCTTAGACTTCCCGAGTTTATTTTCTGCAAAACAGCCACAGATATCTCTGTAAAATACATCAAATGATACCAGTTCCCAGCTCAGAATTTTCTCATGACTCCTTGTATCTTTCTCAGAGTAAATGACACTGACCTGAAGGATCTATAGGATCTTTCTTTGCCTATAGGATCTTTCTTTGGCTGACCTCATCTCCCTGTACTTTCTCATTTACTCACTTTACCAGGTATGCTTGCCTCCTTGTTAATCATTGAAATTTCCATGTATGTTTACATCTCAGGACTTTTCTTCTTCCTATTACTTATACCTGGAACCATCTTCTCCAAAATTACCATATGTCTTCCTACTTTAGCATTGTTGTTGTTGTTCAATTGTTAAGTAGTGTCCAACTTTTGAAACCCCATGGACTGCATGCAGCACACCAGGCTTCTCTGTGTTTCACAATTTCCCAGAGTTTGGTCAACTCATGTCCATTGAGTTAGTGATGCTATTTAACCATCTTATCCTCTGTTGTCCCCTCCTTTTGCCTTCAGTCTTTCTCAGCATCAGCGTCTTTTCCAGTGAGTAGGCTCTTTGTATCAGGTGGCCAAGATATTGAAGCTTCAGCATCAGTCTTTCCAATGAATATTCAGGACTGATTTCCTTTAGGTTTGACTGATTTGATCTCCGTGCAGTCCAAGGGACTCTCAAGAGTTTTTATGAGCACCATAGTTCAAAAGCATCAATTCTTCAGAACTCAGCCTTACTTATGGTCCAACTCTCACATCATACATGAGTACTGAAAAAAACATAACTTTGACTCTATTACCTTTGTGGGCAAAGTGATGTCTCAGCTCTTTAATACACTGTCTAGGTTTGTCATAGCTTTTCTTCCAAGGCCTCATAAATGCCTTTTGCATAAATATCTCTTCAGAAATGTTTCCTGGCCATCCTGTTTATAAATGTGTGCTTATGCTAGTTCACATGCACCTGCACTCACACACGTCCTTCATCTTGACCTTTCTTATCCCACTTACCAGTTTTATTTATTTTTTGCACACAACATAGCTCTTTCTAACACTATGTAATTGGCTTTGTGTATCTTTTTTGTTTCACCCTGAGAATGTAAGTTCTATCAAGTGCAGGAATATTACTACTCTTTCTTGCCAAGAAATGCACGTGCATGTAGAAAGAATTTGATAATTATTTGTTGGAAGAATGAGTGAAGGAACAAATGACTGAAAATCTTTTTACAAATAGGTATTGTCTTAGAATACCTGCTTGGACTTAGAATAGGTATTCTAATAGAATACCTATTTGTACCTATTGGACTTCCCTTGTAGCTCAGTTGGTAAAGAGTCTACCTGCAATGCAGGAGACCTGGGTTCAATTCCTGAGTCAGGAATATTCCCTGAGAAGGAAATGGCAATCCACTTTACTTTTCTTCTCTGGAGAATCCCATGAACAGAGGAGCCTGTCAGGCTACAGGCTATGGGATCACGAGAGTCAGACACAATTGAGCTACTAAGCATATTGTCTTAGAAAATTCCAGACTGCTGTTTATACAGCAAAAGAGTTACATCTTTCTGATTCTCAAACCTGCATTAACAGATGTCATTTGATTAGCTTATAGCATGGAACGCCACATAGGAGACACCCCCTAGATCCCTGTTACCTTTACTTTGTTTGGGTAGCTCCTACTCAATATTTATTTCTCAGCTAAGATGACTCCTTTCAAGAAGCTGTCTTTAAATCGACAAATCTGAGATAGATGTTTCACTTCAGTGTTCTGAAACACTTATCACTCTCACGCAAGTATGCTTTCATTTCCTTTCTTATTTATTTACCTCTCTGTACTATATGCTCCTTGTTGTTGTTGTTTAGTTGCTAAGTCATGTCCAACTCTTTACGATCCCATGGACAGTACTCTGCCGGGCTTCTCTGCCATAGGATTTCCCAGGGAAGAATACTGGTGTGGGTTGCCATTTCCTTTTCCATGGGATCTTCCCTGACCTAGGGATTGATCCACCTCATTTCAGTTCAGTTCAGTCGCTCAGTTGTGTCTGACTCTTCGTGAACCCATGAATTGCAGCACGCCAGGTCCATCACCAACTCCTGGAGTTCACCCAAACTCATGTCCACTGGCTTGGTGATGCCATCTAGTCATCTCATCCTCTGTCATTCATTTCTCCTCCTGCCCCCAGTCCCTCCCAGCATCAGAGTCTTTTCCAATGAGTCAACTCTTCTAGGGCATGAGGTGGCCCAAAGTATTGGAATTTCAGCCTTAGCATCAGTCCTTCCACAGAACACCCAGGACTGATCTCCTTTAGGATGGACTTGTTGGATCTCCTTGCAGTCCAAGGGACTCTCAAGAGTCTTCTCTGACACCACAGTTTAAAAGCGATAATTCTTCGGCATTCAGCTTTCTTCAGAGTCCAACTCTCACATCCATACATGACCACTGGAAAAACCATAGCCTTGACTAGACGGACCTTTGTTGGCAAAGTAATATCTCTGCTTTTCAATATGCTGTCTAGGTTGGCCATAACTTTCCTTCCAAGAAGTAAGCATCTTTTAATTTCATGGCTGCAATCACCATCTGCAGTGATTTTGGAGCCCAGAAAAATAAAGTCTGACACTTTCCACTGTTTCCGCATCTGTTTCCCATGATCCACCTGGGAAGCCCATAAGCTCCTTGAGGGCAGAAATTATGTATGTTTATCTATGACTCAAGTCTCACTGATTAGTATACTTCTAACATACAGCAGGTACTCATAAATGATTAAATAAATAATGAAATTAATCAAAATGTTATTAATTTTCAAAAATCAGGTTATTTTTGTAAGTATTTTATTAATAGAGAACTGATCTCCTCTCAGTACTAATACCAATTCATCCTGACTCTTCAGGAGCCCCAAAACAATTTTTATTTCCAGATGAAATTACCCTAATTTTGCCAGCATTACTATTTGATCATAATCTATGTTTTAAATAATATTGCCTGTTTTTTTCCTTAAAATAAGAAAATACTTCTTCAATTGTACATTAATCCACTTGAGAATTTAATTATTTCAAAATTTGTTACATCAAAATCATTATTAGATAAAACTATCACAGCTTTTGGTTTTTCAATTCTTGTATGATTGTAAATTGTTATTTATTTAGATTAAGTTAATAGAATGTCTTAAAAGTTCCTGGTTGTCTTTTGTGTTGCCCTATCAGTTCCTGGAGGCAAATTTCACATATCTTCTCTATTTTCTTCTTCTTCTTCTTTTTTTTTTTTAATTTCTAGGCATGCTAGTCATTTTACATTGGTTCTGGATAGAAGAAAAGTTGTAGCAAAGAATCTATATGTGGAAAGACAGATGATTTTTGAGACTTAATTATTTAAAATGAACAAAATTGAACCCCAACCAATGCACATTTGCAAACCTCCTACACTGTACATTTATAATGAGTTATTACTTTATTTAGTATATGCCTGGATTTTCTTTCATATTTTTCATGATACTCTGAAACTACAATTTTTTTGGTTTTCTTAGAATAGGTGAAAGGCAGTGTGGGGTCTCTAAGTAAATTCCCATTTCATATTGTTATTATCTTAATGGATATGGAGTTTTCAGATGAAGGAAAACAAATAGAATAATGAAAAATTTGCTTAACCTTAATTGCTGAGAAAAATTTATAGATAGACTTTAAACTTCAAAATCAAGAAGCATTTTTCATTATTTGCTAAATCATCTTTAATGTTTACATTTTAAGAGTTGTGACCATTGCTTTTTATTCCATTTAGGATCTCTGTACATATCAGCAACAATATTAATACCAAAAATATTCCTGCCCCTGCCAAGAGAAATCTATTTGTGTAAAATAAAAAATGAAATGACAAAAATTCTACAAAGACTTGTATATGATTTATATTGTAGGTGACTTTTTGACAACATTTGACAAGATTTATATTTAACTGAATGGATTTAATGAGGACAGTAGAAAGTTAAATAATTGTCAAAGGCTACTTAATACTTGGAAGATTTTATGTTGCGATGTGGATGTCTGAAATCCCTATTCAGCGCTCTTCACAGTTAACCTTGTGCATTCTTTGATGTTCTTTCTTTTTAATAGTGCAAACACTGGTATAAAGAGCTTCTTATTACTTCAAAGATTCTTTATGAATAGCAGTGATATTTCTCATAACTTTTGTTATGAGAAACTCATGACTGTGACATATTCAGAAGGAAAATCCAGTTTAAGTAAAAGAGTTTTCTTCACTGGTATCATTGAAACTATGAACTTCATGCCTAACATAAGATTATGAGATAGATACCATAAAGTTTTGTCTTGTGAATGTCATTACTAAATGCCCAAGGGAAGCGTATTTTGTCCTGAATGGTCTTCCAAATAAAAAGCTGCCAGGGGTGTAGAATCCGTGAGATTCTCAACACATCCGTGAGAACACGTACATTGCAAGTGGCAGAGAGAGTTTGCTGCTGCTGCTGCTAAGTCACTTCAGTCATGTCTGACTCTGTGCGACCCCAGAGACGGCAGCCCACCAGGCTCCCCCGTCCCTGGGATTCTCCAGGCAAGAACACTGGAGTGGGTTGCCATTTCCTTCTCCAATGCATGAAAGTGAAAAGTGAAAGTGAAGTCGCTCAGTCGTGTCCAACTGTTAGCGACCCCATGGACTGCAGCCTACCAGGCTCCTCTGTCCATGGGATTTTCCAGGCAAGAGTACTGGAGTGGGGTGCCATTGCCTTCTCCAAGAGAAAGTTTATCTTCTTTTGAAAAAAAAAAAAAAGCTGTTACCAATACTGTTTAGTTTCAGTGCAAATATAAATTATATGCCTATGTTTGCATTCATAATATAACTTCTTTGTCGGGTACTAGATTAAACATTAGTAACAGCTTCAGCAATAAAAATACAAACATATCTCTGTGTACTATACACTGTTCTCCTGGGAAAATATTTAAAAATATATTATTTACTTAAAAATGATGGCTACTAAGTACAGTTTTATATTCTCAAGATTGCATTAATTATCATAAATTTTTTAGAGATGTGGCTAAAGAGTTTGTTTCCTTCTGTCTGTATGAAGACGTAGAAATTTCTGTTTAAGCTTCCAGGTCCTAGAATAAAAATAATAGCTATGATAGAATATAAAAACACTTAAAGCTCCTTCCATTAAGAGATGAAAGCTCTTTTTCCAACTGTTCAGTCTGGGTGGGCTTATGATGTTCCTTGTAATAGAATGTAAGAGAATTGAGGTGTAAATTCTTTAGCCCAGAACTCTAAAGACTGGTAGCTCCATACCCCACCTCTTGAAACCCTGAGATCATACTTTGCTGAGGAAGCCTGCTCTAGCCTTCTGGAAGATGAGAAAGCCTTGAGAGTTTGGGCTCCAGCTTTCCCATAAGAAACCCTAGACTTGAGAACGAGGATGTCTGGGACAAGCCTAGTGTCCAGACATTCTATGAGATGAATGCAGCCATGTGACTAAATCCAGACAAGACCTGCAGAAGTATCACCCAGCCAATGCCTAGACTTGTGGAAATAGTAAATAATGGTTGAGCTAAGTTGCCTAATTTGGGGGCTCTTTCCTTACAGAAACTGGAAATTAATAAAATAGCTAGCATCTGTGGTATACTTCAAAATGCCTTGAAATGCTCTGAATACATAATGAATGTCACTTCATTATCACCTTCATCATTCCTCATTTACTGAGAAAATTTTTCACATAAAAAAATTGAATCCGCTTACATAGAATTATGTGTGCTCCATCACTTCAGTTGTGTTTGACTCTTTGTAACCCTGTAGATGGTAGCCCGACAGGCTCTTCTGTCCATGGAACTCTCCGGGCAAGAATATTGGAGTTGGTTGCTGTTTACTCCTCCAGGGAATCTTCCCCATCTACCCAGTTTGGTATTCTGGCCTGGAGAATTCCATAGACTATCCATAGTGTCAGGAAGAGTTCGACATGACTGAGCAACTTTCATTTTCACTTTTCTTTCTGTCTACCTTTCTTTCCATCAACTTCATTATGCCCATGTCCATTCCTCCCGTAATAGGCATGCTCTACTTGGTTAACTGCATAATTATTCAATATCAGTTACATTCTGTCAGTTTATCTCTGTAAGCCTAGCCTGAGTTTCTTTTATTAAAATATATCTACTTGGCTTTTATCATATAGTTCCTCTATCTGACCATTGATCTTGAAAAGTCATTATTTTAACAGTTATTAAATATATTCCAGTGAGTGAAGTCACTCAGTCGTGTCTTTGCGATCCCATGGACTGTAGTCTACCAGGCTTCTCTGTCCATGGGATTTTCCAAGCAAGAGTACTGGAGTGGGTTGCCATTTCCTTCTCCAGGGGATCTTCTTGACCCAGGGATTGAACCCAGGTCTCTTGCATTGCAGGCAGACGCTTTACCCTCTGAGCCATCAGGGAAGCTCAATATATTCCAGGCACAAGGCTAAATAATTTACATTCTGTAGTCATTTAATTCTCTAAAATCCTACATGGAATCTTCATTTGAAGCTAAGAAAAATGAAGCCCATGGTGTTTAAGAGTTATTCACTACTATGGTTATTGATGAAACTCAGATTTGTATCATGTCTGGCTATCTTTATTCACATAAATTCATATTTGGAAATAAAAATGTATTATAAAAATATGCTTTAAAATTTGACTGTATAATATTAAAATTCTACATAGATAAATATAACTCTATACCCATATATACTTAATTTTGCTAAACATATTTTATCACCAGAATAAATGTACCTATCTGTAAATGTGTTATTTTAAAAATTAAAACATATTTATTCACTTTCAAGACATTAACATTACAACAAACAGTAAAACTGGAAAGGTCAAAAGACCATTATTTACGAATTTCTCAGGCTGAAGTTCAAGGTAATTCTTTACAGAGGGTAGATTATTTTAAAATAGGATTTGGTGGGGTTTTCTATTGACAATAGTAGTTCTCAATAAAAACCCCTTTTCTCTTTAGTTACCAAACAAGTAATTTATGCTGACTTGAATAGCTGAATATTTTAGAATCAGCAAATACATTCTTAGTTGATCCTTCTATTTCAAAATACTTAATTCCTTAGATTTCTTTTATAAAAGTAACACAGTCCTCAATGTTGGTTCTAATAGAGTTAGTGTTTCTTTCATCCCCATTCTAATAAAGAATAGATTGAAAATGCTTAGGCAGATAAATTTGGGGTTTTATTTTTCCTATGTTTGGAAAATTTTGTAATGGTAAATAACATTATGCTGTATATTTTCCTCTTATCCTGCATGTGAGAAGTTACAAAAAGATTTGCAGATAATCATGTCTTAGAAGTAAGCCATAAATGACTAATTAAGATCACTGACTTGATTCCCTTATTACAAGCAAAAACCTTATCTCCAGTTAGTCGTTCATACTTACATTGAGCAGTTGATGATATTTATAAGTTGATTTGTAAGTATATGAAAATACCTATAAGTATAAGAAGTATGAAAATACCCAGAAAGTAGTTATTTTTCCATGATATATCACAATTGAGGAATATTTGGAAAGTAGTTTTCTATAAATTAGTGTTAATTTTTTAATTGCTATTTTGTTTTTCCTTTGGTTTTCATTGTAGTGATGGAGTATGAAAATTGGCAAGTATAAGATCACAAAATTTGAGTTGGAGCCCATTTGTAAGATATAATATTTTCTCTTAATTTGTTTCTAGATCCAATCTGAATTAGGAATTAAAATATTGAACATGATTATTATATTCCTAGGATATCCATGGTACATAGTTGGCCCCTATTTAATTTCCAACAGCAAGAAACACAATAATTCAGATTTCTGATTATGCTTATCACTTACCTTGATTGCTGGAATAGAATGTAAAAATGTAACTGATTCCTAGTCTCTTGAAAAACCAGATGTGAAAATTCACATGCATTTCCATTGTATGGCCTACACACTTAAAATTAATGAAAGAGAAAGACTTCTTTGATACTTAAGAGAGTAAATTCATATTAATGAATATAGTAAAACTTATTGATGGTGACATTAATCTAATATTCTAAGTGGAACAAAATGGGCATAAATAAATATTATCAGTGAATGGCTAATTGAATGATTGAACAAATTCATGTATATATGATATTTACATTGACCTCATTTCTATTAATACATTTAGTCAATTATTGGAGAAGGAAATGGCAACCCACTCCAGTGTTCTTGCCTGGAGAATCTCAGGGACGGGGAAACCTGGTGGGCTGCCATCTATGGGGTCGCACAGAGTTGGACATGACTGAAGCGACTTAGCAGCAGCAGTCTATAATTTTGATACCTACTATTAGAAAGACCTTATTCTAGGCAGTATTCAAAATAGAGAAATCATAATTACTGTCTTCAGTGAGTTGTTCTATCACTCAGTCATGTCCAACTTTATGAGTATGGCAGGCCTCCCTGACTTTCACTACCTCCTGGAGTTTGCTCAAATTCATGTCCATTCAGTCGATGATACCATCCAGTCATCTCATCCTCTGTTGTCCCCTTGTCTTCCTGCCTTCAGTCTTTCCCAGCATCAAGATCTTTTCCAATGAGTCGGCTGTTCGTATGAGGTGGCCAAAGTATTGGAGCTTCAGCTTCAGAATCAGTCCTTCCAATGAATATTCAGGTTCTTCAGTGGGTATAGAGTATAAAATGAGTAATTATATACATATATATACTTATATACACACATGCAAGTAACTATAAGATAAAGTTAAAAGTAGGTCTGTTAAGGAGATTAGTAAATCATTGTGGACTTTCAGAAGAAATAGTAATTATTTCCAGATAATAGGATAAAATATCTCCTTATTTCATGAAATACTGTTTGAATAAGGTCATGAAATGTAGGTAGAATTTGGACATATTGAGGCTCTGAAAACATGCTAGACTGTGGAGAAGCATATTGAGTAAAAGCAGAGAAGTATTGTAAAAGATGAATGTGAAGAACTTCAGGTGGTCCAGTTTGATTGTGAAGTATGTAGAGCAGTGGGATTATAAGTTTGGAAAGATAAGCTGGTGCATGATTTTGGAAAGCTTTGATACCAGAGTAAGAAGATTTAATTTTCTATGTATTGAAGAGCCATTAATATTTCTTCATATGATGTTAAATTCATTCCTTCAAATTTTTGAGATAAAATAATTGAAAATAAAATTTATAAATGTGAAAAATTATTAGAAGTTTATATAGTCATTTATCATGTTATCGGTACCTCCTTCAAGAAGATTTTTCTTAAGCAACCTTCCTTATAATGAATCTAAATAGCATACATTTGTATGTTACATTGGCATCTCACGTAATCTAGGACCCTGATGCAATAGATATAGCGTTGGTTAAAGTATCTACATTTTTAATAATTATACCTACTAATTCTGATGTAGTAGGTGCTAAGCTATGCTTAGAAAACCACTATTTTACGCCATGAGACTCCTCATTAAACAGAAAAACAATCCATTGTAGAAAAGCACATTGATTTGAAATTATGAGTTCTTGTGTCTTCTTCTGGGATATACATTTAGAAATGAGTATTAACAAATATTAGTTTACAGGGGCTTCCCTAGTTGCTCAGACAGTAAAACAATCAGCCTGCAATGTGGGAGACCTGGGTTCGATCCCTGGGTTGGGAAGATCTCCTCGAGGAGGGCAGGGAAACCCACTCCAGTATTCTTGCCTGGACAATCCCCATGGACAGAGTCGCCTGACAGGCTACAGTCCATGGGGTCGCACAGAGTCGGACACGACTGAGTAACTGTGCACACATTAGTTTACATATATAATATATTCTCAAATCAAAGAGAAATCGATTTCAGCAGAGGAAGAAATAAAGGGTAATGTTATTATTTATGTAATATATAAATTATAAAGTTTTTACTGTGTTTTCATAAATTCAACCATTCAGTTCTTATAATGACTCTATATATAGGTATCATGTTTTATTCATTTAACAGATGAGGACACTGAGTTTAGAGAACTTGCCTAAGTCACATGTTAAATCCAGTACACAAGCCAGGCAGGCTGATACCATACTCCATTCCATTAACCAAAGCAAGATGCAGTCTCCAGTGTGGTCCTCCCTCTTCCATTCTTACAGGAGAAATAAATATGGTATGTTTATTTCAGTTCACAGATGAAAGTACATGTAGCTTATTAAAATAAGTTTAATAGTAGTATTAGTGTATTCTGGAGGTCAGTTCTAAGATTATCATTTCTCTCCAGTCTTTGTTGGTTACACTGATTTACATTATACTTTAATAAGACAATGATATTTATCATGTGAATGATATTTATTGCTACAGTGAGATAGCAAATAAACTCTTTGGGTTATGCATTTTCATGTCCTAAGCAGTTTAATCAGATTGAGAGGAACAAAGTAATGATTTCATGTATATCAATGTGCTTCCATTGCTTGGAATGGAAAGGACATTTTCATTTACTACAAATCAAGTTAGAGAATGTGGGTAGGTAGGTGGCATATTATAAATCAACTAATAATGTATGTTTATTTTACATGCTTTTGTCCTCCCATAGCTGATGTACTTCAGTGGAATCATATTTGACTAATATAATTGTTTTTATGCACCTTTTATGTTGACTAAATTTTTAAATAAAGATTTCCAAGACCCATTAATTACTTGGTTCCCTTCAAGCTCTCCCATCAGAAGTTAAGCAGCATACGTGGTTAGTTAAAAACACAGTGTTCTTGTGACACACTAATCAGCATTAACATTTCATCAGTGATTCTAAAACAAAGTGCATGTTTTTCCTTTTTACTGGTCTTTAATAAATTGGAGAAAACAGAGCAGCTACCACAGTATGTTTCAGTTCAGTTTAGTTCAGTTCAGTCGCTCAGTTGTGTCCAACTCGTTGCGACCCCATGAACTGCAGCATGCCAGGCCTCCCTGTCCATCACCAATTCCCGGAATTCACACAAACTCATGTCCATTGAGTCGGTGATGCCATCCAGCCATCACATCCTCGGTCGTCCCCTTCTCCTCCTGCCCCAATACCTTCCAGCATCAGAGTCTTTTCCAATGAGTCACCTCTTCTCATGTAGTGGCCAAAGTATTATAGTTTCAGCTTTACCATCAGTCCTTCAAATGAACACCCAGGACTGATCTCCTTTAGAATGGATTGGTTGGATCTCCTTGCAATCCAAGGGACTCTCAAGAGTCTTCTCCAACACCACAGTTCAAAAGCATCAATTCTTCAGCATTCAGCTTTCTTCATAGTCCAACTTTCACATCTATACATGACCACTGGAAAAACCATAGCCTTGATTAGATGGACCTTTGTTGGCAAAGTAATATCTATGCTTTTGAATATGCTATCTAGGTTGGTCATAACTTTTCTTCTAAGGAGTAGCGTCTTTTAATTTCATGGCTGCAGTCACCATCTGCAGTGATTTTGGAGCCCCCCAAAATAAAGTCTGACATTGTTTCCACTGTTTCCCCTTCTATTTCCCATGAAGTGATGGGACCAGGTGCCATGATCTTCATTTTCTGAATGTTGGGCTTTAAGCCAACTTTTTCGCTCTCCTTTTTCACTTTCATCAAGAGGCTTTTTATTTTCTCTTCACTTTCTGCCATAAGGGTGGTGTCATCTGCATATCTGAGGTTATTGATATTTCTCCCGGCAATCTTGATTCCAGCCCAGCGTTTCTCGTGATGTACTCTGCATATAAGTTAAATAAGCAGGGTATTTTATGCTACTGTTCCCTCCTTTCCTATTCCCATGAAGGGAAAGATACTTGAAGAGCAGGAGAAAGCAGGATTCAAAAACAGAACCATAGAAACTAATGCTGTGAAATATGCCAGGGCGGGCACAGGCAGTAAAGACCAGCCTCTGCTATAGTAACTCCCTTGGCTGTCTTCTGAGAGTCTCTTTCTTTCAGTGCCAGACTGGCAGAGAACTGTTCAGCCATTCACTCTTCATTGTCCCTATTTTCAAGCAAATTTGCATAGTAGTTATCCATACTGATTCATGGTTTTCCTTTTAACAAGTTTCTTTCTCCTCCCAACTTTCCTTTGACAGCCTTTACTAAGTTGAGTAGGAAAAATAATGCCCTTCTGAATGGCCCTGAAATCTGATCTTTCCTTGAATAGGAGGGAAGGAAGTCTTTCCAAATTCGATTCATAAAAATAAAGATGTAGATTTTTTTTTAAACTATATGTGGTCTTTAAACAGAACAAATCCTAGACTGTTAGACTGAGTTAACATTTGTCTAATGGGCGTCTGACATTGATCTGAGCTTCTAAATACACACTGGAAAGATTTTACATTTGATGAATTACCTTTCTTCCATGTTTGCAGAAGGTCCCTTGAACATTACATAGGACCAACACTTTTCATGATGCAGAATTTCTTCTTTGTCTTTCAGAATTTTCTTCCTGTCTAGTATTCAGTTATTTCAATACATATGAATATATAATATTTTCCTTTTTGGTCATAATTAATTTCTTAATCTCTTTTTTAACCATAAAATTTATATATCTTTATTTGCAACACTTCCATTGCTGCCATACTTTAACAGTCAAATACATGAGATTAAAATGTTCTTGATATATTTTATAATTATGCAAATGCCCAGGAAATATGAGCAACAATTAGCAAGCCAATGACTTCTACTTAAATGATTGCCCACAACTGCTATTGCTGAGAGAAGTTAGTTCTATGTCCACATCAAGTTCTTGAGTCACAATTACATGACCAAAGTTAGCTTGATAGAAAAAGCAATGATGTGATCACCTAATTCTATCCCTGTCTTATTCTTTTTTTCTCTACATGGAAACCTCAGCTAAACTTTTTCTCAATTATCAAAAATTTTTGAGTCACCTTGGTGAAATTTTGCTTTAAAAATACAGTTACAGCATCTTTACACTTATCTGTTTAAAAAAATCTAGCATCTGAAGTGTTTTTGATGTGATAGAAAAGCCATACAGTTTTATGTCTGCTGTTCACAGTAAACAGAATTTAGGTATTATTCTGTAAATTTAATAATTTTTTCTCAAGTAGCTGATTATTTCTAAAGGATTCTGTGCCTTTCCAGGGCAGTTTTATTTGATCTAAAGTGTTGGCAGAGGATTAAAAATCTTAACATTAATTCATTTTTGCATATTTTGGAAAGAAAGGTAGATAACAGATTGAACAGGAGTGTTTAAAATCTCATACTTAGTAGGTGTAGAATTTTACCCTGCTAAATAATTTTTACACATCAAACCACTTAGGAGTATTTCTCCACTATTTTGTTAGTATTTTAAAGTAAATATAATTTTTCATGTCTGCTGATACAGTACAATTAGAAAAATAGCTTACATTATGAGTATTATGAAATGATTAACCATGAAACACACTTTTGCAGATCTGTGTTCATTTAACTTATAATACATCCATGGAAAGAAAAGACATCTGAAACGACAGCACGTTTCTTCCATTATGGTTCAAAGATTATTCTCATTTATTACCACAAACTTTCTCCTTTAAATTATTCTAAATTTCTAGAACCATTGTTTATATGCAGAAAGACTGAAGAAATAAGTTCCTAAAAACTGTTGTTCAGTGAAAATGGAAAACATAGGAAGGAAAAAGAAAAATGAACATCCTAGCAAAACTTTTCCTTTTCTGGAGGTAATTTTTCCTTCTCCTTATTTAAAAATATTAAGTGTTTTACTAAAAATACATAAATGCTAAATAAAACACAGAATTAATATGGTGCAACAGCTGGTCTGTCTTATGAATCATTTAAGCACTCTAATTTCCTCCTTGCTTCAGCTATACTTTCTAATTTGAAGACAACTATTAGTCATTTTAGTTTCTTTGTTTGCATTCACAGAAAATGACACTGTTTAAAAATTGTTTTAAATGAATTCATAAGCACTAAAACTTTGCTCTTTAATTTTTAATTTATGAGATCTCACAGCCATGGAGTATTGATTTCTTTTGCTTTATTTTGTTTTTTAGCTGAGCAAGATAGTGTACATTGATTGTTTTAAGCAGTGGTCTGTCTCTGTCACAAGTTTACTTGGAATGGCTACCCCTTCCCTCCCTGTGCAACTGTGTGTGTATGTGTTGTGTGTGTGTGTATTTGTGAAGGAATAAAGAATATTGCAGATAAGTTTTCTGACATAACTTGGCAATTAACATTTTTCATGAATTACATTTTCACTAGCTTTAAGAATGGGAATATTAATTTACTTGATATTTATAACAAAAATTCAAAATTTTGTGTGGAAAAAATTTATATTAATCTCTTTAAATAATTGTACAGTGATTATGAATTTTAACTGCTGCCACACTAAGCAGCAACTACTGAAGTGGTTAAAAAACATATATAAAATATACATAAACAAGAACAACAGCATTTTGAAATGAAAACACATGAAACTTTTCAATAAGATTTTGCTTTTTCCTCTCCATAGCCCATTATCCTAATGAGTAAAATATTTCACTGAGTCTATTTCTCCACCTACTCAAACCTCATCTTTACCTGTACAGCAATTTTAAAGAAAGGAAATATGAGCTTTAACTATCAAAAGAATGTGACTTTGTGATAGATATGTTAATTAGCTTTACTGTGGTGATCAAAACATGAAGCATACATGTATCAAAACTTCACATTTTACACTTTGAATATATACAGTTTTTATCTGTCAATCATGTTTCAGTAAAGCTGAGAAAATATCACTAAGTTAAAAAATAAAATGACTGTTGGAAATTTACAGAAGAAAATTATAATAATTAAACTAGAATTAAAAACAACCCTCCTTGCAGCAGTCTTCTGAATGTCTTGTGTGTACTTCCTCTTATGGACACCTTCTGTTCCTGCTCACATTCATGAATCCTTCCTTCTAAATGACAACAAAACACAATCAGTCATAAACATCTGACATTGCTGATTTATATGTATATGACCACAATGTCAGCCCTACTTAGATGATTCCAGAAATCTTGCTAGACAGGGGGAAAATGAAATCTCATGTTAAAAGCCCTTGAATGTGGTTATGAAAAGTTGCCATCATTTTAATAATACTTTTGATAAAATAGTTTTTAGCCATGCTCAGATGGGAATACCAGACCACCTAACCTGCCTCTTGATAAATCTGTATGCAGGTCAGGAAGCAACAGTTAGAACTGGACATGGAACAACAGACTTGTTCCAAATAGGAAAAGGAGTACGTCAAGGATGTATATTGTCACCCTGCTTATTTAACTTATATGCGGAGTTCCCTGGTGGCTCAGATGGTAAAGTGTCTGCCTGCAATGTGGGAGACTCAGGTTTGATTCCTGGGTTGGGAAGATCCCCTGGAGAAGGAAATGGCAATCCACTCCAGTATTCTTGCCTGGAAAATCCCATGGACAGAGGAGCCTGATAGGCTACAGTCCATGGAGTTGCAAAGAGTCGGACATGACTGAGCAACTTCACTTTTCATGAGAAACGCTGGACTGGAAGAAACACAAGCTGGAATCAAGATTGCTGGGAGAAATATAAATAACCTCAGATATGCAGATGACACCAGCCTTATGGCAGAAAGTGAAGAGGAGCTAAAAAGCCTCTTGATGAAAGTGAAAGAGGAGAGTGAAAAAGTTGGCTTAAAGCTCAACATTCAGAAAACGAAGATCATGGCATCTGGTCCCATCACTTCATGGGAAATAGATGGGGAAACAGTGGAAATGGTGTCAGACTTTAGTTTTGGGGGCTCCAGAATCACTGCGGATGGTGACTGCAGCCATGAAATTAAAAGACGCTTACTCCTTGGAAGAAAAGTTATGACCAACTTAGATAGTATATTCAAAAGCAGAGACATTACTTTGCTGACTAAGGTCCATCTAATCAAGGCTATGGTTTTTCCAGTGGTCATGTATGGATGTGAGAGTTGGACTGTGAAGAAGGCTGAGCACCGGAGAATTGATGCTTTTGAACTGTGGTGTTGGAGAAGACTCTTGAGAGTCCCTTGGACTGCAAGAAGATCCAACCAGTCCATTCTGAAGGAGATCAACCCTGGGATTTCTTTGGAAGGAATGATGCTAAAGCTGAAGCTCCAGTACTTTGGCCACCTCACGCAAAGAGTTGACTCATTGGAAAAGACTCTGATGCTGGGAGGGATTGGGGGCAAGAGGAGAAGGGGACGACCGAGGATGAGATGGCTGGATGGCATCATGGACTCGATGGACGTGAGTCTGAGTGAACTCCGTGAGATGGTGATGGACAGGGAGGCCTGGCGTGCTGCGATTCATGGGGTCGCAAAGAGTCAGACACGACTGAGCAACTGAACTGAACTGAGGAGTGTATTTTATTTTATTTTTATTTTTATTGTTTAATATATATTATTTCATATTTCATAACTATAAATTCAGTTGTTATAAAAGTGCCATTCTGTTGTTTGAATGTCATGGTGGTGGTGGTTTAGTCACTAAGTTGTGTCTGACTCTTGCAACCCCATGGACTGTAGCCCACCAGGCTCCTCTGTCCATAGGATTTTCCAGGCAAGAATACTGGAGTGGATTGCCATTTCCTTCTCCAGAGGATCTTCCCAACCTAGGAATTGAACCCAGGTCTCTGGCACTGCAGGAAGATTCTTTACCAACTGAGCTATGAGGGAAGCCCTATTTAGGTGTAATAATTGCAATTTTAAATATGCCTTTTGTGTAACTTTGAATTAACATGCCTAGTGTATATATATAGATAGATAGATAGATGGTGATTTGAATATACTTGGGATTATATTCTAAAGACAATTGTAGTTTTTCTTTTTTTTTTCAATTTTGCTTAAAAATTTTTTTAACTACTGTTGCCTTTTGGATAGTCAGTGTATGTAATGCAAAATATGTCACAGAAACAAGCTATTTTTCACTCAGAGGTGATTGAAGCCATCTGTTCTATTAGCCAGACTTTATCATGGAAAAATGGGCACTTCTGAACAGCCTCTAGGGTGCTTCACAAGTCTTTGAAGTACCATTAGAAGAGCTGTGATGAGGAATAAGGTTTCACTGTTCATGCTCCAGGCATTAGTCAAAACAGTCTCATGCATGAATACCCTTTTGAGACTTATAAAGTTATACTGAAAGAGGCAACGCACTGCTCTTCTTTCCATTTTAAGAGAGGACAGAGGAGGAAAAACCAATGTAGGATTTGTACTGATGGATTCTTTGCTACAGTTACTCTCAGGTTGTCACAGAGTATTACACTATGCTCTGAGTTTAGAAAGTGAACCAATTATTTGGAAAAATAATGGGGAAATCAGTATGTAGCTAACTTCCTTCAGTCAAGAAAAATGAACTGATTTTTTAGTATGTCACTTTCATTTTTTAATCCAAGGATTGGTCCAGTATTTTAATTACTGACTCCAATTTTAATGATTTAATTTGTAATTAGAAAAAGATGTTATTTGTAATATTTCGCCTAATCACACATTTTCCATTCTGTCTTGAATGTGCAAGTGAAACAGGTGACTGTTAGATTTTACATTGGTGTAAATGTCTGCCCTTCCATGTGGAGTACTGTCTATGGATCTCGGTTTATTGGTCTCTGAAAAGTATAGTTATAGAAGTGTTCTGTGTTCCACTTTGTAATTGTAAAACAATTCAAAGAAACAAAATATACATAAAGTGATTTAAGATGCTAGAAGCCTGAAACAGAAATTTTCCTCTCTTTAGATTAAATTCTCTTTCACTTTAGGAAAAAGAGCACTAAAATTTCTGTGGTTAAATTCTGACTCCTCTTCCTTCTCTCTTACCATCTTCCCAGAAGAAATCATGATAATGATATTATTTGCATGTGTTTTTATACTTTTACTAAAACTAGGCATTAATATAAAAATCCATACTTTATTTTTAATATATATTTGTTTATGGCTGTGTCAAGTCTTAATTGTAACTCACAGTGTCAGTAGTTGCCTCGTGGCATGTGGGATCTTAGTTCCCTGACCAGGGCTTGAATGCGCATACCCTGCATTAGAAGGCAGATTCGTAACCAGTAGAAACCAGTCCCAAAATCTGTACTTCAAAATGTGATGTATCATTACTTTTTCACACCTTGCTTTCAATGGCACCCCATTCCAGTACTCTTTCCTGGAAAATCCCATGGATGGAGGAGCCTGATAGGCTATAGTCCATGGGGTCGCTAAGTGTCGGGTACGACTGAACGACTTCACTTTCGCTTTTCACTTTCATACATTGGAGAAGGAAATGACAACCCACTCCAGTGTTCTTGCCTGGAGAATCCCAGAGACAGAGGAGCCTGGTGGGCTGCCGTCTATGGGGTCACACAGAGTCGGACACGACTGAAGCGACTTAGCAGCAGAGTAATTTTAATTTCACAGCAAAATTGAAAGGAATGTATAATGATCTTCCTACTCCCATGCATGTGCCACTTCCCCTGTATCAACTTCCCCTGCCATCGTTTTACTTTTGTTGTAACTAATGAACCCGCTATGACACATGGTATTCGTCCAAAGTCCATAGTCTGTCTTAAGGTTCACTCTTGATGTTGTACATTCTAACATCTTGTTTTTTAGTGCTTTTGAGACTTGTCTACGTTGATATCTGTATTCATTTGCTACAGCTGACCTAACAAAGTACCACTAATAGAAGAAATTTATTGTCTCATGGTCATGAAGCCTAAGATTCCAAAACCAAGTCATTGACCAGGTCATGCTCCCTCTGAAGCCACAAGGCAAGAATCAGTTCTAGATTCTGGTAGTTTTTTTGGTTGGGGGCAGTATGGCCCCATTATTCATCAGAGGTTCTCCCTATGTATGTTAATCTGTCTTATTTCTCATTTTTATAAGGACATTGTCATTTTGGACTAGGGACAGTCCTGGTGACCATATTTCTAAAGAAGGTAACATTCACAGGTTCTGGGCTTCAGAAATTCAACATTTTTGGAATAGCTATAATAATGCCTACATATGAACTTTACTGAATATAAATGCTATATGATTATACTACAGTATAACCATTCTTTCACTGAAGAATAGTTTGATTTTGTCAACTTTGTTTTCTGTTATAATCACTGTACGTATCTTCTTCTGCCTAGAGTTTTGTCCTGCCAGAGATAGAATTAAAATTCTTATATTTTAAGTTTTCTCCTGTTTTTAAGTTTTAAAGTGTGCTAAGGTATATACATTCAAAAATGTGAATCAATGCAAAGGGCCTTTTCCCCCAGACTCCCTCTAGTATAATTTGGATGTTAAATGTATCTATTTTTGTTTTAATTGCATTTTTATGGATTTTTTTAAAGAGTACTAAAACTTTTTATATGATTCTGGGCATTTAGGTTTATTATATGAATAGCCTAGTAATTTTAAAACCATTTGTTATGTTGAAATATACCTTTTAAAATTTATATTCACTAGATAGAAAGTTTTTGGTTTTAACTCACACGTATCTCTTTTATTAAACTGTAATTGTCTGTTTAAAATTTTGTTACACATTATTTTTTATTTTCAAGTTTGGAATTATCAGTCTTTTTCTGTATTGTTTGCAATTTCTGTGTCAACTTAAAAAACCCTTTCCTGGTGTGTGCTGGAAAAATATTCTCATATGTTTTCATCTCAAAATATGTATTTGTATTTTCAAATAATTTAATTTGTCTATAATTTGCTTTCTGATATATTATGATCCTGGGATCATTTAACACAAATGACTTGCTTTCTCATGTCATTTAAAAATAATTGTCATTTTTTATGGGCTTTTAATAATGACTCTGTAATATATAGCACATTTGTATATATATACGACTCTTTTCCTAAACGTGTAATTGTGTTTCTTTTTTTTATAATTACAATGGAATAATTATCACTTTGTAATACATACATAATGTTTGTATCCTCTTTCTATTTTGGTGGTTGGGGCAATGGGGTGATTGTGGATTTTCTCTGCATTTGTAGTAGGTTGACAATTATTTTTGTTATTTCTCTTGATACATTTTTGTTGTTCTGTAGAGTAGCCTGTTATCAGTGTACATTGTAGTTTATTTATAGACTGTCTTCTTTCTTCTTGAAAGTCTTGAATTTTTTGTCATTGTGTTCTTAAACTTTTCATGTGACAAGAAACTAATATTGAGGTTATTTTCTTTAATAGTTCTTAGAACACAGTTGTTGAAATGGGGAGATACGATGGTCACCTATTTTGGAAATCAGGCATCATTGTCTCTTGAACTCTTGCCTTCTGGCTCTTCCTGCCACCTTCTTTTGGAACTTCTTTAGAAAATGCTAATTTTTCTCAAGTATTCCATGTCTTTTTTCTCTTACAAGTTAATTTTTAATATTTGTCATTTTGTTGTATTTCCTCAGATCTATCGTCTAGAATTTTCTTTGCCATTTCTTTGCCAAAGAAAAATTTATTCAGAGAATACTATAAATTCCTAGCAACTTTTCACATCACTTTCTGTACAATCCTGTACTTTTTGCAAGTCAATGGAATCCTCCATAGCAGAGAATTCAACATTTGTAACTCTTTGTGTTGGCAAGGGATGGATTATGAAGGCACAGTTTTGACTTAGGTTGTCTGATTAAAAATAATAGTTAGTAAGATTCAGCAGTCTTCTAGCTTTTGTCAATTTTTGCTCAAAGAGAAACTAACAAAACTTTGTCGTCCTCAAGTACAGCCTTCAGAATTAGAATGTGTGTATATATATATATATATATACATATATATGTGTATATATATATATGTATATATATGTATATGTCTATATGTTCTCCTTTTTCTATCTATCTCATAGATGTCTCCTCCAACACTACCTTTTCAGAGAAATCACTAAGACAAAAGGAACAGTACATTTATTTGACCTTGATCATAATGATGGTTGCAGAATCTTGAATTCAGTAGCACTTATTTATTTTCAGAATTACATAGAATATCTAAGTGAATGTCATAATCTCCACCAATGAACATATATCTAATTAGAGACTATTTTCATATCTAACTGGTGTATTACCCCCATGCATAGTTTTAATCCATTATTTGCAAGGTAAACAAAGTAAGCTTTTAAAAATGCGCACTTGGCACTATCACTCTTCATTGCCCCTGTTTAGCTCACTAGCCTCCTTTCTCATTCTCCAAACTTATAACTTGTGCTGCTGCCATATTGAGACATCATATGCTCTTAAACACACACACACACATACACACACAGTGTGTTCTTGCTATCTATAACATACTTCCCTACACTCCCTCAGATGGCTAATTTTTGGAGATTATTCATATCTTGATTTATGAGTCATTTTCTTTGATAAAACTCACCTGATTTTCAAAATCAGGAAGAAGTACTCTCCTTACGTTTACCAGTGGTACACTATTCCACCAGGGTACTATCTTCCACAGTGCAGCATTGCAGTAGCTTCTGTTACTTGCCTGTATTCCTCTCTAGAGTCTAAACTCAGTGGGATCAATAATTGTGTCTTCTTGTGTATTGCTGTAGTGTCTTAGTACTTTACTCATCAACATTCCTAATATATTGTGGGAAAATACTTATTAAATAACTACATAAATAATGAATAAAGATTTTACTGTCATTATAACATTCTTTGCCAAATATACGTTTGCCGTATACTTCTAAATGCTGTATAAAATAAGTCACACTAAGACAATAAAGTTGATAATGATAATATATTAAAAAAGTAATAAATAACTGATACAGCTTAAATAATCAACAAATGTATTCATCGAATGCCCTATAAGCCATGTTGAGAAGTTTGCTCTTTTAGTAAAACTAATCTGAGTATGTTAAATGAGGGTTGATGTAAAATGAGTTTTGTTTTACTGATATCCCTTTGACAGCTTGGTATCTAAGGAAGGGGCATAAGTTAGGGTATTACAGGATCCAAGAAGACGTGTTAGATGTTACTGGCTGGATGGCCATGGTAGCAAAGAAGGTGGCATGTTTTGAATGTATTTAATAGAAGATTGAAGGATTTTCATTCCTTGAGCTACTAGAAAAATTGATGGAAGAAATTGCCAGTCTTGTTTCTGTAGCTGTTACCCTTATGTGGATTTGAAGTAGTGGATATGAAGCACAACTATTTGAACTAAGATTAATATTTTTATACAAGAACATTCATCCTTTTGTTAGTTTGAGTGATGAATACAGTGAGTATATTCAGACAACGAGAAGGTTACTGAGTGCATGAATCATCTTCCAGGATACAGGAAAAAATGCTAAAATTTTAGATGGCACAACTAACTTCTTTTAAATTTTCAGGTTATGGCTAGAGTACAGAGATAATCTTTTGTGTGGTGAATTGAACTGCTTGTAATAAAAAATGATGAATCTTTGCTTATCATATAGTCTTTCATTTTTATGTCTAATTCTCTATGGAATAGCAAAATTTTGGTCTACTAAGCAGCAGTTTCAGATGTAGTTAACTTTCTTGATAAATTTGCTTGAGAATATTCACAATCTTGTTGTCATGTTCACTATCCAGGAAGCTGTGTGATCATAAATTTTCTTATAAAGCAGTAATATATGAAGGCCTCTTGCTATTCAATACTTATTATAAACTGACTCTTCCATCTGATTATGAACACTCCTCTGCATTGATAAGTAGATTGAGTAGGTAGCACTTCTGGTTTTAAAATGTTAATGTATTTATTCATTCAGTAATGAACTCTATAGCTACATAATGCATTAAAAGAAGAAAATCTGAACTATTCTGAATAATTTGTATATGAATTTAAAATGTGATATATATATCATAATTTAAATCATCAATCTAAATGGTAAACTCTGAAGTATTTTTAAAAATATTGATTTAAAGCTACTACATCTTTGGTTGTTGATATTCTGTAAACATATATGTCCAAAATATGGGAAGGGAAATAAGGAACATTTGTGAAGTAGGAAAAAATCCAATGAAAATACTTTATTAGAAGTATAGTATACATTCTAAAATAGAAAAATTGCCAAATGTATACAACTTTTCTAAAATCCATTAATATCTGTTTGCTTGTTTTTCTTTATTAGTTCAACAAAGTAAAAATGTGTTAAATGACTAATCAAAACAAAAATTAAGAATAGAGATCTATATTATAGTTATTGATGTGCAAAAGAAATGTCTAAAGATGGAATAATTTAAAGCTTTTGAGAAAACCAACACATATACTCCTAAAAGCACCCTAGCAATTTTTTTTTCTATAAATAATGATGAGGTAGCCAATGAAGCAATAGAGCAGAACTACCATGAAAGAAGTTAAATATGGGCTACCGTGGCAAGGAGAACAAGCTCTTTAAATGTGTTCCTGACCCAAAATGAGAAAGTAAATCTGTTGGTTATGCACTAACCATTTTAGCTAAACTCATGAGAATTAAACTGATACATGTGGTATTTCTAGACCTGAGATAAAAACAAGCCGGAAACAAGAAAAAACATGATGACAACAACAACAAAAACAGAATGGCTTTGAATGCTATGTCGACTTGAACTGTCACTTCACCTGTCTAAAATTCATACCTCTGTTTTAGAATACCAAAACAATGTGCAGATTCTGTAGCTATAATAAAAAGACCATATCTGTAAGTCTCCAATCAGGGTGCTGTGCATAGTAAGCATTTATAGAGCTTTGATTTCCTCTTTTCTACTGAGATTTTATGAAGACCAAATAAAATTATTCAAATAGACGCTCCCAGTATCTACAGTAATAATATGATATTGGGCACTACTATATAACAGGCGTTGGCTAGATTAGATAAATATGATATCTTTAATCTTTGTAACACCTTAAAAACAGGCGTTATCTTGATTTTATAGAGATGAAAAGAGGTTCAGAATGGGTATATTTTCCCTAAATTACTCAGCTAGAAAGTGGCAGAACTGAAATTTAAGCTTGTTTGTGCTATTCTAATGCTAAAATTCCTTTCACTATGATATATAGCCTCATTGCTGGTGGCAATATTACAGGTCCTTATTTAAGCATACAAGTCAACCATGAAAGTCTTCAAATAAGAGTAAACAACCAATTACTAAGTGATGTTTACTGTTTTAGTACAGTACAAGGCTATACAAAACCTACACACGTACATGTGTATTCCTCACTGTCCCCAAGTCCTCCCTACACCCCACTCATATGAAAAGTCTACAAACATAAACTTTTGCTAGGGGAAATAAGCTCCTAAATTTCTTTCAATGGAATTCCACCATATTATAATTAGCTTTGTTATCCTTGTGCTGAGACCCAGCAAAAAAAGCTTGTTTTTGCCAGATTGCTTCCTGTCAAGAGCCTACCACCTGGAGACGTAAGAGGGAGACAGGAAGAAGGGGAATTATCCTTCTTATTTGCTTCTTGTTTCAAGCATTTCTTCTCTAGTACTTTGTCTCCACAAAAGCAGTTGGTTTCAGGCTCCAATCTTGTAGGCATTCCAGAACCAGCCTCATCATACCCCTTCAGAGGGTCTTCTTCAAACTACTGAGGTGCTAGTAGCAGCCAGCCTTCTTGGTTCTGATATCCCCAGTTTTCTGTCTCTGATGGAGGGATAATAGCTGCTTTTGTAGGATCTACCAGTGAAATACATCAGTATTTCCTTTTATCTATTTCAGTATTACAACCCCAGTATAAACAACTCCCTATGTTAAGTTCCCTCTGTTGAAATATCTAGTATGGTTTCTATTTTTCTAATTTGACCCCAGCTAATACAATTGTAATAGTTTGTGCAGATAAAATTCATGTACATTTTAGAAAAACTTGATCAGTTTTATGTAATTCAGGTTGAAAGATTTATACATGGATACATTAAAAAAAAAAACAACCCCTAATGAAAAGCAGACACAACTATGAAGTGCAATAGCTCAGTCTAGACAAGTTGAAAATAACTAGGGCAAACCCCAGGATACTGCAGCAGAACCTTCTCATCCACTACACCTGACATTTCAGATTTACTCTTCTAAAAAGCAAGTCACTGAGGTGTTTGAAGTTTCTAACATTGTTCTCTGAAAGGAACTGTTGGAAAATATAGTTTGTTCAATAGGGACTTTAAAGAATTTCTAACTTCTGAAGTTCACTGTATAAACGTTCCTGATCTGGTGAACTCAGTAGAGATCTGAGACTTGAGAGTTGTCATCCCTAGTGTTAGACAGTGACTGTGTGACTACAGACAAGTCACTTATCCTCCTCTGCACCTCAGTTCTTCTCACCCTATGGGGCATTGCCAAATAACAGTGATTTTCTACGCAATGCGAGGTGACTGTAAAATTTCTTGTGGCCGTCTCTAAGAAAATATATGACTGTGGTAGGCATAATTGTAATCTGCTTTATTGCTTCTAGAAATTCAAAATTTAAAAAAAATGTAGCATGTTATATATGTAGTATTAATAACTGAAATCATTTAAATGTGTGAGTATGCATGCATGTGATAAACCTAGTTCCTCCACACATAGACACACACGCATACACTGACTGGTGCATAGGGCAATGGTAACTTAAAGATTTTTGTAGTCATTTCTTTAGTCAGATACATGGAAATTTTTTCAAGCTGAATGACATTGGAAATTTTCTTTAGGAATTTTTACTTAGCCTATTTATCCATTATATGAAATAATATATATTATCTAACTCATGTGGTTATATAAGAACTTAAATGAGGTAGTTCATGTAAAATGCCTAGGAGAGTAATGACTTAGCAGTGAAAGCTTACTACCTATGTATTATAATAAAAAGATCATATGTCTGAAGTTACCTTACACAATGATAAAACCCGTAAGTTCAACTGAGTTGGTTAAGCAGTGAGTTTTCTTGATAGTTACTTTATTTGACTTAGACAATATTTCTGAATTGGAGATAATTTTTCCACTCTTGCAGCTTGATTTCCCAAATGTTCCGAACTACTATTTTTTTCTTAATATTTTTTTGCAGAACCTTTCAAGACAGTGTTTATAAGTAACATACATTGTTTTCTTTTTGAGTTGTCCTGTCTTCCATAAATGGATGTACCTTAAATACTCTTCTGTGACATGCAAATTCATTTTTCTCCTCCTCCCTCTCTCCCTTCCTTTTTCTTTTCCTATCCATGGAATTATCTAGGCCAGAATACTGGAGTGGGTAGCCTTTTCCTTCTCCAGAGAATCTTCCCAACGCAGGTATTGAACCCAAGTCTCCCACACTGCAGGCGGATTCTTTACCAGCTGAGCCACAAGAGAAGCCAAAGAATACTGGAGTGGGTAGCCTATCCCTTCTCCAGCGGATCTTCCCAACCCAGGAATCAAACGGGGGTCTCCTGAATTGCAGGCAGATTCTTTACCAAATGTACTATCAGGGAAGCCCTTAATTACTCTTCTGTGACAGTCAAATTCATTTTTTTCCTCCTCCCTCTCTCCCTTCCTTTTTTCTTTCCTCCTTCTATTTCTTACTTTTTTCTTTTTTCCCTCCTATCCCTTTATCTTTTACCTCTTAAATAATGCCGGAGTAAGCATTACTTCATACATATGTTTACCTACTGGTATAGATTTCTCCAGGTATGTACATTCTAAATTCAAAATATTCTGTAAACTTACTTTTCAAAAAGCTTGTGGTTTTATAAGTAAATTATGGAAGGATGAAATTGGTTATTTTTCTTACACTGTTAATAAGTTCTGTTTAAATTATTTTTAATTTTGCAAATTTGATGAATGCTGCTTTAATTTACCTGAAACTAAGCACTTTTTTCGTGTTTATTGGTCATTTGCATTTTTCTTCATTTAATTACTCTATATTATTTGCTTTTAAAATATAGTAATAAGTGCCCTAATGATATTATATAATATGGAAACTTGAAGCTATTAGAAAATCAATAAGCAGGTATATTGACCAGCATTATTAATCTCAAAGTTATTAACTTTGTGTATCTTATAAACCTCAAAATTATTAACATATATATGTATATACACACCATGGATATATTTCTGATAGTTAAATTGTAGAAGCAATAAGTCACTCAGAGCAAAATGGCATTTGGTTGAACAATTAACAGAGGCCTGCACAGACAAGGACAGACAGAAGCCCCAGGACTGTTTACTTCTACTAAGCTTGATGAGTCATGCACCTGCTATCCATGTGATTCTCTTATCTTCCTTCCCAACTACCACCTTCCCCAAACACACCCACAGAGAGATGGCTCCTGAAACCAGGCTTTGCCTTTACCTGTATCTCTCCCCCTCTCTTTCCTTCCAAACATAGAGAATCCTCCATATGGTAGTACCCTTTAAAGATATCCCTTGCTTTGCATATGTCTGAGTGAGTAATAGACCTTTGAATTATAATTACTAGATTTGAAGATGACTTTTGCCATCCAATAGCTTTAAAAGGGAGGGCTCAAAGCCTTTGTGTGGATCACAATAAACTGTGGAAAATTCTGAAAGAGATGGGAATACCAGACCACCTGACCGGCCTATTAAGAAATCTATATGCAGGTCAGGAAGCAACAGTTAGAACTGGACATGGAACAACAGACTGGTTTCAAATAGGAAAAGGAGTACGACAAGGCTGTATATTGTCACCCTGCTTATTTAACTTATATGTACATCATGAGTACATCATAAGAAACGCTGGACTGGAAGAAACACAAGCTAGAATCAAGATTGCCAGGAGAAATATCAATAACCTCAGATATGCAGATGACACCACCCTTATGGCAGAAAGTAAAGAGGAGCTAAAAATCGTCTTGATGAAAGTGAAAAAGGAGAGTGAAAAAGTTGGCTTAAAGCTCAACATTTAGAAAATGAAGATCATGGCATCCGGTCCCATCACTTCATGGGAAATAGAAGGGGAAACAGTGTCAGACTTTATTTTTGGGGGCTCCAAAATCACTGCAGATGGTGACTGCAGCCATGAAATTAAAAGACGCTTACTCCTTGGAAGAAAAGTTATGACCAACCTAGATAGCATATTCAAAAGCAGAGACATTACTTTTCTGACTAAGGTCCATCTAGTCAAGGCTATGGTTTTTCCAGTGGTCATGTATGGATGTGAGAGTTGGACTGTGAAGAAGGCTGAGCACTGAAGAATTGATGCTTTTGAACTGTGGTGTTGGACAAGACTTTGAGAGTCCCTTGGACTGCAAGGAGATCCAACCAATCCATTCTGAAGGAGATCAGCCCTGGGATTTCTTTGGAAGGAATGATGCTGAAGCTGAAGCTCTAGTACTTTGGCCACCTCATGTGAAGAGTTGACTCATTGCAAAAGACTCTGATGCTGGGAGAGATTGGGGGCAGGAGGAGAAGGGGACGACCGAGGATGAGATGGCTGGATGGTATCACGGACTCGATGGACGTGAGTCTAAGTGAATTCCGGGAGTTGGTGATGGACAGGGAGGCCTGGCGTGCTGTGATTCATGGGGTCGCAAAGAGTGGGACACAACTGAGCGACTAAACTGAACTGAACTGAACTGCAGATGTAGCATTGCTCAGAATTTGACCTTAACTTTAATCTCAAAAAATTAGTATAGGACATAAAAATGTTGAAATACTACAGAAAGAATTTGTAGTATTTTTTTATATTATGAAGTAGTGGAAATAAATTGGTATCTCTTCTTAACAAAGACAGAAATTTCTACTCTATGTTTGTTTTTATTCATGATGATTTCGGATAAACTTTAATAAACTATACAAAAACTAAATTCATATTTTCCATAATGTTATTTTCTGCATAAATAGTACTAAAATTCTATAGACATCATACTAATGTTCAGTATTTATCCAGATCTCAGGATCATCTCTGGAATCTCATCTTTCATTATAAAGTTCCCCCATTAGTATATTTCTTAAATATATTTATTAAAGAAGCTTTTAATGAATGAAGAGAATACATTTGTTTGATAACATCTATGCAGAGTTTTACAAATATTCATGTTGATTATGTGCAAAACCGCATGAAGTTAATGTAAGGTTGCTGAAATTAGAAATAACTTTGTTCAGATAATCATTTAAAGAATTGTTAAGAAATAAAAAACTCTATAATTCATTTTAAATATCTGTATAAATAAATATTCATTCACAAAGACTCCATGAGAGAATGTCTCATGATATTAGTGGTGTTTCCAAAAATAAATATTATTTATTTTTTGATAACTAAGATATAAGCAAATAGCACAGCCTATAAGCATTACAAAATCACAAATGAAATAAAGTATAATTAATACCAAAGTTACACACATGACAAAAACTCTAGCAAAACTGACCAAAAAATATAAGCATATTTTCTATTTATAAACATCAGGGGAATCTATTTTATCTGAATCAATTAAATACAGATAATCCCAAGCATTTAGCTTTCCTTTTGGTAAATAAAAACATAAAAGAAAATAGAATAAATATAACCATGCTGTGTACAGAATAAACTATGTCACTGGACTTGCTAGTAAATCAGAACAGCTTTTGAAAAAGATCGTGAATCATCAATTGAAACTGCTAATATGACAAATTAAAACACCCTATTATCTGATTTTATGGTTGCTTAATCATTGATTCGTATACATTTTCTTCCTAACTCAAGTGCTTTTATGTCACTTAATGTCAGTATATTATAATTCTGCCTAGATTTAAGAAGGAGTTTTCAACCAGCTCTTGCAAGATAAGAACTCACAGACTATCAAGAATTTTAAACAGTGATTATGTCTCATAGGAGGAAAAAAAAAACAACACAACTTTTCAGTGTTGAACAAAGATTGTGCAAATTTAACTTAGAAATTAGACACAAATAAAACATGCACTGACTAATGTAAATTTCCTGTTACATAGGAAATCTAGGCAATATCACAGTGCTCAATATCTGGGTAACCTGTAAAAATGTAAAGTAGTTTTTACATGTCTGAATGCTTAAGACATTTCAAGTTTTCCTGCCTTGTCTGGGACACAATTGTTATAATATAGTGTAGTACTGTCGGTGGTTACGCATGTGGATTCTGAACCATGATTCTATGGGTTTGACCAAATCCAATGTTATTTGTAGCATCTCTTTGACTCAGTATTCCTGTCTGTAAAATAGAAATGGTGATTATGAGGTGTCAATCTCATAAGTAGATGTTTTATCTGGAATTCCCTCTCTCTCCCTATGATCCAACAAATGTTGGCAATTTGATCTCTGATTCGTCTGCCTCTTTGAAATCCAGCTTGTACATCTGGAAGTTCTCAGTTCATGTACTGTTGAAGCCTAGCTTGAAGGACTTTGAGCATAACCTTGTAACCTGTGAAATGAGTGCAATTGTGTGGTAGTCTGAACATTCTTTGGTGTTGCCCTTCTTTGGGTCTGGAGTGCAAACGGATCTTTTCCAGTCCTGTGGCCTCTGCTGAGTTTTCCAAATTTCCTGACATATGGAGTGCAGCACTTTAATAGCATTTCTTTTAGGATTTGAAATAGCTCAGCTGGAATTCCATCACCTCCACTAACTTTGTTCATAGTGATGCTTCCTAAGGCGCATTTGACTTCACACATGGGATGCCTGACTAGGTGAGTATCACACCATCATGGTTATCTGGGTCAGTGAGATCTCTTTAGTTTATTTCTTCTGTGTATTCTTGCCACCTGTTCTTAATATCTTCTGTTTCTGTTAGGACCATACAGTTTCTGTCCTTTATTCTGCCCATCCTTACAGCAGATGTCCCCTTGGGTATCTCTAATTTTCTTGAAGAATTCTCTAGTCTTTCCCATCTATTGTTTTCCTCTGTGTCTTTGCATTGTTCATTTAAGAAGGCCTTCTTATCCTTCCTTGATATTCTCTGGAACTCTGCATTAAGTTGGGTGGATATTTTTCCCTTTCTCTCTTGCCTTTCCCTTCTCTTGTGTCATCAGCTGTTTTTAAAGCTTCCTCATACAACTACTTTGCCTTTTTGCGTTTATTTTTCATGGGGATGGTTTTGATCACTGCCTGCTGTACAGTGTTTTGAACCTTTGTCCATAGTTCTTCAGGCACTCTGTCTATCAGATCTAATACCTTGAATATATTCTTCACCTCCAATGTGTAATAAGAAAGGATTTGATTTAGATCATACCTGAATGGCCTAGCGGTTTTCCCTACTTTCTTCAATTGCAGCTTAAACTTTGCAATATGGAGCTCTAGATTGTCTGTAATACTTATACAGTAAAAATGCTATGTAAATTTTGTCAGTGCATGACAAATTTAAGTTTTGCTCTTTGAGGCTTTCTGGATTTTTTCCCCCAACATTTTCTGACTGGTTGGTTGAATCTGTGAATGTAGAACCCACACATGGATATGGACAGGGAGGGCTGACTGTACAGCTTGTATAATTCCATATACTGAATTCACTGAAACATACTAAATTGTTAGATAACTGTTACAAATCTCACAGCTACACTAAAGCCTTTGCTGTGTAGATCAAAACAAACTGTGGAAAATTCTTAAAGTGATGGGGACCACCATACCTGTCTCCTGAGAAACCTGTATGAGAGTCTAGAAGCAACAGTTAGAACCAGACATGGAACAACTGTCTGGCTCAAAATTCGGAAAGTAAGACAAGGCTGTGTATCATACCCTGCTTATTTAAATTATGTGCAGAGTACGTCATGCGACGTGCTGGGTTGGAAGAATCACAAGCTGGAGTCAACACTGCCAGGAGAAATATCAACAACCTCAGATATGCAGATGATACCATTCTAATGGCAGAAAGTCAACAGGAACTAAAGAGTGGCTTGATGAGAATGAAAGAACTGAGTGAAAAGCTGACTTGATTTGGGACCTGGGTTCGATCCTTGGGTTGGGAAGATCTCCTGGACAAGGAAAGGCAAAGTAATAATTAATCACAAGGGCCTACTGATTCATTTCAATTATGTATTTTTAAAACCTCTCATCTCTGTTACCATGCCAGCCTAGATAAGGGTGCTGCAACCTTACTGGAAGATGTCAACAACCAACAATAATTGAGTGCTACTCTCACCTGTAAAGTACAAGCCCCTTAATATGCACACAGAGATCTTGACCCTTTCCCAACCTGTGCTTCTTGTCTCATATTCATTCACTATGTTATCAACACATTTCATGCCAACCATCCACATTTTTCTGTGTAACGCTGGGAGCAACATGTAAAAATTCTGGAGGCCAATGGTAAAGATATATATCACAGAAATAAACTCAGAATTCTAGTTGAGGAGGTGAAAGGAAATTTTAAACAAACAAACAACAACAAAAAAAAAAGGTTGAGATGGCTTATATTTGAATGTGGCTGTGATCACTGATTTACAGTTATCCCTCTGGATATGTAGAGGATAGGTTCCAAGAATCCTTCTCAAATACCAAAATCCACAGATGCTCAAATCCCTTATATAAAGTGGTGTAGTATTTGCATGTAACCCAAAAACATCATCCCATATACACTAGATCATCTCTGTAGTTGCTATTCATCACTAAGTCCTGTTTGACTCTTTGTAACTCTGTGGACTGCAGCACACAAGTCTCCTCTGTCCTCAAATTTCTTCCGGAGTTTGCTCAAATTCATGTTCATTGAGTCTGTGATGGTATCTAACCATCTCATCCTCTGTAACCCCCTTCTTCTACTGTCTTCAGTAATTCCCAGAATCAGGGTCTTTTTCAATAAGTTGGCTCTTCACATTAGTTGGCCAGAGTACTGGAGCTTCAGCTTCAGCATTAGTCTTCCAGTGAATATTCAAGGTTTATCTCTGTTAAGATAGATTTACTGGTTTGATCTCTGCAGTCCAGGTGACTCTCAGGAGCCTTTCCAGCACCACAGTTTGAAGGCATCGTTTTTTTTTGCATTTTGCCTTTATTATGGTCCAGCTTTCACAACCTTATATGGCCACTGGGAAGATCATAGTCTTGACTAGCCAGACCTTGTTGGCAGAGTAATGTTTGTGCTCTTAAAATCACATTCTAGGTTTGTCATCGCTTTCCTGAGAAGAGACATTTACCTTATGATTTCATGGCTGCAGTCACCACCCATAGTGATTTTGGAGCCCAGGAAGAGGAAATCTGTCACTACTTCCACCTTTTCCCCTTCTATCTGCCACGCAGTAATGGGGCTGAATGCCATGATGTTAGTTTCTGTTTTTGTTTTTGTTTTTTTTTTAAATATTTAGTCTTAATCTATCTCTCTCACTCTCCTCCTTCACCCTCATCAAGAGGCTTTTTAGTGCTTCTTTGCTTTCTGCCATTAGAGTGCTTTGATCCGCATATCTGAGGTTGTTGATGTTTCTCCTGCCTATCTTAATTTCAGCTTGTAACTCATTCAGCCTAGAATTTCTCATGATGTGTTGAGTGTAAAAGTTAAATAAACATGGCGACAGCAGACAGCTGTGTTATATTCCTTTCTCAATCTTGAAAGAGTCAGTTGTTCTTTTTTTTTAAGCATGCATCATAATTTTATTTTCATTAAAAATATTTTTAGTTATTGTTTGAAGAATTAAACATTGGCATTTTTTTCTTTTCTTTTTTTTTTGAGTTCCCAATCCTGAACCCCCCTCCCACCTCCCACCCCATTTCTTCTCTCTGGATCATCCCTGTGCACCAGCCCCAAGCATTCTGTATCCTGTATTGAACATAGACTGGCGATTCATTTCTTACATGATAGTATACATGTTTCAATGCCATTCTCCCAAATCATCCCACCCTCTCCCTCTCCTTCAGAATTCAAAAGTCCATTCTATACATCTGTGTCTCTTGCTATCTAGCATACAGGGTTATCCTTACCATCTTTCTAAATTCCATATATATATCTGTTAGTATACTGTATTGGTTTTTTTCTTTCTGGCTTACTTCACTCTGTATAATCGGCTCCAGTTTCATCCATCTCATTAGAACTGATTCAAATTTATTCTTTTTAATGGCTGAGTAATACTCCATTGTGTATATGTACCACAGCTTTCTTATCCATTCATCTGCTGATGGACATCTAGGTTGTTTCCATGTCCTGGCTATTATAAACAGTGCTGCAGTGAACATTGGGGTACACGTGTCTCTTTCAATTCTGGTTTCCTCGGTGTGTATGCTCAGCAGTGGGATTGCTGGATCATAAGGCAGTTCTATTTCCAGTTTTTTAAGGAATCTCCACACTGTTCTCCATAGTGGCTGTACTAGTTTGCATTCCTACCAGCAGTGTAAAAGGGTTCCCTTTTCTCCACACCCTCTCCAGCATTTATTGTTTGCAGACTTTTGGATTGCACCCATTCTGACTAGTGTGAAATGGTACGTCATTGTGGTCTTGATTTGCATTTCTCTGATAATGAGTGATGTTGAGCATCTTTTCATGTGTTTGTTAGCCATCTGTATGTCTTCTTTGGAGAAATGTCTATTTAGTTCTTTGGCCCATTTTTTGATTGGGTCGTTTATTTTTCTGGAATTGAGCTGCAGGATCCTCTATGATCCACCTCCCAGAATACTGGAAATAAAAGCAAAAATAAACAAATGGGATCTAATTAAAAGTAAAAGCTTCTGCACAACAAAGGAAACCATAAGCAATGTGAAAAGACAGCCTTCTGAATGGGAGAAAATAATAGCAAATGAAGCAACTGACAAACAACTAATCTCAAGAGTCAGTTGTTCTATACAGAGTTCTAACTGTTGCTTCTTGACCCACATAAAGATTTCTCAGGAGACAGGTAAGATGGTCTGTTACTCCCATCTCTCTAAGAGCTTTCCATAGTTTGACATGATCCACACAGTCAAAGGCTTTAGCATAGTTGATGAAAGAGAGAGAGATGTTTTTCTGAAATTCTCTTGCTTTCTCTATAATCCAGTGAATGTTGGCAATTTGATCTCTAGTTCCTCTTTCTTTTCCAAACCCATCTTGGACACCTGGAATTTTTTGGTTCACATAATGCTGAAGCCTAGCATGCAAGATTTTAAGCATGATCTTTCTAGCATGGGAGATGAGTGCAGTTGTCTGATCATTAGCACATTATTTGGTACTACCCTTTCTGGGGATTGGGATGAGGATTGGCCTTTTCCAGCCCTGTGGCCTCTGCTGGGTCTTCCAGAGTTGCTGACATAATGGGAGATGGTGAAGGACAAGGAGGTCTGGTATGCTGCAGCCCATGGGGTCGCAGTCAACCATGACTGGGCAACTGAACAATAGCAACAATGATCAGCTTCCCAAGTGGCACTTGGTAAAGTACCCAAATGCCAGTGCAGGAGATGTAAGAGACACGAGTTCGATCACTGGATTGGGAAGATGCCCTGGAGTGGGGCATGAAATCCTACTCCAGTATTCTTACCTGGAAAATTCATGGACAGAGGAGCCTGGAAAGCTACAGATGATAGGGTCACAAAGAGTTGGACATGACTGAAGTGACTTAACATGCAACCATGAGTAGGTAGCATGGTATCCTTGAGCATTTCAACAGGGTAGATACTCATTTTCTTATTATAAATGGGGGATATTATGGGGTGGTGATTATAGGGTTTGAGTTTGAGCAGTGTTGGCATTGTAAGTCCCTTGGAAAAAGAAAAACAACTTATTTAAGAAATGGCAAAGCACTCAGTCACCTTTTTTTTTTTTTTTGACTATCCGTCTTGTATGACCCTGCACCTTTCTTCCCATGTTAGACATCCTACATACTTTGGCAGAGATATTTTCCTGCTGCACACTTTCATGAGGATATTTCCTGTGCCTCCAATACAATTGAATATCAGCATGACCTCTAAAGTCCTTGATGTTTTGGTCCTAGCATGAGTATTTAAGTTTATTATATAAACACTTGTTACATAGTCATTATAATGACCCCCTAGTTTACTGCCTTTTGCTGTTTCGCACATTTGAGTCTGTAGATGTTTACCTTGGTTAAATTTCCTTTCCCTGGTATTTCCTATCTATTCATAGCCTATCATTCAAGTCCCAGCCAAATGTATTATCCACCAGGTCATTGTGATCTCTGTCTCTGTAATTCCTATAAATTGTCTTCTTGATTTGAACAATGTTGCCTTCAGGCACTGCCAGCACCAACAATAGCTGTGTTAGCAAGAACAATCCAAACGTTTCTGGAGTGATTCTCATGTACTATTGCTTGCATTGAGATTGGGGGTGAAAAATTATAATCGACTGGTCACTGTTTTCAAGAATTCTAAATCTGTTTGAAGACACTGAATGTAAACCGAAGATAAAATATTCATAACAACAACAATACCAACTATCCTAATTGTAATATCAGTGATACAGCATTAATCTGGTTTTCAACACTTATTTAACTTCTTTTTCTGCCCTTGCCCACCATACATATCCTTTATAACAGGAGTTCCCAACCTCCAGGATTTAATGTTTGATGATCTGAGATAGAGCTGATGTAATAATAATAGAAACAAAGTGTGTAATAAATGCAGTGTGTTTAAATCATCCCCAAAATTTCCCCCTTCCCTGGGTCTGTGGAAAAATTCCATGAAACTTATCCCTGGGGCCAAAAAGCCTGGCTGCTTTATAATATCAAATATCACTGAGAATAATATAGCTTTTTCTTAACTCATAATCTTTATACTTATATTCCTTCAACCCAAATGGTCCTTGGTGCTTTTATCCAACAGGAAAATTTCCACTTCAAGTTTTAGCCCATAGGTTTCATTATTTGGGGCTCCCCAGGTGGCTCAGTGCTAAAGAATTCACCTACCAGTGTGGGAGATATAGGAGACATGAGTTCGATCCCTGGGGTCAGGAAGATCCCCTGGAGAAGGGAATGGCCACCCATTCCACTAGTCTTGCCTGGAAAATCCCATGGACAGAGGAGCCTGGCAGGCTACAGTCCATGTGGTCACAAAAAGTTGGACACGACTGAGCGACTGAGTACACGTACATTTCATTGTTAAATCTTTTCATATGCTCTTCAACTCCACATAACTATTTGCTGTCTTATTTTTGTTTTTATGGCCTTCAGCTCATATTTTAGAAGAAAAATGTTGGAGGGCATTCCAAGCAAGATGAAAATATGAAAACATATGCATAATATATATGTATTCACATTTACATTTACATCATTATTCATGTTTTTATATATATATATATATATAATGAAGTAAATGAGCTTAACTGAATAGTTTTACTGATAGAATTCACATAGGCAAAAATAGATGGAAAATATGGATGTGAGACTTTTCTAATAATCTGAGTTTAGTGGAACATTTTGAGTTATTGGGATGATTATTCTTGGTAACTCTTGTTCATTAAATAAATAGGTTTATGATAAATTGATAGCATTTTAAATGTAAGCATCAAAAGAGAACTGACTTGTGGATGTTGCCCACTGCTGTTTTCCCAGCAATTAAGATAGTGCCTGCCACATGGTAGTCTCTCTGCAAGTATTTAATTAAATGGAAGAATGATCCTACTATGGTGTTTTATGAACAGATAAATACTGTTTTTAATTCTGAAACTAGAGGACTTCATTTCTGACACATTTTTTTAAAAAAATGCAGCGTGAAGCCTTTGAAATTTGATAGGACACCACAGGAGAGTAAAGGGAAATGGATGCTTAAATTTTAGCTCTGTAAATTCATGATTTTTTAATAAAGTGATTTTAATGTTACATTAATATGGGAACAACTCTCTGCGACTTTGTGAGACAGGTGAGAGAGAGATATATAATCTGTTTTACAGATAAGTATACTGAGGCACTGATAGGATTTCTGACCTCACTACATTTTGAAAGAACTTGAGCTGAATTCCAGATTTTGGAATCAGATTTTATAATTGAAACAATAGGTTTGTAATCCTATGAATGAGTCTGTAGTTAGTGGAACTGATAATTTTTCTTCTGTATCAGAAATTTGGGTCATTCCCTAATTATTGGGGATTTCAAAACCTGCATTCTTACTTGGCACATCTTGTAAAATAAAATCAATTTTACTTTAATATTTAATGAAAATGAATAGACTTTCATTGCTGCTTATGCATTGTCCAAAATATGATGTATCTTATTTAATAAATTGAAGAAACAAATGCCTAATGGTAATATTTGATAACAGACACTCTTAAGACCCATTTGGAAAGTTTCCTATAACTTGTTAAGAAGGATGGCCACTGAGGACAATAAACAATAGACTCTGATTGGCAGGAAGCCAAAAGTTCTTTTTGAGGATCTATAACCCTGTATAAGAGCTTTATTTCCTTTCTTTGCAACAATATTGTGAACTGAAATTATGGGATAAGTTTGAGAAAAGTGTTTTTGTACTGCATGGGTGGAGAGGAAAAGTGAAAGTAAAATAAATTATAACAGTGGTAATAAGTTTTTCCTATTAGAAGACATTGCTTTTTATGTTTTATCTTGTTTACACATTCATGAAATGCCCCTTTTACTATATTTAGGCACACTTACAGAAATTAGCACATCATTCATAAATTCCTGGCAGTGAACAGTGTAAAAAGAGATTCCTTTCTTCCCCTACCATGTTATTGTGATGGAAATATACAGATCAAAAGCCTGCTACCATTTATTCCTGCGAGGATAAAAAGAAAAGAAATGAGTACTAAATTATGGGGGAAAAGCAACCTTTGGCATTATGTCGTTGATCACAAAGTCATTAAACTTTTCAGTCCCAATAGGTAGGAGTTAGTTAAGGGTAGATAAGCTCCTATCTAAATAGTCGTTAATTATGGTTGTAGTAATTCTTGTATTAGTATAGTCTCATGGTGACTTTGCTGTTTAAAAAATATACATTTTAAATACATACAGTTCATCTGAATCTAAGAATTTCTCACAGAATATTCATATTCAGAAATGGAAAAAAAACCCTATCTCATATTAGTCAATTTTTGAAACACATGCAGTGCCAGATTATCTTTGTTTTATCAGAATCTGTGAATTGTTACTTCCCTTATTCTCTGTGAGGATGATTTAGTCATAAGGAGATATAATCACTGGATCCTGTAAGTAAAATGGAGTTTTAAAATACATGGAAAAGGGTCAAGATTTAACATGAATGTGCCCCCAAGAAACTGTTTATCACTAAAGATATAAAGATTAATTACACTTTTGGAGCTTGTTTAACACTGCTTTCATAGACCTTGAAGCAGTTGGTCAGGAAATATGGAAACATTTGTCCAAAGAAATGCAGTGCTGTCTGAAGAATATAGATTATTCAGTCAAAACTATTTATATGTAGTTTCAGATTTCCCACATTAATTTCATCAGAAATTGAACAATTTCTCCCTCAAAAGATGAAGCTGCCACAAATGACCTACACTTTCTATAGATAAAGGAGAAAGTAAGACAGTCTCATCTTAAACTGTTTAGTTCACCTAACAAATATAACTTGAACTTAAATACAGTTATTTCATCATTAACTGTTGTTATCTTTGTCCACTGAGAATTTTATAATGTTCACCATCAGGTAAGGAAAAGGTTTGAATTCAATTCTAGTATTATAATGAATTTTTAGGACCCCAAAATTGGAAAAACAATAATTTAAAAATTTACAGAATAGGTAATTTTTGTTAATGCCGGCATTTAATTGGACTGCTGTTCAAGACACATGACTGTGTCAGAGCTTATCTGGTTAGTTCAGGATGGACTCTTTTCCTTCCAGTGCTTCATTGCTATGCTTATGTAATAGTTTAAAAGTGTCAGAGGAAATAATAGAAGTAGTCTGCTGTAATATTTTGATTTCTTAGTTTCTCCTACACTTTATAAAATTATCTATTGAAAATGAAAAAGTTTATTTTTGTGTGCGGTGTTAGAAAGTGATCTAGTTTCATTCTTTTACAAGTGGTTGACCAGTTTTCCCAGCACCACTTGTTAAAGAGATTGTCTTTACCCAGAAAGATGTTATGGGGAGGGAGGTGGGAGGGGGGTTCATGTTTGGGAATTAATGTAATAATTAAAGAATTTAAAATTTAAAAAATAAAAAAAAAAAAAAAAAAAAAAAAAAAAAAAGAAAGGGCCATAAAATGTCAGCAGGCCTCAATGGCCAGAAGATGATATAAAACCCATAAGACCTTTGTATAATTTTATATGAAGCACCTGATTGTGACAAGGGTCAGGTCTACTGACCCCCGCGTGACTCTGTATTCATCCCTATGTGTAACAAAAGGTATATAAACAAACCTGAAAAATAAAGAAATTGGATCAGTTTCTGGAAAAAAAAAAAAAAAAAGAAAATGAAAAAGACCATATAAATGCTATTGGGACTATTATGGCTTTCAGCCATACTTCTTAAATTTAATACTGCAGATATTATCCTTGGCCCCTGTCAGTGAGGTCTAATCAATGCAAATGCTTCCACTCTGGGCAGAGAAACCGCTACGACGGGATGAAAATCATGTACCAATCCTAAACTCCTATTACACAAATCTTAAATTCTCAAATTCTCAGTGACAATAAGTTGGGTTTTAATGTATGCTAATAAAACATTCATGAAATTGCCTGGGGTGTATATTTAACTTGTGACCAGTTGTTAGTCAGAATTTGATTATTATAAGTGATTTGCTCTTTCTTTTATGTGGTTATTATATGTAATATTGGCTGTCAATGGTAAATTTCTTTATTCACATGTACTATAGTTTGCACACAGGGAATATAATGGAGGAAATATAGGAATCTATATTTTTGTGTGCTTTATTTTAATCGCTATATCTTACCAAGACATTGTGTCTGCTTGGAGCATTTTCTGGAAGAAGCTGAGAAAGTCACATAAATTGTTCCTGAAGAGCCCTGAATTGAGTACTTTGTGGTCATATAAAAAATAGTCAACATTTTGGTTTCAGCATTGAAATTTGTTAGTGAGAATGGTTGCAACATAATGTGAGGCAACAATTCTATGATTGTGATATATCTATATCTATCACAGTTTCTTTATCCATGTATTTATTGATGAACACTTATGTTGTGCCATATCTTGGCTACTGTAAACTGCTGCGATAAAATTGGGTGCGTATATCTTTTTGAATTAGTGTTTTTGTTCTCTTCAGGTAAATACTCAGAACTGAAATTGCTGGATTATGTGGAAGTTCTACTTTTAAGTGGTTTGAGGGACCTTCATAATGTTTGCAATGCCTGCTGTACTGATTTGCATCGCCACCAAGTGTGCATGTGTTCCCTTTTCTACATATTCTCACCAACACCTGCTATTTCTTGTCTTTTTGATAACAGCCATTCTGACGATGTGAGAGGAAATCTCACTGTGGTTTTGATTTGCATTTCCTTGATTAGTGATGTTGAACATCTTTTCATGTGCCTACTAGCCGCATAGCCAAAACAATCTTGAGAAAGAAAAACCTGGAGGTAAAAATACTCCCTGATTTTAAACTGTACTGCAAAGCTATAGTAATCAAACACATAAATCAGTGTAACAGAATAGAGAGCCCAGAAATAAACCCATGTTCATATGTTCAATTAATCCACAACAAAGGAAGCAAAAATATACAATGGGGAAAAGACAGTCTCTTCAGTAAATGACGTTGGGAAAACTGAAAAGCTACATGTAAAAGAATGAAGCTAAACCACTTGTCACACAACATGCAAAAATAAGCTGAAAATGGGTTAAAGTCTTAAAATGTAAGAATTGAAACCATATAACTCCTAGAAGAAAATATGGGTGGTATGCTGTTTGACACTGATCTAAGCTGTCTTTTCTTGGATGTATCTCTTCAGGCAATGGCAACAAAAGAAAAAATGAACAAATGGGAATACATCAAGTTTAAAATAACATTTGGATTCTGTTTTTACAGATTAAGGGACATGTTTGTATTATTGAAGACATTTTTTAAGTCCCTGCCAAAATATAGAAAACAATGTGATAATATTAGTAATGAACTAAGAAAAATCTATTTGTCTTAAATTGTACTCAGTATTTCTTTATTTTGCTCTAGGTTAGATACTTAAGAACCTTCATGTGATTCTTGGGGATTAATGAGTAAAAATTATTATATACAGACATGTATATGTTGTTGTTGTTAGTCACTCAGTCATGCCCGGCTGAGTGACTAACATTTTATTGCATACTTTAAAAATTAACTTTACTAAATACCTTGTTATATATAAAAGCAGCAGATGATATATATTTAGACTCATAGATCTGGCTTTAAATTCTAATTCCATTACTTATGAACTCTTAGTACTTAAAACACAGATGCACTACATATATTTAGGTACATATTTATGCATACCTGTGTGCTCAGTTGTGTTCGACTCTTTGCAACTCTGTGGACTGTAGCCTGCCAGGCTCCTCTGACCATGGGATGTCCAGGCAAGAATACTGGAGCGTGTTGCCATTTCCTACTCCAGCAGATCTTCCTGATCAGGAATCTACATCTCCTGTGCATTACAAGTGGATTCTTTACCTCTGAACTACCAGGGTTATAAATATATTTATCATATATAAGTTCATGAATTTATTTAGTATTTTTACCTACTTTCTCACAAAATAAGACACAATCTGTTCCAGTCAGGTAGAATAGCACTTGTAGGAAGTAATAAGTCCATTGCCACTGGACTAATGGCAAATGAATAAAGGAAAATGATGATGAATTTAATTGAAACGGATACTCAACCCAGCAACCTATGGATAGTTAAGATGATTCTCAACGAGGGTAAATGAAATATTCTAACTTTTGTTTCCACTAATTAACTAGAGCCGTTCACTATAAAAAGGTACAAATGAACGTTGCTTCCAGTAATTTTGAATGATTTTATTGGATCACAGATTGCTCTGGCCTGTTTTGCTTCTTTATCTCTGATAATTTTCTGCATTTACAAACATCATGTTTAATAGTCTACTCTGTATAACTAATGTCTTTGAAAAGTGCATTAAAATTATATTTATCACAATAGTCAGTAATTTTCACCTATCCCAAATTCTCTTTTAATTCACAAGCATAGGTCTTGCTTATTTCATTTTTGTGCATAGATAGAATCAAACTTGTAATGTCATGAAGACTCTTTTCAAGTTTATTCCCTTATAGCTTTTAAATAAAAGTTCACATGTAAGTAAAATAGCATTTATCAGTTTTACCCATATACTTGAAAAACAAAGATTTCGTTATATTTTTAATGATGTTATTACATCTTCACTATTTACAAAAATATCCTGTAACAGTTTCCCATTTCATTGACTTCTTGCTTGATTAATTTTTCTTTATTGGGCATGTGCTTGTTCTTTTTGTAGTTACAGAAGATACAAAGATAAATGAGGCCACTCACTGTACTCAACAGTCATATAGTTTCAGTTCAGTCCAGTTCAGTCATGCAGCCATGTCCAACTCTTTGTGACTCTATGGACTGCAGCTCGACAGGCCTCCCTGTGCATCACCAACTCTCAGAGTTTACTAAAACTCATGTCCATTCAGTCGGTGATGCCATCCAACCATCTCATCCTCTGTCATCCCCTGCTCCTCCTGCCTTCAATCTTTCCCAGCATCAGGGTCTTTTCCAGAGTCAGTTCTTTGCAAAAAGTGGCCAAAGTATTGGAGTTTCAGCTTAGGCATCAGTCCTTCCAATGAATATTTAGGACTGATTTCCTTCAGGATGAACAGGTTGGATCTCCTTGCAGTCCAAGGGACTCTCAAGAGCCTTCTCCAACACCACAGTTCAAAAGCATCAATTCTTCAGCTCTCATCCTTCTTTATAGTCCAACTCTCACATCCATACATAGCTTTGACGAAACAGACTTTATTGGCAAAGTAATGTCTCTGCTTTTTAATATGCTCTCTAGGATGGTCATTACTTTTCTTCTAAAAAGCAAGCATCTTTTAATTTCATGGCTGCAGTCACCATCTGCAGTGATTTTGGAGGCCAAGAAAATAAAGTCTGCCACTGTTTCCATTGTTTCCCCATGTATTTACCATGAAGTGATGGGACCAGATGCCATGATCTTAATTTTCTGAATGTTGAGTTTTAAGCCAATTTTTTCACTCTCATCTTTCACTTTTATCAAGAACCTCTTTAATTCTTCGCTTTTTGTCATAAGGGTGGTATCATCTGCATATCTGAGGTTATTGATATTTCTCCCAGCAATCTTGATTTCAACTTGTGCTTCATCCAGCCCAGCGTTTTTCATGATGTACTCTGCATAAAAGTTAAATAAGCATGGTGATGTACTCCTTTTCCTATTTGGAACCAGTCTGTTGTTCCATGCCCATTTATAACTGTTGGTTCCTGACCTGCATACAGATTTCTCAAGAGGCAGGTCAGGTGGTCTGGTATTCCCATCTCTTTCAGAATTTTCCACGGTTTAGTTGTGATCTACAGTCAAAGGCTTTGGCATATTCAGTAAAGTAGAAGTAGATGTTTTTCCGGAACTCTCTAGCTTTTTCCATGATCCAACATATGTTGGCAATTTGATCTCTGGTTCCTCTGCCTTTTCTAAATCCAGCTTGAACATCAGAAAGTTCATGGCTCACATACGGTTGAAACCTGGCTTGGAGAATTTTGAGCATTTCTTTACTAGCATGTGAAATGAGTTCAACTGTGTGGTAGTTTGAATATTCTTTGGCATTGCCTTTCTTTGGAATGGGATTGGGTTGAAAACTGACCTTTTCCAGTCCTGTGGCCACTGCTGTTTTCCAAATTTGCTGGCATGTTGAGTGTAGTGCTTTCATAGCATCATCTTTCAGGATTTGAGATAGCTCAACTGGAATTCCATCACCTCCACTAGCTTTGTTCGTAGTGATGCTTTCTAAGGCCCACTTGACTTCACATTCCAGGATGTCTGGCTCTAGGTGAGTGATCACACTATCATGGTTATCTGGATCATGAAACTCTTTTTTGTACAATTGTTCTATGTATTCTTGCCACCTCTTCCTAATATCTTCTGCTTCTGTTAGGTCCAGACCATTTCTGTCCTTTATTGTGCCCATCTTTGCATGAAATGTTCCCTTGGTGTCTCTAATTTTCTTGAAGAGATCTCTAGTCTTTCCCATTCTGTTGTTTTCCTCTATTTCTTTGCACTGATCACTGAGGAAGACTTTCTAATCTCTCCTTGCTATTCTTTGGTACTCTGCATTCAAATAGGTATATTTTTCCTTTTCTCCTTTGCCTTTCGCTTCTCTTCTCGTCACAGATATTTGTAAAGCCTCCTCAGACAACCATTTTACTATTTTGCATTTCTTTTTCTTGGAGATGGTCTTGATCACTGCCTCCTGTAGAATGTCACAAACCTTCATCTGTAGTTCTTCAGGCACTCTGTCTAATCCCTTGAATTTATTTCTCACTTCCACTATATAATCATATGTATTTGATTTATATCATACTTGCATGGTCTAGTGGTTTTCCCTACTTTCTTCGGTTTAAGCCTGAATTTGGCAATAAGGTTCATGATCTGAACCACAGTCAGCTCCTGGTCTTGTTTTTCCTGATTGTATAGAGCTTCTCCATCTTTGGCTGCAAAGAATATAATCAATCTGATTTTGGTATTAACCAGGTGATGTCCATGTGTAGAGTCGTTTCTTGCGTTGTTGGAAGAGCATGTTTGCTGTGACCAGTGTGTTCTCTTGGCAAAACCCTATTAGCCTTCACCCTGCTTGATTCTATACTCCAAGGCCAAATTTACCTGTTACTCCATGTATTTCGTGACTTCCTACTGTTGCATTCTAGTCCCCTATAACGAAAAGGAAATCTATTTTGGGTTTTAGTTCTAGAAGGTCTTGTAGGTCTTTGTAGAACCATTCAACTCAGCTTCTTCAGCATTACTGGTTGGGGCATAGACTTGGATTGCTGTGACATTGAATTGTTTGCCTTGGAAATGAACAGAGATCATTCTGTCCTTTCTGAGATCGTATAGTTATATAGTTTGGAGGCAGGTAAATAGATTCTGAGACGAATGGTCTAACTTTCTATGTCTGTTGTAACTAATTTTCCCAAACTATTTTCAATTTTATGATCACTCACCTAACGTGGGGCTGTTGAATGCAACAGTGACATCACTAGTCTCTGACATATTAGTTTTTCAGTAATTAAATTAGGAAAAGAGAACAGGAAGAAGAGGGTTGAAAAATTTCTCTGTTGGTCACTCTCAAAAAAAAAATGACCCCACATGCAAGTTCGGTATTAGCTGAAATTTCTCACCACTTGGAGAATATGTGGTTGGAGTCACTAAAATTGGTCCCATGATGAGCTGAAGAATTGAGTATCTGATAATGTTACTAACTTGGAACAGAATGTCTTGATTTGGATTTTGTCTGGACTTTAACAGGCTGAGTAGCTTTAATCATTAATCTTGTATTTACTCAGTGCCTGTCATGTTGCTGCTAGCAATTATGCTATTTAAAGGTACTGTAATTGTGATGTATATGAGGCCAGCTGATAAGCACTACTCAAGCCTCTCTGGTTGTTTTGTAGCCATAAATTTTAATATCTTATTTCTATGGGCACAACTTCAGATTTTATTAATAAAAGAATCTTGTCAATGGCCCCAGAGGGAGTATATTTAAGAAAGAAGATGTGATGGCCTTGAACTTTAATGTTATAACAAATCTAATCTGGTTCTTTAAATAGTCAATAAGTATATAGCTTACTATCATGATCTTTGTGGAAATAAATAATCCCTATTTTTATGACTATTAATATATACAATTGAGACCAGCACCTAGATAGCATATTCAAAGGCAGAGACATTACTTTGCCAACTAAGGTGCGTCTAGTCAAGGCTACGGTTTTTCCTGTGGTCATGTATGGATGTGAGATTTGGACTGTGAAGAAGGCTGAGTGTCGAAGAATTGATGCTTTTGAACTGTGGTGTTGGAGAAGACTCTTGAGAGTCCTTTAGACTGCAAAGACATCCAGCTGGTCCATTCTGAAGGAGATCAGCCCTGGGATTTCTTTGGAAGGAATGATGCTAAAGCTGAAACTCCAGTACTTTGGCCACCTCATGCGAAGAGTTGACTCATTGCAAAAGACTCTGATGCTGAGAGGGATTGAGGGCAGGAGTAGAAGGGGACGACAGAGGATGAGATGGCTGGATGGCATCACTGACTCGATGGACGTGAGTCTGAGTGAACTCTGGGAGTTGGTGATGGACAGGGAGGCCTGGCGTGCTGCAGTTCATGAGGTCGCAAAGAGTTGGACACGACTGAGCGACTGAACTGAACTGAAGGAAGTAGAAAAAAATAGTTTTTTTAATATTTATGATGTGTTTATTTTGCTTTTCAAAGTGCTAGATCAGATTTGTTTATATTATAAAAACCTTGAAGTAATTAAGAATTGAATTAAAGTTACCACTTAATGGTTTTATATCTGTCTCTAGCTTATTCTGTGGTTAACAAGACTTTACATAATGTCGATTTCTAAGAAAAAATTAATTTTCCTTTTATAAAAAGACATGAATTATGAGACTATTTTTTATTGATCTAATAACTATTTATCTGTCTATAAAACTAATGGCCAAAAAATGAAAAATAAAAAAAAATAAAACTAATGGCCTTACCCTATACTTGAGGTGTAATATTGATAAATGATATTGAAATTATACATAGGACTATATTCCCTTGGATATAATGTATATTAAGAATACTGTGTTGATTAACGCTTTCCAGCTGTGCCTATCACTTGCTATATGTAACCCCACTTTATTTTGAAAGGATACTGTAAAAATTATTTAAATTCTGTTTCTTATTAAGTGGGTACTGTGGTTAAGATTAAATAGCCATTGATAATAATGCCACTTTGTGTACTAAAAGTTCTATTATAAGGTAATAAGATGGAATGGAAAACAACTTCTATAAGAGTTTATTTGGTGTGGGATTAATTCATAAAGAGGCATGTATCATTTTACACATTGTTACATTTAATATTTGTTTTGTAATCTGCATGATTGTTTCAGAAAAATGTTGACTGTAAATGCCAGTGATATAGTTCTTTATTTTTATTGTTGCCATTTTCTTTTCTAATTAGCATCATTGAGCATATGACTTCAAAATGGTGTTTGAAGCATATGGTTAATACTATTAAGCCAGATCACATCAAAATTACTTCTTTGCAATTAAGTTGCTTTTATTTCCCACTGAAAACAATTAATTTTCAGTATCTTGTAAGTTTCCAAGTCTTTTAAAAAAAGCAAACCATACCTAATGGGACATTTCACGTCATAGGTACTTTTTATTAAAAAGGATATTGTTTCCCTATAACTACTGACATCTAAAGCTAGGGTTTTTTTTGGAATGGTCCTTTCTAAACTTCACTGAGATCATATATCAAAAGATCCACTTGCAGGCTTTTAAGATGGAGTGATTGTAGGTTTTGTTTGAAGGAGCAGATTGAAATTTTATTTTGAGCAAGAAACCTCAAAAATGCTTTTCTTTGGAAGAGACCATGTATACCAGGTGTGGTGAAAATACACTAGTTATTTTTCTTGGTCTGGTGGTATCAGATGACAACTAAATACAGCACTAAATATATATGAAGTATAGAATAAATGTATATATATATATGCATTAATATAGTTTATATAATATATAGAATATGAGATATGTGATATAATACTCAATGGCCATGTATATACTTTTAAAATATCTGTCCACTTTTCCATTTTGACAATTTCTAATTGTCAATACAATACAAAGACAAAAATATCAAGTCTGTAACTAGGATTGTAGTCATTAAATTTTATATTTATTTCAGTCTGTATAAACAGCAAAGAAGTAATTATCCATATAGAGTATTTATCAAAGCCACTAAATATGAATTATGTAAAAAATTATGAAAATAGATTTTTATCTATAAAATATATTAAAATATTCCCCCAAATTATAACTTTTGAAATGATTTATTACCCTTTTCTAACTAATTCACATTTTGATAAATGTCTTAGAGGGTCATTGGGCACATATACTTTTCATTTCAAACACACAAATGTACATATACTTTAATGTGTTTGTTGCATGTGTTCTAAGTAGCTTCAGTCATGTTTGACTCTTTGAGACTAAAAAGATCCTATATAACATAATATGCCAGACTCCTCTATCCATGGGATACTCCAGGCAAGAATACTGGAGTGGGTTGCTATGCCCTCCTCCAGGGGTTCATCCCAACCTAAGGGATGGAGCCATATCTCTTAGCTTCCTGCATTGGCAGGTGGGTTCTTTACCACTAGTGCCACCTAGGTGTATAACTGATATATAATAAACTTCACATAAAGTGTACAATTTGATAAGATTTTGCATATCTGCATACTTGGGAAACATTAGTGCAAATAAGACAGTGCTTATATCCATTTCTCCCAACACGTTTACTCATGTCCCTTATTAATCCAACCAAAAAAAAATACATATTGTTAATGTCATTTGTGTAAAACTCTAAAAATTGCAAACAAATCTATTGTAATAGAATGTGAGTGATTGTTTATTCACCTCTTTACTTATCAATATTTGCATGTGCATAGTCTATGGGGTCGCACAGAGTCGGACACGACTGAAGCGACTTAGCAGTAGCAGCAGTATCATCCAGAAACCGTCCCAAAAACTAGCAGACAGTACTGAAAGAGGGCACAAGAATTTTCAGATTTTATAGAGATTATAGTCTGGTTGGACTAAAACAGATTACATATGAATGTACAAACACATCAATTTACAAATTATTAATAGAATGTTTCTATTTATATTTTCCCAACCTATTAAGAAACAGTACACAAATGAAGAAAGGCAAATATTGTATAAGACAGCAAGATAGCAAGGTAATAAGAGTGAGCTAAAGGTTTAAGAAGGCAACAGTTTACTTAAACAACACTGATCCAGCTTGTAGCTTAAGGTTTCCAAGTTTATATAATTTTGTTAAAAGAACTGATTCCAGTATGGTTTCCTTTAATACTTCCCAAAATTACTGAAAAAATGATTCAGTTAAATTGTTCATTGAAAACAGGGAATCCTTGGCCCCAGTCTTATCTCCTGAGTCAGAATTTCCTGGAGTGAAGACTAATAATCTGTGTTTTTAAGAAAAACTGGCCCAGACTCATCTGGTTAAGAAGAATAACCTAAATATGATGAATTGTGTGTGGAAGAGAGGAGTGGTAGTTTTCAGCCAGCAGATATTGACTTTGATATCCATTGGCCAGATTTTGCCAATGGAATTAATTGTAAGATGCATGTTTTTTAAAGCTGGTGTATAAATGAACACATGACTTGTGTGGAGGGACTTTTGGAGGCAAGTAAAAGAAGCTCCATCTGAAGAACTTTTAACATTTTCATGGACTGTCACAGACTGAAAATATATCCATCAGTTCAATTCAGTCAGTCAGTCGTGTCTGACTCTTTGTAATCCCATGGACTGCAGCATGCCAAGCTTCCCTGTCCATCACCACCCGGAGCTTGCTCAAACTCGTGTCCATCGAGTCAGAGATGCCATCCAACCCTCTCATCCTCTGTCATCCCCTTCTCCTCATGCCTTAAATCTTTCCCAGTTTTTTTCCAGTATATATCCATATTATCTTATTTATCTTTCTCAATGCTTTAAGATTACAATTTTATGTGAATAGGTCAAATGCATAGAGATGTATTATTAAAAAAAAAAAACAAATACAAGTAACCAATACTTGAGACTTTCCAGGTGGCTCAGCAGCAGATGCAGGAGATACCCAGGAGCCTTGGGGTTGGGAAAGTCCCCTGGAGGAGGACATGGTAGCCCACTCCAGTATTCTTGCCTGGATAATCCTAAAGACAGAGGAGCTTGGCGGGCTACAGTCCACAGGTTCCCACAGAGTTGAATACGACTGAATCCACTTAGCAGGCATACACATAGAGTACCTGATACCGTTATACAGAATCAGATTGCAGTCTGGTAAAAAGTTAAAAAAAAAGTTTGTATCAGTGTTCCAATTTTAAAGATAGAATAAACAGTCATAGCTGTTAGGTTACTTAAACAAGGTCACTCAGCTGGGAAATGGCTGATTGCCAAAGAATTTGAAGCCAATTCTGCTTAATTTCAAAGCTGTCTATACCAGGGCACTCTTTCCTATCTGAGAACACTAAACTAGGTTCTGTATTTGAAAACTTAGGATGATATGCTCTTTTACATAACAGATAGCAGACTTTTGTTTTATCATTGCTTGTGCCACTGAGATGTTAAAGATTTCTACATTATATAAGTATCAGTAAATCAAACAGACACAGATTGGCAATTCTTTAATCATTAGAAATATATACTGAAAATAAAGTAAATGGGTGGCAGAAGGTGGGAGCCACTGTTGAAGCTGGAGATTACAGATAAGTTAAAGAGGCTAGAATAACTTGTGTGGTAGCTGATTAGAGTTAGTAGCATCAGTGTATATTCATGTTTAGCTTTATATATATATACATATATCATATATATATGTATATACACAAATAACTATAGCTACATTTAGAAATGTTCATAGATATACACAGGTTAACATACATGCATTTATTTCCTGGCTTTGTCATCTGAGAGGGCCAAGAAACAAAACCCCAGTGGCAAAGAGCACACTTATAATCCAGACAGTGGTGTCCAGTAGAATTCTCCAATGTTGGAAACCAGTATTCCTAGGAGAAATGACTTATTCTAGGATTGAGGACAGTAAATGAAACAGATGAGCCTGAAGCATCTGGTCTTTCAATGCCAAGGGGTAAGAAAGTGATGTAGAATACAGACAGAAAACCCATAATGATAGAGGTATGTCAAAAAGACATAGAAGCCAACTGAAAGAGTAATCAATGACCAAAACTTTAACAATTTGAATAAAAAATAAAGTATTAGATTATAAGTAAAGTATAAAAAAATCCATGTGTCTGTACTCCACAAGAATATAAATAAATGATGAAGCAAACACATAGGGTTGAATAGATAATAATTTGGGCAGATACTCCACCCTCAAGAAGGTAGACCATTGCTCCACCTTCCTTAAGTGTGGGCTGCATATAGTCACTTTCTTCCATGCATATGGAAAACTGGGAAAAGAATAACTTTACTGTGAAGAAATCTAATGCTACCTCTGTCAGGTGATCAAGGTTAACCTAATACTGACAAGTTATGCCTATACCCTTGATAGGATGTCATGGAAAAAGCACTTTACCTCTGTACCTTCCTCCACAAATAACTTACATCTCAAGCCTAATCATGAGAAAAACATCATATTAATCCCAGCTGAGAGATACTTTACAAAATACCTGACCAATATGCCTCAGCACTGTCAAAGTCATCAGATCAAGCAGTTTGACAAAATATTATAGCCCAGAGGAGCCTGAGGATACGTGATGACTAAATGTAATATTGTGTGCTGAGTGGGATCCTGGGAAAGAAAAAGAATAATAAGTATACCTAGGGAAGTTGGAATAAAATATGAACTTTAATAATAATGTATCAATATTGGTTCATTAATTGTGGTATATCTACTATACTGTTGTAAGTTGTTTCTTTTTAAAAAATGTTTATGAGTTAAGCTAATTTACAATGTTGTGTTTCTGTTGTACAGCAGAGTGAATCAGTTAGACATATACGTACATCCACTTTTTTTTAGGATGTTTCTGAAACATCCTAAAACGATAATAGAAGACATTCAGTGTGGGATACATGGAATCTCTCAGTACTACCTTAATAATCTTTCTATAAATATAAAATCATTCTCGATTTAAGTTTTTTAAATTCAATTAGGTGAATTAGGGAAATGTTACTGTGTAAAAGATAAACATCTTGCTTATTATACTGATATTCAAAGTTCACTTCTAATATGTAAGATAGAGTCAATTCATTTCAGTTCAATCGCTCAGTCATGTCCGACTCTTTGCGACCCCATGAATCGCAGCACACCAGCCCTCCCCGTCCATCACCAACACCCAGAGTTTGCTCAAACTCATGTCCATCGAGTCGGTGATGCCATCCAGCCATCTCATCCTCTGTCAGCCCCTTCTTCTGCCCCCAATTCCTCCAAGCATCAGCTCTTCGCATGAGGTGGCCAAAGTATTGAAGTTTCAGCTTCAGCATCAGTCCTTCCAATGAACACACAGGACTGATCTCCTTTAGAATGGACTGGTTGGATCTCCTTGCAGTCCAAGGGACTCTCAAAAGTCTTCTCCGATACCACAGTTCAAAAGCATCAATTCTTCGGCACTCAGCTTTCTTCACAGTCTAACTCTCACATCCATACATGGCCAATGGAAAAACCGTAGCTTTGTCTAGACGGACCTTTGTTGGCAAAGTAATATCTCTGCTTTTTAATATGCTATCTAGGTTGGTCATAACTTTCCTAACAAGGAATAAGTGTCTTTTAATTTCATGGCTGCAGTCACCATCTGCCGTGATTTTGGAGCCCCCAAAAATAAAGTCTGACACTGTTTCCACTGTTTCCCCATCTGTTTCCCATGTAGAGATGGGACCAGATGCCATGATCTTTGTTTTCTGAATGTTGAGCTTTAAGCCAACATTTTCACTCTCCTCTTTCACTTTCATCAAGAGGCTTTTTAGTTCCTCTTCACTTTCTGCCATAAGGGTGGTGTCATCTGCATATCTAAGGTTATTGATGTTTCTCCCACAATCTTGATTCCAGCTTGTGCTTCTTCCAGCCCGGCGTTTCTCATGATGTACTCTGCATAGAAGTTAAATAAGCAGGGTGACAATATACAGCCTTGGCGTACTCCTTTTCTTATTTGGAACCAGTCTGTTGTTCCATGTCCAGTTGTAACTGTTGCTTCCTGACCTGCATATAGGTTTCTCGAGAGGCAGGTCAAGTGGTCTGGTATTCTTAGAAGCAATTTGGAATTTTTCCACATATCCATAAGGTGAAACTTAGAATCTATGCAAATTATCTTGTTCTAGTCCACTTTATTTCTCTGGTATTATTGTTCTCCTTTCACTGTGCTATGCTGTGTTTAATCTCTCAGTCATGTCCAACTCTTTGCAACCCCATGGACCAGCCTGCCAGGATCCTCACTCCATGGGGATTCTCCAGGCAAAAATACAAGTGGGTTGCCATGCCCTCCTCCAGGAGATCTTCCCAATCCAGGTATCGAACCCAGGTCTCTTGCATTGCATTTACTGTCTGAGACACCAGGGAAGCCCTAGTAAGGTAATATTTATGATTTAACATCATCCAGCAAATTTTACAGGCATTAATGCTCTGTGCCATCATACTCAGTTTGTTCCAGGCTTACTTAATAAAAGGTCAAGTGGATAAAGAATGAACAACAGGTAAGGGAGATAAATGAAATAAATTAAACATGTCCCCATGCTGACAAATCTTGTTACAGTTATTTTAATATACGTATTATCTCTAAAATACTTTGCAGTAGGTTAAGAGTGCTGCAGTTTACAATTTGCACATCATCATCATGCCTGAGGAGGTGTCAGAGTCCCTATTTTGATCAGCTTTACCCAAATGATGAAGAGGTCATCTCTTCACCGATCAAGTTATTCTTGAACTACTCTGAGCTTAGAAGTGGTCTCCTCTACTCCTTCCATTCTGAACCATGATTTAAAGGGCACTCGTTAGCCTCTGAGACAACCAAGTATGGAAAATAATGGTGTTTATTAAATCAAACAGTCTTTGAAAGCCATATGGTTTATGCTTAACTTTGATGGATGTAAGTAAATAACAAAGAATTCCATTTCAGGATGATTATGTCTGTGGTGATATTTATTTGATAGCTTCACTTTAAAATGGTTATTTATTTTATTGAAGAATGGATTATTTTAAATAAAATGCAAGTTCCCAACTCATAGGATCCTAGTATACACATGTAAGATGAGATAAACTTGGTTTTGAATGATACTTGATGATGTATGTATTTCTCATTCATTCATGCATGTATCCATTCAACAAATATTTCTGAAATATCTATACACCAATTAATTTTCTGGTGCTGGTAATATAGCAATGAGCTATATCAAACTAATCCCTGCCTTCATGGAGCATACATATTAAATGCAGTTTTGAATAGAAAGTTGGTAACACCATCAGTTCTTTAAGTGAAAACTGAAACCTATCTATAAAACTACATCAACTAAAATGAGAATGTCTGCAATGTGGTGAAATGAGTGAAGAACTTTAAAGACAGTTTTTGGATCTTTACTAAAGTATAATGAAACACATATGTAGTGGTAATGGGACAGTGAGTGTAGTTTATGTGATTCATAAAGATACACACTATCGAACAAAGTATATTTAAAAAAAATTCTATTATCTTCCTGAATTTTCTCTTCCTGTTTCTACATCAGTAAATTTGCTGCTTTGCTGCAAACACTATGATGAACTAGGGGGCCTATAGTTTGTTCTTCCTTCTTTCCCTGTATTCTGGATGGTTTGTCCATAGTACCGAAGATGGAATGACTTTTCCCTCATGAGGCAATCAAAAGGGACTTTGAACTTATTCCAGAATGTGACTGTGAGAACCACCAGTCAGTAAATTTGCTGCTTTGCTGCAAACACTATGATGAACTAGGGGACCTATAGTTTGCTCTTCCTGCATTCCCTGTATTCTGGATGGTTTGTCCACAGTACCGAAGATGGAATGACTTTTCCCTCATGAGGGAATCAAAAGGGACTTTGAACTTATTCCAGAATGTGACTGTGAGAACCACCAGTCAAGTAGAGGATTTACATGAAAGTAAATAAATCTCTATTTAAAACTACTTTTAAACAATTTTGGCCTTGTACACACACTTTGTGTTCTGTAGTGTGTATGTGTGCTCAGTCGCTCAGTCCTGTCTGACTCTTTTTGACCCTATGGACTGTAGCCCACCAGGCTCCTCTGTCCATGGAATTTTCCAGGCAATAATACTAGATATAGGTTGCCATTTCCTACTCCAGGGGATCGTCCCAACCCAGGGATTGAACCCGTGTCTTTTGCATCTTCTGCATTGGCAAGAGGATTCTTTATCACTAGTGCCACTTGAGAAGTCAAGGCAAGATACTGGAGTGGGTTGCCATTTCCTTCTCCAGGGGATCTTCCAGACCCAGGATCAAACTCAGGTCTCCTGCCTTTTGGGCAGATTCTTCATCATCTGAGCCAGCAGGGAAGGCCCAAAATGAAAGTTGCTCAGTCGCTCAGTTGTCTCTGACTCTTTGTGAACCCCTGGACTATAGCCCACCAGATCTTCTGTCCATGGAGTCATTGAGGGTAGCCATTTCCTTCTCTAGGGGGATCTTCACAACCCAAATCTCCTGTGTTGGAGACAAGATTATTTACCATCCAAGCCACCAGAGTCCGGAAAGTTTATGGAGCTGGACAGAGGGAGGGGACATGTATAAACCTATGACTGATTCTTATTGATGTTTGACAGAAAAACAACAAAATTCTGTAAAACAATTAGCCTCAATTAAAATATATATATTTTAAAAAAGAATAGAAGATAAAACTGAAATTATATGTTTTCTGAATTTGAACACCACAAAGCCTATGATTAAAAGAATAAAAGTACGTATATTATCGAAGTCAATATAACCTATGGGTTTATAAGACACTAGACAGTTACCAGACTTTGCTCTTACAGATAGTTGTTTCTATTTTAATTTTATTGAAAGATATGTCACTTTTAATAGATAAGTTTTGCTGATACAATATAATACATAATAAAAAATAAAAGTTTCCTCTGTATTTGATTTTTTACCACCACTCACTTACTCCGTACATATTTATTGGACCATCCTCTGTCCAGGTGCTGTTAGAGCTAGGATTCAGCAACGAATGAGAATAACAATATCACTGCCCTCATAAAAATTATACTCTACTTGAGAGGATTGAAAAAAGCAAATAGGAATAAGGAAGAATTCATATAGAAATAAGATATGAATATCAGATGGTAGAAGTACAAGAAATAGAAGAAAAATTGTGAAGATCAGAGGATATGGCAAGATAAGGGGGGCTAAGGGAGAGAGCAAACAGGAAAGGTCTCAGTGAGAAATCCAGAAGAGGGAGTGAGTTCTGGAGTCAGAGCAAGAAGCACCTCTGAATAAGAGGATGCAGATAGAAAATCCTTAGGCAGGAGTGTGTCAGAAGTGCCTGGGGCAGCCAGCCTAGAGAAGGAAATTGCAACCCACTCCAGTATTCTTGCCTGGAGAATTCCATGGAAAGAAGAACTTGTTGGGCTACAGTCCATGGGGTTGGACACAACCGAGCAGCTAACACTATGTAGGAGTGTGTCAGAAGCGCCTGGGGCAACCAGCCTGGGTGGAGCTCCTGAAAAAGTAGCAAGCGGTAGTGACGTCAAAGAAGATGCAGAGAGCCAGGCCGTACTGATGCTTGTGTGTTTTTCCACATTTGGGTTACTCTGCAGTGAGACACAGAGGTGCAGAGGAATGACATGGTCTCACTTCCGTTTTTAAATGATGAGCCTCTTCCCATCCCCTTTTTACACTAGCGTGGAGACCTGCAAATAGTTCTAAACTTTGTTCTTGCTGTCTGTTGCTCAAAATGGTATCTCTGATTTGATTACATTTTCTGAGGAGTGGAAAAGATAGTTAAACATGACAAATTACAGTGCATTATTTTGACTGAATACTGCTGGAAATTAAAACAGAAATACTATGCATCCATATGTATATGTATATAACATATAGGGCTTCCCTGGTAGCTCAGCAGTGAATAATCTGCCTGCCATTGCACAAGACAGAGGAGACCAGAGTCTGCTGCTTGAGTCGGGAAGATCCCTTTGAGAAGGAAATGGCGACCCACTGCAGTATTCTTGTTTGGGAAATACCATGGTCAGAGGGGCCTGATGGGCTGTAGTCCATGGGGTCACAAAGAATTAGACACAACTTAGAGACTAAAACAACAACAACAATATAACATATATATTATTATTTCTTTTTGTTAGCTGCTCAGTCATGTTTGACTCTTTGTGATCCCATGGACTATATGTAGCCCACCAGGCTCCTCTCTCCAGAGAATTCTCAGGCAAGAATACAGGAGTGGGTTGCCATTTACTTATCCAGGGTATCGTCCCAACCCAGGAATCAAATCTGAGTCCTCCTACATTGCATGAAGATTATCTACCATCTGAGACACAAGGGAAGCCAAACATATATCTATCTATCTATCTTTCTATCTATCTAAATTTTAATCTCAGTTCAGTTCAGTTCAGTCACTCAGTCATGTCTGACTCTTTGTGACCCCATGAATCACAGCACGCCAGGCCTCCCTGTCCATCACCATCTCCCGGAGTTCACTCAGACTCACGTCCATCGAGTCCGTGGTCGTCCTGGGTCGTCCCCTTCTCCTCCTGCCCCCAATTTCTCCCAGCATCAGAGCCTTTTCTGATGAGTCAACTCTTCGCTTGAGGTGTCCAAAGTACTGGAGTTTCAGCTTTAGCATCATTCCTTCCAAAGAAATCCCAGGCTTGATCTCCTTCAGAATGGGCTGGTTGGATCTCCTTGCAGTCCAAGGGACTCTCAAGAGTCTTCTCCAACACCACAGTTCAAACGCATCAATTCTTGGGTGCTCAGCCTTCTTCACAGTCTAACTCTCACATCCATACATGACCACTGGAAAAACCATAGCCTTGGCTAGACGGACCTTAGTCGGCAAAGTAATGTCTCTGCTTTTGAATATGCTATCTAGGTTGGTCATAACTTTTCTTCCAAGGAGTAAGCATCTTTTAATTCCATGGCTGCAGTCACCATCTGCAGTGATTTTGGAGCCCCCAAAAATAAAGTCTGGCACTGTTTCTACTGTTTCCCCATCTATTTGCTATGAAGTGATGGTACTAGATGCCATGATCTTTGTTTTCTGAATGTTGAGCTTTAAGCCAACTTTTTCACTCTCCTCTTTCACTTTCTTCAAGAGGCTTTTTAGCTCCTCTTCACTTTCTGCCATAAGGGTGGTGTCATCTGCATATCTGAGGTTATTGATATTTCTCCCAGCAGTCTTGATTCCAGCTTGTGCTTCTTCCAGTCCAGCATTTCTCATGATGTACTCTGCATAGAAGTTAATTAAGCAGGGTGACGATATACAGCCTTGATGTACTCCTTTTCCTATTTGGAACCAGTCTGTTGTTCCATGTCCAGTTCTAACTGTTGCTTCCTGGCCTGCATACAGATTTTTCAAGAGGCAGGTCAGGTGGTCTGATATTCCCATCTCTTTCAGAATTCTCCATAGTTTATTGTGATCCACACAGTCAAAGGCTTTGGCATAGTCAATAAAGCAGAAAGAGATGTTTTTCTGGAATTCTCTTGCTTTTTCCATGATCCAGCAGATGTTGGCAATTTGATCTCTGGTTCCTCTGCCTTTTAGAAAACCAGCTTGAACATCAGGGAGTTCATGGTTCACGTATTACTGAAGTCTGGCTTTGAGAATTTTGAGCATTACTTTACTAGCATGTGAGATGAGTGCAATTGTGTGGTAGTTGGAGCATTCTTTGACATTGCCTTTCTTTGGAATTGGAATGAAAACTGACCTTTTCCAGTCCTGTGCCACTGCTGAGTTTTCCAAACTTACTGGCATATTGAGTGCAGCACTTTCACAGCATCATCTTTCAGGATTTGAAACAGCTCAACTGGAATTCCATCACCTCCACTAGCTTTGTTCGTAGTGATACTTTCTAAGGCCCACTTGACTTCACATTCCAGGATGTCTGGCTCTAGATTAGTGATCACATCATCATGATTATCTGGGTTGTTAAGATCCTTTTTGTACAGTTCTTCCGTGTATTCTTGCCACCTCTTCTTAATATCTTCTGCTTCTGTTAGGTCCAGACCATTTCTGTCCTATATTGAGCCCATCTTTGCATGAAATGTTCCCTTGGTATCTCTAATTTTCTTGAAGAGATCTCTAGTCTTTCCCATTCTGTTGTTTTCCTCTATTTCTTTGCATTGATCGCTGAAGAAGGCTTTCTTATCTCTTCTTGCTATTCTTTGGAACTCTGCATTCAGATGCTTATGTTTTTCACATAAGGCTATACACTACCACAGGGCTATCACATAGTGGTTATACATCACTCACTTTAGCTGACATCTTTTCCATCTTATTACATCTACATTATAAATATATAAAATATGTATTATTTCTCTGTCTCTACACTTACATACACTCATGATGTGTGTGTGTGTGTGTGTATGTATATATATGCCTCCCAGGTGGCACTAGTGGTAAAGAACCTGCGTGCCCATGATAATTTCTTGCTTTGTCTTCTATAAAATCTGAAACCTACAAAAATAAAGGTTATCTACATCAAGAAGATTATGTTAGCACCTCTTTATGGTGTCAAACCCAGAGTCTATGCAAATCTCATCTGATTGATAAAAAATGGATGCCGAGTCAAATATTCAAATATGTGGGAGTTCAAAATACTCAGAAAGTAGTATTTTTTTTTCTATTTTTATCAGATAAATAGTCATTTAATAGACACTGGCAAATAATGATGAGCATCATAGGCAATTATGATTTCTAATGAAGTATTTGAGAAAAATGAATATGAAAGGAAATGCTTCTTTTATTTGCTGTTGCTTTATATATACACGTATTTAAGCATAGTTTTAAGAAAGACCTCCACTATATTTAATATATGAAATTTCAATGATTATAGGACTCATATGACTTAAAAAATAAGAAATTATGAACGTCTTAATGTTATAAAAATATGGTAATAGGGATAACCATGTATGTGTTAGTGTTATGGAATATGTTATCGAGTCCATGAATTTTAGAAACAGAACAGACATAAGATCATTAAAAACATCTTTATTCTATAAAAAGAAGATATTTTATGTATCTAAAGTTTATAGAGAAAATGTGGACTAAGATTCTGTGTGAATATAATTTTATTAGAGAAATTTCTCTCTAGTTGATTTATATTTTTAAAACACTTCTAAATCTATAAAAACTTGTATATAAACAATAACTGTTTCCAGGTAAAATGCAAAGTTAAGTGTTTGGTATATTATATTACGTTCAAGTGTGCCAATATACATGATAGACAGGTGTAATTTTAAGGCTCTGTTAATCATGCTACTCTCCATTTTTCAGCCCCCTCTCCAGTCACCAATGTGAAAAAGGGGAAGATTGCTAAGAACAGCATCTCCTTGTCTTGGCAAGAGCCAGATCGTCCCAATGGAATCATCCTGGAGTATGAAATCAAATATTTTGAAAAGGTGGGACTAACAGAATAAAAAATGTCCTTTCTTCCTTTTTCATTTTAATTTTAGCAACTGTAGTTATCCAATTTGTAGAGAAGCATTTTACAATTTTAGGTGTAAATCCATGACAGTTGATTTGCAGTCATGATTATGAAGTCCAGACATTTATAGGGAGTGCTTTATGTGTGTTCTGTTGCTGCCAAATAGTTCACGCTGCCGGAATACTGCAATGTAATCTACTATCAGCTTCACTAGGCTTCACAGCATTGAAAGATAAAGTCACAGAACATTTTCAAAGTGTCCCAAATGATGAAGCTGTTAACCTTCAGTAGTGACTGCAGTGTACTATAGGGAAAAACACATTCTCATGGCCAGTAACTCTGCATAATACCTATTCTATTTGGAAGTATCAGCAGGTAGCGTGTGTATTAATATACCTTATAATTTTAGAAAACCTATGACAAAAGTCTAACACTGTAGCATAAAATTTATTTTAAAATTTGAGGGCATAAAATCGGAAGTATATGCTTCACATTCCTTATAGTTTCTTGATTTCCTTCTTCTTCCCTGAGTTGTTCTTTTGCCATAATAGTTGTTGAAATCTAAAAGCAATAATCATTCCTCTTTCTCTTTTCTGAATCCATGACCAAGTAAACTATTGATAAAGGAATAAACAGGTAGAAACTAAAGATGCACTTATAATTTCTAAAGCTGAGTTGGTGTATTTGGCTTAGATATATTATGTTAGATTAGATTTTCTAACCTCCACCGCCATTTTACAGTAAATTCCCTACATATGAACCTTTAAATTGCAATCATTCGAAGATGTGAATGTGCCCTTGTACGTCAGCTGTTATACTGTACTACTGTACTTTTCAAAGTAATAGTACTGTAAGATTAAAATGTTTTATTTTTGTGTTTGTTTTTTATGTATTATTTGTATGAAAGGTATTATAATCTCATTATGGTACAATACCATGTAGTTGATTTGTGTTAGGTACCTAGGCTAAATTTGTGTGTTAGTCACTCAGTCACGTCTGACTTTGCAACTCCGTGGACTGTAGCCTGCCAGGCTCCTCTATCCTTGGAATTCTCTGGGCAAGAATACTGGAGTGGGTGGCTATTTCCCTCTCCATGGGATCTTCCCTACTCAGGGATCAAACCCAGGTCTCCTGCATTGCAGCAGATTTTTTACTGTGTGAGCCAATGGGGAAACCCTAGGCTAAATTTATTTGACTTAAAAACAAATAAACAACTTACAAACGGGCTGTCAAAATGGAACTTATTTGTATGTAGGAGATGTACTGTATTGTGATTTTTGTACAGACTAGATCTGAATGACATGCACTATTTAGAACAGCTTGAGTTCTAATAGAACAAGGATAAAAATAGATGAGTATTCAAACCAGACTCTAAGAGGTGGGTTGGAGACCCTGCCACATAATTATATGTCCTATGGAAGCAGGAGTAGAAAAGATTGCTGACATAATGCTGAGAAGCAGATCCCAAAAGGGAAGGAAAGCCACACTTATCCAACTGTTTCTCATAAACTCCCAGAGACATCGCTCCTCTCTTAGGGAAGAATGAAGAGGGTGGAAGTTTAAAAACTCACTTTGCAATACCTAAGAAATTGTCCAAGCTAGGATGCTAGAATTAAGAAGGAGAATAAGTGTTTTCCTTGTACTAATGCAAAAGTATCACGAGAAATACTGATCTCCTGTTAATGAAAGTTAAAGTTGGAATTCCACATATATGATAGATAAACATTATAAGTAAATGCATTGAAATACATTGAAGTAGTTCATAGCATTTTTTGCTTCTTTCATCATGGATTCATTTTTTTGGATTATCTTTTGTTTCTGTGTAAAGATACAACAGAGAATGAAACATAGAGTTTATGTGGGGTAAGTGGGGCTATCTACATATTTTTTTCTAGGTTTTGGATGTCTCTACAATGTTCATATATTGATTTTATAAATAGTTAAATAACTCAATTATTATTTTGGAAATCATTGTCTAAGAATGACTTATTGATAGCATTAAATGTAGCTAAGTAGATTATTAGGGACCATAAATGAAGATATTGATAAGATATTTCAGAAAAAAATATTATCAAATAACATTATTCACCAAGAATGTTCTAAGAAAATACTTTGATACAAAGCAATATTGTAAATAAAGTGTATAGTGTTTACTGAAAAAAATAGAGTAAATCAAGTAAAATGTTACAACATTACTATACATATACTTCAGTGATTCCTGTTTCTCTGGGAGTCATGGTTCAAACTGAATTGCTGATGCTAGAAGTCTACAAACACATGCTGTATTCAAAAATAATTTGTTACATTTAGTTTTACATTTCCTTTTTCAAGTTTTTATAAACTTTATTACTGCATACTAATTCAAAGCTAGGCAAATACATGAATTTATGAATTCTTTTGTAAACATTTTAAGTTTCCAGATTTTTATTGTAATTAAAGTTGATTTTTAAAATAAATTTGGAGAAGGAAATGGCAACCCGCTCCGGTATTCTTGCCTGGAGAATCCCATCGACAGAGGAGCCTGGTGGGCTACAGTCCACGGGGTCGCAAAGAGTCAGGCACGACTGAGCAACTTCACTTCACTTTCACTTTAAAATAAGTTGAGATTCATACTGACACTTTAGAATAGCTATACACCAAAAAAACCTACATAATTGAATAGGGGTTTCCCTGATAGCTCAGCTGGTAAAGAATCTGCCTGCAATGCAGGAGACCCTGGTTTGTTTCCTGGATCAGGAAGATCCTCTGGAGAAGGGATAGGCTACCCACTCCAATATTCTTGGGCTTCCCTGGTAGCTCCGTTGGTAAAGAATCTGCCCACAATACAGGAGACCTGGGTTTGATCCCTGGGTTGGGAAAATCCCCTAGGGGAGGGAATGGCTACCCATTCCAGTATTCTGGCCTGGAGAATTCCATGGATTGTTATAGTCTATGGGGTTGCATATAGTCTATATACCTGAATATACATATCACAGATGTAATAAAGTTTTTCAGCAGGAACAGTAAACGTTTGACTATTATTTATTTTCCTGCCTGGTTTTTCTTTACCTGAAACAACTATTCATAGCTGAACCTATGAGTTTAGTGGGTTTTGTTTGTTTATCTTTTTTTTGTCTTTAAGGAAATTATCCCCATTTTTTCCCATTATGGGCGACCTTTGATTGTTTTAACACTTGCTTCTCAGCATATGCATGAGTCTCATATACATGATATTCCTTCAGTTCAGTTCAGTTCAGTTCAGTCACTCAGTCATGTCCGACTCTTTGCGACCCCATGAATTTCAGCATGCCAGGCCTCCCTGTCCATCACCAGCTCCCGGAGTTCACCCAAACTCATGTCCATCGAGTCGGTGATGCCATCCAGCCATCTCATCCTCTGTCGTACCCTTCTCCTCCTGTCCCTAATCCCTCCCAGCATCAGAGTCTTTTCCAATTATGCAACTTTTTGTATGAGGTGGCCAAAGTATTGGAGTTTCAACTTTAGCATCAGTCTTTCCAAAGAACACCCAGGACTGATATCCTTTAGAATGGACTTGTTGGATCTCCTTGCAGTCCAAGGGACTCTCAAGAGTCTTCTCCAAAACCACAGTTCAAAAGCATCAATTCTTAGACACTCAGCTTTCTTCACAGTCCAACTCTCACATCCATATATGACCACTGGAAAAACCATAGCCTTCACTAGACGTAACTTTGTCGGCAAAGTAATGTCTCTGCTTTTGAATATGCTATCTAGGTTGGTAATAACTTTCCTTCCAAGGAGTAAGCATCTTTTAATTTCATGGCTGCAGTCACCATCTGCAGTGATTTTGGAGCCCCCCAAAATAAAGTCTGACTCTGTTTCCACTGTTTCATCATCTATTTCCCATGAAGTGATGGGACCAGATGCCATGATCTTAGTTTTCTGAATGTTGAGATTTAAGAGCAAGGATTTATCTTTTTTTTGTTTGTTTGTTTCATTTAAGCTGCTGCTTTCGTTAAAACAAAGAATTATTCAACAGGTGGTAGGGCATAGCCCTTGTCTGTTAATATTTATTCTAATTAATCATATCCATGTTGTGGAAATATTTTTGTTATAGGCCATTTTATGTAATATTTGTTTCAGTAAGATTTGACTTTATGCTTAGTGTTTTATATTTAATGCTGTGTTAATACATTCTATTATCTGCACAACTCAAAGTAAGAAAAAATTATTTTGGAGAAAAAGATTTCTATTCACATATTCAATAAATGAATAAAAGTCACCTACCTACATGCTTTAAAAGCAGCAAAAACCCTTATATATTATTTTGGGGAAGTTATCATTATCTTTTGGTCAGTTTTTACGGAGAAGATATTAATTCCCAAACTGTTGCCAAGTAAAATTTTTGAGCATATCAATAAAATACACAAAAAGTTTTGTTTTTTTAACACTTTCAAAAGGGAAAAAAAAAAAAAGGATAATGAGCTTTGATACCATGTATTGAGGTGGGGGTCCTGATAGGTTGCCAGGGCTTATTTTGAATCTTCAGAATGATACCACCATTTTATTGGATGGCTTTTGGCCAGACACAGGTGGCAGAGCTTTCCAGGGCTCACACACTTGCCAGCTGGCATTTCTGCCTATGATTGCCCTGCTCTAATAGAGGTCATTGGGCCTTTCTGTTCCTGCATGGTGATGGGCCCATTGCCACCTCTTAATTAAAGACAGAGGCAAAGGGAAGCTGCCCTTTGGCAGGGTGTTTGCCAGCTGGCTCCTTCTGCAAAGGCTGTCCCCTTGCTGCCTATGAACAATGTTTGCTAAGCAGCTGGGGAACATAGCTCATTTGCTCAGCTGGGACATAAAGGCAGCAAAAGCCACTGCCCCGACCAAGGACTTGACACTTGGTCGCGGGTATTGAAGATGTGTACATAGTTTGTAATATGGTGGAAATTCTGAGTATGATTTAAAGAAGTGGAACAGAAGCAAATTTTAGAAGATACTTAAATGGTTTAAAATGTATATTTCTGGGTTTTGATCCCTTAGTATAAGCTTCACTAAGTCCCTTTGATAACCTACTCAACCAACTCAGAGAGACAGTGTACAGTTAGATCTGTGATGAGAAACCACTGAGATATGCATAATCTTAATAGATAATCAGATGGAATGTTGTATAATTGTGTTCAAGTGACTGCAGATTATACTTTATTTCAAGAAATAGCATTCCAGTTTCCTTGAGTGTTTTTTTTCTTTTTTGATGAAATTATCAATTTCTATTTTTTTTTAATACCCAGAAGTTACAATCATATAAGATTTTTTTTTTCTTTTGAGTAGAAGAATTTGCCATCATGTTATAGGGGCAAATAAAAGCTATAATTCTCAGAAGGTTGTGCTAGGTGTTGTGTATATTATCTCTATCTCTGTGTCCTCACAAAGCTCTTAATAAATAATTTCATCCTATTCTTAAGAAGAAAAAAACTTAGGTTGCATTGCATACTCACATTTACACACATACTTTAGTTAATAATGGCTAGAATTCTAACCCTGATGTTCCTATGCTTTTTTTCATTGGAAAGAACGTCTTACTTTAATACAAATGTTTGTACTTCATGTAAAAATCCTAATTATATCAAATATAAGAGAATCTTTAGTTTTGTCTAGATTTTTTTCACCAACTCAAATTCCCTTCAAACAAATTACAAATAATAGTGAATATATATTTCTTACTGAATATTTCTGATTCAATCACAGCCAAGTTGTAAGGTATATTATTGAGAAAGTCTTGCCCACTCAGTCACAAACTTGAGTATACCCAGAACATCAGAAACTGCAATAGTTTATAGAAGCTATTTACCCCTTTTTAAAGGAACACATTAAGAAATTGTCTACTTTTTTACTGCTCTACCTCTAGCGCATAGAAGAGGTACTAGAGTAGACAAGAAGAGATTTTAAATATTTGTGAGGGAAAATGGCTAACATTACTAGGTAAAGTTTATAGAATTTAATTATCTACTTTAAATTCTTAGCAAAATTGTAAAAAAAAAAATTCCTAGACACTTTAAAGACTAGGCATTTAAATTGATATGTTCATTAAAAAATAAAGATTGTTTATGTAGAGTAAATCAGAAAAACCCATTTGGATTAGAATTTAAACCATATTTACCTGTAAAGAAATTTAGATATACTTAACCCTAAGAAAATTTTATATGTTTTAATGTATTAAATGAAGAATGGTGAACTACTTTAAGAGAAACATGTTTATACATTGTATGTTTTATTTTTGGTAGCATAGAACTTGGTTAGAAGTTGACTTTGATGTGTCAAATTGGAAAAAACAATATTATTACAATAAAACTTGTCTTACATGCTTTAACACGCATTATCTGTTTCATCCTTACATCTCTGTTGAGGATATCCAAGTACCAGTTTCGACCCCAATTTTTTTTTCCTGTCAAAAGACCAAATTTATTTATTTTAATTGGACATTAATTGCTTTACAATATTGTATTGGTTTTGCCATACATCAACATGAATCTGCCACAGGTATACACGTGTTCCCCGTCCTGAACCCCCCTCCCTCGTCCCTCCCTGTACCATCCCTCTGGGTCATCTCAGTGCACCAGCCCCAAGCATCCAGTATCATGCCTCGAACCTGGACTGGCGATTCATTTCATATATATTATACATGTTTCAATGCCATTCTCCCAAATCATCCCACCCTCTCCCTCTCCCACAGAGTCCAAAAGACTGTTCTATACATCTGTGTCTCTTTTGCTGTCTCGCATACAGGGTTATTACCATCGACCCCAATTTTACAGATAAGGAAATTAAGTATAAAAATAAAAATGGGTTTTTTGTACTTTAACACCTGATTTCAGTGTCCATATTAAAGATACAGCAAACTTCAAGGGACAATGAGTGTGGTTTGCATTTGTTTTGTGTGTTCATAGATAACATCAAATAATAACCATATTAATATCATCATCCAAATGATAAGTTTGGAGTAGGGAATTCCCAAATTCCCTATTGAATTTGGCATATTCTTCTCAAGAGTACTTGAGAAGTAAATATTTATATATATTCATGTTTTCAATTGTTTTCTCATTTAGAAAAAATAAATCCTTTACATGTTGGTCCCCTTAGATCATTTTTAAAAAATACATTTTTCTGCTTGTAAAGACAAAATTCACTGAAATATTTAGGAAACAATGATCTATAGTAATTAACCAGTTATTGTAACTAAAGATAAATTTTTAAAAAGGAATAAAAATGTTCTAACTATAACCTATCTTTAATCCATCCTATAATATCAATCATAAATGTAATACATTTCCTTAAGGAAAAAACAAGTTTAGCCAAGAATCACACATAAAAATATAAAGGAAGAGAAAGTTCAAAACAGGAACTTTGTTTTAAATCTTTATAGATCTAACATTTTTTATTCAGCATAGTAAACTTCAGAGATAAGGTGTTGGAGAAGACTCTTGAGAGTCCCTTGGACTGCAAGGAGATCCAACCAATCCATTCTGAAGGAAATCAGTCCTAGGTGTTCTTTGGAAGGAATGATGCTAAAGCTGAAACTCCAATACTTTGGCCACCTCATGCGAAGAGTTGACTCATTGGAAGACTCTGATGCTGGAAGGGATTGGGGGCAGGAGGAGAAGGGGACAACAGAGATGAGATGGCTGGATGGCATCACCAACTTGACGGACGTGAGTTTAAGTGAATTCCAGGAGCTGGTGATGGACAGGGAGGCCTGGCATGCTGTGATTCATGGGGTAGCAAAGAGTTGGACACGACTGAGCAACTGAACTGAACTGAACTGATAGATGGTTTGTCTAGAATTTTGTTACTAGTCAAATTGGGAATACTTCCTCTTTGTTTCACTTTCTAGAACTATCTTTCCAGTGATTTTTTCCTTACCTCTTCCATCTCTATTCACTAGTAACCTAGCCCAAACACATAAAAGTTAAAAACTAGAAAGTTATGTAAAAGGAAAAAAAAAAAAAACTTTGCTTATTTGCATTTTTTCTTTAAAATTCAATTTCAACATAGTGAACTGAAATTAAAGTTCTCCAGTGAAGTACTCATTCCTTCTCCCAACACATGAATATAATTAGAAGTCAAATTCACTAAAGATAAAAGATATATGTCTTATCTGACAGTACATCGGGCATTGTCTCCTTTCTCTGTAAACAAGCATCATGTTAGATGCACTCTAATAAGTCATTTATGAGAAAAACAAGCACACAATTAGCAATACTAAAATAGAGTCTGCAAAATAGTGTATCTTTAAAAAAATATTTTTTTTAAGTTTACATATCTATTTCTGCTCATGGCAAGTGGTAGCTGGGTGGAAAACACATCCACCATCTTTGAGTTCTAGAAAATAGCATTTTGTATAACTAGCACTCCTAGGTTATGTGGGATTTTTTTTCTCTAAAAGCATCATATTTACATTAATATCAAATCTGTTAGTTTCTGAATCTTTTTCTCATTTCTGATTGTAAGTTTTGTCATCATTAATAATTCATATGTTGTCTTCTCTTTTATTTTATCTACATGTGTGATCCAAGGACCAAGAGACCAGCTATACAATTATCAAATCTAAAGAGACATCTATAACTGCAGAAGGCTTGAAACCAGCTTCGGTGTATGTCTTCCAAATTCGAGCACGCACGGCAGCAGGCTATGGTGTCTTCAGTCGAAGATTTGAGTTTGAAACCATCCCAGTGTGTAAGTCATTTTAATTACTGTCAACTCATGCCTCTCTAATGGTTACCAGAAAAGAGTCAGTGGATCAATACTCTCCCTGGGCATTCTGTCAGTCTCCTGCTTCTCCTCTGTCTCCCAGGCATGACCCCTTCAGGTAGGAAGCATCTGTCATGCTATTATGGTAGGTGAGAGGGTTAACACACGTTGGTCCCCACTCCTCATTGCATTTGGTCTACAGGGAGATGAAACATCAGGGGATGCTTAAGAACTGTTTAAACCTTGCTTTTAAAGACTCTTTCCACTGCTGCCGTACTTTATTGAATTATTGCCATTTACTTTTTACTTGTTTTATTGAACTACCTTACTAAGCTTCGTCTTTCTATGAAAATTCCACAGGGAATTTTCTTTAGTATTGAGTTTGGCAAGAAAATGGTGCTTTCAGGAACCAGTCTGATTGTTTAAAAAAATCAAAATCAAAATCTCTGGCAGCACCTCTGAGTGGATGGTCTGGAAATATTTCTGTAAAAACCTTTCTTGTGCTTTTTTCCCCCATAAAATAGTAAAAATAGCGGAAAGCTTTTTCTTTAAAGTCAAGTAAAATATTTAGATTTACTTGTACTAGAGCACACATTAAAAGCAGACTTAGCAGAAGGCAATAATTTATTATATTTATAGATGAAAGAAAAGACACTACTAAAGTCTTGTTAGGAAGAAAATAACAGAAGCAGTGTGAAATGTCAAATATGTGTAAATGTATATGTTTGAACATATGTAATACACACATATATATATATATTTAAAGTCAAGTTATGTAAGAATTAGTGATTGTAAAATCAAGAATGTAAGATGCATATTTCCTTCCTCTGAATACCAACGTCATGAGAGCATAGTTATCAGATTTACTTTGAAATGATTTTTTTTTCATTTCATCTGTAATTTAATTCCCTATTGCCATGTAGCATATTTACAGGTTCTTGGTATTAAGACTCAGACACTTTGGAGAGGAGGGAGTACCCGTAATTCTTTCTATCACATCTAGAGAGAAGCTTTTTCTCCAACCACAAGAAAATAAGGAGTAGGAAAAAAAAAAGATTCTATAAGAAACAGAAAGTAGACTCTTTCAAATGTTAAGGGTATTGAAGATGCCATGTAAAGTAGCACCATACACAGAGTGTAAGTTGCAGCCTAGTACAATTCAGCAGTGGAAAAACTAGAAGGAAGGAAGCAACACAACACAAGAAGCCACAGAGGGAAATAATATGGTCACAAAGCATGAAATGAAAGACCTGTTGTCAGAAAGGGAAATGATGATTAGAAGAATCATTAAATTTAAATTTTTGTAAATCTATATATTACAAATCTTAAGAAAATGAAGATATACTTCTGCTTAAAGCATGTTTAACTGAATTATCTAGAAGATAATTTTTATTACTTTAACAGTAACTTTCTAAATATTGCTTCACTTGATTTTATATAGATTAGGGTCCCAAGATGGAAAAAAGATAAATTACTTTATTTCCATTCAAGGACAGTCCCTTGTCTGAAGTTTAACTGACATATTGAAATTTAAACATGTGATACTGTTTAGAAAAGTTTTAAAATATGTTTGACATGAATAGATGTAATTAGAAAATTTCCATAATATTGGCAATTAATTAATTATTTACTCTTGTACCTTGAACACTGATCTGGATTTATGAGGAAACATGTGTTACATACTCTCAGTTCAGTTCAGTTTAGCCACTCAGTCGTGTCCGACTCTTTGCGATCCCCTGAATCACAGACCGCCAGGCCTCACTGTCCATCACCAACTCCCGGAGTTTACCCAAACTCATGTCCATCGAGTCAGTGACTCTGACCACCCTCAAAGGCCTTGTTTCTATTTATGCTTATGTGGTTTACCAACTCTGGGAACAAAGCCGTAGGGTACATTGTGTTTCACAGTATGCTCTAGTGCTCAGACAACTCTAAAAATGAAAACTGTCACTTTAAAAAATTACAAAATTATATTTAGTTTTAAGAGATTGGCATGTTCAGCAATTAGTTTTTCTTTAGACTATTTGTTAAACTCCTCCTCCTTTTTTTTTTGTATAGTAGTTTCCAGGATGCCAATACCCATCAATCTGATCATTGAGACAAACAATATGAGGTCATTTTCCATATAGTTTTACAGAGTCTCACCTGAAATTGTCTTCTTTTAAATTTTGCCTACATAATCTCTAGAGGGAAAGACATGTCACACTAATGTTTTTATTACAAAATCAAATTTTAGTGTTTTTATTACTAGATAATGAAACTCTTTTAGGGATGTATTCTGTACTCCCTCTTAACTTTAGTGTGGAATTTTTTTTTACTTGAGTACGTGTACGTGTATATGCAAGCATTTTAAGAATGATTTTTTCTTTGTATCAAGAATCTGTTATATACCAATCCCCTTTGGCCTTCATGTAGAAAGCTGTATACAATTCAGCAAGAATTTTTTGAGCCTCTATTATATGTTGGCTTTGCTAGACTCTAGAGAAATTAACATGAGTAATACATGAAACTTCTCTCGAGGGGATAAAAGTACACTCTAATTCTGAAAATTAGAATGTTTGTGTCAAGAACCACTTTAGAATAGTGTGAGTGTGTTCAATCACTCATTCATGTCCGACTCTTTGCAACACCATGGACTGTAGCCCACCAGGCTCCTCTGTCCGTGGAATTTTCCAGGCAAGAATACTGGAGCAGGCTGCCATTTACTACTCCGGGGGATCTTCCCAACCCAGGGATCAAACCTGCATCTCTTTGCTCATTGGCAGGCCATTCTTTATAACTAGTGCCACCTGGGAAGCCTGCCATATAATAGTTTTGTTCATTATTTTTAAAATTGTTATCAACTCCCTACACATCAAAAGATATAGTTAAAATAAAACTTCATTTCAACTTCTATAGCATTTGTGTTATATGCCATTCATTTGACAACTATTTGTGTACTATTTTGTGAAAACACTTCAGTTGTTTTGCTGAGGAATTTTTTACTTGATATTGTAATTTAATTCTTCACATACTAATGTATTATTTCAAAAACAGTCTTCAAATACAACATTGCAGGATTTATGGTATCTTCCCTGGTGTCTCAAACAGTTAAGAATCTGCCTGCAGTATAGGAGACCTGGATTCAATTTCTGAATCAGGAAGATCCCCTGGAGAAGGGAATGGCAACTCATTCCAGTATTCTTGCCTGGAGAATTTCATAGACAGAGGAGGCTGGTAGGCTACAGTCCAGGGGTAGCAAAGTGTCAGACACAACTGAGTGACTTCCCCACATCAGTTCAGTTCAGTCGCTCAGTCATGTCTGACTCCTTGTGACCCCATAAATCACAGTATGCCAGGCCTCCCTGTCCATCACCAACTCCAGAGTTCACTCAAAATCAATTCCATCAAGTCGGTGATGCAATCCAGCCATCGCATCCTCTGTTCTCCCCTTCTCCTCCTGCCCCCAATCCCTGCCTGCATCAGAGTCTTTTCCAATAAGTCAGCTCTTCACATGAGGTGGCCAAAGTATTGGAGTTTCAGCTTCAGCATCAGTCCTTCCAGTGAACAACCAGGACTGATCTCCTTTAGGATGGACTGCTTGGATCTCCTTGCAGTTCAAGGGACTCTTAAGAGTCTTCTCCAACACCACAGTTCAAAAGCATCAATACTTCAGTGATCAGATTTCTTCACAGTCCAACTCTCACATCCATACATGACCACTGAGAAAACCATAGCCTTGACTAGATAGACCTTAGTTGGCAAAGTAATGTCTCTGCTTTTCAATATGCTATCTAGGTTGGTCATAACTTTTCTTCCAAGGAGTAAGCGTCTTTTAATTTCATGGCTGCAGTCACCATCTACCGTCATTTTGTAGCCCAAAAAATAAAGTCTGACACTGTTTCCACTGTTTCCCCATCTGTTTCCCATGTAGAGATGGGACCAGATGCCATGATCTTTGTTTTCTGAATGTTGAGCTTTAAGCCAAATTTTTCACTCTCCTCTTTTACTTTCGGCAAGAGGCTTTTTAGTTCCTCACACTTTCTGCCATAAGGGTGGTGTCATCTGCATATCTGAGGTAATTGATATTTCTCCTGGCAATCTTGATTCCAGCTTGTGTTTCTTCCAGTCCAGCGTTTCTCATGATGTACTCTGCATATAAGTTAAATAAGCAGGGTGACAATATACAGCCTTGACGGACTCCTTTTCCTATTCGGAGCCAGTCTGTTGTTCCATGTCCAGTTCTAACTGTTGCTTCCTGACCTGCATATAGGTTTCTCAAGAGGAAGGTCAGGTGGTCTGGTATTCCCATCTTTCTCAGAATTTTCCACAGTTTATTGTGATCCACACAGTCAAAGGCTTTGGCATAGTCAATGAAGCAGAAATAGATGTTTTTCTGGAACTCTCTTGCTTTTTCAATGATCCAGCGGATGTTGGCAATTTAATCTATGGTTCCTCTGCCTTTTCTAAAACCAGCTTGAACATCTGGAAGTTCGTGGTTCGCATATTGCTGAAACCTGGCTTCGATAATTTTGAGCATTACTTTACTAGTGTGTGAGATGAGTGCAATTGTGTGGTAGTTTGAGCATTCTTTGGCATTGCCTTTCTTTGGGATTGGAATGAAAACTGACCTTTCCCATTCCTGTGGCCACTGCTGTTTTCCAAATTTGCTGGCATATTGCAAAGGAGAAAAAGAAAGATATAAGCATCTGAATGCAGAGTTCCAAAGAATAGCAAGGAGAGATAAGAAAACCTTCCTCAGTGATCAATGCAAAGAAATAAAGGAAAACAACAGAATGGGAAAGACCAGAGATCTTTTCAAGAATATTAGAGACACCAAGGGAACATTTCATGCAAAGATGGGCTCAATATAGGACAGAAATGCTATGAACCTAACAGAAGCAGAAGATATTAACAAGAGATGGCAAGAATACACAGAAATGTACAAAAACAAGCTTCATGACCAAGATAATCATTATGGGATGATCACTCACCTAGAGCCAGACATCTTGGAATGTGAAGTCAAGTGGGCCTTAGAAAGCATCACTACGAACAAAGCTAGTGGAGGTGATGGAATTCCAGTTGAGCTATTTCAAATCCTAACTTCCACACATATGTATAGTAAATGTTGGACCTGTTTACAGACACAGTTTAATTTAGTAATATCAGTAATTTTAAGTATAAGAATTTGTTGCCCCCAAGAGAAATTATCTGTTTAGGCTTGTAGGTAGTGGAGAAGCAGCCTGTAAGTAAATGAAATTTTCCCTCTGAAGGGAGATCTTTAGAGGTCAGTGTCTTGGAAGAGACAGGAAGAATTATAACAGTGGAGTTACATAAAGCAACAGAAGGATATGGAGTTATATTTAACCATGGAATTCAGAATTGATTAGGCTTTTTTATGTATAAAGTTTAACATTTCTAAAATGTGGGAGGTGGGAACAGATTAGTCTACAGAAAATAATGAGGAAGACTCATTATGAGCATGACTTTGTAAGGAAGTTAAAGAGAGCTCTTTAACACTTTGCAAAATTATAATATAACTAGGATATTGGAATTAATGAAGTCTTATATTTCCTTGTACTCCTTTGTATGTGAGTGTGCAGACATGTGTGCATTAAGTTATGTACAATCTGGTCACTTGTACGGGTTTGTGTAGCTACCTTCACAGTCAAGTTATCGAATAGTATTAACCTCACAAGGATCTCTCTTGTTGCCCTATTATAACCACAACCACCATCTTCAGGAACAACTCTTGTCCAATAAGTAATCTCTGGCAACCACCAATTTCTCTAAAAAGAATTTATTTATTTACTTGGCTACACCAGGTCTCAGTTGTGACATAGGATTTTCATTGTGTCATGAGAAATCTTTCATTGTAGTGCATGGCTGCTTTAGTTGTGGCACCACAAAGCTTCATTGCCCATCCCAGCATATGGGGTCTTAGTTCCCCAGCCAGAGATCAAACCCACTACCCCTGCATTGCCAGGCAGATTCTTAACCACTGGACCATCAGAGACATCCCAGAGCCATAAATTTCTAAATATACATTTCTAAAATTTTGACGTTTTAAAAATGTTTTGAGAATGGAATCATACAGTACATTCTCTTTGAGTTTGGAATTTTTTCTCATTCAGTCTAATTCCCCGTAGATTCACCCAGGTTGTGCATATAAAGTCTGTTCCTTTTCATTGTTGAGCAGTATTCCATGATATTCATTGGGAGGACTGATGGTGAATCTGAAACTCCAGTAATTTGGTCATCTGATGGGAAGAACTGACTGCTTGGAAAAGACTCTGTTCCTAGGAACGATTGAAGACAGGAAGAGAAGGGGATTACAGAGGATGAGATGATTGGATGATATCACCGACTTCGATGGACATGAATTTTAGCAAGTTCCAGGAGTTGATGATGGGCAGGGAAGCCTGGCATGCTGCAGTCCATGGGCTCGAAAATAGTCAGAACAACTGAGTGACTGAACTGAACTGATTCCATGATAAATATGTACCATAGTTTCTTTAAACATTCACCTATTGAAAGATATCTGGGCTGATACCAGTTTTTGCTATTAAGTTTTGCTACTAACATAAAAATGCTATGAACATTCATGTATATATTTTTGTCTCAACCTAAACTTTTATTTCCCTGGGATAACTATCTAAGAGTACAGTTACTGGAGTTGTATGGTAATTGCATGTTTATTTTCATAAGAAACTGCCAAACTTTTTTTCTAAAGTGGATGTATCATTTTATATGCCCACCACCAATGTATGAGTCATCAATTTCTCCACATTATTATCAACATTTTATATTGTCACTATTTTATTTTGTCATTTTTGGACAGGTGGGTAGCAATATCTCATTGTTGATTTAATTGAAATCTGTAACAACCAATGATGGTCCAGATCTTTTCATGTGCTTATTTGTCTGCCATGATGCTTTAAATTTCCCTACTAATTCCTGTGTACTCATTACAAATCAAAAGTTATACCTTTGATCAGCTTATCCTGATCAAGAAAGTTAATAGATATTTATTTATGTGTGAGAAAACCCTAAATTCTCATCCTGACCTTAGAAAACCCTTGTAATCTGTCTCTAACAAATCTCTAGCCTTAGTGATTAAACTCAGTGATTCATATATATTGCAATTTATCTAGAGAATATTTATGTAACATGGATTTGCAACCAGAAGTGAGGAAGCAAAATAAGGGAACACAACACAATTTCTCAATAAATGCTATCTTAAAGTTTCCAGAGATGATGCAAGTATATAATAATTAGCAAAAAGAAACATTATTATTTACTAAAGAACATTAATTTTCATAATTAACATCCTTGTAATAGTAATATGTTTCATTGCTGCAAAATTTGCTTTTAAGCATTCCCAAAACATTCCTCCAGTATTTTTCGAGAACTACATTATTAACCAACTAATTCTTAATAAACATATATAAGAAAATAGGCAGTATTAATGACTAAAACCCATTCATGTCTTTAAATACGAAAATTTTAACAGTATGTAAAAGGATAATCATAAATCATTCTGTGCTTACCATTTTTTGACCACTGATAGAGAATGAACAATTATGAAGGCCTTGACAGTATCCTATAAATTCTGTGTATTTTCAATTTAGTTGATGTATTTGGGAATACTATTGATGCTGTCAGGGCAAACAAAGGAATAAATAATAAAAGTTTTAATAAATTATCTCAAGTTAATTTGAGATAACTCAATTAATCAGTGCAAATTAAATAATCAATACTTAGAGCCCATCAAGAAACATAAAAAAATACTGCAAGCTTTTAAAAAATAAATGAAAATATATTTTAAAAATTCTTCCTCACAGCTCCTTTGCTAAATTTTTCGTTATACAAAAAGATATTATTTCAGTGGGCAGTAGATATAAACATGTAAATGTTTGTGATTTGACATTACTTGCAAAGTATTTTCATAAAATGTGCTAATTTAAATATTTTTTAAAAAAATTTTGACATGCTATTAATACTTGTTTTAATGCAAAATACTCTCCCATATTTTAGCACATTAAGTTAGACTTCTTGGAAATTACTAAAACTGAAACATTTCATATATCTCAGCACCCATTTTTTCCCTCAAAATTAGTACTTTCGTTAGTCTGAAATTAAAAATCCTGTTTTTATCTTTATTTCTGATTAATCACACCTATTTCTGCCACTATCTTATCTCTCAGTGTCCCGCACTGACACATTGAGACCAGAAGGACTTGTTAGAGTCAGATTAGGAGGGCTATTGAATGCCATTCTAATTTGAGACTATTTTTCCATAGGCAGTGGGTACCTATTAACATTTTGTTTGGAGAAACATGATCAAAGTGATATTTTTAGATGTTTCATGTGCGTACCTAGAAGTCAAAGGGAGCACTTAAAGGACCCATGAACCATACTCCAGCGAATTTGAATCAAAACACCTATGAACTATACTACAGCAACTTTGATCAAATAGGTGAATAGTTAACGAAAAAAAAAAGTAATACATGGGGAGAAACATAGAAGAGAAACAAAACATATTTGGTAATTAAGACTAAGTAGGAGTCAAGAAAAATTCAGTTCTACTTAAAGCAGAAAGAGACAAAACTAGTCTAGTTTGTTAGATTTATTTAGGTTTGTTTATTTACATATGCTGTGCTTAATCACTCAGTCCTGTCCAACTCTTTGAGACCCCACGGTCTGCAGCCCACCAGGCTACTCTGTCCATGGGGATTCTCCAGGCAAGAATGCTGGAGTGGGTTTCCATGCCCTTCTCCTGAGGATCTCCTCAACCCAGGGATTATACACAGGTCTCCCACACTGCAGGTGGATTCTTTACCATTTGAGCCACTAGGGAAGCCCGTTTATTTAGATACTATTTTTAAATGCCTTTGAGGGTGGATGTGATTTAAGAGTCAATTTTTATTTTTATTTATTTATTTTCGGATATGCTGTCTTCATTGCTATGTGCACTTTTCTCTAGTTACAGCAAGTGGAGGCTACCATGTAGTTGCAGTAAGTGCACTTCTCATTGGGGTGGCTTCTTTTGTTGCAAAGCATGGGCGTGAGGGCACATGAGCTTTAATAGCTGCAGCATGTGGACTCAGTAGTTGCAGCTCCCAGGCTTTAGATCACAGGCTCAATAGTTGCAGCCGACAGGCTCTGTCACTCCGTGGCATGTGGTATCCTTTCAGATCAGGGATTGAACCTGTATCTTCTGCATTGATAGGTGGAGTCTTTACCACTGAGCCCCCCAGGGAAGCCCAAGAATCAATTTTTTAAACATGTTTATTTTTATGTGAAAATAAAATCCAAATAAATGGAAACTTTTTTTTTTAATAGAATGATCCTTTGACGAGAAATAAGAGTTGGAGATATAAATGTGGGACTCTTCAGCTTATGTTGTTCAGTCACTCTGTCATATCTGACTCAACTTTTAGTTAACTGATACCATGAGCAAAGATATATCTATGAGAGACAGGAAGAAAAAGAGGTAAGATGGAAAGAGACAGAAAGAAAGAAGTGAGAAGGATAAAGAACCAGCATTCATCAAGAATTGTTCACACATAAAATATGGGAAGAGCATCAGTAGAACTGACAAAGCAGTATTTCAGAGCGGGAGAAAGAGAAATCAGCTCATCTCATGTATAGAAACCAAGAGGAGAAGAGTTTTAAAGATGGAGTGTATGGTCAACAAGATCAAATACCTCATTATAGTGTATGGTAGGGTAAAAGGGGGATTACCTGATGATTCAGATGGTAAAGAATATGCCTGCAATGTAGGAGACCTGGGTTTAATCCCTGGGTCAGAAGATCCCCTGGAGAAGGAAATGGCAACCCACTCCAGTGTTCTTGCCTGTAGAATTTCATGGACAGAGGAGTCTGGTGGGCTGCATAGTCCATGGGGTCACAAAGATTCAGACATGACTGAGTGACTAACACTTTGACTTTCACTTTGTGAAGTAAATGGAGAGTTGCTCATTGCATTTCACAGATATCATATTATCAGATATCATATCATGCACAGAACTCAAAGGCAGAAGAAGAAAAGTTTCAGAAAAAATTAATAATGTTGGTTCTTAGAAGATGTTGTTTTTCAGTCACTAATTCATGTCCTGTTCTTTGCGACCCCATGGACTGCAGTTTGCCAGGCTTCCCTGCCCTTCACCATCTCCCAGAACTTGCTCAGACTCCTGTGTGTCGAATCAGTGAGGCTGGTTCTAAATGAGTCAGTCAGAATGTTGAAAAATAGAAGAGAATAAGAATGATGGATAAAACAGGAGATAATATGTATATATTATATCTCCTGTTTAAATAAGGCTGGCAATAGTTGAAACACTATGCTAAGAGTTATCTCTAAGCAAAGAAAAAATAATAGTAATAATGATCTTTGGAAATTATCCCTCTCTGGGGATTAATGAAATGAGACTTTACAAGTTTAAATAATTTGCTTTAATCCATATGTATAGTAAATGCTGGAGCTGTTTTCAGACTCAATTTAAATTAATAATGTCAGTAAATTTAGGTATAAGAATTTGTTGTCCCCAAGAGAAATTATCTCATAGGCTTGTAGATAGCAAAGAAGCAGACTGTAAGGAAATGAAAATTTTCCCCCAGAGGGAGATTTTAAAGATCAGTGCCTTGGAAGAGACAGGAAAAGTTCAAACAGTGGAGGTAGGTAAAGCAAATGAAAGGTATGCTATTATATTTAACCATGGAATTCAGACTTGATCAGTCTTTTTTATCTATAAAATTTAACATTTCTAAAATGTAGGCAGTGGGAATGGATTATTCTACTGAGAAAATGAGGAAGACTCATTATGACCATGACTTTGTAAGGAAATTAAAAGAAAGGATCAAAAGCTTTGAAGTCCAAATGAAATAACATTGAGATTATTTAGACCAAGTCTTCATGGTTTTCTCAAGAAACAGTGCCACCTGCCTAAAGCAGATTTAAAGAATTGAGGAATAAAAAAGTAATTTGAATTCAAAGATTAATAAAGCTAATCTTGGGGGAGGCTACTACCTATGCTGGTGGGGTAGCTTTGCCCTACCACATTTCTACTGCTCACTGGTAATAAATTCTTTACCATGCATCTCAGTATCACAGGACAGGAAAAAGCAGGGTAAAGAGACTTTGTATTGCAACTGTTGTTATCCAAGAAAAGGGAGAAGAAGAGTACTATCTAACTATCTAATTATGTCTATATTCCTCTTATTATGGTAATTATATAATTAAAATATAAAATATTTCATCTAAATACATGTATTAAAAAATATCATGTAAATAAACCTAATCTTAATGTAGACTTAAAATTCTAAATGATACTGTTATTTTTGAAAATGTGGTCCCAATAATGGAGGTATAGTTAGTGATGATATTCTCCTTGAAATATTGACTTTTAAAATTATATTGATAATAGTGATATCATATGAGGTCATAGCCTCATCATTTTGGACATTTCAACTGATGTCTCTAAGAAAAAGTTCTATCTAAGATAATGAGGCATTTTTTTCCTGGAGAACAGACACATGCAAACTCTAAAAATATCAAATCTCATATGCTTATTATCTCCTATTTAGGTGTTTGAAATTAAAGACTAAGTTCCAATTTTTTTTCTTGCAAGCCTAAGATTGCTAAATGAATACTATGTGAACAATGACAGTCATTTTTTATGATGACAAAAAAATAATCAGTGACTTGGTTGGTCTTCCAAATTTCCATTTGGAAAATAAATATTTTCTCCTAAAATGTCTTTTCAATTACACATGGTTGAGAAAGAGATATTAGGGGAAAATCTCAGCCAAGTGTGGGTGAATTGCTTAAACTGTGCATTGATTACTGACTATTAAGCAGCTCTTATTTGAATGCATATGATCACTTTAACCACAGGCTCCATTTTCTCTGTCTTCTATCAGCAGTTGCAGCATCCAGCGATCAAAGCCAGATTCCTATAATTGCTGTGTCTGTGACAGTGGGAGTCATTTTGTTGGCAGTGGTTATCGGCTTCCTCCTCAGTGGAAGGTAAGACAGGAAGCTGTGCTTCTGAACTTTTGCAGCTGATCTCTGCCTTACCTTGATCTGACCGTTTGACTGTTAATCACATCCCAAAACAAATCAGGCAAGTGATATATCATTAGATAGCCTCTATGTAGAATATATTTCTTAAGCTTTACCTTGTCTGTATGAGTTCTTTTAAGCACACAATTTCTCTTTTCCAGGTATATTCTCTTCACACGAATAGTATTAACTTGTTATTATTTATTATGTTGTTAATATAACCATATCTTTTCCTGATATAGTTTATTTTAACCTGAGGTTTATTTTTTCATTTTAAAAGTATTTGTCAATATATCCTCTCAAAGGTTTCAGTTTTAGTGTTTAGGAAGGCCTGTGTCTGTGCTTATTATTTGAGAAGAATAAGACTAATAATTTCAGTTTAGCCAGCTTTCTCTCCTAACAGGGTGATGGATACAAAGTAGACACTCTGACAAACAGCATTTTGAGAAATAACCACCCCATTTTTAAGACTGCATTTAAATTCAGCTTCTGAATGATTTCAACCTGAATATGTCAATCAGAGTGTATATAGTGAATTTTATTGAATGTTATATCAATATATACATTAATATGTGCATTAAATATCTACATTTTTCACTTTGAACAAAGAGGCAGAGCCCCCCAACAAGAGCTCATGAGGAAGGTGTCTCCTGACATTGATCAAAGCATAATCAATCTTTCTAAAAATATAAATAAAAGCATGAGTGTGTTCTATTCCTGCAACAAACATATTTCCATTTTTAATCCAGGCCATTGTTAGAAGGGATATTCAGTAATGAGACCTGTTCATTTGAAAATGCTCTGATGTTAGACTATTACAGAAAACCTGATAAGTCTTCATGAAAGTATTAAACCTAAAGAAATATTTGAAAATATAATATGATTCAAAAAAGTCAAGAAATCATTCATATTGATTTTGTACTGTTTTACTCATTTACTTTTGACTCTTCGGCACCTATTCAACTGATAAATGTATAGAATTAGGCATTTTCTGCATATTGTATTATGAAAAGATTTATGACTACATCTTTATTTTTTTTTTTTTTTTTTTTTTTTTTTTTTTTTTGACTACATCTTTAAATTACAGTCAAGACACTTTATTTTCATAAAATAAATTTCATAAACATTGTTACTTTCTTTGAACATCCTTTTTCTTTCCCCAGAATTCTCTTTCTTCTAGTTATTGTTCATTTAAAAGTGTTCAAAGTTTTCTTACGAAATTGTTGCTTACTTTTACTATTAGAATAGCAGTAATTCACTTTCAGAATTGCTAGCTGGGAAGCAGTCTGTGTTCTATTGAGGACTGCCAGCCCTGCTCAAGCCAGAGCCTGGCTGGATTGTGACCCAATGATCTATTCTCTCTGAAGTCACTTATGGAGCATGCTCTACTTTTGTCCTTGCTTTCTGGAAGAGAAGCTAATTCCACTAGTCTTGTCATTAAAACTTTGCTCAGATTTTGATCAAGTAAGGTAATTGAATTGAGTAAATTGTAACTACCAAAACAACTATGATGATATAATCTGTTTTTTCTACCCAAAAGGGTGGTTGACTATCATACATTTGCAGAGCTGGTTTGTGATATCAGTTATTTACTTGTGACTGAGATACTGGTTAGCCTCTTCCTTTCCAGTAAATCCAGAAGTGTTACTCATTTATAGGCACATGGGGATCATAAGAAGATATTATTTGTCTAGTCTACTGAGTAAAAATGGAGGAAAGGGGCAAGGTCTAGGGACCAATACGTTTGTGTGTTTGAAGATTTATTAAGGAACAGATAAAATATAAGAAACATTTTACTGTAGACTTACAGTTTATCTATGTAACCTAAGTATTGTTAATTTGAATTTACTGATGACATTCAGCTAGGTATCTTCGCTGACCTATATATGAACCAAACACTGTCCCCCGCCCCCATTTTTTCCTTAATATATATAAAACTGAATTAAAAGCAATTCACTTTGTTACATCTGCAGCATTAGACAAAGTGAGAGAAGTTTCAGTATACCTACTGTTTGGTACCTGAAGAACAGTATAGCTTTAGCGTGCATGCACACATGTACACAAATTCCATATGCATCAGAAACTATCATACAAGAATAACTAAATTTTACTGTCTAGAAATATCTAGTGTATTTCTCAGTTGAATTAAAATGATATCTACCCCTAAGAAGAGAAGCTTAATTTTCAGCATTATTAAACCCAACTCTTGATAATTTTGGATCTAGTGTATTGCAGAAATATATCACTTTTTAAAAAATATCAGCAATTATAATTTGGGCACTGTTCATTCATATTAATTCTTTTTAATTACACACACTGTGATGTTGAGACTAGGAATTTGCAGGTTAAAGGAAAACACACTTTACTAAAAATTAATCTGAGATTTATATTTCTTTACCAGCAAATTTTTGGCATGAAACTTTAATTGCTTCATTTTGTTGGATGTGCATTCTTGAATTTCAGGGAGCGTTTGTCTTATGATAGAAATATCTCTTGGTATTTTATTTTACTTTTCATGAACTTAAACAGACTTATTTAGAAGTTAAATGATACGAGTCTAACGGGACTTTTCCTATCCATTCAAGGCAATTTTTGTTGGGACTAAGAAAATCTTATCTACCTTGTAGTACCTGGAGTATACTGAATTAATAAAATTTAGTCAAATAAAAGAAAAACTAAATGAAGAGATGTGGACAAAACCTAACAAAAATTTGGGGAATTATCTTTAAAGCACTAGCAAATTACTGAAAAAATTCTGTACTAGGAATGATTGAGGACACTGACATTGAATTATACATATTTCCCCTTGTGCTAAAATATGATTGATAAACACACAAAACTGTAATATCATTTAGACTCCACCCTCACTTTGAACTTATTCTCTTTGATCACCTTTTAATTTCCTGAATATTTTATAAACCAGATATTTGCTCCTGGTTAAAATGTCTTTTAAATTACAAATAATTTTAACTTTTCAGTGGTGATATAGACTTAAATTTGATATATTGCAAATATATTACTGTTATCTGTATGTAATATTCACTGAAGTTTATATCATCATTTGGGCCTGGGAAAGTGTATGTCTTGAAGGTACATCAGTCAGTTCAGTTTAGTTGTTCAGTCGTGTCTGACTCTTTGCAACCCTGTAGACTGCAGCCCCACCAGGCTTCCCTGTCCATCACCAACTCCCAGAGCTTACTCAGACTCATGTCCATTGAGTCAGTGATGCCATCCAACAATCTCATTCTCTGTCATCCCCTTCTCCTCCCGCTTTCAATCTTTCCCAGCATCAGGGTCTTTGCCAATGTCAGTTCTTTACATCAGGTGGACAAAGTATTGAAGTTTCAGAGTTAAATAAAAGAGTTTTAAATCAAAATTATTTTTTTCCATGGTATTTTTTTTCTTTTGGAAAAAATGGTGGTATTCATAATTTCAAGAAGTATTTGACATTTTATTAAATGCTTGTCATAATTCTTATGTTAGGAAATACAATGGCTTAATGCTAAAATATGCTGGATCTAGAAACTTTTCTTCAAGCTCCTTTGTAGCCAAATAAGATAATTGTATAGACATTTTGAATGCAGCTATTTAGTTCAGACAAGTGCCAGAGCTCTGCCCACATTTTATATAAAAGCACAATAGCTTCTGAAATCAATCCTTTTATAGGGTATGAAGTATTCTAAAACCTTCAGAGAAGCATCTTTGCCTAGTGGAAGTAACACAATAATAATATTGATAACAGTAAGTTTAATATTTTCTAGATGAATGACATATGATCTGCTAGTAAGCACTGTTCCAAGGACTTCAAATGTAATATCTCACAACTCTGTATCTCATTATTAGCTCTATCTCTAATTTATACTTCATAAAAGTTATCTCCTTGATGTTTCTTGAATATTGTAAAAATAGCCAAGCTGTAAGGCTTTTGCACTGGCTCTTGTTACTGTCTAAAACTCTTTTGCCCCAGAAAGAAACAGGACTTTCTCCTTTCTTTGTTTAACCTCATTCTGTCAATTGAGTTTTCTAAAATAATGGCCCATGATTTCTTCCTCTGTGCATCAGATCTTCCTTACCCTGATTTGCCCCATTACAGTACCCATTGCCATTATAATATATATATATATATATTAATATTTGTGTGTATATTTTGTCTTCCCTGGTGGCTCAGTCAGTGAAGAGTCTGCCTGCAATGCAGAAGAAAGTGTGTATATTTGTATCTGTTTGGTTTATTTTCTGTCTCCCATACTTGAATATAAGCTTCAGAATGACAGAGATTTTTATCTGCAAGTTCTCTCACCTTAGAACGATGTCTAGAATATAAATTATATAGTTAGTTGATAAGGGCCTGGGTCTTGAGCACAGCTCTAAGTCTAAGATCCTTACTCTTCACTATTTAACTTTCCTATGACTTATATCTTTCAACTATATGATTTTGGCGAAACTCTGAACTCTTATATGTGAAGCCAGTGGGTTTCTACTGCTAAAGATAATCGTATTAACATTTAAAACTTTTTAAACTGATATAATATGAATAAAATAACCCTTAGAAATTAATCTCTGTGATATCTTGACCCTAAAGTAAATTAAAGAACATACTGGGTTTGCAACTTCCCTGGTGGTGCAGTGGATAAAAATCCACCTACCAATGGCAGGGAAATGGGTTTGATCCCTGGTCTGGAAAGATCCCACATGCTGCAGAGCAGGTAAGCCCGTGCACCACAGCTACTGAGCCCATGCTCTAGACCCTGTGAGCCGCAACTGCTGAAGCCCATGTGCTCCAGAGCCTGACCTCTGCAATAAGAGAAGCCATTGCAATGAGAAGTCTGTGCACTGCAGCAAAGAGAAGCCCCTGCTCACTGCAACTAAAGAAACCCATGCAAAAGTAAAGAAGACACAGTGTAGCCAAAATAAATAATTAACTAGTAAGAAAAGAACATATTGGGTTATAGTGAATTTTCCCTTCATTATACACTTGAAAATTATACACGGTAAACTATGTCTGTTCTAGAATCATACATATCAAATGTCACCACCCCCATAGCCATTCCTGGTTTTGTGAAAGCTAGTTAATTTCACTTTTGTTTTTACTCAAAACTTAAGTTCATCATTTTATATGTGTCTGCTCTGATAGAAATGTGTTTATGTTGAACACAGATTCTGGTGTTCAGTTAAGTTCAGTTCAGTCACTCAGTCATGTCCAGCTCTTTGCAACCCCATGAATCTCAGCACGCCAGGCCTCCTTGTCCATCACCAACTCCCGGAGTTCACTCAGACTCACGTCCATCGAGTCCGTGATGCCATCCAGCCATCTCATCCTCTGTCGTCCCCTTCGCCTCCTGCCCCCAATCTCTCCCAGCATCAGTCTTTTCCAGTGAGTCAACTCTTCTCATGAGGTGGCCAAAGTACTGGAGTTTCAGCTTCAGTATCATTCCTTCCAAAGAACACCCAGGACTGATCTCCTTTAGAATGCACTGGTTGGATCTCCTTGCAGTCCAAGGGACTCTCAAGAGTCTTCTCCAACACTACAGTTCAAAAGCATCAATTCTTCGGCACTCAGCTTTCTTCACAGTCCAACTCTCACATCCATACATGACCACTGGAAAAACCATAGCCTTGACTAGACAGACCTTTGTTGGCAAAGTAATGTCTCTGCTTTTGAATATGCTATCTAGGTTGGTCATAACTTTTCTTCCAAGGGGTAAGCATCTTTTAATTTCATGGCTGCATTTCTCTAATAATGAGTGATGTTGAGCATCTTTTCATGTGTTTGTTAGCCATCCGTATGTCTTCTTTGGAGAAATGTCTATTTAGTTCTTTGGCCCATTTTTTTGATTGGGTCGTTTATTTTTCTGGAATTGAGCTGCATAAGTTGCTTGTATATTTTTGAGATTAGTTGTTTGTCAGTTGCTTCATTTGCTATTATTTTCTCCCATTCAGAAGGCTGTCTTTTCACCTTGCTTATATTTTCCTTTGTTGTGCAGAAGCTTTTAATTTTAATTAGATCCCATTTGTTTATTTTTGCTTTTATTTCCAGAATTCTGGGAGGTGGATCATAGAGGATCCTGCTGTGATTTATGTCTGAGAGTGTTTTGCCTATGTTCTCCTCTAGGAGTTTTATAGTTTCTGATCTTACATTTAGATCTTTAATCCATTTTGAGTTTATTTTTGTGTACAGTGTTAGAAAGTGATCTAGTTTCATTCTTTTACAAGTGGTTGACCAGTTTTCCCAGCACCACTTGTTAAAGAGGTTGTCTTTACTCCATTGTATATTCTTGCCTCCTTTGTCAAAGATAAGGTGTCCATATGTGTGTGGATTTATCTCTGGGCTTTCTATTTTGTTCCATTGATCTATATGTCTGTCTTTGTGCCAGTACCATACTGTCTTGATGACTGTGGCTTTGTAGTAGAGCCTGAAGTCAGGCAAGTTGATTCCTCCAGTTCCATTCTTCTTTCTCAAGATTGCTTTGGCTATTCGAGGTTTTTTGTATTTCCATACAAATCTTGAAATTATTTGTTCTAGTTCTGTGAAAAATGTGGCTGGTAGCTTGATAGGGATTGCATTGAATTTGTAAAAAATTGCAAATAGAACTACCTTATGACCCAGCAATCCCACTGCTGGGCATACACACCGAGGAAACCAGAATTGAAAGAGACACATGTACCCCAATGTTCATCGCAGCACTGTTTATAATAGCCAGGACATGGAAACAACCTAGATGTCCATCAGCAGATGAATGGATAAGCAAGCTGTGGTACATATACACAATGGAGTATTACTCAGCAGTTAAAAAGAATTCATTTGAATCAGTTCTGATGAGATGGATGAAACTGGAGCCGATTATACAGAGTGAAGTAAGCCAGAAAGAAAAACACCAATACAGTATACTAACACATATATATGGAATTTAGGAAGATGGCAATGACGACCCTGTATGCAAGACAGGGAAAGAGACACAGATGTGTATAACGGACTTTTGGACTCAGAGGGAGAGGGAGAGGGTGGGATGATTTGGGAGAATGACATTCTAACATGTATACTATCATGTGAATTGAATCGCCAGTCTATGTCTGACGCAGGATGCAGCATGCTTGGGGCTGGTGCATGGGGATGACCCAGAAAGATGTTATGGGGAGGGAGGTGGGAGGGGGGTTCATGTTTGGGAATGCATGTAAGAATTAAAGATTTTAAAATTTAAAAAATAAAAAACTAAAATTAAAAAAAAATAATAATAATAATTTCATGGCTGCAGTCACCATCTGCAGTGATTCTGGAGCCCAAAAAAATAAAGTCTGACAGTTTCCACTGTTCCCCATCTATTTCCCATGAAGTGATTCTGGTGTTGGTTGTCAGTAAATATCCAATGATTGAACGACTGGCAAAGTGAAGCCAGAGTTTGAGACTCTTGAAAACATGCTTTAAACTAGCTTTTCAGCATTATCACTATATGTGTTTTAGACCTCAGTTCCTTTGGTTGCATATTACAGTAGCCAAATTCAAAGTGGTTATCAAAACGATAATTGTAGATCATATAGATAAAAAGTTCCAGAGATTTTTTTAAGAATTGAAAGTACAGACACTTGTAGATCCAAATTGTAAAATATTGCCTGCTATGCAATTGAAGATCCATGATTCAGGAATGCTCTGGCACTATTATGGTATTTAAAGGCACTGATCAAAATGAGCTTATTTAGGTAGAGCCCAAGGGCTCTGATATATACTGAGAGATAGATTGAAGGAGGAATATCTATCCAGAGGAGACAGAGAAGGAGTGGTCCATGAGGAGGCAGGAGACCAGATGATCGTTGGATTCCTAAAGTGGGACTAGTCACCAACTTGAATCCAGCCCCCATGTTAGAGCTCTTGACCTGCATCTTCACAGGTGGCACAGGCTCTGACAGGAACCTGACACACAGCCCCACAGAGTAAATCAATTGATAACACTGAGACCTTAACTAAGAGCAGTATGGGAAGGCATACTGCATGGCAGTACATTTAGAGCTCATGCCTGAATCTGAAGTAGAGTCAATCTCAGACAAAGCACATGACCAAAGAATGAAGAGACAGGCTCTCACCCAGTGTCTTTTTTCATATCCCCCACTTCATCTTTCAATATGTAAACCTCACTCACATGTCAAGACTCACATCAACTGTTTGTTCTCCCATAAAACCTTCCTCAATTCCTTTAGCCAAAGTATTCTCTCCTCTGCTTAAGTCTCAACAATGCACCAGTATTTTTCATGGAATGTAATGCTTTCAACCACAAGTTATAGTAAATATGTTCTCTCTTCTGCGCGCCAGTAAGTAAGATAAGTAAGTAAGTAAGTAAGAGGATAAAGACCTGTGTGGCTCTCCTGCATAACCTAATTGAATGAATGACTCATAAATTATGGAATTAAAGATAAATTGGGCATCAATCTCTATTTGAAGTGCTTTGTCTCATTTTCCCCTATTAAGATTCATTAAGTTTGGAAAATTAAAAAAAAAATGTTAGTAACACTGACATAAGCACAATAAAATACCTAAACCATAAATGTGCTTTCTTCCCAAGTAATGAAACTTTTGGTGTCATCCAGAAAATAAATGCAATGATGTCAAGAAGTATTGCATAGGAATTAAGAAATCTTCACTAGCTTGCATTATTTATTTGACATCTGGACATGCTAATGCCAGTATGGTGACATAACTGGTGATATCAAGCAGTGTTCAGTTTTATAAATGATAATATAACATCAACATGATTGTGCTTCTCTCTCAGTCTCCTTAAGTTATGGTCATCATGCATCTGTTGATATATTTGGCACATTAACAACTAGGATTATATACTTTCAGAGCTTGATAAGCTTTGATAAAAGTATTAAACAAAATATTTTAATCAGATACCATTTTATTTTAAAATAATTGTAAATAGACAAATATTTGTAATCACATGCAATCACTGATTTTAGAAAAGAGCTCATTAAAAAAATTCAACATTTTATGAATTAGCAATAGATGTGACATTATAAAACTCTAATAAATCCAAGCATGTGTATTGATTTAATATCTGGGAGTTGTTATCCCTTCTATTTTCTCATGATTACATGCTTTTTTCTTCAAAGGCTCTGAATCAAAGATAATTAGAGACCATATCATAATTTATTAATAACAGACAAATGGGGATCAGGGCACAATAGTGCCAGAAAGACTGGGAGCATAGCAACAACTAATTGCCCACTGTGGGAAGTTAATCATCCTAGGAAACTGAACCCAAGAGGGTTACTGGCTCAATTGCTCAATGTTATTGAATATCCCACCTGCGACTTTTCACAGATCAAGCATGTAAACATCACTGCAACTCTCAGGAAGTTATACTGAGGCAAACGTTTGAAAGGAAAACCTCTCTTCATGGTACTGGAGGCAAGTTAATCTCATTGATTTGCAAAGATGAAACTTATTTTAGCAAGAATCTAGAGGTTCATATTTCAAGTACTATGAAACACAAGACAGGTCAAAAGCCTAACCACAAGAGCCAAATACACTTTTTTTTTTTTTTTAAATCTCTGTTTGCCTGATGCTCCGTTTCTATGAGAACATGATCCCCATCTGAAAGAGCGAGCATGCTGTCATACCAGAAGATGCTGGGCTCTGGAAGAAAACCCTTCTAGGTTTCTGGGAATCTCACCACATCTTTCAGAGTCCATGATAGCACAGGCTTTCATAGCAGCCTGAGAGCCAGCTCTGCAGACAAAATCAATAGCACTGCCCTATGCCAAAGGGTAGACCATCTATTCAACAAAAAATTCAGTTAATTTCCTGAGCCATGTCTAGGAATATACTTATTGCTGAGAAATGAAGCAAATGAACAATAAAATGTTCCAAATGATTTTAAACACCAGGATAAAGCTACATTTGTTCAAGACCTGTGCTCTTTTTTAAAACTTGTGTGAACCTGGAAAGTAATAAATGTTTCTAATGGGGTAGCAACTCAGATTCGAACAGCTGAATTCTTATATTATGCTGTGTGGAAGTGTTGAATTCAGATCTGTCCGATGGCAGTGATGGTTATAATGCAACAATACATGCTATATCCCAGTTATCTTTCTTACCAAATTCTTTTAATGATCCCTCACCCCCTGCTTCTTTCTTATTTCTTACTCTACTAACTTCCTAATTTCACAGTAAAATGACAAACTTTTCTGTATCCAATCTTTGGCATACATTTGCTGTCAATAGTCTATAAGCATTTTCCACTTTCTTGGAGTCATCAGTATTGCAGATAACAATGTTAGAATTATGTTTTATTATTATTTTATGTTTAATTATATGCTTGCAATGATTATTTGTGTAAAGACTTATCTTTTGTTCCTGTTCTTGTGGTCTGCTGCTGAGTTGCACATCTCTGTAATGGTCATGAGTTCTCTTGAGACAGGGTCGATTGAAAGGCAAGTCAGATCATTGAGTTTTTTGTTTTTATTTTTGTTTTCGCTTTCTTTACACACCACCTCTTTCATCCTGATTGGCAAAATATCATCAAATTGGCAAACTGAGACATCTATGTGTTGATTAGTGGAAAAAAGCTTCTTTGTTTCTTAGGTTTTTTTTTTTGCCATTCTTAGACTAACTACGTAAATCCTATTCCCTTGTATCTCACAAACACCACTTCTCCACCTCCAAGAACTCTCCACTGACACTGAGAAATCCTAGTGTTGCTTTCACATTCTTACACCCATTTTACATGATTTTCCTGAGGCAAATTTAATAGACATTGATTTGAACTGATTCTATTCATTGATGATGTACACATTTTGCCAACATTAAAAAATCTTATCTGTGGAGTTCAATTCTGGTCGTATAATTTTGATTGTTTAATACTTTAACTTGTTGAAACTTGGCTCAATGCTTCCCCTGTTTAATGCAAAGATCGCTCTTTTTCAAAGTATAGAGATGTAGGACACAAGAATGTAAAAGATAATCATAACATACAATCACAGAGCAAAGAGTTGAACAAATATCTTTAAAATATGTAAGAATATAAATTAAGTGAAATATTTTCTATACTAATATGAATTTAATTTTTGCCTAGATATAATAGAATTTACACCAGTCCTCATTGCTAAAGTTATTTCTGCGATCTCCATATGTGCCAGCAACACTATGCTACATTTTTAAAGATACCAAGTGTTCCAACAGATATTAAATTTGTAGAATTTTTCTGATGTTCTTAATTTGCTGCAAGTAAAATTATCTGGAAAATGCCAATCTGTAGGTCCAGCCTTCCTCAGAAAATTTTAAGATACAATTTAACCACTCAAATGCCTCACTTCTATCTCATCATGCCAAAGATAATATAAAATCTGTTATCATCAAACTAGCATGAGTTTAATGTTTATGTGATAAGTGATGTTAAACATTGTTTATATACACAGTTTGATGACACAAGTATGTGATCAATCAGAATTCTAAATTTCCATGACTTTGTATGTTTTCTAATACATAAGGACCTCTTGATATATTTTGACATTGGTATCTGACTTTCTCTGACTCCTTCTAGTCTAGCTGTTTCAAACATACTTTACTTATAACGGTCTGCTAGATTCACCTAAATGACTCTTCTAGTCATTTAGACGGAGAAGGCAATGGCAACCCACTCCAGTACTCTTTCCTGAAAAATCCCATGGATGGAGGAGCCTGGTAGGCTTCGGTCCATAGGGTCACTAAGAGTCGGACACGACTGAGCGATTTCACTTTCACTTTTCACTTTCATGCATTGGAGAAGGAAATGGCAACCCACTCCAGTGTTCTTGCCTGGAGAATCCCAGGGACGGGGGAGCCTGGTGGGCTGCCATCTCTGGGGTCGCACAGAGTCGAACACGACTGAAGCGACTTAGCAGTAACAGCAGCAGCAGTCATTTAGAATATAAAGGGACAGGACAAACTGAACCTTTCCTTGAGTCCTAATGATTTATAAAAAATCATTCCAAACCTGTGATAGTGTATACTGTCACTCACTAAGAGGGAAATAGCTACCTTGAAATTGAAGTTGATGTCAGTTTTACCATCCAGTACTTTTTTACCCACGTCCTGAGGCTTCTAACTCCTCATCCAAGAAATTGAAGTGGAAGTCCTGTATATCTCAAGTATCTGTCTGAGCCTATGCAGTTTGGCCCATTGCCAGGGTGACTGGGTCCTGCTCGTGTGTCTCCAACTCTTTGAAACTAACCTTACTCTAAGAGTGGAGAAGGAAATGGCAACCCACTCCAGTGTTCTTGCCTGGAGAATCCCATGGATGGAGGAACCTGGTAGGCTACAGTCCATAGTGTCGCAAAGGGTCCAGCACGACTGAGTGACTTCTCTCTCTCTCTCTCAGAGAATTCTTAAATAGCCCAGCTTGGAAGTCTATTAGGGGTCACCTCAGTACATTGGACTGATTCAAAATTGAGAAAAGAGTTCATCAAGGCTGTATATTGTCACCCTGCTTATTTAACTTATATGCAGAGTACATCATGCAAAATGCAGGGCTAGATGAATCACAAGCTGGAATCAAGATTGCCAGGAGAAATATCAACAAACTCAGATATGCACGTGATAACATTCTAAAGCAGAAAGTGCAGAGAAACTAAAGAGCCTCTTGATGAAGGTAAAAGAGGAGACTGAATGAGCTGACTTAAAACTCAACATTCAAAAAACTAAGATCATGGCACCTAGTCCCATCATTTCATAGCAAATAGATGAAGAAAAAATAGAAACAGTGACAGATTTTATTTTGGGGGGCTCCAAAATCACTGCAGACGGTGACTGCAGTCACAAAATTAAGAGACTTTTACTCCTTGGAAAAAAAATATGACAAACCTTGATAGCCCATTAAAAAGCAGACACATCACTTTACCCATAATGGTCCGTATAGTCAAAGCTATGATTTTTCCAGTAGTCATGTATGGATGTGAGAATTGGACCTTAAAGCTGAGCACCTAAGAATTGATTATTTCAAATTATGGTGCTAGAGATGACCCCCGAGAGTCCTTTGGACAGCAAGAAGATCAGCCAGTCAAACCAGTCAATCCTAAAGGAAATCAACCCTGAATATTCTTTGAAAGGACTGATGCTGATGTGTCAGTATTTTAGCCATCTGATGCAGAGAGCCAACTCATTGAAAAAGACCCTGATGCTGGGAAAGATTGAGGCCAGGAGGAGGAAGCAACAGAGGTTGAGGTGGTTGGATGGCATTACCAACTCAATGGACGTGAGTTTCAGCAAACTCTGGGAGATACTGCAGTCCATGGGGTGCAAAGAGTCAACTTAATGACTGAAGAATATATGCATATTTGAATTCAGAATGTATAGTTTTATTTTCTTTTTTCTTTGATTAAAATTATAATATGAAAATTTCCTGTGTGGTTGGGACTATTTAAAAAATAAAAAATTATTGCTTCTTTGACATTCTAGTATCTAATTTTTCCCATATATTTTTCTTTTTGTTTTGTTTGTTTTCTTTTGTTGTGTTGGTTTAGGGGAAGGGAGTTGCTATTTTATCTCTAATAGTCTTAGAACACATTTGTATAATTCAAATTAAGGGACAGTGAATATGCATATTTTAAAGATGTTGATACTTATTGATAAATGGCCCTTCTAAAACATTGTACCAATTACCATTCCCCCCAACAGTGCATGAAATTGCCTGATGGCTCACAAACTAGTTAGTCTAGGAGAAAAATAGGTCTGTGTTTTTAATTGCATTTTTTATATTATTTTTGAGATTTAATAGGATCATTTATATATTTGCAATGAGTATATTCATTAGTTATTTTACTGGCTATTTTATAAATTATGTGTACATGCTCTTTACCCATTTAGCCTAGTGAGAGCTTAGCTTTTCATATAGTGAAAATATATCATTAGAAGTAGTGAAATTTGCTTGCTTTTTAATAATATTAATTTTGCATGAGGTACAAAAAATATAAATTTTATGAGCATCTAAATTGATATTCTCTATAGACATTAGTACCAGCACTGTTTATCACCCTCTCCTTATTCTGTTTTAGGTCTCTACATGTAACATTTACTAAAAAACGTATCTGTGTCGATATTCCTTTATCTATACTACCTCTAGACTATCAAACCTATTCTTCTAGTTTATATCAGGATCATATTACTTTAAATATTATAATTTAGCAAGATTTATCAATATTTGTTCAGGAAAATTCATATTGGGAAATTACATATGGTCACAATTATAAATATTTGACATAAGTATTTTGCATGCACATACATGCACACACATATATGTGTATATGCCCTTGCATGTGTATAAAGCAAATATCATTATTAACTGCTGTTACATATGGGTATAATGCATTAATATAGTTAACATTTGTCACTGTTGTATTTACTTTTAAACAGAACTACCATAATATATGATTTGGAAACTACTGACTAGTACTAATAGGCCAAGTATATATTTACATGGCATTTGAATAGTTTGATATGAAAATGAGCACTTAGCTTTCTTCTAAATCATTCTCATAATTAATTCAATTCTCATAATTTTTATGACAAAATACACACATTCCTTATGTTTTTATAATTTCAGTGTACTTCCCCAGATACTTTAATTATTTGTGAGTGATGTAATTAAACTGAAAGATTAGTCCTAGTTTTTCTACCCAACAAATTTAATAATGATAGGTGTGATTCAACTTTGGAAAATTATTTGACAGGCACAATGCAGAGAGCTAAATAAATTAGAACTTAAATATTTGACTTATTTCTTTGACTAATCTCTTTCCTTTTTTGGACCCATTCATATTTTTAATTAACATTACACTTTCATTAAGACAAAGGAGTGTTTAAAGTAAATGTTACTATCACAAAACTATCCTTAAAATTTTCTTTTTTTTTTTTTTGGCTGGCTGGCAAAATTAGCATCACTTTCTTTGCAACTTTGCTTCCCTTTGCTTTTTCCTTTCTACTTCTCTCAAAATAAAATCTAAAATAGGTAAGCACAATCAAGTTAGTGATGACAATGGTACACTCCTCTCAAACAACCCTTGAATATAGACTTGATTCAGCTGTGAAATGATTGGGAAGAAGTTTAGGGGAAGGAGCTTGTAGAAACTTTCAGTTTCTAGAAATGGAGGTGACTGATGTTTGCTCATGGAGGTATCATCCTACAAGAGAAACACATGATTCAGTAATGTGTGCATGCATGCATGTTAAGTCACTTCAGTTCTGTCTGACTCTTTGCAACCCCATGGACTGAAGGCCACCAGGCTTCTTGGTCCATGGGATTCTACAGCCTGGGAAGCCCTCAGTATTTTGTATATCAACACTGTTCTTGTGCCAGAACAAAGCTAAGATATGATAAAGGACTCAGTCACCAACACCTGAAACTGAGACTCAAAAGCAGACAGTGGTGTGTAAAAGCTTTACAGTGAAAAAAAGGGAAGGTTTCAGGTATGCCCTGATTGGAGATTTTGGCCTGAGATAGCCTGAGGTGGGCTAACAGGAAGTAAGTCATCCCATGTGATTGATTAGGCTTCCTCTGTTGTTTAGTGGCTCAGTTATGTACAACTCTTTGTGACCCCATGGACTGCAGCATGCCAGGCTTCTGTCCTTTGCTATATCTCAGAGTTTGCTTAAACTTGTGTCCATTGAATCGATGATACCATCCAACTATCTCATCCTCTGTCACCTCTTTCCCCTCCTTTCCTCAATCTTCCCCAGAATCAGGGTCTTTTCCAACAAGTTGGCTCTTCTCATCAGTGGCCCAAGTATTGGAGCTTCAGGTTCAGATAAGTCCTTCCAGTGAATATTCAGGATTGATTTCCTTTGGGGTTTACTGGTTTGATCTCCTTGCTGTCCAAGGGACTCTAGAGAATCTTTTCCAGCACCACATTTTGAAAGCATCAACTCTTCAACGCTCAGCCTTCTTTATGGTCCAGCTCTGACATCCATACGTGACAACTAGCAAAACCATTGCTTTGACTATACGGACCTTTGTGGACAAAGCAATGTCTCTTCTTTTTAATAGGCCGTCTAGGTTTGTCTTAGCTTTTCTTCTAAGGAGCTTGTACTCAGTCATGTCTGACTCTTTGCGACCCCATGGACTGTAGCCTGCCAGACTTCTCTGTCCATGGGGATTCTCCAGGCAAGAATACTGGAGTAGGCTGCCATTTCCTCCTTCAGGGGTTCCAAGCAGAAAGTGTCTTTTGATTTCATGGCTGCAGTCACCATCTGCAGTGATTTTACAGCCCAAGAAAATAAAGTCTCTCACTGTTTCCATTGTTTCTCCATCTATTTGCCATGAAATGTTGGAACTGGATACCTGTATACAAATATACAGTGTATGCTGATATACCACTGGCATTTGGTTATGTAAATTTGAATAATGTTTAACTGAGTCGGTTCAATCATGTCCAACTCTTTGAAACCCTATTGGCTGTAAGCTGCCCAGCTCCTCTGTCCATGGGATTCTTCAGGCAAGAACACTGGAGTGGGTTGCCAGTTCCTTCTCCAGGGGATCTTTGGAATCAAACTCATGTTTCCAGCCTCTCCTGCATTGCAGGCAGATTCCTTATTGCTAGCCACCAGGGAAGCCCTGTTAAAACTTAAATGATGAAATGTATGAAAAAGTGAACAGTTTGATTTTCCCATTCAAAATATCACACTGGTCAAATTTTACCAAAAGTACTTCAAGGATCATGTAACCTCTTTTGTTAAGGGTGTATGTGCTCAGTCACTTTAGTCATGTCTGATTCTTTGTGACCTTATGGGATTTAGCCTGCCAGGTTTTCTGGCCATGGGATTCTCCAGGCAAGAATACTAGAGTGGGTTGCCATTTGCTTCTCCAGGGGATCTTCCCAACCCAGAGCTTGAATCAGAGTCTCTTGGGGCTCCTGCATTGTCAGGGGGATTCTTTACCACTATGCCACTTAGTAAGCCCTTTATCTTTACTGTGAGGGTTACACAAATATTGTTAGAGAAATTGTGAGTTTGAGCTGGACCTGGAATGTTATGGTCTTCTTGACAGACAGGAACCTGGGGACAGGAGCTGATGAAAAAAAGGCGAAGAAAAGAAGGACGCAGGGGACCCAAGTCTCTAGTGGAACAAGGGCACTTTATTCATGGGAGCGTGTGCTTATATATTGTTATACAAGAAAGCTTTAGGCAGAAAGGTAAAGTTGAGTAAAAAACACCAAAACCAGACACATAACAACAGTAAGTAAGGGAATAACAATAGTCATAAGGCCATAACAACAGTAACTAGGGGAAGAACAATCATCACAGGGCCAGAAGACAATCCATGTATTGGAAATAGGAACATGACTAAGTAGTTTTATAGAAAAGTAAAAAGTTACAGAAAGGAATCCATGGATGTGTTCCACCTCATGATCTCAGTCCTGAGAACTGCATACAGCTCTGCTCGTTCCTGTTTTCCAGGAACTGATAAGGAACAGAGGGGCCTTGAGAAACAGAAAATAACATATAGGATTCCTAAAAATTAAACATTCCCTGACACTAGAAGATGAAGAGAACTTTTAAGAATTTACCAGGAGAGTATGTAATGGAGAGGGAATATGAACATGAATGCACTTGGCATGCTGTAGGCACTGTGACTCTTTAGACCAGTAAGCAAGGCCTCCCAAAAGCTCTGCCTGAGACTTTCCTTAGCCTCCTGATCTTTCCTTCCTGTCTTTTTAATGGCATGACTTATCATATGTAAATTAATATACATATATTTGTATATATGAAGTACATACATATAACTAAAAATGTATATGTATAGTTCTATTTTACTCTAGCTCAGGATCACTTCAAAGAGAAAATATTTTACAGCAAAATATTCATCTTTTCTTGAAGGCTTTCCTGAAAAGTCTGGAGAAAACTGAGCTTTACTTTTACATAACTTTGTATAAATCTGTGGGTCAGTAGCTCAGGGGGCAAAATGAAGTCACTGAATAATTTTACAGTTTTGTATTTTGAGATGTTATTACTTTGAGACAGTAACTAGTATTGGAATATAGAGGTGCAAAATATCTGTCATTATTCATTAATCTTACATTTGACAAAAGCCTATAAATTTAAATGTTAGGAAAGGAAAACTTGTGGTTTAAAAAAAAAGATATGAGATTTACAGTTACTTAACAAACTAGCCTTGTGTGTAGATAATAGAAATCAGTACTGTAAACAATTTGTAGGAGAATTATTTAAAGGAGTTATCAGAGAACAAATTGTTTTTGAGCACCTTCAGGTACTTTAGAAGATTTTATTAATATGTAGACTCTTAATATGCTAATTACAAACCTTTTCTTTTGTATTAATTAAGTGAATTCCCCTAAGACTGTTTTAAGACCCATCATTCAATACAGCAAGTATTTGTTACATACCTACTGTGTCAGTGATTGTCAAACTGGGAAAAGGAAACTAATAGGTTTTGAAAAATAATAATGCTTTCATCCCACAGTCAAAGTGTTTTAATTTTTATTGTTCTGGGGTGAGGCCTGGGCATTGTGTTTTGTTTTTTCTATTTTCCAAAACTCCATTGTTGATTCTAACCTATAGCCAAGTTTAGAATCATTATATAATGTGAGCATAAAATGTTTTTTATATAATGTCTTATTCTTAAATCATAGCACATGGATTCTTAGTAAATACTTGGAGATAATGAGAATGATAATGTTTGCTGTACAAATAATTTACAAGAGGTATTTGATGAATTTCATTTTGAGTCCCCAAATGTATACTGGAATAAGTAAACTGAATCTAACATGTTCAAAAACCTTTGCTACTTTCATCAGTTCTTTTACCTGTGGCATTCATAGACAAGCTAATTTTATAATGATCTCTCTGACCCAATAGAATGAGTAAAAGAAATGCAGTGAATCATCATTAAAGTATAGCTTGGGAAATAAAACCAGTTGAAGTATAATCTAAAGATAACTTGCCTCAAGTTTTCTTTCTGCTTTTGAAGCCAAATCTAGCCTCTGTCCTCTGACAGCAAATTAAGTCTCAGAGATAGAGTTTTGGGTTAAGTAGAAAAGAATTTCTTTATTGCTTTCCAAGGCAAAGGATACCTTGGTGGGCTAATGCCTTCAGAACTATGTGTCCTGACCTGGAGGGTTAGTGAGTTTTATAGCAATGGTTCAGACAGGATGTGATCAGCTCATGGAGATTCTTCTGATGTGTTGGTGGTGAAGTAAGTGGGAGCCAGAATCAAAACTTTCTGGTTCCAGCTGGTCTGGGGTCTATGTGCTGGTGTGCAGCAAACCATTAACTTCTGCCACCTGTTGGGGGTTCAGTATCTGCCTGAGTGCATGCTAAGTCACTTCAGTCATGCCCTACTCTTTGCTACCCTGTGGACTATAGCCCACCTGGCTCCTCTAACCATGGGATTTTTTAGTCAAGAATGCTGGAGTAGGTTGCCATTGCTGCCTTCAGGGGATCTTCCTGACCCAGGGATCAAATCTGCATCTCCTGTATTACAGGCAGATTCTTTACCAGCTCAGACAGTAAAGAATCTGCCTGCAATTCAGGAGACCTGGGTTCAAAATGGATTTGGAATGTTGGGGAAGTTTGTAATTTCCTTGGGTCTGTCTCACCACAACAAAAATTTGAAGCAACAGATGTACCAGTGTTACAACCCCATGTAATTTCCTCGGTAGAATCAGTGTTACAGCTCAGTTTTCTTTAGAAAGCAAAGGAAAATACATCCTCGAGGCATGAGGGTGAGCTGACCCAAAAGACTTGAAGAAAAGAGAAAACCCTCACCCCCACCCTGGCCTAATTTTGGCTCCTCTTTTTATGTTTTTTTTTTTCCTCCTACCCCTGAGCCTGCCCTATGTAAACTGGGCTAGCCAAGAGGGCTGTTTCTTTTACCTGAGGTTCTCACTCCCATCCTCGGACCTTCCTCTGTTCTATTTTCATGGGCTTTTCCCTTCTTTGTCTTTTAGCCACCGCCATTCTGGAGTCCTTTTTCCTATTCTAAGTACCTAACATGAAGATCCCCTGGAGAAGGAAATGGCAACCCACTCCAGTATTCTTGCCTGGAGAATACCATAAACAGAGGAGCCTAGCAGGCTACAGCCTGTGGGGTCACAAAGAATGGGACATAACTGAGGGGTGACACACTTTCTTTACTGACTGAGCCATCTGGGAAGGCTTCTTCTGCTGCTGCTGCTAAGTCGCTTCAGTCGTGTCCGACTCTGTGCGACCCCATAGACGGCAGCCCACCAGGCTCCCCCGTCCCTGGGATTCTCCAGGCAAGAACACTGGAGTGGGTTGCCATTTCCTTCTCCAACACATGAAAGTGAAAAGTGAAAGTGAAGTTGCTCAGTTGTGTCCGATTCTTAGTGACCCCATGGACTGCAGCCTACCAGGCTCCTCCATCCATGGGATTTTCCAGGCAAGAGTACTGGAGTGGGGTTCTACTACCTTCAGTATCTATAAAACACAGAAAAAAATTTTGTGTTTTCAGTATCTGCAAATGTCTCAAGTATATTGTTATGTATATCCTTTGACAGGGAACCAGTACCTTGCCCCAAGGCTACCCTGTTGTTTCTTATTTAAAGAAAGAAAGTGAAGTCGCTCAGTCATGTCCAACTCTTTGCGACCCCATGGACACCGGGCTCCTCTGTCCATGGGATTTGCTAGACAAGAGTACTGGAGTGGGTTGCCATTTCCTTCTCCAGGGGACTTCCTGACCCAGGGATCGAACCCAGGTCTCCCACATTGTAGATAGACGTTTACCGTCTGAGTGACCAGTGAAGTCTTATCTCCATAATGCCTCCCTTAGCATAATTGAATCTGCTTGTTGAAACTCAGGGAAGGTCAGGGAGACTGAATGAACCCTATTTCCCATAATCAAAAAAATGACACTATAAACATGCCCAGGAGCCCCATAGGGTCCTGATAGGTATTACTTTCATGTAGTTTGATGTTCCTGGTCCTAATAATTGTCTTTAGAGTAAGAAATGAGATTAGTTCCTGATTCCAAAGTTAAAGTGAATTTGTTTATTTTTGCCCTTTTGACAAAGGATGGCTGCATATGAAACACTTAAATTTGTAGGATTTGGGGGGTGTTTTTATTTTAGAAATCCTTGATTATGTATGACTTATTTAAGGTTTACCTGAGTCACTTATATGATTTTGTTGGGGGAGTTTGCAATTTCCTTGGTTTTGTCTTGTTGCAACAAAAATTTGAAGCCACGGACGGAGCAGTGTTACAGCCCTCAGACGGACTGGTGCTATAGCTCCATGTTACAGCTCAGTTTTATTTAGAAAGTAAAGGAAAACACATCCTTGAGGCATGAGGGCATGCTGACCCAAAAGAAGTGAAGAAAAGAGAAGCCCCCAGCCCAATTTTGGCTCCTCTTTTCATATTTTTTTTTTTCTCCTTCCCCTGGGCCTGCCCTATGTAAACTGGGCTAGCCAGGAAGGCTGATTGTTTTACCTGAGGTCCTCACTCTTCCTTGGACCTTCCTTTGTTCTACTTTTGCAGGCTTTTCCCTTCCTTGTCTTTTAGCCACCACCATTCTGGACTACTTTTTTCTCTTCTACCTAACAATTTAATATTAGTTTTATACATGCATTTGAGTAATATAGTAGAATTGTATCACCGAGTATTTTTTTATGGCACCCTTTGTTTAATACTTTGAAACAAACTGTGGCATATTTTGCTATAATAAAGGCTAGACTCAGAAAAGGGCAATTTAGTTGTTGTATGTAACTTATTGTGAACAGAATGTATCTAATGTTTTTAATCTGGTAGGTAGCTGTTAGGGAAGGAAGAGAGAAAGGTTCGTAACTGGATTCCCCATGTAAATGTATTTAAATTTTCAACAGAGGGAGAGGAAGCTGAGAGTAGAAGAGGGATAAAAATGAAAAGAGCTGGAAGATATGAAAGAAGAAATTATGCTTCCAGTACAACCTGATGCAGTAACTGGTGCCCACATCCTACCTCCACAACTCGTTATGAGTGCCATCTTGGAAAAGTGGTTCCCTGTGTCAATTAAAAAAAGATGTACAACTTGAGAGTTGCCAGTTAAGTTTTATTTGGGGCAAACTGAGGACTGCAGCCCAGGAGACAGCATCTCAGATAGCTCTGAGAGACTGCTCCATAGCAGCAGTGGGGGATAGTCAATATGTAAGGTTTTGGTGAAAGGAGAGTTCAGTACCATTTTACAAAAGGTTTTTGTTAGTCATGAGGATCTGATGTCACCATGAAGGGATTTAGTGCTTCTCTAAATATGAGGAGATGAAAGGACTGAGATCATAAAACCTGTTCCTAAAAACATCTAGCTACCCTGCTTATTTAACTTATATGCAGAGTACATCATGAGAAATGCTGGACTGGAAGAAACACAAGCTGGAATCAAGATTGCCAGGAGAAATATCAATAACCTCAGATATGCAGATGACACCACCTTTAGGGCAGAAAGTGAAGAGGAACTCAAAAGCCTCTTGATGAAAGTGAAAGAGGAGAATGAAAAGGTTGGCTTAAAGCTCAACATTCAGAAGATCATGGCATCTGGTCCCATCACTTCATGGGAAATAGATGGGGAAACAGTGGAAAGTGTCAGACTTTATGTTTTTGGGCTCCAGAATCACAGCAGATGGTGACTGCAGCCATGAAATTAAAAGATGCTTACTCCTTGGAAGAAAAGTTATGACCAACCTAGATAGCATATTCAAAAGCAGAGACATTACTTTGTCCGTCTAGTCAAGGCTATGGTTTTTCCTGTGGTCATGTATGGATGTGAGAGTTGGACTGTGAAGAAGGCTGAGCACTGAAGAATTGATGCTTTTGAACTGTGGTGTTGGAGAAGACTCTTGAGAGTCCCTTGGACTACAAGGAGATCCAACCAGTCCATTCTGAAGGAGATCAGCCCTGGGATTTCTTTGGAAGGAATGATGCTAAAGCTGAAACTCCAGTACTTTGGCCACCTCCTGCAAAGAGTTGACTCATTGGAAAAACTCTGATGCTGGGAGGGATTGGGGGCAGGAGTAGAAAGGGACGTCAGAGGATAAGATGACTGGATGGCATCACTGACTCGATGAATGTGAGTCTGAGTGAACTCTGTGAGTTGGTGATGGACACGGAGGCCTGGCGTGCTACGATACATGGGGTCGCAAAGAGACGGACAGGACTGAACGACTGAACTGAACTGAACTGATCTAAAGACCTGTCCCACCAGCTTCCCTGGAGCAGAGTATCTCACTCCATCCTGAACTCCCTCAGGGATTGTTGAAGGTCAACAGCTATAGCGGCATGGGCTTCAATCGTCATAGAGGCAGATGGCAAATGCCTTTGTTGTTCAGTCAGTGCTCTTGGTAAGTGCCAAATTGTAGTTTACGGGGCTCCCTTGTGGTCATAAATCCAACCATACTTTCGGGGCATTTCATGACCATTTTTTCCCACTGTGCTGGGAAGGCTTGTTCCCAGTTCTGAAGGTTTTTTCATAGGCCACTCAATGTGCTATTACTGGACTAGGTCTTAATAGCCAAAGATCTCTGGACACCTGACTTCAAGTTATGGTCCAGGAAAGTATTCCCTTTGTTGCACCTTCCGATATCTAGAGATACAGTGTTACAATCATTGATCATATATCAAGCTATACATTTGATCAACTGTTTCAGGTCTAGTCATCATTTTCATTGGAGGCTGAGTCATACAATAAGTAATACAAGAAATAATAATCTTGTGAAACAAGCAAAATACAAATGGTATAGTTAATAACATTAGGGAAATTCAGTTCAGTTCAGTTCAGTTCAGTCGCTCAGTCATGCCAGACTCTTTCAAACCCGATGAACTGCAGCACGTCAGACTTCCCTGTCCATCACCAACTCCCGGAGTCCACCCAAACTCATGTCCATTGAGTCAGTGATGCCATCCAACCACCTCATCCTCTGTCATCCCCTTATCCTTCTGCTTTCAACCTTTCCCAGCATCAGAGTCTTTTCCAATGAGTCAGCTTTTCACATCAGGTAGCCAAAGTATTGGAGTTTCAGCTTCAACATCAGTCCTTCCAATGAACACCCAGGTCTGATCTCCTTTAGGAAGGACTGGTTGTACCTCCTTGTAGACCTAGGAACTCTCAAGAGTCTTCTCCAACACCACAATTCAAAAGCATCAATTGTTCAGCACTCAGCTTTCTTTATAGTCCAACTCTCATATCCATACATGACCACTGGAAAAACTATAGCCTTGACTAGACAGACCTTTGTTGACAAAGTAAAGTCTCTGCTTTTTAATATGCTATCTAGGCTGGACATAACGTTCCTTCTAAGGAGTAAACAATTTTTAATTTAATGTCTGCAATCACCATCTACAGTGATTTTGCAGCCCAGAAAAACAAAGTCTGACACTGTTTCCACTGTTTCCGCATCTATTTCCCATGAAGTGATGGGACCAGATGCCATGATCTTAGTTTTCTGAATGTTAAACTTTAAGCCAACTTTTTCACTCTCCTCTTTCACTTTCATCAAGAGGCTGTTTAGTTTCTCTTCACTTTCTGCCATCAGGGTAGTGTCATCTGCATATCTGAGGTTATTGACATTTCCCCTGGCAATCTTGATTCCAGCTTGTGCTTCTTCCACCCCAGTGTTTCTCATGATGTACTCTGCATATAAGTTAAATAAGCAAGGTAACAATATACAGCCTTGATGTACTCCTTTTCCTATTTGGAACCAGTCTGTTGTTCCATGTCCAGTTCTAACTGTTGCTTCCTGACCTGCATGCAGGTTTCTCGAGAGGCAGGTCAGGTGGTCTGGCATTCCCATCTCTTTCAGAATTGTCCACAGTTTATTGTGATCATCACAGTCAAAAGCTTTGGCATAGTCAATAAAGCAGAAATAGATGTTTTTCTGGAACTCTCTTGCTTTTTCAGTGATCCAGCAGATGTTGGCAATTTGATCTCTGGTTCCTCTGCCTTTTCTAAAACCAGCTTGAACAATTGGAAGCTCATGGTTCACGTATGGCTAAAGCCTGGCCTGGAGAGCATCTCTTTACTAGCGTGTGAGATGAGTGCAATTGTGCGGTAGTTTGATCATTCTTTGGCATTACCTTTCCATAGGATTGGAATGAAAACTGACCTTTTCCATTCCTGTGGCCACTGCTGAGTTTTCCAAATTTGCTGGCATATTGAGTGCAGCACTTCACCACATCATCGTTCAGGATTTGAAATAGCTTAACTGGAATTCCATCACCTCCACTAGCTTTGTTCATAATGATGCTTCCTGAGGCCCACTTGGCTTTACATTCCAGGATATCTGGCTCTAGCTGAATGTAAGTGATCAAAACATTGTGATTATCTGTGTCATGAAGATCTTTTTTGTACAGTTCTGTGTATTCTTTGCCACCTCTACTTAATATCTTGTGCTTCGGTTAGGTCCAGACCATTTCAGTATTGGTGTACAAAATTGGTATATATTTCTGTATTTCTGTAAAGAAATACCATTTCTTTATTGAGCCCATCTTTGCTTAAAATGTTCCCTTGGTATCTCTAATGTTCTTGAAGAGATCTCTAGTCTTTCCCATTCTTTTGTTTCCTCTAGTTCTTTGCATTGATCACTGAGGAAGGATTTCTTATCTCTCCTTGCTGTTCTTTGGAACTCTGCACTCAAATGGGTATATCTTTCCTTATCTCCTTTGCTTTTTGCTTCTCTGCTTTTTATAGCTATTTGTAAGGCCTCCTCAGACAGCTATTTTGCTTTTTGCATTTATTTTTCTTGGGGATGGTCTTGATTCCTATCTTCTGTACCAGTGGAATTAAAAGTAAATATTTTAGCTATGTGCCTCCTACACTAAACCAGTTTTTTTTTTTTAAAAGATCTTCAAAACTAGGGAATGTTTCACTTAAAGCAGAAATATGATTTTTCATGTGGTTCATCAAATGTGTTACACTAAAGGATTTATCAGGTATGAAAGCATAGCATTTATGTTGAATTATACCACAGATATTCCCTGAGATGCTGCAAGGTGTCAAGGGTCTTAAAGTTGTGTTTCACTGCCTTTCTCATCATTGAAATCTCAGAATTCAATAGACTAATAGTCCAGTTACTATCATTTAAAGTTTATGAAAGTTGTTAAGGCTTCAATATGGCCAATTACATTTACATCCACTAAGCCCATTGAAGGCGCGCGCGCGCGCGCGCGCACACACACACACACACACACACACACACACACACACATACACACACAGCTTCTAAACGGTTATACCAGTAGAATACAGATCTTTTTGACCCATTGGGATCATACCAATGGTAGATTGATTTGGGTTACCTTTCATTTGTTAACATGTATGACCTTGAATTCATGGGAATCCCAGGCTACACCTTTGTATCCAACCATGCAGATGTCAAGGCCATATATTAGTGCCACAAGTCCAATTAGTTACACACCAATCACTCTCACTAAAGGAAATAATAGGTATAGTTTATGAAGCACCCAACCTTGTCTCATAATTACCAGCTTGATCATTTTTTATGATTTAACTGTTTCTAACACAGAGGAGCTGTTATACTTAAATGACCATCAGTCAGTTCAGTCAATTAGTCATACTGACTCTTTGTGACCCCATGAATCACAGCATGCTAGGCCTCCCTGTCCATCACCTACTCCTGGGGCCTATCCAAACTCATGTCCATGAGTCGGTGATGCCATCCAGCCATCTCATACTCTGTTGTCATCTTCTCCTCCTGCCCCCATCCCTCCCAGCATCAGGGTGTTTTTCAGTGAGTCACTCTTTGCAAGAGGTGGCAGAAGTATTGGAGTTTCAGCTTTAGCCTCAGTCCTTCCAATGATCACTCAGGACTGATCTCCTTTAGGATGGACTGGTTGGACCTCCTTGCAGGCCAAGGGACTCTCAAGAGTCTTCTCCAACACCACAGTTCAAAAGCATCAGTTCTTCTGCACTCAGCTTTCTTCACAGTCTAATTCTCACATCCATACATGACCAATGGAAAAACCATAGCCTTCACTAGATGGACCTTTGTTGTCAAAGTAATGTCTCTGCTTTTGAATATACTATCAAAGTTGGTCATAACTTTCCTTCCAAGGAGTAAGTGTCTTTTAATTTCATGGCTGCAGTCACCATCCGCAGTGATTCTGGAGCCCCCCAAAATAAAGTCTGACACTGTTTCCACTGTTTCCCCATCTATTTCCCATGAAGTGATGGGACCGGATGCCATGATCTTTGTTTTCTGAATGTTGAACTTTAAGCCAACTTTTTCACTCTCCTCTTTCACTTTCATCAAGAGGCTTTTAGGTTCCTCTTCACTTTCTGCCAGAAGGGTCGTGTCATCTGCATATCTGAGGTTATTGATGTTTCTCCTGGCAATCTTGATTCCAGCTTGTGTTTCTTCCAGTCCAGCGTTTCTCATGATGTACCCTGCATATAAGTTAAATAAGCAGGGTGACAATATTTAGCCTTAACATGCTCCTTTTCCTATTTGGAACCAGTCTGTTGTCCCGTGTCCAGTTCTAACTGTTGCTTCCTGACCTGCATACAGGTTTCTCAAGAGGCAGGTCAGGTGCTCTGGTATTCCCATCACTTTCAGAATTTTCCACAGTTTATTGTGATCCACACAGTCAAAGGCTTTGGCATAGTCAATAAAGCAGAAATAGATGTTTTTCTGGAACTCTCTTGCTTTTTCCATGATCCAGCGGATGTTGACAATTTGATCTCTGGTTCCTATGCCTTTTCTAAAACCAGCTTGGACATCTGGAAGTTCACAGTTCATATATTGCTGAAACCTGGCCTGGAGAATTTTGAATATCTCTTTACTAGTGTGTGAGATGAATGCAATTGTGTGGTATTTTGAGCATTCTTTGCATTGCCTTGCTTTGGGATTGGAATGAAAACTGACCTTTTCCAGTCCTGTGGCCACTGCTGATTTTTCCAATTTTGATGTCATATTGAGTGCAGCACTTTCACAGCATCATCATTCGGGATTTGAAATAGCTCAACTGGTATTCCATCACCTCCACTAGCTTTGTTTGTAGTGATGTTTTCTAAGGCCACTTGACTTCACATTCCAGAATGTCTGGCTCTGGATAAGTGATCACACCATCGTGATTATCTGTGTCATGAAGCTCTTTTTTGTACAGTTCTTTTGTGTATTCTTGCCACCTCTTCTTAATATCTTCTGTTTCTGTTAGGTCCATACCATTTCTGTCCTTTATCGAGCCCATCTTTGCATGAAATGATATCCTTTGATATTTGTAATTTTCTTGAAGAGATCTCTAGTCTTTCCCATCTTTTGTTTCCTCTATTTTTTTACAGTGATTGCTGAGGAAGGCTTTCTTATCTCTGTTTACTATTCTTTGGAACTATACATTCAGATGCTTATATCTTTACTTTTCTCCTCTGCTTTTCACTTCTTTTCTTTTCACAGCTATTTGTAAATTCTCCTTAGACAGCCATTTTGCTTTTTTACATTTCTTTTCCATGGGGATGGTCTTGATCCCTGTCTCTTGTAGACATCACAAACCTTTGTCCATAGTTCCGCAGGCAGTCTGTCTATCAGATCTAGCCCCTTAAATCTATTTCTCACTTCCACTATATAATCATAAGGGGTTTGATTTAGGTCTTACCTGAACGGTCTAGTGATTTTCCCTACTTTCTTCAATTTAAGTCTGAATTTGGCAATAAGGAGTTCATGATCTGAGCCACTGTCAGCTCCCATCTTGTTTTTCCTGACTGTATAGAGCTTCTCCAAGTCTATGCCCCAACCAGTAATGCTGAAGAAGCTGAAGTTGAATGGTTTTATGAAGACCTACAAGACCTTTTAGAACTAACACCCAAAAAAGACGTCCTTTTCATTATAGGGGACTGGAATGCAAAAGTAGGAAGTCAAGAAACACCTGGAGTAACAGGCAAATTTGGCTTTGGAATGTGCAATGAAGCAGGGCAAAGACTAATAGAGTTTTGCCAAGAAAATGCACTGGTCATAGCAAACACCCTCTTCCAACAACATAAGAGAAGACTGTACACATGGACATCACCAGATGGTCAACACCGAAATTGGATTGATTATATTCTTTGCAGCCAAAGATGGAGAAGCTCTATACAGTCAACAAAAACAAGACCAGGAGCTGACTGTGGCTAAGATCATGGACTCCTTATTACCAAATTCAGACTCAAATTGAAGAAAGTAGGGAAAACCACTAGACCATTCAGGTATGACCTAAATCAAATCCCTTATGATTATACAGTGGCAGTGAGAAATAGATTTAAGGGCCTAGATCTGATAGACAGAGTGCCTGACGAACTATGGAATGAAGTTCGTGACATTGTACAGGAGACAGGGATCAAGAGCAGCCCCATGGAAAAGAAGTGCAAAAAAGCAAAATGGCTGCCTGTGGAGGCCTTACAAATAGCTGTGAAGAGAAGAGAGGCAAAAAACAAAGGAGAAAAGGAAAGATATAGGCATCTAAATGCAGAGTTCCAAAGAATAGCAAGAAGAGATAAGAAAGCCTTCTTCAGCAATCAATGCAAAGAAATAGACGAAAACAACAGATTGGGAAAGACTAGAGATCTCTTCAAGAAAATTAGAGATACCAAAGGAACATTTCATGCAAAGATGGGCTCGGTAAAGGACAGAAATGGTATGGACCTAACAGAAGCAGAAGATATTAAGAAGAGGTGGCCAAATACACTGAAGAACTATACAAAAAAGATCTTCACGACCAGATAGTCATGATGATGTGATCACTAATCTAGAGCCAGACATCTTGGAATGTGAAGTCTAGTGGGCCTTAGAAAGCATCACTACGAGCAAAGCTGGTGGAGGTGATAGAATTCCAATTGAGCTGTTTCAAACCCTGAAAGATGATGATATGAAAGTGCTGCACTCAATATGCCAGCAAATTTGGAAAACTCAGCAGTGGCCACAGGACTGGAAAAGGTCAGTTTTCATTCCAATTCCAAAGAAAGGCAATGCCAAAGAATGCTCAAACTACTGCACAATTGTACTCATCTCACATGCTAGTAAAGTAATGCTCAAAATTCTGCACTCCAGGCTTCAGCAATACGTGAACCGTGAACTCTGTGATGTTCAAGCTGGTTTTAGACAAGGCAGAGGAACCAGAGATCAAATTGCCAACGTCCGCTGGATCATGGAAAAGCAAGAGAGTTCCAGAAAAACATCTATTTCTGCTTTATTGACTATGCCAAAGCCTTTGACTGTGTGGATCACAATAAACTGTGGAAAATTCTGAAAAAGATTGGAATACCAGACCACCTGACCTGCCTCTCAAGAAACCTGTATGCAGGTCAGGAAGCAACAGTTAGAACTGGACATGGGACAACAGACTGGTTCCAAATAGGAAAAGGAGTACGTCAAGGCTATATATTGTCACCCTGCTTGTTTAACTTATATGCAGAGTATATCATGAGAAACGCTGGACTGAAAGAAACACAAGCTGGAATCAAGATTGCCAGGAGAAATATCAATAACCTCAGATATGCAGATGACACGACCCTTCCGGCAGAAAGTGAAGAACTAAAAAGCCTCTTGATGAAAGTGAAAGAGGAGAATGAAAAGGTTGGCTTAAAGCTCAACATTCAGAAAACGAAGATCATGGCATCTGGTCCCATCACTTCATGGGAAATAGATGGGGAAACAGTGGAAACAGTGCCACACTTTATTTTGCGGGGCTCCAGAATCACTGCGGATGGTGACTGCAGCCATGAAATTAAAAGACGCTTACTCCTTGGAAGAAAAGCTATGACCAACCTAGATAGCATATTCAAAAGCAGAGACATTACTTTGCCGACTAAGGTCAGTCTAGTCAAGGCTATTGTTTTTCCATTGGTCATGTATGGATGTGAGAGTTGGACTCTGAAGAAGGCTGAGTGCAGAAGAATTGTTGCTTTTGAACTGTGGTGTTGGAGAAGACTCTTCAGAGTCCCTTGGACTGCAAGGAGATCCAACCAGTCCATTCTGAAAGAGATCAACCCTGGGATTTCTTTGGAAGGAATGATGCTAAAGCTGAAACTCCAGTACTTTGGCCACCTCACGCGAAGACGTGACTCTTTGGAAAAAACTCTGATGCTGCGAGGGATTGGGGGCAGGAGGAGAAGGGGACGACCGAGGATGAGATGGCTGGATGGCATCACGGACTCGATGGACATGAGTCTGTGTGAACTCCAGGAGATGGTGATGAACAGGGAGGCCTGGCATGCTGCCATTCATGGGGTCTCAAAGAGTCGGACACAACTGAGCGACTGATCTAATCTGATCTGATAGAGCTTCTCCATCTTTGGCTGCAAAGAATATAATCAATCTGATTTTGGTGTTGACCATCTGGTGATGTCCAAGTGTAGAGTCCTGTGTTAACCAGGTAGATCCACCACATATCTGTGGGAGTTTTCCTTTTAATAGATGAGTCATTAATTTTTGTTGAGACATAGGTCATCACTCCACTGGAGTTGGAATGACTGTAGGAGAGTACTTAAATATATGGCCAGCATCAGAGCAGGTGTTATTAATTGGCCAGGTAAGAGGTCCCCATCCAGTAATATGAATGAATAGAACAGGTTGAACATTCATCTAAAATAAATTTCCTAGGGTGTATCCAGTCAGAGCTCTAGCATACAGAAATCCACCAAGGTAACGCAGAAATATTGGACCTAGGTAATGGCCACAACCCAACAATTGGATTGAGTTTTAAACTAGCTATTGAGTTTTAAACTAATCATTTCCCTGATAGAAAACATTTAATTGATAGGGAATAAGTCCAAGGAATCAAGAAAATGTTATAAATAGTCACACAATTCAGATCAGCATCTTGGGCAAGCTGTCTACTTCAGATGTTTTCTTCTTCTCATCCTAGTGTAGTGTAGTTTCCTCTGTTTGAGCATTGTTTTAAGGTGAGTTTGAGGTCAGCAGGCCTCTCTATAGACCAGTCCAGCTTTGAAATTAGGAGTTAACTCAAGAATCAATTTCCATTTGGTTTCATTGGGCATGAGCTAGTTAAGAGTACTTGATAGAAAGGTCCTTCCATCCAGGTTGGAGACAGTTCCTTAAATTATGTCTTCTTCCAGTCTTGGTTACAGGTCATGCGTGAGGCATCTGATCTTCATCCAAAGCCAGATTACGGAGACAAGCTTCAGAAACATCCCTAGAGTGTCCTTTAATAATTCAATTAAATTTTATATTAATATACCCTAACAGCAAAGAACTATCCAGGAAATGAGTCTTAGTAGATACAGACCTCCATTAACAAACTGGGATTTAACATTCATTGAAACATCTTTTTCTCCCTAAAATCACAGTCATTTTTACCTAATATGACCAAATTAAGACTTGTTTGTAATATAGGCCTGGTCTCAATAATCTTGGCCTGATGATTTATAATTGATCATAGACTTTTTTCTTTGCTGAGACTTTTCTAAAGTCTCTGACAGAACTTTTAAAATAAAACCTTTAGGGATAGGAAAGTCATGCCAAAGGCTTATCATAGATTTTGCCTAACAGATATAAGTAAATTCTTCACTTCTTAAGGTCTCCAAAATTCCTTGAGATTTCTGTACCTGTTAGTGAGATAACCTTCCTAACTTATCTGATAAAGTTACTGGAAACTAAGAGCTTCCAATGGCAGGAGGGCTCAGATAGAAAAGATAAATGTTTCAGTTTGTTTATAAAATATAATTTTACGAAATTACCATCATAGTTTAAGAGAAGGTATTTTCTTAAACCTGGAAAACAAAGATTCAACCCTGTAATTTTTCAGATAGAAACCATAAATGTTTATAAGCATATTTGTGTGTTCATTAATATTTGTTAATTTTTGTGAAGTCATCAGGTTTTCCATTAGAATCCTTACCTAGTTCAGAAACTGGTATTTATCCAAAATTCTTTTCTATAAATCTTCTTTAAGAGGAAGCATATTTGTGAAACTTGGTTCATGTTTTGACAATATTTTGAGATAGTAACTAGAATTATGACTGATAACTTTGTACCCAAATATACCAGAATTTTAGGAACTTCATATAGTTTCTAGGATATCTATATTAGTAACATTAACCATACAATATAATCTGAGACTTATTCCTCACTTGAAAATATTTCCCCTGTAATTCTGTTTACAAAATGAACCTAATTAGTGTAATATCTCTCTTGGGATGTTTCAGGGGCCCTCTGAAGCATCCCACAGTTAGCTAGAAATCTTCATTAGAATGATTTAGGAAGTTTTGTCAACAAATGTCAAAAAGTTTAGAACACTCAGTCAGATAGGGTTATGGGTCATTGTGAAACAATAGCTATTTACTTAGCCAAAGTAATAATAAAGGATTCTCAAACAGATCATTTAAGAGATACAGAAACTTAAATCTATTATCAGACTGTTCAATATCTGAAAAAAAGATGTCCTCTAAATGAAAGTAAAGCTGAATTCAAGTTTTTGCACCAGCTTACTTTATTTAAAAGGTAACCTTAACTTTGTTTTAAACTTATTTTAAACCATATACAAAACTCTTTTCTCATGGTTCACTTCCATAAACCTTACCGCTTACTATATCCATTACTTCGTTCTTCCATCTAGAAAACCACCTGTAAGTCAGGTTTACTTCCTTTTCCCTTCACAAAATGCAATTCCATTCCTCATACCTTCTTCACTGAAAACACACTTCCTACTTTCCTTAAGCAACCAAGAACTGACTTTTATATTAGCATTTTGTAGATAGGTGAGCATAAATATCAGTGATAACTTCTAAAACCTTTGTTTTCTCAGAGAGAACATTTCAGGATTGCACCAAACATCATTTATTTTTTATCTCAAATCTCTTTAGTTTCTTTGTAAGAGGAAATTAGTGTTTAGTAGTAAATGTTTCAAAATCTTATTTTAATTAAAAATGACTTAGCTATTCAATAGACTTCCAACACTTAGTTTAACACAACCTTTAGAAGTTCAAGTTACCCCAATCTAGAGAGACTATTTTAGACACATATTCCTAAAAAGCATAATTATTTTTAATAGAGTCGATCTGAAGGCTCATATCTCATTTACATTTTTTAGAAGTTTCTTCACTCGAGGTAATTTCCTTGCTGACAAACTTGTAACAGATATAATAACATTTAATTTATATTAAAGCTAGGTACAATGAAAATGTAGCTTCCCTTGTAGCTCAGTTGGTAAAGAATCTGCCTGCAATGCAGGAGACCTGGGTTTGATTCCTAGGTCAGGAATATCTCCTGGAGAAGAAAATACAACCCACTCCAGTATCTTGCCTTAGGGAATCCCATGGTCAGAGGAGCAGGCTACAGTCCATGGGGTCGCAAGAGTCGGACAAGACTTAGTGACTAAACCACCACCACAATGATAATATTCTGCTTAATGTTAATTATTCTTAGATATGTCTACATTAGTTAGATCAACAAACAAACATTAATATCGAGTATTTAATTCTGAATATTTCCCAATTTGCATGAACCTGAAATTCATTTAGATTAATTTCTCTTGTGTTTAAAATTATTTGATTTGTAAGTGCTTACCGTTTTTATTTTTTAAGGCCAAAGAGATTAGAGCTCATTTATGAACTGATCTCAGCAATCAGCAATATTATCCAAAAAAAAGACACACACTGAGACATACATATATCCAAATAGACGCAACAAGAGATCCTATAGCTTTGTTTTCCAAACTTAGTTATGAATCAGATATCACAAAATGAAAGTCACTAGTTGTAAACAAATGGGTGGAATAAGATTTTAAAAGGCTTCCCCTACCTTTCTTTTCCTTTTGGTTTCAGGAATTAGAAAAAGTCTACATAAGTGATCCAGAGAGCTCTGGTCTAAAGGTATCAGTTCAGTTCAGTTCAGTCGCTCAGTCGTGTCTGACTTTTTGCGACCCCATGAATCGCAGCACTCCAGGCCTCCCTGTTCATCACCAACTCCCAGAGTTCACTCAGACTCACGTCCATCAAGTCAGTGATGCCATCCAGCTATCTCATCCTCGGTCGTCCCCTTTTCCCCCTGCCCCCAATCCCTCCCAGCATCAGAGTCTTTTACAATGAGTCACGTCTTCGCATGAGGTGGCCAAAGTACTGGAGCTTCACCTTTAGCATCATTCCTTCCAAAGAAATCCCAGGGTTGATCTCCTTCAGAATGGACTGGTTGGATCTCCTTGTAGTCCAAGGGACTCTCAAGAGTCTTCTCCAATACCACAGTTCAAACGCATCAATTCTTTGGCACTCAGCCTTCTTCACAGTCCAACTCTCACATCCGTACATAACCACAGGAAAAACCATAGCCTTGACTAGACTGACCTTAATCGGCAAAGTAATGTCTCTGCTTTTGAATATACTATCTAGGTTGGTCATAACTTTTCTTCCAAGGAGTAAGCGTCTTTTAATTTCATGGCTGCAGTCACCATCCGCAGTGATTCTGGAGCCCCCCAAAATAAAGTCTGACACTGTTTCCACTGTTTCCTCATCTATTTCCCATGAAGTGATGGGACAGGATGCCATGATCTTCATTTTCTGAATGTTGAACTTTAAGCCAACTTTTTCACTCTCCTCTTTCACTTTCATCAAGAGGCTTTTAGGTTCCTCTTCACTTTCTGCCCTAAAGGTGGTGTCATCTGCATATCTGAGGTTATTGATATTTCTCCCGGCAATCTTGATTCCAGCTTGTGTTTCTTCCAGTCCAGCGTTTCTCATGATGTACTCTGCATATAAGTTAAACAAGCAGGGTGACAATATATAGCCTTGACGTACTCCTTTTCCTATTTGGAACCAGTCTGTTGTCCCATGTCCAGTTCTAACTGTTGCTTCCTGACCTGCATGCAAGTTTCTCGAGAGGCAGGTCAGGTGGTCTGGCATTCCCATCTCTTTCAGAATTTTCCATAGTTTATTGTGATCCACACAGTCAAAGGCTTTGGCATAGTCAATAAAGCAGAAAGAGATGTTTTTCTGGAACTCTCTTGCTTTTTCCATGATCCAGCGGATGTTGACAATTTGATCTCTGGTTCCTCTGCCTTTTCTAAAACCAGCTTGAACATCAGGGAGTTCATGGTTCACATATTACTGAAGCCTGGCTTGGAGAATTTTGAGCATTACTTTACTAGCATGTGAGATGAGTACAATTGTGCAGTAGTTTGAGCATTCTTTGGCATTGCCTTTCTTTGGAATTGGAATGAAAACTGACCTTTTCCAGTCCTGTGGCCACTGCTGAGTTTTCCAAATTTGATGGCATATTGAATGCAGCACTTTCACAGCATCATCATTCAGGATTTGAAACAGCTCAACTGGATTCCATCACCTCCATTAGCTTTGTTTGTAGTGATGTTTTCTAAGGCCCACTTGACTTCACATTCCAAGATGTCTGGCTCTAGATTAGTGATCACATCATCATGACTATCTGGGTCCTGAAGATCTTTTTTGTACAGTTCTTCCGTGTATTCTTACCACCTCGTCTTAATATCTTCTGCTTCTGTTAGGTCCATACCATTTCTGTCCTTTATCGAGCCCATCTTTGCATGAAATGTTCCCTTGGTATCTCTAATTTTCTTGAAGAGATCTCTAGTCTTTCCCAATCTGTTGTTTTCATGTATTTCTTTGCATTGATTGCTGAAGAAGGCTTTCTTATCTCTTCTTGCTATTCTTTGGAACTCTGCTTTCAGATGCTTATATCTTTCTTTTTCTTCTTTGCTTTTCTCCTCTCTTCTTTTCATAGCTTTTTGTAAGGCCTCCCCAGACAGCCATTTTGCTTTTTTGCATTTCTTTTCCATGGGAGTTATTTCCTCAGGGCAAGCATTCTTAAAGAAAATTTTTTTCTTGAATCTTTCTCTGGAATCTAAAGAATATTGTGACCACATTGTCAAAAATCATTTTTTCTGTAATCATAGTTTTATAGCCAAAATTTAAATCAGATATTAGTCAACTTGGCCCTGATAACAAGGATGGATTGGTCCCAGCAGGGACTGTCCCTCTGGGAAAATACTAGCCTTAGTTTTATCAGCGTCAGGCTATTGATTACAGTAGGAAGTCGTGAACATAAGGGAACTTCAGTTCATTTTCTATCCTATGTCAATAAAGACTTAATATTTTTAGGCTATTTTTCTTTGCATTGGATCATAGCTATAGATTGACCAGTCAAAAAACTATATTTTTTTTTCCCCCAAGGAGTTCCCAGGTGGAGTGTTTGAACCTTAGAGTGAGTAATTCCCATATTAGCTCTAGGGGTTTGTACTAGTTATCTGTGCGCTCAAACCGAACCAACAAAACCAAACCGAACAAATAAAACCGAACCGAACCAGAACTTCACCAGTCAGAAGTCATGTTCCAAATGAAACAAAAGGCAAAGAGATGCCCAGAAATCAAAAGGCAAGTGGCAAGAGTGCCCAAAAAGGTGGTAAAGTGATGCTCAGAAATCAAAAGCCAAGTGGCTTAAAAGCCAAACGTGACTTCCCAGTTCCACTAGACCTGTGACCTGGCAGAGTCAGTACTAGCAGCTGTTTTAGGTTCTGATATAGTTTCAAGCAATTTCTTGTTGGTTTCCTGCAAAGAAATTACTCTATCATTTACTCTTCTAGAGCTTCTAGATACCAGTGAAGGTAAGCGTAGCCAGCCTTTTCTAATTGTGTATCAATTTTGAAATATCAAAAGCAACCCAATTTGGCCATTTTAGGTTGAGATCTCTTTCAGTATTATTTCTCCAGTTAACTAGGTACTTGTATGTATGAGCTCTGTTACATAGTGTACATGAATCTGGCTGGAGTGTTAGTCAGAGACTGGCTTTCTGACACCCCTTTGTTTTTGTTTTTGAGGATTCTGTTTCTCATTTTAAGCTGAATTTGTCCGGGATAAAAATCACTAGTGAACTTGTGTAGTGGGCCCATGTGCTGCTTCTGAGCTTAACTCCTCCAGGAGTCACCCCAGAGTCGTTTCAGCTCATTTTACGTGTCAGATTCTGCCTCCAGCAATCTAAGATTGCTGTAGCTGCTCAGGTCACTGAATGGCCAGTTCTTATGTGCGGCCCCTGGGCGAGCAAGTATTTTAATTAATGAGTGGTTTTCCCTATGGGACCACTGTATGGAATGAGGACTAGACCTCCACCACTCCCGTAAATTTCTCAATCACCCTAGAAAACTGAAACTGGCCAGGAGAAGTCATGACCCTTTTCTTCAGAGCAAATGCTCATGTATTTTCCTCACTTTTATCCTGACAAATTCTGTAATGGCAGTCAAAATGAGGAAAAGTCTCAAATCAGCCTGTTACTTAACCACTCACTGAAGACCATTCAGTCCCCTCCAACAGACCGAACTCAGCATCTTTCAGCTGAGCCCCAAGTATTCCTCAATTTTTTTTCCAATCGAGCCCCACTGCCCAGTACCTGGGAAGAGGCTGCAGTTTTCATTTTGCCCCACATGAAACTTAACTTGCAACTCTCAAGTTGTACATCTTTTTTTAGTCGACACCTGTCTCTGACTTCCAGAATTCTTTACTTTAGTATGAATATTACCATAGGATTTTTCAGGCTTGAAACAGGAAACACAAGGAGAAAGCAAGTGTGTTGGAAAGAGAGAGTCCTGTTGTGTGTTTCTCCTTTACTTTCACACTACTCCCACAGTCCCAACACTTCTAATACTAGATGTCTGGGGTTATATTTTCCACACCAAGCAATTCCCTGTGAAGTTCCCTGAGTGTCCTGAATTCAACTCAGTTTGATACTAAACAGAGTTAGCACAGACCCCACAGGTTAAGGGCTCAGTCTCAGGCTCTCCCTTACTTCTGACACATACATCAATACTAGGTCCCCAGGTTACTCATAGCTTCTCTGTGTCTAGGCCACAAATCAAAGGTTCCCATGATTCCCCTCCTTAGATTAGATTATTTGCTAAAACAGCTCACAGAATTCTGGGACACACCTACTTATATTTACCAGTTGATTATATAATAAAAGATTTGGTAAAAGATACAGATAGACAGGTGAAGATACATAGGAAGAGGTCAACTGCAGGAACATCTCTCCCATGGAGTTGCAGTATTCCAGCCTTCCAGTTTATGGGTGTATTTTGGGGATTTTTGTGGAGGTTTTACTATGTAGGCATAATGAATCATTAACTCCATTTCCAATCCCTCTCCCCTCCCTCGAGAAAGAGAGGTAAGGCTGTAAATTTGACATTTCTAATCAGGATTTGTTCTTTCTGGAAACCAACCCACCAAGAAGTCACCTAATTAGAACCGAAGATACTCTTATCACCCATAAAATTGGAAGAGGGTTAAGAGCTTTGTGTCAGAATCCAGAATTAAAGACCAAATATTAGAAGAAGAGCTGCTCCTAGAACACTTATTACTTAGGAAATCACAAGCATTTTAGGCGCGCAAGTCAGGAACTGGAAGTTAGTACAAAAGATTCCCCTAGTGCCTCTATACAGCAAAGGTTCTAGGAGTTCCTTGTCAGGAACCAGGAGCTGATATATGCTGGTGTATGTATATATATATATATATAGCTTCCCAGATGGCACTAGTGGTAAAGAACCCACCTGCCAATGCATGCAACATAAGAGAAGCTGGTTGGATCCCTGGATGAGGTAGATTCCTCTGGAGGAGGACATGGCAACCCACTCCAGTATTCTTGCCTGGAGAATCCCATAGACAGAGGAGCCTAACGGGCTACAGTCCATAGAGTTGCAGAGAGTTGGACATGACTGAAGTGACTCCACACACACACATATTTCGTATTATTTCAAGATGTGAAGTGTGCCAGGTTTATAACTTGATTAGGTAAGACTAACATCCACTGGTGTTTCAAAACTCACCTCTCACCTACCCAGGAGTAGTGCTTGGCTAGGACAGGTGCTTTTTCCTTAGTAATTTTATTTATTTATTTTATTTTTGACTGAGCTGGGTCTTCATTGCACATGGGCTTTCTCTAGTTGCAGTGACTGGGGGCTACTCTTCATTGCAGAGCCTGGTTTCTCTTTTTGTGGAGCACAGGTTCTAGGGCACACTGGCTTCAGTAGTTGCAGCACGTAGGCTCAGTCATTGTGGCTCCCCGGCTCTAGAACACAAGCTCAATCACTGAAGCACATGAGCTTAGTTGCTTTGTGGCATGTGGGATCTTCCTGGATCAGGGATCAAACTGCTATTCCGTGCATTGGCAGGCAGATTCCTCACCACTGAGCCACCAGGGGAGTCCTAGGACAGTTTTTGATGAGGGATCCTAAGGTGTAGTATCGAGACAGCTATTGCTATTGATGAGGGATTAGAAGATTTTTAGTAGGAAGGAAGCAGACTACTGGAAAATATTTTAAAATTACTGCATAAAACTATGTCCTATTACAATTTGCTTACAAAATGACTAGAGAATAGTGATTGATTTACACATATAATTTGATGAAAGTGTTGTACATGTGTGTTTCCCCTAAGAGTTACTCATAAACACACATGCACATGTCTCTTTCTAGCCATTTTACATTACTTTCTCTTAGAGGGGGAATAATTTTCTGTCTTTTTGTCAAGTATGGGGACTGAGGTGCAGGGTTTGGGAACCATATGTCTTATCATTATGCTTCTTATCTATTTCCCAGTTTTTGCAAAAAATGTTTTCAGTTTAGTCTAGTTTCATCAGGAAATCAATAATGAATCTAAGAAGGGTGACAGTAAGACACAGATGCAAAAAGGACTGCAGTATGAGGTTTTTGTGAGAAATGTATAAAACAACATTGTCAGTGTTAACTGAACAATATCCTAAATTTCTTTTATTGTAAATATGTTACATATGTAAGTTATTTTTAGCATTTTAAAACTGATGTGGTGCAAATGACAGTATATTGTGATAAGCATTATAATTGGAATTATTTGAATTCTTTGCTTTTCTTAAAATTAAGTGAAATTACCACAAAAATTGAAATCAGAGAGAACTAAAATTATCTCATAAAAATGCAAGTTCATGAAATGCTCAAATACAGTAACTCTTAAAGATTTTGTATGCCTTTTTGTCATCATTTTGTTTCTCTGCACACTAATTTTTAACCTAATGTTTAAAAAATTTAATATTATACTGTATTAATTTCATTCCTTCATAAACTCCACAAATAGATTTTGTTAACTGCAAGATATTTATGTGTTGGTCGTTGGCTCCTTTAAAGTCTATAGCCAGCCTCATGCATATTGTTTGCTCCTGACTTTTTGCCATAAGACCATGTTATTAAAATAATATCAGTTTAAACATTTTTTAAGTGCTGACTGTGAACCCAGGACAGCGCAGAAAGCTTTGCATATATAATCAAACTCATTCTTCAAAGCAATCCTGTGTGATGTAGTTTCTATTATTTGTCTCATTTACATCAGTGACTAGTTTACCAAAAGCTATACATTTATTAGTGAATACATTGGGGATTGCTGCTAATTTAACTACAAACTCCATGATCTTAATCATTTTGCTACACAATCAAAAGGTAAGGACATTTTTGTCACTCTTAATAAGTTTCAGAGGGTTGTTTTCTAAAGTATTGGTGGTACTTTTTCATTGTGACCTTTGAGGGCACTAATTACACTCTCTTCTCCAGTACTAAGTTCCATCATTTTTGTTGTTGTCATTGTTTTATTTAAAATGGGTAAATTAAGTAACTTTTTCATTTCCTCTTTTTTAAAGTAAACTGAAAATACTTTCTATTTAATTAAAATACTTTGGTGGAATTGCTTTCTGCCTCTCTCATTTATCTTTTAGGATCGTTGTGTTTTTCTTATCCACTTGTATGATCTCTTGTTTAAGAATTTAAGTCATCATTTATCCACAGCCTTTAGTCTTGCACTCTGATCTAATATCTTTGAGGATTTCTTCCTTAGCCTTATAATCACCTTTCTTCAGCAGACGGGAGGTTATCTTACATTGACACACTTAGTACATTTATTGATCAACTCTGTGTAAGACCTGGCTAAAGTAATTTCATTTGGATCTTCTTTGGGTCTGGAAAGCTTCCCTTATCACATGTTAATCTTCAGAAGGACAAATCAAAATATCTTGTTAAAACAAAGATCTACCATTTTATATTAAGTCTAGAAAGGCTAAACTATTTTAAACTTGGATAATAATGATCTTGTTATAGCTGCATGCAGTTACTTACAGACTCCAGGTGCTAAAATCTGATGGGAATGCAGATGGACTCTGTGTTGAAGCATAGCTCATGTAAATTAGATTGGCTGCTATTTCTAGCATATTTTGGTTTCTGTTTCTAAATTATTTCTGAGACTTGTAAGCGTTTTTAACCTGTACTTTGAGTATTTATTGATTAAGGAAAGAACATGTTTTTTATACCATCTGGTGCTGAAGTGTTACTGTGACAGCATCCTCAGAGTTTATTTAAAACGAGTAATTTGAGGGATTACTATTCCACTTCAGATATTTATAGAAAAGGAGCTTCAGTTTTAATTTTCTTAATGATATATTAATGCACAGTCTGCTCTGATCACTATACCCTCAGTAAATTTATTCCGTGGAAATGATTTTTTAAATTACACTGGCCATCTATATTTATGTGAGTTGGTCTGAATGGAACTAGATATTTAGTTATGTTATAAATGGAAATACTTAGTATGGTAGTAGTATCTGGATCATGAAAAAAATAAATTTCTCTGAGATAATGAGAATCTATTCTATCACTTTGATTATATTACTAAGAGCAATAGCTACTACTTTTCTCCCAAAGCATACAATGTGCCAGACACTGATCTAACTGAATACATATTTTCTCTCACTTTATTTTCACAAAACCTATAAGATAGAATCCATTATTATCCCTATTTTATGCCTGTAATCTGAAACACAAATAGGTTAACTAGGGTATTTAAATAAATATGCCATCTTAAAACAAGTCAAAGAAAATATCAGTACCAAATCTAAAACAATGACAGAAAAAAACAGAAGTATGAGTGTTTGATTTTACATGATTTCAGGTTTTTGATTAAACTTCTTAAAAACTATAAACTTGAAGTCTAATGATAAGTAATATAATTTATATTCCTCAGAAGTAAAATTTGCAGTGTTATAATGAAGTGTGTGTGAGTATGTGCATGCATATGTACTAATTTGTAAGAAAAAAGTGTTATTATCTTCTTTCAAATGAAGAGGACCAAATAAAATGCTATTATTTTTGAAATCATGAGTGTAGTTTTTGAGTCTTAGAACACTGATCAAGCATTAAACAAATCCTTATAGATAATGACCAATCACAGCCCAGTTCTTGCTTTCCTAAGTACAATTCTATATGAGTTTATAAACTCTGCACACTCAACTAGAAAAATATTTATACTTTGTTAGAGATGACATCACCTTTTTTTAACTGTTAAAAAACAATTGTGTACATTTTTCAACAATCTAATATTATTTATTGATTTGGAAATGTACTATTCAAAATTAACACATATATGCAAATGCTCCATATTAATAACTATTAATAAGTTGAGATAATTGTGCCATTAGTGGCTCAGTCATGTCCAGCCCTTTGCAACCCCATGGACTGTAGCCCACCAAGCTTCTCTGTCCGTGCGATTCTCCATGGACTGTAACCTGCCAGGCTCCTCTGTCTGTGTGATTCTCCAGGCAAGAATACTGGAGTGGGTAGCCATTCCCTTCTCCAGGGGATCTTCCCAACCCAGGGATTGAACCCAGGTCTCTTGCATTGCAGGCAGATTCTTTACCATCTGACCCACCAGGGAAGCCCAATTGTGCCATTAGGTAATATCAATTACAGTGAAACTACTTATATGCCATTCATTATGATTAAACTGTGAGGGGAAAAAGAAAAAAAGATCAAGGAATCATCCTCATCTCACAAAATTAATAGTTTAAAATAAAAGGAAAGCAGACTTTCTTTAAAGTGCCAGATAAATGTTTTAGGCTTTTCAGGCCACTTATTCTCTGTTACAACTACCTAAGTCTGTCGTGACAGCAAGCAGGACTCCTGAGTGTGGCTATGTTCCAATGACGCTATATTTACTGATATAAATGGTATGCTAGATTTGGCCTATGGGCTATATAGTTTGCCACTCCTAAATATGAGTACTTATATAAACAGAAGCAATAGGAGAGTTGCCATATCAAAGATATCAAAGACATTAATAAAATAAATGTAATTTTAAGGAAGTATATCAAGATTTGCCAAAGTATTGTACAGATGCTTTATATGCTCTTATAAATATTTTAATAATTTGATATATTGAACTTTGACTTTTAATATCTCTACAGTGAGAATAATTATTTGGCATATTTTTTAAAATACAAAGAATCAAATTGGAAATAAATGTCACGCTGCCATTTTAGTGACAGCCAAATTCTCAGATACTTAGTAATGGGAAAAATTAAAGTACTATCAGTGCTCCAAAGAAACTATATGGAACTTTGCTTAATTTTCCTTTGAGAAATGTCCATTGGAATTTGATTTAGAAATACTTGTCTAATTTTGTTAGCATTTCCAAATATATTGGATGTTTATATTGTATTTTCTTTTCCTTATTTGATATAAAATGAGTAGATATATTTCATAATTAAAGTTCAAAATAAACAGAGTTTAGATAAAAGTCTTGGCCTGCTGTTATGTGGTATCATTATTGAGCTCATCCCACAGTTGTCCTGAAATCACTCTAAGGACAGTTTATAAAAACTGGAAGTAAATGCATTGAAACACTATATAACTTTTGTGTTCTATTCTGCCAGTAATTTACGTGGTTTTTAACAATAAAATACATTATATTAAACAATTTACTTGGTATTTTCTGGATTTTTGTTTTACTATGAATATGTGGAAAATTAAAAGAATATTGAATCTTGCAATATCCAGAAAAGTGCATGTATTATATATATAGGTTGATTTTTTATATATAGCAATAGCTCTGTGAATATATTATAGAGATGCATTTTTAAAATCTGAAATGTAAATTAAATGGTCACTTTCCATAAATGATTGGTGAAGTCATGTAAGCATAGCATTGTCAATAGTCTGTGATAAATGATGCCGCTGCTATAAGAAATCAGTGGGTCAAATAAGCAAGGCATTATTCTCCATCTTAAATTTGTAGGTTCTACTCAAAAAATTTATTTACAAGGCTGTTTAGAATGTCTTTTGAATATAAATTTAGCAGGCATTTCTGAGGAAAGATATATTCAAATGGGCTTATAGCTTTATTTGTTTGTCTGTTTTAATTGGATAATCAAATACATTGACTCATTATATTTCCTATCAAATAAGCTCTTTAAGTATAATAAAAAGAACAATTTAATACAGCGTGGTATTTCTTAAATCCATAAAATGCTTCTTAATTTGAAGGGCATTGTGGAAAAATTAATTGTATGCCTGTAGGAATTTTTGCTTTTAAAAAGCAAAACAGACACCTGTCTGAATTGGTCGTGTCTTTATGCTGTATCAAGGGAGTGGGATCTCTTCCTTATCTTGGGCTCTCTTGTTTGCTTTTCAGTTGCTGCGATTGTGGCTGTGGAAGGGCTTCTTCCCTGTGCGCTGTTGCCCATCCAAGCCTAATATGGTTAGTGTTCCCCTCCTGCTTTCACTCCTATGTGCTGTCCCACCTATATGTATTATCGTCAGCATCCTTTTTTTTTTTTCATTTGTGTACATTTTCGTAGTTAGTGCACCAGTTACAGTTTAAAAGAAGAGTAGAATGAAACTGTTCCAGAAAGAATCTTGAGTGATTTCACTACGTATACTTTTAAATAAAATATCCGTAAAGTGTATCACCCCTATGTCAAGCATTCATACTTCTCTTCCAAGGCTTTTGCTGTGGTCCTGATTTAAACCAGGGAGTTGTAAGATTTTAACATCTGTTTTACATTTAACATGTCACTGTTTATGTTGTTCCATTAAGATTAAAACCATAGTATACATGGAAATAGAATGCTACTTCTGTCAAGGTGAAGTCACTTTTTCTGTCTCCCAGAACCATGAAATGAACATAAGTGGGGTATTCTATTTTAATAATCATTGTGGATATATGTTGCATTGGAAAACAGAACCACATTTAATTTTAAACGGCTAACTTAATAGTTTAAGCTTGAATTATTTCAGATATTATAAGTGATATTGCTAATTTGGTACCAGTGAAGTAAAAAGCATCCATATTTTGGGGGTCAGTGTCCAAATGGGATAGTCTTAATTATTTACAAATACAAATCTTAAATATATCTGGGTTATAGCAGTAAACTTGTAGGCTAGAACATAAGAACAATGAACTCTCTTTACAGATTTAGAGAGTGCTGTGTGCTCAGTCATTCAGTCGTGTCTGATTCTTTGAGACCTCATCAACTGTAACCTGCCAGGCTCCTCTTTCCCTGAGATTTTCCAGGCAAGAATACTGGAGTGGATTGCCATTTCCTGCTCCAGGGGATTTAGAGGGACTCCTACACAATAGTGAGCTACCTTGTAAAAACTACCAGATAATTTCTGTCTAGATTAAGGAGTCTGAATCGCTCCACTACTATACTGAGCTATTATTTGTAGGCAAAATTTGCCAAGAAAAGAACTGAAATACATTTTAGAGAATTAGAGTGTTGTCTTGGGCCTTTAAAATTGTTACTTTTATTTCTAGGTGTAAATTAATTTTTGTTGATTCAAAAAACTGTGGTGTGATTGAGTGTGTGTAGATGTGAGAAGTGGTGGAAGAGGTACCAATGATCTTCTGAGAACAAGAGAGTGTAAACACAGACTGATAAGATTCTTTGATCTTTTTTAAATCTTGTGAAATGTTTTTATTTGAAAAAAAAATTGAAGTTAATATGAAAGTACAGATTTGTTCCTGTGATTTCAGTGACAGACCAAAAACAAAAAAAAAACCTGAAATCTGGTTGACAGTGGCTGAAGTATAATATAAATGGCTTGAAACTGTGATTTTATTTTTTTTTTTACTGCTCTATAAAAAACTTAAAAATGGTCACTGAGTTGCTTATTCTAACTTGACTCTCAAATACGGATATTATAAGAGATAAAATCATCACTGAAGCAGAATAGAATTTACATCTTGGAGAAAAAAAAAATGACATCAGACATACCTTGAACTAAACCTCAAAGATATCTTAATGGGTATATGAACGTTAATGAAGCCATGACTCAGAAAAGTATTGGTGAAAACTAATTTTAGCTGGATTTAAAAGGCTTGATATTTTAAAAAATAGTATCTTTTTCTACTGTATAGTTGACTTCAGGGAGTTTGTAAAATGAACAAATAATAGAGGAAAAGTGGAAAGCTGGAACACTTCCTTCACAAGGAACACACCAGGAAACCTAAGAAAATACGTTTTATTTCCTAAATCTTCCCTTTTTTTCCTAATGTCACTAATTTTAACTCAATCGGTATGTTTGTGTGTGTGCATTTATATTTGTGTATGCATGTGCATTTAAGTGTGTCTGTAGCACCAAAAACAGAAGTTATTTAGCCACAAATGGGCTTAGGTACCCAAAAATGATAACAGTTTGGGTACAAATATTTATGGAAGAGCCATAATTTTTTAATGCATTCTTAGTAAAACAAAACAAAATAAAGCAAAAGAAACAAACTTTAATTGAGTTTACATAAATTAGACAACCAGAAATTTATTCAAAATTATTGTTTGGGAGGAATGGAAGCTAAATATGTTTTTATTCTCTGATTTCTCAACTTTCATTTCATAATTTCTGGTCAGTATAAGGTTTCAGTTAAAGATAATATTTCTTTAGATTAAAGCCTTGGGAAAAAAACAACTTTAGATAGTGGAAATTAGGACTGAGAAGAATTTTCCTACTAGAATCAGTAAAATACTATGAAACCTTGACCCAAAATCTTGTCTCTTAATTTTGTTTGTATAATCGTATTAGGATTTGTCAATTACCACATAAATAATTTCCAAGGATCATTCTGTCATCATTTGTGAACAGACATATTTACAATTACAGGACAGAAGTTGGACATTTTGAGATTTTGGAATCTTGTTTTTGTTTTTGTTTTTTTTTTTCGTTTCTGAAAGACTAGGCATGAGTATGTGTGCTTGGTTTTGACCTTAATATAATGCAATGCTTATACATGAAAATTGCCAATTGTAAATATCCTGGCTTTTCAAATTATTTTAATATACCTTATGGAAATCTTAGGGTCTGAAAGACATAATTTCAACATCATTCATCTAGATCCTTGGTTTTGCAATTCAGATTTATTAAATTTTCTCCAGGGCTATGGAGTTCTGAGTTTTACTGTTGTAGTTCCCATGACAAAAACATGCTCCATTATTTTGCAAATGCTAATTACATTTTGCTGTCTTGATCTCAAATTATTTTTTGTCACTCTAGTTGCTTACTTTGTTGTGAAATTGAGAAACATAGGCATAATGTTAATTTTTATAATATTCTTCTTGCTTTGATTAAAATCTACCCAGTTGTGGATGATATTTCTGTAATATGTTCTAATGAAACTCAGATGCCTAAATTTTAAGCACTCTATCCCCAAGACTGCTTACATTTTTAACAGAAGTATTTTTTTTTTAATCACAGCTGGCTTAGGATTCTAGTCCTCCCACCCTACATCCAATCTATTTTTATAGGCATCCAATATTGAATTGATAATCTTCAATGTAAATGATATATTAATATGTGAAATTTCTAAAATAAAGTTATTATTCACTCCTTGATATTCACTTTTGTCCATGAATACAAAAACATATATATATGTGTGTGTATATAAAACATCATGCTTATTATAAGTTCTGAAATATCCCATAGTCCCCAGTTGGCTTTTTCTTACATTTCTTGAATTCAAACACATTAGATTATTCTCTTCATTTATTAGGTTTCAAGCTTTCCAATGCTTTTGTGCACTTACTACTTCTGAGGGGTGTGCATGACAAGGAAAATGGAGTTCACTATTCTGAAAATAGAGATGTTAAATTCTTATTTTGTTGATTTACTTACTCTGATTTTTAGGAAGTCATCCTCATTCTTTTAGAAATTATTATTGCTTATTTTTAATAATATTTAAAATCAGAAGTATAAGGGATAAACTCTTCTTTCATAATTCAGAAAATAAAACTGAAATAAAACATATTTTTCTGACAAAAATGGTTGTGAATTACATTGAAACATTATTTTCTTAAATGTTTCAAGGAACTATTTTTCTTTAGTTTAATTAACTGAAAGTTTCTTGACATTTGAAGTGAACAAGGTTTTCTTTTTACATACATTTCACTGATTATTTCATTCATTTACAACAGATTTCTGCTCGGGAGATATGTGGAAATACTATTCTATCTTATAGTTAGGAAAAATACATAGAGAATAAAAATCATCCCTTATAATTCTAGACCCTCATTTAATGTGCTCATGGCAGGCAAGTGTGAGGTTTTTCCACACAATAGATAATATATTAATTTCCAGTTGAAGGCTTGCTATATAAAATGTAACTATAAACTGCTCCGAAACCCATTTTTATAATACCTGTGGCACCTCAGACCATAGGAGATATTAAATGAGACTACTCTAATTGAGAAAATCATTGGTCATATGAGCTAGTTCATTTATCCATGAATTATTTTAAAAATTAGTAGGATATTTCCTACTCTCGCATTAGAACACAATTTGTTGAAAACAGGGAGACACAATCCTTACTTGTCATACTTTAGAAAGTATATTTCATGTCAGAATTCTAAGGTAATTAAAATTTAACTCAGTAATGAAAAGGCAATGATTCATCTTTGAATTCTTTAAAATATTTCAGATTATTCATGTCTTCCCACTATTGCTAATTCTGGAAGGACTTGAAGAGCTTATTAATGAAACAAATTACAAATTCATATACACTGCATTATTTTGAAAGTGTTGTTTATAAGTTTTTTCTTTGTCTTTAAGGATATAGAAATTAAAAATTATATACAAGGCACAAAAAAAGACAAGTCCACTTCCCACATTGCCGTTAGTCGTAAGGAGGTTAGTACGCTTGGTAGAATGTGAGATGGGAACACAGCTATGTTTGCTATATTTCTGTAGTATAATCATCACTCTCATTTCCTGTGTAGGAAAAGCATGTTTCCCAAAATGAGTATATTTTCTTTTAAAAGTGTATCTGGTAATTTTCAGTAAATGATAATACATGAGTTACAGTTTTGTGTAACTTATATTATCTGTAAGGAAATCAAAACCCTGTACCTCGTATACAAATGCTAGCAGGACCGCCTATATATCCAGTATCCCATTTTACTGCATTTGCACTCACATTCTTATACATCTGTGGTCCTCAAAAATAAAGCAATCTATTTTAAGTATTTATTAACTATTATTAATAATAAGTTAATATTCACATTCTTCTTTATTTTATGGGGGATGAGTTACCTGAGCTCTTATTAAAACTACTTTTTTCAGTTAAGAGAGAAACTTGAAGTGAAAAGGTCAAACTATTTTCCCACAAAATTGTAACTTTTTTTTTTTAAGATGCCAGCGATAAAATTTTAAACACAACATTATGCAGTGGCTGAGGTCGTTATTATGTCAGAGCAAGAGTGTGTACATATATGAAGAAATGTGTTTTGAAAAGAGGATACAATACAAGGAACTTTTCTATAAGCAAGACATATTGACTCTAATGTTTGCTAAAACATTTCCTTTTGAATATTTTTACTGGTAAAGCATTTCTTAATCCATGTGGACAACAGAGCAGCTGTAGGCATGTCCATTTCTGAGCCAGGTACTGCATATGCTCACTCTTTCAAAAATATCAAAATGCAGAACCATTACTTCTTTCACCATTGCTTCCTCCCCACCATATTTAGAATTAAGGAAGGAAAAAGAGTGTTTATTCAGTGTTCATTTCAAGAAAAATCTGATTTTGTGGAGGTTATTGTGGAGTAAGGATCTACAATCTCCTTTTGCTCTTTCGTTCACTCATCTCTCCTCATTGTTCATCATAGTGTCATTTAGAAAGTTCTGATTCTGTTCTTCACTTGGTACTCTTTGAGGGCTTTACATTCCTACCTTTAATTTATTATCTAATCCTCAATTTACATCTGAGAAATAAATTAGTCATTAGTACCTCCATCCATTCATAAAGATTATTATTTACTATTCCATGTCTATGGAAGTTTCAAATATCCAAATTTAGAATTAATGGCTTGGTCTGTTTTTAAAAGCAACATTAATATCATCAAGTTATATTATTAAATCTTTAGGATAGATATGGGAAATTAGATTGATCTCCAAATTAACCATGAAATCACATATATTATATAGAAAGCGTGACTCAAAGCCTTTTAATAAATTTCATTAATGAGTATAAACTATGCCTACATTTAATGCGATTTCTCATGCCCCCTCTAGTACTAAAATAATATCATTTTCTAGAAGAAGATATGTATAAATGGGTAGAGGATGATTCCTCTAATTATATTAAGATATTTTCAGCACAATGATATCAAAATCCGTTAAAATTGTGATTGAAGCAAAATGAAGAAACTATTTCTTTTCTGTTCAGAAAGAAAAAAGGTTCCAGAAGATGACAGTTGTAATTTATATATGGACAGGCATACTTACTGACTGTGTCTGATGGGTTACAATGATGTATGTGGACAAGGTACAGAAAATGATACTGAATGAACAGGCTTCCTGCAGTGCTTTGTCAGTGAGGCTGAACCACTGCTTGAGTGCAGTCTCTTCCAGCTGCACTTTTACTTGCTGTATCTTGTTGAGGTTTGTTTTAATGGTGCTTTGGGGGTTTCCAGAACTTAATTTTATATGTTAATGTGACATGCAGCCATATATGTTATAGAACTCCAGAGAAGCCCATAGTCAAAAATAACTCCTTCCTATTGCCCTCCTGACTCTCACCCTAGGTATTAAAATGTTAACTGCTCCTCAACAAGATATTCCCAAATCATTTTTAAGATTAGATCCAAAGTTTTATTTCCATTTTCATATAAGGAATTTGTATGACATTTAAATATTCATGAGACTTATTTAATGATAAAGACTATTAGAGGATACAAGTTTCAAAGTTTAATTTTTTTCTGAACGTAGGAGAGCTGAAGGTGGGATGGATGTTTGTTTTCTAATGTAAACTGCAAGAACTTGTATACTTTTTAAGTCTCTTTAGAATTCCTCTAATGAAGTTTTCTGTCAGTGTTATTTACATAACGTAAATCTCAGGATGATTTCTCACAATTGTATGTAGAATATTGTTAAAAATAAAAAACAGTATCACTACCTTCTGTGTAAAGGCACATACATCAATTGAAAGAAGAATGTAATACCTAAAATTATGAACAATATTAAAATAACTTAAATATCAGCTTGAATAGATCAACTGTTACTTCAGGATGATATCATATATTTATTTTTTCTCTCCATTTCACTGTTGTGAAGTGATTCAAGATGTCTTGCATCTACGTGTTTTGAATACTATTTGAAAGGCCACAGATTGCCATTGTGTGATGCTCCTCACCTAAGAACACTATATGTATTAAGCACATTATTTCAAGTTTATTCAAATTTTGCTAACTGTAATTTACTAATAAACTGCTAGTTCTTTAACATGATAAAATTAAGATAACTATATTTTTCATCAAAAATGGCACAAAAACAGGTTTTGTAATCTATTTTGTGTACTATCTGTAATTATACACTAGGAAAGATAGAGAATACAATAGGTTTTATTTTTACATCTAAATATACACATATTTAAGAAACATTTTAGAATATGAAACCAGGAACAGTCCCTCAGTGCATGTCAGCTGGCCACTTCCCTTACATTCAATAGTCGTTTTCAGTCAACTTTTTAATGAAAATATTTTGTCAACCTGACATTTCAGCTGTATTTTCTTTATGCAGAAATAAATGAAATTTTGTTCTTGATAAACAATTTTTTTCTAAGAATTTGTAAATAATAAATTCACCTCCTTAGGAATTTCACTAAAAGTAGTTAAAATATTTTTATTTTGGTCAATTGTTTTAATGTTATATTGTTGTTCATGTACTTTAGTATTCATCAGCCTATTCTCTCTCAAACACTTGTCATTATGTAGACTCAATCAGAATATCACCCACTCGTTCATTTATTCATTTCATCAGCGTGACACATATTTTTGGTGCCAAGTCGGATCTAGGTGCCAAGTGACTTGAGAAATTTGTAGATGAACAGTAGTTGCTGCTATTTAAGAAACTAACAATAAAACATGAGAACCAAAAAATATTCTCAAATGACTATGTTGTATTGTCGACTGGGAATCTCACCATGAGAGGAATACTGAAAACTACTGGGTTCATAGTGAGGAAGATTGAAATAAGCAGTGGTAATGGGGGGGAAAAAAACATAAGGCAACAATTGAACTGGACTTGGATTAATTGGAGATTGTTAAGAAGAGCATGCTAAGTGTAGGAACCAGTATATAGGAACATATGGAAGCATGGAGAAGTATCCTGGAGATGAGGTAGGAAGTGTGCATTGGGGCTACACTTAGGAATCTTTACATTTTTATTGAAATGTTTTCAGGAGAGAGGTAACATAATAGCAGGGTACTTTATTTATGGTAATGTGGCTATAGCCATGTCTAGTATAGTTCAGGAAAGCAGTTATAGAATGCAAGGGCATCAGTTCAGAGGCACTGATAGTAATCCAAATGAAAAAATAACAAGGTTTTAATTGAAGAAGGGGTAGAACTAATGAGATGGACGAGATGGACCATAAGATTTTATGTTATATAATGCTTGGAATTTGACAACACATTTATTGTGAGGTACACAAGCATAGGGCTTTGATCTTAAGGTACTAAGCCATGGAAGTGTTATTGAGAGGAAAAGAAGGCAGCAGATCAAGATTGAAAGTAAAGAGAAAGATACTGTTGTTGTTGTTTTTTTCCCCAAATCTTTTGAGTGGAATGCCTGGGGAATGTTCCTATAAAGTAAATCTACAAGGAATAAAAATATAACTCTTGAAAGGATAAAATCAGAGGGATAGAGATTAATTTAAATTGATGGAAATGGATAGATCTACAGTAGAGAACCAGAGAAGCCTGGGCAGAGGACATTGGGAATTGTCCATATAAATGAAAAGAGCAGTAAGAAATATCAGAAAAGGAATAGTTAGGGATTTCAATTAATCATGGATTAAAAATTAAGAAAAAGTCTTTGGATTTAGAGATGAATATGTCATCAGTGAACATTAGAGGGGAAGCTTTTTGTAAGTAATAAGAGCAGGTCTAAAATGACTTACAAATTAGTAAGAAGAGAAAAACAGGAGAGACCAAGAATTGGGGAGTGGAGCTGAGAGGGTTTGCAAACCTTGGGAACTTGACAGTGATCTCTGAGTGGGTGCAAGGGGAAAAGAGTCAGCAGAAAAACTAAAAACTCCAAAACAAGAGGAAAAAAAATTTAAAAATGATAATGTAAGGTGCTGAAAGGAGGAGACTATTGAATCAGAGGCATATTGGGACAGCTCATCTGAAAAAGGCAGGCAGGGGCCTCAGAGGTGGTAAAAAAAAGTAAAAGAGGAAGGCAACAGAGAAGTGTCTGGTGTGTGGTGTATGGTGAAGTGATGTTTAAAAATAGATTTGGAGAGCTTCAGACTTCTCAGTGGAATCTGGGCAGAAATAAGGGATATTGGCTGCGGAAATACGATTCATCCAAGAGTATTGGTGTTCCATCCTGCTGGTGTGAAAATCACTTAAGATTGCAGTCATTTCAATTGTGTTGTGTGCTTCTGGGCTTGACGTGATTCACCGCTTGGGAGATGTGGCTAATGTTGGCTCACTCTATTCCAGGCGGTGTGGTTACAGCAAAGCCAAACAAGACCCGGAAGAGGAAAAGATGCATTTTCATAATGGGCACAGTAAGCAAACTGTTAAAAAAAAAAATCAAAATAAAGCAAAGTAGGGGAGACTTTATTGTTACTTTGGCTTCTTTTCAGGCAAAGATTTGTAAAAACTGACCAAAAATATTGTGTTAAAAAGTGTGTTTTGGTACATTGCTGGGCTTGCAGTGTTGCTGGCTGACCCTGGGCAATAATGTAATGGTTTTTTCAGTTCTTTAAAGCAAACTCTCTTATAATAATGAAAACAAAAACTTATTGCTTTATAAAAAGTTGTTATATATCAAACTGTATTTCCAGCCAATTCTAATTCCTAGCAATAGTCACTAGAAATATATCATTAGATAAAACCACCAGAATAAATGAATAAATTTTTCCTTTTTTTTTCTACCATTTTGGCAGGAATTTCCCTGAGCAGATCCTGTAACAGCAACCTTGGTTCAAATGACTTGAAAAAAACTATACTTTTAAGAAATACAGAAAATCAAGTTTTATTCATGAGCTTTAAAAATTAGCCTAAATGGGTTCTAATTTTATTATTATAATATGTTCATTTTTAGATAAAGAGTACAGTGTGAGTTGATTTGCCAAGTAAATGACAAAAAGAGTGGGGTTTTTTGTTTGTTTGTTTTTGTCATTCTGCCATATCAAAATCATAAAAGAATTTTTGAGTCCATTTTAGTCCTATCTTGTTTAATGTTATTTATTCTCAAAAGAATCATTGAAGATAATATTGGTAGTCTTTAAAATGTAATGAAACTGAGGCTCATAGAATATGAGAGACTTGTATAATGCCCTGCAGTAAAAAATAGAGTGAATTTCTTTTTTTCTTTTGACTTCTATAACAGTCATAGGACCAAAGCACCAGAAAATTTGTTTTAAATTATTTTTATAAGAACTAAATCATCTGTGATGAGGTTTTAAGTAAAGCATAATAGAACAAACCGACGACTAAGCCAATAGCATTTCATTGTTCAATTTGGTAAGCAAAAGTGTCTTAGTTTGCCTCAGAGACTGACTCCCTGAACATTACTGCTAAAAGATGTATTTATTCAAATATGTCCTCACATATGCACTTCATGTGCATGCCAGAAATCCAGATTTCTACAGTTATAAAAGTGAGATAGTTGTACAAATGACTCTTATAACTCAGGAGAAGAGTCTGTCCTTGCAGCTCTGCCACTTGTAGAAATTACAGATGTAAGCCATAGTTGCACGTTAATAACATTTGTAATTTCACTCATCCATCACCAGTACTTCTATTTTAATGCCCGTTTATTTTTGCAGTTAAACTGCCAGGAGTAAGAACTTATATTGATCCACATACCTATGAGGACCCCAATCAAGCTGTCCATGAATTTGCCAAGGAGATAGAAGCTTCATGCATCACCATTGAAAGAGTTATTGGAGCAGGTAAGACAGTGTGTTTAATTCGGACTTTTAACGTGTTTATATTATAGAATGTAATATATCAATATTCTGATCTAACTCAAGATGTTTTTAATCTTCTGTAATTGTCTTCCTTTCAAAGTGATATGTAATTGATCATATTTTACTACTACCCTCTACATAGCTCATAGTTAAACCTGCAAATGTCTAGCTTATGAAAAAAATAAACCAGCAAAAATAAATATTCAAACATGGTGTTTTACTATCTACTATTTATTATATTTCATACATATGTAATTTGTAATGCCCAGAAAGATTTACAAAATTCAAGTATCCAATTATTTTGTGTATGGATCATCTCTTCATTAAGATTGTTTCCTTTTTGTCCTGCTATGATCTTTTCTTATTTTCTCATTAATGTCACTGCTAGAGTAGAAAGCAAAGGAAGAAGGAAGTGGTTTTCAGTCAGTTGCTTTTGGTTTCTTTCTAATGTTTCCATTAAGGTTTCTATATGTAAGACAGATGAAACTAATAACCCCCAAGTGTTTCATGGTCACCCATAGGTGTTTTTTCCCTATGGACCATTAATGTCTTTCAGCAATGACAAGGAAATTTGGACTCCCATTTAATTTTGTTTTGTCTAAACCTTACTATTCTAAGAGAACTTCAGATTACTATTTTAGAGTAAAAATGTTTAATGAGTTTATGTGTTTTCTGCATCTTTATCACAAGGTGAATTTGGTGAAGTTTGTAGTGGACGTTTGAAACTTCCAGGAAAGAGAGAATTACCTGTGGCGATAAAAACCCTTAAAGTAGGCTATACTGAGAAACAGCGCAGAGATTTCCTAGGGGAAGCAAGTATCATGGGGCAGTTTGACCATCCTAACATCATCCACTTAGAGGGTGTCGTGACCAAAAGTAAGTACAGTGGCAAACTATGCATGTGTGTGTGACCATAAATATCTGAATTTCTTCTACTAGGTTATTGTTAATTTCAGGATACATAGAACTCTGGGCATGATAATTCTAAGAGTTTCTCTGATATTCATAATATGTGTCCTATACTTCAGTGGGTTCTTGTCAAAGCTGATCTTCAATGTACCTGAATTTCTGTTTATTATTTTAAACATATGTATTAACTCAATTACTATGAATTCAGCACCAGAGAAAATGTATCCAGATAAAAGAAACAGTAAAAGTATCATTTTTTTTTTCCTCTTGGCTCTTTCACTTTTTATCCTAATGAAACATTAACTTCAAAGTTTCGATTGAGGCATTGAAGTTCAACATTTAATAGGATTACTGTAACCGTAGGTGCCTGCCACCTTTTAAGTGGCTCTTTATAGCCAGCTGTATTTCTTTTATTCCTTTTTTTGGTTGAGATATTTTAATAGTTCTAAAGAAAGCAATAGCCTCAGAAGACTGGGAACATTCCTTAAGACTAATTATTTTGTTAAAGCAAATCCTGTTTTTACTCAAAAATAGCTAAAATTTCACATCTGTCAAATTCTTGTTAATTTCTTGTAAATACAGTTGTGTGTTGAGTGTTCCAATATAAGGATTTCAAATAATTTTTCAGTCATCCAGCAAAGTAGTTATGTGACACATGACTGACACCTTTATTTTCTTTTAATCCATTTTTTCTTTGCCATTTTTGTGTATTCTCTTTCCTTTCCTTATTCCTCATACCCTTCATACCACTTGTAAAATCATCTGAAACATTTGGCAAGGAGCACTCTAAACTTTTCTTAAACATTGGTTCAACTTCTGTTTGCTATTAATCCAGTTTTAAATGATACATGCCAAATATGCATAGCAGCAATGTATGTTCAATAAGTGTTCTTATCCTACAAAGTAATGTAATTGATTGGATATCCATTTCTACCATTTTGCTTTTAAATATGGAAAACAAAACAAAAACAACAGCAGCAATAAATATGGCTTTTTCACAATAAAGAGGAACAACAGAAACAGAAAAAAAGTATCTGATTTATTACCAGTTAATTCTCAAATCATGATTCATTCACAGTAGGTCACAGATGAAAACACAAAAGAAAAAGATCTTAGCTAAGAGTATCATGTTGATGCTTGACAGAGCTTTTGAATCAGCCTGTTTTGCTGGAAGATTGTTTTTCTCTATGAATCAGAGAGATACACATCTCCAGTAAGAATGCCTGTAGAGGAACGTAACACAGAAATAAAATTACCTGCAGACATGTGGGTTTCTTCAAACTTAGATGTGTTTCTTTCCTCCACTTGATGCCTAAAAAAAGGTAAGGGGCAGGGGCAAGAGGCAAATGAGAGATAAATAAAATAATTTTTTTGAAGGAATAAAAAGATTTTACAAAAATCATGTCCTATGATGAATGGGGAGGGATATATTAAGTTAGAATGTGATGTGAGGGAGAGTGTCAAAGGGCCAGTAAAATGAAATCAGAACTTGAACAGGGCTATATTCTGTCTGAGAGGAAGGACTTTGGAAGGACATTAGTGATAGCATATACCGGGATAGATGCTGTGGAAACAGGAGTTAACAGTGATTGAGTAATCATTTGCTATGCAAAAAAGGTATTATCTATTGTAAAACATACTTCTTAATGACAGTCACAGTATAATAGTATACAAAATCTTTGATTTATTTTATGTCTTCTTTTCATCCTTAATATAACTGTTAAATTTCACTTCCTCAAATAAACACTGACCATGACTTCCTCAAGGGTATATGTGAAACTAATGGCTATATATAGGCAGCCAATCTACCCTGTAATGAGTTAAGCTGTAATGTGCAGAAGAATGTCAGATCACTATTATGATCACAGAAGGCAGTACTGCATAATGATCAAGAACATGGACTATGGATCTATCCACTAAATTTTAATTTTGCTTCTGCCATGAACTACTATGTGGCTTTGCACAAGTTAGTAATACATTCAGAACCTGAGTTTCCTCATTAATGACATGGGATAAGAATGCCTCATAGTGATGTTGTGAAGGTGACTTGAATTAATACAAGTAACGTTTAAATGGGCATGACACAGAGCAGGTAATTAATAAATACATGGTTATTACTTTTCCATTCATCTCTCTTCTTGTGCTCTGAAATTCTCCATATCCATGTCACTACTAATCCATTTTAATTGATATGTTAACCCTGCCTACATTGCCTCTTTCTCTGAAACCTAACTACCTTTGCATTTCCTTCAAAACCTTATTCAAATTCCATCACCACCTCCACAAAATAATTCCTCATCACTTAACCCTGAAATAATCTCTCATTCTTTTGCTGCTAAGTTACTTCAGTTGTGTCTGACTCTGTGTGACCCCATAGACGGCAGCCCATTAGGCTCCTCTGTCCCTGGGATTCTCCAGGCAAGAATACTGGAGTGGTTGCCATTTCCTTCTCCATCCTTCTTTTGAACACTGTGCTAATGTAAGGATTTTTGTAAATTTCTGCAGTATTCCTTACTTTGTCCAAACCTCTTACTCAGAACTTTCATTTATTTTTTTCTCTTGCATATATGTTTTTAGCTCCCTGGCTAAAAATATTTGCTCCTTGAAGAAGCAGAAACATCCTAATTATTATGTAAACCCATTACACTTAAACTTGAACTAATCCATGCCACTTTAGTTAAAACTCTGAGCCTCAATGTCACACAAAAGAAAAAATCATGCCTACCTTATAAAAATTTTATGCAGATGAAATTAAGATATGTTTGTGTGTGTGAATAAAACTGAAGATAATTGTATTAGTGAATAAGCATTTATTTTAATCTATTTAAGTAAATGCATCAGATAATAATAGTGTTAGTCACTCAATTGTGTCCAACTCTTTGAGAGACAGACTCCACTGTCCATGGAATTCTCCAGGCAAGAATACTGGAGTGGGTTGCTATTCCCTTCCCAGGGGATCTTCCCAACTCAGGGATTGAACCCAGGTTTCCTGCACTGCAGGCAGATTCTTTACCATCTGAGCTATCAGGGAAACCCTCAGATAATACTAGACCAGATCCAAAAATTATTAAAGCTAACATTCACCTACTTTTAAAGACCCTTAATTTATTACAGAACTTGTTTTATGTGAATGGTCCTGGCTGAGACAATAAAAGACAACTAAACTTCTCAAAGTAAGACAAGTGAATTTGTCATATACTATTTTATATGCATTTGAGACCTTTGTTTTTGGAAGCAAATGTCATCATCAACAAATGATCATCTTTAAATTCTGTAAAGTCTAGTTTAAAAAACCAGGACTGTGGTTGAAAATACAGACTTAACATTTCCAGTCTTCTAATCGAATATTCTCTTTGATGTTGCTGCCATGAAGCTACACATATGTGTAAAGCAAAATGTAAACATTTAAAATATTTCTTTGTCTTATTTGTTCTATATGAGTTGAAACTGTTTCCCCCTAATAAATGTAGCTCTTGATGTTCAACCTAGAAAGTCTTCAACTTGTTTTTAATTTACCATGTTGCAACTCACTTTATTTGTGTCCTTAATTTCATGCTCTCTGATCTGATGCTAATTTATTCAGCAATTATTCTCAACCTGCAGCACACAGATAATGAGACATAAGTGCAACTAAATCTTGTGATTTTTCTGATTGAAGCAAAGGTGGGGAGCCTGAGGTAGCACTGCTCAGGGTGGTGCCATCCTGAACCTTCTTTCCTGTATTACTACCCCACCTGCTAGAAACATGGGCCCTCATTCAGATTCCTTCTGTGATTTGTTGTTAAACAGGCTACATCATAAACAGATATAAATTCTACAGAGGCTTTATGACAAATGATGTAAAAACCCATAGTTCTTGGCTTAATTGACTCATTCACAATGCAAGATGCTTTAATATAATGTACATGGAGCCAGCTTTTACTATTTAAATAGATTCAGGAAACAAAATTTAAGAGGGAAATTATAATTTATCCACTCTAGCATTCTTGGTTCTCTAAGATTTATTTTTCTCACCCCTGGAAGTATTATCAAAATTGAATAAATATTTCAATTAAGTCTTAGTTGTATGTGTGTGTGTGTGTGTGTGTGTGTGTGTGTGTGTGTGTGTGTGTGTGTGAGTTAGTCGCTCAGTCATGTCTGACTCTTTGTGATCCCATAAACTGTCGCCTGGCTGTCCATAAAATTCTCCAGGCAAGAATACTGGAGTAGGTTGCCTGCCATTAGGGGATCTTCCCGACCCAGGGGTCAACCCCAGTCACCCACATTGTAGGCAGATTCTGTACTGTCTGAGCCACCAGGGAAGCCAGTTATATTTTAGTTCTCCTGTAAAATTAATAAATTTAAACAAAATGCTAGAGAACAATGAAAGAAATGTTTCCTTATTTTTCTTTCTGTGTCTGAGGAGATAGCACATTCAATGACAATTAATTATTTAAATTATAGGACAATTTTGACTTATTATATAAATTTGTAATTATCTTTCAAATATAGGATATTCTATCCTATAAAGCCATTTTTATTTTATAGGTCCTTATTATATATTGCCCAGGGCTATTCCAACAGTCTTCAAACTAGTCTTTCCATTTTGGTATTTTCCAATGGACATTAGTCCATTCCATACATTTTACAAAATCACTTTTCTCTCCTGCTTCATCACCAGGAGCAAACAAATCAAGCAGAATACATATATTTTGATTCTTGATATAATTTGATCATATCTCCATTAATATTCTATTTATTTTCTAGAAATCTCTACCTAGTTCTTGTTTTCCCCCTTGGCGATACTTCATTCAGCCATAGTATGTTCTCTCCATTTTCCTCAGCTCTACTTGACCTTTAAGATTATTCAAATATGACATTCTCCATGAGACCAGCATGCTTTATCTTAATTTTTCCTTCTGTCCTCACTGTCTGCCTTGCATAGAGTAAGCTACTCAATAATGTTGAATAGCTGAGTAAAGGAAAGCATCTGAGCTCTACATTTGTTTTATTTTGCTCACCTCCAGGTTGCTAGATCAGGACTTCCCCAATGGCTCAGTAAATAAAGAATCCACCTGCAATAAAAGAGATGCAGGTTCAATCCCTGGGTTGGAAAGATATCCTGGAGGAGTAAATGGCAACCCACTCCAGTATTCTTGCGTGAAAAATCCTATGGACAGAGGAGCATGGCAGGCTACAGTCTGTAGGGTTGCAAAGAGTCAGACAGCTGAGCAACTGAGCACACATGTACCTGTTTCTAGATCGGTACTCAGCGCATATAGGATTCCATGTTTTTGCTGAATGAATGAATTCTCAGCCAGAGACAATCTTGCAGATCCTAGTTGCATTTACTGCTGCCCATTATATCATAGTTATCTCTCTGTACATATATTATATATTACATGATGAACTTTTTGAAATTGATAGGTGATTACAGTGCCTCTAGTGTCTGTTATACGACCATACACACTAGGTAATATTAACCCTTTTTTTGAAAAAGACAGGATTGATTAAGCTTCCCTGATGGCTCAGTGGTAAAGAATCTGCCAATGCAAGAGACATGAGTTCAGTCCTCGATATGAGATGATCCCACATGCCACGGGACAACTAAGTCCATGTGGCACAACTACTAATCTGTGCTCTAGAGCCTGAGAGCTAGGCTGAAACTGTACACCCTAGAGCATGTCCTCCACAACAAGAGAAGCCATTGAAATGAGAAGCTCATACATCGCAATTAGAGAGTAATCCCCACTCACTGAGAACTCAACTAGAGAAAAACCTGTGCAGCAACAAATCCCAGCACAACCAAAAATAAATCAATAAAATAAGTTTAAAAATGAATAATAATATTAAATGACTCAATGACTAAATTGCAGTTATCTAAAAAGTTTATATGAGTTAAAGTGATATAAAGTTTATATTTTAATTTAAATAACTTTGTTCTGTCAAACCATGAGTGTTTTAGGGAAAAAGTTAAAAGGCATACAAAGGAAGTGCATGAGGATCTTTTCACAAGACCTTGCATATAGCAGTTATATCCACTACACACACACATATTTCAGAGCTAAAGACACACATAAGTTCAAAGTATAGGATGTTGTTGCTGTTTAGCTACTAAGTCACGTCTGACTCTTTAGAGACCTCATGGACTGTAGCCCCCCAGGCTCCTCCGTCCATGAAATTTCCCAGGGAAGAATACTGGAGTGGGTTTCCATTTCATTCTCCAGGGGATCTTCCCAATCCAAGGATATAACCACTACTGATCATTAACATTACTTTAAGAATGTGGTATGTTAATACTTTTTACATATTATCTCCTTTAATGTGCACAACAATGCTATCCTGAAGATAATATTTGTTCTCAACTTACAGATAGGAAAATTTAATCTTAAAGAGGTGAAATACCTTATCTGATATCATAAATATAACATAGGACAATACCAGATTTAAAAATTATTCTACATGACTCCAAACTCCAAACTCTTAAGCAGTGTACATTACTAACTTCATATATCATTATTCACTATACACATGACAAGAAACATTTATTTATTCAAAAGGTATTAATTGACCACCTACTAAATGTCTGTCCTTGTTAATCAGTAGGATACAGTGGAGATTAAACAAACTGATTTCCTGCCTTTATGGAGCTTACCTTTGAGTTGGGGAGACAGAAACTAATTGAACAAATACATTTACAATACATTAAATGAAAAAGGAAGCGCTAAATTAGGAGATTATGGATTGTTTCTATTGAGAGTTGGTTTCTATTTTAGAGAAAGATCTGACTAATAATGCTTGAATAAATGGAAGGTGTGGGCCTTACAGATATCCGAGGATAGTGTAGTGTAGAAAGAAGGACCTGCAAGGCTTGAATGGAACTTGCATAGAATGCTCAAGAGACCACAGGGCCAATGTTGCTACAATGGAATGAATGAGAGGAATCTGGTAAGAGCTTAATTTGAAAATGTAATAGGAGCTTGGATGGTGTGTGAACACTTTGGTCCCTGCAAAGACTGTGTCTTAATCTGAGCTTTGAAGCCATGATGTGATGGAATCTTATTTCTACTTTAATAGGATTAATCAGGATGCTGTGTTGAATAAAGATGGTAGAAGTCAGTGTTGAAATGGAAAGAGAGCGAGGAGACGACTGTCATTCACATCTCTTAGGGTTAGATCAGGGTAGTAATCTAACAAGATGGTAAGTAGTAGTTGAATTCTATAGATGTTTTGAAGGCAACCACAGGAAAGCTTCTTATGAATTAGATGTGGAATGTGAGATAAAGAGAAGAGTCGATGGTAATTTTAAATTACTGTTGTCCTGAGTCCCTTAAAGAAAAGAATTGCCATTTATGGGGAAAGCCACAGGAGGAGCAAGACTGTGGTTGGTAAATCAGTAGTTCCATTGTGGACAAGTTACTTTTGAGAGGCTTATAAGCATCCAGTTGTATAAGATTGGACTCTGAAAGTATAAATGAAGATGTTTGCAGTATGAGTATGCTTCGATTTTACATCTTCCGTTTCACAAAAGGAAACAATTCAATGAGCCATTATCAGGATAAACCATGATGGAAATAAACAAATTTAACACTGAAGTAGAATGGATCCCAGACATATTATTCTATTACATCTTCAAATTAAGCTCTTACCAGACTCCTCTCATTCATTCCCTGTCCTTTCATGAATGTTCTTTGCAAGTTTCAAGCCTTGCAGGTTCTTCTGTCTACAACATGCTACCTCCAGAGACTTGTTTTGCATTATGAGGGCATAGAGAGAGGTATAATAAGTAAACAAAATATTTATTAGATATTTACAAGTGCTGTCTCTGCTGCTGCTAAGTTGCTTCAGTCGTGTCCGACTCTGTGTGACCCCATAGATGACAGCCCACCAGGCTCGTCTGTCCCTGGGATTCTCCAGGCAAGAATACTGCAGTAGGTTGCCATTTCCTTCTCCAATGCATGCATGCATGCTAAGTCGCTTCAGTCATGTCTGACTCTGTGCAACCCTATGGACAGCAGCCCACCAGGCTCCTCTGTCCACAGGATTCTCTAGGGAAGAATACTGGAGTGGGTTGCCATTTCCTTCTCCAAGAGCTGTCTCTGATAAAATCTAAATCTTACTCACCAGAAAGATAGATACCTGTAGAAAGAGAGATTTCCTGGCTCAAGGATTGACTATTAGTAAATCAAACTTTGTGATTTAAAGTCAATTTCATTATTAATAAAAGAAAGCTGTCACAATTTTAATTTAGATTTCCCAGCTCCTGTGCAAAGTTGATAATCTCTGAGTTCACAAGAAATTATCCACCTTCACTAATGTCAGAGAAGTTCTAATTCATTTTTAACTTGATAAATGAGTATCTAGTGAAAAAGTTTATATCAATGTAAACAATCTGAAATAAAAGAGGGTATTATGGAAAGCTTGAAATTTCTACTTAATAGAAACATTTAGCTTTTCCATGCTCCTGTCTCAGGTAAGGTATAGAGCTTTATGATTTTATAATCTTTCTCAAAATTAAAATTACATAATTTTATAAATGGAATTAAAATAATCTCAGTGCCCTACTAAGTTTTGATTACCCCATACGATCTCTTCCCTTCCCACTCCACTGCTTAATAAGCATTATCTATTCCTACTACAAGCACAAGATCCCATTTTCTGGTTGACCATTAATAATTGAATCGTGATATTTGTTATTCCAAGCTTCCCTTGGAATAAAAAATAAAAGTAATTTCAAGAAGCTACAAATATTAATGTACTAAGTGGAATACCAGCCAAATATATAGAATGTCATAGCAAGATAAAGCTACAGATATAGAAATATAATAATATGCTCAGACAGTCGTGTCCAACTCTTTGCCACCCCATGGACTGTAGCCCATCAGAATCCCCTGTCCATGGGATTTTCCATGCCAGAATACTGGAATGGGTTGCCATTTCCTTCTTCAGAGGATTTTCCCTACCCAAGGATTGAACCTCTGTCTTTTGCATTGCAGGCAGATTCTTTACCGACTGCACCACTATAAAAATAGGCTTACTTTTAATTATTTACAAATCTTGTAAAATGTTTCTAAGAGAAGCCAAGTGACAGCTGTTTTCCAATGAATTATGATGTTTCTAAATTAAATGCTTCCTTATGTCCTTAAGTGGTACCACGTGTTTCCTGATACACTCGTGGTTTCAGAAAAGCAGATTAGTATCAATGCAAATAAAAGAATAAGCCCAGATTTAGCTACAACTCTTGTTATGTGGCCTGTTTCAGTGTTTCTCAAAATATAATGTGCCTCTGAAGATATTGCTACAATGCGGAATCTGTTTACATAGATTGGTTTGGGATCTGAGATTTTGCATTTATAACAAGCTCTCTCTTGGGTGATAGCTATGCCACATGTCAAGGGCCATGCTCTGAAAAACAAGGGCTAAGTCAACATTCCCCAAAGTTTGTTTAACCTAATTTTGAGATAGCTTATGAAAAGAGACTGCTTTACCGGAAATGATGTGTTCTCTCCTTTCTTGAATTTTGTTGGACATGAGCAACCAAAAAACATCAGTAAGGCAGCAGATGAAGTTTTGTTTTATTGTGGCAAGAGAAACCCACATATCATGATATCTACCCTATTAAAATTTTAGGTGCAGATTACACAGTGCACTTTTGTTCATTGTAAGCACAATGTGGTATGGCTAATTTCTAGAAACTTCTTGTCTCGCGTAACTGAAACTACATACTCATGAAATAGAAATCCCTCTTTTCCCTTCCCAAGGCACTGGCAGCCACCATTCTGCTTTATTTTTCTATGGGTTTGAACACTTTAGATTCTTCACATAAGTATTATAGAACCTAAGACCTATCCACTTCACTATTGAACACTTCTGAATGCTTAGAGCATCCATAAGTAATGATCGTATGTAAGAATGTTATTTATTGAGAGCAACTGAATTCCCACTGGATCTACCATTAATGTATGAGGTGGATTATGTGGCACAGTCATTATTATCAAACTTAATATAACACAAAAGACTATCTTTTAAGTTTTAAAATGAAATTTAAAATTTAAAATAAATTTGTAAATTATAGGCATCATATTGTGGAGGGAAGGAAAACAGCTTTCATAGTCAGGTAGACCTGAATTTGATTCGCAGCTTTGTTTTTTATAACTTTCACTAATCAACTCAGGTAATATATTGAATCTTTTTAAGCCACACTTTTCTCTCTGAAAAGAGTCATTTGCAATATCAGGGTTACAGAATCTTGGTGACAGTTAAAATTAATATCATGACTTGTAAGAAGTGGGTACTCAATAAATCAATAAACTGTAGCTGTTTTATGATTATCAATACAAAATGATAAAATATGACCTAGGTAAATTCCTCAAATAACTGTTTCTATTACTTCTTAGACTCTGCCTGAACTGGGTCCTTAGTAAATAACATAAAGTAATATAAAAACTCCACTCTCAGATTAAAATCATGTTTTAACATGCTTTATGAGCTCTTTTTATATTGATATTTTATAATATGCTTTCAAAATTATTGGTAAATCTACTCTTTGTCTGTACTTCAATTGGATAATGGAAAATGATTTATACCATTTTATTGAGTTTACAATGGTTAAAGTAAGCCACATTAATTATTGCTATGTCATCTTTGCAGGCTAGCAGGAACTGAGACAAAACATAAGCCAAACTAAATATAATTATCATTAAAATGGCTCAAACATAAAAAATAATCAGATGGTTTGTGAATTTTCTTATTCTTGTCAACAAAAGAAGGTCATGTTTATTTGCAAATATGCATTTTTATTGCTTTCCCCCCATTTTCTGACGGAGAAGGCAATCGCAAGCCACTCCAGTACTCTTGCCTGGAGAATCCCAGGGACAGCGGAGCCTGGTGGGCTGCCATTTATGGGGTCGTACAGAGTTGGACACATCTGAAGTGATTTAGCAGCAGCAGCAGCATTTTTTGAAATATGAAAGTCATTTTAGGTCCCTATCATATTTTTCAAATAACATTTTTGCTATTGAAAATACAACCTACACTGTCATAAATAATGTGTCTGAATTTTAAAATTAGGTGATGAGCCCCAGAAAAACCTTATAGGAGAGGCACCAGGTGCCTATCTCCCTAAAAAAGTAACCATTTTTTTGTTTCCAAATATATGCTATTTAATAACAGTAAGTTTTATGATCAGTTCATTCTCTTTAGATTGTGAATTCTTTCATCTAAGCTCAGTGAACTTGGGTTGAATTTAAGGAACAAATTTGCCTAAGAAAGAGATTTTTTACATAGGCATTTATCCAACTCCTGCTCAGGAGACCTTGGGAGAGCAGTAATAAATATTTATACTAACCCATAACTGTAAGAAGAGGATCTAAAAAATTAGAGGATAGATGCAAAGAGGAAATTCTAGAAAAAAAGAACAGAAGGAAACTGAAGTTTGTGTAGTGGTAATATAGGGGAGGTACTGTAATCATAAAAGATTTGGGGTAGAGGAGGTAAACGTAAATATTGACAAAGTCTTCACTTTGATGGACAAGGCATCTGCTCACATGGTAGGGACTGAGAAGTGCTGATGAAGGAAAGCTTCGATTATGTCCCTTGGATATCTGCTGGAACTCAGTTCTTCCAATTCCAATTAAACTCTGACAACTCCCTCATCAGATTTCTGTAAATGAAAGTCAAAGAGCTTCACAGGGCAGATTCCTGGAAACACAGGCTGATTCCTAAAAATGTAGACCTTTGTCTAGTTTGATCAGAGCTGGTGTTCAGTAAGTACACACACTTTGGTGCTAATACCTATAAATTTTTTAAATAGTTCCATATTGTTTGATAAAAGCTGAAGACAGGGTTACCTGCACATCCCTTTTGTATCCCTACTCCGCTTCATCTCCGAGTACTTCTGAATTCCTGAAATCAGACAGATGAAGGAGTGATTTCTGGTATAGCAGGACGTTTCAATATTCCTGCATTGTGGCTGGTGGAACTTTGGACATGTGGGGCCCTGTGCCAAAACAGTTATTATTTAATTCTGGACTTTTGAAAGAAAAAGGGATTCAACATTAATGAAAGTCAGAAATAAGCCCTAGGATATAACAATGAGACCAAAGGACCCAAAGCAGAATTTTGTCTATTTAGTAATTTGTCTGAGGTCGATTGAATGGGTGTGACAATGCCATTAAAATGAAGTTAATCTGGGAGCGAAAAACAGACTCATTTGAAAAGACCCTGATGCTGGGAAAGATTGAAGGAAGGAGGAGAATGGGATGACAGAGGATGAGATGGTTGGATGGCATCACCAACTCAATGGAGATGAGTTTGAGTAGACTCCAGGAGTTAGTAATGGACAAGGAGGCCTGGTGGGCTGTGGTCTATGGGGTCATGAAGAGTCAGACACGACTGAGCAACTTAAACTGAACTGAACTGAATCTGGGAGCATATCTCAATTCATGAGCTTAGATTACAGTAATCCTAAGGAGAAAAAGCATTTATAATCTTTTTTGTTTGTTTATTGTCATGGCCATTTACAAATACAACATGAGTCACTCATTTTTTTGTTTTTTTGTTTTTCTGGCATTGTATTTCCAGTCATTTAAAAAATTGGTGTTCCCCAACTCATCTCCTGTCACTACCTGAATTATAAAGGAAAATCCAGGCCTCTAGCCGTGTTTGAAGTTGACAAGCTCTTTCATGACAAAATACAAGCTACCTCTTCTTCCTGAAGTCCCTGTCACCTTTTGTTACAAAGGTGACACTTTCAAAGTTCAAGTCAAATGACATCTCTAATACATATTTTCTACATATGGGATGTTTTACCTAACATAGGTATACTACAAATATATGATAAATTATTTTAGGCAAACTCTTTTTTATAACTTTTACAAACTTTAAAAAGGAGGAGAGAAATCAATCTGCCTTTATAGTATTACTTGTCACATTCCATTCAAAGAATAGTATTCTGAAGTGTTTTAACAGAACATAATTATCTGAGTAAGAAATTAGAATGAACTACTGGTGGCTCAGTGGTAAAGAAACCGCCTGCAATGCAGGAGAAACATGTTCAATCCCAAAGTCGGGAAGATACCCTGGAGGAGGGCACAGCAACCCATTCCCGTATCGTTGCCTGGAGAATCCCATGGACTGAGGAGACTGACAGGCCTCAGTCCATAGTGTCACAAGAAGTGAGATACGACTGAACTGACTTAGTACATGCACATACACCATATTACACTAAATAGTGAGTGTTAAGTGATTTTTGAATGAAAACTCCTTTTTCTTCCTAGTTGTTTCTTTTTTGTATGTAATTATCTTTTTATATCTGTTTGTACTTCAAGGTAATGTTGATTGAATAAATTTGAAAGTTCTAATTCTGTGACCTGAATGAATCACTTCTCAAGTAAAATACAGGTACCTTTCTGGAAAATGCCATTAAGTTAATTATAGTGCATTTTCATAATTGATAGGCCCCATTTCCCTTATTATATAAAAAGTTAACTAATAGACATATAAGATAGAATTTTTCTACCATAAGATCTTTTTCCACTTAACCTCAGTATAATTTAGCACTAAAACTGTATATAGCATACATTTATTAAATAATAAAGGGGCATGTTTTAAAATATAATGAGGTTAATGTGGAGTGATAAAACTAGCAACCTTGTTTTAGGTATTTTTTCATATAGCAAATATTTTTGATCTTATATTTTTCATCTTATATCACAGACATATAATTTTATGAGGGTAAAATGTGATCTATTCTCTTGTTCAAATTACATCTAGCAATGACATTTATGCACAAAGTTGATAAAGTTTATAAAATAATGATATATAGTAAATTTAAATTCTAAGTGATGGGCGCATATTGGATTAGCAATATGACTTAGGGGATACTCACAATAACTCTGTGAGGCAGGTGCCATTAGTGTCCCCATTTTGGAGGTGAGAAAACTGAGGTACACAGATGAGAATTGATTTGCTTAAGATCATATGATAGTAATTGATTTATCTGGGATACAAAGCCAAGCAGTGTGGCTTCAGAGTCTGTCCAGCTACAGTTTTATATCAGATGTGAAAAGAGGAGGACCTCATCCATCAGAACAATGATTACAAAAGATGTTTCCAGATAGCAAGAAGAACTAGAACAGTGTTTTGAGGGATGGAAAAATTTGGATTGATAGAGACTGTAGGTATGTGGCATAGAAGGAAAAGAGAGGTATCCAAAAGTAAACGTATTACAAGAACATGGAAATAAAGTTGGGAAAATGCAACATACATTCCAAGGATCATCAGTAGGGCAGTTAGACTGGATGAAAGTTTTTATTTAGAACTCTTGAGAAATCTGTATGCAGGTCAGGAAGCAACAGTTAGAACTGGACATGGAACAGCAGACTGGTTCCAAATTGCCAACATCTGATGGATCATAGAAAAAGCAAGAGAGTTCCAGAAAAACATCTATTTCTGCTTTATTGACCATGCCAAAGCCTTTGACCATGTGGATCACAACAAACTGCGGAAAATTCTGAAAGAGATGGGAATACCAGACCACCTGACCTGCCTCTTGAGAAACCTATATGCAGGTCAAGAAGCAACAGTTAGAACTGGACATGGAACAACAGACTGGTTCCAAATAGGAAAAGGAATATGTTAAGGCTGTATATTATCACCCTGTTTATTTAACTTCTATGCAGAGTACATCATGAGGAAGCACAGGCTGGAGGAAGCACAGGCTGGAATCAGGATTGCTGGGAGAAATATCAATAGCCTCAGTATGCAGATGACACCACCCTTCTGGCAAAAAGTGAAGAAGAATTAAAGTGCCTCTTGATGAAGGTGAAAGAGGAGAGTGAAAAAATCGGCTTAAAGCTCCACATTCAGAAAACTAAGATCATGGCATCCAGTCCCATCACTTTATGGCAAATAGATGGGGAAACAGTGTCAGACTTTTTCTGGCCTCCAAAATCACTGCAGATGGTGATTGAAGCCATGAAATTAAAAGACACTTACTCCTTGGAAGGAAAGTTATGACCAATCTAGACAGCATATTGAAAAGCAGAGACATAACTTTGTCAACAAAGGTCTATCTAGTCAAGGCTATGGTTTTTCCAGTACTCATGTATGGATGTAACAGTTGGACTATAAAGAAAGCTGAGCTCTGAAGAATTGCTGCTTTTGAACTGTGGTGTTGGAGAAGACTCTTGAGAGTCCCTTGGACTGCAAGGAGATCCAACCAGTCCATCCTAAATGAGATCAGACCTGGGCGTTTATTGGAAGGACTGATATTGAGGCTGAAACCCCCATACTTTGGCCACTTCATTTGAAAAGACCCTGATGTTGGGAAATATTGAAGGCAGGAGAAGAAAGTGACGACAAAGGATGAGATGGTTACATGGCATAACCGACTCACTGGACATGAGTTTGGGTAAACTCTGAGAGTTGCTGATGGACAGGGAGGATTGGCATGCTACAGTTCATGGGGTTGCAAAGAGTCGGATATGACTGAGTGACTGAACTAACTTCTGGGAAAGATGAATGTGTTTGCTGGATATTGTTATTTGGCACTTCATATCATTACCTCTATTAAAATGAAATTCATTCTTAAACTCATTTTCTACATAAATGGACTTTGATATTGAATTTTTTTTAATATCGTAAATGTCAATCTTTATCATTCTTGTGATACTATCTTCTCACTGACCCCATTTAGTATATACTAAGATATCATCATGCCAGGAATTTACCCACTACTCAAAGACGACTGTTTTATATATATATATATATATATATATATATATATATATATATATATATATATATAAAATTTGCACACAATAATAAAAACTTCCAGGTACAGGTGGTACTACTGATAAAGAACTTGCCTGCCAACTCCGGTGGACACAAGAGACATAAGTTTGATCCCTAGGTCGGGAAGATCCCTTGGAGGAGGGCATGGCAATCCAGTCCAGTATTCTTGCCTGGAGAATCTCATGGAGAGAGGAGCCTGGTGAGCTATAGGGATGCAAAAGAGCTGGACATGACAAAAGCGACTTAGCATGCAAACTTTTCCTAGATAAGACTACAGAATAAAAAAGCAGCAGTTTATACCACTGTGCTCTTTTCAGGTAAACCGGTGATGATCGTTACAGAGTATATGGAAAATGGCTCTTTAGATACATTTTTAAAGGTAAGATTTTATATAAATGGCAACCATTGGAAGTGTTATTTATATACTGACTGTGATGTTGAAGGAGAAATCCAGTCACCTTAAAGCTAAATTTTAAATAGAAATATTTGGAGTCAGGATAATTGTACTCCAAAAATTAATGTTGGCTTGTAAATTGGCTTGAAACTTATACAAGTCCAAATTACATGTCTCTAGGGTTTTATTTAATGTATGTTAATGTGCCTCCCCAAAAAACCATAAAGGAGGGAAGGAAGGAAGGAGGATAGGAATGAAGGAAAGGAAAAAAAGAGAATCTTTTATAAGTATTTAACTTTCTCTAAAGTAAGTTAAACAGAGAAATACAAATATTATATGGTATTGCTTATATGTGGAATGTAAAAAATGGTACAAATGAGCTTGTTTACAAAACAGAAATAGTGTCACAGATGTAGAAAACAAACTTATGTTCACCAGTGGGGGGTAAGGGGGATAAATTTTCAGATTGAAATTGATGATATAGATGCTATTATATATAAAATAGATAACTAATGAATATCTACTGTATGGAACAGAAAACTCTACTCAATACTCTGTAATGGCCTATTGGGAAAAGAATCTAAAAAATAAACTGCTGCCTGTAAAAAAAACAAGTACATAAATTCTAGTATCTCAGCAAGTAACTGGCCCTGATTTCACATTTCAGTCTCTTTAATAAAAGTTTTGGATTGCTTTAAAAAAAAAAAAGGGTAGATATAGTAGATATATGTATATGTATAACTGGTTCACTTTACACCTGAAACTAATACAAGATTGTAAATCAATTACAATGAAAAAATTTTTAAAAAGAATATAAGTATTTAACTCTCTCAAAATACGTAATATCAGGCAGAACAGGGAAAATGTCTATAAAATCCATGAAAGTCATATACTAATGAAAGAGTTAAACAGACTTATAACTCCCCTGCAGGCCAGCCACTACTTGTACTTCTGTATTTGAAGAATCATTGTGTGATAATAGATGGTAGTCAATGTTGTTAGATCTTCTGGGTTTTAGGAAAAGAATTTACTATGCAAGTTTCCAAATATTAAAGGTTGGCTACTCATTTTATTAGTATAGTATGTACTGAACAATGTAACATGTTTGCAGGCCTGGTTAAACCTGTAGACTGGCAACTTTCAATTTCAAATGGCAACAGCTGTCATTGATTAGAAAAGTGAAGCAACAGTGGCATTAGTTACCATCATAAGAATATGACAGGGGTCCAGTGGTATGGCAAACTTCTCTTCCAGTCTCCAGCCTCTACCAGACTCTGCTGCCAAATTTCTTGTGCATATATTTAAGTTTATCAGCCCCTTAAGGTCACATCATTCCTTTTTTTTCAAAATAAGCATCAGTTGAGCCTTATTCGGTGTGTCTGCACCAAATCCAGTGCACGCAAGCCTCCCAGAAATACTAACATTCTCCTGGTTATTGCTTAGTCCCTCCCTCCCTCATCTGCTACCGCAGAATCTCACTTTTTTCCTCTAGCCATTTCTTTACTGCAATATGCCTATCCAAACAGCTTATTTTAAATCACTTCTAAAATGTGCAGTGTTAACCCAAGGCAGGCACTAAATTGGAGTGATGAAAACACTCTTCTAATGAATAAGAAAGGAATCACAATGCAGAAAAGAGTAGCAATACGTAAGATTTTGATCGAGGGTTTTCAAAGCCTTCATCTGCTTTCACCAAGTAGAGGACACTTTGTATACACTTGGTAACTGATACAGTTTTCAAGTTTACTGTCTATTGCTTAATTTTTTCCATTCTCCTTCAGATAGAAACTGCAATGTGAATTTGGTAGTAGTATGTATTAATTTAAGGATTGAAGGAAGATCCTTATATATCTTTCCCCAGTGATAGGTATTGCAGGACTAATATTTCTGTATAATCTTTACAGAAAAATGATGGGCAGTTCACTGTGATCCAGCTGGTTGGTATGCTGAGAGGCATTGCTGCAGGAATGAAATACCTTTCCGACATGGGCTACGTGCATAGAGACCTTGCTGCCAGAAACATCTTAATCAACAGTAACCTTGTGTGCAAAGTGTCTGACTTTGGGCTTTCCAGGGTACTGGAAGATGATCCTGAGGCAGCCTACACCACAAGGGTAAGATCTAACAGAATGCCTTCTGAAATACTACACTGGAGACATTGAATATTTAAAGATTTTAAAAGAAATGGCCAAAAGAAAAAGAAGTTCCTCCAATATAGGAAGAAAGAGGGAAGAAACAGAGAGGGTGGATAAAAAAGTCCAAATAATTTCCTTGTTAGATGTCAGAAAATTCAAATATTAAACTTAGATAAGCTAAGTATTCACGTAATGAGTCTTAACTGTTTATTTTTCTCTACAGTTACTTAAAAAGTTTCGGTTCAGAGTGGATACAACTGATAGAAATCATATAGAGTATTAAATGTAAAAGTTAAAGAATGTCCTGTATTAAAAGTAATAAATATATACATATATTAACATATAATATATGTATGCATGTAATATGTGCTCATATTACATATCTGAATATATTAATATGCTTTGTATGTGAATATATAAACATGTATAGCATTTCAGTCAGTCAGTCAGTCAGTTCAGTCACTCAGTCGTTTCTGATTCTTTGCGACTCCATGAATCGCAGCACACCAGGCCTCCCTGTCCATCACCAACTCCCAGAGTTCACCCAAACTCATGTCCATCGAGTCAGTGATGCCATCCAACCATCTCATCCTCTGTCGTCCCCTTCTCCTCCTGCCCGCAACCCCTCCCAGCATCAGGGTCTTTTCCAATGAGTCAACTCTTTGCATGAGGTGGCCAAAGTATTGGAGTTTCAGCTTCAGCATCAGTCCTTCTAGCATAAACCCTATACCATAGTTTTTTCATGTATGAAACAAATACAGACATGTCTAAAGCTGCCTTCTAAATATTCACATGGTAGGGAATAAAAGAGCTATTCCTTCAGAAAGTTTTGATTTACTGGAGGTATTTTAATGCCTAATTGCTTTTCTTTTATACTATGTAAACTGTTAAGCCCACTTCTATGGAAAATTGGTCACTAAATCATATTGTCAAAATGAGCATAAATCAACACCCTTTTCCAGCAAAGTAATTGCTTCCTGAATCATTGTAATAAAATTGACAGTTCTTTCTGTAGAAAACTATGGGTAATGATGGAGCAGAATTTCCTGGGCAGTCTATGTACTGTATTTCTTGAGTTTTAATACCTTATAATAAACTAAATTTGTTCTAAATCTTTTGAAAGTCATCCAAACATCCTCAGTGTTTAAACATCTTAGGAAAGCAGGAATTTATCATTATATCTTTTTCACTGTACAATGTGATTAACTTTTGTTTCAATACAGAATACTTTTAACATCACTTATGCTAAATGTTCACATTTTCTAATTTAATTCAATGTTTTTAAAATTACTTGTTTTAGTCTATTTTATATTGTAAGGCTATTTTTTTTCATTGTGTTGTGATTTATGGATCATTAAGGATTAAACTATGCTGAAGATCAAGAGTAACTTACCTAAGCAAACAAAACTTTCCGTTGGTCAGCCTAATAAATCAATAAACTAATTGGTGGGATTTCTTCTAGACCTAATTATTATTGTCATTATTTCTGTTAAGTGAAACCTCAAGTAGGGATTCTCCTGGGATTAGAGTTACACTTAATAAACTTGGCCTAAACAAGATTGAGTTTATAGAAAAATCTGTTCCCAGTATGGTTGGTTGGTGTTTTGCTGCTAAGTCACTTCAGTTGTTCCCAACTCTGTGCAACCCCATAGACAGCAGCCCACCAGGCTCCCCCGACCCTGGGATTCTCCAGGCAAGAACACTGGAGTGGGTTGCCATTTCCTTCTCCATGTTGGTGTCTTGGTTTTTAATAAATGTATAAAGTGAATTTGTCAAAGTCTGTGTAATGTGTCATGCTAGTGGAGAAGGAGGGGGAAGGAAGCCAAAGATGAGGCCCTCAAGATTTACTCCTCTGAAATGGGGTATGGTTACACTTTGTGGAAAACCCGTATACTGAAAGATGAGCCAGTGAGGGAACTTCAGATAATACTGATATACAATATGATGGTCAGAGGACCAGGAGAAAACTTCTAGGCTGAAGTTTAAAATAATCAACAAATTGCAATTTGAAGAGAAATCATAAGGGCTTCCTTATTAGCTCAGAAGGTAAATAATCTGGCTGCCATGCAGACCTGGGTTCAATCCCTGGATCAGGAAGATCCCTTGGAGAATGGCAACCCACTCTAGTATTCTTGCCTGGAGAATTCCATGGACAGAGGTGTCTGGTGGGCTGCTATACCACATGCAGTCACAACAAGTCAGACACGACTGAATTTATGTATACATATATTATATATATATATATATTAACACATATATTATTATGCATACATGTGTGTATGTATACATATATTATATAATAATACATATAATAAAATATATAATAGTAATATAGGCCATCCCAATGCCACATAGTCGGCCTACTGCTGTGATCTTGCCTATGAATATTTTATTTAAAAAGTATGTTTCAGGAGAGTCTTCTTAAAGTGGTATTATCATGTTTTTAAGGAGCAAATAATTCAAAATTAGCTTGAATAATTCAAAGTAACGTTAACTCACAGAAATTTCAGTCATTACATGAAATTGTTGTTTCTTCATATGTGTTGAAAGTTTGGTTCATAAAGAGCAATTTAAGTCCTATTTTCTTCTAGTAGGTAAATTAAATTTTTTTCATCATGCAAAACAGGAAAACATATTTTATTTTCTTCCAAAAAAATATTTAAAACCCACATTTTTCTCTCTCTCAGTCTCTATTTTAAGGTATATTTGCTTATAGATGAAATATTTGATTGCATGGATTTTCCTTCTTTTAAAACTTAAGAGAAAAGAGTTTACACTGAAAGGGGTGAGATATAAAATTGTCTATTTTGTAAACTAAGAGAAAACTTACCAAATGTCATGTAAAAACCCAAACTTGATAACCTTGTGAGTGTTCCCCCATAATCTAATTTTAATAATTTTTAATTGACTCTAATTTAGATACTTGCCTTTTACTTTTAAAACTAAGCAGTTTGATCAAATACACACAGGAGTATGACAATAAAAAATAGAAGTCTAAAAGAAATTGCACAGTGTCAAGGGAAAGTATATCTGAGGTTTTGTTTTTTTTAATATATCTGATTTTCATGCTTGTCTTACTAACTTTGAAACTTCTCAGGATTGCATTCAGCAATCAAGAATTTCTATTTTCAATCCTTATATTAAAGGAAAAAGTGATACCCTGGGAATTTGAGTCCTTTACTTTCTGTTAGCAAGTCATGAAAGTATACCTTATTGATTTGTCTTACTGCCTGCTTTCCCCACTTAAAGTTGCCATCCTGATACTGTAATTGAGATGTGGGTCCTGTATGTGTTCCAGCAGTCAGACAGAATTTAAACTAGAAGCCTTCTGGACAGCCAATTAGTAGTCAGTCTACAAGTGCTTATGGGCTTGAGATACGTGAAAGGAGACTGCATGCTGTCAAACAGATTCACTTAAAAATGCTACATCTCTTTCTACATCTTTTCAGTGAGGCAGAAGTATCCCTAGATACATTTGAAATATGTGGGAATTTTTTTTATTCTTTTTCGATTTTAGGGAGGCAAAATTCCAATCAGATGGACTGCCCCAGAAGCTATAGCTTTCCGAAAGTTTACTTCTGCGAGTGATGTCTGGAGCTATGGAATCGTGATGTGGGAGGTTGTATCTTATGGAGAAAGACCCTACTGGGAGATGACCAACCAAGATGTAAGTACAAAACTAGTCCCCTTAAAGTTTGAAATGAGATACAGTTCTCTGAGTCATGCGATTTTTATACACACACACACAAACGCACATACACATACAAATGTATATGTGTATATATACGTGTATTTCTGAAAATGACAGGTGCTTAAAAAAGTGAAATGCTCTTTGCTTAATCTCTGGTCTGTTTTGTTGTTATTAAGATCCTTTATACAAAACCTCAAAATAAGTTAGCACAAAGGAAAGCAAGTTATTGTTATAGAAAAGCTTAGTCCCTTGCCAGGACAGTTCTAGCTATACTATCATGATGTTTCACTCATTTCATGTCAGTATCATTTTCAAAAATGAAGAAAGAGCCATCAAAGAATGAATACTGACAGGCTAGTTTTTATGACATGCGCTTGATAAAAGGAGCTAATACTCCATATGAAAAGGATGAATGTTATTGATTTAACAGTGGATGCTCTTAGAGAATAAAAAGAAATAATCTATGTTTCTTTACATTTAAAAATATAGGAAGAGTTATATTGTCTGTTTAATTTTGAAAAAGAAAAAAAGAGCTGGTTTTTTCCCATATGGGGAAATAATTCAAGCTTAGAATCCTGGAATTAAAGACCCCAGAAAAGAATCTTCTATTCAGGTTCAGAATGATGCTTGACACATGACTCTCTGGTCTTTGCCTTTGTAATTTTCCATTGTTATTATTCAGTACAGCCCTTTCTATTTTGAATCACATTGAAATTTGATATTTTTATTCAAATAAACAATTATAAAAACTTAAATTATAAAAACTTAAATTATGTATTAAGTCTTTACTGTATCAAAAACAAAAACAATACTGTATGCCATATACTGTTTTAAATGATTTAACAACTAATAGCTCATTACTTCTTTGTAGAAAAAAACAGTATAGTGAACAAGCTTAGCTCAATAAATCACCATGATGATTTAAAACATTTCTTTTTTTCCCCAATTATTTCTTTTATCCATGCTTTCTAAAGTCTCCCTCTCCTACGCCTTTAGGGATTATTATACCGGTACTGTAGCTCTCCAGCTGCATTTTGGTGAATCAGCAGTACCATGCTAGTAATTAAGATTCACCTTCAGATAAAAAAAAATCCAAGTCCAGTCCAAATCAGAGTCAATCCTACATCCACTTCACAGTGCATTCTATAATGACAGGGTCAGCCTGACACCCGGTAGCGAGATTGGGAAGGAAGAAATGTCAGATTTTTGCCTTCCTCTCTGAGAGATCCTTGTATTCCAGCTGATGTCTGAGAATTCCCATACTTACTGCCTGTTCCCCACCTCACAGCCTCTTATGATGCCTCACACATGTCTGCTTCACCAGAGGACAGCACATTCTTGTTGGTTGTTCTACCAGTGTCCCCTCTTTTAGATACTATTGCAGGCTGTCCTGGGCTTCCATGGTAGTTCAGCTGGTAAAGAATCCGCCTGAATGCAGGAGAACGTGGTTCAATTCCTGGGTCAGGAATATCTGCTGGAGAAGGGATAGATAGACTACCCATTCCAGTATTCTTGGGCTTCCCTATTGGCTCAGCTGGTAAACAATCCCTCTTCAGTGCTGTCCTAGCCACCCTGCCTCCTTCAGATTCCCTAGATGAGAAGCCAAGGTTGCCCTTTGGCATTCCCAAGAAATATTTAACAGCATTATTCTTGGATAGCAATAGGAAATTAAGCTGATTGATTCCTGCCTCTCACAAGCATACTGCCAGGCCATGATTCTTCCTTTCTTTTTATCACCTACAGCTGCTACAACTAGTTTTCTTTGTGCCCTGTTTGCTTGACTTAGTCAAGCAAAGAAGGGATGCTAACTTTTATGTTTCCCTAAATTTGAGAGAAAATATCATCTACTGTCATCAACTTTATGATTTTAGGGCCAGGACTGTGGCCAAAGTGATGAAATCATTGCACGTCTAGCTATCCATCAGAGGGATATTATCCATTTCCCAGTTAATACACTGGAGAGATTAAATGACTTTCTTTAGGCCACAAAAATATGACAAGTTATGCCAGAAATTTCAGCTTGGCTCTCCAAAATTTTATACCTAACCTCTACACTGTTTCCAATTGAATCAGTCTTCTAATTGAATATAAAATATTCAATTCAGTATGTAATAATTACTATGGATTAATCTAGTCTAGACAGAGACCAGACCTATTTTGCTATTTGCTACACTCTCCAGATAAATGCCTAATGCTAACTTGAAACATATGGTTTGGCTTCGGACTTCTCTCAAGGCTCATTTCAATGCCACTGTTTCCTTTAGTCTTTATGAAAGTATTTCATTCTGTCATGCCAGTAAGGCTGCTCCCTTCTCTCGAGGAAAACGTTTATCCCTATTTGGTGTTATAACTCCTTCTCACTCTTGAGATATATTTAATTCTGATTTGTCGCTCGAAGTTATTTTTAGTCCTTTCCAAACATGTCAACATTCAGAAAATTAAGATCATGGCATCCGGCCCCATCACTTCATGGCAAATATATGGGGAAACAGTGGAAACAGTGTCAGACTTTATTTTTCTGGGCTCCAAAATCACTGCAGATGATGACTGCAGCCATGAAATTAAAAGACGCTTACTCCTTGGAAGGAAAGTTATGACCAACCTAGACAGCATATTAAAAAGCAGAGACATTACTTTGACAACAAAGGTCCATCTAGTCAAGGCTATGGTTTTCCAGTGGTCATGTATGGATGTGAGAGTTGGCCTATAAAGAAAGCTGAGCAGCAAAGAACTGATGCATTTGAACTGTGGTGTTGGAGAAGACTCTTGAGAGTCCCTTGGACTGCAAGGAGATCCAACCAGTCCATCCTAAAGGAGATCAGTCCTGATGTTTAGGCTGAAACCCCCATACTTTGGCCACCTGATGAAAAGAGCTGACTCATTTGAAAACACCTTGATGCTGGGAAGGATTGAGGGCAGGAGGAGAATGGGATGACAGAGGATGAGGTAGTTGGATGGCATCACTGACTCGATGGACATGGGTTTGGGTGGACTCCATGAGTTGGTGATGGACAGGGAGGCCTGGCGTGCTGCAGTTCATGGGGTCACAAAGAGTTGGACACAACTGAGCAACTGAACTGAACTGAACTGAACTGAAATATGTGTATAATATATGTAGCATTATTATCCACATTATTGACCATTCTGCCTGACATAACTTTATCTGTCACAAATATGATAAATCAAAGTAGAATATAATGTTAAGTGAAAGCTCATATGTGTTTCTGCTAATCTGGACTGGGCTTGCTCATGCTTATGTGGACTGGTTGATATATACTGGTACACCTTGGCTCTGTTTCACATGCCCCTCATCTTCTATCAGAGACCAGCAGGCTAGCCTAGATATGAGCTCATTTGCCCTGTGACTGAAGGGTGAGAATAAACCCAATTGCACTTCAGCCTGCACATTCCATTGTCCAATCCCATAACCAGAGGATCAGTCCAGTTCCCATAATCAGCTTATTGTGAATGGACAAACTAAATTTACATGGAAAAGGAGATAGAAACAAAGAGGTGTGAAGGATTGGGAATGAATATTTTTCCTGTTTTCAGCCATTAGAGAGTCTTGATAGTTTTTCAGGTAACTTTAAAACTATTTCAAAGATACAAGGAAGTGCTAATGTAATATTTCCAGAACACAATAAAAATAAAAGCTAATATTTTGGCTTTGGTTGGGTTTTCTAAGAACCTACAGAAAATTACTATACAATTAAAGATCTTTCTAAAATGTCTGCCTTTAATAGAATGTCCTACACATGTTTTGCATTTTCTCAGCAAGCTAAATATTACGTTTGGTATGCCTCAATTTCTTATCAAAATTTATATCCAGGAAACATGACAGATCTACTGTATTTGAAAATCATGATCACTGAATATTTCTTTTGAAAAATGTTTCTCAGAAAGCAAAATAAAAGTACTTATTTGTCAGTTTTAAATGATCTTTTCTATCATCTCTGCATTCTAGACATTGTCTGATCCTAAAAGGGCTTTGCTACCATGAAAATGTTACATTACCAAGACATGCAGAATAATATAACTCTCTCAGAGGAGCCCTTCTGCTGTGTCAGGGAGACAGAATGCTGCAGCAGGTTTCTTTTGATTTAGGATTGCCTCCATCATCACAGAGAAAAGCCATGACAACATATAATAAAAATCAACTAAGATGATGAATATGATTTTAGGTAAATATCAGACCATGAACTCTGATTCAAGTTTGGGAAGCTAAGATTATATCCTGTTGTCAGTAGAAGCTTCCTTATTTACAACAAACATTTTAAATGTCAACATTCTTCAGAACCTAAAAGAAACAAAATAAGAGGACATGTGTTGCATTTTTATATTTAGTGACAATCTCCTTTACTCATTGGGAAAGACCCTGATACTGGGAGAGATTGAAGGCAAGAGGAGAAGGGAGCAAAAGAGGATGAGATGGTTGGATGGCCACATCAACTCAATGGACATGAGTCTGAGCAAACTCAGGGGGTTAATGAAGGACAGGGAATCCTGGAGCACTGCAGTCCATGGGGTTGCAAAGAGTTGGACATGAATTAGCGACTGAAAAACAAAATGAATACATAGTGTATACTAAGCGCATAATTTATAAAGTGTTCTAAAAACTTATTTAAGCAATACATTTTTTAAATTTTTTGAGCATTCAAGTTTTCTTTTAATTTTTATTTTTTTTATTTTTTTATTTAAATTTTATTTTTACTTTATTTTATTTTATAATACTGTATTGGTTTTGGCATACATTGACATGAATCCGCCACGGGTATACATGAGCTCCCAAACATGAACCCCCCTCCCACCTCCCATCCCACATCATCCCTCTGGATCATCCCCGTGCACCATTGGAGGCTAATTGCCTTAAAATATTGTGGTGTTTTTTGCCATACATCAACATGAATCAGCCATGGGTGTGGGTACACGTTTGTCCCACCATCCTGAACCCCTCTCCCACCTCCCTCCCCACCCCAAACTCTGGATTGTCCCAGGGCACCAGCTTTGAGTGCCCTGCTTCATGCATCAAACTTTCACTGGTCATCTATTTTACATATGGTAATATACATATTCCAATGCTATTCTCTCATTCAGATTTCTAATGCCATTTCTGTTAGCCTAAATCATACCTTTAAGGTGGCAAATATCTTTGACTCCAAAAGGATGTGCACTCACCTTGTACTAGATGTGCCTGCCTTTCTCTTTCAATTTTTTTGTTTGTTTATTTCAGTTCCTGATGGGATAGAATGGTGTGTGTATATGTACACAGCATTGCTGAAGTTTTTAATGGCGAAACAAAAAAGAACAGTTTATGGTAACATACAGCATACTGTAATTAACTGAAGTATTAGGAGTTTAGTTCTCACCCAAATACTCCAAATTACCAAGAGTTAACAAATTACCAATGATTTGAGCAAATTATTCTTGGTCTCAATGAGTCTACTGGACAAATGATTATTGGTCTAAGGATAATGCTACCATTGGATGCAAGTAGTTAGTTAGGGACTGGTAGGTAACTTCATGGAAATTCTTACCCTTTGGGAAAAAGTGAGACATAAACAAATATCAGTCTAAAATTTCTATACCTTGCTTCTTAAAAACAACTAAAACAAAAATCTTAAATTGAAAGAATAGAATAATCTTTGATTTGATAACTCTTGGTCAGCTTCAGTGATTATAAAGGAAATGGACTTGAGCAGATTTCTAAGATCTTTCTAATCTCTGGAATTCTCTAAAATTGATGTATGAAGAAAAAGGCATACTTGATACTTTTTAAATAGCTATTGGAAACAGGGAACAAATACTAGGGAAAAAATTAGTCTATATGAAACTATTTCTATGGCATTTGAGATAATTTCCAGGAATGTATTATTAAACTCCAGTCACTTTGGAGGAGCTTCGTATCTATCAAGGACTCATCTGTGAAGGTTCAAGTAAATACCAAGCAACATAAGCATTCACAGTCTATGTAGAACCTAATTCTTCAGAGCTCATGCTGATGCTTGAAGTTTCCCTACCAATTTCCTACCACTCTTATCCAGCCTAAACTTTCACATCTCCTGTGATGAAGAATGCACTATCTTTCAAAATAGCTCATTTTAATTCTAGATATTAATTTTTTTCTTATGGTGGAAGAAGTCTGACTTTTCCCAACCCAGGGATTGAACTTGGGTCTCCCACATTGTAGCAGACGCTTTACCGTCTGAGCCACCAGGGAAGTCCCAGTAATATCCATACCTGTCCCAAATTATTTTCTGGGGAGGTAATAATTTTGCATTTCAGTAGAATGACTCAGTGCTTAGATAGAAAGATCTACATATTGCATGCCAGAGAGACTTAGATGTGAGTCTTCCCACAGCCACTTGTTACTTGTGTGAATGTGTGCAGTGGTTAACCTTCTGGAATGTCACGTTTCACTTATAAAATGTGTATTAATTCTTATTTTGCAGATATGTGTTAAAAATGAGTGCAGATAATATACATATATTTTATGTCTTAGTACCTATGATATCCCTAGTTCAGTGGACATAAACTTGGGCAAACTCCAGGAGTTGGTAAGGGACAGAGAAGCCTGGTGTGCTGCAGTCCATGGGATTACAAAGAGTCAGAGACGACTTGACGACTGAACAACAACAGTCTATGATGTAATGCCTGGACTAGTTTAGATCCTCCAAGAAGCCTATGTCAAGAGGGAATTCCATATACATTGTATTATTAAAGGGAATGCTTGTGAGGAAAAAGAGGAAGGGATGAGAGGAAGCTGGGAGAGATGTCAGACTGTGATGCAAATCTGGTTCCAGATAGAGATAAGATGAAGGATGGTGCAGGCCAGCATCTGAGACCAAAGTGTACTTCTAAGAGAGGTTGCTAAAGCTGCCAAGGAGTCCCCAAGCCAACATCGGCTGTTGTAGGAGTCTCATAGGAATGTGTCTATCTTATCAGTACCATGTTCAGTAATTGACTGGGAGTAATCTATGCAAGGGCTTTCCTGATAGCTCAGTTGGTAAAAAAAGAAAAAAAAATCCACCTGCAATGCAGGAGATGCTGGTTTGAATCCTGGGTCAGGAAGATCCGTTGGAGAAGGGATACACTCCCCATTCCAGTATTCTTGGGCTTCCCTTGTGGCTCATCTGGTAAAGAATCTGCCTGTAATGCAGGAGACCTGGGTTCAATCCCTGGGTTCGGAAGAGCCCCTGGAGAAGGGAAAGCCACTCCAGTATTCTGGCCTAGAGACTTCCGTGGACTATATAATCCAAGGGATCACAAAGAGTCAAAGGTGACTGAGCAACTTTCACTTTCAATCTATACAAACCATGGCCTTGGTATAAACATGATGATGAATTTTAGAGGTGTTAGGGTTAAGATCTATAGGTCAGTTACCATGCCTGCAGATGAAGATATGTGAGACAGATTTCTGTGGTTGCCATGCTCCACTTTTTTTGCAACACAAAGCAACTTTTCCACACAAGTTCCAGAAGCATCTGTTCCATGATTCTGTATGCTTTTCATTATGAAGGAAAATACAGAAAAAGCCAATTATGAACCAAACTGTAGCCCCTCAGCTGATCTCAGGACCTCATATAGTTCTTAACCTCTCCCTCCTCCAGCATCCATTCTGACTTCCCATCACCAACAACCTGGCAAATCATGGTGGTTTAACTGGTAGGCTGAATCAATCTTTCATTCTTGGAGGTAAGCATTTTCTGTTCACAGTTGTTATAAAGAAGTAACAAGAGAGCCCCTTAGAGTTTTACCTCGGGTCCACACAAATTTCTCCTTGCCCCAACTGTGTGAAAGCAGTTCAAATACTTCCTGCTCTTCAGTATCAGTAACCTTGGCCATCATGGTGAAAGACACCTCTTCTCTTGTGCTTATACCCGGTCACAGGTAGTGCAGAGTGCCCTGGGTCACATCTATAACCTGTTGTCACCTGACAAGAGTCACTGGGAATAAAGAACAATGTAGAAATTTCTGATTCAGTACATAAAACTGCATCCCGAAGAGTGACACCTAATCCTATCAAAATGTTGCCTCCATGTTTGTGCTTCAGTGGTGCCTTTAAAAGTCTTCCAGCATTCTGTGAGGTTTGTTGCTTCTGGATAATGAACTGTGTATAGTGGTTACTGGAACCAGCACATAACAGAGAATTTTCAGAACATTTCCACCTGAATGAGATTGTGTTGGTAGCTTGCAGCTGACATAGAGGGAGTGTTTATATCAGATAAGTACAAAAATATTTGATTCATTATATTCTTTGCAGGCAAAGATGGAGAAGCTCTATACAGTCAGTAAAAACAAGACCTGCAGCTTATTGTGGCTCAGATCATGAGCTCCTTATGCAAAATTCAGACTTAAATTTTAAAAAGTAGGTGAAACCACTAGGCCATTCGGGAGTTTGGCGTGTTAGTCGCTCAATTATGTCCGACTCTTTGTGATCCCACAGACTGTAGCCTGCCAGGCTCTTCAGTCCAGGCTCTTGCCTGGAATCCCCAGGCAAGAATACTGGAGTGGGTTGCCATTCCCTTCTCCAGAGGATCTTCCCGACCCAGGTACTGAACCTGGTCTGCATTGCAGGCAGATTCTTTATTATCTGAGCAACAGTGAAGTTCCAGTCCCAGTTGAGTTCAGTTGCTCAGTCGTGTCTGACTCTTTGTGACCCTATGAATTGCAGCACACCAGGCCTCCCTGTCCATCACCATCTCCCGGAGTTCACTCAAACTCAAGTCCATCGAGTCAGTGATGCCATCCAGCCATCTCATCCTCTGTCGTCCCCTTCTCCTCCTGCCCCGAATCCCTCCCAGCATCAGAGTCTTTTCCAAAGAGTCAGCTCTTTGCATGAGGTGGCCAAAGTACTGGAGTTTCAGCTTTAGCATCATTCCTTCCAAAGAACACCCAGGTATGACCTAAATCAAATCCCTTACAATTAAACAGTGGAAGTGACAAGTAGATTCAAAGGATTAGATCTGATAGACAGAGTGCCTGAAGAACTATGGTTGGAAGTTCATAACATTGTACAGGAGGCGGTGATCAAACCATTCCCAAGAAAAAGAAATGCAAAACGGCAAAGTGGTTATCTGATGAGGCTTAAAATAGCTCAAGAAAAGAAGTGAAAGGCAAAGGAGAAAGGGAAAGATATAACTAACTGAATGCAAAGTTCCAGAGAATAGCACAGAGATATAAGAAAGCCTTCTTAAATGAACAATACAAAGAAACAGGAAGACAATAGAATAAAAAAGACTAGAGGTCTCTTCAAGAAAATGGGAGATACCGAGGGAACATTTCATGGAAAGATGGGCTCAATAAAGGACAGAAATGGTATGGACCTGACAGAAGTAGAAGAGATTAAGAAAAGGTGGGAAGAATACATAGAAGAACTATACAAAAATAGTCTTAATGATCCAGTTAACCACGATTGTGTGGTCACTCACCTAGAGCCACACATCCTGGAGTATGAAGTCAAGTGGACCTTAGGAAGCATTACTATGAACAAAGCTAGTCGAGGTGATGGAATTCCAGGTGAGCTATTTCAAATCCTAAAAGATGATGCTGTTAAATTGTTGCACTCAATATGCTAGAAAATTTGGAAAACTCAGCAGTGGTTACAGGACTGGAAAAGGTCAGTTTTCGTTTCAATCCAAAAGAAGGGCACTGCCAAAGAATATTCAAACTACTGGACAGTTGCACACATTTTGCATGCTAGTAAGGTTAGGCTCAAAATTCTTCAATACAGACTTCAACAGTACATGAACCAAAAACTACCAGATGTTTAAACTAGATTTAGAAAGGGCAGAGGAACCAGAGATCAAATTGCCAACATCCATTGTATATAGAAAAAGCAAGGAAACTTAAAAAAAAAAAAAAACCCTTCTGCTTCATTGACTATGTGAAAGCCTTTGTTGTGGATCACAACAAACTGTGGAAAATTCTTAAAGAGTTGAAGTATCAGACCACCTTTCCTGTCTCCTGAGAAGCCTGCGTTCAGGACAAGAAATGACAATTAGAACTGGACTTGGAAAAACTGACTGGTTCAAAATTGGGAAAGGAGTATTTCAAGGTTGTATATTGTCACCCTGCGTATTTAACTTCTATGCAGAGACATCATGTGAAATGCCAGGCTGAACAAAGTGAAGTGAAGAGTGAAGATTACCGGGAGAAATACCAACAATCTCAGATATGTAGATGATACCACTCTAATGGCAAAAGTGAAGAGGAACCAAAGAGCCTCTGGATGAAGGTGAAAGAGGAGAGTGTAAAAGCTGGCTTAAAACTCAACATTCAAAAATCTAAGATCATGTCATCTGGTACCATCACTTCATCACAAACAGAAGGGGAAAAAGTGAAAACAGTGGCAGATTTTATTTTCTTAGGCTTCAAAATCATTACAGACTGACTGCAGCCATGAAATTTTTTTTTAAAAGAGCTTGCTCCTTTCAGAAAAGCAATGACAAACTTAGTGTATTACAAAGCAGAGACATTATTTTGTCAACAAAGGTGCTTATTGTCAAGCCTATGGTTTCTCCAGTAGTCATGTATGGATATGAAAGTTGGACCATGAAGAAGACTGAACGCTGAAGAGTTAATGTTTTCAAATTGTGATACTGGTAAAGAGTCCCTTGGACAGCAAGAAGATCAAACCAGTCGCTGCTGAAGGAAATCAACCGTGAATATTCATTGGAAGGACTGATGCTGAACCTGAAGCTCCAGTACTTTGGCCACCTGATGTGAAGAGCCGACTCATTGGAAAAGACCCAGATTCTGGGAAAGATTGAAGGCAAAAAGAGAAGGTGACAGAGGATGAGATGGTTAGATAGCATTACTGACTCAATGGACATGAATTTGAGATAATGAAGGACAGGGAAGCCTGGCATGCTGCAGTTCATGGTGTTGCAAAGAGTCAGATACGACTTAGCAACTGAACGACAACAACAAAGCATTGTTATAAATTCCCCTCAAGAAGAGAAAGTTGTTAAATATTTACCAGCATATCCTTGTATGTGTGAAGCCCACAGATCCTTTATTATGATGTGGATATTCTCGTTACGTGATGTGTTAGGTGTGAGTTCATGTTTGTGGATCAGGCATTCCAACCTGTAAATACTAGTTAGAGCTCTGTGGGTAGCGAAACAAACCATACCCAGAAAGGGTATATGTACGTGAAAGATGAACCCCTGATACTGCATGATGGAAAGGACCCAACAGAGTCACCACCAGGTAATTACTGCCTTATCATAATAGTGCTCAGTGTTGGGATTTATGTATTGGAAGGGGAGGCAGAATTCTTTAAATTGTGTTCAGACTATTGATTTACATGTCAGTGCCAAGAAAATGCATAGCATATGACAATATTTAGGATATAGAAGTCTGAAATGGTGCCAGGTTGTCTGTAAAAATTCTGGCTGTCTTTTTTTTTTTATTTTTTATCTTTTCATTTGTTCATCTCAACCATGTATATTAAGAAATATAATCATAATAACAAAGTCAATTCATTAGATTATGATTCATTGGCCATACATTGTAAATTTTAATTCTGCTACATAGACATTATTAGAGAATAACCATTGTCCTTATAAACAATGTGGAGTCTTATAATAAGCAAATTAATAACTGAACTTTCATAAATATAGAAGTGCAAATGGCGCTTTTAATTTTTACTATTCATTTATTTGATCACTAGTGATAATTTCTCAGGATTGATTTAGCACTTTTTTTCATTTGTAAATTTTTGATTAGTACCTATTTCTTATTTGTTGTTTTATTATTTTACTTCTCAATACTGAGTAAAATTTTAAAACACTAGATATGTTAACTGTATGTTATAATTTTTTTTAATATTTTTTACTATGATGTGCCTTTTAACTTTTTGTATTGTTTTTGAGTCAACTAAAGCAGTAGATGACTCTCAGAGTCCTTGAGTTCTTTTTATTTCTTTGCCTGAACTTAGCTATTGGTGCTTCTCAGGAACCTTAATTTTGTGTCCTTCCCAGGGAGCTTTAAACTACACCCGACTTCAAGCTGTGACCAAGTGCTGATGACCCTCACATTCATATTATCAGCCTAAATATCTCCTGTACTCTAGCCAGATTCCTGCAAATTGCCATCTACAGTTGCCTAAACTTTAAATAAAACAAGCTCCAAATTATACCTGTCAACATTTCCCACCCCCATAAATGTTCTTTCCTAAAATTAACAGCAAAAATCAACCAGCATGAAAGGCTTGAACTTGTTTTCTCTCAAAAATTTTCTCTACTAGCCCCTCTACCCGTGTGTTATAAATGTCTCTGAAATCTGCCATTTTATCTTCCTCCATCTGCCCCTGCTTTTGTTCAGATGCTGTTTCCTTTATAATTAGAAGATTGATTTCTCTCCAACCTTTCAAAATTGTCTTTATAAACTCTATATTCTAATCCTATTTTTTCTAATTATCAGGTCAAATCTAAAGTGTTTATTGAAACAAATACTTAACAATCGTTAAGAAAATATTCAAATAGGATTTGAGAAAAATGCTCATCATTATTGGTTTTTTATATAAATATTGGTTTAAATATTAGAATTTAAATAATTGAATAACATATATATTATTGTTTGATAACATAAACAATTTTCTTCTGGAGTTAGATATTTTGATGGCAGCAGCAACATTAAGAATGTTTTTGTTAAAAAAAAAAAACACCTCACAATTAGACTGATACTCATATATGTGGTTGCATTTAAAATCAATGATGTTTGTAATGCTGACACTACTAAACAGTCATTCCAAATTCCCGACTGAAAACAGTAGATGATAATAAACAGCCAGACCTTAATATTATTAAATGATACATGAGACAGTTATACTAATTTAGCCTTTGACTTATCCATCATTTGCCATCCCAAAGTCTGTTTAGAAGTAAAAATGTGCTTCTATTATTTTAAAAAATGTGGTTCTACACATAATTTTTCATTAAAAAGACATTAAATTTTCAGAGAAATCACTAAAAAAGTTAATCTCTATTTGATTCCAGAATGTGAGGATAAATAAAGCATGAACTATTTACTTTTATGTCAATTAATTTTATAAATCACTCTTTATCAAGATTTTAGGTAAAAATGATTACCATTTATTTTCTTTATCATAAGTGAGGAAAGCCTATCTTATGTTGTATGATAGCCCATTATTTCTTTTCATTGTATTTTGCAGTGAAAAGAGTAATGGAGGGTGTTAGAGGCAGCGATGCTGGTTATTACTGCAAGAGTAAGAGTAAGGATGCAAGCTGAGCAGTGGGAAATTTCTCAAACTCTTCTGTATTTAATCTGTGGCATTGGGATACCCGTTCTCTTTCACTTTATGCAGGTGATTAAAGCCGTAGAGGAAGGCTACCGTCTGCCAAGCCCCATGGACTGCCCTGCTGCTCTTTACCAATTAATGCTGGATTGCTGGCAGAAAGATCGAAATAGCAGGCCCAAGTTCGAAGAAATTGTCAACATGTTGGACAAGCTGATCCGTAACCCAAGTAGCTTGAAGACACTGGTTAATGCATCAAGCAGGTACAAGGCCAGACTGGGGAGATTTTTCTGAATATTGCAAATTCAGATTAAAGCCACAGATATCAATTTAATGAAATTATTTTTGTACACATACTAGCCTATGAACCTATATTACACTAATTTATTTGAATATGGTTTTTGCATAATGTTTTTTACATGAATGAAATATAAACAATTAAATTATATTTAAAAACACCTATACCTAATCTAATAGTGTAATCTACCAGTTTCAGATACATGTTAACTGTAGTCAAATTCAGGTAATATTTTTTAAAAATCCCCAAATATATGTACTCTCCAGTGCTTTGAACCCCACATAGCTTTGGATGGGGAAATAATATTATAAGATCACAAGAAAAAGCCAGTTAATCACTGATAAAATTTTAAATCAGAAATATATAACAATTACTCTTAATTTCCTTAGCTAGATTTCTCAACCTGTCATATTCTATAAACATCAACTTCTTAAGAGACTCTTTCCCCTTATACAGTTGAGTATAGATATTTGAATAATCATTTATTGTGTAGTTTGAACAAGACTTGAAACTAATAAATGAGTAATCTTGTGAAAAAAACTTGTGTGAGCAAATGAGCATTTTTTAAATTTTTCTGAATGCATGTAAATGCATTTAAACAATGTTACCTTATATATAGAATTCTTAACTTGTTTACTTGAAAAATTACAAATTGTCCTCTCAAAAAGTACATCATTTTGATTACATACTAAGAAATATACCAGATTATTATTTTCATTATATATAAGGCAGTTATTGTTCTCTACAAGAAAAGGTATCCTGCTGGTAGCTGAATTGACTGCCCATAGTATGAGCCAAATGAGAAACAATTTATTGATAAAGTTACATAAGCTCTGTGACTCTGGTATAAACATTTGTTTACTAGACAAAGAGTCATTTTTAAATACAAATGAGGAATGAATCTTCAAACTCTGTTCAGGCATCATTAGCTTTCTGTGATAGCAAATGGAGAATGCATCTTAGAGATCACTCCTTATGTTATTCCCAAAATAACTGCTTTTAATTTGTTTTTTGTCATCTAAAATATTGTGTTTCTCTCTAGTTGTTTGAATTATGTTATCACAAATTGATGTAAGGAAAAGGAAATCATAAAGAGAAATTTTAAGTTCTAAATTGTATTAATTTCAACATCATCATTACAGGTTGAGAGCAGTTGAAAAATTTCCCACAAAATTTCATACTACTTTATATATGTATTACATAGAATTCAACTTGCTAGATTTCATTTTAACAGATTTAGCTTAAGACTCTATGGCCAACCCTCTGTATGGGTGGATGCAGAGGGCTGACTCTACTACCTCATTTTATAAGAAACTTGAGCATCCATGGATTTGGGTATTAACTGGGTGGAGGGCTGGTCCTGCAATCAATCAGCTGCAGATAATAGGGGGAGGGCTGTATCATTCTCTACCTGATTTTTTTAAAATTTAAATTTATTTATTTTAATTGGAGGCTAATTATTTTACAATATTGTATTGGTTTTGCCATACATCAACATGAATCTGCCACGGCTGTACACGTGTTCCCAATCCTGAACCCCCTTCCCACCTCCCTCCCCAACCATCCCTCTGGGTCATCCCAATGCACCAGCCCCAAGCATCCTGTATCCTGCATCAAACCTAGACTGGCGATTCATTTCTTATATGATACTATACATGTTTCAATGCCATTCTCCCAAATCATCCCACCCTCTCCCTCTCCCACAGAGTCCAAAAGACTGTTCTATACATCTGTGTCTCTTTTGCTGTCTCGCATACAGGGTTATCGTTACCATCTTTCTAAATTCTGTATATATGTGTTAGTATACTGTATTGGTATTTTTCTTTCTGCCTTACTTCATTCTGTATAATCACCTCCAGTTTCATCCACCTCATTAGAACTGATTTTTTATTCATTCATCTACAAGTCTTGGTTCTCGAAGATGTTAGTTCCTGATTCACTGTCTCTTTCTCTCTGTTCCCACACATGTCACAAAATTAGATGAATTGAGTAACCATGTAGATGATATTCAGATATTTCTCAATACCTTGAAATTTTTTCCTTCAATGATTTTGGTCTCTAACCTACTTTGGACTCTTTTTCATAGTCATATTCTAGACTTTGCTATTACCCCAAATTGCATCTCTTCTATTATCACAATTTCAAGATCCTGTTCTCCAAATTCAACAAATCTTTGACTCTACTATTTATTGACTACAAATTACTACAATGTGTCTATTTATTCATCCAATAAATATTCATGTGTGTATTCTCTCTCAGGCTGTGGGCTAGGAGCTGAGTATGCAGAAATGAGCAACAAACTCTTGCAGGAGAGAGAGAGATGAAATAAAATAAAAAGTTAAAAAAAAAACTTTAGTTTTAGAGTGGAGAGTGAGAGTAAAATTTAGCAGAATAACTATAAGCTAATGTGCTTGTGCAGATAAAACATGATGATGTCTTGAAGTAATTTGGTGGCAGAGAGAAGTGGTCAGATTTGCAATATATTGAAAGTAGAATAGATAAGAAACACAATTATAGATTGTGAAGGGACTAAAGACAAGGAAGGAGCAGTTGTATCATAGATGATAAGAAGGAGGGCTTCAGGAAGAACTGGATGTGTAGAAGATGAGTAGTGTGGTGTTGGACATGTTGTGATTAGAATCCCAAGATCGATGGAGTCATGAAGTAGACATGTGAATATATGAGTGACTTAGGCAGGAGATAAAAATCAGAGAAAAATAGATGCTGTTTGAAGCATGCAAGTGGGTAAAACTCCCCAAAGTTAAGTTATAGCCTGAGTAGATAAGATGTAGGCCCATGTCCTGGCTCCCTCCAAATTTTAAAGTCAAACAGAAGAACAAGCAAAGGAGATTGAAGAGAAGCATGCCATGTTATAGAAGCCACAAAAGAAAGAATAGTGATTAAAAAAAGGTTGAGATAAGGTAAGATTACAAGGGGAAGATGGTAGTAGTGGTGATTGTTGAATGTTTCTGAGAGGTTAGTCATCTGACCTACTGGAAAATCTTCACACATTTTGACATAATTGAGATCATTATTCACCTTAACCAGAGAAATTTTTATATAATTTCTGGTTTGGAAGAAACTACACCAAAGTAGGTTGAAGTATAAATGGGATGTGAGAAAGTACAGAGAACATGGGTGGAAAGAAAGGTATTTGTCCTGTACTAATGGCTGAAATGTACTGAAGTAAAGTCCCACTGATGGACATTTAAATTGCTTTTGATGTTTCTTTAGCAAAAATGTGTGCCTGTATTTTTTACTAGTTTCCTGATTATTTCCTTAGGATACATTTCTAGAAATCATCATAATCATTTCATATATCATTGGTCAAGGAGCATAAATTTAATATAGTTAAGAGCATCACATAATTTGATTAATTCTATTTTGTTTTCTCATGTATTAATATTAAGCGTTACATATTGCTTTCCAGTTCTACTACTCCTAGGTGAATTAACAAGCACTCCTATGTAAGAGCATAAAATAAAGGATAACTAATTTCTGGTCTTCTAGGAAATAAGATTAAATGAGTACAAGTTTCTCTAGCGAAGGCTAGAAGCAATTGACTTTACACAAATTATCCTGCATCTCTCTATTTGGTAGCATTTTCTGTATTTTATAAACAAAACTACAGTAGGAAATAAATACATCTAAATTACTAACATGGAATTTTTATCTAATGTTTTGTATTATAGAAAATTCAGTTATCAAACCATTATAAGTCATTGTTAACTATGGATAGAAAAAATCTGAATAGGCTGATTTTTGTATTGTTTTTCAAATTTATTTTCTTCCTTGTTAGCATTTGTATATCTTTCTCCCATAAATATACTTATAAACTCAAAGATCCATTGGTAATGAGTTAATATTACAATAAAAATTTTTAATATTTGTGTTTCTTGTGTTTCAGAGTATCTAATTTATTGTCAGAACATGGCTCACTGGGATCTGGGGCCTACAGATCAGTAGGTGAATGGCTAGAAGCAATCAAAATGGGCCGATATACAGAGATTTTCATGGAAAATGGATACAGTTCAATGGACGCTGTGGCTCAGGTGACCTTGGAGTGAGTAATTTTTCTGATAATTTTTACATAATTGATGGGGCGAGAAAAATTGTTCAGAGACCAATCTGGATGAGATCAAGGGAAATCAGTTAACCTTTGTCCGTGTGTGGCAGCTTTCAAGGAAGTGTCTTCATTTATAGCCTGTATTGTTAACAACTGCATGATTAATGCTACTTGTAGCCAGTATCTTTGCTTCTTTGCTTCAAACAAATAGCATTTGATTGATTGGAATAACATCTTGGCAAAATACTGGTACTTTGTGTTGTGGAAAAGATGTTTTCTTGACCAAGTTTTTCTACTGATACTTCTGTTATATGAATGTAAATACAAAACAAACTGTAAGCACAATTGGTGCTGCTAGCCCTATAACAACAAAACATACTCTTAAGTTTCGGCTTTGATGAATACCCAGATAACAACAGCTTAAACAAAGCTTCCTGGGCAGGAATCTCATCCCGTTTACTCTATAAGTGGTGCATCTTATATTCTTACAATCCAAGGATATATTAGATCCTGCCTCGATTTTTGTTATTTAGTACAATCTCAGTGGAAACCAATTGTGCCCTCTTCTGTTTGCACGTTTAACATAAAATCTATCAAATCTTATTATGTAAAAATCACTAGAGTTAAAAATTGAATTCTTTAAGGTTGTAAGTTGTTTGTATTTTATTATATACTCTGTACGTGTAATTATTTTAGCCTAATATTTGTAATTTGTGAAAACTAACTGTTGTTATGGTGGTTACATCTGGATTACATTAACAAAAATGATGTTTTAACCTATGAATATAATAATAACAGTTCAAATTGCCTACACATTCAAAGGTTAAAATATTGTTGTAAGTTTTAAAGCATGGTAGAACTTTCTAAAGCACTAAACCACAGTCTTTTTTCCATTACATCACATAATATGAACACTGAGCACGTGGTTCTCACCATTTCTACTCTGGCATTCTCTGGTTCATTGAACTCACTGCCTATCCACAGAAAAGGTAACAGGGTACCATCACTGATCACCAATTAATGTCACTTTCTCAGAATTTCTCTTCTTCCTAACTATAACTAAAAGGACCTAAAATCACCACTCAGCTAGCTATCTTAATTTATTGAATATCATTCTCACCATCACCACTAGATCATATCTAGTTGAGAGGACATATACTTTGCCCATTATTTCTTTGGACACTTGAAAAACTCATTAGTACTATATTTGAAATAGTAAACAAAAAACTTTATTGATAATTTAAAACTATTTTTACATGATTGCTATTTAATTTTTCAGTAAAAATGGTCATTTTAATTTATTAAAGTCATTTGTCATTTTATATTAAAATGATACTGTAGGTATTTCTTCTACCCAATGTCAGATTACTTGTAAATATGTAATAAAACTATTTGCATTAAACCATGTCTCTCTTTTTATTAAAATAGCACATATATGTGTATATAGTTACATCCACTACTTTTTTGTCTCTCCTTAACAGAATAGTTATAATCACTAATAATGGCTTTTGCATTAATTCCTCTGTTTTACTTTCATTGGGGCCCCCAAATGCTATAAATATGTTAAATATTTTACATTATGGTTTCACTTTTTATTATGTGTAATAATTCCTTTCTGTTTACTTTTCTGTTTTCCCTTCTGTTTCAAAACTCTCTTATTTTGTATGTTTTCTTTCAAGACTTAATAGCTTCTTCTCTCATCTTGTGATGGTCTGAAACTCGCTTCTATTTTCCTATATTTTTGTCTGGTCAAATCTCTACATGGTTCAGTTTCTTCCCTCTCTGTTGCTTTGATAGCATGTTGCCTTCTGTATTGCCTCCTTTCATATAGTTTATGTTTTAATTTATTTACTCTGACCTAAGAATAAGGTGAAATTAAGAGATTTACCAATCTTCCTGTTCAGAGAATGTTGGTCTCAGTGTGTCAATTGCTTCAGTTTCCTGGGACTATAAATACCACATTCCTTACGAGGAACTGAGCCAGCCAAACTTAAACTTAAGTGAAGCCGATTTATTGGAGAGTCCAACGCATATCTTCTTGTTTATTGTATTTTGACCACATTTTCCCCCTATTAGTAAGACCGTATTTATCAAAATGTTATGTTAAATAACTCACAGAAGAATGAGTAATCAGTTACTTGTTTGGTCAAGAATGTAAAAAAAAAAATTATATGTTCATTTTGCTTGCTCTTGACCACAAAAAAAAAAAAAAAAAAAAAGCCAGTCATTATTAAAGACTATGGCAAAAGGAACTAAAATATTAGTAAAGACAAAGACAAACTCTTAAATAGTTAAAGATTTACTTTCTACATGGTTTTTGTTGTTGTTTAGTCACTAGGCCCATGTCTAAATAATAATGTTATATAGCCTGTATAAGCTATAATAAAATAAAATATACCAGTATTATTGCCAGCATATAATTTTGAAACTGAGAACTGGAAGAATATATTCATACTTATAAGAAATGCTTAGAAAAAGTTAAAATTAATTAATATAAAACAAAAGACCAAACTGCCATATATATACATAAGAAAAATATATTATTAATATAATTTGTGCCATCAAATTTGTTCTCATGATGGATTTTGAATAAGGAAGTGGAAACAATTATAATTTTTCAGAACCACGTACTTTAGTGAAAATTTCCTTCATAGAAGTTTAATTTTATTTATGGTTTTTTGGCCAGCACATATATGTAAGGCTTGATGTGGAATAGAAATGAAATATTTTAAGAACTTAGAGTTAAAATGTATTAAACAAAAGTGGCTTCCACCTTCAGATGTTTCTGTCTGCTATTCTCTGTGCCTAAACTTGGCTGTTCTGTGTGCGGTACTCACAACAATTGTTGTAGCAGCAATGATACAATCTGTACTATGGTGTTTAAGTGCAGGGAGTTATGGTCTACAGTGGGATCTGTGAGCTTGAGGTGAGTTGTACATTGAATCCAAATACTGGAATTAAGGACAGTATCACAGCTGTTTTTTAAACTTCTTGTCAGATCAGTACTGTCAACTTTGATTATTCAGAAAATGAATAAAATCCAGTAAACTTTCTTATACCAATCGTGTATAAGCTGAAACAATTCCTATTTATTTATTTATTTATTAAATTGAGGTCTTAAAATATTAAAATTAAGTGTCACAAATCTAGAGCCAAAATTTGTGCCCACTAACTCAAATGGAGAATTCCATGGACTGTATGGTCCATGGGGTTGCAAAGAGTCGGACATGACTAAGCGACTGTCACTTTTACTTTCAACTCAAAGTTAACTTATGATAAAATCATTGAACTGAACTGAACTGAAAGTCATTATGCATAATTTATTATATGCCTAAAGAATACATATGAGTACTTACTATCCTCCGTGTTCTGCGTAAGCTAAAACATCCAGTGTAAGCCTCACAGCTCGATGGACATGAGTTTGAGTGAACTCCGGGAGTTGGTGGTGGACAGGGAGGCCTAGTCTGCTGCAGTTCATGGGTTGCAAAGAGTCAGTCAGACACGACTGAGTGACTGAACTGAACTGAACTGAAATGAACCCTCACAAGGTCTCATCCATTGAAAATTATAACCAGGTCATGGTTAAGTCCTCCCTTGCCAAGATATATGTATACCTTGTACAGTACATATATAATGATTATCAGGATTCTTTGAAGTGACCAAAAAAATCCCAAATATACAATTGTATCATAAAACTGTGACAATAAGAATAAACACTGACATTTAGTGAATGTTCATTAACCTCTCTTCTCCCTTCTCCTATCCAGCCTGTGTTGGTGGGGCTAACTACCAGTGATATGGCTAAAAGATGTGTAAAGCAGAAGGGAGAAGAATGTAAGGGAACGTTTCCTCTACCAGTGGATAAATTACATCCTGAAAAATCAAGAGCTGGCTTCAACATCAACTAAACCTCTTGTTTAGTTTCTACTTTTCATTCTGCCATTTAACACCATAATACCAGTGTTTTCCATTATTTTATATTAAGAAATAACATTTGAAAAAAAGATTGGAATGTTGTCACAACAAGGGCAATTCATTATATTTACAGCTTTTCTAAAACTAATCATGTTTTATTGACAAAATTAAAACTTTTTTATGTAACAATATTAGTCGATCATGTTTAGATTCATAAGCCTATGCTGAAATTTAGTTTATCATCATTAAGTTGGCTTTGGGTATTACTTAAGATTACACGTGGTCATGATAAAGTTAGTATCATATATATAAAGGAGACACACCTAAAACTTTCCCTTGCTACAAAAACTCCTATATAAATAAAATGAGTAAAATAACACATTTTCAAGTATTTTTTTCAAAAATAGTTATAGAGTAGCACCTTTATCATGTAATGGAAAATACTTTTATTTTTATCAAATTTCTTACATTATTACTGTTAAATAGACCATTTAACAGGTGCTTTATGAAGTAAAATGGAAATTATTGGAAATCACAAAAATGTGAGACAAAGCTACATGAAGGAAAATACCATAATGTATTTATCAATATTGGAATAAAGTTACTTAAAGTTTATAGGAAACATTTTCCTAATACCTTTTTAATTCTCATTTGTAATTTTAGTAGGAAAATACTAAATGGAATTTTTAAAGAAATAACTTTTCTCCTGAGAACAGATTTAACTGCATGAATAATCTTGGTTTTCCCCACATTTTTAAAATCACATTGTATAAATGTACATTGCATGCATTATAATCATGCTACTTTCTAAATCTCTGCACATTAATTTGACAGCTTTTGAAATGACAGGTCAGACCTCAAAAACAGCATTCTATTAAAGACACATAATTTATGGCAGTATGTAAAACTGAGTGCTGTATTTTCATAATTCCATTTATCCCATGGAAAGAGGTGTAGATAGAGGTGGGAGGTGAAACGTAAGAAGAGAGAGAAGGATAGAGAATTTCACTGGTCTGAAATTCTGTATGAATATTAAGGGATTATCAGGTCATAAGATGACCATAAATAAAATTTTATGCTTGGGAAAATTTAAACAAATTTAACTTAACATCTAGATATATTAAATGTTCTGAAAAAGGTCAGGTTTTATTTGCCTATAAACACAAACTCTGTAACTGTATTAATCAAATACAGTTCCTTAAAATATTCATTCTTTAGCATGATATAGATGTCATGAAAAATGTAAATTCCCAAAGCACTGAACCAGATTCTTTCTTGTGGTTATTTGCAGAGAATAAAGTTATATTTACATATATTAACAGATTAAGACTGTATTTAAGACTGCCATATGGATTCTTCAGCTTAAGTATATATATATTGAATCATACTTTCAAACCTTTGTCAGGATCACATGTAGCTTTATAAAGCATATGATTAAAACATATGTTTTAAACTTTATTCAAGTTCTAATTATTTACATTCTCTAGTAGAGATTGACTGCTTTCAGGTTAAGAAATTTTATCCCCTTTTCTCCTGACTTAAGTCCAAAAGTTGGTAGTGAGCACCCATAAATTGTCTTCATAATTCATAATACATGTTACATGTGGAAATATGACAGTGTTAATTAGCCCATAACTAGACTGGATTACCATAGATTCAGTCAAATAATCATGTGTTTTGTTTCCTTCATTAGATATCTTCTTTGTTTTGGAATCTGGATATTTGATGTTATATATACAGATTTCTCATTTCACAGATTAAAAAACGTTTGCATGTAATTTAAAGTTCTTTGCTCAATATTATATCTCAGAGAAATGAGAAATTCTTTTCTCATCCATAAAAGGAAATTAACAAAAATCTATATCATGTTGCTTATATATTTTTCTAGCATATAGGAAGAGGACATCTTGTTACCTATTTTATTATATTTATTGCAATGCTTCTTAACCAGGAGAGATTTTTCCACTCAAGGGACACTTTGCAATGTCTGGAGACATTTTGTCTTGTTACGACATCCAGTATTTCTGGTATTTAGTGGGACCAGGTAAGGCATGCTGGTAGATGTCCTTCAATGCACAAGATAGCCCCTACAAACAAAGAATTATCCAGCCTGTAATGTTAATAGGGGTGGGGCAAGGCTCAGAAACCCTGATTTAATTGAAAAAAGACAAGATTAAACTCAAATCTCTTTTGTTCCTATGTTAGTCTGCCATTAGCTGCTTTACAATCTATTCATGACTAGTGAAAGTCATTCAGTCATGTCCAACTCTTTGCGACCCCATGGTCTATACAGTTCATGGGATTCTTAAGGCCAGAATACTCGAGTGGGTAGCCATTCTCTTCTCCAGGGGATCTTCCCAACACAGGAATCAAACCCAGGTCTCCCTCATTGCAGGCGGATTCTTTACCAGTTGAGCCACCAAAGAAGCCCATTCATAATTAACAATAGTGATTTTGTTTAAACCGAAATTTTACTAGTTTTTAAGTTTTGTTGATGATTGTCTTCCTTGCCTCGTTATTCTTAATTTTATTATACTCTGGTGTCTTGTAGCTATAATAATTTCTAAATTAAATGTTTCACATTTACATTCAAAGAAAGAAATATTTCCACCGTAAGTGTTCATTGCTTTTTCTTTAGCTATTTGCCATTTGCTTAAACTCTCGTAAGAAATCAACAAAACATAAAAAGAAAAAGATACCTAATGTATTACTTGCTGGTGCTACTAAGTCACTTCAACTCTACTGCTCAATTGTGTCCAGCTCCTTGTGACCCCATGGACCAACTGTAGCCCACCAGGCTCCTCTGTCCATGGGATTCTCCAGACAAGACTACTGGAGTGGGCTTCCCTCTTCCAGGGTATCTTCCTGACCCAGGGATCAAATCCATATCTCTTAGATAAATAATATTTCCAATACTAATACACATAGAGCTTAAAGTACCCATTTACTCAATTTCTACCTTCTGACAATTAAGAGATTTTTGAGTGTCCAAAACTATTCAGTTTTACCTATAATTCCAGTGCAATTGAATCCAATTATAAAGAATTCTAAGACAGTCTGAAACTAGTACCTTTACCAAATGCAAAAATATTCTCCTTTTAGCATAATGCATTAAGCAGAGTAATTATCTAAAGAAATCTAACATGGCAAACATTTTAAAATCTTGTTATTGAAAAATCTTGAATCGCTAATGCTCAGTTTTTTAATTATTAACATTCTTATTTGTCAAACATATCTGAATTATTATATTTGTCAAATGCATATTTTGGGAAAATAGAACTCCTGGATATCCTGTGAAATAATATTTAAAAACCATGAGCTCTGGCTTTGAATGCCATAATATGCTATTAGTTTGGGAATCTAAACATTTGTAAGTTTATTTTGAATAATAAGTTTGTTAAAAAGAAATAATATAAAAATGTCTTTTGAAAAGATGTCTTGATAGCGTGTAATCTTCAGAATGCTCTAAATGCCAATAGAACCAAGATATATTTGATGAAGGAAGAAACCTGTGTTACTATGGATTCCAAGTAAAAAATAAAATATTTTAAGCATTATCAGAGCAATGTAGTGATGATTATCCCCTGAAGATACCCAATATATAAAATGATTGTGCTGACTTGATTCATTTGAATAGTTTGGTCTTCGACTGCTTAGCTATGAAATTTTTTAAAGTATATTTTATTCTTACTTCTTTTAGTGAAATAAAAAGTGCTTGTTCATGTTGTAGGTCTACATTTTCAAAACCATGCAATGAAATTGTACCCTTTAATTTAAATATTTATTGTAAACATGTGCAAATTTGTTTTTTCCCTGCTCTGTGCCATCTGAAAAATCATCCAAAAGGGGAGGGCAAGTATTATATTTATATATATATATATATATATATATATATATATACATATATATATATATATATAACTTCTTGTTGTAAATATTTTTTGACTACAAATAGATTTTAAGGTACAATTTTAGAGCCTGCATTTGAAAATTGGACCCCATATATCTAAATTGGGACTGTAACCTAATTAGCTTCTGCAAAAGGTTTGCCTCTTTGCCAACATGAGGTATTGTGCTGTGCTACAAACTGAGTCAATACATACATCCAATGTGTGCTTTCTTCATGCAGGGATTTGAGACGGCTTGGAGTGACTCTTGTTGGTCACCAGAAGAAGATTATGAACAGCCTTCAAGAAATGAAGGTGCAGCTGGTCAACGGGATGGTGCCATTGTAACTTCAGTTTATTGTCACTTCGTCAAGTGAATGACTCTGCACTTTGTAAACAAGCTCTGAGATTTATTTTAACAAAAAACAAAGGGGAAAAAGGGAAAACTCAATGATTTTTAAACATTAAGAGAGCATTTGTTTCAGCCACAAAATTTGTAATCAGTGTTTTACTAAAATCTCTTTCTCTTCCTCTTGGTGTCTTCATTTTTCATGAAGCAAATATAACCTGCATGGAATAAGAACATGAAGTTTAAACACTATCTTGTATTACAACAAAAAAATCCTTCTCCCTACTTAATACAAAATTTTATACATGAAATATATAACTATATATAGCACCTTTTTAGACTGAATGAAGGCAGCCCCTTTCAAAACTTCCAGGAATCTACTTGAAAGGAAAGTTTGATAGCCATCTGTAGGCTAACAAAAGCTGCAATTTACTGACGTTTACTTCAAGTCTTAATTGTCTACATAAGTGTATTGAAGAGCAATATGGTTAGATAATTTCTAAATAGATCTCTTCTTTTGTAATTTTAAATGCTGTTACACAGCATTAAGTTATAGAAACTAGTGTATAAACATGTTGCTTGATCAAGACAAGTACAATACAGGGTGTATATTTATTTTTCTGTGTTATAAAGTTTACTTTTAGTTGCTCTTCTAGATACTACTAGGTAATAAATGTGTATATACTGTATAATTTGCTGTATACCCAGGAATCAATTTAAGTTGGAGCTTTGTGTGTGTGTGGCTTGCTTGTGTGTATTACCATTCAGCTTTCATTGTTAATAATATTTTAATTTTAGCAACATTCAGGAACAAGCATTCCAGGGTATATTAGAAATAGGAGAAATAGGGAAGCAGTAAAACAAAATCTAACACAAGCTTGTGTCTTTTTTCCTCTCATGTATCCAAAAGCTACTAAATCTCTCTATTCAGTAACAGGAAATGTCTATAAGACTAAATCCCCTTTGGTGTTTTAAAAACATTTTGTGATATCTGTGACAATGCAGTTCTTCTAGCCATTAATCTTGCACCCCTGTAAGAAATTTCACCTTTCTGAGTCCCAGAAAATATCTTGTCAAGCAAAGTTGACACCAAAGGGCACATTTTCAGCAGGATGTAGAAGGATTTAACTGTGCAGACTTCTGTTAATATTGTTAAATCCAGCACATAGCACCAAGCATTACTCCTAAGTGTTAATCCTTTGTAACCATTTCCTTTGTAGCCTGGCTCTAGAAATTTTGATATTAAAGCAGAAATGGAATGATGTCAAATACATCCATATTTTTTTTTCCTTTTAGAATTTTCTCTGTGGCAAGACTTGACCAGTTTTATTTGTTGATGGCTGCTTTATCCTTTGGTAATTTTATCTTGTATTCAGTTACATTGAATTGATCTTGAGGAGCCAATCTAATGTGCTATTCAATTGGCCTTATTAAGAAATATAAAATGTCCTATGTACATGCTATGTACCAAACTTGGTGAAGAGTGATATTTGTGCTGTAATACAAATTAAACCATTTATTAGAACCTGAACAAACTGAGCTCCTTGGTGAAATAACCAAGTTCTTTTGTATTATTATACTTTATAAATCATGAAATGACATGATTATTCAAGAAGCACAGCATTTAAACAAAATACAGACTACTTCAGATTGTCAAAAGCAATAGTGTATTGGAGTAGCCTGGATTTGTGACATCCATAAGGAACATACTTGCATTATATTGTCAGTATTCCCTCTCTCTTTCCCAAACACCTGTTTCAGTCAAACGTTAGCATGTATAGGAATAAATTCTTCCTTTTACCCTACCCACCTTCACTTAAGTAGCTCTTTGCTAAAAAACATACGGAGAAAAAGGGAGAGAGTTTTAAACAATTTCAAATGATATATTGAGTCCTGTCAAATAGAGCTATAATACTTTATAGGTATATACTGTACCATGGGTCCACACAGACTATGCTTAATTATTTTAGTTTAGTGAAATTTCTGAAGAAACTAGAGATGGATACAACTTTGTCTTGATGAAATCACAAGTAAGCAGGCATCACTTTTATGACAGATGCATTTGTTCATTTCAGGAAAAATAGTAAACTAATTCCTTTAGTACAAAATAATCAGAGATTATGTTGCACTTACAGAATTTTGTAAAACCAACCTAATCTAAGTGATAAAGTAACAATTGAGAGACTTCAAGTAAGAATAGATTTGTTTATTTATAAGGTAAACTACCATAAAATTAAATTTGATGGACTGGCCACAGTTACTTATACATAACAAATATATTTAAATTGTTACAGCTTTATGTGTTCAAAGATGATTGCAAGGTCAGGATGGAGTGTATCTAAGTGATTGGAATTTTACATTTTAATGAAGGTTTTCTCTTTTTCATAAGAAAATATTTTAAATTAATTTTAATTAAATTTGTTTGCTTCTTTTGCCACCTTGATGTATATTTTCAAAAGTAAATTGAGATGAAAGTTAAATAAACACATAGCTTTCATCCCTATCTCACTTTGGTTGAGATTTTCTAAGGAATGTCAATATGATTTTATATGATGTACTTCTCCTTAAAAAAGAGGAAATAATTTATTTCTAAAATATTTGTTCACCACTGGATATGTCACCAATTGGGAAGTGCCAATCTCATCTATAAATGTGAGAAGTGGAACAAGGAGAGAAGCAGCTTTTGTGAAATACAGTGAGGCAGTAACCCAGGGCAAGGTTTGACAAATCTTGATTGTGTGATTTCTTATCCTTTTGGTTAATATTGTCACCCAGCAGACAACCAAAAGTAAAACACAGATTCAGTAATTTTAGTACATGAGATAGATTTGTCAAATTAAACATAATGTTATTTTAATAATAGCAATACCTTTAGACCATAAGTCTTTCTCAGTATTTAACTTTGAAAAAGGTGTACAAGCAGAAAATAATTTTCAACTTACTGATATCTATTGAAGTCACTCAATGACTACTTTTATCAGTCATAATTTGTTTTCTAATCTTGCCATTTGCTCGCATGTAAAAATGACATACTCAGTTTCTCTACTTGACCGTTGAAAATGTATGCATTGTATGTTAAAAGGTAAAATTTTTGATTGTCCCATTTAAAAAAATTTAATGTGCCTGTGTTTTATTTCTTGTGTTTTAATCACCAAGTCAGTATTCTGAAGTTGTAGAATTATTCTGAAGTTGTAGTAGTAAAAATTATATTCTAACATTCTATCTAAACTTACATGTGATCAGTATTCTTAGTTTTAGAGTTGCCAAAACAATACAGAACAACCTTAACTCAGTTTGTAAGAGTTCTAACCAGTGCGCAATGGTGAAGAATTAGTTTCCTATCTCAAGTTTAAATGGAAAATTAATATCATTGAGCACTTAATTTGTTTGCATGTCTGCTATTTAATCTCCAAGTGAAAGTTAAAAGATTTTTTTAAAAAACACAACTCCCATGTAAAATGGGCTCTCAGAAGCACAAGCAGAGATACTTACCTATGGAAGACATTTTTTTTACTATAATCGTGCATTGGATGGCAAATGCCAGTTGAGTCAGATGTTAGAAATTTACTAGATTATGATGTTCCATAGTAGAATAAGACTCTTTTCTCATTTTGTTCTTTCTAAAAATAAGAAAAAAGAAGGCTAAGTATGATAGCAAACTGTCTTTGCTTATGTCCTGCCAGATGTGTAACCTCAAAATAAAAGTAGGTACAATAAGAGGATGATGATGATAATGAATAAACAAAGTGCTAGTTTTATTTGGAATTAATAACTAGAATAAGTCATCATTTTTTCAACTCTGTAGCACAGCTGGTTACATTGAATATTTTCTCTATTATGCTGTTAATTATATAGTAATGTATCAAAGAAGAAATAGATAAGAACTTTCTTTTCATTTCTTGTTGATTTATGAAAAAGTCTTTTTACACATAGATGATTGAATGTTCTTGTTCAGAATAACCACATAATTATTGCTTAGGAAAAGACACCAATTCTTTTTTAAAAAGAGTCTTTTATAATAATCAGAATCAAATGTCATTTGTTTCTTCTAAATGTAAATGAAAAAAGTTGATGGTGGTAAAATATGTCATGTTTATTCAGGATGGGCTGTCTTAATAGTAGAAGTCTCAGTGGTCAACATATTTGTTCTTCTTTAGACTGCTGTTAGCTTTACAATTAATTATTTTTAAAAAGTGTGTAAATTTAATTTATAATAGTCTGAGAAATAAAACTTAGACTCAGTCATTTGTTAATATGTTTATTTTAATGTTTTAGTTTCAGGCAGATTATAAGCAACTGTATAGATTTATTTTATTCTGTGTTAGGCACTGGGATTGCTCAAATCCATGCCTCAGCATTAATTCAAGGAAGAACTAGCATTTCTGTATTTTTTTTTCTCCATTTGAAGTTCTCTGTATGTTTGGTTTGTGTACATGTTTTTTGTAGTGTAAGATACAAAATTTTATATTTTTTCAGAAAATAAAAAACCCTTTGAATACAGTTAATTCCAATTGTCATGCTTAACCCTCCCCCAAAAGACTTTAAACTTGCAGTCTTTGTATAATTATTTCAGTTCTTTCTGATAAACATGTTGGGATTTCTTATGCTAAATATTAAAATGCAATCAGCATCCATTCCCTCAAAGACATATTCATGAATCTTTGCATTCAAATATATTTTGCAACTAGAGTTTGACACTGAGATTATTGTACATGAACATAATTATGTGAAACCTAATTAGAAGTTTGTGACAGTGTTATACAACTGTACTAAAAAAAAGGCAGAAAACTGTGTACTATTTGAAAAAAGACTTTGATGCCTTTCTCATCAGCAAGCATGTGCTTATGGCATAGGGTGGAGGGGTTGCATTCTTACAGGACTGTCATTAAATGCAAATGCTCTCTTCTTCTCTGTGTATTGTATCATACTGGTCTCCCTCTGTAAAGAGCATAGCAAACAATCTACTGTATTCAAGGGAATGAATCATATTTGTATTTGGTTTGCATTTACATTCATAAAAGGTAACATCACCATGCCTGTGGAAATAATCCCTAACCCTTTTGCCTGTGCAAAAAAAAAAAAAATCACTATGATAAGGGATAACATTTGATATTTGCTTTACTCTCATGTGAAGACTATGAGTACTTTCTCAGCAGGTAGTCTAGTCTTGTTCTTGCTGTGCTACAGAGGTATAAAGATCTTGTGATAAAAGAAATTTTCCCTCAAGTAGACACTCTTAACCAGGTTGAAGTGATGGGGTGGTGATGGAAAGGCTAATTAGCATATAATAAGAATGCACTATTTTGTATTAAAAAATTTTACTTACCTTTAAGGTACATGTTATTGTCTCTGCTTTACTGATAAGGGAACAATGACTCAAACCAGTTAAGAAATTACCCAAGGTATGACTTCTCTTCAAAGACAGGATGGAACCCACATTTATTTGAGACCAAACCCATGTACTGATAGTTTCTACCACACTATTCTGATTCCACATTGTGCCATGTACATAATGGATTAATTTAAGCCAACCTGCTAATTTAACTGATGCCAGAACTAAAGGTTAGTGATAAAAAATAAGTAAATAAAAAAGAAAAAATAATGTTCACACTTTTCAAAGCAAAATGTAAACCTTGGCTGGAAACCAGATGAATCTGATGGGTTACATTTCTAACATACTCAGTTTTTAGAATAAGCTAGACCTTGGGAGTCAAAAAACTTCTTGTTTCTCCTTATTTGTGATTCTTCCACTGAGTAGTAACAATCTAATTCAGTGTATTTTTCTAATATATGTTTTTTTCACCTACAAGCTTAGGAAATTGTAATAAATATATTATACTAAATTCCATCTATGATATCTGAACTTCCCTATAAAACGTTGAAGTCTACGGGTGATTTACTGCCAAATTGTTACAACCAAAAGTAAAATAAGTTGATATTTCTGAAAATCCACAATAGCCAAATTTAGAAGAGTTTTATATAAAATATTAAGTGCATTTGCTTGAACTTAGCACCTAAAATTAATAAATTTGGATAAAGTTGGCAGAAATGCTAAAATATAAATGGCTGTTTTCATAGCAATAGTTTTTAAACCATCCCTCCAATTTTTAATAGCTATGACAAATACAAATATGTTGGGATTATTAATTTCAATTAGAGGTTTCTTAGTAATCCTAAATTTCCAGAAAGTAAAACTCTTCATTCAATGCTCACAACACTTCTTTGAGACATTCATTGTTTCACTTTTGATCAAAGGCAGAAATGGAGCCTTTGCAAGGTTAAGTGATTTTAATCCAGATCACATAATATATCCCTTCTCTCTTTTAAAGTTAACCTCTTTGCCCCTGAATTTCAGATGATGCTCTCCTGCATATTTTTTGAATCTGTTCCATCCATTGGTCCTGCTCTTGAATATCCTTAGCTGCCAGTCTCGCTGGCTCCTTTTACTTCATCTTCTATGTCACTGTAAGGGAGCACATAACACTCTGGTTGTCTGGAGCCAGCATGTTATAACCCGATCTGTCACTTAATAATTGTGTGAACTCAGGCAAATCATTTCATCTCCCTGCCTTCAGGTATCTCAACTATTAATGAGGAAATAACTGTTAAAATAACCTAAGAATATTGAAATAGAGAGTGAATGTAGTATCTGTTACACAATAATGCTTCAGTAAATATTATGCATCTTTATATATCCTACCCTATAATCCCTTCACTATCAAGACATATGAGAATAACCTTAACTTTCTTATCTCTTCCTCTAATTTCACTGTGATTGTTGCTCTCATTCAATATTTGTTTTAAGCTAATATTATCAAAACTTTCAAGCATATAAAATTTGATAAAAGTTTAATAAATTCACTTACCATGTAAACTAGCTTCACTTATTATAAACTCAATGTCTATCTTGTTTTGTATGTAACTTCACTATCTCTCTCCTATATTAAAAAAAAAGGAAGCATGGAAGTTATATCATTTCATAAATATTTCAGTGTGCAGGTCTACAATAAAGAGATTATTTTAAATATATAATCATAATATTATTATCATACCTAAAGTTTCATAACATTTTCAAATATCCAATCAGTATTCCCATTTTTTCATACCTTTTACTTACAGTTTCCTTAACTATAAGTCAGTATCCAAATGTTCCCTTTGTTTCCTGTAAATTGGCAGTTGGACTTACAGATTGAGGAGAATCAAACTCAGATTTGATTTTTTTAAAGAATGCATCATAGATTTCATGTGCTTGTATTACTACAGTTTTTTGCATTTTCATACCATTCATGAGGGTCTTTAGGCAAGAATAATGGAGTAGGTTGCCATTTCCTCCTCCAGTGCACCAAATTTTGTCAGAACTCATCATAGTCAATAAGAGTCTGAAACGCAGTACTTGGATACAAACTCAAAAATAACAGAATTCAACATCCTAGTAATTGAAGTCTATACCCCAACCAATGCTGCTGAAGAAGGTGAAGTTGGCTGATTCTATGAAGACCTACCAGACTTTCCAGAACTAACACTAAAAAAGCGGTCCTCCTCATCATAAGGGACTGAAATGCAAAAGTAGGAAGTCAAGAGAGACATGGAGTAATAGGCAAATTTGATCTTGGAATACAAAATAAAGCAGGTCAAAGGCTAGCAGAGTTTTGAAAAGAAAACATGCTTCTTATTGCAAACACCCTTTTCTAACAACACAAGAGATGACTCTATACATGGGCATCACCAGACGGTCAATATCAAAATCAGATTATTGTGTTCTTTGCACCCAAATTTGGGGAAGACTACATGTCAGCAAAAACATGACCTGGAGCTGATTATGGCTCAGATAATTAACTCCTTATTGCAAATCAGGCTTAAACTGAAGAAAGTAGGGAAACCAATAGGCCATTGAGGTATGACCTAAATCAAATCCCTTGTGATTATACAGTGGAAGCGAGGAATAGCTTCAAGGGAATGGATCTGGTAGACAGAGTGCCTGAAGAACTATGGATGGAGGCTTGCAACATTGTACAGAAGGCAGTGACCAAAACCATCCCCAAGAAAAAGAAATGCAAGAAGGGAAAGTACTTGCCTGAGGGGACTTTACAAATAGCTGAGGAGAGAAGAGAAGTGAAAAGCAAGAAGGAAAGGGAAAAGAACACCCAACTAACTGCAGAATTCCGGAGAATAGCAAGGAGAGACGAAAAAGCCTTCTTCAATGAACAATGCAAAGAGATAGAGGAAAACAGTAGAATGGAAAAGACTAGATGTCTCTTCAAGAAAATTGGAGATATCAAGGGAGCATTTCATGCAGGGGTGGGCAGACTAAAGGACAGAAGTGGTAAAGATCTAACAGAAACAGAAGATATTAAGAAGAGATGGCAAGAACATGCAGAACTGTACAAAGAAAGGACTTAATAATGCAGAACCATGATGGTGTGGTCACTAACTTAGAGCCAGACATCCTGGAGTGTGAAGTTAATGGGTCTTAGGAAGTTTTACTATGAACAAAGGTAGTGGAGGTGATGGAGTTCCAGCTGAGCTATTTCAAATCCTAAAAGATGATGCAGTTAAAGTGCTGCACTCAGTATGTCAGCAAACTTGGAAAATGCAACAGTGGCCACAGGACTGGAAAAGGTCAGTTTTAATTCCAATCCCAATGAAGAGCAATGCCAAAGAATATGCAAACTACTGTACAGTTGAGCTCATTTCACAAGCTAGCAAGGTTATGCTCAAAACACTCAACTGAAGCTTCAGCAGTACGTGAACATCTTCCAGATGTATGAGCTAGGTTTAGAAGAGGCAGAAGAACCAGAGGTCAAATTTTCAAAATTTGTTGAATCATGGAGAAATCAAAGGAGTTCCAGTAAAACAACTACTTCTGCTTCATTGATAACATTAAAGCATTTGACTGTGTGGATCACAACAAACTGTGGAACATTTTTAGAGATGGGAGTACCAGACCACCTTACCTATCTCCTGAGAAACCTGTATGAAGGTCAAGAAACAACAGTTCAAACAGAACATGTAACAATGGACTGGTTCAAAATTGGGAAAGGCTATATATTTTCAACCTGCTTATTTAATTTGCATGCAGAGTATATCATGGGGAAAGCAGGCCTGGATGAATCACAAGCTGGAATCAAGATTTCAGGGAGAAATATAAAAAAACTCAGATATGCAGATGATACCACTCGAATGGCAGAAAGTGAAAAGGAACTAAAGAGCCTCTTCATGAGTGAAGGAGAAGAATGAAAAAGCTGGCTTGAAACAACATTCAAAAAACTAAGATCATAGCATTCGGTCCCATTGTATGTGCATGCTAAGTAACTTCAGTTGTTTCTCACTCTGTGACTGATGGACTGTAGCCCACCAGGCTCCTCTGTTCATGGGATTCTCCAGGCCAGAATACTGGACTAGGTTGCTATTTTCTACTCCATTCAGCCCCATCACTTCTTGGCAAACAGAAGAGGGAAAAAATGGAAAGAGTGACAGACTTTTTTTCCCCATTGGGCTTCAAAATCACTGTCCCTGTGAATGATGACTGCAGTCATGAAATTAAAATCACTTGTTCCTTAGGAGGAAAACTATGACAAACCTAGACAGCATATTAAAAAACAAAAACATCACTTTGCCAACAAAGGTCCATATAGTCAAAATTATAGTTTTTCCAGTAGTCATGTACAGATGTGAGAGCTGAACCAAAAAGAAGTTTCAGCACTGAAAAATGGATGCTTTTGAATTGTGGTGCTAGAGAAGACTCTTAAGAGTCCCTTGGATTGCAAGGAGATCAAAGCAATCAATCCTAAAGGAAATCAACCCTGAATATTTGCTGGAAGGACTGTTGCTTAAGCTACAATAGTTTGGCCACTTGATGTGAAGAGTCAACTCCTTAGAAAATACTCTGATGCTGGGAAAGATGGAGGGCAGGAGGAGAAGGGGGTGACAGGGGATGCCATTGTTGGATGGCATCATCAACTGAATGGACACGAGTTTGAGCAAACTCCAACAGATAGTGAAGGACAGGGAAGCCCAATGTGCTGTAGTCCATGGGGTTACAAAGAGTCAGATTATTTTCATCATTCTTTCTCCATGTAATTGCTCAATACCTGTATACAGATTAATTTTCCTTCATTAATATTTGATCCTTCTGAGCTAAAGTTAGCATAGATAAAGCAGAATAGTGTATTAGTGTTGTTTTTCCTGTCATTACTTAAAAGTGATCAAGTGCTCAAACATCCCCCCTATAGACCTTGGGCCTGATGCAATATTTTACTGACATTCTTTCCTCAACCCTTCTATTCTTATCTTGAGTAATGTCACAAAAATATTAAGACCTTTTTTATTTCATGTCCAACTTAAGTACCCTCCCTTTTTTGGCATCTAAAAGATCTCAGTATTTCTTGTTTGTTTACATTTCTAGCTAATTATTTTCAATCCTTTCCACTACATTTTATTATTCTACCTTCCTTTTATTAATAATTACTGAAATTATGAGTACTCTTCCCATCTCATGCAGTGTGCTTTCCCTTAAAATTTGTATCAACCCACAAGTCTTCAGTTTTAACATATATGAGAATGGCTTTCCATTCTAAATCTCCAGTACCAGTATTTCTCCAAAAATATAGCTCCATGTAGATAAATTTTTACTAAATCCAGTTGACTGCAATGTGTGCCTTTAAAATCAGCATATCCCAAACTGACTTCCTTACCTTCAACACACCTTATATCTTATTCCATACTCACACTAGAAGATAACCTCCTAATGTACAGTTAACAAAGTAGATATCTAAAATGTATGTTTTAAATTTTCTTTACCTTCACTTCCATCTAAAACTTGTAAAATTCTATTAGTTTCACATTAAATATATTTCTCAGATATATTACCAGCAAATATGGAAAAATAAGAAAAAAGTCAAACATAACAATGAGTAGGACACATAGCCTAGAAAATTAAATACACTCCTAAATATGTGAGCATGGAATCCTTTTAGCTGGTAGTAATTATTACTACTACTACTACATGATAATTGCAAGAGTGTATTGTCATCTGTGAAAACATGTCTCAAGTTAACCATAAGAATGCTATGTTTTCTCAACCATTGTTACTATAGGCAAGCAATGACAAGACCATATCCACTCTGGGTTTACACTGCCTCAGTGCATTGTATCTGAATAATGATCCATCTATATGCATGCTTACTTTTTCTGGGAACCAATGCAATAGCACAATTACAATGCAGCCTCATGCAGTCAGATGGTCCCTAAGACAGATAAGAATGAATTACTCAAATCCATTCTCTTTGAAATATGTATCATATGTTATTATTTTCTGATACTTAAGATACGGCCCTAAAATAAGAAGTTGCTGAATAAGATGTTAAAAGTTACTACCCTGGCAAATGTGTCATCCAATATTAAAAGTTATAGAGTTCTTCAAATATTCTTAGCCAAGGAAGGCAATGATATTCTGAGAAAAAGAAACATGTAACAAGTAGCTATTGATGGAGTGAGCATCTTATTAGAAATGAGCCCATCAGCACAATGCATCAACCCTAAGGAACTGAGGGGAAAACGCCAAGGCCAGAAAATAAGACTGAAAATCTAGAAAACATTCTGCATGTGCATGCCCTGCCCTACCCCCAATACACACACATTTTGCTAACCTCTAAGAATACTATCTTTTAGATGGAAAAGAGAACTATAAAGATAGAAGTGCATATGTATAGGACTTAGAAAAGTAAAGAATACATGAAATGAAGAAAAAACATATGGTAATTTTGCATAGATATTTCTGAAAAAAAATGACCTAGAACCAAAATTCTTAAAAGAGATATTATTAACCTTTTTAATATTGTTTAATACTTATGAAGGATAGCCTCAGGAAAGTTGGAAAAATTGCATAACTTGGAATTTGGAAAGGAGAACTCACAATCATCATTAAATTCTTATGTAGCTACTACCATAAAATCTTTAAAATCATGACTCAGTCATGGAATATCCTCTAGTCAGTGACATCTTGTATTGGTAAGCAAGCAATTCATGATAGAGCTTTCCTACTATTTTCATTATTTTTCCAAAGGAGATATTACTTTAGGAGATTAACTTCTTGTGTCTCATGGTCAGTAGATAAAATATATTGATGGTGATAGCTTCATAATGTAGTGGAATCTAAAGATAACATCAATTGATTTCTATTTTGTTATGAACTAAATGGAAAACTAAGCAATAGAAAAATTGTACTATGTATCTAAAACTATGGTATTATCATAGAGAACAGCTTTAAAAAAATACTAAGGAGTCATCCAACTAATAAATTATATGTATGCAAAATGTAATAAGCTTGCTTTCACAACAGGATTTTTAGCACAAGTTTATCATCTTAAACCTAAACTCAAGCTTGTCCCTAGCTGCTGGCATCATATGCCTGGATTACTATAATGGCTATCATTCACATGCCTTTTACCTTAAGTGTCATTCCTATTTTTAGACTAGCATTAATATTTTGGCTGCTCAGGTAAGTTTTAATTATCTATAGAAATCCCATTTCCCAAACTCATTTATTCATCTTCTCATTTATTTAAGCACCTTTTATGATAGGCACTCATGATCCAGAACATGGGCTCTGGGGTTCTATAGACATAGTGTAAAATCTGGCTTCCTCACTTGCTAGCTTTTTGACCTTGGGAAAGTTGATGTGTACATCTATGCCTCAGCCTCTTCATCTGCAGTAAATACTTGCTGTTGTTGTTGTGTAGACACTAAATCGTGTCCATCTCTGACACCATATGGACTGTAGCTTGCCAGGCCCCTCTGTACATGGGATTTCCCAGGCAAGAATACTGGAATGGGTTGCCATTTCCTTTTCCAGGGGATCTTCCCGATCCAGGGATTGAATTTATGTCTCCTGCATTGACAGGCAGATTCTGTATAACTGAGCTATATAGACAATAATAAATTTACTTTGAGTATTTCACTCATCTCACACTCTCTGTTCTTGTCACATAGATCTGCAAGTTACTGTCTACCCCAAGATATTTATATTAATACATGCTAATTCCTACACCAGAAACACTCCTTCCCCAAAACTTTGCATGGCTTATTATTCTTATTCTTAAGGACTCTGACTAAATGTCTGCTGAGTTACTCAGCTTGTCTAAAAGTATCACACCATGCCCCATCTTTTTCAAAACACCTTGTAAATATGTATTTATTTTGGTTGCTTATTTCATTGTTTATTATTTTTCTTTCCCCCTGGAACATAAGCTCAATAAAAGTAGAAATCTGGTCTCTTTTGGTGACTGCTGTATCCCTACCATCCAGCACAGTTCTTAGAACATCATTGACACAGCCTGAGTCATCAACTCTTCCTCTAGAAGGCTGCCCCAAAGCCTAGTCAAGATGTGTTTATTTCTTACCAGCTTTTGAAGCAAAGTAAGCCCTCATAGCGCTACACATGATGTAGTCCAATGAATGTTAGGCTAATGATAATCTTCCCTCAATACAGAAGTGCAAGTTAAATGATAGAGTAATGGAAAGGATGTTTTTCCAATGGTGTTTCCAAGAAAATGGAATAATTGTGGAATCTTTTCAGAGACTAAAGCAGGAACATAGGGAAAGGAGGTAAGTGGTAATTGTATTCAACTGTTGCTGCTGAGGTTATTGTTATTTTTGCTTTTATTTCATGGATAAGATTCATGACCTCAAGAAGCTATGACCTATCGAGTGAGACATAGCAGTAAAGAAATTAAGTACATTAAAGCATAATGTGCACATGAAGTTTTAGGAAGAAATAAAAAATAATCAATCTCTGATGATGAAGAAAAGGCTTCTTTATGGAGTTTACATCCTAGAGATGTATTATCTGGTAGGGTGGCCCCACCTAAGTGTGGCTATTTAACTTTAAATTTGATTTAATTAAAATTAAAAATTTAATTCTTCAATCCCACTAGCCATATTTCAAGTGGCTAGTAGTGATCCTAAGAGATACTGCAGATATGGAATAAGCCTATCATTGCAGAAAGTTCTATTTAACAACACTAATCTGGAGAACAGACAGTCTCATGTGTATATTCTGGGAAAAGAGTGCCTTAGAGAGGGCAAGAGTAGAAAGTAAAAAAAAAAAAAAAACAGTTAGGATAGAGATGTAGTAAGTGAAGTAGAAAAGAAATGCTTAAATCAAGGGCATAGTGGTAGTTGTGGGTGCTAATAGAAAGCACCTGTCTGTACCAGCTCTTAGTTGCAGCATGTGGGATATAGTTCCCTGACCAGGATTGAACCCCAGACTCCCTGCATTGGGAGCACAGAGTCTTTGTCAATGAACCACCAGGGAAGTTCCAGGAAAGACTTAATTTTAAAAACATTAAAGAGATAGAATTGATAGGACACATGGATGGATTGATGTCATTTGTTTAGGAAAAGAGCAGAATGAGTCCAAAATTTCTGGCTTGCGTAAAGTGCTACTTCCCATGATGAAAATGAATATATCATGTTTCATCCTACAGATCAGGGTGAGCTTCAACAAATCTAGTCTTGTTCTATTCTTGATAATTTCTCTGACCAAAAACAGAGACCAACTTTCACTTCTTGTCTGCAGGCCCCTGGATCTCAGCTCTGAGCTCAGTGACTGTTCAAATATGAAAACACTCATTTCCACACAAATATGCATCACCTTGCCATGCAGGGCAGTTACAGTCTATATCTGGAAAAGAACCATTTCTCTGAAAAATAAGCGACACAATTTTTATTGACAAAGTGCTGACTCAGAGAGGCATGGACATCAATCTACATTATCAAAAGAACACTAGGCTTAAAAGTGCAAAAACCCATGATTACCTCAAAGATTTCATCTCACAGTTGGTTTGTTTTATATGTACCTCTGAAAGCTGTGGTACATATACACAATAGAATATTACTCAGCCATTAAAAAGAATACATTTGAATCAGTTCTAATGAGGTAGATGAAACTGGAGCTGATTATACAGAGTGAAGTAAGCCAGATAGAAAAACATCAATACAGTATACTAACAAATATATATGGAATTTAGAAAGATGGTAATGATAACCCTGTATGTGAGACAGCAAAAGAGACACAGATGTATAAAACAGACTTTTGGACTCTGTGGAAGAGGGAGAGGGTGGGATGATTTGGGAGAATGGCATTGAAACATGTATAGTATCATATAAGAAACAAATTGCCAGTCTAGGTTCAATGCAGGATACAGGATACTTGGGGCTGGTGCACTGGGATGACCCAGAGAGATGGTATGGGGAGGGAGGTGGGAGGGAGTTCAGGATTGGGAACTCATGTACACACATGGCAGATTCATGTTGATGTATGGCAAAACCAATACAGTATTGTAAAGTAAAATAAAGTAAAATTTTAAAAAAAGAAACGCAAAAAAAAATTGAAATTAAAAAAAGAAATAAACTGAGATATCCTTACAATTTTCTTAAAAAAAAAAAAAAGGAGAAAAAAAATTCAATAAAAGGTGGATGGATGGAGGGATTATGTTCTTCTTTATTTGGAACCACAGTTTTGAAATTATACTTTCATTTCCCCAGCTTCTAGAGTTCCCATTAATATCTTGGGAATTCCATTCAAGATTTTGCAATTCCTATAATCAAATTACTAGGAGAGAGATGCTTCTGTGCTCAGTCGCTCAGTCTTGTCCAACTCTTGTTACCCCATGGACTGTAGCCTGCCAGGCTACTCCATCCATGGAATTTTCCAGGCAAGAATACTGGAGTGGATTGCCATTTTCTCCTCCAGGGGATCTTCCCAACCCAGGGATCAAACCCATGTTTCTTGCATCTCCTGCAATGGTAGGCAGTTTCTTTACCACTGAGCCATGTGGGAAGCCCATCAAATTATTATACCACTGAAGAATGATTGAAGGGTACAGTAGGTGTTCTAGCTGTTCATCTCCATCCCTATCTTAATATACATTCCCTGAAAGAAGTTCCTGAGGTAACATTTTACTAGATTCATTTGTGAGATGGCGCTGCAAAGCAAGAGGGAGGAAAGGGAAAGGAGTAAAAGACAAAATAATGATGCTGTAGAAACCAAAGACTCCATTTCCACCAGGACCTCTGGGAAGCTTTGACAATGCCTCTTAAAAATGAGCCTCTTGTGGAAAGGCTGCCGATTTGCTCACGACGATTGAAAGTCACCTTTAGGTGCTTCAACATTCAGGAGCTTTCATGCTACACTTGAGCACAGGCTTTGTGAGTTCCTGTGGCTTCAGCAATGGCCCAGAAGCAGAAAAGGAGAGCTATTCAACACACATCAGGTAGGTGTTTTTCCACATGTCTAGACTATTTACTTCAGCTATAGATAAAAATCAGAGTCAGACTAAGGAACATGACAGGACACCATGAGCGTTTACTTCATGGAGTCCAGGCTCTTTCACTGTTCAGATTTACTCAAGCTTCATAGTAATCCTACACCTCAAGACAGAGCCAGCTTTCCTGGCTCGTGACCAGTGCAGTCCTGTAAAGCCCATGCTCAGTAAGGCTTGGTACTTGAAGTTTAATGCTTTGCAGTTGTCATTTTAAAATTCTGGAAAATGTTAGCTTTGTCCTAGTGTTTTATAAATGAAAGCTAACAGAACAATGAAGCATGGGGGTGAGGGTGTTGGTATGGGCCGATGGCAAGGAGAGTACTGAATCCTCAGCTCCTGCACTGTCCTACCTCTGAACACCTCCCTGGGAAGGGTCCTAGGCTGCTACTCCTCTTCCACTAGCCCCACAAGTGCCCAGTTTCCATGACCCACTCTGGCCTCAGACCACTGCTACCAGCCCTCCTTTTCCCATAGCAACTATGTCACACCAATGTCGGGGAAGGCCTATATTCTACACCCCTGTTTGACCCTGGAAGCAGCCTGGGCACAGGTGCAGGCAGGATTGGTACTGGGCTGCAGTCCCCACCATGTCTCATACTTGATCATGACAGTTGCAGTCCTGGTCCTGGCCAGCAGCAGTGTGGCAGGTGACTAGGCAGAGATAAGCCTCTAGCCCATGTAAAACCTTGATACTCTGTGTTTTTCAACAAGGAGGGTGCAGTCTCTTGAAGTTCACTCATTCATCATGGATTGGGGTTGTGAGTCCTTGGAAAAGAGAAATTGACTCCCCCACCCTCATTCTCTACCTGCCCTCCATAGTGTGTTGGTCCTGTCGCTGGCAGAAGGACAAGTCTGACAACCTAAAGACCTTTTGTGTTGAGTTGAGGGGACATCCTGGGCACCTGTGAAGATGTACAATCTCCCTGGGGGGAGGGGGGACCTCCTTACTGGAAGGAACATGACATTTAGTAGCTAACTTAAAAACCTCTGACTGGTCAAGAAAGAGACTAGAAAGAGGAAGGAAAAAGGTTTTTTTTTAACAATATTTTAGTATCTTTGTGGGAACACGGTTTATTTACAGTGTGTTTGTTTCTCAGTTGCTCAGTAGTGTCCAACTCTTTGTGACCCCAATCATAAGTTCCTCTGTCTATGAGATTTCCCAGGCAACAATACTGGAGTGGGGTGTCATTTCCTTCTCCAAGGAATCTTCCTGACCCAAGGATCCAGTCCAAGTCTTTTGGGTCTTCTGAGTTAGGAGATGAAATTTTTTCCCACAAGCACCACCTGGGAAGTCCCATATATGTACATGACCTACATGGGGAGGGAAGCTTAAAAAAGAGTGGCTATCATGGCAAATAGATGTGGAAACAGTGACTGACTTTATTTTTCTTGGCTCCAAAATCACTGCAGATGGTAACTGCAGCCATGAAATTAAAAGACACTTCTTGGAAGGAAAGTTATGACCAACCTAGATAGCATATTAAAAAGCAGAGACATTACTTTGCCAACAAAGGTCCATCTAGTCAAGGCTATGGTTTTTCCAGTGATCATGTATGGACGTGAGAGTTAGACTGTGAAGAAAGCTGAACACTGAAGAATTGATGCTTTTGAACTGTGGTGTTGGAGAAGACTCTTGAGAGTCTCTTGGACTGCAAGGAGATCCAACTAGTCCATTCTAAAGGAGATCAGTCCTGGGTGTTCATTGGTAGGACTGACGTTGAAGCTGAAACATCAATACTTTGGCCACCTGTTGAGAAGAGCTGACTCATTTGAAAACACCCTGATGCTGGGAAAGATTGAGGGCCGGAGGAGAAGGGAACGACAGAGGATGAGATGGTTGGATGGCATCACCGACTCAATGGACATGGGTTTGGGTGGACTCCAGGAGTTGGTGATGGACAGGGAGGCCTGGCGTGCTGCGGTTCACAGAGTCACATGGTCAGATACGACTGAGCGACTGAACTGAACTGATATATATATCCACTCAATATAGAGTTTTGAGTTCTCTGCACCATACAAGAAAAATTATTTTAATATATTTTAGTGTATTTAACAACATGTTCTTTCTGGTTTTTGAAGAAGGGGTTTTGCATTTTCATTTTTCATTTGGCCCCACAAATCATGTAACCAGCTCTGTTACAGGGAAGCAGGAAACAATAATTTCTTAAATATATATATATATATATATATATATATATAAAATGCACAAGAAAAAAGTTGTGGCAACTACACCTGAAGCCCTAAAGGACAATCATTTTCACCCTCCTCAACCACCCACTCTAGTTTTCCTCCACTCTTCACCAGCAGGGCAACAGTCAAGTCTGGCTCACCTGACGAGGGTATCCACTGCCAGCCTGAGTGGGTCTGGATTCTTGATTGCCTTGGTCTACTCACATTCTAGTTGCTGCAACAGCCTGCTCAAAAGACAGAAGCCTGAGAAAAATCCCTAGTGACTTCTTTAAGTCTGACACAATTTCTCTTTGTCTCCATTATGTAAGAGCAATCATAGCTCCTCATGATAATGAGGGTCAGTTATACCCATCAATGTGATAATTCACTTGTCTATTGGTTCAGTAACCAAAGCTCAGGTTCAGTAGAGGAACCTTTTCCTTTCAGGCCCAAACCAGTACGTTCAACACAGAGGAGCCTAAGAAACAAACAGAAAATGTACATTCTGTATGTTGGTCAATGTGTTAATAGTTTGCTAGGGCTGCTAGCCAGAATACTGGAGTAGGTAGTCTTTCCCTTCTCCGGGGGATCTTCCCAACCCAGGGATTGAACCCAGGTCTCCCACATTGCAGGCGGATTCTTTACCAACTGAACTATCAGGAATAATCAGGGTAAGTGAACCCATATTTGGTGTAGCTTTGAAAGGGGAAAAGCTGTCTGAAGGAATTAGCTTTTTTATCAAGTGGTTGGTCTGATATCAAGCATTAACTGCCATAAAAGCAACAGCTCACTTGGCCTTGTAGAGAGGATGATACTCTTGGGCCCTGTCACCATGACTACTCCACTCATGAGCCCATTGAGTGAGCATTGGAAAAGCCACCGATTAGGCTAGCTGACCTCTACCAGGTATGTCATCATGTGAACCTAGGTTTTGAATCTATCTTCTGCATCAGATGCTCTGTGGTAGGTATTAGTATAAAACACAAAGATTCTCTGACCGTGTGCTCATCCTCATATACTCCCAAATCTACATTAGACTTCTTTTGATGTACTTGCCTCTAACTTTCCAAATTGCCCTTCCAGGTCTCTGTTCCACTAGCTTGTGTCTATGTATATTGTTACCAAGCCACTTTTCCTCTTTCCAAATATACAGGCAAGTTTTCTTCTCACAGTATTAGTGTAATATAGCTATAGTTAATGCAGTAGCAAATTTTAGCTAATGCTGACACAACAAGCTAAACAATTGTGAAAAAACACTCCCAATTCTCTTCAGTTACCAACTAGTCATGGGGATCCAACTCCTTGAGTCATAACTGTGAGCTTAAAGAGGGACATTAGTGTACCCCACACAAGCTAATGCAGGGGACTATGCCATCACTTCATGAAACTGACTTAGGTCCTCTGGGTATGCTGGTACTTGATCCAAGATATTCCTTTTCTATTGTACTTTGGGTTGTTACTATATCCACTGAAAGTGAAAGTTGCTCAGTCATGTCTGACCCTTTCCTACCCCATGGACTACTCCATGGAATTCTCCAGGCCATAATGGGGTGGGTACCCTTTTCCTTCTCCAGGAGATCTTCCCAATCCAGGGATCAAACCCAGGGATCAAACCCAGGTCTCCTGGATTGCAGGCGGATTCTTTACCATCTGAGCCACAAGGGAATACCCACTGGACCTAATGAATGTATAGAACTAATAACACCAGGATGCTCTATTAAGTCATGAAGTCACTTGTTATCAGTCTCTACTCCTGCCCAGTGGTATATCACACCAATCAAATGCACAAATGCACCAATCAAATTAGAATGACTGCATAACCCAGTGTTTTCACTTTGCCTGTACTTTACCCCAAATCAGCTCAGAAGAGAATCTTAATTGTGGTGTTGCAGCGGGCCATTTCCCACTAGCAATGGGATCTGTGTTACATTCTGATGATGAGAAACTGCAGTGGTTACATGTGTCTGATCACTGAAGAACTCACTAAACTTCCATATTCATGAAAGGCTTTAATGAAGCTGAAAGATTTTTTATAGAGCAGTAGAAATAAAATTCAAATAAGCATATGGAGCCCAAGAAACTTCTAGGCACAGCTCTCCAAAATCCTTTTCAGTCACACAGATACTCTTCAACTCAGGATCAGGGCTCAGGACCGAACTGAGATGCACAGCTAAAGGTAAGCAGTGGGTAGCTCAGAAAAACTTCATTTGCCACTCCCCATAGCTGGCATTACTGCCCAAACCATCCATGCCCCTCCCCACTCCCTCATCTCCATCCATGGAAAAACTCTTCCACAAAACCAGTCCCTGGTGCCAAAAAGATTGGGGACCACCACTCTGGACTGTTAACTACCGAGACATATATGAGGGAGAGCTACCATAGAGAGCTCTATTCAGAAGAGCTAGACCAAATGTTCCCAAGAGGGTCTTTTATGCCCCACTGGACATGCATACAAATTAGCTGCTGGCCTTCCCATGTGGCACTATCCCTGGGTTGGGAAGATCCTCTGGAGGAGGGTATGGCAATGCACTCCCATAGTCTTGCCTGGAGAATCTCATGGACAGAGGAGCCTGGTGGGCTATAGTCCATAGTGCCACAAAGAGTTGGACATAACTGAAATAACTTAGCATGCACACATGCACAAGTCAGCTGCTAATTGCTTTCACCAAGTCATCAATCTACACATCCCTAAATAACGTGAGAAAGGTGGCTCAGGCTGCTGGGGGAGCCTCATATTAAATGGGTAATTATAAATGACTAGCCTGCCTATCTCCTCCTTACTGTGGACTAGAGTCAGTATCAGATTTCCAGGCATCCCCCAAAACAAGGCAGATAAGCAGTTTAGCTTCAAGATAACTTTATCTTAGAGTGTCCTAGTTCCAGAACCTCATTCTGAATGGTTGCTGACTAGGAATGCTTTGCTTTTAGCTTCTTGGTTTGTGTGGTTTTCTCCAAAGTATAGCTTGGGTCAAAGTCATAGCTGCAGGTCATTTATTTATGAGATTCATAGAAATCAGCAGCCAGTTAACAGGGAAAATAAAACAGGAAAAGAATACTGAACATCAGGGTGGGTGCATTATTGAGGTTTCCATGCAATCACTGAGAAGTGTTAAAAACTGCCATTGTTGGGACACCTGTTCAGTCATGCTGATATTTGTCAAGGATTGCCCCTGGGGGTGTTAATAACTTCCTCCTCTTAGGCTGCATGGGTGTGCAGATAGAGCAGCCAATGATGGCTCTGAAGAAGGCCATGGCCTTAGAGATGGTCTTATGTAGAAATATTCCAGGAATTTTGAGAGTGTGTTGTAAAACACAGTCATCATTAAAATCCATAAATTTATAATTAAGTTATATTAAAAATGAAGTAATTAATACTCAAAATCCATCTTGTCCTAATTATTTTCTATTACCTACCCTCTTGTGATTATTTATCTATTATCTGTATAGTAGAATACTAATATAATGGAGTGCTACTGCATACCTCTTCCCAGAAGTGCGTTCAGTAGCTCATGCTGGAGCTTGAAATTGTCCATGGTGGAAATACTTATACCAGGGAAATTAGCAAATGCTACAAATCAGGGCATGATTCCTGCTCTCTCTCCTGCCTCCACTAGGGCCAGTCCACCCTCCATGGCAGAAGGGTGAAGATAAATTGCTAGATCCTTGAGATGGGAAGCTATTACAGTAAGATGGAATTGTCTAACCCAAGGGGTTGAAACAAGAGGTCAATCCAGGATACGTCACACTGGTAGTTAAAATAATCTACTCTTCTCCCCAGCCTTCCAGATTTTATTCCCAAATGGTAGTGAGTAGGAAAGTTATGTTGAAGCTGAAACTCCAATAATTTGGCCACCTGATGCAAAGAGCTGACTTATTTGAAAAGATCCCGATGCTGGGAAAGACTGAAGGTGGGAGGAGAAGGGAACGACAGAGGATGTGATGGTTGGATGGCATCACCGACTCAGTGGACATGGGCGTGGGTAGACTCCAGGAGCTGGTGATGGACAGGGAGGCTGGAGTGCTGCGGTTCATGGGGTTGCAAAGAGTTGGACACGACTGAGCAACTGAACTGAACTGAGGAAATTTAGCTCCTCTCAAATCCGCATAGGCATCCAAAGCCACCTGACATAAATATTATCAGAAGTAGAAATATTTGATTTAGTGATTTTCAAAGTGAAGAATTTCAGGCTGAAAGTTCAGGGAATAAAGAGCCCAGGTTTTGGCTGAGCCACTATCCCACAGCATTCAATTTGAAATGATAAACAAATGAGTAAAAAGAAAATAATATGTGGTTAAATATCTTATAAATCCATTCAAAGGTTAAAGAGTAGTGGCTGAAAGTTGTGTTGGATAATGAATATTACATTTGAATCATACATTCACAAGACAGAAGGGATTTTACACTCAAAGGATAGAATAAAGATCAATAGTGCACTCTCAAAGAAACCTCCTCAGTTAGAAGCTCTCATAGTAACACTATCATTACCTAAGCCCTCCCTCATATCACACCCACACTCATTTTCTCTCTCTCATGTACACATTTTGACAACAACAACATTCTTAGAATGGTTTAATAAAGAATAATAAGTCATATTTAAGTGTTTGCTCTGTGTTAGGAAACCTTTTATGTGCTTCGTGTATATTTTCTTTCTCAGTAATTTGAAATTTTATATCATTCTTACATTTCAGATGTAATGCCTTTGGGAAACCAAAGCACAAAGAATTTAACTAAGAAACAACACATATTAAGTGGTAGAGTCATGAAATTATTCTGGGAAACTTTTTCTTCATCTTCTCAATCTGAGATATGCTGTTACTTAAAGGCATGACTTACCTTGCAGCCATATCAAATGGTAGGTGATTTTACACGTACAGGACCTATAAACATCAAGACATCTTCCTTTCTTCTCATAGCTCTTCCAGACCACTCTGGTCCCCTGCTCTTTAAGCTAAAATCTTACTCCACTTGAAGCAGATGACAACAGATCATACTGTCTACTCCCTTTCTTGGTTGTGGTCCATGCAAGCCTTCCTATCAGTTCTCATTGCTTGACAGTTCTAATACTATAACTCCTTATTACACTTTGGTGATTTCAAATTAGAGCTTGGTAGCACAGAGTATTTTTGTTCAAATTACTTAAAAAGGTCTCATCTCTGTATGAATTTTAATAGAAGCTACTCTTTAAATTAATCTTCAGGCAGATCAATTTAAATAGGAGTCTTTTCCTTCAGTCTGAGACCAGCCTCCATCCAGAGCCCAGGCCTAGAAGTACAGTCCAGACTAGAGTTCAGCCTGCCAAAGGTTTAGTACAAGACTGTCCCAAGCAAATGATTTCTCAATTTAAATTTCTTTTAAATTTCATATTTTCATAATTGTCCTTGATTTTACCTCCACCCTACCTCTACCACCAACTCCCAGACTCATACCATGAATGCTATTATGCATAATGGCATGGCATTCAGAAGGCTACCAAAATCAGCCCCTTCTCTGACTACCATCTCTAATATTTCCAAATCACTTTCCTTGCCCATTATCATAACTTTTCAACTTTCAATTCTTTAATGGTCTCATTTTCACTTTCAGTTACCATCCCCAGATTTCTTTTTACAACTTAGATGCCATAATCTATCATTATAATCATATAATCACATTTGTAGTTTGCCCCAATTCCCTCTGTATTCCTCAATCAACAAAACTGAAACCTACTTAATTTTACTATGTGTCTTTTAATTGCCTGTAGAATGAGATTAGGGAATATTAGGCCACTGTTGATGGAATCACTTTACATTTAGTATCACAAATTTCAAGTGGATGCCTAGCAATCTTATTGCATTTGTCCAATTAATTCACTCTCTTTCCTTTACCTATTTAAAGATTAGTTTTCACCAGAAATAAGCTCCTATCTCTACAACATCATCAATTCTGTCATTCTATTAAGCCATTTTCATAAAGATCAAACAAGCTGTAATGTCCTCCATAAATGACCATTGATTTCTCAACTCTCCATTTCTCTATATCTTAATGCAGCAAAAATTTTAAAAGTGATTTTGCACAGTAACTGCCCTATTTTCCCAACGCACATGCACTCTTTTAGCCACTCCAATTATGCTGATTCTGCCAGTTTCATTGATAATATTGAGTTCCATATTGACAAAATGCAATGGTCAATTTTAATCTTCCTCTTAGCCTCTGAGATATCAAAGTCTTCTTCCTGAAACACCTATGCTCTTAGCTTCTGAAGCAGATTCATAGTTCTTTTTCTTTTTTTTTCTTAATTTTTGTTTTTACTTTACAATACTGTATTGGTTTTGCCATACATTGACATGAATCTGTCACGGGTGTACATGAGTTCCCAATCCTGAACCCTCATCCCACCTCCCACCCCATATCATCTCTCTGGATCATCCCTGTGCACCAGCCCCAACCATCCTGTATCCTGTATCGAACATAGACTGACAATTCATTTCTTACATGATAGTATACATGTTTCAGTGTCATTCTCCAAAATCATCCCACCCTCTCCCTCTCCCTCAGAGTCCAAAAGTCCATTCTATACATCTGTGTCTCTTTTGCTATCTCGCATACAGGGTTGTTGTTACCATCTTTCTAAATTCCATATATATATATGTGTTAGTATACTTTATTGGTCTTCTGACAGTTCTTTATCCATGCCCAATCTACACCAGAATACTGGAGTAGATAGCCATTCCCTTCTTGAGCAGATCTTCACGACCCAGGAATTGAACTGGGGTCTCCTGCATCGCAGGTGGATTCTTTACCAGCTGAGCTACCAGGGAAGCCTAAATCCACACCCCAGTTGATAACAATAAATGATTTCTATATAACTATGCCACTATCTCTAAAGCATATTCTTTCACACCTAAAGTCTTGGTTATATATATACGTACTCAACTGCCTTCATGATATTTCCTGGATGTCTAAAAAGTAATTTTGATATGTTGAAAACAAATTTTCATCCTTGTGCTCCAAAGCCTGCTTCTCTTCTTTCTTCTTGCTCCACATTAAAAATAGATTCCAAATTTGACCACCTCTCATCACTTCTATTTCTACTATATAAGATAAAAATACCACCTACCTGATCTTCTTGCTTCTCTTCTTACTCCCCTAAGTAAAATCTTAAAATGATAACACCTGCCCATTAAAAAAATAAATTGTATCATGTTAGCCTGCTGCTCAAACTCTACAATAGTCCTCTGTTCCAAAATCCAACTTTTAAACATATGTGACAGAACTCTAATTAGTTGTTATCATTGCTGTTCAGTTGCTAAATCATGTCCAACTCTAAGCAACCCCACAGACTGCAGGACACCAGGCTCCTCTGTCCTCCACTATCTCCCAGCTTGCTCAAATTCATGTCCATTGATTCAGTGATCTATCTAGCCATCTCACTCTCTGTCACCCCCTTCTCCTTTGCCCTCAATCTTTTCCAGCATCAGAGTCTTTTCCAATAAGCAAGCTCTGCGCATTGGTGGCCAAATTTTGAGCTTCAGCATCAGTCCTTTCAGTGAATATTCAGGGTTGATTTCCTTTAGGATTGACTGGTTTGATCTCCTTGCAGTCCAAGGGACTCTCAAAAGTCTTCTCAAGCACCACAATTCAAACCATCAATTCTTTGGTGCTCAGCATTCATTATGGTCCAACTCTCACATCTGCATATGACTACTGGAAAAACCATAGCTTTGACTATACAGACCTTTGTTGGCAAAGTGATATCTCTGCTTTTTAATACACTTTCTAGGATTGTCATAGTGTTGCTTCCAAGGAGAGAGTGTGTTTTAATTTCATGGTTGTAGTCACTGTCTGCAGTGATTTTGGAGTCCAAGAAAATAAAATCTGTCACTGTTTCCACTTTTCACCAACCTATTTGCCATGAAGTGATGGGACCAGATGCCATGATTTTCATTTTTTTAATGTTGTGTTTCAACATTTTACCATTTTAGCTTTTTTACTCTCTTCTTTCACCTGCATAGAGGCTCTGTAGTTCCTCTTCACTTTCTGCCATTAGAGTGGTATTATCAGCATATCTACAGCTGCTGATATTTCTCCTAGCAATCTTGATTGACTTGTGATTCATTCAGCCCAGCATTTCGCATGATATGCTCTGCATATTAGTTAAATAAACAGGTGACAGTATATAGCCTTGTCATACTCCTTTCTCAATTTTGAACCAGTCTGTTGTTCCATGTCTGGTTTTAACTGTTGCTTCTTGACCAGCATACAGGTTTCTCAGGAGACAGGTAAGATGGTCTGGTACTCCCATCTCTTCAAGAATTTTCTACAGTTTGTTGTGATCCACACAAAGGCTTTAGCATAGTATATTAAGCCAAAGTAGTTGCTTTTCTGGAACTCCCTTGCTCTCTCCATGATCCAATATATGTTGGCAATTTGAAATCTGGTTCCTCCGCATCTTTGATATCTAGGTTATATATCTGGAAGTTGTAAGTTCATGTACTGTTGAAGGCTAGTTTGAAGGATTTTGAGCATGACTTTGCTAGTATGTGAAATGAGTATAATTGTGTGGCAGTTTGAACATTCCTTGGCACTGCCCTTCTTTGGGATTGGAATGAAAACTGACATTCTCCAGTCTTGTGGCCACTGCTGAATTTTCCAAATACGCTGGCATATTGAGTGCAACATTTTAACAGTGTAATCTTTTAGAATTTGAAACAGCTCAGCTGGAATTCCATCACCTCCACTAGCTTTGTTCATAGTAATGCTTCCTAAGGCCTACTTGACTTCATACTCCAGGATGTCTGGCTCTAGGTGAGTGAACACATCATCATGGTTATCTGGGTCATTAAGACCTTTTTTGTGTCATTCTTCTGTGTATTCTTGCCACATCTTAGTCTCCTCTGGTTCTTTGAGGACCTTATAAATTCTTTCCTTTATTGTGCCCATCCTTGCATGAAAGTTACTTTGATATCTCCAATTTTCTTGAAGAGATCTTTAGTTTTACACATTCTGTTGCTTTGCTCTATTTTGTTATCTCTCCTAGCTATTTCCTGGAACTCTGCATTCAGTTGGGTATATCTTTCCCTTTCTCTTATAACAGTATAGCTTAAATAATTCTCTGATTCTCTCTCTTACATTTGTGTGTGTTTTGCTTTTCCTCTCATTCACTTAATCCTAGTCACACTGACCTGTTCTTACTGCCATACTTTAAGCATCCTAATTTTCTTGAATGGCTTGCTGTTCTTTCTGCTGGACTGCTCTTCCCTACAGTTATATCCAGGATTCTCTTTCTTCCTCGTTTCTGCTCAAACATTCCCTCTCATGTCCCCACTCCACATGAATCTTTTTTACTCTACTTGATTTACCATAACAGAATTCTTTACTACCTAAATTCAGATATGTATATATTTTTGTGCCTATTGTCTGTTTCAGCTACTAGATGCAAAGCTTTTGGAACAAAGATTGTATCTGCTTTGCTTATTGCTATGATCTCCATTTCTACCTAACACATGTGTGTGTGCTCAGCCACTCAACTGTGTCTGATTCTTTGTGTGACTCCATAGACTGCAACCTGCCATGCTCCTCTGTCCATGGGATTTTCCACCCAAGATTACTGGAGTGGGTTGCCATTTCCTCCTCCAGGGAATCTTCCCAACCCAAAGATCAAATCTTTGTCTCTTGCATTGGCAAAGCAGATATTTTACCACTGAACCACCTGGAAAGTCCAAATACCTGATACACAAGTTTTCAAAGAGAGAAGAGATTGATTGATAAGATATCATTTAGGAAGGAGAAGGGTGATTTAGATAGTGTTGAATTATACACAAAAAAGAAACATTTAATTTTTATCAATGAATGAGAAAACAATTAGGTAAGAAGAATGACAGTATTTACCACATTTCTTATTTTATTGTAATCATGTACTTTGATCTCTATGTATCTGCCTAAAATTTAATGTCTAGAGTGCACCGAATGGTATTTATGCTTAGCATTCATCTCAACTACAGAACTCTGTGCCTGAAGGAGAAACCAACTGCTCTGTAAAAAACCTATTGAATGAGTGGCTTAACAAAAGGTCTTGGACTCAACCAGTTTAGGAGGTGAGAACAGTCATTAGGATAAACCTAGGGAAATAAGAAGTATCATTTACACAGTAGTCTGCTTTAGAACATTTATTTTGCCTGAGGAAAATAAATGCTTCTGGAGAATTAAACTTATTTGGTGAAAATTATGCCATTTCCCATACATTATCACTATAATGAATATGAACCTATTTGCAAGTCTCTCAGAGAACTAAGAAAAAAAAATTAGTGAAGTGATGGGTGTAAGGAACTTTGCCTTAATCTGATAAATGCCAGCAACATAGTTTTAAATGCTTTTATTGTAACAGAAATTATAATGGACAAAAGGATAAAGTCTGTTTCATAAACATCCACTGATGTACTGAGATAAATGCTCCCTCCATTACTCAATACTGCAAGTACCTGATTAGCACAGCAATAAAAATTGATTGACACTGTTTTGGATGTTTATGTCTTTGAGCAAATGTAACAGACTTTTCCTATTAGAAATAAGTGTTTCCAGAAATGCAGTCAGAAGTTTGAAATTAAGAGTGTACATGTTCACTGTAGGAAGAAAGAGAATGTGGCAGGGGGAGGAGAGAGACAAAATATTTACAGAATACAAAAATCTGAAACAGCTTTATTTTTCTGTCCTCCATCTTCCTGAATAATCATGTCCCCAACTCTCTAATGCTCAAGACTGGACTGAAGTTCAGCAACATCTGTTATTTTGGCAGTCAGTGAATAGTCAAATAAATCAACACCATTTCATAATTTATTCTGTAGATCTCTGGCTTTGTACCAGAATACTTAACACTGACATCACTTCTTCATTTTCTTTTTCTCTCAGCATTAGTTTTTTGTATCTGCTCTTTCATTTATTTCCCTTCACCTCTGTGCCCTGCATCTTGTCTCTTTCACTTTCCCTTTTCCTCTCTCTGGTCTCCTTGTTCTCTTGTACAATACTATCCTATACCATGTAATTAGTAACAGGTAGTATTGACTAGAAAAGAATTTATTTCATCAAATGATATTCGTGGTTTCTTATTGTTACAAATAAGTAACCATAAAAATACACTGGGTTAAATAACAGTGTTTGCAAAATTGGAAAAAAACAAACAAACAAACCTAAAAGCATTGTTCAAATCATAATTCCTTAAATATTGAAACTAGCATGCTTAGAGCACAGACAATTGTCTGATAAATTTTGTGTACTATATCATATCTTACTTGTTTTTCTATCTGAGTACTTACAGTAGTTCAGAACAGCTAGTAGTTTGAATGTGTTCAATATTAAAACATGGTTAATATTTTATAAGAAAGCTATTGCTTTTGCCTTGAAATTTTTTATTATTTGAAAGTTATTGTCTTTTCTATATTATTTAGGAAGTTTTCCTATGCTGTAAGTGCATTTCATCTAGAAGACACTTTTTAATAATAAAATATCCTTTGGCTTTTAGAGCAACAGCCAGTGGAAAATAATTGCTTATACAAAGTTTGTTAAACTTAACTTCTCTAGACTGGAACTATTCCTTTATTGAAAGGCAACTTGACCTTAATAATATAAGATCAATAATATTATGTTTTTCATCATTCTATACCTTTACAAAGAAAGAAATATGTTTGGAAAGAAAGCTATTTGTAGTAAAAAGTAAAAACTTTTTAAATGATGTTTTTATATTTAAAAAAATAAAAGTATTTTACAATTTTTTAAAGAATATAATTTTAGTCAATATTATCATAAAATGCAAAAAGCCCAAATTGAAAAGAAAAATGTGTGAATTCCTTATACCTACCTCTCCCCACATACAGAGATGTTAATATTTAAAATAAATGCTAAAATATGAATCTGCAATGAAAATGTTGCTGTAATGAAGAGCTTTCTTATAACTATCTTTTCAGAATAAACACTTCTAGTTTCTGCCTGTTACACGTGGAAGAAACTATAATGTTGGGTGATAAATAAAATGAAGTGCAAGTCAGAGAAACTAAGCCAGGATGAGATGAAAAGAGAAAAGAAAAGGCAATGAACTCAGCTTTAGGAAATGTGTCTGCACGGTTCAATGACAAACACAGTTATCACCTCCTTGTAGCATATTACTCTTCCCTGGTGGCTCAAATGGTAAAGTGTCTGTCTACAGTGAGGGAGACCCGGGTTTAAGCCCTGGGTTGGGAAGATTCCCTGGAGAAGGAAATGGCAATCCACTCCAGGACTATTGCCTGGAAAATCCCATGGACAGAAGAGCCTGGTAGATTACAGCCCATGGGGTCGCAAAGAGTCGGACACGACTGAGCGACTTCACTTTTACTTTCTATAGCATATTGTGTTCATCTTTTATGTGTAAAACTGAATAAACGGTATTGGACTTAGGACATTTAAACTATTTGTTCAGTTGCTTCACTTGTGTCCAACTCTGTGAGCTGTAGTCTGCCAGGCTCCACTGTTGATAGGCTTCTCCAAGCCAAGACTAATGGAGTGAGTTGCCATGAACCTTCTCCAGTGGATCTTCCCAACCCAAGGATTGAACCTTTGGGATCTCCTGCATCTTCCTCATCACAGGCAGATTCTTTACTGCTGAGCCACCCAGGAAGGCCCCATTTAAACTATAATCAATCACTATATATTGTGCGTGTGTGTGTGTCATAGAGGGTTTTACTTGAAAGGTTGATAAAATGAAGAGAGATCCAAATCCTCACAGACCATTTAGTTAAAATATTACTTAAAAAAATATTATTTTGGTGGGGGGAAACAAGAGTACAGATAGTACCACAAAGTATAAAATAATGCAAAAACCAGCTTATATGAACATGTTGACTATTGACGATGTCACTATTAAGAATGTAATGAAATTAGTTTTGAGGTATTTTCTAATGCAGGCTGAACATTTAAAAAATGGAAAAAAAAACTATAGACATATGAATTCAGTATTGACTCAATCTATTCTATTCATAGTCTGATAAATTAACTGATATTTAAAATGGCTACATTATATTCACAAAATATCCAAGGTCAAGGTTAGTATTTTAAGTTCTAAAACAACATGTTTACAGTGGCCCAAAGCTGCATATGATAAAACTACTTCTGGAAAATGTAGTTAACATGGGCCTAGCTATATTTTTATTAACTCTAAACTTACTTCTAGATGAAAAATAAGCTGTCTACTCTTAAAATTTCACTAATTTCCACCAATTCCATTTTCAGGATACTAACAGAACTTTATAATAAAACACTTCCAACATGAAAATGTACATAAGAAAGATTATTTTTTAAAAAAGTTTAAAATAAAACCTGCTATCAGTTTAAAAAAAGAATTCACTTAAAAATTAGTTGAAAAAAATACACCTAGAGTACCATTTCAAAGAAAAAACTTTTTATGACTTCAGTGACACATTATTTTTAAGCAATAGCAGTATTAAGCACCTCTATATGTTTCAAAATACTGTTGACAATTTGCTTTTTTTTTTTTTTAACATTGCACTAGGTGCCATTGAAGAGACTCTTGTTCTCTGAGAGCCAGTTTCCTTGTTATCGCAGGAGATACTGTCAGGCAGGACAATGATAGTTGTGTAGGCAGTGCTGAATTACTGTGAAACCAAATACTGCTGAAGTCTGACGGGACCTCCTGTCGCTCAGGGTGACAGTTACACGTCTAAAGAGTCACTCCAACCAGTCACAGTTACTAAGCTGCTTTTCAGTGTACCGGATTCATCCTGAGGTCCTTCTCCCTTCGGCCCTTTCAGGTTAGTTGCACCCCAGGCATTGGCACTTGAGTAGCATTAGACTCATTGTTCACAGGTGGAAGAGGTTCCTTCTCTTCTCTCCCAACTCTTCTCTGCATAGATTTATCTTCCTCTAAGGATGATATGTCCCAGTCGTCATCATCCACATCTGTACACTTTAAATCTTTTAGTTCTTTTTTGATGAACACGTCAGCAACATTAATCCCACCACCTGGCTTATTCCCTGCCCTTCTTCTAGTTCCGCCTGCGACTGGAGAGCGTGGACTGGCAGCTGCTGAACACCATCGACGCGGACAAGGTGGCTGGCGCCGTGGACGTGCTCATGCTGCAGGAGAACATCACCTTCTGCAAGCTGGAGGACGAGAAATATCCAAGCTTCCAGTCGTGGGTGGACAAGGTGCTGCTAAAGCTCATCCGCCTGGAGCAGCTCACGCACCTCTCAGCTGTACGACCTGGAGGAGCGGCTGTCTTCAAGCCTGGCTGGGGGCGAGCAGAGCAAGAAGCTCCTCCCCAAGCAAGCGGGCAAGATCAAGCCGCTCAAGGAAGAGTGTAAACTCAGAAAGAAGTTGATCTCTGCTGCTGCTGCTGCTAAGTTGCTTCAGTCATGTCTGACTCTGTGCGACCCCATAGACGGCAGCCCACCAGGCTCCCCTGTCCCTGGGATTCTCCAGGCAAGAACACTGGAGTGGGTTGCCGTTTCCTTCTCCAATGCATGAAAGTGAAAAGTGAAAGTGAATTTTCTCAGTCGTGTCCGACTCCTAGCGACTCCATGGACTGCAGCCCACCAGGCTCCTCCGTCCATGGGATTTTCCAGGCAAGAGTACTGGAGTGGGGTGCCATTGAGAAGAGCAAGAAGCTCCTCACCAAGCAAGTGGGCAAGATCAAGCTGCTCAAGGAAGAGTGTAAACGCAGGAAGAAATTGATCTCTACCCAGCAGCAAATGATAGAGGCCAAAGCCAGCTATTACCAGTGCCATTTTTGTGACAAGGCCTTTATGAGCCAAGCTTTCCTACAAAGTCATATTCAGTGCTGCCACCCTGAAGAGTCACATCTTGAGTATAAGACAAGGGCACAGGTGGACAAGCTCCAAAGTGAGATCAACATGTTGAAGGAGCAGCTGCAGCTCACCGAGTCTCAGCTAGAGGCAGCACAGCATGTGCACGCAGTCAAGTTCTCTAAGGAATATGAAATGCAGAAAACAAAAAAGGAAGAATTTTTGAAGTTATTTGATAGGTGGAAAGAAGAAGAAAAGAGAAACTAGTTGATTAAATGGAAAAAGTCAAAGAAATGTTTATGAAGGAGTTTAAAGGACTGACTTCTAAGAACTCAACATTAGAATATCAGTTGTTGGAAATCAAGAAGCCCAATATGCAGATCAAGCCTAACACAGGCATGCTAAAAGATGCACATGAGTTTAAAGAAGAACGTCCTCAGCATCCCCATGATTTCCAAAATGTGATGCAGCTATTTGACAGTCAGGAAAGCAAGTGGACAGTTCATGTTCAGGCTCTTCCTCAAGAACACAAGAAAGAAAAGAGCTGGCTCCTGTCACATAGAGAGAAACTTTGAACCTCAATGATATATGATCAAAATACATGTAATGTCTTCTACAAGAAAAGGATAGAAGAGCTAGGACAGAGATTCTAGGAGCAGAACAAGCTGATCATCACTCAGAGACAGCAGATTAAAGAGTTCACCACTAAATCATTAAACAGTGACAGTGAACCCAAAGAGAATTTTTTAACCTGGCAGACTTTTGAATCTAAGCCAACTGCCCCAATGGTATCTATGAATGCCCCAGTCCCCCAGACACTGGATGCAAAGTCAAGTCTAACAATGGCACATGTAAGGGAAAATGAACAGAAATTAAATGACAACTAGATACATACAAGGAAAACTGAAGAATAAGCCTTCCCTCACCAAGGAAATAACTGTTTTGGAGCAGAATTTGGTGGAGAAACTGGAAATCCTGGGGATTAATACAAATATACTTGGTATTCCGAGTGATCACTTGAATAGAGGGCTAAGCACTGTGGATTGAGAATATCCACTGGAAATGGAAATGGCAACCAACTTCAGTATTCTTGCCTGGAAAATCCCATGGACAGAGGAGCCCAGGGGGCTACAGTCTATGAGATCACAAAGAGTTGGACATCACTTAACGAATAAACAACAGCAGCAGTACCATTTGAGTTTGATTGTTAATCTAAGATCAAAAATGTTAAACACAGGAACTTTCTTTGTCTCCATATACCAATTTCTCCAAACTATTCTGTAGAAGTAGGTATTAATCCTATAGTTTTGCTTCATCACAATTTCTTGCTTTAACTATTATTTTTGTTTGTTTTTAGTAACAAAGAGTGAATTTACCAGATTTTCTTTGATATATTACCTATGATGATCTTATGATCTGTTCTTATTTAATAGAGCAGTTACTTTGGGCTTAAGTAATCCCAGAAAGACAGTGCATACCTTTGGGCTAATAGTTAATGTTCCTTCTATAGTCAACAAGAGTCTGAAATGCAGTATTTGGGTGCAATCTCCAAAATGATAGAATGATCTCTGCTTGTTTCCAAGGCAAATCATGCAATATCACAGTAATCCAAGTCTATGCCCTGACCAGCAAAGCTGAAGAAGCTGAAGTTAAATGGTTCTATGAAGACCTACAAGACCTTCTAGAATTAATACCCCACCAAAGATGTCCTTTTCATTATAGGGCACTGGAATGCAAAAGTAGAAAGTCAAGAAATACCTGGAGTAATAGGCAAATTTGGCTTGGAGTACAGAATGAAGTAGGGCAAAGACTAACAGAGTTTTGCCAACAAAATGCACTGGTCTTAGCACACACCCTCTTCCAACAACAAAAGAGAAGACTCTACACACGGACATCACAAGATGGTCAATACCGAAATCAGATTGATTATACTCTTTGCAGCCAAAGATGGAGAAGCTTTATACAATCAGCAAGAATAAGACTGGGAGCTGACTATAGCTCAGATCATGAAATCCTTATTGCCAAATGCATACTTAAATTGAAGAAAGTAGGGAAAACCACTAGACCATTCAGGTATGACCTAAATCAAACCCCTTATGACTATACAGTGGAAGTGAAAAGTAGATTCAAGGGATTATATCTGAAAGACAGAGTGCCTGAAGAACTATGGACGGAGGTTCATGACATTGTACAAGAGGCAGTGATCAAGATCATCCCCAAGAAAAGGAAAACAAGAGGCAAAATGGTTGTCTGAGGAGGCCTTACAAATAGCTGTGAAAAGAAAAGTGAAAGGAAAAAGAGAAAAGGAAAGATAAACCCATTTGAATGGAGAGTTCTAAAGAATAGCAAGGAGAGATAAGAAACTCTTCCACACTGATCAATGCAAAGAAATAGAGGAAAACAATAGATTGGGAAAGACTAGAGATCTCTTCAAGAAAATTAGAGATATCAAGGGAATTTTTCATGCAAAGATCGGCACAATAAAGGACAGAAGTGGTAATGGTATGGACAAACAGAAGCAGAAGATATTAAGAAGAGATGGCAAGAATACACAGAAGAACTATACAAAAAAGACCTTCACGACCCAGATAACCACGATAGTGTGATCACTCACCTAGAGCCAGACATCCTGGAATGTGAAGTCAAGTAGGCCTGAGGAAGGATCGCTATGAACAAAGCTAGTGGAGGTGATGGAATTCCAGTTGAGCTATTTCAAATCCTAAAAGATGATGCTGTTAATGTGCTGCACTCAATATGCCAACAAATTTGGAAAATTCAGCAGTGGCCACAGGACTGGAAAAGGACAGCTTTCACTCAAATCCCTAAGAAAGGCAATGCCAAAGAATGCTCAAACTACCACACAATTGCACTCATATCACATGCTAGCAAAGTAATGCACAATAGTCTCCAAGCCAGGCTTCAACAGTACATGAACTATGAACTCCCTGATGTTCAAGCTGGATTTAGAAAAGGCAGACAAACCAGAGATCCAGTTGCCAGCATTCATTGGTTCATCAAAACAGCAAGAGAGTTACAGAAAAACATCTACTTCTGCTTTATAGACTATGCCAAACCTTTGACTGTGTGGACCACAACAAACTGGAAAATTCTGAAAGAGATGGGAATACCAGAACACCTGACCTGCCTCCTGAGAAATCTCTATGCAGGTTAAGAAACAACAGTTAAAACTGGACATGGAACAACAGACTGGTTCCAAATAGGGAAACAGTACTTCAAGGCTGTATATGCAGAGTACATCAAGTGAAATGCTGGACTGAATGAAGCACAAGCTGGAATCAAGATTGCCAGAAGTAATATCACTAACCTCAGATATGCAGATGACAACACTCTTATGGCAAAAAGCAAAGAAGAACTAAAGAGCCTCTTGATGAAAGTGAAAGAAGAAAGTGAAAAAGTTGGCTTAAAACTCAACATTCAGAAAACTAATATTATGCCATATGTTCCCATCACTTCATGGCAAATAGATGGGGAAACAGTGGAAACAGTGACAGACTATATTTTCCAGCTCCAAAATCACTGCAGATGGTGACTGCAGCCATGAAATTTAAAGAGGCTTGCTCCTTGGAAGAAAAGCTATAATAAACCTTGATAGCATATAAAAAAGCAGAGGCATTACTTTGCCAACAAAGGTCCATCTAGACAAAGCTATGGTTTTTCCAGTAGTCATGTATAGATGTGAGAGTTGGACTATAAAGAAACTTGAGCAGCAAAGAACTGATGCTTTTGAACTGTGGTATTGAAGAAGACTCTTGAGAGTCACTTGGACAGCAAGGAGACCCAGCCAGTCTATCCTAAAGGAAATCTGTCCTGAATACTCATTGGAAGTACTGATGCTAAAGCTGAATCTCCAATATTTTGGCCACCTGATTTGAAGAATTTACTAATCTGAAAAGACCATAATGATGAGAAAGACTGAAGGTGGGAGGAGAAGGGAATGACAGAGGATGAGATGGTTGGATGGCATCACTGATTCAATGGACATGAGTTTGAGTAAACCCCAGGAGTTGGTGAACCGTGAACTTCCAGATGTTCAGGCTGGTTTCAGAAAAGGCAGAGGAACCAAAGATCAAACTGCCAACATCTGCTGGATCATCAAAAAAGAAAGACAGTTCCAGAAAAACATCTATTTCTGCTTTATTGACTATGCCAAAGCCTTTGACTGTGTGGATCACAATAAACTGGAAAATTCTGAAAGAGATGGGAATACCAGACCACCTGACCTTCCTCTTGAGAAACCTATATGCAGTTCAGGAAGCAACACTTAGAACTGGACATGGGACAATAGACTGGTTCCAAATAGGAAAAGGAGTACCTCAAGGCTGTATATTGTCACCCTGCTTATTTAACTTCTATGCAGAGTACATCATGAGAAATGCTGGGGTGGAAGAAGCACAAGCTGGAATCAAGATTGCTGGGAGAAATATCAATAACCTCAGATATGCAGATGATGCCACCCTTATGGAAGAAAGTGAAGAGGAACTAAAAAGCCTCTTGATGAAAGTGAAAGAGGAGAGTGAAAAAGTTGGCTTAAAATTCAACATTCAGAAAACGAAGATCATGGCATCTGGTCCCATCACTTCATGGCAAGTGTATGGGGAAACAGTGGAAACAGTGTCAGACGTTAATTTTGGGGGCTCCAAAATCACTGCAGATGGTGACTACAGCCATGAAATTAAAAGATGCTTACTCCTTGGAAGGAAAGTTATGACCAACCTAGATAGTATATTCAAAAGCAGAAACATTACTTTGCCAACAAAGGTCTGTCTAGTCAAGGCTATGGTTTCTCCCAGTGGTCATGTATGGATGTGAGAGTTGGACTGTGAAGAAGGCTGAGTGCCGAAGAATTGATGCTTTTGAATGGTAGTTTTGGAGAAGACTCTTGAGAGTCCCTTGGACTGCAAGGAGATCCAACCAGTCCATTCTGAAGGAGATCAGCCCTGGGATTTCTTTGGAGGAAATGATGCTGAAGCTGAAACTCCAGTACTTTGGCCACCTCATGTGAAGAGTTGACTCATTGGAAAAGACTTTGATGCTAGGAGGGATTAGGGGCAGGAGGAGCAGGGGATGACAGAAGATGAGATGGCTGGATGGCATCACTGACTCAATGGACATGAGATTGAGTGAACTTCAGGAGCTGGTGATGGACAGGGAGGCCTGGTGTGCTGCGATTCATGGGGTCACAGAGTCATACACAACTGATTGACTGAACTGAACTGAACTGAAGGAGGCCTTGGTGCTGCAGTCCATGGGGTTGCAAAGATTTGAACATGACTGAGCAGCTGAACTGAACTAAAATGAACTATAATCTTCTGTGTACCCTCAGTTTCTTTTCTGAATTAATAGAGGAAGACAAAAAGATGTGATTTCTTGTTAACATTGTATAACTTCATATAATAATTTATAAAGAAATCCAGAAATATTTACATGATTTCGGGTCAGTTTCTGAATAATATGGCCTAATGTCATCATGCTTTAAAAATTGGGTATTTCAATCAGTCTCATAGTTACAACTCAGGAATGATACAGACAAAATGCTTTGGTAATTTCTTATTATATTAAGATTTTGTATCAGATATTAGAGTAAAACATAAAGAACTGATATAATTTAAATTATATATATATATAGTTAGATTAGCCCGCATTCCTCTAATTACTATCATCCTTTGTCCAGTAAAGTCAAAGAGAAAATTCAATCAAAAGGAACATTCTCTGGAGTGTAATTCATAATAAAATCTATTTTTCTGTTTCTATCTTAAAGAAAAAAAGCATAGCCACAGAAGATGAGATATTCAAGTCTACTTACTGGAACGCAGTAATAAAATAAGCATGGAAACCAGATTAAAAAAGCTTTTAAAACTATAGTCATTTTTCTTCATTATTTTTTAATGTAATACCAAGGAATAGATTTAGTTTTTGCAATGGTGAATTATTAAAACTAAAGGAAGTTAAAGTTCTCTTCTTGATAATGGGTGTGTGTATTCTCTTCAGCAAAATGAGTCAGACTCTGCTGCAATTTCTCCAGGTACACACCAACTTTGAAGGACCAGGTAGGTTGCTTTAATGATTTTTCCTATTCTTTTTTCATCCTATGTGCACCCTGTCTCTTTTCCTTTTTGTTTTTCTTTGGTTTTTGTCTCTATGGCATTGTTATTTTTATTAAATGGTACTATATAAAAAGTTATACTTTTAAAAACTTAAGAAAGTCAACTGAGGAATGTTAATTGGAAGGACTGATGCTGAAGCTCCAGTACTTTGGTGACCTGATGCAAAGAGGTGAGTCACTGGAAAAGACCCTAATACTGGGAAAGAATGAAGGCAAAAGGAGTAGAGGGTGACAGAGAATGAGATGGTTAGCTAGCATGACAGACATGTGAATTTGAGCAATCTCCAAGAGATAGTGGAGGAGAGAGGAAGCTGTAATGCTGTAGTCCACAGTCACAGAATCAGAAATGACTTAGCAACTGAAAAACAACCACAACTAAAATGTAATATTGATTTTGAAGCAAGTAGAGAAAGTGAAAGAAGGTGTTAGTCGTTCAGTCATGTCTGACTCTTTGTGACCCCATGGATCATAGCCAGCCAGGCTCCTCTGTTCTATGTGAGAATACTGGAATTGGTAGCCATTCCCTTCTCTGGGGGATCTTCCTGACCCAAGGATGCAATCTGTGTCTCTTGGTCTCTTGCATTGGCAGGCAGATACTTTACTGTCTGAGCCACCAGGGAAGCACATAAATAAAGAATAGTGTTTCAAATAGATGTAAAATATATAAAGCACTAAGGATATTAAGTATTTGGAGAAGTAGAAATCTGACAACACATGTTCTTGAAGGAGCAAATACATGTGTATTTGCTCTAATCACATTTTTAAGTTTATACAAAAGAAGATGAAAATAAATATTCCAAAGATCTTGCTCTTAACAATCTTGGGGTAAATATGTAATAATAGAAGAGTTAAACCCCCCAGGGACACTCCTCAAGGAATGGAGGGAAAGAGCCTGTGAACAAGGGTGCCCCAGGCTCCATGTGGCATCTACCCACTGAACCCCAGCTTTCTGTTCCTTTGGACTCTTCCAGTAATAAACTAAGACATTGCTAGCACTCTTAAACTTTGTTCTTTGTATTATCCTTGTTGATGGATAATGTTAATTGGCATTTTGTTTTTGTTGACAGTACATTCTTTACCATATTTTTTACTTCAAATTTTTACAAAAACATAGAATTTAATTTTTTATTTTTATTTATCTATAACATGATTTTTTCCCCTGACACATCCTGAGAGCTCAAAAAAGTCCAGAAACGCACTCTTAAAAGAAACTTATAATATGAATACCACACATCTTATTGAAGCCTAAATCTTAAATATTTAAACTAATTATCAATCTGATTTTCAAATAAACCTGCCTATCTATACATTCATAGATTCTATTTTGAAGGTTATCAAATTTCTGTCTGGTGAGTAAGTCTGGCAGTTACATCTATGCCTCTCAAATCGTCTCACAACTATGGACTTTTACAGGACTGTCACAAAACCAGTAAAAAATGACCTCGGGGATATGAAAGAAAGGACACTTCAAAATCTTTCTAAAGAAATTATCTTAGGACACTTGAATTGGGGTATATGAGAAGGCATATCACAAGTTGTTTGATAAAATAACTCCAGTGAAATGCCTATACTTTTACAGCTGAACACTTTGTACTTGTTTGTTAACAAGCAGTGGGAAAGCCTGATGGTTCAGTGGGTAGAGAATCTCCCTGCAATGTAGGAGAGACAGGAGACATGGGTTCAATCCTTGGGTTGGGGAGATCCCTTGGAGGAGGAAATGGCAATCCGCTCCAGTATTCGTGCCTGAAAAATCCTATGGACAAAGGAGCCTGGCAGGCTGCAGCCTAACATGTGGCAAAGATTGAACATGACTGAGTGACTAAGCACATACACACGCAGCAAATCATTCTGGAAGAGCAAAACCACAAATCCTGACTCAAGTAATTTAAAAAAAAAACTGAATCTCAGAAACTTCTAATGATAAATAAAGAAGATTTTGTAAAACAAACAAACAAAAAAGACAACTTTATCACTCACTATAAATAGCCTTGCCAAGTTGCTTCTGTTTATTTAATTTAGCTTTTAATATTTTTTTATTTTTGCTATATCAAAATAAGACATTATGATTACTAAGGTTCTTAGCAGCTAGAAAACATAATTTTTTTCACTTGTGTAGAATATAGAGCAGCAAATGTTACCATTTGTATTATGCATGCTTAATTTTTCATATACTTAGAGTAAATTCATTCTTGCTCAAAGTGTATTATCTATTTTTTCTAGAAATTCATTATTTAAGCATATATTTATGGAACCTATTGGAAATGATGTGATAAGATGATAGGGAAAAGATAGCGTTAGTGAAATTTTATCTAACCCTTAGATCATTAGTAAAAAAAGAGTAGAAACTTCTTTCATTTAGTATACACTGTGTTTTAACTTACTGAGTAGTATATTTTTCTTTGAATAAACTGCCATACAGAGGTTTTATCTTTATTTAGAGGATCTTTAAAAGTCTTCCTCAATTTTCTGTAATTATTTTCCCTGGTTTTGCCTCTTTCTTTTTTTATCAACAGTATATTAATTCAGTTCTCATGGCCTAAAACATGCACTATGTTTTTAAAATCTTTTTATTTTGTACTAGAGTATAGCTGATTAAAAATGTTGTGATAGTTTCAGGTGAACAGGGAAGGGAATCAGTGATACATATACTTGGAACCATTTTCCCCAAACTCTCCTCCCAGCCAGATTGCCACATAATAGTGAGCAGAGTGGAACATACACTATTATAAAAGCTTTCAGGCAAAGTATTTGCCTTTCATCTTTTCTATTTCAAGTCTGTCATTCAGCCACTGAATAAACCTCTAAACATTGCTCTTATGATGTCAAAAAGTTTAACATTACATACAAATAAATTACTGCTTAAGAAAAAGAGTTGGACACCTCAGAGACTGAACTGAATAAAGAAGAAGCATTCAAGATCCTTGCCATTTAACTTTAATTTATCATTCTTTTCTTTTCTCCTTTTAAATCTTCTAATACATATTTTTTTAGCTATTTAGTCATACTAGATGGTCTTTTGTTATATTTTGTATGTATTTCCACCTGCCCATAAGGTTGCCATTGCTTGTAAGCATTATCTTCTCTTTGGCTTCCCTTGTGGTTAGATGGTAAAGAAACCATGATCCTTGGGTCAGGAACATCCCCTGGAGAAGGAAATGGCAACCCACTGAAGTATTCTTGCAAGGGGGAAAATCCTATGGACATAGGAGCCTGATGGACTATTGTCTATGGGGTCCCAAAAGAGTCAGATATGACTTGCTGACTAAACAATAATCATCTTTTCATTCCTAAAACTGAAGTAATAAGGCCTTGTAGACTATGCTAAAGCATTTGACTGTGTGTATCACAACAATCTGTGGAAAATTCTTCAAGAGATGGGAATACCGGACCACCTTACCTGTCTCCTGAAAAAGCATGTTTGCAGGTCAAGAATCAATAATTAGAACTGGATATGGAAAAATGGACTGGTTCAAAATTGAGAAAGGAGTGTTTCAAGGTGTATATTGTCACCTTCCTTATTTAACTTCTATGCAGAGTACATCATGTGAAATGCCAGGCTGGATGAATCACAAACTGGAATCAAGGTTGCAGAAGGAACTATCAACCTCAGATATGCAGATGATACCACTCCAATGGCAGAAAGTGAAGAGCAACTAAAGGGCCTCTTGACGAGGGTGAAGGGGAGAGTGGAAAAGTTGGCTTAAAACTCAACATTCTAAGACTAAGATCATGGCATCTGGTCCCAGCACATCAAGACAAATAGAAGAGTAAGAAGTGGAAACAGTGAGAGATTTTCTTTTCTTGGTCTCAAAAATCACTGCAGACAGTGACTGCAGCCATGAAATTAAAAACACTTGTTCCTTGGAAGGAAGGCTATGATAAACCTACATGGTGGATTCAAAAACAGAGATATCACTTTGCCAGAAATGTCTATATAGTCTAAGCTGCGGTGTTTCCAGCAGTCATATACAGATATAAGAGCTGGAACAGAAGAATCGAAACTTTCAAAATGTGATGCTGGAGAAGATTTTTGAGAGTCCCTTGGACGGCAAAGAGATAAAATCATCAGTCCTAAAGAAGGAATTCAAACTTGAACAATCATTTGAATAATTGATACTGAAGCTGAAGCTCCAATATTTTGGTCACCTGATTCAAAGAGCCAACACATTGGAAAAGACCCTGATGCTGGGAAAGATTGAGGGCAGGAGGAGAAGGGGGAAACAGAAGATTAGATGGTTGGATAGAATCACCAATTAAATGAACATGAGTTTGAGCAAATTCAAGAAGATACTGAATGACAGGGAAGCCTGGTGTGCTATGGTCCATGGGGTTGGGTCATGGAGAGGCAGACATGACTTAGTAACTGAACGGCAATAGGTCTAAATCTGATTGGATGCCCTTACCTCATATTGCAGAAAGAAAAGAGATATAGTTATTAAGGACTTACCACTAACATATTTACTGACCTAAACTTTCTTTATTCCATTCATTTCATTAACTATGGTGTTCCAGTTCAGTTCAGTTCAGTTGCCCAGTCATGTCCGACTCTTTGTAACCCCATGAATAGCAGCATGCCAAGCCTCCCTGTCCATCACCAACTCCCAGAGTTCACCCAGACTCACATCCATCAGTCGGTGTTGCCATCCAGCCATCTCATCCTCTGTCGTACCCTTCTCCTCCTGCCTCCAATCCCTCCCAGCATTAGAGTCTTCTCCAATGAGTCAACCTTTGCATGAGGTGGCCAAAGTACTGGAGTTTCAGCTTTAGCATCATTCCTTCCAAAGAAATCCCAGGGCTGATCTTCTTCAGAATGGACTGGTTGGATCTCCTTGCAGTCCAAGACACTCTCAAGAGTCTTCTCCAAAAGCACAGTTCAAAAGCATCAATTCTTTGGCTCTCAGCCTTCTTCAGAGTCCAACTCTCACATCCATACATGGCCACAGGAAAAACCATAGCCTTGACTAGAATGACCTTAGTCAGCAAAGTAATGTCTCTGCTTTCGAATATACTATCTAGGTTGGTCATAACTTTTCTTCCAAGGAGTAAGCGTCTTTTAATTTCATGGCTGCAGTCACCATCTGCAGTGATTCTGGAGCCAAAAAAAATAAAGTCTTGACACTGTTTCCACTGTTTCCCAATCTATTTCCCATGAAGTGATGGGACCGGATGCCATGATTTTCGTTTTCTGAATGTTGAGCTTTAAGCCAACTTTTTCACTCTCCACTTTCACTTTCATCAAGAGGCTTTTTAGTCCCTCTTCACTTTCTTCCATAAGGGTGGTGTCATCTGCATATCTGAGGTTATTGATATTTCTCCCAGCAATCTTGATTCCAGCTTGTGCTTCTTTCAGCCCAGCATTTCTCATGATGTACTCTGCATGTAAGTTAAATAAACAGGGTGACAATACATAGCCTCGAGGTACTCCTTTTCCTATTTGGAACCACTTTGTTGTTCCATGCCCAGTTCTAAGTGTTGCTTCTTGACCTGCATATATGTTTCTCAAGAGGCAGGTCAGGTGGTCTGGTATTCCCATCTCTTTCAGAATTTTCCACAGTTTATTGTGATCCACACAGTCAACGACTTTGGCATAGTCAATAAAGCAGAAATAGATGTTTTTCTGGAACTGTCTTGCTTTTTTGATGATCCAGCAGATGTTGGCAATTTGATCTCTGGTTCCTCTGACTTTTCTAAAACCAGCTTGTACATCTGGAAGTTTAGGTTCCTATATAAATCCAATCCCTCTCTGTACTCTAGAGTTCACTCTTTTTCACCTTCTCAAGGTCTTTGCATCAAAGTCATTCCCTTTCTTGTCTGAATAGTAAATTTCTTCCTCTTTACTGTATCATTATATCAGTGTGAAAAATGGAATCCATTTCCAGCACACAAAGTTTGCAAAGTTTTTCTCAATACATTAATTTATTTCAATGAAGCACATGATGATTGCTGTCAACTGAAAAGAAAAATAAACAGGCATATAGCATATTTTAAATTCAGAGAGATTATTATTATATAGAATAAGTGAATAATTATGTGGCATATACACCACAAAATTCTGTCATATAATAAAAAGGTTAATGTTGACATAGAATTTTCTGATCATAAAAAGAATAAAGTGAAAGAAAGTGAAGTTGCTCAGTTGTATTCGACTCTTTGCAACCCCATGGACTATAGCCTACCAGTCCCCTCCATCCATGGAATTTTCCAAGCAAGAGTACTGGAATAGGTTGCCATTTCCTTCTCCAGAAGATCTTCCCGACTCAGGGATCAAACCCAGGACTCCTGCATAGCAGGCAGACGCTTTACCATCTGAGCCATCAGGGAAGCTCATGTAGCATTTAATGGCTAGTGTGAAAAAAATGAGATCAGTTCAATTTGCCAAGCTGACTTTCTTACATACCTTTTGAAAGAACTATTTTACTTAATAACACAATGATATTCCTAGTAAAATAATTTTATTCACCTGAGTGAAATTCTCAAGTGAACTTGAATGTTTACAAGGAGGAAATATATAGTGAATTCTCAACCAGACCTCTATGTTCTAAACATCTGGAGGGTAATCCATGCCCAAGGATAAAAGGTTCAACCTTTAAATTAACAAGTGATAAGGGTAAAAGCATGATTCACATATAAATGCAAAATAGCCATCGGTCAAAGATTTTATTTTACTCGGTAATTGATAAGGACACAGTAAGATGCTAAAACTGGTTTAAAAGATGTGTAAGAATAGAAATGTACAGAAGCAACCAGGAATACCAAAATAAACTTACTAATACATACAAGATTGCTAAGTATAAAAAATAAATTAAAAGATGATATTTGGAATTCTATCTTACACTTGGGGGGTTGGGGTGGAAATCAATTGCATCTCCACCAGACATAATTATCTGTGTGAACAAAAAGGACTTGAATCTTCCAAGTTAACTTCCTTTTGTACAAAGTTGTATACCAGATCAGTAAAGACAGTGAAAGGTATACAATCCCAAAGAAGCAGGTTGTCCCCCAAGTGCCCACTAGCAACACCTAGCATTCCACAGAGAGAGTACCTAGTAATCATTTATTCACTTCAAAGTTTTTCACATTTTTTTCTAATACGAATATGTTCCACAAGGAGGAAGCATAGAGAGCCTTATTATGGAAGATTACAAGGTAATCAGATCTGGGGTTTCCTGATTTTAAAGCCCAAATGAGACTTCCCTAGTGGCTCAGTGGTAAAGAATCCAACTGCAAACAGGGGGCCCAGGAGACAGGGGTTTGATCTCTGAGTCTGGAAGATCCCCTGGAGGAGGAAATAGCAACCTACTCCAGTGTTCTTGCCTGGGAAATCCCATGGACAGAGAAGCCTGGTGGGCTACAGTCCAGGGGGTTGCAAAGAGTCTGACATGACTGAGCACACACACACAGAAATCAGAAATTCAGTTCAGATTTCTGAACTGGAACTTTCTTGATGATCCCTCTACTTCTGTTTAAATACATGCTAACAGAAATATATATTAAAAATTGACATTATAATTAAAATATAACAAAACCCCTCAATTTTAGTGGACAGTGTTACTAATTTTTAATGTAAAGTTATCTGGTCCCATCACTTTCTGGCAAATAGATGGGGAAACAGTGGAAACAGTGATAGACTTCATTTTGGGGGGCTCCAAAATCACTGCAGATGGTGACTGTAGCCATGAAATTAAAAGATGCTTGCTCCTTGGAAGAAAAGCTATGACCCACCTAGACAGCATATTAAAAAGCAGAGACATTATTTTGCCAACAAAGGTCCATCTAGTCAAAACTATGGTTTTCCCCATAGTCATGTATGGGTGTGAGAGTTGGACTCTAAAGAAAGCTGAGTACCAAGGAATTGATGCTTTTGAACTGTGGTGTTGGAGAAGACTCTTGAGAGTCTCTTGGGCTGCAAGGAGATCCAACCAGTCCATCCTAAAGGATATCAGTCCTGAATATCTATTGGAAGGACTGATGCTGAAGCTGAAACTGCAATACTTTGGCCACCTGATGCGAAGAACTGACTCATTTGAAAACACCCTGACACTGGGAAAGACTGAAGGTAGGAGAAGGGGATGACAGAGAATAAGATGACTGAATGGCATCACAGATGCAATGGACATGAGTTTGAGTAAATTCAAGAAGTTGGTGATGGACACAGAGGCCTGGCATGCTGCAGTCCATGGAGTCACAAAGAGTTGGACATGACTGAGCAACTGAACTGAACTGAACTGAATACTTACTTTACATTAAAAATACTTACTTTACATTAAAATTAATGACAAGCGTTACTACATTATTACATTAAAAATAAGCAAACATTATTTATGGATATATAGAAAAGTCCATAATAACTCTTGTCATCATATTTGTTTTGATATCTTCAAATCTTGAAAACATTAATTTAAATCACAAACAGTACAGATAATAAGACCTAGTTTTACTCAGAAATCAGGTGTTTTTTAAAATCTATTTCTTTTAATACTTTTCTGATCTGAATCCAGTAAGAGAAATCTGAAAAAGTTTTATAATAAAAAAGAGAATAATTATTATTTCAGTTTTTCAAAAATTATGTCATTCATCTTCATTCCAGCTGAGAACTCTATACTCTTTTCCATGGATTTTCTTTTCAAGTCAAAGAGAAACCTTTCATTCTACTTCCCTTTTTGCCTTTTCTAGTAATGTGAACCCTTTCACTGGGCATTAACCTCCCTGAAACCATTAAGCCCTTTGTATTAATTCACACTGAAAAAGCCCAGACGGTTCACTGGTGAAAGGGTCCATATCTGTGTTGTATTGTTTCTCCACCAGGATTATTAATACTGTAGGAAAATTGCTCACAAAGGCATTCTCCTCCTTACTGCATGTTAATAAGCTGCTTATGCTAAGCAGGTGTCTGCAATTGTTGTGCTGCTAAGAGGGGTACACACATAGATCCGGGGGATAAACAGGTGAATCTGCTTTAGCTGAGTCATTTACATGTCTCTATAAAATATGTATGACCAAATTTACATATCAATGTAAATAGCAATAGTTAGATATTTCTTTTGGCTCATCCTGAGAGATAAAAGTAAGAAAGATACTAGGGATTTAGAAAGATTATCCTGAAATTCTCATTAAAGCTATACAATACAGGTGCAAAAGTAAAATGCATACAGATTTAAAAAAAAGTATCCTAAGCATTTTGAACTCTGAAGCCACTCAAAATTTCTCCCAGGAGCACACACATAATGTGTTTGAATGCTGGGTCATCACTTTGAAAAAGTTCAGGCACAAATTACTTGAAAATTTTAAGATTTACATAAAATTGGTAGCAGTATTAGATGCTATTCTATAAGATTCAGACTTTGGCTTTTTTCTTTAGATTGCACAGGATTTTTACTATACTCTTGGCCTGAGAGATACCAAAATTCCTCTCCAGAATTGGAGAAGTGATTATAAACAGGGACTGGGCTTTTTAACTTGGATGTACAGAGAGCAATATACTCTCACTCAGTACTTTATGCTAAAGCTTGTGAGAAATGCTGCATCTTCGACGACTCTTCCCCAGACCTAAGAATCATGATTTCCATTTAACAAGATGCCCAGGTGATCCATATGCACATTAAAGTTTGAGAATCACTGCTTTAAAGACATTCACACCTTCTGTCTCCAATGACTTCAACTTCATCCTTCATGAAATGAGTTCTGAATGCTGAGACACTGCAATGTTATCACAATCTATTATAATATGAAAAAAAATTCTCAAACAAAAATAATTAGTAATAATTAAAAACTATGGCTCAATACTACTGCCATATTGATTTTACTAAAAGATACGCTAGATGATCTTGCTGCTTGACTATGTATAATAGTTTCTAATATGTCTCTAAAATAAAATCCAGTCCCTGGCAAACAAGGCCTAAAATGATGAGGGCACCACCCAAACATGTCACAATCAAACATAAATTCTGTTCTCTAGGCATAAAAGAAATCAATCCTGAATATTCACTGGGAGTACTGATGTTGAAGCTGAAACTCCAATACTCTGGCTATTTGATGCAAAGAGCTGACTCATTAGAAAAGACCCTGATACTGGGAAAGACTGAAGGCAGGAGGAGAAGGGGACAACAGAGGACCAAATGGTTGCATGGCATCACTGACTCAATGGATATGAGTTTAAGCAAGTTCAGGAAGTTGGTGATGGACAGGGAAGCTTAATGTCCATGAGGTGGCAAAGAGTCTAACATGACTGAGCTATTGAACAACAACAACAAGGCATATGGTAGACATTTGGAATTTTTGGAACTCACGTTATCTTTTTTTGCCTCTGCTTTGCTTATATAAACACTCTTCTGGCTGGAATGCAAGGTCCACCTCTGTCCCTCTTTTTCCATCTGATAAGCCTTTTACCAAGTGTATGCACTGTGAAGCCCTGACTACAGACTCTACTTACTATAAACTTTTATTTATATTTCTATGAGAACCTCCTTTGGAACTCCAATATATATATTAATATACATGTATATGTTCAAATCTGATTCACATTATAGAGACAAAGACAGGAGAGTTATTCATCTTTACGTCCCTATGCCATAGATAGTGGACTCTAATGTATTAAAGAATGCATGAAAGAATAAAAGACTATTCCAAAGCTTCCAGTTTTTTATATTCATGTTTAGTCTTGGAATAGCATACCATGACAATTAGAAGTTCAAGTTTAGTATTTACCTCATTAATAAAGAATCTGAATATTACTTTGAAAGAATAAACTATCTCTGCTTCCTCACTCTTTTTTGTTTAGTCTCTAAGTCATATCCAACTCTTTGTGACCCCATGGACTATAGCCTGCCAGGCTCCTCTGTACATGGGATTTCCCCAGCAAGAATACTGGAGTGGCTTGCAATTTCCTTCTCCAGGGTATCTTCCCTAACCTGGGATTGAACCCGAATCTTCTGCATTGCAGGAGCATTCTTTACCACTGAGCCACCAGGGAAGCCCACCCCAGTCTTAGAGCCAAAAAAAAAAAAAAAAAAAAAAGAGAGAGAGCGAGAGAGAGAACAGAGAGAGGAAAAAAATGCATATTGTTTACATCACCATCTCTTATCGGTAGAAGAAGGATTGGGAAGTCTATCAAGATAGAGTATTCAGTACCATCCCACTTCTGGTTTCTGTTATTCATAAAAGACCTAATACTTGCATAAGCAATATAGTTATTAAAAGGAAAACCTAAGTCTATTTACTGAAAAAGGAAAAGAATTGGTGGTTAAAATCCTTTTAAGCACTCTTTCAACCTTGGTATTATATCATTCTATAATGAACTGTGGTGCTGGAGAAAACTCTTGAGAGTCCCTTGGACTACAAGGAGATACAACCAGACCATCCTAAAGGAGACCAGTCCTGGGTGTTCATTGGGAGGCCTGATGCTGAGGCTGAAACTCCAATACTTTGGCCACCTCATACTAAGTGTTGACTCATTGGAAAAGACCCTGATATTGGGAGGGATTGGGGACAGGCGGAGAAGGGGATGAAAGAGGATGTGATGGCTGGATGGCATCACCGACTCGATGCACATGAGTTTGGGTAAACTTAGGGAGTTGGTGATAGACAGGGAGGCCTGGTGTGCTGTGATTCATGGAGTAGCAAAGAGTTGGACACAACTGAATGACTGAACTGAACTGAACTGATAATGAAATTTAGGTAAGCAAGCTGCTTTGCATAAACAGAATAAATACAAAGAAAATAAAAAAGTAATGCTTATGTGACAAACAATTAAAGTCATTTATTTCTATAATATTTTAGAAATACTGGTTTAGACACAGTTTTCAGTATTTCATGACAAACTATGTTATTACAATTGTCTATATCTAGTTACATTAGTACTGGCCCAATGTAAAACTCTTATGTATAATTCAGATTTTGAGATAAAACAATGGGATTTCTGCTGTTTCTTGGAACGTTTAAGTCTTCACTTCAGCCTCATAGTCATTTTACATCTAAAATGCCTTCTATTTCCTTTAATAGACTCCCCGATTGTTATATTTACTTTGGTATTTGTTAATGAGTCAATTATTTATTGATTGCTTACAAGCAAAGGAAAATGGGTTGGATATGGAGTATAGATTTTACATACACATATTAAAAGTGAGAACAAAACCTGGAGAAGGAAGTTGATGGTAGATGAAAATACACAGAATAATTATTCCATGCAGGTCTGAATTTCACAAGCATTCCTTTCTAATTAAAGAAATGATGCTTGATGGAAGCTGGCTTATCTGTCTCCATGGCTCTAATACTAAGTATGGTTCTAAGTTGTGAATCTGATAATTATTTTTATCTGTATTTCTGACAAAGTAACAGCTGTTATTTTCAACCATTGATTTTCTCTATTTACTCCATTTCTTCTGTTTTTTTCATTTCTTCTTACTAAATTTCATATTAAATGAATCCCAGAACTTCTCAAGCTGTTTTTTCATCTCTCAAGTTTTTTGTTTTTCTTTCTTCAAAATGTTTAACTGGAGTAATTTAATTGTGGTAGCATTTATTCTTAAATGGGATAGTTCTTCATATTGATCTTCTAGCATCTTCATTTGTTTTCTGGGCACAGCAGTCTTCATTAGAAATGATATTTTTCCTTTCTTAGGTCTAAAAATAACAACATATTCACTGTAGTCTCTTCTGTTTTTTTTTTCCCATATGAATGAAAGTCTCTTCATTATTTCTGAGACTCCCACACATTTTTATAGCATTTTATTGAAATATAATTGCTTTACAATGTTGTGTATAGTTTCTGCTGTACCGCAAAGTGAATCAACTGCATACAGGTATCTCCTCTTTTTTGCACTTCCTTCCCATTTAGGACACCACAAAGCACTGAGTAGAGTTCCCTGTGCTATAGAGTAGGTTCTCAAGGTTTTCATTAGTTATCTATTTTATACATGTGCTGTGCCTCATTGCTCAGTCATGTCTGACTCCTTGTGACCCCATGGACTGCAGCCTGCCAGGCTTCTCTGTCCACGGGAATTCTCCAGGCAAGAATACTGGAGTGGGTTGCCATGCCCTCCTTCACGGGATCTTCCTGACCCAGGAATCAAACTGGTATCTCCTGCATTGCAGGTGGATTCTTTTACCACGTGAGCTACCAGGGAAGCCCATTTTATACATTGTAGTATATATAATCAATCTCATTCAGTGATTAAGTCTTCATACTTCCACTACAGCAGGTACATGCTGAAACCCTGGTTAGGGTACTAAGATCCCACATGCCACCAAGCATGGAAAAAAAGATAAAAACATTTTTTTTAAGTACTTAAAAATGTCCCATACATGTTAACTTTAAAGCTATGATCGAATTTATTTATTAATCATCTCCTTGAGTTATACTTTACTGTTTGTTGATTATTTGTGCTTATTTTTTGAGGTCTGTTTTTTCCAAGTTGAAAATCAAGTTCTGCATCACAGTTATCTTCTGGGCCTGTTTACATTGCTCCTGGGCTGTAGAAACACTAGCAAAACATGAAGTTTGGGACAGTTGAGGGTAATAGTTGGCATTTTCAGGGATAATAAGCACTATAGTTTCTGCTTCTTTTTCTAAACCTTCTTTTGATTCATAGATAGTTCCCTTTCTTGTTTTAAGATCTGTTTTGAATTCAATTGCATATTAGCAAAACCTATGTTTTCTATGGGCTTTCTTGGGGATGCTTGGTGTTTCATCAAGCACTTGAAATAGCACACAGGTATTTAGACTGACTCTGTCTTAAAACTAGAAGTACATATCTTTTTAAATTGTCCTTGAGAAATAATTTGTATTTTATAGTCAAGACCAAAATGAAGTCAAAGTGTCTTCTTTTAGTAATGCACAGAAGTTAGAAGCACAGAGTAAATATTATCAAAATATATTTCATAATATGTGTGTATGTCTGTATATATATTTTTTTAATTTTTATTGTTACTTTATTTTGCTTTACAATACTGTATTGGTTTTGCCATACATTGACAAGAATCAGCCACGGGTGTACATGAGTTCCCAGTCCTGAACCCCTCCCCCACCTCCCACCCCATATCATCTCTCTGGATCATCCTTGTGCACCAGCCCCAAGCATCCTATATCCTGTATTGAACATAGACTGGCGGTTTGTTTCTTACCTGATAGTATACATGTTTCAATGCCATTCTCCCAAATCATCCCACCCTCTCTCTCTCCCACAGAGTCTAAAAGTCCGTTCTATACATCTGGGTCTCTTTTGCTGTCTCGTACAGAGGGTTATCATTACCATCTTTCTAAATTCCATATATACGTGTTAGTATACTGTATTGGTGTTTGTCTTTCGGGCTTACTTCACTCTGTATAATCGGCTCCAGTTTCATCCACCTCATTAGAACTGATTCAAATGAATTCTTTTTAATGGCTGATTAATACTCCATCGTGTATATGTACCACAGCTTTCTTATCCATTCATCTGCTGATGGACATCTAGGTTGTTTCCATGTCCTGGCTATTATAAACAGTGCTGCGATGAACATTGGGGTACACGTGTCTCTTTCAATTCTGGTTTCCTCAGTGTGTATGCCCAGCAGTGGGATTGCTGGGTCATAAGGTAGTTCTATTTGCAATTTTTTAAGGAATCTCCACACTGTTCTCCATAGTGGCTGTACTAGTTTGCATTCCCACCAACAGTGTAAGAGGGTTCCCTTTTCTCCACACCCTCTCCAGCATTTATTGCTTGTAGACTTATGGATCGCAGCCATTCTGACTGGTGTGAAATGGTACCTTATTGTCTTGATTTGCATTTCTCTGATAATGAGTGATGTTGAGCATCTTTTCATGTGTTTGTTAGCCATCCGTATGTCTTCTTTGGAGAAATGTCTATTTAGTTCTTTAACCCATTTTTTGATTGGGTCATTTATTTTTCTGGACTTGAGCTGCATAAGTTGCTTGTATATTTTTGAGATTAGTTGTTTGTCAGTTGCTTCATTTGCTATTATTTTCTCCCATTCAGAAGGCTGTCTTTTCACCTTGCTTATCATTTCCTTTGTTGTGCAGAAGCCTTTAATTTTAATTAGATCCCATTTGTTCATTTTTGCTTTTATTTCCAGTATTCTGGGAGGTGGATCATAGAGGATCCTGCTGTGATGTATGTTGGAGGGTGTTTTGCCTATGTTCTCCTCTAGGAGTTTTTTAGTTTCTGGTCTTACATTTAGATCTTTAATCCATTTTGAGTTTATTTTTGTGCATGGCATGAGAAAGTGATCTAGTTTCATTCTTTTACAAGTGGTTGACCAGTTTTCCCAGCACCACTTGTTAAAGAGATTGTCTTTAATCTATTGTATATTCTTGCCTTCTTTGTCAAAGATAAGGTGTCCATAGGTGTGTGGATTTATCTCTGGGCTTTCTATTTTGTTCCATTGATCTATATTTCTGTCTTTGTGCCAGTACCATACTGTCTTGATGACTGTGGCTTTGTAGTAGAGCCTGAACTCAGGCAGGTTTATTTCTCCAGTTCCATTCTTCTTTCTCAAGATTGCTTTGGCTATTCGAGGTTTTTTGCATTTCCATACAAATCTTGAAATTATTTGTTCCAGCTCTGTGAAAAATACCGCTGGTAGCTTGATAGGGATTGCATTGAATCTGTAGATTGCTTTGAGTAGTATACTCATTTTCACTATATTGATTCTTCCAATCCATGAACATGGTATATTTCTCCATCTACTAGTGTCCTCTTTGATTTATTTCATCAGTGTTTTATAGTTTTCTATATATAGGTCTTTAGTTTCTTTAGGTAGGTATATTCCTAAGTATTTTAATCTTTTTGTTGCTATGGTGAATGGAATTATTTCCTTAATTTCTTTTTCTACTTTCTCATTATTAGTGTATAGGAATGCAAGGGATTTCTGTGTGTTGATTTTATATCCTGCAACTTTACTATATTCATTGATTAGCTCTAGTAATTTTCTGGTGGCGTCTTTAGGGTCTTCTATGTAAAGGATCATGTCATCTGCAAACAGTGAGAGTTTTACTTCTTTTCCAATTTGGATTCCTTTTATTTCTTTTTCTGCTCTGATTGCTGTGGCCAAAACTTCCAGAACTATGTTGAATAGTAGCAGTGAAAGTGGACACTCTTGTCTTGTCCCTGACTTTAGGGGAAATGCTTTCCATTTTTCACCATTGAGAATAATGTTTGGTATGGGTTTGTCATATATAGCTTTTATTATGTTGAGGTATGTTCCTTCTATTCCTACTTTCTGGAGAGTTTTTATCATAAATGGATGTTGAATTTTGTCAAAGGCTTTCTCTGCATCTATTGAGATAATCATATGGCTTTTATTTTTCAATTTGTTAATGTGGTGAATTACACTGATTGATTTGCAGATATTGAAGAATCCTTGCATCCCTGGGATAAAGCCCACTTGGTCATGGTGTATGATCTTTTGATTGTGTTGTTGGATTCTGATTGCTGGAATTTTGTTAAGGATTTTTGCATCTATGTTCATCAGTGATATTGGCCTGTAGTTTTCTTTTTTTGTGGCATCTTTGTCAGGTTTTGGTATTGGGGTGATGGTGGCCTCATAGAATGAGTTTGGAAGTTTACTTTCCTCAGCAATTTTCTGGAAGAGTTTGAATAGGATAGGTGTTAGCTCTTCTCAAAATTTTTGGTAGAATTCAGCTGTGAAGCCGTCTGGACCTGGGCTTTTGTTTGCTGGAAGATTTCTGATTACAGTTTCAATTTCCATGCTTGTGATGGGTCTGTTAAGGTTTTCTATTTCTTCCCGGTTCAGTTTTGGAGTGTTGTACTTTACTAAGAATTTGTCCATTTCTTCCACGTTGTCCATTTTATTGGCATATAATTGCTGATAGTAGTCTCTTATGATCCTTTGTATTTCTGTGTTGTCTGTTGTGATCGCTCCATTTTCATTTCTAATTTTATTGATTTGATTTTTCTCCCTTTGTTTCTTGATGAGTCTGGCTAATGGTTTGTCAATTTTATTTATCCTTTCAAAGAACCAGCTTTTGGCTTTGTTGACTTTTGCTATGGTCTCTTTTGTTTCTTTTGCATTGATTTCTTCCCTAATTTTTAAGATTTCTTTCCTTCTACTAACCCTGGGTTCTACATTTCTTCCTTTTCTAGTTGCTTTAGCTGTAGAGTTAGGTTACTTATTTGACTTTTTTCTTATTTCTTGAGGTATGCCTGTATTGCTATGAACTTTCCTCTTAGCACTGCTTTTATAGTGTCCCACAGGTTTTGGATTGTTGTGTTTTCATTTTCATTTGTTTCTATGCACATTTTTATTTCTTTTTTGATTTCTTCTGTGATTTGTTGGTTATTCAGCAGCGTGTTGTTCAGCCTCCATATGTTGGAATTTTTAATAGTTTTTCTCCTGTAATTGAGATCTAATCTTAATGCATTATGGTCAGAAAATATGCTTGGAATGATTTCAATTTTTTTGAATTTACCAAAGCTAGATTTATGGCCCAGGATGTGATCTATCCTAGAGAAGGTTCCGTGAGCACTTGAGAAAAAGGTGAAATTCATTGTTTTGGGGTGAAATGTCCTATAGATATCAATTAGGTCTAACTGGTCTATTGTATCAGTTAAAGTTTGTGTTTCTTTGTTAATTTTATGTTTAGTTGATCTGTCCATAGATGCGAGTGGGGTATTAAAGTCTCCCAATATTATTGTGTTATTGTTAATTTCCCCTTTCATACTTGTTAGCATTTGTCTTACATATTGCAGTGCTGCTATGTTGGGTGCATATATATTTATAATTGTTATATCTTCTTCTTGGATTGATCCTTTAAATCATTATGTAGTGGCCTTCTTTGTCTCTTTTCACAGCCTTTGTTTTAAAGTCTATTTTATCAGATATGAGTATTGCTACTCCTGCTTTCTTTTGGTCTCTATTTGCATGGTACATCTTTTTCCAACCCTTCACTTTAAGTCTGTATATGTCCCTTGTTTTGAGGTGGGTCTCTTGTAGGCAGCATATATAGGGGTTTTGTTTTCATATCCATTCAGCCAGTCTTTGTCTTTTGGTTGGGGCATTCAACCCATTTACGTTTAAGGTAATTATTGATAAGTATGATCCCATTGCCATTTACTTTATTGTTTTGGGTTCGGGTTTATATGCCCTTTTTGTGTTTCCTGTCTAGAGAATATCCTTTAGCATTTGTTGGAGAGCTGGTTTGTTGGTGCTGAATTCTTTCAGCTTTTGCTTGTTTGTAAAGCTTTTGATTTCTCCCTCATATTTGAATGAGATTCTTGCTGGGTACAGTAATCTGGGCTGTAGGTTATTTTCTTTCATCACTTTAAGTATGTCTTGCCATTCCCTCCTGGCCTGAAGCCTTTCTATTGAAAGATCTGCAGTTATCCTTATGGGAATCCCCTTGTGTGTTATTTGTTTTTTTCCCTTGCTGCTTTTAATATTTGTTCTTTGTGTTTGATCTTTGTTAATTTGATTAATATGTGTCTTGGGGTGTTTCATCTTGGGTTTATGCTTTTTGGAACTCTCTGGGTTTCTTGGACTTGGGTGATTATTTCCTTCCCCATTTTAAGGAAGTTTTCAACTATTATCTCCTCAAGTATTTTCTCATGGTCTTTCTTTTTGTCTTTTTCTTCTGGGACTCCTATAATTCGAATGTTGGAGCGTTTCATATTGTCCTGGAGGTCTCTGAGATTGTCCTCATTTCTTTTAATTCATTTTTCTTGTTTCCTCTCTGATTCATTTATTTCTACCATTCTATCTTCTGTTTCATTAATCCTATCTTCTGCCTCCAATATTCTACTACTTGTTGCCTCCAGAGTGTTTCTGATCTCATTTATTGCATTATTCATTATATATTGACTCTTTTGTATTTCTTCTAGGTCCTTGTTAAACCTTTCTTGCATCTTCTCAATCCTTGTCTCCAGGCTATTTATCTGTGATTCCATTTTGTTTTCAAGATTTTGGATCATTTTCACTATCATTATTCAGAATTCTTTCTCAGGTAGATTCCCTATCTCTTCCTCTTTTGTTTGGTTTGGTGGGCAACTCTCCTGTTCCTTTACCTGCTGGGTATTCCTCTGTCTCTTCATCTTGGTCATATTGCTCTTTGGGGGTGGTCTTTCTGTATTCTGGGAATTTGTGGAGTTCTCTTTATTATGGAGTTTCCTTGCTGTGGGTGGGGTTGTATCAGTGGTTTGTCATGGTTTCTTGGTTAGGGAAGCTTGTGTTGGAGTTCTGGTGGGTAGAGCTGGATTTCTTCTCTCTGGAGTGCAAGGAAGTGTCCAGTAATGAGTTATAAGACATCTATGGTTTTGGAGTAACTTGAGCTGCCTGTATATTGAAGCTCAGGGGTGTGTTCCTGTGTTGCTGGAGAATTTGCATGGTATGTCTTGCTCTGGAACTTGTTGGCCCTTGGGTGGTGCTTGGATTCAGTGTAGGTATGGAGGCATTTGATGAGCTCCTATCTATTAATGTTCTCTGGATTCAAGAGTTCTATGATGTTCTCAGGATTTGGACTTAAGCCTCCTGCTTCTGGTTTTCAGCTTTAATTTTACAGTAGCCTCAAGACTTCTCTGTCTATACAGCACTGATGATAAAACATCTAGGTTAAAGATGAAAAATTTCCACATTGAGGGACAACCAGAGAGGTTCACTGAGTTACATGGAGAAGAGAAGAAGGAGGGGGTAGTTAGAGGTGACTGGAATGAGATGAGGTGGGATCAAAAGAGGAGAGAACAAGCTAGCCAGTAATCACTTCCTTATGTATGCTTCTCAGTCTGGACTGCTCAGAGATGTTCACAGACTTATACAGGGAAGAGAAGAGGGAAGAAGTAGACAGAGGTGGCCAGGAGGATAAAAGAGGGAAATGAAAAGGACAGAGACAGATCCAGCCAGTAACCAGTTCTCTAAGTGTTCTCCACCATCTGAAACACACAGAGATTCACAGAGCTGGGTAGAGAAGAAAAGGGGAAGGGAGGAGACAGAGACAACCTGGTGGAGAAAAAGGAGAGTCCAAAGGAGGAGAGAGTGGTCAAGCCAGTAATCTCACTCTCAGGTAAAATTGGGTACTGAAGACTGGGTTTTTAAATGTACAAAATAGACAACAAATACCAAAAAGCAAAGATTAAAAATCTAGAGTAGAGGTTGGATTTTCAAAAATACAGTATTAAAGAAAAGAAGAACAATTTAAAAAGTCATGAGAATTATTAAACAACAACAACAACAACCACAAAAATATATTTATATATGGCATTACCTTTAAAAATAAGGTCTTTTTTTTTGAAAAGTGATAGTAGGTTATAAAAATTAAAATTAAAGGAGAAATAGAAGACTTAAAAATTTTAAAAAGTTTAAAAAAAAGGAGAATAAAACAAAAAGAAGAAAAAGTAATCAAACAACAACATCAACAACAACAACAAAAAAAGAGAATGGTCGTAAAAATAGTAAAGATATTTCTGGGACTTTCTCTGGTGTTGTGGGCAGTGCGGGATCACTTCCAAGGTGATTCCCTCTGTTTAGCTTCTTCTGTTTGCTGGTCTCTTCAGTGTCTTATTTCCTCCCTGACACAAGGGGGGGCGGTGGTGGACACATTTTTTTTTTTTTTTTTAGGCTAACTTGTTCAGTCGTGGGGAGGGAGGGATGCTGCAAACAAATGACACTGGCATGTGCTGGCAGTGTCTCAGCCACACTAGGCATGCCCATGTACACAGTGCACACTGCTCAGGCTCTACGTTGCTCTGCCGGGGACCGTCTGAGGCCGGCCCTAGGCTGCATGCACCTCCCCGGTCTAAGCCGCTCAGGTTCAGCTCTTGGGTAGCCCTCAGAGATGCAGATTCGATTGGGCCTGCTTTTTGTGCCCTTCCCAGGACTGAGTAGCTCAGGTGTTTGGCGAGCGTGGTTGCTCAACTTATTGCCTTTCCCTGCTGCTCAGTTTTCTGGGTGTACCGCTGGTGCTCCTTGTCAGGCAGATGGTGACTGTCCAGAACCCCAAGAAGTTTTAGTTAGCAAAGCAGCCTGCTTGAAGTTTGGTAGGTAAAGTCTCTCCAGAGCTACCATTGCCCCCTTCCAGCCTTTACGGCTCTGGCTGCCTGTCACCGGTGGGGGATGGTCTGCAGTCGGCTCTTTCTGTTCCATCCTTTGCTCTGTGCACAGTCCTGGCAGTGTCTTATGTTAGAGCTTTTTGTGTGGTAGCTATCCCACAGTCTGGTGTGCTAGCCCAAGTTAGTTTGCTCTGGTTACATTTGGGGCATTCCAGCACGAATCTTAAAAATCACTGCAACCCACGACTCCCTGCCCAGCCCCCACTTGCTAGTGGTGGATGCAGGCGTTTGCACTGCTTCTCCACTGGGGGAGTTACCACTGGGCTCATAATCTGTTGGTTTTAATTATTTATTTATTTTTCTTCCCTGTTATGTTGCCCTCTGTGCTTCCAAGGCTCGCCACAGACTTGCCAGAGAGAGTGTTACCTGGTGTTTGGAAACTTCTCTCTTTTTAGGACTCCCTTCCTGGGATGGGACTCCCTTTCCGGGATGGAGCTCCTTCCCTACCTCCTTTGTCTCTTTTTTCATCTTTTATATTTTTCCTACCTGTTTTTGAAGACAATGATCTGCTTTTCTGGGTGCCTGATATCCTCTGCCAGCATTCAGAAGTTGTTTTGTAGAATTTGCTCAGCGTTGAAATGTTCTTTTGATGAACTTGTGGGGGAGAAAGTGGTCTCCCCCTCCTATTCCCCTGCCATTTTAGGAACACCCCCCTGTATATATTTTAAAATGATTTAAAGGTTCAGTTCAATTCAGTCACTCAGTTGTGGCCGACATTTGTGACCCCATGAATCACAGCACGCCAGGCCTCCCTGTCCATCACCAACTCCTGGAGTTCACTCAAACTCATCTCCATTGATTTGGTGATGCCATCCAGCCTTCTCATTTTCTGTCATCCCCTTCTCCTCCTACCCTCAATCCCTCCCAGCATCAGAGTCTTTTCCAATGAGTCATCTCTTTGCATGAGGTGGCCAAAGTTTGGAGTTTCAGTTTTAGCATCATTCCTTCCAATGACACCCAGAACTGATCTCCTTTAGAATGGACTGGTTGGATCTTTTTGCAGTCCAAGGGACTCTCAAGAGTCTTCTCCAAAACCACAGTTCAAAAGCATCAATTCTTTGGCTCTCAGCTTTCTCCACAGTCCAACTCTCACATCCATACATGATCACTGGAAAAACCATAGCCTTGACTAGAAGGAATTTTGTTGGCAAATTAATGTCTCTGCTTTTTAATATGCTATCCAGGTTGGTCATTTAATATGCTATCTAAGTTGCCAGAAGGTTGGACATTTCTTCCAGCAATCTTGATTCCAGCATGTGCTTCTTCCAGCCCAGCATTTCTCATGATGTACTCTGTATATAAGTTAAATAAGCAGGGTGACAATATACAGCCTTGACATACTCATTTTCCAATTTGGAACTAGTCTGTTCCATGTCAAGTTCTAACTGTTGCTTCGTGACCTTCATACAGGTTTCTCAAGAGGAAGGTCAGGTGGTCTGGTATTCCCACCTCTTTCAGAATTTTCCACAGTTTATTGTGATCCACACAGTCAAAGGCTATGGCATAGTCAATAAAGTAGAAATAGATGTTTTTCCGGAACTCTCTTGCTTTTTCAATGATCCAGTGGATGTTGGTAATTTGATCTCTGGTTCCTCTGCCTTTTCTAAAACCAGTTTGAACATCTGGAAGTTCATGGTTCACTTATTGCTGAAGCCTGGCTTGGAGAATTTTGAGCATATCACTAGCATGTGAGATGAGCGCAATTGTGCAGTAGTTTGAGCATTCTTTGGCATTGCCTTTCTCTGGGATTGGAATGAAAACTGACCTTTTCCAGTCCTGTGGGCACTGCTGAGTTTTCCAAATTTGCGGGCATATTGAGTGCAGCACTTTCACAGCATCATCTTCCAGGATTTGAAATAGCTCACCTGGAATTCCATCACCTCCACTAGCTTTGTTCGTAGAGATGCTTTCTAAGGCCCACTTGACTTCACATTCCAGGATGTCTGTCTCTAGGAGAGTGATCACACCATCATGATTTTCTTGGCAGTGAAAATCTTTTTCATATAGTTCTTCTGTGCATTCTTGCCACCTCTTCTTACTATCTTCTGCTTCTGTCACATACCATTTATGTGCTTTATTGAGCCCATCTTTGCATGAAATATTCCCTTGGTATCTCTAATTTTCTTGAAATGGTCGCTAGTCTTTCCTATTTTGTTGTTTTCCTCTATTTCTTTGCATTGATCACTGAGGAAGGCTTTCTTATCTCTTCTTGCTATTATTTGGAACTCTGCATTCAGATGCTTATATCTTCCCTTTTCTCCCTTGCTTTTCACTTCTCTTCTTTTCACAGCTATTTGTAAGGCCTCCCCAGACAGCCATTTTGCTTTTTCCATTTCTTTTCCATGAGGTGGTCTTGATCCCTGTCTCCTGTACAATATCACAAACCTCCATCCATATTTCATCAGGCACTCTATATCAGATCTAGTCCCTTAAATCTATTTCTCACTTCCACTGTATAATCATAAGGAATTTGATTTAGGCCATACCTGAATGGTCTAGCGGTTTTCCATACTTTTTCAATTGCAGTCTCAATTTGTCAATAAGGAGTTCAAGATCTGAGCCACAGTCAGCTCCCAGTCTTGTTTTTGCTGACTGTATAGAGCTTCATCATCTTTGGCTGCAAAGAATATAATCAATCTGATTTCAGTGTTGACCATCTGGTGAGGTCCGTGTGTAGAGTCTTCTCTTGTGTTGTTGGAAGAGGGTTTTTGCTGTGACTAGTGCATTCTCTTGGCATAACTCTATTAGCCTTTGCCCAGCTTCATTCTGTATTTCAAGGCCAAATTTGCCTATTACACCAGGTGTTTCTTGACTTCCTACTTTTGCATTCCAGTCCCCTATAATGAAAAGGACATCTTTTTTGGGTGTTTGTTCTAAAAGGTCTTGTAGGTCTTCATAGAACCGTTCACCTTCAGCTTCTTCAGTGTTACTGGTTGGGGCATAGACTTGGATTACCGTGATATTGAATGGTTTGCATTGGAAACAAACAGAGATCATTCTGTCATTTTTGAGATTGCATCCAAGTACAGCATTTAGGACTCTTGTTGACCAGGATCGCTACTCCTTTTCTTCTAAGGGATTCTTGTCCACAGTAGTAGATATAATGGTCACATGTGTTAAATTCACCCATTCCAGTCCATTTTAGTTCACTGATTGCTAGAATGTCAATATTCTGTTTGACCACTTCCAATTTGCCTTGAGTCATGGACCTGACATTCCAGGTTCCTATGCAATATTGCTCTTTACAGCATCAGATCTTGCTTCTATCACCAGTCATATCCACAACTGGGTGTTGTTTTTGCTTTGGCTTCATCCCTTCATTCTTTCTGGAGTTATTTCTCCACTGATCTCCAGTAGCATATTGGGTAGCTACAGATCTGAGAAGTTCCTCTTTCAGTAACCTATCATTTTGCCTTTTCATACTGTTCATGGGGTTCTCAAGGCAAGAATACTGAAGTGGTTTGCCATTCCCTTCTCCAGTGGACCACATTCTGTCAGACCTCTCCACCATGATTTGCCCATCTTGGGTGGCCTCACATGGCATCACTTAGTTTCACTGAATTAGACAAGTCTGTGGTCTGTGTGATCAGATTGACTAGTTTTCTTTGAATATGGTTCCAGTGTGTCTGCCCTCTGATGCCCTCTCTCAACATCTACTGTCTTACTTGGGTTTCTCTTACCTTGGATGTGGGGTTAGTGCAGGAGGGCCGAGCGGAGCTACTCCGCGTTCAGAGTCGGGAGGGGCTGCCATGAGGAAATACCCCTCATCCAAGGTGAGGAGCAGCGGCTGCACTTTGCTGGAGCAGCCGTGAAGAGATACCCCACATCTAAGATTTAAATTTTAATCTCAGGTTAAGACACCTTCACAGAAACATCTAAAATAACATTTGACCAAATATAAATATCTGGGCACTGTGGCTAGCCACATTGATACATAAAATTATTGATCAAATAATTGATCAATATCAAATGATCAAATAACAAGTCCACCCTTGAACAATTTTATTTATTTGTATTTTATGCTAGAAAGAAGCTATAGCACTGCAGCTATCCACTTTCAGATTGCATTGGCATGTAATACAGGAGAACCATCTATATACCTGATATGAGTCTTCTTTTCCTGTGTCAGCTGATCATGAGGAACTCTTCATGAGTCCATAGGTGTGCCTGAAGAGAGAGAGTAGTGTAGTAGGATTGGAAATCATAGACTACTGGACCAATTCTTCATGTAATTATCTTGTACCCTCAAGGCCTGCTCAGTTCAAATATATATACCACTTCTATTTAATCATGGAGTGCTGCTGTACAGGCCCAACTTCATAGTTTGATGGGTCAGATAACACCTAGTTCATGACAGGCAGCTCAGATCACATGGTAACTTGGTGGCCTGTGGTCAAGTGATCAGTCTCTACTGTGGCCAGGGCCTCCCAGGTGGCTCAGTGATAAGGAATCTGTCTGTAATACAGGAGACATGAATTTGATCCCTGGGCAGGGAAGATCCCCTGGAGAAGGAAATGGCAGCTCACTCCAGTATTCTTGCCTGGGAAATCCCATGGACAGAGAAGTCTGTGGGCTACAGTCCATGGGGTCAAAAAGAGTTGGATAGGACTGAGCATGCATACACACTCTCTCCAAAGGCCCAGTAGCTGTCCAAGGTTGCTTCTCAGTAGTTATCCACTGAGCATGGCAGGACTTTGCTCCAGAATCCTAAGGGCCTGAATTGTGCTTCACCTAGAGACCATCACCAAACAACATCCCTAACATTTTAAGAGCAATGGATCTGTTTCATTATATGACCTAGTTGGCAGAGCACCTTGTACAGCAACCTAAAGACTCAAGAAAGAGCTGAGGTTTAAGTCAAAAAGCATCTATTGGCAAAAATGTTTTCACTGATCTGTCTTTGTTCTGTTAAGTCCTTCAACTAGTTCAGTGAGGCCCACTTATATTATGGAATTTAACCTGCTTTATTCAAAGTCTAGTGATCAGAAGTAAAATAATCAGAATTGTTCTTTAACAATAAAATTACAGTGGATTGGCAAAATAGATAAGAACATGGAGATTTTAAAGGTAAGGAGATTTTTGAAATACTTGAAGAGTTTTAAAGTTGTGTTAAATGTAAGAATAGAGAATAGAAAGGCTATATTCAAAAGTAATTACAATAAATTTCTTAAGGTCATTATGTATCAAAATATTTATTAAACATTTGGAATTAAGAAACTGAGAGAAGTGGACCAAGAACCAAATGCAAGTTGATTAATCACTCACACAGAAGTCAGAACTGAACCAATACTTAAAGGTCTTGAATAGCACACATGTTCTTTTTGAAAAAATTCATTTCCATTAGCTTAAAATGACAAGGTGATGCTTATAGTAATGATTATTTAAAAATTGTTAAACCTAACACTCATACTGAGAGAAATTTGTACCTCAGTTTCTGTAAAGAAAGTTTGTACCTCAGTTTCTGTAAAGAAAGTAATCTTAAATATTCCCAGAGACACTCAGAAATTAGTATTGAGTATGATTGTACAGGAGACAGGGATTAAGACCATCCCCATGGAAAAGAAATGCAAAAAAAGCAAAATGGCTGCCTGGGGAGGCCTTACAAAGAGCTGTGAAAAGAAGAAATGTGAAAAGTAAAGGAGAAAAGGAAAGATATAAGCATCTGAATGCGGAGTTCCAAAAAATAGCAAGAAGAGATAAGAAAGCCTTCCTCAGTGATCAATGCAAAGAAATAGAGGTTAACAACAGAATGGGAAAGACTAGAGATCTCTTCAAGAAAATTAGTGATACCAAGGGGACACTTCATGCAAAGATGGGCTTGATAAAGAACAGAAATGGCATGGAACTAACAAAAGCAGAAGATAGTAAGAAGAGGTGGCAAGAATACACAGAAGAACTGAACAAAAAAGATCTTCAAGAACAAGATAATCACTATGGTGTGATCACTCACCTAGAGACAGACATATTGGAATGTGAAGTCAAGTGGGCCTTAGAGAGCATCACTATGAACAAAGCTAGTGGAGGTGATGGAATTCCAGGTGAGATATTTCAAATCCTGGAAGATGATGCTGTGAAAGTGCTGCATTCAATATGCCAGCAAATTTGGAAAACTCAGCAGTGGCCATAGGACTGGAAAAGGTCGGTTTTCATTCCAATCCCAAAGAAAGGCAACGCCAAAGAATGCTCAAACTACTGCACAATTGCACTCACCTCACACACTACTAAAGTAATGTTCAAAATTCTCCAAGCCAGGCTTCAGCAATACGTGAACCATGAACTTCCAGATGTTCAAGCTGGTTTGAGAAAAGACAGAGGAATCAGAAATCAAATTGCCAACATCCACTGGATCTGCAAGGAGAGTTCCAGAAAAACACCTATTTCTGCTTTATTGACTATCCCAAAGCTTTTGTCTGTGTGGATCACAATAAACTGTGGAAAATTCTGAAAGAGATGGGAATACCAGACAACGTGACCTTCCTCTTGAGAAACCTGTATGCAGGGCAGGAAGCAACAGTCAGAACTGGACATGGAACAACAGACTGGTTCCAAATAGGAGAAGGAGTACGTCAAGGCTGTATGTTGTCACCCTGCTTATTTAACTTCTATACAGAGTACATCATGAGAAACACTGGGCTGAAAGAAGCACAAGCTGGAATCAAGATTGCTGGGAGAGATATAAATAACCTCAGAAATGGAGATGACACCACCCTTCTAGCAGAAAGTGAAGAGGAACTAAAAACCTCTTGATGAAAGTGAAAGTGGAGAGTGAAAAAGTTGGCTTAAAGCTCAACATTCAGAAAACGAAAGTCATGGTATCTGGTCCCATCACTTCATGGGAAATAGAAGGGGAAACAGTGGAAATAGTGTCAGATTTTATTTTGGGGGGCTCAAAAATCCCTGCAGATAGTGATTGCAGCCATGAAATTTAAAGACGCTTACTCCTTGGAAGAAAAGTTATGACCAACCTAGATAGCATATTGAAAATCAGAGACATTACTTTGCCAACAAAGGTTTGTCTAGTCAAGGTTATGGTTTTTCCTGCGGTCATGTAGAGATGTGAGAGTTAGACTGTGAAGAAAGCTGAGCCCCGAAGAATTTATGCTTTTGAACTGTGATTTTGGAGAAGACTCTTGAGATTCCCTGGACTGCAAGGAGATCCAACCAGTCCATTCTAAAGGAGCTCATTCCTGGGTGTTCTTTGGAAGGGCTGCTTCTAAAGCTGAGACTCCAATACTTTGGCCACCTCATGCGAAGAGTTGACTCATTGGAAATGACTCTAATGCTGGGAGGGATTGGGGGCAGGAGGAGAAGGGGACGACAGAGGATGAGATGGCTGGATGGCATCACTGACTCGATGGACATGAGTTTGGGTGAACCCCAGGAGTTGATGTTAGACAGGGAGGCCTGGCCTGCTGCAATTCATGGTGTCGCGAAGAGTCAGACATTATTGAGCGACTAAACTGAACTGAACTGAATGCATGATAAGATTTAGGTTAATACTGCCAACTTATAAATGATTTAGAATATATTGCATAATTTGGTTTCATTTAAAGACATCATACTGCTATGCTTTGATGCATTAATCAAGAAATCTTATTTATATAGGAAAAATATTAAGTTCAATGATCACAAAAGCCAATGGCTCCGTTATATACAGCTATTGCATTAGCTCAACTGTCTGTTCAACTGCTGTGGAATCATAAGATTTAAAGGGCTTTAAGAGGTCATATTATCCCTCCCTCTACTCAACTATGCTGTACATACTGTAACAGCATTAGAAATTTAAGATGACCTCCTTTATATCTAAACAACCTCTTAATTTTTTAAAACACATTATTCCTATTTTCAGTTGATGTTTGAGTTACATTTACTAATTTTCAATTTTTCTGTCTTATTGGCTTAGAAAACTTTAAAAAAATCTTCACAAATACAGCTACTCTATTAAGATAAAACATTGGATATTTTGATTTCCGATTATCATCAGCAAAGCTTTATTATATTTCACTCTGATCTCTCTTGTTTGTTTCTTTCCACAAAGAATTTTACCAATTTCTTCTGCTTTGCCAATTTCTGCAAAATGCATTTTAATGCTACTTTATAAGATGAAATTGCTGTTTCTCAAATTAACATTTAAAAAAAAAACACAAACAGAAAGAAAAAAGGTGACTTACTTTTAATTTTTCAGAGGTAAAGACTCTAAAGTCCAATTACATCATTTTCTCTTTCTAAACACAACTCCTTGACTGATGTGCTTCCCTGGATTGTAAAGTATGATTGTTCTTAAATGTCTTATCATTAGGCTTAATAGAGCAAGCAAGAGTACCTTGACATTGATAAATGCAGTTTAAAAAGAAAAAGGAAAAAGAGAGTCAAAATAAAAAAGAAAGATAATAGTAACTGCTGGTGCCAAAGAAAACAAAGCTTGTTTGTGGATTTGGGAGCTGTGCAAAATCTTTTTGAAGCCATGCAGTCTTTTCCATAATTAGTTTTTCTAGAGAATTAAAATCAGATTGTCTTCAAAACTGCCTTAAGATCAAAACTAGCTTAAAATTATAATGGGGAAGGGGAAAATGAACTAACAAGCTGCCAGTGTGAGAACTGGAGTTTAAAGGGTGACAGAAAAAAAAAATTAGAAAATGTTAATTTTCTACATAATATGATACATGTGTTTGCTAATTTTTGATGTCAGTGGAATGCTTTCTTACAAATACTTGAATTTACCCTTATAATAGTTCTAGTGCAATCTCTTCCTGAAAAGAGCTGCTGCCCTTAATGATAGGGATAAACTTCAATGTTTGAGTAACAGTAAACTTGTGATATTTCAGGTACTGAGGTAATGCTTGAAATTTTTTCTTTAAACTATTTTAAGTTAATATTTTTGTCAGTGTAAAGCATATACACAGATTCTTTAAAATTGTATATTACAGAAAGTTTCATATGAGAAAGGGTCATGATCTGACCCATTCCTTTCACCTGCTCCTCACAGGCACTTGTTTTCAGTCTTTCCAGATGTTTCTTTTGCTATTTCAGCTCCTAATTATTGTGCTTCACTGCTATTTTTGTCTCTCCAATTGTAGATTTTTCTGTTTAACAGTCATGATGGGTGAGAACAAACGCATGTCTATACTCTTTCACCCTTTCTCATCTTTCTGATATAATTTTAAAGCTATTAAATTTAAACCAGCAATTAGAGTTTTCTTATTATTATCTCTAAAAAATGTTCTCTGAAGAACCAAGTAGTGTACTATATATAGAATTGTATTTCTTTTCTTTTTTAAATTTTAATAATATAGTTTATTTAAGCCAATATATTCAAAATATCATTTCAACATAGAATCAAAATAAAATTGAGATATTTTACATTCTCTTTTGCATTTTTCATACTAAGTCTTCAAAATCCTGCATGTATTTTGACTTAGTACGTGCATAAGTGCATGCTAAGTCTCTTCAGTCATGTTGAACTCTCTGTGACCCCATGGACTGCAGCCCATCAGGCTTCCTCTGTCCATGGAATTCTCAAGGCAAGAACACTGGAGTGGATTGCCATGCCCTCCTCCAAGAACTTCCTGATCCAGGGATGGAACTCATGTCTCCTGTGTCTCCTGCATTGCAGGCAGACTCCTCACCCACCGAATCACCTGGGAAGCCCTTGTGTGTACAATACAGGACAGTACATCTCAGTTAGGGCTAGCCTCATTTCAAGTGCTCAGTAACCACATGTGGCTAGTGGCTAACATATTGGATAGGGCAAATCTAAATCATCTTGGGCTCTAGCTATGGCACAAATTAACACATAGTACTTTCCCTCTCCCATTTATGCCAAGAAGCTGTCCTGATTCATTTATTTGGGCAAATAAGACTCTCAACTTTATTGTGTTACTATTTATATCTTCTCCCAAGGCATATAAACTGCCTTCGTGATCCAGTATAACTTAAATTCTTCAGTCCAATTTTGAATAATATCAACCCTCATCTTGGAGATGGTTAATATATACACATTTATTGAAAATTATCATTTTTATTCTACAACCAGAGTGAATATTCCCTAAGTTGAGTGGCTCTTTGCCAAAACCTTAGTCATAGGTAAGGAAGTTAAGTGAAGTAGCTCTGTCGTGTCTGACTCTTTGCGACCCCATGGACTGTAGCCTACCAGGATCCTCCCTCCATGAGATTCTCCAGGCAAGAATACTGGAGTGGGTTGCCATTTCCTTCTCCAGGGGATCTTCTCAACCCAGGGATCGAACCCAGGTCTCCCGTATTGCAGGCAGACGCTTTAACTTCTGAGCCACCAGGAGCAAAGAACAAACGAAGACTGTATTAATTAATAAGAGAGCTGGATTTTTAAATGGACAATAATTCAAAAAGGAAATCCTTTTAAGGAACCCCTCTGTCCTTTTTATTTAATTCAATAGAATAATCTATTTTTAATAAGGTCAAATTTTTACCACTTAATAATTTTAGACTTTTTAATTGAGAAATTGCTTTTAAAGGGATGGTTTCCTAAGCATGTGGGTCAAGTTTCACCTAGAGGCTTCCCTCATAGCTTAGTCAGTAAAGAATCTGTCTGCAGTGCAGGAGACCAAGTTCAATCCTTGGATCAGGAAGATCCCCTGGAGAAAGAATGGCTACCCACTCCAGCATTCCTGCCCGGAAAATCCCATGGACAGAGAAGCTGGGTGGGCCACAGTCCATGGGGTCACAAAGAGTCAGGCATGCCTGAGCGACTAACACTTCACTTCACAGAGAGTTCTTGAGTTACTCTTAAATATAACAGGAGAGAATATAAGGAACAATGAAAATAATAGCCAGGTTGATATTTCTATTTTCTAGAAGTTAGTGGTTGTTTTATTTTATTCAAATGTTCAGTCATCCATATTTTTGCAATCCTTTTTTTCCCCACATGCTCCCTCAGATATATAGTATTTTTCAAAGGATAAAGTCTATCAGTTAATCTGTCCATTTCCATTTTCTTCTGGCTTGCAGCCTCCCTTCCTCCTGCTCCATTCAACCTAGCTGCTCTCCGGGCTCACTGCACTTCCATCATCTTAGGAGATCACTTTACCATTATCTTCTGGTGGTTCTTCTGTCTCACACTCCATGTTTTTCTCTTTACTGGTTACATACAATCCCTATATATCAGACTTTATTGTGCCTGATTCAATCGAAATCATTTTTCTCATTTGTATGCAGAAGAAATTAGAAATACAAGTATTATATGATTTCAATTAAATTACATGTATATTACTAATCAAAACTATATAGTTTTATTTCCTGCTTTCTTCATCATTATTCATATAGAATCAGCAATTTCTCTTTCTGGGAAAATCTCCCTGTTTCTTCATTCAATTCCTCTTAAAATTTACTTTTAGTAAGTATTTTTTACCCCCAGAATTACTATTTTAAAATTTACATTTAGTAAGACTATTTCAAAAAGTTTTATATTACATTTAAAATAATGCTTCTTATTTAAAAAAAAATTTTGTTGTCCTTAGACCACAGCACTTACCTCTCATGTATAAAAGGAAATGCTTTATCTGTATTTCAGTATAAATCATTAAAACCTTGATGCAGATATAATAATATTATGGTTGCTTCAATTATTTTTACTTAAGGAGAAAATCTGACAGACTATCATAAAATATTCCTAGAAATAAAGACTGTAACTTCTCAATATATACTCATACAATATTTCTCAATAAAACGTTCTATCACAACAAATACAGAATATAACTGTGAATACATGGGTTGTAGCTTCCTATACCCAAGCTCTGTGAGCATGTGTGTATGTGTGTATGTGTGTGTGTGTGTGTGTGTGTGCGGCTGTGCACTCAGTTGCTCAGTTCAGTTCAGTTACTTCTTTGTGTCCAACTCTTTGGGACCTCACAGACTGAAGCACAGCAGGCTGCCCTGTCCTTCACCATCTTCCAGTTCAGTTCAGTTCAGTTCAGTCACTCAGTCGTGTCCGACTCTTTGTAACCCCATGAATCCCAGTACGCCAGGCCTCCCTGTCCATCACCAACTCCCGGAGTTCACTCAAACTCACGTCCATCGAGTCAGTGATGCCATCCAGCCTTCTCATCCTCTGTCGTCCCCTTCTCCTCTTGCCTCCAGTCCCTCCCAGCATCAGAGTCTTTTCCAATGAGTCAACTATTCACATGAGATGGCCAAAGTACTGGAGTTTCAGCTTTAGCATCATTCCTTCCAAAGAAATCCCAGGGTTGATCTCCTTCAGAATGGACTGGTTGGATCTCCTTGCAGTCCAAGACACTCTCAAGAGTCTTCTCCAACACATTTCAAAAGCATCAATTCTTCAGTGCTCAGCCTTCTTCACAGTCCAACTCTCACATCCATATATGACCACAGGGAAAACCATACCCTTGACTAGAATGACCTTAGTCGGCAAAATAATGTCTCTGCTTTTGAATATACTATCTAGGTTGGTCATAACTTTCCTTCCAAGGAGTAAGTGTCTTTAAATTTCATGGCTGCAGTCACCATCTGCAGTGATTTTGGAGCCCCCAAAATAAAATCTGACACTGTTTCCACTGTTTCCACTGTTTCCCCATCTATTTCCCATGAAGTGATGGAACCGGATGCCATGATCTTCATTTTCTGAATGTTGAGCTTTAGGCCAACTTTTTCACTCTCCAATTTCACTTTCATCAAGAGGCTTTTGAGTTCCTCTTCACTTTCTGCCATAAGGCTGGTGTCATCTGCATATCTGAGGTTATTGATATTTCTCCCAGCAATCTTGATTCCAGCCTGTGTTTCTTCCAGTCTAGTGTTTCTCATGATGTACTCTGCATATAAGTCCCAGAGCTTGCTCAAACTCATGTCCATTGAGTCGGTGATGCCATCCAACCATCTCATCCTGTGTTGTCCCCTTCTCCTCCTGCCTTCAATCTTTCCCAGCATCAGGATCTTTTCCAATGAGTCAGCTCTTATCAAGTGGCCAAATATTGGAACTTCAGCTTCAGTACCAGTCCTTCCAATGAATATTCAAGGTTGATTTCCTTTGGAATTGACTGGTTTGATCACCTTGCAAGGGACTCTCAAGAATGTTCTCCAACATCAGAGTTTGAAAGCATCAGTTTTTGGCATTCAACCTTATGAGCCAACTATCATATCCATACATGACTACTGGAAGTCATGTACAATTTTGCAACCCTGTGAACTGTAGCCTGTCAGGCTCCTCTGTTCATGGAATTTTTCTGGCAAGAATACTGGAGTGGATTGCCATTTTCTACTCCAGGGCATCTTCCCCACCCAGGGATTGAACTCAAGTCTCTGTGTCTTCTGCATTGGCAGGAGGATATTTACCACTGAGACACCTGGGAAGCCCAGGTCCAATCTGTACACATACACAAATCTTGGGAATGAAAATGAGAAAAATGAAAATTGGAGTGGTAAAACAAGTTCTTTGCGCTGGCAAATAAAGAGTGGAGAAGCCAAAGAAAATAATTTATACTGCAGTTGGGTTACAGACAGATGAGCATATTCTCCTTGGCTCTAAAGAATAGTGTTTAAAAATGCAAGGATACCTTATCTTGAGAAGAAGGATCTCTTGAAATTTGAATAAAAGCTAAAGTAATAAAAAATAATAGAAGTAACACAAAATTCACTCTGTGAAAGTAATGGACAGCACATTCATTTGTACTTCAAAAATTAGTTAATTTACCTAATATTTCATAAAAATATGAAATTCACTCAAAGTGTAACACTAAAAAAATACACTATAAAAATGTTGAGAAGGAAAGAATTGGGGGAAATCTTCAATGTATATGGCAAAAAAAAAAAAACCATTACTACAAGGTACATATGCAAAGACACTTGTGAGTAATTATCAATAATAATGATAATAAAAAAGCCAGTTAAATAAAGATATACCATTTCTGCTGACTGACACTTTAACCCACTCTAATTGCTGAGGGTGTGTGGAAATAATCACTATCATATCCTATTGACCAGGGTGGAAATTTGTTCAATTTTTTTAGAAGCCAATATGCATAAAAATTAAAAATGTGCATGCACTTTGACCTAGAAATTTCATCTCTGGTGATTTATGCAAAGAGAAGTAATTGGAAATGTACAAAGATGTACAAAATATTTTTCACAGTATTATTTATGATGTCAAAATAGCAACATCAACTAAAATGCCAGCTGGGAAGGATTTGGTTAAATAAATAATATAAATTTATTCAACATAAAATCAGTTCAGTTCAGTTCAATCGCTCAGTCTTGTCTGACTGTTTGGGACCCCATGGACTACAGCATGCTAGGCCTCCCGTTCCATCACCAACTCCCGGAATTTACTAAAACTCATGTCCGTTAATTCGGTGATGCCATCCAACCTTCTCATCCTCTGTCGTCCCCTATTCCTCCTTCCTTCAATCTTTCCTAGCATCAGGATCTTTTCCAGTGAGTCAGTTTTTCGCATCAGGTGGCAAAAGTATTGGAAGTTCAGCTTCAACATCAGTCCTTCCAGTGAATATTGAGGACTGATATCCTTTAGACTGGATTGGTTGGATTTACTTGCAGTCCAACAGGCGTCTTCTCCAACACCACAGTTCAAAATCATCAATTCTTTGCTGCTCAGCTTTCTTTATAGGCCAACTCTCACATCCATACATGACCACTGGAAAAACCATAGCCTTAACGAGATGGACCTTTGTTGGCAAAGTAATGTCTCTTCATTTTAACATCGTGTCTAGGTTGGTCATAACTTTTCTTCCAAGGAGTAAGCGTCCTTTAATTTCATGGCTGCAATCACCATCTGCAGTGATTTTGGAGCCTAAAAAAATAAAGTCTGACACTATTTCCACTGTTTCCCCATCTATTTGCCATGAAGTGATGGGACCAGATGCCATGATCTTCATTTTCTGAGTGTTGAGCTTTAAGCCAACTTTTTCACTCTCTTCTTTCACTTTCATCAAGAGGCTCTTTAATTCTTCATTTTCTGCCATAAATGTGTTGTTATCTGTGTATCTGAGGTTATTGATATCTCTCCCAGCAATCTTGATTCCAGCTTGTGCTTCTTCCAGTCCAGTATTTCTCATGATATACTCTGCATACAAGTTAAATAAAGAGGGAGAGAATATACAACCTCGACATATTTCTTTTCCAATTTGAAACCAGTCTGTAGTTTCAGGTCCAGTCTAACTGTTGCTTCCTGACCTGCATACAGGTTTCTCAAGAGGAAGGTCAGGTGGTCTGGTATTCCCATCTCTTTCAGAGTTTTCCACAGTTTGTTGTGATCCACAGAGTCAAAGGCTATGGCATAGTCAATAAAGCAGAAATAGATGTTTTTCTGGAACTCTCTTGCTTTTTCCATGATCCAGTTGGCAATCTGATCTCTGGTTCCTCTGCCTTTTCTAAAACCAGCTTGAACATCTGGAAGTTCACAGTTCATGTCTTGCTGAAGACTGGCTTGGAGAATTTTGAGCATTACTTTACTAGCATGTGAGATGAGTGCAATTGTGTGGTAGTTTGAGCATTCTTTGGCATTGCCTTTCTTTGGAATTGGAATGAAAACTGACCTTTTCCAGTCCTGTGGCCACTGCTGAGTTTTCCAAATTTGCTTGCATATTGAGTGCAGCACTTTCACAGCATCATCTTTTGGGTTTGAAATAGCTCACCTGGAATTCCATCACCTCCTCTAGCTTTGTTCATAGTGATGCTTTCTAAGGCCCACTTGACTTCACATTCCAGGATGTCTGACTCTAGGTGAGCGATCACACCATCGTGATTATCTGGGTTGTGAAGATCTTTTTTGTACAGTTCTTCTGTGTATTCTTGCCACCCCTTCTTAATATCTTCTGCTTCTGTTAGGTCCATACCATTTCTATTCTTTATTGTGCCCATCTCTGCATGAAATGTTCCCTTGGTATCTCTAATTTTCTTGAAGGTATCTCTAGTCTTTCCCATTCTATTGTTTTCCTCTATTTCTTTTACTGATCTCTGAGGAAGGCTTTCTTATCTCTCCTTGCTAGTCTTTGGAACTCTGCATTTAAACATATATACCTTCCCTTTTTTCCTATGCTTTTGGCTTCTCTTCTTTTTACAGCTCTTTGTAAGGCCTCCTCAGATAGCCATTTTGCTCTTTTGCATTTCTTTTTCTTCAGAATGATCTTGCTCCCTGTCTCCTGTACAATGTCACAAATCTCTGTCCATAGTTCATCAGGCACCCTGTCTATCAATCTAGTCCCTTAAATCTATTTCTCACTTCCACTGTATAATCATTAGGGATTTGATTTAGGTCATACCAGAATGGTCTAGTAGTTTTACCTACTTTCTTCAATTTCAGTCTAAATTTGGCAGTAAGGAGTTCAAGATCTGAGCCACAGTCAGCTTCTGGTCTTGTTTCTGCTGACTGTATAGAGCTTCTCCATCTTTGGCTGCAAAGAATATAATCAGTCTGATTTCGGTGTTGACTATCTGGTACTGTCCATGTGTAGACTCTTGTGTTGTTTTAAGAGGCTATTTGCTTTGACCAGTGCATTCTCTTGGTAGGACTCTATTAGCCTTTGCCCTGCTTCATTCTGTACTCCAAGACTAAATTTGCCTGTTACTCCAGGTGTTTCTTGACTTCCTACTTTTGCATTCCAGTCCCTTTAGTGATAAGGACATCTTTTTTTAGAGTTTTAGTTCTAAAAGGTCTTGTAGGTCTTCATAGAACTGTTCAACTTCAGCTTCTTCAGTGTTACTGGTTGGGGCATAAGCTAGGATTACTGTGATATTGAATGGTTTGCCTTGGAAATGAAGAGAGGTCATTCTTTCGTTTTTGAGATTGCATCCAAGTACTGCATTTCAGACTCTTTTGTTGACTATGTTGGCTACTCCACTTATTCTAAGAGATTCTTGCCCACAGTAGTAGATATAATGATCATCTCAGTTAAATTTACCCATTCCAGTTCTGTTTGTTCTCTGATTCTTAAAATGTAGACATTCACTCTTACCATCTCCTATTTGACCACTTCCAGTTTTCTTTGATTCATGGACTTAACATTCCAGGTTCCTATGCAATATAACATTCCAGTAACCCAGAAGAAGATGAAGTTGAATGGTTCTATAAAGACCTACAAGACCTTCTAAAACTAACACCCAAAAAAGATGTCCTTTTCATTATAGGGGACTGGAATGCAAAAGTAGGAAGTTAAGAAACACTTGGAGTAACAGGAAAATTTGGCCGTGGAATGCGGAATGAAGCAGGGCAAAGACTAATAGAGTTTTGCCAAGAAAATGCACTGGTCATAGCAAACACCCTCTTCCAACAACACAAGAGAAGACTCTACAAATGGACCTCACCAGATGGTCAACACTGAAATCAGATTGATTGTATTCTTTGCAGCCAAAGATAGAGAAGCTCTATATAGTCAGCAAAAACAAGACCAGGAGCTGACTGTGGCTCAGATCATGAACACCATATCGCCAAATTCAGACTTAAATTGAAGAAAGTATGGAAAACCACTAGACCACTCAGGTATGACCTAAATCAAATCAGTTATGATTATACAGTGGAAGTGGGAAATAGATTTAAGGGCCTAGATCTGATAGATAGGGGGCCTGATGAACTATGGACTGCGGTTCATGACATTGTACAGGAGACAGGGATCAAGACCATCCCCATGGAAAAGAAATGCAAAAAAGCTAAATAGCTGTCTGGGGAGCCCTTACAAACAGCTGTGAAAATAAGAGAGGTGAAAAGCAAAGGAGAAAAGGAAAGATGTAAGCATCTGAATTCAGAGTTCCAAGAATAGCAAGAAGAAATAAGAAAGCCTTCCTTAGAGATCAGTGCAAAGAAACAGAGGAAAACAACAGAATGGGGAAGACTATAGATCTCTCCAAGAAAATTAGAGATACCAAGGGAACATTTCATGCAAAGATGGGCACAATAAAGAACAGAAATGGTATGGACCTAACAGAAGCAGAAGATATTAAGAAGGGGTGGCAAAAATACACAGAAGAACTGTACAAAAAAGATCTTCACAACCCAGATAATCACGATGGTGTGATCACTCACCTAGAGCCAGGCATCCTGGAATGTGAAGTCAAGTGGGCCTTAGGAAGCATCACTATGAACAAAGCTAGAGGAGGAATTCCAGGTGAGCTATTTCAAACCCAAAAGATGATGCTGTGAAAGTGCTGCACTCAATATGCAAGCAAATTTGGAAAACTCAGCAGTGGCCACAGGACTGGAAAAGGTCAGTTTTCATTCCAATTCCAAAGAAAGGCAATGCCAAAGAATGCTCAAACTACTGCACAATTGCACTCATCTCACACGCTAGTAAAGTAATGCTCAAAATTCTCCAAGCCAGTCTTCAGCAAGACATGAACTGTGAACTTCCAGATGTTCAAGCTGGTTTTAGAAAAGGCAGAGGAACCAGAGATCAAATTGCCAACATCCACTGTATCATGGAAAAAGTAAGAGAGTTCCAGAAAAACATCTATTTCTGCTTTATTGACTATGCCATAGCCTTTGACTGTGTGGATCACAATAAACTGTGGAAAACTCTGAAAGAGATGGGAATACCAGACCACCTGACCTTCCTCTTGAGAAACCTGTATGCAGGTCAGGAAGCAGCAGTTAAAAGTGGACATGGGACAACAGACTGGTTCCAAATAGGAAAAGGAGTAAGTCAAGGCAGTATATTCTCACCCTGCTTATTTAACTTATATGCAGAGTACATCATGAGAAACACTGGACTGGAAGAAGCACAAGCTGGAATCAAGATTGCCGGGAGAAATATCAATAACCTCAAATATGCAGATGACACCACCCTTATGGCAGAAAGTGAAGAGGAACTTAAAAGCCTCTTGATGAAAGTGAAAGAAGAGAGTGAAAAAGTTGGCTTAAAGCTCAACATTCAGAAAATGAAGATCATGGCATCCTGTCCCATCACTTCATGGCAAATAGATGGGGAAAAAGTGGAAACTGTCAGATTTTATTTTTGGGGACTCCAAAATCACTGCAGATGGTTACTGCAGCCATGAAATTAAAGGACGCTTACTCCTTGGAAGAAAAGTTATGACCAACCTAGATAGCATATTCAAAAGCAGAGACATTACTTTGCCAACTAAGGTCTGTCTAGTCAAGGCTATGGTTTTCCCAGTGCTCATGTATGGATGTGAGAGTTGGACTGTGAAAAAAGCTGAGTGCAATGTATTGATGCTTTTGAATTGTGGTGTTGGAGAAGACTCTTGAGAGTGCCTTGGACTGCAAGGAGATCCAACCAGTCCTTTCTGAAGGAGATAAACCCTGGATGTTCTTTGGAAGGAATGATGCTAAAACTGAAACCCCAGTACATTGGCCACCCCATGAGATGAGTTGACTCATTGGAAAAGACTCTAATGCTGGGAAGGATTTGGGGCAGGAGGAGAAACGAAAGACAGAGGATGAGATGGCTGGATGGCATCACTGACTGGATAGACGTGAGTCTAAGTGAACTCTGGGAGTTGGTGATGGACAGGGAGGCCTGGCGTGCTGAGATTCGTGGGGTCACAAAGAGTTGGACATAACTGAGCAACTGAACTGAACTGAGCTGAACTGATGCAATATTGTTCCCTACAGCATCAGACCTTGCTTTCATCAACAGTCACATCCACAGCTGGGTGTTGTTTTTGGTTTGGCTCCATCTCTTCATTCTTTTTGGAGTTGTTTCTCCACTCATTTCCAGTACCATGTTGGGCAGCTACTGACCTGGGGATTTCATCTTTCAGAGTACTATCTTTTTGCCTTTTCATACTGTTCATGGGGTTCTCAAGGCAGGAATACTGAAGTGGTCTGCCATTGCTTTCTTCAGGGTACCACATTTTGTCAGATCTCTCCACCATGACCAGTCCATCTTGGGTGGCCCTACTCATCATGACTCATAGTTTCATTGGGTAGACAAGGCTGTGGTCCATGAAAGTAGATTGGTTAGTTTTCTGTGTTGGTGATTTTCAGTCTGTCTGCCCTCTGATGGAGAAGGATAAGAGGCTTATGAAAGCTTTCTGATGGGATAGGAAGATTGGGATACTGGGTCTTGTTCTTGATATGGGGCCATGCTCAGTAAATCTTTAATCCAATTTTCTGTTGACGGGTGGAGCTGTGTTCCCTCCCTGCTGTTTACCTGATGTCAGACTATAGTGGACATAATGAAGATAATGATCAAAGTGAAGTCATACAGTTGTGTCTGACTCTCTGTGACCCCATGGACTGCAGCCTCCCAGGCTCCTTCATCCATGGGATTTTCCAGGCAAGAGTAGTGGAGTGGGTTGCCATTTCCTTCTCCAGGGGATCTTTGTGACTCAGGGATTGAACCCGGGTCTCCTGCATTGCAGGCGGATGCTTTATCCTCTAAGCCACCAAGGAAGCCAGAAGATAATGGTAACCTCCCTCAAAAGATCTCAGGCAAGTACTGCCACAATCCGTGCCCCCAACCCTGCAGCAGGCCACCCATGCCTTTGCTGGAGAGTCTCAGACACCCACATTCAAGTCTCCTGTGGGGTCACTATTCCTTTTTCATGGGTCCTGGTGCACAAGCTTCTGTTGTGCCCTCCAAGAGTCTATTTCCAAGTCCTGTGTAAGTTCTGGCAGCTCTATAGTGGTGTTAATGGCTACCTCCTCCAAGGGGACTTATGCCATACCCACACCCAGAACCCCTGTCCCTGCAGCAGACCACTGCTGACCCGTACCTCCACAGGAGATGCTCAAACACAGTTCTGTCTCAGGCTTTATGGGGTCCCTGGGTCCTGGTGCACGTAAGGTTTGTTTGAACCCTCTGAGCATCTCTGGTGGGAATGGGGTTTGATTCTAAAAGCAAATTCGCCCCTCCTACTGGACATGGAACAACAGACTGGTTCCAAATAGGAAAAGGAATACATCAAGGCTGTATATTGTCACCCTGCTTATTTAACTTCTATGCAGAGTACATCATGAGAAATGCTAGACTGGAAGAAACACAAGCTGGAATCAAGATTGCTGAGAGAAATATCAATAACCTCAGATATGCAGATGACACCACCCTTCTGGCAGAAAGTGAGGAGGAACAAGAAAGCCTCTTGATGAAAGTGAAAGAGGAGAGTGAAAAAGTTGGCTTAAAGCTCAACATTCAGAAAACGAAGATCATGGCATCTGGTCCCATCACTTCATGGCAAATAGATGGGGAAACAGTGGAAACAGTGTCAACTTTATTTTGGGGGGCTCCAAAATCACTGCAGATGGTGACTGCAGCCATGAAATTAAAGGACGCTTACTGCTTGGAAGAAAAGTTATGACCAACCTAGATAGTATATTCAAAAGCAGAGACATTACTTTGCTGACTAAGGTTTGTTTAGTCAAGGCTATGGTTTTTCCAGTAGTCATGTATGGATGTGAGAGTTGGACTGTGAAGAAGGCTGAGTACTGAAGAATTGATGCTTTTGAACTGTGGTGTTGGAGAAGACTCTTGAGAGTCCCTTGGACTGCAAGGAGATCCAACCAGGCCATTCTAAAGGAGATCAGCCCTGGGATTTCTTTGGAAGGAATGATGCTAAAGCTGAAACTCCAGTACTTTGGCCACCTCATGTGAAGAGTTGAATCATTGCAAAAGACTCTGATGCTGGGAGGGATTGGGGGCAGGAGGAGAAGGGGACGACAGAGGATGAGATGGCTGGATGGCATCACGACTCGATGGACGTGAGTCTGAGTGAACTCTGGGAGTTGGTGATGGACAGGGAGGCCTGGAGTGCTGAGATTCATGGGGTCGCAAAGAGTCGGACACAGCTGAGCAACTGAACTGAACTGAACTGAACCATCTTGGCGGGGTTTTGCTTTTGCCCTTGGACGCAGGGTATCTCCTCATAGCTGCTCCAGTGCCTACCGTCTTACTGGGGTTTTTCTGACCTTGGACGTGGGGGTATCTCCTCACGGTGCTGCTCCTGACCTTGGATATGGGGTAAACATAAAATAAAACATAAAATAAAATTATCAAATATTCACCATATAATTTTTATAAATCTATGAAATAATGACTATATAATGTTAACTTAAATAAATTACAAGATATTTTGGAAGTTTGAGCACATTTGTAGGGAGAAGGAAGAGTATTCCATCCCCATTCCCATATAAGAAGTAAGTCTATGATAGTAAGCAAGAACTTACTAAAAGTAATTATTTTTGGATTGTTAGTTTTTAGGCAACTTTAACTTAAAATTTTTATTTTCTTTTTTTTTAACATGACAATATATTACATTTTTATCAAGAAAAAATAATTTTTATTAAATTTTATCATATGTGAAAAGAATTGCCAGTCTAGGTTCCATGCATGATACAGAGTGCTTGGGGATGGTGTACTGGGGCGACCCAGAGGGATAGGATGGGGAGGGAGGTGGGAGGGGGGTACAGGATGGGGAACACATGCACACGCATGGTGGATTCAAGTCAATGTATGGCAAAACCAATACAATAATATAAACTAATTAGCCTCCAATTAAAATAAATTTATATTAAAGAAAGAAAAATAATAATTTTTATATTTTTGAAACATGCACACACAAATACACACATGACTGTCAAACTGTAAGAGTGCTTGTAATGAATTGAATTATCTATCCATATTTGTTCTGCTTACTTGAGAAGATGGAAGAAAAAAACCTAAATGCTCAAAACATCTATATTAAAAACTCATGGCTATTAATATTAGAGTATCATGTTTTTTTTTCTCATTAACACAGGGCATGATCCATAAATAGTAGTGAAATTCCAATATGTTACTTATCTGCTCAAACACAAAACTAAATAGACTAATAGCAATTTTTCTATGAGGGGCTCAGAATAACTATAAACTAGGTTTTTAAATGTTTTTAAAGCAGAATGTGATTTAAATTAATTAGAACTGGAGAGTTCTAAAGAATGACTTTATGAATTTTGTAAATTAAAGTCTATTGATATAATTGACAAATATGAAGTTTGTCTTACACACAATAACAGAAATGTTTAATTCTCCTGCATATAAACTTAGCAGCAAAATGTCAAATTTATATTAGATTTATTGAGCTTTCAGAATTTTGCAGCTCCACTGAGTTACATTTTATTAAATTATTTGCCAAGTGTCTTTGGTGCTGTGTTTTAAAATATTATTTTAAAAAGTGGTTAGAGTTCAGGTGAACAAAGAATAACATTTTAAAATTTAAGCAGTAGCAAGAAGTGGGGAAAGTTAATTATCATGAACATTGTTCTTTACTGTTCCTGAAAAGTCTCTGAGTCATTCTAATTAGTAAATACATGTCCTTCCAAGTGTGCATTTTTAATAATACATGAAGTGCCAGAGGTCAGCCATTATTTACATAAAAATGGGAACTGAGATGGCAAGGCAAAATCAGATGTTAATACAAAAGGCAAAATGTTAATAAGAGAGGCTTCTGAAACAAAAGACATTATCCTAGTACACTGAGTTCTTTTGATAATTTATTCTGTACATTTGTAAGTTGACTCAAATCACAATTACAAAAAAAGCTATCAAGGGCTTGAAACATCAGGGAGCAATAATGCTCAAACATTGCCAGTCTTAATGACTGGAGATAAGTTAGAGGACCCATTGAGTATGAAACCTGTGATCAAGTCACTGAAAATGGGTGGGTCATAGACATATCATGCCAAGTAACATTATTGAGTTAAAGGGTCTATATATGTAAGGAATAAGTTGGAAGAATACAATGAAAAGTTCAGTAAATATCAATTCAGTTCAGTTCAGTCGCTCAGTCGTGTCTGACTCTTTGTGACCCCATGAATCATAGCACACCAGGCCTCCTTGTCCATTACCAACTCCAGGAGTTCACTGAAACTCATGTCCAAAATATAGAAACTGAAAATTTCATATGTGATATTCTATTAAGTAATAGTTTTTCTAAAATTAACGTTCTCTTAGTACTTCAACAATGTCCTGATCATTTCACTGCCTCAGAATGCTGATTTATTTTTTTCTGGCTAAGCCTCTAGATTTGGGAAATACTTTGGCCACCTGATGTGAAGAGCTGACTCATTGGAAAAGACTTGGATTCTGAGAAAGATAGAAGGCAAAAGGAGAAGAGGGTGGCAGAGGATGAGATGGTTAGATAGCATCACTGACTCAGTGAACATGAATATGAGCAAACTCAAGGAGATAGTGAAAGACAAGGAAGCCTGGTGTACTGCAGTTCATAGCAACATAAAATTTTAGTAAGTGGCTCTAAGCCACTTTTTAAATGAAAAATCTTTTTCTTCTCTAAGTCACTGTGGTGATGATCTTCTTTAACCACTGTTTTATGATAACTCCAGGTCCCCCCAAAAAGGTCATGATCTAATTTAGTTATATTTCATAACTTAAAGTGATTTTACAAGTTTCATTAACACAGACTCCCCCTTATTCACATAGTGATATGCTTCAAATTCATTAAAATCTTATTTTGCTTCAATAGTAATTCTATGTTCAAAATGGTAGGTCTAGGAAATAATTATCAATGTGTGAGTATACTTATGATATTATTATTATTAAAAAAAAAACAAACCCCAACAAGTCTCACATTAGTAAACCAAGACTTAACACCTGATCTAATTTCATTTCCAGCCTCTTACAGCATTGTGACCTTCAACCAGTCATTCTGGAATAACCTGGTCAGCAGTAGTGAGGTCATCTGCATGACTGACCACAGCCTTTCCCCAAAAGAAGGTGACCAGCCTAAAACAATCCACTCTGTGCTACAAAAATTTCCTTACCTTCTTCCTTCTGCCTGCAAAAGTCTTCCATTTTGTGTAGTTCCTCAGACTCTTCTATTTTTTGGTAGCTGGGGTGCTGTGCAGTTCATGAATTGTTGAATAAAACCAAATAGATCTTTACTTTTTACTCAGTTGAATTTTGTTCTTTAACATTACTAAGATTTCCTGTCAGTTCTTGAAGATATGGACTCATTTTTTTTTCCCCAGTATGCACTGAGCAATAACTATATCTCAGAAAGTCTTTAAAGAGTATCATATTTCTCATGTATGCCTCCATAGCAATACCAAGTGTTGACCAGTATTAGTTTTTTTCCATTTCAGATGAGAGTTCAGAAACTTTAGAGAGCGTGTCTAAGGCCTCAGAGTTGGAATTTAAATGCAGAGAATCCACTTCTGGATTTTGCGTACAACACCACTGCCTTACACTATTTTTTTTTTTAGTACACAGAGTTTGTAAGTTGTAATTAATTTACTAATTAAATTAAAGCTATCACTTACAGATTACTAATGTTTTAATTTTAAAATGCAGGGTTTTTTTGCTTTTAGAACTGAATTTATTTAGAGAGAAACATAGAGTAGGGACCATCTCAGAAGGCCAGAGTGGCCTAAAATGCAGTTTTGAAATGACATTTTAAAAATAATTTTTAACTCAGAAGTTTTCCTTTATTAGTATTATCCCTCTCATTTTTGAGAATTAATATGATTGCATTATATTTTCTTGCATATCCATTAAGTTGGTTAGCGAATACAAGGTGGATTTGGTTTCTGTATCTGTCAATTAACTGCCTGTTCAAACATGACAGGTTCTATAATTTTTTTTACATCATTTTTTTCAGAATAATAACATTGCATACTTCATAGGGCTTTGTATAAGATATCAAAAAATTAATTCATGTGTAATGTACAGGAAACATACCCCAGCTCACAAAAAGTGCTAAGTACAAATTTGCTTTGTTAAGTGTTAAATGAAATTTTACATTCAGAATTTGTCAAAAACATTTTATGGAGCTAAATATGTTGTAAAGTATTATCCAAAGCGTAATAGATTTAACAATGGGCCAGAGAGTCCCATATGTTCCTTCAAAATTTTTCTCTTTTTTCCCTCAAATCCAATATAAACAACTACCCTATCACAGCTTACCAAGGAGACTACTAGGACTAATTAAATCACATGCCTTTCCCTCTTCACGAAGGCCATATATAAAGTCCCAGGACTCCTGGATCATCCCTCAGAACCTGGTGTGTGTGCTTGCTTAGTCACTCTGTCATGTTCTACTCTTTGTGATCCCATGAACTGTAGCTCTCCAGATTCCTCTGTCCATGGAATGTTTCAGGCAATCCTTCTCCAAGGGATTTTCCCAACCCAGGTATTGAATCCTTGTTCCCTGCATCTTTTGTATTGGCAGGTGGATTGTTTACCACTGTGCCATCTGGGAAGCTCTCCTCTCACCCCATTAGAGGTCTGTGCTTCTTACAACCTGACTCCATTTCCCAATCCTTCAAAATCACTCTCCAGAATTCTCCACTCAGTCTATGTCCCCAGAGAGCTGACCAACATAGGCTACACCAACTCTTTTTTTGTACTTGGCTTCTGACTGGACATAGCCAATGGGAATCACAGGAGACTGGAGAGGTCCTTCAGTCTCCCTCACTGTGACGTCCCTATGGGGTGGGATTTTTCTAGACCAAAGGTCTTAGCTTTTCTCAGGTGGGCTCTTCATGCAATTCTCTCTCATTCTCTGGTCTCTCCTCTTGTTCCTTCAGGGAAGAAAAACTGTCTGCTATAATTCTCCCTTTCAGTCCCTTATGTCACTCTCCTCTGCTTTCCCATATAGTCCTGTCTCAGTAAAATCCCTAAGCTCCCATCTTCTGAAATATTCCTTCTGAACTGTCTTACATCAACTAAAAAGAGGTTCTCCTTTGAGGATGCTGTTACCTCATAGAGTAGTGGCAGTTTATCAGACACAGATGCCTGGAAGCATGGTGTGTATCATCATTTTAGAGTTATGGTCACTCCATCCTGAAAATTTCAGTTTTAAGGTTATGCCACAGAAACAAACCACTGTATACTCCACTGGCAGTTGTATTACTTGCAGTGCTTCCCCTCCATCAATTCTCACCTGGGGAAACAAAACAAAGTCTGAATAAGTCCAACTAGTGCAACTAACTTGGCAAGGAAAGAGTCACAAAGCCATGATGCCTAATCAGTATTATTGGATCACCGGCAATATTTCAGTCCAGAACTCTTTCCAGAAATCTTACTGTTTCCTCAGTTTATTACCTCTTTTACTCATGGAGTTTTCCTCTTCTCAACCTCCAATGCATCCTCCTCCTTCTCACATTTAAGAGAAGAATGAACTCCTCTTACATCTCCACCTTAGTCAGTCAACTTGCACCTTCACTCATTTCCTCTGTCTTTAGTTTGCTTCTGTAAATCACCGATTCTCATCCTCAATCACACTGCCTTTTAAAGATTTCTGGGTTTATTTTCATTTAGGAAATTATTGAGAGTGGAGTGATACTCAGTTCAGTTCAGTTCAGTCGCTCAGTTGTGTCTGACTCTGTGACCCCATGAATCGCAGCACGCCAGGCCTCCTTGTCCATCACCAACTCCCGGAGTTTACTCAAACTCATGTTCATTGAGTCAGTGATGCCATCCAGCCATCTCATCCTCTGTCATCCCCTTCTCCTCGCCCCAGTCCCTCCCCATATCAGAGTCTTTTCCAATGAGTCAACTCTTTGCATGAGGTGGATAAAGTATTGGAATTCAGCTTTAGCATCATTCCTTCCAAAGAAATCCCAGGGCTGATCTCCTTCAGAATGGACTGGTTGGATCTCCTTGCAGTCCAAGGGACTCTCAAGAGTCTTCTCCAACACCACAGTTCAAAAGCATCAATTTTCAGAGCTCAGCTTTCTTCACAGTCCAACTCTCACATCCGTACATGACTACTGGAAAAACCATAGCCTTGACTAGATGGACACTTGTTGGGAAAGTAATGTCTCTGCGTTTCAATATGCTATCTAGGTTGGTCATAACCTTTCTTCCAAGGAGTGAGTGTCTTTTAATTTCATGGCTGCAATCACCATCTGTAGTAATTTTGGAACCCCCAAAATAAAGTCTGACACTGTTTCTACTGTTTCCCTATCTATTTCCCACGAAGTGATGGGACCAGATACCATGATCTTTGTTTTCTGAATGGTGAGCTTTAAGCCAACTTTTTCACTCTTCACTTTCACTTTCATCAAGAGGCTTTTTAGTTCCTCTTCACTTTTTGCCAGAAGGGTGGTGTCATCTGCATATCTGAAGTTATTGATATTTCTCCCGGCAATCTTGTTTCCAGCCTGTGCTTCTTCCAGCCCAGCGTTTCTCATGATGTACTCTGCATATAAGTTAAATAAGCAGGGTGACAATATACAGCCTTGACGTACTCCTTTTCCTATTTGGAACCAGTCTGTTGTTCCATGTCCAATTCTAACTGTTGCTTCCTGACTTGCATGTAGGTTTCTCAAGAGGCAGGTCAGGTGCTCTGGCATTCCCATCTCTTTCACAATTTTCCACAGTTTGTTGTGATCCACACAGTCAAAGGCTTTGGCATAGTCAATAAAGCAGAAATAGATGTTTTTCTGGAACTCTCTTACTTTTTCCATGATCCAGCGGATGTTGGCAATTTGATCTCTGGTGATACTAGTTAAAGGCAAATTTGGAAGGAGGGCTGCAAGGTGTGTGTTGCTATTCAAATGCTAAATTGTGTCCGATTCTTTGCCACTCCATGGACTGCAGCACATTAGACTTCCCTGTCCTTCACCATCTCCTGGAACTTGCTCAAACTCATATTCATTGTCTGTGACACCATCCAATCATCTCGTCCTCTGCACCCTCTTCTTCTCCTGCTCAATTTTTCCCAGTATCAGGATCTTATCCAATAAATCAGCTCTTTGCATCAAATGCCCAAAGTACTGAAGGTCATTTTCAGCTTCAGTATCAGTCCTTCTAATGGTTCAGTTCAGTTCAGTTCAGTCACTCAGTCGTGTCCGACTCTTTGCGACCCCATGAATCGCAGCACACCAGGCCTCCTTATCCATCACCAACTCCTGGAGTTCACTCAGACTAGTGTCCATCGAGTCAGTGATGCCATCCAGCCATCTCATCCTCGGTCATCCCTTTCTTCTCCTGCCCCCACCCCTCCTAGCATCAGAGTCTTTTCCAATGAGTCAACTCTTCACATGAAGTGGCCAAAGTATTGGAGTTTCAGCTTCACCATCATTCCTTCCAAAGAAATCCCAGGGCTGATCTCCTTCAGAATGGACTGGTTGAATCTCCTTGCAGTCCAAGGGACTCTCAAGAGTCTTCTCCAACACCACAGTTCAAAAGCATCAATTCTTCGGTACTCAGCCTTCTTCACAGCCCGACTCTCACATCCGTACATGACTACTGGAAAAACCATAGCCTTGACTAGACTATTCAGGGTAAATTCCCTTTACGATTGACTTGTTTGATCTCCTTGTTGTCCAAGCGACTCTCAAGAGTCTTCTTCAACACCACAGCTAGATTTTCTTTTAATTGGTTGGTGGTGAGATAAGAGGGTGGTGTTCCAGGAATCTCAAGTAGCAACCTTTTTGTCTGACCAGTCTGGGGTCCAGCACTTGTGCTCAGCATGAAGTTATCCTCCTCCACATGTATGGAGCCCTTTGTTCCTGTAAAAGAACTGAGATATGTATCAGATTGTTACCTATATGCCTTAAAGAGGAGCCAGGACCCCATCTCTACACTATTGTTTCTTGCCTGTTCCTGCTTTGTTTCTGCATTACCTCACTTATGTAACAACAGCCCTTTGTAATTCAGGGAAGGTCTAGAAGGCTGAAGCCTTTCTCCAACAAACAAGAGACAGGGGAAAAAGAAAGGCATTTGTACTGTGAGAGCCTCCCAGGGTACTGCTTGATTTCAGTATTCCCATTCCTTTAATACTTCTCAATCTGGAGAGAAACAGGTGTGGGAAAAGAAAGGGAATAATGTTTTAGGTAGAGGTTAATCATAAGCTTGGCAGAGGAATTCGATTTCAGGGAGACTTGGTTTCATTATCAGTTTTCTTCATTCTACTTTACAGTAAAACATCAAGCGTTTTTGACTATTCACTTTTTCTTAATTCATCTTTTTCATCTTTTCCCCTCTTGAATCCTGTTCATTTGGGCATTTCTGCCCCTACTACGCCCAAATATCTCTTGTTAAGAACAACAGCACCTTTTCACTGCTAAATCCAGGGATTTTGCCTTTTCTTTTCTTTTTACAAGACCATCACAGATTTTAACTTTATTTAATTGTGTAGGCTTTTGTTGTTTTGTTGTTTGTTTGTTTTTAAACTGCTACATGTTGTAGTGCCCTAGGGATCATTCCTCAGACATCTTATCTTCTCATAGTAATTTTATTCAATCTTATAATCTTAATTATGATCTCTATGAATATGATTGGCAGAGGTTGAGATGGCTAGATAGCATCACCAATTCAATGGAGATGACTTGGACAGGGGGGTCCAGCATGCTGAAGTCCATGGGGATGAAGAGACTTGGACACAACTTAGCATCTGAACAACACTAAAATGCATATGTTACCATCATTGTTTCCACCTGGGCCTTTTCCCTCACCTGAAGACTTGCTGTCCAACCAATTATTAGATACCTATATTTGAAGTCTAAACAGGCACCCCAAACATTGATATGTATCCAAGTCAGAACTTTTAATTCATACCCCAAATCTGTCCCTCATCTACTCTTCTTCATGTCAAATAATTGCAACTCTTTCCTCCCATTCAGGATAAGCACCTGGGGTCATCCTTAACCCCTTTCTCTCGCTTTCTATATTGATTCCATTGGTATTTTCTATTGATGGAATCAATAGAAATCTTTGAAATCTATGTTCAAAATATACCCAGAGTCCAATGACTTTTTCACCTAAGCCATTCTTTCCTTGGATTTGGCTTCACATAACTAAAGACTCCTAACTGGTCTTTCTCTTTCCAACTTTGTACTCTTTTGTCTATTTTTCACACACCAGAAAGTAGTTCAGATTCTGTCATTTCATATCCTTTCAATCTCACTGAGAGTAAATTTCAAGGTTGTTACAAAGCTTGCATGAACTATCCCTCTGCTTACAACCTAAAATAATCTATATCCACTGCCTTCTCGCTTATCATTGCTTCAGCCCAGCTGACTTCTTTGAATCTCCCTGAGTTCCTCAAGCATGACCTTGTTTCAGGGCATTTATGCATAGTGTTCTCTGCTTAGTAGGCCAGTTCACTTCAGTTAAGTCACTTAGTCATATCCTACTCTTCGCAACCACATTGCTTGCAGTATTCCAGGATTCCCTTCCACCACCAACTGCCAGAACTTACTCGAACTCATGTCCACTGAGTCGGTGATGCCATCCAACCATCTCATCCTCTGTTGTTCCCTTCTACCCCTGTCTTCAATCTTTCCCAGGATCAGAGTCTTTTCAAATGAGTCAGTTCTTTGCATCAGGTGGCAAAGTACTGCAGTTTTAGCTTCAGCATCAGTCCTTCCAAAAAATACTAATATTTAGGAAAGATTTCAGTTAGGATTGACTGGTTTGATCTCCTTGAAGTTCAAGGGACTCTCAAGAGTCTTCTCCAACATCACAGTTTAAAAGCATCAAAAATATGGGCTTAGTTTTCTTTATAATCCAACTCTCACATATATACATGAGTACTGGAAAAACCAAAGCTTTGACTAGATGGACCTTTGGTGGCAAAGTGATGTCTCTGCTTTTTAATATGCTTGCTCAGTCGTGTCCAACTCTTTGCGACCCCGTGGACTGTAACCCAGCAGGCTCCTCTGTCCATGGGATTCTGCAGGCAAGAATACTGGAGTGGGCTGCCATTTCCTTCTCCAGGGGATCTTCCCGACCCAGGGACAGAACCCAGGTCTCCCACATTACAAGCAGACACTGTAACCTCTGAGCCACCAGGGAAGCCACCAGTGAAACTACAAGGTAAAGAATCTGCCTGCAGTGCAGGAGACATGGGATTGATCCCTGAGTTGGGAAGATCCCCTGGAGAAGGAAATGGCAACCCACTCCAGTATCCTTGCCTGGAAAATCTCATGGACAGAGGAGTCCGGTGGGATGCAGTCCGTGGAGTCGCAAAGAGTCAGACACAACTTAGCAACTAGCACTTTTAATATGCTATCGAGGTTCGTCATAGCTTTTCTTCCAAGGAGCAACCTCTTTTAATTTCATGGCTGCAGTCACCATCTGCAGTGATTTTGGAGCTGGAAAATATAAAGTCTGTCATTGTTTCCATTGTTTCCACATCTATTTGCCATGAAGTGATGGGACCAGATGCCATGATCTTAGTTTTCTGAATATTGAGCTTTAAGTCAACTTTTTCACTCTCCTTTTCCACTTTCATCAAGAGGCTTTTTAGTTCTTCTTCACTTTCTGCCAGAAGGGTGGTGTCATCTGCATATCTGAGGTTATTGATATTTCTCCTGACAATCTGGATTCCAGCTTGTGCTTCATCCAATCCACCAATTCACATGCTGTGCTCTGCATATAAGTTAAATAAGCAGGGTGACAATATACAGCCTTGATATACTCCTTTACCTATTTGGAACCAGTCTATTGTTCCATGTACAGTTCTAACTGTTGCTTCTTGACCTTCATACACAATTATCAGGAGGCAGGTAAGGTGGTATGGTACTTGTATCTCTTTATGAATTTTCCACAGTTTGTTGTAATCCATACAGTCAAAAGTTTTAGCATAGTCAGTAAAGCAGAAATAGATGTTTTTCTGGAACTTTCTGGCTCTTTTGATGATCCAACATATGTGGGCAATTTGATCTCTGGTTCCTCTGCCTTTGCTAAATCCAGCTTGACTATCTGGAGGTTCATCTTTCATGTACTGTTAAAGCCTGACTTGGAAAATTTGAGCTTTACTAGCATGTGAGATGAGTGCCATTGTGCGGTAGATGGAGCTTTCTTTGGTATTGACTTTTTTACGGAATGAAATGAAAACTGACCTTTTCCAGTCCTGTGGCCACTGCTGAGCTTTCCAAATTTGCTGGCATGTTGAGTGCAACAGTTTCACAGCATCATCTTTAAGGATTTGAAATAGCTCAACTGGAATTCCATCACCTCCAGTAGATTTGTTCATAGTAATGTTTCCTAAGGCCCACTAGCAAAGGAGAAAAGGAAAGATATAAGCATTTGAATGCAGTGTTCCAAAGAATAGCAAGGAGAGATAAGAAAGCCTTCCTCAGAGATCAATGCAAAGAAATAGAGGAAAACAACAAAATGGGAAAGACAAGAAATCACTTCATGAAAATTAGAGATACCAAGGGAACATTTCATGCAAAAATGGGCTCAATAAAAACTGAAATGGTATGGACCTAACAGAAGCAGAAGATATTAAGAAGAGAATACACAAGAAGAACTACAAAAAAGTTCTTCATGACCCAGATAATCAGCATGGTGTGATCACTCACCTAGAGCAAGACATCCTGGAATGTGAAGTCAAGTGGGCCTTAGAAAGCATCACTACAAACAAAGCTAGTGGAGGTGATGGAATTCCAGTTGAGCTATTTCAAATCATGAAAGATGATGCTGTGGAAGTGTTGCAATCAGTATGCCAGCACATTTGGAAAACTCAGCAGTGGCCACAGGACTGGAAAAGGTCAATTTTCATTTCAATCCCAAAGAAAGGCAATGCCAAAGAATGCTCAAACTACTGCACAATTGCACTCATCTCACATGCTAGTAAAGTAATGCTCAAAATTCTCCAAGCCAGGCTTCAGCAGTATGTGAACCGTGAACTTCCAGATGTTCAAGTTGGTTTTAGAAAGGCAGAGGAACCAGAGATCAAATTGCCAACATCTGCTGGATCATGGAAAAAGCAAGAGATTTGAAGAAAAACATCTATTTCTGCTTTATTAGTTATGGCAAAGCTTTTGACTGAGTGGATCACAATAAACTGTGGAAAATTCTGAGAGAGATGGGCAAACCAGACCACCTGACCTGCCTCTTGAAAAACCTATATGCAGGTCAGGAAGCAACAGTTAGAACTGAACATGGAACAACAGATTGGTTCCAAATTGGAAAAAGAGTAAATCAAGACTGTATATTGTCAAGCTGCTTATTTAACTTATATGCAGAGTACATCATGAGAAACGCTGGACTGGAAGAAGTACAAGCTGGAATCAAGATTGCCAGGAGAAATATCAATAACCTCAGATATGCAGATGACACCACCCTTATGGCAGAAAGTGAAGAGGAACTAAAAAGCCGCTTGATAAAAGTAAAAGAAGAGAGTGAACAAGTTGGCTTAAAGCTCAACATTCAGAAAATGAAAATCATGGCATCTGGTCCCATCACTTCATGGCAAATAGATGGGGAAACAGTGGAAACAGTGTCAGACTTTATTTTTTTGAGCTCCAAAATCACTGCAGATTGTGATTGCAGCCATGAAATTAAAAGACACTTACTCCTTGGAAGGAAAGTTATGACCAACTTAGATAGCATATTAAAGGGCAGAAACAATACTTTGCCACCAAAGTCTGTCTAGTCAAGGCTATGGTTTCTCTAGTAGTCACCTATGGATGTGAGAGTTGGACTGTGAAGAAAGCTCAGCTCTGAAGAATTGATGCTTTTGAACTGTGGTGTTGGAGAAGACTTTTGAGAATCCCTTGGACAGCAAGGAAGTCCAACCAGTCCATTCTAAAGGAGATCAGTCTTAGGTGTTTATTGAAAGGACTGATACTAAAGCTGAAACTCCAATACTTTGGCCACTTCATGCGAAGAGTTGACTCATAGGAAAAGACCTGATACTGGGAGGGATTAGGGGCAGGAGGAGAAGGGGATGACAGAGGATGAGATGGCTGGATGGCATCACTGACTCGATGCACATGAGTTTGAGTAAACTCCGGGAGTTGGTGATGGACAGGGAGTCCTGGCAGGCTGCGATTCATGGGATCGCAGAGTCAGACACGACTGAGCAACTGAACTGAACTTAACTGAACTGAACTGAAGGTCCACTTAACATCACATTCCAGGATGTCTGGCTCTAGGTGAGTGATACACCATCATGGTTATCTAGATCATGAAGATCTTTTTTGTATAGTTCTGTGTATTCTTGCCATCTGTTTCTACTATCTTCTTCTTTGTTAGGTCCATACTATTACCATTTCTGTCCTTTATTATGCCCATCTTTGTATGAAATGTTCCCCTGGTATCTCTGATTTTCTTGAAGAGATCTCTTGTCTTTTCTATTCTATTGCTTTTCTCTACTTCTTTGCTTTGATCACTGAGGAAGGCTTTCTTATCTCTCCTTGCTATTCTTTGGAACTCTGCATTCAAATGGGTATATCTTTCCTTTTCTCCTTTGCTTTTTGCTTCTCTTCTTTTCACAGGTATTTGTTAGGCCTCTTCAGACAACCATTTTTGCCTTTTTGTATCTTTTTCTTGGAGATGGTCTTGACATTCCTGTACAATTTCATGAACCTCCATCTATAATTCTTCAGGCTCCCTGTCTATCAGATCTAATCCCTTGAATCTGTTTCTCACCTCCTCTGTATAATTGTAAAGGATTTGATTTAGGTCATACCTGAATGATGTAGTGGTTTTCCCTACTTTCTTCAATTTAAGTCTGAATTTGGCAATAAGAATTTCATGATCTGAGCCACAGTCAGCTCCTTGTCGTGTTTTTGCTGACTATATAGAGCTTCTTCATTTTTGGCCACAAAGAATATACTCATTCTGATATCAGTATTGACCATCTTGTGATGTCCATGCGTAGAGTCTTCTCTTTTGTTGTTAGAAGAGGGTGTTTGCTATAACCAGTGTGTTCTCTTGGCAAAACTCTATTAGCCTTTGCCCTGCTTCGTTCTATACTCCAAGGCCAAATTTGCCTGTTACTCCAGGTATTTCTTGACTTCTTACTTTTGCATTCCAGTCCCTTATAATGCAAAGGGGTGTTAGTTCTAGAAAGCCTTGTAGCTTTCCATAGGATTCTGCAACTTCAACTTCTTCAGCATTACTGGTAAGGACATAGACTTGGATTACCATGATATTGAATGGTTTGCCTTGGAAACCAACAGAGATCATTCTGTTACTCATGTGATTGCTTCCAAGTACTGCACTTCAGACTCTTTTGTTGACTATGATGTCTAATCCATTTCTTCTAAGGGATTCTTGCTCACAGTAGTAGGTACAATGGTCATCTGAGTTAAATTCACCCATTCCAATCCATTTTAGCTTGCTGATTCTTAAAATGTCAACATTCACTCTTGCCAGATCCTGTTTGACCACTTCCAATTTGCCTTGATTCATGGACTTAAAATTCCAGGTTCCTGTGCAATATTGCTCTTTATATCATCAGACTTTACTTCCATCACCAGTCACATCCACAACTGGGTGTTGTTTTTGCTTTGGCTCCCTCTCTTCATTCTTTCTGAAGTTATTTCTTCACTCATCTCCAGTAGCAGCTTAGTAGGCCACTACCCTTCTATCCAGAGGATGTTCTCTATGGTTGGTTATGTCACTTTGATAGAGAATCATTCCTCAATCACTCTAGATAAAAAAAGCAGTAATCCTTTCTAGTCCTCTGATTTGGGTTTTGTATGTCCTTGTAATTATTTGACCTTTTTTGTATTTATTAATACTTATTTGTTCATTAGCCCTTTCTTTCTTTAGAATGAATGCCCTGTTTGGGTAAGGGGGTACTGTATGGTTAGGCCCCTCAAGATGTCTATGTTCTTGCTCTCTGTCCATACCCTGCTGATCAGTGCCTGCTTTACCTACACCCTATTCACATGACTGATCTTCCTACATATTTGCCCCAGGCCCCAGATAATGACTGTTATAACTTTAGATCAGAAACTCTCCACAGTGCTTATCAAAGGGATGGGTGTGGGGATGCCCCCCTGCTGGTTTCCCTGATAACTGATGAGCAAATCTAATGTCAATTCCCACTCTAATTGCCAAGCTCCCCCTTCTGTCACCTTGTCTTGCCCACTGTCTGCTGCAGATAGTGGGGTGTCACTGTAGGGTCTTGCTTCAGACATGTAAGATCCCCCCTTGTCATCCTTTAAACTATTAACATTTATCTCTATTGCTGACTCCAGGCTTTTCTTTGAACTCGAGGCTGTGCAAGTACAAGTCTTGCAGGCCTTCAAGGTGTAGCCCAACAGGCTACCTCAACATGATAGTTTCCACAAAGACTTATCAAATGAAAAGAATAATCTAAATTAATAATTGTTTAATCTTCTTGTGTTTAAAATTTATCTTTATTCATTTAAGCTTGTTAATTAACCAGCAAATCCTCTTTGCCTTCTAATTCTTAAACTGATAAGAAATGGATTTTTCTTATTTGATAAAGACCTGTGAAATCAAAGTCTGAATTAAGAACATTTTATGAAAAATTTTTAACATTTTCTCAGCCTTTAAATTTTTAGATATATGATAATTTCAGACTCACCTACAGAGAAAATAAACACTCACCTAGATTCTGAAGTTCATTCCAAACAAACAGAATGAAAGAAATGCCAAGGGCTATTAGAAAAGATCCCCTAGCCACTAATGACCTCAGGCTATAAGATGAAGGGCATGGTGTTCAACATTAGAGTGTCCACTAAAATTGATTATTTTTTGACATATTCCATGCTTACAGCAGTAACTGAAAGAACTCCATAAATGGCTAATAAGTGGATTCAAAGAGCTTGGAAATACAATGAACATGTGGAAGAATGATCATGATAATTATATACATTTATTGTATTAACTTGAGTATATTACCATAGAGGCATTTGAAAACTTGAGATGAACTTCTAACCCCTACTTACCTATGACTTTGGGCAAATTACTAAAAATTTATGAGCTTATATTTCCTAATTTGCACAATGGTGATGGTAACAAGCCTACTTCACTTGGTTGTTGTGAGGAATAAATGACTTAATACATATAAAATACTTTGAACAGCATTTATGTAGGGGAAGAAAAAGTTTCTTTCAACCTTCTTAAGGGTTCCTGGCTGGGTCTGAAAATTAAATTGACAAAAGCATTAATATGAGAAAAGCAGACAAATTTCATTGAGTTTTTACATGTACATGGAGGCCTTCACAAGAGAATGAAAACCTTAAGCAGTGACTAGTTGCTCAGTCACTCAGTCCTGTCCAACACTTTGTGACCCCATGGACTGCAGCACACCAGGCTTCCCTGTCCTTCACCATCTCTCAGAGCTTGCTTAAACTAATGTCCATTGAGTCAGTGATGTCATCCAACCATCTCATCTTCTGTCATCCCCTTCTCCTCTTGCCTTCAATCTTTCCCAGCATCACGGTCTTTTCAAATGAGTCAGTTCTTCACATCAGGTGGCCAAAGTATTGGAGCTTCAGCTTTATCATCAGTCCTGCCAATGAATATTCAGGACTGATTTCCTTTAGGATTGACTGGATTGATTTTACAATCCAAGGGGCTCTCAAGACTCTTCTTCAATACCACAGTTCAAAAGCATCAATTCTTCAGTGTTCACCTTTCTTTATGGTTCAAAAAGTGACTGGAGGAGACAATAAATAAATAAATTTGTGAATAATTAACAAGACAAAGGGGTTTGGGCTAGGGATGGAGAAATTAGGGTTAGGTAGTCCTTATCTTCCTTAAGTAGGAAGAAATATGTTAGTTTAAAAAATTTGCTTGAAGATTCCTCTGGAGCCATCTCTGGATAATAGGGGATATCTCCGATAAAAGGAAAATTTATTTCTTGCCTTTAGACAGAAAAGGGGGACTTTTTCTGTGTTTACTCCTTGCTCATTATGCTTAAAAGAATTTTTACAATAAAAAGGCATATTTGGGGGCAACATATTCTGGTTTCCTTCATCTAGTATATAATAAGTTAGCAACATGAATAATGAGGTTGGTGTAAACATACTTTGGTTTCAAACCATTATATTACATCATTATAACTAGGCTCAAGCACATCTTTATTAGTCAAAATAGGAACCATTACAATCAATACATTTTTGCTGAAAAATATGTTTATTCCTGTAGCATAAAAAAATCTATGCTTTGGGATTCAACAAACACTTGGAAAACACTTTCTTCCTCCTGCTGGTTGTAGAAGAATTTTCCTTGTAAAAAGTTGTTGAGATGCTTAAAAGTAGTGGTAGTCAGTTGGTGACAAGTCAGATGAATATGGTGAATGAGGCAAAACTTTGTAGCCCAGTTCGTTCAATTGAAGTATTGGTTGTGTGATGTGCAGTTGGGTGTTGTCATGGAAAAGAATTAGGCCCATTCTGTTGACCAATGCCATCTGCAGGCATTGCAGTTTTCTGTGCATATCATTGATTTGTTGAGTATACTTCTTAGATATATTGGGTTCGTTGGGGTTCAGAAATCTGTAGTGGATCAGTGGACCACCAGACAGTGACCATGACCTTTTTCGGGTGCAAGTTTGGCTTTGGGAAGTGCTTTGGAGCTTCTTCTCAATCCAACCAGTGAGTCGGTCATTGCCAGTTGTCGTACCCACTTTTCACTGCACATCACAATCTGATCAAGAAATAGTTTATTGTTGTTGCATAGAATAAGAGAAGATGGCATTTCAAAAAGATGATTTTTTGATTTTAGGTCAGCTCCTGAGGCACCCATTTATCAAACTTTTTCACCTTTCCAATTTGCTTCAAATGCCAAATGGGAAGCAAGTCCCATTTTCTTCAAATGGGATCTTGAGATCCCATCTCAAGAGATGGGTCTAACATTCACACTGTCTGATGAACGAAAGTTCTAAGACGTGAAAGGGCCAGGCTCAGATGGAATCCGACAGTAAATGCTGTTCCTGTCAGTCAGAATGATCAGTGTTGAGTTCTTCAGCAACTTCTTGTGTAATTTAAGAGCATCAGTTTCAATGATGACTCAATTGGTCGTTTTCAACTTCTGATGGCTGGCCACTATGCTCCTCATCTTCAAGGCTCTTGTCTCCTTTTCAAAACTTGACCCACCACTGCACTATACTTTCAGCAGCAGTTCCTAGGCCAAATGCATTATTGATCTTGCAAGTCTCTGATGCTCTATGGCCCATTTTGAACTGAAATAAGAAAATTGCTCAAATTTGCTTTTGTCTAACATCATTTACATAGTTTAAAATTAAAAAATAAACAAGTAATAAACCTTAGCAAAAAAAATAAGATGATAAATGTACATTAAAATGAGGTATAACATAACCATATTTATTTAAGAATGTATTCCATTATCAAAGGCAAATTTCAACAATGTAAAAACCGCAATTATTTTTGCACCAACCTAATATCTTTGTTCTTTTTCTTCAATTTATCTTCATCTTTAGCAGCTTGAAAGATTAAAAATTAATTTTAAGATTTATTTGCCTAAAGATTTCCCTTTTAAATTTAAGGGAAATAAAATCTGCAAGATTTAAGTATATTTGAATCTAGTATTTTATTTCTGAAACTAATACGCTGGAGTTCTCTAAATGTTTAGATTTTGTGAAAATCCTTTTTCCCTCCTCAGAAATAAAATAAATAAATAAATAATGCACAATTCAGAGAAATAACACCACCTTAAAAAACTGTGATTCTCAATGAAATAAAGATCAAGCTTCTAGGCAGGCTATTGCTTTAATTCCTGTGCTGGTACCCATTATAGTTCACTTGCAAAACACTTGCAAAAGCCTAAGTACATCACTAGACAGAATGCTTCACTATTATTATTTGAGAGATCCCATCTCAAGAGATGGGTCTAACATTCACAGTCTGATGAATGAAAGGTCTAAGACGTGAAAGGGCCAGGCTTAGATGGAATCTGACAGTAAATGCTGTTCCTGTCAGTCAGACCCAACCAGCCACTGAGGCTTTGGCTATCTTGATATAATTAAGCTTCATGCTTAGCATAAGAGATGGATTTAATCAGCCATATGATTCACATTATATGTCAAGTGATCAAAAGTTGACACAGGGCACACAAATGCCTCTTCTCATTCTGAAGATCATCGTTTAGATAGCATAAAATAGCAAAAAAAGATAATCTGTGAAGAATGGCCTCCCTTTATCTTTTTTAGATTCTCCTGTTTTCAAATGCAATATCTCTACATGTTCTCACACAAGTGACTTCTAGCTGTGAAAATTTCCCATGGGGGTTAAATAACAAATTGACACTAGTTTGGGTAAAGGTTTCCTAATTAGCTGATCAAGGCTGTCAGGCCATGAGAGGAAGCAAACCACCATGATATTCTTAACACTTAACACATTCCTCCCTAGTCATCTTCCACTCCTCCCTGCTAATTCTATCTGATTAGTTCAGAGGCCTTGAAATCAGTTTAGCTTTTGAAAGAAGGCTTTTGTAAGTTGCAGTCTTTCTTTCCTAAATATGTTTGTTGTCAGCAAGCCAAAAATACGTTTAGAATCTTCTCTAAGCTTCATCTGCGGAGGATCGAGGTTTATAATAAGGTTATTTGCATATAAATTATGCTTAGAATGTACAGAGAAGTGGAGTCTGAGAAATGCTATTATTTGGAAAGAAAATAGAGGGCAATCTCTGATATAAAACCATTTTTTAAAGTTCTGTGTAACTGGATGGTTTGTATGTCTTGTGGTACAACCAGCTGCAAGTTCAGGGGGAAATTTTTGGCAAACTGCAATGCTCCCAGCCAAGAGCTTTTATGACATTTAATTGGAGATCAACATTCTGTGGGATTGTACACAAAGGAATCTGTGTGATATTAGAAAGGAAAGTTCTCTGCCTATTCCAACACTAGAAATATTTAAAACACTGTGGTGCTATTTAAATATGTCTGAAGCCTTACATGCAATTAAAAATATAAAAACTAGCAGAGCATTAACACAGCTAGTATTCTATTCTTTTACAACAAATATTCCTTCACAAATATTCTAATCATTACTGTACCAGCACTGCAAAACAGTGACATTCACAGGGACAGAAGATTTCTGACTATATACTTGGCTTTAAATGATCAGCAGTAATTTACTTCCAAGATCATGCTTGAAATGAACTCTACATAAAATATTTTTAAGTTATTTTGATGAAAAAATTTAACTGAAATGAGAAAATTTTCCACCAGGCACTGAGAGAGCAACATTCCTAGACATGCAATGTCTAATCTGTTGTGGAATACTATCCATGATGAATTTGAGCTCATCCTTCTGCCCTCCTGTCCTCAGGCTACAAACCTCAAGAAATTTATGAATTGACTACTGCAAGATGCAGCTGTAAAACAAGAAGACTAGTTGAGTAATTTGTTTCTAAGGAAAAAAGAATAAAGACACCTTTAGGGCATAAAGACACTTTGCTAATGAGATAACACCCTGACTAAATTAAAAACCTCACCTAGCCTGAAGTCATTTAGATTTGTTCTTTGTTCATTTTTCTCTGTTCCTTCTCCCGTCTTCTCTCCAATATGTCAGTGACATACCTGTATTTACTTTCTTTTCATATAACAGTGAGGCTTCACATGAGATGCAAAGCACTGCCCGTTTTTAAGCTACAAAGATTTACATTTTGTCTTAATATAAAAGAAAACCTTTGCCAACAGATCTCTTCTTAGAAAGTATTTTAGGGAATATCTTTCATTATACCCCTGCAGCCTCATTGACTCCAAAACAGACAACATGTGGCTTTCTCTTGCCTCACTTTTGTTCGTGAGAAGTGGATATGGTATTCTGCCAGTGTAAGCCAAAGACTGAGTGCAATTTCAGGGCTATGGATCTAATCAGGTTAGATCAACAGGAGAGAATATGATTTAGATAGTTTTAGGATTCACTTCTAGAAAAGGATTTGTTCTTTTAATTGCATTAGAGGTTGTGGAATTTATGGATTTCACGCCATTTCTTCTTTCACTTGAGGAGTTATTATTTTAATAACATGAGAATCTGAGAGGATAAAAATAGTTCACAAATTAGTGAGTTATAACAAATAGCACCTGCTGTTTTTAACTTTACAAAGCACTCAAGGTTACTTAGTATAATTTAAGTCTCTTAAAGGCACTTGTCTTCTGTTCAAGTTCCCTTTTCTTGATGGTACCTTACTTAAATGCAGTGCAGCAACAGTACATATTGTGTACAAAGCTCTGAGCTAGGTAATCAAGATGGTAAAAGCTAAGAAAAACATATAATGTTAAGAAATTTCCTGCATGCATATCTATTTATGATGGCATTTAAGGTCTTGATTCATTTTGGAGTTACTTTTTCCCTACTACACTCTATGCTGAATTTGTTTATTTATTTTGAAAGTTAAGCTCTTTTAGATAACCAACCTCAACTTCACCTTGATTCTTGATTTAAAAAGGTTTGCTATTCACTCTATAAGTCCTACTGATAGATATTCTTGGTTATTGCAGTTCTTCTTCATAAAAATCAACACTTCTTCTATCTAGTGAGTTTGATCCTTCCCAGAAGTATACTTGTTTCCAAATACTTTTATGCAGTTACGGATGTTATTGTTTTTATGGTTTGATTAACTATTGAGTAAACCAATGAATGACACCACCCTAATGGCAGAAAGTGAAGAACTGAAGAGCCTCTTGATGAAGGTGAAAGAGGAAAGTGAAAAAGTTGGCCTAAAGCTCAACATTCAGAAAACAAAGATCATGGTGTTCAGTCTCATCACTTCATGGCAAATAAATGGGGAAACAGTGGAAACAGTGTCAGACTTTAATTTTTGGGCTCCAAAATCATTGCAGATGGCAATTGCAGCCATGAAATTAAAAGATGCTTACCCTTTGGAAGGAAAGTTATGACCAACCTAGACAGCATATTAACAAGCAGACATCACTTTGTCAACAAAGGTCTGTCTAGTCAAGGCTATGGATTTTCCAGTGGTCATGTATGGATGTGAGAGTAGGACTATAAAGAAAGCTGAGCACCAAAGAATTGATGCTTTTGAACTGTGGTGTTGGAGAAGACTATTGAGAGTCCCTTGGACTGCAAGGAGATCCAACCAGTCCATCCTAAAGGAGATCAGTCCTGGGTGTTCATTGAAAGGACTGATGTTGAAGCTGAAACTCCAATACTTTGGCCACCTGATGCAAAGAGCTGACTCATTTGAAAAGACCCTGATGCTGGGAAGGATTGAGGGCAGGAGAAGAAGGGACGACAGAGGATGAGATGGTTGGATGGCATCACCAACTCAGCGGACATGGGTTTGGGTGAACTCCGGGAGTTGGTGATGGACAGGAGGCCTGGCATGCTGCGGTTCATGGGGTCGCAAAGAGTCGGACATGACTGAGCGACTGAACTGAACTGAAACCAATGAAACATGTAAAGGAAAAACCCTTTATTTCCATGAAAACTAAATTTAGAAAAAAATATAATGAAACCGAGTAAGTAAATTAAGTGAAATGGATAATACACATGTAAATCAGAGCCTATATTGCTTTACAAATGTCTATATTGCTTCCTTGGTGGCTCATTCAGTAAAGAATCCGCCTGCAATGCAGGAGATCCAGGTTTGATTCCTTCCGCCTGCAATGCAGGAGATCCAGGTTTGATTCCTTGGTCAGGAAGATCCCATGGAGAAGGAAATGGCAACCCACTCCAGCGTTCTTGCCTGGGAAATCTCATGGACAGAGGAGCCTGGCAGGCTGCAACTCATGGTGTTGGAAGAGACAGACACAAGATAGCAACTAAATCATCACCACCATATTGCTTTACAAATGCCTATATTGCTTTACAAATTCCAACTCTGTTCTGAAGAAAAAATTGGAGAGTGCAGATCATGAATTTGGGGTATGATTTTATTAAAAACAAACCAAAAAAGTTAACATGGAATTTGTAGCTCAGCTGTTAAAGGATCTGCCTGCAGTGCAGGAGACCCCAGTTTGATTCCTGAGTCAGGAAGATCCCCTGGAGAAGCGATAGGCTACTCATTCCAGTATTCTTGGGCTTCCCAGGTGGCTCAGCCAGTAAAGAATCTGCCCGCAATGTGAGAGACCTAGGTTCGATCCCTAGGTTGGGAAGATCACCTGAAGGAAGGCATGGCAACCCAGTGCAGAATTCTTGCCTGGAGAATCCCCATGGAAAGAGGAGCCTGGCGGGCTCCATGGGGTTACAAAGAGTCGGACACTACTGAGTGATTAAGCATAGTTCATGGTCCCCATACTCTAAGAAAGTCTAGAATAAATGTATTTGTATACACTTGAAGTTCTATGTATGCTTAATGTAATATTAATGTACAATTAACTTTAATGTATGCATGTCTACGATTTCTCAGTATAATTAATGGTAACCAACAATATCCCAATAATTTAGGGTAAAGAATACTCCATGCTCTCATATCTTGATGTCTTTATATGGAATACATCAAGACTGTTGTCTGTTCTTTTGGTTTGAAAGAATCAAACTTTCTTTTTGTCCTGTCAGTTAAATTACTACTTGCCCATTCTTCCCCTTCCTCTTTTTTGTCCATACTTCACTAATTTATACATGTTTTTTGGTACCCACCTAAGACATATGATGTTTATGCTAACTTGTTAAGAGTAAATGTGTGTGTTTGTACATCCCATGCACAGAAGATACCACTCAGGCATTTTTCTTTTTATTTAAAATTAAATTTTCTTCCATTAATTCAAATTACTAAGCCCAAAACTGTATTTTTCTTAAATGTTTATTTACACCTTATAAATATTACTCTTCTATTTATAAAACTAGCACACTTTAACTATTAGTTTAATTGGCCTTTTGATTAACATCCATTCTAATATATAAACTTAGATACATTTGCTAAAATTTTAAACTGCATTTACATATTTAATACATTTGATTTTCTTACTAAGTACACCAATAGATCCTCTCAAGTACTTAAGTAATACTTGTGAATCTGATAAATTAAACTTATAAATATCTTTACTACTAAGTTCATTTAAGTATTCCAGTAAAGTTTATAACCTGAGTAAAATTTCAGCTTATAATAACAATTACACATATTGTAGTATCATAAAGTACTTTGGGAAGAACTGTTACTCAGTTAAACCAAGTTTTCTCAAGAACATGTGAATAATTCTAAATATGCACAGAATATTATTTTAACTACTTGAAAGTAGTTTTTATGTGTTGAATTTATTTTATTATTTCTACGTCAAACTCTAAATCTTCCTGTGAGTAAAATACACTGACTCATCAAGGAACAATTATGTCACTCTGTATCAGGCAGCATAACACTCCTTCCCCAGATGTCCACACCACAATCTCTGGAAGCTGTACATGTTTATCTTAGGTGCAAAAGTGATTTTTTTCAGATTAGTTAAGATATGGACCTGGAGATGGAGAAGACTTCTGGGATTTTCTGCTCTAGCCTAGTCTAATCACACAAATCCCTAAAAGAAAGAACTTTTCCTGTTCTTTTCAGAGAGAAATGCGGCAACTGAAGAAGGGCAGAGATGCAATATGAGAAGGATTCAATTCACTCCTGTGGACTCTGAGGAAAATGCAGGGGAGAAAGGAACCAAAGACTGTGGGTGGCCTCTAGGAGATGGGAATGTACCTCAGCTGACAACCAGTCAGAAAACACAATAAACAGAATTCTGTCAACAAGCAAAAAGACTAAGAAAATGGATTCACTTTGAAAGCCTCCAGAAAGAAATGAAGCCCTTTTAATACTTTGACTTGAGCCTGGTGACACATGTACAGGAGTTCTAACCCACAGAATTATAAGATAATAAATCTGTACTGGTTAAGCCAGTAAGTTTGTGATAAGCAACATAAAACTAAGACAAGTAGCAAGCAAATTCTGAAGATAGTATCTCAGAGTATTTGCATTTTTTTGCCAGAAATTTACACCAGGTTGTGAAAACTAAAATAACTTTTTTTTTTTTTCAATTTCTCCCATCAGTATTTGGTTAAGACTATTATCAGTAAGATTCCAAGCAGTGTGATGAAGCCACCTTACCACACTGACAGCCTTATAATCAAGAGTTCTGGCTCTAATCTGGAGAATGAATCCATAAGCCAAGCCATCATTGTCTATCTTAGAAAGCCACATGGATTTCTCCTTAGATTTATGAACTGAAATTTCTTCTTGGCAGAAGTTATTGTTCTAAGTGCAGAAGGACATATTAGTAAGTGTACATATAACTGCCTTGGTTAATGGAGAGGAAGTTAGAGCAAGTTTTATCATTCTTAACAACACAGGTCAGTGACTTGAGGATGTCCTAACTGCCTCCAAAGGCCAGAATTGTGTCATTGATTACACTGAGTAAAGTTAGGTACAGATTTAATATGATCTTTTCTAATTAATAGCTTCCCTGGTGGTTCAGGTGATAAAAGCATCTGCTTGCAATGCAGGAGACATGGGTTCGATTCCTGGGTTGGGAAGTTCCCCTGAAGAAGGAAATGGCAACTCACTCCAGTTCTGTTGCTTGAAAAATTCCATGGATGGAAGAGTCTCGTAGGCTACAGTCCATGGGGTGGCAAAGATTCGGACACGACTGAGCGATTTCACTTTCACTTTCTAATTAAAGGCTTCCTTTCATTGGGATAACTGTCTCTTTTAAGAAACAGAAAATTAATGTACCATTTATCCCTCCAGGAAGCTTTTTTGAATGAATTAGTTTTCTGTGGCTCCTGTAATAAATTACCACAAATTTGGTCACTGGAAATACCAGAAATTTATTCTTTTAGAATTATGGAGGCCAAAAGTCCAAAATAGTTTAGCCACCAGATGTGAAGAGCTGCCTCTTTGGAAAAGACCCTGATGCTAGGAAAGATTGAGGGCAGGAGGAAAAGGGGACAACAGAGAATGAGATGGTTGTATGGCACCACCAACTCAATGGACATGAGTTTGAGCAAACTCGAGGAGATAGTGAAGGACAGGGAAGCCTGGTGTTCTGGAGTCCACAGGGTGGCAAAGAGTAGGACACAACTTAGCAAATGAACAGAGCAACAACAAGCTAGCACTCCCTCTCAGGCTTTAGGCAAGACCTGGTCCTTGCTTCCTTCAATTTTGGTGGCTCCAGGCTTTACTTTGCTTGTGGCTAAATCACTCTAATCTCTGACTCTGTAGTCACATTGCCTTCAACTTTTCAGTTTGTCAATTCTCCATCTGTCTTTCTCTTATAAGAATATTATTCATTAGATTTGTCTCACCTGATAATCCAGGATAAACACATCAGCTAAATATTAACTAGATTGCATCTACAAGGATGCTTTTTCCAAATAAAGTAATATTCACAGGTTCTAAGAATTAGTATGTACATTTTGGAGGCCACCATGCTGCTAATGCAACAAGTAACCAAGCATAGTTTCACTTTTGAGATTTATCTACAGCCATTTGAAAGCTACAGGATTGACTGTGGTATTGCCTTAAACCATTGAAAGACTTCCTTTACCACCACCAAGATACAATCACCATGCTTCTCAGAAGCAAGTTAATTCTTGGCTTTCCACAGTAAGTACTCTTTAGGAGTGATACTCTGGATGGGAAATTGTGGTACCACTGTGGGGAACTGTTGACAATCATTCATGATTTTCAGATTCGACTTACATCACTCAGGGAGTGCAAGTTCATGACAACTTCAACGTGGCCTCTGGCTGGCTGGTGAGCCTTGGAGTCCTAATTCAGTTAGAATAATTACATTTAGTTCATGCTTATGTCAAAACTGCTAAAAGGCAGTCAATACAACCTGTCTTATTTGTCCAGTCATGGACTGGATGACATTTGCTCATCCATGGGATGACTGAGTGACAGCTACAGGAATGGAAGTGAGGCAGACATCCAAGGGTTTTGGTAGATATTTGCATAGATGATACAGAAAGTGAGACCATCCTCTGTTGTGTCTAATAGATGTCCAAGCAAGATTAGGTGGACTATCTGTCTAAATACTCAGAATGGGTGCCTAAGAATTACGTGGCTCAGTTTCTACCAGGGTTCAGTAGCAAACTAATAACTACTTTTCAAAGGAGAAATTTCTGGTAGCTGTATCAGGGAGGCAACTATTAATATTAATAGTCCAAAATTCTATGAAACACTCCAAGGTGGAGGATGACTCAGTTTCCTAGTTTAATTTAGTGTGGTAATCAACACTAACTCTTTTTTTAATCACAATTCTTCTGTCCCCAAATATATGAGATATTCACTAACAATCTATTCTCCAGATCTCTGGACACCAACTGAGTGTCCTCCAATTTCATTCATTTCTGACACTAACTTTCTGAAATTAGCTTGGTATGTGCGTACCTGCTCAATCATGTCTGGCTCTTTTGCAAATGCCAATCAGGTTCCAAACTTCTAGGACTTCTGACTGACCAGCTAAAAATTTAGGCTATTTCCATATTCACCCCGCAGCCCCAGGTTTGATAATTTGTTAAAATGACTTACAGAATTTAGGGAAAGCACTTTACTTAAATCTACTGGTGAATTATAAAGAATATTATAAAGTATAGATGAACAGCCAGATGAAGAGATTACATAGGGTGAAGGTCAGAAGGTTCCTGAGAGTGGGAGCTTCTGTCCCATGGAGTTAGTATATGCCATGTTAGCATATGGCACATGGATGCTTTCAACAACCCCAAAGCTCTTCCAACCTTACCAATTAGGTGCTTTAATGGATATTTCACCACATAGGCATGATTGCTTATTAACTTAATCTCCAGACCCTTTTTCCTCCTCAGAGGTTGGAGAGAATGGAGCTAAAATTTTGAGGTGTCTAATCAAAGCTTAGTCTTTCCAGAAACAACCCCTTTCCTGAATTTATCTAAGGCCTCACCAAGAGTCACATCATTAGAACAAAAGAGACTCCTATCACCCTGAAAATTCCTTGGGATTTTTTGTGTCAGAAACAAAAGATGCTGCTGTCATCCTATTACTCAGGAAATTACACAGGGTTAGGAGGAAATGGCAACCCACACCAGTATTCTTGCCTGGAGAATCCCATGGACATGGGAGCCTGGTGGGCTACAGTCTATAGGGTCGTAAAGAGTTGGACGTGAATGAAGCTACTTAGCACAGCACAGTAGAAGCTCTCAGGATCCTGAAACAAAGATCAAATATATATTTCATAATATGCCATTATCAGTCACAGGATTTGTAGTTCAAATTATTCTTTAGGGTTGTGAGACCACAAAGATAGTAGCACTTCTCTACATGAAGTGTTCCCCAGTTGGGATAACGTGCAAAATAGGGAAATCCATGCATTGTTGTTGTTGTTCAGTTGCTCAGTCATGTCCGACTCTTTGCAACCCCATGGACTGCAGCATGACAGGCTTCCCTGTCCATCACTGACTCCCAGAGTTTGCTCAAACCCATGTCCACTGAGCTGGTGATGTAATTCAACCATCTCATCCTCTGTCATCTTCTCCTCCTGCCTTCTATCTTTCCCATCATCAAGGTCTTTTCCAATGAGTCAGCTGTTTGCATCAGGTAGTCAAAGTATTGGAGATTCAGCTTTCAGCATCAGTCCTTCCAGAGAATATTCAGGACCAGTTTCCTTTAGGATTGACTGGTTTGATCTTCTTTCAGTCAAAGGGACTCTCAAGGGTCTTCTCCAACACCACAGTTTGAAAGGTCAATTTTTTGGTGTTCAGTGTTCTTTATAGTCCAACTCTCACATCCATACATGACTATTGGAAAAACCATAGCTTTAACTATACTGACCTTTGTTGACAAAGTAATGTTTCTGCTTTTTAATACACTGTCTAGGTTTGTCATAACTTTTCTTACAAGGAGCAAGGGTCTTTTAATTTCATGGCCGCAGTCACAATCTGCCATGATTTTGGAGCCCAAGAAAATAAAGTCTGTCACTGTTTCCATTGTTTCCCCATCTATTTGCCATGAAGTGATGGGGCCAGATGCCAAGACCTTAGTTTTTTAAATGTTTATTTTTAAGCCAGTTTTTCCAATCTCTTCTTTCACCTTCATCAAGAGGCTCTTTTGTTTCTCTTTGCTTTCCAGCATGAGGATGGTGTCATCTGCATATTTGAGACTGTTGATATTTCTCCTGGCAATCTTGATTCTAGCTTGCACTGGATTTGAAACACCAAATCCTGCCTGCCATTTACATGATGTATTCTGCATATAAGTTAAATAAGCAGGGTGACAATATACAGCTTTGATGTACTTTCTTTCCCAGTTTGAAACCAGTCCATTGTTTCATGTCTGGCTCTAACTGTTGCTTCTGGACCTGCATACAGGTTTCTCAGGAGGCAGGAAAGGTGGTCTAGAATATCCATGCATATAACTCAGCGATTTCTACTATACATTCAGGTGTTAAGAAAGTAATTATAATACATTAAGTTGCTCCAAAGGGCTCTACTCACAAGGTTAATTATCTTGCCTTCCCTGTTAGGACTCCTTTCTGTGGAAGGTAGAATCATGGCTTTCCCTAAAAGGTCCACATCCTAAACCCCAAAATCTGTGACTGTGTTATGCTACATGGCAGAGGGAATAAAGGTAGCCAGTGGAATTAGAGTTGCTATTGAATCAGCTAACCGTTAGATAGAGAGAAAATCATGGAATATCTGGATGGGCCCAGTGTAATTGAAAGGATTGATAAATGTGGAAGAAGGGGATATAAGAACAGTGCCAAAGTGATGTGGTATGAGAAATACTCCACTAATGGTTGCTGACTTGGGGATGGAAGAGGGCTACAAGCCAAGGAATGCAGGCAGCTTCTAAAATCTGGAAAAGGCAAGAAATTAAATTCTTACCTAAAGCTTCCAGAAATGAATTTAGCCTTGCCAACACCTTGCTTTTTGCCCATTTGAAGCCTATTTCAGACTCCTGACCTTCAGAACTGTAAGAAAATAAATTTGCTTTTAAGGCACTAAACTTGTAATTTGTTACAGCAGCAACTGGAAATTAATGCATTGCCTAAGTCCCATTGGTTTAAGTCAAAAGTCTTTTATCCCAAATGACAAGGTAGCGTGTTAACATGGAGATCTCTATTCAAAAAGCCATAAAACATTTGAGCCCCTGTCTTCAAGTTAGAAAGTTTTCTACCAAAAATGTATTAATTCTTTTGTCAAATGTTATTTTCACCATTTATGAGCCAGGAACTGTGGTAAACAATAGGAATTTTAAAAATTAAAATTTAAAAAAATTTCGGGAGAATTTACTACAATCTTCTTTTATATCAATTTTGATGAATGTTGCATTTTTATATCAATCTGCTCTTTCTGATTTCTACTCTAGCCCATTTTCATATATAAAATATTTCTATAATTTTATATACGAAGTCCTTTTCTGAAGATTATCTCATGAATTTATCTCTGAATCAAAAGTGTTATTATGAATTAGTTGAAGCAAAATTCCAAATTTAAATGTGGTATAAAGCAATAAAGTCTGTATCTAAGCCATTTTCCTTATGATTTTGATCATCCTAATGGGAATAAATAGAAAAGGCGTTACATAATTCTTATATAATCTATAAAAACTAGATCACTGGACCCATGTACTATGGTAATTGAACAGATCAGATAAAAATCCAAGAACTGTCCTCCTCACCAATTTTTTTCACCACCACATGAACACATTCCTTATACTAATGCATCTTATGCAATAATGTTCTTGAAGTTCAACAGAAGATCCTGAGAAAATGCAAATCCTGATTCAGTAGACCTGGAATGAGAATCTCCAACATCTTGGTGATGTTGGTGCTGCCCATCCATGGACCATACCTTGAGAAACAAGGTTTCATATCAAATTCCACTTCCTGTACATGGCTTTACAACTAAAGTCACATTTTGTTAATATTTTTCAACATTTTGGAGTTCTTAGAGGAAGCAATATTACAATTTGTTCCACTTGTTCTTCAGTTCAGTTCAGTTCAGTTCAGTCGCTCAGTCGTGTCCGACTCTTTGCAACCCCATGAATCGGAGCATGCCAGGCCTCCCTGTCCATCACCATCTCCTGGAGTTCACTCAGACTCACGTCCATCGAGTCCGTGATGTCATCCAGCAATCTCATCCTTGGTCGTCCCCTTCTCCTCCTGCCCCTAATCCCTCCTAGCTTCAGAGTCTTTTCAAATGAGTTCACTCTTCGCATGAGGTGACCAAAGTACTCAAGTTTCAGCTTTAGCATCATTCCTTCCAAAGAAATCCCAGGGTTGATCTTCAGAATGGACTGGTTGGATCTCCTTACCATCCAAGGGATTCTCAAGAGTCTTCTCCAACACCACAGTTAAAAAGCATAAATTCTTCAGCACCCAGCCTTCTTCACAGTCCAATTCTCACATCCATACATGACTACTGGGAAAACCATAGCCTTGACTAGATGGACCTTAGTCGGCAAAGTAATGTCTCTGCTTTAGAATATACTGTCTATGTTCATCATAACTTTTCTTCCAAGGAGTAAGCATCTTTTAATCTCATGGCTGCAGTCACCATCTGCAGTGATTTTGGAGCCCAAAATAATAAAGTCTGACACTGTTTCTACTGTTTCCCCATCTATTTCCTCTGGTTTTATGGGACCAGAGGCCATGATCTTCGTTTTCTGAATGTGGAGCTTTAAGCCAACTTTCTCGCTCTCCTCTTTCACTTTCATCAAGAGGCTTTTTTGTTCCTCTTCACTTTCTGCCAGAAGGGTGGTGTCATCTGCATATCTGAGGTTATTGATATTTCTCCCAGCAATCTTTATTCCAGCTTGTGTTTCTTCCAGTCCAGTGTTTCTCATGATGTACTCTGCATAGAAATTAAATAAGCAGGGTGACAATATACAGCCTTGACGTACTCCTTTTCCTATTTGGAACCAGTCTGTTGTTCCATGTCTAGTTCTAACTGTTGCTTCCTGACCTGCATACAGATTTCTCAAGAGGCAGGTCAGGTGGTCTGGTATTCCCATCTCTTTCAGAATTTTCCACAGTTTATTGTGATTCACACAGTCAAAGGCTTTGACATAGTCAATAAAGCAGAAATAGATGTTTTTCTAGAACTCTCTTGCTTTTTCCATGATCCAGTGGATGTTGGCAACTTGATCTCTGGTTCCTCTGCCTTTTCTAAAACCAGCTTCAACATCAGGGAGTTCATGGTTCATGTATTGCTGAAGCCTGGCCTGGAGAATTTTGAGTATTACTTTACTAGCATGTGAGGTGAGGGCAACTTGTTCTTCAGTCGTGCATATTTTCCCACACCCTACAATGTAAAAAATGAAGCAACAGTTTCTAATGCAGTTATTTTATATGAGAACCTATTCAGTTGGCAGTGAATCTTACCTCCAAAATTTTAATAGTAAGGTATAAATACTTATAAATAAAGTGTGAGAATAGAAAATAGTCCATTTTATTCGTTCTTTAAGTCTAGTTCTTGTATTATTTACATTTTATAACACAGTCTAGGCATCAACTGTTCAAAAGACCATAGATCTCTTTTCAGCTTAGGTCACCACAGTTAAGTGTTATTAGATCCTGTATTAATGGGGTTATAAGATATTTTAAACCTGATTGAAAATAAAATCAGTATCAGTTCAGTTGCTCAGTCATGTTGGACTCTTTGTGACCTTAATGAATCACAGCATGCCAGGCCTCCCTGTACATCACCAACTCCCGGAGTCCACCCAAACCCATGTCCATTGAGTCAGTGATGCCATCCAACCATCTCATCCTCTGTCATCCCCTTCTCCTCCTGTCTTCGATCTTTCCCAGCATCAAAGTCTTTTCAAATGAGTTAGCTCTTCATATCAGGTCGCCAAAGTATGGGGGTTTCAGCATCAACATCAGTCCTTCCAATGAACACCCAGGACTGATTTCCTTTAGGATGGACTGGTTGGATCTCCTTGCAGTCCAAGGGACTCTCAAAAGTCTTCTCCAACACCACAGTTCAAAAGCATCAATTCTTTGGTGCTCAGCTTTGTTTATAGTTCAATTCTCCCATCCATACATGACCACTGGAAAAACGATAGCCTTGACTAGACGCACCCTTGTTGACAAAGTGATGTCTCTGCTTTTTAATATGCTGTCTAGGCTGGTCATAACTTTCCTTCCAAGGAGTAAACATCTTTTAATTTCATGGCTGCAGTCACCATCTGCAGTGGTTTTGAAGCCCAGAAAAATAAAGTCTGACACTGTTTCCACTGTTTTCCCATCTATTTGCCATGAGGTGATGAAAATAAAATAGGTTGAACCAATATAAAGTTTAAATTTCTAGGAAAAAGAAAAACATTTTGGCCTAGTATTGAATATTATGCTTGTATACTTTTGTGTTGGGGACTAAACTATGTCCCTCCAAAATTTACATGTTGACTCTTAACCTCCAATGTGACAATAAATAAAGACTTTATAGAGGTAATTACGGTTAAGAAGATTATTTCAAGGGTGGGAAGTTACTCTGATAGAACTGTTGTCCTTATAATAAGAAGCAGAGATACGAGCAACCTCTTTCTAGGTGCACACAGAGGAAAGGCAAGGTAAGGAAGCAGAGAGACAGTGCCTCCCTGCCAGCTGAGGAGAGAGGCTTACAGGAAGCCAGCCAGATCATGCTGGCTCCCTGAGCTCAGATTTCCATCCTCCAGAACTGTGAAAAATATGTTTCTGTTGTTTAAATTCTATAGCTTGTGACATTTCGTATAGGCAGCCTGAGAAGACTAATATATACTTATTTTCATACTAAGAAGCAGGTTCGTGACTGAAGCCATAATTCATAAGATCAAGTTTTGCTCTTATACTTAGTTGTTGGACTGTGAACAAGTGACTTAACTCCTCTGTGCTTCCATGTCCTCATCCATAATAACAGTAACTATAGCATCTACATCATAGGGTTATTGTAAGGATTAAATAATACACAATAACTAAAGACCTTGGAAAAGTCCTAGAAAATAGAATAATTAGTCCTGATGACAATGGTGGTGGTAGTTATACAGACCAGCTGGAGAATCACAAGCTCTAAAAAATTCATTTAAGGCAGTTTAATAATGTTCTTAATAAAATACAAAGGCCATATCTCAGAATATAAAATAGTTAAAACAATACGTGTTTGTGTTTGGGGCATCTCCAAAATCCTTAGTAGCACTCAAGGATCTCCAGAAAGAAACAAGTGTTGACAATCTTTAATGTATAGTTAATACGTAGCGTACATCTGCTATTTAAGCAGCTGCTCTATATTTTGAGATCTCAGGAGCTATGGAAGTACAGCATCAAATGAACATGACTTAGGTTAGTAGAACAATTTTACTTAATTATTGCTATTAAAAACTTGGCACACAAATTTTCTGATATCTTTTTCTCTGAGCGTAAGTGTTTTGAGACCCATCTTCCTGTTTCTGGCATGTGTTAAGGTACAGCGACCTGATGATTATGCCAGCATTGCTCTTGGCTCTCCAACTTCTGCGGCATTCCAAGCTTACAAACTGAGAAAGACAAATAACAAAAATTGCATTTCACCAATCTGACCCATTTCTTCGAAATAGACCATGAGGGTCAACTGCAGGTTTATCAGAAGAAACAATTCCCTTAACTGTGTCTCTCAAGAGCCACAGGCTGACATTTCTTTGCTTTTGGAAAAGACTGAAGTGACATCCAACACTATTGTTTAACTGAAGAGAAAAAAAAATCTTCCTGGATGTCCCTCAACTTCCACATACTAAAGAAAGAAAGGAAAACAATAAATCCTATTCCTCTAAATTATAAAATAATTAGAAAATAAACGTTCAGAAATGTATGTGATATATCATTTTGAATCAGAATATCAGATTTTGTGTGACCTAAGTTGAATAAATAAAACAAATTAATATGTAAACAATGGATGAATACTGTGACAATTAAGATAAAACATTGGAATTCCTTTATTTTAAGCAATTTGGAAATACACATACACAAATCCAAAACAATGACACTGAACAACTGAAAGTGCTCTTTTTGTAAGACTCTAGGTAAATTAGAAGAAATCCTGTTAGTGACCACAAGAGGTTAGATCCTCTGACACTTTCTTACTTTTCTTCTTATGAAAGATATATTTACCAAAAAGAAATTGAAATCTTATTGATTTTTTTGAAATGCAATACATTTCAAGGTTGACATTTAAACAAAGACTCAAGTTTTAATAATGTTCTTAAACAAAAATGTCGTTCTTTTGCAGACAAAATGCTTCAGAACTGGAATTAAAAAAAGCATTCTATAACTGAACATACTGAAAAATATTTCTACTAGTGGATTAGAAAGAAAGATACTGTAGGATTTCAAATTATCATTATTTTAATTACTTTATTTTTTGAAAATCTTGCTAGCAGCATATATCATAGGTCTTTGATTTCATTTGGAACACCAAGAAGAAGTTATCTCAAGTATTGTAACATCAAAAATGTCTTGCATGAAATATTTACATACTGAAGTACTAAATGCTGACCAAAGTAAATGACATTGTTTTCAGGTTTTGCCTTCTCAGTGACTTGTGACCAAGACTGACATCAGAGAAGGAATTTAAGTCTTAAATCAACCATGAACTTTGCAAAATACATCATTTTGTGTTTAAAAAAGAATTATGTTAATTTGGTTGCTTAGTCAATTTACCAGTGAAAAATATGAATGAGACATTTTAGAAAACAAAGATATAGAGAGGATATTCTAGCTTGAATAGTGTCCTCACATATGCTCATCTATGTGTGTATATAGACACATGTACACACAAAGGAAGAATATTTGTGAGCCATTTCAAACTGTACTGGATATATATCCCTCTTGACAGATATTGAGTGCCTGCTATGTGTCTAGTACTATCCAAGGTGCTAGAAATATGGCAGTTAGCAAAATGCAGGACACTCTCTGCCCCATGGCATTTACATTCCAAAAGGGAGAAGCAGAGAGTGGATGAGTGATAAGTGTCCTCCAGTCAGAGGGCTGGGATTTAGAATCAGACTTCTTCAAAATTAAATGTTCTCAGGATGTCCCTTGGGATGCTGGGTGACCTTGGACAAGTTATTTAATCCCTTAAAGTAACAAATTTTATCTTTAGAATTAGGATAAGCTGATTGTTTAAGAGAATTTTAGCCAATATTAGGGAAGTTGCATTTTAACTTGTCAAGGTTTCTACTAAAAAAAACTTTTTCTTTTTTGTCAGTTGTAACTTTGTGATATTGAAAAGTTAAGAGGCAGATCAGTCAGAGACAACAGTTTTTACCAAGGTGTTTTCTTTTTCCCCTACCAAAGCTAACATGGCCTAATAAATACAATAACTGACACTTGCTTCCTTGTCTTCTAATGATGAAGTATTTTTCCTTGACAGTTTTGGTTATTGACCTTAGATTCCAAACCCTATGTCTGAAGAAGGGTAGACAAAGAGGTCGTGTTTCCATGGACACAATCTGGACACATTGCTTCTCCCCCTTGAGATAACCTCCCTCCCTCCTTTATGTCTAAGATGATTGACTGTGATGACATCTAATTACAACTTTTCCATTCTCATTTGCATCACTAAGGGACTGGCTTCTCTATTCACCATCAGAGATATCACAACGTGGCAGGCATGAAAGAATTTCTCATGACATAATGTGGGAAACAAAGACAAAGGGACACTGTGTGCTTTCATTCTATTTCCTTGTTATAACTGACTTAAATTGCCTCATGGGAGTGGAATGGCTTAAGCCTGGTTCTATCAGGTTTTCTTTGAGACAGTTTACCAATTCCAAGTATTTCTAGATAACAAAGAATTGTCACATGAATAAGGCCTGAAATCCTCCAAACTACTAGAGACAGGGTTGTTCAAATAAACCTGGCTATCTTTATCTCTAATCATATGCACACACAAATAGTTGACAGATACATAAACCCCAGATTTGAAACATATATTAATGAGAAAGTAGGTGTATTAGGGTTGTTTGGTGAAATGAAACTAATAGGACATATGTATATATAGAAAAAATAAACTTGCCAATATCCGCTGGATCATAGAAATAGCAAGAGAATTCCAGAAAAACATCTACTACTTCTGCTTCATTGACTATGCTAAGGCCTTTCACTGTGTGGATCACAACAAACTATGGAAAATTCTTAAACAGATGGAAATATTAGACTACTTTACCAATCTCCTGAGAAACCTCTATGGAGGTCAAGAAACAACAGTTAGAACCAGACATGGAACAATGGACTGGTTCACAACTAGAAAGGAGTATGTCAAAAAAACAAAAAAAGACAAGAGTATGTCAATGCTGTGTATTGTCATCCTGCTGATTTAACTTACAAGCAGAACACATCATGTGAAATGCTGGGCTGGATGAAGCTCAAGCTGGAAACAAGATTGAAGGGAGAAATAACAATAACCTCAGATGTGCAGATAACACCACCATTATGGAAGAAAGGGAAAAGGAACTAAAAAGCCTTTTGATGAAAGCGATAGAGGAGAGTGAAAAAGCTGTCTTAAAACTCAACATTCAAAAACTTAAGATCATGGCATCTGGTCCCATCATTTCATAGTAAATAGATGGGGAAACAACGGAAACAGTGACAGACTTTATTTTCTTGGGCTCCAAATTCACTGTGGACAGTGACTGCACCCATGAAATTAAAAGACGCTTGCTCCTTATAACAAAAACTATGACAAATCTAGACAGTGTATCAAAAAGAAGAGTTATTACTTTTCAACAAGTGTCCATATAGTCAAAGCTATGATTTTTCCAGTAGTCATGTACAGATGTGAGAGCTGAACCATAAGAAGACTGATTGTCAAAGTATTGATGCTTTCGAACTGTGGTGTTGGAGAAGACTCTTGAGCGTCCCTTGGATAGCAAGGAGATCAAACCAGTCAATCCTAAAGGAAATCAACACTGACTATTCATTGGAAGGACTGATTCTGAAGTTGAAACTCCAATACTTTGACCACATGATGCAAAGAGCCAACTCATTGGAAAAGACCCTGGTTCTGGGAAAGACTGAAGGCCAGAGGAGGAGACAACAGAGAATGAGATACTTGAATGGCATCAATGGACTTGAGTTTGCACAAGCTCTAGGAGATGGTGAAACACAAGGAAGCCTGTCATGCTGCAGTCCATGGGGTCACAAACAGTGGGACACGACTGAGTGACCAAACAACAATATGTAGAAATATATTTATTATAAAGAACTGACTCATGAAACTATGGAAATTGTCTATCCCAAACTTTGGGCTCTGAAGACTCAAAGCTCTAAAGCCTGAAGAGCTGATGTTCCAGCCCCAAGGCAAAGGCCAGAAGCTTGGAGACCTAGAAGAGCTGATTGAGCACATGAAGGCTGAAGGCGATCTGCTGGAGGGTTCCCTCTTGCTCAGAGAGCATGCTTTTTATATTCCCAGAGCAAAGAAGAGCCTGTGACTTAAGGAGCAATATCAAGGTTAGTATAATTTTCCCATCACCATGATCACCTTTGCACCAACAGAATTTATGAATACATGTTTAGATCGTTCTACTGTATTCTTTTTTAAATTTTCAGTGAAAAAATTGCCCTCCCTTGAATATTACATATGAAACAACAAATACAAAAAGATATGGAGGAAGTTTAAATGCATATTGCTAGTGAAAGAAATCAACATATAAAGGCTATATACTATATTATTCCAACTATAGACCATTCCAGAAAAGGCAAAACTATGGAAACGGTAAAAACATCAGTTGTTGTCAGGGTTGGGGTGAGGAGCTGGGAGGGACAAATAGATGAAATACATAGGAGCTGAGAGTAGTAAAAATACTCTGCATGATACTGTAATGATGAAAGTATTTGTACAGACCCATAGACTGTGTGATGCCAGAGTGAGTCTAAATGTAAACTATGACTCTAAGTGATAATGATGTAGATTTTAACACATATACCCCTTTGTTAAGATATATTTTTAATGGGGGAGGTTATGTATATGTAGGAGGATGGCAGTCTATAAAAAAATCTCTGTACCTTCCTCTTAATTTTGATGTGGAAATAAAATTGCTCCAACAAGTTAAAATGAAAAGATACTTCTTTTTAAAGCCACAATCATTCTTATAATCTTTCAGAATAATGGATCCATTCCAGTTTTACTTGTTATATATCTGGTATTATTTCTGAGCACTTTCAGTGTTGTCCTTTCCAAAATTTTCAAGTCAGAGCAAAATTGACAAGATATCAAGGACAATAATGGCTGAAATATGTCCATTTAAATTAGCACCAAGTAAGTCACTGGTGAGGGCTTCCCTAGTGGCTCAGTGGTAAAGAATTCACCTGCCAATTGAGGAAAGGCTGATTAACCAAGATGGTAATTATAGGTGAAACCAATGAAAACAGATGCTAACAGAAAAAAAATTAATACATATTTAGTTTAAAACCTTCCTCATCTTACTTAATTATGCACAGATTTCAACTCACTGAAAACTTTTCTTAATTTCAATATTACTTTCTAAAAGTCATGTAATGTAGATATTATGCATATTCTACACGTAAAAACATAGATAAACAAAAACTGTTTCAAAAGGCTTTTTCACAATTAGTGGAAATTATTAGTATAAAGAATTTTTAAGAAACCCTAATTCCTTCAATTTTATAATTTCAACTAACTACAAAGAAATCAAAAAAGATAATTTCATATCCCTTTGATTGCAGTCTATGGAGAAAATAAGATTTAGGACTTAAAACCTTCTTTTATGGGCTACAGAAAGCATTCCTCTGGGCATATGTGACAAAATAAGTTGTCAGCCAATTTGCAAAGTCACTGTAAATTCACACTATCCATTTCCTGTGAATTATACTCTTACAAGTGGCATTCATACCATATGCATGTTGAATTTTCCACATACAAACCAAATTATTGATTCATAAGCCAACAAGTGATGATGGTTCCAAACCATAATTTTATACATAAACAGGTTTGCTACAATCCAGAAGTTAATCACACTCAAATGAATTCATTAGCTAACCAACATATTTGTAATAAAACTCCAATCTGTTAGGTACACAAAATTGTCTTGAATTGGATTTTGTTGTTGTTATAACCATATGGTAATTTGTTTTTTTTTTTCCCAAAAGCACATTTGGAAAACCACTTACTGTGAATTTTCATTTGATAATTTTGATTAAAAAAAATTATTTCTAAATATTTGACTGCCCATTCCAAATATGTACAATTAAAGAGTACTTAACAAAATGAATGAAGTTGTTGTCAAATGTTGTTAGTTGTAAATCCATAGTGAAAGATAGTGAAAGTGAAGTTGCTCAGTCATGTCTGACTCTTTGTGACCCCATGGACTATAGCCTAGCAGGCCTCTCCCTCCATGGGATTCTCCAGGCAAGAGTACTGGAGTGGGTTGCCATTTCCTTCTCCAGGGGATCTTCCCGACCCAGGGATCGAGCCCTGGTCTCCTGCATTCCAGCTAGACACTTTAACCTCTGAGCCACCAGGGAAGTCCAGTAAATCCCATTAGAAACATATAAAAAGAGTGTCAGCAAATAATATTTATTAGGAACCATTTAAGGAGCTATTTATAATTACAGCCTTTTACTAATTACTGAGAGGATGTTGTTGTTCAGTTGCTCAATGTGTCCGACTCTTTGCTGGACTGCAGCACGACAGGCTTCCTTGTCCTTCACTGTCTCCCGGAATTTGCTCAAACTCATGTCCCTTGAATTGGTGATGCCATCCAACTTTCTCATTCTTTGTTGCCCCCTTCTCCTCTGCCTTCAATCTTTCCCAGCATCAGAGTCTTTTCCAGTGAGTCAGCTCATTGCATCACGTGGCCAAAATATTGGAGCTTCAGGTTCAGCATCAATCTTTCCAATGAATATTCAGAGTTGATATCCATCCTTTAGGACTAACTGGTTTGATCTCTCTGCTGTCCAAGGGACTCTCAAGAGTCTTCCTTAGCCCCACAGTTCAAAAACATCAATTATTCAGTGCTCAGCCTTCTTTATGGTTCAACTCTCACACCCATACATGACTACTGAAAAATTCATAGCTTAAATTATAAGAACCTTTGTCAGCAAAGTGATGTGTTTATATTCTAATGTGCTGTCTAGGTTTTTCATAACTTTTGTTCCAAGGAGCAAGCATCTTTTCATTTCATGGCTGCAGTCACTGTCCACAGTGATTTTACAAACCCAAGAAAATAGCCTGTCAACAACAATGTTTACATTGTTTCCCCTTTTATTTGCCAAGAAGTGATGGGTCTGCATGCCATGATCTTAGTTTTTTGAATGTTGAGATTTAAGCCAGCTTTTTCACTCTCTTCTTTCACCTTCATCAAGAAGCTCTTTAGTTCCTTTTCACTTTCTTCCATTAGGATGTTGTCATCTGCGTATCTGAGGTTATTGATATTTCTCCCTTCAATCTTGTTTCCAGCTTGAGCTTCATCCAGCCTGGCATTTCACATGATGTATGCTGCATAGAATCTAAACAAGCAGGGTGACAATATACAGCCTTGATGTACTCCTTTTCCTATTTGGAACCGGTCTGTTGATTCATGTCCGGTTCTAACTGTTGCTTCTTGACCTGCATACAGATTTCTCAAGAGGCAGGTGAGGTGGTCTGATATTACCATCTCTTTAACTATTTTCCATAGTTGTGATCCACACAGTCAAAGGCTTTAGTGTATTCAATGAAGCAGAAGTAGAGGCTTTTCTGGAATCCCCTTGCTTTTTTTATGATTCAATGGTTGTTGGCAACTTGACCTCTTGTTCCTCTGCCTTTTCTAAATCCAACTTGTTCATCTGTAAATGTAAATGTAAAAGGTAATTACCTCCAAAAATTCCATTTAGGAGCTTCCACCAAGGTAGAGAGAGGAGAAACTGAATACAAAGTAGAAAAATGGTAAAGGTACATGTAATTAAGTAATCAAAGGAATAATAAAGAAAATAAATCCTATAGAATTATTATGGTTACTGATGAATTTTGATAAAGGATGCTAGAGAGTGAGAATTTTGATTGTCTTTGAGAAAATATTGATATATTGCTTTATTATAGATAATGGGCTTCCCTGGTGGCTCAGATGGTAAAGAACCCTCCTGCAATGCAGGAGACTGGGGTTTGATCTCTGGGTGAGGAAGATACCCTAGAGAAGGAAATGCCAACCCACTCCAGTACTCTGGCCTGGAAGATTCATTGGTCAGAGGGGCCTGGTGGGCTATTGTCTATGGGGTCACATGAGTCAGACATGACTTAGTGACTAAACCATCATCACCAAAGAAAATAGAAGAAAAAGTCCCCTGACTGGAGAATATATTCTCTTTTTGTTAGGGGTAATGAATAATAGATGAGAAGAAAGATTAATAACACATGAGAAGAAATGTACTTGGGAAGTAAGTTTTAACTGGGGAAAAGTGGTTATTGTCTTCTTGCAGTCAGGTCTAATTTTTTTTCTCACCTCAAGGCACGTAGGATCTTAGCTCCCTGATCAGGGATGGAACCCAGGCCCCCTGCAGTGGAAGAGAAGAGCTTTAACCCCAACCACCAGGGAAGTCCCAAGTCAGGATTGATTTTGGAAAACTTTATAAGAAGGCTGAAAGTGTCAGGTATTAAATAATAGATAAGACTGAAACATCAAAAGTTTAAAAATAGAAAACAAACTTTTTGTTTTTAATTTTAAGAATAAATCTTTTAGCAGTGTATATATGCATTGGGCAACCATGGGAGGACTCTAATTTAAGACAAACAGTAAAAATTTTAAAACAGAAGTAAATAGGTATTGTAAAAAGAAATATTTAAGGCATAATGTGCTGAGGATACGTATATGTGTGTGTGTGTTTGTGAGTGTGTGTGTTACTTACTCAGTCATGTCTGACTCTCTGCAACTCCATGGATTGTAGCCAATCAGGCTCCATGGAATTCTCCAGGCGAGAATACTGGAGTGGGTTGCCATTTCTTTCCAAGGGACTTTCCTGACCCAGGGATTCAACCTGGGTCTCCTGCATTGCAGGCAGATTCTATACTGTGTGAGCCATTAGGTAAACACATATGAGGATACATATAGCTCTTTGTTAAATTAAAATAAATACAAACATATACATATAAAAATAGAAATACACAAGGATGGTGTACTGGATAACAGTATATGAAGAAAAGGGTGGAAAATAGATAATTGAATTGATTCAAATTAAAAATAATGGAAGAAGTGAAAGTAGCTCAGTCATGTCCGACTCTTTGGAACCCCATGGACTATACAGTCCATGGAAATTTCCAGGCCAGAACACCGGAGTGGGTAGCCTTTCCCTTCTGCAGGGGATCTTTCCAAACTCAGGGATCAAACCCAGTTCTCTAGCATTGTAGGTGTATTCTTTACCAGCTGAGCTACAAGGGAGACCAAGAATACTGGCGAGGGTAGCCTATCCTTTCTCCAGTGGGTCTTCCCAACCCAGAAATCGAACCGGGGTCTCCTGCATTGCAGGTGGATTCTTTGCCAACTGAGCTATCAGGGAATCCCTGAAAATAATGGAGTTACCTTGTTTAGTAGAGGAAAGTCATTATGGATGGTATAAGATAGGAATGACTTAGAGAAGAGGGCATCGTGTTTGGTCACAGAGTTATTTCAGTTTCAGGAGCTGGTGTGAATTTATTTACCTGACACTTAAAGGACAGAAAAGCTGTCCTTTTAATGAGGCATAATGAGTATTCTCACTAGTGATAATCATAACAACCCAGTGCATGACCTCCCCCTTCTTTTGAAATCACTTCACTGGTTCTTTTGAAATAGAGTATGATATTCATGCATATATTTAAATATTAAATTATCCCCAAAAAGATTTAACGTGATTTGCATCATTAAATGTACAAATGTATAAATCCAAGTAGACCCCAAAATAAAGGGTAGTAAAACAAATTATACTGGTAGTGGAGCTAATTTATAAACGTGTACTATTTAATAGTTTTAAAAAATTTTTAAAAATTGAAGTATAGTTGGTTTACAGTCTTTCAGGTGTATAGCAAAGTGATTCAGTTTGAATATATTGTATATTTTTTAATATTTCTCATTATATTATAAGGTATTGAATATAGTTTTCTGCGTCATATGGTCATTCCTTGTATAGGTAAGGAATATATCTACTGGGCTTCTGTGATGGCTCAGATAGTAAAGAATCTACCTCCAATGCTGAAGACCCAGGTGGGATCTCTGGGTCAACAAGCAACATTTCAGTCTTCATTTTTCTACTATTTTTATTTTTTGGATTTGTCTATTTTTTAAAGAATCACTTAATGAATGGATATATAACTTGGCATATTTTTCTCCTTTACTTTTGGCCTGTTTTCTAATAGTTCTCCAAATAATTTTATTCATTAAGTTGCAATTTTGTTTCAAAGAACATTTTCAAGAAATGAAATATCTTAACAAGTGACACCTTTAACTTTTGATTTTTTTCTATTTCAAGAAAACAGAAGATAGGTTTCAAAAAATTTTAAAAAGAATTAATATTCACTTCCAAATCACTTTTTCAAAATAATGTCACTGATTTTTATATTTTTGTTCATTTTGATTTACTTTAAAATATAAATCTTGTTTTTAATTATTGTCTAAAAAGAATTTAAGAGCATAAAATTCTTAACAAGTAACAAAAAGTTAAATCCATCATACAGCCACATATCAAGATTCCATAGAAAATTATGAAGCAATTTGAACTTTAATATTTTAAGATAAATTTAAGGTTGATATGTAGTATTTTCTTTTTGTGATTTTCAAAATACATGCAAGATTTATGGCAGAGTAAAGGTTTATAATAGAAGTTCAATTATTTTTGACAAATAAGTACTTTGGTTTCAATATTTCTAGTGATTTGGATCCAACAGGAAAACGGAAACCACACCAGGTATTTCAACAAAATATATTTAATATAAAAAATTTGTTTTAAAGAAGTTGGAAGGCTCCCTGAGTAAAAAGAGAGCACAGAAATAAATCAGAGATAATAACTGCAAAAAAGCAGAACGAGGAGAACAAAAGGAAGAAATTAGATTGTTTGATCAAGAATCTCTGAAAAAGGCAACAATGATTTAGAACTTAGATTCTGGAGAAAAAAAAAATGTAATTTGTGTGTGGCTGGTCCCACTAAGGCAGAATGATGAGACTCATTCTAAAAGTGTCAAAAGAAGCAGGAGGAGAATCACCTGCAGCTGTTGGAAGAAACAGCTCTGGCTGGACAATACCATGAGGGACAGCAAGAAGTAAATGCATCCTTCTCTTCTCATTCCAGTTTCCTTCTCATTTCAGTTCAGTCACTCAGTTGTATCTGACTCTTTGTGACCCCATGGACTGCAGCATGCCAGGGTTTCTTGTCCATCACCAACTCCTGGAGCTTGCTCAAACTCATGTCCGTTGAGTCGGTGATACCATCTAACCATCTCATCCTCTGTCACCACCTTCTCCTTCCTTCAATCTTTTCCATCATCAGGACCTTTTCCATTGAGTCAGTTCTTCATATCAGGTGGCCAAAGTATTGGAGCCTTAGCTTCAGCATCAGTCTTTCCAATGAATATTCAGGACTGATTTCCTTTAGGATTGACCGGTTGGATTTCCTTGCAGTCCAAGGGACTCTCAAGAATCTTCTCCAACACCACAGTTCAAAAGCATCAGTTCTTTGGTGCTTAGACTTCTTTATGGTCCAACTCTCACATCAATACATTGCTACTGGAAAAAACCATAGCTTTGACTAGACAGACTTTTGTCAACAAAGTAATGTCTCTGTTTTTTAATATGCTCTTAAGGTTGGTCATAGCTTGTCTTCCAAGGAGCAAGCCTCTTTTAATTTCATGGCTGCAGTCACCATCTTCAGTGATTTTGCAGCCCAAGAAATAAAGTCTGTCACAGTTTCCATTGTCTCCCCATCTATTTGCCATGAAGTAATGGGACTGGATACCATGATCTTAGTTTTTTGAATTTGAGTCTTAAGTGAACTTTTTCACTCTCCTCTTTCACTTTCACCAAGAGGCTCTTTAATTCTTTTATTTGGAGTTGAGAGAAAATTGGCAAATTACCTGCACATTACTCATAGCTTGAATATATCATCGTATAAATATGTTATGACAAATGCAAACTATATGCTTCCATCTAATAAAGTGTACTTCTCCTTGGTACAAATTAAATCTCTGTCACTCTCACTCCATAAAGGGTAGATGCAAATTCCAAAGGATTGTGTTTTTCATCTCTTGATCTCAGCCATAGTATCCCACTTCTTATTTAGTATGATATTCTAAATATTCTAAACTTCTTGTTTAGTCTGACATTTAGTTTTGTTTAGTATGATATTCATCTGAATATCATCTGAATATCATAAAACCTAAGGTGGGAATGTAAAATTAACCAGCAACCCTCATATAAATTAGTAAGGGAAATGGAGCAAGGATAGAAAAAGTATTGGAGCTGAGAAACAAGAGATAAAATAATTGGCACAATATTATTTTTGGATAAATGTTGATTCAAAATAGATCCTTAAAAGGTCATGACCAAAACACCAGATGACTAAAGGTGAGTAAGAAAGTCATATACCAAAAGTAAGTACTTGTGTTCTATTATTGTTAATAACTTCTAATTTAGTTTTTAATTTGATGAGAAGTTTACACTGTTGTAAATTCAAGACATAGTTTACTATATGAATTCCAATGTTGTTAATATTTTATGTTACTTGCAATTTGTATTTCCCATTGCAGAAGTTTGCAGGAGATACATCTGTAATCTTTAACCATGATGTGATGGATTTTGAAGAAATACTTTGAGGAAACAATATTTTGTTTTGCTTTGTGTTTTTTTCTTAGAATAAAGTTTTTGGAAGTTGCCTAAAAGGTATACTTTTCTTCACTCACTATTTAATTTATTATGAAGATATTTCCAAGTTCCCTGTTATTTTTATTGAACGTTCTACATAAACTAGCTGTTTGTCATGTCCATGTGTGTGTACTCAGTCATTTTGGTCGTGTCCGACTCTTTGTGACCCTATGAATTGTAGCCTTCCAGTTCCCTCTGTTTATGGGATTCTCCAGGCAGGAATATTGGAGTGGGGAGCCATTCCCGCCTCCAAGGGATCTTCCTGACCCAGGGAAAGAACCCGAGTCTCCTGCATAGCTGGCATCGCAGGAAGATTCTTTACACACTGAGCCACCTGGGAAGTCTGCCATTTGCCATTGTTTCTAATAATATATTTAGGAAGTTTTTATATATGCTGAGGAGCATGAATATAATGACAAAACAGAAAACTAGATATTAACATATATGGACTAAACGCATGGTAATTTCTGTTTTAATTTTATGGGCTTCTGGGTAACACAATGATATAAGAAATTATTAATAACCCATTATTTGCTTTCTTAATCTATTACTAGTGAGTTATGTTCCACAGTAATACAGATATCCTACCAGTATGGTCTTTTCAGTTTTTTTTTTTCTTTTTTTTCTCTCCAGAAGATAAACAGGAAAAAAAAAAAAACATTTCACACTTTTGAACTCAGTTTAATTTCAAACCACACAACCATGAACTCTTCAATCCTAGGAAGTGATGATCACAGAGGGAGTTCATCCTTTCATCCCAGAGTTGAAGAATTATTTTGCTTTGTGCAATTCTACTGGACACATTGTGACAGATCTTCAATTTCCATTTATTTTCTAATCAAAAAGAATCATTTCCTTGGCACTGGTACTGGTCTGAGAAGTTCAGTAGAAAGACATATAATCAGCAGAGGCTAAGTGTATGATATTTAAATTATCATTCTCTTTATCTTGTTTTGAAAATTAAAATGGAAGATAATTTATTAATCTATTATCATATTCAAGACCATGTATATTAAAAAATGTTCAGTGGCTAGCCAAGCTTATGTTTTGGAGTTTAATGCTTTTTAGTTGCTACTAGCAACATTCATGAGTAAGACTGATAGATCATTGTTATACAGTAGATATAAAGGGAAAAGGAGGACTAGAAAGTGAGAAGAAAGAAAATATGGATAGAAAGTAAAGAAAAAATATAAGAAGTAAAGAACAATGGTCATCTAGTGTAAAATAACTTATTCTAAACTCAGTGTGTCAGATTAATAGTTCATGTTTGTGATTGTCCCACTCAGTTCAGTTCAGTCGCTCAGTCGTGTGCGAATCTTTGCGACCCCATGAACCGCAGCACGCCAGGCCTCAGTGTCCATCATCAATTCCTGGAGCCTACCCAAACTCATGTCCATTGGGTCGGTGGTGCCATCCAACCATCTCATCCTCTGTCATCCCCTTCTTCTCCTGCCCTCAACCTTTCCCAGCATCAGGGTCTTTTCAAATGAGTCAGCTCCTTGCATCAGGTGGCCAAAGTATTGGAGTTTCAGCTTCAACATAGTCCTTCCAAAGAAATCCCAGGACTGATCTCCTTTAGGATGGACTGGTTGGATCTCCTTGAAGCCCAAGGGACTCTCAAGAGTCTTCTCCAACACCACAGTTCAAAAGCATCAATTCTTTGGCTCTCAGCTTTTTTTATAGTCCAACTCTCCCATACATGACTACTGGAAAAACCATAGATTTGACTAGACAGACCTTTGTTGGCAAAGTAATGTCTCTGGTTTTTAATATGCTGTCTAGGTTGGTCAAAACTTTCCTTCCAAGGAGTAAGCATCTTTTAATTTCATGGCTGCAATCACCATCTGCAGTGATTTTGGAGCCCCCCAAAATAAAGTCAGCCACTGTTTCCACTGTTTCCCTATCTATTTGACATGAAGTAATGGGACCAGATGCCATGATCTTAGTCCCATATCTTAGTATATTTTCTCTTTTTTCCCTCATTTTCATAGTGTTAGTCTTCAACTTGGAAGGATATTGGAGTTGGAAACCACTCTTATCCATGTTTTCTTCCCATTTTCATCTTTTCTAGTGATGACAATGCCATTTATTGTGTTCTGCCTACCCAGGACCGTATTCTTGCCTGGGGAATTCCATGGACAAAGGATCCTGGTGGGCTACTGTTCATCAGGTTGCAAAAACTTGTACATGACTGAATGACTTTCATTGCCTAGTTACAAAGCAAATTATGGGAGTTATTTCATATATTCCTCACAACACCATGTGATAGTTACTATTATAATGTACATTTTAGATAACCGAGGGATAATGAGGTCAAGTCACTGGTCTGTCTTTAGCCCCTACTGTGCCTGTGAATTAGAAAATGTATACTCTAAGCAGCTACAGGTATTTCCATGGCCTGTGGGTTGTTAAGTAGAGCTTTGGTTGGTTTTCACCACGACTTGCTCCTTTGATGACAGACCATGTTATAATGGACACCTTGCATTCTGCCAAGTTTATATAACCTATTGTTGGTAGAACTGAGATTCAGTTACTTCAAAGTGTGTGCCTGTTGACACTACACTCTTCAGCCTCTCATCTTGTTAATACTTTAGATCTCAGATGTGTTGTCTTTCCTCCAGATTCCTTCTCTAAGTGCCCCCTCTGAATTGGGAATCATTACCATAAGCTTCTATCGTGTCTTGTAGATATATCTGACATGAAGTGCCTGTGTGAACTTGTATATTTTTGTCAGTGGAAACATTTCTATAGTAGGAACTATTTCAGAACCCAGCACACAGATGATCAGTTAGTCAAGTTTCAATAAATATATGTTGCATGAATAAAAGGAGTTCCATTACTCATGGAAATCTGGTAAATGTATGTAAGGAGTTTCCTGGAGCCAGAATCTGAATCTGAAACTTGACTCTGAAAGTGTCGAATACTATTAAAAAATTGAAGACATACCAAAGAACAATGGCTTCTACCTGGCTATCCAGTTGAATATACATTGGAGAAATGATGCAAGAGTTGAATGGTGCAGAATTGGAGGCAGTAATCTCTCTCATCTCACTGTCAACATCTTTAGATTTTTCCCTCTTATGCTATATTTCAACTTGTTTGCATTCTAGGTTTCATTGAAATAAGGTTGTATCATATAAATGAAACCAAAACACATACTGACTTCAACATACAAAAACTTTAGTCTGAGAACAACTCATAATACTCTCTGTCCTACACACATCTTGCTCTTTGGTATGACATTTAAAAGAAAGATAAGAAAATAGTCTTTTTTTTTTTTTTTAAGTTACTGCTCAGTTGACATTTATAATAGCACAGGATTATAAACAATATTAGATATAACTTGACTAATCATCTTATATTTGACCTCAGTTTGTGAGCATATTAGTAATCATATGTGATCAAATCCTATTACTTTATCAGAGTTTTAAAATACCACTCAATAATAACATCAGAAATTAAAGGTTCTATACCAGTGTTTACATATGCTATGAAAAAAATGTGCAAGCGATTTGGCCTGTCATTTCAAAAGTCAACCTATTAAAGGTTAAGTGGTTAAACTGCATGGAAATATGGACCATGAGCTATTTGTTTGAAGTATTTAAATATATTTGATTCTTCGTATCTGTGTACATTAATCAAAAGGTTAAAAAACTCCATCAAAATTTCCAATATCTCATTGGTAGTTTTCCCTCAGAAACATTTGTAACTTAGCAGGTATGCTTCCCACATGATTAGAAAAAGATCTGTCATCTGGGTGGAATTACGCAGAGTAGGAGTTATCACAAACACAGAGAAATCTGTATTATATTTCTGTTTTAAGTCTTTACCTTTTATCTGGCTTCCTGTCAACAATATAAGGGTAAGTGGATATAATAATTCATTTATTGTTGCTTTACTATACTTATCAGATTTAGGTAACAAACTGTGCACTTCTAGAATTATAAAGAAGTATGAATAATAATTGTTCAATAATTAGCAAGGTTTAAACTACAATACTGGAGAAGGAAACGGCAACCCGCTCCAGTACTCTTGCTTGGAAAATCCCATGGACAGAGGAACCTGGTAGGCTATAGTACATGGGGTCACAAAAGAGTCGGACATGACTGAGTGACTTCACTTTCTAAACTACAATATAGAATGGTAGCAGGCTTTACAAATATACAACATAAATACTCTGACATAATGCCTACCACATCCTAGACACTATTTAGGTACTGTACACACTTTAAATAATTTGATTAGTATCCTAGAAAATAAATTTTATTGTTTCCCTATTTTACATTTTGGAAAATTGAGACACAAAAAGGGTAAGTAACTTGCCTAAGGTCATGTAAAATGTGGCATATATGCACTCATAAACAGATAGATCAGTGAGAAATCCACACACTTAAAATCTATTCTATGCTATTTGCCTCAGTTCAGTCAGTTCAGCCACTCAGTCATGTCCGACTCTTTGTGAACCCATGGATTACAGGACACCAGGCTTCCTTGTCCATCACCAATTCCCAGAGCTTGCTCAAACTCATGACAATCTAGTCAGTGATGCCATCCAACCATCTCCTACTCTGTCGACCCCTTCTCCTCCTGCCTTCAAACTTTCCCAGCATCAGGGTCTTTTCCAGTGAGTCAGTTCTTCACATCAGGTGGCCAAAGTATTGGAGTTTCAGCTTCAACATCAGTCCTTCCAATGAATATTCAGGACTGATTTCCTTTAGGATTGACTGGGTGGATCTCCTTGCAGTCCAAGGGGCTCTCAAGAGTCTTCTACATCACTGTTCAAAGACATCATTTCTTTAGTGTTCAGCCTTCTTTATGTTTCAACTCTCACATCCATACATGACTATGGGAAAAAAACACAGATTTGACTATACAGACTTCTGTTGACAAAGTAATGCCACTGCTTAATATGCTATGAGAGTTGGTCATAGCTTTTCTTCCAAGGAGAAAGTGTCTTTTAATTTCATGGCTGTAGTTACCATCTGCAGTGAATTTGGAACCCCTCAAAATAAAGTCTGTCTCTGTTTCCATTGTTTCCCCATCTGTTTGCCACTAAGTGATAGGACTGGATATCATCATCTTAGTTTTTTGAATGTTGAGTTTTAAGCCAGCTTTTTCACTCTCCTCTTTCACTTTAATCAAGAAGCTGTTTAGTTACCCTTTGCTTTCTTCCATAAGAGTAGTGTCATCTGCATATATGAGGTTATTGATATTCCTCCCAGGAAGCTTGATTCCAGCCTGTACTTCATCCAACCCAGCACTTCACATGATACACTCTGTATATAAATTAAATAAGCAGGGTGACAAAATTCAGCCTTGATGTACTCCTTTCCCAATTTGGAGCCAGTCCTTTGGTCTATATCTGCTTTTAACTGTTTCTTTTTGACCTGCATATAAATTTCTCAGGAGACAAGTAACATTGTCTGGTATTCCTATCACAATTTGTTGTGATACACACAGTCAAAGGCTTTAGTGTGTCAATGAAGCAGAAGTAGATGTTTTTTGGAATTCTATTACTTTTTCTATGATCCAGTGGATATTGGCAATTTTATCTCTGGTTCCTCTGCCTTTTCTAATCCAGCTTGAATATCTGGAAGTTCTTGGTTCACATACTGCTGAAGCCTAGCTTGGATAATTTTGAACAATGCTTTGACAGCATATGAGATGAGTGCAATTGTGCAGTAGTTTGAACATTCTTTAGCATTGCTTTTCTTTGGGACTGAAATGAAGACTGACATTTTCCATTCCTGTGGCCACTGCTGAGTTTTCCAAATTTGCTGGTATATTGAGTGCAGCACTTTCATAGCATCATCTTTTAGGATTTGAAATAACTCAACTGGAATTCCATCACCTCCACTAGCTTTGTTCATAGTGATGCTTCCTAAGGCCCACTTGACTTCACATTTCAGGATGTCTGGCTCTAGGTGAGTGATCACACTGTCATGGCTATCTGGGTCATGAAGATCTTTTTTGTATAGTTTTTCTGTGTATTCTTGCCACCTCTTCTTACTATTTTTTGCTTCAGTTAGGTCCGTACTGTTTCTATCCTTTGTTGTGCCCATCTTTGCATGAAATGTTCCCTTGATATCTCTAATTTTCTTCAAGAGATCTCTAGTCTTTTTCATTCTGTTGTTTTTCTCTATTTCTTTGCTTTGATCACTGAGGAAGGCTATCTTATCTATCCTTGCTATTCTTTGGAACTCTGCATTCACATGGGTGTGTCTTTCCTTTTATCCTTTGCCTTTTGCTTCTCTTCTTTTCTCAGCTATTTGTAAGGCCTCCTCAGACAACTATTTTGTCTTTTTGCATTTTTTTCCCTTGGGGACTGTTTTGATCATGGCCTCTTGTACAATGTTATGAATCTCTATCCATAGTTCTTTAGGCACTACATCAGATCTAATCCCTAGAATCTGTTTGTCAATTCCACTGTACAATCATAAGGTTTGATATAGGTCATACCTGAATGGTCTAGTGGTTTTCACTACTTCCTTCAATTTCAGTCTGAATTTGGCAAATAGGAGTTTATAATCTGAGCCACAGTCAGCTCCTGGTCTTGTTCTTGCTGACTGTATAAAGATTCTCCTTCTTTGGCTGCAAAGAATATAGTCAAGAATTATAATAATTCTTAAATTATAATATAATAATATACCAATAACATTAATAAATCTTATATAAATAGACCTTCTAGAACTAACACTAAAAAAGTTGTCCTTTCCATCATAGGGGCTACTTGCTTGGCATTGTACAAAAACAAGATAATATGATTAGAAGAAGAATATTCAGAAATAAAAGGAAAGATGGGAATATGCACCTTAGCAATTGCCTAAGCTTTGAAACAAAAGGATAAGGATTGATGAATATGTGTATTCAGTTTCATATGACTGAAGCCAAATCCAGGGCATGATGTCTCTGTAGCAGGCTGCAGTTTCAGACTAATATGGAATGTGGATCAGGTTTACCAGGTGTATATTTACATGAGATACTGAGTCGCTTTCCATGAGGACAGAGGCAGACTGCTTCACTGGAGCTATTAATAGCACAGAGCTGGAGCCAGCATGCCTGAGTTTGAAGCTTGACTCTTTCTTTCATTCATTGTGTGACCTTGAACTAGTTAACCTTTCTCTGCTGCTGTTTCTTCATCTGTGAAATGAGGCTAATAAGAGTAATTCATTCTTAGATCTGGAGTAAGAATTAGAGGGATTAATATTAATAAAGTATTTAAAATAGCATTTGGTACAGATTGTGGTTTCCTTGGTGGCCCAGATAGTCAGGAATCTGCCTCCAATGCAGGAGACCCAGGTTTGACCCCTGGGCCAAGAAGGAAATGACTACCCACTCCAGTATTCTTGCCTGAAGAATTCCATGGACAGAGGAGCCTAGCTGGTTACCATCCATGGGATCACAAAGAGGGACATGACTGAGTGACTTTCAATTTTCTTTTGGCACAATGTAAGTGCTTTATAAATGTTTTAAGTAAAGATAAGTTTTGTGGAATTAAACTTGACTCCATAAGAGAGTGTTAAGTTTGGAGAGAAGAAATTATTTTAGTGTGTGGTATATGATACCTAAATCCTTCACCAGCTCACCTCATGCACTCATCTGTAGTTACTGGAATGGGGTGGAATCTGTAATTTAAATCTATGACAGTGACTTTACCAAAAATTTGGTAGAATTAGAGTGAGAGTAAAAATTAGCTTTACCAAGGAATAAAGGAAAAGATGGGCTTCCATGGTAGCTCAGATGGCAAAGAATCCAAAGACCAGGGTTTGATCCTTAGGTTAGGAATATCCCCTGGAGAAGGGAAAGGCAACCCACTCTAGTATTCTTGCCAGAATTCCATGGACAGAGGAGCCTGGTGGGCTATAGTCTATAGGGTTGCAAAAAGTCGAACACGACTGAGTGACTAACATACACACACACACACACACACACACACGCAAAGGAAAACACGAGTAATCCTTAGCTTCTGGATCTAATGTACCACATATGTGTCCAGCATATTGAAATGTGGAGTGCTGTGGAAGGGCTTATGTGGAGCTAGTTGAGGTGAGAGAGATGGCACTTTAAGATAAGTGGCAGCAGCAGCAGTGCCCAGAGAGGTACTAACTCTACTGTATATACTAGAAAGATAATGTGTAAACATGGATTAAAAACACTATTCCTCCCTTTATGTAGCTTTCAGCTGCTGGGGTATATGGATATATGGTTATTTAATATTTTCATTTAAAATCATCATTGAGCTTCCCAGGTGGTGCTAGTGGAAGGACTTGCCTGAAATGTAGGAGACATAAAAGACACAGTTTGGATCGCTGGGTTGGGAAGATCCCCTGGAGGAGGGCATGGCTACACACTCCAGTATTCTTGCCTGGAGATTCCCATGGACAGAGAAACCTGGTGGGCTAGAGTCCATGGAGTCGCAAAGAGTCAGGTTGGACACGACTGAAGCAGCTTAGCACAAGATCATCATCACCGTAATCATTCTCATCAAATTTCTGTAATTGTGAATTATATCCCTTTTTAAGTTTAGTATTAAAAACCAATTTTCTAACTTATTTTAGTGTTGTCACTCAGATACTGGATGCTGACATATTAAAGGTCTCATTTTGTAGTTTAGTTTATACGATTTTGTAGGCTATTTCAATGTATTCCTTAACATTTAAGTAGGAAAAAATCTGAAGAGAATAGTGTTGCAAAAAAAGGAAATGTGTTAAGAGTATGAAGTCATCTTTTTAAGGACAAAGGGAAGAAATAAGGAGGTGAAAAGGAGCAATATGAACAAATGTGAACCTCTTTCCAAAGACTTTAGAAGGTGAAAGCATATGGTTAACAAAAGCTTCACAAAATAATCATTAAGTGGAATTTTTGAAAAGCTACGGTTTGATCCTCAGATCTTCTACATAAAAGCCACTACAGTGTGATAGTTTTTATGCATCTTTACCTATAAATGTTCTTTATGTTAAAGCTTTATATTATATATCTCATATATCAAGTTTTATAGTTTGATGACACTCATTGTCTCAACTAAAATTGAAACAGGAGGGAAGGGGTAAAGACACAATCTTTAAAGAAAGTGTCCTTGGTGGCTCAGAGTTTAGAATACACCTGCAGTGAAGGCCTGGGTTTGATCCCTGGGTTGATAAGATCCCTTGGAGAAGGGAATGGCAACCCACTCCAGTATTCTTGCCTGGAGAATTCCATGGAAAGAGGAGCCTGACAGGCTCTAGTCCATGGGGTCTCAAAGAGTCAGATATGACTGAACGATTAAGCAGGCACACACATGTATATCCTTCAGTTCAGTTCAGTCGCTCAGTCGTGTCCGACTCTTTGCAACCCCATGAATTGCAGCATGCCGGGCCTCTCTGTCCATCACCAACTTCCAGAGTTCACCCAAACTCATGTGCATTGAGTCGGTGATGCCATCCAGCCATCTCATCCTCTGTTGTCCCCTTCTTCTTCTTCTTCTTTTTTTTTTTTGTTATCCCATTCTTCTCCTGAGCCCAATCTCTCCCCAAATCAGGGTCTTTTCCAATGAGTCACTCTTCACATGAGGTGGCCAAAATATTGGAGTTTCAGATTCAGCATCAGTCCTTCCAACGAACATCCAGAACTGGTCTCCCTTAGGAAGGATATGTTGGATCTCCTTGCAGTCCAAAGGACTCTCAAGAGTCTTCTCCAAAACCACAGTGCAAAAACATCCATTCTTTGGTGCTCAACTTTCTTCAGAGTCCAATTCTCACATCCATACGTGACCACTGGAAAAACCACAGCCTTGACTAGATGGACCTTTGTTGCCAAAGTGATGTCTCTGCTTTTTAATGTGCTATCTAGGTTGGTCATAACTTTCCTTCCAAGGAGTAATCATCTTTTAATTTCATGGCTGCAATCACCATCTGAAGTGATTTTGGAGCCCAAAAACTAAAGTCAGCCACTGTTTCCACTGTTTCCCTATCTATCTATCATGAAGTGATGGGACTGGATGCCATGATCTTCATTTTCTGAATGTTGAGCTTTAGGCCAACTTTTTCACTCTCCTCTTTCACTTTCATCCAGAGGCTTTGCAGTTCCTCTTCACTTTCTGCCATAAGGGTGGTGTCATCTGCATATCTGAGGTTATTGATATTTCTCCAGGCAATCTTGATTCCAGCTTGTGCTTCTTCCAGCCCAGCGTTTCTCATGATGTGCTCTGCATATAAGTTAAATAAACAGGGTGACAATATACAGTGTTGACGTACGGCTTTTCCTATTTGGAACCAGTCTGTTGTTCCATGTCTAGTTCTAACTGTTGCTTCCTGACCTACATACAGGTTTCTGAAAAGGCAGGTCAGGTGGTCTGGTATTCCCATCTCTCAGAATTTTCCACAGTTTATTGTGATCCACACAGTCGAAGGCTTTGGCATAGTCAAGAAAGCAGAAATAGATGTTTTTCTGCAACTCTTGCTTTTTCCATGATCCAGCGGATGTTGGCAATTTGATCTCTGGTTCCTCTACCTTTTCGAAAACCAGCTTGAACATCAGGGAGTTCACGGTTCACGTATTGCTGAAGCCTGGCTTGGAGAATTTTGAGCATTACTTTACTACTGTGTGAGATGAGTGCAATTGTGAGGTAGTTTGAGCATTCTTTGGCATTGCCTTTCTTTGGGAATGGAATGAAAACTGACCTTTTCCAGTCCTGTGGCCACTGCTGAGTTTTCCAAATGTGCTGGCATATTGAGTGCAGCACTTTCACAGCATCATCTTTCAAGATTTGAAAGAGCTCAACTGGAATTCCATCACCTCCACTAGCTTTGTTTGTAGTGAAGCTTTCTAAGGTCCACTTGACTTCACATTCCAGGATGTCTGGCTCTAGATGAGTGATCACACCATGCTGATTATCTGGGTCATGAAGAACTTTTTTTGTACAGTTCTTCTTGTGTATTCTTGTGTATTCTCTTCTTAATATCTTCTGCTTCTGTTAGGTCCAGACCATTTCTGTCCTATAGTGAGCACATCTTCGCATGAAATGTTCCCTTGGTATCTCTAATTTTCATGAAGAGATCTCTAGTCTTTCCCATTCTGTTGTTTTCCTCTGTTTCTTTGCATTGATCTCTGAGGAAGGCTTTCTTATCTCTCCTTGCTATTCTTTGGAACTCTGCATTCAGATGCTTATATCTTTCCTTTTCTCCTTTGCTCCTCCCTTCTCTTAGGATCTGACAAATACTGGCTACAACCAACTAAGTCCAAGATGGCAGCATATTTGACTTCTAGTAGATCTTGGGCCTCATTATATGCTCATTGCAATATATTAGCATAAGTTAAGTGACTCACCCTCCAGCACCATGACAGTTCTAAAGGTAACTGTAAAAGGTCAAATTGTGTGCAGTGGCTCAATTCTTGGAATCCCTGACCCTTCCTGGAAATAATCAAAATAATCCACCCACTCATTAGCCTATGAGATTACTCATCTCATAAAAACTAATCATGCCATATTTTGGGGCTTTCTCACCTTCTGAAATGGTCCACACTCTGTCTGTTGAGTGTGTTTCTCTCTAAATAAATCCATTTCTTACCAACCATTCTGTCTTTCACTGTATTCTTTCTGTGATGTTCAGAACCTCAAATTTACAGGGAACCAAATGACAGTGGATCTTTTCTAGGTTACAGAGAATTCTTTGTTTTATTATTTCTGGATATTGTAAATGACTGTTTGCCAAATATATTAATTAACCATTTTAAACATGTTCCACTTGATTTTTTTCCCTGATGATCAAAGGATTTGAAAAGTAAGAAAATTTAACAACAAAAACAAAAAGAAACAAATCAGAAATGTTATTCATGAATCCACCTTTCACAGGCAAATATATTATTTACTTTGACATTTCCCTCCAGCTTATTACTTTTAAGATGACAAATAACAGTACAGGTCTCTCGTTTAAAAACAAATAAAATATGATGAAGACAATTGGAATTCAGGTGTTATAATTTGAGGCCAAAAGGCTGGCAGTGATAGCTGCATATTTGAATCCTGGGTCATAAATGTATGTAACAGAGATATATATTAAGCAAACTGAAAACATTCAGCAACCAAAAGGCTGGCAGGTCAGGATGGTTAGAGGCTGGCAGTTCGAGAGCTATTCCTCCTGCTAGTTTATCATCTACACTTCAGTGATCTTTATGGAAATGACCAATAAGCCAGACTGGTACAAATAAGTCCACTGAGGTAGTTCTTAACACCCATTCTTATCAAATTGAATCACCGTGGAACTAATCTTCTGCAAATTATTTCAGAGAGTTGACATTTTATGTGCACATTAAAGCTTCCTGGAAAGGGCCCATCAATCTGGAGAGGGGCACAGCTGATTCCTGTCAGGTTTGAATTTGGTATTTATTAAGCTAAATCTGTGTATATCCTTTAGTGCTGAGTGAAACACAGCTATCCTTAACTGACTCAAGGTAGAGAAGTAGGAGAAAGCAAAATAACTAGGAAAGATGAGAAAATACAATTGTATTTTAAAGTTAGAACACATAAGTGTGTTTAATAAGTTTGTCAGCATTTTGACTCAGATAAATGTGGAAACAACACTGATTCAACAGGGTTTTAAAAAATGCAAATGTCAATTCTGACTGCTTTGCTTTGTAATTATTTACTTCACTTAATTACACTTTCTAAAAGCCAGTGGAAAAAAAATTACTGTGTGAACACAATAAGACATGACAGCAGTGAAGCAGAATCTCTCAAGGTATGTCTGAATATATAACAAACAGTAAATGTATCTAACATTTTTTTTTTGAGATTTAACTAATACATATGAGGTTATAATATGTGAAAAGTATTACCTTGGGCATTGTGGTGGTGGTGGTTTAGTCAATGAGTCATGTCTGAGTCTTGCAACCCAAAGTATGGTAGCTCACCAGGCTCCTCTGTCCATGGGATTTTCCAGACAAGAAAACAGGGGTAGGTAGCCATTTCCTTCTGCAGGGGATCTTGTTGACTCAGGGATCAAACCCATGCTCCTGTATTGCAGGTGGATTCTTTACCAACTGAGCCACTAAAGAAGCCTTGGGCACTGTAGGGAGACACAAAGCTATAACACATAGATATTATATTAAGCACCAGAACTTCAGAGGGGAGAACATAGCAGGGATAAAACAGGGTACCAGTTAGAGGGTAGAATCCTGGCTAACAATACCTGTCATAGAGACACCGTGTAGGATGCTATTACACACAATCAGAGCAATCTATTTCTGATTTATTTATATAAGCTTTATAGATTATATCCTATATATTTTCCTTCTCTTTTCTTTTCTGAATCTCCAAAACAATCCTGATATATGTTAGTGATTACCATTAAATCTCTCATTTAGGAAGATACTGAGGTTCACAAAAGATGCATGCTTTTAGCCACATGAAGTTTTGCTTTGACTCAGTGTGTTATAATTTCAGGGCCAAGGTTCTTACTGACATTCAACAGTTTCCCATGTAAAACTGTGTCCCTAGAATGCTTGAGTGAGTGAGTGAAGTCATTCAGTCGTGGCTGACTCTTTGCGACCCCTTGCTCCTCTGTCCATGGGATTCTCCGGGCAAGAATACTGGAGTGGATTGCCATTTCCTTCTCCAGGAAATGCTTAAGTATTGTCAATTTTAAATAGTAAACATGTTAAAGAATGCTTTTTTTGGCTGATGAGATGGAACACTTTCCCACTTTACATTATACTTCTTATTATACAGTGTGCATTGTGTGTTAAATTGCTTCAGTTATGTCCAACTCTTTGTGACCCCCATCGACTGTAGCCCGCCAGACTTTCTATGGGATTGCCCAGGCAAGAATACTGGAATGGGTTGCTATGCCCACCTTCCTGACTGAGGAATTGAACCCACATCTCTTATGTCTCCTGCTTTGGCATACAGGTTCTTTATCACTAGTGTCACCTGGGAAGTCCATTATATAGTAACTGCATTAATTCTCTGAACCTAATGTTTATATTAAACATACTCAGACTAACACTTTGGTGTATGTAGTTTTCATTTCCACTTCTTACTATTTCAGAACTGCTAAGCTAACTATGATCTCTCTATCATTAAATTCTAAGGATATTTTTCATGCCTTATTATTTGTGAGTGTGTGCTTAGTTGTGTCTTACTCTTTGCGACTCCATGGACTGTAGCCCACCAGGCTCCCTTGCTCATGGGATTTTCTAGGCAGTAATACTAGAGTGGGCTACTGTTTCTTCCTCCTGACCCAGGGATCAAACCCATGTCTCTTGCCTCTCTTACATTGGCAGGCATGATTTTTACCATAATTTTACCACTGCACCAACTGGGAAGCCTTATTGTAATCCCAAACATCACCAACTATACTCATTAATTTTCTTTCTGCAACACTCCCTTCTCCTGGTTTTCTCCTACTTTTTAAATTATGTCCATTCATCTCTTTTTCCAGTTTGTCTCTTCCTCTCAATGTCTGAGTTCCTCAAGTGAGTCCTATAACATTTCCCCCTATAATTCCTCTTCTGGGAATCTAATCATTACTGACAGTTTTAGTTATCAATTATACACAGATAACTTCCAAATTTAAATCTCCATCCAGACCTCACCCCTGGACACCATGTTTGTATATTTGCCTAACGCCCTGATAGTTCCTCTTGGATATTTGAAAGATATCTCAACTCAGTTCTTCCAAGATTAAACTCATTATCTTCCCCTCAATACCTCCCAGTCATTCTAGCCTAAAGTTTTCCGTTTCAGAGATTAGCACAACCATCCAATTAACTATAAAAAGTACAAACCTAGAATTCATCCCTCACCCTTATTCCAAGCTCCCATTATTCAATCCATTGCCAAAACTTCTCTTTTTAACCACTGCTTGTTAATTAGTGGATAAGCTGTGTTTGACTCTTTTGTGACCCCATGGATTATAGCCTGCCAGACTCTGTCCATGGGATTTCCCAGGCAAGAATACAGGAGCAGGTTATCATTTCCTTCTCCAGGGGATCTTCCCAACCCAGGGATCAAACCTGCATCTCCTGCATAGGCAAGAGGAATCTTTACCATTGAGCCACCAGGGAAGCCCTTTTACCCACTAAATATGCTTTAAATCTTCTTTCTCTCTCTCCACATCCATCATAGCTACACAGTTCACACTTGGACTGCTGCAGGAGTTTTCTTATTTGTTCAAAACTTTGACTTGCTCAACCTCCTCCCTCCAATATGGCCTCTAGAAGGTAAACAGACATGTATTTTTCAGAGGAAAATAGAATTGATATGAATATGTCACAACTTGTATTCCTACTTATAGCCTTTGATGCCTTTCTTCTGGCCTTTATGACAGAAAACTGAAATCAACACCACATGCAGTCCACCTCATGGTGAGCCCCTCACTTACCTTTCTATCCTACTGTATCTCAGTCTCCAACTTTATTTCAGTCATAATGAACTTTACACTTTCTTGTATATACCATGATGCTTCCTACTACAGAGTGGGGACAACTCATTTTCTTCCCTCATGGATTCTTATACCTTTTTATTTTTTTTTTAGTTTCCCCTAGTTATCCTTAAGATCTCAACTTATTTATCAGTTCTTCAAGGAAGATATCACCAAATTCTTTAGCATTATGGTTTAATAAAGTCATCCACTTTTCTATAGTGGTGCAATTTATGGTTGAATTTTTATGTTCATTTAATAGTAATTTCTCTATTTTCCTACTAGTATATCCATAAAATAGTGACATTATTTGTTTAGTGTTTTGCTCACCATTGTATCACTAGTGTCTAACATAGTTTCTATCCAATTATAGCTATACAATAGATTATTTTTGAATGAATGAATGAAGAATACACACAGTCACATGTGAGAAATTTCAGGGTCCTAATTAATGCACTGTATAGTCTACATTTTACACAAATTAATGTATATGTTTGTACTAACTTGATTTACTAATTTGGTAATTTGTGCCTAGAGTTAATTTTTTTTAATTTTTTCATATCTTTTTATTCTGTTTTATTTATTTTTTAATCTTTATTTTTACTTTATTTTACTTCACATTTTGTATTGTGTTTACTTATACCAGGTAGGTCCTTGTTCTAGATTCTCATATTTTTGCCTTTGACTAGTAATATCAAGTTAATATCAAGTGATAGTGAAAAACATGAATACTTTTCTTGTGAAAAGAGTTAAACTGTATTTGGGTTTTCATTTCAGCCAAGTTATTAGAAAATGGAAATGGATAAGGAAATAGCTTCATAATAAAAATTCTGACTTTTATGAATTCATATATGGTACATAACCACATCTAGATTACTATTACCATATTGATTTTTATAGCTGCATAGGGATAAAATTAAGATTCTCATGATATTAAACATAAATAATTATTTAGAACCTTTTATTAACTCAAGTTAAAAAAATGAAGTTGAATTAAAGGATAAATAACAGCATTTGAGCACATACTATACTCATAAACACAAAGAAATAGTCTAAAAAATATTTAAGAAAATAGAAACAATGTTGCATTTCATAAATTCTTAGTCTCCAATTATCTAAGCACTTGACTACTTCATCTCTAGAGACAAAATCCATGTGCTTTCTAAAATGTTAATTGTTTTTTAGGAGTAATAGTTCTATTATCCATACTTAGCAAAACATTTTTTAATAGTCAAATACAGATATCCTTCAACAGACTGGTTCCAAATGGGAAAAGGAGTACGTCAAGGCTGTATATTGTCATCCTGCTTATTTAACTCATATGCAGAGTACATCATGAGAAATGCTGGGCTGGAAGAAGCACAAGCTGGAATCAAGATTGCCAGGAGAAATATCAATAACCTCAGATATGCAGATGACACCACCCCTATGGCAGAAAGTGAAGGAGAACTAAAAAGTCTCTTGATGACAGTGAAAGAGGAGAGTGAAAAAGTTGGCTTAAAGCTCAAGATGCAGAAAACTAGGGTCATAGCATTTGGTCCCATCACTTCATGGGAAATAGATGGGGAAATAGTGGAAACAGTGTCAGACTTTATTTTGGGGGGGCTCCAAAATCACTGCAGATGCTGACTGCAGCCATGAAATGAAAAGACGCTTACTCCTTGGAAGGGAAGTTATGACCAACCTAGATAGCATATTGAAAAGCAGAGACATTACTTTGCCAACAATGGTCCGTCTAGTCAAGGCTATGGTTTTTCCAGTGGTCATGTATGGATGTGAGAGTAGGACTGTGAAGAAAGCTGAGTGCCAAAGAAATGATGTTTTTGCACTGTGGTGTTGGAGAAGACTCTTGAGAGTCCCTTGGACTGCAAGGAGATCCAACCAGTCCATTCTAAAGGAGACCAGTCATGGGTGTTCATTGGAAGGACTGATGCTGAAGCTGAAACTCCAATACTTTGGCCACCTGATGTGAAGAGCTAACTCATTTGAAAAGACCCTGATGTTAGGAAAGAATCAGGGAAGGAGGAAAAGGAGATGACAGAGGATGAGATGGCTGGATGGCATCACCGACTTGATGGACATGAGCTTGAGTAAACTCTGAGAGTTGGTGATGGATAGGGAGGCCTGGCATGCTACGATTCATGGGGTCACAAAGAGTGGGACTCAGCTGAGCAACTGAAATGAACTGAAAACTGCAATCATTCTTTCAGACTTTTACTCACTGTTTTATGTTTGAAAATCATTTATTCTTGTTTTGGTTATAATATTGCTTCAAAACACACAAAAAGTTCTTGACACATGACAATTTTGACAGAACATTGTATTGATTTTTTTTATCAAAGAAGTATTCAAGACCCTGTAGAGAATTAAGCAGTGGTTGCACCTAACTAAGTGAATGCTATGTATTAGTAAAATAGGCTTGAGATTTTGCATTTGTTAGATCCACAGATACTCTACATTTTAAGCCATTTTAGTTGGTCAAGTATTTTATTAATATCTTATGGCTCAAACTTCTTGTGGAATTCTCACATTGCTACCCTCAACATGGGTTTAATGATTCTGGAGAAGTAATTCTCAAATAGATGGCCTAGCATTTGTTTCACGAACAGCTGAAAAATGATGGCCTTCAGAAGGCCATCTGGAAAAAATACAAGTAAGAAAATTTGACTTTACAGAAAATACCTTAGTTTAGTATCTCATCTGGAGGATCTTTATACCAAGTTCATTAACAAAGGCAATGCTGCCAAGGTATTTTTGAGCTTTAGTAGTTTAAACAGTTCACAACTTCCATACCAATTTTTTATATGATTTTTTGTTTTTAAAAGCATCATTGAAAAAAGTATATTTAACTCTGGCTAATTTGTTAGAATAAGTAACCTAAGACAGCAGTAAAATTTGAGAGAAAAATCTTTTTTTTTTTTGTATTCATTAACTACTGTACACAAATAGAAACTTATAGTAAAATAATTGAATACAACAGGAGTAAATGAGCACATCATGCTTGAGTTTTATCCTTGAATGCCCTTATTCTGATCCCATTTAATCTAAGTTCCATACAACTTAAAAGGAATTTGGTTGAAACATTCTTTTTCTGTTTCTTTTGATTTGACTAATGGGAAAGCATTAATATTTTTCTAATTATAAATTATTTCAACACATTAAAAAAAATAAATTTTAATGTGATTGTGGCTCCTATGAATTATAATATTGTGGCTCCTATGAATTATAATATTAATTCTTACTAAATACTAAGCATATAAACTTGTCTGTTGGCATTATTTTCATACAGTTTCAAGAGGAACATTAACATCCTTATTTTTGCTTCCAACTATAAGTATGCTGGACCAGTTAACAGCCTTGCTTTCTGATTGCATCTGTACAGATAATGTAAAAACAAGTGTGAAATATTTAAAATCAAATTTTTGGGGTCATTTTTTGTGTTTTTATCTTGTATTTGACATTTGTTAGAAATTCAAATGTGCTTGATTTTTGGTATTTATCACTTTCCAATGACAATGTTTTATGTGTGTGTATGTATGACCAACCTAGATAGCATATTAGAAAGCAGAGACATTACTTCGCCAACAAAGGTCTGTCTTCCATTATGTCCGATTCCTTGCAACCTCATGGACTGTAGTCCACTAGGCTTCTCTCTCCATGGAATTCTCCAGGCAACAATACTGGAGTGGGTAACCATTCCCTCTCCAGGAGATCTTCCCAGACCAGGGATTGAAGCTAGGTCCCTCCTACATTGCAGGCAGATTCTTTACCATCTGAGCCACCAGGAAAGCCCCATAAAATATCTATAATGAGGCAAAACATTGTTATTTAATGAATTGTTTCATTTAATAAAATAAATTAATTCACAAGGTGAGATTTTGAGACAAATCCTTGAAGTTCTTAGAATGTTTTCCTTTTTCCTCCTACTTCTAAACAGTTAAGTATTGAAGCTGAGATTCCTCCACAGCTCATTATACCTAAGTAAATATTTTAACTGAACATCACAAAGAGGTTCCATTTCCTATTATATCTTGAAATAGATAAGAATGCAATGATAAGAGAATGTCAGGTTGATGTAAACCAAGATATGTTGGAGATTGTGAGTGAAATGACACAAAGACAAGACACACAAGAGACAGACACAACTCCGGCTGGAGGAAAAGAACTGCGCAAGCAAATAAGCTTGCTGTTTACTTTTATATAGCCCCGCTCCGCAGAATTTCAGACTGTATGACTAAGCCTTTTTAGTATAGCGCATGTGCATAAATGTTATCATACAGCAGAAGGGAGTGAAATTTTGGCTTACTGCAGAGTCTGTCTAGAGCCATTTTTTCCTTTTTATCACAGGAAGGGAATATTCTCTCTTTTGCAAGGGACCATCAGACTCAAGGCTGTGTCCAGTCTCCTTGGCAGAACATCTTTTTTGCAAGCAGGTTCGGCCCAGGCAGAGAGTCCCGTTTGCAGGCACATCTCCACTTTCCCTATTGTGGCCGCATTAACCCTTCATCTCCCCCTTTTTTATTTGCTTTTATAAATTGTAGCATGGTCTGGATCTTCTCTGCTTTGCGCTTTAGTTGTTTTCCTTTTTGCCATCGCTGGAAGACTAGAAAAGCAACACAACATAAAAGTAATATAAACACAGTGTTTTTAAAGGTAGTCTCAATTAGTGAGGATACACGCCCTAATGGATTTAAGTTATCTATTTCCTCTTGAAGACTTTTTAGCAAATCAGACCCCATAATGTCAGGTAAAGTCTTGTTAAAAGTAGACAAAATTTGTCATTTTAGGTCCATAATCTCCGTAGTGAGATTTTGATGCCCAGTCAAGGATCGTTTTACTTTATCCCATCCTTTACTCATGTTAAATGGTACAGGTGTTATACAAAACTGAGAAGAATTTTAATCACATTTTAACACACTTCGTGTAGATAAAACAGCTAATTGATCTCCAAGCCAGGAAACGGTGTGTTGAAGATTGAGCACATCAATAGCAAGTTGTGCATCTAAATCTCGCTGTTGTTGCCATAACAAATGAGAGTCTTTATGCCAGTCCCGAACAAAATCAGCTGTTTGAATATCTTGGTGTAACGCGAGGCCTGTTACCGTCGCTGTTGCAGTTACTGACGCAACTGCTAGAATCGAAGCAATGACCACACCAAGCATATGTCAAGATCGATGTAGCAAAGTCTGTACAGCAGTTACTAGATGAGAAATAGCAAAAGAATCTGACCACCGCCAAGTCCGATTTATAGGCAACCATACTTCTGTCCAAGCTTTAACAATTACTAATGAAAAATTGGAGTTACGGGCTTGTCTTTTAAATTCTTTCCACCAAGACTGATTTACACATTGAGTTAGATTACAATAATCTCATGACACAGACCCCACAGTATCATTTTAGGTCCCATTTCCATATAACAATGGAAAAGGATATTTTACACATGCCATTATGGAATAAGATTTATTAAAGTGTAAATTAATATGAAATGGACCCGAAGAGTCACCACTATCCAAAGTATAGTTTTCTGACCAGATAGTGAGATTACCAGAACCTGCCCATTGTTTCTAAATATTTTTTGAATGTGCAGATATCCTTGCAATTGTAATTGAGGAAGGACAAGTGCAAATTGCTGCCATTTAACTGTTCCATTACCATTGTCCATCAAAGTGCTATTTGCATGATGCCACCTAAGAGATTTATTTGACCATTTTTCTAAGAATTGCCCATGATCTGGACTCCAATCTACAATGATAGACCCAGAATAATTCATGACTTTAAAGGGTCGATGACCTCGGCAACGTTTCCATTCCAAAGATTATAGAGAAGGAGCAAAAAAGTTAACAGGACATAGTAACATATGTATTCCATTATGAATGTCTATCGGTTCTGTCGAGCTGTTAAAGCCCCTGGTGGAAACAAGCACAGTAAAAGTAGCAAAATGATAATTATTATACTTTACCCCCCATGTATTATAGGAATGATGAGAATGTTTCTTGGTGGACAGACAAAAGCGGTGTCCTCCTATACACAAAGGAATATCTTCCACTGCAATGTTCAAATTACTAATATTACATTGTTGTTTATGATGAGATAGTTGCTCTATTCCCCCACAAGCTGGTGGGGGAAAGAGGGCAGTCTCATTAGTGCATACCTGCACTTCTGGTTCCTCCCAGAAAACTGCTCTTACTAATGGGGGATTAGGTATATATGCCCAATATGTATGATTACTTGCCGATACACTGATTACCTGACATGTCACCACCGCCATCATGGCAAGCAAAAGATTGGTAAGATTCAGAGGTTGCCCCGCCTTCATTAACGTCTTCTCTGCTTCCTGGGTCAACCTCTTCATTTGACCCCACATAGGAGGTGTTGCTTCTCTTGTATGGAAAGTAAAGCTTTTCTGCATAGTAAGCTCTTCGAATTTTTGAACAAAAGGATCAGCCATTGTTGATTTTGATCAATCTTGCTGGGGTCCAAAACCTGTAATTATTAACAGAAATGAAAGCGTACCCTCGTCCCAGATATATTAATGATGCTGGGATCCAACATTTCTCTTTCTCTTTCTCTTTATACCAAGTAGGCGTATTCAAGATCTTTTTGTCTTCTTCTTTCCATTGAAAATGCAACTCTGCTGCTGATAGATTTCCCTTGCTCCAAATATTCGAAAAATTTAGGGTAAGTAAGGTTTTATTCAAAATGTCTGTCTTTAGGTTTCATAAATCTCTCCTGTTTTTCTTTTTTTATTTTTTTAAGATATTTACGCAAGGTATGATTAGCTCTTTTAATGACAGTTTGCCTTTGACTATTATAAGGAATACCAAAAGTATGAGTTATATGATATTGGGATAAAAAGTGAGCTAATTTTGTGGATTGGTAGGCAGGTGTATTATTGGTTTTTAACTTAATTGGTAATCTCATAACTGTAAAACAAGATAACAAATGAGTAATAACAGCATCAGCCTTTTTAGAATGTAATGCAGTGGCTCATTGAAAATGTGTGCACGTATCTATAGTATGATGTACATATTTTTGTTGTTTGAAAGAAGAAATGTAAATTATATCCATTTGCTATATTTGATTTGTTTGTTGTCTTTCTTTGTTGACACCTGGTGAGGTAAACAGTAAAGCAAAGGGTGTACCTATGGAACAAGAATGAACAATATTTTGAGCTTGTTTTTGAGTAATAGCATGAGATTTTTGTAACCCTTTGGAGTTGGTATGCTGTAAGAGATGTTTTTGTTTTGTTGTTTTTATAGGATAAAGTAAGGCATCAATTGTAGCATTTTTGAATGATAAGGGTCTAGGAAGGGCAGAATGTGTAAGGATGTGAGTAAAGAAAATTAATTTTGAATGCTGCAAGAGCAATTGTTGTATTTGGTAAAACAATTTATTAATAGCTCTTTTAAGGGTCAGTGGAAGGGAGACATGGGGAAGCTGTAGGCAAGAGAGAACAGCATATCGAGAATCTGAAACAATGTTAATAGGAATTTGGGGAAAATCTTGTAAAACTAAATAGATAGCCCACAATTCAGCAGGCTATATAGAAGAAAATGAGTCGGGGAGAACCTTAGAACTTTTTTGGGTCTAATATCTAGCAGTATTTTTATTTGTATCTGTAAAAATAGTGGGTCTCTTAACTGGAACATCTGAAATTGGGGATTGAGATATCATAGAGTTAGTCTGGAGAAAATCAATCAATTTAGATGATGGATAGTGATTAGAAAACGAACCAGGAAATGAGGCAAGAGAAATTTGCCAGTTTTTATTAGATTGTAAACATGGAGATATTTGAGCAGTTATTAATTGAGTAACAATCTGGTGTGGTTTATATATTGACAATTGTAAAATACGATGGCGACCTTTTTGTATAAGGAAGGCTAATTTATCTATATATGTAGTCAATTTTTTGGAAAAGCTGTTAGGTAAGAAAACCTATTTTATTAAATTTTTTTTGAGCAGTTATACTAGATGGAGAATAAGGGGTATGAAATATTATAAATGAAATAGGTTGAAACACATGTAAGTAAGTCAAAAAACCATCATTTAGTCGTTGTTTAACGAATTGAAGTTTTTGTAAAGCCAATGGGGTTAAAGTTTGGGGGCTATCTAGAGTTGTATTTTTTTAAAATAGAAAACAAATGTTGTAACTGATAAGTAGGAATCTCAAGTACTGGGCGTAGCCAATTGGTATCTCTCAATAACTTTTGAAAATCATTTAAGGTTTTGAGGTGGTCTCTTTTGATTTGTAACTTTTGGGGCCTTATTTTATGTTGTTTTAATATCGTCTCTAAATATGAAATAGGAAAGTCTTTTTGAATTTTTTTGGGGGCTATTTGTAAATTGTATAGTCTTAAAGCCTCTTGTGTTTTTAGAAAGAATTTATCATGTTTAGCAATATTAGGAGCTGCTAATAGGAGATCATCTATATAATGATATAGAATATAATTGGGGTATTTTTGACGGAGGGATTGTAAAGAGCGAGTTATGAATTTTTGACATAAAGTAGGACTATTTGTCATTTTTTGTGGTAAGACTGTTTATTGATAATGCTTAACAGGCTGAGCATGATTAAGAACAGGAACTGTAAAAGCAAATTTATCTCTATCTTGCAATTGTAGGGGAATGGCAAAACAACAGTCTTTTAAGATCTAGCACCATTAAGGACCAATTTTGAGGAATAAGAGCTGGAGAGGGGAGTCTCAATTGTAATGTTTTCATAGGTTTAATACATTTATTAACTTTTTGTAAATCGGTTAACATTTTCTATTTTTCAGATTTTTTTTTCCATAACAAAAACAGGAGAATTTTAGGAGGAGGTAGAGGGCTTTATATGACCAAATTGGAATTGTTTTTGTACTAATTGTTTTAACGCCTAGAGCTTTGTTTGTGGTAATGGCCACTGCTCAACCCATTTTGGAGTATTAGTTAACCATTTTGATGGGAGTGTTTGAGGAATTTGAACAGTGGCTACTAGTGTTTTGGTGGAATGGTTACAAAAGCCCCCAAAGGAGAGAGAAGATTTTCGTTTTAACTATTAATAGGTATGTTTATAATATAAAAGGTAACAGACACTGATCTTTTATTATGGAATTGGCATTGCAAGGGATGGGTATTTTTTCAGACATCTGCAATGGAGCCCAGTCTTGTCAGCATTAGAGGACTTTTTTTTTTTTTAATCTTGGGGCCATTGTTGAGAAGAAATGACTGAAACATCTGCCCCTGTGTCTACTAGTCTCTCAAAGTTTTTTTTTTTTTTTTTGGTATAATTAAGGAGAGAACAGGGCGAGAATCTTTGATAAGCATTTTTTAAAATATATGTCGCCCAGTACTTTTAAATCTTGTTTGTTTATTAGGAAGAGCCAAAAAGGGATGATAAGGTAGGAGAAGTATTTGAGCAATATGGTTTCCAGCTAACAATGAAAGCATGGTAGAAGTAGAAACCATAATCAAAATTTTTTTAACATGGTTGGAGTTTATTATCCCAGGAAATATGGTCTCAAAGCTGCACTGCTATGGCCTAATATTAAGCCAAAGCTGCCTTTAGGCAGTGGTCCGAATATATTTGTTTTTAATTTGTAAATGCTTTTTCTTGGTGACAAAAGAACATTTTTAGCTAGTGGCAAATCAGCAGCAGCACTCTCTGAAGTAGCAGACCGTAAGTCTGAAATCATCATTTGAGGTCTTTTTAATGAGGCATTGACTGGTAACTGTTGTTGGGAGGGAACAGGGTTGGGGTAGGCGGGACAGCAGGAGGACAGGGAGGAAAAGTCCCCGGTATTGCTTTTGGGCCCCAAGGACTTAGGCCTGCAGGATAGTTTTTCGGAATCAGGTTGCCCATTTTGTCTGTTTTAGATTTGCACTCATTAGTCTAATGAAGCCCCTTCTTGCATTGACAGCAAGGTCTAGGAGGAGTCTTATTCCTCCCAGCAGAAGATCTGTCTTTAGGAATTGTACCTTGATCAGCTTTTAATTTTTGACTTTTTTTAAAAAAATATGACCAGGTTTTTCACAATGGAAGCAGTTACCTCCCTTTTGTGGTTTTATAGCTTTGGCCAAGGCTTTAGCAAAGACATTAGCCTGATGCTCAGTTCCTCCTACTCCCGAGCAGGCTCTGATATATTTAGCTATAGATGTACCCTGTCTCTTTAATGGTCTCAGTATACGCTTGCATTTAGGATTTGCATTTTTAAATGCTAAAGTTTGTAATAATATTTTTGAAATTTTATCTTTTTTTATAGCCTGTTCCACAGCTACCCTCAATCTTGCTAGAAAATTAGTATATGGCTCATTGGGACCTTGCATTGTTTTAACAAAGGAGGGCTGGGTGTGGCCAGTAGGCACCACACAGTGCTCGTAAAAAGACCTGGCGGACTTGTTGTAAGTCTTGATCAGAGTATTGAGCCTGCTTTTTTAAAGCCCGATAATGGCCCTCTCCCATTAACTTGTCTTTGAGAGGACCAGGAGGATTTTGTCTTTTATTAATCTGGGCCTGCTTTTTAGCTCTTTTTTTTCACCAGCTACGAAGTTGTAACCATTGAGAACCCTCCAAGGCAGTTTGGGCAATAGATTTTCAATTTAACGGAATGATTAGTCTGCCTTTTCCCTAATGATTTTAGCATAGCCAAAACAAAGGGAAATTAAGGACCATTTTGCACTACTGCAGCTTTAAGATCTTTAAAAAATTTATATTTTAAAGGAGTGTATTGAATATTTATCACGTTGTCATCTTGCTGTCTCTGGATGGGAAACAATTGTGGAGGATCAATAAAACCACTAGGGGGAGTAGGTAAGTCATTATCATGAAGCATAGACAAAGGAAAGGAGAACTTACAATGTTCCCTGCCCACATTGGGCAATCAACTGCAGTGGGGAAAAGAGAAGTATAAGGAGGAGCAGAAGGTGCAGATTTTTTTTTTCCCCCCCCATGGGATTTTCACCATTTCTGGAATAGATGGGTCATTTTTTTAATCTCTTTGCCCTCCTCTGACAAAACTGAAGAAGCCTCCAAATCTGATTTTGAACTAACAGATGTTTTACCATTTCCAGAAGGAGGCTCACCTGTATCCTTACCTTTAGGCAATGCAGAAACCCCACCAACATTTGGCACATCTTCATAAATTGCCTCTCCCTTCATTGAAGCATTAGATTTAGTTTTATTATCAGTAGATAGCAAAGTCAAAGCCTGTGTTATAGCATTACATAAAGTCCATAACTTCAAAGGGATCACATTACCCTTCTGATGTTGCTTTTTCAATTTTTTTTGAATTATTTTCCATTCCTTTAAATTTAACTGTAACTTAGTTTGATATTGAAACCAATGACAATATTGCTCCACCAAGCGAAAGAGCTCACTCTATCAACGAGTCGAGACCTTAACACCTATGGAGTGGAGAAGTCCTTTGACCAACTCCATGTATTGTGTCCGTAATGATGATGAGGAATTCCCCATGATTTTCTGAAAGTTCCCCTGCTAGGGTGAGGAATTCCCCATGATTTTCCTGAAAGTTCCCCTGCTATGGATTTAAAATCCCCCCCCGGGGTTACTCACCCTTTCGGTTTCACTCGAGCCCCACATTGGACACCAGATGTTGGAAATTGCGAATGAAATGACACAAAGACAAGACACACAAGAGACAGACACAATTCTGGCCAGAGGAAAAGAACTGCACAAGGAAGCAAGCTTGCGGTTTACTTTTATATAGCCCCCCTCGGCAGGATTCCAGACTGTATGACTAAGCCTTTTCAGTATAGCGCATGTGCATAAATGTTATTGTACAGCAGAAGGGAGTGAAATTCCGGCTTACTGCAGAGTCTGTCCAGAGCCCTTTCTTCCTTCCTATCACATAAGGGAATGTTCCCTCGTTTGCAAGGGACCATTAAACTCAAGGCTGTGTCCAGTCTCCTTGGCAGAACATCTTGTTTGCAAGCACATTCGGCCCAGGCAAAGAATCCCGTTTGCAGGCACATTTCTGCTTTCCCTATTGTGGCCACATTAACCCTTCAAAGATATGAGATGGAAAATGATTTATTTCATTTTTTTCTTGATTTCTACATCTAAGAGAACTTTTACACACATACACACACAGATACACAATTTCCATTTCAAATTAAATTTGAGAAATCCTATTAATAGATTCACAATGCAAATAATCATTTAAAAAGATTCTTAGAAAGTTATTCTCTATGGGTGATTTCCTGTCTGAATGTTGTGTAGGGGAAGGCAAAGAATGTGTTTTAATCTGGACTATCTTTTCAAGTATATTTGTACAGTGCACAGCCTTGGAAGATAGGAGCAAAGGAGAAGAATGCTTACAGCCCAGAAAAATAAATTTGAATTTCCTAAACTCAGGGTTCCTCTATTGTAATGCAACCCACTGCATGTGCTGGCTTTGTCTGGGCCCATTCTCATTGCCTTTATAGGACATAAAAAGGCAAAGGGAACTGAAGTAAATATGTTGAGGTTCATACTGCCTGCTGTGCTATAAATAACAAAGTCATTTGTCTCTGACTCAGGAATCCATGAAACCCTAGCAGGCTAACTTCTTATCTTGCAAGTAAGGTAGAAGCCCAGACCTTCACAGTTCTTGAAAATGTTCTGACAAGTTCACCAGTCAGTAATGACTAAATTATGTAAATAAGTATTTCCAGATGTCTTCTTAGATCAAACATATTGAACTGTTAACATTTAACCTGTAATATCCCACAAACTTATTTTATAGTGAACATTGAAATAGCCTCATCTAACACAGTTAAACTGGAGAAGGCAATGGCAACCCACTCCAGCACTCTTGCCTGGAAAATGCCATGGATGGAGGAGCCTTGTAGGCTGCAGTCCATGGGGTCACTAAGAGTCAGACACGACTGAGCAACTTCACTTTCACTTTTCACTTTCATGCATTGGAGAAGGAAATGGCAACCCACTCCAGTGTTCTTGCCTGCAGAATCGCAGGGATAGGGGAGCCTGATGGGCTGCCGTCTATGGGGTCACACAGAGTAGGACACAACTGAAGCGACTTAGCAGCAGCAGCAGCAACAGTTAAACAGTATACTACTTGTTTGAGTGTCCTAAAATGAAATTTGGTTTGTAAAATACTCAGATGAAATGTATTATGATTTCTGTTGTTTTTAATAAATTCAGGTTTTCCATTATCATATGGTATGTGGTATTTTTCAATATGTGTCTCATCCACAGTTGATAGTTTCAGCTGATCTCTCTATATATACATATGTATAGAGAGAGAGAGAGGAAGGAGGTAAAATAACAGTAACAGAAATGTGAAACTAACTTGAATAAATGAGGGCAATACTTAAAAGAAAATGTTTTAACTTGATATTTAGAGTACTGAATTCTGGTTTGAGATTTTCACCATTAAGCATTGTGTTTCACTGAAAAATACAATGAATTTTGTTTATGAGATATTACTTACCCAATATTATGATTTTTATTAGAAATCCTATTATCCATAAGTGCCAACAATATTCTGAATTTATAAGCAGATAGACAATGAAAAGAAATAACCAAAACTCAGCAATAAAATGTTTTGCCACCAACCTCTGTTCATTACATTTTCTTAATTACTACTGGGACACTGTTCCTAACACATAAGGTAAATACCAGTTTTATCAGGTGAAATAAAACAAAATTAAGGAAGCTGGCAGGAGCTCTTTTAAAATTAGGGGCTTCACTGAGAAATGTGACAGTTTCCCTAGTGGTGAAGCTATGAGAACTATGTGAAAAGATGTAATCATGAATTTCCTGTCATTCACTACTCCCGTGCTTTATTAGCAAAACTTTCATGCATCTGTTACTTTTAACATCCCAAGATATTGTAGTCCTGTTTTATAACATTCTAAAACCACAAAATAAAAAGAAATACAATGACAATATTTTGTAAAAATTTATTTCAAAGGTTTTTTTTAATTTAAAAAAGTATAAATTCTCAGATCATTTATGAACATGAACATTGGCCTTGTTCCTCAAATTGAATCTTCATTTCACAAGTTGTGGGTTCCAGAGATCCTCCCCAGACCACCTAATTCCCAATACCTGTGGCAACTGGAGTCTCCAAATTTGGCATACAAGTCAACTAACAGTATTCCAGTGGCTTCCCTGGTGGCTCAGTGGTGAAGAATCTGCCTGCAATGCAGGAAACCCAGGTTCAATCCTTGGGTCAGGAAGATCCTCCTGGAGGAGGGTAAGGCAACCCATTCCAGTATTCTTGCCTGGAAAATTCCATGGACAGAGGTCTGGCATGCTACAGTCCATAGTGTCGCAAAGAATCAGACTGAGTGTGCAAAAGCACTCAATTTGTGTTCTTCATTTCATGGGCTTTTGTGAGCAGACTTTTCTTGAAACATTTTCCTGAATATGTTTGCATGGTTAAAAAGTTTCAAAATAAAGAAATCAGCAAAGACTCAAAAACTGTGCATCAGCCTACCACTCAGAGGAGATGACTATTAACATTTGGTATGAATATATACACAAGCAAATAACTAGAAATTAATGAAGTTTTGTTTTAACTCTCATATTTTAACATCATGTATTGTAAGCATTTCATCAATTCAGTAGATACTCTGCAAATTTTTTTATATTTAATTATATGAGCCCTTTGTGGGTTGAACATCTCTTTACCTGCTAGCTTTTTACAGAGGCATCTGTAAGCTTTTTGCAGAGGGTTTGTGTTCTACACTTCAGCCTTTTTTGGAGGACTTAGCTCCCTGAAACTTCTTCAGTTAGTAAGTGAACAGACATGACAAATAACTAGGGGCTGTTCATTTTAGAAATCTTCAGGCCTTTCATTTGTTAAATGTTTATTTAACAAACTTCTTTGTTTACTTACAGAGAGATGAAGAACTCTTTAATTTTCTTTTTTTTTTCTGGTTTTCATTTGATGAAATTTCTACATTTCCATCATTTTTTAAAAAATTATCCTAATTAAATTTTCAGATGCATTTTGTGGCTTTCAGTTGTTAATACCATCCTTGAAAAATTCTCTTCGTTTGGCCTGTGTGATACCACAATCACCTGGTTTTTCTCTTGTGTCAGAAAGAACTTTCCAACTTATAGGTCTGTTTTAGATTTTCTGTCTGCATTCAAAATGTCAATATTCCTCTAAGGGGCTCAATTCTTGGCTCTTCTTTTTCATATATTACATTGTCTCCTTGAGTGATCATACCTAGTCCCATAACATGAATTTGATTATTATTTGAAAATGTACAGCTCCTGGTAAAAACTCTCTTGATTTCCAAGAATCTGACTTAACAAACTCACCTTGATGTCTCATAGGAAACTTGAACAAACCTAATTTCATAATTTCTCTCTAACCTCAGAAAAACACAACAGAAAATCCTCCTCCTTTTCCAGGGACATCTGTCTCAGTCCTGTATCAAAATCACCTAACAGTTTATCCCAGAATGTCATTAATGTCTTCAATGATATTTCCCTTTTCCTTAAGTCCCATCATTCAACAGCCCTTCAAATACCAAATATTAATACTATCTTTAAACATTTAATATGCCCTCATTATTCCATGTTTATCTTTAATACTTTGTAATCTTCACCATCTTTATTATTGCCTGAGCTACTGTATAACTTCTCCTGGGATGTTTTTCTTAGTACTTTTCTTCACACTCCTCACACTGCTGAGAGAATATTCTGAGCATATAGACACGGTCGTTTTATCACAATGTTCAAAACTCTGTTCTGTAGTTTCTTGTGTGTTCATATCAGTCAGTTTAGTTCACTTGATCAGTCGTGTCCAACTCTTTGCAACCCCATGAATTGCAGCACGCCAGGCCTCCCTGTCAATCATCAACTCCCAGAGTTCACTCAAACTCCTGTCCATGGAGTCGGTGATGCCATCGAGCTATCTCATCCTCTGTCGTCCCCTTCTCCTCCTGCCCCCAATCACTCCCAGCATCAGAGTCTTTTCCAATGAGTCAACTTTTCGCATGAGGTGGCCAAAGTATTGGAGTTTCAGCTTTAGCATCAGCCCTTCCAAAGAACACCCAGAACTGACCTCCTTTAGAATGGGCTGGTTGGATCTCCTTGCAGTTCAAGGGACCCTCAAGAGTCTTCTCCAACACCACAGTTCAAAAGCATCAATTCTTCAGCACTCAGCTTTCTTCACAGTCTAACTCTCATGTCCATACATGACCACTGGAAAACCATAGCCTTGACTAGATGGACCTTTGTTGGCAAAGTAACGTCTCCACTTTTGAATATGCTATCTAGGTTTGTCATAACTTTCCTTCCAAGGAGTAAGCGTCTTTTAAATTCATGGTTGCAATCACAATCTGAAGTGACTTTGGAGCCCCCCAAAATAAAGTCTGACACTGTTTCCACGGTTTCCCCAACTATTTCCCATGAAGTGATGGGACCAGATGCCATGACCTTAGTTTTCTGAATGTTGAGCTTTAAGCCAACCTTTTCACTCTCCTCTTTCATTTTCATCAAGAGGCTTTTTAGTTCCTCTTCACTTTCTGCCATATGGGTGGTGTCATGTGCAATCTGAGGTTATTGATATTTCTCCCAGCAATCTTGATTCCAGCTTGTGCTTCTTCCAGTCCAGTGTTTCTCATGATGTACTCTGCATAAAAGTTAAATAAGCAGGGTGACAATATACAGCCTTGACGTACTCCTTTTCCTATTTGGAGCAGTCTATTATCACATGCCCAGTTCTAACTGTTGCTTCCTGAACTGCATACAGGTTTCTCAAGAGATGGTCTGGTATTCCCATCTCTGTCAGAATTTTCCACAGTTTATTGTGATCCACACAGTCAAAGGATTGACATAGTCAATGAAGCAGAAATAGATGTTTTTCTGGAACTCTCTTTCTTTTTCCATGATCCAGCAAGATGCTGGCAATTTGATCTCTGGTTCTTCTGCCTTTTCTAAAACCAGCTTGACAATCTGGAAGTTCATGGTATATGTATTGCTGAAGCTTGGCTTGGAGAATTTTGAGCATTATTTTACTATCATGTGAGATGAGTGCTATTATGCAGTAGTTTGAATATTCTTTGACATTGCTTTTCTTTGGGATTGGAATGAAAACTGACCTTTTCCAGTCTTGTGGACACTGCTGAGTTTTCCAAATTTGCTGGCATGTTGAGTGCAGCACTTTCACAGCCCCAACTTTAAGGATTTGAAATAGTTCAACTGGAATTCCATCCCCTCCCCTAGCTTTGTTTGTAGTTATGCTTTCTAAGGCCCACTTGACATCACACTCCAGGATGTCTGGCTCTAGGTGAGTGATGACACTATTGTGATTATCTGGGTCGTGAAGCTCTTTTTTTGTACAGTTCTTCTGTGTATTCTTGTCACATCTTCTTAATATCTTCTGCTTCTGTTTGGTCCGTACCATTTCTGTCCTTTATCAAGCCCATCTCTATAGGAAATGTTCCCTTGGTATCTCTAATTTTCTTGAAGAGATCTCTAGTCTTTCCTGTTCTGTTGTTTTTCTCTATTTCTTTGCACTGATTGCTGAAGAAGGCTTTCTTATCTCTCCTTGCTATTCTTTGGAACTCTGCATTCAAATGCTTATATCTTTCGTCTTCTTTGCTGTTCACTTCTCTTCATTCACAGCTATTTGTAAGGCCTCCCCAGACAGCCATTTTTCTGTTTTGCATTTCTTTTCCATGGGGATGATTCTTGATCCCTGTCTCCTGTACAGTGTCACAAACCTCATTCCATAGTTCATCAGGCACTCTATCAGATCTAGTCCCTTAATTCTATTTCTCACTTCCACTGTATAATCTTAAGGGATTTGATTTAGGTCATACCTGAACAGTCTAGTGGTTTTCCCCACTTTCCTTAATTTAAGTCTGAATTTGGTAATAAGGAGTTCATGATCTCAGCCACAGTTAGCTCCTGGTCTTGTTTTTGCTGACTGTATAGAGCTTCTCCATCTTTCAATCTAATTTTAGTGTCCACCATCTGGTGATGTCCATGTGTAGAGTCTTCTCTTGTGTTGTTGGAAGAGGGTGTTTGCTATGACCAGTGCTTTCTCTTGGCAAAACTCTATTAGCCTTTGCCCAGCTTCATTCCATACTCCAAGGTCAAATTTGCCTGTTACGCCAAGTGTTTCTTGACTTCTTACTTTTGCATTCCAGTCCCCTATAATGAAAACGCCATCTTTTTTGGGTGTTAGTTTTTTTTTTTTTAGTTTTTTATTTTTTAAATTTTAAAATCTTTAGTTTTAAAAGGTCTTGTAGGTCTTCATAGAACCGTTCAACTTCAGCTTCTTCAGCATTACTGTTTG